>NC_081288.1:79245922-84045922 GCF_030490865.1 Poecile atricapillus
TGCAACAGCTGCAGAATATGTGTTGTCTTGGCACATGTTTGCAATCCACCATGATGGATCCTTAGTGAAACCAACTGTGGTTCTGCTTCAAACATCTCACCCTGCTTGGCCACAAAGCTTTTTCGCTGACCTGTCCCAATTGCCTTTTTATTGCTGCGTTCATTTTCAGAGTTTGTACGGAATCATTGCACTTTGCTTCTAAGCTGAACGTCGATACTGCTGGAGTCTCATATGTCCATTTTCTCTCACACAAAAAAACTGCTTCCTTTAAACATGCTGATGCGACCTGCTTTCTTGCTCAGCTGTAATTTTAGGGGTGTTCTCTGTCCGGCTTACAGTCTGTATCTAAACTAAGAAGTTTATGGGACACAGATGTGCCAAGACAAATAGTTTGCTTGGACCTTGCCACGTGTATTCAAAAGCATCCTTCACTCCACCATCAAGGCACTGCTTTCTTCTGCTTTACATCCTGCAAACTTCACACACACATACATACATACAAACTGGAATGAGGCACTTTGTTTCTTTCTTTCTCAGCTACACTCACCTATCCCCCACGCTAACTTCTTTACCGCTTTTCTCTTGGCCTTGCTATGCATACTTTTCCTCTTAAGACACCCATTGTCTGGCCTACCCCTTCCCTACATTGCCTTGCCTTTCCTTTCCTATCCAACCTTGCATTTCTTTGTCATTCCTGGCCATTGTTTTCCTCTTCCTTCCTGACCCATCCATGTCTTTCCCTTGCCCTTCCTACCAGTCCAGTGCTTGCACCACCCATCCCCCTTGCCACTTTGTCGTTTCCCTTCCCCTTTGTCCAGCTCCAATCTTTCATTTCCTTCTCTCTAGGACTCTCATTGCCTTGCTTGCCTCTCCTTTGTCTTGCCTGGCAAAGCCACCACTTTTCTTGGCGTTACCTTTGAACCTCTCCTCTCCCTGCCTTGCATTCCTTGCTCACTCGTCCCCCACCTGGAATTCAATACCCCTCTTTTTGCGGAATTTCTTCATCTTGCCTTGCCCTGCCTGCTTCTCCTAGGACTCTCAAGGCTTTCACGTACCTCCAGCGTTTCAGGAGCATGTGAGAGGAAGCCTAAAGAGGTCACGGTGCAAGCACACCCATCTGTCCTGGCAGCTTGCTTCTGGCACCTATCCTTACATGTCTTGAATTTTGGACATAAATTTCACATTTCACCTTTGCGCTTCAGGACCAGAATGACAGTTCTTTTGTATACCAAGGAAAGCAGGTAATCCAAGTGTTTTAGGTGCAGATTAGAGATGCCCATGTGAGATCAAGGCCAGCCAGAGAAGTCTGTCCTAGCCCCTTTTGTGTACCAGCAGTCTTGAATGTACCTCTCATTTGTCTTGCCTTGGTGACCCCAAAGTTTCCTTGCCTTGCCCTGCCTTGCCTCCCTAGCCTTGCACTCCCTCCAGTGCCTACGCCCACACTTGACCTGCCTACTGCTTTCCTCCAGGGAAACCTAGCCTTGCCTAGGCCTTCCTCTTTCTGTCTGGCCTTCCTGTGCCCATCCTTGCCTAGAAGTTCTGGGCCTTCTCTCACCTACCACTCCATTTGCTTGCCCCTCATGGCTCCAGCCTTGTCAGCTTCTCCCTTGACTTGCCTACAATTGCGCCTACACTTGGTTTGCATTGCAAAGAGCGGTAGGCAAGGCAAAGCAAAGCAAGGAGGTCTTTCTAGGTCTTGCCAGGCAAGGCACACATAAGCAAGCAAGCAAAACAAGAGTAGACTAGCCACAGCATACAAAGGCAAGGCAAGGCCAAGTGACTCTGAGTGCCTTTCCTTGGCAAGTAAAAGATATAGTGACAATGTAATAGGGCAGGCGTTAAAGGTACCATGAGGAGGTATAGTCCAGCAAGATATTTATGTCGTTGACCCTTCTGTGCAGGAGCCATTGTTGGACATAGTACAGGACATGGCATACAGTTTGGCTTGGTAAGTTCCTGAAGGAGAATGGCAATGCTTTCTCATGGGAAGGAAAGCACGTAGCCCCAGAGTTGGAGGTGCAGATAAGAAGCTGGTGTCGCGCAGCTCCGAGGACGACAGCAGCCTTCTTGTGCGGCATATTTGGAAGCACTCCCTCAATTTGTACAGTCATTGAGTCAGTATCCATCTTTGGAAGGCTGTCTGCCTCTAGTAAGAGTGTTCTGACACCATTGTATGGGATCAGTCACTGGATGTTTTGGATTTTGGAGGAGGGGATGCCCTTTCTCTTGAAATGAGCTTCTTGTTCTTCTCTTTGGCAAAGAAATTAAGTTTGATGGGCACTTTGGGTGGTCTCAGTGAATTTAAAGGTTTTTCCCAAGAGGTTTCCCTGTGGGTTAGAGCTGTTGAAACTGACAGTGGGAATCTAGACAGCAAGTTGTTGAGCTTTTTGTCCTTGTAGCTTTAGTGTGTGAGTAGTCCCTGTTGCCATGCTGCTTGGATCTTGACTCTGAGACTGAAAGCTTAGGAGCGTAGAGCTGAAAAGAAAAGTGCCAATAGCAGGGTGTGTGTTCATTGTTTGATGGGTGAAGTTGAAATTGTAGGCAGCAAAGAACTTTCTCTACTCCGCTGGCACATTTGTTGAGCGGATGTCTTTGAGTTTGTTACCGGACTCTGCGATGAGTGAAAATGTTTGTTAGGGCAGAGGATTTCGTGTTGCCCTTTGAGTGTGGTGCAAAAGTGTTTGCACACTTGGAGGGGAAGATCAGCAAAGTCTTTTTTTCCTGGCACAGTTAATTTGAGAGCAGGGACGTTTCCAACTCGGCTCTGTCCTTTGGAGCTGGCCTCGGTGCGTTTCCTTCTTTAGTTAGTCGACAGCGCCATCGTGTGGTTATTTTGATGAGCGCTGGCAGACGGGTGCCAGGGAAAAGCCAAGCTGTTTGCGGCTCCGGCCTCATTGGTGTAGGAGCAGCGCAGGAAAAGCTCCGCTGGGGGTCCTGGCTCTTAGAGACTGAGAGAATGTGATCCTGTATGTAGCACAGAAGGAAGTGAATTGTTTCATTGTGGGCTGTGCAGTTTATAAGCTGCAAATGAAAAGGCAATTGCAGCGCAGCCTCTCTTTTCTGTGTGATCAGCTGCTCAACATGTAACTCGCACACACTGAACTGCATCCACCTCCCTGGAGATATAAAATGTGTATATCACTTTCCTCAAACTCTATGTATTACCTTGCACTCTAGCAGATCCCAAACCGCTTCAAAACGTCCAGCAGCTACTCAAAAGAAAAAGTCCAACAAAAAAGCTAGTGCTGTCCTTTATAGTGCCTTTGCAGTCCGTAAAATAGACTAAATGCACTAGGGCTTTGAATGCTTCTTCCCCAACTATATAAATTCTCTCCAAGTGGCAAAGTCCATCATTACAGCAAAATTTTTCAGCTGGAGTTCTGACTGAGAGATGTGCCAGGACAGAAGGCATTTGCTGACCTACCCTTTTTCCCTGTGTAACTTGGTATTTGCAGTACAATTATTTTTAGTGTCGCTGTGTCCAAGCAGCTAGAGATTACACAGATAGAAGTGTCAAGAGAGATGCTGCTAAAGTACGCCCTTCTTATAGCAGCATTTAAATGGCACACGACGCCTTGCTGCTTTTTCTTTCCCAGAGAGACCTGCTGTCAATTTTTCACTCTGGCTTCTTGATCAAAAATGTCCACCTGAAATGTCTACAGAAATAGGCTCCAGGTGTAAAAACCAGTACGGGGCTACATTTTCTGCGTGCTCCACATAAGTCACATCAAACTCACTCATCAACTATCAACTCTCTCCTTCCATTCTCCACCACTGCCTCTACCATTGTGTTCTCTGGATCTCAGAGTCTATAGGCAGGCCGCAATAGTTTCCCACTGAGGGGTTGGAAGAGGTGTACAAGCAGCACAAATAGCTTCTGCGCTGCGCAGGCCATTTCTCTGCATTTTAGAGCCTAAGGGAAAGCGCTAGTGTTCCTGCGGAGAGCTGCAACAGCTGCAGAATATGTGTTGTCTTGGCACATGTTTGCAATCCACCATGATGGATCCTTAGTGAAACCAAACTGTGGTTCTGCTTCAAACATCTCACCCTGCTTGGCCACAAAGCTTTCGCTGACATGTCCCATTGCCTTTTTATTGCTGCGTTTCATTTTCAGAGTTTGTACGGAATCATTGCACTTGCTTCTAAGCTGAACGTCGATACTGCTGAGTCTCATATGTCCATTTTCTTCTCACACAAAAAAACTGCTTCCTTTAAAACATGCTGATGCGACCTGCTTTCTTGCTCAGCTGTAATTTTAGGGGTGTTCTCTGTCCGGCTTACAGTCTGAATCTAAACTAAGAAGTTTATGGACACAGATGTGCCAAGACAAATAGTTTGCTTGACCTTGCCACGTGTATTCAAAAGCATCCTTTCACTCCACCATCAAGGCACTGCTTTCTTCTGCTTTACATCCTGCAAACTTCACACACACATACATACATACAAACTGGAATGAGGCACTTTGTTTCTTTCTTTCTCAGCTACACTCACCTATCCCCCACGCTAACTTCTTACCGCTTTTCTCTTGGCCTTGCTATGCATACTTTTCCTCTTAAGACACCCATTGTCTGGCCTACCCTTCCCTACATTGCCTTGCCTTTCCTTTCCTATCCAACCTTGCATTTCTTTGTCATTCCTGGCCATTGTTTTCCTCTTCCTTCCTGACCCATCCATGTCTTTCCCTTGCCCTTCCTACCAGTCCAGTGCCTTGCACCACCCATCCCCCTTGCCACTTTGTCAGTTTCCCTTCCCCTTTGTCCAGCTCCAATCTTTCATTTCCCTTCTCCTTCTAGGACTCTCATTGCCTTGCTGCCTCTCCTTTGTCTTGCCTGGCAAAGCCACCACTTTTCTTGGCGTTACCTTTGAACCTCTCCTCTCCCTTGCCTTGCATTCCCTTGCTCACTCGTCCCCCACCTGGAATTCAATACCCCTCTTTTGCCAAATTTCTTCATCTTGCCTTGCCCTGCCTGCTTCTCCTAGGACTCAAGGCTTTCACGTACCTCCAGCGTTTCAGGAGCATGTGAGAGGAAGCCTAAAAGAGGTCACGTGCAAGCACACCCATCTGTCCTGGCAGCTTGCTTCTGGCACCTATCCTTACATGTCTTGAATTTTGGACATAAAATTCACATTTCACCTTTGCGCTTCAGGACCAGAATGACAGTTCTTTTGTATACCAAGGAAAGCAGGTAATCAAGTGTTTTAGGTGCAGATTAGAGATGGCCCATGTGAGATCAAGGCCAGCCAGAGAAGTCTGTCCTAGCCCCTTTTGTGTACCAGCAGTCTTTGAATGTACCTCTCATTTGTCTTGCCTTGGTGACCCCAAAGTTTCCTTGCCTTGCCCTGCCTTGCCTCCCCTAGCCTTGCACTCCCTCCAGTGCCTACGCCCACACTTGACCTGCCTACTGCTTTCCCTCCAGGGAAACCTAGCCTTGCCTAGGCCTTCCTCTTTCTGTCTGGCCTTCCTGTGCCCATCCTTGCCTAGAAGTTCTGGGCCTTCTCTCACCTACCACTCCATTTGCTTGCCCCTCATGGCTCCAGCCTTGTCAGCTTCTCCCTTGACTTGCCTACAATTGCGCCTACACTTGGTTTGCATTGCAAAGAGCGGTAGGCAAGCAAAGCAAAGCAAGGAAGGTCTTTCTAGGTCTTGCCAGGCAAGGCACACATAAGCAAGCAAGCAAAACAAGAGTAGACTAGCCACAGCATCAAAGGCAAGGCAAGGCCAAGTGACTCTGAGTGCCTTTCCTGGCAAGTAAAAGATATAGTGACAATGTAATAGGGCAGGCGTTAAAGGTAACCATGAGGAGGTATAGTCCAGCAAGATATTTATGTCGTTGACCCTTCTGTGCAGGAGCCATTGTTAGGACATAGTACAGGACATGGCATACAGTTTGGCTTGGTAAGTTCCTGAAGGAGAATGGCAATGCTTTCTCATGGGAAGGAAAGCACGTAGCCCCAGAGTTGGAGGTGCAGATAAGAAGCTGTGTCGCGCAGCTCGAGGACGACAGCAGCTTCTTGTGCCGGCATATTTGGAAGCACTCCCTCAATTTGTACAGTCATTGAGTCAGTATCCATCTTTGGAAGGCTGTCTGCCTCTAGTAAGAGTGTTCTGACACCATTGTATGGGATCAGTCACTGGATGTTTTGGATTTTGGAGGAGGGGATGCCCTTTCTCTTGAAATGAGCTTCTTGTTCTCTCTTTGGCAAAGAAATTAAGTTTGATGGGCACTTTGGTGGTCTCAGTGATTTAAAGGTTTTTCCAAGAGGTTTCCCTGTGGGTTAGAGCTGTTGAACTGACAGTGGAATCTAGACAGCAAGTTGTTGAGCTTTTTGTCCTTGTAGCTTTAGTGTGTGAGTAGTCCCTGTTGCCATGCTGCTTGGATCTTGACTCTGAGACTGAAAGCTTAGGAGCGTAGAGCTGAAAAGAAAGTGCCAATAGCAGGGTGTGTGTTCATTGTTTGATGGGTGAAGTTGAATTGTAGGCAGCAAAGAACTTTCTCTCTCAGCTGGCACATTTGTTGAGCGGATGTCTTTGAGTTTGTTACCGGATTCTGCGAGAGTGAAAATGTTTGTTAGGGCAGAGGATTTCGTGTTGCCTTTTGAGTGTGGGTGCAAAAGTGTTTGCACACTTGGAGGGGAGGGAAGATCAGCAAAGTCTTTTTTCCTGGCACAGTTAATTTGAGAGCAGGGACGTTTCCAACTCGGCTCTGTCCTTTGGAGCTGGCCTCGGTGCGTTTCCTTCTTTTGTTAGTCGACAGCGCCAATCGTTGTGGTTATTTTGATGAGCGCTGGCAGACGGTGCCAGGGAAAAAAGCCAAGCTGTTTGCGGCTCCGGCCTCATTGGTGTAGGAGCAAGCGCAGGAAGAGCTCCGCTGGGGGTCCTGGCTCTTAGAGACTGAGAGAATGTGATCCTGTATGTAGCACAGAAGGAAGTGGAATTGTTTCATTGTGGGCTGTGCAGTTATAAGCTGCAAATGAAAAGGCAATTGCAGCGCAGCCTCTTCTTTTCTGTGTGATCAGCTGCTCAACATGTAACTCGCACACACTGAACTGCATCCACCTCCCTGGAGATATAAAATGTGTATATCACTTTCCTCAAACTCTATGTATTACCTTGCACTCTAGCAGATCCCAAACCGCTTCAAAACGTCCAGCAGCTACTCAAAAAGAAAAGTCCAACAAAAAGCTAGTGCTGGCCTTTATAGTGCCTTTGCAGTCCGCAAAATAGACAAAATGCACTAGGGCTTTGATGCTCTTCCCAACTATATAAATTCTCTCCAAGTGGCAAAGTCCATCATTACAGCAAATTTTTCAGCTGGAGTTCTGACTGAGAGATGTGCCAGGACAGAAGGCATTTGCTGACCTACCCTTTTTCCTGTGTAACTTGGTATTTGCAGTACAATTATTTTTAGTGTCGCTGTGTCCAAGCAGCTAGAGATTACACAGATAGAAGTGTCAAGAGAGATGCTGCTAAAGTACGCCCTTCTTATAGCAGCATTTAAATGGCACACGACGCCTTGCTGCTTTTTCTTTCCCAGAGAGACCTGCTGTCAATTTTTTCACTCTGGCTTCTTGATCAAAAATGTCCACCTGAAATGTCTTACAGAAATAGGCTCCAGGTGTAAAAACAGTACGGGGCTACATTTTCTGCGTGCTCCACATAAGTCACATCAAACTCACTCATCAAACATCACTCTCTCCTTCCATTCTCCACCACTGCCTCTACCATTGTGTTCTCTGGATCTCAGAGTCTAAAGGCAGGCACAATAGTTTCCACTGAGGGGTTGAAGAGGTGTACAAGCAGCACAAATAGCTTCTGCGCTGCGCAGGCCATTTCTCTGCATTTTAGAGCCTAAGGGAAAGCGCTAGTGTTCTGCGGAGAGCTGCAACAGCTGCAGAATATGTGTTGTCTTGGCACATGTTTGCAATCCACCATGATGGATCCTTAGTGAAACCAAACTGTGGTTCTGCTTCAAACATCTCACCCTGCTTGGCCACAAAGCTTTCGCTGACATGTCCCATTGCCTTTTTATTGCTGCGTTTCATTTTCAGAGTTTGTACGGAATCATTGCACTTTGCTTCTAAGCTGAACGTCGATACTGCTGGAGTCTCATATGTCCATTTTCTTCTACACACAAAAAAAAATGCTTCCTTTAAAACATGCTGATGCGACCTGCTTTCTTGCTCAGCTGTAATTTTAGGGGTGTTCTCTGTCCGGCTTACAGTCTGAATCTAAACTAAGAAGTTTATGGGACACAGATGTGCCAAGACAAATAGTTTGCTTGGACCTTGCCACGTGTATTCAAAAGCATCCTTTCACTCCACCATCAAGGCACTGCTTTCTTCTGCTTTACATCCTGCAAACTTCACACACACATACATACATACAAACTGGAATGAGGCACTTTGTTTCTTTCTTTCTCAGCTACACTCACCTATCCCCCACGCTAACTTCTTTACCGCTTTTCTCTTGGCCTTGCTATGCATACTTTTCCTCTTAAGACACCCATTGTCTGGCCTACCCCTTCCCTACATTGCCTTGCCTTTCCTTTCCTATCCAACCTTGCATTTCTTTGTCATTCCTGGCCATTGTTTTCCTCCTCCTTCCTGACCCATCCATGTCTTTCCCTTGCCCTTCCTACCAGTCAGTGCCTTGCACCACCCATCCCCCTTGCCACTTGTCGTTTCCCTTCCCCTTTGTCCAGCTCCAATCTTTCATTTCCTTCTCCTTCTAGGACTCTCATTGCCTTGCTTGCCTCTCCTTTGTCTTGCCTGGCAAAGCCACCACTTTTCTTGGCGTTACCTTTGAACCTCTCCTCTCCCTTGCCTTGCATTCCCTTGCTCACTCGTCCCCCACCTGGAATTCAATACCCCTCTTTTTGCGGAATTTCTTCATCTTGCCTTGCCCTGCCTGCTTCTCCTAGGACTCTCAAGGCTTTCACGTACCTCCAGCGTTTCAGGAGCATGTGAGAGGAAGCCTAAAAGAGGTCACGTGCAAGCACACCCATCTGTCCTGGCAGCTTGCTTCTGGCACCTATCCTTACATGTCTTGAATTTTGGACATAAAATTCACATTTCACCTTTGCGCTTCAGGACCAGAATGACAGTTCTTTTGTATACCAAGGAAAGCAGGTAATCCAAGTGTTTTAGGTGCAGATTAGAGATGGCCCATGAGAGATCAAGGCCAGCCAGAGAAGTCTGTCCTAGCCCCTTTTGTGTACCAGCAGTCTTTGAATGTACCTCTCATTTGTCTTGCCTTGGTGACCCCAAAGTTTCCTTGCCTTGCCCTGCCTTGCCTCCCTAGCCTTGCACTCCCTCCAGTGCCTACGCCCACACTTGACCTGCCTACTGCTTTCCTCCAGGGAAACCTAGCCTTGCCTAGGCCTTCCTCTTTCTGTCTGGCCTTCCTGTGCCCATCCTTGCCTAGAAGTTCTGGGCCTTCTCTCACCTACCACTCCATTTGCTTGCCCCTCATGGCTCCAGCCTTGTCAGCTTCTCCCTTGACTTGCCTACAATTGCGCCTACACTTGGTTTGCATTGCAAAGAGCGGTAGGCAAGGCAAAGCAAAGCAAGGAAGGTCTTTCTAGGTCTTGCCAGGCAAGGCACACATAAGCAAGCAAGCAAAACAAGAGTAGACTAGCCACAGCATCAAAGGCAAGGCAAGGCCAAGTGACTCTGAGTGCCTTTCCTTGGCAAGTAAAAGATATAGTGACAATGTAATAGGGCAGGCGTTAAAGGTACCATGAGGAGGTATAGTCCAGCAAGATATTTATGTCGTTGACCCTTCTGTGCAGGAGCCATTGTTGGACATAGTACAGGACATGGCATACAGTTTGGCTTGGTAAGTTCCTGAAGGAGAATGGCAATGCTTTCTCATGGGAAGGAAAGCACGTAGCCCCAGAGTTGGAGGTGCAGATAAGAAGCTGTGTCGCGCAGCTCGAGGACGACAGCAGCTTCTTGTGCCGGCATATTTGGAAGCACTCCCTCAATTTGTACAGTCATTGAGTCAGTATCCATCTTTGGAAGGCTGTCTGCCTCTAGTAAGAGTGTTCTGACACCATTGTATGGGATCAGTCACTGGATGTTTTGGATTTTGGAGGAGGGGATGCCCTTTCTCTTGAAATGAGCTTCTTGTTCTTCTCTTTGGCAAAGAAATTAAGTTTGGATGGGCACTTTGGGTGGTCTCAGTGAATTTAAAGGTTTTTCCCAAGAGGTTTCCCTGTGGGTTAGAGCTGTTGAACTGACAGTGGGAATCTAGACAGCAAGTTGTTGAGCTTTTTGTCCTTGTAGCTTTAGTGTGTGAGTAGTCCCTGTTGCCATGCTGCTTGGATCTTGACTCTGAGACTGAAAGCTTAGGAGCGTAGAGCTGAAAAGAAAAGTGCCAATAGCAGGGTGTGTGTTCATTGTTTGATGGGTGAAGTTGAAATTGTAGGCAGCAAAGAACTTTCTCTCTCAGCTGGCACATTTGTTGAGCGGATGTCTTTGAGTTTGTTACCGGATTCTGCGAGAGTGAAAATGTTTGTTAGGGCAGAGGATTTCGTGTTGCCTTTTGAGTGTGGTGCAAAAGTGTTTGCACACTTGGAGGGGGAAGATCAGCAAAGTCTTTTTTTCCTGGCACAGTTAATTTGAGAGCAGGGACGTTTCCAACTCGGCTCTGTCCTTTGGAGCTGGCCTCGGTGCGTTTCCTTCTTTTGTTAGTCGACAGCGCCATCGTGTGGTTATTTTGATGAGCGCTGGCAGACGGTGCCAGGGAAAAAGCCAAGCTGTTTGCGGCTCCGGCCTCATTGGTGTAGGAGCAGCGCAGGGAAGAGCTCCGCTGGGGGTCCTGGCTCTTAGAGACTGAGAGAATGTGATCCTGTATGTAGCACAGAAGGAAGTGGAATTGTTTCATTGTGGGCTGTGCAGTTTATAAGCTGCAAATGAAAAGGCAATTGCAGCGCAGCCTCTTCTTTTCTGTGTGATCAGCTGCTCAACATGTAACTCGCACACACTGAACTGCATCCACCTCCCTGGAGATATAAAATGTGTATATCACTTTCCTCAAACTCTATGTATTACCTTGCACTCTAGCAGATCCCAAACCGCTTCAAAACGTCCAGCAGCTACTCAAAAAGAAAAAGTCCAACAAAAAGCTAGTGCTGGCCTTTATAGTGCCTTTGCAGTCCGCAAAATAGACAAAATGCACTAGGGCTTTGAATGCTTCTTCCCAACTATATAAATTCTCTCCAAGTGGCAAAGTCCATCATTACAGCAAAATTTTTCAGCTGGAGTTCTGACTGAGAGATGTGCCAGGACAGAAGGCATTTGCTGACCTACCCTTTTTCCCTGTGTAACTTGGTATTTGCAGTACAATTATTTTTAGTGTCGCTGTGTCCAAGCAGCTAGAGATTACACAGATAGAAGTGTCAAGAGAGATGCTGCTAAAGTACGCCCTTCTTATAGCAGCATTTAAATGGCACACGACGCCTTGCTGCTTTTTCTTTCCCAGAGAGACCTGCTGTCAATTTTTTCACTCTGGCTTCTTGATCAAAAATGTCCACCTGAAATGTCTTACAGAAATAGGCTCCAGGTGTAAAAACCAGTACGGGGCTACATTTTCTGCGTGCTCCACATAAGTCACATCAAACTCACTCATCAAACATCACTCTCTCCTTCCATTCTCCACCACTGCCTCTACCATTGTGTTCTCTGGATCTCAGAGTCTAAAGGCAGGCGCAATAGTTTCCACTGAGGGGTTGGAAGAGGTGTACAAGCAGCACAAATAGCTTCTGCGCTGCGCAGGCCATTTCTCTGCATTTTAGAGCCTAAGGGAAAGCGCTAGTGTTCCTGCGGAGAGCTGCAACAGCTGCAGAATATGTGTTGTCTTGGCACATGTTTGCAATCCACCATGATGGATCCTTAGTGAAACCAAACTGTGGTTCTGCTTCAAACATCTCACCCTGCTTGGCCACAAAGCTTTCGCTGACATGTCCCATTGCCTTTTTATTGCTGCGTTTCATTTTCAGAGTTTGTACGGAATCATTGCACTTTGCTTCTAAGCTGAACGTCGATACTGCTGGAGTCTCATATGTCCATTTTCTTCTCACACAAAAAAACTGCTTCCTTTAAAACATGCTGATGCGACCTGCTTTCTTGCTCAGCTGTAATTTTAGGGGTGTTCTCTGTCCGGCTTACAGTCTGAATCTAAACTAAGAAGTTTATGGGACACAGATGTGCCAAGACAAATAGTTTGCTTGGACCTTGCCACGTGTATTCAAAAGCATCCTTTCACTCCACCATCAAGGCACTGCTTTCTTCTGCTTTACATCCTGCAAACTTCACACACACATACATACATACAAACTGGAATGAGGCACTTTGTTTCTTTCTTTCTCAGCTACACTCACCTATCCCCCACGCTAACTTCTTTACCGCTTTTCTCTTGGCCTTGCTATGCATACTTTTCCTCTTAAGACACCCATTGTCTGGCCTACCCCTTCCCTACATTGCCTTGCCTTTCCTTTCCTATCCAACCTTGCATTTCTTTGTCATTCCTGGCCATTGTTTTCCTCTTCCTTCCTGACCCATCCATGTCTTTCCCTTGCCCTTCCTACCAGTCCAGTGCCTTGCACCACCCATCCCCCTTGCCACTTTGTCCAGTTTCCCTTCCCCTTTGTCCAGCTCCAATCTTTCATTTCCTTCTCCTTCTAGGACTCTCATTGCCTTGCTTGCCTCTCCTTTGTCTTGCCTGGCAAAGCCACCACTTTTCTTGGCGTTCCCTTTGAACCTCTCCTCTCCCTTGCCTTGCATTCCCTTGCTCACTCGTCCCCCACCTGGAATTCAATACCCCTCTTTTTGCCAAATTTCTTCATCTTGCCTTGCCCTGCCTGCTTCTCCTAGGACTCTCAAGGCTTTCACGTACCTCCAGCGTTTCAGGAGCATGTGAGAGGAAGCCTAAAAGAGGTCACGTGCAAGCACACCCATCTGTCCTGGCAGCTTGCTTCTGGCACCTATCCTTACATGTCTTGAATTTTGGACATAAAATTCACATTTCACCTTTGCGCTTCAGGACCAGAATGACAGTTCTTTTGTATACCAAGGAAAGCAGGTAATCCAAGTGTTTTAGGTGCAGATTAGAGATGGCCCATGTGAGATCAAGGCCAGCCAGAGAAGTCTGTCCTAGCCCCTTTTGTGTACCAGCAGTCTTTGAATGTACCTCTCATTTGTCTTGCCTTGGTGACCCCAAAGTTTCCTTGCCTTGCCCTGCCTTGCCTCCCTAGCCTTGCACTCCCTCCAGTGCCTACGCCCACACTTGACCTGCCTACTGCTTTCCTCCAGGGAAACCTAGCCTTGCCTAGGCCTTCCTCTTTCTGTCTGGCCTTCCTGTGCCCATCCTTGCCTAGAAGTTCTGGGCCTTCTCTCACCTACCACTCCATTTGCTTGCCCCTCATGGCTCCAGCCTTGTCAGCTTCTCCCTTGACTTGCCTACAATTGCGCCTACACTTGGTTTGCATTGCAAAGAGCGGTAGGCAAGGCAAAGCAAAGCAAGGAAGGTCTTTCTAGGTCTTGCCAGGCAAGGCACACATAAGCAAGCAAGCAAAACAAGAGTAGACTAGCCACAGCATCAAAGGCAAGGCAAGGCCAAGTGACTCTGAGTGCCTTTCCTTGGCAAGTAAAAGATATAGTGACAATGTAATAGGGCAGGCGTTAAAGGTACCATGAGGAGGTATAGTCCAGCAAGATATTTATGTCGTTGACCCTTCTGTGCAGGAGCCATTGTTGGACATAGTACAGGACATGGCATACAGTTTGGCTTGGTAAGTTCCTGAAGGAGAATGGCAATGCTTTCTCATGGGAAGGAAAGCACGTAGCCCCAGAGTTGGAGGTGCAGATAAGAAGCTGTGTCGCGCAGCTCGAGGACGACAGCAGCTTCTTGTGCCGGCATATTTGGAAGCACTCCCTCAATTTGTACAGTCATTGAGTCAGTATCCATCTTTGGAAGGCTGTCTGCCTCTAGTAAGAGTGTTCTGACACCATTGTATGGGATCAGTCACTGGATGTTTTGGATTTTGGAGGAGGGGATGCCCTTTCTCTTGAAATGAGCTTCTTGTTCTTCTCTTTGGCAAAGAAATTAAGTTTGGATGGGCACTTTGGGTGGTCTCAGTGAATTTAAAGGTTTTTCCCAAGAGGTTTCCCTGTGGGTTAGAGCTGTTGAACTGACAGTGGGAATCTAGACAGCAAGTTGTTGAGCTTTTTGTCCTTGTAGCTTTAGTGTGTGAGTAGTCCCTGTTGCCATGCTGCTTGGATCTTGACTCTGAGACTGAAAGCTTAGGAGCGTAGAGCTGAAAAGAAAAGTGCCAATAGCAGGGTGTGTGTTCATTGTTTGATGGGTGAAGTTGAAATTGTAGGCAGCAAAGAACTTTCTCTCTCAGCTGGCACATTTGTTGAGCGGATGTCTTTGAGTTTGTTACCGGATTCTGCGAGAGTGAAAATGTTTGTTAGGGCAGAGGATTTCGTGTTGCCTTTTGAGTGTGGTGCAAAAGTGTTTGCACACTTGGAGGGGGAAGATCAGCAAAGTCTTTTTTTCCTGGCACAGTTAATTTGAGAGCAGGGACGTTTCCAACTCGGCTCTGTCCTTTGGAGCTGGCCTCGGTGCGTTTCCTTCTTTTGTTAGTCGACAGCGCCATCGTGTGGTTATTTTGATGAGCGCTGGCAGACGGTGCCAGGGAAAAAGCCAAGCTGTTTGCGGCTCCGGCCTCATTGGTGTAGGAGCAGCGCAGGGAAGAGCTCCGCTGGGGGTCCTGGCTCTTAGAGACTGAGAGAATGTGATCCTGTATGTAGCACAGAAGGAAGTGGAATTGTTTCATTGTGGGCTGTGCAGTTTATAAGCTGCAAATGAAAAGGCAATTGCAGCGCAGCCTCTTCTTTTCTGTGTGATCAGCTGCTCAACATGTAACTCGCACACACTGAACTGCATCCACCTCCCTGGAGATATAAAATGTGTATATCACTTTCCTCAAACTCTATGTATTACCTTGCACTCTAGCAGATCCCAAACCGCTTCAAAACGTCCAGCAGCTACTCAAAAAGAAAAAGTCCAACAAAAAGCTAGTGCTGGCCTTTATAGTGCCTTTGCAGTCCGCAAAATAGACAAAATGCACTAGGGCTTTGAATGCTTCTTCCCAACTATATAAATTCTCTCCAAGTGGCAAAGTCCATCATTACAGCAAAATTTTTCAGCTGGAGTTCTGACTGAGAGATGTGCCAGGACAGAAGGCATTTGCTGACCTACCCTTTTTCCCTGTGTAACTTGGTATTTGCAGTACAATTATTTTCAGTGTCGCTGTGTCCAAGCAGCTAGAGATTACACAGATAGAAGTGTCAAGAGAGATGCTGCTAAAGTACGCCCTTCTTATAGCAGCATTTAAATGGCACACGACGCCTTGCTGCTTTTTCTTTCCCAGAGAGACCTGCTGTCAATTTTTTCACTCTGGCTTCTTGATCAAAAATGTCCACCTGAAATGTCTTACAGAAATAGGCTCCAGGTGTAAAAACCAGTACGGGGCTACATTTTCTGCGTGCTCCACATAAGTCACATCAAACTCACTCATCAAACATCACTCTCTCCTTCCATTCTCCACCACTGCCTCTACCATTGTGTTCTCTGGATCTCAGAGTCTAAAGGCAGGCGCAATAGTTTCCACTGAGGGGTTGGAAGAGGTGTACAAGCAGCACAAATAGCTTCTGCGCTGCGCAGGCCATTTCTCTGCATTTTAGAGCCTAAGGGAAAGCGCTAGTGTTCCTGCGGAGAGCTGCAACAGCTGCAGAATATGTGTTGTCTTGGCACATGTTTGCAATCCACCATGATGGATCCTTAGTGAAACCAAACTGTGGTTCTGCTTCAAACATCTCACCCTGCTTGGCCACAAAGCTTTCGCTGACATGTCCCATTGCCTTTTTATTGCTGCGTTTCATTTTCAGAGTTTGTACGGAATCATTGCACTTTGCTTCTAAGCTGAACGTCGATACTGCTGGAGTCTCATATGTCCATTTTCTTCTCACACAAAAAAACTGCTTCCTTTAAAACATGCTGATGCGACCTGCTTTCTTGCTCAGCTGTAATTTTAGGGGTGTTCTCTGTCCGGCTTACAGTCTGAATCTAAACTAAGAAGTTTATGGGACACAGATGTGCCAAGACAAATAGTTTGCTTGGACCTTGCCACGTGTATTCAAAAGCATCCTTTCACTCCACCATCAAGGCACTGCTTTCTTCTGCTTTACATCCTGCAAACTTCACACACACATACATACATACAAACTGGAATGAGGCACTTTGTTTCTTTCTTTCTCAGCTACACTCACCTATCCCCCACGCTAACTTCTTTACCGCTTTTCTCTTGGCCTTGCTATGCATACTTTTCCTCTTAAGACACCCATTGTCTGGCCTACCCCTTCCCTACATTGCCTTGCCTTTCCTTTCCTATCCAACCTTGCATTTCTTTGTCATTCCTGGCCATTGTTTTCCTCTTCCTTCCTGACCCATCCATGTCTTTCCCTTGCCCTTCCTACCAGTCCAGTGCCTTGCACCACCCATCCCCCTTGCCACTTTGTCCAGTTTCCCTTCCCCTTTGTCCAGCTCCAATCTTTCATTTCCTTCTCCTTCTAGGACTCTCATTGCCTTGCTTGCCTCTCCTTTGTCTTGCCTGGCAAAGCCACCACTTTTCTTGGCGTTACCTTTGAACCTCTCCTCTCCCTTGCCTTGCATTCCCTTGCTCACTCGTCCCCCACCTGGAATTCAATACCCCTCTTTTTGCCAAATTTCTTCATCTTGCCTTGCCCTGCCTGCTTCTCCTAGGACTCTCAAGGCTTTCACGTACCTCCAGCGTTTCAGGAGCATGTGAGAGGAAGCCCAAAAGAGGTCACGTGCAAGCACACCCATCTGTCCTGGCAGCTTGCTTCTGGCACCTATCCTTACATGTCTTGAATTTTGGACATAAAATTCACATTTCACCTTTGCGCTTCAGGACCAGAATGACAGTTCTTTTGTATACCAAGGAAAGCAGGTAATCCAAGTGTTTTAGGTGCAGATTAGAGATGGCCCATGTGAGATCAAGGCCAGCCAGAGAAGTCTGTCCTAGCCCCTTTTGTGTACCAGCAGTCTTTGAATGTACCTCTCATTTGTCTTGCCTTGGTGACCCAAAAGTTTCCTTGCCTTGCCCTGCCTTGCCTCCCTAGCCTTGCACTCCCTCCAGTGCCTACACCCACACTTGACCTGCCTACAGCTTTCCTCCAGGGAAACCTAGCCTTGCCTAGGCCTTCCTGTTTCTGCCTGGCCTTCCTGTGCCCATCCTTGCCTAGAAGTTCTGGGCCTTCTCTCACCCACCACTCCATTTGCTTGCCCCTCATGGCTCCAGCCTTGTCAGCTTCTCCCTTGACTTGCCTACAATTGCGCCTACACTTGGTTTGCATTGCAAAGAGCGGTAGGCAAGGCAAAGCAAAGCAAGGAAGGTCTTTCTAGGTCTTGCCAGGCAAGGCACACATAAGCAAGCAAGCAAAACAAGAGTAGACTAGCCACAGCATCAAAGGCAAGGCAAGGCCAAGTGACTCTGAGTGCCTTTCCTTGGCAAGTAAAAGATATAGTGACAATGTAATAGGGCAGGCGTTAAAGGTACCATGAGGAGGTATAGTCCAGCAAGATATTTATGTCGTTGACCCTTCTGTGCAGGAGCCATTGTTGGACATAGTACAGGACATGGCATACAGTTTGGCTTGGTAAGTTCCTGAAGGAGAATGGCAATGCTTTCTCATGGGAAGGAAAGCACGTAGCCCCAGAGTTGGAGGTGCAGATAAGAAGCTGTGTCGCGCAGCTCGAGGACGACAGCAGCTTCTTGTGCCGGCATATTTGGAAGCACTCCCTCAATTTGTACAGTCATTGAGTCAGTATCCATCTTTGGAAGGCTGTCTGCCTCTAGTAAGAGTGTTCTGACACCATTGTATGGGATCAGTCACTGGATGTTTTGGATTTTGGAGGAGGGGATGCCCTTTCTCTTGAAATGAGCTTCTTGTTCTTCTCTTTGGCAAAGAAATTAAGTTTGGATGGGCACTTTGGGTGGTCTCAGTGAATTTAAAGGTTTTTCCCAAGAGGTTTCCCTGTGGGTTAGAGCTGTTGAACTGACAGTGGGAATCTAGACAGCAAGTTGTTGAGCTTTTTGTCCTTGTAGCTTTAGTGTGTGAGTAGTCCCTGTTGCCATGCTGCTTGGATCTTGACTCTGAGACTGAAAGCTTAGGAGCGTAGAGCTGAAAAGAAAAGTGCCAATAGCAGGGTGTGTGTTCATTGTTTGATGGGTGAAGTTGAAATTGTAGGCAGCAAAGAACTTTCTCTCTCAGCTGGCACATTTGTTGAGCGGATGTCTTTGAGTTTGTTACCGGATTCTGCGAGAGTGAAAATGTTTGTTAGGGCAGAGGATTTCGTGTTGCCTTTTGAGTGTGGTGCAAAAGTGTTTGCACACTTGGAGGGGGAAGATCAGCAAAGTCTTTTTTTCCTGGCACAGTTAATTTGAGAGCAGGGACGTTTCCAACTCGGCTCTGTCCTTTGGAGCTGGCCTCGGTGCGTTTCCTTCTTTTGTTAGTCGACAGCGCCATCGTGTGGTTATTTTGATGAGCGCTGGCAGACGGTGCCAGGGAAAAAGCCAAGCTGTTTGCGGCTCCGGCCTCATTGGTGTAGGAGCAGCGCAGGGAAGAGCTCCGCTGGGGGTCCTGGCTCTTAGAGACTGAGAGAATGTGATCCTGTATGTAGCACAGAAGGAAGTGGAATTGTTTCATTGTGGGCTGTGCAGTTTATAAGCTGCAAATGAAAAGGCAATTGCAGCGCAGCCTCTTCTTTTCTGTGTGATCAGCTGCTCAACATGTAACTCGCACACACTGAACTGCATCCACCTCCCTGGAGATATAAAATGTGTATATCACTTTCCTCAAACTCTATGTATTACCTTGCACTCTAGCAGATCCCAAACCGCTTCAAAACGTCCAGCAGCTACTCAAAAAGAAAAAGTCCAACAAAAAGCTAGTGCTGGCCTTTATAGTGCCTTTGCAGTCCGCAAAATAGACAAAATGCACTAGGGCTTTGAATGCTTCTTCCCAACTATATAAATTCTCTCCAAGTGGCAAAGTCCATCATTACAGCAAAATTTTTCAGCTGGAGTTCTGACTGAGAGATGTGCCAGGACAGAAGGCATTTGCTGACCTACCCTTTTTCCCTGTGTAACTTGGTATTTGCAGTACAATTATTTTCAGTGTCGCTGTGTCCAAGCAGCTAGAGATTACACAGATAGAAGTGTCAAGAGAGATGCTGCTAAAGTACGCCCTTCTTATAGCAGCATTTAAATGGCACACGACGCCTTGCTGCTTTTTCTTTCCCAGAGAGACCTGCTGTCAATTTTTTCACTCTGGCTTCTTGATCAAAAATGTCCACCTGAAATGTCTTACAGAAATAGGCTCCAGGTGTAAAAACCAGTACGGGGCTACATTTTCTGCGTGCTCCACATAAGTCACATCAAACTCACTCATCAAACATCACTCTCTCCTTCCATTCTCCACCACTGCCTCTACCATTGTGTTCTCTGGATCTCAGAGTCTAAAGGCAGGCGCAATAGTTTCCACTGAGGGGTTGGAAGAGGTGTACAAGCAGCACAAATAGCTTCTGCGCTGCGCAGGCCATTTCTCTGCATTTTAGAGCCTAAGGGAAAGCGCTAGTGTTCCTGCGGAGAGCTGCAACAGCTGCAGAATATGTGTTGTCTTGGCACATGTTTGCAATCCACCATGATGGATCCTTAGTGAAACCAAACTGTGGTTCTGCTTCAAACATCTCACCCTGCTTGGCCACAAAGCTTTCGCTGACATGTCCCATTGCCTTTTTATTGCTGCGTTTCATTTTCAGAGTTTGTACGGAATCATTGCACTTTGCTTCTAAGCTGAACGTCGATACTGCTGGAGTCTCATATGTCCATTTTCTTCTCACACAAAAAAACTGCTTCCTTTAAAACATGCTGATGCGACCTGCTTTCTTGCTCAGCTGTAATTTTAGGGGTGTTCTCTGTCCGGCTTACAGTCTGAATCTAAACTAAGAAGTTTATGGGACACAGATGTGCCAAGACAAATAGTTTGCTTGGACCTTGCCACGTGTATTCAAAAGCATCCTTTCACTCCACCATCAAGGCACTGCTTTCTTCTGCTTTACATCCTGCAAACTTCACACACACATACATACATACAAACTGGAATGAGGCACTTTGTTTCTTTCTTTCTCAGCTACACTCACCTATCCCCCACGCTAACTTCTTTACCGCTTTTCTCTTGGCCTTGCTATGCATACTTTTCCTCTTAAGACACCCATTGTCTGGCCTACCCCTTCCCTACATTGCCTTGCCTTTCCTTTCCTATCCAACCTTGCATTTCTTTGTCATTCCTGGCCATTGTTTTCCTCTTCCTTCCTGACCCATCCATGTCTTTCCCTTGCCCTTCCTACCAGTCCAGTGCCTTGCACCACCCATCCCCCTTGCCACTTTGTCCAGTTTCCCTTCCCCTTTGTCCAGCTCCAATCTTTCATTTCCTTCTCCTTCTAGGACTCTCATTGCCTTGCTTGCCTCTCCTTTGTCTTGCCTGGCAAAGCCACCACTTTTCTTGGCGTTACCTTTGAACCTCTCCTCTCCCTTGCCTTGCATTCCCTTGCTCACTCGTCCCCCACCTGGAATTCAATACCCCTCTTTTTGCCAAATTTCTTCATCTTGCCTTGCCCTGCCTGCTTCTCCTAGGACTCTCAAGGCTTTCACGTACCTCCAGCGTTTCAGGAGCATGTGAGAGGAAGCCCAAAAGAGGTCACGTGCAAGCACACCCATCTGTCCTGGCAGCTTGCTTCTGGCACCTATCCTTACATGTCTTGAATTTTGGACATAAAATTCACATTTCACCTTTGCGCTTCAGGACCAGAATGACAGTTCTTTTGTATACCAAGGAAAGCAGGTAATCCAAGTGTTTTAGGTGCAGATTAGAGATGGCCCATGTGAGATCAAGGCCAGCCAGAGAAGTCTGTCCTAGCCCCTTTTGTGTACCAGCAGTCTTTGAATGTACCTCTCATTTGTCTTGCCTTGGTGACCCAAAAGTTTCCTTGCCTTGCCCTGCCTTGCCTCCCTAGCCTTGCACTCCCTCCAGTGCCTACACCCACACTTGACCTGCCTACAGCTTTCCTCCAGGGAAACCTAGCCTTGCCTAGGCCTTCCTGTTTCTGCCTGGCCTTCCTGTGCCCATCCTTGCCTAGAAGTTCTGGGCCTTCTCTCACCCACCACTCCATTTGCTTGCCCCTCATGGCTCCAGCCTTGTCAGCTTCTCCCTTGACTTGCCTACAATTGCGCCTACACTTGGTTTGCATTGCAAAGAGCGGTAGGCAAGGCAAAGCAAAGCAAGGAAGGTCTTTCTAGGTCTTGCCAGGCAAGGCACACATAAGCAAGCAAGCAAAACAAGAGTAGACTAGCCACAGCATCAAAGGCAAGGCAAGGCCAAGTGACTCTGAGTGCCTTTCCTTGGCAAGTAAAAGATATAGTGACAATGTAATAGGGCAGGCGTTAAAGGTACCATGAGGAGGTATAGTCCAGCAAGATATTTATGTCGTTGACCCTTCTGTGCAGGAGCCATTGTTGGACATAGTACAGGACATGGCATACAGTTTGGCTTGGTAAGTTCCTGAAGGAGAATGGCAATGCTTTCTCATGGGAAGGAAAGCACGTAGCCCCAGAGTTGGAGGTGCAGATAAGAAGCTGTGTCGCGCAGCTCGAGGACGACAGCAGCTTCTTGTGCCGGCATATTTGGAAGCACTCCCTCAATTTGTACAGTCATTGAGTCAGTATCCATCTTTGGAAGGCTGTCTGCCTCTAGTAAGAGTGTTCTGACACCATTGTATGGGATCAGTCACTGGATGTTTTGGATTTTGGAGGAGGGGATGCCCTTTCTCTTGAAATGAGCTTCTTGTTCTTCTCTTTGGCAAAGAAATTAAGTTTGGATGGGCACTTTGGGTGGTCTCAGTGAATTTAAAGGTTTTTCCCAAGAGGTTTCCCTGTGGGTTAGAGCTGTTGAACTGACAGTGGGAATCTAGACAGCAAGTTGTTGAGCTTTTTGTCCTTGTAGCTTTAGTGTGTGAGTAGTCCCTGTTGCCATGCTGCTTGGATCTTGACTCTGAGACTGAAAGCTTAGGAGCGTAGAGCTGAAAAGAAAAGTGCCAATAGCAGGGTGTGTGTTCATTGTTTGATGGGTGAAGTTGAAATTGTAGGCAGCAAAGAACTTTCTCTCTCAGCTGGCACATTTGTTGAGCGGATGTCTTTGAGTTTGTTACCGGATTCTGCGAGAGTGAAAATGTTTGTTAGGGCAGAGGATTTCGTGTTGCCTTTTGAGTGTGGTGCAAAAGTGTTTGCACACTTGGAGGGGGAAGATCAGCAAAGTCTTTTTTTCCTGGCACAGTTAATTTGAGAGCAGGGACGTTTCCAACTCGGCTCTGTCCTTTGGAGCTGGCCTCGGTGCGTTTCCTTCTTTTGTTAGTCGACAGCGCCATCGTGTGGTTATTTTGATGAGCGCTGGCAGACGGTGCCAGGGAAAAAGCCAAGCTGTTTGCGGCTCCGGCCTCATTGGTGTAGGAGCAGCGCAGGGAAGAGCTCCGCTGGGGGTCCTGGCTCTTAGAGACTGAGAGAATGTGATCCTGTATGTAGCACAGAAGGAAGTGGAATTGTTTCATTGTGGGCTGTGCAGTTTATAAGCTGCAAATGAAAAGGCAATTGCAGCGCAGCCTCTTCTTTTCTGTGTGATCAGCTGCTCAACATGTAACTCGCACACACTGAACTGCATCCACCTCCCTGGAGATATAAAATGTGTATATCACTTTCCTCAAACTCTATGTATTACCTTGCACTCTAGCAGATCCCAAACCGCTTCAAAACGTCCAGCAGCTACTCAAAAAGAAAAAGTCCAACAAAAAGCTAGTGCTGGCCTTTATAGTGCCTTTGCAGTCCGCAAAATAGACAAAATGCACTAGGGCTTTGAATGCTTCTTCCCAACTATATAAATTCTCTCCAAGTGGCAAAGTCCATCATTACAGCAAAATTTTTCAGCTGGAGTTCTGACTGAGAGATGTGCCAGGACAGAAGGCATTTGCTGACCTACCCTTTTTCCCTGTGTAACTTGGTATTTGCAGTACAATTATTTTCAGTGTCGCTGTGTCCAAGCAGCTAGAGATTACACAGATAGAAGTGTCAAGAGAGATGCTGCTAAAGTACGCCCTTCTTATAGCAGCATTTAAATGGCACACGACGCCTTGCTGCTTTTTCTTTCCCAGAGAGACCTGCTGTCAATTTTTTCACTCTGGCTTCTTGATCAAAAATGTCCACCTGAAATGTCTTACAGAAATAGGCTCCAGGTGTAAAAACCAGTACGGGGCTACATTTTCTGCGTGCTCCACATAAGTCACATCAAACTCACTCATCAAACATCACTCTCTCCTTCCATTCTCCACCACTGCCTCTACCATTGTGTTCTCTGGATCTCAGAGTCTAAAGGCAGGCGCAATAGTTTCCACTGAGGGGTTGGAAGAGGTGTACAAGCAGCACAAATAGCTTCTGCGCTGCGCAGGCCATTTCTCTGCATTTTAGAGCCTAAGGGAAAGCGCTAGTGTTCCTGCGGAGAGCTGCAACAGCTGCAGAATATGTGTTGTCTTGGCACATGTTTGCAATCCACCATGATGGATCCTTAGTGAAACCAAACTGTGGTTCTGCTTCAAACATCTCACCCTGCTTGGCCACAAAGCTTTCGCTGACATGTCCCATTGCCTTTTTATTGCTGCGTTTCATTTTCAGAGTTTGTACGGAATCATTGCACTTTGCTTCTAAGCTGAACGTCGATACTGCTGGAGTCTCATATGTCCATTTTCTTCTCACACAAAAAAACTGCTTCCTTTAAAACATGCTGATGCGACCTGCTTTCTTGCTCAGCTGTAATTTTAGGGGTGTTCTCTGTCCGGCTTACAGTCTGAATCTAAACTAAGAAGTTTATGGGACACAGATGTGCCAAGACAAATAGTTTGCTTGGACCTTGCCACGTGTATTCAAAAGCATCCTTTCACTCCACCATCAAGGCACTGCTTTCTTCTGCTTTACATCCTGCAAACTTCACACACACATACATACATACAAACTGGAATGAGGCACTTTGTTTCTTTCTTTCTCAGCTACACTCACCTATCCCCCACGCTAACTTCTTTACCGCTTTTCTCTTGGCCTTGCTATGCATACTTTTCCTCTTAAGACACCCATTGTCTGGCCTACCCCTTCCCTACATTGCCTTGCCTTTCCTTTCCTATCCAACCTTGCATTTCTTTGTCATTCCTGGCCATTGTTTTCCTCTTCCTTCCTGACCCATCCATGTCTTTCCCTTGCCCTTCCTACCAGTCCAGTGCCTTGCACCACCCATCCCCCTTGCCACTTTGTCCAGTTTCCCTTCCCCTTTGTCCAGCTCCAATCTTTCATTTCCTTCTCCTTCTAGGACTCTCATTGCCTTGCTTGCCTCTCCTTTGTCTTGCCTGGCAAAGCCACCACTTTTCTTGGCGTTACCTTTGAACCTCTCCTCTCCCTTGCCTTGCATTCCCTTGCTCACTCGTCCCCCACCTGGAATTCAATACCCCTCTTTTTGCCAAATTTCTTCATCTTGCCTTGCCCTGCCTGCTTCTCCTAGGACTCTCAAGGCTTTCACGTACCTCCAGCGTTTCAGGAGCATGTGAGAGGAAGCCCAAAAGAGGTCACGTGCAAGCACACCCATCTGTCCTGGCAGCTTGCTTCTGGCACCTATCCTTACATGTCTTGAATTTTGGACATAAAATTCACATTTCACCTTTGCGCTTCAGGACCAGAATGACAGTTCTTTTGTATACCAAGGAAAGCAGGTAATCCAAGTGTTTTAGGTGCAGATTAGAGATGGCCCATGTGAGATCAAGGCCAGCCAGAGAAGTCTGTCCTAGCCCCTTTTGTGTACCAGCAGTCTTTGAATGTACCTCTCATTTGTCTTGCCTTGGTGACCCAAAAGTTTCCTTGCCTTGCCCTGCCTTGCCTCCCTAGCCTTGCACTCCCTCCAGTGCCTACACCCACACTTGACCTGCCTACAGCTTTCCTCCAGGGAAACCTAGCCTTGCCTAGGCCTTCCTGTTTCTGCCTGGCCTTCCTGTGCCCATCCTTGCCTAGAAGTTCTGGGCCTTCTCTCACCCACCACTCCATTTGCTTGCCCCTCATGGCTCCAGCCTTGTCAGCTTCTCCCTTGACTTGCCTACAATTGCGCCTACACTTGGTTTGCATTGCAAAGAGCGGTAGGCAAGGCAAAGCAAAGCAAGGAAGGTCTTTCTAGGTCTTGCCAGGCAAGGCACACATAAGCAAGCAAGCAAAACAAGAGTAGACTAGCCACAGCATCAAAGGCAAGGCAAGGCCAAGTGACTCTGAGTGCCTTTCCTTGGCAAGTAAAAGATATAGTGACAATGTAATAGGGCAGGCGTTAAAGGTACCATGAGGAGGTATAGTCCAGCAAGATATTTATGTCGTTGACCCTTCTGTGCAGGAGCCATTGTTGGACATAGTACAGGACATGGCATACAGTTTGGCTTGGTAAGTTCCTGAAGGAGAATGGCAATGCTTTCTCATGGGAAGGAAAGCACGTAGCCCCAGAGTTGGAGGTGCAGATAAGAAGCTGTGTCGCGCAGCTTGAGGACGACAGCAGCTTCTTGTGCCGGCATATTTGGAAGCACTCCCTCAATTTGTACAGTCATTGAGTCAGTATCCATCTTTGGAAGGCTGTCTGCCTCTAGTAAGAGTGTTCTGACACCATTGTATGGGATCAGTCACTGGATGTTTTGGATTTTGGAGGAGGGGATGCCCTTTCTCTTGAAATGAGCTTCTTGTTCTTCTCTTTGGCAAAGAAATTAAGTTTGGATGGGCACTTTGGGTGGTCTCAGTGAATTTAAAGGTTTTTCCCAAGAGGTTTCCCTGTGGGTTAGAGCTGTTGAACTGACAGTGGGAATCTAGACAGCAAGTTGTTGAGCTTTTTGTCCTTGTAGCTTTAGTGTGTGAGTAGTCCCTGTTGCCATGCTGCTTGGATCTTGACTCTGAGACTGAAAGCTTAGGAGCGTAGAGCTGAAAAGAAAAGTGCCAATAGCAGGGTGTGTGTTCATTGTTTGATGGGTGAAGTTGAAATTGTAGGCAGCAAAGAACTTTCTCTCTCAGCTGGCACATTTGTTGAGCGGATGTCTTTGAGTTTGTTACCGGATTCTGCGAGAGTGAAAATGTTTGTTAGGGCAGAGGATTTCGTGTTGCCTTTTGAGTGTGGTGCAAAAGTGTTTGCACACTTGGAGGGGGAAGATCAGCAAAGTCTTTTTTTCCTGGCACAGTTAATTTGAGAGCAGGGACGTTTCCAACTCGGCTCTGTCCTTTGGAGCTGGCCTTGGTGCGTTTCCTTCTTTTGTTAGTCGACAGCGCCATCGTGTGGTTATTTTGATGAGCGCTGGCAGACGGTGCCAGGGAAAAAGCCAAGCTGTTTGCGGCTCCGGCCTCATTGGTGTAGGAGCAGCGCAGGGAAGAGCTCCGCTGGGGGTCCTGGCTCTTAGAGACTGAGAGAATGTGATCCTGTATGTAGCACAGAAGGAAGTGGAATTGTTTCATTGTGGGCTGTGCAGTTTATAAGCTGCAAATGAAAAGGCAATTGCAGCGCAGCCTCTTCTTTTCTGTGTGATCAGCTGCTCAACATGTAACTCGCACACACTGAACTGCATCCACCTCCCTGGAGATATAAAATGTGTATATCACTTTCCTCAAACTCTATGTATTACCTTGCACTCTAGCAGATCCCAAACCGCTTCAAAACGTCCAGCAGCTACTCAAAAAGAAAAAGTCCAACAAAAAGCTAGTGCTGGCCTTTATAGTGCCTTTGCAGTCCGCAAAATAGACAAAATGCACTAGGGCTTTGAATGCTTCTTCCCAACTATATAAATTCTCTCCAAGTGGCAAAGTCCATCATTACAGCAAAATTTTTCAGCTGGAGTTCTGACTGAGAGATGTGCCAGGACAGAAGGCATTTGCTGACCTACCCTTTTTCCCTGTGTAACTTGGTATTTGCAGTACAATTATTTTCAGTGTCGCTGTGTCCAAGCAGCTAGAGATTACACAGATAGAAGTGTCAAGAGAGATGCTGCTAAAGTACGCCCTTCTTATAGCAGCATTTAAATGGCACACGACGCCTTGCTGCTTTTTCTTTCCCAGAGAGACCTGCTGTCAATTTTTTCACTCTGGCTTCTTGATCAAAAATGTCCACCTGAAATGTCTTACAGAAATAGGCTCCAGGTGTAAAAACCAGTACGGGGCTACATTTTCTGCGTGCTCCACATAAGTCACATCAAACTCACTCATCAAACATCACTCTCTCCTTCCATTCTCCACCACTGCCTCTACCATTGTGTTCTCTGGATCTCAGAGTCTAAAGGCAGGCGCAATAGTTTCCACTGAGGGGTTGGAAGAGGTGTACAAGCAGCACAAATAGCTTCTGCGCTGCGCAGGCCATTTCTCTGCATTTTAGAGCCTAAGGGAAAGCGCTAGTGTTCCTGCGGAGAGCTGCAACAGCTGCAGAATATGTGTTGTCTTGGCACATGTTTGCAATCCACCATGATGGATCCTTAGTGAAACCAAACTGTGGTTCTGCTTCAAACATCTCACCCTGCTTGGCCACAAAGCTTTCGCTGACATGTCCCATTGCCTTTTTATTGCTGCGTTTCATTTTCAGAGTTTGTACGGAATCATTGCACTTTGCTTCTAAGCTGAACGTCGATACTGCTGGAGTCTCATATGTCCATTTTCTTCTCACACAAAAAAACTGCTTCCTTTAAAACATGCTGATGCGACCTGCTTTCTTGCTCAGCTGTAATTTTAGGGGTGTTCTCTGTCCGGCTTACAGTCTGAATCTAAACTAAGAAGTTTATGGGACACAGATGTGCCAAGACAAATAGTTTGCTTGGACCTTGCCACGTGTATTCAAAAGCATCCTTTCACTCCACCATCAAGGCACTGCTTTCTTCTGCTTTACATCCTGCAAACTTCACACACACATACATACATACAAACTGGAATGAGGCACTTTGTTTCTTTCTTTCTCAGCTACACTCACCTATCCCCCACGCTAACTTCTTTACCGCTTTTCTCTTGGCCTTGCTATGCATACTTTTCCTCTTAAGACACCCATTGTCTGGCCTACCCCTTCCCTACATTGCCTTGCCTTTCCTTTCCTATCCAACCTTGCATTTCTTTGTCATTCCTGGCCATTGTTTTCCTCTTCCTTCCTGACCCATCCATGTCTTTCCCTTGCCCTTCCTACCAGTCCAGTGCCTTGCACCACCCATCCCCCTTGCCACTTTGTCCAGTTTCCCTTCCCCTTTGTCCAGCTCCAATCTTTCATTTCCTTCTCCTAGGACTCTCATTGCCTTGCTTGCCTCTCCTTTGTCTTGCCTGGCAAAGCCACCACTTTTCTTGGCGTTACCTTTGAACCTCTCCTCTCCCTTGCCTTGCATTCCCTTGCTCACTCGTCCCCCACCTGGAATTCAATACCCCTCTTTTTGCCAAATTTCTTCATCTTGCCTTGCCCTGCCTGCTTCTCCTAGGACTCTCAAGGCTTTCACGTACCTCCAGCGTTTCAGGAGCATGTGAGAGGAAGCCCAAAAGAGGTCACGTGCAAGCACACCCATCTGTCCTGGCAGCTTGCTTCTGGCACCTATCCTTACATGTCTTGAATTTTGGACATAAAATTCACATTTCACCTTTGCGCTTCAGGACCAGAATGACAGTTCTTTTGTATACCAAGGAAAGCAGGTAATCCAAGTGTTTTAGGTGCAGATTAGAGATGGCCCATGTGAGATCAAGGCCAGCCAGAGAAGTCTGTCCTAGCCCCTTTTGTGTACCAGCAGTCTTTGAATGTACCTCTCATTTGTCTTGCCTTGGTGACCCAAAAGTTTCCTTGCCTTGCCCTGCCTTGCCTCCCTAGCCTTGCACTCCCTCCAGTGCCTACACCCACACTTGACCTGCCTACAGCTTTCCTCCAGGGAAACCTAGCCTTGCCTAGGCCTTCCTGTTTCTGCCTGGCCTTCCTGTGCCCATCCTTGCCTAGAAGTTCTGGGCCTTCTCTCACCCACCACTCCATTTGCTTGCCCCTCATGGCTCCAGCCTTGTCAGCTTCTCCCTTGACTTGCCTACAATTGCGCCTACACTTGGTTTGCATTGCAAAGAGCGGTAGGCAAGGCAAAGCAAAGCAAGGAAGGTCTTTCTAGGTCTTGCCAGGCAAGGCACACATAAGCAAGCAAGCAAAACAAGAGTAGACTAGCCACAGCATCAAAGGCAAGGCAAGGCCAAGTGACTCTGAGTGCCTTTCCTTGGCAAGTAAAAGATATAGTGACAATGTAATAGGGCAGGCGTTAAAGGTACCATGAGGAGGTATAGTCCAGCAAGATATTTATGTCGTAGACCCTTCTGTGCAGGAGCCATTGTTGGACATAGTACAGGACATGGCATACAGTTTGGCTTGGTAAGTTCCTGAAGGAGAATGGCAATGCTTTCTCATGGGAAGGAAAGCACGTAGCCCCAGAGTTGGAGGTGCAGATAAGAAGCTGTGTCGCGCAGCTCGAGGACGACAGCAGCTTCTTGTGCCGGCATATTTGGAAGCACTCCCTCAATTTGTACAGTCATTGAGTCAGTATCCATCTTTGGAAGGCTGTCTGCCTCTAGTAAGAGTGTTCTGACACCATTGTATGGGATCAGTCACTGGATGTTTTGGATTTTGGAGGAGGGGATGCCCTTTCTCTTGAAATGAGCTTCTTGTTCTTCTCTTTGGCAAAGAAATTAAGTTTGGATGGGCACTTTGGGTGGTCTCAGTGAATTTAAAGGTTTTTCCCAAGAGTTTTCCCTGTGGGTTAGAGCTGTTGAACTGACAGTGGGAATCTAGACAGCAAGTTGTTGAGCTTTTTGTCCTTGTAGCTTTAGTGTGTGAGTAGTCCCTGTTGCCATGCTGCTTGGATCTTGACTCTGAGACTGAAAGCTTAGGAGCGTAGAGCTGAAAAGAAAAGTGCCAATAGCAGGGTGTGTGTTCATTGTTTGATGGGTGAAGTTGAAATTGTAGGCAGCAAAGAACTTTCTCTCTCAGCTGGCACATTTGTTGAGCGGATGTCTTTGAGTTTGTTACCGGATTCTGCGAGAGTGAAAATGTTTGTTAGGGCAGAGGATTTCGTGTTGCCTTTTGAGTGTGGTGCAAAAGTGTTTGCACACTTGGAGGGGGAAGATCAGCAAAGTCTTTTTTTCCTGGCACAGTTAATTTGAGAGCAGGGACGTTTCCAACTCGGCTCTGTCCTTTGGAGCTGGCCTTGGTGCGTTTCCTTCTTTTGTTAGTCGACAGCGCCATCGTGTGGTTATTTTGATGAGCGCTGGCAGACGGTGCCAGGGAAAAAGCCAAGCTGTTTGCGGCTCCGGCCTCATTGGTGTAGGAGCAGCGCAGGGAAGAGCTCCGCTGGGGGTCCTGGCTCTTAGAGACTGAGAGAATGTGATCCTGTATGTAGCACAGAAGGAAGTGGAATTGTTTCATTGTGGGCTGTGCAGTTTATAAGCTGCAAATGAAAAGGCAATTGCAGCGCAGCCTCTTCTTTTCTGTGTGATCAGCTGCTCAACATGTAACTCGCACACACTGAACTGCATCCACCTCCCTGGAGATATAAAATGTGTATATCACTTTCCTCAAACTCTATGTATTACCTTGCACTCTAGCAGATCCCAAACCGCTTCAAAACGTCCAGCAGCTACTCAAAAAGAAAAAGTCCAACAAAAAGCTAGTGCTGGCCTTTATAGTGCCTTTGCAGTCCGCAAAATAGACAAAATGCACTAGGGCTTTGAATGCTTCTTCCCAACTATATAAATTCTCTCCAAGTGGCAAAGTCCATCATTACAGCAAAATTTTTCAGCTGGAGTTCTGACTGAGAGATGTGCCAGGACAGAAGGCATTTGCTGACCTACCCTTTTTCCCTGTGTAACTTGGTATTTGCAGTACAATTATTTTCAGTGTCGCTGTGTCCAAGCAGCTAGAGATTACACAGATAGAAGTGTCAAGAGAGATGCTGCTAAAGTACGCCCTTCTTATAGCAGCATTTAAATGGCACACGACGCCTTGCTGCTTTTTCTTTCCCAGAGAGACCTGCTGTCAATTTTTTCACTCTGGCTTCTTGATCAAAAATGTCCACCTGAAATGTCTTACAGAAATAGGCTCCAGGTGTAAAAACCAGTACGGGGCTACATTTTCTGCGTGCTCCACATAAGTCACATCAAACTCACTCATCAAACATCACTCTCTCCTTCCATTCTCCACCACTGCCTCTACCATTGTGTTCTCTGGATCTCAGAGTCTAAAGGCAGGCGCAATAGTTTCCACTGAGGGGTTGGAAGAGGTGTACAAGCAGCACAAATAGCTTCTGCGCTGCGCAGGCCATTTCTCTGCATTTTAGAGCCTAAGGGAAAGCGCTAGTGTTCCTGCGGAGAGCTGCAACAGCTGCAGAATATGTGTTGTCTTGGCACATGTTTGCAATCCACCATGATGGATCCTTAGTGAAACCAAACTGTGGTTCTGCTTCAAACATCTCACCCTGCTTGGCCACAAAGCTTTCGCTGACATGTCCCATTGCCTTTTTATTGCTGCGTTTCATTTTCAGAGTTTGTACGGAATCATTGCACTTTGCTTCTAAGCTGAACGTCGATACTGCTGGAGTCTCATATGTCCATTTTCTTCTCACACAAAAAAACTGCTTCCTTTAAAACCTGCTGATGCGACCTGCTTTCTTGCTCAGCTGTAATTTTAGGGGTGTTCTCTGTCCCGCTTACAGTCTGAATCTAAACTAAGAAGTTTATGGGACACAGATGTGCCAAGACAAATAGTTTGCTTGGACCTTGCCACGTGTATTCAAAAGCATCCTTTCACTCCACCATCAAGGCACTGCTTTCTTCTGCTTTACATCCTGCAAACTTCACACACACATACATACATACAAACTGGAATGAGGCACTTTGTTTCTTTCTTTCTCAGCTACACTCACCTATCCCCCACGCTAACTTCTTTACCGCTTTTCTCTTGGCCTTGCTATGCATACTTTTCCTCTTAAGACACCCATTGTCTGGCCTACCCCTTCCCTACATTGCCTTGCCTTTCCTTTCCTATCCAACCTTGCATTTCTTTGTCATTCCTGGCCATTGTTTTCCTCTTCCTTCCTGACCCATCCATGTCTTTCCCTTGCCCTTCCTACCAGTCCAGTGCCTTGCACCACCCATCCCCCTTGCCACTTTGTCCAGTTTCCCTTCCCCTTTGTCCAGCTCCAATCTTTCATTTCCTTCTCCTTCTAGGACTCTCATTGCCTTGCTTGCCTCTCCTTTGTCTTGCCTGGCAAAGCCACCACTTTTCTTGGCGTTACCTTTGAACCTCTCCTCTCCCTTGCCTTGCATTCCCTTGCTCACTCGTCCCCCACCTGGAATTCAATACCCCTCTTTTTGCGGAATTTCTTCATCTTGCCTTGCCCTGCCTGCTTCTCCTAGGACTCTCAAGGCTTTCACGTACCTCCAGCGTTTCAGGAGCATGTGAGAGGAAGCCTAAAAGAGGTCACGTGCAAGCACACCCATCTGTCCTGGCAGCTTGCTTCTGGCACCTATCCTTACATGTCTTGAATTTTGGACATAAAATTCACATTTCACCTTTGCGCTTCAGGACCAGAATGACAGTTCTTTTGTATACCAAGGAAAGCAGGTAATCCAAGTGTTTTAGGTGCAGATTAGAGATGGCCCATGTGAGATCAAGGCCAGCCAGAGAAGTCTGTCCTAGCCCCTTTTGTGTACCAGCAGTCTTTGAATGTACCTCTCATTTGTCTTGCCTTGGTGACCCAAAAGTTTCCTTGCCTTGCCCTGCCTTGCCTCCCTAGCCTTGCACTCCCTCCAGTGCCTACACCCACACTTGACCTGCCTACAGCTTTCCTCCAGGGAAACCTAGCCTTGCCTAGGCCTTCCTGTTTCTGCCTGGCCTTCCTGTGCCCATCCTTGCCTAGAAGTTCTGGGCCTTCTCTCACCCACCACTCCATTTGCTTGCCCCTCATGGCTCCAGCCTTGTCAGCTTCTCCCTTGACTTGCCTACAATTGCGCCTACACTTGGTTTGCATTGCAAAGAGCGGTAGGCAAGGCAAAGCAAAGCAAGGAAGGTCTTTCTAGGTCTTGCCAGGCAAGGCACACATAAGCAAGCAAGCAAAACAAGAGTAGACTAGCCACAGCATCAAAGGCAAGGCAAGGCCAAGTGACTCTGAGTGCCTTTCCTTGGCAAGTAAAAGATATAGTGACAATGTAATAGGGCGGGCGTTAAAGGTACCATGAGGAGGTATAGTCCAGAGAGATATTTATGTCGTAGACCCTTCTGTGCAGGAGCCATTGTTGGACATAGTACAGGACATGGCATACAGCTTGGCTTGGTAAGTTCCTGAAGGAGAATGGCAATGCTTTCTCATGGGAAGGAAAGCACGTAGCCCCAGAGTTGGAGGTGCAGATAAGAAGCTGTGTCGCACAGCTCAAGGACGACAGCAGCTTCTTGTGCCGGCATATTTGGAAGCACTCCCTCAATTTGTACAGTCATTGAGTCAGTATCCATCTTTGGAAGGCTGTCTGCCTCTAGTAAGAGTGTTCTGACACCATTGTATGTGATCAGTCACTGGATGTTTTATATTTTGGAGGAGGGGATGCCATTTCTCTTGAAATGAGCTTCTTGTTCTTCTCTTTGGCAAAGAAATTAAGTTTGGATGGGCACTTTGGGTGGTCTCAGTGAATTTAAAGGTTTTTCCCAAGAGGTTTCCCTGTGGGTTAGAGCTGTTGAACTGACAGTGGGAATCTAGACAGCAAGTTGTTGAGCTTTCTGTCCCTGTAGCTTTAGTGTGTGAGTAGTCCCTGTTGCCATGCTGCTTGGATCTTGATTCTGAGACTGAAAGCTTAGGAGCGTAGAGCAGAAAAGAAAAGTGCCAATAGCAGGGTGTGTGTTCATTGTTTGATGGGTGAAGCTGAAATTGTAGGCAGCAAAGAACTTTCTCTCTCAGCTGGCACATTTGTTGAGCGGATGTCTTTGAGTTTGTTACCGGACTCTGCGAGAGTGAAAATGTTTGTTAGGGCAGAGGATTTCGTGTTGCCCTTTGAGTGTGGTGCAAAAGTGTTTGCACACTTGGAAGGGGAAGATCAGCAAAGTCCTTTTTTTCCTGGCACAGTTAATTTGAGAGCAGGGACGTTTCCAACTCGGCTCTGTCCTTTGGAGCTGGCCTCGGTGCGTTTCCTTCTTTTGTTAGTCGACAGCGCCATCGTGTGGTTATTTTGATGAGCGCTGGCAGACGGTGCCAGGGAAAAAGCCAAGCTGTTTGCGGCTCCGGCCTCATTGGTGTAGGAGCAGCGCAGGGAAGAGCTCCGCTGGGGGTCCTGGCTCTTAGAGACGGAGAGAATGTGATCCTGTATGTAGCACAGAAGGAAGTGGAATTGTTTCATTGTGGGCTGTGCAATTTATAAGCTGCAAATGAAAAGGCAATTGCAGCGCAGCCTCTTCTTTTCTGTGTGATCAGCTGCTCAACATGTAACTCGCACACACTGAACTGCATCCACCTCCCTGGAGATATAAAATGTGTATATCACTTTCCTCAAACTCTATGTATTACCTTGCACTCTAGCAGATCCCAAACCGCTTCAAAACGTCCAGCAGCTACTCAAAAAGAAAAAGTCCAACAAAAAGCTAGTGCTGGCCTTTAGAGTGCCCTTGCAGTCCGTAAAATAGACGAAATGCACTAGGGCTTTGAATGCTTCTTCCCAACTATATAAATTCTCTCCAAGTGGCAAAGTCCATCATTACAGCAAAATTTTTCAGCTGGAGTTCTGACTGAGAGATGTGCCAGGACAGAAGGCATTTGCTGACCTATCCTTTTTCCCTGTGTAACTTGGTATTTGCAGTACAATTATTTTCAGTGTCGCTGTGTCCAAGCAGCTAGAGATTTCACAGATAGAAGTGTCAAGAGAGATGCTGCTAAAGTACGCCCTTCTTATAGCAGCATTTAAATGGCACACGACGCCTTGCTGCTTTTTCTTTCCCAGAGAGACCTGCTGTCAATTTTTTCACTCTGGCTTCTTGATCAAAAATGTCCACCTGAAATGTCTTACAGAAATAGGCTCCAGGTGTAAAAACCAGTACGGGGCTACATTTTCTGCGTGCTCCACATAAGTCACATCAAACTCACTCATCAAACTTCACTCTCTTCTTCCATTCTCCACTGCCTCTACCATTGTGTTCTCTGGATCTCAGAGTCTAAAGGCAGGCGCAATAGTTTCCACTGAGGGGTTGGAAGAGGTGTACAAGCAGCACAAATAGCTTCTGCGCTGCGCAGGCCATTTCTCTGCATTTTAGAGTCTAAGGGAAAGTGCTAGTGTTCCTGCGGAGAGCTGCAACAGCTGCAGAATATGTGTTGTCTTGGCACATGTTTGCAATCCACCATGATGGATCCTTAGTGAAACCAAACTGTGGTTCTGCTTCAAACATCTCACCCTGCTTGGCCACAAAGCTTTCGCTGACATGTCCCATTGCCTTTTTATTGCTGCGTTTCATTTTCAGAGTTTGTACGGAATCATTGCACTTTGCTTCTAAGCTGAACGTCGATACTGCTGGAGTCTCATATGTCCATTTTCTTCTCACACAAAAAAACTGCTTCCTTTAAAACATGCTGATGCGACCTGCTTTCTTGCTCAGCTGTAATTTTAGGGGTGTTCTCTGTCCCGCTTACAGTCTGAATCTAAACTAAGAAGTTTATGGGACACAGATGTGCCAAGACAAATAGTTTGCTTGGACCTTGCCACGTGTATTCAAAAGCATCCTTTCACTCCACCATCAAGTCTCTGCTTTACATCCTGCAAACTTCACACACACATACATACATACATACTGGAATGAGGCACTTTCTTTCTTTCTTTCTTTCTTTCTCAGCTACACTCACCTATCCCCCACGCTAACTTCTTTACCGCTTTTCTCTTGGCCTTGCTATGCATACTTTTCCTCTTAAGACACCCATTGTCTGGCCTACCCCTTCCCTACATTGCCTTGCCTTTCCTTTCCTATCCAACCTTGCATTTCTTTGTCATTCCTGGCCATTGTTTTCCTCTTCCTTCCTGACCCATCCATGTCTTTCCCTTGCCCTTCCTACCAGTCCAGTGCCTTGCACCACCCATCCCCCTTGCCACTTTGTCCAGTTTCCCTTCCCCTTTGTCCAGCTCCAATCTTTCATTTCCTTCTCCTTCTAGGACTCTCATTGCCTTGCTTGCCTCTCCTTTGTCTTGCCTGGCAAAGCCACCACTTTTCTTGGCGTTACCTTTGAACCTCTCCTCTCCCTTGCCTTGCATTCCCTTGCTCACTCGTCCCCCACCTGGAATTCAATACCCCTCTTTTTGCGGAATTTCTTCATCTTGCCTTGCCCTGCCTGCTTCTCCTAGGACTCTCAAGGCTTTCACGTACCTCCAGCGTTTCAGGAGCATGTGAGAGGAAGCCTAAAAGAGGTCACGTGCAAGCACACCCATCTGTCCTGGCAGCTTGCTTCTGGCACCTATCCTTACATGTCTTGAATTTTGGACATAAAATTCACATTTCACCTTTGCGCTTCAGGACCAGAATGACAGTTCTTTTGTATACCAAGGAAAGCAGGTAATCCAAGTGTTTTAGGTGCAGATTAGAGATGGCCCATGTGAGATCAAGGCCAGCCAGAGAAGTCTGTCCTAGCCCCTTTTGTGTACCAGCAGTCTTTGAATGTACCTCTCATTTGTCTTGCCTTGGTGACCCCAAAGTTTCCTTGCCTTGCCCTGCCTTGCCTCCCTAGCCTTGCACTCCCTCCAGTGCCTACGCCCACACTTGACCTGCCTACTGCTTTCCTCCAGGGAAACCTAGCCTTGCCTAGGCCTTCCTCTTTCTGTCTGGCCTTCCTGTGCCCATCCTTGCCTAGAAGTTCTGGGCCTTCTCTCACCTACCACTCCATTTGCTTGCCCCTCATGGCTCCAGCCTTGTCAGCTTCTCCCTTGACTTGCCTACAATTGCGCCTACACTTGGTTTGCATTGCAAAGAGCGGTAGGCAAGGCAAAGCAAAGCAAGGAAGGTCTTTCTAGGTCTTGCCAGGCAAGGCACACATAAGCAAGCAAGCAAAACAAGAGTAGACTAGCCACAGCATCAAAGGCAAGGCAAGGCCAAGTGACTCTGAGTGCCTTTCCTTGGCAAGTAAAAGATATAGTGACAATGTAATAGGGCAGGCGTTAAAGGTACTATGAGGAGGTATAGTCCAGCAAGATATTTATGTCGTTGACCCTTCTGTGCAGGAGCCATTGTTGGACATAGTACAGGACATGGCATACAGCTTGGCTTGGTAAGTTCCTGAAGGAGAATGGCAATGCTTTCTCATGGGAAGGAAAGCACGTAGCCCCAGAGTTGGAGGTGCAGATAAGAAGCTGTGTCGCGCAGCTCAAGGACGACAGCAGCTTCTTGTGCCGGCATATTTGGAAGCACTCCCTCAATTTGTACAGGCATTGAGTCAGTATCCATCTTTGGAAGGCTGTCTGCCTCTAGTAAGAGTGTTCTGACACCATTGTATGGGATCAGTCACTGGATGTTTTGGATTTTGGAGGAGGGGATGCCCTTTCTCTTGAAATGAGCTTCTTGTTCTTCTCTTTGGCAAAGAAATTAAGTTTGGATGGGCACTTTGGGTGGTCTCAGTGAATTTAAAGGTTTTTCCCAAGAGGTTTCCCTGTGGGTTAGAGCTGTTGAACTGACAGTGGGAATCTAGACAGCAAGTTGTTGAGCTTTTTGTCCTTGTAGCTTTAGTGTGTGAGTAGTCCCTGTTGCCATGCTGCTTGGATCTTGACTCTGAGACTGAAAGCTTAGGAGCGTAGAGCTGAAAAGAAAAGTGCCAATAGCAGGGTGTGTGTTCATTGTTTGATGGGTGAAGTTGAAATTGTAGGCAGCAAAGAACTTTCTCTCTCCGCTGGCACATTTGTTGAGCGGATGTCTTTGAGTTTGTTACCGGACTCTGCGAGAGTGAAAATGTTTGTTAGGGCAGAGGATTTCGTGTTGCCCTTTGAGTGTGGTGCAAAAGTGTTTGCACACTTGGAGGGGGAAGATCAGCAAAGTCTTTTTTTCCTGGCACAGTTAATTTGAGAGCAGGGACGTTTCCAACTCGGCTCTGTCCTTTGGAGCTGGCCTTGGTGCGTTTCCTTCTTTTGTTAGTCGACAGCGCCATCGTGTGGTTATTTTGATGAGCGCTGGCAGACGGTGCCAGGGAAAAAGCCAAGCTGTTTGCGGCTCCGGCCTCATTGGTGTAGGAGCAGCGCAGGGAAGAGCTCCGCTGGGGGTCCTGGCTCTTAGAGACTGAGAGAATGTGATCCTGTATGTAGCACAGAAGGAAGTGGAATTGTTTCATTGTGGGCTGTGCAGTTTATAAGCTGCAAATGAAAAGGCAATTGCAGCGCAGCCTCTTCTTTTCTGTGTGATCAGCTGCTCAACATGTAACTCGCACACACTGAACTGCATCCACCTCCCTGGAGATATAAAATGTGTATATCACTTTCCTCAAACTCTATGTATTACCTTGCACTCTAGCAGATCCCAAACCGCTTCAAAACGTCCAGCAGCTACTCAAAAAGAAAAAGTCCAACAAAAAGCTAGTGCTGGCCTTTAGAGTGCCTTTGCAGTCCGTAAAATAGACGAAATGCACTAGGGCTTTGAATGCTTCTTCCCAACTATATAAATTCTCTCCAAGTGGCAAAGTCCATCATTACAGCAACATTTTTCAGCTGGAGTTCTGACTGAGAGATGTGCCAGGACAGAAGGCATTTGCTGACCTACCCTTTTTCCCTGTGTAACTTGGTATTTGCAGTACAATTATTTTCAGTGTCGCTGTGTCCAAGCAGCTAGAGATTACACAGATAGAAGTGTCAAGAGAGATGCTGCTAAAGTACGCCCTTCTTATAGCAGCATTTAAATGGCACACGACGCCTTGCTGCTTTTTCTTTCCCAGAGAGACCTGCTGTCAATTTTTTCACTCTGGCTTCTTGATCAAAAATGTCCACCTGAAATGTCTTACAGAAATAGGCTCCAGGTGTAAAAACCAGTACGGGGCTACATTTTCTGCGTGCTCCACATAAGTCACATCAAACTCACTCATCAAACATCACTCTCTCCTTCCATTCTCCACCACTGCCTCTACCATTGTGTTCTCTGGATCTCAGAGTCTAAAGGCAGGCGCAATAGTTTCCACTGAGGGGTTGGAAGAGGTGTACAAGCAGCACAAATAGCTTCTGCGCTGCGCAGGCCATTTCTCTGCATTTTAGAGCCTAAGGGAAAGCGCTAGTGTTCCTGCGGAGAGCTGCAACAGCTGCAGAATATGTGTTGTCTTGGCACATGTTTGCAATCCACCATGATGGATCCTTAGTGAAACCAAACTGTGGTTCTGCTTCAAACATCTCACCCTGCTTGGCCACAAAGCTTTCGCTGACATGTCCCATTGCCTTTTTATTGCTGCGTTTCATTTTCAGAGTTTGTACGGAATCATTGCACTTTGCTTCTAAGCTGAACGTCGATACTGCTGGAGTCTCATATGTCCATTTTCTTCTCACACAAAAAAACTGCTTCCTTTAAAACCTGCTGATGCGACCTGCTTTCTTGCTCAGCTGTAATTTTAGGGGTGTTCTCTGTCCCGCTTACAGTCTGAATCTAAACTAAGAAGTTTATGGGACACAGATGTGCCAAGACAAATAGTTTGCTTGGACCTTGCCACGTGTATTCAAAAGCATCCTTTCACTCCACCATCAAGGCACTGCTTTCTTCTGCTTTACATCCTGCAAACTTCACACACACATACATACATACAAACTGGAATGAGGCACTTTGTTTCTTTCTTTCTCAGCTACACTCACCTATCCCCCACGCTAACTTCTTTACCGCTTTTCTCTTGGCCTTGCTATGCATACTTTTCCTCTTAAGACACCCATTGTCTGGCCTACCCCTTCCCTACATTGCCTTGCCTTTCCTTTCCTATCCAACCTTGCATTTCTTTGTCATTCCTGGCCATTGTTTTCCTCTTCCTTCCTGACCCATCCATGTCTTTCCCTTGCCCTTCCTACCAGTCCAGTGCCTTGCACCACCCATCCCCCTTGCCACTTTGTCCAGTTTCCCTTCCCCTTTGTCCAGCTCCAATCTTTCATTTCCTTCTCCTTCTAGGACTCTCATTGCCTTGCTTGCCTCTCCTTTGTCTTGCCTGGCAAAGCCACCACTTTTCTTGGCGTTACCTTTGAACCTCTCCTCTCCCTTGCCTTGCATTCCCTTGCTCACTCGTCCCCCACCTGGAATTCAATACCCCTCTTTTTGCGGAATTTCTTCATCTTGCCTTGCCCTGCCTGCTTCTCTTAGGACTCTCAAGGCTTTCACGTACCTCCAGCGTTTCAGGAGCATGTGAGAGGAAGCCCAAAAGAGGTCACGTGCAAGCACACCCATCTGTCCTGGCAGCTTGCTTCTGGCACCTATCCTTACATGTCTTGAATTTTGGACATAAAATTCACATTTCACCTTTGCGCTTCAGGACCAGAATGACAGTTCTTTTGTATACCAAGGAAAGCAGGTAATCCAAGTGTTTTAGGTGCAGATTAGAGATGGCCCATGTGAGATCAAGGCCAGACAGAGAAGTCTGTCCTAGCCCCTTTTGTGTACCAGCAGTCTTTGAATGTACCTCTCATTTGTCTTGCCTTGGTGACCCAAAAGTTTCCTTGCCTTGCCCTGCCTTGCCTCCCTAGCCTTGCACTCCCTCCAGTGCCTACGCCCACCCTTGACCTGCCTACAGCTTTCCTCCAGGGAAACCTAGCCTTGCCTAGGCCTTCCTGTTTCTGCCTGGCCTTCCTGTGCCCATCCTTGCCTAGAAGTTCTGGGCCTTCTCTCACCCACCACTCCATTTGCTTGCCCCTCATGGCTCCAGCCTTTTCAGCTTCTCCCTTGACTTGCCTACAATTGCGCCTACACTTGGTTTGCATTGCAAAGAGCGGTAGGCAAGGCAAAGCAAAGCAAGGAAGGTCTTTCTAGGTCTTGCCAGGCAAGGCACACATAAGCAAGCAAGCAAAACAAGAGTAGACTAGCCACAGCATCAAAGGCAAGGCAAGGCCAAGTGACTCTGAGTGCCTTTCCTTGGCAAGTAAAAGATATAGTGACAATGTAATAGGGCAGGCGTTAAAGGTACCATGAGGAGGTATAGTCCAGCAAGATATTTATGTCGTTGACCCTTCTGTGCAGGAGCCATTGTTGGACATAGTACAGGACATGGCATACAGTTTGGCTTGGTAAGTTCCTGAAGGAGAATGGCAATGCTTTCTCATGGGAAGGAAAGCACGTAGCCCCAGAGTTGGAGGTGCAGATAAGAAGCTGTGTCGCGCAGCTCAAGGACGACAGCAGCTTCTTGTGCCGGCATATTTGGAAGCACTCCCTCAATTTGTACAGTCATTGAGTCAGTATCCATCTTTGGAAGGCTGTCTGCCTCTAGTAAGAGTGTTCTGACACCATTGTATGGGATCAGTCACTGGATGTTTTGGATTTTGGAGGAGGGGATGCCCTTTCTCTTGAAATGAGCTTCTTGTTCTTCTCTTTGGCAAAGAAATTAAGTTTGGATGGGCACTTTGGGTGGTCTCAGTGAATTTAAAGGTTTTTCCCAAGAGGTTTCCCTGTGGGTTAGAGCTGTTGAACTGACAGTGGGAATCTAGACAGCAAGTTGTTGAGCTTTTTGTCCTTGTAGCTTTAGTGTGTGAGTAGTCCCTGTTGCCATGCTGCTTGGATCTTGACTCTGAGACTGAAAGCTTAGGAGCGTAGAGCTGAAAAGAAAAGTGCCAATAGCAGGGTGTGTGTTCATTGTTTGATGGGTGAAGTTGAAATTGTAGGCAGCAAAGAACTTTCTCTCTCAGCTGGCACATTTGTTGAGCGGATGTCTTTGAGTTTGTTACCGGATTCTGCGAGAGTGAAAATGTTTGTTAGGGCAGAGGATTTCGTGTTGCCTTTTGAGTGTGGTGCAAAAGTGTTTGCACACTTGGAGGGGGAAGATCAGCAAAGTCTTTTTTTCCTGGCACAGTTAATTTGAGAGCAGGGACGTTTCCAACTCGGCTCTGTCCTTTGGAGCTGGCCTCGGTGCGTTTCCTTCTTTTGTTAGTCGACAGCGCCATCGTGTGGTTATTTTGATGAGCGCTGGCAGACGGTGCCAGGGAAAAAGCCAAGCTGTTTGCGGCTCCGGCCTCATTGGTGTAGGAGCAGCGCAGGGAAGAGCTCCGCTGGGGGTCCTGGCTCTTAGAGACTGAGAGAATGTGATCCTGTATGTAGCACAGAAGGAAGTGGAATTGTTTCATTGTGGGCTGTGCAGTTTATAAGCTGCAAATGAAAAGGCAATTGCAGCGCAGCCTCTTCTTTTCTGTGTGATCAGCTGCTCAACATGTAACTCGCACACACTGAACTGCATCCACCTCCCTGGAGATATAAAATGTGTATATCACTTTCCTCAAACTCTATGTATTACCTTGGACTCTAGCAGATCCCAAACCGCTTCAAAACGTCCAGCAGCTACTCAAAAAGAAAAAGTCCAACAAAAAGCTAGTGCTGGCCTTTAGAGTGCCTTTGCAGTCCGTAAAATAGACGAAATGCACTAGGGCTTTGAATGCTTCTTCCCAACTATATAAATTCTCTCCAAGTGGCAAAGTCCATCATTACAGCAAAATTTTTCAGCTGGAGTTCTGACTGAGAGATGTGCCAGGACAGAAGGCATTTGCTGACCTACCCTTTTTCCCTGTGTAACTTGGTATTTGCAGTACAATTATTTTCAGTGTCGCTGTGTCCAAGCAGCTAGAGATTACACAGATAGAAGTGTCAAGAGAGATGCTGCTAAAGTACGCCCTTCTTATAGCAGCATTTAAATGGCACATGACGCCTTGCTGCTTTTTCTTTCCCAGAGAGACCTGCTGTCAATTTTTTCACTCTGGCTTCTTGATCAAAAATGTCCACCTGAAATGTCTTACAGAAATAGGCTCCAGGTGTAAAAACCAGTACGGGGCTACATTTTCTGCGTGCTCCACATAAGTCACATCAAACTCACTCATCAAACTTCACTCTCTCCTTCCATTCTCCACCACTGCCTCTACCATTGTGTTCTCTGGATCTCAGAGTCTAAAGGCAGGCGCAATAGTTTCCACTGAGGGGTTGGAAGAGGTGTACAAGCAGCACAAATAGCTTCTGCGCTGCCCAGGCCATTTCTCTGCATTTTAGAGCCTAAGGGAAAGCGCTAGTGTTCCTGCGGAGAGCTGCAACAGCTGCAGAATATGTGTTGTCTTGGCACATGTTTGCAATCCACCATGATGGATCCTTAGTGAAACCAAACTGTGGTTCTGCTTCAAACATCTCACCCTGCTTGGCCACAAAGCTTTCGCTGACATGTCCCATTGCCTTTTTATTGCTGCGTTTCATTTTCAAAGTTTGTACGGAATCATTGCACTTTGCTTCTAAGCAGAACGTCGATACTGCTGGAGTCTCATATGTCCATTTTCTTCTCACACAAAAAAACTGCTTCTTTTAAAACATGCTGATGCGACCTGCTTTCTTGCTCAGCTGTAATTTTAGGGGTGTTCTCTGTCCCGCTTACAGTCTGAATCTAAACTAAGAAGTTTATGGGACACAGATGTGCCAAGACAAATAGTTTGCTTGGACCTTGCCACGTGTATTCAAGAGCATCCTTTCACTCCACCATCAAGTCTCTGCTTTACATCCTGCAAACTTCACACACACATACATACATACATACTGGAATGAGGCAATTTCTTTCTTTCTTTCTAAGCTACACTCACCTATCCCCCACGCTAACTTCTTTACCGCTTTTCTCTTGGCCTTGCTATGCATACTTTTTCTCTTAAGACACCCATTGTCTGGCCTACCCCTTCCCTACATTGCCTTGCCTTTCCTTTCCTATCCAACCTTGCATTTCTTTGTCATTCCTGGCCATTGTTTTCCTCTTCCTTCCTGACCCATCCATGTCTTTCCCTTGCCCTTCCTACCAGTCCAGTGCCTTGCACCACCCATCCCCCTTGCCACTTTGTCCGGTTTCCCTTCCCCTTTGTCCAGCTCCAATCTTTCATTTCCTTCTCCTTCTAGGACTCTCATTGCCTTGCTTGCCTCTCCTTTGTCTTGCCTGGCAAAGCCACCACTTTTCTTGGCGTTACCTTTGAACCTCTCCTCTCCCTTGCCTTGCATTCCCTTGCTCACTCGTCCCCCACCTGGAATTCAATACCCCTCTTTTTGCGGAATTTCTTCATCTTGCCTTGCCCTGCCTGCTTCTCCTAGGACTCTCAAGGCTTTCACGTACCTCCAGCGTTTCAGGAGCATGTGAGAGGAAGCCCAAAAGAGGTCACGTGCAAGCACACCCATCTGTCCTGGCAGCTTGCTTCTGGCACCTATCCTTACATGTCTTGAATTTTGGACATAAAATTGACATTTCACCTTTGCGCTTCAGGACCAGAATGACAGTTCTTTTGTATACCAAGGAAAGCAGGTAATCCAAGTGTTTTAGGTGCAGATTAGAGATGGCCCATGTGAGATCAAGGCCAGCCAGAGAAGTCTGTCCTAGCCCCTTTTGTGTACCAGCAGTCTTTGAATGTACCTCTCATTTGTCTTGCCTTGGTGACCCAAAAGTTTCCTTGCCTTGCCCTGCCTTGCCTCCCTAGCCTTGCACTCCCTCCAGTGCCTATGCCCACACTTGACCTGCCTACTGCTTTCCTCCAGGGAAACCTAGCCTTGCCTAGGCCTTCCTGTTTCTGCCTGGCCTTCCTATGCCCATCCTTGCCTAGAAGTTCTAGGCCTTCTCTCACCTACCACTCCATTTGCTTGCCCCTCATGGCTCCAGCCTTGTCAGCTTCTCCCTTGACTTGCCTACAATTGCGCCTACACTTGGTTTGCATTGCAAAGAGCGGTAGGCAAGGCAAAGCAAAGCAAGGAAGGTCTTTCTAGGTCTTGCCAGGCAAGGCACACATAAGGAAGCAAGAAAGCAAAACAAGAGTAGACTAGCCACAGCATCAAAGGCAAGGCAAGGCCAAGTGACTCTGAGTGCCTTTCCTTGGCAAGTAAAAGATATAGTGACAATGTAATAGGGCAGGCGTTAAAGGTACCATGAGGAGGTATAGTCCAGCAAGATATTTATGTCGTAGACCCTTCTGTGCAGGAGCCATTGTTGGACATAGTACAGGACATGGCATACAGTTTGGCTTGGTAAGTTCCTGAAGGAGAATGGCAATGCTTTCTCATGGGAAGGAAAGCACGTAGCCCCAGAGTTGGAGGTGCAGATAAGAAGCTGTGTCGCGCAGCTCAAGGACAACAGCAGCTTCTTGTGCCGGCATATTTGGAAGCACTCCCTCAATTTGTACTGTCATTGAGTCAGTATCCATCTTTGGAAGGCTGTCCGCCTCTAGTAAGAGTGTTCTGACACCATTGTATGGGATCAGTCACTGGATGTTTTGGATTTTGGAGGAGGGGATGCCATTTCTCTTGAAATGAGCTTCTTGTTCTTCTCTTTGGCAAAGAAATTAAGTTTGGATGGGCACTTTGGGTGGTCTCAGTGAATTTAAAGGTTTTTCCCAAGAGGTTTCCCTGTGGGTTAGAGCTGTTGAACTGACAGTGGGAATCTAGACAGCAAGTTGTTGAGCTTTTTGTCCTTGTAGCTTTAGTGTGTGAGTAGTCCCTGTTGCCATGCTGCTTGGATCTTGACTCTGAGACTGAAAGCTTAGGAGCGTAGAGCTGAAAAGAAAAGTGCCAATAGCAGGGTGTGTGTTCATTGTTTGATGGGTGAAGTTGAAATTGTAGGCAGCAAAGAACTTTCTCTCTCCGCTGGCACATTTGTTGAGCGGATGTCTTTGAGTTTGTTACCGGACTCTGCGAGAGTGAAAATGTTTGTTAGGGCAGAGGATTTCGTGTTGCCCTTTGAGTGTGGTGCAAAAGTGTTTGCACACTTGGAAGGGGAAGATCAGCAAAGTCTTTTTTTCCTGGCACAGTTAATTTGAGAGCAGGGACGTTTCCAACTCGGCTCTGTCCTTTGGAGCTGGCCTCGGTGCGTTTCCTTCTTTTGTTAGTCGACAGCGCCATCGTGTGGTTATTTTGATGAGCGCTGGCAGACGGTGCCAGGGAAAAAGCCAAGCTGTTTGCGGCTCCGGCCTCATTGGTGTAGGAGCAGCGCAGGGAAGAGCTCCGCTGGAGGTCCTGGCTCTTAGAGACTGAGAGAATGTGATCCTGTATGTAGCACAGAAGGAAGTGGAATTGTTTCATTGTGGGCTGTGCAGTTTATAAGCTGCAAATGAAAAGGCAATTGCAGCGCAGCCTCTTCTTTTCTGTGTGATCAGCTGCTCAACATGTAACTCGCACACACTGAACTGCATCCACCTCCCTGGAGATATAAAATGTGTATATCACTTTCCTCAAACTCTATGTATTACCTTGCACTCTAGCAGATCCCAAACCGCTTCAAAGCATCCAGCAGCTACTCAAAAAGAAAAAGTCCAACAAAAAGCTAGTGCTGGTCTTTAGAGTGCCTTTGCAGTCCGTAAAATAGACAAAATGCACTAGGGCTTTGAATGCTTCTTCCCAACTATATAAATTCTCTCCAAGTGGCAAAGTCCATCATTACAGCAAAATTTTTCAGCTGGAGTTCTGACTGAGAGATGTGCCAGGACAGAAGGCATTTGCTGACCTACCCTTTTTCCCTGTGTAACTTGGTATTTGCAGTACAATTATTTTCAGTGTCGCTGTGTCCAAGCAGCTAGAGATTACACAGATAGAAGTGTCAAGAGAGATGCTGCTAAAGTACGCCCTTCTTATAGCAGCATTTAAATGGCACACGACGCCTTGCTGCTTTTTCTTTCCCAGAGAGACCTGCTGTCAATTTTTTCACTCTGGCTTCTTGATCAAAAATGTCCACCTGAAATGTCTTACAGAAATAGGCTCCAGGTGTAAAAACCAGTACGGGGCTACATTTTCTGCGTGCTCCACATAAGTCACATCAAACTCACTCATCAAACATCACTCTCTCCTTCCATTCTCCACCACTGCCTCTACCATTGTGTTCTCTGGATCTCAGAGTCTAAAGGCAGGCGCAATAGTTTCCACTGAGGGGTTGGAAGAGGTGTACAAGCAGCACAAATAGCTTCTGCGCTGCGCAGGCCATTTCTCTGCATTTTAGAGCCTAAGGGAAAGCGCTAGTGTTCCTGCGGAGAGCTGCAACAGCTGCAGAATATGTGTTGTCTTGGCACATGTTTGCAATCCACCATGATGGATCCTTAGTGAAACCAAACTGTGGTTCTGCTTCAAACATCTCACCCTGCTTGGCCACAAAGCTTTCGCTGACATGTCCCATTGCCTTTTTATTGCTGCGTTTCATTTTCAAAGTTTGTACGGAATCATTGCACTTTGCTTCTAAGCAGAACGTCGATACTGCTGGAGTCTCATATGTCCATTTTCTTCTCACACAAAAAAACTGCTTCTTTTAAAACATGCTGATGCGACCTGCTTTCTTGCTCAGCTGTAATTTTAGGGGTGTTCTCTGTCCCGCTTACAGTCTGAATCTAAACTAAGAAGTTTATGGGACACAGATGTGCCAAGACAAATAGTTTGCTTGGACCTTGCCACGTGTATTCAAGAGCATCCTTTCACTCCACCATCAAGTCTCTGCTTTACATCCTGCAAACTTCACACACACATACATACATACATACTGGAATGAGGCAATTTCTTTCTTTCTTTCTAAGCTACACTCACCTATCCCCCACGCTAACTTCTTTACCGCTTTTCTCTTGGCCTTGCTATGCATACTTTTTCTCTTAAGACACCCATTGTCTGGCCTACCCCTTCCCTACATTGCCTTGCCTTTCCTTTCCTATCCAACCTTGCATTTCTTTGTCATTCCTGGCCATTGTTTTCCTCTTCCTTCCTGACCCATCCATGTCTTTCCCTTGCCCTTCCTACCAGTCCAGTGCCTTGCACCACCCATCCCCCTTGCCACTTTGTCCCATTTCCCTTCCCCTTTGTCCAGCTCCAATCTTTCATTTCCTTCTCCTTCTAGGACTCTCATTGCCTTGCTTGCCTCTCCTTTGTCTTGCCTGGCAAAGCCACCACTTTTCTTGGCGTTACCTTTGAACCTCTCCTCTCCCTTGCCTTGCATTCCCTTGCTCACTCGTCCCCCACCTGGAATTCAATACCCCTCTTTTTGCGGAATTTCTTCATCTTGCCTTGCCCTGCCTGCTTCTCCTAGGACTCTCAAGGCTTTCACGTACCTCCAGCGTTTCAGGAGCATGTGAGAGGAAGCCCAAAAGAGGTCACGTGCAAGCACACCCATCTGTCCTGGCAGCTTGCTTCTGGCACCTATCCTTACATGTCTTGAATTTTGGACATAAAATTGACATTTCACCTTTGCGCTTCAGGACCAGAATGACAGTTCTTTTGTATACCAAGGAAAGCAGGTAATCCAAGTGTTTTAGGTGCAGATTAGAGATGGCCCATGTGAGATCAAGGCCAGCCAGAGAAGTCTGTCCTAGCCCCTTTTGTGTACCAGCAGTCTTTGAATGTACCTCTCATTTGTCTTGCCTTGGTGACCCAAAAGTTTCCTTGCCTTGCCCTGCCTTGCCTCCCTAGCCTTGCACTCCCTCCAGTGCCTACGCCCACACTTGACCTGCCTACTGCTTTCCTCCAGGGAAACCTAGCCTTGCCTAGGCCTTCCTGTTTCTGCCTGGCCTTCCTATGCCCATCCTTGCCTAGAAGTTCTGGGCCTTCTCTCACCTACCACTCCATTTGCTTGCCCCTCATGGCTCCAGCCTTGTCAGCTTCTCCCTTGACTTGCCTACAATTGCGCCTACACTTGGTTTGCATTGCAAAGAGCGGTAGGCAAGGCAAAGCAAAGCAAGGAAGGTCTTTCTAGGTCTTGCCAGGCAAGGCACACATAAGGAAGCAAGAAAGCAAAACAAGAGTAGACTAGCCACAGCATCAAAGGCAAGGCAAGGCCAAGTGACTCTGAGTGCCTTTCCTTGGCAAGTAAAAGATATAGTGACAATGTAATAGGGCAGGCGTTAAAGGTACTATGAGGAGGTATAGTCCAGCAAGATATTTATGTCGTAGACCCTTCTGTGCAGGAGCCATTGTTGGACATAGTACAGGACATGGCATACAGCTTGGCTTGGTAAGTTCCTGAAGGAGAATGGCAATGCTTTCTCATGGGAAGGAAAGCACGTAGCCCCAGAGTTGGAGGTGCAGATAAGAAGCTGTGTCGCGCAGCTCGAGGACGACAGCAGCTTCTTGTGCCGGCATATTTGGAAGCACTCCCTCAATTTGTACGGTCATTGAGTCAGTATCCATCTTTGGAAGGCTGTCTGCCTCTAGTAACAGTGTTCTGACACCATTGTATGGGATCAGTCACTGGATGTTTTGGATTTTGGAGGAGGGGATGCCATTTCTCTTGAAATGAGCTTCTTGTTATTCGCTTTGGCAAAGAAATTAAGTTTGGATGGGCACTTTGGGTGGTCTCAGTGAATTTAAAGGTTTTTCCCAAGAGGTTTCCCTGTGGGTTAGAGCTGTTGAACTGACAGTGGGAATCTAGACACCAAGTTGTTGAGCTTTTTGTCCTTGTAGTTTAGTGTGTGAGTAGTCCCTGTTGCCATGCTGCTTGGATCTTGACTCTGAGACTGAAAGCTTAGGAGCGTAGAGCTGAAAAGAAAAGTGCCAATAGCAGGGTGTGTGTTCATTGTTTGATGGGTGAAGTTGAAATTGTAGGCAGCAAAGAACTTTCTCTCTCCGCTGGCACATTTGTTGAGAGGATGTCTTTGAGTTTGTTACCGGACTCTGCGAGAGTGAAAATGTTTGTTAGGGCAGAGGATTTTGTGTTGCCCTTTGAGTGTGGTGCAAAAGTGTTTGCACAGTTGGAGGGGGAAGATCAGCAAAGTCTTTTTTTCCTGGCACAGTTAATTTGAGAGCAGGGACGTTTCCAACTCGGCTCTGTCCTTTGGAGCTGGCCTCGGTGCGTTTCCTTCTTTTGTTAGTCGACAGCGCCATCGTGTGGTTATTTTGATGAGCGCTGGCAGACGGTGCCAGGGAAAAAGCCAAGCTGTTTGCGGCTCCGGCCTCATTGGTGTAGGAGCAGCGCAGGGAAGAGCTCCGCTGGGGGTCCTGGCTCTTAGAGACTGAGAGAATGTGATCCTGTATGTAGCACAGAAGGAAGTGGAATTGTTTCATTGTGGGCTGTGCAGTTTATAAGCTGCAAATGAAAAGGCAATTGCAGCGCAGCCTCTTCTTTTCTGTGTGATCAGCTGCTCAACATGTAACTCGCACACACTGAACTGCATCCACCTCCCTGGAGATATAAAATGTGTATATCACTTTCCTCAAACTCTATGTATTACCTTGGACTCTAGCAGATCCCAAACCGCTTCAAAACGTCCAGCAGCTACTCAAAAAGAAAAAGTCCAACAAAAAGCTAGTGCTGGCCTTTAGAGTGCCTTTGCAGTCCGTAAAATAGACGAAATGCACTAGGGCTTTGAATGCTTCTTCCCAACTATATAAATTCTCTCCAAGTGGCAAAGTCCATCATTACAGCAAAATTTTTCAGCTGGAGTTCTGACTGAGAGATGTGCCAGGACAGAAGGCATTTGCTGACCTACCCTTTTTCCCTGTGTAACTTGGTATTTGCAGTACAATTATTTTCAGTGTCGCTGTGTCCAAGCAGCTAGAGATTACACAGATAGAAGTGTCAAGAGAGATGCTGCTAAAGTACGCCCTTCTTATAGCAGCATTTAAATGGCACACGACGCCTTGCTGCTTTTTCTTTCCCAGAGAGACCTGCTGTCAATTTTTTCACTCTGGCTTCTTGATCAAAAATGTCCACCTGAAATGTCTTACAGAAATAGGCTCCAGGTGTAAAAACCAGTACGGGGCTACATTTTCTGCGTGCTCCACATAAGTCACATCAAACTCACTCATCAAACTTCACTCTCTCCTTCCATTCTCCACTGCCTCTACCATTGTGTTCTCTGGATCTCAGAGTCTAAAGGCAGGCGCAATAGTTTCCACTGAGGGGTTGGAAGAGGTGTACAAGCAGCACAAATAGCTTCTGCGCTGCGCAGGCCATTTCTCTGCATTTTAGAGCCTAAGGGAAAGCGCTAGTGTTCCTGCGGAGAGCTGCAACAGCTGCAGAATATGTGTTGTCTTGGCACATGTTTGCAATCCACCATGATGGATCCTTAGTGAAACCAAACTGTGGTTCTGCTTCAAACATCTCACCCTGCTTGGCCACAAAGCTTTCGCTGACATGTCCCATTGCCTTTTTATTGCTGCGTTTCATTTTCAGAGTTTGTACGGAATCATTGCACTTTGCTTCTAAGCTGAACGTCGATACTGCTGGAGTCTCATATGTCCATTTTCTTCTCACACAAAAAAACTGCTTCCTTTAAAACATGCTGATGCGACCTGCTTTCTTGCTCAGCTGTAATTTTAGGGGTGTTCTCTGTCCCGCTTACAGTCTGAATCTAAACTAAGAAGTTTATGGGACACAGATGTGCCAAGACAAATAGTTTGCTTGGACCTTGCCACGTGTATTCAAAAGCATCCTTTCACTCCACCATCAAGTCTCTGCTTTACATCCTGCAAACTTCACACACACATACATACATACATACTGGAATGAGGCACTTTCTTTCTTTCTTTCTCAGCTACACTCACCTATCCCCCACGCTAACTTCTTTACCGCTTTTCTCTTGGCCTTGCTATGCATACTTTTCCTCTTAAGACACCCATTGTCTGGCCTACCCCTTCCCTACATTGCCTTGCCTTTCCTTTCCTATCCAACCTTGCATTTCTTTGTCATTCCTGGCCATTGCTTTCCTCTTCCTTCCTGACCCATCCATGTCTTTCCCTTGCCCTTCCTACCAGTCCAGTGCCTTGCACCACCCATCCCCCTTGCCACTTTGTCCAGTTTCCCTTCCCCTTTGTCCAGCTCCAATCTTTCATTTCCTTCTCCTTCTAGGACTCTCATTGCCTTGCTTGCCTCTCCTTTGTCTTGCCTGGCAAAGCCACCACTTTTCTTGGCGTTACCTTTGAACCTCTCCTCTCCCTTGCCTTGCATTCCCTTGCTCACTCGTCCCCCACCTGGAATTCAATACCCCTCTTTTTGCCAAATTTCTTCATCTTGCCTTGCCCTGCCTGCTTCTCCTAGGACTCTCAAGGCTTTCACGTACCTCCAGCGTTTCAGGAGCATGTGAGAGGAAGCCCAAAAGAGGTCACGTGCAAGCACACCCATCTGTCCTGGCAGCTTGCTTCTGGCACCTATCCTTACATGTCTTGAATTTTGGACATAAAATTCACATTTCACCTTTGCGCTTCAGGACCAGAATGACAGTTCTTTTGTATACCAAGGAAAGCAGGTAATCCAAGTGTTTTAGGTGCAGATTAGAGATGGCCCATGTGAGATCAAGGCCAGCCAGAGAAGTCTGTCCTAGCCCCTTTTGTGTACCAGCAGTCTTTGAATGTACCTCTCATTTGTCTTGCCTTGGTGACCCAAAAGTTTCCTTGCCTTGCCCTGCCTTGCCTCCCTAGCCTTGCACTCCCTCCAGTGCCTACGCCCACACTTGACCTGCCTACTGCTTTCCTCCAGGGAAACCTAGCCTTGCCTAGGCCTTCCTGTTTCTGCCTGGCCTTCCTATGCCCATCCTTGCCTAGAAGTTCTGGGCCTTCTCTCACCTACCACTCCATTTGCTTGCCCCTCATGGCTCCAGCCTTGTCAGCTTCTCCCTTGACTTGCCTACAATTGCGCCTACACTTGGTTTGCATTGCAAAGAGCGGTAGGCAAGGCAAAGCAAAGCAAGGAAGGTCTTTCTAGGTCTTGCCAGGCAAGGCACACATAAGGAAGCAAGAAAGCAAAACAAGAGTAGACTAGCCACAGCATCAAAGGCAAGGCAAGGCCAAGTGACTCTGAGTGCCTTTCCTTGGCAAGTAAAAGATATAGTGACAATGTAATAGGGCAAGCGTTAAAGGTACCATGAGGAGGTATAGTCCAGCAAGATATTTATGTCGTAGACCCTTCTGTGCAGGAGCCATTGTTGGACATAGTACAGGACATGGCATACAGTTTGGCTTGGTAAGTTCCTGAAGGAGAATGGCAATGCTTTCTCATGGGAAGGAAAGCACGTAGCCCCAGAGTTGGAGGTGCAGATAAGAAGCTGTGTCGCGCAGCTCGAGGACGACAGCAGCTTCTTGTGCCGGCATATTTGGAAGCACTCCCTCAATTTGTACGGTCATTGAGTCAGTATCCATCTTTGGAAGGCTGTCTGCCTCTAGTAACAGTGTTCTGACACCATTGTATGGGATCAGTCACTGGATGTTTTGGATTTTGGAGGAGGGGATGCCATTTCTCTTGAAATGAGCTTCTTGTTATTCGCTTTGGCAAAGAAATTAAGTTTGGATGGGCACTTTGGGTGGTCTCAGTGAATTTAAAGGTTTTTCCCAAGAGGTTTCCCTGTGGGTTAGAGCTGTTGAACTGACAGTGGGAATCTAGACACCAAGTTGTTGAGCTTTTTGTCCTTGTAGTTTAGTGTGTGAGTAGTCCCTGTTGCCATGCTGCTTGGATCTTGACTCTGAGACTGAAAGCTTAGGAGCGTAGAGCTGAAAAGAAAAGTGCCAATAGCAGGGTGTGTGTTCATTGTTTGATGGGTGAAGTTGAAATTGTAGGCAGCAAAGAACTTTCTCTCTCCGCTGGCACATTTGTTGAGAGGATGTCTTTGAGTTTGTTACCGGACTCTGCGAGAGTGAAAATGTTTGTTAGGGCAGAGGATTTTGTGTTGCCCTTTGAGTGTGGTGCAAAAGTGTTTGCACAGTTGGAGGGGGAAGATCAGCAAAGTCTTTTTTTCCTGGCACAGTTAATTTGAGAGCAGGGACGTTTCCAACTCGGCTCTGTCCTTTGGAGCTGGCCTCGGTGCGTTTCCTTCTTTTGTTAGTCGACAGCGCCATCGTGTGGTTATTTTGATGAGCGCTGGCAGACGGTGCCAGGGAAAAAGCCAAGCTGTTTGCGGCTCCGGCCTCATTGGTGTAGGAGCAGCGCAGGGAAGAGCTCCGCTGGGGGTCCTGGCTCTTAGAGACTGAGAGAATGTGATCCTGTATGTAGCACAGAAGGAAGTGGAATTGTTTCATTGTGGGCTGTGCAGTTTATAAGCTGCAAATGAAAAGGCAATTGCAGCGCAGCCTCTTCTTTTCTGTGTGATCAGCTGCTCAACATGTAACTCGCACACACTGAACTGCATCCACCTCCCTGGAGATATAAAATGTGTATATCACTTTCCTCAAACTCTATGTATTACCTTGGACTCTAGCAGATCCCAAACCGCTTCAAAACGTCCAGCAGCTACTCAAAAAGAAAAAGTCCAACAAAAAGCTAGTGCTGGCCTTTAGAGTGCCTTTGCAGTCCGTAAAATAGACGAAATGCACTAGGGCTTTGAATGCTTCTTCCCAACTATATAAATTCTCTCCAAGTGGCAAAGTCCATCATTACAGCAAAATTTTTCAGCTGGAGTTCTGACTGAGAGATGTGCCAGGACAGAAGGCATTTGCTGACCTACCCTTTTTCCCTGTGTAACTTGGTATTTGCAGTACAATTATTTTCAGTGTCGCTGTGTCCAAGCAGCTAGAGATTACACAGATAGAAGTGTCAAGAGAGATGCTGCTAAAGTACGCCCTTCTTATAGCAGCATTTAAATGGCACACGACGCCTTGCTGCTTTTTCTTTCCCAGAGAGACCTGCTGTCAATTTTTTCACTCTGGCTTCTTGATCAAAAATGTCCACCTGAAATGTCTTACAGAAATAGGCTCCAGGTGTAAAAACCAGTACGGGGCTACATTTTCTGCGTGCTCCACATAAGTCACATCAAACTCACTCATCAAACTTCACTCTCTCCTTCCATTCTCCACTGCCTCTACCATTGTGTTCTCTGGATCTCAGAGTCTAAAGGCAGGCGCAATAGTTTCCACTGAGGGGTTGGAAGAGGTGTACAAGCAGCACAAATAGCTTCTGCGTTGCGCAGGCCATTTCTCTGCATTTTAGAGCCTAAGGGAAAGCGCTAGTGTTCCTGCGGAGAGCTGCAACAGCTGCAGAATATGTGTTGTCTTGGCACATGTTTGCAATCCACCATGATGGATCCTTAGTGAAACCAAACTGTGGTTCTGCTTCAAACATCTCACCCTGCTTGGCCACAAAGCTTTCGCTGACATGTCCCATTGCCTTTTTATTGCCGCGTTTCATTTTCAGAGTTTGTACGGAATCATTGCACTTTGCTTCTAAGCTGAACGTCGATTCTGCTGGAGTCTCATATGTCCATTTTCTTCTCACACAAAAAAACTGCTTCCTTTAAAACATGCTGATGCGACCTGCTTTGTTGCTCAGCTGTAATTTTAGGGGTGTTCTCTGTCCCGCTTACAGTCTGAATCTAAACTAAGAAGTTTATGGGACACAGATGTGCCAAGACAAATAGTTTGCTTGGACCTTGCCACGTGTATTCAAAAGCATCCTTTCACTCCACCATCAAGTCTCTGCTTTACATCCTGCAAACTTCACACACACATACATACATACATACTGGAATGAGGCACTTTCTTTCTTTCTTTCTCAGCTACACTCACCTATCCCCCACGCTAACTTCTTTACCGCTTTTCTCTTGGCCTTGCTATGCATACTTTTCCTCTTAAGACACCCATTGTCTGGCCTACCCCTTCCCTACATTGCCTTGCCTTTCCTTTCCTATCCAACCTTGCATTTCTTTGTCATTCCTGGCCATTGCTTTCCTCTTCCTTCCTGACCCATCCATGTCTTTCCCTTGCCCTTCCTACCAGTCCAGTGCCTTGCACCACCCATCCCCCTTGCCACTTTGTCCAGTTTCCCTTCCCCTTTGTCCAGCTCCAATCTTTCATTTCCTTCTCCTTCTAGGACTCTCATTGCCTTGCTTGCCTCTCCTTTGTCTTGCCTGGCAAAGCCACCACTTTTCTTGGCGTTCCCTTTGAACCTCTCCTCTCCCTTGCCTTGCATTCCCTTGCTCACTCGTCCCCCACCTGGAATTCAATACGCCTCTTTTTGCGGAATTTCTTCATCTTGCCTTGCCCTGCCTGCTTCTCCTAGGACTCTCAAGGCTTTCACGTATCTCCAGCGTTTCAGGAGCATGTGAGAGGAAGCTTAAAAGAGGTCACGTGCAAGCACACCCATCTGTCCTGGCAGCTTGCTTCTGGCACCTATCCTTACATGTCTTGAATTTTGGACATAAAATTCACATTTCACCTTTGCGCTTCAGGACCAGAATGACAGTTCTTTTGTATACCAAGGAAAGCAGGTAATCCAAGTGTTTTAGGTGCAGATTAGAGATGGCCCATGTGAGATCAAGGCCAGCCAGAGAAGTCTGTCCTAGCCCCTTTTGTGTACCAGCAGTCTTTGAATGTACCTCTCATTTGTCTTGCCTTGGTGACCCAAAAGTTTCCTTGCCTTGCCCTGCCTTGCCTCCCTAGCCTTGCACTCCCTCCAGTGCCTACGCCCACACTTGACCTGCCTACTGCTTTCCTCCAGGGAAACCTAGCCTTGCCTAGGCCTTCCTGTTTCTGCCTGGCCTTCCTATGCCCATCCTTGCCTAGAAGTTCTGGGCCTTCTCTCACCTACCACTCCATTTGCTTGCCTTTCATGGCTCCAGCCTTGTCAGCTTCTCCCTTGACTTGCCTACAATTGCGCCTACACTTGGTTTGCATTGCAAAGAGCGGTAGGCAAGGCAAAGCAAAGCAAGGAAGGTCTTTCTAGGTCTTGCCAGGCAAGGCACACATAAGGAAGCAAGAAAGCAAAACAAGAGTAGACTAGCCACAGCATCAAAGGCAAGGCAAGGCCAAGTGACTCTGAGTGCCTTTCCTTGGCAAGTAAAAGATATAGTGACAATGTAATAGGGCAGGCGTTAAAGGTACTATGAGGAGGTATAGTCCAGCAAGATATTTATGTCGTAGACCCTTCTGTGCAGGAGCCATTGTTGGACATAGTACAGGACATGGCATACAGCTTGGCTTGGTAAGTTCCTGAAGGAGAATGGCAATGCTTTCTCATGGGAAGGAAAGCACGTAGCCCCAGAGTTGGAGGTGCAGATAAGAAGCTGTGTCGCGCAGCTCAAGGACGACAGCAGCTTCTTGTGCCGGCATATTTGGAAGCACTCCCTCAATTTGTACAGTCATTGAGTCAGTATCCATCTTTGGAAGGCTGTCTGCCTCTAGTAACAGTGTTCTGACACCATTGTATGGGATCAGTCACTGGATGTTTTGGATTTTGGAGGAGGGGATGCCATTTCTCTTGAAATGAGCTTCTTGTTATTCGCTTTGGCAAAGAAATTAAGTTTGGATGGGCACTTTGGGTGGTCTCAGTGAATTTAAAGGTTTTTCCCAAGAGGTTTCCCTGTGGGTTAGAGCTGTTGAACTGACAGTGGGAATCTAGACACCAAGTTGTTGAGCTTTTTGTCCTTGTAGTTTAGTGTGTGAGTAGTCCCTGTTGCCATGCTGCTTGGATCTTGACTCTGAGACTGAAAGCTTAGGAGCGTAGAGCTGAAAAGAAAAGTGCCAATAGCAGGGTGTGTGTTCATTGTTTGATGGGTGAAGTTGAAATTGTAGGCAGCAAAGAACTTTCTCTCTCCGCTGGCACATTTGTTGAGCGGATGTCTTTGAGTTTGTTACCGGACTCTGCGAGAGTGAAAATGTTTGTTAGGGCAGAGGATTTTGTGTTGCCCTTTGAGTGTGGTGCAAAAGTGTTTGCACACTTGGAGGGGGAAGATCAGCAAAGTCTTTTTTTCCTGGCACAGTTAATTTGAGAGCAGGGACGTTTCCAACTCGGCTCTGTCCTTTGGAGCTGGCCTCGGTGCGTTTCCTTCTTTTGTTAGTCGACAGCGCCATCGTGTGGTTATTTTGATGAGCGCTGGCAGCCGGTGCCAGGGAAAAAGCCAAGCTGTTTGCGGCTCCGGCCTCATTGGTGTAGGAGCAGCGCAGGGAAGAGCTCCGCTGGGGGTCCTGGCTCTTAGAGACTGAGAGAATGTGATCCTGTATGTAGCACAGAAGGAAGTGGAATTGTTTCATTGTGGGCTGTGCAGTTTATAAGCTGCAAATGAAAAGGCAATTGCAGCGCAGCCTCTTCTTTTCTGTGTGATCAGCTGCTCAACATGTAACTCGCACACACTGAACTGCATCCACCTCCCTGGAGATATAAAATGTGTATATCACTTTCCTCAAACTCTATGTATTACCTTGGACTCTAGCAGATCCCAAACCGCTTCAAAACGTCCAGCCGCTACTCAAAATAAAAAGTCCAACAAAAAGCTAGTGCTGGCCTTTAGAGTGCCTTTGCAGTCCGTAAAATAGACGAAATGCACTAGGGCTTTGAATGCTTCTTCCCAACTATATAAATTCTCTCCAAGTGGCAAAGTCCATCATTACAGCAAAATTTTTCAGCTGGAGTTCTGACTGAGAGATGTGCCAGGACAGAAGGCATTTGCTGACCTACCCTTTTTCCCTGTGTAACTTGGTATTTGCAGTACAATTATTTTCAGTGTCGCTGTGTCCAAGCAGCTAGAGATTACACAGATAGAAGTGTCAAGAGAGATGCTGCTAAAGTACGCCCTTCTTATAGCAGCATTTAAATGGCACACGACTCCTTGCTGCTTTTTCTTTCCCAGAGAGACCTGCTGTCAATTTTTTCACTCTGGCTTCTTGATCAAAAATGTCCACCTGAAATGTCTTACAGAAATAGGCTCCAGGTGTAAAAACCAGTACGGGGCTACATTTTCTGCGTGCTCCACATAAGTCACATCAAACTCACTCATCAAACTTCACTCTCTCCTTCCATTCTCCACCACTGCCTCTACCATTGTGTTCTCTGGATCTCAGAGTCTAAAGGCAGGCGCAATAGTTTCCACTGAGGGGTTGGAAGAGGTGTACAAGCAGCACAAATAGCTTCTGCGCTGCGCAGGCCATTTCTCTGCATTTTAGAGCCTAAGGGAAAGCGCTAGTGTTCCTGCGGAGAGCTGCAACAGCTGCAGAATATGTGTTGTCTTGGCACATGTTTGCAATCCACCATGATGGATCCTTAGTGAAACCAAACTGTGGTTCTGCTTCAAACATCTCACCCTGCTTGGCCACAAAGCTTTCGCTGACATGTCCCATTGCCTTTTTATTGCTGCGTTTCATTTTCAGAGTTTGTACGGAATCATTGCACTTTGCTTCTAAGCTGAACGTCGATACTGCTGGAGTCTCATATGTCCATTTTCTTCTCACACAAAAAAACTGCTTCCTTTAAAACATGCTGATGCGACCTGCTTTCTTGCTCAGCTGTAATTTTAGGGGTGTTCTCTGTCCCGCTTACAGTCTGAATCTAAACTAAGAAGTTTATGGGACACAGATGTGCCAAGACAAATAGTTTGCTTGGACCTTGCCACGTGTATTCAAAAGCATCCTTTCACTCCACCATCAAGTCTCTGCTTTACATCCTGCAAACTTCACACACACATACATACATACATACTGGAATGAGGCACTTTCTTTCTTTCTTTCTCAGCTACACTCACCTATCCCCCACGCTAACTTCTTTACCGCTTTTCTCTTGGCCTTGCTATGCATACTTTTCCTCTTAAGACACCCATTGTCTGGCCTACCCCTTCCCTACATTGCCTTGCCTTTCCTTTCCTATCCAACCTTGCATTTCTTTGTCATTCCTGGCCATTGCTTTCCTCTTCCTTCCTGACCCATCCATGTCTTTCCCTTGCCCTTCCTACCAGTCCAGTGCCTTGCACCACCCATCCCCCTTGCCACTTTGTCCAGTTTCCCTTCCCCTTTGTCCAGCTCCAATCTTTCATTTCCTTCTCCTTCTAGGACTCTCATTGCCTTGCTTGCCTCTCCTTTGTCTTGCCTGGCAAAGCCACCACTTTTCTTGGCGTTACCTTTGAACCTCTCCTCTCCCTTGCCTTGCATTTCCTTGCTCACTCGTCTCCCACCTGGAATTCAATACGCCTCTTTTTGCGGCATTTCTTCATCTTGCCTTGCCCTGCCTGCTTCTCCTAGGACTCTCAAGGCTTTCACGTACCTCCAGCGTTTCAGGAGCATGTGAGAGGAAGCCCAAAAGAGGTCACGTGCAAGCACACCCATCTGTCCTGGCAGCTTGCTTCTGGCACCTATCCTTACATGTCTTGAATTTTGGACATAAAATTCACATTTCACCTTTGCGCTTCAGGACCAGAATGACAGTTCTTTTGTATACCAAGGAAAGCAGGTAATCCAAGTGTTTTAGGTGCCGATTAGAGATGGCCCATGTGAGATCAAGGCCAGCCAGAGAAGTCTGTCCTAGCCCCTTTTGTGTTCCAGCAGTCTTTGAATGTACCTCTCATTTGTCTTGCCTTGGTGACCCAAAAGTTTCCTTGCCTTGCCCTGCCTTGCCTCCCTAGCCTTGCACTCCCTCCAGTGCCTACGCCCACACTTGACCTGCCTACTGCTTTCCTCCAGGGAAACCTAGCCTTGCCTAGGCCTTCCTGTTTCTGCCTGGCCTTCCTATGCCCATCCTTGCCTAGAAGTTCTGGGCCTTCTCTCACCTACCACTCCATTTGCTTGCCCCTCATGGCTCCAGCCTTGTCAGCTTCTCCCTTGACTTGCCTACAATTGCGCCTACACTTGGTTTGCATTGCAAAGAGCGGTAGGCAAGGCAAAGCAAAGCAAGGAAGGTCTTTCTAGGTCTTGCCAGGCAAGGCACACATAAGGAAGCAAGCAAGCAAAACAAGAGTAGACTAGCCACAGCATCAAAGGCAAGGCAAGGCCAAGTGACTCTGAGTGCCTTTCCTTGGCAAGTAAAAGATATAGTGACAATGTAATAGGGCAGGCGTTAAAGGTACCATGAGGAGGTATAGTCCAGCAAGATATTTATGTCGTAGACCCTTCTGTGCAGGAGCCATTGTTGGACATAGTACAGGACATGGCATACAGCTTGGCTTGGTAAGTTCCTGAAGGAGAATGGCAATGCTTTCTCATGGGAAGGAAAGCACGTAGCCCCAGAGTTGGAGGTGCAGATAAGAAGCTGTGTCACGCAGCTCAAGGACGACAGCAGCTTCTTGTGCCGGCATATTTGGAAGCACTCCCTCAATTTGTACAGTCATTGAGTCAGTATCCATCTTTGGAAGGCTGTCTGCCTCTAGTAAGTGTTCTGACACCATTGTATGGGATCAGTCACTGGATGTTTTGGATTTTGGAGGAGGAGATGCAATTTCTCTTGAAATGAGCTTCTTGTTCTTCTCTTTGGCAAAGAAATTAAGTTTGGATGGGCACTTTGGGTGGTCTCAGTGAATTTAAAGGTTTTTCCCAAGAGGTTTCCCTGTGGGTTAGAGCTGTTGAACTGACAGTGGGAATCTAGACACCAAGTTGTTGAGCTTTTTGTCCTTGTAGCTTTAGTGTGTGAGTAGTCCCTGTTGCCATGCTGCTTGGATCTTGACTCTGAGACTGAAAGCTTAGGAGCGTAGAGCTGAAAAGAAAAGTGCCAATAGCAGGGTGTGTGTTCATTGTTTGATGGGTGAAGTTGAAATTGTAGGCAGCAAAGAACTTTCTCTCTCCGCTGGCACATTTGTTGAGCGGATGTCTTTGAGTTTGTTACCGGACTCTGCGAGAGTGAAAATGTTTGTTAGGGCAGAGGATTTTGTGTTGCCCTTTGAGTGTGGTGCAAAAGTGTTTGCACACTTGGAGGGGGAAGATCAGCAAAGTCTTTTTTTCCTGGCACAGTTAATTTGAGAGCAGGGACGTTTCCAACTCTGCTCTGTCCTTTGGAGCTGGCCTCGGTGCGTTTCCTTCTTTTGTTAGTCGACAGCGCCATCGTGTGGTTATTTTGATGAGCGCTGGCAGCCGGTGCCAGGGAAAAAGCCAAGCTGTTTGCGGCTCCGGCCTCATTGGTGTAGGAGCAGCGCAGGGAAGAGCTCCGCTGGGGGTCCTGGCTCTTAGAGACTGAGAGAATGGGAGCCTGTATGTAGCACAGAAGGAAGTGGAATTGTTTCATTGTGGGCTGTGCAGTTTATAAGCTGCAAATGAAAAGGCAATTGCAGCGCAGCCTCTTCTTTTCTGTGTGATCAGCTGCTCAACATGTAACTCGCACACACTGAACTGCATCCACCTCCCTGGAGATATAAAATGTGTATATCACTTTCCTCAAACTCTATGTATTACCTTGGACTCTAGCAGATCCCAAACCGCTTCAAAACGTCCAGCAGCTACTCAAAAAGAAAAAGTCCAACAAAAAGCTAGTGCTGGCCTTTATAGTGCCTTTGCAGTCCGTAAAATAGACGAAATGCACTAGGGCTTTGAATGCTTCTTCCCAACTATATAAATTCTCTCCAAGTGGCAAAGTCCATCATTACAGCAAAATTTTTCAGCTGGAGTTCTGACTGAGAGATGTGCCAGGACAGAAGGCATTTGCTGACCTACCCTTTTTCCCTGTGTAACTTGGTATTTGCAGTACAATTATTTTCAGTGTCGCTGTGTCCAAGCAGCTAGAGATTACACAGATAGAAGTGTCAAGAGAGATGCTGCTAAAGTACGCCCTTCTTATAGCAGCATTTAAATGGCACACGACGCCTTGCTGCTTTTTCTTTCCCAGAGAGACCTGCTGTCAATTTTTTCACTCTGGCTTCTTGATCAAAAATGTCCACCTGAAATGTCTTACAGAAATAGGCTCCAGGTGTAAAAACCAGTACAGGGCTACATTTTCTGCGTGCTCCACATAAGTCACATCAAACTCACTCATCAAACTTCACTCTCTCCTTCCATTCTCCACTGCCTCTACCATTGTGTTCTCTGGATCTCAGAGTCTAAAGGCAGGCGCAATAGTTTCCACTGAGGGGTTGGAAGAGGTGTACAAGCAGCACAAATAGCTTCTGCGTTGCGCAGGCCATTTCTCTGCATTTTAGAGTCTAAGGGAAAGCGCTAGTGTTCCTGCGGAGAGCTGCAACAGCTGCAGAATATGTGTTGTCTTGGCACATGTTTGCAATCCACCATGATGGATCCTTAGTGAAACCAAACTGTGGTTCTGCTTCAAACATCTCACCCTGCTTGGCCACAAAGCTTTCGCTGACATGTCCCATTGCCTTTTTATTGCCGCGTTTCATTTTCAGAGTTTGTACGGAATCATTGCACTTTGCTTCTAAGCTGAACGTCGATTCTGCTGGAGTCTCATATGTCCATTTTCTTCTCACACAAAAAAACTGCTTCCTTTAAAACATGCTGATGCGACCTGCTTTCTTGCTCAGCTGTAATTTTAGGGGTGTTCTCTGTCCCGCTTACAGTCTGAATCTAAACTAAGAAGTTTATGGGACACAGATGTGCCAAGACAAATAGTTTGCTTGGACCTTGCCACGTGTATTCAAAAGCATCCTTTCACTCCACCATCAAGTCTCTGCTTTACATCCTGCAAACTTCACACACACATACATACATACATACTGGAATGAGGCACTTTCTTTCTTTCTTTCTCAGCTACACTCACCTATCCCCCACGCTAACTTCTTTACCGCTTTTCTCTTGGCCTTGCTATGCATACTTTTCCTCTTAAGACACCCATTGTCTGGCCTACCCCTTCCCTACATTGCCTTGCCTTTCCTTTCCTATCCAACCTTGCATTTCTTTGTCATTCCTGGCCATTGCTTTCCTCTTCCTTCCTGACCCATCCATGTCTTTCCCTTGCCCTTCCTACCAGTCCAGTGCCTTGCACCACCCATCCCCCTTGCCACTTTGTCCAGTTTCCCTTCCCCTTTGTCCAGCTCCAATCTTTCATTTCCTTCTCCTTCTAGGACTCTCATTGCCTTGCTTGCCTCTCCTTTGTCTTGCCTGGCAAAGCCACCACTTTTCTTGGCGTTACCTTTGAACCTCTCCTCTCCCTTGCCTTGCATTCCCTTGCTCACTCGTCCCCCACCTGGAATTCAATACCCCTCTTTTTGCGGAATTTCTTCATCTTGCCTTGCCCTGCCTGCTTCTCCTAGGACTCTCAAGGCTTTCACGTACCTCCAGCGTTTCAGGAGCATGTGAGAGGAAGCCCAAAAGAGGTCACGTGCAAGCACACCCATCTGTCCTGGCAGCTTGCTTCTGGCACCTATCCTTACATGTCTTGAATTTTGGACATAAAATTCACATTTCACCTTTGCGCTTCAGGACCAGAATGACAGTTCTTTTGTATACCAAGGAAAGCAGGTAATCCAAGTGTTTTAGGTGCCGATTAGAGATGGCCCATGTGAGATCAAGGCCAGCCAGAGAAGTCTGTCCTAGCCCCTTTTGTGTTCCAGCAGTCTTTGAATGTACCTCTCATTTGTCTTGCCTTGGTGACCCAAAAGTTTCCTTGCCTTGCCCTGCCTTGCCTCCCTAGCCTTGCACTCCCTCCAGTGCCTACGCCCACACTTGACCTGCCTACTGCTTTCCTCCAGGGAAACCTAGCCTTGCCTAGGCCCTCCTGTTTCTGCCTGGCCTTCCTATGCCCATCCTTGCCTAGAAGTTCTGGGCCTTCTCTCACCTACCACTCCATTTGCTTGCCCCTCATGGCTCCAGCCTTGTCAGCTTCTCCCTTGACTTGCCTACAATTGCGCCTACACTTGGTTTGCATTGCAAAGAGCGGTAGGCAAGGCAAAGCAAAGCAAGGAAGGTCTTTCTAGGTCTTGCCAGGCAAGGCACACATAAGCAAGCAAGCAAGCAAAACAAGAGTAGACTAGCCACAGCATCAAAGGCAAGGCAAGGCCAAGTGACTCTGAGTGCCTTTCCTTGGCAAGTAAAAGATATAGTGACAATGTAATAGGGCAGGCGTTAAAGGTACCATGAGGAGGTATAGTCCAGCAAGATATTTATGTCGTAGACCCTTCTGTGCAGGAGCCATTGTTGGACATAGTACAGGACATGGCATACAGCTTGGCTTGGTAAGTTCCTGAAGGAGAATGGCAATGCTTTCTCATGGGAAGGAAAGCACGTAGCCCCAGAGTTGGAGGTGCAGATAAGAAGCTGTGTCGCGCAGCTCAAGGACGACAGCAGCTTCTTGTGCCGGCATATTTGGAAGCACTCCCTCAATTTGTACAGTCATTGAGTCAGTATCCATCTTTGGAAGGCTGTCTGCCTCTAGTAAGAGTGTTCTGACACCATTGTATGGGATCAGTCACTGGATGTTTTGGATTTTGGAGGAGGGGATGCCATTTCTCTTGAAATGAGCTTCTTGTTCTTCTCTTTGGCAAAGAAATTAAGTTTGGATGGGCACTTTGGGTGGTCTCAGTGAATTTAAAGGTTTTTCCCAAGAGGTTTCCCTGTGGGTTAGAGCTGTTGAACTGACAGTGGGAATCTAGACACCAAGTTGTTGAGCTTTTTGTCCTTGTAGCTTTAGTGTGTGAGTAGTCCCTGTTGCCATGCTGCTTGGATCTTGACTCTGAGACTGAAAGCTTAGGAGCGTAGAGCTGAAAAGAAAAGTGCCAATAGCAGGGTGTGTGTTCATTGTTTGATGGGTGAAGTTGAAATTGTAGGCAGCAAAGAACTTTCTCTCTCCGCTGGCACATTTGTTGAGCGGATGTCTTTGAGTTTGTTACCGGACTCTGCGAGAGTGAAAATGTTTGTTAGGGCAGAGGATTTTGTGTTGCCCTTTGAGTGTGGTGCAAAAGTGTTTGCACACTTGGAGGGGGAAGATCAGCAAAGTCTTTTTTTCCTGGCACAGTTAATTTGAGAGCAGGGACGTTTCCAACTCTGCTCTGTCCTTTGGAGCTGGCCTCGGTGCGTTTCCTTCTTTTGTTAGTCGACAGCGCCATCGTGTGGTTATTTTGATGAGCGCTGGCAGCCGGTGCCAGGGAAAAAGCCAAGCTGTTTGCGGCTCCGGCCTCATTGGTGTAGGAGCAGCGCAGGGAAGAGCTCCGCTGGGGGTCCTGGCTCTTAGAGACTGAGAGAATGGGAGCCTGTATGTAGCACAGAAGGAAGTGGAATTGTTTCATTGTGGGCTGTGCAGTTTATAAGCTGCAAATGAAAAGGCAATTGCAGCGCAGCCTATTCTTTTCTGTGTGATCAGCTGCTCAACATGTAACTCGCACACACTGAACTGCATCCACCTCCCTGGAGATATAAAATGTGTATATCACTTTCCTCAAACTCTATGTATTACCTTGGACTCTAGCAGATCCCAAACCGCTTCAAAACGTCCAGCAGCTACTCAAAAAGAAAAAGTCCAACAAAAAGCTAGTGCTGGCCTTTATAGTGCCTTTGCAGTCCGTAAAATAGACGAAATGCACTAGGGCTTTGAATGCTTCTTCCCAACTATATAAATTCTCTCCAAGTGGCAAAGTCCATCATTACAGCAAAATTTTTCAGCTGGAGTTCTGACTGAGAGATGTGCCAGGACAGAAGGCATTTGCTGACCTACCCTTTTTCCCTGTGTAACTTGGTATTTGCAGTACAATTATTTTCAGTGTCGCTGTGTCCAAGCAGCTAGAGATTACACAGATAGAAGTGTCAAGAGAGATGCTGCTAAAGTACGCCCTTCTTATAGCAGCATTTAAATGGCACACGACGCCTTGCTGCTTTTTCTTTCCCAGAGAGACCTGCTGTCAATTTTTTCACTCTGGCTTCTTGATCAAAAATGTCCACCTGAAATGTCTTACAGAAATAGGCTCCAGGTGTAAAAACCAGTACAGGGCTACATTTTCTGCGTGCTCCACATAAGTCACATCAAACTCACTCATCAAACTTCACTCTCTCCTTCCATTCTCCACTGCCTCTACCATTGTGTTCTCTGGATCTCAGAGTCTAAAGGCAGGCGCAATAGTTTCCACTGAGGGGTTGGAAGAGGTGTACAAGCAGCACAAATAGCTTCTGCGTTGCGCAGGCCATTTCTCTGCATTTTAGAGTCTAAGGGAAAGCGCTAGTGTTCCTGCGGAGAGCTGCAACAGCTGCAGAATATGTGTTGTCTTGGCACATGTTTGCAATCCACCATGATGGATCCTTAGTGAAACCAAACTGTGGTTCTGCTTCAAACATCTCACCCTGCTTGGCCACAAAGCTTTCGCTGACATGTCCCATTGCCTTTTTATTGCCGCGTTTCATTTTCAGAGTTTGTACGGAATCATTGCACTTTGCTTCTAAGCTGAACGTCGATTCTGCTGGAGTCTCATATGTCCATTTTCTTCTCACACAAAAAAACTGCTTCCTTTAAAACATGCTGATGCGACCTGCTTTCTTGCTCAGCTGTAATTTTAGGGGTGTTCTCTGTCCCGCTTACAGTCTGAATCTAAACTAAGAAGTTTATGGGACACAGATGTGCCAAGACAAATAGTTTGCTTGGACCTTGCCACGTGTATTCAAAAGCATCCTTTCACTCCACCATCAAGTCTCTGCTTTACATCCTGCAAACTTCACACACACATACATACATACATACTGGAATGAGGCACTTTCTTTCTTTCTTTCTCAGCTACACTCACCTATCCCCCACGCTAACTTCTTTACCGCTTTTCTCTTGGCCTTGCTATGCATACTTTTCCTCTTAAGACACCCATTGTCTGGCCTACCCCTTCCCTACATTGCCTTGCCTTTCCTTTCCTATCCAACCTTGCATTTCTTTGTCATTCCTGGCCATTGCTTTCCTCTTCCTTCCTGACCCATCCATGTCTTTCCCTTGCCCTTCCTACCAGTCCAGTGCCTTGCACCACCCATCCCCCTTGCCACTTTGTCCAGTTTCCCTTCCCCTTTGTCCAGCTCCAATCTTTCATTTCCTTCTCCTTCTAGGACTCTCATTGCCTTGCTTGCCTCTCCTTTGTCTTGCCTGGCAAAGCCACCACTTTTCTTGGCGTTACCTTTGAACCTCTCCTCTCCCTTGCCTTGCATTCCCTTGCTCACTCGTCCCCCACCTGGAATTCAATACCCCTCTTTTTGCGGAATTTCTTCATCTTGCCTTGCCCTGCCTGCTTCTCCTAGGACTCTCAAGGCTTTCACGTACCTCCAGCGTTTCAGGAGCATGTGAGAGGAAGCCCAAAAGAGGTCACGTGCAAGCACACCCATCTGTCCTGGCAGCTTGCTTCTGGCACCTATCCTTACATGTCTTGAATTTTGGACATAAAATTCACATTTCACCTTTGCGCTTCAGGACCAGAATGACAGTTCTTTTGTATACCAAGGAAAGCAGGTAATCCAAGTGTTTTAGGTGCCGATTAGAGATGGCCCATGTGAGATCAAGGCCAGCCAGAGAAGTCTGTCCTAGCCCCTTTTGTGTTCCAGCAGTCTTTGAATGTACCTCTCATTTGTCTTGCCTTGGTGACCCAAAAGTTTCCTTGCCTTGCCCTGCCTTGCCTCCCTAGCCTTGCACTCCCTCCAGTGCCTACGCCCACACTTGACCTGCCTACTGCTTTCCTCCAGGGAAACCTAGCCTTGCCTAGGCCCTCCTGTTTCTGCCTGGCCTTCCTATGCCCATCCTTGCCTAGAAGTTCTGGGCCTTCTCTCACCTACCACTCCATTTGCTTGCCCCTCATGGCTCCAGCCTTGTCAGCTTCTCCCTTGACTTGCCTACAATTGCGCCTACACTTGGTTTGCATTGCAAAGAGCGGTAGGCAAGGCAAAGCAAAGCAAGGAAGGTCTTTCTAGGTCTTGCCAGGCAAGGCACACATAAGCAAGCAAGCAAGCAAAACAAGAGTAGACTAGCCACAGCATCAAAGGCAAGGCAAGGCCAAGTGACTCTGAGTGCCTTTCCTTGGCAAGTAAAAGATATAGTGACAATGTAATAGGGCAGGCGTTAAAGGTACCATGAGGAGGTATAGTCCAGCAAGATATTTATGTCGTAGACCCTTCTGTGCAGGAGCCATTGTTGGACATAGTACAGGACATGGCATACAGCTTGGCTTGGTAAGTTCCTGAAGGAGAATGGCAATGCTTTCTCATGGGAAGGAAAGCACGTAGCCCCAGAGTTGGAGGTGCAGATAAGAAGCTGTGTCGCGCAGCTCAAGGACGACAGCAGCTTCTTGTGCCGGCATATTTGGAAGCACTCCCTCAATTTGTACAGTCATTGAGTCAGTATCCATCTTTGGAAGGCTGTCTGCCTCTAGTAAGAGTGTTCTGACACCATTGTATGGGATCAGTCACTGGATGTTTTGGATTTTGGAGGAGGGGATGCCATTTCTCTTGAAATGAGCTTCTTGTTCTTCTCTTTGGCAAAGAAATTAAGTTTGGATGGGCACTTTGGGTGGTCTCAGTGAATTTAAAGGTTTTTCCCAAGAGGTTTCCCTGTGGGTTAGAGCTGTTGAACTGACAGTGGGAATCTAGACACCAAGTTGTTGAGCTTTTTGTCCTTGTAGCTTTAGTGTGTGAGTAGTCCCTGTTGCCATGCTGCTTGGATCTTGACTCTGAGACTGAAAGCTTAGGAGCGTAGAGCTGAAAAGAAAAGTGCCAATAGCAGGGTGTGTGTTCATTGTTTGATGGGTGAAGTTGAAATTGTAGGCAGCAAAGAACTTTCTCTCTCCGCTGGCACATTTGTTGAGCGGATGTCTTTGAGTTTGTTACCGGACTCTGCGAGAGTGAAAATGTTTGTTAGGGCAGAGGATTTCGTGTTGCCCTTTGAGTGTGGTGCAAAAGTGTTTGCACACTTGGAGGGGGAAGATCAGCAAAGTCTTTTTTTCCTGGCACAGTTAATTTGAGAGCAGGGACGTTTCCAACTCTGCTCTGTCCTTTGGAGCTGGCCTCGGTGCGTTTCCTTCTTTTGTTAGTCGACAGCGCCATCGTGTGGTTATTTTGATGAGCGCTGGCAGACGGTGCCAGGGAAAAAGCCAAGCTGTTTGTGGCTCCGGCCTCATTGGTGTAGGAGCAGCGCAGGGAAGAGCTCCGCTGGGGGTCCTGGCTCTTAGAGACTGAGAGAATGTGATCCTGTATGTAGCACAGAAGGAAGTGGAATTGTTTCATTGTGGGCTGTGCAGTTTATAAGCTGCAAATGAAAAGGCAATTGCAGCGCAGCCTCTTCTTTTCTGTGTGATCAGCTGCTCAACATGTAACTCGCACACACTGAACTGCATCCACCTCCCTGGAGATATAAAATGTGTATATCACTTTCCTCAAACTCTATGTATTACCTTGGACTCTAGCAGATCCCAAACCGCTTCAAAACGTCCAGCAGCTACTCAAAAAGAAAAAGTCCAACAAAAAGCTAGTGCTGGCCTTTAGAGTGCCTTTGCAGTCCGTAAAATAGTCGAAATGCACTAGGGCTTTGAATGCTTCTTCCCAACTATATAAATTCTCTCCAAGTGGCAAAGTCCATCATTACAGCAAAATTTTTCAGCTGGAGTTCTGACTGAGAGATGTGCCAGGACAGAAGGCATTTGCTGACCTACCCTTTTTCCCTGTGTAACTTGGTATTTGCAGTACAATTATTTTCAGTGTCGCTGTGTCCAAGCAGCTAGAGATTACACAGATAGAAGTGTCAAGAGAGATGCTGCTAAAGTACGCCCTTCTTATAGCAGCATTTAAATGGCACACGACTCCTTGCTGCTTTTTCTTTCCCAGAGAGACCTGCTGTCAATTTTTTCACTCTGGCTTCTTGATCAAAAATGTCCACCTGAAATGTCTTACAGAAATAGGCTCCAGGTGTAAAAACCAGTACGGGGCTACATTTTCTGCGTGCTCCACATAAGTCACATCAAACTCACTCATCAAACTTCACTCTCTCCTTCCATTCTCCACTGCCTCTACCATTGTGTTCTCTGGATCTCAGAGTCTAAAGGCAGGCGCAATAGTTTCCACTGAGGGGTTGGAAGAGGTGTACAAGCAGCACAAATAGCTTCTGCGCTGCGCAGGCCATTTCTCTGCATTTTAGAGCCTAAGGGAAAGCGCTAGTGTTCCTGCGGAGAGCTGCAACAGCTGCAGAATATGTGTTGTCTTGGCACATGTTTGCAATCCACCATGATGGATCCTTAGTGAAACCAAACTGTGGTTCTGCTTCAAACATCTCACCCTGCTTGGCCACAAAGCTTTCGCTGACATGTCCCATTGCCTTTTTATTGCTGCGTTTCATTTTCAGAGTTTGTACGGAATCATTGCACTTTGCTTCTAAGCTGAATGTCGATACTGCTGGAGTCTCATATGTCCATTTTCTTCTCACACAAAAAAACTGCTTCCTTTAAAACATGCTGATGCCACCTGCTTTCTTGCTCAGCTGTAATTTTAGGGGTGTTCTCTGTCCCGCTTACAGTCTGAATCTAAACTAAGAAGTTTATGGGACACAGATGTGCCAAGACAAATAGTTTGCTTGGACCTTGCCACGTGTATTCAAAAGCATCCTTTCACTCCACCATCAAGTCTCTGCTTTACATCCTGCAAACTTCACACACATACATACATACATACATACATACTGGAATGAGGCACTTTCTTTCTTTCTTTCTCAGCTACACTCACCTATCCCCCATGCTAACTTCTTTACCGCTTTTCTCTTGGCCTTGCTATGCATACTTTTCCTCTTAAGACACCCATTGTCTGGCCTACCCCTTCCCTACATTGCCTTGCCTTTCCTTTCCTATCCAACCTTGCATTTCTTTGTCATTCCTGGCCATTGTTTTCCTCTTCCTTCCTGACCCATCCATGTCTTTCCCTTGCCCTTCCTACCAGTCCAGTGCCTTGCACCACCCATCCCCCTTGCCACTTTGTCCAGTTTCCCTTCCCCTTTGTCCAGCTCCAATCTTTCATTTCCTTCTCCTTCTAGGACTCTCATTGCCTTGCTTGCCTCTCCTTTGTCTTGCCTGGCAAAGCCACCACTTTTCTTGGCGTTACCTTTGAACCTCTCCTCTCCCTTGCCTTGCATTCCCTTGCTCACTCGTCCCCCACCTGGAATTCAATACGCCTCTTTTTGCGGAATTTCTTCATCTTGCCTTGCCCTGCCTGCTTCTCCTAGGACTCTCAAGGCTTTCACGTACCTCCAGCGTTTCAGGAGCATGTGAGAGGAAGCCCAAAAGAGGTCACGTGCAAGCACACCCATCTGTCCTGGCAGCTTGCTTCTGGCACCTATCCTTACATGTCTTGAATTTTGGACATAAAATTCACATTTCACCTTTGCGCTTCAGGACCAGAATGACAGTTCTTTTGTATACCAAGGAAAGCAGGTAATCCAAGTGTTTTAGGTGCCGATTAGAGATGGCCCATGTGAGATCAAGGCCAGACAGAGAAGTCTGTCCTAGCCCCTTTTGTGTACCAGCAGTCTTTGAATGTACCTCTCATTTGTCTTGCCTTGGTGACCCCAAAGTTTCCTTGCCTTGCCCTGCCTTGCCTCCCTAGCCTTGCACTCCCTCCAGTGCCTACGCCCACACTTGACCTGCCTACTGCTTTCCTCCAGGGAAACCTAGCCTTGCCTAGGCCTTCCTGTTTCTGCCTGGCCTTCCTATGCCCATCCTTGCCTAGAAGTTCTGGGCCTTCTCTCACCTACCACTCCATTTGCTTGCCCCTCATGGCTCCAGCCTTGTCAGCTTCTCCCTTGACTTGCCTACAATTGCGCCTACACTTGGTTTGCATTGCAAAGAGCGGTAGGCAAGGCAAAGCAAAGCAAGGAAGGTCTTTCTAGGTCTTGCCAGGCAAGGCACACATAAGCAAGCAAGCAAAACAAGAGTAGACTAGCCACAGCATCAAAGGCAAGGCAAGGCCAAGTGACTCTGAGTGCCTTTCCTTGGCAAGTAAAAGATATAGTGACAATGTAATAGGGCAGGCGTTAAAGGTACTATGAGGAGGTATAGTCCAGCAAGATATTTATGTCGTAGACCCTTCTGTGCAGGAGCCATTGTTGGACATAGTACAGGACATGGCATACAGCTTGGCTTGGTAAGTTCCTGAAGGAGAATGGCAATGCTTTCTCATGGGAAGGAAAGCACGTAGCCCCAGAGTTGGAGGTGCAGATAAGAAGCTGTGTCGCGCAGCTCAAGGACGACAGCAGCTTCTTGTGCCGGCATATTTGGAAGCACTCCCTCAATTTGTACAGTCATTGAGTCAGTATCCATCTTTGGAAGGCTGTCTGCCTCTAGTAAGAGTGTTCTGACACCATTGTATGGGATCAGTCACTGGATGTTTTGGATTTTGGAGGAGGGGATGCCATTTCTCTTGAAATGAGCTTCTTGTTCTTCTCTTTGGCAAAGAAATTAAGTTTGGATGGGCACTTTGGGTGGTCTCAGTGAATTTAAAGGTTTTTCCCAAGAGGTTTCCCTGTGGGTTAGAGCTGTTGAACTGACAGTGGGGATCTAGACACCAAGTTGTTGAGCTTTTTGTCCTTGTAGCTTTAGTGTGTGAGTAGTCCCTGTTGCCATGCTGCTTGGATCTTGACTCTGAGACTGAAAGCTTAGGAGCGTAGAGCTGAAAAGAAAAGTGCCAATAGCAGGGTGTGTGTTCATTGTTTGATGGGTGAAGTTGAAATTGTAGGCAGCAAAGAACTTTCTCTCTCCGCTGGCACATTTGTTGAGCGGATGTCTTTGAGTTTGTTACCGGACTCTGCGAGAGTGAAAATGTTTGTTAGGGCAGAGGATTTCGTGTTGCCCTTTGAGTGTGGTGCAAAAGTGTTTGCACACTTGGAGGGGGAAGATCAGCAAAGTCTTTTTTTCCTGGCACAGTTAATTTGAGAGCAGGGACGTTTCCAACTCGGCTCTGTCCTTTGGAGCTGGCCTCGGTGCGTTTCCTTCTTTTGTTAGTCGACAGCGCCATCGTGTGGTTATTTTGATGAGCGCTGGCAGACGGTGCCAGGGAAAAAGCCAAGCTGTTTGCGGCTCCGGCCTCATTGGTGTAGGAGCAGCGCAGGGAAGAGCTCCGCTGGGGGTCCTGGCTCTTAGAGACTGAGAGAATGTGATCCTGTATGTAGCACAGAAGGAAGTGGAATTGTTTCATTGTGGGCTGTGCAGTTTATAAGCTGCAAATGAAAAGGCAATTGCAGCGCAGCCTCTTCTTTTCTGTGTGATCAGCTGCTCAACATGTAACTCGCACACACTGAACTGCATCCACCTCCTTGGAGATATAAAATGTGTATATCACTTTCCTCAAACTCTATGTATTACCTTGCACTCTAGCAGATCCCAAACCGCTTCAAAACGTCCAGCAGCTACTCAAAAAGAAAAAGTCCAACAAAAAGCTAGTGCTGGCCTTTATAGTGCCTTTGCAGTCCGTAAAATAGATGAAATGCACTAGGGCTTTGAATGCTTCTTCCCAACTATATAAATTCTCTCCAAGTGGCAAAGTCCATCATTACAGCAAAATTTTTCAGCTGGAGTTCTGACTGAGAGATGTGCCAGGACAGAAGGCATTTGCTGACCTACCCTTTTTCCCTGTGTAACTTGGTATTTGCAGTACAATTATTTTCAGTGTCGCTGTGTCCAAGCAGCTAGAGATTACACAGATAGAAGTGTCAAGAGAGATGCTGCTAAAGTACGCCCTTCTTATAGCAGCATTTAAATGGCACACGACGCCTTGCTGCTTTTTCTTTCCCAGAGAGACCTGCTGTCAATTTTTTCACTCTGGCTTCTTGATCAAAAATGTCCACCTGAAATGTCTTACAGAAATAGGCTCCAGGTGTAAAAACCAGTACGGGGCTACATTTTCTGCGTGCTCCACATAAGTCACATCAAACTCACTCATCAAACTTCACTCTCTCCTTCCATTCTCCACTGCCTCTACCATTGTGTTCTCTGGATCTCAGAGTCTAAAGGCAGGCGCAATAGTTTCCACTGAGGGGTTGGAAGAGGTGTACAAGCAGCACAAATAGCTTCTGCGCTGCGCAGGCCATTTCTCTGCATTTTAGAGCCTAAGGGAAAGCGCTAGTGTTCCTGCGGAGAGCTGCAACAGCTGCAGAATATGTGTTGTCTTGGCACATGTTTGCAATCCACCATGATGGATCCTTAGTGAAACCAAACTGTGGTTCTGCTTCAAACATCTCACCCTGCTTGGCCACAAAGCTTTCGCTGACATGTCCCATTGCCTTTTTATTGCTGCGTTTCATTTTCAGAGTTTGTACGGAATCATTGCACTTTGCTTCTAAGCTGAATGTCGATACTGCTGGAGTCTCATATGTCCATTTTCTTCTCACACAAAAAAACTGCTTCCTTTAAAACATGCTGATGCCACCTGCTTTCTTGCTCAGCTGTAATTTTAGGGGTGTTCTCTGTCCCGCTTACAGTCTGAATCTAAACTAAGAAGTTTATGGGACACAGATGTGCCAAGACAAATAGTTTGCTTGGACCTTGCCACGTGTATTCAAAAGCATCCTTTCACTCCACCATCAAGTCTCTGCTTTACATCCTGCAAACTTCACACACATACATACATACATACATACATACTGGAATGAGGCACTTTCTTTCTTTCTTTCTCAGCTACACTCACCTATCCCCCATGCTAACTTCTTTACCGCTTTTCTCTTGGCCTTGCTATGCATACTTTTCCTCTTAAGACACCCATTGTCTGGCCTACCCCTTCCCTACATTGCCTTGCCTTTCCTTTCCTATCCAACCTTGCATTTCTTTGTCATTCCTGGCCATTGTTTTCCTCTTCCTTCCTGACCCATCCATGTCTTCCCTTGCCCTTCCTACCAGTCCAGTGCCTTGCACCACCCATCCCCCTTGCCACTTTGTCCAGTTTCCCTTCCCCTTTGTCCAGCTCCAATCTTTCATTTCCTTCTCCTTCTAGGACTCTCATTGCCTTGCTTGCCTCTCCTTTGTCTTGCCTGGCAAAGCCACCACTTTTCTTGGCGTTACCTTTGAACCTCTCCTCTCCCTTGCCTTGCATTCCCTTGCTCACTCGTCCCCCACCTGGAATTCAATACGCCTCTTTTTGCGGAATTTCTTCATCTTGCCTTGCCCTGCCTGCTTCTCCTAGGACTCTCAAGGCTTTCACGTACCTCCAGCGTTTCAGGAGCATGTGAGAGGAAGCCCAAAAGAGGTCACGTGCAAGCACACCCATCTGTCCTGGCAGCTTGCTTCTGGCACCTATCCTTACATGTCTTGAATTTTGGACATAAAATTCACATTTCACCTTTGCGCTTCAGGACCAGAATGACAGTTCTTTTGTATACCAAGGAAAGCAGGTAATCCAAGTGTTTTAGGTGCCGATTAGAGATGGCCCATGTGAGATCAAGGCCAGCCAGAGAAGTCTGTCCTAGCCCCTTTTGTGTACCAGCAGTCTTTGAATGTACCTCTCATTTGTCTTGCCTTGGTGACCCCAAAGTTTCCTTGCCTTGCCCTGCCTTGCCTCCCTAGCCTTGCACTCCCTCCAGTGCCTACGCCCACACTTGACCTGCCTACTGCTTTCCTCCAGGGAAACCTAGCCTTGCCTAGGCCTTCCTGTTTCTGCCTGGCCTTCCTATGCCCATCCTTGCCTAGAAGTTCTGGGCCTTCTCTCACCTACCACTCCATTTGCTTGCCCCTCATGGCTCCAGCCTTGTCAGCTTCTCCCTTGACTTGCCTACAATTGCGCCTACACTTGGTTTGCATTGCAAAGAGCGGTAGGCAAGGCAAAGCAAAGCAAGGAAGGTCTTTCTAGGTCTTGCCAGGCAAGGCACACATAAGGAAGCAAGCAAGCAAAACAAGAGTAGACTAGCCACAGCATCAAAGGCAAGGCAAGGCCAAGTGACTCTGAGTGCCTTTCCTTGGCAAGTAAAAGATATAGTGACAATGTAATAGGGCAGGCGTTAAAGGTACTATGAGGAGGTATAGTCCAGCAAGATATTTATGTCGTAGACCCTTCTGTGCAGGAGCCATTGTTGGACATAGTACAGGACATGGCATACAGCTTGGCTTGGTAAGTTCCTGAAGGAGAATGGCAATGCTTTCTCATGGGAAGGAAAGCACGTAGCCCCAGAGTTGGAGGTGCAGATAAGAAGCTGTGTCGCGCAGCTCAAGGACGACAGCAGCTTCTTGTGCCGGCATATTTGGAAGCACTCCCTCAATTTGTACAGTCATTGAGTCAGTATCCATCTTTGGAAGGCTGTCTGCCTCTAGTAAGAGTGTTCTGACACCATTGTATGGGATCAGTCACTGGATGTTTTGGATTTTGGAGGAGGGGATGCCATTTCTCTTGAAATGAGCTTCTTGTTCTTCTCTTTGGCAAAGAAATTAAGTTTGGATGGGCACTTTGGGTGGTCTCAGTGAATTTAAAGTTTTTTCCCAAGAGGTTTCCCTGTGGGTTAGAGCTGTTGAACTGACAGTGGGAATCTAGACACCAAGTTGTTGAGCTTTTTGTCCTTGTAGCTTTAGTGTGTGAGTAGTCCCTGTTGCCATGCTGCTTGGATCTTGACTCTGAGACTGAAAGCTTAGGAGCGTAGAGCTGAAAAGAAAAGTGCCAATAGCAGGGTGTGTGTTCATTGTTTGATGGGTGAAGTTGAAATTGTAGGCAGCAAAGAACTTTCTCTCTCCGCTGGCACATTTGTTGAGCGGATGTCTTTGAGTTTGTTACCGGACTCTGCGAGAGTGAAAATGTTTGTTAGGGCAGAGGATTTCGTGTTGCCCTTTGAGTGTGGTGCAAAAGTGTTTGCACACTTGGAGGGGGAAGATCAGCAAAGTCTTTTTTTCCTGGCACAGTTAATTTGAGAGCAGGGACGTTTCCAACTCTGCTCTGTCCTTTGGAGCTGGCCTCGGTGCGTTTCCTTCTTTTGTTAGTCGACAGCGCCATCGTGTGGTTATTTTGATGAGCGCTGGCAGACGGTGCCAGGGAAAAAGCCAAGCTGTTTGTGGCTCCGGCCTCATTGGTGTAGGAGCAGCGCAGGGAAGAGCTCCGCTGGGGGTCCTGGCTCTTAGAGACTGAGAGAATGTGATCCTGTATGTAGCACAGAAGGAAGTGGAATTGTTTCATTGTGGGCTGTGCAGTTTATAAGCTGCAAATGAAAAGGCAATTGCAGCGCAGCCTCTTCTTTTCTGTGTGATCAGCTGCTCAACATGTAACTCGCACACACTGAACTGCATCCACCTCCCTGGAGATATAAAATGTGTATATCACTTTCCTCAAACTCTATGTATTACCTTGCACTCTAGCAGATCCCAAACCGCTTCAAAACGTCCAGCAGCTACTCAAAAAGTCCAACAAAAAGCTAGTGCTGGCCTTTAGAGTGCCTTTGCAGTCCGTAAAATAGACGAAATGCACTAGGGCTTTGAATGCTTCTTCCCAACTATATAAATTCTCTCCAAGTGGCAAAGTCCATCATTACAGCAAAATTTTTCAGCTGGAGTTCTGACTGAGAGATGTGCCAGGACAGAAGGCATTTGCTGACCTACCCTTTTTCCCTGTGTAACTTGGTATTTGCAGTACAATTATTTTCAGTGTCGCTGTGTCCAAGCAGCTAGAGATTACACAGATAGAAGTGTCAAGAGAGATGCTGCTAAAGTACGCCCTTCTTATAGCAGCATTTAAATGGCACACGACGCCTTGCTGCTTTTTCTTTCCCAGAGAGACCTGCTGTCAGTTTTTTCACTCTGGCTTCTTGATCAAAAATGTCCACCTGAAATGTCTTACAGAAATAGGCTCCAGGTGTAAAAACCAGTACGGGGCTACATTTTCTGCGTGTTCCACATAAGTCACATCAAACTCACTCATCAAACTTCACTCTCTCCTTCCATTCTCCACTGCCTCTACCATTGTGTTCTCTGGATCTCAGAGTCTAAAGGCAGGCGCAATAGTTTCCACTGAGGGGTTGGAAGAGGTGTACAAGCAGCACAAATAGCTTCTGCGCTGCGCAGGCCATTTCTCTGCATTTTAGAGCCTAAGGGAAAGCGCTAGTGTTCCTGCGGAGAGCTGCAACAGCTGCAGAATATGTGTTGTCTTGGCACATGTTTGCAATCCACCATGATGGATCCTTAGTGAAACCAAACTGTGGTTCTGCTTCAAACATCTCACCCTGCTTGGCCACAAAGCTTTCGCTGACATGTCCCATTGCCTTTTTATTGCTGCGTTTCATTTTCAGAGTTTGTACGGAATCATTGCACTTTGCTTCTAAGCTGAACGTCGATACTGCTGGAGTCTCATATGTCCATTTTCTTCTCACACAAAAAAACTGCTTCCTTTAAAACATGCTGATGCCACCTGCTTTCTTGCTCAGCTGTAATTTTAGGGGTGTTCTCTGTCCCGCTTACAGTCTGAATCTAAACTAAGAAGTTTATGGGACACAGATGTGCCAAGACAAATAGTTTGCTTGGACCTTGCCACGTGTATTCAAGAGCATCCTTTCACTCCACCATCAAGTCTCTGCTTTACATCCTGCAAACTTCACACACACATACATACATACATACTGGAATGAGGCAATTTCTTTCTTTCTTTCTCAGCTACACTCACCTATCCCCCACGCTAACTTCTTTACCGCTTTTCTCTTGGCCTTGCTATGCATACTTTTTCTCTTAAGATACCCATTGTCTGGCCTACCCCTCCCCTACATTGCTTTTCCTTTCCTTTCCTATCCAACCTCTCATTTCTTTGTCATTCCAGGCCATTGTTTTCCTCTTCCTTCCTGACCCATCCATGTCTTTCCCTTGCCCTTCCTACCAGTCCAGTGCCTTGCACCACCCATCCCCCTTGCCACTTTGTCCAGTTTCCCTTCCCCTTTGTCCAGCTCCAATCTTTCATTTCCTTCTCCTTCTAGGACTCTCATTGCCTTGCTTGCCTCTCCTTTGTCTTGCCTGGCAAAGCCACCACTTTTCTTGGCGTTACCTTTGAACCTCTCCTCTCCCTTGCCTTGCATTCCCTTGCTCACTCGTCCCCCACCTGGAATTCAATACCCCTCTTTTTGCGGCATTTCTTCATCTTGCCTTGCCCTGCCTGCTTCTCCTAGGACTCTCAAGGCTTTCACGTACCTCCAGCGTTTCAGGAGCATGTGAGAGGAAGCCCAAAAGAGGTCACGTGCAAACACACCCATCTGTCCTGGCAGCTTGCTTCTGGCACCTATCCTTACATGTCTTGAATTTTGGACATAAAATTCACATTTCACCTTTGCGCTTCAGGACCAGAATGACAGTTCTTTTGTATACCAAGGAAAGCAGGTAATCCAAGTGTTTTAGGTGCCGATTAGAGATGGCCCATGTGAGATCAAGGCCAGCCAGAGAAGTCTGTCCTAGCCCCTTTTGTGTACCAGCAGTCTTTGAATGTACCTCTCATTTGTCTTGCCTTGGTGACCCCAAAGTTTCCTTGCCTTGCCCTGCCTTGCCTCCCTAGCCTTGCACTCCCTCCAGTGCCTACGCCCACACTTGACCTGCCTACTGCTTTCCTCCAGGGAAACCTAGCCTTGCCTAGGCCTTCCTGTTTCTGCCTGGCCTTCCTATGCCCATCCTTGCCTAGAAGTTCTGGGCCTTCTCTCACCTACCACTCCATTTGCTTGCCCCTCATGGCTCCAGCCTTGTCAGCTTCTCCCTTGACTTGCCTACAATTGCGCCTACACTTGGTTTGCATTGCAAAGAGCGGTAGGCAAGGCAAAGCAAAGCAAGGAAGGTCTTTCTAGGTCTTGCCAGGCAAGGCACACATAAGGAAGCAAGCAAGCAAAACAAGAGTAGACTAGCCACAGCATCAAAGGCAAGGCAAGGCCAAGTGACTCTGAGTGCCTTTCCTTGGCAAGTAAAAGATATAGTGACAATGTAATAGGGCAGGCGTTAAAGGTACCATGAGGAGGTATAGTCCAGCAAGATATTTATGTCGTAGACCCTTCTGTGCAGGAGCCATTGTTGGACATAGTACAGGACATGGCATACAGTTTGGCTTGGTAAGTTCCTGAAGGAGAATGGCAATGCTTTCTCATGGGAAGGAAAGCACGTAGCCCCAGAGTTGGAGGTGCAGATAAGAAGCTGTGTCGCGCAGCTCAAGGACGACAGCAGCTTCTTGTGCCGGCATATTTGGAAGCACTCCCTCAATTTGTACAGTCATTGAGTCAGTATCCATCTTTGGAAGGCTGTCTGCCTCTAGTAAGAGTGTTCTGACACCATTGTATGGGATCAGTCACTGGATGTTTTGGATTTTGGAGGAGGGGATGCCATTTCTCTTGAAATGAGCTTCTTGTTCTTCTCTTTGGCAAAGAAATTAAGTTTGGATGGGCACTTTGGGTGGTCTCAGTGAATGTAAAGGTTTTTCCCAAGAGGTTTCCCTGTGGGTTAGAGCTGTTGAACTGACAGTGGGAATCTAGACACCAAGTTGTTGAGCTTTTTGTCCTTGTAGCTTTAGTGTGTGAGTAGTCCCTGTTGCCATGCTGCTTGGATCTTGACTCTGAGACTGAAAGCTTAGGAGCCTAGAGCTGAAAAGAAAAGTGTCAATAGCAGGGTGTGTGTTCATTGTTTGATGGGTGAAGTTGAAATTGTAGGCAGCAAAGAACTTTCTCTCTCAGCTGGCACATTTGTTGAGCGGATGTCTTTGAGTTTGTTACCGGACTCTGCGAGAGTGAAAATGTTTGTTAGGGCAGAGGATTTCGTGTTGCCCTTTGAGTGTGGTGCAAAAGTGTTTGCACACTTGGAAGGGGAAGATCAGCAAAGTCTTTTTTTCCTGGCACAGTTAATTTGAGAGCAGGGACGTTTCCAACTCGGCTCTGTCCTTTGGAGCTGGCCTCGGTGCGTTTCCTTCTTTTGTTAGTCGACAGCGCCATCGTGTGGTTATTTTGATGAGCGCTGGCAGCCGGTGCCAGGGAAAAAGCCAAGCTGTTTGTGGCTCCGGCCTCATTATTGTAGGAGCAGCGCAGGGAAGAGCTCCGCTGGGGGTCCTGGCTCTTAGAGACTGAGAGAATGTGATCCTGTATGTAGCACAGAAGGAAGTGGAATTGTTTCATTGTGGGCTGTGCAGTTTATAAGCTGCAAATGAAAAGGCAATTGCAGCGCAGCCTCTTCTTTTCTGTGTGATCAGCTGCTCAACATGTAACTCGCACACACTGAACTGCATCCACCTCCCTGGAGATATAAAATGTGTATATCACTTTCCTCAAACTCTATGTATTACCTTGCACTCTAGCAGATCCCAAACCGCTTCAAAACGTCCAGCAGCTACTCAAAAAGAAAAAGTCCAACAAAAAGCTAGTGCTGGCCTTTAGAGTGCCTTTGCAGTCCGTAAAATAGACGAAATGCACTAGGGCTTTGAATGCTTCTTCCCAACTATATAAATTCTCTCCAAGTGGCAAAGTCCATCATTACAGCAAAATTTTTCAGCTGGAGTTCTGACTGAGAGATGTGCCAGGACAGAAGGCATTTGCTGACCTACCCTTTTTCCCTGTGTAACTTGGTATTTGCAGTACAATTATTTTCAGTGTCGCTGTGTCCAAGCAGCTAGAGATTACACAGATAGAAGTGTCAAGAGAGATGCTGCTAAAGTACGCCCTTCTTATAGCAGCATTTAAATGGCACACGACGCCTTGCTGCTTTTTCTTTCCCAGAGACACCTGCTGTCAATTTTTTCACTCTGGCTTCTTGATCAAAAATGTCCACCTGAAATGTCTTACAGAAATAGGCTCCAGGTGTAAAAACCAGTACGGGGCTACATTTTCTGCGTGCTCCACATAAGTCACATCAAACTCACTCATCAAACTTCACTCTCTCCTTCCATTCTCCACTGCCTCTACCATTGTGTTCTCTGGATCTCAGAGTCTAAAGGCAGGCGCAATAGTTTCCACTGAGGGGTTGGAAGAGGTGTACAAGCAGCACAAATAGCTTCTGCGCTGCGCAGGCCATTTCTCTGCATTTTAGAGCCTAAGGGAAAGCGCTAGTGTTCCTGCGGAGAGCTGCAACAGCTGCAGAATATGTGTTGTCTTGGCACATGTTTGCAATCCACCATGATGGATCCTTAGTGAAACCAAACTGTGGTTCTGCTTCAAACATCTCACCCTGCTTGGCCACAAAGCTTTCGCTGACATGTCCCATTGCCTTTTTATTGCTGCGTTTCATTTTCAGAGTTTGTACGGAATCATTGCACTTTGCTTCTAAGCTGAACGTCGATACTGCTGGAGTCTCATATGTCCATTTTCTTCTCACACAAAAAAACTGCTTCCTTTAAAACATGCTGATGCGACCTGCTTTCTTGCTCAGCTGTAATTTTAGGGGTGTTCTCTGTCCCGCTTACAGTCTGAATCTAAACTAAGAAGTTTATGGGACACAGATGTGCCAAGACAAATAGTTTGCTTGGACCTTGCCACGTGTATTCAAGAGCATCCTTTCACTCCACCATCAAGTCTCTGCTTTACATCCTGCAAACTTCACACACACATACATACATACATACTGGAATGAGGCAATTTCTTTCTTTCTTTCTCAGCTACACTCACCTATCCCCCACGCTAACTTCTTTACCGCTTTTCTCTTGGCCTTGCTATGCATACTTTTTCTCTTAAGACACCCATTGTCTGGCCTACCCCTTCCCTACATTGCCTTGCCTTTCCTTTCCTATCCAACCTTGCATTTCTTTGTCATTCCTGGCCATTGTTTTCCTCTTCCTTCCTGACCCATCCATGTCTTTCCCTTGCCCTTCCTACCAGTCCAGTGCCTTGCACCACCCATCCCCCATGCCACTTTGTCCAGTTTCCCTTCCCCTTTGTCCAGCTCCAATCTTTCATTTCCTTCTCCTTCTAGGACTCTCATTGCCTTGCTTGCCTCTCCTTTGTCTTGCCTGGCAAAGCCACCACTTTTCTTGGCGTTACCTTTGAACCTCTCCTCTCCCTTGCCTTGCATTCCCTTGCTCACTCGTCCCCCACCTGGAATTCAATACCCCTCTTTTTGCGGCATTTCTTCATCTTGCCTTGCCCTGCCTGCTTCTCCTAGGACTCTCAAGGCTTTCACGTACCTCCAGCGTTTCAGGAGCATGTGAGAGGAAGCCCAAAAGAGGTCACGTGCAAGCACACCCATCTGTCCTGGCAGCTTGCTTCTGGCACCTATCCTTACATGTCTTGAATTTTGGACATAAAATTCACATTTCACCTTTGCGCTTCAGGACCAGAATGACAGTTCTTTTGTATACCAAGGAAAGCAGGTAATCCAAGTGTTTTAGGTGCAGATTAGAGATGGCCCATGTGAGATCAAGGCCAGCCAGAGAAGTCTGTCCTAGCCCCTTTTGTGTACCAGCAGTCTTTGAATGTACCTCTCATTTGTCTTGCCTTGGTGACCCAAAAGTTTCCTTGCCTTGCCCTGCCTTGCCTCCCTAGCCTTGCACTCCCTCCAGTGCCTACGCCCACACTTGACCTGCCTACTGCTTTCCTCCAGGGAAACCTAGCCTTGCCTAGCCCCTCCTGTTTCTGCCTGGCCTTCCTATGCCCATCCTTGCCTAGAAGTTCTGGGCCTTCTCTCACCTACCACTCCATTTGCTTGCCCCTCATGGCTCCAGCCTTGTCAGCTTCTCCCTTGACTTGCCTACAATTGCGCCTACACTTGGTTTGCATTGCAAAGAGCGGTAGGCAAGGCAAAGCAAAGCAAGGAAGGTCTTTCTAGGTCTTGCCAGGCAAGGCACACATAAGGAAGCAAGCAAGCAAAACAAGAGTAGACTAGCCACAGCATCAAAGGCAAGGCAAGGCCAAGTGACTCTGAGTGCCTTTCCTTGGCAAGTAAAAGATATAGTGACAATGTAATAGGGCAGGCGTTAAAGGTACCATGAGGAGGTATAGTCCAGCAAGATATTTATGTTGTAGACCCTTCTGTGCAGGAGCCATTGTTGGACATAGTACAGGACATGGCATACAGTTAGGCTTGGTAAGTTCCTGAAGGAGAATGGCAATGCTTTCTCATGGGAAGGAAAGCACGTAGCCCCAGAGTTGGAGGTGCAGATAAGAAGCTGTGTCGCGCAGCTCAAGGACGACAGCAGCTTCTTGTGCCGGCATATTTGGAAGCACTCCCTCAATTTGTACAGTCATTGAGTCAGTATCCATCTTTGGAAGGCTGTCTGCCTCTAGTAAGAGTGTTCTGACACCATTGTATGGGATCAGTCACTGGATGTTTTGGATTTTGGAGGAGGGGATGCCATTTCTCTTGAAATGAGCTTCTTGTTCTTCTCTTTGGCAAAGAAATTAAGTTTGGATGGGCACTTTGGGTGGTCTCAGTGAATGTAAAGGTTTTTCCCAAGAGGTTTCCCTGTGGGTTAGAGCTGTTGAACTGACAGTGGGAATCTAGACACCAAGTTGTTGAGCTTTTTGTCCTTGTAGCTTTAGTGTGTGAGTAGTCCCTGTTGCCATGCTGCTTGGATCTTGACTCTGAGACTGAAAGCTTAGGAGCGTAGAGCTGAAAAGAAAAGTGTCAATAGCAGGGTGTGTGTTCATTGTTTGATGGGTGAAGTTGAAATTGTAGGCAGCAAAGAACTTTCTCTCTCAGCTGGCACATTTGTTGAGCGGATGTCTTTGAGTTTGTTACCGGACTCTGCGAGAGTGAAAATGTTTGTTAGGGCAGAGGATTTCGTGTTGCCCTTTGAGTGTGGTGCAAAAGTGTTTGCACACTTGGAGGGGGAAGATCAGCAAAGTCTTTTTTTCCTGGCACAGTTAATTTGAGAGCAGGGACGTTTCCAACTCGGCTCTGTCCTTTGGAGCTGGCCTCGGTGCGTTTCCTTCTTTTGTTAGTCGACAGCGCCATCGTGTGGTTATTTTGATGAGCGCTGGCAGCCGGTGCCAGGGAAAAAGCCAAGCTGTTTGTGGCTCCGGCCTCATTATTGTAGGAGCAGCGCAGGGAAGAGCTCCGCTGGGGGTCCTGGCTCTTAGAGACTGAGAGAATGTGATCCTGTATGTAGCACAGAAGGAAGTGGAATTGTTTCATTGTGGGCTGTGCAGTTTATAAGCTGCAAATGAAAAGGCAATTGCAGCGCAGCCTCTTCTTTTCTGTGTGATCAGCTGCTCAACATGTAACTCGCACACACTGAACTGCATCCACCTCCCTGGAGATATAAAATGTGTATATCACTTTCCTCAAACTCTATGTATTACCTTGCACTCTAGCAGATCCCAAACCGCTTCAAAACGTCCAGCAGCTACTCAAAAAGTCCAACAAAAAGCTAGTGCTGGCCTTTAGAGTGCCTTTGCAGTCCGTAAAATAGACGAAATGCACTAGGGCTTTGAATGCTTCTTCCCAACTATATAAATTCTCTCCAAGTGGCAAAGTCCATCATTACAGCAAAATTTTTCAGCTGGAGTTCTGACTGAGAGATGTGCCAGGACAGAAGGCATTTGCTGACCTACCCTTTTTCCCTGTGTAACTTGGTATTTGCAGTACAATTATTTTCAGTGTCGCTGTGTCCAAGCAGCTAGAGATTACACAGATAGAAGTGTCAAGAGAGATGCTGCTAAAGTACGCCCTTCTTATAGCAGCATTTAAATGGCACACGACTCCTTGCTGCTTTTTCTTTCCCAGAGAGACCTGCTGTCAATTTTTTCACTCTGGCTTCTTGATCAAAAATGTCCACCTGAAATGTCTTACAGAAATAGGCTCCAGGTGTAAAAACCAGTACGGGGCTACATTTTCTGCGTGCTCCACATAAGTCACATCAAACTCACTCATCAAACTTCACTCTCTCCTTCCATTCTCCACTGCCTCTACCATTGTGTTCTCTGGATCTCAGAGTCTAAAGGCAGGCGCAATAGTTTCCACTGAGGGGTTGGAAGAGGTGTACAAGCAGCACAAATAGCTTCTGCGCTGCGCAGGCCATTTCTCTGCATTTTAGAGCCTAAGGGAAAGCGCTAGTGTTCCTGCGGAGAGCTGCAACAGCTGCAGAATATGTGTTGTCTTGGCACATGTTTGCAATCCACCATGATGGATCCTTAGTGAAACCAAACTGTGGTTCTGCTTCAAACATCTCACCCTGCTTGGCCACAAAGCTTTCGCTGACATGTCCCATTGCCTTTTTATTGCTGCGTTTCATTTTCAGAGTTTGTACGGAATCATTGCACTTTGCTTCTAAGCTGAACGTCGATACTGCTGGAGTCTCATATGTCCATTTTCTTCTCACACAAAAAAACTGCTTCCTTTAAAACATGCTGATGCCACCTGCTTTCTTGCTCAGCTGTAATTTTAGGGGTGTTCTCTGTCCCGCTTACAGTCTGAATCTAAACTAAGAAGTTTATGGGACACAGATGTGCCAAGACAAATAGTTTGCTTGGACCTTGCCACGTGTATTCAAGAGCATCCTTTCACTCCACCATAAAGTCTCTGCTTTACATCCTGCAAACTTCACACACACATACATACATACATACTGGAATGAGGCACTTTCTTTCTTTCTTTCTCAGCTACACTCACCTATCCCCCATGCTAACTTCTTTACCGCTTTTCTCTTGGCCTTGCTATGCATACTTTTTCTCTTAAGACACCCATTGTCTGGCCTACACCTTCCCTACATTGCTTTTCCTTTCCTTTCCTATCCAACCTCTCATTTCTTTGTCATTCCTGGCCATTGTTTTCCTCTTCCTTCCTGACCCATCCATGTCTTTCCCTTGCCCTTCCTACCAGTCCAGTGCCTTGCACCACCCATCCCCCTTGCCACTTTGTCCAGTTTCCCTTCCCTTTTGTCCAGCTCCAATCTTTCATTTCCTTCTCCTTCTAGGACTCTCATTGCCTTGCTTGCCTCTCCTTTGTCTTGCCTGGCAAAGCCACCACTTTTCTTGGCGTTCCCTTTGAACCTCTCCTCTCCCTTGCCTTGCATTCCCTTGCTCACTCGTCCCCCACCTGGAATTCAATACCCCTCTTTTTGTGGAATTTCTTCATCTTGCCTTGCCCTGCCTGCTTCTCCTAGGACTCTCAAGGCTTTCACGTACCTCCAGCGTTTCAGGAGCATGTGAGAGGAAGCCCAAAAGAGGTCACGAGCAAACACACCCATCTGTCCTGGCAGCTTGCTTCTGGCACCTATCCTTACATGTCTTGAATTTTGGACATAAAATTCACATTTCACCTTTGCGCTTCAGGACCAGAATGACAGTTCTTTTGTATACCAAGGAAAGCAGGTAATCCAAGTGTTTTAGGTGCAGATTAGAGATGGCCCATGTGAGATCAAGGCCAGACAGAGAAGTCTGTCCTAGCCCCTTTTGTGTACCAGCAGTCTTTGAATGTACCTCTCATTTGTCTTGCCTTGGTGACCCAAAAGTTTCCTTGCCTTGCCCTGCCTTGCCTCCCTAGCCTTGCACTCCCTCCACTGCCTACGCCCACACTTGACCTGCCTACTGCTTTCCTCCAGGGAAACCTAGCCTTGCCTAGCCCCTCCTGTTTCTGCCTGGCCTTCCTATGCCCATCCTTGCCTAGAAGTTCTGGGCCTTCTCTCACCTACCACTCCATTTGCTTGCCCCTCATGGCTCCAGCCTTGTCAGCTTCTCCCTTGACTTGCCTACAATTGCGCCTACACTTGGTTTGCATTGCAAAGAGCCGTAGGCAAGGCAAAGCAAAGCAAGGAAGGTCTTTCTAGGTCTTGCCAGGCAAGGCACACATAAGGAAGCAAGCAAGCAAAACAAGAGTAGACTAGCCACAGCATCAAAGGCAAGGCAAGGCCAAGTGACTCTGAGTGCCTTTCCTTGGCAAGTAAAAGATATAGTGACAATGTAATAGGGCAGGCGTTAAAGGTACCATGAGGAGGTATAGTCCAGCAAGATATTTATGTCGTAGACCCTTCTGTGCAGGAGCCATTGTTGGACATAGTACAGGACATGGCATACAGTTTGGCTTGGTAAGTTCCTGAAGGAGAATGGCAATGCTTTCTCATGGGAAGGAAAGCACGTAGCCCCAGAGTTGGAGGTGCAGATAAGAAGCTGTGTCGCGCAGCTCAAGGACGACAGCAGCTTCTTGTGCCGGCATATTTGGAAGCACTCCCTCAATTTGTACAGTCATTGAGTCAGTATCCATCTTTGGAAGGCTGTCTGCCTCTAGTAAGAGTGTTCTGACACCATTGTATGGGATCAGTCACTGGATGTTTTGGATTTTGGAGGAGGGGATGCCATTTCTCTTGAAATGAGCTTCTTGTTCTTCTCTTTGGCAAAGAAATTAAGTTTGGATGGGCACTTTGGGTGGTCTCAGTGAATGTAAAGGTTTTTCCCAAGAGGTTTCCCTGTGGGTTAGAGCTGTTGAACTGACAGTGGGAATCTAGACACCAAGTTGTTGAGCTTTTTGTCCTTGTAGCTTTAGTGTGTGAGTAGTCCCTGTTGCCATGCTGCTTGGATCTTGACTCTGAGACTGAAAGCTTAGGAGCGTAGAGCTGAAAAGAAAAGTGTCAATAGCAGGGTGTGTGTTCATTGTTTGATGGGTGAAGTTGAAATTGTAGGCAGCAAAGAACTTTCTCTCTCCGCTGGCACATTTGTTGAGCGGATGTCTTTGAGTTTGTTACCGGACTCTGCGAGAGTGAAAATGTTTGTTAGGGCAGAGGATTTCGTGTTGCCCTTTGAGTGTGGTGCAAAAGTGTTTGCACACTTGGAAGGGGAAGATCAGCAAAGTCTTTTTTTCCTGGCACAGTTAATTTGAGAGCAGGGACGTTTCCAACTCGGCTCTGTCCTTTGGAGCTGGCCTCGGTGCGTTTCCTTCTTTTGTTAGTCGACAGCGCCATCGTGTGGTTATTTTGATGAGCGCTGGCAGACGGTGCCAGGGAAAAAGCCAAGCTGTTTGCGGCTCCGGCCTCAATGGTGTAGGAGCAGCGCAGGGAAGAGCTCCGCTGGGGGTCCTGGCTCTTAGAGACTGAGAGAATGTGATCCTGTATGTAGCACAGAAGGAAGTGGAATTGTTTCATTGTGGGCTGTGCAGTTTATAAGCTGCAAATGAAAAGGCAATTGCAGCGCAGCCTCTTCTTTTCTGTGTGATCAGCTGCTCAACATGTAACTCGCACACACTGAACTGCATCCACCTCCCTGGAGATATAAAATGTGTATATCACTTTCCTCAAACTCTATGTATTACCTTGCACTCTAGCAGATCCCAAACCGCTTCAAAACGTCCAGCAGCTACTCAAAAAGAAAAAGTCCAACAAAAAGCTAGTGCTGGCCTTTAGAGTGCCTTTGCAGTCCGTAAAATAGACGAAATGCACTAGGGCTTTGAATGTTTCTTCCCAACTATATAAATTCTCTCCAAGTGGCAAAGTCCATCATTACAGCAAAATTTTTCAGCTGGAGTTCTGACTGAGAGATGTGCCAGGACAGAAGGCATTTGCTGACCTACCCTTTTTCCCTGTGTAACTTGGTATTTGCAGTACAATTATTTTCAGTGTCGCTGTGTCCAAGCAGCTAGAGATTACACAGATAGAAGTGTCAAGAGAGATGCTGCTAAAGTACGCCCTTCTTATAGCAGCATTTAAATGGCACACGACTCCTTGCTGCTTTTTCTTTCCCAGAGAGACCTGCTGTCAATTTTTTCACTCTGGCTTCTTGATCAAAAATGTCCACCTGAAATGTCTTACAGAAATAGGCTCCAGGTGTAAAAACCAGTACGGGGCTACATTTTCTGCGTGCTCCACATAAGTCACATCAAACTCACTCATCAAACTTCACTCTCTCCTTCCATTCTCCACTGCCTCTACCATTGTGTTCTCTGGATCTCAGAGTCTAAAGGCAGGCGCAATAGTTTCCACTGAGGGGTTGGAAGAGGTGTACAAGCAGCACAAATAGCTTCTGCGCTGCGCAGGCCATTTCTCTGCATTTTAGAGCCTAAGGGAAAGCGCTAGTGTTCCTGCGGAGAGCTGCAACAGCTGCAGAATATGTGTTGTCTTGGCACATGTTTGCAATCCACCATGATGGATCCTTAGTGAAACCAAACTGTGGTTCTGCTTCAAACATCTCACCCTGCTTGGCCACAAAGCTTTCGCTGACATGTCCCATTGCCTTTTTATTGCTGCGTTTCATTTTCAGAGTTTGTACGGAATCATTGCACTTTGCTTCTAAGCTGAACGTCGATACTGCTGGAGTCTCATATGTCCATTTTCTTCTCACACAAAAAAACTGCTTCCTTTAAAACATGCTGATGCCACCTGCTTTCTTGCTCAGCTGTAATTTTAGGGGTGTTCTCTGTCCCGCTTACAGTCTGAATCTAAACTAAGAAGTTTATGGGACACAGATGTGCCAAGACAAATAGTTTGCTTGGACCTTGCCACGTGTATTCAAGAGCATCCTTTCACTCCACCATCAAGTCTCTGCTTTACATCCTGCAAACTTCACACACACATACATACATACATACTGGAATGAGGCAATTTCTTTCTTTCTTTCTCAGCTACACTCACCTATCCCCCACGCTAACTTCTTTACCGCTTTTCTCTTGGCCTTGCTATGCATACTTTTTCTCTTAAGACACCCATTGTCTGGCCTACCCCTTCCTTACATTGCCTTTCCTTCCCTTTCCTATCCAACCTCTCATTTCTTTGTCATTACTGGCCATTGTTTTCCTCTTCCTTCCTGACCCATCCATGTCTTTCCCTTGCCCTTCCTACCAGTCCAGTGCCTTGCACCACCCATCCCCCTTGCCACTTTGTCCAGTTTCCCTTCCCTTTTGTCCAGCTCCAATCTTTCATTTCCTTCTCCTTCTAGGACTCTCATTGCCTTGCTTGCCTCTCCTTTGTCTTGCCTGGCAAAGCCACCACTTTTCTTGGCGTTCCCTTTGAACCTCTCCTCTCCCTTGCCTTGCATTCCCTTGCTCACTCGTCCCCCACCTGGAATTCAATACCCCTCTTTTTGCGGCATTTCTTCATCTTGCCTTGCCCTGCCTGCTTCTCCTAGGACTCTCAAGGCTTTCACGTACCTCCAGCGTTTCAGGAGCATGTGAGAGGAAGCCCAAAAGAGGTCACGAGCAAACACACCCATCTGTCCTGGCAGCTTGCTTCTGGCACCTATCCTTACATGTCTTGAATTTTGGACATAAAATTCACATTTCACCTTTGCGCTTCAGGACCAGAATGACAGTTCTTTTGTATACCAAGGAAAGCAGGTAATCCAAGTGTTTTAGGTGCAGATTAGAGATGGCCCATGTGAGATCAAGGCCAGCCAGAGAAGTCTGTCCTAGCCCCTTTTGTGTACCAGCAGTCTTTGAATGTACCTCTCATTTGTCTTGCCTTGGTGACCCAAAAGTTTCCTTGCCTTGCCCTGCCTTGCCTCCCTAGCCTTGCACTCCCTCCAGTGCCTACGACCACACTTGACCTGCCTACTGCTTTCCTCCAGGGAAACCTAGCCTTGCCTAGCCCCTCCTGTTTCTGCCTGGCCTTCCTATGCCCATCCTTGCCTAGAAGTTCTGGGCCTTCTCTCACCTACCACTCCATTTGCTTGCCCCTCATGGCTCCAGCCTTGTCAGCTTCTCCCTTGACTTGCCTACAATTGCGCCTACACTTGGTTTGCATTGCAAAGAGCGGTAGGCAAGGCAAAGCAAAGCAAGGAAGGTCTTTCTAGGTCTTGCCAGGCAAGGCACACATAAGGAAGCAAGCAAGCAAAACAAGAGTAGACTAGCCACAGCATCAAAGGCAAGGCAAGGCCAAGTGACTCTGAGTGCCTTTCCTTGGCAAGTAAAAGATATAGTGACAATGTAATAGGGCAGGCGTTAAAGGTACCATGAGGAGGTATAGTCCAGCAAGATATTTATGTCGTAGACCCTTCTGTGCAGGAGCCATTGTTGGACATAGTACAGGACATGGCATACAGTTTGGCTTGGTAAGTTCCTGAAGGAGAATGGCAATGCTTTCTCATGGGAAGGAAAGCACGTAGCCCCAGAGTTGGAGGTGCAGATAAGAAGCTGTGTCGCGCAGCTCAAGGACGACAGCAGCTTCTTGTGCCGGCATATTTGGAAGCACTCCCTCAATTTGTACAGTCATTGAGTCAGTATCCATCTTTGGAAGGCTGTCTGCCTCTAGTAAGAGTGTTCTGACACCATTGTATGGGATCAGTCACTGGATGTTTTGGATTATGGAGGAGGGGATGCCCTTTCTCTTGAAATGAGCTTCTTGTTCTTCTCTTTGGCAAAGAAATTAAGTTTGGATGGGCACTTTGGGTGGTCTCAGTGAATGTAAAGGTTTTTCCCAAGAAGTTTCCCTGTGGGTTAGAGCTGTTGAACTGACAGTGGGAATCTAGACACCAAGTTGTTGAGCTTTTTGTCCTTGTAGCTTTAGTGTGTGAGTAGTCCCTGTTGCCATGCTGCTTGGATCTTGACTCTGAGACTGAAAGCTTAGGAGCGTAGAGCTGAAAAGAAAAGTGTCAATAGCAGGGTGTGTGTTCATTGTTTGATGGGTGAAGTTGAAATTGTAGGCAGCAAAGAACTTTCTCTCTCAGCTGGCACATTTGTTGAGCGGATGTCTTTGAGTTTGTTACCGGACTCTGCGAGAGTGAAAATGTTTGTTAGGGCAGAGGATTTCGTGTTGCCCTTTGAGTGTGGTGCAAAAGTGTTTGCACACTTGGAAGGGGAAGATCAGCAAAGTCTTTTTTTCCTGGCACAGTTAATTTGAGAGCAGGGACGTTTCCAACTCGGCTCTGTCCTTTGGAGCTGGCCTCGGTGCGTTTCCTTCTTTTGTTAGTCGACAGCGCCATCGTGTGGTTATTTTGATGAGCGCTGGCAGCCGGTGCCAGGGAAAAAGCCAAGCTGTTTGCGGCTCCGGCCTCAATGGTGTAGGAGCAGCGCAGGGAAGAGCTCCGCTGGGGGTCCTGGCTCTTAGAGACTGAGAGAATGTGATCCTGTATGTAGCACAGAAGGAAGTGGAATTGTTTCATTGTGGGCTGTGCAGTTTATAAGCTGCAAATGAAAAGGCAATTGCAGCGCAGCCTCTTCTTTTCTGTGTGATCAGCTGCTCAACATGTAACTCGCACACACTGAACTGCATCCACCTCCCTGGAGATATAAAATGTGTATATCACTTTCCTCAAACTCTATGTATTACCTTGCACTCTAGCAGATCCCAAACCGCTTCAAAACGTCCAGCAGCTACTCAAAAAGAAAAAGTCCAACAAAAAGCTAGTGCTGGCCTTTAGAGTGCCTTTGCAGTCCGTAAAATAGACGAAATGCACTAGGGCTTTGAATGTTTCTTCCCAACTATATAAATTCTCTCCAAGTGGCAAAGTCCATCATTACAGCAAAATTTTTCAGCTGGAGTTCTGACTGAGAGATGTGCCAGGACAGAAGGCATTTGCTGACCTACCCTTTTTCCCTGTGTAACTTGGTATTTGCAGTACAATTATTTTCAGTGTCGCTGTGTCCAAGCAGCTAGAGATTACACAGATAGAAGTGTCAAGAGAGATGCTGCTAAAGTACGCCCTTCTTATAGCAGCATTTAAATGGCACATGACTCCTTGCTGCTCTTTCTTTCCCAGAGAGACCTGCTGTCAATTTTTTCACTCTGGCTTCTTGATCAAAAATGTCCACCTGAAATGTCTTACAGAAATAGGCTCCAGGTGTAAAAACCAGTACGGGGCTACATTTTCTGCGTGCTCCACATAAGTCACATCAAACTCACTCATCAAACTTCACTCTCTCCTTCCATTCTCCACTGCCTCTACCATTGTGTTCTCTGGATCTCAGAGTCTAAAGGCAGGCGCAATAGTTTCCACTGAGGGGTTGGAAGAGGTGTACAAGCAGCACAAATAGCTTCTGCGCTGCGCAGGCCATTTCTCTGCATTTTAGAGCCTAAGGGAAAGCGCTAGTGTTCCTGCGGAGAGCTGCAACAGCTGCAGAATATGTGTTGTCTTGGCACATGTTTGCAATCCACCATGATGGATCCTTAGTGAAACCAAACTGTGGTTCTGCTTCAAACATCTCACCCTGCTTGGCCACAAAGCTTTCGCTGACATGTCCCATTGCCTTTTTATTGCTGCGTTTCATTTTCAGAGTTTGTACGGAATCATTGCACTTTGCTTCTAAGCTGAACGTCGATACTGCTGGAGTCTCATATGTCCATTTTCTTCTCACACAAAAAAACTGCTTCCTTTAAAACATGCTGATGCGACCTGCTTTCTTGCTCAGCTGTAATTTTAGGGGTGTTCTCTGTCCCGCTTACAGTCTGAATCTAAACTAAGAAGTTTATGGGACACAGATGTGCCAAGACAAATAGTTTGCTTGGACCTTGCCACGTGTATTCAAGAGCATCCTTTCACTCCACCATAAAGTCTCTGCTTTACATCCTGCAAACTTCACACACACATACATACATACATACTGGAATGAGGCAATTTCTTTCTTTCTTTCTCAGCTACACTCACCTATCCCCCACGCTAACTTCTTTACCGCTTTTCTCTTGGCCTTGCTATGCATACTTTTTCTCTTAAGACACCCATTGTCTGGCCTACCCCTTCCCTACATTGCTTTTCCTTTCCTTTCCTATCCAACCTCTCATTTCTTTGTCATTACTGGCCATTGTTTTCCTCTTCCTTCCTGACCCATCCATGTCTTTCCCTTGCCCTTCCTACCAGTCCAGTGCCTTGCACCACCCATCCCCCTTGCCACTTTGTCCAGTTTCCCTTCCCTTTTGTCCAGCTCCAATCTTTCATTTCCTTCTCCTTCTAGGACTCTCATTGCCTTGCTTGCCTCTCCTTTGTCTTGCCTGGCAAAGCCACCACTTTTCTTGGCGTTCCCTTTGAACCTCTCCTCTCCCTTGCCTTGCATTCCCTTGCTCACTCGTCCCCCACCTGGAATTCAATACCCCTCTTTTTGCGGCATTTCTTCATCTTGCCTTGCCCTGCCTGCTTCTCCTAGGACTCTCAAGGCTTTCACGTACCTCCAGCGTTTCAGGAGCATGTGAGAGGAAGCCCAAAAGAGGTCACGAGCAAACACACCCATCTGTCCTGGCAGCTTGCTTCTGGCACCTATCCTTACATGTCTTGAATTTTGGACATAAAATTCACATTTCACCTTTGCGCTTCAGGACCAGAATGACAGTTCTTTTGTATACCAAGGAAAGCAGGTAATCCAAGTGTTTTAGGTGCAGATTAGAGATGGCCCATGTGAGATCAAGGCCAGACAGAGAAGTCTGTCCTAGCCCCTTTTGTGTACCAGCAGTCTTTGAATGTACCTCTCATTTGTCTTGCCTTGGTGACCCAAAAGTTTCCTTGCCTTGCCCTGCCTTGCCTCCCTAGCCTTGCACTCCCTCCAGTGCCTACGCCCACACTTGACCTGCCTACTGCTTTCCTCCAGGGAAACCTAGCCTTGCCTAGCCCCTCCTGTTTCTGCCTGGCCTTCCTATGCCCATCCTTGCCTAGAAGTTCTGGGCCTTCTCTCACCTACCACTCCATTTGCTTGCCCCTCATGGCTCCAGCCTTGTCAGCTTCTCCCTTGACTTGCCTACAATTGCGCCTACACTTGGTTTGCATTGCAAAGAGCGGTAGGCAAGGCAAAGCAAAGCAAGGAAGGTCTTTCTAGGTCTTGCCAGGCAAGGCACACATAAGGAAGCAAGCAAGCAAAACAAGAGTAGACTAGCCACAGCATCAAAGGCAAGGCAAGGCCAAGTGACTCTGAGTGCCTTTCCTTGGCAAGTAAAAGATATAGTGACAATGTAATAGGGCAGGCGTTAAAGGTACCATGAGGAGGTATAGTCCAGCAAGATATTTATGTTGTAGACCCTTCTGTGCAGGAGCCATTGTTGGACATAGTACAGGACATGGCATACAGTTTGGCTTGGTAAGTTCCTGAAGGAGAATGGCAATGCTTTCTCATGGGAAGGAAAGCACGTAGCCCCAGAGTTGGAGGTGCAGATAAGAAGCTGTGTCGCGCAGCTCAAGGACGACAGCAGCTTCTTGTGCCGGCATATTTGGAAGCACTCCCTCAATTTGTACAGTCATTGAGTCAGTATCCATCTTTGGAAGGCTGTCTGCCTCTAGTAAGAGTGTTCTGACACCATTGTATGGGATCAGTCACTGGATGTTTTGGATTTTGGAGGAGGGGATGCCATTTCTCTTGAAATGAGCTTCTTGTTCTTCTCTTTGGCAAAGAAATTAAGTTTGGATGGGCACTTTGGGTGGTCTCAGTGAATTTAAAGGTTTTTCCCAAGAGGTTTCCCTGTGGGTTAGAGCTGTTGAACTGACAGTGGGAATCTAGACACCAAGTTGTTGAGCTTTTTGTCCTTGTAGCTTTAGTGTGTGAGTAGTCCCTGTTGCCATGCTGCTTGGATCTTGACTCTGAGACTGAAAGCTTAGGAGCGTAGAGCTGAAAAGAAAAGTGTCAATAGCAGGGTGTGTGTTCATTGTTTGATGGGTGAAGTTGAAATTGTAGGCAGCAAAGAACTTTCTCTCTCCGCTGGCACATTTGTTGAGCGGATGTCTTTGAGTTTGTTACCGGACTCTGCGAGAGTGAAAATGTTTGTTAGGGCAGAGGATTTCGTGTTGCCCTTTGAGTGTGGTGCAAAAGTGTTTGCACACTTGGAAGGGGAAGATCAGCAAAGTCTTTTTTTCCTGGCACAGTTAATTTGAGAGCAGGGACGTTTCCAACTCGGCTCTGTCCTTTGGAGCTGGCCTCGGTGCGTTTCCTTCTTTTGTTAGTCGACAGCGCCATCGTGTGGTTATTTTGATGAGCGCTGGCAGCCGGTGCCAGGGAAAAAGCCAAGCTGTTTGCGGCTCCGGCCTCAATGGTGTAGGAGCAGCGCAGGGAAGAGCTCCGCTGGGGGTCCTGGCTCTTAGAGACTGAGAGAATGTGATCCTGTATGTAGCACAGAAGGAAGTGGAATTGTTTCATTGTGGGCTGTGCAGTTTATAAGCTGCAAATGAAAAGGCAATTGCAGCGCAGCCTCTTCTTTTCTGTGTGATCAGCTGCTCAACATGTAACTCGCACACACTGAACTGCATCCACCTCCCTGGAGATATAAAATGTGTATATCACTTTCCTCAAACTCTATGTATTACCTTGCACTCTAGCAGATCCCAAACCGCTTCAAAACGTCCAGCAGCTACTCAAAAAGAAAAAGTCCAACAAAAAGCTAGTGCTGGCCTTTAGAGTGCCTTTGCAGTCCGTAAAATAGACGAAATGCACTAGGGCTTTGAATGTTTCTTCCCAACTATATAAATTCTCTCCAAGTGGCAAAGTCCATCATTACAGCAAAATTTTTCAGCTGGAGTTCTGACTGAGAGATGTGCCAGGACAGAAGGCATTTGCTGACCTACCCTTTTTCCCTGTGTAACTTGGTATTTGCAGTACAATTATTTTCAGTGTCGCTGTGTCCAAGCAGCTAGAGATTACACAGATAGAAGTGTCAAGAGAGATGCTGCTAAAGTACGCCCTTCTTATAGCAGCATTTAAATGGCACACAACTCCTTGCTGCTTTTTCTTTCCCAGAGACACCTGCTGTCAATTTTTTCACTCTGGCTTCTTGATCAAAAATGTCCACCTGAAATGTTATACAGAAATAGGCTCCAGGTGTAAAAACCAGTACGGGGCTACATTTTCTGCGTGCTCCACATAAGTCACATCAAACTCACTCATCAAACTTCACTCTCTCCTTCCATTCTCCACTGCCTCTACCATTGTGTTCTCTGGATCTCAGAGTCTAAAGGCAGGCGCAATAGTTTCCACTGAGGGGTTGGAAGAGGTGTACAAGCAGCACAAATAGCTTCTGCGCTGCGCAGGCCATTTCTCTGCATTTTAGAGCCTAAGGGAAAGCGCTAGTGTTCCTGCGGAGAGCTGCAACAGCTGCAGAATATGTGTTGTCTTGGCACATGTTTGCAATCCACCATGATGGATCCTTAGTGAAACCAAACTGTGGTTCTGCTTCAAACATCTCACCCTGCTTGGCCACAAAGCTTTCGCTGACATGTCCCATTGCCTTTTTATTGCCGCGTTTCATTTTCAGAGTTTGTACGGAATCATTGCACTTTGCTTCTAAGCAGAACGTCGATACTGCTGGAGTCTCATATGTCCATTTTCTTCTCACACAAAAAAACTGCTTCCTTTAAAACATGCTGATGCCACCTGCTTTCTTGCTCAGCTGTAATTTTAGGGGTGTTCTCTGTCCCGCTTACAGTCTGAATCTAAACTAAGAAGGTTATGGGACACAGATGTGCCAAGACAAATAGTTTGCTTGGACCTTGCCACGTGTATTCAAGAGCATCCTTTCACTCCACCATCAAGTCTCTGCTTTACATCCTGCAAACTTCACACACACATACATACATACATACTGGAATGAGGCAATTTCTTTCTTTCTTTCTCAGCTACACTCACCTATCCCCCACGCTAACTTCTTTACCGCTTTTCTCTTGGCCTTGCTATGCATACTTTTTCTCTTAAGACACCCATTGTCTGGCCTACCCCTTCCCTACATTGCCTTGCCTTTCCTTTCCTATCCAACCTTGCATTTCTTTGTCATTCCTGGCCATTGTTTTCCTCTTCCTTCCTGACCCATCCATGTCTTTCCCTTGCCCTTCCTACCAGTCCAGTGCCTTGCACCACCCATCCCCCTTGCCACTTTGTCCAGTTTCCCTTCCCCTTTGTCCAGCTCCAATCTTTCATTTCCTTCTCCTTCTAGGACTCTCATTGCCTTGCTTGCCTCTCCTTTGTCTTGCCTGGCAAAGCCACCACTTTTCTTGGCGTTACCTTTGAACCTCTCCTCTCCCTTGCCTTGCATTCCCTTGCTCACTCGTCCCCCACCTGGAATTCAATACCCCTCTTTTTGCGGCATTTCTTCATCTTGCCTTGCCCTGCCTGCTTCTCCTAGGACTCTCAAGGCTTTCACGTACCTCCAGCGTTTCAGGAGCATGTGAGAGGAAGCCCAAAAGAGGTCACGAGCAAACACACCCATCTGTCCTGGCAGCTTGCTTCTGGCACCTATCCTTACATGTCTTGAATTTTGGACATAAAATTCACATTTCACCTTTGCGCTTCAGGACCAGAATGACAGTTCTTTTGTATACCAAGGAAAGCAGGTAATCCAAGTGTTTTAGGTGCAGATTAGAGATGGCCCATGTGAGATCAAGGCCAGACAGAGAAGTCTGTCCTAGCCCCTTTTGTGTACCAGCAGTCATTGAATGTACCTCTCATTTGTCTTGTTTTGGTGACCCAAAAGTTTCCTTGCCTTGCCCTGCCTTGCCTCCCTAGTCTTGCACTCCCTCCAGTGCCTATGCCCACACTTGACCTGCCTACTGCTTTCCTCCAGGGAAACCTAGCCTTGCCTAGGCCTTCCTGTTTCTGCCTGGCCTTCCTATGCCCATCCTTGCCTAGAAGTTCTGGGCCTTCTCTCACCTACCACTCCATTTGCTTGCCCCTCATGGCTCCAGCCTTGTCAGCTTCTCCCTTGACTTGCCTACAATTGCGCCTACACTTGGTTTGCATTGCAAAGAGCCGTAGGCAAGGCAAAGCAAAGCAAGGAAGGTCTTTCTAGGTCTTGCCAGGCAAGGCACACATAAGGAAGCAAGCAAGCAAAACAAGAGTAGACTAGCCACAGCATCAAAGGCAAGGCAAGGCCAAGTGACTCTGAGTGCCTTTCCTTGGCAAGTAAAAGATATAGTGACAATGTAATAGGGCAGGCGTTAAAGGTACCATGAGGAGGTATAGTCCAGCAAGATATTTATGTCGTAGACCCTTCTGTGCAGGAGCCATTGTTGGACATAGTACAGGACATGGCATACAGTTTGGCTTGGTAAGTTCCTGAAGGAGAATGGCAATGCTTTCTCATGGGAAGGAAAGCACGTAGCCCCAGAGTTGGAGGTGCAGATAAGAAGCTGTGTCGCGCAGCTCAAGGACGACAGCAGCTTCTTGTGCCGGCATATTTGGAAGCACTCCCTCAATTTGTACAGTCATTGAGTCAGTATCCATCTTTGGAAGGCTGTCTGCCTCTAGTAAGAGTGTTCTGACACCATTGTATGGGATCAGTCACTGGATGTTTTGGATTTTGGAGGAGGGGATGCCATTTCTCTTGAAATGAGCTTCTTGTTCTTCTCTTTGGCAAAGAAATTAAGTTTGGATGGGCACTTTGGGTGGTCTCAGTGAATTTAAAGGTTTTTCCCAAGAGGTTTCCCTGTGGGTTAGAGCTGTTGAACTGACAGTGGGAATCTAGACACCAAGTTGTTGAGCTTTTTGTCCTTGTAGCTTTAGTGTGTGAGTAGTCCCTGTTGCCATGCTGCTTGGATCTTGACTCTGAGACTGAAAGCTTAGGAGCCTAGAGCTGAAAAGAAAAGTGTCAATAGCAGGGTGTGTGTTCATTGTTTGATGGGTGAAGTTGAAATTGTAGGCAGCAAAGAACTTTCTCTCTCAGCTGGCACATTTGTTGAGCGGATGTCTTTGAGTTTGTTACCGGACTCTGCGAGAGTGAAAATGTTTGTTAGGGCAGAGGATTTCGTGTTGCCCTTTGAGTGTGGTGCAAAAGTGTTTGCACACTTGGAGGGGGAAGATCAGCAAAGTCTTTTTTTCCTGGCACAGTTAATTTGAGAGCAGGGACGTTTCCAACTCGGCTCTGTCCTTTGGAGCTGGCCTCGGTGCGTTTCCTTCTTTTGTTAGTCGACAGCGCCATCGTGTGGTTATTTTGATGAGCGCTGGCAGCCGGTGCCAGGGAAAAAGCCAAGCTGTTTGTGGCTCCGGCCTCATTATTGTAGGAGCAGCGCAGGGAAGAGCTCCGCTGGGGGTCCTGGCTCTTAGAGACTGAGAGAATGTGATCCTGTATGTAGCACAGAAGGAAGTGGAATTGTTTCATTGTGGGCTGTGCAGTTTATAAGCTGCAAATGAAAAGGCAATTGCAGCGCAGCCTCTTCTTTTCTGTGTGATCAGCTGCTCAACATGTAACTCGCACACACTGAACTGCATCCACCTCCCTGGAGATATAAAATGTGTATATCACTTTCCTCAAACTCTATGTATTACCTTGCACTCTAGCAGATCCCAAACCGCTTCAAAACGTCCAGCAGCTACTCAAAAAGAAAAAGTCCAACAAAAAGCTAGTGCTGGCCTTTAGAGTGCCTTTGCAGTCCGTAAAATAGACGAAATGCACTAGGGCTTTGAATGCTTCTTCCCAACTATATAAATTCTCTCCAAGTGGCAAAGTCCATCATTACAGCAAAATTTTTCAGCTGGAGTTCTGACTGAGAGATGTGCCAGGACAGAAGGCATTTGCTGACCTACCCTTTTTCCCTGTGTAACTTGGTATTTGCAGTACAATTATTTTCAGTGTCGCTGTGTCCAAGCAGCTAGAGATTACACAGATAGAAGTGTCAAGAGAGATGCTGCTAAAGTACGCCCTTCTTATAGCAGCATTTAAATGGCACACGACGCCTTGCTGCTTTTTCTTTCCCAGAGACACCTGCTGTCAATTTTTTCACTCTGGCTTCTTGATCAAAAATGTCCACCTGAAATGTTATACAGAAATAGGCTCCAGGTGTAAAAACCAGTACGGGGCTACATTTTCTGCGTGCTCCACATAAGTCACATCAAACTCACTCATCAAACTTCACTCTCTCCTTCCATTCTCCACTGCCTCTACCATTGTGTTCTCTGGATCTCAGAGTCTAAAGGCAGGCGCAATAGTTTCCACTGAGGGGTTGGAAGAGGTGTACAAGCAGCACAAATAGCTTCTGCGCTGCGCAGGCCATTTCTCTGCATTTTAGAGTCTAAGGGAAAGCGCTAGTGTTCCTGCGGAGAGCTGCAACAGCTGCAGAATATGTGTTGTCTTGGCACATGTTTGCAATCCACCATGATGGATCCTTAGTGAAACCAAACTGTGGTTCTGCTTCAAACATCTCACCCTGCTTGGCCACAAAGCTTTCGCTGACATGTCCCATTGCCTTTTTATTGCCGCGTTTCATTTTCAGAGTTTGTACGGAATCATTGCACTTTGCTTCTAAGCTGAACGTCGATACTGCTGGAGTCTCATATGTCCATTTTCTTCTCACACAAAAAAACTGCTTCCTTTAAAACATGCTGATGCGACCTGCTTTCTTGCTCAGCTGTAATTTTAGGGGTGTTCTCTGTCCCGCTTACAGTCTGAATCTAAACTAAGAAGTTTATGGGACACAGATGTGCCAAGACAAATAGTTTGCTTGGACCTTGCCACGTGTATTCAAGAGCATCCTTTCACTCCACCATCAAGTCTCTGCTTTACATCCTGCAAACTTCACACACACATACATACATACATACTGGAATGAGGCAATTTCTTTCTTTCTTTCTCAGCTACACTCACCTATCCCCCACGCTAACTTCTTTACCGCTTTTCTCTTGGCCTTGCTATGCATACTTTTTCTCTTAAGACACCCATTGTCTGGCCTACCCCTTCCCTACATTGCCTTGCCTTTCCTTTCCTATCCAACCTTGCATTTCTTTGTCATTCCTGGCCATTGTTTTCCTCTTCCTTCCTGACCCATCCATGTCTTTCCCTTGCCCTTCCTACCAGTCCAGTGCCTTGCACCACCCATCCCCCTTGCCACTTTGTCCAGTTTCCCTTCCCCTTTGTCCAGCTCCAATCTTTCATTTCCTTCTCCTTCTAGGACTCTCATTGCCTTGCTTGCCTCTCCTTTGTCTTGCCTGGCAAAGCCACCACTTTTCTTGGCGTTACCTTTGAACCTCTCCTCTCCCTTGCCTTGCATTCCCTTGCTCACTCGTCCCCCACCTGGAATTCAATACCCCTCTTTTTGCGGCATTTCTTCATCTTGCCTTGCCCTGCCTGCTTCTCCTAGGACTCTCAAGGCTTTCACGTACCTCCAGCGTTTCAGGAGCATGTGAGAGGAAGCCCAAAAGAGGTCACGAGCAAACACACCCATCTGTCCTGGCAGCTTGCTTCTGGCACCTATCCTTACATGTCTTGAATTTTGGACATAAAATTCACATTTCACCTTTGCGCTTCAGGACCAGAATGACAGTTCTTTTGTATACCAAGGAAAGCAGGTAATCCAAGTGTTTTAGGTGCAGATTAGAGATGGCCCATGTGAGATCAAGGCCAGACAGAGAAGTCTGTCCTAGCCCCTTTTGTGTACCAGCAGTCTTTGAATGTACCTCTCATTTGTCTTGTTTTGGTGACCCAAAAGTTTCCTTGCCTTGCCCTGCCTTGCCTCCCTAGTCTTGCACTCCCTCCAGTGCCTATGCCCACACTTGACCTGCCTACTGCTTTCCTCCAGGGAAACCTAGCCTTGCCTAGGCCTTCCTGTTTCTGCCTGGCCTTCCTATGCCCATCCTTGCCTAGAAGTTCTGGGCCTTCTCTCACCTACCACTCCATTTGCTTGCCCCTCATGGCTCCAGCCTTGTCAGCTTCTCCCTTGACTTGCCTACAATTGCGCCTACACTTGGTTTGCATTGCAAAGAGCGGTAGGCAAGGCAAAGCAAAGCAAGGAAGGTCTTTCTAGGTCTTGCCAGGCAAGGCACACATAAGCAAGCAAGCAAAACAAGAGTAGACTAGCCACAGCATCAAAGGCAAGGCAAGGCCAAGTGACTCTGAGTGCCTTTCCTTGGCAAGTAAAAGATATAGTGACAATGTAATAGGGCAGGCGTTAAAGGTACCATGAGGAGGTATAGTCCAGCAAGATATTTATGTCGTAGACCCTTCTGTGCAGGAGCCATTGTTGGACATAGTACAGGACATGGCATACAGTTTGGCTTGGTAAGTTCCTGAAGGAGAATGGCAATGCTTTCTCATGGGAAGGAAAGCACGTAGCCCCAGAGTTGGAGGTGCAGATAAGAAGCTGTGTCGCGCAGCTCAAGGACGACAGCAGCTTCTTGTGCCGGCATATTTGGAAGCACTCCCTCAATTTGTACAGTCATTGAGTCAGTATCCATCTTTGGAAGGCTGTCTGCCTCTAGTAAGAGTGTTCTGACACCATTGTATGGGATCAGTCACTGGATGTTTTGGATTTTGGAGGAGGGGATGCCATTTCTCTTGAAATGAGCTTCTTGTTCTTCTCTTTGGCAAAGAAATTAAGTTTGGATGGGCACTTTGGGTGGTCTCAGTGAATGTAAAGGTTTTTCCCAAGAGGTTTCCCTGTGGGTTAGAGCTGTTGAACTGACAGTGGGAATCTAGACACCAAGTTGTTGAGCTTTTTGTCCTTGTAGCTTTAGTGTGTGAGTAGTCCCTGTTGCCATGCTGCTTGGATCTTGACTCTGAGACTGAAAGCTTAGGAGCGTAGGGCTGAAAAGAAAAGTGTCAATAGCAGGGTGTGTGTTCATTGTTTGATGGGTGAAGTTGAAATTGTAGGCAGCAAAGAACTTTCTCTCTCAGCTGGCACATTTGTTGAGCGGATGTCTTTGAGTTTGTTACCGGACTCTGCGAGAGTGAAAATGTTTGTTAGGGCAGAGGATTTCGTGTTGCCCTTTGAGTGTGGTGCAAAAGTGTTTGCACACTTGGAGGGGGAAGATCAGCAAAGTCTTTTTTTCCTGGCACAGTTAATTTGAGAGCAGGGACGTTTCCAACTCGGCTCTGTCCTTTGGAGCTGGCCTCGGTGCGTTTCCTTCTTTTGTTAGTCGACAGCGCCATCGTGTGGTTATTTTGATGAGCGCTGGCAGCCGGTGCCAGGGAAAAAGCCAAGCTGTTTGTGGCTCCGGCCTCATTATTGTAGGAGCAGCGCAGGGAAGAGCTCCGCTGGGGGTCCTGGCTCTTAGAGACTGAGAGAATGTGATCCTGTATGTAGCACAGAAGGAAGTGGAATTGTTTCATTGTGGGCTGTGCAGTTTATAAGCTGCAAATGAAAAGGCAATTGCAGCGCAGCCTCTTCTTTTCTGTGTGATCAGCTGCTCAACATGTAACTCGCACACACTGAACTGCATCCACCTCCCTGGAGATATAAAATGTGTATATCACTTTCCTCAAACTCTATGTATTACCTTGCACTCTAGCAGATCCCAAACCGCTTCAAAACGTCCAGCAGCTACTCAAAAAGAAAAAGTCCAACAAAAAGCTAGTGCTGGCCTTTAGAGTGCCTTTGCAGTCCGTAAAATAGACGAAATGCACTAGGGCTTTGAATGCTTCTTCCCAACTATATAAATTCTCTCCAAGTGGCAAAGTCCATCATTACAGCAAAATTTTTCAGCTGGAGTTCTGACTGAGAGATGTGCCAGGACAGAAGGCATTTGCTGACCTACCCTTTTTCCCTGTGTAACTTGGTATTTGCAGTACAATTATTTTCAGTGTCGCTGTGTCCAAGCAGCTAGAGATTACACAGATAGAAGTGTCAAGAGAGATGCTGCTAAAGTACGCCCTTCTTATAGCAGCATTTAAATGGCACACGACGCCTTGCTGCTTTTTCTTTCCCAGAGACACCTGCTGTCAATTTTTTCACTCTGGCTTCTTGATCAAAAATGTCCACCTGAAATGTTATACAGAAATAGGCTCCAGGTGTAAAAACCAGTACGGGGCTACATTTTCTGCGTGCTCCACATAAGTCACATCAAACTCACTCATCAAACTTCACTCTCTCCTTCCATTCTCCACTGCCTCTACCATTGTGTTCTCTGGATCTCAGAGTCTAAAGGCAGGCGCAATAGTTTCCACTGAGGGGTTGGAAGAGGTGTACAAGCAGCACAAATAGCTTCTGCGCTGCGCAGGCCATTTCTCTGCATTTTAGAGTCTAAGGGAAAGCGCTAGTGTTCCTGCGGAGAGCTGCAACAGCTGCAGAATATGTGTTGTCTTGGCACATGTTTGCAATCCACCATGATGGATCCTTAGTGAAACCAAACTGTGGTTCTGCTTCAAACATCTCACCCTGCTTGGCCACAAAGCTTTCGCTGACATGTCCCATTGCCTTTTTATTGCCGCGTTTCATTTTCAGAGTTTGTACGGAATCATTGCACTTTGCTTCTAAGCTGAACGTCGATACTGCTGGAGTCTCATATGTCCATTTTCTTCTCACACAAAAAAACTGCTTCCTTTAAAACATGCTGATGCGACCTGCTTTCTTGCTCAGCTGTAATTTTAGGGGTGTTCTCTGTCCCGCTTACAGTCTGAATCTAAACTAAGAAGTTTATGGGACACAGATGTGCCAAGACAAATAGTTTGCTTGGACCTTGCCACGTGTATTCAAGAGCATCCTTTCACTCCACCATCAAGTCTCTGCTTTACATCCTGCAAACTTCACACACACATACATACATACATACTGGAATGAGGCAATTTCTTTCTTTCTTTCTCAGCTACACTCACCTATCCCCCACGCTAACTTCTTTACCGCTTTTCTCTTGGCCTTGCTATGCATACTTTTTCTCTTAAGACACCCATTGTCTGGCCTACCCCTTCCCTACATTGCCTTGCCTTTCCTTTCCTATCCAACCTTGCATTTCTTTGTCATTCCTGGCCATTGTTTTCCTCTTCCTTCCTGACCCATCCATGTCTTTCCCTTGCCCTTCCTACCAGTCCAGTGCCTTGCACCACCCATCCCCCTTGCCACTTTGTCCAGTTTCCCTTCCCCTTTGTCCAGCTCCAATCTTTCATTTCCTTCTCCTTCTAGGACTCTCATTGCCTTGCTTGCCTCTCCTTTGTCTTGCCTGGCAAAGCCACCACTTTTCTTGGCGTTACCTTTGAACCTCTCCTCTCCCTTGCCTTGCATTCCCTTGCTCACTCGTCCCCCACCTGGAATTCAATACCCCTCTTTTTGCGGCATTTCTTCATCTTGCCTTGCCCTGCCTGCTTCTCCTAGGACTCTCAAGGCTTTCACGTACCTCCAGCGTTTCAGGAGCATGTGAGAGGAAGCCCAAAAGAGGTCACGAGCAAACACACCCATCTGTCCTGGCAGCTTGCTTCTGGCACCTATCCTTACATGTCTTGAATTTTGGACATAAAATTCACATTTCACCTTTGCGCTTCAGGACCAGAATGACAGTTCTTTTGTATACCAAGGAAAGCAGGTAATCCAAGTGTTTTAGGTGCAGATTAGAGATGGCCCATGTGAGATCAAGGCCAGACAGAGAAGTCTGTCCTAGCCCCTTTTGTGTACCAGCAGTCTTTGAATGTACCTCTCATTTGTCTTGTTTTGGTGACCCAAAAGTTTCCTTGCCTTGCCCTGCCTTGCCTCCCTAGTCTTGCACTCCCTCCAGTGCCTATGCCCACACTTGACCTGCCTACTGCTTTCCTCCAGGGAAACCTAGCCTTGCCTAGGCCTTCCTGTTTCTGCCTGGCCTTCCTATGCCCATCCTTGCCTAGAAGTTCTGGGCCTTCTCTCACCTACCACTCCATTTGCTTGCCCCTCATGGCTCCAGCCTTGTCAGCTTCTCCCTTGACTTGCCTACAATTGCGCCTACACTTGGTTTGCATTGCAAAGAGCGGTAGGCAAGGCAAAGCAAAGCAAGGAAGGTCTTTCTAGGTCTTGCCAGGCAAGGCACACATAAGCAAGCAAGCAAAACAAGAGTAGACTAGCCACAGCATCAAAGGCAAGGCAAGGCCAAGTGACTCTGAGTGCCTTTCCTTGGCAAGTAAAAGATATAGTGACAATGTAATAGGGCAGGCGTTAAAGGTACCATGAGGAGGTATAGTCCAGCAAGATATTTATGTCGTAGACCCTTCTGTGCAGGAGCCATTGTTGGACATAGTACAGGACATGGCATACAGTTTGGCTTGGTAAGTTCCTGAAGGAGAATGGCAATGCTTTCTCATGGGAAGGAAAGCACGTAGCCCCAGAGTTGGAGGTGCAGATAAGAAGCTGTGTCGCGCAGCTCAAGGACGACAGCAGCTTCTTGTGCCGGCATATTTGGAAGCACTCCCTCAATTTGTACAGTCATTGAGTCAGTATCCATCTTTGGAAGGCTGTCTGCCTCTAGTAAGAGTGTTCTGACACCATTGTATGGGATCAGTCACTGGATGTTTTGGATTTTGGAGGAGGGGATGCCATTTCTCTTGAAATGAGCTTCTTGTTCTTCTCTTTGGCAAAGAAATTAAGTTTGGATGGGCACTTTGGGTGGTCTCAGTGAATGTAAAGGTTTTTCCCAAGAGGTTTCCCTGTGGGTTAGAGCTGTTGAACTGACAGTGGGAATCTAGACACCAAGTTGTTGAGCTTTTTGTCCTTGTAGCTTTAGTGTGTGAGTAGTCCCTGTTGCCATGCTGCTTGGATCTTGACTCTGAGACTGAAAGCTTAGGAGCGTAGGGCTGAAAAGAAAAGTGTCAATAGCAGGGTGTGTGTTCATTGTTTGATGGGTGAAGTTGAAATTGTAGGCAGCAAAGAACTTTCTCTCTCAGCTGGCACATTTGTTGAGCGGATGTCTTTGAGTTTGTTACCGGACTCTGCGAGAGTGAAAATGTTTGTTAGGGCAGAGGATTTCGTGTTGCCCTTTGAGTGTGGTGCAAAAGTGTTTGCACACTTGGAGGGGGAAGATCAGCAAAGTCTTTTTTTCCTGGCACAGTTAATTTGAGAGCAGGGACGTTTCCAACTCGGCTCTGTCCTTTGGAGCTGGCCTCGGTGCGTTTCCTTCTTTTGTTAGTCGACAGCGCCATCGTGTGGTTATTTTGATGAGCGCTGGCAGATGGTGCCAGGGAAAAAGCCAAGCTGTTTGTGGCTCCGGCCTCATTGGTGTAGGAGCAGCGCAGGGAAGAGCTCCGCTGGGGGTCCTGGCTCTTAGAGACTGAGAGAATGTGATCCTGTATGTAGCACAGAAGGAAGTGGAATTGTTTCATTGTGGGCTGTGCAGTTTATAAGCTGCAAATGAAAAGGCAATTGCAGCGCAGCCTCTTCTTTTCTGTGTGATCAGCTGCTCAACATGTAACTCGCACACACTGAACTGCATCCACCTCCCTGGAGATATAAAATGTGTATATCACTTTCCTCAAACTCTATGTATTACCTTGCACTCTAGCAGATCCCAAACCGCTTCAAAACGTCCAGCAGCTACTCAAAAAGAAAAAGTCCAACAAAAAGCTAGTGCTGGCCTTTAGAGTGCCTTTGCAGTCCGTAAAATAGACGAAATGCACTAGGGCTTTGAATGCTTCTTCCCAACTATATAAATTCTCTCCAAGTGGCAAAGTCCATCATTACAGCAAAATTTTTCAGCTGGAGTTCTGACTGAGAGATGTGCCAGGACAGAAGGCATTTGCTGACCTACCCTTTTTCCCTGTGTAACTTGGTATTTGCAGTACAATTATTTTCAGTGTCGCTGTGTCCAAGCAGCTAGAGATTACACAGATAGAAGTGTCAAGAGAGATGCTGCTAAAGTACGCCCTTCTTATAGCAGCATTTAAATGGCACACGACGCCTTGCTGCTTTTTCTTTCCCAGAGAGACCTGCTGTCAATTTTTTCACTCTGGCTTCTTGATCAAAAATGTCCACCTGAAATGTCTCACAGAAATAGGCTCCAGGTGTAAAAACCAGTACGGGGCTACATTTTCTGCGTGCTCCACATAAGTCACATCAAACTCACTCATCAAACTTCACTCTCTCCTTCCATTCTCCACTGCCTCTACCATTGTGTTCTCTGGATCTCAGAGTCTAAAGGCAGGCGCAATAGTTTCCACTGAGGGGTTGGAAGAGGTGTACAAGCAGCACAAATAGCTTCTGCGCTGCGCAGGCCATTTCTCTGCATTTTAGAGCCTAAGGGAAAGCGCTAGTGTTCCTGCGGAGAGCTGCAACAGCTGCAGAATATGTGTTGTCTTGGCACATGTTTGCAATCCACCATGATGGATCCTTAGTGAAGCCAAACTGTGGTTCTGCTTCAAACATCTCACCCTGCTTGGCCACAAAGCTTTCGCTGACATGTCCCATTGCCTTTTTATTGCTGCGTTTCATTTTCAGAGTTTGTACGGAATCATTGCACTTTGCTTCTAAGCAGAACGTCGATACTGCTGGAGTCTCATATGTCCATTTTCTTCTCACACAAAAAAACTGCTTCCTTTAAAACATGCTGATGCGACCTTCTTTCTTGCTCAGCTGTAATTTTAGGGGTGTTCTCTGTCCCGCTTACAGTCTGAATCTAAACTAAGAAGTTTATGGGACACAGATGTGCCAAGACAAATAGTTTGCTTGGACCTTGCCACGTGTATTCAAAAGCATCCTTTCACTCCACCATCAAGTCTCTGCTTTACATCCTGCAAACTTCACACACACATACATACATACATACTGGAATGAGGCACTTTCTTTCTTTCTTTCTTTCTCAGCTACACTCACCTATCCCCCACGCTAACTTCTTTACCGCTTTTCTCTTGGCCTTGCTATGCATACTTTTTCTCTTAAGACACCCATTGTCTGGCCTACCCCTTCCCTACATTGCCTTGCCTTTCCTTTCCTATCCAACCTTGCATTTCTTTGTCATTCCTGGCCATTGTTTTCCTCTTCCTTCCTGACCCATCCATGTCTTCCCTTGCCCTTCCTACCAGTCCAGTGCCTTGCACCACCCATCCCCCTTGCCACTTTGTCCAGTTTCCCTTCCCCTTTGTCCAGCTCCAATCTTTCATTTCCTTCTCCTTCTAGGACTCTCATTGCCTTGCTTGCCTCTCCTTTGTCTTGCCTGGCAAAGCCACCACTTTTCTTGGCGTTCCCTTTGAACCTCTCCTCTCCCTTGCCTTGCATTCCCTTGCTCACTCGTCCCCCACCTGGAATTCAATACCCCTCTTTTTGCGGCATTTCTTCATCTTGCCTTGCCCTGCCTGCTTCTCCTAGGACTCTCAAGGCTTTCACGTACCTCCAGCGTTTCAGGAGCATGTGAGAGGAAGCCCAAAAGAGGTCACGTGCAAGCACACCCATCTGTCCTGGCAGCTTGCTTCTGGCACCTATCCTTACATGTCTTGAATTTTGGACATAAAATTCACATTTCACCTTTGCGCTTCAGGACCAGAATGACAGTTCTTTTGTATACCAAGGAAAGCAGGTAATCCAAGTGTTTTAGGTGCAGATTAGAGATGGCCCATGTGAGATCAAGGCCAGACAGAGAAGTCTGTCCTAGCCCCTTTTGTGTACCAGCAGTCTTTGAATGTACCTCTCATTTGTCTTGCCTTGGTGACCCAAAAGTTTCCTTGCCTTGCCCTGCCTTGCCTCCCTAGTCTTGCACTCCCTCCAGTGCCTACGCCCACACTTGACCTGCCTACTGCTTTCCTCCAGGGAAACCTAGCCTTGCCTAGGCCTTCCTGTTTCTGCCTGGCCTTCCTATGCCCATCCTTGCCTAGAAGTTCTGGGCCTTCTCTCACCTACCACTCCATTTGCTTGCCCCTCATGGCTCCAGCCTTGTCAGCTTCTCCCTTGACTTGCCTACAATTGCGCCTACACTTGGTTTGCATTGCAAAGAGCGGTAGGCAAGGCAAAGCAAAGCAAGGAAGGTCTTTCTAGGTCTTGCCAGGCAAGGCACACATAAGGAAGCAAGCAAGCAAAACAAGAGTAGACTAGCCACAGCATCAAAGGCAAGGCAAGGCCAAGTGACTCTGAGTGCCTTTCCTTGGCAAGTAAAAGATATAGTGACAATGTAATAGGGCAGGCGTTAAAGGTACCATGAGGAGGTATAGTCCAGCAAGATATTTATGTCGTAGACCCTTCTGTGCAGGAGCCATTGTTGGACATAGTACAGGACATGGCATACAGTTTGGCTTGGTAAGTTCCTGAAGGAGAATGGCAATGCTTTCTCATGGGAAGGAAAGCACGTAGCCCCAGAGTTGGAGGTGCAGATAAGAAGCTGTGTCGCGCAGCTCAAGGACGACAGCAGCTTCTTGTGCCGGCATATTTGGAAGCACTCCCTCAATTTGTACAGTCATTGAGTCAGTATCCATCTTTGGAAGGCTGTCTGCCTCTAGTAAGAGTGTTCTGACACCATTGTATGGGATCAGTCACTGGATGTTTTGGATTTTGGAGGAGGGGATGCCATTTCTCTTGAAATGAGCTTCTTGTTCTTCTCTTTGGCAAAGAAATTAAGTTTGGATGGGCACTTTGGGTGGTCTCAGTGAATGTAAAGGTTTTTCCCAAGAGGTTTCCCTGTGGGTTAGAGCTGTTGAACTGACAGTGGGAATCTAGACACCAAGTTGTTGAGCTTTTTGTCCTTGTAGCTTTAGTGTGTGAGTAGTCCCTGTTGCCATGCTGCTTGGATCTTGACTCTGAGACTGAAAGCTTAGGAGCGTAGGGCTGAAAAGAAAAGTGTCAATAGCAGGGTGTGTGTTCATTGTTTGATGGGTGAAGTTGAAATTGTAGGCAGCAAAGAACTTTCTCTCTCAGCTGGCACATTTGTTGAGCGGATGTCTTTGAGTTTGTTACCGGACTCTGCGAGAGTGAAAATGTTTGTTAGGGCAGAGGATTTCGTGTTGCCCTTTGAGTGTGGTGCAAAAGTGTTTGCACACTTGGAGGGGGAAGATCAGCAAAGTCTTTTTTTCCTGGCACAGTTAATTTGAGAGCAGGGACGTTTCCAACTCGGCTCTGTCCTTTGGAGCTGGCCTCGGTGCGTTTCCTTCTTTTGTTAGTCGACAGCGCCATCGTGTGGTTATTTTGATGAGCGCTGGCAGATGGTGCCAGGGAAAAAGCCAAGCTGTTTGTGGCTCCGGCCTCATTGGTGTAGGAGCAGCGCAGGGAAGAGCTCCGCTGGGGGTCCTGGCTCTTAGAGACTGAGAGAATGTGATCCTGTATGTAGCACAGAAGGAAGTGGAATTGTTTCATTGTGGGCTGTGCAGTTTATAAGCTGCAAATGAAAAGGCAATTGCAGCGCAGCCTCTTCTTTTCTGTGTGATCAGCTGCTCAACATGTAACTCGCACACACTGAACTGCATCCACCTCCCTGGAGATATAAAATGTGTATATCACTTTCCTCAAACTCTATGTATTACCTTGCACTCTAGCAGATCCCAAACCGCTTCAAAACGTCCAGCAGCTACTCAAAAAGAAAAAGTCCAACAAAAAGCTAGTGCTGGCCTTTAGAGTGCCTTTGCAGTCCGTAAAATAGACGAAATGCACTAGGGCTTTGAATGCTTCTTCCCAACTATATAAATTCTCTCCAAGTGGCAAAGTCCATCATTACAGCAAAATTTTTCAGCTGGAGTTCTGACTGAGAGATGTGCCAGGACAGAAGGCATTTGCTGACCTACCCTTTTTCCCTGTGTAACTTGGTATTTGCAGTACAATTATTTTCAGTGTCGCTGTGTCCAAGCAGCTAGAGATTACACAGATAGAAGTGTCAAGAGAGATGCTGCTAAAGTACGCCCTTCTTATAGCAGCATTTAAATGGCACACGACGCCTTGCTGCTTTTTCTTTCCCAGAGACACCTGCTGTCAATTTTTTCACTCTGGCTTCTTGATCAAAAATGTCCACCTGAAATGTCTTACAGAAATAGGCTCCAGGTGTAAAAACCAGTACGGGGCTACATTTTCTGCGTGCTCCACATAAGTCACATCAAACTCACTCATCAAACTTCACTCTCTCCTTCCATTCTCCACTGCCTCTACCATTGTGTTCTCTGGATCTCAGAGTCTAAAGGCAGGCGCAATAGTTTCCACTGAGGGGTTGGAAGAGGTGTACAAGCAGCACAAATAGCTTCTGCGCTGCGCAGGCCATTTCTCTGCATTTTAGAGCCTAAGGGAAAGCGCTAGTGTTCCTGCGGAGAGCTGCAACAGCTGCAGAATATGTGTTGTCTTGGCACATGTTTGCAATCCACCATGATGGATCCTTAGTGAAGCCAAACTGTGGTTCTGCTTCAAACATCTCACCCTGCTTGGCCACAAAGCTTTCGCTGACATGTCCCATTGCCTTTTTATTGCTGCGTTTCATTTTCAGAGTTTGTACGGAATCATTGCACTTTGCTTCTAAGCAGAACGTCGATACTGCTGGAGTCTCATATGTCCATTTTCTTCTCACACAAAAAAACTGCTTCCTTTAAAACATGCTGATGCGACCTTCTTTCTTGCTCAGCTGTAATTTTAGGGGTGTTCTCTGTCCCGCTTACAGTCTGAATCTAAACTAAGAAGTTTATGGGACACAGATGTGCCAAGACAAATAGTTTGCTTGGACCTTGCCACGTGTATTCAAAAGCATCCTTTCACTCCACCATCAAGTCTCTGCTTTACATCCTGCAAACTTCACACACACATACATACATACATACTGGAATGAGGCACTTTCTTTCTTTCTTTCTTTCTCAGCTACACTCACCTATCCCCCACGCTAACTTCTTTACCGCTTTTCTCTTGGCCTTGCTATGCATACTTTTTCTCTTAAGACACCCATTGTCTGGCCTACCCCTTCCCTACATTGCCTTGCCTTTCCTTTCCTATCCAACCTTGCATTTCTTTGTCATTCCTGGCCATTGCTTTCCTCTTCCTTCCTGACCCATCCATGTCTTCCCTTGCCCTTCCTACCAGTCCAGTGCCTTGCACCACCCATCCCCCCTTGCCACTTTGTTTGGTTTCCCTTCCCCTTTGTCCAGCTCCAATCTTTCATTTCCTTCTCCTTCTAGGACTCTCATTGCCTTGCTTGCCTCTCCTTTGTCTTGCCTGGCAAAGCCACCACTTTTCTTGGCGTTCCCTTTGAACCTCTCCTCTCCCTTGCCTTGCATTCCCTTGCTCACTCGTCCCCCACCTGGAATTCAATACCCCTCTTTTTGCTGCATTTCTTCATCTTGCCTTGCCCTGCCTGCTTCTCCTAGGACTCTCAAGGCTTTCACGTACCTCCAGCGTTTCAGGAGCATGTGAGAGGAAGCCCAAAAGAGGTCACGTGCAAGCACACCCATCTGTCCTGGCAGCTTGCTTCTGGCACCTATCCTTACATGTCTTGAATTTTGGACATAAAATTCACATTTCACCTTTGCGCTTCAGGACCAGAATGACAGTTCTTTTGTATACCAAGGAAAGCAGGTAATCCAAGTGTTTTAGGTGCAGATTAGAGATGGCCCATGTGAGATCAAGGCCAGACAGAGAAGTCTGTCCTAGCCCCTTTTGTGTACCAGCAGTCTTTGAATGTACCTCTCATTTGTCTTGCCTTGGTGACCCAAAAGTTTCCTTGCCTTGCCCTGCCTTGCCTCCCTAGTCTTGCACTCCCTCCAGTGCCTACGCCCACACTTGACCTGCCTACTGCTTTCCTCCAGGGAAACCTAGCCTTGCCTAGCCCCTCCTGTTTCTGCCTGGCCTTCCTATGCCCATCCTTGCCTAGAAGTTCTGGGCCTTCTCTCACCTACCACTCCATTTGCTTGCCCCTCATGGCTCCAGCCTTGTCAGCTTCTCCCTTGACTTGCCTACAATTGCGCCTACACTTGGTTTGCATTGCAAAGAGCGGTAGGCAAGGCAAAGCAAAGCAAGGAAGGTCTTTCTAGGTCTTGCCAGGCAAGGCACACATAAGCAAGCAAGCAAAACAAGAGTAGACTAGCCACAGCATCAAAGGCAAGGCAAGGCCAAGTGACTCTGAGTGCCTTTCCTTGGCAAGTAAAAGATATAGTGACAATGTAATAGGGCAGGCGTTAAAGGTACCATGAGGAGGTATAGTCCAGCAAGATATTTATGTCGTAGACCCTTCTGTGCAGGAGCCATTGTTGGACATAGTACAGGACATGGCATACAGTTTGGCTTGGTAAGTTCCTGAAGGAGAATGGCAATGCTTTCTCATAGGAAGGAAAGCACGTAGCCCCAGAGTTGGAGGTGCAGATAAGAAGCTGTGTCGCGCAGCTCAAGGACGACAGCAGCTTCTTGTGCCGGCATATTTGGAAGCACTCCCTCAATTTGTACAGTCATTGAGTCAGTATCCATCTTTGGAAGGCTGTCTGCCTCTAGTAAGAGTGTTCTGTCACCATTGTATGGGATCAGTCACTGGATGTTTGGATTTTGGAGGAGGGGATGCCATTTCTCTTGAAATGAGCTTCTTGTTCTTCTCTTTGGCAAAGAAATTAAGTTTGGATGGGCACTTTGGGTGGTCTCAGTGAATTTAAAGGTTTTTCCCAAGAGGTTTCCCTGTGGGTTAGAGCTGTTGAACTGACAGTGGGAATCTAGACACCAAGTTGTTGAGCTTTTTGTCCTTGTAGCTTTAGTGTGTGAGTAGTCCCTGTTGCCATGCTGCTTGGATCTTGACTCTGAGACTGAAAGCTTAGGAGCGTAGAGCAGAAAAGAAAAGTGCCAATAGCAGGGTGTGTGTTCATTGTTTGATGGGTGAAGCTGAAATTGTAGGCAGCAAAGAACTTTCTCTCTCCGCTGGCACATTTGTTGAGCGGATGTCTTTGAGTTTGTTACCGGACTCTGCGAGAGTGAAAATGTTTGTTAGGGCAGAGGATTTCGTGTTGCCCTTTGAGTGTGGTGCAAAAGTGTTTGCACACTTGGAGGGGGAAGATCAGCAAAGTCTTTTTTTCCTGGCACAGTTAATTTGAGAGCAGGGACGTTTCCAACTCGGCTCTGTCCTTTGGAGCTGGCCTCGGTGCGTTTCCTTCTTTTGTTAGTCGACACCGCCATCGTGTGGTTATTTTGATGAGCGCTGGCAGCCGGTGCCAGGGAAAAAGCCAAGCTGTTTGCGGCTCCGGCCTCATTGGTGTAGGAGCAGCGCAGGGAAGAGCTCCGCTGGGGGTCCTGGCTCTTAGAGACTGAGAGAATGTGATCCTGTATGTAGCACAGAAGGAAGTGGAATTGTTTCATTGTGGGCTGTGCAGTTTATAAGCTGCAAATGAAAAGGCAATTGCAGCGCAGCCTCTTCTTTTCTGTGTGATCAGCTGCTCAACATGTAACTCGCACACACTGAACTGCATCCACCTCCCTGAAGATATAAAATGTGTATATCACTTTCCTCAAACTCTATGTATTACCTTGCACTCTAGCAGATCCCAAACTGCTTCAAAACGTCCAGCAGCTACTCAAAAAGTCCAACAAAAAGCTAGTGCTGGCCTTTAGAGTGCCTTTGCAGTCCGTAAAATAGACGAAACGCACTAGGGCTTTGAATGCTTCTTCCCAACTATATAAATTCTCTCCAAGTGGCAAAGTCCATCATTACAGCAAAATTTTTCAGCTGGAGTTCTGACTGAGAGATGTGCCAGGACAGAAGGCATTTGCTGACCTACCCTTTTTCCCTGTGTAACTTGGTATTTGCAGTACAATTATTTTCAGTGTCGCTGTGTCCAAGCAGCTAGAGATTACACAGATAGAAGTGTCAAGAGAGATGCTGCTAAAGTACGCCCTTCTTATAGCAGCATTTAAATGGCACACGACGCCTTGCTGCTTTTTCTTTCCCAGAGAGACCTGCTGTCAATTTTTTCACTCTGGCTTCTTGATCAAAAATGTCCACCTGAAATGTCTTACAGAAATAGGCTCCAGGTGTAAAAACCAGTACGGGGCTACATTTTCTGCGTGCTCCACATAAGTCACATCAAACTCACTCATCAAACTTCACTCTCTCCTTCCATTCTCCACTGCCTCTACCATTGTGTTCTCTGGATCTCAGAGTCTAAAGGCAGGCGCAATAGTTTCCACTGAGGGGTTGGAAGAGGTGTACAAGCAGCACAAATAGCTTCTGCGCTGCGCAGGCCATTTCTCTGCATTTTAGAGCCTAAGGGAAAGCGCTAGTGTTCCTGCGGAGAGCTGCAACAGCTGCAGAATATGTGTTGTCTTGGCACATGTTTGCAATCCACCATGATGGATCCTTAGTGAAGCCAAACTGTGGTTCTGCTTCAAACATCTCACCCTGCTTGGCCACAAAGCTTTCGCTGACATGTCCCATTGCCTTTTTATTGCTGCGTTTCATTTTCAGAGTTTGTACGGAATCATTGCACTTTGCTTCTAAGCTGAACGTCGATACTGCTGGAGTCTCATATGTCCATTTTCTTCTCACACAAAAAAACTGCTTCCTTTAAAACATGCTGATGCGACCTGCTTTCTTGCTCAGCTGTAATTTTAGGGGTGTTCTCGGTCCCGCTTACAGTCTGAATCTAAACTAAGAAGTTTATGGGACACAGATGTGCCAAGACAAATAGTTTGCTTGGACCTTGCCACGTGTATTCAAAAGCATCCTTTCACTCCACCATCAAGTCTCTGCTTTACATCCTGCAAACTTCACACACACATACATACATACAAACTGGAATGAAGCACTTTCTTTCTTTCTTTCTTTCTTTCTTTCTTTCTTTCTTTCTTTCTTTCTTTCTTTCTTTTCTTTCTTTCTTTCTTTCTTTCTTTCTTTCTTTCTTTCTTTCTTTCTTTCTTTCTTTCTTTCTTTCTTTCTTTCTTTCTTTCTTTCTTTCTTTCTTTCTTTCTTTCTTTCTTTCTTTCTTTCTTTCTTTCTTTCTTTCTTTCTTTCTTTCTTTCTTTCTTTCTTTCTTTCTTTCTTTCTTTCTTTCTTTCTTTCTTTCTTTCTTTCTTTCTTTCTTTCTTTCTTTCTTTCTTTCTTTCTTTCTCAGTTACACTCACCTATCCCCCACGCTAACTTCTTTACCGCTTTTCTCTTGGCCTTGCTATGCATACTTTTCCTCTTAAGAAACCCATTGTCTGGCCTACCCCTTCCCTACATTGCCTTGCCTTTCCTTTCCTATCCAACCTTGCATTTCTTTGTCATTTTATGGCCATTGCTTTCCTCTTCCTTCCTGACCCATCCATGTCTTTCCCTTGCCCTTCCTACCAGTCCAGTGCCTTGCACCACCCATCCCCCTTGCCACTTTGTTTGGTTTCCCTTCCCCTTTGTCCAGCTCCAATCTTTCATTTCCTTCTCCTTCTAGGACTCTCATTGCCTTGCTTGCCTCTCCTTTGTCTTGCCTGGCAAAGCCACCACTTTTCTTGGCGTTCCCTTTGAACCTCTCCTCTCCCTTGCCTTGCATTCCCTTGCTCACTCGTCCCCCACCTGGAATTCAATACCCCTCTTTTTGCGGCATTTCTTCATCTTGCCTTGCCCTGCCTGCTTCTCCTAGGACTCTCAAGGCTTTCACGTACCTCCAGCGTTTCAGGAGCATGTGAGAGGAAGCCCAAAAGAGGTCACGTGCAAGCACACCCATCTGTCCTGGCAGCTTGCTTCTGGCACCTATCCTTACATGTCTTGAATTTTGGACATAAAATTCACATTTCACCTTTGCGCTTCAGGACCAGAATGACAATTCTTTTGTATACCAAGGAAAGCAGGTAATCCAAGTGTTTTAGGTGCAGATTAGAGATGGCCCATGTGAGATCAAGGCCAGACAGAGAAGTCTGTCCTAGCCCCTTTTGTGTACCAGCAGTCTTTGAATGTACCTCTCATTTGTCTTGCCTTGGTGACCCAAAAGTTTCCTTGCCTTGCCCTGCCTTGCCTCCCTAGCCTTGCACTCCCTCCAGTGCCTACGCCCACACTTGACCTGCCTACTGCTTTCCTCCAGGGAAACCTAGCCTTGCCTAGCCCCTCCTGTTTCTGCCTGGCCTTCCTATGCCCATCCTTGCCTAGAAGTTCTGGGCCTTCTCTCACCTACCACTCCATTTGCTTGCCCCTCATGGCTCCAGCCTTGTCATCTTCTCCCTTGACTTGCCTACAATTGTGCCTACACTTGGTTTGCATTGCAAAGAGCGGTAGGCAAGGCAAAGCAAAGCAAGGAAGGTCTTTCTAGGTCTTGCCAGGCAAGGCACACATAAGCAAGCAAGCAAAACAAGAGTAGACTAGCCACAGCATCAAAGGCAAGGCAAGGCCAAGTGACTCTGAGTGCCTTTCCTTGGCAAGTAAAAGATATAGTGACAATGTAATAGGGCAGGCGTTAAAGGTACCATGAGGAGGTATAGTCCAGAGAGATATTTATGTCGTAGACCCTTCTGTGCAGGAGCCATTGTTGGACATAGTACAGGACATGGCATACAGTTTGGCTTGGTAAGTTCCTGAAGGAGAATGGCAATGCTTTCTCATGGGAAGGAAAGCACGTAGCCCCAGAGTTGGAGGTGCAGATAAGAAGCTGCGTCGCGCAGCCCAAGGACGACAACAGCTTCTTGTGCCGGCATATTTGGAAGCACTCCCTCAATTTGAACAGTCATTGAGTCAGTATCCATCTTTGGAAGGCTGTCTGCCTCTAGTAAGAGTGTTCTGACACCATTGTATGGGATCAGTCACTGGATGTTTTGGATTTTGGAGGAGGGGATGCCATTTCTCTTGAAATGAGCTTCTTGTTCTTCTCTTTGGCAAAGAAATTAAGTTTGGATGGGCACTTTGGGTGGTCTCAGTGAATTTAAAGGTTTTTCCCAAGAGGTTTCCCTGTGGGTTAGAGCTGTTGAACTGACAGTGGGAATCTAGACACCAAGTTGTTGAGCTTTCTGTCCTTGTAGCTTTAGTGTGTGAGTAGTCCCTGTTGCCATGCTGCTTGGATCTTGACTCTGAGACTGAAAGCTTAGGAGCGTAGAGCAGAAAAGAAAAGTGCCAATAGCAGGGTGTGTGTTCATTGTTTGATGGGTGAAGCTGAAATTGTAGGCAGCAAAGAACTTTCTCTCTCCGCTGGCACATTTGTTGAGCGGATGTCTTTGAGTTTGTTACCGGACTCTGCGAGAGTGAAAATGTTTGTTAGGGCAGAGGATTTCGTGTTGCCCTTTGAGTGTGGTGCAAAAGTGTTTGCACACTTGGAGGGGGAAGATCAGCAAAGTCTTTTTTTCCTGGCACAGTTAATTTGAGAGCAGGGACGTTTCCAACTGGGCTCTGTCCTTTGGAGCTGGCCTCGGTGCGTTTCCTTCTTTTGTTAGTCGACAGCGCCATCGTGTGGTTATTTTGATGAGCGCTGGCAGACGGTGCCAGGGAAAAAGCCAAGCTGTTTGCGGCTCCGGCCTCATTGGTGTAGGAGCAGCGCAGGGAAGAGCTCCGCTGGGGGTCCTGGCTCTTAGAGACTGAGAGAATGTGATCCTGTATGTAGCACAGAAGGAAGTGGAATTGTTTCATTGTGGGCTGTGCAGTTTATAAGCTGCAAATGAAAAGGCAATTGCAGCGCAGCCTCTTCTTTTCTGTGTGATCAGCTGCTCAACATGTAACTCGCACACACTGAACTGCATCCACCTCCCTGGAGATATAAAATGTGTATATCACTTTCCTCAAACTCTATGTATTACCTTGCACTCTAGCAGATCCCAAACCGCTTCAAAACGTCCAGCAGCTACTCAAAAAGAAAAAGTCCAACAAAAAGCTAGTGCTGGCCTTTAGAGTGCCTTTGCAGTCCGTAAAATAGACAAAACGCACTAGGGCTTTGAATGCTTCTTCCCAACTATATAAATTCTCTCCAAGTGGCAAAGTCCATCATTACAGCAAAATTTTTCAGCTGGAGTTCTGACTGAGAGATGTGCCAGGTCAGAAGGCATTTGCTGACCTACCCTTTTTCCCTGTGTAACTTGGTATTTGCAGTACAATTATTTTCAGTGTCGCTGTGTCCAAGCAGCTAGAGATTACACAGATAGAAGTGTCAAGAGAGATGCTGCTAAAGTACGCCCTTCTTATAGCAGCATTTAAATGGCACACGACGCCTTGCTGCTTTTTCTTTCCCAGAGAGACCTGCTGTCAATTTTTTCACTCTGGCTTCTTGATCAAAAATGTCCACCTGAAATGTCTTACAGAAATAGGCTCCTGGTGTAAAAACCAGTACGGGGCTACATTTTCTGCGTGCTCCACATAAGTCACATCAAACTCACTCATCAAACTTCACTCTCTCCTTCCATTCTCCACTGCCTCTACCATTGTGTTCTCTGGATCTCAGAGTCTAAAGGCAGGCGCAATAGTTTCCACTGAGGGGTTGGAAGAGGTGTACAAGCAGCACAAATAGCTTCTGCGCTGCGCAGGCCATTTCTCTGCATTTTAGAGTCTAAGGGAAAGCGCTAGTGTTCCTGCGGAGAGCTGCAACAGCTGCAGAATATGTGTTGTCTTGGCACATGTTTGCAATCCACCATGATGGATCCTTAGTGAAACCAAACTGTGGTTCTGCTTCAAACATCTCACCCTGCTTGGCCACAAAGCTTTCGCTGACATGTCCCATTGCCTTTTTATTGCTGCGTTTCATTTTCAGAGTTTGTACGGAATCATTGCACTTTGCTTCTAAGCTGAACGTCGATACTGCTGGAGTCTCATATGTCCATTTTCTTCTCACACAAAAAAACTGCTTCCTTTAAAACATGCTGATGCGACCTGCTTTCTTGCTCAGCTGTAATTTTAGGGGTGTTCTCTGTCCCGCTTACAGTCTGAATCTAAACTAAGAAGTTTATGGGACACAGATGTGCCAAGACAAATAGTTTGCTTGGACCTTGCCACGTGTATTCAAAAGCATCCTTTCACTCCACCATCAAGTCTCTGCTTTACATCCTGCAAACTTCACACACACATACATACATACATACTGGAATGAGGCACTTTCTTTCTTTCTTTCTTTCTTTCTTTCTTTCTTTCTTTCTTACTTTCTTTCTTTCTTTCTTTCTTTCTTTCTTTCTCAGCTACACTCACCTATCCCCCACGCTAACTTCTTTACCGCTTTTCTCTTGGCCTTGCTATGCATACTTTTCCTCTTAAGACACCCATTGTCTGGCCTACCCCTTCCCTACATTGCCTTGCCTTTCCTTTCCTATCCAACCTTGCATTTCTTTGTCATTCCTGGCCATTGTTTTCCTCTTCCTTCCTGACCCATCCATGTCTTTCCCTTGCCCTTCCTACCAGTTCAGTGCCTTGCACCACCCATCCCCCTTGCCACTTTGTTTGGTTTCCCTTCCCCTTTGTCCAGCTCCAATCTTTCATTTCCTTCTCCTTCTAGGACTCTCATTGCCTTGCTTGCCTCTCCTTTGTCTTGCCTGGCAAAGCCACCACTTTTCTTGGCGTTCCCTTTGAACCTCTCCTCTCCCTTGCCTTGCATTCCCTTGCTCACTCGTCCCCCACCTGGAATTCAATACCCCTCTTTTTGCTGCATTTCTTCATCTTGCCTTGCCCTGCCTGCTTCTCCTAGGACTCTCAAGGCTTTCACGTACCTCCAGCGTTTCAGGAGCATGTGAGAGGAAGCCCAAAAGAGGTCACGTGCAAGCACACCCATCTGTCCTGGCAGCTTGCTTCTGGCACCTATCCTTACATGTCTTGAATTTTGGACATAAAATTCACATTTCACCTTTGCGCTTCAGGACCAGAATGACAGTTCTTTTGTATACCAAGGAAAGCAGGTAATCCAAGTGTTTTAGGTGCAGATTAGAGATGGCCCATGTGAGATCAAGGCCAGACAGAGAAGTCTGTCCTAGCCCCTTTTGTGTACCAGCAGTCTTTGAATGTACCTCTCATTTGTCTTGCCTTGGTGACCCAAAAGTTTCCTTGCCTTGCCCTGCCTTGCCTCCCTAGCCATGCACTCCCTCCAGTGCCTATGCCCACACTTGACCTGCCTACTGCTTTCCTCCAGGGAAACCTAGCCTTGCCTAGCCCCTCCTGTTTCTGCCTGGCCTTCCTATGCCCATCCTTGCCTAGAAGTTCTGGGCCTTCTCTCACCTACCACTCCATTTGCTTGCCCCTCATGGCTCCAGCCTTGTCAGCTTCTCCCTTGACTTGCCTACAATTGCGCCTACACTTGGTTTGCATTGCAAAGAGCGGTAGGCAAGGCAAAGCAAAGCAAGGAAGGTCTTTCTAGGTCTTGCCAGGCAAGGCACACATAAGCAAGCAAGCAAAACAAGAGTAGACTAGCCACAGCATCAAAGGCAAGGCAAGGCCAAGTGACTCTGAGTGCCTTTCCTTGGCAAGTAAAAGATATAGTGACAATGTAATAGGGCAGGCGTTAAAGGTACCATGAGGAGGTATAGTCCAGCAAGATATTTATGTCGTAGACCCTTCTGTGCAGGAGCCATTGTTGGACATAGTACAGGACATGGCATACAGTTTGGCTTGGTAAGTTCCTGAAGGAGAATGGCAATGCTTTCTCATGGGAAGGAAAGCACGTAGCCCCAGAGTTGGAGGTGCAGATAAGAAGCTGTGTCGCGCAGCTCAAGGACGACAGCAGCTTCTTGTGCCGGCATATTTGGAAGCACTCCCTCAATTTGTACAGTCATTGAGTCAGTATCCATCTTTGGAAGGCTGTCTGCCTCTAGTAAGAGTGTTCTGTCACCATTGTATGGGATCAGTCACTGGATGTTTTGGATTTTGGAGGAGGGGATGCCATTTCTCTTGAAATGAGCTTCTTGTTCTTCTCTTTGGCAAAGAAATTAAGTTTGGATGGGCACTTTGGGTGGTCTCAGTGAATTTAAAGGTTTTTCCCAAGAGGTTTCCCTGTGGGTTAGAGCTGTTGAACTGACAGTGGGAATCTAGACACCAAGTTGTTGAGCTTTTTGTCCTTGTAGCTTTAGTGTGTGAGTAGTCCCTGTTGCCATGCTGCTTGGATCTTGACTCTGACACTGAAAGCTTAGGAGAGTAGAGCAGAAAAGAAAAGTGCCAATAGCAGGGTGTGTGTTCATTGTTTGATGGGTGAAGCTGAAATTGAAGGCAGCAAAGAACTTTCTCTCTCCGCTGGCACATTTGTTGAGCGGATGTCTTTGAGTTTGTTACCGGACTCTGCGAGAGTGAAAATGTTTGTTAGGGCAGAGGATTTCGTGTTGCCCTTTGAGTGTGGTGCAAAAGTGTTTGCACACTTGGAGGGGGAAGATCAGCAAAGTCTTTTTTTCCTGGCACAGTTAATTTGAGAGCAGGGACGTTTCCAACTCGGCTCTGTCCTTTGGAGCTGGCCTCGGTGCGTTTCCTTCTTTTGTTAGTCGACAGCGCCATCGTGTGGTTATTTTGATGAGCGCTGGCAGACGGTGCCAGGGAAAAAGCCAAGCTGTTTGCGGCTCCGGCCTCATTGGTGTAGGAGCAGCGCAGGGAAGAGCTCCGCTGGGGGTCCTGGCTCTTAGAGACTGAGAGAATGTGATCCTGTATGTAGCACAGAAGGAAGTGGAATTGTTTCATTGTGGGCTGTGCAGTTTATAAGCTGCAAATGAAAAGGCAATTGCAGCGCAGCCTCTTCTTTTCTGTGTGATCAGCTGCTCAACATGTAACTCGCACACACTGAACTGCATCCACCTCCCTGGAGATATAAAATGTGTATATCACTTTCCTCAAACTCTATGTATTACCTTGCACTCTAGCAGATCCCAAACTGCTTCAAAACGTCCAGCAGCTACTCAAAAAGTCCAACAAAAAGCTAGTGCTGGCCTTTAGAGTGCCTTTGCAGTCCGTAAAATAGACGAAACGCACTAGGGCTTTGAATGCTTCTTCCCAACTATATAAATTCTCTCCAAGTGGCAAAGTCCATCATTACAGCAAAATTTTTCAGCTGGAGTTCTGACTGAGAGATGTGCCAGGACAGAAGGCATTTGCTGACCTACCCTTTTTCCCTGTGTCACTTGGTATTTGCAGTACAATTATTTTCAGTGTCGCTGTGTCCAAGCAGCTAGAGATTACACAGATAGAAGTGTCAAGAGAGATGCTGCTAAAGTACGCCCTTCTTATAGCAGCATTTAAATGGCACAAGACGCCTTGCTGCTTTTTCTTTCCCAGAGAGACCTGCTGTCAATTTTTTCACTCTGGCTTCTTGATCAAAAATGTCCACCTGAAATGTCTTACAGAAATAGGCTCCTGGTGTAAAAACCAGTACGGGGCTACATTTTCTGCGTGCTCCACATAAGTCACATCAAACTCACTCATCAAACTTCACTCTCTCCTTCCATTCTCCACTGCCTCTACCATTGTGTTCTCTGGATCTCAGAGTCTAAAGGCAGGCGCAATAGTTTCCACTGAGGGGTTGGAAGAGGTGTACAAGCAGCACAAATAGCTTCTGCGCTGCGCAGGCCATTTCTCTGCATTTTAGAGTCTAAGGGAAAGCGCTAGTGTTCCTGCGGAGAGCTGCAACAGCTGCAGAATATGTGTTGTCTTGGCACATGTTTGCAATCCACCATGATGGATCCTTAGTGAAGCCAAACTGTGGTTCTGCTTCAAACATCTCACCCTGCTTGGCCACAAAGCTTTCGCTGACATGTCCCATTGCCTTTTTATTGCTGCGTTTCATTTTCAGAGTTTGTACGGAATCATTGCACTTTGCTTCTAAGCTGAACGTCGATACTGCTGGAGTCTCATATGTCCATTTTCTTCTCACACAAAAAAACTGCTTCCTTTAAAACATGCTGATGCGACCTGCTTTCTTGCTCAGCTGTAATTTTAGGGGTGTTCTCTGTCCCGCTTACAGTCTGAATCTAAACTAAGAAGTTTATGGGACACAGATGTGCCAAGACAAATAGTTTGCTTGGACCTTGCCACGTGTATTCAAAAGCATCCTTTCACTCCACCATCAAGTCTCTGCTTTACATCCTGCAAACTTCACACACACATACATACATACATACTGGAATGAGGCACTTTCTTTCTTTCTTTCTTTCTCAGCTACACTCACCTATCCCCCACGCTAACTTCTTTACCGCTTTTCTCTTGGCATTGCTATGCATACTTTTCCTCTTAAGAAACCCATTGTCTGGCCTACCCCTTCCCTACATTGCCTTGCCTTTCCTTTCCTATCCAACCTTGCATTTCTTTGTCATTTTATGGCCATTGCTTTCCTCTTCCTTCCTGACCCATCCATGTCTTTCCCTTGCCCTTCCTACCAGTTCAGTGCCTTGCACCACCCATCCCCCTTGCCACTTTGTCCAATTTCCCTTCCCCTTTGTCCAGCTCCAATCTTTCATTTCCTTCTCCTTCTAGGACTCTCATTGCCTTGCTTGCCTCTCCTTTGTCTTGCCTGGCAAAGCCACCACTTTTCTTGGCGTTCCCTTTGAACCTCTCCTCTCCCTTGCCTTGCATTCCCTTGCTCACTCGTCCCCCACCTGGAATTCAATACCCCTCTTTTTGCGGCATTTCTTCATCTTGCCTTGCCCTGCCTGCTTCTCCTAGGACTCTCAAGGCTTTCACGTACCTCCAGCGTTTCAGGAGCATGTGAGAGGAAGCCCAAAAGAGGTCACGTGCAAGCACACCCATCTGTCCTGGCAGCTTGCTTCTGGCACCTATCCTTACATGTCTTGAATTTTGGACATAAAATTCACATTTCACCTTTGCGCTTCAGGACCAGAATGACAATTCTTTTGTATACCAAGGAAAGCAGGTAATCCAAGTGTTTAAGGTGCAGATTAGAGATGGCCCATGTGAGATCAAGGCCAGACAGAGAAGTCTGTCCTAGCCCCTTTTGTGTACCAGCAGTCTTTGAATGTACCTCTCATTTGTCTTGCCTTGGTGACCCAAAAGTTTCCTTGCCTTGCCCTGCCTTGCCTCCCTAGCCTTGCACTCCCTCCAGTGCCTACGCCCACACTTGACCTGCCTACTGCTTTCCTCCAGGGAAACCTAGCCTTGCCTAGCCCCTCCTGTTTCTGCCTGGCCTTCCTATGCCCATCCTTGCCTAGAAGTTCTGGGCCTTCTCTCACCTACCACTCCATTTGCTTGCCCCTCATGGCTCCAGCCTTGTCAGCTTCTCCCTTGACTTGCCTACAATTGCGCCTACACTTGGTTTGCATTGCAAAGAGCGGTAGGCAAGGCAAAGCAAAGCAAGGAAGGTCTTTCTAGGTCTTGCCAGGCAAGGCACACATAAGCAAGCAAGCAAAACAAGAGTAGACTAGCCACAGCATCAAAGGCAAGGCAAGGCCAAGTGACTCTGAGTGCCTTTCCTTGGCAAGTAAAAGATATAGTGACAATGTAATAGGGCAGGCGTTAAAGGTACCATGAGGAGGTGTAGTCCAGAGAGATATTTATGTCGTAGACCCTTCTGTGCAGGAGCCATTGTTGGACATAGTACAGGACATGGCATACAGTTTGGCTTGGTAAGTTCCTGAAGGAGAATGGCAATGCTTTCTCATGGGAAGGAAAGCACGTAGCCCCAGAGTTGGAGGTGCAGATAAGAAGCTGCGTCGCGCAGCCCAAGGACGACAACAGCTTCTTGTGCCGGCATATTTGGAAGCACTCCCTCAATTTGTACAGTCATTGAGTCAGTATCCATCTTTGGAAGGCTGTCTGCCTCTAGTAAGAGTGTTCTGACACCATTGTATGGGATCAGTCACTGGATGTTTTGGATTTTGGAGGAGGGGATGCCCTTTCTCTTGAAATGAGCTTCTTGTTCTTCTCTTTGGCAAAGAAATTAAGTTTGGATGGGCACTTTGGGTGGTCTCAGTGAATTTAAAGGTTTTTCCCAAGAGGTTTCCCTGTGGGTTAGAGCTGTTGAACTGACAGTGGGAATCTAGACACCAAGTTGTTGAGCTTTTTGTCCTTGTAGCTTTAGTGTGTGAGTAGTCCCTGTTGCCATGCTGCTTGGATCTTGACTCTGAGACTGAAAGCTTAGGAGAGTAGAGCAGAAAAGAAAAGTGCCAATAGCAGGGTGTGTGTTCATTGTTTGATGGGTGAAGCTGAAATTGAAGGCAGCAAAGAACTTTCTCTCTCCGCTGGCACATTTGTTGAGCGGATGTCTTTGAGTTTGTTACCGGACTCTGCGAGAGTGAAAATGTTTGTTAGGGCAGAGGATTTCGTGTTGCCCTTTGAGTGTGGTGCAAAAGTGTTTGCACACTTGGAGGGGGAAGATCAGCAAAGTCTTTTTTTCCTGGCACAGTTAATTTGAGAGCAGGGACGTTTCCAACTGGGCTCTGTCCTTTGGAGCTGGCCTCGGTGTGTTTCCTTCTTTTGTTAGTCGACAGCGCCATCGTGTGGTTATTTTGATGAGTGCTGGCAGACGGTGCCAGGGAAAAAGCCAAGCTGTTTGCGGCTCCGGCCTCATTGGTGTAGGAGCAGCGCAGGGAAGAGCTCCGCTGGGGGTCCTGGCTCTTAGAGACTGAGAGAATGTGATCCTGTATGTAGCACAGAAGGAAGTGGAATTGTTTCATTGTGGGCTGTGCAGTTTATAAGCTGCAAATGAAAAGGCAATTGCAGCGCAGCCTCTTCTTTTCTGTGTGATCAGCTGCTCAACATGTAACTCGCACACACTGAACTGCATCCACCTCCCTGGAGATATAAAATGTGTATATCACTTTCCTCAAACTCTATGTATTACCTTGCACTCTAGCAGATCCCAAACTGCTTCAAAACGTCCAGCAGCTACTCAAAAAGTCCAACAAAAAGCTAGTGCTGGCCTTTAGAGTGCCTTTGCAGTCCGTAAAATAGACGAAATGCACTAGGGCTTTGAATGCTTCTTCCCAACTATATAAATTCTCTCCAAGTGGCAAAGTCCATCATTACAGCAAAATTTTTCAGCTGGAGTTCTGACTGAGAGATGTGCCAGGACAGAAGGCATTTGCTGACCTACCCTTTTTCCCTGTGTAACTTGGTATTTGCAGTACAATTATTTTCAGTGTCACTGTGTCCAAGCAGCTAGAGATTACACAGATAGAAGTGTCAAGAGAGATGCTGCTAAAGTACGCCCTTCTTATAGCAGCATTTAAATGGCACACGAAGCCTTGCTGCTTTTTCTTTCCCAGAGAGACCTGCTGTCAATTTTTTCACTCTGGCTTCTTGATCAAAAATGTCCACCTGAAATGTCTTACAGAAATAGGCTCCAGGTGTAAAAACCAGTACGGGGCTACATTTTCTGCGTGCTCCACATAAGTCACATCAAACTCACTCATCAAACTTCACTCTCTCCTTCCATTCTCCACTGCCTCTACCATTGTGTTCTCTGGATCTCAGAGTCTAAAGGCAGGCGCAATAGTTTCCACTGAGGGGTTGGAAGAGGTGTACAAGCAGCACAAATAGCTTCTGCGCTGCGCAGGCCATTTCTCTGCATTTTAGAGTCTAAGGGAAAGCGCTAGTGTTCCTGCGGAGAGCTGCAACAGCTGCAGAATATGTGTTGTCTTGGCACATGCTTGCAATCCACCATGATGGATCCTTAGTGAAGCCAAACTGTGGTTCTGCTTCAAACATCTCACCCTGCTTGGCCACAAAGCTTTCGCTGACATGTCCCATTGCCTTTTTATTGCTGCGTTTCATTTTCAGAGTTTGTACGGAATCATTGCACTTTGCTTCTAAGCTGAACGTCGATACTGCTGGAGTCTCATATGTCCATTTTCTTCTCACACAAAAAAACTGCTTCCTTTAAAACATGCTGATGCGACCTGCTTTCTTGCTCAGCTGTAATTTTAGGGGTGTTCTCTGTCCCGCTTACAGTCTGAATCTAAACTAAGAAGTTTATGGGACACAGATGTGCCAAGACAAATAGTTTGCTTGGACCTTGCCACGTGTATTCAAAAGCATCCTTTCACTCCACCATCAAGTCTCTGCTTTACATCCTGCAAACTTCACACACACATACATACATACATACTGGAATGAGGCACTTTCTTTCTTTCTTTCTTTCTCAGCTACACTCACCTATCCCCCACGCTAACTTCTTTACCGCTTTTCTCTTGGCCTTGCTATGCATACTTTTCCTCTTAAGACACCCATTGTCTGGCCTACCCCTTCCCTACATTGCCTTGCCTTTCCTTTCCTATCCAACCTTGCATTTCTTTGTCATTCCTGGCCATTGTTTTCCTCTTCCTTCCTGACCCATCCATGTCTTTCCCTTGCCCTTCCTACCAGTCCAGTGCCTTGCACCACCCATCCCCCTTGCCACTTTGTTTGGTTTCCCTTCCCCTTTGTCCAGCTCCAATCTTTCATTTCCTTCTCCTTCTAGGACTCTCATTGCCTTGCTTGCCTCTCCTTTGTCTTGCCTGGCAAAGCCACCACTTTTCTTGGCGTTCCCTTTGAACCTCTCCTCTCCCTTGCCTTGCATTCCCTTGCTCACTCGTCCCCCACCTGGAATTCAATACCCCTCTTTTTGCTGCATTTCTTCATCTTGCCTTGCCCTGCCTGCTTCTCCTAGGACTCTCAAGGCTTTCACGTACCTCCAGCGTTTCAGGAGCATGTGAGAGGAAGCCCAAAAGAGGTCACGTGCAAGCACACCCATCTGTCCTGGCAGCTTGCTTCTGGCACCTATCCTTACATGTCTTGAATTTTGGACATAAAATTCACATTTCACCTTTGCGCTTCAGGACCAGAATGACAGTTCTTTTGTATACCAAGGAAAGCAGGTAATCCAAGTGTTTTAGGTGCAGATTAGAGATGGCCCATGTGAGATCAAGGCCAGACAGAGAAGTCTGTCCTAGCCCCTTTTGTGTACCAGCAGTCTTTGAATGTACCTCTCATTTGTCTTGCCTTGGTGACCCAAAAGTTTCCTTGCCTTGCCCTGCCTTGCCTCCCTAGTCTTGCACTCCCTCCAGTGCCTACGCCCACACTTGACCTGCCTACTGCTTTCCTCCAGGGAAACCTAGCCTTGCCTAGCCCCTCCTGTTTCTGCCTGGCCTTCCTATGCCCATCCTTGCCTAGAAGTTCTGGGCCTTCTCTCACCTACCACTCCATTTGCTTGCCCCTCATGGCTCCAGCCTTGTCAGCTTCTCCCTTGACTTGCCTACAATTGCGCCTACACTTGGTTTGCATTGCAAAGAGCGGTAGGCAAGGCAAAGCAAAGCAAGGAAGGTCTTTCTAGGTCTTGCCAGGCAAGGCACACATAAGCAAGCAAGCAAAACAAGAGTAGACTAGCCACAGCATCAAAGGCAAGGCAAGGCCAAGTGACTCTGAGTGCCTTTCCTTGGCAAGTAAAAGATATAGTGACAATGTAATAGGGCAGGCGTTAAAGGTACCATGAGGAGGTATAGTCCAGAGAGATATTTATGTCGTAGACCCTTCTGTGCAGGAGCCATTGTTGGACATAGTACAGGACATGGCATACAGTTTGGCTTGGTAAGTTCCTGAAGGAGAATGGCAATGCTTTCTCATGGGAAGGAAAGCACGTAGCCCCAGAGTTGGAGGTGCAGATAAGAAGCTGTGTCGCGCAGCTCAAGGACGACAGCAGCTTCTTGTGCCGGCATATTTGGAAGCACTCCCTCAATTTGTACAGTCATTGAGTCAGTATCCATCTTTGGAAGGCTGTCTGCCTCTAGTAAGAGTGTTCTGTCACCATTGTATGGGATCAGTCACTGGATGTTTTGGATTTTGGAGGAGGGGATGCCATTTCTCTTGAAATGAGCTTCTTGTTCTTCTCTTTGGCAAAGAAATTAAGTTTGGATGGGCACTTTGGGTGGTCTCAGTGAATTTAAAGGTTTTTCCCAAGAGGTTTCCCTGTGGGTTAGAGCTGTTGAACTGACAGTGGGAATCTAGACACCAAGTTGTTGAGCTTTCTGTCCTTGTAGCTTTAGTGTGTGAGTAGTCCCTGTTGCCATGCTGCTTGGATCTTGACTCTGAGACTGAAAGCTTAGGAGAGTAGAGCAGAAAAGAAAAGTGCCAATAGCAGGGTGTGTGTTCATTGTTTGATGGGTGAAGCTGAAATTGAAGGCAGCAAAGAACTTTCTCTCTCCGCTGGCACATTTGTTGAGCGGATGTCTTTGAGTTTGTTACCGGACTCTGCGAGAGTGAAAATGTTTGTTAGGGCAGAGGATTTCGTGTTGCCCTTTGAGTGTGGTGCAAAAGTGTTTGCACACTTGGAGGGGGAAGATCAGCAAAGTCTTTTTTTCCTGGCACAGTTAATTTGAGAGCAGGGACGTTTCCAACTCGGCTCTGTCCTTTGGAGCTGGCCTCGGTGCGTTTCCTTCTTTTGTTAGTCGACAGCGCCATCGTGTGGTTATTTTGATGAGCGCTGGCAGACGGTGCCAGGGAAAAAGCCAAGCTGTTTGCGGCTCCGGCCTCATTGGTGTAGGAGCAGCGCAGGGAAGAGCTCCGCTGGGGGTCCTGGCTCTTAGAGACTGAGAGAATGTGATCCTGTATGTAGCACAGAAGGAAGTGGAATTGTTTCATTGTGGGCTGTGCAGTTTATAAGCTGCAAATGAAAAGGCAATTGCAGCGCAGCCTCTTCTTTTCTGTGTGATCAGCTGCTCAACATGTAACTCGCACACACTGAACTGCATCCACCTCCCTGGAGATATAAAATGTGTATATCACTTTCCTCAAACTCTATGTATTACCTTGCACTCTAGCAGATCCCAAACCGCTTCAAAACGTCCAGCAGCTACTCAAAAACAAAAAGTCCAACAAAAAGCTAGTGCTGGCCTTTAGAGTGCCTTTGCAGTCCGTAAAATAGACGAAACGCACTAGGGCTTTGAATGCTTCTTCCCAACTATATAAATTCTCTCCAAGTGGCAAAGTCCATCATTACAGCAAAATTTTTCAGCTGGAGTTCTGACTGAGAGATGTGCCAGGACAGAAGGCATTTGCTGACCTACCCTTTTTCCCTGTGTAACTTGGTATTTGCAGTACAATTATTTTCAGTGTCGCTGTGTCCAAGCAGCTAGAGATTACACAGATAGAAGTGTCAAGAGAGATGCTGCTAAAGTATGCCCTTCTTATAGCAGCATTTAAATGGCACAAGACGCCTTGCTGCTTTTTCTTTCCCAGAGAGACCTGCTGTCAATTTTTTCACTCTGGCTTCTTGATCAAAAATGTCCACCTGAAATGTCTTACAGAAATAGGCTCCTGGTGTAAAAACCAGTACGGGGCTACATTTTCTGCGTGCTCAACATAAGTCACATCAAACTCACTCATCAAACTTCACTCTCTCCTTCCATTCTCCACTGCCTCTACCATTGTGTTCTCTGGATCTGAGTCTAAAGGCAGGCGCAATAGTTTCCACTGAGGGGTTGGAAGAGGTGTACAAGCAGCACAAATAGCTTCTGCGCTGCGCAGGCCATTTCTCTGCATTTTAGAGCCTAAGGGAAAGCGCTAGTGTTCCTGCGGAGAGCTGCAACAGCTGCAGAATATGTGTTGTCTTGGCACATGTTTGCAATCCACCATGATGGATCCTTAGTGAAACCAAACTGTGGTTCTGCTTCAAACATCTCACCCTGCTTGGCCACAAAGCTTTCGCTGACATGTCCCATTGCCTTTTTATTGCTGCGTTTCATTTTCAGAGTTTGTACGGAATCATTGCACTTTGCTTCTAAGCTGAACGTCGATACTGCTGGAGTCTCATATGTCCATTTTCTTCTCACACAAAAAAACTGCTTCCTCTAAAACATGCTGATGCAACCTGCTTTCTTGCTCAGCTGTAATTTTAGGGGTGTTCTCTGTCCCGCTTACAGTCTGAATCTAAACTAAGAAGTTTATGGGACACAGATGTGCCAAGACAAATAGTTTGCTTGGACCTTGCCACGTGTATTCAAAAGCATCCTTTCACTCCACCATCAAGTCTCTGCTTTACATCCTGCAAACTTCACACACACATACATACATACATACTGGAATGAGGCACTTTCTTTCTTTCTTTCTTTCTCAGCTACACTCACCTATCCCCCACGCTAACTTCTTTACCGCTTTTCTCTTGGCCTTGCTATGCATACTTTTCCTCTTAAGACACCCATTGTCTGGCCTACCCCTTCCCTACATTGCCTTGCCTTTCCTTTCCTATCCAACCTTGCATTTCTTTGTCATTCCTGGCCATTGTTTTCCTCTTCCTTCCTGACCCATCCATGTCTTTCCCTTGGCCTTCCTACCAGTCCAGTGCCTTGTACCACCCATCCCCCTTGCCACTTTGTTTGGTTTCCCTTCCCCTTTGTCCAGCTCCAATCTTTCATTTCCTTCTCCTTCTAGGACTCTCATTGCCTTGCTTGCCTCTCCTTTGTCTTGCCTGGCAAAGCCACCACTTTTCTTGGCGTTCCCTTTGAACCTCTCCTCTCCCTTGCCTTGCATTCCCTTGCTCACTCGTCCCCCACCTGGAATTCAATACCCCTCTTTTTGCTGCATTTCTTCATCTTGCCTTGCCCTGCCTGCTTCTCCTAGGACTCTCAAGGCTTTCACGTACCTCCAGCGTTTCAGGAGCATGTGAGAGGAAGCCCAAAAGAGGTCACGTGCAAGCACACCCATCTGTCCTGGCAGCTTGCTTCTGGCACCTATCCTTACATGTCTTGAATTTTGGACATAAAATTCACATTTCACCTTTGCGCTTCAGGACCAGAATGACAGTTCTTTTGTATACCAAGGAAAGCAGGTAATCCAAGTGTTTTAGGTGCAGATTAGAGATGGCCCATGTGAGATCAAGGCCAGACAGAGAAGTCTGTCCTAGCCCCTTTTGTGTACCAGCAGTCTTTGAATGTACCTCTCATTTGTCTTGCCTTGGTGACCCAAAAGTTTCCTTGCCTTGCCCTGCCTTGCCTCCCTAGTCTTGCACTCCCTCCAGTGCCTACGCCCACACTTGACCTGCCTACTGCTTTCCTCCAGGGAAACCTAGCCTTGCCTAGCCCCTCCTGTTTCTGCCTGGCCTTCCTATGCCCATCCTTGCCTAGAAGTTCTGGGCCTTCTCTCACCTACCACTCCATTTGCTTGCCCCTCATGGCTCCAGCCTTGTCAGCTTCTCCCTTAACTTGCCTACAATTGCGCCTACACTTGGTTTGCATTGCAAAGAGCGGTAGGCAAGGCAAAGCAAAGCAAGGAAGGTCTTTCTAGGTCTTGCCAGGCAAGGCACACATAAGCAAGCAAGCAAAACAAGAGTAGACTAGCCACAGCATCAAAGGCAAGGCAAGGCCAAGTGACTCTGAGTGCCTTTCCTTGGCAAGTAAAAGATATAGTGACAATGTAATAGGGCAGGCGTTAAAGGTACCATGAGGAGGTGTAGTCCAGAGAGATATTTATGTCGTAGACCCTTCTGTGCAGGAGCCATTGTTGGACATAGTACAGGACATGGCATACAGCTTGGCTTGGTAAGTTCCTGAAGGAGAATGGCAATGCTTTCTCATGGGAAGGAAAGCACGTAGCCCCAGAGTTGGAGGTGCAGATAAGAAGCTGTGTCGCGCAGCTCAAGGACGACAGCAGCTTCTTGTGCCGGCATATTTGGAAGCACTCCCTCAATTTGTACAGTCATTGAGTCAGTATCCATCTTTGGAAGGCTGTCTGCCTCTAGTAAGAGTGTTCTGACACCATTGTATGGGATCAGTCACTGGATGTTTTGGATTTTGGAGGAGGGGATGCCATTTCTCTTGAAATGAGCTTCTTGTTCTTCTCTTTGGCAAAGAAATTAAGTTTGGATGGGCACTTTAGGTGGTCTCAGTGAATTTAAAGGTTTTTCCCAAGAGGTTTCCCTGTGGGTTAGAGCTGTTGAACTGACAGTGGGAATCTAGACACCAAGTTGTTGAGCTTTTTGTCCTTGTAACTTTAGTGTGTGAGTAGTCCCTGTTGCCATGCTGCTTGGATCTTGACTCTGACACTGAAAGCTTAGGAGAGTAGAGCAGAAAAGAAAAGTGCCAATAGCAGGGTGTGTGTTCATTGTTTGATGGGTGAAGCTGAAATTGAAGGCAGCAAAGAACTTTCTCTTTCCGCTGGCACATTTGTTGAGCGGATGTCTTTGAGTTTGTTACCGGACTCTGCGAGAGTGAAAATGTTTGTTAGGGCAGAAGATTTCGTGTTGCCCTTTGAGTGTGGTGCAAAAGTGTTTGCACACTTGGAGGGGGAAGATCAGCAAAGTCTTTTTTTCCTGGCACAGTTAATTTGAGAGCAGGGACGTTTCCAACTCGGCTCTGTCCTTTGGAGCTGGCCTCGGTGCGTTTCCTTCTTTTGTTAGTCGACAGCGCCATCGTGTGGTTATTTTGATGAGCGCTGGCAGACGGTGCCAGGGAAAAAGCCAAGCTGTTTGCGGCTCCGGCCTCATTGGTGTAGGAGCAGCGCAGGGAAGAGCTCCGCTGGGGGTCCTGGCTCTTAGAGACTGAGAGAATGTGATCCTGTATGTAGCACAGAAGGAAGTGGAATTGTTTCATTGTGGGCTGTGCAGTTTATAAGCTGCAAATGAAAAGGCAATTGCAGCGCAGCCTCTTCTTTTCTGTGTGATCAGCTGCTCAACATGTAACTCGCACACACTGAACTGCATCCACCTCCCTGGAGATATAAAATGTGTATATCACTTTCCTCAAACTCTATGTATTACCTTGCACTCTAGCAGATCCCAAACCGCTTCAAAACGTCCAGCAGCTGCTCAAAAACAAAAAGTCCAACAAAAAGCTAGTGCTGGCCTTTAGAGTGCCTTTGCAGTCCGTAAAATAGACGAAACGCACTAGGGCTTTGAATGCTTCTTCCCAACTATATAAATTCTCTCCAAGTGGCAAAGTCCATCATTACAGCAAAATTTTTCAGCTGGAGTTCTGACTGAGAGATGTGCCAGGACAGAAGGCATTTGCTGACCTACCCTTTTTCCCTGTGTAACTTGGTATTTGCAGTACAATTATTTTCAGTGTCGCTGTGTCCAAGCAGCTAGAGATTACACAGATAGAAGTGTCAAGAGAGATGCTGCTAAAGTACGCCCTTCTTATAGCAGCATTTAAATGGCACACGACGCCTTGCTGCTTTTTCTTTCCCAGAGAGACCTGCTGTCAATTTTTTCACTCTGGCTTCTTGATCAAAAATGTCCACCTGAAATGTCTTACAGAAATAGGCTCCAGGTGTAAAAACCAGTACGGGGCTACATTTTCTGCGTGCTCCACATAAGTCACATCAAACTCACTCATCAAACTTCGCTCTCTCCTTCCATTCTCCACTGCCTCTACCATTGTGTTCTCTGGATCTCAGAGTCTAAAGGCAGGCGCAATAGTTTCCACTGAGGGGTTGGAAGAGGTGTACAAGCAGCACAAATAGCTTCTGCGCTGCGCAGGCCATTTCTCTGCATTTTAGAGCCTAAGGGAAAGCGCTAGTGTTCCTGCGGAGAGCTGCAACAGCTGCAGAATATGTGTTGTCTTGGCACATGTTTGCAATCCACCATGATGGATCCTTAGTGAAACCAAACTGTGGTTCTGCTTCAAACATCTCACCCTGCTTGGCCACAAAGCTTTCGCTGACATGTCCCATTGCCTTTTTATTGCTGCGTTTCATTTTCAGAGTTTGTACGGAATCATTGCACTTTGCTTCTAAGCTGAACGTCGATACTGCTGGAGTCTCATATGTCCATTTTCTTCTCACACAAAAAAACTGCTTCCTCTAAAACATGCTGATGCGACCTGCTTTCTTGCTCAGCTGTAATTTTAGGGGTGTTCTCTGTCCCGCTTACAGTCTGAATCTAAACTAAGAAGTTTATGGGACACAGATGTGCCAAGACAAATAGTTTGCTTGGACCTTGCCACGTGTATTCAAAAGCATCCTTTCACTCCACCATCAAGTCTCTGCTTTACATCCTGCAAACTTCACACACACATACATACATACATACTGGAATGAGGCACTTTCTTTCTTTCTTTCTTTCTTTCTCAGCTACACTCACCTATCCCCCACGCTAACTTCTTTACCGCTTTTCTCTTGGCCTTGCTATGCATACTTTTCCTCTTAAGACACCCATTGTCTGGCCTACCCCTTCCCTACATTGCCTTGCCTTTCCTTTCCTATCCAACCTTGCATTTCTTTGTCATTCCTGGCCATTGTTTTCCTCTTCCTCCCTGACCCATCCATGTCTTTCCCTTGGCCTTCCTACCAGTCCAGTGCCTTGTACCACCCATCCCCCTTGCCACTTTGTTTGGTTTCCCTTCCCCTTTGTCCAGCTCCAATCTTTCATTTCCTTCTCCTTCTAGGACTCTCATTGCCTTGCTTGCCTCTCCTTTGTCTTGCCTGGCAAAGCCACCACTTTTCTTGGCGTTCCCTTTGAACCTCTCCTCTCCCTTGCCTTGCATTCCCTTGCTCACTCGTCCCCCACCTGGAATTCAATACCCCTCTTTTTGCTGCATTTCTTCATCTTGCCTTGCCCTGCCTGCTTCTCCTAGGACTCTCAAGGCTTTCACGTACCTCCAGCGTTTCAGGAGCATGTGAGAGGAAGCCCAAAAGAGGTCACGTGCAAGCACACCCATCTGTCCTGGCAGCTTGCTTCTGGCACCTATCCTTACATGTCTTGAATTTTGGACATAAAATTCACATTTCACCTTTGCGCTTCAGGACCAGAATGACAGTTCTTTTGTATACCAAGGAAAGCAGGTAATCCAAGTGTTTTAGGTGCATATTAGAGATGGCCCATGTGAGATCAAGGCCAGACAGAGAAGTCTGTCCTAGCCCCTTTTGTGTACCAGCAGTCTTTGAATGTACCTCTCATTTGTCTTGCCTTGGTGACCCAAAAGTTTCCTTGCCTTGCCCTGCCTTGCCTCCCTAGTCTTGCACTCCCTCCAGTGCCTACGCCCACACTTGACCTGCCTACTGCTTTCCTCCAGGGAAACCTAGCCTTGCCTAGCCCCTCCTGTTTCTGCCTGGCCTTCCTATGCCCATCCTTGCCTAGAAGTTCTGGGCCTTCTCTCACCTACCACTCCATTTGCTTGCCCCTCATGGCTCCAGCCTTGTCAGCTTCTCCCTTGACTTGCCTACAATTGCGCCTACACTTGGTTTGCATTGCAAAGAGCGGTAGGCAAGGCAAAGCAAAGCAAGGAAGGTCTTTCTAGGTCTTGCCAGGCAAGGCACACATAAGCAAGCAAGCAAAACAAGAGTAGACTAGCCACAGCATCAAAGGCAAGGCAAGGCCAAGTGACTCTGAGTGCCTTTCCTTGGCAAGTAAAAGATATAGTGACAATGTAATAGGGCAGGCGTTAAAGGTACCATGAGGAGGTGTAGTCCAGAGAGATATTTATGTCGTAGACCCTTCTGTGCAGGAGCCATTGTTGGACATAGTACAGGACATGGCATACAGCTTGGCTTGGTAAGTTCCTGAAGGAGAATGGCAATGCTTTCTCATGGGAAGGAAAGCACGTAGCCCCAGAGTTGGAGGTGCAGATAAGAAGCTGTGTCGTGCAGCTCAAGGACGACAGCAGCTTCTTGTGCCGGCATATTTGGAAGCACTCCCTCAATTTGTACAGTCATTGAGTCAGTATCCATCTTTGGAAGGCTGTCTGCCTCTAGTAAGAGTGTTCTGACACCATTGTATGGGATCAGTCACTGGATGTTTTGGATTTTGGAGGAGGGGATGCCATTTCTCTTGAAATGAGCTTCTTGTTCTTCTCTTTGGCAAAGAAATTAAGTTTGGATGGGCACTTTAGGTGGTCTCAGTGAATTTAAAGGTTTTTCCCAAGAGGTTTCCCTGTGGGTTAGAGCTGTTGAACTGACAGTGGGAATCTAGACACCAAGTTGTTGAGCTTTTTGTCCTTATAGCTTTAGTGTGTGAGTAGTCCCTGTTGCCATGCTGCTTGGATCTTGACTCTGAGAGTGAAAGCTTAGGAGCGTAGAGCAGAAAAGAAAAGTGCCAATAGCAGGGTGTGTGTTCATTGTTTGATGGGTGAAGCTGAAATTGTAGGCAGCAAAGAACTTTCTCTCTCTGCTGGCACATTTGTTGAGCGGATGTCTTTGAGTTTGTTACCGGACTCTGCGAGAGTGAAAATGTTTGTTAGGGCAGAGGATTTCGTGTTGCCCTTTGAGTGTGGTGCAAAAGTGTTTGCACACTTGGAGGGGGAAGATCAGCAAAGTCTTTTTTTCCTGGCACAGTTAATTTGAGAGCAGGGACGTTTCCAACTGGGCTCTGTCCTTTGGAGCTGGCCTCGGTGCGTTTCCTTCTTTTGTTAGTCGACAGCGCCATCGTGTGGTTATTTTGATGAGCGCTGGCAGCCGGTGCCAGGGAAAAAGCCAAGCTGTTTGCGGCTCCGGCCTCATTGGTGTAGGAGCAGCGCAGGGAAGAGCTCCGCTGGGGGTCCTGGCTCTTAGAGACTGAGAGAATGTGATCCTGTATGTAGCACAGAAGGAAGTGGAATTGTTTCATTGTGGGCTGTGCAGTTTATAAGCTGCAAATGAAAAGGCAATTGCAGCGCAGCCTCTTCTTTTCTGTGTGATCAGCTGCTCAACATGTAACTCGCACACACTGAACTGCATCCACCTCCCTGGAGATATAAAATGTGTATATCACTTTCCTCAAACTCTATGTATTACCTTGCACTCTAGCAGATCCCAAACCGCTTCAAAACGTCCAGCAGCTGCTCAAAAACAAAAAGTCCAACAAAAAGCTAGTGCTGGCCTTTAGAGTGCCTTTGCAGTCCGTAAAATAGACGAAACGCACTAGGGCTTTGAATGCTTCTTCCCAACTATATAAATTCTCTCCAAGTGGCAAAGTCCATCATTACAGCAAAATTTTTCAGCTGGAGTTCTGACTGAGAGATGTGCCAGGACAGAAGGCATTTGCTGACCTACCCTTTTTCCCTGTGTAACTTGGTATTTGCAGTACAATTATTTTCAGTGTCGCTGTGTCCAAGCAGCTAGAGATTACACAGATAGAAGTGTCAAGAGAGATGCTGCTAAAGTACGCCCTTCTTATAGCAGCATTTAAATGGCACACGACGCCTTGCTGCTTTTTCTTTCCCAGAGAGACCTGCTGTCAATTTTTTCACTCTGGCTTCTTGATCAAAAATGTCCACCTGAAATGTCTTACAGAAATAGGCTCCTGGTGTAAAAACCAGTACGGGGCTACATTTTCTGCGTGCTCCACATAAGTCACATCAAACTCACTCATCAAACTTCGCTCTCTCCTTCCATTCTCCACTGCCTCTACCATTGTGTTCTCTGGATCTCAGAGTCTAAAGGCAGGCGCAATAGTTTCCACTGAGGGGTTGGAAGAGGTGTACAAGCAGCACAAATAGCTTCTGCGCTGCGCAGGCCATTTCTCTGCATTTTAGAGCCTAAGGGAAAGCGCTAGTGTTCCTGCGGAGAGCTGCAACAGCTGCAGAATATGTGTTGTCTTGGCACATGTTTGCAATCCACCATGATGGATCCTTAGTGAAACCAAACTGTGGTTCTGCTTCAAACATCTCACCCTGCTTGGCCACAAAGCTTTCGCTGACATGTCCCATTGCCTTTTTATTGCTGCGTTTCATTTTCAGAGTTTGTACGGAATCATTGCACTTTGCTTCTAAGCTGAACGTCGATACTGCTGGAGTCTCATATGTCCATTTTCTTCTCACACAAAAAAACTGCTTCCTCTAAAACATGCTGATGCGACCTGCTTTCTTGCTCAGCTGTAATTTTAGGGGTGTTCTCTGTCCCGCTTACAGTCTGAATCTAAACTAAGAAGTTTATGGGACACAGATGTGCCAAGACAAATAGTTTGCTTGGACCTTGCCACGTGTATTCAAAAGCATCCTTTCACTCCACCATCAAGTCTCTGCTTTACATCCTGCAAACTTCACACACACATACATACATACATACTGGAATGAGGCACTTTCTTTCTTTCTTTCTTTCTCAGCTACACTCACCTATCCCCCACGCTAACTTCTTTACCGCTTTTCTCTTGGCCTTGCTATGCATACTTTTCCTCTTAAGACACCCATTGTCTGGCCTACCCCTTCCCTACATTGCCTTGCCTTTCCTTTCCTATCCAACCTTGCATTTCTTTGTCATTTTATGGCCATTGCTTTCCTCTTCCTTCCTGACCCATCCATGTCTTTCCCTTGCCCTTCCTACCAGTCCAGTGCCTTGCACCACCCATCCCCCTTGCCACTTTGTCCAGTTTCCCTTCCCCTTTGTCCAGCTCCAATCTTTCATTTCCTTCTCCTTCTAGGACTCTCATTGCCTTGCTTGCCTCTCCTTTGTCTTGCCTGGCAAAGCCACCACTTTTCTTGGCGTTACCTTTGAACCTCTCCTCTCCCTTGCCTTGCATTCCCTTGCTCACTCGTCCCCCACCTGGAATTCAATACCCCTCTTTTTGCTGCATTTCTTCATCTTGCCTTGCCCTGCCTGCTTCTCCTAGGACTCTCAAGGCTTTCACGTACCTCCAGCGTTTCAGGAGCATGTGAGAGGAAGCCCAAAAGAGGTCACGTGCAAGCACACCCATCTGTCCTGGCAGCTTGCTTCTGGCACCTATCCTTACATGTCTTGAATTTTGGACATAAAATTCACATTTCACCTTTGCGCTTCAGGACCAGAATGACAGTTCTTTTGTATACCAAGGAAAGCAGGTAATCCAAGTGTTTTAGGTGCAGATTAGAGATGGCCCATGTGAGATCAAGGCCAGACAGAGAAGTCTGTCCTAGCCCCTTTTGTGTACCAGCAGTCTTTGAATGTACCTCTCATTTGTCTTGCCTTGGTGACCCAAAAGTTTCCTTGCCTTGCCCTGCCTTGCCTCCCTAGTCTTGCACTCCCTCCAGTGCCTACGCCCACACTTGACCTGCCTACTGCTTTCCTCCAGGGAAACCTAGCCTTGCCTAGCCCCTCCTGTTTCTGCCTGGCCTTCCTATGCCCATCCTTGCCTAGAAGTTCTGGGCCTTCTCTCACCTACCACTCCATTTGCTTGCCCCTCATGGCTCCAGCCTTGTCAGCTTCTCCCTTAACTTGCCTACAATTGCGCCTACACTTGGTTTGCATTGCAAAGAGCGGTAGGCAAGGCAAAGCAAAGCAAGGAAGGTCTTTCTAGGTCTTGCCAGGCAAGGCACACATAAGCAAGCAAGCAAAACAAGAGTAGACTAGCCACAGCATCAAAGGCAAGGCAAGGCCAAGTGACTCTGAGTGCCTTTCCTTGGCAAGTAAAAGATATAGTGACAATGTAATAGGGCAGGCGTTAAAGGTACCATGAGGAGGTGTAGTCCAGAGAGATATTTATGTCGTAGACCCTTCTGTGCAGGAGCCATTGTTGGACATAGTACAGGACATGGCATACAGCTTGGCTTGGTAAGTTCCTGAAGGAGAATGGCAATGCTTTCTCATGGGAAGGAAAGCACGTAGCCCCAGAGTTGGAGGTGCAGATAAGAAGCTGTGTCGCGCAGCTCAAGGACGACAGCAGCTTCTTGTGCCGGCATATTTGGAAGCACTCCCTCAATTTGTACAGTCATTGAGTCAGTATCCATCTTTGGAAGGCTGTCTGCCTCTAGTAAGAGTGTTCTGACACCATTGTATGGGATCAGTCACTGGATGTTTTGGATTTTGGAGGAGGGGATGCCATTTCTCTTGAAATGAGCTTCTTGTTCTTCTCTTTGGCAAAGAAATTAAGTTTGGATGGGCACTTTAGGTGGTCTCAGTGAATTTAAAGGTTTTTCCCAAGAGGTTTCCCTGTGGGTTAGAGCTGTTGAACTGACAGTGGGAATCTAGACACCAAGTTGTTGAGCTTTTTGTCCTTGTAACTTTAGTGTGTGAGTAGTCCCTGTTGCCATGCTGCTTGGATCTTGACTCTGACACTGAAAGCTTAGGAGAGTAGAGCAGAAAAGAAAAGTGTCAATAGCAGGGTGTGTGTTCATTGTTTGATGGGTGAAGCTGAAATTGAAGGCAGCAAAGAACTTTCTCTTTCCGCTGGCACATTTGTTGAGCGGATGTCTTTGAGTTTGTTACCGGACTCTGCGAGAGTGAAAATGTTTGTTAGGGCAGAAGATTTCGTGTTGCCCTTTGAGTGTGGTGCAAAAGTGTTTGCACACTTGGAGGGGGAAGATCAGCAAAGTCTTTTTTTCCTGGCACAGTTAATTTGAGAGCAGGGACGTTTCCAACTGGGCTCTGTCCTTTGGAGCTGGCCTCGGTGCGTTTCCTTCTTTTGTTAGTCGACAGCGCCATCGTGTGGTTATTTTGATGAGCGCTGGCAGACGGTGCCAGGGAAAAAGCCAAGCTGTTTGCGGCTCCGGCCTCATTGGTGTAGGAGCAGCGCAGGGAAGAGCTCCGCTGGGGGTCCTGGCTCTTAGAGACTGAGAGAATGTGATCCTGTATGTAGCACAGAAGGAAGTGGAATTGTTTCATTGTGGGCTGTGCAGTTTATAAGCTGCAAATGAAAAGGCAATTGCAGCGCAGCCTCTTCTTTTCTGTGTGATCAGCTGCTCAACATGTAACTCGCACACACTGAACTGCATCCACCTCCCTGGAGATATAAAATGTGTATATCACTTTCCTCAAACTCTATGTATTACCTTGCACTCTAGCAGATCCCAAACCGCTTCAAAACGTCCAGCAGCTGCTCAAAAACAAAAAGTCCAACAAAAAGCTAGTGCTGGCCTTTAGAGTGCCTTTGCAGTCCGTAAAATAGACGAAACGCACTAGGGCTTTGAATGCTTCTTCCCAACTATATAAATTCTCTCCAAGTGGCAAAGTCCATCATTACAGCAAAATTTTTCAGCTGGAGTTCTGACTGAGAGATGTGCCAGGACAGAAGGCATTTGCTGACCTACCCTTTTTCCCTGTGTAACTTGGTATTTGCAGTACAATTATTTTCAGTGTCGCTGTGTCCAAGCAGCTAGAGATTACACAGATAGAAGTGTCAAGAGAGATGCTGCTAAAGTACGCCCTTCTTATAGCAGCATTTAAATGGCACACGACGCCTTGCTGCTTTTTCTTTCCCAGAGAGACCTGCTGTCAATTTTTTCACTCTGGCTTCTTGATCAAAAATGTCCACCTGAAATGTCTTACAGAAATAGGCTCCTGGTGTAAAAACCAGTACGGGGCTACATTTTCTGCGTGCTCCACATAAGTCACATCAAACTCACTCATCAAACTTCGCTCTCTCCTTCCATTCTCCACTGCCTCTACCATTGTGTTCTCTGGATCTCAGAGTCTAAAGGCAGGCGCAATAGTTTCCACTGAGGGGTTGGAAGAGGTGTACAAGCAGCACAAATAGCTTCTGCGCTGCGCAGGCCATTTCTCTGCATTTTAGAGCCTAAGGGAAAGCGCTAGTGTTCCTGCGGAGAGCTGCAACAGCTGCAGAATATGTGTTGTCTTGGCACATGTTTGCAATCCACCATGATGGATCCTTAGTGAAACCAAACTGTGGTTCTGCTTCAAACATCTCACCCTGCTTGGCCACAAAGCTTTCGCTGACATGTCCCATTGCCTTTTTATTGCTGCGTTTCATTTTCAGAGTTTGTACGGAATCATTGCACTTTGCTTCTAAGCTGAACGTCGATACTGCTGGAGTCTCATATGTCCATTTTCTTCTCACACAAAAAAACTGCTTCCTCTAAAACATGCTGATGCGACCTGCTTTCTTGCTCAGCTGTAATTTTAGGGGTGTTCTCTGTCCCGCTTACAGTCTGAATCTAAACTAAGAAGTTTATGGGACACAGATGTGCCAAGACAAATAGTTTGCTTGGACCTTGCCACGTGTATTCAAAAGCATCCTTTCACTCCACCATCAAGTCTCTGCTTTACATCCTGCAAACTTCACACACACATACATACATACATACTGGAATGAGGCACTTTCTTTCTTTCTTTCTTTCTCAGCTACACTCACCTATCCCCCACGCTAACTTCTTTACCGCTTTTCTCTTGGCCTTGCTATGCATACTTTTCCTCTTAAGAAACCCATTGTCTGGCCTACCCCTTCCCTACATTGCCTTGCCTTTCCTTTCCTATCCAACCTTGCATTTCTTTGTCATTTTATGGCCATTGCTTTCCTCTTCCTTCCTGACCCATCCATGTCTTTCCCTTGCCCTTCCTACCAGTCCAGTGCCTTGCACCACCCATCCCCCTTGCCACTTTGTCCAGTTTCCCTTCCCCTTTGTCCAGCTCCAATCTTTCATTTCCTTCTCCTTCTAGGACTCTCATTGCCTTGCTTGCCTCTCCTTTGTCTTGCCTGGCAAAGCCACCACTTTTCTTGGCGTTCCCTTTGAACCTCTCCTCTCCCTTGCCTTGCATTCCCTTGCTCACTCGTCCCCCACCTGGAATTCAATACCCCTCTTTTTGCTGCATTTCTTCATCTTGCCTTGCCCTGCCTGCTTCTCCTAGGACTCTCAAGGCTTTCACGTACCTCCAGCGTTTCAGGAGCATGTGAGAGGAAGCCCAAAAGAGGTCACGTGCAAGCACACCCATCTGTCCTGGCAGCTTGCTTCTGGCACCTATCCTTACATGTCTTGAATTTTGGACATAAAATTCACATTTCACCTTTGCGCTTCAGGACCAGAATGACAGTTCTTTTGTATACCAAGGAAAGCAGGTAATCCAAGTGTTTTAGGTGCAGATTAGAGATGGCCCATGTGAGATCAAGGCCAGACAGAGAAGTCTGTCCTAGCCCCTTTTGTGTACCAGCAGTCTTTGAATGTACCTCTCATTTGTCTTGCCTTGGTGACCCAAAAGTTTCCTTGCCTTGCCCTGCCTTGCCTCCCTAGTCTTGCACTCCCTCCAGTGCCTACGCCCACACTTGACCTGCCTACTGCTTTCCTCCAGGGAAACCTAGCCTTGCCTAGCCCCTCCTGTTTCTGCCTGGCCTTCCTATGCCCATCCTTGCCTAGAAGTTCTGGGCCTTCTCTCACCTACCACTCCATTTGCTTGCCCCTCATGGCTCCAGCCTTGTCAGCTTCTCCCTTGACTTGCCTACAATTGCGCCTACACTTGGTTTGCATTGCAAAGAGCGGTAGGCAAGGCAAAGCAAAGCAAGGAAGGTCTTTCTAGGTCTTGCCAGGCAAGGCACACATAAGCAAGCAAGCAAAACAAGAGTAGACTAGCCACAGCATCAAAGGCAAGGCAAGGCCAAGTGACTCTGAGTGCCTTTCCTTGGCAAGTAAAAGATATAGTGACAATGTAATAGGGCAGGCGTTAAAGGTACCATGAGGAGGTGTAGTCCAGAGAGATATTTATGTCGTAGACCCTTCTGTGCAGGAGCCATTGTTGGACATAGTACAGGACATGGCATACAGCTTGGCTTGGTAAGTTCCTGAAGGAGAATGGCAATGCTTTCTCATGGGAAGGAAAGCACGTAGCCCCAGAGTTGGAGGTGCAGATAAGAAGCTGTGTCGCGCAGCTCAAGGATGACAGCAGCTTCTTGTGCCGGCATATTTGGAAGCACTCCCTCAATTTGTACAGTCATTGAGTCAGTATCCATCTTTGGAAGGCTGTCTGCCTCTAGTAAGAGTGTTCTGACACCATTGTATGGGATCAGTCACTGGATGTTTTGGATTTTGGAGGAGGAGATGCCATTTCTCTTGAAATGAGCTTCTTGTTCTTCTCTTTGGCAAAGAAATTAAGTTTGGATGGGCACTTTGGGTGGTCTCAGTGAATTCAAAGGTTTTTCCCAAGAGGTTTCCCTGTGGGTTAGAGCTGTTGAACTGACAGTGGGAATCTAGACACCAAGTTGTTGAGCTTTTTGTCCTTGTAGCTTTAGTGTGTGAGTAGTCCCTGTTGCCGTGCTGCTTGGATCTTGACTCTGAGACTGAAAGCTTAGGAGCGCAGAGCTGAAAAGAAAAGTGCCAATAGCAGGGTGTGTGTTCATTGTTTGATGGGTGAAGCTGAAATTGTAGGCAGCAAAGAACTTTCTCTCTCCGCTGGCACATTTGTTGAGCGGATGTCTTTGAGTTTGTTACCGGACTCTGCGAGAGTGAAAATGTTTGTTAGGGCAGAAGATTTCGTGTTGCCCTTTGAGTGTGGTGCAAAAGTGTTTGCACACTTGGAGGGGGAAGATCAGCAAAGTCTTTTTTTCCTGGCACAGTTAATTTGAGAGCAGGGACGTTTCCAACTGGGCTCTGTCCTTTGGAGCTGGCCTCGGTGCGTTTCCTTCTTTTGTTAGTCGACAGCGCCATCGTGTGGTTATTTTGATGAGCGCTGGCAGACGGTGCCAGGGAAAAAGCCAAGCTGTTTGCGGCTCCGGCCTCATTGGTGTAGGAGCAGCGCAGGGAAGAGCTCCGCTGGGGGTCCTGGCTCTTAGAGACTGAGAGAATGTGATCCTGTATGTAGCACAGAAGGAAGTGGAATTGTTTCATTGTGGGCTGTGCAGTTTATAAGCTGCAAATGAAAAGGCAATTGCAGCGCAGCCTCTTCTTTTCTGTGTGATCAGCTGCTCAACATGTAACTCGCACACACTGAACTGCATCCACCTCCCTGGAGATATAAAATGTGTATATCACTTTCCTCAAACTCTATGTATTACCTTGCACTCTAGCAGATCCCAAACCGCTTCAAAACGTCCAGCAGCTGCTCAAAAACAAAAAGTCCAACAAAAAGCTAGTGCTGGCCTTTAGAGTGCCTTTGCAGTCCGTAAAATAGACGAAACGCACTAGGGCTTTGAATGCTTCTTCCCAACTATATAAATTCTCTCCAAGTGGCAAAGTCCATCATTACAGCAAAATTTTTCAGCTGGAGTTCTGACTGAGAGATGTGCCAGGACAGAAGGCATTTGCTGACCTACCCTTTTTCCCTGTGTAACTTGGTATTTGCAGTACAATTATTTTCAGTGTCGCTGTGTCCAAGCAGCTAGAGATTACACAGATAGAAGTGTCAAGAGAGATGCTGCTAAAGTACGCCCTTCTTATAGCAGCATTTAAATACGCCTTGCTGCTTTTTCTTTCCCAGAGAGACCTGCTGTCAATTTTTTCACTCTGGCTTCTTGATCAAAAATGTCCACCTGAAATGTCTTACAGAAATAGGCTCCTGGTGTAAAAACCAGTACGGGGCTACATTTTCTGCGTGCTCCACATAAGTCACATCAAACTCACTCATCAAACTTCGCTCTCTCCTTCCATTCTCCACTGCCTCTACCATTGTGTTCTCTGGATCTCAGAGTCTAAAGGCAGGCGCAATAGTTTCCACTGAGGGGTTGGAAGAGGTGTACAAGCAGCACAAATAGCTTCTGCGCTGCGCAGGCCATTTCTCTGCATTTTAGAGCCTAAGGGAAAGCGCTAGTGTTCCTGCGGAGAGCTGCAACAGCTGCAGAATATGTGTTGTCTTGGCACATGTTTGCAATCCACCATGATGGATCCTTAGTGAAACCAAACTGTGGTTCTGCTTCAAACATCTCACCCTGCTTGGCCACAAAGCTTTCGCTGACATGTCCCATTGCCTTTTTATTGCTGCGTTTCATTTTCAGAGTTTGTACGGAATCATTGCACTTTGCTTCTAAGCTGAACGTCGATACTGCTGGAGTCTCATATGTCCATTTTCTTCTCACACAAAAAAACTGCTTCCTCTAAAACATGCTGATGCGACCTGCTTTCTTGCTCAGCTGTAATTTTAGGGGTGTTCTCTGTCCCGCTTACAGTCTGAATCTAAACTAAGAAGTTTATGGGACACAGATGTGCCAAGACAAATAGTTTGCTTGGACCTTGCCACGTGTATTCAAAAGCATCCTTTCACTCCACCATCAAGTCTCTGCTTTACATCCTGCAAACTTCACACACACATACATACATACATACTGGAATGAGGCACTTTCTTTCTTTCTTTCTTTCTCAGCTACACTCACCTATCCCCCACGCTAACTTCTTTACCGCTTTTCTCTTGGCCTTGCTATGCATACTTTTCCTCTTAAGAAACCCATTGTCTGGCCTACCCCTTCCCTACATTGCCTTGCCTTTCCTTTCCTATCCAACCTTGCATTTCTTTGTCATTTTATGGCCATTGCTTTCCTCTTCCTTCCTGACCCATCCATGTCTTTCCCTTGCCCTTCCTACCAGTCCAGTGCCTTGCACCACCCATCCCCCTTGCCACTTTGTCCAGTTTCCCTTCCCCTTTGTCCAGCTCCAATCTTTCATTTCCTTCTCCTTCTAGGACTCTCATTGCCTTGCTTGCCTCTCCTTTGTCTTGCCTGGCAAAGCCACCACTTTTCTTGGCGTTCCCTTTGAACCTCTCCTCTCCCTTGCCTTGCATTCCCTTGCTCACTCGTCCCCCACCTGGAATTCAATACCCCTCTTTTTGCTGCATTTCTTCATCTTGCCTTGCCCTGCCTGCTTCTCCTAGGACTCTCAAGGCTTTCACGTACCTCCAGCGTTTCAGGAGCATGTGAGAGGAAGCCCAAAAGAGGTCACGTGCAAGCACACCCATCTGTCCTGGCAGCTTGCTTCTGGCACCTATCCTTACATGTCTTGAATTTTGGACATAAAATTCACATTTCACCTTTGCGCTTCAGGACCAGAATGACAGTTCTTTTGTATACCAAGGAAAGCAGGTAATCCAAGTGTTTTAGGTGCAGATTAGAGATGGCCCATGTGAGATCAAGGCCAGACAGAGAAGTCTGTCCTAGCCCCTTTTGTGTACCAGCAGTCTTTGAATGTACCTCTCATTTGTCTTGCCTTGGTGACCCAAAAGTTTCCTTGCCTTGCCCTGCCTTGCCTCCCTAGTCTTGCACTCCCTCCAGTGCCTACGCCCACACTTGACCTGCCTACTGCTTTCCTCCAGGGAAACCTAGCCTTGCCTAGCCCCTCCTGTTTCTGCCTGGCCTTCCTATGCCCATCCTTGCCTAGAAGTTCTGGGCCTTCTCTCACCTACCACTCCATTTGCTTGCCCCTCATGGCTCCAGCCTTGTCAGCTTCTCCCTTAACTTGCCTACAATTGCGCCTACACTTGGTTTGCATTGCAAAGAGCGGTAGGCAAGGCAAAGCAAAGCAAGGAAGGTCTTTCTAGGTCTTGCCAGGCAAGGCACACATAAGCAAGCAAGCAAAACAAGAGTAGACTAGCCACAGCATCAAAGGCAAGGCAAGGCCAAGTGACTCTGAGTGCCTTTCCTTGGCAAGTAAAAGATATAGTGACAATGTAATAGGGCAGGCGTTAAAGGTACCATGAGGAGGTGTAGTCCAGAGAGATATTTATGTCGTAGACCCTTCTGTGCAGGAGCCATTGTTGGACATAGTACAGGACATGGCATACAGCTTGGCTTGGTAAGTTCCTGAAGGAGAATGGCAATGCTTTCTCATGGGAAGGAAAGCACGTAGCCCCAGAGTTGGAGGTGCAGATAAGAAGCTGTGTCGCGCAGCTCAAGGACGACAGCAGCTTCTTGTGCCGGCATATTTGGAAGCACTCCCTCAATTTGTACAGTCATTGAGTCAGTATCCATCTTTGGAAGGCTGTCTGCCTCTAGTAAGAGTGTTCTGACACCATTGTATGGGATCAGTCACTGGATGTTTTGGATTTTGGAGGAGGGGATGCCATTTCTCTTGAAATGAGCTTCTTGTTCTTCTCTTTGGCAAAGAAATTAAGTTTGGATGGGCACTTTAGGTGGTCTCAGTGAATTTAAAGGTTTTTCCCAAGAGGTTTCCCTGTGGGTTAGAGCTGTTGAACTGACAGTGGGAATCTAGACACCAAGTTGTTGAGCTTTTTGTCCTTGTAACTTTAGTGTGTGAGTAGTCCCTGTTGCCATGCTGCTTGGATCTTGACTCTGACACTGAAAGCTTAGGAGAGTAGAGCAGAAAAGAAAAGTGTCAATAGCAGGGTGTGTGTTCATTGTTTGATGGGTGAAGCTGAAATTGAAGGCAGCAAAGAACTTTCTCTTTCCGCTGGCACATTTGTTGAGCGGATGTCTTTGAGTTTGTTACCGGACTCTGCGAGAGTGAAAATGTTTGTTAGGGCAGAAGATTTCGTGTTGCCCTTTGAGTGTGGTGCAAAAGTGTTTGCACACTTGGAGGGGGAAGATCAGCAAAGTCTTTTTTTCCTGGCACAGTTAATTTGAGAGCAGGGACGTTTCCAACTGGGCTCTGTCCTTTGGAGCTGGCCTCGGTGCGTTTCCTTCTTTTGTTAGTCGACAGCGCCATCGTGTGGTTATTTTGATGAGCGCTGGCAGACGGTGCCAGGGAAAAAGCCAAGCTGTTTGCGGCTCCGGCCTCATTGGTGTAGGAGCAGCGCAGGGAAGAGCTCCGCTGGGGGTCCTGGCTCTTAGAGACTGAGAGAATGTGATCCTGTATGTAGCACAGAAGGAAGTGGAATTGTTTCATTGTGGGCTGTGCAGTTTATAAGCTGCAAATGAAAAGGCAATTGCAGCGCAGCCTCTTCTTTTCTGTGTGATCAGCTGCTCAACATGTAACTCGCACACACTGAACTGCATCCACCTCCCTGGAGATATAAAATGTGTATATCACTTTCCTCAAACTCTATGTATTACCTTGCACTCTAGCAGATCCCAAACCGCTTCAAAACGTCCAGCAGCTGCTCAAAAACAAAAAGTCCAACAAAAAGCTAGTGCTGGCCTTTAGAGTGCCTTTGCAGTCCGTAAAATAGACGAAACGCACTAGGGCTTTGAATGCTTCTTCCCAACTATATAAATTCTCTCCAAGTGGCAAAGTCCATCATTACAGCAAAATTTTTCAGCTGGAGTTCTGACTGAGAGATGTGCCAGGACAGAAGGCATTTGCTGACCTACCCTTTTTCCCTGTGTAACTTGGTATTTGCAGTACAATTATTTTCAGTGTCGCTGTGTCCAAGCAGCTAGAGATTACACAGATAGAAGTGTCAAGAGAGATGCTGCTAAAGTACGCCCTTCTTATAGCAGCATTTAAATGGCACACGACGCCTTGCTGCTTTTTCTTTCCCAGAGAGACCTGCTGTCAATTTTTTCACTCTGGCTTCTTGATCAAAAATGTCCACCTGAAATGTCTTACAGAAATAGGCTCCTGGTGTAAAAACCAGTACGGGGCTACATTTTCTGCGTGCTCCACATAAGTCACATCAAACTCACTCATCAAACTTCGCTCTCTCCTTCCATTCTCCACTGCCTCTACCATTGTGTTCTCTGGATCTCAGAGTCTAAAGGCAGGCGCAATAGTTTCCACTGAGGGGTTGGAAGAGGTGTACAAGCAGCACAAATAGCTTCTGCGCTGCGCAGGCCATTTCTCTGCATTTTAGAGCCTAAGGGAAAGCGCTAGTGTTCCTGCGGAGAGCTGCAACAGCTGCAGAATATGTGTTGTCTTGGCACATGTTTGCAATCCACCATGATGGATCCTTAGTGAAACCAAACTGTGGTTCTGCTTCAAACATCTCACCCTGCTTGGCCACAAAGCTTTCGCTGACATGTCCCATTGCCTTTTTATTGCTGCGTTTCATTTTCAGAGTTTGTACGGAATCATTGCACTTTGCTTCTAAGCTGAACGTCGATACTGCTGGAGTCTCATATGTCCATTTTCTTCTCACACAAAAAAACTGCTTCCTCTAAAACATGCTGATGCGACCTGCTTTCTTGCTCAGCTGTAATTTTAGGGGTGTTCTCTGTCCCGCTTACAGTCTGAATCTAAACTAAGAAGTTTATGGGACACAGATGTGCCAAGACAAATAGTTTGCTTGGACCTTGCCACGTGTATTCAAAAGCATCCTTTCACTCCACCATCAAGTCTCTGCTTTACATCCTGCAAACTTCACACACACATACATACATACAAACTGGAATGAGGCACTTTCTTTCTTTCTTTCTTTCTTTCTTTTTTTCTTTCTTTCTTTCTTTCTTTCTTTCTTTCTTTCTTTCTTTCTTTCTTTCTTTCTTTCTTTCTTTCTTTCTTTCTTTCTTTCTTTCTTTCTTTCTTTCTTTCTTTCTTTCTTTCTTTCTTTCCTTCTTTCCTTCTTTCCTTCTTTCCTTCTTTCCTTCTTTCCTTCTTTCCTTCTTTCTTTCTTTCTTTCTTTCTTTCTTTCTTTCTTTCTTTCTTTCTTTCTTTCTTTCTTTCTTTCTTTCTTTCTTTCTTTCTTTCTTTCTTTCTTTCTTTCTTTCTTTCTTTCTTTCTTTCTTTCTTTCTTTCTTTCTTTCTTTCTTTCTTTCTTTCTTTCTTTCTTTCTTTCTTTCTTTCTTTCTTTCTTTCTTTCTTTCTTTCTCAGCTACACTCACCTATCCCCCACGCTAACTTCTTTACCGCTTTTCTCTTGGCCTTGCTATGCATACTTTTCCTCTTAAGACACCCATTGTCTGGCCTACCCCTTCCCTACATTGCCTTGCCTTTCCTTTCCTATCCAACCTTGCATTTCTTTGTCATTCCTGGCCATTGTTTTCCTCTTCCTTCCTGACCCATCCATGTCTTTCCCTAGCCCTTCCTACCAGTCCAGTGCCTTGCACCACCCATCCCCCTTGCCACTTTGTTTGGTTTCCCTTCCCCTTTGTCCAGCTCCAATCTTTCATTTCCTTCTCCTTCTAGGACTCTCATTGCCTTGCTTGCCTCTCCTTTGTCTTGCCTGGCAAAGCCACCACTTTTCTTGGCGTTCCCTTTGAACCTCTCCTCTCCCTTGCCTTGCATTCCCTTGCTCACTCGTCCCCCACCTGGAATTCAATACCCCTCTTTTTGCTGCATTTCTTCATCTTGCCTTGCCCTGCCTGCTTCTCCTAGGACTCTCAAGGCTTTCACGTACCTCCAGCGTTTCAGGAGCATGTGAGAGGAAGCCCAAAAGAGGTCACGTGCAAGCACACCCATCTGTCCTGGCAGCTTGCTTCTGGCACCTATCCTTACATGTCTTGAATTTTGGACATAAAATTCACATTTCACCTTTGCGCTTCAGGACCAGAATGACAGTTCTTTTGTATACCAAGGAAAGCAGGTAATCCAAGTGTTTTAGGTGCAGATTAGAGATGGCCCATGTGAGATCAAGGCCAGCCAGAGAAGTCTGTCCTAGCCCCTTTTGTGTACCAGCAGTCTTTGAATGTACCTCTCATTTGTCTTGCCTTGGTGACCCAAAAGTTTCCTTGCCTTGCCCTGCCTTGCCTCCCTAGTCTTGCACTCCCTCCAGTGCCTACGCCCACACTTGACCTGCCTACTGCTTTCCTCCAGGGAAACCTAGCCTTGCCTAGCCCCTCCTGTTTCTGCCTGGCCTTCCTATGCCCATCCTTGCCTAGAAGTTCTGGGCCTTCTCTCACCTACCACTCCATTTGCTTGCCCCTCATGGCTCCAGCCTTGTCAGCTTCTCCCTTGACTTGCCTACAATTGCGCCTACACTTGGTTTGCATTGCAAAGAGCGGTAGGCAAGGCAAAGCAAAGCAAGGAAGGTCTTTCTAGGTCTTGCCAGGCAAGGCACACATAAGCAAGCAAGCAAAACAAGAGTAGACTAGCCACAGCATCAAAGGCAAGGCAAGGCCAAGTGACTCTGAGTGCCTTTCCTTGGCAAGTAAAAGATATAGTGACAATGTAATAGGGCAGGCGTTAAAGGTACCATGAGGAGGTATAGTCCAGCAAGATATTTATGTCGTAGACCCTTCTGTGCAGGAGCCATTGTTGGACATAGTACAGGACATGGCATACAGTTTGGCTTGGTAAGTTCCTGAAGGAGAATGGCAATGCTTTCTCATGGGAAGGAAAGCACGTAGCCCCAGAGTTGGAGGTGCAGATAAGAAGCTGTGTCGCGCAGCTCAAGGACGACAGCAGCTTCTTGTGCCGGCATATTTGGAAGCACTCCCTCAATTTGTACAGTCATTGAGTCAGTATCCATCTTTGGAAGGCTGTCTGCCTCTATTAAGAGTGTTCTGACACCATTGTATGGGATCAGTCACTGGATGTTTTGGATTTTGGAGGAGGGGATGCCATTTCTCTTGAAATGAGCTTCTTGTTCTTCTCTTTGGCAAAGAAATTAAGTTTGGATGGGCACTTTGGGTGGTCTCAGTGAATGTAAAGGTTTTTCCCAAGAGGTTTCCCTGTGGGTTAGAGCTGTTGAACTGACAGTGGGAATCTAGACACCAAGTTGTTGAGCTTTTTGTCCTTGTAGCCTTAGTGTGTGAGTAGTCCCTGTTGCCATGCTGCTTGGATCTTGACTCTGACACTGAAAGCTTAGGAGCGTAGAGCTGAAAAGAAAAGTGCCAATAGCAGGGTGTGTGTTCATTGTTTGATGGATGAAGCTGAAATTGTAGGCAGCAAAGAACTTTCTCTCTCCGCTGGCACATTTGTTGAGCGGATGTCTTTGAGTTTGTTACCGGACTCTGCGAGAGTGAAAATGTTTGTTAGGGCAGAGGATTTTGTGTTGCCCTTTGAGTGTGGTGCAAAAGTGTTTGCACACTTGGAGGGGGAAGATCAGCAAAGTCTTTTTTTCCTGGCACAGTTAATTTGAGAGCAGGGACGTTTCCAACTCGGCTCTGTCCTTTGGAGCTGGCCTCGGTGCGTTTCCTTCTTTTGTTAGTCGACAGCGCCATCGTGTGGTTATTTTGATGAGCGCTGGCAGACGGTGCCAGGGAAAAAGCCAAGCTGTTTGCGGCTCCGGCCTCATTGGTGTAGGAGCAGCGCAGGGAAGAGCTCCGCTGGGGGTCCTGGCTCTTAGAGACTGAGAGAATGTGATCCTGTATGTAGCACAGAAGGAAGTGGAATTGTTTCATTGTGGGCTGTGCAGTTTATAAGCTGCAAATGAAAAGGCAATTGCAGCGCAGCCTCTTCTTTTCTGTGTGATCAGCTGCTCAACATGTAACTCGCACACACTGAACTGCATCCACCTCCCTGGAGATATAAAATGTGTATATCACTTTCCTCAAACTCTATGTATTACCTTGCACTCTAGCAGATCCCAAACCGCTTCAAAACGTCCAGCAGCTACTCAAAAACAAAAAGTCCAACAAAAAGCTAGTGCTGGCCTTTAGAGTGCTTTTGCAGTCCATAAAATAGACGAAATGCACTAGGGCTTTGAATGCTTCTTCCCAACTATATAAATTCTCTCCAAGTGGCAAAGTCCATCATTACAGCAAAATTTTTCAGCTGGAGTTCTGACTGAGAGATGTGCCAGGACAGAAGGCATTTGCTGACCTACCCTTTTTCCCTGTGTAACTTGGTATTTGCAGTACAATTATTTTCAGTGTCGCTGTGTCCAAGCAGCTAGAGATTACACAGATAGAAGTGTCAAGAGAGATGCTGCTAAAGTACGCCCTTCTTATAGCAGCATTTAAATGGCACACGACGCCTTGCTGCTTTTTCTTTCCCAGAGACACCTGCTGTCAATTTTTTCACTCTGGCTTCTTGATCAAAAATGTCCACCTGAAATGTCTTACAGAAATAGGCTCCAGGTGTAAAAACCAGTACGGGGCTACATTTTCTGCGTGCTCCACATAAGTCACATCAAACTCACTCATCAAACTTCACTCTCTCCTTCCATTCTCCACCACTGCCTCTACCATTGTGTTCTCTGGATCTCAGAGTCTAAAGGCAGGCGCAATAGTTTCCACTGAGGGGTTGGAAGAGGTGTACAAGCAGCACAAATAGCTTCTGCGCTGCGCAGGCCATTTCTCTGCATTTTAGAGCCTAAGGGAAAGCGCTAGTGTTCCTGCGGAGAGCTGCAACAGCTGCAGAATATGTGTTGTCTTGGCACATGTTTGCAATCCACCATGATGGATCCTTAGTGAAACCAAACTGTGGTTCTGATTCAAACATCTCACCCTGCTTGGCCACAAAGCTTTCGCTGACATGTCCCATTGCCTTTTTATTGCTGCGTTTCATTTTCAGAGTTTGTACGGAATCATTGCACTTTGCTTCTAAGCTGAACGTCGATACTGCTGGAGTCTCATATGTCCATTTTCTTCTCACACAAAAAAACTGCTTCCTTTAAAACATGCTGATGCGACCTGCTTTCTTGCTCAGCTGTAATTTTAGGGGTGTTCTCTGTCCCGCTTACAGTCTGAATCTAAACTAAGAAGTTTATGGGACACAGATGTGCCAAGACAAATAGTTTGCTTGGACCTTGCCACGTGTATTCAAAAGCATCCTTTCACTCCACCATCAAGTCTCTGCTTTACATCCTGCAAACTTCACACACACATACATACATACATACTGGAATGAGGCACTTTCTTTCTTTCTTTATTTCTTTCTTTCTCAGCTACACTCACCTATCCCCCACGCTAACTTCTTTACCGCTTTTCTCTTGGCCTTGCTATGCATACTTTTCCTCTTAAGAAACCCATTGTCTGGCCTACCCCTTCCCTACATTGCCTTGCCTTTCCTTTCCTATCCAACCTTGCATTTCTTTGTCATTCCTGGCCATTGTTTTCCTCTTCCTTCCTGACCCATCCATGTCTTTCCCTTGCCCTTCCTACCAGTCCAGTGCCTTGCACCACCCATCCCCCTTGCCACTTTGTCCAGTTTCCCTTCCCCTTTGTCCAGCTCCAATCTTTCATTTCCTTCTCCTTCTAGGACTCTCATTGCCTTGCTTGCCTCTCCTTTGTCTTGCCTGGCAAAGCCACCACTTTTCTTGGCGTTACCTTTGAACCTCTCCTCTCCCTTGCCTTGCATTCCCTTGCTCACTCGTCCCCCACCCAGAATTCAATACCCCTCTTTTTGCGGAATTTCTTCATCTTGCCTCGCCCTGCCTGCTTCTCCTAGGACTCTCAAGGCTTTCACGTACCTCCAGCGTTTCAGGAGCATGTGAGAGGAAGCCCAAAAGAGGTCACGTGCAAGCACACCCATCTGTCCTGGCAGCTTGCTTCTAGCACCTATCCTTACATGTCTTGAATTTTGGACATAAAATTCACATTTCACCTTTGCGCTTCAGGACCAGAATGACAGTTCTTTTGTATACCAAGGAAAGCAGGTAATCCAAGTGTTTTAGGTGCAGATTAGAGATGGCCCATGTGAGATCAAGGCCAGACAGAGAAGTCTGTCCTAGCCCCTTTTGTGTACCAGCAGTCTTTGAATGTACCTCTCATTTGTCTTGCCTTGGTGACCCAAAAGTTTCCTTGCCTTGCCCTGCCTTGCCTCCCTAGCCTTGCACTCCCTCCAGTGCCTACGCCCACACTTGACCTACCTACTGCTTTCCTCCAGGGAAACCTAGCCTTGCCTAGCCCCTCCTGTTTCTGCCTGGCCTTCCTATGCCCATCCTTGCCTAGAAGTTCTGGGCCTTCTCTCACCTACCACTCCATTTGCTTGCCCTTCATGGCTCCAGCTTTGTCAGCTTCTCCCTTGACTTGCCTACAATTGTGCCTACACTTGGTTTGCATTGCAAAGAGCGGTAGGCAAGGCAAAGCAAAGCAAGGAAGGTCTTTCTAGGTCTTGCCAGGCAAGGCACACATAAGCAAGCAAGCAAAACAAGAGTAGACTAGCCACAGCATCAAAGGCAAGGCAAGGCCAAGTGACTCTGAGTGCCTTTCCTTGGCAAGTAAAAGATATAGTGACAATGTAATAGGGCAGGCGTTAAAGGTACCATGAGGAGGTATAGTCCAGCAAGATATTTATGTCGTAGACCCTTCTGTGCAGGAGCCATTGTTGGACATAGTACAGGACATGGCATACAGCTTGGCTTGGTAAGTTCCTGAAGGAGAATGGCAATGCTTTCTCATGGGAAGGAAAGCACGTAGCCCCAGAGTTGGAGGTGCAGATAAGAAGCTGTGTCGCGCAGCTCAAGGACGACAGCAGCTTCTTGTGCCGGCATATTTGGAAGCACTCCCTCAATTTGTACAGTCATTGAGTCAGTATCCATCTTTGGAAGGCTGTCTGCCTCTAGTAAGAGTGTTCTGACACCATTGTATGGGATCAGTCACTGGATGTTTTGGATTTTGGAGGAGGGGATGCCATTTCTCTTGAAATGAGCTTCTTGTTCTTCTCTTTGGCAAAGAAATTAAGTTTGGATGGGCACTTTGGGTGGTCTCAGTGAATTCAAAGGTTTTTCCCAAGAGGTTTCCCTGTGGGTTAGAGCTGTTGAACTGACAGTGGGAATCTAGACACCAAGTTGTTGAGCTTTTTGTCCTTGTAGCTTTAGTGTGTGAGTAGTCCCTGTTGCCGTGCTGCTTGGATCTTGACTCTGAGACTGAAAGCTTAGGAGCGCAGAGCTGAAAAGAAAAGTGCCAATAGCAGGGTGTGTGTTCATTGTTTGATGGGTGAAGCTGAAATTGTAGGCAGCAAAGAACTTTCTCTCTCCGCTGGCACATTTGTTGAGCGGATGTCTTTGAGTTTGTTACCGGACTCTGCGAGAGTGAAAATGTTTGTTAGGGCAGAGGATTTCGTGTTGCCCTTTGAGTGTGGTGCAAAAGTGTTTGCACACTTGGAGGGGGAAGATCAGCAAAGTCTTTTTTTCCTGGCACAGTTAATTTGAGAGCAGGGATGTTTCCAACTCGGCTCTGTCCTTTGGAGCTGGCCTCGGTGCGTTTCCTTCTTTTGTTAGTCGACAGCGCCATCGTGTGGTTATTTTGATGAGCGCTGGCAGACGGTGCCAGGGAAAAAGCCAAGCTGTTTGCGGCTCCGGCCTCATTGGTGTAGGAGCAGCGCAGGGAAGAGCTCCGCTGGGGGTCCTGGCTTTAGAGACGGAGAGAATGTGATCCTGTATGTAGCACAGAAGGAAGTGGAATTGTTTCATTGTGGGCTGTGCAGTTTATAAGCTGCAAATGAAAAGGCAATTGCAGCGCAGCCTCTTCTTTTCTGTGTGATCAGCTGCTCAACATGTAACTCGCACACACTGAACTGCATCCACCTCCCTGGAGATATAAAATGTGTATATCACTTTCCTCAAACTCTATGTATTACCTTGCACTCTAGCAGATCCCAAACCGCTTCAAAACGTCCAGCAGCTACTCAAAAAGAAAAAGTCCAACAAAAAGCTAGTGCTGGCCTTTAGAGTGCCTTTGCAGTCCGTAAAATAGACAAAATGCACTAGGGCTTTGAATGCTTCTTCCCAACTATATAAATTCTCTCCAAGTGGCAAAGTCCATCATTACAGCAAAATTTTTCAGCTGGAGTTCTGACTGAGAGATGTGCCAGGACAGAAGGCATTTGCTGACCTACCCTTTTTCCCTGTGTAACTTGGTATTTGCAGTACAATTATTTTCAGTGTCGCTGTGTCCAAGCAGCTAGAGATTACACAGATAGAAGTGTCAAGAGAGATGCTGCTAAAGTCCCCCCTTCTCATAGCAGCATTTAAATGGCACACGACGCCTTGCTGCTTTTTCTTTCCCAGAGAGACCTGCTGTCAATTTTTTCACTCTGGCTTCTTGATCAAAAATGTCCACCTGAAGTGTCTTACAGAAATAGGCTCCAGGTGTAAAAACCAGTACGGGGCTACATTTTCTGCGTGCTCCACATAAGTCACATCAAACTCACTCATCAAACTTCACTCTCTCCTTCCATTCTCCACTGCCTCTACCATTGTGTTCTCTGGATCTCAGAGTCTAAAGGCAGGCGCAATAGTTTCCACTGAGGGGTTGGAAGAGGTGTACAAGCAGCACAAATAGCTTCTGCGCTGCGCAGGCCATTTCTCTGCATTTTAGAGTCTAAGGGAAAGCGCTAGTGTTCCTGCGGAGAGCTGCAACAGCTGCAGAATATGTGTTGTCTTGGCACATGTTTGCAATCCACCATGATGGATCCTTAGTGAAGCCAAACTGTGGTTCTGCTTCAAACATCTCACCCTGCTTGGCCACAAAGCTTTCGCTGACATGTCCCATTGCCTTTTTATTGCTGCGTTTCATTTTCAGAGTTTGTACGGAATCATTGCACTTTGCTTCTAAGCTGAACGTCGATACTGCTGGAGTCTCATATGTCCATTTTCTTCTCACACAAAAAAACTGCTTCCTTTAAAACATGCTGATGCGACCTGCTTTCTTGCTCAGCTGTAATTTTAGGGGTGTTCTCTGTCCCGCTTACAGTCTGAATCTAAACTAAGAAGTTTATGGGACACAGATGTGCCAAGACAAATAGTTTGCTTGGACCTTGCCACGTGTATTCAAAAGCATCCTTTCACTCCACCATCAAGTCTCTGCTTTACATCCTGCAAACTTCACACACACATACATACATACATACTGGAATGAGGCACTTTCTTTCTTTCTTTCTTTCTTTCTTTCTCAGCTACACTCACCTATCCCCCACACTAACTTCTTTACCGCTTTTCTCTTGGCCTTGCTATGCATACTTTTCCTCTTAAGACACCCATTGTCTGGCCTACCCCTTCCCTACATTGCCTTGCCTTTCCTTTCCTATCCAACCTTGCATTTCTTTGTCATTCCTGGCCATTGTTTTCCTCTTCCTTCCTGACCCATCCATGTCTTTCCCTTGCCCTTCCTACCAGTCCAGTGCCTTGCACCACCCATCCCCCTTGCCACTTTGTTTGGTTTCCCTTCCCCTTTGTCCAGCTCCAATCTTTCATTTCCTTCTCCTTCTAGGACTCTCATTGCCTTGCTTGCCTCTCCTTTGTCTTGCCTGGCAAAGCCACCACTTTTCTTGGCGTTCCCTTTGAACCTCTCCTCTCCCTTGCCTTGCATTCCCTTGCTCACTCGTCCCCCACCCAGAATTCAATACCCCTCTTTTTGCGGAATTTCTTCACCTTGCGTTGCCCTGCCTGCTTCTCCTAGGACTCTCAAGGCTTTCACGTACCTCCAGCGTTTCAGGAGCATGTGAGAGGAAGCCCAAAAGAGGTCACGTGCAAGCACACCCATCTGTCCTGGCAGCTTGCTTCTGGCACCTATCCTTACATGTCTTGAATTTTGGACATAAAATTCACATTTCACCTTTGCGCTTCAGGACCAGAATGACAGTTCTTTTGTATACCAAGGAAAGCAGGTAATCCAAGTGTTTTAGGTGCAGATTAGAGATGGCCCATGTGAGATCAAGGCCAGACAGAGAAGTCTGTCCTAGCCCCTTTTGTGTACCAGCAGTCTTTGAATGTACCTCTCATTTGTCTTGCCTTGGTGACCCAAAAGTTTCCTTGCCTTGCCCTGCCTTGCCTCCCTAGCCTTGCACTCCCTCCAGTGCCTACGCCCACACTTGACCTGCCTACTGCTTTCCTCCAGGGAAACCTAGCCTTGCCTAGCCCCTCCTGTTTCTGCCTGGCCTTCCTATGCCCATCCTTGCCTAGAAGTTCTGGGCCTTCTCTCACCTACCACTCCATTTGCTTGCCCCTCATGGCTCCAGCCTTGTCAGCTTCTCCCTTGACTTGCCTACAATTGCGCCTACACTTGGTTTGCATTGCAAAGAGCGGTAGGCAAGGCAAAGCAAAGCAAGGAAGGTCTTTCTAGGTCTTGCCAGGCAAGGCACACATAAGCAAGCAAGCAAAACAAGAGTAGACTAGCCACAGCATCAAAGGCAAGGCAAGGCCAAGTGACTCTGAGTGCCTTTCCTTGGCAAGTAAAAGATATAGTGACAATGTAATAGGGCAGGCGTTAAAGGTACCATGAGGAGGTATAGTCCAGCAAGATATTTATGTCGTAGACCCTTCTGTGCAGGAGCCATTGTTGGACATAGTACAGGACATGGCATACAGTTTGGCTTGGTAAGTTCCTGAAGGAGAATGGCAATGCTTTCTCATGGGAAGGAAAGCACGTAGCCCCAGAGTTGGAGGTGCAGATAAGAAGCTGTGTCGCGCAGCTCAAGGATGACAGCAGCTTCTTGTGCCGGCATATTTGGAAGCACTCCCTCAATTTGTACAGTCATTGAGTCAGTATCCATCTTTGGAAGGCTGTCTGCCTCTAGTAAGAGTGTTCTGACACCATTGTATGGGATCAGTCACTGGATGTTTTGGATTTTGGAGGAGGAGATGCCATTTCTCTTGAAATGAGCTTCTTGTTCTTCTCTTTGGCAAAGAAATTAAGTTTGGATGGGCACTTTGGGTGGTCTCAGTGAATTCAAAGGTTTTTCCCAAGAGGTTTCCCTGTGGGTTAGAGCTGTTGAACTGACAGTGGGAATCTAGACACCAAGTTGTTGAGCTTTTTGTCCTTGTAGCTTTAGTGTGTGAGTAGTCCCTGTTGCCGTGCTGCTTGGATCTTGACTCTGAGACTGAAAGCTTAGGAGCGCAGAGCTGAAAAGAAAAGTGCCAATAGCAGGGTGTGTGTTCATTGTTTGATGGGTGAAGCTGAAATTGTAGGCAGCAAAGAACTTTCTCTCTCCGCTGGCACATTTGTTGAGCGGATGTCTTTGAGTTTGTTACCGGACTCTGCGAGAGTGAAAATGTTTGTTAGGGCAGAGGATTTCGTGTTGCCCTTTGAGTGTGGTGCAAAAGTGTTTGCACACTTGGAGGGGGAAGATCAGCAAAGTCTTTTTTTCCTGGCACAGTTAATTTGAGAGCAGGGACGTTTCCAACTCGGCTCTGTCCTTTGGAGCTGGCCTCGGTGCGTTTCCTTCTTTTGTTAGTCGACAGCGCCATCGTGTGGTTATTTTGATGAGCGCTGGCAGACGGTGCCAGGGAAAAAGCCAAGCTGTTTGCGGCTCCGGCCTCATTGGTGTAGGAGCAGCGCAGGGAAGAGCTCCGCTGGGGGTCCTGGCTCTTAGAGACGGAGAGAATGTGATCCTGTATGTAGCACAGAAGGAAGTGGAATTGTTTCATTGTGGGCTGTGCAGTTTATAAGCTGCAAATGAAAAGGCAATTGCAGCGCAGCCTCTTCTTTTCTGTGTGATCAGCTGCTCAACATGTAACTCGCACACACTGAACTGCATCCACCTCCCTGGAGATACAAAATGTGTATATCACTTTCCTCAAACTCTATGTATTACCTTGCACTCTAGCAGATCCCAAACCGCTTCAAAACGTCCAGCAGCTACTCAAAAAGAAAAAGTCCAACAAAAAGCTAGTGCTGGCCTTTAGAGTGCCCTTGCAGTCCGTAAAATAGACGAAATGCACTAGGGCTTTGAATGCTTCTTCCCAACTATATAAATTCTCTCCAAGTGGCAAAGTCCATCATTACAGCAAAATTTTTCAGCTGGAGTTCTGACTGAGAGATGTGCCAGGACAGAAGGCATTTGCTGACCTACCCTTTTTCCCTGTGTAACTTGGTATTTGCAGTACAATTATTTTCAGTGTCGCTGTGTCCAAGCAGCTAGAGATTACACAGATAGAAGTGTCAAGAGAGATGCTGCTAAAGTACGCCCTTCTTATAGCAGCATTTAAATGGCACACGACGCCTTGCTGCTTTTTCTTTCCCAGAGAGACCTGCTGTCAATTTTTTCACTCTGGCTTCTTGATCAAAAATGTCCACCTGAAATGTCTTACAGAAATAGGCTCCAGGTGTAAAAACCAGTACGGGGCTACATTTTCTGCGTGCTCCACATAAGTCACATCAAACTCACTCATCAAACTTCACTCTCTCCTTCCATTCTCCACTGCCTCTACCATTGTGTTCTCTGGATCTCAGAGTCTAAAGGCAGGCGCAATAGTTTCCACTGAGGGGTTGGAAGAGGTGTACAAGCAGCACAAATAGCTTCTGCGCTGCGCAGGCCATTTCTCTGCATTTTAGAGTCTAAGGGAAAGCGCTAGTGTTCCTGCGGAGAGCTGCAACAGCTGCAGAATATGTGTTGTCTTGGCACATGTTTGCAATCCACCATGATGGATCCTTAGTGAAGCCAAACTGTGGTTCTGCTTCAAACATCTCACCCTGCTTGGCCACAAAGCTTTCGCTGACATGTCCCATTGCCTTTTTATTGCTGCGTTTCATTTTCAGAGTTTGTACGGAATCATTGCACTTTGCTTCTAAGCTGAACGTCGATACTGCTGGAGTCTCATATGTCCATTTTCTTCTCACACAAAAAAACTGCTTCCTTTAAAACATGCTGATGCGACCTGCTTTCTTGCTCAGCTGTAATTTTAGGGGTGTTCTCTGTCCCGCTTACAGTCTGAATCTAAACTAAGAAGTTTATGGGACACAGATGTGCCAAGACAAATAGTTTGCTTGGACCTTGCCACGTGTATTCAAAAGCATCCTTTCACTCCACCATCAAGTCTCTGCTTTACATCCTGCAAACTTCACACACACATACATACATACATACTGGAATGAGGCACTTTCTTTCTTTATTTCTTTCTTTCTCAGCTACACTCACCTATCCCCCACGCTAACTTCTTTACCGCTTTTCTCTTGGCCTTGCTATGCATACTTTTCCTCTTAAGACACCCATTGTCTGGCCTACCCCTTCCCTACATTGCCTTGCCTTTCCTTTCCTATCCAACCTTGCATTTCTTTGTCATTCCTGGCCATTGTTTTCCTCTTCCTCCCTGACCCATCCATGTCTTTCCCTTGCCCTTCCTACCAGTCCAGTGCCTTGCACCACCCATCCCCCTTGCCACTTTGTCCAGTTTCCCTTCCCATTTGTCCAGCTCCAATCTTTCATTTCCTTCTCCTTCTAGGACTCTCATTGCCTTGCTTGCCTCTCCTTTGTCTTGCCTGGCAAAGCCACCACTTTTCTTGGCGTTACCTTTGAACCTCTCCTCTCCCTTGCCTTGCATTCCCTTGCTCACTCGTCCCCCACCTGGAATTCAATACCCCTCTTTTTGCTGCATTTCTTCATCTTGCCTTGCCCTGCCTGCTTCTCCTAGGACTCTCAAGGCTTTCACGTACCTCCAGCGTTTCAGGAGCATGTGAGAGGAAGCCCAAAAGAGGTCACGTGCAAGCACACCCATCTGTCCTGGCAGCTTGCTTCTGGCACCTATCCTTACATGTCTTGAATTTTGGACATAAAATTCACATTTCACCTTTGCGCTTCAGGACCAGAATGACAGTTCTTTTGTATACCAAGGAAAGCAGGTAATCCAAGTGTTTTAGGTGCAGATTAGAGATGGCCCATGTGAGATCAAGGCCAGCCAGAGAAGTCTGTCCTAGCCCCTTTTGTGTACCAGCAGTCTTTGAATGTACCTCTCATTTGTCTTGCCTTGGTGACCCAAAAGTTTCCTTGCCTTGCCCTGCCTTGCCTCCCTAGCCTTGCACTCCCTCCAGTGCCTACGCCCACACTTGACCTGCCTACTGCTTTCCTCCAGGGAAACCTAGCCTTGCCTAGCCCCTCCTGTTTCTGCCTGGCCTTCCTATGCCCATCCTTGCCTAGAAGTTCTGGGCCTTATCTCACCTACCACTCCATTTGCTTGCCCCTCATGGCTCCAGCCTTGTCAGCTTCTCCCTTGACTTGCCTACAATTGCGCCTACACTTGGTTTGCATTGCAAAGAGCGGTAGGCAAGGCAAAGCAAAGCAAGGAAGGTCTTTCTAGGTCTTGCCAGGCAAGGCACACATAAGCAAGCAAGCAAAACAAGAGTAGACTAGCCACAGCATCAAAGGCAAGGCAAGGCCAAGTGACTCTGAGTGCCTTTCCTTGGCAAGTAAAAGATATAGTGACAATGTAATAGGGCAGGCGTTAAAGGTACCATGAGGAGGTATAGTCCAGCAAGATATTTATGTCGTAGACCCTTCTGTGCAGGAGCCATTGTTGGACATAGTACAGGACATGGCATACAGTTTGGCTTGGTAAGTTCCTGAAGGAGAATGGCAATGCTTTCTCATGGGAAGGAAAGCACGTAGCCCCAGAGTTGGAGGTGCAGATAAGAAGCTGTGTCGCGCAGCTCAAGGACGACAGCAGCTTCTTGTGCCGGCATATTTGGAAGCACTCCCTCAATTTGTACAGTCATTGAGTCAGTATCCATCTTTGGAAGGCTGTCTGCCTCTAGTAAGAGTGTTCTGACACCATTGTATGGGATCAGTCACTGGATGTTTTGGATTTTGGAGGAGGAGATGCCATTTCTCTTGAAATGAGCTTCTTGTTCTTCTCTTTGGCAAAGAAATTAAGTTTGGATGGGCACTTTGGGTGGTCTCAGTGAATTCAAAGGTTTTTCCCAAGAGGTTTCCCTGTGGGTTAGAGCTGTTGAACTGACAGTGGGAATCTAGACACCAAGTTGTTGAGCTTTTTGTCCTTGTAGCTTTAGTGTGTGAGTAGTCCCTGTTGCCGTGCTGCTTGGATCTTGACTCTGAGACTGAAAGCTTAGGAGCGCAGAGCTGAAAAGAAAAGTGCCAATAGCAGGGTGTGTGTTCATTGTTTGATGGGTGAAGCTGAAATTGTAGGCAGCAAAGAACTTTCTCTCTCCGCTGGCACATTTGTTGAGCGGATGTCTTTGAGTTTGTTACCGGACTCTGCGAGAGTGAAAATGTTTGTTAGGGCAGAGGATTTCGTGTTGCCCTTTGAGTGTGGTGCAAAAGTGTTTGCACACTTGGAGGGGGAAGATCAGCAAAGTCTTTTTTTCCTGGCACAGTTAATTTGAGAGCAGGGATGTTTCCAACTCGGCTCTGTCCTTTGGAGCTGGCCTCGGTGCGTTTCCTTCTTTTGTTAGTCGACAGCGCCATCGTGTGGTTATTTTGATGAGCGCTGGCAGCCGGTGCCAGGGAAAAAGCCAAGCTGTTTGCGGCTCCGGCCTCATTGGTGTAGGAGCAGCGCAGGGAAGAGCTCCGCTGGGGGTCCTGGCTCTTAGAGACGGAGAGAATGTGATCCTATATGTAGCACAGAAGGAAGTGGAATTGTTTCATTGTGGGCTGTGCAGTTTATAAGCTGCAAATGAAAAGGCAATTGCAGCGCAGCCTCTTCTTTTCTGTGTGATCAGCTGCTCAACATGTAACTCGCACACACTGAACTGCATCCACCTCCCTGGAGATACAAAATGTGTATATCACTTTCCTCAAACTCTATGTATTACCTTGCACTCTAGCAGATCCCAAACCGCTTCAAAACGTCCAGCAGCTACTCAAAAAGAAAAAGTCCAACAAAAAGCTAGTGCTGGCCTTTAGAGTGCCTTTGCAGTCCGTAAAATAGACAAAATGCACTAGGGCTTTGAATGCTTCTTCCCAACTATATAAATTCTCTCCAAGTGGCAAAGTCCATCATTACAGCAAAATTTTTCAGCTGGAGTTCTGACTGAGAGATGTGCCAGGACAGAAGGCATTTGCTGACCTACCCTTTTTCCCTGTGTAACTTGGTATTTGCAGTACAATTATTTTCAGTGTCGCTGTGTCCAAGCAGCTAGAGATTACACAGATAGAAGTGTCAAGAGAGATGCTGCTAAAGTACGCCCTTCTTATAGCAGCATTTAAATGGCACACGACGCCTTGCTGCTTTTTCTTTCCCAGAGAGACCTGCTGTCAATTTTTTCACTCTGGCTTCTTGATCAAAAATGTCCACCTGAAGTGTCTTACAGAAATAGGCTCCAGGTGTAAAAACCAGTACGGGGCTACATTTTCTGCGTGCTCCACATAAGTCACATCAAACTCACTCATCAAACTTCACTCTCTCCTTCCATTCTCCACTGCCTCTACCATTGTGTTCTCTGGATCTCAGAGTCTAAAGGCAGGCGCAATAGTTTCCACTGAGGGGTTGGAAGAGGTGTACAAGCAGCACAAATAGCTTCTGCGCTGCGCAGGCCATTTCTCTGCATTTTAGAGTCTAAGGGAAAGCGCTAGTGTTCCTGCGGAGAGCTGCAACAGCTGCAGAATATGTGTTGCCTTGGCACATGTTTGCAATCCACCATGATGGATCCTTAGTGAAACCAAACTGTGGTTCTGCTTCAAACATCTCACCCTGCTTGGCCACAAAGCTTTCGCTGACATGTCCCATTGCCTTTTTATTGCTGCGTTTCATTTTCAGAGTTTGTACAGAATCATTGCACTTTGCTTCTAAGCTGAACGTCGATACTGCTGGAGTCTCATATGTCCATTTTCTTCTCACACAAAAAAACTGCTTCCTTTAAAACATGCTGATGCGACCTGCTTTCTTGCTCAGCTGTAATTTTAGGGGTGTTCTCTGTCCCGCTTCCAGTCTGAATCTAAACTAAGAAGTTTATGGGACACAGATGTGCCAAGACAAATAGTTTGCTTGGACCTTGCCACGTGTATTCAAAAGCATCCTTTCACTCCACCATCAAGTCTCTGCTTTACATCCTGCAAACTTCACACACACATACATACATACATACTGGAATGAGGCACTTTCTTTCTTTATTTATTTCTTTCTTTCTCAGCTACACTCACCTATCCCCCACGCTAACTTCTTTACCGCTTTTCTCTTGGCCTTGCTATGCATACTTTTCCTCTTAAGACACCCATTGTCTGGCCTACCCCTTCCCTACATTGCCTTGCCTTTCCTTTCCTATCCAACCTTGCATTTCTTTGTCATTCCTGGCCATTGTTTTCCTCTTCCTTCCTGACCCATCCATGTCTTTCCCTTGCCCTTCCTACCAGTCCAGTGCCTTGCACCACCCATCCCCCTTGCCACTTTGTCCAGTTTCCCTTCCCCTTTGTCCAGCTCCAATCTTTCATTTCCTTCTCCTTCTAGGACTCTCATTGCCTTACTTCCCTCTCCTTTGTCTTGCCTGGCAAAGCCACCACTTTTCTTGGCGTTCCCTTTGAACCTCTCCTCTCCCTTGCCTTGCATTCCCTTGCTCACTCGTCCCCCACCTAGAATTCAATACCCCTCTTTTTGCGGAATTTCTTCACCTTGCGTTGCCCTGCCTGCTTCTCCTAGGACTCTCAAGGCTTTCACGTACCTCCAGCGTTTCAGGAGCATGTGAGAGGAAGCCCAAAAGAGGTCACGTGCAAGCACACCCATCTGTCCTGGCAGCTTGCTTCTGGCACCTATCCTTACATGTCTTGAATTTTGGACATAAAATTCACATTTCACCTTTGCGCTTCAGGACCAGGATGACAGTTCTTTTGTATACCAAGGAAAGCAGGTAATCCAAGTGTTTTAGGTGCAGATTAGAGATGGCCCATGTGAGATCAAGGCCAGACAGAGAAGTCTGTCCTAGCCCCTTTTGTGTACCAGCAGTCTTTGAATGTACCTCTCATTTGTCTTGCCTTGGTGACCCAAAAGTTTCCTTGCCTTGCCCTGCCTTGCCTCCCTAGCCTTGCACTCCCTCCAGTGCCTACGCCCACACTTGACCTGCCTACTGCTTTCCTCCAGGGAAACCTAGCCTTGCCTAGCCCCTCCTGTTTCTGCCTGGCCTTCCTATGCCCATCCTTGCCTAGAAGTTCTGGGCCTTCTCTCACCTACCACTCCATTTGCTTGCCCTTCATGGCTCCAGCTTTGTCAGCTTCTCCCTTGACTTGCCTACAATTGTGCCTACACTTGGTTTGCATTGCAAAGAGCGGTAGGCAAGGCAAAGCAAAGCAAGGAAGGTCTTTCTAGGTCTTGCCAGGCAAGGCACACATAAGCAAGCAAGCAAAACAAGAGTAGACTAGCCACAGCATCAAAGGCAAGGCAAGGCCAAGTGACTCTGAGTGCCTTTCCTTGGCAAGTAAAAGATATAGTGACAATGTAATAGGGCAGGCGTTAAAGGTACCATGAGGAGGTATAGTCCAGCAAGATATTTATGTCGTAGACCCTTCTGTGCAGGAGCCATTGTTGGACATAGTACAGGACATGGCATACAGTTTGGCTTGGTAAGTTCCTGAAGGAGAATGGCAATGCTTTCTCATGGGAAGGAAAGCACGTAGCCCCAGAGTTGGAGGTGCAGATAAGAAGCTGTGTTGCACAGCTCAAGGACGACAGCAGCTTCTTGTGCCGGCATATTTGGAAGCACTCCCTCAATTTGTACAGTCATTGAGTCAGTATCCATCTTTGGAAGGCTGTCTGCCTCTAGTAAGAGTGTTCTGACACCATTGTATGGGATCAGTCACTGGATGTTTTGGATTTTGGAGGAGGAGATGCCATTTCTCTTGAAATGAGCTTCTTGTTCTTCTCTTTGGCAAAGAAATTAAGTTTGGATGGGCACTTTGGGTGGTCTCAGGGAATTTAAAGGTTTTTCCCAAGAGGTTTCCCTGTGGGTTAGAGCTGTTGAACTGACAGTGGGAATCTAGACACCAAGTTGTTGAGCTTTTTGTCCTTGTAGCTTTAGTGTGTGAGTAGTCCCTGTTGCCATGCTGCTTGGATCTTGACTCTGAGACTGAAAGCTTAGGAGCGTAGAGCTGAAAAGAAAAGTGCCAATAGCAGGGTGTGTGTTCATTGTTTGATGGGTGAAGCTGAAATTGTAGGCAGCAAAGAACTTTCTCTCTCCGCTGGCACATTTGTTGAGCGGATGTCTTTGAGTTTGTTACCGGACTCTGCGAGAGTGAAAATGTTTGTTAGGGCAGAGGATTTCGTGTTGCCCTTTGAGTGTGGTGCAAAAGTGTTTGCACACTTGGAGGGGGAAGATCAGCAAAGTCTTTTTTTCCTGGCACAGTTAATTTGAGAGCAGGGATGTTTCCAACTCGGCTCTGTCCTTTGGAGCTGGCCTCGGTGCGTTTCCTTCTTTTGTTAGTCGACAGCGCCATCGTGTGGTTATTTTGATGAGCGCTGGCAGCCGGTGCCAGGGAAAAAGCCAAGCTGTTTGCGGCTCCGGCCTCATTGGTGTAGGAGCAGCGCAGGGAAGAGCTCCGCTGGGGGTCCTGGCTCTGAGACGGAGAGAATGTGATCCTGTATGTAGCACAGAAGGAAGTGGAATTGTTTCATTGTGGGCTGTGCAGTTTATAAGCTGCAAATGAAAAGGCAATTGCAGCGCAGCCTCTTCTTTTCTGTGTGATCAGCTGCTCAACATGTAACTCGCACACACTGAACTGCATCCACCTCCCTGGAGATACAAAATGTGTATATCACTTTCCTCAAACTCTATGTATTACCTTGCACTCTAGCAGATCCCAAACCGCTTCAAAACGTCCAGCAGCTACTCAAAAAGAAAAAGTCCAACAAAAAGCTAGTGCTGGCCTTTAGAGTGCCTTTGCAGTCCGTAAAATAGACAAAATGCACTAGGGCTTTGAATGCTTCTTCCCAACTATATAAATTCTCTCCAAGTGGCAAAGTCCATCATTACAGCAAAATTTTTCAGCTGGAGTTCTGACTGAGAGATGTGCCAGGACAGAAGGCATTTGCTGACCTACCCTTTTTCCCTGTGTAACTTGGTATTTGCAGTACAATTATTTTCAGTGTCGCTGTGTCCAAGCAGCTAGAGATTACACAGATAGAAGTGTCAAGAGAGATGCTGCTAAAGTACGCCCTTCTTATAGCAGCATTTAAATGGCACACGACGCCTTGCTGCTTTTTCTTTCCCAGAGAGACCTGCTGTCAATTTTTTCACTCTGGCTTCTTGATCAAAAATGTCCACCTGAAGTGTCTTACAGAAATAGGCTCCAGGTGTAAAAACCAGTACGGGGCTACATTTTCTGCGTGCTCCACATAAGTCACATCAAACTCACTCATCAAACTTCACTCTCTCCTTCCATTCTCCACTGCCTCTACCATTGTGTTCTCTGGATCTCAGAGTCTAAAGGCAGGCGCAATAGTTTCCACTGAGGGGTTGGAAGAGGTGTACAAGCAGCACAAATAGCTTCTGCGCTGCGCAGGCCATTTCTCTGCATTTTAGAGTCTAAGGGAAAGCGCTAGTGTTCCTGCGGAGAGCTGCAACAGCTGCAGAATATGTGTTGTCTTGGCACATGTTTGCAATCCACCATGATGGATCCTTAGTGAAGCCAAACTGTGGTTCTGCTTCAAACATCTCACCCTGCTTGGCCACAAAGCTTTCGCTGACATGTCCCATTGCCTTTTTATTGCTGCGTTTCATTTTCAGAGTTTTTATGGAATCATTGCACTTTGCTTCTAAGCTGAACGTCGATACTGCTGGAGTCTCATATGTCCATTTTCTTCTCACACAAAGAAACTGCTTCCTTTAAAACATGCTGATGCGACCTGCTTTCTTGCTCAGCTGTAATTTTAGGGGTGTTCTCTGTCCCGCTTCCAGTCTGAATCTAAACTAAGAAGTTTATGGGACACAGATGTGCCAAGACAAATAGTTTGCTTGGACCTTGCCACGTGTATTCAAAAGCATCCTTTCACTCCACCATCAAGTCTCTGCTTTACATCCTGCAAACTTCACACACACATACATACATACATACTGGAATGAGGCACTTTCTTTCTTTATTTATTTCTTTCTTTCTCAGCTACACTCACCTATCCCCCACGCTAACTTCTTTACAGCTTTCCTCTTGGCCTTGCTATGCATACTTTTCCTCTTAAGACACCCATTGTCTGGCCTACCCCTTCCCTACATTGCCTTGCCTTTCCTTTCCTATCCAACCTTGCATTTCTTTGTCATTCCTGGCCATTGTTTTCCTCTTCCTTCCTGACCCATCCATGTCTTTCCCTTGCCCTTCCTACCAGTCCAGTGCCTTGCACCACCCATCCCCCTTGCCACTTTGTCCAGTTTCCCTTCCCCTTTGTCCAGCTCCAATCTTTCATTTCCTTCTCCTTCTAGGACTCTCATTGCCTTACTTCCCTCTCCTTTGTCTTGCCTGGCAAAGCCACCACTTTTCTTGGCGTTCCCTTTGAACCTCTCCTCTCCCTTGCCTTGCATTCCCTTGCTCACTCGTCCCCCACCTAGAATTCAATACCCCTCTTTTTGCGGAATTTCTTCACCTTGCGTTGCCCTGCCTGCTTCTCCTAGGACTCTCAAGGCTTTCACGTACCTCCAGCGTTTCAGGAGCATGTGAGAGGAAGCCCAAAAGAGGTCACGTGCAAGCACACCCATCTGTCCTGGCAGCTTGCTTCTGGCACCTATCCTTACATGTCTTGAATTTTGGACATAAAATTCACATTTCACCTTTGCGCTTCAGGACCAGGATGACAGTTCTTTTGTATACCAAGGAAAGCAGGTAATCCAAGTGTTTTAGGTGCAGATTAGAGATGGCCCATGTGAGATCAAGGCCAGACAGAGAAGTCTGTCCTAGCCCCTTTTGTGTACCAGCAGTCTTTGAATGTACCTCTCATTTGTCTTGCCTTGGTGACCCCAAAGTTTCCTTGCCTTGCCCTGCCTTGCCTCCCTAGCCTTGCACTCCCTCCAGTGCCTACGCCCACACTTGACCTGCCTACTGCTTTCCTCCAGGGAAACCTAGCCTTGCCTAGCCCCTCCTGTTTCTGCCTGGCCTTCCTATGCCCATCCTTGCCTAGAAGTTTTGGGCCTTCTCTCACCTACCACTCCATTTGCTTGCCCTTCATGGCTCCAGCTTTGTCAGCTTCTCCCTTGACTTGCCTACAATTGTGCCTACACTTGGTTTGCATTGCAAAGAGCGGTAGGCAAGGCAAAGCAAAGCAAGGAAGGTCTTTCTAGGTCTTGCCAGGCAAGGCACACATAAGCAAGCAAGCAAAACAAGAGTAGACTAGCCACAGCATCAAAGGCAAGGCAAGGCCAAGTGACTCTGAGTGCCTTTCCTTGGCAAGTAAAAGATATAGTGTGTCGGAGAAGGGAGACGCAGACACCAGGTGGTCGTCAAGCAAATCTCGTTTATTGATCCTTATACTCGTGTTTAAATACATGATTTAATTAGCTCATACATATTGCAAAAGTATAGCTCATCATTGGTTATTCTGCTATTTATGTCACTACGAAACATAGCTATCTGCCTTTGCATTTTTGCGATTACCAGACCGTCCCTGTTCCTTCTTTTTCGTTCTGTTTACCACATTCTTGTTCTCCTCCCCACATCTCAAGGGCAATCCGGCCTTGAGACTATCTCTGCACTAGTTATGTTTTATCTCTAGCAAGTTTGTACAGTCATGGCCTTTCTCGCCTAACCATTTTGCCACAAAAGTCTCCACACTTCCCCCGTTTTCTTTTTGGCAAGCGTTTTAGTACATCTGTCTCACACCTTCGGGTGGATAAACCTTACAAACTCATTTACAACTTTGACAACCCAACGCTTTGTAATAACAAGCAAATTAGGTTTACGACTTAATTAATTTACAACTTACAATCTAACCTTTTTCGATGATTTCATCATCTTTCTGGGCCCAGGCTCTCTTGTCAAGAATAGACTCACTATCTTGACCGCTGCTCCTTAACTCAGGGTATCTTTGCTTTCTTTTTGTCTCACTTTTCTTGTTCCTGGGTTTCGGTACCATATGTCGGGGTTAAGCAAGGCTGGTACCCTGGCTGGAACCAGCATGGGCGGCTATCCTCAGCTGCGCGGTCCATATTCCACTGTATCAATGTGATGGATGGCAATATGGCAATTTGTTGCAGGGAAACTTAACATTTTATAGCTTGGGGGTCACTGTGTTACTCCCATCTGCATACGTCACACCTGGGTGCTATTGGCTAATTGCAGGTTTTGCTATCCTAACAGAGAGGGGGTCTAGCAGCTTCCCGTTACAATCCCGAATTCTTCCGCAGCGCAATGCCCTAAACTATAACATGTTCTCCCCTCTCTATGAATAATTAATTTGCTAAAATATAAGGTATATTAGTCTTAAAAATTCTAATGTTATTTTTTATACATACTTCTAAACACTTTGTCTTAAACTATTATCTAACTACTTTTAACACACGTGCTCTATATATATGTAGTCTAAGCGTGAAAGCAATTTGCTGAAAGGGTAAACACACAACTACAATTTGCTTTATATACAATTAAATGGAGTCTCTACACTTCTTAAATCTTCTATAGAATTTCTCCAGCACGATTCAGTCCTGGAACGTTCACTGCTCTCGTGATGTCAGCTGGCAGTTGATCGGTGACTGAGGTCTTTGATGTTCAAGTTGTTCTTCAGATTCTTCTAAATCTTAAAACAAAGGATACCTGAAAAATTGGTAGAGACACAACATCATAATAACAACATAAAATCTCTGTTGGCAACTGTCTATATAGTGTTCAGACACAACTGTGTCCTGACAGGTCCACTTCTGATCCATGTCTGGAGTACCAAGGCTGTGTGATGACATCTCTATTCACTGGATCTCGTGTGTTCAGAGGCACACAGTCTGGTCAGGTGGACAGGTGACCTTTTTGAACCTGCCAACAAAACACAAACACTTCTCTCCTTGAAGTTAATAAATTATACTAATTAAATGCTTGTGAGGCATCCATTTTCCCCCGTTTTTTCTTAAAAAAAAAAATAAAAATGAGATGTACTTTTGTTATAAACAACAACATTAACACAAAACCATATATACAATTAATAAAAACTTATACTAGTTAAAAATGAATTAAATCTTAAACATTATTAATAACATATATAATATAAAACTTCTATTAATTACTAAAACACTGCACTAGCATCCCATAGTTAGCAAACAAACAGAAACAAAAATCAGTGAAGGATTGGATCATCACCTCCGGAAAATGATTCTCCAAGCTCACTTTAAAATTGATCCAGCTGTCATATTAATAGGGTTAAATTGCTGAGTCAAAAAGTGACTCAAATATTGATTTGGGACAGAAAATATCTGGATCTGTTGGCAAACATTCTGTCCAGGTAAAGTCAAGGCTTGGCCAGGGCCTAGGCTTTAAACTGGAAAGATGCCTCTTAACTCATTTCTAAAACAAGGTTCTCAATAGTAGCAGCTATGAGATGCTTACAGCATAGCAAACTGTTCTAAATTCCACAATAATTATATATAACAAAAAAAAATAATAAACTTAACCTTAAAAGAATATCTAAGTTAGAAAACTTAACTTAAAAGCATTCAAGCTTAAATATTATAAAACTTGACTATCCTTAATTTTATTAACACTTAATCTATATTAAATGAAAACATAACTTAATCTTATTTTGTTATTACAAAAAAGACAACTAAAAGTTTAATATATACATTTTAAACACAATATAACAATAACATAAATTCACTATAAAAATTATAAAGATGTAGCAAACACATCACAATTCTATGTTATCTAGCTTTGAAAATAACTCACAATAACTGCAAATGTTACTAAAAATACTTATTCATAATAGAAATTTGCCTAGTATATGTTTAAATTGGTTAGGATGTTAAAGTGTAGTTTTTCTAGAGAAAAACCACCACAACAACATGGGATTTGGCAAGTTGCCATCCAGCTTTTGTAGCACTTTTTAAAAACATTAAGTTCAATTTTTTAAAGTAAAATCTAAAATCCAAATTGGTAAATATGCAGTTATATGTGTTAATATATACTTTAACTTAGCTTTGTCTTATACAATAAAATTCTCTTGACTAATTATTTTTTAAATCACAAATCTCTTCTGTAGATAACATTAATTGGAAGAAGGTTTTTCTAAAAGCTATAAATTACACCATATTTTAACCTTGAGTTTTAAAACCAATTTTTGCAAGGCAACTCTGTTAGTATTTACTTTAAATACTTTTTTTTTTTTTTTTTTTTTTAACTTTTAAAGAACCACAATAATTTCTATAGTAAAATCCTAAAAACTGCAATTGCATAAACTCACAATTACTTAAAATACAAAATTAACTCTACAATGGTATATAAAAACATTTTGAAAACCCAATAAATCACGACTCTGCAACAAACCAGGCACCATCCCCATGCCCCCCCTGAGAGAGGGAGCGGGGGGGGTCGACCGCCCGCCCCGCCGCTGCTGCAGCTCTGCTCTTATCTTTCTTCACATTCTCCACATACTCTCGCAGCGAGGAAAAACGGAGAGAAAGAAAAAAAAAAAAAAGCCTCACAAAGTTAACTTTAACAAATGCAGTTTTTTCTCTCAATCTCTCTTGTTGTTTACTGATAAAGGAAAAAAAAAAAAAAGGGCATGATTATACAAAAGCAGGCGATTTTACAGGAAAAGTCTCTCACGGCCAGGTGCTAACAACGGCGATCAGAGGCCTTGGAACTTTTCTTGCGTTGCTTCTACCCCCAGGGTGCCTTTGTTCCCTGCGCTCACCTCGCTCCCTCATATCTTCCTGGTTCGGGTGGAAACCAGTCTAAATCTGGCTTCTTTTCTTCCAGGGTGGTAAAGATGGAACTTAAATAAGATAGCAATGTTAAAAATGACTCCAAAAATGAAGCAAATAGTTCTGGATGTATCACATCCTGCCATAACTGAACAGATTCTGTTCGTTGTTTCAGCGTTCCCTGTGGAACTTTTTTCTCATTATTTTCTTTTCCTATAATTCCCTGTAATGGATCACCTGGTCCTCTTTGAACTGCAACTGACTCTTGAACTAAAGCTTGCCAATGTGTGTTAAACAGCAGCTGCTAATGTTGAATAAACATCAGTTTCACAATGCTTCTACAGTCATTGACAGTTAGCAAATGCGTATCAAATATATAGTCTATCATTTGTTTAGCTGGTTCACTCTTAAATCCAAATTGACTCACTGTCTGTCGCAGCTGAGCTAATAACTTCTAATCAAAAGGTGTATAGGTCCCTAACTGAATAGCTTGTCCTTGTTGGTTTACCCCCGGGGTGTAAACTACAGGCAGAGCCCACGTCCTCGCCGCTTCCACGGTGACTTCATCCCCACTCTCTAGCCCATGCTTAGCCAATGCGTTCCATGCTTCTCTCCTCTGTCTAGCCATTTCCTCCCACAGGTCACTCTCTGCCCCAGGGACAGGATCTGGCTCTGGCGGATATTGTGAACTACGCATTCCAGGCTTAACAGATTGGGCTGAAGGGTCCTTAATATCAGAGGTGGCTACGACAGGCACTTCAGCGTCCTCTGTGGACTCAGTGAGAGGGGGCGCCAAGGGCCAAGCACAATTATCTGTGCCCAAACTGCTAGAAGCAGGTATAATTACTTGAGAGACACTTGGCGCTAAAGGTTCATGATCTCCATACCGTGCATTTCTTTTATAGGCTTCTACTGCTTGCTGAGCCGCTCTTTTTTCTGCCTGATGTTTCAATAGAGTATTATGCACAACTCGCCAAATTTTTCTTTGTTGCTGTTTTATCTTTTTCTAAAACTGCTTTACACAACACATCTCTTAACTTACGCCACTCACTCAATTCATGTACTGTGTGCGGGTTGGAAAAACAACCCTTCGCGTGACCCCATGTTAGCAATCCCGGTACGTCTTTTCTAGGATTTATGTCTCTAACCCCTAGCTTATCTAATAACCCCAAAAATAAATTATATGCTGCTTGCCTGTCCATTTTTGTCGTCAGCGCTGTTGCACCTTTCCGGCTTCGGCAGCACGTATGGCTCAAGACCACCGATGTGATCCTTGAGGGTGCTTTCCCTTCGTCGTTTAGCACCGACCCGGGTGCATCGGGCCCCAACACTACTTCACCGACCGTGGCGCGTTCTCTCCCCCGCTTTCTTTTCAGCAGGGGGTCGACGTCGGGGTCACCATTTGTCGGAGAAGGGAGACGCAGACACCAGGTGGTCGTCAAGCAAATCTCGTTTATTGATCCTTATACTCGTGTTTAAATACATGATTTAATTAGCTCATACATATTGCAAAAGTATAGCTCATCATTGGTTATTCTGCTATTTATGTCACTACGAAACATAGCTATCTGCCGTTGCATTTTTGCGATTACCAGAGCGTCCCTGTTCCTTCTTTTTCGTTCTGTTTACCACATTCTTGTTCTCCTCCCCACATCTCAAGGGCAATCCGGCCTTGAGACTATCTCTGCACTAGTTATGTTTTATCTCTAGCAAGTTTGTACAGTCATGGCCTTTCTCGCCTAACCATTTTGCCACAAAAGTCTCCACAATAGTGACAATGTAATAGGGCAGGCGTTAAAGGTACCATGAGGAGGTATAGTCCAGCAAGATATTTATGTCGTAGACCCTTCTGTGCAGGAGCCATTGTTGGACATAGTACAGGACATGGCATACAGTTTGGCTTGGTAAGTTCCTGAAGGAGAATGGCAATGCTTTCTCATGGGAAGGAAAGCACGTAGCCCCAGAGTTGGAGGTGCAGATAAGAAGCTGTGTCGCGCAGCTCAAGGACGACAGCAGCTTCTTGTGCCGGCATATTTGGAAGCACTCCCTCAATTTGTACAGTCATTGAGTCAGTATCCATCTTTGGAAGGCTGTCTGCCTCTAGTAAGAGTGTTCTGACACCATTGTATGGGATCAGTCACTGGATGTTTTGGATTTTGGAGGAGGAGATGCCATTTCTCTTGAAATGAGCTTCTTGTTCTTCTCTTTGGCAAAGAAATTAAGTTTGGATGGGCACTTTGGGTGGTCTCAGGGAATTTAAAGGTTTTTCCCAAGAGGTTTCCCTGTGGGTTAGAGCTGTTGAACTGACAGTGGGAATCTAGACACCAAGTTGTTGAGCTTTTTGTCCTTGTAGCTTTAGTGTGTGAGTAGTCCCTGTTGCCGTGCTGCTTGGATCTTGACTCTGAGACTGAAAGCTTAGGAGCGCAGAGCTGAAAAGAAAAGTGCCAATAGCAGGGTGTGTGTTCATTGTTTGATGGGTGAAGCTGAAATTGTAGGCAGCAAAGAACTTTCTCTCTCCGCTGGCACATTTGTTGAGCGGATGTCTTTGAGTTTGTTACCGGACTCTGCGAGAGTGAAAATGTTTGTTAGGGCAGAGGATTTCGTGTTGCCCTTTGAGTGTGGTGCAAAAGTGTTTGCACACTTGGAGGGGGAAGATCAGCAAAGTCTTTTTTTCCTGGCACAGTTAATTTGAGAGCAGGGATGTTTCCAACTCGGCTCTGTCCTTTGGAGCTGGCCTCGGTGCGTTTCCTTCTTTTGTTAGTCGACAGCGCCATCGTGTGGTTATTTTGATGAGCGCTGGCAGCCGGTGCCATGGAAAAAGCCAAGCTGTTTGCAGCTCCGGCCTCATTGGTGTAGGAGCAGCGCAGGGAAGAGCTCCGCTGGGGGTCCTGGCTCTTAGAGACGGAGAGAATGTGATCCTGTATGTAGCACAGAAGGAAGTGGAATTGTTTCATTGTGGGCTGTGCAGTTTATAAGCTGCAAATGAAAAGGCAATTGCAGCGCAGCCTCTTCTTTTCTGTGTGATCAGCTGCTCAACATGTAACTCGCACACACTGAACTGCATCCACCTCCCTGGAGATATAAAATGTGTATATCACTTTCCTCAAACTCTATGTATTACCTTGCACTCTAGCAGATCCCAAACCGCTTCAAAACGTCCAGCAGCTACTCAAAAAGAAAAAGTCCAACAAAAAGCTAGTGCTGGCCTTTAGAGTGCCTTTGCAGTCCGTAAAATAGACAAAATGCACTAGGGCTTTGAATGCTTCTTCCCAACTATATAAATTCTCTCCAAGTGGCAAAGTCCATCATTACAGCAAAATTTTTCAGCTGGAGTTCTGACTGAGAGATGTGCCAGGACAGAAGGCATTTGCTGACCTACCCTTTTTCCCTGTGTAACTTGGTATTTGCAGTACAATTATTTTCAGTGTCGCTGTGTCCAAGCAGCTAGAGATTACACAGATAGAAGTGTCAAGAGAGATGCTGCTAAAGTACGCCCTTCTTATAGCAGCATTTAAATGGCACACGACGCCTTGCTGCTTTTTCTTTCCCAGAGAGACCTGCTGTCAATTTTTTCACTCTGGCTTCTTGATCAAAAATGTCCACCTGAAATGTCTTACAGAAATAGGCTCCAGGTGTAAAAACCAGTACGGGGCTACATTTTCTGCGTGCTCCACATAAGTCACATCAAACTCACTCATCAAACTTCACTCTCTCCTTCCATTCTCCACTGCCTCTACCATTGTGTTCTCTGGATCTCAGAGTCTAAAGGCAGGCGCAATAGTTTCCACTGAGGGGTTGGAAGAGGTGTACAAGCAGCACAAATAGCTTCTGCGCTGCGCAGGCCATTTCTCTGCATTTTAGAGTCTAAGGGAAAGCGCTAGTGTTCCTGCGGAGAGCTGCAACAGCTGCAGAATATGTGTTGTCTTGGCACATGTTTGCAATCCACCATGATGGATCCTTAGTGAAACCAAACTGTGGTTCTGCTTCAAACATCTCACCCTGCTTGGCCACAAAGCTTTCGCTGACATGTCCCATTGCCTTTTTATTGCTGCGTTTCATTTTCAGAGTTTGTACAGAATCATTGCACTTTGCTTCTAAGCTGAACGTCGATACTGCTGGAGTCTCATATGTCCATTTTCTTCTCACACAAAAAAACTGCTTCCTTTAAAACATGCTGATGCGACCTGCTTTCTTGCTCAGCTGTAATTTTAGGGGTGTTCTCTGTCCCGCTTACAGTCTGAATCTAAACTAAAAAGTTTATGGGACACAGATGTGCCAAGACAAATAGTTTGCTTGGACCTTGCCACGTGTATTCAAAAGCATCCTTTCACTCCACCATCAAGTCTCTGCTTTACATCCTGCAAACTTCACACACACATACATACATACATACTGGAATGAGGCACTTTCTTTCTTTCTTTCTCAGCTACACTCACCTATCCCCCACGCTAACTTCTTTACCGCTTTTCTCTTGGCCTTGCTATGCATACTTTTCCTCTTAAGACACCCATTGTCTGGCCTACCCCTTCCCTACATTGCCTTGCCTTTCCTTTCCTATCCAACCTTGCATTTCTTTGTCATTCCTGGCCATTGTTTTCCTCTTCCTCCCTGACCCATCCATGTCTTTCCCTTGCCCTTCCTACCAGTCCAGTGCCTTGCACCACCCATCCCCCTTGCCACTTTGTCCAGTTTCCCTTCCCTTTTGTCCAGCTCCAATCTTTCATTTCCTTCTCCTTCTAGGACTCTCATTGCCTTGCTTGCCTCTCCTTTGTCTTGCCTGGCAAAGCCACCACTTTTCTTGGCGTTACCTTTGAACCTCTCCTCTCCCTTGCCTTGCATTCCCTTGCTCACTCGTCCCCCACCTGGAATTCAATACCCCTCTTTTTGCGGCATTTCTTCATCTTGCCTTGCCCTGCCTGCTTCTCCTAGGACTCTCAAGGCTTTCACGTACCTCCAGCGTTTCAGGAGCATGTGAGAGGAAGCCCAAAAGAGGTCATGTGCAAGCACACCCATCTGTCCTGGCAGCTTGCTTCTGGCACCTATCCTTACATGTCTTGAATTTTGGACATAAAATTCACATTTCACCTTTGCGCTTCAGGACCAGGATGACAGTTCTTTTGTATACCAAGGAAAGCAGGTAATCCAAGTGTTTTAGGTGCAGATTAGAGATGGCCCATGTGAGATCAAGGCCAGACAGAGAAGTCTGTCCTAGCCCCTTTTGTGTACCAGCAGTCTTTGAATGTACCTCTCATTTGTCTTGCCTTGGTGACCCAAAAGTTTCCTTGCCTTGCCCTGCCTTGCCTCCCTAGCCTTGCACTCCCTCCAGTGCCTATGCCCACACTTGACCTGCCTACTGCTTTCCTCCAGGGAAACCTAGCCTTGCCTAGCCCCTCCTGTTTCTGCCTGGCCTTCCTATGCCCATCCTTGCCTAGAAGTTCTGGGCCTTCTCTCACCTACCACTCCATTTGCTTGCCCCTCATGGCTCCAGCCTTGTCAGCTTCTCCCTTGACTTGCCTACAATTGCGCCTACACTTGGTTTGCATTGCAAAGAGCGGTAGGCAAGGCAAAGCAAAGCAAGGAAGGTCTTTCTAGGTCTTGCCAGGCAAGGCACACATAAGCAAGCAAGCAAAACAAGAGTAGACTAGCCACAGCATCAAAGGCAAGGCAAGGCCAAGTGACTCTGAGTGCCTTTCCTTGGCAAGTAAAAGATATAGTGACAATGTAATAGGGCAGGCGTTAAAGGTACCATGAGGAGGTATAGTCCAGCAAGATATTTATGTCGTAGACCCTTCTGTGCAGGAGCCATTGTTGGACATAGTACAGGACATGGCATACAGTTTGGCTTGGTAAGTTCCTGAAGAAGAATGGCAATGCTTTCTCATGGGAAGGAAAGCACGTAGCCCCAGAGTTGGAGGTGCAGATAAGAAGCTGTGTCGCGCAGCTCAAGGACGACAGCAGCTTCTTGTGCCGGCATATTTGGAAGCACTCCCTCAATTTGTACAGTCATTGAGTCAGTATCCATCTTTGGAAGGCTGTCTGCCTCTAGTAAGAGTGTTCTGACACCATTGTATGGGATCAGTCACTGGATGTTTTGGATTTTGGAGGAGGGGATGCCCTTTCTCTTGAAATGAGCTTCTTGTTCTTCTCTTTGGCAAAGAAATTAAGTTTGGATGGGCCCTTTGGGTGGTCTCAGGGAATTTAAAGGTTTTTCCCAAGAGGTTTCCCTGTGGGTTAGAGCTGTTGAACTGACAGTGGGAATCTAGACACCAAGTTGTTGAGCTTTTTGTCCTTGTCGCTTTAGTGTGTGAGTAGTCCCTGTTGCAGTGCTGCTTGGATCTTGACTCTGAGACTGAAAGCTTAGGAGCGCAGAGCTGAAAAGAAAAGTGCCAATAGCAGGGTGTGTGTTCATTGTTTGATGGGTGAAGCTGAAATTGTAGGCAGCAAAGAACTTTCTCTCTCCGCTGGCACATTTGTTGAGCGGATGTCTTTGAGTTTGTTACCGGACTCTGCGAGAGTGAAAATGTTTGTTAGGGCAGAGGATTTCGTGTTGCCCTTTGAGTGTGGTGCAAAAGTGTTTGCACACTTGGAGGGGGAAGATCAGCAAAGTCTTTTTTTCCTGGCACAGTTAATTTGAGAGCAGGGACGTTTCCAACTCGGCTCTGTCCTTTGGAGCTGGCCTCGGTGCGTTTCCTTCTTTTGTTAGTCGACAGCGCCATCGTGTGGTTATTTTGATGAGCGCTGGCAGCCGGTGCCAGGGAAAAAGCCAAGCTGTTTGCAGCTCCGGCCTCATTGGTGTAGGAGCAGCGCAGGGAAGAGCTCCGCTGGGGGTCCTGGCTCTTAGAGACGGAGAGAATGTGATCCTGTATGTAGCACAGAAGGAAGTGGAATTGTTTCATTGTGGGCTGTGCAGTTTATAAGCTGCAAATGAAAAGGCAATTGCAGCGCAGCCTCTTCTTTTCTGTGTGATCAGCTGCTCAACATGTAACTCGCACACACTGAACTGCATCCACCTCCCTGGAGATATAAAATGTGTATATCACTTTCCTCAAACTCTATGTATTACCTTGCACTCTAGCAGATCCCAAACCGCTTCAAAACGTCCAGCAGCTACTCAAAAAGAAAAAGTCCAACAAAAAGCTAGTGCTGGCCTTTAGAGTGCCTTTGCAGTCCGTAAAATAGACGAAATGCAGTACGGCTTTGAATGCTTCTTCCCAACTATATAAATTCTCTCCAAGTGGCAAAGTCCATCATTACAGCAAAATTTTTCAGCTGGAGTTCTGACTGAGAGATGTGCCAGGACAGAAGGCATTTGCTGACCTACCCTTTTTCCCTGTGTAACTTGGTATTTGCAGTACAATTATTTTCAGTGTCGCTGTGTCCAAGCAGCTAGAGATTACACAGATAGAAGTGTCAAGAGAGATGCTGCTAAAGTACGCCCTTCTTATAGCAGCATTTAAATGGCACACGACGCCTTGCTGCTTTTTCTTTCCCAGAGAGACCTGCTGTCAATTTTTTCACTCTGGCTTCTTGATCAAAAATGTCCACCTGAAATGTCTTACAGAAATAGGCTCCAGGTGTAAAAACCAGTACGGGGCTACATTTTCTGTGTGCTCCACATAAGTCACATCAAACTCACTCATCAAACTTCACTCTCTCCTTCCATTCTCCACTGCCTCTACCATTGTGTTCTCTGGATCTCAGAGTCTAAAGGCAGGCGCAATAGTTTCCACTGAGGGGTTGGAAGAGGTGTACAAGCAGCACAAATAGCTTCTGCGCTGCGCAGGCCATTTCTCTGCATTTTAGAGTCTAAGGGAAAGCGCTAGTGTTCCTGCGGAGAGCTGCAACAGCTGCAGAATATGTGTTGTCTTGGCACATGTTTGCAATCCACCATGATGGATCCTTAGTGAAACCAAACTGTGGTTCTGCTTCAAACATCTCACCCTGCTTGGCCACAAAGCTTTCGCTGACATGTCCCATTGCCTTTTTATTGCTGCGTTTCATTTTCAGAGTTTGTACGGAATCATTGCACTTTGCTTCTAAGCAGAACGTCGATACTGCTGGAGTCTCATATGTCCATTTTCTTCTCACACAAAAAAACTGCTTCCTTTAAAACATGCTGATGCGACCTGCTTTCTTGCTCAGCTGTAATTTTAGGGGTGTTCTCTGTCCCGCTTACAGTCTGAATCTAAACTAAGAAGTTTATGGGACACAGATGTGCCAAGACAAATAGTTTGCTTGGACCTTGCCACGTGTATTCAAAAGCATCCTTTCACTCCACCATCAAGTCTCTGCTTTACATCCTGCAAACTTCACACACACATACATACATACATACTGGAATGAGGCACTTTCTTTCTTTCTTTCTCAGCTACACTCACCTATCCCCCACGCTAACTTCTTTACCGCTTTTCTCTTGGCCTTGCTATGCATACTTTTCCTCTTAAGACACCCATTGTCTGGCCTACCCCTTCCCTACATTGCCTTGCCTTTCCTTTCCTATCCAACCTTGCATTTCTTTGTCATTCCTGGCCATTGTTTTCCTCTTCCTCCCTGACCCATCCATGTCTTTCCCTTGCCCTTCCTACCAGTCCAGTGCCTTGCACCACCCATCCCCCTTGCCACTTTGTCCAGTTTCCCTTCCCTTTTGTCCAGCTCCAATCTTTCATTTCCTTCTCCTTCTAGGACTCTCATTGCCTTGCTTGCCTCTCCTTTGTCTTGCCTGGCAAAGCCACCACTTTTCTTGGCGTTACCTTTGAACCTCTCCTCTCCCTTGCCTTGCATTCCCTTGCTCACTCGTCCCCCACCTGGAATTCAATACCCCTCTTTTTGCGGCATTTCTTCATCTTGCCTTGCCCTGCCTGCTTCTCCTAGGACTCTCAAGGCTTTCACGTACCTCCAGCGTTTCAGGAGCATGTGAGAGGAAGCCCAAAAGAGGTCATGTGCAAGCACACCCATCTGTCCTGGCAGCTTGCTTCTGGCACCTATCCTTACATGTCTTGAATTTTGGACATAAAATTCACATTTCACCTTTGCGCTTCAGGACCAGGATGACAGTTCTTTTGTATACCAAGGAAAGCAGGTAATCCAAGTGTTTTAGGTGCAGATTAGAGATGGCCCATGTGAGATCAAGGCCAGACAGAGAAGTCTGTCCTAGCCCCTTTTGTGTACCAGCAGTCTTTGAATGTACCTCTCATTTGTCTTGCCTTGGTGACCCAAAAGTTTCCTTGCCTTGCCCTGCCTTGCCTCCCTAGCCTTGCACTCCCTCCAGTGCCTATGCCCACACTTGACCTGCCTACTGCTTTCCTCCAGGGAAACCTAGCCTTGCCTAGCCCCTCCTGTTTCTGCCTGGCCTTCCTATGCCCATCCTTGCCTAGAAGTTCTGGGCCTTCTCTCACCTACCACTCCATTTGCTTGCCCCTCATGGCTCCAGCCTTGTCAGCTTCTCCCTTGACTTGCCTACAATTGCGCCTACACTTGGTTTGCATTGCAAAGAGCGGTAGGCAAGGCAAAGCAAAGCAAGGAAGGTCTTTCTAGGTCTTGCCAGGCAAGGCACACATAAGCAAGCAAGCAAAACAAGAGTAGACTAGCCACAGCATCAAAGGCAAGGCAAGGCCAAGTGACTCTGAGTGCCTTTCCTTGGCAAGTAAAAGATATAGTGACAATGTAATAGGGCAGGCGTTAAAGGTACCATGAGGAGGTATAGTCCAGCAAGATATTTATGTCGTAGACCCTTCTGTGCAGGAGCCATTGTTGGACATAGTACAGGACATGGCATACAGTTTGGCTTGGTAAGTTCCTGAAGAAGAATGGCAATGCTTTCTCATGGGAAGGAAAGCACGTAGCCCCAGAGTTGGAGGTGCAGATAAGAAGCTGTGTCGCGCAGCTCAAGGACGACAGCAGCTTCTTGTGCCGGCATATTTGGAAGCACTCCCTCAATTTGTACAGTCATTGAGTCAGTATCCATCTTTGGAAGGCTGTCTGCCTCTAGTAAGAGTGTTCTGACACCATTGTATGGGATCAGTCACTGGATGTTTTGGATTTTGGAGGAGGGGATGCCCTTTCTCTTGAAATGAGCTTCTTGTTCTTCTCTTTGGCAAAGAAATTAAGTTTGGATGGGCCCTTTGGGTGGTCTCAGGGAATTTAAAGGTTTTTCCCAAGAGGTTTCCCTGTGGGTTAGAGCTGTTGAACTGACAGTGGGAATCTAGACACCAAGTTGTTGAGCTTTTTGTCCTTGTCGCTTTAGTGTGTGAGTAGTCCCTGTTGCAGTGCTGCTTGGATCTTGACTCTGAGACTGAAAGCTTAGGAGCGCAGAGCTGAAAAGAAAAGTGCCAATAGCAGGGTGTGTGTTCATTGTTTGATGGGTGAAGCTGAAATTGTAGGCAGCAAAGAACTTTCTCTCTCCGCTGGCACATTTGTTGAGCGGATGTCTTTGAGTTTGTTACCGGACTCTGCGAGAGTGAAAATGTTTGTTAGGGCAGAGGATTTCGTGTTGCCCTTTGAGTGTGGTGCAAAAGTGTTTGCACACTTGGAGGGGGAAGATCAGCAAAGTCTTTTTTTCCTGGCACAGTTAATTTGAGAGCAGGGACGTTTCCAACTCGGCTCTGTCCTTTGGAGCTGGCCTCGGTGCGTTTCCTTCTTTTGTTAGTCGACAGCGCCATCGTGTGGTTATTTTGATGAGCGCTGGCAGCCGGTGCCAGGGAAAAAGCCAAGCTGTTTGCAGCTCCGGCCTCATTGGTGTAGGAGCAGCGCAGGGAAGAGCTCCGCTGGGGGTCCTGGCTCTTAGAGACGGAGAGAATGTGATCCTGTATGTAGCACAGAAGGAAGTGGAATTGTTTCATTGTGGGCTGTGCAGTTTATAAGCTGCAAATGAAAAGGCAATTGCAGCGCAGCCTCTTCTTTTCTGTGTGATCAGCTGCTCAACATGTAACTCGCACACACTGAACTGCATCCACCTCCCTGGAGATATAAAATGTGTATATCACTTTCCTCAAACTCTATGTATTACCTTGCACTCTAGCAGATCCCAAACCGCTTCAAAACGTCCAGCAGCTACTCAAAAAGAAAAAGTCCAACAAAAAGCTAGTGCTGGCCTTTAGAGTGCCTTTGCAGTCCGTAAAATAGACGAAATGCAGTACGGCTTTGAATGCTTCTTCCCAACTATATAAATTCTCTCCAAGTGGCAAAGTCCATCATTACAGCAAAATTTTTCAGCTGGAGTTCTGACTGAGAGATGTGCCAGGACAGAAGGCATTTGCTGACCTACCCTTTTTCCCTGTGTAACTTGGTATTTGCAGTACAATTATTTTCAGTGTCGCTGTGTCCAAGCAGCTAGAGATTACACAGATAGAAGTGTCAAGAGAGATGCTGCTAAAGTACGCCCTTCTTATAGCAGCATTTAAATGGCACACGACGCCTTGCTGCTTTTTCTTTCCCAGAGAGACCTGCTGTCAATTTTTTCACTCTGGCTTCTTGATCAAAAATGTCCACCTGAAATGTCTTACAGAAATAGGCTCCAGGTGTAAAAACCAGTACGGGGCTACATTTTCTGTGTGCTCCACATAAGTCACATCAAACTCACTCATCAAACTTCACTCTCTCCTTCCATTCTCCACTGCCTCTACCATTGTGTTCTCTGGATCTCAGAGTCTAAAGGCAGGCGCAATAGTTTCCACTGAGGGGTTGGAAGAGGTGTACAAGCAGCACAAATAGCTTCTGCGCTGCGCAGGCCATTTCTCTGCATTTTAGAGTCTAAGGGAAAGCGCTAGTGTTCCTGCGGAGAGCTGCAACAGCTGCAGAATATGTGTTGTCTTGGCACATGTTTGCAATCCACCATGATGGATCCTTAGTGAAACCAAACTGTGGTTCTGCTTCAAACATCTCACCCTGCTTGGCCACAAAGCTTTCGCTGACATGTCCCATTGCCTTTTTATTGCTGCGTTTCATTTTCAGAGTTTGTACGGAATCATTGCACTTTGCTTCTAAGCAGAACGTCGATACTGCTGGAGTCTCATATGTCCATTTTCTTCTCACACAAAAAAACTGCTTCCTTTAAAACATGCTGATGCGACCTGCTTTCTTGCTCAGCTGTAATTTTAGGGGTGTTCTCTGTCCCGCTTACAGTCTGAATCTAAACTAAGAAGTTTATGGGACACAGATGTGCCAAGACAAATAGTTTGCTTGGACCTTGCCACGTGTATTCAAAAGCATCCTTTCACTCCACCATCAAGTCTCTGCTTTACATCCTGCAAACTTCACACACACATACATACATACATACTGGAATGAGGCACTTTCTTTCTTTCTTTATTTCTTTCTTTCTCAGCTACACTCACCTATCCCCCACACTAACTTCTTTACCGCTTTTCTCTTGGCCTTGCTATGCATACTTTTCCTCTTAAGACACCCATTGTCTGGCCTACCCCTTCCCTACATTGCCTTGCCTTTCCTTTCCTATCCAACCTTGCATTTCTTTGTCATTCCTGGCCATTGTTTTCCTCTTCCTCCCTGACCCATCCATGTCTTTCCCTTGCCCTTCCTACCAGTCCAGTGCCTTGCACCACCCATCCCCCGTGCTACTTTGTCCAGTTCCCCTTCCCCTTTGTCCAGCTCCAATCTTTCATCTCCTTCTATGACTCTCATTGCCTTGCTTGCCTCTCCTTTGTCTTGCCTGGCAAAGCCACCACTTTTCTTGGCGTTACCTTTGAACCTCTCCTCTCCCTTGCCTTGCATTCCCTTGCTCACTCGTCCCCCACCTGGAATTCAATACCCCTCTTTTTGCGGCATTTCTTCATCTTGCCTTGCCCTGCCTGCTTCTCCTAGGACTCTCAAGGCTTTCACGTACCTCCAGCGTTTCAGGAGCATGTGAGAGGAAGCCCAAAAGAGGTCATGTGCAAGCACACCCATCTGTCCTGGCAGCTTGCTTCTGGCACCTATCCTTACATGTCTTGAATTTTGGACATAAAATTCACATTTCACCTTTGCGCTTCAGGACCAGGATGACAGTTCTTTTGTATACCAAGGAAAGCAGGTAATCCAAGTGTTTTAGGTGCAGATTAGAGATGGCCCATGTGAGATCAAGGCCAGACAGAGAAGTCTGTCCTAGCCCCTTTTGTGTACCAGCAGTCTTTGAATGTACCTCTCATTTGTCTTGCCTTGGTGACCCAAAAGTTTCCTTGCCTTGCCCTGCCTTGCCTCCCTAGCCTTGCACTCCCTCCAGTGCCTATGCCCACACTTGACCTGCCTACTGCTTTCCTCCAGGGAAACCTAGCCTTGCCTAGCCCCTCCTGTTTCTGCCTGGCCTTCCTATGCCCATCCTTGCCTAGAAGTTCTGGGCCTTCTCTCACCTACCACTCCATTTGCTTGCCCCTCATGGCTCCAGCCTTGTCAGCTTCTCCCTTGACTTGCCTACAATTGCGCCTACACTTGGTTTGCATTGCAAAGAGCGGTAGGCAAGGCAAAGCAAAGCAAGGAAGGTCTTTCTAGGTCTTGCCAGGCAAGGCACACATAAGCAAGCAAGCAAAACAAGAGTAGACTAGCCACAGCATCAAAGGCAAGGCAAGGCCAAGTGACTCTGAGTGCCTTTCCTTGGCAAGTAAAAGATATAGTGACAATGTAATAGGGCAGGCGTTAAAGGTACCATGAGGAGGTATAGTCCAGCAAGATATTTATGTCGTAGACCCTTCTGTGCAGGAGCCATTGTTGGACATAGTACAGGACATGGCATACAGTTTGGCTTGGTAAGTTCCTGAAGAAGAATGGCAATGCTTTCTCATGGGAAGGAAAGCACGTAGCCCCAGAGTTGGAGGTGCAGATAAGAAGCTGTGTCGCGCAGCTCAAGGACGACAGCAGCTTCTTGTGCCGGCATATTTGGAAGCACTCCCTCAATTTGTACAGTCATTGAGTCAGTATCCATCTTTGGAAGGCTGTCTGCCTCTAGTAAGAGTGTTCTGACACCATTGTATGGGATCAGTCACTGGATGTTTTGGATTTTGGAGGAGGGGATGCCATTTCTCTTGAAATGAGCTTCTTGTTCTTCTCTTTGGCAAAGAAATTAAGTTTGGATGGGCCCTTTGGGTGGTCTCAGGGAATTTAAAGGTTTTTCCCAAGAGGTTTCCCTGTGGGTTAGAGCTGTTGAACTGACAGTGGGAATCTAGACACCAAGTTGTTGAGCTTTTTGTCCTTGTCGCTTTAGTGTGTGAGTAGTCCCTGTTGCAGTGCTGCTTGGATCTTGACTCTGAGACTGAAAGCTTAGGAGCGCAGAGCTGAAAAGAAAAGTGCCAATAGCAGGGTGTGTGTTCATTGTTTGATGGGTGAAGCTGAAATTGTAGGCAGCAAAGAACTTTCTCTCTCCGCTGGCACATTTGTTGAGCGGATGTCTTTGAGTTTGTTACCGGACTCTGCGAGAGTGAAAATGTTTGTTAGGGCAGAGGATTTCGTGTTGCCCTTTGAGTGTGGTGCAAAAGTGTTTGCACACTTGGAGGGGGAAGATCAGCAAAGTCTTTTTTTCCTGGCACAGTTAATTTGAGAGCAGGGACGTTTCCAACTGGGCTCTGTCCTTTGGAGCTGGCCTCGGTGCGTTTCCTTCTTTTGTTAGTCGACAGCGCCATCGTGTGGTTATTTTGATGAGCGCTGGCAGACGGTGCCAGGGAAAAAGCCAATTGTTTGCGGCTCCGGCCTCATTGGTGTAGGAGCAGCGCAGGGAAGAGCTCCGCTGGGGGTCCTGGCTCTTAGAGACTGAGAGAATGTGATCCTGTATGTAGCACAGAAGGAAGTGGAATTGTTTCATTGTGGGCTGTGCAGTTTATAAGCTGCAAATGAAAAGGCAATTGCAGCGCAGCCTCTTCTTTTCTGTGTGATCAGCTGCTCAACATGTAACTCGCACACACTGAACTGCATCCACCTCCCTGGAGATATAAAATGTGTATATCACTTTCCTCAAACTCTATGTATTACCTTGCACTCTAGCAGATCCCAAACCGCTTCAAAACGTCCAGCAGCTACTCAAAAAGAAAAAGTCCAACAAAAAGCTAGTGCTGGCCTTTAGAGTGTCTTTGCAGTCCGTAAAATAGACGAAATGCACTAGGGCTTTGAATGCTTCTTCCCAACTATATAAATTCTCTCCAAGTGGCAAAGTCCATCATTACAGCAAAATTTTTCAGCTGGAGTTCTGACTGAGAGATGTGCCAGGACAGAAGGCATTTGCTGACCTACCCTTTTTCCCTGTGTAACTTGGTATTTGCAGTACAATTATTTTCAGTGTCGCTGTGTCCAAGCAGCTAGAGATTACACAGATAGAAGTGTCAAGAGAGATGCTGCTAAAGTACGCCCTTCTTATAGCAGCATTTAAATGGCACACGACGCCTTGCTGCTTTTTCTTTCCCAGAGAGACCTGCTGTCAATTTTTTCACTCTGGCTTCTTGATCAAAAATGTCCACCTGAAATGTCTTACAGAAATAGGCTCCAGGTGTAAAAACCAGTACGGGGCTACATTTTCTGTGTGCTCCACATAAGTCACATCAAACTCACTCATCAAACTTCACTCTCTCCTTCCATTCTCCACTGCCTCTACCATTGTGTTCTCTGGATCTCAGAGTCTAAAGGCAGGCGCAATAGTTTCCACTGAGGGGTTGGAAGAGGTGTACAAGCAGCACAAATAGCTTCTGCGCTGCGCAGGCCATTTCTCTGCATTTTAGAGTCTAAGGGAAAGCGCTAGTGTTCCTGCGGAGAGCTGCAACAGCTGCAGAATATGTGTTGTCTTGGCACATGTTTGCAATCCACCATGATGGATCCTTAGTGAAACCAAACTGTGGTTCTGCTTCAAACATCTCACCCTGCTTGGCCACAAAGCTTTCGCTGACATGTCCCATTGCCTTTTTATTGCTGCGTTTCATTTTCAGAGTTTGTACGGAATCATTGCACTTTGCTTCTAAGCTGAACGTCGATACTGCTGGAGTCTCATATGTCCATTTTCTTCTCACACAAAAAAACTGCTTCCTTTAAAACATGCTGATGCGACCTGCTTTCTTGCTCAGCTGTAATTTTAGGGGTGTTCTCTGTCCCGCTTACAGTCTGAATCTAAACTAAAAAGTTTATGGGACACAGATGTGCCAAGACAAATAGTTTGCTTGGACCTTGCCACGTGTATTCAAAAGCATCCTTTCACTCCACCATCAAGTCTCTGCTTTACATCCTGCAAACTTCACACACACATACATACATACATACTGGAATGAGGCACTTTCTTTCTTTCTTTCTCAGCTACACTCACCTATCCCCCACGCTAACTTCTTTACCGCTTTTCTCTTGGCCTTGCTATGCATACTTTTCCTCTTAAGACACCCATTGTCTGGCCTACCCCTTCCCTACATTGCCTTGCCTTTCCTTTCCTATCCAACCTTGCATTTCTTTGTCATTCCTGGCCATTGTTTTCCTCTTCCTCCCTGACCCATCCATGTCTTTCCCTTGCCCTTCCTACCAGTCCAGTGCCTTGCACCACCCATCCCCCTTGCCACTTTGTCCAGTTTCCCTTCCCTTTTGTCCAGCTCCAATCTTTCATTTCCTTCTCCTTCTAGGACTCTCATTGCCTTGCTTGCCTCTCCTTTGTCTTGCCTGGCAAAGCCACCACTTTTCTTGGCGTTACCTTTGAACCTCTCCTCTCCCTTGCCTTGCATTCCCTTGCTCACTCGTCCCCCACCTGGAATTCAATACCCCTCTTTTTGCGGCATTTCTTCATCTTGCCTTGCCCTGCCTGCTTCTCCTAGGACTCTCAAGGCTTTCACGTACCTCCAGCGTTTCAGGAGCATGTGAGAGGAAGCCCAAAAGAGGTCATGTGCAAGCACACCCATCTGTCCTGGCAGCTTGCTTCTGGCACCTATCCTTACATGTCTTGAATTTTGGACATAAAATTCACATTTCACCTTTGCGCTTCAGGACCAGGATGACAGTTCTTTTGTATACCAAGGAAAGCAGGTAATCCAAGTGTTTTAGGTGCAGATTAGAGATGGCCCATGTGAGATCAAGGCCAGACAGAGAAGTCTGTCCTAGCCCCTTTTGTGTACCAGCAGTCTTTGAATGTACCTCTCATTTGTCTTGCCTTGGTGACCCAAAAGTTTCCTTGCCTTGCCCTGCCTTGCCTCCCTAGCCTTGCACTCCCTCCAGTGCCTATGCCCACACTTGACCTGCCTACTGCTTTCCTCCAGGGAAACCTAGCCTTGCCTAGCCCCTCCTGTTTCTGCCTGGCCTTCCTATGCCCATCCTTGCCTAGAAGTTCTGGGCCTTCTCTCACCTACCACTCCATTTGCTTGCCCCTCATGGCTCCAGCCTTGTCAGCTTCTCCCTTGACTTGCCTACAATTGCGCCTACACTTGGTTTGCATTGCAAAGAGCGGTAGGCAAGGCAAAGCAAAGCAAGGAAGGTCTTTCTAGGTCTTGCCAGGCAAGGCACACATAAGCAAGCAAGCAAAACAAGAGTAGACTAGCCACAGCATCAAAGGCAAGGCAAGGCCAAGTGACTCTGAGTGCCTTTCCTTGGCAAGTAAAAGATATAGTGACAATGTAATAGGGCAGGCGTTAAAGGTACCATGAGGAGGTATAGTCCAGCAAGATATTTATGTCGTAGACCCTTCTGTGCAGGAGCCATTGTTGGACATAGTACAGGACATGGCATACAGTTTGGCTTGGTAAGTTCCTGAAGAAGAATGGCAATGCTTTCTCATGGGAAGGAAAGCACGTAGCCCCAGAGTTGGAGGTGCAGATAAGAAGCTGTGTCGCGCAGCTCAAGGACGACAGCAGCTTCTTGTGCCGGCATATTTGGAAGCACTCCCTCAATTTGTACAGTCATTGAGTCAGTATCCATCTTTGGAAGGCTGTCTGCCTCTAGTAAGAGTGTTCTGACACCATTGTATGGGATCAGTCACTGGATGTTTTGGATTTTGGAGGAGGGGATGCCATTTCTCTTGAAATGAGCTTCTTGTTCTTCTCTTTGGCAAAGAAATTAAGTTTGGATGGGCCCTTTGGGTGGTCTCAGGGAATTTAAAGGTTTTTCCCAAGAGGTTTCCCTGTGGGTTAGAGCTGTTGAACTGACAGTGGGAATCTAGACACCAAGTTGTTGAGCTTTTTGTCCTTGTCGCTTTAGTGTGTGAGTAGTCCCTGTTGCAGTGCTGCTTGGATCTTGACTCTGAGACTGAAAGCTTAGGAGCGCAGAGCTGAAAAGAAAAGTGCCAATAGCAGGGTGTGTGTTCATTGTTTGATGGGTGAAGTTGAAATTGTAGGCAGCAAAGAACTTTCTCTCTCCGCTGGCACATTTGTTGAGCGGATGTCTTTGAGTTTGTTACCGGACTCTGCGAGAGTGAAAATGTTTGTTAGGGCAGAGGATTTCGTGTTGCCCTTTGAGTGTGGTGCAAAAGTGTTTGCACACTTGGAGGGGGAAGATCAGCAAAGTCTTTTTTTCCTGGCACAGTTAATTTGAGAGCAGGGACGTTTCCAACTGGGCTCTGTCCTTTGGAGCTGGCCTCGGTGCGTTTCCTTCTTTTGTTAGTCGACAGCGCCATCGTGTGGTTATTTTGATGAGCGCTGGCAGACGGTGCCAGGGAAAAAGCCAAGCTGTTTGCGGCTCCGGCCTCATTGGTGTAGGAGCAGCGCAGGGAAGAGCTCCGCTGGAGGTCCTGGCTCTTAGAGACTGAGAGAATGTGATCCTGTATGTAGCACAGAAGGAAGTGGAATTGTTTCATTGTGGGCTGTGCAGTTTATAAGCTGCAAATGAAAAGGCAATTGCAGCGCAGCCTCTTCTTTTCTGTGTGATCAGCTGCTCAACATGTAACTCGCACACACTGAACTGCATCCACCTCCCTGGAGATATAAAATGTGTATATCACTTTCCTCAAACTCTATGTATTACCTTGCACTCTAGCAGATCCCAAACCGCTTCAAAACGTCCAGCAGCTACTCAAAAAGAAAAAGTCCAACAAAAAGCTAGTGCTGGCCTTTAGAGTGTCTTTGCAGTCCGTAAAATAGACGAAATGCACTAGGGCTTTGAATGCTTCTTCCCAACTATATAAATTCTCTCCAAGTGGCAAAGTCCATCATTACAGCAAAATTTTTCAGCTGGAGTTCTGACTGAGAGATGTGCCAGGACAGAAGGCATTTGCTGACCTACCCTTTTTCCCTGTGTAACTTGGTATTTGCAGTACAATTATTTTCAGTGTCGCTGTGTCCAAGCAGCTAGAGATTACACAGATAGAAGTGTCAAGAGAGATGCTGCTAAAGTACGCCCTTCTTATAGCAGCATTTAAATGGCACACGACGCCTTGCTGCTTTTTCTTTCCCAGAGAGACCTGCTGTCAATTTTTTCACTCTGGCTTCTTGATCAAAAATGTCCACCTGAAATGTCTTACAGAAATAGGCTCCAGGTGTAAAAACCAGTACGGGGCTACATTTTCTGCGTGCTCCACATAAGTCACATCAAACTCACTCATCAAACTTCACTCTCTCCTTCCATTCTCCACTGCCTCTACCATTGTGTTCTCTGGATCTCAGAGTCTAAAGGCAGGCGCAATAGTTTCCACTGAGGGGTTGGAAGAGGTGTACAAGCAGCACAAATAGCTTCTGCGCTGCGCAGGCCATTTCTCTGCATTTTAGAGTCTAAGGGAAAGCGCTAGTGTTCCTGCGGAGAGCTGCAACAGCTGCAGAATATGTGTTGTCTTGGCACATGTTTGCAATCCACCATGATGGATCCTTAGTGAAACCAAACTGTGGTTCTGCTTCAAACATCTCACCCTGCTTGGCCACAAAGCTTTCGCTGACATGTCCCATTGCCTTTTTATTGCTGCGTTTCATTTTCAGAGTTTGTACGGAATCATTGCACTTTGCTTCTAAGCTGAACGTCGATACTGCTGGAGTCTCATATGTCCATTTTCTTCTCACACAAAGAAACTGCTTCCTTTAAAACATGCTGATGCGACCTGCTTTCTTGCTCAGCTGTAATTTTAGGGGTGTTCTCTGTCCCGCTTACAGTCTGAATCTAAACTAAAAAGTTTATGGGACACAGATGTGCCAAGACAAATAGTTTGCTTGGACCTTGCCACGTGTATTCAAAAGCATCCTTTCACTCCACCATCAAGTCTCTGCTTTACATCCTGCAAACTTCACACACACATACATACATACATACTGGAATGAGGCACTTTCTTTCTTTCTTTATTTCTTTCTTTCTCAGCTACACTCACCTATCCCCCACACTAACTTCTTTACCGCTTTTCTCTTGGCCTTGCTATGCATACTTTTCCTCTTAAGACACCCATTGTCTGGCCTACCCCTTCCCTACATTGCCTTGCCTTTCCTTTCCTATCCAACCTTGCATTTCTTTGTCATTCCTGGCCATTGTTTTCCTCTTCCTCCCTGACCCATCCATGTCTTTCCCTTGCCCTTCCTACCAGTCCAGTGCCTTGCACCACCCATCCCCCGTGCTACTTTGTCCAGTTCCCCTTCCCCTTTGTCCAGCTCCAATCTTTCATCTCCTTCTATGACTCTCATTGCCTTGCTTGCCTCTCCTTTGTCTTGCCTGGCAAAGCCACCACTTTTCTTGGCGTTACCTTTGAACCTCTCCTCTCCCTTGCCTTGCATTCCCTTGCTCACTCGTCCCCCACCTGGAATTCAATACCCCTCTTTTTGCGGCATTTCTTCATCTTGCCTTGCCCTGCCTGCTTCTCCTAGGACTCTCAAGGCTTTCACGTACCTCCAGCGTTTCAGGAGCATGTGAGAGGATGCCCAAAAGAGGTCATGTGCAAGCACACCCATCTGTCCTGGCAGCTTGCTTCTGGCACCTATCCTTACATGTCTTGAATTTTGGACATAAAATTCACATTTCACCTTTGCGCTTCAGGACCAGGATGACAGTTCTTTTGTATACCAAGGAAAGCAGGTAATCCAAGTGTTTTAGGTGCAGATTAGAGATGGCCCATGTGAGATCAAGGCCAGACAGAGAAGTCTGTCCTAGCCCCTTTTGTGTACCAGCAGTCTTTGAATGTACCTCTCATTTGTCTTGCCTTGGTGACCCAAAAGTTTCCTTGCCTTGCCCTGCCTTGCCTCCCTAGCCTTGCACTCCCTCCAGTGCCTACGCCCACACTTGACCTGCCTACTGCTTTCCTCCAGGGAAACCTAGCCTTGCCTAGCCCCTCCTGTTTCTGCCTGGCCTTCCTATGCCCATCCTTGCCTAGAAGTTCTGGGCCTTCTCTCACCTACCACTCCATTTGCTTGCCCCTCATGGCTCCAGCCTTGTCAGCTTCTCCCTTGACTTGCCTACAATTGCGCCTACACTTGGTTTGCATTGCAAAGAGCGGTAGGCAAGGCAAAGCAAAGCAAGGAAGGTCTTTCTAGGTCTTGCCAGGCAAGGCACACATAAGCAAACAAGCAAAACAAGAGTAGACTAGCCACAGCATCAAAGGCAAGGCAAGGCCAAGTGACTCTGAGTGCCTTTCCTTGGCAAGTAAAAGATATAGTGACAATGTAATAGGGCAGGCGTTAAAGGTACCATGAGGAGGTATAGTCCAGCAAGATATTTATGTCGTAGACCCTTCTCTGCAGGAGCCATTGTTGGACATAGTACAGGACATGGCATACAGCTTGGCTTGGTAAGTTCCTGAAGGAGAATGGCAATGCTTTCTCATGGGAAGGAAAGCACGTAGCCCCAGAGTTGGAGGTGCAGATAAGAAGCTGTGTCGCGCAGCTCAAGGACGACAGCAGCTTCTTGTGCCGGCATATTTGGAAGCACTCCCTCAATTTGTACAGTCATTGAGTCAGTATCCATCTTTGGAAGGCTGTCTGCCTCTAGTAAGAGTGTTCTGACACCATTGTATGGGATCAGTCACTGGATGTTTTGGATTTTGGAGGAGGGGATGCCATTTCTCTTGAAATGAGCTTCTTGTTCTTCTCTTTGGCAAAGAAATTAAGTTTGGATGGGCCCTTTGGGTGGTCTCAGGGAATTTAAAGGTTTTTCCCAAGAGGTTTCCCTGTGGGTTAGAGCTGTTGAACTGACAGTGGGAATCTAGACACCAAGTTGTTGAGCTTTTTGTCCTTGTAGCTTTAGTGTGTGAGTAGTCCCTGTTGCCATGCTGCTTGGATCTTGACTCTGAGACTGAAAGCTTAGGAGCGTAGAGCTGAAAAGAAAAGTGCCAATAGCAGGGTGTGTGTTCATTGTTTGATGGGTGAAGCTGAAATTGTAGGCAGCAAAGAACTTTCTCTCTCCGCTGGCACATTTGTTGAGCGGATGTCTTTGAGTTTGTTACCGGACTCTGCGAGAGTGAAAATGTTTGTTAGGGCAGAGGATTTCGTGTTGCCCTTTGAGTGTGGTGCAAAAGTGTTTGCACACTTGGAGGGGGAAGATCAGCAAAGTCTTTTTTTCCTGGCACAGTTAATTTGAGAGCAGGGACGTTTCCAACTGGGCTCTGTCCTTTGGAGCTGGCCTCGGTGCGTTTCCTTCTTTTGTTAGTCGACAGCGCCATCGTGTGGTTATTTTGATGAGCGCTGGCAGACGGTGCCAGGGAAAAAGCCAAGCTGTTTGCGGCTCCGGCCTCATTGGTGTAGGAGCAGCGCAGGGAAGAGCCCCGCTGGGCGTCCTGGCTCTTAGAGACGGAGAGAATGTGATCCTGTATGTAGCACAGAAGGAAGTGGAATTGTTTCATTGTGGGCTGTGCAGTTTATAAGCTGCAAATGAAAAGGCAATTGCAGCGCAGCCTCTTCTTTTCTGTGTGATCAGCTGCTCAACATGTAACTCGCACACACTGAACTGCATCCACCTCCCTGGAGATATAAAATGTGTATATCACTTTCCTCAAACTCTATGTATTACCTTGCACTCTAGCAGATCCCAAACCGCTTCAAAACGTCCAGCAGCTACTCAAAAAGAAAAAGTCCAACAAAAAGCTAGTGCTGGCCTTTAGAGTGCCTTTGCAGTCCGTAAAATAGACAAAATGCACTAGGGCTTTGAATGCTTCTTCCCAACTATATAAATTCTCTCCAAGTGGCAAAGTCCATCATTACAGCAAAATTTTTCAGCTGGAGTTCTGACTGAGAGATGTGCCAGGACAGAAGGCATTTGCTGACCTACCCTTTTTCCCTGTGTAACTTGGTATTTGCAGTACAATTATTTTCAGTGTCGCTGTGTCCAAGCAGCTAGAGATTACACAGATAGAAGTGTCAAGAGAGATGCTGCTAAAGTACGCCCTTCTTATAGCAGCATTTAAATGGCACACGACGCCTTGCTGCTTTTTCTTTCCCAGAGAGACCTGCTGTCAATTTTTTCACTCTGGCTTCTTGATCAAAAATGTCCACCTGAAATGTCTTACAGAAATAGGCTCCAGGTGTAAAAACCAGTACGGGGCTACATTTTCTGCGTGCTCCACATAAGTCACATCAAACTCACTCATCAAACTTCACTCTCTCCTTCCATTCTCCACTGCCTCTACCATTGTGTTCTCTGGATCTCAGAGTCTAAAGGCAGGCGCAATAGTTTCCACTGAGGGGTTGGAAGAGGTGTACAAGCAGCACAAATAGCTTCTGCGCTGCGCAGGCCATTTCTCTGCATTTTAGAGTCTAAGGGAAAGCGCTAGTGTTCCTGCGGAGAGCTGCAACAGCTGCAGAATATGTGTTGTCTTGGCACATGTTTGCAATCCACCATGATGGATCCTTAGTGAAACCAAACTGTGGTTCTGCTTCAAACATCTCACCCTGCTTGGCCACAAAGCTTTCGCTGACATGTCCCATTGCCTTTTTATTGCTGCGTTTCATTTTCAGAGTTTGTACGGAATCATTGCACTTTGCTTCTAAGCTGAACGTCGATACTGCTGGAGTCTCATATGTCCATTTTCTTCTCACACAAAAAAACTGCTTCCTTTAAAACATGCTGATGCGACCTGCTTTCTTGCTCAGCTGTAATTTTAGGGGTGTTCTCTGTCCCGCTTACAGTCTGAATCTAAACTAAGAAGTTTATGTAACACAGATGTGCCAAGACAAATAGTTTGCTTGGACCTTGCCACGTGTATTCAAAAGCATCCTTTCACTCCACCATCAAGTCTCTGCTTTACATCCTGCAAACTTCACACACACATACATACATACATACTGGAATGAGGCACTTTCTTTCTTTCTTTCTTTCTTTCTTTCTTTCTCAGCTACACTCACCTATCCCCCACGCTAACTTCTTTACCGCTTTTCTCTTGGCCTTGCTATGCATACTTTTCCTCTTAAGACACCCATTGTCTGGCCTACCCCTTCCCTACATTGCCTTGCCTTTCCTTTCCTATCCAACCTTGCATTTCTTTGTCATTCCTGGCCATTGTTTTCCTCTTCCTTCCTGACCCATCCATGTCTTTCCCTTGCCCTTCCTACCAGTCCAGTGCCTTGCACCACCCATCCCCCTTGCTACTTTGTCCAGTTTCCTTTCCCCTTTGTCCAGCTCCAATCTTTCATTTCCTTCTCCTTCTAGGACTCTCATTGCCTTGCTTGCCTCTCCTTTGTCTTGCCTGGCAAAGCCACCACTTTTCTTGGCGTTACCTTTGAACCTCTCCTCTCCTTTGCCTTGCATTCCCTTGCTCACTCGTCCCCCACCTGGAATTCAATACCCCTCTTTTTGCGGAATTTCTTCATCTTGCCTCGCCCTGCCTGCTTCTCCTAGGACTCTCAAGGCTTTCACGTACCTCCAGCGTTTCAGGAGCATGTGAGAGGAAGCCCAAAAGAGGTCAAGTGCAAGCACACCCATCTGTCCTGGCAGCTTGCTTCTGGCACCTATCCTTACATGTCTTGAATTTTGGACATAAAATTCACATTTCACCTTTGCGCTTCAGGACCAGAATGACAGTTCTTTTGTATACCAAGGAAAGCAGGTAATCCAAGTGTTTTAGGTGCAGATTAGAGATGGCCCATGTGAGATCAAGGCCAGACAGAGAAGTCTGTCCTAGCCCCTTTTGTGTACCAGCAGTCTTTGAATGTACCTCTCATTTGTCTTGCCTTGGTGACCCAAAAGTTTCCTTGTCTTGCCCTGCCTTGCCTCCCTAGCCTTGCACTCCCTCCAGTGCCTACGCCCACACTTGACCTGCCTACTGCTTTCCTCCAGGGAAACCTAGCCTTGCCTAACCCCTCCTGTTTCTGCCTGGCCTTCCTATGACCATCCTTGCCTAGAAGTTCTGGGCCTTCTCTCACCTACCACTCCATTTGCTTGCCCCTCATGGCTCCAGCCTTGTCAGCTTCTCCCTTGACTTGCCTACAATTGCGCCTACACTTGGTTTGCATTGCAAAGAGCGGTAGGCAAGGCAAAGCAAAGCAAGGAAGGTCTTTCTAGGTCTTGCCAGGCAAGGCACACATAAGCAAACAAGCAAAACAAGAGTAGACTAGCCACAGCATCAAAGGCAAGGCAAGGCCAAGTGACTCTGAGTGCCTTTCCTTGGCAAGTAAAAGATATAGTGACAATGTAATAGGGCAGGCGTTAAAGGTACCATGAGGAGGTATAGTCCAGCAAGATATTTATGTCGTAGACCCTTCTGTGCAGGAGCCATTGTTGGACATAATACAGGACATGGCATACAGCTTGGCTTGGTAAGTTCCTGAAGGAGAATGGCAATGCTTTCTCATGGGAAGGAAAGCACGTAGCCCCAGAGTTGGAGGTGCAGATAAGAAGCTGTGTCGCGCAGCTCAAGGACGACAGCAGCTTCTTGTGCCGGCATATTTGGAAGCACTCCCTCAATTTGTACAGTCATTGAGTCAGTATCCATCTTTGGAAGGCTGTCTGCCTCTAGTAAGAGTGTTCTGACACCATTGTATGGGATCAGTCACTGGATGTTTTGGATTTTGGAGGAGGGGATGCCATTTCTCTTGAAATGAGCTTCTTGTTCTTCTCTTTGGCAAAGAAATTAAGTTTGGATGGGCACTTTGGGTGGTCTCAGTGAATGTGAAGGTTTTTCCCAAGAGGTTTCCCTGTGGGTTAGAGCTGTTGAACTGACAGTGGGAATTTAGACAGCAAGTTGTTGAGCTTTTTGTCCTTGTAGCTTTAGTGTGTGAGTAGTCCCTGTTGCCATGCTGCTTGGATCTTGACTCTGAGACTGAAAGCTTAGGAGCGTAGAGCTGAAAAGAAAAGTGCCAATAGCAGGGTGTGTGTTCATTGTTTGATGGGTGAAGCTGAAATTGTAGGCAGCAAAGAACTTTCTCTCTCCGCTGGCACATTTGTTGAGCGGATGTCTTTGAGTTTGTTACCGGACTCTGCGAGAGTGAAAATGTTTGTTAGGGCAGAGGATTTCGTGTTGCCCTTTGAGTGTGGTGCAAAAGTGTTTGCACACTTGGAGGGGGAAGATCAGCAAAGTCTTTTTTTCCTGGCACAGTTAATTTAAGAGCAGGGACGTTTCCAACTCGGCTCTGTCCTTTGGAGCTGGCCTCGGTGCGTTTCCTTCTTTTGTTAGTCGACAGCGCCATCGTGTGGTTATTTTGATGAGCGCTGGCAGCCGGTGCCAGGGAAAAAGCCAAGCTGTTTGCGGCTCCGGCCTCATTGGTGTAGGAGCAGCGCAGGGAAGAGCCCCGCTGGGCGTCCTGGCTCTTAGAGACGGAGAGAATGTGATCCTGTATGTAGCACAGAAGGAAGTGGAATTGTTTCATTGTGGGCTGTGCAGTTTATAAGCTGCAAATGAAAAGGCAATTGCAGCGCAGCCTCTTCTTTTCTGTGTGATCAGCTGCTCAACATGTAACTCGCACACACTGAACTGCATCCACCTCCCTGGAGATATAAAATGTGTATATCACTTTCCTCAAACTCTATGTATTACCTTGCACTCTAGCAGATCCCAAACCGCTTCAAAACGTCCAGCAGCTACTCAAAAAGAAAAAGTCCAACAAAAAGCTAGTGCTGGCCTTTAGAGTGCCTTTGCAGTCCGTATAATAGACAAAATGCACTAGGGCTTTGAATGCTTCTTCCCAACTATATAAATTCTCTCCAAGTGGCAAAGTCCATCATTACAGCAAAATTTTTCAGCTGGAGTTCTGACTGAGAGATGTGCCAGGACAGAAGGCATTTGCTGACCTACCCTTTTTCCCTGTGTAACTTGGTATTTGCAGTACAATTATTTTCAGTGTCGCTGTGTCCAAGCAGCTAGAGATTACACAGATAGAAGTGTCAAGAGAGATGCTGCTAAAGTACGCCCTTCTTATAGCAGCATTTAAATGGCACACGACGCCTTGCTGCTTTTTCTTTCCCAGAGAGACCTGCTGTCAATTTTTTCACTCTGGCTTCTTGATCAAAAATGTCCACCTGAAATGTCTTACAGAAATAGGCTCCAGGTGTAAAAACCAGTACGGGGCTACATTTTCTGCGTGCTCCACATAAGTCACATCAAACTCACTCATCAAACTTCACTCTCTCCTTCCATTCTCCACTGCCTCTACCATTGTGTTCTCTGGATCTCAGAGTCTAAAGGCAGGCGCAATAGTTTCCACTGAGGGGTTGGAAGAGGTGTACAAGCAGCACAAATAGCTTCTGCGCTGCGCAGGCCATTTCTCTGCATTTTAGAGTCTAAGGGAAAGCGCTAGTGTTCCTGCGGAGAGCTGCAACAGCTGCAGAATATGTGTTGTCTTGGCACATGTTTGCAATCCACCATGATGGATCCTTAGTGAAACCAAACTGTGGTTCTGCTTCAAACATCTCACCCTGCTTGGCCACAAAGCTTTCGCTGACATGTCCCATTGCCTTTTTATTGCTGCGTTTCATTTTCAGAGTTTGTACGGAATCATTGCACTTTGCTTCTAAGCTGAACGTCAATACTGCTGGAGTCTCATATGTCCATTTTCTTCTCACACAAAAAAACTGCTTCCTTTAAAACATGCTGATGCGACCTGCTTTCTTGCTCAGCTGTAATTTTAGGGGTGTTCTCTGTCCCGCTTACAGTCTGAATCTAAACTAAGAAGTTTATGTAACACAGATGTGCCAAGACAAATAGTTTGCTTGGACCTTGCCACGTGTATTCAAAAGCATCCTTTCACTCCACCATCAAGTCTCTGCTTTACATCCTGCAAACTTCACACACACATACATACATACATACTGGAATGAGGCTCTTTCTTTCTTTCTTCCTTTCTTTCTTTCTCAGCTACACTCACCTATCCCCCACACTAACTTCTTTACCGCTTTTCTCTTGGCCTTGCTATGCATACTTTTCCTCTTAAGACACCCATTGTCTGGCCTACCCCTTCCCTACATTGCCTTGCTTTTCCTTTCCTATCCAACCTTGCATTTCTTTGTCATTCCTGGCCATTGTTTTCCTCTTCCTTCCTGACCCATCCATGTCTTTCCCTTGCCCTTCCTACCAGTCCAGTGCCTTGCACCACCCATCCCCCTTGCCACTTTGTCCAGTTTCCCTTCCCCTTTGTCCAGCTCCAATCTTTTATTTCCTTCTCCTTCTAGGACTCTCATTGCCTTGCTTGCCTCTCTTTTGTCTTGCCTGGCAAAGCCACCACTTTTCTTGGCGTTACCTTTGAACCTCTCCTCTCCCTTGCCTTGCATTCCCTTGCTCACTCGTCCCCCACCTGGAATTCAATACCCCTCTTTTTGCGGAATTTCTTCATCTTGCCTTGCCCTGCCTGCTTCTCCTAGGACTCTCAAGGCTTTCACGTACCTCCAGCGTTTCAGGAACATGTGAGAGGAAGCCCAAAAGAGGTCACGTGCAAGCACACCCATCTGTCCTGGCAGCTTGCTTCTGGCACCTATCCTTACATGTCTTGAATTTTGGACATAAAATTCACATTTCACCTTTGCGCTTCAGGACCAGAATGACAGTTCTTTTGTATACCAAGGAAAGCAGGTAATCCAAGTGGTTTAGGTGCAGATTAGAGATGGCCCATGTGAGATCAAGGCCAGCCAGAGAAGTCTGTCCTAGCCCCTTTTGTGTACCAGCAGTTTTTGAATGTACCTCTCATTTGTCTTGCCTTGGTGACCCCAAAGTTTCCTTGCCTTAACCTGCCTTGCCTCCCTAGCCTTGCACTCCCTCCAGTGCCTATGCCCACACTTGACCTGCCTACTGCTTTCCTCCAGGGAAACCTAGCCTTGCCTAGGCCTTCCTGTTTCTGCCTGGCCTTCCTATGCCCATCCTTGCCTAGAAGTTCTGGGCCTTCTCTCACCTACCACTCCATTTGCTTGCCCCTCATGGCTCCAGCCTTGTCAGCTTCTCCCTTGACTTGCCTACAATTGCGCCTACACTTGGTTTGCATTGCAAAGAGCGGTAGGCAAGGCAAAGCAAAGCAAGGAAGGTCTTTCTAGGTCTTGCCAGGCAAGGCACACATAAGCAAGCAAGCAAAACAAGAGTAGACTAGCCACAGCATCAAAGGCAAGGCAAGGCCAAGTGACTCTGAGTGCCTTTCCTTGGCAAGAAAAAGATATAGTGACAATGTAATAGGGCAGGCGTTAAAGGTACCATGAGGAGGTATAGTCCAGCAAGATATTTATGTCGTAGACCCTTCTGTGCAGGAGCCATTGTTGGACATAGTACAGGACATGGCATACAGCTTGGCTTGGTAAGTTCCTGAAGGAGAATGGCAATGCTTTCTCATGGGAAGGAAAGCACGTAGCCCCAGAGTTGGAGGTGCAGATAAGAAGCTGTGTCGCGCAGCTCAAGGACGACAGCAGCTTCTTGTGCCGGCATATTTGGAAGCACTCCCTCAATTTGTACAGTCATTGAGTCAGTATCCATCTTTGGAAGGCTGTCTGCCTCTAGTAAGAGTGTTCTGACACCATTGTATGGGATCAGTCACAGGATGTTTTGGATTTTGGAGGAGGGGATGCCATTTCTCTTGAAATGAGCTTCTTGTTCTTCTCTTTGGCAAAGAAATTAAGTTTGGATGGGCACTTTGGGTGGTCTCAGTGAATTTAAAGGTTTTTCCCAAGAGGTTTCCCTGTGGGTTAGAGATGTTGAACTGACAGTGGGAAACTAGACAGCAAGTTGTTGAGCTTTTTGTCCTTGTAGCTTTAGTGTGTGAGTAGTCCCTGTTGCCATGCTGCTTGGATCTTGACTCTGAGACTGAAAGCTTAGGAGCGTAGAGCTGAAAAGAAAAGTGCCAATAGCAGGGTGTGTGTTCATTGTTTGATGGGTGAAGTTGAAATTGTAGGCAGCAAAGAACTTTCTCTCTCAGCTGGCACATTTGGTGAGCGGATGTCTTTGAGTTTGTTACTGGACTCTGCGAGAGTGAAAATGTTTGTTAGGGCAGAGGATTTCGTGTCGCCCTTTGAGTGTGGTGCAAAAGTGTTTGCACACTTGGAGGGGGAAGATCAGCAAAGTCTTTTTTTCCTGGCACAGTTAATTTGAGAGCAGGGACGTTTCCAACTCGGCTCTGTCCTTTGGAGCTGGCCTCGGTGCGTTTCCTTCTTTTGTTAGTCGACAGCGCCATCGTGTGGTTATTTTGATGAGCGCTGGCAGACGGTGCCAGGGAAAAAGCCAAGCTGTTTGCGGCTCCGGCCTCATTGGTGTAGGAGCAGCGCAGGGAAGAGCTCCGCTGGGGGTCCTGGCTCTTAGAGACTGAGAGAATGTGATCCTGTATGTAGCACAGAAGGAAGTGGAATTGTTTCATTGTGGGCTGTGTAGTTTATAAGCTGCAAATGAAAAGGCAATTGCAGCGCAGCCTCTTCTTTTCTGTGTGATCCGCTGCTCAACATGTAACTCGCACACACTGAACTGCATCCACCTCCCTGGAGATATAAAATGTGTATATCACTTTCCTCAAACTCTATGTATTACCTTGCACTCTAGCAGATCCCAAACCGCTTCAAAACGTCCAGCAGCTACTCAAAAAGAAAAAGTCCAACAAAAAGCTAGTGCTGGCCTTTAGAGTGCCCTTGCAGTCCGTAAAATAGACGAAATGCACTAGGGCTTTGAATGCTTCTTCCCAACTATATAAATTCTCTCCAAGTGGCAAAGTCCATCATTACAGCAAAATTTTTCAGCTGGAGTTCTGACTGAGAGATGTGCCAGGACAGAAGGCATTTGCTGACCTACCCTTTTTCCCTGTGTAACTTGGTATTTGCAGTACAATTATTTTCAGTGTCGCTGTGTCCAAGCAGCTAGAGATTACACAGATAGAAGTGTCAAGAGAGATGCTGCTAAAGTACGCCCTTCTTATAGCAGCATTTAAATGGCACACGACGCCTTGCTGCTTTTTCTTTCCCAGAGACTCCTGCTGTCAATTTTTTCACTCTGGCTTCTTGATCAAAAATGTCCACCTGAAATGTCTTACAGAAATAGGCTCCAGGTGTAAAAACCAGTACGGGGCTACATTTTCTGCGTGCTCCACATAAGTCACATCAAACTCACTCATCAAACTTCACTCTCTCCTTCCATTCTCCACCACTGCCTCTACCATTGTGTTCTCTGGATCTCAGAGTCTAAAGGCAGGCGCAATAGTTTCCACTGAGGGGTTGGAAGAGGTGTACAAGCAGCACAAATAGCTTCTGCGCTGCGCAGGCCATTTCTCTGCATTTTAGAGTCTAAGGGAAAGCGCTAGTGTTCCTGCGGAGAGCTGCAACAGCTGCAGAATATGTGTTGTCTTGGCACATGTTTGCAATCCACCATGATGGATCCTTAGTGAAACCAAACTGTGGTTCTGCTTCAAACATCTCACCCTGCTTGGCCACAAAGCTTTCGCTGACATGTCCCATTGCCTTTTTATTGCTGCGTTTCATTTTCAGAGTTTGTACGGAATCATTGCACTTTGCTTCTAAGCAGAACGTCGATACTGCTGGAGTCTCATATGTCCATTTTCTTCTCACACAAAAAAACTGCTTCCTTTAAAACATGCTGATGCGACCTGCTTTCTTGCTCAGCTGTAATTTTAGGGGTGTTCTCTGTCCCGCTTACAGTCTGAATCTAAACTAAGAAGTTTATGGGACACAGATGTGCCAAGACAAATAGTTTGCTTGGACCTTGCCACGTGTATTCAAAAGCATCCTTTCACTCCACCATCAAGTCACTGCTTTCTTCTGCTTTACATCCTGCAAACTTCACACACACATACATACATACATACTGGAATGAGGCACTTTCTTTCTTTCTTTCTTTCTCAGCTACACTCACCTATCCCCCACGCTAACTTCTTTACCGCTTTTCTCTTGGCCTTGCTATGCATACTTTTCCTCTTAAGACACCCATTGTCTGGCCTACCCCTTCCCTATATTGCCTTGCCTTTCCTTTCCTATCCAACCTTGCATTTCTTTGTCATTCCTGGCCATTGTTTTCCTCTTCCTTCCTGACCCATCCATGTCTTTCCCTAGCCCTTCCTACCAGTCCAGTGCCTTGCACCACCCATCCCCCTTGCCACTTTGTCCAGTTTCCCTTCCCCTTTGTCCAGCTCCAATCTTTCATTTCCTTCTCCTTCTAGGACTCTCATTGCCTTGCTTGCCTCTCCTTTGTCTTGCCTGGCAAAGCCACCACTTTTCTTGGCGTTACCTTTGAACCTCTCCTCTCCCTTGCCTTGCATTCCCTTGCTCACTCGTCCCCCACCTGGAATTCAATACCCCTCTTTTTGCGGCATTTCTTCATCTTGCCTTGCCCTGCCTGCTTCTCCTAGGACTCTCAAGGCTTTCACGTACCTCCAGCGTTTCAGGAGCATGTGAGAGGAAGCCCAAAAGAGGTCACGTGCAAGCACACCCATCTGTCCTGGCAGCTTGCTTCTGGCACCTATCCTTACATGTCTTGAATTTTGGACATAAAATTCACATTTCACCTTTGCGCTTCAGGACCAGAATGACAGTTCTTTTGTATACCAAGGAAAGCAGGTAATCCAAGTGTTTTAGGTGCAGATTAGAGATGGCCCATGTGAGATCAAGGCCAGCCAGAGAAGTCTGTCCTAGCCCCTTTTGTGTACCAGCAGTCTTTGAATGTACCTCTCATTTGTCTTGCCTTGGTGACCCCAAAGTTTCCTTGCCTTGCCCTGCCTTGCCTCCCTAGCCTTGCACTCCCTCCAGTGCCTACGCCCACACTTGACCTGCCTACTGCTTTCCTCCAGGGAAACCTAGCCTTGCCTAGGCCTTCCTGTTTCTGCCTGGCCTTCCTGTGCCCATCCTTGCCTAGAAGTTCTGGGCCTTCTCTCACCTACCACTCCATTTGCTTGCCCCTCATGGCTCCAGCCTTGTCAGCTTCTCCCTTGACTTGCCTACAATTGCGCCTACACTTGGTTTGCATTGCAAAGAGCGGTAGGCAAGGCAAAGCAAAGCAAGGAAGGTCTTTCTAGGTCTTGCCAGGCAAGGCACACATAAGCAAGCAAGCAAAACAAGAGTAGACTAGCCACAGCATCAAAGGCAAGGCAAGGCCAAGTGACTCTGAGTGCCTTTCCTTGGCAAGAAAAAGATATAGTGACAATGTAATAGGGCAGGCGTTAAAGGTACCATGAGGAGGTATAGTCCAGCAAGATATTTATGTCGTAGACCCTTCTGTGCAGGAGCCATTGTTGGACATAGTACAGGACATAGCATACAGCTTGGCTTGGTAAGTTCCTGAAGGAGAATGGCAATGCTTTCTCATGGGAAGGAAAGCACGTAGCCCCAGAGTTGGAGGTGCAGATAAGAAGCTGTGTCGCGCAGCTCAAGGACGACAGCAGCTTCTTGTGCCGGCATATTTGGAAGCACTCCCTCAATTTGTACAGTCATTGAGTCAGTATCCATCTTTGGAAGGCTGTCTGCCTCTAGTAAGAGTGTTCTGACACCATTGTATGGGATCAGTCACTGGATGTTTTGGATTTTGGAGGAGGGGATGCCCTTTCTCTTGAAATGAGCTTCTTGTTCTTCTCTTTGGCAAAGAAATTAAGTTTGGATGGGCACTTTGGGTGGTCTCAGTGAATTTAAAGGTTTTTCCCAAGAGGTTTCCCTGTGGGTTAGAGCTGTTGAACTGACAGTGGGAATCTAGACAGCAAGTTGTTGAGCTTTTTGTCCTTGTAGCTTTAGTGTGTGAGTAGTCCCTGTTGCCATGCTGCTTGGATCTTGACTCTGAGACTGAAAGCTTAGGAGCGTAGAGCTGAAAAGAAAAGTGCCAATAGCAGGGTGTGTGTTCATTGTTTGATGGGTGAAGCTGAAATTGTAGGCAGCAAAGAACTTTCTCTCTCCGCTGGCACATTTGTTGAGCGGATGTCTTTGAGTTTGTTACCGGACTCTGCGAGAGTGAAAATGTTTGTTAGGGCAGAGGATTTCGTGTTGCCTGTTTGCACACTTGGAGGGGGAAGATCAGCAAAGTCTTTTTTTCCTGGCACAGTTAATTTGAGAGCAGGGACGTTTCCAACTGGGCTCTGTCCTTTGGAGCTGGCCTCGGTGCGTTTCCTTCTTTTGTTAGTCGACAGCGCCATCGTGTGGTTATTTTGATGAGCGCTGGCAGACGGTGCCAGGGAAAAAGCCAAGCTGTTTGCGGCTCCGGCCTCATTGGTGTAGGAGCAGCGCAGGGAAGAGCTCCGCTGGGGGTCCTGGCTCTTAGAGACTGAGAGAATGTGATCCTGTATGTAGCACAGAAGGAAGTGGAATTGTTTCATTGTGGGCTGTGCAGTTTATAAGCTGCAAATGAAAAGGCAATTGCAGCGCAGCCTCTTCTTTTCTGTGTGATCAGCTGCTCAACATGTAACTCGCACACACTGAACTGCATCCACCTCCGTGGAGATATAAAATGTGTATATCACTTTCCTCAAACTCTATGTATTACCTTGCACTCTAGCAGATCCCAAACCGCTTCAAAACGTCCAGCAGCTACTCAAAAAGAAAAAGTCCAACAAAAAGCTAGTGCTGGCCTTTAGAGTGCCTTTGCAGTCCGTAAAATAGACGAAATGCACTAGGGCTTTGAATGCTTCTTCCCAACTATATAAATTCTCTCCAAGTGGCAAAGTCCATCATTACAGCAAAATTTTTCAGCTGGAGTTCTGACTGAGAGATGTGCCAGGACAGAAGGCATTTGCTCACCTACCCTTTTTCCCTGTGTCACTTGGTATTTGCAGTACAATTATTTTCAGTGCCGCTGTGTCCAAGCAGCTAGAGATTACATAGATAGAAGTGTCAAGAGAAATGCTGCTAAAGTACGCCCTTCTTATAACAGCATTTAAATGGCACACGACGCCTTGCTGCTTTTTCTTTCCTAGAGAGACCCGCTGTCAATTTTTTCACTCTGGCTTCTTGATCAAAAATGTCCACCTGAAATGTCTTACAGAAATAGGCTCCAGGAGTAAAAACCAGTACGGGGCTACATTTTCTGCGTGCTCCACATAAGTCACATCAAACTCACTCATCAAACTTCACTCTCTCCTTCCATTCTCCACTGCCTCTACCATTGTGTTCTCTGGATCTCAGAGTCTAAAGGCAGGCACAATAGTTTCCACTGAGGGGTTGGAAGAGGTGTACAAGCAGCACAAATAGCTTCTGCGCTGCGCAGGCCATTTCTCTGCATTTTAGAGTCTAAGGGAAAGCGCTAGTGTTCCTGCGGAGAGCTGCAACAGCTGCAGAATATGTGTTGTCTTGGCACATGTTTGCAATCCACCACGATGGATCCTTAGTGAAACCAAACTGTGGTTCTGCTTCAAACATCTCACCCTGCTTGGCCACAAAGCTTTCGCTGACATGTCCCATTGCCTTTTTATTGCTGCGTTTCATTTTCAGAGTTTGTACGGAATCATTGCACTTTGCTTCTAAGCTGAACGTCGATACTGCTGGAGTCTCATATGTCCATTTTCTTCTCACACAAAAAAACTGCTTCCTTTAAAACATGCTGATGCGACCTGCTTTCTTGCTCAGCTGTAATTTTAGGGGTGTTCTCTGTCCCGCTTACAGTCTGAATCTAAACTAAGAAGTTTATGGGACACAGATGTGCCAAGACAAATAGTTTGCTTGGACCTTGCCACGTGTATTCAAAAGCATCCTTTCACTCCACCATCAAGTCTCTGCTTTACATCCTGCAAACTTCACACACACATACATACATACATACTGGAATGAGGCACTTTCTTTCTTTCTTTCTTTCTTTCTTTCTTTCTTTCTTTCTTTCTTTCTTTCTTTCTTTCTTTCTTTCTTTCTTTCTTTCTTTCTTTCTTTCTTTCTTTCTTTCTTTCTTTCTTTCTTTCTTTCTTTCTTTCTTTCTTTCTTTCTTTCTTTCTTTCTTTCTTTCTTTCTTTCTTTCTTTCTTTCTTTCTTTCTTTCTTTCTTTCTTTCTTTCTTTCTTTCTTTCTTTCTTTCTTTCTTTCTTTCTTTCTTTCTTTCTTTCTTTCTTTCTTTCTTTCTTTCTTTCTTTCTTTCTTTCTTTCTTTCTCAGCTACACTCACCTATCCCCCACGCTAACTTCTTTACCGCTTTTCTCTTGGCCTTGCTATGCATACTTTTCCTCTTAAGACACCCATTGTCTGGCCTACCCCTTCCCTACATTGCCTTGCCTTTCCTTTCCTATCCAACCTTGCATTTCTTTGTCATTCCTGGCCATTGTTTTCCTCTTCCTTCCTGACCCATCCATGTCTTTCCCTTGCCCTTCCTACCAGTCCAGTGCCTTGCACCACCCATCCCCCTTGCCACTTTGTCCAGTTTCCCTTCCCCTTTGTCCAGCTCCAATCTTTCATTTCCTTCTCCTTCTAGGACTCTCATTGCCTTGCTTGCCTCTCCTTTGTCTTGCCTGGCAAAGCCACCACTTTTCTTGGCGTTACCTTTGAACCTCTCCTCTCCCTTGCCTTGCATTCCCTTGCTCACTCGTCCCCCACCTGGAATTCAATACCCCTCTTTTTGCGGCATTTCTTCATCTTGCCTTGCCCTGCCTGCTTCTCCTAGGACTCTCAAGGCTTTCACGTACCTCCAGCGTTTCAGGAGCATGTGAGAGGAAGCCCAAAAGAGGTCACGTGCAAGCACACCCATCTGTCCTGGCAGCTTGCTTCTGGCACCTATCCTTACATGTCTTGAATTTTGGACATAAAATTCACATTTCACCTTTGCGCTTCAGGACCAGAATGACAGTTCTTTTGTATACCAAGGAAAGCAGGTAATGCAAGTGTTTTAGGTGCAGATTAGAGATGGCCCATGTGAGATCAAGGCCAGCCAGAGAAGTCTGTCCTAGCCCCTTTTGTGTACCAGCAGTCTTTGAATGTACCTCTCATTCGTCTTGCCTTGGTGATCCAAAAGTTTCCTTGCCTTGCCTTGCCTTGCCTCCCTAGCCTTGCACTCCCTCCAGTGCCTACGCCAACACTTGACCTGCCTACTGCTTTCCTCCAGGGAAACCTAGCCTTGCCTAGCCCCTCCTGTTTCTGCCTGGCCTTCCTATGCCCATCCTTGCCTAGAAGTTCTGGGCCTTCTCTCACCTACCACTCCATTTGCTTGCCCCTCATGTCTCCAGCCTTGTCAGCTTCTCCCTTGACTTGCCTACAATTGCGCCTACACTTGGTTTGCATTGCAAAGAGCGGTAGGCAAGGCAAAGCAAAGCAAGGAAGGTCTTTCTAGGTCTTGCCAGGCAAGGCACACATAAGCAAGCAAGCAAAACAAGAGTAGACTAGCCACAGCATCAAAGGCAAGGCAAGGCCAAGTGACTCTGAGTGCCTTTCCTTGGCAAGTAAAAGATATAGTGACAATGTAATAGGGCAGGCGTTAAAGGTACCATGAGGAGGTATAGTCCAGCAAGATATTTATGTCGTAGACCCTTCTGTGCAGGAGCCATTGTTGGACATAGTACAGGACATAGCATACAGCTTGGCTTGGTAAGTTCCTGAAGGAGAATGGCAATGCTTTCTCATGGGAAGGAAAGCACGTAGCCCCAGAGTTGGAGGTGCAGATAAGAAGCTGTGTCGCGCAGCTCAAGGACGACAGCAGCTTCTTGTGCCGGCATATTTGGAAGCACTCCCTCAATTTGTACAGTCATTGAGTCAGTATCCATCTTTGGAAGGCTGTCTGCCTCTAGTAAGAGTGTTCTGACACCATTGTATGGGATCAGTCACTGGATGTTTTGGATTTTGGAGGAGGGGATGCCCTTTCTCTTGAAATGAGCTTCTTGTTCTTCTCTTTGGCAAAGAAATTAAGTTTGGATGGGCACTTTGGGTGGTCTCAGTGAATTTAAAGGTTTTTCCCAAGAGGTTTCCCTGTGGGTTAGAGATGTTGAACTGACAGTGGGAATCTAGACACCAAGTTGTTGAGCTTTTTGTCCTTGTAGCTTTAGTGTGTGAGTAGTCCCTGTTGCCGTGCTGCTTGGATCTTGACTCTGAGACTGAAAGCTTAGGAGCGTAGAGCTGAAAAGAAAAGTGCCAATAGCAGGGTGTGTGTTCTTTGTTTGATGGGTGAAGCTGAAATTGTAGGCAGCAAAGAACTTTCTCTCTCCGCTGGCACATTTGTTGAGCGGATGTCTTTGAGTTTGTTACCGGACTCTGCGAGAGTGAAAATGTTTGTTAGGGCAGAGGATTTCGTGTTGCCCTTTGAGTGTGGTGCAAAAGTGTTTGCACACTTGGAGGGGGAATATCAGCAAAGTCTTTTTTTCCTGGCACAGTTAATTTGAGAGCAGGGACGTTTCCAACTGGGCTCTGTCCTTTGGAGCTGGCCTCGGTGCGTTTCCTTCTTTTGTTAGTCGACAGCGCCATCGTGTGGTTATTTTGATGAGCGCTGGCAGACGGTGCCAGGGAAAAAGCCAAGCTGTTTGCCGGCTCCGGCCTCATTGGTGCAGGAGCAGCGCAGGGAAGAGCTCCGCTGGGGGTCCTGGCTCTTAGAGACTGAGAGAATGTGATCCTGTATGTAGCACAGAAGGAAGTGGAATTGTTTCATTGTGGGCTGTGCAGTTTATAAGCTGCAAATGAAAAGGCAATTGCAGCGCAGCCTCTTCTTTTCTGTGTGATCAGCTGCTCAACATGTAACTCGCACACACTGAACTGCATCCACCTCCCTGGAGATATAAAATGTGTATATCACTTTCCTCAAACTCTATGTATTACCTTGCACTCTAGCAGATCCCAAACCGCTTCAAAAACGTCCAGCAGCTACTCAAAAAGAAAAAGTCCAACAAAAAGCTAGTGCTGGCCTTTAGAGTGCCTTTGCAGTCCGTAAAATAGACGAAATGCACTAGGGCTTTGAATGCTTCTTCCCAACTATATAAATTCTCTCCAAGTGGCAAAGTCCATCATTACAGCAAAATTTTTCATCTGGAGTTCTGACTGAGAGATGTGCCAGGACAGAAGGCATTTGCTGACCTACCCTTTTTCCCTGTGTAACTTGGTATTTGCAGTACAATTATTTTCAGTGTTGCTGTGTCCAAGCAGCTAGAGATTACACAGATAGAAGTGTCAAGAGAGATGCTGCTAAAGTACGCCCTTCTTATAGCAGCATTTAAATGGCACACGACGCCTTGCTGCTTTTTCTTTCCCAGAGAGACCTGCTGTCAATTATTTCACTCTGGCTTCTTGATCAAAAATGTCCACCTGAAGTGTCTTACAGAAATAGGCTCCAGGTGTAAAAACCAGTACGGGGCTACATTTTCTGCGTGCTCCACATAAGTCACATCAAACTCACTCATCAAACTTCACTCTCTCCTTCCATTCTCCACTGCCTCTACCATTGTGTTCTCTGGATCTCAGAGTCTAAAGGCAGGCGCAATAGTTTCCACTGAGGGGTTGGAAGAGGTGTACAAGCAGCACAAATAGCTTCTGCGCTGCGCAGGCCATTTCTCTGCATTTTAGAGTCTAAGGGAAAGCGCTAGTGTTCCTGCGGAGAGCTGCAACAGCTGCAGAATATGTGTTGTCTTGGCACATGTTTGCAATCCACCATGATGGATCCTTAGTGAAACCAAACTGTGGTTCTGCTTCAAACATCTCACCCTGCTTGGCCACAAAGCTTTCGCTGACATGTCCCATTGCCTTTTTATTGCTGCGTTTCATTTTCAGAGTTTGTACGGAATCATTGCACTTTGCTTCTAAGCTGAACGTCGATACTGCTGGAGTCTCATATGTCCATTTTCTTCTCACACAAAAAAACTGCTTCCTTTAAAACATGCTGATGCGACCTGCTTTCTTGCTCAGCTGTAATTTTAGGGGTGTTCTCTGTCCCGCTTACAGTCTGAATCTAAACTAAGAAGTTTATGGGACACAGATGTGCCAAGACAAATAGTTTGCTTGGACCTTGCCACGTGTATTCAAAAGCATCCTTTCACTCCACCATCAAGTCTCTGCTTTACATCCTGCAAACTTCACACACACATACATACATACATACTGGAATGAGGCACTTTCTTTCTTTCTTTCTTTCTCAGCTACACTCACCTATCCCCCACGCTAACTTCTTTACCGCTTTTCTCTTGGCCTTGCTATGCATACTTTTCCTCTTAAGACACCCATTGTCTGGCCTACCCCTTCCCTACATTGCCTTGCCTTTCCTTTCCTATCCAACCTTGCATTTCTTTGTCATTCCTGGCCATTGTTTTCCTCTTCCTTCCTGACCCATCCATGTCTTTCCCTTGCCCTTCCTACCAGTCCAGTGCCTTGCACCACCCATCCCCCTTGCCACTTTGTCCAGTTTCCCTTCCCCTTTGTCCAGCTCCAATCTTTCATTTCCTTCTCCTTCTAGGACTCTCATTGCCTTGCTTGCCTCTCCTTTGTCTTGCCTGGCAAAGCCACCACTTTTCTTGGCGTTACCTTTGAACCTCTCCTCTCCCTTGCCTTGCATTCCCTTGCTCACTCGTCCCCCACCTGGAATTCAATACTCCTCTTTTTGAGGAATTTCTTCATCTTGCCTTGCCCTGCCTGCTTCTCCTAGGACTCTCAAGGCTTTCACGTACCTCCAGCGTTTCAGGAGCATGTGAGAGGAAGCCCAAAAGAGGTCACGTGCAAGCACACCCATCTGTCCTGGCAGCTTGCTTCTGGCACCTATCCTTACATGTCTTGAATTTTGGACATAAAATTCACATTTCACCTTTGCGCTTCAGGACCAGAATGACAGTTCTTTTGTATACCAAGGAAAGCAGGTAATCCAAGTGTTTTAGGTGCAGATTAGAAATGGCCCATGTGAGATCAAGGCCAGCCAGAGAAGTCTGTCCTAGCCCCTTTTGTGTACCAGCAGTCTTTGAATGTACCTCTCATTTGTCTTGCCTTGGTGACCCCAAAGTTTCCTTGCCTTGCCCTGCCTTGCCTCCCTAGCCTTGCACTCCCTCCAGTGCCTACGCCCACACTTGACCTGCCTACTGCTTTCCTCCAGGGAAACCTAGCCTTGCCTAGCCCCTCCTGTTTCTGCCTGGCCTTCCTATGCCCATCCTTGCCTAGAAGTTCTGGGCCTTCTCTCACCTACCACTCCATTTGCTTGCCCCTCATGGCTCCAGCCTTGTCAGCTTCTCCCTTGACTTGCCTACAATTGCGCCTACACTTGGTTTGCATTGCAAAGAGCGGTAGGCAAGGCAAAGCAAAGCAAGGAAGGTCTTTCTAGGTCTTGCCAGGCAAGGCACACATAAGCAAGCAAGCAAAACAAGAGTAGACTAGCCACAGCATCAAAGGCAAGGCAAGGCCAAGTGACTCTGAGTGCCTTTCCTTGGCAAGTAAAAGATATAGTGACAATGTAATAGGGCAGGCGTTAAAGGTACCATGAGGAGGTGTAGTCCAGTGAGATATTTATGTCGTAGACCCTTCTCTGCAGGAGCCATTGTTGGACATAGTACAGGACATGGCATACAGCTTGGCTTGGTAAGTTCCTGAAGGAGAATGGCAATGCTTTCTCATGGGAAGGAAAGCACGTAGCCCCAGAGTTGGAGGTGCAGATAAGAAGCTGTGTCGCGCAGCTTAAGGACGACAGCAGCTTCTTGTGCCGGCATATTTGGAAGCACTCCCTCAATTTGTACAGTCATTGAGTCAGTATCCATCTTTGGAAGGCTGTCTGCCTCTAGTAAGAGTGTTCTGACACCATTGTATGGGATCAGTCACTGGATGTTTTGGATTTTGGAGGAGGGGATGCCCTTTCTCTTGAAATGAGCTTCTTGTTCTTCTCTTTGGCAAAGAAATTAAGTTTGGATGGGCACTTTGGGTGGTCTCAGTGAATTTAAAGGTTCTTCCCAAGAGGTTTTCTTGTGGGTTAGAGCTGTTGAACTGACAGTGGGAATCTAGACACCAAGTTGTTGAGCTTTTTGTCCTTGTAGCTTTAGTGTGTGAGTAGTCCCTGTTGCCATGCTGCTTGGATCTTGACTCTGAGACTGAAAGCTTAGGAGCGTAGAGCTGAAAAGAAAAGTGCCAATAGCAGGGTGTGTGTTTATTGTTTGATGGGTGAAGCTGAAATTGTAGGCAGCAAAGAACTTTCTCTCTCCGCTGGCACATTTGTTGAGCGGATGTCTTTGAGTTTGTTACCGGACTCTGCGAGAGTGAAAATGTTTGTTAGGGCAGAGGATTTCGTGTTGCCCTTTGAGTGTGGTGCAAAAGTGTTTGCACACTTGGAGGGGGAAGATCAGCAAAGTCCTTTTTTCCTGGCACAGTTAATTTGAGAGCAGGGACGTTTCCAACTCGGCTCTGTCCTTTGGAGCTGGCCTCGGTGCGTTTCCTTCTTTTGTTAGTCGACAGCGCCATCGTGTGGTTATTTTGATGAGCGCTGGCAGACGGTGCCAGGGAAAAAGCCAAGCTGTTTGCGGCTCCGGCCTCATTGGTGTAGGAGCAGCGCAGGGAAGAGCTCCGCTGGGGGTCCTGGCTCTTAGAGACGGAGAGAATGTGATCCTGTATGTAGCACAGAAGGAAGTGGAATTGTTTCGTTGTGGGCTGTGCAGTTTATAAGCTGCAAATGAAAAGGCAATTGCAGCGCAGCCTCTTCTTTTCTGTGTGATCAGCTGCTCAACATGTAACTCGCACACACTGATCTGCATCCACCTCCCTGGAGATATAAAATGTGTATATCACTTTCCTCAAACTCTATGTATTACCTTGCACTCTAGCAGATCCCAAACCGCTTCAAAACGTCCAGCAGCTACTCAAAAAGAAAAAGTCCAACAAAAAGCTAGTGCTGGCCTTTAGAGTGCCTTTGCAGTCCGTAAAATAGATGAAATGCACTAGGGCTTTGAATGCTTCTTCCCAACTATATAAATTCTCTCCAAGTGGCAAAGTCCATCATTACAGCAAAATTTTTCAGCTGGAGTTCTGACTGAGAGATGTGCCAGGACAGAAGGCATTTGCTGACCTACCCTTTTTCCCTGTGTAACTTGGTATTTGCAGTACAATTATTTTCAGTGTCGCTGTGTCCAAGCAGCTAGAGATTACACAGATAGAAGTGTCAAGAGAGATGCTGCTAAAGTACGCCCTTCTTATAGCAGCATTTAAATGGCACACGACGCCTTGCTGCTTTTTCTTTCCCAGAGAGACCTGCTGTCAATTTTTTCACTCTGGCTTCTTGATCAAAAATGTCCACCTGAAGTGTCTTACAGAAATAGGCTCCAGGTGTAAAAACCAGTATGGGGCTACATTTTCTGCGTGCTCCACATAAGTCACATCAAACTCACTCATCAAACTTCACTCTCTCCTTCCATTCTCCACTGCCTCTACCATTGTGTTCTCTGGATCTCAGAGTCTAAAGGCAGGCGCAATAGTTTCCACTGAGGGGTTGGAAGAGGTGTACAAGCAGCACAAATAGCTTCTGCGCTGCGCAGGCCATTTCTCTGCATTTTAGAGTCTAAGGGAAAGCGCTAGTGTTCCTGCGGAGAGCTGCAACAGCTGCAGAATATGTGTTGTCTTGGCACATGTTTGCAATCCACCATGATGGATCCTTAGTGAAACCAAACTGTGGTTCTGCTTCAAACATCTCACCCTGCTTGGCCACAAAGCTTTCGCTGACATGTCCCATTGCCTTTTTATTGCTGCGTTTCATTTTCAGAGTTTGTACGGAATCATTGCACTTTGCTTCTAAGCTGAACGTCGATACTGCTGGAGTCTCATATGTCCATTTTCTTCTCACACAAAAAAACTGCTTCCTTTAAAACATGCTGATGCGACCTGCTTTCTTGCTCAGCTGTAATTTTAGGGGTGTTCTCTGTCCCGCTTACAGTCTGAATCTAAACTAAAAAGTTTATGGGACACAGATGTGCCAAGACAAATAGTTTGCTTGGACCTTGCCACGTGTATTCAAAAGCATCCTTTCACTCCACCATCAAGTCTCTGCTTTACATCCTGCAAACTTCACACACACATACATACATACATACTGGAATGAGGCACTTTCTTTCTTTCTCAGCTACACTCACCTATCCCCCACGCTAACTTCTTTACCGCTTTTCTCTTGGCCTTGCTATGCATACTTTTCCTCTTAAGACACCCATTGTCTGGCCTACCCCTTCCCTACATTGCCTTGCCTTTCCTTTCCTATCCAACCTTGCATTTCTTTGTCATTCCTGGCCATTGCTTTCCTCTTCCTTCCTGACCCATCCATGTCTTTCCCTTGCCCTTCCTACCAGTCCAGTGCCTTGCACCACCCATCCCCCTTGCCACTTTGTCCAGTTTCCCTTCCCCTTTGTCCAGCTCCAATCTTTCATTTCCTTCTCCTTCTAGGACTCTCATTGCCTTGCTTGCCTCTCCTTTGTCTTGCCTGGCAAAGCCACCACTTTTCTTGGCGTAACCTTTGAACCTCTCCTCTCCCTTGCCTTGCATTCCCTTGCTCACTCGTCCCCCACCTGGAATTCAATACCCCTCTTTTTGCTGCATTTCTTCATCTTGCCTTGCCCTGCCTGCTTCTCCTAGGACTCTCAAGGCTTTCACGTACCTCCAGCGTTTCAGGAGCATGTGAGAGGAAGCCCAAAAGAGGTCACGTGCAAGCACACCCATCTGTCCTGGCAGCTTGCTTCTGGCACCTATCCTTACATGTCTTGAATTTTGGACATAAAATTCACATTTCACCTTTGCGCTTCAGGACCAGGATGACAGTTCTTTTGTATACCAAGGAAAGCAGGTAATCCAAGTGTTTTAGGTGCAGATTAGAGATGGCCCATGTGAGATCAAGGCCAGACAGAGAAGTCTGTCCTAGCCCCTTTTGTGTACCAGCAGTCTTTGAATGTACCTCTCATTTGTCTTGCCTTGGTGACCCAAAAGTTTCCTTGCCTTGCCCTGCCTTGCCTCCCTAGCCTTGCACTCCCTCCAGTGCCTACGCCCACACTTGACCTGCCTACTGCTTTCCTCCAGGGAAACCTAGCCTTGCCTAGGCCTTCCTGTTTCTGCCTGGCCTTCCTATGCCCATCCTTGCCTAGAAGTTCTGGGCCTTCTCTCACCTACCACTCCATTTGCTTGCCCCTCATGGCTCCAGCCTTGTCAGCTTCTCCCTTGACTTGCCTACAATTGCGCCTACACTTGGTTTGCATTGCAAAGAGCGGTAGGCAAGGCAAAGCAAAGCAAGGAAGGTCTTTCTAGGTCTTGCCAGGCAAGGCACACATAAGCAAGCAAGCAAAACAAGAGTAGACTAGCCACAGCATCAAAGGCAAGGCAAGGCCAAGTGACTCTGAGTGCCTTTCCTTGGCAAGTAAAAGATATAGTGACAATGTAATAGGGCAGGTGTTAAAGGTACCATGAGGAGGTATAGTTCAGCAAGATATTTATGTCGTAGACCCTTCTGTGCAGGAGCCATTGTTGGACATAGTACAGGACATGGCATACAGCTTGGCTTGGTAAGTTCCTGAAGGAGAATGGCAATGCTTTCTCATGGGAAGGAAAGCACGTAGCCCCAGAGTTGGAGGTGCAGATATGAAGCTGTGTCGCGCAGCTCAAGGACGACAGCAGCTTCTTGTGCCGGCATATTTGGAAGCACTCCCTCAATTTGTACAGTCATTGAGTCAGTATCCATCTTTGGAAGGCTGTCTGCCTCTAGTAAGAGTGTTCTGACACCATTGTATGGGATCAGTCACTGGATGTTTTGGATTATGGAGGAGGGGATGCCATTTCTCTTGAAATGAGCTTCTTGTTCTTCTCTTTGGCAAAGGAATTAAGTTTGGATGGGCACTTTGGGTGGTCTCAGTGAATTTAAAGGTTTTTCCCAATAGGTTTCCCTGTGGGTTAGAGCTGTTGAACTGACAGTGGGAATCTAGACAGCAAGTTGTTGAGCTTTTTGTCCTTGTAGCTTTAGTGTGTGAGTAGTCCCTGTTGCCATGCTGCTTGGATCTTGACTCTGAGACTGAAAGCTTAGGAGCGTAGAGCTGAAAAGAAAAGTGCCAATAGCAGGGTGTGTGTTCATTGTTTGATGGGTGAAGCTGAAATTGTAGGCAGCAAAGAACTTTCTCTCTCCGCTGGCACATTTGTTGAGCGGATGTCTTTGAGTTTGTTACCGGACTCTGCGAGAGTGAAAATGTTTGTTAGGGCAGAGGATTTCGTGTTGCCCTTTGAGTGTGGTGCAAAAGTGTTTGCACACTTGGAGGGGGAAGATCAGCAAAGTCTTTTTTTCCTGGCACAGTTAATTTGAGAGCAGGGACGTTTCCAACTCGGCTCTGTCCTTTGGAGCTGGCCTCGGTGAGTTTCTTTCTTTTGTTAGTCGACAGCGCCATCGTGTGGTTATTTTGATGAGCGCTGGCAGACGGTGCCAGGGAAAAAGCCAAGCTGTTTGCGGCTCCGGCCTCATTGGTGTAGGAGCAGCGCAGGGAAGAGATCCGCTGGGGGTCCTGGCACTTAGAGACTGAGAGAATGGGATCTTGTATGTAGCACAGAAGGAAGTGGAATTGTTTCATTGTGGGCTGTGCAGTTTATAAGCTGCAAATGAAAAGGCAATTGCAGCGCAGCCTCTTCTTTTCTGTGTGATCAGCTGCTCAACATGTAACTCGCACACACTGAACTGCATCCACCTCCCTGGAGATATAAAATGTGTATATCACTTTCCTCAAGCTCTATGTATTACCTTGCACTCTAGCAGATCCCAAACCGCTTCAAAACGTCCAGCAGCTACTCAAAAAGAAAAAGTCCAACAAAAAGCTAGTGCTGGCCTTTAGAGTGCCTTTGCAGTCCGTAAAATAGACGAAATGCAGTACGGCTTTGAATGCTTCTTCCCAACTATATAAATTCTCTCCAAGTGGCAAAGTCCATCATTACAGCAAAATTTTTCAGCTGGAGTTCTGACTGAGAGATGTGCCAGGACAGAAGGCATTTGCTGACCTACCCTTTTTCCCTGTGTAACTTGGTATTTGCAGTGCAATTATTTTCAGTGCCGCTGTGTCCAAGCAGCTAGAGATTACACAGATAGAAGTGTCAAGAGAGATGCTGCGAAAGTACGCCCTTCTTATAGCAGCATTTAAATGGCACACGACGCCTTGCTGCTTTTTCTTTCCCAGAGAGACCTGCTGTCAATTTTTTCACTCTGGCTTCTTGATCAAAAATGTCCACCTGAAGTGTCTTACAGAAATAGGCTCCAGGTGTAAAAACCAGTACGGGGCTACATTTTCTGCGTGCTCCACATAAGTCACATCAAACTCACTCATCAAACTTCACTCTCTCCTTCCATTCTCCACTGCCTCTACCATTGTGTTCTCTGGATCTCAGAGTCTAAAGGCAGGCGCAATAGTTTCCACTGAGGGGTTGGAAGAGGTGTACAAGCAGCACAAATAGCTTCTGCGCTGCGCAGGCCATTTCTCTGCATTTTAGAGTCTAAGGGAAAGCGCTAGTGTTCCTGCGGAGAGCTGCAACAGCTGCAGAATATGTGTTGTCTTGGCACATGTTTGCAATCCACCATGATGGATCCTTAGTGAAACCAAACTGTGGTTCTGCTTCAAACATCTCACCCTGCTTGGCCACAAAGCTTTCGCTGACATGTCCCATTGCCTTTTTATTGCTGCGTTTCATTTTCAGAGTTTGTACGGAATCATTGCACTTTGCTTCTAAGCTGAACGTCGATACTGCTGGAGTCTCATATGTCCATTTTCTTCTCACACAAAAAAACTGCTTCCTTTAAAACATGCTGATGCGACCTGCTTTCTTGCTCAGCTGTAATTTTAGGGGTGTTCTCTGTCCCGCTTACAGTCTGAATCTAAACTAAGAAGTTTATGGGACACAGATGTGCCAAGACAAATAGTTTGCTTGGACCTTGCCACGTGTATTCAAAAGCATCCTTTCACTCCACCATCAAGTCACTGCTTTCTTCTGCTTTACATCCTGCAAACTTCACACACACATACATACATACATACTGGAATGAGGCACTTTCTTTCTTTCTTTCTCAGCTACACTCACCTATCCCCCACGCTAACTTCTTTACCGCTTTTCTCTTGGCCTTGCTATGCATACTTTTCCTCTTAAGACACCCATTGTCTGGCCTACCCCTTCCCTACATTGCCTTGCCTTTCCTTTCCTATCCAACCTTGCATTTCTTTGTCATTCCTGGCCATTGTTTTCCTCTTCCTTCCTGACCCATCCATGTCTTTCCCTTGCCCTTCCTACCAGTCCAGTGCCTTGCACCACCCATCCCCCTTGCCACTTTGTCCGGTTTCCCTTCCCATTTGTCCAGCACCAATCTTTCATTTCCTTCTCCTTCTAGGACTCTCATTGCCTTGCTTGCCTCTCCTTTGTCTTGCCTGGCAAAGCCACCACTTTTCTTGGCGTTCCCTTTGAACCTCTCCTCTCCCTTGCCTTGCATTCCCTTGCTCACTCGTCCCCCACCTGGAATTCAATACACCTCTTTTTGCGGAATTTCTTCATCTTGCCTTGCCCTGCCTGCTTCTCCTAGGACTCTCAAGGCTTTCACGTACCTCCAGCGTTTCAGGAGCATGTGAGAGGAAGCCCAAAAGAGGTCACGTGCAAGCACACCCATCTGTCCTGGCAGCTTGCTTCTGGCACCTATCCTTACATGTCTTGAATTTTGGACATAAAATTCACATTTCACCTTTGCGCTTCAGGACCAGAATGACAGTTCTTTTGTATACCAAGGAAAGCAGGTAATCCAAGTGTTTTAGGTGCAGATTAGAGATGGCCCATGTGAGATCAAGGCCAGACAGAGAAGTCTGTCCTAGCCCCTTTTGTGTACCAGCAGTCTTTGAATGTACCTCTCATTTGTCTTGCCTTGGTGACCCAAAAGTTTCCTTGCCTTGCCCTGCCTTGCCTCCCTAGCCTTGCACTCCCTCCAGTGCCTACACCCACACTTGACCTGCCTACTGCTTTCCTCCAGGGAAACCTAGCCTTGCCTAGGCCTTCCTGTTTCTGCCAGGCCTTCCTGTGCCCATCCTTGCCTAGAAGTTCTGGACCTTCTCTCACCCACCACTCCATTTGCCTGCCCCTCATGGCTCCAGCCTTGTCAACTTCTCCCTTGACTTGCCTACAATTGCGCCTACACTTGGTTTGCATTGCAAAGAGCGGTAGGCAAGGCAAAGCAAAGCAAGGAAGGTCTTTCTAGGTCTTGCCAGGCAAGGCACACATAAGCAAGCAAGCAAAACAAGAGTAGACTAGCCACAGCATCAAAGGCAAGGCAAGGCCAAGTGACTCTGAGTGCCTTTCCTTGGCAAGTAAAAGATATAGTGACAATGTAATAGGGCAGGCGTTAAAGGTACCATGAGGAGGTATAGTCCAGCAAGATATTTATGTCGTAGACCCTTCTGTGCAGGAGCCATTGTTGGACATAGTACAGGACATGGCATACAGCTTGGCTTGGTAAGTTCCTGAAGGAGAATGGCAATGCTTTCTCATGGGAAGGAAAGCACGTAGCCCCAGAGTTGGAGGTGCAGATAAGAAGCTGTGTCGCGCAGCTCAAGGACGACAGCAGCTTCTTGTGCCGGCATATTTGGAAGCACTCCCTCAATTTGTACAGTCATTGAGTCAGTATCCATCTTTGGAAGGCTGTCTGCCTCTAGTAAGAGTGTTCTGACACCATTGTATGGGATCAGTCACTGGATGTTTTGGATTTTGGAGGAGGGGATGCCATTTCTCTTGAAATGAGCTTCTTGTTCTTCTCTTTGGCAAAGAAATTAAGTTTGGATGGGCACTTTGGGTGGTCTCAGTGAATTTAAAGGTTTTTCCCAATAGGTTTCCCTGTGGGTTAGAGCTGTTGAACTGACAGTGGGAATCTAGACAGCAAGTTGTTGAGCTTTTTTGTCCTTGTAGCTTTAGTGTGTGAGTAGTCCCTGTTGCCATGCTGCTTGGATCTTGACTCTGAGACTGAAAGCTTAGGAGCGTAGAGCTGAAAAGAAAAGTGCCAATAGCAGGGTGTGTGTTCATTGTTTGATGGGTGAAGCTGAAATTGTAGGCAGCAAAGAACTTTCTCTCTCCGCTGGCACATTTGTTGAGCGGATGTCTTTGAGTTTGTTACCGGACTCTGCGAGAGTGAAAATATTTGTTAGGGCAGAGGATTTCGTGTTGCCCTTTGAGTGTGGTGCAAAAGTGTTTGCACACTTGGAGGGGGAAGATCAGCAAAGTCTTTTTTTCCTGGCACAGTTAATTTGAGAGCAGGGACGTTTCCAACTCGGCTCTGTCCTTTGGAGCTGGCCTCGGTGCGTTTCCTTCTTTTGTTAGTCGACAGCGCCATCGTGTGGTTATTTTGATGAGCGCTGGCAGCCGGTGCCAGGGAAAAAGCCAAGCTGTTTGCGGCTCCGGCCTCATTGGTGTAGGAGCAGCGCAGGGAAGAGCTCCGCTGGGGGTCCTGGCTCTTAGAGACTGAGAGAATGTGATCCTGTATGTAGCACAGAAGGAAGTGGAATTGTTTCATTGTGGGCTGTGCAGTTTATAAGCTGCAAATGAAAAGGCAATTGCAGCGCAGCCTCTTCTTTTCTGTGTGATCAGCTGCTCAACATGTAACTCGCACACACTGAACTGCATCCACCTCCCTGGAGATATAAAATGTGTATATCACTTTCCTCAAGCTCTATGTATTACCTTGCACTCTAGCAGATCCCAAACCGCTTCAAAACGTCCAGCAGCTACTCAAAAAGTCCAACAAAAAGCTAGTGCTGGCCTTTATAGTGCCTTTGCAGTCCGTAAAATAGACGAAATGCAGTACGGCTTTGAATGCTTCTTCCCAACTATATAAATTCTCTCCAAGTGGCAAAGTCCATCATTACAGCAAAATTTTTCAGCTGGAGTTCTGACTGAGAGATGTGCCAGGACAGAAGGCATTTGCTGACCTACCCTTTTTCCCTGTGTAACTTGGTATTTGCAGTACAATTATTTTCAGTGCCGCTGTGTCCAAGCAGCTAGAGATTACACAGATAGAAGTGTCAAGAGAGATGCTGCGAAAGTACGCCCTTCTTATAGCAGCATTTAAATGGCACACGACGCCTTGCTGCTTTTTCTTTCCCAGAGAGACCTGCTGTCAATTTTTTCACTCTGGCTTCTTGATCAAAAATGTCCACCTGAAGTGTCTTACAGAAATAGGCTCCAGGTGTAAAAACCAGTACGGGGCTACATTTTCTGCGTGCTCCACATAAGTCACATCAAACTCACTCGTCAAACTTCACTCTCTCCTTCCATTCTCCACTGCCTCTACCATTGTGTTCTCTGGATCTCAGAGTCTAAAGGCAGGCGCAATAGTTTCCACTGAGGGGTTGGAAGAGGTGTACAAGCAGCACAAATAGCTTCTGCGCTGCGCAGGCCATTTCTCTGCATTTTAGAGTCTAAGGGAAAGCGCTAGTGTTCCTGCGGAGAGCTGCAACAGCTGCAGAATATGTGTTGTCTTGGCACATGTTTGCAATCCACCATGATGGATCCTTAGTGAAACCAAACTGTGGTTCTGCTTCAAACATCTCACCCTGCTTGGCCACAAAGCTTTCGCTGACATGTCCCATTGCCTTTTTATTGCTGCGTTTCATTTTCAGAGTTTGTACGGAATCATTGCGCTTTGCTTCTAAGCTGAACGTCGATACTGCTGGAGTCTCATATGTCCATTTTCTTCTCACACAAAAAAACTGCTTCCTTTAAAACATGCTGATGCGACCTGCTTTCTTGCTCAGCTGTAATTTTAGGGGTGTTCTCTGTCCCGCTTACAGTCTGAATCTAAACTAAGAAGTTTATGGGACACAGATGTGCCAAGACAAATAGTTTGCTTGGACCTTGCCACGTGTATTCAAAAGCATCCTTTCACTCCACCATCAAGTCACTGCTTTCTTCTGCTTTACATCCTGCAAACTTCACACACACATACATACATACATACTGGAATGAGGCACTTTCTTTCTTTCTTTCTCAGCTACACTCACCTATCCCCCACGCTAACTTCTTTACCGCTTTTCTCTTGGCCTTGCTATGCATACTTTTCCTCTTAAGACACCCATTGTCTGGCCTACCCCTTCCCTACATTGCCTTGCTTTTCCTTTCCTATCTAACCTTGCATTTCTTTGTCATTCCTGGCCATTGTTTTCCTCTTCCTTCCTGACCCATCCATGTCTTTCCCTTGCCCTTCCTACCAGTCCAGTGCCTTGCACCACCCATCCCCCTTGCCACTTTGTCCAGTTTCCCTTCCCATTTGTCCAGCACCAATCTTTCATTTCCTTCTCCTTCTAGGACTCTCATTGCCTTGCTTACCTCTCCTTTGTCTTGCCTGGCAAAGCCACCACTTTTCTTGGCGTTACCTTTGAACCTCTCCTCTCCCTTGCCTTGCATTCCCTTGCTCACTCGTCCCCCACCTGGAATTCAATACACCTCTTTTTGCGGAATTTCTTCATCTTGCCTTGCCCTGCCTACTTCTCCTAGGACTCTCAAGGCTTTCACGTACCTCCAGCGTTTCAGGAGCATGTGAGAGGAAGCCCAAAAGAGGTCACGTGCAAGCACACCCATCTGTCCTGGCAGCTTGCTTCTGGCACCTATCCTTACATGTCTTGAATTTTGGACATAAAATTCACATTTCACCTTTGCGCTTCAGGACCAGAATGACAGTTCTTTTGTATACCAAGGAAAGCAGGTAATCCAAGTGTTTTAGGTGCAGATTAGAGATGGCCCATGTGAGATCAAGGCCAGACAGAGAAGTCTGTCCTAGCCCCTTTTGTGTACCAGCAGTCTTTGAATGTACCTCTCATTTGTCTTGCCTTGGTGACCCAAAAGTTTCCTTGCCTTGCCCTGCCTTGCCTCCCTAGCCTTGCACTCCCTCCAGTGCCTACGCCCACACTTGACCTGCCCACAATTGACTGCTTTCCTCCAGGGAAACCTAGCCTTGCCTAGGCCTTCCTGTTTCTGCCTGGCCTTCCTATGCCCATCCTTACCTAGAAGTTCTGGGCCTTCTCTCACCTACCACTCCATTTGCTTGCCCCTCATGGCTCCAGCCTTGTCAGCTTCTCCCTTGACTTGCCTACAATTGCGCCTACACTTGGTTTGCATTGCAAAGAGCGGTAGGCAAGGCAAAGCAAAGCAAGGAAGGTCTTTCTAGGTCTTGCCAGGCAAGGCACACATAAGCAAGCAAGCAAAACAAGAGTAGATTAGCCACAGCATCAAAGGCAAGGCAAGGCCAAGTGACTCTGAGTGCCTTTCCTTGGCAAGTAAAAGATATAGTGACAATGTAATAGGGCAGGCGTTAAAGGTACCATGAGGAGGTATAGTCCAGCAAGATATTTATGTCGTAGACCCTTCTGTGCAGGAGCCATTGTTGGACATAGTACAGGACATGGCATACAGCTTGGCTTGGTAAGTTCCTGAAGGAGAATGGCAATGCTTTCTCATGGGAAGGAAAGCACGTAGCCCCAGAGTTGGAGGTGCAGATATGAAGCTGTGTCGCGCAGCTCAAGGACGACAGCAGCTTCTTGTGCCGGCATATTTGGAAGCACTCCCTCAATTTGTACAGTCATTGAGTCAGTATCCATCTTTGGAAGGCTGTCTGCCTCTAGTAAGAGTGTTCTGACACCATTGTATGGGATCAGTCACTGGATGATTTGGATTTTGGAGGAGGGGATGCCATTTCTCTTGAAATGAGCTTCTTGTTCTTCTCTTTGGCAAAGAAATTAAGTTTGGATGGGCACTTTGGGTGGTCTCAGTGAATTTAAAGGTTTTTCCCAATAGGTTTCCCTGTGGGTTAGAGCTGTTGAACTGACAGTGGGAATCTAGACAGCAAGTTGTTGAGCTTTTTGTCCTTGTAGCTTTAGTGTGTGAGTAGTCCCTGTTGCCATGCTGCTTGGATCTTGACTCTGAGACTGAAAGCTTAGGAGCGTAGAGCTGAAAAGAAAAGTGCCAATAGCAGGGTGTGTGTTCATTGTTTGATGGGTGAAGCTGAAATTGTAGGCAGCAAAGAACTTTCTCTCTCCGCTGGCACATTTGTTGAGCGGATGTCTTTGAGTTTGTTACCGGACTCTGCGAGAGTGAAAATGTTTGTTAGGGCAGAGGATTTCGTGTTGCCCTTTGAGTGTGGTGCAAAAGTGTTTGCACACTTGGAGGGGGAAGATCAGCAAAGTCTTTTTTTCCTGGCACAGTTAATTTGAGAGCAGGGACGTTTCCAACTGGGCTCTGTCCTTTGGAGCTGGCCTCGGTGCGTTTCCTTCTTTTGTTAGTCGACATCGCCATCGTGTGGTTATTTTGATGAGCGCTGGCAGCCGGTGCCAGGGAAAAAGCCAAGCTGTTTGCGGCTCCGGCCTCATTGGTGTAGGAGCAGCGCAGGGAAGAGCTCCGCTGGAGGTCCTGGCTCTTAGAGACTGAGAGAATGTGATCCTGTATGTAGCACAGAAGGAAGTGGAATTGTTTCATTGTGGGCTGTGCAGTTTATAAGCTGCAAATGAAAAGGCAATTGCAGCGCAGCCTCTTCTTTTCTGTGTGATCAGCTGCTCAACATGTAACTCGCACACACTGAACTGCATCCACCTCCCTGGAGATATAAAATGTGTATATCACTTTCCTCAAGCTCTATGTATTACCTTGCACTCTAGCAGATCCCAAACCGCTTCAAAACGTCCAGCAGCTACTCAAAAAGAAAAAGTCCAACAAAAAGCTAGTGCTGGCCTTTATAGTGCCTTTGCAGTCCGTAAAATAGACGAAATGCAGTACGGCTTTGAATGCTTCTTCCCAACTATATAAATTCTCTCCAAGTGGCAAAGTCCATCATTACAGCAAAATTTTTCAGCTGGAGTTCTGACTGAGAGATGTGCCAGGACAGAAGGCATTTGCTGACCTACCCTTTTTCCCTGTGTAACTTGGTATTTGCAGTACAATTATTTTCAGTGCCGCTGTGTCCAAGCAGCTAGAGATTACACAGATAGAAGTGTCAAGAGAGATGCTGCGAAAGTACGCCCTTCTTATAGCAGCATTTAAATGGCACACGACGCCTTGCTGCTTTTTCTTTCCCAGAGAGACCTGCTGTCAATTTTTTCACTCTGGCTTCTTGATCAAAAATGTCCACCTGAAGTGTCTTACAGAAATAGGCTCCAGGTGTAAAAACCAGTACGGGGCTACATTTTCTGTGTGCTCCACATAAGTCACATCAAACTCACTCGTCAAACTTCACTCTCTCCTTCCATTCTCCACTGCCTCTACCATTGTGTTCTCTGGATCTCAGAGTCTAAAGGCAGGCGCAATAGTTTCCACTGAGGGGTTGGAAGAGGTGTACAAGCAGCACAAATAGCTTCTGCGCTGCGCAGGCCATTTCTCTGCATTTTAGAGTCTAAGGGAAAGCGCTAGTGTTCCCGCAAAGAGCTGCAACAGCTGCAGAATATGTGTTGTCTTGGCACATGTTTGCAATCCACCATGATGGATCCTTAGTGAAACCAAACTGTGGTTCTGCTTCAAACATCTCACCCTGCTTGGCCACAAAGCTTTCGCTGACATGTCCCATTGCCTTTTTATTGCTGCGTTTCATTTTCAGAGTTTGTACGGAATCATTGCGCTTTGCTTCTAAGCTGAACGTCGATACTGCTGGAGTCTCATATGTCCATTTTCTTCTCACACAAAAAAACTGCTTCCTTTAAAACATGCTGATGCGACCTGCTTTCTTGCTCAGCTGTAATTTTAGGGGTGTTCTCTGTCCCGCTTACAGTCTGAAACTAAACTAAGAAGTTTATGGGACACAGATGTGCCAAGACAAATAGTTTGCTTGGACCTTGCCACGTGTATTCAAAAGCATCCTTTCACTCCACCATCGTCTCTGCTTTACATCCTGCAAACTTCACACACACATACATACATACATACTGGAATGAGGCACTTTCTTTCTTTCTTTCTCAGCTACACTCACCTATCCCCCACGCTAACTTCTTTACCGCTTTTCTCTTGGCCTTGCTATGCATACTTTTCCTCTTAAGACACCCATTGTCTGGCCTACCCCTTCCCTACATTGCCTTGCCTTTCCTTTCCTATCCAACCTTGCATTTCTTTGTCATTCCTGGCCATTGTTTTCCTCTTCCTTCCTGACCCATCCATGTCTTTCCCTTGCCCTTCCTACCAGTCCAGTGCCTTGCACCACCCATCCCCCTTGCCACTTTGTCCGGTTTCCCTTCCCATTTGTCCAGCACCAATCTTTCATTTCCTTCTCCTTCTAGGACTCTCATTGCCTTGCTTGCCTCTCCTTTGTCTTGCCTGGCAAAGCCACCACTTTTCTTGGCGTTCCCTTTGAACCTCTCCTCTCCCTTGCCTTGCATTCCCTTGCTCACTCGTCCCCCACCTGGAATTCAATACCCCTCTTTTTGCGGCATTTCTTCATCTTGCCTTGCCCTGCCTGCTTCTCCTAGGACTCTCAAGGCTTTCACGTACCTCCAGCGTTTCAGGAGCATGTGAGAGGAAGCCCAAAAGAGGTCACGTGCAAGCACACCCATCTGTCCTGGCAGCTTGCTTCTGGCACCTATCCTTACATGTCTTGAATTTTGGACATAAAATTCACATTTCACCTTTGCGCTTCAGGACCAGAATGACAGTTCTTTTGTATACCAAGGAAAGCAGGTAATCCAAGTGTTTTAGGTGCAGATTAGAGATGGCCCATGTGAGATCAAGGCCAGCCAGAGAAGTCTGTCCTAGCCCCTTTTGTGTACCAGCAGTCTTTGAATGTACCTCTCATTTGTCTTGCCTTGGTGACCCAAAAGTTTCCTTGCCTTGCCCTGCCTTGCCTCCCTAGCCTTGCACTCCCTCCAGTGCCTACGCCCACACTTGACCTGCTTACTGCTTTCCTCCAGGGAAACCTAGCCTTGCCTAGGCCTTCCTGTTTCTGCCAGGCCTTCCTGTGCCCATCCTTGCCTAGAAGTTCTGGACCTTCTCTCACCCACCACTCCATTTGCTTGCCCCTCATGGCTCCAGCCTTGTCAGCTTCTCCCTTGACTTGCCTACAATTGCGCCTACACTTGGTTTGCATTGCAAAGAGCGGTAGGCAAGGCAAAGCAAAGCAAGGAAGGTCTTTCTAGGTCTTGCCAGGCAAGGCACACATAAGCAAGCAAGCAAAACAAGAGTAGACTAGCCACAGCATCAAAGGCAAGGCAAGGCCAAGTGACTCTGAGTGCCTTTCCTTGGCAAGTAAAAGATATAGTGACAATGTAATAGGGCAGGCGTTAAAGGTACCATGAGGAGGTATAGTCCAGAGAGATATTTATGTCGTAGACCCTTCTGTGCAGGAGCCATTGTTGGACATAGTACAGGACATGGCATACAGCTTGGCTTGGTAAGTTCCTGAAGGAGAATGGCAATGCTTTCTCATGGGAAGGAAAGCACGTAGCCCCAGAGTTGGAGGTGCAGATAAGAAGCTGTGTCGCGCAGCTCAAGGACGACAGCAGCTTCTTGTGCCGGCATATTTGGAAGCACTCCCTCAATTTGTACAGTCATTGAGTCAGTATCCATCTTTGGAAGGCTGTCTGCCTCTAGTAAGAGTGTTCTGACACCATTGTATGGGATCAGTCACTGGATGTTTTGGATTATGGAGGAGGGGATGCCCTTTCTCTTGAAATGAGCTTCTTGTTCTCTTTGGCAAAGAAATTAAGTTTGGATGGGCACTTTGGGTGGTCTCAGTGAATTTAAAGGTTTTTCCCAATAGGTTTCCCTGTGGGTTAGAGCTGTTGAACTGACAGTGGGAATCTAGACACCAAGTTGTTGAGCTTTTTTGTCCTTGTAGCTTTAGTGTGTGAGTAGTCCCTGTTGCCATGCTGCTTGGATCTTGACTCTGAGACTGAAAGCTTAGGAGCGTAGAGCTGAAAAGAAAAGTGCCAATAGCAGGGTGTGTGTTCATTGTTTGATGGGTGAAGCTGAAATTGTAGGCAGCAAAGAACTTTCTCTCTCCGCTGGCACATTTGTTGAGCGGATGTCTTTGAGTTTGTTACCGGACTCTGCGAGAGTGAAAATGTTTGTTAGGGCAGAGGATTTCGTGTTGCCCTTTGAGTGTGGTGCAAAAGTGTTTGCACACTTGGAGGGGGAAGATCAGCAAAGTCTTTTTTTCCTGGCACAGTTAATTTGAGAGCAGGGACGTTTCCAACTGGGCTCTGTCCTTTGGAGCTGGCCTCGGTGCGTTTCTTTCTTTTGTTAGTCGACATCGCCATCGTGTGGTTATTTTGATGAGCGCTGGCAGCCGGTGCCAGGGAAAAAGCCAAGCTGTTTGCGGCTCCGGCCTCATTGGTGTAGGAGCAGCGCAGGGAAGAGCTCCGCTGGGGGTCCTGGCTCTTAGAGACTGAGAGAATGTGATCCTGTATGTAGCACAGAAGGAAGTGGAATTGTTTCATTGTGGGCTGTGCAGTTTATAAGCTGCAAATGAAAAGGCAATTGCAGCGCAGCCTCTTCTTTTCTGTGTGATCAGCTGCTCAACATGTAACTCGCACACACTGAACTGCATCCACCTCCCTGGAGATATAAAATGTGTATATCACTTTCCTCAAGCTCTATGAATTACCTTGCACTCTAGCAGATCCCAAACCGCTTCAAAACGTCCAGCAGCTACTCAAAAAGAAAAAGTCCAACAAAAAGCTAGTGCTGGCCTTTATAGTGCCTTTGCAGTCCGTAAAATAGACGAAATGCACTAGGGCTTTGAATGCTTCTTCCCAACTATATAAATTCTCTCCAAGTGGCAAAGTCCATCATTACAGCAAAATTTTTCAGCTGGAGTTCTGACTGAGAGATGTGCCAGGACAGAAGGCATTTGCTGACCTACCCTTTTTCCCTGTGTAACTTGGTATTTGCAGTACAATTATTTTCAGTGCCGCTGTGTCCAAGCAGCTAGAGATTACACAGATAGAAGTGTCAAGAGAGATGCTGCTAAAGTACGCCCTTCTTATAGCAGCATTTAAATGGCACACGACGCCTTGCTGCTTTTTCTTTCCCAGAGAGACCTGCTGTCAATTTTTTCACTCTGGCTTCTTGATCAAAAATGTCCACCTGAAGTGTCTTACAGAAATAGGCTCCAGGTGTAAAAACCAGTACGGGGCTACATTTTCTGCGTGCTCCACATAAGTCACATCAAACTCACTCGTCAAACTTCACTCTCTCCTTCCATTCTCCACTGCCTCTACCATTGTGTTCTCTGGATCTCAGAGTCTAAAGGCAGGCGCAATACTTTCCACTGAGGGGTTGGAAGAGGTGTACAAGCAGCACAAATAGCTTCTGCGCTGCGCAGGCCATTTCTCTGCATTTTAGAGTCTAAGGGAAAGCGCTAGTGTTCCCGCAAAGAGCTGCAACAGCTGCAGAATATGTGTTGTCTTGGCACATGTTTGCAATCCACCATGATGGATCCTTAGTGAAACCAAACTGTGGTTCTGCTTCAAACATCTCACCCTGCTTGGCCACAAAGCTTTCGCTGACATGTCCCATTGCCTTTTTATTGCTGCGTTTCATTTTCAGAGTTTGTACGGAATCATTGCGCTTTGCTTCTAAGCTGAACGTCGATACTGCTGGAGTCTCATATGTCCATTTTCTTCGCACACAAAAAAACTGCTTCCTTTAAAACATGCTGATGCGACCTGCTTTCTTGCTCAGCTGTAATTTTAGGGGTGTTCTCTGTCCCGCTTACAGTCTGAATCTAAACTAAGAAGTTTATGGGACACAGATGTGCCAAGACAAATAGTTTGCTTGGACCTTGCCACGTGTATTCAAAAGCATCCTTTCACTCCACCATCAAGTCTCTGCTTTACATCCTGCAAACTTCACACACACATACATACATACATACTGGAATGAGGCACTTTCTTTCTTTCTTTCTCAGCTACACTCACCTATCCCCCACGCTAACTTCTTTACCGCTTTTCTCTTGGCCTTGCTATGCATACTTTTCCTCTTAAGACACCCATTGTCTGGCCTACCCCTTCCCTACATTGCCTTGCCTTTCCTTTCCTATCCAACCTTGCATTTCTTTGTCATTCCTGGCCATTGTTTTCCTCTTCCTTCCTGACCCATCCATGTCTTTCCCTTGCCCTTCCTACCAGTCCAGTGCCTTGCACCACCCATCCCCCTTGCCACTTTGTCCGGTTTCCCTTCCCATTTGTCCAGCACCAATCTTTCATTTCCTTCTCCTTCTAGGACTCTCATTGCCTTGCTTGCCTCTCCTTTGTCTTGCCTGGCAAAGCCACCACTTTTCTTGGCGTTCCCTTTGAACCTCTCCTCTCCCTTGCCTTGCATTCCCTTGCTCACTCGTCCCCCACCTGGAATTCAATACCCCTCTTTTTGCGGCATTTCTTCATCTTGCCTTGCCCTGCCTGCTTCCCCTAGGACTCTCAAGGCTTTCACGTACCTCCAGCGTTTCAGGAGCATGTGAGAGGAAGCCCAAAAGAGGTCACGTGCAAGCACACCCATCTGTCCTGGCAGCTTGCTTCTGGCACCTATCCTTACATGTCTTGAATTTTGGACATAAAATTCACATTTCACCTTTGCGCTTCAGGACCAGAATGACAGTTCTTTTGTATACCAAGGAAAGCAGGTAATCCAAGTGTTTTAGGTGCAGATTAGAGATGGCCCATGTGAGATCAAGGCCAGCCAGAGAAGTCTGTCCTAGCCCCTTTTGTGTACCAGCAGTCTTTGAATGTACCTCTCATTTGTCTTGCCTTGGTGACCCAAAAGTTTCCTTGCCTTGCCCTGCCTTGCCTCCCTAGCCTTGCACTCCCTCCAGTGCCTACGCCCACACTTGACCTGCTTACTGCTTTCCTCCAGGGAAACCTAGCCTTGCCTAGCCCTTCCTGTTTCTGCCTGGCCTTCCTGTGCCCATCCTTGCCTAGAAGTTCTGGACCTTCTCTCACCCACCACTCCATTTGCTTGCCCCTCATGGCTCCAGCCTTGTCAACTTCTCCCTTGACTTGCCTACAATTGCGCCTACACTTGGTTTGCATTGCAAAGAGCGGTAGGCAAGGCAAAGCAAAGCAAGGAAGGTCTTTCTAGGTCTTGCCAGGCAAGGCACACATAAGCAAGCAAGCAAAACAAGAGTAGATTAGCCACAGCATCAAAGGCAAGGCAAGGCCAAGTGACTCTGAGTGCCTTTCCTTGGCAAGTAAAAGATATAGTGACAATGTAATAGGGCAGGCGTTAAAGGTACCATGAGGAGGTATAGTCCAGCAAGATATTTATGTCGTAGACCCTTCTGTGCAGGAGCCATTGTTGGACATAGTACAGGACATGGCATACAGCTTGGCTTGGTAAGTTCCTGAAGGAGAATGGCAATGCTTTCTCATGGGAAGGAAAGCACGTAGCCCCAGAGTTGGAGGTGCAGATAAGAAGCTGTGTCGCGCAGCTCAAGGACGACAGCAGCTTCTTGTGCCGGCATATTTGGAAGCACTCCCTCAATTTGTACAGTCATTGAGTCAGTATCCATCTTTGGAAGGCTGTCTGCCTCTAGTAAGAGTGTTCTGACACCATTGTATGGGATCAGTCACTGGATGTTTTGGATTATGGAGGAGGGGATGCCCTTTCTCTTGAAATGAGCTTCTTGTTCTTCTCTTTGGCAAAGAAATTAAGTTTGGATGGGCACTTTGGGTGGTCTCAGTGAATTTAAAGGTTTTTCCCAATAGGTTTCCCTGTGGGTTAGAGCTGTTGAACTGACAGTGGGAATCTAGACACCAAGTTGTTGAGCTTTTTTGTCCTTGTAGCTTTAGTGTGTGAGTAGTCCCTGTTGCCATGCTGCTTGGATCTTGACTCTGAGACTGAAAGCTTAGGAGCGTAGAGCTGAAAAGAAAAGTGCCAATAGCAGGGTGTGTGTTCATTGTTTGATGGGTGAAGCTGAAATTGTAGGCAGCTAAGAACTTTCTCTCTCCGCTGGCACATTTGTTGAGCGGATGTCTTTGAGTTTGTTACCGGACTCTGCGAGAGTGAAAATGTTTGTTAGGGCAGAGGATTTCGTGTTGCCCTTTGAGTGTGGTGCAAAAGTGTTTGCACACTTGGAGGGGGAAGATCAGCAAAGTCTTTTTTTCCTGGCACAGTTAATTTGAGAGCAGGGACGTTTCCAACTGGGCTCTGTCCTTTGGAGCTGGCCTCGGTGCGTTTCTTTCTTTTGTTAGTCGACATCGCCATCGTGTGGTTATTTTGATGAGCGCTGGCAGCCGGTGCCAGGGAAAAAGCCAAGCTGTTTGCGGCTCCGGCCTCATTGGTGTAGGAGCAGCGCAGGGAAGAGCTCCGCTGGGGGTCCTGGCTCTTAGAGACTGAGAGAATGTGATCCTGTATGTAGCACAGAAGGAAGTGGAATTGTTTCATTGTGGGCTGTGCAGTTTATAAGCTGCAAATGAAAAGGCAATTGCAGCGCAGCCTCTTCTTTTCTGTGTGATCAGCTGCTCAACATGTAACTCGCACACACTGAACTGCATCCACCTCCCTGGAGATATAAAATGTGTATATCACTTTCCTCAAGCTCTATGTATTACCTTGCACTCTAGCAGATCCCAAACCGCTTCAAAACGTCCAGCAGCTACTCAAAAAGAAAAAGTCCAACAAAAAGCTAGTGCTGGCCTTTATAGTGCCTTTGCAGTCCGTAAAATAGACGAAATGCACTAGGGCTTTGAATGCTTCTTCCCAACTATATAAATTCTCTCCAAGTGGCAAAGTCCATCATTACAGCAAAATTTTTCAGCTGGAGTTCTGACTGAGAGATGTGCCAGGACAGAAGGCATTTGCTGACCTACCCTTTTTCCCTGTGTAACTTGGTATTTGCAGTACAATTATTTTCAGTGCCGCTGTGTCCAAGCAGCTAGAGATTACACAGATAGAAGTGTCAAGAGAGATGCTGCTAAAGTACGCCCTTCTTATAGCAGCATTTAAATGGCACACGACGCCTTGCTGCTTTTTCTTTCCCAGAGAGACCTGCTGTCAATTATTTCACTCTGGCTTCTTGATCAAAAATGTCCACCTGAAGTGTCTTACAGAAATAGGCTCCAGGTGTAAAAACCAGTACGGGGCTACATTTTCTGCGTGCTCCACATAAGTCACATCAAACTCACTCGTCAAACTTCACTCTCTCCTTCCATTCTCCACTGCCTCTACCATTGTGTTCTCTGGATCTCAGAGTCTAAAGGCAGGCGCAATACTTTCCACTGAGGGGTTGGAAGAGGTGTACAAGCAGCACAAATAGCTTCTGCGCTGCGCAGGCCATTTCTCTGCATTTTAGAGTCTAAGGGAAAGCGCTAGTGTTCCCGCAAAGAGCTGCAACAGCTGCAGAATATGTGTTGTCTTGGCACATGTTTGCAATCCACCATGATGGATCCTTAGTGAAACCAAACTGTGGTTCTGCTTCAAACATCTCACCCTGCTTGGCCACAAAGCTTTCGCTGACATGTCCCATTGCCTTTTTATTGCTGCGTTTCATTTTCAGAGTTTGTACGGAATCATTGCGCTTTGCTTCTAAGCTGAACGTCGATACTGCTGGAGTCTCATATGTCCATTTTCTTCGCACACAAAAAAACTGCTTCCTTTAAAACATGCTGATGCGACCTGCTTTCTTGCTCAGCTGTAATTTTAGGGGTGTTCTCTGTCCCGCTTACAGTCTGAATCTAAACTAAGAAGTTTATGGGACACAGATGTGCCAAGACAAATAGTTTGCTTGGACCTTGCCACGTGTATTCAAAAGCATCCTTTCACTCCACCATCAAGTCTCTGCTTTACATCCTGCAAACTTCACACACACATACATACATACATACTGGAATGAGGCACTTTCTTTCTTTCTTTCTCAGCTACACTCACCTATCCCCCACGCTAACTTCTTTACCGCTTTTCTCTTGGCCTTGCTATGCATACTTTTCCTCTTAAGACACCCATTGTCTGGCCTACCCCTTCCCTACATTGCCTTGCCTTTCCTTTCCTATCCAACCTTGCATTTCTTTGTCATTCCTGGCCATTGTTTTCCTCTTCCTTCCTGACCCATCCATGTCTTTCCCTTGCCCTTCCTACCAGTCCAGTGCCTTGCACCACCCATCCCCCTTGCCACTTTGTCCGGTTTCCCTTCCCATCTGTCCAGCACCAATCTTTCATTTCCTTCTCCTTCTAGGACTCTCATTGCCTTGCTTGCCTCTCCTTTGTCTTGCCTGGCAAAGCCACCACTTTTCTTGGCGTTCCCTTTGAACCTCTCCTCTCCCTTGCCTTGCATTCCCTTGCTCACTCGTCCCCCACCTGGAATTCAATACCCCTCTTTTTGCGGCATTTCTTCATCTTGCCTTGCCCTGCCTGCTTCCCCTAGGACTCTCAAGGCTTTCACGTACCTCCAGCGTTTCAGGAGCATGTGAGAGGAAGCCCAAAAGAGGTCACGTGCAAGCACACCCATCTGTCCTGGCAGCTTGCTTCTGGCACCTATCCTTACATGTCTTGAATTTTGGACATAAAATTCACATTTCACCTTTGCGCTTCAGGACCAGAATGACAGTTCTTTTGTATACCAAGGAAAGCAGGTAATCCAAGTGTTTTAGGTGCAGATTAGAGATGGCCCATGTGAGATCAAGGCCAGCCAGAGAAGTCTGTCCTAGCCCCTTTTGTGTACCAGCAGTCTTTGAATGTACCTCTCATTTGTCTTGCCTTGGTGACCCAAAAGTTTCCTTGCCTTGCCCTGCCTTGCCTCCCTAGCCTTGCACTCCCTCCAGTGCCTACGCCCACACTTGACCTGCCCACACTTGACTGCTTTCCTCCAGGGAAACCTAGCCTTGCCTAGCCCTTCCTGTTTCTGCCTGGCCTTCCTATGCCCATCCTTGCCTAGAAGTTCTGGGCCTTCTCTCACCTACCACTCCATTTGCTTGCCCCTCATGGCTCCAGCCTTGTCAGCTTCTCCCTTGACTTGCCTACAATTGCGCCTACACTTGGTTTGCATTGCAAAGAGCGGTAGGCAAGGCAAAGCAAAGCAAGGAAGGTCTTTCTAGGTCTTGCCAGGCAAGGCACACATAAGCAAGCAAGCAAAACAAGAGTAGACTAGCCACAGCATCAAAGGCAAGGCAAGGCCAAGTGACTCTGAGTGCCTTTCCTTGGCAAGTAAAAGATATAGTGACAATGTAATAGGGCAGGCGTTAAAGGTACCATGAGGAGGTATAGTCCAGCAAGATATTTATGTCGTAGACCCTTCTGTGCAGGAGCCATTGTTGGACATAGTACAGGACATGGCATACAGCTTGGCTTGGTAAGTTCCTGAAGGAGAATGGCAATGCCTTCTCATGGGAAGGAAAGCACGTAGCCCCAGAGTTGGAGGTGCAGATAAGAAGCTGTGTCGCGCAGCTCAAGAACGACAGCAGCTTCTTGTGCCGGCATATTTGGAAGCACTCCCTCAATTTGTACAGTCATTGAGTCAGTATCCATCTTTGGAAGGCTGTCTGCCTCTAGTAAGAGTGTTCTGACACCATTGTATGGGATCAGTCACTGGATGTTTTGGATTTTGGAGGAGGGGATGCCATTTCTCTTGAAATGAGCTTCTTGTTCTTCTCTTTGGCAAAGAAATTAAGTTTGGATGGGCACTTTGGGTGGTCTCAGTGAATTTAAAGGTTTTTCCCAAGAGGTTTCCCTGTGGGTTAGAGCTGTTGAACTGACAGTGGGAATCTAGACACCAAGTTGTTGAGCTTTTTTGTCCTTGTAGCTTTAGTGTGTGAGTAGTCCCTGTTGCCATGCTGCTTGGATCTTGACTCTGAGACTGAAAGCTTAGGAGCGTAGAGCTGAAAAGAAAAGTGCCAATAGCAAGGTGTGTGTTCATTGTTTGATGGGTGAAGCTGAAATTGTAGGCAGCAAAGAACTTTCTCTCTCCGCTGGCACATTTGTTGAGCGGATGTCTTTGAGTTTGTTACCGGACTCTGCGAGAGTGAAAATGTTTGTTAGGGCAGAGGATTTTGTGTTGCCCTTTGAGTGTGGTGCAAATGTGTTTGCACACTTGGAGGGGGAAGATCAGCAAAGTCTTTTTTTCCTGGCACAGTTAATTTGAGAGCAGGGACGTTTCCAACTGGGCTCTGTCCTTTGGAGCTGGCCTCAGTGCGTTTCCTTATTTTCTTAGTCGACAGCGCCATCGTGTGGTTATTTTGATGAGCGCTGGCAGCCGGTGCCAGGGAAAAAGCCAAGCTGTTTGCGGCTCCGGCCTCATTGGTGTAGGAGCAGCGCAGGGAAGAGCTCCGCTGGGGGTCCTGGCACTTAGAGACTGAGAGAATGTGATCCTGTATGTAGCACAGAAGGAAGTGGAATTGTTTCATTGTGGGCTGTGCAGTTTATAAGCTGCAAATGAAAAGGCAATTGCAGCGCAGCCTCTTCTGTGTGATCAGCTGCTCAACATGTAACTCGCACACACTGAACTGCATCCACCTCCCTGGAGATATAAAATGTGTATATCACTTTCCTCAAACTCTATGTATTACCTTGCACTCTAGCAGATCCCAAACCGCTTCAAAACGTCCAGCAGCTACTCAAAAAGAAAAAGTCCAACAAAAAGCTAGTGCTGGCCTTTATAGTGCCTTTGCAGTCCGTAAAATAGACGAAATGCAGTACGGCTTTGAATGCTTCTTCCCAACTATATAAATTCTCTCCAGGTGGCAAAGTCCATCATTACAGCAAAATTTTTCAGCTGGAGTTCTGACTGAGAGATGTGCCAGGACAGAAGGCATTTGCTGACCTACCCTTTTTCCCTGTGTAACTTGGTATTTGCAGTACAATTATTTTCAGTGCCGCTGTGTCCAAGCAGCTAGAGATTACACAGATAGAAGTGTCAAGAGAGATGCTGCGAAAGTACGCCCTTCTTATAGCAGCATTTAAATGGCACACGACGCCTTGCTGCTTTTTCTTTCCCAGAGAGACCTGCTGTCAATTTTTTCACTCTGGCTTCTTGATCAAAAATGTCCACCTGAAGTGTCTTACAGAAATAGGCTCCAGGTGTAAAAACCAGTACGGGGCTACATTTTCTGCGTGCTCCACATAAGTCACATCAAACTCACTCGTCAAACTTCACTCTCTCCTTCCATTCTCCACTGCCTCTACCATTGTGTTCTCTGGATCTCAGAGTCTAAAGGCAGGCGCAATAGTTTCCACTGAGGGGTTGGAAGAGGTGTACAAGCAGCACAAATAGCTTCTGCGCTGCGCAGGCCATTTCTCTGCATTTTAGAGTCTAAGGGAAAGCGCTAGTGTTCCTGCGGAGAGCTGCAACAGCTGCAGAATATGTGTTGTCTTGGCACATGTTTGCAATCCACCATGATGGATCCTTAGTGAAACCAAACTGTGGTTCTGCTTCAAACATCTCACCCTGCTTGGCCACAAAGCTTTCGCTGACATGTCCCATTGCCTTTTTATTGCTGCGTTTCATTTTCAGAGTTTGTACGGAATCATTGCGCTTTGCTTCTAAGCTGAACGTCGATACTGCTGGAGTCTCATATGTCCATTTTCTTCTCACACAAAAAAACTGCTTCCTTTAAAACATGCTGATGCGACCTGCTTTCTTGCTCAGCTGTAATTTTAGGGGTGTTCTCTGTCCCGCTTACAGTCTGAATCTAAACTAAGAAGTTTATGGGACACAGATGTGCCAAGACAAATAGTTTGCTTGGACCTTGCCACGTGTATTCAAAAGCATCCTTTCACTCCACCATCGTCTCTGCTTTACATCCTGCAAACTTCACACACACATACATACATACATACTGGAATGAGGCACTTTCTTTCTTTCTTTCTCAGCTACACTCACCTATCCCCCACGCTAACTTCTTTACCGCTTTTCTCTTGGCCTTGCTATGCATACTTTTCCTCTTAAGACACCCATTGTCTGGCCTACCCCTTCCCTACATTGCCTTGCCTTTCCTTTCCTATCCAACCTTGCATTTCTTTGTCATTCCTGGCCATTGTTTTCCTCTTCCTTCCTGACCCATCCATGTCTTTCCCTTGCCCTTCCTACCAGTCCAGTGCCTTGCACCACCCATCCCCCATGCCACTTTGTCCAGTTTCCCTTCCCATTTGTCCAGCACCAATCTTTCATTTCCTTCTCCTTCTAGGACTCTCATTGCCTTGCTTGCCTCTCCTTTGTCTTGCCTGGCAAAGCCACCACTTTTCTTGGCGTTCCCTTTGAACCTCTCCTCTCCCTTGCCTTGCATTCCCTTGCTCACTCGTCCCCCACCTGGAATTCAATACCCCTCTTTTTGCGGCATTTCTTCATCTTGCCTTGCCCTGCCTGCTTCCCCTAGGACTCTCAAGGCTTTCACGTACCTCCAGCGTTTCAGGAGCATGTGAGAGGAAGCCCAAAAGAGGTCACGTGCAAGCACACCCATCTGTCCTGGCAGCTTGCTTCTGGCACCTATCCTTACATGTCTTGAATTTTGGACATAAAATTCACATTTCACCTTTGCGCTTCAGGACCAGAATGACAGTTCTTTTGTATACCAAGGAAAGCAGGTAATCCAAGTGTTTTAGGTGCAGATTAGAGATGGCCCATGTGAGATCAAGGCCAGACAGAGAAGTGTGTCCTAGCCCCTTTTGTGTACCAGCAGTCTTTGAATGTACCTCTCATTTGTCTTGCCTTGGTGACCCAAAAGTTTCCTTGCCTTGCCCTGCCTTGCCTCCCTAGCCTTGCACTCCCTCCAGTGCCTACGCCCAACCTTGACCTGCCCACACTTGACTGCTTTCCTCCAGGGAAACCTAGCCTTGCCTAGGCCTTCCTGTTTCTGCCAGGCCTTCCTGTGCCCATCCTTGCCTAGAAGTTCTGGACCTTCTCTCACCCACCACTCCATTTGCTTGCCCCTCATGGCTCCAGCCTTGTCAACTTCTCCCTTGACTTGCCTACAATTGCGCCTACACTTGGTTTGCATTGCAAAGAGCGGTAGGCAAGGCAAAGCAAAGCAAGGAAGGTCTTTCTAGGTCTTGCCAGGCAAGGCACACATAAGCAAGCAAGCAAAACAAGAGTAGACTAGCCACAGCATCAAAGGCAAGGCAAGGCCAAGTGACTCTGAGTGCCTTTCCTTGGCAAGTAAAAGATATAGTGACAATGTAATAGGGCAGGCGTTAAAGGTACCATGAGGAGGTATAGTCCAGCAAGATATTTATGTCGTAGACCCTTCTGTGCAGGAGCCATTGTTGGACATAGTACAGGACATGGCATACAGCTTGGCTTGGTAAGTTCCTGAAGGAGAATGGCAATGCTTTCTCATGGGAAGGAAAGCACGTAGCCCCAGAGTTGGAGGTGCAGATAAGAAGCTGTGTCGCGCAGCTCAAGGACGACAGCAGCTTCTTGTGCCGGCATATTTGGAAGCACTCCCTCAATTTGTACAGTCATTGAGTCAGTATCCATCTTTGGAAGGCTGTCTGCCTCTAGTAAGAGTGTTCTGACACCATTGTATGGGATCAGTCACTGGATGTTTTGGATTTTGGAGGAGGGGATGCCCTTTCTCTTGAAATGAGCTTCTTGTTCTTCTCTTTGGCAAAGAAATTAAGTTTGGATGGGCACTTTGGGTGGTCTCAGTGAATTTAAAGGTTTTTCCCAATAGGTTTCCCTGTGGGTTAGAGCTGTTGAACTGACAGTGGGAATCTAGACACCAAGTTGTTGAGCTTTTTTGTCCTTGTAGCTTTAGTGTGTGAGTAGTCCCTGTTGCCATGCTGCTTGGATCTTGACTCTGAGACTGAAAGCTTAGGAGCGTAGAGCTGAAAAGAAAAGTGCCAATAGCAGGGTGTGTGTTCATTGTTTGATGGGTGAAGCTGAAATTGTAGGCAGCTAAGAACTTTCTCTCTCCGCTGGCACATTTGTTGAGCGGATGTCTTTGAGTTTGTTACCGGACTCTGCGAGAGTGAAAATGTTTGTTAGGGCAGAGGATTTCGTGTTGCCCTTTGAGTGTGGTGCAAAAGTGTTTGCACATTTGGAGGGGGAAGATCAGCAAAGTCTTTTTTTCCTGGCACAGTTAATTTGAGAGCAGGGACGTTTCCAACTCGGCTCTGTCCTTTGGAGCTGGCCTCGGTGCGTTTCTTTCTTTTGTTAGTCGACAGCGCCATCGTGTGGTTATTTTGATGAGCGCTGGCAGCCGGTGCCAGGGAAAAAGCCAAGCTGTTTGCGGCTCCGGCCTCATTGGTGTAGGAGCAGCGCAGGGAAGAGCTCCGCTGGGGGTCCTGGCTCTTAGAGACTGAGAGAATGTGATCCTGTATGTAGCACAGAAGGAAGTGGAATTGTTTCATTGTGGGCTGTGCAGTTTATAAGCTGCAAATGAAAAGGCAATTGCAGCGCAGCCTCTTCTTTTCTGTGTGATCAGCTGCTCAACATGTAACTCGCACACACTGAACTGCATCCACCTCCCTGGAGATATAAAATGTGTATATCACTTTCCTCAAGCTCTATGTATTACCTTGCACTCTAGCAGATCCCAAACCGCTTCAAAACCTCCAGCAGCTACTCAAAAAGAAAAAGTCCAACAAAAAGCTAGTGCTGGCCTTTATAGTGCCTTTGCAGTCCGTAAAATAGACGAAATGCACTAGGGCTTTGAATGCTTCTTCCCAACTATATAAATTCTCTCCAAGTGGCAAAGTCCATCATTACAGCAAAATTTTTCAGCTGGAGTTCTGACTGAGAGATGTGCCAGGACAGAAGGCATTTGCTGACCTACCCTTTTTCCCTGTGTCACTTGGTATTTGCAGTACAATTATTTTCAGTGCCGCTGTGTCCAAGCAGCTAGAGATTACACAGATAGAAGTGTCAAGAGAGATGCTGCTAAAGTACGCCCTTCTTATAGCAGCATTTAAATGGCACACGACGCCTTGCTGCTTTTTCTTTCCCAGAGAGACCTGCTGTCAATTTTTTCACTCTGGCTTCTTGATCAAAAATGTCCACCTGAAGTGTCTTACAGAAATAGGCTCCAGGTGTAAAAACCAGTACGGGGCTACATTTTCTGCGTGCTCCACATAAGTCACATCAAACTCACTCGTCAAACTTCACTCTCTCCTTCATTCTCCACTGCCTCTACCATTGTGTTCTCTGGATCTCAGAGTCTAAAGGCAGGCGCAATAGTTTCCACTGAGGGGTTGGAAGAGGTGTACAAGCAGCACAAATAGCTTCTGCGCTGCGCAGGCCATTTCTCTGCATTTTAGTGTCTAAGGGAAAGCGCTAGTGTTCCCGCAAAGAGCTGCAACAGCTGCAGAATATGTGTTGTCTTGGCACATGTTTGCAATCCACCATGATGGATCCTTAGTGAAACCAAACTGTGGTTCTGCTTCAAACATCTCACCCTGCTTGGCCACAAAGCTTTCGCTGACATGTCCCATTGCCTTTTTATTGCTGCGTTTCATTTTCAGAGTTTGTACGGAATCATTGCGCTTTGCTTCTAAGCTGAACGTCGATACTGCTGGAGTCTCATATGTCCATTTTCTTCGCACACAAAAAAACTGCTTCCTTTAAAACATGCTGATGCGACCTGCTTTCTTGCTCAGCTGTAATTTTAGGGGTGTTCTCTGTCCCGCTTACAGTCTGAATCTAAACTAAGAAGTTTATGGGACACAGATGTGCCAAGACAAATAGTTTGCTTGGACCTTGCCACGTGTATTCAAAAGCATCCTTTCACTCCACCATCAAGTCACTGCTTTCTTCTGCTTTACATCCTGCAAACTTCACACACACATACATACATACATACTGGAATGAGGCTCTTTCTTTCTTTCTTTCTCAGCTACACTCACCTATCCCCCACGCTAACTTCTTTACCGCTTTTCTCTTGGCCTTGCTATGCATACTTTTCCTCTTAAGACACCCATTGTCTGGCCTACCCCTTCCCTACATTGCCTTGCTTTTCCTTTCCTATCTAACCTTGCATTTCTTTGTCATTCCTGGCCATTGTTTTCCTCTTCCTTCCTGACCCATCCATGTCTTTCCCTTGCCCTTCCTACCAGTCCAGTGCCTTGCACCACCCATCCCCCTTGCCACTTTGTCCGGTTTCCCTTCCCAATTGTCCAGCACCAATCTTTCATTTCCTTCTCCTTCTAGGACTCTCATTGCCTTGCTTGCCTCTCCTTTGTCTTGCCTGGCAAAGCCACCACTTTTCTTGGCGTTCCCTTTGAACCTCTCCTCTCCCTTGCCTTGCATTCCCTTGCTCACTCGTCCCCCACCTGGAATTCAATACCCCTCTTTTTGCGGAATTTCTTCATCTTGCCTTGCCCTGCCTGCTTCTCCTAGGACTCTCAAGGCTTTCACTTACCTCCAGCGTTTCAGGAGCATGTGAGAGGAAGCCCAAAAGAGGTCACGTGCAAGCACACCCATCTGTCCTGGCAGCTTGCTTCTGGCACCTATCCTTACATGTCTTGAATTTTGGACATAAAATTCACATTTCACCTTTGCGCTTCAGGACCAGAATGACAGTTCTTTTGTATACCAAGGAAAGCAGGTAATCCAAGTGTTTTAGGTGCAGATTAGAGATGGCCCATGTGAGATCAAGGCCAGCCAGAGAAGTGTGTCCTAGCCCCTTTTGTGTACCAGCAGTCTTTGAATGTACCTCTCATTTGTCTTGCCTTGGTGACCCAAAAGTTTCCTTGCCTTGCCCTGCCTTGCCTCCCTAGCCTTGCACTCCCTCCAGTGCCTACGCCCACACTTGACCTGCCTACTGCTTTCCTCCAGGGAAACCTAGCCTTGCCTAGGCCTTCCTGTTTCTGCCTGGCCTTCCTGTGCCCATCCTTGCCTAGAAGTTCTGGGCCTTCTCTCACCCACCACTCCATTTGCTTGCCCCTCATGGCTCCAGCCTTGTCAGCTTCTCCCTTGACTTGCCTACAATTGCGCCTACACTTGGTTTGCATTGCAAAGAGCGGTAGGCAAGGCAAAGCAAAGCAAGGAAGGTCTTTCTAGGTCTTGCCAGGCAAAGCACACATAAGCAAGCAAGCAAAACAAGAGTAGACTAGCCACAGCATCAAAGGCAAGGCAAGGCCAAGTGACTCTGAGTGCCTTTCCTTGGCAAGTAAAAGATATAGTGACAATGTAATAGGGCAGGCGTTAAAGGTACCATGAGGAGGTATAGTCCAGCAAGATATTTATGTCGTAGACCCTTCTGTGCAGGAGCCATTGTTGGACATAGTACAGGACATGGCATACAGCTTGGCTTGGTAAGTTCCTGAAGGAGAATGGCAATGCTTTCTCATGGGAAGGAAAGCACGTAGCCCCAGAGTTGGAGGTGCAGATAAGAAGCTGTGTCGCGCAGCTCAAAGACGACAGCAGCTTCTTGTGCCGGCATATTTGGAAGCACTCCCTCAATTTGTACAGTCATTGAGTCAGTATCCATCTTTGGAAGGCTGTCTGCCTCTAGTAAGAGTGTTCTGACACCATTGTATGGGATCAGTCACTGGATGTTTTGGATTTTGGAGGAGGGGATGCCCTTTCTCTTGAAATGAGCTTCTTGTTCTTCTCTTTGGCAAAGAAATTAAGTTTGGATGGGCACTTTGGGTGGTCTCAGTGAATTTAAAGGTTTTTCCCAAGAGGTTTCCCTGTGGGTTAGAGCTGTTGAACTGACAGTGGGAATCTAGACAGCAAGTTGTTGAGCTTTTTGTCCTTGTAGCTTTAGTGTGTGAGTAGTCCCTGTTGCCATGCTGCTTGGATCTTGACTCTGAGACTGAAAGCTTAGGAGCGTAGAGCTGAAAAGAAAAGTGCCAATAGCAGGGCGTGTGTTCATTGTTTGATGGGTGAAGCTGAAATTGTAGGCAGCAAAGAACTTTCTCTCTCTGCTGGCACATTTGTTGAGCGGATGTCTTTGAGTTTGTTACCGGACTCTGCGAGAGTGAAAATGTTTGTTAGGGCAGAGGATTTCGTGTTGCCCTTTGAGTGTGGTGCAAAAGTGTTTGCACACTTGGAGGGGGAAGATCAGCAAAGTCTTTTTTTCCTGGCACAGTTAATTTGAGAGCAGGGGCGTTTCCAACTCGGCTCTGTCCTTTGGAGCTGGCCTCGGTGCGTTTCCTTCCTTTGTTAGTCGACAGCGCCATCGTGTGGTTATTTTGATGAGCGCTGGCAGACGGTGCCAGGGAAAAAGCCAAGCTGTTTGCGGCTCCGGCCTCATTGGTGTAGGAGCAGCGCAGGGAAGAGCTCCGCTGGGGGTCCTGGCTCTTAGAGACTGAGAGAATGTGATCCTGTATGTAGCACAGAAGGAAGTGGAATTGTTTCATTGTGGGCTGTGCAGTTTATAAGCTGCAAATGAAAAGGCAATTGCAGCGCAGCCTCTTCTTTTCTGTGTGATCAGCTGCTCAACATGTAACTCGCACACACTGAACTGCATCCACCTCCCTGGAGATATAAAATGTGTATATCACTTTCCTCAAACTCTATGTATTACCTTGCACTCTAGCAGATCCCAAACCACTTCAAAACGTCCAGCAGCTACTCAAAAAGAAAAAGTCCAACAAAAAGCTAGTGCTGGTCTTTATAGTGCCTTTGCAGTCCGTAAAATAGACGAAATGCACTAGGGCTTTGAATGCTTCTTCCCAACTATATAAATTCTCTCCAAGTGGCAAAGTCCATCATTACAGCAAAATTTTTCAGCTGGAGTTCTGACTGAGAGATGTGCCAGGACAGAAGGCATTTGCTGACCTACCCTTTTTCCCTGTGTAACTTGGTATTTGCAGTACAATTATTTTCAGTGTCGCTGTGTCCAAGCAGCTAGAGATTACACAGATAGAAGTGTCAAGAGAGATGCTGCTAAAGTACGCCCTTCTTATAGCAGCATTTAAATGGCACACGACGCCTTGCTGCTTTTTCTTTCCCAGAGAGACCTGCTGTCAATTTTTTCACTCTGGCTTCTTGATCAAAAATGTCCACCTGAAGTGTCTTACAGAAATAGGCTCCAGGTGTAAAAACCAGTACGGGGCTACATTTTCTGCGTGCTCCACATAAGTCACATCAAACTCACTCGTCAAACTTCACTCTCTCCTTCATTCCCCACTGCCTCTACCATTGTGTTCTCTGGATCTCAGAGTCTAAAGGCAGGCGCAATAGTTTCCACTGAGGGGTTGGAAGAGGTGTACAAGCAGCACAAATAGCTTCTGCGCTGCGCAGGCCATTTCTCTGCATTTTAGTGTCTAAGGGAAAGCGCTAGTGTTCCCGCAAAGAGCTGCAACAGCTGCAGAATATGTGTTGTCTTGGCACATGTTTGCAATCCACCATGATGGATCCTTAGTGAAACCAAACTGTGGTTCTGCTTCAAACATCTCACCCTGCTTGGCCACAAAGCTTTCGCTGACATGTCCCATTGCCTTTTTATTGCTGCGTTTCATTTTCAGAGTTTGTACGGAATCATTGCGCTTTGCTTCTAAGCTGAACGTCGATACTGCTGGAGTCTCATATGTCCATTTTCTTCGCACACAAAAAAACTGCTTCCTTTAAAACATGCTGATGCGACCTGCTTTCTTGCTCAGCTGTAATTTTAGGGGTGTTCTCTGTCCCGCTTACAGTCTGAATCTAAACTAAGAAGTTTATGGGACACAGATGTGCCAAGACAAATAGTTTGCTTGGACCTTGCCACGTGTATTCAAAAGCATCCTTTCACTCCACCATCAAGTCACTGCTTTCTTCTGCTTTACATCCTGCAAACTTCACACACACATACATACATACATACTGGAATGAGGCTCTTTCTTTCTTTCTTTCTCAGCTACACTCACCTATCCCCCACGCTAACTTCTTTACCGCTTTTCTCTTGGCCTTGCTATGCATACTTTTCCTCTTAAGACACCCATTGTCTGGCCTACCCCTTCCCTACATTGCCTTGCTTTTCCTTTCCTATCTAACCTTGCATTTCTTTGTCATTCCTGGCCATTGTTTTCCTCTTCCTTCCTGACCCATCCATGTCTTTCCCTTGCCCTTCCTACCAGTCCAGTGCCTTGCACCACCCATCCCCCTTGCCACTTTGTCCGGTTTCCCTTCCCAATTGTCCAGCACCAATCTTTCATTTCCTTCTCCTTCTAGGACTCTCATTGCCTTGCTTGCCTCTCCTTTGTCTTGCCTGGCAAAGCCACCACTTTTCTTGGCGTTCCCTTTGAACCTCTCCTCTCCCTTGCCTTGCATTCCCTTGCTCACTCGTCCCCCACCTGGAATTCAATACCCCTCTTTTTGCGGAATTTCTTCATCTTGCCTTGCCCTGCCTGCTTCTCCTAGGACTCTCAAGGCTTTCACTTACCTCCAGCGTTTCAGGAGCATGTGAGAGGAAGCCCAAAAGAGGTCACGTGCAAGCACACCCATCTGTCCTGGCAGCTTGTTTCTGGCACCTATCCTTACATGTCTTGAATTTTGGACATAAAATTCACATTTCACCTTTGCGCTTCAGGACCAGAATGACAGTTCTTTTGTATACCAAGGAAAGCAGGTAATCCAAGTGTTTTAGGTGCAGATTAGAGATGGCCCATGTGAGATCAAGGCCAGCCAGAGAAGTGTGTCCTAGCCCCTTTTGTGTACCAGCAGTCTTTGAATGTACCTCTCATTTGTCTTGCCTTGGTGACCCAAAAGTTTCCTTGCCTTGCCCTGCCTTGCCTCCCTAGCCTTGCACTCCCTCCAGTGCCTACGCCCACACTTGACCTGCCTACTGCTTTCCTCCAGGGAAACCTAGCCTTGCCTAGGCCTTCCTGTTTCTGCCTGGCCTTCCTGTGCCCATCCTTGCCTAGAAGTTCTGGGCCTTCTCTCACCCACCACTCCATTTGCTTGCCCCTCATGGCTCCAGCCTTGTCAGCTTCTCCCTTGACTTGCCTACAATTGCGCCTACACTTGGTTTGCATTGCAAAGAGCGGTAGGCAAGGCAAAGCAAAGCAAGGAAGGTCTTTCTAGGTCTTGCCAGGCAAAGCACACATAAGCAAGCAAGCAAAACAAGAGTAGACTAGCCACAGCATCAAAGGCAAGGCAAGGCCAAGTGACTCTGAGTGCCTTTCCTTGGCAAGTAAAAGATATAGTGACAATGTAATAGGGCAGGCGTTAAAGGTACCATGAGGAGGTATAGTCCAGCAAGATATTTATGTCGTAGACCCTTCTGTGCAGGAGCCATTGTTGGACATAGTACAGGACATGGCATACAGCTTGGCTTGGTAAGTTCCTGAAGGAGAATGGCAATGCTTTCTCATGGGAAGGAAAGCACGTAGCCCCAGAGTTGGAGGTGCAGATAAGAAGCTGTGTCGCGCAGCTCAAAGACGACAGCAGCTTCTTGTGCCGGCATATTTGGAAGCACTCCCTCAATTTGTACAGTCATTGAGTCAGTATCCATCTTTGGAAGGCTGTCTGCCTCTAGTAAGAGTGTTCTGACACCATTGTATGGGATCAGTCACTGGATGTTTTGGATTTTGGAGGAGGGGATGCCCTTTCTCTTGAAATGAGCTTCTTGTTCTTCTCTTTGGCAAAGAAATTAAGTTTGGATGGGCACTTTGGGTGGTCTCAGTGAATTTAAAGGTTTTTCCCAAGAGGTTTCCCTGTGGGTTAGAGCTGTTGAACTGACAGTGGGAATCTAGACAGCAAGTTGTTGAGCTTTTTGTCCTTGTAGCTTTAGTGTGTGAGTAGTCCCTGTTGCCATGCTGCTTGGATCTTGACTCTGAGACTGAAAGCTTAGGAGCGTAGAGCTGAAAAGAAAAGTGCCAATAGCAGGGCGTGTGTTCATTGTTTGATGGGTGAAGCTGAAATTGTAGGCAGCAAAGAACTTTCTCTCTCCGCTGGCACATTTGTTGAGCGGATGTCTTTGAGTTTGTTACCGGACTCTGCGAGAGTGAAAATGTTTGTTAGGGCAGAGGATTTCGTGTTGCCCTTTGAGTGTGGTGCAAAAGTGTTTGCACACTTGGAGGGGGAAGATCAGCAAAGTCTTTTTTTCCTGGCACAGTTAATTTGAGAGCAGGGGCGTTTCCAACTCGGCTCTGTCCTTTGGAGCTGGCCTCGGTGCGTTTCCTTCCTTTGTTAGTCGACAGCGCCATCGTGTGGTTATTTTGATGAGCGCTGGCAGACGGTGCCAGGGAAAAAGCCAAGCTGTTTGCGGCTCCGGCCTCATTGGTGTAGGAGCAGCGCAGGGAAGAGCTCCGCTGGGGGTCCTGGCTCTTAGAGACTGAGAGAATGTGATCCTGTATGTAGCACAGAAGGAAGTGGAATTGTTTCATTGTGGGCTGTGCAGTTTATAAGCTGCAAATGAAAAGGCAATTGCAGCGCAGCCTCTTCTTTTCTGTGTGATCAGCTGCTCAACATGTAACTCGCACACACTGAACTGCATCCACCTCCCTGGAGATATAAAATGTGTATATCACTTTCCTCAAACTCTATGTATTACCTTGCACTCTAGCAGATCCCAAACCACTTCAAAACGTCCAGCAGCTACTCAAAAAGAAAAAGTCCAACAAAAAGCTAGTGCTGGTCTTTATAGTGCCTTTGCAGTCCGTAAAATAGACGAAATGCACTAGGGCTTTGAATGCTTCTTCCCAACTATATAAATTCTCTCCAAGTGGCAAAGTCCATCATTACAGCAAAATTTTTCAGCTGGAGTTCTGACTGAGAGATGTGCCAGGACAGAAGGCATTTGCTGACCTACCCTTTTTCCCTGTGTAACTTGGTATTTGCAGTACAATTATTTTCAGTGTCGCTGTGTCCAAGCAGCTAGAGATTACACAGATAGAAGTGTCAAGAGAGATGCTGCTAAAGTACGCCCTTCTTATAGCAGCATTTAAATGGCACACGACGCCTTGCTGCTTTTTCTTTCCCAGAGAGACCTGCTGTCAATTTTTTCACTCTGGCTTCTTGATCAAAAATGTCCACCTGAAATGTCTTACAGAAATAGGCTCCAGGTGTAAAAACCAGTACGGGGCTACATTTTCTGCGTGCTCCACATAAGTCACATCAAACGCACTCATCAAACTTCACTCTCTCCTTCCATTCTCCACCACTGCCTCTACCATTGTGTTCTCTGGATCTCAGAGTCTAAAGGCAGGCGCAATAGTTTCCACTGAGGGGTTGGAAGAGGTGTACAAGCAGCACAAATAGCTTCTGCGCTGCGCAGGCCATTTCTCTGCATTTTAGAGTCTAAGGGAAAGCGCTAGTGTTCCTACGGAGAGCTGCAACAGCTGCAGAATATGTGTTGTCTTGGCACATGTTTGCAATCCACCATGATGGATCCTTAGTGAAACCAAACTGTGGTTCTGCTTCAAACATCTCACCCTGCTTGGCCACAAAGCTTTCGCTGACATGTCCCATTGCCTTTTTATTGCTGCGTTTCATTTTCAGAGTTTGTACGCAATCATTGCACTTTGCTTCTAAGCTGAACGTCGATACTGCTGGATACTGCTGGAGTCTCATATGTCCATTTTCTTCTCACACAAAAAAACTGCTTCCTTTAAAACATGCTGATGCGACCTGCTTTCTTGCTCAGCTGTAATTTTAGGGGGGTTCTCTGTCCCGCTTACAGTCTGAATCTAAACTAAGAAGTTTATGGGACACAGATGTGCCAAGACAAATAGTTTGCTTGGACCTTGCCACGTGTATTCAAAAGCATCCTTTCACTCCACCATCAAGTCACTGCTTTCTTCTGCTTTACATCCTGCAAACTTCACACACACATACATACATACATACTGGAATGAGGCACTTTCTTTCTTTCTTTCTTTCTCAGCTACACTCACCTATCCCCCACGCTAACTTCTTTACCGCTTTTCTCTTGGCCTTGCTATGCATACTTTTCCTCTTAAGACACCCATTGTCTGGCCTACCCCTTCCCTACATTGCCTTGCCTTTCCTTTCCTATCCAACCTTGCATTTCTTTGTCATTCCTGGCCATTGTTTTCCTCTTCCTTCCTGACCCATCCATGTCTTTCCCTTGCCCTTCCTACCAGTCCAGTGCCTTGCACCACCCATCCCCCTTGCCACTTTGTCCAGTTTCCCTTCCCCTTTGTCCAGCTCCAATCTTTCATTTCCTTCTCCTTCTAGGACTCTCATTGCCTTGCTTGCCTCTCCTTTGTCTTGCCTGGCAAAGCCACCACTTTTCTTGGCGTTACCTTTGAACCTCTCCTTTCCCTTGCCTTGCATTACCTTGCTCACTCGTCCCCCATCTGGAATTCAATACCCCTCTTTTTGCGGCATTTCTTCATCTTGCCTTGCCCTGCCTGCTTCTCCTAGGACTCTCAAGGCTTTCACGTACCTCCAGCGTTTCAGGAGCATGTGAGAGGAAGCCCAAAAGAGGTCACGTGCAAGCACACCCATCTGTCCTGGCAGCTTGCTTCTGGCACCTATCCTTACATGTCTTGAATTTTGGACATAAAATTCACATTTCACCTTTGCGCTTCAGGACCAGAATGACAGTTCTTTTGTATACCAAGGAAAGCAGGTAATCCAAGTGTTTTAGGTGCAGATTAGAGATGGCCCATGTGAGATCAAGGCCAGCCAGAGAAGTGTGTCCTAGCCCCTTTTGTGTACCAGCAGTCTTTGAATGTACCTCTCATTTGTCTTGCCTTGGTGACCCAAAAGTTTCCTTGCCTTGCCCTGCCTTGCCTCCCTAGCCTTGCACTCCCTCCAGTGCCTACGCCCACACTTGACCTGCTTACTGCTTTCCTCCAGGGAAACCTAGCCTTGCCTAGGCCTTCCTGTTTCTGCCTGGCCTTCCTGTGCCCATCCTTGCCTAGAAGTTCTGGGCCTTCTCTCACCCACCACTATATTTGCTTGCCCCTCATGGCTCCAGCCTTGTCAGCTTCTCCCTTGACTTGCCTACAATTGCGCCTACACTTGGTTTGCATTGCAAAGAGCGGTAGGCAAGGCAAAGCAAAGCAAGGAAGGTCTTTCTAGGTCTTGCCAGGCAAGGCACACATAAGCAAGCAAGCAAAACAAGAGTAGACTAGCCACAGCATCAAAGGCAAGGCAAGGCCAAGTGACTCTGAGTGCCTTTCCTTGGCAAGTAAAAGATATAGTGACAATGTAATAGGGCAGGCGTTAAAGGTACCATGAGGAGGTATAGTCCAGAGAGATATTTATGTCGTAGACCCTTCTGTGCAGGAGCCATTGTTGGACATAGTACAGGACATGGCATACAGCTTGGCTTGGTAAGTTCCTGAAGGAGAATGGCAATGCTTTCTCATGGGAAGGAAAGCACGTAGCCCCAGAGTTGGAGGTGCAGATAAGAAGCTGTGTCACGCAGCTCAAAGACGACAGCAGCTTCTTGTGCCGGCATATTTGGAAGCACTCCCTCAATTTGTACCGTCATTGAGTCAGTATCCATCTTTGGAAGGCTGTCTGCCTCTAGTAAGAGTGTTCTGACACCATTGTATGGGATCAGTCACTGGATGTTTTGGATTTTGGAGGAGGGGATGCCCTTTCTCTTGAAATGAGCTTCTTGTTCTTCTCTTTGGCAAAGAAATTAAGTTTGGATGGGCACTTTGGGTGGTCTCAGTGAATTTAAAGGTTTTTCCCAAGAGGTTTCCCTGTGGGTTAGAGCTGTTGAACTGACAGTGGGAATCTAGACACCAAGTTGTTGAGCTTTCTGTCCTTGTAGCTTTAGTGTGTGAGTAGTCCCTGTTGCCATGCTGCTTGGATCTTGATTCTGAGACTGAAAGCTTAGGAGCGTAGAGCTGAAAAGAAAAGTGCCAATAGCAGGGTGTGTGTTCATTGTTTGATGGGTGAAGCTGAAATTGTAGGCAGCAAAGAACTTTCTCTCTCCGCTGGCACATTTGTTGAGCGGATGTCTTTGAGTTTGTTACCGGACTCTGCGAGAGTGAAAATGTTTGTTAGGGCAGAGAATTTTGTGTTGCCCTTTGAGTGTGGTGCAAAAGTGTTTGCACACTTGGAGGGGGAAGATCAGCAAAGTCTTTTTTTCCTGGCACAGTTAATTTGAGAGCAGGGACGTTTCCAACTCGGCTCTGTCCTTTGGAGCTGGCCTCGGTGCGTTTCCTTCTTTTGTTAGTCGACAGCGCCATCGTGTGGTTATTTTGATGAGCGCTGGCAGACGGTGCCAGGGAAAAAGCCAAGCTGTTTGCGGCTCCGGCCTCATTGGTGTAGGAGCAGCGCAGGGAAGAGCTCCGCTGGAGGTCCTGGCTCTTAGAGACTGAGAGAATGTGATCCTGTATGTAGCACAGAAGGAAGTGGAATTGTTTCATTGTGGGCTGTGCAGTTTATAAGCTGCAAATGAAAAGGCAATTGCAGCGCAGCCTCTTCTTTTCTGTGTGATCAGCTGCTCAACATGTAACTCGCACACACTGAACTGCATACACCTCCCTGGAGATATAAAATGTGTATATCACTTTCCTCAAGCTCTATGTATTACCTTGCACTCTAGCAGATCCCAAACCGCTTCAAAACGTCCAGCAGCTACTCAAAAAGAAAAAGTCCAACAAAAAGCTAGTGCTGGCCTTTATAGTGCCCTTGCAGTCCGTAAAATAGACGAAATGCACTAGGGCTTTGAATGCTTCTTCCCAACTATATAAATTCTCTCCAGGTGGCAAAGTCCATCATTACAGCAAAATTTTTCAGCTGGAGTTCTGACTGAGAGATGTGCCAGGACAGAAGGCATTTGCTGACCTACCCTTTTTCCCTGTGTAACTTGGTATTTGCAGTACAATTATTTTCAGTGTCGCTGTGTCCAAGCAGCTAGAGATTACACAGATAGACGTGTCAAGAGAGATGCTGCTAAAGTACGCCCTTCTTATAGCAGCATTTAAATGGCACACGACGCCTTGCTGCTTTTTCTTTCCCAGAGAGACCTGCTGTCAATTTTTTCACTCTGGCTTCTTGATCAAAAATGTCCACCTGAAATGTCTTACAGAAATAGGCTCCAGGTGTAAAAACCATTACGGGGCTACATTTTCTGCGTGCTCCACATAAGTCACATCAAACTCACTCATCAAACTTCACTCTCTCCTTCCATTCTCCACTGCCTCTACCATTGTGTTCTCTGGATCTCAGAGTCTAAAGGCAGGCGCAATAGTTTCCACTGAGGGGTTAGAAGAGGTGTACAAGCAGCACAAATAGCTTCTGCGCTGCGCAGGCCATTTCTCTGCATTTTAGAGTCTAAGGGAAAGCGCTAGTGTTCCTGCGGAGAGCTGCAACAGCTGCAGAATATGTGTTGTCTTGGCACATGTTTGCAATCCACCATGATGGATCCTTAGTGAAACCAAACTGTGGTTCTGCTTCAAACATCTCACCCTGCTTGGCCACAAAGCTTTCGCTGACATGTCCCATTGCCTTTTTATTGCTGCGTTTCATTTTCAGAGTTTGTACGGAATCATTGCGCTTTGCTTCTAAGCTGAACGTCGATACTGCTGGAGTCTCATATGTCCATTTTCTTCGCACACAAAAAAACTGCTTCCTTTAAAACATGCTGATGCGACCTGCTTTCTTGCTCAGCTGTAATTTTAGGGGTGTTCTCTGTCCCGCTTACAGTCTGAATCTAAACTAAGAAGTTTATGGGACACAGATGTGCCAAGACAAATAGTTTGCTTGGACCTTGCCACGTGTATTCAAAAGCATCCTTTCACTCCACCATCAAGTCTCTGCTTTACATCCTGCAAACTTCACACACACATACATACATACATACTGGAATGAGGCACTTTCTTTCTTTCTTTCTTTCTTTCTTTCTCAGCTACACTCACCTATCCCCCACGCTAACATCTTTACCGCTTTTCTCTTGGCCTTGCTATGCATACTTTTCCTCTTAAGACACCCATTGTCTGGCCTACCCCTTCCCTACATTGCCTTGCCTTTCCTTTCCTATCCAACCTTGCATTTCTTTGTCATTCCTGGCCATTGTTTTCTTCTTCCTTCCTGACCCATCCATGTCTTTCCCTTGTGTCCTGGGTTTGAACCAGTAATTAACAAACAAGGGGGAAAAAAGAATTATTATTTTTTTGCTGTGAGATATGGATTAAAATAAGAGCAAACCAGGCATAAAACTTAAAAGGAATAAAGAGAAGTTTATTGACAAACTACAAGAATAAGAACACCAGAATAAACTTTTAGAAAAACCTTTTCATTTCTTACTGCTCACTATTCTTTTGTTCACATGACAACAGAGACAAAAACTTTATAATTTTACGGTTTAAACAGTTCTAATTCTTTTTATAGTCTTTTCCTCAGTTTCTGTAGAGAAACAGAAGTTCCTTTCTGTTAATTTATGGAGTTTTTCACAAGAAAACTATTTTTTTATAGTTTCTCGTTCTTCTGATATCAGCTGCTCAGAGCTGTTATTATCAGAGCCCACCCCTCCTATTCCACATCACTCTGAAATGTTATAGGTCATTAGTTTGGGGATAGTATTTTTAAGGATAAGTTAGTCAAAGGCAAAAAAGTATTCTTCATCTGCTCCTGTGAGCTTCACTAGAAAACAGTTTTCTCATTGCCTCTCAAGGCTTCAAATCTCCCAGCACTTCACTATACCACAATTACTCCACTTTTTACTCAAATTTACACTTTGAACACCTTATTCCTCTTCATACTCTATTATGAATTAAAGGAGTTCTTTTCAGGACTTCATTGTCTATCTCCATAGTTTTAACAGAAAGATATTTCAGCTTAATTAAAGCATCTTCTTAATTCTCTACCTTTCTTGAAGTTTTCTTTTCTTTCTTGCCCCTAGTAGTTTATAAAGTCTCTTTTCATGTGGATCACTCTCCTTTTCTCTTTCTGGACGAAAAGATTAATCCGCAAGTCTCATCTGGATAAGAAAGAGTTAAAATCTTGCCCAAGCTTTTGTAGATGGTTCTGTGATCTCTGCCGGAGCAGCAGCTGGAGCTGTCTTCGATAGAAGATTCTTCATGGCTGCTCTGCAGTGTGGTTGCTGTCTCAGCCTGCCGCAGGTCCAGAGCTTTTCCTCTTTACTCGGCAGTTTTCTGGTAAATTCCATCACAGCAAAACCTGCAGCTAAGCCAGGAACCGGCCTGGCCCGGCTCAGCCAGGGGCAAGCCCCTTGCTGGTCCCCATCTCCCGGCCGGGAGAACGGCAGGCTCAGCCCAGCTCCCCACCCAGGCCGCATGGCCTGGGCAGAGAACGGGAGGCCAGCCGGAGCTCCGCCACTCTTCACAGCCAGGAAACAAAGAGGCACCACAGACTTCTGGGTGTACACTTTAAGGTGGGGTTCACAAGTTGATTCTACTTTTCAATGGTTAAAACTGCTGTCAATTCTCAGCAATGACCGATAATTGGTCAGGAGAAAAGACTCCCAAGAGCCCCCAGCAACTTTAACTTCCTTAAAGGTAAACTAACCTCATGACACCTTGCCCTTCCTACCAGTCCAGTGCCTTGCACCACCCATCCCCCTTGCCACTTTGTCCGGTTTCCCTTCCCCTTTGTCCAGCTCCAATCTTTCATTTCCTTCTCTGTCGCTGCCTGCTCGGCCCCTTTTGCCTCGGCTAGCTGTGGCCGATGTCAGCGGCAGGAGTGGGGAACCAGGCAAGCACTGCGAGGCTCAACCTGGAACCTCCAGAGCTCCTCTGCGCTCTGGCGTTGTGGCTCACAGGGCGACACGGGTTGTGGCGAAGGGAGAAAGAGTGCTCAGGCTCTCCCGATTTCCCAGGAACAAGTTTATTCCAACAGGTGCAGGGCTGGGATCACAGGGGAGAGGTCTGAGCCGAGAACCTGGGCACCCCCATGCGCCAGGTTTTAAGGACCGTGGGTGGCTCATATGGTGACCAATGGGACAACAGCAACGGAGGGGTTATGGGTGGGGATTACAATATGCAGGACCAATGGTAAGGACCCGGGCGAGGGAAAGCAACTGTACAATCAATGGGGCGTCGAGGAAGGGATGATAGGCAAGGAAAGAACTGGAACAAAAGGTGGGGGTTCACATAGATTGATAGGGCTTAGGGGCAGGATTGGGGTGATGGATGGGGAACAATCTGGAAAAATGGGAAGGGTTTACAATGATGGGCAACTGGGGACAAACCATTCTTTATGACAGGGGAGCAACTGGGGTAAACCACCTCTGAACTTAATAAAACCAAGCAAATGGGCGGCAACATCTCCCCCTTTCTTTTTAAGAAACAGAGGAAGGCGTGGGGTCTAGGGGAGCAGAGGGTACAGCAAACTATTCGGGAGCGGGAGAGGGAAGAGGAGGAGGAGGGGAAAGAGGGTTTACATCAACATAGTTAACTTGCCGTGGGGGGGATAACAAAGAAAGGATGGATTCAATTAAACACTTCCGCAACACCGCGAACGCACCTAAAATAATAAAAAATTACAAAAACAATCCATAATATGGTCCTTATAACAGAAGAGAGCCATCCGGAGACACCCCATCCTGCAGGAGCACGGTGGCCAGTGCGACGTTCGGGGTGGTCATCCTTCTGATGGCTCTCTGAAAATAAAGGAAAACAAATACTTCAGTTAACATAAAGGGAGAGCAAAAAATCAATAGAGAAAAGGGGTTCGAGACATTCCTCCTCCTCGTCGCCCTCGGGGGTTACTGGGGCGGCCTGCACGGACGCAGCGACATCCTCTTGCTCATCTGGTGGCCTGGTAGGATGTTTTGGGACATAAGGTTTCACCCACTTTTGTGGGATCCACCTTAGTCCCTGGGGCGAGGAGACGCAAGCGTAACCTCGCCCCCAGGTCACCAGATCGAATGGACCCAGGATCTTTTGGGTTTCTGGGTCCCGGACCAGCACTGGAGGGCGATGTTGGAGCTCATAGTTGCTGGTGGAGTTAAAGTGCAGTGCCACTGGAGGATTGGGATTAGTATCAGTACAGTTCAGAAAATTGATAGTAAACAGCACCTTTGATAGCCTATCCTGAGGGGCGCAACCTTTCATTGAATCCCATTGACGTTTTAGGACGCGTTTGAGCGACTGGTGGGCTCGCTCTACAATCGCTTGGCCGGTGGGGGAGTGTGGGATGCCTCTCTTATGTGTCACTCCCCAACTCTGCAGGAATTCTTCCAGTTTCCTGGAAGTGTATGCTGGGCCATTATCTGTCTTTAGCTCTTTGGGGACCCCCAGCACAGAGAAAGCCTGCATGAGGTGTTTGCAGACATGCTCGGCTTTCTCTCCTGCGTGGGCAGAAGCAAAGACTGTCCCTGAGAAAGTGTCTATGGATACATGTACGAACTTTAGCCCGCCAAATTCGGGAATGTGAGTTATATCCATCTGCCACACCTCACAGCTCCCCAGGCCTCGAGGGTTCACCCCCGCCCCTAGAGAGGGCATGACGGTGGTCTGGCAATGGGGGCATGTGGCCACAATGGCTCTGGCCTGATCCCGCCGCAGGTGGAATTGGCGGACCAGGCCAGGCACATTCTGATGGAACATTTGGTGGCTCAGCTTAGCTTGTTGGAACCGATCGGGGAGCTGAGCCATGGAAACAGGGGCAGCGAGGGAATCAGCCATCTGGTTTCCCTCGGCTACTGGGCCGGGGAGATCTGTGTGCGACCTCACATGCATCACGAAAAATGGTTGCTTCCTGTGGGAAACAGTATATATTAATTTAGAAAGCAACTCGAACAATTTTGGGTTAGAGACCTCCTTCAGGGCAGCGTGTTCTGCTCTGGCAACCACCCCTGCAACATAGGCCGAATCAGTGACTAAATTGAAAGGTTCAGAGAACCTCTCAAAGGCCCTGACGACTGCATCCAACTCAGCAACCTGTGGAGATCCCTCCACATATTGAACATCTGCTTCCCACTGCTGAGTCTCAGGATTTCTCCAAGTCACCACAGACTTGTGAGATGCCCCGGATGCGTCAGTGAACACAGTCAGGGCTTTGAGGGGCTTCCTGCTCCGTACTTCTTTTGGAATTGGTTCGAATTTGGAATTGAAAAATTTGTGGGCAGGGGCATGAACAGAGACTTGGCCCTCAAAACTATCTAAAGCAATCTGGAGTGTCTCATTTTCCCGAAGTAACTGATTAAACATCTCTTTTGTCAGCTTATCTGGGGACTCTTTGTCCCGAGACAAGCTGACTGGTACCCGAATGCATGCAAAGTCGCACCCAGCCATCTCCCGAAGCCTGGCCCGAGCTCTTCCGATGAGCTGAGCCATCAGCTCCTGTGGCCGGGTGACACTTTTGGACCTTTGATGGCTCAAGAAAACCCACTCTATGATTAAGAGGGGATCCTTTGAGCCCTGGTCCCACTGAAAAATCAGCCCACTGAGGTGTGGCATTCTCCCGAGCACAATAAACTCAAAAGGCAGGGTCGGTTCGTACCGATGCGCCTGTCTTTCGACAAGCGCCTCTTCTACTTTCTCCAGGGCTTTCCTCGCTTCTGGGGTCAGGGTCCTGGGAGAACTCAGCTCCTTCTCCCCCTTCAAAAGTGTGAAGAGGGGGGCTAGGTCTTCAGTGGAAAGGCCCAGCCAAGGCCTGACCCAGTTTAAGGTCCCACACAGCGAGTGAAGGTCTGACAAGGTTTTCGGATTGCTGTTTATTGCCAATTTTTGAGGCACAACAGTCCTCTCAGCAATCCGCAGACCCAGATATTTCCAGGGTGGCATCCGTTGAACTTTATCCTCCTGGAGTTGAAAGCCTGCAGCTGTTAAAACTTTAACTACTCGGTCAAGTGATCGGGTGAGTAGATCGTCATGGGGGGCGCACACTAGGACATCATCCATATAGTGATGGATGATGACCTCCCCCATCTCTTTGCGCACGGGAGACAGCAATGAGGAGACATACCACTGGCAGATGGTGGGTGAATTTTTCATGCCTTGTGGCAACACCCGCCAGTGGAATCTCCTCATTGGGGCTTCTCGGTTGAGGGTGGGCACCGAGAAGGCAAACCGTGGGGCGTCATCAGGGTGCAAGGGAATTTGAAAGAAGCAGTCTTTTATATCAATTACGGCCAGATCCCAATTTCGGGGGAGCATAGTTGGAGTAGGCATCCCTGGTTGGAGGGGCCCCATGTCAACAATGATCTTATTGATGGCACGAAGGTCGTGAAGGAGCCGCCACTTGTCTTTCCCCGGCTTCCGGATAACAAATACCGGGGAGTTCCAAGGGCTGGTAGTCTCTACAATATTACCTTTTAATAATTGCTCCTCCACGAGCTCGTTGAGCGCCCTTAATTTGTCTTTTCGAAGCGGCCACTGATCAATCCAGATTGCTTCATCAGTGGCCCAATCAAGTTTCTGGAAGGGGCGCTCCACAGTGGCCGCTATTAAAAATCCCGAGGGGTTTTCGGGATTTCGATCTTTACCCCCCATTGTGACATAAGGTCTCTCCCCCACAAGGGAACCTGAAAATCCGCAACAAATGGGCGCAGGTTTGCCAATTGCCCATCCGGCCCCACAATTTGCACTACGCTCCTTGATACCTGCGCCAATTGAGTACTCCCTATACCCTGAATTTTCCCTGCCACAGGTTGCAGCTCCCAATGTGACGGCCATCTCCTCTGGGGGATGATCGTCACATCTGCCCCCGTATCAAGCAGACCCTTCAGATGGACAGATTCCGCACCCTGCTTGATGCTGCAATCGACGATGGGTTTGTCTTCACCCACTACTTTTGCCCAGTAGACGCCTGGTGCGTGGTCGTCCACTGGGACTCCCTCCGGGACAGGAATGTATTGGGCTACGATTTGCCCCTTCGGGAGAAAATATGGTGGGTGAATGCAGTGCGCTAAGAGGATGAGATCTTCCGGACCCTCTGGGAAGGTGATCGGGGAGATTTCAATCTCTGGGGGTGTGTGTTTAGTGTCCCCGATGGCGATGTACTTACAGTCACATCCAGTATTTTTCTTGCCTCCCTCCAGTGGATCCACAGCAACTACTGTCCAGTGCTGGGTTTGAAAGAGGATGTCCTTGGTGGTGGTTAGATGTCGCGTCCGGTTGGGTGTCCAAGCCTGATGTAAAAAGCCCCCCTCCCCCGCGAGACCTGCCCCATTTATCGCTTCGCGCGGGGCAGGCTCGCGCCGCTCCCCTAGTTTTTTTTTATTATTGTATTGCTTGCCCTTGCCCCCGCACTGCTCCCTTGGCTAGGATGCCCTGCTGGGCAGTCCCTAGCTAGATGTCCAGGTTGCCTGCAGCGGAAACACAGTGGTTGACGCGCTGGTGATGGTGGAAACTGCGTCACTGCTGCAGTCGGCGCTCGTCTCAACTGTTGCGGTGGGATGGCTCTGGACATCCCCATCATCGGCACCTTCTTGGAGCAGGCTTCGATGAGGATGTCTAGTGTCGGGGTTGGGTAGAGAGGCAAACTGAAAATTATCTGTTTACAAATGTCATTGGCATTGGCTTTCGCCGCTTCTAATACAAACCGTTCTTGTAGATTTGCCTCTTCTACTTGCCTCTCTGCCTGGGCTTGCAATCTATTGATAAACTTATTAAAAGGTTCATTAGGGAGCTGGAAAATACTCATTAAATTTATCTGGGGTCCCTCCTCAGGTAATGTATTGAAAACCTTTTCTGCGGCCTCCATGACTTTAATCAGGACAGGCCGGGGTAATACCCTGGCCTGCTCCTCTGGCTTGTCCCAATTTCCCTCACCGCACAAGTGATCTAAAGTCAGAGGGACTCCATCTATACATCCATCAATACTGTGCAAGAGGCTTGGAAGGATGGTCTCCAATGATCTCTTCCACCCCTGTTTCCACAACCTGAAGTCAGCTGTGGAAAGGAGGCAAGAAAACAACTCCTTCAGATCACTGGGCACCATTTCGTTCGCAGAAAAGGTAGCTTTTAATAGACCTTTAAAATATTCGCTACCCCTCCCGAACTCCTTCTGTGCCTTGCACAGCTCCCTCTTAGTTTGGAAGGAGAGGGCTTCCCATTCCCGGGACCGCCCACCCCTTCCACGAAAAGTCACCGGTGCGGCAAGGGGGATTTCTACCTGTTCTGGGTTCTGGCTTCCAGGCTTACCACCTCCAGCTCCCAAAGCATGGGAACCGGATGTGGGACCGTGGGAACCGGAAGAAAGGGCGTGGGAACCAGGAGCCGGAAGGGGCGGGACTGGAGGACCGACTGAGGAGGAGGGCAAGGGGGAGGAGCGGCAATCAGAAAAGGCGGGGTTTAGGTGCATGACTTCAGAGGGGCCCGCCCCTGAGGAGGAGGAGGTTTTCGAGGGGAACTGGGTGGAGTTAGGGTAGGGAGAAAGGGTGGAGCTAGGGAGGAAAGGGTTGTTCATGGGGGTCTGAAAGGGATTATGGGGAGAAGGAGCACAAGGGAAGGTCCCAGCCATGTGGGGAGAAGAAGCACAAGGGAAGGTCCCAGCCATGTGGGGAGAAGAAGCACAAGGGAAGGTCCCAGCCATGTGGGGAGAAGAAGCACAAGGGAAGGTCCCAGCCATGTGGGGAGAAGAAGCACAAGGGAGGGTCCCAGCCATGTGGTCCCCGCCATCTTGTGCCCTCCGGGAGCCATTTTGAGGGTTAGGAGAGGGGTAGGGGAACACAGGGGAACATTGGAAACTGGAAGAAACTGAGGCACGGGGATCTGAGGGTGAAAACTGGGGACTTGCAACCTGGGAAACGTTTAGCTGAGGGTTTGCAACTGGGGAGACGGGGGAATGGGAAAGTGCTCTGGTAGCTTGGCCAGGGCTGGGAGAGACGTGGGGAGCCAGGGATCCTGTTACCCTTGGGGGAACCCTGAACAGGACAACTTGCCCTGCAGGACGCTCCGCAGGTCTCCCTCAACTCGGGATCAGGAGGAGAGGAACACGGGGATGGGAAAACTGGGGAAACTGGGGCAGTTTGTGGCGGTTGCTCCTGCATTTTTTCTTCTTTTATTACGGCAGACTGAATTAAGATAAACAATGTTACAAATTTGTCAGCCGATGTATCTCCTTCATTCACTAACTCTGTTAACTTTGTTCCGACTTCATTCCAAAACTCTACGGTGTTTGCTCTGTCTGGGGTGAAATTGGGGAAATGCAGGAACAGCCATCTCACAAACTGTTTCACCCTCCCACGAGAAAACCGTCTACTCCCTCCCTCAAGGGTACCCACAACTTGGTAGAAAACTCTTTTTTGCTGTGCTGACAGACGTGCGCCCATCTTTCTAACCCAAGCACAGCAGATCCCACCACCCCCTGCAGCTAAAGGCAAACGTAACAAAGTAAAAGTAAGGGTCCGACCGGGCTACCCCACACTCCCTCCCCGAGGGATTCTCAACACACAGCAGGGGGAGCTGCACACCAACACACAGCAGGGAAAGCTGCACACACTTGCACACCCCCTCGTCCCCCACGTGGGGGCTACTCACCCGAGTCCGGACAGGTGCTGCAGGAGACGTCCACAACCCCGAGGCGATCGTCGGCACTTCGACGGTTGCCGCCTCGACCCCCGGGAGCGCTACTCGACAGAAATGAGTCTGCTCTACCGGGGTAGCTGCCGCTCACAGTCTTTAGTAAAATCCACAAAAGTGCGTAGATTCACCGACCTCTCCGGGGGTCTCCACGCCTCACGAGAGGCCCCGCGTCTGGGCGCCAGCTGTAGCTGCCCGCTCGGCCCCTTTTGCCTCGGCTAGCTGTGGCCGATGTCAGCGGCAGGAGTGGGGAACCAGGCAAGCACTGCGAGGCTCAACCTGGAACCTCCAGAGCTCCTCTGCGCTCTGGCGTTGTGGCTCACAGGGCGACACGGGTTGTGGCGAAGGGAGAAAGAGTGCTCAGGCTCTCCCGATTTCCCAGGAACAAGTTTATTCCAACAGGTGCAGGGCTGGGATCACAGGGGAGAGGTCTGAGCCGAGAACCTGGGCACCCCCATGCGCCAGGTTTTAAGGACCGTGGGTGGCTCATATGGTGACCAATGGGACAACAGCAACGGAGGGGTTATGGGTGGGGATTACAATATGCAGGACCAATGGTAAGGACCCGGGCGAGGGAAAGCAACTGTACAATCGATGGGGCGTCGAGGAAGGGATGATAGGCAAGGAAAGAACTGGAACAAAAGGTGGGGGTTCACATAGATTGATAGGGCTTAGGGGCAGGATTGGGGTGATGGATGGGGAACAATCTGGAAAAATGGGAAGGGTTTACAATGATGGGCAACTGGGGACAAACCATTCTTTATGACAGGGGAGCAACTGGGGTAAACCACCTCTGAACTTAATAAAACCAAGCAAATGGGCGGCAACGCTTCTCCTTCTAAGACTCACATTGCCTTGCTTGCCTCTCCTTTGTCTTGCCTGGCAAAGCCACCACTTTTCTTGGCGTTACCTTTGAACCTCTCCTCTCCCTTGCCTTGCATTACCTTGCTCACTCGTCCCCCACCTGGAATTCAATACCCCTCTTTTTGCGGAATTTCTTCATCTTGCCTTGCCCTGCCTGCTTCTCCTAGGACTCTCAAGGCTTTCACGTACCTCCAGCGTTTAAGGAGCATGTGAGAGGAAGCCCAAAAGAGGTCACGTGCAAGCACACCCATCTGTCCTGGCAGCTTGCTTCTGGCACTTATCCTTACATGTCTTGAATTTTGGACATAAAATTCACATTTCACCTTTGCGCTTCAGGACCAGAATGACAGTTCTTTTGTATACCAAGGAAAGCAGGTAATCCAAGTGTTTTAGGTGCAGATTAGAGATGGCCCATGTGAGATCAAGGCCAGCCAGAGAAGTCTGTCCTAGCCCCTTTTGTGTACCAGCAGTCTTTGAATGTACCTCTCATTTGTCTTGCCTTGGTGACCCCAAAGTTTCCTTGCCTTGCCCTGCCTTGCCTCCCTAGCCTTGCACTCCCTCCAGTGCCTACGCCCGCACTTGACCTGCCTACTGCTTTCCTCCGGGGAAACCTAGCCTTGCCTAGGCCTTCCTGTTTCTGCCTGGCCTTCCTATGCCCATCCTTGCCTAGAAGTTCTGGGCCTTCTCTCACCTACCACTCCATTTGCTTGCCCCTCATGGCTCCAGCCTTGTCAGCCTCTCCCTTGACTTGCCTACAATTGCCCCTACACTTGGTTTGCATTGCAAAGAGCGGTAGGCAAGGCAAAGCAAAGCAAGGAAGGTCTTTCTAGGTCTTGCCAGGCAAGGCACACATAAGCAAGCAAGCAAAAGAAGAGTAGACTAGCCACAGCATCAAAGGCAAGGCAAGGCCAAGTGACTCTGAGTGCCTTTCCTTGGCAAGTAAAAGATATAGTGACAATGTAATAGGGCAGGCGTTAAAGGTACCATGAGGAGGTATAGTCCAGCAAGATATTTATGTCGTAGACCCTTCTGTGCAGGAGCCATTGTTGGACATAGTACAGGACATGGCATACAGCTTGGCTTGGTAAGTTCCTGAAGGAGAATGGCAATGCTTTCTCATGGGAAGGAAAGCATGTAGCCCCAGAGTTGGAGGTGCAGATAAGAAGCTGTGTCGCGCAGCTCAAGGACGACAGCAGCTTCTTGTGCCGGCATATTTGGAAGCACTCCCTCAATTTGTACAGTCATTGAGTCAGTATCCATCTTTGGAAGGCTGTCTGCCTCTAGTAAGAGTGTTCTGACACCATTGTATGGGATCAGTCACTGGATGTTTTGGATTTTGGAGGAGGGGATGCCATTTCTCTTGAAATGAGCTTCTTGTTCTTCTCTTTGGCAAAGAAATTAAGTTTTGATGGGCACTTTGGGTGGTCTCAGTGAATTTAAAGGTTTTTCCCAAGAGGTTTCCCTGTGGGTTAGAGCTGTTGAACTGACAGTGGGAATCTAGACAGCAAGTTGTTGAGCTTTTTGTCCTTGTAGCTTTAGTGTGTGAGTAGTCCCTGTTGCCATGCTGCTTGGATCTTGACTCTGAGACTGAAAGCTTAGGAGCGTAGAGCTGAAAAGTGCCAATAGCAGGGTGTGTGTTCATTGTTTGATGGGTGAAGTTGAAATTGTAGGCAGCAAAGAACTTTCTCTCTCCGCTGGCACATTTGTTGAGCGGATGTCTTTGAGTTTGTTACCGGACTCTGCGAGAGTGAAAATGTTTGTTAGGGCAGAAGATTTCGTGTTGCCCTTTGAGTGTGGTGCAAAAGTGTTTGCACACTTGGAGGGGGAAGATCAGCAAAGTCTTTTTTTCCTGGCACAGTTAATTTGAGAGCAGGGACGTTTCCAATTGGGCTCTGTCCTTTGGAGCTGGCCTCGGTGCGTTTCCTTCTTTTGTTAGTCGACATCGCCATCGTGTGGTTATTTTGATGAGCGCTGGCAGACGGTGCCAGGGAAAAAGCCAAGCTGTTTGCGGCTCCGGCCTCATTGGTGTAGGAGCAGCGCAGGGAAGAGCTCCGCTGGGGGTCCTGGCTCTTAGAGACTGAGAGAATGTGATCCTGTATGTAGCACAGAAGGAAGTGGAATTGTTTCATTGTGGGCTGTGCAGTTTATAAGCTGCAAATGAAAAGGCAATTGCAGCGCAGCCTCTTCTTTTCTGTGTGATCAGCTGCTCAACATGTAACTCGCACACACTGAACTGCATCCACCTCCCTGGAGATATAAAATGTGTATATCACTTTCCTCAAGCTCTATGTATTACCTTGCACTCTAGCAGATCCCAAACCGCTTCAAAACGTCCAGCAGCTACTCAAAAAGAAAAAGTCCAACAAAAAGCTAGTGCTGGCCTTTATAGTGCCCTTGCAGTCCGTAAAATAGACGAAATGCACTAGGGCTTTGAATGCTTCTTCCCAACTATATAAATTCTCTCCAGGTGGCAAAGTTCATCATTACAGCAAAATTTTTCAGCTGGAGTTCTGACTGAGAGATGTGCCAGGACAGAAGGCATTTGCTGACCTACCCTTTTTCCCTGTGTAACTTGGTATTTGCAGTACAATTATTTTCAGTGTCGCTGTGTCCAAGCAGCTAGAGATTACACAGATAGAAGTGTCAAGAGAGATGCTGCTAAAGTACGCCCTTCTTATAGCAGCATTTAAATGGCACACGACGCCTTGCTGCTTTTTCTTTCCCAGAGAGACCTGCTGTCAATTTTTTCACTCTGGCTTCTTGATCAAAAATGTCCACCTGAAATGTCTTACAGAAATAGGCTCCAGGTGTAAAAACCAGTACGGGGCTACATTTTCTGCATGCTCCACATAAGTCACATCAAACTCACTCATCAAACTTCACTCTCTCCTTCCATTCTCCACTGCCTCTACCATTGTGTTCTCTGGATCTCAGAGTCTAAAGGCAGGCGCAATAGTTTCCACTGAGGGGTTGGAAGAGGTGTACAAGCAGCACAAATAGCTTCTGCGCTGCGCAGGCCATTTCTCTGCATTTTAGAGTCTAAGGGAAAGCGCTAGTTTTCCTGCGGAGAGCTGCAACAGCTGCAGAATATGTGTTGTCTTGGCACATGTTTGCAATCCACCATGATGGATCCTTAGTGAAACCAAACTGTGGTTCTGCTTCAAACATCTCACCCTGCTTGGCCACAAAGCTTTCGCTGACATGTCCCATTGCCTTTTTATTGCTGCGTTTCATTTTCAGAGTTTGTACGGAATCATTGCACTTTGCTTCTAAGCTGAACGTCGATACTGCTGGAGTCTCATATGTCCATTTTCTTCTCACACAAAAAAACTGCTTCCTTTAAAACATGCTGATGCGACCTGCTTTCTTGCTCAGCTGTAATTTTAGGGGTGTTCTCTGTCCCGCTTACAGTCTGAATCTAAACTAAGAAGTTTATGGGACACAGATGTGCCAAGACAAATAGTTTGCTTGGACCTTGCCACGTGTATTCAAAAGCATCCTTTCACTCCACCATCAAGTCACTGCTTTCTTCTGCTTTACATCCTGCAAACTTCACACACACATACATACATACAAACTGGAATGAGGCACTTTCTTTCTTTCTTTCTTTATCAGCTACACTCACCTATCCCCCACGCTAACTTCTTTACCGCTTTTCTCTTGGCCTTGCTATGCATACTTTTCTTCTTAAGACACCCATTGTCTGGCCTACCCCTTCCCTACATTGCCTTGCCTTTCCTTTCCTATCCAACCTTGCATTTCTTTGTCATTCCTGGCCATTGTTTTCCTCTTCCTTCCTGACCCATCCATGTCTTTCCCTTGCCCTTCCTACCAGTCCAGTGCCTTGCACCACCCATCCCCCTTGCCACTTTGTCCAGTTTCCCTTCCCCTTTGTCCAGCTCCAATCTTTCATTTCCTTCTCCTTCTAGGACTCTCATTGCCTTGCTTGCCTCTCCTTTGTCTTGCCTGGCAAAGCCACCACTTTTCTTGGCATTACCTTTGAACCTCTCCTCTCCCTTGCCTTGCATTCCCTTGCTCACTCGTCCCCCACCTGGAATTCAATACCCCTCTTTTTGCGGAATTTCTTCATCTTGCCTTGCCCTGCCTGCTTCTCCTAGGACTCTCAAGGCTTTCACGTACCTCCAGCGTTTCAGGAGCATGTGAGAGGAAGCCCAAAAGAGGTCACGTGCAAGCACACCCATCTGTCCTGGCAGCTTGCTTCTGGCACCTATCCTTACATGTCTTGAATTTTGGACATAAAATTCACATTTCACCTTTGCGCTTCAGGACCAGAATGACAGTTCTTTTGTATACCAAGGAAAGCAGGTAATCCAAGTGTATTAGGTGCAGATTAGAGATGGCCCATGTGAGATCAAGGCCAGCCAGAGAAGTCTGTCCTAGCCCCTTTTGTGTACCAGCAGTCTTTGAATGTACCTCTCATTTGTCTTGCCTTGGTGACCCAAAAGTTTCCTTGCCTTGCCCTGCCTTGCCTCCCTAGCCTTGCACTCCCTCCAGTGCCTACGCCCACACTTGACCTGCCCACACTTGACTGCTTTCCTCCAGGGAAACCTAGCCTTGCCTAGGCCTTCTTGTTTCTGCCTGGCCTTCCTATGCCCATCCTTGCCTAGAAGTTCTGGGCCTTCTCTCACCCACCACTCCATTTGCTTGCCCCTCATGGCTCCAGCCTTGTCAGCTTCTCCCTTGACTTGCCTACAATTGCGCCTACACTTGGTTTGCATTGCAAAGAGCGGTAGGCAAGGCAAAGCAAAGCAAGGAAGGTCTTTCTAGGTCTTGCCAGGCAAGGCACACATAAGCAAGCAAGCAAAACAAGAGTAGACTAGCCACAGCATCAAAGGCAAGGCAAGGCCAAGTGACTCTGAGTGCCTTTCCTTGGCAAGTAAAAGATATAGTGACAATGTAATAGGGCAGGCGTTAAAGGTACCATGAGAAGGTATAGTCCAGAGAGATATTTATGTCGTAGACCCTTCTGTGCAGGAGCCATTGTTGGACATAGTACAGGACATGGCATACAGCTTGGCTTGGTAAGTTCCTGAAGGAGAATGGCAATGCTTTCTCATGGGAAGGAAAGCACGTAGCCCCAGAGTTGGAGGTGCAGATAAGAAGCTGTGTCGCGCAGCTCAAGGACGACAGCAGCTTCTTGTGCCGGCATATTTGGAAGCACTCCCTCAATCTGTACAGTCATTGAGTCAGTATCCATCTTTGGAAGGCTGTCTGCCTCTAGTAAGAGTGTTCTGACACCATTGTATGGGATCAGTCACTGGATGTTTTGGATTTTGGAGGAGGGGATGCCCTTTCTCTTGAAATGAGCTTCTTGTTCTTCTCTTTGGCAAAGAAATTAAGTTTGGATGGGCACTTTGGGTGGTCTCAGTGAATTTAAAGGTTTTTCCCAAGAGGTTTCCCTGTGGGTTAGAGCTGTTGAACTGACAGTGGGAATCTAGACAGCAAGTTGTTGAGCTTTTTGTCCTTGTAGCTTTAGTGTGTGAGTAGTCCCTGTTGCCATGCTGCTTGGATCTTGACTCTGAGACTGAAAGCTTAGGAGCGTAGAGCTGAAAAGAAAAGTGCCAATAGCAGGGTGTGTGTTCATTGTTTGATGGGTGAAGTTGAAATTGTAGGCAGCAAAGAACTTTCTCTCTCCGCTGGCACATTTGTTGAGCGGATGTCTTTGAGTTTGTTACCGGACTCTGCGAGAGTGAAAATGTTTGTTAGGGCAGAGGATTTCGTGTTGCCCTTTGAGTGTGGTGCAAAAGTGTTTGCACACTTGGAGGGGGAAGATCAGCAAAGTCTTTTTTTCCTGGCACAGTTAATTTGAGAGCAGGGACGTTTCCAACTCGGCTCTGTCCTTTGGAGCTGGCCTCGGTGCGTTTCCTTCTTTTGTTAGTGGACAGCGCCATCGTGTGGTTATTTTGATGAGCGCTGGCAGACGGTGCCAGGGAAAAAGCCAAGCTGTTTGCGGCTCCGGCCTCATTGGTGTAGGAGCAGCGCAGGGAAGAGCTCCGCTGGGGGTCCTGGCTCTTAGAGACTGAGAGAATGTGATCCTGTATGTAGCACAGAAGGAAGTGGAATTGTTTCATTGTGGGCTGTGCAGTTTATAAGCTGCAAATGAAAAGGCAATTGCAGCGCAGCCTCTTCTTTTCTGTGTGATCAGCTGCTCAACATGTAACTCGCACACACTGAACTGCATCCACCTCCCTGGAGATATAAAATGTGTATATCACTTTCCTCAAACTCTATGTATTACCTTGCACTCTAGCAGATCCCAAACCGCTTCAAAACGTCCAGCAGCTACTCAAAAAGAAAAAGTCCAACAAAAAGCTAGTGCTGGCCTTTAGAGTGCCTTTGCAGTCCGTAAAATAGACGAAATGCACTAGGGCTTTGAATGCTTCTTCCCAACTATATAAATTCTCTCCAAGTGGCAAAGTCCATCATTACAGCAAAATTTTTCAGCTGGAGTTCTGACTGAGAGATGTGCCAGGACAGAAGGCATTTGCTGACCTACCCTTTTTCCCTGTGTAACTTGGTATTTGCAGTACAATTATTTTCAGTGTCGCTGTGTCCAAGCAGCTAGAGATTACACAGATAGAAGTGTCAAGAGAGATGCTGCTAAAGTACGCCCTTCTTATAGCAGCATTTAAATGGCACACGACGCCTTGCTGCTTTTTCTTTCCCAGAGAGACCTGCTGTCAATTTTTTCACTCTGGCTTCTTGATCAAAAATGTCCACCTGAAATGTCTTACAGAAATAGGCTCCAGGTGTAAAAACCAGTACGGGGCTACATTTTCTGCGTGCTCCACATAAGTCACATCAAACTCACTCATCAAACTTCACTCTCTCCTTCCATTCTCCACTGCCTCTACCATTGTGTTCTCTGGATCTCAGAGTCTAAAGGCAGGCGCAATAATTTCCACTGAGGGGTTGGAAGAGGTGTACAAGCAGCACAAATAGCTTCTGCGCTGCGCAGGCCATTTCTCTGCATTTTAGAGCCTATGGGTAAGCGCTAGTGTTCCTGCGGAGAGCTGCAACAGCTGCAGAATATGTGTTGTCTTGGCACATGTTTGCAATCCACCATGATGGATCCTTAGTGAAACCAAACTGTGGTTCTGCTTCAAACATCTCACCCTGCTTGGCCACAAAGCTTTCGCTGACATGTCCCATTGCCTTTTTATTGCTGCGTTTCATTTTCAGAGTTTGTACGGAATCATTGCACTTTGCTTCTAAGCTGAACGTCGATACTGCTGGAGTCTCATATGTCCATTTTCTTCTCACACAAAAAAACTGCTTCCTTTAAAACATGCTGATGCGACCTGCTTTCTTGCTCAGCTGTAATTTTAGGGGTGTTCTCTGTCCCGCTTACAGTCTGAATCTAAACTAAGAAGTTTATGGGACACAGATGTGCCAAGACAAATAGTTTGCTTGGACCTTGCCACGTGTATTCAAAAGCATCCTTTCACTCCACCATCAAGTCACTGCTTTCTTCTGCTTTACATCCTGCAGACTTCACACACACATACATACATAAAAACTGGAATCAGGCACTTTTTTCTTTCTCAGCTACACTCACCTATCCCCCACGCTAACTTCTTTACCGCTTTTCTCTTGGCCTTGCTATGCATACTTTTCCTCTTAAGACACCCATTGTCTGGCCTACCCCTTCCCTACATTGCCTTGCCTTTCCTTTCCTATCCAACCTTGCATTTCTTTGTCATTCCTGGCCATTGTTTTCCTCTTCCTTCCTGACCCATCCATGTCTTTCCCTTGCCCTTCCTACCAGTCCAGTGCCTTGCACCACCCATCCCCCTTGCCACTTTGTCCAGTTTCCCTTCCCCTTTGTCCAGCTCCAATCTTTCATTTCCTTCTCCTTCTAGGACTCTCATTGCCTTGCTTGCCTCTCCTTTGTCTTGCCTGGCAAAGCCACCACTTTTCTTGGCGTTACCTTTGAACCTCTTCTCTCCTCTCCCTTGCCTTGCATTCCCTTGCTCACTCGTCCCCCACCTGGAATTCAATACCCCTCTTTTTGCGGAATTTCTTCATCTTGCCTTGCCCTGCCTGCTTCTCCTAGGACTCTCAAGGCTTTCACGTACCTCCAGCGTTTCAGGAGCATGTGAGAGGAAGCCCAAAAGAGGTCACGTGCAAGCACACCCATCTGTCCTGGCAGCTTGCTTCTGGCACCTATCCTTACATGTCTTGAATTTTGGACATAAAATTCACATTTCACCTTTGCGCTTCAGGACCAGAATGACAGTTCTTTTGTATACCAAGGAAAGCAGGTAATCCAAGTGTATTAGGTGCAGATTAGAGATGGCCCATGTGAGATCAAGGCCAGCCAGAGAAGTCTGTCCTAGCCCCTTTTGTGTACCAGCAGTCTTTGAATGTACCTCTCATTTGTCTTGCCTTGGTGACCCAAAAGTTTCCTTGCCTTGCCCTGCCTTGCCTCCCTAGCCTTGCACTCCCTCCAGTGCCTACGCCCACACTTGACCTGCCCACACTTGACTGCTTTCCTCCAGGGAAACCTAGCCTTGCCTAGGCCTTCTTGTTTCTGCCTGGCCTTCCTATGCCCATCCTTGCCTAGAAGTTCTGGGCCTTCTCTCACCCACCACTCCATTTGCTTGCCCCTCATGGCTCCAGCCTTGTCAGCTTCTCCCTTGACTTGCCTACAATTGCGCCTACACTTGGTTTGCATTGCAAAGAGCGGTAGGCAAGGCAAAGCAAAGCAAGGAAGGTCTTTCTAGGTCTTGCCAGGCAAGGCACACATAAGCAAGCAAGCAAAAGAAGAGTAGACTAGCCACAGCATCAAAGGCAAGGCAAGGCCAAGTGACTCTGAGTGCCTTTCCTTGGCAAGTAAAAGATATAGTGACAATGTAATAGGGCAGGCGTTAAAGGTACCATGAGAAGGTATAGTCCAGAGAGATATTTATGTCGTAGACCCTTCTGTGCAGGAGCCATTGTTGGACATAGTACAGGACATGGCATACAGCTTGGCTTGGTAAGTTCCTGAAGGAGAATGGCAATGCTTTCTCATGGGAAGGAAAGCACGTAGCCCCAGAGTTGGAGGTGCAGATAAGAAGCTGTGTCGCGCAGCTCAAGGACGACAGCAGCTTCTTGTGCCGGCATATTTGGAAGCACTCCCTCAATCTGTACAGTCATTGAGTCAGTATCCATCTTTGGAAGGCTGTCTGCCTCTAGTAAGAGTGTTCTGACACCATTGTATGGGATCAGTCACTGGATGTTTTGGATTTTGGAGGAGGGGATGCCCTTTCTCTTGAAATAAGCTTCTTGTTCTTCTCTTTGGCAAAGAAATTAAGTTTGGATGGGCACTTTGGGTGGTCTCAGTGAATTTAAAGGTTTTTCCCAAGAGGTTTCCCTGTGGGTTAGAGCTGTTGAACTGACAGTGGGAATCTAGACAGCAAGTTGTTGAGCTTTTTGTCCTTGTAGCTTTAGCGTGTGAGTAGTCCCTGTTGCCATGCTGCTTGGATCTTGACTCTGAGACTGAAAGCTTAGGAGTGTAGAGCTGAAAAGAAAAGTGCCAATAGCAGGGTGTGTGTTCATTGTTTGATGGGTGAAGTTGAAATTGTAGGCAGCAAAGAACTTTCTCTCTCCGCTGGCACATTTGTTGAGCGGATGTCTTTGAGTTTGTTACCGGACTCTGCGAGAGTGAAAATGTTTGTTAGGGCAGAGGATTTCGTGTTGCCCTTTGAGTGTGGTGCAAAAGTGTTTGCACACTTGGAGGGGGAAGATCAGCAAAGTCTTTTTTTCCTGGCACAGTTAATTTGAGAGCAGGGACGTTTCCAACTCGGCTCTGTCCTTTGGAGCTGGCCTCAGTGCGTTTCCTTCTTTTGTTAGTCGACAGCGCCATCGTGTGGTTATTTTGATGAGCGCTGGCAGCCGGTGCCAGGGAAAAAGCCAAGCTGTTTGCGGCTCCGGCCTCATTGGTGTAGGAGCAGCGCAGGGAAGAGCTCCGCTGGGGGTCCTGGCTCTTAGAGACTGAGAGAATGTGATCCTGTATGTAGCACAGAAGGAAGTGGAATTGTTTCATTGTGGGCTGTGCAGTTTATAAGCTGCAAATGAAAAGGCAATTGCAGCGCAGCCTCTTCTTTTCTGTGTGATCAGCTGCTCAACATGTAACTCGCACACACTGAACTGCATCCACCTCCCTGGAGATATAAAATGTGTATATCACTTTCCTCAAACTCTATGTATTACCTTGCACTCTAGCAGATCCCAAACCGCTTCAAAACGTCCAGCAGCTACTCAAAAAGAAAAAGTCCAACAAAAAGCTAGTGCTGGCCTTTAGAGTGCCTTTGCAGTCCGTAAAATAGACGAAATGCACTAGGGCTTTGAATGCTTCTTCCCAACTATATAAATTCTCTCCAAGTGGCAAAGTCCATCATTACAGCAAAATTTTTCAGCTGGAGTTCTGACTGAGAGATGTGCCAGGACAGAAGGCATTTGCTGACCTACCCTTTTTCCCTGTGTAACTTGGTATTTGCAGTACAATTATTTTCAGTGTCGCTGTGTCCAAGCAGCTAGAGATTACACAGATAGAAGTGTCAAGAGAGATGCTGCTAAAGTACGCCCTTCTTATAGCAGCATTTAAATGGCACACGACGCCTTGCTGCTTTTTCTTTCCCAGAGAGACCTGCTGTCAATTTTTTCACTCTGGCTTCTTGATCAAAAATGTCCACCTGAAATGTCTTACAGAAATAGGCTCCAGGTGTAAAAACCAGTACGGGGCTACATTTTCTGCGTGCTCCACATAAGTCACATCAAACTCACTCATCAAACTTCACTCTCTCCTTCCATTCTCCACTGCCTCTACCATTGTGTTCTCTGGATCTCAGAGTCTAAAGGCAGGCGCAATAATTTCCACTGAGGGGTTGGAAGAGGTGTACAAGCAGCACAAATAGCTTCTGCGCTGCGCAGGCCATTTCTCTGCATTTTAGAGCCTATGGGTAAGCGCTAGTGTTCCTGCGGAGAGCTGCAACAGCTGCAGAATATGTGTTGTCTTGGCACATGTTTGCAATCCACCATGATGGATCCTTAGTGAAACCAAACTGTGGTTCTGCTTCAAACATCTCACCCTGCTTGGCCACAAAGCTTTCGCTGACATGTCCCATTGCCTTTTTATTGCTGCGTTTCATTTTCAGAGTTTGTACGGAATCATTGCACTTTGCTTCTAAGCTGAACGTCGATACTGCTGGAGTCTCATATGTCCATTTTCTTCTCACACAAAAAAACTGCTTCCTTTAAAACATGCTGATGCGACCTGCTTTCTTGCTCAGCTGTAATTTTAGGGGTGTTCTCTGTCCCGCTTACAGTCTGAATCTAAACTAAGAAGTTTATGGGACACAGATGTGCCAAGACAAATAGTTTGCTTGGACCTTGCCACGTGTATTCAAAAGCATCCTTTCACTCCACCATCAAGTCACTGCTTTCTTCTGCTTTACATCCTGCAGACTTCACACACACATACATACATAAAAACTGGAATCAGGCACTTTTTTCTTTCTCAGCTACACTCACCTATCCCCCACGCTAACTTCTTTACCGCTTTTCTCTTGGCCTTGCTATGCATACTTTTCCTCTTAAGACACCCATTGTCTGGCCTACCCCTTCCCTACATTGCCTTGCCTTTCCTTTCCTATCCAACCTTGCATTTCTTTGTCATTCCTGGCCATTGTTTTCCTCTTCCTTCCTGACCCATCCATGTCTTTCCCTTGCCCTTCCTACCAGTCCAGTGCCTTGCACCACCCATCCCCCTTGCCACTTTGTCCAGTTTCCCTTCCCCTTTGTCCAGCTCCAATCTTTCATTTCCTTCTCCTTCTAGGACTCTCATTGCCTTGCTTGCCTCTCCTTTGTCTTGCCTGGCAAAGCCACCACTTTTCTTGGCGTTACCTTTGAACCTCTTCTCTCCTCTCCCTTGCCTTGCATTCCCTTGCTCACTCGTCCCCCACCTGGAATTCAATACCCCTCTTTTTGCGGAATTTCTTCATCTTGCCTTGCCCTGCCTGCTTCTCCTAGGACTCTCAAGGCTTTCACGTACCTCCAGCGTTTCAGGAGCATGTGAGAGGAAGCCCAAAAGAGGTCACGTGCAAGCACACCCATCTGTCCTGGCAGCTTGCTTCTGGCACCTATCCTTACATGTCTTGAATTTTGGACATAAAATTCACATTTCACCTTTGCGCTTCAGGACCAGAATGACAGTTCTTTTGTATACCAAGGAAAGCAGGTAATCCAAGTGTATTAGGTGCAGATTAGAGATGGCCCATGTGAGATCAAGGCCAGCCAGAGAAGTCTGTCCTAGCCCCTTTTGTGTACCAGCAGTCTTTGAATGTACCTCTCATTTGTCTTGCCTTGGTGACCCAAAAGTTTCCTTGCCTTGCCCTGCCTTGCCTCCCTAGCCTTGCACTCCCTCCAGTGCCTACGCCCACACTTGACCTGCCCACACTTGACTGCTTTCCTCCAGGGAAACCTAGCCTTGCCTAGGCCTTCTTGTTTCTGCCTGGCCTTCCTGTGCCCATCCTTGCCTAGAAGTTCTGGGCCTTCTCTCACCCACCACTCCATTTGCTTGCCCCTCATGGCTCCAGCCTTGTCAGCTTCTCCCTTGACTTGCCTACAATTGCGCCTACACTTGGTTTGCATTGCAAAGAGCGGTAGGCAAGGCAAAGCAAAGCAAGGAAGGTCTTTCTAGGTCTTGCCAGGCAAGGCACACATAAGCAAGCAAGCAAAAGAAGAGTAGACTAGCCACAGCATCAAAGGCAAGGCAAGGCCAAGTGACTCTGAGTGCCTTTCCTTGGCAAGTAAAAGATATAGTGACAATGTAATAGGGCAGGCGTTAAAGGTACCATGAGAAGGTATAGTCCAGAGAGATATTTATGTCGTAGACCCTTCTGTGCAGGAGCCATTGTTGGACATAGTACAGGACATGGCATACAGCTTGGCTTGGTAAGTTCCTGAAGGAGAATGGCAATGCTTTCTCATGGGAAGGAAAGCACGTAGCCCCAGAGTTGGAGGTGCAGATAAGAAGCTGTGTCGCGCAGCTCAAGGACGACAGCAGCTTCTTGTGCCGGCATATTTGGAAGCACTCCCTCAATCTGTACAGTCATTGAGTCAGTATCCATCTTTGGAAGGCTGTCTGCCTCTAGTAAGAGTGTTCTGACACCATTGTATGGGATCAGTCACTGGATGTTTTGGATTTTGGAGGAGGGGATGCCCTTTCTCTTGAAATAAGCTTCTTGTTCTTCTCTTTGGCAAAGAAATTAAGTTTGGATGGGCACTTTGGGTGGTCTCAGTGAATTTAAAGGTTTTTCCCAAGAGGTTTCCCTGTGGGTTAGAGCTGTTGAACTGACAGTGGGAATCTAGACAGCAAGTTGTTGAGCTTTTTGTCCTTGTAGCTTTAGCGTGTGAGTAGTCCCTGTTGCCATGCTGCTTGGATCTTGACTCTGAGACTGAAAGCTTAGGAGTGTAGAGCTGAAAAGAAAAGTGCCAATAGCAGGGTGTGTGTTCATTGTTTGATGGGTGAAGTTGAAATTGTAGGCAGCAAAGAACTTTCTCTCTCCGCTGGCACATTTGTTGAGCGGATGTCTTTGAGTTTGTTACCGGACTCTGCGAGAGTGAAAATGTTTGTTAGGGCAGAGGATTTCGTGTTGCCCTTTGAGTGTGGTGCAAAAGTGTTTGCACACTTGGAGGGGGAAGATCAGCAAAGTCTTTTTTTCCTGGCACAGTTAATTTGAGAGCAGGGACGTTTCCAACTCGGCTCTGTCCTTTGGAGCTGGCCTCAGTGCGTTTCCTTCTTTTGTTAGTCGACAGCGCCATCGTGTGGTTATTTTGATGAGCGCTGGCAGCCGGTGCCAGGGAAAAAGCCAAGCTGTTTGCGGCTCCGGCCTCATTGGTGTAGGAGCAGCGCAGGGAAGAGCTCCGCTGGGGGTCCTGGCTCTTAGAGACTGAGAGAATGTGATCCTGTATGTAGCACAGAAGGAAGTGGAATTGTTTCATTGTGGGCTGTGCAGTTTATAAGCTGCAAATGAAAAGGCAATTGCAGCGCAGCCTCTTCTTTTCTGTGTGATCAGCTGCTCAACATGTAACTCGCACACACTGAACTGCATCCACCTCCCTGGAGATATAAAATGTGTATATCACTTTCCTCAAACTCTATGTATTACCTTGCACTCTAGCAGATCCCAAACCGCTTCAAAACGTCCAGCAGCTACTCAAAAAGAAAAAGTCCAACAAAAAGCTAGTGCTGGCCTTTAGAGTGCCTTTGCAGTCCGTAAAATAGACGAAATGCACTAGGGCTTTGAATGCTTCTTCCCAACTATATAAATTCTCTCCAAGTGGCAAAGTCCATCATTACAGCAAAATTTTTCAGCTGGAGTTCTGACTGAGAGATGTGCCAGGACAGAAGGCATTTGCTGACCTACCCTTTTTCCCTGTGTAACTTGGTATTTGCAGTACAATTATTTTCAGTGTCGCTGTGTCCAAGCAGCTAGAGATTACACAGATAGAAGTGTCAAGAGAGATGCTGCTAAAGTACGCCCTTCTTATAGCAGCATTTAAATGGCACACGACGCCTTGCTGCTTTTTCTTTCCCAGAGAGACCCGCTGTCAATTTTTTCACTCTGGCTTCTTGATCAAAAATGTCCACCTGAAATGTCTTACAGAAATAGGCTCCAGGTGTAAAAACCAGTACGGGGCTACATTTTCTGCGTGCTCCACATAAGTCACATCAAACTCACTCATCAAACTTCACTCTCTCCTTCCATTCTCCACTGCCTCTACCATTGTGTTCTCTGGATCTCAGAGTCTAAAGGCAGGCGCAATAATTTCCACTGAGGGGTTGGAAGAGGTGTACAAGCAGCACAAATAGCTTCTGCGCTGCGCAGGCCATTTCTCTGCATTTTAGAGCCTATGGGTAAGCGCTAGTGTTCCTGCGGAGAGCTGCAACAGCTGCAGAATATGTGTTGTCTTGGCACATGTTTGCAATCCACCATGATGGATCCTTAGTGAAACCAAACTGTGGTTCTGCTTCAAACATCTCACCCTGCTTGGCCACAAAGCTTTCGCTGACATGTCCCATTGCCTTTTTATTGCTGCGTTTCATTTTCAGAGTTTGTACGGAATCATTGCACTTTGCTTCTAAGCTGAACGTCGATACTGCTGGAGTCTCATATGTCCATTTTCTTCTCACACAAAAAAACTGCTTCCTTTAAAACATGCTGATGCGACCTGCTTTCTTGCTCAGCTGTAATTTTAGGGGTGTTCTCTGTCCCGCTTACAGTCTGAATCTAAACTAAGAAGTTTATGGGACACAGATGTGCCAAGACAAATAGTTTGCTTGGACCTTGCCACGTGTATTCAAAAGCATCCTTTCACTCCACCATCAAGTCACTGCTTTCTTCTGCTTTACATCCTGCAGACTTCACACACACATACATACATAAAAACTGGAATCAGGCACTTTTTTCTTTCTCAGCTACACTCACCTATCCCCCACGCTAACTTCTTTACCGCTTTTCTCTTGGCCTTGCTATGCATACTTTTCCTCTTAAGACACCCATTGTCTGGCCTACCCCTTCCCTACATTGCCTTGCCTTTCCTTTCCTATCCAACCTTGCATTTCTTTGTCATTCCTGGCCATTGTTTTCCTCTTCCTTCCTGACCCATCCATGTCTTTCCCTTGCCCTTCCTACCAGTCCAGTGCCTTGCACCACCCATCCCCCTTGCCACTTTGTCCAGTTTCCCTTCCCCTTTGTCCAGCTCCAATCTTTCATTTCCTTCTCCTTCTAGGACTCTCATTGCCTTGCTTGCCTCTCCTTTGTCTTGCCTGGCAAAGCCACCACTTTTCTTGGCGTTACCTTTGAACCTCTTCTCTCCTCTCCCTTGCCTTGCATTCCCTTGCTCACTCGTCCCCCACCTGGAATTCAATACCCCTCTTTTTGCGGAATTTCTTCATCTTGCCTTGCCCTGCCTGCTTCTCCTAGGACTCTCAAGGCTTTCACGTACCTCCAGCGTTTCAGGAGCATGTGAGAGGAAGCCCAAAAGAGGTCACGTGCAAGCACACCCATCTGTCCTGGCAGCTTGCTTCTGGCACCTATCCTTACATGTCTTGAATTTTGGACATAAAATTCACATTTCACCTTTGCGCTTCAGGACCAGAATGACAGTTCTTTTGTATACCAAGGAAAGCAGGTAATCCAAGTGTTTTAGGTGCAGATTAGAGATGGCCCATGTGAGATCAAGGCCACACAGAGAAGTCTGTCCTAGCCCCTTTTGTGTACCAGCAGTCTTTGAATGTACCTCTCATTTGTCTTGCCTTGGTGACCCAAAAGTTTCCTTGCCTTGCCCTGCCTTGCCTCCCTAGCCTTGCACTCCCTCCAGTGCCTACGCCCACACTTGACCTGCCTACTGCTTTCCTCCAGGGAAACTTAGCCTTGCCTAGGCCTTCCTGTTTCTGCCTGGCCTTCCTGTGCCCATCCTTGCCTAGAAGTTCTGGGCCTTCTCTCACCCACCACTCCATTTGCTTGCCCCTCATGGCTCCAGCCTTGTCAGCTTCTCCCTTGACTTGCCTACAATTGCGCCTACACTTGGTTTGCATTGCAAAGAGCGGTAGGCAAGGCAAAGCAAAGCAAGGAAGGTCTTTCTAGGTCTTGCCAGGCAAGGCACACATAAGCAAGCAAGCAAAACAAGAGTAGACTAGCCACAGCATCAAAGGCAAGGCAAGGCCAAGTGACTCTGAGTGCCTTTCCTTGGCAAGTAAAAGATATAGTGACAATGTAATAGGGCAGGCGTTAAAGGTACCATGAGGAGGTATAGTCCAGCAAGATATTTATGTCGTAGACCCTTCTGTGCAGGAGCCATTGTTGGACATACTACAGGACATGGCATACAGCTTGGCTTGGTAAGTTCCTGAAGGAGAATGGCAATGCTTTCTCATGGGAAGGAAAGCACGTAGCCCCAGAGTTGGAGGTGCAGATAAGAAGCTGTGTCGCGCAGCCCAAGGACGACAGCAGCTTCTTGTGCAGGCATATTTGGAAGCACTCCCTCAATTTGTACAGTCATTGAGTCAGTATCCATCTTTGGAAGGCTGTCTGCCTCTAGTAAGAGTGTTCTGACACCATTGTATGGGATCAGTCACTGGATGTTTTGGATTTTGGAGGAGGGGATGCCCTTTCTCTTGAAATGAGCTTCTTGTTCTTCTCTTTGGCAAAGAAATTAAATTTGGATGGGCACTTTGGGTGGTCTCAGTGAATTTAAAGGTTTTTCCCAAGAGGTTTCCCTGTGGGTTAGAGCTGTTGAACTGACAGTGGGAATCTAGACAGCAAGTTGTTGAGCTTTTTGTCCTTGTAGCTTTAGTGTGTGAGTAGTCCCTGTTGCCATGCTGCTTGGATCTTGACTCTGAGACTGAAAGCTTAGGAGCGTAGAGCTGAAAAGAAAAGTGCCAATAGCAGGGTGTGTGTTCATTGTTTGATGGGTGAAGCTGAAATTGTAGGCAGCAAAGAACTTTCTCTCTCCGCTGGCACATTTGTTGAGCGGATGTCTTTGAGTTTGTTACCGGACTCTGCGAGAGTGAAAATGTTTGTTAGGGCAGAGGATTTCGTGTTGCCCTTTGAGTGTGGTGCAAAAGTGTTTGCACACTTGGAGGGGGAAGATCAGCAAAGTCTTTTTTTCCTGGCACAGTTAATTTGAGAGCAGGGACGTTTCCAACTCGGCTCTGTCCTTTGGAGCTGGCTTCGGTGCGTTTCCTTCTTTTGTTAGTCGACAGCGCCATCGTGTGGTTATTTTGATGAGCGCTGGCAGCCGGTGCCAGGGAAAAAGCCAAGCTGTTTGCGGCTCCGGCCTCATTGGTGTAGGAGCAGCACAGGGAAGAGCTCCGCTGGGGGTCCTGGCTCTTAGAGACTGAGAGAATGTGATCCTGTATGTAGCACAGAAGGAAGTGGAATTGTTTCATTGTGGGCTGTGCAGTTTATAAGCTGCAAATGAAAAGGCAATTGCAGCGCAGCCTCTTCTTTTCTGTGTGATCAGCTGCTCAACATGTAACTCGCACACACTGAACTGCATCCACCTCCCTGGAGATATAAAATGTGTATATCACTTTCCTCAAACTCTATGTATTACCTTGCACTCTAGCAGATCCCAAACCGCTTCAAAACGTCCAGCAGCTACTCAAAAAGAAAAAGTCCAACAAAAAGCTAGTGCTGGCCTTTAGAGTGCCTTTGCAGTCCGTAAAATAGACGAAATGCACTAGGGCTTTGAATGCTTCTTCCCAACTATATAAATTCTCTCCAAGTGGCAAAGTCCATCATTACAGCAAAATTTTTCAGCTGGAGTTCTGACTGAGAGATGTGCCAGGACAGAAGGCATTTGCTGACCTACCCTTTTTCCCTGTGTCACTTGGTATTTGCAGTACAATTATTTTCAGTGTCGCTGTGTCCAAGCAGCTAGAGATTACACAGATAGAAGTGTCAAGAGAGATGCTGCTAAAGTACGCCCTTCTTATAGCAGCATTTAAATGGCACACGACGCCTTGCTGCTTTTTCTTTCCTAGAGAGACCCGCTGTCAATTTTTTCACTCTGGCTTCTTGATCAAAAATGTCCACCTGAAATGTCTTACAGAAATAGGCTCCAGGTGTAAAAACCAGTACGGGGCTACATTTTCTGCGTGCTCCACATAAGTCACATCAAACTCACTCATCAAACTTCACTCTCTCCTTCCATTCTCCACTGCCTCTACCATTGTGTTCTCTGGATCTCAGAGTCTAAAGGCAGGCACAATAGTTTCCACTGAGGGGTTGGAAGAGGTGTACAAGCAGCACAAATAGCTTCTGCGCTGCGCAGGCCATTTCTCTGCATTTTAGAGTCTAAGGGAAAGCGCTAGTGTTCCTGCGGAGAGCTGCAACAGCTGCAGAATATGTGTTGTCTTGGCACATGTTTGCAATCCACCATGATGGATCCTTAGTGAAACCAAACTGTGGTTCTGCTTCAAACATCTCACCCTGCTTGGCCACAAAGCTTTCGCTGACATGTCCCATTGCCTTTTTATTGCTGCGTTTCATTTTCAGAGTTTGTACGGAATCATTGCACTTTGCTTCTAAGCTGAACGTCGATACTGCTGGAGTCTCATATGTCCATTTTCTTCTCACACAAAAAAACTGCTTCCTTTAAAACATGCTGATGCGACCTGCTTTCTTGCTCAGCTGTAATTTTAGGGGTGTTCTCTGTCCCGCTTACAGTCTGAATCTAAACTAAGAAGTTTATGGGACACAGATGTGCCAAGACAAATAGTTTGCTTGGACCTTGCCACGTGTATTCAAAAGCATCCTTTCACTCCACCATCAAGTCACTGCTTTCTTCTGCTTTACATCCTGCAGACTTCACACACACATACATACATAAAAACTGGAATCAGGCACTTTTTTCTTTCTCAGCTACACTCACCTATCCCCCACGCTAACTTCTTTACCGCTTTTCTCTTGGCCTTGCTATGCATACTTTTCCTCTTAAGACACCCATTGTCTGGCCTACCCCTTCCCTACATTGCCTTGCCTTTCCTTTCCTATCCAACCTTGCATTTCTTTGTCATTCCTGGCCATTGTTTTCCTCTTCCTTCCTGACCCATCCATGTCTTTCCCTTGCCCTTCCTACCAGTCCAGTGCCTCGCACCACCCATCCCCCTTGCCACTTTGTCCAGTTTCCCTTCCCCTTTGTCCAGCTCCAATCTTTCATTTCCTTCTCCTTCTAGGACTCTCATTGCCTTGCTTGCCTCTCCTTTGTCTTGCCTGGCAAAGCCACCACTTTTCTTGGCGTTACCTTTGAACCTCTCCTCTCCCTTGCCTTGCATTCCCTTGCTCACTCGTCCCCCACCTGGAATTCAATACCCCTCTTTTTGCGGAATTTCTTCATCTTGCCTTGCCCTGCCTGCTTCTCCTAGGACTCTCAAGGCTTTCACGTACCTCCAGCGTTTCAGGAGCATGTGAGAGGAAGCCCAAAAGAGGTCACGTGCAAGCACACCCATCTGTCCTGGCAGCTTGCTTCTGGCACCTATCCTTACATGTCTTGAATTTTGGACATAAAATTCACATTTCACCTTTGCGCTTCAGGACCAGAATGACAGTTCTTTTGTATACCAAGGAAAGCAGGTAATCCAAGTGTTTTAGGTGCAGATTAGAGATGGCCCATGTGAGATCAAGGCCAGACAGAGAAGTCTGTCCTAGCCCCTTTTGTGTACCAGCAGTCTTTGAATGTACCTCTCATTTGTCTTGCCTTGGTGACCCAAAAGTTTCCTTGCCTTGCCCTGCCTTGCCTCCCTAGCTTTGCACTCCCTCCAGTGCCTACGCCCACACTTGACCTGCCCACACTTGACTGCTTTCCTCCAGGGAAACCTAGCCTTGCCTAGGCCTTCCTGTTTTTGCCTGGCCTTCCTGTGCCCATCCTTGCCTAGAAGTTCTGGGCCTTCTCTCACCCACCACTCCATTTGCTTCCCCCTCATGGCTCCAGCCTTGTCAGCTTCTCCCTTGACTTGCCTACAATTGCGCCTACACTTGGTTTGCATTGCAAAGAGCGGTAGGCAAGGCAAAGCAAAGCAAGGAAGGTCTTTCTAGGTCTTGCCAGGCAAGGCACACATAAGCAAGCAAGCAAAACAAGAGTAGACTAGCCACAGCATCAAAGGCAAGGCAAGGCCAAGTGACTCTGAGTGCCTTTCCTTGGCAAGTAAAAGATATAGTGACAATGTAATAGGGCAGGCGTTAAAGGTACCATGAGGAGGTATAGTCCAGCAAGATATTTATGTCGTAGACCCTTCTGTGCAGGAGCCATTGTTGGACATAGTACAGGACATGGCATACAGTTTGGCTTGGTAAGTTCCTGAAGGAGAATGGCAATGCTTTCTCATGGGAAGGAAAGCACGTAGCCCCAGAGTTGGAGGTGCAGATAAGAAGCTGTGTCGCGCAGCTCAAGGACGACAGCAGCTTCTTGTGCCGGCATATTTGGAAGCACTCCCTCAATTTGTACAGTCATTGAGTCAGTATCCATCTTTGGAAGGCTGTCTGCCTCTAGTAAGAGTGTTCTGACACCATTGTATGGGATCAGTCACTGGATGTTTTGGATTTTGGAGGAGGGGATGCCCTTTCTCTTGAAATGAGCTTCTTGTTCTTCTCTTTGGCAAAGAAATTAAGTTTGGATGGGCACTTTGGGTGGTCTCAGTGAATTTAAAGGTTTTTCCCAAGAGGTTTCCCTGTGGGTTAGAGCTGTTGAACTGACAGTGGGAATCTAGACACCAAGTTGTTGAGCTTTTTGTCCTTGTAGCTTTAGTGTGTGAGTAGTCCCTGTTGCCATGCTGCTTGGATCTTGACTCTGAGACTGAAAGCTTAGGAGCGTAGAGCTGAAAAGAAAAGTGCCAATAGCAGGGTGTGTGTTCATTGTTTGATGGGTGAAGTTGAAATTGTAGGCAGCAAAGAACTTTCTCTCTCCGCTGGCACATTTGTTGAGCGGATGTCTTTGAGTTTGTTACCGGACTCTGCGAGAGTGAAAATGTTTGTTAGGGCAGAGGATTTCGTGTTGCCCTTTGAGTGTGGTGCAAAAGTGTTTGCACACTTGGAGGGGGAAGATCAGCAAAGTCTTTTTTTCCTGGCACAGTTAATTTGAGAGCAGGGACGTTTCCAACTCGGCTCTGTCCTTTGGAGCTGGCTTCGGTGCGTTTCCTTCTTTTGTTAGTCGACAGCGCCATCGTGTGGTTATTTTGATGAGCGCTGGCAGCCGGTGCCAGGGAAAAAGCCAAGCTGTTTGCGGCTCCGGCCTCATTGGTGTAGGAGCAGCGCAGGGAAGAGCTCCGCTGGGGGTCCTGGCTCTTAGAGACTGAGAGAATGTGATCCTGTATGTAGCACAGAAGGAAGTGGAATTGTTTCATTGTGGGCTGTGCAGTTTATAAGCTGCAAATGAAAAGGCAATTGCAGCGCAGCCTCTTCTTTTCTGTGTGATCAGCTGCTCAACATGTAACTCGCACACACTGAACTGCATCCACCTCCCTGGAGATATAAAATGTGTATATCACTTTCCTCAAACTCTATGTATTACCTTGCACTCTAGCAGATCCCAAACCGCTTCAAAACGTCCAGCAGCTACTCAAAAAGAAAAAGTCCAACAAAAAGCTAGTGCTGGCCTTTAGAGTGCCTTTGCAGTCCGTAAAATAGACGAAATGCACTAGGGCTTTGAATGCTTCTTCCCAACTATATAAATTCTCTCCAAGTGGCAAAGTCCATCATTACAGCAAAATTTTTCAGCTGGAGTTCTGACTGAGAGATGTGCCAGGACAGAAGGCATTTGCTGACCTACCCTTTTTCCCTGTGTCACTTGGTATTTGCAGTACAATTATTTTCAGTGTCGCTGTGTCCAAGCAGCTAGAGATTACACAGATAGAAGTGTCAAGAGAGATGCTGCTAAAGTACGCCCTTCTTATAGCAGCATTTAAATGGCACACGACGCCTTGCTGCTTTTTCTTTCCTAGAGAGACCCGCTGTCAATTTTTTCACTCTGGCTTCTTGATCAAAAATGTCCACCTGAAATGTCTTACAGAAATAGGCTCCAGGTGTAAAAACCAGTACGGGGCTACATTTTCTGCGTGCTCCACATAAGTCACATCAAACTCACTCATCAAACTTCACTCTCTCCTTCCATTCTCCACTGCCTCTACCATTGTGTTCTCTGGATCTCAGAGTCTAAAGGCAGGCACAATAGTTTCCACTGAGGGGTTGGAAGAGGTGTACAAGCAGCACAAATAGCTTCTGCGCTGCGCAGGCCATTTCTCTGCATTTTAGAGTCTAAGGGAAAGCGCTAGTGTTCCTGCGGAGAGCTGCAACAGCTGCAGAATATGTGTTGTCTTGGCACATGTTTGCAATCCACCATGATGGATCCTTAGTGAAACCAAACTGTGGTTCTGCTTCAAACATCTCACCCTGCTTGGCCACAAAGCTTTCGCTGACATGTCCCATTGCCTTTTTATTGCTGCGTTTCATTTTCAGAGTTTGTACGGAATCATTGCACTTTGCTTCTAAGCTGAACGTCGATACTGCTGGAGTCTCATATGTCCATTTTCTTCTCACACAAAAAAACTGCTTCCTTTAAAACATGCTGATGCGACCTGCTTTCTTGCTCAGCTGTAATTTTAGGGGTGTTCTCTGTCCCGCTTACAGTCTGAATCTAAACTAAGAAGTTTATGGGACACAGATGTGCCAAGACAAATAGTTTGCTTGGACCTTGCCACGTGTATTCAAAAGCATCCTTTCACTCCACCATCAAGTCACTGCTTTCTTCTGCTTTACATCCTGCAGACTTCACACACACATACATACATAAAAACTGGAATCAGGCACTTTTTTCTTTCTCAGCTACACTCACCTATCCCCCACGCTAACTTCTTTACCGCTTTTCTCTTGGCCTTGCTATGCATACTTTTCCTCTTAAGACACCCATTGTCTGGCCTACCCCTTCCCTACATTGCCTTGCCTTTCCTTTCCTATCCAACCTTGCATTTCTTTGTCATTCCTGGCCATTGTTTTCCTCTTCCTTCCTGACCCATCCATGTCTTTCCCTTGCCCTTCCTACCAGTCCAGTGCCTCGCACCACCCATCCCCCTTGCCACTTTGTCCAGTTTCCCTTCCCCTTTGTCCAGCTCCAATCTTTCATTTCCTTCTCCTTCTAGGACTCTCATTGCCTTGCTTGCCTCTCCTTTGTCTTGCCTGGCAAAGCCACCACTTTTCTTGGCGTTACCTTTGAACCTCTCCTCTCCCTTGCCTTGCATTCCCTTGCTCACTCGTCCCCCACCTGGAATTCAATACCCCTCTTTTTGCGGAATTTCTTCATCTTGCCTTGCCCTGCCTGCTTCTCCTAGGACTCTCAAGGCTTTCACGTACCTCCAGCGTTTCAGGAGCATGTGAGAGGAAGCCCAAAAGAGGTCACGTGCAAGCACACCCATCTGTCCTGGCAGCTTGCTTCTGGCACCTATCCTTACATGTCTTGAATTTTGGACATAAAATTCACATTTCACCTTTGCGCTTCAGGACCAGAATGACAGTTCTTTTGTATACCAAGGAAAGCAGGTAATCCAAGTGTTTTAGGTGCAGATTAGAGATGGCTCATGTGAGATCAAGGCCAGACAGAGAAGTCTGTCCTAGCCCCTTTTGTGTACCAGCAGTCTTTGAATGTACCTCTCATTTGTCTTGCCTTGGTGACCCAAAAGTTTCCTTGCCTTGCCCTGCCTTGCCTCCCTAGCCTTGCACTCCCTCCAGTGCCTACGCCCACCCTCGACCTGCCCACACTTGACTGCTTTCCTCCAGGGAAACCTAGCCTTGCCTAGGCCTTCCTGTTTCTGCCTGGCCTTCCTGTGCCCATCCTTGCCTAGAAGTTCTGGGCCTTCTCTCACCCACCACTCCATTTGCTTGCCCCTCATGGCTCCAGCCTTGTCAGCTTCTCCCTTGACTTGCCTACAATTGCGCCTACACTTGGTTTGCATTGCAAAGAGCGGTAGGCAAGGCAAAGCAAAGCAAGGAAGGTCTTTCTAGGTCTTGCCAGGCAAGGCACACATAAGCAAGCAAGCAAAACAAGAGTAGACTAGCCACAGCATCAAAGGCAAGGCAAGGCCAAGTGACTCTGAGTGCCTTTCCTTGGCAAGTAAAAGATATAGTGACAATGTAATAGGGCAGGCGTTAAAGGTACCATGAGGAGGTATAGTCCAGCAAGATATTTATGTCGTAGACCCTTCTGTGCAGGAGCCATTGTTGGACATACTACAGGACATGGCATACAGCTTGGCTTGGTAAGTTCCTGAAGGAGAATGGCAATGCTTTCTCATGGGAAGGAAAGCACGTAGACCCAGAGTTGGAGGTGCAGATAAGAAGCTGTGTCGCGCAGCTCAAGGACGACAGCAGCTTCTTGTGCCGGCATATTTGGAAGCACTCCCTCAATTTGTACAGTCATTGAGTCAGTATCCATCTTTGGAAGGCTGTCTGCCTCTAGTAAGAGTGTTCTGACACCATTGTATGGGATCAGTCACTGGATGTTTTGGATTTTGGAGGAGGGGATGCCCTTTCTCTTGAAATGAGCTTCTTGTTCTTCTCTTTGGCAAAGAAATTAAGTTTGGATGGGCACTTTGGGTGGTCTCAGTGAATTTAAAGGTTTTTCCCAAGAGGTTTCCCTGTGGGTTAGAGCTGTTGAACTGACAGTGGGAATCTAGACAGCAAGTTGTTGAGCTTTTTGTCCTTGTAGCTTTAGTGTGTGAGTAGTCCCTGTTGCCATGCTGCTTGGATCTTGACTCTGAGACTGAAAGCTTAGGAGCGTAGAGCTGAAAAGAAAAGTGCCAATAGCAGGGTGTGTGTTCATTGTTTGATGGGTGAAGCTGAAATTGTAGGCAGCAAAGAACTTTCTCTCTCCGCTGGCACATTTGTTGAGCGGATGTCTTTGAGTTTGTTACCGGACTCTGCGAGAGTGAAAATGTTTGTTAGGGCAGAGGATTTCGTGTTGCCCTTTGAGTGTGGTGCAAAAGTGTTTGCACACTTGGAGGGGGAAGATCAGCAAAGTCTTTTTTTCCTGGCACAGTTAATTTGAGAGCAGGGACGTTTCCAACTCGGCTCTGTCCTTTGGAGCTGGCTTCGGTGCGTTTCCTTCTTTTGTTAGTCGACAGCGCCATCGTGTGGTTATTTTGATGAGCGCTGGCAGCCGGTGCCAGGGAAAAAGCCAAGCTGTTTGCGGCTCCGGCCTCATTGGTGTAGGAGCAGCACAGGGAAGAGCTCCGCTGGGGGTCCTGGCTCTTAGAGACTGAGAGAATGTGATCCTGTATGTAGCACAGAAGGAAGTGGAATTGTTTCATTGTGGGCTGTGCAGTTTATAAGCTGCAAATGAAAAGGCAATTGCAGCGCAGCCTCTTCTTTTCTGTGTGATCAGCTGCTCAACATGTAACTCGCACACACTGAACTGCATCCACCTCCCTGGAGATATAAAATGTGTATATCACTTTCCTCAAACTCTATGTATTACCTTGCACTCTAGCAGATCCCAAACCGCTTCAAAACGTCCAGCAGCTACTCAAAAAGAAAAAGTCCAACAAAAAGCTAGTGCTGGCTTTTAGAGTGCCTTTGCAGTCCGTAAAATAGACGAAATGCACTAGGGCTTTGAATGCTTCTTCCCAACTATATAAATTCTCTCCAAGTGGCAAAGTCCATCATTACAGCAAAATTTTTCAGCTGGAGTTCTGACTGAGAGATGTGCCAGGACAGAAGGCATTTGCTGACCTACCCTTTTTCCCTGTGTCACTTGGTATTTGCAGTACAATTATTTTCAGTGTCGCTGTGTCCAAGCAGCTAGAGATTACACAGATAGAAGTGTCAAGAGAGATGCTGCTAAAGTACGCCCTTCTTATAGCAGCATTTAAATGGCACACGACGCCTTGCTGCTTTTTCTTTCCTAGAGAGACCCGCTGTCAATTTTTTCACTCTGGCTTCTTGATCAAAAATGTCCACCTGAAATGTCTTACAGAAATAGGCTCCAGGTGTAAAAACCAGTACGGGGCTACATTTTCTGCGTGCTCCACATAAGTCACATCAAACTCACTCATCAAACTTCACTCTCTCCTTCCATTCTCCACTGCCTCTACCATTGTGTTCTCTGGATCTCAGAGTCTAAAGGCAGGCACAATAGTTTCCACTGAGGGGTTGGAAGAGGTGTACAAGCAGCACAAATAGCTTCTGCGCTGCGCAGGCCATTTCTCTGCATTTTAGAGTCTAAGGGAAAGCGCTAGTGTTCCTGCGGAGAGCTGCAACAGCTGCAGAATATGTGTTGTCTTGGCACATGTTTGCAATCCACCATGATGGATCCTTAGTGAAACCAAACTGTGGTTCTGCTTCAAACATCTCACCCTGCTTGGCCACAAAGCTTTCGCTGACATGTCCCATTGCCTTTTTATTGCTGCGTTTCATTTTCAGAGTTTGTACGGAATCATTGCACTTTGCTTCTAAGCTGAACGTCGATACTGCTGGAGTCTCATATGTCCATTTTCTTCTCACACAAAAAAACTGCTTCCTTTAAAACATGCTGATGCGACCTGCTTTCTTGCTCAGCTGTAATTTTAGGGGTGTTCTCTGTCCCGCTTACAGTCTGAATCTAAACTAAGAAGTTTATGGGACACAGATGTGCCAAGACAAATAGTTTGCTTGGACCTTGCCACGTGTATTCAAAAGCATCCTTTCACTCCACCATCAAGTCACTGCTTTCTTCTGCTTTACATCCTGCAGACTTCACACACACATACATACATAAAAACTGGAATCAGGCACTTTTTTCTTTCTCAGCTACACTCACCTATCCCCCACGCTAACTTCTTTACCGCTTTTCTCTTGGCCTTGCTATGCATACTTTTCCTCTTAAGACACCCATTGTCTGGCCTACCCCTTCCCTACATTGCCTTGCCTTTCCTTTCCTATCCAACCTTGCATTTCTTTGTCATTCCTGGCCATTGTTTTCCTCTTCCTTCCTGACCCATCCATGTCTTTCCCTTGCCCTTCCTACCAGTCCAGTGCCTCGCACCACCCATCCCCCTTGCCACTTTGTCCAGTTTCCCTTCCCCTTTGTCCAGCTCCAATCTTTCATTTCCTTCTCCTTCTAGGACTCTCATTGCCTTGCTTGCCTCTCCTTTGTCTTGCCTGGCAAAGCCACCACTTTTCTTGGCGTTACCTTTGAACCTCTCCTCTCCCTTGCCTTGCATTCCCTTGCTCACTCGTCCCCCACCTGGAATTCAATACCCCTCTTTTTGCGGAATTTCTTCATCTTGCCTTGCCCTGCCTGCTTCTCCTAGGACTCTCAAGGCTTTCACGTACCTCCAGCGTTTCAGGAGCATGTGAGAGGAAGCCCAAAAGAGGTCACGTGCAAGCACACCCATCTGTCCTGGCAGCTTGCTTCTGGCACCTATCCTTACATGTCTTGAATTTTGGACATAAAATTCACATTTCACCTTTGCGCTTCAGGACCAGAATGACAGTTCTTTTGTATACCAAGGAAAGCAGGTAATCCAAGTGTTTTAGGTGCAGATTAGAGATGGCTCATGTGAGATCAAGGCCAGACAGAGAAGTCTGTCCTAGCCCCTTTTGTGTACCAGCAGTCTTTGAATGTACCTCTCATTTGTCTTGCCTTGGTGACCCAAAAGTTTCCTTGCCTTGCCCTGCCTTGCCTCCCTAGCCTTGCACTCCCTCCAGTGCCTACGCCCACCCTCGACCTGCCCACACTTGACTGCTTTCCTCCAGGGAAACCTAGCCTTGCCTAGGCCTTCCTGTTTCTGCCTGGCCTTCCTGTGCCCATCCTTGCCTAGAAGTTCTGGGCCTTCTCTCACCCACCACTCCATTTGCTTGCCCCTCATGGCTCCAGCCTTGTCAGCTTCTCCCTTGACTTGCCTACAATTGCGCCTACACTTGGTTTGCATTGCAAAGAGCGGTAGGCAAGGCAAAGCAAAGCAAGGAAGGTCTTTCTAGGTCTTGCCAGGCAAGGCACACATAAGCAAGCAAGCAAAACAAGAGTAGACTAGCCACAGCATCAAAGGCAAGGCAAGGCCAAGTGACTCTGAGTGCCTTTCCTTGGCAAGTAAAAGATATAGTGACAATGTAATAGGGCAGGCGTTAAAGGTACCATGAGGAGGTATAGTCCAGCAAGATATTTATGTCGTAGACCCTTCTGTGCAGGAGCCATTGTTGGACATAGTTCAGGACATGGCATACAGTTTGGCTTGGTAAGTTCCTGAAGGAGAATGGCAATGCTTTCTCATGGGAAGGAAAGCACGTAGACCCAGAGTTGGAGGTGCAGATAAGAAGCTGTGTCGCGCAGCTCAAGGACGACAGCAGCTTCTTGTGCCGGCATATTTGGAAGCACTCCCTCAATTTGTACAGTCATTGAGTCAGTATCCATCTTTGGAAGGCTGTCTGCCTCTAGTAAGAGTGTTCTGACACCATTGTATGGGATCAGTCACTGGATGTTTTGGATTTTGGAGGAGGGGATGCCCTTTCTCTTGAAATGAGCTTCTTGTTCTTCTCTTTGGCAAAGAAATTAAGTTTGGATGGGCACTTTGGGTGGTCTCAGTGAATTTAAAGGTTTTTCCCAAGAGGTTTCCCTGTGGGTTAGAGCTGTTGAACTGACAGTGGGAATCTAGACAGCAAGTTGTTGAGCTTTTTGTCCTTGTAGCTTTAGTGTGTGAGTAGTCCCTGTTGCCATGCTGCTTGGATCTTGACTCTGAGACTGAAAGCTTAGGAGCGTAGAGCTGAAAAGAAAAGTGCCAATAGCAGGGTGTGTGTTCATTGTTTGATGGGTGAAGCTGAAATTGTAGGCAGCAAAGAACTTTCTCTCTCCGCTGGCACATTTGTTGAGCGGATGTCTTTGAGTTTGTTACCGGACTCTGCGAGAGTGAAAATGTTTGTTAGGGCAGAGGATTTCGTGTTGCCCTTTGAGTGTGGTGCAAAAGTGTTTGCACACTTGGAGGGGGAAGATCAGCAAAGTCTTTTTTTCCTGGCACAGTTAATTTGAGAGCAGGGACGTTTCCAACTCGGCTCTGTCCTTTGGAGCTGGCCTCGGTGCGTTTCCTTCTTTTGTTAGTCGACAGCGCCATCGTGTGGTTATTTTGATGAGCGCTGGCAGCCGGTGCCAGGGAAAAAGCCAAGCTGTTTGCGGCTCCGGCCTCATTGGTGTAGGAGCAGCACAGGGAAGAGCTCCGCTGGGGGTCCTGGCTCTTAGAGACTGAGAGAATGTGATCCTGTATGTAGCACAGAAGGAAGTGGAATTGTTTCATTGTGGGCTGTGCAGTTTATAAGCTGCAAATGAAAAGGCAATTGCAGCGCAGCCTCTTCTTTTCTGTGTGATCAGCTGCTCAACATGTAACTCGCACACACTGAACTGCATCCACCTCCCTGGAGATATAAAATGTGTATATCACTTTCCTCAAACTCTATGTATTACCTTGCACTCTAGCAGATCCCAAACCGCTTCAAAACGTCCAGCAGCTACTCAAAAAGAAAAAGTCCAACAAAAAGCTAGTGCTGGCCTTTAGAGTGCCTTTGCAGTCCGTAAAATAGACGAAATGCACTAGGGCTTTGAATGCTTCTTCCCAACTATATAAATTCTCTCCAAGTGGCAAAGTCCATCATTACAGCAAAATTTTTCAGCTGGAGTTCTGACTGAGAGATGTGCCAGGACAGAAGGCATTTGCTGACCTACCCTTTTTCCCTGTGTCACTTGGTATTTGCAGTACAATTATTTTCAGTGTCGCTGTGTCCAAGCAGCTAGAGATTACACAGATAGAAGTGTCAAGAGAGATGCTGCTAAAGTACGCCCTTCTTATAGCAGCATTTAAATGGCACACGACGCCTTGCTGCTTTTTCTTTCCTAGAGAGACCCGCTGTCAATTTTTTCACTCTGGCTTCTTGATCAAAAATGTCCACCTGAAATGTCTTACAGAAATAGGCTCCAGGTGTAAAAACCAGTACGGGGCTACATTTTCTGCGTGCTCCACATAAGTCACATCAAACTCACTCATCAAACTTCACTCTCTCCTTCCATTCTCCACTGCCTCTACCATTGTGTTCTCTGGATCTCAGAGTCTAAAGGCAGGCACAATAGTTTCCACTGAGGGGTTGGAAGAGGTGTACAAGCAGCACAAATAGCTTCTGCGCTGCGCAGGCCATTTCTCTGCATTTTAGAGTCTAAGGGAAAGCGCTAGTGTTCCTGCGGAGAGCTGCAACAGCTGCAGAATATGTGTTGTCTTGGCACATGTTTGCAATCCACCATGATGGATCCTTAGTGAAACCAAACTGTGGTTCTGCTTCAAACATCTCACCCTGCTTGGCCACAAAGCTTTCGCTGACATGTCCCATTGCCTTTTTATTGCTGCGTTTCATTTTCAGAGTTTGTACGGAATCATTGCACTTTGCTTCTAAGCTGAACGTCGATACTGCTGGAGTCTCATATGTCCATTTTCTTCTCACACAAAAAAACTGCTTCCTTTAAAACATGCTGATGCGACCTGCTTTCTTGCTCAGCTGTAATTTTAGGGGTGTTCTCTGTCCCGCTTACAGTCTGAATCTAAACTAAGAAGTTTATGGGACACAGATGTGCCAAGACAAATAGTTTGCTTGGACCTTGCCACGTGTATTCAAAAGCATCCTTTCACTCCACCATCAAGTCATTGCTTTCTTCTGCTTTACATCCTGCAGACTTCACACACACATACATACATAAAAACTGGAATCAGGCACTTTTTTCTTTCTCAGCTACACTCACCTATCCCCCACGCTAACTTCTTTACCGCTTTTCTCTTGGCCTTGCTATGCATACTTTTCCTCTTAAGACACCCATTGTCTGGCCTACCCCTTCCCTACATTGCCTTGCCTTTCCTTTCCTATCCAACCTTGCATTTCTTTGTCATTCCTGGCCATTGTTTTCCTCTTCCTTCCTGACCCATCCATGTCTTTCCCTTGCCCTTCCTACCAGTCCAGTGCCTCGCACCACCCATCCCCCTTGCCACTTTGTCCAGTTTCCCTTCCCCTTTGTCCAGCTCCAATCTTTCATTTCCTTCTCCTTCTAGGACTCTCATTGCCTTGCTTGCCTCTCCTTTGTCTTGCCTGGCAAAGCCACCACTTTTCTTGGCGTTACCTTTGAACCTCTCCTCTCCCTTGCCTTGCATTCCCTTGCTCACTCGTCCCCCACCTGGAATTCAATACCCCTCTTTTTGCGGAATTTCTTCATCTTGCCTTGCCCTGCCTGCTTCTCCTAGGACTCTCAAGGCTTTCACGTACCTCCAGCGTTTCAGGAGCATGTGAGAGGAAGCCCAAAAGAGGTCACGTGCAAGCACACCCATCTGTCCTGGCAGCTTGCTTCTGGCACCTATCCTTACATGTCTTGAATTTTGGACATAAAATTCACATTTCACCTTTGCGCTTCAGGACCAGAATGACAGTTCTTTTGTATACCAAGGAAAGCAGGTAATCCAAGTGTTTTAGGTGCAGATTAGAGATGGCTCATGTGAGATCAAGGCCAGCCAGAGAAGTCTGTCCTAGCCCCTTTTGTGTACCAGCAGTCTTTGAATGTACCTCTCATTTGTCTTGCCTTGGTGACCCAAAAGTTTCCTTGCCTTGCCCTGCCTTGCCTCCCTAGCCTTGCACTCCCTCCAGTGCCTACGCCCACCCTCGACCTGCCCACACTTGACTGCTTTCCTCCAGGGAAACCTAGCCTTGCCTAGGCCTTCCTGTTTCTGCCTGGCCTTCCTGTGCCCATCCTTGCCTAGAAGTTCTGGGCCTTCTCTCACCCACCACTCCATTTGCTTCCCCCTCATGGCTCCAGCCTTGTCAGCTTCTCCCTTGACTTGCCTACAATTGCGCCTACACTTGGTTTGCATTGCAAAGAGCGGTAGGCAAGGCAAAGCAAAGCAAGGAAGGTCTTTCTAGGTCTTGCCAGGCAAGGCACACATAAGCAAGCAAGCAAAACAAGAGTAGACTAGCCACAGCATCAAAGGCAAGGCAAGGCCAAGTGACTCTGAGTGCCTTTCCTTGGCAAGTAAAAGATATAGTGACAATGTAATAGGGCAGGCGTTAAAGGTACCATGAGGAGGTATAGTCCAGCAAGATATTTATGTCGTAGACCCTTCTGTGCAGGAGCCATTGTTGGACATAGTTCAGGACATGGCATACAGTTTGGCTTGGTAAGTTCCTGAAGGAGAATGGCAATGCTTTCTCATGGGAAGGAAAGCACGTAGCCCCAGAGTTGGAGGTGCAGATAAGAAGCTGTGTCGCGCAGCTCAAGGACGACAGCAGCTTCTTGTGCCGGCATATTTGGAAGCACTCCCTCAATTTGTACAGTCATTGAGTCAGTATCCATCTTTGGAAGGCTGTCTGCCTCTAGTAAGAGTGTTCTGACACCATTGTATGGGATCAGTCACTGGATGTTTTGGATTTTGGAGGAGGGGATGCCCTTTCTCTTGAAATGAGCTTCTTGTTCTTCTCTTTGGCAAAGAAATTAAGTTTGGATGGGCACTTTGGGTGGTCTCAGTGAATTTAAAGGTTTTTCCCAAGAGGTTTCCCTGTGGGTTAGAGCTGTTGAACTGACAGTGGGAATCTAGACAGCAAGTTGTTGAGCTTTTTGTCCTTGTAGCTTTAGTGTGTGAGTAGTCCCTGTTGCCATGCTGCTTGGATCTTGACTCTGAGACTGAAAGCTTAGGAGCGTAGAGCTGAAAAGAAAAGTGCCAATAGCAGGGTGTGTGTTCTTTGTTTGATGGGTGAAGCTGAAATTGTAGGCAGCAAAGAACTTTCTCTCTCCGCTGGCACATTTGTTGAGCGGATGTCTTTGAGTTTGTTACCGGACTCTGCGAGAGTGAAAATGTTTGTTAGGGCAGAGGATTTCGTGTTGCCCTTTGAGTGTGGTGCAAAAGTGTTTGCACACTTGGAGGGGGAAGATCAGCAAAGTCTTTTTTTCCTGGCACAGTTAATTTGAGAGCAGGGACGTTTCCAACTCGGCTCTGTCCTTTGGAGCTGGCTTCGGTGCGTTTCCTTCTTTTGTTAGTCGACAGCGCCATCGTGTGGTTATTTTGATGAGCGCTGGCAGCCGGTGCCAGGGAAAAAGCCAAGCTGTTTGCGGCTCCGGCCTCATTGGTGTAGGAGCAGCACAGGGAAGAGCTCCGCTGGGGGTCCTGGCTCTTAGAGACTGAGAGAATGTGATCCTGTATGTAGCACAGAAGGAAGTGGAATTGTTTCATTGTGGGCTGTGCAGTTTATAAGCTGCAAATGAAAAGGCAATTACAGCGCAGCCTCTTCTTTTCTGTGTGATCAGCTGCTCAACATGTAACTCGCACACACTGAACTGCATCCACCTCCCTGGAGATATAAAATGTGTATATCACTTTCCTCAAACTCTATGTATTACCTTGCACTCTAGCAGATCCCAAACCGCTTCAAAACATCCAGCAGCTACTCAAAAAGAAAAAGTCCAACAAAAAGCTAGTGCTGGCCTTTAGAGTGCCTTTGCAGTCCGTAAAATAGACGAAATGCACTAGGGCTTTGAATGCTTCTTCCCAACTATATAAATTCTCTCCAAGTGGCAAAGTCCATCATTACAGCAAAATTTTTCAGCTGGAGTTCTGACTGAGAGATGTGCCAGGACAGAAGGCATTTGCTGACCTACCCTTTTTCCCTGTGTCACTTGGTATTTGCAGTACAATTATTTTCAGTGTCGCTGTGTCCAAGCAGCTAGAGATTACACAGATAGAAGTGTCAAGAGAGATGCTGCTAAAGTACGCCCTTCTTATAGCAGCATTTAAATGGCACACGACGCCTTGCTGCTTTTTCTTTCCTAGAGAGACCCGCTGTCAATTTTTTCACTCTGGCTTCTTGATCAAAAATGTCCACCTGAAATGTCTTACAGAAATAGGCTCCAGGTGTAAAAACCAGTACGGGGCTACATTTTCTGCGTGCTCCACATAAGTCACATCAAACTCACTCATCAAACTTCACTCTCTCCTTCCATTCTCCACTGCCTCTACCATTGTGTTCTCTGGATCTCAGAGTCTAAAGGCAGGCACAATAGTTTCCACTGAGGGGTTGGAAGAGGTGTACAAGCAGCACAAATAGCTTCTGCGCTGCGCAGGCCATTTCTCTGCATTTTAGAGTCTAAGGGAAAGCGCTAGTGTTCCTGCGGAGAGCTGCAACAGCTGCAGAATATGTGTTGTCTTGGCACATGTTTGCAATCCACCATGATGGATCCTTAGTGAAACCAAACTGTGGTTCTGCTTCAAACATCTCACCCTGCTTGGCCACAAAGCTTTCGCTGACATGTCCCATTGCCTTTTTATTGCTGCGTTTCATTTTCAGAGTTTGTACGGAATCATTGCACTTTGCTTCTAAGCTGAACGTCGATACTGCTGGAGTCTCATATGTCCATTTTCTTCTCACACAAAAAAACTGCTTCCTTTAAAACATGCTGATGCGACCTGCTTTCTTGCTCAGCTGTAATTTTAGGGGTGTTCTCTGTCCCGCTTACAGTCTGAATCTAAACTAAGAAGTTTATGGGACACAGATGTGCCAAGACAAATAGTTTGCTTGGACCTTGCCACGTGTATTCAAAAGCATCCTTTCACTCCACCATCAAGTCACTGCTTTCTTCTGCTTTACATCCTGCAAACTTCACACACACATACATACATACAAACTGGAATGAGGCACTTTCTTTCTTTCTTTCTCAGCTACACTCACCTATCCCCCACGCTAACTTTTTTACCGCTTTTCTCTTGGCCTTGCTATGCATACTTTTCCTCTTAAGACACCCATTGTCTGGCCTACCCCTTCCCTACATTGCCTTGCCTTTCCTTTCCTATCCAACCTTGCATTTCTTTGTCATTCCTGGCCATTGTTTTCCTCTTCCTTCCTGACCCATCCATGTCTTTCCCTTGCCCATCCTACCAGTCCAGTGCCTTGCACCACCCATCCCCCTTGCCACTTTGTCCAGTTTCCCTTCCCCTTTGTCCAGCTCCAATCTTTCATTTCCTTCTCCTTCTAGGACTCTCATTGCCTTGCTTGCCTCTCCTTTGTCTAGCCTGGCAAAGCCACCACTTTTCTTGGCGTTACCTTTGAACCTCTCCTCTCCTCTCCCTTGCCTTGCATTCCCTTGCTCACTCGTCCCCCACCTGGAATTCAATACCCCTCTTTTTGAGGAATTTCTTCATCTTGCCTTGCCCTGCCTGCTTCTCCTAGGATTCTCAAGGCTTTCACGTACCTCCAGCATTTCAGGAGCATGTGAGAGGAAGCCCAAAAGAGGTCACGTGCAAGCACACCCATCTGTCCTGGCAGCTTGCTTCTGGCACCTATCCTTACATGTCTTGAATTTTGGACATAAAATTCACATTTCACCTTTGCGCTTCAGGACCAGAATGACAGTTCTTTTGTATACCAAGGAAAGCAGGTAATCCAAGTGTTTTAGGTGCAGATTAGAGATGGCCCATGTGAGATCAAGTCCAGCCAGAGAAGTCTGTCCTAGCCCCTTTTGTGTACCAGCAGTCTTTGAATGTACCTCTCATTTGTCTTGCCTTGGTGACCCAAAAGTTTCCTTGCCTTGCCCTGCCTTGCCTCCCTAGCCTTGCACTCCCTCCAGTGCCTACGCCCACACTTGACCTGCCTACTGCTTTCCTCCAGGGAAACCTAGCCTTGCCTAGGCCTTCCTGTTTCTGCCTGGCCTTCCTGTGCCCATCCTTGCCTAGAAGTTCTGGGCCTTCTCTCACCCACCACTCCATTTGCTTGCCCCTCATGGCTCCAGCCTTGTCAGCTTCTCCCTTGACTTGCCTACAATTGCGCCTACACTTGGTTTGCATTGCAAAGAGCGGTAGGCAAGGCAAAGCAAAGCAAGGAAGGTCTTTCTAGGTCTTGCCAGGCAAGGCACACATAAGCAAGCAAGCAAAACAAGAGTAGACTAGCCACAGCATCAAAGGCAAGGCAAGGCCAAGTGACTCTGAGTGCCTTTCCTTGGCAAGTAAAAGATATAGTGACAATGTAATAGGGCAGGCGTTAAAGGTACCATGAGGAGGTATAGTCCAGCAAGATATTTATGTCGTAGACCCTTCTGTGCAGGAGCCATTGTTGGACATAGTACAGGACATGGCATACAGCTTGGCTTGGTAAGTTCCTGAAGGAGAATGGCAATGCTTTCTCATGGGAAGGAAAGCAAGTAGCCCCAGAGTTGGAGGTGCAGATAAGAAGCTGTGTCGCGCAGCTCAAGGACGACAGCAGCTTCTTGTGCCGGCATATTTGGAAGCACTCCCTCAATTTGTACAGTCATTGAGTCAGTATCCATCTTTGGAAGGCTGTCTGCCTCTAGTAAGAGTGTTCTGACACCATTGTATGGGATCAGTCACTGGATGTTTTGGATTTTGGAGGAGGGGATGCCCTTTTTCTTGAAATGAGCTTCTTGTTCTTCTCTTTGGCAAAGAAATTAAGTTTGGATGGGCACTTTGGGTGGTCTCAGTGAATTTAAAGGTTTTTCCCAAGAGGTTTCCCTGTGGGTTAGAGCTGTTGAACTGACAGTGGGAATCTAGACACCAAGTTGTTGAGCTTTTTGTCCTTGTAGCTTTAGTGTGTGAGTAGTCCCTGTTGCCATGCTGCTTGGATCTTGACTCTGAGACTGAAAGCTTAGGAGCATAGAGCTGAAAAAAAAAGTGCCAATAGCAGGGTGTGTGTTCATTGTTTGATGGGTGAAGCTGAAATTGTAGGCAGCAAAGAACTTTCTCTCTCCGCTGGCACATTTGTTGAGCGGATGTCTTTGAGTTTGTTACCGGACTCTGCGAGAGTGAAAATGTTTGTTAGGGCAGAGGATTTCGTGTTGCCCTTTGAGTGTGGTGCAAAAGTGTTTGCACACTTGGAGGGGGAAGATCAGCAAAGTCTTTTTTTCCTGGCACAGTTAATTTGAGAGCAGGGACGTTTCCAACTCGGCTCTGTCCTTTGGAGCTGGCCTCGGTGCGTTTCCTTCTTTTGTTAGTCGACAGCGCCATCGTGTGGTTATTTTGATGAGCGCTGGCAGCCGGTGCCAGGGAAAAAGCCAAGCTGTTTGCGGCTCCGGCCTCATTGGTGTAGGAGCAGCGCAGGGAAGAGCTCCGCTGGGGGTCCTGGCTCTTAGAGACTGAGAGAATGTGATCCTGTATGTAGCACAGAAGGAAGTGGAATTGTTTCATTGTGGGCTGTGCAGTTTATAAGCTGCAAATGAAAAGGCAATTGCAGCGCAGCCTCTTCTTTTCTGTGTGATCAGCTGCTCAACATGTAACTCGCACACACTGAACTGCATCCACCTCCCTGGAGATATAAAATGTGTATATCACTTTCCTCAAACTCTATGTATTACCTTGCACTCTAGCAGATCCCAAACGGCTTCAAAACGTCCAGCAGCTACTCAAAAAGAAAAAGTCCAACAAAAAGCTAGTGCTGGCCTTTAGAGTGCCTTTGCAGTCCGTAAAATAGACGAAATGCACTAGGGCTTTGAATGCTTCTTCCCAACTATATAAATTCTCTCCAAGTGGCAAAGTCCATCATTACAGCAAAATTTTTCAGCTGGAGTTCTGACTGAGAGATGTGCCAGGACAGAAGGCATTTGCTGACCTACCCTTTTTCCCTGTGTCACTTGGTATTTGCAGTACAATTATTTTCAGTGTCGCTGTGTCCAAGCAGCTAGAGATTACACAGATAGAAGTGTCAAGAGAGATGCTGCTAAAGTACGCCCTTCTTATAGCAGCATTTAAATGGCACACGACGCCTTGCTGCTTTTTCTTTCCTAGAGAGACCCGCTGTCAATTTTTTCACTCTGGCTTCTTGATCAAAAATGTCCACCTGAAATGTCTTACAGAAATAGGCTCCAGGTGTAAAAACCAGTACGGGGCTACATTTTCTGCGTGCTCCACATAAGTCACATCAAACTCACTCATCAAACTTCACTCTCTCCTTCCATTCTCCACTGCCTCTACCATTGTGTTCTCTGGATCTCAGAGTCTAAAGGCAGGCACAATAGTTTCCACTGAGGGGTTGGAAGAGGTGTACAAGCAGCACAAATAGCTTCTGCGCTGCGCAGGCCATTTCTCTGCATTTTAGAGTCTAAGGGAAAGCGCTAGTGTTCCTGCGGAGAGCTGCAACAGCTGCAGAATATGTGTTGTCTTGGCACATGTTTGCAATCCACCATGATGGATCCTTAGTGAAACCAAACTGTGGTTCTGCTTCAAACATCTCACCCTGCTTGGCCACAAAGCTTTCGCTGACATGTCCCATTGCCTTTTTATTGCTGCGTTTCATTTTCAGAGTTTGTACGGAATCATTGCACTTTGCTTCTAAGCTGAACGTCGATACTGCTGGAGTCTCATATGTCCATTTTCTTCTCACACAAAAAAACTGCTTCCTTTAAAACATGCTGATGCGACCTGCTTTCTTGCTCAGCTGTAATTTTAGGGGTGTTCTCTGTCCCGCTTACAGTCTGAATCTAAACTAAGAAGTTTATGGGACACAGATGTGCCAAGACAAATAGTTTGCTTGGACCTTGCCACGTGTATTCAAAAGCATCCTTTCACTCCACCATCAAGTCACTGCTTTCTTCTGCTTTACATCCTGCAAACTTCACACACACATACATACATACAAACTGGAATGAGGCACTTTCTTTCTTTCTTTCTCAGCTACACTCACCTATCCCCCACGCTAACTTTTTTACCGCTTTTCTCTTGGCCTTGCTATGCATACTTTTCCTCTTAAGACACCCATTGTCTGGCCTACCCCTTCCCTACATTGCCTTGCCTTTCCTTTCCTATCCAACCTTGCATTTCTTTGTCATTCCTGGCCATTGTTTTCCTCTTCCTTCCTGACCCATCCATGTCTTTCCCTTGCCCATCCTACCAGTCCAGTGCCTTGCACCACCCATCCCCCTTGCCACTTTGTCCAGTTTCCCTTCCCCTTTGTCCAGCTCCAATCTTTCATTTCCTTCTCCTTCTAGGACTCTCATTGCCTTGCTTGCCTCTCCTTTGTCTAGCCTGGCAAAGCCACCACTTTTCTTGGCGTTACCTTTGAACCTCTCCTCTCCTCTCCCTTGCCTTGCATTCCCTTGCTCACTCGTCCCCCACCTGGAATTCAATACCCCTCTTTTTGAGGAATTTCTTCATCTTGCCTTGCCCTGCCTGCTTCTCCTAGGATTCTCAAGGCTTTCACGTACCTCCAGCATTTCAGGAGCATGTGAGAGGAAGCCCAAAAGAGGTCACGTGCAAGCACACCCATCTGTCCTGGCAGCTTGCTTCTGGCACCTATCCTTACATGTCTTGAATTTTGGACATAAAATTCACATTTCACCTTTGCGCTTCAGGACCAGAATGACAGTTCTTTTGTATACCAAGGAAAGCAGGTAATCCAAGTGTTTTAGGTGCAGATTAGAGATGGCCCATGTGAGATCAAGTCCAGCCAGAGAAGTCTGTCCTAGCCCCTTTTGTGTACCAGCAGTCTTTGAATGTACCTCTCATTTGTCTTGCCTTGGTGACCCAAAAGTTTCCTTGCCTTGCCCTGCCTTGCCTCCCTAGCCTTGCACTCCCTCCAGTGCCTACGCCCACACTTGACCTGCCTACTGCTTTCCTCCAGGGAAACCTAGCCTTGCCTAGGCCTTCCTGTTTCTGCCTGGCCTTCCTGTGCCCATCCTTGCCTAGAAGTTCTGGGCCTTCTCTCACCCACCACTCCATTTGCTTGCCCCTCATGGCTCCAGCCTTGTCAGCTTCTCCCTTGACTTGCCTACAATTGCGCCTACACTTGGTTTGCATTGCAAAGAGCGGTAGGCAAGGCAAAGCAAAGCAAGGAAGGTCTTTCTAGGTCTTGCCAGGCAAGGCACACATAAGCAAGCAAGCAAAACAAGAGTAGACTAGCCACAGCATCAAAGGCAAGGCAAGGCCAAGTGACTCTGAGTGCCTTTCCTTGGCAAGTAAAAGATATAGTGACAATGTAATAGGGCAGGCGTTAAAGGTACCATGAGGAGGTATAGTCCAGCAAGATATTTATGTCGTAGACCCTTCTGTGCAGGAGCCATTGTTGGACATAGTACAGGACATGGCATACAGCTTGGCTTGGTAAGTTCCTGAAGGAGAATGGCAATGCTTTCTCATGGGAAGGAAAGCAAGTAGCCCCAGAGTTGGAGGTGCAGATAAGAAGCTGTGTCGCGCAGCTCAAGGACGACAGCAGCTTCTTGTGCCGGCATATTTGGAAGCACTCCCTCAATTTGTACAGTCATTGAGTCAGTATCCATCTTTGGAAGGCTGTCTGCCTCTAGTAAGAGTGTTCTGACACCATTGTATGGGATCAGTCACTGGATGTTTTGGATTTTGGAGGAGGGGATGCCCTTTTTCTTGAAATGAGCTTCTTGTTCTTCTCTTTGGCAAAGAAATTAAGTTTGGATGGGCACTTTGGGTGGTCTCAGTGAATTTAAAGGTTTTTCCCAAGAGGTTTCCCTGTGGGTTAGAGCTGTTGAACTGACAGTGGGAATCTAGACACCAAGTTGTTGAGCTTTTTGTCCTTGTAGCTTTAGTGTGTGAGTAGTCCCTGTTGCCATGCTGCTTGGATCTTGACTCTGAGACTGAAAGCTTAGGAGCATAGAGCTGAAAAAAAAAGTGCCAATAGCAGGGTGTGTGTTCATTGTTTGATGGGTGAAGCTGAAATTGTAGGCAGCAAAGAACTTTCTCTCTCCGCTGGCACATTTGTTGAGCGGATGTCTTTGAGTTTGTTACCGGACTCTGCGAGAGTGAAAATGTTTGTTAGGGCAGAGGATTTCGTGTTGCCCTTTGAGTGTGGTGCAAAAGTGTTTGCACACTTGGAGGGGGAAGATCAGCAAAGTCTTTTTTTCCTGGCACAGTTAATTTGAGAGCAGGGACGTTTCCAACTCGGCTCTGTCCTTTGGAGCTGGCCTCGGTGCGTTTCCTTCTTTTGTTAGTCGACAGCGCCATCGTGTGGTTATTTTGATGAGCGCTGGCAGCCGGTGCCAGGGAAAAAGCCAAGCTGTTTGCGGCTCCGGCCTCATTGGTGTAGGAGCAGCGCAGGGAAGAGCTCCGCTGGGGGTCCTGGCTCTTAGAGACTGAGAGAATGTGATCCTGTATGTAGCACAGAAGGAAGTGGAATTGTTTCATTGTGGGCTGTGCAGTTTATAAGCTGCAAATGAAAAGGCAATTGCAGCGCAGCCTCTTCTTTTCTGTGTGATCAGCTGCTCAACATGTAACTCGCACACACTGAACTGCATCCACCTCCCTGGAGATATAAAATGTGTATATCACTTTCCTCAAACTCTATGTATTACCTTGCACTCTAGCAGATCCCAAACGGCTTCAAAACGTCCAGCAGCTACTCAAAAAGAAAAAGTCCAACAAAAAGCTAGTGCTGGCCTTTAGAGTGCCTTTGCAGTCCGTAAAATAGACGAAATGCACTAGGGCTTTGAATGCTTCTTCCCAACTATATAAATTCTCTCCAAGTGGCAAAGTCCATCATTACAGCAAAATTTTTCAGCTGGAGTTCTGACTGAGAGATGTGCCAGGACAGAAGGCATTTGCTGACCTACCCTTTTTCCCTGTGTCACTTGGTATTTGCAGTACAATTATTTTCAGTGTCGCTGTGTCCAAGCAGCTAGAGATTACACAGATAGAAGTGTCAAGAGAGATGCTGCTAAAGTACGCCCTTCTTATAGCAGCATTTAAATGGCACACGACGCCTTGCTGCTTTTTCTTTCCTAGAGAGACCCGCTGTCAATTTTTTCACTCTGGCTTCTTGATCAAAAATGTCCACCTGAAATGTCTTACAGAAATAGGCTCCAGGTGTAAAAACCAGTACGGGGCTACATTTTCTGCGTGCTCCACATAAGTCACATCAAACTCACTCATCAAACTTCACTCTCTCCTTCCATTCTCCACTGCCTCTACCATTGTGTTCTCTGGATCTCAGAGTCTAAAGGCAGGCACAATAGTTTCCACTGAGGGGTTGGAAGAGGTGTACAAGCAGCACAAATAGCTTCTGCGCTGCGCAGGCCATTTCTCTGCATTTTAGAGTCTAAGGGAAAGCGCTAGTGTTCCTGCGGAGAGCTGCAACAGCTGCAGAATATGTGTTGTCTTGGCACATGTTTGCAATCCACCATGATGGATCCTTAGTGAAACCAAACTGTGGTTCTGCTTCAAACATCTCACCCTGCTTGGCCACAAAGCTTTCGCTGACATGTCCCATTGCCTTTTTATTGCTGCGTTTCATTTTCAGAGTTTGTACGGAATCATTGCACTTTGCTTCTAAGCTGAACGTCGATACTGCTGGAGTCTCATATGTCCATTTTCTTCTCACACAAAAAAACTGCTTCCTTTAAAACATGCTGATGCGACCTGCTTTCTTGCTCAGCTGTAATTTTAGGGGTGTTCTCTGTCCCGCTTACAGTCTGAATCTAAACTAAGAAGTTTATGGGACACAGATGTGCCAAGACAAATAGTTTGCTTGGACCTTGCCACGTGTATTCAAAAGCATCCTTTCACTCCACCATCAAGTCACTGCTTTCTTCTGCTTTACATCCTGCAAACTTCACACACACATACATACATACAAACTGGAATGAGGCACTTTCTTTCTTTCTTTCTCAGCTACACTCACCTATCCCCCACGCTAACTTTTTTACCGCTTTTCTCTTGGCCTTGCTATGCATACTTTTCCTCTTAAGACACCCATTGTCTGGCCTACCCCTTCCCTACATTGCCTTGCCTTTCCTTTCCTATCCAACCTTGCATTTCTTTGTCATTCCTGGCCATTGTTTTCCTCTTCCTTCCTGACCCATCCATGTCTTTCCCTTGCCCATCCTACCAGTCCAGTGCCTCGCACCACCCATCCCCCTTGCCACTTTGTCCAGTTTCCCTTCCCCTTTGTCCAGCTCCAATCTTTCATTTCCTTCTCCTTCTAGGACTCTCATTGCCTTGCTTGCCTCTCCTTTGTCTAGCCTGGCAAAGCCACCACTTTTCTTGGCGTTACCTTTGAACCTCTCCTCTCCTCTCCCTTGCCTTGCATTCCCTTGCTCACTCGTCCCCCACCTGGAATTCAATACCCCTCTTTTTGAGGAATTTCTTCATCTTGCCTTGCCCTGCCTGCTTCTCCTAGGATTCTCAAGGCTTTCACGTACCTCCAGCATTTCAGGAGCATGTGAGAGGAAGCCCAAAAGAGGTCACGTGCAAGCACACCCATCTCTCCTGGCAGCTTGCTTCTGGCACCTATCCTTACATGTCTTGAATTTTGGACATAAAATTCACATTTCACCTTTGCGCTTCAGGACCAGAATGACAGTTCTTTTGTATACCAAGGAAAGCAGGTAATCCAAGTGTTTTAGGTGCAGATTAGAGATGGCCCATGTGAGATCAAGTCCAGCCAGAGAAGTCTGTCCTAGCCCCTTTTGTGTACCAGCAGTCTTTGAATGTACCTCTCATTTGTCTTGCCTTGGTGACCCAAAAGTTTCCTTGCCTTGCCCTGCCTTGCCTCCCTAGCCTTGCACTCCCTCCAGTGCCTACGCCCACACTTGACCTGCCTACTGCTTTCCTCCAGGGAAACCTAGCCTTGCCTAGGCCTTCCTGTTTCTGCCTGGCCTTCCTGTGCCCATCCTTGCCTAGAAGTTCTGGGCCTTCTCTCACCCACCACTCCATTTGCTTGCCCCTCATGGCTCCAGCCTTGTCAGCTTCTCCCTTGACTTGCCTACAATTGCGCCTACACTTGGTTTGCATTGCAAAGAGCGGTAGGCAAGGCAAAGCAAAGCAAGGAAGGTCTTTCTAGGTCTTGCCAGGCAAGGCACACATAAGCAAGCAAGCAAAACAAGAGTAGACTAGCCACAGCATCAAAGGCAAGGCAAGGCCAAGTGACTCTGAGTGCCTTTCCTTGGCAAGTAAAAGATATAGTGACAATGTAATAGGGCAGGCGTTAAAGGTACCATGAGGAGGTATAGTCCAGCAAGATATTTATGTCGTAGACCCTTCTGTGCAGGAGCCATTGTTGGACATACTACAGGACATGGCATACAGCTTGGCTTGGTAAGTTCCTGAAGGAGAATGGCAATGCTTTCTCATGGGAAGGAAAGCACGTAGCCCCAGAGTTGGAGGTGCAGATAAGAAGCTGTGTCGCGCAGCCCAAGGACGACAGCAGCTTCTTGTGCAGGCATATTTGGAAGCACTCCCTCAATTTGTACAGTCATTGAGTCAGTATCCATCTTTGGAAGGCTGTCTGCCTCTAGTAAGAGTGTTCTGACACCATTGTATGGGATCAGTCACTGGATGTTTTGGATTTTGGAGGAGGGGATGCCCTTTCTCTTGAAATGAGCTTCTTGTTCTTCTCTTTGGCAAAGAAATTAAGTTTGGATGGGCACTTTGGGTGGTCTCAGTGAATTTAAAGGTTTTTCCCAAGAGGTTTCCCTGTGGGTTAGAGCTGTTGAACTGACAGTGGGAATCTAGACAGCAAGTTGTTGAGCTTTTTGTCCTTGTAGCTTTAGTGTGTGAGTAGTCCCTGTTGCCATGCTGCTTGGATCTTGACTCTGAGACTGAAAGCTTAGGAGCGTAGAGCTGAAAAGAAAAGTGCCAATAGCAGGGTGTGTGTTCATTGTTTGATGGGTGAAGCTGAAATTGTAGGCAGCAAAGAACTTTCTCTCTCCGCTGGCACATTTGTTGAGCGGATGTCTTTGAGTTTGTTACCGGACTCTGCGAGAGTGAAAATGTTTGTTAGGGCAGAGGATTTCGTGTTGCCCTTTGAGTGTGGTGCAAAAGTGTTTGCACACTTGGAGGGGGAAGATCAGCAAAGTCTTTTTTTCCTGGCACAGTTAATTTGAGAGCAGGGACGTTTCCAACACAGCTCTGTCTTTTGGAGCTGGCCTCGGTGCGTTTCCTTCTTTTGTTAGTCGACAGCGCCATCGTTTGGTTATTTTGATGAGCGCTGGCAGACGGTGCCAGGGAAAAAGCCAAGCTGTTTGCGGCTCCGGCCTCATTGGTGTAAGAGCAGCGCAGGGAAGAGCTCTGCTGGGGGTCCTGGCTCTTAGAGACTGAGAGAATGTGATCCTGTATGTAGCACAGAAGGAAGTGGAATTGTTTCATTGTGGGCTGTGCAGTTTATAAGCTGCAAATGAAAAGGCAATTGCAGCGCAGCCTCTTCTTTTCTGTGTGATAAGCTGCTCAACATGTAACTCGCACACACTGAACTGCATCCACCTCCCTGGAGATATAAAATGTGTATATCACTTTCCTCAAACTCTATGTATTACCTTGCACTCTAGCAGATCCCAAACGGCTTCAAAACGTCCAGCAGCTACTCAAAAAGAAAAAGTCCAACAAAAAGCTAGTGCTGGTCTTTAGAGTGCCTTTGCAGTCCGTAAAATAGACGAAATGCACTAGGGCTTTGAATGCTTCTTCCCAACTATATAAATTCTTTCCAAGTGGCAAAGTCCATCATTACAGCAAAATTTTTCAGCTGGAGTTCTGACTGAGAGATGTGCCAGGACAGAAGGCATTTGCTGACCTACCCTTTTTCCCTGTGTCACTTGGTATTTGCAGTACAATTATTTTCAGTGTCGCTGTGTCCAAGCAGCTAGAGATTACACAGATAGAAGTGTCAAGAGAGATGCTGCTAAAGTACGCCCTTCTTATAGCAGCATTTAAATGGCACACGACGCCTTGCTGCTTTTTCTTTCCCACAGACACCTGCTGTCAATTTTTTCACTCTGGCTTCTTGATCAAAAATGTCCACCTGAAATGTCTTACAGAAATAGGCTCCAGGTGTAAAAACCAGTACGGGGCTACATTTTCTGCGTGCTCCACATAAGTCACATCAAACTCACTCATCAAACTTCACTCTCTCCTTCCATTCTCCACTGCCTCTACCATTGTGTTCTCTGGATCTCAGAGTCTAAAGGCAGGCACAATAGTTTCCACTGAGGGGTTGGAAGAGGTGTACAAGCAGCACAAATAGCTTCTGCGCTGCGCAGGCCATTTCTCTGCATTTTAGAGTCTAAGGGAAAGCGCTAGTGTTCCTGCGGAGAGCTGCAACAGCTGCAGAATATGTGTTGTCTTGGCACATGTTTGCAATCCACCATGATGGATCCTTAGTGAAACCAAACTGTGGTTCTGCTTCAAACATCTCACCCTGCTTGGCCACAAAGCTTTCGCTGACATGTCCCATTGCCTTTTTATTGCTGCGTTTCATTTTCAGAGTTTGTACGGAATCATTGCACTTTGCTTCTAAGCTGAACGTCGATACTGCTGGAGTCTCATATGTCCATTTTCTTCTCACACAAAAAAACTGCTTCCTTTAAAACATGCTGATGCGACCTGCTTTCTTGCTCAGCTGTAATTTTAGGGGTGTTCTCTGTCCCGCTTACAGTCTGAATCTAAACTAAGAAGTTTATGGGACACAGATGTGCCAAGACAAATAGTTTGCTTGGACCTTGCCACGTGTATTCAAAAGCATCCTTTCACTCCACCATCAAGTCACTGCTTTCTTCTGCTTTACATCCTGCAAACTTCACACACACATACATACATACAAACTGGAATGAGGCACTTTCTTTCTTTCTTTCTCAGCTACACTCACCTATCCCCCACGCTAACTTTTTTACCGCTTTTCTCTTGGCCTTGCTATGCATACTTTTCCTCTTAAGACACCCATTGTCTGGCCTACCCCTTCCCTACATTGCCTTGCCTTTCCTTTCCTATCCAACCTTGCATTTCTTTGTCATTCCTGGCCATTGTTTTCCTCTTCCTTCCTGACCCATCCATGTCTTTCCCTTGCCCTTCCTACCAGTCCAGTGCCTTGCACCACCCATCCCCCTTGCCACTTTGTCCAGTTTCCCTTCCCCTTTGTCCAGCTCCAATCTTTCATTTCCTTCTCCTTCTAGGACTCTCATTGCCTTGCTTGCCTCTCCTTTGTCTTGCCTGGCAAAGCCACCACTTTTCTTGGCGTTACCTTTGAACCTCTCCTCTCCTCTCCCTTGCCTTGCATTCCCTTGCTCACTCGTCCCCCACCTGGAATTCAATACCCCTCTTTTTGCGGCATTTCTTCATCTTGCCTTGCCCTGCCTGCTTCTCCTAGGACTCTCAAGGCTTTCACGTACCTCCAGCGTTTCAGGAGCATGTGAGAGGAAGCCCAAAAGAGGTCACGTGCAAGCACACCCATCTGTCCTGGCAGCTTGCTTCTGGCACCTATCCTTACATGTCTTGAATTTTGGACATAAAATTCACATTTCACCTTTGCGCTTCAGGACCAGAATGACAGTTCTTTTGTATACCAAGGAAAGCAGGTAATCCAAGTGTTTTAGGTGCAGATTAGAGATGGCCCATGTGAGATCAAGGCCAGCCAGAGAAGTGTGTCCTAGCCCCTTTTGTGTACCAGCAGTCTTTGAATGTACCTCTCATTTGTCTTGCCTTGGTGACCCAAAAGTTTCCTTGCCTTGCCCTGCCTTGCCTCCCTAGCCTTGCACTCCCTCCAGTGCCTACGCCCACACTTGACCTGCCCACACTTGACTGCTTTCCTCCAGGGAAACCTAGCCTTGCCTAGGCCTTCCTGTTTCTGCCTGGCCTTCCTATGCCCATCCTTGCCTAGAAGTTCTGGGCCTTCTCTCACCTACCACTCCATTTGCTTGCCCCTCATGGCTCCAGCCTTGTCAGCTTCTCCCTTGACTTGCCTACAATTTCGCCTACACTTGGTTTGCATTGCAAAGAGCGGTAGGCAAGGCAAAGCAAAGCAAAGCAAGGTCTTTCTAGGTCTTGCCAGGCAAGGCACACATAAGCAAGCAAGCAAAACAAGAGTAGACTAGCCACAGCATCAAAGGCAAGGCAAGGCCAAGTGACTCTGAGTGCCTTTCCTTGGCAAGTAAAAGATATAGTGACAATGTAATAGGGCAGGCGTTAAAGGTACCATGAGGAGGTATAGTCCAGAGAGATATTTATGTCGTAGACCCTTCTGTGCAGGAGCCATTGTTGGACATAGTACAGGACATGGCATACAGCTTGGCTTGGTAAGTTCCTGAAGGAGAATGGCAATGCTTTCTCATGGGAAGGAAAGCACGTAGCCCCAGAGTTGGAGGTGCAGATAAGAAGCTGTGTCGCGCAGCCCAAGGACGACAGCAGCTTCTTGTGCAGGCATATTTGGAAGCACTCCCTCAATTTGTACAGTCATTGAGTCAGTATCCATCTTTGGAAGGCTGTCTGCATCTAGTAAGAGTGTTCTGACACCATTGTATGGGATCAGTCACTGGATGTTTTGGATTTTGGAGGAGGGGATGCCCTTTCTCTTGAAATGAGCTTCTTGTTCTTCTCTTTGGCAAAGAAATTAAGTTTGGATGGGCACTTTGGGTGGTCTCAGTGAATTTAAAGGTTTTTCCCAAGAGGTTTCCCTGTGGGTTAGAGCTGTTGAACTGACAGTGGGAATCTAGACAGCAAGTTGTTGAGCTTTTTGTCCTTGTAGCTTTAGTGTGTGAGTAGTCCCTGTTGCCATGCTGCTTGGATCTTGACTCTGAGACTGAAAGCTTAGGAGCGTAGAGCTGAAAAGAAAAGTGCCAATAGCAGGGTGTGTGTTCATTGTTTGATGGGTGAAGCTGAAATTGTAGGCAGCAAAGAACTTTCTCTCTCCGCTGGCACATTTGTTGAGCGGATGTCTTTGAGTTTGTTACCGGACTCTGCGAGAGTGAAAATGTTTGTTAGGGCAGAGGATTTCGTGTTGCCCTTTGAGTGTGGTGCAAAAGTGTTTGCACACTTGGAGGGGGAAGATCAGCAAAGTCTTTTTTTCCTGGCACAGTTAATTTGAGAGCAGGGACGTTTCCAACTCGGCTCTGTCCTTTGGAGCTGGCCTCGGTGCGTTTCCTTCTTTTGTTAGTCGACAGCGCCATCGTTTGGTTATTTTGATGAGCGCTGGCAGACGGTGCCAGGGAAAAAGCCAAGCTGTTTGCAGCTCCGGCCTCATTGGTGAAGGAGCAGCGCAGGGAAGAGCTCTGCTGGGGGTCCTGGCTCTTAGAGACTGAGAGAATGTGATCCTGTATGTAGCACAGAAGGAAGTGGAATTGTTTCATTGTGGGCTGTGCAGTTTATAAGCTGCAAATGAAAAGGCAATTGCAGCGCAGCCTCTTCTTTTCTGTGTGATCAGCTGCTCAACATGTAACTCGCACACACTGAACTGCATCCACCTCCCTGGAGATATAAAATGTGTATATCACTTTCCTCAAACTCTATGTATTACCTTGCACTCTAGCAGATCCCAAACGGCTTCAAAACGTCCAGCAGCTACTCAAAAAGAAAAAGTCCAACAAAAAGCTAGTGCTGGCCTTTAGAGTGCCTTTGCAGTCCGTAAAATAGACGAAATGCACTAGGGCTTTGAATGCTTCTTCCCAACTATATAAATTCTCTCCAAGTGGCAAAGTCCATCATTACAGCAAAATTTTTCAGCTGGAGTTCTGACTGAGAGATGTGCCAGGACAGAAGGCATTTGCTGACCTACCCTTTTTCCCTGTGTCACTTGGTATTTGCAGTACAATTATTTTCAGCGTCGCTGTGTCCAAGCAGCTAGAGATTACACAGATAGAAGTGTCAAGAGAGATGCTGCTAAAGTACGCCCTTCTTATAGCAGCATTTAAATGGCACACGACGCCTTGCTGCTTTTTCTTTCCCACAGACACCTGCTGTCAATTTTTTCACTCTGGCTTCTTGATCAAAAATGTCCACCTGAAATGTCTTACAGAAATAGGCTCCAGGTGTAAAAACCAGTACGGGGCTACATTTTCTGCGTGCTCCACATAAGTCACATCAAACTCACTCATCAAACTTCACTCTCTCCTTCCATTCTCCACTGCCTCTACCATTGTGTTCTCTGGATCTCAGAGTCTAAAGGCAGGCGCAATAGTTTCCACTGAGGGGTTGGAAGAGGTGTACAAGCAGCACAAATAGCTTCTGCGCTGCGCAGGCCATTTCTCTGCATTTTAGAGTCTAAGTGAAAGCGCTAGTGTTCCTGCGGAGAGCTGCAACAGCTGCAGAATATGTGTTGTCTTGGCACATGTTTGCAATCCACCATGATGGATCCTTAGTGAAACCAAACTGTGGTTCTGCTTCAAACATCTCACCCTGCTTGGCCACAAAGCTTTCGCTGACATGTCCCATTGCCTTTTTATTGCTGCGTTTCATTTTCAGAGTTTGTACGGAATCATTGCACTTTGCTTCTAAGCTGAACGTCGATACTGCTGGAGTCTCATATGTCCATTTTCTTCTCACACAAAAAAACTGCTTCCTTTAAAACATGCTGATGCGACCTGCTTTCTTGCTCAGCTGTAATTTTAGGGGTGTTCTCTGTCCCGCTTACAGTCTGAATCTAAACTAAGAAGTTTATGGGACACAGATGTGCCAAGACAAATAGTTTGCTTGGACCTTGCCACGTGTATTCAAAAGCATCCTTTCACTCCACCATCAAGTCACTGCTTTCTTCTGCTTTACATCCTGCAAACTTCACACACACATACATACATACAAACTGGAATGAGGCACTTTCTTTCTTTCTTTCTCAGCTACACTCACCTATCCCCCACGCTAACTTTTTTACCGCTTTTCTCTTGGCCTTGCTATGCATACTTTTCCTCTTAAGACACCCATTGTCTGGCCTACCCCTTCCCTACATTGCCTTGCCTTTCCTTTCCTATCCAACCTTGCATTTCTTTGTCATTCCTGGCCATTGTTTTCCTCTTCCTTCCTGACCCATCCATGTCTTTCCCTTGCCCTTCCTACCAGTCCAGTGCCTTGCACCACCCATCCCCCTTGCCACTTTGTCCAGTTTCCCTTCCCCTTTGTCCAGCTCCAATCTTTCATTTCCTTCTCCTTCTAGGACTCTCATTGCCTTGCTTGCCTCTCCTTTGTCTTGCCTGGCAAAGCCACCACTTTTCTTGGCGTTCCCTTTGAACCTCTCCTCTCCCTTGCCTTGCATTCCCTTGCTCACTCGTCCCCCACCTGGAATTCAATACCCCTCTTTTTGCGGCATTTCTTCATCTTGCCTTGCCCTGCCTGCTTCTCCTAGGACTCTCAAGGCTTTCACGTACCTCCAGCGTTTCAGGAGCATGTGAGAGGAAGCCCAAAAGAGGTCACGTGCAAGCACACCCATCTGTCCTGGCAGCTTGCTTCTGGCACCTATCCTTACATGTCTTGAATTTTGGACATAAAATTCACATTTCACCTTTGCGCTTCAGGACCAGAATGACAGTTCTTTTGTATACCAAGGAAAGCAGGTAATCCAAGTGTTTTAGGTGCAGATTAGAGATGGCCCATGTGAGATCAAGGCCAGCCAGAGAAGTGTGTCCTAGCCCCTTTTGTGTACCAGCAGTCTTTGAATGTACCTCTCATTTGTCTTGCCTTGGTGACCCAAAAGTTTCCTTGCCTTGCCCTGCCTTGCCTCCCTAGCCTTGCACTCCCTCCAGTGCCTACGCCCACACTTGACCTGCCCACACTTGACTGCTTTCCTCCAGGGAAACCTAGCCTTGCCTAGGCCTTCCTGTTTCTGCCTGGCCTTCCTATGCCCATCCTTGCCTAGAAGTTCTGGGCCTTCTCTCACCTACCACTCCATTTGCTTGCCCCTCATGGCTCCAGCCTTGTCAGCTTCTCCCTTGACTTGCCTACAATTTCGCCTACACTTGGTTTGCATTGCAAAGAGCGGTAGGCAAGGCAAAGCAAAGCAAAGCAAGGTCTTTCTAGGTCTTGCCAGGCAAGGCACACATAAGCAAGCAAGCAAAACAAGAGTAGACTAGCCACAGCATCAAAGGCAAGGCAAGGCCAAGTGACTCTGAGTGCCTTTCCTTGGCAAGTAAAAGATATAGTGACAATGTAATAGGGCAGGCGTTAAAGGTACCATGAGGAGGTATAGTCCAGAGAGATATTTATGTCGTAGACCCTTCTGTGCAGGAGCCATTGTTGGACATAGTACAGGACATGGCATACAGCTTGGCTTGGTAAGTTCCTGAAGGAGAATGGCAATGCTTTCTCATGGGAAGGAAAGCACGTAGCCCCAGAGTTGGAGGTGCAGATAAGAAGCTGTGTCGCGCAGCCCAAGGACGACAGCAGCTTCTTGTGCAGGCATATTTGGAAGCACTCCCTCAATTTGTACAGTCATTGAGTCAGTATCCATCTTTGGAAGGCTGTCTGCCTCTAGTAAGAGTGTTCTGACACCATTGTATGGGATCAGTCACTGGATGTTTTGGATTTTGGAGGAGGGGATGCCCTTTCTCTTGAAATGAGCTTCTTGTTCTTCTCTTTGGCAAAGAAATTAAGTTTGGATGGGCACTTTGGGTGGTCTCAGTGAATTTAAAGGTTTTTCCCAAGAGGTTTCCCTGTGGGTTAGAGCTGTTGAACTGACAGTGGGAATCTAGACAGCAAGTTGTTGAGCTTTTTGTCCTTGTAGCTTTAGTGTGTGAGTAGTCCCTGTTGCCATGCTGCTTGGATCTTGACTCTGAGACTGAAAGCTTAGGAGCGTAGAGCTGAAAAGAAAAGTGCCAATAGCAGGGTGTGTGTTCATTGTTTGATGGGTGAAGCTGAAATTGTAGGCAGCAAAGAACTTTCTCTCTCCGCTGGCACATTTGTTGAGCGGATGTCTTTGAGTTTGTTACCGGACTCTGCGAGAGTGAAAATGTTTGTTAGGGCAGAGGATTTCGTGTTGCCCTTTGAGTGTGGTGCAAAAGTGTTTGCACACTTGGAGGGGGAAGATCAGCAAAGTCTTTTTTTCCTGGCACAGTTAATTTGAGAGCAGGGACGTTTCCAACTCGGCTCTGTCCTTTGGAGCTGGCCTCGGTGCGTTTCCTTCTTTTGTTAGTCGACAGCGCCATCGTTTGGTTATTTTGATGAGCGCTGGCAGACGGTGCCAGGGAAAAAGCCAAGCTGTTTGCAGCTCCGGCCTCATTGGTGAAGGAGCAGCGCAGGGAAGAGCTCTGCTGGGGGTCCTGGCTCTTAGAGACTGAGAGAATGTGATCCTGTATGTAGCACAGAAGGAAGTGGAATTGTTTCATTGTGGGCTGTGCAGTTTATAAGCTGCAAATGAAAAGGCAATTGCAGCGCAGCCTCTTCTTTTCTGTGTGATCAGCTGCTCAACATGTAACTCGCACACACTGAACTGCATCCACCTCCCTGGAGATATAAAATGTGTATATCACTTTCCTCAAACTCTATGTATTACCTTGCACTCTAGCAGATCCCAAACGGCTTCAAAACGTCCAGCAGCTACTCAAAAAGAAAAAGTCCAACAAAAAGCTAGTGCTGGCCTTTAGAGTGCCTTTGCAGTCCGTAAAATAGACGAAATGCACTAGGGCTTTGAATGCTTCTTCCCAACTATATAAATTCTCTCCAAGTGGCAAAGTCCATCATTACAGCAAAATTTTTCAGCTGGAGTTCTGACTGAGAGATGTGCCAGGACAGAAGGCATTTGCTGACCTACCCTTTTTCCCTGTGTCACTTGGTATTTGCAGTACAATTATTTTCAGCGTCGCTGTGTCCAAGCAGCTAGAGATTACACAGATAGAAGTGTCAAGAGAGATGCTGCTAAAGTACGCCCTTCTTATAGCAGCATTTAAATGGCACACGACGCCTTGCTGCTTTTTCTTTCCCACAGACACCTGCTGTCAATTTTTTCACTCTGGCTTCTTGATCAAAAATGTCCACCTGAAATGTCTTACAGAAATAGGCTCCAGGTGTAAAAACCAGTACGGGGCTACATTTTCTGCGTGCTCCACATAAGTCACATCAAACTCACTCATCAAACTTCACTCTCTCCTTCCATTCTCCACTGCCTCTACCATTGTGTTCTCTGGATCTCAGAGTCTAAAGGCAGGCACAATAGTTTCCACTGAGGGGTTGGAAGAGGTGTACAAGCAGCACAAATAGCTTCTGCGCTGCGCAGGCCATTTCTCTGCATTTTAGAGTCTAAGGGAAAGCGCTAGTGTTCCTGCGGAGAGCTGCAACAGCTGCAGAATATGTGTTGTCTTGGCACATGTTTGCAATCCACCATGATGGATCCTTAGTGAAACCAAACTGTGGTTCTGCTTCAAACATCTCACCCTGCTTGGCCACAAAGCTTTCGCTGACATGTCCCATTGCCTTTTTATTGCTGCGTTTCATTTTCAGAGTTTGTACGGAATCATTGCACTTTGCTTCTAAGCTGAACGTCGATACTGCTGGAGTCTCATATGTCCATTTTCTTCTCACACAAAAAAACTGCTTCCTTTAAAACATGCTGATGCGACCTGCTTTCTTGCTCAGCTGTAATTTTAGGGGTGTTCTCTGTCCCGCTTACAGTCTGAATCTAAACTAAGAAGTTTATGGGACACAGATGTGCCAAGACAAATAGTTTGCTTGGACCTTGCCACGTGTATTCAAAAGCATCCTTTCACTCCACCATCAAGTCACTGCTTTCTTCTGCTTTACATCCTGCAAACTTCACACACACATACATACATACAAACTGGAATGAGGCACTTTCTTTCTTTCTTTCTCAGCTACACTCACCTATCCCCCACGCTAACTTTTTTACCGCTTTTCTCTTGGCCTTGCTATGCATACTTTTCCTCTTAAGACACCCATTGTCTGGCCTACCCCTTCCCTACATTGCCTTGCCTTTCCTTTCCTATCCAACCTTGCATTTCTTTGTCATTCCTGGCCTTTGTTTTCCTCTTCCTTCCTGACCCATCCATGTCTTTCCCTTGCCCTTCCTACCAGTCCAGTGCCTTGCACCACCCATCCCCCTTGCCACTTTGTCCAGTTTCCCTTCCCCTTTGTCCAGCTCCAATCTTTCATTTCCTTCTCCTTCTAGGACTCTCATTGCCTTGCTTGCCTCTCCTTTGTCTTGCCTGGCAAAGCCACCACTTTTCTTGGCGTTACCTTTGAACCTCTCCTCTCCTCTCCCTTGCCTTGCATTCCCTTGCTCACTCGTCCCCCACCTGGAATTCAATACCCCTCTTTTTGCGGCATTTCTTCATCTTGCCTTGCCCTGCCTGCTTCTCCTAGGACTCTCAAGGCTTTCACGTACCTCCAGCGTTTCAGGAGCATGTGAGAGGAAGCCCAAAAGAGGTCACGTGCAAGCACACCCATCTGTCCTGGCAGCTTGCTTCTGGCACCTATCCTTACATGTCTTGAATTTTGGACATAAAATTCACATTTCACCTTTGCGCTTCAGGACCAGAATGACAGTTCTTTTGTATACCAAGGAAAGCAGGTAATCCAAGTGTTTTAGGTGCAGATTAGAGATGGCCCATGTGAGATCAAGGCCAGCCAGAGAAGTGTGTCCTAGCCCCTTTTGTGTACCAGCAGTCTTTGAATGTACCTCTCATTTGTCTTGCCTTGGTGACCCAAAAGTTTCCTTGCCTTGCCCTGCCTTGCCTCCCTAGCCTTGCACTCCCTCCAGTGCCTACGCCCACACTTGACCTGCCCACACTTGACTGCTTTCCTCCAGGGAAACCTAGCCTTGCCTAGGCCTTCCTGTTTCTGCCTGGCCTTCCTATGCCCATCCTTGCCAAGAAGTTCTGGGCCTTCTCTCACCTACCACTCCATTTGCTTGCCCCTCATGGCTCCAGCCTTGTCAGCTTCTCCCTTGACTTGCCTACAATTTCGCCTACACTTGGTTTGCATTGCAAAGAGCGGTAGGCAAGGCAAAGCAAAGCAAAGCAAGGTCTTTCTAGGTCTTGCCAGGCAAGGCACACATAAGCAAGCAAGCAAAACAAGAGTAGACTAGCCACAGCATCAAAGGCAAGGCAAGGCCAAGTGACTCTGAGTGCCTTTCCTTGGCAAGTAAAAGATATAGTGACAATGTAATAGGGCAGGCGTTAAAGGTACCATGAGGAGGTATAGTCCAGAGAGATATTTATGTCGTAGACCCTTCTGTGCAGGAGCCATTGTTGGACATAGTACAGGACATGGCATACAGCTTGACTTGGTAAGTTCCTGAAGGAGAATGGCAATGCTTTCTCATGGGAAGGAAAGCACGTAGCCCCAGAGTTGGAGGTGCAGATAAGAAGCTGTGTCGCGCAGCCCAAGGACGACAGCAGCTTCTTGTGCAGGCATATTTGGAAGCACTCCCTCAATTTGTACAGTCATTGAGTCAGTATCCATCTTTGGAAGGCTGTCTGCATCTAGTAAGAGTGTTCTGACACCATTGTATGGGATCAGTCACTGGATGTTTTGGATTTTGGAGGAGGGGATGCCCTTTCTCTTGAAATGAGCTTCTTGTTCTTCTCTTTGGCAAAGAAATTAAGTTTGGATGGGCACTTTGGGTGGTCTCAGTGAATTTAAAGGTTTTTCCCAAGAGGTTTCCCTGTGGGTTAGAGCTGTTGAACTGACAGTGGGAATCTAGACAGCAAGTTGTTGAGCTTTTTGTCCTTGTAGCTTTAGTGTGTGAGTAGTCCCTGTTGCCATGCTGCTTGGATCTTGACTCTGAGACTGAAAGCTTAGGAGCGTAGAGCTGAAAAGAAAAGTGCCAATAGCAGGGTGTGTGTTCATTGTTTGATGGGTGAAGCTGAAATTGTAGGCAGCAAAGAACTTTCTCTCTCCGCTGGCACATTTGTTGAGCGGATGTCTTTGAGTTTGTTACCGGACTCTGCGAGAGTGAAAATGTTTGTTAGGGCAGAGGATTTCGTGTTGCCCTTTGAGTGTGGTGCAAAAGTGTTTGCACACTTGGAGGGGGAAGATCAGCAAAGTCTTTTTTTCCTGGCACAGTTAATTTGAGAGCAGGGACGTTTCCAACTCGGCTCTGTCCTTTGGAGCTGGCCTCGGTGCGTTTCCTTCTTTTGTTAGTCGACAGCGCCATCGTTTGGTTATTTTGATGAGCGCTGGCAGACGGTGCCAGGGAAAAAGCCAAGCTGTTTGCAGCTCCGGCCTCATTGGTGAAGGAGCAGCGCAGGGAAGAGCTCTGCTGGGGGTCCTGGCTCTTAGAGACTGAGAGAATGTGATCCTGTATGTAGCACAGAAGGAAGTGGAATTGTTTCATTGTGGGCTGTGCAGTTTATAAGCTGCAAATGAAAAGGCAATTGCAGCGCAGCCTCTTCTTTTCTGTGTGATCAGCTGCTCAACATGTAACTCGCACACACTGAACTGCATCCACCTCCCTGGAGATATAAAATGTGTATATCACTTTCCTCAAACTCTATGTATTACCTTGCACTCTAGCAGATCCCAAACCGCTTCAAAACGTCCAGAAGCTACTCAAAAAGAAAAAGTCCAACAAAAAGCTAGTGCTGGCCTTTAGAGTGCCTTTGCAGTCCGTAAAATAGACGAAATGCACTAGGGCTTTGAATGCTTCTTCCCAACTATATAAATTCTCTCCAAGTGGCAAAGTCCATCATTACAGCAAAATTTTTCAGCTGGAGTTCTGACTGAGAGATGTGCCAGGACAGAAGGCATTTGCTGACCTACCCTTTTTCCCTGTGTCACTTGGTATTTGCAGTACAATTATTTTCAGTGTCGCTGTGTCCAAGCAGCTAGAGATTACACAGATAGAAGTGTCAAGAGAGATGCTGCTAAAGTACGCCCTTCTTATAGCAGCATTTAAATGGCACACGACGCCTTGCTGCTTTTTCTTTCCCACAGACACCTGCTGTCAATTTTTTCACTCTGGCTTCTTGATCAAAAATGTCCACCTGAAATGTCTTACAGAAATAGGCTCCAGGTGTAAAAACCAGTACGGGGCTACATTTTCTGCGTGCTCCACATAAGTCACATCAAACTCACTCATCAAACTTCACTCTCTCCTTCCATTCTCCACTGCCTCTACCATTGTGTTCTCTGGATCTCAGAGTCTAAAGGCAGGCGCAATAGTTTCCACTGAGGGGTTGGAAGAGGTGTACAAGCAGCACAAATAGCTTCTGCGCTGCGCAGGCCATTTCTCTGCATTTTAGAGCCTAAGGGAAAGCGCTAGTGTTCCTGCGGAGAGCTGCAACAGCTGCAGAATATGTGTTGTCTTGGCACATGTTTGCAATCCACCATGATGGATCCTTAGTGAAACCAAACTGTGGTTCTGCTTCAAACATCTCACCCTGCTTGGCCACAAAGCTTTCGCTGACATGTCCCATTGCCTTTTTATTGCTGCGTTTCATTTTCAGAGTTTGTACGGAATCATTGCACTTTGCTTCTAAGCTGAACGTCGATACTGCTGGAGTCTCATATGTCCATTTTCTTCTCACACAAAAAAACTGCTTCCTTTAAAACATGCTGATGCGACCTGCTTTCTTGCTCAGCTGTAATTTTAGGGGTGTTCTCTGTCCCGCTTACAGTCTGAATCTAAACTAAGAAGTTTATGGGACACAGATGTGCCAAGACAAATAGTTTGCTTGGACCTTGCCACGTGTATTCAAAAGCATCCTTTCACTCCACCATCAAGTCTCTGCTTTACATCCTGCAAACTTCACACACACATACATACATACATACTGGAATGAGGCACTTTCTTTCTTTCTTTCTTTCTTTCTTTCTCAGCTACACTCACCTATTCCCCACGCTAACTTCTTTACCGCTTTTCTCTTGGCCTTGCTATGCATACTTTTCCTCTTAAGACACCCATTGTCTGGCCTACCCCTTCCCTACATTGCCTTGCCTTTCCTTTCCTATCCAACCTTGCATTTCTTTGTCATTCCTGGCCATTGTTTTCCTCTTCCTTCCTGACCCATCCATGTCTTTCCCTTGCCCTTCCTACCAGTCCAGTGCCTTGCACCACCCATCCCCCTTGCCACTTTGTCCAGTTTCCCTTCCCCTTTGTCCAGCTCCAATCTTTCATTTCCTTCTCCTTCTAGGACTCTCATTGCCTTGCTTGCCTCTCCTTTGTCTTGCCTGGCAAAGCCACCACTTTTCTTGGCGTTACCTTTGAACCTCTCCTCTCCTCTCCCTTGCCTTGCATTCCCTTGCTCACTCGTCCCCCACCTGGAATTCAATACTCCTCTTTTTGCGGCATTTCTTCATCTTGCCTTGCCCTGCCTGCTTCTCCTAGGACTCTCAAGGCTTTCACGTACCTCCAGCGTTTCAGGAGCATGTGAGAGGAAGCCCAAAAGAGGTCACGTGCAAGCACACCCATCTGTCCTGGCAGCTTGCTTCTGGCACCTATCCTTACATGTCTTGAATTTTGGACATAAAATTCACATTTCACCTTTGCGCTTCAGGACCAGAATGACAGTTCTTTTGTATACCAAGGAAAGCAGGTAATGCAAGTGTTTTAGGTGCAGATTAGAGATGGCCCATGTGAGATCAAGGCCAGCCAGAGAAGTCTGTCCTAGCCCCTTTTGTGTACCAGCAGTCTTTGAATGTACCTCTCATTTGTCTTGCCTTGGTGACCCAAAAGTTTCCTTGCCTTGCCCTGCCTTGCCTCCCTAGCCTTGCACTCCCTCCAGTGCCTACGCCCACCCTTGACCTGCCCACACTTGACTGCTTTCCTCCAGGGAAACCTAGCCTTGCCTAGGCCTTCCTGTTTCTGCCTGGCCTTCCTATGCCCATCCTTGCCTAGAAGTTCTGGGCCTTCTCTCACCTACCACTCCATTTGCTTGCCCCTCATGGCTCCAGCCTTGTCAGCTTCTCCCTTGACTTGCCTACAATTGCGCCTACACTTGGTTTGCATTGCAAAGAGCGGTAGGCAAGGCAAAGCAAAGCAAGGAAGGTCTTTCTAGGTCTTGCCAGGCAAGGCACACATAAGCAAGCAAGCAAAACAAGAGTAGACTAGCCACAGCATCAAAGCCAAAGCAAGGCCAAGTGACTCTGAGTGCCTTTCCTTGGCAAGTAAAAGATATAGTGACAATGTAATAGGGCAGGCGTTAAAGGTACCATGAGGAGGTATAGTCCAGAGAGATATTTATGTCGTAGACCCTTCTGTGCAGGAGCCATTGTTGGACATAGTACAGGACATGGCATACAGCTTGGCTTGGTAAGTTCCTGAAGGAGAATGGCAATGCTTTCTCATGGGAAGGAAAGCACGTAGCCCCAGAGTTGGAGGTGCAGATAAGAAGCTGTGTCGCGCAGCCCAAGGACGACAGCAGCTTCTTGTGCAGGCATATTTGGAAGCACTCCCTCAATTTGTACAGTCATTGAGTCAGTATCCATCTTTGGAAGGCTGTCTGCATCTAGTAAGAGTGTTCTGACACCATTGTATGGGATCAGTCACTGGATGTTTTGGATTTTGGAGGAGGGGATGCCCTTTCTCTTGAAATGAGCTTCTTGTTCTTCTCTTTGGCAAAGAAATTAAGTTTGGATGGGCACTTTGGGTGGTCTCAGTGAATTTAAAGGTTTTTCCCAAGAGGTTTCCCTGTGGGTTAGAGCTGTTGAACTGACAGTGGGAATCTAGACACCAAGTTGTTGAGCTTTTTGTCCTTGTAGCTTTAGTGTGTGAGTAGTCCCTGTTGCCATGCTGCTTGGATCTTGACTCTGAGACTGAAAGCTTAGGAGCGTAGAGCTGAAAAGAAAAGTGCCAATAGCAGGGTGTGTGTTCATTGTTTGATGGGTGAAGCTGAAATTGTAGGCAGCAAAGAACTTTCTCTCTCCACTGGCACATTTGTTGAGCGGATGTCTTTGAGTTTGTTACCGGACTCTGCGAGAGTGAAAATGTTTGTTAGGGCAGAGGATTTCGTGTTGCCCTTTGAGTGTGGTGCAAAAGTGTTTGCACACTTGGAGGGGGAAGATCAGCAAAGTCTTTTTTTCCTGGCACAGTTAATTTGAGAGCAGGGACGTTTCCAACTCGGCTCTGTCCTTTGGAGCTGGCCTCGGTGCGTTTCCTTCTTTTGTTAGTCGGCAGCGCCATCGTGTGGTTATTTTGATGAGCGCTGGCAGACGGTGCCAGGGAAAAAGCCAAGCTGTTTGCAGCTCCGGCCTCATTGGTGAAGGAGCAGCGCAGGGAAGAGCTCCGCTGGGGGTCCTGGCTCTTAGAGACTGAGAGAATGTGATCCTGTATGTAGCACAGAAGGAAGTGGAATTGTTTCATTGTGGGCTGTGCAGTTTATAAGCTGCAAATGAAAAGGCAATTGCAGCGCAGCCTCTTCTTTTCTGTGTGATAAGCTGCTCAACATGTAACTCGCACACACTGAACTGCATCCACCTCCCTGGAGATATAAAATGTGTATATCACTTTCCTCAAACTCTATGTATTACCTTGCACTCTAGCAGATCCCAAACCGCTTCAAAACGTCCAGAAGCTAATCAAAAAGAAAAAGTCCAACAAAATCTAGTGCTGGCCTTTATAGCGCCCTTGCAGTCCGTAAAATAGACGAAATGCACTAGGGCTTTGAATGTTTCTTCCCAACTATATAAATTCTCTCCAAGTGGCAAAGTCCATCATTACAGCAAAATTTTTCAGCTGGAGTTCTGACTGAGAGATGTGCCAGGACAGAAGGCATTTGCTGACCTACCCTTTTTCCCTGTGTCACTTGGTATTTGCAGTACAATTATTTTCAGTGTCGCTGTGTCCAAGCAGCTAGAGATTACACAGATAGAAGTGTCAAGAGAGATGCTGCTAAAGTACGCCCTTCTTATAGCAGCATTTAAATGGCACACGACGCCTTGCTGCTTTTTCTTTCCCAGAGAGACCTGCTGTCAATTTTTTCACTCTGGCTTCTTGATCAAAAATGTCCACCTGAAATGTCTTACAGAAATAGGCTCCAGGTGTAAAAACCAGTACGGGGCTACATTTTCTGCGTGCTCCACATAAGTCACATCAAACTCACTCATCAAACTTCACTCTCTCCTTCCATTCTCCACTGCCTCTACCATTGTGTTCTCTGGATCTCAGAGTCTAAAGGCAGGCGCAATAGTTTCCACTGAGGGGTTGGAAGAGGTGTACAAGCAGCACAAATAGCTTCTGCGCTGCGCAGGCCATTTCTCTGCATTTTAGAGCCTAAGGGAAAGCGCTAGTGTTCCTGCGGAGAGCTGCAACAGCTGCAGAATATGTGTTGTCTTGGCACATGTTTGCAATCCACCATGATGGATCCTTAGTGAAACCAAACTGTGGTTCTGCTTCAAACATCTCACCCTGCTTGGCCACAAAGCTTTCGCTGACATGTCCCATTGCCTTTTTATTGCTGCGTTTCATTTTCAGAGTTTGTACGGAATCATTGCACTTTGCTTCTAAGCTGAACGTCGATACTGCTGGAGTCTCATATGTCCATTTTCTTCTCACACAAAAAAACTGCTTCCTTTAAAACATGCTGATGCGACCTGCTTTCTTGCTCAGCTGTAATTTTAGGGGTGTTCTCTGTCCCGCTTACAGTCTGAATCTAAACTAAGAAGTTTATGGGACACAGATGTGCCAAGACAAATAGTTTGCTTGGACCTTGCCACGTGTATTCAAAAGCATCCTTTCACTCCACCATCAAGTCACTGCTTTACATCCTGCAAACTTCACACACACATACATACATACAAACTGGAATGAGGCACTTTCTTTCTTTCTTTCTCAGCTACACTCACCTATCCCCCACGCTAACTTCTTTACCGCTTTTCTCTTGGCCTTGCTATGCATACTTTTCCTCTTAAGACACCCATTGTCTGGCCTACCCCTTCCCTACATTGCCTTGCCTTTCCTTTCCTATCCAACCTTGCATTTCTTTGTCATTCCTGGCCATTGTTTTCCTCTTCCTTCCTGACCCATCCATGTCTTTCCTTTGCCCTTCCTACCAGTCCAGTGCCTTGCACCACCCATCCCCCTTGCCACTTTGTCCAGTTTCCCTTCCCCTTTGTCCAGCTCCAATCTTTCATTTCCTTCTCCTTCTAGGACTCTCATTGCCTTGCTTGCCTCTCCTTTGTCTTGCCTGGCAAAGCCACCACTTTTCTTGGCGTTACCTTTGAACCTCTCCTCTCCCTTGCCTTGCATTCCCTTGCTCACTCGTCCCCCACCTGGAATTCAATACCCCTCTTTTTGCTGCATTTCTTCATCTTGCCTTGCCCTGCCTGCTTCTCCTAGGACTCTCAAGGCTTTCACGTACCTCCAGCGTTTCAGGAGCATGTGAGAGGAAGCCCAAAAGAGGTCACGTGCAAGCACACCCATCTGTCCTGGCAGCTTGCTTCTGGCACCTATCCTTACATGTCTTGAATTTTGGACATAAAATTCACATTTCACCTTTGCGCTTCAGGACCAGAATGACAGTTCTTTTGTATACCAAGGAAAGCAGGTAATCCAAGTGTTTTAGGTGCAGATTAGAGATGGCCCATGTGAGATCAAGGCCAGACAGAGAAGTCTGTCCTAGCCCCTTTTGTGTACCAGCAGTCTTTGAATGTACCTCTCATTTGTCTTGCCTTGGTGACCCAAAAGTTTCCTTGCCTTGCCCTGCCTTGCCTCCCTAGCCTTGCACTCCCTCCAGTGCCTACGCCCACACTTGACCTGCCTACTGCTTTCCTCCAGGGAAACCTAGCCTTGCCTAGCCCCTCCTGTTTCTGCCTGGCCTTCCTATGCCCATCCTTGCCTAGAAGTTCTGGGCCTTCTCTCACCCACCACTCCATTTGCTTCCCCCTCATGGCTCCAGCCTTGTCAGCTTCTCCCTTGACTTGCCTACAATTGCGCCTACACTTGGTTTGCATTGCAAAGAGCGGTAGGCAAGGCAAAGCAAAGCAAGGAAGGTCTTTCTAGGTCTTGCCAGGCAAGGCACACATAAGCAAGCAAGCAAAACAAGAGTAGACTAGCCACAGCATCAAAGGCAAGGCAAGGCCAAGTGACTCTGAGTGCCTTTCCTTGGCAAGTAAAAGATATAGTGACAATGTAATAGGGCAGGCGTTAAAGGTACCATGAGGAGGTATAGTCCAGCAAGATATTTATGTCGTAGACCCTTCTGTGCAGGAGCCATTGTTGGACATACTACAGGACATGGCATACAGCTTGGCTTGGTAAGTTCCTGAAGGAGAATGGCAATGCTTTCTCATGGGAAGGAAAGCACGTAGCCCCAGAGTTGGAGGTGCAGATAAGAAGCTGTGTCACGCAGCTCAAGGACGACAGCAGCTTCTTGTGCCGGCATATTTGGAAGCACTCCCTCAATTTGTACAGTCATTGAGTCAGTATCCATCTTTGGAAGGCTGTCTGCCTCTAGTAAGAGTGTTCTGACACCATTGTATGGGATCAGTCACTGGATGTTTTGGATTTTGGAGGAGGGGATGCCATTTCTCTTGAAATGAGCTTCTTGTTCTTCTCTTTGGCAAAGAAATTAAGTTTGGATGGGCACTTTGGGTGGTCTCAGTGAATTTAAAGGTTTTTCCCAAGAGGTTTCCCTGTGGGTTAGAGCTGTTGAACTGACAGTGGGAATCTAGACAGCAAGTTGTTGAGCTTTTTGTCCTTGTAGCTTTAGTGTGTGAGTAGTCCCTGTTGCCGTGCTGCTTGGATCTTGACTCTGAGACTGAAAGCTTAGGAGCGTAGAGCTGAAAAGAAAAGTGCCAATAGCAGGGTGTGTGTTCATTGTTTGATGGGTGAAGCTGAAATTGTAGGCAGCAAAGAACTTTCTCTCTCCGCTGGCACACTTGTTGAGCGGATGTCTGAGTTTGTTACCGGACTCTGCGAGAGTGAAAATGTTTGTTAGGGCAGAGGATTTCGTGTTGCCCTTTGAGTGTGGTGCAAAAGTGTTTGCACACTTGGAGGGGGAAGATCAGCAAAGTCTTTTTTTCCTGGCACAGTTAATTTGAGAGCAGGGACGTTTCCAACACGGCTCTGTCCTTTGGAGCTGGCCCCGGTGCGTTTCCTTCTTTTGTTAGTCGACAGCGCCATCGTGTGGTTATTTTGATGAGCGCTGGCAGACGGTGCCAGGGAAAAAGCCAAGCTGTTTGCGGCTCCGGCCTCATTGGTGTAGGAGCAGCGCAGGGAAGAGCTCCGCTGGGGGTCCTGGCTCTTAGAGACTGAGAGAATGTGATCCTGTATGTAGCACAGAAGGAAGTGGAATTGTTTCATTGTGGGCTGTGCAGTTTATAAGCTGCAAATGAAAAGGCAATTGCAGCGCAGCCTCTTCTGTGTGATCAGCTGCTCAACATGTAACTCGCACACACTGAACTGCATCCACCTCCCTGGAGATATAAAATGTGTATATCACTTTCCTCAAACTCTATGTATTACCTTGCACTCTAGCAGATCCCAAACGGCTTCAAAACGTCCAGCAGCTACTCAAAAAGAAAAAGTCCAACAAAAAGCTAGTGCTGGCCTTTAGAGTGCCTTTGCAGTCCGTAAAATAGACGAAATGCACTAGGGCTTTGAATGCTTCTTCCCAACTATATAAATTCTCTCCAAGTGGCAAAGTCCATCATTACAGCAAAATTTTTCAGCTGGAGTTCTGACTGAGAGATGTGCCAGGACAGAAGGCATTTGCTGACCTACCCTTTTTCCCTGTGTAACTTGGTATTTGCAGTACAATTATTTTCAGTGTCGCTGTGTCCATGCAGCTAGAGATTACACAGATAGAAGTGTCAAGAGAGATGCTGCTAAAGTACGCCCTTCTTATAGCAGCATTTAAATGGCACACGACGCCTTGCTGCTTTTTCTTTCCCAGAGAGACCTGCTGTCAATTTTTTCACTCTGGCTTCTTGATCAAAAATGTCCACCTGAAATGTCTTACAGAAATAGGCTCCAGGTGTAAAAACCAGTACGGGGCTACATTTTCTGCGTGCTCCACATAAGTCACATCAAACTCACTCATCAAACTTCACTCTCTCCTTCCATTCTCCACTGCCTCTACCATTGTGTTCTCTGGATCTCAGAGTCTAAAGGCAGGCGCAATAGTTTCCACTGAGGGGTTGGAAGAGGTGTACAAGCAGCACAAATAGCTTCTGCGCTGCGCAGGCCATTTCTCTGCATTTTAGAGTCTAAGGGAAAGCGCTAGTGTTCCTGCGGAGAGCTGCAACAGCTGCAGAATATGTGTTGTCTTGGCACATGTTTGCAATCCACCATGATGGATCCTTAGTGAAACCAAACTGTGGTTCTGCTTCAAACATCTCACCCTGCTTGGCCACAAAGCTTTCGCTGACATGTCCCATTGCCTTTTTATTGCTGCGTTTCATTTTCAGAGTTTGTACGGAATCATTGCACTTTGCTTCTAAGCTGAACGTCGATACTGCTGGAGTCTCATATGTCCATTTTCTTCTCACACAAAAAAACTGCTTCCTTTAAAACATGCTGATGCGACCTGCTTTCTTGCTCAGCTGTAATTTTAGGGGTGTTCTCTGTCCCGCTTACAGTCTGAATCTAAACTAAGAAGTTTATGGGACACAGATGTGCCAAGACAAATAGTTTGCTTGGACCTTGCCACGTGTATTCAAAAGCATCCTTTCACTCCACCATCAAGTCTCTGCTTTACATCCTGCAAACTTCACACACACATACATACATACAAACTGGAATGAGGCTCTTTCTTTCTTTCTTTCTTTCTTTCTTTCTTTCTTTCTTTCTTTCTTTCTTTCTTTCTTTCTTTCTTTCTTTCTTTCTTTCTTTCTTTCTTTCTTTCTTTCTTTCTTTCTTTCTTTCTTTCTTTCTTTCTTTCTTTCTTTCTTTCTTTCTTTCTATCTTTCTTTCTTTCTTTCTTTCTTTCTTTCTTTCTTTCTTTCTTTCTTTCTTTCTCAGCTACACTCACCTATCCCCCACGCTAACTTCTTTACCGCTTTTCTCTTGGCCTTGCTATGCATACTTTTCCTCTTAAGACACCCATTGTCTGGCCTACCCCTTCCCTACATTGCCTTGCCTTTCCTTTCCTATCCAACCTTGCATTTCTTTGTCATTCCTGGCCATTGTTTTCCTCTTCCTTCCTGACCCATCCATGTCTTTCCTTTGCCCTTCCTACCAGTCCAGTGCCTTGCACCACCCATCCCCCTTGCCACTTTGTCCAGTTTCCCTTCCCCTTTGTCCAGCTCCAATCTTTCATTTCCTTCTCCTTCTAGGACTCTCATTGCCTTGCTTGCCTCTCCTTTGTCTTGCCTGGCAAAGCCACCACTTTTCTTGGCGTTACCTTTGAACCTCTCCTCTCCCTTGCCTTGCATTCCCTTGCTCACTCGTCTCCCACCTGGAATTCAATACCCCTCTTTTTGCGGAATTTCTTCATCTTGCCTTGCCCTGCCTGCTTCTCTTAGGACTCTCAAGGCTTTCACGTACCTCCAGCGTTTCAGGAGCATGTGAGAGGAAGCCCAAAAGAGGTCACGTGCAAGCACACCCATCTGTCCTGGCAGCTTGCTTCTGGCACCTATCCTTACATGTCTTGAATTTTGGACATAAAATTCACATTTCACCTTTGCGCTTCAGGACCAGAATGACAGTTCTTTTGTATACCAAGGAAAGCAGGTAATCCAAGTGTTTTAGGTGCAGATTAGAGATGGCCCATGTGAGATCAAGGCCAGCCAGAGAAGTCTGTCCTAGCCCCTTTTGTGTACCAGCAGTCTTTGAATGTACCTCTCATTTGTCTTGCCTTGGTGACCCAAAAGTTTCCTTGCCTTGCCCTGCCTTGCCTCCCTAGCCTTGCACTCCCTCCAGTGCCTACGCCCACACTTGACCTGCCTACTGCTTTCCTCCAGGGAAACCTAGCCTTGCCTAGCCCCTCCTGTTTCTGCCTGGCCTTCCTATGCCCATCCTTGCCTAGAAGTTCTGGGCCTTCTCTCACCTACCACTCCATTTGCTTGCCCCTCATGGCTCCAGCCTTGTCAGCTTCTCCCTTGACTTGCCTACAATTGCGCCTACACTTGGTTTGCATTGCAAAGAGCGGTAGGCAAGGCAAAGCAAAGCAAGGAAGGTCTTTCTAGGTCTTGCCAGGCAAGGCACACATAAGCAAGCAAGCAAAACAAGAGTAGACTAGCCACAGCATCAAAGGCAAGGCAAGGCCAAGTGACTCTGAGTGCCTTTCCTTGGCAAGTAAAAGATATAGTGACAATGTAATAGGGCAGGCGTTAAAGGTACCATGAGGAGGTATAGTCCAGCAAGATATTTATGTCGTAGACCCTTCTGTGCAGGAGCCATTGTTGGACATACTACAGGACATGGCATACAGCTTGGCTTGGTAAGTTCCTGAAAGAGAATGGCAATGCTTTCTCATGGGAAGGAAAGCACATAGCCCCAGAGTTGGAGGTGCAGATAAGAAGCTGTGTCGCGCAGCTCAAGGACGACAGCAGCTTCTTGTGCCGGCATATTTGGAAGCACTCCCTCAATTTGTACAGTCATTGAGTCAGTATCCATCTTTGGAAGGTTGTCTGCCTCTAGTAAGAGTGTTCTGACACCATTGTATGGGATCAGTCACTGGATGTTTTGGATTTTGGAGGAGGGGATGCCCTTTCTCTTGAAATGAGCTTCTTGTTCTTCTCTTTGGCAAAGAAATTAAGTTTGGATGGGCACTTTGGGTGGTCTCAGTGAATTTAAAGGTTTTTCCCAAGAGGTTTCCCTGTGGGTTAGAGCTGTTGAACTGACAGTGGGAATCTAGACACCAAGTTGTTGAGCTTTTTGTCCTTGTAGCTTTAGTGTGTGAGTAGTCCCTGTTGCCGTGCTGCTTGGATCTTGACTCTGAGACTGAAAGCTTAGGAGCGCAGAGCTGAAAAGAAAAGTGCCAATAGCAGGGTGTGTGTTCATTGTTTGATGGGTGAAGCTGAAATTGTAGGCAGCAAAGAACTTTCTCTCTCAGCTGGCACATTTGTTGAGCGGATGTCTTTGAGTTTGTTACCGGACTCTGCGAGAGTGAAAATGTTTGTTAGGGCAGAGGATTTCGTGTTGCCCTTTGAGTGTGGTGCAAAAGTGTTTGCACACTTGGAGGGGGAAGATCAGCAAAGTCTTTTTTTCCTGGCACAGTTAATTTGAGAGCAGGGACGTTTCCAACTCGGCTCTGTCATTTGGAGCTGGCCTCGATGCGTTTCCTTCTTTTGTTAGTCGACAGCGCCATCGTGTGGTTATTTTGATGAGCGCTGGCAGACGGTGCCAGGGAAAAAGCCAAGCTGTTTGCGGCTCCGGCCTCATTGGTGTAGGAGCAGCGCAGGGAAGAGCTCCGCTGGGGGTCCTGGCTCTTAGAGACTGAGAGAATGTGATCCTGTATGTAGCACAGAAGGAAGTGGAATTGTTTCATTGTGGGCTGTGCAGTTTATAAGCTGCAAATGAAAAGGCAATTGCAGCACAGCCTCTTCTTTTCTGTGTGATCAGCTGCTCAACATGTAACTCGCACACACTGAACTGCATCCACCTCCCTGGAGATATAAAATGTGTATATCACTTTCCTCAAACTCTATGTATTACCTTGCACTCTAGCAGATCCCAAACCGCTTCAAAACGTCCAGCAGCTACTCAAAAAGAAAAAGTCCAACAAAAAGCTAGTGCTGGCCTTTAGAGCGCCTTTGCAGTCCGTAAAATAGACGAAATGCACTAGGGCTTTGAATGCTTCTTCCCAACTATATAAATTCTCTCCAAGTGGCAAAGTCCATCATTACAGCAAAATTTTTCAGCTGCAGTTCTGACTGAGAGATGTGCCAGGACAGAAGGCATTTGCTGACCTACCCTTTTTCCCTGTGTAACTTGGTATTTGCAGTACAATTATTTTCAGTGTCGCTGTGTCCAAGCAGCTAGAGATTACACAGATAGAAGTGTCAAGAGAGATGCTGCTAAAGTACGCCCTTCTTATAGCAGCATTTAAATGGCACACGACGCCTTGCTGCTTTTTCTTTCCCAGAGAGACCCGCTGTCAATTTTTTCACTCTGGCTTCTTGATCAAAAATGTCCACCTGAAATGTCTTACAGAAATAGGCTCCAGGTGTAAAAACCAGTACGGGGCTACATTTTCTGCGTGCTCCACATAAGTCACATCAAACTCACTCATCAAACTTCACTCTCTCCTTCCATTCTCCACTGCCTCTACCATTGTGTTCTCTGGATCTCAGAGTCTAAAGGCAGGCGCAATAGTTTCCACTGAGGGGTTGGAAGAGGTGTACAAGCAGCACAAATAGCTTCTGCGCTGCGCAGGCCATTTCTCTGCATTTTAGAGTCTAAGGGAAAGCGCTAGTGTTCCTGCGGAGAGCTGCAACAGCTGCAGAATATGTGTTGTCTTGGCACATGTTTGCAATCCACCATGATGGATCCTTAGTGAAACCAAACTGTGGTTCTGCTTCAAACATCTCACCCTGCTTGGCCACAAAGCTTTCGCTGACATGTCCCATTGCCTTTTTATTGCTGCGTTTCATTTTCAGAGTTTGTACGGAATCATTGCACTTTGCTTCTAAGCTGAACGTCGATACTGCTGGAGTCTCATATGTCCATTTTCTTCTCACACAAAAAAACTGCTTCCTTTAAAACATGCTGATGCGACCTGCTTTCTTGCTCAGCTGTAATTTTAGGGGTGTTCTCTGTCCCGCTTACAGTCTGAATCTAAACTAAGAAGTTTATGGGACACAGATGTGCCAAGACAAATAGTTTGCTTGGACCTTGCCACGTGTATTCAAAAGCATCCTTTCACTCCACCATCAAGTCTCTGCTTTACATCCTGCAAACTTCACACACACATACATACATACATACTGGAATGAGGCACTTTCTTTCTTTCTTTCTTTCTCAGCTACACTTACCTATCCCCCACGCTAACTTCTTTACCGCTTTTCTCTTGGCCTTGCTATGCATACTTTTCCTCTTAAGACACCCACTGTCTGGCCTACCCCTTCCCTACATTGCCTTGCCTTTCCTTTCCTATCCAACCTTGCATTTCTTTGTCATTCCTGGCCATTGTTTTCCTCTTCCTTCCTGACCCATCCATGTCTTTCCCTTGCCCTTCCTACCAGTCCAGTGCCTTGCACCACCCATCCCCCTTGCCACTTTGTCCAGTTTCCCTTCCCCTTTGTCCAGCTCCAATCTTTCATTTCCTTCTCCTTCTAGGACTCTCATTGCCTTGCTTGCCTCTCCTTTGTCTTGCCAGGCAAAGCCACCACTTTTCTTGGCGTTACCTTTGAACCTCTCCTCTCCCTTGCCTTGCATTACCTTGCTCACTCGTCCCCCACCTGGAATTCAATACCCCTCTTTTTGCGGCATTTCTTCATCTTGCCTTGCCCTGCCTGCTTCTCCTAGGACTCTCAAGGCTTTCACGTACCTCCAGCGTTTCAGGAGCATGTGAGAGGAAGCCCAAAAGAGGTCACGTGCAAGCACACCCATCTGTCCTGGCAGCTTGCTTCTGGCACCTATCCTTACATGTCTTGAATTTTGGACATAAAATTCACATTTCACCTTTGCGCTTCAGGACTAGAATGACAGTTCTTTTGTATACCAAGGAAAGCAGGTAATCCAAGTGTTTTAGGTGCAGATTAGAGATGGCCCATGTGAGATCAAGGCCAGCCAGAGAAGTCTGTCCTAGCCCCTTTTGTGTACCAGCAGTCTTTGAATGTACCTCTCATTTGTCTTGCCTTGGTGACCCAAAAGTTTCCTTGCCTTGCCCTGCCTTGCCTCCCTAGCCTTGCACTCCCTCCAGTGCCTACGCCCACACTTGACCTGCCCACACTTGACTGCTTTCCTCCAGGGAAACCTAGCCTTGCCTAGGCCTTCCTGTTTCTGCCTGGCCTTCCTATGCCCATCCTTGCCTAGAAGTTCTGGGCCTTCTCTCACCTACCACTCCATTTGCTTGCCCCTCATGGCTCCAGCCTTGTCAGTTTCTCCCTTGACTTGCCTACAATTGCGCCTACACTTGGTTTGCATTGCAAAGAGCGGTAGGCAAGGCAAAGCAAAGCAAGGAAGGTCTTTCTAGGTCTTGCCAGGCAAGGCACACATAAGCAAGCAAGCAAAACAAGAGTAGACTAGCCACAGCATCAAAGGCAAGGCAAGGCCAAGTGACTCTGAGTGCCTTTCCTTGGCAAGTAAAAGATATAGTGACAATGTAATAGGGCAGGCGTTAAAGGTACCATGAGGAGGTATAGTCCAGCAAGATATTTATGTCGTAGACCCTTCTGTGCAGGAGCCATTGTTGGACATAGTACAGGACATGGCATACAGTTTGGCTTGGTAAGTTCCTGAAGGAGAATGGCAATGCTTTCTCATGGGAAGGAAAGCACGTAGCCCCAGAGTTGGAGGTGCAGATAAGAAGCTGTGTCGCGCAGCTCAAGGACGACAGCAGCTTCTTGTGCCGGCATATTTGGAAGCACTCCCTCAATTTGTACAGTCATTGAGTCAGTATCCATCTTTGGAAGGCTGTCTGCCTCTAGTAAGAGTGTTCTGACACCATTGTATGGGATCAGTCACTGGATGTTTTGGATTTTGGAGGAGGGGATGCCATTTCTCTTGAAATGAGCTTCTTGTTCTTCTCTTTGGCAAAGAAATTAAGTTTGGATGGGCACTTTGGGTGGTCTCAGTGAATTTAAAGGTTTTTCCCAAGAGGTTTCCCTGTGGGTTAGAGCTGTTGAACTGACAGTGGGAATCTAGACAGCAAGTTGTTGAGCTTTTTGTCCTTGTAGCTTTAGTGTGTGAGTAGTCCCTGTTGCCGTGCTGCTTGGATCTTGACTCTGAGACTGAAAGCTTAGGAGCGTAGAGCTGAAAAGAAAAGTGCCAATAGCAGGGTGTGTGTTCATTGTTTGATGGGTGAAGTTGAAATTGTAGGCAGCAAAGAACTTTCTCTCTCCGCTGGCACATTTGTTGAGCGGATGTCTTTGAGTTTGTTACCGGACTCTGCGAGAGTGAAAATGTTTGTTAGGGCAGAGGATTTCGTGTTGCCCTTTGAGTGTGGTGCAAAAGTGTTTGCACACTTGGAGGGGGAAGATCAGCAAAGTCTTTTTTTCCTGGCACAGTTAATTTGAGAGCAGGGACGTTTCCAACTGGGCTCTGTCCTTTGGAGCTGGCCTTGGTGCGTTTCCTTCTTTTGTTAGTCGACAGCGCCATCGTGTGGTTATTTTGATGAGCGCTGGCAGCCGGTGCCAGGGAAAAAGCCAAGCTGTTTGCGGCTCCGGCCTCATTGGTGTAGGAGCAGCGCAGGGAAGAGCTCCGCTGGGGGTCCTGGCTCTTAGAGACTGAGAGAATGTGATCCTGTATGTAGCACAGAAGGAAGTGGAATTGTTTCATTGTGGGCTGTGCAGTTTATAAGCTGCAAATGAAAAGGCAATTGCCTCTTCTTTTCTGTGTGATCAGCTGCTCAACATGTAACTCGCACACACTGAACTGCATCCACCTCCCTGGAGATATAAAATGTGTATATCACTTTCCTCAAGCTCTATGTATTACCTTGCACTCTAGCAGATCCCAAACGGCTTCAAAACGTCCAGCAGCTACTCAAAAAGAAAAAGTCCAACAAAAAGCTAGTGCTGGCCTTTAGAGTGCCTTTGCAGTCCGTAAAATAGACGAAATGCACTAGGGCTTTGAATGCTTCTTCCCAACTATATAAATTCTCTCCAGGTGGCAAAGTCCATCATTACAGCAAAATTTTTCAGCTGGAGTTCTGACTGAGAGATGTGCCAGGACAGAAGGCATTTGCTGACCTACCCTTTTTCCCTGTGTAACTTGGTATTTGCAGTACAATTATTTTCAGTGTCGCTGTGTCCAAGCAGCTAGAGATTACACAGATAGAAGTGTCAAGAGAGATGCTGCTAAAGTACGCCCTTCTTATAGCAGCATTTAAATGGCACACGATGCCTTGCTGGTTTTTCTTTCCTAGAGAGACCCGCTGTCAATTTTTTCACTCTGGCTTCTTGATCAAAAATGTCCACCTGAAATGTCTTACAGAAATAGGCTCCAGGTGTAAAAACCAGTACGGGGCTACATTTTCTACATGCTCCACATAAGTCACATCAAACTCACTCATCAAACTTCACTCTCTCCTTCCATTCTCCACTGCCTCTACCATTGTGTTCTCTGGATCTCAGAGTCTAAAGGCAGGCGCAATAGTTTCCACTGAGGGGTTGGAAGAGGTGTACAAGCAGCACAAATAGCTTCTGCACTGCGCAGGCCATTTCTCTGCATTTTAGAGTCTAAGGGAAAGCGCTAGTGTTTCTGCGGAGAGCTGCAAAAGCTGCAGAATATGTGTTGTCTTGGCACATGTTTGCAATCCACCATGATGGATCCTTAGTGAAACCAAACTGTGGTTCTGCTTCAAACATCTCACCCTGCTTGGCCACAAAGCTTTCGCTGACATGTCCCATTGCCTTTTTATTGCTGCGTTTCATTTTCAGAGTTTGTACGGAATCATTGCACTTTGCTTCTAAGCTGAACGTCGATACTGCTGGAGTCTCATATGTCCATTTTCTTCTCACACAAAAAAACTGCTTCCTTTAAAACATGCTGATGCGACCTGCTTTCTTGCTCAGCTGTAATTTTAGGGGTGTTCTCTGTCCCGCTTACAGTCTGAATCTAAACTAAGAAGTTTATGGGACACAGATGTGCCAAGACAAATAGTTTGCTTGGACCCTGCCACGTGTATTCAAAAGCATCCTTTCACTCCACCCTCAAGTCTCTGCTTTACATCCTGCAAACCTCACACACACATACATACAAACTGGAATGAGGCAATTTCTTTCTTTCTTTCTCAGCTACACTCACCTATCCCCCACGCTAACTACTTTACCGCTTTTCTCTTGGCCTTGCTATGCATACTTTTCCTCTTAAGACACCCATTGTCTGGCCTACCCCTTCCCTACATTGCCTTGCCTTTCCTTTCCTATCCAACCTTGCATTTCTTTGTCATTCCTGGCCATTGTTTTCCTCTTCCTTCCTGACCCATCCATGTCTTTCCCTTGCCCTTCCTACCAGTCCAGTGCCTTGCACCACCCATCCCCCTTGCCACTTTGTCCAGTTTCCCTTCCCCTTTGTCCAGCTCCAATCTTTCATTTCCTTCTCCTTCTAGGACTCTCATTGCCTTGCTTGCCTCTCCTTTGTCTTGCCTGGCAAAGCCACCACTTTTCTTGGCGTTACCTTTGAACCTCTCCTCTCCCTTGCCTTGCATTCCCTTGCTCACTCGTCCCCCACCTGGAATTCAATACCCCTCTTTTTGCGGCATTTCTTCATCTTGCCTTGCCCTGCCTGCTTCTCCTAGGACTCTCAAGGCTTTCACGTACCTCCAGCGTTTCAGGAGCATGTGAGAGGAAGCCCAAAAGAGGTCACGTGCAAGCACACCCATCTGTCCTGGCAGCTTGCTTCTGGCACCTATCCTTACATGTCTTGAATTTTGGACATAAAATTCACATTTCACCTTTGCGCTTCAGGACCAGAATGACAGTTCTTTTGTACACCAAGGAAAGCAGCTAATCCAAGTGTATTAGGTGCAGATTAGAGATGGCCCATGTGAGATCAAGGCCAGCCAGAGAAGTCTGTCCTAGCCCCTTTTGTGTACCAGCAGTCTTTGAATGTACCTCTCATTTGTCTTGCCTTGGTGACCCAAAAGTTTCCTTGCCTTGCCCTGCCTTGCCTCCCTAGCCTTGCACTCCCTCCAGTGCCTACGCCCACACTTGACCTGCCCACACTTGACTGCTTTCCTCCAGGGAAACCTAGCCTTGCCTAGGCCTTCCTGTTTCTGCCTGGCCTTCCTATGCCCATCCTTGCCTAGAAGTTCTGGGCCTTCTTTCACCTACCACTTCATTTGCTTGCCCCTCATGGCTCCAGCCTTGTCAGTTTCTCCCTTGACTCGCCTACAATTGCGCCTACACTTGGTTTGCATTGCAAAGAGCGGTAGGCAAGGCAAAGCAAAGCAAGGAAGGTCTTTCTAGGTCTTGCCAGGCAAGGCACACATAAGCAAGCAAGCAAAACAAGAGTAGACTAGCCACAGCATCAAAGGCAAGGCAAGGCCAAGTGACTCTGAGTGCCTTTCCTTGGCAAGTAAAAGATATAGTGACAATGTAATAGGGCAGGCGTTAAAGGTACCATGAGGAGGTATAGTCCAGCAAGATATTTATGTCGTAGACCCTTCTGTGCAGGAGCCATTGTTGGACATAGTACAGGACATGGCATACAGTTTGGCTTGGTAAGTTCCTGAAGGAGAATGGCAATGCTTTCTCATGGGAAGGAAAGCACGTAGCCCCAGAGTTGGAGGTGCAGATAAGAAGCTGTGTCGCGCAGCTCAAGGACGACAGCAGCTTCTTGTGCCGGCATATTTGGAAGCACTCCCTCAATTTGTACAGTCATTGAGTCAGTATCCATCTTTGGAAGGCTGTCTGCCTCTAGTAAGAGTGTTCTGACACCATTGTATGGGGTCAGTCACTGGATGTTTTGGATTTTGGAGGAGGGGATGCCATTTCTCTTGAAATGAGCTTCTTGTTCTTCTCTTTGGCAAAGAAATTAAGTTTGGATGGGCACTTTGGGTGGTCTCAGTGAATGTAAAGGTTTTTCCCAAGAGGTTTCCCTGTGGGTTAGAGCTGTTGAACTGACAGTGGGAATCTAGACACCAAGTTGTTGAGCTTTTTGTCCTTGTAGCTTTAGTGTGTGAGTAGTCCCTGTTGCCATGCTGCTTGGATCTTGACTCTGAGACTGAAAGCTTAGGAGCGTAGAGCTGGAAAGAAAAGTGCCAATAGCAGGGTGTGTGTTCATTGTTTGATGGGTGAAGTTGAAATTGTAGGCAGCAAAGAACTTTCTCTCTCAGCTGGCACATTTGTTGAGCGGATGTCTTTGAGTTTGTTACCGGACTCTGCGAGAGTGAAAATGTTTGTTAGGGCAGAGGATTTCGTGTTGCCCTTTGAGTGTGGTGCAAAAGTGTTTGCACACTTGGAGGGGGAAGATCAGCAAAGTCTTTTTTTCCTGGCACAGTTAATTTGAGAGCAGGGACGTTTCCAACTCGGCTCTGTCCTTTGGAGCTGGCCTCGGTGCGTTTCCTTCTTTTGTTAGTCGACAGCGCCATCGTGTGGTTATTTTGATGAGCGCTGGCAGACGGTGCCAGGGAAAAAGCCAAGCTGTTTGCGGCGCCGGCCTCATTGGTGTAGGAGCAGCACAGGGAAGAGCTCCGCTGGGGGTCCTGGCTCTTAGAGACTGAGAGAATGTGATCCTGTATGTAGCACAGAAGGAAGTGGAATTGTTTCATTGTGGGCTGTGCAGTTTATAAGCTGCAAATGAAAAGGCAATTGCAGCGCAGCCTCTTCTTTTCTGTGTGATCAGCTGCTCAACATGTAACTCGCACACACTGAACTGCATCCACCTCCCTGGAGATATAAAATGTGTATATCACTTTCCTCAAACTCTATGTATTACCTTGCACTCTAGCAGATCCCAAACCGCTTCAAAACGTCCAGCAGCTACTCAAAAAGAAAAAGTCCAACAAAAAGCTAGTGCTGGCCTTTAGAGTGCCCTTGCAGTCCGTAAAATAGACGAAATGCACTAGGGCTTTGAATGCTTCTTCCCAACTATATAAATTCTCTCCAAGTGGCAAAGTCCATCATTACAGCAAAATTTTTCAGCTGGAGTTCTGACTGAGAGATGTGCCAGGACAGAAGGCATTTGCTGACCTACCCTTTTTCCCTGTGTAACTTGGTATTTGCAGTACAATTATTTTCAGTGTCGCTGTGTCCAAGCAGCTAGAGATTACACAGATAGAAGTGTCAAGAGAGATGCTGCTAAAGTACGCCCTTCTTATAGCAGCATTTAAATGGCACACGACGCCTTGCTGCTTTTTCTTTCCCACAGACACCTGCTGTCAATTTTTTCACTCTGGCTTCTTGATCAAAAATGTCCACCTGAAATGTCTTACAGAAATAGGCTCCAGGTGTAAAAACCAGTACGGGGCTACATTTTCTGCGTGCTCCACATAAGTCACATCAAACTCACTCATCAAACTTCACTCTCTCCTTCCATTCTCCACTGCCTCTACCATTGTGTTCTCTGGATCTCAGAGTCTAAAGGCAGGCGCAATAGTTTCCACTGAGCAGTTGGAAGAGGTGTACAAGCAGCACAAATAGCTTCTGCGCTGCGCAGGCCATTTCTCTGCATTTTAGAGCCTAAGGGAAAGCGCTAGTGTTCCTGCGGAGAGCTGCAACAGCTGCAGAATATGTGTTGTCTTGGCACATGTTTGCAATCCACCATGATGGATCCTTAGTGAAACCAAACTGTGGTTCTGCTTCAAACATCTCACCCTGCTTGGCCACAAAGCTTTCGCTGACATGTCCCATTGCCTTTTTATTGCTGCGTTTCATTTTCAGAGTTTGTACGGAATCATTGCACTTTGCTTCTAAGCTGAACGTCGATACTGCTGGAGTCTCATATGTCCATTTTCTTCTCACACAAAAAAACTGCTTCCTTTAAAACATGCTGATGCGACCTGCTTTCTTGCTCAGCTGTAATTTTAGGGGTGTTCTCTGTCCCGCTTACAGTCTGAATCTAAACTAAGAAGGTTATGGGACACAGATGTGCCAAGACAAATAGTTTGCTTGGACCTTGCCACGTGTATTCAAGAGCATCCTTTCACTCCACCATCAAGTCTCTGCTTTACATCCTGCAAACTTCACACACACATACATACATACATACTGGAATGAGGCAATTTCTTTCTTTCTTTCTCAGCTACACTCACCTATCCCCCACGCTAACTTCTTTACCGCTTTTCTCTTGGCCTTGCTATGCATACTTTTTCTCTTAAGACACCCATTGTCTGGCCTACCCCTTCCCTACATTGCCTTGCCTTTCCTTTCCTATCCAACCTTGCATTTCTTTGTCATTCCTGGCCATTGTTTTCCTCTTCCTTCCTGACCCATCCATGTCTTTCCCTTGCCCTTCCTACCAGTCCAGTGCCTTGCACCACCCATCCCCCTTGCCACTTTGTCCAGTTTCCCTTCCCCTTTGTCCAGCTCCAATCTTTCATTTCCTTCTCCTTCTAGGACTCTCATTGCCTTGCTTGCCTCTCCTTTGTCTTGCCTGGAAAAGCCACCACTTTTCTTGGCGTTACCTTTGAACCTCTCCTCTCCCTTGCCTTGCATTCCCTTGCTCACTCGTCCCCCACCTGGAATTCAATACCCCTCTTTTTGCGGCATTTCTTCATCTTGCCTTGCCCTGCCTGCTTCTCCTAGGACTCTCAAGGCTTTCACGTACCTCCAGCGTTTCAGGAGCATGTGAGAGGAAGCCCAAAAGAGGTCACGAGCAAACACACCCATCTGTCCTGGCAGCTTGCTTCTGGCACCTATCCTTACATGTCTTGAATTTTGGACATAAAATTCACATTTCACCTTTGCGCTTCAGGACCAGAATGACAGTTCTTTTGTATACCAAGGAAAGCAGGTAATCCAAGTGTTTTAGGTGCAGATTAGAGATGGCCCATGTGAGATCAAGGCCAGCCAGAGAAGTCTGTCCTAGCCCCTTTTGTGTACCAGCAGTCTTTGAATGTACCTCTCATTTGTCTTGTTTTGGTGACCCAAAAGTTTCCTTGCCTTGCCCTGCCTTGCCTCCCTAGTCTTGCACTCCCTCCAGTGCCTATGCCCACACTTGACCTGCCTACTGCTTTCCTCCAGGGAAACCTAGCCTTGCCTAGGCCTTCCTGTTTCTGCCTGGCCTTCCTATGCCCATCCTTGCCTAGAAGTTCTGGGCCTTCTCTCACCTACCACTTCATTTGCTTGCCCCTCATGGCTCCAGCCTTGTCAGCTTCTCCCTTGACTTGCCTACAATTGCGCCTACACTTGGTTTGCATTGCAAAGAGCGGTAGGCAAGGCAAAGCAAAGCAAGGAAGGTCTTTCTAGGTCTTGCCAGGCAAGGCACACATAAGGAAGCAAGCAAGCAAAACAAGAGTAGACTAGCCACAGCATCAAAGGCAAGGCAAGGCCAAGTGACTCTGAGTGCCTTTCCTTGGCAAGTAAAAGATATAGTGACAATGTAATAGGGCAGGCGTTAAAGGTACCATGAGGAGGTATAGTCCAGCAAGATATTTATGTCGTAGACCCTTCTGTGCAGGAGCCATTGTTGGACATAGTACAGGACATGGCATACAGTTTGGCTTGGTAAGTTCCTGAAGGAGAATGGCAATGCTTTCTCATGGGAAGGAAAGCACAGAGCCCCAGAGTTGGAGGTGCAGATAAGAAGCTGTGTCGCGCAGCTCAAGGACGACAGCAGCTTCTTGTGCCGGCATATTTGGAAGCACTCCCTCAATTTGTACAGTCATTGAGTCAGTATCCATCTTTGGAAGGCTGTCCGCCTCTAGTAAGAGTGTTCTGACACCATTGTATGGGATCAGTCACTGGATGTTTTGGATTTTGGAGGAGGGGATGCCATTTCTCTTGAAATGAGCTTCTTGTTCTTCTCTTTGGCAAAGAAATTAAGTTTGGATGGGCACTTTGGGTGGTCTCAGTGAATGTAAAGGTTTTTCCCAAGAGGTTTCCCTGTGGGTTAGAGCTGTTGAACTGACAGTGGGAATCTAGACACCAAGTTGTTGAGCTTTTTGTCCTTGTAGCTTTAGTGTGTGAGTAGTCCCTGTTGCCATGCTGCTTGGATCTTGACTCTGAGACTGAAAGCTTAGGAGCGTAGAGCTGGAAAGAAAAGTGCCAATAGCAGGGTGTGTGTTCATTGTTTGATGGGTGAAGTTGAAATTGTAGGCAGCAAAGAACTTTCTCTCTCAGCTGGCACATTTGTTGAGCGGATGTCTTTGAGTTTGTTACCGGACTCTGCGAGAGTGAAAATGTTTGTTAGGGCAGAGGATTTCGTGTTGCCCTTTGAGTGTGGTGCAAAAGTGTTTGCACACTTGGAAGGGGAAGATCAGCAAAGTCTTTTTTTCCTGGCACAGTTAATTTGAGAGCAGGGACGTTTCCAACTCGGCTCTGTCCTTTGGAGCTGGCCTCGGTGCGTTTCCTTCTTTTGTTAGTCGACAGCGCCATCGTGTGGTTATTTTGATGAGCGCTGGCAGACGGTGCCAGGGAAAAAGCCAAGCTGTTTGCGGCTCCGGCCTCATTGGTGTAGGAGCAGCGCAGGGAAGAGCTCCGCTGGGGGTCCTGGCTCTTAGAGACTGAGAGAATGTGATCCTGTATGTAGCACAGAAGGAAGTGGAATTGTTTCATTGTGGGCTGTGCAGTTTATAAGCTGCAAATGAAAAGGCAATTGCAGCGCAGCCTCTTCTTTTCTGTGTGATCAGCTGCTCAACATGTAACTCGCACACACTGAACTGCATCCACCTCCCTGGAGATATAAAATGTGTATATCACTTTCCTCAAACTCTATGTATTACCTTGCACTCTAGCAGATCCCAAACCGCTTCAAAACGTCCAGCAGCTACTCAAAAAGTCCAACAAAAAGCTAGCGCTGGCCTTTAGAGTGCCTTTGCAGTCCGTAAAATAGACGAAATGCACTAGGGCTTTGAATGCTTCTTCCCAACTATATAAATTCTCTCCAAGTGGCAAAGTCCATCATTACAGCAAAATTTTTCAGCTGGAGTTCTGACTGAGAGATGTGCCAGGACAGAAGGCATTTGCTGACCTACCCTTTTTCCCTGTGTAACTTGGTATTTGCAGTACAATTATTTTCAGTGTCGCTGTGTCCAAGCAGCTAGAGATTACACAGATAGAAGTGTCAAGAGAGATGCCGCTAAAGTACCCCCTTCTTATAGCAGCATTTAAATGGCACACGACGCCTTGCTGCTTTTTCTTTCCCAGAGAGACCTGCTGTCAATTTTTTCACTCTGGATTCTTGATCAAAAATGTCCACCAGAAGTGTCTTACAGAAATAGGCTCCAGGTGTAAAAACCAGTACAGGGCTACATTTTCTGCGTGCTCCACATAAGTCACATCAAACTCACTCATCAAACTTCACTCTCTCCTTCCATTCTCCACTGCCTCTACCATTGTGTTCTCTGGATCTCAGAGTCTAAAGGCAGGCGCAATAGTTTCCACTGAGGGGTTGGAAGAGGTGTACAAGCAGCACAAATAGTTTCTGCACTGCGCAGGCCATTTCTCTGCATTTTAGAGTCTAAGGGAAAGCGCTAGTGTTCCTGCGGAGAGCTGCAACAGCTGCAGAATATGTGTTGTCTTGGCACATGTTTGCAATCCACCATGATGGATCCTTAGTGAAGCCAAACTGTGGTTCTGCTTCAAACATCTCACCCTGCTTGGCCACAAAGCTTTCGCTGACATGTCCCATTGCCTTTTTATTGCTGCGTTTCATTTTCAGAGTTTGTACGGAATCATTGCACTTTGCTTCTAAGCTGAACGTCGATACTGCTGGAGTCTCATATGTCCATTTTCTTCTCACACAAAAAAACTGCTTCCTTTAAAACATGCTGATGCGACCTGCTTTCTTGCTCAGCTGTAATTTTAGGGGTGTTCTCTGTCCCGCTTACAGTCTGAATCTAAACTAAGAAGTTTATGGGACACAGATGTGCCAAGACAAATAGTTTGCTTGGACCTTGCCACGTGTATTCAAAAGCATCCTTTCACTCCACCATCAAGTCTCTGCTTTACATCCTGCAAACTTCACACACACGTACATACATACATACATACTGGAATGAGGCACTTTCTTTCTTTCTTTCTTTCTCAGCTACACTCACCTATCCCCCACGCTAACTTCTTTACCGCTTTTCTCTTGGCCTTGCTATGCATACTTTTCCTCTTAAGACACCCATTGTCTGGCCTACCCCTTCCCTACATTGCCTTGCCTTTCCTTTCCTATCCAACCTTGCATTTCTTTGTCATTCCTGGCCATTGTTTTCCTCTTCCTTCCTGACCCATCCATGTCTTTCCTTTGCCCTTCCTACCAGTCCAGTGCCTTGCACCACCCATCCCCCTTGCCACTTTGTCCAGTTTCCCTTCCCCTTTGTCCAGCTCCAATCTTTCATTTCCTTCTCCTTCTAGGACTCTCATTGCCTTGCTTGCCTCTCCTTTGTCTTGCCTGGCAAAGCCACCACTTTTCTTGGCGTTCCCTTTGAACCTCTCCTCTCCCTTGCCTTGCATTCCCTTGCTCACTCGTCCCCCACCTGGAATTCAATACCCCTCTTTTTGCGGCATTTCTTCATCTTGCCTTGCCCTGCCTGCTTCTCCTAGGACTCTCAAGGCTTTCACGTACCTCCAGCGTTTCAGGAGCATGTGAGAGGAAGCCCAAAAGAGGTCACGTGCAAGCACACCCATCTGTCCTGGCAGCTTGCTTCTGGCACCTATCCTTACATGTCTTGAATTTTGGACATAAAATTCACATTTCACCTTTGCGCTTCAGGACCAGAATGACAGTTCTTTTGTATACCAAGGAAAGCAAGTAATCCAAGTGTTTTAGGTGCCGATTAGAGATGGCCCATGTGAGATCAAGGCCAGCCAGAGAAGTCTGTCCTAGCCCCTTTTGTGTACCAGCAGTCTTTGAATGTACCTCTCATTTGTCTTGCCTTGGTGACCCAAAAGTTTCCTTGCCTTGCCCTGCCTTGCCTCCCTAGCCTTGCACTCCCTCCAGTGCCTACGCCCACACTTGACCTGCCTACTGCTTTCCTCCAGGGAAACCTAGCCTTGCCTAGGCCTTCCTGTTTCTGCCTGGCCTTCCTATGCCCATCCTTGCCTAGAAGTTCTGGGCCTTCTCTCACCTACCACTCCATTTGCTTGCCCCTCATGGCTCCAGCCTTGTCAGCTTCTCCCTTGACTTGCCTACAATTGCGCCTACACTTGGTTTGCATTGCAAAGAGCGGTAGGCAAGGCAAAGCAAAGCAAGGAAGGTCTTTCTAGGTCTTGCCAGGCAAGGCACACATAAGCAAGCAAGCAAAACAAGAGTAGACTAGCCACAGCATCAAAGGCAAGGCAAGGCCAAGTGACTCTGAGTGCCTTTCCTTGGCAAGTAAAAGATATAGTGATAATGTAATAGGGCAGGCGTTAAAGGTACCATGAGGAGGTATAGTCCAGCAAGATATTTATGTCGTAGACCCTTCTGTGCAGGAGCCATTGTTGGACATAGTACAGGACATGGCATACAGTTTGGCTTGGTAAGTTCCTGAAGGAGAATGGCAATGCTTTCTCATGGGAAGGAAAGCACGTAGCCCCAGAGTTGGAGGTGCAGATAAGAAGCTGTGTCGCGCAGCTCAAGGACGACAGCAGCTTCTTGTGCCGGCATATTTGGAAGCACTCCCTCAATTTGTACAGTCATTGAGTCAGTATCCATCTTTGGAAGGCTGTCTGCCTCTAGTAAGAGTGTTCTGACACCATTGTATGGGGTCAGTCACTGGATGTTTTGGATTTTGGAGGAGGGGATGCCATTTCTCTTGAAATGAGCTTCTTGTTCTTCTCTTTGGCAAAGAAATTAAGTTTGGATGGGCACTTTGGGTGGTCTCAGTGAATTTATAGGTTTTTCCCAAGAGGTTTCCCTGTGGGTTAGAGCTGTTGAACTGACAGTGGGAATCTAGACAGCAAGTTGTTGAGCTTTTTGTCCTTGTAGTTTAGTGTGTGAGTAGTCCCTGTTGCCATGCTGCTTGGATCTTGACTCTGAGACTGAAAGCTTAGGAGCGTAGAGCTGAAAAGAAAAGTGCCAATAGCAGGGTGTGTGTTCATTGTTTGATGGGTGAAGTTGAAATTGTAGGCAGCAAAGAACTTTCTCTCTCAGCTGGCACATTTGTTGAGCGGATGTCTTTGAGTTTGTTACCGGACTCTGCGAGAGTGAAAATGTTTGTTAGGGCAGAGGATTTCGTGTTGCCCTTTGAGTGTGGTGCAAAAGTGTTTGCACACTTGGAGGGGGAAGATCAGCAAAGTCTTTTTTTCCTGGCACAGTTAATTTGAGAGCAGGGACGTTTCCAACTCGGCTCTGTCCTTTGGAGCTGGCCTCGGTGCGTTTCCTTCTTTTGTTAGTGGACAGCGCCATCGTGTGGTTATTTTGATGAGCGCTGGCAGACGGTGCCAGGGAAAAAGCCAAGCTGTTTGCGGCTCCAGCCTCATTGGTGTAGGAGCAGCGCAGGGAAGAGCTCTGCTGGGGGTCCTGGCTCTTAGAGACTGAGAGAATGTGATCCTGTATGTAGCACAGAAGGAAGTGGAATTGTTTCATTGTGGGCTGTGCAGTTTATAAGCTGCAAATGAAAAGGCAATTGCAGCGCAGCCTCTTCTTTTCTGTGTGATCAGCTGCTCAACATGTAACTCGCACACACTGAACTGCATCCACCTCCCTGGAGATATAAAATGTGTATATCACTTTCCTCAAACTCTATGTATTACCTTGCACTCTAGCAGATCCCAAACCGCTTCAAAACGTCCAGCAGCTACTCAAAAAGAAAAAGTCCAACAAAAAGCTAGTGCTGGCCTTTAGAGTGCCTTTGCAGTCCGTAAAATAGACGAAATGCACTAGGGCTTTGAATGCTTCTTCCCAACTATATAAATTCTCTCCAAGTGGCAAAGTCCATCATTACAGCAAAATTTTTCAGCTGGAGTTCTGACTGAGAGATGTGCCAGGACAGAAGGCATTTGCTGACCTACCCTTTTTCCCTGTGTAACTTGGTATTTGCAGTACAATTATTTTCAATGTCGCTGTGTCCAAGCAGCTAGAGATTACACAGATAGAAGTGTCAAGAGAGATGCTGCTAAAGTACGCCCTTTATATAGCAGCATTTAAATGGCACACGACTCCTTGCTGCTTTTTCTTTCCCAGAGAGACCTGCTGTCAATTTTTTCACTCTGGCTTCTTGATCAAAAATGTCCACCTGAAATGTCTTACAGAAATAGGCTCCAGGTGTAAAAACCAGTACGGGGCTTCATTTTCTGCGTGCTCCACATAAGTCACATCAAACTCACTCATCAAACTTCACTCTCTCCTTCCATTCTCCACTGCCTCTACCATTGTGTTCTCTGGATCTCAGAGTCTAAAGGCAGGCGCAGTAGTTTCCACTGAGGGGTTGGAAGAGGTGTACAAGCAGCACAAATAGCTTCTGCGCTGCGCAGGCCATTTCTCTGCATTTTAGAGTCTAAGGGAAAGCGCTAGTGTTCCTGCGGAGAGCTGCAACAGCTGCAGAATATGTGTTGTCTTGGCACATGTTTGCAATCCACCATGATGGATCCTTAGTGAAGCCAAACTGTGGTTCTGCTTCAAACATCTCACCCTGCTTGGCCACAAAGCTTTCGCTGACATGTCCCATTGCCTTTTTATTGCTGCGTTTCATTTTCAGAGTTTGTACGGAATCATTGCACTTTGCTTCTAAGCTGAACGTCAATACTGCTGGAGTCTCATATGTCCATTTTCTTCTCACACAAAAAAACTGCTTCCTTTAAAACATGCTGATGCGACCTGCTTTCTTGCTCAGCTGTAATTTTAGGGGTGTTCTCTGTCCCGCTTACAGTCTGAATCTAAACTAAGAAGTTTATGGGACACAGATGTGCCAAGACAAATAGTTTGCTTGGACCTTGCCACGTGTATTCAAAAGCATCCTTTCACTCCACCATCAAGTCTCTGCTTTACATCCTGCAAACTTCACACACACGTACATACATACATACATACTGGAATGAGGCACTTTCTTTCTTTCTTTCTTTCTCAGCTACACTCACCTATCCCCCACGCTAACTTCTTTACCGCTTTTCTCTTGGCCTTGCTATGCATACTTTTCCTCTTAAGACACCCATTGTCTGGCCTACCCCTTCCCTACATTGCCTTGCCTTTCCTTTCCTATCCAACCTTGCATTTCTTTGTCATTCCTGGCCATTGTTTTCCTCTTCCTTCCTGACCCATCCATGTCTTTCCTTTGCCCTTCCTACCAGTCCAGTGCCTTGCACCACCCATCCCCCTTGCCACTTTGTCCAGTTTCCCTTCCCCTTTGTCCAGCTCCAATCTTTCATTTCCTTCTCCTTCTAGGACTCTCATTGCCTTGCTTGCCTCTCCTTTGTCTTGCCTGGCAAAGCCACCACTTTTCTTGGCGTTCCCTTTGAACCTCTCCTCTCCCTTGCCTTGCATTCCCTTGCTCACTCGTCCCCCACCTGGAATTCAATACCCCTCTTTTTGCGGCATTTCTTCATCTTGCCTTGCCCTGCCTGCTTCTCCTAGGACTCTCAAGGCTTTCACGTACCTCCAGCGTTTCAGGAGCATGTGAGAGGAAGCCCAAAAGAGGTCACGTGCAAGCACACCCATCTGTCCTGGCAGCTTGCTTCTGGCACCTATCCTTACATGTCTTGAATTTTGGACATAAAATTCACATTTCACCTTTGCGCTTCAGGACCAGAATGACAGTTCTTTTGTATACCAAGGAAAGCAAGTAATCCAAGTGTTTTAGGTGCCGATTAGAGATGGCCCATGTGAGATCAAGGCCAGCCAGAGAAGTCTGTCCTAGCCCCTTTTGTGTACCAGCAGTCTTTGAATGTACCTCTCATTTGTCTTGCCTTGGTGACCCAAAAGTTTCCTTGCCTTGCCCTGCCTTGCCTCCCTAGCCTTGCACTCCCTCCAGTGCCTACGCCCACACTTGACCTGCCTACTGCTTTCCTCCAGGGAAACCTAGCCTTGCCTAGGCCTTCCTGTTTCTGCCTGGCCTTCCTATGCCCATCCTTGCCTAGAAGTTCTGGGCCTTCTCTCACCTACCACTCCATTTGCTTGCCCCTCATGGCTCCAGCCTTGTCAGCTTCTCCCTTGACTTGCCTACAATTGCGCCTACACTTGGTTTGCATTGCAAAGAGCGGTAGGCAAGGCAAAGCAAAGCAAGGAAGGTCTTTCTAGGTCTTGCCAGGCAAGGCACACATAAGCAAGCAAGCAAAACAAGAGTAGACTAGCCACAGCATCAAAGGCAAGGCAAGGCCAAGTGACTCTGAGTGCCTTTCCTTGGCAAGTAAAAGATATAGTGATAATGTAATAGGGCAGGCGTTAAAGGTACCATGAGGAGGTATAGTCCAGCAAGATATTTATGTCGTAGACCCTTCTGTGCAGGAGCCATTGTTGGACATAGTACAGGACATGGCATACAGTTTGGCTTGGTAAGTTCCTGAAGGAGAATGGCAATGCTTTCTCATGGGAAGGAAAGCACGTAGCCCCAGAGTTGGAGGTGCAGATAAGAAGCTGTGTCGCGCAGCTCAAGGACGACAGCAGCTTCTTGTGCCGGCATATTTGGAAGCACTCCCTCAATTTGTACAGTCATTGAGTCAGTATCCATCTTTGGAAGGCTGTCTGCCTCTAGTAAGAGTGTTCTGACACCATTGTATGGGGTCAGTCACTGGATGTTTTGGATTTTGGAGGAGGGGATGCCATTTCTCTTGAAATGAGCTTCTTGTTCTTCTCTTTGGCAAAGAAATTAAGTTTGGATGGGCACTTTGGGTGGTCTCAGTGAATTTATAGGTTTTTCCCAAGAGGTTTCCCTGTGGGTTAGAGCTGTTGAACTGACAGTGGGAATCTAGACAGCAAGTTGTTGAGCTTTTTGTCCTTGTAGTTTAGTGTGTGAGTAGTCCCTGTTGCCATGCTGCTTGGATCTTGACTCTGAGACTGAAAGCTTAGGAGCGTAGAGCTGAAAAGAAAAGTGCCAATAGCAGGGTGTGTGTTCATTGTTTGATGGGTGAAGTTGAAATTGTAGGCAGCAAAGAACTTTCTCTCTCAGCTGGCACATTTGTTGAGCGGATGTCTTTGAGTTTGTTACCGGACTCTGCGAGAGTGAAAATGTTTGTTAGGGCAGAGGATTTCGTGTTGCCCTTTGAGTGTGGTGCAAAAGTGTTTGCACACTTGGAGGGGGAAGATCAGCAAAGTCTTTTTTTCCTGGCACAGTTAATTTGAGAGCAGGGACGTTTCCAACTCGGCTCTGTCCTTTGGAGCTGGCCTCGGTGCGTTTCCTTCTTTTGTTAGTCGACAGCGCCATCGTGTGGTTATTTTGATGAGCGCTGGCAGACGGTGCCAGGGAAAAAGCCAAGCTGTTTGCGGCTCCAGCCTCATTGGTGTAGGAGCAGCACAGGGAAGAGCTCCGCTGGGGGTCCTGGCTCTTAGAGACTGAGAGAATGTGATCCTGTATGTAGCACAGAAGGAAGTGGAATTGTTTCATTGTGGGCTGTGCAGTTTATAAGCTGCAAATGAAAAGGCAATTGCAGCGCAGCCTCTTCTTTTCTGTGTGATCAGCTGCTCAACATGTAACTCGCACACACTGAACTGCATCCACCTCCCTGGAGATATAAAATGTGTATATCACTTTCCTCAAACTCTATGTATTACCTTGCACTCTAGCAGATCCCAAACCGCTTCAAAACGTCCAGCAGCTACTCAAAAAGAAAAAGTCCAACAAAAAGCTAGTGCTGGCCTTTAGAGTGCCTTTGCAGTCCGTAAAATAGACGAAATGCACTAGGGCTTTGAATGCTTCTTCCCAACTATATAAATTCTCTCCAAGTGGCAAAGCCCATCATTACAGCAAAATTTTTCAGCTGGAGTTCTGACTGAGAGATGTGCCAGGACAGAAGGCATTTGCTGACCTACCCTTTTTCCCTGTGTAACTTGGTATTTGCAGTACAATTATTTTCAGTGTCGCTGTGTCCAAGCAGCTAGAGATTACACAGATAGAAGTGTCAAGAGAGATGCTGCTAAAGTACGCCCTTTATATAGCAGCATTTAAATGGCACACGACTCCTTGCTGCTTTTTCTTTCCCAGAGAGACCTGCTGTCAATTTTTTCACTCTGGCTTCTTGATCAAAAATGTCCACCTGAAATGTCTTACAGAAATAGGCTCCAGGTGTAAAAACCAGTACGGGGCTTCATTTTCTGCGTGCTCCACATAAGTCACATCAAACTCACTCATCAAACTTCACTCTCTCCTTCCATTCTCCACTGCCTCTACCATTGTGTTCTCTGGATCTCAGAGTCTAAAGGCAGGCGCAGTAGTTTCCACTGAGGGGTTAGAAGAGGTGTACAAGCAGCACAAATAGCTTCTGCGCTGCGCAGGCCATTTCTCTGCATTTTAGAGTCTAAGGGAAAGCGCTAGTGTTCCTGCGGAGAGCTGCAACAGCTGCAGAATATGTGTTGTCTTGGCACATGTTTGCAATCCACCATGATGGATCCTTAGTGAAGCCAAACTGTGGTTCTGCTTCAAACATCTCACCCTGCTTGGCCACAAAGCTTTCGCTGACATGTCCCATTGCCTTTTTATTGCTGCGTTTCATTTTCAGAGTTTGTACGGAATCATTGCACTTTGCTTCTAAGCTGAACGTCAATACTGCTGGAGTCTCATATGTCCATTTTCTTCTCACACAAAAAAACTGCTTCCTTTAAAACATGCTGATGCGACCTGCTTTCTTGCTCAGCTGTAATTTTAGGGGTGTTCTCTGTCCCACTTACAGTCTGAATCTAAACTAAGAAGTTTATGGGACACAGATGTGCCAAGACAAATAGTTTGCTTGGACCTTGCCACGTGTATTCAAAAGCATCCTTTCACTCCACCATCAAGTCTCTGCTTTACATCCTGCAAACTTCACACACACATACATACATACATACATACTGGAATGAGGCACTTTCTTTCTTTCTTTCTTTCTCAGCTACACTCACCTATCCCCCACGCTAACTTCTTTACCGCTTTTCTCTTGGCCTTGCTATGCATACTTTTCCTCTTAAGACACCCACTGTCTGGCCTACCCCTTCCCTACATTGCCTTGCCTTTCCTTTCCTATCCAACCTTGCATTTCTTTGTCATTCCTGGCCATTGTTTTCCTCTTCCTTCCTGACCCATCCATGTCTTTCCTTTGCCCTTCCTACCAGTCCAGTGCCTTGCACCACCCATCCCCCTTGCCACTTTGTCCAGTTTCCCTTCCCCTTTGTCCAGCTCCAATCTTTCATTTCCTTCTCCTTCTAGGACTCTCATTGCCTTGCTTGCCTCTCCTTTGTCTTGCCTGGCAAAGCCACCACTTTTCTTGGCGTTCCCTTTGAACCTCTCCTCTCCCTTGCCTTGCATTCCCTTGCTCACTCGTCCCCCACCTGGAATTCAATACCCCTCTTTTTGCGGCATTTCTTCATCTTGCCTTGCCCTGCCTGCTTCTCCTAGGACTCTCAAGGCTTTCACGTACCTCCAGCATTTCAGGAGCATGTGAGAGGAAGCCCAAAAGAGGTCACGTGCAAGCACACCCATCTGTCCTGGCAGCTTGCTTCTGGCACCTATCCTTACATGTCTTGAATTTTGGACATAAAATTCACATTTCACCTTTGCGCTTCAGGACCAGAATGACAGTTCTTTTGTATACCAAGGAAAGCAAGTAATCCAAGTGTTTTAGGTGCCGATTAGAGATGGCCCATGTGAGATCAAGGCCAGCCAGAGAAGTCTGTCCTAGCCCCTTTTGTGTACCAGCAGTCTTTGAATGTACCTCTCATTTGTCTTGCCTTGGTGACCCAAAAGTTTCCTTGCCTTGCCCTGCCTTGCCTCCCTAGCCTTGCACTCCCTCCAGTGCCTACGCCCACACTTGACCTGCCTACTGCTTTCCTCCAGGGAAACCTAGCCTTGCCTAGGCCTTCCTGTTTCTGCCTGGCCTTCCTATGCCCATCCTTGCCTAGAAGTTCTGGGCCTTCTCTCACCTACCACTCCATTTGCTTGCCCCTCATGGCTCCAGCCTTGTCAGCTTCTCCCTTGACTTGCCTACAATTGCGCCTACACTTGGTTTGCATTGCAAAGAGCGGTAGGCAAGGCAAAGCAAAGCAAGGAAGGTCTTTCTAGGTCTTGCCAGGCAAGGCACACATAAGCAAGCAAGCAAAACAAGAGTAGACTAGCCACAGCATCAAAGGCAAGGCAAGGCCAAGTGACTCTGAGTGCCTTTCCTTGGCAAGTAAAAGATATAGTGATAATGTAATAGGGCAGGCGTTAAAGGTACCATGAGGAGGTATAGTCCAGCAAGATATTTATGTCATAGACCCTTCTGTGCAGGAGCCATTGTTGGACATAGTACAGGACATGGCATACAGTTTGGCTTGGTAAGTTCCTGAAGGAGAATGGCAATGCTTTCTCATGGGAAGGAAAGCACGTAGCCCCAGAGTTGGAGGTGCAGATAAGAAGCTGTGTCGCGCAGCTCAAGGACGACAGCAGCTTCTTGTGCCGGCATATTTGGAAGCACTCCCTCAATTTGTACAGTCATTGAGTCAGTATCCATCTTTGGAAGGCTGTCTGCCTCTAGTAAGAGTGTTCTGACACCATTGTATGGGGTCAGTCACTGGATGTTTTGGATTTTGGAGGAGGGGATGCCATTTCTCTTGAAATGAGCTTCTTGTTCTTCTCTTTGGCAAAGAAATTAAGTTTGGATGGGCACTTTGGGTGGTCTCAGTGAATTTATAGGTTTTTCCCAAGAGGTTTCCCTGTGGGTTAGAGCTGTTGAACTGACAGTGGGAATCTAGACAGCAAGTTGTTGAGCTTTTTGTCCTTGTAGTTTAGTGTGTGAGTAGTCCCTGTTGCCATGCTGCTTGGATCTTGACTCTGAGACTGAAAGCTTAGGAGCGTAGAGCTGAAAAGAAAAGTGCCAATAGCAGGGTGTGTGTTCATTGTTTGATGGGTGAAGTTGAAATTGTAGGCAGCAAAGAACTTTCTCTCTCAGCTGGCACATTTGTTGAGCGGATGTCTTTGAGTTTGTTACCGGACTCTGCGAGAGTGAAAATGTTTGTTAGGGCAGAGGATTTCGTGTTGCCCTTTGAGTGTGGTGCAAAAGTGTTTGCACACTTGGAGGGGGAAGATCAGCAAAGTCTTTTTTTCCTGGCACAGTTAATTTGAGAGCAGGGACGTTTCCAACTCGGCTCTGTCCTTTGGAGCTGGCCTCGGTGCGTTTCCTTCTTTTGTTAGTGGACATCGCCATCGTGTGGTTATTTTGATGAGCGCTGGCAGACGGTGCCAGGGAAAAAGCCAAGCTGTTTGCGGCTCCGGCCTCATTGGTGTAGGAGCAGCGCAGGGAAGAGCTCCGCTGGGGGTCCTGGCTCTTAGAGACGGAGAGAATGTGATCCTGTATGTAGCACAGAAGGAAGTGGAATTGTTTCATTGTGGGCTGTGCAGTTTATAAGCTGCAAATGAAAAGGCAATTGCAGCGCAGCCTCTTCTTTTCTGTGTGATCAGCTGCTCAACATGTAACTCGCACACACTGAACTGCATCCACCTCCCTGGAGATATAAAATGTGTATATCACTTTCCTCAAACTCTATGTATTACCTTGCACTCTAGCAGATCCCAAACCGCTTCAAAACGTCCAGCAGCTACTCAAAAAGAAAAAGTCCAACAAAAAGCTAGTGCTGGCCTTCATAGTGCCTTTGCAGTCCGTAAAATAGACGAAATGCACTAGGGCTTTGAATGTTTCTTCCCAACTATATAAATTCTCTCCAAGTGGCAAAGTCCATCATTACAGCAAAATTTTTCAGCTGGAGTTCTGACTGAGAGATGTGCCAGGACAGAAGGCATTTGCTGACCTACCCTTTTTCCCTGTGTAACTTGGTATTTGCAGTACAATTATTTTCAGTGTCGCTGTGTCCAAGCAGCTAGAGATTACACAGATAGAAGTGTCAAGAGAGATGCTGCTAAAGTACGCCCTTCTTATAGCAGCATTTAAATGGCACACGACGCCTTGCTGCTTTTTCTTTCCCAGAGAGACCTGCTGTCAATTTTTTCACTCTGGCTTCTGGATCAAAAATGTCCACCTGAAATGTCTTACAGAAATAGGCTCCAGGTGTAAAAACCAGTACAGGGCTACATTTTCTGCGTGCTCCACATAAGTCACATCAATCTCACTCATCAAACTTCACTCTCTCCTTCCATTCTCCACTGCCTCTACCATTGTGTTCTCTGGATCTCAGAGTCTAAAGGCAGGCGCAATAGTTTCCACTGAGGGGTTGGAAGAGGTGTACAAGCAGCACAAATAGCTTCTGCGCTGCGCAGGCCATTTCTCTGCATTTTAGAGTCTAAGGGAAAGCGCTAGTGTTCCTGCGGAGAGCTGCAACAGCTGCAGAATATGTGTTGTCTTGGCACATGTTTGCAATCCACCATGATGGATCCTTAGTGAAACCAAACTGTGGTTCTGCTTTAAACATCTCACCCTGCTTGGCCACAAAGCTTTCGCTGACATGTCCCATTGCCTTTTTATTGCTGCGTTTCATTTTCAGAGTTTGTACGGAATCATTGCACTTTGCTTCTAAGCAGAACGTCGATACTGCTGGAGTCTCATATGTCCATTTTCTTCTCACACAAAAAAACTGCTTCCTTTAAAACATGCTGATGCGACCTGCTTTCTTGCTCAGCTGTAATTTTAGGGGTGTTCTCTGTCCCGCTTACAGTCTGAATCTAAACTAAGAAGTTTATGGGACACAGATGTGCCAAGACAAATAGTTTGCTTGGACCTTGCCACGTGTATTCAAAAGCATCCTTTCACTCCACCATCAAGTCTCTGCTTTACATCCTGCAAACTTCACACTCACATACATACATACAAACTGGAATGAGGCTCTTTCTTTCTTTCTTTCTTTCTTTCTTTCTTTCTTTCTTTCTTTCTTTCTTTCTTTCTTTCTTTCTTTCTTTCTTTCTTTCTTTCTTTCTTTCTTTCTTTCTTTCTTTCTTTCTTTCTTTCTTTCTTTCTTTCTTTCTTTCTTTCTTTCTTTCTTTCTTTCTTTCTTTCTTTCTTTCTTTCTTTCTTTCTTTCTTTCTTTCCCAGCTACACTCACCTATCCCCCACGCTAACTTCTTTACCGCTTTTCTCTTGGCCTTGCTATGCATACTTTTCCTCTTAAGACACCCATTGTCTGGCCTACCCCTTCCCTACATTGCCTTGCCTTTCCTTTCCTATCCAACCTTGCATTTCTTTGTCATTCCTGGCCATTGTTTTCCTCTTCCTTCCTGACCCATCCATGTCTTTCCCTTGCCCTTCCTACCAGTCCAGTGCCTTGCACCACCCATCCCCCTTGCCACTTTGTCCAGTTTCCCTTCCCCTTTGTCCAGCTCCAATCTTTCATTTCCTTCTCCTTCTAGGACTCTCATTGCCTTGCTTGCCTCTCCTTTGTCTTGCCTGGCAAAGCCACCACTTTTCTTGGCGTTACCTTTGAACCTCTCCTCTCCCTTGCCTTGCATTCCCTTGCTCACTCGTCCCCCACCTGGAATTCAATACCCCTCTTTTTGCTGCATTTCTTCATCTTGCCTTGCCCTGCCTGCTTCTCCTAGGACTCTCAAGGCTTTCACGTACCTCCAGCGTTTCAGGAGCATGTGAGAGGAAGCCCAAAAGAGGTCACGTGCAAGCACACCCATCTGTCCTGGCAGCTTGCTTCTGGCACCTATCCTTACATGTCTTGAATTTTGGACATAAAATTCACATTTCACCTTTGCGCTTCAGGACCAGAATGACAGTTCTTTTGTATACCAAGGAAAGCAGGTAATCCAAGTGTTTTAGGTGCAGATTAGAGATGGCCCATGTGAGATCAAGGCCAGCCAGAGAAGTCTGTCCTAGCCCCTTTTGTGTACCAGCAGTCTTTGAATGTACCTCTCATTTGTCTTGCCTTGGTGACCCAAAAGTTTCCTTGCCTTGCCCTGCCTTGCCTCCCTAGCCTTGCACTCCCTCCAGTGCCTACGCCCACACTTGACCTGCCTACTGCTTTCCTCCAGGGAAACCTAGCCTTGCCTAGCCCCTCCTGTTTCTGCCTGGCCTTCCTATGCCCATCCTTGCCTAGAAGTTCTGGGCCTTCTCTCACCTACCACTCCATTTGCTTGCCCCTCATGGCTCCAGCCTTGTCAGCTTCTCCCTTGACTTGCCTACAATTGCGCCTACACTTGGTTTGCATTGCAAAGAGCGGTAGGCAAGGCAAAGCAAAGCAAGGAAGGTCTTTCTAGGTCTTGCCAGGCAAGGCACACATAAGCAAGCAAGCAAAACAAGAGTAGACTAGCCACAGCATCAAAGGCAAGGCAAGGCCAAGTGACTCTGAGTGCCTTTCCTTGGCAAGTAAAAGATATAGTGACAATGTAATAGGGCAGGCGTTAAAGGTACCATGAGGAGGTATAGTCCAGCAAGATATTTATGTCGTAGACCCTTCTGTGCAGGAGCCATTGTTGGACATAGTACAGGACATGGCATACAGCTTGGCTTGGTAAGTTCCTGAAAGAGAATGGCAATGCTTTCTCATGGGAAGGAAAGCACGTAGCCCCAGAGTTGGAGGTGCAGATAAGAAGTTGTGTCGCGCAGCTCAAGGACGACAGCAGCTTCTTGTGCCGGCATATTTGGAAGCACTCCCTCAATTTGTACAGTCATTGAGTCAGTATCCATCTTTGGAAGGCTGTCTGCCTCTAGTAAGAGTGTTCTGACACCATTGTATGGGATCAGTCACTGGATGTTTTGGATTTTGGAGGAGGGGATGCCCTTTCTCTTGAAATGAGCTTCTTGTTCTTCTCTTTGGCAAAGAAATTAAGTTTGGATGGGCACTTTGGGTGGTCTCAGTGAATTTAAAGGTTTTTCCCAAGAGGTTTCCCTGTGGGTTAGAGCTGTTGAACTGACAGTGGGAATCTAGACACCAAGTTGTTGAGCTTTTTGTCCTTGTAGCTTTAGTGTGTGAGTAGTCCCTGTTGCCATGCTGCTTGGATCTTGACTCTGAGACTGAAAGCTTAGGAGCGCAGAGCTGAAAAGAAAAGTGCCAATAGCAGGGTGTGTGTTCTTTGTTTGATGGGTGAAGCTGAAATTGTAGGCAGCAAAGAACTTTCTCTCTCCGCTGGCACATTTGTTGAGCGGATGTCTTTGAGTTTGTTACCGGACTCTGCGAGAGTGAAAATGTTTGTTAGGGCAGAGGATTTCGTGTTGCCCTTTGAGTGTGGTGCAAAAGTGTTTGCACACTTGGAGGGGGAAGATCAGCAAAGTCTTTTTTTCCTGGCACAGTTAATTTGAGAGCAGGGACGTTTCCAACTCGGCTCTGTCCTTTGGAGCTGGCCTCGGTGCGTTTCCTTCTTTTGTTAGTCGACAGCGCCATCGTGTGGTTATTTTGATGAGCGCTGGCAGACGGTGCCAGGGAAAAAGCCAAGCTGTTTGCGGCTCCGGCCTCATTGGTGTAGGAGCAGCGCAGGGAAGAGCTCCGCTGGGGGTCCTGGCTCTTAGAGACTGAGAGAATGTGATCCTGTATGTAGCACAGAAGGAAGTGGAATTGTTTCATTGTGGGCTGTGCAGTTTATAAGCTGCAAATGAAAAAGCAATTGCAGCGCAGCCTCTTCTTTTCTGTGTGATCAGCTGCTCAACATGTAACTCGCACACACTGAACTGCATCCACCTCCCTTGAGATATAAAATGTGTATATCACTTTCCTCAAACTCTATGTATTACCTTGCACTCTAGCAGATCCCAAACCGCTTCAAAACGTCCAGCAGCTACTCAAAAAGAAAAAGTCCAACAAAAAGCTAGTGCTGGCCTTTAGAGCGCCTTTGCAGTCCGTAAAATAGACGAAATGCACTAGGGCTTTGAATGCTTCTTCCCAACTATATAAATTCTCTCCAAGTGGCAAAGTCCATCATTACAGCAAAATTTTTCAGCTGCAGTTCTGACTGAGAGATGTGCCAGGACAGAAGGCATTTGCTGACCTACCCTTTTTCCCTGTGTAACTTGGTATTTGCAGTACAATTATTTTCAGTGTCGCTGTGTCCAAGCAGCTAGAGATTACACAGATAGACGTGTCAAGAGAGATGCTGCTAAAGTACGCCCTTCTTATAGCAGCATTTAAATGGCACACGACGCCTTGCGGCTGTTTCTTTCCCAGAGAGACCTGCTGACAATTTTTTCACTCTGGCTTCTTGATCAAAAATGTCCACCTGAAATGTCTTACAGAAATAGGCTCCAGGTGTAAAAACCAGTACAGGGCTACATTTTCTGCATGCTCCACATAAGTCACATCAAACTCACTCATCAAACTTCACTCTCTCCTTCCATTCTCCACTGCCTCTACCATTGTGTTCTCTGGATCTCAGAGTCTAAAGGCAGGCGCAATAGTTTCCACTGAGGGGTTGGAAGAGGTGTACAAGAAGCACAAATAGCTTCTGCGCTGCGCAGGCCATTTCTCTGCATTTTAGAGTCTAAGGGAAAGCACTAGTGTTCCTGCGGAGAGCTGCAACAGCTGCAGAATATGTGTTGTCTTGGCACATGTTTGCAATCCACCATGATGGATCCTTAGTGAAACCAAACTGTGGTTCTGCTTCAAACATCTCACCCTGCTTGGCCACAAAGCTTTCGCTGACATGTCCCATTGCCTTTTTATTGCTGCGTTTCATTTTCAGAGTTTGTACGGAATCATTGCACTTTGCTTCTAAGCTGAACGTCGATACTGCTGGAGTCTCATATGTCCATTTTCTTCTCACACAAAAAAACTGCTTCCTTTAAAACATGCTGATGCGACCTGCTTTCTTGCTCAGCTGTAATTTTAGGGGTGTTCTCTGTCCCGCTTACAGTCTGAATCTAAACTAAGAAGTTTATGGGACACAGATGTGCCAAGACAAATAGTTTGCTTGGACCTTGCCACGTGTATTCAAAAGCATCCTTTCACTCCACCATCAAGTCTCTGCATTACATCCTGCAAACTTCACACACACATACATACATACATACTGGAATGAGGCTCTTTCTTTCTTTCTTTCTTTCTTTCTTTCTTTCTTTCTTTCTTTCTTTCTTTCTTTCTTTCTTTCTTTCTTTCTTTCTTTCTTTCTTTCTTTCTTTCTTTCTTTCTTTCTTTCTCAGCTACACTCACCTATCCCCCATGCTAACTTCTTTACCACTTTTCTCTTGGCCTTGCTATGCATACTTTTCCTCTTAAGACACCCATTGTCTGGCCTACCCCTTCCCTACATTGCCTTGCCTTTCCTTTCCTATCCAACCTTGCATTTCTTTGTCATTCCTGGCCATTGTTTTCCTCTTCCTTCCTGACCCATCCATGTCTTTCCCTTGCCCTTCCTACCAGTCCAGTGCCTTGCACCACCCATCCCCCTTGCCACTTTGTCCAGTTTCCCTTCCCCTTTGTCCAGCTCCAATCTTTCATTTCCTTCTCCTTCTAGGACTCTCATTGCCTTGCTTGCCTCTCCTTTGTCTTGCCTGGCAAAGCCACCACTTTTCTTGGCGTTACCTTTGAACCTCTCCTCTCCCTTGCCTTGCATTCCCTTGCTCACTCGTCCCCCACCTGGAATTCAATACCCCTCTTTTTGCTGCATTTCTTCATCTTGCCTTGCCCTGCCTGCTTCTCCTAGGACTCTCAAGGCTTTCACGTACCTCCAGCGTTTCAGGAGCATGTGAGAGGAAGCCCAAAAGAGGTCACGTGCAAGCACACCCATCTGTCCTGGCAGCTTGCTTCTGGCACCTATCCTTACATGTCTTGAATTTTGGACATAAAATTCACATTTCACCTTTGCGCTTCAGGACCAGAATGACAGTTCTTTTGTATACCAAGGAAAGCAGGTAATCCAAGTGTTTTAGGTGCAGATTAGAGATGGCCCATGTGAGATCAAGGCCAGCCAGAGAAGTCTGTCCTAGCCCCTTTTGTGTACCAGCAGTCTTTGAATGTACCTCTCATTTGTCTTGCCTTGGTGACCCAAAAGTTTCCTTGCCTTGCCCTGCCTTGCCTCCCTAGCCTTGCACTCCCTCCAGTGCCTACGCCCACACTTGACCTGCCTACTGCTTTCCTCCAGGGAAACCTAGCCTTGCCTAGCCCCTCCTGTTTCTGCCTGGCCTTCCTATGCCCATCCTTGCCTAGAAGTTCTGGGCCTTCTCTCACCTACCACTCCATTTGCTTGCCCCTCATGGCTCCAGCCTTGTCAGCTTCTCCCTTGACTTGCCTACAATTGCGCCTACACTTGGTTTGCATTGCAAAGAGCGGTAGGCAAGGCAAAGCAAAGCAAGGAAGGTCTTTCTAGGTCTTGCCAGGCAAGGCACACATAAGCAAGCAAGCAAAACAAGAGTAGACTAGCCACAGCATCAAAGGCAAGGCAAGGCCAAGTGACTCTGAGTGCCTTTCCTTGGCAAGTAAAAGATATAGTGACAATGTAATAGGGCAGGCGTTAAAGGTACCATGAGGAGGTATAGTCCAGCAAGATATTTATGTCGTAGACCCTTCTGTGCAGGAGCCATTGTTGGACATAGTACAGGACATGGCATACAGCTTGGCTTGGTAAGTTCCTGAAAGAGAATGGCAATGCTTTCTCATGGGAAGGAAAGCACGTAGCCCCAGAGTTGGAGGTGCAGATAAGAAGTTGTGTCGCGCAGCTCAAGGACGACAGCAGCTTCTTGTGCCGGCATATTTGGAAGCACTCCCTCAATTTGTACAGTCATTGAGTCAGTATCCATCTTTGGAAGGCTGTCTGCCTCTAGTAAGAGTGTTCTGACACCATTGTATGGGATCAGTCACTGGATGTTTTGGATTTTGGAGGAGGGGATGCCCTTTCTCTTGAAATGAGCTTCTTGTTCTTCTCTTTGGCAAAGAAATTAAGTTTGGATGGGCACTTTGGGTGGTCTCAGTGAATTTAAAGGTTTTTCCCAAGAGGTTTCCCTGTGGGTTAGAGCTGTTGAACTGACAGTGGGAATCTAGACACCAAGTTGTTGAGCTTTTTGTCCTTGTAGCTTTAGTGTGTGAGTAGTCCCTGTTGCCATGCTGCTTGGATCTTGACTCTGAGACTGAAAGCTTAGGAGCGCAGAGCTGAAAAGAAAAGTGCCAATAGCAGGGTGTGTGTTCTTTGTTTGATGGGTGAAGCTGAAATTGTAGGCAGCAAAGAACTTTCTCTCTCCGCTGGCACATTTGTTGAGCGGATGTCTTTGAGTTTGTTACCGGACTCTGCGAGAGTGAAAATGTTTGTTAGGGCAGAGGATTTCGTGTTGCCCTTTGAGTGTGGTGCAAAAGTGTTTGCACACTTGGAGGGGGAAGATCAGCAAAGTCTTTTTTTCCTGGCACAGTTAATTTGAGAGCAGGGACGTTTCCAACTCGGCTCTGTCCTTTGGAGCTGGCCTCGGTGCGTTTCCTTCTTTTGTTAGTCGACAGCGCCATCGTGTGGTTATTTTGATGAGCGCTGGCAGACGGTGCCAGGGAAAAAGCCAAGCTGTTTGCGGCTCCGGCCTCATTGGTGTAGGAGCAGCGCAGGGAAGAGCTCCGCTGGGGGTCCTGGCTCTTAGAGACTGAGAGAATGTGATCCTGTATGTAGCACAGAAGGAAGTGGAATTGTTTCATTGTGGGCTGTGCAGTTTATAAGCTGCAAATGAAAAGGCAATTGCAGCGCAGCCTCTTCTTTTCTGTGTGATCAGCTGCTCAACATGTAACTCGCACACACTGAACTGCATCCACCTCCCTTGAGATATAAAATGTGTATATCACTTTCCTCAAACTCTATGTATTACCTTGCACTCTAGCAGATCCCAAACCGCTTCAAAACGTCCAGCAGCTACTCAAAAAGAAAAAGTCCAACAAAAAGCTAGTGCTGGCCTTTAGAGCGCCTTTGCAGTCCGTAAAATAGACGAAATGCACTAGGGCTTTGAATGCTTCTTCCCAACTATATAAATTCTCTCCAAGTGGCAAAGTCCATCATTACAGCAAAATTTTTCAGCTGCAGTTCTGACTGAGAGATGTGCCAGGACAGAAGGCATTTGCTGACCTACCCTTTTTCCCTGTGTAACTTGGTATTTGCAGTACAATTATTTTCAGTGTCGCTGTGTCCAAGCAGCTAGAGATTACACAGATAGACGTGTCAAGAGAGATGCTGCTAAAGTACGCCCTTCTTATAGCAGCATTTAAATGGCACACGACGCCTTGCTGCTTTTTCTTTCCCAGAGAGACCTGCTGACAATTTTTTCACTCTGGCTTCTTGATCAAAAATGTCCACCTGAAATGTCTTACAGAAATAGGCTCCAGGTGTAAAAACCAGTACAGGGCTACATTTTCTGCATGCTCCACATAAGTCACATCAAACTCACTCATCAAACTTCACTCTCTCCTTCCATTCTCCACTGCCTCTACCATTGTGTTCTCTGGATCTCAGAGTCTAAAGGCAGGCGCAATAGTTTCCACTGAGGGGTTGGAAGAGGTGTACAAGCAGCACAAATAGCTTCTGCGCTGCGCAGGCCATTTCTCTGCATTTTAGAGTCTAAGGGAAAGCACTAGTGTTCCTGCGGAGAGCTGCAACAGCTGCAGAATATGTGTTGTCTTGGCACATGTTTGCAATCCACCATGATGGATCCTTAGTGAAACCAAACTGTGGTTCTGCTTCAAACATCTCACCCTGCTTGGCCACAAAGCTTTCGCTGACATGTCCCATTGCCTTTTTATTGCTGCGTTTCATTTTCAGAGTTTGTACGGAATCATTGCACTTTGCTTCTAAGCTGAACGTCGATACTGCTGGAGTCTCATATGTCCATTTTCTTCTCACACAAAAAAACTGCTTCCTTTAAAACATGCTGATGCGACCTGCTTTCTTGCTCAGCTGTAATTTTAGGGGTGTTCTCTGTCCCGCTTACAGTCTGAATCTAAACTAAGAAGTTTATGGGACACAGATGTGCCAAGACAAATAGTTTGCTTGGACCTTGCCACGTGTATTCAAAAGCATCCTTTCACTCCACCATCAAGTCTCTGCATTACATCCTGCAAACTTCACACACACATACATACATACATACTGGAATGAGGCTCTTTCTTTCTTTCTTTCTTTCTTTCTTTCTTTCTTTCTTTCTTTCTTTCTTTCTTTCTTTCTTTCTTTCTTTCTTTCTTTCTTTCTTTCTTTCTTTCTTTCTTTCTTTCTTTCTTTCTTTCTTTCTTTCTTTCTTTCTTTCTTTCTTTCTTTCTTTCTTTCTTTCTTTCTTTCTTTCTCAGCTACACTCACCTATCCCCCACGCTAACTTCTTTACCGCTTTTCTCTTGGCCTTGCTATGCATACTTTTCCTCTTAAGACACCCATTGTCTGGCCTACCCCTTCCCTACATTGCCTTGCCTTTCCTTTCCTATCCAACCTTGCATTTCTTTGTCATTCCTGGCCATTGTTTTCCTCTTCCTTCCTGACCCATCCATGTCTTTCCCTTGCCCTTCCTACCAGTCCAGTGCCTTGCACCACCCATCCCCCTTGCCACTTTGTCCAGTTTCCCTTCCCCTTTGTCCAGCTCCAATCTTTCATTTCCTTCTCCTTATAGGACTCTCATTGCCTTGCTTGCCTCTCCTTTGTCTTGCCTGGCAAAGCCACCACTTTTCTTGGCGTTACCTTTGAACCTCTCCTCTCCCTTGCCTTGCATTACCTTGCTCACTCGTCCCCCACCTGGAATTCAATACCCCTCTTTTTGCTGCATTTCTTCATCTTGCCTTGCCCTGCCTGCTTCTCCTAGGACTCTCAAGGCTTTCACGTACCTCCAGCGTTTCAGGAGCATGTGAGAGGAAGCCCAAAAGAGGTCACGTGCAAGCACACCCATCTGTCCTGGCAGCTTGCTTCTGGCACCTATCCTTACATGTCTTGAATTTTGGACATAAAATTCACATTTCACCTTTGCGCTTCAGGACCAGAATGACAGTTCTTTTGTATACCAAGGAAAGCAGGTAATCCAAGTGTTTTAGGTGCAGATTAGAGATGGCCCATGTGAGATCAAGGCCAGCCAGAGAAGTCTGTCCTAGCCCCTTTTGTGTACCAGCAGTCTTTGAATGTACCTCTCATTTGTCTTGCCTTGGTGACCCAAAAGTTTCCTTGCCTTGCCCTGCCTTGCCTCCCTAGCCTTGCACTCCCTCCAGTGCCTACGCCCACACTTGACCTGCCTACTGCTTTCCTCCAGGGAAACCTAGCCTTGCCTAGCCCCTCCTGTTTCTGCCTGGCCTTCCTATGCCCATCCTTGCCTAGAAGTTCTGGGCCTTCTCTCATCTACCACTCCATTTGCTTGCCCCTCATGGCTCCAGCCTTGTCAGCTTCTCCCTTGACTTGCCTACAATTGCGCCTACACTTGGTTTGCATTGCAAAGAGCGGTAGGCAAGGCAAAGCAAAGCAAGGAAGGTCTTTCTAGGTCTTGCCAGGCAAGGCACACATAAGCAAGCAAGCAAAACAAGAGTAGACTAGCCACAGCATCAAAGGCAAGGCAAGGCCAAGTGACTCTGAGTGCCTTTCCTTGGCAAGTAAAAGATATAGTGACAATGTAATAGGGCAGGCGTTAAAGGTACCATGAGGAGGTATAGTCCAGCGAGATATTTATGTCGTAGACCCTTCTGTGCAGGAGCCATTGTTGGACATAGTACAGGACATGGCATACAGCTTGGCTTGGTAAGTTCCTGAAAGAGAATGGCAATGCTTTCTCATGGGAAGGAAAGCACGTAGCCCCAGAGTTGGAGGTGCAGATAAGAAGCTGTGTCGCGCAGCTCAAGGACGACAGCAGCTTCTTGTGCCGGCATATTTGGAAGCACTCCCTCAATTTGTACAGTCATTGAGTCAGTATCCATCTTTGGAAGGCTGTCTGCCTCTAGTAAGAGTGTTCTGACACCATTGTATGGGATCAGTCACTGGATGTTTTGGATTTTGGAGGAGGGGATGCCCTTTCTCTTGAAATGAGCTTCTTGTTCTTCTCTTTGGCAAAGAAATTAAGTTTGGATGGGCACTTTGGGTGGTCTCAGTGAATTTAAAGGTTTTTCCCAAGAGGTTTCCCTGTGGGTTAGAGCTGTTGAACTGACAGTGGGAATCTAGACACCAAGTTGTTGAGCTTTTTGTCCTTGTAGCTTTAGTGTGTGAGTAGTCCCTGTTGCTGTGCTGCTTGGATCTTGACTCTGAGACTGAAAGCTTAGGAGCGCAGAGCTGAAAAGAAAAGTGCCAATAGCAGGGTGTGTGTTCTTTGTTTGATGGGTGAAGCTGAAATTGTAGGCAGCAAAGAACTTTCTCTCTCCGCTGGCACATTTGTTGAGCGGATGTCTTTGAGTTTGTTACCGGACTCTGCGAGAGTGAAAATGTTTGTTAGGGCAGAGGATTTCGTGTTGCCCTTTGAGTGTGGTGCAAAAGTGTTTGCACAGTTGGAGGGGGAAGATCAGCAAAGTCTTTTTTTCCTGGCACAGTTAATTTGAGAGCAGGGACGTTTCCAACTCGGCTCTGTCCTTTGGAGCTGGCCTCGGTGCGTTTCCTTCTTTTGTTAGTCGACAGCGCCATCGTGTGGTTATTTTGATGAGCGCTGGCAGACGGTGCCAGGGAAAAAGCCAAGCTGTTTGCGGCTCCGGCCTCATTGGTGTAGGAGCAGCGCAGGGAAGAGCTCCGCTGGGGGTCCTGGCTCTTAGAGACTGAGAGAATGTGATCCTGTATGTAGCACAGAAGGAAGTGGAATTGTTTCATTGTGGGCTGTGCAGTTTATAAGCTGCAAATGAAAAGGCAATTGCAGCGCAGCCTCTTCTTTTCTGTGTGATCAGCTGCTCAACATGTAACTCGCACACACTGAACTGCATCCACCTCCCTGGAGATATAAAATGTGTATATCACTTTCCTCAAACTCTATGTATTACCTTGCACTCTAGCAGATCCCAAACCGCTTCAAAACGTCCAGCAGCTACTCAAAAAGAAAAAGTCCAACAAAAAGCTAGTGCTGGCCTTTAGAGCGCCTTTGCAGTCCGTAAAATAGACGAAATGCACTAGGGCTTTGAATGCTTCTTCCCAACTATATAAATTCTCTCCAAGTGGCAAAGTCCATCATTACAGCAAAATTTTTCAGCTGCAGTTCTGACTGAGAGATGTGCCAGGACAGAAGGCATTTGCTGACCTACCCTTTTTCCCTGTGTAACTTGGTATTTGCAGTACAATTATTTTCAGTGTCGCTGTGTCCAAGCAGCTAGAGATTACACAGATAGACGTGTCAAGAGAGATGCTGCTAAAGTACGCCCTTCTTATAGCAGCATTTAAATGGCACACGACGCCTTGCTGCTTTTTCTTTCCCAGAGAGACCTGCTGACAATTTTTTCACTCTGGCTTCTTGATCAAAAATGTCCACCTGAAATGTCTTACAGAAATAGGCTCCAGGTGTAAAAACCAGTACAGGGCTACATTTTCTGCGTGCTCCACATAAGTCACATCAAACTCACTCATCAAACTTCACTCTCTCCTTCCATTCTCCACTGCCTCTACCATTGTGTTCTCTGGATCTCAGAGTCTAAAGGCAGGCGCAATAGTTTCCACTGAGGGGTTGGAAGAGGTGTACAAGCAGCACAAATAGCTTCTGCACTGCGCAGGCCATTTCTCTGCATTTTAGAGTCTAAGGGAAAGCGCTAGTGTTCCTGCGGAGAGCTGCAACAGCTGCAGAATATGTGTTGTCTTGGCACATGTTTGCAATCCACCATGATGGATCCTTAGTGAAACCAAACTGTGGTTCTGCTTCAAACATCTCACCCTGCTTGGCCACAAAGCTTTCGCTGACATGTCCCATTGCCTTTTTATTGCTGCGTTTCATTTTCAGAGTTTGTACGGAATCATTGCACTTTGCTTCTAAGCTGAACGTCAATACTGCTGGAGTCTCATATGTCCATTTTCTTCTCACACAAAAAAACTGCTTCCTTTAAAACATGCTGATGCGACCTGCTTTCTTGCTCAGCTGTAATTTTAGGGGTGTTCTCTGTCCCGCTTACAGTCTGAATCTAAACTAAGAAGTTTATGGGACACAGATGTGCCAAGACAAATAGTTTGCTTGGACCTTGCCACGTGTATTCAAAAGCATCCTTTCACTCCACCATCAAGTCTCTGCTTTACATCCTGCAAACTTCACACACACATACATACATACAAACTGGAATGAGGCTCTTTCTTTCTTTCTTTCTTTCTTTCTTTCTTTCTTTCTTTCTCAGCTACACTCACCTATCCCCCACGCTAACTTCTTTACCGCTTTTCTCTTGGCCTTGCTATGCATACTTTTCCTCTTAAGACACCCATTGTCTGGCCTACCCCTTCCCTACATTGCCTTGCCTTTCCTTTCCTATCCAACCTTGCATTTCTTTGTCATTCCTGGCCATTGTTTTCCTCTTCCTTCCTGACCCATCCATGTCTTTCCCTTGCCCTTCCTACCAGTCCAGTGCCTTGCACCACCCATCCCCCTTGCCACTTTGTCCAGTTTCCCTTCCCCTTTGTCCAGCTCCAATCTTTCATTTCCTTCTCCTTATAGGACTCTCATTGCCTTGCTTGCCTCTCCTTTGTCTTGCCTGGCAAAGCCACCACTTTTCTTGGCGTTACCTTTGAACCTCTCCTCTCCCTTGCCTTGCATTACCTTGCTCACTCGTCCCCCACCTGGAATTCAATACCCCTCTTTTTGCTGCATTTCTTCATCTTGCCTTGCCCTGCCTGCTTCTCCTAGGACTCTCAAGGCTTTCACGTACCTCCAGCGTTTCAGGAGCATGTGAGAGGAAGCCCAAAAGAGGTCACGTGCAAGCACACCCATCTGTCCTGGCAGCTTGCTTCTGGCACCTATCCTTACATGTCTTGAATTTTGGACATAAAATTCACATTTCACCTTTGCGCTTCAGGACCAGAATGACAGTTCTTTTGTATACCAAGGAAAGCAGGTAATCCAAGTGTTTTAGGTGCAGATTAGAGATGGCCCATGTGAGATCAAGGCCAGCCAGAGAAGTCTGTCCTAGCCCCTTTTGTGTACCAGCAGTCTTTGAATGTACCTCTCATTTGTCTTGCCTTGGTGACCCAAAAGTTTCCTTGCCTTGCCCTGCCTTGCCTCCCTAGCCTTGCACTCCCTCCAGTGCCTACGCCCACACTTGACCTGCCTACTGCTTTCCTCCAGGGAAACCTAGCCTTGCCTAGCCCCTCCTGTTTCTGCCTGGCCTTCCTATGCCCATCCTTGCCTAGAAGTTCTGGGCCTTCTCTCATCTACCACTCCATTTGCTTGCCCCTCATGGCTCCAGCCTTGTCAGCTTCTCCCTTGACTTGCCTACAATTGCGCCTACACTTGGTTTGCATTGCAAAGAGCGGTAGGCAAGGCAAAGCAAAGCAAGGAAGGTCTTTCTAGGTCTTGCCAGGCAAGGCACACATAAGCAAGCAAGCAAAACAAGAGTAGACTAGCCACAGCATCAAAGGCAAGGCAAGGCCAAGTGACTCTGAGTGCCTTTCCTTGGCAAGTAAAAGATATAGTGACAATGTAATAGGGCAGGCGTTAAAGGTACCATGAGGAGGTATAGTCCAGCGAGATATTTATGTCGTAGACCCTTCTGTGCAGGAGCCATTGTTGGACATAGTACAGGACATGGCATACAGCTTGGCTTGGTAAGTTCCTGAAAGAGAATGGCAATGCTTTCTCATGGGAAGGAAAGCACGTAGCCCCAGAGTTGGAGGTGCAGATAAGAAGCTGTGTCGCGCAGCTCAAGGACGACAGCAGCTTCTTGTGCCGGCATATTTGGAAGCACTCCCTCAATTTGTACAGTCATTGAGTCAGTATCCATCTTTGGAAGGCTGTCTGCCTCTAGTAAGAGTGTTCTGACACCATTGTATGGGATCAGTCACTGGATGTTTTGGATTTTGGAGGAGGGGATGCCCTTTCTCTTGAAATGAGCTTCTTGTTCTTCTCTTTGGCAAAGAAATTAAGTTTGGATGGGCACTTTGGGTGGTCTCAGTGAATTTAAAGGTTTTTCCCAAGAGGTTTCCCTGTGGGTTAGAGCTGTTGAACTGACAGTGGGAATCTAGACACCAAGTTGTTGAGCTTTTTGTCCTTGTAGCTTTAGTGTGTGAGTAGTCCCTGTTGCCGTGCTGCTTGGATCTTGACTCTGAGACTGAAAGCTTAGGAGCGCAGAGCTGAAAAGAAAAGTGCCAATAGCAGGGTGTGTGTTCTTTGTTTGATGGGTGAAGCTGAAATTGTAGGCAGCAAAGAACTTTCTCTCTCCGCTGGCACATTTGTTGAGCGGATGTCTTTGAGTTTGTTACCGGACTCTGCGAGAGTGAAAATGTTTGTTAGGGCAGAGGATTTCGTGTTGCCCTTTGAGTGTGGTGCAAAAGTGTTTGCACAGTTGGAGGGGGAAGATCAGCAAAGTCTTTTTTTCCTGGCACAGTTAATTTGAGAGCAGGGACGTTTCCAACTCGGCTCTGTCCTTTGGAGCTGGCCTCGGTGCGTTTCCTTCTTTTGTTAGTCGACAGCGCCATCGTGTGGTTATTTTGATGAGCGCTGGCAGACGGTGCCAGGGAAAAAGCCAAGCTGTTTGCGGCTCCGGCCTCATTGGTGTAGGAGCAGCGCAGGGAAGAGCTCCGCTGGGGGTCCTGGCTCTTAGAGACTGAGAGAATGTGATCCTGTATGTAGCACAGAAGGAAGTGGAATTGTTTCATTGTGGGCTGTGCAGTTTATAAGCTGCAAATGAAAAGGCAATTGCAGCGCAGCCTCTTCTTTTCTGTGTGATCAGCTGCTCAACATGTAACTCGCACACACTGAACTGCATCCACCTCCCTGGAGATATAAAATGTGTATATCACTTTCCTCAAACTCTATGTATTACCTTGCACTCTAGCAGATCCCAAACCGCTTCAAAACGTCCAGCAGCTACTCAAAAAGAAAAAGTCCAACAAAAAGCTAGTGCTGGCCTTTAGAGCGCCTTTGCAGTCCGTAAAATAGACGAAATGCACTAGGGCTTTGAATGCTTCTTCCCAACTATATAAATTCTCTCCAAGTGGCAAAGTCCATCATTACAGCAAAATTTTTCAGCTGCAGTTCTGACTGAGAGATGTGCCAGGACAGAAGGCATTTGCTGACCTACCCTTTTTCCCTGTGTAACTTGGTATTTGCAGTACAATTATTTTCAGTGTCGCTGTGTCCAAGCAGCTAGAGATTACACAGATAGACGTGTCAAGAGAGATGCTGCTAAAGTACGCCCTTCTTATAGCAGCATTTAAATGGCACACGACGCCTTGCTGCTTTTTCTTTCCCAGAGAGACCTGCTGTCAATTTTTTCACTCTGGCTTCTTGATCAAAAATGTCCACCTGAAGTGTCTTACAGAAATAGGCTCCAGGTGTAAAAACCAGTACGGGGCTACATTTTCTGCGTGCTCCACATAAGTCACATCAAACTCACTCATCAAACTTCACTCTCTCCTTCCATTCTCCACTGCCTCTACCATTGTGTTCTCTGGATCTCAGAGTCTAAAGGCAGGCGCAATAGTTTCCACTGAGGGGTTGGAAGAGGTGTACAAGCAGCACAAATAGCTTCTGCGCTGCGCAGGCCATTTCTCTGCATTTTAGAGTCTAAGGGAAAGCGCTAGTGTTCCTGCGGAGAGCTGCAACAGCTGCAGAATATGTGTTGTCTTGGCACATGTTTGCAATCCACCATGATGGATCCTTAGTGAAACCAAACTGTGGTTCTGCTTCAAACATCTCACCCTGCTTGGCCACAAAGCTTTCGCTGACATGTCCCATTGCCTTTTTATTGCTGCGTTTCATTTTCAGAGTTTGTACGGAATCATTGCACTTTGCTTCTAAGCTGAACGTCGATACTGCTGGAGTCTCATATGTCCATTTTCTTCTCACACAAAAAAACTGCTTCCTTTAAAACATGCTGATGCGACCTGCTTTCTTGCTCAGCTGTAATTTTAGGGGTGTTCTCTGTCCCGCTTACAGTCTGAATCTAAACTAAGAAGTTTATGGGACACAGATGTGCCAAGACAAATAGTTTGCTTGGACCTTGCCACGTGTATTCAAAAGCATCCTTTCACTCCACCATCAAGTCTCTGCTTTACATCCTGCAAACTTCACACACACATACATACATACATACTGGAATGAGGCTCTTTCTTTCTTTCTTTCTTTCTTTCTTTCTTTCTTTCTTTCTTTCTTTTCTTTTCTTTTCTTTTCTTTCTTTCTTTCTCAGCTACACTCACCTATCCCCCACGCTAACTTCTTTACCGCTTTTCTCTTGGCCTTGCTATGCATACTTTTCCTCTTAAGACACCCATTGTCTGGCCTACCCCTTCCCTACATTGCCTTGCCTTTCCTTTCCTATCCAACCTTGCATTTCTTTGTCATTCCTGGCCATTGTTTTCCTCTTCCTTCCTGACCCATCCATGTCTTTCCCTTGCCCTTCCTACCAGTCCAGTGCCTTGCACCACCCATCCCCCTTGCCACTTTGTCCAGTTTCCCTTCCCCTTTGTCCAGCTCCAATCTTTCATTTCCTTCTCCTTATAGGACTCTCATTGCCTTGCTTGCCTCTCCTTTGTCTTGCCTGGCAAAGCCACCACTTTTCTTGGCGTTCCCTTTGAACCTCTCCTCTCCCTTGCCTTGCATTCCCTTGCTCACTCGTCCCCCACCTGGAATTCAATACCCCTCTTTTTGAGGAATTTCTTCATCTTGCCTTGCCCTGCCTGCTTCTCCTAGGACTCTCAAGGCTTTCACGTACCTCCAGCGTTTCAGGAGCATGTGAGAGGAAGCCCAAAAGAGGTCACGTGCAAGCACACCCATCTGTCCTGGCAGCTTGCTTCTGGCACCTATCCTTACATGTCTTGAATTTTGGACATAAAATTCACATTTCACCTTTGCGCTTCAGGACCAGAATGACAGTTCTTTTGTATACCAAGGAAAGCAGGTAATCCAAGTGTTTTAGGTGCAGATTAGAGATGGCCCATGTGAGATCAAGGCCAGCCAGAGAAGTCTGTCCTAGCCCCTTTTGTGTACCAGCAGTCTTTGAATGTACCTCTCATTTGTCTTGCCTTGGTGACCCAAAAGTTTCCTTGCCTTGCCCTGCCTTGCCTCCCTAGCCTTGCACTCCCTCCAGTGCCTACGCCCACACTTGACCTGCCTACTGCTTTCCTCCAGGGAAACCTAGCCTTGCCTAGCCCCTCCTGTTTCTGCCTGGCCTTCCTATGCCCATCCTTGCCTAGAAGTTCTGGGCCTTCTCTCACCTACCACTCCATTTGCTTGCCCCTCATGGCTCCAGCCTTGTCAGCTTCTCCCTTGACTTGCCTACAATTGCGCCTACACTTGGTTTGCATTGCAAAGAGCGGTAGGCAAGGCAAAGCAAAGCAAGGAAGGTCTTTCTAGGTCTTGCCAGGCAAGGCACACATAAGCAAGCAAGCAAAACAAGAGTAGACTAGCCACAGCATCAAAGGCAAGGCAAGGCCAAGTGACTCTGAGTGCCTTTCCTTGGCAAGTAAAAGATATAGTGACAATGTAATAGGGCAGGCGTTAAAGGTACCATGAGGAGGTATAGTCCAGCAAGATATTTATGTCGTAGACCCTTCTGTGCAGGAGCCATTGTTGGACATAGTACAGGACATGGCATACAGCTTGGCTTGGTAAGTTCCTGAAAGAGAATGGCAATGCTTTCTCATGGGAAGGAAAGCACGTAGCCCCAGAGTTGGAGGTGCAGATAAGAAGCTGTGTCGCGCAGCTCAAGGACGACAGCAGCTTCTTGTGCCGGCATATTTGGAAGCACTCCCTCAATTTGTACAGTCATTGAGTCAGTATCCATCTTTGGAAGGCTGTCTGCCTCTAGTAAGAGTGTTCTGACACCATTGTATGGGATCAGTCACTGGATGTTTTGGATTTTGGAGGAGGGGATGCCCTTTCTCTTGAAATGAGCTTCTTGTTCTTCTCTTTGGCAAAGAAATTAAGTTTGGATGGGCACTTTGGGTGGTCTCAGTGAATTTAAAGGTTTTTCCCAAGAGGTTTCCCTGTGGGTTAGAGCTGTTGAACTGACAGTGGGAATCTAGACACCAAGTTGTTGAGCTTTTTGTCCTTGTAGCTTTAGTGTGTGAGTAGTCCCTGTTGCCGTGCTGCTTGGATCTTGACTCTGAGACTGAAAGCTTAGGAGCGCAGAGCTGAAAAGAAAAGTGCCAATAGCAGGGTGTGTGTTCTTTGTTTGATGGGTGAAGCTGAAATTGTAGGCAGCAAAGAACTTTCTCTCTCCGCTGGCACATTTGTTGAGCGGATGTCTTTGAGTTTGTTACCGGACTCTGCGAGAGTGAAAATGTTTGTTAGGGCAGAGGATTTCGTGTTGCCCTTTGAGTGTGGTGCAAAAGTGTTTGCACAGTTGGAGGGGGAAGATCAGCAAAGTCTTTTTTTCCTGGCACAGTTAATTTGAGAGCAGGGACGTTTCCAACTCGGCTCTGTCCTTTGGAGCTGGCCTCGGTGCGTTTCCTTCTTTTGTTAGTCGACAGCGCCATCGTGTGGTTATTTTGATGAGCGCTGGCAGACGGTGCCAGGGAAAAAGCCAAGCTGTTTGCGGCTCCGGCCTCATTGGTGTAGGAGCAGCGCAGGGAAGAGCTCCGCTGGGGGTCCTGGCTCTTAGAGACTGAGAGAATGTGATCCTGTATGTAGCACAGAAGGAAGTGGAATTGTTTCATTGTGGGCTGTGCAGTTTATAAGCTGCAAATGAAAAGGCAATTGCAGCGCAGCCTCTTCTTTTCTGTGTGATCAGCTGCTCAACATGTAACTCGCACACACTGAACTGCATCCACCTCCCTGGAGATATAAAATGTGTATATCACTTTCCTCAAACTCTATGTATTACCTTGCACTCTAGCAGATCCCAAACCGCTTCAAAACGTCCAGCAGCTACTCAAAAAGAAAAAGTCCAACAAAAAGCTAGTGCTGGCCTTTAGAGCGCCTTTGCAGTCCGTAAAATAGACGAAATGCACTAGGGCTTTGAATGCTTCTTCCCAACTATATAAATTCTCTCCAAGTGGCAAAGTCCATCATTACAGCAAAATTTTTCAGCTGCAGTTCTGACTGAGAGATGTGCCAGGACAGAAGGCATTTGCTGACCTACCCTTTTTCCCTGTGTAACTTGGTATTTGCAGTACAATTATTTTCAGTGTCGCTGTGTCCAAGCAGCTAGAGATTACACAGATAGACGTGTCAAGAGAGATGCTGCTAAAGTACGCCCTTCTTATAGCAGCATTTAAATGGCACACGACGCCTTGCTGCTTTTTCTTTCCCAGAGAGACCTGCTGTCAATTTTTTCACTCTGGCTTCTTGATCAAAAATGTCCACCTGAAGTGTCTTACAGAAATAGGCTACAGGTGTAAAAACCAGTACGGGGCTACATTTTCTGCGTGCTCCACATAAGTCACATCAAACTCACTCATCAAACTTCACTCTCTCCTTTCATTCTCCACTGCCTCTACCATTGTGTTCTCTGGATCTCAGAGTCTAAAGGCAGGCGCAATAGTTTCCACTGAGGGGTTGGAAGAGGTGTACAAGCAGCACAAATAGCTTCTGCGCTGCGCAGGCCATTTCTCTGCATTTTAGAGTCTAAGGGAAAGCGCTAGTGTTCCTGCGGAGAGCTGCAACAGCTGCAGAATATGTGTTGTCTTGGCACATGTTTGCAATCCACCATGATGGATCCTTAGTGAAACCAAACTGTGGTTCTGCTTCAAACATCTCACCCTGCTTGGCCACAAAGCTTTCGCTGACATGTCCCATTGCCTTTTTATTGCTGCGTTTCATTTTCAGAGTTTGTACGGAATCATTGCACTTTGCTTCTAAGCTGAACGTCGATACTGCTGGAGTCTCATATGTCCATTTTCTTCTCACACAAAAAAACTGCTTCCTTTAAAACATGCTGATGCGACCTGCTTTCTTGCTCAGCTGTAATTTTAGGGGTGTTCTCTGTCCCGCTTACAGTCTGAATCTAAACTAAGAAGTTTATGGGACACAGATGTGCCAAGACAAATAGTTTGCTTGGACCTTGCCACGTGTATTCAAAAGCATCCTTTCACTCCACCATCAAGTCTCTGCTTTACATCCTGCAAACTTCACACACACATACATACATACAAACTGGAATGAGGCTCTTTCTTTCTTTCTTTCTTTCTTTCTTTCTTTCTTTCTTTCTTTCTCAGCTACACTCACCTATCCCCCACGCTAACTTCTTTACCGCTTTTCTCTTGGCCTTGCTATGCATACTTTTCCTCTTAAGACACCCATTGTCTGGCCTACCCCTTCCCTACATTGCCTTGCCTTTCCTTTCCTATCCAACCTTGCATTTCTTTGTCATTCCTGGCCATTGTTTTCCTCTTCCTTCCTGACCCATCCATGTCTTTCCCTTGCCCTTCCTACCAGTCCAGTGCCTTGCACCACCCATCCCCCTTGCCACTTTGTCCAGTTTCCCTTCCCCTTTGTCCAGCTCCAATCTTTCATTTCCTTCTCCTTCTAGGACTCTCATTGCCTTGCTTGCCTCTCCTTTGTCTTGCCTGGCAAAGCCACCACTTTTCTTGGCGTTCCCTTTGAACCTCTCCTCTCCCTTGCCTTGCATTCCCTTGCTCACTCGTCCCCCACCTGGAATTCAATACCCCTCTTTTTGCTGCATTTCTTCATCTTGCCTTGCCCTGCCTGCTTCTCCTAGGACTCTCAAGGCTTTCACGTACCTCCAGCGTTTCAGGAGCATGTGAGAGGAAGCCCAAAAGAGGTCACGTGCAAGCACACCCATCTGTCCTGGCAGCTTGCTTCTGGCACCTATCCTTACATGTCTTGAATTTTGGACATAAAATTCACATTTCACCTTTGCGCTTCAGGACCAGAATGACAGTTCTTTTGTATACCAAGGAAAGCAGATAATCCAAGTGTTTTAGGTGCAGATTAGAGATGGCCCATGTGAGATCAAGGCCAGCCAGAGAAGTCTGTCCTAGCCCCTTTTGTGTACCAGCAGTCTTTGAATGTACCTCTCATTTGTCTTGCCTTGGTGACCCAAAAGTTTCCTTGCCTTGCCCTGCCTTGCCTCCCTAGCCTTGCACTCCCTCCAGTGCCTACGCCCACACTTGACCTGCCTACTGCTTTCCTCCAGGGAAACCTAGCCTTGCCTAGCCCCTCCTGTTTCTGCCTGGCCTTCCTATGCCCATCCTTGCCTAGAAGTTCTGGGCCTTCTCTCACCTACCACTCCATTTGCTTGCCCCTCATGGCTCCAGCCTTGTCAGCTTCTCCCTTGACTTGCCTACAATTGCGCCTACACTTGGTTTGCATTGCAAAGAGCGGTAGGCAAGGCAAAGCAAAGCAAGGAAGGTCTTTCTAGGTCTTGCCAGGCAAGGCACACATAAGCAAGCAAGCAAAACAAGAGTAGACTAGCCACAGCATCAAAGGCAAGGCAAGGCCAAGTGACTCTGAGTGCCTTTCCTTGGCAAGTAAAAGATATAGTGACAATGTAATAGGGCAGGCGTTAAAGGTACCATGAGGAGGTATAGTCCAGCAAGATATTTATGTCGTAGACCCTTCTGTGCAGGAGCCATTGTTGGACATAGTACAGGACATGGCATACAGCTTGGCTTGGTAAGTTCCTGAAAGAGAATGGCAATGCTTTCTCATGGGAAGGAAAGCACGTAGCCCCAGAGTTGGAGGTGCAGATAAGAAGCTGTGTCGCGCAGCTCAAGGACGACAGCAGCTTCTTGTGCCGGCATATTTGGAAGCACTCCCTCAATTTGTACAGTCATTGAGTCAGTATCCATCTTTGGAAGGCTGTCTGCCTCTAGTAAGAGTGTTCTGACACCATTGTATGGGATCAGTCACTGGATGTTTTGGATTTTGGAGGAGGGGATGCCCTTTCTCTTGAAATGAGCTTCTTGTTCTTCTCTTTGGCAAAGAAATTAAGTTTGGATGGGCACTTTGGGTGGTCTCAGTGAATTTAAAGGTTTTTCCCAAGAGGTTTCCCTGTGGGTTAGAGCTGTTGAACTGACAGTGGGAATCTAGACACCAAGTTGTTGAGCTTTTTGTCCTTGTAGCTTTAGTGTGTGAGTAGTCCCTGTTGCCGTGCTGCTTGGATCTTGACTCTGAGACTGAAAGCTTAGGAGCGCAGAGCTGAAAAGAAAAGTGCCAATAGCAGGGTGTGTGTTCTTTGTTTGATGGGTGAAGCTGAAATTGTAGGCAGCAAAGAACTTTCTCTCTCCGCTGGCACATTTGTTGAGCGGATGTCTTTGAGTTTGTTACCGGACTCTGCGAGAGTGAAAATGTTTGTTAGGGCAGAGGATTTCGTGTTGCCCTTTGAGTGTGGTGCAAAAGTGTTTGCACACTTGGAGGGGGAAGATCAGCAAAGTCTTTTTCCTGGCACAGTTAATTTGAGAGCAGGGACGTTTCCAACTCGGCTCTGTCCTTTGGAGCTGGCCTCGGTGCATTTCCTTCTTTTGTTAGTCGACAGCGCCATCGTGTGGTTATTTTGATGAGCGCTGGCAGACGGTGCCAGGGAAAAAGCCAAGCTGTTTGCGGCTCCGGCCTCATTGGTGTAGGAGCAGCGCAGGGAAGAGCTCCGCTGGGGGTCCTGGCTCTTAGAGACTGAGAGAATGTGATCCTGTATGTAGCACAGAAGGAAGTGGAATTGTTTCATTGTGGGCTGTGCAGTTTATAAGCTGCAAATGAAAAGGCAATTGCAGCGCAGCCTCTTCTTTTCTGTGTGATCAGCTGCTCAACATGTAACTCGCACACACTGAACTGCATCCACCTCCCTGGAGATATAAAATGTGTATATCACTTTCCTCAAACTCTATGTATTACCTTGCACTCTAGCAGATCCCAAACCGCTTCAAAACGTCCAGCAGCTACTCAAAAAGAAAAAGTCCAACAAAAAGCTAGTGCTGGCCTTTAGAGCGCCTTTGCAGTCCGTAAAATAGACGAAATGCACTAGGGCTTTGAATGCTTCTTCCCAACTATATAAATTCTCTCCAAGTGGCAAAGTCCATCATTACAGCAAAATTTTTCAGCTGCAGTTCTGACTGAGAGATGTGCCAGGACAGAAGGCATTTGCTGACCTACCCTTTTTCCCTGTGTAACTTGGTATTTGCAGTACAATTATTTTCAGTGTCGCTGTGTCCAAGCAGCTAGAGATTACACAGATAGACGTGTCAAGAGAGATGCTGCTAAAGTACGCCCTTCTTATAGCAGCATTTAAATGGCACACGACGCCTTGCTGCTTTTTCTTTCCCAGAGAGACCTGCTGTCAATTTTTTCACTCTGGCTTCTTGATCAAAAATGTCCACCTGAAGTGTCTTACAGAAATAGGCTCCAGGTGTAAAAACCAGTACGGGGCTACATTTTCTGCGTGCTCCACATAAGTCACATCAAACTCACTCATCAAACTTCACTCTCTCCTTCCATTCTCCACTGCCTCTACCATTGTGTTCTCTGGATCTCAGAGTCTAAAGGCAGGCGCAATAGTTTCCACTGAGGGGTTGGAAGAGGTGTACAAGCAGCACAAATAGCTTCTGCGCTGCGCAGGCCATTTCTCTGCATTTTAGAGTCTAAGGGAAAGCGCTAGTGTTCCTGCGGAGAGCTGCAACAGCTGCAGAATATGTGTTGTCTTGGCACATGTTTGCAATCCACCATGATGGATCCTTAGTGAAACCAAACTGTGGTTCTGCTTCAAACATCTCACCCTGCTTGGCCACAAAGCTTTCGCTGACATGTCCCATTGCCTTTTTATTGCTGCGTTTCATTTTCAGAGTTTGTACGGAATCATTGCACTTTGCTTCTAAGCTGAACGTCGATACTGCTGGAGTCTCATATGTCCATTTTCTTCTCACACAAAAAAACTGCTTCCTTTAAAACATGCTGATGCGACCTGCTTTCTTGCTCAGCTGTAATTTTAGGGGTGTTCTCTGTCCCGCTTACAGTCTGAATCTAAACTAAGAAGTTTATGGGACACAGATGTGCCAAGACAAATAGTTTGCTTGGACCTTGCCACGTGTATTCAAAAGCATCCTTTCACTCCACCATCAAGTCTCTGCTTTACATCCTGCAAACTTCACACACACATACATACATACATACTGGAATGAGGCTCTTTCTTTCTTTCTTTCTTTCTTTCTTTCTTTCTTTCTTTCTTTCTTTTCTTTTCTTTTCTTTTCTTTCTTTCTTTCTCAGCTACACTCACCTATCCCCCACGCTAACTTCTTTACCGCTTTTCTCTTGGCCTTGCTATGCATACTTTTCCTCTTAAGACACCCATTGTCTGGCCTACCCCTTCCCTACATTGCCTTGCCTTTCCTTTCCTATCCAACCTTGCATTTCTTTGTCATTCCTGGCCATTGTTTTCCTCTTCCTTCCTGACCCATCCATGTCTTTCCCTTGCCCTTCCTACCAGTCCAGTGCCTTGCACCACCCATCCCCCTTGCCACTTTGTCCAGTTTCCCTTCCCCTTTGTCCAGCTCCAATCTTTCATTTCCTTCTCCTTCTAGGACTCTCATTGCCTTGCTTGCCTCTCCTTTGTCTTGCCTGGCAAAGCCACCACTTTTCTTGGCGTTCCCTTTGAACCTCTCCTCTCCCTTGCCTTGCATTCCCTTGCTCACTCGTCCCCCACCTGGAATTCAATACCCCTCTTTTTGCTGCATTTCTTCATCTTGCCTTGCCCTGCCTGCTTCTCCTAGGACTCTCAAGGCTTTCACGTACCTCCAGCGTTTCAGGAGCATGTGAGAGGAAGCCCAAAAGAGGTCACGTGCAAGCACACCCATCTGTCCTGGCAGCTTGCTTCTGGCACCTATCCTTACATGTCTTGAATTTTGGACATAAAATTCACATTTCACCTTTGCGCTTCAGGACCAGAATGACAGTTCTTTTGTATACCAAGGAAAGCAGGTAATCCAAGTGTTTTAGGTGCAGATTAGAGATGGCCCATGTGAGATCAAGGCCAGCCAGAGAAGTCTGTCCTAGCCCCTTTTGTGTACCAGCAGTCTTTGAATGTACCTCTCATTTGTCTTGCCTTGGTGACCCAAAAGTTTCCTTGCCTTGCCCTGCCTTGCCTCCCTAGCCTTGCACTCCCTCCAGTGCCTACGCCCACACTTGACCTGCCTACTGCTTTCCTCCAGGGAAACCTAGCCTTGCCTAGCCCCTCCTGTTTCTGCCTGGCCTTCCTATGCCCATCCTTGCCTAGAAGTTCTGGGCCTTCTCTCATCTACCACTCCATTTGCTTGCCCCTCATGGCTCCAGCCTTGTCAGCTTCTCCCTTGACTTGCCTACAATTGCGCCTACACTTGGTTTGCATTGCAAAGAGCGGTAGGCAAGGCAAAGCAAAGCAAGGAAGGTCTTTCTAGGTCTTGCCAGGCAAGGCACACATAAGCAAGCAAGCAAAACAAGAGTAGACTAGCCACAGCATCAAAGGCAAGGCAAGGCCAAGTGACTCTGAGTGCCTTTCCTTGGCAAGTAAAAGATATAGTGACAATGTAATAGGGCAGGCGTTAAAGGTACCATGAGGAGGTATAGTCCAGCGAGATATTTATGTCGTAGACCCTTCTGTGCAGGAGCCATTGTTGGACATAGTACAGGACATGGCATACAGCTTGGCTTGGTAAGTTCCTGAAAGAGAATGGCAATGCTTTCTCATGGGAAGGAAAGCACGTAGCCCCAGAGTTGGAGGTGCAGATAAGAAGCTGTGTCGCGCAGCTCAAGGACGACAGCAGCTTCTTGTGCCGGCATATTTGGAAGCACTCCCTCAATTTGTACAGTCATTGAGTCAGTATCCATCTTTGGAAGGCTGTCTGCCTCTAGTAAGAGTGTTCTGACACCATTGTATGGGATCAGTCACTGGATGTTTTGGATTTTGGAGGAGGGGATGCCCTTTCTCTTGAAATGAGCTTCTTGTTCTTCTCTTTGGCAAAGAAATTAAGTTTGGATGGGCACTTTGGGTGGTCTCAGTGAATTTAAAGGTTTTTCCCAAGAGGTTTCCCTGTGGGTTAGAGCTGTTGAACTGACAGTGGGAATCTAGACACCAAGTTGTTGAGCTTTTTGTCCTTGTAGCTTTAGTGTGTGAGTAGTCCCTGTTGCCGTGCTGCTTGGATCTTGACTCTGAGACTGAAAGCTTAGGAGCGCAGAGCTGAAAAGAAAAGTGCCAATAGCAGGGTGTGTGTTCTTTGTTTGATGGGTGAAGCTGAAATTGTAGGCAGCAAAGAACTTTCTCTCTCCGCTGGCACATTTGTTGAGCGGATGTCTTTGAGTTTGTTACCGGACTCTGCGAGAATGAAAATGTTTGTTAGGGCAGAGGATTTCGTGTTGCCCTTTGAGTGTGGTGCAAAAGTGTTTGCACAGTTGGAGGGGGAAGATCAGCAAAGTCTTTTTTTCCTGGCACAGTTAATTTGAGAGCAGGGACGTTTCCAACTCGGCTCTGTCCTTTGGAGCTGGCCTCGGTGCGTTTCCTTCTTTTGTTAGTCGACAGCGCCATCGTGTGGTTATTTTGATGAGCGCTGGCAGACGGTGCCAGGGAAAAAGCCAAGCTGTTTGCGGCTCCGGCCTCATTGGTGTAGGAGCAGCGCAGGGAAGAGCTCCGCTGGGGGTCCTGGCTCTTAGAGACTGAGAGAATGTGATCCTGTATGTAGCACAGAAGGAAGTGGAATTGTTTCATTGTGGGCTGTGCAGTTTATAAGCTGCAAATGAAAAGGCAATTGCAGCGCAGCCTCTTCTTTTCTGTGTGATCAGCTGCTCAACATGTAACTCGCACACACTGAACTGCATCCACCTCCCTGGAGATATAAAATGTGTATATCACTTTCCTCAAACTCTATGTATTACCTTGCACTCTAGCAGATCCCAAACCGCTTCAAAACGTCCAGCAGCTACTCAAAAAGAAAAAGTCCAACAAAAAGCTAGTGCTGGCCTTTAGAGCGCCTTTGCAGTCCGTAAAATAGACGAAATGCACTAGGGCTTTGAATGCTTCTTCCCAACTATATAAATTCTCTCCAAGTGGCAAAGTCCATCATTACAGCAAAATTTTTCAGCTGCAGTTCTGACTGAGAGATGTGCCAGGACAGAAGGCATTTGCTGACCTACCCTTTTTCCCTGTGTAACTTGGTATTTGCAGTACAATTATTTTCAGTGTCGCTGTGTCCAAGCAGCTAGAGATTACACAGATAGACGTGTCAAGAGAGATGCTGCTAAAGTACGCCCTTCTTATAGCAGCATTTAAATGGCACACGACGCCTTGCTGCTTTTTCTTTCCCAGAGAGACCTGCTGTCAATTTTTTCACTCTGGCTTCTTGATCAAAAATGTCCACCTGAAGTGTCTTACAGAAATAGGCTCCAGGTGTAAAAACCAGTACGGGGCTACATTTTCTGCGTGCTCCACATAAGTCACATCAAACTCACTCATCAAACTTCACTCTCTCCTTCCATTCTCCACTGCCTCTACCATTGTGTTCTCTGGATCTCAGAGTCTAAAGGCAGGCGCAATAGTTTCCACTGAGGGGTTGGAAGAGGTGTACAAGCAGCACAAATAGCTTCTGCGCTGCGCAGGCCATTTCTCTGCATTTTAGAGTCTAAGGGAAAGCGCTAGTGTTCCTGCGGAGAGCTGCAACAGCTGCAGAATATGTGTTGTCTTGGCACATGTTTGCAATCCACCATGATGGATCCTTAGTGAAACCAAACTGTGGTTCTGCTTCAAACATCTCACCCTGCTTGGCCACAAAGCTTTCGCTGACATGTCCCATTGCCTTTTTATTGCTGCGTTTCATTTTCAGAGTTTGTACGGAATCATTGCACTTTGCTTCTAAGCTGAACGTCGATACTGCTGGAGTCTCATATGTCCATTTTCTTCTCACACAAAAAAACTGCTTCCTTTAAAACATGCTGATGCGACCTGCTTTCTTGCTCAGCTGTAATTTTAGGGGTGTTCTCTGTCCCGCTTACAGTCTGAATCTAAACTAAGAAGTTTATGGGACACAGATGTGCCAAGACAAATAGTTTGCTTGGACCTTGCCACGTGTATTCAAAAGCATCTTTTCACTCCACCATCAAGTCTCTGCTTTACATCCTGCAAACTTCACACACACATACATACATACAAACTGGAATGAGGCTCTTTCTTTCTTTCTTTCTTTCTTTCTTTCTTTCTTTCTTTCTTTCTTTCTTTTCTTTTCTTTTCTTTTCTTTCTTTCTTTCTCAGCTACACTCACCTATCCCCCACGCTAACTTCTTTACCGCTTTTCTCTTGGCCTTGCTATGCATACTTTTCCTCTTAAGACACCCATTGTCTGGCCTACCCCTTCCCTACATTGCCTTGCCTTTCCTTTCCTATCCAACCTTGCATTTCTTTGTCATTCCTGGCCATTGTTTTCCTCTTCCTTCCTGACCCATCCATGTCTTTCCCTTGCCCTTCCTACCAGTCCAGTGCCTTGCACCACCCATCCCCCTTGCCACTTTGTCCAGTTTCCCTTCCCCTTTGTCCAGCTCCAATCTTTCATTTCCTTCTCCTTCTAGGACTCTCATTGCCTTGCTTGCCTCTCCTTTGTCTTGCCTGGCAAAGCCACCACTTTTCTTGGCGTTACCTTTGAACCTCTCCTCTCCCTTGCCTTGCATTCCCTTGCTCACTCGTCCCCCACCTGGAATTCAATACCCCTCTTTTTGCTGCATTTCTTCATCTTGCCTTGCCCTGCCTGCTTCTCCTAGGACTCTCAAGGCTTTCACGTACCTCCAGCGTTTCAGGAGCATGTGAGAGGAAGCCCAAAAGAGGTCACGTGCAAGCACACCCATCTGTCCTGGCAGCTTGCTTCTGGCACCTATCCTTACATGTCTTGAATTTTGGACATAAAATTCACATTTCACCTTTGCGCTTCAGGACCAGAATGACAGTTCTTTTGTATACCAAGGAAAGCAGGTAATCCAAGTGTTTTAGGTGCAGATTAGAGATGGCCCATGTGAGATCAAGGCCAGCCAGAGAAGTCTGTCCTAGCCCCTTTTGTGTACCAGCAGTCTTTGAATGTACCTCTCATTTGTCTTGCCTTGGTGACCCAAAAGTTTCCTTGCCTTGCCCTGCCTTGCCTCCCTAGCCTTGCACTCCCTCCAGTGCCTACGCCCACACTTGACCTGCCTACTGCTTTCCTCCAGGGAAACCTAGCCTTGCCTAGCCCCTCCTGTTTCTGCCTGGCCTTCCTATGCCCATCCTTGCCTAGAAGTTCTGGGCCTTCTCTCACCTACCACTCCATTTGCTTGCCCCTCATGGCTCCAGCCTTGTCAGCTTCTCCCTTGACTTGCCTACAATTGCGCCTACACTTGGTTTGCATTGCAAAGAGCGGTAGGCAAGGCAAAGCAAAGCAAGGAAGGTCTTTCTAGGTCTTGCCAGGCAAGGCACACATAAGCAAGCAAGCAAAACAAGAGTAGACTAGCCACAGCATCAAAGGCAAGGCAAGGCCAAGTGACTCTGAGTGCCTTTCCTTGGCAAGTAAAAGATATAGTGACAATGTAATAGGGCAGGCGTTAAAGGTACCATGAGGAGGTATAGTCCAGCAAGATATTTATGTCGTAGACCCTTCTGTGCAGGAGCCATTGTTGGACATAGTACAGGACATGGCATACAGCTTGGCTTGGTAAGTTCCTGAAAGAGAATGGCAATGCTTTCTCATGGGAAGGAAAGCACGTAGCCCCAGAGTTGGAGGTGCAGATAAGAAGCTGTGTCGCGCAGCTCAAGGACGACAGCAGCTTCTTGTGCCGGCATATTTGGAAGCACTCCCTCAATTTGTACAGTCATTGAGTCAGTATCCATCTTTGGAAGGCTGTCTGCCTCTAGTAAGAGTGTTCTGACACCATTGTATGGGATCAGTCACTGGATGTTTTGGATTTTGGAGGAGGGGATGCCCTTTCTCTTGAAATGAGCTTCTTGTTCTTCTCTTTGGCAAAGAAATTAAGTTTGGATGGGCACTTTGGGTGGTCTCAGTGAATTTAAAGGTTTTTCCCAAGAGGTTTCCCTGTGGGTTAGAGCTGTTGAACTGACAGTGGGAATCTAGACACCAAGTTGTTGAGCTTTTTGTCCTTGTAGCTTTAGTGTGTGAGTAGTCCCTGTTGCCGTGCTGCTTGGATCTTGACTCTGAGACTGAAAGCTTAGGAGCGCAGAGCTGAAAAGAAAAGTGCCAATAGCAGGGTGTGTGTTCTTTGTTTGATGGGTGAAGTTGAAATTGTAGGCAGCAAAGAACTTTCTCTCTCCGCTGGCACATTTGTTGAGCGGATGTCTTTGAGTTTGTTACCGGACTCTGCGAGAGTGAAAATGTTTGTTAGGGCAGAGGATTTCGTGTTGCCCTTTGAGTGTGGTGCAAAAGTGTTTGCACAGTTGGAGGGGGAAGATCAGCAAAGTCTTTTTTTCCTGGCACAGTTAATTTGAGAGCAGGGACGTTTCCAACTCGGCTCTGTCCTTTGGAGCTGGCCTCGGTGCGTTTCCTTCTTTTGTTAGTCGACAGCGCCATCGTGTGGTTATTTTGATGAGCGCTGGCAGACGGTGCCAGGGAAAAAGCCAAGCTGTTTGCGGCTCCGGCCTCATTGGTGTAGGAGCAGCGCAGGGAAGAGCTCCGCTGGGGGTCCTGGCTCTTAGAGACTGAGAGAATGTGATCCTGTATGTAGCACAGAAGGAAGTGGAATTGTTTCATTGTGGGCTGTGCAGTTTATAAGCTGCAAATGAAAAGGCAATTGCAGCGCAGCCTCTTCTTTTCTGTGTGATCAGCTGCTCAACATGTAACTCGCACACACTGAACTGCATCCACCTCCCTGGAGATATAAAATGTGTATATCACTTTCCTCAAACTCTATGTATTACCTTGCACTCTAGCAGATCCCAAACCGCTTCAAAACGTCCAGCAGCTACTCAAAAAGAAAAAGTCCAACAAAAAGCTAGTGCTGGCCTTTAGAGCGCCTTTGCAGTCCGTAAAATAGACGAAATGCACTAGGGCTTTGAATGCTTCTTCCCAACTATATAAATTCTCTCCAAGTGGCAAAGTCCATCATTACAGCAAAATTTTTCAGCTGCAGTTCTGACTGAGAGATGTGCCAGGACAGAAGGCATTTGCTGACCTACCCTTTTTCCCTGTGTAACTTGGTATTTGCAGTACAATTATTTTCAGTGTCGCTGTGTCCAAGCAGCTAGAGATTACACAGATAGACGTGTCAAGAGAGATGCTGCTAAAGTACGCCCTTCTTATAGCAGCATTTAAATGGCACATGACGCCTTGCTGCTTTTTCTTTCCCAGAGAGACCTGCTGTCAATTTTTTCACTCTGGCTTCTTGATCAAAAATGTCCACCTGAAGTGTCTTACAGAAATAGGCTCCAGGTGTAAAAACCAGTACGAGGCTACATTTTCTGCGTGCTCCACATAAGTCACATCAAACTCACTCATCAAACTTCACTCTCTCCTTTCATTCTCCACTGCCTCTACCATTGTGTTCTCTGGATCTCAGAGTCTAAAGGCAGGCGCAATAGTTTCCACTGAGGGGTTGGAAGAGGTGTACAAGCAGCACAAATAGCTTCTGTGCTGCGCAGGCCATTTCTCTGCATTTTAGAGTCTAAGGGAAAGCGCTAGTGTTCCTGCGGAGAGCTGCAACAGCTGCAGAATATGTGTTGTCTTGGCACATGTTTGCAATCCACCATGATGGATCCTTAGTGAAACCAAACTGTGGTTCTGCTTCAAACATCTCACCCTGCTTGGCCACAAAGCTTTCGCTGACATGTCCCATTGCCTTTTTATTGCTGCGTTTCATTTTCAGAGTTTGTACGGAATCATTGCACTTTGCTTCTAAGCTGAACGTCGATACTGCTGGAGTCTCATATGTCCATTTTCTTCTCACACAAAAAAACTGCTTCCTTTAAAACATGCTGATGCGACCTGCTTTCTTGCTCAGCTGTAATTTTAGGGGTGTTCTCTGTCCCGCTTACAGTCTGAATCTAAACTAAGAAGTTTATGGGACACAGATGTGCCAAGACAAATAGTTTGCTTGGACCTTGCCACGTGTATTCAAAAGCATCCTTTCACTCCACCATCAAGTCTCTGCTTTACATCCTGCAAACTTCACACACACATACATACATACATACTGGAATGAGGCTCTTTCTTTCTTTCTTTCTTTCTTTCTTTCTTTCTTTTCTTTTCTTTTCTTTTCTTTCTTTCTTTCTCAGCTACACTCACCTATCCCCCACGCTAACTTCTTTACCGCTTTTCTCTTGGCCTTGCTATGCATACTTTTCCTCTTAAGACACCCATTGTCTGGCCTACCCCTTCCCTACATTGCCTTGCCTTTCCTTTCCTATCCAACCTTGCATTTCTTTGTCATTCCTGGCCATTGTTTTCCTCTTCCTTCCTGACCCATCCATGTCTTTCCCTTGCCCTTCCTACCAGTCCAGTGCCTTGCACCACCCATCCCCCTTGCCACTTTGTCCAGTTTCCCTTCCCCTTTGTCCAGCTCCAATCTTTCATTTCCTTCTCCTTCTAGGACTCTCATTGCCTTGCTTGCCTCTCCTTTGTCTTGCCTGGCAAAGCCACCACTTTTCTTGGCGTTACCTTTGAACCTCTCCTCTCCCTTGCCTTGCATTCCCTTGCTCACTCGTCCCCCACCTGGAATTCAATACCCCTCTTTTTGCGGAATTTCTTCATCTTGCCTTGCCCTGCCTGCTTCTCCTAGGACTCTCAAGGCTTTCACGTACCTCCAGCGTTTCAGGAGCATGTGAGAGGAAGCCCAAAAGAGGTCACGTGCAAGCACACCCATCTGTCCTGGCAGCTTGCTTCTGGCACCTATCCTTACATGTCTTGAATTTTGGACATAAAATTCACATTTCACCTTTGCGCTTCAGGACCAGAATGACAGTTCTTTTGTATACCAAGGAAAGCAGGTAATCCAAGTGTTTTAGGTGCAGATTAGAGATGGCCCATGTGAGATCAAGGCCAGCCAGAGAAGTCTGTCCTAGCCCCTTTTGTGTACCAGCAGTCTTTGAATGTACCTCTCATTTGTCTTGCCTTGGTGACCCAAAAGTTTCCTTGCCTTGCCCTGCCTTGCCTCCCTAGCCTTGCACTCCCTCCAGTGCCTACGCCCACACTTGACCTGCCTACTGCTTTCCTCCAGGGAAACCTAGCCTTGCCTAGCCCCTCCTGTTTCTGCCTGGCCTTCCTATGCCCATCCTTGCCTAGAAGTTCTGGGCCTTCTCTCACCTACCACTCCATTTGCTTGCCCCTCATGGCTCCAGCCTTGTCAGCTTCTCCCTTGACTTGCCTACAATTGCGCCTACACTTGGTTTGCATTGCAAAGAGCGGTAGGCAAGGCAAAGCAAAGCAAGGAAGGTCTTTCTAGGTCTTGCCAGGCAAGGCACACATAAGCAAGCAAGCAAAACAAGAGTAGACTAGCCACAGCATCAAAGGCAAGGCAAGGCCAAGTGACTCTGAGTGCCTTTCCTTGGCAAGTAAAAGATATAGTGACAATGTAATAGGGCAGGCGTTAAAGGTACCATGAGGAGGTATAGTCCAGCAAGATATTTATGTCGTAGACCCTTCTGTGCAGGAGCCATTGTTGGACATAGTACAGGACATGGCATACAGCTTGGCTTGGTAAGTTCCTGAAAGAGAATGGCAATGCTTTCTCATGGGAAGGAAAGCACGTAGCCCCAGAGTTGGAGGTGCAGATAAGAAGCTGTGTCGCGCAGCTCAAGGACGACAGCAGCTTCTTGTGCCGGCATATTTGGAAGCACTCCCTCAATTTGTACAGTCATTGAGTCAGTATCCATCTTTGGAAGGCTGTCTGCCTCTAGTAAGAGTGTTCTGACACCATTGTATGGGATCAGTCACTGGATGTTTTGGATTTTGGAGGAGGGGATGCCCTTTCTCTTGAAATGAGCTTCTTGTTCTTCTCTTTGGCAAAGAAATTAAGTTTGGATGGGCACTTTGGGTGGTCTCAGTGAATTTAAAGGTTTTTCCCAAGAGGTTTCCCTGTGGGTTAGAGCTGTTGAACTGACAGTGGGAATCTAGACACCAAGTTGTTGAGCTTTTTGTCCTTGTAGCTTTAGTGTGTGAGTAGTCCCTGTTGCCGTGCTGCTTGGATCTTGACTCTGAGACTGAAAGCTTAGGAGCGCAGAGCTGAAAAGAAAAGTGCCAATAGCAGGGTGTGTGTTCTTTGTTTGATGGGTGAAGCTGAAATTGTAGGCAGCAAAGAACTTTCTCTCTCCGCTGGCACATTTGTTGAGCGGATGTCTTTGAGTTTGTTACCGGACTCTGCGAGAGTGAAAATGTTTGTTAGGGCAGAGGATTTCGTGTTGCCCTTTGAGTGTGGTGCAAAAGTGTTTGCACAGTTGGAGGGGGAAGATCAGCAAAGTCTTTTTTTCCTGGCACAGTTAATTTGAGAGCAGGGACGTTTCCAACTCGGCTCTGTCCTTTGGAGCTGGCCTCGGTGCGTTTCCTTCTTTTGTTAGTCGACAGCGCCATCGTGTGGTTATTTTGATGAGCGCTGGCAGACGGTGCCAGGGAAAAAGCCAAGCTGTTTGCGGCTCCGGCCTCATTGGTGTAGGAGCAGCGCAGGGAAGAGCTCCGCTGGGGGTCCTGGCTCTTAGAGACTGAGAGAATGTGATCCTGTATGTAGCACAGAAGGAAGTGGAATTGTTTCATTGTGGGCTGTGCAGTTTATAAGCTGCAAATGAAAAGGCAATTGCAGCGCAGCCTCTTCTTTTCTGTGTGATCAGCTGCTCAACATGTAACTCGCACACACTGAACTGCATCCACCTCCCTGGAGATATAAAATGTGTATATCACTTTCCTCAAACTCTATGTATTACCTTGCACTCTAGCAGATCCCAAACCGCTTCAAAACGTCCAGCAGCTACTCAAAAAGAAAAAGTCCAACAAAAAGCTAGTGCTGGCCTTTAGAGCGCCTTTGCAGTCCGTAAAATAGACGAAATGCACTAGGGCTTTGAATGCTTCTTCCCAACTATATAAATTCTCTCCAAGTGGCAAAGTCCATCATTACAGCAAAATTTTTCAGCTGCAGTTCTGACTGAGAGATGTGCCAGGACAGAAGGCATTTGCTGACCTACCCTTTTTCCCTGTGTAACTTGGTATTTGCAGTACAATTATTTTCAGTGTCGCTGTGTCCAAGCAGCTAGAGATTACACAGATAGACGTGTCAAGAGAGATGCTGCTAAAGTACGCCCTTCTTATAGCAGCATTTAAATGGCACACGACGCCTTGCTGCTTTTTCTTTCCCAGAGAGACCTGCTGTCAATTTTTTCACTCTGGCTTCTTGATCAAAAATGTCCACCTGAAGTGTCTTACAGAAATAGGCTCCAGGTGTAAAAACCAGTACGAGGCTACATTTTCTGCGTGCTCCACATAAGTCACATCAAACTCACTCATCAAACTTCACTCTCTCCTTTCATTCTCCACTGCCTCTACCATTGTGTTCTCTGGATCTCAGAGTCTAAAGGCAGGCGCAATAGTTTCCACTGAGGGGTTGGAAGAGGTGTACAAGCAGCACAAATAGCTTCTGTGCTGCGCAGGCCATTTCTCTGCATTTTAGAGTCTAAGGGAAAGCGCTAGTGTTCCTGCGGAGAGCTGCAACAGCTGCAGAATATGTGTTGTCTTGGCACATGTTTGCAATCCACCATGATGGATCCTTAGTGAAACCAAACTGTGGTTCTGCTTCAAACATCTCACCCTGCTTGGCCACAAAGCTTTCGCTGACATGTCCCATTGCCTTTTTATTGCTGCGTTTCATTTTCAGAGTTTGTACGGAATCATTGCACTTTGCTTCTAAGCTGAACGTCGATACTGCTGGAGTCTCATATGTCCATTTTCTTCTCACACAAAAAAACTGCTTCCTTTAAAACATGCTGATGCGACCTGCTTTCTTGCTCAGCTGTAATTTTAGGGGTGTTCTCTGTCCCGCTTACAGTCTGAATCTAAACTAAGAAGTTTATGGGACACAGATGTGCCAAGACAAATAGTTTGCTTGGACCTTGCCACGTGTATTCAAAAGCATCCTTTCACTCCACCATCAAGTCTCTGCTTTACATCCTGCAAACTTCACACACACATACATACATACATACTGGAATGAGGCTCTTTCTTTCTTTCTTTCTTTCTTTCTTTCTTTCTTTCTTTTCTTTTCTTTTCTTTTCTTTCTTTCTTTCTCAGCTACACTCACCTATCCCCCACGCTAACTTCTTTACCGCTTTTCTCTTGGCCTTGCTATGCATACTTTTCCTCTTAAGACACCCATTGTCTGGCCTACCCCTTCCCTACATTGCCTTGCCTTTCCTTTCCTATCCAACCTTGCATTTCTTTGTCATTCCTGGCCATTGTTTTCCTCTTCCTTCCTGACCCATCCATGTCTTTCCCTTGCCCTTCCTACCAGTCCAGTGCCTTGCACCACCCATCCCCCTTGCCACTTTGTCCAGTTTCCCTTCCCCTTTGTCCAGCTCCAATCTTTCATTTCCTTCTCCTTATAGGACTCTCATTGCCTTGCTTGCCTCTCCTTTGTCTTGCCTGGCAAAGCCACCACTTTTCTTGGCGTTACCTTTGAACCTCTCCTCTCCCTTGCCTTGCATTCCCTTGCTCACTCGTCCCCCACCTGGAATTCAATACCCCTCTTTTTGCTGCATTTCTTCATCTTGCCTTGCCCTGCCTGCTTCTCCTAGGACTCTCAAGGCTTTCACGTACCTCCAGCGTTTCAGGAGCATGTGAGAGGAAGCCCAAAAGAGGTCACGTGCAAGCACACCCATCTGTCCTGGCAGCTTGCTTCTGGCACCTATCCTTACATGTCTTGAATTTTGGACATAAAATTCACATTTCACCTTTGCGCTTCAGGACCAGAATGACAGTTCTTTTGTATACCAAGGAAAGCAGGTAATCCAAGTGTTTTAGGTGCAGATTAGAGATGGCCCATGTGAGATCAAGGCCAGCCAGAGAAGTCTGTCCTAGCCCCTTTTGTGTACCAGCAGTCTTTGAATGTACCTCTCATTTGTCTTGCCTTGGTGACCCAAAAGTTTCCTTGCCTTGCCCTGCCTTGCCTCCCTAGCCTTGCACTCCCTCCAGTGCCTACGCCCACACTTGACCTGCCTACTGCTTTCCTCCAGGGAAACCTAGCCTTGCCTAGCCCCTCCTGTTTCTGCCTGGCCTTCCTATGCCCATCCTTGCCTAGAAGTTCTGGGCCTTCTCTCACCTACCACTCCATTTGCTTGCCCCTCATGGCTCCAGCCTTGTCAGCTTCTCCCTTGACTTGCCTACAATTGCGCCTACACTTGGTTTGCATTGCAAAGAGCGGTAGGCAAGGCAAAGCAAAGCAAGGAAGGTCTTTCTAGGTCTTGCCAGGCAAGGCACACATAAGCAAGCAAGCAAAACAAGAGTAGACTAGCCACAGCATCAAAGGCAAGGCAAGGCCAAGTGACTCTGAGTGCCTTTCCTTGGCAAGTAAAAGATATAGTGACAATGTAATAGGGCAGGCGTTAAAGGTACCATGAGGAGGTATAGTCCAGCAAGATATTTATGTCGTAGACCCTTCTGTGCAGGAGCCATTGTTGGACATAGTACAGGACATGGCATACAGCTTGGCTTGGTAAGTTCCTGAAAGAGAATGGCAATGCTTTCTCATGGGAAGGAAAGCACGTAGCCCCAGAGTTGGAGGTGCAGATAAGAAGCTGTGTCGCGCAGCTCAAGGACGACAGCAGCTTCTTGTGCCGGCATATTTGGAAGCACTCCCTCAATTTGTACAGTCATTGAGTCAGTATCCATCTTTGGAAGGCTGTCTGCCTCTAGTAAGAGTGTTCTGACACCATTGTATGGGATCAGTCACTGGATGTTTTGGATTTTGGAGGAGGGGATGCCCTTTCTCTTGAAATGAGCTTCTTGTTCTTCTCTTTGGCAAAGAAATTAAGTTTGGATGGGCACTTTGGGTGGTCTCAGTGAATTTAAAGGTTTTTCCCAAGAGGTTTCCCTGTGGGTTAGAGCTGTTGAACTGACAGTGGGAATCTAGACACCAAGTTGTTGAGCTTTTTGTCCTTGTAGCTTTAGTGTGTGAGTAGTCCCTGTTGCCGTGCTGCTTGGATCTTGACTCTGAGACTGAAAGCTTAGGAGCGCAGAGCTGAAAAGAAAAGTGCCAATAGCAGGGTGTGTGTTCTTTGTTTGATGGGTGAAGCTGAAATTGTAGGCAGCAAAGAACTTTCTCTCTCCGCTGGCACATTTGTTGAGCGGATGTCTTTGAGTTTGTTACCGGACTCTGCGAGAGTGAAAATGTTTGTTAGGGCAGAGGATTTCGTGTTGCCCTTTGAGTGTGGTGCAAAAGTGTTTGCACAGTTGGAGGGGGAAGATCAGCAAAGTCTTTTTTTCCTGGCACAGTTAATTTGAGAGCAGGGACGTTTCCAACTCGGCTCTGTCCTTTGGAGCTGGCCTCGGTGCGTTTCCTTCTTTTGTTAGTCGACAGCGCCATCGTGTGGTTATTTTGATGAGCGCTGGCAGACGGTGCCAGGGAAAAAGCCAAGCTGTTTGCGGCTCCGGCCTCATTGGTGTAGGAGCAGCGCAGGGAAGAGCTCCGCTGGGGGTCCTGGCTCTTAGAGACTGAGAGAATGTGATCCTGTATGTAGCACAGAAGGAAGTGGAATTGTTTCATTGTGGGCTGTGCAGTTTATAAGCTGCAAATGAAAAGGCAATTGCAGCGCAGCCTCTTCTTTTCTGTGTGATCAGCTGCTCAACATGTAACTCGCACACACTGAACTGCATCCACCTCCCTGGAGATATAAAATGTGTATATCACTTTCCTCAAACTCTATGTATTACCTTGCACTCTAGCAGATCCCAAACCGCTTCAAAACGTCCAGCAGCTACTCAAAAAGAAAAAGTCCAACAAAAAGCTAGTGCTGGCCTTTAGAGCGCCTTTGCAGTCCGTAAAATAGACGAAATGCACTAGGGCTTTGAATGCTTCTTCCCAACTATATAAATTCTCTCCAAGTGGCAAAGTCCATCATTACAGCAAAATTTTTCAGCTGCAGTTCTGACTGAGAGATGTGCCAGGACAGAAGGCATTTGCTGACCTACCCTTTTTCCCTGTGTAACTTGGTATTTGCAGTACAATTATTTTCAGTGTCGCTGTGTCCAAGCAGCTAGAGATTACACAGATAGACGTGTCAAGAGAGATGCTGCTAAAGTACGCCCTTCTTATAGCAGCATTTAAATGGCACACGACGCCTTGCTGCTTTTTCTTTCCCAGAGAGACCTGCTGTCAATTTTTTCACTCTGGCTTCTTGATCAAAAATGTCCACCTGAAGTGTCTTACAGAAATAGGCTCCAGGTGTAAAAACCAGTACGAGGCTACATTTTCTGCGTGCTCCACATAAGTCACATCAAACTCACTCATCAAACTTCACTCTCTCCTTTCATTCTCCACTGCCTCTACCATTGTGTTCTCTGGATCTCAGAGTCTAAAGGCAGGCGCAATAGTTTCCACTGAGGGGTTGGAAGAGGTGTACAAGCAGCACAAATAGCTTCTGCGCTGCGCAGGCCATTTCTCTGCATTTTAGAGTCTAAGGGAAAGCGCTAGTGTTCCTGCGGAGAGCTGCAACAGCTGCAGAATATGTGTTGTCTTGGCACATGTTTGCAATCCACCATGATGGATCCTTAGTGAAACCAAACTGTGGTTCTGCTTCAAACATCTCACCCTGCTTGGCCACAAAGCTTTCGCTGACATGTCCCATTGCCTTTTTATTGCTGCGTTTCATTTTCAGAGTTTGTACGGAATCATTGCACTTTGCTTCTAAGCTGAACGTCGATACTGCTGGAGTCTCATATGTCCATTTTCTTCTCACACAAAAAAACTGCTTCCTTTAAAACATGCTGATGCGACCTGCTTTCTTGCTCAGCTGTAATTTTAGGGGTGTTCTCTGTCCCGCTTACAGTCTGAATCTAAACTAAGAAGTTTATGGGACACAGATGTGCCAAGACAAATAGTTTGCTTGGACCTTGCCACGTGTATTCAAAAGCATCCTTTCACTCCACCATCAAGTCTCTGCTTTACATCCTGCAAACTTCACACACACATACATACATACATACTGGAATGAGGCTCTTTCTTTCTTTCTTTCTTTCTTTCTTTCTTTCTTTCTTTCTTTCTTTCTTTCTTTCTTTCTTTCTTTCTCAGCTACACTCACCTATCCCCCACGCTAACTTCTTTACCGCTTTTCTCTTGGCCTTGCTATGCATACTTTTCCTCTTAAGACACCCATTGTCTGGCCTACCCCTTCCCTACATTGCCTTGCCTTTCCTTTCCTATCCAACCTTGCATTTCTTTGTCATTCCTGGCCATTGTTTTCCTCTTCCTTCCTGACCCATCCATGTCTTTCCCTTGCCCTTCCTACCAGTCCAGTGCCTTGCACCACCCATCCCCCTTGCCACTTTGTCCAGTTTCCCTTCCCCTTTGTCCAGCTCCAATCTTTCATTTCCTTCTCCTTCTAGGACTCTCATTGCCTTGCTTGCCTCTCCTTTGTCTTGCCTGGCAAAGCCACCACTTTTCTTGGCGTTCCCTTTGAACCTCTCCTCTCCCTTGCCTTGCATTCCCTTGCTCACTCGTCCCCCACCTGGAATTCAATACCCCTCTTTTTGCTGCATTTCTTCATCTTGCCTTGCCCTGCCTGCTTCTCCTAGGACTCTCAAGGCTTTCACGTACCTCCAGCGTTTCAGGAGCATGTGAGAGGAAGCCCAAAAGAGGTCACGTGCAAGCACACCCATCTGTCCTGGCAGCTTGCTTCTGGCACCTATCCTTACATGTCTTGAATTTTGGACATAAAATTCACATTTCACCTTTGCGCTTCAGGACCAGAATGACAGTTCTTTTGTATACCAAGGAAAGCAGGTAATCCAAGTGTTTTAGGTGCAGATTAGAGATGGCCCATGTGAGATCAAGGCCAGCCAGAGAAGTCTGTCCTAGCCCCTTTTGTGTACCAGCAGTCTTTGAATGTACCTCTCATTTGTCTTGCCTTGGTGACCCAAAAGTTTCCTTGCCTTGCCCTGCCTTGCCTCCCTAGCCTTGCACTCCCTCCAGTGCCTACGCCCACACTTGACCTGCCTACTGCTTTCCTCCAGGGAAACCTAGCCTTTCCTAGGCCTTCCTGTTTCTGCCTGGCCTTCCTATGCCCATCCTTGCCTAGAAGTTCTGGGCCTTCTCTCACCTACCACTCCATTTGCTTGCCCCTCATGGCTCCAGCCTTGTCAGCTTCTCCCTTGACTTGCCTACAATTGCGCCTACACTTGGTTTGCATTGCAAAGAGCGGTAGGCAAGGCAAAGCAAAGCAAGGAAGGTCTTTCTAGGTCTTGCCAGGCAAGGCACACATAAGCAAGCAAGCAAAACAAGAGTAGACTAGCCACAGCATCAAAGGCAAGGCAAGGCCAAGTGACTCTGAGTGCCTTTCCTTGGCAAGTAAAAGATATAGTGACAATGTAATAGGGCAGGCGTTAAAGGTACCATGAGGAGGTATAGTCCAGCAAGATATTTATGTCGTAGACCCTTCTGTGCAGGAGCCATTGTTGGACATAGTACAGGACATGGCATACAGCTTGGCTTGGTAAGTTCCTGAAAGAGAATGGCAATGCTTTCTCATGGGAAGGAAAGCACGTAGCCCCAGAGTTGGAGGTGCAGATAAGAAGCTGTGTCGCGCAGCTCAAGGACGACAGCAGCTTCTTGTGCCGGCATATTTGGAAGCACTCCCTCAATTTGTACAGTCATTGAGTCAGTATCCATCTTTGGAAGGCTGTCTGCCTCTAGTAAGAGTGTTCTGACACCATTGTATGGGATCAGTCACTGGATGTTTTGGATTTTGGAGGAGGGGATGCCCTTTCTCTTGAAATGAGCTTCTTGTTCTTCTCTTTGGCAAAGAAATTAAGTTTGGATGGGCACTTTGGGTGGTCTCAGTGAATTTAAAGGTTTTTCCCAAGAGGTTTCCCTGTGGGTTAGAGCTGTTGAACTGACAGTGGGAATCTAGACACCAAGTTGTTGAGCTTTTTGTCCTTGTAGCTTTAGTGTGTGAGTAGTCCCTGTTGCCGTGCTGCTTGGATCTTGACTCTGAGACTGAAAGCTTAGGAGCGCAGAGCTGAAAAGAAAAGTGCCAATAGCAGGGTGTGTGTTCATTGTTTGATGGGTGAAGTTGAAATTGTAGGCAGCAAAGAACTTTCTCTCTCAGCTGGCACATTTGTTGAGCGGATGTCTTTGAGTTTGTTACCGGACTCTGCGAGAGTGAAAATGTTTGTTAGGGCAGAGGATTTCGTGTTGCCCTTTGAGTGTGGTGCAAAAGTGTTTGCACACTTGGAGGGGGAATATCAGCAAAGTCTTTTTTTCCTGGCACAGTTAATTTGAGAGCAGGGACGTTTCCAACTGGGCTCTGTCCTTTGGAGCTGGCCTCGGTGCGTTTCCTTCTTTTGTTAGTCGACAGCGCCATCGTGTGGTTATTTTGATGAGCGCTGGCAGACGGTGCCAGGGAAAAAGCCAAGCTGTTTGCGGCTCCGGCCTCATTGGTGTAGGAGCAGCGCAGGGAAGAGCTCCGCTGGGGGTCCTGGCTCTTAGAGACTGAGAGAATGTGATCCTGTATGTAGCACAGAAGGAAGTGGAATTGTTTCATTGTGGGCTGTGCAGTTTATAAGCTGCAAATGAAAAGGCAATTGCAGCGCAGCCTCTTCTTTTCTGTGTGATCAGCTGCTCAACATGTAACTCGCACACACTGAACTGCATCCACCTCCCTGGAGATATAAAATGTGTATATCACTTTCCTCAAACTCTATGTATTACCTTGCACTCTAGCAGATCCCAAACCGCTTCAAAACGTCCAGCAGCTACTCAAAAAGAAAAAGTCCAACAAAAAGCTAGTGCTGGCCTTTAGAGCGCCTTTGCAGTCCGTAAAATAGACGAAATGCACTAGGGCTTTGAATGCTTCTTCCCAACTATATAAATTCTCTCCAAGTGGCAAAGTCCATCATTACAGCAAAATTTTTCAGCTGCAGTTCTGACTGAGAGATGTGCCAGGACAGAAGGCATTTGCTGACCTACCCTTTTTCCCTGTGTAACTTGGTATTTGCAGTACAATTATTTTCAGTGTCGCTGTGTCCAAGCAGCTAGAGATTACACAGATAGACGTGTCAAGAGAGATGCTGCTAAAGTACGCCCTTCTTATAGCAGCATTTAAATGGCACACGACGCCTTGCTGCTTTTTCTTTCCCAGAGAGACCTGCTGTCAATTTTTTCACTCTGGCTTCTTGATCAAAAATGTCCACCTGAAGTGTCTTACAGAAATAGGCTCCAGGTGTAAAAACCAGTACGAGGCTACATTTTCTGCGTGCTCCACATAAGTCACATCAAACTCACTCATCAAACTTCACTCTCTCCTTTCATTCTCCACTGCCTCTACCATTGTGTTCTCTGGATCTCAGAGTCTAAAGGCAGGCGCAATAGTTTCCACTGAGGGGTTGGAAGAGGTGTACAAGCAGCACAAATAGCTTCTGCGCTGCGCAGGCCATTTCTCTGCATTTTAGAGTCTAAGGGAAAGCGCTAGTGTTCCTGCGGAGAGCTGCAACAGCTGCAGAATATGTGTTGTCTTGGCACATGTTTGCAATCCACCATGATGGATCCTTAGTGAAACCAAACTGTGGTTCTGCTTCAAACATCTCACCCTGCTTGGCCACAAAGCTTTCGCTGACATGTCCCATTGCCTTTTTATTGCTGCGTTTCATTTTCAGAGTTTGTACGGAATCATTGCACTTTGCTTCTAAGCTGAACGTCGATACTGCTGGAGTCTCATATGTCCATTTTCTTCTCACACAAAAAAACTGCTTCCTTTAAAACATGCTGATGCGACCTGCTTTCTTGCTCAGCTGTAATTTTAGGGGTGTTCTCTGTCCCGCTTACAGTCTGAATCTAAACTAAGAAGTTTATGGGACACAGATGTGCCAAGACAAATAGTTTGCTTGGACCTTGCCACGTGTATTCAAAAGCATCCTTTCACTCCACCATCAAGTCTCTGCTTTACATCCTGCAAACTTCACACACACATACATACATACATACTGGAATGAGGCTCTTTCTTTCTTTCTTTCTTTCTTTCTTTCTTTCTTTTCTTTTCTTTTCTTTTCTTTCTTTCTTTCTCAGCTACACTCACCTATCCCCCACGCTAACTTCTTTACCGCTTTTCTCTTGGCCTTGCTATGCATACTTTTCCTCTTAAGACACCCATTGTCTGGCCTACCCCTTCCCTACATTGCCTTGCCTTTCCTTTCCTATCCAACCTTGCATTTCTTTGTCATTCCTGGCCATTGTTTTCCTCTTCCTTCCTGACCCATCCATGTCTTTCCCTTGCCCTTCCTACCAGTCCAGTGCCTTGCACCACCCATCCCCCTTGCCACTTTGTCCAGTTTCCCTTCCCCTTTGTCCAGCTCCAATCTTTCATTTCCTTCTCCTTCTAGGACTCTCATTGCCTTGCTTGCCTCTCCTTTGTCTTGCCTGGCAAAGCCACCACTTTTCTTGGCGTTCCCTTTGAACCTCTCCTCTCCCTTGCCTTGCATTCCCTTGCTCACTCGTCCCCCACCTGGAATTCAATACCCCTCTTTTTGCTGCATTTCTTCATCTTGCCTTGCCCTGCCTGCTTCTCCTAGGACTCTCAAGGCTTTCACGTACCTCCAGCGTTTCAGGAGCATGTGAGAGGAAGCCCAAAAGAGGTCACGTGCAAGCACACCCATCTGTCCTGGCAGCTTGCTTCTGGCACCTATCCTTACATGTCTTGAATTTTGGACATAAAATTCACATTTCACCTTTGCGCTTCAGGACCAGAATGACAGTTCTTTTGTATACCAAGGAAAGCAGGTAATCCAAGTGTTTTAGGTGCAGATTAGAGATGGCCCATGTGAGATCAAGGCCAGCCAGAGAAGTCTGTCCTAGCCCCTTTTGTGTACCAGCAGTCTTTGAATGTACCTCTCATTTGTCTTGCCTTGGTGACCCAAAAGTTTCCTTGCCTTGCCCTGCCTTGCCTCCCTAGCCTTGCACTCCCTCCAGTGCCTACGCCCACACTTGACCTGCCTACTGCTTTCCTCCAGGGAAACCTAGCCTTGCCTAGCCCCTCCTGTTTCTGCCTGGCCTTCCTATGCCCATCCTTGCCTAGAAGTTCTGGGCCTTCTCTCACCTACCACTCCATTTGCTTGCCCCTCATGGCTCCAGCCTTGTCAGCTTCTCCCTTGACTTGCCTACAATTGCGCCTACACTTGGTTTGCATTGCAAAGAGCGGTAGGCAAGGCAAAGCAAAGCAAGGAAGGTCTTTCTAGGTCTTGCCAGGCAAGGCACACATAAGCAAGCAAGCAAAACAAGAGTAGACTAGCCACAGCATCAAAGGCAAGGCAAGGCCAAGTGACTCTGAGTGCCTTTCCTTGGCAAGTAAAAGATATAGTGACAATGTAATAGGGCAGGCGTTAAAGGTACCATGAGGAGGTATAGTCCAGCAAGATATTTATGTCGTAGACCCTTCTGTGCAGGAGCCATTGTTGGACATAGTACAGGACATGGCATACAGCTTGGCTTGGTAAGTTCCTGAAAGAGAATGGCAATGCTTTCTCATGGGAAGGAAAGCACGTAGCCCCAGAGTTGGAGGTGCAGATAAGAAGCTGTGTCGCGCAGCTCAAGGACGACAGCAGCTTCTTGTGCCGGCATATTTGGAAGCACTCCCTCAATTTGTACAGTCATTGAGTCAGTATCCATCTTTGGAAGGCTGTCTGCCTCAAGTAAGAGTGTTCTGACACCATTGTATGGGATCAGTCACTGGATGTTTTGGATTTTGGAGGAGGGGATGCCCTTTCTCTTGAAATGAGCTTCTTGTTCTTCTCTTTGGCAAAGAAATTAAGTTTGGATGGGCACTTTGGGTGGTCTCAGTGAATTTAAAGGTTTTTCCCAAGAGGTTTCCCTGTGGGTTAGAGCTGTTGAACTGACAGTGGGAATCTAGACACCAAGTTGTTGAGCTTTTTGTCCTTGTAGCTTTAGTGTGTGAGTAGTCCCTGTTGCCGTGCTGCTTGGATCTTGACTCTGAGACTGAAAGCTTAGGAGCGCAGAGCTGAAAAGAAAAGTGCCAATAGCAGGGTGTGTGTTCATTGTTTGATGGGTGAAGTTGAAATTGTAGGCAGCAAAGAACTTTCTCTCTCAGCTGGCACATTTGTTGAGCGGATGTCTTTGAGTTTGTTACCGGACTCTGCGAGAGTGAAAATGTTTGTTAGGGCAGAGGATTTCGTGTTGCCCTTTGAGTGTGGTGCAAAAGTGTTTGCACACTTGGAGGGGGAATATCAGCAAAGTCTTTTTTTCCTGGCACAGTTAATTTGAGAGCAGGGACGTTTCCAACTCGGCTCTGTCCTTTGGAGCTGGCCTCGGTGCGTTTCCTTCTTTTGTTAGTCGACAGCGCCATCGTGTGGTTATTTTGATGAGCGCTGGCAGACGGTGCCAGGGAAAAAGCCAAGCTGTTTGCGGCTCCGGCCTCATTGGTGTAGGAGCAGCGCAGGGAAGAGCTCCGCTGGGGGTCCTGGCTCTTAGAGACTGAGAGAATGTGATCCTGTATGTAGCACAGAAGGAAGTGGAATTGTTTCATTGTGGGCTGTGCAGTTTATAAGCTGCAAATGAAAAGGCAATTGCAGCGCAGCCTCTTCTTTTCTGTGTGATCAGCTGCTCAACATGTAACTCGCACACACTGAACTGCATCCACCTCCCTGGAGATATAAAATGTGTATATCACTTTCCTCAAACTCTATGTATTACCTTGCACTCTAGCAGATCCCAAACCGCTTCAAAACGTCCAGCAGCTACTCAAAAAGAAAAAGTCCAACAAAAAGCTAGTGCTGGCCTTTAGAGCGCCTTTGCAGTCCGTAAAATAGACGAAATGCACTAGGGCTTTGAATGCTTCTTCCCAACTATATAAATTCTCTCCAAGTGGCAAAGTCCATCATTACAGCAAAATTTTTCAGCTGCAGTTCTGACTGAGAGATGTGCCAGGACAGAAGGCATTTGCTGACCTACCCTTTTTCCCTGTGTAACTTGGTATTTGCAGTACAATTATTTTCAGTGTCGCTGTGTCCAAGCAGCTAGAGATTACACAGATAGACGTGTCAAGAGAGATGCTGCTAAAGTACGCCCTTCTTATAGCAGCATTTAAATGGCACACGACGCCTTGCTGCTTTTTCTTTCCCAGAGAGACCTGCTGTCAATTTTTTCACTCTGGCTTCTTGATCAAAAATGTCCACCTGAAGTGTCTTACAGAAATAGGCTCCAGGTGTAAAAACCAGTACGAGGCTACATTTTCTGCGTGCTCCACATAAGTCACATCAAACTCACTCATCAAACTTCACTCTCTCCTTCCATTCTCCACTGCCTCTACCATTGTGTTCTCTGGATCTCAGAGTCTAAAGGCAGGCGCAATAGTTTCCACTGAGGGGTTGGAAGAGGTGTACAAGCAGCACAAATAGCTTCTGTGCTGCGCAGGCCATTTCTCTGCATTTTAGAGTCTAAGGGAAAGCGCTAGTGTTCCTGCGGAGAGCTGCAACAGCTGCAGAATATGTGTTGTCTTGGCACATGTTTGCAATCCACCATGATGGATCCTTAGTGAAACCAAACTGTGGTTCTGCTTCAAACATCTCACCCTGCTTGGCCACAAAGCTTTCGCTGACATGTCCCATTGCCTTTTTATTGCTGCGTTTCATTTTCAGAGTTTGTACGGAATCATTGCACTTTGCTTCTAAGCTGAACGTCGATACTGCTGGAGTCTCATATGTCCATTTTCTTCTCACACAAAAAAACTGCTTCCTTTAAAACATGCTGATGCGACCTGCTTTCTTGCTCAGCTGTAATTTTAGGGGTGTTCTCTGTCCCGCTTACAGTCTGAATCTAAACTAAGAAGTTTATGGGACACAGATGTGCCAAGACAAATAGTTTGCTTGGACCTTGCCACGTGTATTCAAAAGCATCCTTTCACTCCACCATCAAGTCTCTGCTTTACATCCTGCAAACTTCACACACACATACATACATACATACTGGAATGAGGCTCTTTCTTTCTTTCTTTCTTTCTTTCTTTCTTTCTTTCTTTTCTTTTCTTTTCTTTTCTTTCTTTCTTTCTCAGCTACACTCACCTATCCCCCACGCTAACTTCTTTACCGCTTTTCTCTTGGCCTTGCTATGCATACTTTTCCTCTTAAGACACCCATTGTCTGGCCTACCCCTTCCCTACATTGCCTTGCCTTTCCTTTCCTATCCAACCTTGCATTTCTTTGTCATTCCTGGCCATTGTTTTCCTCTTCCTTCCTGACCCATCCATGTCTTTCCCTTGCCCTTCCTACCAGTCCAGTGCCTTGCACCACCCATCCCCCTTGCCACTTTGTCCAGTTTCCCTTCCCCTTTGTCCAGCTCCAATCTTTCATTTCCTTCTCCTTCTAGGACTCTCATTGCCTTGCTTGCCTCTCCTTTGTCTTGCCTGGCAAAGCCACCACTTTTCTTGGCGTTCCCTTTGAACCTCTCCTCTCCCTTGCCTTGCATTCCCTTGCTCACTCGTCCCCCACCTGGAATTCAATACCCCTCTTTTTGCTGCATTTCTTCATCTTGCCTTGCCCTGCCTGCTTCTCCTAGGACTCTCAAGGCTTTCACGTACCTCCAGCGTTTCAGGAGCATGTGAGAGGAAGCCCAAAAGAGGTCACGTGCAAGCACACCCATCTGTCCTGGCAGCTTGCTTCTGGCACCTATCCTTACATGTCTTGAATTTTGGACATAAAATTCACATTTCACCTTTGCGCTTCAGGACCAGAATGACAGTTCTTTTGTATACCAAGGAAAGCAGGTAATCCAAGTGTTTTAGGTGCAGATTAGAGATGGCCCATGTGAGATCAAGGCCAGCCAGAGAAGTCTGTCCTAGCCCCTTTTGTGTACCAGCAGTCTTTGAATGTACCTCTCATTTGTCTTGCCTTGGTGACCCAAAAGTTTCCTTGCCTTGCCCTGCCTTGCCTCCCTAGCCTTGCACTCCCTCCAGTGCCTACGCCCACACTTGACCTGCCTACTGCTTTCCTCCAGGGAAACCTAGCCTTGCCTAGCCCCTCCTGTTTCTGCCTGGCCTTCCTATGCCCATCCTTGCCTAGAAGTTCTGGGCCTTCTCTCACCTACCACTCCATTTGCTTGCCCCTCATGGCTCCAGCCTTGTCAGCTTCTCCCTTGACTTGCCTACAATTGCGCCTACACTTGGTTTGCATTGCAAAGAGCGGTAGGCAAGGCAAAGCAAAGCAAGGAAGGTCTTTCTAGGTCTTGCCAGGCAAGGCACACATAAGCAAGCAAGCAAAACAAGAGTAGACTAGCCACAGCATCAAAGGCAAGGCAAGGCCAAGTGACTCTGAGTGCCTTTCCTTGGCAAGTAAAAGATATAGTGACAATGTAATAGGGCAGGCGTTAAAGGTACCATGAGGAGGTATAGTCCAGCAAGATATTTATGTCGTAGACCCTTCTGTGCAGGAGCCATTGTTGGACATAGTACAGGACATGGCATACAGCTTGGCTTGGTAAGTTCCTGAAAGAGAATGGCAATGCTTTCTCATGGGAAGGAAAGCACGTAGCCCCAGAGTTGGAGGTGCAGATAAGAAGCTGTGTCGCGCAGCTCAAGGACGACAGCAGCTTCTTGTGCCGGCATATTTGGAAGCACTCCCTCAATTTGTACAGTCATTGAGTCAGTATCCATCTTTGGAAGGCTGTCTGCCTCTAGTAAGAGTGTTCTGACACCATTGTATGGGATCAGTCACTGGATGTTTTGGATTTTGGAGGAGGGGATGCCCTTTCTCTTGAAATGAGCTTCTTGTTCTTCTCTTTGGCAAAGAAATTAAGTTTGGATGGGCACTTTGGGTGGTCTCAGTGAATTTAAAGGTTTTTCCCAAGAGGTTTCCCTGTGGGTTAGAGCTGTTGAACTGACAGTGGGAATCTAGACACCAAGTTGTTGAGCTTTTTGTCCTTGTAGCTTTAGTGTGTGAGTAGTCCCTGTTGCCGTGCTGCTTGGATCTTGACTCTGAGACTGAAAGCTTAGGAGCGCAGAGCTGAAAAGAAAAGTGCCAATAGCAGGGTGTGTGTTCATTGTTTGATGGGTGAAGTTGAAATTGTAGGCAGCAAAGAACTTTCTCTCTCAGCTGGCACATTTGTTGAGCGGATGTCTTTGAGTTTGTTACCGGACTCTGCGAGAGTGAAAATGTTTGTTAGGGCAGAGGATTTCGTGTTGCCCTTTGAGTGTGGTGCAAAAGTGTTTGCACACTTGGAGGGGGAATATCAGCAAAGTCTTTTTTTCCTGGCACAGTTAATTTGAGAGCAGGGACGTTTCCAACTGGGCTCTGTCCTTTGGAGCTGGCCTCGGTGCGTTTCCTTCTTTTGTTAGTCGACAGCGCCATCGTGTGGTTATTTTGATGAGCGCTGGCAGCCGGTGCCAGGGAAAAAGCCAAGCTGTTTGCGGCTCCGGCCTCATTGGTGTAGGAGCAGCGCAGGGAAGAGCTCCGCTGGGGGTCCTGGCTCTTAGAGACTGAGAGAATGTGATCCTGTATGTAGCACAGAAGGAAGTGGAATTGTTTCATTGTGGGCTGTGCAGTTTATAAGCTGCAAATGAAAAGGCAATTGCAGCGCAGCCTCTTCTTTTCTGTGTGATCAGCTGCTCAACATGTAACTCGCACACACTGAACTGCATCCACCTCCCTGGAGATATAAAATGTGTATATCACTTTCCTCAAACTCTATGTATTACCTTGCACTCTAGCAGATCCCAAACCGCTTCAAAACGTCCAGCAGCTACTCAAAAAGAAAAAGTCCAACAAAAAGCTAGTGCTGGCCTTTAGAGCGCCTTTGCAGTCCGTAAAATAGACGAAATGCACTAGGGCTTTGAATGCTTCTTCCCAACTATATAAATTCTCTCCAAGTGGCAAAGTCCATCATTACAGCAAAATTTTTCAGCTGCAGTTCTGACTGAGAGATGTGCCAGGACAGAAGGCATTTGCTGACCTACCCTTTTTCCCTGTGTAACTTGGTATTTGCAGTACAATTATTTTCAGTGTCGCTGTGTCCAAGCAGCTAGAGATTACACAGATAGACGTGTCAAGAGAGATGCTGCTAAAGTACGCCCTTCTTATAGCAGCATTTAAATGGCACACGACGCCTTGCTGCTTTTTCTTTCCCAGAGAGACCTGCTGTCAATTTTTTCACTCTGGCTTCTTGATCAAAAATGTCCACCTGAAGTGTCTTACAGAAATAGGCTCCAGGTGTAAAAACCAGTACGAGGCTACATTTTCTGCGTGCTCCACATAAGTCACATCAAACTCACTCATCAAACTTCACTCTCTCCTTCCATTCTCCACTGCCTCTACCATTGTGTTCTCTGGATCTCAGAGTCTAAAGGCAGGCGCAATAGTTTCCACTGAGGGGTTGGAAGAGGTGTACAAGCAGCACAAATAGCTTCTGTGCTGCGCAGGCCATTTCTCTGCATTTTAGAGTCTAAGGGAAAGCGCTAGTGTTCCTGCGGAGAGCTGCAACAGCTGCAGAATATGTGTTGTCTTGGCACATGTTTGCAATCCACCATGATGGATCCTTAGTGAAACCAAACTGTGGTTCTGCTTCAAACATCTCACCCTGCTTGGCCACAAAGCTTTCGCTGACATGTCCCATTGCCTTTTTATTGCTGCGTTTCATTTTCAGAGTTTGTACGGAATCATTGCACTTTGCTTCTAAGCTGAACGTCGATACTGCTGGAGTCTCATATGTCCATTTTCTTCTCACACAAAAAAACTGCTTCCTTTAAAACATGCTGATGCGACCTGCTTTCTTGCTCAGCTGTAATTTTAGGGGTGTTCTCTGTCCCGCTTACAGTCTGAATCTAAACTAAGAAGTTTATGGGACACAGATGTGCCAAGACAAATAGTTTGCTTGGACCTTGCCACGTGTATTCAAAAGCATCCTTTCACTCCACCATCAAGTCTCTGCTTTACATCCTGCAAACTTCACACACACATACATACATACATACTGGAATGAGGCTCTTTCTTTCTTTCTTTCTTTCTTTCTTTCTTTCTTTCTTTCTTTTCTTTTCTTTTCTTTTCTTTCTTTCTTTCTCAGCTACACTCACCTATCCCCCACGCTAACTTCTTTACCGCTTTTCTCTTGGCCTTGCTATGCATACTTTTCCTCTTAAGACACCCATTGTCTGGCCTACCCCTTCCCTACATTGCCTTGCCTTTCCTTTCCTATCCAACCTTGCATTTCTTTGTCATTCCTGGCCATTGTTTTCCTCTTCCTTCCTGACCCATCCATGTCTTTCCCTTGCCCTTCCTACCAGTCCAGTGCCTTGCACCACCCATCCCCCTTGCCACTTTGTCCAGTTTCCCTTCCCCTTTGTCCAGCTCCAATCTTTCATTTCCTTCTCCTTCTAGGACTCTCATTGCCTTGCTTGCCTCTCCTTTGTCTTGCCTGGCAAAGCCACCACTTTTCTTGGCGTTACCTTTGAACCTCTCCTCTCCCTTGCCTTGCATTCCCTTGCTCACTCGTCCCCCACCTGGAATTCAATACCCCTCTTTTTGCTGCATTTCTTCATCTTGCCTTGCCCTGCCTGCTTCTCCTAGGACTCTCAAGGCTTTCACGTACCTCCAGCGTTTCAGGAGCATGTGAGAGGAAGCCCAAAAGAGGTCACGTGCAAGCACACCCATCTGTCCTGGCAGCTTGCTTCTGGCACCTATCCTTACATGTCTTGAATTTTGGACATAAAATTCACATTTCACCTTTGCGCTTCAGGACCAGAATGACAGTTCTTTTGTATACCAAGGAAAGCAGGTAATCCAAGTGTTTTAGGTGCAGATTAGAGATGGCCCATGTGAGATCAAGGCCAGCCAGAGAAGTCTGTCCTAGCCCCTTTTGTGTACCAGCAGTCTTTGAATGTACCTCTCATTTGTCTTGCCTTGGTGACCCAAAAGTTTCCTTGCCTTGCCCTGCCTTGCCTCCCTAGCCTTGCACTCCCTCCAGTGCCTACGCCCACACTTGACCTGCCTACTGCTTTCCTCCAGGGAAACCTAGCCTTGCCTAGCCCCTCCTGTTTCTGCCTGGCCTTCCTATGCCCATCCTTGCCTAGAAGTTCTGGGCCTTCTCTCACCTACCACTCCATTTGCTTGCCCCTCATGGCTCCAGCCTTGTCAGCTTCTCCCTTGACTTGCCTACAATTGCGCCTACACTTGGTTTGCATTGCAAAGAGCGGTAGGCAAGGCAAAGCAAAGCAAGGAAGGTCTTGCTAGGTCTTGCCAGGCAAGGCACACATAAGCAAGCAAGCAAAACAAGAGTAGACTAGCCACAGCATCAAAGGCAAGGCAAGGCCAAGTGACTCTGAGTGCCTTTCCTTGGCAAGTAAAAGATATAGTGACAATGTAATAGGGCAGGCGTTAAAGGTACCATGAGGAGGTATAGTCCAGCAAGATATTTATGTCGTAGACCCTTCTGTGCAGGAGCCATTGTTGGACATAGTACAGGACATGGCATACAGCTTGGCTTGGTAAGTTCCTGAAAGAGAATGGCAATGCTTTCTCATGGGAAGGAAAGCACGTAGCCCCAGAGTTGGAGGTGCAGATAAGAAGCTGTGTCGCGCAGCTCAAGGACGACAGCAGCTTCTTGTGCCGGCATATTTGGAAGCACTCCCTCAATTTGTACAGTCATTGAGTCAGTATCCATCTTTGGAAGGCTGTCTGCCTCTAGTAAGAGTGTTCTGACACCATTGTATGGGATCAGTCACTGGATGTTTTGGATTTTGGAGGAGGGGATGCCCTTTCTCTTGAAATGAGCTTCTTGTTCTTCTCTTTGGCAAAGAAATTAAGTTTGGATGGGCACTTTGGGTGGTCTCAGTGAATTTAAAGGTTTTTCCCAAGAGGTTTCCCTGTGGGTTAGAGCTGTTGAACTGACAGTGGGAATCTAGACACCAAGTTGTTGAGCTTTTTGTCCTTGTAGCTTTAGTGTGTGAGTAGTCCCTGTTGCCGTGCTGCTTGGATCTTGACTCTGAGACTGAAAGCTTAGGAGCGCAGAGCTGAAAAGAAAAGTGCCAATAGCAGGGTGTGTGTTCTTTGTTTGATGGGTGAAGCTGAAATTGTAGGCAGCAAAGAATTTTCTCTCTCCGCTGGCACATTTGTTGAGCGGATGTCTTTGAGTTTGTTACCGGACTCTGCGAGAGTGAAAATGTTTGTTAGGGCAGAGGATTTCGTGTTGCCCTTTGAGTGTGGTGCAAAAGTGTTTGCACACTTGGAGGGGGAAGATCAGCAAAGTCTTTTTTTCCTGGCACAGTTAATTTGAGAGCAGGGACGTTTCCAACTGGGCTCTGTCCTTTGGAGCTGGCCTCGGTGCGTTTCCTTCTTTTGTTAGTCGACAGCGCCATCGTGTGGTTATTTTGATGAGCGCTGGCAGACGGTGCCAGGGAAAAAGCCAAGCTGTTTGCGGCTCCGGCCTCATTGGTGTAGGAGCAGCGCAGGGAAGAGCTCCGCTGGGGGTCCTGGCTCTTAGAGACTGAGAGAATGTGATCCTGTATGTAGCACAGAAGGAAGTGGAATTGTTTCATTGTGGGCTGTGCAGTTTATAAGCTGCAAATGAAAAGGCAATTGCAGCGCAGCCTCTTCTTTTCTGTGTGATCAGCTGCTCAACATGTAACTCGCACACACTGAACTGCATCCACCTCCCTGGAGATATAAAATGTGTATATCACTTTCCTCAAACTCTATGTATTACCTTGCACTCTAGCAGATCCCAAACCGCTTCAAAACGTCCAGCAGCTACTCAAAAAGAAAAAGTCCAACAAAAAGCTAGTGCTGGCCTTTAGAGCGCCTTTGCAGTCCGTAAAATAGACGAAATGCACTAGGGCTTTGAATGCTTCTTCCCAACTATATAAATTCTCTCCAAGTGGCAAAGTCCATCATTACAGCAAAATTTTTCAGCTGCAGTTCTGACTGAGAGATGTGCCAGGACAGAAGGCATTTGCTGACCTACCCTTTTTCCCTGTGTAACTTGGTATTTGCAGTACAATTATTTTCAGTGTCGCTGTGTCCAAGCAGCTAGAGATTACACAGATAGACGTGTCAAGAGAGATGCTGCTAAAGTACGCCCTTCTTATAGCAGCATTTAAATGGCACACGACGCCTTGCTGCTTTTTCTTTCCCAGAGAGACCTGCTGTCAATTTTTTCACTCTGGCTTCTTGATCAAAAATGTCCACCTGAAGTGTCTTACAGAAATAGGCTCCAGGTGTAAAAACCAGTACGAGGCTACATTTTCTGCGTGCTCCACATAAGTCACATCAAACTCACTCATCAAACTTCACTCTCTCCTTTCATTCTCCACTGCCTCTACCATTGTGTTCTCTGGATCTCAGAGTCTAAAGGCAGGCGCAATAGTTTCCACTGAGGGGTTGGAAGAGGTGTACAAGCAGCACAAATAGCTTCTGCGCTGCGCAGGCCATTTCTCTGCATTTTAGAGTCTAAGGGAAAGCGCTAGTGTTCCTGCGGAGAGCTGCAACAGCTGCAGAATATGTGTTGTCTTGGCACATGTTTGCAATCCACCATGATGGATCCTTAGTGAAACCAAACTGTGGTTCTGCTTCAAACATCTCACCCTGCTTGGCCACAAAGCTTTCGCTGACATGTCCCATTGCCTTTTTATTGCTGCGTTTCATTTTCAGAGTTTGTACGGAATCATTGCACTTTGCTTCTAAGCTGAACGTCGATACTGCTGGAGTCTCATATGTCCATTTTCTTCTCACACAAAAAAACTGCTTCCTTTAAAACATGCTGATGCGACCTGCTTTCTTGCTCAGCTGTAATTTTAGGGGTGTTCTCTGTCCCGCTTACAGTCTGAATCTAAACTAAGAAGTTTATGGGACACAGATGTGCCAAGACAAATAGTTTGCTTGGACCTTGCCACGTGTATTCAAAAGCATCCTTTCACTCCACCATCAAGTCTCTGCTTTACATCCTGCAAACTTCACACACACATACATACATACAAACTGGAATGAGGCTCTTTCTTTCTTTCTTTCTTTCTTTCTTTCTTTCTTTCTTTCTTTCTTTCTTTCTTTCTTTCTTTCTTTCTTTCTTTCTCAGCTACACTCACCTATCCCCCACGCTAACTTCTTTACCGCTTTTCTCTTGGCCTTGCTATGCATACTTTTCCTCTTAAGACACCCATTGTCTGGCCTTCCCCTTCCCTACATTGCCTTGCCTTTCCTTTCCTATCCAACCTTGCATTTCTTTGTCATTCCTGGCCATTGTTTTCCTCTTCCTTCCTGACCCATCCATGTCTTTCCCTTGCCCTTCCTACCAGTCCAGTGCCTTGCACCACCCATCCCCCTTGCCACTTTGTCCAGTTTCCCTTCCCCTTTGTCCAGCTCCAATCTTTCATTTCCTTCTCCTTCTAGGACTCTCATTGCCTTGCTTGCCTCTCCTTTGTCTTGCCTGGCAAAGCCACCACTTTTCTTGGCGTTACCTTTGAACCTCTCCTCTCCCTTGCCTTGCATTCCCTTGCTCACTCGTCCCCCACCTGGAATTCAATACCCCTCTTTTTGCGGAATTTCTTCATCTTGCCTTGCCCTGCCTGCTTCTCCTAGGACTCTCAAGGCTTTCACGTACCTCCAGCGTTTCAGGAGCATGTGAGAGGAAGCCCAAAAGAGGTCACGTGCAAGCACACCCATCTGTCCTGGCAGCTTGCTTCTGGCACCTATCCTTACATGTCTTGAATTTTGGACATAAAATTCACATTTCACCTTTGCGCTTCAGGACCAGAATGACAGTTCTTTTGTATACCAAGGAAAGCAGGTAATCCAAGTGTTTTAGGTGCAGATTAGAGATGGCCCATGTGAGATCAAGGCCAGCCAGAGAAGTCTGTCCTAGCCCCTTTTGTGTACCAGCAGTCTTTGAATGTACCTCTCATTTGTCTTGCCTTGGTGACCCAAAAGTTTCCTTGCCTTGCCCTGCCTTGCCTCCCTAGCCTTGCACTCCCTCCAGTGCCTACGCCCACACTTGACCTGCCTACTGCTTTCCTCCAGGGAAACCTAGCCTTTCCTAGGCCTTCCTGTTTCTGCCTGGCCTTCCTATGCCCATCCTTGCCTAGAAGTTCTGGGCCTTCTCTCACCTACCACTCCATTTGCTTGCCCCTCATGGCTCCAGCCTTGTCAGCTTCTCCCTTGACTTGCCTACAATTGCGCCTACACTTGGTTTGCATTGCAAAGAGCGGTAGGCAAGGCAAAGCAAAGCAAGGAAGGTCTTTCTAGGTCTTGCCAGGCAAGGCACACATAAGCAAGCAAGAAAGCAAAACAAGAGTAGACTAGCCACAGCATCAAAGGCAAGGCAAGGCCAAGTGACTCTGAGTGCCTTTCCTTGGCAAGTAAAAGATATAGTGACAATGTAATAGGGCAGGCGTTAAAGGTACCATGAGGAGGTATAGTCCAGCAAGATATTTATGTCGTAGACCCTTCTGTGCAGGAGCCATTGTTGGACATAGTACAGGACATGGCATACAGCTTGGCTTGGTAAGTTCCTGAAAGAGAATGGCAATGCTTTCTCATGGGAAGGAAAGCACGTAGCCCCAGAGTTGGAGGTGCAGATAAGAAGCTGTGTCGCGCAGCTCAAGGACAACAGCAGCTTCTTGTGCCGGCATATTTGGAAGCACTCCCTCAATTTGTACAGTCATTGAGTCAGTATCCATCTTTGGAAGGCTGTCTGCCTCTAGTAAGAGTGTTCTGACACCATTGTATGGGATCAGTCACTGGATGTTTTGGATTTTGGAGGAGGGGATGCCCTTTCTCTTGAAATGAGCTTCTTGTTCTTCTCTTTGGCAAAGAAATTAAGTTTGGATGGGCACTTTGGGTGGTCTCAGTGAATTTAAAGGTTTTTCCCAAGAGGTTTCCCTGTGGGTTAGAGCTGTTGAACTGACAGTGGGAATCTAGACACCAAGTTGTTGAGCTTTTTGTCCTTGTAGCTTTAGTGTGTGAGTAGTCCCTGTTGCCGTGCTGCTTGGATCTTGACTCTGAGACTGAAAGCTTAGGAGCGCAGAGCTGAAAAGAAAAGTGCCAATAGCAGGGTGTGTGTTCATTGTTTGATGGGTGAAGCTGAAATTGTAGGCAGCAAAGAACTTTCTCTCTCAGCTGGCACATTTGTTGAGCGGATGTCTTTGAGTTTGTTACCGGACTCTGCGAGAGTGAAAATGTTTGTTAGGGCAGAGGATTTCGTGTTGCCCTTTGAGTGTGGTGCAAAAGTGTTTGCACACTTGGAGGGGGAATATCAGCAAAGTCTTTTTTTCCTGGCACAGTTAATTTGAGAGCAGGGACGTTTCCAACTCGGCTCTGTCCTTTGGAGCTGGCCTCGGTGCGTTTCCTTCTTTTGTTAGTCGACAGCGCCATCGTGTGGTTATTTTGATGAGCGCTGGCAGCCGGTGCCAGGGAAAAAGCCAAGCTGTTTGCGGCTCCGGCCTCATTGGTGTAGGAGCAGCGCAGGGAAGAGCTCCGCTGGGGGTCCTGGCTCTTAGAGACTGAGAGAATGTGATCCTGTATGTAGCACAGAAGGAAGTGGAATTGTTTCATTGTGGGCTGTGCAGTTTATAAGCTGCAAATGAAAAGGCAATTGCAGCGCAGCCTCTTCTTTTCTGTGTGATCAGCTGCTCAACATGTAACTCGCACACACTGAACTGCATCCACCTCCCTGGAGATATAAAATGTGTATATCACTTTCCTCAAACTCTATGTATTACCTTGCACTCTAGCAGATCCCAAACCGCTTCAAAACGTCCAGCAGCTACTCAAAAAGAAAAAGTCCAACAAAAAGCTAGTGCTGGCCTTTAGAGCGCCTTTGCAGTCCGTAAAATAGACGAAATGCACTAGGGCTTTGAATGCTTCTTCCCAACTATATAAATTCTCTCCAAGTGGCAAAGTCCATCATTACAGCAAAATTTTTCAGCTGCAGTTCTGACTGAGAGATGTGCCAGGACAGAAGGCATTTGCTGACCTACCCTTTTTCCCTGTGTAACTTGGTATTTGCAGTACAATTATTTTCAGTGTCGCTGTGTCCAAGCAGCTAGAGATTACACAGATAGACGTGTCAAGAGAGATGCTGCTAAAGTACGCCCTTCTTATAGCAGCATTTAAATGGCACACGACGCCTTGCTGCTTTTTCTTTCCCAGAGAGACCTGCTGTCAATTTTTTCACTCTGGCTTCTTGATCAAAAATGTCCACCTGAAGTGTCTTACAGAAATAGGCTCCAGGTGTAAAAACCAGTACGGGGCTACATTTTCTGCGTGCTCCACATAAGTCACATCAAACTCACTCATCAAACTTCACTCTCTCCTTTCATTCTCCACTGCCTCTACCATTGTGTTCTCAGGATCTCAGAGTCTAAAGGCAGGCGCAATAGTTTCCACTGAGGGGTTGGAAGAGGTGTACAAGCAGCACAAATAGCTTCTGTGCTGCGCAGGCCATTTCTCTGCATTTTAGAGTCTAAGGGAAAGCGCTAGTGTTCCTGCGGAGAGCTGCAACAGCTGCAGAATATGTGTTGTCTTGGCACATGTTTGCAATCCACCATGATGGATCCTTAGTGAAACCAAACTGTGGTTCTGCTTCAAACATCTCACCCTGCTTGGCCACAAAGCTTTCGCTGACATGTCCCATTGCCTTTTTATTGCTGCGTTTCATTTTCAGAGTTTGTACGGAATCATTGCACTTTGCTTCTAAGCTGAACGTCGATACTGCTGGAGTCTCATATGTCCATTTTCTTCTCACACAAAAAAACTGCTTCCTTTAAAACATGCTGATGCGACCTGCTTTCTTGCTCAGCTGTAATTTTAGGGGTGTTCTCTGTCCCGCTTACAGTCTGAATCTAAACTAAGAAGTTTATGGGACACAGATGTGCCAAGACAAATAGTTTGCTTGGACCTTGCCACGTGTATTCAAAAGCATCCTTTCACTCCACCATCAAGTCTCTGCTTTACATCCTGCAAACTTCACACACACATACATACATACATACTGGAATGAGGCTCTTTCTTTCTTTCTTTCTTTCTTTCTTTCTTTCTTTCTTTCTTTCTTTCTTTTCTTTCTTTCTCTCTTTCTTTCTTTCTTTCTTTCTTTCTTTCTTTCTTTCTTTCTTTCTTTCTTTCTTTCTTTCTTTCTTTCTTTCTTTCTTTCTTTCTTTCTTTCTTTCTTTCTTTCTTTCTTTCTTTCTTTCTTTCTTTCTTTCTTTCTTTCTTTCTTTCTTTCTTTCTTTCTTTCTCAGCTACACTCACCTATCCCCCACGCTAACTTCTTTACCGCTTTTCTCTTGGCCTTGCTATGCATACTTTTCCTCTTAAGACACCCATTGTCTGGCCTACCCCTTCCCTACATTGCCTTGCCTTTCCTTTCCTATCCAACCTTGCATTTCTTTGTCATTCCTGGCCATTGTTTTCCTCTTCCTTCCTGACCCATCCATGTCTTTCCCTTGCCCTTCCTACCAGTCCAGTGCCTTGCACCACCCATCCCCCTTGCCACTTTGTCCAGTTTCCCTTCCCCTTTGTCCAGCTCCAATCTTTCATTTCCTTCTCCTTCTAGGACTCTCATTGCCTTGCTTGCCTCTCCTTTGTCTTGCCTGGCAAAGCCACCACTTTTCTTGGCGTTCCCTTTGAACCTCTCCTCTCCCTTGCCTTGCATTCCCTTGCTCACTCGTCCCCCACCTGGAATTCAATACCCCTCTTTTTGCTGCATTTCTTCATCTTGCCTTGCCCTGCCTGCTTCTCCTAGGACTCTCAAGGCTTTCACGTACCTCCAGCGTTTCAGGAGCATGTGAGAGGAAGCCCAAAAGAGGTCACGTGCAAGCACACCCATCTGTCCTGGCAGCTTGCTTCTGGCACCTATCCTTACATGTCTTGAATTTTGGACATAAAATTCACATTTCAGCTTTGCGCTTCAGGACCAGAATGACAGTTCTTTTGTATACCAAGGAAAGCAGGTAATCCAAGTGTTTTAGGTGCAGATTAGAGATGGCCCATGTGAGATCAAGGCCAGCCAGAGAAGTCTGTCCTAGCCCCTTTTGTGTACCAGCAGTCTTTGAATGTACCTCTCATTTGTCTTGCCTTGGTGACCCCAAAGTTTCCTTGCCTTGCCCTGCCTTGCCTCCCTAGCCTTGCACTCCCTCCAGTGCCTACGCCCACACTTGACCTGCCCACACTTGACTGCTTTCCTCCAGGGAAACCTAGCCTTTCCTAGGCCTTCCTGTTTCTGCCTGGCTTTCCTATGCCCATCCTTGCCTAGAAGTTCTGGGCCTTCTCTCACCTACCACTCCATTTGCTTGCCCCTCATGGCTCCAGCCTTGTCAACTTCTCCCTTGACTTGCCTACAATTGCGCCTACACTTGGTTTGCATTGCAAAGAGCGGTAGGAAAGGCAAAGCAAAGCAAGGAAGGTCTTTCTAGGTCTTGCCAGGCAAGGCACACATAAGCAAGAAAGCAAAACAAGAGTAGACTAGCCACAGCATCAAAGGCAAGGCAAGGCCAAGTGACTCTGAGTGCCTTTCCTTGGCAAGTAAAAGATATAGTGACAATGTAATAGGGCAGGCGTTAAAGGTACCATGAGGAGGTATAGTCCAGAGAGATATTTATGTCGTAGACCCTTTTGTGCAGGAGCCATTGTTGGACATAGTACAGGACATGGCATACAGTTTGGCTTGGTAAGTTCCTGAAGGAGAATGGCAATGCTTTCTCATGGGAAGGAAAGCACGTAGCCCCAGAGTTGGAGGTGCAGATAAGAAGCTGTGTCGCGCAGCTCAAGGACGACAGCAGCTTCTTGTGCCGGCATATTTGGAAGCACTCCCTCAATTTGTACAGTCATTGAGTCAGTATCCATCTTTGGAAGGCTGTCTGCCTCTAGTAAGAGTGTTCTGACACCATTGTATGGGATCAGTCACTGGATGTTTTGGATTTTGGAGGAGGGGATGCCCTTTCTCTTGAAATGAGCTTCTTGTTCTTCTCTTTGGCAAAGAAATTAAGTTTGGATGGGCACTTTGGGTGGTCTCAGTGAATTTAAAGGTTTTTCCCAAGAGGTTTCCCTGTGGGTTAGAGCTGTTGAACTGACAGTGGGAATCTAGACACCAAGTTGTTGAGCTTTTTGTCCTTGTAGCTTTAGTGTGTGAGTAGTCCCTGTTGCCATGCTGCTTGGATCTTGACTCTGAGACTGAAATCTTAGGAGCGTAGAGCTGAAAAGAAAAGTGCCAATAGCAGGGTGTGTGTTCATTGTTTGATGGGTGAAGTTGAAATTGTAGGCAGCAAAGAACTTTCTCTCTCCGCTGGCACATTTGTTGAGCGGATGTCTTTGAGTTTGTTACCGGACTCTGCGAGAGTGAAAATGTTTGTTAGGGCAGAGGATTTCGTGTTGCCCTTTGAGTGTGGTGCAAAAGTGTTTGCACAGTTGGAGGGGGAAGATCAGCAAAGTCTTTTTTTCCTGGCACAGTTAATTTGAGAGCAGGGACATTTCCAACTCGGCTCTGTCCTTTGGAGCTGGCCTCGGTGCGTTTCCTTCTTTTGTTAGTCGACAGCGCCATCGTGTGGTTATTTTGATGAGCGCTGGCAGACGGTGCCAGGGAAAAAGCCAAGCTGTTTGCGGCTCCGGCCTCATTGGTGTAGGAGCAGCGCAGGGAAGAGCTCCGCTGGGGGTCCTGGCTCTTAGAGACTGAGAGAATGTGATCCTGTATGTAGCACAGAAGGAAGTGGAATTGTTTCATTGTGGGCGTTGCAGTTTATAAGCTGCAAATGAAAAGGCAATTGCCTCTTCTTTTCTGTGTGATCAGCTGCTCAACATGTAACTCGCACACACTGAACTGCATCCACCTCCCTGGAGATATAAAATGTGTATATCACTTTCCTCAAGCTCTATGTATTACCTTGCACTCTAGCAGATCCCAAACCGCTTCAAAACGTCCAGCAGCTACTCAAAAAGAAAAAGTCCAACAAAAAGCTAGTGCTGGACTTTATAGTGCCCTTGCAGTCCGTAAAATAGACGAAATGCACTAGGGCTTTGAATGCTTCTTCCCAACTATATAAATTCTCTCCAGGTGGCAAAGTCCATCATTACAGCAAAATTTTTCAGCTGGAGTTCTGACTGAGAGATGTGCCAGGACAGAAGGCATTTGCTGACCTACCCTTTTTCCCTGTGTAACTTTGTATTTGCAGTACAATTATTTTCAGTGTCGCTGTTTCCAAGCAGCTAGAGATTACACAGATAGAAGTGTCAAGAGAGATGCTGCTAAAGTACGCCCTTCTTATAGCAGCATTTAAATGGCACACGATGCCTTGCTGGTTTTTCTTTCCTAGAGAGACCCGCTGTCAATTTTTTCACTCTGGCTTCTTGATCAAAAATGTCCACCTGAAATGTCTTACAGAAATAGGCTCCAGGTGTAAAAACCAGTACGGGGCTACATTTTCTATATGCTCCACATAAGTCACATCAAACTCACTCATCAAACTTCACTCTCTCCTTCCATTCTCCACTGCCTCTACCATTGTGTTCTCTGGATCTCAGAGTCTAAAGGCAGGCGCAATAGTTTCCACTGAGGGGTTGGAAGAGGTGTACAAGCAGCACAAATAGCTTCTGCGCTGCGCAGGCCATTTCTCTGCATTTTAGAGTCTAAGGGAAAGCGCTAGTGTTCCTGCGGAGAGCTGCAACAGCTGCAGAATATGTGTTGTCTTGGCACATGTTTGCAATCCACCATGATGGATCCTTAGTGAAACCAAACTGTGGTTCTGCTTCAAACATCTCACCCTGCTTGGCCACAAAGCTTTCGCTGACATGTCCCATTGCCTTTTTATTGCTGCGTTTCATTTTCAGAGTTTGTACGGAATCATTGCACTTTGCTTCTAAGCTGAACGTCGATACTGCTGGAGTCTCATATGTCCATTTTCTTCTCACACAAAAAAACTGCTTCCTTTAAAACATGCTGATGCGACCTGCTTTCTTGCTCAGCTGTAATTTTAGGGGTGTTCTCTGTCCCGCTTACAGTCTGAATCTAAACTAAGAAGTTTATGGGACACAGATGTGCCAAGACAAATAGTTTGCTTGGACCTTGCCACGTGTATTCAAAAGCATCCTTTCACTCCACCATCAAGTCACTGCTTTCTTCTGCTTTACATCCTGCAAACTTCACACACACATACATACATACAAACTGGAATGAGGCACGTTCTTTCTTTCTTTCTCAGCTACACTCACCTATCCCCCACGCTAACTTCTTTACCGCTTTTCTCTTGGCCTTGCTATGCATACTTTTCTTCTTAAGACACCCATTGTCTGGCCTACCCCTTCCCTACATTGCCTTGCCTTTCCTTTCCTATCCAACCTTGCATTTCTTTGTCATTCCTGGCCATTGTTTTCCTCTTCCTTCCTGACCCATCCATGTCTTTCCCTTGCCCTTCCTACCAGTCCAGTGCCTTGCACCACCCATCCCCCTTGCCACTTTGTCCAGTTTCCCTTCCCCTTTGTCCAGCTCCAATCTTTCATTTCCTTCTCCTTCTAGGACTCTCATTGCCTTGCTTGCCTCTCCTTTGTCTTGCCTGGCAAAGCCACCACTTTTCTTGGCGTTACCTTTGAACCTCTCCTCTCCCTTGCCTTGCATTCCCTTGCTCACTCGTCCCCCACCTGGAATTCAATACCCCTCTTTTTGCGGCATTTCTTCATCTTGCCTTGCCCTGCCTGCTTCTCCTAGGACTCTCAAGGCTTTCACGTACCTCCAGCGTTTCAGGAGCATGTGAGAGGAAGCCCAAAAGAGGTCACGTGCAAGCACAATCATCTGTCCTGGCAGCTTGCTTCTGGCACCTATCCTTACATGTCTTGAATTTTGGACATAAAATTCACATTTCACCTTTGCGCTTCAGGACCAGAATGACAGTTCTTTTGTATACCAAGGAAAGCAGGTAATCCAAGTGTTTTAGGTGCAGATTAGAGATGGCCCATGTGAGATCAAGGCCAGCCAGAGAAGTCTGTCCTAGCCCCTTTTGTGTACCAGCAGTCTTTGAATGTACCTCTCATTTGTCTTGCCTTGGTGACCCAAAAGTTTCCTTGCCTTGCCCTGCCTTGCCTCCCTAGCCTTGCACTCCCTCCAGTGCCTACGCCCACACTTGACCTGCCCACACTTGACTGCTTTCCTCCAGGGAAACCTAGCCTTGCCTAGGCCTTCTTGTTTCTGCCTGGCCTTCCTATGCCCATCCTTGCCTAGAAGTTCTGGGCCTTCTCTCACCTACCACTCCATTTGCTTGCCCCTCATGGCTCCAGCCTTGTCAGCTTCTCCCTTGACTTGCCTACAATTGCGCCTACACTTGGTTTGCATTGCAAAGAGCGGTAGGCAAGGCAAAGCAAAGCAAGGAAGGTCTTTCTAGGTCTTGCCAGGCAAGGCACACATAAGGAAGCAAGCAAGCAAAACAAGAGTAGACTAGCCACAGCATCAAAGGCAAGGCAAGGCCAAGTGACTCTGAGTGCCTTTCCTTGGCAAGTAAAAGATATAGTGACAATGTAATAGGGCAGGCGTTAAAGGTACCATGAGGAGGTATAGTCCAGCAAGATATTTATGTCGTAGACCCTTCTGTGCAGGAGCCATTGTTGGACATAGTACAGGACATGGCATACAGTTTGGCTTGGTAAGTTCCTGAAGGAGAATGGCAATGCTTTCTCATGGGAAGGAAAGCACGTAGCCCCAGAGTTGGAGGTGCAGATAAGAAGCTGTGTCGCGCAGCTCAAGGACGACAGCAGCTTCTTGTGCCGGCATATTTGGAAGCACTCCCTCAATTTGTACAGTCATTGAGTCAGTATCCATCTTTGGAAGGCTGTCTGCCTCTAGTAAGAGTGTTCTGACACCATTGTATGGGATCAGTCACTGGATGTTTTGGATTTTGGAGGAGGGGATGCCCTTTCTCTTGAAATGAGCTTCTTGTTCTTCTCTTTGGCAAAGAAATTAAGTTTGGATGGGCACTTTGGGTGGTCTCAGTGAATTTAAAGGTTTTTCCCAAGAGGTTTCCCTGTGGGTTAGAGCTGTTGAACTGACAGTGGGAATCTAGACACCAAGTTGTTGAGCTTTTTGTCCTTGTAGCTTTAGTGTGTGAGTAGTCCCTGTTGCCATGCTGCTTGGATCTTGACTCTGAGACTGAAAGCTTAGGAGCGTAGAGCTGAAAAGTGCCAATAGCAGGGTGTGTGTTCATTGTTTGATGGATGAAGCTGAAATTGTAGGCAGCAAAGAACTTTCTCTCTCCGCTGGCACATTTGTTGAGCGGATGTCTTTGAGTTTGTTACCGGACTCTGCGAGAGTGAAAATGTTTGTTAGGGCAGAGGATTTCGTGTTGCCCTTTCAGTGTGGTGCAAAAGTGTTTGCACACTTGGAGGGGGAAGATCAGCAAAGTCTTTTTTTCCTGGCACAGTTAATTTGAGAGCAGGGACATTTCCAACTCGGCTCTGTCCTTTGGAGCTGGCCTTGGTGCGTTTCCTTCTTTTGTTAGTCGACAGCGCCATCGTGTGGTTATTTTGATGAGCGCTGGCAGACGGTGCCAGGGAAAAAGCCAAGCTGTTTGCGGCTCCGGCCTCATTGGTGTAGGAGCAGCGCAGGGAAGAGCTCCGCTGGGGGTCCTGGCTCTTAGAGACTGAGAGAATGTGATCCTGTATGTAGCACAGAAGGAAGTGGAATTGTTTCATTGTGGGCTGTGCAGTTTATAAGCTGCAAATGAAAAGGCAATTGCAGCGCAGCCTCTTCTTTTCTGTGTGATCAGCTGCTCAACATGTAACTCGCACACACTGAACTGCATCCACCTCCCTGGAGATATAAAATGTGTATATCACTTTCCTCAAGCTCTATGTATTACCTTGCACTCTAGCAGATCCCAAACCGCTTCAAAACGTCCAGCAGCTACTCAAAAAGAAAAAGTCCAACAAAAAGCTAGTGTTGGCCTTTATAGTGCCCTTGCAGTCCGTAAAATAGACGAAATGCACTAGGGCTTTGAATGCTTCTTCCCAACTATATAAATTCTCTCCAGGTGGCAAAGTCCATCATTACAGCAAAATTTTTCAGCTGGAGTTCTGACTGAGAGATGTGCCAGGACAGAAGGCATTTGCTGACCTACCCTTTTTCCCTGTGTAACTTGGTATTTGCAGTACAATTATTTTCAGTGTCGCTGTGTCCAAGCAGCTAGAGATTACACAGATAGAAGTGTCAAGAGAGATGCTGCTAAAGTACGCCCTTCTTATAGCAGCATTTAAATGGCACACGACGCCTTGCTGCTTTTTCTTTCCCAGAGAGACCCGCTGTCAATTTTTTAACTCTGGCTTCTTGATCAAAAATGTCCACCTGAAGTGTCTTACAGAAATAGGCTCCAGGTGTAAAAACCAGTACGGGGCTGCATTTTCTGCGTGCTCCACATAAGTCACATCAAACTCACTCATCAAACTTCACTCTCTCCTTCCATTCTCCACTGCCTCTACCATTGTGTTCTCTGGATCTCAGAGTCTAAAGGCAGGCGCAATAGTTTCCACTGAGGGGTTGGAAGAGGTGTACAAGCAGCACAAATAGCTTCTGCGCTGCGCAGGCCATTTCTCTGCATTTTAGAGTCTAAGGGAAAGCGCTAGTGTTCCTGCGGAGAGCTGCAACAGCTGCAGAATATGTGTTGTCTTGGCACATGTTTGCAATCCACCATGATGGATCCTTAGTGAAACCAAACTGTGGTTCTGCTTCAAACATCTCACCCTGCTTGGCCACAAAGCTTTCGCTGACATGTCCCATTGCCTTTTTATTGCTGCGTTTCATTTTCAGAGTTTGTACGGAATCATTGCACTTTGCTTCTAAGCTGAACGTCGATACTGCTGGAGTCTCATATGTCCATTTTCTTCTCACACAAAAAAACTGCTTCCTTTAAAACATGCTGATGCGACCTGCTTTCTTGCTCAGCTGTAATTTTAGGGGTGTTCTCTGTCCCGCTTACAGTCTGAATCTAAACTAAGAAGTTTATGGGACACAGATGTGCCAAGACAAATAGTTTGCTTGGACCTTGCCACGTGTATTCAAAAGCATCCTTTCACTCCACCATCAAGTCTCTGCTTTACATCCTGCAAACTTCACACACACATACATACATACATACATACTGGAATGAGGCACTTTCTTTCTTTCTTTCTCAGCTACACTCACCTATCCCCCACGCTAACTTCTTTACCGCTTTTCTCTTGGCCTTGCTATGCATACTTTTCCTCTTAAGACACCCATTGTCTGGCCTACCCCTTCCCTACAATGCCTTGCCTTTCCTTTCCTATCCAACCTTGCATTTCTTTGTCATTCCTGGCCATTGTTTTCCTCTTCCTTCCTGACCCATCCATGTCTTTCCCTTGCCCTTCCTACCAGTCCAGTGCCTTGCACCACCCATCCCCCTTGCCACTTTGTCCAGTTTCCCTTCCCTTTTGTCCAGCTCCAATCTTTCATTTCCTTCTCCTTCTAGGACTCTCATTGCCTTGCTTGCCTCTCCTTTGTCTTGCCTGGCAAAGCCACCACTTTTCTTGGCGTTACCTTTGAACCTCTCCTCTCCCTTGCCTTGCATTCCCTTGCTCACTCGTCCCCCACCTGGAATTCAATACCCTACTTTTTGCTGCATTTCTTCATCTTGCCTTGCCCTGCCTGCTTCTCCTAGGACTCTCAAGGCTTTCACGTACCTCCAGCGTTTCAGGAGCATGTGAGAGGAAGCCCAAAAGAGGTCACGTGCAAGCACACCCATCTGTCCTGGCAGCTTGCTTCTGGCACCTATCCTTACATGTCTTGAATTTTGGACATAAATTTCACATTTCACCTTTGCGCTTCAGGACCAGAATGACAGTTCTTTTGTATACCAAGGAAAGCAGGTAGTCCAAGTGTTTTAGGTGCAGATTAGAGATGGCCCATGTGAGATCAAGGCCAGCCAGAGAAGTCTGTCCTAGCCCCTTTTGTGTACCAGCAGTCTTTGAATGTACCTCTCATTTGTCTTGCCTTGGTGACCCAAAAGTTTCCTTGCCTTGCCCTGCCTTGCCTCCCTAGCCTTGCACTCCCTCCAGTGCCTACGCCCACACTTGACCTGCCTACTGCTTTCCTCCAGGGAAACCTAGCCTTGCCTAGCCCTTCCTGTTTCTGCCTGGCCTTCCTATGCCCATCCTTGCCTAGAAGTTCTGGGCCTTCTCTCATTTACCACTCTATTTGCTTGCCCCTCATGGCTCTAGCCTTGTCAACTTCTCCCTTGACTTGCCTACAATTGCGCCTACACTTGGTTTGCATTGCAAAGAGCGGTAGGCAAGGCAAAGCAAAGCAAGGAAGGTCTTTCTAGGTCTTGCCAGGCAAGGCGCACATAAGCAAGCAAGCAAAACAAGAGTAGACTAGCCACAGCATCAAAGGCAAGGCAAGGCCAAGTGACTCTGAGTGCCTTTCCTTGGCAAGTAAAAGATATAGTGACAATGTAATAGGGCAGGCGTTAAAGGTACCATGAGGAGGTATAGTCCAGAGAGATATTTATGTCGTAGACCCTTCTGTGCAGGAGCCATTGTTGGACATAGTACAGGACATGGCATACAGCTTGGCTTGGTAAGTTCCTGAAGGAGAATGGCAATGCTTTCTCATGGTGCCATGGGGTTAGTTTACCTTTAAGAAAGTTAAAGTTGCTGGGGTCTCCTGGGAGTCTTTTCTCTTGACCAATTATCGGTCATTGCTGAGAATTGACAGCAGTTTTAGCCATTGAAAAGTAGAATCAACTTGTGAACCCCACCTTAAAGTGTCCAACCAGAAGTCTGTGGTGCTCTTTGTTTCTTGGCTGTGAAGGGTGGCGGAGCTCCAAGCCTCCCGTTCCCTGCTCAGGCCATGCGGCCTGGTTGGGGGGCCGGGCTGGGCCTGCCGTTCTCTCGGCCGGGAGATGGGGACCGGCGGGGGGCTTGCCCTGGGCTGAGCCGGGCCAGGCCTGTTCCTGGCATAGCTGCAGGTTTTGCTGTGATAGAATTTACTAGAAAACTGCCGAGTAAAGAAGAAAAGCTCTGGACCTGCAGCAGGCTGAGACAGTAACCACACTGCAGAGCAGCCATGAAGAATCTTCTATCGAAGACAGCTCCAGCTGCTGCTCCGGCAGAGATCACAGAACTATCTACAAAAGCCTGGGCAAGATTTTAACTCTTTCTTATCCAGATGAAACTTGCAGATTAATCTTTTCATCCAGAGAGAGAAAAAGAGAGTAATCAACATGAAAAGAGACTTTATAAACTACTAGTGGCAAGAAAGAAAAGAGACTTCAAGAAAGGTAGAGAATTAAGGAGATGCTTTAATTAAGCTGAAATATCTTTCTGTTAAAACTATGGAGATGGACAATAAAGTCTTGAAAAAAACCCCTTTAATTCATAATAGAGTATGGAGAGGAATAAGGTGTTCAAAGTGTAAATTTGAGTAAAAAGTGAAGTAATTGTGGTATAGTGAAGTGCTGAGAAATTTGAAGCCTTGAGAGGCAATGAGAAAAACTGTTTCTTAGTGAAGCTCACAGAAGCAGATGAAGAATACTTTTTTGCCTTTGACTAACTTATCCTTAAAAATGCTATCTTCAAACTCATGACCCATAACACATTTTCAGAGTGATGTGGAATGGGAGGGGTGGGCTTTAATAACAGTAATTCTGAACAACTGATATCAGAGAAACGAAAAACTATAACAAAAATAGTTTTCTTGTGACAAACTCCATAAATTAACAGAAAAGAACTTCTGTTTCTCTACAGAAACTGAGGAAAAGACTATAAGAAAATTAGAACTGTTTAAACCATCAAAATTATAAAGTTTTTATCTCTGTTGTCATGTGAACGAAAGAATAGTGAGCAGTGAGAAATGAAAAGGTTTTTTCTAAAAGTTTATTCTGGTGTTCTTATTCTTGTAGTTTGTCAATAAACTTTTCTTTATTCCTTTTAAGTTTTATACCTGGTTTGCTCTTATTTTAATCCATATCTCACAGCAAGAAATAAATAATTCTTTTTCCCCTTTTTGTTAATTACTAGTTCAAAACCACGACACATGGGAAGGAAAGCACGTAGCCCCAGAGTTGGAGGTGCAGATAAGAAGCTGTGTCGCGCAGCTCAAGGACGACAGCAGCTTCTTGTGCCGGCATATTTGGAAGCACTCCCTCAATTTGTACAGTCATTGAGTCAGTATCCATCTTTGGAAGGCTGTCTGCCTCTAGTAAGAGTGTTCTGACACCATTGTATGGGATCAGTCACTGGATGTTTTGGATTTTGGAGGAGGGGATGCCATTTCTCTTGAAATGAGCTTCTTGTTCTTCTCTTTGGCAAAGAAATTAAGTTTGGATGGGCACTTTGGGTGGTCTCAGTGAATTTAAAGGTTTTTCCCAAGAGGTTTCCCTGTGGGTTAGAGCTGTTGAACTGACAGTGGGAATCTAGACAGCAAGTTGTTGAGCTTTTTGTCCTTGTAGCTTTAGTGTGTGAGTAGTCCCTGTTGCCATGCTGCTTGGATCTTGACTCTGAGACTGAAAGCTTAGGAGCGTAGAGCTGAAAAGTGCCAATAGCAGGGTGTGTGTTCATTGTTTGATAGGTGAAGCTGAAATTGTAGGCAGCAAAGAACTTTCTCTCTCCGCTGGCACATTTGTTGAGCGGATGTCTTTGAGTTTGTTACCGGACTCTGCGAGAGTGAAAATGTTTGTTAGGGCAGAGGATTTCGTGTTGCCCTTTGAGTGTGGTGCAAAAGTGTTTGCACACTTGGAGGGGGAAGATCAGCAAAGTCTTTTTTTCCTGGCACAGTTAATTTGAGAGCAGGGACATTTCCAACTCGGCTCTGTCCTTTGGAGCTGGCCTCGGTGCGTTTCCTTCTTTTGTTAGTCGACAGCGCCATCGTGTGGTTATTTTGATGAGCGCTGGCAGACGGTGCCAGGGAAAAACCAAGCTGTTTGCGGCTCCGGCCTCATTGGTGTAGGAGCAGCGCAGGGAAGAGCTCCGCTGGGGGTCCTGGCTCTTAGAGACTGAGAGAATGTGATCCTGTATGTAGCACAGAAGGAAGTGGAATTGTTTCATTGTGGGCTGTGCAGTTTATAAGCTGCAAATGAAAAGGCAATTGCAGCGCAGCCTCTTCTTTTCTGTGTGATCAGCTGCTCAACATGTAACTCGCACACACTGAACTGCATCCACCTCCCTGGAGATATAAAATGTGTATATCACTTTCCTCAAGCTCTATGTATTACCTTGCACTCTAGCAGATCCCAAACCGCTTCAAAACGTCCAGCAGCTACTCAAAAAGAAAAAGTCCAACAAAAAGCTAGTGTTGGCCTTTATAGTGCCCTTGCAGTCCGTAAAATAGACGAAATGCACTAGGGCTTTGAATGCTTCTTCCCAACTATATAAATTCTCTCCAGGTGGCAAAGTCCATCATTACAGCAAAATTTTTCAGCTGGAGTTCTGACTGAGAGATGTGCCAGGACAGAAGGCATTTGCTGACCTACCCTTTTTCCCTGTGTAACTTGGTATTTGCAGTACAATTATTTTCAGTGTCGCTGTGTCCAAGCAGCTAGAGATTACACAGATAGAAGTGTCAAGAGAGATGCTGCTAAAGTACGCCCTTCTTATAGCAGCATTTAAATGGCACACGACGCCTTGCTGCTTTTTCTTTCCCAGAGAGACCCGCTGTCAATTTTTTCACTCTGGCTTCTTGATCAAAAATGTCCACCTGAAATGTCTTACAGAAATAGGCTCCAGGTGTAAAAACCAGTACGGGGCTGCATTTTCTGCGTGCTCCACATAAGTCACATCAAACTCACTCATCAAACTTCACTCTCTCCTTCCATTCTCCACTGCCTCTACCATTGTGTTCTCTGGATCTCAGAGTCTAAAGGCAGGCGCAATAGTTTCCACTGAGGGGTTGGAAGAGGTGTACAAGCAGCACAAATAGCTTCTGCGCTGCGCAGGCCATTTCTCTGCATTTTAGAGTCTAAGGGAAAGCGCTAGTGTTTCTGCGGAGAGCTGCAACAGCTGCAGAATATGTGTTGTCTTGGCACATGTTTGCAATCCACCATGATGGATCCTTAGTGAAACCAAACTGTGGTTCTGCTTCAAACATCTCACCCTGCTTGGCCACAAAGCTTTCGCTGACATGTCCCATTGCCTTTTTATTGCTGCATTTCATTTTCAGAGTTTGTACGGAATCATTGCACTTTGCTTCTAAGCTGAACGTCGATACTGCTGGAGTCTCATATGTCCATTTTCTTCTCACACAAAAAAACTGCTTCCTTTAAAACATGCTGATGCGACCTGCTTTCTTGCTCAGCTGTAATTTTAGGGGTGTTCTCTGTCCCGCTTACAGTCTGAATCTAAACTAAGAAGTTTATGGGACACAGATGTGCCAAGACAAATAGTTTGCTTGGACCTTGCCACGTGTATTCAAAAGCATCCTTTCACTCCACCATCAAGTCACTGCTTTCTTCTGCTTTACATCCTGCAAACTTCACACACACATACATACATACATACTGGAATGAGGCACTTTCTTTCTTTCTTTCTTTCTCAGCTACACTCACCTATCCCCCACGCTAACTTCTTTACCGCTTTTCTCTTGGCCTTGCTATGCATACTTTTCCTCGTAAGACACCCATTGTCTGGCCTACCCCTTCCCTACATTGCCTTGCCTTTCATTCCCTATCCAACCTTGCATTTCTTTGTCATTCCTGGCCATTGTTTTCCTCTTCCTTCCTGACCCATCCATGTCTTTCCCTTGCCCTTCCTACCAGTCCAGTGCCTTGCACCACCCATCCCCCTTGCCACTTTGTCCAGTTTCCCTTCCCCTTTGTCCAGCTCCAATCTTTCATTTCCTTCTCCTTCTAGGACTCTCATTGCCTTGCTTGCCTCTCCTTTGTCTTGCCTGGCAAAGCCACCACTTTTCTTGGCGTTACCTTTGAACCTCTCCTCTCCCTTGCCTTGCATTCCCTTGCTCACTCGTCCCCCACCTGGAATTCAATACCCCTCTTTTTGCGGCATTTCTTCATCTTGCCTTGCCCTGCCTGCTTCTCCTAGGACTCTCAAGGCTTTCACGTACCTCCAGCGTTTCAGGAGCATGTGAGAGGAAGCCCAAAAGAGGTCACGTGCAAGCACACCCATCTGTCCTGGCAGCTTGCTTCTGGCACCTATCCTTACATGTCTTGAATTTTGGACATAAAATTCACATTTCACCTTTGCGCTTCAGGACTAGAATGACAGTTCTTTTGTATACCAAGGAAAGCAGGTAACCCAAGTGTTTTAGGTGCAGATTAGAGATGGCCCATGTGAGATCAAGGCCAGCCAGAGAAGTCTGTCCTAGCCCCTTTTGTGTACCAGCAGTCTTTGAATGTACCTCTCATTTGTCTTGCCTTGGTGACCCAAAAGTTTCCTTGCCTTGCCCTGCCTTGCCTCCCTAGCCTTGCACTCCCTCCAGTGCCTACGCCCACACTTGACCTGCCTACTGCTTTCCTCCAGGGAAACCTAGCCTTGCCTAGCCCTTCCTGTTTCTGCCTGGCCTTCCTATGCCCATCCTTGCCTAGAAGTTCTGGGCCTTCTCTCATTTACCACTCCATTTGCTTGCCCCTCATGGCTCTAGCCTTGTCAACTTCTCCCTTGACTTGCCTACAATTGCGCCTACACTTGGTTTGCATTGCAAAGAGCGGTAGGCAAGGCAAAGCAAAGCAAGGAAGGTCTTTCTAGGTCTTGCCAGGCAAGGCACACATAAGCAAGCAAGCAAAACAAGAGTAGACTAGCCACAGCATCAAAGGCAAGGCAAGGCCAAGTGACTCTGAGTGCCTTTCCTTGGCAAGTAAAAGATATAGTGACAATGTAATAGGGCAGGCGTTAAAGGTACCATGAGGAGGTATAGTCCAGAGAGATATTTATGTCGTAGACCCTTCTGTGCAGGAGCCATTGTTGGACATAGTACAGGACATGGCATACAGCTTGGCTTGGTAAGTTCCTGAAGGAGAATGGCAATGCTTTCTCATGGTGCCATGGGGTTAGTTTACCTTTAAGAAAGTTAAAGTTGCTGGGGTCTCCTGGGAGTCTTTTCTCTTGACCAATTATCGGTCATTGCTGAGAATTGACAGCAGTTTTAGCCATTGAAAAGTAGAATCAACTTGTGAACCCCACCTTAAAGTGTCCAACCAGAAGTCTGTGGTGCTCTTTGTTTCTTGGCTGTGAAGGGTGGCGGAGCTCCAAGCCTCCCGTTCCCTGCTCAGGCCATGCGGCCTGGTTGGGGGGCCGGGCTGGGCCTGCCGTTCTCTCGGCCGGGAGATGGGGACCGGCGGGGGGCTTGCCCTGGGCTGAGCCGGGCCAGGCCTGTTCCTGGCATAGCTGCAGGTTTTGCTGTGATAGAATTTACTAGAAAACTGCCGAGTAAAGAAGAAAAGCTCTGGACCTGCAGCAGGCTGAGACAGTAACCACACTGCAGAGCAGCCATGAAGAATCTTCTATCGAAGACAGCTCCAGCTGCTGCTCCGGCAGAGATCACAGAACTATCTACAAAAGCCTGGGCAAGATTTTAACTCTTTCTTATCCAGATGAAACTTGCAGATTAATCTTTTCATCCAGAGAGAGAAAAAGAGAGTAATCAACATGAAAAGAGACTTTATAAACTACTAGTGGCAAGAAAGAAAAGAGACTTCAAGAAAGGTAGAGAATTAAGGAGATGCTTTAATTAAGCTGAAATATCTTTCTGTTAAAACTATGGAGATGGACAATAAAGTCTTGAAAAAAACCCCTTTAATTCATAATAGAGTATGGAGAGGAATAAGGTGTTCAAAGTGTAAATTTGAGTAAAAAGTGAAGTAATTGTGGTATAGTGAAGTGCTGAGAAATTTGAAGCCTTGAGAGGCAATGAGAAAAACTGTTTCTTAGTGAAGCTCACAGAAGCAGATGAAGAATACTTTTTTGCCTTTGACTAACTTATCCTTAAAAATGCTATCTTCAAACTCATGACCCATAACACATTTTCAGAGTGATGTGGAATGGGAGGGGTGGGCTTTAATAACAGTAATTCTGAACAACTGATATCAGAGAAACGAAAAACTATAACAAAAATAGTTTTCTTGTGACAAACTCCATAAATTAACAGAAAAGAACTTCTGTTTCTCTACAGAAACTGAGGAAAAGACTATAAGAAAATTAGAACTGTTTAAACCATCAAAATTATAAAGTTTTTATCTCTGTTGTCATGTGAACGAAAGAATAGTGAGCAGTGAGAAATGAAAAGGTTTTTTCTAAAAGTTTATTCTGGTGTTCTTATTCTTGTAGTTTGTCAATAAACTTTTCTTTATTCCTTTTAAGTTTTATACCTGGTTTGCTCTTATTTTAATCCATATCTCACAGCAAGAAATAAATAATTCTTTTTCCCCTTTTTGTTAATTACTAGTTCAAAACCACGACACATGGGAAGGAAAGCACGTAGCCCCAGAGTTGGAGGTGCAGATAAGAAGCTGTGTCGCGCAGCTCAAGGACGACAGCAGCTTCTTGTGCCGGCATATTTGGAAGCACTCCCTCAATTTGTACAGTCATTGAGTCAGTATCCATCTTTGGAAGGCTGTCTGCCTCTAGTAAGAGTGTTCTGACACCATTGTATGGGATCAGTCACTGGATGTTTTGGATTTTGGAGGAGGGGATGCCATTTCTCTTGAAATGAGCTTCTTGTTCTTCTCTTTGGCAAAGAAATTAAGTTTGGATGGGCACTTTGGGTGGTCTCAGTGAATTTAAAGGTTTTTCCCAAGAGGTTTCCCTGTGGGTTAGAGCTGTTGAACTGACAGTGGGAATCTAGACAGCAAGTTGTTGAGCTTTTTGTCCTTGTAGCTTTAGTGTGTGAGTAGTCCCTGTTGCCATGCTGCTTGGATCTTGACTCTGAGACTGAAAGCTTAGGAGCGTAGAGCTGAAAAGTGCCAATAGCAGGGTGTGTGTTCATTGTTTGATAGGTGAAGCTGAAATTGTAGGCAGCAAAGAACTTTCTCTCTCCGCTGGCACATTTGTTGAGCGGATGTCTTTGAGTTTGTTACCGGACTCTGCGAGAGTGAAAATGTTTGTTAGGGCAGAGGATTTCGTGTTGCCCTTTGAGTGTGGTGCAAAAGTGTTTGCACACTTGGAGGGGGAAGATCAGCAAAGTCTTTTTTTCCTGGCACAGTTAATTTGAGAGCAGGGACGTTTCCAACTGGGCTCTGTCCTTTGGAGCTGGCCTCGGTGCGTTTCCTTCTTTTGTTAGTCGACAGCGCCATCGTGTGGTTATTTTGATGAGCGCTGGCAGACGGTGCCAGGGAAAAAGCCAAGCTGTTTGCGGCTCCGGCCTCATTGGTGTAGGAGCAGCGCAGGGAAGAGCTCCGCTGGGGGTCCTGGCTCTTAGAGACTGAGAGAATGTGATCCTGTATGTAGCACAGAAGGAAGTGGAATTGTTTCATTGTGGGCTGTGCAGTTTATAAGCTGCAAATGAAAAGGCAATTGCAGCGCAGCCTCTTCTTTTCTGTGTGATCAGCTGCTCAACATGTAACTCGCACACACTGAACTGCATCCACCTCCCTGGAGATATAAAATGTGTATATCACTTTCCTCAAGCTCTATGTATTACCTTGCACTCTAGCAGATCCCAAACCGCTTCAAAACGTCCAGCAGCTACTCAAAAAGGAAAAGTCCAACAAAAAGCTAGTGCTGGCCTTTATAGTGCCCTTGCAGTCCGTAAAATAGACGAAATGCACTAGGGCTTTGAATGCTTCTTCCCAACTATATAAATTCTCTCCAGGTGGCAAAGTCCATCATTACAGCAAAATTTTTCAGCTGGAGTTCTGACTGAGAGATGTGCCAGGACAGAAGGCATTTGCTGACCTACACTTTTTCCCTGTGTAACTTGGTATTTGCAGTACAATTATTTTCAGTGTTGCTGTGTCCAAGCAGCTAGAGATTACACAGATAGAAGTGTCAAGAGAGATGCTGCTAAAGTACGCCCTTCTTATAGAAGCATTTAAATGGCACACGACGCCTTGCTACTTTTTCTTTCCTAGAGAGACCCGCTGTCAATTTTTTCACTCTGGCTTCTTGATCAAAAATGTCCACCTGAAATGTCTTACAGAAATAGGCTCCAGGTGTAAAAACCAGTACGGGGCTACATTTTCTGCGTGCTCCACATAAGTCACATCAAACTCACTCATCAAACTTCACTCTCTCCTTCCATTCTCCACTGCCTCTACCATTGTGTTCTCTGGATCTCAGAGTCTAAAGGCAGGCGCAATAGTTTCCACGGAGGGGTTGGAAGAGGTGTACAAGCAGCACAAATAGCTTCTGCGCTGCGCAGGCCATTTCTCTGCATTTTAGAGTCTAAGGGAAAGCGCTAGTGTTTCTGCGGAGAGCTGCAACAGCTGCAGAATATGTGTTGTCTTGGCACATGTTTGCAATCCACCATGATGGATCCTTAGTGAAACCAAACTGTGGTTCTGCTTCAAACATCTCACCCTGCTTGGCCACAAAGCTTTCGCTGACATGTCCCATTGCCTTTTTATTGCTGCGTTTCATTTTCAGAGTTTGTACGGAATCATTGCACTTTGCTTCTAAGCTGAACGTCGATACTGCTGGAGTCTCATATGTCCATTTTCTTCTCACACAAAAAAACTGCTTCCTTTAAAACATGCTGATGCGACCTGCTTTCTTGCTCAGCTGTAATTTTAGGGGTGTTCTCTGTCCCGCTTACAGTCTGAATCTAAACTAAGAAGTTTATGGGACACAGATGTGCCAAGACAAATAGTTTGCTTGGACCTTGCCACGTGTATTCAAAAGCATCCTTTCACTCCACCATCAAGTCACTGCTTTCTTCTGCTTTACATCCTGCAAACTTCACACACACATACATACATACAAACTGGAATGAGGCACGTTCTTTCTTTCTTTCTCAGCTACACTCACCTATCCCCCACGCTAACTTCTTTACCGCTTTTCTCTTGGCCTTGCTATGCATACTTTTCTTCTTAACACACCCATTGTCTGGCCTACCCCTTCCCTACATTGCCTTGCCTTTCCTTTCCTATCCAACCTTGCATTTCTTTGTCATTCCTGGCCATTGTTTTCCTCTTCCTTCCTGACCCATCCATGTCTTTCCCTTGCCCTTCCTACCAGTCCAGTGCCTTGCACCACCCATCCCCCTTGCCACTTTGTCCAGATTCCCTTCCCCTTTGTCCAGCTCCAATCTTTCATTTCCTTCTCCTTCTAGGACTCTCATTGCCTTGCTTGCCTCTCCTTTGTCTTGCCTGGCAAAGCCACCACTTTTCTTGGCGTTACCTTTGAACCTCTCCTCTCCCTTGCCTTGCATTCCCTTGCTCACTCGTCCCCCACCTGGAATTCAATACCCCTCTTTTTGCGGCATTTCTTCATCTTGCCTTGCCCTGCCTGCTTCTCCTAGGACTCTCAAGGCTTTCACGTACCTCCAGCGTTTCAGGAGCATGTGAGAGGAAGCCCAAAAGAGGTCACGTGCAAGCACACCCATCTGTCCTGGCAGCTTGCTTCTGGCACCTATCCTTACATGTCTTGAATTTTGGACATAAAATTCACATTTCACCTTTGCGCTTCAGGACCAGAATGACAGTTCTTTTGTATACCAAGGAAAGCAGGTAATCCAAGTGTTTTAGGTGCAGATTAGAGATGGCCCATGTGAGATCAAGGCCAGACAGAGAAGTGTGTCCTAGCCCCTTTTGTGTACCAGCAGTCTTTGAATGTACCTCTCATTTGTCTTGCCTTGGTGACCCAAAAGTTTCCTTGCCTTGCCCTGCCTTGCCTCCCTAGCCTTGCACTCCCTCCAGTGCCTACGCCCACACTTGACCTGCCCACACTTGACTGCTTTCCTCCAGGGAAACCTAGCCTTGCCTAGGCCTTCCTGTTTCTGCCTGGCCTTCCTATGCCCATCCTTGCCTAGAAGTTCTGGGCCTTCTCTCACCTACCACTCCATTTGCTTGCCCCTCATGGCTCCAGCCTTGTCAACTTCTCCCTTGACTTGCCTACAATTGCGCCTACACTTGGTTTGCATTGCAAAGAGCGGTAGGCAAGGCAAAGCAAAGCAAGGAAGGTCCTTCTAGGTCTTGCCAGGCAAGGCACACATAAGCAAGCAAGCAAAACAAGAGTAGACTAGTGTCGTGGTTTAAACTAGTAATTAACAAAAAAGGGAAAAAAAAGGAATTATTTATTTCTTGCTGTGAGATATGGATTAAAATAAGAGGAAACCAGGCATAAAACTTAAAAGGAATAAAGAAGTGTTTATTGACAAACTACAAGAACACCAGAATAAACTTTTAGAAAAACCTTTTCATTTCTCACTGCTCACTATTCTTTTGTTTACATGACAACAGAGACAAAAACTGTATAATTTTGATGGTTTAAACAGTTCTAATTCTTTCCATAGTCTTTTCCTCAGTTTCTGTAGAGAAACAGAAGTTCCTTTCTGTTAATTTATGGAGTTTGTCACAAGAAAACTATTTTTGTTATAGTTTCTCGTTTCTCTGATATCAGCTGCTCCGAGCTACTGTTATTAAAGCTCACCCCTCCCATTCCACATCACTCTGAAAATGTGTTATGGGTCATGAGTTTGAAGATAACATTTTTAAGGATAAGTTAGTCAAAAGCAAAAAAGTATTCTTCATCTGCTTCTGTGAGCTTCACTAAAAAACAGTTTTTCTCATTGCCTCTCAAGGATTCAAATTTCTCAGCACTTCACTATACCACAATTACTTCACTTATTACTTAAATTTACACTTTGAACACCTTATTCCTCTCCATACTCTATTATGAATTAAAGGGGTTTTTCTCAAGACTTCATTGTCCATTTCCATAGTTTTAACAGAAAGATATTTCAGCTTAATTAAAGCATCTCCTTAATTCTCTACCTTTCTTGAAGTCTCTTTTCTTTCTTGCCACTAGTAGTTTATAAAGTCTCTTTTCATGTTGATTACTTTCCTTTTCTCTCTCTGGATGAAAAGATTAATCTGCAAGTTTCATCTGGATAAGAAAGAGTTAAAATCTTGCCCAGGCTTTGTAGATGGTTTTGTGATTTCTGCCGGAGCAGCAGCTGAAGCTGTCTTTGATAGAAGATTCTTCATGGCTGCTCTGCAGTGTAGTTGCTGTCTCAGCCTGCCGCAGGTCCAGAGCTTTTCTTCTTTACTCGGCAGTTTCCTAGTAAATTCTATTACAGCAAAACCTGCAGCTAAGCCAGGAACCGGCCTGGCCCGGCTCAGCCCGGGGCAAGCCCCCGCCGGTCCCCATCTCCCGGCCGGGAGAACGGCAGGCCCAGCCCGGCTCCCCACCCAGGCCGCATGGCCTGGGCAGAGAACGGGAGGCCAGCCGGAGCTCTGCCACTCTTCACAACCAGGAAACAAAGAAGCACTACAGACTTCTGGGTGTACACTTTAAGGTGGGGTTCACAAGTTGATTCTACTTTTCAATGGCTAAAACTGCTGTCAATTCTCAGCAATGACCGATAATTGGTCAAGAGAAAAGACTCCCAGGAGACCCCAGCAACTTTAACTTTCTTAAAGGTAAAAGAACTTTATGACATTCCACCCCTTCAACTTGTGAACCCTCACCTAAAAAATTATCAATTATATTTAATATACAACTTAACACAATAAATTGACAGAAAAGAAGAAACAGAACATTCACTATTTTCCACCCCTAGACTTTTATTATCACTGCTATATATAAACTTAAGACAATTATGTTTTGCTCTTAATTAACCTTTTATCTCACAGTTACACTATTAATGTAGTGGTCTAGATTTGCTAATTTTGATTACCCGCATTTCTCCACCAAGAAATGTCGTGGTTTAAACTAGTAATTAACAAAAAAGGGAAAAAAAAGGAATTATTTATTTCTTGCTGTGAGATATGGATTAAAATAAGAGCAAACCAGGCATAAAACTTAAAAGGAATAAAGAAGAGTTTATTGACAAACTACAAGAACACCAGAATAAACTTTTAGAAAAACCTTTTCATTTCTCACTGCTCACTATTCTTTTGTTTACATGACAACAGAGACAAAAACTGTATAATTTTGATGGTTTAAACAGTTCTAATTCTTTCCATAGTCTTTTCCTCAGTTTCTGTAGAGAAACAGAAGTTCCTTTCTGTTAATTTATGGAGTTTGTCACAAGAAAACTATTTTTGTTATAGTTTCTCGTTTCTCTGATATCAGCTGCTCAGAGCTACTGTTATTAAAGCTCACCCCTCCCATTCCACATCACTCTGAAAATGTGTTATGGGTCATGAGTTTGAAGATAACATTTTTAAGGATAAGTTAGTCAAAAGCAAAAAAGTATTCTTCATCTGCTTCTGTGAGCTTCACTAAAAAACAGTTTTTCTCATTGCCTCTCAAGGCTTCAAATTTCTCAGCACTTCACTATACCACAATTACTTCACTTATTACTTAAATTTACACTTTGAACACCTTATTCCTCTCCATACTCTATTATGAATTAAAGGGGTTTTTCTCAAGACTTCATTGTCCATTTCCATAGTTTTAACAGAAAGATATTTCAGCTTAATTAAAGCATCTCCTTAATTCTCTACCTTTCTTGAAGTCTCTTTTCTTTCTTGCCACTAGTAGTTTATAAAGTCTCTTTTCATGTTGATTACTTTCCTTTTCTCTCTCTGGATGAAAAGATTAATCTGCAAGTTTCATCTGGATAAGAAAGAGTTAAAATCTTGCCCAGGCTTTGTAGATGGTTCTGTGATTTCTGCCGGAGCAGCAGCTGAAGCTGTCTTTGATAGAAGATTCTTCATGGCTGCTCTGCAGTGTAGTTGCTGTCTCAGCCTGCCGCAGGTCCAGAGCTTTTCTTCTTTACTCGGCAGTTTCCTAGTAAATTCTATTACAGCAAAACCTGCAGCTAAGCCAGGAACCGGCCTGGCCCGGCTCAGCCCGGGGCAAGCCCCCGCCGGTCCCCATCTCCCGGCCGGGAGAACGGCAGGCCCAGCCCGGCTCCCCACCCAGGCCGCATGGCCTGGGCAGAGAACGGGAGGCCAGCCGGAGCTCCGCCACTCTTCACAACCAGGAAACAAAGAAGCACTACAGACTTCTGGGTGTACACTTTAAGGTGGGGTTCACAAGTTGATTCTACTTTTCAATGGCTAAAACTGCTGTCAATTCTCAGCAATGACCGATAATTGGTCAAGAGAAAAGACTCCCAGGAGACCCCAGCAACTTTAACTTTCTTAAAGGTAAAAGAACTTTATGACATTCCACCCCTTCAACTTGTGAACCCTCACCTAAAAAATTATCAATTATATTTAATATACAACTTAACACAATAAATTGACAGAAAAGAAGAAACAGAACATTCACTATTTTCCACCCCTAGACTTTTATTATCACTGCTATATATAAACTTAAGACAATTATGTTTTGCTCTTAATTAACCTTTTATCTCACAGTTACACTATTAATGTAGTGGTCTAGATTTGCTAATTTTGATTACCCGCATTTCTCCACCAAGAAATGTCGTGGTTTAAACTAGTAATTAACAAAAAAGGGAAAAAAAAGGAATTATTTATTTCTTGCTGTGAGATATGGATTAAAATAAGAGCAAACCAGGCATAAAACTTAAAAGGAATAAAGAAGAGTTTATTGACAAACTACAAGAACACCAGAATAAACTTTTAGAAAAACCTTTTCATTTCTCACTGCTCACTATTCTTTTGTTTACATGACAACAGAGACAAAAACTGTATAATTTTGATGGTTTAAACAGTTCTAATTCTTTCCATAGTCTTTTCCTCAGTTTCTGTAGAGAAACAGAAGTTCCTTTCTGTTAATTTATGGAGTTTGTCACAAGAAAACTATTTTTGTTATAGTTTCTCGTTTCTCTGATATCAGCTGCTCAGAGCTACTGTTATTAAAGCTCACCCCTCCCATTCCACATCACTCTGAAAATGTGTTATGGGTCATGAGTTTGAAGATAACATTTTTAAGGATAAGTTAGTCAAAAGCAAAAAAGTATTCTTCATCTGCTTCTGTGAGCTTCACTAAAAAACAGTTTTTCTCATTGCCTCTCAAGGATTCAAATTTCTCAGCACTTCACTATACCACAATTACTTCACTTATTACTTAAATTTACACTTTGAACACCTTATTCCTCTCCATACTCTATTATGAATTAAAGGGGTTTTTCTCAAGACTTCATTGTCCATTTCCATAGTTTTAACAGAAAGATATTTCAGCTTAATTAAAGCATCTCCTTAATTCTCTACCTTTCTTGAAGTCTCTTTTCTTTCTTGCCACTAGTAGTTTATAAAGTCTCTTTTCATGTTGATTACTTTCCTTTTCTCTCTCTGGATGAAAAGATTAATCTGCAAGTTTCATCTGGATAAGAAAGAGTTAAAATCTTGCCCAGGCTTTGTAGATGGTTCTGTGATTTCTGCCGGAGCAGCAGCTGAAGCTGTCTTTGATAGAAGATTCTTCATGGCTGCTCTGCAGTGTAGTTGCTGTCTCAGCCTGCCGCAGGTCCAGAGCTTTTCTTCTTTACTCGGCAGTTTCCTAGTAAATTCTATTACAGCAAAACCTGCAGCTAAGCCAGGAACCGGCCTGGCCCGGCTCAGCCCGGGGCAAGCCCCCGCCGGTCCCCATCTCCCGGCCGGGAGAACGGCAGGCCCAGCCCGGCTCCCCACCCAGGCCGCATGGCCTGGGCAGAGAACGGGAGGCCAGCCGGAGCTCCGCCACTCTTCACAACCAGGAAACAAAGAAGCACTACAGACTTCTGGGTGTACACTTTAAGGTGGGGTTCACAAGTTGATTCTACTTTTCAATGGCTAAAACTGCTGTCAATTCTCAGCAATGACCGATAATTGGTCAAGAGAAAAGACGCCCAGGAGACCCCAGCAACTTTAACTTTCTTAAAGGTAAAGGAACTTTATGACAACTAGCCACAGCATCAAAGGCAAGGCAAGGCCAAGTGACTCTGAGTGCCTTTCCTTGGCAAGTAAAAGATATAGTGACAATGTAATAGGGCAGGCGTTAAAGGTACCATGAGGAGGTATAGTCCAGCGAGATATTTATGTCGTAGACCCTTCTGTGCAGGAGCCATTGTTGGACATAGTACAGGACATGGCATACAGCTTGGCTTGGTAAGTTCCTGAAGGAGAATGGCAATGCTTTCTCATGGGAAGGAAAGCACGTAGCCCCAGAGTTGGAGGTGCAGATAAGAAGCTGTGTCGCGCAGCTCAAGGACGACAGCAGCTTCTTGTGCCGGCATATTTGGAAGCACTCCCTCAATTTGTACAGTCATTGAGTCAGTATCCATCTTTGGAAGGCTGTCTGCCTCCAGTAAGAGTGTTCTGACACCATTGTATGGGATCAGTCACTGGATGTTTTGGATTTTGGAGGAGGGGATGCCATTTCTCTTGAAATGAGCTTCTTGTTCTTCTCTTTGGCAAAGAAATTAAGTTTGGATGGGCACTTTGGGTGGTCTCAGTGAATTTAAAGGTTTTTCCCAAGAGGTTTCCCTGTGGGTTAGAGCTGTTGAACTGACAGTGGGAATCTAGACAGCAAGTTGTTGAGCTTTTTGTCCTTGTAGCTTTAGTGTGTGAGTAGTCCCTGTTGCCATGCTGCTTGGATCTTGACTCTGAGACTGAAAGCTTAGGAGCGTAGAGCTGAAAAGTGCCAATAGCAGGGTGTGTGTTCATTGTTTGATAGGTGAAGCTGAAATTGTAGGCAGCAAAGAACTTTCTCTCTCCGCTGGCACATTTGTTGAGCGGATGTCTTTGAGTTTGTTACCGGACTCTGCGAGAGTGAAAATGTTTGTTAGGGCAGAGGATTTCGTGTTGCCCTTTGAGTGTGGTGCAAAAGTGTTTGCACACTTGGAGGGGGAAGATCAGCAAAGTCTTTTTTTCCTGGCACAGTTAATTTGAGAGCAGGGACGTTTCCAACTGGGCTCTGTCCTTTGGAGCTGGCCTCGGTGCGTTTCCTTCTTTTGTTAGTCGACAGCGCCATCGTGTGGTTATTTTGATGAGCGCTGGCAGACGGTGCCAGGGAAAAAGCCAAGCTGTTTGCGGCTCCGGCCTCATTGGTGTAGGAGCAGCGCAGGGAAGAGCTCCGCTGGGGGTCCTGGCTCTTAGAGACTGAGAGAATGTGATCCTGTATGTAGCACAGAAGGAAGTGGAATTGTTTCATTGTGGGCTGTGCAGTTTATAAGCTGCAAATGAAAAGGCAATTGCAGCGCAGCCTCTTCTTTTCTGTGTGATCAGCTGCTCAACATGTAACTCGCACACACTGAACTGCATCCACCTCCCTGGAGATATAAAATGTGTATATCACTTTCCTCAAGCTCTATGTATTACCTTGCACTCTAGCAGATCCCAAACCGCTTCAAAACGTCCAGCAGCTACTCAAAAAGAAAAAGTCCAACAAAAAGCTAGTGCTGGCCTTTATAGTGCCCTTGCAGTCCGTAAAATAGACGAAATGCACTAGGGCTTTGAATGCTTCTTCCCAACTATATAAATTCTCTCCAGGTGGCAAAGTCCATCATTACAGCAAAATTTTTCAGCTGGAGTTCTGACTGAGAGATGTGCCAGGACAGAAGGCATTTGCTGACCTACCCTTTTTCCCTGTGTAACTTGGTATTTGCAGTACAATTATTTTCAGTGTCGCTGTGTCCAAGCAGCTAGAGATTACACAGATAGAAGTGTCAAGAGAGATGCTGCTAAAGTACGCCCTTCTTATAGCAGCATTTAAATGGCACACGACGCCTTGCTGCTTTTTCTTTCCCAGAGAGACCCGCTGTCAATTTTTTCACTCTGGCTTCTTGATCAAAAATGTCCACCTGAAATGTCTTACAGAAATAGGCTCCAGGTGTAAAAACCAGTACGGGGCTGCATTTTCTGCGTGCTCCACATAAGTCACATCAAACTCACTCATCAAACTTCACTCTCTCCTTCCATTCTCCACTGCCTCTACCATTGTGTTCTCTGGATCTCAGAGTCTAAAGGCAGGCGCAATAGTTTCCACGGAGGGGTTGGAAGAGGTGTACAAGCAGCACAAATAGCTTCTGCGCTGCGCAGGCCATTTCTCTGCATTTTAGAGTCTAAGGGAAAGCGCTAGTGTTCCTGCGGAGAGCTGCAACAGCTGCAGAATATGTGTTGTCTTGGCACATGTTTGCAATCCACCATGATGGATCCTTAGTGAAACCAAACTGTGGTTCTGTTTCAAACATCTCACCCTGCTTGGCCACAAAGCTTTCGCTGACATGTCCCATTGCCTTTTTATTGCTGCGTTTCATTTTCAGAGTTTGTACGGAATCATTGCACTTTGCTTCTAAGCTGAACGTCGATACTGCTGGAGTCTCATATGTCCATTTTCTTCTCACACAAAAAAACTGCTTCCTTTAAAACATGCTGATGCGACCTGCTTTCTTGCTCAGCTGTAATTTTAGGGGTGTTCTCTGTCCCGCTTACAGTCTGAATCTAAACTAAGAAGTTTATGGGACACAGATGTGCCAAGACAAATAGTTTGCTTGGACCTTGCCACGTGTATTCAAAAGCATCCTTTCACTCCACCATCAAGTCACTGCTTTCTTCTGCTTTACATCCTGCAAACTTCACACACACATACATACATACATACTGGAATGAGGCACTTTCTTTCTTTCTTTCTTTCTCAGCTACACTCACCTATCCCCCACGCTAACTTCTTTACCGCTTTTCTCTTGGCCTTGCTATGCATACTTTTCTTCTTAAGACACCCATTGTCTGGCCTACCCCTTCCCTACATTGCCTTGCCTTTCCTTTCCTATCCAACCTTGCATTTCTTTGTCATTCCTGGCCATTGTTTTCCTCTTCCTTCCTGACCCATCCATGTCTTTCCCTTGCCCTTCCTACCAGTCCAGTGCCTTGCACCACCCATCCCCCTTGCCACTTTGTCCAGTTTCCCTTCCCCTTTGTCCAGCTCCAATCTTTCATTTCCTTCTCCTTCTAGGACTCTCATTGCCTTGCTTGCCTCTCCTTTGTCTTGCCTGGCAAAGCCACCACTTTTCTTGGCATTACCTTTGAACCTCTCCTCTCCCTTGCCTTGCATTCCCTTGCTCACTCGTCCCCCACCTGGAATTCAATACCCCACTTTTTGCGGCATTTCTTCATCTTGCCTTGGCCTGCCTGCTTCTCCTCGGACTCTCAAGGCTTTCACGTACCTCCAGCGTTTCAGGAGCATGTGAGAGGAAGCCCAAAAGAGGTCACGTGCAAGCACACCCATCTGTCCTGGCAGCTTGCTTCTGGCACCTATCCTTACATGTCTTGAATTTTGGACATAAAATTCACATTTCACCTTTGCGCTTCAGGACTAGAATGACAGTTCTTTTGTATACCAAGGAAAGCAGGTAATCCAAGTGTTTTAGGTGCAGATTAGAGATGGCCCATGTGAGATCAAGGCCAGCCAGAGAAGTCTGTCCTAGCCCCTTTTGTGTACCAGCAGTCTTTGAATGTACCTCTCATTTGTCTTGCCTTGGTGACCCCAGAGTTTCCTTGCCTTGCCCTGCCTTGCCTCCCTAGCCTTGCACTCCCTCCAGTGCCTACGCCCACACTTGACCTGCCTACTGCTTTCCTCCAGGGAAACCTAGCCTTGCCTAGGCCTTCCTGTTTCTGCCTGGCCTTCCTATGCCCATCCTTGCCTAGAAGTTCTGGGCCTTCTCTCACCTACCACTCCATTTGCTTGCCCCTCATGGCTCCAGCCTTGTCAGCTTCTCCCTTGACTTGCCTACAATTGCTCCTACACTTGGTTTGCATTGCAAAGAGCGGTAGGCAAGGCAAAGCAAAGCAAGGAAGGTCTTTCTAGGTCTTGCCAGGCAAGGCACACATAAGCAAGCAAGCAAAACAAGAGTAGACTAGCCACAGCATCAAAGGCAAGGCAAGGCCAAGTGACTCTGAGTGCCTTTCCTTGGCAAGTAAAAGATATAGTGACAATGTAATAGGGCAGGCGTTAAAGGTACCATGAGGAGGTATAGTCCAGCGAGATATTTATGTCGTAGACCCTTCTGTGCAGGAGCCATTGTTGGACATAGTACAGGACATGGCATACAGTTTGGCTTGGTAAGTTCCTGAAGGAGAATGGCAATGCTTTCTCATGGGAAGGAAAGCACGTAGCCCCAGAGTTGGAGGTGCAGATAAGAAGCTGTGTCGCGCAGCTCAAGGACGACAGCAGCTTCTTGTGCCGGCATATTTGGAAGCACTCCCTCAATTTGTACAGTCATTGAGTCAGTATCCATCTTTGGAAGGCTGTCTGCCTCCAGTAAGAGTGTTCTGACACCATTGTATGGGATCAGTCACTGGATGTTTTGGATTTTGGAGGAGGGGATGCCATTTCTCTTGAAATGAGCTTCTTGTTCTTCTCTTTGGCAAAGAAATTAAGTTTGGATGGGCACTTTGGGTGGTCTCAGTGAATTTAAAGGTTTTTCCCAAGAGGTTTCCCTGTGGGTTAGAGCTGTTGAACTGACAGTGGGAATCTAGACAGCAAGTTGTTGAGCTTTTTGTCCTTGTAGCTTTAGTGTGTGAGTAGTCCCTGTTGCCATGCTGCTTGGATCTTGACTCTGAGACTGAAAGCTTAGGAGCGTAGAGCTGAAAAGAAAAGTGCCAATAGCAGGGTGTGTGTTCATTGTTTGATGGGTGAAGCTGAAATTGTAGGCAGCAAAGAACTTTCTCTCTCCGCTGGCACATTTGTTGAGCGGATGTCTTTGAGTTTGTTACCGGACTCTGCGAGAGTGAAAATGTTTGTTAGGGCAGAGGATTTCGTGTTGCCCTTTGAGTGTGGTGCAAAAGTGTTTGCACACTTGGAGGGGGAAGATCAGCAAAGTCTTTTTTTCCTGGCACAGTTAATTTGAGAGCAGGGACGTTTCCAACTCGGCTCTGTCCTTTGGAGCTGGCCTCGGTGCGTTTCCTTCTTTTGTTAGTCGACAGCGCCATCGTGTGGTTATTTTGATGAGCGCTGGCAGACGGTGCCAGGGAAAAAGCCAAGCTGTTTGCGGCTCCGGCCTCATTGGTGTAGGAGCAGCACAGGGAAGAGCTCCGCTGGGGGTCCTGGCTCTTAGAGACTGAGAGAATGTGATCCTGTATGTAGCACAGAAGGAAGTGGAATTGTTTCATTGTGGGCTGTGCAGTTTATAAGCTGCAAATGAAAAGGCAATTGCAGCGCAGCCTCTTCTTTTCTGTGTGATCAGCTGCTCAACATGTAACTCGCACACACTGAACTGCATCCACCTCCCTGGAGATATAAAATGTGTATATCACTTTCCTCAAGCTCTATGTATTACCTTGCACTCTAGCAGATCCCAAACCGCTTCAAAACGTCCAGCAGCTACTCAAAAAGAAAAAGTCCAACAAAAAGCTAGTGTTGGCCTTTATAGTGCCCTTGCAGTCCGTAAAATAGACGAAATGCACTAGGGCTTTGAATGCTTCTTCCCAACTATATAAATTCTCTCCAGGTGGCAAAGTCCATCATTACAGCAAAATTTTTCAGCTGGAGTTCTGACTGAGAGATGTGCCAGGACAGAAGGCATTTGCTGACCTACCCTTTTTCCCTGTGTAACTTGGTATTTGCAGTACAATTATTTTCAGTGTCACTGTGTCCAAGCAGCTAGAGATTACACAGATAGAAGTGTCAAGAGAGATGCTGCTAAAGTACGCCCTTCTTATAGCAGCATTTAAATGGCACACAACGCCTTGCTGCTTTTTCTTTCCCAGAGAGACCCGCTGTCAATTTTTTCACTCTGGCTTCTTGATCAAAAATGTCCACCTGAAATGTCTTACAGAAATAGGCTCCAGGTGTAAAAACCAGTACGGGGCTACATTTTCTGCGTGCTCCACATAAGTCACATCAAACTCACTCATCAAACTTCACTCTCTCCTTCCATTCTCCACTGCCTCTACCATTGTGTTCTCTGGATCTCAGAGTCTAAAGGCAGGCGCAATAGTTTCCACTGAGGGGTTGGAAGAGGTGTACAAGCAGCACAAATAGCTTCTGCGCTGCGCAGGCCATTTCTCTGCATTTTAGAGTCTAAGGGAAAGCGCTAGTGTTCCTGCGGAGAGCTGCAACAGCTGCAGAATATGTGTTGTCTTGGCACATGTTTGCAATCCACCATGATGGATCCTTAGTGAAACCAAACTGTGGTTCTGCTTCAAACATCTCACCCTGCTTGGCCACAAAGCTTTCGCTGACATGTCCCATTGCCTTTTTATTGCTGCGTTTCATTTTCAGAGTTTGTACGGAAGCATTGCACTTTGCTTCTAAGCTGAACGTCGATACTGCTGGAGTCTCATATGTCCATTTTCTTCTCACACAAAAAAACTGCTTCCTTTAAAACATGCTGATGCGACCTGCTTTCTTGCTCAGCTGTAATTTTAGGGGTGTTCTCTGTCCCGCTTACAGTCTGAATCTAAACTAAGAAGTTTATGGGACACAGATGTGCCAAGACAAATAGTTTGCTTGGACCTTGCCACGTGTATTCAAAAGCATCCTTTCACTCCACCATCAAGTCTCTGCTTTACATCCTGCAAACTTCACACACACATACATACATACAAACTGGAATGAGGCACTTTCTTTCTTTCTTTCTCAGCTACACTCACCTATCCCCCACGCTAACTTCTTTACCGCTTTTCTCTTGGCCTTGCTATGCATACTTTTCCTCTTAAGACACCCATTGTCTGGCCTACCCCTTCCCTACATTGCCTTGCCTTTCCTTTCCTATCCAACCTTGCATTTCTTTGTCATTCCTGGCCATTGTTTTCCTCTTCCTTCCTGACCCATCCATGTCTTTCCCTTGCCCTTCCTACCAGTCCAGTGCCTTGCACCACCCATCCCCCTTGCCACTTTGTCCAGTTTCCCTTCCCCTTTGTCCAGCTCCAATCTTTCATTTCCTTCTCCTTCTAGGACTCTCATTGCCTTGCTTGCCTCTCCTTTGTCTTGCCTGGCAAAGCCACCACTTTTCTTGGCGTTACCTTTGAACCTCTCCTCTCCCTTGCCTTGCATTCCCTTGCTCACTCGTCCCCCACCTGGAATTCAATACCCCTCTTTTTGCGGAATTTCTTCATCTTGCCTTGCCCTGCCTGCTTCTCCTAGGACTCTCAAGGCTTTCACGTACCTCCAGCGTTTCAGGAGCATGTGAGAGGAAGCCCAAAAGAGGTCACGTGCAAGCACACCCATCTGTCCTGGCAGCTTGCTTCTGGCACCTATCCTTACATGTCTTGAATTTTGGACATAAAATTCACATTTCACCTTTGCGCTTCAGGACCAGAATGACAGTTCTTTTGTATACCAAGGAAAGCAGGTAATCCAAGTGTTTTAGGTGCAGATTAGAGATGGCCCATGTGAGATCAAGGCCAGACAGAGAAGTCTGTCCTAGCCCCTTTTGTGTACCAGCAGTCTTTGAATGTACCTCTCATTTGTCTTGCCTTGGTGACCCCAGAGTTTCCTTGCCTTGCCCTGCCTTGCCTCCCTAGCCTTGCACTCCCTCCAGTGCCTACGCCCACACTTGACCTGCCTACTGCTTTCCTCCAGGGAAACCTAGCCTTGCCTAGGCCTTCCTGTTTCTGCCTGGCCTTCCTATGCCCATCCTTGCCTAGAAGTTCTGGGCCTTCTCTCACCTACCACTCCATTTGCTTGCCCCTCATGGCTCCAGCCTTGTCAGCTTCTCCCTTGACTTGCCTACAATTGCGCCTACACTTGGTTTGCATTGCAAAGAGCGGTAGGCAAGGCAAAGCAAAGCAAGGAAGGTCTTTCTAGGTCTTGCCAGGCAAGGCACACATAAGCAAGCAAGCAAAACAAGAGTAGACTAGCCACAGCATCAAAGGCAAGGCAAGGCCAAGTGACTCTGAGTGCCTTTCCTTGGCAAGTAAAAGATATAGTGACAATGTAATAGGGCAGGCGTTAAAGGTACCATGAGGAGGTATAGTCCAGCAAGATATTTATGTCGTAGACCCTTCTGTGCAGGAGCCATTGTTGGACATAGTACAGGACATGGCATACAGTTTGGCTTGGTAAGTTCCTGAAGGAGAATGGCAATGCTTTCTCATGGGAAGGAAAGCACGTAGCCCCAGAGTTGGAGGTGCAGATAAGAAGCTGTGTCGCGCAGCTCAAGGACGACAGCAGCTTCTTGTGCAGGCATATTTGGAAGCACTCCCTCAATTTGTACAGTCATTGAGTCAGTATCCATCTTTGGAAGGCTGTCTGCCTCTAGTAAGTGTTCTGACACCATTGTATGGGATCAGTCACTGGATGTTTTGGATTTTGGAGGAGGGGATGCCATTTCTCTTGAAATGAGCTTCTTGTTCTTCTCTTTGGCAAAGAAATTAAGTTTGGATGGGCACTTTGGGTGGTCTCAGTGAATTTAAAGGTTTTTCCCAAGAGGTTTCCCTGTGGGTTAGAGCTGTTGAACTGACAGTGGGAATCTAGACACCAAGTTGTTGAGCTTTTTGTCCTTGTAGCTTTAGTGTGTAAGTAGTCCCTGTTGCCATGCTGCTTGGATCTTGACTCTGAGACTGAAAGCTTAGGAGCGTAGAGCTGAAAAGAAAAGTGCCAATAGCAGGGTGTGTGTTCATTGTTTGATGGGTGAAGCTGAAATTGTAGGCAGCAAAGAACTTTCTCTCTCCGCTGGCACATTTGTTGAGCGGATGTCTTTGAGTTTGTTACCGGACTCTGCGAGAGTGAAAATGTTTGTTAGGGCAGAGGATTTCGTGTTGCCCTTTGAGTGTGGTGCAAAAGTGTTTGCACACTTGGAGGGGGAAGATCAGCAAAGTCTTTTTTTCCTGGCACAGTTAATTTGAGAGCAGGGACGTTTCCAACTGGGCTCTGTCCTTTGGAGCTGGCCTCGGTGAGTTTCCTTCTTTTGTTAGTCGACAGCGCCATCGTGTGGTTATTTTGATGAGCGCTGGCAGACGGTGCCAGGGAAAAAGCCAAGCTGTTTGCGGCTCCGGCCTCATTGGTGTAGGAGCAGCGCAGGGAAGAGCTCCGCTGGGGGTCCTGGCTCTTAGAGACTGAGAGAATGTGATCCTGTATGTAGCACAGAAGGAAGTGGAATTGTTTCATTGTGGGCTGTGCAGTTTATAAGCTGCAAATGAAAAGGCAATTGCAGCGCAGCCTCTTCTTTTCTGTGTGATCAGCTGCTCAACATGTAACTCGCACACACTGAACTGCATCCACCTCCCTGGAGATATAAAATGTGTATATCACTTTCCTCAAGCTCTATGTATTACCTTGCACTCTAGCAGATCCCAAACCGCTTCAAAACGTCCAGCAGCTACTCAAAAAGAAAAAGTCCAACAAAAAGCTAGTGCTGGCCTTTATAGTGCCCTTGCAGTCCGTAAAATAGACGAAATGCACTAGGGCTTTGAATGCTTCTTCCCAACTATATAAATTCTCTCCAGGTGGCAAAGTCCATCATTACAGCAAAATTTTTCAGCTGGAGTTCTGACTGAGAGATGTGCCAGGACAGAAGGCATTTGCTGACCTACCCTTTTTCCCTGTGTAACTTGGTATTTGCAGTACAATTATTTTCAGTGTCGCTGTGTCCAAGCAGCTAGAGATTACACAGATAGAAGTGTCAAGAGAGATGCTGCTAAAGTACGCCCTTCTTATAGCAGCATTTAAATGGCACACGACGCCTTGCTGCTTTTTCTTTCCCAGAGAGACCCGCTGTCAATTTTTTCACTCTGGCTTCTTGATCAAAAATGTCCACCTGAAATGTCTTACAGAAATAGGCTCCAGGTGTAAAAACCAGTACGGGGCTACATTTTCTGCGTGCTCCACATAAGTCACATCAAACTCACTCATCAAACTTCACTCTCTCCTTCCATTCTCCACTGCCTCTACCATTGTGTTCTCTGGATCTCAGAGTCTAAAGGCAGGCGCAATAGTTTCCACTGAGGGGTTGGAAGAGGTGTACAAGCAGCACAAATAGCTTCTGCGCTGCGCAGGCCATTTCTCTGCATTTTAGAGTCTAAGGGAAAGCGCTAGTGTTTCTGCGGAGAGCTGCAACAGCTGCAGAATATGTGTTGTCTTGGCACATGTTTGCAATCCATCATGATGGATCCTTAGTGAAACCAAACTGTGGTTCTGCTTCAAACATCTCACCCTGCTTGGCCACAAAGCTTTCGCTGACATGTCCCATTGCCTTTTTATTGCTGCGTTTCATTTTCAGAGTTTGTACGGAATCATTGCACTTTGCTTCTAAGCTGAACGTCGATACTGCTGGAGTCTCATATGTCCATTTTCTTCTCACACAAAAAAACTGCTTCCTTTAAAACATGCTGATGCGACCTGCTTTCTTGCTCAGCTGTAATTTTAGGGGTGTTCTCTGTCCCGCTTACAGTCTGAATCTAAACTAAGAAGTTTATGGGACACAGATGTGCCAAGACAAATAGTTTGCTTGGACCTTGCCACGTGTATTCAATAGCATCCTTTCACTCCACCATCAAGTCTCTGCTTTACATCCTGCAAACTTCACACACACATACATACATACAAACTGGAATGAGGCACTTTCTTTCTTTCTTTCTTTCTCAGCTACACTCACCTATCCCCCACGCTAACTTCTTTACCGCTTTTCTCTTGGCCTTGCTATGCATACTTTTCCTCTTAAGACACCCATTGTCTGGCCTACCCCTTCCCTACATTGCCTTGCCTTTCCTTTTCTATCCAACCTTGCATTTCTTTGTCATTCCTGGCCATTGTTTTCCTCTTCCTTCCTGACCCATCCATGTCTTTCCCTTGCCCTTCCTACCAGTCCAGTGCCTTGCACCACCCATCCCCCTTGCCACTTTGTCCAGTTTCCCTTCCCTTTTGTCCAGCTCCAATCTTTCATTTCCTTCTCCTTCTAGGACTCTCATTGCCTTGCTTGCCTCTCCTTTGTCTTGCCTGGCAAAGCCACCACTTTTCTTGGCGTTACCTTTGAACCTCTCCTCTCCCTTGCCTTGCATTACCTTGCTCACTCGTCCCCCACCTGGAATTCAATACCCCTCTTTTTGCTGCATTTCTTCATCTTGCCTTGGCCTGCCTGCTTCTCCTAGGACTCTCAAGGCTTTCACGTACCTCCAGCGTTTCAGGAGCATGTGAGAGGAAGCCCAAAAGAGGTCACGTGCAAGCACACCCATCTGTCCTGGCAGCTTGCTTCTGGCACCTATCCTTACATGTCTTGAATTTTGGACATAAAATTCACATTTCACCTTTGCGCTTCAGGACCAGAATGACAGTTCTTTTGTATACCAAGGAAAGCAGGTAATCCAAGTGTTTTAGGTGCAGATTAGAGATGGCCCATGTGAGATCAAGGCCAGCCAGAGAAGTCTGTCCTAGCCCCTTTTGTGTACCAGCAGTCTTTGAATGTACCTCTCATTTGTCTTGCCTTGGTGACCCAAAAGTTTCCTTGCCTTGCCCTGCCTTGCCTCCCTAGCCTTGCACTCCCTCCAGTGCCTACGCCCACACTTGACCTGCCCACACTTGACTGCTTTCCTCCAGGGAAACCTAGCCTTGCCTAGGCCTTCCTGTTTCTGCCTGGCCTTCCTATGCCCATCCTTGCCTAGAAGTTCTGGGCCTTCTCTCACCTACCACTCCATTTGCTTGCCCCTCATGGCTCCAGCCTTGTCAACTTCTCCCTTGACTTGCCTACAATTGCGCCTACACTTGGTTTGCATTGCAAAGAGCGGTAGGCAAGGCAAAGCAAAGCAAGGAAGGTCTTTCTAGGTCTTGCCAGGCAAGGCACACATAAGCAAGCAAGCAAAACAAGAGTAGACTAGCCACAGCATCAAAGGCAAGGCAAGGCCAAGTGACTCTGAGTGCCTTTCCTTGGCAAGTAAAAGATATAGTGACAATGTAATAGGGCAGGCGTTAAAGGTACCATGAGGAGGTATAGTCCAGAGAGATATTTATGTCGTAGACCCTTCTGTGCAGGAGCCATTGTTGGACATAGTACAGGACATGGCATACAGCTTGGCTTGGTAAGTTCCTGAAGGAGAATGGCAATGCTTTCTCATGGGAAGGAAAGCACGTAGCCCCAGAGTTGGAGGTGCAGATAAGAAGCTGTGTCGCGCAGCTCAAGGACGACAGCAGCTTCTTGTGCCGGCATATTTGGAAGCACTCCCTCAATTTGTACAGTCATTGAGTCAGTATCCATCTTTGGAAGGCTGTCTGCCTCTAGTAACAGTGTTCTGACACCATTGTATGGGATCAGTCACTGGATGTTTTGGATTTTGGAGGAGGGGATGCCCTTTCTCTTGAAATGAGCTTCTTGTTCTTCTCTTTGGCAAAGAAATTAAGTTTGGATGGGCACTTTGGGTGGTCTCAGTGAATTTAAAGGTTTTTCCCAAGAGGTTTTTCTGTGGGTTAGAGCTGTTGAACTGACAGTGGGAATCTAGACACCAAGTTGTTGAGCTTTTTGTCCTTGTAGCTTTAGTGTGTGAGTAGTCCCTGTTGCCATGCTGCTTGGATCTTGACTCTGAGACTGAAAGCTTAGGAGCGTAGAGCTGAAAAGAAAAGTGCCAATAGCAGGGTGTGTGTTCATTGTTTGATGGGTGAAGCTGAAATTGTAGGCAGCAAAGAACTTTCTCTCTCCGCTGGCACATTTGTTGAGCGGATGTCTTTGAGTTTGTTACCGGACTCTGCGAGAGTGAAAATGTTTGTTAGGGCAGAGGATTTCGTGTTGCCCTTTGAGTGTGGTGCAAAAGTGTTTGCACAGTTGGAGGGGGAAGATCAGCAAAGTCTTTTTTTCCTGGCACAGTTAATTTGAGAGCAGGGACGTTTCCAACTGGGCTCTGTCCTTTGGAGCTGGCCTCGGTGCGTTTCCTTCTTTTGTTAGTCGACAGCGCCATCGTGTGGTTATTTTGATGAGCGCTGGCAGACGGTGCCAGGGAAAAAGCCAAGCTGTTTGCGGCTCCGGCCTCATTGGTGTAGGGGCAGCGCAGGGAAGAGCTCCGTTGGGGGTCCTGGCTCTTAGAGACTGAGAGAATGTGATCCTGTATGTAGCACAGAAGGAAGTGGAATTGTTTCATTGTGGGCTGTGCAGTTTATAAGCTGCAAATGAAAAGGCAATTGCAGCGCAGCCTCTTCTTTTCTGTGTGATCAGCTGCTCAACATGTAACTCGCACACACTGAACTGCATCCACCTCCCTGGAGATATAAAATGTGTATATCACTTTCCTCAAGCTCTATGTATTACCTTGCACTCTAGCAGATCCCAAACCGCTTCAAAACGTCCAGCAGCTACTCAAAAAGAAAAAGTCCAACAAAAAGCTAGTGCTGGCCTTTATAGTGCCCTTGCAGTCCGTAAAATAGACGAAATGCACTAGGGCTTTGAATGCTTCTTCCCAACTATATAAATTCTCTCCAGGTGGCAAAGTCCATCATTACAGCAAAATTTTTCAGCTGGAGTTCTGACTGAGAGATGTGCCAGGACAGAAGGCATTTGCTGACCTACCCTTTTTCCCTGTGTAACTTGGTATTTGCAGTACAATTATTTTCAGTGTCGCTGTGTCCAAGCAGCTAGAGATTACACAGATAGAAGTGTCAAGAGAGATGCTGCTAAAGTACGCCCTTCTTATAGCAGCATTTAAATGGCACACGACGCCTTGCTGCTTTTTCTTTCCCAGAGAGACCCGCTGTCAATTTTTTCACTCTGGCTTCTTGATCAAAAATGTCCACCTGAAATGTCTTACAGAAATAGGCTCCAGGTGTAAAAACCAGTACGGGGCTACATTTTCTGCGTGCTCCACATAAGTCACATCAAACTCACTCATCAAACTTCACTCTCTCCTTCCATTCTCCACTGCTTCTACCATTGTGTTCTCTGGATCTCAGAGTCTAAAGGCAGGCGCAATAGTTTCCACTGAGGGGTTAGAAGAGGTGTACAAGCAGCACAAATAGCTTCTGCGCTGTGCAGGCCATTTCTCTGCATTTTAGAGTCTAAGGGAAAGCGCTAGTGTTTCTGCGGAGAGCTGCAACAGCTGCAGAATATGTGTTGTCTTGGCACATGTTTGCAATCCACCATGATGGATCCTTAGTGAAACCAAACTGTGGTTCTGCTTCAAACATCTCACCCTGCTTGGCCACAAAGCTTTCGCTGACATGTCCCATTGCCTTTTTATTGCCGCGTTTCATTTTCAGAGTTTGTACGGAATCATTGCACTTTGCTTCTAAGCTGAACATCGATACTGCTGGAGTCTCATATGTCCATTTTCTTCTCACACAAAAAAACTGCTTCCTTTAAAACATGCTGATGCGACCTGCTTTCTTGCTCAGCTGTAATTTTAGGGGTGTTCTCTGTCCCGCTTACAGTCTGGATCTAAACTGAGAAGTTTATGGGACACAGATGTGCCAAGACAAATAGTTTGCTTGGACCTTGCCACGTGTATTCAAAAGCATCCTTTCACTCCACCATCAAGTCACTGCTTTCTTCTGCTTTACATCCTGCAAACTTCACACACACATACATACATACAAACTGGAATGAGGCAGTGTCTTAGTTTAGGGCAAATTAGGGAGGAAAACTCCAAATGGGGATTTCCCCAAGGAAATGCCCCTCCCCACCAACCGGTCCGGGAAAGGGAAAAAATTTCCTTGGAGAGAAGTGGAAAAAGCTGTTTATTTAACAGAAAATTGAATAATATTAAATAATAAAACCTCTTGCTGTTCGATGGGATGGCAAATCTAGGAAGAAAAGTCCTTTTTATCTGGTGTAGCACGGCTCGCTCAGTTTCTTATCAGTCCCTCCGGCGCTGGAAAATGCCGAGGCCCAGGCCCCGGTGGGCCACAGGCGTGAGCTCCCGGGGTTTGGCTGCGTGTCCAGTCCAGAGCAGGCTTGCACAGATCCAAGAAAAAGGAAAAAAACAAAGGTCCAGGGAACTCTTCTGCCTCAGCTAGCTGAAACTAACTAAAAGCCAGAGAGAAGCTCTGTCCCGCTGTCTGTCCGTGCTGCAGACACCACAGTCCAGGAGCGAGCTGTGTGGGAGTGATGTTTTTCTTTAACACAAACTGCGTGCTTCTTCTTCCCCCTCTCTTGCTCTCAGAGCCAGTCTTAAAGGTGCAGAACTTAATATATAACATAAACCAGACGATTGGGGATACCAGTATCATAAAGTCACCCCAGGACAGGCACTTTCTTTCTTTCTCAGCTACACTCACCTATCCCTCACGCTAACTTCTTTACCGCTTTTCTCTTGGCCTTGCTATGCATACTTTTCCTCTTAAGGCACCCATTGTCTGGCCTACCCCTTCCCTACATTGCCTTGCCTTTCCTTTCCTATCCAACCTTGCATTTCTTTGTCATTCCTGGCCATTGTTTTCCTCTTCCTTCCTGACCCATCCATGTCTTTCCCTTGCCCTTCCTACCAGTCCAGTGCCTTGCACCACCCATCCCCCTTGCCACTTTGTCCAGTTTCCCTTCCCCTTTGTCCAGCTCCAATCTTTCATTTCCTTCTCCTTCTAGGACTCTCATTGCCTTGCTTGCCTCTCCTTTGTCTTGCCTGGCAAAGCCACCACTTTTCTTGGCGTTACCTTTGAACCTCTCCTCTCCCTTGCCTTGCATTCCCTTGCTCACTCGTCCCCCACCTGGAATTCAATACGCCTCTTTTTGCGGAATTTCTTCATCTTGCCTTGCCCTGCCTGCTTCTCCTAAGACTCTCAAGGCTTTCGCGTACCGCCAGCGTTTCAGGAGCATGTGAGAGGAAGCCCAAAAGAGGTCACGTGCAAGCACACCCATCTGTCCTGGCAGCTTGCTTCTGGCACCTATCCTTACATGTCTTGAATTTTGGACATAAAATTCACATTTCACCTTTGCGCTTCAGGACCAGAATGACAGTTCTTTTGTATACCAAGGAAAGCAGGTAATCCAAGTGTTTTAGGTGCCGATTAGAGATGGCCCATGTGAGATCAAGGCCAGCCAGAGAAGTCTGTCCTAGCCCCTTTTGTGTACCAGCAGTCTTTGAATGTACCTCTCATTTGTCTTGCCTTGGTGACCCAAAAGTTTCCTTGCCTTGCCCTGCCTTGCCTCCCTAGCCTTGCACTCCCTCCAGTGCCTACGCCCACACTTGACCTGCCCACACTTGACTGCTTTCCTCCAGGGAAACCTAGCCTTGCCTAGGCCTTCCTGTTTCTGCCTGGCCTTCCTATGCCCATCCTTGCCTAGAAGTTCTGGGCCTTCTCTCACCTACCACTCCATTTGCTTGCCCCTCATGGCTCCAGCCTTGTCAACTTCTCCCTTGACTTGCCTACAATTGCTCCTATACTTGGTTTGCATTGCAAAGAGCGGTAGGCAAGGCAAAGCAAAGCAAGGAAGGTCTTTCTAGGTCTTGCCAGGCAAGGCACACATAAGGAAGCAAGCAAGCAAAACAAGAGTAGACTAGCCACAGCATCAAAGGCAAGGCAAGGCCAAGTGACTCTGAGTGCCTTTCCTTGGCAAGTAAAAGATATAGTGACAATGTAATAGGGCAGGCGTTAAAGGTACCATGAGGAGGTATAGTCCAGCAAGATATTTATGTCATAGACCCTTCTGTGCAGGAGCCATTGTTGGACATAGTACAGGACATGGCATACAGTTTGGCTTGGTAAGTTCCTGAAGGAGAATGGCAATGTGTCACCCTGAAAACTCAGCTTCTGAGCTTGCTAACATAGTTTTCTAAAGACTTTCCCAGGACAGTAACTGTAAACATAGATATGTGTACATTCTTTCTGTTACATGTCTTGTGATGGACATCTCTCATGGCCAGTGCTGTGAGAAAGTGTTATCCTGACCATCCAATCCCTGGCTGTGTTCAGGAGCCTCTAAATCCAGGAGGGAAAAATAAACCTCTCTCTTTCCTTCACCACACCTCGACCTGTGTCCGTGTGATCTGTTCATCTTCAGCGGCAACAACAATGCTTTCTCATGGGAAGGAAAGCACGTAGCCTCAGAGTTGGAGGTGCAGATAAGAAGCTGTGTCGCGCAGCTCAAGGACGACAGCAGCTTCTTGTGCCAGCATATTTGGAAGCACTCCCTCAATTTGTACAGTCATTGAGTCAGTATCCATCTTTGGAAGGCTGTCTGCCTCTAGTAAGAGTGTTCTGACACCATTGTATGGGATCAGTCACTGGATGTTTTGGATTTTGGAGGAGGGGATACCATTTCTCTTGAAATGAACTTCTTGATCTTCTCTTTGGCAAAGAAATTATGTTTGGATGGGCACTTTGGGCCGTCTCAGTGAATTTAAAGGTTTTTCCCAAGAGGTTTCCCTGTGGGTTAGAGCTGTTGAACTGACAGTGGGAATCTAGACACCAAGTTGTTGAGCTTTTTGTCCTTGTAGCTTTAGTGTGTGAGTAGTCCCTGTTGCCATGCTGCTTGGATCTTGACTCTGAGACTGAAAGCTTAGGAGCGTAGAGCAGAAAAGAAAAGTGCCAATAGCAGGGTGTGTGTTCCTTGTTTGATGGGTGAAGTTGAAATTGTAGGCAGCAAAGAACTTTCTCTCTCCGCTGGCACATTTGTTGAGAGGATGTCTTTGAGTTTGTTACCGGACTCTGCGAGAGTGAAAATGTTTCTTAGGGCAGAGGATTTCGTGTTCCCCTTTGAGTGTGGTGCAAAAGTGTTTGCACACTTGGAGGGGGAAGATCAGCAAAGTCTTTTTTTCCTGGCACAGTTAATTTGAGAGCAGGGACGTTTCCAACTCGGCTCTGTCCTTTGGAGCTGGCCTCGGTGCGTTTCCTTCTTTTGTTAGTGGACAGCACCATCGTGTGGTTATTTTGATGAGCGCTGGCAGCTGGTGCCAGGGAAAAAGCCAAGCTGTTTGCGGCTCCGGCCTCATTGGTGTAGGAGCAGCGCAGGGAAGAGCTCCGCTGGGGGTCCTGGCTCTTAGAGACTGAGAGAATGTGATCCTGTATGTAGCACAGAAGGAAGTGGAATTGTTTCATTGTGGGCTGTGCAGTTTATAAGCTGCAAATGAAAAGGCAATTGCAGCGCAGCCTCTTCTTTTCTGTGTGATCAGCTGCTCAACATGTAACTCGCACACACTGAACTGCATCCACCTCCCTGGAGATATAAAATGTGTATATCACTTTCCTCAAACTCTATGTATTACCTTGCACTCTAGCAGATCCCAAACCGCTTCAAAACGTCCAGCAGCTACTCAAAAAGAACAAGTCCAACAAAAAGCTAGTGCTGGCCTTTATAGTGCCTTTGCAGTCCGTAAAATAGACGAAATGCACTAGGGCTTTGAATGCTTCTTCCCAACTATATAAATTCTCTCCAAGTGGCAAAGTCCATCATTACAGCAAAATTTTTCAGCTGGAGTTCTGACTGAGAGATGTGCCAGGACAGAAGGCATTTGCTGACCTACCCTTTTTCCCTGTGTCACTTGGTATTTGCAGTACAATTATTTTCAGTGTCGCTGTGTCCAAGCAGCTAGAGATTACACAGATAGAAGTGTCAAGAGAGATGCTGCTAAAGTACGCCCTTCTTATAGCAGCATTTAAATGGCACACGACGCCTTGCTGCTTTTTCTTTCCCAGAGAGACCTGCTGTCAATTTTTTCACTCTGGCTTCTTGATCAAAAATGTCCACCTGAAATGTCTTACAGAAATAGGCTCCAGGTGTAAAAACCAGTACGGGGATACATTTTCTGCATGCTCCATAGAAGTCACATCAAACTAGCTCATCAAACTTCACTCTTTCCTTCCATTCTCCACTGCCTCTACCATTGTGTTCTCTGGATCTCAGAGTCTAAAGGTAGGCGCAATAGTTTCCAGTGAGGGGTTGGAAGTGGTGTACAAGCAGCACAAATAGCTCTGGCTGCTCTTTAATCCTTATAACTGCCAAATTGAATTCAGCAGGCAAGACACTAGCAGTGACGTGACTTCTGCAACCCGTGCGCTGCACAAGTGGCTTCTCTTTTCACCTCTATTAACCAGCCATGCTTTCAGTCTCTGAGAGGCAAATCGCCCCCTGTTCTTCACCATGAACACTGTGCTAGCAGCCAAGCACTCTAGTACACTGCTTCTGCCAAAAGTCTCTCGGCACATGCGCTTACCTTCTCAGCACCACGTCGACACGCATTCTGCTCCTTGTCATCTGAATCTTACCGACAAACTTCTGGACTACATCTCACACGGAGAAATTGCCATGTAACAACATACTTGCTGGAACTCGACCCTGCAACTTATGGAAATTTTGATACGCACTACAATCAAGGGAAAGTGCTACTTCTCATAGAAGCTGTAAACTACTGTCAAATTGCTGTGCCCTTTACTCTACACTGTGTTTCTCAGCTTGAAGGACCACCGCGCACATTACAATCTTGCAAGGACAAAGATTAGGATGAAATGTGACACATGAAAATGGGGCAAGAAAAGGTATGTTCTTCATGACTCCTCGTCATTATAAAGATTGTGATGCTGTGGGCAGAGTCTTGATGACAGAATAACTCATGCAGCAAAAGTATTTCTGTGCTGGCTTCTTTCTCTGCTCAAGAACTCTGTGCGCAGTTTGGACTCTACAAGGCAGAAAAAGTGTCATTGTACATCGTACTCAGGAAAACCCAGGCACACACACAGTGGTTGTGTGCTGTATACGTACAGCAAAGCGGTAAAGCTGAACACCTAGTGTGGGCTTCAGTTCTGTACAGATTACAGAAGACAAAGAATGAAATGTCAGAGTAGTGGAGTTACATGCACAGAAAAATGGACCAGGAGAAAGCATTTGCTCCATGTGCCCTTGTCGTCGACCAGCTTGTGGTTATGTGTTTGAAAATCCTGACCACAGAAGGATTATTGCTGCAAAAGGGCTTTTCTCCTAGTTTCTTTTCCTATGCGAGGGCTGCACGAATGAGTGGCATACTGCAAACAAGAAAAAGTGTCTTTGCAGATTGACCTGAGGGAAAAAAGTGCACAAGGTACAGTGGTGGTGTGCAGCACAAGCATAGAGAAGTGGCAAAAGCAGAATGGCCTCCTCTGAGGACGTAACAGAGCGCTGAGCTTGTGTGAGGAGTGTAGAGAATTAAAACATCGGCCACTGCTTGTTCTCCATCAGACATAGCTGAGCATGCTCTTGCAGCTAAAAATTAGATGCGCAGTCGGAGGACACAATCAGAAAAAATGAAGAGTAGCACTTCCATAGAGATTGCGTGTTACAAGTTTCCACTCACCACAAGGCATTTTTCGTCATTAGAGCCAGAAGGAAAGCACAAGAGTTCCCACCGAGAGCAGCAAGAGCAGTAAGTAGCAGCACAAGAAAGCCGTGCCTGAACTTCTTCCTGACAACAGCTAGCAACTGTCCAGTAAGAGAGGGAGGGAAAGATACATTCCTCTTGCAGTCTGAAAGCTTCGACCGTGAGCTGGCTGCAAAACACCTTCCTTATTTGCCTTCCTGCAGCATTCATGCTTTCCTGCACCCGGGTGACAACAAGCATCTCCTTGCACACATCATTTGTTGTGTCAGTTGCTAAGCACTCTGCAACTCAGCTTCTGCTGAAAGACGCTCGACTTTTGTGGTTACTTTCTCCAACCTCCAGAGTCCTTACTTCTGCCTTTCCTGGTCTTAATGCAAGCAGAAAGCTTTTCCACTGCGTCTGGCGAGGAGAACGTGTGCCACGACAACACATATTTCTGCAGCTTTCCCCTGCCACTTAGGCAAAGGCGCATTGGCAGCACTCTCTTCCACCTTTGCTGTGGCAGGCTTGGGCGCTGTGCAGGGCATTTCTCCGCATCTCAGAGTCTGAGGGAAAGTGCAAGAGTTGCCACAGAGAGCAGCAATAGGAGTAGGTAGCAGCACAAGGAAGGCATGCCTGAACTTCTTCCAGACGACGGCTAGTGCCTCTTCAGCAAGTGGGCGAGTAGGTGAGATGTTCCTCTTGCAGTCTGAAATGTTTGCTTCTAAGCACCTTCCCTAACCCTAACCCTAATTGGCCCTAACCTAACCCTAGCCCTAACCCTAAACATAACCTTAAATCGGACCCTAACCCGACTCCTAAACGAAATCCTAACTCAAACCCTAAACCAAACCAAACCCTAAGCCAAACCCTAAACCTAACCCTGATCCTCAAGCTAACCCTAAACCTAACCCTAACCCTAACCTGAACCCTGATCCTAAACCTAACACTAAACCTAACCGTATGCACAACCAAAACCCAACCCTAACCCTAACCCTAACCAAAATGGTAACACTAACCGAAGGACGCTAAACCTAACACTAACACAAACCACTTGCCTCAAGAGCAAGAAAGGCAGAAGCCGCGACTCCGGATCTCGGAGGAAGTAGCCGCAAGAAGCGAGCCTCTTTCTGCAGAAGCAGCTATCCGGAGCTCTAGGAAAGCGGCCAAGGAACGAGGTGTGCGGGAAGCTGCTGCTTGGTGTCCGGGTGCCGGAAAGAGCGAGTGCTGCAGGGAGGCGAATAAGGAAGGTGCTTAGCAGCCAGGTGGCCCACCTGGTTTTTAAGGTGCAAGAGGAAACGTAGCTGCTGCTCGCCCGCTTGCTGAAGAGACGCTAGCTGTTGTCAGGAAGAAGTTCAGGCACGGCTCTTTTCTGCTGCTACCTCCTGCTGATGCTGCTCTCTGCGGCAACTCTTGCGCTTTCCCTTAGACTCCGAGATGCGTAAAAATGGCCTGAGCAGCGCAGAAGCCCGCCACACCAACAGTGGAAGAGAGTGCTGCCAATGCGTGTTTTCCTTAGTGGTAGGGGAAAGCTGCACAAATATGTGTTGTCTTGGCACACGTTCTCCTCACCAGATGTAGTGGATGAGCTTTCCACTTGCATTAAGAACAAGGAAGGCAGAAGCCGGGACTCCAGAGCTCGGAGAAAGTAACCACAAGAGGCAAGCCTCTTTCGGCAGAAGCTGCAATCCGGAGCTCTTGGCAAGCGGGCAACGACGGGAGTTTGGGTAAGCTGCCGCTTGGTGTTCGAACATTGGGAAGCGCCAGTGCTGCAGGGAGGCGAATAAGGAAGGTGCTTAGCAGCCAGCTGGCGCTCCATTCTTTCAGACTGCAAGAGTAACGTAGGTGCCCCTTTGCTAAAGAGACACTAGCTGTCGCGCACTACTTTTGCCACAGGGCTGAACCTTTTCCTGAAAACAGCTAGCATCTCTTCAGGAAGCGGCTGAGCCGTAGCTACTTTCCTCTTGCAGTCTGAAAGCTTGGCGTGCCACCTGGCTGCTAAGCACCTTCCTTATTCGCCTTCCTGCAGCTCTCGCGCTTCCCAGCTCCCGGACACCAAGCAGCAGCTTCCCGCACACCTCGTTCCTTGGCCGCTTTCCTAGAGCTCCGGATAGCTGCTTCTGCAGAAAGAGGCTCGCTTCTTGCGGCTACTTCCTCCGAGATCCGGAGTCGCGGCTTCTGCCTTTCTTGCTCTTGAGGCAAGTGGTTTGTGTTAGTGTTAGGTTTAGCGTCCTTCGGTTAGTGTTACCATTTTGGTTAGGGTTAGGGTTAGGGTTGGGTTTTGGTTGTGCATACGGTTAGGTTTAGTGTTAGGTTTAGGATCAGGGTTCAGGTTAGGGTTAGGGTTAGGTTTAGGGTTAGCTTGAGGATCAGGGTTAGGTTTAGGGTTTGGCTTAGGGTTTGGTTTGGTTTAGGGTTTGAGTTAGGATTTCGTTTAGGAGTCGGGTTAGGGTCCGATTTAAGGTTATGTTTAGGGTTAGGGCTAGGGTTAGGTTAGGGCCAATTAGGGTTAGGGTTAGGGAAGGTGCTTAGAAGCAAACATTTCAGACTGCAAGAGGAACATCTCACCTACTCGCCCACTTGCTGAAGAGGCACTAGCCGTCGTCTGGAAGAAGTTCAGGCATGCCTTCCTTGTGCTGCTACCTACTCCTATTGCTGCTCTCTGTGGCAACTCTTGCACTTTCCCTCAGACTCTGAGATGCGGAGAAATGCCCTGCACAGCGCCCAAGCCTGCCACAGCAAAGGTGGAAGAGAGTGCTGCCAATGCGCCTTTGCCTAAGTGGCAGGGGAAAGCTGCAGAAATATGTGTTGTCGTGGCACACGTTCTCCTCGCCAGACGCAGTGGAAAAGCTTTCTGCTTGCATTAAGACCAGGAAAGGCAGAAGTAAGGACTCTGGAGGTTGGAGAAAGTAACCACAAAAGTCGAGCGTCTTTCAGCAGAAGCTGAGTTGCAGAGTGCTTAGCAACTGACACAACAAATGATGTGTGCAAGGAGATGCTTGTTGTCACCCGGGTGCAGGAAAGCATGAATGCTGCAGGAAGGCAAATAAGGAAGGTGTTTTGCAGCCAGCTCACGGTCGAAGCTTTCAGACTGCAAGAGGAATGTATCTTTCCCTCCCTCTCTTACTGGACAGTTGCTAGCTGTTGTCAGGAAGAAGTTCAGGCACGGCTTTCTTGTGCTGCTACTTACTGCTCTTGCTGCTCTCGGTGGGAACTCTTGTGCTTTCCTTCTGGCTCTAATGACGAAAAATGCCTTGTGGTGAGTGGAAACTTGTAACACGCAATCTCTATGGAAGTGCTACTCTTCATTTTTTCTGATTGTGTCCTCCGACTGCGCATCTAATTTTTAGCTGCAAGAGCATGCTCAGCTATGTCTGATGGAGAACAAGCAGTGGCCGATGTTTTAATTCTCTACACTCCTCACACAAGCTCAGCGCTCTGTTACGTCCTCAGAGGAGGCCATTCTGCTTTTGCCACTTCTCTATGCTTGTGCTGCACACCACCACTGTACCTTGTGCACTTTTTTCCCTCAGGTCAATCTGCAAAGACACTTTTTCTTGTTTGCAGTATGCCACTCATTCGTGCAGCCCTCGCATAGGAAAAGAAACTAGGAGAAAAGCCCTTTTGCAGCAATAATCCTTCTGTGGTCAGGATTTTCAAACACATAACCACAAGCTGGTCGACGACAAGGGCACATGGAGCAAATGCTTTCTCCTGGTCCATTTTTCTGTGCATGTAACTCCACTACTCTGACATTTCATTCTTTGTCTTCTGTAATCTGTACAGAACTGAAGCCCACACTAGGTGTTCAGCTTTACCGCTTTGCTGTACGTATACAGCACACAACCACTGTGTGTGTGCCTGGGTTTTCCTGAGTACGATGTACAATGACACTTTTTCTGCCTTGTAGAGTCCAAACTGCGCACAGAGTTCTTGAGCAGAGAAAGAAGCCAGCACAGAAATACTTTTGCTGCATGAGTTATTCTGTCATCAAGACTCTGCCCACAGCATCACAATCTTTATAATGACGAGGAGTCATGAAGAACATACCTTTTCTTGCCCCATTTTCATGTGTCACATTTCATCCTAATCTTTGTCCTTGCAAGATTGTAATGTGCGCGGTGGTCCTTCAAGCTGAGAAACACAGTGTAGAGTAAAGGGCACAGCAATTTGACAGTAGTTTACAGCTTCTATGAGAAGTAGCACTTTCCCTTGATTGTAGTGCGTATCAAAATTTCCATAAGTTGCAGGGTCGAGTTCCAGCAAGTATGTTGTTACATGGCAATTTCTCCGTGTGAGATGTAGTCCAGAAGTTTGTCGGTAAGATTCAGATGACAAGGAGCAGAATGCGTGTCGACGTGGTGCTGAGAAGGTAAGCGCATGTGCCGAGAGACTTTTGGCAGAAGCAGTGTACTAGAGTGCTTGGCTGCTAGCACAGTGTTCATGGTGAAGAACAGGGGGCGATTTGCCTCTCAGAGACTGAAAGCATGGCTGGTTAATAGAGGTGAAAAGAGAAGCCACTTGTGCAGCGCACGGGTTGCAGAAGTCACGTCACTGCTAGTGTCTTGCCTGCTGAATTCAATTTGGCAGTTATAAGGATTAAAGAGCAGCCAGAGCTATTTGTGCTGCTTGTACACCACTTCCAACCCCTCACTGGAAACTATTGCGCCTACCTTTAGACTCTGAGATCCAGAGAACACAATGGTAGAGGCAGTGGAGAATGGAAGGAAAGAGTGAAGTTTGATGAGCTAGTTTGATGTGACTTCTATGGAGCATGCAGAAAATGTATCCCCGTACTGGTTTTTACACCTGGAGCCTATTTCTGTAAGACACTTCAGGTGGACAGTTTTGATCAAGATGCCAGAGTGAAAAAATTGACAGCAGGTCTCTCTGGGAAAGAAAAAGCAGCAAGGCGTCGTGTGCCATTTAAATGCTGCTATAAGAAGGGCGTACTTTAGCAGCATCTCTCTTGACACTTCTATCTGTGTAATCTCTAGCTGCTTGGACACAGCGACACTGAAAATAATTGTACTGCAAATACCAAGTTACACAGGGAAAAAGGGTAGGTCAGCAAATGCCTTCTGTCCTGGCACATCTCTCAGTCAGAACTCCAGCTGAAAAATTTTGCTGTAATGATGGACTTTGCCACTTGGAGAGAATTTATATAGTTGGGAAGAAACATTCAAAGCCCTAGTGCATTTCGTCTATTTTACGGACTGCAAAGGCACTATAAAGGCCAGCACTAGCTTTTTGTTGGACTTGTTCTTTTTGAGTAGCTGCTGGACGTTTTGAAGCGGTTTGGGATCTGCTAGAGTGCAAGGTAATACATAGAGTTTGAGGAAAGTGATATACACATTTTATATCTCCAGGGAGGTGGATGCAGTTCAGTGTGTGCGAGTTACATGTTGAGCAGCTGATCACACAGAAAAGAAGAGGCTGCGCTGCAATTGCCTTTTCATTTGCAGCTTATAAACTGCACAGCCCACAATGAAACAATTCCACTTCCTTCTGTGCTACATACAGGATCACATTCTCTCAGTCTCTAAGAGCCAGGACCCCCAGCGGAGCTCTTCCCTGCGCTGCTCCTACACCAATGAGGCCGGAGCCGCAAACAGCTTGGCTTTTTCCCTGGCACCAGCTGCCAGCGCTCATCAAAATAACCACACGATGGTGCTGTCCACTAACAAAAGAAGGAAACGCACCGAGGCCAGCTCCAAAGGACAGAGCCGAGTTGGAAACGTCCCTGCTCTCAAATTAACTGTGCCAGGAAAAAAAGACTTTGCTGATCTTCCCCCTCCAAGTGTGCAAACACTTTTGCACCACACTCAAAGGGGAACACGAAATCCTCTGCCCTAAGAAACATTTTCACTCTCGCAGAGTCCGGTAACAAACTCAAAGACATCCTCTCAACAAATGTGCCAGCGGAGAGAGAAAGTTCTTTGCTGCCTACAATTTCAACTTCACCCATCAAACAAGGAACACACACCCTGCTATTGGCACTTTTCTTTTCTGCTCTACGCTCCTAAGCTTTCAGTCTCAGAGTCAAGATCCAAGCAGCATGGCAACAGGGACTACTCACACACTAAAGCTACAAGGACAAAAAGCTCAACAACTTGCTGTCTAGATTCCCACTGTCAGTTCAACAGCTCTAACCCACAGGGAAACCTCTTGGGAAAAACCTTTAAATTCACTGAGACCGCCCAAAGTGCCCATCCAAACATAATTTCTTTGCCAAAGAGAAGATCAAGAAGTTCATTTCAAGAGAAATGGTATCCCCTCCTCCAAAATCCAAAACATCCAGTGACTGATCCCATACAATGGTGTCAGAACACTCTTACTAGAGGCAGACAGCCTTCCAAAGATGGATACTGACTCAATGACTGTACAAATTGAGGGAGTGCTTCCAAATATGCTGGCACAAGAAGCTGCTGTCGTCCTTGAGCTGCGCGACACAGCTTCTTATCTGCACCTCCAACTCTGAGGCTACGTGCTTTCCTTCCCATGAGAAAGCATTGTTGTTGCCGCTGAAGATGAACAGATCACACGGACACAGGTCGAGGTGTGGTGAAGGAAAGAGAGAGGTTTATTTTTCCCTCCTGGATTTAGAGGCTCCTGAACACAGCCAGGGATTGGATGGTCAGGATAACACTTTCTCACAGCACTGGCCATGAGAGATGTCCATCACAAGACATGTAACAGAAAGAATGTACACATATCTATGTTTACAGTTACTGTCCTGGGAAAGTCTTTAGAAAACTATGTTAGCAAGCTCAGAAGCTGAGTTTTCAGGGTGACACATTGCAATTCTCCTTCAGGAACTTACCAAGCCAAACTGTATGCCATGTCCTGTACTATGTCCAACAATGGCTCCTGCACAGAAGGGTCTACGACATAAATATCTTGCTGGACTATACCTCCTCATGGTACCTTTAACGCCTGCCCTATTACATTGTCACTATATCTTTTACTTGCCAAGGAAAGGCACTCAGAGTCACTTGGCCTTGCCTTGCCTTTGATGCTGTGGCTAGTCTACTCTTGTTTTGCTTGCTTGCTTCCTTATGTGTGCCTTGCCTGGCAAGACCTAGAAAGACCTTCCTTGCTTTGCTTTGCCTTGCCTACCGCTCTTTGCAATGCAAACCAAGTATAGGAGCAATTGTAGGCAAGTCAAGGGAGAAGTTGACAAGGCTGGAGCCATGAGGGGCAAGCAAATGGAGTGGTAGGTGAGAGAAGGCCCAGAACTTCTAGGCAAGGATGGGCATAGGAAGGCCAGGCAGAAACAGGAAGGCCTAGGCAAGGCTAGGTTTCCCTGGAGGAAAGCAGTCAAGTGTGGGCAGGTCAAGTGTGGGCGTAGGCACTGGAGGGAGTGCAAGGCTAGGGAGGCAAGGCAGGGCAAGGCAAGGAAACTTTTGGGTCACCAAGGCAAGACAAATGAGAGGTACATTCAAAGACTGCTGGTACACAAAAGGGGCTAGGACAGACTTCTCTGGCTGGCCTTGATCTCACATGGGCCATCTCTAATCGGCACCTAAAACACTTGGATTACCTGCTTTCCTTGGTATACAAAAGAACTGTCATTCTGGTCCTGAAGCGCAAAGGTGAAATGTGAATTTTATGTCCAAAATTCAAGACATGTAAGGATAGGTGCCAGAAGCAAGCTGCCAGGACAGATGGGTGTGCTTGCACGTGACCTCTTTTGGGCTTCCTCTCACATGCTCCTGAAACGCTGGCGGTACGCGAAAGCCTTGAGAGTCTTAGGAGAAGCAGGCAGGGCAAGGCAAGATGAAGAAATTCCGCAAAAAGAGGCGTATTGAATTCCAGGTGGGGGACGAGTGAGCAAGGTAATGCAAGGCAAGGGAGAGGAGAGGTTCAAAGGTAACGCCAAGAAAAGTGGTGGCTTTGCCAGGCAAGACAAAGGAGAGGCAAGCAAGGCAATGAGAGTCCTAGAAGGAGAAGGAAATGAAAGATTGGAGCTGGACAAAGGGGAAGGGAAACTGGACAAAGTGGCAAGGGGGATGGGTGGTGCAAGGCACTGGACTGGTAGGAAGGGCAAGGGAAAGACATGGATGGGTCAGGAAGGAAGAGGAAAACAATGGCCAGGAATGACAAAGAAATGCAAGGTTGGATAGGAAAGGAAAGGCAAGGCAATGTAGGGAAGGGGTAGGCCAGACAATGGGTGTCTTAAGAGGAAAAGTATGCATAGCAAGACCAAGAGAAAAGCGGTAAAGAAGTTAGCGTGAGGGATAGGTGAGTGTAGCTGAGAAAGAAAGAAAGAAAGTGCCTCATTCCAGTTTGTATGTATGTATGTGTGTGTGAAGTTTGCAGGATGTAAAGCAGAAGAAAGCAGTGACTTGATGGTGGAGTGAAAGGATGCTTTTGAATACACGTGGCAAGGTCCAAGCAAACTATTTGTCTTGGCACATCTGTGTCCCATAAACTTCTTAGTTTAGATTCAGACTGTAAGCGGGACAGAGAACACCCCTAAAATTAGAGCTGAGCAAGAAAGCAGGTTGCATCAGCATGTTTTAAAGGAAACCGTTTTTTTGTGTGAGAAGAAAATGGACATATGAGACTCCAACAGTATCGACGTTCAGCTTAGAAGCAAAGTGCAATGATTCCGTACAAACTCTGAAAATTAAACGCAGCAATAAAAAGGCAATGGGACATGTCAGCGAAAGCTTTGTGGCCAAGCAGGGTGAGATGTTTGAAGCAGAACCACAGTTTGGTTTCACTAAGGATCCATCATGGTGGATTGCAAACATGTGCCAAGACAACACATATTCTGCAGCTGTTGCAGCTCTCCGCAGAAACACTAGCGCTTTCCCTTAGACTCTAAAATGCAGAGAAATGGCCTGCGCAGTGCAGAAGCTATTTGTGCTGCTTGTACACCTCTTCCAACCCCTCAGTGGAAACTATTGCGCCTGCCTTTAGACTCTGAGATCCAGAGAACACAATGGTAGAGGCAGTGGAGAATGGAAGGAGAGAGTGAAGTTTGATGAGTGAGTTTGATGTGACTTATGTGGAGCACGCAGAAAATGTAGCCCCGTACTGGTTTTTACACCTGGAGCCTATTTCTGTAAGACATTTCAGGTGGACATTTTTGATCAAGAAGCCAGAGTGAAAAAATTGACAGCAGGTGTCTCTGGGAAAGAAAAAGCAGCAAGGCGTCGTGTGCCATTTAAATGCTGCTATAAGAAGGGCGTACTTTAGCAGCATCTCTCTTGACACTTCTATCTGTGTAATCTCTAGCTGCTTGGACACAGCGACACTGAAAATAATTGTACTGCAAATACCAAGTTACACAGGGAAAAAGGGTAGGTCAGCAAATGCCTTCTGTCCTGGCACATCTCTCAGTCAGAACTCCAGCTGAAAAATTTTGCTGTAATGATGGACTTTGCCACTTGGAGAGAATTTATATAGTTGGGAAGAAACATTCAAAGCCCTAGTGCATTTCGTCTATTTTACGGACCTCAAAGGCACTATGAAGGCCAGCACTAGCTTTTTGTTGGACTTTTTCTTTTTGAGTAGCTGCTGGACGTTTTGAAGCGGTTTGGGATCTGCTAGAGTGCAAGGTAATACATAGAGTTTGAGGAAAGTGATATACACATTTTATATCTCCAGGGAGGTGGATGCAGTTCAGTGTGTGCGAGTTACATGTTGAGCAGCTGATCACACAGAAAAGAAGAGGCTGCGCTGCAATTGCCTTTTCATTTGCAGCTTATAAACTGCACAGCCCACAATGAAACAATTCCACTTCCTTCTGTGCTACATACAGGATCACATTCTCTCAGTCTCTAAGAGCCAGGACCCCCAGCGGAGCTCTTCCCTGCGCTGCTCCTACACCAATGAGGCCGGAGCCGCAAACAGCTTGGCTTTTTCCCTGGCACCGGCTGCCAGCGCTCATCAAAATAACCACACGATGGCGCTGTCGACTAACAAAAGAAGGAAACGCACCGAGGCCAGCTCCAAAGGACAGAGCCCAGTTGGAAACGTCCCTGCTCTCAAATTAACTGTGCCACGAAAAAAAGATTTTGCTGATCTTCCCCCTCCAAGTGTGCAAACATTTTTGCACCACACTCAAAGGGCAACACAAAATCCTCTGCCCTAACAAACATTTTCACTCTCGCAGAGTCCGGTAACAAACTCAAAGACATCCGCTCAACAAATGTGCCAGCTGAGAGAGAAAGTTCTTTGCTGCCTACAATTTCAACTTCACCCATCAAACAATGAACACACACCCTGCTATTAGCACTTTTCTTTTCTGCTCTACGCTCCTAAGCTTTCAGTCTCAGAGTCAAGATCCAAGCAGCATGGCAACAGGGACTACTCACACACTAAAGCTACAAGGACAAAAAGCTCAACAACTTGGTGTCTAGATTCCCACTGTCAGTTCAACAGCTCTAACCCACAGGGAAACCTCTTGGGAAAAACCTTTAAATTCACTGAGACCACCCAAAGTGCCCATCCAAACTTAATTTCTTTGCCAAAGAGAAGAACAAGAAGCTCATTTCAAGAGAAATGGTATCCCCTACTCCAAAATCCAAAACATCCAGTGACTGATCCCATACAATGGTGTCAGAACACTCTTACTAGAGGCAGACAGCCTTCCAAAGATGGATACTGACTCAATGACTGTACAAATTGAGGGAGTGCTTCCAAATATGCCGGCACAAGAAGCTGCTGTCGTCCTTGAGCTGCGCGACACAGCTTCTTATCTGCACCTCCAACTCTGGGGCTACGTGCTTTCCTTCCCATGAGAAAGCATTGCCATTCTCCTTCAGAAACTTACCAAGCCAAGCTGTATGCCATGTTCTGTACTATGTCCAACAATGGCTCCTGCACAGAAGGGTCTACGACATAAATATCTTGCTGGACTATACCTCCTCATGGTACCTTTAACGCCTGCCCTATTACATTGTCACTATATCTTTTACTTGCCAAGGAAAGGCACTCAGAGTCACTTGGCCTTGCCTTGCCTTTGATGCTGTGGCTAGTCTACTCTTGTTTTGCTTGCTTCCTTATGTGTGCCTTGCCTGGCAAGACCTAGAAAGACCTTCCTTGCTTTGCTTTGCCTTGCCTACCGCTCTTTGCAATGCAAACCAAGTGTAGGCGCAATTGTAGGCAAGTCAAGGGAGAAGCTGACAAGGCTGGAGCCATGAGGGGCAAGCAAATGGAGTGGTAGGTTGTTGTAGTGCATCCTAAAATCTTGGTACCTCCCAAGGGTAAAACTCACCTGTGGGTTGTGTAATGTTAGTTCCTACCTGAGAACCTTCCTTCCCTTCCCCCTTCCCATTGGCTGTGACCTCCCTGCATCCCCTAATCACCCCTGCCCCCTGGTATAAGAGATAAGACCCTGAGCATTTCGGTCTCTCTCTTGCCCCGGATGGAACACAGACAATAAACCCGGGATTATTCCAGCAAGTTTGAGCCTCCTGTGTCTAGATACTTTGAGTCCGTGTTGTATCCACTCCAGGACCCCCTCCGCCGCCTGTGCCTTAAGACGAGCAGGCTCGCACCACGGGGGGTGGGACAGAGGGGTCCCACCGAGGAGAAGGATAGCAACAGAGTGGCGCCCAGACGGGGGCTACACAAGCCCACGTAAAGGCTTATCGGAGCCAGGGTGAGCCGTTCTTTGGAGACTTTGGATGCGGTTTAAAACAGCAAAAAAAGTTTCTGAAAAGGAGTCGAAAATCCTCCAGCACCAGAGGACCGATTCCAGGGCAACAAGTATCCTTCCACACTGCCAGAAAACGACAGAAAAAGGTAAGACTGAACTCCGACACCGGGCTGGGAGGGGTGGAGAGTGAAACAGACCCCGGGGGTCTGTGTTCAGTGTAACTCCTTCCCAGCGGCAGCAGCCCCGAGCGTGTGGGGCTCCCCCAGCCGTGGGTAGAGACGGGGTGGGGGGGGGAGAGGGATTCTCCCCGCTGCCTGTATAGTGCGAGTTCAATTGTAAATCCTTTTGGTGCGACTTTGTTTTCTGTGGTAGGGAAAATAGACAAATTGTGTGCAGAGCTGCTTTGACCTCCAAAATGGGAGCCCGGCTATGCACACAAGAAAGGAGTCATACACAAAAAATACAGACATTTTTAAGAACCACAAATGTAAAAATTTCAAAACATAAGATAAAACAGTTTGTATCATATTTGACTCAGCAAAGTGAACAGATCGAATTGTTGAAATTAGATTCAGTAACTGCCTGGGATAAAATTGGAAATTTATTAACCTTAAAAATAGAAGGAGGAGACAAATTGGCCCTAAAATTCCTCCCGGTTTTTCTTTTAATTCGAAAAGAATTAGTTAACAGAGAAATAAAAACGGAAGACAAACAAGCACCACAGTATCCATCTAACTTCCCTAACTTTTCCCCCAAAACCTCTATTCCCCCAATAGAAAAGATACCCGAGACAAACAATACAAGTTCTAGTCCGGTGTGTCTCTCTCAGTCACCCAGTCCTGCCTCACAAGCCGTCAAGGCTCCCTCCCTATACCCTGTCAGTGTTACAGAAAATGTATCTTCCTCTCCCCACATGGCAGAGAGCCAAAATGGCACTTGCCACGTGTTACCTGGCCACATGGTGAATCCCCCTGTGTGTCCCCTTTCTCCTACCCATGATCCCTCCCAGCCCTGCTTAGCCCCACCCTATGACCCTGCCCCCCGAGGCTATAACCCTATCCCCTATTCCTCCGGCCCCTGTCCCGTGGGGAGGAGGGGCAGGGAGGGAGAGAGTTACACCCCTTGCTCCTGCAGAGGGGCAGGGGGAGGGGTGTCCCGGCCCTGTCCCATGATGGGGGGGTGCCTGCCTGCCGAGCCTGGAGAGGTGGAACACGGATACTCTCCCAGCTCCTGCGGGGGTGGGGCTGGGTCCCTCCACAAGCCCGATGAGGGAATGGGAACCCCGGGACGCGGCGGGGGGGGATCCGGACCCCCGGAGCCCGGCGGGGGCGGGGGCGGAACCCCGGGATGCGGCGGGGGGGGATCGGGACCCCCGGGACCCGACGTGAGGGGGGGCCGCCCCATGCCCGGCTCCTGTGGGGAAACAGGCACCCCGGAGCCCGGCGGGGGCGGGGGCGGACCCCCGGAGCCTGGTGTGCGGGGGGGCGGTCCCCCGCCCGGCTCCTGCGGGGGAGGAGCTGTGTCTCTCCACAGGTGTGGGGAAGGAACAGGCACCCCGGAGCCTGGCGGGGGCGAGCAAAGAAACCCAGGGAATGGCAGCCCTGGAGAAAATGAAGTTATAGTAACAGCAGCCCCGGTTGTATACAATCACAACAGAAGAGCAATGAGATTACAACATCAGCCTTTCAATTACCAAGTAATCAAAGATATTTGCAAAATTAAAAATGATTTTGGTCGTGATAGTGAAGTCTTAAGGGGAATGATAAGAACTACATTGAAATCACTGGATTTAATTCCTGCAGATATTAAAAATTTATTTCGGTGTTTGCTAACTCCCTCTGAATATGATCTTTGGGAAAGTTTATGGAAAAGATCGTTAACAAAACTCCTAGCTGAACTCAAACAAAGTAATCAAAATGCACATGATACAGAGAACAATGAAATCACTTTAGACCATTTATGTGGGGAGGGAAATTGGATTAACCCTGCCGATCAAGTGAGAATATTAACAAAGTTTGTTGCAGATAAAGTTTGTGATGTAGCTGAAAACATTTTTTACCAATTACCAACAGCTGATATTCAAGTCAATTATGTTAATATTAACCAGTTTCCATGTGAGAGTTTCTTACAGTTTGTAGATCGTCTGAGACTACAGATACAGAGACAAGTTAAAGAACCAGTGGCCCAGATGGAACTGCTTAAAGAAATAGCCCAAAGAAATGCCAACGAGGCTTGTCATCAAGTAATTCTAAGTCTACCTATTAACCCTCCACCCACCATAGCAGATATGATTGAAGCGTGTGCCCAGAAAGCAGACTTGTACAGTGTACACGACAAGAAACCGGGCAACCCAAGGACAGTGGCAGCAGTGACAACAGGAATGAACAAGCCACAGATGCCACCAGGACAGCTACAGCACATCATCCGTTTCCAGTGCAAGAGGCCAGGACATTTTGCAAGGAACTGTCCTCAAACCCAGCAACAAGGGAAACAGCAGAAAAAGGACTCTGTTTTAATGGGAAAAGGGGAGGAAAGGGAGCGGGGTGGGAGACTGCAGAAATATAATTGTGAGGAATGTTTGCCTAATAAGGTCTGGCAACCACAAAAGCGATTCAGACTTGTAACTTCTAAAGTTTTTTGTTTCAGATCTGACCTCTGGGCTGTTGTTGAAGTAGATTTGCAGGAAAATTCACAAGACCTGGCTGGACTGGATAATAGGTATTTTGTTATTGGAGACACAGCACACACACCAATAGAGATTGAGGTGGCTCCCATGACAATTATGGGAGACCTAACACATCTCATTCTCTTAGCTAGGTGCCCTCAACCACCTTTCTATATAGACAAAGGGCAGGTGATAGCCCAGGTGATCCCTGTTCCAACAGAAGTCCCAGCAGATGACAAAGCACCAGGAGTCTACTGGGCCGAAGTTGTGGGTGAAGATAAGCCCATTATGGGGTGTAATCTAACACATAAATCAGAACATCTCCATGTAGAAGGTTTAATTGATACTGGGGCAGATGTGACCATCATACCGGAGAAGGTGTGGCCCTCACACTGGGAATTACAACCGGTAGCAGGAAAAATACAGGGTGTTGGAGGGATGAAACTGGCAAAAGTTGCTAAAGATATTGTCCAGATCGAAGGTCCGGACGGTAGAATAGCTAGTGTCCGACCTTTTGTAATTGACTACAAGTGTCCCTTGTGGGGGAGAGATACCATGTCACAGTGGGGGGTCAAATTAACAATTCCTGAGACACCTCAGGATTTTTGATAGAGGCCACTGTAGAGCGTCCGGTCCAAAAGTTATCTTGGCTAGATAATGATCCAATTTGGGTGAACCAGTGGCCTCTCAGCAAACAAAAACTTGGGGCGCTAGAAAAATTAGTAGAAGAAGAATTGGCTAAAGGACACATAGTAGAAACAACCAGCCCTTGGAATTCCCCGGTGTTTGTAATAAAAAAGCCAGGGAAAGATAAATGGCGTCTCCTTCAAGATTTAAGAGAAATAAACAAAAAAATACAAGATATGGGATCTCTCCAACCAGGAATGCCATCTCCTACCATGCTGCCACAGAATTGGCCACTAGCAGTAATTGATATTAAAGATTGTTTTTTTCAAATTCCCCTGCACCCAGATGATGCACCAAGGTTTGCCTTTTCCATTCCTACAATTAACAGAGAAGCTCCAATGAAACGGTACCACTGGACAGTGTTACCGCAGGGGATGAAAGCCAGCCCCTTCATCTGCCAGTGGTATGTGGGGTCATTGCTGTCCTCAGTGCGTGCTGAAAAGAGAGAAGCTATCGTTTTGCATTATATGGATGATATTTTAATTTCATGTCCCAATAACAACATACTGAAAGATACCCTTGACCTAGTGGTTAAAGTTTTAACCTCTGCTGGATTTCAGTTGCAGGAAGACAAAGTTCAAAGGATGCCACCTTGGAAATACCTGGGCCTGGAAATTACTGCACGGACTGTTGTTCCACAAAAATTGGAAATTATTGGTAATCCTAAAACTCTAGCAGATCTCCATTCTCTATGTGGGTCATTAAACTGGGTCAGACCATGGCTAGGTCTCACAAATGAGGACCTGAGTCCCCTACTCAATTTATTGAAAGGGGAGAGAGAGTTACTGTCTCCCAGGGAGCTGACTCCAGAAGCAAAAACTGTAATTGAAAAGGCACAAAAGGCCTTGACAGAAAGACAGGCACACCGCTTCAAACCTGAGCTGCCTTTCAAATTTATTGTCCTGGGGAAGTTACCACACCTACATGGGTTAATATTCCAATGGGCTGAGGGGCAGAGAGATGCACTCTTAATCATAGAGTGGGTCTTCCTCTCTCATCAAAGGCCCAAAACTATCACCAAGCCACAAGAGCTGATGGCTCAGCTGATTCAAAAGGCCAGAGTAAGGCTGCGAGAACTAGCAGGTTGTGACTTCATGTGTATTCACCTCCCAGTCAAGCTCTCTGGAGAAAGCAAACACTCCCCTGAGAGACTGACCAAAGAGATGTTTGAGCATCTGCTGCAGAGCAATGCTAACCTCCAGTTAGCTCTGGACAGCTATAGTGGGCAAATCTCAGTTCAAGCACCATCACACAAATTGTTTCATGAGGAATTCCACCTCATTCCTCGTGAGAAAAGGAGCCGAAGGCCACTCAAAGCGCTCACAGTGTTCACTGATGCATCTGGGACATCCCACAAGTCGGTGATGACTTGGAGAAATCCACAGACTCAGCTTTGGGAAGCTGATGTTGAGTTTGTAGAGGGGTCACCCCAGATAGCTGAACTAGCTGCAGTCGTGAGAGCCTTTGAGAAATTTTCAGAACCAATTAATTTAGTTACTGATTCAGCCTACGTAGCAGGAGTGGTGTCCAGAGCGGAACAAGCAGTTCTCAGAGACATTGAGAACGAACATCTCTTTAGATTGCTTTCAAAACTGATTTACTTAGTCTCGAATAGAGAACAACCTTTCTATGTGATGCATATAAGGGCGCACACACCGTTGCCAGGTGAAATTTCTGAGGGAAACCGGAAGGCTGATTCCCTTGCTGCCCCAGCGGAGAAGGTATGTCTCCCTGATGTGTTTCAGCAGGCAAAAATAAGTCACCAGCAATACCATCAAAATGTGCCAGGACTGATTCGTCAGTTCCAGCTGACACGGGATCAGGCTAAAGCCATCGTGGCTACCTGTCCCAATTGTCAGCTCCAGGCAGTGCCATCATTAGGCATGGGGGTTAATCCCCGAGGCCTTAAGAGCTGTGAGGTGTGGCAAACAGATATCACTCACATCCCCAGTTTTGGCCGCCTTAAGTATGTACATGTGAGTATTGATACATACTCAGGAGCGGTGTATGCCTCTGCTCACGCAGGAGAAAAGTCTATGCATGCTAAACAACATTTAGTACAGGCCTTTTCTGTATTGGGAATCCCAAAAGAAATTAAAACAGATAATGGCCCAGCGTATAAATCCAAGGAGTTCCTGGAATTTGTCCAGCAGTGGGGAGTGGAACATAAAACTGGCATCCCCCACTCCCCCACAGGTCAGGCTGTAATCGAGCGTACCCACCAGACGCTCAAACAAGTTCTAGCCAGGCAAGGCAGTGAAGCAGTGTGGATGTCTCCACAACAGAAACTCTGTAAAGCTCTGTTTACCATTAATTTCCTGAACTGCTCATTTGAAAACATGAATCCTCCTGTGACTCGGCATTTTAACAATAGTAGTCAGTTTAAATTGTCACAGCATCCACCAGTGTTAATCAGAGACCCTGAAACTTGGGAAACCAAGGGTCCCTATGAACTTGTCACCTGGGGGCGTGGTTACGCGTGTGTATCCACCCCCACAGGCCCCCGATGGATTCCTCAGAAATGGGTAAAACCTTTTGTTCCAAAGAATCCAGCACCAGCAAGAAAAAAGGAGAAGCAAGTGGCTGTTGCTTCCAAGAGAAGACGCCGCTGAAGAGAGCAAGAAGAAACCTCTCTAGCCTCTGACCTGCATACTGTAACTGTAAATATGTTTTAAAAAATGTCTGTTTCCTTTTTTTTAGAAATAACCTACCTCTTACTCAAATCCAAGATGAGCCTTAACCCTGCTGTCATCCTGCTCGCACTGAGCAGCCTGACAGCAGCCTGGATCGTCCCACAGCCACGCCAGAACATCTGGGTGACCCTGGCACAAACACTCCAACAGGAAAACATATGCCTATCGACAGCAGCAGCAAAAAATCCTATGTCTACCTGCCTGGTAGGAATTCCTTTGCAAGATAATGAATTCACACACAGCTTTAGTACACTGACTCCTGAAGCAGATAATAAACTACACAGTACTCACGTAGAAGCAGAGTTAAGAAACCCCTTCGAAGAGTGGCTACCCCATTTTCCTAAGGCAACCCAGGAACCCCAGGAGTTAGAGCTACTGGGTTCCTCCCCAGCATCATACTGTGTGCACTTTAGGGTCAGTCCTTCAACTCATAAAGAAACATTCCACCATATAGTACAACATCGAGAAGAGTTCACAGCAAAAAGGTGGTGCCGTGTACTAAGCTACATCAAAGTGCACTCCTTAGCTCATACACAACCCAAAAGCCTCCCCAAAGGACTGTTCCTCATTTGTGGGGACCGTGCATGGGCAGGAATTCCATCCCGTCTCCTCGGAGGGCCGTGTACCATAGGGCGTCTATCATTGTTAGCGCCCAACCAAACATTAATTGGCGAGTGGACCCATAAAACCAATTTGACAAAAAAAATTCAAAAAAGAAGTGCTACAACATTAGATGAAAATTGTGACTCAGAGATTTTCCATTGGTCAAAATCAAAAAGAATTGCTGCATCCATTTTTCTTCCTTGGGTGGCTGCAGCCAAAGCCCTAGGTGAATTGGGACACCTAGAGTGCTGGGTAGTAAAACAAGCAAATTTAACATCTAATGCCATAAGTGCCCTCCTAGAAGATGAAGAAATTACCAGGCAGGCGACACTTCAAAACCGTGCTGCAATAGACTTTCTCCTATTGCTCCACGGGCACGAGTGCCAGGAGTTCGAGGGTCTCTGCTGCATGGATCTGACATCAAAAGCTCCCAACATCCACGCCACGCTCCGAGAGATGAAAAGCATGATTGGACAAGTCAAGCAAGAAGCAGATGACTGGTTTAATGGACTGTTTAAAAACTGGGGACTCTCGGGGTGGTGGACTTCAGTCGTGAAAACCATTCTGTCACTGCTAGGTGTTGTTTTGTTGACAGTGTTAGTGTTTGGAGTGCTGAGCAAAATACTGTACAGAAGCATAGTTAAACTAGTGTCAGCTACCTCAGATGTCAACCATATAGAGTTGGCAGACCGGAGTAAACCCCACCAGCCTGCAAATGGAGATTGGTGGGCCACTTCAAGTCAATAAGACGTATAAACCTGTTACCCCTCATTTAATTACATATATCAAAGTAGGGGCAGATGTGGTAATGCATATTTCTGGGTGTTCCCTAGTTTCTGTGTGGACCTCCTATACAGCTGTGACGTGTTTTTCCCCTCCCCTCCCTGTCCCTGAAACATGATCCCATTGGTTGGTGTTATATGTCCCCCCGCCCCTCTCCCGAGGTTTGAAAGAGCCCGGGAAAGTGAAACCCGGCCTCTTTTTTCCCCTGGAGCCCAGCCAGAATAAACATCCCCCGATACTCCGGGGGGAAAAAGTAGCTTCCTTTGGGTCTTTTTTCGGTCTCGAAGGACCCCCTGAACCCCTCCGTCGACAGAGCTAGCCTGGATTTACGTCGAGGGGCTAAGGAAGGGTTTCCTTCAGTAGGTGAGAGAAGGCCCAGAACTTCTAGGCAAGGATGGGCATAGGAAGGCCAGGCAGAAACAGGAAGGCCTAGGCAAGGCTAGGTTTCCCTGGAGGAAAGCAGTCAAGTGTGGGCAGGTCAAGTGTGGGCGTAGGCACTGGAGGGAGTGCAAGGTTAGGGAGGCAAGGCAGGGCAAGGCAAGGAAACTTTGGGGTCACCAAGGCAAGACAAATGAGAGGTACATTCAAAGACTGCTGGTACACAAAAGGGGCTAGGACAGACTTCTCTGGCTGGCCTTGATCTCATATGGGCCATCTCTAATCTGCACCTAATACACTTGGATTACCTGCTTTCCTTGGTATACAAAAGAACTGTCATTCTGGTCCTGAAGCGCAAAGGTGAAATGTGAATTTTATGTCCAAAATTCAAGACATGTAAGGATAGGTGCCAGAAGCAAGCTGCCAGGACAGATGGGTGTGCTTGCACGTGACCTCTTTTGGGCTTCCTCTCACATGCTCCTGAAACGCTGGAGGTACGTGAAAGCCTTGAGAGTCCTAGGAGAAGCAGGCAGGGCAAGGCAAGATGAAGAAATTCCGCAAAAAGAGGGGTATTGAATTCCAGGTGGGGGACGAGTGAGCAAGGGAATGCAAGGCAAGGGAGAGGAGAGGTTCAAAGGTAACGCCAAGAAAAGTGGTGGCTTTGCCAGGCAAGACAAAGGAGAGGCAAGCAAGGCAATGAGAGTCCTAGAAGGAGAAGGAAATGAAAGATTGGAGCTGGACAAAGGGGAAGGGAAAGTGGACAAAGTGGCAAGGGGGATGGGTGGTGCAAGGCACTGGACTGGTAGGAAGGGCAAGGGAAAGACATGGATGGGTCAGGAAGGAAGAGGAAAACAATGGCCAGGAATGACAAAGAAATGCAAGGTTGGATAGGAAAGGAAAGGCAAGGCAATGTAGGGAAGGGGTAGGCCAGACAATGGGTGTCTTAAGAGGAAAAGTATGCATAGCAAGGCCAAGAGAAAAGCGGTAAAGAAGTTAGCGTGGGGGATAGGTGAGTGTAGCTGAGAAAGAAAGAAAATGCCTCATTCCAGTTTGTATGTATGTATGTATGTGTGTGTGAAGTTTGCAGGATGTAAAGCAGAAGAAAGCAGTGACTTGATGGTGGAGTGAATGGATGCTTTTGAATACACGTGGCAAGGTCCAAGCAAACTATTTGTCTTGGCACATCTGTGTCCCATAAACTTCTTAGTTTAGATTCAGACTGTAAGCGGGACAGAGAACACCCCTAAAATTACAGCTGAGCAAGAAAGCAGGTCGCATCAGCATGTTTTAAAGGAAGCAGTTTTTTTGTGTGAGAAGAAAATGGACATATGAGACTCCAGCAGTATCGACGTTCAGCTTAGAAGCAAAGTGCAATGATTCCGTACAAACTCTGAAAATAAAACGCAGCAATAAAAAGGCAATGGGACATGTCAGCGAAAGCTTTGTGGCCAAGCAGGGTGAGATGTTTGAAGCAGAACCACAGTTTGGTTTCACTAAGGATCCATCATGGTGGATTGCAAACATGTGCCAAGACAACACATATTCTGCAGCTGTTGCAGCTCTCCGCAGGAACACTAGCACTTTCCCTTAGACTCTAAAATGCAGAGAAATGGCCTGCGCAGCGCAGAAGCTATTTGTGCTGCTTGTACACCTCTTCCAACCCCTCAGTGGAAATTATTGCGCCTGCCTTTAGACTCTGAGATCCAGAGAACACAATGGTAGAGGCAGTGGAGAATGGAAGGTGAGAGTGAAGTTTGATGAGTGAGTTTGATATGACTTATGTGGAGCACGCAGAAAATGTAGCCCCGTACTGGTTTTTACACCTGGAGCCTATTTCTGTAAGACATTTCAGGTGGACATTTTTGATCAAGAAGCCAGAGTGAAAAAATTGACAGCAGGTGTCTCTGGGAAAGAAAAAGGAGCAAGGCGTCGTGTGCCATTTAAATGCTGCTATAAGAAGGGCGTACTTTAGCAGCATCTCTCTTGACACTTCTATCTGTGTAATCTCTAGCTGCTTGGACACAGCGACACTGAAAATAATTGTACTGCAAATACCAAGTTACACAGGGAAAAAGGGTAGGTCAGCAAATGCCTTCTGTCCTGGCACATCTCTCAGTCAGAACTCCAGCTGAAAAATTTTGCTGTAATGATGGACTGTGCCACTTGGAGAGAATTTATATAGTTGGGAAGAAACATTCAAAGCCCTAGTGCATTTCGTCTATTTTACGGACCTCAAAGGCACTATGAAGGCCAGCACTAGCTTTTTGTTGGACTTTTTCTTTTTGAGTAGCTGCTGGACGTTTTGAAGCGGTTTGGGATCTGCTAGAGTGCAAGGTAATACATAGAGTTTGAAGAAAGTGATATACACATTTTATATCTCCAGGGAGGTGGATGCAGTTCAGTGTGTGCGAGTTACATGTTGAGCAGCTGATCACACAGAAAAGAAGAGGCTGCGCTGCAATTGCCTTTTCATTTGCAGCTTATAAACTGCACAGCCCACAATGAAACAATTCCACTTCCTTCTGTGCTACATACAGGATCACATTCTCTCAGTCTCTAAGAGCCAGGACCCCCAGCGGAGCTCTTCCCTGCGCTGCTCCTACACCAATGAGGCCGGAGCCGCAAACAGCTTGGCTTTTTCCCTGGCACCGGCTGCCAGCGCTCATCAAAATAACCACACGATGGCGCTGTCGACTAACAAAAGAAGGAAACGCACCGAGGCCAGCTCCAAAGGACAGAGCCCAGTTGGAAACGTCCCTGCTCTCAAATTAACTGTGCCACGAAAAAAAGACTTTGCTGATCTTCCCCCTCCAAGTGTGCAAACATTTTTGCACCACACTCAAAGGGCAACACAAAATCCTCTGCCCTAACAAACATTTTCACTCTCGCAGAGTCCGGTAACAAACTCAAAGACATCCGCTCAACAAATGTGCCAGCGGAGAGAGAAAGTTCTTTGCTGCCTACAATTTCAACTTCACCCATCAAACAATGAACACACACCCTGCTATTAGCACTTTTCTTTTCTGCTCTACGCTCCTAAGCTTTCAGTCTCAGAGTCAAGATCCAAGCAGCATGGCAACAGGGACTACTCACACACTAAAGCTACAAGGACAAAAAGCTCAACAACTTGGTGTCTAGATTCCCACTGTCAGTTCAACAGCTCTAACCCACAGGGAAACCTCTTGGGAAAAACCTTTAAATTCACTGAGACCACCCAAAGTGCCCATCCAAACTTAATTTCTTTGCCAAAGCGAATAACAAGAAGCTCATTTCAGGAGAAATGGAGTCCCCTCCTCCAAAATCCAAAACATCCAGTGACTGATCCCATACAATGGTGTCAGAACACTCTTACTAGAGGCAGACAGCCTTCCAAAGATGGATACTGACTCAATGACTGTACAAATTGAGGGAGTGCTTCCAAATATGCCGGCACAAGAAGCTGCTGTCGTCCTTGAGCTGCGCGACACAGCTTCTTATCTGCACCTCCAACTCTGGGGCTACGTGCTTTCCTTCCCATGAGAAAGCATTGCCATTCTCCTTCAGAAACTTACCAAGCCAAGCTGTATGCCATGTTCTGTACTATGTCCAACAATGGCTCCTGCACAGAAGGGTCTACGACATAAATATCTTGCTGGACTATACCTCCTCATGGTACCTTTAACGCCTGCCCTATTACATTGTCACTATATCTTTTACTTGCCAAGGAAAGGCACTCAGAGTCACTTGGCCTTGCCTTGCCTTTGATGCTGTGGCTAGTCTACTCTTGTTTTGCTTGCTTCCTTATGTGTGCCTTGCCTGGCAAGACCTAGAAAGACCTTCCTTGCTTTGCTTTGCCTTGCCTACCGCTCTTTGCAATGCAAACCAAGTGTAGGCGCAATTGTAGGCAAGTCAAGGGAGAAGTTGACAAGGCTGGAGCCATGAGGGGCAAGCAAATGGAGTGGTAGGTGAGAGTGTTGAGAGACCGCCAGCTCTTCACCACTCTTCACAGAAGTAATCGTGAATGCCCGTTTATTTCTATCTTTAGCACACTTTATCGGGTTCTACAGGGTCTGCAGGCAGAACAAGCTACTATTGGCTAACACACACAGTTTACATTTTTTCTCTTACACACAGGGATATTGTTTTGCTTTACTCTCTCTTCTGCATGAAGGTTTCAAGGACTTTAGCCCTTAATATCACGACTTACTTCAAAGGCTGGTTTGTGCATACAGGCCTTTACTAATATATAAAATATAGCAACAAATCCCCCTTTCTCTTTTTGCACAAACCAGGCTTTGGATAAGATAACATACAACTTAGACTGTCATCCCAATTAACATTATAAGTAAAGTCTGTCCCCCTTCTAGCATAAGAGACTTCAACCATCTAGTGATGCCGCAGCTGGCGAACCAATTTCCAATGGGATCACTATCTTCTTTCAGGGCATGTAACCCATCCTTTAGCTGTTGTAGTTGTTCATGGATGGAAGCTGAATGATCAGTAAGATCCAAGCAGCACATGCCTTCAAACTCTCCACAACCATGTCCTTGTGCTAAGAGCAAAAGGTCAATTGCAACTTGATTTCATAGTACTGCATGATACACACTACTCACATCGGCTGAAAGCTCACTTAACATTGTGGATGTTAAGTTTAACTCTTTCCTAGTCCAGCAAGCGAGCCTTTTTAGGGTGGCTAAACTTTAATTCATTCAGGCTTCGCTTTGACTGTTTGATGTTCTTCATTTTGCTAGCTATATTCAACAATTGATGTAAGCTTGGGTGGAACAAAGTGAGTTTCCCAAGATAACAGGGTCTTCTATGTGGATTAGCAGGAATCTAATTCCATGCTCTATCTCCACAGATTAGGAATATGGAACTAGGTAATCGCTTTGGTAATTGTCCTGTGAGATTGCACCATGAATAAAGGCTTTACTTACAGTGGTAGTAACGAGATCAGCTATAGGGTTGACTGCAACTCAGTGCTGTATTACTTTGTTAGAATGACTTTTTGTCGGGGGTTCAAACATTATCCATCCACCTGAGGTATTGGTGGAACATAACAAATCCAATTCTTCTGAGGGTTGTAACATTAAGAGCTTTGGTAATTTTTGCTTGCCAACAGGCTTCAAGTTGTCTTAATGTGAAGCCAGCAGTGCGACTGCACTCTTGCAACACTGCCAATCGATTCAGTTGAGTCTCATTACTAATTAAACCTTTAAATGCTGGAGGATCCCATTCAGGGACTCCTGGGAGACAGGTGCGAAAGGATCTCCAGGGGTGGCTAGGCTCAAACACATTGACCTTTGGCCAGTTCAATGTGCCAGAGTGATTCATATATTCTGTCACTTTTGGATGTTAGTTAGCAGACAGTTGGTCATGACTATACACAACACAATTACCATAAGCAGTTTACCATGTAAATGACACCATATTTGCAAACTCACAGCTAGAACTTCAATCGTTAAATGAACTTTCAAAGATGCTTACACTACCTCTTGAAGAGGGAATACTTATACTTTATACTAACATAACAATTACTACACAAGCTAAACACTTAAACTATTGTCTAACTACTTTTAACACAGGTGCTCTGGTATATATGTAGTCTAAGCGTGAAAGCAATTTGCTGAAAGGGTAAACACACAACTACAATTTGCCTTATATACAATTAAATGGAGTCTCTACACTTCTTAGATCTTCTACAGAATTTCTCCAGCACGATTCAGTCCTGGAACGTTCACTGCTCCTGTGATGTCAGCTGGCAGTTGATCGGTGACTGAGGGCTTTGATGTTCAAGTTGTTCTTCAGATCCTTCTAAATCTTAAAACAAAGGATACCTGAAAAATTGGTAGAGACACAACATCATAATAACAACATAAAATTTCTGTTGGCAACTGTCTGTATAGTGTTCAGACACAACTGTGTCCTGACAGGTCCACTTCTGATCCATGTCTGGAGTACCAAGGCTGTGTGATGACATCTCTGTTCACTGGATCTCATGTGTTCAGAGACAGACAGTCTGGTCAGATGGACAGGTGACCTTTCTGAACCTGCCAACAAAACACAGACACTTCTCTCCTTGAAGTTAATGAATTACACTAATTAAATGCTTTTAGGGCATCAATCTCCCCCGTTTTTTTAAAAAAAATAAAAATGAGATGTACTTCTGTTCAACATTAACACAAAACCATATACACAATTAATAAGAACTTATACTAGTTAAAAATCAATTAAATCTTAAACATTATTAATAACATATATAATATAAAACTGCTATTAATTACTAAAACACTGCACCAGCATCCCATAGTTAGCAAACAAACAGAAACAAAAATCAGTGAAGGATTGGATCATCACCTCCGGAAAATGACTCTCCAAGCCCACTCCAAAATTGATCCAGCTGTCATATTAATAGGGTCAAATTGCTGAGTCAAAAAGTGACTCAAATACTGATTTGGGACAGAAAATATCTGGATCTGTTGGCAAACATTCTATCCAGGTAAAGTCAAGGCTTGGCCAGGGCCTGGCTTTAAACTGGAAAGATGCCTCTTAACTCATTTCTAAAACAAGGTTCTCAATAGTAGCAGCTATGAGATGCTTACAGCATAGCAAACTGTTAAAATGCATTTGTACAAAGCAAGGGATCAGAAGCCTTAGGTACCAGACCAATTAAACCATGCAGCAGTTGGTTTAATCTGGAGCCTCCCCCATGGCAGCTGATCCTCAGCAATGGTACATCTTCTTAAAATTCTGGAAACACTGAAAAATAATAAAGCTATGAAAAACAAAATTGCAGAGATTGCAACAACCAATAGAACTTCCAATGAAGTCAAGGGTGTCACAGACTGCATTCACTTCTATCCACAAGCAGGTGTTCATCAGTGTTTCATCACAGCTGTCTCAGCTGTGGCCGTCCTCCTCACTCTAGGAAAACAACTATACTTTGCAGTTTAAATAAGTGTCTCCAAGAAAACATAAAACAATTTAAATTAAACAATATTTAAACCCAACAATAATTACATATGACAAAAGGAAATAACAAACTTAACCTTAAAAGAATATCTAAGTTAGAAAACTTAACTTAAAAACATTCAAGCCTAAACATTATAAAACTTGACTATCCTTAATTCTATTAGCATTTAATCTATATTAAATGAAAACATAACTTAATCTTATTCTGTTACTACAAAAGAGCAACTAAAAGTTTAATATATACCTTTTAAACACAATATAACAATAACATGGATTCACTATAAAGATTATAAAAATGTAACAAACACATCACAATTCTATGTCATCTAGCTTTGAGAATAACCTACAATAACTGCAAATGTTACTAAAAATACTTATTCATAATAGAAATTTGCCTAGTATATGCTTAAATTGGTTAGGATGTTAAAGTGCAGTTTTTCTAAAGAAAAACCACAACAACAACATGGGATTTGGCAAGTTGCCATCCAGCTTTTGTAGCACTTTTCAAAAACATTAAGTCCAATTTTTAAACTAAAATCTAAAATCCAAATTGGTATATATGCAGTTATATGTGTTTATATAACAAAAGACTCACATTAAAATTCCCTTATTAAAATTGTGGAAAAACCAAACAAATAGATAATATATACTTTAACTTAACTTTGTCTTATACAGTAAAATTCTCTTGACTAATTATTTTTTAAACCACAAATCTCTTCTGTAGATAACATTAATTGGAAGAAGGTTTTCCTAAAAGCTATAAATCACACCATATTTTAACCTTGGGTTCTAAAACCAATTATTGCAAGGCAACTTCTGTTAGTATTCACCATAAACACTTTTTTTTTTTTTTTTTTCTTTTCTTTTCTTAACTTTCAAAGAACCACAATAATTTCTCTAATAAAACTCTAAAAACTGCAATTGCATAAACTCATAATTACTTAAAACACAAAATTAACTCCAAAAGGGTATACAAAAACACTCCGAAAACCCAATAAATCACGACTCTGCAACAAACCAGGCACCATCTTGTTGTAGTGCATCTAAAATCTTGGTACCTCCCAAGGGTAAAACTCACCTGTGGGTTGTGTAATGTTAGTTCCTACCTGAGAACCTTCTTTCCCTTCCCCCTTCCCATTGGCTGTGACCTCCCTGCATCCCCTAATCACCCCTGCCCCCTGGTATAAGAGATAAGACCCTGAGCATTTCGCTCTCTCTCTTGCCCCGGATGGAACACAGACAATAAACCCGGGATTATTCCAGCAAGTTTGAGCCTCCTGTGTCTAGATACTTTGAGTCCGTGTTGTATCCACTCCAGGACCCCCTCCGCCGCCTGTGCCTTAAGACGAGCAGGCTCGCACCACGGGGGGTGGGACAGAGGGGTCCCACCGAGGAGAGGGATAGCGACAGAGTGGCGCCCGGACGGGGGCTGCACAAGCCCACGTAAAGGCTTATCGGAGCCAGGGTGAGCCGTTCTTTGGAGACTTTGGATGCGGTTTAAAACAGCAAAAAAGTTTCCGAAAAGGAGTCGAAAATCCTCCAGCACCAGAGGACCGATTCCAGGGCAACAAGTATCCTTCCACTGCCAGAAAACGACAGAAAAAGGTAAGATTGAACTCCGACACCGGGCTGGGAGGGGTGGAGAGTGAAACAGACCCCGGGGGTCTGTGTTCTGTGTAACTCCTTCCCAGCGGCAGCAGCCCCGAGCGTGTGGGGCTCCCCCAGCCGTGGGCAGAGACGGGGTGGGGGAGGGAGAGGGATTCTCCCCGCTGCCTGTATTGTGTGAGTTCAATTGTAAATCCTTTTGGTGCGACTTTGTTTTCTGTGGTAGGGAAAATAGACAGATTGTGTGCAGAGCTGCTTTGACCTCCAAAATGGGAGCCCGGCTATGCACACAAGAAAGGAGTCATACACAAAAAATACAGACATTTTTAAGAACCACAAATGTAAAAATTTCAAAACATAAGATAAAACAGTTTGTATCATATTTGACTCAGCAAAGTGAACAGATCGAATTGTTGAAATTAGATTCAGTAACTGCCTGGGATAAAATTGGAAATTTATTAACCTTAAAAATAGAAGGAGGAGACAAATCGGCCCTAAAATTCCTCCCGGTTTTTCTTTTAATTCGAAAAGAATTAGTTAACAGAGAAATAAAAACGGAAGACAAACAAGCACCACAGTATCCATTTAACTTCCCTAACTTTTCCCCCAAAACCTCTATTCCCCCAATAGAAAAGATACCCGAGACAAACAATACAAGTTCTAGTCCGGTGTGTCTCTCTCAGTCACCCAGTCCTGCCTCACAAGCCGTCAAGGCTCCCTCCCTATACCCTGTCAGTGTTACAGAAAATGTATCTTCCTCTCCCCACATGGCAGAGAGCCAAAATGGCACTTGCCACGTGTTACCTGGCCACATGGTGAATCCCCCTGTGTATTCCCTTTCTCCTACCCATGATCCCTCCCAGCCCTGCTTGACCCCACCCTATGACCCTGCCCCCCGAGGCTATAACCCTATCCCCTATCCCTCCGGCCCCTGTCCTGTGGGGAGGGGGGGCGGAGAGGGAGGGAGTTACAACCCTTGCTCCTGCAGAGGGGCAGGGGGAGGGGTGTCCCGGCCCTGCCCCCCGATGGGGGAGTGCCTGTCTGCCGAGCCTGGAGAGGTGGAGCACGGATACTCTCCCAGCTCCTGCGGGGGTGGGGCTGGGTCCCTCCACAAGCCCGATGAGGGAATGGGAACCCCGGGACGCGGCGGGGGGGGATCCGGACCCCCGGAGCCCGGCGGGGGCGGGGGCGGAACCCCGGGATGCGGCGGGGGGGGATCGGGACCCCCGGGACCCGACGTGAGGGGGGGCCGCCCCATGCCCGGCTCCTGTGGGGAAACAGGCACCCCGGAGCCCGGCGTGAGGGGATTTGGACCCCCGGAGCCCGGCAGGGGCGGGGGCGGACCCCCGGAGCCTGGTGTGCGGGGGGGCGGCCCCCCGCCCGGCTCCTGCGGGGAAGGAGCTGTGTCTCTCCACAGGTGTGGGGAAGGAACAGGCACCCCGGAGCCCGGCAGGGGCGAGCAAAGAAGCCCAGGGAATGGCAGCCCTGGAGAAAATGAAGTTATAGTAACAGCAGCCCCTGTTGTATACAATCACAACAGAGGAGCAATGAGATTACAACATCAGCCTTTCAATTACCAAGTAATCAAAGATATTTGTAAAATTAAAAATGATTTTGGTCGTGATAGTGAAGTCTTAAGGGGAATGATAAGAACCACATTGAAATCACTGGATATAATTCCTGCAGATATTAAAAATTTATTTCGGTGTTTGCTAACTCCCTCTGAATATGATCTTTGGGAAAGTTTATGGAAAAGATCGTTAACAAAACTCCTAGCTGAACTCAAACAAAGTAATCAAAATGCACATGATACAGAGAACAATGAAATCACTTTAGACCATTTATGTGGGGAGGGAAATTGGATTAACCCTGCCGATCAAGTGAGAATATTAACAAAGTTTGTTACAGATAAAGTTTGTGATGTAGCTGAAAACATTTTTTACCAATTACCAACAGCTGATATTCAAGTCAATTATGTTAATATTAACCAGTTTCCATGTGAGACTTTCTTACAGTTTGTAGATCGTCTGAGACTACAGATACAGAGACAAGTTAAAGAACCAGTGGCCCAGATGGAACTGCTTAAAGAAATAGCCCAAAGAAATAGCCCAAAGAAATGCCAACGAGGCTTGTCATCAAGTAATTCTGAGTCTACCTATTAATCCTCCACCCACCATAGCAGATATGATTGAAGCGTGTGCCCAGAAAGCAGACTTGTACAGTGTACACGACAAGAAACCGGGCAACCCAAGGACAGTGGCAGCAGTGACAACAGGAATGAACAAGCCACAGATGCCACCAGGACAGCTACAGCACATCATCTGTTTCCAGTGCAAGAGGCCAGGACATTTTGCAAGGAACTGTCCTCAAACCCAGCAACAAGGGAAACAGCAGAAAAAGGACTCTGTTTTAATGGGAAAAGGGGAGGAAAGGGAGCGGGGTGGGAGACTGCAGAAATATAATTGTGAGGAATGTTTGCCTAATAAGGTCTGGCAACCACAAAAGCGATTCAGACTTGTAACTTCTAAAGCTTTTTGTTTCAGATCTGACTGCTGGGCTGTTGTTGAAGTAGGTTTGCAGGAAAATTCACAAGACCTGGCTGGACTGGATAATAGGTATTTTGTTATTGGAGACACAGCACACACACCAATAGAGATTGAGGTGGCTCCCATGACAATTATGGGAGACCTAACACATCTCAGTCTCTTAGCTAGGTGCCCTCAACCACCTTTCTATATAGACAAAGGGCAGGTAATAGCCCAGGTGATCCCTATTCCAGCAGAAGTCCCAGCAGATGACAAAGCACCAGGAGTCTACTGGGCAGAAGTTCTGGGTGAAGATAAGCCCATTATGGGGTGTAATCTAACACATAAATCAGAACATCTCCATGTAGAAGGGTTAATTGATACTGGGGCAGATGTGACCATCATACCGGAGAAGGTGTGGCCCTCACATTGGGAATTACAACCAGTGGCAGGGAAAATACAGGGTGTTGGAGGAATGAAACTGGCAAAAGTTGCTAAAGATATTGTCCAGATCGAAGGTCCGGACGGTGGAATAGCTAGTGTCCGACCTTTTGTAATTGACTACAAGTGTCCCTTGTGGGGGAGAGATACCATGTCGCAATGGGGGGTAAAATTAACAATTCCTGAGACACCTCAGGATTTTTGATAGAGGCCACTGTAGAGCGTCCGGTCCAAAAGTTATCTTGACTAGATAATGATCCAATTTGGGTGAACCAGTGGCCTCTCAGCAAACAAAAACTTGGGGCGCTAGAAAAATTAGTGGAAGAAGAATTGGCTAAAGGACACATAGTAGAAACAACCAGCCCTTGGAATTCCCCGGTGTTTGTAATAAAAAAGCCAGGGAAAGATAAATGGCGTCTCCTTCAAGATTTAAGAGAAATAAACAAAAAAATACAAGATATGGGATTTCTCCAACCAGGAATGCCATCTCCCACCATGCTGCCGCAAAATTGGCCACTAGCAGTACTTGATATTAAAGATTGTTTTTTTCAAATTCCCCTGCACCCAGAGGATGCACCAAGGTTTGCCTTTTCCATTCCTACAATTAACAGGGAAGCTCCAATAAAACGGTACCACTGGACAGTGTTACCTCAGGGGATGAAAGCCAGCCCCTTCATCTGCCAGTGGTATGTGGGGTCATTGCTGTCCTCAGTGCGTGCTGAAAAGAGAGAAGCTATCATTTTGCATTACATGGATGATATTCTAATTTCATGTCCCAATAACAACATACTGAAAGATACCCTTGACCTAGTGGTTAAAGTTTTAACCTCTGCTGGATTTCAGTTGCAGGAAGACAAAGTTCAAAGGATGCCACCTTGGAAATACCTGGGCCTGGAAATTACTGCACGGACTGTTGTTCCACAAAAATTGGAAATTATTGGTAATCCTAAAACTCTAGCAGATCTCCACTCTCTATGTGGGTCACTAAACTGGGTCAGACCATGGCTAGGTCTCACAAATGAGGACCTGAGTCCCCTACTCAATTTATTGAAAGGGGAGAGAGAGTTACTGTCTCCCAGGGAGCTGACTCCAGAAGCAAAAACTGTAATTGAAAAGGCACAAAAGGCCTTGACAGAAAGACAGGCACACCGCTTCAAACCTGAGCTGCCTTTCAAATTTATTGTCCTGGGGAAGTTACCACACCTACATGGGTTAATATTCCAATGGGCCGAGGGGCAGAGAGATGCACTCTTAATCATAGAGTGGGTCTTCCTCTCTCATCAAAGGCCCAAAACTATCACCAAGCCACAAGAGCTGATGGCTCAGCTGATTCAAAAGGCCAGGGTAAGGCTGCGAGAACTAGCAGGTTGTGACTTTATGTGTATTCACCTCCCAGTCAGGCTCTCTGGAGAAAGCAAACACTCCCCTGAGAGACTGACCAAAGAGATGTTTGAGCATCTGCTGCAGAGCAATGCTAACCTCCAGTTAGCTCTGGACAGCTATAGTGGGCAGATTTCAGTTAATGCACCATCACACAAATTGTTTCATGAGGAATTCCACCTCATTCCTCGTGAGAAAAGGAGCCGAAGGCCACTCAAAGCGCTCACAGTGTTCACTGATGCATCTGGGACATCCCACAAGTCGGTGATGACTTGGAGAAATCCACAGACTCAGCTTTGGGAAGCTGATGTTGAGTTTGTAGAGGGGTCACCCCAGATAGCTGAACTAGCTGCGGTCGTGAGAGCCTTTGAGAAATTTTCAGAACCAATTAATTTAGTTACTGATTCAGCCTACGTAGCAGGAGTGGTGTCCAGAGCGGAACAAGCAGTTCTCAGAGACATTGAGAACGAACATCTCTTTAGATTGCTTTCAAAACTGATTTACTTGGTCTCGAATAGAGAACAACCTTTCTATGTGATGTATATAAGGGCGCACACACCGTTGCCAGGTGAAATTTCTGAGGGAAACCGGAGGGCTGATTCCCTTGCTGCCCCAGCGGAGAAGGTATGTCTCCCTGATGTGTTTCAGCAGGCAAAAATAAGTCACCAGCAATACCATCAAAATGTGCCAGGACTGATTCGTCAGTTCCAGCTGACACGGGATCAGGCTAAAGCCATCGTGGCTACCTGTCCCAATTGTCAGCTCCAGGCAGTGCCATCATTAGGCATCGGAGTTAATCCCCGAGGCCTTAAGAGCTGTGAGGTGTGGCAAACAGATATCACTCACATCCCCAGTTTTGGCCGCCTTAAGTATGTACATGTGAGTATTGATACATACTCAGGAGCGGTGTATGCCTCTGCTCACGCAGGAGAAAAGTCTGTGCATGCTAAACAACATTTAGTACAGGCCTTTTCTGTATTGGGAATCCCTAAAGAAATTAAAACAGACAATGGCCCAGCGTATAAATCCAAGGAGTTCCTGGAATTTGTCCAGCAGTGGGGAGTGGAACATAAAACTGGCATCCCCCACTCCCCCACAGGTCAGGCTGTAATCGAGCGTACCCACCAGACGCTCAAACAAGTCCTAGCCAGGCAAGGCAGTGAAGCAGTGTGGATGTCTCCACAACAGAAACTCTGTAAAGCTCTGTTTACCATTAACTTCCTAAACTGCTCATTTGAAAACATGAATCCTCCTGTAACTCGGCATTTTAACAATGGTAGTCAGTTTAAATTGTCACAGCATCCACCAGTGTTAATCAGAGACCCTGAAACTTGGGAAACCAAGGGTCCCTATGAACTTGTCACCTGGGGGCGTGGTTACGCGTGTGTATCCACCCCCACAGGCCCCCGATGGATTCCTCAAAAATTTGTAAAACCTTTTATTCCAAAGAATCCAGCACCAGCAAGAAAAAAGGAGAAGCAAGTGGCTGTTGCTTCCAAGAGAAGACGCCGCTGAAGAGAGCAAGAAGAAACCTCTCTAACCTCTGACCTGCATACTTTGGCTGTGAATTTGTTTTAAAAAAATTTCTGTTCCTTTTTTTTTCTTTTTGTAGAAATAACCTACCTCTTACTCAAATCCATGTTTTTCATTTTTATATAACAGAAAAGGGTGAGGTGTTGTAGTGCATCTAAAATCTTGGTACCTCCCAAGGGTAAAACTCACCTGTGGGTTGTGTAATGTTAGTTCCTACCTGAGAACCTTCTTTCCCTTCCCCCTTCCCATTGGCTGTGACCTCCCTGCATCCCCTAATCACCCCTGCCCCCTGGTATAAGAGATAAGACCCTGAGCATTTCGCTCTCTCTCTTGCCCCGGATGGAACACAGACAATAAACCCGGGATTATTCCAGCAAGTTTGAGCCTCCTGTGTCTAGATACTTTGAGTCCGTGTTGTATCCACTCCAGGACCCCCTCCGCCGCCTGTGCCTTGAGACGAGCAGGCTCGCACCACGGGGGGTGGGACAGAGGGGTCCCACCGAGGAGAGGGATAGCAACACCATCTCAGTGCCCCCCGCCCAGAGAGGGAGCGGGGGGGTGGACTGCCCGCCCCGCCGCTGCTGCAGCTCTGCTCTTATCTTTCTTCACATTCTCCACATACTCTCACAGCGAGGAAAAACGGAGAGAAAGAAAAAAAACCTCACAAAGTTAACTTTAACAAATGCATTTTTTTTTTTTTCTCTCAATCTCTCTTGTCGTTTGCCGATAGAGGAAAAAGGCATACTTTTGCAAAAGCAGGCGATTTTACACGAAAAGTCTCTCACGGCCAGGTGCTAACAACGGTGATCATTGCAGCTTATCAGCTTCTAATTACAAGGATGAATTTTGAACTAGATACCATATAGTTTGAGATTTTTTGGCTAGTTTGTCTCTCTTTGAAGCTGTCTGAGCCACCTGTTTCTGCTCAGTTGTTTCTGTAATTGTTCAGAGTGGCCTTGGAGCTTTTCTTGCGCTGCTTCTACCCCCAGGGTGGTAAAGATGGAACTTTAATAAGATAGCAATGTTAAAAATGACTCCAAATATGAAGCAAATAGTTCTGGATGTATCACATCCTGCCATAACTGAACAGATTCTGTTCGTTGTTTCAGCGTTCCCTGTGGAACTTTTTTCTCATTATTTTCTTTTCCCTAACTCTCTCTCCCTCTCTCCATGGGCAATATAGATAGGAGAGCTTGCCCAGCAGTGGGAGGTAAAGGCATTTGCCGCTGTGACGCAGGTAGAATTACAGGGCTCACATCCTCAGCATATCTCACTTTTCTGTTTTTTAAGGTATTAATTACAATCTGCCAAGTTCGACCGAGAAACAGTGTCCTTGCTCTTTTCCGTAATTGCCGTTTGCCCATATATCAGAGCCGATTTATCAGTCCGTTCTTGCCCCGCAAGAAGCAGTGAGCACTGCAAATGCTCAAGACAATTAGCCCATATAATGAGCATATTCAGGTCCTTTTCCCTGGCTGCTCCGCCTCGTTTAATGAGGATGCAGAGAAGCAGTTTTTCTGCCGCTACAAATTCCACATCCATGTCAGCTGCTCGGCGGCAGGGGGGAAGGATGCGACCCTTCTACCACGCCCCTGCCTTCGGACTCCCCCAGCGACTCACCCCCGTTGATTCGCAAGCCGCCTATCTGGTACCGATCCAAGGCAGCATTAATCTGCACTCAGATCCGCTCCACCAACCTCGGTCCAAGGCTCCGTCCCACCGTGTGTGGATCCACTGAAGACCCCCTGCCTGCAGGGTGTCCCTGTTCGGGCGCCAAATGTTGAGAGACCGCCAGCTCTTCACCACTCTTCACAGAAGTAATCGTGAATGCCAGTTTATTTCTATCTTTAGCACACTTTATAGGGTTCTACAGGGTCTGCAGGCAGAACAAGGTACTATTGGCTAACACACACAGTTTACATTTTTTCTCTTACACACAGGGATATTGTTTTGCTTTACTCTCTCTTCTGCATGAAGGTTTCAAGGACTTTAGCCCTTAATATCACGACTTACTTCAAAGACTGGTTTGTGCATACAGGCCTTTACTAATATATAAAATATAGCAACATGAGAGAAGGCCCAGAACTTCTAGGCAAGGATGGGCATAGGAAGGCCAGGCAGAAACAGGAAGGCCTAGGCAAGGCTAGGTTTCCCTGGAGGAAAGCAGTCAAGTGTGGGCAGGTCAAGTGTGGGCGTAGGCACTGGAGGGAGTGCAAGGCTAGGGAGGCAAGGCAGGGCAAGGCAAGGAAACTTTTGGGTCACCCAAGGCAAGACAAATGAGAGGTACATTCAAAGACTGCTGGTACACAAAAGGGGCTAGGACAGACTTCTCTGGCTGGCCTTGATCTCACATGGGTCATCTCTAATCTGCACCTAAAACACTTGGATTACCTGCTTTCCTTGGTATACAAAAGAGCTGTCATTCTGGTCCTGAAGCGCAAAGGTGAAATGTGAATTTTATGTCCAAAATTCAAGACATGTAAGGATAGGTGGCAGAAGCAAGCTGCCAGGACAGATGGGTGTGCTTGCACGTGACCTCTTTTGGGCTTCCTCTCACATGCTCCTGAAACACTGGAGGTACGTGAAAGCCTTGAGAGTCCTAGGAGAAGCAGGCAGGGCAAGGCAAGATGAAGAAAATCCGCAAAAAGAGGGGTATTGAATTCCAGGTGGGGGACGAGTGAGCAAGGTAATGCAAGGCAAGGGAGAAAAGAGGTTCAAAGGTAACGCCAAGAAAAGTGGTGGCTTTGCCAGGCAAGACAAAGGAGAGGCAAGCAAGGCAATGAGAGTCCCAGAAGGAGAAGGAAATGAAAGATTGGAGCTGGACAAAGGGGAAGGGAAACTGGACAAAGTGGCAAGGGGGATGGGTGGTGCAAGGCACTGGACTGGTAGGAAGGGCAAGGGAAAGACATGGATGGGTCAGGAAGGAAGAGGAAAACAATGGCCAGGAATGACAAAGAAATGCAAGGTTGGATAGGAAAGGAAAGGCAAGGCAATGTAGGGAAGGGGTAGGCCAGACAATGGGTGTCTTAAGAGGAAAAGTATGCATAGCAAGGCCAAGAGAAAAGCGGTAAAGAAGTTAGCGTGGGGGATAGGTGAGTGTAGCTGAGAAAGAAAGAAAGTGCCTCATTCCAGTTTGTATGTATGTATGTGTGTGTGAAGTTTGCAGGATGTAAAGCAGAAGAAAGCAGTGACTTGATGGTGGAGTGAAAGGATGCTTTTGAATACACGTGGCAAGGTCCAAGCAAACTATTTGTCTTGGCACATCTGTGTCCCATAAACTTCTCAGTTTAGATTCAGACTGTAAGCGGGACAGAGAACACCCCTAAAATTACAGCTGAGCAAGAAAGCAGGTCGCATCAGCATGTTTTAAAGGAAGCAGTTTTTTTGTGTGAGAAGAAAATGGACATATGAGACTCCAGCAGTATCGACGTTCAGCTTAGAAGCAAAGTGCAATGATTCCGTACAAACTCTGAAAATAAAACGCAGCAATAAAAAGGCAATGGGACATGTCAGCGAAAGCTTTGTGGCCAAGCAGGGTGAGATGTTTGAAGCAGAACCACAGTTTGGTTTCACTAAGGATCCATCATGGTGGATTGCAAACATGTGCCAAGACAACTCATATTCTGCAGCTGTTGCAGCTCTCCGCAGGAACACTAGCGCTTTCCCTTAGGCTCTAAAATGCAGAGAAATGGCCTGCGCAGCGCAGAAGCTATTTGTGCTGCTTGTACACCTCTTCCAACCCCTCAGTGGAAACTATTGCGCCTGAAACTATTGCGCCTGCCTTTAGACTCTGAGATCTAGAGAACACAATGGTAGAGGCAGTGGTGGAGAATGGAAGGAAAGAGTGAAGTTTGATGAGTGAGTTTGATGTGACTTATGTGGAGCACGCAGAAAATGTAGCCCCGTACTGGTTTTTACACCTGGAGCCTATTTCTGTAAGACACTTCAGGTGGACATTTTTGATCAAGAAGCCAGAGTGAAAAAATTGACAGCAGGTCTCTCTGGGAAAGAAAAAGCAGCAAGGCGTCGTGTGCCATTTAAATGCTGCTATAAGAAGGGCGTACTTTAGCAGCATCTCTCTTGACACTTCTATCTGTGTAATCTCTAGCTGCTTGGACACAGCTACACTGAAAATAATTGTACTGCAAATACCAAGTTACACAGGGAAAAAGGGTAGGTCAGCAAATGCCTTCTGTCCTGGCACATCTCTCAGTCAGAACTCCAGCTGAAAAATTTTGCTGTAATGATGGACTTTGCCACTTGGAGAGAATTTATATAGTTGGGAAGAAGCATTCAAAGCCCTAGTGCATTTCATCTATTTTACGGACCTCAAAGGCACTATAAAGGCCAGCACTAGCTTTTTGTTGGACTTTTTCTTTTTGAGTAGCTGCTGGAGGGTTTGAAGCGGTTTGGGATCTGCTAGAGTGCAAGGTAATACATCGAGTTTGAGGAAAGTGATATACACATTTTATATCTCCAGGGAGGTGGATGCAGTTCAGTGTGTGCGAGTTACATGTTGAGCAGCTGATCACACAGAAAAGAAGAGGCTGCGCTGCAATTGCCTTTTCATTTGCAGCTTATAAACTGCACAGCCCACAATGAAACAATTCCACTTCCTTCTGTGCTACATACAGGATCACATTCTCTCAGTCTCTAAGAGCCAGGAGCCCCAGCGGAGCTCTTCCCTGCGCTGCTCCTACACCAATGAGGCCGGAGCCGCAAACAGCTTGGCTTTTTCCCTGGCACCGGCTGCCAGCGCTCATCAAAATAACCACACGATGGCGCTGTCGACTAACAAAAGAAGGAAACGCACCGAGGCCAGCTCCAAAGGACAGAGCCGAGTTGGAAACGTCCCTGCTCTCAAATTAACTGTGCCAGGAAAAAAAGACTTTGCTGATCTTCCCCCTCCAAGTGTGCAAACACTTTTGCACCACAGTCAAAGGGCAACACAAAATCCTCTGCCCTAACAAACATTTTCACTCTCGCAGAGTCCGGTAACAAACTCAAAGACATCCGCTCAACAAATGTGCCAGCTGAGAGAGAAAGTTCTTAGCTGCCTACAATTTCAACTTCACCCATCAAACAATGAACACACACCCTGCTATTGGAACTTTTCTTTTCTGCTCTACGCTCCTAAGCTTTCAGTCTCAGAGTCAAGATCCAAGCAGCATGGCAACAGGGACTACTCACACACTAAAGCTACAAGGACAAAAAGCTCAACAACTTGCTGTCTAGATTCCCACTGTCAGTTCAACAGCTCTAACCCACAGGGAAACCTCTTGGGAAAAACCTTTAAATTCACTGAGACCACCCAAAGTGCCCATCCAAACTTAATTTCTTTGCCAAAGAGAAGAACAAGAAGCTCATTTCAAGAGAAATGGCATCCCCTACTCCAAAATCCAAAACATCCAGCGACTGATCCCATACAATGGTGTCAGAACACTCTTACTAGAGGCAGACAGCCTTCCAAAGATGGATACTGACTCAATGACTGTACAAATTGAGGGAGTGCTTCCAAATATGCCGGCACAAGAAGCTGCTGTCGTCCTTGAGCAGCGCGACACAGCTTCTTATCTGCACCTCCAACTCTGGGGCTACGTGCTTTCCTTCCCATGAGAAAGCATTGCCATTCTCCTTCAGGAACTTACCAAGCCAAGCTGTATGCCATGTCCTGTACTATGTCCAACAATGGCTCCTGCACAGAAGGGTCTACGACATAAATATCTTGCTGGACTATACCTCCTCATGGTACCTTTAACGCCTGCCCTATTACATTGTCGCTATATCTTTTACTTGCCAAGGAAAAGCACTCAGAGTCACTTGGCCTTGCCTTGCCTTTGATGCTGTGGCTAGTCTACTCTTGTTTTGCTTGCTTGCTTGCTTATGTGTGCCTTGCCTGGCAAGACCTAGAAAGACCTTCCTTGCTTTGCTTTGCCTTGCCTACCGCTCTTTGCAATGCAAACCAAGTGTAGGCGCAATTGTAGGCAAGTCAAGGGAGAAGTTGACAAGGCTGGAGCCATGAGGGGCAAGCAAATGGAGTGGTAGGTGAGAGAAGGCCCAGAACTTCTAGGCAAGGATGGGCATAGGAAGGCCAGGCAGAAACAGGAAGGCCTAGGCAAGGCTAGGTTTCCCTGGAGGAAAGCAGTCAAGTGTGGGCAGGTCAAGTGTGGGCGTAGGCACTGGAGGGAGTGCAAGGCTAGGGAGGCAAGGCAGGGCAAGGCAAGGAAACTTTTGGGTCACCAAGGCAAGACAAATGAGAGGTACATTCAAAGACTGCTGGTACACAAAAGGGGCTAGGACAGACTTCTCTGGCTGGCCTTGATCTCACATGGGTCATCTCTAATCTGCACCTAAAACACTTGGATTACCTGCTTTCCTTGGTATACAAAAGAGCTGTCATTCTGGTCCTGAAGCGCAAAGGTGAAATGTGAATTTTATGTCCAAAATTCAAGACATGTAAGGATAGGTGCCAGAAGCAAGCTGCCAGGACAGATGGGTGTGCTTGCACGTGACCTCTTTTGGGCTTCCTCGCACATGCTCCTGAAACACTGGAGGTACGTGAAAGCCTTGAGAGTCCTAGGAGAAGCAGGCAGGGCAAGGCAAGATGAAGAAATTCCGCAGAAAGAGGGGTATTGAATTCCAGGTGGGGGACGAGTGAGCAAGGGAATGCAAGGCAAGGGAGAGGAGAGGTTCAAAGGTAACGCCAAGAAAAGTGGTGGCTTTGCCAGGCAAGACAAAGGAGAGGCAAGCAAGGCAATGAGAGTCCCAGAAGGAGAAGGAAATGAAAGATTGGAGCTGGACAAAGGGGAAGGGAAACTGGACAAAGTGGCAAGGGGGATGGGTGGTGCAAGGCACTGGACTGGTAGGAAGGGCAAGGGAAAGACATGGATGGGTCAGGAAGGAAGAGGAAAACAATGGCCAGGAATGACAAAGAAATGCAAGGTTGGATAGGAAAGGAAAGGCAAGGCAATGTAGGGAAGGGGTAGGCCAGACAATGGGTGCCTTAAGAGGAAAAGTATGCATAGCAAGGCCAAGAGAAAAGCGGTAAAGAAGTTAGCGTGGGGGATAGGTGAGTGTAGCTGAGAAAGAAAGAAAGTGCCTCATTCCAGTTTGTATGTATGTATGTGTGTGTGAAGTTTGCAGGATGTAAAGCAGAAGAAAGCAGTGACTTGATGGTGGAGTGAAAGGATGCTTTTGAATACACGTGGCAAGGTCCAAGCAAACTATTTGTCTTGGCACATCTGTGTCCCATAAACTTCTTAGTTTAGATTCAGACTGTAAGCGGGACAGAGAACACCCCTAAAATTACAGCTGAGCAAGAAAGCAGGTCGCATCAGCATGTTTTAAAGGAAGCCGTTTTTTTGTGTGAGAAGAAAATGGACATATGAGACTCCAGCGGTATCGACGTTCAGCTTAGAAGCAAAGTGCAATGATTCCGTACAAACTCTGAAAATGAAACGCAGCAATAAAAAGGCAATGGGACATGTCAGCGAAAGCTTTGTGGCCAAGCAGGGTGAGATGTTTGAAGCAGAACCACAGTTTGGTTTCACTAAGGATCCATCATGGTGGATTGCAAACATGTGCCAAGACAACTCATATTCTGCAGCTGTTGCAGCTCTCCGCAGGAACACTAGCGCTTTCCCTTAGACTCTAAAATGCAGAGAAATGGCCTGCGCAGCGCAGAAGCTATTTGTGCTGCTTGTACACCTCTTCCAACCCCTCAGTGGAAACTATTGCGCCTGCCTTTAGACTCTGAGATCCAGAGAACACAATGGTAGAGGCAGTGGTGGAGAATGGAAGGAAAGAGTGAAGTTTGATGAGTGAGTTTGATGTGACTTATGTAGAGCACGCAGAAAATGTGGCCCCGTACTGGTTTTTACACCTGGAGCCTATTTCTGTAAGACACTTCTATTGAGAAGACCTTTGAGCTGTTCACCACTCTTCACAGAAGTAATCGTGAATGCCAGTTTATTTCTATCTTTAGTCCACCTTTATAGGGTTCTACCGGGTCTGCGAGCAGAACGAGCTACTATTGGCTAACACACACAGTTTACATTTTTTCTCTTACACACAGGGATATTGTTTTGCCTTACTCTCTCTTCTGCATGAAGGTTTCAAGGACTTTAGCCCTTAATATTACGACTTAGTTCAAAGGCTGGTTTGTGCATACAGGCCTTTACTAATATATAAAATATAGCAACAAATCCCCCTTTCTCTTTTGCACAAACCAGGCTTTGGATAAGACAACATACAACTTAGACTGTCATCCCAATTAACATTATAAGTAAAGTCCGTCCCCCTTCTAGCATAAGAGACTTCAACTATCCAGTGATGCCCCAGCTGGCGAACCAACTTCCAATGGGATCACTATCTTCTTTCAGGGCATGTAACCCATCCTGCAGCTGTTGTAGTTGCTCATGGATGGAAGCTGAATGATCAGTAAGATCCAAGCAGCACATGCCTTCAAACTCTCCACAACCATGTCCTTGTGCTAAGAGCAAAAGGTCAATTGCAACTTGATTTCATAGTACTGCATGATACACACTACTCACATCGGCTGAAAGCTCACTTAACATTGTGGATGTTAAGTTTAATTCTTTCCTAGTCCAGCAAGCGAGCCTTTTTAGGGTGGCTAAACTTTAATTCATTCAGGCTTCGCTTTGACTGTTTGATGTTCTTCATTTTGCTAGCTATATTCAACAATTGATGTAAGCTTGGGTGGAACAAAGTGAGTTTCCCAAGATAACAGGGTCTTCTATGTGGATTAGCAGGAATCTAATTCCATGCTCTATCTCCACAGATTAGGAATATGGAACTAGGTAATCACTTTGGTAATTGTCCTGTGAGATTGCACCACGAATAAAGGCTTTACTTTCAATGGTAGTAACGAGATCAGCTATAGGGTTGACTGCAACCCAGTGCTGTATTACTTTGTTAGAATGACTTTTTGTCGGGGGTTCAAACATTATCCATCCACCCGAGGTATTGGTGGAACATAACAAATCCAATTCTTCTGAGGGTTGTAACATTAAGAACTTTGGTAATTTTTGCTTGCTAACAGGCTTCAAGTTGTCTTAATGTGAAGCCAGCAGTGCGACTGCACTCTTGCAACATTGCCAATCGATTCAGTCAAGTCTCGTTATTAATTAAACTTTTAAATGCTTGAGGATCCCATTCAGGGACTCCTGTGAGACAGGTGCAAAAGGATCTCCAGGGGTGGCTAGGCTCAAACACATTGACCTTTGGCCAGTTCAATGTGCCAGAGTGACCCATATGTTCTGTCACTTTTGGATGTTAGTTAGCAGACAGTTGGTCATGACTATACACAACACAATTACCATAAGCATTTTACCATGTAAATGACACCATATTTGCAAACTCACAGCTAGAACTTCAATCGTTAAATGAACTTTCAAAGATGCTTACACTACCTCTTGAAGAGGGAATACTTATACTTTATACTAACATAACAATTACTACACAAGCTAAACACTTAAACTATTGTCTAACTACTTTTAACACAGGTGCTCTGGTATATATGTAGTCTAAGCGTGAAAGCAATTTGCTGAAAGGGTAAACACACAACTACAATTTGCCTTATATACAATTAAATGGAGTCTCTACACTTCTTAGATCTTCTACAGAATTTCTCCATCACGATTCAGTCCTGGAACGTTCACTGCTCCTGTGATGTCAGCTGGCAGTTGATCGGTGACTGAGGGCTTTGATGTTCAAGTTGTTCTTCAGATCCTTCTAAATCTTAAAACAAAGGATACCTGAAAAATTGGTAGAGACACAACATCATAATAACAACATAAAATTTCTGTTGGCAACTGTCTATATAGTGTTCAGACACAACTGTGTCCTGACAGGTCCACTTCTGATCCATGGCTGAAGTACCACGGCTGTGTGATGACATCTCTGTTCACTGGATCTCGTGTGTTCAGAGGCACACAGTCTGGTCAGATGGACTGGTGACCTTTTTGAACCTGCCAACAAAACACAGACACTTCTCTCCTTGAAGTTAATAAATTATACTAATTAAATGCTTGTGGGGCATCCATTTTCCCACGTTTTTTCTTAAAAAAAATAAAAATGAGATGTACTTCTGTTATAAGCAACAACATCAACACAAAACCATATACACAATTAATAAGAACTTATACTAGTTAAAAATCAATTAAATCTTAAACATTATTAATAGGATATATAATATAAAACTGCTATTAATTACTAAAACACTGCACCAGCATCCATAGTTAGCAAACAAACAGAAACAAAAATCAGTGAAGGATTGGATCATCACCTCCGGAAAATGACTCTCCAAGCCCACTTCAAAATTGATCCAGCTGTCATATTAATAGGGTCAAATTGCTGAGTCAAAAAGTGACTCAAATACTGATTTGGGACAGAAAATATCTGGATCTGTTGGCAAACATTCTGTCCAGGTAAAGTCAAGGCTTGGCCAGGGCCTGGCTTTAAACTGGAAAGATGCCTCTTAACTCATTTCTAAAACAAGGTTCTCAATAGTAGCAGCTATGAGATGCTTACAGCATAGCAAACTGTTCTAAACTCCACAATAATTATATATGACAAAAGGAAATAACAAACTTAACCTTAAAAGAATATCTAAGTTAGGAAACTTAACTTAAAAACATTCAAGCCTAAACATTATAAAACTTGACTATCCTTAATTCTATTAACACTTAATCTATATTAAATGAAAACATAACTTAATCTTATTCTGTTACTACAAAAAAGCAACTAAAAGTTTAATATATACCTTTTAAACACAATATAACAATAACATAAATTCACTATAAAGATTATAAAGATGTAGCAAACACATCATAATTCTATGTCATCTAGCTTTGAAAATAACCCACAATAACTGCAAATGTTACTAAAAATACTTATTCATAATAGAAATTTGCCTAGTATATGCTTAAATTGGTTAGGATTTTAAAGTGTAGTTTTTCTGAAGAAAAACCACCACAACAACATGGAATTTGGCTAGTTGCCATCCAGCTTTTGTAGCACTTTTCAAAAACATTAAGTCCAATTTTTTAAACTAAAATCTAAAATCCAAATTGGTATATATGCAGTTATATGTGTTTTATAACAAAAGACTCACATTAAAATTCCCTTATTAAAATTGTGGAAAAACCAAACAAATAGATAATATATACTTTAACTTAACTTTGCCTTATACAGTAAAATTCTCTTGACTAATTATTTTTTAAACCACAAATCTCTTCTGTAGATAACACTAATTGGAAGAAGGTTTTCCTAAAAGCTATAAATCACACCATATTTTAACCTTGGGTTCTAAAACCAATTATTGCAAGGCAACTTCTGTTAGTATTCACCATAAACACTTTTTTTTTTTTTTTCTTTTCTTAACTTTCAAAGAACCACAATAATTTCTCTAATAAAACTCTAAAAACTGCAATTGCATAAACTCATAATTGCTTAAAACACAAAATTAACTCTACAATGGTATATAAAAACATTTTAAAAACCCAATAAATCACGACCGGCAACAAACCAGGCACCATCCCAGTGCCCCCCCGCCAGAGAGGGAGCGGGGGGGTGGACTGCCCACTCTGCTGCTGCTGCAGCTCTGCTCTTATCTTTCTTCACATTCTCCACATACTCTCGCAGCGAGGAAAAACGGAGAGAAAGAAAAAAAAAAGCCTCACAAAGTTAACTTTAACAAATGCAGTTTTTTCTCTCAATCTCTCTTGTTGTTTGCTGATAGAGGAAAAAAGGCATACTTTTGCAAAAGCAGGCGATTTTACGCGAAAAGTCTCTCACGGCCAGGTGCTAACAACGGCGATTAGAGTGGCCTTGGAACTTTTCTTGCGCTGCTTCTACCCCCAGGATACCTTTGTTCTTTGCGCTCACCTCGCTCCCTCATGTCTTCCTGGTTTGGGTGGAAACCAGTCTAAATCTGGCTTCTTTTCTTCCAGGGTGGTAAAGATGGAACTTAAATAAGATAGCAATGTTAAAAATGACTCCAAAAATGAAGCAAATAGTTCTGGATGTATCACATCCTGCCATAACTGAACAGATTCTGTTCGTTGTTTCAGCGTTCCCTGTGGAACTTTTTTCTCATTATTTTTTTTCTTCTCCCTAACTCTCCCTCCCTCTCTCCATGGGCAATATAGATAGGAGAGCTTGCCCAGCAGTGGGAGGTAAAGGCATCTGCCGCTGTGACGCAGGTAGAATTACAGGGCTCACATCCTCAGCATATCTCACTTTTCTGTTTTTTAAGGTATTAATTACAATCTGCCAAGTTCGACCGAGAAGCACAGTGTCCTTGCTCTTTTCCGTAATTGCCGTTTCCCATATCAGAGCCGATAAATCAGTCCGTTCTTGCCCCGCAAGAAGCAGTGAGCACTGCAAATGCTCAAGACAATTAGCCCATATAATGAGCATATCCAGGTCCCTTTCCTGGGCTGCTTCGCCTCGTTTAACGAGGATGCTGAGAAGCAGTTGATTTACTGCCGCAAATTCCACATCCATGACGACAGCACCCGCAAGAGGGAAGGTTGCGACCCTTCAACACACGCCCTTGCCTCTGGGCCCCCCCCCCAGCAGCCCTACTTCCACGTCTAACCACTCCGCGTCTCACCGCGCTCAGGCTGCCTATCTGGTGCCGATCCAAGCCCTCGACGTAGAGCCCAGATCCACTCCGATGACTCCAGAGTCCTTCTGCCCGCAGGGTGTCTCTGGTCAGAGCGCCAAATATTGAGAAGACCCCCGAGCTGTTCACCACTCTTCACAGAAGTAATCGTGAATGCCAGTTTATTTCTATCTTTAGCCCACCTGTATAGGGTTCTACCGGGTCTGCGAGCAGAACGAGCTACTATTGGCTAACACACACAGTTTACATTTTTTCTCTTACACACAGGGATATTGTTTTGCCTTACTCTCTCTTCTGCATGAAGGTTTAAAGGACTTTAGCCCTTAATATTACGACTTAGTTCAAAGGCTGGTTTGTGCATACAGGCCTTTACTAATATATAAAATATAGCAACACACTTCAGGTGGACATTTTTGATCATGAAGCCAGAGTGAAAAAATTGACAGCAGGTCTCTCTGGGAAAGAAAAAGCAGCAAGGCGTCATGTGCCATTTAAATGCTGCTATAAGAAGGGCGTACTTTAGCAGCATCTCTGTTGACACTTCTATCTGTGTAATCTCTAGCTGCTTGGACACAGCGACACTGAAAATAATTGTACTGCAAATACCAAGTTACACAGGGAAAAAGGGTAGGTCAGCAAATGCCTTCTGTCCTGGCACATCTCTCAGTCAGAACTCCAGTTGAAAAATTTTGCTGTAATGATGGACTTTGCCACTTGGAGAGAATTTATATAGTTGGGAAGAAACATTCAAAGCCCTAGTTCATTTCGTCTATTTTACGGACTGCAAAGGCACTATAAAGGCCAGCACTAGCTTTTTGTTGGACTTTTTCTTTTTGAGTAGCTGCTGGACGTTTTGAAGCGGTTTGGGATCTGCTAGAGTGCAAGGTAATACATAGAGGTTGAGGAAAGTGATATACACATTTTATATCTCCAGGGAGGTGGATGCATTTCAGTGTGTGCGAGTTACATGCTGAGCAGCTGATCACACAGAAAAGAAGAGGCTGAGCTGCAATTGCCTTTTCATTTGCAACTTATAAACTAGAAAACCGCTCCTTGAGACCATAGCCATGACATCCCCAACTGCATCCCCTTTGTGGCAACAGACAAGTCAGAACACCTGTGGAACTTTCTCTCAGACTCCACAGCTCTGATAGCCCCTGTTCTCCCCTCTCTGGGACATCACAGCCGTGGGACACCCCAATCTACACCTCTCGGGGACATCACAGCAGTGAAAGACCCAGTTTCCACCCTTTAAGACATCACAGCACTGACAGACCAAATTTCACTCTTTCTGTCACACCACAGATGGAACAAGCCCAATTTACACCTATCTCTAACACCCCAGCGCTGACAGTGCCAGGTTTCTCCTCTCCGTGACATAACATCAAAGACAAGTGGGAATTCATCCCCTCCTATAGGCCCCAGCAGTGACAGCCTCAGTTTTCCTCTCTCTGGGAGATCACTGCACTGACAAGTCCAATTGACACCTCTCTGTGACACCACGGCGCTGAAAGACCCATTATTCCCCTCTCTGGGACATCACATCAGAACCAATTTAAAACTCTCTCTCATACCACAGCCCTTACAACCCCAATTCCATCCCCTTTGTGGCAACAGACAAGTCATAGCACCTGTGCAACTTTCTCTGGGACTGCACAACAGTGATCACTCCACTTTTCCCCTCTCTGGGACACCACAGCAGTGACAGACTCACTTTTCCCCTCTTTGTGACACCACAGAAGTGACAGGCCCAATTGATGCCTCTCTGTGACACCAGTGCAGAGGCAGTCTCAGTTTTTTCCTCTCTCTGACATCACACCAATCAGGGACCCATTTTCCCCTCTCTATGACATCACTGCACTGACAACTAGAATTTACGCCTCTCTGGGACACCACAGTGGTGACAGAGGCATTCTTCCCCTCTCTGGGACATCACAGTCATCACAGCCTCAAATTCATCCCCTTTCTAACACCGCAGCAATGACTGATCCACTTGTCCTCCGTTTGTGACATCAGAGCAGTGACAGGCCCAACTTACCTCTGTTTATGACACCAAAGCTGTGGCAGCCTCAGTTTTTTCCTCTCTGTGACATCACAAAAATGAGTGACCCAGTTTCACCTCTCTGTGACATCACTGCAGTCAGTGACAAGTCCAATTTACGCCTCTCTGTGACACCACCGCGGTGACAGACTCATTATTCCCTTCTCTGTGACATCACAGCAGAGACAGAACCAATTCAAACCTCTCCCTGAGACCATAGCCATGACATCCCCGACTGCATCCCCGTTTGTGACAACAGACAAGTCAGAACACCTGTGGAACTTTCTCTCAGACTCCACAGCTCTGATAGCCCCTGTTCTCCCCTCTCTGGGACATCACAGCCGTGGGACACCCCAATCTACGCCTCTCGGGGACATCACAGCAGTGAAAGACCCAGTTTCCACCCTTTAAGACATCACAGCACTGACAGACCAAATTTCACTCTTTCTGTCACACCACAGATGGAACAAGCTCAATTTACACCTATCTGTAACACCCCAGCGCTGACAGTGCCAGGTTTCTCCTCTCCGTGACATAACATCAAAGACAAGTGGGAATTCATCCCCTCCTATAGGCCACAGCAGTGACAGCCTCAGTTTTCCTCTCTCTGGGAGATCACTGCACTGACAAGTCCAATTGACACCTCTCTGTGACACCACGGCGCTGAAAGACCCATTATTCCCCTCTCTGGGACATCACATCAGAACCAATTTAAAACTCTCTCTCATACCACAGCCCTAACAACCCCAATTCCATCCCCTTTGTGGCAACAGACAAGTCATAGCACCTCTGGAACTTTCTCTGGAACTGCACTACAGTGATCACTCCACTTTTCCCCTCTCTGGGACACCACAGCAGTGACAGACTCACTTTTCCCCTCTTTGTTACACCACTGAAGTGACAGGCCCAATTGATGCCTCTCTGTGACACCAGTGCAGAGGCAGTCTCAGTTTTTTCCTCTCTCTGACATCACACCAATCAGGGACCCATTTTCCCCTCTCTATGACATCACTGCACTGACAACTCGAATTTACGCCTCTCTGGGACACCACAGAGGTGACAGAGGCATTCTTCCCCTCTCTGGGACATCACAGTCATCACAGCCTCAAATTCATCCCCTTTCTAACACCGCAGCAATGACTGATCCACTTGTCCTCCGTTTGTGACATCAGAGCAGTGACAGGCCCAACTTACCTCTGTTTATGACACCAAAGCTGTGGCAGCCTCAGTTTTTTCCTCTCTGTGACATCACAAAAATGAGTGACCCAGTTTCACCTCTCTGTGACATCACTGCAGTCAGTGACAAGTCCAATTTACGCCTCTCTGTGACACCACCGCAGTGACAGACTCATTATTCCCTTCTCTGTGACATCACAGCAGAGACAGAACCAATTCAAACCTCTCCCTGAGACCATAGCCATGACATCCCCGACTGCATCCCCGTTTGTGACAACAGACAAGTCAGAACACCTGTGGAACTTTCTCTCAGACTCCACAGCTCTGATAGCCCCTGTTCTCCCCTCTCTGGGACATCACAGCCGTGGGACACCCCAATCTACGCCTCTCGGGGACATCACAGCAGTGAAAGACCCAGTTTCCACCCTTTAAGACATCACAGCACTGACAGACCAAATTTCACTCTTTCTGTCACACCACAGATGGAACAAGCCCAATTTACACCTATCTCTAACACCCCAGCGCTGACAGTGCCAGGTTTCTCCTCTCCGTGACATAACATCAAAGACAAGTGGGAATTCATCCCCTCCTATAGGCCCCAGCAGTGACAGCCTCAGTTTTCCTCTCTCTGGGAGATCACTGCACTGACAAGTCCAATTGACACCTCTCTGTGACACCACGGCGCTGAAAGACCCATTATTCCCCTCTCTGGGACATCACATCAGAACCAATTTAAAACTCTCTCTCATACCACAGCCCTTACAACCCCAATTCCATCCCCTTTGTGGCAACAGACAAGTCATAGCACCTCTGGAACTTTCTCTGGAACTGCACTACAGTGATCACTCCACTTTTCCCCTCTCTGGGACACCACAGCAGTGACAGACTCACTTTTCCCCTCTTTGTGACACCACAGAAGTGACAGGCCCAATTGATGCCTCTCTGTGACACCAGTGCAGAGGCAGTCTCAGTTTTTTCCTCTCTCTGACATCACACCAATCAGGGACCCATTTTCCCCTCTCTATGACATCACTGCACTGACAACTCGAATTTACGCCTCTCTGGGACACCACAGTGGTGACAGAGGCATTCTTCCCCTCTCTGGGACATCACAGTCATCACTGCCTCAAATTCATCCCCTTTCTAACACCGCAGCAATGACTGATCCACTTGTCCTCCGTTTGTGACATCAGAGCAGTGACAGGCCCAACTTACCTCTGTTTATGACACCAAAGCTGTGGCAGCCTCAGTTTTTTCCTCTCTGTGACATCACAAAAATGAGTGACCCAGTTTCACCTCTCTGTGACATCACTGCAGTCAGTGACAAGTCCAATTTACGCCTCTCTGTGACACCACCGCGGTGACAGACTCATTATTCCCTTCTCTGTGACATCACAGCAGAGACAGAACCAATTCAAACCTCTCCCTGAGACCATAGCCATGACATCCCCAACTGCATCCCCTTTGTGGCAACAGACAAGTCAGAACACCTGTGGAACTTTCTCTCAGACTCCACAGCTCTGATAGCCCCTGTTCTCCCCTCTCTGGGACATCACAGCCGTGGGACACCCCAATCTACGCCTCTCGGGGACATCACAGCAGTGAAAGACCCAGTTTCCACCCTTTAAGACATCACAGCACTGACAGACCAAATTTCACTCTTTCTGTCACACCACAGATGGAACAAGCCCAATTTACACCTATCTCTAACACCCCAGCGCTGACAGTGCCAGGTTTCTCCTCTCCGTGACATAACATCAAAGACAAGTGGGAATTCATCCCCTCCTATAGGCCACAGCAGTGACAGCCTCAGTTTTCCTCTCTCTGGGAGATCACTGCACTGACAAGTCCAATTGACACCTCTCTGTGACACCACGGTGCTGAAAGACCCATTATTCCCCTCTCTGGGACATCACATCAGAACCAATTTAAAACTCTCTCTCATACCACAGCCCTTACAACCCCAATTCCATCCCCTTTGTGGCAACAGACAAGTCATAGCACCTGTGCAACTTTCTCTGGAACTGCACAACAGTGATCACTCCACTTTTCCCCTCTCTGGGACACCACAGCAGTGACAGACTCACTTTTCCCCTCTTTGTGACACCACAGAAGTGACAGGCCCAATTGATGCCTCTCTGTGACACCAGTGCAGAGGCAGTCTCAGTTTTTTCCTCTCTCTGACATCACACCAATCAGGGACCCATTTTCCCCTCTCTATGACATCACTGCACTGACAACTCGAATTTACGCCTCTCTGGGACACCACAGAGGTGACAGAGGCATTCTTCCTCTCTCTGGGACATCACAGTCATCACAGCCTCAAATTCATCCCCTTTCTAACACCGCAGCAATGACTGATCCACTTGTCCTCCGTTTGTGACATCAGAGCAGTGACAGGCCCAACTTACCTCTGTTTATGACACCAAAGCTGTGGCAGCCTCAGTTTTTTCCTCTCTGTGACATCACAAAAATGAGTGACCCAGTTTCACCTCTCTGTGACATCACTGCAGTCAGTGACAAGTCCAATTTACGCCTCTCTGTGACACCACCGCGGTGACAGACTCATTATTCCCTTCTCTGTGACATCACAGCAGAGACAGAACCAATTCAAACCTCTCCCTGAGACCATAGCCATGACATCCCCAACTGCATCCCCTTTGTGGCAACAGACAAGTCAGAACACCTGTGGAACTTTCTCTCAGACTCCACAGCTCTGATAGCCCCTGTTCTCCCCTCTCTGGGACATCACAGCCGTGGGACACCCCAATCTACGCCTCTCGGGGACATCACAGCAGTGAAAGACCCAGTTTCCACCCTTTAAGACATCACAGCACTGACAGACCAAATTTCACTCTTTCTGTCACACCACAGATGGAACAAGCCCAATTTACACCTATCTCTAACACCCCAGCGCTGACAGTGCCAGGTTTCTCCTCTCCGTGACATAACATCAAAGACAAGTGGGAATTCATCCCCTCCTATAGGCCACAGCAGTGACAGCCTCAGTTTTCCTCTCTCTGGGAGATCACTGCACTGACAAGTCCAATTGACACCTCTCTGTGACACCACGGCGCTGAAAGACCCATGATTCCCCTCTCTGGGACATCACATCAGAACCAATTTAAAACTCTCTCTCATACCACAGCCCTTACAACCCCAATTCCATCCCCTTTGTGGCAACAGACAAGTCATAGCACCTGTGCAACTTTCTCTGGGACTGCACAACAGTGATCACTCCACTTTTCCCCTCTCTGGGACACCACAGCAGTGACAGACTCACTTTTCCCCTCTTTGTGACACCACAGAAGTGACAGGCCCAATTGATGCCTCTCTGTGACACCAGTGCAGAGGCAGTCTCAGTTTTTTCCTCTCTCTGACATCACACCAATCAGGGACCCATTTTCCCCTCTCTATGACATCACTGCACTGACAACTCGAATTTACGCCTCTCTGGGACACCACAGTGGTGACAGAGGCATTCTTCCCCTCTCTGGGACATCACAGTCATCACAGCCTCAAATTCATCCCCTTTCTAACACCGCAGCAATGACTGATCCACTTGTCCTCCGTTTGTGACATCAGAGCAGTGACAGGCCCAACTTACCTCTGTTTATGACACCAAAGCTGTGGCAGCCTCAGTTTTTTCCTCTCTGTGACATCACAAAAATGAGTGACCCAGTTTCACCTCTCTGTGACATCACTGCAGTCAGTGACAAGTCCAATTTACGCCTCTCTGTGACACCACCGCAGTGAAAGACTCATTATTACCTTCTCTGTGACATCACAGCAGAGACAGAACCAATTCAAACCTCTCCCTGAGACCATAGCCATGACATCCCCGACTGCATCCCCGTTTGTGACAACAGACAAGTCAGAACACCTGTGGAACTTTCTCTCAGACTCCACAGCTCTGATAGCCCCTGTTCTCCCCTCTCTGGGACATCACAGCCGTGGGACACCCCAATCTACGCCTCTCGGGGACATCACAGCAGTGAAAGACCCAGTTTCCACCCTTTAAGACATCACAGCACTGACAGACCAAATTTCACTCTTTCTGTCACACCACAGATGGAACAAGCCCAATTTACACCTATCTCTAACACCCCAGCGCTGACAGTGCCAGGTTTCTCCTCTCCGTGACATAACATCAAAGACAAGTGGGAATTCATCCCCTCCTATAGGCCCCAGCAGTGACAGCCTCAGTTTTCCTCTCTCTGGGAGATCACTGCACTGACAAGTCCAATTGACACCTCTCTGTGACACCACGGCGCTGAAAGACCCATTATTCCCCTCTCTGGGACATCACATCAGAACCAATTTAAAACTCTCTCTCATACCACAGCCCTTACAACCCCAATTCCATCCCCTTTGTGGCAACAGACAAGTCATAGCACCTCTGGAACTTTCTCTGGAACTGCACTACAGTGATCACTCCACTTTTCCCCTCTCTGGGACACCACAGCAGTGACAGACTCACTTTTCCCCTCTTTGTGACACCACAGAAGTGACAGGCCCAATTGATGCCTCTCTGTGACACCAGTGCAGAGGCAGTCTCAGTTTTTTCCTCTCTCTGACATCACACCAATCAGGGACCCATTTTCCCCTCTCTATGACATCACTGCACTGACAACTCGAATTTACGCCTCTCTGGGACACCACAGTGGTGACAGAGGCATTCTTCCCCTCTCTGGGACATCACAGTCATCACAGCCTCAAATTCATCCCCTTTCTAACACCGCAGCAATGACTGATCCACTTGTCCTCTGTTTGTGACATCAGAGCAGTGACAGGCCCAACTTACCTCTGTTTATGACACCAAAGCTGTGGCAGCCTCAGTTTTTTCCTCTCTGTGACATCACAAAAATGAGTGACCCAGTTTCACCTCTCTGTGACATCACTGCAGTCAGTGACAAGTCCAATTTACGCCTCTCTGTGATACCACCGCGGTGACAGACTCATTATTCCCTTCTCTGTGACATCACAGCAGAGACAGAACCAATTCAAACCTCTCCCTGAGACCATAGCCATGACATCCCCAACTGCATCCCCTTTGTGGCAACAGACAAGTCAGAACACCTGTGGAACTTTCTCTCAGACTCCACAGCTCTGATAGCCCCTGTTCTCCCCTCTCTGGGACATCACAGCCGTGGGACACCCCAATCTACGCCTCTCGGGGACATCACAGCAGTGAAAGACCCAGTTTCCACCCTTTAAGACATCACAGCACTGACAGACCAAATTTCACTCTTTCTGTCACACCACAGATGGAACAAGCCCAATTTACACCTATCTCTAACACCCCAGCGATGACAGTGCCAGGTTTCTCCTCTCCGTGACATAACATCAAAGACAAGTGGGAATTCATCCCCTCCTATAGGCCACAGCAGTGACAGCCTCAGTTTTCCTCTCTCTGGGAGATCACTGCACTGACAAGTCCAATTGACACCTCTCTGTGACACGACGGCGCTGAAAGACCCATTATTCCCCTCTCTGGGACATCACATCAGAACCAATTTAAAACTCTCTCTCATACCACAGCCCTTACCACCCCAACTCCATCCCCTTTGTGGCAACAGACAAGTCATAGCACCTGTGCAACTTTCTCTGGGACTGCACAACAGTGATCACTCCACTTTTCCCCTCTCTGGGACACCACAGCAGTGACAGACTCACTTTCCCCCTCTTTGTGACACCACAGAAGTGACAGGCCCAATTGATGCCTCTCTGTGACACCAGTGCAGAGGCAGTCTCAGTTTTTTCCTCTCTCTGACATCACACCAATCAGGGACCCATTTTCCCCTCTCTATGACATCACTGCACTGACAACTCGAATTTACGCCTCTCTGGGACACCACAGTGGTGACAGAGGCATTCTTCCCCTCTCTGGGACATCACAGTCATCACAGCCTCAAATTCATCCCCTTTCTATCACCGCAGCAATGACTGATCCACTTCTCCTCTGTTTGTGACATCAGAGCAGTGACAGGCCCAACTTACCTCTGTTTATGACACCAAAGCTGTGGCAGCCTCAGTTTTTTCCTCTCTGTGACATCACAAAAATGAGTGACCCAGTTTCACCTCTCTGTGACATCACTGCAGTCAGTGACAAGTCCAATTTACGCCTCTCTGTGACACCACCGCGGTGACAGACTCATTATTCCCTTCTCTGTGACATCACAGCAGAGACAGAACCAATTCAAACCTCTCCCTGAGACCATAGCCATGACATCCCCAACTGCATCCCCTTTGTGGCAACAGACAAGTCAGAACACCTGTGGAACTTTCTCTCAGACTCCACAGCTCTGATAGCCCCTGTTCTCCTCTCTCTGGGACATCACAGCCGTGGGACACCCCAATCTACGCCTCTCGGGGACATCACAGCAGTGAAAGACCCAGTTTCCACCCTTTAAGACATCACAGCACTGACAGACCAAATTTCACTCTTTCTGTCACACCACAGATGGAACAAGCCCAATTTACACCCATCTCTAACACCCCAGCGCTGACAGTGCCAGGTTTCTCCTCTCCGTGACATAACATCAAAGACAAGTGGGAATTCATCCCCTCCTATAGGCCACAGCAGTGACAGCCTCAGTTTTCCTCTCTCTGGGAGATCACTGCACTGACAAGTCCAATTGACACCTCTCTGTGACACCACGGTGCTGAAAGACCCATTATTCCCCTCTCTGGGACATCACATCAGAACCAATTTAAAACTCTCTCTCATACCACAGCCCTTACAACCCCAATTCCATCCCCTTTGTGGCAACAGACAAGTCATAGCACCTGTGCAACTTTCTCTGGAACTGCACAACAGTGATCACTCCACTTTTCCCCTCTCTGGGACACCACAGCAGTGACAGACTCACTTTTCCCCTCTTTGTGACACCACAGAAGTGACAGGCCCAATTGATGCCTCTCTGTGACACCAGTGCAGAGGCAGTCTCAGTTTTTTCCTCTCTCTGACATCACACCAATCAGGGACCCATTTTCCCCTCTCTATGACATCACTGCACTGACAACTCGAATTTACGCCTCTCTGGGACACCACAGTGGTGACAGAGGCATTCTTCCCCTCTCTGGGACATCACAGTCATCACAGCCTCAAATTCATCCCCTTTCTAACACCGCAGCAATGACTGATCCACTTGTCCTCTGTTTGTGACATCAGAGCAGTGACAGGCCCAACTTACCTCTGTTTATGACACCAAAGCTGTGGCAGCCTCAGTTTTTTCCTCTCTGTGACATCACAAAAATGAGTGACCCAGTTTCACCTCTCTGTGACATCACTGCAGTCAGTGACAAGTCCAATTTACGCCTCTCTGTGACACCACCGCGGTGACAGACTCATTATTCCCTTCTCTGTGACATCACAGCAGAGAGAGAACCAATTCAAACCTCTCCCTGAGACCATAGCCATGACATCCCCAACTGCATCCCCTTTGTGGCAACAGACAAGTCAGAACACCTGTGGAACTTTCTCTCAGACTCCACAGCTCTGATAGCCCCTGTTCTCCCCTCTCTGGGACATCACAGCCGTGGGACACCCCAATCTACGCCTCTCGGGGACATCACAGCAGTGAAAGACCCAGTTTCCACCCTTTAAGACATCACAGCACTGACAGACCAAATTTCACTCTTTCTGTCACACCACAGATGGAACAAGCCCAATTTACACCTATCTCTAACACCCCAGCGATGACAGTGCCAGGTTTCTCCTCTCCGTGACATAACATCAAAGACAAGTGGGAATTCATCCCCTCCTATAGGCCACAGCAGTGACAGCCTCAGTTTTCCTCTCTCTGGGAGATCACTGCACTGACAAGTCCAATTGACACCTCTCTGTGACACCACGGCGCTGAAAGACCCATTATTCCCCTCTCTGGGACATCACATCAGAACCAATTTAAAACTCTCTCTCATACCACAGCCCTTACAACCCCAATTCCATCCCCTTTGTGGCAACAGACAAGTCATAGCACCTCTGGAACTTTCTCTGGAACTGCACAACAGTGATCACTCCACTTTTCCCCTCTCTGGGACACCACAGCAGTGACAGACTCACTTTTCCCCTCTTTGTGACACCACAGAAGTGACAGGCCCAATTGATGCCTCTCTGTGACACCAGTGCAGAGGCAGTCTCAGTTTTTTCCTCTCTCTGACATCACACCAATCAGGGACCCATTTTCCCCTCTCTATGACATCACTGCACTGACAACTCGAATTTACGCCTCTCTGGGACACCACAGTGGTGACAGAGGCATTCTTCCCCTCTCTGGGACATCACAGTCATCACAGCCTCAAATTCATCCCCTTTCTAACACCGCAGCAATGACTGATCCACTTGTCCTCCGTTTGTGACATCAGAGCAGTGACAGGCCCAACTTACCTCTGTTTATGACACCAAAGCTGTGGCAGCCTCAGTTTTTTCCTCTCTGTGACATCACAAAAATGAGTGACCCAGTTTCACCTCTCTGTGACATCACTGCAGTCAGTGACAAGTCCAATTTACGCCTCTCTGTGACACCACCGCGGTGACAGACTCATTATTCCCTTCTCTGTGACATCACAGCAGAGACAGAACCAATTCAAACCTCTCCCTGAGACCATAGCCATGACATCCCCAACTGCATCCCCTTTGTGGCAACAGACAAGTCAGAACACCTGTGGAACTTTCTCTCAGACTCCACAGCTCTGATAGCCCCTGTTCTCCTCTCTCTGGGACATCACAGCCGTGGGACACCCAATCTACGCCTCTCGGGGACATCACAGCAGTGAAAGACCCAGTTTCCACCCTTTAAGACATCACAGCACTGACAGACCAAATTTCACTCTTTCTGTCACACCACAGATGGAACAAGCCCAATTTACACCTATCTCTAACACCCCAGCGATGACAGTGCCAGGTTTCTCCTCTCCGTGACATAACATCAAAGACAAGTGGGAATTCATCCCCTCCTATAGGCCACAGCAGTGACAGCCTCAGTTTTCCTCTCTCTGGGAGATCACTGCACTGACAAGTCCAATTGACACCTCTCTGTGACACCACGGCGCTGAAAGACCCATTATTCCCCTCTCTGGGACATCACATCAGAACCAATTTAAAACTCTCTCTCATACCACAGCCCTTACAACCCCAATTCCATCCCCTTTGTGGCAACAGACAAGTCATAGCACCTCTGGAACTTTCTCTGGAACTGCACTACAGTGATCACTCCACTTTTCCCCTCTCTGGGACACCACAGCAGTGACAGACTCACTTTTCCCCTCTTTGTGACACCACAGAAGTGACAGGCCCAATTGATGCCTCTCTGTGACACCAGTGCAGAGGCAGTCTCAGTTTTTTCCTCTCTCTGACATCACACCAATCAGGGACCCATTTTCCCCTCTCTATGACATCACTGCACTGACAACTCGAATTTACGCCTCTCTGGGACACCACAGAGGTGACAGAGGCATTCTTCCTCTCTCTGGGACATCACAGTCATCACAGCCTCAAATTCATCCCCTTTCTAACACCGCAGCAATGACTGATCCACTTGTCCTCCGTTTGTGACATCAGAGCAGTGACAGGCCCAACTTACCTCTGTTTATGACACCAAAGCTGCGGCAGCCTCAGTTTTTTCCTCTCTGTGACATCACAAAAATGAGTGACCCAGTTTCACCTCTCTGTGACATCACTGCAGTCAGTGACAAGTCCAATTTACGCCTCTCTGTGACACCACCGCGGTGACAGACTCATTATTCCCTTCTCTGTGACATCACAGCAGAGACAGAACCAATTCAAACCTCTCCCTGAGACCATAGCCATGACATCCCCGACTGCATCCCCGTTTGTGACAACAGACAAGTCAGAACACCTGTGGAACTTTCTCTCAGACTCCACAGCTCTGATAGCCCCTGTTCTCCCCTCTCTGGGACATCACAGCCGTGGGACACCCCAATCTACGCCTCTCGGGGACATCACAGCAGTGAAAGACCCAGTTTCCACCCTTTAAGACATCACAGCACTGACAGACCAAATTTCACTCTTTCTGTCACACCACAGATGGAACAAGCCCAATTTACACCTATCTCTAACACCCCAGCGCTGACAGTGCCAGGTTTCTCCTCTCCGTGACATAACATCAAAGACAAGTGGGAATTCATCCCCTCCTATAGGCCCCAGCAGTGACAGCCTCAGTTTTCCTCTCTCTGGGAGATCACTGCACTGACAAGTCCAATTGACACCTCTCTGTGACACCACGGCGCTGAAAGACCCATTATTCCCCTCTCTGGGACATCACATCAGAACCAATTTAAAACTCTCTCTCATACCACAGCCCTTACAACCCCAATTCCATCCCCTTTGTGGCAACAGACAAGTCATAGCACCTCTGGAACTTTCTCTGGAACTGCACTACAGTGATCACTCCACTTTTCCCCTCTCTGGGACACCACAGCAGTGACAGACTCACTTTTCCCCTCTTTGTGACACCACAGAAGTGACAGGCCCAATTGATGCCTCTCTGTGACACCAGTGCAGAGGCAGTCTCAGTTTTTTCCTCTCTCTGACATCACACCAATCAGGGACCCATTTTCCCCTCTCTATGACATCACTGCACTGACAACTCGAATTTACGCCTCTCTGGGACACCACAGTGGTGACAGAGGCATTCTTCCCCTCTCTGGGACATCACAGTCATCACAGCCTCAAATTCATCCCCTTTCTAACACCGCAGCAATGACTGATCCACTTGTCCTCCGTTTGTGACATCAGAGCAGTGACAGGCCCAACTTACCTCTGTTTATGACACCAAAGCTGTGGCAGCCTCAGTTTTTTCCTCTCTGTGACATCACAAAAATGAGTGACCCAGTTTCACCTCTCTGTGACATCACTGCAGTCAGTGACAAGTCCAATTTACGCCTCTCTGTGACACCACTGCGGTGACAGACTCATTATTCCCTTCTCTGTGACATCACAGCAGAGACAGAACCAATTCAAACCTCTCCCTGAGACCATAGCCATGACATCCCCAACTGCATCCCCTTTGTGGCAACAGACAAGTCAGAACACCTGTGGAACTTTCTCTCAGACTCCACAGCTCTGATAGCCCCTGTTCTCCTCTCTCTGGGACATCACAGCCGTGGGACACCCAATCTACGCCTCTCGGGGACATCACAGCAGTGAAAGACCCAGTTTCCACCCTTTAAGACATCACAGCACTGACAGACCAAATTTCACTCTTTCTGTCACACCACAGATGGAACAAGCCCAATTTACACCTATCTCTAACACCCCAGCGATGACAGTGCCAGGTTTCTCCTCTCCGTGACATAACATCAAAGACAAGTGGGAATTCATCCCCTCCTATAGGCCACAGCAGTGACAGCCTCAGTTTTCCTCTCTCTGGGAGATCACTGCACTGACAAGTCCAATTGACACCTCTCTGTGACACCACGGCGCTGAAAGACCCATTATTCCCCTCTCTGGGACATCACATCAGAACCAATTTAAAACTCTCATACCACAGCCCTTACAACCCCAATTCCATCCCCTTTGTGGCAACAGACAAGTCATAGCACCTCTGGAACTTTCTCTGGAACTGCACTACAGTGATCACTCCACTTTTCCCCTCTCTGGGACACCACAGCAGTGACAGACTCACTTTTCCCCTCTTTGTGACACCACAGAAGTGACAGGCCCAATTGATGCCTCTCTGTGACACCAGTGCAGAGGCAGTCTCAGTTTTTTCCTCTCTCTGACATCACACCAATCAGGGACCCATTTTCCCCTCTCTATGACATCACTGCACTGACAACTCGAATTTACGCCTCTCTGGGACACCACAGAGGTGACAGAGGCATTCTTCCTCTCTCTGGGACATCACAGTCATCACAGCCTCAAATTCATCCCCTTTCTAACACCGCAGCAATGACTGATCCACTTGTCCTCCGTTTGTGACATCAGAGCAGTGACAGGCCCAACTTACCTCTGTTTATGACACCAAAGCTGCAGCAGCCTCAGTTTTTTCCTCTCTGTGACATCACAAAAATGAGTGACCCAGTTTCACCTCTCTGTGACATCACTGCAGTCAGTGACAAGTCCAATTTACGCCTCTCTGTGACACCACCGCGGTGACAGACTCATTATTCCCTTCTCTGTGACATCACAGCAGAGACAGAACCAATTCAAACCTCTCCCTGAGACCATAGCCATGACATCCCCAACTGCATCCCCTTTGTGGCAACAGACAAGTCAGAACACCTGTGGAACTTTCTCTCAGACTCCACAGCTCTGATAGCCCCTGTTCTCCTCTCTCTGGGACATCACAGCCGTGGGACACCCCAATCTACGCCTCTCGGGGACATCACAGCAGTGAAAGACCCAGTTTCCACCCTTTAAGACATCACAGCACTGACAGACCAAATTTCACTCTTTCTGTCACACCACAGATGGAACAAGCCCAATTTACACCCATCTCTAACACCCCAGCGCTGACAGTGCCAGGTTTCTCCTCTCCGTGACATAACATCAAAGACAAGTGGGAATTCATCCCCTCCTATAGGCCACAGCAGTGACAGCCTCAGTTTTCCTCTCTCTGGGAGATCACTGCACTGACAAGTCCAATTGACACCTCTCTGTGACACCACGGCGCTGAAAGACCCATTATTCCCCTCTCTGGGACATCACATCAGAACCAATTTAAAACTCTCTCTCATACCACAGCCCTTACAACCCCAATTCCATCCCCTTTGTGGCAACAGACAAGTCATAGCACCTCTGGAACTTTCTCTGGAACTGCACTACAGTGATCACTCCACTTTTCCCCTCTCTGGGACACCACAGCAGTGACAGACTCACTTTTCCCCTCTTTGTGACACCACAGAAGTGACAGGCCCAATTGATGCCTCTCTGTGACACCAGTGCAGAGGCAGTCTCAGTTTTTTCCTCTCTCTGACATCACACCAATCAGGGACCCATTTTCCCCTCTCTATGACATCACTGCACTGACAACTCGAATTTACGCCTCTCTGGGACACCACAGAGGTGACAGAGGCATTCTTCCTCTCTCTGGGACATCACAGTCATCACAGCCTCAAATTCATCCCCTTTCTAACACCGCAGCAATGACTGATCCACTTGTCCTCCGTTTGTGACATCAGAGCAGTGACAGGCCCAACTTACCTCTGTTTATGACACCAAAGCTGCGGCAGCCTCAGTTTTTTCCTCTCTGTGACATCACAAAAATGAGTGACCCAGTTTCACCTCTCTGTGACATCACTGCAGTCAGTGACAAGTCCAATTTACGCCTCTCTGTGACACCACCGCGGTGACAGACTCATTATTCCCTTCTCTGTGACATCACAGCAGAGACAGAACCAATTCAAACCTCTCCCTGAGACCATAGCCATGACATCCCCGACTGCATCCCCGTTTGTGGCAACAGACAAGTCAGAACACCTGTGGAACTTTCTCTCAGACTCCACAGCTCTGATAGCCCCTGTTCTCCCCTCTCTGGGACATCACAGCCGTGGGACACCCCAATCTACGCCTCTCGGGGACATCACAGCAGTGAAAGACCCAGTTTCCACCCTTTAAGACATCACAGCACTGACAGACCAAATTTCACTCTTTCTGTCACACCACAGATGGAACAAGCCCAATTTACACCTATCTCTAACACCCCAGCGATGACAGTGCCAGGTTTCTCCTCTCCGTGACATAACATCAAAGACAAGTGGGAATTCATCCCCTCCTATAGGCCACAGCAGTGACAGCCTCAGTTTTCCTCTCTCTGGGAGATCACTGCACTGACAAGTCCAATTGACACCTCTCTGTGACACCACGGCGCTGAAAGACCCATTATTCCCCTCTCTGGGACATCACATCAGAACCAATTTAAAACTCTCTCTCATACCACAGCCCTTACAACCCCAATTCCATCCCCTTTGTGGCAACAGACAAGTCATAGCACCTCTGGAACTTTCTCTGGAACTGCACTACAGTGATCACTCCACTTTTCCCCTCTCTGGGACACCACAGCAGTGACAGACTCACTTTTCCCCTCTTTGTGACACCACAGAAGTGACAGGCCCAATTGATGCCTCTCTGTGACACCAGTGCAGAGGCAGTCTCAGTTTTTTCCTCTCTCTGACATCACACCAATCAGGGACCCATTTTCCCCTCTCTATGACATCACTGCACTGACAACTCGAATTTACGCCTCTCTGGGACACCACAGAGGTGACAGAGGCATTCTTCCTCTCTCTGGGACATCACAGTCATCACAGCCTCAAATTCATCCCCTTTCTAACACCGCAGCAATGACTGATCCACTTGTCCTCCGTTTGTGACATCAGAGCAGTGACAGGCCCAACTTACCTCTGTTTATGACACCAAAGCTGCAGCAGCCTCAGTTTTTTCCTCTCTGTGACATCACAAAAATGAGTGACCCAGTTTCACCTCTCTGTGACATCACTGCAGTCAGTGACAAGTCCAATTTACGCCTCTCTGTGACACCACCGCGGTGACAGACTCATTATTCCCTTCTCTGTGACATCACAGCAGAGACAGAACCAATTCAAACCTCTCCCTGAGACCATAGCCATGACATCCCCAACTGCATCCCCTTTGTGGCAACAGACAAGTCAGAACACCTGTGGAACTTTCTCTCAGACTCCACAGCTCTGATAGCCCCTGTTCTCCCCTCTCTGGGACATCACAGCCGTGGGACACCCCAATCTACGCCTCTCGGGGACATCACAGCAGTGAAAGACCCAGTTTCCACCCTTTAAGACATCACAGCACTGACAGACCAAATTTCACTCTTTCTGTCACACCACAGATGGAACAAGCCCAATTTACACCTATCTCTAACACCCCAGCGATGACAGTGCCAGGTTTCTCCTCTCCGTGACATAACATCAAAGACAAGTGGGAATTCATCCCCTCCTATAGGCCACAGCAGTGACAGCCTCAGTTTTCCTCTCTCTGGGAGATCACTGCACTGACAAGTCCAATTGACACCTCTCTGTGACACCACGGCGCTGAAAGACCCATTATTCCCCTCTCTGGGACATCACATCAGAACCAATTTAAAACTCTCTCTCATACCACAGCCCTTACAACCCCAATTCCATCCCCTTTGTGGCAACAGACAAGTCATAGCACCTCTGGAACTTTCTCTGGAACTGCACAACAGTGATCACTCCACTTTTCCCCTCTCTGGGACACCACAGCAGTGACAGACTCACTTTTCCCCTCTTTGTGACACCACAGAAGTGACAGGCCCAATTGATGCCTCTCTGTGACACCAGTGCAGAGGCAGTCTCAGTTTTTTCCTCTCTCTGACATCACACCAATCAGGGACCCATTTTCCCCTCTCTATGACATCACTGCACTGACAACTCGAATTTACGCCTCTCTGGGACACCACAGTGGTGACAGAGGCATTCTTCCCCTCTCTGGGACATCACAGTCATCACAGCCTCAAATTCATCCCCTTTCTAACACCGCAGCAATGACTGATCCACTTGTCCTCCGTTTGTGACATCAGAGCAGTGACAGGCCCAACTTACCTCTGTTTATGACACCAAAGCTGCGGCAGCCTCAGTTTTTTCCTCTCTGTGACATCACAAAAATGAGTGACCCAGTTTCACCTCTCTGTGACATCACTGCAGTCAGTGACAAGTCCAATTTACGCCTCTCTGTGACACCACCGCGGTGACAGACTCATTATTCCCTTCTCTGTGACATCACAGCAGAGACAGAACCAATTCAAACCTCTCCCTGAGACCATAGCCATGACATCCCCGACTGCATCCCCGTTTGTGACAACAGACAAGTCAGAACACCTGTGGAACTTTCTCTCAGACTCCACAGCTCTGATAGCCCCTGTTCTCCCCTCTCTGGGACATCACAGCCGTGGGACACCCCAATCTACGCCTCTCGGGGACATCACAGCAGTGAAAGACCCAGTTTCCACCCTTTAAGACATCACAGCACTGACAGACCAAATTTCACTCTTTCTGTCACACCACAGATGGAACAAGCCCAATTTACACCTATCTCTAACACCCCAGCGCTGACAGTGCCAGGTTTCTCCTCTCCGTGACATAACATCAAAGACAAGTGGGAATTCATCCCCTCCTATAGGCCCCAGCAGTGACAGCCTCAGTTTTCCTCTCTCTGGGAGATCACTGCACTGACAAGTCCAATTGACACCTCTCTGTGACACCACGGCGCTGAAAGACCCATTATTCCCCTCTCTGGGACATCACATCAGAACCAATTTAAAACTCTCTCTCATACCACAGCCCTTACAACCCCAATTCCATCCCCTTTGTGGCAACAGACAAGTCATAGCACCTCTGGAACTTTCTCTGGAACTGCACTACAGTGATCACTCCACTTTTCCCCTCTCTGGGACACCACAGCAGTGACAGACTCACTTTTCCCCTCTTTGTGACACCACAGAAGTGACAGGCCCAATTGATGCCTCTCTGTGACACCAGTGCAGAGGCAGTCTCAGTTTTTTCCTCTCTCTGACATCACACCAATCAGGGACCCATTTTCCCCTCTCTATGACATCACTGCACTGACAACTCGAATTTACGCCTCTCTGGGACACCACAGTGGTGACAGAGGCATTCTTCCCCTCTCTGGGACATCACAGTCATCACAGCCTCAAATTCATCCCCTTTCTAACACCGCAGCAATGACTGATCCACTTGTCCTCCGTTTGTGACATCAGAGCAGTGACAGGCCCAACTTACCTCTGTTTATGACACCAAAGCTGCGGCAGCCTCAGTTTTTTCCTCTCTGTGACATCACAAAAATGAGTGACCCAGTTTCACCTCTCTGTGACATCACTGCAGTCAGTGACAAGTCCAATTTACGCCTCTCTGTGACACCACCGCGGTGACAGACTCATTATTCCCTTCTCTGTGACATCACAGCAGAGACAGAACCAATTCAAACCTCTCCCTGAGACCATAGCCATGACATCCCCAACTGCATCCCCTTTGTGGCAACAGACAAGTCAGAACACCTGTGGAACTTTCTCTCAGACTCCACAGCTCTGATAGCCCCTGTTCTCCTCTCTCTGGGACATCACAGCCGTGGGACACCCCAATCTACGCCTCTCGGGGACATCACAGCAGTGAAAGACCCAGTTTCCACCCTTTAAGACATCACAGCACTGACAGACCAAATTTCACTCTTTCTGTCACACCACAGATGGAACAAGCCCAATTTACACCCATCTCTAACACCCCAGCGCTGACAGTGCCAGGTTTCTCCTCTCCGTGACATAACATCAAAGACAAGTGGGAATTCATCCCCTCCTATAGGCCACAGCAGTGACAGCCTCAGTTTTCCTCTCTCTGGGAGATCACTGCACTGACAAGTCCAATTGACACCTCTCTGTGACACCACGGTGCTGAAAGACCCATTATTCCCCTCTCTGGGACATCACATCAGAACCAATTTAAAACTCTCTCTCATACCACAGCCCTTACAACCCCAATTCCATCCCCTTTGTGGCAACAGACAAGTCATAGCACCTGTGCAACTTTCTCTGGAACTGCACAACAGTGATCACTCCACTTTTCCCCTCTCTGGGACACCACAGCAGTGACAGACTCACTTTTCCCCTCTTTGTGACACCACAGAAGTGACAGGCCCAATTGATGCCTCTCTGTGACACCAGTGCAGAGGCAGTCTCAGTTTTTTCCTCTCTCTGACATCACACCAATCAGGGACCCATTTTCCCCTCTCTATGACATCACTGCACTGACAACTCGAATTTACGCCTCTCTGGGACACCACAGTGGTGACAGAGGCATTCTTCCCCTCTCTGGGACATCACAGTCATCACAGCCTCAAATTCATCCCCTTTCTAACACCGCAGCAATGACTGATCCACTTGTCCTCTGTTTGTGACATCAGAGCAGTGACAGGCCCAACTTACCTCTGTTTATAACACCAAAGCTGTGGCAGCCTCAGTTTTTTCCTCTCTGTGACATCACAAAAATGAGTGACCCAGTTTCACCTCTCTGTGACATCACTGCAGTCAGTGACAAGTCCAATTTACGCCTCTCTGTGACACCACCGCGGTGACAGACTCATTATTCCCTTCTCTGTGACATCACAGCAGAGAGAGAACCAATTCAAACCTCTCCCTGAGACCATAGCCATGACATCCCCAACTGCATCCCCTTTGTGGCAACAGACAAGTCAGAACACCTGTGGAACTTTCTCTCAGACTCCACAGCTCTGATAGCCCCTGTTCTCCCCTCTCTGGGACATCACAGCCGTGGGACACCCCAATCTACGCCTCTCGGGGACATCACAGCAGTGAAAGACCCAGTTTCCACCCTTTAAGACATCACAGCACTGACAGACCAAATTTCACTCTTTCTGTCACACCACAGATGGAACAAGCCCAATTTACACCTATCTCTAACACCCCAGCGATGACAGTGCCAGGTTTCTCCTCTCCGTGACATAACATCAAAGACAAGTGGGAATTCATCCCCTCCTATAGGCCACAGCAGTGACAGCCTCAGTTTTCCTCTCTCTGGGAGATCACTGCACTGACAAGTCCAATTGACACCTCTCTGTGACACCACGGCGCTGAAAGACCCATTATTCCCCTCTCTGGGACATCACATCAGAACCAATTTAAAACTCTCTCTCATACCACAGCCCTTACAACCCCAATTCCATCCCCTTTGTGGCAACAGACAAGTCATAGCACCTCTGGAACTTTCTCTGGAACTGCACAACAGTGATCACTCCACTTTTCCCCTCTCTGGGACACCACAGCAGTGACAGACTCACTTTTCCCCTCTTTGTGACACCACAGAAGTGACAGGCCCAATTGATGCCTCTCTGTGACACCAGTGCAGAGGCAGTCTCAGTTTTTTCCTCTCTCTGACATCACACCAATCAGGGACCCATTTTCCCCTCTCTATGACATCACTGCACTGACAACTCAAATTTACGCCTCTCTGGGACACCACAGTGGTGACAGAGGCATTCTTCCCCTCTCTGGGACATCACAGTCATCACAGCCTCAAATTCATCCCCTTTCTAACACCGCAGCAATGACTGATCCACTTGTCCTCCGTTTGTGACATCAGAGCAGTGACAGGCCCAACTTACCTCTGTTTATGACACCAAAGCTGTGGCAGCCTCAGTTTTTTCCTCTCTGTGACATCACAAAAATGAGTGACCCAGTTTCACCTCTCTGTGACATCACTGCAGTCAGTGACAAGTCCAATTTACGCCTCTCTGTGACACCACCGCGGTGACAGACTCATTATTCCCTTCTCTGTGACATCACAGCAGAGACAGAACCAATTCAAACCTCTCCCTGAGACCATAGCCATGACATCCCCAACTGCATCCCCTTTGTGGCAACAGACAAGTCAGAACACCTGTGGAACTTTCTCTCAGACTCCACAGCTCTGATAGCCCCTGTTCTCCTCTCTCTGGGACATCACAGCCGTGGGACACCCAATCTACGCCTCTCGGGGACATCACAGCAGTGAAAGACCCAGTTTCCACCCTTTAAGACATCACAGCACTGACAGACCAAATTTCACTCTTTCTGTCACACCACAGATGGAACAAGCCCAATTTACACCTATCTCTAACACCCCAGCGATGACAGTGCCAGGTTTCTCCTCTCCGTGACATAACATCAAAGACAAGTGGGAATTCATCCCCTCCTATAGGCCACAGCAGTGACAGCCTCAGTTTTCCTCTCTCTGGGAGATCACTGCACTGACAAGTCCAATTGACACCTCTCTGTGACACCACGGCGCTGAAAGACCCATTATTCCCCTCTCTGGGACATCACATCAGAACCAATTTAAAACTCTCTCTCATACCACAGCCCTTACAACCCCAATTCCATCCCCTTTGTGGCAACAGACAAGTCATAGCACCTGTGCAACTTTCTCTGGAACTGCACTACAGTGATCACTCCACTTTTCCCCTCTCTGGGACACCACAGCAGTGACAGACTCACTTTTCCCCTCTTTGTGACACCACAGAAGTGACAGGCCCAATTGATGCCTCTCTGTGACACCAGTGCAGAGGCAGTCTCAGTTTTTTCCTCTCTCTGACATCACACCAATCAGGGACCCATTTTCCCCTCTCTATGACATCACTGCACTGACAACTCGAATTTACGCCTCTCTGGGACACCACAGAGGTGACAGAGGCATTCTTCCTCTCTCTGGGACATCACAGTCATCACAGCCTCAAATTCATCCCCTTTCTAACACCGCAGCAATGACTGATCCACTTGTCCTCCGTTTGTGACATCAGGGCAGTGACAGGCCCAACTTACCTCTGTTTATGACACCAAAGCTGCGGCAGCCTCAGTTTTTTCCTCTCTGTGACATCACAAAAATGAGTGACCCAGTTTCACCTCTCTGTGACATCACTGCAGTCAGTGACAAGTCCAATTTACGCCTCTCTGTGACACCACCGCGGTGACAGACTCATTATTCCCTTCTCTGTGACATCACAGCAGAGACAGAACCAATTCAAACCTCTCCCTGAGACCATAGCCATGACATCCCCAACTGCATCCCCTTTGTGGCAACAGACAAGTCAGAACACCTGTGGAACTTTCTCTCAGACTCCACAGCTCTGATAGCCCCTGTTCTCCTCTCTCTGGGACATCACAGCCGTGGGACACCCAATCTACGCCTCTCGGGGACATCACAGCAGTGAAAGACCCAGTTTCCACCCTTTAAGACATCACAGCACTGACAGACCAAATTTCACTCTTTCTGTCACACCACAGATGGAACAAGCCCAATTTACACCTATCTCTAACACCCCAGCGATGACAGTGCCAGGTTTCTCCTCTCCGTGACATAACATCAAAGACAAGTGGGAATTCATCCCCTCCTATAGGCCACAGCAGTGACAGCCTCAGTTTTCCTCTCTCTGGGAGATCACTGCACTGACAAGTCCAATTGACACCTCTCTGTGACACCACGGCGCTGAAAGACCCATTATTCCCCTCTCTGGGACATCACATCAGAACCAATTTAAAACTCTCTCTCATACCACAGCCCTTACAACCCCAATTCCATCCCCTTTGTGGCAACAGACAAGTCATAGCACCTGTGCAACTTTCTCTGGAACTGCACTACAGTGATCACTCCACTTTTCCCCTCTCTGGGACACCACAGCAGTGACAGACTCACTTTTCCCCTCTTTGTGACACCACAGAAGTGACAGGCCCAATTGATGCCTCTCTGTGACACCAGTGCAGAGGCAGTCTCAGTTTTTTCCTCTCTCTGACATCACACCAATCAGGGACCCATTTTCCCCTCTCTATGACATCACTGCACTGACAACTCGAATTTACGCCTCTCTGGGACACCACAGAGGTGACAGAGGCATTCTTCCTCTCTCTGGGACATCACAGTCATCACAGCCTCAAATTCATCCCCTTTCTAACACCGCAGCAATGACTGATCCACTTGTCCTCCGTTTGTGACATCAGGGCAGTGACAGGCCCAACTTACCTCTGTTTATGACACCAAAGCTGCGGCAGCCTCAGTTTTTTCCTCTCTGTGACATCACAAAAATGAGTGACCCAGTTTCACCTCTCTGTGACATCACTGCAGTCAGTGACAAGTCCAATTTACGCCTCTCTGTGACACCACCGCGGTGACAGACTCATTATTCCCTTCTCTGTGACATCACAGCAGAGACAGAACCAATTCAAACCTCTCCCTGATACCATAGCCATGACATCCCCGACTGCATCCCCGTTTGTGACAACAGACAAGTCAGAACACCTGTGGAACTTTCTCTCAGACTCCACAGCTCTGATAGCCCCTGTTCTCCCCTCTCTGGGACATCACAGCCGTGGGACACCCCAATCTACGCCTCTCGGGGACATCACAGCAGTGAAAGACCCAGTTTCCACCCTTTAAGACATCACAGCACTGACAGACCAAATTTCACTCTTTCTGTCACACCACAGATGGAACAAGCCCAATTTACACCTATCTCTAACACCCCAGCGCTGACAGTGCCAGGTTTCTCCTCTCCGTGACATAACATCAAAGACAAGTGGGAATTCATCCCCTCCTATAGGCCCCAGCAGTGACAGCCTCAGTTTTCCTCTCTCTGGGAGATCACTGCACTGACAAGTCCAATTGACACCTCTCTGTGACACCACGGCGCTGAAAGACCCATTATTCCCCTCTCTGGGACATCACATCAGAACCAATTTAAAACTCTCTCTCATACCACAGCCCTTACAACCCCAATTCCATCCCCTTTGTGGCAACAGACAAGTCATAGCACCTCTGGAACTTTCTCTGGAACTGCACTACAGTGATCACTCCACTTTTCCCCTCTCTGGGACACCACAGCAGTGACAGACTCACTTTTCCCCTCTTTGTGACACCACAGAAGTGACAGGCCCAATTGATGCCTCTCTGTGACACCAGTGCAGAGGCAGTCTCAGTTTTTTCCTCTCTCTGACATCACACCAATCAGGGACCCATTTTCCCCTCTCTATGACATCACTGCACTGACAACTCGAATTTACGCCTCTCTGGGACACCACAGTGGTGACAGAGGCATTCTTCCCCTCTCTGGGACATCACAGTCATCACAGCCTCAAATTCATCCCCTTTCTAACACCGCAGCAATGACTGATCCACTTGTCCTCCGTTTGTGACATCAGAGCAGTGACAGGCCCAACTTACCTCTGTTTATGACACCAAAGCTGCGGCAGCCTCAGTTTTTTCCTCTCTGTGACATCACAAAAATGAGTGACCCAGTTTCACCTCTCTGTGACATCACTGCAGTCAGTGACAAGTCCAATTTACGCCTCTCTGTGACACCACCGCGGTGACAGACTCATTATTCCCTTCTCTGTGACATCACAGCAGAGACAGAACCAATTCAAACCTCTCCCTGATACCATAGCCATGACATCCCCGACTGCATCCCCGTTTGTGACAACAGACAAGTCAGAACACCTGTGGAACTTTCTCTCAGACTCCACAGCTCTGATAGCCCCTGTTCTCCCCTCTCTGGGACATCACAGCCGTGGGACACCCCAATCTACGCCTCTCGGGGACATCACAGCAGTGAAAGACCCAGTTTCCACCCTTTAAGACATCACAGCACTGACAGACCAAATTTCACTCTTTCTGTCACACCACAGATGGAACAAGCCCAATTTACACCTATCTCTAACACCCCAGCGCTGACAGTGCCAGGTTTCTCCTCTCCGTGACATAACATCAAAGACAAGTGGGAATTCATCCCCTCCTATAGGCCCCAGCAGTGACAGCCTCAGTTTCCCTCTCTCTGGGAGATCACTGCACTGACAAGTCCAATTGACACCTCTCTGTGACACCACGGCGCTGAAAGACCCATTATTCCCCTCTCTGGGACATCACATCAGAACCAATTTAAAACTCTCTCTCATACCACAGCCCTAACAACCCCAATTCCATCCCCTTTGTGGCAACAGACAAGTCATAGCACCTCTGGAACTTTCTCTGGAACTGCACTACAGTGATCACTCCACTTTTCCCCTCTCTGGGACACCACAGCAGTGACAGACTCACTTTTCCCCTCTTTGTTACACCACTGAAGTGACAGGCCCAATTGATGCCTCTCTGTGACACCAGTGCAGAGGCAGTCTCAGTTTTTTCCGCTCTCTGACATCACACCAATCAGGGACCCAATTTCCCCTCTCTATGACATCACTGCACTGACAACTCGAATTTACGCCTCTCTGGGACACCACAGAGGTGACAGAGGCATTCTTCCCCTCTCTGGGACATCACAGTCATCACAGCCTCAAATTCATCCCCTTTCTAACACCGCAGCAATGACTGATCCACTTGTCCTCTGTTTGTGACATCAGAGCAGTGACAGGCCCAACTTACCTCTGTTTATGACACCAAAGCTGTGGCAGCCTCAGTTTTTTCCTCTCTGTGACATCACAAAAATGAGTGACCCAGTTTCACCTCTCTGTGACATCACTGCAGTCAGTGACAAGTCCAATTTACGCCTCTCTGTGACACCACCGCGGTGACAGACTCATTATTCCCTTCTCTGTGACATCACAGCAGAGACAGAACCAATTCAAACCTCTCCCTGATACCATAGCCATGACATCCCCGACTGCATCCCCTTTGTGACAACAGACAAGTCAGAACACCTGTGGAACTTTCTCTCAGACTCCACAGCTCTGATAGCCCCTGTTCTCCCCTCTCTGGGACATCACAGCCGTGGGACACCCCAATCTACGCCTCTCGGGGACATCACAGCAGTGAAAGACCCAGTTTCCACCCTTTAAGACATCACAGCACTGACAGACCAAATTTCACTCTTTCTGTCACACCACAGATGGAACAAGCCCAATTTACACCTATCTGTAACACCCCAGCGCTGACAGTGCCAGGTTTCTCCTCTCCGTGACATAACATCAAAGACAAGTGGGAATTCATCCCCTCCTATAGGCCCCAGCAGTGACAGCCTCAGTTTTCCTCTCTCTGGGAGATCACTGCACTGACAAGTCCAATTGACACCTCTCTGTGACACCACGGCGCTGAAAGACCCATTATTCCCCTCTCTGGGACATCACATCAGAACCAATTTAAAACTCTCTCTCATACCACAGCCCTTACAACCCCAATTCCATCCCCTTTGTGGCAACAGACAAGTCATAGCACCTCTGGAACTTTCTCTGGAACTGCACTACAGTGATCACTCCACTTTTCCCCTCTCTGGGACACCACAGCAGTGACAGACTCACTTTTCCCCTCTTTGTGACACCACAGAAGTGACAGGCCCAATTGATGCCTCTCTGTGACACCAGTGCAGAGGCAGTCTCAGTTTTTTCCTCTCTCTGACATCACACCAATCAGGGACCCAATTTCCCCTCTCTATGACATCACTGCACTGACAACTCGAATTTACGCCTCTCTGGGACACCACAGTGGTGACAGAGGCATTCTTCCCCTCTCTGGGACATCACAGTCATCACAGCCTCAAATTCATCCCCTTTCTAACACCGCAGCAATGACTGATCCACTTGTCCTCCGTTTGTGACATCAGAGCAGTGACAGGCCCAACTTACCTCTGTTTATGACACCAAAGCTGCGGCAGCCTCAGTTTTTTCCTCTCTGTGACATCACAAAAATGAGTGACCCAGTTTCACCTCTCTGTGACATCACTGCAGTCAGTGACAAGTCCAATTTACGCCTCTCTGTGACACCACCGCGGTGACAGACTCATTATTCCCTTCTCTGTGACATCACAGCAGAGACAGAACCAATTCAAACCTCTCCCTGAGACCATAGCCATGACATCCCCAACTGCATCCCCTTTGTGGCAACAGACAAGTCAGAACACCTGTGGAACTTTCTCTCAGACTCCACAGCTCTGATAGCCCCTGTTCTCCTCTCTCTGGGACATCACAGCCGTGGGACACCCCAATCTACGCCTCTCGGGGACATCACAGCAGTGAAAGACCCAGTTTCCACCCTTTAAGACATCACAGCACTGACAGACCAAATTTCACTCTTTCTGTCACACCACAGATGGAACAAGCCCAATTTACACCCATCTCTAACACCCCAGCGCTGACAGTGCCAGGTTTCTCCTCTCCGTGACATAACATCAAAGACAAGTGGGAATTCATCCCCTCCTATAGGCCACAGCAGTGACAGCCTCAGTTTTCCTCTCTCTGGGAGATCACTGCACTGACAAGTCCAATTGACACCTCTCTGTGACACCACGGTGCTGAAAGACCCATTATTCCCCTCTCTGGGACATCACATCAGAACCAATTTAAAACTCTCTCTCATACCACAGCCCTAACAACCCCAATTCCATCCCCTTTGTGGCAACAGACAAGTCATAGCACCTCTGGAACTTTCTCTGGAACTGCACTACAGTGATCACTCCACTTTTCCCCTCTCTGGGACACCACAGCAGTGACAGACTCACTTTTCCCCTCTTTGTTACACCACTGAAGTGACAGGCCCAATTGATGCCTCTCTGTGACACCAGTGCAGAGGCAGTCTCAGTTTTTTCCGCTCTCTGACATCACACCAATCAGGGACCCAATTTCCCCTCTCTATGACATCACTGCACTGACAACTCGAATTTACGCCTCTCTGGGACACCACAGAGGTGACAGAGGCATTCTTCCCCTCTCTGGGACATCACAGTCATCACAGCCTCAAATTCATCCCCTTTCTAACACCGCAGCAATGACTGATCCACTTGTCCTCTGTTTGTGACATCAGAGCAGTGACAGGCCCAACTTACCTCTGTTTATGACACCAAAGCTGTGGCAGCCTCAGTTTTTTCCTCTCTGTGACATCACAAAAATGAGTGACCCAGTTTCACCTCTCTGTGACATCACTGCAGTCAGTGACAAGTCCAATTTACGCCTCTCTGTGACACCACCGCGGTGACAGACTCATTATTCCCTTCTCTGTGACATCACAGCAGAGACAGAACCAATTCAAACCTCTCCCTGATACCATAGCCATGACATCCCCGACTGCATCCCCTTTGTGACAACAGACAAGTCAGAACACCTGTGGAACTTTCTCTCAGACTCCACAGCTCTGATAGCCCCTGTTCTCCCCTCTCTGGGACATCACAGCCGTGGGACACCCCAATCTACGCCTCTCGGGGACATCACAGCAGTGAAAGACCCAGTTTCCACCCTTTAAGACATCACAGCACTGACAGACCAAATTTCACTCTTTCTGTCACACCACAGATGGAACAAGCCCAATTTACACCTATCTGTAACACCCCAGCGCTGACAGTGCCAGGTTTCTCCTCTCCGTGACATAACATCAAAGACAAGTGGGAATTCATCCCCTCCTATAGGCCCCAGCAGTGACAGCCTCAGTTTTCCTCTCTCTGGGAGATCACTGCACTGACAAGTCCAATTGACACCTCTCTGTGACACCACGGCGCTGAAAGACCCATTATTCCCCTCTCTGGGACATCACATCAGAACCAATTTAAAACTCTCTCTCATACCACAGCCCTTACAACCCCAATTCCATCCCCTTTGTGGCAACAGACAAGTCATAGCACCTCTGGAACTTTCTCTGGAACTGCACTACAGTGATCACTCCACTTTTCCCCTCTCTGGGACACCACAGCAGTGACAGACTCACTTTTCCCCTCTTTGTGACACCACAGAAGTGACAGGCCCAATTGATGCCTCTCTGTGACACCAGTGCAGAGGCAGTCTCAGTTTTTTCCTCTCTCTGACATCACACCAATCAGGGACCCATTTTCCCCTCTCTATGACATCACTGCACTGACAACTCGAATTTACGCCTCTCTGGGACACCACAGTGGTGACAGAGGCATTCTTCCCCTCTCTGGGACATCACAGTCATCACAGCCTCAAATTCATCCCCTTTCTAACACCGCAGCAATGACTGATCCACTTGTCCTCCGTTTGTGACATCAGAGCAGTGACAGGCCCAACTTACCTCTGTTTATGACACCAAAGCTGCGGCAGCCTCAGTTTTTTCCTCTCTGTGACATCACAAAAATGAGTGACCCAGTTTCACCTCTCTGTGACATCACTGCAGTCAGTGACAAGTCCAATTTACGCCTCTCTGTGACACCACCGCGGTGACAGACTCATTATTCCCTTCTCTGTGACATCACAGCAGAGACAGAACCAATTCAAACCTCTCCCTGAGACCATAGCCATGACATCCCCAACTGCATCCCCTTTGTGGCAACAGACAAGTCAGAACACCTGTGGAACTTTCTCTCAGACTCCACAGCTCTGATAGCCCCTGTTCTCCTCTCTCTGGGACATCACAGCCGTGGGACACCCCAATCTACGCCTCTCGGGGACATCACAGCAGTGAAAGACCCAGTTTCCACCCTTTAAGACATCACAGCACTGACAGACCAAATTTCACTCTTTCTGTCACACCACAGATGGAACAAGCCCAATTTACACCCATCTCTAACACCCCAGCGCTGACAGTGCCAGGTTTCTCCTCTCCGTGACATAACATCAAAGACAAGTGGGAATTCATCCCCTCCTATAGGCCACAGCAGTGACAGCCTCAGTTTTCCTCTCTCTGGGAGATCACTGCACTGACAAGTCCAATTGACACCTCTCTGTGACACCACGGTGCTGAAAGACCCATTATTCCCCTCTCTGGGACATCACATCAGAACCAATTTAAAACTCTCTCTCATACCACAGCCCTTACAACCCCAATTCCATCCCCTTTGTGGCAACAGACAAGTCATAGCACCTGTGCAACTTTCTCTGGAACTGCACAACAGTGATCACTCCACTTTTCCCCTCTCTGGGACACCACAGCAGTGACAGACTCACTTTTCCCCTCTTTGTGACACCACAGAAGTGACAGGCCCAATTGATGCCTCTCTGTGACACCAGTGCAGAGGCAGTCTCAGTTTTTTCCTCTCTCTGACATCACACCAATCAGGGACCCATTTTCCCCTCTCTATGACATCACTGCACTGACAACTCGAATTTACGCCTCTCTGGGACACCACAGTGGTGACAGAGGCATTCTTCCCCTCTCTGGGACATCACAGTCATCACAGCCTCAAATTCATCCCCTTTCTAACACCGCAGCAATGACTGATCCACTTGTCCTCTGTTTGTGACATCAGAGCAGTGACAGGCCCAACTTACCTCTGTTTATGACACCAAAGCTGTGGCAGCCTCAGTTTTTTCCTCTCTGTGACATCACAAAAATGAGTGACCCAGTTTCACCTCTCTGTGACATCACTGCAGTCAGTGACAAGTCCAATTTACGCCTCTCTGTGACACCACCGCGGTGACAGACTCATTATTCCCTTCTCTGTGACATCACAGCAGAGACAGAACCAATTCAAACCTCTCCCTGAGACCATAGCCATGACATCCCCAACTGCATCCCCTTTGTGGCAACAGACAAGTCAGAACACCTGTGGAACTTTCTCTCAGACTCCACAGCTCTGATAGCCCCTGTTCTCCCCTCTCTGGGACATCACAGCCGTGGGACACCCCAATCTACGCCTCTCGGGGACATCACAGCAGTGAAAGACCCAGTTTCCACCCTTTAAGACATCACAGCACTGACAGACCAAATTTCACTCTTTCTGTCACACCACAGATGGAACAAGCCCAATTTACACCTATCTCTAACACCCCAGCGATGACAGTGCCAGGTTTCTCCTCTCCGTGACATAACATCAAAGACAAGTGGGAATTCATCCCCTCCTATAGGCCACAGCAGTGACAGCCTCAGTTTTCCTCTCTCTGGGAGATCACTGCACTGACAAGTCCAATTGACACCTCTCTGTGACACCACGGCGCTGAAAGACCCATTATTCCCCTCTCTGGGACATCACATCAGAACCAATTTAAAACTCTCTCTCATACCACAGCCCTTACAACCCCAATTCCATCCCCTTTGTGGCAACAGACAAGTCATAGCACCTCTGGAACTTTCTCTGGAACTGCACTACAGTGATCACTCCACTTTTCCCCTCTCTGGGACACCACAGCAGTGACAGACTCACTTTTCCCCTCTTTGTGACACCACAGAAGTGACAGGCCCAATTGATGCCTCTCTGTGACACCAGTGCAGAGGCAGTCTCAGGTTTTTCCTCTCTCTGACATCACACCAATCAGGGACCCATTTTCCCCTCTCTATGACATCACTGCACTGACAACTCGAATTTACGCCTCTCTGGGACACCACAGAGGTGACAGAGGCATTCTTCCTCTCTCTGGGACATCACAGTCATCACAGCCTCAAATTCATCCCCTTTCTAACACCGCAGCAATGACTGATCCACTTGTCCTCCGTTTGTGACATCAGAGCAGTGACAGGCCCAACTTACCTCTGTTTATGAAACCAAAGCTGCGGCAGCCTCAGTTTTTTCCTCTCTGTGACATCACAAAAATGAGTGACCCAGTTTCACCTCTCTGTGACATCACTGCAGTCAGTGACAAGTCCAATTTACGCCTCTCTGTGACACCACCGCGGTGACAGACTCATTATTCCCTTCTCTGTGACATCACAGCAGAGACAGAACCAATTCAAACCTCTCCCTGATACCATAGCCATGACATCCCCGACTGCATCCCCGTTTGTGACAACAGACAAGTCAGAACACCTGTGGAACTTTCTCTCAGACTCCACAGCTCTGATAGCCCCTGTTCTCCCCTCTCTGGGACATCACAGCCGTGGGACACCCCAATCTACGCCTCTCGGGGACATCACAGCAGTGAAAGACCCAGTTTCCACCCTTTAAGACATCACAGCACTGACAGACCAAATTTCACTCTTTCTGTCACACCACAGATGGAACAAGCCCAATTTACACCTATCTCTAACACCCCAGCGCTGACAGTGCCAGGTTTCTCCTCTCCGTGACATAACATCAAAGACAAGTGGGAATTCATCCCCTCCTATAGGCCCCAGCAGTGACAGCCTCAGTTTTCCTCTCTCTGGGAGATCACTGCACTGACAAGTCCAATTGACACCTCTCTGTGACACCACGGCGCTGAAAGACCCATTATTCCCCTCTCTGGGACATCACATCAGAACCAATTTAAAACTCTCTCTCATACCACAGCCCTTACAACCCCAATTCCATCCCCTTTGTGGCAACAGACAAGTCATAGCACCTCTGGAACTTTCTCTGGAACTGCACTACAGTGATCACTCCACTTTTCCCCTCTCTGGGACACCACAGCAGTGACAGACTCACTTTTCCCCTCTTTGTGACACCACAGAAGTGACAGGCCCAATTGATGCCTCTCTGTGACACCAGTGCAGAGGCAGTCTCAGTTTTTTCCTCTCTCTGACATCACACCAATCAGGGACCCATTTTCCCCTCTCTATGACATCACTGCACTGACAACTCGAATTTACGCCTCTCTGGGACACCACAGTGGTGACAGAGGCATTCTTCCCCTCTCTGGGACATCACAGTCATCACAGCCTCAAATTCATCCCCTTTCTAACACCGCAGCAATGACTGATCCACTTGTCCTCCGTTTGTGACATCAGAGCAGTGACAGGCCCAACTTACCTCTGTTTATGACACCAAAGCTGTGGCAGCCTCAGTTTTTTCCTCTCTGTGACATCACAAAAATGAGTGACCCAGTTTCACCTCTCTGTGACATCACTGCAGTCAGTGACAAGTCCAATTTACGCCTCTCTGTGACACCACCGCGGTGACAGACTCATTATTCCCTTCTCTGTGACATCACAGCAGAGACAGAACCAATTCAAACCTCTCCCTGAGACCATAGCCATGACATCCCCAACTGCATCCCCTTTGTGGCAACAGACAAGTCAGAACACCTGTGGAACTTTCTCTCAGACTCCACAGCTCTGATAGCCCCTGTTCTCCTCTCTCTGGGACATCACAGCCGTGGGACACCCAATCTACGCCTCTCGGGGACATCACAGCAGTGAAAGACCCAGTTTCCACCCTTTAAGACATCACAGCACTGACAGACCAAATTTCACTCTTTCTGTCACACCACAGATGGAACAAGCCCAATTTACACCTATCTCTAACACCCCAGCGATGACAGTGCCAGGTTTCTCCTCTCCGTGACATAACATCAAAGACAAGTGGGAATTCATCCCCTCCTATAGGCCACAGCAGTGACAGCCTCAGTTTTCCTCTCTCTGGGAGATCACTGCACTGACAAGTCCAATTGACACCTCTCTGTGACACCACGGCGCTGAAAGACCCATTATTCCCCTCTCTGGGACATCACATCAGAACCAATTTAAAACTCTCTCTCATACCACAGCCCTTACAACCCCAATTCCATCCCCTTTGTGGCAACAGACAAGTCATAGCACCTGTGCAACTTTCTCTGGAACTGCACTACAGTGATCACTCCACTTTTCCCCTCTCTGGGACACCACAGCAGTGACAGACTCACTTTTCCCCTCTTTGTGACACCACAGAAGTGACAGGCCCAATTGATGCCTCTCTGTGACACCAGTGCAGAGGCAGTCTCAGTTTTTTCCTCTCTCTGACATCACACCAATCAGGGACCCATTTTCCCCTCTCTATGACATCACTGCACTGACAACTCGAATTTACGCCTCTCTGGGACACCACAGAGGTGACAGAGGCATTCTTCCTCTCTCTGGGACATCACAGTCATCACAGCCTCAAATTCATCCCCTTTCTAACACCGCAGCAATGACTGATCCACTTGTCCTCCGTTTGTGACATCAGAGCAGTGACAGGCCCAACTTACCTCTGTTTATGACACCAAAGCTGCGGCAGCCTCAGTTTTTTCCTCTCTGTGACATCACAAAAATGAGTGACCCAGTTTCACCTCTCTGTGACATCACTGCAGTCAGTGACAAGTCCAATTTACGCCTCTCTGTGACACCACCGCGGTGACAGACTCATTATTCCCTTCTCTGTGACATCACAGCAGAGACAGAACCAATTCAAACCTCTCCCTGATACCATAGCCATGACATCCCCGACTGCATCCCCGTTTGTGACAACAGACAAGTCAGAACACCTGTGGAACTTTCTCTCAGACTCCACAGCTCTGATAGCCCCTGTTCTCCTCTCTCTGGGACATCACAGCCGTGGGACACCCCAATCTACGCCTCTCGGGGACATCACAGCAGTGAAAGACCCAGTTTCCACCCTTTAAGACATCACAGCACTGACAGACCAAATTTCACTCTTTCTGTCACACCACAGATGGAACAAGCCCAATTTACACCTATCTCTAACACCCCAGCGCTGACAGTGCCAGGTTTCTCCTCTCCGTGACATAACATCAAAGACAAGTGGGAATTCATCCCCTCCTATAGGCCACAGCAGTGACAGCCTCAGTTTTCCTCTCTCTGGGAGATCACTGCACTGACAAGTCCAATTGACACCTCTCTGTGACACCACGGCGCTGAAAGACCCATTATTCCCCTCTCTGGGACATCACATCAGAACCAATTTAAAACTCTCTCTCATACCACAGCCCTTACAACCCCAATTCCATCCCCTTTGTGGCAACAGACAAGTCATAGCACCTGTGCAACTTTCTCTGGAACTGCACAACAGTGATCACTCCACTTTTCCCCTCTCTGGGACACCACAGCAGTGACAGACTCACTTTTCCCCTCTTTGTGACACCACAGAAGTGACAGGCCCAATTGATGCCTCTCTGTGACACCAGTGCAGAGGCAGTCTCAGTTTTTTCCTCTCTCTGACATCACACCAATCAGGGACCCAATTTCCCCTCTCTATGACATCACTGCACTGACAACTCGAATTTACGCCTCTCTGGGACACCACAGTGGTGACAGAGGCATTCTTCCCCTCTCTGGGACATCACAGTCATCACAGCCTCAAATTCATCCCCGTTCTAACACCGCAGCAATGACTGATCCACTTGTCCTCCGTTTGTGACATCAGAGCAGTGACAGGCCCAACTTACCTCTGTTTATGACACCAAAGCTGTGGCAGCCTCAGTTTTTTCCTCTCTGTGACATCACAAAAATGAGTGACCCAGTTTCACCTCTCTGTGACATCACTGCAGTCAGTGACAAGTCCAATTTACGCCTCTCTGTGACACCACCGCGGTGACAGACTCATTATTCCCTTCTCTGTGACATCACAGCAGAGACAGAACCAATTCAAACCTCTCCCTGAGACCATAGCCATGACATCCCCAACTGCATCCCCTTTGTGGCAACAGACAAGTCAGAACACCTGTGGAACTTTCTCTCAGACTCCACAGCTCTGATAGCCCCTGTTCTCCCCTCTCTGGGACATCACAGCCGTGGGACACCCCAATCTACGCCTCTCGGGGACATCACAGCAGTGAAAGACCCAGTTTCCACCCTTTAAGACATCACAGCACTGACAGACCAAATTTCACTCTTTCTGTCACACCACAGATGGAACAAGCCCAATTTACACCTATCTCTAACACCCCAGCGCTGACAGTGCCAGGTTTCTCCTCTCCGTGACATAACATCAAAGACAAGTGGGAATTCATCCCCTCCTATAGGCCCCAGCAGTGACAGCCTCAGTTTTCCTCTCTCTGGGAGATCACTGCACTGACAAGTCCAATTGACACCTCTCTGTGACACCACGGCGCTGAAAGACCCATTATTCCCCTCTCTGGGACATCACATCAGAACCAATTTAAAACTCTCTCTCATACCACAGCCCTAACAACCCCAATTCCATCCCCTTTGTGGCAACAGACAAGTCATAGCACCTCTGGAACTTTCTCTGGAACTGCACTACAGTGATCACTCCACTTTTCCCCTCTCTGGGACACCACAGCAGTGACAGACTCACTTTTCCCCTCTTTGTGACACCACAGAAGTGACAGGCCCAATTGATGCCTCTCTGTGACACCAGTGCAGAGGCAGTCTCAGTTTTTTCCTCTCTCTGACATCACACCAATCAGGGACCCAATTTCCCCTCTCTATGACATCACTGCACTGACAACTCGAATTTACGCCTCTCTGGGACACCACAGTGGTGACAGAGGCATTCTTCCCCTCTCTGGGACATCACAGTCATCACAGCCTCAAATTCATCCCCTTTCTAACACCGCAGCAATGACTGATCCACTTGTCCTCTGTTTGTGACATCAGAGCAGTGACAGGCCCAACTTACCTCTGTTTATGACACCAAAGCTGTGGCAGCCTCAGTTTTTTCCTCTCTGTGACATCACAAAAATGAGTGACCCAGTTTCACCTCTCTGTGACATCACTGCAGTCAGTGACAAGTCCAATTTACGCCTCTCTGTGACACCACCGCGGTGACAGACTCATTATTCCCTTCTCTGTGACATCACAGCAGAGACAGAACCAATTCAAACCTCTCCCTGATACCATAGCCATGACATCCCCGACTGCATCCCCTTTGTGACAACAGACAAGTCAGAACACCTGTGGAACTTTCTCTCAGACTCCACAGCTCTGATAGCCCCTGTTCTCCCCTCTCTGGGACATCACAGCCGTGGGACACCCCAATCTACGCCTCTCGGGGACATCACAGCAGTGAAAGACCCAGTTTCCACCCTTTAAGACATCACAGCACTGACAGACCAAATTTCACTCTTTCTGTCACACCACAGATGGAACAAGCCCAATTTACACCTATCTCTAACACCCCAGCGCTGACAGTGCCAGGTTTCTCCTCTCCGTGACATAACATCAAAGACAAGTGGGAATTCATCCCCTCCTATAGGCCCCAGCAGTGACAGCCTCAGTTTTCCTCTCTCTGGGAGATCACTGCACTGACAAGTCCAATTGACACCTCTCTGTGACACCACGGCGCTGAAAGACCCATTATTCCCCTCTCTGGGACATCACATCAGAACCAATTTAAAACTCTCTCTCATACCACAGCCCTTACAACCCCAATTCCATCCCCTTTGTGGCAACAGACAAGTCATAGCACCTCTGGAACTTTCTCTGGAACTGCACTACAGTGATCACTCCACTTTTCCCCTCTCTGGGACACCACAGCAGTGACAGACTCACTTTTCCCCTCTTTGTGACACCACAGAAGTGACAGGCCCAATTGATGCCTCTCTGTGACACCAGTGCAGAGGCAGTCTCAGTTTTTTCCTCTCTCTGACATCACACCAATCAGGGACCCATTTTCCCCTCTCTATGACATCACTGCACTGACAACTCGAATTTACGCCTCTCTGGGACACCACAGTGGTGACAGAGGCATTCTTCCCCTCTCTGGGACATCACAGTCATCACTGCCTCAAATTCATCCCCTTTCTAACACCGCAGCAATGACTGATCCACTTGTCTTCTGTTTGTGACATCAGAGCAGTGACAGGCCCAACTTACCTCTGTTTATGACACCAAAGCTGTGGCAGCCTCAGTTTTTTCCTCTCTGTGACATCACAAAAATGAGTGACCCAGTTTCACCTCTCTGTGACATCACTGCAGTCAGTGACAAGTCCAATTTACGCCTCTCTGTGACACCACCGCGGTGACAGACTCATTATTCCCTTCTCTGTGACATCACAGCAGAGACAGAACCAATTCAAACCTCTCCCTGAGACCATAGCCATGACATCCCCAACTGCATCCCCTTTGTGGCAACAGACAAGTCAGAACACCTGTGGAACTTTCTCTCAGACTCCACAGCTCTGATAGCCCCTGTTCTCCTCTCTCTGGGACATCACAGCCGTGGGACACCCCAATCTACGCCTCTCGGGGACATCACAGCAGTGAAAGACCCAGTTTCCACCCTTTAAGACATCACAGCACTGACAGACCAAATTTCACTCTTTCTGTCACACCACAGATGGAACAAGCCCAATTTACACCTATCTCTAACACCCCAGCGCTGACAGTGCCAGGTTTCTCCTCTCCGTGACATAACATCAAAGACAAGTGGGAATTCATCCCCTCCTATAGGCCACAGCAGTGACAGCCTCAGTTTTCCTCTCTCTGGGAGATCACTGCACTGACAAGTCCAATTGACACCTCTCTGTGACACCACGGTGCTGAAAGACCCATTATTCCCCTCTCTGGGACATCACATCAGAACCAATTTAAAACTCTCTCTCATACCACAGCCCTTACAACCCCAATTCCATCCCCTTTGTGGCAACAGACAAGTCATAGCACCTGTGCAACTTTCTCTGGAACTGCACTACAGTGATCACTCCACTTTTCCCCTCTCTGGGACACCACAGCAGTGACAGACTCACTTTTCCCCTCTTTGTGACACCACAGAAGTGACAGGCCCAATTGATGCCTCTCTGTGACACCAGTGCAGAGGCAGTCTCAGTTTTTTCCTCTCTCTGACATCACACCAATCAGGGACCCATTTTCCCCTCTCTATGACATCACTGCACTGACAACTCGAATTTACGCCTCTCTGGGACACCACAGTGGTGACAGAGGCATTCTTCCCCTCTCTGGGACATCACAGTCATCACTGCCTCAAATTCATCCTCTTTCTAACACCGCAGCAATGACTGATCCACTTGTCTTCTGTTTGTGACATCAGAGCAGTGACAGGCCCAACTTACCTCTGTTTATGACACCAAAGCTGTGGCAGCCTCAGTTTTTTCCTCTCTGTGACATCACAAAAATGAGTGACCCAGTTTCACCTCTCTGTGACATCACTGCAGTCAGTGACAAGTCCAATTTACGCCTCTCTGTGACACCACCGCGGTGACAGACTCATTATTCCCTTCTCTGTGACATCACAGCAGAGACAGAACCAATTCAAACCTCTCCCTGAGACCATAGCCATGACATCCCCAACTGCATCCCCTTTGTGGCAACAGACAAGTCAGAACACCTGTGGAACTTTCTCTCAGACTCCACAGCTCTGATAGCCCCTGTTCTCCTCTCTCTGGGACATCACAGCCGTGGGACACCCCAATCTACGCCTCTCGGGGACATCACAGCAGTGAAAGACCCAGTTTCCACCCTTTAAGACATCACAGCACTGACAGACCAAATTTCACTCTTTCTGTCACACCACAGATGGAACAAGCCCAATTTACACCTATCTCTAACACCCCAGCGCTGACAGTGCCAGGTTTCTCCTCTCCGTGACATAACATCAAAGACAAGTGGGAATTCATCCCCTCCTATAGGCCACAGCAGTGACAGCCTCAGTTTTCCTCTCTCTGGGAGATCACTGCACTGACAAGTCCAATTGACACCTCTCTGTGACACCACGGTGCTGAAAGACCCATTATTCCCCTCTCTGGGACATCACATCAGAACCAATTTAAAACTCTCTCTCATACCACAGCCCTTACAACCCCAATTCCATCCCCTTTGTGGCAACAGACAAGTCATAGCACCTGTGCAACTTTCTCTGGAACTGCACAACAGTGATCACTCCACTTTTCCCCTCTCTGGGACACCACAGCAGTGACAGACTCACTTTTCCCCTCTTTGTGACACCACAGAAGTGACAGGCCCAATTGATGCCTCTCTGTGACACCAGTGCAGAGGCAGTCTCAGTTTTTTCCTCTCTCTGACATCACACCAATCAGGGACCCATTTTCCCCTCTCTATGACATCACTGCACTGACAACTCGAATTTACGCCTCTCTGGGACACCACAGTGGTGACAGAGGCATTCTTCCCCTCTCTGGGACATCACAGTCATCACAGCCTCAAATTCATCCCCGTTCTAACACCGCAGCAATGACTGATCCACTTGTCCTCCGTTTGTGACATCAGAGCAGTGACAGGCCCAACTTACCTCTGTTTATGACACCAAAGCTGTGGCAGCCTCAGTTTTTTCCTCTCTGTGACATCACAAAAATGAGTGACCCAGTTTCACCTCTCTGTGACATCACTGCAGTCAGTGACAAGTCCAATTTACGCCTCTCTGTGACACCACCGCGGTGACAGACTCATTATTCCCTTCTCTGTGACATCACAGCAGAGACAGAACCAATTCAAACCTCTCCCTGAGACCATAGCCATGACATCCCCAACTGCATCCCCTTTGTGGCAACAGACAAGTCAGAACACCTGTGGAACTTTCTCTCAGACTCCACAGCTCTGATAGCCCCTGTTCTCCCCTCTCTGGGACATCACAGCCGTGGGACACCCCAATCTACGCCTCTCGGGGACATCACAGCAGTGAAAGACCCAGTTTCCACCCTTTAAGACATCACAGCACTGACAGACCAAATTTCACTCTTTCTGTCACACCACAGATGGAACAAGCCCAATTTACACCTATCTCTAACACCCCAGCGCTGACAGTGCCAGGTTTCTCCTCTCCGTGACATAACATCAAAGACAAGTGGGAATTCATCCCCTCCTATAGGCCCCAGCAGTGACAGCCTCAGTTTTCCTCTCTCTGGGAGATCACTGCACTGACAAGTCCAATTGACACCTCTCTGTGACACCACGGCGCTGAAAGACCCATTATTCCCCTCTCTGGGACATCACATCAGAACCAATTTAAAACTCTCTCTCATACCACAGCCCTAACAACCCCAATTCCATCCCCTTTGTGGCAACAGACAAGTCATAGCACCTCTGGAACTTTCTCTGGAACTGCACTACAGTGATCACTCCACTTTTCCCCTCTCTGGGACACCACAGCAGTGACAGACTCACTTTTCCCCTCTTTGTTACACCACTGAAGTGACAGGCCCAATTGATGCCTCTCTGTGACACCAGTGCAGAGGCAGTCTCAGTTTTTTCCTCTCTCTGACATCACACCAATCAGGGACCCAATTTCCCCTCTCTATGACATCACTGCACTGACAACTCGAATTTACGCCTCTCTGGGACACCACAGAGGTGACAGAGGCATTCTTCCCCTCTCTGGGACATCACAGTCATCACAGCCTCAAATTCATCCCCTTTCTAACACCGCAGCAATGACTGATCCACTTGTCCTCTGTTTGTGACATCAGAGCAGTGACAGGCCCAACTTACCTCTGTTTATGACACCAAAGCTGTGGCAGCCTCAGTTTTTTCCTCTCTGTGACATCACAAAAATGAGTGACCCAGTTTCACCTCTCTGTGACATCACTGCAGTCAGTGACAAGTCCAATTTACGCCTCTCTGTGACACCACCGCGGTGACAGACTCATTATTCCCTTCTCTGTGACATCACAGCAGAGACAGAACCAATTCAAACCTCTCCCTGATACCATAGCCATGACATCCCCGACTGCATCCCCTTTGTGACAACAGACAAGTCAGAACACCTGTGGAACTTTCTCTCAGACTCCACAGCTCTGATAGCCCCTGTTCTCCCCTCTCTGGGACATCACAGCCGTGGGACACCCCAATCTACGCCTCTCGGGGACATCACAGCAGTGAAAGACCCAGTTTCCACCCTTTAAGACATCACAGCACTGACAGACCAAATTTCACTCTTTCTGTCACACCACAGATGGAACAAGCCCAATTTACACCTATCTGTAACACCCCAGCGCTGACAGTGCCAGGTTTCTCCTCTCCGTGACATAACATCAAAGACAAGTGGGAATTCATCCCCTCCTATAGGCCCCAGCAGTGACAGCCTCAGTTTTCCTCTCTCTGGGAGATCACTGCACTGACAAGTCCAATTGACACCTCTCTGTGACACCACGGCGCTGAAAGACCCATTATTCCCCTCTCTGGGACATCACATCAGAACCAATTTAAAACTCTCTCTCATACCACAGCCCTAACAACCCCAATTCCATCCCCTTTGTGGCAACAGACAAGTCATAGCACCTCTGGAACTTTCTCTGGAACTGCACTACAGTGATCACTCCACTTTTCCCCTCTCTGGGACACCACAGCAGTGACAGACTCACTTTTCCCCTCTTTGTTACACCACTGAAGTGACAGGCCCAATTGATGCCTCTCTGTGACACCAGTGCAGAGGCAGTCTCAGTTTTTTCCTCTCTCTGACATCACACCAATCAGGGACCCATTTTCCCCTCTCTATGACATCACTGCACTGACAACTCGAATTTACGCCTCTCTGGGACACCACAGAGGTGACAGAGGCATTCTTCCCCTCTCTGGGACATCACAGTCATCACAGCCTCAAATTCATCCCCTTTCTAACACCGCAGCAATGACTGATCCACTTGTCCTCCGTTTGTGACATCAGAGCAGTGACAGGCCCAACTTACCTCTGTTTATGACACCAAAGCTGTGGCAGCCTCAGTTTTTTCCTCTCTGTGACATCACAAAAATGAGTGACCCAGTTTCACCTCTCTGTGACATCACTGCAGTCAGTGACAAGTCCAATTTACGCCTCTCTGTGACACCACCGCGGTGACAGACTCATTATTCCCTTCTCTGTGACATCACAGCAGAGACAGAACCAATTCAAACCTCTCCCTGAGACCATAGCCATGACATCCCCGACTGCATCCCCGTTTGTGACAACAGACAAGTCAGAACACCTGTGGAACTTTCTCTCAGACTCCACAGCTCTGATAGCCCCTGTTCTCCTCTCTCTGGGACATCACAGCCGTGGGACACCCCAATCTACGCCTCTCGGGGACATCACAGCAGTGAAAGACCCAGTTTCCACCCTTTAAGATATCACAGCACTGACAGACCAAATTTCACTCTTTCTGTCACACCACAGATGGAACAAGCCCAATTTACACCTATCTCTAACACCCCAGCGCTGACAGTGCCAGGTTTCTCCTCTCCGTGACATAACATCAAAGACAAGTGGGAATTCATCCCCTCCTATAGGCCCCAGCAGTGACAGCCTCAGTTTTCCTCTCTCTGGGAGATCACTGCACTGACAAGTCCAATTGACACCTCTCTGTGACACCACGGCGCTGAAAGACCCATTATTCCCCTCTCTGGGACATCACATCAGAACCAATTTAAAACTCTCTCTCATACCACAGCCCTTACAACCCCAATTCCATCCCCTTTGTGGCAACAGACAAGTCATAGCACCTCTGGAACTTTCTCTGGAACTGCACTACAGTGATCACTCCACTTTTCCCCTCTCTGGGACACCACAGCAGTGACAGACTCACTTTTCCCCTCTTTGTGACACCACAGAAGTGACAGGCCCAATTGATGCCTCTCTGTGACACCAGTGCAGAGGCAGTCTCAGTTTTTTCCTCTCTCTGACATCACACCAATCAGGGACCCATTTTCCCCTCTCTATGACATCACTGCACTGACAACTCGAATTTACGCCTCTCTGGGATACCACAGTGGTGACAGAGGCATTCTTCCCCTCTCTGGGACATCACAGTCATCACAGCCTCAAATTCATCCCCTTTCTAACACCGCAGCAATGACTGATCCACTTGTCCTCCGTTTGTGACATCAGAGCAGTGACAGGCCCAACTTACCTCTGTTTATGACACCAAAGCTGTGGCAGCCTCAGTTTTTTCCTCTCTGTGACATCACAAAAATGAGTGACCCAGTTTCACCTCTCTGTGACATCACTGCAGTCAGTGACAAGTCCAATTTACGCCTCTCTGTGACACCACCGCGGTGACAGACTCATTATTCCCTTCTCTGTGACATCACAGCAGAGACAGAACCAATTCAAACCTCTCCCTGAGACCATAGCCATGACATCCCCGACTGCATCCCCGTTTGTGACAACAGACAAGTCAGAACACCTGTGGAACTTTCTCTCAGACTCCACAGCTCTGATAGCCCCTGTTCTCCTCTCTCTGGGACATCACAGCCGTGGGACACCCCAATCTACGCCTCTCGGGGACATCACAGCAGTGAAAGACCCAGTTTCCACCCTTTAAGACATCACAGCACTGACAGACCAAATTTCACTCTTTCTGTCACACCACAGATGGAACAAGCCCAATTTACACCTATCTCTAACACCCCAGCGCTGACAGTGCCAGGTTTCTCCTCTCCGTGACATAACATCAAAGACAAGTGGGAATTCATCCCCTCCTATAGGCCACAGCAGTGACAGCCTCAGTTTTCCTCTCTCTGGGAGATCACTGCACTGACAAGTCCAATTGACACCTCTCTGTGACACCACGGCGCTGAAAGACCCATTATTCCCCTCTCTGGGACATCACATCAGAACCAATTTAAAACTCTCTCTCATACCACAGCCCTTACAACCCCAATTCCATCCCCTTTGTGGCAACAGACAAGTCATAGCACCTCTGGAACTTTCTCTGGAACTGCACTACAGTGATCACTCCACTTTTCCCCTCTCTGGGACACCACAGCAGTGACAGACTCACTTTTCCCCTCTTTGTGACACCACAGAAGTGACAGGCCCAATTGATGCCTCTCTGTGACACCAGTGCAGAGGCAGTCTCAGTTTTTTCCTCTCTCTGACATCACACCAATCAGGGACCCATTTTCCCCTCTCTATGACATCACTGCACTGACAACTCGAATTTACGCCTCTCTGGGACACCACAGTGGTGACAGAGGCATTCTTCCCCTCTCTGGGACATCACAGTCATCACTGCCTCAAATTCATCCCCTTTCTATCACCGCAGCAATGACTGATCCACTTCTCCTCTGTTTGTGACATCAGAGCAGTGACAGGCCCAACTTACCTCTGTTTATGACACCAAAGCTGTGGCAGCCTCAGTTTTTTCCTCTCTGTGACATCACAAAAATGAGTGACCCAGTTTCACCTCTCTGTGACATCACTGCAGTCAGTGACAAGTCCAATTTACGCCTCTCTGTGACACCACCGCGGTGACAGACTCATTATTCCCTTCTCTGTGACATCACAGCAGAGACAGAACCAATTCAAACCTCTCCCTGAGACCATAGCCATGACATCCCCAACTGCATCCCCTTTGTGGCAACAGACAAGTCAGAACACCTGTGGAACTTTCTCTCAGACTCCACAGCTCTGATAGCCCCTGTTCTCCTCTCTCTGGGACATCACAGCCGTGGGACACCCCAATCTACGCCTCTCGGGGACATCACAGCAGTGAAAGACCCAGTTTCCACCCTTTAAGACATCACAGCACTGACAGACCAAATTTCACTCTTTCTGTCACACCACAGATGGAACAAGCCCAATTTACACCTATCTCTAACACCCCAGCGCTGACAGTGCCAGGTTTCTCCTCTCCGTGACATAACATCAAAGACAAGTGGGAATTCATCCCCTCCTATAGGCCACAGCAGTGACAGCCTCAGTTTTCCTCTCTCTGGGAGATCACTGCACTGACAAGTCCAATTGACACCTCTCTGTGACACCACGGCGCTGAAAGACCCATTATTCCCCTCTCTGGGACATCACATCAGAACCAATTTAAAACTCTCTCTCATACCACAGCCCTTACAACCCCAATTCCATCCCCTTTGTGGCAACAGACAAGTCATAGCACCTGTGCAACTTTCTCTGGGACTGCACAAGTGATCACTCCACTTTTCCCCTCTCTGGGACACCACAGCAGTGACAGACTCACTTTTCCCCTCTTTGTGACACCACAGAAGTGACAGGCCCAATTGATGCCTCTCTGTGACACCAGTGCAGAGGCAGTCTCAGTTTTTTCCTCTCTCTGACATCACACCAATCAGGGACCCAATTTCCCCTCTCTATGACATCACTGCACTGACAACTCGAATTTACGCCTCTCTGGGACACCACAGTGGTGACAGAGGCATTCTTCCCCTCTCTGGGGCATCACAGTCATCACAGCCTCAAATTCATCCCCTTTCTAACACCGCAGCAATGACTGATCCACTTGTCCTCCGTTTGTGACATCAGAGCAGTGACAGGCCCAACTTACCTCTGTTTATGACACCAAAGCTGTGGCAGCCTCAGTTTTTTCCTCTCTGTGACATCACAAAAATGAGTGACCCAGTTTCACCTCTCTGTGACATCACTGCAGTCAGTGACAAGTCCAATATACGCCTCTCTGTGACACCACCGCGGTGACAGACTCATTATTCCCTTCTCTGTGACATCACAGCAGAGACAGAACCAATTCAAACCTCTCCCTGAGACCATAGCCATGACATCCCCAACTGCATCCCCTTTGTGGCAACAGACAAGTCAGAACACCTGTGGAACTTTCTCTCAGACTCCACAGCTCTGATAGCCCCTGTTCTCCCCTCTCTGGGACATCACAGCCGTGGGACACCCCAATCTACGCCTCTCGGGGACATCACAGCAGTGAAAGACCCAGTTTCCACCCTTTAAGACATCACAGCACTGACAGACCAAATTTCACTCTTTCTGTCACACCACAGATGGAACAAGCCCAATTTACACCTATCTCTAACACCCCAGCGATGACAGTGCCAGGTTTCTCCTCTCCGTGACATAACATCAAAGACAAGTGGGAATTCATCCCCTCCTATAGGCCACAGCAGTGACAGCCTCAGTTTTCCTCTCTCTGGGAGATCACTGCACTGACAAGTCCAATTGACACCTCTCTGTGACACCACGGCGCTGAAAGACCCATTATTCCCCTCTCTGGGACATCACATCAGAACCAATTTAAAACTCTCTCTCATACCACAGCCCTTACAACCCCAATTCCATCCCCTTTGTGGCAACAGACAAGTCATAGCACCTCTGGAACTTTCTCTGGAACTGCACTACAGTGATCACTCCACTTTTCCCCTCTCTGGGACACCACAGCAGTGACAGACTCACTTTTCCCCTCTTTGTGACACCACAGAAGTGACAGGCCCAATTGATGCCTCTCTGTGACACCAGTGCAGAGGCAGTCTCAGTTTTTTCCTCTCTCTGACATCACACCAATCAGGGACCCATTTTCCCCTCTCTATGACATCACTGCACTGACAACTCGAATTTACGCCTCTCTGGGACACCACAGTGGTGACAGAGGCATTCTTCCCCTCTCTGGGACATCACAGTCATCACTGCCTCAAATTCATCCTCTTTCTAACACCGCAGCAATGACTGATCCACTTGTCCTCCGTTTGTGACATCAGAGCAGTGACAGGCCCAACTTACCTCTGTTTATGACACCAAAGCTGTGGCAGCCTGAGTTTTTTCCTCTCTGTGACATCACAAAAATGAGTGACCCAGTTTCACCTCTCTGTGACATCACTGCAGTCAGTGACAAGTCCAATTTACGCCTCTCTGTGACACCACCGCGGTGACAGACTCATTATTCCCTTCTCTGTGACATCACAGCAGAGACAGAACCAATTCAAACCTCTCCCTGAGACCATAGCCATGACATCCCCAACTGCATCCCCTTTGTGGCAACAGACAAGTCAGAACACCTGTGGAACTTTCTCTCAGACTCCACAGCTCTGATAGCCCCTGTTCTCCCCTCTCTGGGACATCACAGCCGTGGGACACCCCAATCTACGCCTCTCGGGGACATCACAGCAGTGAAAGACCCAGTTTCCACCCTTTAAGACATCACAGCACTGACAGACCAAATTTCACTCTTTCTGTCACACCACAGATGGAACAAGCCCAATTTACACCCATCTCTAACACCCCAGCGCTGACAGTGCCAGGTTTCTCCTCTCCGTGACATAACATCAAAGACAAGTGGGAATTCATCCCCTCCTATAGGCCCCAGCAGTGACAGCCTCAGTTTTCCTCTCTCTGGGAGATCACTGCACTGACAAGTCCAATTGACACCTCTCTGTGACACCACGGTGCTGAAAGACCCATTATTCCCCTCTCTGGGACATCACATCAGAACCAATTTAAAACTCTCTCTCATACCACAGCCCTTACAACCCCAATTCCATCCCCTTTGTGGCAACAGACAAGTCATAGCACCTGTGCAACTTTCTCTGGGACTGCACAACAGTGATCACTCCACTTTTCCCCTCTCTGGGACACCACAGCAGTGACAGACTCACTTTTCCCCTCTTTGTGACACCACAGAAGTGACAGGCCCATTTGATGCCTCTCTGTGACACCAGTGCAGAGGCAGTCTCAGTTTTTTCCTCTCTCTGACATCACACCAATCAGGGACCCAATTTCCTCTCTCTATGACATCACTGCACTGACAACTCGAATTTACGCCTCTCTGGGACACCACAGTGGTGACAGAGGCATTCTTCCCCTCTCTGGGACATCACAGTCATCACAGCCTCAAATTCATCCCCTTTCTAACACCGCAGCAATGACTGATCCACTTGTCCTCCGTTTGTGACATCAGAGCAGTGACAGGCCCAACTTACCTCTGTTTATGACACCAAAGCTGTGGCAGCCTCAGTTTTTTCCTCTCTGTGACATCACAAAAATGAGTGACCCAGTTTCACCTCTCTGTGACATCACTGCAGTCAGTGACAAGTCCAATTTACGCCTCTCTGTGACACCACCGCGGTGACAGACTCATTATTCCCTTCTCTGTGACATCACAGCAGAGACAGAACCAATTCAAACCTCTCCCTGAGACCATAGCCATGACATCCCCAACTGCATCCCCTTTGTGGCAACAGACAAGTCAGAACACCTGTGGAACTTTCTCTCAGACTCCACAGCTCTGATAGCCCCTGTTCTCCCCTCTCTGGGACATCACAGCCGTGGGACACCCCAATCTACGCCTCTCGGGGACATCACAGCAGTGAAAGACCCAGTTTCCACCCTTTAAGACATCACAGCACTGACAGACCAAATTTCACTCTTTCTGTCACACCACAGATGGAACAAGCCCAATTTACACCTATCTCTAACACCCCAGCGCTGACAGTGCCAGGTTTCTCCTCTCCGTGACATAACATCAAAGACAAGTGGGAATTCATCCCCTCCTATAGGCCCCAGCAGTGACAGCCTCAGTTTTCCTCTCTCTGGGAGATCACTGCACTGACAAGTCCAATTGACACCTCTCTGTGACACCACGGCGCTGAAAGACCCATTATTCCCCTCTCTGGGACATCACATCAGAACCAATTTAAAACTCTCTCTCATACCACAGCCCTTACAACCCCAATTCCATCCCCTTTGTGGCAACAGACAAGTCATAGCACCTGTGCAACTTTCTCTGGAACTGCACTACAGTGATCACTCCACTTTTCCCCTCTCTGGGACACCACAGCAGTGACAGACTCACTTTTCCCCTCTTTGTGACACCACAGAAGTGACAGGCCCAATTGATGCCTCTCTGTGACACCAGTGCAGAGGCAGTCTCAGTTTTTTCCTCTCTCTGACATCACACCAATCAGGGACCCATTTTCCCCTCTCTATGACATCACTGCACTGACAACTCGAATTTACGCCTCTCTGGGACACCACAGTGGTGACAGAGGCATTCTTCCCCTCTCTGGGACATCACAGTCATCACTGCCTCAAATTCATCCTCTTTCTAACACCGCAGCAATGACTGATCCACTTGTCCTCCGTTTGTGACATCAGAGCAGTGACAGGCCCAACTTACCTCTGTTTATGACACCAAAGCTGTGGCAGCCTCAGTTTTTTCCTCTCTGTGACATCACAAAAATGAGTGACCCAGTTTCACCTCTCTGTGACATCACTGCAGTCAGTGACAAGTCCAATTTACGCCTCTCTGTGACACCACCGCGGTGACAGACTCATTATTCCCTTCTCTGTGACATCACAGCAGAGACAGAACCAATTCAAACCTCTCCCTGAGACCATAGCCATGACATCCCCAACTGCATCCCCTTTGTGGCAACAGACAAGTCAGAACACCTGTGGAACTTTCTCTCAGACTCCACAGCTCTGATAGCCCCTGTTCTCCCCTCTCTGGGACATCACAGCCGTGGGACACCCCAATCTACGCCTCTCGGGGACATCACAGCAGTGAAAGACCCAGTTTCCACCCTTTAAGACATCACAGCACTGACAGACCAAATTTCACTCTTTCTGTCACACCACAGATGGAACAAGCCCAATTTACACCCATCTCTAACACCCCAGCGCTGACAGTGCCAGGTTTCTCCTCTCCGTGACATAACATCAAAGACAAGTGGGAATTCATCCCCTCCTATAGGCCACAGCAGTGACAGCCTCAGTTTTCCTCTCTCTGGGAGATCACTGCACTGACAAGTCCAATTGACACCTCTCTGTGACACCACGGTGCTGAAAGACCCATTATTCCCCTCTCTGGGACATCACATCAGAACCAATTTAAAACTCTCTCTCATACCACAGCCCTTACAACCCCAATTCCATCCCCTTTGTGGCAACAGACAAGTCATAGCACCTGTGCAACTTTCTCTGGAACTGCACAACAGTGATCACTCCACTTTTCCCCTCTCTGGGACACCACAGCAGTGACAGACTCACTTTTCCCCTCTTTGTGACACCACAGAAGTGACAGGCCCAATTGATGCCTCTCTGTGACACCAGTGCAGAGGCAGTCTCAGTTTTTTCCTCTCTCTGACATCACACCAATCAGGGACCCAATTTCCTCTCTCTATGACATCACTGCAGTGACAACTCGAATTTACGCCTCTCTGGGACACCACAGTGGTGACAGAGGCATTCTTCCCCTCTCTGGGACATCACAGTCATCACAGCCTCAAATTCATCCCCTTTCTAACACCGCAGCAATGACTGATCCACTTGTCCTCCGTTTGTGACATCAGAGCAGTGACAGGCCCAACTTACCTCTGTTTATGACACCAAAGCTGTGGCAGCCTCAGTTTTTTCCTCTCTGTGACATCACAAAAATGAGTGACCCAGTTTCACCTCTCTGTGACATCACTGCAGTCAGTGACAAGTCCAATTTACGCCTCTCTGTGACACCACCGCGGTGACAGACTCATTATTCCCTTCTCTGTGACATCACAGCAGAGACAGAACCAATTCAAACCTCTCCCTGAGACCATAGCCATGACATCCCCAACTGCATCCCCTTTGTGGCAACAGACAAGTCAGAACACCTGTGGAACTTTCTCTCAGACTCCACAGCTCTGATAGCCCCTGTTCTCCCCTCTCTGGGACATCACAGCCGTGGGACACCCCAATCTACGCCTCTCGGGGACATCACAGCAGTGAAAGACCCAGTTTCCACCCTTTAAGACATCACAGCACTGACAGACCAAATTTCACTCTTTCTGTCACACCACAGATGGAACAAGCCCAATTTACACCTATCTCTAACACCCCAGCGCTGACAGTGCCAGGTTTCTCCTCTCCGTGACATAACATCAAAGACAAGTGGGAATTCATCCCCTCCTATAGGCCACAGCAGTGACAGCCTCAGTTTTCCTCTCTCTGGGAGATCACTGCACTGACAAGTCCAATTGACACCTCTCTGTGACACCACGGTGCTGAAAGACCCATTATTCCCCTCTCTGGGACATCACATCAGAACCAATTTAAAACTCTCTCTCATACTACAGCCCTTACAACCCCAATTCCATCCCCTTTGTGGCAACAGACAAGTCATAGCACCTGTGCAACTTTCTCTGGAACTGCACTACAGTGATCACTCCACTTTTCCCCTCTCTGGGACACCACAGCAGTGACAGACTCACTTTTCCCCTCTTTGTGACACCACAGAAGTGACAGGCCCAATTGATGCCTCTCTGTGACACCAGTGCAGAGGCAGTCTCAGTTTTTTCCTCTCTCTGACATCACACCAATCAGGGACCCATTTTCCCCTCTCTATGACATCACTGCACTGACAACTCGAATTTACGCCTCTCTGGGACACCACAGTGGTGACAGAGGCATTCTTCCCCTCTCTGGGACATCACAGTCATCACAGCCTCAAATTCATCCCCTTTCTAACACCGCAGCAATGACTGATCCACTTGTCCTCCGTTTGTGACATCAGAGCAGTGACAGGCCCAACTTACCTCTGTTTATGACACCAAAGCTGTGGCAGCCTCAGTTTTTTCCTCTCTGTGACATCACAAAAATGAGTGACCCAGTTTCACCTCTCTGTGACATCACTGCAGTCAGTGACAAGTCCAATTTACGCCTCTCTGTGACACCACCGCGGTGACAGACTCATTATTCCCTTCTCTGTGACATCACAGCAGAGACAGAACCAATTCAAACCTCTCCCTGAGACCATAGCCATGACATCCCCAACTGCATCCCCTTTGTGGCAACAGACAAGTCAGAACACCTGTGGAACTTTCTCTCAGACTCCACAGCTCTGATAGCCCCTGTTCTCCTCTCTCTGGGACATCACAGCCGTGGGACACCCCAATCTACGCCTCTCGGGGACATCACAGCAGTGAAAGACCCAGTTTCCACCCTTTAAGACATCACAGCACTGACAGACCAAATTTCACTCTTTCTGTCACACCACAGATGGAACAAGCCCAATTTACACCTATCTCTAACACCCCAGCGATGACAGTGCCAGGTTTCTCCTCTCCGTGACATAACATCAAAGACAAGTGGGAATTCATCCCCTCCTATAGGCCACAGCAGTGACAGCCTCAGTTTTCCTCTCTCTGGGAGATCACTGCACTGACAAGTCCAATTGACACCTCTCTGTGACACCACGGCGCTGAAAGACCCATTATTCCCCTCTCTGGGACATCACATCAGAACCAATTTAAAACTCTCTCTCATACCACAGCCCTTACAACCCCAATTCCATCCCCTTTGTGGCAACAGACAAGTCATAGCACCTGTGCAACTTTCTCTGGGACTGCACAAGTGATCACTCCACTTTTCCCCTCTCTGGGACACCACAGCAGTGACAGACTCACTTTTCCCCTCTTTGTGACACCACAGAAGTGACAGGCCCAATTGATGCCTCTCTGTGACACCAGTGCAGAGGCAGTCTCAGTTTTTTCCTCTCTCTGACATCACACCAATCAGGGACCCAATTTCCCCTCTCTATGACATCACTGCACTGACAACTCGAATTTACGCCTCTCTGGGACACCACAGTGGTGACAGAGGCATTCTTCCCCTCTCTGGGGCATCACAGTCATCACAGCCTCAAATTCATCCCCTTTCTAACACCGCAGCAATGACTGATCCACTTGTCCTCCGTTTGTGACATCAGAGCAGTGACAGGCCCAACTTACCTCTGTTTATGACACCAAAGCTGTGGCAGCCTCAGTTTTTTCCTCTCTGTGACATCACAAAAATGAGTGACCCAGTTTCACCTCTCTGTGACATCACTGCAGTCAGTGACAAGTCCAATTTACGCCTCTCTGTGACACCACCGCGGTGACAGACTCATTATTCCCTTCTCTGTGACATCACAGCAGAGACAGAACCAATTCAAACCTCTCCTTGAGACCATAGCCATGACATCCCCAACTGCATCCCCTTTGTGGCAACAGACAAGTCAGAACACCTGTGGAACTTTCTCTCAGACTCCACAGCTCTGATAGCCCCTGTTCTCCCCTCTCTGGGACATCACAGCCGTGGGACACCCCAATCTACGCCTCTCGGGGACATCACAGCAGTGAAAGACCCAGTTTCCACCCTTTAAGACATCACAGCACTGACAGACCAAATTTCACTCTTTCTGTCACACCACAGATGGAACAAGCCCAATTTACACCTATCTCTAACACCCCAGCGATGACAGTGCCAGGTTTCTCCTCTCCGTGACATAACATCAAAGACAAGTGGGAATTCATCCCCTCCTATAGGCCACAGCAGTGACAGCCTCAGTTTTCCTCTCTCTGGGAGATCACTGCACTGACAATCCAATTGACACCTCTCTGTGACACCACGGCGCTGAAAGACCCATTATTCCCCTCTCTGGGACATCACATCAGAACCAATTTAAAACTCTCTCTCATACCACAGCCCTTACAACCCCAATTCCATCCCCTTTGTGGCAACAGACAAGTCATAGCACCTCTGGAACTTTCTCTGGAACTGCACTACAGTGATCACTCCACTTTTCCCCTCTCTGGGACACCACAGCAGTGACAGACTCACTTTTCCCCTCTTTGTGACACCACAGAAGTGACAGGCCCAATTGATGCCTCTCTGTGACACCAGTGCAGAGGCAGTCTCAGTTTTTTCCTCTCTCTGACATCACACCAATCAGGGACCCAATTTCCTCTCTCTATGACATCACTGCACTGACAACTCGAATTTACGCCTCTCTGGGACACCACAGTGGTGACAGAGGCATTCTTCCCCTCTCTGGGACATCACAGTCATCACAGCCTCAAATTCATCCCCTTTCTAACACCGCAGCAATGACTGATCCACTTGTCCTCCGTTTGTGACATCAGAGCAGTGACAGGCCCAACTTACCTCTGTTTATGACACCAAAGCTGTGGCAGCCTCAGTTTTTTCCTCTCTGTGACATCACAAAAATGAGTGACCCAGTTTCACCTCTCTGTGACATCACTGCAGTCAGTGACAAGTCCAATTTACGCCTCTCTGTGACACCACCGCGGTGACAGACTCATTATTCCCTTCTCTGTGACATCACAGCAGAGACAGAACCAATTCAAACCTCTCCCTGAGACCATAGCCATGACATCCCCAACTGCATCCCCTTTGTGGCAACAGACAAGTCAGAACACCTGTGGAACTTTCTCTCAGACTCCACAGCTCTGATAGCCCCTGTTCTCCCCTCTCTGGGACATCACAGCCGTGGGACACCCCAATCTACGCCTCTCGGGGACATCACAGCAGTGAAAGACCCAGTTTCCACCCTTTAAGACATCACAGCACTGACAGACCAAATTTCACTCTTTCTGTCACACCACAGATGGAACAAGCCCAATTTACACCTATCTCTAACACCCCAGCGCTGACAGTGCCAGGTTTCTCCTCTCCGTGACATAACATCAAAGACAAGTGGGAATTCATCCCCTCCTATAGGCCACAGCAGTGACAGCCTCAGTTTTCCTCTCTCTGGGAGATCACTGCACTGACAAGTCCAATTGACACCTCTCTGTGACACCACGGTGCTGAAAGACCCATTATTCCCCTCTCTGGGACATCACATCAGAACCAATTTAAAACTCTCTCTCATACTACAGCCCTTACAACCCCAATTCCATCCCCTTTGTGGCAACAGACAAGTCATAGCACCTGTGCAACTTTCTCTGGAACTGCACTACAGTGATCACTCCACTTTTCCCCTCTCTGGGACACCACAGCAGTGACAGACTCACTTTTCCCCTCTTTGTGACACCACAGAAGTGACAGGCCCAATTGATGCCTCTCTGTGACACCAGTGCAGAGGCAGTCTCAGTTTTTTCCTCTCTCTGACATCACACCAATCAGGGACCCATTTTCCCCTCTCTATGACATCACTGCACTGACAACTCGAATTTACGCCTCTCTGGGACACCACAGTGGTGACAGAGGCATTCTTCCCCTCTCTGGGACATCACAGTCATCACAGCCTCAAATTCATCCCCTTTCTAACACCGCAGCAATGACTGATCCACTTGTCCTCCGTTTGTGACATCAGAGCAGTGACAGGCCCAACTTACCTCTGTTTATGACACCAAAGCTGTGGCAGCCTCAGTTTTTTCCTCTCTGTGACATCACAAAAATGAGTGACCCAGTTTCACCTCTCTGTGACATCACTGCAGTCAGTGACAAGTCCAATTTACGCCTCTCTGTGACACCACCGCGGTGACAGACTCATTATTCCCTTCTCTGTGACATCACAGCAGAGAGAGAACCAATTCAAACCTCTCCCTGAGACCATAGCCATGACATCCCCAACTGCATCCCCTTTGTGGCAACAGACAAGTCAGAACACCTGTGGAACTTTCTCTCAGACTCCACAGCTCTGATAGCCCCTGTTCTCCCCTCTCTGGGACATCACAGCCGTGGGACACCCCAATCTACGCCTCTCGGGGACATCACAGCAGTGAAAGACCCAGTTTCCACCCTTTAAGACATCACAGCACTGACAGACCAAATTTCACTCTTTCTGTCACACCACAGATGGAACAAGCCCAATTTACACCTATCTCTAACACCCCAGCGATGACAGTGCCAGGTTTCTCCTCTCCGTGACATAACATCAAAGACAAGTGGGAATTCATCCCCTCCTATAGGCCACAGCAGTGACAGCCTCAGTTTTCCTCTCTCTGGGAGATCACTGCACTGACAAGTCCAATTGACACCTCTCTGTGACACCACGGCGCTGAAAGACCCATTATTCCCCTCTCTGGGACATCACATCAGAACCAATTTAAAACTCTCTCTCATACCACAGCCCTTACAACCCCAATTCCATCCCCTTTGTGGCAACAGACAAGTCATAGCACCTGTGCAACTTTCTCTGGGACTGCACAAGTGATCACTCCACTTTTCCCCTCTCTGGGACACCACAGCAGTGACAGACTCACTTTTCCCCTCTTTGTGACACCACAGAAGTGACAGGCCCAATTGATGCCTCTCTGTGACACCAGTGCAGAGGCAGTCTCAGTTTTTTCCTCTCTCTGACATCACACCAATCAGGGACCCAATTTCCCCTCTCTATGACATCACTGCACTGACAACTCGAATTTACGCCTCTCTGGGACACCACAGTGGTGACAGAGGCATTCTTCCCCTCTCTGGGGCATCACAGTCATCACAGCCTCAAATTCATCCCCTTTCTAACACCGCAGCAATGACTGATCCACTTGTCCTCCGTTTGTGACATCAGAGCAGTGACAGGCCCAACTTACCTCTGTTTATGACACCAAAGCTGTGGCAGCCTCAGTTTTTTCCTCTCTGTGACATCACAAAAATGAGTGACCCAGTTTCACCTCTCTGTGACATCACTGCAGTCAGTGACAAGTCCAATTTACGCCTCTCTGTGACACCACCGCGGTGACAGACTCATTATTCCCTTCTCTGTGACATCACAGCAGAGACAGAACCAATTCAAACCTCTCCTTGAGACCATAGCCATGACATCCCCAACTGCATCCCCTTTGTGGCAACAGACAAGTCAGAACACCTGTGGAACTTTCTCTCAGACTCCACAGCTCTGATAGCCCCTGTTCTCCCCTCTCTGGGACATCACAGCCGTGGGACACCCCAATCTACGCCTCTCGGGGACATCACAGCAGTGAAAGACCCAGTTTCCACCCTTTAAGACATCACAGCACTGACAGACCAAATTTCACTCTTTCTGTCACACCACAGATGGAACAAGCCCAATTTACACCTATCTCTAACACCCCAGCGATGACAGTGCCAGGTTTCTCCTCTCCGTGACATAACATCAAAGACAAGTGGGAATTCATCCCCTCCTATAGGCCACAGCAGTGACAGCCTCAGTTTTCCTCTCTCTGGGAGATCACTGCACTGACAATCCAATTGACACCTCTCTGTGACACCACGGCGCTGAAAGACCCATTATTCCCCTCTCTGGGACATCACATCAGAACCAATTTAAAACTCTCTCTCATACCACAGCCCTTACAACCCCAATTCCATCCCCTTTGTGGCAACAGACAAGTCATAGCACCTCTGGAACTTTCTCTGGAACTGCACTACAGTGATCACTCCACTTTTCCCCTCTCTGGGACACCACAGCAGTGACAGACTCACTTTTCCCCTCTTTGTGACACCACAGAAGTGACAGGCCCAATTGATGCCTCTCTGTGACACCAGTGCAGAGGCAGTCTCAGTTTTTTCCTCTCTCTGACATCACACCAATCAGGGACCCATTTTCCCCTCTCTATGACATCACTGCACTGACAACTCGAATTTACGCCTCTCTGGGACACCACAGTGGTGACAGAGGCATTCTTCCCCTCTCTGGGACATCACAGTCATCACTGCCTCAAATTCATCCTCTTTCTAACACCGCAGCAATGACTGATCCACTTGTCCTCCGTTTGTGACATCAGAGCAGTGACAGGCCCAACTTACCTCTGTTTATGACACCAAAGCTGTGGCAGCCTGAGTTTTTTCCTCTCTGTGACATCACAAAAATGAGTGACCCAGTTTCACCTCTCTGTGACATCACTGCAGTCAGTGACAAGTCCAATTTACGCCTCTCTGTGACACCACCGCGGTGACAGACTCATTATTCCCTTCTCTGTGACATCACAGCAGAGACAGAACCAATTCAAACCTCTCCCTGAGACCATAGCCATGACATCCCCAACTGCATCCCCTTTGTGGCAACAGACAAGTCAGAACACCTGTGGAACTTTCTCTCAGACTCCACAGCTCTGATAGCCCCTGTTCTCCCCTCTCTGGGACATCACAGCCGTGGGACACCCCAATCTACGCCTCTCGGGGACATCACAGCAGTGAAAGACCCAGTTTCCACCCTTTAAGACATCACAGCACTGACAGACCAAATTTCACTCTTTCTGTCACACCACAGATGGAACAAGCCCAATTTACACCTATCTCTAACACCCCAGCGCTGACAGTGCCAGGTTTCTCCTCTCCGTGACATAACATCAAAGACAAGTGGGAATTCATCCCCTCCTATAGGCCACAGCAGTGACAGCCTCAGTTTTCCTCTCTCTGGGAGATCACTGCACTGACAAGTCCAATTGACACCTCTCTGTGACACCACGGTGCTGAAAGACCCATTATTCCCCTCTCTGGGACATCACATCAGAACCAATTTAAAACTCTCTCTCATACCACAGCCCTTACAACCCCAATTCCATCCCCTTTGTGGCAACAGACAAGTCATAGCACCTGTGCAACTTTCTCTGGGACTGCACAACAGTGATCACTCCACTTTTCCCCTCTCTGGGACACCACAGCAGTGACAGACTCACTTTTCCCCTCTTTGTGACACCACAGAAGTGACAGGCCCAATTGATGCCTCTCTGTGACACCAGTGCAGAGGCAGTCTCAGTTTTTTCCTCTCTCTGACATCACACCAATCAGGGACCCAATTTCCCCTCTCTATGACATCACTGCACTGACAACTCGAATTTACGCCTCTCTGGGACACCACAGTGGTGACAGAGGCATTCTTCCCCTCTCTGGGACATCACAGTCATCACAGCCTCAAATTCATCCCCTTTCTAACACCGCAGCAATGACTGATCCACTTGTCCTCCGTTTGTGACATCAGAGCAGTGACAGGCCCAACTTACCTCTGTTTATGACACCAAAGCTGTGGCAGCCTCAGTTTTTTCCTCTCTGTGACATCACAAAAATGAGTGACCCAGTTTCACCTCTCTGTGACATCACTGCAGTCAGTGACAAGTCCAATTTACGCCTCTCTGTGACACCACCGCGGTGACAGACTCATTATTCCCTTCTCTGTGACATCACAGCAGAGACAGAACCAATTCAAACCTCTCCCTGATACCATAGCCATGACATCCCCAACTGCATCCCCTTTGTGGCAACAGACAAGTCAGAACACCTGTGGAACTTTCTCTCAGACTCCACAGCTCTGATAGCCCCTGTTCTCCCCTCTCTGGGACATCACAGCCGTGGGACATTCCAATCTACGCCTCTCGGGGACATCACAGCAGTGAAAGACCCAGTTTCCACCCTTTAAGACATCACAGCACTGACAGACCAAATTTCACTCTTTCTGTCACACCACAGATGGAACAAACCCAATGTTACCGCTGAAGATGAATAGATCACACGGACACAGGTCGAGGTGTGGTGAAGAGAAGAGAGAGTTTATTTTTCTCTCCAGGATTTATAGGTTTCTGACCACGGCCAGAGATTGGATGGTCAGGATAACACTTTCTCACTGCACTGGCCATGAGAGATGTCCATCACAAGACGTGTAACAGAAAGAATGTACACATACCTATGTTTACAGTTACTGTCCTGGGAAAGTCTTTAGAAAACTATGTTAGCAAGCTCAGAAGCTGAGTTTTCAGGGCGACAGCCCAATTTACACCTATCTGTAACACCCCAGCGCTGACAGTGCCAGGTTTCTCCTCTCCGTGACATAACATCAAAGACAAGTGGGAATAAATCCCCTCCTATAGGCCACAGCAGTGACAGCCTCAGTTTTCCTCTCTCTGGGAGATCACTGCACTGACAAGTCCAATTGACACCTCTCTGTGACACCACGGCGCTGAAAGACCCATTATTCCCCTCTCTGGGACATCACATCAGAACCAATTTAAAACTCTCTCTCATACCACAGCCCTAACAACCCAAATTCCATCCCCTTTGTGGCAACAGACAAGTCATAGCACCTCTGGAACTTTCTCTGGGACTGCACAACAGTGATCACTCCACTTTTCCCCTCTCTGGGACACCACAGCAGTGACAGACTCACTTTTCCCCTCTTTGTGACACCACAGAAGTGACAGGCCCAATTGATGCCTCTCTGTGACACCAGTGCAGAGGCAGTCTCAGTTTTTTCCTCTCTCTGACATCACACCAATCAGGGACCCATTTTCCCCTCTCTATGACATCACTGCACTGACAAATCTAATTTACGCCTCTCTGGGACACCACAGTGGTGACAGAGGCATTCTTCCCCTCTCTGGGACATCACAGTCATCACAGCCTCAAATTCATCCCCTTTCTAACACCGCAGCAATGACTGATCCACTTGTCCTCCGTTTGTGACATCAGAGCAGTGACAGGCCCAACTTACCTCTGTTTATGACACCAAAGCTGTGGCAGCCTCAGTTTTTTCCTCTCTGTGACATCACAAAAATGAGTGACCCAGTTTCACCTCTCTGTGACATCACTGCAGTCAGTGACAAGTCCAATTTACGCCTCTCTGTGACACCACCGCGGTGACAGACTCATTATTCCCTTCTCTGTGACATCATAGCAGAGACAGAACCAATTAAAACCTCTCCCTGAGACCATAGCCATGACATCCCCAACTGCATCCCCTTTGTGGCAACAGACAAGTCAGAACACCTGTGGAACTTTCTCTCAGACTCCACAGCTCTGATAGCCTCTGTTCTCCCCTCTCTGGGACATCACAGCCGTGGGACACCCCAATCTACGCCTCTCGGGGACATCACAGCAGTGAAAGACCCAGTTTCCACCCTTTAAGACATCACAGCACTGACAGACCAAATTTCACTCTTTCTGTCACACCACAGATGGAACAAGCCAAATTTACACCTATCTATAACACCCCAGCGCTGACAGTGCCAGGTTTCTCCTCTCCGTGACATAACATCAAAGACAAGTGGGAATAAATCCCCTCCTATAGGCCACAGCAGTGACAGCCTCAGTTTTCCTCTCTCTGGGAGATCACTGCACTGACAAGTCCAATTGACACCTCTCTGTGACACCACGGCGCTGAAAGACCCATTATTCCCCTCTCTGGGACATCACATCAGAACCAATTTAAAACTCTCTCTCATACCACAGCCCTAACAACCCAAATTCCATCCCCTTTGTGGCAACAGACAAGTCATAGCACCTCTGGAACTTTCTCTGGGACTGCACAACAGTGATCACTCCACTTTTCCCCTCTCTGGGACACCACAGCAGTGACAGACTCACTTTTCCCCTCTTTGTGACACCACAGAAGTGACAGGCCCAATTGATGCCTCTCTGTGACACCAGTGCAGAGGCAGTCTCAGGTTTTTCCTCTCTCTGACATCACACCAATCAGGGACCCATTTTCCCCTCTCTATGACATCACTGCACTGACAAATCTAATTTACGCCTCTCTGGGACACCACAGTGGTGACAGAGGCATTCTTCCCCTCTCTGGGACATCACAGTCATCACAGCCTCAAATTCATCCCCTTTCTAACACCGCAGCAATGACTGATCCACTTGTCCTCCGTTTGTGACATCAGAGCAGTGACAGGCCCAACTTACCTCTGTTTATGACACCAAAGCTGTAGCAGCCTGAGTTTTTTCCTGTTACATCACAAAAATGAGTGACCCAGTTTCACCTCTCTGTGACATCACTGCAGTCAGTGACAAGTCCAATTTACGCCTCTCTGTGACACCACCGCGGTGACAGACTCATTATTCCCTTCTCTGTGACATCATAGCAGAGACAGAACCAATTAAAACCTCTCCCTGAGACCATAGCCATGACATCCCCAACTGCATCCCCTTTGTGGCAACAGACAAGTCAGAACACCTGTGGAACTTTCTCTCAGACTCCACAGCTCTGATAGCCTCTGTTCTCCCCTCTCTGGGACATCACAGCCGTGGGACACCCCAATCTACGCCTCTCGGGGACATCACAGCAGTGAAAGACCCAGTTTCCACCCTTTAAGACATCACAGCACTGACAGACCAAATTTCACTCTTTCTGTCACACCACAGATGGAACAAGCCCAATGTTACCGCTGAAGATGAATAGATCACACGGACACAGGTCGAGGTGTGGTGAAGAGAAGAGAGAGTTTATTTTTCTCTCCAGGATTTATAGGTTTCTGACCACGGCCAGAGATTGGATGGTCAGGATAACACTTTCTCACTGCACTGGCCATGAGAGATGTCCATCACAAGACGTGTAACAGAAAGAATGTACACATACCTATGTTTACAGTTACTGTCCTGGGAAAGTCTTTAGAAAACTATGTTAGCAAGCTCAGAAGCTGAGTTTTCAGGGCGACAGCCCAATTTACACCTATCTGTAACACCCCAGCGCTGACAGTGCCAGGTTTCTCCTCTCCGTGACATAACATCAAAGACAAGTGGGAATTCATCCCCTCCTATAGGCCACAGCAGTGACAGCCTCAGTTTTCCTCTCTCTGGGAGATCACTGCACTGACAAGTCCAATTGACACCTCTCTGTGACACCACGGCGCTGAAAGACCCATTATTCCCCTCTCTGGGACATCACATCAGAACCAATTTAAAACTCTCTCTCATACCACAGCCCTAACAACCCCAATTCCATCCCCTTTGTGGCAACAGACAAGTCATAGCACCTCTGGAACTTTCTCTGGGACTGCACAACAGTGATCACTCCACTTTTCCCCTCTCTGGGACACCACAGCAGTGACAGACTCACTTTTCCCCTCTTTGTGACACCACAGAAGTGACAGGCCCAATTGATGCCTCTCTGTGACACCACAGCAGTGACAGACTCACTTTTCCCCTCTTTGTGACACCACAGAAGTGACAGGCCCAATTGATGCCTCTCTGGGACACCAGTGCAGAGGCAGTCTCAGTTTTTTCCTCTCTCTGACATCACACCAATCAGGGACCCATTTTCCCCTCTCTATGACATCACTGCACTGACAACTCGAATTTACGCCTCTCTGGGACACCACAGTGGTGACAGAGGCATTCTTCCCCTCTCTGGGACATCACAGTCATCACAGCCTCAAATTCATCCCCTTTCTAACACTGCAGCAATGACTGATCCACTTGTCCTCCGTTTGTGACATCAGAGCAGTGACAGGCCCAACTTATCTCTGTTTATGACACCAAAGCTGTAGCAGCCTGAGTTTTTTCCTCTCTGTGACATCACAAAAATGAGTGACCCAGTTTCACCTCTCTGTGACATCACTGCAGTCAGTGACAAGTCCAATTTACGCCTCTCTGTGACACCACCGCGGTGACAGACTCATTATTCCCTTCTCTGTGACATCATAGCAGAGACAGAACCAATTAAAACCTCTCCCTGACACCATAGCCATGACATCCCCAACTGCATCCCCTTTGTGGCAACAGACAAGTCAGAACACCTGTGGAACTTTCTCTCAGACTCCACAGCTCTGATAGCCTCTGTTCTCCCCTCTCTGGGACATCACAGCCGTGGGACACCCCAATCTACGCCTCTCGGGGACATCACAGCAGTGAAAGACCCAGTTTCCACCCTTTAAGACATCACAGCACTGACAGACCAAATTTCACTCTTTCTGTCACACCACAGATGGAACAAGCCCAATGTTACCGCTGAAGATGAATAGATCACACGGACACAGGTCGAGGTGTGGTGAAGAGAAGAGAGAGTTTATTTTTCTCTCCAGGATTTATAGGTTTCTGACCACGGCCAGAGATTGGATGGTCAGGATAACACTTTCTCACTGCACTGGCCATGAGAGATGTCCATCACAAGACGTGTAACAGAAAGAATGTACACATACCTATGTTTACAGTTACTGTCCGGGGAAAGTCTTTAGAAAACTATGTTAGCAAGCTCAGAAGCTGAGTTTTCAGGGCGACAGCCCAATTTACACCTATCTGTAACACCCCAGCGCTGACAGTGCCAGGTTTCTCCTCTCCGTGACATAACATCAAAGACAAGTGGGAATTCATCCCCTCCTATAGGCCAAAGCAGTGACAGCCTCAGTTTTCCTCTCTCTGGGAGATCACTGCACTGACAAGTCCAATTGACACCTCTCTGTGACACCACGGCGCTGAAAGACCCATTATTCCCCTCTCTGGGACATCACATCAGAACCAATTTAAAACTCTCTCTCATACCACAGCCCTAACAACCCCAATCCCATCCCCTTTGTGGCAACAGACAAGTCATAGCACCTCTGGAACTTTCTCTGGGACTGCACAACAGTGATCACTCCACTTTTCCCCTCTCTGGGACACCACAGCAGTGACAGACTCACTTTTCCCCTCTTTGTGACACCACAGAAGTGACAGGCCCAATTGATGCCTCTCTGTGACACCACAGCAGTGACAGACTCACTTTTCCCCTCTTTGTGACACCACAGAAGTGACAGGCCCAATTGATGCCTCTCTGTGACACCAGTGCAGAGGCAGTCTCAGGTTTTTCCTCTCTCTGACATCACACCAATCAGGGACCCATTTTCCCCTCTCTATGACATCACTGCACTGACAAATCTAATTTACGCCTCTCTGGGACACCACAGTGGTGACAGAGGCATTCTTCCCCTCTCTGGGACATCACAGTCATCACAGCCTCAAATTCATCCCCTTTCTAACACCGCAGCAATGACTGATCCACTTGTCCTCCGTTTGTGACATCAGAGCAGTGACAGGCCCAACTAATCTCTGTTTATGACACCAAAGCTGTAGCAGCCTCAGTTTTTTCCTCTCTGTGACATCACAAAAATGAGTGACCCAGTTTCACCTCTCTGTGACATCACTGCAGTCAGTGACAAGTCCAATTTACGCCTCTCTGTGACACCACCGCGGTGACAGACTCATTATTCCCTTCTCTGTGACATCATAGCAGAGACAGAACCAATTAAAACCTCTCCCTGAGACCATAGCCATGACATCCCCAACTGCATCCCCTTTGTGGCAACAGACAAGTCAGAACACCTGTGGAACTTTCTCTCAGACTCCACAGCTCTGATAGCCCCTGTTCTCCCCTCTCTGGGACATCACAGCCGTGGGACACCCCAATCTACGCCTCTCGGGGACATCACAGCAGTGAAAGACCCAGTTTCCACCCTTTAAGACATCACAGCACTGACAGACCAAATTTCACTCTTTCTGTCACACCACAGATGGAACAAGCCCAATGTTACCGCTGAAGATGAATAGATCACACGGACACAGGTCGAGGTGTGGTGAAGAGAAGAGAGAGTTTATTTTTATCTCCAGGATTTATAGGTTTCTGACCACGGCCAGAGATTGGATGGTCAGGATAACACTTTCTCACTGCACTGGCCATGAGAGATGTCCATCACAAGATGTGTAACAGAAAGAATGTACACATACCTATGTTTACAGTTACTGTCCTGGGAAAGTCTTTAGAAAACTATGTTAGCAAGCTCAGAAGCTGAGTTTTCAGGGCGACAGCCCAATTTACACCTATCTGTAACACCCCAGCGCTGACAGTGCCAGGTTTCTCCTCTCCGTGACATAACATCAAAGACAAGTGGGAATTCATCCCCTCCTATAGGCCACAGCAGTGACAGCCTCAGTTTTCCTCTCTCTGGGAGATCACTGCACTGACAAGTCCAATTGACACCTCTCTGTGACACCACGGCGCTGAAAGACCCATTATTCCCCTCTCTGGGACATCACATCAGAACCAATTTAAAACTCTCTCTCATACCACAGCCCTTACAACCCCAATTCCATCCCCTTTGTGGCAACAGACAAGTCATAGCACCTGTGCAACTTTCTCTGGAACTGCACAACAGTGATCACTCCACTTTTCCCCTCTCTGGGACACCACAGCAGTGACAGACTCACTTTTCCCCTCTTTGTGACACCACAGAAGTGACAGGCCCAATTGATGCCTCTCTGTGACACCACAGCAGTGACAGACTCACTTTTCCCCTCTTTGTGACACCACAGAAGTGACAGGCCCAATTGATGCCTCTCTGTGACACCAGTGCAGAGGCAGTCTCAGTTTTTTCCTCTCTCTGACATCACACCAATCAGGGACCCATTTTCCCCTCTCTATGACATCACTGCACTGACAACTCGAATTTACGCCTCTCTGGGACACCACAGTGGTGACAGAGGCATTCTTCCCCTCTCTGGGACATCACAGTCATCACAGCCTCAAATTCATCCCCTTTCTAACACCGCAGCAATGACTGATCCACTTGTCCTCCGTTTGTGACATCAGAGCAGTGACAGGCCCAACTAATCTCTGTTTATGACACCAAAGCTGTAGCAGCCTCAGTTTTTTCCTCTCTGTGACATCACAAAAATGAGTGACCCAGTTTCACCTCTCTGTGACATCACTGCAGTCAGTGACAAGTCCAATTTACGCCTCTCTGTGACACCACCGCGGTGACAGACTCATTATTCCCTTCTCTGTGACATCATAGCAGAGACAGAACCAATTAAAACCTCTCCCTGATACCATAGCCATGACATCCCCAACTGCATCCCCTTTGTGGCAACAGACAAGTCAGAACACCTGTGGAACTTTCTCTCAGACTCCACAGCTCTGATAGCCCCTGTTCTCCCCTCTCTGGGACATCACAGCCGTGGGACACCCCAATCTACGCCTCTCGGGGACATCACAGCAGTGAAAGACCCAGTTTCCACCCTTTAAGACATCACAGCACTGACAGACCAAATTTCACTCTTTCTGTCACACCACAGATGGAACAAGCTCAATTTACACCTATCTGTAACACCCCAGCGCTGACAGTGCCAGGTTTCTCCTCTCCGTGACATAACATCAAAGACAAGTGGGAATTCATCCCCTCCTATAGGCTACATCAGTGACAGCCTCAGTTTTCCTCTCTCTGGGAGATCACTGCACTGACAAGTCCAATTGACACCTCTCTGTGACACCACAGCGCTGAAAGACCCATTATTCCCCTCTCTGGGACATCACATCAGAACCAATTTAAAACTCTCTCATACCACAGCCCTAACAACCCCAATTCCATCCCCTTTGTGGCAACAGACAAGTCATAGCACCTCTGGAACTTTCTCTGGGACTGCACAACAGTGATCACTCCACTTTTCCCCTCTCTGGGACACCACAGCAGTGACAGACTCACTTTTCCCCTCTTTGTGACACCACAGAAGTGACAGGCCCAATTGATGCCTCTCTGTGACACCAGTGCAGAGGCAGTCTCAGTTTTTTCCTCTCTCTGACATCACACCAATCAGGGACCCATTTTCCCCTCTCTATGACATCACTGCACTGACAACTCGAATTTACGCATCTCTGGGACACCACAGTGGTGACAGAGGCATTTTTCCCCTCTCTGGGACATTGTTGGAGTCTGAGATACAGACTGTGTGCCCTTGCTTTTAATATTTAGTTCCAGGATTCAAAGAAACACTGAATTTCATATAATATGAAATTCATGTGCATGTTTTCATGGTGATACATGAAAACAAATGTTAAAGTTAGATAGAAATGTGTAAATGTGTAGATTAGAAAGTTTCTTAAATCACTGGGTGAAAAAGTAGTTTAGAGAACAGGAGACAAGATGGAGGATTTAGGGTGTTGTCTCTTGTCCTTCTTCTTTCTTCTTCATGTTCTTCTCCTAGGGGTTTTTGGGTAGTAGTAAGTGATTGGGTAGAAAATGTCACAGTGCAGCACACAGGTGTTGGGTCATTGGGTCACTAAGAAAAATAGCTTAGTTGGCATCTGTTAATTGGGTAAATGGACATATAAAAGACCTTGAAGAAGATCTTTGTTTGCCATTTTACCCCTTTTCTATCATAGTGCACATAGCTCCTTGTACCTTGTAATGCTGATAAGAAAAAATAAACAACTGAGACCGAACGAGAGAAAAAATCGCCTCCCTCTCATCAATCTTCAGTTCAAAGGGAAAAAGAACCCAAATCTAAAAGTCCATAAACAGACAAATGGCTCCCAAACTTGGGGCACTTTGAACTGAAGGCTCCTGTTCAGAAAAAAAAAAAAAACAAACAAACAAGAAAAAAAAAAGAGAAGACAGCGGAAAGGTGGAAAACTCCCTGGAAAGGGCAAAAAGAAGATCTCGGTAATCCCGGTGCTGGTGAGAGCGGACAAGCCAAGCCAGACGTCTGTGAGCTGTGGAACGGATCACGGATAGAGGAGCTGAGAGAAAGCTGACCCTGAGGTCAGGTAAGCCGTCAAAAGGGAGCAAATATATGAAAAACATGTCCAAACCTGAGGGGGAGGTTTTGGCTACCTTGGAAGCTATGGTAAAGGAGCACCCGCTCTCTGTATCCACGGATGAGTTTAAAAGCCTTCTATCCTGGGTACAAGTAGAATTCCCTAATGTGAATTCAGAGAATATTTTTACCCCAAGCCTGTGGGAGAAGATAAACGTGAGAGTTTATGAAAAAACCACTCTTAGAGACGAGGTAGCAGCTGAACTTCTAACAGCTTCTGCAGTGACTTATGAAGTCATCGCCTGTAAATGAGAGTCTGAAACTCAGGCAAAGGACACTATGGGTCCAGAAAAACAGAAGGGTTTGTTTCAGCCAAATGCGGAATGCTTATTACCGCACGCTGTAAAGTCTGTATTAGACTTCCTGAAATCTACCTCAGGAATGTCTAAGCCTGTCGAAAACCCAGAGAAACAACTATACAGAGACGAGGAGACGATTCAAAAATGCGGGCAGAATTTGCAAAAAGGGGTCTTAGAGCTTTCGCAAGAGTGTCTGGGTTCTCCTGAAGCTGTTCCAGCAGCCGGTATGCTGGTGCCGGCAGAAGAGGGAGGGGAAACTTCCTTGGCCGCCTGCGTGCCGGCAGCCGAGTCCCTTTCCGGCCCTAGGGGGGTGGAGGGGACAGCCCTGTCCCCCCTGGGAGGGTACGGGAGGGTTCGGCCCGACCCAGAGCGGTCCGGGACCTCCACGGGCCCGGCGGCCCTTGCGCCCCGCCTGCCAGGGGTGGGCTTGGAGCCACAGCTGTCAGTCAGCGTGACGTCAGCAGTGACGCAACCACAGCCGCAGCTCCAGACCCCGCCTGCGGCACCGCCCCCAGGCCAGCCCTCATCAGGGGTGCCCATGACGTCACAGGGAGGCGTGGTCCCGTCCCTGCGTGCCCAGCCCGGAGCCGGGGCACAGGCGGGTGGAGAAACCGAGCCTCGGCGTGCACCAAGCGCTGCAGCGGCACTTTTAAAATTGAATTCGCTTTACAATACAGCTGCGGCAGAGCAACAACAGCTGGAAAAAACAACAGCTTCACCACCGCAGATAGTTTCACTGGACACCACACAAAGCCAAGAGTCTTTTGAGCATAGCCGTGGTAATGCACAGTTCTTTCACTCTACAAATCCTCCCACAGACATGGACACAGGGTTACGGTACATATCAGTACAAAATCCAGCATCTCTGGAATGGTTTCAGAAAAATAGCCGAAAGGCAAAAATCAAAAGCATTGTAAGATGCATTGCTGGCTGATCTGCAAATTAGAGCAGTCGGTTAAGCTTCAGAAAGAAGCCCCTATTGAAGTGCCTTCAAAAATAGATTTAAAAGTTTAAAAATGTTGCATAATAGAATGCATATGGATGTTGTATTTCTAATGATATCTGTTGATTTTGTTTTTACAGAATAACGTAGAAAAACATGATATTTATGCATCCCAAGAAATTTAAAAGATTTTTCTTCAGTTTCAGTATTCTCAAGACATGAAGGTTTTAAAAATGTTATCTTCTCTATATATCTACTGATAATGTAATATTGTATAATATAAAGTGATCAAATATTATTACTGAAATTACAGTTAATTTCTGCAAGATGCATTTCTTTAAAATTAAGTTGAAAAATCATATGATTAATCCTACAGAAAAAAGATTTAATGACAGGTTTCTTTCATTTATAACCTTTCATTTGAATAAGTGTATTGTAGATTTAGTTCAATACAGTTTTCAGTAATCTCAAAGTTATATTAACCATATATTACCCATTTGCTTGGTATTTTTTTTACAGTTTTAATAAAAAAATTTTAATGTGAGTCCTTTTGTTATAAAAAACAAACAAAAAAAAAACAACAAAAAAAAACAAACAAAAAAAACAAAACCAAACCTGTATAACAGCATATATACCAATTTGGATTTTAGTTAAAAAAGTTAAACTTAATGTTTCTGAAAAGTACTACAAAAGCTGAATCGCAAATTACCAAATCTGTGGTGTTGTATTTTTTCTCTAGTAAAACTGAATTCTAAAAATCCTAACAAATTTAAGCATATACCAAGCAAATTCTTGTTACGAATGGTATTTTTAATAACATGTGCAGTTATTATAAGTTATTCTCAAAACCAGATAGCATAGAATGGTGATAAATTTGTTGCATCCCTATAATCTCTATAGTGAATCAATATTCCTGTTATATTGTGTTCAAAGAAGTGTATACCAAACTTTTAATTGCCTTTTTTTATAATAACAGAGTAAGATTAAGTTGTGTTTTCATCTAATATAGATTGTGTTAATAAGATTAAGCAAAGTTAAATTTCACTATGTTTAAGTTTGAGTGTTTTTTACTTAAGTTATAACTTTGGTATTTTTTAATTTTAAGTTTTGTTACTTCCTTTTATCATAATTAATTTCTAACAGGTTTAAATTTAAATTGCTTCATGTCTTATTGAAGACATTTGTTTAAACTGCATAGTTATTTTCCTATAGAGATAAAGATAATTACAAATATTTTCAATTTATTATCCTGATTTCCTCAGACACTCACTGATGACATATTCATTCTATAATGTAAATTTATAGATTTCTATGATGAGCATTATCTATAAAGTGTCATTGTATTTACAGGCAGCTTTATACATATTTTAATATATCTTTGTGTAATTACCTTTTAGACACGTGTCATTTGAGATTTTTTTGTTTTCTCACTACAGATGCATCTTGGTAAATAAGTTATGCAGCTGCTTCTATACAGAGTTTTTTTGTCTTGGTTTTTACTGTTTTCCTTGTTTAAGAAGATTTGCATTTGCCTAATCCAATGTATCTTTATTATTTTAGTTTCCAAAATTCTAAGAAGATGTGTCATGGTTGAAAGTCAAGGGTTATGAAAGAAACTTCAGATTGAATTGACTACTGAATGGTTTGATTGGTCAATTGCCTAAGACATCTGATCATTGTTTTATACAAATGCTTTTTAAAAGTTTGCTGTGTTTTAAGCATCTTATAGCTGTTATTTTTAAACCCCTTGCTTTGAAAATGAGTTAGGAGACATCTTTCCAGATGAAGCCTAAGGCTCTGGCCAAGCCTTGACTTTACCTGGATAGAGAATTTACCAATAAACCCAGAAGTTTTCTGCATCAAAACAATATTCAAGTCAATTTGACTTGGCAATTAGTGAATTAATATAGCAGCTGGATTTTACAGTGGGCTTGGAAAATTGTTATCCGGACATGATTTTCCAATCTTCCACTGATTTATCAGCTGTGGCAGACTCTGGGATGAGAGTATATACTTAGTACATTTAGTAATTCATATTACAGATTATTCAGATAAATTTAATCTCGCATAATATTAATTATGCATCTTTTTAATAAGTTTTGATTTCTGTAAAAGTGTTATTTCCTATGTGTATACATGTGCAAGTGTTTTACTTTGATGGTTTTTCATTTTCATAACAAAAAAACAAATACCTTAATTATATAAAGAAAAAGGGGGGGACCAAGGCTATGCCTCGGAAGTATAAAAACCTTATATATCTTAAATTTAAGATCTATTGCAAATAATTCTTGAACAGTCCTTTTTAGACAAGTCTTTTACAAAGCCAATTCCATCAATTATTAGGTATTGTTCTAACAAGTACTCAAGCAAAGTTAAGAGAGAATTCTTTGCGTCTAGTCAAAGGTTCAGAAACAAGATTAAAATATTCATTTCAATTAATAATTTGGAGGAAAGTCTATGTTTGTGTATTTACAGGTTCAAAGCAAAAGTAACTTCCTAGAGAAGAACCTGGAAACTAATCAGCTGCAGAGACAAGCAGACAGCCCAAAGAGCAAAAGAGCGAGCATGCTGATGTGAACTGTATCAAGACCACAGTTGACAGCAGAACAGCTTAGATCCCACATGCAAGAACAATGGACTTTGGGTTTCAAGTGAAAAAGGGGGAAAATTAATATTGTAAAGCCTCATTTGTTAAAACAGGAGTGAAGGAAAAATAACCCTTCTTGAAAAGTAATCCAAAGAAAGATTTAGGTTGATTTTTTTTAATATTTTTTTTTAAAAAAGAGAGGGGCAGATGTTGGAGTCTGAGATACAGACTGTGTGCCCTTGCTTTTAATATTTAGTTCCAGGATTCAAAGAAACACTGAATTTCATATAATATGAAATTCATGTGCATGTTTTCATGGTGATACATGAAAACAAATGTTAAAGTTAGATAGGAAATGTGTAAATGTGTAGATTAGAAAGTTTCTAAAATCACTGGGTGAAAAAGTAGTTTAGAGAACAGGAGACAAGATGGAGGATTTAGTGTGTTGTCTATTGTCCTTCTTCTTTCTTCTTCATGTTCTTCTCCTAGGGGTTTTTGGGTAGTAGTAAGTGATTGGGTAGAAAATGTCACAGTGCAGCACACAGGTGTTGGGTCATTGGGTCACTAAGAAAAATAGCTTAGTTGGCATCTGTTAATTGGGTAAATGGACATATAAAAGACCTTGAAGAAGATCTTTGTTAGCCATTTTACCCCATTTCTATCATAGTGCACATAGCTCCTTGTACCTTGTAATGCTGATAAGAAAAAATAAACAACTGAGACCGAACGAGAGAAAAAATCACCTCCCTCTCATCAATCTTCAGTTCAAAGGGAAAAAGAACCCAAATCTAAAAGTCCATAAACAGACAGGACATCACAGTCATCACAGCCTCAAATTCATCCTCTTTCTAACACCGCAGCAATGACTGATCCACTTGTCCTCCGTTTGTGACATCAGAGCAGTGACAGGCCCAACTTACCTCTGTTTATGACACCAAAGCTGTGGCAGCCTCAGTTTTTTCCTCTCTGTGACATCACAAACATGAGTGACCCAGTTTCAACTCTCTGTGACATCACTGCAGTCAGTGACAAGTCCAATTTACGCCTCTCTGTGACACCACCGCGGTGACAGACTCATTATTCCCTTCTCTGTGACATCATAGCAGAGACAGAACCAATTCAAACCTCTCCCTGATACCATAGCCATGACATCCCCAACTGCATCCCCTTTGTGTCAACAGGCAAGTCAGAACACCGGTGGAACTTTCTCTCAGACTCCACAGCTCTGATAGCCTCTGTTCTCCCCTCTCTGGGACATCACAGCCATGGGACACCCAAATCTACGCCTCTCAGGGACATCACAGCAGTGAAAGACCCAGTTTCCACCCTTTAAGACATCACAGCACTGACAGACCAAATTTCAGTCTTTCTGTCACACCACAGATGGAACAAGCCCCATTTACACCTATCTCTAACACCCCAGCGCTGACAGTGCCAGGTTTCTCCTCTCCGTGACATAACATCAAAGACAAGTGGGAATTCATCCCCTCCTATAGGCCACAGCAGTGACAGCCTCAGTTTTCCTCTCTCTGGGAGATCACTGCACTGACAAGTCCAATTGACACCTCTCTGTGACACCACGGCGCTGAAAGACCCATAATTCCCCTCTCTGGGACATCACATCAGAACCAATTTAAAACTCTCTCTCATACCACAGCCCTAACAACACCAATTCCATCCCCTTTGTGGCAACAGACAAGTCATAGCACCTCTGGAACTTTCTCTGGGACTGCACAACAGTGATCACTCCACTTTTCCCCTCTCTGGGACACCACAGCAGTGACAGACTCACTTTTCCCCTATTTGTGACACCACAGAAGTGACAGGCCCAATTGATGCCTCTCTGTGACACCAGTGCAGAGGCAGTCTCAGTTTTTTCCTCTCTCTGACATCACACCAATCAGGGACCCATTTTCCCCTCTCTATGACATCACTGCACTGACAAATTTAATTTACGCCTCTCTGAGACACCACAGTGGTGACAGAGGCATTCTTCCCCTCTCTGGGACATCACAGTCATCACAGCCTCAAATTCATCCCCTTTCTAACACCGCAGCAATGACTGATCCACTTGTCCACCGTTTGTGACATCAGAGCAGTGACAGGCCCAACTTACCTCTGTTTATGACACCAAAGCTGTGGCAGCCTCAGTTTTTTCCTCTCTGTGACATCACAAAAATGAGTGACCCAGTTTCACCTCTCTGTGACATCACTGCAGTCAGTGAAAAGTCCAATTTACGCCTCTCTGTGACACCACCACGGTGACAGACTCACTATTCCCTCCTCTGTGACATCACAGCAGAGACAGAACCAATTAAAACCTCTCCCTGATACCATAGCCATGACATCCCCAACTGCATCCCCTTTGTGGCAACAGACAAGTCAGAACACCTGTGGAACTTTCTCTCAGACTCCACAGCTCTGATAGCCTCTGTTCTCCCCTCTCTGGGACATCACAGCCGTGGGACACCCAAATCTACGCCTCTCGGGGACATCACAGCAGTGAAAGACCCAGTTTCCACCCTTTGAGACATCACAGCACTGACAGACCAAATTTCACTCTTTCTGTCACACCACAGATGGAACAAGCCCAATTTACACCTATCTGTAACACCGCAGCGCTGACAGTGCCAGGTTTCTCGTCTCCGTGACATAACATCAAAGACAAGTGGGAATTCATCCCCTCCTATAGGCCACAGCAGTGACAGCCTCAGTTTTCTTCTCTCTGGGAGATCACTGCACTGACAAGTCCAATTGACACCTCTCTGTGACACCACGGCGCTGAAAGACCCATTATTCCCCTCTCTGGGACATCACATCAGAACCAATTTAAAACTCTCTCTCATACCACAGCCCTTACAACCCCAATTCCATCCCCTTTGTGGCAACAGACAAATCATAGCACCTGTGCAACTTTCTCTGGAACTGCACAACAGTGATCACTCCACTTTTCCCCTCTCTGGGACACCACAGCAGTGACAGACTCACTTTTCCCCTCTTTGTGACACCACAGAAGTGACAGGCCCAATTGATGCCTCTCTGTGACACCACAGCAGTGACAGACTCACTTTTCCCCTCTTTGTGACACCACAGAAGTGACAGGCCCAATTGATGCCTCTCTGTGACACCAGTGCAGAGGCGGTCTCAGTTTTTTCCTCTCTCTGACATCACACCAATCAGGGACCCATTTTCCCCTCTCTATGACATCACTGCACTGACAACTCGAATTTACGCCTCTCTGGGACACCACAGTGGTGACAGAGGCATTCTTCCCCTCTCTGGGACATCACAGTCATCACAGCCTCAAATTCATCCTCTTTCTAACACCGCAGCAATGACTGATCCACTTGTCCTCCGTTTGTGACATCAGAGCAGTGACAGGCCCAACTTACCTCTGTTTATGACACCAAAGCTGTGGCAGCCTCAGTTTTTTCCTCTCTGTGACATCACAAAAATGAGTGACCCAGTTTCACCTCTCTGTGACATCACTGCAGTCAGTGACAAGTCCAATTTACACCTCTCTGTGACACCACCGCGGTGACAGACTCACTATTCCCTCCTCTGTGACATCACAGCAGAGACAGAACCAATTCAAACCACTCCCTGAGACCATAGCCATGACATCCCCAACTGCATCCCCTTTGTGGCAACAGACAAGTCAGAACACCTGTGGAACTTTCTCTCAGACTCCACAGCTCTGATAGCCCCTGTTCTCCTCTCTCTGGGACATCACAGCCGTGGGACACCCCAATCTACGCCTCTCGGGGACATCACAGCAGTGAAAGACCCAGTTTCCACCCTTTAAGACATCACAGCACTGACAGACCAAATTTCACTCTTTCTGTCACACCACAGATGGAACAAGCCCAATTTACACCTATCTGTAACACCGCAGCCTGACAGTGCCAGGTTTCTCCTCTCCGTGACATAACATCAAAGACAAGTGGGAATTCATCCCCTCCTATAGGCCACAGCAGTGACAGCCTCAGTTTTCCTCTCTCTGGGAGATCACTGCACTGACAAGTCCAATTGACACCTCTCTGTGACACCACGGCGCTGAAAGACCCATTATTCCCCTCTCTGGGACATCACATCAGAACCAATTTAAAACTCTCTCTCATACCACAGCCCTTACAACCCCAATTCCATTACCTTTGTGGCAACAGACAAGTCATAGCACCTGTGCAACTTTCTCTGGAACTGCACAACAGTGATCACTCCACTTTTCCCCTCTCTGGGACACCACAGCAGTGACAGACTCACTTTTCCCCTCTTTGTGACACCACAGAAGTGACAGGCCCAATTGATGCCTCTCTGTGACACCACAGCAGTGACAGACTCACTTTTCCCCTCTTTGTGACACCACAGAAGTGACAGGCCCAATTGATGCCTCTCTGTGACACCAGTGCAGAGGCGGTCTCAGTTTTTTCCTCTCTCTGACATCACACCAATCAGGGACCCATTTTCCCCTCTCTATGACATCACTGCACTGACAACTCGAATTTACGCCTCTCTGGGACACCACAGTGGTGACAGAGGCATTCTTCCCCTCTCTGGGACATCACAGTCATCACAGCCTCAAATTCATCCTCTTTCTAACACCGCAGCAATGACTGATCCACTTGTCCTCCGTTTGTGACATCAGAGCAGTGACAGGCCCAACTTACCTCTGTTTATGACACCAAAGCTGTGGCAGCCTCAGTTTTTTCCTCTCTGTGACATCACAAAAATGAGTGACCCAGTTTCACCTCTCTGTGACATCACTGCAGTCAGTGACAAGTCCAATTTACACCTCACTGTGACACCACCGCGGTGACAGACTCACTATTCCCTCCTCTGTGACATCACAGCAGAGACAGAACCAATTCAAACCACTCCCTGAGACCATAGCCATGACATCCCCAACTGCATCCCCTTTGTGGCAACAGACAAGTCAGAACACCTGTGGAACTTTCTCTCAGACTCCACAGCTCTGATAGCCCCTGTTCTCCTCTCTCTGGGACATCACAGCCGTGGGACACCCCAATCTACGCCTCTCGGGGACATCACAGCAGTGAAAGACCCAGTTTCCACCCTTTAAGACATCACAGCACTGACAGACCAAATTTCACTCTTTCTGTCACACCACAGATGGAACAAGCCCAATTTACACCTATCTGTAACACCCCAGCGCTGACAGTGCCAGGTTTCTCCTCTCCGTGACATAACATCAAAGACAAGTGGGAATTCATCCCCTCCTATAGGCCACAGCAGTGACAGCCTCAGTTTTCCTCTCTCTGGGAGATCACTGCACTGACAAGTCCAATTGACACCTCTCTGTGACACCACGGCGCTGAAAGACCCATAATTCCCCTCTCTGGGACATCACATCAGAACCAATTTAAAACTCTCTCTCATACCACAGCCCTAACAACACCAATTCCATCCCCTTTGTGGCAACAGACAAGTCATAGCACCTCTGGAACTTTCTCTGGGACTGCACAACAGTGATCACTCCACTTTTCCCCTCTCTGGGACACCACAGCAGTGACAGACTCACTTTTCCCCTATTTGTGACACCACAGAAGTGACAGGCCCAATTGATGCCTCTCTGTGACACCAGTGCAGAGGCAGTCTCAGGTTTTTCCTCTCTCTGACATCACACCAATCAGGGACCCATTTTCCCCTCTCTATGACATCACTGCACTGACAACTCGAATTTACGCCTCTCTGGGACACCACAGTGGTGACAGAGGCATTCTTCCCCTCTCTGGGACATCACAGTCATCACAGCCTCAAATTAATCCTCTTTCTAACACCGCAGCAATGACTGATCCACTTGTCCTCCGTTTGTGACATCAGAGCAGTGACAGGCCCAACTTACCTCTGTTTATGACACCAAAGCTGTGGCAGCCTCAGTTTTTTCCTCTCTGTGACATCACAAAAATGAGTGACCCAGTTTCACCTCTCTGTGACATCACTGCAGTCAGTGACAAGTCCAATTTACACCTCTCTGTGACACCACCGCGGTGACAGACTCACTATTCCCTCCTCTGTGACATCACAGCAGAGACAGAACCAATTCAAACCTCTCCCTGAGACCATAGCCATGACATCCCCAACTGCATCCCCTTTGTGGCAACAGACAAGTCAGAACACCTGTGGAACTTTCTCTCAGACTCCACAGCTCTGATAGCCTCTGTTCTCCCCTCTCTGGGACATCACAGCCGTGGGACACCCCAATCTACGCCTCTCGGGGACATCACAGCAGTGAAAGACCCAGTTTCCACCCTTTAAGACATCACAGCACTGACAGACCAAATTTCACTCTTTCTGTCACACCACAGATGGAACAAGCCCAATTTACACCTATCTGTAACACCGCAGCCTGACAGTGCCAGGTTTCTCCTCTCCGTGACATAACATCAAAGACAAGTGGGAATTCATCCCCTCCTATAGGCCACAGCAGTGACAGCCTCAGTTTTCCTCTCTCTGGGAGATCACTGCACTGACAAGTCCAATTGACACCTCTCTGTGACACCACGGCGCTGAAAGACCCATTATTCCCCTCTCTGGGACATCACATCAGAACCAATTTAAAACTCTCTCTCATACCACAGCCCTTACAACCCCAATTCCATCCCCTTTGTGGCAACAGACAAGTCATAGCACCTGTGCAACTTTCTCTGGAACTGCACAACAGTGATCACTCCACTTTTCCCCTCTCTGGGACACCACAGCAGTGACAGACTCACTTTTCCCCTCTTTGTGACACCACAGAAGTGACAGGCCCAATTGATGCCTCTCTGTGACACCACAGCAGTGACAGACTCACTTTTCCCCTCTTTGTGACACCACAGAAGTGACAGGCCCAATTGATGCCTCTCTGTGACACCAGTGCAGAGGCGGTCTCAGTTTTTTCCTCTCTCTGACATCACACCAATCAGGGACCCATTTTCCCCTCTCTATGACATCACTGCACTGACAACTCGAATTTACGCCTCTCTGGGACACCACAGTGGTGACAGAGGCATTCTTCCCCTCTCTGGGACATCACAGTCATCACAGCCTCAAATTCATCCTCTTTCTAACACCGCAGCAATGACTGATCCACTTGTCCTCCGTTTGTGACATCAGAGCAGTGACAGGCCCAACTTACCTCTGTTTATGACACCAAAGCTGTGGCAGCCTCAGTTTTTTCCTCTCTGTGACATCACAAAAATGAGTGACCCAGTTTCACCTCTCTGTGACATCACTGCAGTCAGTGACAAGTCCAATTTACACCTCTCTGTGACACCACCGCGGTGACAGACTCACTATTCCCTCCTCTGTGACATCACAGCAGAGACAGAACCAATTCAAACCACTCCCTGATACCATAGCCATGACATCCCCAACTGCATCCCCTTTGTGGCAACATACAAGTCAGAACACCTGTGGAACTTTCTCTCAGACTCCACAGCTCTGATAGCCCCTGTTCTCCCCTCTCTGGGACATCACAGCCGTGGGACACCCCAATCTACGCCTCTCGGGGACATCACAGCAGTGAAAGACCCAGTTTCCACCCTTTAAGACATCACAGCACTGACAGACCAAATTTCACTCTTTCTGTCACACCACAGATGGAACAAGCCCAATTTACACCTATCTGTAACACCGCAGCCTGACAGTGCCAGGTTTCTCCTCTCCGTGACATAACATCAAAGACAAGTGGGAATTCATCCCCTCCTATAGGCCACAGCAGTGACAGCCTCAGTTTTCCTCTCTCTGGGAGATCACTGCACTGACAAGTCCAATTGACACCTCTCTGTGACACCACGGCGCTGAAAGACCCATTATTCCCCTCTCTGGGACATCACATCAGAACCAATTTAAATCTCTCTCTCATACCACAGCCCTAACAACACCAATTCCATCCCCTTTGTGGCAACAGACAAGTCATAGCACCTCTGGAACTTTCTCTGGGACTGCACAACAGTGATCACTCCACTTTTCCCCTCTCTGGGACACCACAGCAGTGACAGACTCACTTTTCCCCTATTTGTGACACCACAGAAGTGACAGGCCCAATTGATGCCTCTCTGTGACACCAGTGCAGAGGCAGTCTCAGGTTTTTCCTCTCTCTGACATCACACCAATCAGGGACCCATTTTCCCCTCTCTATGACATCACTGCACTGACAACTCGAATTTACGCCTCTCTGGGACACCACAGTGGTGACAGAGGCATTCTTCCCCTCTCTGGGACATCACAGTCATCACAGCCTCAAATTAATCCTCTTTCTAACACCGCAGCAATGACTGATCCACTTGTCCTCCGTTTGTGACATCAGAGCAGTGACAGGCCCAACTTACCTCTGTTTATGACACCAAAGCTGTGGCAGCCTGAGTTTTTTCCTCTCTGTGACATCACAAAAATGAGTGACCCAGTTTCACCTCTCTGTGACATCACTGCAGTCAGTGACAAGTCCAATTTACACCTCTCTGTGACACCACCGCGGTGACAGACTCACTATTCCCTCCTCTGTGACATCACAGCAGAGACAGAACCAATTCAAACCTCTCCCTGAGACCATAGCCATGACATCCCCAACTGCATCCCCTTTGTGGCAACAGACAAGTCAGAACACCTGTGGAACTTTCTCTCAGACTCCACAGCTCTGATAGCCTCTGTTCTCCCCTCTCTGGGACATCACAGCCGTGGGACACCCCAATCTACGCCTCTCGGGGACATCACAGCAGTGAAAGACCCAGTTTCCACCCTTTAAGACATCACAGCACTGACAGACCAAATTTCACTCTTTCTGTCACACCACAGATGGAACAAGCCCAATTTACACCTATCTGTAACACCGCAGCCTGACAGTGCCAGGTTTCTCCTCTCCGTGACATAACATCAAAGACAAGTGGGAATTCATCCCCTCCTATAGGCCACAGCAGTGACAGCCTCAGTTTTCCTCTCTCTGGGAGATCACTGCACTGACAAGTCCAATTGACACCTCTCTGTGACACCACGGCGCTGAAAGACCCATTATTCCCCTCTCTGGGACATCACATCAGAACCAATTTAAAACTCTCTCTCATACCACAGCCCTTACAACCCCAATTCCATCCCCTTTGTGGCAACAGACAAGTCATAGCACCTGTGCAACTTTCTCTGGAACTGCACAACAGTGATCACTCCACTTTTCCCCTCTCTGGGACACCACAGCAGTGACAGACTCACTTTTCCCCTCTTTGTGACACCACAGAAGTGACAGGCCCAATTGATGCCTCTCTGTGACACCACAGCAGTGACAGACTCACTTTTCCCCTCTTTGTGACACCACAGAAGTGACAGGCCCAATTGATGCCTCTCTGTGACACCAGTGCAGAGGCGGTCTCAGTTTTTTCCTCTCTCTGACATCACACCAATCAGGGACCCATTTTCCCCTCTCTATGACATCACTGCACTGACAACTCGAATTTACGCCTCTCTGGGACACCACAGTGGTGACAGAGGCATTCTTCCCCTCTCTGGGACATCACAGTCATCACAGCCTCAAATTCATCCTCTTTCTAACACCGCAGCAATGACTGATCCACTTGTCCTCCGTTTGTGACATCAGAGCAGTGACAGGCCCAACTTACCTCTGTTTATGACACCAAAGCTGTGGCAGCCTCAGTTTTTTCCTCTCTGTGACATCACAAAAATGAGTGACCCAGTTTCACCTCTCTGTGACATCACTGCAGTCAGTGACAAGTCCAATTTACACCTCTCTGTGACACCACCGCGGTGACAGACTCACTATTCCCTCCTCTGTGACATCACAGCAGAGACAGAACCAATTCAAACCACTCCCTGATACCATAGCCATGACATCCCCAACTGCATCCCCTTTGTGGCAACAGACAAGTCAGAACACCTGTGGAACTTTCTCTCAGACTCCACAGCTCTGATAGCCCCTGTTCTCCCCTCTCTGGGACATCACAGCCGTGGGACACCCCAATCTACGCCTCTCGGGGACATCACAGCAGTGAAAGACCCAGTTTCCACCCTTTAAGACATCACAGCACTGACAGACCAAATTTCACTCTTTCTGTCACACCACAGATGGAACAAGCCCAATTTACACCTATCTGTAACACCGCAGCCTGACAGTGCCAGGTTTCTCCTCTCCGTGACATAACATCAAAGACAAGTGGGAATTCATCCCCTCCTATAGGCCACAGCAGTGACAGCCTCAGTTTTCCTCTCTCTGGGAGATCACTGCACTGACAAGTCCAATTGACACCTCTCTGTGACACCACGGCGCTGAAAGACCCATTATTCCCCTCTCTGGGACATCACATCAGAACCAATTTAAATCTCGCTCTCATACCACAGCCCTTACAACCCCAATTCCATCCCCTTTGTGGCAACAGACAAGTCATAGCACCTGTGCAACTTTCTCTGGAACTGCACAACAGTGATCACTCCACTTTTCCCCTCTCTGGGACACCACAGCAGTGACAGACTCACTTTTCCCCTCTTTGTGACACCACAGAAGTGACAGGCCCAATTGATGCCTCTCTGTGACACCAGTGCAGAGGCAGTCTCAGGTTTTTCCTCTCTCTGACATCACACCAATCAGGGACCCATTTTCCCCTCTCTATGACATCACTGCACTGACAACTCGAATTTACGCCTCTCTGGGACACCACAGTGGTGACAGAGGCATTCTTCCCCTCTCTGGGACATCACAGTCATCACAGCCTCCAATTCATCCCCTTTCTAACACCGCAGCAATGACTGATCCACTTGTCCTCCGTTTGTGACATCAGAGCAGTGACAGGCCCAACTTACCTCTGTTTATGACACCAAAGCTGTGGCAGCCTCAGTTTTTTCCTCTCTGTGACATCACAAAAATGAGTGACCCAGTTTCACCTCTCTGTGACATCACTGCAGTCAGTGACAAGTCCAATTTACGCCTCTCTGTGACACCACCGCGGTGACAGACTCATTATTCCCTTCTCTGTGACATCACAGCAGAGACAGAACCAATTAAAACCTCTCCCTGAGACCATAGCCATGACATCCCCAACTGCATCCCCTTTGTGGCAACAGACAAGTCAGAACACCTGTGGAACTTTCTCTCAGACTCCACAGCTCTGATAGCCCCTGTTCTCCCCTCTCTGGGACACCACAGCAGTGACAGAATCACTTTTCCCCTCTTTGTGACACCACAGAAGTGACAGGCCCAATTGATGCCTCTCTGTGACACCAGTGCAGAGGCAGTCTCAGGTTTTTCCTCTCTCTGACATCACACCAATCAGGGACCCATTTTCCCCTCTCTATGACATCACTGCACTGACAAATCTAATTTACGCCTCTCTGGGACACCACAGTGGTGACAGAGGCATTCTTCCCCTCTCTGGGACATCACAGTCATCACAGCCTCAAATTCATCCCTTTTCTATCACCGCAGCAATGACTGATCCACTTGTCCTCTGTTTGTGACATCAGAGCAGTGACAGGCCCAACTTACCTCTGTTTATGACACCAAAGCTGTGGCAGCCTCAGTTTTTTCCTCTCTGTGACATCACAAAAATGAGTGACCCAGTTTCACCTCTCTGTGACATCACTGCAGTCAGTGACAAGTCCAATTTACGCCTCTCTGTGACACCACCGCGGTGACAGACTCACTATTCCCTCCTCTGTGACATCACAGCAGAGACAGAACCAATTCAAACCTCTCCCTGATACCATAGCCATGACATCCCCAACTGCATCCCCTTTGTGGCAACAGACAAGTCAGAACACCTGTGGAACTTTCTCTCAGACTCCACAGCTCTGATAGCCTCTGTTCTCCCCTCTCTGGGACATCACAGCCGTGGGACACCCCAATCTACGCCTCTCAGGGACATCACAGCAGTGAAAGACCCAGTTTCCACCCTTTAAGACATCACAGCACTGACAGACCAAATTTCACCCTTTCTGTCACACCACAGATGGAACAAGCCCAATTTACACCTATCTGTAACACCGCAGCCTGACAGTGCCAGGTTTCTCCTCTCCGTGACATAACATCAAAGACAAGTGGGAATTCATCCCCTCCTATAGGCCACAGCAGTGACAGCCTCAGTTTTCCTCTCTCTGGGAGATCACTGCACTGACAAGTCCAATTGACACCTCTCTGTGACACCACGGCGCTGAAAGACCCATTATTCCCCTCTCTGGGACATCACATCAGAACCAATTTAAATCTCGCTCTCATACCACAGCCCTTACAACCCCAATTCCATCCCCTTTGTGGCAACAGACAAGTCATAGCACCTGTGCAACTTTCTCTGGAACTGCACAACAGTGATCACTCCACTTTTCCCCTCTCTGGGACACCACAGCAGTGACAGACTCACTTTTCCCCTCTTTGTGACACCACAGAAGTGACAGGCCCAATTGATGCCTCTCTGTGACACCACAGCAGTGACAGACTCACTTTTCCCCTCTTTGTGACACCACAGAAGTGACAGGCCCAATTGATGCCTCTCTGGGACACCAGTGCAGAGGCAGTCTCAGTTTTTTCCTCTCTCTGACATCACACCAATCAGGGACCCATTTTCCCCTCTCTATGACATCACTGCACTGACAACTCGAATTTACGCCTCTCTGGGACACCACAGTGGTGACAGAGGCATTCTTCCCCTCTCTGGGACATCACAGTCATCACAGCCTCAAATTCATCCCCTTTCTAACACCGCAGCAATGACTGATCCACTTGTCCTCCGTTTGTGACATCAGAGCAGTGACAGGCCCAACTTACCTCTGTTTATGACACCAAAGCTGTGGCAGCCTCAGTTTTTTCCTCTCTGTGACATCACAAAAATGAGTGACCCAGTTTCACCTCTCTGTGACATCACTGCAGTCAGTGACAAGTCCAATTTACGCCTCTCTGTGACACCACCGCGGTGACAGACTCATTATTCCCTTCTCTGTGACATCACAGCAGAGACAGAACCAATTAAAACCTCTCCCTGAGACCATAGCCATGACATCCCCAACTGCATCCCCTTTGTGGCAACAGACAAGTCAGAACACCTGTGGAACTTTCTCTCAGACTCCACAGCTCTGATAGCCCCTGTTCTCCCCTCTCTGGGACACCACAGCAGTGACAGAATCACTTTTCCCCTCTTTGTGACACCACAGAAGTGACAGGCCCAATTGATGCCTCTCTGTGACACCAGTGCAGAGGCAGTCTCAGGTTTTTCCTCTCTCTGACATCACACCAATCAGGGACCCATTTTCCCCTCTCTATGACATCACTGCACTGACAAATCTAATTTACGCCTCTCTGGGACACCACAGTGGTGACAGAGGCATTCTTCCCCTCTCTGGGACATCACAGTCATCACAGCCTCAAATTCATCCCTTTTCTATCACCGCAGCAATGACTGATCCACTTGTCCTCTGTTTGTGACATCAGAGCAGTGACAGGCCCAACTTACCTCTGTTTATGACACCAAAGCTGTGGCAGCCTCAGTTTTTTCCTCTCTGTGACATCACAAAAATGAGTGACCCAGTTTCACCTCTCTGTGACATCACTGCAGTCAGTGACAAGTCCAATTTACGCCTCTCTGTGACACCACCGCGGTGACAGACTCACTATTCCCTCCTCTGTGACATCACAGCAGAGACAGAACCAATTCAAACCTCTCCCTGATACCATAGCCATGACATCCCCAACTGCATCCCCTTTGTGGCAACAGACAAGTCAGAACACCTGTGGAACTTTCTCTCAGACTCCACAGCTCTGATAGCCTCTGTTCTCCCCTCTCTGGGACATCACAGCCGTGGGACACCCCAATCTACGCCTCTCAGGGACATCACAGCAGTGAAAGACCCAGTTTCCACCCTTTAAGACATCACAGCACTGACAGACCAAATTTCACCCTTTCTGTCACACCACAGATGGAACAAGCCCAATTTACACCTATCTGTAACACCGCAGCCTGACAGTGCCAGGTTTCTCCTCTCCGTGACATAACATCAAAGACAAGTGGGAATTCATCCCCTCCTATAGGCCACAGCAGTGACAGCCTCAGTTTTCCTCTCTCTGGGAGATCACTGCACTGACAAGTCCAATTGACACCTCTCTGTGACACCACGGCGCTGAAAGACCCATTATTCCCCTCTCTGGGACATCACATCAGAACCAATTTAAATCTCGCTCTCATACCACAGCCCTTACAACCCCAATTCCATCCCCTTTGTGGCAACAGACAAGTCATAGCACCTGTGCAACTTTCTCTGGAACTGCACAACAGTGATCACTCCACTTTTCCCCTCTCTGGGACACCACAGCAGTGACAGACTCACTTTTCCCCTCTTTGTGACACCACAGAAGTGACAGGCCCAATTGATGCCTCTCTGTGACACCACAGCAGTGACAGACTCACTTTTCCCCTCTTTGTGACACCACAGAAGTGACAGGCCCAATTGATGCCTCTCTGGGACACCAGTGCAGAGGCAGTCTCAGTTTTTTCCTCTCTCTGACATCACACCAATCAGGGACCCATTTTCCCCTCTCTATGACATCACTGCACTGACAACTCGAATTTACGCCTCTCTGGGACACCACAGTGGTGACAGAGGCATTCTTCCCCTCTCTGGGACATCACAGTCATCACAGCCTCAAATTCATCCCCTTTCTAACACCGCAGCAATGACTGATCCACTTGTCCTCCGTTTGTGACATCAGAGCAGTGACAGGCCCAACTTACCTCTGTTTATGACACCAAAGCTGTGGCAGCCTCAGTTTTTTCCTCTCTGTGACATCACAAAAATGAGTGACCCAGTTTCACCTCTCTGTGACATCACTGCAGTCAGTGACAAGTCCAATTTACGCCTCTCTGTGACACCACCGCGGTGACAGACTCACTATTCCCTCCTCTGTGACATCACAGCAGAGACAGAACCAATTCAAACCTCTCCCTGAGACCATAGCCATGACATCCCCAACTGCATCCCCTTTGTGGCAACAGACAAGTCAGAACACCTGTGGAACTTTCTCTCAGACTCCACAGCTCTGATAGCCCCTGTTCTCCCCTCTCTGGGACATCACAGCCGTGGGACACCCCAATCTACGCCTCTCGGGGACATCACAGCAGTGAAAGACCCAGTTTCCACCCTTTAAGACATCACAGCACTGACAGACCAAATTTCACTCTTTCTGTCACACCACAGATGGAACAAGCCCAATTTACACCTATCTGTAACACCGCAGCCTGACAGTGCCAGGTTTCTCCTCTCCGTGACATAACATCAAAGACAAGTGGGAATTCATCCCCTCCTATAGGCCACAGCAGTGACAGCCTCAGTTTTCCTCTCTCTGGGAGATCACTGCACTGACAAGTCCAATTGACACCTCTCTGTGACACCACGGCGCTGAAAGACCCATTATTCCCCTCTCTGGGACATCACATCAGAACCAATTTAAATCTCGCTCTCATACCACAGCCCTTACAACCCCAATTCCATCCCCTTTGTGGCAACAGACAAGTCATAGCACCTGTGCAACTTTCTCTGGAACTGCACAACAGTGATCACTCCACTTTTCCCCTCTCTGGGACACCACAGCAGTGACAGACTCACTTTTCCCCTCTTTGTGACACCACAGAAGTGACAGGCCCAATTGATGCCTCTCTGTGACACCAGTGCAGAGGCAGTCTCAGTTTTTTCCTCTCTCTGACATCACACCAATCAGGGACCCATTTTCCCCTCTCTATGACATCACTGCACTGACAACTCGAATTTACGCCTCTCTGGGACACCACAGTGGTGACAGAGGCATTCTTCCCCTCTCTGGGACATCACAGTCATCACAGCCTCAAATTCATCCCCTTTCTAACACCGCAGCAATGACTGATCCACTTGTCCTCCGTTTGTGACATCAGAGCAGTGACAGGCCCAACTTACCTCTGTTTATGACACCAAAGCTGTGGCAGCCTCAGTTTTTTCCTCTCTGTGACATCACAAAAATGAGTGACCCAGTTTCACCTCTCTGTGACATCACTGCAGTCAGTGACAAGTCCAATTTACGCCTCTCTGTGACACCACCGCGGTGACAGACTCATTATTCCCTTCTCTGTGACATCACAGCAGAGACAGAACCAATTCAAACCTCTCCCTGAGACCATAGCCATGACATCCCCAACTGCATCCCCTTTGTGGCAACAGACAAGTCAGAACACCTGTGGAACTTTCTCTCAGACTCCACAGCTCTGATAGCCTCTGTTCTCCCCTCTCTGGGACATCACAGCCGTGGGACACCCCAATCTACGCCTCTCGGGGACATCACAGCAGTGAAAGACCCAGTTTCCACCCTTTAAGACATCACAGCACTGACAGACCAAATTTCACTCTTTCTGTCACACCACAGATGGAACAAGCCCAATTTACACCTATCTGTAACACCGCAGCCTGACAGTGCCAGGTTTCTCCTCTCCGTGACATAACATCAAAGACAAGTGGGAATTCATCCCCTCCTAATGGCCACAGCAGTGACAGCCTCAGTTTTCCTCTCTCTGGGAGATCACTGCACTGACAAGTCCAATTGACACCTCTCTGTGACACCACGGCGCTGAAAGACCCATTATTCCCCTCTCTGGGACATCACATCAGAACCAATTTAAATCTCGCTCTCATACCACAGCCCTAACAACCCCAATTCCATCCCCTTTGTGGCAATAGACAAGTCATAGCACCTGTGCAACTTTCTCTGGAACTGCACAACAGTGATCACTCTACTTTTCCCCTCTCTGGGACACCACAGCAGTGACAGACTCACTTTTCCCCTCTTTGTGACACCACAGAAGTGACAGGCCCAATTGATGCCTCTCTGTGACACCAGTGCAGAGGCAGTCTCAGTTTTTTCCTCTCTCTGACATCACACCAATCAGGGACCCATTTTCCCCTCTCTATGACATCACTGCACTGACAACTCGAATTTACGCCTCTCTGGGACACCACAGTGGTGACAGAGGCATTCTTCCCCTCTCTGGGACATCACAGTCATCACAGCCTCCAATTCATCCCCTTTCTAACACCGCAGCAATGACTGATCCACTTGTCCTCCGTTTGTGACATCAGAGCAGTGACAGGCCCAACTTACCTCTGTTTATGACACCAAAGCTGTGGCAGCCTCAGTTTTTTCCTCTCTGTGACATCACAAAAATGAGTGACCCAGTTTCACCTCTCTGTGACATCACTGCAGTCAGTGACAAGTCCAATTTACGCCTCTCTGTGACACCACCGCGGTGACAGACTCATTATTCCCTTCTCTGTGACATCACAGCAGAGACAGAACCAATTAAAACCTCTCCCTGATACCATAGCCATGACATCCCCAACTGCATCCCCTTTGTGTAAACAGGCAAGTCAGAACACCTGTGGAACTTTCTCTCAGACTCCACAGCTCTGATAGCCTCTGTTCTCCCCTCTCTGGGACATCACAGCCGTGGGACACCCCAATCTACGCCTCTCGGGGACATCACAGCAGTGAAAGACCCAGTTTCCACCCTTTAAGACATCACAGCACTGACAGACCAAATTTCACTCTTTCTGTCACACCACAGATGGAACAAGCCCAATTTACACCTATCTCTAACACCGCAGCCTGACAGTGCCAGGTTTCTCCTCTCCGTGACATAACATCAAAGACAAGTGGGAATTCATCCCCTCCTATAGGCCACAGCAGTGACAGCCTCAGTTTTCCTCTCTCTGGGAGATCACTGCACTGACAAGTCCAATTGACACCTCTCTGTGACACCACGGCGCTGAAAGACCCATTATTCCCCTCTCTGGGACATCACATCAGAACCAATTTAAAACTCTCTCTCATACCACAGCCCTTACAACCCCAATTCCATCCCCTTTGTGGCAACAGACAAGTCATAGCACCTGTGCAACTTTCTCTGGAACTGCACAACAGTGATCACTCCACTTTTCCCCTCTCTGGGACACCACAGCAGTGACAGACTCACTTTTCCCCTCTTTGTGACACCACAGAAGTGACAGGCCCAATTGATGCCTCTCTGTGACACCACAGCAGTGACAGACTCACTTTTCCCCTCTTTGTGACACCACAGAAGTGACAGGCCCAATTGATGCCTCTCTGGGACACCAGTGCAGAGGCAGTCTCAGTTTTTTCCTCTCTCTGACATCACACCAATCAGGGACCCATTTTCCCCTCTCTATGACATCACTGCACTGACAACTCGAATTTACGCCTCTCTGGGACACCACAGTGGTGACAGAGGCATTCTTCCCCTCTCTGGGACATCACAGTCATCACAGCCTCAAATTCATCCCCTTTCTAACACCGCAGCAATGACTGATCCACTTGTCCTCCGTTTGTGACATCAGAGCAGTGACAGGCCCAACTTACCTCTGTTTATGACACCAAAGCTGTGGCAGCCTCAGTTTTTTCCTCTCTGTGACATCACAAAAATGAGTGACCCAGTTTCACCTCTCTGTGACATCACTGCAGTCAGTGACAAGTCCAATTTACGCCTCTCTGTGACACCACCGCGGTGACAGACTCACTATTCCCTCCTCTGTGACATCACAGCAGAGACAGAACCAATTCAAACCTCTCCCTGAGACCATAGCCATGACATCCCCAACTGCATCCCCTTTGTGGCAACAGACAAGTCAGAACACCTGTGGAACTTTCTCTCAGACTCCACAGCTCTGATAGCCCCTGTTCTCCCCTCTCTGGGACATCACAGCCGTGGGACACCCCAATCTACGCCTCTCGGGGACATCACAGCAGTGAAAGACCCAGTTTCCACCCTTTAAGACATCACAGCACTGACAGACCAAATTTCACTCTTTCTGTCACACCACAGATGGAACAAGCCCAATTTACACCTATCTGTAACACCGCAGCCTGACAGTGCCAGGTTTCTCCTCTCCGTGACATAACATCAAAGACAAGTGGGAATTCATCCCCTCCTATAGGCCACAGCAGTGACAGCCTCAGTTTTCCTCTCTCTGGGAGATCACTGCACTGACAAGTCCAATTGACACCTCTCTGTGACACCACGGCGCTGAAAGACCCATTATTCCCCTCTCTGGGACATCACATCAGAACCAATTTAAATCTCGCTCTCATACCACAGCCCTTACAACCCCAATTCCATCCCCTTTGTGGCAACAGACAAGTCATAGCACCTGTGCAACTTTCTCTGGAACTGCACAACAGTGATCACTCCACTTTTCCCCTCTCTGGGACACCACAGCAGTGACAGACTCACTTTTCCCCTCTTTGTGACACCACAGAAGTGACAGGCCCAATTGATGCCTCTCTGTGACACCAGTGCAGAGGCAGTCTCAGTTTTTTCCTCTCTCTGACATCACACCAATCAGGGACCCATTTTCCCCTCTCTATGACATCACTGCACTGACAACTCGAATTTACGCCTCTCTGGGACACCACAGTGGTGACAGAGGCATTCTTCCCCTCTCTGGGACATCACAGTCATCACAGCCTCAAATTCATCCCCTTTCTAACACCGCAGCAATGACTGATCCACTTGTCCTCCGTTTGTGACATCAGAGCAGTGACAGGCCCAACTTACCTCTGTTTATGACACCAAAGCTGTGGCAGCCTCAGTTTTTTCCTCTCTGTGACATCACAAAAATGAGTGACCCAGTTTCACCTCTCTGTGACATCACTGCAGTCAGTGACAAGTCCAATTTACGCCTCTCTGTGACACCACCGCGGTGACAGACTCATTATTCCCTTCTCTGTGACATCACAGCAGAGACAGAACCAATTCAAACCTCTCCCTGAGACCATAGCCATGACATCCCCAACTGCATCCCCTTTGTGGCAACAGACAAGTCAGAACACCTGTGGAACTTTCTCTCAGACTCCACAGCTCTGATAGCCTCTGTTCTCCCCTCTCTGGGACATCACAGCCGTGGGACACCCCAATCTACGCCTCTCGGGGACATCACAGCAGTGAAAGACCCAGTTTCCACCCTTTAAGACATCACAGCACTGACAGACCAAATTTCACTCTTTCTGTCACACCACAGATGGAACAAGCCCAATTTACACCTATCTGTAACACCGCAGCCTGACAGTGCCAGGTTTCTCCTCTCCGTGACATAACATCAAAGACAAGTGGGAATTCATCCCCTCCTAATGGCCACAGCAGTGACAGCCTCAGTTTTCCTCTCTCTGGGAGATCACTGCACTGACAAGTCCAATTGACACCTCTCTGTGACACCACGGCGCTGAAAGACCCATTATTCCCCTCTCTGGGACATCACATCAGAACCAATTTAAATCTCGCTCTCATACCACAGCCCTAACAACCCCAATTCCATCCCCTTTGTGGCAATAGACAAGTCATAGCACCTGTGCAACTTTCTCTGGAACTGCACAACAGTGATCACTCTACTTTTCCCCTCTCTGGGACACCACAGCAGTGACAGACTCACTTTTCCCCTCTTTGTGACACCACAGAAGTGACAGGCCCAATTGATGCCTCTCTGTGACACCAGTGCAGAGGCAGTCTCAGTTTTTTCCTCTCTCTGACATCACACCAATCAGGGACCCATTTTCCCCTCTCTATGACATCACTGCACTGACAACTCGAATTTACGCCTCTCTGGGACACCACAGTGGTGACAGAGGCATTCTTCCCCTCTCTGGGACATCACAGTCATCACAGCCTCCAATTCATCCCCTTTCTAACACCGCAGCAATGACTGATCCACTTGTCCTCCGTTTGTGACATCAGAGCAGTGACAGGCCCAACTTACCTCTGTTTATGACACCAAAGCTGTGGCAGCCTCAGTTTTTTCCTCTCTGTGACATCACAAAAATGAGTGACCCAGTTTCACCTCTCTGTGACATCACTGCAGTCAGTGACAAGTCCAATTTATGCCTCTCTGTGACACCACCGCGGTGACAGACTCATTATTCCCTTCTCTGTGACATCACAGCAGAGACAGAACCAATTAAAACCTCTCCCTGATACCATAGCCATGACATCCCCAACTGCATCCCCTTTGTGTAAACAGGCAAGTCAGAACACCTGTGGAACTTTCTCTCAGACTCCACAGCTCTGATAGCCTCTGTTCTCCCCTCTCTGGGACATCACAGCCGTGGGACACCCCAATCTACGCCTCTCGGGGACATCACAGCAGTGAAAGACCCAGTTTCCACCCTTTAAGACATCACAGCACTGACAGACCAAATTTCACTCTTTCTGTCACACCACAGATGGAACAAGCCCAATTTACACCTATCTCTAACACCGCAGCCTGACAGTGCCAGGTTTCTCCTCTCCGTGACATAACATCAAAGACAAGTGGGAATTCATCCCCTCCTATAGGCCACAGCAGTGACAGCCTCAGTTTTCCTCTCTCTGGGAGATCACTGCACTGACAAGTCCAATTGACACCTCTCTGTGACACCACGGCGCTGAAAGACCCATTATTCCCCTCTCTGGGACATCACATCAGAACCAATTTAAAACTCTCTCTCATACCACAGCCCTTACAACCCCAATTCCATCCCCTTTGTGGCAACAGACAAGTCATAGCACCTGTGCAACTTTCTCTGGAACTGCACAACAGTGATCACTCCACTTTTCCCCTCTCTGGGACACCACAGCAGTGACAGACTCACTTTTCCCCTCTTTGTGACACCACAGAAGTGACAGGCCCAATTGATGCCTCTCTGTGACACCAGTGCAGAGGCAGTCTCAGTTTTTTCCTCTCTCTGACATCACACCAATCAGGGACCCAATTTCCCCTCTCTATGACATCACTGCACTGACAACTCGAATTTACGCCTCTCTGGGACACCACAGTGGTGACAGAGGCATTCTTCCCCTCTCTGGGACATCACAGTCATCACAGCCTCAAATTCATCCCCTTTCTAACACCGCAGCAATGACTGATCCACTTGTCCTCCGTTTGTGACATCAGAGCAGTGACAGGCCCAACTTACCTCTGTTTATGACACCAAAGCTGTGGCAGCCTCAGTTTTTTCCTCTCTGTGACATCACAAAAATGAGTGACCCAGTTTCACCTCTCTGTGACATCACTGCAGTCAGTGACAAGTCCAATTTACGCCTCTCTGTGACACCACCGCGGTGACAGACTCATTATTCCCTTCTCTGTGACATCACAGCAGAGACAGAACCAATTCAAACCTCTCCCTGAGACCATAGCCATGACAACCCCAACTGCATCCCCTTTGTGGCAACAGACAAGTCAGAACACCTGTGGAACTTTCTCTCAGACTCCACAGCTCTGATAGCCTCTGTTCTCCCCTCTCTGGGACATCACAGCCGTGGGACACCCCAATCTACGCCTCTCTGGGACATCACAGCAGTGAAAGACCCAGTTTCCACCCTTTAAGACATCACAGCACTGACAGACCAAATTTCACTCTTTCTGTCACACCACAGATGGAACAAGCCCAATTTACACCTATCTGTAACACCCCAGCGCTGACAGTGCCAGGTTTCTCCTCTCCGTGACATAACATCAAAGACAAGTGGGAATTCATCCCCTCCTATAGGCCACAGCAGTGACAGCCTCAGTTTTCCTCTCTCTGGGAGATCACTGCACTGACAAGTCCAATTGACACCTCTCTGTGACACCACGGCGCTGAAAGACCCATTATTCCCCTCTCTGGGACATCACATCAGAACCAATTTAAAACTCTCTCTCATACCACAGCCCTTACAACCCCAATTCCATCCCCTTTGTGGCAACAGACAAGTCATAGCACCTCTGGAACTTTCTCTGGGACTGCACAACAGTGATCACTCCACTTTTCCCCTCTCTGGGACACCACAGCAGTGACAGACTCACTTTTCCCCTTGTCGTGGTTTAAACTAGTAATTAACAAAAAGGGGAAAAAAGGAATTATTTATTTCTTGCTTTGAGATATGGATTAAAGTAAGAGCAAACCAGGCATAAAACTTAAAAGGAATAAAGAAGAGTTTATTGACAAACTACAAGAACACCAGAATAAACTTTTAGAAAAAACCTTTTCATTTCTCACTGCTCACTATTCTTTTGTTTACATGACATCAGAGACAAAAACTGTATAATTTTGATGGTTTAAACAGTTCTAATTCTTTCCATAGTCTTTTCCTCAGTTTCTGTAGAGAAACAGAAGTTCTTTTCTGTTAATTTATGGAGTTTGTCACAAGAAAACTATTTTTGTTATAGTTTCTCGTTTCTCTGATATCAGCTGCTCAGAGCTACTGTTATTAAAGCCCACCCCTCCCATTCCACATCACTCTGAAAATGTGTTATGGGTCATGAGTTTGAAGATAGCATTTTTAAGGATAAGTTAGTCAAAGGCAAAAATGTATTCTTCATCTGCTTCTGTGAGCTTCACTAAGAAACAGTTTTTCTCATTGCCTCTCAAGGCTTCAAATTTCTCAGCACTTCACTATACCACAATTACTTCACTTATTACTTAAATTTACACTTTGAACACCTTATTCCTCTCCATACTCTATTATGAATTAAAGGGGTTTTTCTCAAGACTTCATTGTCCATTTCCATAGTTTTAACAGAAAGATATTTCAGCTTAATTAAAGCATCTCCTTAATTCTCTACCTTTCTTGAAGTCTCTTTTCTTTCTTGCCACTAGTAGTTTATAAAGTCTCTTTTCATGTTGATTACTTTCCTTTTCTCTCTCTGGATGAAAAGATTAATCTGCAAGTTTCATCTGGATAAGAAAGAGTTAAAATCTTGCCCAGGCTTTGTAGATGGTTCTGTGATCTCTGCCGGAGCAGCAGCTGAAGCTGTCTTTGATAGAAGATTCTTCATGGCTGCTCTGCAGTGTAGTTGCTGTCTCAGCCTGCCGCAGGTCCAGAGCTTTTCTTCTTTACTCGGCAGTTTCCTAGTAAATTCTATCACAGCAAAACCTGCAGCTAAGCCAGGAACCGGCCTGGACCGGCTCAGCCCGGGGCAAGCCCCCGCCGGTCCCCATCTCCCGGCCGGGAGAACGGCAGGCCCAGCCCGGCTCCCCACCCAGGCCGCATGGCCTGGGCAGAGAACGGGAGGCCAGCCGGAGCTCCGCCACTCTTCACAACCAGGAAACAAAGAAGCACTACAGACTTCTGGGTGTACACTTTAAGGTGGGGTTCACAAGTTGATTCTACTTTTCAATGGCTAAAACTGCTGTCAATTCTCAGCAATGACCGATAATTGGTCAAGAGAAAAGACTCCCAGGAGACCCCAGCAACTTTAACTTTCTTAAAGGTAAAGGAACTTTATGACATTCCACCCCTTCAACTTGTGAACCCTCACCTAAAAAATTATCAATTATATTTAATATACAACTTAACACAATAAATTGACAGAAAAGAAGAAACAGAACATTCACTATTTTCCACCCCTAGACTTTTATTATCACTGCTATATATAAACTTAAGACAATTATGTTTTGCTCTTAATTAACCTTTTATCTCACAGTAACACTATTAATGTAGTGGTCTAGATTTGCTAATTTTGATTACCCGCATTTCTCCACCAAGAAATGTCGTGGTTTAAACTAGTAATTAACAAAAATGGGAAAAAAGGAATTATTTATTTCTTGCTGTGAGATATGGATTAAAATAAGAGCAAACCAGGCATAAAACTTAAAAGGAATAAAGAAGAGTTTATTGACAAACTACAAGAACACCAGAATAAACTTTTAGAAAAAACCTTTTCATTTCTCACTGCTCACTATTCTTTTGTTTACATGACATCAGAGACAAAAACTGTATAATTTTGATGGTTTAAACAGTTCTAATTCTTTCCATAGTCTTTTCCTCAGTTTCTGTAGAGAAACAGAAGTTCTTTTCTGTTAATTTATGGAGTTTGTCACAAGAAAACTATTTTTGTTATAGTTTCTCGTTTCTCTGATATCAGCTGCTCAGAGCTACTGTTATTAAAGCCCACCCCTCCCATTCCACATCACTCTGAAAATGTGTTATGGGTCATGAGTTTGAAGATAGCATTTTTAAGGATAAGTTAGTCAAAGGCAAAAAAGTATTCTTCATCTGCTTCTGTGAGCTTCACTAAGAAACAGTTTTTCTCATTGCCTCTCAAAGCTTCAAATTTCTCAGCACTTCACTATACCACAATTACTTCACTTATTACTTAAATTTACACTTTGAACACCTTATTCCTCTCCATACTCTATTATGAATTAAAGGGGTTTTTCTCAAGACTTCATTGTCCATTTCCATAGTTTTAACAGAAAGATATTTCAGCTTAATTAAAGCATCTCCTTAATTCTCTACCTTTCTTGAAGTCTCTTTTCTTTCTTGCCACTAGTAGTTTATAAAGTCTCTTTTCATGTTGATTACTTTCCTTTTCTCTCTCTGGATGAAAAGATTAATCTGCAAGTTTCATCTGGATAAGAAAGAGTTAAAATCTTGCCCAGGCTTTGTAGATGGTTCTGTGATCTCTGCCGGAGCAGCAGCTGAAGCTGTCTTTGATAGAAGATTCTTCATGGCTGCTCTGCAGTGTAGTTGCTGTCTCAGCCTGCCGCAGGTCCAGAGCTTTTCTTCTTTACTCGGCAGTTTCCTAGTAAATTCTATCACAGCAAAACCTGCAGCTAAGCCAGGAACCGGCCTGGACCGGCTCAGCCCGGGGCAAGCCCCCGCCGGTCCCCATCTCCCGGCCGGGAGAACGGCAGGCCCAGCCCGGCTCCCCACCCAGGCCGCATGGCCTGGGCAGAGAACGGGAGGCCAGCCGGAGCTCCGCCACTCTTCACAACCAGGAAACAAAGAAGAACTACAGACTTCTGGGTGTACACTTTAAGGTGGGGTTCACAAGTTGATTCTACTTTTCAATGGCTAAAACTGCTGTCAATTCTCAGCAATGACCGATAATTAGTCAAGAAAAAAGACTCCCAGGAGACCCCAGCAACTTTAACTTTCTTAAAGGTAAAGGAACTTTATGACACCCCTCTTTGTGACACCACAGAAGTGACAGGCCCAATTGATGCCTCTCTGTGACACCAGTGCAGAGGCAGTCTCAGGTTTTTCCTCTCTCTGACATCACACCAATCAGGGACCCATTTTCCCCTCTCTATGACATCACTGCACTGACAACTCGAATTTACGCCTCTCTGGGACACCACAGTGGTGACAGAGGCATTCTTCCCCTCTCTGGGACATCACAGTCATCACAGCCTCAAATTCATCCCCTTTCTAACACCGCAGCAATGACTGATCCACTTGTCCTCCGTTTGTGACATCAGAGCAGTGACAGGCCCAACTTACCTCTGTTTATGACACCAAAGCTGTGGCAGCCTGAGTTTTTTCCTCTCTGTGACATCACAAAAATGAGTGACCCAGTTTCACCTCTCTGTGACATCACTGCAGTCAGTGACAAGTCCAATTTACGCCTCTCTGTGACACCACCGCGGTGACAGACTCATTATTCCCTTCTCTGTGACATCACAGCAGAGACAGAACCAATTCAAACCTCTCCCTGAGACCATAGCCATGACATCCCCAACTGCATCCCCTTTGTGGCAACAGACAAGTCAGAACACCTGTGGAACTTTCTCTCAGACTCCACAGCTCTGATAGCCCCTGTTCTCCCCTCTCTGGGACATCACAGCCGTGGGACACCCCAATCTACGCCTCTCGGGGACATCACAGCAGTGAAAGACCCAGTTTCCACCCTTTAAGACATCACAGCACTGACAGACCAAATTTCACTCTTTCTGTCACACCACAGATGGAACAAGCCCAATTTACACCTATCTCTAACACCCCAGCGCTGACAGTGCCAGGTTTCTCCTCTCCGTGACATAACATCAAAGACAAGTGGGAATTCATCCCCTCCTATAGGCCACAGCAGTGACAGCCTCAGTTTTCCTCTCTCTGGGAGATCACTGCACTGACAAGTCCAATTGACACCTCTCTGTGACACCACGGCGCTGAAAGACCCATTATTCCCCTCTCTGGGACATCACATCAGAACCAATTTAAAACTCTCTCTCATACCACAGCCCTTACAACCCCAATTCCATCCCCTTTGTGGCAACAGACAAGTCATAGCACCTCTGGAACTTTCTCTGGGACTGCACAACAGTGATCACTCCACTTTTCCCCTCTCTGGGACACCACAGCAGTGACAGACTCACTTTTCCCCTCTTTGTGACACCACAGAAGTGACAGGCCCAATTGATGCCTCTCTGTGACACCAGTGCAGAGGCAGTCTCAGTTTTTTCCTCTCTCTGACATCACACCAATCAGGGACCCATTTTCCCCTCTCTATGACCTCACTGCACTGACAACTCGAATTTACGCCTCTCTGGGACACCACAGTGGTGACAGAGGCATTCTTCCCCTCTCTGGGACATCACAGTCATCACAGCCTCAAATTCATCCCCTTTCTAACACCGCAGCAATGACTGATCCACTTGTCCTCCGTTTGTGACATCAGAGCAGTGACAGGCCCAACTTACCTCTGTTTATGACACCAAAGCTGTGGCAGCCTGAGTTTTTTCCTCTCTGTGACATCACAAAAATGAGTGACCCAGTTTCACCTCTCTGTGACATCACTGCAGTCAGTGACAAGTCCAATTTACGCCTCTCTGTGACACCACCGCGGTGACAGACTCATTATTCCCTTCTCTGTGACATCACAGCAGAGACAGAACCAATTCAAACCTCTCCCTGAGACCATAGCCATGACATCCCCAACTGCATCCCCTTTGTGGCAACAGACAAGTCAGAACACCTGTGGAACTTTCTCTCAGACTCCACGGCTCTGATAGCCCCTGTTCTCCCCTCTCTGGGACATCACAGCCGTGGGACACCCCAATCTACGCCTCTCTGGGACATCACAGCAGTGAAAGACCCAGTTTCCACCCTTTAAGACATCACAGCACTGACAGACCAAATTTCACTCTTTCTGTCACACCACAGATGGAACAAGCCCAATTTACACCTATCTCTAACACCCCAGCGCTGACAGTGCCAGGTTTCTCCTCTCCGTGACATAACATCAAAGACAAGTGGGAAATCATCCCCTCCTATAGGCCACAGCAGTGACAGCCTCAGTTTTCCTCTCTCTGAGAGATCACTGCACTGACAAGTCCAATTGACACCTCTCTGTGACACCACGGCGCTGAAAGACCCATTATTCCCCTCTCTGGGACATCACATCAGAACCAATTTAAAACTCTCTCTCATACCACAGCCCTTACAACCCCAATTCCATCCCCTTTGTGGCAACAGACAAGTCATAGCACCTGTGCAACTTTCTCTGGGACTGCACAACAGTGACCACTCCACTTTTCCCCTCTCTGGGACACCACAGCAGTGACAGACTCACTTTTCCCCTCTTTGTGACACCACAGAAGTGACAGGCCCAATTGATGCCTCTCTGTGACACCAGTGCAGAGGCAGTCTCAGTTTTTTCCTCTCTCTGACATCACACCAATCAGGGACCCAATTTCCCCTCTCTATGACATCACTGCACTGACAACTCGAATTTACGCCTCTCTGGGACAACACAGTGGTGACAGAGGCATTCTTCCCCTCTCTGGGACATCACAGTCATCACAGCCTCAAATTCATCCCCTTTCTAACACCGCAGCAATGACTGATCCACTTGTCCTCCGTTTGTGACATCAGAGCAGTGACAGGCCCAACTTACCTCTGTTTATGACACCAAAGCTGTGGCAGCCTCAGTTTTTTCCTCTCTGTGACATCACAAAAATGAGTGACCCAGTTTCACCTCTCTGTGACATCACTGCAGTCAGTGACAAGTCCAATTTACGCCTCTCTGTGACACCACCGCGGTGACAGACTCATTATTCCCTTCTCTGTGACATCACAGCAGAGACAGAACCAATTCAAACCTCTCCCTGAGACCATAGCCATGACATCCCCAACTGCATCCCCTTTGTGGCAACAGACAAGTCAGAACACCTGTGGAACTTTCTCTCAGACTCCACAGCTCTGATAGCCCCTGTTCTCCTCTATCTGGGACATCACAGCCGTAAGACACCCCAATCTACGCCTCTCTGGGACATCACAGCAGTGAAAGACCCAGTTTCCACCCTTTAAGACATCACAGCACTGACAGACCAAATTTCACTCTTTCTGTCACACCACAGATGGAACAAGCCCAATTTACACCTATCTGTAACACCGCAGCGCTGACAGTGCCAGGTTTCTCGTCTCCGTGACATAACATCAAAGACAAGTGGGAATTCATCCCCTCCTATAGGCCACAGCAGTGACAGCCTCAGTTTTCCTCTCTCTGGGAGATCACTGCACTGACAAGTCCAATTGACACCTCTCTGTGACACCACGGCGCTGAAAGACCCATTATTCCCCTCTCTGGGACATCACATCAGAACCAATTTAAAACTCTCTCTCATACCACAGCCCTTACAACCCCAATTCCATCCCCTTTGTGGCAACAGACAAGTCATAGCACCTGTGCAACTTTCTCTGGGACTGCACAACAGTGATCACTCCACTTTTCCCCTCTCTGGGACACCACAGCAGTGACAGACTCACTTTTCCCCTCTTTGTGACACCACAGAAGTGACAGGCCCAATTGATGCCTCTCTGTGACACCAGTGCAGAGGCAGTCTCAGTTTTTTCCTCTCTCTGACATCACACCAATCAGGGACCCAATTTCCCCTCTCTATGACATCACTGCACTGACAACTCGAATTTACGCCTCTCTGGGACACCACAGTGGTGACAGAGGCATTCTTCCCCTCTCTGGGACATCACAGTCATCACAGCCTCAAATTCATCCCCTTTCTAACACCGCAGCAATGACTGATCCACTTGTCCTCCGTTTGTGACATCAGAGCAGTGACAGGCCCAACTTACCTCTGTTTATGACACCAAAGCTGTGGCAGCCTCAGTTTTTTCCTCTCTGTGACATCACAAAAATGAGTGACCCAGTTTCAACTCTCTGTGACATCACTGCAGTCAGTGACAAGTCCAATTTACGCCTCTCTGTGACACCACCGCGGTGACAGACTCATTATTCCCTTCTCTGTGACATCACAGCAGAGACAGAACCAATTCAAACCTCTCCCTGATACCATAGCCATGACATCCCCAACTGCATCCCCTTTGTGGCAACAGACAAGTCAGAACACCTGTGGAACTTTCTCTCAGACTCCACAGCTCTGATAGCCCCTGTTCTCCTCTCTCTGGGACATCACAGCCGTAAGACACCCCAATCTACGCCTCTCTGGGACATCACAGCAGTGAAAGACCCAGTTTCCACCCTTTAAGACATCACAGCACTGACAGACCAAATTTCACTCTTTCTGTCACACCACAGATGGAACAAGCCCAATTTACACCTATCTGTAACACCCCAGCGCTGACAGTGCCAGGTTTCTCCTCTCCGTGACATAACATCAAAGACAAGTGGGAATTCATCCCCTCCTATAGGCCACAGCAGTGACAGCCTCAGTTTTCCTCTCTCTGGGAGATCACTGCACTGACAAGTCCAATTGACACCTCTCTGTGACACCACGGCGCTGAAAGACCCATTATTCCCCTCTCTGGGACATCACATCAGAACCAATTTAAAACTCTCTCTCATACCACAGCCCTTACAACCCCAATTCCATCCCCTTTGTGGCAACAGACAAGTCATAGCACCTGTGCAACTTTCTCTGGGACTGCACAACAGTGATCACTCCACTTTTCCCCTCTCTGGGACACCACAGCAGTGACAGATTCACTTTTCCCCTCTTTGTGACACCACAGAAGTGACAGGCCCAATTGATGCCTCTCTGTGACACCAGTGCAGAGGCAGTCTCAGGTTTTTCCTCTCTCTGACATCACACCAATCAGGGACCCATTTTCCCCTCTCTATGACATCACTGCACTGACAACTCGAATTTACGCCTCTCTGGGACACCACAGTGGTGACAGAGGCATTCTTCCCCTCTCTGGGACATCACAGTCATCACAGCCTCAAATTCATCCCCTTTCTAACACCGCAGCAATGACTGATCCACTTGTCCTCCGTTTGTGACATCAGATCAGTGACAGGCCCAACTTACCTCTGTTTATGACACCAAAGCTGTGGCAGCCTCAGTTTTTTCCTCTCTGTGACATCACAAAAATGAGTGACCCAGTTTCACCTCTCTGTGACATCACTGCAGTCAGTGACAAGTCCAATTTACGCCTCTCTGTGACACCACCGCGGTGACAGACTCATTATTCCCTTCTCTGTGGCATCACAGCAGAGACAGAACCAATTCAAACCTCTCCCTGAGACCATAGCCATGACATCCCCAACTGCATCCCCTTTGTGGCAACAGACAAGTCAGAACACCTGTGGAACTTTCTCTCAGACTCCACAGCTCTGATAGCCCCTGTTCTCCTCTCTCTGGGACATCACAGCCGTGGGACACCCCAATCTACGCCTCTCTGGGACATCACAGCAGTGAAAGACCCAGTTTCCACCCTTTAAGACATCACAGCACTGACAGACCAAATTTCACTCTTTCTGTCACACCACAGATGGAACAAGCCCAATTTACACCTATCTCTAACACCCCAGCGCTGACAGTGCCAGGTTTCTCCTCTCCGTGACATAACATCAAAGACAAGTGGGAATTCATCCCCTCCTATAGGCCACAGCAGTGACAGCCTCAGTTTTCCTCTCTCTGGGAGATCACTGCACTGACAAGTCCAATTGACACCTCTCTGTGACACCACGGCGCTGAAAGACCCATTATTCCCCTCTCTGGGACATCACATCAGAACCAATTTAAAACTCGCTCTCATACCACAGCCCTTACAACCCCAATTCCATCCCCTTTGTGGCAACAGACAAGTCATAGCACCTGTGCAACTTTCTCTGGGACTGCACAACAGTGATCACTCCACTTTTCCCCTCTCTGGGACACCACAGCAGTGACAGACTCACTTTTCCCCTCTTTGTGACACCACAGAAAGTGACAGGCCCAATTGATGCCTCTCTGTGACACCAGTGCAGAGGCAGTCTCAGTTTTTTCCTCTCTCTGACATCACACCAATCAGGGACCCAATTTCCCCTCTCTATGACATCACTGCACTGACAACTCGAATTTACGCCTCTCTGGGACACCACAGTGGTGACAGAGGCATTCTTCCCCTCTCTGGGACATCACAGTCATCACAGCCTCAAATTCATCCCCTTTCTAACACCGCAGCAATGACTGATCCACTTGTCCTCCGTTTGTGACATCAGAGCAGTGACAGGCCCAACTTACCTCTGTTTATGACACCAAAGCTGTGGCAGCCTCAGTTTTTTCCTCTCTGTGACATCACAAAAATGAGTGACCCAGTTTCACCTCTCTGTGACATCACTGCAGTCAGTGACAAGTCCAATTTACACCTCTCTGTGACACCACCGCGGTGACAGACTCATTATTCCCTTCTCTGTGACATCACAGCAGAGACAGAACCAATTCAAACCTCTCCCTGAGACCATAGCCATGACATCCCCAACTGCATCCCCTTTGTGGCAACAGACAAGTCAGAACACCTGTGGAACTTTCTCTCAGACTCCACAGCTCTGATAGCCCCTGTTCTCCTCTATCTGGGACATCACAGCCGTAAGACACCCCAATCTACGCCTCTCTGGGACATCACAGCAGTGAAAGACCCAGTTTCCACCCTTTAAGACATCACAGCACTGACAGACCAAATTTCACTCTTTCTGTCACACCACAGATGGAACAAGCCCAATTTACACCTATCTCTAACACCCCAGCGCTGACAGTGCCAGGTTTCTCCTCTCCGTGACATAACATCAAAGACAAGTGGGAATTCATCCCCTCCTATAGGCCACAGCAGTGACAGCCTCAGTTTTCCTCTCTCTGGGAGATCACTGCACTGACAAGTCCAATTGACACCTCTCTGTGACACCACGGCGCTGAAAGACCCATTATTCCCCTCTCTGGGACATCACATCAGAACCAATTTAAAACTCTCTCTCATACCACAGCCCTTACAACCCCAATTCCATCCCCTTTGTGGCAACAGACAAGTCATAGCACCTGTGCAACTTTCTCTGGGACTGCACAACAGTGATCACTCCACTTTTCCCCTCTCTGGGACACCACAGCAGTGACAGACTCACTTTTCCCCTCTTTGTGACACCACAGAAGTGACAGGCCCAATTGATGCCTCTCTGTGACACCAGTGCAGAGGCAGTCTCAGGTTTTTCCTCTCTCTGACATCACACCAATCAGGGACCCATTTTCCCCTCTCTATGACATCACTGCACTGACAACTCGAATTTACGCCTCTCTGGGACACCACAGTGGTGACAGAGGCATTCTTCCCCTCTCTGGGACATCACAGTCATCACAGCCTCAAATTCATCCCCTTTCTAACACCGCAGCAATGACTGATCCACTTGTCCTCCGTTTGTGACATCAGATCAGTGACAGGCCCAACTTACCTCTGTTTATGACACCAAAGCTGTGGCAGCCTCAGTTTTTTCCTCTCTGTGACATCACAAAAATGAGTGACCCAGTTTCACCTCTCTGTGACATCACTGCAGTCAGTGACAAGTCCAATTTACACCTCTCTGTGACACCACCGCGGTGACAGACTCATTATTCCCTTCTCTGTGACATCACAGCAGAGACAGAACCAATTCAAACCTCTCCCTGAGACCATAGCCATGACATCCCCAACTGCATCCCCTTTGTGGCAACAGACAAGTCAGAACACCTGTGGAACTTTCTCTCAGACTCCACAGCTCTGATAGCCCCTGTTCTCCTCTATCTGGGACATCACAGCCGTGGGACACCCCAATCTACGCCTCTCTGGGACATCACAGCAGTGAAAGACCCAGTTTCCACCCTTTAAGACATCACAGCACTGACAGACCAAATTTCACTCTTTCTGTCACACCACAGATGGAACAAGCCCAATTTACACCTATCTCTAACACCCCAGCGCTGACAGTGCCAGGTTTCTCCTCTCCGTGACATAACATCAAAGACAAGTGGGAATTCATCCCCTCCTATAGGCCACAGCAGTGACAGCCTCAGTTTTCCTCTCTCTGGGAGATCACTGCACTGACAAGTCCAATTGACACCTCTCTGTGACACCACGGCGCTGAAAGACCCATTATTCCCCTCTCTGGGACATCACATCAGAACCAATTTAAAACTCTCTCTCATACCACAGCCCTTACAACCCCAATTCCATCCCCTTTGTGGCAACAGACAAGTCATAGCACCTCTGGAACTTTCTCTGGGACTGCACAACAGTGATCACTCCACTTTTCCCCTCTCTGGGACACCACAGCAGTGAAAGACTCACTTTTCCCCTCTTTGTGACACCACAGAAGTGACAGGCCCAATTGATGCCTCTCTGTGACACCACAGCAGTGACAGACTCACTTTTCCCCTCTTTGTGACACCACAGAAGTGACAGGCCCAATTGATGCCTCTCTGTGACACCAGTGCAGAGGCAGTCTCAGTTTTTTCCTCTCTCTGACATCACACCAATCAGGGACCCAATTTCCCCTCTCTATGACATCACTGCACTGACAACTCGAATTTACGCCTCTCTGGGACACCACAGTGGTGACAGAGGCATTCTTCCCCTCTCTGGGACATCACAGTCATCACAGCCTCAAATTCATCCCCTTTCTAACACCGCAGCAATGACTGATGCACTTGTCCGCCGTTTCTAACATCAGAGCAGTGACAGGCCCAACTTACCTCTGTTTATGACACCAAAGCTGTGGCAGCCTCAGTTTTTTCCTCTCTGTGACATCACAAAAATGAGTGACCCAGTTTCACCTCTCTGTGACATCACTGCAGTCAGTGACAAGTCCAATTTACGCCTCTCTGTGACACCACCGCGGTGACAGACTCATTATTCCCTTCTCTGTGACATCACAGCAGAGACAGAACCAATTCAAACCTCTCCCTGAGACCATAGCCATGACATCCCCAACTGCATCCCCTTTGTGGCAACAGACAAGTCAGAACACCTGTGGAACTTTCTCTCAGACTCCACAGCTCTGATAGCCCCTGTTCTCCTCTCTCTGGGACATCACAGCCGTGGGACACCCCAATCTACGCCTCTCGGGGACATCACAGCAGTGAAAGACCCAGTTTCCACCCTTTAAGACATCACAGCACTGACAGACCAAATTTCACCCTTTCTGTCACACCACAGATGGAACAAGCCCAATTTACACCTATCTCTAACACCCCAGCGCTGACAGTGCCAGGTTTCTCCTCTCCGTGACATAACATCAAAGACAAGTGGGAATTCATCCCCTCCTATAGGCCACAGCAGTGACAGCCTCAGTTTTCCTCTCTCTGGGAGATCACTGCACTGACAAGTCCAATTGACACCTCTCTGTGACACCACGGCGCTGAAAGACCCATTATTCCCCTCTCTGGGACATCACATCAGAACCAATTTAAAACTCTCTCTCATACCACAGCCCTTACAACCCCAATTCCATCCCCTTTGTGGCAACAGACAAGTCATAGCACCTGTGCAACTTTCTCTGGGACTGCACAACAGTGATCACTCCACTTTTCCCCTCTCTGGGACACCACAGCAGTGACAGACTCACTTTTCCCCTCTTTGTGACACCACAGAAGTGACAGGCCCAATTGATGCCTCTCTGTGACACCACAGCAGTGACAGACTCACTTTTTCCCTCTTTGTGACACCACAGAAGTGACAGGCCCAATTGATGCCTCTCTGTGACACCAGTGCAGAGGCAGTCTCAGTTTTTTCCTCTCTCTGACATCAAACCAATCAGGGACCCATTTTCCCCTCTCTATGACATCACTGCACTGACAACTCGAATTTACGCCTCTCTGGGACACCACAGTGGTGACAGAGGCATTCTTCCCCTCTCTGGGACATCACAGTCATCACAGCCTCAAATTCATCCCCTTTCTAACACCGCAGCAATGACTGATCCACTTGTCCGCCGTTTGTAACATCAGAGCAGTGACAGGCCCAACTTACCTCTGTTTATGACACCAAAGCTGTGGCAGCCGCAGTTTTATCCTCTCTGTGACATCACAAAAATGAGTGACCCAGTTTCAACTCTCTGTGACATCACTGCAGTCAGTGACAAGTCCAATTTACGCCTCTCTGTGACACCACCGCTGTGACAGACTCATTATTCCCTTCTCTGTGACATCACAGCAGAGACAGAACCAATTCAAACCTCTCCCTGAGACCATAGCCATGACATCCCCAACTGCATCCCCTTTGTGGCAACAGACAAGTCAGAACACCTGTGGAACTTTCTCTCAGACTCCACAGCTCTGATAGCCCCTGTTCTCCTCTCTCTGGGACATCACAGCCGTGGGACACCCCAATCTACGCCTCTCGGGGACATCACAGCAGTGAATTACCCAGTTTCCACCCTTTAAGACATCACAGCACTGACAGACCAAATTTCACTCTTTCTGTCACACCACAGATGGAACAAGCCCAATTTACACCTATCTCTAACACCCCAGCGCTGACAGTGCCAGGTTTCTCCTCTCCGTGACATAACATCAAAGACAAGTGGGAATTCATCCAATCCTATTAGCCACAGCAGTGACAGCCTCAGTTTTCCTCTCTCTGGGAGATCACTGCACTGACAAGTCCAATTGACACCTCTCTGTGACACCACGGCACTGAAAGACCCATTATTCCCCTCTCTGGGACATCACATCAGAACCAATTTAAAACTCTCTCTCATACCACTGCCCTTACAACCCCAATTCCATCCCCTTTGTGGCAACAGACAAGTCATAGCACCTGTGCAACTTTCTCTGGAACTGCACAACAGTGATCACTCCACTTTTCCCCTCTCTGGGACACCACAGCAGTGACAGACTCACTTTTCCCCTCTTTGTGACACCACAGAAGTGACAGGCCCAATTGATGCCTCTCTGTGACACCACAGCAGTGACAGACTCACTTTTTCCCTCTTTGTGACACCACAGAAGTGACAGGCCCAATTGATGCCTCTCTGTGACACCAGTGCAGAGGCAGTCTCAGTTTTTTCCTCTCTCTGACATCACACCAATCAGGGACCCATTTTCCCCTCTCTATGACATCACTGCACTGACAACTCGAATTTACGCCTCTCTGGGACACCACAGTGGTGACAGAGGCATTCTTCCCCTCTCTGGGACATCACAGTCATCACAGCCTCAAATTCATCCCCTTTCTAACACCGCAGCAATGACTGATCCACTTGTCCTCCGTTTGTGACATCAGAGCAGTGACAGGCCCAACTTACCTCTGTTTATGACACCAAAGCTGTGGCAGCCTCAGTTTTTTCCTCTCTGTGACATCACAAAAATGAGTGACCCAGTTTCACCTCTCTGTGACATCACTGCAGTCAGTGACAAGTCCAATTTACACCTCTCTGTGACACCACCGCGGTGACAGACTCATTATTCCCTTCTCTGTGACATCACAGCAGAGACAGAACCAATTCAAACCTCTCCCTGAGACCATAGCCATGACATCCCCAACTGCATCCCCTTTGTGGCAACAGACAAGTCAGAACACCTGTGGAACTTTCTCTCAGACTCCACAGCTCTGATAGCCCCTGTTCTCCTCTATCTGGGACATCACAGCCGTGGGACACCCCAATCTACGCCTCTCTGGGACATCACAGCAGTGAAAGACCCAGTTTCCACCCTTTAAGACATCACAGCACTGACAGACCAAATTTCACTCTTTCTGTCACACCACAGATGGAACAAGCCCAATTTACACCTATCTCTAACACCCCAGCGCTGACAGTGCCAGGTTTCTCCTCTCCGTGACATAACATCAAAGACAAGTGGGAATTCATCCCCTCCTATAGGCCACAGCAGTGACAGCCTCAGTTTTCCTCTCTCTGGGAGATCACTGCACTGACAAGTCCAATTGACACCTCTCTGTGACACCACGGCGCTGAAAGACCCATTATTCCCCTCTCTGGGACATCACATCAGAACCAATTTAAAACTCTCTCTCATACCACAGCCCTTACAACCCCAATTCCATCCCCTTTGTGGCAACAGACAAGTCATAGCACCTGTGCAACTTTCTCTGGAACTGCACAACAGTGATCACTCCACTTTTCCCCTCTCTGGGACACCACAGCAGTGACAGACTCACTTTTCCCCTCTTTGTGACACCACAGAAGTGACAGGCCCAATTGATGCCTCTCTGTGACACCAGTGCAGAGGCAGTCTCAGTTTTTTCCTCTCTCTGACATCACACCAATCAGGGACCCAATTTCCCCTCTCTATGACATCACTGCACTGACAACTCGAATTTACGCCTCTCTGGGACACCACAGTGGTGACAGAGGCATTCTTCCCCTCTCTGGGACATCACAGTCATCACAGCCTCAAATTCATCCCCTTTCTAACACCGCAGCAATGACTGATCCACTTGTCCGCCGTTTGTGACATCAGAGCAGAGACAGGCCCAACTTACCTCTGTTTATGACACCAAAGCTGTGGCAGCCTCAGTTTTTTCCTCTCTGTGACATCACAAAATTGAGTGACCCAGTTTCACCTCTCTGTGACATCACTGCAGTCAGTGACAAGTCCAATTTACGCCTCTCTGTGACACCACCGCGGTGACAGACTCATTATTCCCTTCTCTGTGACATCACAGCAGAGACAGAACCAATTCAAACCTCTCCCTGAGACCATAGCCATGACATCCCCAACTGCATCCCCTTTGTGGCAACAGACAAGTCAGAACACCTGTGGAACTTTCTCTCAGACTCCACAGCTCTGATAGCCCCTGTTCTCCTCTCTCTGGGACATCACAGCCGTGGGACACCCCAATCTACGCCTCTCGGGGACATCACAGCAGTGAAAGACCCAGTTTCCACCCTTTAAGACATCACAGCACTGACAGACCAAATTTCACCCTTTCTGTCACACCACAGATGGAACAAGCCCAATTTACACCTATCTCTAACACCCCAGCGCTGACAGTGCCAGGTTTCTCCTCTCCGTGACATAACATCAAAGACAAGTGGGAATTCATCCCCTCCTATAGGCCACAGCAGTGACAGCCTCAGTTTTCCTCTCTCTGGGAGATCACTGCACTGACAAGTCCAATTGACACCTCTCTGTGACACCACGGCGCTGAAAGACCCATTATTCCCCTCTCTGGGACATCACATCAGAACCAATTTAAAACTCTCTCTCATACCACAGCCCTTACAACCCCAATTCCATCCCCTTTGTGGCAACAGACAAGTCATAGCACCTCTGGAACTTTCTCTGGGACTGCACAACAGTGATCACTCCACTTTTCCCCTCTCTGGGACACCACAGCAGTGAAAGACTCACTTTTCCCCTCTTTGTGACACCACAGAAGTGACAGGCCCAATTGATGCCTCTCTGTGACACCACAGCAGTGACAGACTCACTTTTCCCCTCTTTGTGACACCACAGAAGTGACAGGCCCAATTGATGCCTCTCTGTGACACCAGTGCAGAGGCAGTCTCAGTTTTTTCCTCTCTCTGACATCACACCAATCAGGGACCCAATTTCCCCTCTCTATGACATCACTGCACTGACAACTCGAATTTACGCCTCTCTGGGACACCACAGTGGTGACAGAGGCATTCTTCCCCTCTCTGGGACATCACAGTCATCACAGCCTCAAATTCATCCCCTTTCTAACACCGCAGCAATGACTGATGCACTTGTCCGCCGTTTCTAACATCAGAGCAGTGACAGGCCCAACTTACCTCTGTTTATGACACCAAAGCTGTGGCAGCCTCAGTTTTTTCCTCTCTGTGACATCACAAAAATGAGTGACCCAGTTTCACCTCTCTGTGACATCACTGCAGTCAGTGACAAGTCCAATTTACGCCTCTCTGTGACACCACCGCGGTGACAGACTCATTATTCCCTTCTCTGTGACATCACAGCAGAGACAGAACCAATTCAAACCTCTCCCTGAGACCATAGCCATGACATCCCCAACTGCATCCCCTTTGTGGCAACAGACAAGTCAGAACACCTGTGGAACTTTCTCTCAGACTCCACAGCTCTGATAGCCCCTGTTCTCCTCTCTCTGGGACATCACAGCCGTGGGACACCCCAATCTACGCCTCTCGGGGACATCACAGCAGTGAAAGACCCAGTTTCCACCCTTTAAGACATCACAGCACTGACAGACCAAATTTCACCCTTTCTGTCACACCACAGATGGAACAAGCCCAATTTACACCTATCTCTAACACCCCAGCGCTGACAGTGCCAGGTTTCTCCTCTCCGTGACATAACATCAAAGACAAGTGGGAATTCATCCCCTCCTATAGGCCACAGCAGTGACAGCCTCAGTTTTCCTCTCTCTGGGAGATCACTGCACTGACAAGTCCAATTGACACCTCTCTGTGACACCACGGCGCTGAAAGACCCATTATTCCCCTCTCTGGGACATCACATCAGAACCAATTTAAAACTCTCTCTCATACCACAGCCCTTACAACCCCAATTCCATCCCCTTTGTGGCAACAGACAAGTCATAGCACCTCTGGAACTTTCTCTGGGACTGCACAACAGTGATCACTCCACTTTTCCCCTCTCTGGGACACCACAGCAGTGACAGACTCACTTTTCCCCTCTTTGTGACACCACAGAAGTGACAGGCCCAATTGATGCCTCTCTGTGACACCAGTGCAGAGGCAGTCTCAGTTTTTTCCTCTCTCTGACATCACACCAATCAGGGACCCATTTTCCCCTCTCTATGACATCACTGCACTGACAACTCGAATTTACGCCTCTCTGGGACACCACAGTGGTGACAGAGGCATTCTTCCCCTCTCTGGGACATCACAGTCATCACAGCCTCAAATTCATCCCCTTTCTAACACCGCAGCAATGACTGATCCACTTGTCCGCCGTTTGTAACATCAGAGCAGTGACAGGCCCAACTTACCTCTGTTTATGACACCAAAGCTGTGGCAGCCGCAGTTTTATCCTCTCTGTGACATCACAAAAATGAGTGACCCAGTTTCAACTCTCTGTGACATCACTGCAGTCAGTGACAAGTCCAATTTACGCCTCTCTGTGACACCACCGCGGTGACAGACTCATTATTCCCTTCTCTGTGACATCACAGCAGAGACAGAACCAATTCAAACCTCTCCCTGAGACCATAGCCATGACATCCCCAACTGCATCCCCTTTGTGGCAACAGACAAGTCAGAACACCTGTGGAACTTTCTCTCAGACTCCACAGCTCTGATAGCCCCTGTTCTCCTCTCTCTGGGACATCACAGCCGTGGGACACCCCAATCTACGCCTCTCGGGGACATCACAGCAGTGAATTACCCAGTTTCCACCCTTTAAGACATCACAGCACTGACAGACCAAATTTCACTCTTTCTGTCACACCACAGATGGAACAAGCCCAATTTACACCTATCTCTAACACCCCAGCGCTGACAGTGCCAGGTTTCTCCTCTCCGTGACATAACATCAAAGACAAGTGGGAATTCATCCCCTCCTATAGGCCACAGCAGTGACAGCCTCAGTTTTCCTCTCTCTGGGAGATCACTGCACTGACAAGTCCAATTGACACCTCTCTGTGACACCACGGCGCTGAAAGACCCATTATTCCCCTCTCTGGGACATCACATCAGAACCAATTTAAAACTCTCTCTCATACCACAGCCCTTACAACCCCAATTCCATCCCCTTTGTGGCAACAGACAAGTCATAGCACCTGTGCAACTTTCTCTGGAACTGCACAACAGTGATCACTCCACTTTTCCCCTCTCTGGGACACCACAGCAGTGACAGACTCACTTTTCCCCTCTTTGTGACACCACAGAAGTGACAGGCCCAATTGATGCCTCTCTGTGACACCACAGCAGTGACAGACTCACTTTTTCCCTCTTTGTGACACCACAGAAGTGACAGGCCCAATTGATGCCTCTCTGTGACACCAGTGCAGAGGCAGTCTCAGTTTTTTCCTCTCTCTGACATCACACCAATCAGGGACCCATTTTCCCCTCTCTATGACATCACTGCACTGACAACTCGAATTTACGCCTCTCTGGGACACCACAGTGGTGACAGAGGCATTCTTCCCCTCTCTGGGACATCACAGTCATCACAGCCTCAAATTCATCCCCTTTCTAACACCGCAGCAATGACTGATCCACTTGTCCGCCGTTTGTAACATCAGAGCAGTGACAGGCCCAACTTACCTCTGTTTATGACACCAAAGCTGTGGCAGCCGCAGTTTTATCCTCTCTGTGACATCACAAAAATGAGTGACCCAGTTTCAACTCTCTGTGACATCACTGCAGTCAGTGACAAGTCCAATTTACGCCTCTCTGTGACACCACCGCGGTGACAGACTCATTATTCCCTTCTCTGTGACATCACAGCAGAGACAGAACCAATTCAAACCTCTCCCTGAGACCATAGCCATGACATCCCCAACTGCATCCCCTTTGTGGCAACAGACAAGTCAGAACACCTGTGGAACTTTCTCTCAGACTCCACAGCTCTGATAGCCCCTGTTCTCCTCTCTCTGGGACATCACAGCCGTGGGACACCCCAATCTACGCCTCTCGGGGACATCACAGCAGTGAATTACCCAGTTTCCACCCTTTAAGACATCACAGCACTGACAGACCAAATTTCACTCTTTCTGTCACACCACAGATGGAACAAGCCCAATTTACACCTATCTCTAACACCCCAGCGCTGACAGTGCCAGGTTTCTCCTCTCCGTGACATAACATCAAAGACAAGTGGGAATTCATCCCCTCCTATAGGCCACAGCAGTGACAGCCTCAGTTTTCCTCTCTCTGGGAGATCACTGCACTGACAAGTCCAATTGACACCTCTCTGTGACACCACGGCGCTGAAAGACCCATTATTCCCCTCTCTGGGACATCACATCAGAACCAATTTAAAACTCTCTCTCATACCACAGCCCTTACAACCCCAATTCCATCCCCTTTGTGGCAACAGACAAGTCATAGCACCTGTGCAACTTTCTCTGGAACTGCACAACAGTGATCACTCCACTTTTCCCCTCTCTGGGACACCACAGCAGTGACAGACTCACTTTTCCCCTCTTTGTGACACCACTAAAGTGACAGGCCCAATTGATGCCTCTCTGTGACACCACAGCAGTGACAGACTCACTTTTCCCCTCTTTGTGACACCACAGAAGTGACAGGCCCAATTGATGCCTCTCTGTGACACCAGTGCAGAGGCAGTCTCAGGTTTTTCCTCTCTCTGACATCACACCAATCAGGGACCCATTTTCCCCTCTCTATGACATCACTGCACTGACAACTCGAATTTACGCCTCTCTGGGACACCACAGTGGTGACAGAGGCATTCTTCCCCTCTCTGGGACATCACAGTCATCACAGCCTCAAATTCATCCCCTTTCTAACACCGCAGCAATGACTGATCCACTTGTCCGCCGTTTGTAACATCAGAGCAGTGACAGGCCCAACTTACCTCTGTTTATGACACCAAAGCTGTGGCAGCCGCAGTTTTATCCTCTCTGTGACATCACAAAAATGAGTGACCCAGTTTCAACTCTCTGTGACATCACTGCAGTCAGTGACAAGTCCAATTTACGCCTCTCTGTGACACCACCGCGGTGACAGACTCATTATTCCCTTCTCTGTGACATCACAGCAGAGACAGAACCAATTCAAACCTCTCCCTGAGACCATAGCCATGACATCCCCAACTGCATCCCCTTTGTGGCAACAGACAAGTCAGAACACCTGTGGAACTTTCTCTCAGACTCCACAGCTCTGATAGCCCCTGTTCTCCTCTCTCTGGGACATCACAGCCGTGGGACACCCCAATCTACGCCTCTCGGGGACATCACAGCAGTGAATTACCCAGTTTCCACCCTTTAAGACATCACAGCACTGACAGACCAAATTTCACTCTTTCTGTCACACCACAGATGGAACAAGCCCAATTTACACCTATCTGTAACACCCCAGCGCTGACAGTGCCAGGTTTCTCCTCTCCGTGACATAACATCAAAGACAAGTGGGAATTCATCCCCTCCTATAGGCCACAGCAGTGACAGCCTCAGTTTTCCTCTCTCTGGGAGATCACTGCACTGACAAGTCCAATTGACACCTCTCTGTGACACCACGGCGCTGAAAGACCCATTATTCCCCTCTCTGGGACATCACATCAGAACCAATTTAAAACTCTCTCTCATACCACAGCCCTTACAACCCCAATTCCATCCCCTTTGTGGCAACAGACAAGTCATAGCACCTGTGCAACTTTCTCTGGGACTGCACAACAGTGATCACTCCACTTTTCCCCTCTCTGGGACACCACAGCAGTGACAGACTCACTTTTCCCCTCTTTGTGACACCACAGAAGTGACAGGCCCAATTGATGCCTCTCTGTGACACCAGTGCAGAGGCAGTCTCAGGTTTTTCCTCTCTCTGACATCACACCAATCAGGGACCCATTTTCCCCTCTCTATGACATCACTGCACTGACAACTCGAATTTACGCCTCTCTGGGACACCACAGTGGTGACAGAGGCATTCTTCCCCTCTCTGGGACATCACAGTCATCACAGCCTCAAATTCATCCCCTTTCTAACACCGCAGCAATGACTGATCCACTTGTCCTCCGTTTGTGACATCAGATCAGTGACAGGCCCAACTTACCTCTGTTTATGACACCAAAGCTGTGGCAGCCTCAGTTTTTTCCTCTCTGTGACATCACAAAAATGAGTGACCCAGTTTCACCTCTCTGTGACATCACTGCAGTCAGTGACAAGTCCAATTTACACCTCTCTGTGACACCACCGCGGTGACAGACTCATTATTCCCTTCTCTGTGACATCACAGCAGAGACAGAACCAATTCAAACCTCTCCCTGAGACCATAGCCATGACATCCCCAACTGCATCCCCTTTGTGGCAACAGACAAGTCAGAACACCTGTGGAACTTTCTCTCAGACTCCACAGCTCTGATAGCCCCTGTTCTCCTCTATCTGGGACATCACAGCCGTGGGACACCCCAATCTACGCCTCTCTGGGACATCACAGCAGTGAAAGACCCAGTTTCCACCCTTTAAGACATCACAGCACTGACAGACCAAATTTCACTCTTTCTGTCACACCACAGATGGAACAAGCCCAATTTACACCTATCTCTAACACCCCAGCGCTGACAGTGCCAGGTTTCTCCTCTCCGTGACATAACATCAAAGACAAGTGGGAATTCATCCCCTCCTATAGGCCACAGCAGTGACAGCCTCAGTTTTCCTCTCTCTGGGAGATCACTGCACTGACAAGTCCAATTGACACCTCTCTGTGACACCACGGCGCTGAAAGACCCATTATTCCCCTCTCTGGGACATCACATCAGAACCAATTTAAAACTCTCTCTCATACCACAGCCCTTACAACCCCAATTCCATCCCCTTTGTGGCAACAGACAAGTCATAGCACCTGTGCAACTTTCTCTGGAACTGCACAACAGTGATCACTCCACTTTTCCCCTCTCTGGGACACCACAGCAGTGACAGACTCACTTTTCCCCTCTTTGTGACACCACAGAAGTGACAGGCCCAATTGATGCCTCTCTGTGACACCAGTGCAGAGGCAGTCTCAGTTTTTTCCTCTCTCTGACATCACACCAATCAGGGACCCAATTTCCCCTCTCTATGACATCACTGCACTGACAACTCGAATTTACGCCTCTCTGGGACACCACAGTGGTGACAGAGGCATTCTTCCCCTCTCTGGGACATCACAGTCATCACAGCCTCAAATTCATCCCCTTTCTAACACCGCAGCAATGACTGATCCACTTGTCCGCCGTTTGTGACATCAGAGCAGTGACAGGCCCAACTTACCTCTGTTTATGACACCAAAGCTGTGGCAGCCTCAGTTTTTTCCTCTCTGTGACATCACAAAATTGAGTGACCCAGTTTCACCTCTCTGTGACATCACTGCAGTCAGTGACAAGTCCAATTTACGCCTCTCTGTGACACCACCGCGGTGACAGACTCATTATTCCCTTCTCTGTGACATCACAGCAGAGACAGAACCAATTCAAACCTCTCCCTGAGACCATAGCCATGACATCCCCAACTGCATCCCCTTTGTGGCAACAGACAAGTCAGAACACCTGTGGAACTTTCTCTCAGACTCCACAGCTCTGATAGCCCCTGTTCTCCTCTCTCTGGGACATCACAGCCGTGGGACACCCCAATCTACGCCTCTCGGGGACATCACAGCAGTGAAAGACCCAGTTTCCACCCTTTAAGACATCACAGCACTGACAGACCAAATTTCACCCTTTCTGTCACACCACAGATGGAACAAGCCCAATTTACACCTATCTCTAACACCCCAGCGCTGACAGTGCCAGGTTTCTCCTCTCCGTGACATAACATCAAAGACAAGTGGGAATTCATCCCCTCCTATAGGCCACAGCAGTGACAGCCTCAGTTTTCCTCTCTCTGGGAGATCACTGCACTGACAAGTCCAATTGACACCTCTCTGTGACACCACGGCGCTGAAAGACCCATTATTCCCCTCTCTGGGACATCACATCAGAACCAATTTAAAACTCTCATACCACAGCCCTTACAACCCCAATTCCATCCCCTTTGTGGCAACAGACAAGTCATAGCACCTCTGGAACTTTCTCTGGGACTGCACAACAGTGATCACTCCACTTTTCCCCTCTCTGGGACACCACAGCAGTGACAGACTCACTTTTCCCCTCTTTGTGACACCACAGAAGTGACAGGCCCAATTGATGCCTCTCTGTGACACCAGTGCAGAGGCAGTCTCAGTTTTTTCCTCTCTCTGACATCACACCAATCAGGGACCCAATTTCCCCTCTCTATGACATCACTGCACTGACAACTCGAATTTACACCTCTCTGGGACTCCACAGTGGTGACAGAGGCATTCTTCCCCTCTCTGGGACATCACAGTCATCACAGCCTCAAATTCATCCCCTTTCTAACACCGCAGCAATGACTGATCCACTTGTCCTCCGTTTGTGACATCAGAGCAGTGACAGGCCCAACTTACCTCTGTTTATGACACCAAAGCTGTGGCAGCCTCAGTTTTTTCCTCTCTGTGACATCACAAAAATGAGTGACCCAGTTTCACCTCTCTGTGACATCACTGCAGTCAGTGACAAGTCCAATTTACGCCTCTCTGTGACACCACCGCGGTGACAGACTCATTATTCCCTTCTCTGTGACATCACAGCAGAGACAGAACCAATTCAAACCTCTCCCTGAGACCATAGCCATGACATCCCCAACTGCATCCCCTTTGTGGCAACAGACAAGTCAGAACACCTGTGGAACTTTCTCTCAGACTCCACAGCTCTGATAGCCCCTGTTCTCCTCTATCTGGGACATCACAGCCGTGGGACACCCCAATCTACGCCTCTCTGGGACATCACAGCAGTGAAAGACCCAGTTTCCACCCTTTAAGACATCACAGCACTGACAGACCAAATTTCACTCTTTCTGTCACACCACAGATGGAACAAGCCCAATTTACACCTATCTGTAACACCCCAGCGCTGACAGTGCCAGGTTTCTCCTCTCCGTGACATAACATCAAAGACAAGTGGGAATTCATCCCCTCCTATAGGCCACAGCAGTGACAGCCTCAGTTTTCCTCTCTCTGGGAGATCACTGCACTGACAAGTCCAATTGACACCTCTCTGTGACACCACGGCGCTGAAAGACCCATTATTCCCCTCTCTGGGACATCACATCAGAACCAATTTAAAACTCTCTCTCATACCACAGCCCTTACAACCCCAATTCCATCCCCTTTGTGGCAACAGACAAGTCATAGCACCAGTGCAACTTTCTCTGGGACTGCACAACAGTGATCACTCCACTTTTCCCCTCTCTGGGACACCACAGCAGTGACAGACTCACTTTTCCCCTCTTTGTGACACCACAGAAGTGACAGGCCCAATTGATGCCTCTCTGTGACACCAGTGCAGAGGCAGTCTCAGTTTTTTCCTCTCTCTGACATCACACCAATCAGGGACCCATTTTCCCCTCTCTATGACATCACTGCACTGACAACTCGAATTTACGCCTCTCTGGGACACCACAGTGGTGACAGAGGCATTCTTCCCCTCTCTGGGACATCACAGTCATCACAGCCTCAAATTCATCCTCTTTCTAACACCGCAGCAATGACTGATCCACTTGTCCTCCGTTTGTGACATCAGAGCAGTGACAGGCCCAACTTACCTCTGTTTATGACACCAAAGCTGTGGCAGCCTCAGTTTTTTCCTCTCTGTGACATCACAAAAATGAGTGACCCAGTTTCACCTCTCTGTGACATCACTGCAGTCAGTGACAAGTCCAATTTACGCCTCTCTGTGACACCACCGCGGTGACAGACTCATTATTCCCTTCTCTGTGACATCACAGCAGAGACAGAACCAATTCAAACCTCTCCCTGAGACCATAGCCATGACATCCCCAACTGCATCCCCTTTGTGGCAACAGACAAGTCAGAACACCTGTGGAACTTTCTCTCAGACTCCACAGCTCTGATAGCCCCTGTTCTCCCCTCTCTGGGACATCACAGCCGTGGGACACCCCAATCTACGCCTCTCGGGGACATCACAGCAGTGAAAGACCCAGTTTCCACCCTTTAAGACATCACAGCACTGACAGACCAAATTTCACTCTTTCTGTCACACCACAGATGGAACAAGCCCAATTTACACCTATCTGTAACACCCCAGCGCTGACAGTGCCAGGTTTCTCCTCTCCGTGACATAACATCAAAGACAAGTGGGAATTCATCCCCTCCTATAGGCCACAGCAGTGACAGCCTCAGTTTTCCTCTCTCTGGGAGATCACTGCACTGACAAGTCCAATTGACACCTCTCTGTGACACCACGGCGCTGAAAGACCCATTATTCCCCTCTCTGGGACATCACATCAGAACCAATTTAAAACTCTCATACCACAGCCCTTACAACCCCAATTCCATCCCCTTTGTGGCAACAGACAAGTCATAGCACCTCTGGAACTTTCTCTGGGACTGCACAACAGTGATCACTCCACTTTTCCCCTCTCTGGGACACCACAGCAGTGACAGACTCACTTTTCCCCTCTTTGTGACACCACAGAAGTGACAGGCCCAATTGATGCCTCTCTGTGACACCAGTGCAGAGGCAGTCTCAGTTTTTTCCTCTCTCTGACATCACACCAATCAGGGACCCAATTTCCCCTCTCTATGACATCACTGCACTGACAACTCGAATTTACACCTCTCTGGGACTCCACAGTGGTGACAGAGGCATTCTTCCCCTCTCTGGGACATCACAGTCATCACAGCCTCAAATTCATCCCCTTTCTAACACCGCAGCAATGACTGATCCACTTGTCCTCCGTTTGTGACATCAGAGCAGTGACAGGCCCAACTTACCTCTGTTTATGACACCAAAGCTGTGGCAGCCTCAGTTTTTTCCTCTCTGTGACATCACAAAAATGAGTGACCCAGTTTCACCTCTCTGTGACATCACTGCAGTCAGTGACAAGTCCAATTTACGCCTCTCTGTGACACCACCGCGGTGACAGACTCATTATTCCCTTCTCTGTGACATCACTGCAGAGACAGAACCAATTCAAACCTCTCCCTGAGACCATAGCCATGACATCCCCAACTGCATCCCCTTTGTGGCAACAGACAAGTCAGAACACCTGTGGAACTTTCTCTCAGACTCCACAGCTCTGATAGCCCCTGTTCTCCTCTATCTGGGACATCACAGCCGTGGGACACCCCAATCTACGCCTCTCTGGGACATCACAGCAGTGAAAGACCCAGTTTCCACCCTTTAAGACATCACAGCACTGACAGACCAAATTTCACTCTTTCTGTCACACCACAGATGGAACAAGCCCAATTTACACCTATCTGTAACACCCCAGCGCTGACAGTGCCAGGTTTCTCCTCTCCGTGACATAACATCAAAGACAAGTGGGAATTCATCCCCTCCTATAGGCCACAGCAGTGACAGCCTCAGTTTTCCTCTCTCTGGGAGATCACTGCACTGACAAGTCCAATTGACACCTCTCTGTGACACCACGGCGCTGAAAGACCCATTATTCCCCTCTCTGGGACATCACATCAGAACCAATTTAAAACTCTCTCTCATACCACAGCCCTTACAACCCCAATTCCATCCCCTTTGTGGCAACAGACAAGTCATAGCACCAGTGCAACTTTCTCTGGGACTGCACAACAGTGATCACTCCACTTTTCCCCTCTCTGGGACACCACAGCAGTGACAGACTCACTTTTCCCCTCTTTGTGACACCACAGAAGTGACAGGCCCAATTGATGCCTCTCTGTGACACCAGTGCAGAGGCAGTCTCAGTTTTTTCCTCTCTCTGACATCACACCAATCAGGGACCCATTTTCCCCTCTCTATGACATCACTGCACTGACAACTCGAATTTACGCCTCTCTGGGACACCACAGTGGTGACAGAGGCATTCTTCCCCTCTCTGGGACATCACAGTCATCACAGCCTCAAATTCATCCTCTTTCTAACACCGCAGCAATGACTGATCCACTTGTCCTCCGTTTGTGACATCAGAGCAGTGACAGGCCCAACTTACCTCTGTTTATGACACCAAAGCTGTGGCAGCCTCAGTTTTTTCCTCTCTGTGACATCACAAAAATGAGTGACCCAGTTTCACCTCTCTGTGACATCACTGCAGTCAGTGACAAGTCCAATTTACGCCTCTCTGTGACACCACCGCGGTGACAGACTCATTATTCCCTTCTCTGTGACATCACAGCAGAGACAGAACCAATTCAAACCTCTCCCTGAGACCATAGCCATGACATCCCCAACTGCATCCCCTTTGTGGCAACAGACAAGTCAGAACACCTGTGGAACTTTCTCTCAGACTCCACAGCTCTGATAGCCCCTGTTCTCCTCTCTCTGGGACATCACAGCCGTGGGACACCCCAATCTACGCCTCTCTGGGACATCACAGCAGTGAAAGACCCAGTTTCCACCCTTTAAGACATCACAGCACTGACAGACCAAATTTCACTCTTTCTGTCACACCACAGATGGAACAAGCCCAATTTACACCTATCTGTAACACCCCAGCGCTGACAGTGCCAGGTTTCTCCTCTCCGTGACATAACATCAAAGACAAGTGGGAATTCATCCCCTCCTATAGGCCACAGCAGTGACAGCCTCAGTTTTCCTCTCTCTGGGAGATCACTGCACTGACAAGTCCAATTGACACCTCTCTGTGACACCACGGCGCTGAAAGACCCATTATTCCCCTCTCTGGGACATCACATCAGAACCAATTTAAAACTCTCTCTCATACCACAGCCCTTACAACCCCAATTCCATCCCCTTTGTGGCAACAGACAAGTCATAGCACCTGTGCAACTTTCTCTGGAACTGCACAACAGTGATCACTCCACTTTTCCCCTCTCTGGGACACCACAGCAGTGACAGACTCACTTTTCCCCTCTTTGTGACACCACAGAAGTGACAGGCCCAATTGATGCCTCTCTGTGACACCACAGCAGTGACAGACTCACTTTTCCCCTCTTTGTGACACCACAGAAGTGACAGGCCCAATTGATGCCTCTCTGTGACACCAGTGCAGAGGCAGTCTCAGTTTTTTCCTCTCTCTGACATCACACCAATCAGGGACCCATTTTCCCCTCTCTATGACATCACTGCACTGACAACTCGAATTTACGCCTCTCTGGGACACCACAGTGGTGACAGAGGCATTCTTCCCCTCTCTGGGACATCACAGTCATCACAGCCTCAAATTCATCCTCTTTCTAACACCGCAGCAATGACTGATCCACTTGTCCTCCGTTTGTGACATCAGAGCAGTGACAGGCCCAACTTACCTCTGTTTATGACACCAAAGCTGTGGCAGCCTCAGTTTTTTCCTCTCTGTGACATCACAAAAATGAGTGACCCAGTTTCACCTCTCTGTGACATCACTGCAGTCAGTGACAAGTCCAATTTACGCCTCTCTGTGACACCACCGCGGTGACAGACTCATTATTCCCTTCTCTGTGACATCACAGCAGAGACAGAACCAATTCAAACCTCTCCCTGAGACCATAGCCATGACATCCCCAACTGCATCCCCTTTGTGGCAACAGACAAGTCAGAACACCTGTGGAACTTTCTCTCAGACTCCACAGCTCTGATAGCCCCTGTTCTCCCCTCTCTGGGACATCACAGCCGTGGGACACCCCAATCTACGCCTCTCTGGGACATCACAGCGGTGAAAGACCCAGTTTCCACCCTTTAAGACATCACAGCACTGACAGACCAAATTTCACTCTTTCTGTCACACCACAGATGGAACAAGCCCAATTTACACCTATCTCTAACACCCCAGCGCTGACAGTGCCAGGTTTCTCCTCTCCGTGACATAACATCAAAGACAAGTGGGAATTCATCCCCTCCTATAGGCCACAGCAGTGACAGCCTCAGTTTTCCTCTCTCTGGGAGATCACTGCACTGACAAGTCCAATTGACACCTCTCTGTGACACCACAGCGCTGAAAGACCCATTATTCCCCTCTCTGGGACATCACATCAGAACCAATTTAAAACTCTCTCTCATACCACAGCCCTTACAACCCCAATTCCATCCCCTTTGTGGCAACAGACAAGTCATAGCACCTCTGGAACTTTCTCTGGGACTGCACAACAGTGATCACTCCACTTTTCCCCTCTCTGGGACACCACAGCAGTGACAGACTCACTTTTCCCCTCTTTGTGACACCACAGAAGTGACAGGCCCAATTGATGCCTCTCTGTGACACCACAGCAGTGACAGACTCACTTTTCCCCTCTTTGTGACACCACAGAAGTGACAGGCCCAATTGATGCCTCTCTGTGACACCAGTGCAGAGGCAGTCTCAGTTTTTTCCTCTCTCTGACATCACACCAATCAGGGACCCATTTTCCCCTCTCTATGACATCACTGCACTGACAACTCGAATTTACGCCTCTCTGGGACACCACAGTGGTGACAGAGGCATTCTTCCCCTCTCTGGGACATCACAGTCATCACAGCCTCAAATTCATCCCCTTTCTAACACCGCAGCAATGACTGATCCACTTGTCCTCCGTTTGTGACATCAGAGCAGTGACAGGCCCAACTTACCTCTGTTTATGACACCAAAGCTGTGGCAGCCTCAGTTTTTTCCTCTCTGTGACATCACAAAAATGAGTGACCCAGTTTCACCTCTCTGTGACATCACTGCAGTCAGTGACAAGTCCAATTTACGCCTCTCTGTGACACCACCGCGGTGACAGACTCATTATTCCCTTCTCTGTGACATCACAGCAGAGACAGAACCAATTCAAACCTCTCCCTGAGACCATAGCCATGACATCCCCAACTGCATCCCCTTTGTGGCAACAGACAAGTCAGAACACCTGTGGAACTTTCTCTCAGACTCCACAGCTCTGATAGCCCCTGTTCTCCTCTCTCTGGGACATCACAGCCGTGGGACACCCCAATCTACGCCTCTCGGGGACATCACAGCAGTGAAAGACCCAGTTTCCACCCTTTAAGACATCACAGCACTGACAGACCAAATTTCACTCTTTCTGTCACACCACAGATGGAACAAGCCCAATTTACACCTATCTGTAACACCCCAGCGCTGACAGTGCCAGGTTTCTCCTCTCCGTGACATAACATCAAAGACAAGTGGGAATTCATCCCCTCCTATAGGCCACAGCAGTGACAGCCTCAGTTTTCCTCTCTCTGGGAGATCACTGCACTGACAAGTCCAATTGACACCTCTCTGTGACACCACGGCGCTGAAAGACCCATTATTCCCCTCTCTGGGACATCACATCAGAACCAATTTAAAACTCTCTCTCATACCACAGCCCTTACAACCCCAATTCCATCCCCTTTGTGGCAACAGACAAGTCATAGCACCTGTGCAACTTTCTCTGGGACTGCACAACAGTGATCACTCCACTTTTCCCCTCTCTGGGACACCACAGCAGTGACAGACTCACTTTTCCCCTCTTTGTGACACCACAGAAGTGACAGGCCCAATTGATGCCTCTCTGTGACACCAGTGCAGAGGCAGTCTCAGTTTTTTCCTCTCTCTGACATCACACCAATCAGGGACCCATTTTCCCCTCTCTATGACATCACTGCACTGACAACTCGAATTTACGCCTCTCTGGGACACCACAGTGGTGACAGAGGCATTCTTCCCCTCTCTGGGACATCACAGTCATCACAGCCTCAAATTCATCCCCTTTCTAACACCGCAGCAATGACTGATCCACTTGTCCTCCGTTTGTGACATCAGAGCAGTGACAGGCCCAACTTACCTCTGTTTATGACACCAAAGCTGTGGCAGCCTCAGTTTTTTCCTCTCTGTGACATCACAAAAATGAGTGACCCAGTTTCACCTCTCTGTGACATCACTGCAGTCAGTGACAAGTCCAATTTACGCCTCTCTGTGACACCACCGCGGTGACAGACTCATTATTCCCTTCTCTGTGACATCACAGCAGAGACAGAACCAATTCAAACCTCTCCCTGAGACCATAGCCATGACATCCCCAACTGCATCCCCTTTGTGGCAACAGACAAGTCAGAACACCTGTGGAACTTTCTCTCAGACTCCACAGCTCTGATAGCCCCTGTTCTCCCCTCTCTGGGACATCACAGCCGTGGGACACCCCAATCTACGCCTCTCTGGGACATCACAGCAGTGAAAGACCCAGTTTCCACCCTTTAAGACATCACAGCACTGACAGACCAAATTTCACTCTTTCTGTCACACCACAGATGGAACAAGCCCAATTTACACCTATCTCTAACACCCCAGCGCTGACAGTGCCAGGTTTCTCCTCTCCGTGACATAACATCAAAGACAAGTGGGAATTCATCCCCTCCTATAGGCCACAGCAGTGACAGCCTCAGTTTTCCTCTCTCTGGGAGATCACTGCACTGACAAGTCCAATTGACACCTCTCTGTGACACCACGGCGCTGAAAGACCCATTATTCCCCTCTCTGGGACATCACATCAGAACCAATTTAAAACTCTCTCTCATACCACAGCCCTAACAACCCCAATTCCATCCCCTTTGTGGCAACAGACAAGTCATAGCACCTCTGGAACTTTCTCTGGGACTGCACAACAGTGATCACTCCACTTTTCCCCTCTCTGGGACACCACAGCAGTGACAGACTCACTTTTCCCCTCTTTGTGACACCACAGAAGTGACAGGCCCAATTGATGCCTCTCTGTGACACCAGTGCAGAGGCAGTCTCAGTTTTTTCCTCTCTCTGACATCACACCAATCAGGGACCCATTTTCCCCTCTCTATGACATCACTGCACTGACAACTCGAATTTACACCTCTCTGGGACTCCACAGTGGTGACAGAGGCATTCTTCCCCTCTCTGGGACATCACAGTCATCACAGCCTCAAATTCATCCCCTTTCTAACACCGCAGCAATGACTGATCCACTTGTCCTCCGTTTGTGACATCAGAGCAGTGACAGGCCCAACTTACCTCTGTTTATGACACCAAAGCTGTGGCAGCCTCAGTTTTTTCCTCTCTGTGACATCACAAAAATGAGTGACCCAGTTTCACCTCTCTGTGACATCACTGCAGTCAGTGACAAGTCCAATTTACGCCTCTCTGTGACACCACCGCGGTGACAGACTCATTATTCCCTTCTCTGTGACATCACAGCAGAGACAGAACCAATTCAAACCTCTCCCTGAGACCATAGCCATGACATCCCCAACTGCATCCCCTTTGTGGCAACAGACAAGTCAGAACACCTGTGGAACTTTCTCTCAGACTCCACAGCTCTGATAGCCCCTGTTCTCCTCTCTCTGGGACATCACAGCCGTGGGACACCCCAATCTACGCCTCTCGGGGACATCACAGCAGTGAAAGACCCAGTTTCCACCCTTTAAGACATCACAGCACTGACAGACCAAATTTCACTCTTTCTGTCACACCACAGATGGAACAAGCCCAATTTACACCTATCTGTAACACCCCAGCGCTGACAGTGCCAGGTTTCTCCTCTCCGTGACATAACATCAAAGACAAGTGGGAATTCATCCCCTCCTATAGGCCACAGCAGTGACAGCCTCAGTTTTCCTCTCTCTGGGAGATCACTGCACTGACAAGTCCAATTGACACCTCTCTGTGACACCACGGCGCTGAAAGACCCATTATTCCCCTCTCTGGGACATCACATCAGAACCAATTTAAAACTCTCTCTCATACCACAGCCCTTACAACCCCAATTCCATCCCCTTTGTGGCAACAGACAAGTCATAGCACCTGTGCAACTTTCTCTGGAACTGCACAACAGTGATCACTCCACTTTTCCCCTCTCTGGGACACCACAGAAGTGACAGGCCCAATTGATGCCTCTCTGTGACACCACAGCAGTGACAGACTCACTTTTCCCCTCTTTGTGACACCACAGAAGTGACAGGCCCAATTGATGCCTCTCTGTGACACCAGTGCAGAGGCAGTCTCAGTTTTTTCCTCTCTCTGACATCACACCAATCAGGGACCCATTTTCCCCTCTCTATGACATCACTGCACTGACAACTCGAATTTACGCCTCTCTGGGACTCCACAGTGGTGACAGAGGCATTCTTCCCCTCTCTGGGACATCACAGTCATCACAGCCTCAAATTCATCCCCTTTCTAACACCGCAGCAATGACTGATCCACTTGTCCTCCGTTTGTGACATCAGAGCAGTGACAGGCCCAACTTACCTCTGTTTATGACACCAAAGCTGTGGCAGCCTCAGTTTTTTCCTCTCTGTGACATCACAAAAATGAGTGACCCAGTTTCACCTCTCTGTGACATCACTGCAGTCAGTGACAAGTCCAATTTACGCCTCTCTGTGACACCACCGCGGTGACAGACTCATTATTCCCTTCTCTGTGACATCACAGCAGAGACAGAACCAATTCAAACCTCTCCCTGAGACCATAGCCATGACATCCCCAACTGCATCCCCTTTGTGGCAACAGACAAGTCAGAACACCTGTGGAACTTTCTCTCAGACTCCACAGCTCTGATAGCCCCCGTTCTCCTCTCTCTGGGACATCACAGCCGTGGGACACCCCAATCTACGCCTCTCGGGGACATCACAGCAGTGAAAGACCCAGTTTCCACCCTTTAAGACATCACAGCACTGACAGACCAAATTTCACTCTTTCTGTCACACCACAGATGGAACAAGCCCAATTTACACCTATCTGTAACACCCCAGCGCTGACAGTGCCAGGTTTCTCCTCTCCGTGACATAACATCAAAGACAAGTGGGAATTCATCCCCTCCTATAGGCCACAGCAGTGACAGCCTCAGTTTTCCTCTCTCTGGGAGATCACTGCACTGACAAGTCCAATTGACACCTCTCTGTGACACCACGGCGCTGAAAGACCCATTATTCCCCTCTCTGGGACATCACATCAGAACCAATTTAAAACTCTCTCTCATACCACAGCCCTTACAACCCCAATTCCATCCCCTTTGTGGCAACAGACAAGTCATAGCACCTCTGGAACTTTCTCTGGGACTGCACAACAGTGATCACTCCACTTTTCCCCTCTCTGGGACACCACAGCAGTGACAGACTCACTTTTCCCCTCTTTGTGACACCACAGAAGTGACAGGCCCAATTGATGCCTCTCTGTGACACCAGTGCAGAGGCAGTCTCAGTTTTTTCCTCTCTCTGACATCACACCAATCAGGGACCCATTTTCCCCTCTCTATGACATCACTGCACTGACAACTCGAATTTACGCCTCTCTGGGACACCACAGTGGTGACAGAGGCATTCTTCCCCTCTCTGGGACATCACAGTCATCACAGCCTCAAATTCATCCTCTTTCTAACACCGCAGCAATGACTGATCCACTTGTCCTCCGTTTGTGACATCAGAGCAGTGACAGGCCCAACTTACCTCTGTTTATGACACCAAAGCTGTGGCAGCCTCAGTTTTTTCCTCTCTGTGACATCACAAAAATGAGTGACCCAGTTTCACCTCTCTGTGACATCACTGCAGTCAGTGACAAGTCCAATTTACGCCTCTCTGTGACACCACCGCGGTGACAGACTCATTATTCCCTTCTCTGTGACATCACAGCAGAGACAGAACCAATTCAAACCTCTCCCTGAGACCATAGCCATGACATCCCCAACTGCATCCCCTTTGTGGCAACAGACAAGTCAGAACACCTGTGGAACTTTCTCTCAGACTCCACAGCTCTGATAGCCCCTGTTCTCCTCTCTCTGGGACATCACAGCCGTGGGACACCCCAATCTACGCCTCTCGGGGACATCACAGCAGTGAAAGACCCAGTTTCCACCCTTTAAGACATCACAGCACTGACAGACCAAATTTCACTCTTTCTGTCACACCACAGATGGAACAAGCCCAATTTACACCTATCTGTAACACCCCAGCGCTGACAGTGCCAGGTTTCTCCTCTCCGTGACATAACATCAAAGACAAGTGGGAATTCATCCCCTCCTATAGGCCACAGCAGTGACAGCCTCAGTTTTCCTCTCTCTGGGAGATCACTGCACTGACAAGTCCAATTGACACCTCTCTGTGACACCACGGCGCTGAAAGACCCATTATTCCCCTCTCTGGGACATCACATCAGAACCAATTTAAAACTCTCTCTCATACCACAGCCCTAACAACCCCAATTCCATCCCCTTTGTGGCAACAGACAAGTCATAGCACCTCTGGAACTTTCTCTGGGACTGCACAACAGTGATCACTCCACTTTTCCCCTCTCTGGGACACCACAGCAGTGACAGACTCACTTTTCCCCTCTTTGTGACACCACAGAAGTGACAGGCCCAATTGATGCCTCTCTGTGACACCAGTGCAGAGGCAGTCTCAGTTTTTTCCTCTCTCTGACATCACACCAATCAGGGACCCATTTTCCCCTCTCTATGACATCACTGCACTGACAACTCGAATTTACGCCTCTCTGGGACTCCACAGTGGTGACAGAGGCATTCTTCCCCTCTCTGGGACATCACAGTCATCACAGCCTCAAATTCATCCCCTTTCTAACACCGCAGCAATGACTGATCCACTTGTCCTCCGTTTGTGACATCAGAGCAGTGACAGGCCCAACTTACCTCTGTTTATGACACCAAAGCTGTGGCAGCCTCAGTTTTTTCCTCTCTGTGACATCACAAAAATGAGTGACCCAGTTTCACCTCTCTGTGACATCACTGCAGTCAGTGACAAGTCCAATTTACGCCTCTCTGTGACACCACCGCGGTGACAGACTCATTATTCCCTTCTCTGTGACATCACAGCAGAGACAGAACCAATTCAAACCTCTCCCTGAGACCATAGCCATGACATCCCCAACTGCATCCCCTTTGTGGCAACAGACAAGTCAGAACACCTGTGGAACTTTCTCTCAGACTCCACAGCTCTGATAGCCCCTGTTCTCCTCTCTCTGGGACATCACAGCCGTGGGACACCCCAATCTACGCCTCTCGGGGACATCACAGCAGTGAAAGACCCAGTTTCCACCCTTTAAGACATCACAGCACTGACAGACCAAATTTCACTCTTTCTGTCACACCACAGATGGAACAAGCCCAATTTACACCTATCTGTAACACCCCAGCGCTGACAGTGCCAGGTTTCTCCTCTCCGTGACATAACATCAAAGACAAGTGGGAATTCATCCCCTCCTATAGGCCACAGCAGTGACAGCCTCAGTTTTCCTCTCTCTGGGAGATCACTGCACTGACAAGTCCAATTGACACCTCTCTGTGACACCACGGCGCTGAAAGACCCATTATTCCCCTCTCTGGGACATCACATCAGAACCAATTTAAAACTCTCTCTCATACCACAGCCCTTACAACCCCAATTCCATCCCCTTTGTGGCAACAGACAAGTCATAGCACCTCTGGAACTTTCTCTGGGACTGCACAACAGTGATCACTCCACTTTTCCCCTCTCTGGGACACCACAGCAGTGACAGACTCACTTTTCCCCTCTTTGTGACACCACAGAAGTGACAGGCCCAATTGATGCCTCTCTGTGACACCAGTGCAGAGGCAGTCTCAGTTTTTTCCTCTCTCTGACATCACACCAATCAGGGACCCATTTTCCCCTCTCTATGACATCACTGCACTGACAACTCGAATTTACGCCTCTCTGGGACACCACAGTGGTGACAGAGGCATTCTTCCCCTCTCTGGGACATCACAGTCATCACAGCCTCAAATTCATCCTCTTTCTAACACCGCAGCAATGACTGATCCACTTGTCCTCCGTTTGTGACATCAGAGCAGTGACAGGCCCAACTTACCTCTGTTTATGACACCAAAGCTGTGGCAGCCTCAGTTTTTTCCTCTCTGTGACATCACAAAAATGAGTGACCCAGTTTCACCTCTCTGTGACATCACTGCAGTCAGTGACAAGTCCAATTTACGCCTCTCTGTGACACCACCGCGGTGACAGACTCATTATTCCCTTCTCTGTGACATCACAGCAGAGACAGAACCAATTCAAACCTCTCCCTGAGACCATAGCCATGACATCCCCAACTGCATCCCCTTTGTGGCAACAGACAAGTCAGAACACCTGTGGAACTTTCTCTCAGACTCCACAGCTCTGATAGCCCCTGTTCTCCTCTCTCTGGGACATCACAGCCGTGGGACACCCCAATCTACGCCTCTCGGGGACATCACAGCAGTGAAAGACCCAGTTTCCACCCTTTAAGACATCACAGCACTGACAGACCAAATTTCACTCTTTCTGTCACACCACAGATGGAACAAGCCCAATTTACACCTATCTGTAACACCCCAGCGCTGACAGTGCCAGGTTTCTCCTCTCCGTGACATAACATCAAAGACAAGTGGGAATTCATCCCCTCCTATAGGCCACAGCAGTGACAGCCTCAGTTTTCCTCTCTCTGGGAGATCACTGCACTGACAAGTCCAATTGACACCTCTCTGTGACACCACGGCGCTGAAAGACCCATTATTCCCCTCTCTGGGACATCACATCAGAACCAATTTAAAACTCTCTCTCATACCACAGCCCTAACAACCCCAATTCCATCCCCTTTGTGGCAACAGACAAGTCATAGCACCTCTGGAACTTTCTCTGGGACTGCACAACAGTGATCACTCCACTTTTCCCCTCTCTGGGACACCACAGCAGTGACAGACTCACTTTTCCCCTCTTTGTGACACCACAGAAGTGACAGGCCCAATTGATGCCTCTCTGTGACACCAGTGCAGAGGCAGTCTCAGTTTTTTCCTCTCTCTGACATCACACCAATCAGGGACCCATTTTCCCCTCTCTATGACATCACTGCACTGACAACTCGAATTTACACCTCTCTGGGACTCCACAGTGGTGACAGAGGCATTCTTCCCCTCTCTGGGACATCACAGTCATCACAGCCTCAAATTCATCCCCTTTCTAACACCGCAGCAATGACTGATCCACTTGTCCTCCGTTTGTGACATCAGAGCAGTGACAGGCCCAACTTACCTCTGTTTATGACACCAAAGCTGTGGCAGCCTCAGTTTTTCCCTCTCTGTGACATCACAAAAATGAGTGACCCAGTTTCACCTCTCTGTGACATCACTGCAGTCAGTGACAAGTCCAATTTACGCCTCTCTGTGACACCACCGCGGTGACAGACTCATTATTCCCTTCTCTGTGACATCACAGCAGAGACAGAACCAATTCAAACCTCTCCCTGAGACCATAGCCATGACATCCCCAACTGCATCCCCTTTGTGGCAACAGACAAGTCAGAACACCTGTGGAACTTTCTCTCAGACTCCACAGCTCTGATAGCCCCTGTTCTCCCCTCTCTGGGACATCACAGCCGTGGGACACCCCAATCTACGCCTCTCTGGGACATCACAGCAGTGAAAGACCCAGTTTCCACCCTTTAAGACATCACAGCACTGACAGACCAAATTTCACTCTTTCTGTCACACCACAGATGGAACAAGCCCAATTTACACCTATCTCTAACACCCCAGCGCTGACAGTGCCAGGTTTCTCCTCTCCGTGACATAACATCAAAGACAAGTGGGAATTCATCCCCTCCTATAGGCCACAGCAGTGACAGCCTCAGTTTTCCTCTCTCTGGGAGATCACTGCACTGACAAGTCCAATTGACACCTCTCTGTGACACCACGGCGCTGAAAGACCCATTATTCCCCTCTCTGGGACATCACATCAGAACCAATTTAAAACTCTCTCTCATACCACAGCCCTTACAACCCCAATTCCATCCCCTTTGTGGCAACAGACAAGTCATAGCACCTGTGCAACTTTCTCTGGGACTGCACAACAGTGATCACTCCACTTTTCCCCTCTCTGGGACACCACAGCAGTGACAGACTCACTTTTCCCCTCTTTGTGACACCACAGAAGTGACAGGCCCAATTGATGCCTCTCTGTGACACCACAGCAGTGACAGACTCACTTTTCCCCTCTTTGTGACACCACAGAAGTGACAGGCCCAATTGATGCCTCTCTGTGACACCAGTGCAGAGGCAGTCTCAGTTTTTTCCTCTCTCTGACATCACACCAATCAGGGACCCATTTTCCCCTCTCTATGACATCACTGCACTGACAACTCGAATTTACGCCTCTCTGGGACACCACAGTGGTGACAGAGGCATTCTTCCCCTCTCTGGGACATCACAGTCATCACAGCCTCAAATTCATCCTCTTTCTAACACCGCAGCAATGACTGATCCACTTGTCCTCCGTTTGTGACATCAGAGCAGTGACAGGCCCAACTTACCTCTGTTTATGACACCAAAGCTGTGGCAGCCTCAGTTTTTTCCTCTCTGTGACATCACAAAAATGAGTGACCCAGTTTCACCTCTCTGTGACATCACTGCAGTCAGTGACAAGTCCAATTTACGCCTCTCTGTGACACCACCGCGGTGACAGACTCATTATTCCCTTCTCTGTGACATCACAGCAGAGACAGAACCAATTCAAACCTCTCCCTGAGACCATAGCCATGACATCCCCAACTGCATCCCCTTTGTGGCAACAGACAAGTCAGAACACCTGTGGAACTTTCTCTCAGACTCCACAGCTCTGATAGCCCCTGTTCTCCTCTCTCTGGGACATCACAGCCGTGGGACACCCCAATCTACGCCTCTCGGGGACATCACAGCAGTGAAAGACCCAGTTTCCACCCTTTAAGACATCACAGCACTGACAGACCAAATTTCACTCTTTCTGTCACACCACAGATGGAACAAGCCCAATTTACACCTATCTGTAACACCCCAGCGCTGACAGTGCCAGGTTTCTCCTCTCCGTGACATAACATCAAAGACAAGTGGGAATTCATCCCCTCCTATAGGCCACAGCAGTGACAGCCTCAGTTTTCCTCTCTCTGGGAGATCACTGCACTGACAAGTCCAATTGACACCTCTCTGTGACACCACGGCGCTGAAAGACCCATTATTCCCCTCTCTGGGACATCACATCAGAACCAATTTAAAACTCTCTCTCATACCACAGCCCTAACAACCCCAATTCCATCCCCTTTGTGGCAACAGACAAGTCATAGCACCTCTGGAACTTTCTCTGGGACTGCACAACAGTGATCACTCCACTTTTCCCCTCTCTGGGACACCACAGCAGTGACAGACTCACTTTTCCCCTCTTTGTGACACCACAGAAGTGACAGGCCCAATTGATGCCTCTCTGTGACACCAGTGCAGAGGCAGTCTCAGTTTTTTCCTCTCTCTGACATCACACCAATCAGGGACCCATTTTCCCCTCTCTATGACATCACTGCACTGACAACTCGAATTTACACCTCTCTGGGACTCCACAGTGGTGACAGAGGCATTCTTCCCCTCTCTGGGACATCACAGTCATCACAGCCTCAAATTCATCCCCTTTCTAACACCGCAGCAATGACTGATCCACTTGTCCTCCGTTTGTGACATCAGAGCAGTGACAGGCCCAACTTACCTCTGTTTATGACACCAAAGCTGTGGCAGCCTCAGTTTTTTCCTCTCTGTGACATCACAAAAATGAGTGACCCAGTTTCACCTCTCTGTGACATCACTGCAGTCAGTGACAAGTCCAATTTACGCCTCTCTGTGACACCACCGCGGTGACAGACTCATTATTCCCTTCTCTGTGACATCACAGCAGAGACAGAACCAATTCAAACCTCTCCCTGAGACCATAGCCATGACATCCCCAACTGCATCCCCTTTGTGGCAACAGACAAGTCAGAACACCTGTGGAACTTTCTCTCAGACTCCACAGCTCTGATAGCCCCTGTTCTCCTCTCTCTGGGACATCACAGCCGTGGGACACCCCAATCTACGCCTCTCGGGGACATCACAGCAGTGAAAGACCCAGTTTCCACCCTTTAAGACATCACAGCACTGACAGACCAAATTTCACTCTTTCTGTCACACCACAGATGGAACAAGCCCAATTTACACCTATCTGTAACACCCCAGCGCTGACAGTGCCAGGTTTCTCCTCTCCGTGACATAACATCAAAGACAAGTGGGAATTCATCCCCTCCTATAGGCCACAGCAGTGACAGCCTCAGTTTTCCTCTCTCTGGGAGATCACTGCACTGACAAGTCCAATTGACACCTCTCTGTGACACCACGGCGCTGAAAGACCCATTATTCCCCTCTCTGGGACATCACATCAGAACCAATTTAAAACTCTCTCTCATACCACAGCCCTAACAACCCCAATTCCATCCCCTTTGTGGCAACAGACAAGTCATAGCACCTCTGGAACTTTCTCTGGGACTGCACAACAGTGATCACTCCACTTTTCCCCTCTCTGGGACACCACAGCAGTGACAGACTCACTTTTCCCCTCTTTGTGACACCACAGAAGTGACAGGCCCAATTGATGCCTCTCTGTGACACCAGTGCAGAGGCAGTCTCAGTTTTTTCCTCTCTCTGACATCACACCAATCAGGGACCCATTTTCCCCTCTCTATGACATCACTGCACTGACAACTCGAATTTACACCTCTCTGGGACTCCACAGTGGTGACAGAGGCATTCTTCCCCTCTCTGGGACATCACAGTCATCACAGCCTCAAATTCATCCCCTTTCTAACACCGCAGCAATGACTGATCCACTTGTCCTCCGTTTGTGACATCAGAGCAGTGACAGGCCCAACTTACCTCTGTTTATGACACCAAAGCTGTGGCAGCCTCAGTTTTTTCCTCTCTGTGACATCACAAAAATGAGTGACCCAGTTTCACCTCTCTGTGACATCACTGCAGTCAGTGACAAGTCCAATTTACGCCTCTCTGTGACACCACCGCGGTGACAGACTCATTATTCCCTTCTCTGTGACATCACAGCAGAGACAGAACCAATTCAAACCTCTCCCTGAGACCATAGCCATGACATCCCCAACTGCATCCCCTTTGTGGCAACAGACAAGTCAGAACACCTGTGGAACTTTCTCTCAGACTCCACAGCTCTGATAGCCCCTGTTCTCCTCTCTCTGGGACATCACAGCCGTGGGACACCCCAATCTACGCCTCTCGGGGACATCACAGCAGTGAAAGACCCAGTTTCCACCCTTTAAGACATCACAGCACTGACAGACCAAATTTCACTCTTTCTGTCACACCACAGATGGAACAAGCCCAATTTACACCTATCTGTAACACCCCAGCGCTGACAGTGCCAGGTTTCTCCTCTCCGTGACATAACATCAAAGACAAGTGGGAATTCATCCCCTCCTATAGGCCACAGCAGTGACAGCCTCAGTTTTCCTCTCTCTGGGAGATCACTGCACTGACAAGTCCAATTGACACCTCTCTGTGACACCACGGCGCTGAAAGACCCATTATTCCCCTCTCTGGGACATCACATCAGAACCAATTTAAAACTCTCTCTCATACCACAGCCCTTACAACCCCAATTCCATCCCCTTTGTGGCAACAGACAAGTCATAGCACCTGTGCAACTTTCTCTGGAACTGCACAACAGTGATCACTCCACTTTTCCCCTCTCTGGGACACCACAGCAGTGACAGACTCACTTTTCCCCTCTTTGTGACACCACAGAAGTGACAGGCCCAATTGATGCCTCTCTGTGACACCACAGCAGTGACAGACTCACTTTTCCCCTCTTTGTGACACCACAGAAGTGACAGGCCCAATTGATGCCTCTCTGTGACACCAGTGCAGAGGCAGTCTCAGTTTTTTCCTCTCTCTGACATCACACCAATCAGGGACCCATTTTCCCCTCTCTATGACATCACTGCACTGACAACTCGAATTTACGCCTCTCTGGGACTCCACAGTGGTGACAGAGGCATTCTTCCCCTCTCTGGGACATCACAGTCATCACAGCCTCAAATTCATCCCCTTTCTAACACCGCAGCAATGACTGATCCACTTGTCCTCCGTTTGTGACATCAGAGCAGTGACAGGCCCAACTTACCTCTGTTTATGACACCAAAGCTGTGGCAGCCTCAGTTTTTTCCTCTCTGTGACATCACAAAAATGAGTGACCCAGTTTCACCTCTCTGTGACATCACTGCAGTCAGTGACAAGTCCAATTTACGCCTCTCTGTGACACCACCGCGGTGACAGACTCATTATTCCCTTCTCTGTGACATCACAGCAGAGACAGAACCAATTCAAACCTCTCCCTGAGACCATAGCCATGACATCCCCAACTGCATCCCCTTTGTGGCAACAGACAAGTCAGAACACCTGTGGAACTTTCTCTCAGACTCCACAGCTCTGATAGCCCCTGTTCTCCTCTCTCTGGGACATCACAGCCGTGGGACACCCCAATCTACGCCTCTCGGGGACATCACAGCAGTGAAAGACCCAGTTTCCACCCTTTAAGACATCACAGCACTGACAGACCAAATTTCACTCTTTCTGTCACACCACAGATGGAACAAGCCCAATTTACACCTATCTGTAACACCCCAGCGCTGACAGTGCCAGGTTTCTCCTCTCCGTGACATAACATCAAAGACAAGTGGGAATTCATCCCCTCCTATAGGCCACAGCAGTGACAGCCTCAGTTTTCCTCTCTCTGGGAGATCACTGCACTGACAAGTCCAATTGACACCTCTCTGTGACACCACGGCGCTGAAAGACCCATTATTCCCCTCTCTGGGACATCACATCAGAACCAATTTAAAACTCTCTCTCATACCACAGCCCTTACAACCCCAATTCCATCCCCTTTGTGGCAACAGACAAGTCATAGCACCTGTGCAACTTTCTCTGGAACTGCACAACAGTGATCACTCCACTTTTCCCCTCTCTGGGACACCACAGCAGTGACAGACTCACTTTTCCCCTCTTTGTGACACCACAGAAGTGACAGGCCCAATTGATGCCTCTCTGTGACACCACAGCAGTGACAGACTCACTTTTCCCCTCTTTGTGACACCACAGAAGTGACAGGCCCAATTGATGCCTCTCTGTGACACCAGTGCAGAGGCAGTCTCAGTTTTTTCCTCTCTCTGACATCACACCAATCAGGGACCTATTTTCCCCTCTCTATGACATCACTGCACTGACAACTCGAATTTACGCCTCTCTGGGACTCCACAGTGGTGACAGAGGCATTCTTCCCCTCTCTGGGACATCACAGTCATCACAGCCTCAAATTCATCCCCTTTCTAACACCGCAGCAATGACTGATCCACTTGTCCTCCGTTTGTGACATCAGAGCAGTGACAGGCCCAACTTACCTCTGTTTATGACACCAAAGCTGTGGCAGCCTCAGTTTTTTCCTCTCTGTGACATCACAAAAATGAGTGACCCAGTTTCACCTCTCTGTGACATCACTGCAGTCAGTGACAAGTCCAATTTACGCCTCTCTGTGACACCACCGCGGTGACAGACTCATTATTCCCTTCTCTGTGACATCACAGCAGAGACAGAACCAATTCAAACCTCTCCCTGAGACCATAGCCATGACATCCCCAACTGCATCCCCTTTGTGGCAACAGACAAGTCAGAACACCTGTGGAACTTTCTCTCAGACTCCACAGCTCTGATAGCCCCTGTTCTCCTCTCTCTGGGACATCACAGCCGTGGGACACCCCAATCTACGCCTCTCGGGGACATCACAGCAGTGAAAGACCCAGTTTCCACCCTTTAAGACATCACAGCACTGACAGACCAAATTTCACTCTTTCTGTCACACCACAGATGGAACAAGCCCAATTTACACCTATCTGTAACACCCCAGCGCTGACAGTGCCAGGTTTCTCCTCTCCATGACATAACATCAAAGACAAGTGGGAATTCATCCCCTCCTATAGGCCACAGCAGTGACAGCCTCAGTTTTCCTCTCTCTGGGAGATCACTGCACTGACAAGTCCAATTGACACCTCTCTGTGACACCACGGCGCTGAAAGACCCATTATTCCCCTCTCTGGGACATCACATCAGAACCAATTTAAAACTCTCTCTCATACCACAGCCCTTACAACCCCAATTCCATCCCCTTTGTGGCAACAGACAAGTCATAGCACCTCTGGAACTTTCTCTGGGACTGCACAACAGTGATCACTCCACTTTTCCCCTCTCTGGGACACCACAGCAGTGACAGACTCACTTTTCCCCTCTTTGTGACACCACAGAAGTGACAGGCCCAATTGATGCCTCTCTGTGACACCAGTGCAGAGGCAGTCTCAGTTTTTTCCTCTCTCTGACATCACACCAATCAGGGACCCATTTTCCCCTCTCTATGACATCACTGCACTGACAACTCGAATTTACGCCTCTCTGGGACACCACAGTGGTGACAGAGGCATTCTTCCCCTCTCTGGGACATCACAGTCATCACAGCCTCAAATTCATCCTCTTTCTAACACCGCAGCAATGACTGATCCACTTGTCCTCCGTTTGTGACATCAGAGCAGTGACAGGCCCAACTTACCTCTGTTTATGACACCAAAGCTGTGGCAGCCTCAGTTTTTTCCTCTCTGTGACATCACAAAAATGAGTGACCCAGTTTCACCTCTCTGTGACATCACTGCAGTCAGTGACAAGTCCAATTTACGCCTCTCTGTGACACCACCGCGGTGACAGACTCATTATTCCCTTCTCTGTGACATCACAGCAGAGACAGAACCAATTCAAACCTCTCCCTGAGACCATAGCCATGACATCCCCAACTGCATCCCCTTTGTGGCAACAGACAAGTCAGAACACCTGTGGAACTTTCTCTCAGACTCCACAGCTCTGATAGCCCCTGTTCTCCTCTCTCTGGGACATCACAGCCGTGGGACACCCCAATCTACGCCTCTCGGGGACATCACAGCAGTGAAAGACCCAGTTTCCACCCTTTAAGACATCACAGCACTGACAGACCAAATTTCACTCTTTCTGTCACACCACAGATGGAACAAGCCCAATTTACACCTATCTGTAACACCCCAGCGCTGACAGTGCCAGGTTTCTCGTCTCCGTGACATAACATCAAAGACAAGTGGGAATTCATCCCCTCCTATAGGCCACAGCAGTGACAGCCTCAGTTTTCCTCTCTCTGGGAGATCACTGCACTGACAAGTCCAATTGACACCTCTCTGTGACACCACGGCGCTGAAAGACCCATTATTCCCCTCTCTGGGACATCACATCAGAACCAATTTAAAACTCTCTCTCATACCACAGCCCTAACAACCCCAATTCCATCCCCTTTGTGGCAACAGACAAGTCATAGCACCTCTGGAACTTTCTCTGGGACTGCACAACAGTGATCACTCCACTTTTCCCCTCTCTGGGACACCACAGCAGTGACAGACTCACTTTTCCCCTCTTTGTGACACCACAGAAGTGACAGGCCCAATTGATGCCTCTCTGTGACACCAGTGCAGAGGCAGTCTCAGTTTTTTCCTCTCTCTGACATCACACCAATCAGGGACCCATTTTCCCCTCTCTATGACATCACTGCACTGACAACTCGAATTTACACCTCTCTGGGACTCCACAGTGGTGACAGAGGCATTCTTCCCCTCTCTGGGACATCACAGTCATCACAGCCTCAAATTCATCCCCTTTCTAACACCGCAGCAATGACTGATCCACTTGTCCTCCGTTTGTGACATCAGAGCAGTGACAGGCCCAACTTACCTCTGTTTATGACACCAAAGCTGTGGCAGCCTCAGTTTTTTCCTCTCTGTGACATCACAAAAATGAGTGACCCAGTTTCACCTCTCTGTGACATCACTGCAGTCAGTGACAAGTCCAATTTACGCCTCTCTGTGACACCACCGCGGTGACAGACTCATTATTCCCTTCTCTGTGACATCACAGCAGAGACAGAACCAATTCAAACCTCTCCCTGAGACCATAGCCATGACATCCCCAACTGCATCCCCTTTGTGGCAACAGACAAGTCAGAACACCTGTGGAACTTTCTCTCAGACTCCACAGCTCTGATAGCCCCTGTTCTCCTCTCTCTGGGACATCACAGCCGTGGGACACCCCAATCTACGCCTCTCGGGGACATCACAGCAGTGAAAGACCCAGTTTCCACCCTTTAAGACATCACAGCACTGACAGACCAAATTTCACTCTTTCTGTCACACCACAGATGGAACAAGCCCAATTTACACCTATCTGTAACACCCCAGCGCTGACAGTGCCAGGTTTCTCCTCTCCGTGACATAACATCAAAGACAAGTGGGAATTCATCCCCTCCTATAGGCCACAGCAGTGACAGCCTCAGTTTTCCTCTCTCTGGGAGATCACTGCACTGACAAGTCCAATTGACACCTCTCTGTGACACCACGGCGCTGAAAGACCCATTATTCCCCTCTCTGGGACATCACATCAGAACCAATTTAAAACTCTCTCTCATACCACAGCCCTTACAACCCCAATTCCATCCCCTTTGTGGCAACAGACAAGTCATAGCACCTGTGCAACTTTCTCTGGGACTGCACAACAGTGATCACTCCACTTTTCCCCTCTCTGGGACACCACAGCAGTGACAGACTCACTTTTCCCCTCTTTGTGACACCACAGAAGTGACAGGCCCAATTGATGCCTCTGTGACACCACAGCAGTGACAGACTCACTTTTCCCCTCTTTGTGACACCACAGAAGTGACAGGCCCAATTGATGCCTCTCTGTGACACCAGTGCAGAGGCAGTCTCAGTTTTTTCCTCTCTCTGACATCACACCAATCAGGGACCCAATTTCCCCCCTCTATGACATCACTGCACTGACAACTCGAATTTACACCTCTCTGGGACACCACAGTGGTGACAGAGGCATTCTTCCCCTCTATGGGACATCACAGTCATCACAGCCTCCAATTCATCCCCTTTCTAACACCGCAGCAATGACTGATCCACTTGTCCTCCGTTTGTGACATCAGAGCAGTGACAGGCCCAACTTACCTCTGTTTATGACACCAAAGCTGTGGCAGCCTCAGTTTTTTCCTCTCTGTGACATCACAAAAATGAGTGACCCAGTTTCACCTCTCTGTGACATCACTGCAGTCAGTGACAAGTCCAATTTACGCCTCTCTGTGACACCACCGCGGTGACAGACTCATTATTCCCTTCTCTGTGACATCACAGCAGAGACAGAACCAATTCAAACCTCTCCCTGAGACCATAGCCATGACATCCCCAACTGCATCCCCTTTGTGGCAACAGACAAGTCAGAACACCTGTGGAACTTTCTCTCAGACTCCACGGCTCTGATAGCCCCTGTTCTCCTCTATCTGGGACATCACAGCCGTGGCACACCCCAATCTACGCCTCTCGGGGACATCACAGCAGTGAAAGACCCAGTTTCCACCCTTTAAGACATCACAGCACTGACAGACCAAATTTCACTCTTTCTGTCACACCACAGATGGAACAAGCCCAATTTACACCTATCTGTAACACCCCAGCGCTGACAGTGCCAGGTTTCTCCTCTCCGTGACATAACATCAAAGACAAGTGGGAATTCATCCCCTCCTATAGGCCACAGCAGTGACAGCCTCAGTTTTCCTCTCTCTGGGAGATCACTGCACTGACAAGTCCAATTGACACCTCTCTGTGACACCACGGCGCTGAAAGACCCATTATTCCCCTCTCTGGGACATCACATCAGAACCAATTTAAAACTCTCTCTCATACCACAGCCCTTACAACCCCAATTCCATCCCCTTTGTGGCAACAGACAAGTCATAGCACCTGTGCAACTTTCTCTGGGACTGCACAACAGTGATCACTCCACTTTTCCCCTCTCTGGGACACCACAGCAGTGACAGACTCACTTTTCCCCTCTTTGTGACACCACAGAAGTGACAGGCCCAATTGATGCCTCTGTGACACCACAGCAGTGACAGACTCACTTTTCCCCTCTTTGTGACACCACAGAAGTGACAGGCCCAATTGATGCCTCTCTGTGACACCAGTGCAGAGGCAGTCTCAGTTTTTTCCTCTCTCTGACATCACACCAATCAGGGACCCAATTTCCCCCCTCTATGACATCACTGCACTGACAACTCGAATTTACACCTCTCTGGGACACCACAGTGGTGACAGAGGCATTCTTCCCCTCTATGGGACATCACAGTCATCACAGCCTCCAATTCATCCCCTTTCTAACACCGCAGCAATGACTGATCCACTTGTCCTCCGTTTGTGACATCAGAGCAGTGACAGGCCCAACTTACCTCTGTTTATGACACCAAAGCTGTGGCAGCCTCAGTTTTTTCCTCTCTGTGACAACACAAAAATAAGTGACCCAGTTTCACCTCTCTGTGACATCACTGCAGTCAGTGACAAGTCCAATTTACGCCTCTCTGTGACACCACCGCGGTGACAGACTCATTATTCCCTTCTCTGTGACATCACAGCAGAGACAGAACCAATTCAAACCTCTCCCTGAGACCATAGCCATGACATCCCCAACTGCATCCCCTTTGTGGCAACAGACAAGTCAGAACACCTGTGGAACTTTCTCTCAGACTCCACAGCTCTGATAGCCCCTGTTCTCCCCTCTCTGGGACATCACAGCCGTGGGACACCCCAATCTACGCCTCTCGGGGACATCACAGCAGTGAAAGACCCAGTTTCCACCCTTTAAGACATCACAGCACTGACAGACCAAATTTCACCCTTTCTGTCACACCACAGATGGAACAAGCCCAATTTACACCTATCTGTAACACCCCAGCGATGACAGTGCCAGGTTTCTCCTCTCCGTGACATAACATCAAAGACAAGTGGGAATTCATCCCCTCCTATAGGCCACAGCAGTGACAGCCTCAGTTTTCCTCTCTCTGGGAGATCACTGCACTGACAAGTACAATTGACACCTCTCTGTGACACCACGGCACTGAAAGACCCATTATTCCCCTCTCTGGGACATCACATCAGAACCAATTTAAAACTTGCTCTCATACCACAGCCCTTACAACCCCAATTCCATCCCCTTTGTGGCAACAGACAAGTCATAGCACCTCTGGAACTTTCTCTGGGACTGCACAACAGTGATCACTCCACTTTTCCCCTCTCTGGGACACCACAGCAGTGACAGACTCACTTTTCCCCTCTTTGTGACACCACAGAAGTGACAGGCCCAATTGATGCCTCTCTGTGACACCAGTGCAGAGGCAGTCTCAGTTTTTTCCTCTCTCTGACATCACACCAATCAGGGACCCATTTTCCCCTCTCTATGACATCACTGCACTGACAACTCGAATTTACGCCTCTCTGGGACACCACAGTGGTGACAGAGGCATTCTTCCCCTCTCTGGGACATCACAGTCATCACAGCCTCAAATTCATCCCCTTTCTAACACCGCAGCAATGACTGATCCACTTGTCCGCCGTTTGTAACATCAGAGCAGTGACAGGCCCAACTTACCTCTGTTTATGACACCAAAGCTGTGGCAGCCTCAGTTTTTTCCTCTCTGTGACATCACAAAAATGAGTGACCCAGTTTCACCTCTCTGTGACATCACTGCAGTCAGTGACAAGTCCAATTTACGCCTCTCTGTGACACCACCGCGGTGACAGACTCATTATTCCCTTCTCTGTGACATCACAGCAGAGACAGAACCAATTCAAACCTCTCCCTGAGACCATAGCCATGACATCCCCAACTGCATCCCCTTTGTGGCAACAGACAAGTCAGAACACCTGTGGAACTTTCTCTCAGACTCCACAGCTCTGATAGCCCCTGTTCTCCCCTCTCTGGGACATCACAGCCGTGGGACACCCCAATCTACGCCTCTCGGGGACATCACAGCAGTGAAAGACCCAGTTTCCACCCTTTAAGACATCACAGCACTGACAGACCAAATTTCACCCTTTCTGTCACACCACAGATGGAACAAGCCCAATTTACACCTATCTGTAACACCCCAGCGATGACAGTGCCAGGTTTCTCCTCTCCGTGACATAACATCAAAGACAAGTGGGAATTCATCCCCTCCTATAGGCCACAGCAGTGACAGCCTCAGTTTTCCTCTCTCTGGGAGATCACTGCACTGACAAGTCCAATTGACACCTCTCTGTGACACCACGGCACTGAAAGACCCATTATTCCCCTCTCTGGGACATCACATCAGAACCAATTTAAAACTCGCTCTCATACCACAGCCCTTACAACCCCAATTCCATCCCCTTTGTGGCAACAGACAAGTCATAGCACCTCTGGAACTTTCTCTGGGACTGCACAACAGTGATCACTCCACTTTTCCCCTCTCTGGGACACCACAGCAGTGACAGACTCACTTTTCCCCTCTTTGTGACACCACAGAAGTGACAGGCCCAATTGATGCCTCTCTGTGACACCAGTGCAGAGGCAGTCTCAGTTTTTTCCTCTCTCTGACATCACACCAATCAGGGACCCATTTTCCCCTCTCTATGACATCACTGCACTGACAACTCGAATTTACGCCTCTCTGGGACACCACAGTGGTGACAGAGGCATTCTTCCCCTCTCTGGGACATCACAGTCATCACAGCCTCAAATTCATCCCCTTTCTAACACCGCAGCAATGACTGATCCACTTGTCCGCCGTTTGTAACATCAGAGCAGTGACAGGCCCAACTTACCTCTGTTTATGACACCAAAGCTGTGGCAGCCTCAGTTTTTTCCTCTCTGTGACATCACAAAAATGAGTGACCCAGTTTCACCTCTCTGTGACATCACTGCAGTCAGTGACAAGTCCAATTTACGCCTCTCTGTGACACCACCGCGGTGACAGACTCATTATTCCCTTCTCTGTGACATCACAGCAGAGACAGAACCAATTCAAACCTCTCCCTGAGACCATAGCCATGACATCCCCAACTGCATCCCCTTTGTGGCAACAGACAAGTCAGAACACCTGTGGAACTTTCTCTCAGACTCCACAGCTCTGATAGCCCCTGTTCTCCTCTCTCTGGGACATCACAGCCGTGGGACACCCCAATCTACGCCTCTCGGGGACATCACAGCAGTGAAAGACCCAGTTTCCACCCTTTAAGACATCACAGCACTGACAGACCAAATTTCACTCTTTCTGTCACACCACAGATGGAACAAGCCCAATTTACACCTATCTGTAACACCCCAGCGCTGACAGTGCCAGGTTTCTCCTCTCCGTGACATAACATCAAAGACAAGTGGGAAATCATCCCCTCCTATAGGCCACAGCAGTGACAGCCTCAGTTTTCCTCTCTCTGGGAGATCACTGCACTGACAAGTCCAATTGACACCTCTCTGTGACACCACGGCGCTGAAAGACCCATTATTCCCCTCTCTGGGACATCACATCAGAACCAATTTAAAACTCTCTCTCATACCACAGCCCTTACAACCCCAATTCCATCCCCTTTGTGGCAACAGACAAGTCATAGCACCTGTGCAACTTTCTCTGGGACTGCACAACAGTGATCACTCCACTTTTCCCCTCTCTGGGACACCACAGCAGTGACAGACTCACTTTTCCCCTCTTTGTGACACCACAGAAGTGACAGGCCCAATTGATGCCTCTCTGTGACACCACAGCAGTGACAGACTCACTTTTCCCCTCTTTGTGACACCACAGAAATGACAGGCCCAATTGATGCCTCTCTGTGACACCAGTGCAGAGGCAGTCTCAGTTTTTTCCTCTCTCTGACATCACACCAATCAGGGACCCAATTTCCCCCCTCTATGACATCACTGCACTGACAACTCGAATTTACACCTCTCTGGGACACCACAGTGGTGACAGAGGCATTCTTCCCCTCTCTGGGACATCACAGTCATCACAGCCTCCAATTCATCCCCTTTCTAACACCGCAGCAATGACTGATCCACTTGTCCTCCGTTTGTGACATCAGAGCAGTGACAGGCCCAACTTACCTCTGTTTATGACACCAAAGCTGTGGCAGCCTCAGTTTTTTCCTCTCTGTGACAACACAAAAATAAGTGACCCAGTTTCACCTCTCTGTGACATCACTGCAGTCAGTGACAAGTCCAATTTACGCCTCTCTGTGACACCACCGCGGTGACAGACTCATTATTCCCTTCTCTGTGACATCACAGCAGAGACAGAACCAATTCAAACCTCTCCCTGAGACCATAGCCATGACATCCCCAACTGCATCCCCTTTGTGGCAACAGACAAGTCAGAACACCTGTGGAACTTTCTCTCAGACTCCACAGCTCTGATAGCCCCTGTTCTCCTCTCTCTGGGACATCACAGCCGTGGGACACCCCAATCTACGCCTCTCGGGGACATCACAGCAGTGAAAGACCCAGTTTCCACCCTTTAAGACATCACAGCACTGACAGACCAAATTTCACTCTTTCTGTCACACCACAGATGGAACAAGCCCAATTTACACCTATCTGTAACACCCCAGCGCTGACAGTGCCAGGTTTCTCCTCTCCGTGACATAACATCAAAGACAAGTGGGAAATCATCCCCTCCTATAGGCCACAGCAGTGACAGCCTCAGTTTTCCTCTCTCTGGGAGATCACTGCACTGACAAGTCCAATTGACACCTCTCTGTGACACCACGGCGCTGAAAGACCCATTATTCCCCTCTCTGGGACATCACATCAGAACCAATTTAAAACTCGCTCTCATACCACAGCCCTTACAACCCCAATTCCATCCCCTTTGTGGCAACAGACAAGTCATAGCACTTCTGGAACTTTCTCTGGGACTGCACAACAGTGATCACTCCACTTTTCCCCTCTCTGGGACACCACAGCAGTGACAGACTCACTTTTCCCCTCTTTGTGACACCACAGAAGTGACAGGCCCAATTGATGCCTCTCTGTGACACCACAGCAGTGACAGACTCACTTTTCCCCTCTTTGTGACACCACAGAAGTGACAGGCCCAATTGATGCCTCTCTGTGACACCAGTGCAGAGGCAGTCTCAGTTTTTTCCTCTCTCTGACATCACACCAATCAGGGACCCAATTTCCCCCCTCTATGACATCACTGCACTGACAACTCGAATTTACACCTCTCTGGGACACCACAGTGGTGACAGAGGCATTCTTCCCCTCTCTGGGACATCACAGTCATCACAGCCTCAAATTCAACCTCTTTCTAACACCGCAGCAATGACTGATCCACTTGTCCTCCGTTTGTGACATCAGAGCAGTGACAGGCCCAACTTACCTCTGTTTATGACACCAAAGCTGTGGCAGCCTCAGTTTTTCCCTCTCTGTGACATCACAAAAATGAGTGACCCAGTTTCACCTCTCTGTGACATCACTGCAGTCAGTGACAAGTCCAATTTACGCCTCTCTGTGACACCAACGCGGTGACAGACTCATTATTCCCTTCTCTGTGACATCACAGCAGAGACAGAACCAATTAAAACCTCTCCCTGATACCATAGCCATGAAATCCCCAACTGCATCCCCTTTGTGGCAACAGACAAGTCAGAACACCTGTGGAACTTTCTCTCAGACTCCACAGCTCTGATAGCCCCTGTTCTCCCCTCTCTGGGACATCACAGCCGTGGGACACCCCAATCTACGCCTCTCGGGGACATCACAGCAGTGAAAGACCCAGTTTCCACCCTTTAAGACATCACAGCACTGACAGACCAAATTTCACTCTTTCTGTCACACCAGAGATGGAACAAGCCCAATGTTACCGCTGAAGATGAATAGATCACACGGACACAGGTCGAGGTGTGGTGAAGAGAAGAGAGAGTTTATTTTTATCTCCAGGATTTATAGGTTTCTGACCACGGCCAGAGATTGGATGGTCAGGATAACACTTTCTCACTGCACTGGCCATGAGAGATGTCCATCACAAGACGTGTAACAGAAAGAATGTACACATACCTATGTTTACAGTTACTGTCCTGGGAAAGTCTTTAGAAAACTATGTTAGCAAGCTCAGAAGCTGAGTTTTCAGGGCGACAGCCCAATTTACACCTATCTGTAACACCCCAGCGCTGACAGTGCCCGGTTTCTCGTCTCCGTGACATAACATCAAAGACAAGTGGGAATTCATCCCCTCCTATAGGCCACAGCAGTGACAGCCTCAGTTTTCCTCTCTCTGGGAGATCACTGCACTGACAAGTCCAATTGACACCACTCTGTGACACCACGGCGCTGAAAGACCCATTATTCCCCTCTCTGGGACATCACATCAGAACCAATTTAAAACTCTCTCTCATACCACAGCCCTAACAACCCCAATTCCATCCCCTTTGTGGCAACAGACAAGTCATAGCACCTCTGGAACTTTCTCTGGGACTGCACAACAGTGATCACTCCACTTTTCCCCTCTCTGGGACACCACAGCAGTGACAGACTCACTTTTCCCCTCTTTGTGACACCACAGAAGTGACAGGCCCAATTGATGCCTCTCTGTGACACCACAGCAGTGACAGACTCACTTTTCCCCTCTTTGTGACACCACAGAAGTGACAGGCCCAATTGATGCCTCTCTGTGACACCAGTGCAGAGGCAGTCTCAGTTTTTTCCTCTCTCTGACATCACACCAATCAGGGACCCATTTTCCCCTCTCTATGACATCACTGCACTGACAACTCGAATTTACGCCTCTCTGGGACACCACAGTGGTGACAGAGGCATTCTTCCCCTCTCTGGGACATCACAGTCATCACAGCCTCAAATTCATCCTCTTTCTAACACCGCAGCAATGACTGATCCACTTGTCCTCCGTTTGTGACATCAGAGCAGTGACAGGCCCAACTTACCTCTGTTTATGACACCAAAGCTGTGGCAGCCTCAGTTTTTTCCTCTCTGTGACATCACAAAAATGAGTGACCCAGTTTCACCTCTCTGTGACATCACTGCAGTCAGTGACAAGTCCAATTTACGCCTCTCTGTGACACCACCGCGGTGACAGACTCATTATTCCCTTCTCTGTGACATCACAGCAGAGACAGAACCAATTAAAACCTCTCCCTGATACCATAGCCATGAAATCCCCAACTGCATCCCCTTTGTGGCAACAGACAAGTCAGAACACCTGTGGAACTTTCTCTCAGACTCCACAGCTCTGATAGCCCCTGTTCTCCTCTCTCTGGGACATCACAGCCGTGGGACACCCCAATCTACGCCTCTCGGGGACATCACAGCAGTGAAAGACCCAGTTTCCACCCTTTAAGACATCACAGCACTGACAGACCAAATTTCACTCTTTCTGTCACACCACAGATGGAACAAGCCCAATTTACACCTATCTGTAACACCCCAGCGCTGACAGTGCCCGGTTTCTCGTCTCCGTGACATAACATCAAAGACAAGTGGGAATTCATCCCCTCCTATAGGCCACAGCAGTGACAGCCTCAGTTTTCCTCTCTCTGGGAGATCACTGCACTGACAAGTCCAATTGACACCTCTCTGTGACACCACGGCGCTGAAAGACCCATTATTCCCCTCTCTGGGACATCACATCAGAACCAATTTAAAACTCTCTCTCATACCACAGCCCTAACAACCCCAATTCCATCCCCTTTGTGGCAACAGACAAGTCATAGCACCTCTGGAACTTTCTCTGGGACTGCACAACAGTGATCACTCCACTTTTCCCCTCTCTGGGACACCACAGCAGTGACAGACTCACTTTTCCCCTCTTTGTGACACCACAGAAGTGACAGGCCCAATTGATGCCTCTCTGTGACACCACAGCAGTGACAGACTCACTTTTCCCCTCTTTGTGACACCACAGAAGTGACAGGCCCAATTGATGCCTCTCTGTGACACCAGTGCAGAGGCAGTCTCAGTTTTTTCCTCTCTCTGACATCACACCAATCAGGGACCCAATTTCCCCCCTCTATGACATCACTGCACTGACAACTCGAATTTACACCTCTCTGGGACACCACAGTGGTGACAGAGGCATTCTTCCCCTCTCTGGGACATCACAGTCATCACAGCCTCCAATTCATCCCCTTTCTAACACCGCAGCAATGACTGATCCACTTGTCCTCCGTTTGTGACATCAGAGCAGTGACAGGCCCAACTTACCTCTGTTTATGACACCAAAGCTGTGGCAGCCTCAGTTTTTTCCTCTCTGTGACAACACAAAAATAAGTGACCCAGTTTCACCTCTCTGTGACATCACTGCAGTCAGTGACAAGTCCAATTTACGCCTCTCTGTGACACCACCGCGGTGACAGACTCATTATTCCCTTCTCTGTGACATCACAGCAGAGACAGAACCAATTCAAACCTCTCCCTGAGACCATAGCCATGACATCCCCAACTGCATCCCCTTTGTGGCAACAGACAAGTCAGAACACCTGTGGAACTTTCTCTCAGACTCCACAGCTCTGATAGCCCCTGTTCTCCCCTCTCTGGGACATCACAGCCGTGGGACACCCCAATCTACGCCTCTCGGGGACATCACAGCAGTGAAAGACCCAGTTTCCACCCTTTAAGACATCACAGCACTGACAGACCAAATTTCACTCTTTCTGTCACACCACAGATGGAACAAGCCCAATTTACACCTATCTGTAACACCCCAGCGCTGACAGTGCCAGGTTTCTCCTCTCCGTGACATAACATCAAAGACAAGTGGGAAATCATCCCCTCCTATAGGCCACAGCAGTGACAGCCTCAGTTTTCCTCTCTCTGGGAGATCACTGCACTGACAAGTCCAATTGACACCTCTCTGTGACACCACGGCGCTGAAAGACCCATTATTCCCCTCTCTGGGACATCACATCAGAACCAATTTAAAACTCTCTCTCATACCACAGCCCTAACAACCCCAATTCCATCCCCTTTGTGGCAACAGACAAGTCATAGCACCTCTGGAACTTTCTCTGGGACTGCACAACAGTGATCACTCCACTTTTCCCCTCTCTGGGACACCACAGCAGTGACAGACTCACTTTTCCCCTCTTTGTGACACCACAGAAGTGACAGGCCCAATTGATGCCTCTCTGTGACACCACAGCAGTGACAGACTCACTTTTCCCCTCTTTGTGACACCACAGAAGTGACAGGCCCAATTGATGCCTCTCTGTGACACCAGTGCAGAGGCAGTCTCAGTTTTTTCCTCTCTCTGACATCACACCAATCAGGGACCCAATTTCCCCCCTCTATGACATCACTGCACTGACAACTCGAATTTACACCTCTCTGGGACACCACAGTGGTGACAGAGGCATTCTTCCCCTCTCTGGGACATCACAGTCATCACAGCCTCCAATTCATCCCCTTTCTAACACCGCAGCAATGACTGATCCACTTGTCCTCCGTTTGTGACATCAGAGCAGTGACAGGCCCAACTTACCTCTGTTTATGACACCAAAGCTGTGGCAGCCTCAGTTTTTTCCTCTCTGTGACAACACAAAAATAAGTGACCCAGTTTCACCTCTCTGTGACATCACTGCAGTCAGTGACAAGTCCAATTTACGCCTCTCTGTGACACCACCGCGGTGACAGACTCATTATTCCCTTCTCTGTGACATCACAGCAGAGACAGAACCAATTCAAACCTCTCCCTGAGACCATAGCCATGACATCCCCAACTGCATCCCCTTTGTGGCAACAGACAAGTCAGAACACCTGTGGAACTTTCTCTCAGACTCCACAGCTCTGATAGCCCCTGTTCTCCCCTCTCTGGGACATCACAGCCGTGGGACACCCCAATCTACGCCTCTCGGGGACATCACAGCAGTGAAAGACCCAGTTTCCACCCTTTAAGACATCACAGCACTGACAGACCAAATTTCACTCTTTCTGTCACACCACAGATGGAACAAGCCCAATTTACACCTATCTGTAACACCCCAGCGCTGACAGTGCCAGGTTTCTCCTCTCCGTGACATAACATCAAAGACAAGTGGGAATTCATCCCCTCCTATAGGCCACAGCAGTGACAGCCTCAGTTTTCCTCTCTCTGGGAGATCACTGCACTGACAAGTCCAATTGACACCTCTCTGTGACACCACGGCGCTGAAAGACCCATTATTCCCCTCTCTGGGACATCACATCAGAACCAATTTAAAACTCTCTCTCATACCACAGCCCTAACAACCCCAATTCCATCCCCTTTGTGGCAACAGACAAGTCATAGCACCTCTGGAACTTTCTCTGGGACTGCACAACAGTGATCACTCCACTTTTCCCCTCTCTGGGACACCACAGCAGTGACAGACTCACTTTTCCCCTCTTTGTGACACCACAGAAGTGACAGGCCCAATTGATGCCTCTCTGTGACACCACAGCAGTGACAGACTCACTTTTCCCCTCTTTGTGACACCACAGAAGTGACAGGCCCAATTGATGCCTCTCTGTGACACCAGTGCAGAGGCAGTCTCAGTTTTTTCCTCTCTCTGACATAACACCAATCAGGGACCCAATTTCCCCCCTCTATGACATCACTGCACTGACAACTCGAATTTACACCTCTCTGGGACACCACAGTGGTGACAGAGGCATTCTTCCCCTCTCTGGGACATCACAGTCATCACAGCCTCCAATTCATCCCCTTTCTAACACCGCAGCAATGACTGATCCACTTGTCCTCCGTTTGTGACATCAGAGCAGTGACAGGCCCAACTTACCTCTGTTTATGACACCAAAGCTGTGGCAGCCTCAGTTTTTTCCTCTCTGTGACAACACAAAAATAAGTGACCCAGTTTCACCTCTCTGTGACATCACTGCAGTCAGTGACAAGTCCAATTTACGCCTCTCTGTGACACCACCGCGGTGACAGACTCATTATTCCCTTCTCTGTGACATCACAGCAGAGACAGAACCAATTCAAACCTCTCCCTGAGACCATAGCCATGACATCCCCAACTGCATCCCCTTTGTGGCAACAGACAAGTCAGAACACCTGTGGAACTTTCTCTCAGACTCCACAGCTCTGATAGCCCCTGTTCTCCCCTCTCTGGGACATCACAGCCGTGGGACACCCCAATCTACGCCTCTCGGGGACATCACAGCAGTGAAAGACCCAGTTTCCACCCTTTAAGACATCACAGCACTGACAGACCAAATTTCACCCTTTCTGTCACACCACAGATGGAACAAGCCCAATTTACACCTATCTGTAACACCCCAGCGATGACAGTGCCAGGTTTCTCCTCTCCGTGACATAACATCAAAGACAAGTGGGAATTCATCCCCTCCTATAGGCCACAGCAGTGACAGCCTCAGTTTTCCTCTCTCTGGGAGATCACTGCACTGACAAGTCCAATTGACACCTCTCTGTGACACCACGGCACTGAAAGACCCATTATTCCCCTCTCTGGGACATCACATCAGAACCAATTTAAAACTCGCTCTCATACCACAGCCCTTACAACCCCAATTCCATCCCCTTTGTGGCAACAGACAAGTCATAGCACTTCTGGAACTTTCTCTGGGACTGCACAACAGTGATCACTCCACTTTTCCCCTCTCTGGGACACCACAGCAGTGACAGACTCACTTTTCCCCTCTTTGTGACACCACAGAAGTGACAGGCCCAATTGATGCCTCTCTGTGACACCAGTGCAGAGGCAGTCTCAGTTTTTTCCTCTCTCTGACATCACACCAATCAGGGACCCATTTTCCCCTCTCTATGACATCACTGCACTGACAACTCGAATTTACGCCTCTCTGGGACACCACAGTGGTGACAGAGGCATTCTTCCCCTCTCTGGGACATCACAGTCATCACAGCCTCAAATTCATCCTCTTTCTAACACCGCAGCAATGACTGATCCACTTGTCCTCCGTTTGTGACATCAGAGCAGTGACAGGCCCAACTTACCTCTGTTTATGACACCAAAGCTGTGGCAGCCTCAGTTTTTCCCTCTCTGTGACATCACAAAAATGAGTGACCCAGTTTCACCTCTCTGTGACATCACTGCAGTCAGTGACAAGTCCAATTTACGCCTCTCTGTGACACCAACGCGGTGACAGACTCATTATTCCCTTCTCTGTGACATCACAGCAGAGACAGAACCAATTAAAACCTCTCCCTGATACCATAGCCATGAAATCCCCAACTGCATCCCCTTTGTGGCAACAGACAAGTCAGAACACCTGTGGAACTTTCTCTCAGACTCCACAGCTCTGATAGCCCCTGTTCTCCCCTCTCTGGGACATCACAGCCGTGGGACACCCCAATCTACGCCTCTCGGGGACATCACAGCAGTGAAAGACCCAGTTTCCACCCTTTAAGACATCACAGCACTGACAGACCAAATTTCACTCTTTCTGTCACACCACAGATGGAAAAAGCCCAATGTTACCGCTGAAGATGAATAGATCACACGGACACAGGTCGAGGTGTGGTGAAGAGAAGAGAGAGTTTATTTTTATCTCCAGGATTTATAGGTTTCTGACCACGGCCAGAGATTGGATGGTCAGGATAACACTTTCTCACTGCACTGGCCATGAGAGATGTCCATCACAAGACGTGTAACAGAAAGAATGTACACATACCTATGTTTACAGTTACTGTCCTGGGAAAGTCTTTAGAAAACTAAGTTAGCAAGCTCAGAAGCTGAGTTTTCAGGGCGACAGCCCAATTTACACCTATCTGTAACACCCCAGCGCTGACAGTGCCAGGTTTCTCCTCTCCGTGACATAACATCAAAGACAAGTGGGAATTCATCCCCTCCTATAGGCCACAGCAGTGACAGCCTCAGTTTTCCTCTCTCTGGGAGATCACTGCACTGACAAGTCCAATTGACACCTCTCTGTGACACCACGGCGCTGAAAGACCCATTATTCCCCTCTCTGGGACATCACATCAGAACCAATTTAAAACTCTCTCTCATACCACAGCCCTAACAACCCCAATTCCATCCCCTTTGTGGCAACAGACAAGTCATAGCACCTCTGGAACTTTCTCTGGGACTGCACAACAGTGATCACTCCACTTTTCCCCTCTCTGGGACACCACAGCAGTGACAGACTCACTTTTCCCCTCTTTGTGACACCACAGAAGCGACAGGCCCAATTGATGCCTCTTTGTGACACCACAGCAGTGACAGACTCACTTTTCCCCTCTTTGTGACACCACAGAAGTGACAGGCCCAATTGATGCCTCTCTGTGACACCAGTGCAGAGGCAGTCTCAGTTTTTTCCTCTCTCTGACATCACACCAATCAGGGACCCATTTTCCCCTCTCTATGACATCACTGCACTGACAACTCGAATTTACGCCTCTCTGGGACACCACAGTGGTGACAGAGGCATTCTTCCCCTCTCTGGGACATCACAGTCATCACAGCCTCAAATTCATCCTCTTTCTAACACCGCAGCAATGACTGATCCACTTGTCCTCCGTTTGTGACATCAGAGCAGTGACAGGCCCAACTTACCTCTGTTTATGACACCAAAGCTGTGGCAGCCTCAGTTTTTTTCCTCTCTGTGACATCACAAAAATGAGTGACCCAGTTTCACCTCTCTGTGACATCACTGCAGTCAGTGACAAGTCCAATTTACGCCTCTCTGTGACACCACCGCGGTGACAGACTCATTATTCCCTTCTCTGTGACATCACAGCAGAGACAGAACCAATTCAAACCTCTCCCTGAGACCATAGCCATGACATCCCCAACTGCATCCCCTTTGTGGCAACAGACAAGTCAGAACACCTGTGGAACTTTCTCTCAGACTCCACAGCTCTGATAGCCTCTGTTCTCCCCTCTCTGGGACATCACAGCCGTGGGACATCCCAATCTACGCCTCTCGGGGACATCACAGCAGTGAAAGACCCAGTTTCCACCCTTTAAGACATCACAGCACTGACAGACCAAATTTCACTCTTTCTGTCACACCACAGATGGAACAAGCCCAATTTACACCTATCTGTAACACCCCAGCGCTGACAGTGCCAGGTTTCTCCTCTCCGTGACATAACATCAAAGACAAGTGGGAATTCATCCCCTCCTATAGGCCACAGCAGTGACAGCCTCAGTTTTCCTCTCTCTGGGAGATCACTGCACTGACAAGTCCAATTGACACCTCTCTGTGACACCACGGCGCTGAAAGACCCATTATTCCCCTCTCTGGGACATCACATCAGAACCAATTTAAAACTCTCTCTCATACCACAGCCCTAACAACCCCAATTCCATCCCCTTTGTGGCAACAGACAAGTCATAGCACCTCTGGAACTTTCTCTGGGACTGCACAACAGTGATCACTCCACTTTTCCCCTCTCTGGGACACCACAGCAGTGACAGACTCACTTTTCCCCTCTTTGTGACACCACAGAAGTGACAGGCCCAATTGATGCCTCTCTGTGACACCAGTGCAGAGGCAGTCTCAGTTTTTTCCTCTCTCTGACATCACACCAATCAGGGACCCATTTTCCCCTCTCTATGACATCACTGCACTGACAACTCGAATTTACGCCTCTCTGGGACACCACAGTGGTGACAGAGGCATTCTTCCCCTCTCTGGGACATCACAGTCATCACAGCCTCAAATTCATCCTCTTTCTAACACCGCAGCAATGACTGATCCACTTGTCCTCCGTTTGTGACATCAGAGCAGTGACAGGCCCAACTTACCTCTGTTTATGACACCAAAGCTGTGGCAGCCTCAGTTTTTTCCTCTCTGTGACATCACAAAAATGAGTGACCCAGTTTCAACTCTCTGTGACATCACTGCAGTCAGTGACAAGTCCAATTTACGCCTCTCTGTGACACCACCGCGGTGACAGACTCATTATTCCCTTCTCTGTGACATCACAGCAGAGACAGAACCAATTCAAACCTCTCCCTGATACCATAGCCATGACATCCCCAACTGCATCCCCTTTGTGGCAACAGACAAGTCAGAACACCTGTAAAACTTTCTCTCAGACTCCACAGCTCTGATAGCCCCTGTTCTCCCCTCTCTGGGACATCACAGCCGTGGGACACCCCAATCTACGCCTCTCAGGGACATCACAGCAGTGAAAGACCCAGTTTCCACCCTTTAAGACATCACAGCACTGACAGACCAAATTTCACTCTTTCTGTCACACCACAGATGGAACAAGCCCAATTTACACCTATCTGTAACACCCCAGCGCTGACAGTGCCACGTTTCTCCTCTCCGTGACATAACATCAAAGACAAGTGGGAATTCATCCCCTCCTATAGGCCACAGCAGTGACAGCCTCAGTTTTCCTCTCTCTGGGAGATCACTGCACTGACAAGTCCAATTGACACCTCTCTGTGACACCACGGCGCTGAAAGACCCATTATTCCCCTCTCTGGGACATCACATCAGAACCAATTTAAAACTCTCTCTCATACCACAGCCCTAACAACCCCAATTCCATCCCCTTTGTGGCAACAGACAAGTCATAGCACCTCTGGAACTTTCTCTGGGACTGCACAACAGTGATCACTCCACTTTTCCCCTCTCTGGGACACCACAGCAGTGACAGACTCACTTTTCCCCTCTTTGTGACACCACAGAAGTGACAGGCCCAATTGATGCCTCTCTGTGACACCAGTGCAGAGGCAGTCTCAGTTTTTTCCTCTCTCTGACATCACACCAATCAGGGACCCATTTTCCCCTCTCTATGACATCACTGCACTGACAACTCGAATTTACGCCTCTCTGGGACACCACAGTGGTGACAGAGGCATTCTTCCCCTCTCTGGGACATCACAGTCATCACAGCATCAAATTCATCCTCTTTCTAACACCGCAGCAATGACTGATCCACTTGTCCTCCATTTGTGACATCAGAGCAGTGACAGGCCAAACTTACCTCTGTTTATGACACCAAAGCTGTGGCAGCCTCAGTTTTTTCCTCTCTGTGACATCACAAAAATGAGTGACCCAGTTTCAACTCTCTGTGACATCACTGCAGTCAGTGACAAGTCCAATTTACGCCTCTCTGTGACACCACCGCGGTGACAGACTCATTATTCCCTTCTCTGTGACATCATAGCAGAGACAGAACCAATTAAAACCTCTCCCTGATACCATAGCCATGACATCCCAAACTGCATCCCCTTTGTGGCAACAGACAAGTCAGAACACCTGTGGAACTTTCTCTCAGACTCCACAGCTCTGATAGCCCCTGTTCTCCCCTCTCTGGGACATCACAGCCGTGTGACATCCCAATCTACGCCTCTCGGGGACATCACAGCAGTGAAAGACCCAGTTTCCACCCTTTAAGACATCACAGCACTGACAGACCAAATTTCACTCTTTCTGTCACACCACAGATGGAACAAGCCCAATTTACACCTATCTGTAACACCCCAGCGCTGACAGTGCCCGGTTTCTCCTCTCCGTGACATAACATCAAAGACAAGTGGGAATTCATCCCCTCCTATAGGCCACAGCAGTGACAGCCTCAGTTTTCCTCTCTCTGGGAGATCACTGCACTGACAAGTCCAATTGACACCTCTCTGTGACACCACGGCGCTGAAAGACCCATTATTCCCCTCTCTGGGACATCACATCAGAACCAATTTAAAACTCTCTCTCATACCACAGCCCTAACAACCCCAATTCCATCCCCTTTGTGGCAACAGACAAGTCATAGCACCTCTGGAACTTTCTCTGGGACTGCACAACAGTGATCACTCCACTTTTCCCCTCTCTGGGACACCACAGCAGTGACAGACTCACTTTTCCCCTCTTTGTGACACCACAGAAGTGACAGGCCCAATTGATGCCTCTCTGTGACACCAGTGCAGAGGCAGTCTCAGTTTTTTCCTCTCTCTGACATCACACCAATCAGGGACCCATTTTCCCCTCTCTATGACATCACTGCACTGACAACTCGAATTTACGCCTCTCTGGGACACCACAGTGGTGACAGAGGCATTCTTCCCCTCTCTGGGACATCACAGTCATCACAGCCTCAAATTCATCCTCTTTCTAACACCGCAGCAATGACTGATCCACTTGTCCTCCGTTTGTAACATCAGAGCAGTGACAGGCCCAACTTACCTCTGTTTATGACACCAAAGCTGTGGCAGCCTCAGTTTTTTCCTCTCTGTGACATCACAAAAATGAGTGACCCAGTTTCACCTCTCTGTGACATCACTGCAGTCAGTGACAAGTCCAATTTACGCCTCTCTGTGACACCACCGCGGTGACAGACTCATTATTCCCTTCTCTGTGACATCACAGCAGAGACAGAACCAATTCAAACCTCTCCCTGAGACCATAGCCATGACATCCCCAACTGCATCCCCTTTGTGGCAACAGACAAGTCAGAACACCTGTGGAACTTTCTCTCAGACTCCACAGCTCTGATAGCCCCTGTTCTCCCCTCTCTGGGACATCACAGCCGTGGGACACCCCAATCTACGCCTCTCGGGGACATCACAGCAGTGAAAGACCCAGTTTCCACCCTTTAAGACATCACAGCACTGACAGACCAAATTTCACCCTTTCTGTCACACCACAGATGGAACAAGCCCAATTTACACCTATCTGTAACACCCCAGCGATGACAGTGCCAGGTTTCTCCTCTCCGTGACATAACATCAAAGACAAGTGGGAATTCATCCCCTCCTATAGGCCACAGCAGTGACAGCCTCAGTTTTCCTCTCTCTGGGAGATCACTGCACTGACAAGTCCAATTGACACCTCTCTGTGACACCACGGCGCTGAAAGACCCATTATTCCCCTCTCTGGGACATCACATCAGAACCAATTTAAAACTCTCTCTCATACCACAGCCCTAACAACCCCAATTCCATCCCCTTTGTGGCAACAGACAAGTCATAGCACCTCTGGAACTTTCTCTGGGACTGCACAACAGTGATCACTCCACTTTTCCCCTCTCTGGGACACCACAGCAGTGACAGACTCACTTTTCCCCTCTTTGTGACACCACAGAAGTGACAGGCCCAATTGATGCCTCTCTGTGACACCAGTGCAGAGGCAGTCTCAGTTTTTTCCTCTCTCTGACATCACACCAATCAGGGACCCATTTTCCCCTCTCTATGACATCACTGCACTGACAACTCGAATTTACGCCTCTCTGGGACACCACAGTGGTGACAGAGGCATTCTTCCCCTCTCTGGGACATCACAGTCATCACAGCATCAAATTCATCCTCTTTCTAACACCGCAGCAATGACTGATCCACTTGTCCTCCATTTGTGACATCAGAGCAGTGACAGGCCAAACTTACCTCTGTTTATGACACCAAAGCTGTGGCAGCCTCAGTTTTTTCCTCTCTGTGACATCACAAAAATGAGTGACCCAGTTTCAACTCTCTGTGACATCACTGCAGTCAGTGACAAGTCCAATTTACGCCTCTCTGTGACACCACCGCGGTGACAGACTCATTATTCCCTTCTCTGTGACATCATAGCAGAGACAGAACCAATTAAAACCTCTCCCTGATACCATAGCCATGACATCCCAAACTGCATCCCCTTTGTGGCAACAGACAAGTCAGAACACCTGTGGAACTTTCTCTCAGACTCCACAGCTCTGATAGCCCCTGTTCTCCCCTCTCTGGGACATCACAGCCGTGTGACATCCCAATCTACGCCTCTCGGGGACATCACAGCAGTGAAAGACCCAGTTTCCACCCTTTAAGACATCACAGCACTGACAGACCAAATTTCACTCTTTCTGTCACACCACAGATGGAACAAGCTCAATTTACACCTATCTGTAACACCCCAGCGCTGACAGTGCCCGGTTTCTCCTCTCCGTGACATAACATCAAAGACAAGTGGGAATTCATCCCCTCCTATAGGCCACAGCAGTGACAGCCTCAGTTTTCCTCTCTCTGGGAGATCACTGCACTGACAAGTCCAATTGACACCTCTCTGTGACACCACGGCGCTGAAAGACCCATTATTCCCCTCTCTGGGACATCACATCAGAACCAATTTAAAACTCTCTCTCATACCACAGCCCTAACAACCCCAATTCCATCCCCTTTGTGGCAACAGACAAGTCATAGCACCTCTGGAACTTTCTCTGGGACTGCACAACAGTGATCACTCCACTTTTCCCCTCTCTGGGACACCACAGCAGTGACAGACTCACTTTTCCCCTCTTTGTGACACCACAGAAGTGACAGGCCCAATTGATGCCTCTCTGTGACACCAGTGCAGAGGCAGTCTCAGTTTTTTCCTCTCTCTGACATCACACCAATCAGGGACCCATTTTCCCCTCTCTATGACATCACTGCACTGACAACTCGAATTTACGCCTCTCTGGGACACCACAGTGGTGACAGAGGCATTCTTCCCCTCTCTGGGACATCACAGTCATCACAGCCTCAAATTCATCCTCTTTCTAACACCGCAGCAATGACTGATCCACTTGTCCTCCGTTTGTAACATCAGAGCAGTGACAGGCCCAACTTACCTCTGTTTATGACACCAAAGCTGTGGCAGCCTCAGTTTTTTCCTCTCTGTGACATCACAAAAATGAGTGACCCAGTTTCACCTCTCTGTGACATCACTGCAGTCAGTGACAAGTCCAATTTACGCCTCTCTGTGACACCACCGCGGTGACAGACTCATTATTCCCTTCTCTGTGACATCACAGCAGAGACAGAACCAATTCAAACCTCTCCCTGAGACCATAGCCATGACATCCCCAACTGCATCCCCTTTGTGGCAACAGACAAGTCAGAACACCTGTGGAACTTTCTCTCAGACTCCACAGCTCTGATAGCCCCTGTTCTCCCCTCTCTGGGACATCACAGCCGTGGGACACCCCAATCTACGCCTCTCGGGGACATCACAGCAGTGAAAGACCCAGTTTCCACCCTTTAAGACATCACAGCACTGACAGACCAAATTTCACCCTTTCTGTCACACCACAGATGGAACAAGCCCAATTTACACCTATCTGTAACACCCCAGCGATGACAGTGCCAGGTTTCTCCTCTCCGTGACATAACATCAAAGACAAGTGGGAATTCATCCCCTCCTATAGGCCACAGCAGTGACAGCCTCAGTTTTCCTCTCTCTGGGAGATCACTGCACTGACAAGTCCAATTGACACCTCTCTGTGACACCACGGCGCTGAAAGACCCATTATTCCCCTCTCTGGGACATCACATCAGAACCAATTTAAAACTCTCTCTCATACCACAGCCCTAACAACCCCAATTCCATCCCCTTTGTGGCAACAGACAAGTCATAGCACCTCTGGAACTTTCTCTGGGACTGCACAACAGTGATCACTCCACTTTTCCCCTCTCTGGGACACCACAGCAGTGACAGACTCACTTTTCCCCACTTTGTGACACCACAGAAGTGACAGGCCCAATTGATGCCTCTCTGTGACACCAGTGCAGAGGCAGTCTCAGTTTTTTCCTCTCTCTGACATCACACCAATCAGGGACCCAATTTCCCCCCTCTATGACATCACTGCACTGACAACTCGAATTTACACCTCTCTGGGACACCACAGTGGTGACAGAGGCATTCTTCCCCTCTCTGGGACATCACAGTCATCACAGCCTCCAATTCATCCCCTTTCTAACACCGCAGCAATGACTGATCCACTTGTCCTCCGTTTGTGACATCAGAGCAGTGACAGGCCCAACTTACCTCTGTTTATGACACCAAAGCTGTGGCAGCCTCAGTTTTTTCCTCTCTGTGACAACACAAAAATAAGTGACCCAGTTTCACCTCTCTGTGACATCACTGCAGTCAGTGACAAGTCCAATTTACGCCTCTCTGTGACACCACCGCGGTGACAGACTCATTATTCCCTTCTCTGTGACATCACAGCAGAGACAGAACCAATTCAAACCTCTCCCTGAGACCATAGCCATGACATCCCCAACTGCATCCCCTTTGTGGCAACAGACAAGTCAGAACACCTGTGGAACTTTCTCTCAGACTCCACAGCTCTGATAGCCCCTGTTCTCCCCTCTCTGGGACATCACAGCCGTGGGACACCCCAATCTACGCCTCTCGGGGACATCACAGCAGTGAAAGACCCAGTTTCCACCCTTTAAGACATCACAGCACTGACAGACCAAATTTCACTCTTTCTGTCACACCACAGATGGAACAAGCCCAATTTACACCTATCTGTAACACCCCAGCGCTGACAGTGCCAGGTTTCTCCTCTCCGTGACATAACATCAAAGACAAGTGGGAATTCATCCCCTCCTATAGGCCACAGCAGTGACAGCCTCAGTTTTCCTCTCTCTGGGAGATCACTGCACTGACAAGTCCAATTGACACCTCTCTGTGACACCACGGCGCTGAAAGACCCATTATTCCCCTCTCTGGGACATCACATCAGAACCAATTTAAAACTCTCTCTCATACCACAGCCCTAACAACCCCAATTCCATCCCCTTTGTGGCAACAGACAAGTCATAGCACCTCTGGAACTTTCTCTGGGACTGCACAACAGTGATCACTCCACTTTTCCCCTCTCTGGGACACCACAGCAGTGACAGACTCACTTTTCCCCTCTTTGTGACACCACAGAAGTGACAGGCCCAATTGATGCCTCTCTGTGACACCACAGCAGTGACAGACTCACTTTTCCCCTCTTTGTGACACCACAGAAGTGACAGGCCCAATTGATGCCTCTCTGTGACACCAGTGCAGAGGCAGTCTCAGTTTTTTCCTCTCTCTGACATCACACCAATCAGGGACCCAATTTCCCCCCTCTATGACATCACTGCACTGACAACTCGAATTTACACCTCTCTGGGACACCACAGTGGTGACAGAGGCATTCTTCCCCTCTCTGGGACATCACAGTCATCACAGCCTCCAATTCATCCCCTTTCTAACACCGCAGCAATGACTGATCCACTTGTCCTCCGTTTGTGACATCAGAGCAGTGACAGGCCCAACTTACCTCTGTTTATGACACCAAAGCTGTGGCAGCCTCAGTTTTTTCCTCTCTGTGACAACACAAAAATAAGTGACCCAGTTTCACCTCTCTGTGACATCACTGCAGTCAGTGACAAGTCCAATTTACGCCTCTCTGTGACACCACCGCGGTGACAGACTCATTATTCCCTTCTCTGTGACATCACAGCAGAGACAGAACCAATTCAAACCTCTCCCTGAGACCATAGCCATGACATCCCCAACTGCATCCCCTTTGTGGCAACAGACAAGTCAGAACACCTGTGGAACTTTCTCTCAGACTCCACAGCTCTGATAGCCCCTGTTCTCCCCTCTCTGGGACATCACAGCCGTGGGACACCCCAATCTACGCCTCTCGGGGACATCACAGCAGTGAAAGACCCAGTTTCCACCCTTTAAGACATCACAGCACTGACAGACCAAATTTCACTCTTTCTGTCACACCACAGATGGAACAAGCCCAATTTACACCTATCTGTAACACCCCAGCGCTGACAGTGCCAGGTTTCTCCTCTCCGTGACATAACATCAAAGACAAGTGGGAATTCATCCCCTCCTATAGGCCACAGCAGTGACAGCCTCAGTTTTCCTCTCTCTGGGAGATCACTGCACTGACAAGTCCAATTGACACCTCTCTGTGACACCACGGCGCTGAAAGACCCATTATTCCCCTCTCTGGGACATCACATCAGAACCAATTTAAAACTCTCTCTCATACCACAGCCCTAACAACCCCAATTCCATCCCCTTTGTGGCAACAGACAAGTCATAGCACCTCTGGAACTTTCTCTGGGACTGCACAACAGTGATCACTCCACTTTTCCCCTCTCTGGGACACCACAGCAGTGACAGACTCACTTTTCCCCTCTTTGTGACACCACAGAAGTGACAGGCCCAATTGATGCCTCTCTGTGACACCACAGCAGTGACAGACTCACTTTTCCCCTCTTTGTGACACCACAGAAGTGACAGGCCCAATTGATGCCTCTCTGTGACACCAGTGCAGAGGCAGTCTCAGTTTTTTCCTCTCTCTGACATAACACCAATCAGGGACCCAATTTCCCCTCTCTATGACATCACTGCACTGACAACTCGAATTTACACCTCTCTGGGACACCACAGTGGTGACAGAGGCATTCTTCCCCTCTCTGGGACATCACAGTCATCACAGCCTCCAATTCATCCCCTTTCTAACACCGCAGCAATGACTGATCCACTTGTCCTCCGTTTGTGACATCAGAGCAGTGACAGGCCCAACTTACCTCTGTTTATGACACCAAAGCTGTGGCAGCCTCAGTTTTTTCCTCTCTGTGACAACACAAAAATAAGTGACCCAGTTTCACCTCTCTGTGACATCACTGCAGTCAGTGACAAGTCCAATTTACGCCTCTCTGTGACACCACCGCGGTGACAGACTCATTATTCCCTTCTCTGTGACATCACAGCAGAGACAGAACCAATTCAAACCTCTCCCTGAGACCATAGCCATGACATCCCCAACTGCATCCCCTTTGTGGCAACAGACAAGTCAGAACACCTGTGGAACTTTCTCTCAGACTCCACAGCTCTGATAGCCCCTGTTCTCCCCTCTCTGGGACATCACAGCCGTGGGACACCCCAATCTACGCCTCTCGGGGACATCACAGCAGTGAAAGACCCAGTTTCCACCCTTTAAGACATCACAGCACTGACAGACCAAATTTCACCCTTTCTGTCACACCACAGATGGAACAAGCCCAATTTACACCTATCTGTAACACCCCAGCGATGACAGTGCCAGGTTTCTCCTCTCCGTGACATAACATCAAAGACAAGTGGGAATTCATCCCCTCCTATAGGCCACAGCAGTGACAGCCTCAGTTTTCCTCTCTCTGGGAGATCACTGCACTGACAAGTCCAATTGACACCTCTCTGTGACACCACGGCACTGAAAGACCCATTATTCCCCTCTCTGGGACATCACATCAGAACCAATTTAAAACTCGCTCTCATACCACAGCCCTTACAACCCCAATTCCATCCCCTTTGTGGCAACAGACAAGTCATAGCACTTCTGGAACTTTCTCTGGGACTGCACAACAGTGATCACTCCACTTTTCCCCTCTCTGGGACACCACAGCAGTGACAGACTCACTTTTCCCCTCTTTGTGACACCACAGAAGTGACAGGCCCAATTGATGCCTCTCTGTGACACCAGTGCAGAGGCAGTCTCAGTTTTTTCCTCTCTCTGACATCACACCAATCAGGGACCCATTTTCCCCTCTCTATGACATCACTGCACTGACAACTCGAATTTACGCCTCTCTGGGACACCACAGTGGTGACAGAGGCATTCTTCCCCTCTCTGGGACATCACAGTCATCACAGCCTCAAATTCATCCTCTTTCTAACACCGCAGCAATGACTGATCCACTTGTCCTCCGTTTGTGACATCAGAGCAGTGACAGGCCCAACTTACCTCTGTTTATGACACCAAAGCTGTGGCAGCCTCAGTTTTTTCCTCTCTGTGACATCACAAAAATGAGTGACCCAGTTTCACCTCTCTGTGACATCACTGCAGTCAGTGACAAGTCCAATTTACGCCTCTCTGTGACACCACCGCGGTGACAGACTCATTATTCCCTTCTCTGTGACATCACAGCAGAGACAGAACCAATTCAAACCTCTCCCTGAGACCATAGCCATGAAATCCCCAACTGCATCCCCTTTGTGGCAACAGACAAGTCAGAACACCTGTGGAACTTTCTCTCAGACTCCACAGCTCTGATAGCCCCTGTTCTCCCCTCTCTGGGACATCACAGCCGTGGGACACCCCAATCTACGCCTCTCGGGGACATCACAGCAGTGAAAGACCCAGTTTCCACCCTTTAAGACATCACAGCACTGACAGACCAAATTTCACTCTTTCTGTCACACCACAGATGGAACAAGCCCAATGTTACCGCTGAAGATGAATAGATCACACGGACACAGGTCGAGGTGTGGTGAAGAGAAGAGAGAGTTTATTTTTATCTCCAGGATTTATAGGTTTCTGACCACGGCCAGAGATTGGATGGTCAGGATAACACTTTCTCACTGCACTGGCCATGAGAGATGTCCATCACAAGACGTGTAACAGAAAGAATGTACACATACCTATGTTTACAGTTACTGTCCTGGGAAAGTCTTTAGAAAACTAAGTTAGCAAGCTCAGAAGCTGAGTTTTCAGGGCGACAGCCCAATTTACACCTATCTGTAACACCCCAGCGCTGACAGTGCCAGGTTTCTCCTCTCCGTGACATAACATCAAAGACAAGTGGGAATTCATCCCCTCCTATAGGCCACAGCAGTGACAGCCTCAGTTTTCCTCTCTCTGGGAGATCACTGCACTGACAAGTCCAATTGACACCTCTCTGTGACACCACGGCGCTGAAAGACCCATTATTCCCCTCTCTGGGACATCACATCAGAACCAATTTAAAACTCTCTCTCATACCACAGCCCTAACAACCCCAATTCCATCCCCTTTGTGGCAACAGACAAGTCATAGCACCTCTGGAACTTTCTCTGGGACTGCACAACAGTGATCACTCCACTTTTCCCCTCTCTGGGACACCACAGCAGTGACAGACTCACTTTTCCCCTCTTTGTGACACCACAGAAGCGACAGGCCCAATTGATGCCTCTTTGTGACACCACAGCAGTGACAGACTCACTTTTCCCCTCTTTGTGACACCACAGAAGTGACAGGCCCAATTGATGCCTCTCTGTGACACCAGTGCAGAGGCAGTCTCAGTTTTTTCCTCTCTCTGACATCACACCAATCAGGGACCCATTTTCCCCTCTCTATGACATCACTGCACTGACAACTCGAATTTACGCCTCTCTGGGACACCACAGTGGTGACAGAGGCATTCTTCCCCTCTCTGGGACATCACAGTCATCACAGCCTCAAATTCATCCTCTTTCTAACACCGCAGCAATGACTGATCCACTTGTCCTCCGTTTGTGACATCAGAGCAGTGACAGGCCCAACTTACCTCTGTTTATGACACCAAAGCTGTGGCAGCCTCAGTTTTTTCCTCTCTGTGACATCACAAAAATGAGTGACCCAGTTTCACCTCTCTGTGACATCACTGCAGTCAGTGACAAGTCCAATTTACGCCTCTCTGTGACACCACCGCGGTGACAGACTCATTATTCCCTTCTCTGTGACATCACAGCAGAGACAGAACCAATTCAAACCTCTCCCTGAGACCATAGTCATGACATCCCCAACTGCATCCCCTTTGTGGCAACAGACAAGTCAGAACAACTGTGAAACTTTCTCTCAGACTCCACAGCTCTGATAGCCTCTGTTCTCCCCTCTCTGGGACATCACAGCCGTGGGACACCCCAATCTACGCCTCTCGGGGACATCACAGCAGTGAAAGACCCAGTTTCCACCCTTTAAGACATCACAGCACTGACAGACCAAATTTCACTCTTTCTGTCACACCACAGATGGAACAAGCCCAATGTTACTGCTGAAGATGAATAGATCACACGGACACAGGTCGAGGTGTGGTGAAGAGAAGAGAGAGTTTATTTTTATCTCCAGGATTTATAGGTTTCTGACCACGGCCAGAGATTGGATGGTCAGGATAACACTTTTTCACTGCACTGGCCATGAGAGATGTCCATCACAAGACGTGTAACAGAAAGAATGTACACATACCTATGTTTACAGTTACTGTCCTGGGAAAGTCTTTAGAAAACTAAGTTAGCAAGCTCAGAAGCTGAGTTTTCAGGGCGACAGCCCAATTTACACCTATCTGTAACACCCCAGCGCTGACAGTGCCCGGTTTCTCCTCTCCGTGACATAACATCAAAGACAAGTGGGAATTCATCCCCTCCTATAGGCCACAGCAGTGACAGCCTCAGTTTTCCTCTCTCTGGGAGATCACTGCACTGACAAGTCCAATTGACACCTCTCTGTGACACCACGGCACTGAAAGACCCATTATTCCCCTCTCTGGGACATCACATCAGAACCAATTTAAAACTCTCTCTCATACCACAGCCCTAACAACCCCAATTCCATCCCCTTTGTGGCAACAGACAAGTCATAGCACCTCTGGAACTTTCTCTGGGACTGCACAACAGTGATCACTCCACTTTTCCCCTCTCTGGGACACCACAGCAGTGACAGACTCACTTTTCCCCTCTTTGTGACACCACAGAAGTGACAGGCCCAATTGATGCCTCTCTGTGACACCACAGCAGTGACAGACTCACTTTTCCCCTCTTTGTGACACCACAGAAGTGACAGGCCCAATTGATGCCTCTCTGTGACACCAGTGCAGAGGCAGTCTCAGTTTTTTCCTCTCTCTGACATAACACCAATCAGGGACCCAATTTCCCCTCTCTATGACATCACTGCACTGACAACTCGAATTTACACCTCTCTGGGACACCACAGTGGTGACAGAGGCATTCTTCCCCTCTCTGGGACATCACAGTCATCACAGCCTCCAATTCATCCCCTTTCTAACACCGCAGCAATGACTGATCCACTTGTCCTCCGTTTGTGACATCAGAGCAGTGACAGGCCCAACTTACCTCTGTTTATGACACCAAAGCTGTGGCAGCCTCAGTTTTTTCCTCTCTGTGACAACACAAAAATAAGTGACCCAGTTTCACCTCTCTGTGACATCACTGCAGTCAGTGACAAGCCCAATTTACGCCTCTCTGTGACACCACCGCGGTGACAGACTCATTATTCCCTTCTCTGTGACATCACAGCAGAGACAGAACCAATTCAAACCTCTCCCTGAGACCATAGCCATGACATCCCCAACTGCATCCCCTTTGTGGCAACAGACAAGTCAGAACACCTGTGGAACTTTCTCTCAGACTCCACAGCTCTGATAGCCCCTGTTCTCCCCTCTCTGGGACATCACAGCCGTGGGACACCCCAATCTACGCCTCTCGGGGACATCACAGCAGTGAAAGACCCAGTTTCCACCCTTTAAGACATCACAGCACTGACAGACCAAATTTCACCCTTTCTGTCACACCACAGATGGAACAAGCCCAATTTACACCTATCTGTAACACCCCAGCGATGACAGTGCCAGGTTTCTCCTCTCCGTGACATAACATCAAAGACAAGTGGGAATTCATCCCCTCCTATAGGCCACAGCAGTGACAGCCTCAGTTTTCCTCTCTCTGGGAGATCACTGCACTGACAAGTCCAATTGACACCTCTCTGTGACACCACGGCACTGAAAGACCCATTATTCCCCTCTCTGGGACATCACATCAGAACCAATTTAAAACTCGCTCTCATACCACAGCCCTTACAACCCCAATTCCATCCCCTTTGTGGCAACAGACAAGTCATAGCACTTCTGGAACTTTCTCTGGGACTGCACAACAGTGATCACTCCACTTTTCCCCTCTCTGGGACACCACAGCAGTGACAGACTCACTTTTCCCCTCTTTGTGACACCACAGAAGTGACAGGCCCAATTGATGCCTCTCTGTGACACCAGTGCAGAGGCAGTCTCAGTTTTTTCCTCTCTCTGACATCACACCAATCAGGGACCCATTTTCCCCTCTCTATGACATCACTGCACTGACAACTCGAATTTACGCCTCTCTGGGACACCACAGTGGTGACAGAGGCATTCTTCCCCTCTCTGGGACATCACAGTCATCACAGCCTCAAATTCATCCTCTTTCTAACACCGCAGCAATGACTGATCCACTTGTCCTCCGTTTGTGACATCAGAGCAGTGACAGGCCCAACTTACCTCTGTTTATGACACCAAAGCTGTGGCAGCCTCAGTTTTTTCCTCTCTGTGACATCACAAAAATGAGTGACCCAGTTTCACCTCTCTGTGACATCACTGCAGTCAGTGACAAGTCCAATTTACGCCTCTCTGTGACACCACCGCGGTGACAGACTCATTATTCCCTTCTCTGTGACATCACAGCAGAGACAGAACCAATTAAAACCTCTCCCTGATACCATAGCCATGAAATCCCCAACTGCATCCCCTTTGTGGCAACAGACAAGTCAGAACACCTGTGGAACTTTCTCTCAGACTCCACAGCTCTGATAGCCCCTGTTCTCCCCTCTCTGGGACATCACAGCCGTGGGACACCCCAATCTACGCCTCTCGGGGACATCACAGCAGTGAAAGACCCAGTTTCCACCCTTTAAGACATCACAGCACTGACAGACCAAATTTCACTCTTTCTGTCACACCACAGATGGAACAAGCCCAATGTTACCGCTGAAGATGAATAGATCACACGGACACAGGTCGAGGTGTGGTGAAGAGAAGAGAGAGTTTATTTTTATCTCCAGGATTTATAGGTTTCTGACCACGGCCAGAGATTGGATGGTCAGGATAACACTTTCTCACTGCACTGGCCATGAGAGATGTCCATCACAAGACGTGTAACAGAAAGAATGTACACATACCTATGTTTACAGTTACTGTCCTGGGAAAGTCTTTAGAAAACTAAGTTAGCAAGCTCAGAAGCTGAGTTTTCAGGGCGACAGCCCAATTTACACCTATCTGTAACACCCCAGCGCTGACAGTGCCAGGTTTCTCCTCTCCGTGACATAACATCAAAGACAAGTGGGAATTCATCCCCTCCTATAGGCCACAGCAGTGACAGCCTCAGTTTTCCTCTCTCTGGGAGATCACTGCACTGACAAGTCCAATTGACACCTCTCTGTGACACCACGGCGCTGAAAGACCCATTATTCCCCTCTCTGGGACATCACATCAGAACCAATTTAAAACTCTCTCTCATACCACAGCCCTAACAACCCCAATTCCATCCCCTTTGTGGCAACAGACAAGTCATAGCACCTCTGGAACTTTCTCTGGGACTGCACAACAGTGATCACTCCACTTTTCCCCTCTCTGGGACACCACAGCAGTGACAGACTCACTTTTCCCCTCTTTGTGACACCACAGAAGCGACAGGCCCAATTGATGCCTCTTTGTGACACCACAGCAGTGACAGACTCACTTTTCCCCTCTTTGTGACACCACAGAAGTGACAGGCCCAATTGATGCCTCTCTGTGACACCAGTGCAGAGGCAGTCTCAGTTTTTTCCTCTCTCTGACATCACACCAATCAGGGACCCATTTTCCCCTCTCTATGACATCACTGCACTGACAACTCGAATTTACGCCTCTCTGGGACACCACAGTGGTGACAGAGGCATTCTTCCCCTCTCTGGGACATCACAGTCATCACAGCCTCAAATTCATCCTCTTTCTAACACCGCAGCAATGACTGATCCACTTGTCCTCCGTTTGTGACATCAGAGCAGTGACAGGCCCAACTTACCTCTGTTTATGACACCAAAGCTGTGGCAGCCTCAGTTTTTTCCTCTCTGTGACATCACAAAAATGAGTGACCCAGTTTCACCTCTCTGTGACATCACTGCAGTCAGTGACAAGTCCAATTTACGCCTCTCTGTGACACCACCGCGGTGACAGACTCATTATTCCCTTCTCTGTGACATCACAGCAGAGACAGAACCAATTCAAACCTCTCCCTGAGACCATAGTCATGACATCCCCAACTGCATCCCCTTTGTGGCAACAGACAAGTCAGAACAACTGTGAAACTTTCTCTCAGACTCCACAGCTCTGATAGCCTCTGTTCTCCCCTCTCTGGGACATCACAGCCGTGGGACACCCCAATCTACGCCTCTCGGGGACATCACAGCAGTGAAAGACCCAGTTTCCACCCTTTAAGACATCACAGCACTGACAGACCAAATTTCACTCTTTCTGTCACACCACAGATGGAACAAGCCCAATGTTACTGCTGAAGATGAATAGATCACACGGACACAGGTCGAGGTGTGGTGAAGAGAAGAGAGAGTTTATTTTTATCTCCAGGATTTATAGGTTTCTGACCACGGCCAGAGATTGGATGGTCAGGATAACACTTTTTCACTGCACTGGCCATGAGAGATGTCCATCACAAGACGTGTAACAGAAAGAATGTACACATACCTATGTTTACAGTTACTGTCCTGGGAAAGTCTTTAGAAAACTAAGTTAGCAAGCTCAGAAGCTGAGTTTTCAGGGCGACAGCCCAATTTACACCTATCTGTAACACCCCAGCGCTGACAGTGCCCGGTTTCTCCTCTCCGTGACATAACATCAAAGACAAGTGGGAATTCATCCCCTCCTATAGGCCACAGCAGTGACAGCCTCAGTTTTCCTCTCTCTGGGAGATCACTGCACTGACAAGTCCAATTGACACCTCTCTGTGACACCACGGCACTGAAAGACCCATTATTCCCCTCTCTGGGACATCACATCAGAACCAATTTAAAACTCTCTCTCATACCACAGCCCTAACAACCCCAATTCCATCCCCTTTGTGGCAACAGACAAGTCATAGCACCTCTGGAACTTTCTCTGGGACTGCACAACAGTGATCACTCCACTTTTCCCCTCTCTGGGACACCACAGCAGTGACAGACTCACTTTTCCCCTCTTTGTGACACCACAGAAGCGACAGGCCCAATTGATGCCTCTTTGTGACACCACAGCAGTGACAGACTCACTTTTCCCCTCTTTGTGACACCACAGAAGTGACAGGCCCAATTGATGCCTCTCTGTGACACCAGTGCAGAGGCAGTCTCAGTTTTTTCCTCTCTCTGACATCACACCAATCAGGGACCCATTTTCCCCTCTCTATGACATCACTGCACTGACAACTCGAATTTACGCCTCTCTGGGACACCACAGTGGTGACAGAGGCATTCTTCCCCTCTCTGGGACATCACAGTCATCACAGCCTCAAATTCATCCTCTTTCTAACACCGCAGCAATGACTGATCCACTTGTCCTCCGTTTGTGACATCAGAGCAGTGACAGGCCCAACTTACCTCTGTTTATGACACCAAAGCTGTGGCAGCCTCAGTTTTTTCCTCTCTGTGACATCACAAAAATGAGTGACCCAGTTTCACCTCTCTGTGACATCACTGCAGTCAGTGACAAGTCCAATTTACGCCTCTCTGTGACACCACCGCGGTGACAGACTCATTATTCCCTTCTCTGTGACATCACAGCAGAGACAGAACCAATTCAAACCTCTCCCTGATACCATAGCCATGACATCCCCAACTGCATCCCCTTTGTGGCAACAGACAAGTCAGAACACCTGTGGAACTTTCTCTCAGACTCCACAGCTCTGATAGCCCCTGTTCTCCCCTCTCTGGGACATCACAGCCGTGGGACATTCCAATCTACGCCTCTCGGGGACATCACAGCAGTGAAAGACCCAGTTTCCACCCTTTAAGACATCACAGCACTGACAGACCAAATTTCACTCTTTCTGTCACACCACAGATGGAACAAGCCCAATTTACACCTATCTGTAACACCCCAGCGCTGACAGTGCCCGGTTTCTCGTCTCCGTGACATAACATCAAAGACAAGTGGGAATTCATCCCCTCCTATAGGCCACAGCAGTGACAGCCTCAGTTTTCCTCTCTCTGGGAGATCACTGCACTGACAAGTCCAATTGACACCTCTCTGTGACACCACGGCGCTGAAAGACCCATTATTCCCCTCTCTGGGACATCACATCAGAACCAATTTAAAACTCTCTCTCATACCACAGCCCTAACAACCCCAATTCCATCCCCTTTGTGGCAACAGACAAGTCATAGCACCTCTGGAACTTTCTCTGGGACTGCACAACAGTGATCACTCCACTTTTCCCCTCTCTGGGACACCACAGCAGTGACAGACTCACTTTTCCCCTCTTTGTGACACCACAGAAGTGACAGGCCCAATTGATGCCTCTCTGTGACACCAGTGCAGAGGCAGTCTCAGTTTTTTCCTCTCTCTGACATCACACCAATCAGGGACCCATTTTCCCCTCTCTATGACATCACTGCACTGACAACTCGAATTTACGCCTCTCTGGGACACCACAGTGGTGACAGAGGCATTCTTCCCCTCTCTGGGACATCACAGTCATCACAGCCTCAAATTCATCCTCTTTCTAACACCGCAGCAATGACTGATCCACTTGTCCTCCGTTTGTGACATCAGAGCAGTGACAGGCCCAACTTACCTCTGTTTATGACACCAAAGCTGTGGCAGCCTCAGTTTTTTCCTCTCTGTGACATCACAAAAATGAGTGACCCAGTTTCACCTCTCTGTGACATCACTGCAGTCAGTGACAAGTCCAATTTACGCCTCTCTGTGACACCACCGCGGTGACAGACTCATTATTCCCTTCTCTGTGACATCACAGCAGAGACAGAACCAATTCAAACCTCTCCCTGATACCATAGCCATGACATCCCCAACTGCATCCCCTTTGTGGCAACAGACAAGTCAGAACACCTGTGGAACTTTCTCTCAGACTCCACAGCTCTGATAGCCTCTGTTCTCCCCTCTCTGGGACATCACAGCCGTGGGACATCCCAATCTACGCCTCTCGGGGACATCACAGCAGTGAAAGACCCAGTTTCCACCCTTTAAGACATCACAGCACTGACAGACCAAATTTCACTCTTTCTGTCACACCACAGATGGAACAAGCCCAATTTACACCTATCTGTAACACCCCAGCGCTGACAGTGCCAGGTTTCTCCTCTCCGTGACATAACATCAAAGACAAGTGGGAATTCATCCCCTCCTATAGGCCACAGCAGTGACAGCCTCAGTTTTCCTCTCTCTGGGAGATCACTGCACTGACAAGTCCAATTGACACCTCTCTGTGACACCACGGCGCTGAAAGACCCATTATTCCCCTCTCTGGGACATCACATCAGAACCAATTTAAAACTCTCTCTCATACCACAGCCCTAACAACCCCAATTCCATCCCCTTTGTGGCAACAGACAAGTCATAGCACCTCTGGAACTTTCTCTGGGACTGCACAACAGTGATCACTCCACTTTTCCCCTCTCTGGGACACCACAGCAGTGACAGACTCACTTTTCCCCTCTTTGTGACACCACAGAAGTGACAGGCCCAATTGATGCCTCTCTGTGACACCAGTGCAGAGGCAGTCTCAGTTTTTTCCTCTCTCTGACATCACACCAATCAGGGACCCATTTTCCCCTCTCTATGACATCACTGCACTGACAACTCGAATTTATGCCTCTCTGGGACACCACAGTGGTGACAGAGGCATTCTTCCCCTCTCTGGGACATCACAGTCATCACAGCCTCAAATTCATCCTCTTTCTAACACCGCAGCAATGACTGATCCACTTGTCCTCCGTTTGTGACATCAGAGCAGTGACAGGCCCAACTTACCTCTGTTTATGACACCAAAGCTGTGGCAGCCTCAGTTTTTTCCTCTCTGTGACATCACAAAAATGAGTGACCCAGTTTCACCTCTCTGTGACATCACTGCAGTCAGTGACAAGTCCAATTTACGCCTCTCTGTGACACCACCGCGGTGACAGACTCATTATTCCCTTCTCTGTGACATCACAGCAGAGACAGAACCAATTCAAACCTCTCCCTGATACCATAGCCATGACATCCCCAACTGCATCCCCTTTGTGGCAACAGACAAGTCAGAACACCTGTGGAACTTTCTCTCAGACTCCACAGCCCTGATAGCCCCTGTTCTCCCCTCTCTGGGACATCACAGCCGTGGGACACCCCAATCTACGCCTCTCAGGGACATCACAGCAGTGAAAGACCCAGTTTCCACCATTTAAGACATCACAGCACTGACAGACCAAATTTCACCCTTTCTGTCACACCACAGATGGAACAAGCCCAATTTACACCTATCTGTAACACCCCAGCGCTGACAGTGCCCGGTTTCTCCTCTCCGTGACATAACATCAAAGACAAGTGGGAATTCATCCCCTCCTATAGGCCACAGCAGTGACAGCCTCAGTTTTCCTCTCTCTGGGAGATCACTGCACTGACAAGTCCAATTGACACCTCTCTGTGACACCACGGCGCTGAAAGACCCATTATTCCCCTCTCTGGGACATCACATCAGAACCAATTTAAAACTCTCTCTCATACCACAGCCCTAACAACCCCAATTCCATCCCCTTTGTGGCAACAGACAAGTCATAGCACCTCTGGAACTTTCTCTGGGACTGCACAACAGTGATCACTCCACTTTTCCCCTCTCTCGGACACCACAGCAGTGACAGACTCACTTTTCCCCTCTTTGTGACACCACAGAAGCGACAGGCCCAATTGATGCCTCTCTGTGACACCACAGCAGTGACAGACTCACTTTTCCCCTCTTTGTGACACCACAGAAGTGACAGGCCCAATTGATGCCTCTCTGTGACACCAGTGCAGAGGCAGTCTCAGTTTTTTCCTCTCTCTGACATCACACCAATCAGGGACCCATTTTCCCCTCTCTATGACATCACTGCACTGACAACTCGAATTTACGCCTCTCTGGGACACCACAGTGGTGACAGAGGCATTCTTCCCCTCTCTGGGACATCACAGTCATCACAGCCTCAAATTCATCCTCTTTCTAACACCGCAGCAATGACTGATCCACTTGTCCTCCGTTTGTGACATCAGAGCAGTGACAGGCCCAACTTACCTCTGTTTATGACACCAAAGCTGTGGCAGCCTCAGTTTTTTCCTCTCTGTGACATCACAAAAATGAGTGACCCAGTTTCACCTCTCTGTGACATCACTGCAGTCAGTGACAAGTCCAATTTACGCCTCTCTGTGACACCACCGCGGTGACAGACTCATTATTCCCTTCTCTGTGACATCACAGCAGAGACAGAACCAATTCAAACCTCTCCCTGATACCATAGCCATGACATCCCCAACTGCATCCCCTTTGTGGCAACAGACAAGTCAGAACACCTGTGGAACTTTCTCTCAGACTCCACAGCTCTGATAGCCCCTGTTCTCCCCTCTCTGGGACATCACAGCCGTGGGACATCCCAATCTACGCCTCTCGGGGACATCACAGCAGTGAAAGACCCAGTTTCCACCCTTTAAGACATCACAGCACTGACAGACCAAATTTCACTCTTTCTGTCACACCACAGATGGAACAAGCCCAATTTACACCTATCTGTAACACCCCAGCGCTGACAGTGCCCGGTTTCTCGTCTCCGTGACATAACATCAAAGACAAGTGGGAATTCATCCCCTCCTATAGGCCACAGCAGTGACAGCCTCAGTTTTCCTCTCTCTGGGAGATCACTGCACTGACAAGTCCAATTGACACCTCTCTGTGACACCACGGCGCTGAAAGACCCATTATTCCCCTCTCTGGGACATCACATCAGAACCAATTTAAAACTCTCTCTCATACCACAGCCCTAACAACCCCAATTCCATCCCCTTTGTGGCAACAGACAAGTCATAGCACCTCTGGAACTTTCTCTGGGACTGCACAACAGTGATCACTCCACTTTTCCCCTCTCTGGGACACCACAGCAGTGACAGACTCACTTTTCCCCTCTTTGTGACACCACAGAAGTGACAGGCCCAATTGATGCCTCTCTGTGACACCAGTGCAGAGGCAGTCTCAGTTTTTTCCTCTCTCTGACATCACACCAATCAGGGACCCATTTTCCCCTCTCTATGACATCACTGCACTGACAACTCGAATTTACGCCTCTCTGGGACACCACAGTGGTGACAGAGGCATTCTTCCCCTCTCTGGGACATCACAGTCATCACAGCCTCAAATTCATCCTCTTTCTAACACCGCAGCAATGACTGATCCACTTGTCCTCCGTTTGTGACATCAGAGCAGTGACAGGCCCAACTTACCTCTGTTTATGACACCAAAGCTGTAGCAGCCTCAGTTTTTTCCTCTCTGTGACATCACAAAAATGAGTGACCCAGTTTCACCTCTCTGTGACATCACTGCAGTCAGTGACAAGTCCAATTTACGCCTCTCTGTGACACCACCGCGGTGACAGACTCATTATTCCCTTCTCTGTGACATCATAGCAGAGACAGAACCAATTCAAACCTCTCCCTGATACCATAGCCATGACATCCCCAACTGCATCCCCTTTGTGGCAACAGACAAGTCAGAACACCTGTAAAACTTTCTCTCAGACTCCACAGCTCTGATAGCCCCTGTTCTCCCCTCTCTGGGACATCACAGCCGTGGGACACCCCAATCTACGCCTCTCTGGGACATCACAGCAGTGAAAGACCCAGTTTCCACCCTTTAAGACATCACAGCACTGACAGACCAAATTTCACTCTTTCTGTCACACCACAGATGGAACAAGCTCAATTTACACCTATCTGTAACACCCCAGCGCTGACAGTGCCAGGTTTCTCCTCTCCGTGACATAACATCAAAGACAAGTGGGAATTCATCCCCTCCTATAGGCCACAGCAGTGACAGCCTCAGTTTTCCTCTCTCTGGGAGATCACTGCACTGACAAGTCCAATTGACACCTCTCTGTGACACCACGGCGCTGAAAGACCCATTATTCCCCTCTCTGGGACATCACATCAGAACCAATTTAAAACTCTCTCTCATACCACAGCCCTAACAACCCCAATTCCATCCCCTTTGTGGCAACAGACAAGTCATAGCACCTCTGGAACTTTCTCTGGGACTGCACAACAGTGATCACTCCACTTTTCCCCTCTCTGGGACACCACAGCAGTGACAGACTCACTTTTCCCCTCTTTGTGACACCACAGAAGTGACAGGCCCAATTGATGCCTCTCTGTGACACCAGTGCAGAGGCAGTCTCAGTTTTTTCCTCTCTCTGACATCACACCAATCAGGGACCCATTTTCCCCTCTCTATGACATCACTGCACTGACAACTCGAATTTACGCCTCTCTGGGACACCACAGTGGTGACAGAGGCATTCTTCCCCTCTCTGGGACATCACAGTCATCACAGCCTCAAATTCATCCTCTTTCTAACACCGCAGCAATGACTGATCCACTTGTCCTCCGTTTGTGACATCAGAGCAGTGACAGGCCCAACTTACCTCTGTTTATGACACCAAAGCTGTGGCAGCCTCAGTTTTTTCCTCTCTGTGACATCACAAAAATGAGTGACCCAGTTTCACCTCTCTGTGACATCACTGCAGTCAGTGACAAGTCCAATTTACGCCTCTCTGTGACACCACCGCGGTGACAGACTCATTATTCCCTTCTCTGTGACATCACAGCAGAGACAGAACCAATTCAAACCTCTCCCTGATACCATAGCCATGACATCCCCAACTGCATCCCCTTTGTGGCAACAGACAAGTCAGAACACCTGTGGAACTTTCTCTCAGACTCCACAGCTCTGATAGCCCCTGTTCTCCCCTCTCTGGGACATCACAGCCGTGGGACACCCCAATCTACGCCTCTCTGGGACATCACAGCAGTGAAAGACCCAGTTTCCACCCTTTAAGACATCACAGCACTGACAGACCAAATTTCACTCTTTCTGTCACACCACAGATGGAACAAGCCCAATTTACACCTATCTGTAACACCCCAGCGCTGACAGTGCCCGGTTTCTCGTCTCCGTGACATAACATCAAAGACAAGTGGGAATTCATCCCCTCCTATAGGCCACAGCAGTGACAGCCTCAGTTTTCCTCTCTCTGGGAGATCACTGCACTGACAAGTCCAATTGACACCTCTCTGTGACACCACGGCGCTGAAAGACCCATTATTCCCCTCTCTGGGACATCACATCAGAACCAATTTAAAACTCTCTCTCATACCACAGCCCTAACAACCCCAATTCCATCCCCTTTGTGGCAACAGACAAGTCATAGCACCTCTGGAACTTTCTCTGGGACTGCACAACAGTGATCACTCCACTTTTCCCCTCTCTGGGACACCACAGCAGTGACAGACTCACTTTTCCCCTCTTTGTGACACCACAGAAGTGACAGGCCCAATTGATGCCTCTCTGTGACACCAGTGCAGAGGCAGTCTCAGTTTTTTCCTCTCTCTGACATCACACCAATCAGGGACCCATTTTCCCCTCTCTATGACATCACTGCACTGACAACTCGAATTTACGCCTCTCTGGGACACCACAGTGGTGACAGAGGCATTCTTCCCCTCTCTGGGACATCACAGTCATCACAGCCTCAAATTCATCCTCTTTCTAACACCGCAGCAATGACTGATCCACTTGTCCTCCGTTTGTGACATCAGAGCAGTGACAGGCCCAACTTACCTCTGTTTATGACACCAAAGCTGTGGCAGCCTCAGTTTTTTCCTCTCTGTGAAATCACAAAAATGAGTGACCCAGTTTCACCTCTCTGTGACATCACTGCAGTCAGTGACAAGTCCAATTTACGCCTCTCTGTGACACCACCGCGGTGACAGACTCATTATTCCCTTCTCTGTGACATCACAGCAGAGACAGAACCAATTCAAACCTCTCCCTGATACCATAGCCATGACATCCCCAACTGCATCCCCTTTGTGGCAACAGACAAGTCAGAACACCTGTGGAACTTTCTCTCAGACTCCACAGCTCTGATAGCCCCTGTTCTCCCCTCTCTGGGACATCACAGCCGTGGGACACCCCAATCTACGCCTCTCTGGGACATCACAGCAGTGAAAGACCCAGTTTCCACCCTTTAAGACATCACAGCACTGACAGACCAAATTTCACTCTTTCTGTCACACCACAGATGGAACAAGCCCAATTTACACCTATCTGTAACACCCCAGCGCTGACAGTGCCCGGTTTCTCGTCTCCGTGACATAACATCAAAGACAAGTGGGAATTCATCCCCTCCTATAGGCCACAGCAGTGACAGCCTCAGTTTTCCTCTCTCTGGGAGATCACTGCACTGACAAGTCCAATTGACACCTCTCTGTGACACCACGGCGCTGAAAGACCCATTATTCCCCTCTCTGGGACATCACATCAGAACCAATTTAAAACTCTCTCTCATACCACAGCCCTAACAACCCCAATTCCATCCCCTTTGTGGCAACAGACAAGTCATAGCACCTCTGGAACTTTCTCTGGGACTGCACAACAGTGATCACTCCACTTTTCCCCTCTCTGGGACACCACAGCAGTGACAGACTCACTTTTCCCCTCTTTGTGACACCACAGAAGTGACAGGCCCAATTGATGCCTCTCTGTGACACCAGTGCAGAGGCAGTCTCAGTTTTTTCCTCTCTCTGACATCACACCAATCAGGGACCCATTTTCCCCTCTCTATGACATCACTGCACTGACAACTCGAATTTACGCCTCTCTGGGACACCACAGTGGTGACAGAGGCATTCTTCCCCTCTCTGGGACATCACAGTCATCACAGCCTCAAATTCATCCTCTTTCTAACACCGCAGCAATGACTGATCCACTTGTCCTCCGTTTGTGACATCAGAGCAGTGACAGGCCCAACTTACCTCTGTTTATGACACCAAAGCTGTGGCAGCCTCAGTTTTTTCCTCTCTGTGACATCACAAAAATGAGTGACCCAGTTTCACCTCTCTGTGATATCACTGCAGTCAGTGACAAGTCCAATTTACGCCTCTCTGTGACACCACCGCGGTGACAGACTCATTATTCCCTTCTCTGTGACATCACAGCAGAGACAGAACCAATTAAAACCTCTCCCTGATACCATAGCCATGACATCCCCAACTGCATCCACTTTGTGGCAACAGACAAGTCAGAACACCTGTGGAACTTTCTCTCAGACTCCACAGCCCTGATAGCCCCTGTTCTCCCCTCTCTGGGACATCACAGCCGTGGGACACCCCAATCTACGCCTCTCAGGGACATCACAGCAGTGAAAGACCCAGTTTCCACCCTTTAAGACATCACAGCACTGACAGACCAAATTTCACCCTTTCTGTCACACCACAGATGGAACAAGCCCAATTTACACCTATCTGTAACACCCCAGCGCTGACAGTGCCACGTTTCTCCTCTCCGTGACATAACATCAAAGACAAGTGGGAATTCATCCCCTCCTATAGGCCACAGCAGTGACAGCCTCAGTTTTCCTCTCTCTGGGAGATCACTGCACTGACAAGTCCAATTGACACCTCTCTGTGACACCACGGCGCTGAAAGACCCATTATTCCCCTCTCTGGGACATCACATCAGACCCAATTTAAAACTCTCTCTCATACCACAGCCCTAACAACCCCAATTCCATCCCCTTTGTGGCAACAGACAAGTCATAGCACCTCTGGAACTTTCTCTGGGACTGCACAACAGTGATCACTCCACTTTTCCCCTCTCTGGGACACCACAGCAGTGACAGACTCACTTTTCCCCTCTTTGTGACACCACAGAAGCGACAGGCCCAATTGATGCCTCTTTGTGACACCACAGCAGTGACAGACTCACTTTTCCCCTCTTTGTGACACCACAGAAGTGACAGGCCCAATTGATGCCTCTCTGTGACACCAGTGCAGAGGCAGTCTCAGTTTTTTCCTCTCTCTGACATCACACCAATCAGGGACCCATTTTCCCCTCTCTATGACATCACTGCACTGACAACTCGAATTTACGCCTCTCTGGGACACCACAGTGGTGACAGAGGCATTCTTCCCCTCTCTGGGACATCACAGTCATCACAGCCTCAAATTCATCCTCTTTCTAACACCGCAGCAATGACTGATCCACTTGTCCTCCGTTTGTGACATCAGAGCAGTGACAGGCCCAACTTACCTCTGTTTATGACACCAAAGCTGTAGCAGCCTCAGTTTTTTCCTCTCTGTGACATCACAAAAATGAGTGACCCAGTTTCACCTCTCTGTGACATCACTGCAGTCAGTGACAAGTCCAATTTACGCCTCTCTGTGACACCACCGCGGTGACAGACTCATTATTCCCTTCTCTGTGACATCATAGCAGAGACAGAACCAATTAAAACCTCTCCCTGATACCATAGCCATGACATCCCCAACTGCATCCCCTTTGTGGCAACAGACAAGTCAGAACACCTGTAAAACTTTCTCTCAGACTCCACAGCTCTGATAGCCCCTGTTCTCCCCTCTCTGGGACATCACAGCCGTGGGACACCCCAATCTACGCCTCTCGGGGACATCACAGCAGTGAAAGACCCAGTTTCCACCCTTTAAGACATCACAGCACTGACAGACCAAATTTCACTCTTTCTGTCACACCACAGATGGAACAAGCTCAATTTACACCTATCTGTAACACCCCAGCGCTGACAGTGCCAGGTTTCTCCTCTCCGTGACATAACATCAAAGACAAGTGGGAATTCATCCCCTCCTATAGGCCACAGCAGTGACAGCCTCAGTTTTCCTCTCTCTGGGAGATCACTGCACTGACAAGTCCAATTGACACCTCTCTGTGACACCACGGCGCTGAAAGACCCATTATTCCCCTCTCTGGGACATCACATCAGAACCAATTTAAAACTCTCTCTCATACCACAGCCCTAACAACCCCAATTCCATCCCCTTTGTGGCAACAGACAAGTCATAGCACCTCTGGAACTTTCTCTGGGACTGCACAACAGTGATCACTCCACTTTTCCCCTCTCTGGGACACCACAGCAGTGACAGACTCACTTTTCCCCTCTTTGTGACACCACAGAAGCGACAGGCCCAATTGATGCCTCTCTGTGACACCACAGCAGTGACAGACTCACTTTTCCCCTCTTTGTGACACCACAGAAGTGACAGGCCCAATTGATGCCTCTCTGTGACACCAGTGCAGAGGCAGTCTCAGTTTTTTCCTCTCTCTGACATCACACCAATCAGGGACCCATTTTCCCCTCTCTATGACATCACTGCACTGACAACTCGAATTTACGCCTCTCTGGGACACCACAGTGGTGACAGAGGCATTCTTCCCCTCTCTGGGACATCACAGTCATCACAGCCTCAAATTCATCCTCTTTCTAACACCGCAGCAATGACTGATCCACTTGTCCTCCGTTTGTGACATCAGAGCAGTGACAGGCCCAACTTACCTCTGTTTATGACACCAAAGCTGTGGCAGCCTCAGTTTTTTCCTCTCTGTGACATCACAAAAATGAGTGACCCAGTTTCACCTCTCTGTGACATCACTGCAGTCAGTGACAAGTCCAATTTACGCCTCTCTGTGACACCACCGCGGTGACAGACTCATTATTCCCTTCTCTGTGACATCACAGCAGAGACAGAACCAATTCAAACCTCTCCCTGATACCATAGCCATGACATCCCCAACTGCATCCCCTTTGTGGCAACAGACAAGTCAGAACACCTGTGGAACTTTCTCTCAGACTCCACAGCTCTGATAGCCCCTGTTCTCCCCTCTCTGGGACATCACAGCCGTGGGACACCCCAATCTACGCCTCTCTGGGACATCACAGCAGTGAAAGACCCAGTTTCCACCCTTTAAGACATCACAGCACTGACAGACCAAATTTCACTCTTTCTGTCACACCACAGATGGAACAAGCCCAATTTACACCTATCTGTAACACCCCAGCGCTGACAGTGCCACGTTTCTCCTCTCCGTGACATAACATCAAAGACAAGTGGGAATTCATCCCCTCCTATAGGCCACAGCAGTGACAGCCTCAGTTTTCCTCTCTCTGGGAGATCACTGCACTGACAAGTCCAATTGACACCTCTCTGTGACACCACGGCGCTGAAAGACCCATTATTCCCCTCTCTGGGACATCACATCAGAACCAATTTAAAACTCTCTCTCATACCACAGCCCTAACAACCCCAATTCCATCCCCTTTGTGGCAACAGACAAGTCATAGCACCTCTGGAACTTTCTCTGGGACTGCACAACAGTGATCACTCCACTTTTCCCCTCTCTGGGACACCACAGCAGTGACAGACTCACTTTTCCCCTCTTTGTGACACCACAGAAGTGACAGGCCCAATTGATGCCTCTCTGTGACACCAGTGCAGAGGCAGTCTCAGTTTTTTCCTCTCTCTGACATCACACCAATCAGGGACCCATTTTCCCCTCTCTATGACATCACTGCACTGACAACTCGAATTTACGCCTCTCTGGGACACCACAGTGGTGACAGAGGCATTCTTCCCCTCTCTGGGACATCACAGTCATCACAGCCTCAAATTCATCCTCTTTCTAACACCGCAGCAATGACTGATCCACTTGTCCTCCGTTTGTGACATCAGAGCAGTGACAGGCCCAACTTACCTCTGTTTATGACACCAAAGCTGTAGCAGCCTCAGTTTTTTCCTCTCTGTGACATCACAAAAATGAGTGACCCAGTTTCACCTCTCTGTGACATCACTGCAGTCAGTGACAAGTCCAATTTACGCCTCTCTGTGACACCACCGCGGTGACAGACTCATTATTCCCTTCTCTGTGACATCATAGCAGAGACAGAACCAATTCAAACCTCTCCCTGATACCATAGCCATGACATCCCCAACTGCATCCCCTTTGTGGCAACAGACAAGTCAGAACACCTGTAAAACTTTCTCTCAGACTCCACAGCTCTGATAGCCCCTGTTCTCCCCTCTCTGGGACATCACAGCCGTGGGACACCCCAATCTACGCCTCTCGGGGACATCACAGCAGTGAAAGACCCAGTTTCCACCCTTTAAGACATCACAGCACTGACAGACCAAATTTCACTCTTTCTGTCACACCACAGATGGAACAAGCTCAATTTACACCTATCTGTAACACCCCAGCGCTGACAGTGCCAGGTTTCTCCTCTCCGTGACATAACATCAAAGACAAGTGGGAATTCATCCCCTCCTATAGGCCACAGCAGTGACAGCCTCAGTTTTCCTCTCTCTGGGAGATCACTGCACTGACAAGTCCAATTGACACCTCTCTGTGACACCACGGCGCTGAAAGACCCATTATTCCCCTCTCTGGGACATCACATCAGAACCAATTTAAAACTCTCTCTCATACCACAGCCCTAACAACCCCAATTCCATCCCCTTTGTGGCAACAGACAAGTCATAGCACCTCTGGAACTTTCTCTGGGACTGCACAACAGTGATCACTCCACTTTTCCCCTCTCTGGGACACCACAGCAGTGACAGACTCACTTTTCCCCTCTTTGTGACACCACAGAAGTGACAGGCCCAATTGATGCCTCTCTGTGACACCAGTGCAGAGGCAGTCTCAGTTTTTTCCTCTCTCTGACATCACACCAATCAGGGACCCATTTTCCCCTCTCTATGACATCACTGCACTGACAACTCGAATTTACGCCTCTCTGGGACACCACAGTGGTGACAGAGGCATTCTTCCCCTCTCTGGGACATCACAGTCATCACAGCCTCAAATTCATCCTCTTTCTAACACCGCAGCAATGACTGATCCACTTGTCCTCCGTTTGTGACATCAGAGCAGTGACAGGCCCAACTTACCTCTGTTTATGACACCAAAGCTGTGGCAGCCTCAGTTTTTTCCTCTCTGTGACATCACAAAAATGAGTGACCCAGTTTCACCTCTCTGTGACATCACTGCAGTCAGTGACAAGTCCAATTTACGCCTCTCTGTGACACCACCGCGGTGACAGACTCATTATTCCCTTCTCTGTGACATCACAGCAGAGACAGAACCAATTAAAACCTCTCCCTGATACCATAGCCATGACATCCCCAACTGCATCCCCTTTGTGGCAACAGACAAGTCAGAACACCTGTGGAACTTTCTCTCAGACTCCACAGCTCTGATAGCCCCTGTTCTCCCCTCTCTGGGACATCACAGCCGTGGGACACCCCAATCTACGCCTCTCTGGGACATCACAGCAGTGAAAGACCCAGTTTCCACCCTTTAAGACATCACAGCACTGACAGACCAAATTTCACTCTTTCTGTCACACCACAGATGGAACAAGCCCAATTTACACCTATCTGTAACACCCCAGCGCTGACAGTGCCCGGTTTCTCGTCTCCGTGACATAACATCAAAGACAAGTGGGAATTCATCCCCTCCTATAGGCCACAGCAGTGACAGCCTCAGTTTTCCTCTCTCTGGGAGATCACTGCACTGACAAGTCCAATTGACACCTCTCTGTGACACCACGGCGCTGAAAGACCCATTATTCCCCTCTCTGGGACATCACATCAGAACCAATTTAAAACTCTCTCTCATACCACAGCCCTAACAACCCCAATTCCATCCCCTTTGTGGCAACAGACAAGTCATAGCACCTCTGGAACTTTCTCTGGGACTGCACAACAGTGATCACTCCACTTTTCCCCTCTCTGGGACACCACAGCAGTGACAGACTCACTTTTCCCCTCTTTGTGACACCACAGAAGTGACAGGCCCAATTGATGCCTCTCTGTGACACCAGTGCAGAGGCAGTCTCAGTTTTTTCCTCTCTCTGACATCACACCAATCAGGGACCCATTTTCCCCTCTCTATGACATCACTGCACTGACAACTCGAATTTACGCCTCTCTGGGACACCACAGTGGTGACAGAGGCATTCTTCCCCTCTCTGGGACATCACAGTCATCACAGCCTCAAATTCATCCTCTTTCTAACACCGCAGCAATGACTGATCCACTTGTCCTCCGTTTGTGACATCAGAGCAGTGACAGGCCCAACTTACCTCTGTTTATGACACCAAAGCTGTAGCAGCCTCAGTTTTTTCCTCTCTGTGACATCACAAAAATGAGTGACCCAGTTTCACCTCTCTGTGACATCACTGCAGTCAGTGACAAGTCCAATTTACGCCTCTCTGTGACACCACCGCGGTGACAGACTCATTATTCCCTTCTCTGTGACATCATAGCAGAGACAGAACCAATTCAAACCTCTCCCTGATACCATAGCCATGACATCCCCAACTGCATCCCCTTTGTGGCAACAGACAAGTCAGAACACCTGTAAAACTTTCTCTCAGACTCCACAGCTCTGATAGCCCCTGTTCTCCCCTCTCTGGGACATCACAGCCGTGGGACACCCCAATCTACGCCTCTCGGGGACATCACAGCAGTGAAAGACCCAGTTTCCACCCTTTAAGACATCACAGCACTGACAGACCAAATTTCACTCTTTCTGTCACACCACAGATGGAACAAGCTCAATTTACACCTATCTGTAACACCCCAGCGCTGACAGTGCCAGGTTTCTCCTCTCCGTGACATAACATCAAAGACAAGTGGGAATTCATCCCCTCCTATAGGCCACAGCAGTGACAGCCTCAGTTTTCCTCTCTCTGGGAGATCACTGCACTGACAAGTCCAATTGACACCTCTCTGTGACACCACGGCGCTGAAAGACCCATTATTCCCCTCTCTGGGACATCACATCAGAACCAATTTAAAACTCTCTCTCATACCACAGCCCTAACAACCCCAATTCCATCCCCTTTGTGGCAACAGACAAGTCATAGCACCTCTGGAACTTTCTCTGGGACTGCACAACAGTGATCACTCCACTTTTCCCCTCTCTGGGACACCACAGCAGTGACAGACTCACTTTTCCCCTCTTTGTGACACCACAGAAGTGACAGGCCCAATTGATGCCTCTCTGTGACACCAGTGCAGAGGCAGTCTCAGTTTTTTCCTCTCTCTGACATCACACCAATCAGGGACCCATTTTCCCCTCTCTATGACATCACTGCACTGACAACTCGAATTTACGCCTCTCTGGGACACCACAGTGGTGACAGAGGCATTCTTCCCCTCTCTGGGACATCACAGTCATCACAGCCTCAAATTCATCCTCTTTCTAACACCGCAGCAATGACTGATCCACTTGTCCTCCGTTTGTGACATCAGAGCAGTGACAGGCCCAACTTACCTCTGTTTATGACACCAAAGCTGTGGCAGCCTCAGTTTTTTCCTCTCTGTGACATCACAAAAATGAGTGACCCAGTTTCACCTCTCTGTGACATCACTGCAGTCAGTGACAAGTCCAATTTACGCCTCTCTGTGACACCACCGCGGTGACAGACTCATTATTCCCTTCTCTGTGACATCACAGCAGAGACAGAACCAATTCAAACCTCTCCCTGATACCATAGCCATGACATCCCCAACTGCATCCCCTTTGTGGCAACAGACAAGTCAGAACACCTGTGGAACTTTCTCTCAGACTCCACAGCTCTGATAGCCCCTGTTCTCCCCTCTCTGGGACATCACAGCCGTGGGACACCCCAATCTACGCCTCTCGGGGACATCACAGCAGTGAAAGACCCAGTTTCCACCCTTTAAGACATCACAGCACTGACAGACCAAATTTCACTCTTTCTGTCACACCACAGATGGAACAAGCCCAATTTACACCTATCTGTAACACCCCAGCGCTGACAGTGCCCGGTTTCTCGTCTCCGTGACATAACATCAAAGACAAGTGGGAATTCATCCCCTCCTATAGGCCACAGCAGTGACAGCCTCAGTTTTCCTCTCTCTGGGAGATCACTGCACTGACAAGTCCAATTGACACCTCTCTGTGACACCACGGCGCTGAAAGACCCATTATTCCCCTCTCTGGGACATCACATCAGAACCAATTTAAAACTCTCTCTCATACCACAGCCCTAACAACCCCAATTCCATCCCCTTTGTGGCAACAGACAAGTCATAGCACCTCTGGAACTTTCTCTGGGACTGCACAACAGTGATCACTCCACTTTTCCCCTCTCTGGGACACCACAGCAGTGACAGACTCACTTTTCCCCTCTTTGTGACACCACAGAAGTGACAGGCCCAATTGATGCCTCTCTGTGACACCAGTGCAGAGGCAGTCTCAGTTTTTTCCTCTCTCTGACATCACACCAATCAGGGACCCATTTTCCCCTCTCTATGACATCACTGCACTGACAACTCGAATTTACGCCTCTCTGGGACACCACAGTGGTGACAGAGGCATTCTTCCCCTCTCTGGGACATCACAGTCATCACAGCCTCAAATTCATCCTCTTTCTAACACCGCAGCAATGACTGATCCACTTGTCCTCCGTTTGTGACATCAGAGCAGTGACAGGCCCAACTTACCTCTGTTTATGACACCAAAGCTGTAGCAGCCTCAGTTTTTTCCTCTCTGTGACATCACAAAAATGAGTGACCCAGTTTCACCTCTCTGTGACATCACTGCAGTCAGTGACAAGTCCAATTTACGCCTCTCTGTGACACCACCGCGGTGACAGACTCATTATTCCCTTCTCTGTGACATCATAGCAGAGACAGAACCAATTCAAACCTCTCCCTGATACCATAGCCATGACATCCCCAACTGCATCCCCTTTGTGGCAACAGACAAGTCAGAACACCTGTAAAACTTTCTCTCAGACTCCACAGCTCTGATAGCCCCTGTTCTCCCCTCTCTGGGACATCACAGCCGTGGGACACCCCAATCTACGCCTCTCGGGGACATCACAGCAGTGAAAGACCCAGTTTCCACCCTTTAAGACATCACAGCACTGACAGACCAAATTTCACTCTTTCTGTCACACCACAGATGGAACAAGCTCAATTTACACCTATCTGTAACACCCCAGCGCTGACAGTGCCAGGTTTCTCCTCTCCGTGACATAACATCAAAGACAAGTGGGAATTCATCCCCTCCTATAGGCCACAGCAGTGACAGCCTCAGTTTTCCTCTCTCTGGGAGATCACTGCACTGACAAGTCCAATTGACACCTCTCTGTGACACCACGGCGCTGAAAGACCCATTATTCCCCTCTCTGGGACATCACATCAGAACCAATTTAAAACTCTCTCTCATACCACAGCCCTAACAACCCCAATTCCATCCCCTTTGTGGCAACAGACAAGTCATAGCACCTCTGGAACTTTCTCTGGGACTGCACAACAGTGATCACTCCACTTTTCCCCTCTCTGGGACACCACAGCAGTGACAGACTCACTTTTCCCCTCTTTGTGACACCACAGAAGTGACAGGCCCAATTGATGCCTCTCTGTGACACCAGTGCAGAGGCAGTCTCAGTTTTTTCCTCTCTCTGACATCACACCAATCAGGGACCCATTTTCCCCTCTCTATGACATCACTGCACTGACAACTCGAATTTACGCCTCTCTGGGACACCACAGTGGTGACAGAGGCATTCTTCCCCTCTCTGGGACATCACAGTCATCACAGCCTCAAATTCATCCTCTTTCTAACACCGCAGCAATGACTGATCCACTTGTCCTCCGTTTGTGACATCAGAGCAGTGACAGGCCCAACTTACCTCTGTTTATGACACCAAAGCTGTGGCAGCCTCAGTTTTTTCCTCTCTGTGAAATCACAAAAATGAGTGACCCAGTTTCACCTCTCTGTGACATCACTGCAGTCAGTGACAAGTCCAATTTACGCCTCTCTGTGACACCACCGCGGTGACAGACTCATTATTCCCTTCTCTGTGACATCACAGCAGAGACAGAACCAATTCAAACCTCTCCCTGATACCATAGCCATGACATCCCCAACTGCATCCCCTTTGTGGCAACAGACAAGTCAGAACACCTGTGGAACTTTCTCTCAGACTCCACAGCTCTGATAGCCCCTGTTCTCCCCTCTCTGGGACATCACAGCCGTGGGACACCCCAATCTACGCCTCTCTGGGACATCACAGCAGTGAAAGACCCAGTTTCCACCCTTTAAGACATCACAGCACTGACAGACCAAATTTCACTCTTTCTGTCACACCACAGATGGAACAAGCCCAATTTACACCTATCTGTAACACCCCAGCGCTGACAGTGCCCGGTTTCTCGTCTCCGTGACATAACATCAAAGACAAGTGGGAATTCATCCCCTCCTATAGGCCACAGCAGTGACAGCCTCAGTTTTCCTCTCTCTGGGAGATCACTGCACTGACAAGTCCAATTGACACCTCTCTGTGACACCACGGCGCTGAAAGACCCATTATTCCCCTCTCTGGGACATCACATCAGAACCAATTTAAAACTCTCTCTCATACCACAGCCCTAACAACCCCAATTCCATCCCCTTTGTGGCAACAGACAAGTCATAGCACCTCTGGAACTTTCTCTGGGACTGCACAACAGTGATCACTCCACTTTTCCCCTCTCTGGGACACCACAGCAGTGACAGACTCACTTTTCCCCTCTTTGTGACACCACAGAAGTGACAGGCCCAATTGATGCCTCTCTGTGACACCAGTGCAGAGGCAGTCTCAGTTTTTTCCTCTCTCTGACATCACACCAATCAGGGACCCATTTTCCCCTCTCTATGACATCACTGCACTGACAACTCGAATTTACGCCTCTCTGGGACACCACAGTGGTGACAGAGGCATTCTTCCCCTCTCTGGGACATCACAGTCATCACAGCCTCAAATTCATCCTCTTTCTAACACCGCAGCAATGACTGATCCACTTGTCCTCCGTTTGTGACATCAGAGCAGTGACAGGCCCAACTTACCTCTGTTTATGACACCAAAGCTGTGGCAGCCTCAGTTTTTTCCTCTCTGTGACATCACAAAAATGAGTGACCCAGTTTCACCTCTCTGTGATATCACTGCAGTCAGTGACAAGTCCAATTTACGCCTCTCTGTGACACCACCGCGGTGACAGACTCATTATTCCCTTCTCTGTGACATCACAGCAGAGACAGAACCAATTAAAACCTCTCCCTGATACCATAGCCATGACATCCCCAACTGCATCCACTTTGTGGCAACAGACAAGTCAGAACACCTGTGGAACTTTCTCTCAGACTCCACAGCCCTGATAGCCCCTGTTCTCCCCTCTCTGGGACATCACAGCCGTGGGACACCCCAATCTACGCCTCTCAGGGACATCACAGCAGTGAAAGACCCAGTTTCCACCCTTTAAGACATCACAGCACTGACAGACCAAATTTCACCCTTTCTGTCACACCACAGATGGAACAAGCCCAATTTACACCTATCTGTAACACCCCAGCGCTGACAGTGCCACGTTTCTCCTCTCCGTGACATAACATCAAAGACAAGTGGGAATTCATCCCCTCCTATAGGCCACAGCAGTGACAGCCTCAGTTTTCCTCTCTCTGGGAGATCACTGCACTGACAAGTCCAATTGACACCTCTCTGTGACACCACGGCGCTGAAAGACCCATTATTCCCCTCTCTGGGACATCACATCAGACCCAATTTAAAACTCTCTCTCATACCACAGCCCTAACAACCCCAATTCCATCCCCTTTGTGGCAACAGACAAGTCATAGCACCTCTGGAACTTTCTCTGGGACTGCACAACAGTGATCACTCCACTTTTCCCCTCTCTGGGACACCACAGCAGTGACAGACTCACTTTTCCCCTCTTTGTGACACCACAGAAGCGACAGGCCCAATTGATGCCTCTTTGTGACACCACAGCAGTGACAGACTCACTTTTCCCCTCTTTGTGACACCACAGAAGTGACAGGCCCAATTGATGCCTCTCTGTGACACCAGTGCAGAGGCAGTCTCAGTTTTTTCCTCTCTCTGACATCACACCAATCAGGGACCCATTTTCCCCTCTCTATGACATCACTGCACTGACAACTCGAATTTACGCCTCTCTGGGACACCACAGTGGTGACAGAGGCATTCTTCCCCTCTCTGGGACATCACAGTCATCACAGCCTCAAATTCATCCTCTTTCTAACACCGCAGCAATGACTGATCCACTTGTCCTCCGTTTGTGACATCAGAGCAGTGACAGGCCCAACTTACCTCTGTTTATGACACCAAAGCTGTAGCAGCCTCAGTTTTTTCCTCTCTGTGACATCACAAAAATGAGTGACCCAGTTTCACCTCTCTGTGACATCACTGCAGTCAGTGACAAGTCCAATTTACGCCTCTCTGTGACACCACCGCGGTGACAGACTCATTATTCCCTTCTCTGTGACATCATAGCAGAGACAGAACCAATTAAAACCTCTCCCTGATACCATAGCCATGACATCCCCAACTGCATCCCCTTTGTGGCAACAGACAAGTCAGAACACCTGTAAAACTTTCTCTCAGACTCCACAGCTCTGATAGCCCCTGTTCTCCCCTCTCTGGGACATCACAGCCGTGGGACACCCCAATCTACGCCTCTCGGGGACATCACAGCAGTGAAAGACCCAGTTTCCACCCTTTAAGACATCACAGCACTGACAGACCAAATTTCACTCTTTCTGTCACACCACAGATGGAACAAGCTCAATTTACACCTATCTGTAACACCCCAGCGCTGACAGTGCCAGGTTTCTCCTCTCCGTGACATAACATCAAAGACAAGTGGGAATTCATCCCCTCCTATAGGCCACAGCAGTGACAGCCTCAGTTTTCCTCTCTCTGGGAGATCACTGCACTGACAAGTCCAATTGACACCTCTCTGTGACACCACGGCGCTGAAAGACCCATTATTCCCCTCTCTGGGACATCACATCAGAACCAATTTAAAACTCTCTCTCATACCACAGCCCTAACAACCCCAATTCCATCCCCTTTGTGGCAACAGACAAGTCATAGCACCTCTGGAACTTTCTCTGGGACTGCACAACAGTGATCACTCCACTTTTCCCCTCTCTGGGACACCACAGCAGTGACAGACTCACTTTTCCCCTCTTTGTGACACCACAGAAGCGACAGGCCCAATTGATGCCTCTCTGTGACACCACAGCAGTGACAGACTCACTTTTCCCCTCTTTGTGACACCACAGAAGTGACAGGCCCAATTGATGCCTCTCTGTGACACCAGTGCAGAGGCAGTCTCAGTTTTTTCCTCTCTCTGACATCACACCAATCAGGGACCCATTTTCCCCTCTCTATGACATCACTGCACTGACAACTCGAATTTACGCCTCTCTGGGACACCACAGTGGTGACAGAGGCATTCTTCCCCTCTCTGGGACATCACAGTCATCACAGCCTCAAATTCATCCTCTTTCTAACACCGCAGCAATGACTGATCCACTTGTCCTCCGTTTGTGACATCAGAGCAGTGACAGGCCCAACTTACCTCTGTTTATGACACCAAAGCTGTGGCAGCCTCAGTTTTTTCCTCTCTGTGACATCACAAAAATGAGTGACCCAGTTTCACCTCTCTGTGACATCACTGCAGTCAGTGACAAGTCCAATTTACGCCTCTCTGTGACACCACCGCGGTGACAGACTCATTATTCCCTTCTCTGTGACATCACAGCAGAGACAGAACCAATTCAAACCTCTCCCTGATACCATAGCCATGACATCCCCAACTGCATCCCCTTTGTGGCAACAGACAAGTCAGAACACCTGTGGAACTTTCTCTCAGACTCCACAGCTCTGATAGCCCCTGTTCTCCCCTCTCTGGGACATCACAGCCGTGGGACACCCCAATCTACGCCTCTCTGGGACATCACAGCAGTGAAAGACCCAGTTTCCACCCTTTAAGACATCACAGCACTGACAGACCAAATTTCACTCTTTCTGTCACACCACAGATGGAACAAGCCCAATTTACACCTATCTGTAACACCCCAGCGCTGACAGTGCCACGTTTCTCCTCTCCGTGACATAACATCAAAGACAAGTGGGAATTCATCCCCTCCTATAGGCCACAGCAGTGACAGCCTCAGTTTTCCTCTCTCTGGGAGATCACTGCACTGACAAGTCCAATTGACACCTCTCTGTGACACCACGGCGCTGAAAGACCCATTATTCCCCTCTCTGGGACATCACATCAGAACCAATTTAAAACTCTCTCTCATACCACAGCCCTAACAACCCCAATTCCATCCCCTTTGTGGCAACAGACAAGTCATAGCACCTCTGGAACTTTCTCTGGGACTGCACAACAGTGATCACTCCACTTTTCCCCTCTCTGGGACACCACAGCAGTGACAGACTCACTTTTCCCCTCTTTGTGACACCACAGAAGTGACAGGCCCAATTGATGCCTCTCTGTGACACCAGTGCAGAGGCAGTCTCAGTTTTTTCCTCTCTCTGACATCACACCAATCAGGGACCCATTTTCCCCTCTCTATGACATCACTGCACTGACAACTCGAATTTACGCCTCTCTGGGACACCACAGTGGTGACAGAGGCATTCTTCCCCTCTCTGGGACATCACAGTCATCACAGCCTCAAATTCATCCTCTTTCTAACACCGCAGCAATGACTGATCCACTTGTCCTCCGTTTGTGACATCAGAGCAGTGACAGGCCCAACTTACCTCTGTTTATGACACCAAAGCTGTAGCAGCCTCAGTTTTTTCCTCTCTGTGACATCACAAAAATGAGTGACCCAGTTTCACCTCTCTGTGACATCACTGCAGTCAGTGACAAGTCCAATTTACGCCTCTCTGTGACACCACCGCGGTGACAGACTCATTATTCCCTTCTCTGTGACATCATAGCAGAGACAGAACCAATTCAAACCTCTCCCTGATACCATAGCCATGACATCCCCAACTGCATCCCCTTTGTGGCAACAGACAAGTCAGAACACCTGTAAAACTTTCTCTCAGACTCCACAGCTCTGATAGCCCCTGTTCTCCCCTCTCTGGGACATCACAGCCGTGGGACACCCCAATCTACGCCTCTCGGGGACATCACAGCAGTGAAAGACCCAGTTTCCACCCTTTAAGACATCACAGCACTGACAGACCAAATTTCACTCTTTCTGTCACACCACAGATGGAACAAGCTCAATTTACACCTATCTGTAACACCCCAGCGCTGACAGTGCCAGGTTTCTCCTCTCCGTGACATAACATCAAAGACAAGTGGGAATTCATCCCCTCCTATAGGCCACAGCAGTGACAGCCTCAGTTTTCCTCTCTCTGGGAGATCACTGCACTGACAAGTCCAATTGACACCTCTCTGTGACACCACGGCGCTGAAAGACCCATTATTCCCCTCTCTGGGACATCACATCAGAACCAATTTAAAACTCTCTCTCATACCACAGCCCTAACAACCCCAATTCCATCCCCTTTGTGGCAACAGACAAGTCATAGCACCTCTGGAACTTTCTCTGGGACTGCACAACAGTGATCACTCCACTTTTCCCCTCTCTGGGACACCACAGCAGTGACAGACTCACTTTTCCCCTCTTTGTGACACCACAGAAGTGACAGGCCCAATTGATGCCTCTCTGTGACACCAGTGCAGAGGCAGTCTCAGTTTTTTCCTCTCTCTGACATCACACCAATCAGGGACCCATTTTCCCCTCTCTATGACATCACTGCACTGACAACTCGAATTTACGCCTCTCTGGGACACCACAGTGGTGACAGAGGCATTCTTCCCCTCTCTGGGACATCACAGTCATCACAGCCTCAAATTCATCCTCTTTCTAACACCGCAGCAATGACTGATCCACTTGTCCTCCGTTTGTGACATCAGAGCAGTGACAGGCCCAACTTACCTCTGTTTATGACACCAAAGCTGTGGCAGCCTCAGTTTTTTCCTCTCTGTGACATCACAAAAATGAGTGACCCAGTTTCACCTCTCTGTGACATCACTGCAGTCAGTGACAAGTCCAATTTACGCCTCTCTGTGACACCACCGCGGTGACAGACTCATTATTCCCTTCTCTGTGACATCACAGCAGAGACAGAACCAATTAAAACCTCTCCCTGATACCATAGCCATGACATCCCCAACTGCATCCCCTTTGTGGCAACAGACAAGTCAGAACACCTGTGGAACTTTCTCTCAGACTCCACAGCTCTGATAGCCCCTGTTCTCCCCTCTCTGGGACATCACAGCCGTGGGACACCCCAATCTACGCCTCTCTGGGACATCACAGCAGTGAAAGACCCAGTTTCCACCCTTTAAGACATCACAGCACTGACAGACCAAATTTCACTCTTTCTGTCACACCACAGATGGAACAAGCCCAATTTACACCTATCTGTAACACCCCAGCGCTGACAGTGCCCGGTTTCTCGTCTCCGTGACATAACATCAAAGACAAGTGGGAATTCATCCCCTCCTATAGGCCACAGCAGTGACAGCCTCAGTTTTCCTCTCTCTGGGAGATCACTGCACTGACAAGTCCAATTGACACCTCTCTGTGACACCACGGCGCTGAAAGACCCATTATTCCCCTCTCTGGGACATCACATCAGAACCAATTTAAAACTCTCTCTCATACCACAGCCCTAACAACCCCAATTCCATCCCCTTTGTGGCAACAGACAAGTCATAGCACCTCTGGAACTTTCTCTGGGACTGCACAACAGTGATCACTCCACTTTTCCCCTCTCTGGGACACCACAGCAGTGACAGACTCACTTTTCCCCTCTTTGTGACACCACAGAAGTGACAGGCCCAATTGATGCCTCTCTGTGACACCAGTGCAGAGGCAGTCTCAGTTTTTTCCTCTCTCTGACATCACACCAATCAGGGACCCATTTTCCCCTCTCTATGACATCACTGCACTGACAACTCGAATTTACGCCTCTCTGGGACACCACAGTGGTGACAGAGGCATTCTTCCCCTCTCTGGGACATCACAGTCATCACAGCCTCAAATTCATCCTCTTTCTAACACCGCAGCAATGACTGATCCACTTGTCCTCCGTTTGTGACATCAGAGCAGTGACAGGCCCAACTTACCTCTGTTTATGACACCAAAGCTGTAGCAGCCTCAGTTTTTTCCTCTCTGTGACATCACAAAAATGAGTGACCCAGTTTCACCTCTCTGTGACATCACTGCAGTCAGTGACAAGTCCAATTTACGCCTCTCTGTGACACCACCGCGGTGACAGACTCATTATTCCCTTCTCTGTGACATCATAGCAGAGACAGAACCAATTCAAACCTCTCCCTGATACCATAGCCATGACATCCCCAACTGCATCCCCTTTGTGGCAACAGACAAGTCAGAACACCTGTAAAACTTTCTCTCAGACTCCACAGCTCTGATAGCCCCTGTTCTCCCCTCTCTGGGACATCACAGCCGTGGGACACCCCAATCTACGCCTCTCGGGGACATCACAGCAGTGAAAGACCCAGTTTCCACCCTTTAAGACATCACAGCACTGACAGACCAAATTTCACTCTTTCTGTCACACCACAGATGGAACAAGCTCAATTTACACCTATCTGTAACACCCCAGCGCTGACAGTGCCAGGTTTCTCCTCTCCGTGACATAACATCAAAGACAAGTGGGAATTCATCCCCTCCTATAGGCCACAGCAGTGACAGCCTCAGTTTTCCTCTCTCTGGGAGATCACTGCACTGACAAGTCCAATTGACACCTCTCTGTGACACCACGGCGCTGAAAGACCCATTATTCCCCTCTCTGGGACATCACATCAGAACCAATTTAAAACTCTCTCTCATACCACAGCCCTAACAACCCCAATTCCATCCCCTTTGTGGCAACAGACAAGTCATAGCACCTCTGGAACTTTCTCTGGGACTGCACAACAGTGATCACTCCACTTTTCCCCTCTCTGGGACACCACAGCAGTGACAGACTCACTTTTCCCCTCTTTGTGACACCACAGAAGTGACAGGCCCAATTGATGCCTCTCTGTGACACCAGTGCAGAGGCAGTCTCAGTTTTTTCCTCTCTCTGACATCACACCAATCAGGGACCCATTTTCCCCTCTCTATGACATCACTGCACTGACAACTCGAATTTACGCCTCTCTGGGACACCACAGTGGTGACAGAGGCATTCTTCCCCTCTCTGGGACATCACAGTCATCACAGCCTCAAATTCATCCTCTTTCTAACACCGCAGCAATGACTGATCCACTTGTCCTCCGTTTGTGACATCAGAGCAGTGACAGGCCCAACTTACCTCTGTTTATGACACCAAAGCTGTGGCAGCCTCAGTTTTTTCCTCTCTGTGACATCACAAAAATGAGTGACCCAGTTTCACCTCTCTGTGACATCACTGCAGTCAGTGACAAGTCCAATTTACGCCTCTCTGTGACACCACCGCGGTGACAGACTCATTATTCCCTTCTCTGTGACATCACAGCAGAGACAGAACCAATTCAAACCTCTCCCTGATACCATAGCCATGACATCCCCAACTGCATCCCCTTTGTGGCAACAGACAAGTCAGAACACCTGTGGAACTTTCTCTCAGACTCCACAGCTCTGATAGCCCCTGTTCTCCCCTCTCTGGGACATCACAGCCGTGGGACACCCCAATCTACGCCTCTCGGGGACATCACAGCAGTGAAAGACCCAGTTTCCACCCTTTAAGACATCACAGCACTGACAGACCAAATTTCACTCTTTCTGTCACACCACAGATGGAACAAGCCCAATTTACACCTATCTGTAACACCCCAGCGCTGACAGTGCCCGGTTTCTCGTCTCCGTGACATAACATCAAAGACAAGTGGGAATTCATCCCCTCCTATAGGCCACAGCAGTGACAGCCTCAGTTTTCCTCTCTCTGGGAGATCACTGCACTGACAAGTCCAATTGACACCTCTCTGTGACACCACGGCGCTGAAAGACCCATTATTCCCCTCTCTGGGACATCACATCAGAACCAATTTAAAACTCTCTCTCATACCACAGCCCTAACAACCCCAATTCCATCCCCTTTGTGGCAACAGACAAGTCATAGCACCTCTGGAACTTTCTCTGGGACTGCACAACAGTGATCACTCCACTTTTCCCCTCTCTGGGACACCACAGCAGTGACAGACTCACTTTTCCCCTCTTTGTGACACCACAGAAGTGACAGGCCCAATTGATGCCTCTCTGTGACACCAGTGCAGAGGCAGTCTCAGTTTTTTCCTCTCTCTGACATCACACCAATCAGGGACCCATTTTCCCCTCTCTATGACATCACTGCACTGACAACTCGAATTTACGCCTCTCTGGGACACCACAGTGGTGACAGAGGCATTCTTCCCCTCTCTGGGACATCACAGTCATCACAGCCTCAAATTCATCCTCTTTCTAACACCGCAGCAATGACTGATCCACTTGTCCTCCGTTTGTGACATCAGAGCAGTGACAGGCCCAACTTACCTCTGTTTATGACACCAAAGCTGTAGCAGCCTCAGTTTTTTCCTCTCTGTGACATCACAAAAATGAGTGACCCAGTTTCACCTCTCTGTGACATCACTGCAGTCAGTGACAAGTCCAATTTACGCCTCTCTGTGACACCACCGCGGTGACAGACTCATTATTCCCTTCTCTGTGACATCATAGCAGAGACAGAACCAATTCAAACCTCTCCCTGATACCATAGCCATGACATCCCCAACTGCATCCCCTTTGTGGCAACAGACAAGTCAGAACACCTGTAAAACTTTCTCTCAGACTCCACAGCTCTGATAGCCCCTGTTCTCCCCTCTCTGGGACATCACAGCCGTGGGACACCCCAATCTACGCCTCTCGGGGACATCACAGCAGTGAAAGACCCAGTTTCCACCCTTTAAGACATCACAGCACTGACAGACCAAATTTCACTCTTTCTGTCACACCACAGATGGAACAAGCTCAATTTACACCTATCTGTAACACCCCAGCGCTGACAGTGCCAGGTTTCTCCTCTCCGTGACATAACATCAAAGACAAGTGGGAATTCATCCCCTCCTATAGGCCACAGCAGTGACAGCCTCAGTTTTCCTCTCTCTGGGAGATCACTGCACTGACAAGTCCAATTGACACCTCTCTGTGACACCACGGCGCTGAAAGACCCATTATTCCCCTCTCTGGGACATCACATCAGAACCAATTTAAAACTCTCTCTCATACCACAGCCCTAACAACCCCAATTCCATCCCCTTTGTGGCAACAGACAAGTCATAGCACCTCTGGAACTTTCTCTGGGACTGCACAACAGTGATCACTCCACTTTTCCCCTCTCTGGGACACCACAGCAGTGACAGACTCACTTTTCCCCTCTTTGTGACACCACAGAAGTGACAGGCCCAATTGATGCCTCTCTGTGACACCAGTGCAGAGGCAGTCTCAGTTTTTTCCTCTCTCTGACATCACACCAATCAGGGACCCATTTTCCCCTCTCTATGACATCACTGCACTGACAACTCGAATTTACGCCTCTCTGGGACACCACAGTGGTGACAGAGGCATTCTTCCCCTCTCTGGGACATCACAGTCATCACAGCCTCAAATTCATCCTCTTTCTAACACCGCAGCAATGACTGATCCACTTGTCCTCCGTTTGTGACATCAGAGCAGTGACAGGCCCAACTTACCTCTGTTTATGACACCAAAGCTGTGGCAGCCTCAGTTTTTTCCTCTCTGTGACATCACAAAAATGAGTGACCCAGTTTCACCTCTCTGTGACATCACTGCAGTCAGTGACAAGTCCAATTTACGCCTCTCTGTGACACCACCGCGGTGACAGACTCATTATTCCCTTCTCTGTGACATCACAGCAGAGACAGAACCAATTCAAACCTCTCCCTGATACCATAGCCATGACATCCCCAACTGCATCCCCTTTGTGGCAACAGACAAGTCAGAACACCTGTGGAACTTTCTCTCAGACTCCACAGCTCTGATAGCCCCTGTTCTCCCCTCTCTGGGACATCACAGCCGTGGGACACCCCAATCTACGCCTCTCGGGGACATCACAGCAGTGAAAGACCCAGTTTCCACCCTTTAAGACATCACAGCACTGACAGACCAAATTTCACTCTTTCTGTCACACCACAGATGGAACAAGCCCAATTTACACCTATCTGTAACACCCCAGCGCTGACAGTGCCACGTTTCTCCTCTCCGTGACATAACATCAAAGACAAGTGGGAATTCATCCCCTCCTATAGGCCACAGCAGTGACAGCCTCAGTTTTCCTCTCTCTGGGAGATCACTGCACTGACAAGTCCAATTGACACCTCTCTGTGACACCACGGCGCTGAAAGACCCATTATTCCCCTCTCTGGGACATCACATCAGAACCAATTTAAAACTCTCTCTCATACCACAGCCCTAACAACCCCAATTCCATCCCCTTTGTGGCAACAGACAAGTCATAGCACCTCTGGAACTTTCTCTGGGACTGCACAACAGTGATCACTCCACTTTTCCCCTCTCTGGGACACCACAGCAGTGACAGACTCACTTTTCCCCTCTTTGTGACACCACAGAAGTGACAGGCCCAATTGATGCCTCTCTGTGACACCAGTGCAGAGGCAGTCTCAGTTTTTTCCTCTCTCTGACATCACACCAATCAGGGACCCATTTTCCCCTCTCTATGACATCACTGCACTGACAACTCGAATTTACGCCTCTCTGGGACACCACAGTGGTGACAGAGGCATTCTTCCCCTCTCTGGGACATCACAGTCATCACAGCCTCAAATTCATCCTCTTTCTAACACCGCAGCAATGACTGATCCACTTGTCCTCCGTTTGTGACATCAGAGCAGTGACAGGCCCAACTTACCTCTGTTTATGACACCAAAGCTGTGGCAGCCTCAGTTTTTTCCTCTCTGTGACATCACAAAAATGAGTGACCCAGTTTCACCTCTCTGTGATATCACTGCAGTCAGTGACAAGTCCAATTTACGCCTCTCTGTGACACCACCGCGGTGACAGACTCATTATTCCCTTCTCTGTGACATCACAGCAGAGACAGAACCAATTAAAACCTCTCCCTGATACCATAGCCATGACATCCCCAACTGCATCCACTTTGTGGCAACAGACAAGTCAGAACACCTGTGGAACTTTCTCTCAGACTCCACAGCCCTGATAGCCCCTGTTCTCCCCTCTCTGGGACATCACAGCCGTGGGACACCCCAATCTACGCCTCTCAGGGACATCACAGCAGTGAAAGACCCAGTTTCCACCCTTTAAGACATCACAGCACTGACAGACCAAATTTCACCCTTTCTGTCACACCACAGATGGAACAAGCCCAATTTACACCTATCTGTAACACCCCAGCGCTGACAGTGCCACGTTTCTCCTCTCCGTGACATAACATCAAAGACAAGTGGGAATTCATCCCCTCCTATAGGCCACAGCAGTGACAGCCTCAGTTTTCCTCTCTCTGGGAGATCACTGCACTGACAAGTCCAATTGACACCTCTCTGTGACACCACGGCGCTGAAAGACCCATTATTCCCCTCTCTGGGACATCACATCAGAACCAATTTAAAACTCTCTCTCATACCACAGCCCTAACAACCCCAATTCCATCCCCTTTGTGGCAACAGACAAGTCATAGCACCTCTGGAACTTTCTCTGGGACTGCACAACAGTGATCACTCCACTTTTCCCCTCTCTGGGACACCACAGCAGTGACAGACTCACTTTTCCCCTCTTTGTGACACCACAGAAGCGACAGGCCCAATTGATGCCTCTTTGTGACACCACAGCAGTGACAGACTCACTTTTCCCCTCTTTGTGACACCACAGAAGTGACAGGCCCAATTGATGCCTCTCTGTGACACCAGTGCAGAGGCAGTCTCAGTTTTTTCCTCTCTCTGACATCACACCAATCAGGGACCCATTTTCCCCTCTCTATGACATCACTGCACTGACAACTCGAATTTACGCCTCTCTGGGACACCACAGTGGTGACAGAGGCATTCTTCCCCTCTCTGGGACATCACAGTCATCACAGCATCAAATTCATCCTCTTTCTAACACCGCAGCAATGACTGATCCACTTGTCCTCCATTTGTGACATCAGAGCAGTGACAGGCCCAACTTACCTCTGTTTATGACACCAAAGCTGTGGCAGCCTCAGTTTTTTCCCCTCTGTGACATCACAAAAATGAGTGACCCAGTTTCAACTCTCTGTGACATCACTGCAGTCAGTGACAAGTCCAATTTACGCCTCTCTGTGACACCACCGCGGTGACAGACTCATTATTCCCTTCTCTGTGACATCATAGCAGAGACAGAACCAATTAAAACCTCTCCCTGATACCATAGCCATGACATCCCCAACTGCATCCCCTTTGTGGCAACAGACAAGTCAGAACACCTGTGGAACTTTCTCTCAGACTCCACAGCTCTGATAGCCCCTGTTCTCCCCTCTCTGGGACATCACAGCCGTGGGACATCCCAATCTACGCCTCTCGGGGACATCACAGCAGTGAAAGACCCAGTTTCCACCCTTTAAGACATCACAGCACTGACAGACCAAATTTCACTCTTTCTGTCACACCACAGATGGAACAAGCTCAATTTACACCTATCTGTAACACCCCAGCGCTGACAGTGCCCGGTTTCTCCTCTCCGTGACATAACATCAAAGACAAGTGGGAATTCATCCCCTCCTATAGGCCACAGCAGTGACAGCCTCAGTTTTCCTCTCTCTGGGAGATCACTGCACTGACAAGTCCAATTGACACCTCTCTGTGACACCACGGCGCTGAAAGACCCATTATTCCCCTCTCTGGGACATCACATCAGAACCAATTTAAAACTCTCTCTCATACCACAGCCCTAACAACCCCAATTCCATCCCCTTTGTGGCAACAGACAAGTCATAGCACCTCTGGAACTTTCTCTGGGACTGCACAACAGTGATCACTCCACTTTTCCCCTCTCTGGGACACCACAGCAGTGACAGACTCACTTTTCCCCTCTTTGTGACACCACAGAAGTGACAGGCCCAATTGATGCCTCTCTGTGACACCAGTGCAGAGGCAGTCTCAGTTTTTTCCTCTCTCTGACATCACACCAATCAGGGACCCATTTTCCCCTCTCTATGACATCACTGCACTGACAACTCGAATTTACGCCTCTCTGGGACACCACAGTGGTGACAGAGGCATTCTTCCCCTCTCTGGGACATCACAGTCATCACAGCCTCAAATTCATCCTCTTTCTAACACCGCAGCAATGACTGATCCACTTGTCCTCCGTTTGTGACATCAGAGCAGTGACAGGCCCAACTTACCTCTGTTTATGACACCAAAGCTGTGGCAGCCTCAGTTTTTTCCCCTCTGTGACATCACAAAAATGAGTGACCCAGTTTCAACTCTCTGTGACATCACTGCAGTCAGTGACAAGTCCAATTTACGCCTCTCTGTGACACCACCGCGGTGACAGACTCATTATTCCCTTCTCTGTGACATCATAGCAGAGACAGAACCAATTAAAACCTCTCCCTGATACCATAGCCATGACATCCCCAACTGCATCCCCTTTGTGGCAACAGACAAGTCAGAACACCTGTGGAACTTTCTCTCAGACTCCACAGCTCTGATAGCCCCTGTTCTCCCCTCTCTGGGACATCACAGCCGTGGGACATCCCAATCTACGCCTCTCGGGGACATCACAGCAGTGAAAGACCCAGTTTCCACCCTTTAAGACATCACAGCACTGACAGACCAAATTTCACTCTTTCTGTCACACCACAGATGGAACAAGCCCAATTTACACCTATCTGTAACACCCCAGCGCTGACAGTGCCACGTTTCTCCTCTCCGTGACATAACATCAAAGACAAGTGGGAATTCATCCCCTCCTATCGGCCACAGCAGTGACAGCCTCAGTTTTCCTCTCTCTGGGAGATCACTGCACTGACAAGTCCAATTGACATCTCTCTGTGACACCACGGCGCTGAAAGACCCATTATTCCCCTCTCTGGGACATCACATCAGAACCAATTTAAAACTCTCTCTCATACCACAGCCCTAACAACCCCAATTCCATCCCCTTTGTGGCAACAGACAAGTCATAGCACCTCTGGAACTTTCTCTGGGACTGCACAACAGTGATCACTCCACTTTTCCCCTCTCTGGGACACCACAGCAGTGACAGACTCACTTTTCCCCTCTTTGTGACACCACAGAAGTGACAGGCCCAATTGATGCCTCTCTGTGACACCAGTGCAGAGGCAGTCTCAGTTTTTTCCTCTCTCTGACATCACACCAATCAGGGACCCATTTTCCCCTCTCTATGACATCACTGCACTGACAACTCGAATTTACGCCTCTCTGGGACACCACAGTGGTGACAGAGGCATTCTTCCCCTCTCTGGGACATCACAGTCATCACAGCCTCAAATTCATCCTCTTTTTAACACCGCAGCAATGACTGATCCACTTGTCCTCCGTTTGTGACATCAGAGCAGTGACAGGCCCAACTTACCTCTGTTTATGACACCAAAGCTGTGGCAGCCTCAGTTTTTTCCTCTCTGTGACATCACAAAAATGAGTGACCCAGTTTCACCTCTCTGTGACATCACTGCAGTCAGTGACAAGTCCAATTTACGCCTCTCTGTGACACCACCGCGGTGACAGACTCATTATTCCCTTCTCTGTGACATCACAGCAGAGACAGAACCAATTCAAACCTCTCCCTGATACCATAGCCATGACATCCCCAACTGCATCCCCTTTGTGGCAACAGACAAGTCAGAACACCTGTGGAACTTTCTCTCAGACTCCACAGCTCTGATAGCCCCTGTTCTCCCCTCTCTGGGACATCACAGCCGTGGGACATCCCAATCTACGCCTCTCGGGGACATCACAGCAGTGAAAGACCCAGTTTCCACCCTTTAAGACATCACAGCACTGACAGACCAAATTTCACTCTTTCTGTCACACCACAGATGGAACAAGCCCAATTTACACCTATCTGTAACACCCCAGCGCTGACAGTGCCACGTTTCTCCTCTCCGTGACATAACATCAAAGACAAGTGGGAATTCATCCCCTCCTATAGGCCACAGCAGTGACAGCCTCAGTTTTCCTCTCTCTGGGAGATCACTGCACTCACAAGTCCAATTGACATCTCTCTGTGACACCACGGCGCTGAAAGACCCATTATTCCCCTCTCTGGGACATCACATCAGAACCAATTTAAAACTCTCTCTCATACCACAGCCCTAACAACCCCAATTCCATCCCCTTTGTGGCAACAGACAAGTCATAGCACCTCTGGAACTTTCTCTGGGACTGCACAACAGTGATCACTCCACTTTTCCCCTCTCTGGGACACCACAGCAGTGACAGACTCACTTTTCCCCTCTTTGTGACACCACAGAAGTGACAGGCCCAATTGATGCCTCTCTGTGACACCAGTGCAGAGGCAGTCTCAGTTTTTTCCTCTCTCTGACATCACACCAATCAGGGACCCATTTTCCCCTCTCTATGACATCACTGCACTGACAACTCGAATTTACGCCTCTCTGGGACACTACAGTGGTGACAGAGGCATTCTTCCCCTCTCTGGGACATCACAGTCATCACAGCCTCAAATTCATCCTCTTTCTAACACCGCAGCAATGACTGATCCACTTGTCCTCCGTTTGTGACATCAGAGCAGTGACAGGCCCAACTTACCTCTGTTTATGACACCAAAGCTGTGGCAGCCTCAGTTTTTTCCTCTCTGTGACATCACAAAAATGAGTGACCCAGTTTCACCTCTCTGTGACATCACTGCAGTCAGTGACAAGTCCAATTTACGCCTCTCTGTGACACCACCGCGGTGACAGACTCATTATTCCCTTCTCTGTGACATCACAGCAGAGACAGAACCAATTCAAACCTCTCCCTGATACCATAGCCATGACATCCCCAACTGCATCCCCTTTGTGGCAACAGACAAGTCAGAACACCTGTGGAACTTTCTCTCAGACTCCACAGCTCTGATAGCCCCTGTTCTCCCCTCTCTGGGACATCACAGCCGTGGGACACCCCAATCTACGCCTCTCGGGGACATCACAGCAGTGAAAGACCCAGTTTCCACCCTTTAAGACATCACAGCACTGACAGACCAAATTTCACTCTTTCTGTCACACCACAGATGGAACAAGCCCAATTTACACCTATCTGTAACACCCCAGCGCTGACAGTGCCACGTTTCTCGTCTCCGTGACATAACATCAAAGACAAGTGGGAATTCATCCCCTCCTATAGGCCACAGCAGTGACAGCCTCAGTTTTCCTCTCTCTGGGAGATCACTGCACTGACAAGTCCAATTGACACCTCTCTGTGACACCACGGCGCTGAAAGACCCATTATTCCCCTCTCTGGGACATCACATCAGAACCAATTTAAAACTCTCTCTCATACCACAGCCCTAACAACCCCAATTCCATCCCCTTTGTGGCAACAGACAAGTCATAGCACCTCTGGAACTTTCTCTGGGACTGCACAACAGTGATCACTCCACTTTTCCCCTCTCTGGGACACCACAGCAGTGACAGACTCACTTTTCCCCTCTTTGTGACACCACAGAAGCGACAGGCCCAATTGATGCCTCTTTGTGACACCACAGCAGTGACAGACTCACTTTTCCCCTCTTTGTGACACCACAGAAGTGACAGGCCCAATTGATGCCTCTCTGTGACACCAGTGCAGAGGCAGTCTCAGTTTTTTCCTCTCTCTGACATCACACCAATCAGGGACCCATTTTCCCCTCTCTATGACATCACTGCACTGACAACTCGAATTTACGCCTCTCTGGGACACCACAGTGGTGACAGAGGCATTCTTCCCCTCTCTGGGACATCACAGTCATCACAGCCTCAAATTCATCCTCTTTCTAACACCGCAGCAATGACTGATCCACTTGTCCTCCGTTTGTGACATCAGAGCAGTGACAGGCCCAACTTACCTCTGTTTATGACACCAAAGCTGTGGCAGCCTCAGTTTTTTCCTCTCTGTGACATCACAAAAATGAGTGACCCAGTTTCACCTCTCTGTGACATCACTGCAGTCAGTGACAAGTCCAATTTACGCCTCTCTGTGACACCACCGCGGTGACAGACTCATTATTCCCTTCTCTGTGACATCACAGCAGAGACAGAACCAATTCAAACCTCTCCCTGATACCATAGCCATGACATCCCCAACTGCATCCCCTTTGTGGCAACAGACAAGTCAGAACACCTGTGGAACTTTCTCTCAGACTCCACAGCTCTGATAGCCCCTGTTCTCCCCTCTCTGGGACATCACAGCCGTGGGACATCCCAATCTACGCCTCTCGGGGACATCACAGCAGTGAAAGACCCAGTTTCCACCCTTTAAGACATCACAGCACTGACAGACCAAATTTCACTCTTTCTGTCACACCACAGATGGAACAAGCCCAATTTACACCTATCTGTAACACCCCAGCGCTGACAGTGCCACGTTTCTCCTCTCCGTGACATAACATCAAAGACAAGTGGGAATTCATCCCCTCCTATAGGCCACAGCAGTGACAGCCTCAGTTTTCCTCTCTCTGGGAGATCACTGCACTGACAAGTCCAATTGACATCTCTCTGTGACACCACGGCGCTGAAAGACCCATTATTCCCCTCTCTGGGACATCACATCAGAACCAATTTAAAACTCTCTCTCATACCACAGCCCTAACAACCCCAATTCCATCCCCTTTGTGGCAACAGACAAGTCATAGCACCTCTGGAACTTTCTCTGGGACTGCACAACAGTGATCACTCCACTTTTCCCCTCTCTGGGACACCACAGCAGTGACAGACTCACTTTTCCCCTCTTTGTGACACCACAGAAGTGACAGGCCCAATTGATGCCTCTCTGTGACACCAGTGCAGAGGCAGTCTCAGTTTTTTCCTCTCTCTGACATCACACCAATCAGGGACCCATTTTCCCCTCTCTATGACATCACTGCACTGACAACTCGAATTTACGCCTCTCTGGGACACCACAGTTGTGACAGAGGCATTCTTCCCCTCTCTGGGACATCACAGTCATCACAGCCTCAAATTCATCCTCTTTCTAACACCGCAGCAATGACTGATCCACTTGTCCTCCGTTTGTGACATCAGAGCAGTGACAGGCCCAACTTACCTCTGTTTATGACACCAAAGCTGTGGCAGCCTCAGTTTTTTCCTCTCTGTGACATCACAAAAATGAGTGACCCAGTTTCACCTCTCTGTGACATCACTGCAGTCAGTGACAAGTCCAATTTACGCCTCTCTGTGACACCACCGCGGTGACAGACTCATTATTCCCTTCTCTGTGACATCACAGCAGAGACAGAACCAATTCAAACCTCTCCCTGAGACCATAGCCATGACATCCCCAACTGCATCCCCTTTGTGGCAACAGACAAGTCAGAACACCTGTGGAACTTTCTCTCAGACTCCACAGCTCTGATAGCCCCTGTTCTCCCCTCTCTGGGACATCACAGCCGTGGGACACCCCAATCTACGCCTCTCGGGGACATCACAGCAGTGAAAGACCCAGTTTCCACCCTTTAAGACATCACAGCACTGACAGACCAAATTTCACTCTTTCTGTCACACCACAGATGGAACAAGCCCAATTTACACCTATCTGTAACACCCCAGCGCTGACAGTGCCAGGTTTCTCGTCTCCGTGACATAACATCAAAGACAAGTGGGAATTCATCCCCTCCTATAGGCCACAGCAGTGACAGCCTCAGTTTTCCTCTCTCTGGGAGATCACTGCACTGACAAGTCCAATTGACACCTCTCTGTGACACCACGGCGCTGAAAGACCCATTATTCCCCTCTCTGGGACATCACATCAGAACCAATTTAAAACTCTCTCTCATACCACAGCCCTAACAACCCCAATTCCATCCCCTTTGTGGCAACAGACAAGTCATAGCACCTCTGGAACTTTCTCTGGGACTGCACAACAGTGATCACTCCACTTTTCCCCTCTCTGGGACACCACAGCAGTGACACACTCACTTTTCCCCTCTTTGTGACACCACAGAAGTGACAGGCCCAATTGATGCCTCTCTGTGACACCAGTGCAGAGGCAGTCTCAGTTTTTTCCTCTCTCTGACATCACACCAATCAGGGACCCATTTTCCCCTCTCTATGACATCACTGCACTGACAACTCGAATTTACGCCTCTCTGGGACACCACAGTGGTGACAGAGGCATTCTTCCCCTCTCTGGGACATCACAGTCATCACAGCATCAAATTCATCCTCTTTCTAACACCGCAGCAATGACTGATCCACTTGTCCTCCGTTTGTGACATCAGAGCAGTGACAGGCCCAACTTACCTCTGTTTATGACACCAAAGCTGTGGCAGCCTCAGTTTTTTCCCCTCTGTGACATCACAAAAATGAGTGACCCAGTTTCAACTCTCTGTGACATCACTGCAGTCAGTGACAAGTCCAATTTACGCCTCTCTGTGACACCACCGCGGTGACAGACTCATTATTCCCTTCTCTGTGACATCATAGCAGAGACAGAACCAATTAAAACCTCTCCCTGATACCATAGCCATGACATCCCCAACTGCATCCCCTTTGTGGCAACAGACAAGTCAGAACACCTGTGGAACTTTCTCTCAGACTCCACAGCTCTGATAGCCCCTGTTCTCCCCTCTCTGGGACATCACAGCCGTGGGACATCCCAATCTACGCCTCTCGGGGACATCACAGCAGTGAAAGACCCAGTTTCCACCCTTTAAGACATCACAGCACTGACAGACCAAATTTCACTCTTTCTGTCACACCACAGATGGAACAAGCCCAATTTACACCTATCTGTAACACCCCAGCGCTGACAGTGCCCGGTTTCTCGTCTCCGTGACATAACATCAAAGACAAGTGGGAATTCATCCCCTCCTATAGGCCACAGCAGTGACAGCCTCAGTTTTCCTCTCTCTGGGAGATCACTGCACTGACAAGTCCAATTGACACCTCTCTGTGACACCACGGCGCTGAAAGACCCATTATTCCCCTCTCTGGGACATCACATCAGAACCAATTTAAAACTCTCTCTCATACCACAGCCCTAACAACCCCAATTCCATCCCCTTTGTGGCAACAGACAAGTCATAGCACCTCTGGAACTTTCTCTGGGACAGCACAACAGTGATCACTCCACTTTTCCCCTCTCTGGGACACCACAGCAGTGACAGACTCACTTTTCCCCTCTTTGTGACACCACAGAAGTGACAGGCCCAATTGATGCCTCTCTGTGACACCAGTGCAGAGGCAGTCTCAGTTTTTTCCTCTCTCTGACATCACACCAATCAGGGACCCATTTTCCCCTCTCTATGACATCACTGCACTGACAACTCGAATTTACGCCTCTCTGGGACACCACAGTGGTGACAGAGGCATTCTTCCCCTCTCTGGGACATCACAGTCATCACAGCATCAAATTCATCCTCTTTCTAACACCGCAGCAATGACTGATCCACTTGTCCTCCGTTTGTGACATCAGAGCAGTGACAGGCCCAACTTACCTCTGTTTATGACACCAAAGCTGTGGCAGCCTCAGTTTTTTCCACTCTGTGACATCACAAAAATGAGTGACCCAGTTTCAACTCTCTGTGACATCACTGCAGTCAGTGACAAGTCCAATTTACGCCTCTCTGTGACACCACCGCGGTGACAGACTCATTATTCCCTTCTCTGTGACATCATAGCAGAGACAGAACCAATTAAAACCTCTCCCTGATACCATAGCCATGACATCCCCAACTGCATCCCCTTTGTGGCAACAGACAAGTCAGAACACCTGTGGAACTTTCTCTCAGACTCCACAGCTCTGCTAGCCCCTGTTCTCCCCTCTCTGGGACATCACAGCCGTGGGACATCCCAATCTACGCCTCTCGGGGACATCACAGCAGTGAAAGACCCAGTTTCCACCCTTTAAGACATCACAGCACTGACAGACCAAATTTCACTCTTTCTGTCACACCACAGATGGAACAAGCCCAATTTACACCTATCTGTAACACCCCAGCGCTGACAGTGCCACGTTTCTCCTCTCCGTGACATAACATCAAAGACAAGTGGGAATTCATCCCCTCCTATAGGCCACAGCAGTGACAGCCTCAGTTTTCCTCTCTCTGGGAGATCACTGCACTGACAAGTCCAATTGACATCTCTCTGTGACACCACGGCGCTGAAAGACCCATTATTCCCCTCTCTGGGACATCACATCAGAACCAATTTAAAACTCTCTCTCATACCACAGCCCTAACAACCCCAATTCCATCCCCTTTGTGGCAACAGACAAGTCATAGCACCTCTGGAACTTTCTCTGGGACTGCACAACAGTGATCACTCCACTTTTCCCCTCTCTGGGACACCACAGCAGTGACAGACTCACTTTTCCCCTCTTTGTGACACCACAGAAGTGACAGGCCCAATTGATGCCTCTCTGTGACACCAGTGCAGAGGCAGTCTCAGTTTTTTCCTCTCTCTGACATCACACCAATCAGGGACCCATTTTCCCCTCTCTATGACATCACTGCACTGACAACTCGAATTTACGCCTCTCTGGGACACCACAGTGGTGACAGAGGCATTCTTCCCCTCTCTGGGACATCACAGTCATCACAGCCTCAAATTCATCCTCTTTCTAACACCGCAGCAATGACTGATCCACTTGTCCTCCGTTTGTGACATCAGAGCAGTGACAGGCCCAACTTACCTCTGTTTATGACACCAAAGCTGTGGCAGCCTCAGTTTTTTCCTCTCTGTGACATCACAAAAATGAGTGACCCAGTTTCACCTCTCTGTGACATCACTGCAGTCAGTGACAAGTCCAATTTACGCCTCTCTGTGACACCACCGCGGTGACAGACTCATTATTCCCTTCTCTGTGACATCACAGCAGAGACAGAACCAATTCAAACCTCTCCCTGATACCATAGCCATGACATCCCCAACTGCATCCCCTTTGTGGCAACAGACAAGTCAGAACACCTGTGGAACTTTCTCTCAGACTCCACAGCTCTGATAGCCCCTGTTCTCCCCTCTCTGGGACATCACAGCCGTGGGACACCCCAATCTACGCCTCTCAGGGACATCACAGCAGTGAAAGACCCAGTTTCCACCCTTTAAGACATCACAGCACTGACAGACCAAATTTCACTCTTTCTGTCACACCACAGATGGAACAAGCCCAATTTACACCTATCTGTAACACCCCAGCGCTGACAGTGCCCGGTTTCTCGTCTCCGTGACATAACATCAAAGACAAGTGGGAATTCATCCCCTCCTATAGGCCACAGCAGTGACAGCCTCAGTTTTCCTCTCTCTGGGAGATCACTGCACTGACAAGTCCAATTGACACCTCTCTGTGACACCACGGCGCTGAAAGACCCATTATTCCCCTCTCTGGGACATCACATCAGAACCAATTTAAAACTCTCTCTCATACCACAGCCCTAACAACCCCAATTCCATCCCCTTTGTGGCAACAGACAAGTCATAGCACCTCTGGAACTTTCTCTGGGACTGCACAACAGTGATCACTCCACTTTTCCCCTCTCTGGGACACCACAGCAGTGACAGACTCACTTTTCCCCTCTTTGTGACACCACAGAAGCGACAGGCCCAATTGATGTCTCTTTGTGACACCACAGCAGTGACAGACTCACTTTTCCCCTCTTTGTGACACCACAGAAGTGACAGGCCCAATTGATGCCTCTCTGTGACACCAGTGCAGAGGCAGTCTCAGTTTTTTCCTCTCTCTGACATCACACCAATCAGGGACCCATTTTCCCCTCTCTATGACATCACTGCACTGACAACTCGAATTTACGCCTCTCTGGGACACCACAGTGGTGACAGAGGCATTCTTCCCCTCTCTGGGACATCACAGTCATCACAGCCTCAAATTCATCCTCTTTCTAACACCGCAGCAATGACTGATCCACTTGTCCTCCGTTTGTGACATCAGAGCAGTGACAGGCCCAACTTACCTCTGTTTATGACACCAAAGCTGTGGCAGCCTCAGTTTTTTCCTCTCTGTGACATCACAAAAATGAGTGACCCAGTTTCACCTCTCTGTGACATCACTGCAGTCAGTGACAAGTCCAATTTACGCCTCTCTGTGACACCACCGCGGTGACAGACTCATTATTCCCTTCTCTGTGACATCACAGCAGAGACAGAACCAATTCAAACCTCTCCCTGATACCATAGCCATGACATCCCCAACTGCATCCCCTTTGTGGCAACAGACAAGTCAGAACACCTGTGGAACTTTCTCTCAGACTCCACAGCTCTGATAGCCCCTGTTCTCCCCTCTCTGGGACATCACAGCCGTGGGACATCCCAATCTACGCCTCTCGGGGACATCACAGCAGTGAAAGACCCAGTTTCCACCCTTTAAGACATCACAGCACTGACAGACCAAATTTCACTCTTTCTGTCACACCACAGATGGAACAAGCTCAATTTACACCTATCTGTAACACCCCAGCGCTGACAGTGCCACGTTTCTCCTCTCCGTGACATAACATCAAAGACAAGTGGGAATTCATCCCCTCCTATAGGCCACAGCAGTGACAGCCTCAGTTTTCCTCTCTCTGGGAGATCACTGCACTGACAAGTCCAATTGACATCTCTCTGTGACACCACGGCGCTGAAAGACCCATTATTCCCCTCTCTGGGACATCACATCAGAACCAATTTAAAACTCTCTCTCATACCACAGCCCTAACAACCCCAATTCCATCCCCTTTGTGGCAACAGACAAGTCATAGCACCTCTGGAACTTTCTCTGGGACTGCACAACAGTGATCACTCCACTTTTCCCCTCTCTGGGACACCACAGCAGTGACAGACTCACTTTTCCCCTCTTTGTGACACCACAGAAGTGACAGGCCCAATTGATGCCTCTCTGTGACACCAGTGCAGAGGCAGTCTCAGTTTTTTCCTCTCTCTGACATCACACCAATCAGGGACCCATTTTCCCCTCTCTATGACATCACTGCACTGACAACTCGAATTTACGCCTCTCTGGGACACCACAGTGGTGACAGAGGCATTCTTCCCCTCTCTGGGACATCACAGTCATCACAGCCTCAAATTCATCCTCTTTCTAACACCGCAGCAATGACTGATCCACTTGTCCTCCGTTTGTGACATCAGAGCAGTGACAGGCCCAACTTACCTCTGTTTATGACACCAAAGCTGTGGCAGCCTCAGTTTTTTCCTCTCTGTGACATCACAAAAATGAGTGACCCAGTTTCACCTCTCTGTGACATCACTGCAGTCAGTGACAAGTCCAATTTACGCCTCTCTGTGACACCACCGCGGTGACAGACTCATTATTCCCTTCTCTGTGACATCATAGCAGAGACAGAACCAATTCAAACCTCTCCCTGATACCATAGCCATGACATCCCCAACTGCATCCCCTTTGTGGCAACAGACAAGTCAGAACACCTGTGGAACTTTCTCTCAGACTCCACAGCTCTGATAGCCCCTGTTCTCCCCTCTCTGGGACATCACAGCCGTGGGACACCCCAATCTACGCCTCTCGGGGACATCACAGCAGTGAAAGACCCAGTTTCCACCCTTTAAGACATCACAGCACTGACAGACCAAATTTCACTCTTTCTGTCACACCACAGATGGAACAAGCCCAATTTACACCTATCTGTAACACCCCAGCGCTGACAGTGCCCGGTTTCTCGTCTCCGTGACATAACATCAAAGACAAGTGGGAATTCATCCCCTCCTATAGGCCACAGCAGTGACAGCCTCAGTTTTCCTCTCTCTGGGAGATCACTGCACTGACAAGTCCAATTGACACCTCTCTGTGACACCACGGCGCTGAAAGACCCATTATTCCCCTCTCTGGGACATCACATCAGAACCAATTTAAAACTCTCTCTCATACCACAGCCCTAACAACCCCAATTCCATCCCCTTTGTGGCAACAGACAAGTCATAGCACCTCTGGAACTTTCTCTGGGACTGCACAACAGTGATCACTCCACTTTTCCCCTCTCTGGGACACCACAGCAGTGACAGACTCACTTTTCCCCTCTTTGTGACACCACAGAAGCGACAGGCCCAATTGATGTCTCTTTGTGACACCACAGCAGTGACAGACTCACTTTTCCCCTCTTTGTGACACCACAGAAGTGACAGGCCCAATTGATGCCTCTCTGTGACACCAGTGCAGAGGCAGTCTCAGTTTTTTCCTCTCTCTGACATCACACCAATCAGGGACCCAATTTCCCCTCTCTATGACATCACTGCACTGACAACTCGAATTTACGCCTCTCTGGGACACCACAGTGGTGACAGAGGCATTCTTCCCCTCTCTGGGACATCACAGTCATCACAGCCTCAAATTCATCCTCTTTCTAACACCGCAGCAATGACTGATCCACTTGTCCTCCGTTTGTGACATCAGAGCAGTGACAGGCCCAACTTACCTCTGTTTATGACACCAAAGCTGTGGCAGCCTCAGTTTTTTCCTCTCTGTGACATCACAAAAATGAGTGACCCAGTTTCACCTCTCTGTGACATCACTGCAGTCAGTGACAAGTCCAATTTACGCCTCTCTGTGACACCACCGCGGTGACAGACTCATTATTCCCTTCTCTGTGACATCACAGCAGAGACAGAACCAATTAAAACCTCTCCCTGATACCATAGCCATGAAATCCCCAACTGCATCCCCTTTGTGGCAACAGACAAGTCAGAACACCTGTGGAACTTTCTCTCAGACTCCACAGCTCTGATAGCCCCTGTTCTCCCCTCTCTGGGACATCACAGCCGTGGGACACCCCAATCTACGCCTCTCGGGGACATCACAGCAGTGAAAGACCCAGTTTCCACCCTTTAAGACATCACAGCACTGACAGACCAAATTTCACTTTTTCTGTCACACCACAGATGGAACAAGCCCAATGTTACCGCTGAAGATGAATAGATCACACGGACACAGGTCGAGGTGTGGTGAAGAGAAGAGAGAGTTTATTTTTATCTCCAGGATTTATAGGTTCCTGACCACGGCCAGAGATTGGATGGTCAGGATAACACTTTCTCACTGCACTGGCCATGAGAGATGTCCATCACAAGACGTGTAACAGAAAGAATGTACACATACCTATGTTTACAGTTACTGTCCTGGGAAAGTCTTTAGAAAACTATGTTAGCAAGCTCAGAAGCTGAGTTTTCAGGGCGACAGCCCAATTTACACCTATCTGTAACACCCCAGCGCTGACAGTGCCAGGTTTCTCCTCTCCGTGACATAACATCAAAGACAAGTGGGAATTCATCCCCTCCTATAGGCCACAGCAGTGACAGCCTCAGTTTTCCTCTCTCTGGGAGATCACTGCACTGACAAGTCCAATTGACACCTCTCTGTGACACCACGGCGCTGAAAGACCCATTATTCCCCTCTCTGGGACATCACATCAGAACCAATTTAAAACTCTCTCTCATACCACAGCCCTAACAACCCCAATTCCATCCCCTTTGTGGCAACAGACAAGTCATAGCACCTCTGGAACTTTCTCTGGGACTGCACAACAGTGATCACTCCACTTTTCCCCTCTCTGGGACACCACAGCAGTGACAGACTCACTTTTCCCCTCTTTGTGACACCACAGAAGTGACAGGCCCAATTGATGCCTCTCTGTGACACCAGTGCAGAGGCAGTCTCAGTTTTTTCCTCTCTCTGACATCACACCAATCAGGGACCCATTTTCCCCTCTCTATGACATCACTGCACTGACAACTCGAATTTACGCCTCTCTGGGACACCACAGTGGTGACAGAGGCATTCTTCCCCTCTCTGGGACATCACAGTCATCACAGCATCAAATTCATCCTCTTTCTAACACCGCAGCAATGACTGATCCACTTGTCCTCCGTTTGTGACATCAGAGCAGTGACAGGCCCAACTTACCTCTGTTTATGACACCAAAGCTGTGGCAGCCTCAGTTTTTTCCCCTCTGTGACATCACAAAAATGAGTGACCCAGTTTCAACTCTCTGTGACATCACTGCAGTCAGTGACAAGTCCAATTTACGCCTCTCTGTGACACCAACGCGGTGACAGACTCATTATTCCCTTCTCTGTGACATCACAGCAGAGACAGAACCAATTAAAACCTCTCCCTGATACCATAGCCATGACATCCCCAACTGCATCCCCTTTGTGGCAACAGACAAGTCAGAACACCTGTGGAACTTTCTCTCAGACTCCACAGCTCTGATAGCCCCTGTTCTCCCCTCTCTGGGACATCACAGCCGTGGGACATCCCAATCTACGCCTCTCGGGGACATCACAGCAGTGAAAGACCCAGTTTCCACCCTTTAAGACATCACAGCACTGACAGACCAAATTTCACTCTTTCTGTCACACCACAGATGGAACAAGCTCAATTTACACCTATCTGTAACACCCCAGCGCTGACAGTGCCCGGTTTCTCCTCTCCGTGACATAACATCAAAGACAAGTGGGAATTCATCCCCTCCTATAGGCCACAGCAGTGACAGCCTCAGTTTTCCTCTCTCTGGGAGATCACTGCACTGACAAGTCCAATTGACACCTCTCTGTGACACCACGGCGCTGAAAGACCCATTATTCCCCTCTCTGGGACATCACATCAGAACCAATTTAAAACTCTCTCTCATACCACAGCCCTAACAACCCCAATTCCATCCCCTTTGTGGCAACAGACAAGTCATAGCACCTCTGGAACTTTCTCTGGGACAGCACAACAGTGATCACTCCACTTTTCCCCTCTCTGGGACACCACAGCAGTGACAGACTCACTTTTCCCCTCTTTGTGACACCACAGAAGTGACAGGCCCAATTGATGCCTCTCTGTGACACCAGTGCAGAGGCAGTCTCAGTTTTTTCCTCTCTCTGACATCACACCAATCAGGGACCCATTTTCCCCTCTCTATGACATCACTGCACTGACAACTCGAATTTACGCCTCTCTGGGACACCACAGTGGTGACAGAGGCATTCTTCCCCTCTCTGGGACATCACAGTCATCACAGCATCAAATTCATCCTCTTTCTAACACCGCAGCAATGACTGATCCACTTGTCCTCCGTTTGTGACATCAGAGCAGTGACAGGCCCAACTTACCTCTGTTTATGACACCAAAGCTGTGGCAGCCTCAGTTTTTTCCTCTCTGTGACATCACAAAAATGAGTGACCCAGTTTCACCTCTCTGTGACATCACTGCAGTCAGTGACAAGTCCAATTTACGCCTCTCTGTGACACCACCGCGGTGACAGACTCATTATTCCCTTCTCTGTGACATCACAGCAGAGACAGAACCAATTCAAACCTCTCCCTGATACCATAGCCATGACATCCCCAACTGCATCCCCTTTGTGGCAACAGACAAGTCAGAACACCTGTGGAACTTTCTCTCAGACTCCACAGCTCTGATAGCCTCTGTTCTCCCCTCTCTGGGACATCACAGCCGTGGGACACCCCAATCTACGCCTCTCGGGGACATCACAGCAGTGAAAGACCCAGTTTCCACCCTTTAAGACATCACAGCACTGACAGACCAAATTTCACTCTTTCTGTCACACCACAGATGGAACAAGCCCAATTTACACCTATCTGTAACACCGCAGCCTGACAGTGCCAGGTTTCTCGTCTCCGTGACATAACATCAAAGACAAGTGGGAATTCATCCCCTCCTATAGGCCACAGCAGTGACAGCCTCAGTTTTCCTCTCTCTGGGAGATCACTGCACTGACAAGTCCAATTGACACCTCTCTGTGACACCACGGCGCTGAAAGACCCATTATTCCCCTCTCTGGGACATCACATCAGAACCAATTTAAAACTCTCTCTCATACCACAGCCCTTACAACCCCAATTCCATCCCCTTTGTGGCAACAGACAAGTCATAGCACCTGTGCAACTTTCTCTGGAACTGCACAACAGTGATCACTCCACTTTTCCCCTCTCTGGGACACCACAGCAGTGACAGACTCACTTTTCCCCTCTTTGTGACACCACAGAAGTGACAGGCCCAATTGATGCCTCTCTGTGACACCAGTGCAGAGGCAGTCTCAGGTTTTTCCTCTCTCTGACATCACACCAATCAGGGACCCATTTTCCCCTCTCTATGACATCACTGCACTGACAACTCGAATTTACGCCTCTCTGGGACACCACAGTGGTGACAGAGGCATTCTTCCCCTCTCTGGGACATCACAGTCATCACAGCCTCCAATTCATCCCCTTTCTAACACCGCAGCAATGACTGATCCACTTGTCCTCCGTTTGTGACATCAGAGCAGTGACAGGCCCAACTTACCTCTGTTTATGACACCAAAGCTGTGGCAGCCTCAGTTTTTTCCTCTCTGTGACATCACAAAAATGAGTGACCCAGTTTCACCTCTCTGTGACATCACTGCAGTCAGTGACAAGTCCAATTTACGCCTCTCTGTGACACCACCGCGGTGACAGACTCATTATTCCCTTCTCTGTGACATCACAGCAGAGACAGAACCAATTCAAACCTCTCCCTGAGACCATAGCCATGACATCCCCAACTGCATCCCCTTTGTGGCAACAGACAAGTCAGAACACCTGTGGAACTTTCTCTCAGACTCCACAGATCTGATAGCCCCTGTTCTCCCCTCTCTGGGACACCACAGCAGTGACAGACTCACTTTTCCCCTCTTTGTGACACCACAGAAGTTACAGGCCCATTTGATGCCTCTCTGTGACACCACAGCAGTGACAGACTCACTTTTCCCCTCTTTGTGACACCACAGAAGTGACAGGCCCAATTGATGCCTCTCTGTGACACCAGTGCAGAGGCAGTCTCAGGTTTTTCCTCTCTCTGACATCACACCAATCAGGGACCCATTTTCCCCTCTCTATGACATCACTGCACTGACAAATCTAATTTACGCCTCTCTGGGACACCACAGTGGTGACAGAGGCATTCTTCCCCTCTCTGGGACATCACAGTCATCACAGCCTCAAATTCATCCCCTTTCTATCACCGCAGCAATGACTGATCCACTTGTCCTCTGTTTGTGACATCAGAGCAGTGACAGGCCCAACTTACCTCTGTTTATGACACCAAAGCTGTGGCAGCCTCAGTTTTTTCCTCTCTGTGACATCACAAAAATGAGTGACCCAGTTTCACCTCTCTGTGACATCACTGCAGTCAGTGACAAGTCCAATTTACGCCTCTCTGTGACACCACCGCGGTGACAGACTCACTATTCCCTCCTCTGTGACATCACAGCAGAGACAGAACCAATTAAAACCTCTCCCTGATACCATAGCCATGACATCCCCAACTGCATCCCCTTTGTGGCAACAGACAAGTCAGAACACCTGTGGAACTTTCTCTCAGACTCCACAGCTCTGATAGCCTCTGTTCTCCCCTCTCTGGGACATCACAGCCGTGGGACACCCCAATCTACGCCTCTCGGGGACATCACAGCAGTGAAAGACCCAGTTTCCACCCTTTAAGACATCACAGCACTGACAGACCAAATTTCACCCTTTCTGTCACACCACAGATGGAACAAGCCCAATTTACACCTATCTGTAACACCGCAGCCTGACAGTGCCAGGTTTCTCCTCTCCGTGACATAACATCAAAGACAAGTGGGAATTCATCCCCTCCTATAGGCCACAGCAGTGACAGCCTCAGTTTTCCTCTCTCTGGGAGATCACTGCACTGACAAGTCCAATTGACACCTCTCTGTGACACCACGGCGCTGAAAGACCCATTATTCCCCTCTCTGGGACATCACATCAGAACCAATTTAAATCTCGCTCTCATACCACAGCCCTAACAACCCCAATTCCATCCCCTTTGTGGCAACAGACAAGTCATAGCACCTGTGCAACTTTCTCTGGAACTGCACAACAGTGATCACTCCACTTTTCCCCTCTCTGGGACACCACAGCAGTGACAGACTCACTTTTCCCCTCTTTGTGACACCACAGAAGTGACAGGCCCAATTGATGCCTCTCTGTGACACCACAGCAGTGACAGACTCACTTTTCCCCTCTTTGTGACACCACAGAAGTGACAGGCCCAATTGATGCCTCTCTGTGACACCAGTGCAGAGGCAGTCTCAGTTTTTTCCTCTCTCTGACATCACACCAATCAGGGACCCATTTTCCCCTCTCTATGACATCACTGCACTGACAACTCGAATTTACGCCTCTCTGGGACACCACAGTGGTGACAGAGGCATTCTTCCCCTCTCTGGGACATCACAGTCATCACAGCCTCCAATTCATCCCCTTTCTAACACCGCAGCAATGACTGATCCACTTGTCCTCCGTTTGTGACATCAGAGCAGTGACAGGCCCAACTTACCTCTGTTTATGACACCAAAGCTGTGGCAGCCTCAGTTTTTTCCTCTCTGTGACATCACAAAAATGAGTGACCCAGTTTCACCTCTCTGTGACATCACTGCAGTCAGTGACAAGTCCAATTTACGCCTCTCTGTGACACCACCGCGGTGACAGACTCATTATTCCCTTCTCTGTGACATCACAGCAGAGACAGAACCAATTCAAACCTCTCCCTGATACCATAGCCATGACATCCCCAACTGCATCCCCTTTGTGGCAACAGACAAGTCAGAACACCTGTGGAACTTTCTCTCAGACTCCACAGCTCTGATAGCCCCTGTTCTCCCCTCTCTGGGACACTACAGCAGTGACAGACTCACTTTTCCCCTCTTTGTGACACCACAGAAGTTACAGGCCCAATTGATGCCTCTCTGTGACACCACAGCAGTGACAGACTCACTTTTCCCCTCTTTGTGACACCACAGAAGTGACAGGCCCAATTGATGCCTTTCTGTGACACCAGTGCAGAGGCAGTCTCAGGTTTTTCCTCTCTCTGACATCACACCAATCAGGGACCCATTTTCCCCTCTCTATGACATCACTGCACTGACAAATCGAATTTACGCCTCTCTGGGACACCACAGTGGTGACAGAGGCATTCTTCCCCTCTCTGGGACATCACAGTCATCACAGCCTCAAATTCATCCCCTTTCTATCACCGCAGCAATGACTGATCCACTTGTCCTCTGTTTGTGACATCAGAGCAGTGACAGGCCCAACTTACCTCTGTTTATGACACCAAAGCTGTGGCAGCCTCAGTTTTTTCCTCTCTGTGACATCACAAAAATGAGTGACCCAGTTTCACCTCTCTGTGACATCACTGCAGTCAGTGACAAGTCCAATTTACGCCTCTCTGTGACACCACCGCGGTGACAGACTCACTATTCCCTCCTCTGTGACATCACAGCAGAGACAGAACCAATTCAAACCTCTCCCTGATACCATAGCCATGACATCCCCAACTGCATCCCCTTTGTGGCAACAGACAAGTCAGAACACCTGTGGAACTTTCTCTCAGACTCCACAGCTCTGATAGCCTCTGTTCTCCCCTCTCTGGGACATCACAGCCGTGGGACACCCCAATCTACGCCTCTCGGGGACATCACAGCAGTGAAAGACCCAGTTTCCACCCTTTAAGACATCACAGCACTGACAGACCAAATTTCACTCTTTCTGTCACACCACAGATGGAACAAGCCCAATTTACACCTATCTGTAACACCGCAGCCTGACAGTGCCAGGTTTCTCCTCTCCGTGACATAACATCAAAGACAAGTGGGAATTCATCCCCTCCTATAGGCCACAGCAGTGACAGCCTCAGTTTTCCTCTCTCTGGGAGATCACTGCACTGACAAGTCCAATTGACACCTCTCTGTGACACCACGGCGCTGAAAGACCCATTATTCCCCTCTCTGGGACATCACATCAGAACCAATTTAAATCTCGCTCTCATACCACAGCCCTAACAACCCCAATTCCATCCCCTTTGTGGCAACAGACAAGTCATAGCACCTGTGCAACTTTCTCTGGAACTGCACAACAGTGATCACTCCACTTTTCCCCTCTCTGGGACACCACAGCAGTGACAGACTCACTTTTCCCCTCTTTGTGACACCACAGAAGTGACAGGCCCAATTGATGCCTCTCTGTGACACCACAGCAGTGACAGACTCACTTTTCCCCTCTTTGTGACACCACAGAAGTGACAGGCCCAATTGATGCCTCTCTGTGACACCAGTGCAGAGGCAGTCTCAGTTTTTTCCTCTCTCTGACATCACACCAATCAGGGACCCATTTTCCCCTCTCTATGACATCACTGCACTGACAACTCGAATTTACGCCTCTCTGGGACACCACAGTGGTGACAGAGGCATTCTTCCCCTCTCTGGGACATCACAGTCATCACAGCCTCCAATTCATCCCCTTTCTAACACCGCAGCAATGACTGATCCACTTGTCCTCCGTTTGTGACATCAGAGCAGTGACAGGCCCAACTTACCTCTGTTTATGACACCAAAGCTGTGGCAGCCTCAGTTTTTTCCTCTCTGTGACATCACAAACATGAGTGACCCAGTTTCAACTCTCTGTGACATCACTGCAGTCAGTGACAAGTCCAATTTACGCCTCTCTGTGACACCACCGCGGTGACAGACTCATTATTCCCTTCTCTGTGACATCATAGCAGAGACAGAACCAATTCAAACCTCTCCCTGATACCATAGCCATGACATCCCCAACTGCATCCCCTTTGTGTCAACAGGCAAGTCAGAACACCGGTGGAACTTTCTCTCAGACTCCACAGCTCTGATAGCCTCTGTTCTCCCCTCTCTGGGACATCACAGCCATGGGACACCCAAATCTACGCCTCTCAGGGACATCACAGCAGTGAAAGACCCAGTTTCCACCCTTTAAGACATCACAGCACTGACAGACCAAATTTCAGTCTTTCTGTCACACCACAGATGGAACAAGCCCCATTTACACCTATCTCTAACACCCCAGCGCTGACAGTGCCAGGTTTCTCCTCTCCGTGACATAACATCAAAGACAAGTGGGAATTCATCCCCTCCTATAGGCCACAGCAGTGACAGCCTCAGTTTTCCTCTCTCTGGGAGATCACTGCACTGACAAGTCCAATTGACACCTCTCTGTGACACCACGGCGCTGAAAGACCCATTATTCCCCTCTCTGGGACATCACATCAGAACCAATTTAAAATTCTCTCTCATACCACAGCCCTAACAACACCAATTCCATCCCCTTTGTGGCAACAGACAAGTCATAGCACCTGTGCAACTTTCTCTGGAACTGCACAACAGTGATCACTCCACTTTTCCCCTCTCTGGGACACCACAGCAGTGACAGACTCACTTTTCCCCTCTTTGTGACACCACAGAAGTGACAGGCCCAATTGATGCCTCTCTGTGACACCACAGCAGTGACAGACTCACTTTTCCCCTCTTTGTGACACCACAGAAGTGACAGGCCCAATTGATGCCTCTCTGTGACACCAGTGCAGAGGCGGTCTCAGTTTTTTCCTCTCTCTGACATCACACCAATCAGGGACCCATTTTCCCCTCTCTATGACATCACTGCACTGACAACTCGAATTTACGCCTCTCTGGGACACCACAGTGGTGACAGAGGCATTCTTCCCCTCTCTGGGACATCACAGTCATCACAGCCTCAAATTCATCCTCTTTCTAACACCGCAGCAATGACTGATCCACTTGTCCTCCGTTTGTGACATCAGAGCAGTGACAGGCCCAACTTACCTCTGTTTATGACACCAAAGCTGTGGCAGCCTCAGTTTTTTCCTCTCTGTGACATCACAAAAATGAGTGACCCAGTTTCACCTCTCTGTGACATCACTGCAGTCAGTGACAAGTCCAATTTACACCTCTCTGTGACACCACCGCGGTGACAGACTCACTATTCCCTCCTCTGTGACATCACAGCAGAGACAGAACCAATTCAAACCTCTCCCTGAGACCATAGCCATGACATCCCCAACTGCATCCCCTTTGTGGCAACAGACAAGTCAGAACACCTGTGGAACTTTCTCTCAGACTCCACAGCTCTGATAGCCCCTGTTCTCCCCTCTCTGGGACACCACAGCAGTGACAGACTCACTTTTCCCCTCTTTGTGACACCACAGAAGTTACAGGCCCAATTGATGCCTCTCTGTGACACCACAGCAGTGACAGACTCACTTTTCCCCTCTTTGTGACACCACAGAAGTGACAGGCCCAATTGATGCCTCTCTGTGACACCAGTGCAGAGGCAGTCTCAGGTTTTTCCTCTCTCTGACATCACACCAATCAGGGACCCATTTTCCCCTCTCTATGACATCACTGCACTGACAAATCTAATTTACGCCTCTCTGGGACACCACAGTGGTGACAGAGGCATTCTTCCCCTCTCTGGGACATCACAGTCATCACAGCCTCAAATTCATCCTCTTTCTAACACCGCAGCAATGACTGATCCACTTGTCCTCCGTTTGTGACATCAGAGCAGTGACAGGCCCAACTTACCTCTGTTTATGACACCAAAGCTGTGGCAGCCTCAGTTTTTTCCTCTCTGTGACATCACAAAAATGAGTGACCCAGTTTCACCTCTCTGTGACATCACTGCAGTCAGTGACAAGTCCAATTTACGCCTCTCTGTGACACCACCGCGGTGACAGACTCATTATTCCCTTCTCTGTGACATCACAGCAGAGACAGAACCAATTCAAACCTCTCCCTGATACCATAGCCATGACATCCCCAACTGCATCCCCTTTGTGGCAACAGACAAGTCAGAACACCTGTGGAACTTTCTCTCAGACTCCACAGCTCTGATAGCCTCTGTTCTCCCCTCTCTGGGACATCACAGCCGTGGGACACCCCAATCTACGCCTCTCGGGGACATCACAGCAGTGAAAGACCCAGTTTCCACCCTTTAAGACATCACAGCACTGACAGACCAAATTTCACTCTTTCTGTCACACCACAGATGGAACAAGCCCAATTTACACCTATCTGTAACACCGCAGCCTGACAGTGCCAGGTTTCTCGTCTCCGTGACATAACATCAAAGACAAGTGGGAATTCATCCCCTCCTATAGGCCACAGCAGTGACAGCCTCAGTTTTCCTCTCTCTGGGAGATCACTGCACTGACAAGTCCAATTGACACCTCTCTGTGACACCACGGCGCTGAAAGACCCATTATTCCCCTCTCTGGGACATCACATCAGAACCAATTTAAAACTCTCTCTCATACCACAGCCCTTACAACCCCAATTCCATCCCCTTTGTGGCAACAGACAAGTCATAGCACCTGTGCAACTTTCTCTGGAACTGCACAACAGTGATCACTCCACTTTTCCCCTCTCTGGGACACCACAGCAGTGACAGACTCACTTTTCCCCTCTTTGTGACACCACAGAAGTGACAGGCCCAATTGATGCCTCTCTGTGACACCAGTGCAGAGGCAGTCTCAGGTTTTTCCTCTCTCTGACATCACACCAATCAGGGACCCATTTTCCCCTCTCTATGACATCACTGCACTGACAACTCGAATTTACGCCTCTCTGGGACACCACAGTGGTGACAGAGGCATTCTTCCCCTCTCTGGGACATCACAGTCATCACAGCCTCCAATTCATCCCCTTTCTAACACCGCAGCAATGACTGATCCACTTGTCCTCCGTTTGTGACATCAGAGCAGTGACAGGCCCAACTTACCTCTGTTTATGACACCAAAGCTGTGGCAGCCTCAGTTTTTTCCTCTCTGTGACATCACAAAAATGAGTGACCCAGTTTCACCTCTCTGTGACATCACTGCAGTCAGTGACAAGTCCAATTTACGCCTCTCTGTGACACCACCGCGGTGACAGACTCATTATTCCCTTCTCTGTGACATCACAGCAGAGACAGAACCAATTCAAACCTCTCCCTGAGACCATAGCCATGACATCCCCAACTGCATCCCCTTTGTGGCAACAGACAAGTCAGAACACCTGTGGAACTTTCTCTCAGACTCCACAGCTCTGATAGCCCCTGTTCTCCCCTCTCTGGGACACCACAGCAGTGACAGACTCACTTTTCCCCTCTTTGTGACACCACAGAAGTTACAGGCCCATTTGATGCCTCTCTGTGACACCACAGCAGTGACAGACTCACTTTTCCCCTCTTTGTGACACCACAGAAGTGACAGGCCCAATTGATGCCTCTCTGTGACACCAGTGCAGAGGCAGTCTCAGGTTTTTCCTCTCTCTGACATCACACCAATCAGGGACCCATTTTCCCCTCTCTATGACATCACTGCACTGACAAATCTAATTTACGCCTCTCTGGGACACCACAGTGGTGACAGAGGCATTCTTCCCCTCTCTGGGACATCACAGTCATCACAGCCTCAAATTCATCCCCTTTCTATCACCGCAGCAATGACTGATCCACTTGTCCTCTGTTTGTGACATCAGAGCAGTGACAGGCCCAACTTACCTCTGTTTATGACACCAAAGCTGTGGCAGCCTCAGTTTTTTCCTCTCTGTGACATCACAAAAATGAGTGACCCAGTTTCACCTCTCTGTGACATCACTGCAGTCAGTGACAAGTCCAATTTACGCCTCTCTGTGACACCACCGCGGTGACAGACTCACTATTCCCTCCTCTGTGACATCACAGCAGAGACAGAACCAATTAAAACCTCTCCCTGATACCATAGCCATGACATCCCCAACTGCATCCCCTTTGTGGCAACAGACAAGTCAGAACACCTGTGGAACTTTCTCTCAGACTCCACAGCTCTGATAGCCTCTGTTCTCCCCTCTCTGGGACATCACAGCCGTGGGACACCCCAATCTACGCCTCTCGGGGACATCACAGCAGTGAAAGACCCAGTTTCCACCCTTTAAGACATCACAGCACTGACAGACCAAATTTCACCCTTTCTGTCACACCACAGATGGAACAAGCCCAATTTACACCTATCTGTAACACCGCAGCCTGACAGTGCCAGGTTTCTCCTCTCCGTGACATAACATCAAAGACAAGTGGGAATTCATCCCCTCCTATAGGCCACAGCAGTGACAGCCTCAGTTTTCCTCTCTCTGGGAGATCACTGCACTGACAAGTCCAATTGACACCTCTCTGTGACACCACGGCGCTGAAAGACCCATTATTCCCCTCTCTGGGACATCACATCAGAACCAATTTAAATCTCGCTCTCATACCACAGCCCTAACAACCCCAATTCCATCCCCTTTGTGGCAACAGACAAGTCATAGCACCTGTGCAACTTTCTCTGGAACTGCACAACAGTGATCACTCCACTTTTCCCCTCTCTGGGACACCACAGCAGTGACAGACTCACTTTTCCCCTCTTTGTGACACCACAGAAGTGACAGGCCCAATTGATGCCTCTCTGTGACACCACAGCAGTGACAGACTCACTTTTCCCCTCTTTGTGACACCACAGAAGTGACAGGCCCAATTGATGCCTCTCTGTGACACCAGTGCAGAGGCAGTCTCAGTTTTTTCCTCTCTCTGACATCACACCAATCAGGGACCCATTTTCCCCTCTCTATGACATCACTGCACTGACAACTCGAATTTACGCCTCTCTGGGACACCACAGTGGTGACAGAGGCATTCTTCCCCTCTCTGGGACATCACAGTCATCACAGCCTCAAATTCATCCCCTTTCTAACACTGCAGCAATGACTGATCCACTTGTCCTCCGTTTGTGACATCAGAGCAGTGACAGGCCCAACTTACCTCTGTTTATGACACCAAAGCTGTGGCAGCCTCAGTTTTTTCCTCTCTGTGACATCACAAAAATGAGTGACCCAGTTTCACCTCTCTGTGACATCACTGCAGTCAGTGACAAGTCCAATTTACGCCTCTCTGTGACACCACCGCGGTGACAGACTCATTATTCCCTTCTCTGTGACATCACAGCAGAGACAGAACCAATTCAAACCTCTCCCTGATACCATAGCCATGACATCCCCAACTGCATCCCCTTTGTGGCAACAGACAAGTCAGAACACCTGTGGAACTTTCTCTCAGACTCCACAGCTCTGATAGCCCCTGTTCTCCCCTCTCTGGGACACTACAGCAGTGACAGACTCACTTTTCCCCTCTTTGTGACACCACAGAAGTTACAGGCCCAATTGATGCCTCTCTGTGACACCACAGCAGTGACAGACTCACTTTTCCCCTCTTTGTGACACCACAGAAGTGACAGGCCCAATTGATGCCTTTCTGTGACACCAGTGCAGAGGCAGTCTCAGGTTTTTCCTCTCTCTGACATCACACCAATCAGGGACCCATTTTCCCCTCTCTATGACATCACTGCACTGACAAATCGAATTTACGCCTCTCTGGGACACCACAGTGGTGACAGAGGCATTCTTCCCCTCTCTGGGACATCACAGTCATCACAGCCTCAAATTCATCCCCTTTCTATCACCGCAGCAATGACTGATCCACTTGTCCTCCGTTTGTGACATCAGAGCAGTGACAGGCCCAACTTACCTCTGTTTATGACACCAAAGCTGTGGCAGCCTCAGTTTTTTCCTCTCTGTGACATCACAAAAATGAGTGACCCAGTTTCACCTCTCTGTGACATCACTGCAGTCAGTGACAAGTCCAATTTACGCCTCTCTGTGACACCACCGCGGTGACAGACTCACTATTCCCTCCTCTGTGACATCACAGCAGAGACAGAACCAATTCAAACCTCTCCCTGAGACCATAGCCATGACATCCCCAACTGCATCCCCTTTGTGGCAACAGACAAGTCAGAACACCTGTGGAACTTTCTCTCAGACTCCACAGCTCTGATAGCCTCTGTTCTCCCCTCTCTGGGACATCACAGCCGTGGGACACCCCAATCTACGCCTCTCAGGGACATCACAGCAGTGAAAGACCCAGTTTCCACCCTTTAAGACATCACAGCACTGACAGACCAAATTTCACTCTTTCTGTCACACCACAGATGGAACAAGCCCAATTTACACCTATCTGTAACACCGCAGCCTGACAGTGCCAGGTTTCTCCTCTCCGTGACATAACATCAAAGACAAGTGGGAATTCATCCCCTCCTATAGGCCACAGCAGTGACAGCCTCAGTTTTCCTCTCTCTGGGAGATCACTGCACTGACAAGTCCAATTGACACCTCTCTGTGACACCACGGCGCTGAAAGACCCATTATTCCCCTCTCTGGGACATCACATCAGAACCAATTTAAATCTCGCTCTCATACCACAGCCCTAACAACCCCAATTCCATCCCCTTTGTGGCAACAGACAAGTCATAGCACCTGTGCAACTTTCTCTGGAACTGCACAACAGTGATCACTCCACTTTTCCCCTCTCTGGGACACCACAGCAGTGACAGACTCACTTTTCCCCTCTTTGTGACACCACAGAAGTGACAGGCCCAATTGATGCCTCTCTGTGACACCAGTGCAGAGGCAGTCTCAGTTTTTTCCTCTCTCTGACATCACACCAATCAGGGACCCATTTTCCCCTCTCTATGACATCACTGCACTGACAACTCGAATTTACGCCTCTCTGGGACACCACAGTGGTGACAGAGGCATTCTTCCCCTCTCTGGGACATCACAGTCATCACAGCCTCAAATTCATCCCCTTTCTAACACCGCAGCAATGACTGATCCACTTGTCCTCCGTTTGTGACATCAGAGCAGTGACAGGCCCAACTTACCTCTGTTTATGACACCAAAGCTGTGGCAGCCTCAGTTTTTTCCTCTCTGTGACATCACAAAAATGAGTGACCCAGTTTCACCTCTCTGTGACATCACTGCAGTCAGTGACAAGTCCAATTTACGCCTCTCTGTGACACCACCGCGGTGACAGACTCATTATTCCCTTCTCTGTGACATCACAGCAGAGACAGAACCAATTCAAACCTCTCCCTGAGACCATAGCCATGACATCCCCAACTGCATCCCCTTTGTGGCAACAGACAAGTCAGAACACCTGTGGAACTTTCTCTCAGACTCCACAGCTCAGATAGCCCCTGTTCTCCCCTCTCTGGGACATCATAGCCGTGGGACACCCCAATCTACGCCTCTCGGGGACATCACAGCAGTGAAAGACCCAGTTTCCACCCTTTAAGACATCACAGCACTGACAGACCAAATTTCACTCTTTCTGTCACACCACAGATGGAACAAGCCCAATTTACACCTATCTCTAACACCCCAGCGCTGACAGTGCCAGGTTTCTCCTCTCCGTGACATAACATCAAAGACAAGTGGGAATTCATCCCCTCCTATAGGCCACAGCAGTGACAGCCTCAGTTTTCCTCTCTCTGGGAGATCACTGCACTGACAAGTCCAATTGACACCTCTCTGTGACACCACGGCGCTGAAAGACCCATTATTCCCCTCTCTGGGACATCACATCAGAACCAATTTAAAACTCTCTCTCATACCACAGCCCTTACAACCCCAATTCCATCCCCTTTGTGGCAACAGACAAGTCATAGCACCTGTGCAACTTTCTCTGGAACTGCACAACAGTGATCACTCCACTTTTCCCCTCTCTGGGACACCACAGCAGTGACAGACTCACTTTTCCCCTCTTTGTGACACCACAGAAGTGACAGGCCCAATTGATGCCTCTCTGTGACACCACAGCAGTGACAGACTCACTTTTCCCCTCTTTGTGACACCACAGAAGTGACAGGCCCAATTGATGCCTCTCTGTGACACCAGTGCAGAGGCAGTCTCAGTTTTTTCCTCTCTCTGACATCACACCAATCAGGGACCCATTTTCCCCTCTCTATGACATCACTGCACTGACAACTCGAATTTACGCCTCTCTGGGACACCACAGTGGTGACAGAGGCATTCTTCCCCTCTCTGGGACATCACAGTCATCACAGCCTCCAATTCATCCCCTTTCTAACACCGCAGCAATGACTGATCCACTTGTCCTCCGTTTGTGACATCAGAGCAGTGACAGGCCCAACTTACCTCTGTTTATGACACCAAAGCTGTGGCAGCCTCAGTTTTTTCCTCTCTGTGACATCACAAAAATGAGTGACCCAGTTTCACCTCTCTGTGACATCACTGCAGTCAGTGACAAGTCCAATTTACGCCTCTCTGTGACACCACCGCGGTGACAGACTCATTATTCCCTTCTCTGTGACATCACAGCAGAGACAGAACCAATTCAAACCTCTCCCTGAGACCATAGCCATGACATCCCCAACTGCATCCCCTTTGTGGCAACAGACAAGTCAGAACACCTGTGGAACTTTCTCTCAGACTCCACAGCTCTGATAGCCCCTGTTCTCCCCTCTCTGGGACATCACAGCCGTGGGACACCCCAATCTACGCCTCTCGGGGACATCACAGCAGTGAAAGACCCAGTTTCCACCCTTTAAGACATCACAGCACTGACAGACCAAATTTCACCCTTTCTGTCACACCACAGATGGAACAAGCCCAATTTACACCTATCTCTAACACCCCAGCGCTGACAGTGCCAGGTTTCTCCTCTCCGTGACATAACATCAAAGACAAGTGGGAATTCATCCCCTCCTATAGGCCACAGCAGTGACAGCCTCAGTTTTCCTCTCTCTGGGAGATCACTGCACTGACAAGTCCAATTGACACCTCTCTGTGACACCACGGCGCTGAAAGACCCATTATTCCCCTCTCTGGGACATCACATCAGAACCAATTTAAAACTCTCTCTCATACCACAGCCCTTACAACCCCAATTCCATCCCCTTTGTGGCAACAGACAAGTCATAGCACCTGTGCAACTTTCTCTGGGACTGCACAACAGTGACCACTCCACTTTTCCCCTCTCTGGGACACCACAGCAGTGACAGACTCACTTTTCCCCTCTTTGTGACACCACAGAAGTGACAGGCCCAATTGATGCCTCTCTGTGACACCAGTGCAGAGGCAGTCTCAGTTTTTTCCTCTCTCTGACATCACACCAATCAGGGACCCATTTTCCCCTCTCTATGACATCACTGCACTGACAACTCGAATTTACGCCTCTCTGGGACACCACAGTGGTGACAGAGGCATTCTTCCCCTCTCTGGGACATCACAGTCATCACAGCCTCAAATTCATCCTCTTTCTAACACCGCAGCAATGACTGATCCACTTGTCCTCCGTTTGTGACATCAGAGCAGTGACAGGCCCAACTTACCTCTGTTTATGACACCAAAGCTGTGGCAGTCTCAGTTTTTTCCTCTCTGTGACATCACAAAAATGAGTGACCCAGTTTCACCTCTCTGTGACATCACTGCAGTCAGTGACAAGTCCAATTTACGCCTCTCTGTGACACCACCGCGGTGACAGACTCATTATTCCCTTCTCTGTGACATCACAGCAGAGACAGAACCAATTCAAACCTCTCCCTGAGACCATAGCCATGACATCCCCAACTGCATCCCCTTTGTGGCAACAGACAAGTCAGAACACCTGTGGAACTTTCTCTCAGACTCCACAGCTCTGATAGCCCCTGTTCTCCCCTCTCTGGGACATCACAGCCGTGGGACACCCCAATCTACGCCTCTCTGGGACATCACAGCAGTGAAAGACCCAGTTTCCACCCTTTAAGACATCACAGCACTGACAGACCAAATTTCACTCTTTCTGTCACACCACAGATGGAACAAGCCCAATTTACACCTATCTCTAACACCCCAGCGCTGACAGTGCCAGGTTTCTCCTCTCCGTGACATAACATCAAAGACAAGTGGGAATTCATCCCCTCCTATAGGCCACAGCAGTGACAGCCTCAGTTTTCCTCTCTCTGGGAGATCACTGCACTGACAAGTCCAATTGACACCTCTCTGTGACACCACGGCGCTGAAAGACCCATTATTCCCCTCTCTGGGACATCACATCAGAACCAATTTAAAACTCTCTCTCATACCACAGCCCTTACAACCCCAATTCCATCCCCTTTGTGGCAACAGACAAGTCATAGCACCTGTGCAACTTTCTCTGGAACTGCACAACAGTGATCACTCCACTTTTCCCCTCTCTGGGACACCACAGCAGTGACAGACTCACTTTTCCCCTCTTTGTGACACCACAGAAGTGACAGGCCCAATTGATGCCTCTCTGTGACACCACAGCAGTGACAGACTCACTTTTCCCCTCTTTGTGACACCACAGAAGTGACAGGCCCAATTGATGCCTCTCTGTGACACCAGTGCAGAGGCAGTCTCAGTTTTTTCCTCTCTCTGACATCACACCAATCAGGGACCCATTTTCCCCTCTCTATGACATCACTGCACTGACAACTCGAATTTACGCCTCTCTGGGACACCACAGTGGTGACAGAGGCATTCTTCCCCTCTCTGGGACATCACAGTCATCACAGCCTCAAATTCATCCTCTTTCTAACACCGCAGCAATGACTGATCCACTTGTCCTCCGTTTGTGACATCAGAGCAGTGACAGGCCCAACTTACCTCTGTTTATGACACCAAAGCTGTGGCAGCCTCAGTTTTTTCCTCTCTGTGACATCACAAAAATGAGTGACCCAGTTTCACCTCTCTGTGACATCACTGCAGTCAGTGACAAGTCCAATTTACGCCTCTCTGTGACACCACCGCGGTGACAGACTCATTATTCCCTTCTCTGTGACATCACAGCAGAGACAGAACCAATTCAAACCTCTCCCTGAGACCATAGCCATGACATCCCCAACTGCATCCCCTTTGTGGCAACAGACAAGTCAGAACACCTGTGGAACTTTCTCTCAGACTCCACAGCTCTGATAGCCCCTGTTCTCCCCTCTCTGGGACATCACAGCCGTGGGACACCCCAATCTACGCCTCTCGGGGACATCACAGCAGTGAAAGACCCAGTTTCCACCCTTTAAGACATCACAGCACTGACAGACCAAATTTCACTCTTTCTGTCACACCACAGATGGAACAAGCCCAATTTACACCTATCTGTAACACCCCAGCGCTGACAGTGCCAGGTTTCTCCTCTCCGTGACATAACATCAAAGACAAGTGGGAATTCATCCCCTCCTATAGGCCACAGCAGTGACAGCCTCAGTTTTCCTCTCTCTGGGAGATCACTGCACTGACAAGTCCAATTGACACCTCTCTGTGACACCACGGCGCTGAAAGACCCATTATTCCCCTCTCTGGGACATCACATCAGAACCAATTTAAAACTCTCTCTCATACCACAGCCCTTACAACCCCAATTCCATCCCCTTTGTGGCAACAGACAAGTCATAGCACCTGTGCAACTTTCTCTGGAACTGCACAACAGTGATCACTCCACTTTTCCCCTCTCTGGGACACCACAGCAGTGACAGACTCACTTTTCCCCTCTTTGTGACACCACAGAAGTGACAGGCCCAATTGATGCCTCTCTGTGACACCACAGCAGTGACAGACTCACTTTTCCCCTCTTTGTGACACCACAGAAGTGACAGGCCCAATTGATGCCTCTCTGTGACACCAGTGCAGAGGCAGTCTCAGTTTTTTCCTCTCTCTGACATCACACCAATCAGGGACCCATTTTCCCCTCTCTATGACATCACTGCACTGACAACTCGAATTTACGCCTCTCTGGGACACCACAGTGGTGACAGAGGCATTCTTCCCCTCTCTGGGACATCACAGTCATCACAGCCTCAAATTCATCCTCTTTCTAACACCGCAGCAATGACTGATCCACTTGTCCTCCGTTTGTGACATCAGAGCAGTGACAGGCCCAACTTACCTCTGTTTATGACACCAAAGCTGTGGCAGCCTCAGTTTTTTCCTCTCTGTGACATCACAAAAATGAGTGACCCAGTTTCACCTCTCTGTGACATCACTGCAGTCAGTGACAAGTCCAATTTACGCCTCTCTGTGACACCACCGCGGTGACAGACTCATTATTCCCTTCTCTGTGACATCACAGCAGAGACAGAACCAATTCAAACCTCTCCCTGAGACCATAGCCATGACATCCCCAACTGCATCCCCTTTGTGGCAACAGACAAGTCAGAACACCTGTGGAACTTTCTCTCAGACTCCACAGCTCTGATAGCCCCTGTTCTCCCCTCTCTGGGACATCACAGCCGTGGGACACCCCAATCTACGCCTCTCTGGGACATCACAGCAGTGAAAGACCCAGTTTCCACCCTTTAAGACATCACAGCACTGACAGACCAAATTTCACTCTTTCTGTCACACCACAGATGGAACAAGCCCAATTTACACCTATCTGTAACACCCCAGCGCTGACAGTGCCCGGTTTCTCGTCTCCGTGACATAACATCAAAGACAAGTGGGAATTCATCCCCTCCTATAGGCCACAGCAGTGACAGCCTCAGTTTTCCTCTCTCTGGGAGATCACTGCACTGACAAGTCCAATTGACACCTCTCTGTGACACCACGGCGCTGAAAGACCCATTATTCCCCTCTCTGGGACATCACATCAGAACCAATTTAAAACTCTCTCTCATACCACAGCCCTTACAACCCCAATTCCATCCCCTTTGTGGCAACAGACAAGTCATAGCACCTGTGCAACTTTCTCTGGAACTGCACAACAGTGATCACTCCACTTTTCCCCTCTCTGGGACACCACAGCAGTGACAGACTCACTTTTCCCCTCTTTGTGACACCACAGAAGTGACAGGCCCAATTGATGCCTCTCTGTGACACCACAGCAGTGACAGACTCACTTTTCCCCTCTTTGTGACACCACAGAAGTGACAGGCCCAATTGATGCCTCTCTGTGACACCAGTGCAGAGGCAGTCTCAGTTTTTTCCTCTCTCTGACATCACACCAATCAGGGACCCATTTTCCCCTCTCTATGACATCACTGCACTGACAACTCGAATTTACGCCTCTCTGGGACACCACAGTGGTGACAGAGGCATTCTTCCCCTCTCTGGGACATCACAGTCATCACAGCCTCAAATTCATCCTCTTTCTAACACCACAGCAATGACTGATCCACTTGTCCTCCGTTTGTGACATCAGAGCAGTGACAGGCCCAACTTACCTCTGTTTATGACACCAAAGCTGTGGCAGCCTCAGTTTTTTCCTCTCTGTGACATCACAAAAATGAGTGACCCAGTTTCACCTCTCTGTGACATCACTGCAGTCAGTGACAAGTCCAATTTACGCCTCTCTGTGACACCACCGCGGTGACAGACTCATTATTCCCTTCTCTGTGACATCACAGCAGAGACAGAACCAATTCAAACCTCTCCCTGAGACCATAGCCATGACATCCCCAACTGCATCCCCTTTGTGGCAACAGACAAGTCAGAACACCTGTGGAACTTTCTCTCAGACTCCACAGCTCTGATAGCCCCTGTTCTCCTCTCTCTGGGACATCACAGCCGTGGGACACCCCAATCTATGCCTCTCGGGGACATCACAGCAGTGAAAGACCCAGTTTCCACCCTTTAAGACATCACAGCACTGACAGACCAAATTTCACTCTTTCTGTCACACCACAGATGGAACAAGCCCAATTTACACCTATCTGTAACACCCCAGCGCTGACAGTGCCAGGTTTCTCCTCTCCGTGACATAACATCAAAGACAAGTGGGAATTCATCCCCTCCTATAGGCCACAGCAGTGACAGCCTCAGTTTTCCTCTCTCTGGGAGATCACTGCACTGACAAGTCCAATTGACACCTCTCTGTGACACCACGGCGCTGAAAGACCCATTATTCCCCTCTCTGGGACATCACATCAGAACCAATTTAAAACTCTCTCTCATACCACAGCCCTAACAACCCCAATTCCATCCCCTTTGTGGCAACAGACAAGTCATAGCACCTCTGGAACTTTCTCTGGGACTGCACAACAGTGATCACTCCACTTTTCCCCTCTCTGGGACACCACAGCAGTGACAGACTCACTTTTCCCCTCTTTGTGACACCACAGAAGTGACAGGCCCAATTGATGCCTCCCTGTGACACCAGTGCAGAGGCAGTCTCAGTTTTTTCCTCTCTCTGACATCACACCAATCAGGGACCCATTTTCCCCTCTCTATGACATCACTGCACTGACAACTCGAATTTACGCCTCTCTGGGACTCCACAGTGGTGACAGAGGCATTCTTCCCCTCTCTGGGACATCACAGTCATCACAGCCTCAAATTCATCCCCTTTCTAACACCGCAGCAATGACTGATCCACTTGTCCTCCGTTTGTGACATCAGAGCAGTGACAGGCCCAACTTACCTCTGTTTATGACACCAAAGCTGTGGCAGCCTCAGTTTTTTCCTCTCTGTGACATCACAAAAATGAGTGACCCAGTTTCACCTCTCTGTGACATCACTGCAGTCAGTGACAAGTCCAATTTACGCCTCTCTGTGACACCACCGCGGTGACAGACTCATTATTCCCTTCTCTGTGACATCACAGCAGAGACAGAACCAATTCAAACCTCTCCCTGAGACCATAGCCATGACATCCCCAACTGCATCCCCTTTGTGGCAACAGACAAGTCAGAACACCTGTGGAACTTTCTCTCAGACTCCACAGCTCTGATAGCCCCTGTTCTCCTCTCTCTGGGACATCACAGCCGTGGGACACCCCAATCTACGCCTCTCGGGGACATCACAGCAGTGAAAGACCCAGTTTCCACCCTTTAAGACATCACAGCACTGACAGACCAAATTTCACTCTTTCTGTCACACCACAGATGGAACAAGCCCAATTTACACCTATCTGTAACACCCCAGCGCTGACAGTGCCAGGTTTCTCCTCTCCGTGACATAACATCAAAGACAAGTGGGAATTCATCCCCTCCTATAGGCCACAGCAGTGACAGCCTCAGTTTTCCTCTCTCTGGGAGATCACTGCACTGACAAGTCCAATTGACACCTCTCTGTGACACCACGGCGCTGAAAGACCCATTATTCCCCTCTCTGGGACATCACATCAGAACCAATTTAAAACTCTCTCTCATACCACAGCCCTAACAACCCCAATTCCATCCCCTTTGTGGCAACAGACAAGTCATAGCACCTCTGGAACTTTCTCTGGGACTGCACAACAGTGATCACTCCACTTTTCCCCTCTCTGGGACACCACAGCAGTGACAGACTCACTTTTCCCCTCTTTGTGACACCACAGAAGTGACAGGCCCAATTGATGCCTCCCTGTGACACCAGTGCAGAGGCAGTCTCAGTTTTTTCCTCTCTCTGACATCACACCAATCAGGGACCCATTTTCCCCTCTCTATGACATCACTGCACTGACAACTCGAATTTACGCCTCTCTGGGACTCCACAGTGGTGACAGAGGCATTCTTCCCCTCTCTGGGACATCACAGTCATCACAGCCTCAAATTCATCCCCTTTCTAACACCGCAGCAATGACTGATCCACTTGTCCTCCGTTTGTGACATCAGAGCAGTGACAGGCCCAACTTACCTCTGTTTATGACACCAAAGCTGTGGCAGCCTCAGTTTTTTCCTCTCTGTGACATCACAAAAATGAGTGACCCAGTTTCACCTCTCTGTGACATCACTGCAGTCAGTGACAAGTCCAATTTACGCCTCTCTGTGACACCACCGCGGTGACAGACTCATTATTCCCTTCTCTGTGACATCACAGCAGAGACAGAACCAATTCAAACCTCTCCCTGAGACCATAGCCATGACATCCCCAACTGCATCCCCTTTGTGGCAACAGACAAGTCAGAACACCTGTGGAACTTTCTCTCAGACTCCACAGCTCTGATAGCCCCTGTTCTCCTCTCTCTGGGACATCACAGCCGTGGGACACCCCAATCTACGCCTCTCGGGGACATCACAGCAGTGAAAGACCCAGTTTCCACCCTTTAAGACATCACAGCACTGACAGACCAAATTTCACTCTTTCTGTCACACCACAGATGGAACAAGCCCAATTTACACCTATCTGTAACACCCCAGCGCTGACAGTGCCAGGTTTCTCCTCTCCGTGACATAACATCAAAGACAAGTGGGAATTCATCCCCTCCTATAGGCCACAGCAGTGACAGCCTCAGTTTTCCTCTCTCTGGGAGATCACTGCACTGACAAGTCCAATTGACACCTCTCTGTGACACCACGGCGCTGAAAGACCCATTATTCCCCTCTCTGGGACATCACATCAGAACCAATTTAAAACTCTCTCTCATACCACAGCCATTACAACCCCAATTCCATCCCCTTTGTGGCAACAGACAAGTCATAGCACCTCTGGAACTTTCTCTGGGACTGCACAACAGTGATCACTCCACTTTTCCCCTCTCTGGGACACCACAGCAGTGACAGACTCACTTTTCCCCTCTTTGTGACACCACAGAAGTGACAGGCCCAATTGATGCCTCTCTGTGACACCAGTGCAGAGGCAGTCTCAGTTTTTTCCTCTCTCTGACATCACACCAATCAGGGACCCATTTTCCCCTCTCTATGACATCACTGCACTGACAACTCGAATTTACACCTCTCTGGGACTCCACAGTGGTGACAGAGGCATTCTTCCCCTCTCTGGGACATCACAGTCATCACAGCCTCAAATTCATCCCCTTTCTAACACCGCAGCAATGACTGATCCACTTGTCCTCCGTTTGTGACATCAGAGCAGTGACAGGCCCAACTTACCTCTGTTTATGACACCAAAGCTGTGGCAGCCTCAGTTTTTTCCTCTCTGTGACATCACAAAAATGAGTGACCCAGTTTCACCTCTCTGTGACATCACTGCAGTCAGTGACAAGTCCAATTTACGCCTCTCTGTGACACCACCGCGGTGACAGACTCATTATTCCCTTCTCTGTGACATCACAGCAGAGACAGAACCAATTCAAACCTCTCCCTGAGACCATAGCCATGACATCCCCAACTGCATCCCCTTTGTGGCAACAGACAAGTCAGAACACCTGTGGAACTTTCTCTCAGACTCCACAGCTCTGATAGCCCCTGTTCTCCTCTCTCTGGGACATCACAGCCGTGGGACACCCCAATCTACGCCTCTCGGGGACATCACAGCAGTGAAAGACCCAGTTTCCACCCTTTAAGACATCACAGCACTGACAGACCAAATTTCACTCTTTCTGTCACACCACAGATGGAACAAGCCCAATTTACACCTATCTGTAACACCCCAGCGCTGACAGTGCCAGGTTTCTCCTCTCCGTGACATAACATCAAAGACAAGTGGGAATTCATCCCCTCCTATAGGCCACAGCAGTGACAGCCTCAGTTTTCCTCTCTCTGGGAGATCACTGCACTGACAAGTCCAATTGACACCTCTCTGTGACACCACGGCGCTGAAAGACCCATTATTCCCCTCTCTGGGACATCACATCAGAACCAATTTAAAACTCTCTCTCATACCACAGCCCTTACAACCCCAATTCCATCCCCTTTGTGGCAACAGACAAGTCATAGCACCTGTGCAACTTTCTCTGGGACTGCACAACAGTGATCACTCCACTTTTCCCCTCTCTGGGACACCACAGCAGTGACAGACTCACTTTTCCCCTCTTTGTGACACCACAGAAGTGACAGGCCCAATTGATGCCTCTCTGTGACACCACAGCAGTGACAGACTCACTTTTCCCCTCTTTGTGACACCACAGAAGTGACAGGCCCAATTGATGCCTCTCTGTGACACCAGTGCAGAGGCAGTCTCAGTTTTTTCCTCTCTCTGACATCACACCAATCAGGGACCCATTTTCCCCTCTCTATGACATCACTGCACTGACAACTCGAATTTACGCCTCTCTGGGACTCCACAGTGGTGACAGAGGCATTCTTCCCCTCTCTGGGACATCACAGTCATCACAGCCTCAAATTCATCCCCTTTCTAACACCGCAGCAATGACTGATCCACTTGTCCTCCGTTTGTGACATCAGAGCAGTGACAGGCCCAACTTACCTCTGTTTATGACACCAAAGCTGTGGCAGCCTCAGTTTTTTCCTCTCTGTGACATCACAAAAATGAGTGACCCAGTTTCACCTCTCTGTGACATCACTGCAGTCAGTGACAAGTCCAATTTACGCCTCTCTGTGACACCACCGCGGTGACAGACTCATTATTCCCTTCTCTGTGACATCACAGCAGAGACAGAACCAATTCAAACCTCTCCCTGAGACCATAGCCATGACATCCCCAACTGCATCCCCTTTGTGGCAACAGACAAGTCAGAACACCTGTGGAACTTTCTCTCAGACTCCACAGCTCTGATAGCCCCTGTTCTCCTCTCTCTGGGACATCACAGCCGTGGGACACCCCAATCTACGCCTCTCGGGGACATCACAGCAGTGAAAGACCCAGTTTCCACCCTTTAAGACATCACAGCACTGACAGACCAAATTTCACTCTTTCTGTCACACCACAGATGGAACAAGCCCAATTTACACCTATCTGTAACACCCCAGCGCTGACAGTGCCAGGTTTCTCCTCTCCGTGACATAACATCAAAGACAAGTGGGAATTCATCCCCTCCTATAGGCCACAGCAGTGACAGCCTCAGTTTTCCTCTCTCTGGGAGATCACTGCACTGACAAGTCCAATTGACACCTCTCTGTGACACCACGGCGCTGAAAGACCCATTATTCCCCTCTCTGGGACATCACATCAGAACCAATTTAAAACTCTCTCTCATACCACAGCCCTTACAACCCCAATTCCATCCCCTTTGTGGCAACAGACAAGTCATAGCACCTCTGGAACTTTCTCTGGGACTGCACAACAGTGATCACTCCACTTTTCCCCTCTCTGGGACACCACAGCAGTGACAGACTCACTTTTCCCCTCTTTGTGACACCACAGAAGTGACAGGCCCAATTGATGCCTCTCTGTGACACCAGTGCAGAGGCAGTCTCAGTTTTTTCCTCTCTCTGACATCACACCAATCAGGGACCCATTTTCCCCTCTCTATGACATCACTGCACTGACAACTCGAATTTACGCCTCTCTGGGACACCACAGTGGTGACAGAGGCATTCTTCCCCTCTCTGGGACATCACAGTCATCACAGCCTCAAATTCATCCTCTTTCTAACACCGCAGCAATGACTGATCCACTTGTCCTCCGTTTGTGACATCAGAGCAGTGACAGGCCCAACTTACCTCTGTTTATGACACCAAAGCTGTGGCAGCCTCAGTTTTTTCCTCTCTGTGACATCACAAAAATGAGTGACCCAGTTTCACCTCTCTGTGACATCACTGCAGTCAGTGACAAGTCCAATTTACGCCTCTCTGTGACACCACCGCGGTGACAGACTCATTATTCCCTTCTCTGTGACATCACAGCAGAGACAGAACCAATTCAAACCTCTCCCTGAGACCATAGCCATGACATCCCCAACTGCATCCCCTTTGTGGCAACAGACAAGTCAGAACACCTGTGGAACTTTCTCTCAGACTCCACAGCTCTGATAGCCCCTGTTCTCCTCTCTCTGGGACATCACAGCCGTGGGACACCCCAATCTACGCCTCTCGGGGACATCACAGCAGTGAAAGACCCAGTTTCCACCCTTTAAGACATCACAGCACTGACAGACCAAATTTCACTCTTTCTGTCACACCACAGATGGAACAAGCCCAATTTACACCTATCTGTAACACCCCAGCGCTGACAGTGCCAGGTTTCTCCTCTCCGTGACATAACATCAAAGACAAGTGGGAATTCATCCCCTCCTATAGGCCACAGCAGTGACAGCCTCAGTTTTCCTCTCTCTGGGAGATCACTGCACTGACAAGTCCAATTGACACCTCTCTGTGACACCACGGCGCTGAAAGACCCATTATTCCCCTCTCTGGGACATCACATCAGAACCAATTTAAAACTCTCTCTCATACCACAGCCCTAACAACCCCAATTCCATCCCCTTTGTGGCAACAGACAAGTCATAGCACCTCTGGAACTTTCTCTGGGACTGCACAACAGTGATCACTCCACTTTTCCCCTCTCTGGGACACCACAGCAGTGACAGACTCACTTTTCCCCTCTTTGTGACACCACAGAAGTGACAGGCCCAATTGATGCCTCTCTGTGACACCAGTGCAGAGGCAGTCTCAGTTTTTTCCTCTCTCTGACATCACACCAATCAGGGACCCATTTTCCCCTCTCTATGACATCACTGCACTGACAACTCGAATTTACACCTCTCTGGGACACCACAGTGGTGACAGAGGCATTCTTCCCCTCTCTGGGACATCACAGTCATCACAGCCTCAAATTCATCCCCTTTCTAACACCGCAGCAATGACTGATCCACTTGTCCTCCGTTTGTGACATCAGAGCAGTGACAGGCCCAACTTACCTCTGTTTATGACACCAAAGCTGTGGCAGCCTCAGTTTTTTCCTCTCTGTGACATCACAGAAATGAGTGACCCAGTTTCACCTCTCTGTGACATCACTGCAGTCAGTGACAAGTCCAATTTACGCCTCTCTGTGACACCACCGCGGTGACAGACTCATTATTCCCTTCTCTGTGACATCACAGCAGAGACAGAACCAATTCAAACCTCTCCCTGAGACCATAGCCATGACATCCCCAACTGCATCCCCTTTGTGGCAACAGACAAGTCAGAACACCTGTGGAACTTTCTCTCAGACTCCACAGCTCTGATAGCCCCTGTTCTCCTCTCTCTGGGACATCAGAGCCGTGGGACACCCCAATCTACGCCTCTCGGGGACATCACAGCAGTGAAAGACCCAGTTTCCACCCTTTAAGACATCACAGCACTGACAGACCAAATTTCACTCTTTCTGTCACACCACAGATGGAACAAGCCCAATTTACACCTATCTGTAACACCCCAGCGCTGACAGTGCCAGGTTTCTCCTCTCCGTGACATAACATCAAAGACAAGTGGGAATTCATCCCCTCCTATAGGCCACAGCAGTGACAGCCTCAGTTTTCCTCTCTCTGGGAGATCACTGCACTGACAAGTCCAATTGACACCTCTCTGTGACACCACGGCGCTGAAAGACCCATTATTCCCCTCTCTGGGACATCACATCAGAACCAATTTAAAACTCTCTCTCATACCACAGCCCTTACAACCCCAATTCCATCCCCTTTGTGGCAACAGACAAGTCATAGCACCTGTGCAACTTTCTCTGGGACTGCACAACAGTGATCACTCCACTTTTCCCCTCTCTGGGACACCACAGCAGTGACAGACTCACTTTTCCCCTCTTTGTGACACCACAGAAGTGACAGGCCCAATTGATGCCTCTCTGTGACACCAGTGCAGAGGCAGTCTCAGTTTTTTCCTCTCTCTGACATCACACCAATCAGGGACCCATTTTCCCCTCTCTATGACATCACTGCACTGACAACTCGAATTTACGCCTCTCTGGGACACCACAGTGGTGACAGAGGCATTCTTCCCCTCTATGGGACATCACAGTCATCACAGCCTCAAATTCATCCTCTTTCTAACACCGCAGCAATGACTGATCCACTTGTCCTCCGTTTGTGACATCAGAGCAGTGACAGGCCCAACTTACCTCTGTTTATGACACCAAAGCTGTGGCAGCCTCAGTTTTTTCCTCTCTGTGACATCACAAAAATGAGTGACCCAGTTTCACCTCTCTGTGACATCACTTCAGTCAGTGACAAGTCCAATTTACGCCTCTCTGTGACACCACCGCGGTGACAGACTCATTATTCCCTTCTCTGTGACATCACAGCAGAGACAGAACCAATTCAAACCTCTCCCTGAGACCATAGCCATGACATCCCCAACTGCATCCCCTTTGTGGCAACAGACAAGTCAGAACACCTGTGGAACTTTCTCTCAGACTCCACAGCTCTGATAGCCCCTGTTCTCCCCTCTCTGGGACATCACAGCCGTGGGACACCCCAATCTACGCCTCTCGGGGACATCACAGCAGTGAAAGACCCAGTTTCCACCCTTTAAGACATCACAGCACTGACAGACCAAATTTCACCCTTTCTGTCACACCACAGATGGAACAAGCCCAATTTACACCTATCTGTAACACCCCAGCGATGACAGTGCCAGGTTTCTCCTCTCCGTGACATAACATCAAAGACAAGTGGGAATTCATCCCCTCCTATAGGCCACAGCAGTGACAGCCTCAGTTTTCCTCTCTCTGGGAGATCACTGCACTGACAAGTCCAATTGACACCTCTCTGTGACACCACGGCACTGAAAGACCCATTATTCCCCTCTCTGGGACATCACATCAGAACCAATTTAAAACTCGCTCTCATACCACAGCCCTTACAACCCCAATTCCATCCCCTTTGTGGCAACAGACAAGTCATAGCACCTGTGCAACTTTCTCTGGAACTGCACAACAGTGATCACTCCACTTTTCCCCTCTCTGGGACACCACAGCAGTGACAGACTCACTTTTCCCCTCTTTGTGACACCACAGAAGTGACAGGCCCAATTGATGCCTCTCTGTGACACCAGTGCAGAGGCAGTCTCAGTTTTTTCCTCTCTCTGACATCACACCAATCAGGGACCCATTTTCCCCTCTCTATGACATCACTGCACTGACAACTCGAATTTACGCCTCTCTGGGACACCACAGTGGTGACAGAGGCATTCTTCCCCTCTCTGGGACATCACAGTCATCACAGCCTCAAATTCATCCCCTTTCTAACACCGCAGCAATGACTGATCCACTTGTCCGCCGTTTGTAACATCAGAGCAGTGACAGGCCCAACTTACCTCTGTTTATGACACCAAAGCTGTGGCAGCCTCAGTTTTTTCCTCTCTGTGACATCACAAAAATGAGTGACCCAGTTTCACCTCTCTGTGACATCACTGCAGTCAGTGACAAGTCCAATTTACGCCTCTCTGTGACACCACCGCAGTGACAGACTCATTATTCCCTTCTCTGTGACATCACAGCAGAGACAGAACCAATTCAAACCTCTCCCTGAGACCATAGCCATGACATCCCCAACTGCATCCCCTTTGTGGCAACAGACAAGTCAGAACACCTGTGGAACTTTCTCTCAGACTCCACAGCTCTGATAGCCCCTGTTCTCCTCTCTCTGGGACATCACAGCCGTGGGACACCCCAATCTACGCCTCTCGGGGACATCACAGCAGTGAAAGACCCAGTTTCCACCCTTTAAGACATCACAGCACTGACAGACCAAATTTCACTCTTTCTGTCACACCACAGATGGAACAAGCCCAATTTACACCTATCTGTAACACCCCAGCGCTGACAGTGCCAGGTTTCTCCTCTCCGTGACATAACATCAAAGACAAGTGGGAATTCATCCCCTCCTATAGGCCACAGCAGTGACAGCCTCAGTTTTCCTCTCTCTGGGAGATCACTGCACTGACAAGTCCAATTGACACCTCTCTGTGACACCACGGCGCTGAAAGACCCATTATTCCCCTCTCTGGGACATCACATCAGAACCAATTTAAAACTCTCTCTCATACCACAGCCCTTACAACCCCAATTCCATCCCCTTTGTGGCAACAGACAAGTCATAGCACCTCTGGAACTTTCTCTGGGACTGCACAACAGTGATCACTCCACTTTTCCCCTCTCTGGGACACCACAGCAGTGACAGACTCACTTTTCCCCGCTTTGTGACACCACAGAAGTGACAGGCCCAATTGATGCCTCTCTGTGACACCACAGCAGTGACAGACTCACTTTTCCCCTCTTTGTGACACCACAGAAGTGACAGGCCCAATTGATGCCTCTCTGTGACACCAGTGCAGAGGCAGTCTCAGTTTTTTCCTCTCTCTGACATCACACCAATCAGGGACCCAATTTCCCCCCTCTATGACATCACTGCACTGACAACTCGAATTTACACCTCTCTGGGACACCACAGTGGTGACAGAGGCATTCTTCCCCTCTATGGGACATCACAGTCATCACAGCCTCAAATTCATCCCCTTTCTAACACCGCAGCAATGACTGATCCACTTGTCCTCCGTTTGTGACATCAGAGCAGTGACAGGCCCAACTTACCTCTGTTTATGACACCAAAGCTGTGGCAGCCTCAGTTTTTTCCTCTCTGTGACAACACAAAAATAAGTGACCCAGTTTCACCTCTCTGTGACATCACTGCAGTCAGTGACAAGTCCAATTTACGCCTCTCTGTGACACCACCGCGGTGACAGACTCATTATTCCCTTCTCTGTGACATCACAGCAGAGACAGAACCAATTCAAACCTCTCCCTGAGACCATAGCCATGACATCCCCAACTGCATCCCCTTTGTGGCAACAGACAAGTCAGAACACCTGTGGAACTTTCTCTCAGACTCCACAGCTCTGATAGCCCCTGTTCTCCCCTCTCTGGGACATCACAGCCGTGGGACACCCCAATCTACGCCTCTCGGGGACATCACAGCAGTGAAAGACCCAGTTTCCACCCTTTAAGACATCACAGCACTGACAGACCAAATTTCACTCTTTCTGTCACACCACAGATGGAACAAGCCCAATTTACACCTATCTGTAACACCCCAGCGCTGACAGTGCCAGGTTTCTCCTCTCCGTGACATAACATCAAAGACAAGTGGGAATTCATCCCCTCCTATAGGCCACAGCAGTGACAGCCTCAGTTTTCCTCTCTCTGGGAGATCACTGCACTGACAAGTCCAATTGACACCTCTCTGTGACACCACGGCGCTGAAAGACCCATTATTCCCCTCTCTGGGACATCACATCAGAACCAATTTAAAACTCTCTCTCATACCACAGCCCTAACAACCCCAATTCCATCCCCTTTGTGGCAACAGACAAGTCATAGCACCTCTGGAACTTTCTCTGGGACTGCACAACAGTGATCACTCCACTTTTCCCCTCTCTGGGACACCACAGCAGTGACAGACTCACTTTTCCCCGCTTTGTGACACCACAGAAGTGACAGGCCCAATTGATGCCTCTTTGTGACACCACAGCAGTGACAGACTCACTTTTCCCCTCTTTGTGACACCACAGAAGTGACAGGCCCAATTGATGCCTCTCTGTGACACCAGTGCAGAGGCAGTCTCAGTTTTTTCCTCTCTCTGACATCACACCAATCAGGGACCCATTTTCCCCTCTCTATGACATCACTGCACTGACAACTCGAATTTACGCCTCTCTGGGACACCACAGTGGTGACAGAGGCATTCTTCCCCTCTCTGGGACATCACAGTCATCACAGCCTCAAATTCAACCTCTTTCTAAGACCGCAGCAATGACTGATCCACTTGTCCTCCGTTTGTGACATCAGAGCAGTGACAGGCCCAACTTACCTCTGTTTATGACACCAAAGCTGTGGCAGCCTCAGTTTTTTCCTCTCTGTGACATCACAAAAATGAGTGACCCAGTTTCACCTCTCTGTGACATCACTGCAGTCAGTGACAAGTCCAATTTACGCCTCTCTGTGACACCACCGCGGTGACAGACTCATTATTCCCTTCTCTGTGACATCACAGCAGAGACAGAACCAATTAAAACCTCTCCCTGATACCATAGCCATGAAATCCCCAACTGCATCCCCTTTGTGGCAACAGACAAGTCAGAACACCTGTGGAACTTTCTCTCAGACTCCACAGCTCTGATAGCCCCTGTTCTCCCCTCTCTGGGACATCACAGCCGTGGGACACCCCAATCTACGCCTCTCGGGGACATCACAGCAGTGAAAGACCCAGTTTCCACCCTTTAAGACATCACAGCACTGACAGACCAAATTTCACTCTTTCTGTCACACCACAGATGGAACAAGCCCAATGTTACCGCTGAAGATGAATAGATCACACGGACACAGGTCGAGGTGTGGTGAAGAGAAGAGAGAGTTTATTTTTATCTCCAGGATTTATAGGTTTCTGACCACGGCCAGAGATTGGATGGTCAGGATAACACTTTCTCACTGCACTGGCCATGAGAGATGTCCATCACAAGACGTGTAACAGAAAGAATGTACACATACCTATGTTTACAGTTACTGTCCTGGGAAAGTCTTTAGAAAACTATGTTAGCAAGCTCAGAAGCTGAGTTTTCAGGGCGACAGCCCAATTTACACCTATCTGTAACACCCCAGCGCTGACAGTGCCAGGTTTCTCCTCTCCGTGACATAACATCAAAGACAAGTGGGAATTCATCCCCTCCTATAGGCCACAGCAGTGACAGCCTCAGTTTTCCTCTCTCTGGGAGATCACTGCACTGACAAGTCCAATTGACACCTCTCTGTGACACCACGGCGCTGAAAGACCCATTATTCCCCTCTCTGGGACATCACATCAGAACCAATTTAAAACTCTCTCTCATACCACAGCCCTAACAACCCCAATTCCATCCCCTTTGTGGCAACAGACAAGTCATAGCACCTCTGGAACTTTCTCTGGGACTGCACAACAGTGATCACTCCACTTTTCCCCTCTCTGGGACACCACAGCAGTGACAGACTCACTTTTCCCCTCTTTGTGACACCACAGAAGCGACAGGCCCAATTGATGCCTCTTTGTGACACCACAGCAGTGACAGACTCACTTTTCCCCTCTTTGTGACACCACAGAAGTGACAGGCCCAATTGATGCCTCTCTGTGACACCAGTGCAGAGGCAGTCTCAGTTTTTTCCTCTCTCTGACATCACACCAATCAGGGACCCATTTTCCCCTCTCTATGACATCACTGCACTGACAACTCGAATTTACGCCTCTCTGGGACACCACAGTGGTGACAGAGGCATTCTTCCCCTCTCTGGGACATCACAGTCATCACAGCCTCAAATTCATCCTCTTTCTAACACCGCAGCAATGACTGATCCACTTGTCCTCCGTTTGTGACATCAGAGCAGTGACAGGCCCAACTTACCTCTGTTTATGACACCAAAGCTGTGGCAGCCTCAGTTTTTTCCTCTCTGTGACATCACAAAAATGAGTGACCCAGTTTCACCTCTCTGTGACATCACTGCAGTCAGTGACAAGTCCAATTTACGCCTCTCTGTGACACCACCGCGGTGACAGACTCATTATTCCCTTCTCTGTGACATCACAGCAGAGACAGAACCAATTCAAACCTCTCCCTGATACCATAGCCATGACATCCCCAACTGCATCCCCTTTGTGGCAACAGACAAGTCAGAACACCTGTGGAACTTTCTCTCAGACTCCACAGCTCTGATAGCCCCTGTTCTCCCCTCTCTGGGACATCACAGCCGTGGGACATTCCAATCTACGCCTCTCGGGGACATCACAGCAGTGAAAGACCCAGTTTCCACCCTTTAAGACATCACAGCACTGACAGACCAAATTTCACTCTTTCTGTCACACCACAGATGGAACAAGCCCAATTTACACCTATCTGTAACACCCCAGCGCTGACAGTGCCCGGTTTCTCGTCTCCGTGACATAACATCAAAGACAAGTGGGAATTCATCCCCTCCTATAGGCCACAGCAGTGACAGCCTCAGTTTTCCTCTCTCTGGGAGATCACTGCACTGACAAGTCCAATTGACACCTCTCTGTGACACCACGGCGCTGAAAGACCCATTATTCCCCTCTCTGGGACATCACATCAGAACCAATTTAAAACTCTCTCTCATACCACAGCCCTAACAACCCCAATTCCATCCCCTTTGTGGCAACAGACAAGTCATAGCACCTCTGGAACTTTCTCTGGGACTGCACAACAGTGATCACTCCACTTTTCCCCTCTCTGGGACACCACAGCAGTGACAGACTCACTTTTCCCCTCTTTGTGACACCACAGAAGTGACAGGCCCAATTGATGCCTCTCTGTGACACCAGTGCAGAGGCAGTCTCAGTTTTTTCCTCTCTCTGACATCACACCAATCAGGGACCCATTTTCCCTTCTCTATGACATCACTGCACTGACAACTCGAATTTACGCCTCTCTGGGACACCACAGTGGTGACAGAGGCATTCTTCCCCTCTCTGGGACATCACAGTCATCACAGCCTCAAATTCATCCCCTTTCTAACACCGCAGCAATGACTGATCCACTTGTCCTCCGTTTGTGACATCAGAGCAGTGACAGGCCCAACTTACCTCTGTTTATGACACCAAAGCTGTGGCAGCCTCAGTTTTTTCCTCTCTGTGACATCACAAAAATGAGTGACCCAGTTTCACCTCTCTGTGACATCACTGCAGTCAGTGACAAGTCCAATTTACGCCTCTCTGTGACACCACCGCGGTGACAGACTCATTATTCCCTTCTCTGTGACATCACAGCAGAGACAGAACCAATTCAAACCTCTCCCTGATACCATAGCCATGACATCCCCAACTGCATCCCCTTTGTGGCAACAGACAAGTCAGAACACCTGTGGAACTTTCTCTCAGACTCCACAGCTCTGATAGCCTCTGTTCTCCCATCTCTGGGACATCACAGCCGTGGGACATCCCAATCTACGCCTCTCGGGGACATCACAGCAGTGAAAGACCCAGTTTCCACCCTTTAAGACATCACAGCACTGACAGACCAAATTTCACTCTTTCTGTCACACCACAGATGGAACAAGCCCAATTTACACCTATCTGTAACACCCCAGCGCTGACAGTGCCAGGTTTCTCCTCTCCGTGACATAACATCAAAGACAAGTGGGAATTCATCCCCTCCTATAGGCCACAGCAGTGACAGCCTCAGTTTTCCTCTCTCTGGGAGATCACTGCACTGACAAGTCCAATTGACACCTCTCTGTGACACCACGGCGCTGAAAGACCCATTATTCCCCTCTCTGGGACATCACATCAGACCCAATTTAAAACTCTCTCTCATACCACAGCCCTAACAACCCCAATTCCATCCCCTTTGTGGCAACAGACAAGTCATAGCACCTCTGGAACTTTCTCTGGGACTGCACAACAGTGATCACTCCACTTTTCCCCTCTCTGGGACACCACAGCAGTGACAGACTCACTTTTCCCCTCTTTGTGACACCACAGAAGTGACAGGCCCAATTGATGCCTCTCTGTGACACCAGTGCAGAGGCAGTCTCAGTTTTTTCCTCTCTCTGACATCACACCAATCAGGGACCCATTTTCCCCTCTCTATGACATCACTGCACTGACAACTCGAATTTACGCCTCTCTGGGACACCACAGTGGTGACAGAGGCATTCTTCCCCTCTCTGGGACATCACAGTCATCACAGCCTCAAATTCATCCCCTTTCTAACACCGCAGCAATGACTGATCCACTTGTCCGCCGTTTGTAACATCAGAGCAGTGACAGGCCCAACTTACCTCTGTTTATGACACCAAAGCTGTGGCAGCCTCAGTTTTTTCCTCTCTGTGACATCACAAAAATGAGTGACCCAGTTTCACCTCTCTGTGACATCACTGCAGTCAGTGACAAGTCCAATTTACGCCTCTCTGTGACACCACCGCGGTGACAGACTCATTATTCCCTTCTCTGTGACATCACAGCAGAGACAGAACCAATTCAAACCTCTCCCTGAGACCATAGCCATGACATCCCCAACTGCATCCCCTTTGTGGCAACAGACAAGTCAGAACACCTGTGGAACTTTCTCTCAGACTCCACAGCTCTGATAGCCCCTGTTCTCCTCTCTCTGGGACATCACAGCCGTGGGACACCCCAATCTACGCCTCTCGGGGACATCACAGCAGTGAAAGACCCAGTTTCCACCCTTTAAGACATCACAGCACTGACAGACCAAATTTCACTCTTTCTGTCACACCACAGATGGAACAAGCTCAATTTACACCTATCTGTAACACCCCAGCGCTGACAGTGCCAGGTTTCTCCTCTCCGTGACATAACATCAAAGACAAGTGGGAATTCATCCCCTCCTATAGGCCACAGCAGTGACAGCCTCAGTTTTCCTCTCTCTGGGAGATCACTGCACTGACAAGTCCAATTGACACCTCTCTGTGACACCACGGCGCTGAAAGACCCATTATTCCCCTCTCTGGGACATCACATCAGAACCAATTTAAAACTCTCTCTCATACCACAGCCCTAACAACCCCAATTCCATCCCCTTTGTGGCAACAGACAAGTCATAGCACCTCTGGAACTTTCTCTGGGACTGCACAACAGTGATCACTCCACTTTTCCCCTCTCTGGGACACCACAGCAGTGACAGACTCACTTTTCCCCTCTTTGTGACACCACAGAAGTGACAGGCCCAATTGATGCCTCTCTGTGACACCAGTGCAGAGGCAGTCTCAGTTTTTTCCTCTCTCTGACATCACACCAATCAGGGACCCATTTTCCCCTCTCTATGACATCACTGCACTGACAACTCGAATTTACGCCTCTCTGGGACACCACAGTGGTGACAGAGGCATTCTTCCCCTCTCTGGGACATCACAGTCATCACAGCCTCAAATTCATCCTCTTTCTAACACCGCAGCAATGACTGATCCACTTGTCCTCCATTTGTGACATCAGAGCAGTGACAGGCCCAACTTACCTCTGTTTATGACACCAAAGCTGTGGCAGCCTCAGTTTTTTCCTCTCTGTGACATCACAAAAATGAGTGACCCAGTTTCACCTCTCTGTGACATCACTGCAGTCAGTGACAAGTCCAATTTACGCCTCTCTGTGACACCACCGCGGTGACAGACTCATTATTCCCTTCTCTGTGACATCACAGCAGAGACAGAACCAATTCAAACCTCTCCCTGATACCATAGCCATGACATCCCCAACTGCATCCCCTTTGTGGCAACAGACAAGTCAGAACACCTGTGGAACTTTCTCTCAGACTCCACAGCTCTGATAGCCCCTGTTCTCCCCTCTCTGGGACATCACAGCCGTGGGACACCCCAATCTACGCCTCTCAGGGACATCACAGCAGTGAAAGACCCAGTTTCCACCCTTTAAGACATCACAGCACTGACAGACCAAATTTCACTCTTTCTGTCACACCACAGATGGAACAAGCTCAATTTACACCTATCTGTAACACCCCAGCGCTGACAGTGCCAGGTTTCTCCTCTCCGTGACATAACATCAAAGACAAGTGGGAATTCATCCCCTCCTATAGGCCACAGCAGTGACAGCCTCAGTTTTCCTCTCTCTGGGAGATCACTGCACTGACAAGTCCAATTGACACCTCTCTGTGACACCACGGCGCTGAAAGACCCATTATTCCCCTCTCTGGGACATCACATCAGAACCAATTTAAAACTCTCTCTCATACCACAGCCCTAACAACCCCAATTCCATCCCCTTTGTGGCAACAGACAAGTCATAGCACCTCTGGAACTTTCTCTGGGACTGCACAACAGTGATCACTCCACTTTTCCCCTCTCTGGGACACCACAGCAGTGACAGACTCACTTTTCCCCTCTTTGTGACACCACAGAAGTGACAGGCCCAATTGATGCCTCTCTGTGACACCAGTGCAGAGGCAGTCTCAGTTTTTTCCTCTCTCTGACATCACACCAATCAGGGACCCATTTTCCCCTCTCTATGACATCACTGCACTGACAACTCGAATTTACGCCTCTCTGGGACACCACAGTGGTGACAGAGGCATTCTTCCCCTCTCTGGGACATCACAGTCATCACAGCCTCAAATTCATCCTCTTTCTAACACCGCAGCAATGACTGATCCACTTGTCCTCCGTTTGTGACATCAGAGCAGTGACAGGCCCAACTTACCTCTGTTTATGACACCAAAGCTGTGGCAGCCTCAGTTTTTTCCTCTCTGTGACATCACAAAAATGAGTGACCCAGTTTCACCTCTCTGTGACATCACTGCAGTCAGTGACAAGTCCAATTTACGCCTCTCTGTGACACCACCGCGGTGACAGACTCATTATTCCCTTCTCTGTGACATCACAGCAGAGACAGAACCAATTCAAACCTCTCCCTGATACCATAGCCATGACATCCCCAACTGCATCCCCTTTGTGGCAACAGACAAGTCAGAACACCTGTGGAACTTTCTCTCAGACTCCACAGCTCTGATAGCCTCTGTTCTCCCCTCTCTGGGACATCACAGCCGTGGGACACCCCAATCTACGCCTCTCGGGGACATCACAGCAGTGAAAGACCCAGTTTCCACCCTTTAAGACATCACAGCACTGACAGACCAAATTTCACTCTTTCTGTCACACCACAGATGGAACAAGCCCAATTTACACCTATCTGTAACACCCCAGCGCTGACAGTGCCAGGTTTCTCCTCTCCGTGACATAACATCAAAGACAAGTGGGAATTCATCCCCTCCTATAGGCCACAGCAGTGACAGCCTCAGTTTTCCTCTCTCTGGGAGATCACTGCACTGACAAGTCCAATTGACACCTCTCTGTGACACCACGGCGCTGAAAGACCCATTATTCCCCTCTCTGGGACATCACATCAGACCCAATTTAAAACTCTCTCTCATACCACAGCCCTAACAACCCCAATTCCATCCCCTTTGTGGCAACAGACAAGTCATAGCACCTCTGGAACTTTCTCTGGGACTGCACAACAGTGATCACTCCACTTTTCCCCTCTCTGGGACACCACAGCAGTGACAGACTCACTTTTCCCCTCTTTGTGACACCACAGAAGTGACAGGCCCAATTGATGCCTCTCTGTGACACCAGTGCAGAGGCAGTCTCAGTTTTTTCCTCTCTCTGACATCACACCAATCAGGGACCCATTTTCCCCTCTCTATGACATCACTGCACTGACAACTCGAATTTACGCCTCTCTGGGACACCACAGTGGTGACAGAGGCATTCTTCCCCTCTCTGGGACATCACAGTCATCACAGCCTCAAATTCATCCTCTTTCTAACACCGCAGCAATGACTGATCCACTTGTCCTCCGTTTGTGACATCAGAGCAGTGACAGGCCCAACTTACCTCTGTTTATGACACCAAAGCTGTGGCAGCCTCAGTTTTTTCCTCTCTGTGACATCACAAAAATGAGTGACCCAGTTTCACCTCTCTGTGACATCACTGCAGTCAGTGACAAGTCCAATTTACGCCTCTCTGTGACACCACCGCGGTGACAGACTCATTATTCCCTTCTCTGTGACATCACAGCAGAGACAGAACCAATTCAAACCTCTCCCTGATACCATAGCCATGACATCCCCAACTGCATCCCCTTTGTGGCAACAGACAAGTCAGAACACCTGTGGAACTTTCTCTCAGACTCCACAGCCCTGATAGCCCCTGTTCTCCCCTCTCTGGGACATCACAGCCGTGGGACACCCCAATCTACGCCTCTCAGGGACATCACAGCAGTGAAAGACCCAGTTTCCACCCTTTAAGACATCACAGCACTGACAGACCAAATTTCACTCTTTCTGTCACACCACAGATGGAACAAGCTCAATTTACACCTATCTGTAACACCCCAGCACTGACAGTGCCAGGTTTCTCCTCTCCGTGACATAACATCAAAGACAAGTGGGAATTCATCCCCTCCTATAGGCCACAGCAGTGACAGCCTCAGTTTTCCTCTCTCTGGGAGATCACTGCACTGACAAGTCCAATTGACACCTCTCTGTGACACCACGGCGCTGAAAGACCCATTATTCCCCTCTCTGGGACATCACATCAGAACCAATTTAAAACTCTCTCTCATACCACAGCCCTAACAACCCCAATTCCATCCTCTTTGTGGCAACAGACAAGTCATAGCACCTCTGGAACTTTCTCTGGGACTGCACAACAGTGATCACTCCACTTTTCCCCTCTCTGGGACACCACAGCAGTGACAGACTCACTTTTCCCCTCTTTGTGACACCACAGAAGTGACAGGCCCAATTGATGCCTCTCTGTGACACCAGTGCAGAGGCAGTCTCAGTTTTTTCCTCTCTCTGACATCACACCAATCAGGGACCCATTTTCCCCTCTCTATGACATCACTGCACTGACAACTCGAATTTACGCCTCTCTGGGACACCACAGTGGTGACAGAGGCATTCTTCCCCTCTCTGGGACATCACAGTCATCACAGCCTCAAATTCATCCTCTTTCTAACACCGCATCAATGACTGATCCACTTGTCCTCCATTTGTGACATCAGAGCAGTGACAGGCCCAACTTACCTCTGTTTATGACACCAAAGCTGTGGCAGCCTCAGTTTTTTCCTCTCTGTGACATCACAAAAATGAGTGACCCAGTTTCAACTCTCTGTGACATCACTGCAGTCAGTGACAAGTCCAATTTACGCCTCTCTGTGACACCACCGCGGTGACAGACTCATTATTCCCTTCTCTGTGACATCACAGCAGAGACAGAACCAATTCAAACCTCTCCCTGATACCATAGCCATGACATCCCCAACTGCATCCCCTTTGTGGCAACAGACAAGTCAGAACACCTGTGGAACTTTCTCTCAGACTCCACAGCTCTGATAGCCCCTGTTCTCCCCTCTCTGGGACATCACAGCCGTGGGACACCCCAATCCACGCCTCTCAGGGACATCACAGCAGTGAAAGACCCAGTTTCCACCCTTTAAGACATCACAGCACTGACAGACCAAATTTCACCCTTTCTGTCACACCACAGATGGAACAAGCCCAATTTACACCTATCTGTAACACCCCAGCGCTGACAGTGCCACGTTTCTCCTCTCCGTGACATAACATCAAAGACAAGTGGGAATTCATCCCCTCCTATAGGCCACAGCAGTGACAGCCTCAGTTTTCCTCTCTCTGGGAGATCACTGCACTGACAAGTCCAATTGACACCTCTCTGTGACACCACGGCGCTGAAAGACCCATTATTCCCCTCTCTGGGACATCACATCAGAACCAATTTAAAACTCTCTCTCATACCACAGCCCTAACAACCCCAATTCCATCCCCTTTGTGGCAACAGACAAGTCATAGCACCTCTGGAACTTTCTCTGGGACTGCACAACAGTGATCACTCCACTTTTCCCCTCTCTGGGACACCACAGCAGTGACAGACTCACTTTTCCCCTCTTTGTGACACCACAGAAGTGACAGGCCCAATTGATGCCTCTCTGTGACACCAGTGCAGAGGCAGTCTCAGTTTTTTCCTCTCTCTGACATCACACCAATCAGGGACCCATTTTCCCCTCTCTATGACATCACTGCACTGACAACTCGAATTTACGCCTCTCTGGGACACCACAGTGGTGACAGAGGCATTCTTCCCCTCTCTGGGACATCACAGTCATCACAGCCTCAAATTCATCCTCTTTCTAACACCGCAGCAATGACTGATCCACTTGTCCTCCGTTTGTGACATCAGAGCAGTGACAGGCCCAACTTACCTCTGTTTATGACACCAAAGCTGTGGCAGCCTCAGTTTTTTCCTCTCTGTGACATCACAAAAATGAGTGACCCAGTTTCACCTCTCTGTGACATCACTGCAGTCAGTGACAAGTCCAATTTACGCCTCTCTGTGACACCACCGCGGTGACAGACTCATTATTCCCTTCTCTGTGACATCACAGCAGAGACAGAACCAATTCAAACCTCTCCCTGATACCATAGCCATGACATCCCCAACTGCATCCCCTTTGTGGCAACAGACAAGTCAGAACACCTGTGGAACTTTCTCTCAGACTCCACAGCTCTGATAGCCTCTGTTCTCCCATCTCTGGGACATCACAGCCGTGGGACATCCCAATCTACGCCTCTCGGGGACATCACAGCAGTGAAAGACCCAGTTTCCACCCTTTAAGACATCACAGCACTGACAGACCAAATTTCACTCTTTCTGTCACACCACAGATGGAACAAGCTCAATTTACACCTATCTGTAACACCCCAGCGCTGACAGTGCCCGGTTTCTCATCTCCGTGACATAACATCAAAGACAAGTGGGAATTCATCCCCTCCTATAGGCCACAGCAGTGACAGCCTCAGTTTTCCTCTCTCTGGGAGATCACTGCACTGACAAGTCCAATTGACACCTCTCTGTGACACCACGGCGCTGAAAGACCCATTATTCCCCTCTCTGGGACATCACATCAGAACCAATTTAAAACTCTCTCTCATACCACAGCCCTAACAACCCCAATTCCATCCCCTTTGTGGCAACAGACAAGTCATAGCACCTCTGGAACTTTCTCTGGGACTGCACAACAGTGATCACTCCACTTTTCCCCTCTCTGGGACACCACAGCAGTGACAGACTCACTTTTCCCCTCTTTGTGACACCACAGAAGTGACAGGCCCAATTGATGCCTCTCTGTGACACCAGTGCAGAGGCAGTCTCAGTTTTTTCCTCTCTCTGACATCACACCAATCAGGGACCCATTTTCCCCTCTCTATGACATCACTGCACTGACAACTCGAATTTACGCCTCTCTGGGACACCACAGTGGTGACAGAGGCATTCTTCCCCTCTCTGGGACATCACAGTCATCACAGCCTCAAATTCATCCTCTTTCTAACACCGCAGCAATGACTGATCCACTTGTCCTCCGTTTGTGACATCAGAGCAGTGACAGGCCCAACTTACCTCTGTTTATGACACCAAAGCTGTGGCAGCCTCAGTTTTTTCCTCTCTGTGACATCACAAAAATGAGTGACCCAGTTTCACCTCTCTGTGACATCACTGCAGTCAGTGACAAGTCCAATTTACGCCTCTCTGTGACACCACCGCGGTGACAGACTCATTATTCCCTTCTCTGTGACATCACAGCAGAGACAGAACCAATTCAAACCTCTCCCTGATACCATAGCCATGACATCCCCAACTGCATCCCCTTTGTGGCAACAGACAAGTCAGAACACCTGTGGAACTTTCTCTCAGACTCCACAGCTCTGATAGCCTCTGTTCTCCCATCTCTGGGACATCACAGCCGTGGGACATCCCAATCTACGCCTCTCGGGGACATCACAGCAGTGAAAGACCCAGTTTCCACCCTTTAAGACATCACAGCACTGACAGACCAAATTTCACTCTTTCTGTCACACCACAGATGGAACAAGCTCAATTTACACCTATCTGTAACACCCCAGCGCTGACAGTGCCCGGTTTCTCATCTCCGTGACATAACATCAAAGACAAGTGGGAATTCATCCCCTCCTATAGGCCACAGCAGTGACAGCCTCAGTTTTCCTCTCTCTGGGAGATCACTGCACTGACAAGTCCAATTGACACCTCTCTGTGACACCACGGCGCTGAAAGACCCATTATTCCCCTCTCTGGGACATCACATCAGAACCAATTTAAAACTCTCTCTCATACCACAGCCCTAACAACCCCAATTCCATCCCCTTTGTGGCAACAGACAAGTCATAGCACCTCTGGAACTTTCTCTGGGACTGCACAACAGTGATCACTCCACTTTTCCCCTCTCTGGGACACCACAGCAGTGACAGACTCACTTTTCCCCTCTTTGTGACACCACAGAAGTGACAGGCCCAATTGATGCCTCTCTGTGACACCAGTGCAGAGGCAGTCTCAGTTTTTTCCTCTCTCTGACATCACACCAATCAGGGACCCATTTTCCCCTCTCTATGACATCACTGCACTGACAACTCGAATTTACGCCTCTCTGGGACACCACAGTGGTGACAGAGGCATTCTTCCCCTCTCTGGGACATCACAGTCATCACAGCCTCAAATTCATCCTCTTTCTAACACCGCAGCAATGACTGATCCACTTGTCCTCCGTTTGTGACATCAGAGCAGTGACAGGCCCAACTTACCTCTGTTTATGACACCAAAGCTGTGGCAGCCTCAGTTTTTTCCTCTCTGTGACATCACAAAAATGAGTGACCCAGTTTCACCTCTCTGTGACATCACTGCAGTCAGTGACAAGTCCAATTTACGCCTCTCTGTGACACCACCGCGGTGACAGACTCATTATTCCCTTCTCTGTGACATCACAGCAGAGACAGAACCAATTCAAACCTCTCCCTGATACCATAGCCATGACATCCCCAACTGCATCCCCTTTGTGGCAACAGACAAGTCAGAACACCTGTGGAACTTTCTCTCAGACTCCACAGCTCTGATAGCCCCTGTTCTCCCCTCTCTGGGACATCACAGCCGTGGGACACCCCAATCCACGCCTCTCAGGGACATCACAGCAGTGAAAGACCCAGTTTCCACCCTTTAAGACATCACAGCACTGACAGACCAAATTTCACTCTTTCTGTCACACCACAGATGGAACAAGCCCAATTTACACCTATCTGTAACACCCCAGCGCTGACAGTGCCACGTTTCTCCTCTCCGTGACATAACATCAAAGACAAGTGGGAATTCATCCCCTCCTATAGGCCACAGCAGTGACAGCCTCAGTTTTCCTCTCTCTGGGAGATCACTGCACTGACAAGTCCAATTGACACCTCTCTGTGACACCACGGCGCTGAAAGACCCATTATTCCCCTCTCTGGGACATCACATCAGAACCAATTTAAAACTCTCTCTCATACCACAGCCCTAACAACCCCAATTCCATCCCCTTTGTGGCAACAGACAAGTCATAGCACCTCTGGAACTTTCTCTGGGACTGCACAACAGTGATCACTCCACTTTTCCCCTCTCTGGGACACCACAGCAGTGACAGACTCACTTTTCCCCTCTTTGTGACACCACAGAAGTGACAGGCCCAATTGATGCCTCTCTGTGACACCAGTGCAGAGGCAGTCTCAGTTTTTTCCTCTCTCTGACATCACACCAATCAGGGACCCATTTTCCCCTCTCTATGACATCACTGCACTGACAACTCGAATTTACGCCTCTCTGGGACACCACAGTGGTGACAGAGGCATTCTTCCCCTCTCTGGGACATCACAGTCATCACAGCCTCAAATTCATCCTCTTTCTAACACCGCAGCAATGACTGATCCACTTGTCCTCCGTTTGTGACATCAGAGCAGTGACAGGCCCAACTTACCTCTGTTTATGACACCAAAGCTGTGGCAGCCTCAGTTTTTTCCTCTCTGTGACATCACAAAAATGAGTGACCCAGTTTCACCTCTCTGTGACATCACTGCAGTCAGTGACAAGTCCAATTTACGCCTCTCTGTGACACCACCGCGGTGACAGACTCATTATTCCCTTCTCTGTGACATCACAGCAGAGACAGAACCAATTCAAACCTCTCCCTGATACCATAGCCATGACATCCCCAACTGCATCCCCTTTGTGGCAACAGACAAGTCAGAACACCTGTGGAACTTTCTCTCAGACTCCACAGCTCTGATAGCCCCTGTTCTCCCCTCTCTGGGACATCACAGCCGTGGGACATCCCAATCTACGCCTCTCGGGGACATCACAGCAGTGAAAGACCCAGTTTCCACCCTTTAAGACATCACAGCACTGACAGACCAAATTTCACTCTTTCTGTCACACCACAGATGGAACAAGCTCAATTTACACCTATCTGTAACACCCCAGCGCTGACAGTGCCCGGTTTCTCCTCTCCGTGACATAACATCAAAGACAAGTGGGAATTCATCCCCTCCTATAGGCCACAGCAGTGACAGCCTCAGTTTTCCTCTCTCTGGGAGATCACTGCACTGACAAGTCCAATTGACACCTCTCTGTGACACCACGGCGCTGAAAGACCCATTATTCCCCTCTCTGGGACATCACATCAGAACCAATTTAAAACTCTCTCTCATACCACAGCCCTAACAACCCCAATTCCATCCCCTTTGTGGCAACAGACAAGTCATAGCACCTCTGGAACTTTCTCTGGGACTGCACAACAGTGATCACTCCACTTTTCCCCTCTCTGGGACACCACAGCAGTGACAGACTCACTTTTCCCCTCTTTGTGACACCACAGAAGTGACAGGCCCAATTGATGCCTCTCTGTGACACCAGTGCAGAGGCAGTCTCAGGTTTTTCCTCTCTCTGACATCACACCAATCAGGGACCCATTTTCCCCTCTCTATGACATCACTGCACTGACAACTCGAATTTACGCCTCTCTGGGACACCACAGTGGTGACAGAGGCATTCTTCCCCTCTCTGGGACATCACAGTCATCACAGCCTCAAATTCATCCTCTTTCTAACACCGCAGCAATGACTGATCCACTTGTCCTCCGTTTGTGACATCAGAGCAGTGACAGGCCCAACTTACCTCTGTTTATGACACCAAAGCTGTGGCAGCCTCAGTTTTTTCCTCTCTGTGACATCACAAAAATGAGTGACCCAGTTTCAACTCTCTGTGACATCACTGCAGTCAGTGACAAGTCCAATTTACGCCTCTCTGTGACACCACCGCGGTGACAGACTCATTATTCCCTTCTCTGTGACATCACAGCAGAGACAGAACCAATTCAAACCTCTCCCTGATACCATAGCCATGACATCCCCAACTGCATCCCCTTTGTGGCAACAGACAAGTCAGAACACCTGTGGAACTTTCTCTCAGACTCCACAGCTCTGATAGCCTCTGTTCTCCCATCTCTGGGACATCACAGCCGTGGGACATCCCAATCTACGCCTCTCGGGGACATCACAGCAGTGAAAGACCCAGTTTCCACCCTTTAAGACATCACAGCACTGACAGACCAAATTTCACTCTTTCTGTCACACCACAGATGGAACAAGCTCAATTTACACCTATCTGTAACACCCCAGCGCTGACAGTGCCCGGTTTCTCATCTCCGTGACATAACATCAAAGACAAGTGGGAATTCATCCCCTCCTATAGGCCACAGCAGTGACAGCCTCAGTTTTCCTCTCTCTGGGAGATCACTGCACTGACAAGTCCAATTGACACCTCTCTGTGACACCACGGCGCTGAAAGACCCATTATTCCCCTCTCTGGGACATCACATCAGAACCAATTTAAAACTCTCTCTCATACCACAGCCCTAACAACCCCAATTCCATCCCCTTTGTGGCAACAGACAAGTCATAGCACCTCTGGAACTTTCTCTGGGACTGCACAACAGTGATCACTCCACTTTTCCCCTCTCTGGGACACCACAGCAGTGACAGACTCACTTTTCCCCTCTTTGTGACACCACAGAAGTGACAGGCCCAATTGATGCCTCTCTGTGACACCAGTGCAGAGGCAGTCTCAGTTTTTTCCTCTCTCTGACATCACACCAATCAGGGACCCATTTTCCCCTCTCTATGACATCACTGCACTGACAACTCGAATTTACGCCTCTCTGGGACACCACAGTGGTGACAGAGGCATTCTTCCCCTCTCTGGGACATCACAGTCATCACAGCCTCAAATTCATCCTCTTTCTAACACCGCAGCAATGACTGATCCACTTGTCCTCCGTTTGTGACATCAGAGCAGTGACAGGCCCAACTTACCTCTGTTTATGACACCAAAGCTGTGGCAGCCTCAGTTTTTTCCTCTCTGTGACATCACAAAAATGAGTGACCCAGTTTCACCTCTCTGTGACATCACTGCAGTCAGTGACAAGTCCAATTTACGCCTCTCTGTGACACCACCGCGGTGACAGACTCATTATTCCCTTCTCTGTGACATCACAGCAGAGACAGAACCAATTCAAACCTCTCCCTGATACCATAGCCATGACATCCCCAACTGCATCCCCTTTGTGGCAACAGACAAGTCAGAACACCTGTGGAACTTTCTCTCAGACTCCACAGCCCCGATAGCCCCTGTTCTCCCCTCTCTGGGACATCACAGCCGTGGGACACCCCAATCTACGCCTCTCAGGGACATCACAGCAGTGAAAGACCCAGTTTCCACCCTTTAAGACATCACAGCACTGACAGACCAAATTTCACTCTTTCTGTCACACCACAGATGGAACAAGCTCAATTTACACCTATCTGTAACACCCCAGCACTGACAGTGCCAGGTTTCTCCTCTCCGTGACATAACATCAAAGACAAGTGGGAATTCATCCCCTCCTATAGGCCACAGCAGTGACAGCCTCAGTTTTCCTCTCTCTGGGAGATCACTGCACTGACAAGTCCAATTGACACCTCTCTGTGACACCACGGCGCTGAAAGACCCATTATTCCCCTCTCTGGGACATCACATCAGAACCAATTTAAAACTCTCTCTCATACCACAGCCCTAACAACCCCAATTCCATCCTCTTTGTGGCAACAGACAAGTCATAGCACCTCTGGAACTTTCTCTGGGACTGCACAACAGTGATCACTCCACTTTTCCCCTCTCTGGGACACCACAGCAGTGACAGACTCACTTTTCCCCTCTTTGTGACACCACAGAAGTGACAGGCCCAATTGATGCCTCTCTGTGACACCAGTGCAGAGGCAGTCTCAGTTTTTTCCTCTCTCTGACATCACACCAATCAGGGACCCATTTTCCCCTCTCTATGACATCACTGCACTGACAACTCGAATTTACGCCTCTCTGGGACACCACAGTGGTGACAGAGGCATTCTTCCCCTCTCTGGGACATCACAGTCATCACAGCCTCAAATTCATCCTCTTTCTAACACCGCAGCAATGACTGATCCACTTGTCCTCCATTTGTGACATCAGAGCAGTGACAGGCCCAACTTACCTCTGTTTATGACACCAAAGCTGTGGCAGCCTCAGTTTTTTCCTCTCTGTGACATCACAAAAATGAGTGACCCAGTTTCAACTCTCTGTGACATCACTGCAGTCAGTGACAAGTCCAATTTACGCCTCTCTGTGACACCACCGCGGTGACAGACTCATTATTCCCTTCTCTGTGACATCACAGCAGAGACAGAACCAATTCAAACCTCTCCCTGATACCATAGCCATGACATCCCCAACTGCATCCCCTTTGTGGCAACAGACAAGTCAGAACACCTGTGGAACTTTCTCTCAGACTCCACAGCTCTGATAGCCCCTGTTCTCCCCTCTCTGGGACATCACAGCCGTGGGACACCCCAATCCACGCCTCTCAGGGACATCACAGCAGTGAAAGACCCAGTTTCCACCCTTTAAGACATCACAGCACTGACAGACCAAATTTCACTCTTTCTGTCACACCACAGATGGAACAAGCCCAATTTACACCTATCTGTAACACCCCAGCGCTGACAGTGCCACGTTTCTCCTCTCCGTGACATAACATCAAAGACAAGTGGGAATTCATCCCCTCCTATAGGCCACAGCAGTGACAGCCTCAGTTTTCCTCTCTCTGGGAGATCACTGCACTGACAAGTCCAATTGACACCTCTCTGTGACACCACGGCGCTGAAAGACCCATTATTCCCCTCTCTGGGACATCACATCAGAACCAATTTAAAACTCTCTCTCATACCACAGCCCTAACAACCCCAATTCCATCCCCTTTGTGGCAACAGACAAGTCATAGCACCTCTGGAACTTTCTCTGGGACTGCACAACAGTGATCACTCCACTTTTCCCCTCTCTGGGACACCACAGCAGTGACAGACTCACTTTTCCCCTCTTTGTGACACCACAGAAGTGACAGGCCCAATTGATGCCTCTCTGTGACACCAGTGCAGAGGCAGTCTCAGTTTTTTCCTCTCTCTGACATCACACCAATCAGGGACCCATTTTCCCCTCTCTATGACATCACTGCACTGACAACTCGAATTTACGCCTCTCTGGGACACCACAGTGGTGACAGAGGCATTCTTCCCCTCTCTGGGACATCACAGTCATCACAGCCTCAAATTCATCCTCTTTCTAACACCGCAGCAATGACTGATCCACTTGTCCTCCGTTTGTGACATCAGAGCAGTGACAGGCCCAACTTACCTCTGTTTATGACACCAAAGCTGTGGCAGCCTCAGTTTTTTCCTCTCTGTGACTTCACAAAAATGAGTGACCCAGTTTCACCTCTCTGTGACATCACTGCAGTCAGTGACAAGTCCAATTTACGCCTCTCTGTGACACCACCGCGGTGACAGACTCATTATTCCCTTCTCTGTGACATCACAGCAGAGACAGAACCAATTCAAACCTCTCCCTGATACCATAGCCATGACATCCCCAACTGCATCCCCTTTGTGGCAACAGACAAGTCAGAACACCTGTGGAACTTTCTCTCAGACTCCACAGCTCTGATAGCCTCTGTTCTCCCATCTCTGGGACATCACAGCCGTGGGACATCCCAATCTACGCCTCTCGGGGACATCACAGCAGTGAAAGACCCAGTTTCCACCCTTTAAGACATCACAGCACTGACAGACCAAATTTCACTCTTTCTGTCACACCACAGATGGAACAAGCTCAATTTACACCTATCTGTAACACCCCAGCGCTGACAGTGCCCGGTTTCTCCTCTCCGTGACATAACATCAAAGACAAGTGGGAATTCATCCCCTCCTATAGGCCACAGCAGTGACAGCCTCAGTTTTCCTCTCTCTGGGAGATCACTGCACTGACAAGTCCAATTGACACCTCTCTGTGACACCACGGCGCTGAAAGACCCATTATTCCCCTCTCTGGGACATCACATCAGAACCAATTTAAAACTCTCTCTCATACCACAGCCCTAACAACCCCAATTCCATCCCCTTTGTGGCAACAGACAAGTCATAGCACCTCTGGAACTTTCTCTGGGACTGCACAACAGTGATCACTCCACTTTTCCCCTCTCTGGGACACCACAGCAGTGACAGACTCACTTTTCCCCTCTTTGTGACACCACAGAAGTGACAGGCCCAATTGATGCCTCTCTGTGACACCAGTGCAGAGGCAGTCTCAGTTTTTTCCTCTCTCTGACATCACACCAATCAGGGACCCATTTTCCCCTCTCTATGACATCACTGCACTGACAACTCGAATTTACGCCTCTCTGGGACACCACAGTGGTGACAGAGGCATTCTTCCCCTCTCTGGGACATCACAGTCATCACAGCCTCAAATTCATCCTCTTTCTAACACCGCAGCAATGACTGATCCACTTGTCCTCCGTTTGTGACATCAGAGCAGTGACAGGCCCAACTTACCTCTGTTTATGACACCAAAGCTGTGGCAGCCTCAGTTTTTTCCTCTCTGTGACATCACAAAAATGAGTGACCCAGTTTCAACTCTCTGTGACATCACTGCAGTCAGTGACAAGTCCAATTTACGCCTCTCTGTGACACCACCGCGGTGACAGACTCATTATTCCCTTCTCTGTGACATCACAGCAGAGACAGAACCAATTCAAACCTCTCCCTGATACCATAGCCATGACATCCCCAACTGCATCCCCTTTGTGGCAACAGACAAGTCAGAACACCTGTGGAACTTTCTCTCAGACTCCACAGCTCTGATAGCCTCTGTTCTCCCCTCTCTGGGACATCACAGCCGTGGGACACCCCAATCTACGCCTCTCGGGGACATCACAGCAGTGAAAGACCCAGTTTCCACCCTTTAAGACATCACAGCACTGACAGACCAAATTTCACTCTTTCTGTCACACCACAGATGGAACAAGCCCAATTTACACCTATCTGTAACACCCCAGCGCTGACAGTGCCACGTTTCTCCTCTCCGTGACATAACATCAAAGACAAGTGGGAATTCATCCCCTCCTATAGGCCACAGCAGTGACAGCCTCAGTTTTCCTCTCTCTGGGAGATCACTGCACTGACAAGTCCAATTGACACCTCTCTGTGACACCACGGCGCTGAAAGACCCATTATTCCCCTCTCTGGGACATCACATCAGAACCAATTTAAAACTCTCTCTCATACCACAGCCCTAACAACCCCAATTCCATCCCCTTTGTGGCAACAGACAAGTCATAGCACCTCTGGAACTTTCTCTGGGACTGCACAACAGTGATCACTCCACTTTTCCCCTCTCTGGGACACCACAGCAGTGACAGACTCACTTTTCCCCTCTTTGTGACACCACAGAAGTGACAGGCCCAATTGATGCCTCTCTGTGACACCAGTGCAGAGGCAGTCTCAGTTTTTTCCTCTCTCTGACATCACACCAATCAGGGACCCATTTTCCCCTCTCTATGACATCACTGCACTGACAACTCGAATTTACGCCTCTCTGGGACACCACAGTGGTGACAGAGGCATTCTTCCCCTCTCTGGGACATCACAGTCATCACAGCCTCAAATTCATCCTCTTTCTAACACCGCAGCAATGACTGATCCACTTGTCCTCCGTTTGTGACATCAGAGCAGTGACAGGCCCAACTTACCTCTGTTTATGACACCAAAGCTGTGGCAGCCTCAGTTTTTTCCTCTCTGTGACATCACAAAAATGAGTGACCCAGTTTCAACTCTCTGTGACATCACTGCAGTCAGTGACAAGTCCAATTTACGCCTCTCTGTGACACCACCGCGGTGACAGACTCATTATTCCCTTCTCTGTGACATCACAGCAGAGACAGAACCAATTCAAACCTCTCCCTGATACCATAGCCATGACATCCCCAACTGCATCCCCTTTGTGGCAACAGACAAGTCAGAACACCTGTGGAACTTTCTCTCAGACTCCACAGCTCTGATAGCCTCTGTTCTCCCCTCTCTGGGACATCACAGCCGTGGGACACCCCAATCTACGCCTCTCGGGGACATCACAGCAGTGAAAGACCCAGTTTCCACCCTTTAAGACATCACAGCACTGACAGACCAAATTTCACTCTTTCTGTCACACCACAGATGGAACAAGCCCAATTTACACCTATCTGTAACACCCCAGCGCTGACAGTGCCACGTTTCTCCTCTCCGTGACATAACATCAAAGACAAGTGGGAATTCATCCCCTCCTATAGGCCACAGCAGTGACAGCCTCAGTTTTCCTCTCTCTGGGAGATCACTGCACTGACAAGTCCAATTGACACCTCTCTGTGACACCACGGCGCTGAAAGACCCATTATTCCCCTCTCTGGGACATCACATCAGACCCAATTTAAAACTCTCTCTCATACCACAGCCCTAACAACCCCAATTCCATCCCCTTTGTGGCAACAGACAAGTCATAGCACCTCTGGAACTTTCTCTGGGACTGCACAACAGTGATCACTCCACTTTTCCCCTCTCTGGGACACCACAGCAGTGACAGACTCACTTTTCCCCTCTTTGTGACACCACAGAAGTGACAGGCCCAATTGATGCCTCTCTGTGACACCAGTGCAGAGGCAGTCTCAGTTTTTTCCTCTCTCTGACATCACACCAATCAGGGACCCATTTTCCCCTCTCTATGACATCACTGCACTGACAACTCGAATTTACGCCTCTCTGGGACACCACAGTGGTGACAGAGGCATTCTTCCCCTCTCTGGGACATCACAGTCATCACAGCCTCAAATTCATCCTCTTTCTAACACCGCAGCAATGACTGATCCACTTGTCCTCCGTTTGTGACATCAGAGCAGTGACAGGCCCAACTTACCTCTGTTTATGACACCAAAGCTGTGGCAGCCTCAGTTTTTTCCTCTCTGTGACATCACAAAAATGAGTGACCCAGTTTCACCTCTCTGTGACATCACTGCAGTCAGTGACAAGTCCAATTTACGCCTCTCTGTGACACCACCGCGGTGACAGACTCATTATTCCCTTCTCTGTGACATCACAGCAGAGACAGAACCAATTCAAACCTCTCCCTGATACCATAGCCATGACATCCCCAACTGCATCCCCTTTGTGGCAACAGACAAGTCAGAACACCTGTGGAACTTTCTCTCAGACTCCACAGCTCTGATAGCCTCTGTTCTCCCATCTCTGGGACATCACAGCCGTGGGACATCCCAATCTACGCCTCTCGGGGACATCACAGCAGTGAAAGACCCAGTTTCCACCCTTTAAGACATCACAGCACTGACAGACCAAATTTCACCCTTTCTGTCACACCACAGATGGAACAAGCCCAATTTACACCTATCTGTAACACCCCAGCGCTGACAGTGCCACGTTTCTCCTCTCCGTGACATAACATCAAAGACAAGTGGGAATTCATCCCCTCCTATAGGCCACAGCAGTGACAGCCTCAGTTTTCCTCTCTCTGGGAGATCACTGCACTGACAAGTCCAATTGACACCTCTCTGTGACACCACGGCGCTGAAAGACCCATTATTCCCCTCTCTGGGACATCACATCAGAACCAATTTAAAACTCTCTCTCATACCACAGCCCTAACAACCCCAATTCCATCCCCTTTGTGGCAACAGACAAGTCATAGCACCTCTGGAACTTTCTCTGGGACTGCACAACAGTGATCACTCCACTTTTCCCCTCTCTGGGACACCACAGCAGTGACAGACTCACTTTTCCCCTCTTTGTGACACTGTTGTAGTCTAGGGCATTGCGCTGCGGAAGAATTCGGGATGTAACGAGAAGCTGCTAGACCCCCTCTCTGTTAGGATAGCAAAACCTGCAATTAGCCAATAGCACTTAGGTGTGACGTATGTAGATGGGAGTAACACAATGACCCTAGGTTATAAATTGTCAAATTCCCCTGCAATAAACGCCATTGCTTCGCCATCCATCATATTGATGTCTTGTGGGTAGATTGGCCAGGGTGGCCCTGGAGAGAGGCCACGGGCTGGCTCCTGGAATAAGGGTGTTAGCCTTGCTTGGAAAACCCACAATTGGTGCCCGAAACCCGGGAGGAAAAGTGGGAAAAAATCCAGAAAGCGAGGAATCCCTGGAAAAACAGGAGCAGCGGTCAGGACAGGCTGGACCTTTCCTAGACGAGGGAGACGTCCCTGTATCGTGAACGACGATGGACCCAAGGATAAAGGTCGTATCTGAACTATATAAACAGTGGGGTGTAGACTGTAAATCTAAGGATTTTATGCTTGCTGTTACACAGCTTTTACAAATCGGTATTATAGAACAGCCAGTGGACATTCTTCACCCTGAGGTGTGGGAGAAATGTACCAGAGCTCTGGCTAATGAAACGGTAGATTCTTTTAATATGAAACATTTTAAGTTATGGGGGAAGGTCGTTAAGGCCTTGAAAAAAGCTAGACTGAAACAGGAAACCTGGACAGCAGCAAAAAGCTGTCTGTTGGTCACCCCAAAACTAGGGGTGAGTGCTACAACACAAACTTTAGAATCCCCAGATGAGAGTAGCTCAGCTGAGCAGAAGGGGACACAGGAGGACGATATGCCTCCTAAAACCCCAAACCCTGAGCTGCTCTCAGAAGGGCAACAGAAAGCAAGAGATTTTTGGGAAAATTTAACAGAAGAAGCCAGAAATGTAGCAAAGAAAGTAAGGGGAGACACATCCCCCCTTGGACTTAAAGATGGCGCTGAGAAAAATGTTATAGAGCGGGAAAAGTATGTCTTTAACAAAGAACAAAAGCTGGCCTTGGAAGATGGGCACAGTTGGGGAGTTGAGAGAGATAAGAAATGTAGAGAAGAAAGTGGAGGATGTGTGCGGAATGCTTGGAATGCGAAGGCGGTGGAAACGAGGGGCGCCAAAGGGCAGGTTAGAGCCTGGAGTGAAGGGCGAAGGGAAAGGTGGGATGGAGGCGGAGTGGAGCCGGGGGGAGGGAACAGCCTGCCCACAGGGGTGGTAGTCGGGGCCCAAGGAAAAGGCACAGCAAGCAGGAAGTAGCTGACCAGTTGAGTTTTAACTGTAACCCAGACACGAGCGGGTCAGCACCTCCCCCCCCCCCCCCCCCCGGGGAAGAAGCGCTGGGATAATAGCGAGTTTGCTACAAAGTCATGATTTCTTGAGTTTTTAAAAGGTGTTTATGTACCCTTTTGGAGTTAATTTTGTGTTTTAAGTAATTATGAGTTTATGCGGTTGGAGTTTTCAGAGTTTTTTTCAGATTTGAAAAGTAGCCCGGCACGGCCGAGTTCAGGAAAACACACGGCAGAACGCTGTCGCCATAGCAACCACCGCTGAAACAAGTAACAGCGACTTCAATGGAACCGCGGAAAGTAAAGCAATAAAACAACAAAAAACAACAGAAACCTGGACATTTTTGAGAGGGATAAAAAAGAGAGAGTTTTAATTAGACAATTTAAAAAAATTATAAGTTTTGTAAATTGTATTGTTTATAAATTAGCAGATTGTTGTAATTAAAATTGAGATTTAAAAATAAGTTTTTATTGAATGAAGTGCCTTTGAAAATAAATTAAAAAGTTTAAATGTTGTATTTTTGTATCCCAAGAAACTTAAAAGATTCTTGCTTTGTTTCAGTAATTTTAAAGTTATGTTAATTATATATTACCCATTTGCTGAGTTTTTGACAATTTTAATAAGGAAATTTTAATGTGAATCTTTTTGTTATATAAAACACATATAATAGCATATATATCAATTTGGATTTTAGATTTTAATTTAAAAATTAGACTTGATGTTCCTGAAAAGTGCTACAAAAGCTAAATGACAACTTGCCCAATCCTGTGTTGTGGCTTTTTTTTGGAGAGGCTGCACTTTGGAATTTTAGCTAATTTGAGCATATATTAGGCAAATTCTTGTTGTGAATGAGTGTTTTCAGTAACATTTGCAGTTATTGTGGGCTATTTTTAAAACTAGATAACATAGAATTGTGATGTATTTGTTATATTTTTATAATTTTATAGTGAATCCATGTTACTGTTGACTTAAATGTTTTTAAGTTAAGCTGTATAACTTAGATATTTTTTAAAGTTAGGTTTTGTTATTTCCTTTTGTTATAAATAATTATTGTTAAGTTTAAATTTTGTTTAATTTGAATTGTTTTATGTTTTATTGAAAACATTTGTTTAAATTGCAAAGTATAGTTATTTTTCTAGAAATATGAAGACAGCTACAACTGAAGCAACTGTGATAAACCACAGATGAACACCTGCTTGTGGACAAAAATGAATGCAGACTGTGACACCCTAAACTTCACTGAGAGTTCTATTCAGTTGTTGCAATTTTTGCAGTTTTGTTTGCTATAACTTTATTATTTTTCAGTGTTTTCAGAATTTTAAGATGTACCATTGCTGAAGATCAGCTGCCATTGAATAAGCCTCAGATTAAACCAACTGCTGAATGATTTAATTAGTCTGGTACCTAAGACTTTTGATCATTTGCTTTGTACAAATGCATTTTAACAGTTTGCTGTGCTGCAAGCATCTCATAGCTGTTGCTATTGAAAATCTTGTTCTAAAAATATATTAAAAGACATCTTTCCAGTTTAAAGTTTAAGGCCCTGGCCAAGCCTTAACTTTACCTGGACAGAATGTTTGCCAGCAGATCCAGATGTTTTCTGTACCAAATCAGTATTTGAGTCACTTTTTGACTCAGCAATTTGACCCTATTAATATGACAGCTGGATCAATTTTGAAGTGGGCTTGGAGAATCATTTCCGGAGATGATGATCCAATCCTTCACTGATGATTTTTGTCTCTATTTGTTTGTTAACTATGAGATGCTGGTGCAGTGTTTTAATAATTAACAGTACTTTTATATTAATTGATTTTTAACTGTTATAGGTTTTTACTGATTGTGTATAAGGTTTTGTGTTAATGTTGAACAGAAATACATCTCATTTTTATTTTTAGAAAACGGGGGAAATTGATTCCCTAAAAGCAATTTGATTAGTGTAATTCATTAACTTTAAGGAGAGAAGTGCCTGTGTTTTGTTGGCAGGTTCAGAAAAGTCACCTGTTCATCTGACCAGACTGTCTGCCTCTGAACACATGAGATCCAGTGAACAGAGAAGTCATCACACAGCCTTGGTACTCCAGACTTGGATCAGAAGTGGACCTGTCAGGACACAGTTGTGTCTGAACACTATACAGACAGCTGCCAACAGAAATTTTATACTGTTATTATGATGTGGTGTTTCTATTAATTTTTCTATTAGTCCTTTGTTTTAAGATTTAGAAGGGTTTGAGGAACAACTTGAACATCAAAGCCCTCAGTCACCGATCAGCTGCCAGCTGACATTACAGGAGCAGTGAACATTCCAGGACTGAATCGTGTTGGAGAAATTCTGTAGAAGATTTGGGAAGTGTAGAGACTCCATCTAACTATATATAAAGTAAATTGTAATTGTGTGTTTATCCTTTTAGCAAATTGTTTTTATGTTTAGACTACATATATATAGAGCATGTATGTTAAAGTAGTTATATAATAGTTTAAGATAAAGTGTTTAGCCTGTGTAATAATTGTTATGTTAGTATAAAATATAAGTATTTTCCTTTAAGAGGTAGTGTAAGCATCTTTAAAGGTTCATTTAATGTTAAAGTTTTAGCTATAAGTTTGTAAGTATGGTGTCATTTACATGGTAAACTGTTTATAGTAATTGTGTTGTTTATAGTTATAACACCTGAAGCAGTGAGCCCCAGTTTTGTGGTACAAGCTGAAAGCCCATGATCTAATAGTCTAGCCCTTGTATAGCCCTTTATACCCAAAGCTTTAACTCCTCTGTTGACTTTTGTGTATTAGCTGTTATCATCCCCAGAGTCCTGTACCACCTGGATAAAGAGTGGAGCCTGCAAGTAGAGAGACTCACCCGACTTCAGAAAAGAGAAGTGGTGACAGGTGTAACCATAGCGATGCTGCTTAACCTGAGAGCAACTGGTGCTGCCACAGGTGTCTCTGCCATCGTGACCCAACAACAGAGACTGCTTTAGCTACAGATGACTGTAGATGAAGATCTACAGAGAATTGAGAAATCCATATCCTTTCTAGAAAAATCAGTCTCCTCACTCTCTGAAGTTGTTTTACAGAACAGGCGAGGTCTCGACCTTCTATTCATGCAGCAAGGAGGCCTCTGCATCGCCCTGAACGAAGAATGCTGCTTCTACGCTGACCACACCGGAGTAGTGAGAGACACCATGGCAGAGCTACGAGACAGGCTGTCTCAACGGAAAGCAGAGAGAGAAGCTCAGCAAAACTGGTTCCAGTCCTGGTTCAACCAATCTCCGTGGCTAACCACCCTGGTGTCCACCCTGATTGGACCAGTTGTGATGATTTTACTCGTGCTAATCTTTGGACCGTGTGTTTTAAACAAGCTTGTATCCTTTGTTAAAAGCCGACTAGAAAAAGTTAACATTTTGTTTATAGAAAGGCAACAGATGCTTTAAAAATATACTTAGTCACTGCTTGTGCCTCATATTTACTAATGAAAACTATAGTATCCATTTTATAAGCCTTTAGCCTTTTAGTTAAGTATTTTATATTTTATTCAATTTTATATTATCCATTTTTAAAACTTTATAATATAGGTAAGTTAGACAAAGTGTTTAGAAATACGTATAAAAAATAACATTAGAATTTTTAAGACTAATATACCTTATATTTTAGCAAATTAATTATTCATAGTGAGGGGGGAATATGTTGTAGTCTAGGGCATTGCGCTGCGGAAGAATTCGGGATGTAACGAGAAGCTGCTAGACCCCCTCTCTGTTAGGATAGCAAAACCTGCAATTAGCCAATAGCACTTAGGTGTGACGTATGTAGATGGGAGTAACACAATGACCCTAGGTTATAAATTGTCAAATTCCCCTGCAATAAACGCCATTGCTTCGCCATCCATCATATTGATGTCTTGTGGGTAGATTGGCCAGGGTGGCCCTGGAGAGAGGCCACGGGCTGGCTCCTGGAATAAGGGTGTTAGCCTTGCTTGGAAAACCCACATGACACCACAGAAGCGACAGGCCCAATTGATGCCTCTTTGTGACACCACAGCAGTGACAGACTCACTTTTCCCCTCTTTGTGACACCACAGAAGTGACAGGCCCAATTGATGCCTCTCTGTGACACCAGTGCAGAGGCAGTCTCAGTTTTTTCCTCTCTCTGACATCACACCAATCAGGGACCCATTTTCCCCTCTCTATGACATCACTGCACTGACAACTCGAATTTACGCCTCTCTGGGACACCACAGTGGTGACAGAGGCATTCTTCCCCTCTCTGGGACATCACAGTCATCACAGCCTCAAATTCATCCCCTTTCTAACACCGCAGCAATGACTGATCCACTTGTCCTCCATTTGTGACATCAGAGCAGTGACAGGCCCAACTTACCTCTGTTTATGACACCAAAGCTGTGGCAGCCTCAGTTTTTTCCTCTCTGTGACATCACAAAAATGAGTGACCCAGTTTCACCTCTCTGTGACATCACTGCAGTCAGTGACAAGTCCAATTTACGCCTCTCTGTGACACCACCGCGGTGACAGACTCATTATTCCCTTCTCTGTGACATCACAGCAGAGACAGAACCAATTCAAACCTCTCCCTGATACCATAGCCATGACATCCCCAACTGCATCCCCTTTGTGGCAACAGACAAGTCAGAACACCTGTGGAACTTTCTCTCAGACTCCACAGCTCTGATAGCCCCTGTTCTCCCCTCTCTGGGACATCACAGCCGTGGGACACCCCAATCTACGCCTCTCAGGGACATCACAGCAGTGAAAGACCCAGTTTCCACCCTTTAAGACATCACAGCACTGACAGACCAAATTTCACTCTTTCTGTCACACCACAGATGGAACAAGCTCAATTTACACCTATCTGTAACACCCCAGCACTGACAGTGCCAGGTTTCTCCTCTCCGTGACATAACATCAAAGACAAGTGGGAATTCATCCCCTCCTATAGGCCACAGCAGTGACAGCCTCAGTTTTCCTCTCTCTGGGAGATCACTGCACTGACAAGTCCAATTGACACCTCTCTGTGACACCACGGCGCTGAAAGACCCATTATTCCCCTCTCTGGGACATCACATCAGAACCAATTTAAAACTCTCTCTCATACCACAGCCCTAACAACCCCAATTCCATCCTCTTTGTGGCAACAGACAAGTCATAGCACCTCTGGAACTTTCTCTGGGACTGCACAACAGTGATCACTCCACTTTTCCCCTCTCTGGGACACCACAGCAGTGACAGACTCACTTTTCCCCTCTTTGTGACACCACAGAAGTGACAGGCCCAATTGATGCCTCTCTGTGACACCAGTGCAGAGGCAGTCTCAGTTTTTTCCTCTCTCTGACATCACACCAATCAGGGACCCATTTTCCCCTCTCTATGACATCACTGCACTGACAACTCGAATTTACGCCTCTCTGGGACACCACAGTGGTGACAGAGGCATTCTTCCCCTCTCTGGGACATCACAGTCATCACAGCCTCAAATTCATCCTCTTTCTAACACCGCAGCAATGACTGATCCACTTGTCCTCCGTTTGTGACATCAGAGCAGTGACAGGCCCAACTTACCTCTGTTTATGACACCAAAGCTGTGGCAGCCTCAGTTTTTTCCTCTCTGTGACATCACAAAAATGAGTGACCCAGTTTCACCTCTCTGTGACATCACTGCAGTCAGTGACAAGTCCAATTTACGCCTCTCTGTGACACCACCGCGGTGACAGACTCATTATTCCCTTCTCTGTGACATCACAGCAGAGACAGAACCAATTCAAACCTCTCCCTGAGACCATAGCCATGACATCCCCAACTGCATCCCCTTTGTGGCAACAGACAAGTCAGAACACCTGTGGAACTTTCTCTCAGACTCCACAGCTCTGATAGCCCCTGTTCTCCCCTCTCTGGGACATCACAGCCGTGGGACACCCCAATCTACGCCTCTCAGGGACATCACAGCAGTGAAAGACCCAGTTTCCACCCTTTAAGACATCACAGCACTGACAGACCAAATTTCACTCTTTCTGTCACACCACAGATGGAACAAGCTCAATTTACACCTATCTGTAACACCCCAGCACTGACAGTGCCAGGTTTCTCCTCTCCGTGACATAACATCAAAGACAAGTGGGAATTCATCCCCTCCTATAGGCCACAGCAGTGACAGCCTCAGTTTTCCTCTCTCTGGGAGATCACTGCACTGACAAGTCCAATTGACACCTCTCTGTGACACCACGGCGCTGAAAGACCCATTATTCCCCTCTCTGGGACATCACATCAGAACCAATTTAAAACTCTCTCTCATACCACAGCCCTAACAACCCCAATTCCATCCTCTTTGTGGCAACAGACAAGTCATAGCACCTCTGGAACTTTCTCTGGGACTGCACAACAGTGATCACTCCACTTTTCCCCTCTCTGGGACACCACAGCAGTGACAGACTCACTTTTCCCCTCTTTGTGACACCACAGAAGTGACAGGCCCAATTGATGCCTCTCTGTGACACCAGTGCAGAGGCAGTCTCAGTTTTTTCCTCTCTCTGACATCACACCAATCAGGGACCCATTTTCCCCTCTCTATGACATCACTGCACTGACAACTCGAATTTACGCCTCTCTGGGACACCACAGTGGTGACAGAGGCATTCTTCCCCTCTCTGGGACATCACAGTCATCACAGCCTCAAATTCATCCTCTTTCTAACACCGCAGCAATGACTGATCCACTTGTCCTCCGTTTGTGACATCAGAGCAGTGACAGGCCCAACTTACCTCTGTTTATGACACCAAAGCTGTGGCAGCCTCAGTTTTTTCCTCTCTGTGACATCACAAAAATGAGTGACCCAGTTTCACCTCTCTGTGACATCACTGCAGTCAGTGACAAGTCCAATTTACGCCTCTCTGTGACACCACCGCGGTGACAGACTCATTATTCCCTTCTCTGTGACATCACAGCAGAGACAGAACCAATTCAAACCTCTCCCTGAGACCATAGCCATGACATCCCCAACTGCATCCCCTTTGTGGCAACAGACAAGTCAGAACACCTGTGGAACTTTCTCTCAGACTCCACAGCTCTGATAGCCCCTGTTCTCCCCTCTCTGGGACATCACAGCCGTGGGACACCCCAATCTACGCCTCTCAGGGACATCACAGCAGTGAAAGACCCAGTTTCCACCCTTTAAGACATCACAGCACTGACAGACCAAATTTCACTCTTTCTGTCACACCACAGATGGAACAAGCTCAATTTACACCTATCTGTAACACCCCAGCACTGACAGTGCCAGGTTTCTCCTCTCCGTGACATAACATCAAAGACAAGTGGGAATTCATCCCCTCCTATAGGCCACAGCAGTGACAGCCTCAGTTTTCCTCTCTCTGGGAGATCACTGCACTGACAAGTCCAATTGACACCTCTCTGTGACACCACGGCGCTGAAAGACCCATTATTCCCCTCTCTGGGACATCACATCAGAACCAATTTAAAACTCTCTCTCATACCACAGCCCTAACAACCCCAATTCCATCCTCTTTGTGGCAACAGACAAGTCATAGCACCTCTGGAACTTTCTCTGGGACTGCACAACAGTGATCACTCCACTTTTCCCCTCTCTGGGACACCACAGCAGTGACAGACTCACTTTTCCCCTCTTTGTGACACCACAGAAGTGACAGGCCCAATTGATGCCTCTCTGTGACACCAGTGCAGAGGCAGTCTCAGTTTTTTCCTCTCTCTGACATCACACCAATCAGGGACCCATTTTCCCCTCTCTATGACATCACTGCACTGACAACTCGAATTTACGCCTCTCTGGGACACCACAGTGGTGACAGAGGCATTCTTCCCCTCTCTGGGACATCACAGTCATCACAGCCTCAAATTCATCCTCTTTCTAACACCGCAGCAATGACTGATCCACTTGTCCTCCGTTTGTGACATCAGAGCAGTGACAGGCCCAACTTACCTCTGTTTATGACACCAAAGCTGTGGCAGCCTCAGTTTTTTCCTCTCTGTGACATCACAAAAATGAGTGACCCAGTTTCACCTCTCTGTGACATCACTGCAGTCAGTGACAAGTCCAATTTACGCCTCTCTGTGACACCACCGCGGTGACAGACTCATTATTCCCTTCTCTGTGACATCACAGCAGAGACAGAACCAATTCAAACCTCTCCCTGATACCATAGCCATGACATCCCCAACTGCATCCCCTTTGTGGCAACAGACAAGTCAGAACACCTGTGGAACTTTCTCTCAGACTCCACAGCTCTGATAGCCTCTGTTCTCCCCTCTCTGGGACATCACAGCCGTGGGACACCCCAATCTACTCTTCTCGGGGACATCACAGCAGTGAAAGACCCAGTTTCCACCCTTTAAGACATCACAGCACTGACAGACCAAATTTCACTCTTTCTGTCACACCACAGATGGAACAAGCCCAATTTACACCTATCTGTAACACCCCAGCGCTGACAGTGCCAGGTTTCTCCTCTCCGTGACATAACATCAAAGACAAGTGGGAATTCATCCCCTCCTATAGGCCACAGCAGTGACAGCCTCAGTTTTCCTCTCTCTGGGAGATCACTGCACTGACAAGTCCAATTGACACCTCTCTGTGACACCACGGCGCTGAAAGACCCATTATTCCCCTCTCTGGGACATCACATCAGACCCAATTTAAAACTCTCTCTCATACCACAGCCCTAACAACCCCAATTCCATCCCCTTTGTGGCAACAGACAAGTCATAGCACCTCTGGAACTTTCTCTGGGACTGCACAACAGTGATCACTCCACTTTTCCCCTCTCTGGGACACCACAGCAGTGACAGACTCACTTTTCCCCTCTTTGTGACACCACAGAAGTGACAGGCCCAATTGATGCCTCTCTGTGACACCAGTGCAGAGGCAGTCTCAGTTTTTTCCTCTCTCTGACATCACACCAATCAGGGACCCATTTTCCCCTCTCTATGACATCACTGCACTGACAACTCGAATTTACGCCTCTCTGGGACACCACAGTGGTGACAGAGGCATTCTTCCCCTCTCTGGGACATCACAGTCATCACAGCCTCAAATTCATCCTCTTTCTAACACCGCAGCAATGACTGATCCACTTGTCCTCCGTTTGTGACATCAGAGCAGTGACAGGCCCAACTTACCTCTGTTTATGACACCAAAGCTGTGGCAGCCTCAGTTTTTTCCTCTCTGTGACATCACAAAAATGAGTGACCCAGTTTCACCTCTCTGTGACATCACTGCAGTCAGTGACAAGTCCAATTTACGCCTCTCTGTGACACCACCGCGGTGACAGACTCATTATTCCCTTCTCTGTGACATCACAGCAGAGACAGAACCAATTCAAACCTCTCCCTGATACCATAGCCATGACATCCCCAACTGCATCCCCTTTGTGGCAACAGACAAGTCAGAACACCTGTGGAACTTTCTCTCAGACTCCACAGCTCTGATAGCCTCTGTTCTCCCCTCTCTGGGACATCACAGCCGTGGGACACCCCAATCTACTCTTCTCGGGGACATCACAGCAGTGAAAGACCCAGTTTCCACCCTTTAAGACATCACAGCACTGACAGACCAAATTTCACTCTTTCTGTCACACCACAGATGGAACAAGCCCAATTTACACCTATCTGTAACACCCCAGCGCTGACAGTGCCAGGTTTCTCCTCTCCGTGACATAACATCAAAGACAAGTGGGAATTCATCCCCTCCTATAGGCCACAGCAGTGACAGCCTCAGTTTTCCTCTCTCTGGGAGATCACTGCACTGACAAGTCCAATTGACACCTCTCTGTGACACCACGGCGCTGAAAGACCCATTATTCCCCTCTCTGGGACATCACATCAGACCCAATTTAAAACTCTCTCTCATACCACAGCCCTAACAACCCCAATTCCATCCCCTTTGTGTCAACAGACAAGTCATAGCACCTCTGGAACTTTCTCTGGGACTGCACAACAGTGATCACTCCACTTTTCCCCTCTCTGGGACACCACAGCAGTGACAGACTCACTTTTCCCCTCTTTGTGACACCACAGAAGTGACAGGCCCAATTGATGCCTCTCTGTGACACCAGTGCAGAGGCAGTCTCAGTTTTTTCCTCTCTCTGACATCACACCAATCAGGGACCCATTTTCCCCTCTCTATGACATCACTGCACTGACAACTCGAATTTACGCCTCTCTGGGACACCACAGTGGTGACAGAGGCATTCTTCCCCTCTCTGGGACATCACAGTCATCACAGCCTCAAATTCATCCTCTTTCTAACACCGCAGCAATGACTGATCCACTTGTCCTCCGTTTGTGACATCAGAGCAGTGACAGGCCCAACTTACCTCTGTTTATGACACCAAAGCTGTGGCAGCCTCAGTTTTTTCCTCTCTGTGACATCACAAAAATGAGTGACCCAGTTTCACCTCTCTGTGACATCACTGCAGTCAGTGACAAGTCCAATTTACGCCTCTCTGTGACACCACCGCGGTGACAGACTCATTATTCCCTTCTCTGTGACATCACAGCAGAGACAGAACCAATTCAAACCTCTCCCTGATACCATAGCCATGACATCCCCAACTGCATCCCCTTTGTGGCAACAGACAAGTCAGAACACCTGTGGAACTTTCTCTCAGACTCCACAGCTCTGATAGCCTCTGTTCTCCCCTCTCTGGGACATCACAGCCGTGGGACACCCCAATCTACTCTTCTCGGGGACATCACAGCAGTGAAAGACCCAGTTTCCACCCTTTAAGACATCACAGCACTGACAGACCAAATTTCACTCTTTCTGTCACACCACAGATGGAACAAGCCCAATTTACACCTATCTGTAACACCCCAGCGCTGACAGTGCCAGGTTTCTCCTCTCCGTGACATAACATCAAAGACAAGTGGGAATTCATCCCCTCCTATAGGCCACAGCAGTGACAGCCTCAGTTTTCCTCTCTCTGGGAGATCACTGCACTGACAAGTCCAATTGACACCTCTCTGTGACACCACGGCGCTGAAAGACCCATTATTCCCCTCTCTGGGACATCACATCAGAACCAATTTAAAACTCTCTCTCATACCACAGCCCTAACAACCCCAATTCCATCCCCTTTGTGGCAACAGACAAGTCATAGCACCTCTGGAACTTTCTCTGGGACTGCACAACAGTGATCACTCCACTTTTCCCCTCTCTGGGACACCACAGCAGTGACAGACTCACTTTTCCCCTCTTTGTGACACCACAGAAGTGACAGGCCCAATTGATGCCTCTCTGTGACACCAGTGCAGAGGCAGTCTCAGTTTTTTCCTCTCTCTGACATCACACCAATCAGGGACCCATTTTCCCCTCTCTATGACATCACTGCACTGACAACTCGAATTTACGCCTCTCTGGGACACCACAGTGGTGACAGAGGCATTCTTCCCCTCTCTGGGACATCACAGTCATCACAGCCTCAAATTCATCCTCTTTCTAACACCGCAGCAATGACTGATCCACTTGTCCTCCGTTTGTGACATCAGAGCAGTGACAGGCCCAACTTACCTCTGTTTATGACACCAAAGCTGTGGCAGCCTCAGTTTTTTCCTCTCTGTGACATCACAAAAATGAGTGACCCAGTTTCACCTCTCTGTGACATCACTGCAGTCAGTGACAAGTCCAATTTACGCCTCTCTGTGACACCACCGCGGTGACAGACTCATTATTCCCTTCTCTGTGACATCACAGCAGAGACAGAACCAATTCAAACCTCTCCCTGATACCATAGCCATGACATCCCCAACTGCATCCCCTTTGTGGCAACAGACAAGTCAGAACACCTGTGGAACTTTCTCTCAGACTCCACAGCTCTGATAGCCTCTGTTCTCCCCTCTCTGGGACATCACAGCCGTGGGACACCCCAATCTACTCTTCTCGGGGACATCACAGCAGTGAAAGACCCAGTTTCCACCCTTTAAGACATCACAGCACTGACAGACCAAATTTCACTCTTTCTGTCACACCACAGATGGAACAAGCCCAATTTACACCTATCTGTAACACCCCAGCGCTGACAGTGCCAGGTTTCTCCTCTCCGTGACATAACATCAAAGACAAGTGGGAATTCATCCCCTCCTATAGGCCACAGCAGTGACAGCCTCAGTTTTCCTCTCTCTGGGAGATCACTGCACTGACAAGTCCAATTGACACCTCTCTGTGACACCACGGCGCTGAAAGACCCATTATTCCCCTCTCTGGGACATCACATCAGACCCAATTTAAAACTCTCTCTCATACCACAGCCCTAACAACCCCAATTCCATCCCCTTTGTGGCAACAGACAAGTCATAGCACCTCTGGAACTTTCTCTGGGACTGCACAACAGTGATCACTCCACTTTTCCCCTCTCTGGGACACCACAGCAGTGACAGACTCACTTTTCCCCTCTTTGTGACACCACAGAAGTGACAGGCCCAATTGATGCCTCTCTGTGACACCAGTGCAGAGGCAGTCTCAGTTTTTTCCTCTCTCTGACATCACACCAATCAGGGACCCATTTTCCCCTCTCTATGACATCACTGCACTGACAACTCGAATTTACGCCTCTCTGGGACACCACAGTGGTGACAGAGGCATTCTTCCCCTCTCTGGGACATCACAGTCATCACAGCCTCAAATTCATCCTCTTTCTAACACCGCAGCAATGACTGATCCACTTGTCCTCCGTTTGTGACATCAGAGCAGTGACAGGCCCAACTTACCTCTGTTTATGACACCAAAGCTGTGGCAGCCTCAGTTTTTTCCTCTCTGTGACATCACAAAAATGAGTGACCCAGTTTCACCTCTCTGTGACATCACTGCAGTCAGTGACAAGTCCAATTTACGCCTCTCTGTGACACCACCGCGGTGACAGACTCATTATTCCCTTCTCTGTGACATCACAGCAGAGACAGAACCAATTCAAACCTCTCCCTGATACCATAGCCATGACATCCCCAACTGCATCCCCTTTGTGGCAACAGACAAGTCAGAACACCTGTGGAACTTTCTCTCAGACTCCACAGCTCTGATAGCCTCTGTTCTCCCCTCTCTGGGACATCACAGCCGTGGGACACCCCAATCTACTCTTCTCGGGGACATCACAGCAGTGAAAGACCCAGTTTCCACCCTTTAAGACATCACAGCACTGACAGACCAAATTTCACCCTTTCTGTCACACCACAGATGGAACAAGCCCAATTTACACCTATCTGTAACACCCCAGCGCTGACAGTGCCAGGTTTCTCCTCTCCGTGACATAACATCAAAGACAAGTGGGAATTCATCCCCTCCTATAGGCCACAGCAGTGACAGCCTCAGTTTTCCTCTCTCTGGGAGATCACTGCACTGACAAGTCCAATTGACACCTCTCTGTGACACCACGGCGCTGAAAGACCCATTATTCCCCTCTCTGGGACATCACATCAGACCCAATTTAAAACTCTCTCTCATACCACAGCCCTAACAACCCCAATTCCATCCCCTTTGTGGCAACAGACAAGTCATAGCACCTCTGGAACTTTCTCTGGGACTGCACAACAGTGATCACTCCACTTTTCCCCTCTCTGGGACACCACAGCAGTGACAGACTCACTTTTCCCCTCTTTGTGACACCACAGAAGTGACAGGCCCAATTGATGCCTCTCTGTGACACCAGTGCAGAGGCAGTCTCAGTTTTTTCCTCTCTCTGACATCACACCAATCAGGGACCCATTTTCCCCTCTCTATGACATCACTGCACTGACAACTCGAATTTACGCCTCTCTGGGACACCACAGTGGTGACAGAGGCATTCTTCCCCTCTCTGGGACATCACAGTCATCACAGCCTCAAATTCATCCTCTTTCTAACACCGCAGCAATGACTGATCCACTTGTCCTCCGTTTGTGACATCAGAGCAGTGACAGGCCCAACTTACCTCTGTTTATGACACCAAAGCTGTGGCAGCCTCAGTTTTTTCCTCTCTGTGACATCACAAAAATGAGTGACCCAGTTTCACCTCTCTGTGACATCACTGCAGTCAGTGACAAGTCCAATTTACGCCTCTCTGTGACACCACCGCGGTGACAGACTCATTATTCCCTTCTCTGTGACATCACAGCAGAGACAGAACCAATTCAAACCTCTCCCTGATACCATAGCCATGACATCCCCAACTGCATCCCCTTTGTGGCAACAGACAAGTCAGAACACCTGTGGAACTTTCTCTCAGACTCCACAGCTCTGATAGCCTCTGTTCTCCCCTCTCTGGGACATCACAGCCGTGGGACACCCCAATCTACGCCTCTCGGGGACATCACAGCAGTGAAAGACCCAGTTTCCACCCTTTAAGACATCACAGCACTGACAGACCAAATTTCACTCTTTCTGTCACACCACAGATGGAACAAGCCCAATTTACACCTATCTGTAACACCCCAGCGCTGACAGTGCCACGTTTCTCCTCTCCGTGACATAACATCAAAGACAAGTGGGAATTCATCCCCTCCTATAGGCCACAGCAGTGACAGCCTCAGTTTTCCTCTCTCTGGGAGATCACTGCACTGACAAGTCCAATTGACACCTCTCTGTGACACCACGGCGCTGAAAGACCCATTATTCCCCTCTCTGGGACATCACATCAGACCCAATTTAAAACTCTCTCTCATACCACAGCCCTAACAACCCCAATTCCATCCCCTTTGTGGCAACAGACAAGTCATAGCACCTCTGGAACTTTCTCTGGGACTGCACAACAGTGATCACTCCACTTTTCCCCTCTCTGGGACACCACAGCAGTGACAGACTCACTTTTCCCCTCTTTGTGACACCACAGAAGTGACAGGCCCAATTGATGCCTCTCTGTGACACCAGTGCAGAGGCAGTCTCAGTTTTTTCCTCTCTCTGACATCACACCAATCAGGGACCCATTTTCCCCTCTCTATGACATCACTGCACTGACAACTCGAATTTACGCCTCTCTGGGACACCACAGTGGTGACAGAGGCATTCTTCCCCTCTCTGGGACATCACAGTCATCACAGCCTCAAATTCATCCTCTTTCTAACACCGCAGCAATGACTGATCCACTTGTCCTCCGTTTGTGACATCAGAGCAGTGACAGGCCCAACTTACCTCTGTTTATGACACCAAAGCTGTGGCAGCCTCAGTTTTTTCCTCTCTGTGACATCACAAAAATGAGTGACCCAGTTTCACCTCTCTGTGACATCACTGCAGTCAGTGACAAGTCCAATTTACGCCTCTCTGTGACACCACCGCGGTGACAGACTCATTATTCCCTTCTCTGTGACATCACAGCAGAGACAGAACCAATTCAAACCTCTCCCTGATACCATAGCCATGACATCCCCAACTGCATCCCCTTTGTGGCAACAGACAAGTCAGAACACCTGTGGAACTTTCTCTCAGACTCCACAGCTCTGATAGCCTCTGTTCTCCCCTCTCTGGGACATCACAGCCGTGGGACACCCCAATCTACGCCTCTCGGGGACATCACAGCAGTGAAAGACCCAGTTTCCACCCTTTAAGACATCACAGCACTGACAGACCAAATTTCACTCTTTCTGTCACACCACAGATGGAACAAGCCCAATTTACACCTATCTGTAACACCCCAGCGCTGACAGTGCCAGGTTTCTCCTCTCCGTGACATAACATCAAAGACAAGTGGGAATTCATCCCCTCCTATAGGCCACAGCAGTGACAGCCTCAGTTTTCCTCTCTCTGGGAGATCACTGCACTGACAAGTCCAATTGACACCTCTCTGTGACACCACGGCGCTGAAAGACCCATTATTCCCCTCTCTGGGACATCACATCAGACCCAATTTAAAACTCTCTCTCATACCACAGCCCTAACAACCCCAATTCCATCCCCTTTGTGGCAACAGACAAGTCATAGCACCTCTGGAACTTTCTCTGGGACTGCACAACAGTGATCACTCCACTTTTCCCCTCTCTGGGACACCACAGCAGTGACAGACTCACTTTTCCCCTCTTTGTGACACCACAGAAGTGACAGGCCCAATTGATGCCTCTCTGTGACACCAGTGCAGAGGCAGTCTCAGTTTTTTCCTCTCTCTGACATCACACCAATCAGGGACCCATTTTCCCCTCTCTATGACATCACTGCACTGACAACTCGAATTTACGCCTCTCTGGGACACCACAGTGGTGACAGAGGCATTCTTCCCCTCTCTGGGACATCACAGTCATCACAGCCTCAAATTCATCCTCTTTCTAACACCGCAGCAATGACTGATCCACTTGTCTTCCATTTGTGACATCAGAGCAGTGACAGGCCCAACTTACCTCTGTTTATGACACCAAAGCTGTGGCAGCCTCAGTTTTTTCCTCTCTGTGACATCACAAAAATGAGTGACCCAGTTTCAACTCTCTGTGACATCACTGCAGTCAGTGACAAGTCCAATTTACGCCTCTCTGTGACACCACCGCGGTGACAGACTCATTATTCCCTTCTCTGTGACATCACAGCAGAGACAGAACCAATTCAAACCTCTCCCTGATACCATAGCCATGACATCCCCAACTGCATCCCCTTTGTGGCAACAGACAAGTCAGAACACCTGTGGAACTTTCTCTCAGACTCCACAGCTCTGATAGCCCCTGTTCTCCCCTCTCTGGGACATCACAGCCGTGGGACACCCCAATCTACGCCTCTCAGGGACATCACAGCAGTGAAAGACCCAGTTTCCACCCTTTAAGACATCACAGCACTGACAGACCAAATTTCACTCTTTCTGTCACACCACAGATGGAACAAGCCCAATTTACACCTATCTGTAACACCCCAGCGCTGACAGTGCCACGTTTCTCCTCTCCGTGACATAACATCAAAGACAAGTGGGAATTCATCCCCTCCTATAGGCCACAGCAGTGACAGCCTCAGTTTTCCTCTCTCTGGGAGATCACTGCACTGACAAGTCCAATTGACACCTCTCTGTGACACCACGGCGCTGAAAGACCCATTATTCCCCTCTCTGGGACATCACATCAGAACCAATTTAAAACTCTCTCTCATACCACAGCCCTAACAACCCCAATTCCATCCCCTTTGTGGCAACAGACAAGTCATAGCACCTCTGGAACTTTCTCTGGGACTGCACAACAGTGATCACTCCACTTTTCCCCTCTCTGGGACACCACAGCAGTGACAGACTCACTTTTCCCCTCTTTGTGACACCACAGAAGTGACAGGCCCAATTGATGCCTCTCTGTGACACCAGTGCAGAGGCAGTCTCAGTTTTTTCCTCTCTCTGACATCACACCAATCAGGGACCCATTTTCCCCTCTCTATGACATCACTGCACTGACAACTCGAATTTACGCCTCTCTGGGACACCACAGTGGTGACAGAGGCATTCTTCCCCTCTCTGGGACATCACAGTCATCACAGCCTCAAATTCATCCTCTTTCTAACACCGCAGCAATGACTGATCCACTTGTCCTCCGTTTGTGACATCAGAGCAGTGACAGGCCCAACTTACCTCTGTTTATGACACCAAAGCTGTGGCAGCCTCAGTTTTTTCCTCTCTGTGACATCACAAAAATGAGTGACCCAGTTTCACCTCTCTGTGACATCACTGCAGTCAGTGACAAGTCCAATTTACGCCTCTCTGTGACACCACTGCAGTGACAGACTCATTATTCCCTTCTCTGTGACATCACAGCAGAGACAGAACCAATTAAAACCTCTCCCTGATACCATAGCCATGACATCCCCAACTGCATCCACTTTGTGGCAACAGACAAGTCAGAACACCTGTGGAACTTTCTCTCAGACTCCACAGCCCTGATAGCCCCTGTTCTCCCCTCTCTGGGACATCACAGCCGTGGGACACCCCAATCTACGCCTCTCAGGGACATCACAGCAGTGAAAGACCCAGTTTCCACCCTTTAAGACATCACAGCACTGACAGACCAAATTTCACCCTTTCTGTCACACCACAGATGGAACAAGCCCAATTTACACCTATCTGTAACACCCCAGCGCTGACAGTGCCACGTTTCTCCTCTCCGTGACATAACATCAAAGACAAGTGGGAATTCATCCCCTCCTATAGGCCACAGCAGTGACAGCCTCAGTTTTCCTCTCTCTGGGAGATCACTGCACTGACAAGTCCAATTGACACCTCTCTGTGACACCACGGCGCTGAAAGACCCATTATTCCCCTCTCTGGGACATCACATCAGACCCAATTTAAAACTCTCTCTCATACCACAGCCCTAACAACCCCAATTCCATCCCCTTTGTGGCAACAGACAAGTCATAGCACCTCTGGAACTTTCTCTGGGACTGCACAACAGTGATCACTCCACTTTTCCCCTCTCTGGGACACCACAGCAGTGACAGACTCACTTTTCCCCTCTTTGTGACACCACAGAAGCGACAGGCCCAATTGATGCCTCTTTGTGACACCACAGCAGTGACAGACTCACTTTTCCCCTCTTTGTGACACCACAGAAGTGACAGGCCCAATTGATGCCTCTCTGTGACACCAGTGCAGAGGCAGTCTCAGTTTTTTCCTCTCTCTGACATCACACCAATCAGGGACCCATTTTCCCCTCTCTATGACATCACTGCACTGACAACTCGAATTTACGCCTCTCTGGGACACCACAGTGGTGACAGAGGCATTCTTCCCCTCTCTGGGACATCACAGTCATCACAGCCTCAAATTCATCCTCTTTCTAACACCGCAGCAATGACTGATCCACTTGTCCTCCGTTTGTGACATCAGAGCAGTGACAGGCCCAACTTACCTCTGTTTATGACACCAAAGCTGTGGCAGCCTCAGTTTTTTCCTCTCTGTGACATCACAAAAATGAGTGACCCAGTTTCACCTCTCTGTGACATCACTGCAGTCAGTGACAAGTCCAATTTACGCCTCTCTGTGACACCACCGCGGTGACAGACTCATTATTCCCTTCTCTGTGACATCACAGCAGAGACAGAACCAATTCAAACCTCTCCCTGATACCATAGCCATGACATCCCCAACTGCATCCCCTTTGTGGCAACAGACAAGTCAGAACACCTGTGGAACTTTCTCTCAGACTCCACAGCTCTGATAGCCCCTGTTCTCCCCTCTCTGGGACATCACAGCCGTGGGACACCCCAATCTACGCCTCTCAGGGACATCACAGCAGTGAAAGACCCAGTTTCCACCCTTTAAGACATCACAGCACTGACAGACCAAATTTCACTCTTTCTGTCACACCACAGATGGAACAAGCCCAATTTACACCTATCTGTAACACCCCAGCGCTGACAGTGCCACGTTTCTCCTCTCCGTGACATAACATCAAAGATAAGTGGGAATTCATCCCCTCCTATAGGCCACAGCAGTGACAGCCTCAGTTTTCCTCTCTCTGGGAGATCACTGCACTGACAAGTCCAATTGACACCTCTCTGTGACACCACGGCGCTGAAAGACCCATTATTCCCCTCTCTGGGACATCACATCAGAACCAATTTAAAACTCTCTCTCATACCACAGCCCTAACAACCCCAATTCCATCCCCTTTGTGGCAACAGACAAGTCATAGCACCTCTGGAACTTTCTCTGGGACTGCACAACAGTGATCACTCCACTTTTCCCCTCTCTGGGACACCACAGCAGTGACAGACTCACTTTTCCCCTCTTTGTGACACCACAGAAGTGACAGGCCCAATTGATGCCTCTCTGTGACACCAGTGCAGAGGCAGTCTCAGTTTTATCCTCTCTCTGACATCACACCAATCAGGGACCCATTTTCCCCTCTCTATGACATCACTGCACTGACAACTCGAATTTACGCCTCTCTGGGACACCACAGTGGTGACAGAGGCATTCTTCCCCTCTCTGGGACATCACAGTCATCACAGCCTCAAATTCATCCTCTTTCTAACACCGCAGCAATGACTGATCCACTTGTCCTCCGTTTGTGACATCAGAGCAGTGACAGGCCCAACTTACCTCTGTTTATGACACCAAAGCTGTGGCAGCCTCAGTTTTTTCCTCTCTGTGACATCACAAAAATGAGTGACCCAGTTTCACCTCTCTGTGACATCACTGCAGTCAGTGACAAGTCCAATTTACGCCTCTCTGTGACACCACCGCGGTGACAGACTCATTATTCCCTTCTCTGTGACATCACAGCAGAGACAGAACCAATTAAAACCTCTCCCTGATACCATAGCCATGACATCCCCAACTGCATCCACTTTGTGGCAACAGACAAGTCAGAACACCTGTGGAACTTTCTCTCAGACTCCACAGCCCTGATAGCCCCTGTTCTCCCCTCTCTGGGACATCACAGCCGTGGGACACCCCAATCTACGCCTCTCAGGGACATCACAGCAGTGAAAGACCCAGTTTCCACCCTTTAAGACATCACAGCACTGACAGACCAAATTTCACCCTTTCTGTCACACCACAGATGGAACAAGCCCAATTTACACCTATCTGTAACACCCCAGCGCTGACAGTGCCACGTTTCTCCTCTCCGTGACATAACATCAAAGACAAGTGGGAATTCATCCCCTCCTATAGGCCACAGCAGTGACAGCCTCAGTTTTCCTCTCTCTGGGAGATCACTGCACTGACAAGTCCAATTGACACCTCTCTGTGACACCACGGCGCTGAAAGACCCATTATTCCCCTCTCTGGGACATCACATCAGAACCAATTTAAAACTCTCTCTCATACCACAGCCCTAACAACCCCAATTCCATCCCCTTTGTGGCAACAGACAAGTCATAGCACCTCTGGAACTTTCTCTGGGACTGCACAACAGTGATCACTCCACTTTTCCCCTCTCTGGGACACCACAGCAGTGACAGACTCACTTTTCCCCTCTTTGTGACACCACAGAAGCGACAGGCCCAATTGATGCCTCTTTGTGACACCACAGCAGTGACAGACTCACTTTTCCCCTCTTTGTGACACCACAGAAGTGACAGGCCCAATTGATGCCTCTCTGTGACACCAGTGCAGAGGCAGTCTCAGTTTTTTCCTCTCTCTGACATCACACCAATCAGGGACCCATTTTCCCCTCTCTATGACATCACTGCACTGACAACTCGAATTTACGCCTCTCTGGGACACCACAGTGGTGACAGAGGCATTCTTCCCCTCTCTGGGACATCACAGTCATCACAGCCTCAAATTCATCCTCTTTCTAACACCGCAGCAATGACTGATCCACTTGTCCTCCGTTTGTGACATCAGAGCAGTGACAGGCCCAACTTACCTCTGTTTATGACACCAAAGCTGTGGCAGCCTCAGTTTTTTCCTCTCTGTGACATCACAAAAATGAGTGACCCAGTTTCACCTCTCTGTGACATCACTGCAGTCAGTGACAAGTCCAATTTACGCCTCTCTGTGACACCACCGCGGTGACAGACTCATTATTCCCTTCTCTGTGACATCACAGCAGAGACAGAACCAATTCAAACCTCTCCCTGATACCATAGCCATGACATCCCCAACTGCATCCCCTTTGTGGCAACAGACAAGTCAGAACACCTGTGGAACTTTCTCTCAGACTCCACAGCTCTGATAGCCCCTGTTCTCCCCTCTCTGGGACATCACAGCCGTGGGACATCCCAATCTACGCCTCTCGGGGACATCACAGCAGTGAAAGACCCAGTTTCCACCCTTTAAGACATCACAGCACTGACAGACCAAATTTCACTCTTTCTGTCACACCACAGATGGAACAAGCCCAATTTACACCTATCTGTAACACCCCAGCGCTGACAGTGCCACGTTTCTCCTCTCCGTGACATAACATCAAAGACAAGTGGGAATTCATCCCCTCCTATAGGCCACAGCAGTGACAGCCTCAGTTTTCCTCTCTCTGGGAGATCACTGCACTGACAAGTCCAATTGACACCTCTCTGTGACACCACGGCGCTGAAAGACCCATTATTCCCCTCTCTGGGACATCACATCAGAACCAATTTAAAACTCTCTCTCATACCACAGCCCTAACAACCCCAATTCCATCCCCTTTGTGGCAACAGACAAGTCATAGCACCTCTGGAACTTTCTCTGGGACTGCACAACAGTGATCACTCCACTTTTCCCCTCTCTGGGACACCACAGCAGTGACAGACTCACTTTTCCCCTCTTTGTGACACCACAGAAGTGACAGGCCCAATTGATGCCTCTCTGTGACACCAGTGCAGAGGCAGTCTCAGTTTTTTCCTCTCTCTGACATCACACCAATCAGGGACCCATTTTCCCCTCTCTATGACATCACTGCACTGACAACTCGAATTTACGCCTCTCTGGGACACCACAGTGGTGACAGAGGCATTCTTCCCCTCTCTGGGACATCACAGTCATCACAGCCTCAAATTCATCCTCTTTCTAACACCGCAGCAATGACTGATCCACTTGTCCTCCGTTTGTGACATCAGAGCAGTGACAGGCCCAACTTACCTCTGTTTATGACACCAAAGCTGTGGCAGCCTCAGTTTTTTCCTCTCTGTGACATCACAAAAATGAGTGACCCAGTTTCACCTCTCTGTGACATCACTGCAATCAGTGACAAGTCCGATTTACGCCTCTCTGTGACACCACCGCGGTGACAGACTCATTATTCCCTTCTCTGTGACATCACAGCAGAGACAGAACCAATTCAAACCTCTCCCTGATACCATAGCCATGACATCCCCAACTGCATCCCCTTTGTGGCAACAGACAAGTCAGAACACCTGTGGAACTTTCTCTCAGACTCCACAGCTCTGATAGCCCCTGTTCTCCCCTCTCTGGGACATCACAGCCGTGGGACACCCCAATCTACGCCTCTCGGGGACATCACAGCAGTGAAAGACCCAGTTTCCACCCTTTAAGACATCACAGCACTGACAGACCAAATTTCACTCTTTCTGTCACACCACAGATGGAACAAGCCCAATTTACACCTATCTGTAACACCCCAGCGCTGACAGTGCCCGGTTTCTCGTCTCCGTGACATAACATCAAAGACAAGTGGGAATTCATCCCCTCCTATAGGCCACAGCAGTGACAGCCTCAGTTTTCCTCTCTCTGGGAGATCACTGCACTGACAAGTCCAATTGACACCTCTCTGTGACACCACGGCGCTGAAAGACCCATTATTCCCCTCTCTGGGACATCACATCAGAACCAATTTAAAACTCTCTCTCATACCACAGCCCTAACAACCCCAATTCCATCCCCTTTGTGGCAACAGACAAGTCATAGCACCTCTGGAACTTTCTCTGGGACTGCACAACAGTGATCACTCCACTTTTCCCCTCTCTGGGACACCACAGCAGTGACAGACTCACTTTTCCCCTCTTTGTGACACCACAGAAGTGACAGGCCCAATTGATGCCTCTCTGTGACACCAGTGCAGAGGCAGTCTCAGTTTTTTCCTCTCACTGACATCACACCAATCAGGGACCCATTTTCCCCTCTCTATGACATCACTGCACTGACAACTCGAATTTACGCCTCTCTGGGACACCACAGTGGTGACAGAGGCATTCTTCCCCTCTCTGGGACATCACAGTCATCACAGCCTCAAATTCATCCTCTTTCTAACACCGCAGCAATGACTGATCCACTTGTCCTCCGTTTGTGACATCAGAGCAGTGACAGGCCCAACTTACCTCTGTTTATGACACCAAAGCTGTGGCAGCCTCAGTTTTTTCCTCTCTGTGACATCACAAAAATGAGTGACCCAGTTTCACCTCTCTGTGACATCACTGCAGTCAGTGACAAGTCCAATTTACGCCTCTCTGTGACACCACCGCGGTGACAGACTCATTATTCCCTTCTCTGTGACATCACAGCAGAGACAGAACCAATTAAAACCTCTCCCTGATACCATAGCCATGACATACCCAACTGCATCCACTTTGTGGCAACAGACAAGTCAGAACACCTGTGGAACTTTCTCTCAGACTCCACAGCCCTGATAGCCCCTGTTCTCCCCTCTCTGGGACATCACAGCCGTGGGACACCCCAATCTACGCCTCTCAGGGACATCACAGCAGTGAAAGACCCAGTTTCCACCCTTTAAGACATCACAGCACTGACAGACCAAATTTCACCCTTTCTGTCACACCACAGATGGAACAAGCCCAATTTACACCTATCTGTAACACCCCAGCGCTGACAGTGCCACGTTTCTCCTCTCCGTGACATAACATCAAAGACAAGTGGGAATTCATCCCCTCCTATAGGCCACAGCAGTGACAGCCTCAGTTTTCCTCTCTCTGGGAGATCACTGCACTGACAAGTCCAATTGACACCTCTCTGTGACACCACGGCGCTGAAAGACCCATTATTCCCCTCTCTGGGACATCACATCAGACCCAATTTAAAACTCTCTCTCATACCACAGCCCTAACAACCCCAATTCCATCCCCTTTGTGGCAACAGACAAGTCATAGCACCTCTGGAACTTTCTCTGGGACTGCACAACAGTGATCACTCCACTTTTCCCCTCTCTGGGACACCACAGCAGTGACAGACTCACTTTTCCCCTCTTTGTGACACCACAGAAGCGACAGGCCCAATTGATGCCGCTTTGTGACACCACAGCAGTGACAGACTCACTTTTCCCCTCTTTGTGACACCACAGAAGTGACAGGCCCAATTGATGCCTCTCTGTGACACCAGTGCAGAGGCAGTCTCAGTTTTTTCCTCTCTCTGACATCACACCAATCAGGGACCCATTTTCCCCTCTCTATGACATCACTGCACTGACAACTCGAATTTACGCCTCTCTGGGACACCACAGTGGTGACAGAGGCATTCTTCCCCTCTCTGGGACATCACAGTCATCACAGCCTCAAATTCATCCTCTTTCTAACACCGCAGCAATGACTGATCCACTTGTCCTCCGTTTGTGACATCAGAGCAGTGACAGGCCCAACTTACCTCTGTTTATGACACCAAAGCTGTAGCAGCCTCAGTTTTTTCCTCTCTGTGACATCACAAAAATGAGTGACCCAGTTTCACCTCTCTGTGACATCACTGCAGTCAGTGACAAGTCCAATTTACGCCTCTCTGTGACACCACCGCGGTGACAGACTCATTATTCCCTTCTCTGTGACATCATAGCAGAGACAGAACCAATTAAAACCTCTCCCTGATACCATAGCCATGACATCCCCAACTGCATCCCCTTTGTGGCAACAGACAAGTCAGAACACCTGTAAAACTTTCTCTCAGACTCCACAGCTCTGATAGCCCCTGTTCTCCCCTCTCTGGGACATCACAGCCGTGGGACACCCCAATCTACGCCTCTCGGGGACATCACAGCAGTGAAAGACCCAGTTTCCACCCTTTAAGACATCACAGCACTGACAGACCAAATTTCACTCTTTCTGTCACACCACAGATGGAACAAGCTCAATTTACACCTATCTGTAACACCCCAGCGCTGACAGTGCCAGGTTTCTCCTCTCCGTGACATAACATCAAAGACAAGTGGGAATTCATCCCCTCCTATAGGCCACAGCAGTGACAGCCTCAGTTTTCCTCTCTCTGGGAGATCACTGCACTGACAAGTCCAATTGACACCTCTCTGTGACACCACGGCGCTGAAAGACCCATTATTCCCCTCTCTGGGACATCACATCAGAACCAATTTAAAACTCTCTTTCATACCACAGCCCTAACAACCCCAATTCCATCCCCTTTGTGGCAACAGACAAGTCATAGCACCTCTGGAACTTTCTCTGGGACTGCACAACAGTGATCACTCCACTTTTCCCCTCTCTGGGACACCACAGCAGTGACAGACTCACTTTTCCCCTCTTTGTGACACCACAGAAGCGACAGGCCCAATTGATGCCGCTTTGTGACACCACAGCAGTGACAGACTCACTTTTCCCCTCTTTGTGACACCACAGAAGTGACAGGCCCAATTGATGCCTCTCTGTGACACCAGTGCAGAGGCAGTCTCAGTTTTTTCCTCTCTCTGACATCACACCAATCAGGGACCCATTTTCCCCTCTCTATGACATCACTGCACTGACAACTCGAATTTACGCCTCTCTGGGACACCACAGTGGTGACAGAGGCATTCTTCCCCTCTCTGGGACATCACAGTCATCACAGCCTCAAATTCATCCTCTTTCTAACACCGCAGCAATGACTGATCCACTTGTCCTCCGTTTGTTACATCAGAGCAGTGACAGGCCCAACTTACCTCTGTTTATGACACCAAAGCTGTGGCAGCCTCAGTTTTTTCCTCTCTGTGACATCACAAAAATGAGTGACCCAGTTTCACCTCTCTGTGACATCACTGCAGTCAGTGACAAGTCCAATTTACGCCTCTCTGTGACACCACCGCGGTGACAGACTCATTATTCCCTTCTCTGTGACATCACAGCAGAGACAGAACCAATTCAAACCTCTCCCTGATACCATAGCCATGACATCCCCAACTGCATCCCCTTTGTGGCAACAGACAAGTCAGAACACCTGTGGAACTTTCTCTCAGACTCCACAGCTCTGATAGCCCCTGTTCTCCCCTCTCTGGGACATCACAGCCGTGGGACATCCCAATCTACGCCTCTCGGGGACATCACAGCAGTGAAAGACCCAGTTTCCACCCTTTAAGACATCACAGCACTGACAGACCAAATTTCACTCTTTCTGTCACACCACAGATGGAACAAGCCCAATTTACACCTATCTGTAACACCCCAGCGCTGACAGTGCCACGTTTCTCCTCTCCGTGACATAACATCAAAGACAAGTGGGAATTCATCCCCTCCTATAGGCCACAGCAGTGACAGCCTCAGTTTTCCTCTCTCTGGGAGATCACTGCACTGACAAGTCCAATTGACACCTCTCTGTGACACCACGGCGCTGAAAGACCCATTATTCCCCTCTCTGGGACATCACATCAGAACCAATTTAAAACTCTCTCTCATACCACAGCCCTAACAACCCCAATTCCATCCCCTTTGTGGCAACAGACAAGTCATAGCACCTCTGGAACTTTCTCTGGGACTGCACAACAGTGATCACTCCACTTTTCCCCTCTCTGGGACACCACAGCAGTGACAGACTCACTTTTCCCCTCTTTGTGACACCACAGAAGTGACAGGCCCAATTGATGCCTCTCTGTGACACCAGTGCAGAGGCAGTCTCAGTTTTTTCCTCTCTCTGACATCACACCAATCAGGGACCCATTTTCCCCTCTCTATGACATCACTGCACTGACAACTCGAATTTACGCCTCTCTGGGACACCACAGTGGTGACAGAGGCATTCTTCCCCTCTCTGGGACATCACAGTCATCACAGCCTCAAATTCATCCTCTTTCTAACACCGCAGCAATGACTGATCCACTTGTCCTCCGTTTGTGACATCAGAGCAGTGACAGGCCCAACTTACCTCTGTTTATGACACCAAAGCTGTGGCAGCCTCAGTTTTTTCCTCTCTGTGACATCACAAAAATGAGTGACCCAGTTTCACCTCTCTGTGACATCACTGCAGTCAGTGACAAGTCCAATTTACGCCTCTCTGTGACACCACCGCGGTGACAGACTCATTATTCCCTTCTCTGTGACATCACAGCAGAGACAGAACCAATTCAAACCTCTCCCTGATACCATAGCCATGACATCCCCAACTGCATCCCCTTTGTGGCAACAGACAAGTCAGAACACCTGTGGAACTTTCTCTCAGACTCCACAGCTCTGATAGCCCCTGTTCTCCCCTCTCTGGGACATCACAGCCGTGGGACACCCCAATCTACGCCTCTCGGGGACATCACAGCAGTGAAAGACCCAGTTTCCACCCTTTAAGACATCACAGCACTGACAGACCAAATTTCACTCTTTCTGTCACACCACAGATGGAACAAGCCCAATTTACACCTATCTGTAACACCCCAGCGCTGACAGTGCCACGTTTCTCGTCTCCGTGACATAACATCAAAGACAAGTGGGAATTCATCCCCTCCTATAGGCCACAGCAGTGACAGCCTCAGTTTTCCTCTCTCTGGGAGATCACTGCACTGACAAGTCCAATTGACACCTCTCTGTGACACCACGGCGCTGAAAGACCCATTATTCCCCTCTCTGGGACATCACATCAGAACCAATTTAAAACTCTCTCTCATACCACAGCCCTAACAACCCCAATTCCATCCCCTTTGTGGCAACAGACAAGTCATAGCACCTCTGGAACTTTCTCTGGGACTGCACAACAGTGATCACTCCACTTTTCCCCTCTCTGGGACACCACAGCAGTGACAGACTCACTTTTCCCCTCTTTGTGACACCACAGAAGCGACAGGCCCAATTGATGCCTCTTTGTGACACCACAGCAGTGACAGACTCACTTTTCCCCTCTTTGTGACACCACAGAAGTGACAGGCCCAATTGATGCCTCTCTGTGACACCAGTGCAGAGGCAGTCTCAGTTTTTTCCTCTCTCTGACATCACACCAATCAGGGACCCATTTTCCCCTCTCTATGACATCACTGCACTGACAACTCGAATTTACGCCTCTCTGGGACACCACAGTGGTGACAGAGGCATTCTTCCCCTCTCTGGGACATCACAGTCATCACAGCCTCAAATTCATCCTCTTTCTAACACCGCAGCAATGACTGATCCACTTGTCCTCCGTTTGTGACATCAGAGCAGTGACAGGCCCAACTTACCTCTGTTTATGACACCAAAGCTGTGGCAGCCTCAGTTTTTTCCTCTCTGTGACATCACAAAAATGAGTGACCCAGTTTCACCTCTCTGTGACATCACTGCAGTCAGTGACAAGTCCAATTTACGCCTCTCTGTGACACCACCGCGGTGACAGACTCATTATTCCCTTCTCTGTGACATCACAGCAGAGACAGAACCAATTCAAACCTCTCCCTGATACCATAGCCATGACATCCCCAACTGCATCCCCTTTGTGGCAACAGACAAGTCAGAACACCTGTGGAACTTTCTCTCAGACTCCACAGCTCTGATAGCCCCTGTTCTCCCCTCTCTGGGACATCACAGCCGTGGGACATCCCAATCTACGCCTCTCGGGGACATCACAGCAGTGAAAGACCCAGTTTCCACCCTTTAAGACATCACAGCACTGACAGACCAAATTTCACTCTTTCTGTCACACCACAGATGGAACAAGCCCAATTTACACCTATCTGTAACACCCCAGCGCTGACAGTGCCACGTTTCTCCTCTCCGTGACATAACATCAAAGACAAGTGGGAATTCATCCCCTCCTATAGGCCACAGCAGTGACAGCCTCAGTTTTCCTCTCTCTGGGAGATCACTGCACTGACAAGTCCAATTGTCATCTCTCTGTGACACCACGGCGCTGAAAGACCCATTATTCCCCTCTCTGGGACATCACATCAGAACCAATTTAAAACTCTCTCTCATACCACAGCCCTAACAACCCCAATTCCATCCCCTTTGTGGCAACAGACAAGTCATAGCACCTCTGGAACTTTCTCTGGGACTGCACAACAGTGATCACTCCACTTTTCCCCTCTCTGGGACACCACAGCAGTGACAGACTCACTTTTCCCCTCTTTGTGACACCACAGAAGTGACAGGCCCAATTGATGCCTCTCTGTGACACCAGTGCAGAGGCAGTCTCAGTTTTTTCCTCTCTCTGACATCACACCAATCAGGGACCCATTTTCCCCTCTCTATGACATCACTGCACTGACAACTCGAATTTACGCCTCTCTGGGACACCACAGTGGTGACAGAGGCATTCTTCCCCTCTCTGGGACATCACAGTCATCACAGCCTCAAATTCATCCTCTTTCTAACACCGCAGCAATGACTGATCCACTTGTCCTCCGTTTGTGACATCAGAGCAGTGACAGGCCCAAATTACCTCTGTTTATGACACCAAAGCTGTGGCAGCCTCAGTTTTTTCCTCTCTGTGACATCACAAAGATGAGTGACCCAGTTTCACCTCTCTGTGACATCACTGCAGTCAGTGACAAGTCCAATTTACGCCTCTCTGTGACACCACCGCGGTGACAGACTCATTATTCCCTTCTCTGTGACATCACAGCAGAGACAGAACCAATTAAAACCTCTCCCTGATACCATAGCCATGACATCCCCAACTGCATCCACTTTGTGGCAACAGACAAGTCAGAACACCTGTGGAACTTTCTCTCAGACTCCACAGCCCTGATAGCCCCTGTTCTCCCCTCTCTGGGACATCACAGCCGTGGGACACCCCAATCTACGCCTCTCAGGGACATCACAGCAGTGAAAGACCCAGTTTCCACCCTTTAAGACATCACAGCACTGACAGACCAAATTTCACTCTTTCTGTCACACCACAGATGGAACAAGCCCAATTTACACCTATCTGTAACACCCCAGCGCTGACAGTGCCACGTTTCTCCTCTCCGTGACATAACATCAAAGACAAGTGGGAATTCATCCCCTCCTATAGGCCACAGCAGTGACAGCCTCAGTTTTCCTCTCTCTGGGAGATCACTGCACTGACAAGTCCAATTGACACCTCTCTGTGACACCACGGCGCTGAAAGACCCATTATTCCCCTCTCTGGGACATCACATCAGACCCAATTTAAAACTCTCTCTCATACCACAGCCCTAACAACCCCAATTCCATCCCCTTTGTGGCAACAGACAAGTCATAGCACCTCTGGAACTTTCTCTGGGACTGCACAACAGTGATCACTCCACTTTTCCCCTCTCTGGGACACCACAGCAGTGACAGACTCACTTTTCCCCTCTTTGTGACACCACAGAAGCGACAGGCCCAATTGATGCCTCTTTGTGACACCACAGCAGTGACAGACTCACTTTTCCCCTCTTTGTGACACCACAGAAGTGACAGGCCCAATTGATGCCTCTCTGTGACACCAGTGCAGAGGCAGTCTCAGTTTTTTCCTCTCTCTGACATCACACCAATCAGGGACCCATTTTCCCCTCTCTATGACATCACTGCACTGACAACTCGAATTTACGCCTCTCTGGGACACCACAGTGGTGACAGAGGCATTCTTCCCCTCTCTGGGACATCACAGTCATCACAGCCTCAAATTCATCCTCTTTCTAACACCGCAGCAATGACTGATCCACTTGTCCTCCGTTTGTGACATCAGAGCAGTGACAGGCCCAACTTACCTCTGTTTATGACACCAAAGCTGTGGCAGCCTCAGTTTTTTCCTCTCTGTGACATCACAAAAATGAGTGACCCAGTTTCACCTCTCTGTGACATCACTGCAGTCAGTGACAAGTCCAATTTACGCCTCTCTGTGACACCACCGCGGTGACAGACTCATTATTCCCTTCTCTGTGACATCACAGCAGAGACAGAACCAATTCAAACCTCTCCCTGATACCATAGCCATGACATCCCCAACTGCATCCCCTTTGTGGCAACAGACAAGTCAGAACACCTGTGGAACTTTCTCTCAGACTCCACAGCTCTGATAGCCCCTGTTCTCCCCTCTCTGGGACATCACAGCCGTGGGACATCCCAATCTACGCCTCTCGGGGACATCACAGCAGTGAAAGACCCAGTTTCCACCCTTTAAGACATCACAGCACTGACAGACCAAATTTCACTCTTTCTGTCACACCACAGATGGAACAAGCCCAATTTACACCTATCTGTAACACCCCAGCGCTGACAGTGCCAGGTTTCTCCTCTCCGTGACATAACATCAAAGACAAGTGGGAATTCATCCCCTCCTATAGGCCACAGCAGTGACAGCCTCAGTTTTCCTCTCTCTGGGAGATCACTGCACTGACAAGTCCAATTGTCACCTCTCTGTGACACCACGGCGCTGAAAGACCCATTATTCCCCTCTCTGGGACATCACATCAGAACCAATTTAAAACTCTCTCTCATACCACAGCCCTTACAACCCCAATTCCATCCCCTTTGTGGCAACAGACAAGTCATAGCACCTCTGGAACTTTCTCTGGGACTGCACAACAGTGATCACTCCACTTTTCCCGTCTCTGGGACACCACAGCAGTGACAGACTCACTTTTCCCCTCTTTGTGACACCACAGAAGTGACAGGCCCAATTGATGCCTCTCTGTGACACCAGTGCAGAGGCAGTCTCAGTTTTTTCCTCTCTCTGACATCACACCAATCAGGGACCCATTTTCCCCTCTCTATGACATCACTGCACTGACAACTCGAATTTACGCCTCTCTGGGACACCACAGTGGTGACAGAGGCATTCTTCCCCTCTCTGGGACATCACAGTCATCACAGCCTCAAATTCATCCTCTTTCTAACACCGCAGCAATGACTGATCCACTTGTCCTCCGTTTGTGACATCAGAGCAGTGACAGGCCCAACTTACCTCTGTTTATGACACCAAAGCTGTGGCAGCCTCAGTTTTTTCCTCTCTGTGACTTCACAAAAATGAGTGACCCAGTTTCACCTCTCTGTGACATCACTGCAGTCAGTGACAAGTCCAATTTATGCCTCTCTGTGACACCACCGCGGTGACAGACTCATTATTCCCTTCTCTGTGACATCACAGCAGAGACAGAACCAATTCAAACCTCTCCCTGATACCATAGCCATGACATCCCCAACTGCATCCCCTTTGTGGCAACAGACAAGTCAGAACACCTGTGGAACTTTCTCTCAGACTCCACAGCTCTGATAGCCCCTGTTCTCCTCTCTCTGGGACATCACAGCCGTGGGACACCCCAATCTACGCCTCTCGGGGACATCACAGCAGTGAAAGACCCAGTTTCCACCCTTTAAGACATCACAGCACTGACAGACCAAATTTCACTCTTTCTGTCACACCACAGATGGAACAAGCCCAATTTACACCCATCTCTAACACCCCAGCGCTGACAGTGCCAGGTTTCTCCTCTCCGTGACATAACATCAAAGACAAGTGGGAATTCATCCCCTCCTATAGGCCACAGCAGTGACAGCCTCAGTTTTCCTCTCTCTGGGAGATCACTGCACTGACAAGTCCAATTGACACCTCTCTGTGACACCACGGCGCTGAAAGACCCATTATTCCCCTCTCTGGGACATCACATCAGAACCAATTTAAAACTCTCTCTCATACCACAGCCCTAACAACCCCAATTCCATCCCCTTTGTGGCAACAGACAAGTCATAGCACCTCTGGAACTTTCTCTGGGACTGCACAACAGTGATCACTCCACTTTTCCCCTCTCTGGGACACCACAGCAGTGACAGACTCACTTTTCCCCTCTTTGTGACACCACAGAAGTGACAGGCCCAATTGATGCCTCTCTGTGACACCAGTGCAGAGGCAGTCTCAGTTTTTTCCTCTCTCTGACATCACACCAATCAGGGACCCATTTTCCCCTCTCTATGACATCACTGCACTGACAACTCGAATTTACGCCTCTCTGGGACACCACAGTGGTGACAGAGGCATTCTTCCCCTCTCTGGGACATCACAGTCATCACAGCATCAAATTCATCCTCTTTCTAACACCGCAGCAATGACTGATCCACTTGTCCTCCATTTGTGACATCAGAGCAGTGACAGGCCCAACTTACCTCTGTTTATGACACCAAAGCTGTGGCAGCCTCAGTTTTTTCCTCTCTGTGACATCACAAAAATGAGTGACCCAGTTTCAACTCTCTGTGACATCACTGCAGTCAGTGACAAGTCCAATTTACGCCTCTCTGTGACACCACCGCGGTGACAGACTCATTATTCCCTTCTCTGTGAAATCATAGCAGAGACAGAACCAATTCAAACCTCTCCCTGATACCATAGCCATGACATCCCCAACTGCATCCCCTTTGTGGCAACAGACAAGTCAGAACACCTGTGGAACTTTCTCTCAGACTCCACAGCTCTGATAGCCCCTGTTCTCCCCTCTCTGGGACATCACAGCCGTGGGACATCCCAATCTACGCCTCTCGGGGACATCACAGCAGTGAAAGACCCAGTTTCCACCCTTTAAGACATCACAGCACTGACAGACCAAATTTCACTCTTTCTGTCACACCACAGATGGAACAAGCTCAATTTACACCTATCTGTAACACCCCAGCGCTGACAGTGCCCGGTTTCTCCTCTCCGTGACATAACATCAAAGACAAGTGGGAATTCATCCCCTCCTATAGGCCACAGCAGTGACAGCCTCAGTTTTCCTCTCTCTGGGAGATCACTGCACTGACAAGTCCAATTGACACCTCTCTGTGACACCACGGCGCTGAAAGACCCATTATTCCCCTCTCTGGGACATCACATCAGAACCAATTTAAAACTCTCTCTCATACCACAGCCCTAACAACCCCAATTCCATCCCCTTTGTGGCAACAGACAAGTCATAGCACCTCTGGAACTTTCTCTGGGACTGCACAACAGTGATCACTCCACTTTTCCCCTCTCTGGGACACCACAGCAGTGACAGACTCACTTTTCCCCTCTTTGTGACACCACAGAAGTGACAGGCCCAATTGATGCCTCTCTGTGACACCAGTGCAGAGGCAGTCTCAGTTTTTTCCTCTCTCTGACATCACACCAATCAGGGACCCATTTTCCCCTCTCTATGACATCACTGCACTGACAACTCGAATTTACGCCTCTCTGGGACACCACAGTGGTGACAGAGGCATTCTTCCCCTCTCTGGGACATCACAGTCATCACAGCCTCAAATTCATCCTCTTTCTAACACCGCAGCAATGACTGATCCACTTGTCCTCCGTTTGTGACATCAGAGCAGTGACAGGCCCAACTTACCTCTGTTTATGACACCAAAGCTGTGGCAGCCTCAGTTTTTTCCTCTCTGTGACATCACAAAAATGAGTGACCCAGTTTCACCTCTCTGTGACATCACTGCAGTCAGTGACAAGTCCAATTTACGCCTCTCTGTGACACCACCGCGGTGACAGACTCATTATTCCCTTCTCTGTGACATCACAGCAGAGACAGAACCAATTCAAACCTCTCCCTGATACCATAGCCATGACATCCCCAACTGCATCCCCTTTGTGGCAACAGACAAGTCAGAACACCTGTGGAACTTTCTCTCAGACTCCACAGCTCTGATAGCCCCTGTTCTCCCCTCTCTGGGACATCACAGCCGTGGGACATCCCAATCTACGCCTCTCGGGGACATCACAGCAGTGAAAGACCCAGTTTCCACCCTTTAAGACATCACAGCACTGACAGACCAAATTTCACTCTTTCTGTCACACCACAGATGGAACAAGCCCAATTTACACCTATCTGTAACACCCCAGCGCTGACAGTGCCAGGTTTCTCCTCTCCGTGACATAACATCAAAGACAAGTGGGAATTCATCCCCTCCTATAGGCCACAGCAGTGACAGCCTCAGTTTTCCTCTCTCTGGGAGATCACTGCACTGACAAGTCCAATTGACACCTCTCTGTGACACCACGGCGCTGAAAGACCCATTATTCCCCTCTCTGGGACATCACATCAGAACCAATTTAAAACTCTCTCTCATACCACAGCCCTTACAACCCCAATTCCATCCCCTTTGTGGCAACAGACAAGTCATAGCACCTCTGGAACTTTCTCTGGGACTGCACAACAGTGATCACTCCACTTTTCCCGTCTCTGGGACACCACAGCAGTGACAGACTCACTTTTCCCCTCTTTGTGACACCACAGAAGTGACAGGCCCAATTGATGCCTCTCTGTGACACCAGTGCAGAGGCAGTCTCAGTTTTTTCCTCTCTCTGACATCACACCAATCAGGGACCCATTTTCCCCTCTCTATGACATCACTGCACTGACAACTCGAATTTACGCCTCTCTGGGACACCACAGTGGTGACAGAGGCATTCTTCCCCTCTCTGGGACATCACAGTCATCACAGCCTCAAATTCATCCTCTTTCTAACACCGCAGCAATGACTGATCCACTTGTCCTCCGTTTGTGACATCAGAGCAGTGACAGGCCCAACTTACCTCTGTTTATGACACCAAAGCTGTGGCAGCCTCAGTTTTTTCCTCTCTGTGACTTCACAAAAATGAGTGACCCAGTTTCACCTCTCTGTGACATCACTGCAGTCAGTGACAAGTCCAATTTATGCCTCTCTGTGACACCACCGCGGTGACAGACTCATTATTCCCTTCTCTGTGACATCACAGCAGAGACAGAACCAATTCAAACCTCTCCCTGATACCATAGCCATGACATCCCCAACTGCATCCCCTTTGTGGCAACAGACAAGTCAGAACACCTGTGGAACTTTCTCTCAGACTCCACAGCTCTGATAGCCCCTGTTCTCCTCTCTCTGGGACATCACAGCCGTGGGACACCCCAATCTACGCCTCTCGGGGACATCACAGCAGTGAAAGACCCAGTTTCCACCCTTTAAGACATCACAGCACTGACAGACCAAATTTCACTCTTTCTGTCACACCACAGATGGAACAAGCCCAATTTACACCCATCTCTAACACCCCAGCGCTGACAGTGCCAGGTTTCTCCTCTCCGTGACATAACATCAAAGACAAGTGGGAATTCATCCCCTCCTATAGGCCACAGCAGTGACAGCCTCAGTTTTCCTCTCTCTGGGAGATCACTGCACTGACAAGTCCAATTGACACCTCTCTGTGACACCACGGCGCTGAAAGACCCATTATTCCCCTCTCTGGGACATCACATCAGAACCAATTTAAAACTCTCTCTCATACCACAGCCCTAACAACCCCAATTCCATCCCCTTTGTGGCAACAGACAAGTCATAGCACCTCTGGAACTTTCTCTGGGACTGCACAACAGTGATCACTCCACTTTTCCCCTCTCTGGGACACCACAGCAGTGACAGACTCACTTTTCCCCTCTTTGTGACACCACAGAAGTGACAGGCCCAATTGATGCCTCTCTGTGACACCAGTGCAGAGGCAGTCTCAGTTTTTTCCTCTCTCTGACATCACACCAATCAGGGACCCATTTTCCCCTCTCTATGACATCACTGCACTGACAACTCGAATTTACGCCTCTCTGGGACACCACAGTGGTGACAGAGGCATTCTTCCCCTCTCTGGGACATCACAGTCATCACAGCCTCAAATTCATCCTCTTTCTAACACCGCAGCAATGACTGATCCACTTGTCCTCCGTTTGTGACATCAGAGCAGTGACAGGCCCAACTTACCTCTGTTTATGACACCAAAGCTGTGGCAGCCTCAGTTTTTTCCTCTCTGTGACATCACAAAAATGAGTGACCCAGTTTCACCTCTCTGTGACATCACTGCAGTCAGTGACAAGTCCAATTTACGCCTCTCTGTGACACCACCGCGGTGACAGACTCATTATTCCCTTCTCTGTGACATCACAGCAGAGACAGAACCAATTCAAACCTCTCCCTGATACCATAGCCATGACATCCCCAACTGCATCCCCTTTGTGGCAACAGACAAGTCAGAACACCTGTGGAACTTTCTCTCAGACTCCACAGCTCTGATAGCCCCTGTTCTCCCCTCTCTGGGACATCACAGCCGTGGGACATCCCAATCTACGCCTCTCGGGGACATCACAGCAGTGAAAGACCCAGTTTCCACCCTTTAAGACATCACAGCACTGACAGACCAAATTTCACTCTTTCTGTCACACCACAGATGGAACAAGCCCAATTTACACCTATCTGTAACACCCCAGCGCTGACAGTGCCACGTTTCTCCTCTCCGTGACATAACATCAAAGACAAGTGGGAATTCATCCCCTCCTATAGGCCACAGCAGTGACAGCCTCAGTTTTCCTCTCTCTGGGAGATCACTGCACTGACAAGTCCAATTGTCATCTCTCTGTGACACCACGGCGCTGAAAGACCCATTATTCCCCTCTCTGGGACATCACATCAGAACCAATTTAAAACTCTCTCTCATACCACAGCCCTAACAACCCCAATTCCATCCCCTTTGTGGCAACAGACAAGTCATAGCACCTCTGGAACTTTCTCTGGGACTGCACAACAGTGATCACTCCACTTTTCCCCTCTCTGGGACACCACAGCAGTGACAGACTCACTTTTCCCCTCTTTGTGACACCACAGAAGTGACAGGCCCAATTGATGCCTCTCTGTGACACCAGTGCAGAGGCAGTCTCAGTTTTTTCCTCTCTCTGACATCACACCAATCAGGGACCCATTTTCCCCTCTCTATGACATCACTGCACTGACAACTCGAATTTACGCCTCTCTGGGACACCACAGTGGTGACAGAGGCATTCTTCCCCTCTCTGGGACATCACAGTCATCACAGCCTCAAATTCATCCTCTTTCTAACACCGCAGCAATGACTGATCCACTTGTCCTCCGTTTGTGACATCAGAGCAGTGACAGGCCCAACTTACCTCTGTTTATGACACCAAAGCTGTGGCAGCCTCAGTTTTTTCCTCTCTGTGACATCACAAAAATGAGTGACCCAGTTTCACCTCTCTGTGACATCACTGCAGTCAGTGACAAGTCCAATTTACGCCTCTCTGTGACACCACCGCGGTGACAGACTCATTATTCCCTTCTCTGTGACATCACAGCAGAGACAGAACCAATTCAAACCTCTCCCTGATACCATAGCCATGACATCCCCAACTGCATCCCCTTTGTGGCAACAGACAAGTCAGAACACCTGTGGAACTTTCTCTCAGACTCCACAGCTCTGATAGCCTCTGTTCTCCCCTCTCTGGGACATCACAGCCGTGGGACACCCCAATCTACGCCTCTCGGGGACATCACAGCAGTGAAAGACCCAGTTTCCACCCTTTAAGACATCACAGCACTGACAGACCAAATTTCACTCTTTCTGTCACACCACAGATGGAACAAGCCCAATTTACACCTATCTGTAACACCCCAGCGCTGACAGTGCCAGGTTTCTCCTCTCCGTGACATAACATCAAAGACAAGTGGGAATTCATCCCCTCCTATAGGCCACAGCAGTGACAGCCTCAGTTTTCCTCTCTCTGGGAGATCACTGCACTGACAAGTCCAATTGACACCTCTCTGTGACACCACGGCGCTGAAAGACCCATTATTCCCCTCTCTGGGACATCACATCAGAACCAATTTAAAACTCTCTCTCATACCACAGCCCTAACAACCCCAATTCCATCCCCTTTGTGGCAACAGACAAGTCATAGCACCTCTGGAACTTTCTCTGGGACTGCACAACAGTGATCACTCCACTTTTCCCCTCTCTGGGACACCACAGCAGTGACAGACTCACTTTTCCCCTCTTTGTGACACCACAGAAGTGACAGGCCCAATTGATGCCTCTCTGTGACACCAGTGCAGAGGCAGTCTCAGTTTTTTCCTCTCTCTGACATCACACCAATCAGGGACCCATTTTCCCCTCTCTATGACATCACTGCACTGACAACTCGAATTTACGCCTCTCTGGGACACCACAGTGGTGACAGAGGCATTCTTCCCCTCTCTGGGACATCACAGTCATCACAGCCTCAAATTCATCCTCTTTCTAACACCGCAGCAATGACTGATCCACTTGTCCTCCGTTTGTGACATCAGAGCAGTGACAGGCCCAACTTACCTCTGTTTATGACACCAAAGCTGTGGCAGCCTCAGTTTTTTCCTCTCTGTGACATCACAAAAATGAGTGACCCAGTTTCACCTCTCTGTGACATCACTGCAGTCAGTGACAAGTCCAATTTACGCCTCTCTGTGACACCACCGCGGTGACAGACTCATTATTCCCTTCTCTGTGACATCACAGCAGAGACAGAACCAATTCAAACCTCTCCCTGATACCATAGCCATGACATCCCCAACTGCATCCCCTTTGTGGCAACAGACAAGTCAGAACACCTGTGGAACTTTCTCTCAGACTCCACAGCTCTGATAGCCTCTGTTCTCCCCTCTCTGGGACATCACAGCCGTGGGACACCCCAATCTACGCCTCTCGGGGACATCACAGCAGTGAAAGACCCAGTTTCCACCCTTTAAGACATCACAGCACTGACAGACCAAATTTCACTCTTTCTGTCACACCACAGATGGAACAAGCCCAATTTACACCTATCTGTAACACCCCAGCGCTGACAGTGCCAGGTTTCTCCTCTCCGTGACATAACATCAAAGACAAGTGGGAATTCATCCCCTCCTATAGGCCACAGCAGTGACAGCCTCAGTTTTCCTCTCTCTGGGAGATCACTGCACTGACAAGTCCAATTGACACCTCTCTGTGACACCACGGCGCTGAAAGACCCATTATTCCCCTCTCTGGGACATCACATCAGAACCAATTTAAAACTCTCTCTCATACCACAGCCCTAACAACCCCAATTCCATCCCCTTTGTGGCAACAGACAAGTCATAGCACCTCTGGAACTTTCTCTGGGACTGCACAACAGTGATCACTCCACTTTTCCCCTCTCTGGGACACCACAGCAGTGACAGACTCACTTTTCCCCTCTTTGTGACACCACAGAAGTGACAGGCCCAATTGATGCCTCTCTGTGACACCAGTGCAGAGGCAGTCTCAGTTTTTTCCTCTCTCTGACATCACACCAATCAGGGACCCATTTTCCCCTCTCTATGACATCACTGCACTGACAACTCGAATTTACGCCTCTCTGGGACACCACAGTGGTGACAGAGGCATTCTTCCCCTCTCTGGGACATCACAGTCATCACAGCCTCAAATTCATCCCCTTTCTAACACCGCAGCAATGACTGATCCACTTGTCCTCCGTTTGTGACATCAGAGCAGTGACAGGCCCAACTTACCTCTGTTTATGACACCAAAGCTGTGGCAGCCTGAGTTTTTTCCTCTCTGTGACATCACAAAAATGAGTGACCCAGTTTCACCTCTCTGTGACATCACTGCAGTCAGTGACAAGTCCAATTTACGCCTCTCTGTGACACCACCGCGGTGACAGACTCATTATTCCCTTCTCTGTGACATCACAGCAGAGACAGAACCAATTCAAACCTCTCCCTGATACCATAGCCATGACATCCCCAACTGCATCCCCTTTGTGGCAACAGACAAGTCAGAACACCTGTGGAACTTTCTCTCAGACTCCACAGATCTGATAGCCCCTGTTCTCCCCTCTCTGGGACATCACAGCCGTGGGACACCCCAATCTACGCCTCTCAGGGACATCACAGCAGTGAAAGACCCAGTTTCCACCCTTTAAGACATCACAGCACTGACAGACCAAATTTCACCCTTTCTGTCACACCACAGATGGAACAAGCCCAATTTACACCTATCTGTAACACCCCAGCGCTGACAGTGCCACGTTTCTCCTCTCCGTGACATAACATCAAAGACAAGTGGGAATTCATCCCCTCCTATAGGCCACAGCAGTGACAGCCTCAGTTTTCCTCTCTCTGGGAGATCACTGCACTGACAAGTCCAATTGACACCTCTCTGTGACACCACGGCGCTGAAAGACCCATTATTCCCCTCTCTGGGACATCACATCAGACCCAATTTAAAACTGTCTCTCATACCACAGCCCTAACAACCCCAATTCCATCCCCTTTGTGGCAACAGACAAGTCATAGCACCTCTGGAACTTTCTCTGGGACTGCACAACAGTGATCACTCCACTTTTCCCCTCTCTGGGACACCACAGCAGTGACAGACTCACTTTTCCCCTCTTTGTGACACCACAGAAACGACAGGCCCAATTGATGCCTCTTTGTGACACCACAGCAGTGACAGACTCACTTTTCCCCTCTTTGTGACACCACAGAAGTGACAGGCCCAATTGATGCCTCTCTGTGACACCAGTGCAGAGGCAGTCTCAGTTTTTTCCTCTCTCTGACATCACACCAATCAGGGACCCATTTTCCCCTCTCTATGACATCACTGCACTGACAACTCGAATTTACGCCTCTCTGGGACACCACAGTGGTGACAGAGGCATTCTTCCCCTCTCTGGGACATCACAGTCATCACAGCATCAAATTCATCCTCTTTCTAACACCGCAGCAATGACTGATCCACTTGTCCTCCGTTTGTGACATCAGAGCAGTGACAGGCCCAACTTACCTCTGTTTATGACACCAAAGCTGTGGCAGCCTCAGTTTTTTCCCCTCTGTGACATCACAAAAATGAGTGACCCAGTTTCAACTCTCTGTGACATCACTGCAGTCAGTGACAAGTCCAATTTACGCCTCTCTGTGACACCACCGCGGTGACAGACTCATTATTCCCTTCTCTGTGACATCATAGCAGAGACAGAACCAATTAAAACCTCTCCCTGATACCATAGCCATGACATCCCCAACTGCATCCCCTTTGTGGCAACAGACAAGTCAGAACACCTGTGGAACTTTCTCTCAGACTCCACAGCTCTGATAGCCCCTGTTCTCCCCTCTCTGGGACATCACAGCCGTGGGACATCCCAATCTACGCCTCTCGGGGACATCACAGCAGTGAAAGACCCAGTTTCCACCCTTTAAGACATCACAGCACTGACAGACCAAATTTCACTCTTTCTGTCACACCACAGATGGAACAAGCTCAATTTACACCTATCTGTAACACCCCAGCGCTGACAGTGCCCGGTTTCTCGTCTCCGTGACATAACATCAAAGACAAGTGGGAATTCATCCCCTCCTATAGGCCACAGCAGTGACAGCCTCAGTTTTCCTCTCTCTGGGAGATCACTGCACTGACAAGTCCAATTGACACCTCTCTGTGACACCACGGCGCTGAAAGACCCATTATTCCCCTCTCTGGGACATCACATCAGAACCAATTTAAAACTCTCTCTCATACCACAGCCCTAACAACCCCAATTCCATCCCCTTTGTGGCAACAGACAAGTCATAGCACCTCTGGAACTTTCTCTGGGACAGCACAACAGTGATCACTCCACTTTTCCCCTCTCTGGGACACCACAGCAGTGACAGACTCACTTTTCCCCTCTTTGTGACACCACAGAAGTGACAGGCCCAATTGATGCCTCTCTGTGACACCAGTGCAGAGGCAGTCTCAGTTTTTTCCTCTCTCTGACATCACACCAATCAGGGACCCATTTTCCCCTCTCTATGACATCACTGCACTGACAACTCGAATTTACGCCTCTCTGGGACACCACAGTGGTGACAGAGGCATTCTTCCCCTCTCTGGGACATCACAGTCATCACAGCCTCAAATTCATCCTCTTTCTAACACCGCAGCAATGACTGATCCACTTGTCCTCCGTTTGTGACATCAGAGCAGTGACAGGCCCAACTTACCTCTGTTTATGACACCAAAGCTGTAGCAGCCTCAGTTTTTTCCTCTCTGTGACATCACAAAAATGAGTGACCCAGTTTCACCTCTCTGTGACATCACTGCAGTCAGTGACAAGTCCAATTTACGCCTCTCTGTGACACCACCGCGGTGACAGACTCATTATTCCCTTCTCTGTGACATCACAGCAGAGACAGAACCAATTCAAACCTCTCCCTGATACCATAGCCATGACATCCCCAACTGCATCCCCTTTGTGGCAACAGACAAGTCAGAACACCTGTGGAACTTTCTCTCAGACTCCACAGCTCTGATAGCCCCTGTTCTCCCCTCTCTGGGACATCACAGCCGTGGGAAACCCCAATCTACGCCTCTCAGGGACATCACAGCAGTGAAAGACCCAGTTTCCACCCTTTAAGACATCACAGCACTGACAGACCAAATGTCACCCTTTCTGTCACACCACAGATGGAACAAGCCCAATTTACACCTATCTGTAACACCCCAGCGCTGACAGTGCCACGTTTCTCCTCTCCGTGACATAACATCAAAGACAAGTGGGAATTCATCCCCTCCTATAGGCCACAGCAGTGACAGCCTCAGTTTTCCTCTCTCTGGGAGATCACTGCACTGACAAGTCCAATTGACATCTCTCTGTGACACCACGGCGCTGAAAGACCCATTATTCCCCTCTCTGGGACATCACATCAGAACCAATTTAAAACTCTCTCTCATACCACAGCCCTAACAACCCCAATTCCATCCCCTTTGTGGCAACAGACAAGTCATAGCACCTCTGGAACTTTCTCTGGGACTGCACAACAGTGATCACTCCACTTTTCCCCTCTCTGGGACACCACAGCAGTGACAGACTCACTTTTCCCCTCTTTGTGACACCACAGAAGTGACAGGCCCAATTGATGCCTCTCTGTGACACCAGTGCAGAGGCAGTCTCAGTTTTTTCCTCTCTCTGACATCACACCAATCAGGGACCCATTTTCCCCTCTCTATGACATCACTGCACTGACAACTCGAATTTACGCCTCTCTGGGACACCACAGTGGTGACAGAGGCATTCTTCCCCTCTCTGGGACATCACAGTCATCACAGCCTCAAATTCATCCTCTTTCTAACACCGCAGCAATGACTGATCCACTTGTCCTCCGTTTGTGACATCAGAGCAGTGACAGGCCCAACTTACCTCTGTTTATGACACCAAAGCTGTAGCAGCCTCAGTTTTTTCCTCTCTGTGACATCACAAAAATGAGTGACCCAGTTTCACCTCTCTGTGACATCACTGCAGTCAGTGACAAGTCCAATTTACGCCTCTCTGTGACACCACCGCGGTGACAGACTCATTATTCCCTTCTCTGTGACATCACAGCAGAGACAGAACCAATTCAAACCTCTCCCTGATACCATAGCCATGACATCCCCAACTGCATCCCCTTTGTGGCAACAGACAAGTCAGAACACCTGTGGAACTTTCTCTCAGACTCCACAGCTCTGATAGCCCCTGTTCTCCCCTCTCTGGGACATCACAGCCGTGGGAAACCCCAATCTACGCCTCTCGGGGACATCACAGCAGTGAAAGACCCAGTTTCCACCCTTTAAGACATCACAGCACTGACAGACCAAATGTCACCCTTTCTGTCACACCACAGATGGAACAAGCCCAATTTACACCTATCTGTAACACCCCAGCGCTGACAGTGCCACGTTTCTCCTCTCCGTGACATAACATCAAAGACAAGTGGGAATTCATCCCCTCCTATAGGCCACAGCAGTGACAGCCTCAGTTTTCCTCTCTCTGGGAGATCACTGCACTGACAAGTCCAATTGACATCTCTCTGTGACACCACGGCGCTGAAAGACCCATTATTCCCCTCTCTGGGACATCACATCAGAACCAATTTAAAACTCTCTCTCATACCACAGCCCTAACAACCCCAATTCCATCCCCTTTGTGGCAACAGACAAGTCATAGCACCTCTGGAACTTTCTCTGGGACTGCACAACAGTGATCACTCCACTTTTCCCCTCTCTGGGACACCACAGCAGTGACAGACTCACTTTTCCCCTCTTTGTGACACCACAGAAGTGACAGGCCCAATTGATGCCTCTCTGTGACACCAGTGCAGAGGCAGTCTCAGTTTTTTCCTCTCTCTGACATCACACCAATCAGGGACCCATTTTCCCCTCTCTATGACATCACTGCACTGACAACTCGAATTTACGCATCTCTGGGACACCACAGTGGTGACAGAGGCATTTTTCCCCTCTCTGGGACATTGTTGGAGTCTGAGATACAGACTGTGTGCCCTTGCTTTTAATATTTAGTTCCAGGATTCAAAGAAACACTGAATTTCATATAATATGAAATTCATGTGCATGTTTTCATGGTGATACATGAAAACAAATGTTAAAGTTAGATAGAAATGTGTAAATGTGTAGATTAGAAAGTTTCTTAAATCACTGGGTGAAAAAGTAGTTTAGAGAACAGGAGACAAGATGGAGGATTTAGGGTGTTGTCTCTTGTCCTTCTTCTTTCTTCTTCATGTTCTTCTCCTAGGGGTTTTTGGGTAGTAGTAAGTGATTGGGTAGAAAATGTCACAGTGCAGCACACAGGTGTTGGGTCATTGGGTCACTAAGAAAAATAGCTTAGTTGGCATCTGTTAATTGGGTAAATGGACATATAAAAGACCTTGAAGAAGATCTTTGTTTGCCATTTTACCCCTTTTCTATCATAGTGCACATAGCTCCTTGTACCTTGTAATGCTGATAAGAAAAAATAAACAACTGAGACCGAACGAGAGAAAAAATCGCCTCCCTCTCATCAATCTTCAGTTCAAAGGGAAAAAGAACCCAAATCTAAAAGTCCATAAACAGACAAATGGCTCCCAAACTTGGGGCACTTTGAACTGAAGGCTCCTGTTCAGAAAAAAAAAAAAAACAAACAAACAAGAAAAAAAAAAGAGAAGACAGCGGAAAGGTGGAAAACTCCCTGGAAAGGGCAAAAAGAAGATCTCGGTAATCCCGGTGCTGGTGAGAGCGGACAAGCCAAGCCAGACGTCTGTGAGCTGTGGAACGGATCACGGATAGAGGAGCTGAGAGAAAGCTGACCCTGAGGTCAGGTAAGCCGTCAAAAGGGAGCAAATATATGAGAAACATGTCCAAACCTGAGGGGGAGGTTTTGGCTACCTTGGAAGCTATGGTAAAGGAGCACCCGCTCTCTGTATCCACGGATGAGTTTAAAAGCCTTCTATCCTGGGTACGAGTAGAATTCCCTAATGTGAATTCAGAGAATATTTTTACCCCAAGCCTGTGGGAGAAGATAAACGTGACAGTATATGAAAAAACCACTCTTAGAGACGAGGTAGCAGCTGAACTTCTAACAGCTTCTGCAGTGACTTATGAAGTCATCGCCTGTAAATGGGAGTCTGAAACTCAGGCAAAGGACACTATGGGTCCAGAAAAACAGAAGGGTTTGTTTCAGCCAAATGCGGAATGCTTATTACCACACGCTGTAAAGTCTGTATTAGACTTCCTGAAATCTACCTCAGGAATGTCTAAGCCTGTCGAAAACCCAGAGAAACAACTATACAGAGACGAGGAGGCAATTCAAAAATGCGGGCAGAATTTGCAAAAAGGGGTCTTAGAGCTTTCGCAAGAGTGTCTGGGTTCTCCTGAAGCTGTTCCAGCAGCCGGTATGCTGGTGCCGGCAGAAGAGGGAGGGGAAACTTCCTTGGCCGCCTGCGTGCCGGCAGCCGAGTCCCTTTCCGGCCCTAGGGGGGTGGAGGGGACAGCTCTGTCCCCCCTGGGAGGGTACGGGAGGGTTCGGCCCGACCCAGAGCGGTCCGGGACCTCCACGGGCCCGGCGGCCCTTGCGCCCCGCCTGCCAGGGGTGGGCTTGGAGCCACAGCTGTCAGTCAGCGTGACGTCAGCAGTGATGCAACCACAGCCGCAGCTCCAGACCCCGCCTGCGGCACCGCCCCCAGGCCAGCCCTCATCAGGGGTGCCCATGACGTCACAGGGAGGCGTGGTCCCGTCCCTGCGTGCCCAGCCCGGAGCCGGGGCACAGGCGGGTGGAGAAACCGAGCCTCGGCGTGCACCAAGCGCTGCAGCGGCACTTTTAAAATTGAATTCGCTTTACAATACAGCTGCGGCAGAGCAACAACAGCTGGAAAAAACAACAGCTTCACCACCGCAGATAGTTTCACTGGACACCACACAAAGCCAAGAGTCTTTTGAGCATAGCCGTGGTAATGCACAGTTCTTTCACTCTACAAATCCTCCCACAGACATGGACACAGGGTTACGGTACATATCAGTACAAAGTCCAGCATCTCTGGAATGGTTTCAGAAAAATAGCCGAAAGGCAAAAATCAAAAGCATTGTAAGATGCATTGCTGGCTGATCTGCAAATTAGAGCAGTCGGTTAAGCTTCAGAAAGAAGCCCCTATTGAAGTGCCTTCAAAAATAGATTTAAAAGTTTAAAAATGTTGCATAATAGAATGCATATGGATGTTGTATTTCTAATGATATCTGTTGATTTTGTTTTTACAGAATAACGTAGAAAAACATGATATTTATGCATCCCAAGAAATTTAAAAGATTTTTCTTCAGTTTCAGTATTCTCAAGACATGAAGGTTTTAAAAATGTTATCTTCTCTATATATCTACTGATAATGTAATATTGTATAATATAAAGTGATCAAATATTATTACTGAAATTACAGTTAATTTCTGCAAGATGCATTTCTTTAAAATTAAGTTGAAAAATCATATGATTAATCCTACAGAAAAAAGATTTAATGACAGGTTTCTTTCATTTATAACCTTTCATTTGAATAAGTGTATTGTAGATTTAGTTCAATACAGTTTTCAGTAATCTCAAAGTTATATTAACCATATATTACCCATTTGCTTGGTATTTTTTTTACAGTTTTAATAAAAAAAATTTAATGTGAGTCCTTTTGTTATAAAAAACAAACAAAAAAAAAACAACAAAAAAAAACAAACAAAAAAAACAAAACCAAACCTGTATAACAGCATATATACCAATTTGGATTTTAGTTAAAAAAGTTAAACTTAATGTTTCTGAAAAGTACTACAAAAGCTGAATCGCAAATTACCAAATCTGTGGTGTTGTATTTTTTCTCTAGTAAAACTGAATTCTAAAAATCCTAACAAATTTAAGCATATACCAAGCAAATTCTTGTTACGAATGGTATTTTTAATAACATGTGCAGTTATTATAAGTTATTCTCAAAACCAGATAGCATAGAATGGTGATAAATTTGTTGCATCCCTATAATCTCTATAGTGAATCAATATTCCTGTTATATTGTGTTCAAAGAAGTGTATACCAAACTTTTAATTGCCTTTTTTTATAATAACAGAGTAAGATTAAGTTGTGTTTTCATCTAATATAGATTGTGTTAATAAGATTAAGCAAAGTTAAATTTCACTATGTTTAAGTTTGAGTGTTTTTTACTTAAGTTATAACTTTGGTATTTTTTAATTTTAAGTTTTGTTACTTCCTTTTATCATAATTAATTTCTAACAGGTTTAAATTTAAATTGCTTCATGTCTTATTGAAGACATTTGTTTAAACTGCATAGTTATTTTCCTATAGAGATAAAGATAATTACAAATATTTTCAATTTATTATCCTGATTTCCTCAGACACTCACTGATGACATATTCATTCTATAATGTAAATTTATAGATTTCTATGATGAGCATTATCTATAAAGTGTCATTGTATTTACAGGCAGCTTTATACATATTTTAATATATCTTTGTGTAATTACCTTTTAGACACGTGTCATTTGAGATTTTTTTGTTTTCTCACTACAGATGCATCTTGGTAAATAAGTTATGCAGCTGCTTCTATACAGAGTTTTTTTGTCTTGGTTTTTACTGTTTTCCTTGTTTAAGAAGATTTGCATTTGCCTAATCCAATGTATCTTTATTATTTTAGTTTCCAAAATTCTAAGAAGATGTGTCATGGTTGAAAGTCAAGGGTTATGAAAGAAACTTCAGATTGAATTGACTACTGAATGGTTTGATTGGTCAATTGCCTAAGACATCTGATCATTGTTTTATACAAATGCTTTTTAAAAGTTTGCTGTGTTTTAAGCATCTTATAGCTGTTATTTTTAAACCCCTTGCTTTGAAAATGAGTTAGGAGACATCTTTCCAGATGAAGCCTAAGGCTCTGGCCAAGCCTTGACTTTACCTGGATAGAGAATTTACCAATAAACCCAGAAGTTTTCTGCATCAAAACAATATTCAAGTCAATTTGACTTGGCAATTAGTGAATTAATATAGCAGCTGGATTTTACAGTGGGCTTGGAAAATTGTTATCCGGACATGATTTTCCAATCTTCCACTGATTTATCAGCTGTGGCAGACTCTGGGATGAGAGTATATACTTAGTACATTTAGTAATTCATATTACAGATTATTCAGATAAATTTAATCTCGCATAATATTAATTATGCATCTTTTTAATAAGTTTTGATTTCTGTAAAAGTGTTATTTCCTATGTGTATACATGTGCAAGTGTTTTACTTTGATGGTTTTTCATTTTCATAACAAAAAAACAAATACCTTACTTAATTATATAAAGAAAAAGGGGGGGACCAAGGCTATGCCTCGGAAGTATAAAAACCTTATATATCTTAAATTTAAGATCTATTGCAAATAATTCTTGAACAGTCCTTTTTAGACAAGTCTTTTACAAAGCCAATTCCATCAATTATTAGGTATTGTTCTAACAAGTACTCAAGCAAAGTTAAGAGAGAATTCTTTGCGTCTAGTCAAAGGTTCAGAAACAAGATTAAAAAATTCATTTCAATTAATAATTTGGAGGAAAGTCTATGTTTGTGTATTTACAGGTTCAAAGCAAAAGTAACTTCCTAGAGAAGAACCTGGAAACTAATCAGCTGCAGAGACAAGCAGACAGCCCAAAGAGCAAAAGAGCGAGCATGCTGATGTGACCTGTATCAAGACCACAGTTGACAGCAGAACAGCTTAGATCCCACATGCAAGAACAATGGACTTTGGGTTTCAAGTGAAAAAGTGGGAAAATTAATATTGTAAAGCCTCATTTGTTAAAACAGGAGTGAAGGAAAAATAACCCTTCTTGAAAAGTAATCCAAAGAAAGATTTAGGTTGATTTTTTTTAATATTTTTTTTTAAAAAAGAGAGGGGCAGATGTTGGAGTCTGAGATACAGACTGTGTGCCCTTGCTTTTAATATTTAGTTCCAGGATTCAAAGAAACACTGAATTTCATATAATATGAAATTCATGTGCATGTTTTCATGGTGATACATGAAAACAAATGTTAAAGTTAGATAGGAAATGTGTAAATGTGTAGATTAGAAAGTTTCTTAAATCACTGGGTGAAAAAGTAGTTTAGAGAACAGGAGACAAGATGGAGGATTTAGTGTGTTGTCTATTGTCCTTCTTCTTTCTTCTTCATGTTCTTCTCCTAGGGGTTTTTGGGTAGTAGTAAGTGATTGGGTAGAAAATGTCACAGTGCAGCACACAGGTGTTGGGTCATTGGGTCACTAAGAAAAATAGCTTAGTTGGCATCTGTTAATTGGGTAAATGGACATATAAAAGACCTTGAAGAAGATCTTTGTTAGCCATTTTACCCCTTTTCTATCATAGTGCACATAGCTCCTTGTACCTTGTAATGCTGATAAGAAAAAATAAACAACTGAGACCGAACGAGAGAAAAAATCGCCTCCCTCTCATCAATCTTCAGTTCAAAGGGAAAAAGAACCCAAATCTAAAAGTGCATAAACAGACAGGACATCACAGTCATCACAGCCTCAAATTCATCCCCTTTCTAACACCGCAGCAATGACTGATCCACTTGTCCTCCGTTTGTGACATCAGAGCAGTGACAGGCCCAACTTACCTCTGTTTATGACACCAAAGCTGTGGCAGCCTCAGTTTTTTCCTCTCTGTGACATCACAAAAATGAGTGACCCAGTTTCACCTCTCTGTGACATCACTGCAGTCAGTGACAAGTCCAATTTACGCCTCTCTGTGACACCACCGCGGTGACAGACTCACTATTCCCTCCTCTGTGACATCACAGCAGAGACAGAACCAATTCAAACCTCTCCCTGAGACCATAGCCATGACATCCCCAACTGCATCCCCTTTGTGGCAACAGACAAGTCAGAACACCTGTGGAACTTTCTCTCAGACTCCACGGCTCTGATAGCCCCTGTTCTCCTCTCTCTGGGACATCACAGCCGTGGGACACCCCAATCTACGCCTCTCGGGGACATCACAGCAGTGAAAGACCCAGTTTCCACCCTTTAAGACATCACAGCACTGACAGACCAAATTTCACTCTTTCTGTCACACCACAGATGGAACAAGCCCAATTTACACCTATCTGTAACACCCCAGCGCTGACAGTGCCAGGTTTCTCCTCTCCGTGACATAACATCAAAGACAAGTGAGAATTCATCCCCTCCTATAGGCCACAGCAGTGACAGCCTCAGTTTTCCTCTCTCTGGGAGATCACTGCACTGACAAGTCCAATTGACACCTCTCTGTGACACCACGGCGCTGAAAGACCCATTATTCCCCTCTCTGGGACATCACATCAGAACCAATTTAAAACTCTCTCTCATACCACAGCCCTTACAACCCCAATTCCATCCCCTTTGTGGCAACAGACAAGTCATAGCACCTCTGGAACTTTCTCTGGGACTGCACAACAGTGATCACTCCACTTTTCCCGTCTCTGGGACACCACAGCAGTGACAGACTCACTTTTCCCCTCTTTGTGACACCACAGAAGTGACAGGCCCAATTGATGCCTCTCTGTGACACCAGTGCAGAGGCAGTCTCAGTTTTTTCCTCTCTCTGACATCACACCAATCAGGGACCCATTTTCCCCTCTCTATGACATCACTGCACTGACAACTCGAATTTACGCCTCTCTGGGACACCACAGTGGTGACAGAGGCATTCTTCCCCTCTCTGGGACATCACAGTCATCACAGCCTCAAATTCATCCTCTTTCTAACACCGCAGCAATGACTGATCCACTTGTCCTCCGTTTGTGACATCAGAGCAGTGACAGGCCCAACTTACCTCTGTTTATGACACCAAAGCTGTGGCAGCCTCAGTTTTTTCCTCTCTGTGACTTCACAAAAATGAGTGACCCAGTTTCACCTCTCTGTGACATCACTGCAGTCAGTGACAAGTCCAATTTACGCCTCTCTGTGACACCACCGCGGTGACAGACTCATTATTCCCTTCTCTGTGACATCACAGCAGAGACAGAACCAATTCAAACCTCTCCCTGATACCATAGCCATGACATCCCCAACTGCATCCCCTTTGTGGCAACAGACAAGTCAGAACACCTGTGGAACTTTCTCTCAGACTCCACAGCTCTGATAGCCCCTGTTCTCCTCTCTCTGGGACATCACAGCCGTGGGACACCCCAATCTACGCCTCTCGGGGACATCACAGCAGTGAAAGACCCAGTTTCCACCCTTTAAGACATCACAGCACTGACAGACCAAATTTCACTCTTTCTGTCACACCACAGATGGAACAAGCCCAATTTACACCTATCTGTAACACCCCAGTGCTGACAGTGCCAGGTTTCTCCTCTCCGTGACATAACATCAAAGACAAGTGGGAATTCATCCCCTCCTATAGGCCACAGCAGTGACAGCCTCAGTTTTCCTCTCTCTGGGAGATCACTGCACTGACAAGTCCAATTGACACCTCTCTGTGACACCACGGCGCTGAAAGACCCATTATTCCCCTCTCTGGGACATCACATCAGAACCAATTTAAAACTCTCTCTCATACCACAGCCCTAACAACCCCAATTCCATCCCCTTTGTGGCAACAGACAAGTCATAGCACCTCTGGAACTTTCTCTGGGACTGCACAACAGTGATCACTCCACTTTTCCCCTCTCTGGGACACCACAGCAGTGACAGACTCACTTTTCCCCTCTTTGTGACACCACAGAAGCGACAGGCCCAATTGATGCCTCTCTTTGACACCAGTGCAGAGGCAGTCTCAGTTTTTTCCTCTCTCTGACATCACACCAATCAGGGACCCATTTTCCCCTCTCTATGACATCACTGCACTGACAACTCGAATTTACGCCTCTCTGGGACACCACAGTGGTGACAGAGGCATTCTTCCCCTCTCTGGGACATCACAGTCATCACAGCCTCAAATTCATCCTCTTTCTAACACCGCAGCAATGACTGATCCACTTGTCCTCCATTTGTGACATCAGAGCAGTGACAGGCCCAACTTACCTCTGTTTATGACACCAAAGCTGTGGCAGCCTCAGTTTTTTCCTCTCTGTGACATCACAAAAATGAGTGACCCAGTTTCACCTCTCTGTGACATCACTGCAGTCAGTGACAAGTCCAATTTACGCCTCTCTGTGACACCACCGCGGTGACAGACTCATTATTCCCTTCTCTGTGACATCACAGCAGAGACAGAACCAATTAAAACCTCTCCCTGAGACCATAGTCATGACATCCCCAACTGCATCCCCTTTGTGGCAACAGACAAGTCAGAACACCTGTGAAACTTTCTCTCAGACTCCACAGCTCTGATAGCCTCTGTTCTCCCCTCTCTGGGACATCACAGCCGTGGGACACCCCAATCTACGCCTCTCGGGGACATCACAGCAGTGAAAGACCCAGTTTCCACCCTTTAAGACATCACAGCACTGACAGACCAAATTTCACTCTTTCTGTCACACCACAGATAGAACAAGCCCAATGTTACTGCTGAAGATGAATAGATCACACGGACACAGGTCGAGGTGTGGTGAAGAGAAGAGAGAGTTTATTTTTATCTCCAGGATTTATAGGTTTCTGACCACGGCCAGAGATTGGATGGTCAGGATAACACTTTCTCACTGCACTGGCCATGAGAGATGTCCATCACAAGACGTGTAACAGAAAGAATGTACACATACCTATGTTTACAGTTACTGTCCTGGGAAAGTCTTTAGAAAACTAAGTTAGCAAGCTCAGAAGCTGAGTTTTCAGGGCGACAGCCCAATTTACACCTATCTGTAACACCCCAGCGCTGACAGTGCCAGGTTTCTCCTCTCCGTGACATAACATCAAAGACAAGTGGGAATTCATCCCCTCCTATAGGCCACAGCAGTGACAGCCTCAGTTTTCCTCTCTCTGGGAGATCACTGCACTGACAAGTCCAATTGACACCTCTCTGTGACACCACGGCGCTGAAAGACCCATTATTCCCCTCTCTGGGACATCACATCAGAACCAATTTAAAACTCTCTCTCATACCACAGCCCTAACAACCCCAATTCCATCCCCTTTGTGGCAACAGACAAGTCATAGCACCTCTGGAACTTTCTCTGGGACTGCACAACAGTGATCACTCCACTTTTCCCCTCTCTGGGACACCACAGCAGTGACAGACTCACTTTTCCCCTCTTTGTGACACCACAGAAGCGACAGGCCCAATTGATGCCTCTTTGTGACACCACAGCAGTGACAGACTCACTTTTCCCCTCTTTGAGACACCACAGAAGTGACAGGCCCAATTGATGCCTCTCCGTGACACCAGTGCAGAGGCAGTCTCAGTTTTTTCCTCTCTCTGACATCACACCAATCAGGGACCCATTTTCCCCTCTCTATGACATCACTGCACTGACAACTCGAATTTACGCCTCTCTGGGACACCACAGTGGTGACAGAGGCATTCTTCCCCTCTCTGGGACATCACAGTCATCACAGCCTCAAATTCATCCTCTTTCTAACACCGCAGCAATGACTGATCCACTTGTCCTCCGTTTGTGACATCAGAGCAGTGACAGGCCCAACTTACCTCTGTTTATGACACCAAAGCTGTGGCAGCCTCAGTTTTTTCCTCTCTGTGACATCACAAAAATGAGTGACCCAGTTTCACCTCTCTGTGACATCACTGCAGTCAGTGACAAGTCCAATTTACGCCTCTCTGTGACACCACCGCGGTGACAGACTCATTATTCCCTTCTCTGTGACATCACAGCAGAGACAGAACCAATTAAAACCTCTCCCTGATACCATAGCCATGACATCCCCAACTGCATCCCCTTTGTGGCAACAGACAAGTCAGAACACCTGTGGAACTTTCTCTCAGACTCCACAGCTCTGATAGCCCCTGTTCTCCCCTCTCTGGGACATCACAGCCGTGGGACATTCCAATCTACGCCTCTCGGGGACATCACAGCAGTGAAAGACCCAGTTTCCACCCTTTAAGACATCACAGCACTGACAGACCAAATTTCACTCTTTCTGTCACACCACAGATGGAACAAGCCCAATTTATACCTATCTGTAACACCCCAGCGATGACAGTGCCAGGTTTCTCCTCTCCGTGACATAACATCAAAGACAAGTGGGAATTCATCCCCTCCTATAGGCCACAGCAGTGACAGCCTCAGTTTTCCTCTCTCTGGGAGATCACTGCACTGACAAGTCCAATTGACACCTCTCTGTGACACCACGGCACTGAAAGACCCATTATTCCCCTCTCTGGGACATCACATCAGAACCAATTTAAAACTCGCTCTCATACCACAGCCCTTACAACCCCAATTCCATCCCCTTTGTGGCAACAGACAAGTCATAGCACCTCTGGAACTTTCTCTGGGACTGCACAACAGTGATCACTCCACTTTTCCCCTCTCTGGGACACCACAGCAGTGACAGACTCACTTTTCCCCTCTTTGTGACACCACAGAAGTGACAGGCCCAATTGATGCCTCTCTGTGACACCAGTGCAGAGGCAGTCTCAGTTTTTTCCTCTCTCTGACATCACACCAATCAGGGACCCATTTTCCCCTCTCTATGACATCACTGCACTGACAACTCGAATTTACGCCTCTCTGGGACACCACAGTGGTGACAGAGGCATTCTTCCCCTCTCTGGGACATCACAGTCATCACAGCCTCAAATTCATCCTCTTTCTAACACCGCAGCAATGACTGATCCACTTGTCCTCCATTTGTGACATCAGAGCAGTGACAGGCCCAACTTACCTCTGTTTATGACACCAAAGCTGTGGCAGCCTCAGTTTTTTCCTCTCTGTGACATCACAAAAATGAGTGACCCAGTTTCACCTCTCTGTGACATCACTGCAGTCAGTGACAAGTCCAATTTACGCCTCTCTGTGACACCACCGCGGTGACAGACTCATTATTCCCTTCTCTGTGACATCACAGCAGAGACAGAACCAATTAAAACCTCTCCCTGATACCATAGCCATGACATCCCCAACTGCATCCCCTTTGTGGCAACAGATAAGTCAGAACACCTGTGAAACTTTCTCTCAGACTCCACAGCTCTGATAGCCTCTGTTCTCCCCTCTCTGGGACATCACAGCCGTGGGACACCCCAATCTACGCCTCTCGGGGACATCACAGCAGTGAAAGACCCAGTTTCCACCCTTTAAGACATCACAGCACTGACAGACCAAATTTCACTCTTTCTGTCACACCACAGATAGAACAAGCCCAATGTTACTGCTGAAGATGAATAGATCACACGGACACAGGTCGAGGTGTGGTGAAGAGAAGAGAGAGTTTATTTTTATCTCCAGGATTTATAGGTTTCTGACCACGGCCAGAGATTGGATGGTCAGGATAACACTTTCTCACTGCACTGGCCATGAGAGATGTCCATCACAAGACGTGTAACAGAAAGAATGTACACATACCTATGTTTACAGTTACTGTCCTGGGAAAGTCTTTAGAAAACTAAGTTAGCAAGCTCAGAAGCTGAGTTTTCAGGGCGACAGCCCAATTTACACCTATCTGTAACACCCCAGCGCTGACAGTGCCAGGTTTCTCCTCTCCGTGACATAACATCAAAGACAAGTGGGAATTCATCCCCTCCTATAGGCCACAGCAGTGACAGCCTCAGTTTTCCTCTCTCTGGGAGATCACTGCACTGACAAGTCCAATTGACACCTCTCTGTGACACCACGGCGCTGAAAGACCCATTATTCCCCTCTCTGGGACATCACATCAGAACCAATTTAAAACTCTCTCTCATACCACAGCCCTAACAACCCCAATTCCATCCCCTTTGTGGCAACAGACAAGTCATAGCACCTCTGGAACTTTCTCTGGGACTGCACAACAGTGATCACTCCACTTTTCCCCTCTCTGGGACACCACAGCAGTGACAGACTCACTTTTCCCCTCTTTGTGACACCACAGAAGTGACAGGCCCAATTGATGCCTCTCTGTGACACCAGTGCAGAGGCAGTCTCAGTTTTTTCCTCTTTGTGACACCACAGAAGTGACAGGCCCAATTGATGCCTCTCTGTGACACCAGTGCAGAGGCAGTCTCAGGTTTTTCCTCTCTCTGACATCACACCAATCAGGGACCCATTTTCCCCTCTCTATGACATCACTGCACTGACAACTCGAATTTACGCCTCTCTGGGACACCACAGTGGTGACAGAGGCATTCTTCCCCTCTCTGGGACATCACAGTCATCACAGCCTCAAATTCATCCCCTTTCTAACACCGCAGCAATGACTGATCCACTTGTCCTCCGTTTGTGACATCAGAGCAGTGACAGGCCCAACTTACCTCTGTTTATGACACCAAAGCTGTGGCAGCCTCAGTTTTTTCCTCTCTGTGACAACACAAAAATGAGTGACCCAGTTTCACCTCTCTGTGACATCACTGCAGTCAGTGACAAGTCCAATTTACGCCTCTCTGTGACACCACCGCGGTGACAGACTCATTATTCCCTTCTCTGTGACATCACAGCAGAGACAGAACCAATTCAAACCTCTCCCTGATACCATAGCCATGACATCCCCAACTGCATCCCCTTTGTGGCAACAGACAAGTCAGAACACCTGTGGAACTTTCTCTCAGACTCCACAGCTCTGATAGCCCCTGTTCTCCCCTCTCTGGGACATCACAGCCGTGGGACACCCCAATCTACGCCTCTCGGGGACATCACAGCAGTGAAAGACCCAGTTTCCACCCTTTAAGACATCACAGCACTGACAGACCAAATTTCACTCTTTCTGTCACACCACAGATGGAACAAGCCCAATTTACACCTATCTCTAACACCCCAGCGCTGACAGTGCCAGGTTTCTCCTCTCCGTGACATAACATCAAAGACAAGTGGGAATTCATCCCCTCCTATAGGCCACAGCAGTGACAGCCTCAGTTTTCCTCTCTCTGGGAGATCACTGCACTGACAAGTCCAATTGACACCTCTCTGTGACACCACGGCGCTGAAAGACCCATTATTCCCCTCTCTGGGACATCACATCAGAACCAATTTAAAACTCTCTCTCATACCACAGCCCTAACAACCCCAATTCCATCCCCTTTGTGGCAACAGACAAGTCATAGCACCTCTGGAACTTTCTCTGGGACTGCACAACAGTGATCACTCCACTTTTCCCCTCTCTGGGACACCACAGCAGTGACAGACTCACTTTTCCCCTCTTTGTGACACCACAGAAGCGACAGGCCCAATTGATGCCTCTTTGTGACACCACAGCAGTGACAGACTCACTTTTCCCCTCTTTGTGACACCACAGAAGTGACAGGCCCAATTGATGCCTCTCTGTGACACCAGTGCAGAGGCAGTCTCAGGTTTTTCCTCTCTCTGACATCACACCAATCAGGGACCCATTTTCCCCTCTCTATGACATCACTGCACTGACAACTCGAATTTACGCCTCTCTGGGACACCACAGTGGTGACAGAGGCATTCTTCCCCTCTCTGGGACATCACAGTCATCACAGCCTCAAATTCATCCCCTTTCTAACACCGCAGCAATGACTGATCCACTTGTCCTCCGTTTGTGACATCAGAGCAGTGACAGGCCCAACTTACCTCTGTTTATGACACCAAAGCTGTGGCAGCCTGAGTTTTTTCCTCTCTGTGACATCACAAAAATGAGTGACCCAGTTTCACCTCTCTGTGACATCACTGCAGTCAGTGACAAGTCCAATTTACGCCTCTCTGTGACACCACCGCGGTGACAGACTCATTATTCCCTTCTCTGTGACATCATAGCAGAGAGAGAACCAATTAAAACCTCTCCCTGATACCATAGCCATGACATCCCCAACTGCATCCCCTTTGTGGCAACAGACAAGTCAGAACACCTGTGGAACTTTCTCTCAGACTCCACAGCTCTGATAGCCCCTGTTCTCCCCTCTCTGGGACATCACAGCCGTGGGACACCCCAATCTACGCCTCTCGGGGACATCACAGCAGTGAAAGACCCAGTTTCCACCCTTTAAGACATCACAGCACTGACAGACCAAATTTCACTCTTTCTGTCACACCACAGATGGAACAAGCCCAATTTACACCTATCTCTAACACCCCAGCGCTGACAGTGCCAGGTTTCTCCTCTCCGTGACATAACATCAAAGACAAGTGGGAATTCATCCCCTCCTATAGGCCACAGCAGTGACAGCCTCAGTTTTCCTCTCTCTGGGAGATCACTGCACTGACAAGTCCAATTGACACCTCTCTGTGACACCACGGCGCTGAAAGACCCATTATTCCCCTCTCTGGGACATCACATCAGAACCAATTTAAAACTCTCTCTCATACCACAGCCCTAACAACCCCAATTCCATCCCCTTTGTGGCAACAGACAAGTCATAGCACCTCTGGAACTTTCTCTGGGACTGCACAACAGTGATCACTCCACTTTTCCCCTCTCTGGGACACCACAGCAGTGACAGACTCACTTTTCCCCTCTTTGTGACACCACAGAAGTGACAGGCCCAATTGATGCCTCTCTGTGACACCAGTGCAGAGGCAGTCTCAGTTTTTTCCTCTTTGTGACACCACAGAAGTGACAGGCCCAATTGATGCCTCTCTGTGACACCAGTGCAGAGGCAGTCTCAGGTTTTTCCTCTCTCTGACATCACACCAATCAGGGACCCATTTTCCCCTCTCTATGACATCACTGCACTGACAACTCGAATTTACGCCTCTCTGGGACACCACAGTGGTGACAGAGGCATTCTTCCCCTCTCTGGGACATCACAGTCATCACAGCCTCAAATTCATCCCCTTTCTAACACCGCAGCAATGACTGATCCACTTGTCCTCCGTTTGTGACATCAGAGCAGTGACAGGCCCAACTTACCTCTGTTTATGACACCAAAGCTGTGGCAGCCTCAGTTTTTTCCTCTCTGTGACAACACAAAAATGAGTGACCCAGTTTCACCTCTCTGTGACATCACTGCAGTCAGTGACAAGTCCAATTTACGCCTCTCTGTGACACCACCGCGGTGACAGACTCATTATTCCCTTCTCTGTGACATCACAGCAGAGACAGAACCAATTCAAACCTCTCCCTGATACCATAGCCATGACATCCCCAACTGCATCCCCTTTGTGGCAACAGACAAGTCAGAACACCTGTGGAACTTTCTCTCAGACTCCACAGCTCTGATAGCCCCTGTTCTCCCCTCTCTGGGACATCACAGCCGTGGGACACCCCAATCTACGCCTCTCGGGGACATCACAGCAGTGAAAGACCCAGTTTCCACCCTTTAAGACATCACAGCACTGACAGACCAAATTTCACTCTTTCTGTCACACCACAGATGGAACAAGCCCAATTTACACCTATCTCTAACACCCCAGCGCTGACAGTGCCAGGTTTCTCCTCTCCGTGACATAACATCAAAGACAAGTGGGAATTCATCCCCTCCTATAGGCCACAGCAGTGACAGCCTCAGTTTTCCTCTCTCTGGGAGATCACTGCACTGACAAGTCCAATTGACACCTCTCTGTGACACCACGGCGCTGAAAGACCCATTATTCCCCTCTCTGGGACATCACATCAGAACCAATTTAAAACTCTCTCTCATACCACAGCCCTAACAACCCCAATTCCATCCCCTTTGTGGCAACAGACAAGTCATAGCACCTCTGGAACTTTCTCTGGGACTGCACAACAGTGATCACTCCACTTTTCCCCTCTCTGGGACACCACAGCAGTGACAGACTCACTTTTCCCCTCTTTGTGACACCACAGAAGCGACAGGCCCAATTGATGCCTCTTTGTGACACCACAGCAGTGACAGACTCACTTTTCCCCTCTTTGTGACACCACAGAAGTGACAGGCCCAATTGATGCCTCTCTGTGACACCAGTGCAGAGGCAGTCTCAGGTTTTTCCTCTCTCTGACATCACACCAATCAGGGACCCATTTTCCCCTCTCTATGACATCACTGCACTGACAACTCGAATTTACGCCTCTCTGGGACACCACAGTGGTGACAGAGGCATTCTTCCCCTCTCTGGGACATCACAGTCATCACAGCCTCAAATTCATCCCCTTTCTAACACCGCAGCAATGACTGATCCACTTGTCCTCCGTTTGTGACATCAGAGCAGTGACAGGCCCAACTTACCTCTGTTTATGACACCAAAGCTGTGGCAGCCTGAGTTTTTTCCTCTCTGTGACATCACAAAAATGAGTGACCCAGTTTCACCTCTCTGTGACATCACTGCAGTCAGTGACAAGTCCAATTTACGCCTCTCTGTGACACCACCGCGGTGACAGACTCATTATTCCCTTCTCTGTGACATCATAGCAGAGAGAGAACCAATTAAAACCTCTCCCTGATACCATAGCCATGACATCCCCAACTGCATCCCCTTTGTGGCAACAGACAAGTCAGAACACCTGTGGAACTTTCTCTCAGACTCCACAGCTCTGATAGCCCCTGTTCTCCCCTCTCTGGGACATCACAGCCGTGGGACACCCCAATCTACGCCTCTCGGGGACATCACAGCAGTGAAAGACCCAGTTTCCACCCTTTAAGACATCACAGCACTGACAGACCAAATTTCACTCTTTCTGTCACACCACAGATGGAACAAGCCCAATTTACACCTATCTCTAACACCCCAGCGCTGACAGTGCCAGGTTTCTCCTCTCCGTGACATAACATCAAAGACAAGTGGGAATTCATCCCCTCCTATAGGCCACAGCAGTGACAGCCTCAGTTTTCCTCTCTCTGGGAGATCACTGCACTGACAAGTCCAATTGACACCTCTCTGTGACACCACGGCGCTGAAAGACCCATTATTCCCCTCTCTGGGACATCACATCAGAACCAATTTAAAACTCTCTCTCATACCACAGCCCTTACAACCCCAATTCCATCCCCTTTGTGGCAACAGACAAGTCATAGCACCTCTGGAACTTTCTCTGGGACTGCACAACAGTGATCACTCCACTTTTCCCCTCTCTGGGACACCACAGCAGTGACAGACTCACTTTTCCCCTCTTTGTGACACCACAGAAGTGACAGGCCCAATTGATGCCTCTCTGTGACACCAGTGCAGAGGCAGTCTCAGGTTTTTCCTCTCTCTGACATCACACCAATCAGGGACCCATTTTCCCCTCTCTATGACATCACTGCACTGACAACTCGAATTTACGCCTCTCTGGGACACCACAGTGGTGACAGAGGCATTCTTCCCCTCTCTGGGACATCACAGTCATCACAGCCTCAAATTCATCCCCTTTCTAACACCGCAGCAATGACTGATCCACTTGTCCTCCGTTTGTGACATCAGAGCAGTGACAGGCCCAACTTACCTCTGTTTATGACACCAAAGCTGTGGCAGCCTCAGTTTTTTCCTCTCTGTGACATCACAAAAATGAGTGACCCAGTTTCACCTCTCTGTGACATCACTGCAGTCAGTGACAAGTCCAATTTACGCCTCTCTGTGACACCACCGCGGTGACAGACTCATTATTCCCTTCTCTGTGACATCACAGCAGAGACAGAACCAATTCAAACCTCTCCCTGAGACCATAGCCATGACATCCCCAACTGCATCCCCTTTGTGGCAACAGACAAGTCAGAACACCTGTGGAACTTTCTCTCAGACTCCACAGCTCTGATAGCCCCTGTTCTCCCCTCTCTGGGACATCACAGCCGTGGGACACCCCAATCTACGCCTCTCGGGGACATCACAGCAGTGAAAGACCCAGTTTCCACCCTTTAAGACATCACAGCACTGACAGACCAAATTTCACTCTTTCTGTCACACCACAGATGGAACAAGCCCAATTTACACCTATCTCTAACACCCCAGCGCTGACAGTGCCAGGTTTCTCCTCTCCGTGACATAACATCAAAGACAAGTGGGAAATCATCCCCTCCTATAGGCCACAGCAGTGACAGCCTCAGTTTTCCTCTCTCTGGGAGATCACTGCACTGACAAGTCCAATTGACACCTCTCTGTGACACCACGGCGCTGAAAGACCCATTATTCCCTTCTCTGGGACATCACATCAGAACCAATTTAAAACTCTCTCTCATACCACAGCCCTTACAACCCCAATTCCATCCCCTTTGTGGCAACAGACAAGTCATAGCACCTGTGCAACTTTCTCTGGGACTGCACAACAGTGATCACTCCACTTTTCCCCTCTCTGGGACACCACAGCAGTGACAGACTCACTTTTCCCCTCTTTGTGACACCACAGAAGTGACAGGCCCAATTGATGCCTCTCTGTGACACCAGTGCAGAGGCAGTCTCAGGTTTTTCCTCTCTCTGACATCACACCAATCAGGGACCCAATTTCCCCTCTCTATGACATCACTGCACTGACAACTCGAATTTACGCCTCTCTGGGACACCACAGTGGTGACAGAGGCATTCTTCCCCTCTCTGGGACATCACAGTCATCACAGCCTCAAATTCATCCCCTTTCTAACACCGCAGCAATGACTGATCCACTTGTCCTCCGTTTGTGACATCAGAGCAGTGACAGGCCCAACTTACCTCTGTTTATGACACCAAAGCTGTGGCAGCCTCAGTTTTTTCCTCTCTGTGACATCACAAAAATGAGTGACCCAGTTTCACCTCTCTGTGACATCACTGCAGTCAGTGACAAGTCCAATTTACGCCTCTCTGTGACACCACCGCGGTGACAGACTCATTATTCCCTTCTCTGTGACATCACAGCAGAGACAGAACCAATTCAAACCTCTCCCTGAGACCAGAGCCATGACATCCCCAACTGCATCCCCTTTGTGGCAACAGACAAGTCAGAACACCTGTGGAACTTTCTCTCAGACTCCACAGCTCTGATAGCCCCTGTTCTCCTCTATCTGGGACATCACAGCCGTAAGACACCCCAATCTACGCCTCTCGGGGACATCACAGCAGTGAAAGACCCAGTTTCCACCCTTTAAGACATCACAGCACTGACAGACCAAATTTCACTCTTTCTGTCACACCACAGATGGAACAAGCCCAATTTACACCTATCTGTAACACCCCAGCGCTGACAGTGCCAGGTTTCTCCTCTCCGTGACATAACATCAAAGACAAGTGGGAATTCATCCCCTCCTATAGGCCACAGCAGTGACAGCCTCAGTTTTCCTCTCTCTGGGAGATCACTGCACTGACAAGTCCAATTGACACCTCTCTGTGACACCACGGCGCTGAAAGACCCATTATTCCCCTCTCTGGGACATCACATCAGAACCAATTTAAAACTCTCTCTCATACCACAGCCCTTACAACCCCAATTCCATCCCCTTTGTGGCAACAGACAAGTCATAGCACCTGTGCAACTTTCTCTGGGACTGCACAACAGTGATCACTCCACTTTTCCCCTCTCTGGGACACCACAGCAGTGACAGACTCACTTTTCCCCTCTTTGTGACACCACAGAAGTGACAGGCCCAATTGATGCCTCTCTGTGACACCAGTGCAGAGGCAGTCTCAGTTTTTTCCTCTCTCTGACATCACACCAATCAGGGACCCAATTTCCCCTCTCTATGACATCACTGCACTGACAACTCGAATTTACGCCTCTCTGGGACACCACAGTGGTGACAGAGGCATTCTTCCCCTCTCTGGGACATCACAGTCATCACAGCCTCAAATTCATCCCCTTTCTAACACCGCAGCAATGACTGATCCACTTGTCCTCCGTTTGTGACATCAGAGCAGTGACAGGCCCAACTTACCTCTGTTTATGACACCAAAGCTGTGGCAGCCTCAGTTTTTTCCTCTCTGTGACATCACAAAAATGAGTGACCCAGTTTCACCTCTCTGTGACATCACTGCAGTCAGTGACAAGTCCAATTTACGCCTCTCTGTGACACCACCGCGGTGACAGACTCATTATTCCCTTCTCTGTGACATCACAGCAGAGACAGAACCAATTCAAACCTCTCCCTGAGACCATAGCCATGACATCCCCAACTGCATCCCCTTTGTGGCAACAGACAAGTCAGAACACCTGTGGAACTTTCTCTCAGACTCCACAGCTCTGATAGCCCCTGTTCTCCCCTCTCTGGGACATCACAGCCGTGGGACACCCCAATCTACGCCTCTCTGGGACATCACAGCAGTGAAAGACCCAGTTTCCACCCTTTAAGACATCACAGCACTGACAGACCAAATTTCACTCTTTCTGTCACACCACAGATGGAACAAGCCCAATTTACACCTATCTCTAACACCCCAGCGCTGACAGTGCCAGGTTTCTCCTCTCCGTGACATAACATCAAAGACAAGTGGGAAATCATCCCCTCCTATAGGCCACAGCAGTGACAGCCTCAGTTTTCCTCTCTCTGGGAGATCACTGCACTGACAAGTCCAATTGACACCTCTCTGTGACACCACGGCGCTGAAAGACCCATTATTCCCCTCTCTGGGACATCACATCAGAACCAATTTAAAACTCTCTCTCATACCACAGCCCTTACAACCCCAATTCCATCCCCTTTGTGGCAACAGACAAGTCATAGCACCTCTGGAACTTTCTCTGGGACTGCACAACAGTGATCACTCCACTTTTCCCCTCTCTGGGACACCACAGCAGTGACAGACTCACTTTTCCCCTCTTTGTGACACCACAGAAGTGACAGGCCCAATTGATGCCTCTCTGTGACACCAGTGCAGAGGCAGTCTCAGGTTTTTCCTCTCTCTGACATCACACCAATCAGGGACCCATTTTCCCCTCTCTATGACATCACTGCACTGACAACTCGAATTTACGCCTCTCTGGGACACCACAGTGGTGACAGAGGCATTCTTCCCCTCTCTGGGACATCACAGTCATCACAGCCTCAAATTCATCCCCTTTCTAACACCGCAGCAATGACTGATCCACTTGTCCTCCGTTTGTGACATCAGAGCAGTGACAGGCCCAACTTACCTCTGTTTATGACACCAAAGCTGTGGCAGCCTCAGTTTTTTCCTCTCTGTGACATCACAAAAATGAGTGACCCAGTTTCACCTCTCTGTGACATCACTGCAGTCAGTGACAAGTCCAATTTACGCCTCTCTGTGACACCACCGCGGTGACAGACTCATTATTCCCTTCTCTGTGACATCACAGCAGAGACAGAACCAATTCAAACCTCTCCCTGAGACCATAGCCATGACATCCCCAACTGCATCCCCTTTGTGGCAACAGACAAGTCAGAACACCTGTGGAACTTTCTCTCAGACTCCACAGCTCTGATAGCCCCTGTTCTCCCCTCTCTGGGACATCACAGCCGTGGGACACCCCAATCTACGCCTCTCTGGGACATCACAGCAGTGAAAGACCCAGTTTCCACCCTTTAAGACATCACAGCACTGACAGACCAAATTTCACTCTTTCTGTCACACCACAGATGGAACAAGCCCAATTTACACCTATCTCTAACACCCCAGCGCTGACAGTGCCAGGTTTCTCCTCTCCGTGACATAACATCAAAGACAAGTGGGAAATCATCCCCTCCTATAGGCCACAGCAGTGACAGCCTCAGTTTTCCTCTCTCTGGGAGATCACTGCACTGACAAGTCCAATTGACACCTCTCTGTGACACCACGGCGCTGAAAGACCCATTATTCCCTTCTCTGGGACATCACATCAGAACCAATTTAAAACTCTCTCTCATACCACAGCCCTTACAACCCCAATTCCATCCCCTTTGTGGAAACAGACAAGTCATAGCACCTGTGCAACTTTCTCTGGGACTGCACAACAGTGATCACTCCACTTTTCCCCTCTCTGGGACACCACAGCAGTGACAGACTCACTTTTCCCCTCTTTGTGACACCACAGAAGTGACAGGCCCAATTGATGCCTCTCTGTGACACCAGTGCAGAGGCAGTCTCAGTTTTTTCCTCTCTCTGACATCACACCAATCAGGGACCCAATTTCCCCTCTCTATGACATCACTGCACTGACAACTCGAATTTACGCCTCTCTGGGACACCACAGTGGTGACAGAGGCATTCTTCCCCTCTCTGGGACATCACAGTCATCACAGCCTCAAATTCATCCCCTTTCTAACACCGCAGCAATGACTGATCCACTTGTCCTCCGTTTGTGACATCAGAGCAGTGACAGGCCCAACTTACCTCTGTTTATGACACCAAAGCTGTGGCAGCCTCAGTTTTTTCCTCTCTGTGACATCACAAAAATGAGTGACCCAGTTTCACCTCTCTGTGACATCACTGCAGTCAGTGACAAGTCCAATTTACGCCTCTCTGTGACACCACCGCGGTGACAGACTCATTATTCCCTTCTCTGTGACATCACAGCAGAGACAGAACCAATTCAAACCTCTCCCTGAGACCATAGCCATGACATCCCCAACTGCATCCCCTTTGTGGCAACAGACAAGTCAGAACACCTGTGGAACTTTCTCTCAGACTCCACGGCTCTGATAGCCCCTGTTCTCCCCTCTCTGGGACATCACAGCCGTGGGACACCCCAATCTACGCCTCTCTGGGACATCACAGCAGTGAAAGACCCAGTTTCCACCCTTTAAGACATCACAGCACTGACAGACCAAATTTCACTCTTTCTGTCACACCACAGATGGAACAAGCCCAATTTACACCTATCTCTAACACCCCAGCGCTGACAGTGCCAGGTTTCTCCTCTCCGTGACATAACATCAAAGACAAGTGGGAAATCATCCCCTCCTATAGGCCACAGCAGTGACAGCCTCAGTTTTCCTCTCTCTGGGAGATCACTGCACTGACAAGTCCAATTGACACCTCTCTGTGACACCACGGCGCTGAAAGTCCCATTATTCCCCTCTCTGGGACATCACATCAGAACCAATTTAAAACTCTCTCTCATACCACAGCCCTAACAACCCCAATTCCATCCCCTTTGTGGCAACAGACAAGTCATAGCACCTCTGGAACTTTCTCTGGGACTGCACAACAGTGATCACTCCACTTTTCCCCTCTCTGGGACACCACAGCAGTGACAGACTCACTTTTCCCCTCTTTGTGACACCACAGAAGTGACAGGCCCAATTGATGCCTCTCTGTGACACCAGTGCAGAGGCAGTCTCAGTTTTTTCCTCTCTCTGACATCACACCAATCAGGGACCCAATTTCCCCTCTCTATGACATCACTGCACTGACAACTCGAATTTACGCCTCTCTGGGACACCACAGTGGTGACAGAGGCATTCTTCCCCTCTCTGGGACATCACAGTCATCACAGCCTCAAATTCATCCCCTTTCTAACACCGCAGCAATGACTGATCCACTTGTCCTCCGTTTGTGACATCAGAGCAGTGACAGGCCCAACTTACCTCTGTTTATGACACCAAAGCTGTGGCAGCCTGAGTTTTTTCCTCTCTGTGACATCACAAAAATGAGTGACCCAGTTTCACCTCTCTGTGACATCACTGCAGTCAGTGACAAGTCCAATTTACGCCTCTCTGTGACACCACCGCGGTGACAGACTCATTATTCCCTTCTCTGTGACATCACAGCAGAGACAGAACCAATTCAAACCTCTCCCTGAGACCATAGCCATGACATCCCCAACTGCATCCCCTTTGTGGCAACAGACAAGTCAGAACACCTGTGGAACTTTCTCTCAGACTCCACAGCTCTGATAGCCCCTGTTCTCCTCTATCTGGGACATCACAGCCGTGGGACACCCCAATCTACGCCTCTCTGGGACATCACAGCAGTGAAAGACCCAGTTTCCACCCTTTAAGACATCACAGCACTGACAGACCAAATTTCACTCTTTCTGTCACACCACAGATGGAACAAGCCCAATTTACACCTATCTGTAACACCCCAGCGCTGACAGTGCCAGGTTTCTCCTCTCCGTGACATAACATCAAAGACAAGTGGGAATTCATCCCCTCCTATAGGCCACAGCAGTGACAGCCTCAGTTTTCCTCTCTCTGGGAGATCACTGCACTGACAAGTCCAATTGACACCTCTCTGTGACACCACGGCGCTGAAAGACCCATTATTCCCCTCTCTGGGACATCACATCAGAACCAATTTAAAACTCTCTCTCATACCACAGCCCTTACAACCCCAATTCCATCCCCTTTGTGGCAACAGACAAGTCATAGCACCTGTGCAACTTTCTCTGGGACTGCACAACAGTGATCACTCCACTTTTCCCCTCTCTGGGACACCACAGCAGTGACAGACTCACTTTTCCCCTCTTTGTGACACCACAGAAGTGACAGGCCCAATTGATGCCTCTCTGTGACACCAGTGCAGAGGCAGTCTCAGGTTTTTCCTCTCTCTGACATCACACCAATCAGGGACCCATTTTCCCCTCTCTATGACATCACTGCACTGACAACTCGAATTTACGCCTCTCTGGGACACCACAGTGGTGACAGAGGCATTCTTCCCCTCTCTGGGACATCACAGTCATCACAGCCTCAAATTCATCCCCTTTCTAACACCGCAGCAATGACTGATCCACTTGTCCTCCGTTTGTGACATCAGATCAGTGACAGGCCCAACTTACCTCTGTTTATGACACCAAAGCTGTGGCAGCCTCAGTTTTTTCCTCTCTGTGACATCACAAAAATGAGTGACCCAGTTTCACCTCTCTGTGACATCACTGCAGTCAGTGACAAGTCCAATTTACGCCTCTCTGTGACACCACCGCGGTGACAGACTCATTATTCCCTTCTCTGTGGCATCACAGCAGAGACAGAACCAATTCAAACCTCTCCCTGAGACCATAGCCATGACATCCCCAACTGCATCCCCTTTGTGGCAACAGACAAGTCAGAACACCTGTGGAACTTTCTCTCAGACTCCACAGCTCTGATAGCCCCTGTTCTCCTCTCTCTGGGACATCACAGCCGTGGGACACCCCAATCTACGCCTCTCTGGGACATCACAGCAGTGAAAGACCCAGTTTCCACCCTTTAAGACATCACAGCACTGACAGACCAAATTTCACTCTTTCTGTCACACCACAGATGGAACAAGCCCAATTTATACCTATCTGTAACACCCCAGCGCTGACAGTGCCAGGTTTCTCCTCTCCGTGACATAACATCAAAGACAAGTGGGAATTCATCCCCTCCTATAGGCCACAGCAGTGACAGCCTCAGTTTTCCTCTCTCTGGGAGATCACTGCACTGACAAGTCCAATTGACACCTCTCTGTGACACCACGGCGCTGAAAGACCCATTATTCCCCTCTCTGGGACATCACATCAGAACCAATTTAAAACTCGCTCTCATACCACAGCCCTTACAACCCCAATTCCATCCCCTTTGTGGCAACAGACAAGTCATAGCACCTGTGCAACTTTCTCTGGGACTGCACAACAGTGATCACTCCACTTTTCCCCTCTCTGGGACACCACAGCAGTGACAGACTCACTTTTCCCCTCTTTGTGACACCACAGAAGTGACAGGCCCAATTGATGCCTCTCTGTGACACCAGTGCAGAGGCAGTCTCAGTTTTTTCCTCTCTCTGACATCACACCAATCAGGGACCCAATTTCCCCTCTCTATGACATCACTGCACTGACAACTCGAATTTACGCCTCTCTGGGACACCACAGTGGTGACAGAGGCATTCTTCCCCTCTCTGGGACATCACAGTCATCACAGCCTCAAATTCATCCCCTTTCTAACACCGCAGCAATGACTGATCCACTTGTCCTCCGTTTGTGACATCAGAGCAGTGACAGGCCCAACTTACCTCTGTTTATGACACCAAAGCTGTGGCAGCCTGAGTTTTTTCCTCTCTGTGACATCACAAAAATGAGTGACCCAGTTTCACCTCTCTGTGACATCACTGCAGTCAGTGACAAGTCCAATTTACGCCTCTCTGTGACACCACCGCGGTGACAGACTCATTATTCCCTTCTCTGTGACATCACAGCAGAGACAGAACCAATTCAAACCTCTCCCTGAGACCATAGCCATGACATCCCCAACTGCATCCCCTTTGTGGCAACAGACAAGTCAGAACACCTGTGGAACTTTCTCTCAGACTCCACAGCTCTGATAGCCCCTGTTCTCCTCTATCTGGGACATCACAGCCGTAAGACACCCCAATCTACGCCTCTCTGGGACATCACAGCAGTGAAAGACCCAGTTTCCACCCTTTAAGACATCACAGCACTGACAGACCAAATTTCACTCTTTCTGTCACACCACAGATGGAACAAGCCCAATTTACACCTATCTGTAACACCCCAGCGCTGACAGTGCCAGGTTTCTCCTCTCCGTGACATAACATCAAAGACAAGTGGGAATTCATCCCCTCCTATAGGCCACAGCAGTGACAGCCTCAGTTTTCCTCTCTCTGGGAGATCACTGCACTGACAAGTCCAATTGACACCTCTCTGTGACACCACGGCGCTGAAAGACCCATTATTCCCCTCTCTGGGACATCACATCAGAACCAATTTAAAACTCTCTCTCATACCACAGCCCTTACAACCCCAATTCCATCCCCTTTGTGGCAACAGACAAGTCATAGCACCTCTGGAACTTTCTCTGGGACTGCACAACAGTGATCACTCCACTTTTCCCCTCTCTGGGACACCACAGCAGTGACAGACTCACTTTTCCCCTTGTCGTGGTTTAAACTAGTAATTAACAAAAAGGGGAAAAAAGGAATTATTTATTTCTTGCTTTGAGATATGGATTAAAATAAGAGCAAACCAGGCATAAAACTTAAAAGGAATAAAGAAGAGTTTATTGACAAACTACAAGAACACCAGAATAAACTTTTAGAAAAAACCTTTTCATTTCTCACTGCTCACTATTCTTTTGTTTACATGACATCAGAGACAAAAACTGTATAATTTTGATGGTTTAAACAGTTCTAATTCTTTCCATAGTCTTTTCCTCAGTTTCTGTAGAGAAACAGAAGTTCTTTTCTGTTTATTTATGGAGTTTGTCACAAGAAAACTATTTTTGTTATAGTTTCTCGTTTCTCTGATATCAGCTGCTCAGAGCTACTGTTATTAAAGCCCACCCCTCCCATTCCACATCACTCTGAAAATGTGTTATGGGTCATGAGTTTGAAGATAGCATTTTTAAGGATAAGTTAGTCAAAGGCAAAAAAGTATTCTTCATCTGCTTCTGTGAGCTTCACTAAGAAACAGTTTTTCTCATTGCCTCTCAAAGCTTCAAATTTCTCAGCACTTCACTATACCACAATTACTTCACTTATTACTTAAATTTACACTTTGAACACCTTATTCCTCTCCATACTCTATTATGAATTAAAGGGGTTTTTCTCAAGACTTCATTGTCCATTTCCATAGTTTTAACAGAAAGATATTTCAGCTTAATTAAAGCATCTCCTTAATTCTCTACCTTTCTTGAAGTCTCCTTTCTTGCCACTAGTAGTTTATAAAGTCTCTTTTCATGTTGATTACTTTCCTTTTCTCTCTCTGGATGAAAAGATTAATCTGCAAGTTTCATCTGGATAAGAAAGAGTTAAAATCTTGCCCAGGCTTTGTAGATGGTTCTGTGATCTCTGCCGGAGCAGCAGCTGAAGCTGTCTTTGATAGAAGATTCTTCATGGCTGCTCTGCAGTGTAGTTGCTGTCTCAGCCTGCCGCAGGTCCAGAGCTTTTCTTCTTTACTCGGCAGTTTCCTAGTAAATTCTATCACAGCAAAACCTGCAGCTAAGCCAGGAACCGGCCTGGACCGGCTCAGCCCGGGGCAAGCCCCCGCCGGTCCCCATCTCCCGGCCGGGAGAACGGCAGGCCCAGCCCGGCTCCCCACCCAGGCCGCATGGCCTGGGCAGAGAACGGGAGGCCAGCCGGAGCTCCGCCACTCTTCACAACCAGGAAACAAAGAAGCACTACAGACTTCTGGGTGTACACTTTAAGGTGGGGTTCACAAGTTGATTCTACTTTTCAATGGCTAAAACTGCTGTCAATTCTCAGCAATGACCGATAATTAGTCAAGAAAAAAGACTCCCAGGAGACCCCAGCTACTTTAACTTTCTTAAAGGTAAAGGAACTTTATGACACCCCTCTTTGTGACACCACAGAAGTGACAGGCCCAATTGATGCCTCTCTGTGACACCAGTGCAGAGGCAGTCTCAGGTTTTTCCTCTCTCTGACATCACACCAATCAGGGACCCATTTTCCCCTCTCTATGACATCACTGCACTGACAACTCGAATTTACGCCTCTCTGGGACACCACAGTGGTGACAGAGGCATTCTTCCCCTCTCTGGGACATCACAGTCATCACAGCCTCAAATTCATCCCCTTTCTAACACCGCAGCAATGACTGATCCACTTGTCCTCCGTTTGTGACATCAGAGCAGTGACAGGCCCAACTTACCTCTGTTTATGACACCAAAGCTGTGGCAGCCTCAGTTTTTTCCTCTCTGTGACATCACAAAAATGAGTGACCCAGTTTCACCTCTCTGTGACATCACTGCAGTCAGTGACAAGTCCAATTTACGCCTCTCTGTGACACCACCGCGGTGACAGACTCATTATTCCCTTCTCTGTGACATCATAGCAGAGAGAGAACCAATTAAAACCTCTCCCTGATACCATAGCCATGACATCCCCAACTGCATCCCCTTTGTGGCAACAGACAAGTCAGAACACCTGTGGAACTTTCTCTCAGACTCCACAGCTCTGATAGCCCCTGTTCTCCCCTCTCTGGGACATCACAGCCGTGGGACACCCCAATCTACGCCTCTCGGGGACATCACAGCAGTGAAAGACCCAGTTTCCACCCTTTAAGACATCACAGCACTGACAGACCAAATTTCACTCTTTCTGTCACACCACAGATGGAACAAGCCCAATTTACACCTATCTCTAACACCCCAGCGCTGACAGTGCCAGGTTTCTCCTCTCCGTGACATAACATCAAAGACAAGTGGGAATTCATCCCCTCCTATAGGCCACAGCAGTGACAGCCTCAGTTTTCCTCTCTCTGGGAGATCACTGCACTGACAAGTCCAATTGACACCTCTCTGTGACACCACGGCGCTGAAAGACCCATTATTCCCCTCTCTGGGACATCACATCAGAACCAATTTAAAACTCTCTCTCATACCACAGCCCTTACAACCCCAATTCCATCCCCTTTGTGGCAACAGACAAGTCATAGCACCTCTGGAACTTTCTCTGGGACTGCACAACAGTGATCACTCCACTTTTCCCCTCTCTGGGACACCACAGCAGTGACAGACTCACTTTTCCCCTCTTTGTGACACCACAGAAGTGACAGGCCCAATTGATGCCTCTCTGTGACACCAGTGCAGAGGCAGTCTCAGGTTTTTCCTCTCTCTGACATCACACCAATCAGGGACCCATTTTCCCCTCTCTATGACATCACTGCACTGACAACTCGAATTTACGCCTCTCTGGGACACCACAGTGGTGACAGAGGCATTCTTCCCCTCTCTGGGACATCACAGTCATCACAGCCTCAAATTCATCCCCTTTCTAACACCGCAGCAATGACTGATCCACTTGTCCTCCGTTTGTGACATCAGAGCAGTGACAGGCCCAACTTACCTCTGTTTATGACACCAAAGCTGTGGCAGCCTCAGTTTTTTCCTCTCTGTGACATCACAAAAATGAGTGACCCAGTTTCACCTCTCTGTGACATCACTGCAGTCAGTGACAAGTCCAATTTACGCCTCTCTGTGACACCACCGCGGTGACAGACTCATTATTCCCTTCTCTGTGACATCACAGCAGAGACAGAACCAATTCAAACCTCTCCCTGAGACCATAGCCATGACATCCCCAACTGCATCCCCTTTGTGGCAACAGACAAGTCAGAACACCTGTGGAACTTTCTCTCAGACTCCACAGCTCTGATAGCCCCTGTTCTCCCCTCTCTGGGACATCACAGCCGTGGGACACCCCAATCTACGCCTCTCTGGGACATCACAGCAGTGAAAGACCCAGTTTCCACCCTTTAAGACATCACAGCACTGACAGACCAAATTTCACTCTTTCTGTCACACCACAGATGGAACAAGCCCAATTTACACCTATCTGTAACACCCCAGCACTGACAGTGCCAGGTTTCTCCTCTCCGTGACATAACATCAAAGACAAGTGGGAAATCATCCCCTCCTATAGGCCACAGCAGTGACAGCCTCAGTTTTCCTCTCTCTGGGAGATCACTGCACTGACAAGTCCAATTGACACCTCTCTGTGACACCACGGCGCTGAAAGACCCATTATTCCCTTCTCTGGGACATCACATCAGAACCAATTTAAAACTCTCTCTCATACCACAGCCCTTACAACCCCAATTCCATCCCCTTTGTGGCAACAGACAAGTCATAGCACCTGTGCAACTTTCTCTGGGACTGCACAACAGTGATCACTCCACTTTTCCCCTCTCTGGGACACCACAGCAGTGACAGACTCACTTTTCCCCTCTTTGTGACACCACAGAAGTGACAGGCCCAATTGATGCCTCTCTGTGACACCAGTGCAGAGGCAGTCTCAGTTTTTTCCTCTCTCTGACATCACACCAATCAGGGACCCAATTTCCCCTCTCTATGACATCACTGCACTGACAACTCGAATTTACGCCTCTCTGGGACACCACAGTGGTGACAGAGGCATTCTTCCCCTCTCTGGGACATCACAGTCATCACAGCCTCAAATTCATCCCCTTTCTAACACCGCAGCAATGACTGATCCACTTGTCCTCCGTTTGTGACATCAGAGCAGTGACAGGCCCAACTTACCTCTGTTTATGACACCAAAGCTGTGGCAGCCTGAGTTTTTTCCTCTCTGTGACATCACAAAAATGAGTGACCCAGTTTCACCTCTCTGTGACATCACTGCAGTCAGTGACAAGTCCAATTTACGCCTCTCTGTGACACCACCGCGGTGACAGACTCATTATTCCCTTCTCTGTGACATCACAGCAGAGACAGAACCAATTCAAACCTCTCCCTGAGACCATAGCCATGACATCCCCAACTGCATCCCCTTTGTGGCAACAGACAAGTCAGAACACCTGTGGAACTTTCTCTCAGACTCCACGGCTCTGATAGCCCCTGTTCTCCCCTCTCTGGGACATCACAGCCGTGGGACACCCCAATCTACGCCTCTCTGGGACATCACAGCAGTGAAAGACCCAGTTTCCACCCTTTAAGACATCACAGCACTGACAGACCAAATTTCACTCTTTCTGTCACACCACAGATGGAACAAGCCCAATTTACACCTATCTCTAACACCCCAGCGCTGACAGTGCCAGGTTTCTCCTCTCCGTGACATAACATCAAAGACAAGTGGGAAATCATCCCCTCCTATAGGCCACAGCAGTGACAGCCTCAGTTTTCCTCTCTCTGGGAGATCACTGCACTGACAAGTCCAATTGACACCTCTCTGTGACACCACGGCGCTGAAAGACCCATTATTCCCCTCTCTGGGACATCACATCAGAACCAATTTAAAACTCGCTCTCATACCACAGCCCTTACAACCCCAATTCCATCCCCTTTGTGGCAACAGACAAGTCATAGCACCTGTGCAACTTTCTCTGGGACTGCACAACAGTGATCACTCCACTTTTCCCCTCTCTGGGACACCACAGCAGTGACAGACTCACTTTTCCCCTCTTTGTGACACCACAGAAGTGACAGGCCCAATTGATGCCTCTCTGTGACACCAGTGCAGAGGCAGTCTCAGTTTTTTCCTCTCTCTGACATCACACCAATCAGGGACCCAATTTCCCCTCTCTATGACATCACTGCACTGACAACTCGAATTTACGCCTCTCTGGGACACCACAGTGGTGACAGAGGCATTCTTCCCCTCTCTGGGACATCACAGTCATCACAGCCTCAAATTCATCCCCTTTCTAACACCGCAGCAATGACTGATCCACTTGTCCTCCGTTTGTGACATCAGAGCAGTGACAGGCCCAACTTACCTCTGTTTATGACACCAAAGCTGTGGCAGCCTGAGTTTTTTCCTCTCTGTGACATCACAAAAATGAGTGACCCAGTTTCACCTCTCTGTGACATCACTGCAGTCAGTGACAAGTCCAATTTACGCCTCTCTGTGACACCACCGCGGTGACAGACTCATTATTCCCTTCTCTGTGACATCACAGCAGAGACAGAACCAATTCAAACCTCTCCCTGAGACCATAGCCATGACATCCCCAACTGCATCCCCTTTGTGGCAACAGACAAGTCAGAACACCTGTGGAACTTTCTCTCAGACTCCACAGCTCTGATAGCCCCTGTTCTCCTCTATCTGGGACATCACAGCCGTAAGACACCCCAATCTACGCCTCTCTGGGACATCACAGCAGTGAAAGACCCAGTTTCCACCCTTTAAGACATCACAGCACTGACAGACCAAATTTCACTCTTTCTGTCACACCACAGATGGAACAAGCCCAATTTACACCTATCTCTAACACCCCAGCGCTGACAGTGCCAGGTTTCTCGTCTCCGTGACATAACATCAAAGACAAGTGGGAATTCATCCCCTCCTATAGGCCACAGCAGTGACAGCCTCAGTTTTCCTCTCTCTGGGAGATCACTGCACTGACAAGTCCAATTGACACCTCTCTGTGACACCACGGCGCTGAAAGACCCATTATTCCCCTCTCTGGGACATCACATCAGAACCAATTTAAAACTCTCTCTCATACCACAGCCCTTACAACCCCAATTCCATCCCCTTTGTGGCAACAGACAAGTCATAGCACCTGTGCAACTTTCTCTGGGACTGCACAACAGTGATCACTCCACTTTTCCCCTCTCTGGGACACCACAGCAGTGACAGACTCACTTTTCCCCTCTTTGTGACACCACAGAAGTGACAGGCCCAATTGATGCCTCTCTGTGACACCAGTGCAGAGGCAGTCTCAGTTTTTTCCTCTCTCTGACATCACACCAATCAGGGACCCAATTTCCCCTCTCTATGACATCACTGCACTGACAACTCGAATTTACGCCTCTCTGGGACACCACAGTGGTGACAGAGGCATTCTTCCCCTCTCTGGGACATCACAGTCATCACAGCCTCAAATTCATCCCCTTTCTAACACCGCAGCAATGACTGATCCACTTGTCCTCCGTTTGTGACATCAGAGTAGTGACAGGCCCAACTTACCTCTGTTTATGACACCAAAGCTGTGGCAGCCTCAGTTTTTTCCTCTCTGTGACATCACAAAAATGAGTGACCCAGTTTCACCTCTCTGTGACATCACTGCAGTCAGTGACAAGTCCAATTTACGCCTCTCTGTGACACCACCGCGGTGACAGACTCATTATTCCCTTCTCTGTGACATCACAGCAGAGACAGAACCAATTCAAACCTCTCCCTGAGACCATAGCCATGACATCCCCAACTGCATCCCCTTTGTGGCAACAGACAAGTCAGAACACCTGTGGAACTTTCTCTCAGACTCCACGGCTCTGATAGCCCCTGTTCTCCCCTCTCTGGGACATCACAGCCGTGGGACACCCCAATCTACGCCTCTCTGGGACATCACAGCAGTGAAAGACCCAGTTTCCACCCTTTAAGACATCACAGCACTGACAGACCAAATTTCACTCTTTCTGTCACACCACAGATGGAACAAGCCCAATTTACACCTATCTCTAACACCCCAGCGCTGACAGTGCCAGGTTTCTCCTCTCCGTGACATAACATCAAAGACAAGTGGGAATTCATCCCCTCCTATAGGCCACAGCAGTGACAGCCTCAGTTTTCCTCTCTCTGGGAGATCACTGCACTGACAAGTCCAATTGACACCTCTCTGTGACACCACGGCGCTGAAAGACCCATTATTCCCCTCTCTGGGACATCACATCAGAACCAATTTAAAACTCTCTCTCATACCACAGCCCTTACAACCCCAATTCCATCCCCTTTGTGGCAACAGACAAGTCATAGCACCTCTGGAACTTTCTCTGGGACTGCACAACAGTGATCACTCCACTTTTCCCCTCTCTGGGACACCACAGCAGTGACAGACTCACTTTTCCCCTCTTTGTGACACCACAGAAGTGACAGGCCCAATTGATGCCTCTCTGTGACACCAGTGCAGAGGCAGTCTCAGTTTTTTCCTCTCTCTGACATCACACCAATCAGGGACCCAATTTCCCCTCTCTATGACATCACTGCACTGACAACTCGAATTTACGCCTCTCTGGGACACCACAGTGGTGACAGAGGCATTCTTCCCCTCTCTGGGACATCACAGTCATCACAGCCTCAAATTCATCCCCTTTCTAACACCGCAGCAATGACTGATCCACTTGTCCTCCGTTTGTGACATCAGAGCAGTGACAGGCCCAACTTACCTCTGTTTATGACACCAAAGCTGTGGCAGCCTCAGTTTTTTCCTCTCTGTGACATCACAAAAATGAGTGACCCAGTTTCACCTCTCTGTGACATCACTGCAGTCAGTGACAAGTCCAATTTACGCCTCTCTGTGACACCACCGCGGTGACAGACTCATTATTCCCTTCTCTGTGACATCACAGCAGAGACAGAACCAATTCAAACCTCTCCCTGAGACCATAGCCATGACATCCCCAACTGCATCCCCTTTGTGGCAACAGACAAGTCAGAACACCTGTGGAACTTTCTCTCAGACTCCACAGCTCTGATAGCCCCTGTTCTCCTCTATCTGGGACATCACAGCCGTGGGACACCCCAATCTACGCCTCTCTGGGACATCACAGCAGTGAAAGACCCAGTTTCCACCCTTTAAGACATCACAGCACTGACAGACCAAATTTCACTCTTTCTGTCACACCACAGATGGAACAAGCCCAATTTACACCTATCTCTAACACCCCAGCGCTGACAGTGCCAGGTTTCTCCTCTCCGTGACATAACATCAAAGACAAGTGGGAATTCATCCCCTCCTATAGGCCACAGCAGTGACAGCCTCAGTTTTCCTCTCTCTGGGAGATCACTGCACTGACAAGTCCAATTGACACCTCTCTGTGACACCACGGCGCTGAAAGACCCATTATTCCCCTCTCTGGGACATCACATCAGAACCAATTTAAAACTCTCTCTCATACCACAGCCCTTACAACCCCAATTCCATCCCCTTTGTGGCAACAGACAAGTCATAGCACCTCTGGAACTTTCTCTGGGACTGCACAACAGTGATCACTCCACTTTTCCCCTCTCTGGGACACCACAGCAGTGACAGACTCACTTTTCCCCTCTTTGTGACACCACAGAAGTGACAGGCCCAATTGATGCCTCTCTGTGACACCAGTGCAGAGGCAGTCTCAGTTTTTTCCTCTCTCTGACATCACACCAATCAGGGACCCAATTTCCCCTCTCTATGACATCACTGCACTGACAACTCGAATTTACGCCTCTCTGGGACACCACAGTGGTGACAGAGGCATTCTTCCCCTCTCTGGGACATCACAGTCATCACAGCCTCAAATTCATCCCCTTTCTAACACCGCAGCAATGACTGATCCACTTGTCCTCCGTTTGTGACATCAGAGCAGTGACAGGCCCAACTTACCTCTGTTTATGACACCAAAGCTGTGGCAGCCTCAGTTTTTTCCTCTCTGTGACATCACAAAAATGAGTGACCCAGTTTCACCTCTCTGTGACATCACTGCAGTCAGTGACAAGTCCAATTTACGCCTCTCTGTGACACCACCGCGGTGACAGACTCATTATTCCCTTCTCTGTGGCATCACAGCAGAGACAGAACCAATTCAAACCTCTCCCTGAGACCATAGCCATGACATCCCCAACTGCATCCCCTTTGTGGCAACAGACAAGTCAGAACACCTGTGGAACTTTCTCTCAGACTCCACAGCTCTGATAGCCCCTGTTCTCCTCTCTCTGGGACATCACAGCCGTGGGACACCCCAATCTACGCCTCTCTGGGACATCACAGCAGTGAAAGACCCAGTTTCCACCCTTTAAGACATCACAGCACTGACAGACCAAATTTCACTCTTTCTGTCACACCACAGATGGAACAAGCCCAATTTACACCTATCTCTAACACCCCAGCGCTGACAGTGCCAGGTTTCTCCTCTCCGTGACATAACATCAAAGACAAGTGGGAATTCATCCCCTCCTATAGGCCACAGCAGTGACAGCCTCAGTTTTCCTCTCTCTGGGAGATCACTGCACTGACAAGTCCAATTGACACCTCTCTGTGACACCACGGCGCTGAAAGACCCATTATTCCCCTCTCTGGGACATCACATCAGAACCAATTTAAAACTCGCTCTCATACCACAGCCCTTACAACCCCAATTCCATCCCCTTTGTGGCAACAGACAAGTCATAGCACCTGTGCAACTTTCTCTGGGACTGCACAACAGTGATCACTCCACTTTTCCCCTCTCTGGGACACCACAGCAGTGACAGACTCACTTTTCCCCTCTTTGTGACACCACAGAAGTGACAGGCCCAATTGATGCCTCTCTGTGACACCAGTGCAGAGGCAGTCTCAGTTTTTTCCTCTCTCTGACATCACACCAATCAGGGACCCAATTTCCCCTCTCTATGACATCACTGCACTGACAACTCGAATTTACGCCTCTCTGGGACACCACAGTGGTGACAGAGGCATTCTTCCCCTCTCTGGGACATCACAGTCATCACAGCCTCAAATTCATCCCCTTTCTAACACCGCAGCAATGACTGATCCACTTGTCCTCCGTTTGTGACATCAGAGCAGTGACAGGCCCAACTTACCTCTGTTTATGACACCAAAGCTGTGGCAGCCTGAGTTTTTTCCTCTCTGTGACATCACAAAAATGAGTGACCCAGTTTCACCTCTCTGTGACATCACTGCAGTCAGTGACAAGTCCAATTTACGCCTCTCTGTGACACCACCGCGGTGACAGACTCATTATTCCCTTCTCTGTGACATCACAGAAGAGACAGAACCAATTCAAACCTCTCCCTGAGACCATAGCCATGACATCCCCAACTGCATCCCCTTTGTGGCAACAGACAAGTCAGAACACCTGTGGAACTTTCTCTCAGACTCCACAGCTCTGATAGCCCCTGTTCTCCTCTCTCTGGGACATCACAGCCGTGGGACACCCCAATCTACGCCTCTCTGGGACATCACAGCAGTGAAAGACCCAGTTTCCACCCTTTAAGACATCACAGCACTGACAGACCAAATTTCACTCTTTCTGTCACACCACAGATGGAACAAGCCCAATTTACACCTATCTCTAACACCCCAGCGCTGACAGTGCCAGGTTTCTCCTCTCCGTGACATAACATCAAAGACAAGTGGGAATTCATCCCCTCCTATAGGCCACAGCAGTGACAGCCTCAGTTTTCCTCTCTCTGTGAGATCACTGCACTGACAAGTCCAATTGACACCTCTCTGTGACACCACGGCGCTGAAAGACCCATTATTCCCCTCTCTGGGACATCACATCAGAACCAATTTAAAACTCGCTCTCATACCACAGCCCTTACAACCCCAATTCCATCCCCTTTGTGGCAACAGACAAGTCATAGCACCTGTGCAACTTTCTCTGGGACTGCACAACAGTGATCACTCCACTTTTCCCCTCTCTGGGACACCACAGCAGTGACAGACTCACTTTTCCCCTCTTTGTGACACCACAGAAGTGACAGGCCCAATTGATGCCTCTCTGTGACACCAGTGCAGAGGCAGTCTCAGTTTTTTCCTCTCTCTGACATCACACCAATCAGGGACCCAATTTCCCCTCTCTATGACATCACTGCACTGACAACTCGAATTTACGCCTCTCTGGGACACCACAGTGGTGACAGAGGCATTCTTCCCCTCTCTGGGACATCACAGTCATCACAGCCTCAAATTCATCCCCTTTCTAACACCGCAGCAATGACTGATCCACTTGTCCTCCGTTTGTGACATCAGAGCAGAGACAGGCCCAACTTACCTCTGTTTATGACACCAAAGCTGTGGCAGCCTGAGTTTTTTCCTCTCTGTGACATCACAAAATTGAGTGACCCAGTTTCACCTCTCTGTGACATCACTGCAGTCAGTGACAAGTCTAATTTACGCCTCTCTGTGACACCACCGCGGTGACAGACTCATTATTCCCTTCTCTGTGACATCACAGCAGAGACAGAACCAATTCAAACCTCTCCCTGAGACCATAGCCATGACATCCCCAACTGCATCCCCTTTGTGGCAACAGACAAGTCAGAACACCTGTGGAACTTTCTCTCAGACTCCACAGCTCTGATAGCCCCTGTTCTCCTCTCTCTGGGACATCACAGCCGTGGGACACCCCAATCTACGCCTCTCGGGGACATCACAGCAGTGAAAGACCCAGTTTCCACCCTTTAAGACATCACAGCACTGACAGACCAAATTTCACCCTTTCTGTCACACCACAGATGGAACAAGCCCAATTTACACCTATCTCTAACACCCCAGCGCTGACAGTGCCACGTTTCTCGTCTCCGTGACATAACATCAAAGACAAGTGGGAATTCATCCCCTCCTATAGGCCACAGCAGTGACAGCCTCAGTTTTCCTCTCTCTGGGAGATCACTGCACTGACAAGTCCAATTGACACCTCTCTGTGACACCACGGCGCTGAAAGACCCATTATTCCCCTCTCTGGGACATCACATCAGAACCAATTTAAAACTCTCTCTCATACCACAGCCCTTACAACCCCAATTCCATCCCCTTTGTGGCAACAGACAAGTCATAGCACCTCTGGAACTTTCTCTGGGACTGCACAACAGTGATCACTCCACTTTTCCCCTCTCTGGGACACCACAGCAGTGACAGACTCACTTTTCCCCTCTTTGTGACACCACAGAAGTGACAGGCCCAATTGATGCCTCTCTGTGACACCACAGCAGTGACAGACTCACTTTTCCCCTCTTTGTGACACCACAGAAGTGACAGGCCCAATTGATGCCTCTCTGTGACACCAGTGCAGAGGCAGTCTCAGTTTTTTCCTCTCTCTGACATCACACCAATCAGGGACCCAATTTCCCCTCTCTATGACATCACTGCACTGACAACTCGAATTTACGCCTCTCTGGGACACCACAGTGGTGACAGAGGCATTCTTCCCCTCTCTGGGACATCACAGTCATCACAGCCTCAAATTCATCCCCTTTCTAACACCGCAGCAATGACTGATGCACTTGTCCGCCATTTCTAACATCAGAGCAGTGACAGGCCCAACTTACCTCTGTTTATGACACCAAAGCTGTGGCAGCCTGAGTTTTTTCCTCTCTGTGACATCACAAAAATGAGTGACCCAGTTTCACCTCTCTGTGACATCACTGCAGTCAGTGACAAGTCCAATTTACGCCTCTCTGTGACACCACCACGGTGACAGACTCATTATTCCCTTCTCTGTGACATCACAGCAGAGACAGAACCAATTCAAACCTCTCCCTGAGACCATAGCCATGACATCCCCAACTGCATCCCCTTTGTGGCAACAGACAAGTCAGAACACCTGTGGAACTTTCTCTCAGACTCCACAGCTCTGATAGCCCCTGTTCTCCTCTCTCTGGGACATCACAGCCGTGGGACACCCCAATCTACGCCTCTCGGGGACATCACAGCAGTGAAAGACCCAGTTTCCACCCTTTAAGACATCACAGCACTGACAGACCAAATTTCACCCTTTCTGTCACACCACAGATGGAACAAGCCCAATTTACACCTATCTCTAACACCCCAGCGCTGACAGTGCCAGGTTTCTCCTCTCCGTGACATAACATCAAAGACAAGTGGGAATTCATCCCCTCCTATAGGCCACAGCAGTGACAGCCTCAGTTTTCCTCTCTCTGGGAGATCACTGCACTGACAAGTCCAATTGACACCTCTCTGTGACACCACGGCGCTGAAAGACCCATTATTCCCCTCTCTGGGACATCACATCAGAACCAATTTAAAACTCTCTCTCATACCACAGCCCTTACAACCCCAATTCCATCCCCTTTGTGGCAACAGACAAGTCATAGCACCTCTGGAACTTTCTCTGGGACTGCACAACAGTGATCACTCCACTTTTCCCCTCTCTGGGACACCACAGCAGTGACAGACTCACTTTTCCCCTCTTTGTGACACCACAGAAGTGACAGGCCCAATTGATGCCTCTCTGTGACACCAGTGCAGAGGCAGTCTCAGTTTTTTCCTCTCTCTGACATCACACCAATCAGGGACCCATTTTCCCCTCTCTATGACATCACTGCACTGACAACTCGAATTTACGCCTCTCTGGGACACCACAGTGGTGACAGAGGCATTCTTCCCCTCTCTGGGACATCACAGTCATCACAGCCTCAAATTCATCCCCTTTCTAACACCGCAGCAATGACTGATCCACTTGTCCGCCGTTTGTGACATCAGAGCAGACAGGCCCAACTTACCTCTGTTTATGACACCAAAGCTGTGGCAGCCTCAGTTTTTTCCTCTCTGTGACATCACAAAATTGAGTGACCCAGTTTCACCTCTCTGTGACATCACTGCAGTCAGTGACAAGTCCAATTTACGCCTCTCTGTGACACCACCGCGGTGACAGACTCATTATTCCCTTCTCTGTGACATCACAGCAGAGACAGAACCAATTCAAACCTCTCCCTGAGACCATAGCCATGACATCCCCAACTGCATCCCCTTTGTGGCAACAGACAAGTCAGAACACCTGTGGAACTTTCTCTCAGACTCCACAGCTCTGATAGCCCCTGTTCTCCCCTCTCTGGGACATCACAGCCGTGGGACACCCCAATCTACGCCTCTCGGGGACATCACAGCAGTGAAAGACCCAGTTTCCACCCTTTAAGACATCACAGCACTGACAGACCAAATTTCACTCTTTCTGTCACACCACAGATGGAACAAGGCCAATTTACACCTATCTCTAACACCCCAGCGCTGACAGTGCCAGGTTTCTCCTCTCCGTGACATAACATCAAAGACAAGTGGGAATTCATCCCCTCCTATAGGCCACAGCAGTGACAGCCTCAGTTTTCCTCTCTCTGGGAGATCACTGCACTGACAAGTCCAATTGACACCTCTCTGTGACACCACGGTGCTGAAAGACCCATTATTCCCCTCTCTGGGACATCACATCAGAACCAATTTAAAACTCTCTCTCATACCACAGCCCTTACAACCCCAATTCCATCCCCTTTGTGGCAACAGACAAGTCATAGCACCTCTGGAACTTTCTCTGGGACTGCACAACAGTGATCACTCCACTTTTCCCCTCTCTGGGACACCACAGCAGTGACAGACTCACTTTTCCCCTCTTTGTGACACCACAGAAGTGACAGGCCCAATTGATGCCTCTCTGTGACACCACAGCAGTGACAGACTCACTTTTCCCCTCTTTGTGACACCACAGAAGTGACAGGCCCAATTGATGCCTCTCTGTGACACCAGTGCAGAGGCAGTCTCAGTTTTTTCCTCTCTCTGACATCACACCAATCAGGGACCCAATTTCCCCTCTCTATGACATCACTGCACTGACAACTCGAATTTACGCCTCTCTGGGACACCACAGTGGTGACAGAGGCATTCTTCCCCTCTCTGGGACATCACAGTCATCACAGCCTCAAATTCATCCCCTTTCTAACACCGCAGCAATGACTGATGCACTTGTCCGCCGTTTCTAACATCAGAGCAGTGACAGGCCCAACTTACCTCTGTTTATGACACCAAAGCTGTGGCAGCCTGAGTTTTTTCCTCTCTGTGACATCACAAAAATGAGTGACCCAGTTTCACCTCTCTGTGACATCACTGCAGTCAGTGACAAGTCCAATTTACGCCTCTCTGTGACACCACCGCGGTGACAGACTCATTATTCCCTTCTCTGTGACATCACAGCAGAGACAGAACCAATTCAAACCTCTCCCTGAGACCATAGCCATGACATCCCCAACTGCATCCCCTTTGTGGCAACAGACAAGTCAGAACACCTGTGGAACTTTCTCTCAGACTCCACAGCTCTGATAGCCCCTGTTCTCCTCTCTCTGGGACATCACAGCCGTGGGACACCCCAATCTACGCCTCTCGGGGACATCACAGCAGTGAAAGACCCAGTTTCCACCCTTTAAGACATCACAGCACTGACAGACCAAATTTCACCCTTTCTGTCACACCACAGATGGAACAAGCCCAATTTACACCTATCTCTAACACCCCAGCGCTGACAGTGCCAGGTTTCTCCTCTCCGTGACATAACATCAAAGACAAGTGGGAATTCATCCCCTCCTATAGGCCACAGCAGTGACAGCCTCAGTTTTCCTCTCTCTGGGAGATCACTGCACTGACAAGTCCAATTGACACCTCTCTGTGACACCACGGCGCTGAAAGACCCATTATTCCCCTCTCTGGGACATCACATCAGAACCAATTTAAAACTCTCTCTCATACCACAGCCCTTACAACCCCAATTCCATCCCCTTTGTGGCAACAGACAAGTCATAGCACCTCTGGAACTTTCTCTGGGACTGCACAACAGTGATCACTCCACTTTTCCCCTCTCTGGGACACCACAGCAGTGACAGACTCACTTTTCCCCTCTTTGTGACACCACAGAAGTGACAGGCCCAATTGATGCCTCTCTGTGACACCAGTGCAGAGGCAGTCTCAGTTTTTTCCTCTCTCTGACATCACACCAATCAGGGACCCAATTTCCCCTCTCTATGACATCACTGCACTGACAACTCGAATTTACGCCTCTCTGGGACACCACAGTGGTGACAGAGGCATTCTTCCCCTCTCTGGGACATCACAGTCATCACAGCCTCAAATTCATCCTCTTTCTAACACCGCAGCAATGACTGATCCACTTGTCCGCCGTTTGTGACATCAGAGCAGTGACAGGCCCAACTTACCTCTGTTTATGACACCAAAGCTGTGGCAGCCTCCGTTTTTTCCTCTCTGTGACATCACAAAAATGAGTGACCCAGTTTCACCTCTCTGTGACATCACTGCAGTCAGTGACAAGTCCAATTTACGCCTCTCTGTGACACCACCGCGGTGACAGACTCATTATTCCCTTCTCTGTGACATCACAGCAGAGACAGAACCAATTCAAACCTCTCCCTGATACCATAGCCATGACATCCCCAACTGCATCCCCTTTGTGGCAACAGACAAGTCAGAACACCTGTGGAACTTTCTCTCAGACTCCACAGCTCTGATAGCCCCTGTTCTCCTCTCTCTGGGACATCACAGCCGTGGGACACCCCAATCTACGCCTCTCGGGGACATCACAGCAGTGAATTACCCAGTTTCCACCCTTTAAGACATCACAGCACTGACAGACCAAATTTCACTCTTTCTGTCACACCACAGATGGAACAAGCCCAATTTACACCTATCTCTAACACCCCAGCGCTGACAGTGCCAGGTTTCTCCTCTCCGTGACATAACATCAAAGACAAGTGGGAATTCATCCCCTCCTATAGGCCACAGCAGTGACAGCCTCAGTTTTCCTCTCTCTGGGAGATCACTGCACTGACAAGTCCAATTGACACCTCTCTGTGACACCACGGCACTGAAAGACCCATTATTCCCCTCTCTGGGACATCACATCAGAACCAATTTAAAACTCTCTCTCATACCACAGACCTTACAACCCCAATTCCATCCCCTTTGTGGCAACAGACAAGTCATAGCACCTGTGCAACTTTCTCTGGGACTGCACAACAGTGATCACTCCACTTTTCCCCTCTCTGGGACACCACAGCAGTGACAGACTCACTTTTCCCCTCTTTGTGACACCACAGAAGTGACAGGCCCAATTGATGCCTCTCTGTGACACCAGTGCAGAGGCAGTCTCAGTTTTTTCCTCTCTCTGACATCACACCAATCAGGGACCCAATTTCCCCTCTCTATGACATCACTGCACTGACAACTCGAATTTACACCTCTCTGGGACACCACAGTGGTGACAGAGGCATTCTTCCCCTCTCTGGGACATCACAGTCATCACAGCCTCAAATTCATCCCCTTTCTAACACCGCAGCAATGACTGATCCACTTGTCCTCCGTTTGTGACATCAGAGCAGTGACAGGCCCAACTTACCTCTGTTTATGACACCAAAGCTGTGGCAGCCTGAGTTTTTTCCTCTCTGTGACATCACAAAAATGAGTGACCCAGTTTCACCTCTCTGTGACATCACTGCAGTCAGTGACAAGTCCAATTTACGCCTCTCTGTGACACCACCGCGGTGACAGACTCATTATTCCCTTCTCTGTGACATCACAGCAGAGACAGAACCAATTCAAACCTCTCCCTGAGACCATAGCCATGACATCCCCAACTGCATCCCCTTTGTGGCAACAGACAAGTCAGAACACCTGTGGAACTTTCTGTCAGACTCCACAGCTCTGATAGCCCCTGTTCTCCCCTCTCTGGGACATCACAGCCGTGGGACACCCCAATCTACGCCTCTCTGGGACATCACAGCAGTGAAAGACCCAGTTTCCACCCTTTAAGACATCACAGCACTGACAGACCAAATTTCACTCTTTCTGTCACACCACAGATGGAACAAGCCCAATTTACACCTATCTGTAACACCCCAGCGCTGACAGTGCCAGGTTTCTCCTCTCCGTGACATAACATCAAAGACAAGTGGGAATTCATCCCCTCCTATAGGCCACAGCAGTGACAGCCTCAGTTTTCCTCTCTCTGGGAGATCACTGCACTGACAAGTCCAATTGACACCTCTCTGTGACACCACGGCGCTGAAAGACCCATTATTCCCCTCTCTGGGACATCACATCAGAACCAATTTAAAACTCTCTCTCATACCACAGCCCTTACAACCCCAATTCCATCCCCTTTGTGGCAACAGACAAGTCATAGCACCTGTGCAACTTTCTCTGGAACTGCACAACAGTGATCACTCCACTTTTCCCCTCTCTGGGACACCACAGCAGTGACAGACTCACTTTTCCCCTCTTTGTGACACCACAGAAGTGACAGGCCCAATTGATGCCTCTCTGTGACACCACAGCAGTGACAGACTCACTTTTCCCCTCTTTGTGACACCACAGAAGTGACAGGCCCAATTGATGCCTCTCTGTGACACCAGTGCAGAGGCAGTCTCAGTTTTTTCCTCTCTCTGACATCACACCAATCAGGGACCCATTTTCCCCTCTCTATGACATCACTGCACTGACAACTCGAATTTACGCCTCTCTGGGACTCCACAGTGGTGACAGAGGCATTCTTCCCCTCTCTGGGACATCACAGTCATCACAGCCTCAAATTCATCCCCTTTCTAACACCGCAGCAATGACTGATCCACTTGTCCTCCGTTTGTGACATCAGAGCAGTGACAGGCCCAACTTACCTCTGTTTATGACACCAAAGCTGTGGCAGCCTGAGTTTTTTCCTCTCTGTGACATCACAAAAATGAGTGACCCAGTTTCACCTCTCTGTGACATCACTGCAGTCAGTGACAAGTCCAATTTACGCCTCTCTGTGACACCACCGCGGTGACAGACTCATTATTCCCTTCTCTGTGACATCACAGCAGAGACAGAACCAATTCAAACCTCTCCCTGAGACCATAGCCATGACATCCCCAACTGCATCCCCTTTGTGGCAACAGACAAGTCAGAACACCTGTGGAACTTTCTCTCAGACTCCACAGCTCTGATAGCCCCTGTTCTCCTCTCTCTGGGACATCACAGCCGTGGGACACCCCAATCTACGCCTCTCGGGGACATCACAGCAGTGAAAGACCCAGTTTCCACCCTTTAAGACATCACAGCACTGACAGACCAAATTTCACTCTTTCTGTCACACCACAGATGGAACAAGCCCAATTTACACCTATCTCTAACACCCCAGCGCTGACAGTGCCAGGTTTCTCCTCTCCGTGACATAACATCAAAGACAAGTGGGAATTCATCCCCTCCTATAGGCCACAGCAGTGACAGCCTCAGTTTTCCTCTCTCTGGGAGATCACTGCACTGACAAGTCCAATTGACACCTCTCTGTGACACCACGGCGCTGAAAGACCCATTATTCCCCTCTCTGGGACATCACATCAGAACCAATTTAAAACTCTCTCTCATACCACAGCCCTTACAACCCCAATTCCATCCCCTTTGTGGCAACAGACAAGTCATAGCACCTGTGCAACTTTCTCTGGGACTGCACAACAGTGATCACTCCACTTTTCCCCTCTCTGGGACACCACAGCAGTGACAGACTCACTTTTCCCCTCTTTGTGACACCACAGAAGTGACAGGCCCAATTGATGCCTCTCTGTGACACCACAGCAGTGACAGACTCACTTTTCCCCTCTTTGTGACACCACAGAAGTGACAGGCCCAATTGATGCCTCTCTGTGACACCAGTGCAGAGGCAGTCTCAGTTTTTTCCTCTCTCTGACATCACACCAATCAGGGACCCATTTTCCCCTCTCTATGACATCACTGCACTGACAACTCGAATTTACGCCTCTCTGGGACACCACAGTGGTGACAGAGGCATTCTTCCCCTCTCTGGGACATCACAGTCATCACAGCCTCAAATTCATCCTCTTTCTAACACCGCAGCAATGACTGATCCACTTGTCCTCCGTTTGTGACATCAGAGCAGTGACAGGCCCAACTTACCTCTGTTTATGACACCAAAGCTGTGGCAGCCTCAGTTTTTTCCTCTCTGTGACATCACAAAAATGAGTGACCCAGTTTCACCTCTCTGTGACATCACTGCAGTCAGTGACAAGTCCAATTTACGCCTCTCTGTGACACCACCGCGGTGACAGACTCATTATTCCCTTCTCTGTGACATCACAGCAGAGACAGAACCAATTCAAACCTCTCCCTGAGACCATAGCCATGACATCCCCAACTGCATCCCCTTTGTGGCAACAGACAAGTCAGAACACCTGTGGAACTTTCTCTCAGACTCCACAGCTCTGATAGCCCCTGTTCTCCTCTCTCTGGGACATCACAGCCGTGGGACACCCCAATCTACGCCTCTCTGGGACATCACAGCAGTGAAAGACCCAGTTTCCACCCTTTAAGACATCACAGCACTGACAGACCAAATTTCACTCTTTCTGTCACACCACAGATGGAACAAGCCCAATTTACACCTATCTGTAACACCCCAGCGCTGACAGTGCCAGGTTTCTCCTCTCCGTGACATAACATCAAAGACAAGTGGGAATTCATCCCCTCCTATAGGCCACAGCAGTGACAGCCTCAGTTTTCCTCTCTCTGGGAGATCACTGCACTGACAAGTCCAATTGACACCTCTCTGTGACACCACGGCGCTGAAAGACCCATTATTCCCCTCTCTGGGACATCACATCAGAACCAATTTAAAACTCTCTCTCATACCACAGCCCTTACAACCCCAATTCCATCCCCTTTGTGGCAACAGACAAGTCATAGCACCTGTGCAACTTTCTCTGGAACTGCACAACAGTGATCACTCCACTTTTCCCCTCTCTGGGACACCACAGCAGTGACAGACTCACTTTTCCCCTCTTTGTGACACCACAGAAGTGACAGGCCCAATTGATGCCTCTCTGTGACACCACAGCAGTGACAGACTCACTTTTCCCCTCTTTGTGACACCACAGAAGTGACAGGCCCAATTGATGCCTCTCTGTGACACCAGTGCAGAGGCAGTCTCAGTTTTTTCCTCTCTCTGACATCACACCAATCAGGGACCCATTTTCCCCTCTCTATGACATCACTGCACTGACAACTCGAATTTACGCCTCTCTGGGACTCCACAGTGGTGACAGAGGCATTCTTCCCCTCTCTGGGACATCACAGTCATCACAGCCTCAAATTCATCCCCTTTCTAACACCGCAGCAATGACTGATCCACTTGTCCTCCGTTTGTGACATCAGAGCAGTGACAGGCCCAACTTACCTCTGTTTATGACACCAAAGCTGTGGCAGCCTGAGTTTTTTCCTCTCTGTGACATCACAAAAATGAGTGACCCAGTTTCACCTCTCTGTGACATCACTGCAGTCAGTGACAAGTCCAATTTACGCCTCTCTGTGACACCACCGCGGTGACAGACTCATTATTCCCTTCTCTGTGACATCACAGCAGAGACAGAACCAATTCAAACCTCTCCCTGAGACCATAGCCATGACATCCCCAACTGCATCCCCTTTGTGGCAACAGACAAGTCAGAACACCTGTGGAACTTTCTCTCAGACTCCACAGCTCTGATAGCCCCTGTTCTCCTCTCTCTGGGACATCACAGCCGTGGGACACCCCAATCTACGCCTCTCGGGGACATCACAGCAGTGAAAGACCCAGTTTCCACCCTTTAAGACATCACAGCACTGACAGACCAAATTTCACTCTTTCTGTCACACCACAGATGGAACAAGCCCAATTTACACCTATCTCTAACACCCCAGCGCTGACAGTGCCAGGTTTCTCCTCTCCGTGACATAACATCAAAGACAAGTGGGAATTCATCCCCTACTATAGGCCACAGCAGTGACAGCCTCAGTTTTCCTCTCTCTGGGAGATCACTGCACTGACAAGTCCAATTGACACCTCTCTGTGACACCACGGCGCTGAAAGACCCATTATTCCCCTCTCTGGGACATCACATCAGAACCAATTTAAAACTCTCTCTCATACCACAGCCCTTACAACCCCAATTCCATCCCCTTTGTGGCAACAGACAAGTCATAGCACCTGTGCAACTTTCTCTGGGACTGCACAACAGTGATCACTCCACTTTTCCCCTCTCTGGGACACCACAGCAGTGACAGACTCACTTTTCCCCTCTTTGTGACACCACAGAAGTGACAGGCCCAATTGATGCCTCTCTGTGACACCACAGCAGTGACAGACTCACTTTTCCCCTCTTTGTGACACCACAGAAGTGACAGGCCCAATTGATGCCTCTCTGTGACACCAGTGCAGAGGCAGTCTCAGTTTTTTCCTCTCTCTGACATCACACCAATCAGGGACCCATTTTCCCCTCTCTATGACATCACTGCACTGACAACTCGAATTTACGCCTCTCTGGGACACCACAGTGGTGACAGAGGCATTCTTCCCCTCTCTGGGACATCACAGTCATCACAGCCTCAAATTCATCCTCTTTCTAACACCGCAGCAATGACTGATCCACTTGTCCTCCGTTTGTGACATCAGAGCAGTGACAGGCCCAACTTACCTCTGTTTATGACACCAAAGCTGTGGCAGCCTCAGTTTTTTCCTCTCTGTGACATCACAAAAATGAGTGACCCAGTTTCACCTCTCTGTGACATCACTGCAGTCAGTGACAAGTCCAATTTACGCCTCTCTGTGACACCACCGCGGTGACAGACTCATTATTCCCTTCTCTGTGACATCACAGCAGAGACAGAACCAATTCAAACCTCTCCCTGAGACCATAGCCATGACATCCCCAACTGCATCCCCTTTGTGGCAACAGACAAGTCAGAACACCTGTGGAACTTTCTCTCAGACTCCACAGCTCTGATAGCCCCTGTTCTCCTCTCTCTGGGACATCACAGCCGTGGGACACCCCAATCTACGCCTCTCTGGGACATCACAGCAGTGAAAGACCCAGTTTCCACCCTTTAAGACATCACAGCACTGACAGACCAAATTTCACTCTTTCTGTCACACCACAGATGGAACAAGCCCAATTTACACCTATCTGTAACACCCCAGCGCTGACAGTGCCAGGTTTCTCCTCTCCGTGACATAACATCAAAGACAAGTGGGAATTCATCCCCTCCTATAGGCCACAGCAGTGACAGCCTCAGTTTTCCTCTCTCTGGGAGATCACTGCACTGACAAGTCCAATTGACACCTCTCTGTGACACCACGGCGCTGAAAGACCCATTATTCCCCTCTCTGGGACATCACATCAGAAACAATTTAAAACTCTCTCTCATACCACAGCCCTTACAACCCCAATTCCATCCCCTTTGTGGCAACAGACAAGTCATAGCACCTGTGCAACTTTCTCTGGAACTGCACAACAGTGATCACTCCACTTTTCCCCTCTCTGGGACACCACAGCAGTGACAGACTCACTTTTCCCCTCTTTGTGACACCACAGAAGTGACAGGCCCAATTGATGCCTCTCTGTGACACCACAGCAGTGACAGACTCACTTTTCCCCTCTTTGTGACACCACAGAAGTGACAGGCCCAATTGATGCCTCTCTGTGACACCAGTGCAGAGGCAGTCTCAGTTTTTTCCTCTCTCTGACATCACACCAATCAGGGACCCATTTTCCCCTCTCTATGACATCACTGCACTGACAACTCGAATTTACGCCTCTCTGGGACTCCACAGTGGTGACAGAGGCATTCTTCCCCTCTCTGGGACATCACAGTCATCACAGCCTCAAATTCATCCCCTTTCTAACACCGCAGCAATGACTGATCCACTTGTCCTCCGTTTGTGACATCAGAGCAGTGACAGGCCCAACTTACCTCTGTTTATGACACCAAAGCTGTGGCAGCCTCAGTTTTTTCCTCTCTGTGACATCACAAAAATGAGTGACCCAGTTTCACCTCTCTGTGACATCACTGCAGTCAGTGACAAGTCCAATTTACGCCTCTCTGTGACACCACCGCGGTGACAGACTCATTATTCCCTTCTCTGTGACATCACAGCAGAGACAGAACCAATTCAAACCTCTCCCTGAGACCATAGCCATGACATCCCCAACTGCATCCCCTTTGTGGCAACAGACAAGTCAGAACACCTGTGGAACTTTCTCTCAGACTCCACAGCTCTGATAGCCCCTGTTCTCCTCTCTCTGGGACATCACAGCCGTGGGACACCCCAATCTACGCCTCTCGGGGACATCACAGCAGTGAAAGACCCAGTTTCCACCCTTTAAGACATCACAGCACTGACAGACCAAATTTCACTCTTTCTGTCACACCACAGATGGAACAAGCCCAATTTACACCTATCTCTAACACCCCAGCGCTGACAGTGCCAGGTTTCTCCTCTCCGTGACATAACATCAAAGACAAGTGGGAATTCATCCCCTCCTATAGGCCACAGCAGTGACAGCCTCAGTTTTCCTCTCTCTGGGAGATCACTGCACTGACAAGTCCAATTGACACCTCTCTGTGACACCACGGCGCTGAAAGACCCATTATTCCCCTCTCTGGGACATCACATCAGAACCAATTTAAAACTCTCTCTCATACCACAGCCCTTACAACCCCAATTCCATCCCCTTTGTGGCAACAGACAAGTCATAGCACCTGTGCAACTTTCTCTGGAACTGCACAACAGTGATCACTCCACTTTTCCCCTCTCTGGGACACCACAGCAGTGACAGACTCACTTTTCCCCTCTTTGTGACACCACAGAAGTGACAGGCCCAATTGATGCCTCTCTGTGACACCACAGCAGTGACAGACTCACTTTTCCCCTCTTTGTGACACCACAGAAGTGACAGGCCCAATTGATGCCTCTCTGTGACACCAGTGCAGAGGCAGTCTCAGTTTTTTCCTCTCTCTGACATCACACCAATCAGGGACCCATTTTCCCCTCTCTATGACATCACTGCACTGACAACTCGAATTTACGCCTCTCTGGGACACCACAGTGGTGACAGAGGCATTCTTCCCCTCTCTGGGACATCACAGTCATCACAGCCTCAAATTCATCCTCTTTCTAACACCGCAGCAATGACTGATCCACTTGTCCTCCGTTTGTGACATCAGAGCAGTGACAGGCCCAACTTACCTCTGTTTATGACACCAAAGCTGTGGCAGCCTCAGTTTTTTCCTCTCTGTGACATCACAAAAATGAGTGACCCAGTTTCACCTCTCTGTGACATCACTGCAGTCAGTGACAAGTCCAATTTACGCCTCTCTGTGACACCACCGCGGTGACAGACTCATTATTCCCTTCTCTGTGACATCACAGCAGAGACAGAACCAATTCAAACCTCTCCCTGAGACCATAGCCATGACATCCCCAACTGCATCCCCTTTGTGGCAACAGACAAGTCAGAACACCTGTGGAACTTTCTCTCAGACTCCACAGCTCTGATAGCCCCTGTTCTCCTCTCTCTGGGACATCACAGCCGTGGGACACCCCAATCTACGCCTCTCTGGGACATCACAGCAGTGAAAGACCCAGTTTCCACCCTTTAAGACATCACAGCACTGACAGACCAAATTTCACTCTTTCTGTCACACCACAGATGGAACAAGCCCAATTTACACCTATCTGTAACACCCCAGCGCTGACAGTGCCAGGTTTCTCCTCTCCGTGACATAACATCAAAGACAAGTGGGAATTCATCCCCTCCTATAGGCCACAGCAGTGACAGCCTCAGTTTTCCTCTCTCTGGGAGATCACTGCACTGACAAGTCCAATTGACACCTCTCTGTGACACCACGGCGCTGAAAGACCCATTATTCCCCTCTCTGGGACATCACATCAGAACCAATTTAAAACTCTCTCTCATACCACAGCCCTTACAACCCCAATTCCATCCCCTTTGTGGCAACAGACAAGTCATAGCACCTGTGCAACTTTCTCTGGAACTGCACAACAGTGATCACTCCACTTTTCCCCTCTCTGGGACACCACAGCAGTGACAGACTCACTTTTCCCCTCTTTGTGACACCACAGAAGTGACAGGCCCAATTGATGCCTCTCTGTGACACCACAGCAGTGACAGACTCACTTTTCCCCTCTTTGTGACACCACAGAAGTGACAGGCCCAATTGATGCCTCTCTGTGACACCAGTGCAGAGGCAGTCTCAGTTTTTTCCTCTCTCTGACATCACACCAATCAGGGACCCAATTTCCCCTCTCTATGACATCACTGCACTGACAACTCGAATTTACACCTCTCTGGGACACCACAGTGGTGACAGAGGCATTCTTCCCCTCTCTGGGACATCACAGTCATCACAGCCTCCAATTCATCCCCTTTCTAACACCGCAGCAATGACTGATCCACTTGTCCTCCGTTTGTAACATCAGAGCAGTGACAGGCCCAACTTACCTCTGTTTATGACACCAAAGCTGTGGCAGCCTCAGTTTTTTCCTCTCTGTGACATCACAAAAATGAGTGACCCAGTTTCACCTCTCTGTGACATCACTGCAGTCAGTGACAAGTCCAATTTACGCCTCTCTGTGACACCACCGCGGTGACAGACTCATTATTCCCTTCTCTGTGACATCACAGCAGAGACAGAACCAATTCAAACCTCTCCCTGAGACCATAGCCATGACATCCCCAACTGCATCCCCTTTGTGGCAACAGACAAGTCAGAACACCTGTGGAACTTTCTCTCAGACTCCACAGCTCTGATAGCCCCTGTTCTCCCCTCTCTGGGACATCACAGCCGTGGGACACCCCAATCTACGCCTCTCGGGGACATCACAGCAGTGAAAGACCCAGTTTCCACCCTTTAAGACATCACAGCACTGACAGACCAAATTTCACCCTTTCTGTCACACCACAGATGGAACAAGCCCAATTTACACCTATCTCTAACACCCCAGCGATGACAGTGCCAGGTTTCTCCTCTCCGTGACATAACATCAAAGACAAGTGGGAATTCATCCCCTCCTATAGGCCACAGCAGTGACAGCCTCAGTTTTCCTCTCTCTGGGAGATCACTGCACTGACAAGTCCAATTGACACCTCTCTGTGACACCACGGCGCTGAAAGACCCATTATTCCCCTCTCTGGGACATCACATCAGAACCAATTTAAAACTCTCTCTCATACCACAGCCCTTACAACCCCAATTCCATCCCCTTTGTGGCAACAGACAAGTCATAGCACCTGTGCAACTTTCTCTGGGACTGCACAACAGTGACCACTCCACTTTTCCCCTCTCTGGGACACCACAGCAGTGACAGACTCACTTTTCCCCTCTTTGTGACACCACAGAAGTGACAGGCCCAATTGATGCCTCTCTGTGACACCAGTGCAGAGGCAGTCTCAGTTTTTTCCTCTCTCTGACATCACACCAATCAGGGACCCATTTTCCCCTCTCTATGACATCACTGCACTGACAACTCGAATTTACGCCTCTCTGGGACACCACAGTGGTGACAGAGGCATTCTTCCCCTCTCTGGGACATCACAGTCATCACAGCCTCAAATTCATCCTCTTTCTAACACCGCAGCAATGACTGATCCACTTGTCCTCCGTTTGTGACATCAGAGCAGTGACAGGCCCAACTTACCTCTGTTTATGACACCAAAGCTGTGGCAGCCTCAGTTTTTTCCTCTCTGTGACATCACAAAAATGAGTGACCCAGTTTCACCTCTCTGTGACATCACTGCAGTCAGTGACAAGTCCAATTTACGCCTCTCTGTGACACCACCGCGGTGACAGACTCATTATTCCCTTCTCTGTGACATCACAGCAGAGACAGAACCAATTCAAACCTCTCCCTGAGACCATAGCCATGACATCCCCAACTGCATCCCCTTTGTGGCAACAGACAAGTCAGAACACCTGTGGAACTTTCTCTCAGACTCCACAGCTCTGATAGCCCCTGTTCTCCTCTCTCTGGGACATCACAGCCGTGGGACACCCCAATCTACGCCTCTCTGGGACATCACAGCAGTGAAAGACCCAGTTTCCACCCTTTAAGACATCACAGCACTGACAGACCAAATTTCACTCTTTCTGTCACACCACAGATGGAACAAGCCCAATTTACACCTATCTGTAACACCCCAGCGCTGACAGTGCCAGGTTTCTCCTCTCCGTGACATAACATCAAAGACAAGTGGGAATTCATCCCCTCCTATAGGCCACAGCAGTGACAGCCTCAGTTTTCCTCTCTCTGGGAGATCACTGCACTGACAAGTCCAATTGACACCTCTCTGTGACACCACGGCGCTGAAAGACCCATTATTCCCCTCTCTGGGACATCACATCAGAACCAATTTAAAACTCTCTCTCATACCACAGCCCTTACAACCCCAATTCCATCCCCTTTGTGGCAACAGACAAGTCATAGCACCTGTGCAACTTTCTCTGGGACTGCACAACAGTGATCACTCCACTTTTCCCCTCTCTGGGACACCACAGCAGTGTCAGACTCACTTTTCCCCTCTTTGTGACACCACAGAAGTGACAGGCCCAATTGATGCCTCTCTGTGACACCACAGCAGTGACAGACTCACTTTTCCCCTCTTTGTGACACCACAGAAGTGACAGGCCCAATTGATGCCTCTCTGTGACACCAGTGCAGAGGCAGTCTCAGTTTTTTCCTCTCTCTGACATCACACCAATCAGGGACCCAATTTCCCCTCTCTATGACATCACTGCACTGACAACTCGAATTTACACCTCTCTGGGACACCACAGTGGTGACAGAGGCATTCTTCCCCTCTCTGGGACATCACAGTCATCACAGCCTCCAATTCATCCCCTTTCTAACACCGCAGCAATGACTGATCCACTTGTCCTCCGTTTGTGACATCAGAGCAGTGACAGGCCCAACTTACCTCTGTTTATGACACCAAAGCTGTGGCAGCCTCAGTTTTTTCCTCTCTGTGACAACACAAAAATAAGTGACCCAGTTTCACCTCTCTGTGACATCACTGCAGTCAGTGACAAGTCCAATTTACGCCTCTCTGTGACACCACCGCGGTGACAGACTCATTATTCCCTTCTCTGTGACATCACAGCAGAGACAGAACCAATTAAAACCTCTCCCTGATACCATAGCCATGACATCCCCAACTGCATCCCCTTTGTGCCAACAGACAAGTCAGAACACCTGTGGAACTTTCTCTCAGACTCCACAGCTCTGATAGCCCCTGTTCTCCCCTCTCTGGGACATCACAGCCGTGGGACACCCCAATCTACGCCTCTCGGGGACATCACAGCAGTGAAAGACCCAGTTTCCACCCTTTAAGACATCACAGCACTGACAGACCAAATTTCACTCTTTCTGTCACACCACAGATGGAACAAGCCCAATTTACACCTATCTGTAACACCCCAGCGCTGACAGTGCCAGGTTTCTCCTCTCCGTGACATAACATCAAAGACAAGTGGGAATTCATCCCCTCCTATAGGCCACAGCAGTGACAGCCTCAGTTTTCCTCTCTCTGGGAGATCACTGCACTGACAAGTCCAATTGACACCTCTCTGTGACACCACGGCGCTGAAAGACCCATTATTCCCCTCTCTGGGACATCACATCAGAACCAATTTAAAACTCTCTCTCATACCACAGCCCTTACAACCCCAATTCCATCCCCTTTGTGGCAACAGACAAGTCATAGCACCTGTGCAACTTTCTCTGGAACTGCACAACAGTGATCACTCCACTTTTCCCCTCTCTGGGACACCACAGCAGTGACAGACTCACTTTTCCCCTCTTTGTGACACCACAGAAGTGACAGGCCCAATTGATGCCTCTCTGTGACACCACAGCAGTGACAGACTCACTTTTCCCCTCTTTGTGACACCACAGAAGTGACAGGCCCAATTGATGCCTCTCTGTGACACCAGTGCAGAGGCAGTCTCAGTTTTTTCCTCTCTCTGACATCACACCAATCAGGGACCCATTTTCCCCTCTCTATGACATCACTGCACTGACAACTCGAATTTACGCCTCTCTGGGACACCACAGTGGTGACAGAGGCATTCTTCCCCTCTCTGGGACATCACAGTCATCACAGCCTCAAATTCATCCTCTTTCTAACACCGCAGCAATGACTGATCCACTTGTCCTCCGTTTGTGACATCAGAGCAGTGACAGGCCCAACTTACCTCTGTTTATGACACCAAAGCTGTGGCAGCCTCAGTTTTTTCCTCTCTGTGACATCACAAAAATGAGTGACCCAGTTTCACCTCTCTGTGACATCACTGCAGTCAGTGACAAGTCCAATTTACGCCTCTCTGTGACACCACCGCGGTGACAGACTCATTATTCCCTTCTCTGTGACATCACAGCAGAGACAGAACCAATTCAAACCTCTCCCTGAGACCATAGCCATGACATCCCCAACTGCATCCCCTTTGTGGCAACAGACAAGTCAGAACACCTGTGGAACTTTCTCTCAGACTCCACAGCTCTGATAGCCCCTGTTCTCCTCTCTCTGGGACATCACAGCCGTGGGACACCCCAATCTACGCCTCTCTGGGACATCACAGCAGTGAAAGACCCAGTTTCCACCCTTTAAGACATCACAGCACTGACAGACCAAATTTCACTCTTTCTGTCACACCACAGATGGAACAAGCCCAATTTACACCTATCTGTAACACCCCAGCGCTGACAGTGCCAGGTTTCTCCTCTCCGTGACATAACATCAAAGACAAGTGGGAATTCATCCCCTCCTATAGGCCACAGCAGTGACAGCCTCAGTTTTCCTCTCTCTGGGAGATCACTGCACTGACAAGTCCAATTGACACCTCTCTGTGACACCACGGCGCTGAAAGACCCATTATTCCCCTCTCTGGGACATCACATCAGAACCAATTTAAAACTCTCTCTCATACCACAGCCCTTACAACCCCAATTCCATCCCCTTTGTGGCAACAGACAAGTCATAGCACCTGTGCAACTTTCTCTGGAACTGCACAACAGTGATCACTCCACTTTTCCCCTCTCTGGGACACCACAGCAGTGACAGACTCACTTTTCCCCTCTTTGTGACACCACAGAAGTGACAGGCCCAATTGATGCCTCTCTGTGACACCACAGCAGTGACAGACTCACTTTTCCCCTCTTTGTGACACCACAGAAGTGACAGGCCCAATTGATGCCTCTCTGTGACACCAGTGCAGAGGCAGTCTCAGTTTTTTCCTCTCTCTGACATCACACCAATCAGGGACCCAATTTCCCCTCTCTATGACATCACTGCACTGACAACTCGAATTTACACCTCTCTGGGACACCACAGTGGTGACAGAGGCATTCTTCCCCTCTCTGGGACATCACAGTCATCACAGCCTCCAATTCATCCCCTTTCTAACACCGCAGCAATGACTGATCCACTTGTCCTCCGTTTGTAACATCAGAGCAGTGACAGGCCCAACTTACCTCTGTTTATGACACCAAAGCTGTGGCAGCCTCAGTTTTTTCCTCTCTGTGACATCACAAAAATGAGTGACCCAGTTTCACCTCTCTGTGACATCACTGCAGTCAGTGACAAGTCCAATTTACGCCTCTCTGTGACACCACCGCGGTGACAGACTCATTATTCCCTTCTCTGTGACATCACAGCAGAGACAGAACCAATTCAAACCTCTCCCTGAGACCATAGCCATGACATCCCCAACTGCATCCCCTTTGTGGCAACAGACAAGTCAGAACACCTGTGGAACTTTCTCTCAGACTCCACAGCTCTGATAGCCCCTGTTCTCCCCTCTCTGGGACATCACAGCCGTGGGACACCCCAATCTACGCCTCTCGGGGACATCACAGCAGTGAAAGACCCAGTTTCCACCCTTTAAGACATCACAGCACTGACAGACCAAATTTCACCCTTTCTGTCACACCACAGATGGAACAAGCCCAATTTACACCTATCTCTAACACCCCAGCGATGACAGTGCCAGGTTTCTCCTCTCCGTGACATAACATCAAAGACAAGTGGGAATTCATCCCCTCCTATAGGCCACAGCAGTGACAGCCTCAGTTTTCCTCTCTCTGGGAGATCACTGCACTGACAAGTCCAATTGACACCTCTCTGTGACACCACGGCGCTGAAAGACCCATTATTCCCCTCTCTGGGACATCACATCAGAACCAATTTAAAACTCTCTCTCATACCACAGCCCTTACAACCCCAATTCCATCCCCTTTGTGGCAACAGACAAGTCATAGCACCTGTGCAACTTTCTCTGGGACTGCACAACAGTGACCACTCCACTTTTCCCCTCTCTGGGACACCACAGCAGTGACAGACTCACTTTTCCCCTCTTTGTGACACCACAGAAGTGACAGGCCCAATTGATGCCTCTCTGTGACACCAGTGCAGAGGCAGTCTCAGTTTTTTCCTCTCTCTGACATCACACCAATCAGGGACCCATTTTCCCCTCTCTATGACATCACTGCACTGACAACTCGAATTTACGCCTCTCTGGGACACCACAGTGGTGACAGAGGCATTCTTCCCCTCTCTGGGACATCACAGTCATCACAGCCTCAAATTCATCCTCTTTCTAACACCGCAGCAATGACTGATCCACTTGTCCTCCGTTTGTGACATCAGAGCAGTGACAGGCCCAACTTACCTCTGTTTATGACACCAAAGCTGTGGCAGCCTCAGTTTTTTCCTCTCTGTGACATCACAAAAATGAGTGACCCAGTTTCACCTCTCTGTGACATCACTGCAGTCAGTGACAAGTCCAATTTACGCCTCTCTGTGACACCACCGCGGTGACAGACTCATTATTCCCTTCTCTGTGACATCACAGCAGAGACAGAACCAATTCAAACCTCTCCCTGAGACCATAGCCATGACATCCCCAACTGCATCCCCTTTGTGGCAACAGACAAGTCAGAACACCTGTGGAACTTTCTCTCAGACTCCACAGCTCTGATAGCCCCTGTTCTCCTCTCTCTGGGACATCACAGCCGTGGGACACCCCAATCTACGCCTCTCTGGGACATCACAGCAGTGAAAGACCCAGTTTCCACCCTTTAAGACATCACAGCACTGACAGACCAAATTTCACTCTTTCTGTCACACCACAGATGGAACAAGCCCAATTTACACCTATCTGTAACACCCCAGCGCTGACAGTGCCAGGTTTCTCCTCTCCGTGACATAACATCAAAGACAAGTGGGAATTCATCCCCTCCTATAGGCCACAGCAGTGACAGCCTCAGTTTTCCTCTCTCTGGGAGATCACTGCACTGACAAGTCCAATTGACACCTCTCTGTGACACCACGGCGCTGAAAGACCCATTATTCCCCTCTCTGGGACATCACATCAGAACCAATTTAAAACTCTCTCTCATACCACAGCCCTTACAACCCCAATTCCACCCCCTTTGTGGCAACAGACAAGTCATAGCACCTGTGCAACTTTCTCTGGGACTGCACAACAGTGATCACTCCACTTTTCCCCTCTCTGGGACACCACAGCAGTGTCAGACTCACTTTTCCCCTCTTTGTGACACCACAGAAGTGACAGGCCCAATTGATGCCTCTCTGTGACACCACAGCAGTGACAGACTCACTTTTCCCCTCTTTGTGACACCACAGAAGTGACAGGCCCAATTGATGCCTCTCTGTGACACCAGTGCAGAGGCAGTCTCAGTTTTTTCCTCTCTCTGACATCACACCAATCAGGGACCCAATTTCCCCTCTCTATGACATCACTGCACTGACAACTCGAATTTACACCTCTCTGGGACACCACAGTGGTGACAGAGGCATTCTTCCCCTCTCTGGGACATCACAGTCATCACAGCCTCCAATTCATCCCCTTTCTAACACCGCAGCAATGACTGATCCACTTGTCCTCCGTTTGTGACATCAGAGCAGTGACAGGCCCAACTTACCTCTGTTTATGACACCAAAGCTGTGGCAGCCTCAGTTTTTTCCTCTCTGTGACAACACAAAAATAAGTGACCCAGTTTCACCTCTCTGTGACATCACTGCAGTCAGTGACAAGTCCAATTTACGCCTCTCTGTGACACCACCGCGGTGACAGACTCATTATTCCCTTCTCTGTGACATCACAGCAGAGACAGAACCAATTAAAACCTCTCCCTGATACCATAGCCATGACATCCCCAACTGCATCCCCTTTGTGCCAACAGACAAGTCAGAACACCTGTGGAACTTTCTCTCAGACTCCACAGCTCTGATAGCCCCTGTTCTCCCCTCTCTGGGACATCACAGCCGTGGGACACCCCAATCTACGCCTCTCGGGGACATCACAGCAGTGAAAGACCCAGTTTCCACCCTTTAAGACATCACAGCACTGACAGACCAAATTTCACTCTTTCTGTCACACCACAGATGGAACAAGCCCAATTTACACCTATCTCTAACACCCCAGCGCTGACAGTGCCAGGTTTCTCCTCTCCGTGACATAACATCAAAGACAAGTGGGAATTCATCCCCTCCTATAGGCCACAGCAGTGACAGCCTCAGTTTTCCTCTCTCTGGGAGATCACTGCACTGACAAGTCCAATTGACACCTCTCTGTGACACCACGGCGCTGAAAGACCCATTATTCCCCTCTCTGGGACATCACATCAGAACCAATTTAAAACTCTCTCTCATACCACAGCCCTTACAACCCCAATTCCATCCCCTTTGTGGCAACAGACAAGTCATAGCACCTCTGGAACTTTCTCTGGGACTGCACAACAGTGATCACTCCACTTTTCCCCTCTCTGGGACACCACAGCAGTGACAGACTCACTTTTCCCCTCTTTGTGACACCACAGAAGTGACAGGCCCAATTGATGCCTCTCTGTGACACCAGTGCAGAGGCAGTCTCAGTTTTTTCCTCTCTCTGACATCACACCAATCAGGGACCCATTTTCCCCTCTCTATGACATCACTGCACTGACAACTCGAATTTACGCCTCTCTGGGACACCACAGTGGTGACAGAGGCATTCTTCCCCTCTCTGGGACATCACAGTCATCACAGCCTCAAATTCATCCTCTTTCTAACACCGCAGCAATGACTGATCCACTTGTCCTCCGTTTGTGACATCAGAGCAGTGACAGGCCCAACTTACCTCTGTTTATGACACCAAAGCTGTGGCAGCCTCAGTTTTTTCCTCTCTGTGACATCACAAAAATGAGTGACCCAGTTTCACCTCTCTGTGACATCACTGCAGTCAGTGACAAGTCCAATTTACGCCTCTCTGTGACACCACCGCGGTGAAAGACTCATTATTCCCTTCTCTGTGACATCACAGCAGAGACAGAACCAATTCAAACCTCTCCCTGAGACCATAGCCATGACATCCCCAACTGCATCCCCTTTGTGGCAACAGACAAGTCAGAACACCTGTGGAACTTTCTCTCAGACTCCACAGCTCTGATAGCCCCTGTTCTCCCCTCTCTGGGACATCACAGCCGTGGGACACCCCAATCTACGCCTCTCGGGGACATCACAGCAGTGAAAGACCCAGTTTCCACCCTTTAAGACATCACAGCACTGACAGACCAAATTTCACCCTTTCTGTCACACCACAGATGGAACAAGCCCAATTTACACCTATCTGTAACACCCCAGCGATGACAGTGCCAGGTTTCTCCTCTCCGTGACATAACATCAAAGACAAGTGGGAATTCATCCCCTCCTATAGGCCACAGCAGTGACAGCCTCAGTTTTCCTCTCTCTGGGAGATCACTGCACTGACAAGTCCAATTGACACCTCTCTGTGACACCACGGCACTGAAAGACCCATTATTCCCCTCTCTGGGACATCACATCAGAACCAATTTAAAACTCGCTCTCATACCACAGCCCTTACAACCCCAATTCCATCCCCTTTGTGGCAACAGACAAGTCATAGCACCTTAGGAACTTTCTCTGGGACTGCACAACAGTGATCACTCCACTTTTCCCCTCTCTGGGACACCACAGCAGTGACAGACTCACTTTTCCCCTCTTTGTGACACCACAGAAGTGACAGGCCCAATTGATGCCTCTCTGTGACACCAGTGCAGAGGCAGTCTCAGTTTTTTCCTCTCTCTGACATCACACCAATCAGGGACCCATTTTCCCCTCTCTATGACATCACTGCACTGACAACTCGAATTTACGCCTCTCTGGGACACCACAGTGGTGACAGAGGCATTCTTCCCCTCTCTGGGACATCACAGTCATCACAGCCTCAAATTCATCCTCTTTCTAACACCGCAGCAATGACTGATCCACTTGTCCTCCGTTTGTGACATCAGAGCAGTGACAGGCCCAACTTACCTCTGTTTATGACACCAAAGCTGTGGCAGCCTCAGTTTTTTCCTCTCTGTGACATCACAAAAATGAGTGACCCAGTTTCACCTCTCTGTGACATCACTGCAGTCAGTGACAAGTCCAATTTACGCCTCTCTGTGACACCACCGCGGTGACAGACTCATTATTCCCTTCTCTGTGACATCACAGCAGAGACAGAACCAATTAAAACCTCTCCCTGATACCATAGCCATGAAATCCCCAACTGCATCCCCTTTGTGGCAACAGACAAGTCAGAACACCTGTGGAACTTTCTCTCAGACTCCACAGCTCTGATAGCCCCTGTTCTCCCCTCTCTGGGACATCACAGCCGTGGGACACCCCAATCTACGCCTCTCGGGGACATCACAGCAGTGAAAGACCCAGTTTCCACCCTTTAAGACATCACAGCACTGACAGACCAAATTTCACTTTTTCTGTCACACCACAGATGGAACAAGCCCAATGTTACCGCTGAAGATGAATAGATCACACGGACACAGGTCGAGGTGTGGTGAAGAGAAGAGAGAGTTTATTTTTATCTCCAGGATTTATAGGTTTCTGACCACGGCCAGAGATTGGATGGTCAGGATAACACTTTCTCACTGCACTGGCCATGAGAGATGTCCATCACAAGACGTGTAACAGAAAGAATGTACACATACCTATGTTTACAGTTACTGTCCTGGGAAAGTCTTTAGAAAACTAAGTTAGCAAGCTCAGAAGCTGAGTTTTCAGGGCGACAGCCCAATTTACACCTATCTGTAACACCCCAGCGCTGACAGTGCCAGGTTTCTCCTCTCCGTGACATAACATCAAAGACAAGTGGGAATTCATCCCCTCCTATAGGCCACAGCAGTGACAGCCTCAGTTTTCCTCTCTCTGGGAGATCACTGCACTGACAAGTCCAATTGACACCTCTCTGTGACACCACGGCGCTGAAAGACCCATTATTCCCCTCTCTGGGACATCACATCAGAACCAATTTAAAACTCTCTCTCATACCACAGCCCTAACAACCCCAATTCCATCCCCTTTGTGGCAACAGACAAGTCATAGCACCTGTGCAACTTTCTCTGGGACTGCACAACAGTGATCACTCCACTTTTCCCCTCTCTGGGACACCACAGCAGTGACAGACTCACTTTTCCCCTCTTTGTGACACCACAGAAGTGACAGGCCCAATTGATGCCTCTTTGTGACACCACAGCAGTGACAGACTCACTTTTCCCCTCTTTGTGACACCACAGAAGTGACAGGCCCAATTGATGCCTCTCTGTGACACCAGTGCAGAGGCAGTCTCAGTTTTTTCCTCTCTCTGACATCACACCAATCAGGGACCCATTTTCCCCTCTCTATGACATCACTGCACTGACAACTCGAATTTACGCCTCTCTGGGACACCACAGTGGTGACAGAGGCATTCTTCCCCTCTCTGGGACATCACAGTCATCACAGCCTCAAATTCATCCTCTTTCTAACACCGCAGCAATGACTGATCCACTTGTCCTCCGTTTGTGACATCAGAGCAGTGACAGGCCCAACTTACCTCTGTTTATGACACCAAAGCTGTGGCAGCCTCAGTTTTTTCCTCTCTGTGACATCACAAAAATGAGTGACCCAGTTTCACCTCTCTGTGACATCACTGCAGTCAGTGACAAGTCCAATTTACGCCTCTCTGTGACACCACCGCGGTGACAGACTCATTATTCCCTTCTCTGTGACATCACAGCAGAGACAGAACCAATTCAAACCTCTCCCTGATACCATAGCCATGACATCCCCAACTGCATCCCCTTTGTGGCAACAGACAAGTCAGAACACCTGTGGAACTTTCTCTCAGACTCCACAGCTCTGATAGCCCCTGTTCTCCCCTCTCTGGGACATCACAGCCGTGGGACACCCCAATCTACGCCTCTCGGGGACATCACAGCAGTGAAAGACCCAGTTTCCACCCTTTAAGACATCACAGCACTGACAGACCAAATTTCACTCTTTCTGTCACACCACAGATGGAACAAGCCCAATTTACACCTATCTGTAACACCCCAGCGCTGACAGTGCCCGGTTTCTCGTCTCCGTGACATAACATCAAAGACAAGTGGGAATTCATCCCCTCCTATAGGCCACAGCAGTGACAGCCTCAGTTTTCCTCTCTCTGGGAGATCACTGCACTGACAAGTCCAATTGACACCTCTCTGTGACACCACGGCGCTGAAAGACCCATTATTCCCCTCTCTGGGACATCACATCAGAACCAATTTAAAACTCTCTCTCATACCACAGCCCTAACAACCCCAATTCCATCCCCTTTGTGGCAACAGACAAGTCATAGCACCTCTGGAACTTTCTCTGGGACTGCACAACAGTGATCACTCCATATTTCCCCTCTCTGGGACACCACAGCAGTGACAGACTCACTTTTCCCCTCTTTGTGACACCACAGAAGTGACAGGCCCAATTGATGCCTCTCTGTGACACCAGTGCAGAGGCAGTCTCAGTTTTTTCCTCTCTCTGACATCACACCAATCAGGGACCCATTTTCCCCTCTCTATGACATCACTGCACTGACAACTCGAATTTACGCCTCTCTGGGACACCACAGTGGTGACAGAGGCATTCTTCCCCTCTCTGGGACATCACAGTCATCACAGCCTCAAATTCATCCTCTTTCTAACACCGCAGCAATGACTGATCCACTTGTCCTCCGTTTGTGACATCAGAGCAGTGACAGGCCCAACTTACCTCTGTTTATGACACCAAAGCTGTGGCAGCCTCAGTTTTTTCCTCTCTGTGACATCACAAAAATGAGTGACCCAGTTTCACCTCTCTGTGACATCACTGCAGTCAGTGACAAGTCCAATTTACGCCTCTCTGTGACACCACCGCGGTGACAGACTCATTATTCCCTTCTCTGTGACATCACAGCAGAGACAGAACCAATTCAAACCTCTCCCTGATACCATAGCCATGACATCCCCAACTGCATCCCCTTTGTGGCAACAGACAAGTCAGAACACCTGTGGAACTTTCTCTCAGACTCCACAGCTCTGATAGCCCCTGTTCTCCCCTCTCTGGGACATCACAGCCGTGGGACACCCCAATCTACGCCTCTCGGGGACATCACAGCAGTGAAAGACCCAGTTTCCACCCTTTAAGACATCACAGCACTGACAGACCAAATTTCACTCTTTCTGTCACACCACAGATGGAACAAGCCCAATTTACACCTATCTGTAACACCCCAGCGCTGACAGTGCCCGGTTTCTCGTCTCCGTGACATAACATCAAAGACAAGTGGGAATTCATCCCCTCCTATAGGCCACAGCAGTGACAGCCTCAGTTTTCCTCTCTCTGGGAGATCACTGCACTGACAAGTCCAATTGACACCTCTCTGTGACACCACGGCGCTGAAAGACCCATTATTCCCCTCTCTGGGACATCACATCAGAACCAATTTAAAACTCTCTCTCATACCACAGCCCTAACAACCCCAATTCCATCCCCTTTGTGGCAACAGACAAGTCATAGCACCTCTGGAACTTTCTCTGGGACTGCACAACAGTGATCACTCCACTTTTCCCCTCTCTGGGACACCACAGCAGTGACAGACTCACTTTTCCCCTCTTTGTGACACCACAGAAGTGACAGGCCCAATTGATGCCTCTCTGTGACACCAGTGCAGAGGCAGTCTCAGTTTTTTCCTCTCTCTGACATCACACCAATCAGGGACCCATTTTCCCCTCTCTATGACATCACTGCACTGACAACTCGAATTTACGCCTCTCTGGGACACCACAGTGGTGACAGAGGCATTCTTCCCCTCTCTGGGACATCACAGTCATCACAGCCTCAAATTCATCCTCTTTCTAACACCGCAGCAATGACTGATCCACTTGTCCTCCGTTTGTGACATCAGAGCAGTGACAGGCCCAACTTACCTCTGTTTATGACACCAAAGCTGTGGCAGCCTCAGTTTTTTCCTCTCTGTGACATCACAAAAATGAGTGACCCAGTTTCACCTCTCTGTGACATCACTGCAGTCAGTGACAAGTCCAATTTACGCCTCTCTGTGACACCACCGCGGTGACAGACTCATTATTCCCTTCTCTGTGACATCACAGCAGAGACAGAACCAATTCAAACCTCTCCCTGAGACCATAGCCATGACATCCCCAACTGCATCCCCTTTGTGGCAACAGACAAGTCAGAACACCTGTGGAACTTTCTCTCAGACTCCACAGCCCTGATAGCCCCTGTTCTCCCCTCTCTGGGACATCACAGCCGTGGGACACCCCAATCTACGCCTCTCAGGGACATCACAGCAGTGAAAGACCCAGTTTCCACCCTTTAAGACATCACAGCACTGACAGACCAAATTTCACCCTTTCTGTCACACCACAGATGGAACAAGCCCAATTTACACCTATCTGTAACACCCCAGCGCTGACAGTGCCACGTTTCTCCTCTCCGTGACATAACATCAAAGACAAGTGGGAATTCATCCCCTCCTATAGGCCACAGCAGTGACAGCCTCAGTTTTCCTCTCTCTGGGAGATCACTGCACTGACAAGTCCAATTGACACCTCTCTGTGACACCACGGCGCTGAAAGACCCATTATTCCCCTCTCTGGGACATCACATCAGAACCAATTTAAAACTCTCTCTCATACCACAGCCCTAACAACCCCAATTCCATCCCCTTTGTGGGAACAGACAAGTCATAGCACCTCTGGAACATTCTCTGGGACTGCACAACAGTGATCACTCCACTTTTCCCCTCTCTGGGACACCACAGCAGTGACAGACTCACTTTTCCCCACTTTGTGACACCACAGAAGCGACAGGCCCAATTGATGCCTCTTTGTGACACCACAGCAGTGACAGACTCACTTTTCCCCTCTTTGTGACACCACAGAAGTGACAGGCCCAATTGATGCCTCTCTGTGACACCAGTGCAGAGGCAGTCTCAGTTTTTTCCTCTCTCTGACATCACACCAATCAGGGACCCATTTTCCCCTCTCTATGACATCACTGCACTGACAACTCGAATTTACGCCTCTCTGGGACACCACAGTGGTGACAGAGGCATTCTTCCCCTCTCTGGGACATCACAGTCATCACAGCATCAAATTCATCCTCTTTCTAACACCGCAGCAATGACTGATCCACTTGTCCTCCATTTGTGACATCAGAGCAGTGACAGGCCCAACTTACCTCTGTTTATGACACCAAAGCTGTGGCAGCCTCAGTTTTTTCCTCTCTGTGACATCACAAAAATGAGTGACCCAGTTTCAACTCTCTGTGACATCACTGCAGTCAGTGACAAGTCCAATTTACGCCTCTCTGTGACACCACCGCGGTGACAGACTCATTATTCCCTTCTCTGTGACATCATAGCAGAGACAGAACCACTTAAAACCTCTCCCTGATACCATAGCCATGACATCCCCAACTGCATCCCCTTTGTGGCAACAGACAAGTCAGAACACCTGTGGAACTTTCTCTCAGACTCCACAGCTCTGATAGCCCCTGTTCTCCCCTCTCTGGGACATCACAGCCGTGGGACATCCCAATCTACGCCTCTCGGGGACATCACAGCAGTGAAAGACCCAGTTTCCACCCTTTAAGACATCACAGCACTGACAGACCAAATTTCACTCTTTCTGTCACACCACAGATGGAACAAGCTCAATTTACACCTATCTGTAACACCCCAGCGCTGACAGTGCCCGGTTTCTCCTCTCCGTGACATAACATCAAAGACAAGTGGGAATTCATCCCCTCCTATAGGCCACAGCAGTGACAGCCTCAGTTTTCCTCTCTCTGGGAGATCACTGCACTGACAAGTCCAATTGACACCTCTCTGTGACACCACGGCGCTGAAAGACCCATTATTCCCCTCTCTGGGACATCACATCAGAACCAATTTAAAACTCTCTCTCATACCACAGCCCTAACAACCCCAATTCCATCCCCTTTGTGGCAACAGACAAGTCATAGCACCTCTGGAACTTTCTCTGGGACTGCACAACAGTGATCACTCCACTTTTCCCCTCTCTGGGACACCACAGCAGTGACAGACTCACTTTTCCCCTCTTTGTGACACCACAGAAGTGACAGGCCCAATTGATGCCTCTCTGTGACACCAGTGCAGAGGCAGTCTCAGTTTTTTCCTCTCTCTGACATCACACCAATCAGGGACCCATTTTCCCCTCTCTATGACATCACTGCACTGACAACTCGAATTTACGCCTCTCTGGGACACCACAGTGGTGACAGAGGCATTCTTCCCCACTCTGGGACATCACAGTCATCACAGCCTCAAATTCATCCTCTTTCTAACACCGCAGCAATGACTGATCCACTTGTCCTCCGTTTGTGACATCAGAGCAGTGACAGGCCCAACTTACCTCTGTTTATGACACCAAAGCTGTAGCAGCCTCAGTTTTTTCCTCTCTGTGACATCACAAAAATGAGTGACCCAGTTTCACCTCTCTGTGACATCACTGCAGTCAGTGACAAGTCCAATTTACGCCTCTCTGTGACACCACCGCGGTGACAGACTCATTATTCCCTTCTCTGTGACATCATAGCAGAGACAGAACCAATTAAAACCTCTCCCTGATACCATAGCCATGACATCCCCAACTGCATCCCCTTTGTGGCAACAGACAAGTCAGAACACCTGTGGAACTTTCTCTCAGACTCCACAGCTCTGATAGCCCCTGTTCTCCCCTCTCTGGGACATCACAGCCGTGGGACACCCCAATCTACGCCTCTCGGGGACATCACAGCAGTGAAAGACCCAGTTTCCACCCTTTAAGACATCACAGCACTGACAGACCAAATTTCACTCTTTCTGTCACACCACAGATGGAACAAGCCCAATTTACACCTATCTGTAACACCCCAGCGCTGACAGTGCCCGGTTTCTCCTCTCCGTGACATAACATCAAAGACAAGTGGGAATTCATCCCCTCCTATAGGCCACAGCAGTGACAGCCTCAGTTTTCCTCTCTCTGGGAGATCACTGCACTGACAAGTCCAATTGACACCTCTCTGTGACACCACGGCGCTGAAAGACCCATTATTCCCCTCTCTGGGACATCACATCAGAACCAATTTAAAACTCTCTCTCATACCACAGCCCTAACAACCCCAATTCCATCCCCTTTGTGGCAACAGACAAGTCATAGCACCTCTGGAACTTTCTCTGGGACTGCACAACAGTGATCACTCCACTTTTCCCCTCTCTGGGACACCACAGCAGTGACAGACTCACTTTTCCCCTCTTTGTGACACCACAGAAGTGACAGGCCCAATTGATGCCTCTCTGTGACACCAGTGCAGAGGCAGTCTCAGTTTTTTCCTCTCTCTGACATCACACCAATCAGGGACCCATTTTCCCCTCTCTATGACATCACTGCACTGACAACTCGAATTTACGCCTCTCTGGGACACCACAGTGGTGACAGAGGCATTCTTCCCCTCTCTGGGACATCACAGTCATCACAGCCTCAAATTCAGCCTCTTTCTAACACCGCAGCAATGACTGATCCACTTGTCCTCCGTTTGTGACATCAGAGCAGTGACAGGCCCAACTTACCTCTGTTTATGACACCAAAGCTGTGGCAGCCTCAGTTTTTTCCTCTCTGTGACATCACAAAAATGAGTGACCCAGTTTCACCTCTCTGTGACATCACTGCAGTCAGTGACAAGTCCAATTTACGCCTCTCTGTGACACCACCGCGGTGACAGACTCATTATTCCCTTCTCTGTGACATCACAGCAGAGACAGAACCAATTCAAACCTCTCCCTGATACCATAGCCATGACATCCCCAACTGCATCCTCTTTGTGGCAACAGACAAGTCAGAACACCTGTGGAACTTTCTCTCAGACTCCACAGCTCTGATAGCCTCTGTTCTCCCCTCTCTGGGACATCACAGCCGTGGGACACCCCAATCTACGCCTCTCGGGGACATCACAGCAGTGAAAGACCCAGTTTCCACCCTTTAAGACATCACAGCACTGACAGACCAAATTTCACTCTTTCTGTCACACCACAGATGGAACAAGCCCAATTTACACCTATCTGTAACACCCCAGCGCTGACAGTGCCACGTTTCTCCTCTCCGTGACATAACATCAAAGACAAGTGGGAATTCATCCCCTCCTATAGGCCACAGCAGTGACAGCCTCAGTTTTCCTCTCTCTGGGAGATCACTGCACTGACAAGTCCAATTGACACCTCTCTGTGACACCACGCCGCTGAAAGACCCATTATTCCCCTCTCTGGGACATCACATCAGACCCAATTTAAAACTCTCTCTCATACCACAGCCCTAACAACCCCAATTCCATCCCCTTTGTGGCAACAGACAAGTCATAGCACCTCTGGAACTTTCTCTGGGACTGCACAACAGTGATCACTCCACTTTTCCCCTCTCTGGGACACCACAGCAGTGACAGACTCACTTTTCCCCTCTTTGTGACACCACAGAAGCGACAGGCCCAATTGATGCCTCTCTGTGACACCAGTGCAGAGGCAGTCTCAGTTTTTTCCTCTCTCTGACATCACACCAATCAGGGACCCATTTTCCCCTCTCTATGACATCACTGCACTGACAACTCGAATTTACGCCTCTCTGGGACACCACAGTGGTGACAGAGGCATTCTTCCCCTCTCTGGGACATCACAGTCATCACAGCATCAAATTCATCCTCTTTCTAACACCGCAGCAATGACTGATCCACTTGTCCTCCGTTTGTGACATCAGAGCAGTGACAGGCCCAACTTACCTCTGTTTATGACACCAAAGCTGTGGCAGCCTCAGTTTTTTCCCCTCTGTGACATCACAAAAATGAGTGACCCAGTTTCAACTCTCTGTGACATCACTGCAGTCAGTGACAAGTCCAATTTACGCCTCTCTGTGACACCACCGCGGTGACAGACTCATTATTCCCTTCTCTGTGACATCACAGCAGAGACAGAACCAATTCAAACCTCTCCCTGATACCATAGCCATGACATCCCCAACTGCATCCCCTTTGTGGCAACAGACAAGTCAGAACACCTGTGGAACTTTCTCTCAGACTCCACAGCTCTGATAGCCCCTGTTCTCCCCTCTCTGGGACATCACAGCCGTGGGACACCCCAATCTACGCCTCTCGGGGACATCACAGCAGTGAAAGACCCAGTTTCCACCCTTTAAGACATCACAGCACTGACAGACCAAATTTCACTCTTTCTGTCACACCACAGATGGAACAAGCCCAATTTACACCTATCTCTAACACCCCAGCGCTGACAGTGCCAGGTTTCTCCTCTCCGTGACATAACATCAAAGACAAGTGGGAATTCATCCCCTCCTATAGGCCACAGCAGTGACAGCCTCAGTTTTCCTCTCTCTGGGAGATCACTGCACTGACAAGTCCAATTGACACCTCTCTGTGACACCACGGCGCTGAAAGACCCATTATTCCCCTCTCTGGGACATCACATCAGAACCAATTTAAAACTCTCTCTCATACCACAGCCCTAACAACCCCAATTCCATCCCCTTTGTGGCAACAGACAAGTCATAGCACCTCTGGAACTTTCTCTGGGACTGCACAACAGTGATCACTCCACTTTTCCCCTCTCTGGGACACCACAGCAGTGACAGACTCACTTTTCCCCTCTTTGTGACACCACAGAAGTGACAGGCCCAATTGATGCCTCTCTGTGACACCAGTGCAGAGGCAGTCTCAGTTTTTTCCTCTCTCTGACATCACACCAATCAGGGACCCATTTTCCCCTCTCTATGACATCACTGCACTGACAACTCGAATTTACGCATCTCTGGGACACCACAGTGGTGACAGAGGCATTTTTCCCCTCTCTGGGACATTGTTGGAGTCTGAGATACAGACTGTGTGCCCTTGCTTTTAATATTTAGTTCCAGGATTCAAAGAAACACTGAATTTCATATAATATGAAATTCATGTGCATGTTTTCATGGTGATACATGAAAACAAATGTTAAAGTTAGATAGAAATGTGTAAATGTGTAGATTAGAAAGTTTCTTAAATCACTGGGTGAAAAAGTAGTTTAGAGAACAGGAGACAAGATGGAGGATTTAGGGTGTTGTCTCTTGTCCTTCTTCTTTCTTCTTCATGTTCTTCTCCTAGGGGTTTTTGGGTAGTAGTAAGTGATTGGGTAGAAAATGTCACAGTGCAGCACACAGGTGTTGGGTCATTGGGTCACTAAGAAAAATAGCTTAGTTGGCATCTGTTAATTGGGTAAATGGACATATAAAAGACCTTGAAGAAGATCTTTGTTTGCCATTTTACCCCTTTTCTATCATAGTGCACATAGCTCCTTGTACCTTGTAATGCTGATAAGAAAAAATAAACAACTGAGACCGAACGAGAGAAAAAATCGCCTCCCTCTCATCAATCTTCAGTTCAAAGGGAAAAAGAACCCAAATCTAAAAGTCCATAAACAGACAAATGGCTCCCAAACTTGGGGCACTTTGAACTGAAGGCTCCTGTTCAGAAAAAAAAAAAAAACAAACAAACAAGAAAAAAAAAGAGAAGACAGCGGAAAGCTGGAAAACTCCCTGGAAAGGGGAAAAAGAAGATCTCGGTAATCCCGGTGCTGGTGAGAGCGGACAAGCCAAGCCAGACGTCTGTGAGCTGTGGAACGGATCACGGATAGAGGAGCTGAGAGAAAGCTGACCCTGAGGTCAGGTAAGCCGTCAAAAGGGAGCAAATATATGAGAAACATGTCCAAACCTGAGGGGGAGGTTTTGGCTACCTTGGAAGCTATGGTAAAGGAGCACCCGCTCTCTGTATCCCCGGATGAGTTTAAAAGCCTTCTATCCTGGGTACGAGTAGAATTCCCTAATGTGAATTCAGAGAATATTTTTACCCCAAGCCTGTGGGAGAAGATAAACGTGACAGTATATGAAAAAACCACTCTTAGAGACGAGGTAGCAGCTGAACTTCTAACAGCTTCTGCAGTGACTTATGAAGTCATCGCCTGTAAATGGGAGTCTGAAACTCAGGCAAAGGACACTATGGGTCCAGAAAAACAGAAGGGTTTGTTTCAGCCAAATGCGGAATGCTTATTACCACACGCTGTAAAGTCTGTATTAGACTTCCTGAAATCTACCTCAGGAATGTCTAAGCCTGTCGAAAACCCAGAGAAACAACTATACAGAGACGAGGAGGCAATTCAAAAATGCGGGCAGAATTTGCAAAAAGGGGTCTTAGAGCTTTCGCAAGAGTGTCTGGGTTCTCCTGAAGCTGTTCCAGCAGCCGGTATGCTGGTGCCGGCAGAAGAGGGAGGGGAAACTTCCTTGGCCGCCTGCGTGCCGGCAGCCGAGTCCCTTTCCGGCCCTAGGGGGGTGGAGGGGACAGCTCTGTCCCCCCTGGGAGGGTACGGGAGGGTTCGGCCCGACCCAGAGCGGTCCGGGACCTCCACGGGCCCGGCGGCCCTTGCGCCCCGCCTGCCAGGGGTGGGCTTGGAGCCACAGCTGTCAGTCAGCGTGACGTCAGCAGTGATGCAACCACAGCCGCAGCTCCAGACCCCGCCTGCGGCACCGCCCCCAGGCCAGCCCTCATCAGGGGTGCCCATGACGTCACAGGGAGGCGTGGTCCCGTCCCTGCGTGCCCAGCCCGGAGCCGGGGCACAGGCGGGTGGAGAAACCAAGCCTCGGCGTGCACCAAGCGCTGCAGCGGCACTTTTAAAATTGAATTCGCTTTACAATACAGCTGCGGCAGAGCAACAACAGCTGGAAAAAACAACAGCTTCACCACCGCAGATAGTTTCACTGGACACCACACAAAGCCAAGAGTCTTTTGAGCATAGCCGTGGTAATGCACAGTTCTTTCACTCTACAAATCCTCCCACAGACATGGACACAGGGTTACGGTACATATCAGTACAAAGTCCAGCATCTCTGGAATGGTTTCAGAAAAATAGCCGAAAGGCAAAAATCAAAAGCATTGTAAGATGCATTGCTGGCTGATCTGCAAATTAGAGCAGTCGGTTAAGCTTCAGAAAGAAGCCCCTATTGAAGTGCCTTCAAAAATAGATTTAAAAGTTTAAAAATGTTGCATAATAGAATGCATATGGATGTTGTATTTCTAATGATATCTGTTGATTTTGTTTTTACAGAATAACGTAGAAAAACATGATATTTATGCATCCCAAGAAATTTAAAAGATTTTTCTTCAGTTTCAGTATTCTCAAGACATGAAGGTTTTAAAAATGTTATCTTCTCTATATATCTACTGATAATGTAATATTGTATAATATAAAGTGATCAAATATTATTACTGAAATTACAGTTAATTTCTGCAAGATGCATTTCTTTAAAATTAAGTTGAAAAATCATATGATTAATCCTACAGAAAAAAGATTTAATGACAGGTTTCTTTCATTTATAACCTTTCATTTGAATAAGTGTATTGTAGATTTAGTTCAATACAGTTTTCAGTAATCTCAAAGTTATATTAACCATATATTACCCATTTGCTTGGTATTTTTTTTACAGTTTTAATAAAAAAATTTTAATGTGAGTCCTTTTGTTATAAAAAACAAACAAAAAAAAAACAACAAAAAAAAACAAACAAAAAAAACAAAACCAAACCTGTATAACAGCATATATACCAATTTGGATTTTAGTTAAAAAAGTTAAACTTAATGTTTCTGAAAAGTACTACAAAAGCTGAATCGCAAATTACCAAATCTGTGGTGTTGTATTTTTTCTCTAGTAAAACTGAATTCTAAAAATCCTAACAAATTTAAGCATATACCAAGCAAATTCTTGTTACGAATGGTATTTTTAATAACATGTGCAGTTATTATAAGTTATTCTCAAAACCAGATAGCATAGAATGGTGATAAATTTGTTGCATCCCTATAATCTCTATAGTGAATCAATATTCCTGTTATATTGTGTTCAAAGAAGTGTATACCAAACTTTTAATTGCCTTTTTTTATAATAACAGAGTAAGATTAAGTTGTGTTTTCATCTAATATAGATTGTGTTAATAAGATTAAGCAAAGTTAAATTTCACTATGTTTAAGTTTGAGTGTTTTTTACTTAAGTTATAACTTTGGTATTTTTTAATTTTAAGTTTTGTTACTTCCTTTTATCATAATTAATTTCTAACAGGTTTAAATTTAAATTGCTTCATGTCTTATTGAAGACATTTGTTTAAACTGCATAGTTATTTTCCTATAGAGATAAAGATAATTACAAATATTTTCAATTTATTATCCTGATTTCCTCAGACACTCACTGATGACATATTCATTCTATAATGTAAATTTATAGATTTCTATGATGAGCATTATCTATAAAGTGTCATTGTATTTACAGGCAGCTTTATACATATTTTAATATATCTTTGTGTAATTACCTTTTAGACACGTGTCATTTGAGATTTTTTTGTTTTCTCACTACAGATGCATCTTGGTAAATAAGTTATGCAGCTGCTTCTATACAGAGTTTTTTTGTCTTGGTTTTTACTGTTTTCCTTGTTTAAGAAGATTTGCATTTGCCTAATCCAATGTATCTTTATTATTTTAGTTTCCAAAATTCTAAGAAGATGTGTCATGGTTGAAAGTCAAGGGTTATGAAAGAAACTTCAGATTGAATTGACTACTGAATGGTTTGATTGGTCAATTGCCTAAGACATCTGATCATTGTTTTATACAAATGCTTTTTAAAAGTTTGCTGTGTTTTAAGCATCTTATAGCTGTTATTTTTAAACCCCTTGCTTTGAAAATGAGTTAGGAGACATCTTTCCAGATGAAGCCTAAGGCTCTGGCCAAGCCTTGACTTTACCTGGATAGAGAATTTACCAATAAACCCAGAAGTTTTCTGCATCAAAACAATATTCAAGTCAATTTGACTTGGCAATTAGTGAATTAATATAGCAGCTGGATTTTACAGTGGGCTTGGAAAATTGTTATCCGGACATGATTTTCCAATCTTCCACTGATTTATCAGCTGTGGCAGACTCTGGGATGAGAGTATATACTTAGTACATTTAGTAATTCATATTACAGATTATTCAGATAAATTTAATCTCGCATAATATTAATTATGCATCTTTTTAATAAGTTTTGATTTCTGTAAAAGTGTTATTTCCTATGTGTATACATGTGCAAGTGTTTTACTTTGATGGTTTTTCATTTTCATAACAAAAAAACAAATACCTTACTTAATTATATAAAGAAAAAGGGGGGGACCAAGGCTATGCCTCGGAAGTATAAAAACCTTATATATCTTAAATTTAAGATCTATTGCAAATAATTCTTGAACAGTCCTTTTTAGACAAGTCTTTTACAAAGCCAATTCCATCAATTATTAGGTATTGTTCTAACAAGTACTCAAGCAAAGTTAAGAGAGAATTCTTTGCGTCTAGTCAAAGGTTCAGAAACAAGATTAAAAAATTCATTTCAATTAATAATTTGGAGGAAAGTCTATGTTTGTGTATTTACAGGTTCAAAGCAAAAGTAACTTCCTAGAGAAGAACCTGGAAACTAATCAGCTGCAGAGACAAGCAGACAGCCCAAAGAGCAAAAGAGCGAGCATGCTGATGTGACCTGTATCAAGACCACAGTTGACAGCAGAACAGCTTAGATCCCACATGCAAGAACAATGGACTTTGGGTTTCAAGTGAAAAAGTGGGAAAATTAATATTGTAAAGCCTCATTTGTTAAAACAGGAGTGAAGGAAAAATAACCCTTCTTGAAAAGTAATCCAAAGAAAGATTTAGGTTGATTTTTTTTAATATTTTTTTTTAAAAAAGAGAGGGGCAGATGTTGGAGTCTGAGATACAGACTGTGTGCCCTTGCTTTTAATATTTAGTTCCAGGATTCAAAGAAACACTGAATTTCATATAATATGAAATTCATGTGCATGTTTTCATGGTGATACATGAAAACAAATGTTAAAGTTAGATAGGAAATGTGTAAATGTGTAGATTAGAAAGTTTCTTAAATCACTGGGTGAAAAAGTAGTTTAGAGAACAGGAGACAAGATGGAGGATTTAGTGTGTTGTCTATTGTCCTTCTTCTTTCTTCTTCATGTTCTTCTCCTAGGGGTTTTTGGGTAGTAGTAAGTGATTGGGTAGAAAATGTCACAGTGCAGCACACAGGTGTTGGGTCATTGGGTCACTAAGAAAAATAGCTTAGTTGGCATCTGTTAATTGGGTAAATGGACATATAAAAGACCTTGAAGAAGATCTTTGTTAGCCATTTTACCCCTTTTCTATCATAGTGCACATAGCTCCTTGTACCTTGTAATGCTGATAAGAAAAAATAAACAACTGAGACCGAACGAGAGAAAAAATCGCCTCCCTCTCATCAATCTTCAGTTCAAAGGGAAAAAGAACCCAAATCTAAAAGTGCATAAACAGACAGGACATCACAGTCATCACAGCCTCAAATTCATCCCCTTTCTAACACCGCAGCAATGACTGATCCACTTGTCCTCCGTTTGTGACATCAGAGCAGTGACAGGCCCAACTTACCTCTGTTTATGACACCAAAGCTGTGGCAGCCTCAGTTTTTTCCTCTCTGTGACTTCACAAAAATGAGTGACCCAGTTTCACCTCTCTGTGACATCACTGCAGTCAGTGACAAGTCCAATTTACGCCTCTCTGTGACACCACCGCGGTGACAGACTCATTATTCCCTTCTCTGTGACATCACAGCAGAGACAGAACCAATTCAAACCTCTCCCTGATACCATAGCCATGACATCCCCAACTGCATCCCCTTTGTGGCAACAGACAAGTCAGAACACCTGTGGAACTTTCTCTCAGACTCCACAGCTCTGATAGCCCCTGTTCTCCTCTCTCTGGGACATCACAGCCGTGGGACACCCCAATCTACGCCTCTCGGGGACATCACAGCAGTGAAAGACCCAGTTTCCACCCTTTAAGACATCACAGCACTGACAGACCAAATTTCACTCTTTCTGTCACACCACAGATGGAACAAGCCCAATTTACACCTATCTGTAACACCCCAGCGCTGACAGTGCCACGTTTCTCCTCTCCGTGACATAACATCAAAGACAAGTGGGAATTCATCCCCTCCTATAGGCCACAGCAGTGACAGCCTCAGTTTTCCTCTCTCTGGGAGATCACTGCACTGACAAGTCCAATTGACACCTCTCTGTGACACCACGCCGCTGAAAGACCCATTATTCCCCTCTCTGGGACATCACATCAGACCCAATTTAAAACTCTCTCTCATACCACAGCCCTAACAACCCCAATTCCATCCCCTTTGTGGCAACAGACAAGTCATAGCACCTCTGGAACTTTCTCTGGGACTGCACAACAGTGATCACTCCACTTTTCCCCTCTCTGGGACACCACAGCAGTGACAGACTCACTTTTCCCCTCTTTGTGACACCACAGAAGCGACAGGCCCAATTGATGCCTCTCTGTGACACCAGTGCAGAGGCAGTCTCAGTTTTTTCCTCTCTCTGACATCACACCAATCAGGGACCCATTTTCCCCTCTCTATGACATCACTGCACTGACAACTCGAATTTACGCCTCTCTGGGACACCACAGTGGTGACAGAGGCATTCTTCCCCTCTCTGGGACATCACAGTCATCACAGCATCAAATTCATCCTCTTTCTAACACCGCAGCAATGACTGATCCACTTGTCCTCCGTTTGTGACATCAGAGCAGTGACAGGCCCAACTTACCTCTGTTTATGACACCAAAGCTGTGGCAGCCTCAGTTTTTTCCCCTCTGTGACATCACAAAAATGAGTGACCCAGTTTCAACTCTCTGTGACATCACTGCAGTCAGTGACAAGTCCAATTTACGCCTCTCTGTGACACCACCGCGGTGACAGACTCATTATTCCCTTCTCTGTGACATCATAGCAGAGACAGAACCAATTAAAACCTCTCCCTGATACCATAGCCATGACATCCCCAACTGCATCCCCTTTGTGGCAACAGACAAGTCAGAACACCTGTGGAACTTTCTCTCAGACTCCACAGCTCTGATAGCCCCTGTTCTCCCCTCTCTGGGACATCACAGCCGTGGGACATCCCAATCTACGCCTCTCGGGGACATCACAGCAGTGAAAGACCCAGTTTCCACCCTTTAAGACATCACAGCACTGACAGACCAAATTTCACTCTTTCTGTCACACCACAGATGGAACAAGCCCAATTTACACCTATCTCTAACACCCCAGCGCTGACAGTGCCAGGTTTCTCCTCTCCGTGACATAACATCAAAGACAAGTGGGAATTCATCCCCTCCTATAGGCCACAGCAGTGACAGCCTCAGTTTTCCTCTCTCTGGGAGATCACTGCACTGACAAGTCCAATTGACACCTCTCTGTGACACCACGGCGCTGAAAGACCCATTATTCCCCTCTCTGGGACATCACATCAGAACCAATTTAAAACTCTCTCTCATACCACAGCCCTTACAACCCCAATTCCATCCCCTTTGTGGCAACAGACAAGTCATAGCACCTCTGGAACTTTCTCTGGGACTGCACAACAGTGATCACTCCACTTTTCCCCTCTCTGGGACACCACAGCAGTGACAGACTCACTTTTCCCCTCTTTGTGACACCACAGAAGTGACAGGCCCAATTGATGCCTCTCTGTGACACCAGTGCAGAGGCAGTCTCAGTTTTTTCCTCTCTCTGACATCACACCAATCAGGGACCCATTTTCCCCTCTCTATGACATCACTGCACTGACAACTCGAATTTACGCCTCTCTGGGACACCACAGTGGTGACAGAGGCATTCTTCCCCTCTCTGGGACATCACAGTCATCACAGCCTCAAATTCATCCTCTTTCTAACACCGCAGCAATGACTGATCCACTTGTCCTCCGTTTGTGACATCAGAGCAGTGACAGGCCCAACTTACCTCTGTTTATGACACCAAAGCTGTGGCAGCCTCAGTTTTTTCCTCTCTGTGACTTCACAAAAATGAGTGACCCAGTTTCACCTCTCTGTGACATCACTGCAGTCAGTGACAAGTCCAATTTACGCCTCTCTGTGACACCACCGCGGTGACAGACTCATTATTCCCTTCTCTGTGACATCACAGCAGAGACAGAACCAATTCAAACCTCTCCCTGATACCATAGCCATGACATCCCCAACTGCATCCCCTTTGTGGCAACAGACAAGTCAGAACACCTGTGGAACTTTCTCTCAGACTCCACAGCTCTGATAGCCCCTGTTCTCCTCTCTCTGGGACATCACAGCCGTGGGACACCCCAATCTACGCCTCTCGGGGACATCACAGCAGTGAAAGACCCAGTTTCCACCCTTTAAGACATCACAGCACTGACAGACCAAATTTCACTCTTTCTGTCACACCACAGATGGAACAAGCCCAATTTACACCTATCTGTAACACCCCAGCGCTGACAGTGCCACGTTTCTCCTCTCCGTGACATAACATCAAAGACAAGTGGGAATTCATCCCCTCCTATAGGCCACAGCAGTGACAGCCTCAGTTTTCCTCTCTCTGGGAGATCACTGCACTGACAAGTCCAATTGACACCTCTCTGTGACACCACGCCGCTGAAAGACCCATTATTCCCCTCTCTGGGACATCACATCAGACCCAATTTAAAACTCTCTCTCATACCACAGCCCTAACAACCCCAATTCCATCCCCTTTGTGGCAACAGACAAGTCATAGCACCTCTGGAACTTTCTCTGGGACTGCACAACAGTGATCACTCCACTTTTCCCCTCTCTGGGACACCACAGCAGTGACAGACTCACTTTTCCCCTCTTTGTGACACCACAGAAGCGACAGGCCCAATTGATGCCTCTCTGTGACACCAGTGCAGAGGCAGTCTCAGTTTTTTCCTCTCTCTGACATCACACCAATCAGGGACCCATTTTCCCCTCTCTATGACATCACTGCACTGACAACTCGAATTTACGCCTCTCTGGGACACCACAGTGGTGACAGAGGCATTCTTCCCCTCTCTGGGACATCACAGTCATCACAGCATCAAATTCATCCTCTTTCTAACACCGCAGCAATGACTGATCCACTTGTCCTCCGTTTGTGACATCAGAGCAGTGACAGGCCCAACTTACCTCTGTTTATGACACCAAAGCTGTGGCAGCCTCAGTTTTTTCCCCTCTGTGACATCACAAAAATGAGTGACCCAGTTTCAACTCTCTGTGACATCACTGCAGTCAGTGACAAGTCCAATTTACGCCTCTCTGTGACACCACCGCGGTGACAGACTCATTATTCCCTTCTCTGTGACATCATAGCAGAGACAGAACCAATTAAAACCTCTCCCTGATACCATAGCCATGACATCCCCAACTGCATCCCCTTTGTGGCAACAGACAAGTCAGAACACCTGTGGAACTTTCTCTCAGACTCCACAGCTCTGATAGCCCCTGTTCTCCCCTCTCTGGGACATCACAGCCGTGGGACATCCCAATCTACGCCTCTCGGGGACATCACAGCAGTGAAAGACCCAGTTTCCACCCTTTAAGACATCACAGCACTGACAGACCAAATTTCACTCTTTCTGTCACACCACAGATGGAACAAGCTCAATTTACACCTATCTGTAACACCCCAGCGCTGACAGTGCCCGGTTTCTCGTCTCCGTGACATAACATCAAAGACAAGTGGGAATTCATCCCCTCCTATAGGCCACAGCAGTGACAGCCTCAGTTTTCCTCTCTCTGGGAGATCACTGCACTGACAAGTCCAATTGACACCTCTCTGTGACACCACGGCGCTGAAAGACCCATTATTCCCCTCTCTGGGACATCACATCAGAACCAATTTAAAACTCTCTCTCATACCACAGCCCTAACAACCCCAATTCCATCCCCTTTGTGGCAACAGACAAGTCATAGCACCTCTGGAACTTTCTCTGGGACAGCACAACAGTGATCACTCCACTTTTCCCCTCTCTGGGACACCACAGCAGTGACAGACTCACTTTTCCCCTCTTTGTGACACCACAGAAGTGACAGGCCCAATTGATGCCTCTCTGTGACACCAGTGCAGAGGCAGTCTCAGTTTTTTCCTCTCTCTGACATCACACCAATCAGGGACCCATTTTCCCCTCTCTATGACATCACTGCACTGACAACTCGAATTTACGCCTCTCTGGGACACCACAGTGGTGACAGAGGCATTCTTCCCCTCTCTGGGACATCACAGTCATCACAGCCTCAAATTCATCCTCTTTCTAACACCGCAGCAATGACTGATCCACTTGTTCTCCGTTTGTGACATCAGAGCAGTGACAGGCCCAACTTACCTCTGTTTATGACACCAAAGCTGTGGCAGCCTCAGTTTTTTCCTCTCTGTGACATCACAAAAATGAGTGACCCAGTTTCACCTCTCTGTGACATCACTGCAGTCAGTGACAAGTCCAATTTACGCCTCTCTGTGACACCACCGCGGTGACAGACTCATTATTCCCTTCTCTGTGACATCACAGCAGAGACAGAACCAATTCAAACCTCTCCCTGATACCATAGCCATGACATCCCCAACTGCATCCCCTTTGTGGCAACAGACAAGTCAGAACACCTGTGGAACTTTCTCTCAGACTCCACAGCTCTGATAGCCCCTGTTCTCCCCTCTCTGGGACATCACAGCCGTGGGACACCCCAATCTACGCCTCTCGGGGACATCACAGCAGTGAAAGACCCAGTTTCCACCCTTTAAGACATCACAGCACTGACAGACCAAATTTCACTCTTTCTGTCACACCACAGATGGAACAAGCCCAATTTACACCTATCTCTAACACCCCAGCGCTGACAGTGCCAGGTTTCTCCTCTCCGTGACATAACATCAAAGACAAGTGGGAATTCATCCCCTCCTATAGGCCACAGCAGTGACAGCCTCAGTTTTCCTCTCTCTGGGAGATCACTGCACTGACAAGTCCAATTGACACCTCTCTGTGACACCACGGCGCTGAAAGACCCATTATTCCCCTCTCTGGGACATCACATCAGAACCAATTTAAAACTCTCTCTCATACCACAGCCCTAACAACCCCAATTCCATCCCCTTTGTGGCAACAGACAAGTCATAGCACCTCTGGAACTTTCTCTGGGACTGCACAACAGTGATCACTCCACTTTTCCCCTCTCTGGGACACCACAGCAGTGACAGACTCACTTTTCCCCTCTTTGTGACACCACAGAAGTGACAGGCCCAATTGATGCCTCTCTGTGACACCAGTGCAGAGGCAGTCTCAGTTTTTTCCTCTCTCTGACATCACACCAATCAGGGACCCATTTTCCCCTCTCTATGACATCACTGCACTGACAACTCGAATTTACGCATCTCTGGGACACCACAGTGGTGACAGAGGCATTTTTCCCCTCTCTGGGACATTGTTGGAGTCTGAGATACAGACTGTGTGCCCTTGCTTTTAATATTTAGTTCCAGGATTCAAAGAAACACTGAATTTCATATAATATGAAATTCATGTGCATGTTTTCATGGTGATACATGAAAACAAATGTTAAAGTTAGATAGAAATGTGTAAATGTGTAGATTAGAAAGTTTCTTAAATCACTGGGTGAAAAAGTAGTTTAGAGAACAGGAGACAAGATGGAGGATTTAGGGTGTTGTCTCTTGTCCTTCTTCTTTCTTCTTCATGTTCTTCTCCTAGGGGTTTTTGGGTAGTAGTAAGTGATTGGGTAGAAAATGTCACAGTGCAGCACACAGGTGTTGGGTCATTGGGTCACTAAGAAAAATAGCTTAGTTGGCATCTGTTAATTGGGTAAATGGACATATAAAAGACCTTGAAGAAGATCTTTGTTTGCCATTTTACCCCTTTTCTATCATAGTGCACATAGCTCCTTGTACCTTGTAATGCTGATAAGAAAAAATAAACAACTGAGACCGAACGAGAGAAAAAATCGCCTCCCTCTCATCAATCTTCAGTTCAAAGGGAAAAAGAACCCAAATCTAAAAGTCCATAAACAGACAAATGGCTCCCAAACTTGGGGCACTTTGAACTGAAGGCTCCTGTTCAGAAAAAAAAAAAAAACAAACAAACAAGAAAAAAAAAGAGAAGACAGCGGAAAGCTGGAAAACTCCCTGGAAAGGGGAAAAAGAAGATCTCGGTAATCCCGGTGCTGGTGAGAGCGGACAAGCCAAGCCAGACGTCTGTGAGCTGTGGAACGGATCACGGATAGAGGAGCTGAGAGAAAGCTGACCCTGAGGTCAGGTAAGCCGTCAAAAGGGAGCAAATATATGAGAAACATGTCCAAACCTGAGGGGGAGGTTTTGGCTACCTTGGAAGCTATGGTAAAGGAGCACCCGCTCTCTGTATCCCCGGATGAGTTTAAAAGCCTTCTATCCTGGGTACGAGTAGAATTCCCTAATGTGAATTCAGAGAATATTTTTACCCCAAGCCTGTGGGAGAAGATAAACGTGACAGTATATGAAAAAACCACTCTTAGAGACGAGGTAGCAGCTGAACTTCTAACAGCTTCTGCAGTGACTTATGAAGTCATCGCCTGTAAATGGGAGTCTGAAACTCAGGCAAAGGACACTATGGGTCCAGAAAAACAGAAGGGTTTGTTTCAGCCAAATGCGGAATGCTTATTACCACACGCTGTAAAGTCTGTATTAGACTTCCTGAAATCTACCTCAGGAATGTCTAAGCCTGTCGAAAACCCAGAGAAACAACTATACAGAGACGAGGAGGCAATTCAAAAATGCGGGCAGAATTTGCAAAAAGGGGTCTTAGAGCTTTCGCAAGAGTGTCTGGGTTCTCCTGAAGCTGTTCCAGCAGCCGGTATGCTGGTGCCGGCAGAAGAGGGAGGGGAAACTTCCTTGGCCGCCTGCGTGCCGGCAGCCGAGTCCCTTTCCGGCCCTAGGGGGGTGGAGGGGACAGCTCTGTCCCCCCTGGGAGGGTACGGGAGGGTTCGGCCCGACCCAGAGCGGTCCGGGACCTCCACGGGCCCGGCGGCCCTTGCGCCCCGCCTGCCAGGGGTGGGCTTGGAGCCACAGCTGTCAGTCAGCGTGACGTCAGCAGTGATGCAACCACAGCCGCAGCTCCAGACCCCGCCTGCGGCACCGCCCCCAGGCCAGCCCTCATCAGGGGTGCCCATGACGTCACAGGGAGGCGTGGTCCCGTCCCTGCGTGCCCAGCCCGGAGCCGGGGCACAGGCGGGTGGAGAAACCAAGCCTCGGCGTGCACCAAGCGCTGCAGCGGCACTTTTAAAATTGAATTCGCTTTACAATACAGCTGCGGCAGAGCAACAACAGCTGGAAAAAACAACAGCTTCACCACCGCAGATAGTTTCACTGGACACCACACAAAGCCAAGAGTCTTTTGAGCATAGCCGTGGTAATGCACAGTTCTTTCACTCTACAAATCCTCCCACAGACATGGACACAGGGTTACGGTACATATCAGTACAAAGTCCAGCATCTCTGGAATGGTTTCAGAAAAATAGCCGAAAGGCAAAAATCAAAAGCATTGTAAGATGCATTGCTGGCTGATCTGCAAATTAGAGCAGTCGGTTAAGCTTCAGAAAGAAGCCCCTATTGAAGTGCCTTCAAAAATAGATTTAAAAGTTTAAAAATGTTGCATAATAGAATGCATATGGATGTTGTATTTCTAATGATATCTGTTGATTTTGTTTTTACAGAATAACGTAGAAAAACATGATATTTATGCATCCCAAGAAATTTAAAAGATTTTTCTTCAGTTTCAGTATTCTCAAGACATGAAGGTTTTAAAAATGTTATCTTCTCTATATATCTACTGATAATGTAATATTGTATAATATAAAGTGATCAAATATTATTACTGAAATTACAGTTAATTTCTGCAAGATGCATTTCTTTAAAATTAAGTTGAAAAATCATATGATTAATCCTACAGAAAAAAGATTTAATGACAGGTTTCTTTCATTTATAACCTTTCATTTGAATAAGTGTATTGTAGATTTAGTTCAATACAGTTTTCAGTAATCTCAAAGTTATATTAACCATATATTACCCATTTGCTTGGTATTTTTTTTACAGTTTTAATAAAAAAATTTTAATGTGAGTCCTTTTGTTATAAAAAACAAACAAAAAAAAAACAACAAAAAAAAACAAACAAAAAAAACAAAACCAAACCTGTATAACAGCATATATACCAATTTGGATTTTAGTTAAAAAAGTTAAACTTAATGTTTCTGAAAAGTACTACAAAAGCTGAATCGCAAATTACCAAATCTGTGGTGTTGTATTTTTTCTCTAGTAAAACTGAATTCTAAAAATCCTAACAAATTTAAGCATATACCAAGCAAATTCTTGTTACGAATGGTATTTTTAATAACATGTGCAGTTATTATAAGTTATTCTCAAAACCAGATAGCATAGAATGGTGATAAATTTGTTGCATCCCTATAATCTCTATAGTGAATCAATATTCCTGTTATATTGTGTTCAAAGAAGTGTATACCAAACTTTTAATTGCCTTTTTTTATAATAACAGAGTAAGATTAAGTTGTGTTTTCATCTAATATAGATTGTGTTAATAAGATTAAGCAAAGTTAAATTTCACTATGTTTAAGTTTGAGTGTTTTTTACTTAAGTTATAACTTTGGTATTTTTTAATTTTAAGTTTTGTTACTTCCTTTTATCATAATTAATTTCTAACAGGTTTAAATTTAAATTGCTTCATGTCTTATTGAAGACATTTGTTTAAACTGCATAGTTATTTTCCTATAGAGATAAAGATAATTACAAATATTTTCAATTTATTATCCTGATTTCCTCAGACACTCACTGATGACATATTCATTCTATAATGTAAATTTATAGATTTCTATGATGAGCATTATCTATAAAGTGTCATTGTATTTACAGGCAGCTTTATACATATTTTAATATATCTTTGTGTAATTACCTTTTAGACACGTGTCATTTGAGATTTTTTTGTTTTCTCACTACAGATGCATCTTGGTAAATAAGTTATGCAGCTGCTTCTATACAGAGTTTTTTTGTCTTGGTTTTTACTGTTTTCCTTGTTTAAGAAGATTTGCATTTGCCTAATCCAATGTATCTTTATTATTTTAGTTTCCAAAATTCTAAGAAGATGTGTCATGGTTGAAAGTCAAGGGTTATGAAAGAAACTTCAGATTGAATTGACTACTGAATGGTTTGATTGGTCAATTGCCTAAGACATCTGATCATTGTTTTATACAAATGCTTTTTAAAAGTTTGCTGTGTTTTAAGCATCTTATAGCTGTTATTTTTAAACCCCTTGCTTTGAAAATGAGTTAGGAGACATCTTTCCAGATGAAGCCTAAGGCTCTGGCCAAGCCTTGACTTTACCTGGATAGAGAATTTACCAATAAACCCAGAAGTTTTCTGCATCAAAACAATATTCAAGTCAATTTGACTTGGCAATTAGTGAATTAATATAGCAGCTGGATTTTACAGTGGGCTTGGAAAATTGTTATCCGGACATGATTTTCCAATCTTCCACTGATTTATCAGCTGTGGCAGACTCTGGGATGAGAGTATATACTTAGTACATTTAGTAATTCATATTACAGATTATTCAGATAAATTTAATCTCGCATAATATTAATTATGCATCTTTTTAATAAGTTTTGATTTCTGTAAAAGTGTTATTTCCTATGTGTATACATGTGCAAGTGTTTTACTTTGATGGTTTTTCATTTTCATAACAAAAAAACAAATACCTTACTTAATTATATAAAGAAAAAGGGGGGGACCAAGGCTATGCCTCGGAAGTATAAAAACCTTATATATCTTAAATTTAAGATCTATTGCAAATAATTCTTGAACAGTCCTTTTTAGACAAGTCTTTTACAAAGCCAATTCCATCAATTATTAGGTATTGTTCTAACAAGTACTCAAGCAAAGTTAAGAGAGAATTCTTTGCGTCTAGTCAAAGGTTCAGAAACAAGATTAAAAAATTCATTTCAATTAATAATTTGGAGGAAAGTCTATGTTTGTGTATTTACAGGTTCAAAGCAAAAGTAACTTCCTAGAGAAGAACCTGGAAACTAATCAGCTGCAGAGACAAGCAGACAGCCCAAAGAGCAAAAGAGCGAGCATGCTGATGTGACCTGTATCAAGACCACAGTTGACAGCAGAACAGCTTAGATCCCACATGCAAGAACAATGGACTTTGGGTTTCAAGTGAAAAAGTGGGAAAATTAATATTGTAAAGCCTCATTTGTTAAAACAGGAGTGAAGGAAAAATAACCCTTCTTGAAAAGTAATCCAAAGAAAGATTTAGGTTGATTTTTTTTAATATTTTTTTTTAAAAAAGAGAGGGGCAGATGTTGGAGTCTGAGATACAGACTGTGTGCCCTTGCTTTTAATATTTAGTTCCAGGATTCAAAGAAACACTGAATTTCATATAATATGAAATTCATGTGCATGTTTTCATGGTGATACATGAAAACAAATGTTAAAGTTAGATAGGAAATGTGTAAATGTGTAGATTAGAAAGTTTCTTAAATCACTGGGTGAAAAAGTAGTTTAGAGAACAGGAGACAAGATGGAGGATTTAGTGTGTTGTCTATTGTCCTTCTTCTTTCTTCTTCATGTTCTTCTCCTAGGGGTTTTTGGGTAGTAGTAAGTGATTGGGTAGAAAATGTCACAGTGCAGCACACAGGTGTTGGGTCATTGGGTCACTAAGAAAAATAGCTTAGTTGGCATCTGTTAATTGGGTAAATGGACATATAAAAGACCTTGAAGAAGATCTTTGTTAGCCATTTTACCCCTTTTCTATCATAGTGCACATAGCTCCTTGTACCTTGTAATGCTGATAAGAAAAAATAAACAACTGAGACCGAACGAGAGAAAAAATCGCCTCCCTCTCATCAATCTTCAGTTCAAAGGGAAAAAGAACCCAAATCTAAAAGTGCATAAACAGACAGGACATCACAGTCATCACAGCCTCAAATTCATCCCCTTTCTAACACCGCAGCAATGACTGATCCACTTGTCCTCCGTTTGTGACATCAGAGCAGTGACAGGCCCAACTTACCTCTGTTTATGACACCAAAGCTGTGGCAGCCTCAGTTTTTTCCTCTCTGTGACTTCACAAAAATGAGTGACCCAGTTTCACCTCTCTGTGACATCACTGCAGTCAGTGACAAGTCCAATTTACGCCTCTCTGTGACACCACCGCGGTGACAGACTCATTATTCCCTTCTCTGTGACATCACAGCAGAGACAGAACCAATTCAAACCTCTCCCTGATACCATAGCCATGACATCCCCAACTGCATCCCCTTTGTGGCAACAGACAAGTCAGAACACCTGTGGAACTTTCTCTCAGACTCCACAGCTCTGATAGCCCCTGTTCTCCTCTCTCTGGGACATCACAGCCGTGGGACACCCCAATCTACGCCTCTCGGGGACATCACAGCAGTGAAAGACCCAGTTTCCACCCTTTAAGACATCACAGCACTGACAGACCAAATTTCACTCTTTCTGTCACACCACAGATGGAACAAGCCCAATTTACACCTATCTGTAACACCCCAGCGCTGACAGTGCCCGGTTTCTCCTCTCCGTGACATAACATCAAAGACAAGTGGGAATTCATCCCCTCCTATAGGCCACAGCAGTGACAGCCTCAGTTTTCCTCTCTCTGGGAGATCACTGCACTGACAAGTCCAATTGACACCTCTCTGTGACACCACGGCGCTGAAAGACCCATTATTCCCCTCTCTGGGACATCACATCAGAACCAATTTAAAACTCTCTCTCATACCACAGCCCTTACAACCCCAATTCCATCCCCTTTGTGGCAACAGACAAGTCATAGCACCTCTGGAACTTTCTCTGGGACTGCACAACAGTGATCACTCCACTTTTCCCGTCTCTGGGACACCACAGCAGTGACAGACTCACTTTTCCCCTCTTTGTGACACCACAGAAGTGACAGGCCCAATTGATGCCTCTCTGTGACACCAGTGCAGAGGCAGTCTCAGTTTTTTCCTCTCTCTGACATCACACCAATCAGGGACCCATTTTCCCCTCTCTATGACATCACTGCACTGACAACTCGAATTTACGCCTCTCTGGGACACCACAGTGGTGACAGAGGCATTCTTCCCCTCTCTGGGACATCACAGTCATCACAGCCTCAAATTCATCCTCTTTCTAACACCGCAGCAATGACTGATCCACTTGTCCTCCGTTTGTGACATCAGAGCAGTGACAGGCCCAACTTACCTCTGTTTATGACACCAAAGCTGTGGCAGCCTCAGTTTTTTCCTCTCTGTGACTTCACAAAAATGAGTGACCCAGTTTCACCTCTCTGTGACATCACTGCAGTCAGTGACAAGTCCAATTTACGCCTCTCTGTGACACCACCGCGGTGACAGACTCATTATTCCCTTCTCTGTGACATCACAGCAGAGACAGAACCAATTCAAACCTCTCCCTGATACCATAGCCATGACATCCCCAACTGCATCCCCTTTGTGGCAACAGACAAGTCAGAACACCTGTGGAACTTTCTCTCAGACTCCACAGCTCTGATAGCCCCTGTTCTCCTCTCTCTGGGACATCACAGCCGTGGGACACCCCAATCTACGCCTCTCGGGGACATCACAGCAGTGAAAGACCCAGTTTCCACCCTTTAAGACATCACAGCACTGACAGACCAAATTTCACTCTTTCTGTCACACCACAGATGGAACAAGCCCAATTTACACCCATCTCTAACACCCCAGCGCTGACAGTGCCAGGTTTCTCCTCTCCGTGACATAACATCAAAGACAAGTGGGAATTCATCCCCTCCTATAGGCCACAGCAGTGACAGCCTCAGTTTTCCTCTCTCTGGGAGATCACTGCACTGACAAGTCCAATTGACACCTCTCTGTGACACCACGGCGCTGAAAGACCCATTATTCCCCTCTCTGGGACATCACATCAGAACCAATTTAAAACTCTCTCTCATACCACAGCCCTAACAACCCCAATTCCATCCCCTTTGTGGCAACAGACAAGTCATAGCACCTCTGGAACTTTCTCTGGGACTGCACAACAGTGATCACTCCACTTTTCCCCTCTCTGGGACACCACAGCAGTGACAGACTCACTTTTCCCCTCTTTGTGACACCACAGAAGTGACAGGCCCAATTGATGCCTCTCTGTGACACCAGTGCAGAGGCAGTCTCAGTTTTTTCCTCTCTCTGACATCACACCAATCAGGGACCCATTTTCCCCTCTCTATGACATCACTGCACTGACAACTCGAATTTACGCCTCTCTGGGACACCACAGTGGTGACAGAGGCATTCTTCCCCTCTCTGGGACATCACAGTCATCACAGCCTCAAATTCATCCTCTTTCTAACACCGCAGCAATGACTGATCCACTTGTCCTCCGTTTGTGACATCAGAGCAGTGACAGGCCCAACTTACCTCTGTTTATGACACCAAAGCTGTGGCAGCCTCAGTTTTTTCCTCTCTGTGACATCACAAAAATGAGTGACCCAGTTTCACCTCTCTGTGACATCACTGCAGTCAGTGACAAGTCCAATTTACGCCTCTCTGTGACACCACCGCGGTGACAGACTCATTATTCCCTTCTCTGTGACATCACAGCAGAGACAGAACCAATTCAAACCTCTCCCTGATACCATAGCCATGACATCCCCAACTGCATCCCCTTTGTGGCAACAGACAAGTCAGAACACCTGTGGAACTTTCTCTCAGACTCCACAGCTCTGATAGCCCCTGTTCTCCTCTCTCTGGGACATCACAGCCGTGGGACACCCCAATCTACGCCTCTCGGGGACATCACAGCAGTGAAAGACCCAGTTTCCACCCTTTAAGACATCACAGCACTGACAGACCAAATTTCACTCTTTCTGTCACACCACAGATGGAACAAGCCCAATTTACACCTATCTGTAACACCCCAGCGCTGACAGTGCCAGGTTTCTCCTCTCCGTGACATAACATCAAAGACAAGTGGGAATTCATCCCCTCCTATAGGCCACAGCAGTGACAGCCTCAGTTTTCCTCTCTCTGGGAGATCACTGCACTGACAAGTCCAATTGACACCTCTCTGTGACACCACGGCGCTGAAAGACCCATTATTCCCCTCTCTGGGACATCACATCAGAACCAATTTAAAACTCTCTCTCATACCACAGCCCTAACAACCCCAATTCCATCCCCTTTGTGGCAACAGACAAGTCATAGCACCTCTGGAACTTTCTCTGGGACTGCACAACAGTGATCACTCCACTTTTCCCCTCTCTGGGACACCACAGCAGTGACAGACTCACTTTTCCCCTCTTTGTGACACCACAGAAGTGACAGGCCCAATTGATGCCTCTCTGTGACACCACAGCAGTGACAGACTCACTTTTCCCCTCTTTGTGACACCACAGAAGTGACAGGCCCAATTGATGCCTCTCTGTGACACCAGTGCAGAGGCAGTCTCAGTTTTTTCCTCTCTCTGACATCACACCAATCAGGGACCCAATTTCCCCCCTCTATGACATCACTGCACTGACAACTCGAATTTACACCTCTCTGGGACACCACAGTGGTGACAGAGGCATTCTTCCCCTCTCTGGGACATCACAGTCATCACAGCCTCAAATTCATCCCCTTTCTAACACCGCAGCAATGACTGATCCACTTGTCCTCCGTTTGTGACATCAGAGCAGTGACAGGCCCAACTTACCTCTGTTTATGACACCAAAGCTGTGGCAGCCTCAGTTTTTTCCTCTCTGTGACAACACAAAAATAAGTGACCCAGTTTCACCTCTCTGTGACATCACTGCAGTCAGTGACAAGTCCAATTTACGCCTCTCTGTGACACCACCGCGGTGACAGACTCATTATTCCCTTCTCTGTGACATCACAGCAGAGACAGAACCAATTAAAACCTCTCCCTGATACCATAGCCATGACATCCCCAACTGCATCCCCTTTGTGGCAACAGACAAGTCAGAACACCTGTGGAACTTTCTCTCAGACTCCACAGCTCTGATAGCCTCTGTTCTCCCCTCTCTGGGACATCACAGCCGTGGGACACCCCAATCTACGCCTCTCGGGGACATCACAGCAGTGAAAGACCCAGTTTCCACCCTTTAAGACATCACAGCACTGACAGACCAAATTTCACTCTTTCTGTCACACCACAGATGGAACAAGCCCAATTTACACCTATCTGTAACACCCCAGCGCTGACAGTGCCAGGTTTCTCCTCTCCGTGACATAACATCAAAGACAAGTGGGAATTCATCCCCTCCTATAGGCCACAGCAGTGACAGCCTCAGTTTTCCTCTCTCTGGGAGATCACTGCACTGACAAGTCCAATTGACACCTCTCTGTGACACCACGGCACTGAAAGACCCATTATTCCCCTCTCTGGGACATCACATCAGAACCAATTTAAAACTCGCTCTCATACCACAGCCCTTACAACCCCAATTCCATCCCCTTTGTGGCAACAGACAAGTCATAGCACCTCTGGAACTTTCTCTGGGACTGCACAACAGTGATCACTCCACTTTTCCCCTCTCTGGGACACCACAGCAGTGACAGACTCACTTTTCCCCTCTTTGTGACACCACAGAAGTGACAGGCCCAATTGATGCCTCTCTGTGACACCAGTGCAGAGGCAGTCTCAGTTTTTTCCTCTCTCTGACATCACACCAATCAGGGACCCATTTTCCCCTCTCTATGACATCACTGCACTGACATCTCGAATTTACGCCTCTCTGGGACACCACAGTGGTGACAGAGGCATTCTTCCCCTCTCTGGGACATCACAGTCATCACAGCCTCAAATTCATCCTCTTTCTAACACCGCAGCAATGACTGATCCACTTGTCCTCCATTTGTGACATCAGAGCAGTGACAGGCCCAACTTACCTCTGTTTATGACACCAAAGCTGTGGCAGCCTCAGTTTTTTCCTCTCTGTGACAACACAAAAATAAGTGACCCAGTTTCACCTCTCTGTGACATCACTGCAGTCAGTGACAAGTCCAATTTACGCCTCTCTGTGACACCACCGCGGTGACAGACTCATTATTCCCTTCTCTGTGACATCACAGCAGAGACAGAACCAATTCAAACCTCTCCCTGATACCATAGCCATGACATCCCCAACTGCATCCCCTTTGTGGCAACAGACAAGTCAGAACACCTGTGGAACTTTCTCTCAGACTCCACAGCTCTGATAGCCTCTGTTCTCCCCTCTCTGGGACATCACAGCCGTGGGACACCCCAATCTACGCCTCTCGGGGACATCACAGCAGTGAAAGACCCAGTTTCCACCCTTTAAGACATCACAGCACTGACAGACCAAATTTCACTCTTTCTGTCACACCACAGATGGAACAAGCCCAATTTACACCTATCTGTAACACCCCAGCGCTGACAGTGCCAGGTTTCTCCTCTCCGTGACATAACATCAAAGACAAGTGGGAATTCATCCCCTCCTATAGGCCACAGCAGTGACAGCCTCAGTTTTCCTCTCTCTGGGAGATCACTGCACTGACAAGTCCAATTGACACCTCTCTGTGACACCACGGCGCTGAAAGACCCATTATTCCCCTCTCTGGGACATCACATCAGAACCAATTTAAAACTCTCTCTCATACCACAGCCCTAACAACCCCAATTCCATCCCCTTTGTGGCAACAGACAAGTCATAGCACCTCTGGAACTTTCTCTGGGACTGCACAACAGTGATCACTCCACTTTTCCCCTCTCTGGGACACCACAGCAGTGACAGACTCACATTTCCCCTCTTTGTGACACCACAGAAGCGACAGGCCCAATTGATGCCTCTTTGTGACACCACAGCAGTGACAGACTCACTTTTCCCCTCTTTGTGACACCACAGAAGTGACAGGCCCAATTGATGCCTCTCTGTGACACCAGTGCAGAGGCAGTCTCAGTTTTTTCCTCTCTCTGACATCACACCAATCAGGGACCCATTTTCCCCTCTCTATGACATCACTGCACTGACAACTCGAATTTACGCCTCTCTGGGACACCACAGTGGTGACAGAGGCATTCTTCCCCTCTCTGGGACATCACAGTCATCACAGCCTCAAATTCATCCTCTTTCTAACACCGCAGCAATGACTGATCCACTTGTCCTCCGTTTGTGACATCAGAGCAGTGACAGGCCCAACTTACCTCTGTTTATGACACCAAAGCTGTGGCAGCCTCAGTTTTTTCCTCTCTGTGACATCACAAAAATGAGTGACCCAGTTTCAACTCTCTGTGACATCACTGCAGTCAGTGACAAGTCCAATTTACACCTCTCTGTGACACCACCGCGGTGACAGACTCATTATTCCCTTCTCTGTGACATCATAGCAGAGACAGAACCAATTCAAACCTCTCCCTGATACCATAGCCATGACATCCCCAACTGCATCCCCTTTGTGGCAACAGACAAGTCAGAACACCTGTGGAACTTTCTCTCAGACTCCACAGCTCTGATAGCCTCTGTTCTCCCCTCTCTGGGACATCACAGCCGTGGGACACCCCAATCTACGCCTCTCGGGGACATCACAGCAGTGAAAGACCCAGTTTCCACCCTTTAAGACATCACAGCACTGACAGACCAAATTTCACTCTTTCTGTCACACCACAGATGGAACAAGCCCAATTTACACCTATCTCTAACACCCCAGCGCTGACAGTGCCAGGTTTCTCCTCTCCGTGACATAACATCAAAGACAAGTGGGAATTCATCCCCTCCTATAGGCCACAGCAGTGACAGCCTCAGTTTTCCTCTCTCTGGGAGATCACTGCACTGACAAGTCCAATTGGCACCTCTCTGTGACACCACGGCGCTGAAAGACCCATTATTCCCCTCTCTGGGACATCACATCAGAACCAATTTAAAACTCTCTCTCATACCACAGCCCTAACAACCCCAATTCCATCCCCTTTGTGGCAACAGACAAGTCATAGCACCTCTGGAACTTTCTCTGGGACTGCACAACAGTGATCACTCCACTTTTCCCCTCTCTGGGACACCACAGCAGTGACAGACTCACTTTTCCCCTCTTTGTGACACCACAGAAGTGACAGGCCCAATAGATGCCTCTCTGTGACACCAGTGCAGAGGCAGTCTCAGGTTTTTCCTCTCTCTGACATCACACCAATCAGGGACCCATTTTCCCCTCTCTATGACATCACTGCACTGACAACTCGAATTTACGCCTCTCTGGGACACCACAGTGGTGACAGAAGAATTCTTCCCCTCTCTGGGACATCACAGTCATCACAGCCTCAAATTCATCCTCTTTCTAACACCGCAGCAATGACTGATCCACTTGTCCTCCGTTTGTGACATCAGAGCAGTGACAGGCCCAACTTACCTCTGTTTATGACACCAAAGCTGTGGCAGCCTCAGTTTTTTCCTCTCTGTGACATCACAAAAATGAGTGACCCAGTTTCACCTCTCTGTGACATCACTGCAGTCAGTGACAAGTCCAATTTACGCCTCTCTGTGACACCACCGCGGTGACAGACTCATTATTCCCTTCTCTGTGACATCACAGCAGAGACAGAACCAATTAAAACCTCTCCCTGATACCATAGCCATGACATCCCCAACTGCATCCCCTTTGTGGCAACAGACAAGTCAGAACACCTGTGGAACTTTCTCTCAGACTCCACAGCTCTGATAGCCCCTGTTCTCCCCTCTCTGGGACATCACAGCCGTGGGACACCCCAATCTACGCCTCTCGGGGACATCACAGCAGTGAAAGACCCAGTTTCCACCCTTTAAGACATCACAGCACTGACAGACCAAATTTCACTCTTTCTGTCACACCACAGATGGAACAAGCCCAATTTACACCTATCTGTAACACCCCAGCGCTGACAGTGCCCGGTTTCTCCTCTCCGTGACATAACATCAAAGACAAGTGGGAATTCATCCCCTCCTATAGGCCACAGCAGTGACAGCCTCAGTTTTCCTCTCTCTGGGAGATCACTGCACTGACAAGTCCAATTGACACCTCTCTGTGACACCACGGCGCTGAAAGACCCATTATTCCCCTCTCTGGGACATCACATCAGAACCAATTTAAAACTCTCTCTCATACCACAGCCCTAACAACCCCAATTCCATCCCCTTTGTGGCAACAGACAAGTCATAGCACCTGTGCAACTTTCTCTGGAACTGCACAACAGTGATCACTCCACTTTTCCCCTCTCTGGGACACCACAGCAGTGACAGACTCACTTTTCCCCTCTTTGTGACACCACTAAAGTGACAGGCCCAATTGATGCCTCTCTGTGACACCACAGCAGTGACAGACTCACTTTTCCCCTCTTTGTGACACCACAGAAGTGACAGGCCCAATTGATGCCTCTCTGTGACACCAGTGCAGAGGCAGTCTCAGGTTTTTCCTCTCTCTGACATCACACCAATCAGGGACCCATTTTCCCCTCTCTATGACATCACTGCACTGACAACTCGAATTTACGCCTCTCTGGGACACCACAGTGATGACAGAGGCATTCTTCCCCTCTCTGGGACATCACAGTCATCACAGCCTCCAATTCATCCCCTTTCTAACACCGCAGCAATGACTGATCCACTTGTCCTCCGTTTGTGACATCAGAGCAGTGACAGGCCCAAGTTACCTCTGTTTATGACACCAAAGCTGTGGCAGCCTCAGTTTTTTCCTCTCTGTGACATCACAAAAATGAGTGACCCAGTTTCACCTCTCTGTGACATCACTGCAGTCAGTGACAAGTCCAATTTACGCCTCTCTGTGACACCACCGCGGTGACAGACTCACTATTCCCTCCTCTGTGACATCACAGCAGAGACAGAACCAATTAAAACCTCTCCCTGATACCATAGCCATGACATCCCCAACTGCATCCCCTTTGTGGCAACAGACAAGTCAGAACACCTGTGGAACTTTCTCTCAGACTCCACAGCTCTGATAGCCTCTGTTCTCCCCTCTCTGAGACATCACAGCCGTGGGACACCCCAATCTACGCCTCTCGGGGACATCACAGCAGTGAAAGACCCAGTTTCCACCCTTTAAGACATCACAGCACTGACAGACCAAATTTCACTCTTTCTGTCACACCACAGATGGAACAAGCCCAATTTACACCTATCTGTAACACCCCAGCGCTGACAGTGCCAGGTTTCTCGTCTCCGTGACATAACATCAAAGACAAGTGGGAATTCATCCCCTCCTATAGGCCACAGCAGTGACAGCCTCAGTTTTCCTCTCTCTGGGAGATCACTGCACTGACAAGTCCAATTGACACCTCTCTGTGACACCACGGCGCTGAAAGACCCATTATTCCCCTCTCTGGGACATCACATCAGAACCAATTTAAAACTCTCTCTCATACCACAGCCCTTACAACCCCAATTCCATCCCCTTTGTGGCAACAGACAAGTCATAGCACCTGTGCAACTTTCTCTGGAACTGCACAACAGTGATCACTCCACTTTTCCCCTCTCTGGGACACCACAGCAGTGACAGACTCACTTTTCCCCTCTTTGTGACACCACTAAAGTGACAGGCCCAATTGATGCCTCTCTGTGACACCACAGCAGTGACAGACTCACTTTTCCCCTCTTTGTGACACCACAGAAGTGACAGGCCCAATTGATGCCTCTCTGTGACACCAGTGCAGAGGCAGTCTCAGGTTTTTCCTCTCTCTGACATCACACCAATCAGGGACCCATTTTCCCCTCTCTATGACATCACTGCACTGACAACTCGAATTTACGCCTCTCTGGGACACCACAGTGGTGACAGAGGCATTCTTCCCCTCTCTGGGACATCACAGTCATCACAGCCTCCAATTCATCCCCTTTCTAACACCGCAGCAATGACTGATCCACTTGTCCTCCGTTTGTGACATCAGAGCAGTGACAGGCCCAACTTACCTCTGTTTATGACACCAAAGCTGTGGCAGCCTCAGTTTTTTCCTCTCTGTGACATCACAAAAATGAGTGACCCAGTTTCACCTCTCTGTGACATCACTGCAGTCAGTGACAAGTCCAATTTACGCCTCTCTGTGACACCACCGCGGTGACAGACGCACTATTCCCTCCTCTGTGACATCACAGCAGAGACAGAACCAATTAAAACCTCTCCCTGATACCATAGCCATGACATCCCCAACTGCATCCCCTTTGTGGCAACAGACAAGTCAGAACACCTGTGGAACTTTCTCTCAGACTCCACAGCTCTGATAGCCTCTGTTCTCCTCTCTCTGAGACATCACAGCCGTGGGACACCCCAATCTACGCCTCTCGGGGACATCACAGCAGTGAAAGACCCAGTTTCCACCCTTTAAGACATCACAGCACTGACAGACCAAATTTCACTCTTTCTGTCACACCACAGATGGAACAAGCCCAATTTACACCTATCTGTAACACCGCAGCCTGACAGTGCCAGGTTTCTCGTCTCCGTGACATAACATCAAAGACAAGTGGGAATTCATCCCCTCCTATAGGCCACAGCAGTGACAGCCTCAGTTTTCCTCTCTCTGGGAGATCACTGCACTGACAAGTCCAATTGACACCTCTCTGTGACACCACGCCGCTGAAAGACCCATTATTCCCCTCTCTGGGACATCACATCAGAACCAATTTAAAACTCTCTCTCATACCACAGCCCTAACAACCCCAATTCCATCCCCTTTGTGGCAACAGACAAGTCATAGCACCTCTGGAACTTTCTCTGGGACTGCACAACAGTGATCACTCCACTTTTCCCCTCTCTGGGACACCACAGCAGTGACAGACTCACATTTCCCCTCTTTGTGACACCACAGAAGCGACAGGCCCAATTGATGCCTCTTTGTGACACCACAGCAGTGACAGACTCACTTTTCCCCTCTTTGTGACACCACAGAAGTGACAGGCCCAATTGATGCCTCTCTGTGACACCAGTGCAGAGGCAGTCTCAGTTTTTTCCTCTCTCTGACATCACACCAATCAGGGACCCATTTTCCCCTCTCTATGACATCACTGCACTGACAACTCGAATTTACGCCTCTCTGGGACACCACAGTGGTGACAGAGGCATTCTTCCCCTCTCTGGGACATCACAGTCATCACAGCCTCAAATTCATCCTCTTTCTAACACCGCAGCAATGACTGATCCACTTGTCCTCCGTTTGTGACATCAGAGCAGTGACAGGCCCAACTTACCTCTGTTTATGACACCAAAGCTGTGGCAGCCTCAGTTTTTTCCTCTCTGTGACATCACAAAAATGAGTGACCCAGTTTCAACTCTCTGTGACATCACTGCAGTCAGTGACAAGTCCAATTTACACCTCTCTGTGACACCACCGCGGTGACAGACTCATTATTCCCTTCTCTGTGACATCATAGCAGAGACAGAACCAATTCAAACCTCTCCCTGATACCATAGCCATGACATCCCCAACTGCATCCCCTTTGTGGCAACAGACAAGTCAGAACACCTGTGGAACTTTCTCTCAGACTCCACAGCTCTGATAGCCTCTGTTCTCCCCTCTCTGGGACATCACAGCCGTGGGACACCCCAATCTACGCCTCTCGGGGACATCACAGCAGTGAAAGACCCAGTTTCCACCCTTTAAGACATCACAGCACTGACAGACCAAATTTCACTCTTTCTGTCACACCACAGATGGAACAAGCCCAATTTACACCTATCTCTAACACCCCAGCGCTGACAGTGCCAGGTTTCTCCTCTCCGTGACATAACATCAAAGACAAGTGGGAATTCATCCCCTCCTATAGGCCACAGCAGTGACAGCCTCAGTTTTCCTCTCTCTGGGAGATCACTGCACTGACAAGTCCAATTGGCACCTCTCTGTGACACCACGGCGCTGAAAGACCCATTATTCCCCTCTCTGGGACATCACATCAGAACCAATTTAAAACTCTCTCTCATACCACAGCCCTAACAACCCCAATTCCATCCCCTTTGTGGCAACAGACAAGTCATAGCACCTCTGGAACTTTCTCTGGGACTGCACAACAGTGATCACTCCACTTTTCCCCTCTCTGGGACACCACAGCAGTGACAGACTCACTTTTCCCCTCTTTGTGACACCACAGAAGTGACAGGCCCAATAGATGCCTCTCTGTGACACCAGTGCAGAGGCAGTCTCAGGTTTTTCCTCTCTCTGACATCACACCAATCAGGGACCCATTTTCCCCTCTCTATGACATCACTGCACTGACAACTCGAATTTACGCCTCTCTGGGACACCACAGTGGTGACAGAAGAATTCTTCCCCTCTCTGGGACATCACAGTCATCACAGCCTCAAATTCATCCTCTTTCTAACACCGCAGCAATGACTGATCCACTTGTCCTCCGTTTGTGACATCAGAGCAGTGACAGGCCCAACTTACCTCTGTTTATGACACCAAAGCTGTGGCAGCCTCAGTTTTTTCCTCTCTGTGACATCACAAAAATGAGTGACCCAGTTTCACCTCTCTGTGACATCACTGCAGTCAGTGACAAGTCCAATTTACGCCTCTCTGTGACACCACCGCGGTGACAGACTCATTATTCCCTTCTCTGTGACATCACAGCAGAGACAGAACCAATTAAAACCTCTCCCTGATACCATAGCCATGACATCCCCAACTGCATCCCCTTTGTGGCAACAGACAAGTCAGAACACCTGTGGAACTTTCTCTCAGACTCCACAGCTCTGATAGCCCCTGTTCTCCCCTCTCTGGGACATCACAGCCGTGGGACACCCCAATCTACGCCTCTCGGGGACATCACAGCAGTGAAAGACCCAGTTTCCACCCTTTAAGACATCACAGCACTGACAGACCAAATTTCACTCTTTCTGTCACACCACAGATGGAACAAGCCCAATTTACACCTATCTGTAACACCCCAGCGCTGACAGTGCCCGGTTTCTCCTCTCCGTGACATAACATCAAAGACAAGTGGGAATTCATCCCCTCCTATAGGCCACAGCAGTGACAGCCTCAGTTTTCCTCTCTCTGGGAGATCACTGCACTGACAAGTCCAATTGACACCTCTCTGTGACACCACGGCGCTGAAAGACCCATTATTCCCCTCTCTGGGACATCACATCAGAACCAATTTAAAACTCTCTCTCATACCACAGCCCTAACAACCCCAATTCCATCCCCTTTGTGGCAACAGACAAGTCATAGCACCTGTGCAACTTTCTCTGGAACTGCACAACAGTGATCACTCCACTTTTCCCCTCTCTGGGACACCACAGCAGTGACAGACTCACTTTTCCCCTCTTTGTGACACCACTAAAGTGACAGGCCCAATTGATGCCTCTCTGTGACACCACAGCAGTGACAGACTCACTTTTCCCCTCTTTGTGACACCACAGAAGTGACAGGCCCAATTGATGCCTCTCTGTGACACCAGTGCAGAGGCAGTCTCAGGTTTTTCCTCTCTCTGACATCACACCAATCAGGGACCCATTTTCCCCTCTCTATGACATCACTGCACTGACAACTCGAATTTACGCCTCTCTGGGACACCACAGTGATGACAGAGGCATTCTTCCCCTCTCTGGGACATCACAGTCATCACAGCCTCCAATTCATCCCCTTTCTAACACCGCAGCAATGACTGATCCACTTGTCCTCCGTTTGTGACATCAGAGCAGTGACAGGCCCAAGTTACCTCTGTTTATGACACCAAAGCTGTGGCAGCCTCAGTTTTTTCCTCTCTGTGACATCACAAAAATGAGTGACCCAGTTTCACCTCTCTGTGACATCACTGCAGTCAGTGACAAGTCCAATTTACGCCTCTCTGTGACACCACCGCGGTGACAGACTCACTATTCCCTCCTCTGTGACATCACAGCAGAGACAGAACCAATTAAAACCTCTCCCTGATACCATAGCCATGACATCCCCAACTGCATCCCCTTTGTGGCAACAGACAAGTCAGAACACCTGTGGAACTTTCTCTCAGACTCCACAGCTCTGATAGCCTCTGTTCTCCCCTCTCTGAGACATCACAGCCGTGGGACACCCCAATCTACGCCTCTCGGGGACATCACAGCAGTGAAAGACCCAGTTTCCACCCTTTAAGACATCACAGCACTGACAGACCAAATTTCACTCTTTCTGTCACACCACAGATGGAACAAGCCCAATTTACACCTATCTGTAACACCCCAGCGCTGACAGTGCCAGGTTTCTCGTCTCCGTGACATAACATCAAAGACAAGTGGGAATTCATCCCCTCCTATAGGCCACAGCAGTGACAGCCTCAGTTTTCCTCTCTCTGGGAGATCACTGCACTGACAAGTCCAATTGACACCTCTCTGTGACACCACGGCGCTGAAAGACCCATTATTCCCCTCTCTGGGACATCACATCAGAACCAATTTAAAACTCTCTCTCATACCACAGCCCTTACAACCCCAATTCCATCCCCTTTGTGGCAACAGACAAGTCATAGCACCTGTGCAACTTTCTCTGGAACTGCACAACAGTGATCACTCCACTTTTCCCCTCTCTGGGACACCACAGCAGTGACAGACTCACTTTTCCCCTCTTTGTGACACCACTAAAGTGACAGGCCCAATTGATGCCTCTCTGTGACACCACAGCAGTGACAGACTCACTTTTCCCCTCTTTGTGACACCACAGAAGTGACAGGCCCAATTGATGCCTCTCTGTGACACCAGTGCAGAGGCAGTCTCAGGTTTTTCCTCTCTCTGACATCACACCAATCAGGGACCCATTTTCCCCTCTCTATGACATCACTGCACTGACAACTCGAATTTACGCCTCTCTGGGACACCACAGTGGTGACAGAGGCATTCTTCCCCTCTCTGGGACATCACAGTCATCACAGCCTCCAATTCATCCCCTTTCTAACACCGCAGCAATGACTGATCCACTTGTCCTCCGTTTGTGACATCAGAGCAGTGACAGGCCCAACTTACCTCTGTTTATGACACCAAAGCTGTGGCAGCCTCAGTTTTTTCCTCTCTGTGACATCACAAAAATGAGTGACCCAGTTTCACCTCTCTGTGACATCACTGCAGTCAGTGACAAGTCCAATTTACGCCTCTCTGTGACACCACCGCGGTGACAGACGCACTATTCCCTCCTCTGTGACATCACAGCAGAGACAGAACCAATTAAAACCTCTCCCTGATACCATAGCCATGACATCCCCAACTGCATCCCCTTTGTGGCAACAGACAAGTCAGAACACCTGTGGAACTTTCTCTCAGACTCCACAGCTCTGATAGCCTCTGTTCTCCTCTCTCTGAGACATCACAGCCGTGGGACACCCCAATCTACGCCTCTCGGGGACATCACAGCAGTGAAAGACCCAGTTTCCACCCTTTAAGACATCACAGCACTGACAGACCAAATTTCACTCTTTCTGTCACACCACAGATGGAACAAGCCCAATTTACACCTATCTGTAACACCGCAGCCTGACAGTGCCAGGTTTCTCGTCTCCGTGACATAACATCAAAGACAAGTGGGAATTCATCCCCTCCTATAGGCCACAGCAGTGACAGCCTCAGTTTTCCTCTCTCTGGGAGATCACTGCACTGACAAGTCCAATTGACACCTCTCTGTGACACCACGCCGCTGAAAGACCCATTATTCCCCTCTCTGGGACATCACATCAGAACCAATTTAAAACTCTCTCTCATACCACAGCCCTTACAACCCCAATTCCATCCCCTTTGTGGCAACAGACAAGTCATAGCACCTGTGCAACTTTCTCTGGAACTGCACAACAGTGATCACTCCACTTTTCCCCTCTCTGGGACACCACAGCAGTGACAGACTCACTTTTCCCCTCTTTGTGACACCACTAAAGTGACAGGCCCAATTGATGCCTCTCTGTGACACCACAGCAGTGACAGACTCACTTTTCCCCTCTTTGTGACACCACAGAAGTGACAGGCCCAATTGATGCCTCTCTGTGACACCAGTGCAGAGGCAGTCTCAGTTTTTTCCTCTCTCTGACATCACACCAATCAGGGACCCAATTTCCCCTCTCTATGACATCACTGCACTGACAACTCGAATTTACACCTCTCTGGGACACCACAGTGGTGACAGAGGCATTCTTCCCCTCTCTGGGACATCACAGTCATCACAGCCTCAAATTCATCCCCTTTCTAACACCGCAGCAATGACTGATCCACTTGTCCTCCGTTTGTGACATCAGAGCAGTGACAGGCCCAACTTACCTCTGTTTATGACACCAAAGCTGTGGCAGCCTCAGTTTTTTCCTCTCTGTGACATCACAAAAATGAGTGACCCAGTTTCACCTCTCTGTGACATCACTGCAGTTAGTGACAAGTCCAATTTACGCCTCTCTGTGACACCACCGCGGTGACAGACTCATTATTCCCTTCTCTGTGACATCACAGCAGAGACAGAACCAATTCAAACCTCTCCCTGATACCATAGCCATGACATCCCCAACTGCATCCCCTTTGTGGCAACAGACAAGTCAGAACACCTGTGGAACTTTCTCTCAGACTCCACAGCTCTGATAGCCCCTGTTCTCCCCTCTCTGAGACATCACAGCCGTGGGACACCCCAATCTATGCCTCTCGGGGACATCACAGCAGTGAAAGACCCAGTTTCCACCCTTTAAGACATCACAGCACTGACAGACCAAATTTCACTCTTTCTGTCACACCACAGATGGAACAAGCCCAATTTACACCTATCTCTAACACCCCAGCGCTGACAGTGCCAGGTTTCTCCTCTCCGTGACATAACATCAAAGACAAGTGGGAATTCATCCCCTCCTATAGGCCACAGCAGTGACAGCCTCAGTTTTCCTCTCTCTGGGAGATCACTGCACTGACAAGTCCAATTGACACCTCTCTGTGACACCACGGCGCTGAAAGACCCATTATTCCCCTCTCTGGGACATCACATCAGAACCAATTTAAAACTCTCTCTCATACCACAGCCCTAACAACCCCAATTCCATCCCCTTTGTGGCAACAGACAAGTCATAGCACCTCTGGAACTTTCTCTGGGACTGCACAACAGTGATCACTCCACTTTTCCCCTCTCTGGGACACCACAGCAGTGACAGACTCACTTTTCCCCTCTTTGTGACACCACAGAAAGTGACAGGCCCAATAGATGCCTCTCTGTGACACCACAGCAGTGACAGACTCACTTTTCCCCTCTTTGTGACACCACAGAAGTGACAGGCCCAATAGATGCCTCTCTGTGACACCAGTGCAGAGGCAGTCTCAGGTTTTTCCTCTCTCTGACATCACACCAATCAGGGACCCATTTTCCCCTCTCTATGACATCACTGCACTGACAACTCGAATTTACGCCTCTCTGGGACACCACAGTGGTGACAGAAGAATTCTTCCCCTCTCTGGGACATCACAGTCATCACAGCCTCAAATTCATCCTCTTTCTAACACCGCAGCAATGACTGATCCACTTGTCCTCCGTTTGTGACATCAGAGCAGTGACAGGCCCAACTTACCTCTGTTTATGACACCAAAGCTGTGGCAGCCTCAGTTTTTTCCTCTCTGTGACATCACAAAAATGAGTGACCCAGTTTCACCTCTCTGTGACATCACTGCAGTCAGTGACAAGTCCAATTTACGCCTCTCTGTGACACCACCGCGGTGACAGACTCATTATTCCCTTCTCTGTGACATCACAGCAGAGACAGAACCAATTAAAACCTCTCCCTGATACCATAGCCATGACATCCCCAACTGCATCCCCTTTGTGGCAACAGACAAGTCAGAACACCTGTGGAACTTTCTCTCAGACTCCACAGCTCTGATAGCCCCTGTTCTCCCCTCTCTGGGACATCACAGCCGTGGGACACCCCAATCTACGCCTCTCGGGGACATCACAGCAGTGAAAGACCCAGTTTCCACCCTTTAAGACATCACAGCACTGACAGACCAAATTTCACTCTTTCTGTCACACCACAGATGGAACAAGCCCAATTTACACCTATCTGTAACACCCCAGCGCTGACAGTGCCAGGTTTCTCCTCTCCGTGACATAACATCAAAGACAAGTGGGAATTCATCCCCTCCTATAGGCCACAGCAGTGACAGCCTCAGTTTTCCTCTCTCTGGGAGATCACTGCACTGACAAGTCCAATTGACACCTCTCTGTGACACCACGGCGCTGAAAGACCCATTATTCCCCTCTCTGGGACATCACATCAGAACCAATTTAAAACTCTCTCTCATACCACAGCCCTAACAACCCCAATTCCATCCCCTTTGTGGCAACAGACAAGTCATAGCACCTGTGCAACTTTCTCTGGAACTGCACAACAGTGATCACTCCACTTTTCCCCTCTCTGGGACACCACAGCAGTGACAGACTCACTTTTCCCCTCTTTGTGACACCACTAAAGTGACAGGCCCAATTGATGCCTCTCTGTGACACCACAGCAGTGACAGACTCACTTTTCCCCTCTTTGTGACACCACAGAAGTGACAGGCCCAATTGATGCCTCTCTGTGACACCAGTGCAGAGGCAGTCTCAGGTTTTTCCTCTCTCTGACATCACACCAATCAGGGACCCATTTTCCCCTCTCTATGACATCACTGCACTGACAACTCGAATTTACGCCTCTCTGGGACACCACAGTGATGACAGAGGCATTCTTCCCCTCTCTGGGACATCACAGTCATCACAGCCTCCAATTCATCCCCTTTCTAACACCGCAGCAATGACTGATCCACTTGTCCTCCGTTTGTGACATCAGAGCAGTGACAGGCCCAAGTTACCTCTGTTTATGACACCAAAGCTGTGGCAGCCTCAGTTTTTTCCTCTCTGTGACATCACAAAAATGAGTGACCCAGTTTCACCTCTCTGTGACATCACTGCAGTCAGTGACAAGTCCAATTTACGCCTCTCTGTGACACCACCGCGGTGACAGACTCACTATTCCCTCCTCTGTGACATCACAGCAGAGACAGAACCAATTCAAACCTCTCCCTGATACCATAGCCATGACATCCCCAACTGCATCCCCTTTGTGGCAACAGACAAGTCAGAACACCTGTGGAACTTTCTCTCAGACTCCACAGCTCTGATAGCCTCTGTTCTCCCCTCTCTGAGACATCACAGCCGTGGGACACCCCAATCTACGCCTCTCGGGGACATCACAGCAGTGAAAGACCCAGTTTCCACCCTTTAAGACATCACAGCACTGACAGACCAAATTTCACTCTTTCTGTCACACCACAGATGGAACAAGCCCAATTTACACCTATCTGTAACACCCCAGCGCTGACAGTGCCAGGTTTCTCGTCTCCGTGACATAACATCAAAGACAAGTGGGAATTCATCCCCTCCTATAGGCCACAGCAGTGACAGCCTCAGTTTTCCTCTCTCTGGGAGATCACTGCACTGACAAGTCCAATTGACACCTCTCTGTGACACCACGGCGCTGAAAGACCCATTATTCCCCTCTCTGGGACATCACATCAGAACCAATTTAAAACTCTCTCTCATACCACAGCCCTTACAACCCCAATTCCATCCCCTTTGTGGCAACAGACAAGTCATAGCACCTGTGCAACTTTCTCTGGAACTGCACAACAGTGATCACTCCACTTTTCCCCTCTCTGGGACACCACAGCAGTGACAGACTCACTTTTCCCCTCTTTGTGACACCACTAAAGTGACAGGCCCAATTGATGCCTCTCTGTGACACCACAGCAGTGACAGACTCACTTTTCCCCTCTTTGTGACACCACAGAAGTGACAGGCCCAATTGATGCCTCTCTGTGACACCAGTGCAGAGGCAGTCTCAGGTTTTTCCTCTCTCTGACATCACACCAATCAGGGACCCATTTTCCCCTCTCTATGACATCACTGCACTGACAACTCGAATTTACGCCTCTCTGGGACACCACAGTGGTGACAGAGGCATTCTTCCCCTCTCTGGGACATCACAGTCATCACAGCCTCCAATTCATCCCCTTTCTAACACCGCAGCAATGACTGATCCACTTGTCCTCCGTTTGTGACATCAGAGCAGTGACAGGCCCAACTTACCTCTGTTTATGACACCAAAGCTGTGGCAGCCTCAGTTTTTTCCTCTCTGTGACATCACAAAAATGAGTGACCCAGTTTCACCTCTCTGTGACATCACTGCAGTCAGTGACAAGTCCAATTTACGCCTCTCTGTGACACCACCGCGGTGACAGACTCACTATTCCCTCCTCTGTGACATCACAGCAGAGACAGAACCAATTAAAACCTCTCCCTGATACCATAGCCATGACATCCCCAACTGCATCCCCTTTGTGGCAACAGACAAGTCAGAACACCTGTGGAACTTTCTCTCAGACTCCACAGCTCTGATAGCCTCTGTTCTCCCCTCTCTGAGACATCACAGCCGTGGGACACCCCAATCTACGCCTCTCGGGGACATCACAGCAGTGAAAGACCCAGTTTCCACCCTTTAAGACATCACAGCACTGACAGACCAAATTTCACTCTTTCTGTCACACCACAGATGGAACAAGCCCAATTTACACCTATCTGTAACACCCCAGCGCTGACAGTGCCAGGTTTCTCGTCTCCGTGACATAACATCAAAGACAAGTGGGAATTCATCCCCTCCTATAGGCCACAGCAGTGACAGCCTCAGTTTTCCTCTCTCTGGGAGATCACTGCACTGACAAGTCCAATTGACACCTCTCTGTGACACCACGCCGCTGAAAGACCCATTATTCCCCTCTCTGGGACATCACATCAGAACCAATTTAAAACTCTCTCTCATACCACAGCCCTTACAACCCCAATTCCATCCCCTTTGTGGCAACAGACAAGTCATAGCACCTGTGCAACTTTCTCTGGAACTGCACAACAGTGATCACTCCACTTTTCCCCTCTCTGGGACACCACAGCAGTGACAGACTCACTTTTCCCCTCTTTGTGACACCACTAAAGTGACAGGCCCAATTGATGCCTCTCTGTGACACCACAGCAGTGACAGACTCACTTTTCCCCTCTTTGTGACACCACAGAAGTGACAGGCCCAATTGATGCCTCTCTGTGACACCAGTGCAGAGGCAGTCTCAGGTTTTTCCTCTCTCTGACATCACACCAATCAGGGACCCATTTTCCCCTCTCTATGACATCACTGCACTGACAACTCGAATTTACGCCTCTCTGGGACACCACAGTGGTGACAGAGGCATTCTTCCCCTCTCTGGGACATCACAGTCATCACAGCCTCAAATTCATCCCCTTTCTAACACCGCAGCAATGACTGATCCACTTGTCCTCCGTTTGTGACATCAGAGCAGTGACAGGCCCAACTTACCTCTGTTTATGACACCAAAGCTGTGGCAGCCTCAGTTTTTTCCTCTCTGTGACATCACAAAAATGAGTGACCCAGTTTCACCTCTCTGTGACATCACTGCAGTTAGTGACAAGTCCAATTTACGCCTCTCTGTGACACCACCGCGGTGACAGACTCATTATTCCCTTCTCTGTGACATCACAGCAGAGACAGAACCAATTAAAACCTCTCCCTGATACCATAGCCATGACATCCCCAACTGCATCCCCTTTGTGGCAACAGACAAGTCAGAACACCTGTGGAACTTTCTCTCAGACTCCACAGCTCTGATAGCCCCTGTTCTCCTTTCTCTGAGACATCACAGCCGTGGGACACCCCAATCTACGCCTCTCGGGGACATCACAGCAGTGAAAGACCCAGTTTCCACCCTTTAAGACATCACAGCACTGACAGACCAAATTTCACCCTTTCTGTCACACCACAGATGGAACAAACCCAATTTACACCTATCTGTAACACCCCAGCGCTGACAGTGCCAGGTTTCTCGTCTCCGTCACATAACATCAAAGACAAGTGAGAATTCATCCCCTCCTATAGGCCACAGCAGTGACAGCCTCAGTTTTCCTCTCTCTGGGAGATCACTGCACTGACAAGTCCAATTGACACCTCTCTGTGACACCACGGCGCTGAAAGACCCATTATTCCCCTCTCTGGGACATCACATCAGAACCAATTTAAAACTCTCTCTCATACCACAGCCCTTACAACCCCAATTCCATCCCCTTTGTGGCAACAGACAAGTCAGAGCACCTGTGCAACTTTCTCTGGAACTGCACAACAGTGATCACTCCACTTTTCCCCTCTCTGGGACACCACAGCAGTGACAGACTCACTTTTCCTCTCTTTGTGACACCACTAAAGTGACAGGCCCAATTGATGCCTCTCTGTGACACCACAGCAGTGACAGACTCACTTTTCCCCTCTTTGTGACACCACAGAAGTGACAGGCCCAATTGATGCCTCTCTGTGACACCAGTGCAGAGGCAGTCTCAGGTTTTTCCTCTCTCTGACATCACACCAATCAGGGACCCATTTTCCCCTCTCTATGACATCACTGCACTGACAACTCGAATTTACGCCTCTCTGGGACACCACAGTGGTGACAGAGGCATTCTTCCCCTCTCTGGGACATCACAGTCATCACAGCCTCAAATTCATCCCCTTTCTAACACCGCAGCAATGACTGATCCACTTGTCCTCCGTTTGTGACATCAGAGCAGTGACAGGCCCAACTTACCTTTGTTTATGACACCAAAGCTGTGGCAGCCTCAGTTTTTTCCTCTCTGTGACATCACAAAAATGAGTGACCCAGTTTCACCTCTCTGTGACATCACTGCAGTCAGTGACAAATCAAATTTACGCCTCTCTGTGACACCACCGCGGTGACAGACTCATTATTCCCTTCTCTGTGACATCACAGCAGAGACAGAACCAATTCAAACCACTCCCTGATACCATAGCCATGACATCCCCAACTGCATCCCCTTTGTGGCAACAGACAAGTCAGAACACCTGTGGAACTTTCTCTCAGACTCCACAGCTCTGATAGCCCCTGTTCTCTCCTCTCTGGGACATCACAGCCGTGGGACACCCCAATCTACGCCTCTCTGGGACATCACAGCAGTGAAAGACCCAGTTTCCACCCTTTAAGACATCACAGCACTGACAGACCAAATTTCACTCTTTCTGTCACACCACAGATGGAACAAGCCCAATTTACACCTATCTGTAACACCCCAGCGCTGACAGTGCCAGGTTTCTCCTCTCCATGACATAACATCAAGGACAAGTGGGAATTCATCCCCTCCTATAGGCCACAGCAGTGACAGCCTCAGTTTTCCTCTCTCTGGGAGATCACTGCACTGACAAGTCCAATTGACACCTCTCTGTGACACCACGGCGCTGAAAGACCCATTATTCCCCTCTCTGGGACATCACATCAGAACCAATTTAAAACTCTCTCTCATACCACAGCCCTAACAACCCCAATTCCATCCCCTTTGTGGCAACAGACAAGTCATAGCACCTCTGGAACTTTCTCTGGGACTGCACAACAGTGATCACTCCACTTTTCCCCTCTCTGGGACACCACAGCAGTGACAGACTCACTTTTCCCCTCTTTGTGACACCACAGAAGTGACAGGCCCAATTGATGCCTCTCTGTGACACCACAGCAGTGACAGACTCACTTTTCCCCTCTTTGTGACACCACAGAAGTGACAGGCCCAATTGATGCCTCTCTGTGACACCAGTGCAGAGGCAGTCTCAGTTTTTTCCTCTCTCTGACATCACACCAATCAGGGACCCATTTTCCCCTCTCTATGACATCACTGCACTGACAACTCGAATTTACGCCTCTCTGGGACACCACAGTGGTGACAGAGGCATTCTTCCCCTCCCCGGGGCATCACAGTCATCACAGCCTCAAATTCATCCCCTTTCTAACACCGCAGCAATGACTGATCCACTTGTCCTCCGTTTGTGACATCAGAGCAGTGACAGGCCCAACTTACCTCTGTTTATGACACCAAAGCTGTGGCAGCCTCAGTTTTTTCCTCTCTGTGACATCACAAAAATGAGTGACCCAGTTTCACCTCTCTGTGACATCACTGCAGTCAGTGACAAGTCCAATTTACGCCTCTCTGTGACACCACCGCGGTGACAGACTCATTATTCCCTTCTCTGTGACATCACAGCAGAGACAGAACCAATTCAAACCTCTCCCTGATACCATAGCCATGACATCCCCAACTGCATCCCCTTTGTGGCAACAGACAAGTCAGAACACCTGTGGAACTTTCTCTCAGACTCCACAACTCTGATAGCCCCTGTTCTCCCCTCTCTGGGACATCACAGCCGTGGGACACCCCAATCTACGCCTCTCGGCGACATCACAGCAGTGAAAGACCCAGTTTCCACCCTTTAAGACATCACAGCACTGACAGACCAAATTTCACTCTTTCTGTCACACCACAGATGGAACAAGCCCAATTTACACCTATCTGTAACACCCCAGCGCTGACAGTGCCAGGTTTCTCCTCTCCGTGACATAACATCAAAGACAAGTGGGAATTCATCCCCTCCTATAGGCCACAGCAGTGACAGCCTCAGTTTTCCTCTCTCTGGGAGATCACTGCACTGACAAGTCCAATTGACGCCTCTCTGCGACACCAGGGCGCTGAAAGACCCATTATTCCCCTCTCTGGGACATCACATCAGAACCAATTTAAAACTCGCTCTCATACCACAGCCCTTACAACCCCAATTCCATCCCCTTTGTGGCAACAGACAAGTCATAGCACCTCTGGAACTTTCTCTGGAACTGCACAACAGTGATCACTCCACTTTTCCCCTCTCTGGGACACCACAGCAGTGACAGACTCACTTTTCCCCTCTTTGTGACACCACAGAAGTGACAGGCCCAATTGATGCCTCTCTGTGACACCACAGCAGTGACAGACTCACTTTTCCCCTCTTTGTGACACCACAGAAGTGACAGGCCCAATTGATGCCTCTCTGTGACACCAGTGCAGAGGCAGTCTCAGGTTTTTCCTCTCTCTGACATCACACCAATCAGGGACCCATTTTCCCCTCTCTATGACATCACTGCACTGACAACTCGAATTTACGCCTCTCTGGGACACCACAGTGGTGACAGAGGCATTCTTCCCCTCCCCGGGGCATCACAGTCATCACAGCCTCAAATTCATCCCCTTTCTAACACCGCAGCAATGACTGATCCACTTGTCCTCCGTTTGTGACATCAGAGCAGTGACAGGCCCAACTTACCTCTGTTTATGACACCAAAGCTGTGGCAGCCTCAGTTTTTTCCTCTCTGTGACATCACAAAAATGAGTGACCCAGTTTCACCTCTCTGTGACATCACTGCAGTCAGTGACAAGTCCAATTTACGCCTCTCTGTGACACCACCGCGGTGACAGACTCATTATTCCCTTCTCTGTGACATCACAGCAGAGACAGAACCAATTCAAACCTCTCCCTGATACCATAGCCATGACATCCCCAACTGCATCCCCTTTGTGGCAACAGACAAGTCAGAACACCTGTGGAACTTTCTCTCAGACTCCACAGCTCTGATAGCCCCTGTTCTCCCCTCTCTGGGACATCACAGCCGTGGGACACCCCAATCTACGCCTCTCGGCGACATCACAGCAGTGAAAGACCCAGTTTCCACCCTTTAAGACATCACAGCACTGACAGACCAAATTTCATTCTTTCTGTCACACCAGAGATGGAACAAGCCCAATTTACACCTATCTGTAACACCCCAGCGCTGACAGTGCCAGGTTTCTCCTCTCCGTGACATAACATCAAAGACAAGTGGGAATTCATCCCCTCCTATAGGCCACAGCAGTGACAGCCTCAGTTTTCCTCTCTCTGGGAGATCACTGCACTGACAAGTCCAATTGACGCCTCTCTGTGACACCAGGGCGCTGAAAGACCCATTATTCCCATCTCTGGGACATCACATCAGAACCAATTTAAAACTCGCTCTCATACCACAGCCCTTACAACCCCAATTCCATCCCCTTTGTGGCAACAGACAAGTCATAGCACCTGTGCAACTTTCTATGGAACTGCACAACAGTGATCACTCCACTTTTCCCCTCTCTGGGACACCACAGCAGTTACAGACTCACTTTTCCCCTCTTTGTGACACCACAGAAGTGACTGGCCCAATTGATGCCTCTCTATGACACCAGTGCAGAGGCAGTCTCAGTTTTTTCCTCTCTCTGACATCACACCAATCAGGGACCCATTTTCCCCTCTCTATGACATCACTGCACTGACAAATCTAATTTACGCCTCTCTGGGACACCACAGTGGTGACAGAGGCATTCTTCCCCTCTCTGGGACATCACAGTCATCACAGCCTCAAATTCATCCCCTTTCTAACACCGCAGCAATGACTGATCCACTTGTCCTCCGTTTGTGACATCAGAGCAGTGACAGGCCCAACTTACCTCTGTTTATGACACCAAAGCTGTGGCACCCGCAGTTTTTTCCTCTGTGACATCACAAAAATGAGTGACCCAGTTTCACCTCTCTGTGACCTCACTGCAGTCAGTGACAAGTCCAATTTACGCCTCTCTGTGACACCACCGTGGTGACAGACTCATTATTCCCTTCTCTGTGACATCACAGCAGAGACAGAACCAATTCAAACCTCTCCCTGAGACCATAGCCATGACATCCCCAACTGCATCCCCTTTGTGGCAACAGACAAGTCAGAACACCTGTGGAACTTTCTCTCAGACTCCACAGCTCTGATAGCCCCTGTTCTCCGCTCTCTGGCACATCACAGCCGTGGGACACCCCAATCTACGCCTCTCCGGGACATCACAGCAGTGAAAGACCCAGTTTCCACCCTTTAAGACATCACAGCACTGACAGACCAAATTTCACTCTTTCTGTCACACCACAGATGGAACAAGCCCAATTTACACCTATCTGTAACACCCCAGCGCTGACAGTGCCAGGTTTCTCCTCTCCGTGACATAACATCAAAGGCAAGTGGGAATTCATCCCCTCCTATAGGCCACAGCAGTGACAGCCTCAGTTTTCCTCTCTCTGGGAGATCACTGCACTGACAAGTCCAATTGACACCTCTCTGTGACACCACGGCGCTGAAAGTCCCATTATTCCCCTCTCTGGGACATCACATCAGAACCAATTTAAAACTCTCTCTCATACCACAGCCCTAACAACCCCAATTCCATCCCCTTTGTGGCAACAGACAAGTCATAGCACCTTAGGAACTTTCTCTGGAACTGCACAACAGTGATCACTCCACTTTTCCCCTTTCTGGGACACCACAGCAGTGACAGACTCACTTTTCCCCTCATTGTGACACCACTAAAGTGACAGGCCCAATTGATGCCTCTCTGTGACACCACAGCAGTGACAGACTCACTTTTCCCCTCTTTGTGACACCACAGAAGTGACAGGCCCAATTGATGCCTCTCTGTGACACCAGTGCAGAGGCAGTCTCAGTTTTTTCCTCTCTCTGACATCACACCAATCAGGGACCCATTTTCCCCTCTCTATGACATCACTGCACTGACAACTCGAATTTACGCCTCTCTGGGACACCACAGTGGTTACAGAGGCATTCTTCCCCTCTCTGGGACATCACAGTCATCACAGCCTCAAATTCATCCCCTTTCTAACACCGCAGCAATGACTGATCCACTTGTCCTCCGTTTGTGACATCAGAGCAGTGACAGGCCCAACTTACCTCTGTTTATGACACCAAAGCTGTGGCAGCCTCAGTTTTTTCCTCTCTGTGACATCACAAAAATGAGTGACCCAGTTTCACCTCTCTGTGACATCACTGCAGTCAGTGACAAGTCCAATTTACGCCTCTCTGTGACACCACCGCGGTGACAGACTCATTATTCCCTTCTCTGTGACATCATAGCAGAGACAGAACCAATTCAAACCTCTCCCTGATACCATAGCCATGACATCCCCAACTGCATCCCCTTTGTGGCAACAGACAAGTCAGAACACCTGTGGAACTTTCTCTCAGACTCCACAGCTCTGATAGCCTCTGTTCTCCCCTCTCTGGGACATCACAGCCGTGGGACACCCCAATCTACGCCTCTCGGGGACATCACAGCAGTGAAAGACCCAGTTTCCACCCTTTAAGACATCACAGCACTGACAGACCAAATTTCACTCTTTCTGTCACACCACAGATGGAACAAGCCCAATTTACACCTATCTCTAACACCCCAGCGCTGACAGTGCCAGGTTTCTCCTCTCCGTGACATAACATCAAAGACAAGTGGGAATTCATCCCCTCCTATAGGCCACAGCAGTGACAGCCTCAGTTTTCCTCTCTCTGGGAGATCACTGCACTGACAAGTCCAATTGACACCTCTCTGTGACACCACGGCGCTGGAAGACCCATTATTCCCCTCTCTGGGACATCACATCAGAACCAATTCAAAACTCTCTCTCATACCACAGCCCTAACAACCCCAATTCCATCCCCTTTGTGGCAACAGACAAGTCATAGCACCTCTGGAACTTTCTCTGGGACTGCACAACAGTGATCACTCCACTTTTCCCCTCTCTGGGACACCACAGCAGTGACAGACTCACTTTTCCCCTCTTTGTGACACCACAGAAGTGACAGGCCCAATTGATGCCTCTCTGTGACACCAGTGCAGAGGCAGTCTCAGTTTTTTCCTCTCTCTGACATCACACCAATCAGGGACCCATTTTCCCCTCTCTATGACATCACTGCACTGACAACTCGAATTTACGCCTCTCTGGGACACCACAGTGGTGACAGAGGCATTCTTCCCCTCCCCGGGGCATCACAGTCATCACAGCCTCAAATTCATCCCCTTTCTAACACCGCAGCAATGACTGATCCACTTGTCCTCCGTTTGTGACATCAGAGCAGTGACAGGCCCAACTTACCTCTGTTTATGACACCAAAGCTGTGGCAGCCTCAGTTTTTTCCTCTCTGTGACATCACAAAAATGAGTGACCCAGTTTCACCTCTCTGTGACATCACTGCAGTCAGTGACAAGTCCAATTTACGCCTCTCTGTGACACCACCGCGGTGACAGATTCATTATTCCCTTCTCTGTGACATCATAGCAGAGACAGAACCAATTAAAACCTCTCCCTGATACCATAGCGATGACATCCCCAACTGCATCCCCTTTGTGGCAGCAGACAAGTCAGAACACCTGTGGAACTTTCTCTGGAACTGCACAACAGTGATCACTCCACTTTTCCGCTCTCTGGGACACCACAGCAGTGACAGACTCACTTTCCCCCTCTTTGTGACACCACAGAAGTGACAGGCCCAATTGATGCCTCTCTGTGACACCAGTGCAGAGGCAATCTCAGGTTTTTCCTCTCTCTGACATCACACCAATCAGGGACCCATTTTCCCCTCTCTATGACATCACTGCACTGATAACTCGAATTTACGCCTCTCTGGGACACCACAGTGGTGACAGAGGCATTCTTCCCCTCTCTGGGACATCACAGTCATCACAGCCTCAAATTCATCCCCTTTCTAACACCGCAGCAATGACTGATCCACTTGTCCTCCGTTTGTGACATCAGAGCAGTGACAGGCCCAACTTACCTCTGTTTATGACACCAAAGCTGTAGCAGCCTGAGTTTTTTCCTCTCTGTGACATCACAAAAATGAGTGACCCAGTTTCACCTCTCTGTGACATCACTGCAGTCAGTGACAAGTCCAATTTACGCCTCTCTGTGACACCACCGCGGTGACAGACTCATTATTCCCTTCTCTGTGACATCACAGCAGAGACAGAACCAATTCAAACCACTCCCTGATACCATAGCCATGACATCCCCAACTGCATCCCCTGTGTCAACAGACAAGTCAGAACAGCTGTGGAGCTTTCTCTCAGACTCCACAGCTCTGATAGCCTCTGTTCTCCCCTCTCTGGGACATCACAGCCGTGGGACACCCCAATCTACGCCTCTCGGGGACATCACAGCAGTGAAAGACCCAGTTTCCACCCTTTAAGACATCACAGCACTGACAGACCAAATTTCACTCTTTCTGTCACACCACGGATGGAACAAGGCCAATTTACACCTATCTCTAACACCCCAGCGATGACAGTGCCAGGTTTCTCCTCTCCGTGACATAACATCAAAGACAAGTGGGAATTCATCCCCTCCTATAGGCCACAGCAGTGACAGCCTCAGTTTTCCTCTCTCTGGGAGATCACTGCACTGACAAGTCCAATTGACGCCTCTCTGTGACACCACGGCGCTGAAAGACCCATTATTCCCCTCTCTGGGACATCACATCAGAACCAATTTAAAACTCTCTCTCATACCACAGCCCTAACAACCCCAATTCCATCCCCTTTGTGGCAACAGACAAGTCATAGCACCTCTGGAACTTTCTCTGGAACTGCACAACAGTGATCACTCCACTTTTCCCCTCTCTGGGACACCACAGCAGTGACAGACTCACTTTTCCCCTCTTTGTGACACCACTAAAGTGACAGGCCCAATTGATGCCTCTCTGTGACACCACAGCAGTGACAGACTCACTTTTCCCCTCTTTGTGACACCACAGAAGTGACAGGCCCAATTGATGCCTCTCTGTGACACCAGTGCAGAGGCAGTCTCAGTTTTTTCCTCTCTCTGACATCACACCAATCAGGGACCCATTTTCCCCTCTCTATGACATCACTGCACTGACAACTCGAATTTACGCCTCTCTGGGACACCACAGTGGTGACAGAGGCATTCTTCCCCTCTCTGGGACATCACAGTCATCACAGCCTCAAATTCATCCTCTTTCTAACACCGCAGCAATGACTGATCCACTTGTCCTCCGTTTGTGACATCAGAGCAGTGACAGGCCCAACTTACCTCTGTTTATGACACCAAAGCTGTGGCAGCCGCAGTTTTTTCCTCTCTGTGACATCACAAAAATGAGTGACCCAGTTTCAACTCTCTGTGACATCACTGCAGTCAGTGACAAGTCCAATTTACGCCTCTCTGTGACACCACCGCGGTGACAGACTCATTATTCCCTTCTCTGTGACATCACAGCAGAGACAGAACCAATTCAAACCTCTCCCTGATACCATAGCCATGACATCCCCAACTGCATCCCCTTTGTGGCAGCAGACAAGTCAGAACACCTGTGGAACTTTCTCTCAGACTCCATAGCTCTGATAGCCTCTGTTCTCCCCTCTCTGGGACATCACAGCCGTGGGACACCCCAATCTACGCCTCTCGGGGACATCACAGCAGTGAAAGACCCAGTTTCCACCCTTTAAGACATCACAGCACTGACAGACCAAATTTCACTCTTTCTGTCACACCACAGATGGAACAAGCCCAATTTACACCTATCTCTAACACCCCAGCGCTGACAGTGCCAGGTTTCTCCTCTCCGTGACATAACATCAAAGAAAAGTGGGAATTCATCCCCTCCTATAGGCCACAGCAGTGACAGCCTCAGTTTTCCTCTCTCTGGGAGATCACTGCACTGACAAATCCAATTGAAGCCTCTCTGTGACACCACGGCGCTGAAAGACCCATTATTCCCCTCTCTGGGACATCACATCAGAACCAATTTAAAACTCTCTCTCATACCACAGCCCTAACAACCCCAATTCCATCCCCTTTGTGGCAACAGACAAGTCATAGCACCTCTGGAACTTTCTCTGGGACTGCACAACAGTGATCACTCCACTTTTCCCCTCTCTGGGACACCACAGCAGTGACAGACTCACTTTTCCCCTCTTTGTGACACCACTAAAGTGACAGGCCCAATTGATGCCTCTCTGTGACACCACAGCAGTGACAGACTCACTTTTCCCCTCTTTGTGACACCACAGAAGTGACAGGCCCAATTGATGCCTCTCTGTGACACCAGTGCAGAGGCAGTCTCAGTTTTTTCCTCTCTCTGACATCACACCAATCAGGGACCCATTTTCCCCTCTCTATGACATCACTGCACTGACAACTCGAATTTACGCCTCTCTGGGACACCACAGTGGTGACAGAGGCATTCTTCCCCTCTCTGGGACATCACAGTCATCACAGCCTCAAATTCATCCCCTTTCTAACACCGCAGCAATGACTGATCCACTTGTCCTCCGTTTGTGACATCAGAGCAGTGACAGGCCCAACTTACCTCTGTTTATGACACCAAAGCTGTAGCAGCCTCCGTTTTTTCCTCTCTGTGACATCACAAAAATGAGTGACCCAGTTTCAACTCTCTGTGACATCACTGCAGTCAGTGACAAGTCCAATTTACGACTCTCTGTGACACCACCGCGGTGACAGACTCATTATTCCCTTCTCTGTGACATCATAGCAGAGACAGAACCAATTAAAACCTCTCCCTGATACCATAGCCATGACATCCCCAACTGCATCCCCTTTGTGGCAACAGACAAGTCAGAACACCTGTGGAACTTTCTCTCAGACTCCACAGCTCTGATAGCCTCTGTTCTCCCCTCTCTGGGACATCACAGCCGTGGGACACCCCAATCTACGCCTCTCTGAGACATCACAGCAGTGAAAGACCCAGTTTCCACCCTTTAAGACATCACAGCACTGACAGACCAAATTTCACTCTTTCTGTCACACCACAGATGGAACAAGCCCAATTTACACCTATCTCTAACACCCCAGCGCTGACAGTGCCAGGTTTCTCCTCTCCGTGACATAACATCAAAGACAAGTGGGAATTCATCCCCTCCTATAGGCCACAGCAGTGACAGCCTCAGTTTTCCTCTCTCTGGGAGATCACTGCACTGACAAGTCCAATTGACACCTCTCTGTGACACCACAGCGCTGAAAGACCCATTATTCCCCTCTCTGGGACATCACATCAGAACCAATTTAAAACTCTCTCTCATACCACAGCCCTAACAACCCCAATTCCATCCCCTTTGTGGCAACAGACAAGTCATAGCACCTCTGGAACTTTCTCTGGGACAGCACAACAGTGATCACTCCACTTTTCCCCTTTCTGGGACACCACAGCAGTGACAGACTCACTTTTCCCCTCTTTGTGACACCACAGAAGTGACGGGCCCAATTGATGCCTCTCTGTGACACCACAGCAGTGACAGACTCACTTTTCCCCTCTTTGTGACACCACAGAAGTGACAGGCCCAATTGATGCCTCTCTGTGACACCAGTGCAGAGGCAGTCTCAGTTTTTTCCTCTCTCTGACATCACACCAATCAGGGACCCATTTTCCCCTCTCTATGACATCACTGCACTGACAACTCGAATTTACGCCTCTCTGGGACACCACAGTGGTTACAGAGGCATTCTTCCCCTCTCTGGGACATCACAGTCATCACAGCCTCAAATTCATCCCCTTTCTAACACCGCAGCAATGACTGATCCACTTGTCCTCCGTTTGTGACATCAGAGCAGTGACAGGCCCAACTTACCTCTGTTTATGACACCAAAGCTGTGGCAGCCTCAGTTTTTTCCTCTCTGTGACATCACAAAAATGAGTGACCCAGTTTCAACTCTCTGTGACATCACTGCAGTCAGTGACAAGTCCAATTTACGACTCTCTGTGACACCACCGCGGTGACAGACTCATTATTCCCTTCTCTGTGACATCATAGCAGAGACAGAACCAATTCAAACCTCTCCCTGATACCATAGCCATGACATCCCCAACTGCATCCCCTTTGTGGCAACAGACAAGTCAGAACACCTGTGGAACTTTCTCTCAGACTCCACAGCTCTGATAGCCTCTGTTCTCCCCTCTCTGGGACATCACAGCCGTGGGACACCCCAATCTACGCCTCTCGGGGACATCACAGCAGTGAAAGACCCAGTTTCCACCCTTTAAGACATCACAGCACTGACAGACCAAATTTCACTCTTTCTGTCACACCACAGATGGAACAAGCCCAATTTACACCTATCTCTAACACCCCAGCGCTGACAGTGCCAGGTTTCTCCTCTCCGTGACATAACATCAAAGACAAGTGGGAATTCATCCCCTCCTATAGGCCACAGCAGTGACAGCCTCAGTTTTCCTCTCTCTGGGAGATCACTGCACTGACAAGTCCAATTGACGCCTCTCTGTGACACCACGGCGCTGAAAGACCCATTATTCCCCTCTCTGGGACATCACATCAGAACCAATTTAAAACTCTCTCTCATACCACAGCCCTAACAACCCCAATTCCATCCCCTTTGTGGCAACAGACAAGTCATAGCACCTCTGGAACTTTCTCTGGGACAGCACAACAGTGATCACTCCACTTTTCCCCTCTCTGGGACACCACAGCAGTGACAGACTCACTTTTCCCCTCTTTGTGACACCACAGAAGTGACGGGCCCAATTGATGCCTCTCTGTGACACCACAGCAGTGACAGACTCACTTTTCCCCTCTTTGTGACACCACAGAAGTGACAGGCCCAATTGATGCCTCTCTGTGACACCAGTGCAGAGGCAGTCTCAGTTTTTTCCTCTCTCTGACATCACACCAATCAGGGACCCATTTTCCCCTCTCTATGACATCACTGCACTGACAACTCGAATTTACGCCTCTCTGGGACACCACAGTGGTTACAGAGGCATTCTTCCCCTCTCTGGGACATCACAGTCATCACAGCCTCAAATTCATCCTCTTTCTAACACCGCAGCAATGACTGATCCACTTGTCCTCCGTTTGTGACATCAGAGCAGTGACAGGCCCAACTTACCTCTGTTTATGACACCAAAGCTGTAGCAGCCTCAGTTTTTTCCTCTCTGTGACATCACAAAAATGAGTGACCCAGTTTCACCTCTCTGTGACATCACTGCAGTCAGTGACAAGTCCAATTTACGCCTCTCTGTGACACCACCGCGGTGACAGACTCATTATTCCCTTCTCTGTGACATCATAGCAGAGACAGAACCAATTCAAACCTCTCCCTGATACCATAGCCATGACATCCCCAACTGCATCCCCTTTGTGGCAACAGACAAGTCAGAACACCTGTGGAACTTTCTCTCAGACTCCACAGCTCTGATAGCCCCTGTTCTCCGCTCTCTGGCACATCACAGCCGTGGGACACCCCAATCTACGCCTCTCGGGGACATCACAGCAGTGAAAGACCCAGTTTCCACCCTTTAAGACATCACAGCACTGACAGACCAAATTTCACTCTTTCTGTCACACCACAGATGGAACAAGCCCAATTTACACCTATCTCTAACACCCCAGCGCTGACAGTGCCAGGTTTCTCCTCTCCGTGACATAACATCAAAGACAAGTGGGAATTCATCCCCTCCTATAGGCCACAGCAGTGACAGCCTCAGTTTTCCTCTCTCTGGGAGATCACTGCACTGACAAGTCCAATTGACACCTCTCTGTGACACCACGGCGCTGAAAGACCCATTATTCCCCTCTCTGGGACATCACATCAGAACCAATTTAAAACTCTCTCTCATACCACAGCCCTAACAACCCCAATTCCATCCCCTTTGTGGCAACAGACAAGTCATAGCACCTCTGGAACTTTCTCTGGGACTGCACAACAGTGATCACTCCACTTTTCCCCTTTCTGGGACACCACAGCAGTGACAGACTCACTTTTCCCCTCTTTGTGACACCACAGAAGTGACGGGCCCAATTGATGCCTCTCTGTGACACCACAGCAGTGACAGACTCACTTTTCCCCTCTTTGTGACACCACAGAAGTGACAGGCCCAATTGATGCCTCTCTGTGACACCAGTGCAGAGGCAGTCTCAGTTTTTTCCTCTCTCTGACATCACACCAATCAGGGACCCATTTTCCCCTCTCTATGACATCACTGCACTGACAACTCGAATTTACGCCTCTCTGGGACACCACAGTGGTTACAGAGGCATTCTTCCCCTCTCTGGGACATCACAGTCATCACAGCCTCAAATTCATCCCCTTTCTAACACCGCAGCAATGACTGATCCACTTGTCCTCCGTTTGTGACATCAGAGCAGTGACAGGCCCAACTTACCTCTGTTTATGACACCAAAGCTGTGGCAGCCTCAGTTTTTTCCTCTCTGTGACATCACAAAAATGAGTGACCCAGTTTCAACTCTCTGTGACATCACTGCACTCAGTGACAAGTCCAATTTACGACTCTCTGTGACACCACCGCGGTGACAGACTCATTATTCCCTTCTCTGTGACATCATAGCAGAGACAGAACCAATTCAAACCTCTCCCTGATACCATAGCCATGACATCCCCAACTGCATCCCCTTTGTGGCAACAGACAAGTCAGAACACCTGTGGAACTTTCTCTCAGACTCCACAGCTCTGATAGCCTCTGTTCTCCCCTCTCTGGGACATCACAGCCGTGGGACACCCCAATCTACGCCTCTCGGGGACATCACAGCAGTGAAAGACCCAGTTTCCACCCTTTAAGACATCACAGCACTGACAGAACAAATTTCACTCTTTCTGTCACACCACAGATGGAACAAGCCCAATTTACACCTATCTGTAACACCCCAGCGCTGACAGTGCCAGGTTTCTCGTCTCCGTGACATAACATCAAAGACAAGTGGGAATTCATCCCCTCCTATAGGCCACAGCAGTGACCGCCTCAGTTTTCCTCTCTCTGGGAGATCACTGCACTGACAAGTCCAATTGACACCTCTCTGTGACACCACGGCGCTGAAAGACCCATTATTCCCCTCTCTGGGACATCACATCAGAACCAATTTAAAACTCTCTCTCATACCACAGCCCTAACAACCCCAATTCCATCCCCTTTGTGGCAACAGACAAGTCATAGCACCTCTGGAACTTTCTCTGGGACAGCACAACAGTGATCACTCCACTTTTCCCCTCTCTGGGACACCACAGCAGTGACAGACTCACTTTTCCCCTCTTTGTGACACCACAGAAGTGACGGGCCCAATTGATGCCTCTCTGTGACACCACAGCAGTGACAGACTCACTTTTCCCCTCTTTGTGACACCACAGAAGTGACAGGCCCAATTGATGCCTCTCTGTGACACCAGTGCAGAGGCAGTCTCAGTTTTTTCCTCTCTCTGACATCACACCAATCAGGGACCCATTTTCCCCTCTCTATGACATCACTGCACTGACAACTCGAATTTACGCCTCTCTGGGACACCACAGTGGTTACAGAGGCATTCTTCCCCTCTCTGGGACATCACAGTCATCACAGCCTCAAATTCATCCCCTTTCTAACACCGCAGCAATGACTGATCCACTTGTCCTCCGTTTGTGACATCAGAGCAGTGACAGGCCCAACTTACCTCTGTTTATGACACCAAAGCTGTAGCAGCCTGAGTTTTTTCCTCTCTGTGACATCACAAAAATGAGTGACCCAGTTTCAACTCTCTGTGACATCACTGCAGTCAGTGACAAGTCCAATTTACGCCTCTCTGTGACACCACCGCGGTGACAGACTCATTATTCCCTTCTCTGTGACATCATAGCAGAGACAGAACCAATTCAAACCTCTCCCTGATACCATAGCCATGACATCCCCAACTGCATCCCCTTTGTGGCAACAGACAAGTCAGAACACCTGTGGAACTTTCTCTCAGACTCCACAGCTCTGATAGCCCCTGTTCTCCGCTCTCTGGGACATCACAGCCGTGGGACACCCCAATCTACGCCTCTCGGCGACATCACAGCAGTGAAAGACCCAGTTTCCACCCTTTAAGACATCACAGCACTGACAGACCAAATTTCACTCTTTCTGTCACACCACAGATGGAACAAGCCCAATTTACACCTATCTCTAACACCCCAGCGCTGACAGTGCCAGGTTTCTCGTCTCTGTGACATAACATCAAAGACAAGTGGGAATTCAGCCCCTCCTATAGGCCACAGCAGTGACAGCCTCAGTTTTCCTCTCTCTAGGAGATCACTGCACAGACAAGTCCAATTGACACCTCTCTGTGACACCACGGCACTGAAAGACCCATTATTCCCCTCTCTGGGACATCACATCAGAACCAATTTAAAACTCTCTCTCATACCACAGCCCTAACAACCCCAATTCCATCCCCTTTGTGGCAACAGACAAGTCATAGCACCTCTGGAACTTTCTCTGGGACAGCACAACAGTGATCACTCCACTTTTCCCCTCTCTGGGACACCACAGCAGGGACAGACTCACTTTTCCCCTCTTTGTGACACCACAGAAGTGACGGGCCCAATTGATGCCTCTCTGTGACACCACAGCAGTGACAGACTCACTTTTCCCCTCTTTGTGACACCACAGAAGTGACAGGCCCAATTGATGCCTCTCTGTGACACCAGTGCAGAGGCAGTCTCAGTTTTTTCCTCTCTCTGACATCACACCAATCAGGGACCCATTTTCCCCTCTCTATGACATCACTGCACTGACAACTCGAATTTACGCCTCTCTGGGACACCACAGTGGTGACAGAGGCATTCTTCCCCTCTCTGGGACATCACAGTCATCACAGCCTCAAATTCATCCCCTTTCTAACACCGCAGCAATGACTGATCCACTTGTCCTCCGTTTGTGACATCAGAGCAGTGACAGGCCCAACTTACCTCTGTTTATGACACCAAAGCTGTGGCAGCCGCAGTTTTTTCCTCTCTGTGACATCACAAAAATGAGTGACCCAGTTTCAACTCTCTGTGACATCACTGCAGTCAGTGACAAGTCCAATTTACGACACTCTGTGACACCACCGCGGTGACAGACTCATTATTCCCTTCTCTGTGACATCATAGCAGAGACAGAACCAATTCAAACCTCTCCCTGATACCATAGCCATGACATCCCCAACTGCATCCCCTTTGTGGCAACAGACAAGTCAGAACACCTGTGGAACGTTCTCTCAGACTCCACAGCTCTGATAGCCTCTGTTCTCCCCTCTCTGGGACATCACAGCCGTGGGACACCCCAATCTACGCCTCTCGGGGACATCACAGCAGTGAAAGACCCAGTTTCCACCCTTTAAGACATCACAGCACTGACAGACCAAATTTCACTCTTTCTGTCACACCACAGATGGAACAAGCCCAATTTACACCTATCTCTAACACCCCAGTGCTGACAGTGCCAGGTTTCTCGTCTCCATGACATAACATCAAAGACAAGTGGGAATTCATCCCCTCCTATAGGCCACAGCAGTGACAGCCTCAGTTTTCCTCTCTCTGGGAGATCACTGCACTGACAAGTCCAATTGACACCTCTCTGTGACACCACGGCGCTGAAAGACCCATTATTCCCCTCTCTGGGACATCACATCAGAACCAATTTAAAACTCTCTCTCATACCACAGCCCTAACAACCCCAATTCCATCCCCTTTGTGGCAACAGACAAGTCATAGCACCTCTGGAACTTTCTCTGGAACAGCACAACAGTGATCACTCCACTTTTCCCCTCTCTGGGACACCACAGCGGTGACAGACTCACTTTTCCCCTCTTTGTGACACCACAGAAGTGACAGGCCCAATTGATGCCTCTCTGTGACACCAGTGCAGAGGCAGTCTCAGTTTTTTCCTCTCTCTGACATCACACCAATCAGGGACCCATTTTCCCCTCTCTATGACATCACTGCACTGACAACTCGAATTTACGCCTCTCTGGGACACCACAGTGGTGACAGAGGCATTCTTCCCCTCTCTGGGACATCACAGTCATCACAGCCTCAAATTCATCCCCTTTCTAACACCGCAGCAATGACTGATCCACTTGTCCTCCGTTTGTGACATCAGAGCAGTGACAGGCCCAACTTACCTCTGTTTATGACACCAAAGCTGTAGCAGCCTCAGTTTTTTCCTCTCTGTGACATCACAAAAATGAGTGACCCAGTGTCAACTCTCTGTGACATCACTGCAGTCAGTGACAAGTCCAATTAACGACTCTCTGTGACACCACCGCGGTGACAGACTCATTATTCCCTTCTCTGTGACATCATAGCAGAGACAGAACCAATTCAAACCTCTCCCTGATACCATAGCCATGACATCCCCAACTGCATCCCCTTTGTGGCAACAGACAAGTCAGAACACCTGTGGAACGTTCTCTCAGACTCCACAGCTCTGATAGCCTCTGTTCTCCCCTCTCTGGGACATCACAGCCGTGGGACATCCCAATCTACGCCTCTCGGGGACATCACAGCAGTGAAAGACCCAGTTTCCACCCTTTAAGACATCACAGCACTGACAGACCAAATTTCACTCTTTCTGTCACACCACAGATGGAACAAGCCCAATTTACACCTATCTCTAACACCCCAGCGCTGACAGTGCCATGTTTCTCGTCTCCGTGACATAACATCAAAGACAAGTGGGAATTCATCCCCTCCTATAGGCCACAGCAGTGACAGCCTCAGTTTTCCTCTCTCTGGGAGATCACTGCACTGACAAGTCCAATTGACACCTCTCTGTGACACCACGGCGCTGAAAGACCCATTATTCCCCTCTCTGGGACATCACATCAGAACCAATTTAAAACTCTCTCTCATACCACAGCCCTAACAACCCCAATTCCATCCCCTTTGTGGCAACAGACAAGTCATAGCACCTCTGGAACTTTCTCTGGAACAGCACAACAGTGATCACTCCACTTTTCCCCTCTCTGGGACACCACAGCGGTGACAGACTCACTTTTCCCCTCTTTGTGACACCACAGAAGTGACAGGCCCAATTGATTCCTCTCTGAGACACCACAGCAGTGACAGACTCACTTTTCCCCTCTTTGTGACACCACAGAAGTGACAGGCCCAATTGATGCCTCTCTGTGACACCAGTGCAGAGGCAGTCTCAGTTTTTTCCTCTCTCTGACATCACACCAATCAGGGACCCATTTTCCCCTCTCTATGACATCACTGCACTGACAACTCGAATTTACGCCTCTCTGGGACACCACAGTGGTGACAGAGGCATTCTTCCCCTCTCTGGGACATCACAGTCATCACAGCCTCAAATTCATCCCCTTTCTAACACCGCAGCAATGACTGATCCACTTGTCCTCCATTTGTGACATCAGAGCAGTGACAGGCCCAACTTACCTCTGTTTATGACACCAAAGCTGTAGCAGCCTCAGTTTTTTCCTCTCTGTGACATCACAAAAATGAGTGACTCAGTTTCAACTCTCTGTGACATCACTGCAGTCAGTGATAAGTCCAATTAACGCCTCTCTGTGACACCACCGCGGTGACAGACTCATTATTCCCTTCTCTGTGACATCATAGCAGAGACAGAACCAATTCAAACCTCTCCCTGATACCATAGCCATGACATCCCCAACTGCATCCCCTTTGTGGCAACAGACAAGTCAGAACACCTGTGGAACTTTCTCTCAGACTCCACAGCTCTGATAGCCTCTGTTCTCCCCTCTCTGGGACATCACAGCCGTGGGACACCCCAATCTACGCCTCTCGGGGACATCACAGCAGTGAAAGACCCAGTTTCCACCCTTTAAGACATCACAGCACTGACAGACCAAATTTCACTCTTTCTGTCACACCACAGATGGAACAAGCCCAATTTACACCTATCTCTAACACCCCAGCGATGACAGTGCCAGGTTTCTCCTTTCCGTGACATAACATCAAAGACAAGTGGGAATTCATCCCCTCCTATAGGCCACAGCAGTGACAGCCTCAGTTTTCCTCTCTCTGGGAGATCACTGCACTGACAAGTCCAATTGACACCTCTCTGTGACACCACGGCACTGAAAGACCCATTATTCCCCTCTCTGGGACATCACATCAGAACCAATTTAAAACTCTCATACCACAGCCCTAACAACCCCAATTCCATCCCCTTTGTGGCAACAGACAAGTCATAGCACCTCTGGAACTTTCTCTGGGACAGCACAACAGTGATCACTCCACTTTTCCCCTCTCTGGGACACCACAGCAGGGACAGACTCACTTTTCCCCTCTTTGTGACACCACAGAAGTGACGGGCCCAATTGATGCCTCTCTGTGACACCACAGCAGTGACAGACTCACTTTTCCCCTCTTTGTGACACCACAGAAGTGACAGGCCCAATTGATGCCTCTCTGTGACACCAGTGCAGAGGCAGTCTCAGTTTTTTCCTCTCTCTGACATCACACCAATCAGGGACCCATTTTCCCCTCTCTATGACATCACTGCACTGACAACTCGAATTTACGCCTCTCTGGGACACCACAGTGGTTACAGAGGCATTCTTCCCCTCTCTGGGACATCACAGTCATCACAGCCTCAAATTCATCCCCTTTCTAACACCGCAGCAATGACTGATCCACTTGTCCTCCGTTTGTGACATCAGAGCAGTGACAGGCCCAACTTACCTCTGTTTATGACACCAAAGCTGTAGCAGCCTGAGTTTTTTCCTCTCTGTGACATCACAAAAATGAGTGACCCAGTTTCAACTCTCTGTGACATCACTGCAGTCAGTGACAAGTCCAATTTACGACTCTCTGTGACACCACCGCGGTGACAGACTCATTATTCCCTTCTCTGTGAAATCATAGCAGAGACAGAACCAATTAAAACCTCTCCCTGATACCATAGCCATGACATCCCCAACTGCATCCCCTTTGTGGCAACAGACAAGTCAGAACACCTGTGGAACTTTCTCTCAGACTCCACAGCTCTGATAGCCTCTGTTCTCCGCTCTCTGGGACATCACAGCCGTGGGACACCCCAATCTATGCCTCTCGGGGACATCACAGCAGTGAAAGACCCAGTTTCCACCCTTTAAGACATCACAGCACTGACAGACCAAATTTCACTCTTTCTGTCACACCACAGATGGAACAAGCCCAATTTACACCTATCTCTAACACCCCAGCGCTGACAGTGCCAGGTTTCTCGTCTCCGTGACATAACATCAAAGACAAGTGGGAATTCATCCCCTCCTATAGGCAAAAGCAGTGACAGCCTCAGTTTTCCTCTCTCTGGGAGATCACTGCACTGACAAGTCCAATTGACACCTCTCTGTGACACCACGGCGCTGAAAGACCCATTATTCCCCTCTCTGGGACATCACATCAGAACCAATTTAAAACTCTCTCTCATACCACAGCCCTAACAACCCCAATTCCATCCCCTTTGTGGCAACAGACAAGTCATAGCACCTCTGGAACTTTCTCTGGAACAGCACAACAGTGATCAGTCCACTTTTCCCCTCTCTGGGACACTACAGCGGTGACAGACTCACTTTTCCCCTCTTTGTGACACCACAGAAGTGACAGGCCCAATTGATTCCTCTCTGAGACACCACAGCAGTGACAGACTCACTTTTCCCCTCTTTGTGACACCACAGAAGTGACAGGCCCAATTGATGCCTCTCTGTGACACCAGTGCAGAGGCAGTCTCAGTTTTTTCCACTCTCTGACATCACACCAATCAGGGACCCATTTTCCCCTCTCTATGACATCACTGCACTGACAACTCGAATTTACGCCTCTCTGGGACACCACAGTGGTGACAGAGGCATTCTTCCCCTCTCTGGGACATCACAGTCATCACAGCCTCAAATTCATCCCCTTTCTAACACCGCAGCAATGACTGATCCACTTGTCCTCCATTTGTGACATCAGAGCAGTGACAGGCCCAACTTACCTCTGTTTATGACACCAAAGCTGTAGCAGCCTCAGTTTTTTCCTCTCTGTGACATCACAAAAATGAGTGACCCAGTTTCAACTCTCTGTGACATCACTGCAGTCAGTGACAAGTCCAATTTACGCCTCTCTGTGACACCACCGCGGTGACAGACTCATTATTCCCTTCTCTGTGACATCATAGCAGAGACAGAACCAATTAAAACCTCTCCCTGATACCATAGCCATGACATCCCCAACTGCATCCCCTTTGTGGCAACAGACAAGTCAGAACACCTGTGGAACTTTCTCTCAGACTCCACAGCTCTGATAGCCTCTGTTCTCCCCTCTCTGGGACATCACAGCCGTGGGACACCCCAATCTACGCCTCTCGGGGACATCACAGCAGTGAAAGACCCAGTTTCCACCCTTTAAGACATCACAGCACTGACAGACCAAATTTCACTCTTTCTGTCACACCACAGATGGAACAAGCCCAATTTACACCTATCTCTAACACCCCAGCGCTGACAGGGCCAGGTTTCTCCTCTCCGTGACATAACATCAAAGACAAGTGGGAATTCATCCCCTCCTATAGGCCACAGCAGTGACAGCCTCAGTTTTCCTCTCTCTGGGAGATCACTGCACTGACAAGTCCAATTGACACCTCTCTGTGACACCACGGCGCTGAAAGACCCATTATTCCCCTCTCTGGGACATCACATCAGAACCAATTTAAAACTCTCTCTCATACCACAGCCCTAACAACCCCAATTCCATCCCCTTTGTGGCAACAGACAAGTCATAGCACCTCTGGAACTTTCTCTGGGACAGCACAACAGTAATCACTCCACTTTTCCCCTCTCTGGGACACCACAGAAGTGACAGGCCCAATTGATGCCTCTCTGTGACACTAGTGCAGAGGCAGTCTCAGTTTTTTCCTCTCTGTGACATCACACCAATCAGGGACCCATTTTCCCCTCTCTATGACATCACTGCACTGACAACTCGAATTTACGCCTCTCTGGGACACCACAGTGGTGACAGAGGCATTCTTCCCCTCTCTGGGACATCACAGTCATCACAGCCTCAAATTCATCCTCTTTCTAACACCGCAGCAATGACTGATCCACTTGTCCTCCGTTTGTGACATCAGAGCAGTGACAGGCCCAACTTACCTCTGTTTATGACACCAAAGCTGTAGCAGCCTCCGTTTTTTCCTCTCTGTGACATCACAAAAATGAGTGACCCAGTGTCAACTCTCTGTGACATCACTGCAGTCAGTGACAAGTCCAATTAACGACTCTCTGTGACACCACCGCGGTGACAGACTCATTATTCCCTTCTCTGTGACATCATAGCAGAGACAGAACCAATTCAAACCTCTCCCTGATACCATAGCCATGACATCCCCAACTGCATCCCCTTTGTGGCAACAGACAAGTCAGAACACCTGTGGAACTTTCTCTCAGACTCCACAGCTCTGATAGCCCCTGTTCTCCGCTCTCTGGGACATCACAGCCGTGGGACACCCCAATCTATGCCTCTCGGGGACATCACAGCAGTGAAAGACCCAGTTTCCACCCTTTAAGACATCACAGCACTGACAGACCAAATTTCACTCTTTCTGTCACACCACAGATGGAACAAGCCCAATTTACACCTATCTCTAACACCCCAGCGATGACAGTGCCAGGTTTCTCCTTTCCGTGACATAACATCAAAGACAAGTGGGAATTCATCCCCTCCTATAGGCCACAGCAGTGACAGCCTCAGTTTTCCTCTCTCTGGGAGATCACTGCACTGACAAGTCCAATTGACACCTCTCTGTGACACCACGGCGCTGAAAGACCCATTATTCCCCTCTCTGGGACATCACATCAGAACCAATTTAAAACTCTCTCTCATACCACAGCCCTAACAACCCCAATTCCATCCCCTTTGTGGCAACAGACAAGTCATAGCACCTCTGGAACTTTCTCTGGGACAGCACAACAGTGATCACTCCACTTTTCCCCTCTCTGTGACACCACAGCAGTGACAGACTCACTATTCCCCTCTTTGTGACACCACAGAAGTGACAGGCCCAATTGATGCCTCTCTGTGACACCAGTGCAGAGGCAGTCTCAGTTTTTTCTCTCTCTGACATCACACCAATCAGGGACCCATTTTCCCCTCTCTATGACATCACTGCACTGACAACTCGAATTTACGCCTCTCTGGGACACCACAGTGGTGACAGAGGCATTCTTCCCCTCTCTGGGACATCACAGTCATCACAGCCTCAAATTCATCCCCTTTCTAACACCGCAGCAATGACTGATCCACTTGTCCTCCGTTTGTGACATCAGAGCAGTGACAGGCCCAACTTACCTCTGTTTATGACACCAAAGCTGTAGCAGCCTGAGTTTTTTCCTCTCTGTGACATCACAAAAATGAGTGACCCAGTTTCAACTCTCTGTGACATCACTGCAGTCAGTGACAAGTCCAATTTACGCCTCTCTGTGACACCACCGCGGTGACAGACTCATTATTCCCTTCTCTGTGACATCATAGCAGAGACAGAACCAATTCAAACCTCTCCCTGATACCATAGCCATGACATCCCCAACTGCATCCCCTTTGTGGCAACAGACAAGTCAGAACACCTGTGGAACTTTCTCTCAGACTCCACAGCTCTGATAGCCCCTGTTCTCCCCTCTCTGGGACATCACAGCCGTGGGACACCCCAATCTATGCCTCTCGGGGACATCACAGCAGTGAAAGACCCAGTTTCCACCCTTTAAGACATCACAGCACTGACAGACCAAATTTCACTCTTTCTGTTACACCACAGATGGAACAAGCCCAATTTACACCTATCTGTAACACCCCAGCGCTGACAGTGCCACGTTTCTCCTCTCCGTGACATAACATCAAAGACAAGTGGGAATTCATCCCCTCCTATAGGCCACAGCAGTGACAGCCTCAGTTTTCCTCTCTCTGGGAGATCACTGCACTGACAAGTCCAATTGACACCTCTCTGTGACACCACGGCGCTGAAAGACCCATTATTCCCCTCTCTGGGACATCACATCAGAACCAATTTAAAACTCTCTCTCATACCACAGCCCTAACAACCCCAATTCCATCCCCTTTGTGGCAACAGACAAGTCATAGCACCTCTGGAACTTTCTCTGGGACTGCACAACAGTGATCACTCCACTTTTCCCCTCTCTGGGACACCACAGCAGTTACAGACTCACTTTTCCCCTCTTTGTGACACCACAGAAGTGACAGGCCCAATTGATGCCTCTCTGTGACACCAGTGCAGAGGCAGTCTCAGTTTTTTCTCTCTCTGACATCACACCAATCAGGGACCCATTTTCCCCTCTCTATGACATCACTGCACTGACAACTCGAATTTATGCCTCTCTGGGACACCACAGTGGTGACAGAGGCATTCTTCCCCTCTCTGGGACATCACAGTCATCACAGCCTCAAATTCATCCCCTTTCTAACACCGCAGCAATGACTGATCCACTTGTCCTCCGTTTGTGACATCAGAGCAGTGACAGGCCCAACTTACCTCTGTTTATGACACCAAAGCTGTAGCAGCCTGAGTTTTTTCCTCTCTGTGACATCACAAAAATGAGTGACCCAGTTTCAACTCTCTGTGACATCACTGCAGTCAGTGACAAGTCCAATTTACGCCTCTCTGTGACACCACCGCGTTGACAGACTCATTATTCCCTTCTCTGTGACATCATAGCAGAGACAGAACCAATTTAAACCTCTCCCTGATACCATAGCCATGACATCCCCAACTGCATCCCCTTTGTGGCAACAGACAAGTCAGAACACCTGTGGAACTTTCTCTCAGACTCCACAGCTCTGATAGCCCCTGTTCTCCGCTCTCTGGGACATCACAGCCGTGGGACACCCCAATCTACGCCTCTCGGGGACATCACAGCAGTGAAAGACCCAGTTTCCACCCTTTAAGACATCACAGCACTGACAGACCAAATTTCACTCTTTCTGTCACACCACAGATGGAACAAGCCCAATTTACACCTATCTCTAACACCCCAGCGCTGACAGTGCCACGTTTCTCCTCTCCGTGACATAACATCAAAGACAAGTGGGAATTCATCCCCTCCTATAGGCCACAGCAGTGACAGCCTCAGTTTTCCTCTCTCTGGGAGATCACTGCACTGACAAGTCCAATTGACACCTCTCTGTGACACCACGGCGCTGAAAGACCCATTATTCCCCTCTCTGGGACATCACATCAGAACCAATTTAAAACTCTCTCTCATACCACAGCCCTAACAACCCCAATTCCATCCCCTTTGTGGCAACAGACAAGTCATAGCACCTCTGGAACTTTCTCTGGGACAGCACAACAGTGATCACTCCACTTTTCCCCTCTCTGGGACACCACAGCAGTGACAGACTCACTTTTCCCCTCTTTGTGACACCACAGAAGTGACAGGACCAATTGATGCCTCTCTGTGACACTAGTGCAGAGGCAGTCTCAGTTTTTTCCTCTCTGTGACATCACACCAATCAGGGACCCATTTTCCCCTCTCTATGACATCACTGCACTGACAACTCGAATTTACGCCTCTCTGGGACACCACAGTGGTGACAGAGGCATTCTTCCCCTCTCTGGGACATCACAGTCATCACAGCCTCAAATTCATCCCCTTTCTAACACCGCAGCAATGACTGATCCACTTGTCCTCCGTTTGTGACATCAGAGCAGTGACAGGCCCAACTTACCTCTGTTTATGACACCAAAGCTGTAGCAGCCTGAGTTTTTTCCTCTCTGTGACATCACAAAAATGAGTGACCCAGTGTCAACTCTCTGTGACATCACTGCAGTCAGTGACAAGTCCAATTAACGACTCTCTGTGACACCACCGCGGTGACAGACTCATTATTCCCTTCTCTGTGACATCATAGCAGAGACAGAACCAATTCAAACCTCTCCCTGATACCATAGCCATGACATCCCCAACTGCATCCCCTTTGTGGCAACAGACAAGTCAGAACACCTGTGGAACTTTCTCTCAGACTCCACAGCTCTGATAGCCCCTGTTCTCCGCTCTCTGGGACATCACAGCTGTGGGACACCCCAATCTATGCCTCTCGGGGACATCACAGCAGTGAAAGACCCAGTTTCCACCCTTTAAGACATCACAGCACTGACAGACCAAATTTCACTCTTTCTGTTACACCACAGATGGAACAAGCCCAATTTACACCTATCTCTAACACCCCAGCGCTGACAGTGCCACGTTTCTCCTCTCCGTGACATAACATCAAAGACAAGTGGGAATTCATCCCCTCCTATAGGCCACAGCAGTGACAGCCTCAGTTTTCCTCTCTCTGGGAGATCACTGCACTGACAAGTCCAATTGACACCTCTCTGTGACACCACGGCGCTGAAAGTCCCATTATTCCCCTCTCTGGGACATCACATCAGAACCAATTTAAAACTCTCTCTCATACCACAGCCCTAACAACCCCAATTCCATCCCCTTTGTGGCAACAGACAAGTCATAGCACCTCTGGAACTTTCTCTGGGACTGCACAACAGTGATCACTCCACTTTTCCCCTCTCTGGGACACCACAGCAGTGACAGACTCACTTTTCCCCTCTTTGCGACACCACTAAAGTGACAGGCCCAATTGATGCCTCTCTGTGACACCACAGCAGTGACAGACTCACTTTTCCCCTCTTTGTGACACCACAGAAGTGACAGGCCCAATTGATGCCTCTCTGTGACACTAGTGCAGAGGCAGTCTCAGTTTTTTCCTCTCTCTGACATCACACCAATCAGGGACCCAATTTCCCCTCTCTATGACATCACTGCACTGACAACTCGAATTTACGCCTCTCTGGGACACCACAGTGGTGACAGAGGCATTCTTCCCCTCTCTGGGACATCACAGTCATCACAGCCTCAAATTCATCCCCTTTCTAACACCGCAGCAATGACTGATTCACTTGTCCTCCGTTTGTGACATCAGAGCAGTGACAGGCCCAACTTACCTCTGTTTATGACACCAAAGCTGTAGCAGCCTGAGTTTTTTCCTCTCTGTGACATCACAAAAATGAGTGACCCAGTTTCAACTCTCTGTGACATCACTGCAGTCAGTGACAAGTCCAATTTACGCCTCTCTGTGACACCACCGCGGTGACAGACTCATTATTCCCTTCTCTGTGACATCATAGCAGAGACAGAACCAATTCAAACCTCTCCCTGATACCATAGCCATGACATCCCCAACTGCATCCCCTTTGTGGCAACAGACAAGTCAGAACACCTGTGGAACTTTCTCTCAGACTCCACAGCTCTGATAGCCCCTGTTCTCCGCTCTCTGGCACATCACAGCCGTGGGACACCCCAATCTACGCCTCTCGGGGACATCACAGCAGTGAAAGACCCAGTTTCCACCCTTTAAGACATCACAGCACTGACAGACCAAATTTCACTCTTTCTGTCACACCACAGATGGAACAAGCCCAATTTACACCTATCTCTAACACCCCAGCGCTGACAGTGCCAGGTTTCTCCTCTCCGTGACATAACATCAAAGACAAGTGGGAATTCATCCCCTCCTATAGGCCACAGCAGTGACAGCCTCAGTTTTCCTCTCTCTGGGAGATCACTGCACTGACAAGTCCAATTGACACCTCTCTGTGACACCACGGCGCTGAAAGACCCATTATTCCCCTCTCTGGGACATCACATCAGAACCAATTTAAAACTCTCTCTCATACCACAGCCCTAACAACCCCAATTCCATCCCCTTTGTGGCAACAGACAAGTCATAGCACCTCTGGAACTTTCTCTGGGACAGCACAACAGTGATCACTCCACTTTTCCCCTCTCTGTGACACCACAGCAGTGACAGACTCACTTTTCCCCTCTTTGTGACACCACAGAAGTGACAGGCCCAATTGATGCCTCTCTGTGACACCAGTGCAGAGGCAGTCTCAGTTTTTTCCTCTCTCTGACATCACACCAATCAGGGACCCATTTTCCCCTCTCTATGACATCACTGCACTGACAACTCGAATTTACGCCTCTCTGGGACACCACAGTGGTGACAGAGGCATTCTTCCCCTCTCTGGGACATCACAGTCATCACAGCCTCAAATTCATCCCCTTTCTAACACCGCAGCAATGACTGATCCACTTGTCCTCCATTTGTGACATCAGAGCAGTGACAGGCCCAAATTACCTCTGTTTATGACACCAAAGCTGTAGCAGCCTCAGTTTTTTCCTCTCTGTGACATCACAAAAATGAGTGACCCAGTTTCACCTCTCTGTGACATCACTGCAGTCAGTGACAAGTCCAATTTACGCCTCTCTGTGACACCACCGCGGTGACAGACTCATTATTCCCTTCTCTGTGACATCATAGCAGAGACAGAACCAATTCAAACCTCTCCCTGATACCATAGCCATGACATCCCCAACTGCATCCCCTTTGTGGCAACAGACAAGTCAGAACACCTGTGGAACTTTCTCTCAGACTCCACAGCTCTGATAGCCCCTGTTCTCCCCTCTCTGGGACATCACAGCCGTGGGACACCCCAATCTACGCCTCTCGAAGACATCACAGCAGTGAAAGACCCAGTTTCCACCCTTTAAGACATCACAGCACTGACAGACCAAATTTCACTCTTTCTGTCACACCACAGATGGAACAAGCCCAATTTACACCTATCTCTAACACCCCAGCGCTGACAGTGCCACGTTTCTCCTCTCCGTGACATAACATCAATGACAAGTGGGAATTCATCCCCTCCTATAGGCCACAGCAGTGACAGCCTCAGTTTTCCTCTCTCTGGGAGATCACTGCACTGACAAGTCCAATTGACACCTCTCTGTGACACCACGGCGCTGAAAGTCCCATTATTCCCCTCTCTGGGACATCACATCAGAACCAATTTAAAACTCTCTCTCATACCACAGCCCTAACAACCCCAATTCCATCCCCTTTGTGGCAACAGACAAGTCATAGCACCTCTGGAACTTTCTCTGGGACAGCACAACAGTGATCACTCCACTTTTCCCCTCTCTGGGACACCACAGCAGTTACAGACTCACTTTTCCCCTCTTTGTGACACCACAGAAGTGACAGGCCCAATTGATGCCTCTCTGTGACACCACAGCAGTGACAGACTCACTTTTCCCCTCTTTGTGACACCACAGAAGTGACAGGCCCAATTGATGCCTCTCTGTGACACCACAGCAGTGACAGACTCACTTTTCCCCTCTTTGTGACACCACAGAAGTGACAGGCCCAATTGATGCCTCTCTGTGACACCAGTGCAGAGGCAGTCTCAGTTTTTTCCTCTCTCTGACATCACACCAATCAGGGACCCATTTTCCCCTCTCTATGACATCACTGCACTGACAACTCGAATTTACGCCTCTCTGGGACACCACAGTGGTGACAGAGGCATTCTTCCCCTCTCTGGGACATCACAGTCATCACAGCCTCAAATTCAGCCTCTTTCTAACACCGCAGCAATGACTGATCCACTTGTCCTCCGTTTGTGACATCAGAGCAGTGACAGGCCCAACTTACCTCTGTTTATGACACCAAAGCCGTAGCAGCCTGAGTTTTTTCCTCTCTGTGACATCACAAAAATGAGTGACCCAGTTTCAACTCTCTGTGACATCACTGCAGTCAGTGACAAGTCCAATTTACGCCTCTCTGTGACACCACCGCGGTGACAGACTCATTATTCCCTTCTCTGTGACATCATAGCAGAGACAGAACCAATTCAAACCTCTCCCTGATACCATAGCCATGACATCCCCAACTGCATCCCCTTTGTGGCAACAGACAAGTCAGAACACCTGTGGAACTTTCTCTCAGACTCCACAGCTCTGATAGCCCCTGTTCTCCGCTCTCTGGGACATCACAGCCGTGGGACACCCCAATCTACGCCTCTCGGCGACATCACAGCAGTGAAAGACTCAGTTTCCACCCTTTAAGACATCACAGCACTGACAGACCAAATTTCACTCTTTCTGTCACACCACAGATGGAACAAGCCCAATTTACACCTATCTGTAACACCCCAGCGCTGACAGTGCCAGGTTTCTCCTCTCCGTGACATAACATCAAAGACAAGTGGGAATTCATCCCCTCCTATAGGCCACAGCAGTGACAGCCTCAGTTTTCCTCTCTCTGGGAGATCACTGCACTGACTAGTCCAATTGACACCTCTCTGTGACACCACGGCGCTGAAAGTCCCATTATTCCCCTCTCTGGGACATCACATCAGAACCAATTTAAAACTCTCTCTCATACCACAGCCTTAACAACCCCAATTCCATCCCCTTTGTGGCAACAGACAAGTCATAGCACCTCTGGAACTTTCTCTGGGACAGCACAACAGTGATCACTCCACTTTTCCCCTCTCTGGGACACCACAGCAGTTACAGACTCACTTTTCCCCTCTTTGTGACACCACAGAAGTGACAGGCCCAATTGATGCCTCTCTGTGACACCACAGCAGTGACAGACTCACTTTTCCCCTCTTTGTGACACCACAGAAGTGACAGGCCCAATTGATGCCTCTCTGTGACACCAGTGCAGAGGCAGTCTCAGGTTTTTCCTCTCTCTGACATCACACCAAACAGGGACCCATTTTCCCCTCTCTATGACATCACTGCACTGACAACTCAAATTTACGCCTCTCTGGGACACCACAGTGGTTACAGAGGCATTCTTCCCCTCTCTGGGACATCACAGTCATCACAGCCTCAAATTCATCCCCTTTCTAACACCGCAGCAATGACTGATCCACTTGTCCTCCGTTTGTGACATCAGAGCAGTGACAGGCCCAACTTACCTCTGTTTATGACACCAAAGCTGTAGCAGCCTGAGTTTTTTCCTCTCTGTGACATCACAAAAATGAGTGACCCAGTTTCAACTCTCTGTGACATCACTGCAGTCAGTGACAAGTCCAATTTACGCCTCTCTGTGACACCACCGCGGTGACAGACTCATTATTCCCTTCTCTGTGACATCATAGCAGAGACAGAACCAATTCAAACCTCTCCCTGATACCATAGCCATGACATCCCCAACTGCATCCCCTTTGTGGCAACAGACAAGTCAGAACACCTGTGGAACTTTCTCTCAGACTCCACAGCTCTGATAGCCCCTGTTCTCCGCTCTCTGGGACATCACAGCCGTGGGACACCACAATCTACGCCTCTCGGCGACATCACAGCAGTGAAAGACCCAGTTTCCACCCTTTAAGACATCACAGCACTGACAGACCAAATTTCACTCTTTCTGTCACACCACAGATGGAACAAGCCCAATTTACACCTATCTCTAACACCCCAGCGCTGACAGTGCCAGGTTTCTCCTCTCCGTGACATAACATCAAAGACAAGTGGGAATTCATCCCCTCCTATAGGCCACAGCAGTGACAGCCTCAGTTTTCCTCTCTCTGGGAGATCACTGCACTAACAAGTCCAATTGACACCTCTCTGTGACACCACGGCGCTGAAAGTCCCATTATTCCCCTCTCTGGGACATCACATCAGAACCAATTTAAAACTCTCTCTCATACCACAGCCCTAACAACCCCAATTCCATCCCCTTTGTGGCAACAGACAAGTCATAGCACCTCTGGAACTTTCTCTGGGACAGCACAACAGTGATCACTCCACTTTTCCCCTCTCTGGGACACCACAGCAGTTACAGACTCACTTTTCCCCTCTTTGTGACACCACAGAAGTGACAGGCCCAATTGATGCCTCTCTGTGACACTAGTGCAGAGGCAGTCTCAGTTTTTTCCTCTCTCTGACATCACACCAATCAGGGACCCAATTTCCCCTCTCTATGACATCACTGCACTGACAACTCGAATTTACGCCTCTCTGGGACACCACAGTGGTGACAGAGGCATTCTTCCCCTCTCTGGGACATCACAGTCATCACAGCCTCAAATTCATCCCCTTTCTAACACCGCAGCAATGACTGATTCACTTGTCCTCCGTTTGTGACATCAGAGCAGTGACAGGCCCAACTTACCTCTGTTTATGACACCAAAGCTGTAGCAGCCTGAGTTTTTTCCTCTCTGTGACATCACAAAAATGAGTGACCCAGTTTCAACTCTCTGTGACATCACTGCAGTCAGTGACAAGTCCAATTTACGCCTCTCTGTGACACCACCGCGGTGACAGACTCATTATTCCCTTCTCTGTGACATCATAGCAGAGACAGAACCAATTCAAACCTCTCCCTGATACCATAGCCATGACATCCCCAACTGCATCCCCTTTGTGGCAACAGACAAGTCAGAACACCTGTGGAACTTTCTCTCAGACTCCACAGCTCTGATAGCCCCTGTTCTCCGCTCTCTGGCACATCACAGCCGTGGGACACCCCAATCTACGCCTCTCGGGGACATCACAGCAGTGAAAGACCCAGTTTCCACCCTTTAAGACATCACAGCACTGACAGACCAAATTTCACTCTTTCTGTCACACCACAGATGGAACAAGCCCAATTTACACCTATCTCTAACACCCCAGCGCTGACAGTGCCAGGTTTCTCCTCTCCGTGACATAACATCAAAGACAAGTGGGAATTCATCCCCTCCTATAGGCCACAGCAGTGACAGCCTCAGTTTTCCTCTCTCTGGGAGATCACTGCACTGACAAGTCCAATTGACACCTCTCTGTGACACCACGGCGCTGAAAGACCCATTATTCCCCTCTCTGGGACATCACATCAGAACCAATTTAAAACTCTCTCTCATACCACAGCCCTAACAACCCCAATTCCATCCCCTTTGTGGCAACAGACAAGTCATAGCACCTCTGGAACTTTCTCTGGGACAGCACAACAGTGATCACTCCACTTTTCCCCTCTCTGTGACACCACAGCAGTGACAGACTCACTTTTCCCCTCTTTGTGACACCACAGAAGTGACAGGCCCAATTGATGCCTCTCTGTGACACCAGTGCAGAGGCAGTCTCAGTTTTTTCCTCTCTCTGACATCACACCAATCAGGGACCCATTTTCCCCTCTCTATGACATCACTGCACTGACAACTCGAATTTACGCCTCTCTGGGACACCACAGTGGTGACAGAGGCATTCTTCCCCTCTCTGGGACATCACAGTCATCACAGCCTCAAATTCATCCCCTTTCTAACACCGCAGCAATGACTGATCCACTTGTCCTCCATTTGTGACATCAGAGCAGTGACAGGCCCAACTTACCTCTGTTTATGACACCAAAGCTGTAGCAGCCTCAGTTTTTTCCTCTCTGTGACATCACAAAAATGAGTGACCCAGTTTCAACTCTCTGTGACATCACTGCAGTCAGTGACAAGTCCAATTTACGCCTCTCTGTGACACCACCGCGGTGACAGACTCATTATTCCCTTCTCTGTGACATCATAGCAGAGACAGAACCAATTCAAACCTCTCCCTGATACCATAGCCATGACATCCCCAACTGCATCCCCCTTGTGGCAACAGACAAGTCAGAACACCTGTGGAACTTTCTCTCAGACTCCACAGCTCTGATAGCCTCTGTTCTCCCCTCTCTGGGACATCACAGCCGTGGGACACCCCAATCTACGCCTCTCGGGGACATCACAGCAGTGAAAGACCCAGTTTCCACCCTTTAAGACATCACAGCACTGACAGACCAAATTTCACTCTTTCTGTCACACCACAGATGGAACAAGCCCAATTTACACCTATCTCTAACACCCCAGCGCTGACAGTGCCAGGTTTCTCCTCTCCGTGACATAACATCAAAGACAAGTGGGAATTCATCCCCTCCTATAGGCCACAGCAGTGACAGCCTCAGTTTTCCTCTCTCTGGGAGATCACTGCACTGAAAAGTCCAATTGACACCTCTCTGTGACACCACGGCGCTGAAAGTCCCATTATTCCCCTCTCTGGGACATCACATCAGAACCAATTTAAAACTCTCTCTCATACCACAGCCCTAACAACCCCAATTCCATCCCCTTTGTGGCAACAGACAAGTCATAGCACCTCTGGAACTTTCTCTGGGACAGCACAACAGTGATCACTCCACTTTTCCCCTCTCTGGGACACCACAGCAGTTACAGACTCACTTTTCCCCTCTTTGTGACACCACAGAAGTGACAGGCCCAATTGATGCCTCTCTGTGACACCACAGCAGTGACAGACTCACTTTTCCCCTCTTTGTGACACCACAGAAGTGACAGGCCCAATTGATGCCTCTCTGTGACACCAGTGCAGAGGCAGTCTCAGTTTTTTCCTCTCTCTGACATCACACCAATCAGGGACCCATTTTCCCCTCTCTATGACATCACTGCACTGACAACTCGAATTTACGCCTCTCTGGGACACCACAGTGGTGACAGAGGCATTCTTCCCCTCTCTGGGACATCACAGTCATCACAGCCTCAAATTCATCCCCTTTCTAACACCGCAGCAATGACTGATCCACTTGTCCTCCGTTTGTGACATCAGAGCAGTGACAGGCCCAACTTACCTCTGTTTATGACACCAAAGCTGTAGCAGCCTGAGTTTTTTCCTCTCTGTGACATCACAAAAATGAGTGACCCAGTTTCAACTCTCTGTGACATCACTGCAGTCAGTGACAAGTCCAATTTACGCCTCTCTGTGACACCACCGCGGTGACAGACTCATTATTCCCTTCTCTGTGACATCATAGCAGAGACAGAACCAATTCAAACCTCTCCCTGATACCATAGCCATGACATCCCCAACTGCATCCCCTTTGTGGCAACAGACAAGTCAGAACACCTGTGGAACTTTCTCTCAGACTCCACAGCTCTGATAGCCCCTGTTCTCCGCTCTCTGGGACATCACAGCCGTGGGACACCACAATCTACGCCTCTCGGCGACATCACAGCAGTGAAAGACCCAGTTTCCACCCTTTAAGACATCACAGCACTGACAGACCAAATTTCACTCTTTCTGTCACACCACAGATGGAACAAGCCCAATTTACACCTATCTCTAACACCCCAGCGCTGACAGTGCCAGGTTTCTCCTCTCCGTGACATAACATCAAAGACAAGTGGGAATTCATCCCCTCCTATAGGCCACAGCAGTGACAGCCTCAGTTTTCCTCTCTCTGGGAGATCACTGCACTAACAAGTCCAATTGACACCTCTCTGTGACACCACGGCGCTGAAAGTCCCATTATTCCCCTCTCTGGGACATCACATCAGAACCAATTTAAAACTCTCTCTCATACCACAGCCCTAACAACCCCAATTCCATCCCCTTTGTGGCAACAGACAAGTCATAGCACCTCTGGAACTTTCTCTGGGACAGCACAACAGTGATCACTCCACTTTTCCCCTCTCTGGGACACCACAGCAGTTACAGACTCACTTTTCCCCTCTTTGTGACACCACAGAAGTGACAGGCCCAATTGATGCCTCTCTGTGACACTAGTGCAGAGGCAGTCTCAGTTTTTTCCTCTCTCTGACATCACACCAATCAGGGACCCAATTTCCCCTCTCTATGACATCACTGCACTGACAACTCGAATTTACGCCTCTCTGGGACACCACAGTGGTGACAGAGGCATTCTTCCCCTCTCTGGGACATCACAGTCATCACAGCCTCAAATTCATCCCCTTTCTAACACCGCAGCAATGACTGATTCACTTGTCCTCCGTTTGTGACATCAGAGCAGTGACAGGCCCAACTTACCTCTGTTTATGACACCAAAGCTGTAGCAGCCTGAGTTTTTTCCTCTCTGTGACATCACAAAAATGAGTGACCCAGTTTCAACTCTCTGTGACATCACTGCAGTCAGTGACAAGTCCAATTTACGCCTCTCTGTGACACCACCGCGGTGACAGACTCATTATTCCCTTCTCTGTGACATCATAGCAGAGACAGAACCAATTCAAACCTCTCCCTGATACCATAGCCATGACATCCCCAACTGCATCCCCTTTGTGGCAACAGACAAGTCAGAACACCTGTGGAACTTTCTCTCAGACTCCACAGCTCTGATAGCCCCTGTTCTCCGCTCTCTGGCACATCACAGCCGTGGGACACCCCAATCTATGCCTCTCGGGGACATCACAGCAGTGAAAGACCCAGTTTCCACCCTTTAAGACATCACAGCACTGACAGACCAAATTTCACTCTTTCTGTCACACCACAGATGGAACAAGCCCAATTTACACCTATCTCTAACACCCCAGCGCTGACAGTGCCAGGTTTCTCCTCTCCGTGACATAACATCAAAGACAAGTGGGAATTCATCCCCTCCTATAGGCCACAGCAGTGACAGCCTCAGTTTTCCTCTCTCTGGGAGATCACTGCACTGACAAGTCCAATTGACACCTCTCTGTGACACCACGGCGCTGAAAGACCCATTATTCCCCTCTCTGGGACATCACATCAGAACCAATTTAAAACTCTCTCTCATACCACAGCCCTAACAACCCCAATTCCATCCCCTTTGTGGCAACAGACAAGTCATAGCACCTCTGGAACTTTCTCTGGGACAGCACAACAGTGATCACTCCACTTTTCCCCTCTCTGTGACACCACAGCAGTGACAGACTCACTTTTCCCCTCTTTGTGACACCACAGAAGTGACAGGCCCAATTGATGCCTCTCTGTGACACCAGTGCAGAGGCAGTCTCAGTTTTTTCCTCTCTCTGACATCACACCAATCAGGGACCCATTTTCCCCTCTCTATGACATCACTGCACTGACAACTCGAATTTACGCCTCTCTGGGACACCACAGTGGTGACAGAGGCATTCTTCCCCTCTCTGGGACATCACAGTCATCACAGCCTCAAATTCATCCCCTTTCTAACACCGCAGCAATGACTGATCCACTTGTCCTCCATTTGTGACATCAGAGCAGTGACAGGCCCAACTTACCTCTGTTTATGACACCAAAGCTGTAGCAGCCTCAGTTTTTTCCTCTCTGTGACATCACAAAAATGAGTGACCCAGTTTCAACTCTCTGTGACATCACTGCAGTCAGTGACAAGTCCAATTTACGCCTCTCTGTGACACCACCGCGGTGACAGACTCATTATTCCCTTCTCTGTGACATCATAGCAGAGACAGAACCAATTCAAACCTCTCCCTGATACCATAGCCATGACATCCCCAACTGCATCCCCCTTGTGGCAACAGACAAGTCAGAACACCTGTGGAACTTTCTCTCAGACTCCACAGCTCTGATAGCCTCTGTTCTCCCCTCTCTGGGACATCACAGCCGTGGGACACCCCAATCTACGCCTCTCGGGGACATCACAGCAGTGAAAGACCCAGTTTCCACCCTTTAAGACATCACAGCACTGACAGACCAAATTTCACTCTTTCTGTCACACCACAGATGGAACAAGCCCAATTTACACCTATCTCTAACACCCCAGCGCTGACAGTGCCAGGTTTCTCCTCTCCGTGACATAACATCAAAGACAAGTGGGAATTCATCCCCTCCTATAGGCCACAGCAGTGACAGCCTCAGTTTTCCTCTCTCTGGGAGATCACTGCACTGAAAAGTCCAATTGACACCTCTCTGTGACACCACGGCGCTGAAAGTCCCATTATTCCCCTCTCTGGGACATCACATCAGAACCAATTTAAAACTCTCTCTCATACCACAGCCCTAACAACCCCAATTCCATCCCCTTTGTGGCAACAGACAAGTCATAGCACCTCTGGAACTTTCTCTGGGACAGCACAACAGTGATCACTCCACTTTTCCCCTCTCTGGGACACCACAGCAGTTACAGACTCACTTTTCCCCTCTTTGTGACACCACAGAAGTGACAGGCCCAATTGATGCCTCTCTGTGACACCACAGCAGTGACAGACTCACTTTTCCCCTCTTTGTGACACCACAGAAGTGACAGGCCCAATTGATGCCTCTCTGTGACACCAGTGCAGAGGCAGTCTCAGTTTTTTCCTCTCTCTGACATCACACCAATCAGGGACCCATTTTCCCCTCTCTATGACATCACTGCACTGACAACTCGAATTTACGCCTCTCTGGGACACCACAGTGGTGACAGAGGCATTCTTCCCCTCTCTGGGACATCACAGTCATCAAAGCCTCAAATTCATCCCCTTTCTAACACCGCAGCAATGACTGATCCACTTGTCCTCCATTTGTGACATCAGAGCAGTGACAGGCCCAACTTACCTCTGTTTATGACACCAAAGCTGTGGCAGCCTCAGTTTTTTCCTCTCTGTGACATCACAAAAATGAGTGACCCAGTTTCAACTCTCTGTGACATCACTGCAGTCAGTGACAAGTCCAATTTACGCCTCTCTGTGACACCACCGCGGTGACAGACTCATTATTCCCTTCTCTGTGACATCACAGCAGAGACAGAACCAATTAAAACCTCTCCCTGAGACCATAGCCATGACATCCCCAACTGCATCCCCTTTGTGGCAACAGACAAGTCAGAACACCTGTGGAACTTTCTCTCAGACTCCACAGCTCTGATAGCCCCTGTTCTCCCCTCTCTGGGACATCACAGCCGTGGGACACCCCAATCTACGCCTCTCGGCGACATCACAGCAGTGAAAGACCCAGTTTCCACCCTTTAAGACATCACAGCACTGACAGACCAAATTTCACTCTTTCTGTCACACCACAGATGGAACAAGCCCAATTTACACCTATCTGTAACACCCCAGCGCTGACAGTGCCAGGTTTCTCCTCTCCGTGACATAACATCAAAGACAAGTGGGAATTCATCCCCTCCTATAGGCCACAGCAGTGACAGCCTCAGTTTTCCTCTCTCTGGGAGATCACTGCACTGACTAGTCCAATTGACACCTCTCTGTGACACCACGGCGCTGAAAGTCCCATTATTCCCCTCTCTGGGACATCACATCAGAACCAATTTAAAACTCTCTCTCATACCACAGCCTTAACAACCCCAATTCCATCCCCTTTGTGGCAACAGACAAGTCATAGCACCTCTGGAACTTTCTCTGGGACAGCACAACAGAGATCACTCCACTTATCCCCTCTCTGGGACACCACAGCAGTTACAGACTCACTTTTCCCCTCTTTGTGACACCACAGAAGTGACAGGCCCAATTGATGCCTCTCTGTGACACCACAGCAGTGACAGACTCACTTTTCCCCTCTTTGTGACACCACAGAAGTGACAGGCCCAATTGATGCCTCTCTGTGACACCACAGCAGTGACAGACTCACTTTTCCCCTCTTTGTGACACCACAGAAGTGACAGGCCCAATTGATGCCTCTCTGTGACACCAGTGCAGAGGCAGTCTCAGTTTTTTCCTCTCTCTGACATCACACCAATCAGGGACCCATTTTCCCCTCTCTATGACATCACTGCACTGACAACTCGAATTTACGCCTCTCTGGGACACCACAGTGGTGACAGAGGCATTCTTCCCCTCTCTGGGACATCACAGTCATCACAGCCTCAAATTCATCCCCTTTCTAACACCGCAGCAATGACTGATCCACTTGTCCTCCATTTGTGACATCAGAGCAGTGACAGGCCCAAATTACCTCTGTTTATGACACCAAAGCTGTAGCAGCCTCAGTTTTTTCCTCTCTGTGACATCACAAAAATGAGTGACCCAGTTTCACCTCTCTGTGACATCACTGCAGTCAGTGACAAGTCCAATTTACGCCTCTCTGTGACACCACCGCGGTGACAGACTCATTATTCCCTTCTCTGTGACATCATAGCAGAGACAGAACCAATTCAAACCTCACCCTGATACCATAGCCATGACATCCCCAACTGCATCCCCTTTGTGGCAACAGACAAGTCAGAACACCTGTGGAACTTTCTCTCAGACTCCACAGCTCTGATAGCCTCTGTTCTCCCCTCTCTGGGACATCACAGCCGTGGGACACCCCAATCTACGCCTCTCGAGGACATCACAGCAGTGAAAGACCCAGTTTCCACCCTTTAAGACATCACAGCACTGACAGACCAAATTTCACTCTTTCTGTCACACCACAGATGGAACAAGCCCAATTTACACCTATCTCTAACACCCCAGCGCTGACAGTGCCAGGTTTCTCCTCTCCGTGACATAACATCAAAGACAAGTGGGAATTCATCCCCTCCTATAGGCCACAGCAGTGACAGCCTCAGTTTTCCTCTCTCTGGGAGATCACTGCACTGAAAAGTCCAATTGACACCTCTCTGTGACACCACGGCGCTGAAAGTCCCATTATTCCCCTCTCTGGGACATCACATCAGAACCAATTTAAAACTCTCTCTCATACCACAGCCCTAACAACCCCAATTCCATCCCCTTTGTGGCAACAGACAAGTCATAGCACCTCTGGAACTTTCTCTGGGACAGCACAACAGTGATCACTCCACTTTTCCCCTCTCTGGGACACCACAGCAGTTACAGACTCACTTTTCCCCTCTTTGTGACACCACAGAAGTGACAGGCCCAATTGATGCCTCTCTGTGACACCAGTGCAGAGGCAGTCTCAGTTTTTTCCTCTCTCTGACATCACACCAATCAGGGACCCATTTTCCCCTCTCTATGACATCACTGCACTGACAACTCGAATTTACGCCTCTCTGGGACACCACAGTGGTGACAGAGGCATTCTTCCCCTCTCTGGGACATCACAGTCATCACAGCCTCAAATTCATCCCCTTTCTAACACCGCAGCAATGACTGATCCACTTGTCCTCCATTTGTGACATCAGAGCAGTGACAGGCCCAACTTACCTCTGTTTATGACACCAAAGCTGTGGCAGCCTCAGTTTTTTCCTCTCTGTGACATCACAAAAATGAGTGACCCAGTTTCAACTCTCTGTGACATCACTGCAGTCAGTGACAAGTCCAATTTACGCCTCTCTGTGACACCACCGCGGTGACAGACTCATTATTCCCTTCTCTGTGACATCACAGCAGAGACAGAACCAATTAAAACCTCTCCCTGAGACCATAGCCATGACATCCCCAACTGCATCCCCTTTGTGGCAACAGACAAGTCAGAACACCTGTGGAACTTTCTCTCAGACTCCACAGCTCTGATAGCCCCTGTTCTCCCCTCTCTGGGACATCACAGCCGTGGGACACCCCAATCTACGCCTCTCGGGGACATCACAGCAGTGAAAGACCCAGTTTCCACCCTTTAAGACATCACAGCACTGACAGACCAAATTTCACTCTTTCTGTCACACCACAGATGGAACAAGCCCAATTTACACCTATCTGTAACACCCCAGCGCTGACAGTGCCAGGTTTCTCCTCTCCGTGACATAACATCAAAGACAAGTGGGAATTCATCCCCTCCTATAGGCCACAGCAGTGACAGCCTCAGTTTTCCTCTCTCTGGGAGATCACTGCACTGACTAGTCCAATTGACACCTCTCTGTGACACCACGGCGCTGAAAGTCCCATTATTCCCCTCTCTGGGACATCACATCAGAACCAATTTAAAACTCTCTCTCATACCACAGCCTTAACAACCCCAATTCCATCCCCTTTGTGGCAACAGACAAGTCATAGCACCTCTGGAACTTTCTCTGGGACAGCACAACAGAGATCACTCCACTTATCCCCTCTCTGGGACACCACAGCAGTTACAGACTCACTTTTCCCCTCTTTGTGACACCACAGAAGTGACAGGCCCAATTGATGCCTCTCTGTGACACCACAGCAGTGACAGACTCACTTTTCCCCTCTTTGTGACACCACAGAAGTGACAGGCCCAATTGATGCCTCTCTGTGACACCACAGCAGTGACAGACTCACTTTTCCCCTCTTTGTGACACCACAGAAGTGACAGGCCCAATTGATGCCTCTCTGTGACACCAGTGCAGAGGCAGTCTCAGTTTTTTCCTCTCTCTGACATCACACCAATCAGGGACCCATTTTCCCCTCTCTATGACATCACTGCACTGACAACTCGAATTTACGCCTCTCTGGGACACCACAGTGGTGACAGAGGCATTCTTCCCCTCTCTGGGACATCACAGTCATCACAGCCTCAAATTCATCCCCTTTCTAACACCGCAGCAATGACTGATCCACTTGTCCTCCATTTGTGACATCAGAGCAGTGACAGGCCCAAATTACCTCTGTTTATGACACCAAAGCTGTAGCAGCCTCAGTTTTTTCCTCTCTGTGACATCACAAAAATGAGTGACCCAGTTTCACCTCTCTGTGACATCACTGCAGTCAGTGACAAGTCCAATTTACGCCTCTCTGTGACACCACCGCGGTGACAGACTCATTATTCCCTTCTCTGTGACATCATAGCAGAGACAGAACCAATTCAAACCTCACCCTGATACCATAGCCATGACATCCCCAACTGCATCCCCTTTGTGGCAACAGACAAGTCAGAACACCTGTGGAACTTTCTCTCAGACTCCACAGCTCTGATAGCCTCTGTTCTCCCCTCTCTGGGACATCACAGCCGTGGGACACCCCAATCTACGCCTCTCGAGGACATCACAGCAGTGAAAGACCCAGTTTCCACCCTTTAAGACATCACAGCACTGACAGACCAAATTTCACTCTTTCTGTCACACCACAGATGGAACAAGCCCAATTTACACCTATCTCTAACACCCCAGTGCTGACAGTGCCAGGTTTCTCCTCTCCGTGACATAACATCAAAGACAAGTGGGAATTCATCCCCTCCTATAGGCCACAGCAGTGACAGCCTCAGTTTTCCTCTCTCTGGGAGATCACTGCACTGACAAGTCCAATTGACACCTCTCTGTGACACCACGGCGCTGAAAGTCCCATTATTCCCCTCTCTGGGACATCACATCAGAACCAATTTAAAACTCTCTCTCATACCACAGCCCTAACAACCCCAATTCCATCCCCTTTGTGGCAACAGACAAGTCATAGCACCTCTGGAACTTTCTCTGGGACAGCACAACAGTGATCACTCCACTTTTCCCCTCTCTGGGACACCACAGCAGTTACAGACTCACTTTTCCCCTCTTTGTGACACCACAGAAGTGACAGGCCCAATTGATGCCTCTCTGTGACACCAGTGCAGAGGCAGTCTCAGTTTTTTCCTCTCTCTGACATCACACCAATCAGGGACCCATTTTCCCCTCTCTATGACATCACTGCACTGACAACTCGAATTTACGCCTCTCTGGGACACCACAGTGGTGACAGAGGCATTCTTCAACTCTCTGGGACATCACAGTCATCACAGCCTCAAATTCAGCCTCTTTCTAACACCGCAGCAATGACTGATCCACTTGTCCTCCGTTTGTGACATCAGAGCAGTGACAGGCCCAACTTACCTCTGTTTATGACACCAAAGCTGTAGCAGCCTGAGTTTTTTCCTCTCTGTGACATCACAAAAATGAGTGACCCAGTTTCAACTCTCTGTGACATCACTGCAGTCAGTGACAAGTCCAATTTACGCCTCTCTGTGACACCACCGCGGTGACAGACTCATTATTCCCTTCTCTGTGACATCACAGCAGAGACAGAACCAATTCAAACCTCTCCCTGAGACCATAGCCATGACATCCCCAACTGCATCCCCTTTGTGGCAACAGACAAGTCAGAACACCTGTGGAACTTTCTCTCAGACTCCACAGCTCTGATAGCCCCTGTTCTCCCCTCTCTGGGACATCACAGCCGTGGGACACCCCAATCTACGCCTCTCGGGGACATCACAGCAGTGAAAGACCCAGTTTCCACCCTTTAAGACATCACAGCACTGACAGACCAAATTTCACTCTTTCTGTCACACCACAGATGGAACAAGCCCAATTTACACCTATCTGTAACACCCCAGCGCTGACAGTGCCAGGTTTCTCCTCTCCGTGACATAACATCAAAGACAAGTGGGAATTCATCCCCTCCTATAGGCCACAGCAGTGACAGCCTCAGTTTTCCTCTCTCTGGGAGATCACTGCACTGACTAGTCCAATTGACACCTCTCTGTGACACCACGGCGCTGAAAGTCCCATTATTCCCCTCTCTGGGACATCACATCAGAACCAATTTAAAACTCTCTCTCATACCACAGCCCTTACAACCCCAATTCCATCCCCTTTGTGGCAACAGACAAGTCATAGCACCTCTGGAACTTTCTCTGGGACAGCACAACAGTGATCACTCCACTTTTCCCCTCTCTGGGACACCACAGCAGTTACAGACTCACTTTTCCCCTCTTTGTGACACCACAGAAGTGACAGGCCCAATTGATGCCTCTCTGTGACACCAGTGCAGAGGCAGTCTCAGTTTTTTCCTCTCTCTGACATCACACCAATCAGGGACCCATTTTCCCCTCTCTATGACATCACTGCACTGACAACTCGAATTTACGCCTCTCTGGGACACCACAGTGGTGACAGAGGCATTCTTCCCCTCTCTGGGACATCACAGTCATCACAGCCTCAAATTCAGCCTCTTTCTAACACCGCAGCAATGACTGATCCACTTGTCCTCCGTTTGTGACATCAGAGCAGTGACAGGCCCAACTTACCTCTGTTTATGACACCAAAGCTGTAGCAGCCTGAGTTTTTTCCTCTCTGTGACATCACAAAAATGAGCGACCCAGTTTCAACTCTCTGTGACATCACTGCAGTCAGTGACAAGTCCAATTTACGCCTCTCTGTGACACCACCGCGGTGACAGACTCATTATTCCCTTCTCTGTGACATCACAGCAGAGACAGAACCAATTCAAACCTCTCCTTGAGACCATAGCCATGACATCCCCAACTGCATCCCCTTTGTGGCAACAGACAAGTCAGAACACCTGTGGAACTTTCTCTCAGACTCCACAGCTCTGATAGCCCCTGTTCTCCCCTCTCTGGGACATCACAGCCGTGGGACACCCCAATCTACGCCTCTCGGGGACATCACAGCAGTGAAAGACCCAGTTTCCACCCTTTAAGACATCACAGCACTGACAGACCAAATTTCACTCTTTCTGTCACACCACAGATGGAACAAGCCCAATTTACACCTATCTCTAACACCCCAGCGCTGACAGTGCCAGGTTTCTCCTCTCCGTGACATAACATCAAAGACAAGTGGGAATTCATCCCCTCCTATAGGCCACAGCAGTGACAGCCTCAGTTTTCCTCTCTCTGGGAGATCACTGCACTGAAAAGTCCAATTGACACCTCTCTGTGACACCACGGCGCTGAAAGACCCATTATTCCCCTCTCTGGGACATCACATCAGAACCAATTTAAAACTCTCTCTCATACCACAGCCCTAACAACCCCAATTCAATCCCCTTTGTGGCAACAGACAAGTCATAGCACCTCTGGAACTTTCTCTGGGACAGCACAACAGTGATCACTCCACTTTTCCCCTCTCTGGGACACCACAGCAGTGACAGACTCACTTTTCCCCTCTTTGCGACACCACTAAAGTGACAGGCCCAATTGATGCCTCTCTGTGACACCACAGCAGTGACAGACTCACTTTTCCCCTCTTTGTGACACCACAGAAGTGACAGGCCCAATTGATGCCTCTCTGTGACACCAGTGCAGAGGCAGTCTCAGTTTTTTCCTCTCTCTGACATCACACCAATCAGGGACCCATTTTCCCCTCTCTATGACATCACTGCACTGACAACTCGAATTTACGCCTCTCTGGGACACCACAGTGGTGACAGAGGCATTCTTCCCCTCTCTGGGACATCACAGTCATCACAGCCTCAAATTCATCCCCTTTCTAACACCGCAGCAATGACTGATCCACTTGTCCTCCATTTGTGACATCAGAGCAGTGACAGGCCCAACTTACCTCTGTTTATGACACCAAAGCCGTAGCAGCCTGAGTTTTTTCCTCTCTGTGACATCACAAAAATGAGTGACCCAGTTTCAACTCTCTGTGACATCACTGCAGTCAGTGACAAGTCCAATTTACGCCTCTCTGTGACACCACCGCGGTGACAGACTCATTATTCCCTTCTCTGTGACATCATAGCAGAGACAGAACCAATTCAAACCTCTCCCTGATACCATAGCCATGACATCCCCAACTGCATCCCCTTTGTGGCAACAGACAAGTCAGAACACCTGTGGAACTTTCTCTCAGACTCCACAGCTCTGATAGCCCCTGTTCTCCGCTCTCTGGGACATCACAGCCGTGGGACACCCCAATCTACGCCTCTCGGCGACATCACAGCAGTGAAAGACCCAGTTTCCACCCTTTAAGACATCACAGCACTGACAGACCAAATTTCACTCTTTCTGTCACACCACAGATGGAACAAGCCCAATTTACACCTATCTGTAACACCCCAGCGCTGACAGTGCCAGGTTTCTCCTCTCCGTGACATAACATCAAAGACAAGTGGGAATTCATCCCCTCCTATAGGCCACAGCAGTGACAGCCTCAGTTTTCCTCTCTCTGGGAGATCACTGCACTGACTAGTCCAATTGACACCTCTCTGTGACACCACGGCGCTGAAAGTCCCATTATTCCCCTCTCTGGGACATCACATCAGAACCAATTTAAAACTCTCTCTCATACCACAGCCTTAACAACCCCAATTCCATCCCCTTTGTGGCAACAGACAAGTCATAGCACCTCTGGAACTTTCTCTGGGACAGCACAACAGAGATCACTCCACTTATCCCCTCTCTGGGACACCACAGCAGTTACAGACTCACTTTTCCCCTCTTTGTGACACCACAGAAGTGACAGGCCCAATTGATGCCTCTCTGTGACACCAGTGCAGAGGCAGTCTCAGTTTTTTCCTCTCTCTGACATCACACCAATCAGGGACCCATTTTCCCCTCTCTATGACATCACTGCACTGACAACTCGAATTTACGCCTCTCTGGGACACCACAGTGGTGACAGAGGCATTCTTCCCCTCTCTGGGACATCACAGTCATCACAGCCTCAAATTCAGCCTCTTTCTAACACCGCAGCAATGACTGATCCACTTGTCCTCCGTTTGTGACATCAGAGCAGTGACAGGCCCAACTTACCTCTGTTTATGACACCAAAGCTGTAGCAGCCTGAGTTTTTTCCTCTCTGTGACATCACAAAAATGAGCGACCCAGTTTCAACTCTCTGTGACATCACTGCAGTCAGTGACAAGTCCAATTTACGCCTCTCTGTGACACCACCGCGGTGACAGACTCATTATTCCCTTCTCTGTGACATCACAGCAGAGACAGAACCAATTCAAACCTCTCCCTGAGACCATAGCCATGACATCCCCAACTGCATCCCCTTTGTGGCAACAGACAAGTCAGAACACCTGTGGAACTTTCTCTCAGACTCCACAGCTCTGATAGCCCCTGTTCTCCCCTCTCTGGGACATCACAGCCGTGGGACACCCCAATCTACGCCTCTCGGGGACATCACAGCAGTGAAAGACCCAGTTTCCACCCTTTAAGACATCACAGCACTGACAGACCAAATTTCACTCTTTCTGTCACACCACAGATGGAACAAGCCCAATTTACACCTATCTCTAACACCCCAGCGCTGACAGTGCCAGGTTTCTCCTCTCCGTGACATAACATCAAAGACAAGTGGGAATTCATCCCCTCCTATAGGCCACAGCAGTGACAGCCTCAGTTTTCCTCTCTCTGGGAGATCACTGCACTGAAAAGTCCAATTGACACCTCTCTGTGACACCACGGCGCTGAAAGACCCATTATTCCCCTCTCTGGGACATCACATCAGAACCAATTTAAAACTCTCTCTCATACCACAGCCCTAACAACCCCAATTCAATCCCCTTTGTGGCAACAGACAAGTCATAGCACCTCTGGAACTTTCTCTGGGACAGCACAACAGTGATCACTCCACTTTTCCCCTCTCTGGGACACCACAGCAGTGACAGACTCACTTTTCCCCTCTTTGCGACACCACTAAAGTGACAGGCCCAATTGATGCCTCTCTGTGACACCACAGCAGTGACAGACTCACTTTTCCCCTCTTTGTGACACCACAGAAGTGACAGGCCCAATTGATGCCTCTCTGTGACACCAGTGCAGAGGCAGTCTCAGTTTTTTCCTCTCTCTGACATCACACCAATCAGGGACCCATTTTCCCCTCTCTATGACATCACTGCACTGACAACTCGAATTTACGCCTCTCTGGGACACCACAGTGGTGACAGAGGCATTCTTCCCCTCTCTGGGACATCACAGTCATCACAGCCTCAAATTCATCCCCTTTCTAACACCGCAGCAATGACTGATCCACTTGTCCTCCATTTGTGACATCAGAGCAGTGACAGGCCCAACTTACCTCTGTTTATGACACCAAAGCCGTAGCAGCCTGAGTTTTTTCCTCTCTGTGACATCACAAAAATGAGTGACCCAGTTTCAACTCTCTGTGACATCACTGCAGTCAGTGACAAGTCCAATTTACGCCTCTCTGTGACACCACCGCGGTGACAGACTCATTATTCCCTTCTCTGTGACATCATAGCAGAGACAGAACCAATTCAAACCTCTCCCTGATACCATAGCCATGACATCCCCAACTGCATCCCCTTTGTGGCAACAGACAAGTCAGAACACCTGTGGAACTTTCTCTCAGACTCCACAGCTCTGATAGCCCCTGTTCTCCGCTCTCTGGGACATCACAGCCGTGGGACACCCCAATCTACGCCTCTCGGCGACATCACAGCAGTGAAAGACCCAGTTTCCACCCTTTAAGACATCACAGCACTGACAGACCAAATTTCACTCTTTCTGTCACACCACAGATGGAACAAGCCCAATTTACACCTATCTGTAACACCCCAGCGCTGACAGTGCCAGGTTTCTCCTCTCCGTGACATAACATCAAAGACAAGTGGGAATTCATCCCCTCCTATAGGCCACAGCAGTGACAGCCTCAGTTTTCCTCTCTCTGGGAGATCACTGCACTGACTAGTCCAATTGACACCTCTCTGTGACACCACGGCGCTGAAAGTCCCATTATTCCCCTCTCTGGGACATCACATCAGAACCAATTTAAAACTCTCTCTCATACCACAGCCTTAACAACCCCAATTCCATCCCCTTTGTGGCAACAGACAAGTCATAGCACCTCTGGAACTTTCTCTGGGACAGCACAACAGAGATCACTCCACTTATCCCCTCTCTGGGACACCACAGCAGTTACAGACTCACTTTTCCCCTCTTTGTGACACCACAGAAGTGACAGGCCCAATTGATGCCTCTCTGTGACACCACAGCAGTGACAGACTCACTTTTCCCCTCTTTGTGACACCACAGAAGTGACAGGCCCAATTGATGCCTCTCTGTGACACCAGTGCAGAGGCAGTCTCAGTTTTTTCCTCTCTCTGACATCACACCAATCAGGGACCCATTTTCCCCTCTCTATGACATCCCTGCACTGACAACTCGAATTTACGCCTCTCTGGGACACCACAGTGGTGACAGAGGCATTCTTCCCCTCTCTGGGACATCACAGTCATCACAGCCTCAAATTCATCCCCTTTCTAACACCGCAGCAATGACTGATCCACTTGTCCTCCGTTTGTGACATCAGAGCAGTGACAGGCCCAACTTACCTCTGTTTATGACACCAAAGCTGTGGCAGCCTCATTTTTACCTCTCTGTGACATCACAAAAATGAGTGACCCAGTTTCACCTCTCTGTGACATCACTGCAGTCAGTGACAAGTCCAATTTACGCCTCTCTGTGACACCACCGCGGTGACAGACTCATTATTCCCTTCTCTGTGACATCATAGCAGAGACAGAACCAATTAAAACCTCTCCCGGATACCATAGCCATGACATCCCCAACTGCATCCCCTTTGTGGCAACAGACAAGTCAGAACACCTGTGGAACTTTCTCTCAGACTCCACAGCTCTGATAGCTCCTGTTCTCCCCTCTCTGGGACATCACAGCCGTGGGACACCCCAATCTACGCCTCTCTGGGACATCACAGCAGTGAAAGACCCAGTTTCCACCCTTTAAGACATCACAGCACTGACAGACCAAATTTCACTCTTTCTGTCACACCACAGATGGAACAAGCCCAATTTACACCTATCTCTAACACCCCAGCGCTGACAGTGCCACGTTTCTCCTCTCCGTGACATAACATCAAAGACAAGTGGGAATTCATCCCCTCCTATAGGCCACAGCAGTGACAGCCTCAGTTTTCCTCTCTCTGGGAGATCACTGCACTGACAAGTCCAATTGACACCTCTCTGTGACACCACGGCGCTGAAAGTCCCATTATTCCCCTCTCTGGGACATCACATCAGAACCAATTTAAAACTCTCTCTCATACCACAGCCCTAACAACCCCAATTCCATCCCCTTTGTGGCAACAGACAAGTCATAGCACCTCTGGAACTTTCTCTGGGACTGCACAACAGTGATCACTCCACTTTTCCCCTCTCTGGGACACCACAGCAGTGACAGACTCACTTTTCCCCTCTTTGTGACACCACAGAAGTGACGGGCCCAATTGATGCCTCTCTGTGACACCACAGCAGTGACAGACTCACTTTTCCCCTCTTTGTGACACCACAGAAGTGACAGGCCCAATTGATGCCTCTCTGTGACACCAGTGCAGAGGCAGTCTCAGTTTTTTCCTCTCTCTGACATCACACCAATCAGGGACCCATTTTCCCCTCTCTATGACATCCCTGCACTGACAACTCGAATTTACGCCTCTCTGGGACACCACAGTGGTGACAGAGGCATTCTTCCCCTCTCTGGGACATCACAGTCATCACAGCCTCAAATTCATCCTCTTTCTAACACCGCAGCAATGACTGATCCACTTGTCCTCTGTTTGTGACATTATAGCAGTGACAGGCCCAACTTACCTCTGTTTATGACACCAAAGCTGTGGCAGCCTCAGTTTTTTCCTCTCTGTGACTTCACAAAAATGAATGACCCAGTTTCACCTCTCTGTGACATCACTGCAGTCAGTGACAAGTCCAATTTACGCCTCTCTGTGACACCACCGCGGTGACAGACTCACTATTCCCTCCTCTGTGACATCATAGCAGAGACAGAACCAATTAAAACCTCTCCCGGATACCATAGCCATGACATCCCCAACTGCATCCCCTTTGTGGCAACAGACAAGTCAGAACACCTGTGGAACTTTTTCTCACACTCCACAGCTCTGATAGCCCCTGTTCTCCCCTCTCTGGGACATCACAGCCGTGGGACACCCCAATCTACGCCTCTCTGGGACATCACAGCAGTGAAAGACCCAGTTTCCACCCTTTAAGACATCACAGCACTGACAGACCAAATTTCACTCTTTCTGTCACACCACAGATGGAACAAGCCCAATTTACACCTATCTCTAACACCCCAGCGCTGACAGTGCCAGGTTTCTCCTTTCCGTGACATAACATCAAAGACAAGTGGGAACTCATCCCCTCCTATAGGCCACAGCAGTGACAGCCTCAGTTTTCCTCTCTCTGGGAGATCACTGCACTGACAAGTCCAATTGACACCTCTCTGTGACACCACGGCGCTGAAAGACCCATTATTCCCCTCTCTGGGACATCACATCAGAACCAATTTAAAACTCTCTCTCATACCACAGCCCTTACAACCCCAATTCCATCCCCTTTGTGGCAACAGACAAGTCATAGCACCTCTGGAACTTTCTCTGGGACTGCACAACAGTGATCACTCCACTTTTCCCCTCTCTGGGACACCACAGCAGTGACAGACTCACTTTTCCCCTCTTTGTGACACCACTAAAGTGACAGGCCCAATTGATGCCTCTCTGTGACACCACAGCAGTGACAGACTCACTTTTCCCCTCTTTGTGACACCACAGAAGTGACAGGCCCAATTGATGCCTCTCTGTGACACCAGTGCAGAGGCAGTCTCAGTTTTTTCCTCTCTCTGACATCACACCAATCAGGGACCCATTTTCCCCTCTCTATGACATCACTGCACTGACAACTCGAATTTACGCCTCTCTGGGACACCACAGTGGTGACAGAGGCATTCTTCCCCTCTCTGGGACATCACAGTCATCACAGCCTCAAATTCAGCCTCTTTCTAACACCGCAGCAATGACTGATCCACTTGTCCTCCGTTTGTGACATCAGAGCAGTGACAGGCCCAACTTACCTCTGTTTATGACACCAAAGCTGTGGCAGCCTCAGTTTTTTCCTCTCTGTGACATCACAAAAATGAGTGACCCAGTTTCACCTCTCTGTGACATCACTGCAGTCAGTGACAAGTCCAATTTACGCCTCTCTGTGACACCACCGCGGTGACAGACTCATTATTCCCTTCTCTGTGACATCATAGCAGAGACAGAACCAATTAAAACCTCTCCCGGATACCATAGCCATGACATCCCCAACTGCATCCCCTTTGTGGCAACAGACAAGTCAGAACACCTGTGGAACTTTCTCTCAGACTCCACAGCTCTGATAGCCCCTATTCTCCCCTCTCTGGGACATCACAGCCGTGGGACACCCCAATCTACGCCTCTCTGGGACATCACAGCAGTGAAAGACCCAGTTTCCACCCTTTAAGACATCACAGCACTGACAGACCAAATTTCACTCTTTCTGTCACACCACAGATGGAACAAGCCCAATTTACACCTATCTCTAACACCCCAGCGATGACAGTGCCAGGTTTCTCCTTTCCGTGACATAACATCAAAGACAAGTGGGAATTCATCCCCTCCTATAGGCCACAGCAGTGACAGCCTCAGTTTTCCTCTCTCTGGGAGATCACTGCACTGACAAGTCCAATTGACACCTCTCTGTGACACCACGGCGCTGAAAGACCCATTATTCCCCTCTCTGGGACATCACATCAGAACCAATTTAAAACTCTCTCTCATACCACAGCCCTTACAACCCCAATTCCATCCCCTTTGTGGCAACAGACAAGTCATAGCACCTCTGGAACTTTCTCTGGGACTGCACAACAGTGATCACTCCACTTTTCCCCTCTCTGGGACACCACAGCAGTGACAGACTCACTTTTCCCCTCTTTGTGACACCACTAAAGTGACAGGCCCAATTGATGCCTCTCTGTGACACCACAGCAGTGACAGACTCACTTTTCCCCTCTTTGTGACACCACAGAAGTGACAGGCCCAATTGATGCCTCTCTGTGACACCAGTGCAGAGGCAGTCTCAGTTTTTTCCTCTCTCTGACATCACACCAATCAGGGACCCATTTTCCCCTCTCTATGACATCACTGCACTGACAACTCGAATTTACGCCTCTCTGGGACACCACAGTGGTGACAGAGGCATTCTTCCCCTCTCTGGGACATCACAGTCATCACAGCCTCAAATTCAGCCTCTTTCTAACACCGCAGCAATGACTGATCCACTTGTCCTCCGTTTGTGACATCAGAGCAGTGACAGGCCCAACTTACCTCTGTTTATGACACCAAAGCTGTGGCAGCCTCAGTTTTTTCCTCTCTGTGACATCACAAAAATGAGTGACCCAGTTTCACCTCTCTGTGACATCACTGCAGTCAGTGACAAGTCCAATTTACGCCTCTCTGTGACACCACCGCGGTGACAGACTCATTATTCCCTTCTCTGTGACATCATAGCAGAGACAGAACCAATTAAAACCTCTCCCGGATACCATAGCCATGACATCCCCAACTGCATCCCCTTTGTGGCAACAGACAAGTCAGAACACCTGTGGAACTTTCTCTCAGACTCCACAGCTCTGATAGCCCCTGTTCTCCCCTCTCTGGGACATCACAGCCGTGGGACACCCCAATCTACGCCTCTCTGGGACATCACAGCAGTGAAAGACCCAGTTTCCACCCTTTAAGACATCACAGCACTGACAGACCAAATTTCACCCTTTCTGTCACACCACAGATGGAACAAGCCCAATTTACACCTATCTCTAACACCCCAGCGATGACAGTGCCAGGTTTCTCCTTTCCGTGACATAACATCAAAGACAAGTGGGAATTCATCCCCTCCTATAGGCCACAGCAGTGACAGCCTCAGTTTTCCTCTCTCTGGGAGATCACTGCACTGACAAGTCCAATTGACACCTCTCTGTGACACCACGGCGCTGAAAGACCCATTATTCCCCTCTCTGGGACATCATAGCAGAGACAGAACCAATTAAAACCTCTCCCGGATACCATAGCCATGACATCCCCAACTGCATCCCCTTTGTGGCAACAGACAAGTCAGAACACCTGTGGAACTTTCTCTCAGACTCCACAGCTCTGATAGCCCCTGTTCTCCCCTCTCTGGGACATCACAGCCGTGGGACACCCCAATCTACGCCTCTCTGGGACATCACAGCAGTGAAAGACCCAGTTTCCACCCTTTAAGACATCACAGCACTGACAGACCAAATTTCACCCTTTCTGTCACACCACAGATGGAACAAGCCCAATTTACACCTATCTCTAACACCCCAGCGATGACAGTGCCAGGTTTCTCCTTTCCGTGACATAACATCAAAGACAAGTGGGAATTCATCCCCTCCTATAGGCCACAGCAGTGACAGCCTCAGTTTTCCTCTCTCTGGGAGATCACTGCACTGACAAGTCCAATTCACGCCTCTCTGTGACACCACGGCGCTGAAAGACCCATTATTCCCCTCACTGGGACATCACATCAGAACCAATTTAAAACTCTCTCTCATACCACAGCCCTTACAACCCCAATTCCATCCCCTTTGTGGCAACAGACAAGTCATAGCACCTCTGGAACTTTCTCTGGGACTGCACAACAGTGATCACTCCACTTTTCCCCTCTCTGGGACACCACAGCAGTGACAGACTCACTTTTCCCCTCTTTGTGACACCACTAAAGTGACAGGCACAATTGATGCCTCTCTGTGACACCACAGCAGTGACAGACTCACTTTTCCCCTCGTTGTGACACCACAGAAGTGACAGGCCCAATTGATGCCTCTCTGTGACACCAGTGCAGAGGCAGTCTCAGTTTTTTCCTCTCTCTGACATCACACCAATCAGGGACCCATTTTCCCCTCTCTATGACATCACTGCACTGACAACTCGAATTTACGCCTCTCTGGGACACCACAGTGGTGACAGAGGCATTCTTCCCCTCTCTGGGACATCACAGTCATCACAGCCTCAAATTCAGCCTCTTTCTAACACCGCAGCAATGACTGATCCACTTGTCCTCCGTTTGTGACATCAGAGCAGTGACAGGCCCAACTTACCTCTGTTTATGACACCAAAGCTGTGGCAGCCTCAGTTTTTTCCTCTCTGTGACATCACAAAAATGAGTGACCCAGTTTCACCTCTCTGTGACATCACTGCAGTCAGTGACAAGTCCAATTTACGCCTCTCTGTGACACCACCGCGGTGACAGACTCATTATTCCCTTCTCTGTGACATCATAGCAGAGACAGAACCAATTAAAACCTCTCCCGGATACCATAGCCATGACATCCCCAACTGCATCCCCTTTGTGGCAACAGACAAGTCAGAACACCTGTGGAACTTTCTCTCAGACTCCACAGCTCTGATAGCCCCTGTTCTCCCCTCTCTGGGACATCACAGCCGTGGGACACCCCAATCTACGCCTCTCTGGGACATCACAGCAGTGAAAGACCCAGTTTCCACCCTTTAAGACATCACAGCACTGACAGACCAAATTTCACTCTTTCTGTCACACCACAGATGGAACAAGCCCAATTTACACCTATCTCTAACACCCCAGCGATGACAGTGCCAGGTTTCTCCTTTCCGTGACATAACATCAAAGACAAGTGGGAACTCATCCCCTCCTATAGGCCACAGCAGTGACAGCCTCAGTTTTCCTCTCTCTGGGAGATCACTGCACTGACAAGTCCAATTGACACCTCTCTGTGACACCACGGCGCTGAAAGACCCATTATTCCCCTCTCTGGGACATCACATCAGAACCAATTTAAAACTCTCTCTCATACCACAGCCCTTACAACCCCAATTCCATCCCCTTTGTGGCAACAGACAAGTCATAGCACCTCTGGAACTTTCTCTGGGACTGCACAACAGTGATCACTCCACTTTTCCCCTCTCTGGGACACCACAGCAGTGACAGACTCACTTTTCCCCTCTTTGTGACACCACTAAAGTGACAGGCCCAATTGATGCCTCTCTGTGACACCACAGCAGTGACAGACTCACTTTTCCCCTCTTTGTGACACCACAGAAGTGACAGGCCCAATTGATGCCTCTCTGTGACACCAGTGCAGAGGCAGTCTCAGTTTTTTCCTCTCTCTGACATCACACCAATCAGGGACCCATTTTCCCCTCTCTATGACATCACTGCACTGACAACTCGAATTTACGCCTCTCTGGGACACCACAGTGGTGACAGAGGCATTCTTCCCCTCTCTGGGACATCACAGTCATCACAGCCTCAAATTCAGCCTCTTTCTAACACCGCAGCAATGACTGATCCACTTGTCCTCCGTTTGTGACATCAGAGCAGTGACAGGCCCAACTTACCTCTGTTTATGACACCAAAGCTGTGGCAGCCTCAGTTTTTTCCTCTCTGTGACATCACAAAAATGAGTGACCCAGTTTCACCTCTCTGTGACATCACTGCAGTCAGTGACAAGTCCAATTTACGCCTCTCTGTGACACCACCGCGGTGACAGACTCATTATTCCCTTCTCTGTGACATCATAGCAGAGACAGAACCAATTAAAACCTCTCCCGGATACCATAGCCATGACATCCCCAACTGCATCCCCTTTGTGGCAACAGACAAGTCAGAACACCTGTGGAACTTTCTCTCAGACTCCACAGCTCTGATAGCCCCTATTCTCCCCTCTCTGGGACATCACAGCCGTGGGACACCCCAATCTACGCCTCTCTGGGACATCACAGCAGTGAAAGACCCAGTTTCCACCCTTTAAGACATCACAGCACTGACAGACCAAATTTCACTCTTTCTGTCACACCACAGATGGAACAAGCCCAATTTACACCTATCTCTAACACCCCAGCGATGACAGTGCCAGGTTTCTCCTTTCCGTGACATAACATCAAAGACAAGTGGGAATTCATCCCCTCCTATAGGCCACAGCAGTGACAGCCTCAGTTTTCCTCTCTCTGGGAGATCACTGCACTGACAAGTCCAATTGACACCTCTCTGTGACACCACGGCGCTGAAAGACCCATTATTCCCCTCTCTGGGACATCACATCAGAACCAATTTAAAACTCTCTCTCATACCACAGCCCTTACAACCCCAATTCCATCCCCTTTGTGGCAACAGACAAGTCATAGCACCTCTGGAACTTTCTCTGGGACTGCACAACAGTGATCACTCCACTTTTCCCCTCTCTGGGACACCACAGCAGTGACAGACTCACTTTTCCCCTCTTTGTGACACCACTAAAGTGACAGGCCCAATTGATGCCTCTCTGTGACACCACAGCAGTGACAGACTCACTTTTCCCCTCTTTGTGACACCACAGAAGTGACAGGCCCAATTGATGCCTCTCTGTGACACCAGTGCAGAGGCAGTCTCAGTTTTTTCCTCTCTCTGACATCACACCAATCAGGGACCCATTTTCCCCTCTCTATGACATCACTGCACTGACAACTCGAATTTACGCCTCTCTGGGACACCACAGTGGTGACAGAGGCATTCTTCCCCTCTCTGGGACATCACAGTCATCACAGCCTCAAATTCAGCCTCTTTCTAACACCGCAGCAATGACTGATCCACTTGTCCTCCGTTTGTGACATCAGAGCAGTGACAGGCCCAACTTACCTCTGTTTATGACACCAAAGCTGTGGCAGCCTCAGTTTTTTCCTCTCTGTGACATCACAAAAATGAGTGACCCAGTTTCACCTCTCTGTGACATCACTGCAGTCAGTGACAAGTCCAATTTACGCCTCTCTGTGACACCACCGCGGTGACAGACTCATTATTCCCTTCTCTGTGACATCATAGCAGAGACAGAACCAATTAAAACCTCTCCCGGATACCATAGCCATGACATCCCCAACTGCATCCCCTTTGTGGCAACAGACAAGTCAGAACACCTGTGGAACTTTCTCTCAGACTCCACAGCTCTGATAGCCCCTGTTCTCCCCTCTCTGGGACATCACAGCCGTGGGACACCCCAATCTACGCCTCTCTGGGACATCACAGCAGTGAAAGACCCAGTTTCCACCCTTTAAGACATCACAGCACTGACAGACCAAATTTCACCCTTTCTGTCACACCACAGATGGAACAAGCCCAATTTACACCTATCTCTAACACCCCAGCGATGACAGTGCCAGGTTTCTCCTTTCCGTGACATAACATCAAAGACAAGTGGGAATTCATCCCCTCCTATAGGCCACAGCAGTGACAGCCTCAGTTTTCCTCTCTCTGGGAGATCACTGCACTGACAAGTCCAATTGACACCTCTCTGTGACACCACGGCGCTGAAAGACCCATTATTCCCCTCTCTGGGACATCATAGCAGAGACAGAACCAATTAAAACCTCTCCCGGATACCATAGCCATGACATCCCCAACTGCATCCCCTTTGTGGCAACAGACAAGTCAGAACACCTGTGGAACTTTCTCTCAGACTCCACAGCTCTGATAGCCCCTGTTCTCCCCTCTCTGGGACATCACAGCCGTGGGACACCCCAATCTACGCCTCTCTGGGACATCACAGCAGTGAAAGACCCAGTTTCCACCCTTTAAGACATCACAGCACTGACAGACCAAATTTCACCCTTTCTGTCACACCACAGATGGAACAAGCCCAATTTACACCTATCTCTAACACCCCAGCGATGACAGTGCCAGGTTTCTCCTTTCCGTGACATAACATCAAAGACAAGTGGGAATTCATCCCCTCCTATAGGCCACAGCAGTGACAGCCTCAGTTTTCCTCTCTCTGGGAGATCACTGCACTGACAAGTCCAATTGACACCTCTCTGTGACACCACGGCGCTGAAAGACCCATTATTCCCCTCTCTGGGACATCACATCAGAACCAATTTAAAACTCTCTCTCATACCACAGCCCTTACAACCCCAATTCCATCCCCTTTGTGGCAACAGACAAGTCATAGCACCTCTGGAACTTTCTCTGGGACTGCACAACAGTGATCACTCAACTTTTCCCCTCTCTGGGACACCACAGCAGTGACAGACTCACTTTTCCCCTCTTTGTGACACCACTAAAGTGACAGGCCCAATTGATGCCTCTCTGTGACACCACAGCAGTGACAGACTCACTTTTCCCCTCTTTGTGACACCACAGAAGTGACAGGCCCAATTGATGCCTCTCTGTGACACTAGTGCAGAGGCAGTCTCAGTTTTTTCCTCTCTGTGACATCACACCAATCAGGGACCCATTTTCCCCTCTCAATGACATCACTGCACTGACAACTCGAATTTACGCCTCTCTGGGACACCACAGTGGTGACAGAGGCATTCTTCCCCTCTCTGGGACATCACAGTCATCACAGCCTCAAATTCAGCCTCTTTCTAACACCGCAGCAATGACTGATCCACTTGTCCTCCGTTTGTGACATCAGAGCAGTGACAGGCCCAACTTACCTCTGTTTATGACACCAAAGCTGTGGCAGCCTCAGTTTTTTCCTCTCTGTGACATCACAAAAATGAGTGACCCAGTTTCACCTCTCTGTGACATCACTGCAGTCAGTGACAAGTCCAATTTACGCCTCTCTGTGACACCACCGCGGTGACAGACTCATTATTCCCTTCTCTGTGACATCATAGCAGAGACAGAACCAATTAAAACCTCTCCCGGATACCATAGCCATGACATCCCCAACTGCATCCCCTTTGTGGCAACAGACAAGTCAGAACACCTGTGGAACTTTCTCTCAGACTCCACAGCTCTGATAGCCCCTGTTCTCCCCTCTCTGGGACATCACAGCCGTGGGACACCCCAATCTACGCCTCTCTGGGACATCACAGCAGTGAAAGACCCAGTTTCTACCCTTTAAGACATCACAGCACTGACAGACCACATTTCACCCTTTCTGTCACACCACAGATGGAACAAGCCCAATTTACACCTATCTCTAACACCCCAGCGCTGACAGTGCCAGGTTTCTCCTCTCCGTGACATAACATCAAAGACAAGTGGGAATTCATCCCCTCCTATAGGCCACAGCAGTGACAGCCTCAGTTTTCCTCTCTCTGGGAGATCACTGCACTGACAAGTCCAATTCACGCCTCTCTGTGACACCACGGCGCTGAAAGACCCATTATTCCCCTCACTGGGACATCACATCAGAACCAATTTAAAACTCTCTCTCATACCACAGCCCTAACAACCCCAATTCCATCCCCTTTGTGGCAACAGACAAGTCATAGCACCTCTGGAACTTTCTCTGGGACTGCACAACAGTGATCACTCCACTTTTCCCCTCTCTGGGACACCACAGCAGTGACAGACTCACTTTTCCCCTCTTTGTGACACCACTAAAGTGACAGGCCCAATTGATGCCTCTCTGTGACACCACAGCAGTGACAGACTCACTTTTCCCCTCTTTGTGACACCACAGAAGTGACAGGCCCAATTGATGCCTCTCTGTGACACCAGTGCAGAGGCAGTCTCAGTTTTTTCCTCTCTCTGACATCACACCAATCAGGGACCCATTTTCCCCTCTCTATGACATCACTGCACTGACAACTCGAATTTACGCCTCTCTGGGACACCACAGTGGTGACAGAGGCATTCTTCCCCTCTCTGGGACATCACAGTCATCACAGCCTCAAATTCAGCCTCTTTCTAACACCACAGCAATGACTGATCCACTTGTCCTCCGTTTGTGACATCAGAGCAGTGACAGGCCCAACTTACCTCTGTTTATGACACCAAAGCTGTGGCAGCCTCAGTTTTTTCCTCTCTGTGACATCACAAAAATGAGTGACCCAGTTTCACCTCTCTGTGACATCACTGCAGTCAGTGACAAGTCCAATTTACGCCTCTCTGTGACACCACCGCGGTGACAGACTCATTATTCCCTTCTCTGTGACATCATAGCAGAGACAGAACCAATTAAAACCTCTCCCTGAGACCATAGCCATGACATCCCCAACTGCATCCCCTTTGTGGCAACAGACAAGTCAGAACACCTGTGGAACTTTCTCTCAGACTCCACAGCTCTGATAGCCCCTGTTCTCCCCTCTCTGGGACATCACAGCCGTGGGACACCCCAATCTACGCCTCTCTGGGACATCACAGCAGTGAAAGACCCAGTTTCCACCCTTTAAGACATCACAGCACTGACAGACCAAATTTCACCCTTTCTGTCACACCACAGATGGAACAAGCCCAATTTACACCTATCTCTAACACCCCAGCGATGACAGTGCCAGGTTTCTCCTTTCCGTGACATAACATCAAAGACAAGTGGGAATTCATCCCCTCCTATAGGCCACAGCAGTGACAGCCTCAGTTTTCCTCTCTCTGGGAGATCACTGCACTGACAAGTCCAATTGACACCTCTCTGTGACACCACGGCGCTGAAAGACCCATTATTCCCCTCTCTGGGACATCACATCAGAACCAATTTAAAACTCTCTCTCATACCACAGCCCTTACAACCCCAATTCCATCCCCTTTGTGGCAACAGACAAGTCATAGCACCTCTGGAACTTTCTCTGGGACTGCACAACAGTGATCACTCCACTTTTCCCCTCTCTGGGACACCACAGCAGTGACAGACTCACTTTTCCCCTCTTTGTGACACCACTAAAGTGACAGGCCCAATTGATGCCTCTCTGTGACACCACAGCAGTGACAGACTCACTTTTCCCCTCTTTGTGACACCACAGAAGTGACAGGCCCAATTGATGCCTCTCTGTGACACCAGTGCAGAGGCAGTCTCAGTTTTTTCCTCTCTCTGACATCACACCAATCAGGGACCCATTTTCCCCTCTCTATGACATCACTGCACTGACAACTCGAATTTACGCCTCTCTGGGACACCACAGTGGTGACAGAGGCATTCTTCCCCTCTCTGGGACATCACAGTCATCACAGCCTCAAATTCAGCCTCTTTCTAACACCACAGCAATGACTGATCCACTTGTCCTCCGTTTGTGACATCAGAGCAGTGACAGGCCCAACTTACCTCTGTTTATGACACCAAAGCTGTGGCAGCCTCAGTTTTTTCCTCTCTGTGACATCACAAAAATGAGTGACCCAGTTTCACCTCTCTGTGACATCACTGCAGTCAGTGACAAGTCCAATTTACGCCTCTCTGTGACACCACCGCGGTGACAGACTCATTATTCCCTTCTCTGTGACATCATAGCAGAGACAGAACCAATTAAAACCTCTCCCTGAGACCATAGCCATGACATCCCCAACTGCATCCCCTTTGTGGCAACAGACAAGTCAGAACACCTGTGGAACTTTCTCTCAGACTCCACAGCTCTGATAGCCCCTGTTCTCCCCTCTCTGGGACATCACAGCCGTGGGACACCCCAATCTACGCCTCTCTGGGACATCACAGCAGTGAAAGACCCAGTTTCCACCCTTTAAGACATCACAGCACTGACAGACCAAATTTCACCCTTTCTGTCACACCACAGATGGAACAAGCCCAATTTACACCTATCTCTAACACCCCAGCGATGACAGTGCCAGGTTTCTCCTTTCCGTGACATAACATCAAAGACAAGTGGGAATTCATCCCCTCCTATAGGCCACAGCAGTGACAGCCTCAGTTTTCCTCTCTCTGGGAGATCACTGCACTGACAAGTCCAATTGACACCTCTCTGTGACACCACGGCGCTGAAAGACCCATTATTCCCCTCTCTGGGACATCACATCAGAACCAATTTAAAACTCTCTCTCATACCACAGCCCTTACAACCCCAATTCCATCCCCTTTGTGGCAACAGACAAGTCATAGCACCTCTGGAACTTTCTCTGGGACTGCACAACAGTGATCACTCCACTTTTCCCCTCTCTGGGACACCACAGCAGTGACAGACTCACTTTTCCCCTCTTTGTGACACCACTAAAGTGACAGGCCCAATTGATGCCTCTCTGTGACACCACAGCAGTGACAGACTCACTTTTCCCCTCTTTGTGACACCACAGAAGTGACAGGCCCAATTGATGCCTCTCTGTGACACCAGTGCAGAGGCAGTCTCAGTTTTTTCCTCTCTCTGACATCACACCAATCAGGGACCCATTTTCCCCTCTCTATGACATCACTGCACTGACAACTCGAATTTACGCCTCTCTGGGACACCACAGTGGTGACAGAGGCATTCTTCCCCTCTCTGGGACATCACAGTCATCACAGCCTCAAATTCAGCCTCTTTCTAACACCGCAGCAATGACTGATCCACTTGTCCTCCGTTTGTGACATCAGAGCAGTGACAGGCCCAACTTACCTCTGTTTATGACACCAAAGCTGTGGCAGCCTCAGTTTTTTCCTCTCTGTGAAATCACAAAAATGAGTGACCCAGTTTCACCTCTCTGTGACATCACTGCAGTCAGTGACAAGTCCAATTTACGCCTCTCTGTGACACCACCGCGGTGACAGACTCATTATTCCCTTCTCTGTGACATCATAGCAGAGACAGAACCAATTAAAACCTCTCCCGGATACCATAGCCATGACATCCCCAACTGCATCCCCTTTGTGGCAACAGACAAGTCAGAACACCTGTGGAACTTTCTCTCAGACTCCACAGCTCTGATAGCCCCTGTTCTCCCCTCTCTGGGACATCACAGCCGTGGGACACCCCAATCTACGCCTCTCTGGTACATCACAGCAGTGAAAGACCCAGTTTCCACCCTTTAAGACATCACAGCACTGACAGACCAAATTTCACCCTTTCTGTCACACCACAGATGGAACAAGCCCAATTTACACCTATCTCTAACACCCCAGCGATGACAGTGCCAGGTTTCTCCTTTCCGTGACATAACATCAAAGACAAGTGGGAATTCATCCCCTCCTATAGGCCACAGCAGTGACAGCCTCAGTTTTCCTCTCTCTGGGAGATCACTGCACTGACAAGTCCAATTGACACCTCTCTGTGACACCACGGCGCTGAAAGACCCATTATTCCCCTCTCTGGGACATCACATCAGAACCAATTTAAAACTCTCTCTCATACCACAGCCCTTACAACCCCAATTCCATCCCCTTTGTGGCAACAGACAAGTCATAGCACCTGTGCAACTTTCTCTGGAACTGCACAACAGTGATCACTCCACTTTTCCCCTCTCTGGGACACCACAGCAGTGACAGACTCACTTTTCCCCTCTTTGTGACACCACTAAAGTGACAGGCCCAATTGATGCCTCTCTGTGACACCACAGCAGTGACAGACTCACTTTTCCCCTCTTTGTGACACCACAGAAGTGACAGGCCCAATTGATGCCTCTCTGTGACACCAGTGCAGAGGCAGTCTCAGTTTTTTCCTCTCTCTGACATCACACCAATCAGGGACCCATTTTCCCCTCTCTATGACATCACTGCACTGACAACTCGAATTTACGCCTCTCTGGGACACCACAGTGGTGACAGAGGCATTCTTCCCCTCTCTGGGACATCACAGTCATCACAGCCTCAAATTCAGCCTCTTTCTAACACCGCAGCAATGACTGATCCACTTGTCCTCCGTTTGTGACATCAGAGCAGTGACAGGCCCAACTTACCTCTGTTTATGACACCAAAGCTGTGGCAGCCTCAGTTTTTTCCTCTCTGTGAAATCACAAAAATGAGTGACCCAGTTTCACCTCTCTGTGACATCACTGCAGTCAGTGACAAGTCCAATTTACGCCTCTCTGTGACACCACCGCGGTGACAGACTCATTATTCCCTTCTCTGTGACATCATAGCAGAGACAGAACCAATTAAAACCTCTCCCGGATACCATAGCCATGACATCCCCAACTGCATCCCCTTTGTGGCAACAGACAAGTCAGAACACCTGTGGAACTTTCTCTCAGACTCCACAGCTCTGATAGCCCCTGTTCTCCCCTCTCTGGGACATCACAGCCGTGGGACACCCCAATCTACGCCTCTCTGGTACATCACAGCAGTGAAAGACCCAGTTTCCACCCTTTAAGACATCACAGCACTGACAGACCAAATTTCACCCTTTCTGTCACACCACGGATGGAACAAGCCCAATTTACACCTATCTCTAACACCCCAGCGATGACAGTGCCAGGTTTCTCCTTTCCGTGACATAACATCAAAGACAAGTGGGAATTCATCCCCTCCTATAGGCCACAGCAGTGACAGCCTCAGTTTTCCTCTCTCTGGGAGATCACTGCACTCACAAGTCCAATTGACACCTCTCTGTGACACCACGGCGCTGAAAGACCCATTATTCCCCTCTCTGGGACATCACATCAGAACCAATTTAAAACTCTCTCTCATACCACAGCCCTTACAACCCCAATTCCATCCCCTTTGTGGCAACAGACAAGTCATAGCACCTGTGCAACTTTCTCTGGAACTGCACAACAGTGATCACTCCACTTTTCCCCTCTCTGGGACACCACAGCAGTGACAGACTCACTTTTCCCCTCTTTGTGACACCACTAAAGTGACAGGCCCAATTGATGCCTCTCTGTGACACCACAGCAGTGACAGACTCACTTTTCCCCTCTTTGTGACACCACTAAAGTGACAGGCCCAATTGATGCCTCTCTGTGACACCAGTGCAGAGGCAGTCTCAGTTTTTTCCTCTCTCTGACATCACACCAATCAGGGACCCATTTTCCCCTCTCTATGACATCACTGCACTGACAACTCGAATTTACGCCTCTCTGGGACACCACAGTGGTGACAGAGGCATTCTTCCCCTCTCTGGGACATCACAGTCATCACAGCCTCAAATTCAGCCTCTTTCTAACACCGCAGCAATGACTGATCCACTTGTCCTCCGTTTGTGACATCAGAGCAGTGACAGGCCCAACTTACCTCTGTTTATGACACCAAAGCTGTGGCAGCCTCAGTTTTTTCCTCTCTGTGACATCACAAAAATGAGTGACCCAGTTTCACCTCTCTGTGACATCACTGCAGTCAGTGACAAGTCCAATTTACGCCTCTCTGTGACACCACCGCGGTGACAGACTCACTATTCCCTCCTCTGTGACATCACAGCAGAGACAGAACCAATTAAAACCTCTCCCGGATACCATAGCCATGACATCCCCAACTGCATCCCCTTTGTGGCAACAGACAAGTCAGAACACCTGTGGAACTTTCTCTCAGACTCCACAGCTCTGATAGCCCCTGTTCTCCCCTCTCTGGGACATCACAGCCGTGGGACACCCCAATCTACGCCTCTCTGGGACATCACAGCAGTGAAAGACCCAGTTTCCACCCTTTAAGACATCACAGCACTGACAGACCAAATTTCACCCTTTCTGTCACACCACAGATGGAACAAGCCCAATTTACACCTATCTCTAACACCCCAGCGATGACAGTGCCAGGTTTCTCCTTTCCGTGACATAACATCAAAGACAAGTGGGAATTCATCCCCTCCTATAGGCCACAGCAGTGACAGCCTCAGTTTTCCTCTCTCTGGGAGATCACTGCACTCACAAGTCCAATTGACACCTCTCTGTAACACCACGGCGCTGAAAGACCCATTATTCCCCTCTCTGGGACATCATAGCAGAGACAGAACCAATTAAAACCTCTCCCGGATACCATAGCCATGACATCCCCAACTGCATCCCCTTTGTGGCAACAGACAAGTCAGAACACCTGTGGAACTTTCTCTCAGACTCCACAGCTCTGATAGCCCCTGTTCTCCCCTCTCTGGGACATCACAGCCGTGGGACACCCCAATCTACGCCTCTCTGGGACATCACAGCAGTGAAAGACCCAGTTTCCACCCTTTAAGACATCACAGCACTGACAGACCAAATTTCACCCTTTCTGTCACAACACAGATGGAACAAGCCCAATTTACACTTATCTCTAACACCCCAGCGATGACAGTGCCAGGTTTCTCCTTTCCGTGACATAACATCAAAGACAAGTGGGAATTCATCCCCTCCTATAGGCCACAGCAGTGACAGCCTCAGTTTTCCTCTCTCTGGGAGATCACTGCACTGACAAGTCCAATTGACACCTCTCTGTGACACCACGGCGCTGAAAGACCCATTATTCCCCTCTCTGGGACATCACATCAGAACCAATTTAAAACTCTCTCTCATACCACAGCCCTTACAACCCCAATTCCATCCCCTTTGTGGCAACAGACAAGTCATAGCACCTCTGGAACTTTCTCTGGGACTGCACAACAGTGATCACTCCACTTTTCCCCTCTCTGGGACACCACAGCAGTGACAGACTCACTTTTCCCCTCTTTGTGACACCACTAAAGTGACAGGCCCAATTGATGCCTCTCTGTGACACCACAGCAGTGACAGACTCACTTTTCCCCTCTTTGTGACACCACAGAAGTGACAGGCCCAATTGATGCCTCTCTGTGACACCAGTGCAGAGGCAGTCTCAGTTTTTTCCTCTCTCTGACATCACACCAATCAGGGACCCATTTTCCCCTCTCTATGACATCACTGCACTGACAACTCGAATTTACGCCTCTCTGGGACACCACAGTGGTGACAGAGGCATTCTTCCCCTCTCTGGGACATCACAGTCATCACAGCCTCAAATTCAGCCTCTTTCTAACACCGCAGCAATGACTGATCCACTTGTCCTCCGTTTGTGACATCAGAGCAGTGACAGGCCCAACTTACCTCTGTTTATGACACCAAAGCTGTGGCAGCCTCAGTTTTTTCCTCTCTGTGACATCACAAAAATGAGTGACCCAGTTTCACCTCTCTGTGACATCACTGCAGTCAGTGACAAGTCCAATTTACGCCTCTCTGTGACACCACCGCGGTGACAGACTCACTATTCCCTCCTCTGTGACATCACAGCAGAGACAGAACCAATTAAAACCTCACCCTGAGACCATAGCCATGACATCCCCAACTGCATCCCCTTTGTGGCAACAGACAAGTCAGAACACCTGTGGAACTTTTTCTCAGACTCCACAGCTCTGATAGCCCCTGTTCTCCCCTCTCTGGGACATCACAGCCGTGGGACACCCCAATCTACGCCTCTCTGGGACATCACAGCAGTGAAAGACCCAGTTTCCACCCTTTAAGACATCACAGCACTGACAGACCAAATTTCACTCTTTCTGTCACACCACAGATGGAACAAGCCCAATTTACACCTATCTCTAACACCCCAGCGCTGACAGTGCCAGGTTTCTCCTTTCCGTGACATAACATCAAAGACAAGTGGGAATTCATCCCCTCCTATAGGCCACAGCAGTGACAGCCTCAGTTTTCCTCTCTCTGGGAGATCACTGCACTGACAAGTCCAATTGACACCTCTCTGTGACACCACGGCGCTGAAAGACCCATTATTCCCCTCTCTGGGACATCACATCAGAACCAATTTAAAACTCTCTCTCATACCACAGCCCTTACAACCCCAATTCCATCCCCTTTGTGGCAACAGACAAGTCATAGCACCTCTGGAACTTTCTCTGGGACTGCACAACAGTGATCACTCCACTTTTCCCCTCTCTGGGACACCACAGCAGTGACAGACTCACTTTTCCCCTCTTTGTGACACCACTAAAGTGACAGGCCCAATTGATGCCTCTCTGTGACACCACAGCAGTGACAGACTCACTTTTCCCCTCTTTGTGACACCACAGAAGTGACAGGCCCAATTGATGCCTCTCTGTGACACCAGTGCAGAGGCAGTCTCAGTTTTTTCCTCTCTCTGACATCACACCAATCAGGGACCCATTTTCCCCTCTCTATGACATCACTGCACTGACAACTCGAATTTACGCCTCTCAGGGACACCACAGTGGTGACAGAGGCATTCTTCCCCTCTCTGGGACATCACAGTCATCACAGCCTCAAATTCATCCTCTTTCTAACACCGCAGCAATGACTGATCCACTTGTCCTCCGTTTGTGACATTAGAGCAGTGACAGGCCCAACTTACCTCTGTTTATGACACCAAAGCTGTGGCAGCCTCAGTTTTTTCCTCTCTGTGACATCACAAAAATGAGTGACCCAGTTTCACCTCTCTGTGACATCACTGCAGTCAGTGACAAGTCCAATTTACGCCTCTCTGTGACACCACCGCGGTGACAGACTCACTATTCCCTCCTCTGTGACATCACAGCAGAGACAGAACCAATTAAAACCTCTCCCTGAGACCATAGCCATGACATCCCCAACTGCATCCCCTTTGTGGCAACAGACAAGTCAGAACACCTGTGGAACTTTCTCTCAGACTCCACAGCTCTGATAGCCCCTGTTCTCCCCTCTCTGGGACATCACAGCCGTGGGACACCCCAATCTACGCCTCTCTGGGACATCACAGCAGTGAAAGACCCAGTTTCCACCCTTTAAGACATCACAGCACTGACAGACCAAATTTCACTCTTTCTGTCACACCACAGATGGAACAAGCCCAATTTACACCTATCTCTAACACCCCAGCGATGACAGTGCCAGGTTTCTCCTTTCCGTGACATAACATCAAAGACAAGTGGGAATTCATCCCCTCCTATAGGCCACAGCAGTGACAGCCTCAGTTTTCCTCTCTCTGGGAGATCACTGCACTGACAAGTCCAATTGACACCTCTCTGTGACACCACGGCGCTGAAAGACCCATTATTCCCCTCTCTGGGACATCACATCAGAACCAATTTAAAACTCTCTCTCATACCACAGCCCTTACAACCCCAATTCCATCCCCTTTGTGGCAACAGACAAGTCATAGCACCTGTGCAACTTTCTCTGGAACTGCACAACAGTGATCACTCCACTTTTCCCCTCTCTGGGACACCACAGCAGTGACAGACTCACTTTTCCCCTCTTTGTGACACCACTAAAGTGACAGGCCCAATTGATGCCTCTCTGTGACACCACAGCAGTGACAGACTCACTTTTCCCCTCTTTGTGACACCACAGAAGTGACAGGCCCAATTGATGCCTCTCTGTGACACCAGTGCAGAGGCAGTCTCAGTTTTTTCCTCTCTCTGACATCACACCAATCAGGGACCCATTTTCCCCTCTCTATGACATCACTGCACTGACAACTCGAATTTACGCCTCTCTGGGACACCACAGTGGTGACAGAGGCATTCTTCCCCTCTCTGGGACATCACAGTCATCACAGCCTCAAATTCAGCCTCTTTCTAACACCGCAGCAATGACTGATCCACTTGTCCTCCGTTTGTGACATCAGAGCAGTGACAGGCCCAACTTACCTCTGTTTATGACACCAAAGCTGTGGCAGCCTCAGTTTTTTCCTCTCTGTGACATCACAAAAATGAGTGACCCAGTTTCACCTCTCTGTGACATCACTGCAGTCAGTGACAAGTCCAATTTACGCCTCTCTGTGACACCACCGCGGTGACAGACTCACTATTCCCTCCTCTGTGACATCACAGCAGAGACAGAACCAATTAAAACCTCACCCTGAGACCATAGCCATGACATCCCCAACTGCATCCCCTTTGTGGCAACAGACAAGTCAGAACACCTGTGGAACTTTTTCTCAGACTCCACAGCTCTGATAGCCCCTGTTCTCCCCTCTCTGGGACATCACAGCCGTGGGACACCCCAATCTACGCCTCTCTGGGACATCACAGCAGTGAAAGACCCAGTTTCCACCCTTTAAGACATCACAGCACTGACAGACCAAATTTCACTCTTTCTGTCACACCACAGATGGAACAAGCCCAATTTACACCTATCTCTAACACCCCAGCGCTGACAGTGCCAGGTTTCTCCTTTCCGTGACATAACATCAAAGACAAGTGGGAATTCATCCCCTCCTATAGGCCACAGCAGTGACAGCCTCAGTTTTCCTCTCTCTGGGAGATCACTGCACTGACAAGTCCAATTGACACCTCTCTGTGACACCACGGCGCTGAAAGACCCATTATTCCCCTCTCTGGGACATCACATCAGAACCAATTTAAAACTCTCTCTCATACCACAGCCCTTACAACCCCAATTCCATCCCCTTTGTGGCAACAGACAAGTCATAGCACCTCTGGAACTTTCTCTGGGACTGCACAACAGTGATCACTCCACTTTTCCCCTCTCTGGGACACCACAGCAGTGACAGACTCACTTTTCCCCTCTTTGTGACACCACTAAAGTGACAGGCCCAATTCATGCCTCTCTGTGACACCACAGCAGTGACAGACTCACTTTTCCCCTCTTTGTGACACCACAGAAGTGACAGGCCCAATTGATGCCTCTCTGTGACACCAGTGCAGAGGCAGTCTCAGTTTTTTCCTCTCTCTGACATCACACCAATCAGGGACCCATTTTCCCCTCTCTATGACATCACTGCACTGACAACTCGAATTTACGCCTCTCAGGGACACCACAGTGGTGACAGAGGCATTCTTCCCCTCTCTGGGACATCACAGTCATCACAGCCTCAAATTCATCCTCTTTCTAACACCGCAGCAATGACTGATCCACTTGTCCTCCGTTTGTGACATTAGAGCAGTGACAGGCCCAACTTACCTCTGTTTATGACACCAAAGCTGTGGCAGCCTCAGTTTTTTCCTCTCTGTGACATCACAAAAATGAGTGACCCAGTTTCACCTCTCTGTGACATCACTGCAGTCAGTGACAAGTCCAATTTACGCCTCTCTGTGACACCACCGCGGTGACAGACTCACTATTCCCTCCTCTGTGACATCACAGCAGAGACAGAACCAATTAAAACCTCTCCCTGAGACCATAGCCATGACATCCCCAACTGCATCCCCTTTGTGGCAACAGACAAGTCAGAACACCTGTGGAACTTTCTCTCAGACTCCACAGCTCTGATAGCCCCTGTTCTCCCCTCTCTGGGACATCACAGCCGTGGGACACCCCAATCTACGCCTCTCTGGGACATCACAGCAGTGAAAGACCCAGTTTCCACCCTTTAAGACATCACAGCACTGACAGACCAAATTTCACTCTTTCTGTCACACCACAGATGGAACAAGCCCAATTTACACCTATCTCTAACACCCCAGCGATGACAGTGCCAGGTTTCTCCTTTCCGTGACATAACATCAAAGACAAGTGGGAATTCATCCCCTCCTATAGGCCACAGCAGTGACAGCCTCAGTTTTCCTCTCTCTGGGAGATCACTGCACTGACAAGTCCAATTGACACCTCTCTGTGACACCACGGCGCTGAAAGACCCATTATTCCCCTCTCTGGGACATCACATCAGAACCAATTTAAAACTCTCTCTCATACCACAGCCCTTACAACCCCAATTCCATCCCCTTTGTGGCAACAGACAAGTCATAGCACCTGTGCAACTTTCTCTGGAACTGCACAACAGTGATCACTCCACTTTTCCCCTCTCTGGGACACCACAGCAGTGACAGACTCACTTTTCCCCTCTTTGTGACACCACTAAAGTGACAGGCCCAATTGATGCCTCTCTGTGACACCACAGCAGTGACAGACTCACTTTTCCCCTCTTTGTGACACCACAGAAGTGACAGGCCCAATTGATGCCTCTCTGTGACACCAGTGCAGAGGCAGTCTCAGTTTTTTCCTCTCTCTGACATCACACCAATCAGGGACCCATTTTCCCCTCTCTATGACATCACTGCACTGACAACTCGAATTTACGCCTCTCTGGGACACCACAGTGGTGACAGAGGCATTCTTCCCCTCTCTGGGACATCACAGTCATCACAGCCTCAAATTCAGCCTCTTTCTAACACCGCAGCAATGACTGATCCACTTGTCCTCCGTTTGTGACATCAGAGCAGTGACAGGCCCAACTTACCTCTGTTTATGACACCAAAGCTGTGGCAGCCTCAGTTTTTTCCTCTCTGTGACATCACAAAAATGAGTGACCCAGTTTCACCTCTCTGTGACATCACTGCAGTCAGTGACAAGTCCAATTTACGCCTCTCTGTGACACCACCGCGGTGACAGACTCACTATTCCCTCCTCTGTGACATCACAGCAGAGACAGAACCAATTAAAACCTCACCCTGAGACCATAGCCATGACATCCCCAACTGCATCCCCTTTGTGGCAACAGACAAGTCAGAACACCTGTGGAACTTTTTCTCAGACTCCACAGCTCTGATAGCCCCTGTTCTCCCCTCTCTGGGACATCACAGCCGTGGGACACCCCAATCTACGCCTCTCTGGGACATCACAGCAGTGAAAGACCCAGTTTCCACCCTTTAAGACATCACAGCACTGACAGACCAAATTTCACTCTTTCTGTCACACCACAGATGGAACAAGCCCAATTTACACCTATCTCTAACACCCCAGCGCTGACAGTGCCAGGTTTCTCCTCTCCGTGACATAACATCAAAGACAAGTGGGAATTCATCCCCTCCTATAGGCCACAGCAGTGACAGCCTCAGTTTTCCTCTCTCTGGGAGATCACTGCACTCACAAGTCCAATTGACACCTCTCTGTGACACCACGGCGCTGAAAGACCCATTATTCCCCTCTCTGGGACATCACATCAGAACCAATTTAAAACTCTCTCTCATACCACAGCCCTTACAACCCCAATTCCATCCCCTTTGTGGCAACAGACAAGTCATAGCACCTCTGGAACTTTCTCTGGGACTGCACAACAGTGATCACTCCACTTTTCCCCTCTCTGGGACACCACAGCAGTGACAGACTCACTTTTCCCCTCTTTGTGACACCACTAAAGTGACAGGCCCAATTGATGCCTCTCTGTGACACCACAGCAGTGACAGACTCACTTTTCCCCTCTTTGTGACACCACAGAAGTGACAGGCCCAATTGATGCCTCTCTGTGACACCAGTGCAGAGGCAGTCTCAGTTTTTTCCTCTCTCTGACATCACACCAATCAGGGACCCATTTTCCCCTCTCTATGACATCACTGCACTGACAACTCGAATTTACGCCTCTCTGGGACACCACAGTGGTGACAGAGGCATTCTTCCCCTCTCTGGGACATCACAGTCATCACAGCCTCAAATTCAGCCTCTTTCTAACACCGCAGCAATGACTGATCCACTTGTCCTCCGTTTGTGACATCAGAGCAGTGACAGGCCCAACTTACCTCTGTTTATGACACCAAAGCTGTGGCAGCCTCAGTTTTTTCCTCTCTGTGACATCACAAAAATGAGTGACCCAGTTTCACCTCTCTGTGACATCACTGCAGTCAGTGACAAGTCCAATTTACGCCTCTCTGTGACACCACCGCGGTGACAGACTCATTATTCCCTTCTCTGTGACATCATAGCAGAGACAGAACCAATTAAAACCTCTCCCTGAGACCATAGCCATGACATCCCCAACTGCATCCCCTTTGTGGCAACAGACAAGTCAGAACACCTGTGGAACTTTCTCTCAGACTCCACAGCTCTGATAGCCCCTGTTCTCCCCTCTCTGGGACATCACAGCCGTGGGACACCCCAATCTACGCCTCTCTGGGACATCACAGCAGTGAAAGACCCAGTTTCCACCCTTTAAGACATCACAGCACTGACAGACCAAATTTCACTCTTTCTGTCACACCACAGATGGAACAAGCCCAATTTACACCTATCTCTAACACCCCAGCGATGACAGTGCCAGGTTTCTCCTTTCCGTGACATAACATCAAAGACAAGTGGGAATTCATCCCCTCCTATAGGCCACAGCAGTGACAGCCTCAGTTTTCCTCTCTCTGGGAGATCACTGCACTGACAAGTCCAATTGACACCTCTCTGTGACACCACGGCGCTGAAAGACCCATTATTCCCCTCTCTGGGACATCACATCAGAACCAATTTAAAACTCTCTCTCATACCACAGCCCTTACAACCCCAATTCCATCCCCTTTGTGGCAACAGACAAGTCATAGCACCTCTGGAACTTTCTCTGGGACTGCACAACAGTGATCACTCCACTTTTCCCCTCTCTGGGACACCACAGCAGTGACAGACTCACTTTTCCCCTCTTTGTGACACCACTAAAGTGACAGGCCCAATTGATGCCTCTCTGTGACACCACAGCAGTGACAGACTCACTTTTCCCCTCTTTGTGACACCACAGAAGTGACAGGCCCAATTGATGCCTCTCTGTGACACCAGTGCAGAGGCAGTCTCAGTTTTTTCCTCTCTCTGACATCACACCAATCAGGGACCCATTTTCCCCTCTCTATGACATCACTGCACTGACAACTCGAATTTACGCCTCTCTGGGACACCACAGTGGTGACAGAGGCATTCTTCCCCTCTCTGGGACATCACAGTCATCACAGCCTCAAATTCAGCCTCTTTCTAACACCGCAGCAATGACTGATCCACTTGTCCTCCGTTTGTGACATCAGAGCAGTGACAGGCCCAACTTACCTCTGTTTATGACACCAAAGCTGTGGCAGCCTCAGTTTTTTCCTCTCTGTGAAATCACAAAAATGAGTGACCCAGTTTCACCTCTCTGTGACATCACTGCAGTCAGTGACAAGTCCAATTTACGCCTCTCTGTGACACCACCGCGGTGACAGACTCATTATTCCCTTCTCTGTGACATCATAGCAGAGACAGAACCAATTAAAACCTCTCCCGGATACCATAGCCATGACATCCCCAACTGCATCCCCTTTGTGGCAACAGACAAGTCAGAACACCTGTGGAACTTTCTCTCAGACTCCACAGCTCTGATAGCCCCTGTTCTCCCCTCTCTGGGACATCACAGCCGTGGGACACCCCAATCTACGCCTCTCTGGTACATCACAGCAGTGAAAGACCCAGTTTCCACCCTTTAAGACATCACAGCACTGACAGACCAAATTTCACCCTTTCTGTCACACCACAGATGGAACAAGCCCAATTTACACCTATCTCTAACACCCCAGCGATGACAGTGCCAGGTTTCTCCTTTCCGTGACATAACATCAAAGACAAGTGGGAATTCATCCCCTCCTATAGGCCACAGCAGTGACAGCCTCAGTTTTCCTCTCTCTGGGAGATCACTGCACTGACAAGTCCAATTGACACCTCTCTGTGACACCACGGCGCTGAAAGACCCATTATTCCCCTCTCTGGGACATCACATCAGAACCAATTTAAAACTCTCTCTCATACCACAGCCCTTACAACCCCAATTCCATCCCCTTTGTGGCAACAGACAAGTCATAGCACCTGTGCAACTTTCTCTGGAACTGCACAACAGTGATCACTCCACTTTTCCCCTCTCTGGGACACCACAGCAGTGACAGACTCACTTTTCCCCTCTTTGTGACACCACTAAAGTGACAGGCCCAATTGATGCCTCTCTGTGACACCACAGCAGTGACAGACTCACTTTTCCCCTCTTTGTGACACCACAGAAGTGACAGGCCCAATTGATGCCTCTCTGTGACACCAGTGCAGAGGCAGTCTCAGTTTTTTCCTCTCTCTGACATCACACCAATCAGGGACCCATTTTCCCCTCTCTATGACATCACTGCACTGACAACTCGAATTTACGCCTCTCTGGGACACCACAGTGGTGACAGAGGCATTCTTCCCCTCTCTGGGACATCACAGTCATCACAGCCTCAAATTCAGCCTCTTTCTAACACCGCAGCAATGACTGATCCACTTGTCCTCCGTTTGTGACATCAGAGCAGTGACAGGCCCAACTTACCTCTGTTTATGACACCAAAGCTGTGGCAGCCTCAGTTTTTTCCTCTCTGTGACATCACAAAAATGAGTGACCCAGTTTCACCTCTCTGTGACATCACTGCAGTCAGTGACAAGTCCAATTTACGCCTCTCTGTGACACCACCGCGGTGACAGACTCACTATTCCCTCCTCTGTGACATCACAGCAGAGACAGAACCAATTAAAACCTCACCCTGAGACCATAGCCATGACATCCCCAACTGCATCCCCTTTGTGGCAACAGACAAGTCAGAACACCTGTGGAACTTTTTCTCAGACTCCACAGCTCTGATAGCCCCTGTTCTCCCCTCTCTGGGACATCACAGCCGTGGGACACCCCAATCTACGCCTCTCTGGGACATCACAGCAGTGAAAGACCCAGTTTCCACCCTTTAAGACATCACAGCACTGACAGACCAAATTTCACTCTTTCTGTCACACCACAGATGGAACAAGCCCAATTTACACCTATCTCTAACACCCCAGCGCTGACAGTGCCAGGTTTCTCCTCTCCGTGACATAACATCAAAGACAAGTGGGAATTCATCCCCTCCTATAGGCCACAGCAGTGACAGCCTCAGTTTTCCTCTCTCTGGGAGATCACTGCACTGACAAGTCCAATTGACACCTCTCTGTGACACCACGGCGCTGAAAGACCCATTATTCCCCTCTCTGGGACATCACATCAGAACCAATTTAAAACTCTCTCTCATACCACAGCCCTTACAACCCCAATTCCATCCCCTTTGTGGCAACAGACAAGTCATAGCACCTCTGGAACTTTCTCTGGGACTGCACAACAGTGATCACTCCACTTTTCCCCTCTCTGGGACACCACAGCAGTGACAGACTCACTTTTCCCCTCTTTGTGACACCACTAAAGTGACAGGCCCAATTGATGCCTCTCTGTGACACCACAGCAGTGACAGACTCACTTTTCCCCTCTTTGTGACACCACAGAAGTGACAGGCCCAATTGATGCCTCTCTGTGACACCAGTGCAGAGGCAGTCTCAGGTTTTTCCTCTCTCTGACATCACACCAATCAGGGACCCATTTTCCCCTCTCTATGACATCACTGCACTGACAACTCGAATTTACGCCTCTCTGGGACACCACAGTGGTGACAGAGGCATTCTTCCCCTCTCTGGGACATCACAGTCATCACAGCCTCAAATTCAGCCTCTTTCTAACACCGCAGCAATGACTGATCCACTTGTCCTCCGTTTGTGACATCAGAGCAGTGACAGGCCCAACTTACCTCTGTTTATGACACCAAAGCTGTGGCAGCCTCAGTTTTTTCCTCTCTGTGACATCACAAAAATGAGTGACCCAGTTTCACCTCTCTGTGACATCACTGCAGTCAGTGACAAGTCCAATTTACGCCTCTCTGTGACACCACCGCGGTGACAGACTCACTATTCCCTCCTCTGTGACATCACAGCAGAGACAGAACCAATTAAAACCTCTCCCTGATACCATAGCCATGACATCCCCAACTGCATCCCCTTTGTGGCAACAGACAAGTCAGAACACCTGTGGAACTTTCTCTCAGACTCCACAGCTCTGATAGCCCCTGTTCTCCCCTCTCTGGGACATCACAGCCGTGGGACACCCCAATCTACGCCTCTCTGGTACATCACAGCAGTGAAAGACCCAGTTTCCACCCTTTAAGACATCACAGCACTGACAGACCAAATTTCACCCTTTCTGTCACACCACAGATGGAACAAGCCCAATTTACACCTATCTCTAACACCCCAGCGATGACAGTGCCAGGTTTCTCCTTTCCGTGACATAACATCAAAGACAAGTGGGAATTCATCCCCTCCTATAGGCCACAGCAGTGACAGCCTCAGTTTTCCTCTCTCTGGGAGATCACTGCACTGACAAGTCCAATTGACACCTCTCTGTGACACCACGGCGCTGAAAGACCCATTATTCCCCTCTCTGGGACATCACATCAGAACCAATTTAAAACTCTCTCTCATACCACAGCCCTTACAACCCCAATTCCATCCCCTTTGTGGCAACAGACAAGTCATAGCACCTGTGCAACTTTCTCTGGAACTGCACAACAGTGATCACTCCACTTTTCCCCTCTCTGGGACACCACAGCAGTGACAGACTCACTTTTCCCCTCTTTGTGACACCACTAAAGTGACAGGCCCAATTGATGCCTCTCTGTGACACCACAGCAGTGACAGACTCACTTTTCCCCTCTTTGTGACACCACAGAAGTGACAGGCCCAATTGATGCCTCTCTGTGACACCAGTGCAGAGGCAGTCTCAGTTTTTTCCTCTCTCTGACATCACACCAATCAGGGACCCATTTTCCCCTCTCTATGACATCACTGCACTGACAACTCGAATTTACGCCTCTCTGGGACACCACAGTGGTGACAGAGGCATTCTTCCCCTCTCTGGGACATCACAGTCATCACAGCCTCAAATTCAGCCTCTTTCTAACACCGCAGCAATGACTGATCCACTTGTCCTCCGTTTGTGACATCAGAGCAGTGACAGGCCCAACTTACCTCTGTTTATGACACCAAAGCTGTGGCAGCCTCAGTTTTTTCCTCTCTGTGACATCACAAAAATGAGTGACCCAGTTTCACCTCTCTGTGACATCACTGCAGTCAGTGACAAGTCCAATTTACGCCTCTCTGTGACACCACCGCGGTGACAGACTCACTATTCCCTCCTCTGTGACATCACAGCAGAGACAGAACCAATTAAAACCTCACCCTGAGACCATAGCCATGACATCCCCAACTGCATCCCCTTTGTGGCAACAGACAAGTCAGAACACCTGTGGAACTTTTTCTCAGACTCCACAGCTCTGATAGCCCCTGTTCTCCCCTCTCTGGGACATCACAGCCGTGGGACACCCCAATCTACGCCTCTCTGGGACATCACAGCAGTGAAAGACCCAGTTTCCACCCTTTAAGACATCACAGCACTGACAGACCAAATTTCACTCTTTCTGTCACACCACAGATGGAACAAGCCCAATTTACACCTATCTCTAACACCCCAGCGCTGACAGTGCCAGGTTTCTCCTCTCCGTGACATAACATCAAAGACAAGTGGGAATTCATCCCCTCCTATAGGCCACAGCAGTGACAGCCTCAGTTTTCCTCTCTCTGGGAGATCACTGCACTGACAAGTCCAATTGACACCTCTCTGTGACACCACGGCGCTGAAAGACCCATTATTCCCCTCTCTGGGACATCACATCAGAACCAATTTAAAACTCTCTCTCATACCACAGCCCTTACAACCCCAATTCCATCCCCTTTGTGGCAACAGACAAGTCATAGCACCTCTGGAACTTTCTCTGGGACTGCACAACAGTGATCACTCCACTTTTCCCCTCTCTGGGACACCACAGCAGTGACAGACTCACTTTTCCCCTCTTTGTGACACCACTAAAGTGACAGGCCCAATTGATGCCTCTCTGTGACACCACAGCAGTGACAGACTCACTTTTCCCCTCTTTGTGACACCACAGAAGTGACAGGCCCAATTGATGCCTCTCTGTGACACCAGTGCAGAGGCAGTCTCAGGTTTTTCCTCTCTCTGACATCACACCAATCAGGGACCCATTTTCCCCTCTCTATGACATCACTGCACTGACAACTCGAATTTACGCCTCTCTGGGACACCACAGTGGTGACAGAGGCATTCTTCCCCTCTCTGGGACATCACAGTCATCACAGCCTCAAATTCAGCCTCTTTCTAACACCGCAGCAATGACTGATCCACTTGTCCTCCGTTTGTGACATCAGAGCAGTGACAGGCCCAACTTACCTCTGTTTATGACACCAAAGCTGTGGCAGCCTCAGTTTTTTCCTCTCTGTGACATCACAAAAATGAGTGACCCAGTTTCACCTCTCTGTGACATCACTGCAGTCAGTGACAAGTCCAATTTACGCCTCTCTGTGACACCACCGCGGTGACAGACTCACTATTCCCTCCTCTGTGACATCACAGCAGAGACAGAACCAATTAAAACCTCTCCCTGATACCATAGCCATGACATCCCCAACTGCATCCCCTTTGTGGCAACAGACAAGTCAGAACACCTGTGGAACTTTCTCTCAGACTCCACAGCTCTGATAGCCCCTGTTCTCCCCTCTCTGGGACATCACAGCCGTGGGACACCCCAATCTACGCCTCTCTGGGACATCACAGCAGTGAAAGACCCAGTTTCCACCCTTTAAGACATCACAGCACTGACAGACCAAATTTCACTCTTTCTGTCACACCACAGATGGAACAAGCCCAATTTACACCTATCTCTAACACCCCAGCGATGACAGTGCCAGGTTTCTCCTTTCCGTGACATAACATCAAAGACAAGTGGGAATTCATCCCCTCCTATAGGCCACAGCAGTGACAGCCTCAGTTTTCCTCTCTGTCCTGGGGTGACTTTATGATACTGGTATCCCCAATCGTCTGGTTTATGTTATATATTAAGTTCTGCACCTTTAAGACTAGCTCTGAGAGCAAGAGAGGGGGAAGAAGAAGCCGCAGTTCGTGTTAAAGAAAATATAACCCCCACACATCTCGCTCCTGGACTGTGTTGTCTGCAGCACAGACAGACAGCGGGACAGAGCTTCTCCCTAGCTTTTAGTTAGTTTAGCTAGCTGAGGCAGAGGAATTCCCCGGACCTTTGTTTTTTTCCTTTTTCTTGGATCTGTGCAAGCCTGCTCTGGACTGAACACCCAGCCAAACCCCGGGAGCTCACGCCTGTGGCCCACCGGGGCCTGGGCCTCGGCACTTTTCCAGCGCCGGAGGGACTGATAAGGAACTGAGCGAGCCGAGCTACACCACATAAAAAAAACTTTTCTTCCTAGATTTGCCATCCCATCGAACAGCAAGAGGTTTTATTATTTAATATTATTCAATTTTCTGTTAAATAAACAGCTTTTTCCGCTTCTCTCCAAAGAAATTTTTTCCCTTTCCCGGACCGGTTTGTGAGGAGGGGCATTTCCCTGAGGAAATCCCCATTTAGAGTTTTCCTCCCTAATTTGCCCTAAACTAAAACATATACAGCTTTTGGCGCCCAACGTGGGGCTAAAAAAAGTAAAAAAACCTGTACTGATTGTTGGTTGTATTTTTAGTTGTATTTATTCTGTGTTAAGATAAAGCTGTCAGTAGCCATGTTGTTTAGATACATAATATCTCTCGGGGTAGAAGCCTTCATGTCGATCTGGTCCCTAGAATTTTTTGAAGTTTTAATACTTGTCTTTTCCCTCTTTCACAATAGAGGGGCATAGATTAAAATGGTTATTGTGCTGAGCTTGGTGATAATTATTTGTAGGAAGTTTATAGAACTACTGAAGTTTCTGTCAGGTAATTTTGGCTTATGGTTTCTTCGCCCGACCCTGCCTCCCAGTCCCAGTAGCACATTTTGGGAGTTTATTGGTAATTGTACCCAGTTTGTTAGAGGAAGAGCAGGGGATGAGGCTTTTCAGCCTTTTCTTTCCTTTTTCTCCTTTGAATCTGTTATGTCCCTTTTTGAGAATATCCAGTTTCCCCTGAGTGTTAAGGATACCACTTTCCTGGTCACTTTCCTGGTAGTTCAGCTGTTAAACTTCCTCTATACGGCCTGTAACTTCTCTAGAGTGAGGGCTGAGATATCCAGAGGAGCCAATGAAACCCCTGTCCCAGAAGTAGGCTCAGGTGTGAAAAATCCTGAGTGGAGTAAAGAATAAGAGAGAATTGGCCGAACTCTGGAAGAATTTTCTGATTCCCCAGCCTGGGAATTTTCACGTAAACAAATTCAGAACCCAGATGAAGTAGAGAAATATCTGGAAGAGAATTGCTGTGATGATTCTAAAAAGAAAAATTTCATTGCAATAAGCTGAGCCCTAGTGTATGCTTATCGCACGCTGCTAGATACTGTAGAGCAAGCAGATAAATCAACAGCTACCCCAGTCACTCAGGCTGCAGCCAAGCCAGCAGCCAAACCAGACAGTGAGCCTAAGCCAGCAGCCAAACCAGACAGTGAGCCTAAGCCAGCAGCCAAACCAGACAGTGAACCTAAGCCAGTGTCTGTTGCTCCTACCACGAGAGGTATGAAATTCAAAACCAAAACCGATCGGCCAGTAGATGATGATAATGGCGATGCGGGGGAAAGACCCTCAAGACCAGCAACTGATCAAAAATCAGAAGGCGCTGGTGAACCTTTCTCCCTGAAGAACCTTCGTGGCCTGAGAAAAGATTACACTCGACGACCTGATGAATCTATAATTAGTTAGTTAGTCCGTCTGTAAGATGCTGCAGGTGAAGCAACAGTTCTGGATGGCACTGAAGCGAAGCATCTGAGATCCCTGTCACATGATCCAGTTATCGATCAAGAAGTGATGAGGGGGGCTGACCCTTACAGTCTCTGGGAACGGGTCCTAAGAAGTGTGGCACAAAGATATCTGTGTGCAGACGATCTCTATATACAGCAAACTCGTTAGAAAACCATAGAACAAAAGATTCAGCGCTTGAGAAAAATGGCAATAGTAGAAATTGTCTTTGTGAGTGACTTAAGTACTAGAAATCCAAATTTGGTGCCATGTACATCTGTGATGTGGCGAAAACTTGTTCGACTTGGGCCACAAGAATACGCTTCTGCTTTAACAACAATGAAGCGACATGACCGAGAGAAGACTGTGCTAGATATGGCGAAGAAACTTCGAACATATGCAGATACCGTGCATGGCCCCATGCAGGCAACAATTGCAGCTGTAGAAACACGTATGCAAAACTTCCAAGACAAAATAGAAGAGAATTTCAAGAAACTCAAGGAAGATCTTCTTCCAGTCTCGGCAGTACAGTCCAAGAGCCCCGGGACTCAACGCAGAAATTCCCCAGATAGAGAGAAAAAGCTACGAGCTGAGCTGTGGTTTTTCCTACGTGACTGTGGAGAAAACATGAAAAGATGGGATGGAAAATCTACTGGTGCTCTAGCACAACGGGTGCGTGAATTAGAAGACAGCAAGACTCAGGGGGGATACTCCACCGAAAAGAAAGCCGCTCCAGTAGCCTGTAGTCAAACTGACAAGTATGATGATGACATGTCTGATTCTCTTGAAAGAACCTCCAAGACATATACCCAAAGAAAGAAGGATAACCAGGCTTAGAGGGGCCCTGCCTCTAGCCAGGTAGAGGCTAGGGAAAACCGTGTCTTTTAGACTGTGTGGATTCGTTGGCCTGGCACATCAGAACCACGAAAATATGAAGCCTTAGTTAACACTGGTGCCCAGTGCACCCTAATCCCATCAAAATATGTAGGGGCAAAATCTGTTTCTATTGCTGGTGTGACAGGGGGATCACAGGACTTTACTTTAGTAGAAGCTGATGTGAGCCTGACTGGAAATGAGTGGAAGAAACACCCCATTGTGACTGGCCCAGAGGCCCCGTGCATTTTAAGCATAAACTACCTCCGAAGTGGGTATTTTAAGGACCCAAAGGAGCTTAAGTGGGCATTTAAGATAGCAGCTGTAGAGACAGAAGGTGTCCAGCAACTGAACACCTTGCCTAGACTGTCAGAGAACCCATCTGCAGTAGGACTCCTGAAAGTGGAAGAACAGCGAGTACCAATTGCCACCTCGACGGTGCACCGCCGGCAGTATAGAACAACTCGAGATGCTGTGATCCCCATCCACAAGATGATCCGAGAGCTGGAGAGCCAAGGGGTGGTCAGCAAAACCCACTCACCCTTCAACAGCCCCATCTGGCCTGTGCGTAAATCTGAAGGAAAATGGAGATTGACTGTGGACTATCGTGCATTGAATGAAGTGACTCCACCGCTGAGCGCTGCCGTGCCGGACATGCTGGAGCTCCAGTACGAGCTGGAGTCCAAAGCAGCGAAGTAGTACGCCACTATTGACATTGCCAATGCATTTTTCTCCATTCCCCCGGCAGCAGAATGTAGGCCTCAGTTTGCTTTCACGTGGAGGGGAGTGCAGTACACCTGGAACCGACTGCCCCAGGGGTGGAAGCACAGCCCCACCATCTACCATGGACTGATCCAGGCTGCCCTAGAAAAAAGTGAGGCTCCAGAACATCTGAAGTACATTGATGACATCATTGTTTGAGGAAAGACGGCTGAAGAGGTCTTTAAGAAAGAAGAGAAAATCATCCAAGTTCTCCTGAAAGCCAGTTTTGCCATCAAGAAGAGCAAAGTTAAGAGACCAGCTCGTGAGATTCAGTTTCTGGAGGTAAAGTGGCAAGATAAACGGCGTCAGATCCCTACTGATGTCATCAACAAGATCACAACAATGTCTCCACCAGCCAACAAGAAGGAAATGCAAGCTTTCCTAGGTGCCATAAGTTTTTGGAAGATGCACATTCCTGAGTACAGTCAGATTGTGAGCCCTCTTTACCTGGTCACCCGCAAAAAGAACACTTTCCAGTAGAGCCCTGAACAACAACAAGCCTTTGCTCAGATTAAGCAGGAGATCGCTCATGCAGTAGCCCTTGGCCCAGTCAAGACAGGACCAGATGTGAAGAACGTGCTCTACTCTGCAGCCGGGAGCCATGGTCTGTCCTGGAGCCTGTGGCAGAAAGTGCCTGGAGAGACTCGAGGCCGACCACTGGGATTCTGGAGCCGAAGCTACAGAGGGTCCGAAGCCAATTACACTCCCACAGAGAAAGAAATCTTAGCTGCCTATGAAAAAATTCAAGCTGCCTCAGAAGTGATTGACACAGAAGCACAACTCCTCCTGGCACCCCGACTGCCAGTGCTGGGGTGGATGTTTAAAGGAAAGGTTCCCTCTACCCACCACGCCACCGACGCTACATAGAGCAAGTGGATCGCCCTCATCACGCAGCGCGCCCGTATTAGAAACCCAAATCGCCCTAAGATTTTAGAGATAATTACAAACTGGCCTGAAAGTAAAAACTTTGATCTCACTGATGAAGAAGAGCAAGAACAAGTGACACGGGCTGAAGAAGCTCCACCATATAACCAGCTTCCAGCAGAAGAAACACGCTACGCTCTGTTCACTGATAGTTCCTGTCGCATCGTAGAGATGAACCGGAAGTGGAAAGCAGCCGTATAGAGCCCCACACGACAAGTCGCAGAGGCCACTGAAAGAGAAAGTAAATCAAGCCAACTTGCTGAACTCAAAGCTGTTCAACTGGCCCTGGACATTGCTGAAAGAGAGAAGTAGCCAAAACTCTATCTCTACACTGATTCATGGATAGTAGCCAATGCTCTGTAGAGATGGCTGGAAAAGTGGAAAAGAGCCAACTAGCAACGCAGAAGAAGGCAAATCTGGGCTGCTGATGAATAGAAAGACATTGCCACCAGGGTAGAGAAACTGTCTGTGAGGGTCCGTCATGTAAATGCCCATGTCCCCAAAAGTAGAGCTAATGAAGAGCACCGAAACAATGAGCAGGTGGATCAAGCTGCAAAGATAAAAGTGTCAAAGATAGACTTAAATTAGCAACACAAGGGAGAGTTGTTCCTAGCTCGATGAGCCCATGATGCCTCAGGCCATCAGGGTAGAGATGCCACCTATAAGTGAGCACGAAACCGAGAGGTGGATTTAACCATGGACAGTATTTCCCAGGTTATCCATGACTGTGAGACATGTGCCATGATCAAGCAGGCCAAGCAGTTGAAGCCCCTCTGGTACAGTGAGCGGTGGTCCAGATACAAGTATGGGGAGGCCTGGCAAATTGACTACATCACACTGCCCCAAACCCGCCAAAGAAAGCAGTACGTGCTCACGATGGTAAAAGCCACCACTGGATGGTTGGAAACCTACCCTGTGCCTCATGCTACAGCCCGGAACACCATCCTGGGACTTGAGAAGCAGGTCCTTTGGAGGCATGGCACCCCTGAGAAGATTGAGTCAGACAATGAGACTCATTTCAAGAATAACCTTATAAACAGCTGGGCTAGAGAACATGGCATTGAGTAGGTGTACCATATCCCCTACCATGCACCTGCTGCAGGGAAAGTGGAGAAGTACAATGGACTGTTAAAGACTACCTTGAAAGCATTGAGTGGGAGATATTTCAAAAATTGAGAGCAGCATCTAGCAAAGGCCACCTAGATAGTTAACACCCGAAGTTCCACCAACCGAGCAGGCCCAGCCCAATCCGAGGCCCTGTATATAGTAAACGGAGACAAAGTCCCAGCGGTACATCTCAGAAGTTTGTTAAAAAAAACAGTTTAGATCAATTCTACTTCGAGTGCAAACAAACCCATTCGTGGGGTTGTTTTTACTCAGAGACCGAGTTGCACATAGTAGATAATGCAGAAAAATAGAACAACACAATGTGTACCTCAGAAAAATCTGATGGTTAGATGAAGATCGTGAATTAATTCCCTTGTCTGTATAATGTATGTGTTATAGAGTTAAAATATATATATATATTAATTTTGATAATAAGTTGACGATATGAGGATAAGGGGTGGAATGTCCTGGGGTGACTTTATGATACTGGTATCCCCAATCGTCTGGTTTATGTTATATATTAAGTTCTGCACCTTTAAGACTAGCTCTGAGAGCAAGAGAGGGGAAAGAAGAAGCCGCAGTTTGTGTTAAAGAAAATATAACTCCCACACATCTCGCTCCTGGACTGTGTTTTCTGCAGCACAGACAGACAGCGGGACAGAGCTTCTCCCTAGCTTTTAGTTAGTTTAGCTAGCTAAGGCAGAGGAATTCCCCGGACCTTTGTTTTTTTCCTTTTTCTTAGATCTGTGCAAGCCTGCTCTGGACTGAACACCCAGCCAAACCCCGGGAGCTCACGCCTGTGGCCCACCGGGGCCTGGGCCTCGGCACTTTTCCAGCGCCGGAGGGACTGATAAGGAACTGAGCGAGCCGAGCTACACCACATAAAAAGAATTTTCTTCCTAGATTTGCCATCCCATCGAACAGCAAGAAGTTTTATTATTTAATATTATTCAATTTTCTGTTAAATAAACAGCTTTTTCCACTTCCCTCCAAAGAAATTTTTTCCCTTTCCCTAACCAGTTAGTGAGGAGGGGCATTTCCCTGAAGAAATCCCCATTTAGAGTTTTCCTCCCTAATTTGCCCTAAACTAAAACACTCTCTCTGGGAGATCACTGCACTGACAAGTCCAATTGACACCTCTCTGTGACACCACGGCGCTGAAAGACCCAGTATTCCCCTCTCTGGGACATCACATCAGAACCAATTTAAAACTCTCTCTCATACCACAGCCCTAAAAACCCCAATTCCATCCCCTTTGTGGCAACAGACAAGTCATAGCACCTGTGCAACTTTCCCTGGAACTGCACAACAGTGATCACTCCACTTTTCCCCTCTCTGGGACACCACAGCAGTGACAGACTCACTTTTCCCCTCTTTGCGACACCACAGAAGTGACAGGCCCAATTGATGCCTCTCTGTGACACCAGTGCAGAGGCAGTCTCAGTTTTTTCCTCTCTCTGACATCACACCAATCAGGGACCCATTTTCCCCTCTCTATGACATCACTGCACTGACAACTCGAATTTACGCCTCTCTGGGACACCACAGTGGTGACAGAGGCATTCTTCCCCTCTCTGGGACATCACAGTCATCACAGCCTCAAATTCATCCCCTTTCTAACACCGCAGCAATGACTGATCCACTTGTCCTCCGTTTGTGACATCAGAGCAGTGACAGGCCCAACTTACCTCTGTTTATGACACCAAAGCTGTGGCAGCCTGAGTTTTATCTTCTCTGTGACATCACAAAAATGAGTGACCCAGTTTCACCTCTCTGTGACATCACTGCAGTCAGTGACAAGTCCAATTTACGCCTCTCTGTGACACCACCGCGGTGACAGACTCATTATTCCCTTCTCTGTGACATCATAGCAGAGACAGAACCAATTAAAACCTCTCCCTGAGACCATAGCCATGACATCCCCAACTGCATCCCCTTTGTGGCAACAGACAAGTCAGAACACCTGTGGAACTTTCTCTCAGACTCCACAGCTCTGATAGCCCCTGTTCTCCCCTCTCTGGGACATCACAGCCGTGGGACACCCCAATCTACGCCTCTCGGGGACATCACAGCAGTGAAAGACCCAGTTTCCACCCTTTAAGACATCACAGCACTGACAGACCAAATTTCACTCTTTCTGTCACACCACAGATGGAACAAGCCCAATTTACACCTATCTGTAACACCCCAGCGATGACAGTGCCAGGTTTCTCCTCTCCGTGACATAACATCAAAGACAAGTGGGAATTCATCCCCTCCTATAGGCCACAGCAGTGACAGCCTCAGTTTTCCTCTCTCTGGGAGATCACTGCACTGACAAGTCCAATTGACACCTCTCTGTGACACCACGGCGCTGAAAGACCCATTATTCCCCTCTCTGGGACATCACATCAGAACCAATTTAAAACTCTCTCTCATACCACAGCCCTTACAACCCCAATTCCATCCCCTTTGTGGCAACAGACAAGTCATAGCACCTCTGGAACTTTCTCTGGGACAGCACAACAGTGATCACTCCACTTTTCCCCTCTCTGGGACACCACAGCAGTGACAGACTCACTTTTCCCCTCTTTGTGACACCACTAAAGTGACAGGCCCAATTGATGCCTCTCTGTGACACTAGTGCAGAGGCAGTCTCAGTTTTTTCCTATCTCTGACATCACACCAATCAGGGACCCATTTTCCCCTCTCTATGACATCACTGCACTGACAACTCGAATTTACGCCTCTCAGGGACACCACAGTGGTGACAGAGGCATTCTTCTCCTCTCTGGGACATCACAGGCATTCGCTCCAAGAGTCGCAGATTGCTTATGTGAGGAGCTCTGAGAATGGAACAGCAAGATGTGGCAACAGTACTCCAGAGCGCTTGGCAACGGGCACAGTGAATCGTGTGTGCGGGATAGTGACCATTCATGCCTAGTGCTGGCAATGCACGAGCTCTGCCAAAAGGCAAAGGAAGGCGCTTAGCATCCGGCTTGTGCGCAAAACTGTAAAAATGCCAGAGGACTGTAGCTGAGGTAACCCGGCTTGCTCATTTGACGTTAGATGTCACCTGCAAGAACTTCACCCGCATCTGGTTTATGCTGCTAGCTGTTGTTGGGCGACAACAAGGGCACATGTAGCAAATGCTTTTTCCTGGCCCATTTTGCTAGGCCACGCTCTTCTGTGGCTCTTTAGTGCTTGCCAAACTCCTATGTGCGTGCTGCTGGTTCCATCTGACATATCGCACGACCTTCTGACAGAAGCTTTCAACTTGCCTAAGAAAGAGCTTGGCCATTGGAATGTGCGGCAACTCTGTGTGTGCGGAAGGCGCAGGTGCTAGCTCCTGACAAATGTGTTCTTCCGGTTCAGTTTCTCTTTGCCAGACGCATTGGAAATGTTTTCCTCTGGCATTCGCACCACGAGTCGCAGATTGCTTAACTCAGGAGCTCTGAGAATGGAAAGGCAAGAGGTGTTCTGCTTTCGTCATAAACAGTGCTCCAGAGCGCTTGGCAACGGGCACAACGAAACGTGTGTGCGGGATAGTGACCATTCACGCCTAGTGCTGGCAATACAGGGGCGCTGCCAAAAGGCAAAGGAAGGCGCTTAGCATCCGGCTTGTGCGCAAAACGTTCAAAATGCAAGAGGACCGTAGCTGTGGTAAGCCGGCTTGCTCATTTGACGTTAGATGTCGCCTGCAAGAACTTCACCCGCATCTGGTTTATGCTGCTACCTGTTGTTAGGCAACAACATGAGCACATGTAGCATTTGCTTTTTCCTGGCCCATTTTGCTAGGCCACGCACTTCTGTGGCTCTTTAGTGCTTGCCAAACTCCTATGTGCGTGCTGCTGCTTCCATCTGACAAGGAGCACAGCCTTCTGACAGAAGCTTTCAACTTGCCTAAGAAAGAGTTTGGCCATTTAGATGTGCTGCAAATCTGTGTGTGTGTAAGGTGCAGGTGCAAGCTCCTGACAAATGTGTTCTCTCGGTTCAGTTTCTATTTGCCAGACGCATTGGAAATGTTTTCCTCTGGCATTCGCGCCACGAGTCGCAGATTGCTTAACTCAGGAGCTCTGAGAATGGAACGGCAAGAGGTGTTCCGCTTTCGTCATAAACAGTGCTCCAGAGCGCTTGGCAACGGGCACAACGAATCGTGTGTGCCAGATAGTGACCATTCACGCCTCGTGCTGGCAATGCACGAGAACTGCCAAAAGGCAAAGGAAGGCGCTTAGGATCCGGCTTGAGCGCAAAGCTTTCAGACTGCCAGAGGACCGTATCTGTGGTAAGCCGGCTTGCTCATTTGACATTAGATGTCCCCTGCAAGAACTTCACCCGCACCTGGTTTATGCTGCTACCTGTTGTTAGGCGACAACAAGGGCACATGTAGCAAATGCTTTTTCCTGCCCCGTTTTGCTAGGCCACGGTCTTCTGTGGCTCTTTAGTGCTTGCCAAACTCTTATGTGCGTGCTGCTGCTTCCATCTGACAAGGAGCACAGCCTTCTGACAGCAGCTTTCAGCTTGCCTAAGAAAGAGTTTGGCCATTTAGATGTGCTGCAAATCTGTGTGTGTGTAAGGCGCAGGTGCCAGCTCCTCACAAATGTGTTCTCCTGGATCAGTTTCTATTTGCCAGACGTATTGGAAATGTTTTCCTCTGGCATTCGCGCCAAGAGTCGCAGATTGCTTAACTCAGGAGCTCTGAGAATGGAGCGGCAAGAGGTGTTCCGCTTTCGTCATAAACAGCGCTCCAGAGCGCTTGGCAACAAGCACAACGAATCCTGTGTGTTGGATAGTGACCATTCACGCCTAGTGCTGGCAATGCACGAGAACTGCCAAAGGGCAAAGGAAGGCGCTTAGCATCCGGCTTGTGCGCAAAGCTTTCAGGCTGCCAGAGGACCGTAGCATTGGAAAGCCCCCTTGGTCATTTGACGTTAGATGTCACCTGCAAGAACTTCCCTCGCATCTGGTTTATGCTGCTACCTGTTGTTAGGCAACAACAAGAGCACATGTAGCAATTGCTTTTTCATGGCCTATTTTTCTAGGCCACGCTCTTCTGTGGCTCTTTAGTGCTTGCCAAACTCCGATGTGCGTGCTGCTGCTTCCATCTGACAAGGAGCACAGCCTTCTGACAGAAGCTTTCAACTTGCCTAAGAAAGAGCTTGGCCATTGGAATGTGCGGATACTCTGTGTGTGTGGAAGGCGCAGGTGCCAGCTCCTGACAAATGTGTTCTCCCGGTTCAGTTTCTATTTGCCAGACGCATTGGAAATGTTTTCCTCTGCCATTCGCGCCAGATGTCACAGATTACTTAACTCAGGAGCTCTGAGAATGGAGCGGCAAGAGGTGTTCCGCTTTCGTCATAAACAGTGCTCCAGAGCGCTTGGCAACGGGCAAAACGAAACGTGTATGCAGGATAGTGACCATTCACGCAATAGTGCTGGCAATGCACGAGCACTGCCAAAAGGCAAAGGAAGGCGCTTAGCATCCGGCTTGTGCGCAAAGCTTTCAGACAGCCAGAAGGGCGCAGCTGTGGTAACTCGGCTTGCTCATTTGACGTTAGATGTCACCTGCAAGAACTTCACCTGCATCTGGTTTATGCTGCTTCCTGTTGTTAATCGACAACAAGGGCACATGTAGCAAATGCTTTTTCCTGGCCCATTTTGCTAGGCCACGCACTTCTGTGGCTCTTTAGTGCTTGCCAAACTGCTATGTGCGTGCTGCTGCTTCCATCTGACAAGGAGCACAGCCTTCTGACTGAAGCTTTCAACTTGCCTAAGATAGAGCTCGGCACTTGGAATGTGCGGCGACACTGTGTGTGCGAAAGGCGCAGGTTCCAGCTCCTGACAAATGTGTTCTCCCGGTTCAGTTTCTATTTGCCAGACGCATTGGAAATGTTTTCCTCTGGCATTCGCGCCAAGTGTCACAGATTACTTAACTCAGGAGCTCTGACAATGGAACGGCAAGAGGTGTTCCGCTTTCGTCATAAACAGTGCTCCAGAGCGCTTGGCAATGGGCACAACGAATCGTGTGCGCGGGATAGTGACCATTCACGCCTAGTGCTGGCAATGCACGAGAACTGCCAAAGGTCAAAGGAAGGCGCTTAGCATCCGGCTTGTGTGCAAAGCTTTCAGACGGCCAGAAGGGTGCAGCTGTGGTGACTCGGCTTGGTCAGTTGACGTTAGATGTCACCTGCAAGAACTTCACCCGCATCTGGTTTATGCTGCTACCTGTTGTTAGGCGACAACAAGGGCACATGTAGCAAATGCTTTTTCCTGGCCCATTTTGCTAGGCCACGCTCTTCTGTGGCTCTTTAGTGCTTGCCAAACTCCTATGTGCGTGCTGCTGCTTCCATCTGACAAGGAGCACAGCCTTCTGACAGAAGGTTTCAACTTGCCTAAAAAAGAGCTTGGCCATTGGAATGTACGGCGACTCTGTGTGTGCGAAAGGCGCAGGTGCCAGCTCCTGACAAATGTGTTCTCCCGGATCAGTTTCTATTTGCCAGACGCATTGGAAATGTTTTCCTCTGCCATTCGCGCCAAATGTCACAGATTGCTTAACTCAGGAGCTCTGAGAATGGAAACAACAAGAGGTGTTCTGCTTTCGTCATAAACAGTGCTCCAGAGCGCTTGGCAACGGGTAAAAATGAAACGTGTGTGCGGGATAGTGACCATTCACGCCTAGTGCTGGCAATGCACGAGCACTGCCAAAAGGCAAAGGAAGGCGCTTTGCATCCGGCTTGTGCGCAAAGATTTCAGACTGCCAGAGGACCACAGCTGTGGTAAGCCGGCTTGCTCAGTTGACGTTAGATGTCACCTGCAAGAACTTCACCCGCATCTGGTTTAAGCTTCTACCTGTTGTTAGGCGACAACAAGGGCACATGTAGCAAATGCTTTTTCCTGGCCCATTTTGCTAGGCCACGCTCCTCTGTGGCTCTTTAGTTCTTGCCAAACTCCTATGTGCGTGCTGCTTCTTCCATCTGACAAGGAGCACAGCCTTCTGACAGAAGCTTTCAACTTGCCTAAGAAAGAGCTTGGCCATTGGAATGTGCGGATACTCTGTGTGTGCGGAAGGCGCAGGTGCCAGCTCCTGACAAATGTGTTCTCCCGGTTCAGTTTCTATTTGCCAGACGCATTGGAAATGTTTTCCTCTGGCATTCGCACCAACAGTCGCAGATTGCTTGACTCAAGAGCTCAGAGAATGGAGCGGCGAGAGGTATTCCGCTTTCGTCATAAACAGTGCTCCAGAGCGCTTGGCAACGGGCACAACGAATCGTGTGTGCGGGATAGTGACCATTCACGCCTAGTGCTGGCAATGCACGAGAACTGCCAAAGGGCAAAGGAAGGCGCTTAGAAACCAGCTTGTGCACAAAGCTTACAGAATGCCAGAGGACTGTAGCTGTGGTAACCCGGCTTGCTCATTTGACGTTAGATGTCGCCTGCAAGAACTTCACCCGCATCTGGTTTATGCTTCTACCTGTTGTTAGGCGACAACAAGGGCACATGTAGCAAATGCTTTTTCCTGGCCCATTTTGCTAGGCCACGCTCTTCTGTGGCTCTTTAGTTCTTGCCAAACTCCTATGTGCGTGCTGCTGCTTCCATCTGACAAGGAGCACAGCCTTCTGACAGAAGCTTTTAACTTGCCTAAGAAAGAGCTTGGCCATTGGAATGGGCGGAAACTCTGTGTGTGCGGAAGGCGCAGGTGCCAGCTCCTGACAAATGTGTTCTCCCGGTTCAGTTTCTATTTGCCAGACGCATTGGAAATGTTTTCCTCTGGCATTCGCACCAACAGTCGCAGTTTGCTTAACTGAGGAGCTCTGAGAATGGAATGGCAAGAGGTGTTCCGCTTTCGTCATAAACAGTGCTCCAGAGCGCTTGGCAACGGGCACAACGAAACGTGTGTGCGGGATAGTGACCATTCACGCCTAGTGCTGGCAATGCACGAGCACTGCCAAAAGGCAAAGGAAGGCGCTTAGCATCCTGCTTGTGCGCACAGCTTTCAGAATGCCAGAGGACCGTAGCTGTGGTAACCCGGCTTGCTCATTTGACGTTAGATGTCACCTGCAAGAACTTCACCCGCATCTGGTTTATGCTGCTTCCTGTTGTTAGGGAACAACAAGGGCACATGTAGCAAATGCTTTTTCCTTGCCCATTTTGCTAGGTCACTCTCTTCTGTGGCTCTTTTGTTCTTGCCAAACTCCTATGTGCGTGCTGCTGCTTCCATCTGACAAGGAGCACAGCCTTCTGACAGCCGCTTTCAACTTGCCTAAGAAAGAGCTTGGCCATTGGAATGTGCGGCAAGTCTGTGTGTGCGGAAGGCGCAGATGCCAGCTCCTGACAAATGCGTTCTCCCGGTTCAGTTTCTATTTGCCAGACGCATTGGAAATGTTTTACGATGGGTTCGCACCAAGAGTCGCAGTTTGCTTAACTGAGGAGCTGTGAGAATGGAACGGCAAGAGGTGTTCCGCTTTCGTCATAAACAGTGCTCCAGAGCGCTTGGCAACGGGCACAACGAATCGTGTGTGCGGGATAGTGACCATTCACGCCTAGTGCTGGCAATGCACGAGAACAGCCAAAGGGCAAAAGAAGGCGCTTAGCATTCGGCTTGTGCACAAAGCTTTCAGACTGCCAGAAGAGCGCAGCTGCGGTAAGCCAGCTTGCTCATTTGACGTTAGATGTCACCTGCAAGAACTTCACCAGCATCTGGTTTATGCTGCTACCTGTTGTTAGGCAACAACAAGAGCACATGTAGCAAATGCTTTTTCCTTGCCCATTTTGCTAGGCCACGCTCTTCTGTGGCTCTTTAGTGCTTGCCAAACTCCTATGTGCGTGCTGCTGCTTCCATCTGACAAGGAGCACAGCCTTCTGACAGAAGCTTTCAACTTGCCTAAGAAAGAGCTTGGCCATTGGAATGTGCGGATACTCTGTGTGTGCGGAAGGCGCAGGTGCCAGCTCCTGACAAATGTGTTCTCCCGGTTCAGTTTCTATTTGCCAGACGCATTGGAAATGTTTTCCTCTGGCATTCGCACCAAGAGTCGCAGATTGCTTGACTCAGGAGCTCTGAGAATGGAGCGGCAAGAGGTGTTCCGCTTTCGTCATAAACAGTGCTCCAGAGCGCTTGGCAACGGGCACAACGAAACGTGTGTGCGGGATAGTGACCATTCACGCCTAGTGCTGGCAATGCACGAGCACTGCCAAAAGGCAAAGGAAGGAGCTTAGCATCCTGCTTGTGCGCAAAGCTTTCAGAATGCCAGAGGACCGTAGCTGTGGTAACCCGGCTTGCTCATTTGACGTTAGATGTCACCTGCAAGAACTTCACCCGCATCTGGTTTATGCTGCTACCTGTTGTTAGGGAACAACAAGAGCACATGTAGCAAATGCTTTTTCCTGGCCCATTTTGCTAGGCCACGCTCTTCTGTGACTTTTAAGTCCTTGCCAAACTCCTATGTGCGTGCTGCTGCTTCCATCTGACAAGGAGCACAGCCTTCTGACAGCCGCTTTACACTTGCCTAAGAAAGAGTTTGGCCATTTACATGTGCTGCAAATCTGTGTGTAAGGCGCAGGTGCAAGCTCCTGACAAATGTGTTCTCCCGGTTCAGTTTCTATTTGCCAGACGCATTGGAAATGTTTTCCTCTGGCATTCGCACCAACAGTCGCAGTTTGCTTAACTCAGGAGCTCTGAGAATGGAACGGCAAGAGGTGTTCCGCTTTCGTCATAAACAGTGCTCCAGAGCGCTTGGCAACGAGCACAACGAATCGTGTGTGCGGGATAGTGACCATTCACGCCTAGTGCTGGCAATGCACGAGAACTGCCAAAGGGCAAAGGAAGGCGCTTAGAAACCAGCTTGTGCACAAAGCTTACAGAATGCCAGAGGACTGTAGCTGTGGTAACCCGGCTTGCTCATTTGACGTTAGATGTCGCCTGCAAGAACTTCACCCGCATCTGGTTTATGCTTCTACCTGTTGTTAGGCGACAACAAGGGCACATGTAGCAAATGCTTTTTCCTGGCCCATTTTGCTAGGCCACGCTCTTCTGTGGCTCTTTAGTGCTTGCCAAACTCCTATGTGCGTGCTGCTGCTTCCATCTGACAAGGAGCACAGCCTTCTGACAGAAGCTTTCAACTTGCCTAAGAAAGAGCTTGGCCATTGGAATGTGCGGATACTCTGTGTGTGCGGAAGGCGCAGGTGCCAGCTCCTGACAAATGTGTTCTCCCGGTTCAGTTTCTATTTGCCAGATGCATTGGAAATGTTTTCCTCTGGCATTCGCACCAAGAGTCGCAGATTGCTTGACTCAGGAGCTCTGAGAATGGAGCGGCAAGAGGTGTTCCGCTTTCGTCATAAACAGTGCTCCAGAGCGCTTGGCAACGGGCACAACGAAACGTGTGTGCGGGATAGTGACCATTCACGCCTAGTGCTGGCAATGCACGAGCACTGCCAAAAGGCAAAGGAAGGCGCTTAGCATCCTGCTTGTGCGCAAAGCTTTCAGAATGCCAGAGGACCGTAGCTGTGGTAACCCGGCTTGCTCATTTGACGTTAGATGTCACCTGCAAGAACTTCACCCGCATCTGGTTTATGCTGCTACCTGTTGTTAGGGAACAACAAGAGCACATGTAGCAAATGCTTTTTCCTGGCCCATTTTGCTAGGCCACGCTCTTCTGTGGCTCTTTAGTGCTTGCCAAACTCCTATGTGCGTGCTGCTGCTTCCATCTGACAAGGAGCACAGCCTTCTGACAGCCGCTTTACACTTGCCTAAGAAAGAGTTTGGCCATTTACATGTGCTGCAAATCTGTGTGTAAGGCGCAGGTGCAAGCTCCTGACAAATGTGTTCTCCCGGTTCAGTTTCTATTTGCCAGACACATTGGAAATGTTTTCCTCTGGCATTCGCACCAACAGTCGCAGTTTGCTTAACTCAGGAGCTCTGAGAATGGAACGGCAAGAGGTGTTCCGCTTTCGTCATAAACAGTGCTCCAGAGCGCTTGGCAACGGGCACAACGAATCGTGTGTGCGGGATAGTGACCATTCACGCCTAGTGCTGGCAATGCACGAGAACTGCCAAAGGGCAAAGGAAGGCGCTTAGAAACCAGCTTGTGCACAAAGCTTACAGAATGCCAGAGGACTGTAGCTGTGGTAACCCGGCTTGCTCATTTGACGTTAGATGTCGCCTGCAAGAACTTCACCCTCATCTGGTTTATGCTTCTACCTGTTGTTAGGCGACAACAAGGGCACATGTAGCAAATGCTTTTTCCTGGCCCATTTTGCTAGGCCACGCTCTTCTGTGGCTCTTTAGTTCTTGCCAAACTCCTATGTGCGTGCTGCTGCTTCCATCTGACAAGGAGCACAGCCCTCTGACAGAAGCTTTTAACTTGCCTAAGAAAGAGATTGGCCATTGGAATGTGCGGATACTCTGTGTGTGCGGAAGGCGCAGGTGCCAGCTCCTGACAAATGTGTTCTCCCGGTTCAGTTTCTATTTGCCAGACGCATTGGAAATGTTTTCCTCTGGCATTCGCACCAACAGTCGCAGTTTGCTTAACTGAGGAGCTCTGAGAATGGAATGGCAAGAGGTGTTCCGCTTTCGTCATAAACAGTGCTCCAGAGCGCTTGGCAACGGGCACAACGAATCGTGTGTGCGGGATAGTGACCATTCACGCCTAGTGCTGGCAATGCACGAGCACTGCCAAAAGGCAAAGGAAGGCGCTTAGCATCCTGCTTGTGCGCACAGCTTTCAGAATGCCAGAGGACCGTAGCTGTGGTAACCCGGCTTGCTCATTTGACGTTAGATGTCACCTGCAAGAACTTCACCCGCATCTGGTTTATGCTGCTTCCTGTTGTTAGGGAACAACAAGGGCACATGTAGCAAATGCTTTTTCCTTGCCCATTTTGCTAGGCCACTCTCTTCTGTGGCTCTTTTGTTCTTGCCAAACTCCTATGTGCGTGCTGCTGCTTCCATCTGACAAGGAGCACAGCCTTCTGACAGCCGCTTTCAACTTGCCTAAGAAAGAGCTTGGCCATTGGAATGTGCGGCAAGTCGGTGTGTGCGGAAGGCGCAGATGCCAGCTCCTGACAAATGCGTTCTCCCGGTTCAGTTTCTATTTGCCAGACGCATTGGAAATGTTTTACGATGGGTTCGCACCAAGAGTCGCAGTTTGCTTAACTGAGGAGCTCTGAGAATGGAACGGCAAGAGGTGTTCCGCTTTCGTCATAAACAGTGCTCCAGAGCGCTTGGCAACGGGCACAACGAATCGTGTGTGCGGGATAGTGACCATTCACGCCTAGTGCTGGCAATGCACGAGAACTGCCAAAGAGCAAAGGAAGGCGCTTAGAAACCAGCTTGTGCCCAAAGCTTACAGAATGCCAGAGGACTGTAGCTGTGGTATCCCGGCTTACTCATTTGACGTTAGATGTCGCCTGCAAGAACTTCACCCTCATCTGGTTTATGCTTCTACCTGTTGTTAGGCGACAACAAGGGCACATGTAGCAAATGCTTTTTCCTGGCCCATTTTGCTAGGCCACGCTCTTCTGTGGCTCTTTAGTGCTTGACAAACTCCTATGTGCGTGCTGCTGCTTCAATCTGACAAGGAGCACAGCCTTCTGACAGAAGCTTTCAACTTGCCTAAGAAAGAGCTTGGCCATTGGAATGTGCGGATACTCTGTGTGTGCGGAAGGCGCAGGTGCCAGCTCCTGACAAATGTGTTCTCCCGGTTCAGTTTCAATTTGCCAGACGCATTGGAAATGTTTTCCTCTGGCATTCGCACCAAGAGTCGCAGTTTGCTTAACTCAGGAGCTCTGAGCATGGAACAGCAAGAGGTGTTCCGCTTTCGTCATAAACAGTACTCCAGAGCGCTTGGCAACGGGCACAACGAATCGTGTGTGCGGGATAGTGACCATTCACGCCTAGTGCTGGCAATGCACGAGCACTGCCAAAGGGGAAAAGAAGATGCTTAGCATTCCGCTTGTGCACAAAGCTTTCAGACTGCCAGAAGAGCGCAGCTGCGGTAAGCCGGCTTGCTCATTTGACGTTAGATGTCGCCTGCAAGAACTTCACCCGCATCTGGTTTATGCTGCTACCAGTTGTTAGGCGACAACAAGGGCACATGTAGCAAATGCTATTTCTTGGCCCATTTTGCTAGGCCACGCTCTTCTGTGGCTCTTTAGTGCTTGCCAAACTTCTATGTTCGTGCGGCGGCTTCCATCTGACAAGGAGCACAGCCTTCTGACTGCCGCTTTAAAATTGCCTAAGAAAGAGTTTGGCCATTTAGACGTGCTGCAAATCTGTGTGTAAGGTGCAGGTGCAAGCTCCTGACAAATGTGATCTCCCGGTTCAGTTTCAATTTGCCAGACGCATTGGAAATGTTTTCCTCTGGCATTCGCACCAACAGTCACAGTTTGCTTAACTCAGGAGCTCTGAGAATGGAACGGCAAGAGGTGTTCCGCTTTCGTCATAAACAGTGCTCCAGAGCGCTTGGCAACGGGCACAACGAATCGTGTGTGCGGGATAGTGACCATTCACGCCTAGTGCTGGCAATGCACGAGCACTGCCAAAAGGCAAAGGAAGGCGCTTAGCATTTGGCTTGTGCGCAAAGCTTTTAGACTGCCAGTGGACCGTGGCTGTGGTAAGCCGGCTTGCTCATTTGACGTTAGCTGTCGCCTGCAAGAAGTTCACCCACATCTGGTTTATGCTGCTGTATGTTGTTAGGCGACAACAAGGGCACATGTAGCAAATGCTTTTTCCTGGCCCATTTTGCTAGGCCACGCTCTTCTGTGGCTTTTTAGTGCTTGCCAAACTCCTATGCGCGTGCTGCTGCTTCCATCTGACAAGGAGCACAGCCTTCTGACAGAAGCTTTCAACTTGCCTAAGAAAGAGCTTGGCCATTGGAATGTGCGGCAAGTCTGTGTGTGCGGAAGGCGCAGGTGCCAGCTCCTGACAAATGTGTTCTCCCGGTTCACTTTCTATTTGCCAGACGCATTGGAAATGTTTTCCTCTGGCATTCGCACCAACAGTCGCAGTTTGCTTAATTGAGGAGCTCTGAATATGGAACGGCAAGAGGTGTTCCGCTTCCGTCATAAACTGTGCTCCAGAGCGCTTGGCAACGGGCACAACGAATCGTGTGTGCGGGATAGTGACCATTCACGCCTAGTGCTGGCAATGCACGAGAACTGCCAAAGGGCAAAGGATAGGGCTTAGCATTCAGCTTGTGTACAAAGCTTTCAGACTGCCAGAAGAGCGCAGCTGCAGTAAGCCGGCTTGCTCATTTGACGTTAGCTGTCGCCTGCAAGAACTTCACTCACATCTGGTTTATGCTGCTGTATGTTGTTAGGCAACAACAAGGGCACATGTAGCAAATGCTATTTCCTGGCCCATTTTGCTAGGCCACGCTCTTCTGTGGCTCTTTAGTGCTTGCCAAACTCCTATGTTCGTGCGGCTGCTTCCATCTGACAAGGAGCACAGCCTTCTGACTGCCGCTTTAAAATTGCCTAAGAAAGAGTTTGGCCATTTAGACGTGCTGCAAATCTGTGTGTAAGGTGCAGGTGCAAGCTCCTGACAAATGTGTTCTCCCGGATCAGTTTCTATTTGCCAGACGCATTGGAAATGTTTTCCTCTGGCATTCGCACCAACAGTCACAGTTTGCTTCACTGAGGAGCTCTGAGAATGGAACGGCAAGAGGTGTTCCGCTTTCGTCATAAACAGTGCTCCAGAGCGCTTGGCAACGGGCACAACGAATCATGTGTGCGGGATAGTGACCATTCACGCCTAGTGCTGGCAATGCACGAGAACTGCCAAAGGGCAAAGGAAGGCGCTTAGCATTCGGCTTGTGCACAAAGCTTTCAGACTGCCAGAAGAGCGCAGCTGCCGTAAGCCAGCTTGCTCATTTGACGTTAGCTGTCGCCTGCAAGAACTTCACTCGCATCTGGTTTATGCTTCTACCTGTTGTTAGGCGACAACAAGGGCACATGTAGGAAATGCTTTTTCCTGGCCCATTTTGCTAGGCCACGCTCTTCTGTGGCTCTTTAGTGCTTGACAAACTCCTATGTGCGTGCTGCTGGTTCCATCTGACAAGGAGCACAGCCTTCTGACAGAAGCTTTCAACTTGCCTAAGAAAGAGCTTGGCCATTGGAATGTGCGGCAAGTCTGTGTGTGCGGAAGGCGCAGGTGCCAGCTCCTGACAAATGTGTTCTCCCGGATCAGTTTCTATTTGCCAGACACATTGGAAATGTTTTCCGATGGGATTCGCACCAAGAGTCGCAGTTTGCTTCACTGAGGAGCTCTGAGAATGGAACGGCAAGAGGTGTTCCGCTTTCGTCATAAACAGTGCTCCAGAGCGCTTGGCAACGGGCACAACGAATCGTGTGTGCGGGATAGTGACCATTCACGCCTAGTGCTGGCAATGCACGAGAACTGCCAAAGGGCAAAGGAAGGCGCCTAGCATTCGGCTTGTGTACAAAGCTTTCAGACTGCCAGAAGAGCGCAGCTGCGGTAAGCCGGCTTGCTCATTTGACGTTAGCTGTCGCCTGCAAGAACTTCTCCCACATCTGGTTTATGCTGCTGTATGTTGTTAGGCGACAACAAGGGCACATGTAGCAAATGCTATTTCCTGGCCCATTTTGCTAGGCCACGCTCTTCTGTGGCTCTTTAGTGCTTGCCAAACTCCTATGTTCGTGTGGCTGCTTCCATCTGACAAGGAGCACCGCCTTCTGACAGAAGCTTTTAACTTGCCTAAGAAAGAGCTTGGCCATTGGAATGTGCGACAACTCTGTGTGTAAGGCGCAGGTGCCAGCTCCTGACAAATGTGTTCTCCCGGTTCAGTTTCTATTTGCCAGACGCATTGGAAATGTTTTCCTCTGGCATTCGCACCAACAGTCGCAGTTTGCTTAACTCAGGGGCTCTGAGAATGGAACAGAAAGAGGTGTTCCGCTTTCGTCATAAACAGTGCTCCAGAGCGCTTGGCAACGGGCACAACGAAACGTGTGTGCGGGATAGTGACCATTCACGCCTAGTGCTGGCAATGCACGAGCACTGCCAAATGGCAAAGGAAGGCGCTTTGCATCCGGCTTGTGCGCAAAGCTTTCAGACTGCCAGAGGACCGCAGCTGTGGTAAGCCGGCTTGCTCATTTGACGTTAGATGCCACCGGCAAAAACTTCACCCGCATCTGGTTTATGCTGCTACCTGTTGTTAGGCGACAACAAGGGCACATGTAGCAAATGCTATTTCCTGGCCCATTTTGCTAGGCCACGCTCTTCTGTGGCTCTTTAGTGCTTGCCAAACTCCTATGTTCGTGCGGCTGCTTCCATCTGACAAGGAGCACAGCCTTCTGACTGCCGCTTTAAAATTGCCTAAGAAAGAGTTTGGCCATTTAGACGTGCTGCAAATCTGTGTGTAAGGTGCAGGTGCAAGCTCCTGACAAATGTGTTCTCCCGGTTCAGTTTCAATTTGCCAGACGCATTGGAAATGTTTTCCTCTGGCATTCGCACCAAGAGTCGCAGTTTGCTTAACTCAGGAGCTCTGAGCATGGAACAGCAAGAGGTGTTCCGCTTTCGTCATAAACAGTACTCCAGAGCGCTTGGCAACGGGCACAACGAATCGTGTGTGCGGGATAGTGACCATTCACGCCTAGTGCTGGCAATGCACGAGCACTGCCAAAGGGGAAAAGAAGATGCTTAGCATTCCGCTTGTGCACAAAGCTTTCAGACTGCCAGAAGAGCGCAGCTGCGGTAAGCCGGCTTGCTCATTTGACGTTAGCTGTCGCCTGCAAGAACTTCACCCGCATCTGGTTTATGCTGCTACCAGTTGTTAGGCGACAACAAGGGCACATGTAGCAAATGCTTTTTCCTGGCCCATTTTGCTAGGCCACGCTCTTCTGTGGCTCTTTAGTGCTTGCCAAACTCCTATGTGCGTGCTGCTGGTTCCATCTGACAAAGAGCACAGGCTTCTGACAGAAGCTTTCAACTTGCCTAAGAAAGAGCTTGGCCATTGGAATGTGCGGATACTCTGTGTGTGCGGAAGGCGCAGGTGCCAGCTCCTGACAAATGTGTTCTCCCGGTTCAGTTTCTATTTGCCAGACGCATTGGAAATGTTTTCCGATGGGATTCGCACCAACAGTCGCAGTTTGCTTAACTCAGGAGCTCTGAATATGGAATGGCAAGAGGTGTTCCGCTTTCGTCATAAACAGTGCTCCAGAGCGCTTGGCAACGGGCACAACGAATCGTGTGTGCGGGATAGTGACCATTCACGCCTAGTGCTGGCAATGCACGAGAACAGCCAAAGGGCAAAAGAAGGCGCTTAGCATTCGGCTTGTGCTCAAAGCTTTCAGACTGCCAGAAGAGCGCAGCTGCGGCAAGCCAGCTGGCTCATTTGACGTTAGCTGTCGCCTGCAAGAACTTCACCCGCATCTGGTTTAAGCTTCTACCTGTTGTTAGGCGACAACAAGGGCACATGTAGCAAATGCTTTTTCCTGGCCCATTTTGCTAGGCCACGCTCTTCTGTGGCTCTTTAGTTCTTGCCAAACTCCTATGTTCGTGCTGCTTCTTCCATCTGACAAGGAGCACAGCCTTCTGACAGAAGCTTTCAACTTGCCTAAGAAAGAGCTTGGCCATTGGAATGTGCGGCAACTCTGTGTCTGCGGAAGGCGCAGGTGCCAGCTCCTGACAAATGTGTTCTCCCGGTTCAGTTTCAATTTGCCAGATGCATTGGAAATGTTTTCCTCTGGCATTCGCACCAACAGTCGCAGTTTGCTTAACTCAGGAGCTCTGAGAATGGAACGGCAAGAGGTGTTCTGCTTTCGTCATAAACAGTACTCCAGAGTGCTTGGCAACGGGCACAACGAATCGTGTGTGCGGGATAGTGACCATTCCCGCCTAGTGCTGGCAATGCACGAGCAGTGCCAAAAGGCAAAGGAAGGCGCTTAGCATCCGGCTTGTGCGCAAAGCTTTCAGACTGCCAGAGGACCGTAGCTGTGGTAAGCCGGCTTGCTCATTTGACGTTAGCTGTCGCCTGCAAGAACTTCACCCGCATCTGGTTTAAGCTTCTACCTGTTGTTAGGCGACAACAAGGGCACATGTAGCAAATGCTTTTTCCTGGCTCATTTTGCTAGGCCACGCTCTTCTGTGGCTCTTTAGTGCTTGCCAAACTCCTATGTGCGTGCTGCTGCTTCCATCTGACAAGGAGCACAGCCTTCTGACAGAAGCTTTCAACTTGCCTAAGAAAGAGCTTGGCCATTGGAATGTGCGGCAAGTCTGTGTGTGCGGAAGGCGCAGGTGCCAGCTCCTGACAAATGTGTTCTCACGGTTCAGTTTCTATTTGCCAGACGCATTGGAAATGTTTTCCTCTGGCATTCGCACCAAGAGTGGCAGATTGCTTGACTCAGGAGCTCTGAGAATGGAGCGGCAAGAGGTGTTCCGCTTTCGTCATAAACAGTGCTCCAGAGCGCTTGGCAACGGGCACAACGAATCGTGTGTGCGGGATAGTGACCATTCACGCCTAGTGCTGGCAATGCACGAGAACAGCCAAAGGGCAAAAGAAGGCGCTTAGCATTCGGCTTGTGCTCAAAGCTTTCAGACTGCCAGAAGAGCGCAGCTGCGGTAAGCTGGCTTGCTCATTTGACGTTAGCTGTCGCCTGCAAGAACTTCACCCGCATCTGGTTTATGCTTCTACCTGTTGTTAGGCGACAACAAGGGCACATGTAGCAAATGCTTTTTCCTGGCCCATTTTGCTAGGCCACGCTCTTCTGTGGCTCTTTAGTGCTTGACAAACTCCTATGTGCGTGCTGCTGCTTCAATCTGACAAGGAGCACAGCCTTCTGACAGAAGCTTTCAACTTGCCTAAGAAAGAGCTTGGCCATTGGAATGTGCGGCAAGTCTGTGTGTGCGGAAGGCGCAGGTGCCAGCTCCTTACAAATGTGTTCTCCCGGTTCACTTTCTATTTGCCAGACGCATTGGAAATGTTTTCCGATGGGATTCGCACCAACAGTCGCAGTTTGCTTCACTGAGGAGCTCTGAATATGGAACGGCAAGAGGTGTTCCGCTTCCGTCATAAACTGTGCTCCAGAGCGCTTGGCAACGGGCGCAATGAATCGTGTGTGCGGGATAGTGACCATTCACGCCTAGTGCTGGCAATGCACGAGAACTGCCAAAGGGCAAAGGATAGCGCTTAGCATTCGGCTTGTGTACAAAGCTTTCAGACTGCCAGAAGAGCGCAGCTGCAGTAAGCCGGCTTGCTCATTTGACGTTAGATGTCACCTGCAAGAACTTCACCAGCATCTGGTTTATGCTGCTACCTGTTGTTAGGCAACAACAAGAGCACATGTAGCAAATGCTTTTTCCTTGCCCATTTTGCTAGGCCGCGCTCTTCTGTGGCTCTTTAGTGCTTGCCAATCTTTTATGTGCGTGCTGCTGCTTCCATCTGACAAGGAGCACAGCCTTCTGACAGCCGCTTTACACTTGCCTAAGAAAGAGTTTGGCCATTTACATGTGCTGCAAATCTGTGTGTAAGGCGCAGGAGCAAGCTCCTGACAAATGTGTTCTCCCGGTTCAGTTTCTATTTGCCAGACGCATTGGAAATGTTTTCCTCTGGCATTCGCACCAACAGTCGCAGTTTGCTTAACTCAGGAGCTCTGAGAATGGAACGGCAAGAGGTGTTCCGCTTTCGTCATAAACAGTGCTCCAGAGCGCTTGGCAACGGGCACAACGAATCGTGTGTGCGGGATAGTGACCATTCACGCCTAGTGCTGGCAATGCACGAGAACAGCCAAAGGGCAAAAGAAGGCGCTTAGCATTCGGCTTGTGCTCAAAGCTTTCAGACTGCCAGAAGAGCGCAGCTGCGGCAAGCCAGCTGGCTCATTTGACGTTAGCTGTCGCCTGCAAGAACTTCACCCACATCTGGTTTAAGCTTCTACCTGTTGTTAGGCGACAACAAGGGCACATGTAGCAAATGCTTTTTCCTGGCCCATTTTGCCAGGCCACGCTCTTCTGTGGCTCTTTAGTTCTTGCCAAACTCCTATGTGCGTGCTGCTTCTTCCATCTGACAAGGAGCACAGCCTTCTGACAGAAGCTTTTAACTTGCCTAAGAAAGAGCTTGGCCATTGGAATGTGCGACAACTCTGTGTGTAAGGCGCAGGTGCCAGCTCCTGACAAATGTGTTCTCCCGGTTCAGTTTCTATTTGCCAGACGCATTGGAAATGTTTTCCTCTGGCATTCGCACCAACAGTCGCAGTTTGCTTAACTCAGGAGCTCTGAGAATGGAACAGAAAGAGGTGTTCCGCTTTCGTCATAAACAGTGCTCCAGAGCGCTTGGCAACGGGCACAACGAAACGTGTGTGCGGGATAGTGACCATTCACGCCTAGTGCTGGCAATGCACGAGCACTGACAAAAGGCAAAGGAAGGCGCTTTGCATCCGGCTTGTGCGCAAAGCTTTCAGACTGCCAGAGGACCGTAGCTGTGGTAAGCTGGCTTGCTCATTTGACGTTAGATGCCACCGGCAAGAACTTCACCCGCATCTGGTTTATGCTGCTACCTGTTGTTAGGCGACAACAAGGGCACATGTAGCAAATTCTATTTCCTGGCACATTTTGCTAGGCCACGCTCTTCTGTGGCTCTTTAGTGCTTGCCAAACTCCTATGTTCGTGCGGCTGCTTCCATCTGACAAGGAGCACAGCCTTCTGACTGCCGCTTTAAAATTGCCTAAGAAAGAGTTTGGCCATTTAGACGTGCTGCAAATCTGTGTGTAAGGTGCAGGTGCAAGCTCCTGACAAATGTGTTCTCCCGGTTCAGTTTCAATTTGCCAGACGCATTGGAAATGTTTTCCTCTGGCATTCGCACCAAGAGTCGCAGTTTGCTTAACTCAGGAGCTCTGAGCATGGAACAGCAAGAGGTGTTCCTCTTTCGTCATAAACAGTACTCCAGAGCGCTTGGCAACGGGCACAACGAATCGTGTGTGCGGGATAGTGACCATTCACGCCTAGTGCTGGCAATGCACGAGCAGTGCCAAAAGGCAAAGGAAGGCGCTTAGCATCCGGCTTGTGCGCAAAGCTTTCAGACTGCCAGAGGACCGTAGCTGTGGTAAGCCGGCTTGCTCATTTGACGTTAGCTGTCGCCTGCAAGAACTTCACCCGCATCTGGTTTAAGCTTCTACCTGTTGTTAGGCGACAACAAGGGCACATGTAGCAAATGCTTTTTCCTGGCTCATTTTGCTAGGCCACACTCTTCTGTGGCTCTTTAGTGCTTGCCAAACTCCTATGTGCGTGCTGCTGCTTCCATCTGACAAGGAGCACAGCCTTCTGACAGAAGCTTTCAACTTGCCTAAGAAAGAGCTTGGCCATTGGAATGTGCGGCAAGTCTGTGTGTGCGGAAGGCGCAGGTGCCAGCTCCTGACAAATGTGTTCTCACGGTTCAGTTTCTATTTGCCAGACGCATTGGAAATGTTTTCCTCTGGCATTCGCACCAAGAGTGGCAGATTGCTTGACTCAGGAGCTCTGAGAATGGAGCGGCAAGAGGTGTTCCGCTTTCGTCATAAACAGTGCTCCAGAGCGCTTGGCAACGGGCACAACGAATCGTGTGTGCGGGATAGTGACCATTCACGCCTAGTGCTGGCAATGCACGAGAACAGCCAAAGGGCAAAAGAAGGCGCTTAGCATTCGGCTTGTGCTCAAAGCTTTCAGACTGCCAGAAGAGCGCAGCTGCGGCAAGCCAGCTGGCTCATTTGACGTTAGCTGTCGCCTGCAAGAACTTCACCCACATCTGGTTTAAGCTTCTACCTGTTGTTAGGCGACAACAAGGGCACATGTAGCAAATGCTTTTTCCTGGCCCATTTTGCTAGGCCACGCTCTTCTGTGGCTCTTTAGTGCTTGACAAACTCCTATGTGCGTGCTGCTGCTTCAATCTGACAAGGAGCACAGCCTTCTGACAGAAGCTTTCAACTTGCCTAAGAAAGAGCTTGGCCATTGGAATGTGCGGCAAGTCTGTGTGTGCGGAAGGCGCAGGTGCCAGCTCCTTACAAATGTGTTCTCCCGGTTCACTTTCTATTTGCCAGACGCATTGGAAATGTTTTCCGATGGGATTCGCACCAACAGTCGCAGTTTGCTTCACTGAGGAGCTCTGAATATGGAACGGCAAGAGGTGTTCCGCTTCCGTCATAAACTGTGCTCCAGAGCGCTTGGCAACGGGCGCAATGAATCGTGTGTGCGGGATAGTGACCATTCACGCCTAGTGCTGGCAATGCACGAGAACTGCCAAAGGGCAAAGGATAGCGCTTAGCATTCGGCTTGTGTACAAAGCTTTCAGACTGCCAGAAGAGCGCAGCTGCAGTAAGCCGGCTTGCTCATTTGACGTTAGCTGTCGCCTGCAAGAACTTCACCCACATCTGGTTTATGCTGCTGTATGTTGTTAGGCAACAACAAGGGCACATGTAGCAAATGCTTTTTCCTGGCCCATTTTGCTAGGCCACGCTCTTCTGTGGCTCTTTAGTGCTTGCCAATCTTTTATGTGCGTGCTGCTGCTTCCATCTGACAAGGAGCACAGCCTTCTGACAGCCGCTTTACACTTGCCTAAGAAAGAGTTTGGCCATTTACATGTGCTGCAAATCTGTGTGTAAGGCGCAGGTGCAAGCTCCTGACAAATGTGTTCTCCCGGTTCAGTTTCTATTTGCCAGACGCATTGGAAATGTTTTCCTCTGGCATTCGCACCAACAGTCGCAGTTTGCTTAACTCAGGAGCTCTGAGAATGGAACAGAAAGAGGTGTTCCGCTTTCGTCATAAACAGTGCTCCAGAGCGCTTGGCAACGGGCACAACGAAACGTGTGTGCGGGATAGTGACCATTCACGCCTAGTGCTGGCAATGCACGAGCACTGACAAAAGGCAAAGGAAGGCGCTTTGCATCCGGCTTGTGCGCAAAGCTTTCAGACTGCCAGAGGACCGTAGCTGTGGTAAGCCGGCTTGCTCATTTGACGTTAGATGCCACCGGCAAGAACTTCACCCGCATCTGGTTTATGCTGCTACCTGTTGTTAGGCGACAACAAGGGCACATGTAGCAAATTCTATTTCCTGGCACATTTTGCTAGGCCACGCTCTTCTGTGGCTCTTTAGTGCTTGCCAAACTCCTATGTTCGTGCGGCTGCTTCCATCTGACAAGGAGCACAGCCTTCTGACTGCCGCTTTAAAATTGCCTAAGAAAGAGTTTGGCCATTTAGACGTGCTGCAAATCTGTGTGTAAGGCGCAGGTGCAAGCTCCTGACAAATGTGTTCTCCCGGTTCAGTTTCAATTTGCCAGACGCATTGGAAATGTTTTCCTCTGGCATTCGCACCAAGAGTCGCAGTTTGCTTAACTCAGGAGCTCTGAGCATGGAACAGCAAGAGGTGTTCCTCTTTCGTCATAAACAGTACTCCAGAGCGCTTGGCAACGGGCACAACGAATCGTGTGTGCGGGATAGTGACCATTCACGCCTAGTGCTGGCAATGCACGAGCACTGCCAAAGGGGAAAAGAAGATGCTTAGCATTCCGCTTGTGCACAAAGCTTTCAGACTGCCAGAAGAGCGCAGCTGCGGTAAGCCGGCTTGCTCATTTGACGTTAGATGTCGCCTGCAAGAACTTCACCCGCATCTGGTTTATGCTGCTACCAGTTGTTAGGCGACAACAAGGGCACATGTAGCAAATGCTTTTTCCTGGCCCATTTTGCTAGGCCACGCTCTTCTGTGGCTCTTTAGTGCTTGCCAAACTCCTATGTGCGTGCTGCTGGTTCCATCTGACAAAGAGCACAGCCTTCTGACAGAAGCTTTCAACTTGCCTAAGAAAGAGCTTGGCCATTGGAATGTGCGGCAAGTCTGTGTGTGCAGAAGGCGCAGGTGCCAGCTCCTGACAAATGTGTTCTCCCGGTTCAGTTTCTATTTGCCAGACGCATTGGAAATGTTTTCCGATGGGATTCGCACCAACAGTCGCAGTTTGCTTAACTCAGGAGCTCTGAATATGGAACGGCAAGAGGTGTTCCGCTTTCGTCATAAACAGTGCTCCAGAGCGCTTGGCAACGGGCACAACGAATCGTGTGTGCGGGATAGTGACCATTCACGCCTAGTGCTGGCAATTCACGAGAACTGCCAAAGGGCAAAAGAAGATGCTTAGCATTCGGCTTGTGCACAAAGCTTTCAGACTGCCAGAAGAGCGCAGCTGCGGTAAGCTGGCTTGCTCATTTGACGTTAGCTGTCGCCTGCAAGAACTTCACCCGCATCTGGTTTATGCTTCTACCTGTTGTTAGGCGACAACAAGGGCACATGTAGCAAATGCTTTTTCCTGGCCCATTTTGCTAGGCCACGCTCTTCTGTGGCTCTTTAGTGCTTGCCAATCTTTTATGTGCGTGCTGCTGCTTCCATCTGACAAGGAGCACAGCCTTCTGACAGAAGCTTTCAACTTGCCTAAGAAAGAGCTTGGCCATTGGAATGTGCGGCAAGTCTGTGTGTGCGGAAGGCGCAGGTGCCAGCTCCTTACAAATGTGTTCTCCCGGTTCACTTTCTATTTGCCAGACGCATTGGAAATGTTTTCCGATGGGATTCGCACCAACAGTCGCAGTTTGCTTCACTGAGGAGCTCTGAATATGGAACGGCAAGAGGTGTTCCGCTTCCGTCATAAACTGTGCTCCAGAGCGCTTGGCAACGGGCACAACGAATCGTGTGTGCGGGATAGTGACCATTCACGCCTAGTGCTGGCAATGCACGAGAACTGCCAAAGGGCAAAGGATAGCGCTTAGCATTCGGCTTGTGTACAAAGCTTTCAGACTGCCAGAAGAGCGCAGCTGCAGTAAGCCGGCTTGCTCATTTGACGTTAGCTGTCGCCTGCAAGAACTTCACCAGCATCTGGTTTATGCTGCTGTATGTTGTTAGGCAACAACAAGAGCACATGTAGCAAATGCTTTTTCCTGGCCCATTTTGCTAGGCCACGCTCTTCTGTGGCTCTTTAGTGCTTGCCAAACTCCTATGTGCGTGCTGCTGCTTCCATCTGACAAGGAGCACAGCCTTCTGACAGAAGCTTTCAACTTGCCTAAGAAAGAGCTTGGCCATTGGAATGTGCGGATACTCTGTGTGTGCGGAAGGCGCAGGTGCCAGCTCCTGACAAATGTGTTCTCACGGTTCAGTTTCTATTTGCCAGACGCATTGGAAATGTTTTCCTCTGGCATTCGCACCAAGAGTCGCAGTTTGCTTAACTCAGGAGCTCTGAGAATGGAACGGCAAGAGGTGTTCCGCTTTCGTCATAAACAGTGCTCCAGAGCGCTTGGCAACGGGCACAACGAATCGTGTGTGCGGGATAGTGACCATTCATGCCTAGTGCTGGCAATGCACGAGAACAGCCAAAGGGCAAAAGAAGGCGCTTAGCATTCGGCTTGTGCTCAAAGCTTTCAGACTGCCAGAAGAGCGCAGCTGCGGCAAGCCAGCTGGCTCATTTGACGTTAGCTGTCGCCTGCAAGAACTTCACCCGCATCTGGTTTAAGCTTCTACCTGTTGTTAGGTGACAACAAGGGCACATGTAGCAAATGCTTTTTCCTGGCCCATTTTGCTAGGCCACGCTCTTCTGTGGCTCTTTAGTGCTTGCCAAACTCCTATGTGCGTGCTGCTTCTTTCATCTGACAAGGAGCACAGCCTTCTGACAGAAGCTTTCAACTTGCCTAAGAAAGAGCTTGGCCATTGGAATGTGCGGATACTCTGTGTGTGCGGAAGGCGCAGGTGCCAGCTCCTGACAAATGTGTTCTCACGGTTCAGTTTCTATTTGCCAGACGCATTGGAAATGTTTTCCTCTGGCATTCGCACCAAGAGTCGCAGATTGCTTGACTCAGGAGCTCTGAGAATGGAGCGGCAAGAGGTGTTCCACTTTCGTCATAAACAGTGCTCCAGAGCGCTTGGCAACGGGCACAACGAAACGTGTGTGCGGGATAGTGACCATTCACGCCTAGTGCTGGCAATGCACGAGCACTGCCAAAAGGCAAAGGAAGGCGCTTAGCATCCTGCTTGTGCGCAAAGCTTTCAGAATGCCAGAGGACCGTAGCTGTGGTAACCCGGCTTGCTCATTTGACGTTAGATGTCACCTGCAAGAACTTCACCCGCATCTGGTTTATGCTGCTACCTGTTGTTAGGGAACAACAAGAGCACATGTAGCAAATGCTTTTTCCTGGCCCATTTTGCTAGGCCACGCTCTTCTGTGGCTCTTTAGTGCTTGCCAATCTTTTATGTGCGTGCTGCTGCTTCCATCTGACAAGGAGCACAGCCTTCTGACAGCCGCTTTACACTTGCCTAAGAAAGAGTTTGGCCATTTACATGTGCTGCAAATCTGTGTGTAAGGCGCAGGTGCAAGCTCCTGACAAATGTGTTCTCCCGGTTCAGTTTCTATTTGCCAGACGCATTGGAAATGTTTTCCTCTGGCATTCGCACCAACAGTCGCAGTTTGCTTAACTCAGGAGCTCTGAGAATGGAACGGCAAGAGGTGTTCCGCTTTCGTCATAAACAGTGCTCCAGAGCGCTTGGCAACGGGCACAACGAATCGTGTGTGCGGGATAGTGACCATTCACGCCTAGTGCTGGCAATTCACGAGAACTGCCAAAGGGCAAAAGAAGATGCTTAGCATTCGGCTTGTGCACAAAGCTTTCAGACTGCCAGAAGAGCGCAGCTGCGGTAAGCCGGCTTGCTCATTTGACGTTAGCTGTCGCCTGCAAGAACTTCACCCGCATCTGGTTTATGCTGCTGTATGTTGTTAGGCGACAACAAGGGCACATGTAGCAAATGCTTTTTCCTGGCCCATTTTGCTAGGCCACGCTCTTCTGTGGCTCTTTAGTGCTTGACAAACTCCTATGTGCGTGCTGCTGCTTCAATCTGACAAGGAGCACAGCCTTCTGACAGAAGCTTTCAACTTGCCTAAGAAAGAGCTTGGCCATTGGAATGTGCGGCAAGTCTGTGTGTGCGGAAGGCGCAGGTGCCAGCTCCTTACAAATGTGTTCTCCCGGTTCACTTTCTATTTGCCAGACGCATTGGAAATGTTTTCCGATGGGATTCGCACCAACAGTCGCAGTTTGCTTCACTGAGGAGCTCTGAATATGGAACGGCAAGAGGTGTTGCGCTTCCGTCATAAACTGTGCTCCAGAGCGCTTGGCAACGGGCACAACGAATCGTGTGTGCGGGATAGTGACCATTCACGCCTAGTGCTGGCAATGCACGAGAACTGCCAAAGGGCAAAGGATAGCGCTTAGCATTCGGCTTGTGTACAAAGCTTTCAGACTGCCAGAAGAGCGCAGCTGCAGTAAGCCGGCTTGCTCATTTGACGTTAGCTGTCGCCTGCAAGAACTTCACCCACATCTGGTTTATGCTGCTGTATGTTGTTAGGCAACAACAAGGGCACATGTAGCAAATGCTTTTTCCTGGCCCATTTTGCTAGGCCACGCTCTTCTGTGGCTCATTAGTGCTTGCCAATCTTTTATGTGCGTGCTGCTGCTTCCATCTGACAAGGAGCACAGCCTTCTGACAGCCGCTTTACACTTGCCTAAGAAAGAGTTTGGCCATTTACATGTGCTGCAAATCTGTGTGTAAGGCGCAGGTGCAAGCTCCTGACAAATGTGTTCTCCCGGTTCAGTTTCTATTTGCCAGACGCATTGGAAATGTTTTCCTCTGGCATTCGCACCAACAGTCGCAGTTTGCTTAACTCAGGAGCTCTGAGAATGGAACGGCAAGAGGTGTTCCGCTTTCGTCATAAACAGTGCTCCAGAGCGCTTGGCAACGGGCAGAACGAAACGTGTGTGCGGGATAGTGACCATTCACGCCTAGTGCTGGCAATGCACGAGCACTGCCAAAAGGCAAAGGAAGGCGCTTAGCATCCTGCTTGTGCGCAAAGCTTTCAGAATGCCAGAGGACCGTAGCTGTGGTAACCCGGCTTGCTCATTTGACGTTAGATGTCACCTACAAGAACTTCACCAGCATCTGGTTTATGCTGCTACCTGTTGTTAGGCAACAACAAGAGCACATGTAGCAAATGCTTTTTCCTTGCCCATTTTGCTAGGCCACGCTCTTCTGTGGCTCTTTAGTGCTTGCCAATCTTTTATGTGCGTGCTGCTGCTTCCATCTGACAAGGAGCACAGCCTTCTGACAGCCGCTTTACACTTGCCTAAGAAAGAGTTTGGCCATTTACATGTGCTGCAAATCTGTGTGTAAGGCGCAGGAGCAAGCTCCTGACAAATGTGTTCTCCCGGTTCAGTTTCTATTTGCCAGACGCATTGGAAATGTTTTCCTCTGGCATTCGCACCAACAGTCGCAGTTTGCTTAACTCAGGAGCTCTGAGAATGGAACGGCAAGAGGTGTTCCGCTTTCGTCATAAACAGTGCTCCAGAGCGCTTGGCAACGGGCACAACGAATCGTGTGTGCGGGATAGTGACCATTCACGCCTAGTGCTGGCAATGCACGAGAACAGCCAAAGGGCAAAAGAAGGCGCTTAGCATTCGGCTTGTGCTCAAAGCTTTCAGACTGCCAGAAGAGCGCAGCTGCGGCAAGCCAGCTGGCTCATTTGACGTTAGCTGTCGCCTGCAAGAACTTCACCCACATCTGGTTTAAGCTTCTACCTGTTGTTAGGCGACAACAAGGGCACATGTAGCAAATGCTTTTTCCTGGCCCATTTTGCCAGGCCACGCTCTTCTGTGGCTCTTTAGTTCTTGCCAAACTCCTATGTGCGTGCTGCTTCTTCCATCTGACAAGCAGCACAGCCTTCTGACAGATGCTTTTAACTTGCCTAAGAAAGAGCTTGGCCATTGGAATGTGCGACAACTCTGTGTGTGCGGAAGGCGCAGGTGCCAGCTCCTGACAAATGTGTTCTCCCGGTTCAGTTTCTATTTGCCAGACGCATTGGAAATGTTTTCCTCTGGCATTCGCACCAACAGTCGCAGTTTGCTTAACTCAGGAGCTCTGAGAATGGAACAGAAAGAGGTGTTCCGCTTTCGTCATAAACAGTGCTCCAGAGCGCTTGGCAACGGGCACAACGAAACGTGTGTGCGGGATAGTGACCATTCACGCCTAGTGCTGGCAATGCACGAGCACTGACAAAAGGCAAAGGAAGGCGCTTTGCATCCGGCTTGTGCGCAAAGCTTTCAGACTGCCAGAGGACCGTAGCTGTGGTAAGCCGGCTTGCTCATTTGACGTTAGATGCCACCGGCAAGAACTTCACCCGCATCTGGTTTATGCTGCTACCTGTTGTTAGGCGACAACAAGGGCACATGTAGCAAATGCTATTTCCTGGCACATTTTGCTAGGCCACGCTCTTCTGTGGCTCTTTAGTGCTTGCCAAACTCCTATGTTCGTGCGGCTGCTTCCATCTGACAAGGAGCACAGCCTTCTGACTGCCGCTTTAAAATTGCCTAAGAAAGAGTTTGGCCATTTAGACGTGCTGCAAATCTGTGTGTAAGGTGCAGGTGCAAGCTCCTGACAAATGTGTTCTCCCGGTTCAGTTTCAATTTGCCAGACGCATTGGAAATGTTTTCCTCTGGCATTCGCACCAAGAGTTGCAGTTTGCTTAACTCAGGAGCTCTGAGCATGGAACAGCAAGAGGTGTTCCGCTTTCGTCATAAACAGTACTCCAGAGCGCTTGGCAACGGGCACAACGAATCGTGTGTGCGGGATAGTGACCATTCACGCCTAGTGCTGGCAATGCACGAGAACTGCCAAAGGGCAAAGGATAGCGCTTAGCATTCGGCTTGTGTACAAAGCTTTCAGACTGCCAGAAGAGCGCAGCTGCAGTAAGCCGGCTTGCTCATTTGACGTTAGCTGTCGCCTGCAAGAACTTCACCAGCATCTGGTTTATGCTGCTGTATGTTGTTAGGCAACAACAAGGGCACATGTAGCAAATGCTTTTTCCTGGCCCATTTTGCTAGGCCACGCTCTTCTGTGGCTCTTTAGTGCTTGCCAATCTTTTATGTGCGTGCTGCTGCTTCCATCTGACAAGGAGCACAGCCTTCTGACAGCCGCTTTACACTTGCCTAAGAAAGAGTTTGGCCATTTACATGTGCTGCAAATCTGTGTGTAAGGCGCAGGTGCAAGCTCCTGACAAATGTGTTCTCCCGGTTCAGTTTCTATTTGCCAGACGCATTGGAAATGTTTTCCGATGGGATTCGCACCAACAGTCGCAGTTTGCTTAACTCAGGAGCTCTGAGAATGGAACGGCAAGAGGTGTTCCGCTTTCGTCATAAACAGTGCTCCAGAGCGCTTGGCAACGGGCAGAACGAAACGTGTGTGCGGGATAGTGACCATTCACGCCTAGTGCTGGCAATGCACGAGCACTGCCAAAAGGCAAAGGAAGGCGCTTAGCATCCTGCTTGTGCGCAAAGCTTTCAGAATGCCAGAGGACCGTAGCTGTGGTAACCCGGCTTGCTCATTTGACGTTAGATGTCACCTGCAAGAACTTCACCAGCATCTGGTTTATGCTGCTACCTGTTGTTAGGCAACAACAAGAGCACATGTAGCAAATGCTTTTTCCTTGCCCATTTTGCTAGGCCACGCTCTTCTGTGGCTCTTTAGTGCTTGCCAAACTCCTATGTGCGTGCTGCTGCTTCCATCTGACAAGGAGCACAGCCTTCTGACAGAAGCTTTCAACTTGCCTAAGAAAGAGCTTGGCCATTGGAATGTGCGGCATGTCTGTGTGTGCGGAAGGCGCAGGTGCCAGCTCCTGACAAATGTGTTCTCACGGTTCAGTTTCTATTTGCCAGACGCATTGGAAATGTTTTCCTCTGGCATTCGCACCAACAGTCGCAGTTTGCTTGACTCAGGAGCTCTGAGAATGGAGCGGCAAGAGGTGTTCCGCTTTCGTCATAAACAGTGCTCAAGAGCGCTTGGCAACGGGCACAACGAATCGTGTGTGCGGGATAGTGACCATTCACGCCTAGTGCTGGCAATGCACGAGAACTGCCAAAGGGCAAAGGAAGGCGCTTAGCATTCGGCTTGTGCACAATGCTTTCAGACTGCCAGAAGAGCGCAGCTGCGATAAGCCAGCTTGCTCATTTGACGTTAGCTGTCGCCTGCAAGAACTTCACTCGCATCTGGTTTATGCTTCTACCTGTTGTTAGGCGACAACAAGGGCACATGTAGCAAATGCTTTTTCCTGGCCCTGTTTTGCTAGGCCACGCTCTTCTGTGGCTCTTTAGTGCTTGCCAAACTCCTATGTGCGTGCTGCTGGTTCCATCTGACAAAGAGCACAGCCTTCTGACAGAAGCTTTCAACTTGCCTAAGAAAGAGCTTGGCCATTGGAATGTGCGGCAAGTCTGTGTGTGCGGAAGGCGCAGGTGCCAGCTCCTGACAAATGTGTTCTCCCGGTTCAGTTTCTATTTGCCAGACGCTTTGGAAATGTTTTCTTCTGGCATTAGCACCAAGATTCGCAGTTTGCTTAACTCAGGAGCTCTGAGAATGGAACAGCAAGAGGTGTTCCGCTTTCGTCATAAACAGTGCTCCAGAGCGCTTGGCAACGGGCACAACGAATCGTGTGTGCGGGATAGTGACCATTCACGCCTAGTGCTGGCAATGCACGAGCACTGCCAAAAGGCAAAGGAAGGCGCTTAGCATCCGGCTTGTGCGCATAGCTTTTAGACTGCCAGAGGACCGTAGCTGTGGTAAGCCGGCTTGCTCATTTGACGTTAGCTGTCGCCTGCAAGAACTTCACCCACATCTGGTTTATGCTGCTGTATGTTGTTAGGCGACAACAAGGGCACATGTAGCAAATGCTTTTTCCTGGGCCATTTTGCTAGGCCACACTCTTCTGTGGCTCTTTAGTGCTTGCAAAACTCCGATGTGCGTGCTGCTGCTTCCATCTGACAAGGAGCACAGCCTTCTAACAGCCGCTTTCAACTTGCCTAAGAAAGAGCTTGGCCATTGGAATGTGCGGCAAGTCTGTGTGTGCGGAAGGCGCAGGTGCCAGCTCCTGACAAATGTGTTCTCCCGGTTCAGTTTCTATTTGCCAGACGCATTGGAAATGTTTTCCGATGGGATTCGCACCAACAGTCGCAGATTGCTTAACTCAGGAGCTCTGAATATGGAACGGCAAGAGGTGTTCCACTTTCGTCATAAACAGTGCTCCAGAGCGCTTGGCAACGGGCACAACGAATCGTGTGTGCGGGATAGTGACCATTCACGCCTAGTGCTGGCAATTCACGAGAACTGCCAAAGGGCAAAAGAAGATGCTTAGCATTCGGCTTGTGCACAAAGCTTTCAGACTGCCAGAAGAGCGCAGCTGCGGTAAGCCGGCTTGCTCATTTGACGTTAGCTGTCGCCTGCAAGAACTTCACCCGCATCTGGTTTATGCTTTTACCTGTTGTTAGGCGACAACAAGGGCACATGTAGCAAATGCTTTTTCCTGGCCCATTTTGCTAGGCCACGCTCTTCTGTGGCTCTTTAGTGCTTGACAAACTCCTATGTGCGTGCTGCTGCTTCCATCTGACAAGGAGCACAGCCTTCTGACAGAAGCTTTCAACTTGCCTAAGAAAGAGCTTGGCCATTGGAATGTGCGGCAAGTCTGTGTGTGCGGAAGGCGCAGGTGCCAGCTCCTGACAAATGAGTTCTCCTGGTTCACTTTCTATTTGCCAGACGCATTGGAAATGTTTTCCGATGGGATTCGCACCAACAGTCGCAGTTTGCTTCACTGAGGAGCTCTGAATATGGAACGGCAAGAGGTGTTCCGCTTCCGTCATAAACTGTGCTCCAGAGCGCTTGGCAACGGGCACAACGAATCGTGTGTGCGGGATATTGACCATTCACGCCTAGTGCTGGCAATGCACGAGAACTGCCAAAGGGCCAAGGAAGGCGCTTAGCATTCGGCTTGTGTACAAAGCTTTCAGCTGCCAGAAGAGCGCAGCTGCGGTAAGCCGGCTTGCTCATTTGACGTTAGCTGTCGCCTGCAAGAACTTCACCCACATCTGGTTTATGCTGCTGTATGTTGTTAGGCAACAACAAGGGCACATGTAGCAAATGCTATTTTCTGGCCCATTTTGCTAGGCCACGCTCTTCTGTGGCTCTGTAGTGCTTGCCAAACTCCTATGTTCGTGCGGCTGCTTCCATCTGACAAGGAGCACAGCCTTCTGACTGCCGCTTTAAAATTGCCTAAGAAAGAGTTTGGCCATTTAGACGTGCTGCAAATCTGTGTGTAAGGTGCAGGTGCAAGCTCCTGACAAATGTGTTCTCCCGGTTCAGTTTCTATTTGCCAGACGCATTGGAAATGTTTTCCTCTGGCATTCGCACCAACAGTCACAGTTTGCTTAACTCAGGAGCTCTGAGAATGGAACAGCAAGAGGTGTTCCGCTTTCGTCATAAACTGTGCTCCAGAGCGCTTGGCAACGGGCACAACGAATCGTGTGTGCGGGATAGTGACCATTCACGCCTAGTGCTGGCAATGCACGAGCAGTGCCAAAAGGCAAAGGAAGGCGCTTAGCATTCGGCTTGTGCTCAAAGCTTTCAGACTGCCAGAAGAGCGCAGCTGCCGTAAGCCAGCTTGCTCATTTGACGTTAGCTGTCGCCTGCAAGAACTTCACTCGCATCTGGTTTAGGCTTCTACCTGTTTTTAGGCGACAACAAGGGCACATGTAGCAAATGCTTTTTCCTGGCCCATTTTGCTAGGCCACGCTCTTCTTTGGCTCTTTAGTGCTTGACAAACTCCTATGTTCGTGCGGCTACTTCCATCTGACAAGGAGCACAGCCTTCTGACTGCCGCTTTCAACTTCCCTAAGAAAGAGCTAGGCCATTGGAATGTGCGGCAAGTCTGTGTGTGCGGAAGGCACAGGTGCCAGCTCCTGACAAATGTGTTCTCCCATTTCAGTTTCTATTTGCCAGACGCACTGGAAATGGTTTCCTCTGGCATTCGCACCAAGAGTCGCAGTTTGCTTAACTCAGGAGCTCTGAGAATGGAACGGCAAGAGGTGTTCTGCTTTCGTCATAAACAGTGCTCCAGAGCGCTTGGCAACGGGCAGAACGAATCGTGTGTGCGGGATAGTGACCATTCACGCCTAGTGCTGGCAATGCACGAGAACTGCCAAAGGGCAAAAGAAGGCGCTTAGCATTCGGCTTGTGCACAAAGCTTTCAGACTGCCAGAAGAGCGCAGCTGCGGTAAGCCAGCTTGCTCATCTGACGTTAGCTGTCGCCTGCAAGAACTTCACTCGCATCTGGTTTATGCTTCTACCTGTTGTTAGGCGACAACAAGGGCACATGTAGCAAATGCTTTTTCCTGCCCTGTTTTGCTAGGCCACACTCTTCTGTGGCTCTTTAGTGCTTGCCAAACTCCTATGTGCGTGCTGCTGCTTCCATCTGACAAGGAGCACAGCCTTCTGACAGCAGCTTTCAACTTGCCTAAGAAAGAGCTTGGCCATTGGAATGTGCGGCAAGTCTGTGTGTGCGGAAGGCGCAGGTGCCAGCTCCTGACAAATGTGTTCTCCCGGTTCAGTTTCTATTTGCCAGACGCATCGGAAATGTTTTCCGATGGGATTCGCACCAACAGTCGCAGATTGCTTAACTGAGGAGCTCTGAATATGGAATGGCAAGAGGTGTTCCGCTTTCGTCATAAACAGTGCTCCAGAGCGCTCGGCAACAGGCACAACAAAACGTGTGTGCGGGATAGTGACCATTCACGCCTACTGCTGGCAAAGCACGAGCAGTGCCAAAAGGCAAAGGAAGGCGCTTAGCATCCGGCTTGTGCGCAAAGCTTTCAGACTGCCAGAGGACCGCAGCTGCGGTAAGCTGGCTTGCTCATTTGGCGTTAGATGTCACCTGCAAGAACTTCGCCCGCATCTGGTTTATGCTGCTGTATGTTGTTAGGCGACAACAAGGGCACATGTAGCAAATGCTTTTTCCTGGCCCATTTTGCTAGGCCACGCTCTTCTGTGGCTCTTTAGTGCTTGCCAAACTCCTATGTGCGTGCTGCTGGTTCCATCTGACAAGGAGCACAGCCTTCTGACTGCCGCTTTCAACTTGCCTAAGAAAGAGCTTGGCCATTGGAATGTGCGGCAAGTCTGTGTGTGCGGAAGACGCAGGTGCCAGCTCCTGACAAATGTGTTCTCCCGGATCAGTTTCTATTTGCCAGACGCATTGGAAATGTTTTCCTCTGGCATTCGTGCCAAATGTCACAGATTGCTTAACTCAGGAGCTCTGAGAATGGAACGGCAAGAGGTGTTCCGCTTTCGTCATAAACAGTGCTCCAGAGCGCTTGGCAACGGGCACAACGAATCGTGTGTGCGGGATAGTGACCATTCACGCCTAGTGCTGGCAATGCACGAGAACTGCCAAAAGGCAAAGGAAGGCGCTTAGCATCCGGCTTGTGCGCAAAGCTTTCAGACTGCCAGAGGACGGTAGCTGCGGTAAGCCGGCTTGCTCATTTGACGTTAGCTGTCGCCTGCAAGAACTTCACTCGCATCTGGTTTAAGCTTCTACCTGTTGTTAGGCGACAACAAGGGCACATGTAGCAAATGCTTTTTCCTGGCCCATTTTGCTAAGCCACACTCTTCTGTGGCTCTTTAGTGCTTGCCAAACTCCTATGTTCGTGCGGCTGCTTCCATCTGACAAGGAGCACAGCCTTCTGACAGAAGCTTTCAACTTGCCTAAGAAAGAGCTTGGCCATTGGAATGTGCGGCAAGTCTGTGTGTGCGGAAGGCGCAGGTGCCAGCTCCTGACAAATGTGTTCTCCCGGTTCAGTTTCTATTTGCCAGACGCATTGGAAATGTTTTCCGATGGGATTCGCACCAACAGTCGCAGTTTGCTTCACTGAGGAGCTCTGAATATGGAACGGCAAGAGGTGTTGCGCTTCCGTCATAAACTGTGCTCCAGAGCGCTTGGCAACGGGCACAACGAATCGTGTGTGCGGGATAGTGACCATTCACGCCTAGTGCTGGCAATGCACGAGAACTGCCAAAGGGCAAAGGATAGCGCTTAGCATTCGGCTTGTGTACAAAGCTTTCAGACTGCCAGAAGAGCGCAGCTGCAGTAAGCCGGCTTGCTCATTTGACGTTAGCTGTCGCCTGCAAGAACTTCACCCACATCTGGTTTATGCTGCTGTATGTTGTTAGGCAACAACAAGGGCACATGTAGCAAATGCTTTTTCCTGGCCCATTTTGCTAGGCCACGCTCTTCTGTGGCTCATTAGTGCTTGCCAATCTTTTATGTGCGTGCTGCTGCTTCCATCTGACAAGGAGCACAGCCTTCTGACAGCCGCTTTACACTTGCCTAAGAAAGAGTTTGGCCATTTACATGTGCTGCAAATCTGTGTGTAAGGCGCAGGTGCAAGCTCCTGACAAATGTGTTCTCCCGGTTCAGTTTCTATTTGCCAGACGCATTGGAAATGTTTTCCTCTGGCATTCGCACCAACAGTCGCAGTTTGCTTAACTCAGGAGCTCTGAGAATGGAACGGCAAGAGGTGTTCCGCTTTCGTCATAAACAGTGCTCCAGAGCGCTTGGCAACGGGCAGAACGAAACGTGTGTGCGGGATAGTGACCATTCACGCCTAGTGCTGGCAATGCACGAGCACTGCCAAAAGGCAAAGGAAGGCGCTTAGCATCCTGCTTGTGCGCAAAGCTTTCAGAATGCCAGAGGACCGTAGCTGTGGTAACCCGGCTTGCTCATTTGACGTTAGATGTCACCTACAAGAACTTCACCAGCATCTGGTTTATGCTGCTACCTGTTGTTAGGCGACAAGAGCACATGTAGCAAATGCTTTTTCCTTGCCCATTTTGCTAGGCCACGCTCTTCTGTGGCTCTTTAGTGCTTGCCAATCTTTTATGTGCGTGCTGCTGCTTCCATCTGACAAGGAGCACAGCCTTCTGACAGCCGCTTTACACTTGCCTAAGAAAGAGTTTGGCCATTTACATGTGCTGCAAATCTGTGTGTAAGGCGCAGGAGCAAGCTCCTGACAAATGTGTTCTCCCGGTTCAGTTTCTATTTGCCAGACGCATTGGAAATGTTTTCCTCTGGCATTCGCACCAACAGTCGCAGTTTGCTTAACTCAGGAGCTCTGAGAATGGAACGGCAAGAGGTGTTCCGCTTTCGTCATAAACAGTGCTCCAGAGCGCTTGGCAACGGGCACAACGAATCGTGTGTGCGGGATAGTGACCATTCACGCCTAGTGCTGGCAATGCACGAGAACAGCCAAAGGGCAAAAGAAGGCGCTTAGCATTCGGCTTGTGCTCAAAGCTTTCAGACTGCCAGAAGAGCGCAGCTGCGGCAAGCCAGCTGGCTCATTTGACGTTAGCTGTCGCCTGCAAGAACTTCACCCACATCTGGTTTAAGCTTCTACCTGTTGTTAGGCGACAACAAGGGCACATGTAGCAAATGCTTTTTCCTGGCCCATTTTGCCAGGCCACGCTCTTCTGTGGCTCTTTAGTTCTTGCCAAACTCCTATGTGCGTGCTGCTTCTTCCATCTGACAAGGAGCACAGCCTTCTGACAGATGCTTTTAACTTGCCTAAGAAAGAGCTTGGCCATTGGAATGTGCGACAACTCTGTGTGTGCGGAAGGCGCAGGTGCCAGCTCCTGACAAATGTGTTCTCCCGGTTCAGTTTCTATTTGCCAGACGCATTGGAAATGTTTTCCTCTGGCATTCGCACCAACAGTCGCAGTTTGCTTAACTCAGGAGCTCTGAGAATGGAACAGAAAGAGGTGTTCCGCTTTCGTCATAAACAGTGCTCCAGAGCGCTTGGCAACGGGCACAACGAAACGTGTGTGCGGGATAGTGACCATTCACGCCTAGTGCTGGCAATGCACGAGCACTGACAAAAGGCAAAGGAAGGCGCTTTGCATCCGGCTTGTGCGCAAAGCTTTCAGACTGCCAGAGGACCGTAGCTGTGGTAAGCCGGCTTGCTCATTTGACGTTAGATGCCACCGGCAAGAACTTCACCCGCATCTGGTTTATGCTGCTACCTGTTGTTAGGCGACAACAAGGGCACATGTAGCAAATGCTATTTCCTGGCACATTTTGCTAGGCCACGCTCTTCTGTGGCTCTTTAGTGCTTGCCAAACTCCTATGTTCGTGCGGCTGCTTCCATCTGACAAGGAGCACAGCCTTCTGACTGCCGCTTTAAAATTGCCTAAGAAAGAGTTTGGCCATTTAGACGTGCTGCAAATCTGTGTGTAAGGTGCAGGTGCAAGCTCCTGACAAATGTGTTCTCCCGGTTCAGTTTCAATTTGCCAGACGCATTGGAAATGTTTTCCTCTGGCATTCGCACCAAGAGTCGCAGTTTGCTTAACTCAGGAGCTCTGAGCATGGAACAGCAAGAGGTGTTCCGCTTTCGTCATAAACAGTACTCCAGAGCGCTTGGCAACGGGCACAACGAATCGTGTGTGCGGGATAGTGACCATTCACGCCTAGTGCTGGCAATGCACGAGCACTGCCAAAGGGGAAAAGAAGATGCTTAGCATTCCGCTTGTGCACAAAGATTTCAGACTGCCAGAAGAGCGCAGCTGCGGTAAGCCGGCTTGCTCATTTGACGTTAGATGTCGCCTGCAAGAACTTCACCCGCATCTGGTTTATGCTGCTACCAGTTGTTAGGCGACAACAAGGGCACATGTAGCAAATGCTTTTTCCTGGCCCATTTTGCTAGGCCACGCTCTTCTGTGGCTCTTTAGTGCTTGCCAAACTCCTATGTGCGTGCTGCTGGTTCCATCTGACAAAGAGCACAGCCTTCTGACAGAAGCTTTCAACTTGCCTAAGAAAGAGCTTGGCCATTGGAATGTGCGGCATGTCTGTGTGTGCGGAAGGCGCAGGTGCCAGCTCCTGACAAATGTGTTCTCCCGGTTCAGTTTCTATTTGCCAGACGCATTGGAAATGTTTTCCGATGGGATTCGCACCAACAGTCGCAGTTTGCTTAACTCAGGAGCTCTGAATATGGAACGGCAAGAGGTGTTCCGCTTTCGTCATAAACAGTGCTCCAGAGCGCTTGGCAACGGGCACAACGAATCGTGTGTGCGGGATAGTGACCATACACGCCTAGTGCTGGCAATTCACGAGAACTGCCAAAGGGCAAAAGAAGATGCTTAGCATTCGGCTTGTGCACAAAGCTTTCAGACTGCCAGAAGAGCGCAGCTGCGGTAAGCTGGCTTGCTCATTTGACGTTAGCTGTCGCCTGCAAGAACTTCACCCGCATCTAGTTTATGCTTCTACCTGTTGTTAGGCGACAACAAGGGCACATGTAGCAAATGCTTTTTCCTGGCCCATTTTGCTAGGCCACGCTCTTCTGTGGCTCTTTAGTGCTTGACAAACTCCTATGTGCGTGCTGCTGCTTCAATCTGACAAGGAGCACAGCCTTCTGACAGAAGCTTTCAACTTGCCTAAGCAAGAGCTTGGCCATTGGAATGTGCGGCAAGTCTGTGTGTGCGGAAGGCGCAGGTGCCAGCTCCTTACAAATGTGTTCTCCCGGTTCACTTTCTATTTGCCAGACGCATTGGAAATGTTTTCCGATGGGATTCGCACCAACAGTCGCAGTTTGCTTCACTGAGGAGCTCTGAATATGGAACGGCAAGAGGTGTTCCGCTTCCGTCATAAACTGTGCTCCAGAGCGCTTGGCAACGGGCACAACGAATCGTGTGTGCGGGATAGTGACCATTCACGCCTAGTGCTGGCAATGCACGAGAACTGCCAAAGGGCAAAGGATAGCGCTTAGCATTCGGCTTGTGTACAAAGCTTTCAGACTGCCAGAAGAGCGCAGCTGCAGTAAGCCGGCTTGCTCATTTGACGTTAGCTGTCGCCTGCAAGAACTTCGCCCACATCTGGTTTATGCTGCTGTATGTTGTTAGGCAACAACAAGGGCACATGTAGCAAATGCTTTTTCCTGGCCCATTTTGCTAGGCCACGCTCTTCTGTGGCTCTTTAGTGCTTGCCAATCTTTTATGTGCGTGCTGCTGCTTCCATCTGACAAGGAGCACAGCCTTCTGACAGCCGCTTTACACTTGCCTAAGAAAGAGTTTGGCCATTTACATGTGCTGCAAATCTGTGTGTAAGGCGCAGGTGCAAGCTCCTGACAAATGTGTTCTCCCGGTTCAGTTTCTATTTGCCAGACGCATTGGAAATGTTTTCCTCTGGCATTCGCACCAACAGTCGCAGTTTGCTTAACTCAGGAGCTCTGAGAATGGAACGGCAAGAGGTGTTCCGCTTTCGTCATAAACAGTGCTCCAGAGCGCTTGGCAACGGGCAGAACGAAACGTGTGTGCGGGATAGTGACCATTCACGCCTAGTGCTGGCAATGCACGAGCACTGCCAAAAGGCAAAGGAAGGCGCTTAGCATCCTGCTTGTGCGCAAAGCTTTCAGAATGCCAGAGGACCGTAGCTGTGGTAACCCGGCTTGCTCATTTGACGTTAGATGTCACCTGCAAGAACTTCACCCGCATCTGGTTTATGCTGCTACCTGTTGTTAGGGAACAACAAGAGCACATGTAGCAAATGCTTTTTCCTGGCCCATTTTGCTAGGCCACGCTCTTCTGTGGCTCTTTAGTGCTTGCCAAACTCCTATGTGCGTGCTGCTTCTTCCATCTGACAAGGAGCACAGCCTTCTGACAGAAGCTTTCAACTTGCCTAAGAAAGAGCTTGGCCATTGGAATGTGCGGCAAGTCTGTGTGTGCGGAAGGCGCAGGTGCCAGCTCCTGACAAATGTGTTCTCACGGTTCAGTTTCTATTTGCCAGACGCATTGGAAATGTTTTCCTCTGGCATTCGCACCAAGAGTCGCAGATTGCTTGACTCAGGAGCTCTGAGAATGGAGCGGCAAGAGGTGTTCCGCTTTCGTCATAAACAGTGCTCCAGAGCGCTTGGCAACGGGCACAACGAATCGTGTGTGCGGGATAGTGACCATTCACGCCTAGTGCTGGCAATGCACGAGCACTGCCAAAAGGCAAAGGAAGGCGCTTAGCATCCTGCTTGTGCGCAAAGCTTTCAGAATGCCAGAGGACCGTAGCTGTGGTAACCCGGCTTGCTCATTTGACGTTAGATGTCACCTGCAAGAACTTCACCCGCATCTGGTTTATGCTGCTACCTGTTGTTAGGGAACAACAAGAGCACATGTAGCAAATGCTTTTTCCTGGCCCATTTTGCTAGGCCACGCTCTTCTGTGGCTCTTTAGTGCTTGCCAAACTCCTATGTGCGTGCTGCTGCTTCCATCTGACAAGGAGCACAGCCTTCTGACAGAAGCTTTCAACTTGCCTAAGAAAGAGCTTGGCCATTGGAATGTGCGGCAAGTCTGTGTGTGCGGAAGGCGCAGGTGCCAGCTCCTGACAAATGTGTTCTCCCGGTTCAGTTTCTATTTGCCAGACGCATTGGAAATGTTTTCCTCTGGCATTCGCACCAACAGTCACAGTTTGCTTAACTCAGGAGCTCTGAGAATGGAACGGCAAGAGGTGTTCCGCTTTCGTCATAAACAGTGCTCAAGAGCGCTTGGCAACGGGCACAACGAATCGTGTGTGCGGGATAGTGACCATTCACGCCTAGTGCTGGCAATGCACGAGAACTGCCAAAGGGCAAAGGAAGGCGCTTAGCATTCGGCTTGTGCACAATGCTTTCAGACTGCCAGAAGAGCGCAGCTGCGATAAGCCAGCTTGCTCATTTGACGTTAGCTGTCGCCTGCAAGAACTTCACCCGCATCTGGTTTATGCTTCTACCTGTTGTTAGGCGACAACAAGGGCACATGTAGCAAATGCTTTTTCCTGGCCCTGTTTTGCTAGGCCACGCTCTTCTGTGGCTCTTTAGTGCTTGCCAAACTCCTATGTGCGTGCTGCTGGTTCCATCTGACAAAGAGCACAGCCTTCTGACAGAAGCTTTCAACTTGCCTAAGAAAGAGCTTGGCCATTGGAATGTGCGGCAAGTCTGTGTGTGCGGAAGGCGCAGGTGCCAGCTCCTGACAAATGTGTTCTCCCGGTTCAGTTTCTATTTGCCAGACGCATTGGAAATGTTTTCCGATGGGATTCGCACCAACAGTCGCAGATTGCTTAACTCAGGAGCTCTGAATATGGAACGGCAAGAGGTGTTCCACTTTCGTCATAAACAGTGCTCCAGAGCGCTTGGCAACGGGCACAACGAATCGTGTGTGCGGGATAGTGACCATTCACGCCTAGTGCTGGCAATTCACGAGAACTGCCAAAGGGCAAAAGAAGATGCTTAGCATTCGGCTTGTGCACAAAGCTTTCAGACTGCCAGAAGAGCGCAGCTGCGGTAAGCCGGCTTGCTCATTTGACGTTAGCTGTCGCCTGCAAGAACTTCACCCGCATCTGGTTTATGCTTCTACCTGTTGTTAGGCGACAACAAGGGCACATGTAGCAAATGCTTTTTCCTGGCCCATTTTGCTAGGCCACGCTCTTCTGTGGCTCTTTAGTGCTTGACAAACTCCTATGTGCGTGCTGCTGCTTCCATCTGACAAGGAGCACAGCCTTCTGACAGAAGCTTTCAACTTGCCTAAGAAAGAGCTTGGCCATTGGAATGTGCGGCAAGTCTGTGTGTGCGGAAGGCGCAGGTGCCAGCTCCTGACAAATGAGTTCTCCTGGTTCACTTTCTATTTGCCAGACGCATTGGAAATGTTTTCCGATGGGATTCGCACCAACAGTCGCAGTTTGCTTCACTGAGGAGCTCTGAATATGGAACGGCAAGAGGTGTTCCGCTTCCGTCATAAACTGTGCTCCAGAGCGCTTGGCAACGGGCACAACGAATCGTGTGTGCGGGATATTGACCATTCACGCCTAGTGCTGGCAATGCACGAGAACTGCCAAAGGGCAAAGGAAGGCGCTTAGCATTCGGCTTGTGTACAAAGCTTTCAGCTGCCAGAAGAGCGCAGCTGCGGTAAGCCGGCTTGCTCATTTGACGTTAGCTGTCGCCTGCAAGAACTTCACCCACATCTGGTTTATGCTGCTGTATGTTGTTAGGCAACAACAAGGGCACATGTAGCAAATGCTATTTTCTGGCCCATTTTGCTAGGCCACGCTCTTCTGTGGCTCTTTAGTGCTTGCCAAACTCCTATGTTCGTGCGGCTGCTTCCATCTGACAAGGAGCACAGCCTTCTGACTGCCGCTTTAAAATTGCCTAAGAAAGAGTTTGGCCATTTAGACGTGCTGCAAATCTGTGTGTAAGGTGCAGGTGCAAGCTCCTGACAAATGTGTTCTCCCGGTTCAGTTTCTATTTGCCAGACGCATTGGAAATGGTTTCCTCTGGCATTCGCACCAAGAGTCGCAGTTTGCTTAACTCAGGAGCTCTGAGAATGGAACGGCAAGAGGTGTTCTGCTTTCGTCATAAACAGTGCTCCAGAGCGCTTGGCAACGGGCAGAACGAATCGTGTGTGCGGGATAGTGACCATTCACGCCTAGTGCTGGCAATGCACGAGAACTGCCAAAGGGCAAAAGAAGGCGCTTAGCATTCGGCTTGTGCACAAAGCTTTCAGACTGCCAGAAGAGCGCAGCTGCGGTAAGCCAGCTTGCTCATCTGACGTTAGCTGTCGCCTGCAAGAACTTCACTCGCATCTGGTTTATGCTTCTACCTGTTGTTAGGCGACAACAAGGGCACATGTAGCAAATGCTTTTTCCTGCCCTGTTTTGCTAGGCCACACTCTTCTGTGGCTCTTTAGTGCTTGCCAAACTCCTATGTGCGTGCTGCTGCTTCCATCTGACAAGGAGCACAGCCTTCTGACAGCAGCTTTCAACTTGCCTAAGAAAGAGCTAGGCCATTGGAATGTGCGGCAAGTCTGTGTGTGCGGAAGGCGCAGGTGCCAGCTCCTGACAAATGTGTTCTCCCGGTTCAGTTTCTATTTGCCAGACGCATCGGAAATGTTTTCCGATGGGATTCGCACCAACAGTCGCAGATTGCTTAACTGAGGAGCTCTGAATATGGAATGGCAAGAGGTGTTCCGCTTTCGTCATAAACAGTGCTCCAGAGCGCTCGGCAACAGGCACAACAAAACGTGTGTGCGGGATAGTGACCATTCACGCCTACTGCTGGCAAAGCACGAGCAGTGCCAAAAGGCAAAGGAAGGCGCTTAGCATCCGGCTTGTGCGCAAAGCTTTCAGACTGCCAGAGGACCGCAGCTGCGGTAAGCTGGCTTGCTCATTTGGCGTTAGATGTCACCTGCAAGAACTTCGCCCGCATCTGGTTTATGCTGCTGTATGTTGTTAGGCGACAACAAGGGCACATGTAGCAAATGCTTTTTCCTGGCCCATTTTGCTAGGCCACGCTCTTCTGTGGCTGTTTAGTGCTTGCCAAACTCCTATGTGCGTGCTGCTGGTTCCATCTGACAAGGAGCACAGCCTTCTGACTGCCGCTTTCAACTTGCCTAAGAAAGAGCTTGGCCATTGGAATGTGCGGCAAGTCTGTGTGTGCGGAAGACGCAGGTGCCAGCTCCTGACAAATGTGTTCTCCCGGATCAGTTTCTATTTGCCAGACGCATTGGAAATGTTTTCCTCTGGCATTCGCGCCAAATGTCACAGATTGCTTAACTCAGGAGCTCTGAGAATGGAACGGCAAGAGGTGTTCCGCTTTCGTCATAAACAGTGCTCCAGAGCGCTTGGCAACGGGCACAACGAATCGTGTGTGCGGGATAGTGACCATTCACGCCTAGTGCTGGCAATGCACGAGAACTGCCAAAAGGCAAAGGAAGGCGCTTAGCATCCGGCTTGTGCGCAAAGCTTTCAGACTGCCAGAGGACGGTAGCTGCGGTAAGCTGGCTTGCTCATTTGACGTTAGCTGTCGCCTGCAAGAACTTCACTCGCATCTGGTTTAAGCTTCTACCTGTTGTTAGGCGACAACAAGGGCACATGTAGCAAATGCTTTTTCCTGGCCCATTTTGCTAAGCCACACTCTTCTGTGGCTCTTTAGTGCTTGCCAAACTCCTATGTTCGTGCGGCTGCTTCCATCTGACAAGGAGCACAGCCTTCTGACAGAAGCTTTCAACTTGCCTAAGAAAGAGCTTGGCCATTGGAATGTGCGGCAAGTCTGTGTGTGCGGAAGGCGCAGGTGCCAGCTCCTGACAAATGTGTTCTCCCGGTTCAGTTTCTATTTGCCAGACGCATTGGAAATGTTTTCCGATGGGATTCGCACCAACAGTCGCAGTTTGCTTAACTCAGGAGCTCTGAATATGGAACGGCAAGAGGTGTTCCGCCTTCGTCATAAACAGTGCTCCAGAGCGCTTGGCAATGGGCAGAACGAATCGTGTGTGCGGGATAGTGACCATTCACGCCTAGTGCTGGCAATTCACGAGAACTGCCAAAGGGCAAAAGAAGATGCTTAGCATTCGGCTTGTGCGCAAAGCTTTCAGACTGCCAGAGGACCGTAGCTGTGGTAAGCCGGCTTGCTCATTTGACGTTAGCTGTCGCCTGCAAGAACTTCACCCGCATCTGGTTTATGCTTCTACCTGTTGTTAGGCAACAACAAGGGCACATGTAGCAAATGCTTTTTCCTGGCCCATTTTGCTAGGCCACGCTCTTCTGTGGCTCTTTAGTGCTTGACAAACTCCTATGTGCGTGCTGCTGCTTCCATCTGACAAGGAGCACAGCCTTCTGACTGCCGCTTTAAAATTGCCTAAGAAAGAGTTTGGCCATTTAGACGTGCTGCAAATCTCTGTGTAAGGTGCAGGTGCAAGCTCCTGACAAATGTGTTCTCCCGGTTCAGTTTCTATTTGCCAGACGCATTGGAAATGTTTTCCTCTGGCATTCGCACCAACAGTCACAGTTTGCTTAACTCAGGAGCTCTGAGAATGGAACAGCAAGAGGTGTTCCGCTTTCGTCATAAACTGTGCTCCAGAGCGCTTGGCAACGGGCACAACGAATCGTGTGTGCGGGATAGTGACCATTCACGCCTAGTGCTGGCAATGCACGAGCACTGACAAAAGGCAAAGGAAGGCGCTTTGCATCCGGCTTGTGCGCAAAGCTTTCAGACTGCCAGAGGACCGTAGCTGTGGTAAGCCGGCTTGCTCATTTGACGTTAGATGCCACCGGCAAGAACTTCACCCGCATCTGGTTTATGCTGCTACCTGTTGTTAGGCGACAACAAGGGCACATGTAGCAAATGCTATTTCCTGGCACATTTTGCTAGGCCACGCTCTTCTGTGGCTCTTTAGTGCTTGCCAAACTCCTATGTTCGTGCGGCTGCTTCCATCTGACAAGGAGCACAGCCTTCTGACTGCCGCTTTAAAATTGCCTAAGAAAGAGTTTGGCCATTTAGACGTGCTGCAAATCTGTGTGTAAGGTGCAGGTGCAAGCTCCTGACAAATGTGTTCTCCCGGTTCAGTTTCAATTTGCCAGACGCATTGGAAATGTTTTCCTCTGGCATTCGCACCAAGAGTCGCAGTTTGCTTAACTCAGGAGCTCTGAGCATGGAACAGCAAGAGGTGTTCCGCTTTCGTCATAAACAGTACTCCAGAGCGCTTGGCAACGGGCACAACGAATCGTGTGTGCGGGATAGTGACCATTCACGCCTAGTGCTGGCAATGCACGAGCACTGCCAAAGGGGAAAAGAAGATGCTTAGCATTCCGCTTGTGCACAAAGATTTCAGACTGCCAGAAGAGCGCAGCTGCGGTAAGCCGGCTTGCTCATTTGACGTTAGATGTCGCCTGCAAGAACTTCACCCGCATCTGGTTTATGCTGCTACCAGTTGTTAGGCGACAACAAGGGCACATGTAGCAAATGCTTTTTCCTGGCCCATTTTGCTAGGCCACGCTCTTCTGTGGCTCTTTAGTGCTTGCCAAACTCCTATGTGCGTGCTGCTGGTTCCATCTGACAAAGAGCACAGCCTTCTGACAGAAGCTTTCAACTTGCCTAAGAAAGAGCTTGGCCATTGGAATGTGCGGCATGTCTGTGTGTGCGGAAGGCGCAGGTGCCAGCTCCTGACAAATGTGTTCTCCCGGTTCAGTTTCTATTTGCCAGACGCATTGGAAATGTTTTCCGATGGGATTCGCACCAACAGTCGCAGTTTGCTTAACTCAGGAGCTCTGAATATGGAACGGCAAGAGGTGTTCCGCTTTCGTCATAAACAGTGCTCCAGAGCGCTTGGCAACGGGCACAACGAATCGTGTGTGCGGGATAGTGACCATACACGCCTAGTGCTGGCAATTCACGAGAACTGCCAAAGGGCAAAAGAAGATGCTTAGCATTCGGCTTGTGCACAAAGCTTTCAGACTGCCAGAAGAGCGCAGCTGCGGTAAGCTGGCTTGCTCATTTGACGTTAGCTGTCGCCTGCAAGAACTTCACCCGCATCTGGTTTATGCTTCTACCTGTTGTTAGGCGACAACAAGGGCACATGTAGCAAATGCTTTTTCCTGGCCCATTTTGCTAGGCCACGCTCTTCTGTGGCTCTTTAGTGCTTGACAAACTCCTATGTGCGTGCTGCTGCTTCAATCTGACAAGGAGCACAGCCTTCTGACAGAAGCTTTCAACTTGCCTAAGAAAGAGCTTGGCCATTGGAATGTGCGGCAAGTCTGTGTGTGCGGAAGGCGCAGGTGCCAGCTCCTTACAAATGTGTTCTCCCGGTTCACTTTCTATTTGCCAGACGCATTGGAAATGTTTTCCGATGGGATTCGCACCAACAGTCGCAGTTTGCTTCACTGAGGAGCTCTGAATATGGAACGGCAAGAGGTGTTCCGCTTCCGTCATAAACTGTGCTCCAGAGCGCTTGGCAACGGGCACAACGAATCGTGTGTGCGGGATAGTGACCATTCACGCCTAGTGCTGGCAATGCACGAGAACTGCCAAAGGGCAAAGGATAGCGCTTAGCATTCGGCTTGTGTACAAAGCTTTCAGACTGCCAGAAGAGCGCAGCTGCAGTAAGCCGGCTTGCTCATTTGACGTTAGCTGTCGCCTGCAAGAACTTCGCCCACATCTGGTTTATGCTGCTGTATGTTGTTAGGCAACAACAAGGGCACATGTAGCAAATGCTTTTTCCTGGCCCATTTTGCTAGGCCACGCTCTTCTGTGGCTCTTTAGTGCTTGCCAATCTTTTATGTGCGTGCTGCTGCTTCCATCTGACAAGGAGCACAGCCTTCTGACAGCCGCTTTACACTTGCCTAAGAAAGAGTTTGGCCATTTACATGTGCTGCAAATCTGTGTGTAAGGCGCAGGTGCAAGCTCCTGACAAATGTGTTCTCCCGGTTCAGTTTCTATTTGCCAGACGCATTGGAAATGTTTTCCTCTGGCATTCGCACCAACAGTCGCAGTTTGCTTAACTCAGGAGCTCTGAGAATGGAACGGCAAGAGGTGTTCCGCTTTCGTCATAAACAGTGCTCCAGAGCGCTTGGCAACGGGCAGAACGAAACGTGTGTGCGGGATAGTGACCATTCACGCCTAGTGCTGGCAATGCACGAGCACTGCCAAAAGGCAAAGGAAGGCGCTTAGCATCCTGCTTGTGCGCAAAGCTTTCAGAATGCCAGAGGACCGTAGCTGTGGTAACCCGGCTTGCTCATTTGACGTTAGATGTCACCTGCAAGAACTTCACCCGCATCTGGTTTATGCTGCTACCTGTTGTTAGGGAACAACAAGAGCACATGTAGCAAATGCTTTTTCCTGGCCCATTTTGCTAGGCCACGCTCTTCTGTGGCTCTTTAGTGCTTGCCAAACTCCTATGTGCGTGCTGCTTCTTCCATCTGACAAGGAGCACAGCCTTCTGACAGAAGCTTTCAACTTGCCTAAGAAAGAGCTTGGCCATTGGAATGTGCGGCAAGTCTGTGTGTGCGGAAGGCGCAGGTGCCAGCTCCTGACAAATGTGTTCTCACGGTTCAGTTTCTATTTGCCAGACGCATTGGAAATGTTTTCCTCTGGCATTCGCACCAAGAGTCGCAGATTGCTTGACTCAGGAGCTCTGAGAATGGAGCGGCAAGAGGTGTTCCGCTTTCGTCATAAACAGTGCTCCAGAGCGCTTGGCAACGGGCACAACGAATCGTGTGTGCGGGATAGTGACCATTCACGCCTAGTGCTGGCAATGCACGAGCACTGCCAAAAGGCAAAGGAAGGCGCTTAGCATCCTGCTTGTGCGCAAAGCTTTCAGAATGCCAGAGGACCGTAGCTGTGGTAACCCGGCTTGCTCATTTGACGTTAGATGTCACCTGCAAGAACTTCACCCGCATCTGGTTTATGCTGCTACCTGTTGTTAGGGAACAACAAGAGCACATGTAGCAAATGCTTTTTCCTGGCCCATTTTGCTAGGCCACGCTCTTCTGTGGCTCTTTAGTGCTTGCCAAACTCCTATGTGCGTGCTGCTGCTTCCATCTGACAAGGAGCACAGCCTTCTGACAGAAGCTTTCAACTTGCCTAAGAAAGAGCTTGGCCATTGGAATGTGCGGCAAGTCTGTGTGTGCGGAAGGCGCAGGTGCCAGCTCCTGACAAATGTGTTCTCCCGGTTCAGTTTCTATTTGCCAGACGCATTGGAAATGTTTTCCTCTGGCATTCGCACCAACAGTCACAGTTTGCTTAACTCAGGAGCTCTGAGAATGGAACGGCAAGAGGTGTTCCGCTTTCGTCATAAACAGTGCTCAAGAGCGCTTGGCAACGGGCACAACGAATCGTGTGTGCGGGATAGTGACCATTCACGCCTAGTGCTGGCAATGCACGAGAACTGCCAAAGGGCAAAGGAAGGCGCTTAGCATTCGGCTTGTGCACAATGCTTTCAGACTGCCAGAAGAGCGCAGCTGCGATAAGCCAGCTTGCTCATTTGACGTTAGCTGTCGCCTGCAAGAACTTCACCCGCATCTGGTTTATGCTTCTACCTGTTGTTAGGCGACAACAAGGGCACATGTAGCAAATGCTTTTTCCTGGCCCTGTTTTGCTAGGCCACGCTCTTCTGTGGCTCTTTAGTGCTTGCCAAACTCCTATGTGCGTGCTGCTGGTTCCATCTGACAAAGAGCACAGCCTTCTGACAGAAGCTTTCAACTTGCCTAAGAAAGAGCTTGGCCATTGGAATGTGCGGCAAGTCTGTGTGTGCGGAAGGCGCAGGTGCCAGCTCCTGACAAATGTGTTCTCCCGGTTCAGTTTCTATTTGCCAGACGCATTGGAAATGTTTTCCGATGGGATTCGCACCAACAGTCGCAGATTGCTTAACTCAGGAGCTCTGAATATGGAACGGCAAGAGGTGTTCCACTTTCGTCATAAACAGTGCTCCAGAGCGCTTGGCAACGGGCACAACGAATCGTGTGTGCGGGATAGTGACCATTCACGCCTAGTGCTGGCAATTCACGAGAACTGCCAAAGGGCAAAAGAAGATGCTTAGCATTCGGCTTGTGCACAAAGCTTTCAGACTGCCAGAAGAGCGCAGCTGCGGTAAGCCGGCTTGCTCATTTGACGTTAGCTGTCGCCTGCAAGAACTTCACCCGCATCTGGTTTATGCTTCTACCTGTTGTTAGGCGACAACAAGGGCACATGTAGCAAATGCTTTTTCCTGGCCCATTTTGCTAGGCCACGCTCTTCTGTGGCTCTTTAGTGCTTGACAAACTCCTATGTGCGTGCTGCTGCTTCCATCTGACAAGGAGCACAGCCTTCTGACAGAAGCTTTCAACTTGCCTAAGAAAGAGCTTGGCCATTGGAATGTGCGGCAAGTCTGTGTGTGCGGAAGGCGCAGGTGCCAGCTCCTGACAAATGAGTTCTCCTGGTTCACTTTCTATTTGCCAGACGCATTGGAAATGTTTTCCGATGGGATTCGCACCAACAGTCGCAGTTTGCTTCACTGAGGAGCTCTGAATATGGAACGGCAAGAGGTGTTCCGCTTCCGTCATAAACTGTGCTCCAGAGCGCTTGGCAACGGGCACAACGAATCGTGTGTGCGGGATATTGACCATTCACGCCTAGTGCTGGCAATGCACGAGAACTGCCAAAGGGCAAAGGAAGGCGCTTAGCATTCGGCTTGTGTACAAAGCTTTCAGCTGCCAGAAGAGCGCAGCTGCGGTATGCCGGCTTGCTCATTTGACGTTAGCTGTCGCCTGCAAGAACTTCACCCACATCTGGTTTATGCTGCTGTATGTTGTTAGGCAACAACAAGGGCACATGTAGCAAATGCTATTTTCTGGCCCATTTTGCTAGGCCACGCTCTTCTGTGGCTCTTTAGTGCTTGCCAAACTCCTATGTTCGTGCGGCTGCTTCCATCTGACAAGGAGCACAGCCTTCTGACTGCCGCTTTAAAATTGCCTAAGAAAGAGTTTGGCCATTTAGACGTGCTGCAAATCTGTGTGTAAGGTGCAGGTGCAAGCTCCTGACAAATGTGTTCTCCCGGTTCAGTTTCTATTTGCCAGACGCATTGGAAATGGTTTCCTCTGGCATTCGCACCAAGAGTCGCAGTTTGCTTAACTCAGGAGCTCTGAGAATGGAACGGCAAGAGGTGTTCCGCTTTCGTCATAAACAGTGCTCCAGAGCGCTTGGCAACGGGCACAACGAATCGTGTGTGCGGGATAGTGACCATTCACGCCTAGTGCTGGCAATGCACGAGAACTGCCAAAGGGCAAAAGAAGGCGCTTAGCATTCGGCTTGTGCACAAAGCTTTCAGACTGCCAGAAGAGCGCAGCTGCGGTAAGCCAGCTTGCTCATCTGACGTTAGCTGTCGCCTGCAAGAACTTCACTCGCATCTGGTTTATGCTTCTACCTGTTGTTAGGCGACAACAAGGGCACATGTAGCAAATGCTTTTTCCTGCCCTGTTTTGCTAGGCCACACTCTTCTGTGGCTCTTTAGTGCTTGCCAAACTCCTATGTGCGTGCTGCTGCTTCCATCTGACAAGGAGCACAGCCTTCTGACAGCAGCTTTCAACTTGCCTAAGAAAGAGCTAGGCCATTGGAATGTGCGGCAAGTCTGTGTGTGCGGAAGGCGCAGGTGCCAGCTCCTGACAAATGTGTTCTCCCGGTTCAGTTTCTATTTGCCAGACGCATCGGAAATGTTTTCCGATGGGATTCGCACCAACAGTCGCAGATTGCTTAACTGAGGAGCTCTGAATATGGAATGGCAAGAGGTGTTCCGCTTTCGTCATAAACAGTGCTCCAGAGCGCTCGGCAACAGGCACAACAAAACGTGTGTGCGGGATAGTGACCATTCACGCCTACTGCTGGCAAAGCACGAGCAGTGCCAAAAGGCAAAGGAAGGCGCTTAGCATCCGGCTTGTGCGCAAAGCTTTCAGACTGCCAGAGGACCGCAGCTGCGGTAAGCTGGCTTGCTCATTTGGCGTTAGATGTCACCTGCAAGAACTTCGCCCGCATCTGGTTTATGCTGCTGTATGTTGTTAGGCGACAACAAGGGCACATGTAGCAAATGCTTTTTCCTGGCCCATTTTGCTAGGCCACGCTCTTCTGTGGCTGTTTAGTGCTTGCCAAACTCCTATGTGCGTGCTGCTGGTTCCATCTGACAAGGAGCACAGCCTTCTGACTGCCGCTTTCAACTTGCCTAAGAAAGAGCTTGGCCATTGGAATGTGCGGCAAGTCTGTGTGTGCGGAAGACGCAGGTGCCAGCTCCTGACAAATGTGTTCTCCCGGATCAGTTTCTATTTGCCAGACGCATTGGAAATGTTTTCCTCTGGCATTCGCGCCAAATGTCACAGATTGCTTAACTCAGGAGCTCTGAGAATGGAACGGCAAGAGGTGTTCCGCTTTCGTCATAAACAGTGCTCCAGAGCGCTTGGCAACGGGCACAACGAATCGTGTGTGCGGGATAGTGACCATTCACGCCTAGTGCTGGCAATGCACGAGAACTGCCAAAAGGCAAAGGAAGGCGCTTAGCATCCGGCTTGTGCGCAAAGCTTTCAGACTGCCAGAGGACGGTAGCTGCGGTAAGCTGGCTTGCTCATTTGACGTTAGCTGTCGCCTGCAAGAACTTCACTCGCATCTGGTTTAAGCTTCTACCTGTTGTTAGGCGACAACAAGGGCACATGTAGCAAATGCTTTTTCCTGGCCCATTTTGCTAAGCCACACTCTTCTGTGGCTCTTTAGTGCTTGCCAAACTCCTATGTTCGTGCGGCTGCTTCCATCTGACAAGGAGCACAGCCTTCTGACAGAAGCTTTCAACTTGCCTAAGAAAGAGCTTGGCCATTGGAATGTGCGGCAAGTCTGTGTGTGCGGAAGGCGCAGGTGCCAGCTCCTGACAAATGTGTTCTCCCGGTTCAGTTTCTATTTGCCAGACGCATTGGAAATGTTTTCCGATGGGATTCGCACCAACAGTCGCAGTTTGCTTAACTCAGGAGCTCTGAATATGGAACGGCAAGAGGTGTTCCGCCTTCGTCATAAACAGTGCTCCAGAGCGCTTGGCAATGGGCAGAACGAATCGTGTGTGCGGGATAGTGACCATTCACGCCTAGTGCTGGCAATTCACGAGAACTGCCAAAGGGCAAAAGAAGATGCTTAGCATTCGGCTTGTGCGCAAAGCTTTCAGACTGCCAGAGGACCGTAGCTGTGGTAAGCCGGCTTGCTCATTTGACGTTAGCTGTCGCCTGCAAGAACTTCACCCGCATCTGGTTTATGCTTCTACCTGTTGTTAGGCAACAACAAGGGCACATGTAGCAAATGCTTTTTCCTGGCCCATTTTGCTAGGCCACGCTCTTCTGTGGCTCTTTAGTGCTTGACAAACTCCTATGTGCGTGCTGCTGCTTCCATCTGACAAGGAGCACAGCCTTCTGACTGCCGCTTTAAAATTGCCTAAGAAAGAGTTTGGCCATTTAGACGTGCTGCAAATCTCTGTGTAAGGTGCAGGTGCAAGCTCCTGACAAATGTGTTCTCCCGGTTCAGTTTCTATTTGCCAGACGCATTGGAAATGTTTTCCTCTGGCATTCGCACCAACAGTCACAGTTTGCTTAACTCAGGAGCTCTGAGAATGGAACAGCAAGAGGTGTTCCGCTTTCGTCATAAACTGTGCTCCAGAGCGCTTGGCAACGGGCACAACGAATCGTGTGTGCGGGATAGTGACCATTCACGCCTAGTGCTGGCAATGCACGAGCAGTGCCAAAAGGCAAAGGAAGGCGCTTAGCATCCGGCTTGTGCACAAAGCTTTCAGACTGCCAGAAGAGCGCACCTGCCGTAAGCCAGCTTGCTCATTTGACGTTAGCTGTCGCCTGCAAGAACTTCACTCGCATCTGGTTTAGGCTTCTACCTGTTTTTAGGCGACAACAAGGGCACATGTAGCAAATGCTTTTTCCTGGCCCATTTTGCTAGGCCACACTCTTCTGTGGCTCTTTAGTGCTTGCAAAACTCTGATGTGCGTGCTGCTGCTTCCATCTGACAAGGAGCACAGCCTTCTAACAGCCGCTTTCAACTTGCCTAAGAAAGAGCTTGGCCATTGGAATGTGCGGCAAGTCTGAGTGTGCGGAAGGCGCAGGTGCCAGCTCCTGACAAATGTGTTCTCCCGGATCAGTTTCTATTTGCCAGACGCATCGGAAATGTTTTCCGATGGGATTCGCACCAACAGTCGCAGATTGCTTAACTGAGGAGCTCTGAATATGGAACGGCAAGAGGTGTTCCACTTTCGTCATAAACAGTGTTCTAGAGCGCTTGGCAACGGGCACAAGGAATCGTGTGTGCGGGATAGTGACCATTCATGCCTAGTGCTGGCAATGCACGAGCAGTGCCAAAAGGCAAAGGAAGGCGCTTAGCATCCGGCTTGTGCGCAAAGCTTTCAGACTGCCAGAGGACCGTAGCTGTGGTAAGCCGGCTTGCTCATTTGACGTTAGCTGTCGCCTGCAAGAACTTCACTCGCATCTGGTTTATGCTTCTACCTGTTGTTAGGCGACAACAAGGGCACATGTAGCAAATGCTATTTCCTGGCCCATTTTGCTAGGCCACGCTCTTCTGTGGCTCTTTAGTGCTTGCCAAACTCCTATGTTCGTGCGGCTGCTTTCATCTGACAAGGAGCACAGCCTTCTGACTGCTGCTTTAAAATTGCCTAAGAAAGAGTTTGGCCATTTAGACGTGCTGCAAATCTGTGTGTAAGGTGCAGGTGCAAGCTCCTGACAAATGTGTTCGCCCGGTTCAGTTTCTATTTGCCAGACGCATCGGAAATGTTTTCCGATGGGATTCGCACCAAGAGTCGCAGATTGCTTAACTGAGGAGCTCTGAATATGGAATGGCAAGAGGTGTTCCGCTTTCATCATAAACAGTGCTCCAGAGCATTCGGCAACAGGCACAACGAGTCTTGTGTGCGGGATAGTGACCATTCACGCCTAGTGCTGGCAATGCACGAGAACTTCCAAAAGGCAAAGGAAGGCGCTTAGCATCCGCCTTGTGCGCAAAGCTTTCAGACTGCCAGAGGACTGCAGCTGTGGTAAGCCGGCTTGCTCATTTGACGTTAGATGTCACCTGCAAGAACTTCACCCACATCTGGTTTATGCTGCTGTATGTTGCTAGGCGACAACAAGGGCACATGTAGCAAATGCTTTTTCCTGGCCCATTTTGCTAGGCCACGCTCTTCTGCGGCTCTTTAGTGCTTGCCAAACTCCGATGTGCGTGCTGCTGGTTCCATCTGACAAGGAGCACAGCCTTCTGACTGCCGCTTTCAACTTGCCTAAGAAAGAGCTTGGCCATTGGAATGTGCGGCAAGTCTGTGTGTGCGGAAGGCGCAGGTGCCAGCTCCTGACAAATGTGTTCTCCCGGATCAGTTTCTATTTGCCAGACGCATTGGAAATGTTTTCCTCTGGCATTCGCGCCAAATGTCACAGATTGCTTAACTCAGGAGCTCTGAGAATGGAACGGCAAGAGGTGTTCCGCTTTCGTCATAAACCGTGCTCCAGAGCGCTTGGCAACGGGCACAAGGAATCGTGTGTGCGGGATAGTGACCATTCACGCCTAGTGCTGGCAATGCACGAGAACTGCCAAAAGGCAAAGGAAGGCGCTTAGCATCCGGCTTGTGCGCAAAGCTTTCAGACTGCCAGAGGACGGTAGCTGCGGTAAGCCGGCTTGCTCATTTGACGTTAGCTGTCGCCTGTAAGAACTTCACTCGCATCTGGTTTAAGCTTATACCTGTTAGGCGACAACAAGGGCACATGTAGCAAATGCTTTTTCCTGGCCCATTTTGCTAAGCCACACTCTTCTGTGGCTCTTTAGTGCTTGCCAAACTCCTATGTTCGTGCGGCTGCTTCCATCTGACAAGGAGCACAGCCTTCTGACTGCCGCTTTCAAATTGCCTAAGAAAGAGTTTGGCCATTTAGATGTGCTGCAAATCTGTGTGTAAGGTGCAGGTGCAAGCTCCTGACAAATGTGTTCTCCCGGATCAGTTTCTATTTGCCAGACGCATTGGAAATGTTTTCCTCTGGCATTCGCACCAAGAGTCGCAGTTTGCTTAACTCAGGAGCTCTGAGCATGGAACGGCAAGAGGTGTTCCGCTTTCGTCATAAACAGTGCTCCAGAGCGCTTGGCAACGGGCACAAGGAATCGTGTGTGCGGGATAGTGACCATTCACGCCTAGTGCTGGCAATGCACGAGAACTGCCAAAGGGCAAAAGAAGGTGCTTAGCATTCGGCTTGTGCACAAAGCTTTCAGACTGCCAGAAGAGCGCAGCTGCGGAAAGCCGGCTTGCTCATTTGACGTTAGCTGTCGTCTGCAAGAACTTCACCCGCATCTGGTTTATGCTTTTACCTGTTGTTAGGCGACAACAAGGGCACATGTAGCAAATGGTTTTTCCTAACCCATTTTGCTAGGCCACGCTCTTCTGTGGCTCTTTAGTGCTTGACAAACTCCTATGTGCGTGCTGCTAGTTCCATCTGACAAGGAGCACAGCCTTCTGACAGAAGCTTTCAACTTGCCTAAGAAAGAGCTTGGCCATTGGAATGTGCGGCAAGTCTGTGTGTGCGGAAGGCGCAGGTGCCAGCTCCTGACAAATGTGTTCTCCCGGATCAGTTTCTATTTGCCAGACGCATTGGAATTGTTTTCCTCTGGCATTCGCACAAACAGTCGCAGTTTGCTTAACTGAGGAGCTCAGAGAATGGAACAGCAAGAGGTGTTCCGCTTTCGTCATAAACAGTGCTCCAGAGAGCTTGGCAACGGGCACAACAAATCATGTGTGCGGGATAGTGACCATTCACACCTAGTGCTGGCAATGCACGAGCAGTGCCAAAAGGCAAAGGAAGGCGCTTAGCGTCCGGCTTGTGCGCAAAGCTTTCAGACTGCCAGAGGACCGTAGCTGTGGTAAGCCGGCTTGCTCATTTGACGTTAGCTGTCGCCTGCAAGAACTTCACCCACATCTGGTTTATGCTGCTGTATGTTGTTAGGCAACAACAAGGGCACATGTAGCAAATGCTTTTTCCTGGCCCATTTTGCTAGGCCACGCTCTTCTGTGGCTCTTTAATGCTTGCCAAACTCCTATGTTCGTGCGGCTGCTTTCATCTGACAAGGAGCACAGCCTTCTGACTGCTGCTTTAAAATTGCCTAAGAAAGAGTTTGGCCATTTAGACGTGCTGCAAATCTGTGTGTAAGGTGCAGGTGCAAGCTCCTGACAAATGTGTTCGCCCTGTTCAGTTTCTATTTGCCAGACGCATCGGAAATGTTTTCCGATGGGATTCGCACCAAGAGTCGCAGATTGCTTAACTGAGGAGCTCTGAATATGGAATGGCAAGAGGTGTTCCGCTTTCATCATAAACAGTGCTCCAGAGCATTCGGCAACAGGCACAACGAGTCTTGTGTGCGGGATAGTGACCATTCACGCCTAGTGCTGGCAATGCACGAGAACTTCCAAAAGGCAAAGGAAGGCGCTTAGCATCCGCCTTGTGCGCAAAGCTTTCAGACTGCCAGAGGACCGCCGCTGCGGTAAGCCGGCTTGCTCATTTGGCGTTAGATGTCACCTGCAAGAACTTCACCCACATCTGGTTTATGCTGCTGTATGTTGCTAGGCGACAACAAGGGCACATGTAGCAAATGCTTTTTCCTGCCCCGTTTTGCTAGGCCACGCTCTTCTGCGGCTCTTTAGTGCTTGCCAAACTCCGATGTGCGTGCTGCTGGTTCCATCTGACAAGGAGCACAGCCTTCTGACAGCCGCTTTAAAATTGCCTAAGAAAGAGCTTGGCCATTGGAATGTGCGGCAAGTCTGTGTGTGCGGAAGGCGCAGGTGCCAGCTCCTGACAAATGTGTTCTCCCGGTTCAGTTTCTATTTGCCAGACGCATTGGAAATGTTTTCTGATGGGATTCGCACCAACAGCCGCAGATTGCTTAACTGAGGAGCTCTGAAAATGGAACGGCAAGAGGTGTTCCGCTTTCGTCATAAACAGTGCTCCAGAGCGCTTGGCAACGGGCACAACGCATCGTGTGTGCGGGATAGTGACCATTCACGCCTAGTGCTGGCAATGCACGAGCAGTGCCAAAAGGCAAAGGAAGGCGCGTAGCATCCGGCTTGTGCGCAAAGCTTTCAGACTGCCAGAGGACCGTAGCTGTGGTAAGCCGGCTTGCTCATTTGACGTTAGATGTCGCCTTCAAGAACTTCACCCACATCTGGTTTATGCTGCTGTATGTTGTTAGGCGACAACAAGGGCACATGTAGCAAATGCTTTTTCCTGGCCCATTTTGCTAGGCCACGCTCTTCTGTGGCTCTTTAGTGCTTGCCAATCTTTTATGTGCATGCTGCTGCTTCCATCTGACAAGGAGCACAGCCTTCTGACAGAAGTTTTCAACTTGCCTAAGAAAGAGCTTGGCCATTGGAATGTGCGGCAAGTCTGTGTGTGCGGAAGGCGCAGGTGCCAGCTCCTGACAAATGTGTTCTCCCGGATCAGTTTCAATTTGCCAGACGCATTGGAAATGTTTTCCTCTGGCATTCGCACCAAGAGTCGCAGTTTGCTTAACTCAGGAGCTCTGAGCATGGAACGGCAAGAGGTGTTCTGCTTTCGTCATAAACAGTGCTCCAGAGCGCTTGGCAACGGGCAGAACGAATCGTGTGTGCGGGATAGTGACCATTCACGCCTAGTGCTGGCAATGTTCGAGAACTGCCAAAGGGCAAAAGAAGATGCTTAGCATTCGGCTTGTGCACAAAGCTTTCAGACTGCCAGAAGAGCGCAGCTGCGGTAAGCCGGCTTGCTCATTTGACGTTAGCTGTCGCCTGCAAGAACTTCACCCACATCTGGTTTATGCTTCTACCTGTTGTTAGGCAACAACAAGGGCGCATGTAGCAAATGCTATTTCCTGGCCCATTTTGCTAGGCCACGCTCTTCTGTGGCTCTTTAGTGCTTGCCAAACTCCTATGTTCGTGCGGCTGCTTCCTTCTGACAAGGAGCACAGCCTTCTGACTGCCGCTTTCAAATTGCCTAAGAAAGAGTTTGGCCATTTAGACGTGCTGCAAATCTGTGTGTAAGGTGCAGGTGCAAGCTCCTGACAAATGTGTTCTCCCGGTTCAGTTTCTATTTGCCAGACGCATTGGAAATGTTTTCCTCTGGCATTCGCACCAAGAGTCGCAGTTTGCTTAACTCAGGAGCTCTGAGAATGGAACGGCAAGAGGTGTTCCGCTTTCGTCATAAACAGTGCTCCAGAGCGCTAGGCAACGGGCACAACAAATCGTGTGTGCGGGATAGTGACCATTCACGCCTAGCGCAGGCAATGCACGAGCAGTGCCAAAAGGCAAAGGGAGGCGCTTAGCATCCGGCTTGTGCGCAAAGCTTTCAGACTGCCAGAGGACCGTAGCTGTTGTAAGCCGGCTTGCTCATTTGACGTTAGCTGTCGCCTGCAAGAACTTCACCCACATCTGGTTTATGCTGCTGTATGTTGTTAGGCAACAACAAGGGCACATGTAGCAAATGCTTTTTCCTGCCCCGTTATGCTAGGCCACGCTCTTCTGTGGCTCTTTAGTGCTTGCCAAACTCCTATGTGCGTGCTGCTGCTTCCATCTGACAAGGAGCACAGCCTTCTGACAGAAGCTTTCTACTTGCCTAAGAAAGAGCTTGGCCATTGGAATGTGCGGCAAGTCTGTGTGTGCGGAAGGCGCAGGTGCCAGCTCCTGACAAATGTGTTCTCCCGGTTCAGTTTCTATTTGCCAGACGCATTGGAATTGTTTTCTTCTGGCATTAGCACCAAGAGTCGCAGTTTGCTTAACTCAGGAGCTCTGAGAATGGAACGGCAAGAGGTGTTCCGCTTTCGTCATAAACAGTGCTCCAGAGCGCTTGGCAACGGGCACAACAAATCGTGTGTGCGGGATAGTGACCATTCACGCCTAGTGCTGGCAATGCACGAGCAGTGCCAAAAGGCAAAGGAAGGCGCTTAGCATTCGGCTTGTGCGCAAAGCTTTCAGACTGCCAGAGGACCGTAGCTGTGGTAAGCCGGCTTGCTCATTTGACGTTAGATGTCGCCTTCAAGAACTTCATTCACATCTGGTTTATGCTGCTGTATGTTGTTAGGCGACAACAAGGGCACATGTAGCAAATGCTTTTTCCTGGCCCATTTTGCTAGGCCACGCTCTTCTGTGGCTCTTTAGTGCTTTCCAAACTCCGACGTTCGTGCGGCTGCTTCCATCTGACATGGAGCACAGCCTTCTGACTGCCGCTTTAAAATTGCCTAAGAAAGAGTTTGGCCATTTAGATGTGCTGCAAATCTGTGTGTAAGGTGCAGGTGCAAGCTCCTGACAAATGTGTTCTCCCCGTTCAGTTTCTATTTGCCAGACGCATTGGAAATGTTTTCCTCTGTCATTCGCACCAAGAGTCGCAGTTTGCTTAACTCAGGAGCTCTGAATATGGAACGGCAAGAGGTGTTCCGCTTTCGTCATAAACAGTGCTCCAGAGCGCTTGGCAACGGGCACAACGCATCGTGTGTGCGGGATAGTGACCATTCGCGCCTAGTGCTGGCAATGCACGAGCACTGCCAAAGGGCAAAGGAAGGCGCTTAGCATTCGGCTTGTGCACAAAGCTTTCAGACTGCCAGAAGAGCGCAGCTGCGGTAAGCAGGCTTGCTCATTTGACGTTAGCTGTCGCCTGCAAGAACTTCACCCGCATCTGGTTTATGCTTCTGCCTGTTGTTAGGCGACAACAAGGGCACATGTAGCAAATGCTATTTCCTGGCCCATTTTGCTAGGCCACGCTCTTCTGCGGCTCTTTAGTGCTTGCCAAACTCCTATGTGCGTGCTGCTGGTTCCATCTGACAAGGAGCACAGCCTTCTGACAGAAGCTTTCAACTTGCCTAAGAAAGAGCTTGGCGATTGGAATGTGCGGCAAGTCTGTGTGTGCGGAAGGTGCAGGTGCCAGCTCCTGACAAATGTGTTCTCCCGGTTCAGTTTCTATTTGCCAGATGCAATGGAAATATTTTCCGATGGGATTCGCACCAACAGTCGCAGATTGCTTAACTGAGGAGCTCTGAATATGGAACGGCAAGAGGTGTTCCGCTTTCGTCATAAACAGTGCTCCAGAGCGCTTGGCAACGGGCACAACGAAACGTGTGTGCGGGATAGTGACCATTCACGCCTAGTGCTGGCAATGCACGAGCAGTGCCAAAATGCAAAAGAAGGCGCTTAGCATCCGGCTTGTGCGCAAAGCTTTCAGACTGCCAGAGGACCGTAGCTGTGGTAAGCCGGCTTGCTCATTTGACGTTAGATGTCGCCTGCAAGAACTTCACCCACATCTGGTTTATGCTTATACCTGTTGTTAGGCAACAACAAGGGCACATGTAGCAAATGCTATTTCCTGGCCCATTTTGCTAGGCCACGCTCTTCTGTGGCTCTTTAGTGCTTGCCAAACTCCTATGTTCGTGTGGCTGCTTCCATCTGACAAGGAGCACAGCCTTCTGACTGCCGCTTTCAAATTGCCTAAGAAAGAGTTTGGCCATTGGAATGTGCGGCAAGTCTGTGTGTGCGGAAGGCGCAGGTGCCAGCTCCTGACAAATGTGTTCTCCCGGTTCAGTTTCAATTTGCCAGACGCATTGGAAATGTTTTCCTCTGGCATTCGCACCAAGAGTCGCAGTTTGCTTAACTCAGGAGCTCTGAGAATGGAACGGCAAGAGGTGTTCCGCTTTCGTCATAAACAGTGCTCCAGAGCGCTTGGCAACGGGCACAACGAATCGTGTGTGCGGGATAGTGACCATTCACGCCTAGTGCTGGCAATGTTCGAGAACTGCCAAAGGGCCAAAGAAGGTGCTTAGCATTCGGCTTGTGCACAAAGCTTTCAGACTGCCAGAGGACGGTAGCTGCGGTAAGCCGGCTTGCTCATTTGACGTTAGCTGTCGCCTGTAAGAACTTCACTCGCATCTGGTTTAAGCTTATACCTGTTAGGCGACAACAAGGGCACATGTAGCAAATGCTTTTTCCTGGCCCATTTTGCTAAGCCACACTCTTCTGTGGCTCTTTAGTGCTTGCCAAACTCCTATGTTCGTGCGGCTGCTTCCATCTGACAAGGAGCACAGCCTTCTGACTGCCGCTTTCAAATTGCCTAAGAAAGAGTTTGGCCATTTAGATGTGCTGCAAATCTGTGTGTAAGGTGCAGGTGCAAGCTCCTGACAAATGTGTTCTCCCGGATCAGTTTCTATTTGCCAGACGCATTGGAAATGTTTTCCTCTGGCATTCGCACCAAGAGTCGCAGTTTGCTTAACTCAGGAGCTCTGAGCATGGAACGGCAAGAGGTGTTCCGCTTTCGTCATAAACTGTGCTCCAGAGCGCTTGGCAACGGGCACAAGGAATCGTGTGTGCGGGATAGTGACCATTCACGCCTAGTGCTGGCAATGCACGAGAACTGCCAAAGGGCAAAAGAAGGTGCTTAGCATTCGGCTTGTGCACAAAGCTTTCAGACTGCCAGAAGAGCGCAGCTGCGGAAAGCCGGCTTGCTCATTTGACGTTAGCTGTCGTCTGCAAGAACTTCACCCGCATCTGGTTTATGCTTTTACCTGTTGTTAGGCGACAACAAGGGCACATGTAGCAAATGGTTTTTCCTAACCCATTTTGCTAGGCCACGCTCTTCTGTGGCTCTTTAGTGCTTGACAAACTCCTATGTGCGTGCTGCTAGTTCCATCTGACAAGGAGCACAGCCTTCTGACAGAAGCTTTCAACTTGCCTAAGAAAGAGCTTGGCCATTGGAATGTGCGGCAAGTCTGTGTGTGCGGAAGGCGCAGGTGCCAGCTCCTGACAAATGTGTTCTCCCGGATCAGTTTCTATTTGCCAGACGCATTGGAATTGTTTTCCTCTGGCATTCGCACAAACAGTCGCAGTTTGCTTAACTGAGGAGCTCAGAGAATGGAACAGCAAGAGGTGTTCCGCTTTCGTCATAAACAGTGCTCCAGAGAGCTTGGCAACGGGCACAACAAATCATGTGTGCGGGATAGTGACCATTCACACCTAGTGCTGGCAATGCACGAGCAGTGCCAAAAGGCAAAGGAAGGCGCTTAGCGTCCGGCTTGTGCGCAAAGCTTTCAGACTGCCAGAGGACCGTAGCTGTGGTAAGCCGGCTTGCTCATTTGACGTTAGCTGTCGCCTGCAAGAACTTCACCCACATCTGGTTTATGCTGCTGTATGTTGTTAGGCAACAACAAGGGCACATGTAGCAAATGCTTTTTCCTGGCCCATTTTGCTAGGCCACGCTCTTCTGTGGCTCTTTAATGCTTGCCAAACTCCTATGTTCGTGCGGCTGCTTTCATCTGACAAGGAGCACAGCCTTCTGACTGCTGCTTTAAAATTGCCTAAGAAAGAGTTTGGCCATTTAGACGTGCTGCAAATCTGTGTGTAAGGTGCAGGTGCAAGCTCCTGACAAATGTGTTCGCCCTGTTCAGTTTCTATTTGCCAGACGCATCGGAAATGTTTTCCGATGGGATTCGCACCAAGAGTCGCAGATTGCTTAACTGAGGAGCTCTGAATATGGAATGGCAAGAGGTGTTCCGCTTTCATCATAAACAGTGCTCCAGAGCATTCGGCAACAGGCACAACGAGTCTTGTGTGCGGGATAGTGACCATTCACGCCTAGTGCTGGCAATGCACGAGAACTTCCAAAAGGCAAAGGAAGGCGCTTAGCATCCGCCTTGTGCGCAAAGCTTTCAGACTGCCAGAGGACCGCCGCTGCGGTAAGCCGGCTTGCTCATTTGGCGTTAGATGTCACCTGCAAGAACTTCACCCACATCTGGTTTATGCTGCTGTATGTTGCTAGGCGACAACAAGGGCACATGTAGCAAATGCTTTTTCCTGCCCCGTTTTGCTAGGCCACGCTCTTCTGCGGCTCTTTAGTGCTTGCCAAACTCCGATGTGCGTGCTGCTGGTTCCATCTGACAAGGAGCACAGCCTTCTGACAGCCGCTTTAAAATTGCCTAAGAAAGAGCTTGGCCATTGGAATGTGCGGCAAGTCTGTGTGTGCGGAAGGCGCAGGTGCCAGCTCCTGACAAATGTGTTCTCCCGGTTCAGTTTCTATTTGCCAGACGCATTGGAAATGTTTTCTGATGGGATTCGCACCAACAGCCGCAGATTGCTTAACTGAGGAGCTCTGAAAATGGAACGGCAAGAGGTGTTCCGCTTTCGTCATAAACAGTGCTCCAGAGCGCTTGGCAACGGGCACAACGCATCGTGTGTGCGGGATAGTGACCATTCGCGCCTAGTGCTGGCAATGCACGAGCAGTGCCAAAAGGCAAAGGAAGGCGCGTAGCATCCGGCTTGTGCGCAAAGCTTTCAGACTGCCAGAGGACCGTAGCTGTGGTAAGCCGGCTTGCTCATTTGACGTTAGATGTCGCCTTCAAGAACTTCACCCACATCTGGTTTATGCTGCTGTATGTTGTTAGGCGACAACAAGGGCACATGTAGCAAATGCTTTTTCCTGGCCCATTTTGCTAGGCCACGCTCTTCTGTGGCTCTTTAGTGCTTGCCAATCTTTTATGTGCATGCTGCTGCTTCCATCTGACAAGGAGCACAGCCTTCTGACAGAAGTTTTCAACTTGCCTAAGAAAGAGCTTGGCCATTGGAATGTGCGGCAAGTCTGTGTGTGCGGAAGGCGCAGGTGCCAGCTCCTGACAAATGTGTTCTCCCGGATCAGTTTCAATTTGCCAGACGCATTGGAAATGTTTTCCTCTGGCATTCGCACCAAGAGTCGCAGTTTGCTTAACTCAGGAGCTCTGAGCATGGAACGGCAAGAGGTGTTCTGCTTTCGTCATAAACAGTGCTCCAGAGCGCTTGGCAACGGGCAGAACGAATCGTGTGTGCGGGATAGTGACCATTCACGCCTAGTGCTGGCAATGTTCGAGAACTGCCAAAGGGCAAAAGAAGATGCTTAGCATTCGGCTTGTGCACAAAGCTTTCAGACTGCCAGAAGAGCGCAGCTGCGGTAAGCCGGCTTGCTCATTTGACGTTAGCTGTCGCCTGCAAGAACTTCACCCACATCTGGTTTATGCTTCTACCTGTTGTTAGGCAACAACAAGGGCGCATGTAGCAAATGCTATTTCCTGGCCCATTTTGCTAGGCCACGCTCTTCTGTGGCTCTTTAGTGCTTGCCAAACTCCTATGTTCGTGCGGCTGCTTCCTTCTGACAAGGAGCACAGCCTTCTGACTGCCGCTTTCAAATTGCCTAAGAAAGAGTTTGGCCATTTAGACGTGCTGCAAATCTGTGTGTAAGGTGCAGGTGCAAGCTCCTGACAAATGTGTTCTCCCGGTTCAGTTTCTATTTGCCAGACGCATTGGAAATGTTTTCCTCTGGCATTCGCACCAAGAGTCGCAGTTTGCTTAACTCAGGAGCTCTGAGAATGGAACGGCAAGAGGTGTTCCGCTTTCGTCATAAACAGTGCTCCAGAGTGCTAGGCAACGGGCACAACAAATCGTGTGTGCGGGATAGTGACCATTCACGCCTAGCGCTGGCAATGCACGAGCAGTGCCAAAAGGCAAAGGGAGGCGCTTAGCATCCGGCTTGTGCGCAAAGCTTTCAGACTGCCAGAGGACCGTAGCTGTTGTAAGCCGGCTTGCTCATTTGACGTTAGCTGTCGCCTGCAAGAACTTCACCCACATCTGGTTTATGCTGCTGTATGTTGTTAGGCAACAACAAGGGCACATGTAGCAAATGCTTTTTCCTGCCCCGTTATGCTAGGCCACGCTCTTCTGTGGCTCTTTAGTGCTTGCCAAACTCCTATGTGCGTGCTGCTGCTTCCATCTGACAAGGAGCACAGCCTTCTGACAGAAGCTTTCTACTTGCCTAAGAAAGAGCTTGGCCATTGGAATGTGCGGCAAGTCTGTGTGTGCGGAAGACGCAGGTGCCAGCTCCTGACAAATGTGTTCTCCCGGATCAGTTTCTATTTGCCAGACGCATTGGAAATGTTTTCCTCTGGCATTCGCGCCAAATGTCACAGATTGCTTAACTCAGGAGCTCTGAGAATGGAACGGCAAGAGGTGTTCCGCTTTCGTCATAAACAGTGCTCCAGAGCGCTTGGCAACGGGCACAACGAATCGTGTGTGCGGGATAGTGACCATTCACGCCTAGTGCTGGCAATGCACGAGAACTGCCAAAAGGCAAAGGAAGGCGCTTAGCATCCGGCTTGTGCGCAAAGCTTTCAGACTGCCAGAGGACGGTAGCTGCGGTAAGCCGGCTTGCTCATTTGACGTTAGCTGTCGCCTGCAAGAACTTCACTCGCATCTGGTTTAAGCTTCTACCTGTTGTTAGGCGACAACAAGGGCACATGTAGCAAATGCTTTTTCCTGGCCCATTTTGCTAAGCCACACTCTTCTGTGGCTCTTTAGTGCTTGCCAAACTCCTATGTTCGTGCGGCTGCTTCCATCTGACAAAGAGCACAGCCTTCTGACAGAAGCTTTCAACTTGCCTAAGAAAGAGCTTGGCCATTGGAATGTGCGGCAAGTCTGTGTGTGCGGAAGGCGCAGGTGCCAGCTCCTGACAAATGTGTTCTCCCGGTTCAGTTTCTATTTGCCAGACGCATTGGAAATGTTTTCCGATGGGATTCGCACCAAGAGTCGCAGTTTGCTTAACTCAGGAGCTCTGAATATGGAACGGCAAGAGGTGTTCCGCCTTCGTCATAAACAGTGCTCCAGAGCGCTTGGCAATGGGCAGAACGAATCGTGTGTGCGGGATAGTGACCATTCACGCCTAGTGCTGGCAATTCACGAGAACTGCCAAAGGGCAAAAGAAGATGCTTAGCATTCGGCTTGTGCGCAAAGCTTTCAGACTGCCAGAGGACCGTAGCTGTGGTAAGCCGGCTTGCTCATTTGACGTTAGCTGTCGCCTGCAAGAACTTCACCCGCATCTGGTTTATGCTTCTACCTGTTGTTAGGCAACAACAAGGGCACATGTAGCAAATGCTTTTTCCTGGCCCATTTTGCTAGGCCACGCTCTTCTGTGGCTCTTTAGTGCTTGACAAACTCCTATGTGCGTGCTGCTGCTTCCATCTGACAAGGAGCACAGCCTTCTGACTGCCGCTTTAAAATTGCCTAAGAAAGAGTTTGGCCATTTAGACGTGCTGCAAATCTCTGTGTAAGGTGCAGGTGCAAGCTCCTGACAAATGTGTTCTCCCGGTTCAGTTTCTATTTGCCAGACGCATTGGAAATGTTTTCCTCTGGCATTCGCACCAACAGTCACAGTTTGCTTAACTCAGGAGCTCTGAGAATGGAACAGCAAGAGGTGTTCCGCTTTCGTCATAAACTGTGCTCCAGAGCGCTTGGCAACGGGCACAACGAATCGTGTGTGCGGGATAGTGACCATTCACGCCTAGTGCTGGCAATGCACGAGCAGTGCCAAAAGGCAAAGGAAGGCGCTTAGCATCCGGCTTGTGCACAAAGCTTTCAGACTGCCAGAAGAGCGCACCTGCCGTAAGCCAGCTTGCTCATTTGACGTTAGCTGTCGCCTGCAAGAACTTCACTCGCATCTGGTTTAGGCTTCTACCTGTTTTTAGGCGACAACAAGGGCACATGTAGCAAATGCTTTTTCCTGGCCCATTTTGCTAGGCCACACTCTTCTGTGGCTCTTTAGTGCTTGCAAAACTCTGATGTGCGTGCTGCTGCTTCCATCTGACAAGGAGCACAGCCTTCTAACAGCCGCTTTCAACTTGCCTAAGAAAGAGCTTGGCCATTGGAATGTGCGGCAAGTCTGTGTGTGCGGAAGGCGCAGGTGCCAGCTCCTGACAAATGTGTTCTCCCGGATCAGTTTCTATTTGCCAGACGCATCGGAAATGTTTTCCGATGGGATTCGCACCAACAGTCGCAGATTGCTTAACTGAGGAGCTCTGAATATGGAACGGCAAGAGGTGTTCCACTTTCGTCATAAACAGTGTTCTAGAGCGCTTGGCAACGGGCACAAGGAATCGTGTGTGCGGGATAGTGACCATTCATGCCTAGTGCTGGCAATGCACGAGCAGTGCCAAAAGGCAAAGGAAGGCGCTTAGCATCCGGCTTGTGCGCAAAGCTTTCAGACTGCCAGAGGACCGTAGCTGTGGTAAGCCGGCTTGCTCATTTGACGTTAGCTGTCGCCTGCAAGAACTTCACTCGCATCTGGTTTATGCTTCTACCTGTTGTTAGGCGACAACAAGGGCACATGTAGCAAATGCTATTTCCTGGCCCATTTTGCTAGGCCACGCTCTTCTGTGGCTCTTTAGTGCTTGCCAAACTCCTATGTTCGTGCGGCTGCTTTCATCTGACAAGGAGCACAGCCTTCTGACTGCTGCTTTAAAATTGCCTAAGAAAGAGTTTGGCCATTTAGACGTGCTGCAAATCTGTGTGTAAGGTGCAGGTGCAAGCTCCTGACAAATGTGTTCGCCCGGTTCAGTTTCTATTTGCCAGACGCATCGGAAATGTTTTCCGATGGGATTCGCACCAAGAGTCGCAGATTGCTTAACTGAGGAGCTCTGAATATGGAATGGCAAGAGGTGTTCCGCTTTCATCATAAACAGTGCTCCAGAGCATTCGGCAACAGGCACAACGAGTCTTGTGTGCGGGATAGTGACCATTCACGCCTAGTGCTGGCAATGCACGAGAACTTCCAAAAGGCAAAGGAAGGCGCTTAGCATCCGCCTTGTGCGCAAAGCTTTCAGACTGCCAGAGGACTGCAGCTGTGGTAAGCCGGCTTGCTCATTTGACGTTAGCTGTCGCCTGCAAGAACTTCACCCGCATCTGGTTTATGCTGCTGTATGTTGCTAGGCGACAACAAGGGCACATGTAGCAAATGCTTTTTCCTGGCCCATTTTGCTAGGCCACGCTCTTCTGTGGCTCTTTAGTGCTTTCCAAACTCCTACGTTCGTGCGGCTGCTTCCATCTGACAAGGAGCACAGCCTTCTGACAGCCGCTTTCAACTTGCCTAAGAAAGAGCTTGGCCATTGGAATGTGCGGCAAGTCTGTGTGTGCGGAAGGCGCAGGTGCCAGCTCCTGACAAATGTGTTCTCCCGGTTCAGTTTCTATTTGCCAGACGCATTGGAAATGTTTTCTGATGGGATTCGCACCAACAGTCGCAGTTTGCTTAACTGAGTAGCTCTGAGAATGGAACGGCAAGAGGTGTTCCGCTTTCGTCATAAACAGTGCTCCAGAGCGCTTGGCAACGGGCACAACGAATCGTGTGTGCGGGATAGTGACCATTCACGCCTAGTGCTGGCAATGCACGAGCACTGCCAAAGGGCAAAGGAAGGCGCTTAGCATTCGGCTTGTGCACAAAGCTTTCAGACTGCCAGAAGAGCGCAGCTGCGGTAAGCCGGCTTGCTCATTTGACGTTAGATGTCGCCTGCAAGAACTTCACCCGCATCTGGTTTATGCTTCTGCCTGTTGTTAGGCGACAACAAGGGCACATGTAGCAAATGCTATTTCCTGGCCCATTTTGCTAGGCCACGCTCTTCTGTGGCTCTTTAGTGCTTGCCAAACTCCTGTTTTCGTGCGGCTGCTTCCATCTGACAAGGAGCACAGCCTTCTGACAGAAGCTTTCAACTTGCCTAAGAAAGAGCTTGGCCATTGGAATGTGCGGCAAGTCTGTGTGTGCGGAAGGTGCAGGTGCCAGCTCCTGACAAATGTGTTCTCCCGGTTCAGTTTCTATTTGCCAGATGCAATGGAAATATTTTCCGATGGGATTCGCACCAACAGTCGCAGATTGCTTAACTGAGGAGCTCTGAATATGGAACGGCAAGAGGTGTTCCGCTTTCGTCATAAACAGTGCTCCAGAGCGCTTGGCAACGGGCACAACGAAACGTGTGTGCGGGATAGTGACCATTCACGCCTAGTGCTGGCAATGCACGAGCAGTGCCAAAATGCAAAAGAAGGCGCTTAGCATCCGGCTTGTGCGCAAAGCTTTCAGACTGCCAGAGGACCGTAGCTGTGGTAAGCCGGCTTGCTCATTTGACGTTAGATGTCGCCTGCAAGAACTTCACCCACATCTGGTTTATGCTTATACCTGTTGTTAGGCAACAACAAGGGCACATGTAGCAAATGCTATTTCCTGGCCCATTTTGCTAGGCCACGCTCTTCTGTGGCTCTTTAGTGCTTGCCAAACTCCTATGTTCGTATGGCTGCTTCCATCTGACAAGGAGCACAGCCTTCTGACTGCCGCTTTCAAATTGCCTAAGAAAGAGTTTGGCCATTGGAATGTGCGGCAAGTCTGTGTGTGCGGAAGGCGCAGGTGCCAGCTCCTGACAAATGTGTTCTCCTGGTTCAGTTTCAATTTGCCAGACGCATTGGAAATGTTTTCCTCTGGCATTCGCACCAAGAGTCGCAGTTTGCTTAACTCAGGAGCTCTGAGAATGGAACGGCAAGAGGTGTTCCGCTTTCGTCATAAACAGTGCTCCAGAGCAATTGGCAACGGGCACAACGAATCGTGTGTGCGGGATAGTGACCATTCACGCCTAGTGCTGGCAATGCACGAGAACTGCCAAAGGGCAAAAGAAGGCGCTTAGCATTCGGCTTGTGCACAAAGCTTTCAGACTGCCAGAAGAGCGCGGCTGTGGTAAGCCAGCTTGCTCATTTGACGTTAGCTGTCGCCTGCAAGAACTTCACTCGCATCTGGTTTATGCTTCTACCTGTTGTTAGGCGACAACAAGGGCACATGTAGCAAATGCTTTTTCCTGCCCCGTTTTGCGAGGCCACGCTCTTCTGTGGCTATTTAGTGCTTGCCAAACTCCTATGTGTGTGCTGCTGCTTCCATCTGACAAGGAGCACAGCCTTCTGACAGCCGCTTTCAACTTGCCTAAGAAAGAGCTTGGCCATTGGAATGTGCGGCAAGTCTGTGTGTGCGGAAGGCGCAGGTGCCAGCTCCTGACAAATGTGTTCTCCCGGTTCAGTTTCTATTTGCCAGACGCATTGGAAATGTTTTCCGATGGGATTCGCACCAAGAGTCGCAGTTTGCTTAACTCAGGAGCTCTGAATATGGAACGGCAAGAGGTGTTCCGCTTTCGTCATAAACAGTGCTCCAGAGCGCTTGGCAACGGGCACAACGAATCGTGTGTGCGGGATAGTGACCATTCACGCCTAGTGCTGGCAATGCACGAGCAGTACCAAAAGGCAAAGGAAGGCGCTTAGCATCCGGCTTGTGCGCAAAGCTTTCAGAATGCCAGAGGACCGTAGCTGTGGTAAGCCGGCTTGCTCATTTTACGTTAGATGTCACTTGCAAGAACTTCACCCACATCTGGTTTATGCTTCTACCTGTTGTTAGGCAACAACAAGTGTGGCAGCGGCCTCAGGGAGACAAAGAGTTACATTGTCCCACCTTAAACCCCTTGTGAAGGGCGGCCCAGGTGTTCTGATTGGGTTTGAGTCCCTGGGGGGTTCTCCCTTGGTGTGTTTCCAATGGTCCCTGATCCTGAACTCCACCCTCAAAGGTGTAAACCCTCGGTTCTGTCCCTCAAAAACCCCTGCTGTGCCTCTGTTCAGAGCTCTCTGTTCAGGACCTGACTTTGTTCCCATGCTGAATAAATGGTTTCATGAACCGGGAGCCCGTCTCGTTGGTGTTTCATGCTGGTCCCCAGAACCCTGCAGCTTCCATGGACGAGATCCTGAGGTTGCTGAATGCAACAAACAAGGGCACATGTAGCAAATGCTATTTCCTGGCCCATTTTGCTAGGCCACGCTCTTCTGTGGCTCTTTAGTGCTTGACAAACTCCTATGTTCGTGCGGCTGCTTCCATCTGACAAGGAGCACAACCTTCTGACTGCCGCTTTCAAATTGCCTAAGAAAGAGTTTGGCCATTTAGACGTGCTGCAAATCTGTGTGGAAGGTGCAGGTGCAAGCTCCTGACAAATGTGTTCTCCCGGTTCAGTTTCTATTTGCCAGACGCATTGGAAATGTTTTCCGATGGGATTCGCACCAAGAGTCGCAGTTTGCTTAACTCAGGAGCTCTGAGAATGGAACGGCAAGAGGTGTTCCGCTTTCGTCATAAACAGTGCTCCAGAGCGCTTGGCAACGGGCGCAACGAATCGTGTGTGCGGGATAGTGACCATTCACGCCTAGTGCTGGCAATGCACGAGAACTGCCAAAGGGCAAAGGAAGGCGCTTAGCATTCGGCTTGTGTACAAAGCTTTCAGACTGCCAGAAGAGCGCAGCTGCGGTAAGCCGGCTTGCTCATTTGACGTTAGCTGTCGCCTGCAAGAACTTCACCCGCATCTGGTTTATGCTTCTACTTGTTGTTAGGCGACAACAAGGGCACATGTAGCAAATGCTTTTTCCTGGCCCATTTTGCTAGGCCACGCTCTTCTGTGGCTCTTTAGTGTTTGCCAAACTCCTGTTTTCGTGCGGCTGCTTCCATCTGACAAGGAGCACAGCCTTCTGACAGAAGCTTTCAACTTGCCTAAGAAAGAGCTTGGCCATTGGAATGTGCGGCAAGTCTGTGTGTGCGGAAGGCGCAGGTGCCAGCTCCTGACAAATGTGTTCTCCCGGTTCAGTTTCTATTTGCCAGACGCATTGGAAATGTTTTCCTCTGGCATTCGCACCAAGAGTCGCAGTTTGCTTAACTCAGGAGCTCTGAGAATGGAACGGCAAGAGGTGTTCCGCTTTCGTCATAAACAGTGCTCCAGAGCGCTTGGCAACGGGCACAACGAAACGTGTGTGTGGGATAGTGACCATTCACGCCTAGTGCTGGCAATGCACGAGCATTGCCAAAAGGCAAAGGAAGGCGCTTAGCATCCGGCTTGTGCGCAAAGCTTTCAGACTGCCAGAGGACCGCAGCTGTGGTAAGCCGGCTTGCTCATTTGACGTTAGATGTCACCTGCAAGAACTTCACCCGCATCTGGTTTATGCTGCTACCTGTTGTTAGGCGACAACAAGGGCACATGTAGCAAATGCTATTTCCTGGCCCATTTTGCTAGGCCACGCTCTTCTGTGGCTCTTTAGTGCTTGACAAACTCCTATGTTCGTGCGGCTGCTTCCATCTGACAAGGAGCACAGCCTTCTGACTGCCGCTTTAAAATTGCCTAAGAAAGAGTTTGGCCATTTAGACGTGCTGCAAATCTGTGTGTAAGGTGCAGGTGCAAGCTCCTGACAAATGTGTTCTCCCGGTTCAGTTTCTATTTGCCAGACGCATTGGAAATGTTTTCCTCTGGCATTCGCACCAAGAGTCGCAGTTTGCTTAACTCAGGAGCTCTGAGAATGGAACGGCAAGAGGTGTTCCGCTTTCGTCATAAACAGTGCTCCAGAGCAATTGGCAACGGGCACAACGAATCGTGTGTGCGGGATAGTGACCATTCACGCCTAGTGCTGGCAATGTTCGAGAACTGCCAAAGGGCCAAAGAAGGTGCTTAGCATTCGGCTTGTGCACAAAGCTTTCAGACTGCCAGAAGAGCGCAGCTGCGGTAAGTTGGCTTGCTCATTTGACGTTAGCTGTCGCCTGCAAGAACTTCACCCGCATCTGGTTTATGCTTCTACCTGTTGTTAGGCGACAACAAGGGCACATGTAGCAAATGCTTTTTCCTGGCCCATTTTGCTAGGCCACGCTCTTCTGTGGCTCTTTAGTGCTTGCCAAACTCCTATGTGCGTGCTGCTGGTTCCATCTCACAAGGAGCACAGCCTTCAGACAGAAGCTTTCAACTTGCCTAAGAAAGAGCTTGGCGATTGGAATGTGCGGCAAGTCTGTGTGTGCGGAAGGCGCAGGTGCCAGCTCCTGACAAATGTGTTCTCCCGGTTCAGTTTCTATTTGCCAGACGCATTGGAAATGTTTTCCGATGGGATTCGCACCAACAGTCGCAGATTGCTTAACTGAGGAGCTCTGAATATGGAACGGCAAGAGGTGTTCCGCTTTCGTCATAAACAGTGCTCCAGAGCGCTTGGCAACGGGCACAACGAATCGTGTGTGCGTGATAGTGACCATTCACGCCTAGTGCTGGCAATGCACGAGCAGTGCCAAAAGGCAAAAGAAGGCGCTTAGCATCCGGCTTGTGCGCAAAGCTTTCAGACTGCCAGAGGACCGTAGCTGTGGTAAGCCGGCTTGCTCATTTGACGTTAGATGTCGCCTGCAAGAACTTCACCCACAACTGGTTTATGCTGCTGTATGTTGTTAGGCAACAACAAGGGCACATGTAGCAAATGCTATTTCCTGGCCCATTTTGCTAGGCCACGCTCTTCTGTGGCTCTTTAGTGCTTGCCAAACTCCTATGTTCGTGCGGCTGCTTCCATCTGACAAGGAGCAAAGCCTTCTGACAGCCGCTTTCAAATTGCCTAAGAAAGAGTTTGGCCATTTAGACGTGCTGCAAATCTGTGTGTAAGGTGCAGGTGCAAGCTCCTGACAAATGTGTTCTCCCGGTTCAGTTTCTATTTGCCAGACGCATTGGAAACGTTTTCCTCTGGCATTCGCACCAAGAGTCGCAGTTTGCTTAACTGAGGAGCTCTGAATATGGAACAGCAAGAGGTGTTCCGCTTTCGTCATAAACAGTGCTCCAGAACGCTTGGCAACGGGCACAATGAAACGTGTGTGCGGGATAGTGACCATTCACGCCTAATGCTGGCAATGCACGAGCAGTGCCAAAAGGCAAAGGAAGGCGCTTAGCATCCGGCTTGTGCGCAAAGCTTACAGACTGCCAGAGGACCGCAGCTGTGGTAAGCCGGCTTGCTCATTTGACGTTAGATGTCACCTGCAAGAACTTCACCCGCATCTGGTTTATGCTGCTACCTGTTGTTAGGCAACAACAAGGGCACGTGTAGCAAATGCTATTTCCTGGCCCATTTTGCTAGGCCACGCTCTTCTGTGGCTCTTTAGTGCTTGCCAAACTCCTATGTTCGTGCGGCTGCTTCCATCTGACAAGGAGCACAGCCTTCTGACTGCCGCTTTCAAATTGCCTAAGAAAGAGTTTGGCCATTTAGACGTGCTGCAAATCTGTGTGTAAGGTGCAGGTGCAAGCTCCTGACAAATGTGTTCTCCCGGTTCAGTTTCTATTTGCCAGACGCATTGGAAATGTTTTCCTCTGGCATTCGCACCAAGAGTCGCAGTTTGCTTAACTCAGGAGCTCTGAGAATGGAACGGCAAGAGGTGTTCCGCTTTCGTCATAAACAGTGCTCCAGAGCGCTTGGCAACGGGCACAACGAAACGTGTGTGCGGGATAGTGACCATTCACGCCTAGTGCTGGCAATGCACGAGAACTGCCAAAGGGCAAAGGAAGGCTCTTAGCATTCGGCTTGTGTACAAAGCTTTCAGACTGCCAGAAGAGCGCAGCTGCGGTAAGCCGGCTTGCTCATTTGACGTTAGCTGTCGCCTGCAAGAACTTCACCCGCATCTAGTTTATGCTTCTATCTGTTGTTAGGCGACAACAAGGGCACATGTAGCAAATGCTTTTTCCTGGCCCATTTTGCTAGGCCACGCTCTTCTGTGGCTCTTTAGTGCTTGACAAACTCCTATGTGCGTGCTGCTGGTTCCATCTGACAAGGAGCACAGCCTTCTGACAGAAGCTTTCAACTTGCCTAAGAAAGAGCTTGGCCATTGGAATGTGCTGCAAATCTGTGTGTGCGGAAGGCGCAGGTGCTAGCTCCTGACAAATGTGTTCTCCCGGTTCAGTTTCTATTTGCCAGCCGCTTTGGAAATGTTTTCTTCTGGCATTAGCACCAAGATTCGCAGTTTGCTTAACTCAGGAGCTCTGAGAATGGAACAGCAAGAGGTGTTCCAGTTTCGTCATAAACAGTGCTCCAGAGCGCTTGGCAACGGGCACAACGAATCGTGTGTGCGGGATAGTGACCATTCACGCCTAGTGCTGGCAATGCACGAGAACTGCCAAAGGGCAAAAGAAGGCGCTTAGCATTCGGCTTGTGTACAAAGCTTTCAGACTGCCAGAAGAGCGCAGCTGCGGTAAGCCGGCTTGCTCATTTGACGTTAGCTGTCGCCTGCAAGAACTTCACCCGCATCTAGTTTATGCTTCTATCTGTTGTTAGGCGACAACAAGGGCACATGTAGCAAATGCTTTTTCCTGGCCCATTTTGCTAGGCCACGCTCTTCTGTGGCTCTTTAGTGTTTGCCAAACTCCTATGTTCGTGCGGCTGCTTCCATCTGACAAGGAGCACAGCCTTCTGACAGCCGCTTTCAACTTGCCTAAGAAAGAGCTTGGCCATTGGAATGTGCGGCAAGTCTGTGTGTGCGGAAGGCGCAGGTGCCAGCTCCTGACAAATGTGTTCTCCCGGTTCAGTTTCTATTTGCCAGACGCATTGGAAATGTTTTCCGATGGGATTCGCACCAACAGTCGCAGATTGCTTAACTGAGGAGCTCTGAATATGGAACGGCAAGAGGTGTTCCGCTTTCGTCATAAACAGTGCTCCAGAGCGCTTGGCAACGGGCACAACGAAACGTGTGTGCGGGATAGTGACCATTCACGCCTAGTGCTGACAATGCACGAGCAGTGCCAAAAGGCAAAGGAAGGCGCTTAGCATCCGGCTTGTGCGCAAAGCTTTCAGACTGCCAGAGGACCGTAGCTGTGGTAAGCCGGCTTGCTCATTTGACGTTAGATGTCGCCTGCAAGAACTTCACCCACATCTGGTTTATGCTGCTGTATGTTGTTAGGCAACAAGGGCACATGTAGCAAATGCTATTTCCTGGCCCATTTTGCTAGGCCACGCTCTTCTGTGGCTCTTTAGTGCTTGACAAACTCCTATGTGCGTGCTGCTGGTTCCATCTGACAAGGAGCACAGCCTTCTGACAGAAGCTTTCAACTTGCTTAAGAAAGAGCTTGGCCATTGGAATGTGCTGCAAATCTGTGTGTGCGGAAGGCGCAGGTGCTAGCTCCTGACAAATGTGTTCTCCCGGTTCAGTTTCTATTTGCCAGCCGCTTTGGAAATGTTTTCTTCTGGCATTAGCACCAAGATTCGCAGTTTGCTTAACTCAGGAGCTCTGAGAATGGAACAGCAAGAGGTGTTCCAGTTTCGTCATAAACAGTGCTCCAGAGCGCTTGGCAACGGGCACAACGAATCGTGTGTGCGGGATAGTGACCATTCACGCCTAGTGCTGGCAATGCACGAGAACTGCCAAAGGGCAAAAGAAGGCGCTTAGCATTCGGCTTGTGTACAAAGCTTTCAGACTGCCAGAAGAGCGCAGCTGCGGTAAGCCGGCTTGCTCATTTGACGTTAGCTGTCGCCTGCAAGAACTTCACCCGCATCTAGTTTATGCTTCTATCTGTTGTTAGGCGACAACAAGGGCACATGTAGCAAATGCTTTTTCCTGGCCCATTTTGCTAGGCCACGCTCTTCTGTGGCTCTTTAGTGTTTGCCAAACTCCTATGTTCGTGCGGCTGCTTCCATCTGACAAGGAGCACAGCCTTCTGACAGCCGCTTTCAACTTGCCTAAGAAAGAGCTTGGCCATTGGAATGTGCGGCAAGTCTGTGTGTGCGGAAGGCGCAGGTGCCAGCTCCTGACAAATGTGTTCTCCCGGTTCAGTTTCTATTTGCCAGACGCATTGGAAATGTTTTCCGATGGGATTCGCACCAACAGTCGCAGATTGCTTAACTGAGGAGCTCTGAATATGGAACGGCAAGAGGTGTTCCGCTTTCGTCATAAACAGTGCTCCAGAGCGCTTGGCAACGGGCACAACGAAACGTGTGTGCGGGATAGTGACCATTCACGCCTAGTGCTGACAATGCACGAGCAGTGCCAAAAGGCAAAGGAAGGCGCTTAGCATCCGGCTTGTGCGCAAAGCTTTCAGACTGCCAGAGGACCGTAGCTGTGGTAAGCCGGCTTGCTCATTTGACGTTAGATGTCGCCTGCAAGAACTTCACCCACATCTGGTTTATGCTGCTGTATGTTGTTAGGCAACAAGGGCACATGTAGCAAATGCTATTTCCTGGCCCATTTTGCTAGGCCACGCTCTTCTGTGGCTCTTTAGTGCTTGCCAAACTCCTATGTTCGTGCGGCTGCTTCCATCTAACAAGGAGCACAGCCTTCGGACTGCCACTTTCAAATTGCCTAAGAAAGAGTTTGGCCATTTAGACGTGCTGCAAATCTGTGTGTAAGGTGCAGGTGCAAGCTCCTGACAAATGTGTTCTCCCGGTTCAGTTTCTATTTGCCAGACGCATTGGAAATGTTTTCCTCTGGCATTCGCACCAAGAGTCGCAGTTTGCTTAACTGAGGAGCTCTGAATATGGAACAGCAAGAGGTGTTCCGCTTTCGTCATAAACAGTGCTCCAGAGCGCTTGGCAACGGGCACAACGAATCGTGTGTGCGGGATAGTGACCATTCACGCCTAATGCTGGCAATGCACGAGCAGTGCCAAAAGGCAAAGGAAGGCGCTTAGCATCCGGCTTGTGCGCAAAGCTTACAGACTGCCAGAGGACCGCAGCTGTGGTAAGCCGGCTTGCTCATTTGACGTTAGATGTCACCTGCAAGAACTTCACCCGCATCTGGTTTATGCTGCTACCTGTTGTTAGGCAACAACAAGGGCACGTGTAGCAAATGCTATTTCCTGGCCCATTTTGCTAGGCCACGCTCTTCTGTGGCTCTTTAGTGCTTGCCAAACTCCTATGTTCGTGCGGCTGCTTCCATCTGACAAGGAGCACAGCCTTCTGACTGCCGCTTTCAAATTGCCTAAGAAAGAGTTTGGCCATTTAGACGTGCTGCAAATCTGTGTGTAAGGTGCAGGTGCAAGCTCCTGACAAATGTGTTCTCCCGGTTCAGTTTCTATTTGCCAGACGCATTGGAAATGTTTTCCTCTGGCATTCGCACCAAGAGTCGCAGTTTGCTTAACTCAGGAGCTCTGAGAATGGAACGGCAAGAGGTGTTCCGCTTTCGTCATAAACAGTGCTCCAGAGCGCTTGGCAACGGGCACAACGAAACGTGTGTGCGGGATAGTGACCATTCACGCCTAGTGCTGGCAATGCACGAGAACTGCCAAAGGGCAAAGGAAGGCGCTTAGCATTCGGCTTGTGTACAAAGCTTTCAGACTGCCAGAAGAGCGCAGCTGCGGTAAGCCGGCTTGCTCATTTGACGTTAGCTGTCGCCTGCAAGAACTTCACCCGCATCTAGTTTATGCTTCTATCTGTTGTTAGGCGACAACAAGGGCACATGTAGCAAATGCTTTTTCCTGGCCCATTTTGCTAGGCCACGCTCTTCTGTGGCTCTTTAGTGCTTGACAAACTCCTGTGTGCGTGCTGCTGGTTCCATCTGACAAGGAGCACAGCCTTCTGACAGAAGCTTTCAACTTGCCTAAGAAAGAGCTTGGCCATTGGAATGTGCTGCAAATCTGTGTGTGCGGAAGGCGCAGGTGCTAGCTCCTGACAAATGTGTTCTCCCGGTTCAGTTTCTATTTGCCAGACGCTTTGGAAATGTTTTCTTCTGGCATTAGCACCAAGATTCGCAGTTTGCTTAACTCAGGAGCTCTGAGAATGGAACAGCAAGAGGTGTTCCACTTTCGTCATAAACAGTGCTCCAGAGCGCTTGGCAACCGGCACAACGAATCGTGTGTGCGGGATAGTGACCATTCACGCCTAGTGCTGGCAATGCACGAGAACTGCCAAAGGGCAAAAGAAGGCGCTTAGCATTCGGCTTGTGTACAAAGCTTTCAGACTGCCAGAAGAGCGCAGCTGCGGTAAGCCGGCTTGCTCATTTGACGTTAGATGTCGCCTGCAAGAACTTCACCCACATCTGGTTTATGCTGCTGTATGTTGTTAGGCAACAAGGGCACATGTAGCAAATGCTATTTCCTGGCCCATTTTGCTAGGCCACGCTCTTCTGTGGCTCTTTAGTGCTTGCCAAACTCCTATGTTCGTGCGGCTGCTTCCATCTGACAAGGAGCACAGCCTTCTGACTGCCGCTTTAAAATTGCCTAAGAAAGAGTTTTGCCATTTAGACATGCTGCAAATCTGTGTGTAAGGTGCAGGTGCAAGCTCCTGACAAATGTGTTCTCCCGGTTCAGTTTCTATTTGCCAGACGCTTTGGAAATGTTTTCCTTTGGCATTCGCACAAACAGTCGCAGTTTGCTTAACTGAGGAGCTCTGAATATGGAACGGCAAGAGGTGTTCCGCTTTCGTCATAAACAGTGCTCCAGAGCGCTTGGCAACGGGCACAACGAAACGTGTGTGCGGGATAGTGACCATTCACGCCTAGTGCTGGCAATGCACGAGAACTGCCAAAGGGCAAAGGAAGGCGCTTAGCATTCGGCTTGTGTACAAAGCTTTCAGACTGCCAGAAGAGCGCAGCTGCGGTAAGCCGGCTTGCTCATTTGACGTTAGCTGTCGCCTGCAAGAACTTCACCCGCATCTAGTTTATGCTTCTATCTGTTGTTAGGCGACAACAAGGGCACATGTAGCAAATGCTTTTTCCTGGCCCATTTTGCTAGGCCACGCTCTTCTGTGGCTCTTTAGTGTTTGCCAAACTCCTATGTTCGTGCGGCTGCTTCCATCTGACAAGGAGCACAGCCTTCTGACAGCCGCTTTCAACTTGCCTAAGAAAGAGCTTGGCCATTGGAATGTGCGGCAAGTCTGTGTGTGCGGAAGGCGCAGGTGCCAGCTCCTGACAAATGTGTTCTCCCGGTTCAGTTTCTATTTGCCAGACGCATTGGAAATGTTTTCCGATGGGATTCGCACCAACAGTCGCAGATTGCTTAACTGAGGAGCTCTGAATATGGAACGGCAAGAGGTGTTCCGCTTTCGTCATAAACAGTGCTCCAGAGCGCTTGGCAACGGGCACAACGAAACGTGTGTGCGGGATAGTGACCATTCACGCCTAGCGCTGGCAATGCACGAGCAGTGCCAAAAGGCAAAAGAAGGCGCTTAGCATTCGGCTTGTGCGCAAAGCTTTCAGACTGCCAGAGGACCGTAGCTGTGGTAAGCCGGCTTGCTCATTTGACGTTAGATGTCGCCTGCAAGAACTTCACCCACATCTGGTTTATGCTGCTGTATGTTGTTAGGCAACAAGGGCACATGTAGCAAATGCTATTTCCTGGCCCATTTTGCTAGGCCACGCTCTTCTGTGGCTCTTTAGTGCTTGCCAAACTCCTATGTTCGTGCGGCTGCTTCCATCTGACAAGGAGCACAGCCTTCTGACAGCCGCTTTCAACTTGCCTAAGAAAGAGCTTGGCCATTGGAATGTGCGGCAAGTCTGTGTGTGCGGAAGGCGCAGGTGCAAGCTCCTGACAAATGTGTTCTCCCGGTTCAGTTTCTATTTGCCAGACGCATTGGAAATGTTTTCCGATGGGATTCGCACCAACAGTCGCAGATTGCTTAACTGAGGAGATCTGAATATGGAACGGCAAGAGGTGTTCCTCTTTCGTCATAAACAGTGCTCCAGAGCGCTTGGCAACGGGCACAACGAAACGTGTGTGCGGGATAGTGACCATTCACGCCTAGCGCTGGCAATGCACGAGCAGTGCCAAAAGGCAAAAGAAGGCGCTTAGCATCCGGCTTGTGCGCAAAGCTTTCAGACTGCCAGAGGACCGTAGCTGTGGTAAGCCGGCTTGCTCATTTTACGTTAGATGCCACCGGCAAGAACTTCACCCGCATCTGGTTTATGCTGCTACCTGTTGGTGGGCGACAACAAGGGCACATGTAGTCCTTTCCTTTCCTTTCCTTTCCTTTCCTTTCCTTTCCTTTCCTTTCCTTTCCTTTCCTTTCCTTTCCTTTCCTTTCCTTTCCTTTCCTTTCCTTCCTTTCCTTTCCTTTCCTTTCCTTTCCTTTCCTTTCCTTTCCTTTCCTTTCCTTTCCTTTCCTTTCCTTTCCTTTCCTTTCCTTTTCCTTTCCTTTCCTTTCCTTTCCTTTCCTTTTCCTTTCCTTTCCTTTCCTTTCCTTTCCTTTCCTTTCCTTTCCTTTCCTTTCCTTTCCTTTCCTTTCCTTTCCTTTCCTTTCCTTTCCTTTCCTTTCCTTTCCTTTCCTTTCCTTTCCTTTCCTTTCCTTTCCTTTCCTTTCCTTTCCTTTTCCTTTCCTTTCCTTTCCTTTCCTTTCCTTTCTTTCCTTTCCTTTTCCTTTCCTTTCCTTTCCTTTCCTTTCTCTTTCCTTTCCGTTCCTTTCCTTTCCTTTCCTTTCCTTTCCTTTCCTTTCCTTTCCTTTCTTTCCTTTCCTTTCCTTTCCTTTCCTTTCCTTGTTTTGCCTTGCCATGCCTCGCCCTGCCTTGCCTTGCCTTGCCTCGCTCTGCCTTGCCTCGCCTTCGCCTTTCCTTGCCTTGCCTTGGCTTTTGCCTTGCCCTGCCTTGCCTTGCCCTGCCTTGCCTTGCTTCTCCTTGCCTTGCTTCGCTTTGCCTTTCCTTGCCTTTCCTTGCCTTGCCTTGCCTTGCCTTGCCTTGCCTTTCCTTGCCTTGCCTTGCCTTGCCTTAGTAGAAGGCATGCAGCAGGGCTTCTCAAAGGGATCAGTAAGCAGAGAACTTTTCTCAATGGTCCCTGTTTTGGGACGTGGGCAGGGATCACCACTGTGCATTCTGATATACAGGGGGGTCACAGTGTTTTTCTTCCACCATGGTCTGGTCCTGCTAGAGCAATGCCACAGGAGTCCTTGTGGAACTGGAACCTTATCAGGGGATGGGCAAGGATCCTTCACAAATTCTCCGTGCGATTTTTTCCTGATTTTTGCCAGGTATCCCATTTGCCAGATACATGAAAACTTCTTTGGGTACTTGCAGAGTCATGTTGCCATATTTCTGAAATGCAGTAAGTTTTGTTTTTCGCTATTTGCAAATGCAGTAATGAGTCAATGGACAGAGCCAGTGCTGAAAAGTATGATTTCCAAGACAAAAATATAGCTTCCTAAATAAAATATAAGAGCATTGTTTTAATGTTCTTTTCCAAATATTTCATATGCTTTTACCCAAGTATCCTTAGGTGACTTTATGATGCTTGTATCCCCAATCGTCTGTTTTGTTTATGCTTCGTACCAAGTTCTGCACATTTAAGACTGGTTCCGAGAGCAAAGGGGGGGAAAGAAGAGAGTGCACAGTTTGTTTTCAGAAATGGCATTCACTCCCTTGCATGCTTCTCCAGACTGTGTTGTCTGCAGCACAGACAGTGGGACAGAGCTCTCCTTTGCTTTTAGTTATTTTTTAGCCCACTGAGGCAGAGAAGTTCCCTGGATTGTTTTTTTTTTTTCCTTTTTTCTTGGATCTGTTCAAACCTGCTCTGGACTGAAAACCCAGGGAAAACATCAGGAGCTCACACCTGTGGCCCACCAGGGCCTGCCCCTCTGCACTTTCCAGCGCTGGAGGAACTGATAAGAAACTGAGCAAACCAAGCTACACCCCACAAAAAGGACTTTTCTAGATTTGCCATCTCTTGTAACAGCAGGAGGTTTTTTTGTTTAATATTATTAGTTTTTTATGCTTGTAGATACTTTGATCGATAAATAAACAAATTGTTTTTTTCCACTTTTCTCCAAGGAAATATTTTTTTGAATCAGTTGGGGAAGGGGTCACTTGAATTTGCTTTCTGGAGGGACTCCATTTGGATGTTTTTTCCCAAATTTGCCCTAAACCAGCGTGGAAAACTGAGTAACTCTTCAGGATTTTAAAAAAGTTCAATAGGGAATAAAATAAGAGATAAAAGTCCAGTGCTGGTATGCTCCTGGCAAACAGCCCAAAGAACACACCGTAGATTTGAAACAGTTTATACTGTATCATTCCTGAGGCTTATGCGTATTCATGTTGAGAGGAATGATGGGTTTGTCTTTACAAACAAGCTGTGGGTCTGCTGGTAAGATGCAGCTATCAGTGAGAGACAACAGAAACAATGGGATGGATTCCACTAAAAGATCAAAGAGGCACTGAAAGAGTACCATGAATTCCACAAAATTAAGAATTAAGAAGGGATTATGCATTGGGGAGGGGGGAAGGTATCGCAGGTATCAGGTGTTCCGGGAAGCCTGTACCTCTCAAGTACCTCAGCCTATGGGGAAAGAGGGAAGGGACAAGCGGCCGGGAATTAGGATAAAAAGGAGGCTGCGCCCTCCAAAAATTTGAGAGACCCCAGGGGAATGCCCCATGGCCTCTCCCTTTATTCGAATAAAGAAAAAGGACTCCTCTGTCTCCTTTTTGGACATAAACCTCTGGTGTTTGAGGATTGATTTTCCTGACAATGTGTTTTATTATTCATACTTCCTTGGGAACTCTTTATATTCCATGTTCTTTTCTTGTTTGGTTTTTAACCTCTGACCTGCCTGCAGGATATTCTATAGATAAGGTCTTCCCGTGTTTCTATCCTGTTGTTTCACACTTCAGATGCTTATGCTCTGGTTTCCAGCTTCCAGCATTCTTGTCACTTGGAGACTTCAGTCTGCAGATGTAAGAAAATTATTGGTTTTGCACCATTCTTTAAGTTGGTTACATAGAGGTATTTTAGTCTATTTTTAACAGTTTGTTAATGCCTATGACACAATGTATTTATTACATTACACATCCATATAAACTATACAGTGTATATGTAAACGTACAGATTATACTATACAAAAGCAGTTAAAAGTAAGTATAAATTGCACTATAACAAAATACTTGTGATACAAAAGTTAATCTATAATGCGAAAGCCAATATTATATTGTCATCTATAACACCAGGACACCAAGTGTTTTGTGTCTGACTGAGAGAGAGTTAATTTTTCCTTAGAAGCCCTCAGCTTTGCATTGGTAGCTGGAAAGGTACTGATAACACACCAGTGTTTTGGCTACTGCTGATCAGTGCTGTCTCTTTAACATTCCCCCCTCCACCACATCAAGGGGTTGGAAGTAGGCAAGATCCTGGGATGGACACAACCAGGCCAGCTAACCCAAATGAACCAAAGGGATATTCCGTACAATATGTCACCAGCTCAGATATAAAACCTAACGGAGAGAAGAGGAACAGAGGGGCACTCATTATTTTACAATGTTTGCCTTCCAGAGCAACCACTACACATGCTGAAGCCCCACTTCCTGGTGTCTGAACATTGCTCACTGATGGGAAGTAGAGATTAACTTTTCCCTTTGCTTATGTGCGTGCAAACTTTCTCTTTTCTTTTTTTGCTCTAGTAAACTGCTTTATCTCAACCTACTAGTTGTTTTCTCTCTTATTCTCTCTCCTCTGTACTGGGAGTGATAGAGCAGCTTGCTAGGCAACTGACAACAAGCCAAGGTCAACCCACTACACCAAGATAGCTGGAACTTTTTGTTTGTTTTCCCAATTTCTGTTTGTGCTTGTTCTAATAGCTTTTTGAATTCCACATTTAAAAAGTCATAGTTTAACCATTGGAAGTCAAGTTAAGCAAGATTTATATTAGCCAAATCTCATGTATTTTACTGCAGTCACCCTATATACACACCTTTGAGACAGCAGCTATTATATTTTCATTATATGGCACAATAATATGTATTTATACATATGATGTACATGATATATGTAAAGCCTCTTTCACCTCCCAGTAATTTTACAATTATGACTTTCTACATACAGGAATAATTTTGTCCGGCACTGAAATGCTGCTATTTCTGGGATAGATAAAACACAATTTGCTCCAGTTGCACTCAGTTTTGTGAAAAGACATGAAGAAATATATCCATTCCAAACAAAACCATAGAGTTACACTGCACAGGCAGAATGTAACCTCCATATTTGGGTAATACAAAGGCTCTGGATTTTAGCAACATGTGGTCAGAAATATGTTTTCACATATCACTGAGAAAATCCCAATTTTGCAAACCATATGTCAACTCTAATAGGAAATAGGTTTATTAATAAATTAAGGAAACAACATTGTTTATTTGGACATCCTTATCACAAGCAGTGCACATTTTCTTTGGAGGATTTGTATTAGGTAAGTTCAGTAACAGCTTGGCCGATAAAGATGCCCAGATAGTGTAGATCTTTGTGTGATAATAGAATCATAGAATGGTTATGGTTGGAAGGGACCTTGAAGATCATCTAGTTCCAACCCCCCTGCCTTGGACAGGGATACCTTCAACTAGATCAGGTTGCTCAGAGCTCCATCCAACCTTGCCTTGAACACCTCCAGGGATGGGACATCCACAAATTCTCTGGACAACCTGTTCCAGTACCTGACTGGCCTCTAGGTAAAGAATTTTCTCAATCTAATCTATACCTACTCTCAATTTGAACCCATTCCCCCTTGTAGTGTTACTACATGCTCTTGTAAATAGTCATGCCCCATATTTCCTCTAAGTTCCTTTCAGGTACTGGAATGTTGGGGAAGATGAAACAGGGAAACCTTATGAATATGATTGTTTAGCAAAAGATTCTGAAAATATGAAACATAGAATCAAAATAGAAATGAAAACTAGCTTTGAGCTATAGGAAACAGTGCTAGTTACTATATAACCAAAGAACAATAGCCTAGCCAGCTGAAGGAGAATTCCTGTTGATTGAACAATACCCTTCTGCTGACAGTGAATCCAAAGGTTAAAAGCAGCAAGAGAAGTATTTGAAAGGTAGCTTTTAGAGTTTAAAATGTAACACTGTATGGTAATGTAATAGTTCTTACAGGCTGTATGTAAATTCTATAGAATGTGTGTCATGTAGTGGTTGGTTATTGGGAATTAGAATATTCACTATAGAAAAGGATATAATGCATTGTAACAAGAACTTCGCTCTCTTAACTCTGATTCCCTTCTCCTACTCTCTCTCTTAAGCTCTCTCCCCTCTTACTTTTACCTGCTCTTACTCTTACTTTTACCCGCCCTAACTTGCTCTTACTTTTACCCTCTCTTACTTTTACCCTCTTACTTCTACCCTCTCTTAACTTCTGCACCTCTCTTAAGCTCTTGCACTTACTCCTGCTCCTTACTGTCTCCCTCCTCCCCTCTTAGACTTAAACTCATACTCTTAACTCTGATTCCCTTCTCCTACCCTCTCTCTTAACTTCTCCCCCCTCTCTTAACCTGCTCCCTTAATCCTTGCTCTTGCTCTTACTCTCTTACTTAACTTCTTACACTCTTACCCTCTCCTCTCTTACTCTCTCCTACCTTCTTCCCCCATGTTCCCTGACTCCCCTCTTCTCTCTCTCTCTCCTTCCCTGATCACGTGTATGCTGTGGTTGGCAGTGGAAATGGATCCCTTCCTCCCTCTGCCTAAATTAATAAACTGCTTATACCTGAACAGCCTGACCCTGGAGAAGTCTCTCACCCCAAGCATGTTTTGTACATCTGTACTGGAAGTCTGCAATTAGGTCATCCTGAAGCCTTCTCTTTTCCAGGCTGAACAATCTCACTTGTCTCAGCCTTTCCTCAGAGAGGTGCTCCATCCCTCTGATCAACTTGGTGGCCCTCTTCTGGACTTGCTCCAACAGGTTGATGTTGGTGTGTTGGTTTTGACAACCAACTAAACTCCAAATACACTACACCCCTTCCCCATATCAGTAAGGTAGGGACAATAAATGAAAGATGATGAGTTAAAATAACAGTTTACTAAAAACACAAAGCAAGGGAATGAGACACACACAATGGAAACAAAATTGTATAGAAGAGAGAAATGGTTTAACCAACAAAAAGCAAAGTGTTACATAGTGTTATAAATCTCTATTGTGATATTGGCTTTCGCAAGTATTAAGATGACTATTATATGTTAAATACTTTTTGGCTATGTATGTACTTTTTTCTTGCTAACAAGATTTAAGCTTAAAGGAATCTCCTAGTACAAGCAAGGAAACCCCAGAGGGCAAAGACAGGGGGGCCCAAGCTGTTATCAGCAGAAGAACAATGGCTGTTATCAGCAGCCTGGACCAGGAAGGTGGCAGCAGCAAAAGGACGGATGTGAAGCCCAGCTGTCACCAGGGCAGGACAAGGGGCCCAGACTGTTATCAACACTGACCATTTGCAGAAGAAAGGAAGCCAAACTCAAAATAATGCTCATCAGCAAGAATAATGATGACCAGCAAAAATAGTGCTGAACAGCAGAAATAAAAATCATACAGAGCATGTTCTAAATAGGTGGAACCAGGGAGGGGACATGCTAAATACTTCTTGAAAAAGTTTGAATATGCATTAAACCCTCACAGCAGGAGGGGATAAAAAGAGTGTTCCCAAGATACCATGTGTGTTCCTGGCAACCCGCCAGGGCATCTGGCCGTTTTTAACCCTTTGCTTTATTTCCTTTGTCTCCTAATTGTCTTTTTGTTTATATTAAACTTTTTATAATTTATTAAGTGAATCTCGTTTTTAACAATTTGGAGGCTCTGTCTGGGATAAGCACCTCACCTCTAGGACCACCGGAGATCCAGAACGGGGAAACAGGTGCGCCCCTGCTGAGTTCAGCAGACCCTGCTCTGTTTCTCCTAGCATGGGCCAGCGGCTGCAGGTCAAAACCCCAAGGACAAGAAGGAGAGGAATAAAGCAAAGGAAAGGGAAAAAGCTCCCTAAACCACGGTATTTAGCTCCATAATTCTTGTGCACGAAGATCCAAAGAAGAAGATGGATTGTAAGTAATCTTTGGGGGAGCGGGAAGGGGGGGTTGCAAGATACCCCCGGGGTTACTGGGACTGGGTCTCAGGGGAGGGGTTAGTCCCTCGGGAAAGGGAGCCGAGGGTTTTCCTGGCACAATCCACTGGGAAAACAGGGTAAAATGTGGATTCTCAAAAACTTTGTCAAGTTGAGAATTAAATCCAAGAAATTTGGACTTAAAACTGCCAAATTGAGGAATAATCCAAGAAATCCACCTATGGCTATGACATAATATGGCATTGAATAAACAGTGTTGAAAGCTCCACCCCCTTGTGTTTGTACCCAAGACAGTTGGGGACCCCAGAGCTGGAGTAGAGGGGCAAAATCACCTCCCTTGACCTGCTGGACACGCTTCTTTTGATGCAGCCCAGGATATAATTGGCTTTCTGGGCTGCAAACACACATAATAGCTATTAGTACCTGGTCTCAGGATGTGAACACTGGGGGAAAAGCAAAGTAAGAGGAAAACAGCAAGACGATGATGGCATTGTGAGTAGATTTTGGAAAATAATTGCATAAATAAAGGATGCTAAGCTATATTAAGTGTTTGGACAGATTCAGTAGGGATCTTAACAAACATTAAAGCTTATAATTTCTAGTCTCATTCTCTCTCCTTGGGAGAATCTGTCTCCTACATGCTGGATGAGAATTCATCATCTGGGGGAAAAAAGGGGAGGGGGTATATTCTGGCACAATTCCCATTCTGCCTGAACCCTTCAAAATTCAAGGGACTGCCCAAAAGGTAAGTCAAGGCAGGCAATTTGGCGTTGCCTTGCTGTCTAAGGGTAGCTACTGTTTAAAATGACAATACAATATTGGCTTTTGCATTTATGTATTAGCTTTTAAATGTTGTTATTAATCATAAGTATTTAGATATGGTACAATTTGTAACTCCTTTTAGCTGCTCATTAGTATAACACAATCTATTAGTTTTGCACAGTATAGCTTATAGAAATAGTAATGTGATAAATATATCTATGTATGCACCGTAAGGTTGTAGAAATAATAGGGTGATTAATGTACTATATCATAGGCCATAGCAAAACATGAAATGTTAAAATGCTTCTATGTAACGAAGTGAATGGTGTAAAATAATTATGTTGTTTTCCCACATCTGCTGACTGACCTCTCCGAGTGATAACAGTGACACAAACCAGAGCATTGGATAATTATAGAAGAACTTGTTAACTCCTTATCAGGGAGTGTGAAACAACAGGACGGAAACGCAAGAAGAAATATAATATATTGACCTATTCCAGAGGATGTCATACAGATAACTCAGAGTGTAAAAACAAAGAAAAGAGTTTCTGAAACATCAAAAAGCTCACAAGAATGTTTGAATAATGTATGAAAACATGAATATGCATGTGCCTCAGTAATGTAACAGTATATAGATAACACTGTTTTAATCTACTGATAGGCGGAAAGAAAACTCTATAACCCACAGAGTAAGTTATAAGAGTAGAATTTATTCAGTGCTGAGGTACATGGGGAGATAGCTCCTCCAAAAACATGCACAACCTAGAGACTTGCCCCTCTCTTTTTATTCTCTACAAACTAGGGTTACACAATATGCCTAATACATATTCATTTCCTAACCCTGCCTGTCTCCGCTTCATATTAAAATTAGCTCCACGCCTCTTTGCGGCTGCACACTGCTCCTTGTTGGCCACTCTGGGGGTCGCCTGGGGGTCTTTGGGATGAAATCAGCGATTTTCCTCTCAGTTGAACTTTTCACCTTGCCTCTTTGCGCATACTCCTTTTAGTCCTTTGACCATCTTTCCGACTTTGCTACCATTTCTTCTGGCTTAGGGGTCCAAAGTGATAGGAATAATGGGTTTGTCTTTACAAGCAAGCTGTGGGTCTGCTGATAAGATGCAGCTATCAGTGAGAGACAACAGAAACAGTGGGATGGATTCCACTGAGAGATGAAAGAGGCACTGAAAGAGCACCATGAATTCCACAAGAGTTAAGAATTAAGAAGGGATTATGCATTGGGGAGGGGGGAAGGTATCGCAGGTATCAGGCGTTCCGGGAAGCCTGTACCTCTCAAGTACCTCAGCCTATGGGGAAAGAGAGAAGGGACAAGCGGCCGAGAATTAGGATAAAAAGGAGGCTGCGCCCTCCAAAAATTTGAGAGACCCCAGGGGAATGCCCCATGGCCTCTCCCTTTATTTGAATAAAGTAAAAGGACTCCTCTGTCTCCCTTTTGGACATAAACCTCTGGTGTTTGTGGATTAATTTTCCTGACAAAAGAATCCCCTTATCCTGTGGTGCCTTTGTCCTTGCATCGTGTTTGTGTATTCTAGCTCTTATCTTGTAGTCTCACTCTCTTCCTGCTCTTTGTGGGTGCAGTAAGCATTTCATACAAGTTTGGCAGCCCCTTCTTTTAGTCAAGGCATTTCTTTATGCTTGATTCCTAATTCTTAATTTCTTTGTTTCAGTCCCCCCTTTTCTGGAAAATCAGTAAATTCTTTTACTTAGCAAGACTGATGCCTTTCTCCTTTCCAGTCTACCTTCACAGCTCGCTCTCCTCGGTATGTGTCCCTCATTGCATTACCATATGCTGCTGCTAGGGAAGTCAGTGTTTTAACATCCTCCAATTCCAAACAAGTATTGCAATAGATAGCACCAGACCTCTACCTAATAATGTCAGTATGACAGAGTGGTGTGATGGATTGGCATTTAAGAAAAAAGTGAGGAACACCCACGGAAGTTAGGGCTCTTAGAGACACTGCTGGGAGTTTCTTCTCTGCCTGAGACCTGGCCAATAGCTGGCCATTTCGGAAATTTGACAGTATTGTTCACCACTGAAAAAGTGAGATCAACTCTGTGAATAACACCTTTTAAACCTAAGCCTGAGAACTTCTAGCTCTCTTTGTTTCCGGCTTTGAAAGGTAACAGAACTCCGGCTGGCTCCCGTTCCCCCTCCAGTCCCGTGCGGCCTGGTGGGGGCTGGGCTCGGCCTCCCGCGACTCCTGGGTGGGGGATGGAGCCTGTGGGAATTCCCTCGGCCCCAGGCTGGGTCTGGGCTCTGCTGTGGCCCTCTCAAGAAGCCTTCCAGGTCCTATTCCAGCGCGGTGGCTGAAGCCTTTCCCAGGGGGACCCTGGCCCTAGGCTGGGCCGGGCCATGGCTGCTGACATCTCGCCGATATGCCCCCACCATGGCCTGCAAAGATGGCTCCAGGCCAAAAAAGCAGCTGAAAACAGTCCACTGCTTTCCAGCGCTGCCGAGCTGAAATCCGACACCATGAATACCTGCTGCGGCTTGAGCCAGATTTTAACCCTTTCACTACCCAGATGAGACCTGCAGATTTAATCCCTTTCCAGAGAGAGGAAAGCAAGAGTGATCAACATGTAAAGAGACAACATAAACCATCAAAGTCAGTGAAGGAAAGGAATCAAGACTCAGATGGGAAGAGAATGAGGAGATACTTTAATGAGCTGAAATATTCTTTTGGTAAGTCCATGGAGATGGACAATAATGTTCTGAAAATTGATAATAGAGTCCCCCTGCTCCCCTGGGGCCATGTTCCGCCCAGCCACGGCCCAGAGGAGGGGGGAGCTATATCTAAATAGCAAGGATTAGAGTTAAAAAGGAGGCTCTTTCCTTCCTGGGATGATATCCCAGCTTTATTCAGGGGATCTCGTGTAGAAAAGAGGAAGAGACATCCTGCGCTGCTTTTTGAAGGGAGGGGAAAGGGGGAAGAGTTACGTATTATAACCGATAAGAAAACATTACACGGGAGGAGTCAGGGAAAGGAACTAACACTGCAGCTCAGAGGGTATCAGAGGGTATATCTCTGGATCATACCATGTTTCTTAATGCATTACAACAGAAAATCTTCTTTAATTCATGAAAGAGTATTTGGGAGGAATTAAGTATTTCAAAGTGTAGATCTGAGCAAAAGTATCGATTGATGAAGCTGAGCAGATGGTGGAGTAGTTGTGATCCCATGAGATGCTGGAACAGAGAGAGGGAAATGAGAGTTGATGAAGACCCTTGGCTCCCAGGGAGAAAAAGAGAAAACCTCTCTTCCCAGAGATGATCACAGAGACAGATGAAGAGAACCTTTGCCTTTGAATAACTCACCCTCAAAATAATACCCCTTGAGTTCAAGGCCCATGAACACACCTCAGAGTGGTGGGAAAATGGGAGGACAGAGTTTTCCAGGCGGCTGGCATCAGGGGAATGGAAAGCCATGAGAAAACTGTTTTCTTGTGGAGAACTCTCCATGGAATGACAAAAGGAAACTTCTTTTCTCTACACAGACTGATGAAAAGACTATTGTATAATTTGGATTGTTTTAACCACCAGGTTTTGTCTCTATGTTGCCAGTTGGGCAAGGAAAAAGGTGGGATGGGGAGGAAAGGTTTCTGGAGGTTTTATTTTAGTTTCTTATTTTTGTTGTTCAATTAATAAACTTGCTTTATTCCTTTTAAGTTTTAAGCCTGTTTTACCCTTCTCCTAATCCATATCTCACAGCAAGAAATGAGTAAGTTTGCTGGTGATTTTTAGCTAGTGCTAAACCCACCACATTATTTAGTGCATTGGCTGGGAAACGCAAATTGGTGAAACTAAACTACTACAGGTGGCAAAGCATGTTCAAAATCCCAGTTACAGTGGAAGACCATCCAAAGAGTGCATCCCACCAGTGATGATTTGTGTCTTGGTCTACCCTTTGTAATACTTTGCTTATCTCGACTATATCATGATAGACAGTAACCAGAGTATTTTTCCCATTTTCTTGAATTTCTTTCAGGATTTTTACCAAGTCTTGGTGGTGCATTAGCTGTCTTACTAATGTAAGGTTATTTCTAATGGGTGTAGGTGATAATTTATGATACATTGTATAGTTAGATCTTATCAACTGGTGGGATGTAACTGGTACCAAATATGAAAAATCACACGCTACAATCTTAACAAAATTACAAATACAAAAATTAGAATGATTCTTAGTAGGTAAGACTACATTGTTATCATCTATTTCTACAGAAACACATGCAGTTCTTAAACATACACAGACTAGGCCAATATATACAAGCACAGTCTTTTGACTAGTAGCTGGATGAATCTCAAAGTGGCAAATGCTTTACTCAGTGTCCAGACATATATCTTGTGCATCAATTGTGTTAGGCTCACAGATAAACTCTTGTTGCTCCCTGATAACACAAGATTCCAAATTCACAGTTTGCCATTTTCCATTCATCATGGGCCCATGCTCTGTGCTCCGAGGGGTAGAGCACTGTCCTTTCATGATTTAATCCTAATGCAATAATAGGCTGGATATTATAAATTGTGGCATTGCGTATAGTCAGTATGAAAGCAGTAGCTATTTCGGTGGTAAGGTCATAGGTAACATTTACCAGAGTCCACTAAGATTGAAGTTTCCTTTCTAAACTGTTTGCATGGTCCCAGACTGTCGATCTATTAGGAACGGCTGGGAAGAGACGACACAGACTCTCTAGGAGTTACTCAGGAGAATTTCTCATAGTTTATTATTTCAGCTCTGTTTTATAGACTGATACGTGGAAAGTACAGAAAGGAAACTCTTATTGGTTAGTAAACTACTACATTACCATCATTGGTCAGTGGGGCACACTACCCCCTGACCTTCTCCTGCAAAGAAAACAAGGGACAGACAAACAGCACCTGGCAAGGCTGTTTTCTGTCTGTGAGGATTGTTTTAAATCCTCCTTAAAACTTCCCAGGCCACTTTCTCAGTCTGGACTGAGAAAGCTATGTGGCCTGCAATTCCACAGGCACTCTGCTGCCTGCTCCAGAGCTAGCATCCACACCAGACAATTTTCTGATTTTCAATTGGAAAAGCACCTTCACTTCCTTCCCTTATTACTGAAGTGACTATTGATTGTATCCATAATTGTGCCTGTATGCAGCTGAGGGCTAATGACACATTGTCTTCGGCCGTATTAAGTGCATTTATTATTAGCTTGTGGTCTTGATCTCCAGCTTCTTCCCACTTTGGTAATACTTTGGAAATTTGCCATTGGTTAGTTCCTAGTGCTAATAAAGAGGACTTTAGGGTCTATTTTAGTTTTGTCAAATCACTTGTTGCAGTGGCTAATTTATTCATTAATATTTCTGAATCTATTCCATTTAAGGCCCTCAATTTTGTTCCTAATATTCCAGTTAAATCTCTTTGCCTTCTGCCCCTGAAGTGCACTTGCTTTTGTAACCATGTTGCCCAGCCCTTGGATGATGTCTTTAGGAAAGAGGAGCAGGCTGTCTGAATCTCAGAGATGTTAGTTTGCATTAGTAATTCAATCCGCTTGAGAGACAACTCTGGGTTAAATAACAGTTGTTGTCTCATATTTCTTACTACATAGGGGCCAACTTCATAAATTTTAGGTTCCGTTTTTGGTGGTGTGGTCTGAGCTTGGGTTACAGTTGATTTGGTCGTTGCAATAGACATGGCTTTTATTTTAAATTTGAATGAAAGCCTAGTAGCACTACGACTTCAAAGGCAAACCACATCCACTGTCTGTACTAAAGTAAAATTATACCAGCAATTGAATTCACTTAGACGATTACAAATTTCCCAGTGTTTGCTTGTGGGATAAGTTGAAATAATAATCTGAATTGCGTTTTCATGATTAGTCTTATTAATCATCTAGCATCCTACTCTGATTACTTCTCCTACAGTCCCTTGTAAGAGACCACAACCTTTGTCTTTGCCATTCTTGCTTTTCATATATCTGGTTTTCATGTAACCACATAGGTTTGCATCCTTTATATAAGAATATTTTCCCATGAATCCTGTGGACTGAATGAAAGCTTGGGTCCAATGCCATTCAGCATTTTTCTGGCTAGAGGTGCTTTCCAGTTTTGGATTACACTTAGAGCTACACAAAAAACATGCAGAATAATTCTACTGACTAGGTTTCTGCAAGCTAAATCATGGAATATTCCCAACTGCAGCATACTCAGTTTGCTCGATTAAGTTTTAATTTCAGTTCATTGTTGCTATATTTTATATATTAGTAAAGGCCTGTATGCACAAACCAGCCTTTGAATTAAGTCGTGATATTAAGGGCTAAAGTCCTTGAAACCTTCATGCTGAAGAGAGAGTAAAGCAAAACAATATCCCTGTGTGTAAGAGAAAAAATGTAAACTGTGTGTGTTAGCCAATAGTAGCTCGTTCTGCTCGCAGACCCTGTAGAACCCTATAAAGGTGTGCAAAAGATAGAAATAAACTGGCATTCACAATTACTTCTGTGAAGACTGGTGAACAGCTCGGGGGTCTTCTCAATATTTGGCGCTTCGACCAGAGACACCCTGCGGGCAGAAGGACTCTGGAGTCATCGGAGTGGATCTGGGCTCTACGTCGAGGGCTTGGATCGGCACCAAATAGGCAGCCTGAGCGCGGTGAGACGCGGAGCGGTTAGACGTGGAAGTAGGGCTGCTGGGGGGGGGCCCAGAGGCAAGGGTGCTGTAGAAGGGTCGCAACCTTCCCCCTTGCGGGTGCTGTCATGGATGTGGAATTCGCGGCAGTAAATAAACTGCTTCTCTGCATCCTCGTTAAACGAGGCGAAGCAGCCCAGGAAAGGGACCTGGATATGCTCATTATATGGGCTAATTGTCTTGAGCATTTGCAGTGCTCACTGCTTTTTGCGGGGCAAGAACGGACTGATTTATCGGCTCTGATATGGGAAACGGCAATTACGGAAAAGAGCAAGGACACTGTGTTTCTCGGTCGAACTTTGCAAATTGTAATTAATATGCTGAAGCTGTGAGCCCGTAATTCTACCTGTGTCACAGCGGCAGATGCCTTTACCTCCCACTGCTGGGGAAACTCTCCTATCTATGTTGCCCATGGAGAGAGGGAGGCAGAGTTAGGGAAAAGAAAATAATGAGAAAAAAAGTTCCACAGGGAACGCTGAAACAACGAACAGAATCTGTTCAGTTATGGCAGGATGTGATACATCCAGAACTATTTGCTTCATTTTTGGAGTCACTTTTAGCACTACAACCTTATTTAAGATCCATCTTTACCACCCTGGAAGAAAAGAAGCCAGATTTAGACTGGTTTCCACCCGAACCAGGAAGACATGGGGGAGCAGCGAGGTGAGCGCAGGGAACAAAGGCACCCTGGGGGTAGAAGCAGCGCAAGAAAAGTTCCAAGGCCACTCTGATCACCGTTGTTAGCACCTGGCCGTGAGAGACTTTTCGTGTAAAATCGCCTGCTTTTGCAAATCGTGCCTTTTTTTTCCTCTATCAGCAAACAAGAGAGATTGAGAGAAAAAACTGCATTTGTTAAAGTTAACTTTGTGAGGCTTTTTTTTTCTTTCTCTCCGTTTTTCCTCGTTATGAGAGTATGTGGAGAATGTGAAGAAAGATAAGAGCAGAGCTGCAGCAGCGGCGGGGCGGGCGGTTGACCCCCCCGCTCCCTCTCGGCGGGGGCACTGAGATGGTGCCTGGTTTGTTGCAGAGTCGTGATTTATTGGGTTTTCGGAGTGTTTTTATATACCATTGTAGAGTTAATTTTGTGTTTTAAGTAATTATGAGTTTATGCAATTGCAGTTTTTAGAGTTTTACTAGAGAAATTATTGTGGTTCTTTGAAAGTTAAGAAAAGAAAAGAAAAAAAAAAAAAAAAAGAAAGTGTTTAAGGTGAATACTAACAGAAGTTGCCTTGCAATAATTGGTTTTAGAATCCAAGGTTAAAACATGGTATGATTTATAGCTTCTAGGAAAACCTTCTTCCAATTAGTGTTATCTACAGAAGAGATTTGTGGTTTAAAAAATAATTAGTCAAGAGAATTTTACTGTATAAGACAAAGTTAAGTTAAGGTATATATTATCTATTTGCTTGTTTTTTCCACAATTTTAATAAGGGAATTTTAATGTAAGTTTTTTTGCTATATAAAACGCATATAACTGCATATATACCAATTTGGATTTTAGATTTTAGATTAAAAATTGGACTTAATGTTTTTGAAAAGTGCTACAAAAGCTGGATGGCAACTTGCCAAATCCTGTGTTGTTGTGGTGGTTTTTCTCTAGAAAAACTGCACTTTAACATCCTAACCAATTTAAGCATATACTAGGCAAATTTCTATTATGAATAAGTATTTTTAGTAACATTTGCAGTTATTGTGGGTTATTTTCAAAGCTAGATGACATAGAATTGTGATGTGTTTGCTACACCTTTATAATCTTTATAGTGAATCCATGTTATTGTTATATTGTGTTTAAAAGGTATATATCAAACTTTTAGTTGCTTTTTTGTAGTAACAGAATAAGATTAAGTTATGTTTGCATTTAATATAGATTAAGTGCCAATAGAATTAAGGATAGTCAAGTTTTATAATGTTTAGGCTTGAATGTTTTTAAGTTAAGTTTTCTAACTTAGATATTCTTTTAAGGTTAAGTTTGTTATTTCCTTTTGTCATATATAATTATTGTGGAGTTTAGAACAGTTTGCTATGCTGTAAGCATCTCATAGCTGCTACTATTGAGAACCTTGTTTTAGAAATGAGTTAAGAGGCATCTTTCCAGTTTAAAGCCAGGCCCTGGCCAAGCCTTGACTTTACCTGGACAGAATGTTTGCCAACAGATCCAGATATTTTCTGTCCCAAATTAGTATTTGAGTCACCTTTTGACTCAGCAATTTGACCCTATTAATATGACAGCTGGATCAATTTTGAAGTGGGCTTGGAGAATCATTTCCGGAGGTGATTATCCAATCCTTCACTGATTTTTTGTTTTTGTTTGTTTGCTAACTATGGGATGCTGGTGCAGTGTTTTAGTAATTAATAGCAGTTTTATATTATATATGTTATTAATAATGTTTAAGATTTAATTTATTTTTAACTAGTATAAGTTCTTATTAATTGTGCATAAGGTTTTGTGTTGCTGTTGTTGCTTATAACAGAAGTACATCTCATTTTTATTTTTTTTTTTATTTTTTTTAAGAAGACGGGGGAGATTGATGCCCTAAAAGCATTTAATTAGTGTAATTCATTAACTTCAAGGAGAGAAGTGTCTGTGTTTTGTTGGCAGGTTCAAAAAGGTCACCTGTTCATCTGACCAGACTGTCTGCCTCTGAACACACGAGATGCAGTGAACAGAGATGTCATCACACAGCCGTGGTACTCCAGCCATGGATCAGAAGTGGACCTGTCAGGACACAGTTGTGTCTGAACACTATATAGACAGTTGCCAACAGAAATTTTATGTTGTTATTATGATGTTGTGTCTCTACCAATTTTTCAGGTATCCTTTGTTTTAAGATTTAGAAGGATCTGAAGAACAACTTGAACGTCAAAGCCCTCAGTCACCGATCAACTGCCAGCTGACATCACGGGAGCAGTGAACGTTCCAGGACTGAATCGTGCTGGAGAAATTCTGTAGAAGATCTAAGAAGTGTAGAGACTCCATTTAATTGTATATAAAGCAAATTGTAGTTGTGTGTTTACCCTTTCAGCAAATTGCTTTCACGCTTAGACTACATATATACCAGAGCACCTGTGTTAAAAGTAGTTAGATAATAGTTTAAGTGTTTAGCTTGTGTAGTAATTGTTATGTTAGTATAAAGTATAAGTGTTCCCTCTTCAAGAGGTAGTGTAAGCATCTTTGAAAGTTCATTTAACGATTGAAGTTCTAGCTGTGAGTTTGCAAATATGGTGTCATTTACATGGTAAAATGCTTATGGTAATTGTGTTGTGTATAGTCGTGACCAACTGTCTGCTAACTAACATCCAAAAGTGACAGAACATATGGGTCACTCTGGCACATTGAACTGGCCAAAGGTCAATGTGTTTGAGCCTAGCCACCCCTGGAGATCCTTTCGCACCTGTCTCCCAGGAGTCCCTGAATGGGATCCTCCGGCATTTAAAAGTTTAATTAGTAATGAGACTCGACTGAATCGATTGGCAGTGTTGCAAGAGTGCAGTCGCACTGCTGGCTTCACATTAAGACAACTTGAAGCCTGTTAGCAAGCAAAAATTACCAAAGTTCTTAATGTTACAACCCTCAGAAGAATTGGATTTGTTATGTTCCACCAATACCTCGGGTGGATGGATAATGTTTGAACCCCCGACAAAAAGTCATTCTAACAAAGTAATGCAGCACTGGGTTGCAGTCAACCCTATAGCTGATCTCGTTACTACCATTGAAAGTAAAGCCTTTATTCGTGGTGCAATCTCACAGGACAATTACCAAAGCGATCACCTAGTTCCATATTCCTAATCTGTGGAGATAGAGCATGGAATTAAATTCCTGCTAATCCACATGGAAGACCCTGTTATCTTGGGAAACTCACTTTGTTCCACCCAAGCTTACATCTATTGTTGAATGTAGCTAGCAAAATGAAGAACATCAAACAGTCAAGGCGAAGCCTGAATGAATTAAAGTTTAGCCACTCTAAAAAGGCTCGCTTGCTGGACTAGGAAAGAATTAAACTTAACATCCACAATGTTAAGTGAGCTTTCAGCCGATATGAGTAGTGTATATCATGCAGTACTATGAAATCAAGTTGCAATTGACCTTTTGCTCTTAGCACAAGGACATGGTTGTAGAGAGTTTGAAGGCATGTGCTGCTTAGATCTTGCTGATCATTCAGCTTCCATCCATGAGCAACTACAACAGCTACAGGATGGGTTACATGCCCTGAAAGAAGATAGTGATCCCATTGGAAGTTGGTTCGCCAGCTGGGGCATCACTGGATGGTTGAAGTCTCTTATGCTAGAGGGGGGACGGACTTTACTTATAATGTTAATTGGGATGACAGTCTAAGTTGTATGTTATCTTATCCAAAGCCTGGTTTGTGCAAAAGGAGAAAGGGGGATTTGTTGCTATATTTTATATATTAGTAAAGGCCTGTATGCACAAACCAGCCTTTGAATTAAGTCGTGATATTAAGGGCTAAAGTCCTTGAAACCTTCATGCTGAAGAGAGAGTAAAGCAAAACAATATCCCTGTGTGTAAGAGAAAAAATGTAAACTGTGTGTGTTAGCCAATAGTAGCTCGTTCTGCTCGCAGACCCTGTAGAACCCTATAAAGGTGTGCAAAAGATAGAAATAAACTGGCATTCACAATTACTTCTGTGAAGACTGGTGAACAGCTCGGGGGTCTTCTCAATAGTTCATTGTCACCCAGTGTTACTTTCTAAGGGGCTTCTGGAGTCTGCTTCACTCGAGAATGGTGAATCCAGGCACTCTGTTCCTTGATCTTAACTGCAGTGAAGGTGGTGAGGAGCACCTGGAATGGTCCTTCCCACTGTAGCTCCAAAGTTTTTTCTGTAAGAGACTTAACATACACATAATCTCCAGGCTGTATGTCATGCACTGGTCCATCCAGTCCTCTGCTCCGAGTTCCAGCAACATGTTTCTTAATTGCTCTGAGCTGCTTGCCTAAGGCTATCATATAGGCAATCAGCCTCTCCTCCCCCACTTGAGTAGACAATCCCTTTTGCACACCATATGGTCTCCCATAAAGCATTTCAAAGGGACTTAGTTTTTCTTTGGCTCTAGGCTTGGTTGGGATCTGCATCAATGCCAGTAGGAGAGATTGAGGCCAGGGAAAATTAGCTTCTTGTCCCAGCCTCACAATTTGCTGTTTAATTAAATTATTCATTTTTTCTACTTGGCCACTTGACTGGGGGTGATAAGGGGTATGGAGCTCCCAGTCTATGCCCAGGTGACGACTGATTTGTTGTACTATTTTTGATATAAAGTGTAGCCCCTTATCTGAAGATATTGTGGCTGGAACACCAAAGCGTGGTATTATCTCTTGTAACAATACCTTGGTGACTTCCTGGGCTTTGGCAGCTCTGGTGGGAAAAACCTCTGGCCATCCTGAAAAGGTATCTTTTAAAACCAGCAAATATCAATACCCTCCCTTTTCTTGGGAGTTCTGAAAAGTCAATTTGCCACTGCTGTCCGGGCCCATGGCCTTTTCCAATTTGACCAAGTTTTGGTTTGGGAGTATTCTTAGGTTTAGTCTGGAGGCAAATGTCACACTGCCGAGTTACCTGAATGACATTAGAGTATAAATTTCTGGCAGTAATCTTTTCAATTAGATAGCTATACAGGGCATCTATTCCCCAGTGTGTTTTCTGGTGCTCTTCCCTTACTAGTGACCATAACAGATGAGAAGGGATGACTATTGTCCCTTCTGCAGTAATCCTTCTTGGTTATATTTTTCTCCTTGGTCCTGAATTAGTTTTCTATCTTTTCTGGTATATACTGGCTTACCTTCAAGAGAGACCTGTCCATCGGGAATTAAAGCTCCCTCAATCATTATCTTACCTTTTGCTGCTTCTTTTGCCTCTCTGTCTGCCAGCTCATTTCCTTCCTCCAATTCTGAGCTCACCTTCTAGTGTTCCTTAATGTGCATAATTGCTACCTGCTCAGGTAGCTGGACTGCTTCCAGTAGCCGCAATATTTCCTGCACGTTTGATGATTTCCTTTGTGAGTTTAACAGTCCTTTCTTTCCAGATGGCTCCATGTGTGTGTACAACCCCAAATGCATATCTCGAGTGTGTATAAATGTTTATTTTCTTTCCCTTCATGATCTCCAGGGCGCAGGTTAGAGCGATGATCTCTGCCTTTCGTGCAGAGGTATCTGTTGGCAAGGGTCCAGATTCTATTACCTCTTTGCAGGTGGTAACTTCATACCCAGCATGTCGCTTTCCACTGACGACTTAGCTGATCCCATCAGTGAACCAGGTTTCTGCATCATCCAGCGGGGTGTCTTTCAGATCTGGGCAGCTGGAGTAGGAGGCTTCGATAGTCTCCAGGCAGTCGTGGTGCACCGGCTCCCCTTGATTCCCACTGAAAAAAGAAGCTGGGTTGATAATGTTAGTTACAACTATCTCTACATCATCTTGTTCTACCATGATGGGTTGGTATTTCAGGAACCTTTGTGGGGAAAGCCAGTGCCCGCCCTTTACTTCCAGGACTGCAGACACTGTATGAGACACCAATACAGTCATTTTCTGGCCCAGGGTGAATTTGCGTGCCTCTTGAATATTCAGCACCACTGCTAGAACATCTCTGAGGCATCCCGGTCATCCTTTGGCTGTTGCATCTAGTTGCTTGGAGAAGTAAGCAACTGCTCTCCAGTACGGACACAGGTCCTGGGCCAGTATCCCCCGGGGCGATTCCCTGCTTCTCATGGGAAAACAGGAAGAACGGTTTACTTACATTGGGGAATCCAAGAGCCGGGACCAACATTTGAGCATTCTTCAGCTGGTGAAAGGCTTGCGTGGCCTCTTTTGTGCACTGGAGGTCTGTCCCCGTTTGTAATGAGCACATACAGAGGTTTCACAAGCAACCCGTAGCTGTGTATCCACAGCCTACACCATCCTGACATTCCTAAGAATGTTTGCAGTTCCTTCACTGTTTGAGGTTTCGGGGTTTGTCATATCGCTTCTTTGCAATCTTGCCCTAGAGTCCATTGTCCCACACTGATTTCATAACCCAGATAGATTACCTTTTGCTTCACTAGCTGAGCCTTTTTCTTTAATACCCTGTATCCCTGAAGTCCCAGAAAGTTTAGGAGGCTTACCGTCCAGGCTACACATGCCTCTTTCGTCCGGGTGGCTATGAGGATATCGTCCACTTACTGCAGTAGCTTTCCTTCTACTGGGGTGCCTCCCAGGATTCCAGATCTTTGGCAAGTTGCTCTCCAAACAGGGTAGGAGAGTTTTTAAATCCCTGAGGCAATACCATCCATGTGAGCTGGGATTTGCACCCACTTTTGGGGTTTTCCCATTCAAATGCGAAAATTTTCTGGCTGTCCTCATGGATAAGGAAGCAAAAGAAGGCATCTTTCAAGTTTAAAACACCAAACCAAGTTAGCTTGGGTGTTAGGCAGGTTAGCAGAGTGTATGGATTTGTGACCACGGGATAGAGATCCTCAGTTATTTTGTTGACAGCTCTTAGATCTTGTACTATCCGATATGACCCATCAGGTTTTCGGACTGGCAAAATAGGAGTATTGGACTCCGAGGGGCAGTTTTTTAACCACCTTAGTTACAAAAAGTCTTCAACTATGGGACTAATTCCTTCCCTATCTTCCTTTTTCAGGGGGTGCTGTTTAATTCTAACTGGTTGCTTTCCTTCCTTAAGTTTGATTAATATAAGAAGTGCATTTTTCGCTCCCTCTGGTACATTGGAGGCACACACTCCAGGAAATACTTGATTTATTATTTCTTCACTAATTTCCCCCTCTGTGTGAACGGCTGTCAACATTAAACTCAATGCTTCTATGTACTGTTCATCATTTACATCCAGAATAATCTCCCCATTTTTAAATTTAGTGGTTACTTGTAATTGTTCTAACAAGTCTCTCCCAAAAAGGTGTCTCGGGGATCTGGGCAGATATAGGAATTTATGAATGGCCCATTGCTTTCCAAGCTTATACTTTAATGGCTTGCAAAAATATGCTTTTTCAGGTTGGCCAGTTGGGCCTATTACCATAACATAATTCTTCCCCACAGGTTCTAAAGTCTTATTCAAGGCCAAATGTGTTGCACCTTTGTCAATCAGAAATTCCACTCCTTTCCCTTTTTCCCCCAGTTTCAATTTTATGACCAGTGGATCTTCTGGGGTGAGATCTACCAGTCTTCCTCAATCTTCTTTCACATTATGCAATAATTTTCCCTTTTCCTGGTCTCCCTTTTCCTGAAGGCCACCCCGTCTTCGTTCTGGGCACTGATTTTTCTAGTGACCATATTTCTTACAGATCGCAGACTGGTCTCTGCCTAGCCGGGATGGGCCTTGTCTAAGTGGTCCCTGTCCACATCTCCCTCTCTCTCTCTCTCACTTAAAACAGCTACAAACTTCCTCACTCCTTATTTATATCCTTCTTCCCAGTTACTAAAGACTCTCCATGCTTCATCCAACAAATTCTCTAAGTTCGTCCCATCTGTCCCCCAAAGCTTTTGGAGTTTATGTCCTATGTCACCTGTAGACTGCCTCAGGAATAAATTAACTGCTGCATCTCTACTTCAGACCCAGGGTCCATTGATGCGTGACGACGCACGGCATCTCTTAATTTTTCGAGGAATTTGGATGGCAACTCAGAGGGCCCTTGCTTGATTGCATCTAAAGCTGACCAATTTATAGTTTTGGGGGTGGTTCTTTCCATCCCCTTTGCAATCCACTCCTGATAGCTTTCCAATTTTTTTAATTCTGCTAATCTGTTTGGATCCCACTGTCGGTTTTGGAGTGGGAAATTGTCACCCTGAGAATTAAACCTTCTGATCTTGTTTTCATATTTTCTAGCCACTTTCCCAGGAAAGTAACTACAAACATAGATGTTTATACATTCCAGTAAAGAAATATCTTTTGATGGACATTTCTCAAGACCAGTGTGATTGTGAAGGTGGTAACCTAACTATCCAATCCCTGGTCATTGTCGAGAATCTATAAATATTGGAGTCACGCAATAAATCGCGCTCTTTTTCCTATCATACATTGAGCCGTGTCCATGTGAATCATTTCGTGCCCTAAAGCGACATCTGGTGACCTCGAAGTGTATTGCAGGTAACAGTAGCAGTGTCGTTTGCGTGAGTTTCTGTGCGATGGCTTCCCTCGGGTTTTCCCCGACAGATGCCTTGGTTATGGAATTTTGGCGTGCTGTATTGGATAGGAAGCGGATTGACGTTTCGGATGCTGATTTTCAGTGGTTGTATTCTTATGGGAGAGCTGAGGCGTTTTTTCCTGTGGTTGAGGCAGCTTTTTTGAAGCAGGCTTGATTCAGGAGATTCCCTGATTCAGGCGATGCCCGCAGGATATAATGCTGACATAGCTTGGCTCCTGGTGATGGGCGGCAGTGTGACTGCGCTCTGGACAGCTGTGCATTCTCTACTGCTAGCTCAGTGGCTGTTTTCTCTGACTTGGGCGAGGGGGATGGCACGGATTCCAGCTTTGGGAACAGGGCTGGGTTTTCCCTTTCCTCGCAGGGCTGGGGGAGGGCTGTGTCTCGGATTCCGAGGTCGGCTCCCCCGGGGTTGCTGGGGCCCCCAGCGGGTTGGGTCCCGATCAGCAGGCTCTGGGGGCTCCGCGGAGCTGATGGGTGTGGCCCTGCCTCGCCCGGCACCCAGGAGGAGGAAGCACGGGGAGGGGTCCCCTTCCTCGTGTGCGTTTCCAGCGCAAGGTGGGGGGGAGCTGCCAGAACAGGGGTTCGCCCGCGGTGATCGAACCGAGGTTTGGGGACCCTCCCAGGAAGGCCGCTCCCACGGCCAGACAGAGATCCTCCCGGCTGGCTCACCAAAATGATATGCAGAAAGAAAACTCTATAACCCACAGAGTAAGTTATAAGAGTAGGTATGAATTTATTCAGTGCTGAGGTGCATGGGGGTAAGCTCCTCCAAAAACATGCACACCCTGGAGACTTGTCCCTCTCTTTTTGTTTTCTACAAACTACGGTTACACAATACGTCTAATACATATTCATTTCCTAACCCTGCTTGTCCCCGCTTCATATTAAAATTAGCTCCATGCTATGGATGCTGAAAACAGGCGGGGAGCACAGAGCCTGTGTGAAACCAAGTCACATAACTTTCTCAGATTGGCCTGAGAAAGTGTGGCCTGAGGAATCATAGGGAGGAATCCAAACAGTCCTTGGAGAAGGACAGCAACCTTTGCAGGTGTTGTTTGGATCCTTGTTGTTTCCTTGCAAGAAACAGTCAGGGGGTTCCTAACTGTCCAATAATGGTGATGTATTGGTTTAATGACCCATGAGAGTTTTACCTCTCAGACCTTCTTGGACCTATCTATAAAAGAAGATATGGAATAATAAAACTTGCTCCCTTTTGCTACCCAGAAGAGAGTCTGTGTTATTACTTTTGCCGTTCCCAATACAGAGCTACACCATGCCTCTTTGCAGCTGCGCACTGCTCCTTGTTGGTCACTGGTGGTCACTTGGGGGTCTTTGGAATGAAATCAGCAATTTTCCTCTCAGTTGAACTTTTCACCTTGTCTCCTTGCACATGCTCCTATTAGTCCTTTGACCATCTTTCCGACTTTGCTACCATTTCTTCTGGCTTAGGGGTCCAAAGAATCCCCTTATCCTGTGGTGCCTTTGTCCTTGCATCTTGTTTGTGTATTCTAGCTCTTATCTTGTAGTCTCACTCTCTTCCTGCTCTTTGTGGGAGCAGTAAGCATTTCGTGCAGGTTTGGCAGTGTGATAAATATAACATTGGATAAAAATTTGTGAAAGAGAATAAAGAATTATATGTTATATTTGTAATATTGTAAAGACACAAAATGTAAAATAACCCACAGATTTCTTCCCAAGTTGGGCAGTAACGATCGACAGCAACGCTTACCAACACGAAACAAAAGGCAGGACACGAGCCATCAAACCAGACAATGAGAGTGGCCCGGTCGAGATATCCATCTCCTCCAAACCCAAACTGGCCACTCCACCCCGGTAGGTGCAATCAGAAAACACTCGGAGCCATTCCGCATGTGAAAGGGACTCTGCTCCGTCGAGATATCCATCTGCTCCCGCACCCAAACTGGACGCTCCATTCTGGGAAATGCAATCAGAGGACATTCAGAGCCTCTCGCATGTGAAAGGACTCTGCTCCACTGACCATTGACTCAGCTCAACGGATCCGGAAAGTCTATTCAAACACCGCTGTTGGATGGTGCTTACTCCGGATTTTGCCCCAGGATACGAAAACCCCTATAAGAACCCGGGACTGCAGCACATACAGCGTGGATTTGGGAACTCGGTACCTCTGGGTACAGACCCCTGTCCACCCGGCGCTGCGCTGATCTATTTATTGTGGTTTTTTTTTTTTTCTCATTGCTGGTTCTTGAAATTGTTTTATAATAAATCGCTTTTTATTAACCTTATTTTGTCATTGCATTTATAACAGATTGGTGCCGTGACTCGGATTCGGAGAAAACTGCGGGGAACCTCACTTCCCAGGACGGGTACCCCCGTTGATTTCGGCGGCCTGGTGAGTTGAGAGCCCCCGTAGCTCGTTCCGACATCCGAACTAAATTTAGGCTGAGAAAAACCACAATAAAAGGGAAACGGATCCAGAGGAGAGAGCTCGGGAAGGCATGGAGCCTTCGGGAAGCCGCGGTTTGTTTTGCTCATAAAACGTCTGTTGTGCACGAAGACATCCTGATAGTAAAAGGTCTTAAAATCTTAGAAAATTCGGGGACTTAGGTTTGGAAAGCCCTGGGAAAAGCAGGCCCTGGGAAATGTTAAGCCTTGTGCTTGCTAAAGACCAGGTCAAGCTGCACCTGTGTAGTCAGTATATGATAAATGATACAATTGTTAGATGTAGTTAGATATAATTATTGTTTAGAGAACATGGGGAACCATGTTAGGGGGCTAAGGGGGGATCACGAGAAATTCATGCTTGGGTAAAAACAATGCATACAATAGAACAATGTAAGTTTAATAATTAATATGTAAGTTGCATAACGATAGAGTATAAAATATGTTCAACTCAAAAACCAAATCGGGTCAGATTTGGGTATGTGTACCCCTGACACCCAGAGCTCTTTAAATAAAGCACCTTCATATAACCATTCGTGGTTGTGTGTGATCCTGAACGCTAACAATCCACGCAGGAAAATAGCTGTAAGTACTGCTGGTTGAGTGAGGTGATCGGGCGAGTGTGTGAGACGTGATCTGATCACGGAGCGAGTGCGGACTTCAAGGTCGCGTTTCCATCCTCCCGCGAGGGAATTGGCCGGCCGCGAAGGAAGCGATTTGTTGTGAAAAAGTTCTCTCTACACACACTTGTAAAAACCTGAGACGAAAGGGCGTCTTGGGGGACTGATCACGAGAGGCTAAAAGGGGAAGGATACTTCCTGTCGGGCTCGGGAATTGGTAAACCCTTTCAGTCAACGGACCAAGATAAAGGTCCAGAAGAGGATTGGAGTGCCGATTACAAGAGACCTCAGCTCAGCTCGCTGAAGGGTGAGTATTGGCAAACTTTGATTTCTCGAGTAAAACGCGAAAAGGTCACAACGCAGAAACAAAAAAACAGACTGGTAAGAAATTTTTTACATACTAAATATGGGGCAAAAAAAGAGTAAAATGCAGAAAAAGACCACCGGGAAAGGCCCCTCCGATCAGGCGGAGAGGTCGCTAGACATCCCACTGGAAAGCCCTTTGGGATGGATGCTAAAATACTGGGAAGATTGTCCCCAGAGAAAAGGTAAGTCTAAGACAAAAATGATCCATTATTGTGCAGAGGTTTGGGGAGGACAAGAATTGAGAAGTCACCTCACTTGGCCAGTGTTAGGCACATTCGAAAGATGGACATGTAATGAATTGCTCTCCTACGTGGAAGGCAAAGTCCCCTCGGACTCCAAGGAGAGGGAATATGCTAGACTCTGGTTAACCGCCAGAGTAGGGCTATTCCCGATAAAACAAAAAGAAAAACGTGGGTCGAGAGCTAAACCCTGGGAACCTCTCGACCATATACCACCCCCATATCATGGACTGGCAGAGCCTTCTCTTATAGATCAAGTAGTGCCTTCAGCACCTTCGGGCTCCCAAGGACAATCCGCTGAGATGTATACATCCAGAGCGGGAGAATCGGCGTCGGCAGCTGTGCCGGCAGCCCTCCCCTTACCCCCGCCTGCGGACAACAGTCACAGCAACCTCTCCAGAGGTTTTTCCTGCGCAAGGCTGGGGGCCACTCTATCCGCACTTGCCAGTCCAGTCGCCACAGCTGGGACCTTCTCATGTAACGGAAGGGATCCCTCCCGTTAACCGGGTGGCGGCAGAGTTCCCACAATTGACAAAGGGGAGACCACCCACAGCCCCCAGTTCCCCTCCCGCAAGTAGAACCTGTCTGAAAGCGAGAATGGGGGGCGAAGAGTGGGGAGAGAGTGAGAATGAGCACCGGTTATTCCCTCTCAGGGAAGTACCGACAGCTCCGGGAGTGATCGGATTTGTGAATGTTCCCCTCAACTCCGGAGATGTACGAGCGTTTAAGAAAGAGATGGGATGATTGCTAGATGATCCTTTCGGTGTGGCTGAAAGGTTGGACGAATTTCTAGGAAGTAGCATTTATACCTTTGACGATCTGATGGCAATCCTAAGATCGTTGTTTAATCAAGAGGAGAGAGAAATTATTAAACAAGCTGGTATCAAGGACTGGGACAGACGCAATCCACAGGGGACACCAGGCAACCAGAAATGGCCTAGTGTGAGCCCGAGCTGGAATGCCCAGACGGAGGAGGGCAGACGAAACATGATAGATTTAAGGAGCATGATTATTCAGGGAATAAGAGAAGCGGTTCCCAGGGGCCAGAATATTAGTAAAGTTTTCGGGGAATGTCAAGGGAAAGAGGAATCACCCACAGAATGGATAGAGAGATTGCGGCGAAGTTTTCAGATTTACTCTGGAACTGACCCGAACTCTCCTGTGGGGGAGGTTCTGCTAAAAACACAATTCGTTGCCAAATCCTGGGAGGACATCAGAAGAAAATTAGAAAAGATTGAGGGGTGGCAGGATAAAAGCCTCCAAGAGCTCCTAAGGGAAGCTCAAAAGGTATACATGAGGAGAGAGGATGAGAAACAAAGACTGCAAGCTAAGGTTTTGGTAGCTGCAGTCAAGGAAGTCCAGAAACAGGAACAAGCACAAGGTAAGTTTAAAACGCTACCTAGAAAACCAGGAGGTCCTCACAGGGCAACCCCAACCCCAAGGAAAGAACTCCCTGAATGCTACTACTGTAAAAAGGTAGGACACATTCGACGGGACTGTAGGCAAAGAATAAAAGACGAGAAAATTTTTCAGGAAGATTAGGGGTGTCGGGGGCTTTTTACCTTGGGGACCGGAACATACAAAGAGCCCTTGATAAAATTAAAAGTGGGCCCCCAACGACAGGAGGTAAGTTTTCTTGTGGATACTGGTGCAGAGAAAAGTACCCTGCAGAAACTGCCATACGGATGTGTGGCCAGCAGAGAAAAAGTTTTTGTAATCGGTGCAAAGGGAGACCCCTTCGAAGTGCCTGTAATAAAAGATGTAGAAATAGAGTCTGAAAATAAAATTTGCTTAGGGAATCTGCTATTAGTGGAAGAAGCTGATTACAATTTGTTGGGAAGGGACATGATTGTCGCTTTAGGAATTAATATCATGATTAAAGATTCTGAATTCGCCGTGAGAATATTTAAGCTGACTCCCAAGAATGAGGAAGAAATTAACCCTAAAGTGTGGCACTCAAAGGGGGAGGTAGGAAAGCTGGATATCAAACCCATCAATATAGAAATCGAAAACCCTGAGGACCCTATAAGGGTCAAACAATACCCCATCCCGATGGAAGGGAGAAGGGGGTCGAAACAAGTAATCGACGACCTCCTAAAAGGGGGTACTCTGGAACCCTGCATGTCTCAGCATAACACCCCCATCCTGGCTGTAAGGAAGACGGATGGCAGTTTCCGATTGGTTCAGGACCTAAGAGCTGTAAACGCTAGGACCCGAACCAGGTTCCCAGTGGTGGCCAATACCTACACCTTGCTAAATAGACTCTCACCTGAAGATGTGTGGTACAGTGTAATTGATTTGAAAGATGCTTTTTGGACTTGCCCTCTGGATGAAAGGAGTAGAAATTATTTTGCATTTCAGTGGGAGGACCCCGATACAAACCGAAAGCAACAGCTAAGGTGGACAGTCCTCCCCCAGGGGTTCGTGGAGTCTCCGAACCTTTTCGGGCAGGCGTTGGAACAATTGCTAACGCAATTTGTTCCTGAAAATGGGACAAAGCTTTTGTAATATGTTGATGACATTGATAGCTGGAACGACTGAGGAGAATGTGAGGAAAAGCACGATTGACTTATTGAACTTTTTAGGAAAGAAGGGGTTGAAAGTATCAAAATCCAAGCTGCAATTCACAGAGCCTGAAATAAAATACCTCGGACATTGAATATCTAAGGGGAAAAAGAAATTAGACCCTGAGAGAGTGGCAGGTATCCTCACGCTACCTACACCAAAGACAAAAAGACAAATCAGGCAATTTTTAGGGCTCTTGGGATATTGCAGGCAGTGGATTGAAGGTTTCAGTGAGAAAGTGAAGTTTTTGTATGAGAGGTTAAACACCGACAGGTTGAAGTGGACTGAACAGGATGAGTTTGATTTCCAGAAATTGAAGAATACCCTTATAACCGCCCCCGTACTAACTTTACCAGATACAAATAAAGAATTTCAGTTATTCGTGGATGTGAGTGGACAAACAGCACAGGGAGTTCTAACCCAGGAGTGGGCAGAAAAGAAGAAGCCTATAGGGTTTCTCTCAAAAATCTTAGATCCTGTTAGTCGGGGCTGGCCTACATGTTTGCAGGCAATTGTGGCAGTAGCTTTGTTGGTGGGAGAAGCTAAAAAGGTAACTTTCAGAGCTCCCTTGGTAGTTTACACTCCACATGATGTGAGAAACATCTTACAGCAGAAAGCAGAGAAGTGGTTGACTGATTCTAGGCTTCTGAAATATGAAGCCATTTTAATCAGCTCGCCTGGTTTAGAATTAAAAACCACTTCTGCACAAAATCCTGCTCAGTTCCTGTTCGGTGAACCTCCAGAAAAATTGTTACACAACTGCATTGAGGCTGTGGAGCTGCAGACTAAAGTTAGACCAGATTTAGAAGATCAAGAGTTAGAAGGGGGAGAGAAGTGGTTTATAGATGGATCTTCGAGGGTGGTTGAAGGAAAAAGAAAGTCAGGTTATGCAATAATAAATGGCACATCAGGAGAAATTGTAGAATCGGGCCCCTTGAAAGCAAGCTGGTCTGCACAAGCTTGCGAGCTCTATGCTCTCCTAAGAGCCCTCCGGGGACTGAAAGGGAAAAAGGGGACCATTTATACAGACTCACGGTATGCCTTCGGGGTAGTACACACTTTTGGAAAGATTTGGGAAGAAAGAGGACTAATAAATACGAAGGGAAAAGGCCTAATCCATGGGGAAATAATTCGACAAATTCTAGAAGCTGTCCGAGAACCGGAAGAAATATCAGTTGTCCACGTAAAAAGACATCAGACAGGATGGCAGTTTCAAACCCGAGGTAACAACCTAGCTGATAAAGAAGCAAAACGAGCAGCCTTGCTCACCGTAAGTATTCCCGAAGTAATCCCGGAAGAATCGCTGGAAATCCCCATGCTCCCTTCAGAGAGGGAGATAGAGGAATTCAGGAAGGTAGGGGGAATCTTAGAACGGGGAAAATGGTGGTTACCTGTTGGGAGGGAATTAATTCCAAGAGGAACGGCAAGGGGGATATTGCAAAGGTTACACAAGCAGACCCATTGGGGAACTCGAGCATTAGCTGAACAGTTCCTGAAGTTTTTTGGGTCCAAGGGGATCTTTGAACTTGCTAAACAAGAGGTACAATGGTGTGTGGTTTGCCAAAAAGTGAACCGGTCCAAATTTAAACAGACGGCTTGGGGAGGTCGTCCTCTCTCATACAGGCCATTTCAAAGGATCCAAGTGGACTTCACCGAACTACCAAAAATCGGTAGATACAAATTTTTATTAGTTATAGTGGATAAATTAACACATTGGGTAGAAGCCTTTCCCAGAGCAAGGGCCACAGCCCAAACGGTGTCTAAAATTTTATTAGAGGAAATCATTCCTAGATATGGGATAGTGGATTATATTGACTCAGACCAAGGAACCCATTTCACTTCAAAAATTGTTAAACAAATTTCAGAGGCTCTGGGTATTAGATGGCAATACCACACCCCTTGGCATCCTCAGAGCTCGGGACAGGTAGAAAGGATGAACCAAACACTGAAATCCCAATTATCTAAACTCATGATAGAAACAAAGATGTCATGGATCAAATGTCTTCCCCTTGCTCTGCTAAATATTAGAACTATGCCCCACTCTGAGACAGGTCTGTCTCCCTTTGAAATGTTATATGGGATGCCATGGAATGCCGGTGGGACACCCTCAAGTGGAGGATGTGCAAATACAACCGTATCTCATTGCTATCAACAAAAATTTACAGGACCTGCGAAAGCAAGGACTTATCCCCCAAAGCACCACTCTGGGATTCGCAATACACCAGATACAGCCTGGGGATAAAGTCCTCATCAAAACTTGGAAGGAGCTCCCCCTCGCTCCCCATTGGGAAGGACCGTTCCTTGTTCTCCTGACCACAGACACAGCTGTCCGGACTGCTGAAAGGGGCTGGACACATTCATCTCGAGTAAAAAAAGTAAAGGATTACAACGCCTCCGAGTGGAAAGTCACCACCCCTCCGGGAGAGCTGAAAATTAAACTTTGGCGTCATCACAAATGGCCAGTGACGACCAGATAAGTTGTATCAACCCTGAATGTGATTGTTTTCCGTTTATACATTTTAAGTGCGCTTATTGTAAACAGATTTGGGTAACCCACTGTTGGGGAGGGTACAAGCCTAAGGGATTGTGTACCAAGTGTCTGGAAAAAAAACAGGAGGAGACTAGCCGTCTCTTAACACTTGCCACCCAGGCGGGGTTTTTAGAACTTGACTCTCCTGAGTGGTACCTGCTTTTTCAAAAGGGGATAAGAGGTAAATTAGACTCCAAGGCAGAAGCTTTAGAAATCGAGTGCCGAAAGACAGTCAAGGTACCGTGCAGGACAGACGCAATTAAGTTGTCTCGGTGGGCTACTTTCAAGAGAAGGTACGCCATTAGGACTACAAGGGCCCCTGAAGAATATCCTTGCTGCCAAGAAGATGGTAATCCCCGCCGTATATTTCTATACAGGCGAAGGGCAAGGCAGAGGGATACACCGGTGGGGAATCCTGACAGTCCTGAGTCTAGCCATGTGCTTGGCCGAGGGAATGATTCCCGAGGTACCTCCGGGGGAGCGTCTCCCAGGGAAGTGTGAGCAGTGCCTGACTGCCACAGATACCAGACGAATAATTGACTGTCCTCCGGAACGACAAAAGGGGTTTTGTTTGTCTAACGGCACTCAGTATAATCTTTGTGAATTAAAGGGGGAGGTCTGGTGTTACCACTCAGGGGCAGGTTTTAAAGACGGGCAGTCTAAGACTCCTATGAGAAGAAAAACCAAAGCTACCCACTTCAGGTATAAGAGAGAAGTGGGAATGCTTCCTCCGATTCCAACCTGTAACCAATGTAATAAAACTGTCTGGATAGGAGGAAAAAGACAATCCACCTTTTTAGCATATTATAAAGTCAACCCTTTGTGTTACAATAAAGCAAACTTAAAAACGTGTACCATGGGAGGGAAATTGTATTGGGAAGGCAAAAATTTAAAACATGAGGAAAAAGCCTCCTTTAGTAATGAACCGATAATTCTTGATTTGTTAAAAAGTGATGATGACCGAGTATGTTTACAATTCGATCAAGTGTTCTGCTTCTCCAGAGATGAGGAAGGGGTGGACCCTGAAAGCAAAATTAAACAACTAACCCAAGAGTTAAAGAGGCGAGAGGTAGAAATTCGGAAAAGGAGACTAGAACAAGAGAGACTTAACTCTCTGAGTGAGCACTATGAGCAATTAGAAAGACAATACAGCAATTGGGGATTACCAGCCCCCAACCAGAATCTCTTCATAGACCTGATGCAAGAAATAGCAACAGAATTAGGTCTATCTAACTGTTGGATCTGTGGCGGTTTAAAATCGGCTGAAAGGTGGCCTTGGAAGGGAGAGGGACTCGCCCCAGAGCAACTCCTAAAATGGGAGGGTTCAAAAATATCAAAAACAACACGAAGACCTGAGGGATGTGTGATAGATCAAAGAATAATTGATACCGTCTGCATTAGCAGAGAGGGAAAAGAGTTCACTGACTTAGTAGGTTATACCCTGTGTATAAACACACTCACAGTGAATTCTGACATTAAGTCGAAAATTTGGCAACCTGAACCACCCGCGGGTTATTGGAGTCGCACCCGGGGTAATCACTGCAAATGGGTTGAGATAATTGAACTATGTTGGTACAAAAGCTCCGGGGCCAATCCCTTCCATGCCCTAGAAGGCCTAAAAGAATATTGGGATGATCCGTCAAGAACAAACAAAGGTTGGGAAGCTCCCAATGGCATTTACTGGATATGTGGCAAAAAAGCATATAGTGAGCTACCTAGGAAATGGAAGGGGTCCTGCACACTCAGAATAATTAGGCCCTTTTTCTTTACTCTACCCAGAACAGAAAGTAAGTTGCTGGGAGCTCCCCTCTTTGAAACACTGAATAGACAAAAGAGGGAATTAAAACGGGAACTACCAATGGCAGGAGGCAGTCAAAAATGGAAAGAAGAATGGCCTGCTGAAAGGATCATTAAGTATTATGGGCCCGCCACTTGGGCAAATGATGGCAGTTGGGGGTACAGGACTCCCATTTACCTTCTCAACAGGCTTATCAGGTTACAAGCGGTGGTAGAAGTAGTTTCCAACCACACCTCAGAAGCCTTAGAACTCCTAGCGAAACAATGAAATGAGAGCCTTTGTGTACCAAAACAGATTAGCTCTCGATTATTTGTTAGCCGAGGAAGGAGGAGTGTGTGGTAAATACGAGTCCGAGTGTTGCATGGAAATAGATGATTATGGAGAAACAATAAAAGGACTGGCTGCCGAAATAAAGAAAGTAGCACATGTGCCAATTCAAAAATGGAATTCGATTCTGCAAGCCTCCTGGTGGGACCAAATATTTGGACAGGGAGCTTGGTGGAAAAAGTTAGTGTTCTTTATATCTTGTTCAATTGCCGGAATCATCTTCCTTCCATGTCTGATTCCTTGCCTCATCAGATTAATTCACTCTGTTGTGCAAGGAATGCAGATTGCCACCCTCCCAATTGACCCAGAAAAGGCCCAAGGGAAACCCACTCCTTTCTCTAAACTGATGAAGTTAGAGGAGAAAAGAGAAAACAAGAGAGTAGTTGAAGCTTTAAGGAAATTTGAAAATAAAAACAGCCCTTCCCAGGAGTACTGTGGGAATTCACTTACAGACTGGGAGGAGGACGAATATTAGTAAACACGAATTTTTAATGTGATAAATTATTAGGCGGGGGACTGTGATAAATATAACATTGGATAAAAATTTGTGAAAGAGAATAAAGAATTATATGTTATATTTGTAATATTGTAAAGACACAAAATGTAAAATAACCCACAGATTTCTTCCCAAGTTGGGCAGTAACGATCGACAGCAACGCTTACCAACACGAAACAAAAGGCAGGACACGAGCCATCAAACCAGACAATGAGAGTGGCCCGGTCGAGATATCCATCTCCTCCAAACCCAAACTGGCCACTCCACCCCGGTAGGTGCAATCAGAAAACACTCGGAGCCATTCCGCATGTGAAAGGGACTCTGCTCCGTCGAGATATCCATCTGCTCCCGCACCCAAACTGGACGCTCCATTCCGGGAAATGCAATCAGAGGACATTCAGAGCCTCTCGCATGTGAAAGGACTCTGCTCCACTGACCATTGACTCAGCTCAATGGATCCGGAAAGTCTATTCAAACACCGTTGTTAGATGGTGCTTACTCCGGATTTTGCCCCAGGATACGAAAACCCCTATAAGAACCCGGGACTGCAGCACATACAGCGTGGATTTGGGAACTCGGTACCTCTGGGTACAGACCCCTGTCCACCCGGCGCTGCGCTGATCTATTTATTGTGGTTTTTTTTTATCTCGTTGCTGGTTCTTGAAATTGTTTTATAATAAATCGCTTTTTATTATCCTTATTTTGCCATTGCATTTATAACAGCAGCCCCCTCTTTTAGTCAAAGCATTTCTATATGCTTGATTCCAAATTCTTAATTTCTCTGTTTCATTACTGGTGTGATTTCTGGCCAATAGCCAAAAACACCCCAGCGCTGGACACTGTCCCTTTTTATTCCCTTACTGAAATTTAAAAAATTCTAAAGGGTTAATTTTGTTTTTCACACTACTAAAAGTTTCATTCCATAAGAATTGTTTTCCAGTGGCTTCTAGACAAATTTCTATCTAAAAGCTTTTTTTTGGGATTTGGTTTTGTTTTGTTAATTTATGTCTGAGCATGAGCAGGAAAACATACTCTCAAATCTAATAAACACTGAAAGGCAAACTAGATTATTTTGGGTTGATGCATCTACAGTAATATTTTTCTCTGAAAATTTAATTGACAGTTCTTTTAATGATAAATAAACCAGAATAACATCTAATGCCCTTCTAAAACCTGAATTTATTCTCTACTGCTAATAACAGTAAAAATTAATAACATCTTATCTTAGTGATTAAAGTAAGCTTAGGTAATTCTGAAGGTATTGATTTGCGGAATAAAAGGAACCCTATAACTCGCAGAGTAGTTATAAGAGCAGGTATGAATTTATTCAGCGCTGAGGTGCATGGGGGATATCTCCTCCAAAAAGCATGCACACTTTTTTGATTGGGTTTTCCATTTTTATCCTTTACAGAGCAGGTTTACACGGTATGCCTAATACATATTAATTTCCTAACCCCGCCTGTCTTCACTTCATATTACAATTAGCCCTGTGCCCCTTTCAGTCTTTTGGCCATTTTTGGGATTTCAAATCTGTTTCTTCCGGCTTAGGGTCTAGGAATCTCCTTTATCTTGTGGTGCCTTTGTCTTTGCATCTTGTTTGTGTATTTCAGCTCCTTATCTTATCTTGCAGTCTGACTCTTTTTCTTGTTCTTGTGGATTAGGGTGTCAGGGTCTGGTTTTTGTCAGACACCCCTTTCAAGCATTTCTTCTTAATTCTTAATTTCTTTGTTTCAGTCCCCCCTTTTCTAGAAAATTAGTAAATTCTTTTACTTAGCAATACTAATTTTTTTTTTTTTTTTTTTTTACTTCTACAGCTTCATTTCTGAATATAAAAAGAAGCTTGGTGGTTTTGTCTTTTCATGTAACATGGCTTTGCTGGTGTCTTAAAAGGGAAAAAGATAAGTGACAGAAGAAGGAATAATAGGGGTCTAGTATGGCTTACACTCCCACCCACTCTGCCTATGAGGTTGCAGCTCACAGCAGGTGTTTTATATTCTTCTTGGTGGTGAGTTATAGTGGCTAATCTGGTCTTGCCCCCTATTTTCTGGTCACTTCTTCTTTTCTAATTTCTAAGCAAATTTTTTTGACACTTTTTAACAGTAGTTTCTCACTGTTTCTCAGGTATTTCTCACTTAACAGACATTAGTAATTTTTCATTTGCAAAGCAAAAGTTATCATTTAAGTTATTCTTAATAGATTTGGTACACAACACTTTTTGCAATGAGAGGCTTAACTTTGTGAACCACAATACTTATTATTCTCTAATTTAAACACTTATATTTAATCTAGATAGCATGTCTCATATTGGGATGATTTAGACAAGGTATATGATGTGGCACTGATGGAAGTTGTGGTTCTCCCCCCTCTTTTATGCAAATTACAGGCAAAAGCAAAAATATACGAGGATTTCTCGACTAAAACAGCTCCAGTCCTTCTGTTTGGAGTGGGAGTTTTCCTCCCCAAGGTGGATATTGAAAGTGTCTTAGAACTTGTCTAGGCAGGACTTGAAACTACTGATACAGGCTTGGTCTTACTTTTTAGTTAGGCGTGATTCTTAGCTCATTCCTTGGATCATTTGGATTGTTTCAGTTCATTACTGCCAGTCTCTGCTTAAGAGTACATTTGGTATCACTGGGTTTGGGTGTTACAGTCCAGTCCTCAGGTCTTTTTATCTTATTGGTGTGAATCTAACTTCACTCTTTGGTCCAGATTGCAGCTTCTCTGCCTTAATTATTAGTAGTACCTGAAAATGATTTCTTAATAACACAGGGAGAGTGAAAACATCACATCAAAATTTTCCATCAGTATTCTTTAAAATTTTTGGGTTAAACAAAATTTAACATTAAACTTAGGATCCAATCTCTCTCTGCACGTTCAAATTAGTTAAACAAGAAAGGCTAGGTTAGTTTTAACTTCAAATAAATTACATTTATTACTTTTTTACTCTTTGGTTAATATTTACTTGTTTAGCTTCACAAACTTTTTTTATCAGTTTCTTAGAACAAACCCCTTCCTTTTAACAACAAGAGTAAAAGAAAGGAAGGGAAACAATAAGAGAAAAAAAAAGAGATCTTATTTCAAGAAATTAAACACTTTGATAAGGTTTTCAGAACTTAACAAGCAAGACTGTTTTTGCTTTGGTCCTATCACACCGGTTTGTTTCTCGGCTTTTGTTCTGTTCCTTCTTTCCTATTCACAACAGTTTTTCAGGCCATTTTTCTCTCCCACTCCTGCTGCCGCAGCTCTGGGCCGAGCAGGCTCTATTCAGCAGCTCGCTCTGCAGGGGCCCATAGGCTGTCACTTGCGTGATGACCCTGGGGCAAAGCTCGTGTCCCCTTTCTCCCCGCTGCGCCGTCCTTTCACACACAGGACTGGCATTTTCAAACACTTAGCTCCCACCACAGCCGAGGGGCAGAGCCCGGAGTCCACAGTGCTCTGGTCTGGGGCTCCTTTGCTCGGCTAGCTTGCTTTTCAGCAGCAAACTTCCCTTAGCACTGCTGCCGGCACCCCTTACCCCTTGAGACTCCAGCACAGACACGGCGGGTCCCGCTCCAGCAGCGCCCCTCATGAACTGCGCTCTGCGCCTTTCACATCAGGTGGGAGAGGACCGGGAACCACCGCTCCGGGCCCCGCTGTTCGCCACTCACAGGGACAGGGTCCTGCTACAGCCGCTTTACATAAAAGCAATAAAACAACACCCAAACTTAGCAACTCTTAACCCAGCGCTCTAGATGCTCCTAACATCCCCTATTTCGGGTACAATTTTCACTTCTAATCGCGCTTGAAAGTTTTTCTCTTCACAAGCTAGTGCTCACTCTTCGGAACAACAAAACACTTCCTGCTCTCTTTCTAAAAATCTCTACAACTCTACTGAAAGGAATCGCAAACCTCTCTCTCTCGGCCACTATCATCTCGCTACTCTTTACACCACATCCTTCTAGAATCTCCACTACACAAAAAACTCTGCCTCCGAATCAACTACAAATTCCAACACCTCCTTTTGGGGACCCTCCCCAAAGCCATCAAAGGCGCTAGACACAGAGATTAGTCAGCTAGCTAGCTACTTTTACCAACTAAAACAAACCTGCAGTTACTATTTCTATTCCCTTGAGCAGATCTTCAGTCAAGCTAGAAATGAAGACACAGACATCATTCTTCTCTAAATTTTCTTCTACAAGTACAAAGGAGTCTATCTTCACACAACTGCTTGATGTGAATAATCTCTAATGTAACTTTTCTCATGACAAGATATGATCAGGTCTTTTATTCTTACAGGCATTTAGATACATTGATGTTATAGATACATTTTATATTGTTGGCTTTTTGCAAATATTAAAATGAATGTTATGTGTATAAGAATGAGAAATTTTGTTGTATTAATATAGTTTTCTTTATTTCTGTTATTGATGAAATTTAGAAATAGTAGTATAATACATATATGTTAGGTTATGGCATAGTATTAAAATAAAAACTGCCTTTGTTTGTATAACCCAAAAACTGAGAAAAAAAAAATAGCTAGAGACTCCTGCATTTGTAAACTATCTTATCCAGATGAAGACAGCAGTGACCAGAGCTCTGGGGGAGGAATTTATTGTATTCCTGGTATCAGAGTATGTAAATCTTGAGAGGAATGACAGGTTTGTCTTTACAAACAAGCTGTGGGTCTGCTGATAAGATGCAGCTATCAGTGAGAGACAACAGAAACAATGGGATGGATTCCACTAAAAGATCAAAGAGGCACTGAAAGACCACCATGAATTCCACAAAATTTAAGAATTAAGAAGGGATTATGCATTGGGAGGGGGGGAAGGTATCCCAGGTATCAGGCGTTCCAGAAAGTCTGTACCTCTCAAGTACCTCAGCCTATGGGGAAAGAGAGAAGGGACAAGCGGCCGGGAATTAGGATAAAAAGGAGGCTGCGCCCTCCAAAAATTTGAGAGACCCCAGGGGAATGCCCCATGGCCTCTCCCTTTATTCTAATAAAGAAAAAGGACTCCTCTGTCTCCTTTTTGGACATAAACCTCTGGTGTTTGTGGATTAATTTTCCTGACAATTTTTGGTGGCTCGGTCCGAGATTTTTCCACCGTCCGGGGCGGCGGGCAGCGAGTGGAGCTGAAGGCACGCCTCACCCAGTTTCGATGATCAGCTCCCCTTGGTGGCGGCCGGCACCGGGCGATCGATTGGGTTCCCAAGACTGTCCAGGAGACAGATGAGTGGCGGACCAGGGGGGTCCGTGAAGAGTCCACAGGGAAGGACCACTGAAAATCTCACCGGTGAGTAAAATGGGATCTTCGGGGAGCAAGCCTGGGAGGGCACCCAGGGAGGGTAGCACAGGCTAAACAGGGCACCCATGGAGGGTTACAAGGGTACAGCCGGGAAGGGGTCTCGGCAAAAGGGATGACGATCCCACAATACCCTAGGAGAGTCCCTTGGGGAGAATGCTGAGATCTTGGGACAGATTGTGCATTCACCCAGAAGTAACTATGGAGATGATGGTAAAATATTGTTATTATGTATGGCCAGAGTATAAGTTGCTGAATGGACTTATGTGGCCATCTTATGGAACAGATAGAATTCATTTGTGTCGAATTCTGTGGAGGTATCTAGAGGAGAATTGGAAAGGATGGATTAAAAGAGAATGTGGATTAATATGGTTTAAACAAGCAACAGGAGAAATCTATGTGTTAAGAAAAAAAAAAGAGAACAGGAAAATGGGGGAAAAGAGGAAAATGGTGAGGACTGGGATGTTTTTCAGCACCTTCCCCCGTCTTGTCCTCTGGTGTTACCAGCTGACCCAAGGCCAGCTGCAGGTCCCTGTATCCTCACCTTCCAGAGCAAAGGGATCAGGGAAATGCTGTTCCTACAGCTCCACCTGAGAATAACAGTGGTGTAGGGGGAAGGGAGCAGCATATCATATCACCCCCTAGAACTAGAACGGATCTCGAGAATCCACACCCGGGGTGGGGGGGGCAATAAGGGGAGTCAAGAAAGAGTCTTTGACAACAGGGGATGCGTGGATTGTGTTGGTGTGCTAGAACAGAATTGGTTAATGGAGAGTGTGAAGAGATATGTTGAAGCAGGGACCAGGAGTGGAGGTGCAGGACCAGGAGCACAGGCTGGGGGTCTGTGAGGCTGCTGGGACTCAGTACTGGGCAGTGCCTGACCCCACTGGCCCCAGGCAGGGGCAGCAGCAGCTGCCGGCCCTTTGAGGCTGTGGGACGCCCTGGCTGCCTGTGGTGCTGCCGGCCGTGCCCGCCAGGAGCGCTGGAGCAGGGAGGAGCTGTTTGGACAATGTGGCAGGACAGGAACTGGCTCTGGTATTCGGTGTGTGGTAAATAGAGTGAGCACAAGGAGGAAAGGCGAAGGTGATGGCCTTTTTCAGGCCAAAGAGGGAAAAACCACAAGGTCCAAGGGGTCCCCCGAGACAGAGGGGACGGGATCGGGCACAAGGAAGTGGCAGAGGTATTGCTCCCCAGCAGGGGAGACCCAAGCCAAACAGCGGTTGGGAAAGGATCAGTGTGTTATGAATGCACTCAAGAGAGCGATATGATTCAATAAAAGAAAATTTTATTAATTACAGCAAGCAAGCAATAAGCAAAAATCAGCGCTGGGCGACAGGGGAGTCCCCGCTCCGCCAACTGCCGCGCTTCTAATTTCTGTGTTCCCCCTTTTAAGTGGTACGGTTTCCGGGTTACGTGTCCTTTCTCGGGTGTCTCTGCGCATGTGTCTCCAGTTGCTAGGGGGTCGCTTTCTGCCTTCTGGTGGTCGCGGGATGAAGATCAAGAGTCTTCCTCAGTCCTATCCTTTTGACCTTCCTTCGCTGTTTCCTTTTAAGGCTTATCTTGGTAACTTCCTGGAATTCAAGAAAGCTCGAAAGGCCGTAAATGATTATACAAGTGTCAGCAGCCTTCAACCTCATCCTGATTTCGCAAAGCACAGTTCTGCAAAGCATCGTATCTACATGTTTAGGCGAACAAAAGGGTCTCTATTTATCACAAGTGTGCTGCCTTCAGGGCATAAGACACTGAAAACGGCAATGTCTGCAAAAAAGCCAAAAACAGCTGGATTGTCGAGAAAGTCCAGAAGATAAGAGAAATGGATTGTTAAGAGTGTCAAAGGCTCTCATTATATCCACCAACCTAGAGCCGTTGTCAACTTTTAAAGTAAGTCTGGATCGAGGAGAGGTGTGTGTCTTAGTAAAAACAAAGACCTCTCGATTCACCTTAATTTTTATCCCCTAGGGGGAAAATTGTCTAAAGATTTTTTCGTTCAAAGGAGTTGTGAAAATTGTGGTTTCTTCTGTAGGCTCAGAAGTTTGAACACATCTTTCTCTGAAAGAATTGTAAACATTGTAGTAAATTAATTTGGAGATTTAATTAATTTGTCTACATGAAGTTTTGTGCAGAATGGTTCCAGTTTGGAGGGGACCGCACCCCTCTGCTTTTTGTATGTTTTGTTGTAAAAAGCCAGAATTGGCAAATTTCAGTTATGAAGCCAATGCTGAAGGTCATACCTTCTAGGGAACACCCCCACCAGTCTGTGGTTTGTCGTAGCCTTAAAGCAAATTCTGTAACTGCAACCTTGTAAAAATAGTGTCCTATGGAAGGCCTGAGTATTTGTCATGCACTTCCTCTGTGGAAGTTATAAGAAAACTTTAAAGGAAAGTATTTTGTTTCTTTCCTTAACCCAGCCTCGTGTTTGGCCCTGAAGAGGGGAGCCAAGGCAAATTCCATGATTGTATTCAAGTAATAGATCTGCAGACTAGGGCAAGGAATGATTTTCGAGACATTCCATGGCCTGAAGGGGAAAACGTGTTTATTGATGGGTCTTCAAGGGTGATAGAAGGAAGACGATTTACAGGGTACTCTGTCGTGAATAAAAAGCAATTAAAGGAAGGGGGGAGGTTACCGCCCACCTGGTCAGCTCAGATGGCCGAACTGTATGCACTCGTGAGAGCCTGTGAGTTATACCGAGACAAGACAGTAAATGTTTTTACTGATTCTAAATATGCATATGGTGTGATACACGCATTTGGGAAACTGTAAGAAGAAAGAAGTTTATTAACCTGCAAAGGAAAGACGTTAGTTCATGAGAATTTAATCTCCTGCCTGTTAGAAGTGGTGAATTTGCCAGAAGAAGTAGCAATGATGCACATTAGAAGGCACCAGGCAGACTGCTCAAAAGAGGCAAGGAGAAGCAGACTAGTTAATAAAGAAGCGAAAAACTGCATTGTTGCCGGAAGTTTCTAAGATATTTCCCTTGCTCCCAGTGGCTGCCCCCTTGCCAGAAAGGTTGTCTTTTTCACTGAAGGACCTTGAGATAGTTGTGGAGAGTGGGGCAGAGGGAAAGGGAGGTGGTTAGTTTGCAAGGGATGGTAAACAGATGCCGAGAGTTCCGATATCGCAGTTGTTAAAGCAGCTTCATGGGGGAGGTGCCGAGGCTCCCGAGAGATGGCAAAGACCTTCCTCAAAATGTATACTGCTGTGGGTCTTTTTGTTCTAGCAAAATGAGCTGTTGATGGTTATTTGATTTGTGCTAAGACAAATAACAAAGTTACAAAGAAACTGGCCAGGGTGGGGAGGCCTTGGGCTGTAGTCCCTTCCAAAGATGCCAAGTGGATTTTACTGAGATGCCCCGGGTGGGGAAATTTAAATATCTTTTAGTAATAGTTAACAAGGTAGCCAGAAGCCTTCCCAGCTGTTTCAGCAACTACAGGGTCAGTTATTAAAGTATTTTTGGAACAAATAATTCCAAGATATAGGATAGTAGAAGCAGTAGACTCAGATAAAGGAACTCATTTTACTGGAAAAATTCTTAAAGGAGTAATGACTGCTTTAGGGATACCATGGAACCTCCACACTCCCTAGCATCCCCAAAGCTCAGGCCAGGTTGAAAGGATGAATGGAGAGATAAAAAAACATCTTCTGAAGCTAGTGATAGAAACGAAAATGCCATGGCTGCGGCTCTTACCACTGGCTTTAGCAAGAATAAGAGCCAGACCCAGGGAAGATATTCAACTATCTCCCTTTGAATTGATGTTTGGAATTCCTTATCCTTGTAATTCTCGGCCTGGGGCAGGGGTAGAGATAAGTGATGTATATCTAAAACAGTATGTGGCTGGGATACTGTCTCTTGTGAAATCTCTTCGACAGGAAGCTCAGCTGACACAGACCCTGCCTTTGGACTTTGCTGTGCATAATATCCAACCAGAAGACTGGGTCCTAGTTAAGGAGTGGAAAGAAGCACCCCTAGTGGCTAAGTGGCGTGGACCTTTCCAGGTGTTGCTGACTACAGAAACAGCCGTCAAGACTGAACACGGGTGGACACATCACACTCGAGTCAAGGTCTCTAAAGCTCCAGAGATTTGGACATCTCAGCTGGAGGAGAAGGATGGGAAGCCGCGATTGACACTCCGCAGGACTGGACTGGAGCAGTAGCCGGTGCGTCGACATCTGGGGAAGCCCTGAGTGCCTACCCACAGACTGACTGCTGAAATTGTATGGGCATCCCTACTCTCAAATCTCCAGACACTGGGAGCCAACTCAGGCTGTCATTGCTTTCTTTATGCTAAGCTGTTTCTGTGCTTTCACTTGCCACAGGTGATGTAAAAGACAACGTGAAATTGAAAATTAGAAATTAGATTATAACACTATTAGAATGTTTCTCTTAATAATATTACCTTTATATTTTCAGTTAAGTTGGGGTCTAAAGTGAGAAAATAATTTTTTACTTTAAGAGAACAAGTAGCAAAGACCTTTAACCTTAGGAACTGTTGGGTCTGCGGGGGGCCAGGGGGATCTGAAAGCTGGCCATGGGTGGCCAGCCCAGTGGAGCCTAAATGGTGGGTTAGCACCCTGAGTGAAGTCCATAATGGAACAGGATTTTGGGACAAAGAAGGAAGTCCATGGCAGCTTCATTCTTCTGAAAGAGGCATTTATTGCCTAAACAGAACAGGAAGCACATATGTGAGAAAGAGCGTTTGTGACTGGACTTTATCTTTGAGTTTAGATTGTTGGACCCCCAAATGCCCTCCTTATGACTGTTCCAGATATCAAGGCAGATGGAATCAAATGCATGTTAAGCTCACTAATGGTAGCTGGGTAAGGTGTTCCTTCCATAATTACCAAAAAGATTTTGAAGGCTGTAAAGCAGTGGGGAAGGATAAATTTTTTGACCCTTTATTTTTAAGCTGCCCCCGGGGTAATTCCACAAGTAAGACACAGGTTGTCCAAGACTATCAGTGGAAATAGCAACACCGGAATGGAACTCAAACCCTTTTCAGTAAGTTCTGGTCCAGATCTAATAAAACAGATCTGAGATGTGATTGCAAGTGGAAACCTCATGTAGGAGCTTGGAATTGTAAATATTGTAATTCTTATAGTGAGGCAACTATTGTTAGTAGACCACTAGGCCCTGGAAGCAAGCTGTATTTTGACCCACCATTTGATGATGAGAATTGGAAAGGTCCCTTTGCTAATGGGACCTGAGCTCTAAAGGGGCATTACTGGATTTGTGGCCAAAATGCTTACCGCAAGCTACCTCCAAACTAGTCAGGAATATGTTATGTAGGGTATATTAGACCATTGTTCTTTCTGCTACCACAAGTTCAAGGAAATCAGTTAGGAATCAAAGTATATGATGATCTAATTAGAGAAAAGCGGTCCATTGATACATCCCTGGTTAGAAAGAGCACCCAAAAGTGGGGAAAAGATGAATGGCCACCTGAACGAATCATACAACACTATGGACCAGCTACCTGGAACCCAAATGAATTAATATCAGGTGCCAGAAAACCCATTTATAATCTAAATCGGATAATTAGGTTGCAAGCTGTCTTTGAAATAATAATCAACCAGACAGCTACAGCTCTTGACCTTCTTGCTGACCAGTCTACTCAGATGAGAAATGCAATATTTCAACATCGGATGGTATTAGACTACTTATTAGCAGAAGAAGGGAGGGGTGTGTGAAAAATTTAATGACTCAAACTGCTGTTTGCAAATAGATGACAATGGAAAGGTGGTAAAACAAATAACAAAAGGAATAAGAAAGTTAGCCCATGTACCGGTCCAAACATGGAAAAGATAGGAATGAGATATGTTTTCATAGTTACCTGGTGGCCTATAAGTCAAACAAATGCTTTTTTTCTTCTTATGTGTTGTAGCAACTCTAATCTTTTTACCATGCATGATCCCTTGCTTAATACAACTCATTCAACATGTGATCAAAGGAATGCAGGTAGTAGCCGTGCCTACTGACCCAGAGATAGCTACAAAAGGGCAGAGTGATGCCACTGCAAATAAAGACCCAAGAAAAAGAAACTAAGTCAATGATAACTAAAGTTTGTAAAGACAATTATTAAGAAAAATTAAAAGAGGAGGGATTGAGAGGAATGACAGGTTTGTCTTTACAAACAAGCTGTGGGTCTGCTGATAAGATGCAGCTATCAGTGAGAGACAACAGAAACAGTGGGATGGATTCCACTGAGAGATGAAAGAGGCACTGAAAGACCACCATGAATTCCACAAAAGTTAAGAATTAAGAAGGGATTATGCATTGGGAGGGGGGGAAGGTATCCCAGGTATCAGGCATTACGGAAAGTCTGTACCTCTCAAGTACCTCAGCCTATGGGGAAAGAGAGAAGGGACAAGCGGCCGGGAATTGGGATAAAAAGGAGGCTGCGCCCTCCAAAAATTTGAGAGACCCCAGGGGAATGCCCCATGGCCTCTCCCTTTATTCGAATAAAGAAAAAGGACTCCTCTGTCTCCTTTTTGGACATAAACCTCTGGTGTTTGTGGATTAATTTTCCTGACAATCTCAATGGCGCCAAGAAGATTGATCTATTGGGAAGGGGGCAAGAGAAAACTAAACAGAAGAACACCAAAGATCCTAAGAAGAATGTATGAATATGTATGAGAATTTATGGATATGTAGTAGGGTTCTGTTTTTAAGGGACAATCCTTTGTTAGTAAGGTGTGCTCTCTTAGCTGAATGCAGAGACACCCGGCCGTATCTGTATACTTTACTTTATTTTTTTCTCCTAATTTTTTTTTAATTAAACTTTTAAATTCTATAAAAATTATGTGAACCTTGTTTTTCAAAATTGACAAGTTTCTGACAATACTTTTATGTTTCAACAGTACTTGCAGCTTATATTCCACGAACAATCTATAGCAGGAACCAGTCTTAAAATTGTTTTCAAACTCTTCTTTCACAAAATAAGACTCATCTCTAAATTAACACATGTACTTATTAAAATAGACCAAGTTTAGAGTCTCCACAATTCTCTTCTCAATTCAAAACACCAACAATCTTAATTTTAATATTTTAACTGGGTCTACTTTTGCTTCTGTAATAAGCACAGCTACAAAACAACACAAGCACTTCTAGAGACATGTGCACTCTCTTGGCAAATTCAAAAGAACAAGAAATCATGGCAGTTCTGAGCCTGATCTTCAGCTAAACACACTATCACAATAAGTCTTTAGCAGTCATCAGAGTTACAACCATCTACAGGGTTTTGCTTTTAGGCTGGCACTAGGTTCTGCTGTTAAGAACCGTGGGCTGTGCCCATCAGCACGGGACACAAACAACATTAGGGTTAACAGCTTTAACACTTATTGACAGACTGATAAGTTTTCACTTTAAGGAGTGACTACTATGTAACTTGCCTCCAAAAATAAAATCAACCACAAAATTTTATGATATTCACTAAAGTAAAGGAATTAGAAGACATGCTAAGAAATGGGTTTGTTTATCTACAAAACAAATATTGCAGTCTTCTGAGAAAAAAACAGAACTTACTTCTTTTTCTAGTTTTTTTTTCAGGATGCATTTCTTCTTTAAATTCGCTGCTCTTTTTGAAATTTCAAATTTTAAGCACTGACACAGCTTACTGCTGCAGAAGCCCACAGCACAATCACACTTGGAATTTTCTCAGAACTCGGGAAAACAAGAGCTTACAGCTTGCAGCTCTCTTAGTTTGGAGCTGATACTGTACGCTAGTAAGAAAAAGCTCTCTGAGACAGTCTGACTCTAGTCTTTACTCTTGGAATTACAGAACTTAATGTGCCCGAGGTCTCATAAGACCTCGGCATAGAAAATTTCGGTCCTAGAGGGACTCACTCAGCTCCCTCACCATTGGGCATGCTTTTGGCTTGCTTCACATTTTTAGGAGGTTCTAGGAGTTACTGAGAGCTTTTCTGATCTCTCTGTGCTTGGAGCAGGGAACTCGGACTAGCATCTGGAGTTCAATCTAGCTTGCTTGCAGCTACTAGAACAACTTAAACACAGCTTTGCGGCCTGAGAGAGCTCTAAATGAGTTTAAACAATTCAGGGGCACCAAGACTTAGACGGCCCCTGCTCTCGCCTTACTCGAGGGACGAGCTGAATGCATCCCCCCAGGGCACTTTCCGTGCCCTGATCTTATCAGGGTCCGACCCCGACTCACCGCCGGCCCCGACTCACCGCCGGCCGGGGGTCCAGGAGTCCCCTTGCACTCTTGAGGCTGACCCGTCACTCCGTCTCAATAGCTCGACAGGGAGTAGCCCTGGGGGCACGATCTCCTAGAAAAAAACCTTTAATCACCGCCACAGTGGGGCAAAAAAAACTTAAAAAAACTTTAAACGCTGAATCACATATCAGCTCACTAAAGCGACCCCTCCCTCACAAGCAGCTCTTGTTGCTCAGGGGGAGGAAAGGTGCGGAGGGAACATCACCAGTAAAGACAACTTTGACTCTGCTCTGAGACCAGAGCTGCTATCTCGCTGAGAACTGATTTGACGCAACACTCTCGCGGCTCTTGGACTACAAGTCTCAGCTGTGGTTTGCTACCTCGGGGCTCCAAGACAGGAGCTCGCAGGAAGGAAGATAACCTCTTCACTTGTCTTCACTGTGACTCAGTCCTCGTAGAAGCACTGCACAGAAAATCTTTCTTCTTTAACGCAATACAATTTTAGAAAACAAGCTTTAAAGCAACAATCACACTTATCTATTTGCGCATTTTTACATCCATTCTATTCAACTTTACTCAGTCACAACAAGACAATAAGGTGCTCTTTACTTTACAGTTACTTGTTAAGGTTTTCTTATAGCCTCTACAGAGGAAGTTGCATGATAAATAATTAGGGACACCATTATCTTTACAAGGTAGCAGTTGCAGAATTAGCTTCAGGATTAGAACTTACTAATTCTGGCTTTTTATAACAAAACACACAAAAAGCAGGAGGCTGTGGTCTTCTCTAAACAGGAGCCTTTTAGCTTTGCACAAAATCTTTTGTAGACAAATGAATTAAATCTCTAAAATTCATTTACTATCTTAGAGAAAGAGATATTCAAATTTCTGAGCCTACAGAAGAAACCACAATTTTATAACTCTTTTGAACAATCAAAAAATTTAAACAATTTTCCCCTTCAAGGATAAAAATTAAAGTGGATCTAGAGATCTTTGTTTTCACTAAGACACACTCTTTTTTAATTCAAACACTTTAAAAGTTTACATAGATTCTAGGTTTATTTCTCTTATCTTCTGGACTTTTGAGAGTCCAGCTGTTTTTGCAGACATTGCTATTTTCAGTGTCTCTCTATCTTGCAGACAGTACACTGATTTTTCTCAACCACTCTCTGGGTCAGGTCTCCCTTGCTGGGGGGGGGGACGCCTCTGCCACTTCTTGGTGGCTGACTTCATCCCGTCTGACTCAGGAGACTCTTTGGGCCCTTGATGTTTTTCTTTCTTAGGCTGTAAAAATTCTGTCATCACTTTTGCTTCTCTTCATTTGTGTTCACTCTATTTACCACACACCACTAGATCTAGTCCTTGTCTTGCTACATTACTTAAACAGCTCTTCACACAATTCTTCTCAGTCCTTTTATACACAATCTCAATTAGTGGGCACCTAATTTGACTTTCCACACATAAACTTCAGAGTTTTCACTTTGCACGTGGAGCATATGCCTTGATGGTTATTAAAGCAACAATAACAGCATCTATCCACGGTTAAAACAACTATTAACCACTTTACACTTAAACACAACACTCCTCATTTACACTTGGGTTTGCTCCACACTGACTTTAGCTGCTCTGCGGATAGAGCTCTACACTCGCTCATTCACACACTAAACACACTCAGTGACTCAACGTGTCCGGACTTAACATTCACACAAAACAAGGGTTCGCTCGACTCACTCCCAGAGTCGCTAGCAGGCTGCTCTATCAACTAAGCGAGAACTCCCCTCGTCGGCCGCGCTATCGGCCAGGATCGACCTCTTTCCCTCTGTCCTCGGCCCCTCCTGGCCGGGTGCTTGCAAGCCCACTGGGACTGTGCTGTACGACAGACGTCTCTGGTCGCTTTACTAGCAGCTCTCCCCTTGATATTTAATTCATACCTTTATCCGCAGGCCGGCAGGTTGTTGTCTGTCCCTGCGGTGAGCAAACCAAGGCTCGGGGTCCCTCCCGGAAAGTCCTGGGGGCGCGCCAGGGAGTCCGTTCCTCGGCCACTCCCACAGCCAGACAGAGACCCTCCTACCTGGCTCGCCAAAATGATTTGCAGAATAAAAGGAACCCTATAACTCGCAGAGTAGTTATAAGAGCAGGTATGAATTTATTCAGCGCTGAGGTGCATGGGGGATATCTCCTCCAAAAAGCATGCACACTTTTTTGATTGGGTTTTCCCTTTTTATCCTTTACAGAGCAGGTTTACACGATATGCCTAATACATATTAATTTCCTAACCCCGCCTGTCTTCACTTCGTATTACAATTAGCCCTGTGCCCCTTTCAGTCTTTTGGCCATTTTTGGGATTTCAAATCTGTTTCTTACGGCTTAGGGTCTAGGAATCTCCTTTATCTTGTGGTGCCTTTGCATCTTGTTTGTGTATTTCAGCTCCTTATCTTATCTTGCAGTCTGACTCTTTTTCTTGTTCTTGTGGATTAGGGTGTCAGGGTCTGGTTTTTGTCAGACACCCCTTTCAAGCATTTCTTCTTAATTCTTAACTTCTTTGTTTCAGTATGAGAGGACCTGGTCTACCAAAGGAAACAAGGTATTTTGCATTTGTCACATAAAAGTATTACTATTAAATTACGTACTTGACTGTCTCATTAAGGACTTTTGGATTTGGGTTCTTTTTCCCTTTGAACTGAAGATTGATGAGAGGGAGGCTAGTTTTCTCTCGTTCGGTCTCAGTTGTTTATTTTTTCTTATCAGCATTACAAGGTACAAGGAGCTATGTGCACTATGATAGAAAAGGGGTAAAATGGCTAACAAAGATCCTCTTCAAGGTCTTTTATGTGTCCATTTACCCAATTAACAGATGCCAACCAAGCTATTTTTCTTAGTGACCCAATGACCCAACACCTGTGTGCTGCACTGCAGCATTTTCTACCCAATCACCTACTACTACCCAAAAACCCCTAGGAGAAGAACATGAAGAAGAAAGAAGAAGGACAAGAGACAACACCTTAAATTCTCCATCTTGTCTTTTGCTCTCTAAACTACTTTAAACTCTAAACCTCAACCCATTCACCCAGTGATTCAAGAAACTTTCTAATTCACACATTTACATTTTCAATCTTTTCTACTTAACTCTAACCGTAGTCTCCATGGTGCTATGTGAAACTCAGTGCTTTTTTGGGTGTCAGAGTTAGGCATTACAGATAAAGGTATATACCTTGCATCTCTGACCCCAACACTTGACCTTCATTATTCTCCTGCTTTCTCATTTATAAACTTCAGTTAGTACTTGCTCAGCTTTGGAAAGCTGTTAGAAATACATTTGAAAAAAGGTAGATATATCAAGGTATTGGGGGTTGGGTTTCTTTCCTATTGTTCCTTTTTACTTTTGGAATTTTTTCCCATTGAGTTGCTGTGAAGCACCGATGGCTGAGTGCTTGAGACAGTGGGGAGGTGGCCAGGCCTCGGGGGAGAAGGGTGTCTGGTGGCACTCCTCTGGTTTCTGGGAGTTTCTCTCGGAAGGGCAGAGGTGCCGCAAGAGTGGGGCAGGTGGGGGGCAGGGTTGGGTCAGCTGCTAGCTCTCTGGCGCTCGGTTTTTCACAGGACAACTGGAGACGCTGCTTGGGAAAAGAATTCGTTGCTGCTGCCAGATCCCGGCCCAGAGCTGTTTCTTCTGCCTTGAGATGAGCCTTTGCTTGTAATAGCAGTGACTGAACTGGGACCTTATTAACACCCACCTCACTAAAAGAGGGACCTATCCCCATCTGCTCGGGTGCCTGGGATCTTGAGCTTTCCCCTCTCTGCCCTGCTGGGAGCCGGGCCGCCGTTGTCCTGCCCCCGCTGCTTCTTCGGCACTGCTCCGGGTTTTCGCTACAAGATAGCCCCACATCCCCTGCCTGCTGAAACATCCCGCAGTTCCAGCCACGGCTCTGGAGTTTCTGATACATCTTGTGATAAATATAACATTGGATAAAAATTTGTGAAAGAGAATAAAGAATTATATGTTATATTTGTAATATTGTAAAGATACAAAATGTAAAATAATCCAGAGATACCTTCCCGAGTCGGGCAGTAACGATCGGCAGCAACGCTTATCAGCACAAAATAAAGAGCAGGACACGAGCCATCAAACCAGACAATGAGAGTGGCCCTGTCGAGATATCCATCTCCTCCGCACCCAAACTGGCCACTCCACCCCGGCAGGTGCAATCAGAGAACACTCACACTCGGAGCCATTTCGCATGTGAAAGGGACTCTGCTCCGTCGAGATATCCATCTGCTCCCGCACCCAGACTGGACGCTCCATTCTGGGAAATGCAATCGAAGGACACTCAGAGCCTCTCGCATGTGAAAGGACTCTGCTCCACCGACCATTGACTCAGCTCAACGGATCAGAGAAGTCTATTCAAACTCTTGTGCTTACTCCGGATTTTGCCCCAGGATACGAAAACCCCTATAAGAACCCCGGACTACAGTGCCTACTTTGTGGATTTGGGAACTCGGTACCTCTGGGTACAGACCCCTGTCCACCCGGCGCTGCGCTGATCTATTTATTGTGTTTGTTTTTTTTCTCGTTGCTGGTGCTTGAAATTATTTAATAATAAATCGGTTTTTATTAACCCTATTTTGCCATTGCATTTATAACAATCTCATCCACCAGCCCGAGATTTTTGTTCATTCCTGCCATTCCAGCCTGATGCTTCTCAGAGTTCTGCTAGGACACTGGGATCAGCTGCCCCAGGGGTTTGTGGAGTGGAGCCTCTCTTCCATCCCTTCCCATCTCAGCCGAGCTGCTATTGTCACGTGCTCCCCAAGCTCACACCACAGTGCCCCCTGCAGCCGCCAGAGAATCATCACACTTGCCCTGTCCACCAGGAATCACCAGCACCCCTCCCGGCTGTGACCGTAACTACACCAAAGGGGAAAGTTCTTGTGGCCGAGAAGGCTGTCACTGAGTTCCTGGTTCTGTTTGTTGTTAATGCCATAGCTATTATTTGTTTGCCTTGTTATACATACTGGTAAAGAGCTGTTATTCCTATCCTCATATCTTTGCCTGAGAGCCCCTTAATTTCAAAATTATAATTTGAAGTGAGGGGGTTTACATTCTCCATTCCAAGGGAGGCTCCTGCCGTCCCTAGAAGACACCTGTCTTTCAAACTGAGACACAAGGATTAATAATTTTTCAAATTATAAAATACATATTTGGCCATGTTCTTACACAAAATATTCAGTTTGTAGAGAACAGCAAAACCAGTGAAATTTCTATGGACGTTTGTTTAAATTTGTTTTCTTCTGCTTAATTTTCTATGTAGATATTTTGCTTTTAAGGGATTTTTTCTTGATGCTACTCTATTTTTGTTGTGGTTTGTTTTTTTGGTTTTGTTTTGTTTTTTTTATCTTAAGTATTTATGCTGTTGGTGTCATTGACTTAAAAATCACATAACTGTAGGCTAGATTTCATAACATGATAGGATGTGCTATTTAAATCCCCCCTTGTAGCACCCCCGGGAGCGTGCCCACCCTGCCACGGTCCACAGGGCGGGGGGGGCAGAGTTTCTTAGCAAGGACAAGAGGCAAAAGACAAGGAGGCTTTTTTCTCCCCAGGACAAATGTCCTAGGTTTTATCAGAACGAGGTCCTGGGCACAAAAGAGGAAGAATCTGGTCCCGCACTAGCTTTTGAACAGATGGAAAGGGGGTGGGGGAAGGCAGGTTACAACCAATCAGGAGAAACCAAAGGGGAAGAGTGGGGGGGAAGAAACTAACACATCACAGATCAGAGGGGAAGCCTCAGGGATAAACCATGTGACATAATGCAATATAACAAGGATGATCATTCTCCTTTTGCTTTCCCTTTTGCTGTCTCCTAGCCTGGGGGGTCAGTTCATGTACATTTTAAGCATGGTCTGACAATATTAACAAAAGGAGTTGGTAGTATCTCAGAGAATTAATGATCTATCCACACTGCAGAAGAGTCTATTGTTAAGAGATTTATTTTTTATCCTAAAAAAAAAAAAGACAGTGAAGTGTTTATTTATTTTTTGGAATAGTAGTGTATCCAGTATAATATAGTAGGATAGCTCTCTTTGTAATTGTAATACAATGCTTCTTGCTTACTAAAACCTTATGTGTAACTTTTCTTTAAAAACTGTTTTTTCTGATTTTCTGTTTCTGCTGCATCTCTTCTGTATTTTTCTGTCTCTTCCCAGATTTCTCAGCCTCCTTTGGACTGAATTCTTTTGGGATCATCCCTCATAAGGAGCTCTGCTTATCTCAGTTCTTATGATTTGAAGAAAACTCCTGAGCTCGTTAGAATCTTGTTTCTCGTGTTTATTAAAAGGTCATCACAAAACTTAACAGGTCTCTCCAGGCTGGCTACACAAGGTTAATCTTTGCAATCTGGTACATTTCTTTCTTCTGATGGTACAAACAAGGCCTTGTGGTACGCTTCATGTCTGATGCACAAAATGGCCCCGAAATACGCAGTTCTTTTATCTTTATACCTATTTTTACCCAATTAACAATAGACAGGTATATTGTTTTTCTTAATGACCCAATGACCCTTCACCTATGTGCTGCACTGTGGCATTTTCTGTCCAATCACTTACTATTACCCAAAAACCTCTAGGAGAAGAACAAGAAGAAGAAAGAAGAAGGGACAAGAGACAACACCCTAAATCCTCCATCTTGTCTTCTGCTCTCTAAACTACTTTAAACTCCAAACTTTAACTTTTTCACCCAGTGATTTAAAAAAACTTTCCAATCTACACGCTTACACTTTTAGCTTTTTCTAACTTTAACATTTGTTCTCATGAATCACCATGAAAACATGCTCATGAATTTCATGTTATATGAAATTCAATGTTTCTCTGGATCTTAAAACTAAGTATCAGAAACAAGGGCACACACTCTGTATTCCAGACTCCAACATTATGGATGCTGAATGTGAGAAATTAGGCAGGCAACACAGTGTCTGTGTGAAACTAAGTCACATAACTTTCTCACACTGGCCTGAGATAGTATGGCCTGAGAAATCATAAGGAGGAATCAAAACAGTCCTTGGAGGGGGAAAACAATCTTTGCAGGTGTTGTTTGTCGCCTTGTTTGTCGAGATGAAGAACGAGGAATGGGATCACCATGCTTTGAGATGATTTATTGCTCAAGTAGCAAGATAAGGTGTCAGTCTCAAGGCGTGAGATTTAAGGGAGCAACAAGTCAGCCATAGCTCAAGGTAGACACAAGTTTCTTCTTTGCACGGCAATATATAACATTTAGGCCCAATAGACAATTGACACAAAACTTGTTTTCACTTATTAACCTATCAGCTTACTTAATTTTGCTGCACTGAGTCTGTCTCTTAGACAATTATCTGACAGGTGTAGGAGACAGTCCAAAGTTTCTTTCATCTGCCTCACGGCCATCTGTCATAGGGTGACTTTACCTTTAAGATAGCTTTGGGAGCTAAGGAAGTTTAAGCTGTTGGTGGCTGATGGGAGTCTTTTCTCCTGACCAATTATCGGTCATTTCTAAGAATTGACGGCAGTTTTGACCATTGAAAAGTGAGATCAACTTGTGAACACAACACCTTCTGAAAAGGTAACGAGGCTCTGTCTCAGCCTCCTCCCGCCGCCCTCCAGGCCGGACAAGGCTGCAGAGAACGGGGGGGGGGGGGGGGGGTGTTGATATATTTTATATATTAGTAAAGGCCTGTCTGCACAAACCAGCCTTTGAAATAAGTCGTGATATTAAAGGCTAAAGTCCTTGAAACCTTCCTGTGTAGGAGAAAAAATGTAAACCTGTGTGTGTTAGCCAATAGTAGCTTGCTCTGTCCGCGGACCCTGTAGAACCCTATAAAAGGTGTGCTAAAGATAGAAATAAACTGTGTTCATGTTTACTTCTGTGAAGGCTGGTGAATAAGCTGGCGGTCTCTCAAAATCTAGCGCTCTGACCAGGGACCTCCTGCGGGCAGAGGGGCTTTGGAGTCAGCGGAGCGGATCTGGGCCCGGGAAGCCGTGGGCTTGGATAGGCACCAGATAGGCAACCTGAGCGCGGTGAGACGTGGAGTGGTTGGACGTGGAAATTCAGGCTGCTGGGGAGGACCAAGAGGCGGGGGCGTAGTAGAAGGGTCGCAACCTTCCCTCCCGCGGTTTGCCGCTAGCATGGAAGTGGAATGTGCGGCGGCGGAAAAACTGCTTCACAGCATCCTTGTTAAACGAGGCGAAGCAGCCCGGGAAAAGGACCTGGATATGCTCATTATATGGGCTAATTGTCATGGGCATTTTCCACTGCTCACACTGCTTTTTGCGGTCAAAGAATGGACTGATATAGTGGTTCTGATAAGGGAAACGGCAGTCACGGAAAAGAGCAAGGACACTGTGTCTCTCGGTCGAACTTGGCAGATTGTAATTAATACCTTAAAAAACAGAAAAGCGAGACATGCTGAAGCTGTGAGCCCCGTAATTCTACCTGCGTCACAGCGGCAGATGCCTTTACCTCCCACTGCTTGGCAAGCACTCCTATCCATGCTGCCCTTGGAGAGAGGGAGGGAGAGTCAAAGAGAAGAAAATAATGAGAAAAAAGTTCCACAGCGAACTTTGAAACAACAAACAGAATCTGTTCAGTTATGGCAGGATGTGATACATCCAGAAATATTTGCTTCATTTTTGGAGTCACTTTTAACACTACAATCTTATTTAAGTTCCATCTTTACTACCCTGGAAGAAAAGAAGCCAAATTTAGACTGGTTTCCACCTGAACCAGGGGGACATGGGGGAGCACTGAGGTGGGCGCAGAAAACAAAGGCACCCTCGGGGTAGAGGCAGTGCAAGAAAAGTTCCAAGGCCACGCTAATAAGCTGCAATGATCGCCGTTGTTAGCACCTGGCCATAAGAGACTTTTCGTGTAACATCGCCTGCTTTTGTAAAATCGTGCCCTTTTTTCCTCTATCTGCGAGAGAGAAATTGAGAGAAAAAATCTGCATTTGTTAAAGTTAACTTTGTGAGGCTTTTTTTTCTTTCTCTCCATTTTTCCTCTCTGCGAGAGCATGTGGAGGATGTGAAAGAAGATAACAGCAGCAGAGAGCAGAAGCAGCAGAGTGGGCAGTCCACCCCCCCGCTCCCTCTCTAAGAAAAAGCACCGGGTTAATACCCAGTTTGTTACAAAGTCATGATTTATTGGGTTTTCAAAATGTTTTTATATACCCTTTTAGAGTTAATTTTGTGTTTTAAGTAAGTATGAGTTTATGCAGTTGCAGTTTTTAGAGTTTTACTAGAGAAATTATTGTGATTCTATGGAAAAAAAAAAAAAAAAAAGGTGTTTAAAGTGTTTAACAGAAGTTGCCTTGCAATAATTAGTTTTAGAACCTAAGGTTAAAATATGGTGTGATTTACAGCTACTAGGAAAACCTTCCAATTAATGTTATCTACAGAAGAGACTTGTGGTTTAAAAAATAATTAGTTAAGAGAACTTTACTGTACAAGACAAAGTTAAGTTAGAGCATATATTATCTATTTGCTTGTTTTCTCCATAATTTTAATAAGGTAATTTCAATGTGAGTCCTTTTGTTATATAAAACACATATAACTGCATATATACCAATTTGGATTTTGGATTTTAGTTTAAAGATTGGACTTAATGTTTCTGAAAAGTGCTACAAAAGCTGGATGGCAACTTGCCAAATCCTGTGTTGTGGTGGTTTTTCTCTAGAAAAACTGCACTTTAAAATCCTAACCAATTTAAGCATATACTAGGTGAATTCCTGTTATGAATAAGTATTTTTAGTAACATTTGCAGTTATTGTGGGTTATTCTCAAAGCTAGATGACATAGAATTGTGATGTATTTGTTACATTTTTATAATCTTTATAGTGAATCCATGTTATTGTTATATTGTGTTTAAAAAGTATATATCAAACTTTTAGCTGCTTTTTGTAGTAACAGAATAAGATTAAGTTATGTTTTTATTCAATATAGATTAAGTGTTAATAGAATTAAGAATAGTCAAGTTTTATAATGCTTAGGCTTGAATGTTTTTAAGTTTTATAACTTAGATATTCTTTTAAGGTTAAGTTTTGTTATTTCCTTTTGTCATAAATAGTTATTGTTAGGTTTAAATATTGTTTAATTTAAATTGTTTTATGTTTTATTGGAGACACTTGTCCAAACTGCGAAGTATAGTTATTTTTCTAGAGAAATGAAGATAGCCACAACTGAAACAGCTATGATAGAACACTGATGAACACCTGCTTATGGATAGAAGTGAATGCAGTCTGTGACACCCTTGACTTCACCGGGAGTTCTATTGGTTGTTGCAATTTCTGCAGTTTTTGTTTATTATAGCTTTCTTATTTTTCAGTGTTTCCAGAATTTTAAGAAGATGTACCATGGCTAAGGATCAGCTGCCATGGGAGAGGTTTCAAATTAAACCAACTGCTGCATGGTTTAATTGGTCTGGTACCTGAGGCTTCTGGTCATTTGATTTGTACAAATGTATTTTAACAAGTTGCTGTGCTGTAAGCATCTCATAGCTGCTACTATTGAGAACCTTGTTTTAGAAATGAGTTAAGAGGCATCTTTCCAGTTTAAAGCCTAAGGCCCTGGCCAAGCCTTGACTTTACCTGGATGGAATGTTTGCCAACAGATCCAGATCTTTTCTGTACCAAATCAGTATTTGAGCCAGTTTTTGACTCAGCAATTTGACCCTATTAATATGACAGCTGGATCAGTTTTGAAGTGGGTTTGGAGAATCATTTCCGGAGGTGATTATCCAATCCTTCAGTGATGATTTTTTGTTTCTATTTGTTTGCTAACTATGGGATGCTGGTGCAGTGTTTTGGCAATTAATAGTAGTTTTTTATTATATATGTTATTAATAATGTTTATGATTTAACTGATTTTTAACTGGTATAAGTTCTTATTAATGGTGTATATGGTTTTGTGTTGATGTTGGTGTTTATAACAGACCTACATCTCATTTTTTTTTTTTTTAAGAAAATGGGGGAAATTGATGCCCTAAAAACATTTAATTAGTGTAATTCATTAACTTCAAGGAGAGAAGTGTCTGTGTTTTGTTGGCAGGTTCAGAAAGGTCACCTGTTCTTCTGACCAGACTGTGTGCCTCTGAACACATGAGATCCAGTGAACAGAGAAGTCACCACACAGCCTTGGTACTCCAGACATGGATCAGTAATGGACCTGTCAGGACACAGTTGTGTCTGAACACTACACAGACAGTTTACCAACAGAAATTTTATGTTGTTATTATGATGTTGTGTCTCTACCAATTTTTCAGTTATCCTTTGTTTTAAGATTTAGAAGGATCTGAAGAACAACTTGAACATCGAAGCCCTCAGTCACCGATCAGCTGCCAGCTGACATCACGAGAGCAGTGAACGTTCCAGGACTGAATTGTGTTAGAGAAATTCTGTAGATCTAAGAAAAGTGTAGAGACTCCATCTAACTGTATATAAAGCAAATTGTAGTTGTGTGTTTTTACCCTTTCAGCAAATTGCTTTCATGCTTAGACTACATATATACCAGAGCACGTGTGTTAAAAGTAGTTAGATAATAGTTTAAGTGTTTAGCTTGCGCAGTAATTGTTATGTTAGTATAAAGTATAAGCATTCCCCCTTCAAGAGGTAGTGTAAGCATCTTTAAAAGTTCATTTAACGTTAAAGTTTTAGCTGTGAGTTTGCAAATATGATGTCATTTACATGGAACCAACTGCTTATGGTAATTGTGCTGTGTATAGTCCTGACCAACTGTCTGCTAACATCCAAAAGCGACAGAACATATGGGTCACTCTGACACATTGAACTGGCCAAAGGTCAATGTGTTTGAGCCTAGCCACACCTGGAGATTTTTCCACATCTGTCTCATAGGAGTCCCTGAATGGGATCCTCAAGCATTTAAAGGTTTAGTTAGTAACGAGACTCGACTGAATCGATTGGCAATGTTGCAAGAATGCAATCGCACTGTTGGCTTCACATTAAGACTACTTGAAGCCTGTTGGCATGCAAAAATTACCAAAGTTCTCAATGTTACCATACAGCCCTCAGAAGAATTAGATTTGTTAAGTTCCACCAATACCTGAGGTGGATGGATAATGTTTGAACCCCCAACAAAAGCCATTCTAACAAAGTAATGCAGCACTGGGCTGGAGTCAACCCTACAGCTGATCTCGTTACTACCACTGAAAGTAAAGCCTTTATTCGTGGTGCAATCTCACAGGACAATTATCAAAGCGATTACCTAGTTCCATATTCCTAATCTGTGGAGATAGAGCATGGAATTAGATTCCTGCTAGTCCACATAGAAGACCCTGTTATCTTGGGAAACTCACTTTGTTCCACCCAAGCTTACATCAACTGCTGAATGTAGCTAGCAAAATGAAAAACATCAGTCAAAGCGAAGCCTGAATGAATTAAGGCTTAGCAACTCTAAAAAGGCTCGCTTGCTAGACTAAGGAAAAATTGAACTTAATATCCACCATGTTAGGTGAACTTTCAGCTGATGTGAGTAGTGTACATCATGCAGTATTACAGAATCGAGCTGCAATTGACTTTTGCTCTTAGCACAAGGACATGGTGGTGAGGAGTTTGAAGGCATGTGCTGCTTGGATCTTACTGATCATTCAGCTTCCATCCATAAGCAACTACAACAGCTACAGGATGGCTTACATGCCCTGAAAGAAGATAGTGACCCCACTGGAAGTTGGTTCGCCAGCTGAGGCATCACTAGATGGTTGAGGTCTCTCGTGCTAGAAGGGGGACGGACTTATAGTGTTAATTGAGATGACAGTTTAAATTGTATGTTATCCAAAGCCTGGTTTGTGCAAAAAGAGAAAGGGGGAATTGTTGCTATATTTTATATATTAGTAAAGGCCTGTATGCACAAACCAGCCTTTGAAATAAGTCGTGATATTAAAGGCTAAAGTCCTTGAAACCTTCCTGCAGAAGAGAGAGTAAAGCAAAACAATATCCTTCTGTGTAGGAGAAAAAATGTAAACCTGTGTGTGCTAGCCAATAGTAGCTTGCTCTGCCCGTGGACCCTGTAGAACCCTATAAAAGGTGTGCTAAAGATAGAAATAAACGGTGTTCATGTTTACTTCTGTGAAGGCTGGTGAATAAGCTGGCGGTCTCTCAAAGGCGGCAGGGGGGGAGGGGGTTAGAAACCGAGCCAGCCGGCTTGACTTGGTTTCTGTTGCTGGACTGAAACCTGACACCATGAACACTTGCAGCTTTTCCAAGACTTTAATTCTTTTACTACCTGGATAAAATGTACAGATTACTCCTTTTTCCCAGAGAGACAATCAACATGAAGAAGACATCATAAAACCATCAAAGACAGTGAAGAAAATGTTTTAGATGGGGAAGAGAGAATAAGGAGATGCTTTATAAGCTGAATTATTTTTCTGTTAAAGCTATGGAGATGGACAATAGTGTTCTGAAAAAACTCCTTTAATTCAAGACAGAGTGTGGATTTTGAGCAAAAGGTGGAGTAATTGTGATACAGTGAGGTGCTGGAACAGAGTGTGATGAAGTAATAGTTGAAGATTTGAGGCCTTGAGAAGCAATGAGAAAACTGTTTCCAGAGAAGCTCACAGAGACAGATGAAGTGAACTTTTGCCGTTGAATAACTCATCCTTAAAAATGACATGCCTAGACTCATTGACCCATACACACCTCAGAGTGATGTGAAATGGGTGGAGACAACTGATGACAGGATTTCCAGGCAGCTGGCATCAGAGAAATAGAAAGCTATAACAGAAATAGTTTTCTTGTGAGAAACTCCATAGATTAGCAGAAGAAGACTTCTGTTTCTCTACAAAGGCTGATGAAAAGACTCTAGCAGGAACTGGGACTGTTTTAAACACCAAGGTTCCAAAGTTTCTGTCTCTATGTTGTCATGTGAACAAGGGAATGGTGGGTAGTGGGGGATAAAGGGGTTTTCTGGAGGTTTATTCTGGTGTTCTTATTCTTGTAGTTTTGTTAATAAACTTTCTTTATTCCTTTTAAGTTTTAAGCCTGTTTTGCTCTTGTTCTAATCCATATCTCATAGCAAGAAATAAATAAGTTCTCTAGTAATTTTTTTAGTTACTGCTTTAAAACCACGACACCATCGCAAGAACACGGACCAAGACCCTGAAGACCCCAGGGGCCTTTGTGCAGGGGTTCTGGACTGGTTGAGGTGTATACTTGCTAAGTGATTGTTTGCAGGTGTGCTTGACCTACACCACAATAGTGATTGCAGGTGTTTGCTGTGCTGCCATGGTACAGTGCCTTAATTCCTGCTGTTGAGCAGGGACTTGTGAAGAGCGGCTTGCTCTGTACCTCACACCTGTTTCACAGAGCAATGGATTACACCACAAGAGCCTATCAATCTCACCACCTTTTGGCCAACTGCCCCTCGCTTTGAAACAGGCTATAAAAGTGACTATCTAAGTTACTTTCTTCAAGAGAGATCTCCCCATGGAAGAAGACACCGGCGACCCTGTCTTGTCCATTTTTAGCTATAACCCCCCCTTTTTCTCTCTTTACTTTGCCTCTTTATCTCTCTCTCTCCCCCTCTCCCCCTCTCTTTTTCTCCCTCTCATCTATCACATAACCCATGATGCTGGCACTAAAATAAAGATGCATTATTGCTGTTGTGATTTAAACTGAAATCCCTTGGTGTCCTTTTTGCACTCTGAGATCAAACTAGCCTCTCACGACTACCACTTATGTTAGCAGATCGTGACAACAGGTCACATACTCATACACACCTCTGTTACAGTTTCTGGATCTCTAACTTACTCTATACATGACACTATTACAGTTCAGACTATTTTACCTAATATAATTTCTTACCTACTCTAGGCATATTCTTACTTATAATTATAGGAACATAAGTTTATAATTTATCTATCCAATGTCTGTGTACCTTCATCACTACATCAATCCAAGCTCTTTCCAAGGCTGTAGATCGAACGCTTCAGCATCTGTGGAATTTTCCATTTTTCCATTTCCAACACTCATTGTTTTCTTGCAAGAAAAGGTCAAAGGGTGGTGTTCCTAACTGTCCAGTGATGGTGATGTGTTGGTTTGATGACCAATGAAAGCTTTATTTTTTTGGACTTTCTTGAAACTGTCTATAAAATAAGATCAGGAATAATAAAACTTGCTCTCTTTTGCAACTAAGTCTAGAAAGTCTGTGTCATCACTTCAACGTTCCTAATATAGTGAGATATAACCTCATTATGCAGTATACCGAGTTTACTGAAATTGTACAAGTTGATAACAGTAATTAAACAAAATGACATGACAAGTAGTATTTTATTATGTAATCCCAAAATGCCTAGATGAGTTGTTAGGCACACCTACAACTGCTTTGAACCACATGGTATAATCATTTTTATATATAACATGGATTCTGGTAAAGAATGATCTGATTTGCTTGCAACTATGCAATTCTCTCATCCTAATTATCATGTTAAGAGCTCATCTGCTTAGTAACTAGACTGATAATGGAAAACCGCTCAGACTATTCACTGAGTCCTCATAGAGGTATAGCGAATGTCGTTTATTTCTATCTTTAGCACACTTTTATAGGGTCCAACAGGGTTCGCGGGCTTAGCAAGCTACTATTGATTAATACATATTGTTTTACATTCTTTTCCCAGTACACAATGCCATTGTTTTTCTTTATTCTCGCTTTTTCAGGAGAGTTTCAAGGACACTGCCTTTAATATTGTCTCCTGGATTGAAAGCTGGCTTGTACAGACAGGCTTTTACTAAAATATCATGCCCTTGTTCTGCTAAAATATTCTTTACAGACTGATATTGATTTAAGTAACAACAATCAGGAGCGAACATTGCTGTTGGTTTAATGACTGAAAGGGATAAACAAGTGACCCAAGGCATAGCAGTAGGCCATAAGTCCCCAGAAAAAGTCCTGAAATGCAGCTGCTGGTGTTTTCATAAACTAAGACTGCAATTATTTCAAGTTTGTATGAAGGGCCACACTAAGGCAACATCCTTGAGTAAGTGTAGGGTATCTAGGGAATAAGGTGTGAGTAAGCTGAATAATTTAAATGCATGCTCAACAGTTCATAGGACTTGAAATAATGTGTAAATTGTCCTGGATAGCTTCTAGTCTTCTTGTTTGAAATAATATATTTGCATTCAATCAACCTATTCTAAAAGGTTACATTTCCAGAAAACAGGATATCCTTAATATGAATACTAAATCCTCTTATATTAATTACTTTCACTATTTTCAAATTTGCTTCTACACCTCTCAAAGCCTTAGCTCACACTGGGTCTAATCTGTGGCATAATGAAGTCACTGCAAAAATCTGACTCATTTTAATGGAATGAGAATTGAGGCCTATTTTTTTTACAACTTCAGGATCCTTGCAGATTAAAATTTGTAGCATTTATCTACTCCAAACCACAATACCCACATCTCTTGTCTTCATTGCAGCCTTAATGATGATGAGGTTTGTCTTCGTGCATTATTACTTATTAGTATTCACAGTTCTAACATGTGCATTGAATAATGATCACATTAGGATTTCCCAACAATAACCACTGTTGTATTTACTCCTAGAACCCCTTCATTCTTACTCCCCGTGGAGAAGTGCCTGCCCTCACAGAGCGTGGGCGGGGAAGGGGTCTTGGAGTAGATATAATGTGGACTAAAAGTATCTTAGACACAGGAGGCTCAGACATGCTTGGAGTGATTCCCGGGTTTATTGTACATGGTCTGTCCAGGGCAAGAAAGAGGCCAAAACGCCCTGGGCCTTATCTCTTATACTAGGGGGAGGGGGGTGGTCAGAGGAAAGTTACAGCCAATGGGACAGGGGAAGGGGAAAGGGTTTTCAGGTAGGGACTAACTGAGGGTGAGTTCTTCCCTTGGGACATACCATGATTTTTAGATGCACTACAACAAACTACTACAAGCTAAGCTTGAAAACTGCACTCTAAATATTGTGAACAGTCATAAGAAAAGCACCAAACTTGGGTTTCCAGTTTAGGAAGGAAATCTCTGTCTGCTCCCAGTATTGTCAGGAGACGATGAGATTGCATTCAGAGCAGAAGCACACAAACATGTAAGGCTGCTCCCCAAAGTTTGGATGCAAACTCCGTGGTTACTCTTCCAGAAGTTGTATGAAAGGGCTCTCTATGTACTCCATCATAAATATGTTGATACGTTACACTGACTCCTAATCTATACTATTTCTTTGCTAGCTGTAATATAGGTACCTTATTGTGCACTGTATTTGTATCTACTAGTAGTTCTTTAACCTGTGTAGCAGGTAGTCTGTTTATAGTCTTCAGTCTGTTAATCTTGTGTCCATTCAATAAATAATTCATTTTATAATAGACCTAATCGGCCATTTTTAAGAACTTATGAGTGAGAGCAATCTGAGGTGCAGGCTGCCTCAAATACAGCTACTGCCAGTGATGCCTTAAAGAACCTAGAAACAAAACAACAGACTTTAAAGGTAATATTAGTATAGGAGTTAATATAAAGGCTCGTCTTTATTGAAGGCCTCCAAGGGGAAGATATGGAAAATACCTAAATGCCCCCTGCCCCCCACATCGGGGGAATACAGTTTTATAAGTTTAGTAAATTAGCATAACTGAAAAAAATCCCCAATTAGAGATAGAAGTGGTGAGGTCATCTCCCCCAGTTCAACACCTTTCTAAATCCTCCCCCCTCAGACAGAAAGTAAACTTTGTTTATGAAAATGTGTGTTGAAGAGCTGGTTTCAACCTTGGCTCCCAAGAAGAACCAAGACACGGTATGGGCCTTGGACCCCTGGGGTTTAGAGCCTCTGGAATGCTTTTTGTCTTTCTGCCTATCAGGGCAGGGAAAAGTACTGGGACTAGCTACAAATACATAAATAGTCTACAGAACTACAAATATATGTGTAAAGAATACAGAGAATATATAAAAGCAATAATCCTTCTGGCAACACTCCCCCCTTTAGAGATGCACAAGACTATCTTGTCTAGTCTCTGCCATGGCGACGGAAAGGCCGGAGCGCTGCGACTTCTCTAGAGAAGCAGCCCTGAAAAGGGCCGGGCCGAAGTGCATGTGAGCAGCTTCGGGCAGGCGAGTGATTTCAGCACAGCTCAGCGGCGGCGGGCAGGCGACACGGGAAGAAGGGATGAGAAAGCTGGTCCAGCGTTCCACTAAGCACAAACCTTTATTCAGACAGAGCTTTGGCGAAGGGAGCCAGCAACAGCTAATCTCTCGAACAGGGGAAAACCCGGGATCTTTATAGGGGATGAGAGGGGCGGGGGGGAGCCTGAGATACATGTATCGGGGTGGGACAGCAGGGGGGAACACCAATGGGGCACAACAGTTTAACATATCTAACTCAAAGATCCCTGGGAGCGATACATTGTCTCTCTCTTACAGAGAAGTATCTTGTCTCCAGGGGAGAGCCAGGATCTCGGGCTCGGCGGGCTCCTCTGCACCCACAACTCCCCCTTCTTTACTTATTAAAAAGGCATCCCCTAGAGAGTTAGCCAATAGCTTCTTAAAACATGAAAACATACTTAGGAAGATAATAACAATTAGGAAAACCCAAAAAATGTTTTTGAGGAGGGAGGCAACCCATCTCTCGAGTCCCCAGCTCACAAAAAGGTCTTCAAGCCACTGGGGCTCTTTTTCAGTTTGGAGTTCTTGGACTGCATGTTGGAGTCCCTGGATGCGGGTGTGGATGCCTTCACAGGGGCTGGAGAGGTTAAAGCAGCACAGTCCGTTAATTTCCTCACAGCCGTGTCCATGGGCCAGGAGCAAAAGGTCTAGAGGGTTGGTGGCGCTGCCCATGGACAAGCACATGTGGTCTTGTTTGAACATCGTTGCGAGGGTAATCCACACGTTTTCCTGGGGCTGCGCTACTAGCCAGGCCTCTACAGCTGATGTTTTCAGGAGCAGCCAGATAATCAGGAACATCAGGAACTCAAGGATGGTTTTGCTCTCCATTTTCTATAACAGGACATAAAAAATTGGCTCTGATTTTTGGAGGGGGGGGGGAAGCTATTTTCTTTTTCCCCTTCCTCTCCAGTCTCCCCCCTATTTAAAAAAAAAAAAATTATAAGCAGGGTTATTCTGTGTATTGGGGACACATGACCCAACACCAGCAGCAGCACAGAGGTGCATTTTCGTGTAATCTGGCAATTTGGGCTAGGCAACGAGGGCGAGAAGGGGAAGGGGGAGGGAGTTAAGAAGACTTGTGTACTGTCATGGTGTCAGGCGTGATGTTGGCAGTCGTCTCGTTGCGGCCCTGGTAGCAGGACGGTTTGGCCTCTGTCTGGTTGTTGGTCCGGTGGCAGGTCGGTTCGGTTGACTCCGACGACGTCTCTGTTTCCAGGCTGCAGTGGTCTGCTGTTTTTCTGGACCTGTGTGGGTCTCAGGAGACTTTGAAAGTTCTGAGTCTGGTGCAGGGTTTGTAGGGACTAAATAATGTTTTACATTTATCCCTGGGAGCCACTTAGGTCCTGATGGTGTGGACACACACGCATACCCTCTCCCCCAGGTAATCAATGGGAAAGGTCCTGATGTCCGTTGTGATTCAGGATCCTTGATCAGCACCGGCAGCTTCTTGGTGAGTTTGGCATGGGTCGAATTAGAGAAGTGCCAAATTACAGGGGGGTCAGGCTCTGTAGACGAGCAATTTAGAAAGTTCATGACATATAGAGCCTTACAGAGCCTCTCAATGGGAGGAATGATCTCTGTTCCTCTCTGCTGGTGATCAAGGACTTTTTTCAGGTTTTGGTGGGTCCTTTCTACTATTGATTGCCCTGTAGGGGAATGAGGAATGCCCGTGGTGTGTTTCACTCCCCACTCATTGAAAAATCTCTTAATTTGTGAGAGGTGTAAGCAGGTCCATTGTCTGTTTTAATTTGTTCTGGGACTCCCAGGGTAGCAAAAGCAAGGAGAAAATGTCGAATGGTGTGCTTGGCATTTTCTCCTGCATGGGATGAGGCAAATATTGCACCAGAGAAGGTGTCTACGGAGACATGTACTTATTTGACTCTCCCGAAGGACGGGACGTGAGTGACATCGGTTTGCCATATCTGGCAGCTGTTAAGTCCTTGGGGGTTAACCCCGGAGTTAACGACCGGTATTTGGAAAGATTGACAATTAGGACAGGTGGCAACTATTGCTCTAGCCTGGTCTCTGGGTAGTCTGAACATTCTCATCAATGCAGGCACGTTTTGGTGAAAGAACTGGTGGGACAATTTTGCTTGTGTGAAGATGTCAGGGACATTGGCTGCTCCAGCAGGCATTGCTAAGGCGTCTGCCCTCTTGTTTCCTTTGGCAATGGCACCTGGGAGGTCAGAATGTGCCCTCACATGCATGACATAGTAAGGTTGCTTTCTGTGGGAGATAAGGTACTAATTCAGAAAGCAATTTGTATAAATTTGGGTTAGACACCTCTTTTAGAAACGCATGTTCTGCTCTCATAGCTATTCCAGCCACATAAGCCGAATCAGTCACCAGATTGAAAGGGTCTTGGAATTTCTCAAAAGCTCTGACTATGGCTGCTAATTCAGCAATCTGTGGTGATCCCTCAACCACTTGGACATCAGACTCCCATTTCTGTGTCCTGGGGTCCTTCCAAGTCATGACTGGCTTGTGGGATTTCCCTGAGCCATCTGTGAATTCCGTCAGAGCCTTGAGCGGTGTTTTGCTGTGAAATGATTTGGGGACCAAATTAAATGAAGTTTTGAAAAGTCTGTGGCCAGGTGGGTGTATAGAAATTTGGCCTGAATAGCTATCGAGAGCGAACTGAAGGCTCTCATTGGTTTGGAGCAAAGGCTCCAAACTTCCAGTTGCCAATGGGAGGAAGATGCATGTGAACTCACAGGCTGCAAGAGTGCGGAGATGGACTCTAGCTCTTTTAATGAGTTCAGCCATGATTTCCTGTGGAGTGGTGATAGTCTTAGTGGGCTGATTATGTGTAAAAATCCACTCTATGATAAGGAGAGGATCCTTCAATGCCACGTCCCATTGAAAAATGAGCATGTGTAAGCGCGGGGCCTTACCCAGGATAACCAGTTGGAAGGGCAGGCTGGGCTCATAGCGGTGGGCTTGCCGCGAAGACAGGGCCTCCTGGACCTTGGTGATGGATTCCCGAGCGTCCGACATGAAGGAATGTGGTGAATCGAGGGCCTCGCTGCCACGGAGCAGGTTGAAGAGGGGTGCAAGGATTTCTGTTGTTACCCCAAGCAGAGGGCACATCCAGTTGATGGACCCGCAGAGCTGATGTAAGTCCCTCAGGGTCTTGGGGTTGTCTCTGATGGTCAGCTGCTGGGGCACGATGGTCCTCTCACGGATCCAGAGTCCTAGGTAGGTCCAAGGGCAGGTGTGCTGGATCTTGTCTTCTCGTATCTCTATTCCAGCGTCCTCAATTGTCTGGACAGTTTTTTGTAAAGTCCGGTGCAGATAGTCATTGTCAGCAGCACAAACCAGGATGTCATCCATGTAGTGGAGGATGACGGTATCTGGAAACAGGGTCCTCACAGGTGACAGAATGTGGGCCACGTACCATTGGCAGATGGTAGGAGAATTTTTCATCCCTTGGGGAAGGACTAGCCAATGGTATCTTTTTAAAGGTGCTTGTCTGTTTGGAGAGGGAACCGAGAATGCAAATCTGGGGGCGTCCCGAGGATGGAGGGGTATGTTGAAAAAACAGTCCTTTATGTCAATGACAGCCAGCTTCCAATCCCAAGGGAGCATTGAAGGAGAGGGCATGCCAGGTTTAAGGGATCCCATGTCTTCAATGACATCGTTGATCTTCAGGAGGTCATGAAGGAGTCTCCACCTGTCCTTGCCTGGTTTGCGTAGGACAAAGACAGGGGAGTTCCAAGGGCTATTGGACTCAGTGATGTGGCCCTTGGCAAGCTGCTCTTCCACGAGGGCTTCCAGTGCACGCAGTTTGGTCTCAGATAGGGGCCACTGATCAACCCACACTGGATGGTGCTGTTTCCAGGTGAGTTGAGGGATGGTAGGCGTGGCTCGCTTCTCAGTGACCCCGACTAAAAATCCTTACTGGGAATCCGCAGAGAAGCCCCCCATTGGGACAGGAGATCCCATTCCCAGAGGGTGACTGGTGCTCTCACCACAAATGGCCTGATGGTTGCCATTTTTCCCTCAGGTCCTTTGATGACAATATTCCGTTTGCTCCTCATGGAAACTGTCATCCCTCCAGTTCCTGAAATCATGCTTGCCACAGGTTGTAATCCCCAATTGTCTGGCCACTCGGAGCGGGCGATGATGGTAAAATCTGCTCCAGTGTCTAGCATTCCTGGGCACTGAATCCTTTCTCCATAACAAAACAGGCTGCAGTCCACGATGGGTTTGCTGGAGTGCACAAACTGAGTCCACATAGCCCTGGGGTTGAGGGGAACCTGATCTGGGCAGTCACTAGGAAGTAAAAAGGTCTGTGCCACGGGAGTCTGTTCCTTTAAATAATAAGGAGGGTCTATGCAGGTCAGGGAGATGGAAATTTCATCTCCAGGGTATATGGTCTGAACCTCAGGAACAGTATGAATTTGTCCTGGACAGTTGGTTGGATCCCCAAGTATTAAGATGTTGGAGGGACCGCCTGGTGGTCCATGTTTCTCTGTGGGGATTTTGTAAATACAGTCACCCTTCATATGTAAAGAGAGTCTAGTTACCAGTTGACGCCGGGTTCCCATCTGAAGCGCTCCACCTGCTGGACTTGATATCGGGGTTCCCATGGAGGCAGGATGGTGGGTTTGGCAGAAGGGGTGGAGCGGTTTGGCGTTTGATTTGATGTTTAAGCACGGGGCCATTCCACACTCTGAAGTTTCCCAAACGCCAGTTTTGTCTGGGTATCCGTTGGTGGGCTGGCAGTTGTATAAAACGTCTCTCCAGACAGCCTTTGAAAAAATGTCCAGGCTCGCCACAATTAAAACAACGACTTGTATTGGAGTCTGCAGTATAAGCTCCAGATATCCCTTCTGCCACTCCCTTAGCCACTGCAAGTGCCACTGTATTCTCACTTGAGGCGGAGGAGTGTTTGGTGCAGGCTTCAACCATCTGATCTATGGTTGGTTCGGGGTCCAGTGGGAGGGCTCGCAAAACTGCTTTGCACTCCGGATTAGCATTGGCCATTGCTATTTTTACTAATAATTCCTTTTGCACCTGAGGGCTCTCTATCTGCTGTTCAATGGCCACTTTTAACTTATCAATATACTTAATAAAATACTCAGTTGCCCCTTGCTTAATATTGGTGAAGCACTGCGTTGGCACTTTATCATCAGGGGTGGTAAAAAGAGATATCTTAGCAGCATTAGCTATATCCTGTAAGGCTGCTTCAGGCAGATCCCGGGCCTGATCTCGGGGCTTTTGGAAATCTCCTTCTCCTGCTAATTGCTCTAAAGTAAAATTAGGTCTGTTAGCATCTTTAGCATAAACATCTGCCAATTGCTTTAAATGTTCTTTCCACTGCCTCTCCCATAACATGTACTCTGCTGGGGAGAGAAGGCAGTTCATAATATTCTTGATGTCATGCGGGACCATGACGTGGGCAGAGAAGGAGGCTTCCAGCAAGTGTTTAAAAAAATGTGAACCCCTGCCATGTTCCTCGCCAGCTTTACAAAGTTCCTGCAGTTCCCTATAGTGGAGGGATTCCCATGAGGCAACTTGTGCTCCTGCCCTGTCTCTCCTCATTATTACAGGAAAGGCAAGTATTTTCCGGGACAGAGCTGAGTTCCCCGCTCATGTGGCTTCCCTCTGCACCTCAGCCCAGTGGTCTTCATACTCAGAATCTGAATAAGAAGATTCACTGCTCTCATCTCCTAGTGGAGATGGGGGGCGCTTGATGGCAGCGCGGGGCTTGCTCAGGTGCCTAGAGTTGGCCCTTTTGTGGCCGGGTGGGGAAGCCGAGATGGCCTCTCTCCGGCCGGAGCCGTCCCGACCTCCGGGGCACTGGGACCCTGGAGTGGGTGTGCCTCTGGGGGCGGGGCCCCAACATGAAGGGGCGGGACCGGGGTCCGCAACGGGGAGGGGTTTCCTGATGGATGGGGCGGGGCCCGATGTGGTTACACCCAACAACGCAGTGGGGGGGGAGGAACAAAACGTGGCAGGAAGCGAAGGGGTGAAGGCGGGAAAGTGGCCATTTTGGGCATTGAGGGCGGGAAAACTGGGGTGGGAGTTGAACAAAATGGCGGGGCTGGCCACACTGCCGGTGCCATCTGTGCTAACGCTAGGTACTGGGGGGACACAACCGGGTGTGAGGGCATGGGAGAGAGGTTAGAGGAAAGACCCAGAGCGGCATGGCCATTGCCACCCTGGTAAGGGTAGAGAGACGGTGGGGGGGTGTCAGGGAGACGGCAGCAGCCCTGTGCCCGGGGGAAATGTCCACCCGCCGACTGGCTCTCAGATAGGGAAGAGGGTTTGGGGATGCTTGGAGAGGTTGATGGGGTTGGGGGGTTCAACTGGGGACCCAAAACTCCCTCTTCTTTTTTTCCCTCTTTTTCCAATGAGAAAATAACATTTTGGAACACAGGAAAAAATTTTGCAACAGAAAAATCTCCCTTTGCTTGAACTGTATATAACTTTCTTCCCACATTATCCCAAAAAATTCCCGATTTAGCAGAATCCGAATTAATCTTAAAATGTTTAAAAACCCAACGAATAAATCTCTTTAAATCCCCTTTAGAAAACTTAAAATTTCCCGCTTTTAGGGTGCTTACAACTTGGATATAAAAGTCCCTCTCAGGTGTGTTGCTGCCCATTTGCTTGGTTTTATTAAGTTCAGAGGTGGTTTACCCCAGTTGCTCCCCTGTCATAAAGAATGGTTTGTCCCCAGTTGCCCATCATTGTAAACCCTTCCCATTTTTCCAGATTGTTCCCCATCCATCACCCCAATCCTGCCCCTAAGCCCTATCAATCTATGTGAACCCCCACCTTTTGTTCCAGTTCTTTCCTTGCCTATCATCCCTTCCTCGACGCCCCATTGATTGTACAGTTGCTTTCCCTCCCCCGGGTCCTTACCATTGGTCCTGCATATTGTAATCCCCACCCATAACCCCTCCGTTGCTGTTGTCCCATTGGTCACCATATGAGCCGCCCACGGTCCTTAAAACCTGGCGCATGGGGGTGCCCAGGGTCTCGGCTCAGACCTCTCCCCTGTAATCCCAGCCCTGCACCTGTTGGAATAAACTTGTTCCTGGGAAATCGGGAGAGCCTGAGCACTCTTTCTCCCTTCGCCACAACCCGTGTCGCCCTGTGAGCCACAACGCCAGAGCGCAGAGGAGCTCTGGAGGTTCCAGGTTGAGCCTCGCAGTGCTTGCCTGGTTCCCCACTCCTGCCGCTGACATCGGCCACAGCTAGCCGAGGCAAAAGGGGCCGAGCGGGCAGCGACACAGGTGGGGTCAGCCTCGACACAGAGGACTGGTTTCCCATCCTTTTTCACTCCCCACCCAGCAGTAAAACAGCAAAGAAAAAGAAAAAAGCCCGAAAAAACCCTTCAAGGGATGGACTTACAATTTCTCTTCGGCAGATGCAGGCAGGCGAACAAAAAGCTGCTGGGTGGGTGGTCACCTGGGCGTCCGGTCCTTAGGGGCTTTTCTCCTTGCCCTGGCTGGTCAGCGAGCGTCCCGGTCGCAGCCTCTTGGATAGCCTCTTGCTAAAACGCAAGCAAGCTTCCTCGAGGGGTGGCAGCTTGAATGGCAGAGCACCTCGCAGCTAAAACTTCAGGCGGATGCTTCTTCAGGGCTCCTTTGAATGCCCTGCGGTCGGCGCCAGTTGCCGCGGCGACGGAAAAGCCGGAGCGCCGCGACTTCTCTAGAGAAGCAGCCCTGAAAAGGGCTGGGCTGAAGCGCGTGTGAGCAGCTTCAGGCAGTTGAGTGATTCCAGCTCAGCTCAGCGGCGGCAGGCAGGCGACACGGGAAGCAGGGACGAGAAAGCTAGTCCAGCGTTCCGCTAAGCACAAACCTTTATTCAGGCAGAGCTTTGGCGAAGGGAGCTAGCAGCAGCTAATCTCTCAAACAGGGGAAAACCCGGGATATTTATAGGGGATGAGAGGGGCGGGGGGGAGCCTGAGATACATGTATCGGGGTGGGACAGCAGGGAGGAACACCAATGGGGCACAACAGTTTAACATATCTAACTCAAAGATCCCTGGGAGCGATACATTGTCTCTCTCTTACAGAGAAGTATCTTGTCTCCAGGGGAGAGCCAGGATCTCGGGCTCGGCGGGCTCCTCTGCACCCACAAGTCTCTACTCCATATTCAACCACAGCATCACATCATAAGGCCAGATATTATGCAAAGACTAACAAGAGATATAAGTAGTATTAACAGTTCCTTTCATCCAGGCCCAGTTCAGTAACCATGAGGTGAATGTATGGAAGATATATTCAAAGTTCAGTAATCCTTTTGAAAGCTACCTGACGTAGAATTTAAGTTTTTTTTCAAATTTCAACCAAATCCTTATTAATTCGTTCACTCTGATATACATAAAAAAGCCTACTACTGATAATGATTTTGCAGCTAGTAGGAAATTGAGAACCATTCAGTTTTGCAAAACTATAAAAGACAAATCATGGACTACTTGTAAGTCTTTTCAATATGTTCAATAATGTTTAATGTAATCAAATATTATGTTTGGAATTACAGTCCTGAGGGCACAGGCTCAATCTTTATCTAAGGGCAATGAAGGAAACCCTTCCTTAGCCCCTCGACGTAATCCTGGCTAGCTCTGTCGATTGAGGGGTTCAGGAGGTCCTTCGAGACCAAGAAAAAGACCCAAAAGGAAGCTACTTCTCCCCCCGGAGTAACGGAGGATGTTTATCCTGGCTGGATTCCAGGGGAAAAAGAGGCCGGGTTTCTCCTTCCCGGGCTTTTTCAAACCTCGGGAGAGGGGCGGGGGGACATATAACACCAACCAATGGGATCATGTTTCAGAGACAGGGAGGGGAGGGGAAAAACACGTCACAGCTGCTTAGAAGGTCCACACAGAAACTAGGAAACACCCAGAAATATGCATTACCACATCTGCCCCTACTTTGATATATGTAATTAAATGAAAGGTAACGAGTTTATACGTCTTACTGACCTGAAGTGGCCCACCAATCTCCATTTGCAGGCTGGTGGGGGTTACTCCGGTCTGCCAACTCTATATGGTTGACATCTGAGGTAGCTGACACTAGTTTAACTATGCTTCTGTACAGTATTTTGCTCAGCACTCCAAACACTAACACTGTTAGCAAAACAATGCCTAGCAGTGACAGAATGGTTTTCACGACTGAAGCCCACCACCCCGAGAGTCCCCAGTTTTTAAACAGTCCATTAAACCAGTCATCTGCTTCTTGCTTGACTTGTCCAATCATGCTTTTCATCTCTCGGAGCGTGGCGTGGATGTTAGGAGCTTTTGATGTCAGATCCATGCAGCAGAGACCCTCGAACTCCTGGCACTCGTGCCCGTGGAGCAATAGGAGAAAGTCTATTGCAGCACGGTTTTGAAGTGTCGCCTGCCTGGTAATTTCTTCATCTTCTAGGAGGGCACTTATGGCATTAGATGTTAAATTCGCTTGTTTTACTACCCAGCACTCTAGGTGTCCCAATTCACCTAGGGCTTTGGCTGCAGCCACCCAAGGAAGGAAAATGGATGCAGCAATTCTTTTTGATTTTGACCAATGGAAAATCTCTGAGTCACAATTTTCATCTAATTTTGTAGCACTTCTCTTTTGAATTTTTTTTTGTCAAATTGGTTTTATGGGTCCACTCGCCAATTAATGTTTGATTGGGCGTTAACAGTGATAGACGCCCTATGGTACACGGCCCTCCGAGGAGACGGAATGGAATTCCTGCCCATGCATGGTCCCCACAAATGAGGAACAGTCCTTTGGGGAGGCTTTTGGGTTGTGTATGAGCTAAGGAGTGCACTTTGATGTAGCTTAGTACACGGCACCACCTTTTTGCTGTGAACTCCTCCCGATGTTGTACTATATGGTGGAATGTTTCTTTATGAATTGGAGGACTGACCCTAAAGTGCACACAGTAGGATGCTGGGGAGGAACCCAGTAGCTCTAACTCCTGGGGTTCCTGGGTTGCCTTAAGAAAATGGGGTAGCCACTCTTCGACGGGGTTTCTTAACTCTGCTTCTACATGGGTGCTGTGTAGTTTATTATCTGCTTCAGGAGTCAGTGTACCAAAGCTGTGTGTGAATTCATTATCTTGCAAAGGAATTCCTACCAGGCAGGTAGACATAGGATTTTTTGCTGCTGCTGTCGATAGGCATATGTTTTCTTGTTGGAGTGTTTGTGCCAGGGTCACCCAGATGTTCTGGCGTGGCTGTGGGACGATCCAGGCTGCTGTCAGGCTGCTCAGTGCGAGCAGGATGACAGCAGGGTTAAGGCTCATCTTGGATTTGAGTAAGAGGTAGGTTATTTCTAAAAAAAAAGAAACAGACATTTTTAAAACATATTTACAGTTACAGTATGCAGGTCAGAGGCTAGAGAGGTTTCTTCTTGCTCTCTTCAGCGGCGTCTTCTCTTGGAAGCAACAGCCACTTGCTTCTCCTTTTTTCTTGCTGGTGCTGGATTCTTTGGAACAAAAGGTTTTACAAATTTCTGAGGAATCCATCGGGGGCCTGTGGGGGTGGATACACACGTGTAACCACGCCCCCAGATGACAAGTTCATAGGGACCCTCGGTCCGCCAAGTTTCAGGGTCTCTGATTAACACCGGTGGATGTTGTGACAATTTAAACTGACCACCATTGTTAAAATGCCGAGTTACAGGAGGATTCATGTTTTCAAATGAGCAGTTTAAGAAGTTAATGGTAAACAGAGCTTTACAGAGTTTCTGTTGTGGAGACATCCACACTGCTTCACTGCCTTGCCTGGCTAGAACTTGTTTGAGCGTCTGGTGGGTACACTCGATTACAGCCTGACCTGTGGGGGAGTGGGGGATGCCAGTTTTATGTTCCACTCCCCACTGCTGGACAAATTCCAGGAACTCCTTGGATTGATACGCTGGGCCATTATCTGTTTTAATTTCTTTAGGGATTCCCAATACAGAAAAGGCCTGTACTAAATGTTGTTTAGCATGCACAGACTTTTCTCCTGCGTGAGCAGAGGCATACACCGCTCCTGAGTATGTATCAATACTCACATGTACATACTTAAGGCGGCCAAAACTGGGGATGTGAGTGATATCTGTTTGCCACACCTCACAGCTCTTAAGGCCTCGGGGATTAACTCCGATGCCTAATGATGGCACTGCTTGGAGCTGACAATTGGGACAGGTAGCCACGATGGCTTTAGCCTGATCCCGTGTCAGCTGGAACTGACGAATCAGTCCTGGCACATTTTGATGGTATTGCTGGTGACTTATTTTTGCCTGCTGAAACACATCAGGGAGACATACCTTTTCCGCTGGGGCAGCAAGGGAATCAGCCCTCCGGTTCCCCTCAGCGATTTCACCTGGCAACGGGGTGTGCGCCCTTATATGCATTACATAGAAAGGTTGTTCTCTATTTGAGACCAAGTAAATCAGTTTTGAAAGCAATCTAAAGAGATGTTCATTCTCAATGTCTTTGAGAACTGCCTGTTCCGCTCTGGACACCACTCCTGCTACGTAGGCTGAGTCAGTAACTAAATTAATTGGTTCTGAAAATTTCTCAAAGGCTCTCACGACTGCAGCTAGTTCAGCTATCTGGGGTGATCCCTCTACAAACTCAACATCAGCTTCCCAAAGCTGAGTCTGTGGATTTCTCCAAGTCATCACCGACTTGTGGGATGTCCCAGATGCATCAGTGAACACTGTGAGCGCCTTGAGTGGCCTTCGGCTCCTTTTCTCACGAGGAATGAGATAGAATTCCTCATGAAACAATTTGTGTGATGGTGCATGAACTGAAATTTGCCCACTATAGCTGTCCAGAGCTAACTGGAGGTTAGCATTGCTCTGTAGCAGATGCTCAAACATCTCTTTGGTCAGTCTCTCAGGGGAGTTTTTGCCTTCTCCAGAGAGCCTGACTGGGAGGTGAATACACATAAAGTCGCAACCTGCCAGTTCTCGCAGCCTTACCCTGGCCTTTTGAATCAGCTGAGCCATCAGCTCTTGTGGCTTGGTGATAGTTTTGGGCCTTTGATGAGAGAGGAAGACCCATTCTATGATTAAGAGTGGATCTCTCTGCCCCTCGGCCCATTGGAATATTAACCCATGTAGGTGTGGCAACTTCCCCAGGACAATAAATTTGAAAGGCAGCTCAGGTTTGAAGCGGTGTGCCTGTCTTTCTGTCAAGGCCTTTTGTGCCTTTTCAATTACAGTTTTTGCTTCTGGAGTCAGCTCCCTGGGAGACAGTAACTCTCTCTCCCCTTTCAATAAATTGAGTAGGGGACTCAGGTCCTCATTTGTGAGACCTAGCCATGGTCTGACCCAGTTTAGTGACCCACATAGAGAATGAAGATCTGCTAGAGTTTTAGGATTACCAATAATTTCCAATTTTTGTGGAACAACAGTCCGTGCAGTAATTTCCAGGCCCAGGTATTTCCAAGGTGGCATCCTTTGAACTTTGTCTTCCTGCAACTGAAATCCAGCAGAGGTTAAAACTTTAACCACTAGGTCAAGGGTATCTTTCAGCATGTTGTTATTGGGACAGCAAATTAAAATATCGTCTATGTAATGCAAAATGATGGCATCTCTCTTTTCAGCACGCACTGAGGACAGCAATGACCCCACATACCACTGGCAGATGAAGGGGCTGGCTTTCATCCCCTGAGGTAATACTGTCCAGTGGTACCGTTTCATTGGAGCTTCCCTGTTAATTGTAGGAATGGAAAAGGCAAACCTTGGTGCATCCTCTGGGTGCAGGGGAATTTGAAAAAAACAATCTTTAATATCAATTACTGCTAGTAGCCAATTCTGTGGTAGCATGGTGGGAGATGGCATTCCTGGTTGGAGAGATCCCATATCTTGTATTTTTTTGTTTATTTCTCTTAAATCTTGAAGGAGACGCCATTTATCTTTCCCTGGCTTTTTTATTACAAACACAGGGGAATTCCAAGGGCTGGTTGTTTCTACTATGTGTCCCTTGGCTAATTCTTCTTCCACTAATTTTTCTAGCGCCCCAAGTTTTTGTTTGCTGAGAGGCCACTGGTTTACCCAAATTGGATCATTATCTAGCCAAGATAACTTTTGGACCGGACGCTCTACAGTGGCCTCTATCAAAAATCCTGAGGTGTCTCAGGAATTGTTAATTTCACCCCCCATTGTGACATGGTATCTCTCCCCCACAAGGGACACTTGTAGTCAATTACAAAAGGCCGGACACTAGCTATTCTACCATCCGGACCTTCGATCTGGACGATATCTTTAGCAACTTTTGCCAGTTTCATCCCTCCAACACCCTGTATTTTTCCTGCCACCGGTTGTAATTCCCAATGTGAGGGCCACACCTTCTCCGGTATGATGGTCACATCTGCCCCAGTATCAATTAACCCTTCTACATGGAGATGTTCTGATTTATGTGTTAAATTACACCCCATAATGGGCTTATCTTCACCCACTACTTCTGCCCAGTAGACTCCTGGTGCTTTGTCATCTACTGGGACTTCTGCTGGAACAGGGATCACCTGGGCTATTACCTGCCCTTTGTCTATATAGAAAGGTGGTTGAGGGCACCTAGCTAAGAGAATGAGATGTGTTAGGTCTCCCATAATTGTCATGGGAGCCACCTCAATCTCTATTGGTGTGTGTGCTGTGTCTCCAATAACAAAATACCTACTATCCAGTCCAGTCAGGTCTTGTGAATTATCCTGCAAATCTACTCCAATGACAGTCCAGCGGTCAGATCTGAAACAAAAAGCTTTAGAAGTTACAAGTCTGAATCGCTTTTGCGGTTGCCAGACCTTATTAGGCAAACGTTTTTCACAATTATATTTTTGCAGTTTTTCACCCCCCTCCCCCCTTTTTATTAAAGGACAGAGATTTGTTTCCACTTCATTTATGTCTGCGCGCTGAATGGATAAGCGCTGAGATGTAAGTTTTTTGGCAAGCTGGTATTCGTGTGTTTCTGTTGTTTTAAAGGACAGTTTTTTGCGAAATGTCCTGGTTTTCTGCAGTGAAAACAAATTCGCTGCTGCTGGTCAGACGTCATCTGTTCACTCCTTGTCTCAGATGAATCCGCAGCAACAGGTCTTGGGGTGGTCCAGGGAGGTCTTTTTTCCTGCGAAAACATCTCTGCTTTCCTTGCACAGGCTGCTGACATCTGTGCAAGGGTTGGAGGGGGATCCATAGGCAAGCCTAGAATAATTCTACGACAGGATTCATTAGCATTTCTCTGAGCAAGTTCTTTGACTAACTCTGCCTGTACTACAGGGTCTTCTACCTGACGGGACACTTGTTCTCTTAATCGGTCTAAGAATTGCAGGAATCCTGAAGGCATTTGTTTTATATTAATATAACTGCCCTTACTGTCAGCTGTAGGGAGCTGAGTAAAAGCCTTTTCAGCAGCTGTAGTGATTTTATCTATGACAGCTTTTGGCAATGCCCTAGTTTGGTCCTCAGGTTTTTCCCATGTGCCTTCACCACATAAATGCTCTAAAGTAATAGGGTTATTCAATAAATCTGCATTTTGGTTATTAGTTTTTAATAATTCTACTAATATGTTTTTTAGAAATCGTTTCCATGTGTTTTCCCATAAATCAAATTCAGATGGTGTAAGCAAACACCTAAAAAGATCTTTAATATCTGTAGGAACCAAATCATTTGAGGTTAGTGTTGTTTTAACAATGCTTTTAAATATTTCACTATTGCGACCAAATTCTCTTTGTACTTTGCAGATTTCTTTTTTGTCTTGGTATGAAAACGGTTTGTAAGTACGATTTTGAGGTCTTGTTCCAGTAAAAGTCACCGGAGCAGCAGTAGGGAAAAAAGCTGAGTCCCAATCATTTTGTTCCCCATTCCCAGGAGTTGTATTGAACCGGCAGGGGGGAGGGGTTTACCCTGCCCGGGTATTGGGAAGGCTCGCATTTCCCCCTCCCCCAGGGGCACCACATGGCTCTACAGGGGTAGCAGGCAGAGGGGATCCACCCTTCCATCCCCCGGGGCGTCCCCCAAGGCCATCAGGGCAGATTACATTAGCACAACCACACCTGCATTTGGAATGTGGTGAGGCAACCTCACCTCCCTGCTCGGTCTCGACCCCGCCCCCCGGACCGTGGGAACTGGGAGGGGCTCCGCCCCTCACCCCCCACTCGGCCCCGCCCCCAGCCCCGCCCCCTGGACCGTGGGAACTGGGAGGGGCTCCGCCCCTCACCCCCCACTCGGGTTCCGGGTTTCTGCCCCCCCCTACGCCGGGTTCCGGGGTGCTTGTTTCCCCGCAGGAGCCGGGCATGGGGCGGCCCCCCCTCACGTCGGGTCCCAGGGGTCCGGATCCCCCCCCGCCGCATCCCGGGGTTCCGCCCCCAACTACGCCGGGTTTCGGGGGTCCCATTCCTTCATCGGACTTGTGGAGGGACTCAGCCCCACCCCCGCTGGAGCCGGGAGAGGGTCCGTGCCTCACCACTCCAGGCCCGGCAGGCTGGCATCCCCCCATCGGGGGGCAGGGCCGGGACACCCCTCCCCCTGCCCCTCTGCAGGAGCAAGGGGTGTAACTCTCTCCTTCCTCGCCCCTCCTCCCCACAGGACAGGGGGCGGAGGGATAGGGGATAGGGTTACAGCCTCGGGGGGCAGGGTCATAGGGTGGGGCCAAGCAGGGCTGGGAGGTGGAGCAGGGTGGAACATCAGAGGGAACAAAGGGATTTTGATGAGGGTTATGGGTGGAAACCGGTGGGTGGGAGGGGTCATGGGTAGGAGAAAGGGAATACACAGGGGGTTTTACCATGTGGCTAGGTAGCACGTGGCCGGCGCCATTTTGGCTCTCAACCATGTGCTCTTGAGTAAGTTCAGCTGACCCCTCCCCCCCTTGCAAGGAGGATTTTAAGCTATGTTTTTCGGGGTTTTCTGCGGGGGGGGAAGGGCACGGGGAGTCTTTGCCTGCCTGCAATGCTTCAGACAAACCCTCTGACGGGGGGGCTGAGGGAAGAGGAGGGGGAGAGGGAGCTGGAGGCTTTTGCCTCTGTAGAATGGCTTTCCGAATTAAAAGGAAAAGTGGGAGGTATTTGCCAGCTGTTTTCTCTCCCAGTTCAATTTGCACTGTGAGTGTATGCCCAACTTTTTCCCAGTCAGTAAGAGAATCAACATTAAAATCAGGAAAATGCAAAAAAACCCATTTTACTAATTTCCTCAGCTTATTTTTTGAGAAATTGATATTTCCAGCCTTTAAAATATTCTTAATAAGGGAATATTTATTCCTTTCCTGTGTAGACAAAAGAGTACCCATGGCCAATCTTAAGGCTTTACTACACAGGCTGGTCTAACCTTTTTTACCTCCGAAAAAGCCGAAAAGATCCAAACTGTGGTCAGGGTTTAAAAAACCACCGCGGAGCCCGGGACGCGCCGCCGGTGCACCGACCCCCACACCACGTGTAGTGCCACGTGGACTCCCCCGGTCCTGATACCGGGAAGAGGCACCGGCACCACACAAACCACCGTGCTTCGCAAAACCCCACAACAACCACCGGATCTCCTGCACCCCCCGCGCCCCCCCCAGTACCTGTATCCTGAAGGACGCGTGGTGTTCGAAGAAAAGAAAAAAAAAAGGTTCTCGGTGCGAGTTGACTCGTGTACTCACCGAGCTCCCAACCCGATCCCTGTCAGTAAAATCTGCAGGGTAGGTGACAATACCTAGGCTTGTTAAAACACCAGTGGGGTGTTTTCCAGCCTTCCCGAGGGGATCTAAAGCCCCACCGTTGGTCGCCACCTGAAGGAAACCCTTCCTTAGCCCCTCAACGTAATCCTGGCTAGCTCTGTCGATTGAGGGGTTCAGGAGGTCCTTCGAGACCAAGAAAAAGACCCAAAAGGAAGCTACTTCTCCCCCCGGGGTAACGGAGGATGTTTATTCTGGCTGGATTCCAGGGGAAAAAGAGGCCGGGTTTCTCCTTCCCGGGCTTTTTCAAACCTCGGGAGAGGGGCGGGGGGACATATAACACCAACCAATGGGATCATGTTTCAGGGACAGGGAGGGGAAAAACACGTCACAGCTGCTTAGAAGGTCCACACAGAAACTAGGAAACACCCAGAAATATGCATTACCACAGGGCAAAATTTGCCAGGATTCATTTTCACATATTCAGTACCACTGTGACAAGTTGTTCTTATGAAGAGCTTTTGGATATATTTTGGACTAGAGCCACATGCAAATTTTGTGACCAAATCTGAGCCATGGTTACCAACTGTGCAGATAATAGGGACAAAAAGAACAATTTAAATCTCATCAGCCTGATTTATATCAGTTTCTGTTTTCCAGTTGTTTCAGGAGTAGAGGTCTTCTTAACTCTGGAGTAGTGAATTGACGGTTCTCTGACAGCACCTTTATCTGCAGTGAGGGTAGTCAGGATTTGGAATGGTCGTCTCCTCTTAGTCTCTAAAGGTTACTATCCCACCATTTAACATAGTCTCCAGGCAGAAACAGATGAGCAGGTGCATCCAGTCCCATTGGTCTGGATAACATGACTAATCTCTGGAGCTTCTGCAAAGTAGAACTTAAAAGCCATTAAATACCTCTGTAAGTCAGTTTCCCCCCTCATATATGAATTTCTCCCATAATATACACAATTTGATATGGCCTGCCATGCAATATTTCATAAGGACTTCTTTTGTCTCTCTGTTAGCGTTCAGGAACACATAATCACAGAATGATTATATGAAGGTGCTTTTATTAAAGAGCTCTGGGCATCAGGGGTACACATACCCAAATCTGACCCGACTTGGTTTTGAGCTGAACATGTTTTATATTCTATCATTATATAACTTTCATATTAATTATTAAACTTACAATGTTCTATTGTATACATTGATTTCATCCAAGCATGGATTTCTCGTGATCCCCCTCAAACCCCCTAACATGGTTTCTCATGATTCTTTAAACAATAATTATATCTAATCACATCTAACAATGATATCATTTATCATATACTGACTACACAGGTGCAGTTTCACATGATCTAGCAAGCACAAGGCCTAACATTTCCAAGGGCCTGCCTTTAGCACTTTCCCAGGGCCTACCAAACCTAACTTTCTTTCTAACTCCCCGAATTTTCTATGATTTTAAAATCTTTTATTATCATCTCCTTCTTGGTTGTATGTGGATTCTCAGCAAGGCTATAGGCAAGGCCTGAATGCATGTCATGCCTGAACCATGGATGTTTCTTGAAAAATTTTCCTATCCTGTGTTTTGAGGGTTCCAATCACATGTTCAGCCTTACCACTTGTCTGGGGTATGTAGGGAATTTACTGATCCCAAACAATTCCCTAAATTTGACTAACTTCCTCCACTAGAGTTGCAACAAAGTGTGGTCCCCTTATCTGATGAGAACCCCAAAAGAACCCCAAATCTGGAATTATACGATTGAGCAAAACTTTCACCACTTCTTTTTCTGTGTTAGTGCAACAGGGGTAAACTTCAGACCATCCACTGAAGGTGTCAACCAACACAAACACATACCTGTATCCTTCTTTGCATGGTAACTCAGGAAAATCTATTTAGCAGTAGTCTCCAGGGAGATGCCCTACCTTTGTTATTCCTAAACCAAGTCTTTTGCTCATGCTGGGGATTTTTCTACAGCAGTTTTCACATTTGCCTGTTACAGATTGTACAATATCAGTCATTTCCCTTTCTATTACTGCCTTCTTCAGATGATTCAAAAGGTTCTCTTTTCCCCTATGGGTGCTTTAATGTTCTCGCTGTCGTGGGACTATAATCTGTCCCTCTGGTGTAATAGTACATTCCATTTCTTTTGTTTCAGCCTTGAGGGATTGTCATGGTTTTAAAGCATTAGCTAAAAAATCACTAGAAAACTTACTCATTTCTTGCTGTGAGATATGGATTAAAAGAAGAGCAAAACAGGCTTACAACTTCAAAGGAATAAAGAAAGTTTATTAACAAAACTACAAGAATAAGAAACCAGAATAAAACCTCCAGAAATCCTTTTTCCCCACTACTTAGCCATTCCCCTTGTTCACATGACAACATAGAGACAAAAAAAACCTGGTGGTTAAAACAGTCCCAACTTTGCTAGTCTTTTCATCAGTCTTTGTAGAGAAAAAGAAGTTCTCTTTTGTCCATCTATGGAGTTTTTCACAAGAAAGCCATTTTCTCATGGCTTTCTATTTCTCTGATGCCAGCTGCCTAGAAAACTCTGCCTTCAGTTCTCTCCTCCCATTTCACACCACTCTGAGGTGTATTCATGGGTCATGGTTCAAGTGGTGTCATTTTAAGGATGAGTTATTCAAAGGCAAAAGTTCTCTTCATCTGTCTCTGTGATCATCTCTGGAAACAGAAGTTTTCTCCTTGCCTTTTAAGGGCCACAAATCTTCAACAACTCTCACTTCTCTTTTTCTGTTCCAGCATCTCATAGAATCACAACTACTTCACCATTTGCTTAAAATCCACATTTTGAAATACTCCATTCCCCCCAAAATACTCTATCATGAATCAAAGGAGTGTTTTCAGAACACTATTGTCCATCTCCATAGTTTTAGCAAAAGAATATTTCAGCTTATTAAAGCATCTCTTTATTTCTCTCCCCCATCTGAAGCTTAATTCCTTTCTTCACTGTCTTTGATAGTTTATGTTGTCTCTTTACATGTTGATCACTGTCGTGGTTTTGAACCAGTAATTAACAAAAAGGGGAAAAAAAGAATTATTTATGTCTTGCTGTGAGATATGGATTAAAATAAGAGCAAACCAGGCATAAAACTTAAAAGGAATAAAGAAAAGTTTATTGACAAACTACAAGAATAAGAACACCAGAATAAACTTTTAGAAAAACCTTTTCATTTCTCACTGCTCACTATTCTTCTGTTCACATGACAACAGAGACAAAAATTGTATAATTTTGATGGTTTAAACAGTTTTAATTCTTTCTATAGTCTTTTCCTCAGTTTCTGTAGAGAAACAGAAGTTCCTTTCTGTTAATTTATGGAGTTTCTTACAAGAAAGCTACTTTGTTATAGTTTTCTGTCTCTCTGATATCAGCTGCTCAGAGCTACTGTTATTAAAGCCCACCCCTCCCATTCCACATCACTCTGAAATGTGTTATGGGTCATGAGTTTGAAGATAGCATTTTTAAGGATAAGTTAGTCAAAGGCAAAAAAAAAGATTCTTCATCTGCTTCTGTGAGCTTCACTAAGAAACAGTTTTCTCATTGCCTCTCAAGGCTTCAAATTTCTCAGCACTTCACTATACCACAATTACTTCACTTTTTACTCAAATTTACACTTTGAACACCTTATTCCTCTCCATACTCTATTATGAATTAAAGGGGTTTTTTTCAGGACTTCATTGTCCATTTCCATAGTTTTAACAGAAAGATATTTCAGCTTAATTAAAGCATCTCCTTAATTCTCTACCTTTCTTGAAGTCTCTTTTCTTTCTTGCTACTAGTAGTTTATAAAGTCTCTTTTCATGTTGATTACTTTCCTTTTCTCTCTCTGGATGAAAAGATTAATCCGCAAGTTTCATCTGGATAAGAAAGAGTTAAAATCTTGCCCAGGCTTTTGTAGATGGTTCTGTGATCTCTGCCGGAGCAGCAGCTGGAGCTGTCTTCGATAGAAGATTCTTCATGGCTGCTCTGCAGTGCAGTTGCTGTCTCAGCCTGCCGCAGGTCCAGAGCTTTTTTTCCTTTCTTTACTCGGCAGTCTCTGGTGAATTCAGTCACAGCAAAAAACTGCAGCCGAGCCAGGGACCGGCCCGGCCCGGCTCAGCTCGGGGCAAGCCCCCGCCGGTCCCCATCTCCCGGCCGGGAGAACGGCAGGCTCAGCCCGGCTCCCCACCCAGGCCGCATGGGCTGGGCAGGGAACGGGAGGCCAGCCGGAGCTCCGCCACTCTTCACAGCCAGGAAACAAAGAGAGACACCACAGACCTCTGGGTGTACACTTTAAGGTGGGGTTCACAAGTTGATTCTACTTTTCAATGGCTAAAACTGCTGTCAATTCTCAGCAATGACCGATAATTGGTCAAGAGAAAAGACTCCCAGGAGTCCCCAGCAACTTTAACTTCCTTAAAGGTAAACTAACCTCATGACAATCACTCTCTCTCTTCTCCTCTTTCTGGAAAAAGGATTAATCTGAAAGTCTCATATGGGTAGTGAAAGGGTTAAAATCTTGCCCAGGCCTTGTGGATGGTCCCATGATCTCTGCCAGAGCAGCGGCTGGAGCTGTCTGCAATGGAAGATTTTTCATGGCTGGTCTGGAGAGTGTGGCCACTATCTCAGCACGCTACAAGTCAATGGCTTTCCCTCCTCTTACTTGGCAGTCTCTGGTGAAACTCAGCAGCGGCAGAAACTGCAGTCAAGCCAGGGACCGGCCTGGCCCAGCTGGCCCGCTGTACAAGGCCCAGCTAGCCCTCCAAGAAAGGGCTCCTGACACTTCACAGTCTCCATCTTCCCCGGGACTCGCAAAGCTCTGGCCAGCATCTCTCCCCACGCGGCCTTGTCTTGCCTGGGGGGGGGAAGAGGCTGAACCGAAGCCCTGTTACCTCTTCAAAACCTGGAAACCAAAGAGAGCAAGAAATTCCCAGGCTTAGGTCTTAAGGTGGTGTTCACAGGTTGATCTCACTTTTCAATGGTCAAAACTACTGTCAATTCTCAGAAATGGCCAGTTATTGGCCAGGAGAGAAACTCCCATCAGCCTCCAGCAGTTTTAACTTCCTTAGATGTTTCTCTTTGTTTCTTAAATGCCAATCCATCACAGGGACTTAACTGACTGGTGGTCTTGCTGATTATACTTTGGGACAAACCTTGACAAATCAATTCCCCTCTGTGGCACCACTGTTAAGATGCCTTTTTCTGAAGCTCCTTTAACTGTTTCATCTGCAAAATAATTCCCTGATTCTGGGGTTGTTTCCCCATTTTGATGAGCTTTGAAATTCATAAAAGCTTTTTTTCTAGTCTTCCAAATACTCTGTAGCAGTGCATGGATCTGTTCAACAGGTTTATTTCCATTACCTTGAACAGTTGTCAGTTCTCTTTCCTTCCAGATGACTCCACATACATACACATTAAATTCATATTTAGAATTAGTCCATATTTTTACCTTCTTTCCTTCACTCAGTTCCAGAGTTCTTGTTCATGCAATAATCAGTCCAGCTCTCTGTGAGGATATACCTGATGGCAAGGATTTTGCCTTGCTTACCTCGTCTGTGGTTGTCACTGCATAACTTGTCATCTATTTGCTGTCTCGGGCAAAGCTGCTCTCGCCTGTATACAGCTCCCAATCTGGATTTTGTGGAGGCACATCTTTCAGGTCTGGTCTGCTGGAATACGTTTATTTGATGGTCTGTAAACAATCATACTAAGATACATTGTCAGTTAGTGTCGGGAACAGAGACATACCAGGATTGACAACTGTCTTGGTTTGAAAGACAGGTGTCTGCAAAGGGAGGTGGGAACCTCCCTTGAAATGGAGAATATGATTCCCTTTCCTCCAAATTATTGTGGCTTTGAAATTAAGGGGCTTTCAGGCAAAGATATGGGAAAAGGAGTAGATCTTTTGTAGTATGTGTATGTATAACAAGGCAAACAAACAACAGCAATGATAACAGCAATGAACAAGAACAGAAAACCCAATGAACTGTCTCTTCCCACTCTTTAAGCAATTTCCCCTTTGGTCTAGTTATGGTTGAAGCCAGTGGGGTGCTGGCAGGTTCCAGGTGGGCAGGGCAGGTGTAATGACTCCCCTGTGACTGCAGGGGGCACTTTGGCCTAAGTCTGGTCATTTTTTCTGCATGTGGACAATGGTGGTCAGGCTCAGCAGAAAGGATGGAAAAGGGGCTTCCTTTACAAACCCCCAGGGGAAGCCAATCCTGGTACCTTCCTCTGGACAGCAAAAGAAGCTGTAGCAGAGACACTGAAAGGAGCAAGCTGGAATGGCACGATGGGCTCACCTGGGGCAGCAAGCAAGAGGCATCAGAAACTGCAACTGGAGCTGGAACGGCGGGGCATCCCAGCAGGCAGGGTGTCCAGAGCTACAGTGTAGCAAAAACCCAGAGCAGTGACAGAGGAACAGTGGGAGCTGGGCAGCAGCAGCCTGACTCTTGAACACAGCAGGGAGAGGTTCCCCAGTGAAGTGCGGAATAAAATGAACCCTATAACTCGCAGAGTAGTTATAAGAGCAGGTATGAATTTATTCAGCGCTGAGGTGCATGGGGATATCTCCTCCAAAAAGCATGCACCGCCTGTCTTCACTTCATATTACAATTAGCCCCGTGACCCTTTCAGTCCTTTGGTTGCTTTTTTTTTGGGGGGGGGGGACTTTAAATCCATTTCTTCCGGCTTAGGGTTCGAGGAATCTCCTTTATCCTGTGGTGCCTTTGTCTTTGCACCTTTTTTGTGTATTCCAGCTCCTTATCTCATCTTGCAGTCTGACTCTTTTTCCTGTTTTTGTGGATTAGGGTGTCAGGGTCTGGATTTTGTCAGACACCCCTTTTAGTTAAGCATTTTTTTTTTTTAATTCTTAATTTCTTCGTTTCAGTCCCCCCTTTTCTAGAAAGTTAGTAAATTCTTTTACTTAGCAATACCAATGCCTTTTATTTTTCAGTCTACTTTTACAGCTTGCTCTCTTCTGTATGTATCCTTCATTGCATTACCATATGCTGCTGCTAGGGAAGTCAGTACTGCTATCCATTTTAACATCTTCCACTTCCAAACAAGCATTGCAATCGATAGCACCAGACTTACACTTACTAATGCCAATATTATAATGATAGGGTGGCAAAGTGTGTTCAAAATTCCAGTTGCAGTAGGTGACCATCAAAAGAGTGCATCCCACCAGTGATGATTTGTCTTGGTTTACCCTTTGTAATACTATTGCTTATTTCCTTTGTATCATGATAGACAGTAATCAGAGTCTTTTGGCCATTTTCCTGGATCTCTTTCAGGATTTTTGCCAAATCTTGGTGGTTCATTAGCTGTCTTACTAATGTCAGGTTCATTCCAATGGGTGTAGGTGATAATTTATGGTATATTGTATAGTTCGATCTTATCAACTGGTGGGATGTAACCGGTGCTGAATATAAAAAATCACACCCTACAATTTTAACAAAATTACAAATACAAAAGTTAGAATGGTTCTTAATAGGCAAATTTACATTGTTATCATCTATTTCTACAGAAACACGCAGTTCTTAGACATACACAGCCTAGGCCAATATATACAAGCACACTCTTCTGACTAGTATCAGGATTAATCTCAAAGTGGCAGATGCTTTGCTCGGTGTCTAAACATATGTCTTGTGCATCAATCGTGTTAGCCTCACAGATAAACCCTTGTTGTTCCCGGGTAACACAAGATTCCAAATTCACAGTTTGCCACCCCCCATTCATCAACCGGGCCCATGCTCTATGCTCCGAGGGGTAGAGAACTGCCCCTTCATGATTCAGTCCTAATGCAATAATAGGGTGGATGTTGTAAATTGTGGCATTACGTATAGTCAGCACAAAGGCAGTGGCTATTTCGGTGGTAGGGTCATAAGTAAAATTTACCAGAGACCACCAAGACTGAAGTTTTCTTTCTAAATTATTTGCATTGTCTCAGATAATTTTCCTAATTTCAATTGGAAAAGCACCTTCACTTCTTTCTCTTATTACTGAAGCAACTATTGATTGCATCCATAATTGTGCCTGTATGCAGCTAAGGGCTAATGACACATTATTTTGGGCAATATTTAGTGCTTTTATTATTAGCTTGTGGTCCTGGTCCTCAGCCTCTTTCCACCTTGGTAATATTTTATAAACTTCCCATTGGTTAGTTCCTAGTGCTAATAAAGAGGATTGTAGGGGCTGTTTTAGTTTCGCCAAATCACTTGTTGCAGCAGCTAATTTATTCATTAATATTTCTGAATCAATTCCATTTAATACTCCTAACCCTGTTCCTAATATTCTCTTATATCAGAGTGTTTTCCCATGAATCCAGTGGATTGAATGAAAGCTTGGGACCAAGGCCATTCAGCATTTTTCTGGCTAGAGGTGCTTTCTAATTCTTGAATTACACTTGTGGTTACAAGAACAACAAACAGACTGACTTTATTGACTAGGTTTTTGCAAGCTAAATCATGGAATGCTCCCAACTGCAATGTACTCATTTTGCTCGAGTAAGTTTTAGTTTCAGTTCATTGTCACCCAGTGTTACTTTACAAGGGGCTTCTGGAGCCTTCTTCACTCGAGAATGGTGAATCCAGGCACTCTGTTCCTTGATCTTAATTGTAGTGAAGGTGGTGAGGAGCACCTGGAACAGTCCTTCTCACTGTGGCTCCAAAGTTTTTTCTGTAAGAGACTTAACATACACATAATCTCTAGGCTGTATGTTATGCACTGGCCCATCCAGCCCTCTGCTCTGGGTTCCAGCCACATGTTTCTCAATTGCTTTGAGCTGCTTGCCTAGGGCTATCATATAGGCAGTAAGCCTCTCCTCCCCCACTTGGGTTGACAATCCTTTTTGTACTCCATACAGTCTCCCATAAAGCATTTCAAAGTGACTGAGTTTTTCTTTGGCTCTAGGCTTGGTTCGGATCTGCATCAATGCCAGTGGGAGAGATTGGGGCCAAGGTAAATTAGCTTCTTGTCCCAGCCTCACAATTTGCTGTTTAATTAAATTATTCATTTTTTCTACTTGGACACTTGACTGGGGGCGATAAGGGGTATGGAGTTCCCAATCTATCCTCAGATGTCGACTGATTTGTTGTACTATTTTTGAGATAAAATGTGGCCCCTTATCTGAAGATATTGTGGCTGGAACCCCGAAGCGTGGTATTATCTCTTGTAACAATACCTTGGTTACCTCCCGGGCTTTGGCAGTCCTGGTGGGAAAAGCCTCTGGCCACCCTGAAAAGGTATCTGTTAAAACTAACAAATATCGATACCCCCCTTTTCTTGGGAGTTCTGAGAAGTCAATTTGCCATTGTTGTCCAGGCCCATGGCCTTTTCCAATTTGACCGAGTTTTGATTTTGGGGGTATTCTTAGGTTTAGTCTGGAGGCAAATGTCACACTGCCGAGTTACCTGAATGACAGTAGAGTATAAATTTCTGGCAGTAATATTTTCAATTAGATAGCCATACAGGGCATCTATTCCCCAGTGTGTTTTCTGGTGTTCTTCTCTTACTAGTGACCATAACAAACGAGAAGGGATGACTATTGTCCCTTCTGCAGTAATAGCCCATCCCTCTTGGTTATATTTTCCCCCTTAATCTTGAATTAGTTTTCTATCTTTTCTAGTATATACTGGCTTACCTTCAAGGGAGATCTGCCCATCAGGAATTAAGGCTCCCTCAATTGTCATCTCACCTTTTGCTACTTCTTTTGCCTCTCTGTCCGCCAGCTTGTTCCCTTCCTCCAATTCTGAGCTCACCTTCTGTTGTGCCTTAATGTGCATAATTGCTACCTGCTCAGGTAGCTGGACTGCTTCCAGTAGCCGCAATATCTCCTGCGCATGTTTGATGTTTTTCCCTTGTGAGTTTAACAGTCCTCTTTCATTCCAGATGGCTCCATGTGCATGTACAACCCCAAATGCATATCTCGAGTCTGTATAGATGTTTATTTTCTTTCCCTTTGCAATCTCCAGGGCACGGGTTAGAGGGATGATCTCTGCCTTTTGTGCAGATGTATCTGTTGGCAAGGGTCCAGATTCTATTACCTCTTTGCAGGCGGTAACTGCATACCCAGCATGTCGCTTTCCATTGTCTTGAAAGACCCCCGAGCTGTTCACCAGTCTTCACAGAAGTAATTGTGAATGCCGTTTATTTCTATATTTAGCACACCTTTTATAGGGTTCTACAGGGTCTGCAGGCAGAGCAAGGTACTATTGGCTAACACACACAGTTTACATTTTTTCTCTTACACACAAGGATATTGTTTTACTTTACTCTCTCTTCTGCATGAAGGTTTCAAGGACTTTAGCCTTTAATATCACGACTTATGTCAAAGGCTGGTTTGTGCATACAGGCCTTTACTAATATATAAAATATAGCAACAATTCCCCCTTTCTCTTTTTGCACAAACCAGGCTTTTGATAAGATAACATACAATTTAAACTGTCATCCCAATTAACACTCTAAGTAAAGTCCGTCCCACTTGTTGAGGGTTAGGTGGGAATTTTTACCCATTATGTGCTGGGACAACCTAACTACCGGTACTTAGGGGTGCTCACAAAGGACAAAGAGTGGCCGGGCCCAGGGTGGCGGGGGAAAGGGGCAGAAAAAGGAGGGTAGGGACAGTTTTTAGCTGGCTTTTTTCCTCGGCTTCGGGGAAAAAGGACGTTCGTGCGCTGGGTCGCGGAGCTGCTTCTCCTCCCCTCTTTGTTGGTGGCCTCGCACCCCCTGTCCTGCCAGGCATCGCCGTGGAGCTGCTGATACACCTCATCCACCAGCCCAGGATCTCAGCTCATCCCTGCTGATCCACCTCATCCACCAGCCCAGGATCTCGGCTCGTCCCTGCTGTCCCAGCCGACTGTTTTCCTCGGAGCCTTGCAGGAGCACCGGGACTGACTGCCTGAGGGGTTTGTGAAAACAAAGCCTCTCCTCCATCCCGTCGCAGCCGAGAAAGCTGTCCCGGGGTCCCTGGTTCTGTTTTCTTGTTATTGCTGTAGTTATTGTTTGTTTGTTTACCTGGTTATACTAGTAAAGAACTGTTATTCCTATCCCCAGATCTCTGCCTGAAAGCCCCCTTGATTTCAAAATTATAATAATTCGGAGGGAGGGGGTCTACATTCTTTCATCCCAAGGGAGGCTCCTGCTCTCCCTAGCAGACACCTGTCTTCTAGAACCGAGACACCACTTCTAGCACAAGAGACTTCAACCATCTAGTGATGCCTCAGCTGGCGAACCAACTTCCAGTGGGGTCACTACCTTCTTTCAGGGCATGTAACCCATCCTGTAGCTGTTGTAGTTGCTTATGGATGAAAGCCGAATGATCAGCAAGATCCAAGCAGCACATGCCTTCAAACTCCTCACCACCATGTCCTTGTGCTAAGAGCAAAAAGTCTATACTAACGTAGCAATTACTACATAGGCTAAACACTTTATCTTAAACTATTATCTAACTACTTTTAACACACGTGCTTTGGTATATATGCAGTCCAAGCGTGAAAGCAATTTGCTGAAAGGGTAAAAACACAACTGCACTTTGCTTTATATACAGTTAGAAGGAGTCTCTACACTTCGTACATCTTCTACAGAATTTCTCCAGCACGATTCAGTCCTGGAACGTTCACTGCTCCCGTGATGTCAGCTGGCAGTTGATCGGTGACTGAAGGCTTTGATGTTGAAGTTGTTCTTCAGATCCTTCTAAATCTTAAAACAAAGGATAACTGAAAAATTGGTAGAGACACAACATCAGAATAACAACATAAAATTTCTGTTGGTAAACTGTCTGTGTAGTGTTCAGACACAACTGTGTCCTGACAGGTCCACTTCTGATCCATGTCTGAAGTACCACGGCTGTGTGATGACATCTCTGTTCACTGGATCTCGTGTGTTCAGAGGCACACAGTCTGGTCAGATGGACAGGTGACCTTTCTGAACCTGCCAACAAAACACAGGCACTTCACCCTTTGAAGTTAATAAATTACGCTAATTAAATGTTTTTTAGGGCATCAATCTCCCCTCTATTCTTAAAAAAAAAATAAAAATGAGATGTACTTCTGCTATAAACATCAACAGCAACACAAAACCATATACACAATGAATAAGAACTTATACCAGTTAAAAATCAATAAAATCTTAAACATTATTAATAACATATGTAATATAAAACTGCTATTAATTACTAAAACACTGCACTAGCATCCCATAGTTAGCAAACAAACAGAAACAAAAAATCATCACTGAAGGATTGGATAATCACCTCCGGAAATGATTCTCCAAGCCCACTTCAAAATTGATCCAGCTGTCATATTAATAGGGTCAAATTGTTGAGTCAAAAAGTGACTCAAATACTCTTTTGGTACAGAAAACATCTGGATCTGTTGGCAAACATTCTGTCCTGGTAAAGTCAAGGCTTGGCCAGGGCCTGGCTTTAAACTGGAAAGATGCCTCTTAACTCATTTCTAAAACAAGGTTCTCAATAGTAGCAGCTATGAGATGCTTACAGCACAGCAAACTGTTAAAATGCATTTGTACAAAGCAAATGATCAGAAGCCTCAGGTACCAGACCAATTAAACCATGCAGCAGTTGGTTTAATCTGAAGCCTCTCCTATGGCAGCTGATCTTCAACAATGATACATCTTCTTAAAATTCTGGAAACACTGAGAAATAAGAAAGCTATAACAAACAAAAACTGCAGAGATTGCAACAAACAATAGAACTCCCGATGAAGTCAAGGGTGTCACAGACTGCATTCACTTCTATTCACAAGCAGGTGTTCACCAGTGTTCCATCACAGCTGTCTCAGCTGTGGCCATCCTCCTCACTCTAGGAAAACAACTATACTTTGCAGTTTAAACAAGTGTCTCCAAGAAAACATAAAACAATTTAAATTAAACAATATTTAAACCTAACAATAATTATTTATGACAAAAGGAAATAATAAACTTAACCTTAAAATAATATTTAAGTTAGAAAACTTAACTTAAAAACATTCAAGCCTAAACATTATAAAACTTGACTATTCTTAATTCTATTAACACTTGATCTATATTAAATGAAAACATAACTTAATCTTATTCTGTTACTACAAAAAAGCAACTAAAAGTTTGATATATACCTTTTAAACACAACATAACAATAACATGGATTCACTATAGAGATTATAAAAATGTAACAAATCTATCACAATTCTATGTCATCTAGCTTTGAGAATAACCCACAATAACTGCAAATGTTATTAAAAATACTTATTCATAACAGGAATGTGCCTAGTATATTGTTGCCGCCCATTTGCTTGGTTTTATTAAGTTCAGAGGTGGTTTACCCCAGTTGCTCCCCTGTCATAAAGAATGGTTTGTCCCCAGTTGCCCATCATTGTAAACCCTTCCCATTTTTCCAGATTGTTCCCCATCCATCACCCCAATCCTGCCCCTAAGCCCTATCAATCTATATGAACCCCCACCTTTTGTTCCAGTTCTTTCCTTGCCTATCATCCCTTCCTCGACGCCCCATTGATTGTACAGTTGCTTTCCCTCCCCCGGGTCCTTACCATTGGTCCTGCATATTGTAATCCCCACCCATAACCCCTCCGTTGCTGTTGTCCCATTGGTCACCATATGAGCCGCCCACGGTCCTTAAAACCTGGCGCATGGGGGTGCCCAGGGTCTCGGCTCAGACCTCTCCCCTGTGATCCCAGCCCTGCACCTGTTGGAATAAACTTGTTCCTGGGAAATCGGGAGAGCCTGAGCACTCTTTCTCCCTTCGCCACAACCCGTGTCGCCCTGTGAGCCACAACGCCAGAGCGCAGACGAGCTCTGGAGGTTCCAGGTTGAGCCTCGCAGTACTTGCCTGGTTCCCCACTCCTGCCGCTGACATCGGCCACAGCTAGCCGAGGCAAAAGGGGCCGAGCGGGCAGCTACAGCTGGCGCCCAAACGCGGGGCCTCTCGTGAGGCGTGGAGACCCCCGGAGAGGTCGGTGAATCTACGCACTTGTGTGGATTTTACAAAAGACTGTGAGCGGCAGCTACCCTGGTAGAGCAGACTCATTTCTGTCGAGTAGCGCTCCCGGGGGTCGAGGCGGCAACCGTCGACGTGCCGACAATCGCCTCGGGGTTGTGGACGTCTCCTGCAGCACCTGTCCGGACTCGGGTGAGTAGCCCCCACGTGGGGGACGAGGGGGTGTGCAAGTGTGTGCAGCTCCCCCTGCTGTGTGTTGGTGTGCAGCTCCCCCTGCTGTGTGTTGAGAATCCCTCGGGGAGGGAGTGTGTGGTAGCCCGGTCCGGACCCTTACTTTTACTTTGTTACGTTTGCCTTTAGCTGCAGGGGGTGGTGGGAACTGCTGTGCTGGTGTTAGAAAGATGGGCGCACGTCTGTCAGCACAGCAAAAAAGAGTTTTCTACCAAGTTGTGGGTACCCTTGAGGGAGGGAGTAGACGGTTTTCTCGTGGGAGGGTGAAACAGTTTGTGAGATGGCTGTTCCTGCATTTCCCCAATTTCACCCCAGACAGAGCAAACACCGTAGAGTTTTGGAATGAAGTCGGAACAAAGTTAACAGAGTTAGTGAATGAAGGAGATACATCGGCTGACAAATTTGTAACATTGTTTATCTTAATTCAGTCTGCCGTAATAAAAGAAGAGAAAATGCAGGAGCAACCGCCACAAACTGCCCCAGTTTCCCCAGTTTTCCCATCCCCGTGTTCCTCTCCTCCTGATCCCGAGTTGAGGGAGACCTGCGGAGCGACCTGCAGGGCAAGTTGTCCTGTTCAGGGTTCCCCCAAGGGTAACAGGATCCCTGGCTCCCCACGTCTCTCCCAGAACCCCTGCCCTGGTAGCCCTGGCCAAGCTACCAGAGCACTTTCCCATTCCCCCGTCTCCCCAGTTGCAAACCCTCAGCTAAACGTTTCCCAGGTTGCAAGTCCCCAGTTTTCACCCTCAGATCCCCGTGCCTCAGTTTCCCCCAGTTTCCAATGTTCCCCTGTGTTCCCCTACCCCTCTCCTAACCCTCAAAATGGCTCCCGGAGGGCACAAGATGGCGGGGACCACATGGCTGGGACCTTCCCTTGTGCTTCTTCTCCCCACATGGCTGGGACCTTCCCTTGTGCTTCTTCTCCCCACATGGCTGGGACCTTCCCTTGTGCTTCTTCTCCCCATAATCCCTTTCAGACCCCCATGAACAACCCTTTCCTCCCTAGCTCCACTCTTTCTCCCTACCCTAACTCCACCCAGTTCCCCTCGAAAACCTCCTCCTCCTCAGGGGCGGGCCCCTCTGAAGTCATGCACCTAAACCCCGCCTTTTCTGATTGCCGCTCCTCCCCCTTGCCCTCCTCCTCAGTCGGTCCTCCAGTCCCGCCCCTTCCGGCTCCTGGTTCCCACGCCCTTTCTTCCGGTTCCCACGGTCCCACATCCGGTTCCCATGCTTTGGGAGCTGGAGGTGGTAAGCCTGGAAGCCAGAACCCGGAACAGGTAGAAATCCCCCTTGCTGCACCGGTGACTTTTCGTGGAAGGGGTGGGCGGTCCCGGGAATGGGAAGCCCTCTCCTTCCAAACTAAGAGGGAGCTGTGCAAGGCACAGAAGGAGTTCGGGAGGGGTAGCGAATATTTTAAAGGTCTATTAAAAGCTACCTTTTCTGCGAATGAAATGGTGCCCAGTGATCTGAAGGAGTTGTTTTCCTGCCTCCTTTCCACAGCTGACTTCAGGTTGTGGAAACAGGGGTGGAAGAGATCATTGGAGACCATCCTTCCAAGCCTCTTGCACAGTATTGATGGATGTATAGATGGAGTCCCTCTGACTTTAGATCACTTGTGCGGTGAGGGAAATTGGGACAAGCCAGAGGAGCAGGCCAGGGTATTACCCCGGCCTGTCCTGATTAAAGTCATGGAGGCCGCAGAAAAGGTTTTCAATACATTACCTGAGGAGGGACCCCAGATAAATTTAATGAGTATTTTCCAGCTCCCTAATGAACCTTTTAATAAGTTTATCAATAGATTGCAAGCCCAGGCAGAGAGGCAAGTAGAAGAGGCAAATCTACAAGAACAGCTTGTATTAGAAGCGGCGAAAGCCAATGCCAATGACATTTGTAAACAGATAATTTTCAGTTTGCCTCTCTACCCAACCCCGACACTAGACATCCTCATCGAAGCCTGCTCCAAGAAGGTGCCGATGATGGGGATGTCCAGAGCCATCCCACCGCAACAGTTGAGACGAGCGCCGACTGCAGCAGTGACGCAGTTTCCACCATCACCAGCGCGTCAACCACTGTGTTTCCGCTGCAGGCAACCTGGACATCTAGCTAGGGACTGCCCGGCAGGGCATCCTAGCCAAGGGAGCAGTGCGGGGGCGAGGGCAAGCAATACAATAATAAAAAAAAACTAGGGGAGCGGCGCGAGCCTGCCCCGCGCGAAGCGATAAATGGGGCAGGTCTCGCGGGGGAGGGGGGCTTTTTACATCAGGCTTGGACACCCAACCGGACGCGACATCTAACCACCACCAAGGACATCCTCTTTCGGACCCAGCACTGGACAGTAGTTGCTGTGGATCCACTGGAGGGAGGCAAGAAAAATACTGGATGTGACTGTAAGTACATCGCCATCGGGGACACTAAACACACACCCCCAGAGATTGAGATCTCCCCGATCATTTTCCCAGAGGGTCCGGAAGATCTCATCCTCTTAGCGCGCTGCATTCACCCACCATATTTTCTCCCGAAGGGGCAAATCATAGCCCAATACATTCCTGTCCCGGAGGGAGTCCCAGTGGACGACCACGCACCAGGCGTCTACTGGGCAGAAGTAGTGGGTGAAGACAAACCCATCGTCGATTGCAGCATCAAGCAGGGTGCGGAATCTGTCCATCTGAAGGGTCTGCTTGATACGGGGGCAGATGTGACGATCATCCCCCAGAGGAGATGGCCGTCACATTGGGAGCTGCAACCTGTGGCAGGGAAAATTCAGGGTATAGGGGGTACTCAATTGGCGCAGGTATCAAGGAGCGTAGTGCAAATTGTGGGGCCGGATGGGCAATTGGCAAACCTGCGCCCATTTGTTGCGGATTTTCAGGTTCCCTTGTGGGGGAGAGACCTTATGTCACAATGGGGGGTAAAGATCGAAATCCCGAAAACCCCTCGGGATTTTTAATAGCGGCCACTGTGGAGCGCCCCTTCCAGAAACTTGATTGGGCCACTGATGAAGCAATCTGGATTGATCAGTGGCCGCTTCGAAAAGACAAATTAAGGGCGCTCAACGAGCTCGTGGAGGAGCAATTATTAAAAGGTAATATTGTAGAGACTACCAGCCCTTGGAACTCCCCGGTATTTGTTATCCGGAAGCCGGGGAAAGACAAGTGGCGGCTCCTTCACGACCTTCGTGCCATCAATAAGATCATTGTTGACATGGGGCCCCTCCAACCAGGGATGCCTACTCCAACTATGCTCCCCCGAAATTGGGATCTGGCCGTAATTGATATAAAAGACTGCTTCTTTCAAATTCCCTTGCACCCTGATGACGCCCCACGGTTTGCCTTCTCGGTGCCCACCCTCAACCGAGAAGCCCCAATGAGGAGATTCCACTGGCGGGTGTTGCCACAAGGCATGAAAAATTCACCCACCATCTGCCAGTGGTATGTCTCCTCATTGCTGTCTCCCGTGCGCAAAGAGATGGGGGAGGTCATCATCCATCACTATATGGATGATGTCCTAGTGTGCGCCCCCATGACGATCTACTCACCCGATCACTTGACCGAGTGGTTAAAGTTTTAACAGCTGCAGGCTTTCAACTCCAGGAGGATAAAGTTCAACGGATGCCACCCTGGAAATATCTGGGTCTGCGGATTGCTGAGAGGACTGTTGTGCCTCAAAAATTGGCAATAAACAGCAATCCGAAAACCTTGTCAGACCTTCACTCGCTGTGTGGGACCTTAAACTGGGTCAGGCCTTGGCTGGGCCTTTCCACTGAAGACCTAGCCCCCCTCTTCACACTTTTGAAGGGGGAGAAGGAGCTGAGTTCTCCCAGGACCCTGACCCCAGAAGCGAGGAAAGCCCTGGAGAAAGTAGAAGAGGCGCTTGTCGAAAGACAGGCGCATCGGTACGAACCGACCCTGCCTTTTGAGTTTATTGTGCTCGGGAGAATGCCACACCTCAGTGGGCTGATTTTTCAGTGGGACCAGGGCTCAAAGGATCCCCTCTTAATCATAGAGTGGGTTTTCTTGAGCCATCAAAGGTCCAAAAGTGTCACCCGGCCACAGGAGCTGATGGCTCAGCTCATCGGGAGAGCTCGGGCCAGGCTTCGGGAGATGGCTGGGTGCGACTTTGCATGCATTCGGGTACCAGTCAGCTTGTCTCGGGACAAAGAGTCCCCAGATAAGCTGACAAAAGAGATGTTTAATCAGTTACTTCGGGAAAATGAGACACTCCAGATTGCTTTAGATAGTTTTGAGGGCCAAGTCTCTGTTCATGCCCCTGCCCACAAATTTTTCAATTCCAAATTCGAACCAATTCCAAAAGAAGTATGGAGCAGGAAGCCCCTCAAAGCCCTGACTGTGTTCACTGACGCATCCGGGGCATCTCACAAGTCTGTGGTGACTTGGAGAAATCCTGAGACTCAGCAGTGGGAAGCAGATGTTCAATATGTTGAGGGATCTCCACAGGTTGCTGAGTTGGATGCAGTCGTCAGGGCCTTTGAGAGGTTCTCTGAACCTTTCAATTTAGTCACTGATTCGGCCTATGTTGCAGGGGTGGTTGCCAGAGCAGAACACGCTGCCCTGAAGGAGGTCTCTAACCCAAAATTGTTCGAGTTGCTTTCTAAATTAATATATACTGTTTCCCACAGGAAGCAACCATTTTTCGTGATGCATGTGAGGTCGCACACAGATCTCCCCGGCCCAGTAGCCGAGGGAAACCAGATGGCTGATTCCCTCGCTGCCCCTGTTTCCATGGCTCAGCTCCCCGATCGGTTCCAACAAGCTAAGCTGAGCCACCAAATGTTCCATCAGAATGTGCCTGGCCTGGTCCGCCAATTCCACCTGCGGCGGGATCAGGCCAGAGCCATTGCGGCCACATGCCCCCATTGCCAGACCACCGTCATGCCCTCTCTAGGGGCGGGGGTGAACCCTCGAGGCCTGGGGAGCTGTGAGGTGTGGCAGATGGATATAACTCACATTCCCGAATTTGGCGGGCTGAAGTTCGTACATGTATCCATAGACACTTTCTCAGGGGTAGTCTTTGCTTCTGCCCATACAGGAGAGAAAGCCGAGCATGCCTGCAAACACCTCATGCAGGCTTTCTCTGTGCTGGGGGTCCCCAAAGAGCTAAAGACAGATAATGGCCCAGCATACATTTCCAGGAAACTGGAAGAATTCCTGCAGAGTTGGGGAGTGACACATAAGAGAGGCATCCCACACTCCCCCACCGGCCAAGCGATTGTGGAGCGAGCCCACCAGTCGCTCAAACGCGTCCTAAAACGTCAATGGGATTCAATGAAAGGTTGCGCCCCTCAGGATAGGCTATCAAAGGCGCTGTTTACTATCAATTTTCTGAACTGTACTGATACTAATCCCAATCCTCCAGTGGCACTGCACTTTAACTCCACCAGCAACTACGAGCTCCAACATCGCCCTCCAGTGCTGGTCCGGGACCCAGAGACCCAAAAGATCATGGGTCCATTCGATCTGGTGACCTGGGGGCGAGGTTACGCTTGCGTCTCCTCGCCCCAGGGACTAAGGTGGATCCCACAAAAGTGGGTGAAACCTTATGTCCCAAAACATCCTACCAGGCCACCAGATGAGCAAGAGGATGTCGCTGCATCCGTGCAGGCCGCCCCAGTAACCCCCGAGGGCGACGAGGAGGAGGAATGTCTCGAACCCCTTTTCTCTATTGATTTTTTGCTCTCCCTTTATGTTAACTGAAGTATTTGTTTTCCTTTATTTTCAGAGAGCCATCAGAAGGATGACCACCCCGAACGTCGCACTGGCCACCGTGCTCCTGCAGGATGGGGTGTCTCCGGATGGCTCTCTTCTGTTATAAGGACCATATTATGGATTGTTTTTGTAATTTTTTATTATTTTAGGTGCATTCGCAGTGTTGCGGAAGTGTTTAATTCAATCCATCCTTTCTTTGTTATCCCCCCCACGGCAAGTTAACTATGTTGATGTAAACCCTCTTTCCCCTCCTCCTCCTCTTCCCTCTCCCGCTCCCGAATAGTTTGCTGTACCCTCTGCTCCCCTAGACCCCACGCCTTCCTCTGTTTCTTAAAAGGAAAGGGGGAGATGTTGCTGCCCATTTGCTTGGTTTTATTAAGTTCAGAGGTGGTTTACCCCAGTTGCTCCCCTGTCATAAAGAATGGTTTGTCCCCAGTTGCCCATCATTGTAAACCCTTCCCATTTTTCCAGATTGTTCCCCATCCATCACCCCAATCCTGCCCCTAAGCCCTATCAATCTATGTGAACCCCCACCTTTTGTTCCAGTTCTTTCCTTGCCTATCATCCCTTCCTCGACGCCCCATTGATTGTACAGTTGCTTTCCCTCCCCCGGGTCCTTACCATTGGTCCTGCATATTGTAATCCCCACCCATAACCCCTCCGTTGCTGTTGTCCCATTGGTCACCATATGAGCCGCCCACGGTCCTTAAAACCTGGCGCATGGGGGTGCCCAGGGTCTCGGCTCAGACCTCTCCCCTGTAATCCCAGCCCTGCACCTGTTGGAATAAACTTGTTCCTGGGAAATCGGGAGAGCCTGAGCACTCTTTCTCCCTTCGCCACAACCCGTGTCGCCCTGTGAGCCACAACGCCAGAGCGCAGAGGAGCTCTGGAGGTTCCAGGTTGAGCCTCGCAGTGCTTGCCTGGTTCCCCACTCCTGCCGCTGACATCGGCCACAGCTAGCCGAGGCAAAAGGGGCCGAGCGGGCAGCGACAGTATATGTTATATTGGTTAGGATTTTAAAGTGTAGTTTTTCTAGAGAAAAACCACCACAACACAGGATCTGGCAAGTTGCCATCCAGCCTCTCTAGGACTTCTCAAGAACATCAAGTCCAATTTTTAAACTAAAACCCAAAATCCAAATTGGTATATATGCAGTTATATGTGTTTTATATAACAAAAGGACTCACATTAAAATTACCTTATTAAAATTGTGGAAAAAACAAGCAAATAGATAATATATACTTTAACTTAACTTTGTCTTGTACAGTAAAGTTCTCTTAACTAATTATTTTTTAAACCACAAATCTCTTCTGTAGATAACATTAATTGGAAGGTTTTCCTAGAAGCTGTAAATCACACCATATTTTAACCTTAGGTTCTAAGACCAATTATTGCAAGGCAACTTCTGTTAAGCACTTTTTTCCCTTTTTTTTTTTTTTTTTCAAACCTTCAAAGAACCACAATAATTTCTCTAGTAAAACTCTAAAAACTGCAATTGCATAAACTCATAATTACTTAAAACACAAAATTAACTCTACAATGGTATATAAAAACATTTTGAAAACCCAGTAAATCATGACTCTCCAACAAACGGTACCATCCCGGTGCCCCCCCCAAATAGGGAGCGGGGGGATGGACTGCCCACTCTGCTGCTGCTGCAGCTCTGCTCTTATCTTTCTTCACATTCTCTACATACTCTCGCAGCGAGGAAAAACTGAGAGAAAGAAAAAAAAAAGCCTCACAAATTTAACTTTAACAAATGCAGTATTTTTCTCTCAATCTCTCTTGTTGTTCGCCGATAGAGGAAAAAGGGCACGATTTTGCAAAAGCAGGTGATTTTACACGAAAAGTCTCTCACGGCCAGGTGCTAACAATGGCAATCATTGCAGTTTATCAGCTTCTAATTACAAGGATGAATTTTGAACTAGATACCATATAGTTTGAGATTTTTTTACTAGTTTGTCTCTCTTTGAAGCTGTCTGAGCCACCTGTTTCTGCTCAGCTGTTTCTGTAATTGTTCAGAGTGGCCTTGGAACTTTTCTTGCGCTGCTTCTACCCCCAGGGTACCTTTGTTCTCTGCGCCCACCTCGCTCCCCCATGTCCCCCTGGTTTGGGTGGAAACCAGTCTAAATTTGGCTTCTTTTCTTCCAGGGTGGTAAAGATGGAACTTAAATAAGATTGTAGTGCTAAAAGTGACTCCAAAAATGAAGCAAATATTTCTGGATGTATCACATCCTGCCATAACTGAACAGATTCTGTTTGTTGTTTCAGCATTTGCTGTGGAATTTCTTTCTCATTAGTTTCTTCTCTTTGACTCCCCCTCCCTCTCTTCAAGGGCAGTATAGATAGGAGCGCTTGCCCAACAATGGGAGATAAAGGCATCTGCTGCTGTGACGCAGGTAGAATTACGGGGCTCACAGCCTCAGCATATCTCGCTTTTCTGCTTTTCAAGGTATTAATTACAATCTGTCAAGTTCGACCGAGAAACACAGAGTCCTTGCTCTTTTCCGTAATTGCCGTTTCCCATACCAGAGCTGATATATCCGTCCGTTCTTTCACTGCAAAGAGCAGTGCTGGCAATACTAAATGCCCGTGATAATTAGCCCATATAACGAGCATATCCAGGTCCTTTTCCCGGGCTGCTTTGCCTCGGTTAACGAGGATGCAGAGAAGCAGTTTATCTACCGCCGCAAATTCCACATCCATGCTGACGGCAACCCGCAAGAGGGAAGGTTGCAACCCTTCTACTTTGCCCTTGCCTGCCTGGGCCCCCCCAGCAGCCCTACTTCCACGTCCTACCGCTCCTCGTCTCACCGTGCTCAGGCTGCCTGTCTGGTGCCGATCCAAGCCCACGACGTCTAACGCCCAGATCCACTCCGCTGACTCCAAAGCCCCTCTGCCCGCAGGGGTGTCTCTGGTCGGAGCGCCAAATGTTGAAGGACCCCCGAGCTGTTCACCAGTCTTCACAGAAGTAATTGTGAATGCCGTTTATTTCTATCTTTAGCACACCTTTTATAGGGTTCTACAGGGTCTGCAGGCAGAGCAAGGTACTATTGGCTAACACACACAGTTTACATTTTTTCTCTTACACACAAGGATATTGTTTTACTTTACTCTCTCTTTTGCATGAAGGTTTCAACGACTTTAGCCTTTAATATCACGACTTATGTCAAAGGCTGGTTTGTGCATACAGGCCTTTACTAATATATAAAATATAGCAACACCATTGATAATGTAGCTGCTCCCATCAGTGAACCAGGTTTCTGCATCATCCAGCGGGGTGTCTTTCAGGTCTGGGCGGCTGGAGTAGGAAGCTTCGATGGTCTCCAGGCAGTCGTGGTGCACCGGCTCCCCTTGATTCCCACTGAGAAAAGAAGCTGGGTTGATAATGTTAGTTACAGCTATCTCTACATCATCTTGTTCTACCATGATGGGTTGGTATTTCAGGAACCTTTGTGGGGAAAGCCAGTGCCCGCCCTTTACTTCTAGGACTGCAGACACTGTGTGAGACACCAATACAGTCATTTTCTGGCCCAGGGTGAATTTGCATGCTTCCTGAATATTCAGCATCACTGCAGCAACAGCTCTAAGGCATCCTGGCCATCCCATGGCTGTTGCATCTAGTTGTTTGGAGAAGTAAGCAACTGCTCTTCGGTACGGACCCAAGTCCTGGGCCAGTATTCCCAGCGCAATTCCTTGCTTCTCATGGGAAAACAGGAAGAACGGCTTACTTATATCCAGGAGTCCAAGCGCTGGAGCTGACATTAGGGCATTCTTCAGCTGGTGGAAGGCTTGTGTGGCCTCTTTTGTCCACTGGAGGTCTCTGTTCCCGCTTGTAATGAGCGCATACAGAGGTTTCACAAGCAACCCGTATCTGTGTATCCATAGTCTGCACCATCCTGTCATTCCTAAGAATGTTCGCAGCTCCTTCACTGTTTGAGGTTTTGGAGTTTGGCATATCGCTTCTTTGCGATCTTGCCCTGGAGTCCGCTGTCCAGCACTGATTTCATAACCCAGATAAATTACTTTTGGCTTCACTACCTGCGCCTTTTTCTTTGATACCCTGTATCCCTGAAGTCCCAGAAAGTTTAGCAGGCTTACAGTCCAGGCTATGCATGCCTCTTTTGTCCGGGTGGCTATGAGGATGTCATCCACGTACTGCAATATCTTTCCTTCTTCTGGAGGAGCCTCCCAGGATTCCAGATCCTTGGCAAGTTGCTCTCCAAACAGAGTAGGAGAGTTTTTAAATCCTTGAGGCAACACAGTCCAGGTGAGCTGGGATTTGCGCCCACTTTTGGGGTTTTCCCATTCAAATGCAAAAATTTTCTGGCTGTCCTCATGGATAGGGAGGCAAAAGAAGGCATCTTTCAAGTCTAAAACAGTAAACCAAGTTAGCTCAGGTGTCAGGCACGTTAGTAGAGTGTATGGATTTGCGACTACAGGATAGAGATCCTCAGTTATTTTGTGGACAGCTCTTAGATCTTGTACTATCTGATATGACCCATCAGGTTTTCGGACTGGCAAAATAGGAGTATTGGACTCCGAGGGCCACTTTTTTAACCACCTTAGTTAAAAAAAGTTTTCAACTATGGGACTAGTTCCTTCCCTATCTTTCTTTTTCAGGGGATACTGTTTAATTCTAACTGGTTGTCTTCCTTCCTTGAGTTTGATTAATATTGGAAGTGCATTTTTTGCTCTCCCTGGTACATCGGAGGCCCACACTCCAGGAAATACTTGATTTATTATTTCTTCACTAATTTCTCCCTCTGTGTGGACAGCTGTCAACATTAAACTCAATGCCTCTATGTACTGTTCATCATTTACCTCTAGAATAACCTCTCCATTTTTAAATTTAATAGTTACTTGTAATTGTTCTAACAAGTCTCTACCCAACAGATGTCTCGGGGATCTGGGCAGATATAGGAATTTATGAATACCCCATTGCTTTCCAAGCTTATACTTTAATGGCTTGCAAAAATATGCTTTTTCAGGTTGACCAGTTGCTCCTATTACTGTAACATAATCCTTCCCCACAGGTGCCAAAGTCTTATTCGAGGCTGAATATGTTGCCCCCGTGTCAACCAGAAATTCCACCGCTTTCCCTCTTTCCCCCAGTTTCAATTTTATAACCAGTGGATCTTCTGGGGTGAGATCTACCAGTCCTCTTCAATCTTCATATGCAATCATTTTCCCTTTTTCCTGGTCTCCCATATCGTGGAAGCCACCCCGTCTCCGCTCTGGGCACTGATTTTTCCCGTGACCATATTTCTTACAGATCGCACACTGGTCTCTGCCCAGTCGGGATGGGCCTTGTCTATATGATCCATGTCCACGTTTTCCTCTCTCTCCCTCACAACAGCTATAAACTTCCTCATTCCTTGTTTATATCCTTCTTCCCGGTTACTAAAAACTCTCCACACCTCATCTAACAGTCTCTAAGTTCCTCCCATCTGTCCCCCGAAGCTTTTGGAGTTTACGCCTTATGTCACCCATAGACTGCCCCAGGAATAAATTAACTAACTGCTGTATCCCTACTTCAGACCCAGGGTCCAGTGATGTGTGACGGCGCATGGCATCTCTTAATTTTTCGAGGAATTCAGATGGTGACTCAGAGGGCCCCTGTCTGATTGCATATAAGGCTGACCAATTTATAGTTTTGGGGATGGCTCTTTCCATCCCCTTTGCGATCCACTCCTGATAGCTTTCTAGTTTTTTTAATTCTGCTAATCTGTTTGGATCCCACTGTGGGTCTTGGAGTGGGAAATAATCTTTCACATCCAATTGTTGGGTTTTATAATAATCTTCTGCCAGATCCCCTGCCGTTTTTATAATTAATTGTTTTTCTGTCTCGGTCAGTGCATCCAATAATAATTGCATTTCACTCCAGTCTGGATTGTGTTGTTTTATTATATATCGCAGATGTTTAGCTGTGTTAACTGGATCATTGCGGTAATTTTTAGCAATCTTCTCCCATGCCTCCAAATGGATTGTGGAGAAGGGAACCTTAACCAATACCACTCCTCCCTCTGGTGCCACTGCCTCTCGCAGCGGTGCCTGTAATATGTGTGTCTGTTGTCTAGTGCAGTGTGCAACCGGAGGGGTGTCTACATCCCCTGAGTCCACATCCTCATCCTCATCCCTTTCTGGTCTTATGTGGGGAGGCTTAAGCAAATCATCTGCCAGATCTTGTTCTTGGGTCACAGTCTGGTAAACCTTATCTGATTTTGTGCATCTTTGCCCTATGCTACATGCTGAACAACACCACTTAAGCCTCCCCCTCTTAGTCTTATTCTCCTTCTCCAGGGCCAACACCAGAGGGTCAGAAGGAGCCCTGATCCCACAGTCCCTCTGCCATTTGGGGTGATTTCGAAGGGAGAAAAACATATCAGCATATGTTACCTCTGCCCATTTCCCTTCCCTCCTGAGAAAGAGCATGAGTTGCAATAGTGTGTTATAGTCCAAAGTTCCACTAGGTGGCCGTTTCGCTCCCTCATCCAATTTATATAGCGGCCACCAGTCCTTACAGAATCTGATTAAATCCTTCTTGTTCTCAGTTCCTCCACGTCCAGCAATATTTTTCCAATGCGCAAGAATACAACCTAGCAGACTTGCTTTAGGGATTTCTTTACTTTGTCCAGTGCCCATTGTTTCCCTTTCTTGTCCTGTCCCGTTTCCACCCAAACTTTTCCTCACACACAGTTGCAATTAGTGGGCATGTTGCCCGATCCGAAGAAAACACAAACAACCGAAGTCGTTTATGCGGTGCTTTATTGAGGGCCCGGGAGCCTGTGGACTAGCGTCCAAAGACAGAGCCCCATTTCACAGAAAAATCGCAGGGTTTTTATATGTTTTCTACATGATTTCTTCATCATCACAAACTTTCACTACTTGGTACGATTATCTCTTTAACCTTTAAATTTTGCCAACAGGTACATTCCTTAGATTATCTCCTAGTTACACTGCTTACATTGCAATATCTGCTATATAGTTCATCTGCAGGTTACATGCGGCCTACCAAGCCTTAGCATGACTACTACTAATGTCAACTAATGCTAACTGTTAACGTTTGCTACTTTCTTAATAATACAGTTTATTGAATCAAATGGCAACAATTTCCCCCCTTTTGAGCATTCTTCAATCTTCTGCAAGAATGCTCAACTCTTAGTCCCCGTGGGTTCTCTCAAATGCTGGATTATCTTGCCCAACGACATCTTCATATTTCGGGGGAGGTCGGCGTCTTTCGTTGAGGCGTATCTCATTGGTTCTTGCCAAGGCTTTGATCACTCTTCTGGTGCGTCTTGTTTCCTTTTCGATGACTCCTAGAACACACTTATAGGCTAACCAAATGATTAGTAACAAGACTGCAAATAACAGAATGTACTGTATCACTGACGAAACCCATCCAGAAACCTGAAGTCCTAAAGACTCAAATATTGCTCCGATCCAATTATGTTGTGCTTCTTTTTCAATTTCTTTTGTTTTGGATTCAATCGTTTCCAATTGAGAAATATCTTTTTCTACTTCAATGGTCACGTTTGGAATATGGATGCAGCAATGGTCAATTTTCCTTTTTAGATACTGACACACCCCATGCTCTTTTAACAATAGCATATCCAGTGCCATCCTGTTCTGTAAAGTCATTCGGGATGTGGCTTGTAATTGCAGATTCATGCTGCTGCCAATCTCTCAGTCTGCCCTAGCAATTTGTATAGCATCTCTCTGTTCCTATAGGAGGCCACAGGTGCAAACAGTGATTCTAAAGCCCACCCAAATTTAACTCCACCATCAGGTTCATGCCATTCATCTTCTAGTTCAGCGAATTCATCCACTTCTCTTTTCTTTCGTTTCGATTTTAATTCCGATTGTTTCCAGAGGGGGCAGAGGGTCGGGACTCCCAGAGTGATTTGTGTCACAGGCCCATCTATAGGAATGTGCGTAGTCCATTGTCCATGTCCCATTACCCAGACTAAATTCCCTGGACTTTTGACAGTAGTAACTCTACAACTTACCGCACGTCTGATTCCATTGCTTCCGGGTGCTTCTCCTGTAATAGTATGATTAAATTTTCTGCATTCACATCCCCACTTGAGTAGTACTCTAAGAGGAGCCAGGCTAATTTGGCTTTCAGGGGTATCACATGTAATGACTTTAGTACAATTCCAATTTTCCTTAGCTGCTTTAATGTCTCTTGTAGAGGTCCCTGTTCTATAGACTTCTTCCGGGGTTTGATTTTTACTTCCTGTCCATTGTATGCACCAGTCCACTGCTCCAATATAACTATAATGTTCTAATAAACTCGGACCCCATACGGTTTTCCACTCATCCCACAGTGTAGTTTGGCTCGTAATATTTTGGCAATCTTGTAACTCATTATACTGACACCACCCTACATCATTAAACCCTCTTATACGGGTAAATTTGCTGTTGGGCAGTTTCATACAATCTTCTTCAGGTCGGGCGGCTACCTTTTGGGCAGTCTTTTGACATACCGTAGATGTGTTGTCTACCATCTCAGGTAGTAATGCAATGGGAATAATTCCCCACGGAATTGGTTCTCCTGCTGCTTGTGGGAGGGGCAAGCATGCTGTAATTCGGGACACATTCTGGACTTTTCCAAAATCTCTAATTAACCCTACCACTAAATTCTCCTGTTCGTGACTTGGAGACCCAGCTACTCCTGTATCTCTCGGCTCTCTATGCTTCCTGCCTACTATGTGAGTGAGCCTGACTTCATGTTGTAGACGCAACTCAGCTTCCACTATCCTTATCCCATAATCAGCCTCAATTTCACACATTACTAAACACAAATACTTCCCTTCAAAAGAGCCAATTTGAGGATTACTAATATTCAACCGTCCCGTACCGTTTCCAGACTGTTCCCACCAGCTAACTTCTTGGTCTATTTTATCCCATGACCTTTGGTTGTTTTCTTTCCAATATTCAACTCGCAATCCCTGGCCACATTCTCGTTTTAACACAAATGAGCAGTTTACCTTCAAAAGAGATCCATCCCACATGTCTTGTACAGCCCAGGTGGGTTTCACTTCTACAGATTCCTGGGATGGAGTTTCATTCCTCAATTTCCAGGGCACTACTCTCAATTTAACTTGCTTGTAATCAAAACTTTTCCGGAATTTTACAATGCACATGTATACTGCCATATCTTCTTGGCTTACTCGCTTCAGTTGTAATGTGGTGTTTCCTTTTTGTGCATCCTTATCCCAAACTGTGAAAATATTTGCTTCTGGATAATCAGGACCTTTCTTCCAAGTTGCCTGTATATTCCGGACTTCAGCTTTCTGGTCATTCATTACGGAACAGGTCAAGTTCACATCCATTCTTTCCATAACACCAACCACTGGTTTGGTAACTGCAACCACAATAGAGCTGTTAACAAGAATGGGTTTCGTTATTACCAGTAACAAAACAATCAAGAGGGCTGTTTTAATCAAGAGGGCTACTTTTTGCGAAATATCACCCGTGTTGGAGAGACTATCTGAGTCTCCCATTGTACAGGGACTTTCTTGACTCGAGTGTAGTGGATCCATGAGTCGATCCCTTCGACCTTTACTGCAGTGTAAGTTGTCAGGATCACTTGGCGGGGCCCGTCCCATGTCTCCTTCAAAGGGTGGGTGGACCAATTCTTCACATAGACTTGGTCTCCTGGTTGAATGTCATGCACCGGATTTTCCAGTGGTAAAGGTCGGTTCCACTGCAAGGTTCCCCTTAAAGCATTAAGAGTTTTGTTTAGCGACATGACATAACCAAAGATTGTCTGATCACCCTGCACGTGCAAATCTCCTTTCAACACATTTGCATGGTACGGTTTCCCATATAGAATTTCATATGGACTGACACCCACTCGCTCCCTGGGTTTGATTCTGATTCTGAGCAATGCCAATGGCAGTGCCTGTGGCCACTGTATTTTTGCCTCTTGGCAAATTTTCTTGATTTGCCCCTTAATTGTTTGATTCATCCGCTCTACCTGGCCACTTGACTGAGGTCGCCAAGGGGTGTGTAAGTCCCAAGATATATCTAACATCCTGGCCACCTCTTGTACTATTCCTGCTACAAAGTGTGGGCCTCTATCTGATGACAGTCCTAACGGTACCCCAAATCTTGGAATGATTTCTTTCAACAGTGTTTTGACTACTTCCTTTGCCTGATTGGTTCGACAAGGAAAAGCTTCAGGCCATCCTGAGAAAGTGCATACATACACTAAAAGATACTTGAAGTTCTGTGCTTTTGGTAATTCTGAAAAATCTACTTGCCAGTAATCTCCTGGTTCTGGTCCCACTTGTAATTTCCCCAACTGGATCTGCTTCCTAACTATTGGATTATTCTTCAAACAAGTGGGACACATGGCATTCACCCGTTTTGCCAATGTTAACATCTGGTTAGAAATTACTTCTCTTTTTAGAAATTTTACCAATGCCTCTGCTCCCCAATGGCATTTATTATGTTCAGTTTCTAAAATGGCTCTCATAATTCGGGTGGGAACCACAACTTGTCCCATGGCTGTTACATACCATCCAGTTGCATTCTTCTGTGCTCTCAGCAGTGATGCTAGTTTTTCATCATCCGGGGAATACTTCGGTTCTTGAGTCAAATGTGGAGTTACAGGACTCACCTTAGTGGGTATCAGGGCCATTTGGGTCCACACTTCTCTGGCCACTTCTCGTGCTGTGACATCAGCCAATCTGTTTCCTCGATATATTTTTCCTTCTTCCTTCTGGTGACCTCTCACATGCATTATTGCAACCTTTTCAGGTCGGTGTACTGCATCTAGCAAGGCTAGAATTTCAGTTCTATATTTGATGGTAGTTCCCTGAGAGTTCAATAACCCTCGTTCTTTCCACAGAGCACCATGAATATGCACAACCCCGAAAGCATATTTTGAATCAGTCCATATATTCACTTTCTTTCCGGAACTTAATATTAGGGCTCTAGTGAGTCCAATGATCTCAGCTCGCCGAGCTGACGTTCCAGGGACCAAAGCCTTTGCTTCCACTACAGTGGTAGCTGTTACCACCGCATATCCCGCATACCTGGTACCATTTTCCACAAAGCTGGACCCGTCAGTAAACAGTTCCCAATCCGGATCTTCCATTGGAACATCTTTCAAATCTATTCGGCTGGCATGCACTTGTTGAATCACCTCCATGCAGTCATGTGCCAATTCTCCTTCTTCCTGCTCACTGCGGAGAAATTCTGCTGGATTAACATGAATAGTCATTTTTAGATCCACATCATCTTGTTCTCTCAGGATTGCTTGGTATTGCAGCATCCTGCTGGATGAAAGCCAGTGACCCCCCTTTTGTTCCAGGACTGCCAGTACCATGTGAGGCACAAATACCTCTATTCTCCTGCCCAAAGTTAATTTCCTGGCTTCCTGGATGAGGATCACTGTGGCCGTAACTGCCCGCAAGCATGACGGCCAACCAGCACTTACCGTATCTAGTTGTTTCGAAAAATACCCTACCGGGCGTTTCCATGAACCAAGTCTCTGAGCTAGCACTCCCAGTGCCAGTTTCTGTCTCTCATTTACATACAACTGAAAGTCTTTATTTAAATCGGGGAGGCCTAATGCCGGAGCTTCTCTCAAGGCTTGTTTCAAGTCTTCAAAGGCCTTTTTCCTCTGTCGATCCCAGCTCAACTGCGGTTCCTTCAGAGCTTCATATAATGGTTTAGCTAGAAGTCCAAAATTCAGAATCCACAGCCTGCACCATCCCACCATTACCAGAAAAGACCTTAGTTCCTGATGGTTCCTGGGAAGGGGAATAGCACAAATAGCTTCCACTCGATTGACTCCCAATCGTCTCTGGCCTTGGGTGATCTCACATCCCAAATATATTACACTTTCCTTTATCAGTTGTGCCTTTTCTTTTGACACTCGGTAGCCTGCCTGGCCCAACATATTCAACAGAGCAATAGTCAATTTCAGGCACAATCTTTTTTCTGCTGTTGCCAAAAAGATATCATCCACATACTGGAGAACAACATAAGAGGAAGGTAACTCTCTTACCTCAGCAGTCTTCCACTCTTCTAATTCCTTTGCCAATTGATTTCCAAATATTGTAGGGCTGTTTTTGAATCCTTGCGGCAATCGAGACCAGGTGAGCTGTCTCTTCCTTCCAGTGTCAGGATTTTCCCATTCAAATGCGAAATATTTCCTACTCTCCAATGCCAGAGGGATGCAGAAGAAAGCATCTTTCAAATCAATAACAGAAAACCATTTAAATTTTTCTGACACAGATGTTAATAGAGTATACAGATTGGCAACAACTGGGTGAATGTCTTTGACAATATTATTAACTGCCCTTAAATCCTGCACTAGCCGATACTTACCATTCGGTTTCCTAACTGGAAAAATAGGAGTGTTAATGTCTGATTCACATTCCTGCAAAATTCCTTGTGCTAAAAACTGAGTTATCAAAGGAGCGACACCCTGTTTAGCTTCTAATTTGATTGGGTATTGTTTTATTCTCACTGGCTGAGCACCTTCTTTTAATTCTACTACCACCGGCTGAGCAGCTTTTGATTTTCCCGGGTTCCCCGACTCCCATACCCAAGGTACCACAGCGTGATCTACTTCAATAGGAATAGGAGAGGGATCAATTTCTTTTATTACAAACAATTTAGCAATTTCTTCTCCCGGAACCTCTAATTTTACTCTCCCATTTTCAAATATAATTCTGACATTTAATGATGACAACAAATCTCTGCCAAGCAATGGCTTGGGGCAATTAGGCATATACAAAAACTGATGGTCTAATTCTTTTCCTCCAAATCTCAAATTTAATGGTTGTAAGAAGGGTCTTTCTTCTAATTGTCCCGTTGCTCCCACCACCTGTATGGTAGTATCACTAATAGGTCCCAACCTTTTGTTTAAAACTGAATGTGTTGCCCCCGTATCCACGATAAACTCTTGTTCTTTCCCATCAATATCAATCCTGACCTTCAAGTCCTGTTCTAGTCAGCTTTGATTCTGATAATTCACCAACACAAATGCTTGGGCACCACCTTCTGGATTCACAGGGTAACCTGTTGGTCCATTCACTGGCATTCCTCCCAGTCCAGCTTTCACTGGGCACTCATTTTTCCAATGTCCTATCTGACGACAGAACGCGCATTGATTGGGAGCAATCCCTCCTTGCTGGGGACCAGGAGGGGCCATCCCCCGTCCCCCGAAATTGACATTCTGGAATCCTGCCCTGCCACGTCCAGAGCCACGACCGCGCCCAAAACCACCTCTGCCTCTTCCTCTATTACCGGCTTGCTGCATTATAGCTAATAGATTCGCTTGCTGTTTCTTGGCCGTTTCTTTCTCTCTGTTATGATAAACCTTCCAAGCCACTTCTAGTATTTTATCTAAGTCCCGAGTATCCTGACCCTCTAATTTTTTGCAGTTTTTTGACGTATATCTTCCTGTGCCTGACCCAAAAAGATTAAAGCAAGCTGCAACTTTCCTGCTTCACTGTCGATATCCAAATCAGTGAAGCGACTAGCAGTCTCCTTAAGGCGTTCTAAAAATGCCGAAGGAGATTCATTCTTATCCTGCTTGACCGAATACAACCTCGACCAATTTAGTGTTTTTGGCATCCCAGTCCTGATTCCTTCCACCAACAACTCCTGGTACGCCCTGATAGATTCCATCCCTTCAGCCTTGTTCGGGTCCCATCCCGGATCATCACTCAGAACTACGTCATTCACGGTTTCCCCAACTCGATACAGTCTAATCATTTCCCGAGCACGCTCTTTCATGGCCCGCAACACCATCCCTTTCTCAGTGGAATCCATTAGGGTATCTAATAAAACCTGCATGTCATTCCAGTCCAGGTTCTGAGTTCTAACAATCATCTTAACCACCCGTGCCACTCTTTCAGGATTCTCACGGTAATTACCTGCTGACTGCTTCCAAATCACCAAATCTCCTGGAGAGAAAGGTACTTTTACAACCACTTTCTCTTTTTGGGGTCCCACTGCTTCCCTTAAAGGGGCGATAAACTGGGGTCCCCCATGATTTTTACGTCCCTGTCTAGTTCGTGCTGCGAGGGGAGTATTTCGCGGGGAAGGGATTGGAAGACGTATAGCAACCTTTTTAGCATTTCCTGGTGCCACTGTAATGTTTGTCGCCTCCTCATCCTCCCCATCCTCCTCCTCCGAACTACTTCCAGGTAACGGCGGATACAGCGAGGGATGAAGTGAGGCAGAAGGGAGGGGTGAAACGGTAGGAAGGGGTGAAGCAGAAGGGAGGGGGGCAGTGGAAGGTGCGCCTGGTGACACCAGTAAAGACAAATCTTCTTCTGTCCGGGATTTTAAAGCTAAACACCGCACATTCCTTTTTACAACACTTCTCCCCCCCGCACTCAGATTCTTTCATCTCCAGCACCATTACTCCGCACTCGGTTTGCCACTCCTTTTTTACGACGCAGTAAATGAAACAAGTCTAAATACTGTATTTCATCCCATTTTTCACTGTCCTCCAAATAACGCATTAACGAATTTATGGTGTCAAAGTCCACAGTACCATTCTCTGGCCATGACGGCCCTTCTCGCTTATATTCAGGCCACCAATGATTACAATAATCAATCATTTTATCTTTACTCATCTCCTGGAAAAACCCTTCACTTTTCCACCTCTTTAGTAAACATCCCAGCGGGGTATTTTCTGGGATACCTTTATCAGATTGAACCATCGACTTATCAGACTGAACCATAAATTTAAGTGCCTTAAATGCCATTTTAAACCTTACTTGCTATTTCGGTAACCAATAGCAACAACCAATATGCAGCAATATACGAAGTAATAAAAACCACAATCAATACTGACAGCCCAACAAAATCTATCATACCACACACTCACACACAATCTCTCCAATACTGAGGTAGTTTCACTTTTAGCAGCAACAACCTACAAACACCTAAACAATAAATCAACAACACACTATCATATCAACCAATAAGCAGCAATATACAAAACCACAATCAATATTTACAGTTTAACAAATTTAAGCAAACCACATACAGCAACAAAAGGGACTTAATACCAGATAAATACCAGACCAATCCCACTTGCCGCTACCCGATGCCGCGAGGGGCAAGTGCCGGACCTGCGCAGCTTTCGCCGCGTCTGACAGCCGGCGCCTAGGCTTACCAACCAGACGTCTTAGCCCAACTCTGTGAGGATCGCCGCCTCGTCTTATGAGCAGGCACCCAAACCAGAAAATAAAGCACCTTCGGGCTTACCTTTCGCAGTCGTCCGCCAGGTGCGGGGGTCGGGCACGAACCGATGACTCCCCGAGAATCACTCGGTGCCGGCGTGGAGTGGATCAGAACGCGAACCGCCCCAGGCACCTTCGGAGTCCTGCCGCGGTCGCCAGAAAACTGTTGCCCGATCCGAAGAAAACACAAACAACCGAAGTCGTTTATGCGGTGCTTTATTGAGGGCCCGGGAGCCTGTGGACTAGCGTCCAAAGACAGAGCCCCATTTCACAGAAAAATCGCAGGGTTTTTATATGTTTTCTACATGATTTCTTCATCATCACAAACTTTCACTACTTGGTACGATTATCTCTTTAACCTTTAAATTTTGCCAACAGGTACATTCCTTAGATTATCTCCTAGTTACACTGCTTACATTGCAATATCTGCTATATAGTTCATCTGCAGGTTACATGCGGCCTACCAAGCCTTAGCATGACTACTACTAATGTCAACTAATGCTAACTGTTAACGTTTGCTACTTTCTTAATAATACAGTTTATTGAATCAAATGGCAACAGGCACCCAATGTGACTTTTCACACACAAACTTCAAAGTTTTCACTTTGCACATGAAACATATGCCCTGATGGTTATTAAAGCAACAATACCAGGGTCTACCCACGGTTAAAACAAATATTAATCACTTCGCACTCAGGCACAAGACTCCTCATTTACATTTGGGTTTGCCCCACACTGACTCGAGTCGCTTCGCCTTTTTCCGGCTGCCCCAGTCGCCCGAGGTCGGAACCGCGGATAGGGCTCCACACTCGCTCCGTACCTCTGGTGCGTCTCACTCGCTCATTCACACACCAAACACACTCAGTGACTCAACGTGTCCGGACTTAGCATTCACACAAAACAAGGGTTCGCTCTACTCAACCCCAGAGTGGGCTGCCCTATCAGCTCAGCGAGAACCCCCCCTTGTTGGCCGCGCTATCGGCCAGGATCGATCCCTTTCCCTCTGTCCCCGACCCCTCCTGGCCAGGTGCTTGCAAGCCCAGCGGGACTGTGCTGTACGACAGACGTCTCTGGTTGCTTTACCAGCAGCTCTCCCCTTGATATTTCATTCATACCTTTACCCGCAGGCCGGCAGGTTGTTGTCTGTCCCCGCGGTGAGCGAACCGAGGTTTGGGGTCCCTCCCGGAAAGTCCTGGGGGCACGCCAGGGAGTCCGTTCCTCGGCCACTCCCACAGCCAGACAGAGACCCTCCTGGCTGGCTCGCCAAAATGAAGTGCGGAATAAAAGGAACCCTATAACTCGCAGAGTAGTTATAAGAGCAGGTATGAATTTATTCAGCGCTGAGGTGCATGGGGATATCTCCTCCAAAAAGCATGCACACCTTTTTGATTGGGTTTTCCCTTTTTATCCTTTACAGAGCAGGTTTACACGATACGCCTAATACATATTAATTTCCTAACCCCGCCTGGCAAAACCTGGGAGTTTTGAACTGTTATAAATGCAAAGGCAATTTTGGGATAAAATCAAAGAGAAATTTATTAATAAACAACATAGGAAAAAAAAAAACAGAGAGAAAAACCACAATAAAAATGATCAGCGCAGCGCTGGGTGGACAGGACCTACACCCGAGGTGTAGGTTTCCCAAGTCCACGTCTGAGCGCTCTCAGGCTTGGGGTTTTATAGGATTTTTAAGTCCTCAGGCTAAAATTCCAAGCAGGCTCTATTCACCAAGTGTTCTTGATTGTTTGGTGAATAGATTTCCTGGCTTGGAAGAATAGACCTAACTTGTGTCCGGACAGAGTCTCCTCATATGTAAAGAGACTCTGTATGTATTTTAATTTTGGGTTATCAAGGCAGAAGTGGTGTGATCCGGGGTTGGTGCCGATGGAAATCTCGGCGGAGTCTCCCCCTTTGTTTCCAGTGATTGTATCTCCAACACTGGTCTGACAGGTGGGTGATTCAGGACTAGCAGCGGATACTTTTTCTGAGGCTTGTCTTTGTCGACTTTGATTGTTTCACAACCGAGGTCTGCAGAGACGTTGGTCAGGTCCGGAGTTGGGTTCCTCCCCCGAGCTAGTCCTTTTGTTGTCTTTGATGGCTCCCATCCTGCCTATTTTCCGAGTTAATGTTTCTTATCTGGGTGTTGGCTACAATCCTTTTTCTTTCCGAGAAGAGCTCCCAGCCAGGTTTGGGAGGAAGGTTTCTTTTCTTTTTACATACACATCTTTGGTTTTTATTATTTTAACATATACATCTTATTTATATATCTTTACGAATTTTTATTTACACATAATTTATTACAGAACCGACTATATAAGTAAGTTCCAAACAATAAAACAAGCTGCTTGTCTATTGATCAAAGGAGGACTCGAGTTGTGGTATCTGTCTCCAACCCATGACCACACATAACAAGCCTGATTTACCAAAATATGGATATGATCTAGTATCAATATCCAACTGAGACAGACAAAGACTCTTTAACCGTTTTGGGGTTACAGAGTGGTATGTTTATTAACAGCTCTGGGCCAGTGCTGGGCCAGTGCTGCGTCTCCCCTTAATACGCACAGCCCAGAATACAGGTGAATACAGGCTTTTTATTTACAGAAATATTGAATACAAATGCATATTCATAACCCAGTTGCCACCCATTCTCCGGTTCTTATGCTAATTAGTAAAAAAGCAATTCAGCATGCGTAGTTTGTTCTTTGAAATGGGTTGGTAGTCTTATTATGAGGAGGGGTCACAAAAGGGAGGAAGGAATATATCTCTTCCTCCTCCTGACCTTTCTACTTTTTCAATGTAAAGTGACAAATAGACCCTTGGCTGGGCTCCTATTTTCATGTCTTCAATGAGTTTCTGATTTGCAATTGTCTTATATTTTTGAGGTTCCTTACCAGATTATTTGTTTCTCATTATAAGCCCAGCTGAATAAGCATAAAGTTGACAGATCATTAGTTATTAGCCAATGATTAACCTCTGATTTTAGCAAAGCCTTTCTATCTAATTTTAACGAGGCCCATCTATTTATTTTAATTAGATTTAGCAAGGCTTATTTTAAATTAAGGCCTCAAATTCTCTAAAATCTTAAATTCTTCAAAGTTTATGTTTCATTCAAGCATTAAAAACATTTGGGCTGCAGGTAGCACCAAAGAAGGTGCAGCAGCAAGCACCCTGGAAATATTTGGGACTCAAAATAATTAACCAGACTATACAGCTACAAACAATTCAGTTTTCAACCAAAATTCAGACACTAAATGATGCACAAAATCTTTTGGGTACCATCAACTGGGTCAGACCTCACTTAGGATTGATCAATTCACAACTAGCACATTTATTTGACCTCCTAAAAGGTGATCCAGAGTTAACTTCCCCCAGAAAATTAACCCCAGAGGCAAGAGCCACTCTCAAAACAGTAGGGCAAGCTATCATTGAATCATTAAAAAACAATATGACCATGGACTATTGGAGAAGATGAAACAGGGAAACCTTAGGAATGATTGTTTAGCAAAAGATTCTGAAAATATGAAGCCTAGAATCAAAATAGAAATGAAAGCTAGCTTTGAGTCATAGGATACTGAGTTAGTTACTATATAACCAAAGAACAATAGCCTAGCCAGCTGAAGAAGAATCCTTGTTGATAAAACAATACCCTTCTGCTGATAAAGAATCCAAAGATCAAGCAGCAAGAGAAGAAGTTGAAAAGTAGCTTTTAGAGTTTAAAATGTAACACTGTATGGTAATGTAGCAGTTCCTATAGGCTATATGTAAATCCTTTAGAATATGTGTCATGTAGTGGTTGGTTACTGGGAATTAGAATATTCACTATAGAAAAGGATATAATGTATTGTAACAAGAACTTTGCTCTCTTAACTCTTGCTCTCTTAACTTCTGCATCTCTTTTAATTCTTATTCCCTTCTCCCCTCTCCCCCTTCTCTTAACTTGCTCCCTTACTCCCTTCTCCTACACTCTCTCTCTCCCCTCTCCAGTCTCTCTCTCTCTCCCTGACCATGTGTATGCCTTGGCTGGCAGCGGAAACGGGTCTCTTCCTCCCTCTACCCATATAATAAATTGCTTATACCTGAACAGCTTTGTGGATGCTAACTCTGAAGCAGGCAGCAAAGTGCCTGTAGAATTGCAGGCCACATAGCTTTCTCAGTCCAGCCTGAGAAAGTAGCCTGAGAATTTATGGGGAGGATTTAAAACAATCCTCAGAGACAGAAAACAGCCTTGCCAGGTGCTGTTTGTCTGTCCCTTGTTTTCTTTGCAGGAGCAAGCCAGGGGGTGGTGTGCCCCACTGACCAATGATGGTAATGTAGTAGTTTGCTAACCAATAAGAGTTTCCTTTCTGTACTTTCCACGTATTGGTCTATAAAACAGACCTGAAGTAATAAACGAGAGAAATTCTCCTGATTGACTCCTAGAGAGTCTGTGTCGTCTCTTCCCAGCCATTCCTAATAGAGTGACATCTGGTGTCCGCCGACGTGATGTGCATCTGCTGAACCTTTGGGGGTTCAGTGAAAGCCAGCGAACAAAGAACCAGCCGCTTCCCCCAACAAGAGGGGTAAGTGAGAATCTCCCGGGCTCCCCTAGAGGGGGCTGAGTTTTTAAACCAACGGGATAGTGGAGCCCTGCCAGTGAGTGGGCTTGGAAGGGCTTATCTTGGCGAAGCAGAGCTTAAAGTCCTGGGTCTAAGCCGATAGCGTCTGCACCACTGCACTCGCGAGCCATCAAGATAGACAGTTCTCACAATGGGGAACTGCGATTCAGCTAATGAACAGCTTGTCTACTTTGCGTGGCAGGACGCCTTGCCGCACATGGGACTCAGTATTTCTAAAGAAGCTATGCGCGCTTTGTTCCAGTGGGTAAAAGCGCAAGGTTTTACTGTGACTGTGGATAATGCCTTTGATCTCGAGATTTGGCTGTTGGTGGGAGACCGCTTATGGTCTGAGTTAGCTAAAGGAAATACCGGGGCGTGCAGCTTGGCAGCAACGTGGGGGGTGCTTTTTAAAGCGCTGGAGCTTTGCCAGTCTAGAGACAGTGATACCGAGATGGAAAATTCGGATGCCGGGGGTGCCTCTTTTGTACGCCATGAGAGACTGGAGGATGAAACCGTAGACAAGCAGCATAGCGCTCCCTCGGCTCTGCCCGGACCCTTAGAGGACTTTAGCTGCGGGTGGAGGCAGTCTGTGCGCCAGAGATCTCCCTCTCCAAGATAGTTTGAGTGCCCGTCACCCGCGGAGCTGGGCGCGCAAACTTTGCCAACCGAGCAGCGACAGGACGGAAACTGCCCTCCTCCACCTGCGCCTGCCGAGCCTCCACCGGTGCCGCAAGCACCGCCCCGAGCAGCCGCGGGGGACCCTTTCTCCAGCCCCCCCGCACCCTCCGCGCTGCAACCTGCCGCAGTGGCGGGGGGAGAGGCCGCTCTGCATCCATCAGCGAAACCTGCCAGCGTGGCTGCGGGGGACCCTTTCTCCAGCCCCCCCGCACCCTCCGCGCTGCAACCCGCTGCAGTGGCGGGGGGAGGGGCCGCTCTGCATCCATCAGCGAAACCCACCGGCGCGGCGGGGGGGAAGCTCTCGGCCCCCCTGTGCCCGGCCGCTGGACCCGCGCATGGGCAAACCTCGCCGGGACACCCATCGCTGCTTCCCTCATCAGGGGGGTCCTCTCCAACCTCTGCACTGCCCCTGCACCGCCTCCTAGCAGCAGCGACACCGCCCACCACGGCAGAGGCGGGTGGAGACTCGTCTCTCCGTGCCCGGCCCGGGGCGGGAAAAGAAACAAAGCCACAAGCAAAGCCACTACCCGAGCCAACTACTGCGACTTTGTTGCTAAGGCAACCACCGCTGGAAACAGCAGCCGCTGAGCAACAGTTTCAGCGAGCAACACCAACAACTTTACAACAACTCTACACCGAACATGCAAGCTTCAAACCAGTCAGCAGCGCAGCTGCAAAACCCGACGAACAACAACAGCAGCCATGTAAACTCTACAAGTCCCTCAAAAGTCCCTCAATTATATTTGAGGGGAAAATCCAATGGACAAAAAAAAAAAAAAAAAAAAAAAAGGGGGGGATAAAAAGGGGATCAAAGCATCGTAAATTGCATTGTTAATTGATCTGTAAAAAGTTTATAGATTTTGCATAGTAGAATTAAGTAGAGTTTCACTGAGTTTAAATCTAAGTGTTCTTTTAACTTCCCTGTCGACAAGTTAGACTGTCAGTTTGAACAGACTAACAATGTTTTATATAGTGTGTGTGTTAGTTCACTAAACTAGTTGTATTAAAGTCAACCATCAAATCCTTGCAAAGAAAACAATCCTTAAACATCAAGAACATAAACCAAAATTCTAAATCAGTGTCCATGCCAAGTTCTGTTAAGAAAAACCTCTTGTGCTGTGTTTGTTCTCTTTCCTGCAAGGGCCCAGCAGAAAATTACAAACACTGCGTTTTTATTTTAAAAACTAAAAGGGTGAGTTGTGGATGCTAACTCTGAAGCAGGCAGCAAAGTGCCTGTAGAATTGCAGGCCACATAGCTTTCTCAGTCCAGCCTGAGAAAGTAGCCTGAGAATTCATGGGGAGGATTTAAAACAATTCTCAGAGACAGAAAACAGCCTTGCCAGGTGCTGTTTGTCTGTCCCTTGTTTTCTTTGCAGGAGAAAGTCAGGGAGTGGTGTGCCCCACTGACCAATGATGGTAATGTAGTAGTTTGCTAACCAATAAGAGTTTCCTCTCTGTACTTTCCACATATCGGTCTATAAAACAGACCTGAAGTAATAAACGAGAGAAATTCTCCTGATTGACTCCTAGAGAGTCTGTGTCGTCTCTTCCCAGCCGTTCCTAATAGAGCGACACAGCTTGACCCTGGAGAAGTCTCTCACCACATGTGATTTGTACATCTATAATGGACAAAGACCCTCTAACTAATTCAAGTTAGAAAGGGGTATGTTTATTCACCGGTGGGCATCATAGGGTCCTCCCCAAAAGGTGGAACCACCCCAAACAAGGTTCTCTTCCTTCTATTTGTTTCCTAAAATCTTACATACAATACATATGCATAACCTCAGCACCTCCCATCCTCATTCACTATTAAAATGAGTCTATTAGTCTTTCACGCGTGTGCAATTCTTCTCTTGATTTGGGTCGGTGGTCTCGAATTGGGGAAGTGGTCTTGAAAGATTAAGTCAGGAAGGTCTTCATCAGGTCTCTGTGACCCTCTGGCATGATCCAAGGTCCCCTGCTTGGTGATTGATTTGTACAGAGTCCAGGTGTTGACCATTGTTCTCACTGGTTTCAGTCTGTTCTTATAACGGTTCACTTATTCCACTTGCTTATATAAACAGGCTCATAATAGTAAACAATATAACAATCAGCTTTAGCTTAAGCATCTAATAATGATTAATTTACCATTTGCTTATCTGACTTGCATCTTGATCATTATAAATTGCTTATAACCTTTAGCTAAATCTTAACCCTTCAAAAATCATGATTCACACAGACAAGTCCACCTGATATGCCCAGAGGTGTGTATCACTGTATTTGTTCTCATTGTCAGTCTTCACCCTTCTGGTATTATAGGGCAGTGGGATACTCACTGGCCTGATCCTTTGCACATTCTAGAGTGGATGTTTTTACCTCATCAACCAAAAAATATGGCACCTACAGTATTTGAACTAATTGCACAATTAATTATCAAATGTTGTCACAGGTGTTTATAATTGAATGCTAGGGATCCTTCACAAATTATTATACCTGCGACACAAGAACACTTGGAATGGTGTTTTGCTAACAGCACAGCTGTGCAAAGTGCCCTGCAAAACTTCACAGGATGAATCACTTATCATTTACCAAGCCATAGATTGCTCAAGTTAAGTGGGGAAACTGCACTATCTCTTAAACCTCTGAATAGTTGAATACCCTTAAAGGGTGTTACAGTGTTTACTGATGGTTCTGGGAAAACAGGAAAAGCCATTGTAACATGGAAAGAGGAAGGTGAGTGGCAAACGTTGGAAAGTTATCAGAATGGATCACCCCAATTAGTGGAGCTGCATGCTGTGGCTATGGCTTTCCAACATTTTCCCCACCTTCCTCTAAATATAGTAACTGATTCTGCATACATAGCTGACATCACACAGAGACCAGACTGAGCACTATTAAAGGAAATGGACAATGCACAATTATTTAATTTGCTGAAAACTTTATGCCATAGCATCCAAGCCAGAACCTACCCTTATTATATCTTACACATCTGGAGTCACACAAATTTACCAGGTTTCATCACAGAGGGCAATGCTAGAGCAGACATTCTAGCAAGCCCTGCCTGGACAGCACCACAGCCAGACACGCTGGCACAAGCAAAGGCATCACAAGATTTCTTCCACCAAGGTGTTCGGGCCTTACAACAGCAATTCCAGTTGACAAACACAGAGGCTTGTAATATTAGCACCTAGGCTGTCTGCCAAGGCCACACTGCACCACTGCAGATGGGGATAAACCCTCGTGGAATGCATGCTTTGCAAATCTGGCAAACTGATGTCACACACATCCCTGAATTCAGACGTCTAAAATATGTACACTTATCCATTGACACTTTTTCATCAGCAATATGGGCTACAGTGCACACAGGAGAAAAGGGTTGGGATGCCATTGCACATTGGCGGTCAGCTTTTGCGGCTTTGGACATCCCTCACACCATCAAAACAGACAATGGCCCTGCATACATCTCACAGAAAACAAGACATTTCCTACAGCTCTGGGGTGTAGCACACCACACTGGTATTCCCAAATTAGCAACAGGACAAGCCATCGATGAAAGAGCACATGGCACTTTAAAACATATACTTGAAAAACAAAGGAGAGGAATGTCTGGTGACACCCCGCAGAGCAGGGTAGCTAAAGATATTAATACACTAAATCATTTAACAATATTAGAAAAGTCCCAGAACCCAGTCATTTAAAATCACTTTCTATCACTACAATCATCCGGCAATGATTGGTCGTCCAAGTCCAAGGTAATGGTGAAAGACCTTCTATAAGAATTCTGGTCAGAATGGTGAAAGTCTACCAGTAGGTGGGGAGGGCCGTGGAACCTCATTACCTGGGGACAGGGATATGCCTGTGTTTCCATGGACACCAGAACACATTGTGTACCTGCCAGATGTGTCCGTCCTGCCCTATGTCCTGCCTGGGACCACAAGCAGAATCCCCCTGATGGTCCCTCAACAGCCGTGATGGAGCAGTGTGAAGAGTGATCAGAACAACTTATACATCTACCTCATGAAAATCTGGGACTCTTGAAAAGACAGTTCATTTAAAGACTCTATTTGTTTACAAATTGTTTCTTCTGTTAATTTGGTTTTTCTCACAGTTCTAAAGGTTGAATGTTTTTTGTTTATAGAGTTAAGGTATAATTTCAGTTCTAAATGGTTTCTTGTTTTTTAGTGTTAAGTTGTAACTGTAAGTAATTAACCTGTGGCATGTTCGCCTGAAGGATTGTGATCTTGCCTGGCAGCTCCTGAAAATGCGTGCTAAAAACTCCATTTGTACATGAGACATTGCAGGCTGAGGGGAGCTAGGTTTGTCAAATTGAATGGAAAACCTCATTCAAATTAGTCCCATGTTGTTTCCTGTCACCCTGTCTGCAAAGGGCCCTTGCAAATAGGATAACAGAGAACACTTTGCATTTTTAATAAAAAGGAAAGGACTAATTGTCACAATATTGTCACAGTACAGCTGGTCTGAACTGGACAAGGTAAATCTGGCCATAACAAAAATCCAATTTGGCTAGCCTAATTCATTCCAGAACAAGTCCCCAGATAAGTTACAGGGGACCCTCAGCCATCCCTGTTTGAGATCAGATGCAAGCACACCACTGGCCAGAGATCTGGGCAGAGAGAGATCCCAAGCAATCAGCCATCTGAGCCCAGGAGATTCAAAAGCCCTGTAAAAGACAGCAGCCATATTAAACAAGAGCTGTTTGTCTGATGATTAAGAGAGGACTGGAGTAGCAATTTCTGTCTCCAACCCACGACCATATGTAACACGTCATCAATATTCACAGAACAAACAGTAAGTTGGATGCAATTGTTGGATGCAGTAATTCTTGGCTGGTGGTTGTGTTGCCTTTTTCCCAACCTGGAAATAAATCTCAAGATAATTTTAGTAAGGAAGTAATATAAAAGGGGATCTTTATTTGAAGGCCTTCAGAGGCAGTTATGGAAAGATGTCCACAGAATCCCCCCCACACACACAGGGGTGAGTATATATTTATAGGTTTTAGGAAATTAGCATAATTGATAAAAAGCAAAAATTAGGAGGACAAGTGGTGATGCAATTCCCCTCCAGGTCAAGCCCCTTCTCTGGAGCCCCCACCTTGGCACTAGCTATACTTTGTCCATGAAAATATATCTTGAAGAGTTGTTCTCAGCCTTGGTTCCCAGGAAGAACCAAGATAGCATAGGGGCCTTCTACCCCCCAGGGCTTGGAGCTCTGGAATTTATTTTGTCATTCTGCCCAGGGAAAGGCCATGGAAAATTACTGGGAAAACTAGCTACTAGAGAAAAACTAACTACTACTGGGAAAAATAGACTACAGAGCTACAAATATATGTGTGAAGAATACAGAGAACATCTAAAAGCAAAAAAGGCAAAACCTAAACCAGCATCAGTTGAATGCAGCAATTCTTAGCTGCTCCCTTCTCCAGTTCTCCAGTTCCTTTGACAGATAATTTCTGAATATAGTTAGGCTGTTCTTTAAACCCTCAGGCAAGACTGTCTTGGTGAGCTGGATCTTTTTCCCTGTTTCAGGATTCCTCCACTTAACAGCAAAGAATTTTTAGCCTTTCTATTCACAGGAATGCAGGAGAAGGTATTTTTAAAATTTAATACAGTAAACCCTCTTAAGTTATCTGCTATTCTCCTCCCTTTGTAAGATTTCAATAGATTCTTCTTAGGAGAGTTTGGCAAAGAAAGTAGCATTAGTGTGGACCTGATTTTCTGAGTCTGAGAGAGTTTTTCATCCTGTAAGTGTCTGATCTGTTCCCAAGGAAAAGTCTCTTGAGAACATTTTTCTCTCAAGGACCACTTTTGTAAATAACTTGGTTTTCTCAATACAATTCTGTACAGCTGTGCTGAGTGTGTTTTCTCTTGTTCCACAAATGGGACTAGAGAGGTGTTCTTCCCTTTACCAATCATGCTAAGTCTGTATTGGAACACCTTATAAAAGGAGTTTAAAAGTTGGGAAATAAATCCTTCTGATGATTCTCTTTCTGCCTGTTGAATTGAATCCATGCTACTTATTTCATGTCCAACAGCAGCACATTAGTATGCTACAAATTATTTCTAATTAACAGGGACTTCATTATTGCTGACGTGATCCAGTCCTATAGCGGACCCTGACCGAACCAACTGTGGGTGTGTTCAGCTGATCACCAAGGAGCTCCTTTCATCACTGGTATAGAACAGGTTAGCCTTTGTGAGCTGTTGGGAAGCATTTCTTATATATGGAGCAAAGTGCAATGAAATCCCAAAATCTGCATAAGGACTGTCTGTTGAGTATTACCAGAGAACAAGGTTATAAGCTCTAGCCCCAGAGACTTATATAGCTACTTATATGGGTCAGACAGATTTGTCCCTGGTACCCATTGGATGGTTCCTATGACCTTACTCACTGGCAAAAGTTTGGTGAATGTTTACAAACCCATGAAATTACTCATCACAATGTCCACCATGATGATATTATTACTTGGTGTGTGGTATATTCGGCTTTGCAACAATTTAAGGAAGCAGATCGTGTCCTTACAGATGCTCTGCCTACATGGCCATCAGATACTGTTGTTTTTGTTAATGAAACATCACCTGAGGAGAGTGAACTGCAGAAAAAGGATCCTTTTGACCCACGTCAAATTTACCCTGAACAAGAACCAGATTTATATCCTCCTCTAGACCCAGTATGTGCCATGGTGGGTTCTGCTCCTAGGGCGGAAGAAATATTGCAATCAGCACACAAAAAGGCTGCAGCAAATATTTTACATAGACCAGCGTCTTATACTATGCCTTATTCCTCTACTGATTATGATGAAGAAACAATGCCACCTATAGGACCTGACCTGGAAAGGCTTATACAGAAATGCAGAAGGCAAGCAGTGGAAGAGGGTGATATTGAACTTTTTCAAGCAATGCCTGTTGTATATTGTAATCAAAACCCACATAATGAACAATTGTCATATGAGATAGTAAAGGAACTGAGGCAATTGGTGAAAGAAAATGGTTTAAATTCCTTTCTTACTATAAATTTATTAGATGCAATTGTGAAAACACATAATATATTAGTGGTAGATTGGAAATCTCTTTAAAACAGTATTGACAGGAGGGCAGTAGCTGTCTGGTGGACAGAATTTGTAGATTTGGCTCAAACTCAGATGGTGAATAATGGTAATCAAAACCACCAATTAATATAACTGCATTACAGCTCTGTGGCACAGACACGTACGCTACTGTTTGGGCACAATTAAGGCTCCCACCACAAGCATGGGACCAATCTACTGTTTTTGCCACGCGTGTGCTACGAAAAGTACCTGATACAAAAGAATTTGAGCCCGGATTTGCTGATATTAGGCAAGGGCTTCAGGAACCATATATTACCTTTATTGACCAATTGCAATCAGCTCTTAGGTGGAAATTGATATGCAGGAAGCAGCTGATGCTACCTTAAAATCTCTTGCTTATAAAAATGCTAACAATGACTGTAAAACAGCCCTGAACCCGATACATAACCATGCTGATGTTAAAATTTCTGAATATATCAAGGCATGCGCTAATATTGGCTCAGAACAATATAAAGCAGAGCTAATTTCTACTGTGATAGCCCAACAACTGCAAGTGGCCAGAGCAGCTATTAAGTGCTTTGAATGCATGAAGCATAAACTTTGAAGAATTTAAGATATTAGAAAAACTAAAGCCTTAATTAAAATTAATCCTTGCTAAATCTAGTTAAAATAGATAGAGAGGCCCTACTAGAATCAAGAGCTAATCATTACCTAATAGCTAATTGTCTGTCAACCTTATGTTTGTTCAGCTGGGCTTGTAATGAGAAACAAAGAATCTTGTAAGGAACTTCAAGAACATAAGACAATTGCGAATCAGAAACTAACTGGAAACATGAAACTAGGAGCCTGGCCAGGGGTCCATTTGTCACTTTGTATTGAAAAGGTAGAAAGGTCAGAATGAGGAAGAGATATATTCCTCCCTTTTGTGACCTCTCCCCATAATAAGACCACTGACTCATTTCAAGGAACAAACTGAGCATGTTTAATTGTTTTTTTCTTAATTAGCATAGGAAACAGGGAGTGGGTGGTAACTGGGTTATGAATATGTATTTGTATTCAATATCTCAGTAAATAAAAAGTCTGTATTCACCTGCATTAGGGGCCATTTGTATTAAGGGGTGACCCTGCACGTTGGCCCAGTGCTGCCAATAAATATACACTCTGTAACCCTAATCGGTTAAAGAGTCTTTGTCCGTCTCAGTTGGATACTGATATTAGATCATATCCATATTTTGGGAAATCATGCTGGGAACAAGGGCATATTACGAAGCAGTGTCCAAGGGGACACAAAGGCGATAAAAAGTCCAATAAACCTTGTCCTCACTGCCAAAAAGGGTTTCATTGGAGCAATCAATGCTGGTCTAAATATGACAAAGACGGCAACCCTTTCTCAATGCAGGGAAACTCGAAAAGGGGCACACAATCCAGTTCCCCCCAATCCAATGGGACCACACTCAATCAGACGCCAATACAAGCAAAAACCTTACAAGGGGCACCCCCAGGAATGCCGGCCTGGACCTGGCCATCAGCACTACCACAATCCTGAGTGATATCTCAGTTCACCTGCTGCCTACCTCTGTGTGTGGACCATTGCCATTTCAAACACATGGTTTACTCCTGGAACACTCCTCTGACTCGATCTTCTCGAGTGTGGCCAGGCTAGCTCAGTGATGAGGTTTCTCTTCACTCGGGTTTTGAGCCAGCATATGTTTGTGGGGTTCACTGATTTTCTTCAAGAATTCAAGTCTATAGAGCGAGTAAAGAAATCAGGAGGGGACTCTCTGGTTTGCATTCCACAGTTTATTTCTGTGAAGGGGAATCCAAAGGACCAGAGACAAAGGATTTGGGGTCTGGGGGGTCTCTTTTAACAGGGTTTCTCGGAGGGAGGGAACATCATAGAAAGAACCAATTGTTTTTCTCAGTTAGTACATCTTACAAACTTTCTATAAATCAAGGTTACACACACCAAGATAAGAAATAACAGACACCAACTTCTTCAAATGCCCACAAAGGTATAGGAGTATTCTCCACAGAGGGGCAGAGGGGGAAAGAGGGGGGAGGCTGGTTTCCTGGCTACACAGGGGGGAAAGAAAGGAAAAGGAAGGTAAGCATGCTCTCCCAGCTTCAATAGCTCAGAGGCATTCTGGGACAGGAAAAACAAAGCTACAAACTTCCGTGTTGGAAAGAAGGGGCTCTCTTCTCCCAACCCCGTGCTTTCTTGGGCTAAAGAAACTTCAAGCAGCTGGAAATGCCAGCAGGGTCCTCTCTTTACTCTATCCGGCCTCTCGCCATGGAGCTGAGGAGAGAAACTTCAGTAACCATGGTAACTTGACGCCAGGTAAACAGTTAGGAGAAAGAGAAGCTGGGGGGGAAATCACAGCTAAAAGAGGGGAAAATATATATTTCAAGCTATCAACTACAACACTCTTCTACCACTCACATAGGACTATTTAGATTACCAGGAATCATTTATGCCGACTACAAAGGGGACATTAAAATCATGACTTGGACCCCTAATCCTCCTGTACAGTGGCACAGGGAAGCTGATTGACACAATTAATACTGCTGCCAGCGATTCTCTGTTCAGGACAGATCTTACAGCAACAACAAAATGCAGGAGGATTTGGGAGCACAATATTATGGTCAAAAATCATAGGGGTTCAAAAACCATTACTCACTTGTCAAATAGAATCTAAGTATTTTACAGGTTTAGTTGACACTGGAGGAGATGTTTCGAACATATCCCAAAAGGAATGAACCCCCCCCAGGGGCTTCTAGCACCTTCAACTGAGATCGTCGCAGGCACTCGTGGAGAGCAAAATCGCTTGCAGTCTACAAAACAACTGAAGATCATCAGCCTGGAAGGCAATACTGCCACCTTGTGGCTGCATGTACTCCTGATCCCCGGCACTTTGTCAGGGCAAGACCTTATGATGCAATGGAGTTTGATAATTTCAACACATTTTTGATAGGGGCACTGATGAAATCCCATGTCTCAAACTGACTTGGCTCTCAAGTAAGCCAGTTTGGATAAATCAGTGGCCCTTGTAAAGCAAGCAACTTCATCAAGCCCAAATCCTTGTACAACAACCATTATGTTTGGGTCACATAGTCCCTTCCACCATCCCATGGATACAACCTATTTTAGTTATTCCTAAAAAATACGAAAAGCGTAAGCTTTTACAGGATCTCTGGGCAATCAGTGCAGTCATGTCATCGGTGGGGGTGTTACAACCAGAAATACATAACCCCACGATGATTCCAGAACACTGAGAATTAGTGATTGTGGGAAATGGAAAAATGGAAAATTCCACAGATGCTGAAGGGTTCAATCTGCAGCCTTAGAAAGAGCTTGGGTTCATGTAATGATAAAGGTACACAAACACTAGGTAGAAAAATTATAAACTTATGTTCCTATAGTTGTAAGTAAGAATATGCTTTAAGTAACTATATTAGGCAAAATAGTGAGGTGTTTAAGCGGTAAAAATGTGACTTATAGAGTAGGCTAATGTTGATATATTTTATATATTAGTAAAGGCCTGTATGCACAAACCAGCCTGTGAAATAAGTCATGATATTAAAGGCTAAAGTCCTTGAAACCTTCCTGCAGAAGAGAGAGTAAAGCAAAACAATATCCTTCTGTGTAGGAGAAAAAATGTAAACCTGTGTGTGTTAGCCAATAGTAGCTTGCTCTGCCCGCGGACCCTGTAGAACCCTATAAAAGGTGTGCTAAAGATAGAAATAAACGGTGTTCACATTTACTTCTGTGAAGGCTGGTGAATAAACTGGCGGTCTTTCAAAATCTGGCACTCCGACCAGGGACCTCCTGCAGGCAGAGGGGCTTTGGAGCCAGCGGAGCGGATCTGGGCGCGGGAAGCCGTGGGCTTGGATCGGCACCGGATAGGCAGCCTGAACACGGTGAGACGCGGTGTGGTTGGACATGGAAATTCAGGTTGCTGGGGGAGACCGAGAGGTGGGGGCGTAGTAGAAGGGTCGCAACCTTCCCTCCCACGGTTTGCCGCTAGCATGGAAGTGGAATGTGCGGCGGCGGAAAAACTGCTTCTTAGCATCCTCGTTAAAGGAAGCGAAGCAGCCCGGGAAAAGGACCTGGATATGCTCATTATATGGGCTAATTGTCACGGGCATTTGCAGTGCCCACACTGCTTTTTGCGGTCAAAGGAAAACTTTTGTGGACTGATATATCGGTTCTGATATGGGAAATGGCAATTACAGAAAAGAGCAAGGACACTGTGTCTCTCGGTCGAACTTGGCAGATTGTAATTAATACCTTAAGAAACAGAAAAGCGAGATACGCTGAGGCTGTGAGCCCCGTAATTCTACCTGCGTCACAGCGGCAGATGCCTTTACCTCCCACTGCTTGGCAAGCACTCCTATCCATGCTGCCCTTGGAGAGAGGGAGGGAGAGTCAGAGAGAAGAAAGTAATGAGAAAAAAGTTCCACAGCTAACACTGAAACAATGAACAAAATCTGTTCAGTTATGGCAGGATGTGATACACCCAGGAATATTTGCTTCATTTTTGGAGTCACTTTTAACACTACAATCTTATTAAAGTTCCATCTTTACTACCCTGGAAGAAAAGAAGCCAAATTTAGACTGGTTTCCACCCGAACCAGGGGGACATGGGGGAGCACTGAGGTGGGCGCAGAGAACAAAGGCACCTTCGGGGTAGAGGCGGTGCAAGAAAAGTTCCAAGGCCACGCTGATAAGCCGCAGTGATCGCCATTGTTAGCACCTGGCCGTGAGAGACTTTTCATGTAACATCGCCTGCTTTTGTAAAATCGTGCCCTTTTTTCTTCTATCTGCAAACAGCAAGAGAGAAATTGAGAAAAAAAAAAAAAGCAAAAAAACCTGTATTTGTTAAAGTTAACTTTGTGAGGTTTTTTTTCCTTTCTCTCCGTTTTTCCTCTCTGTGAGAGTATGTGGAGGATGTGAAAGAAGATAACAGCAGCAGAGAGCAGCAGCAGCAGAGTGGGCAGTCCACCCCCCCACTCCCTTTCTAAGAAAAAGCACCAGGTTAATACCCAGTTTGTTACAAAGTCATGATTTATTGGGTTTTCAAAATGTTTTTATATACCCTTTCAGAGTTAATTTTGTGTTTTAAGTAATTATGAGTTTATGCAATTGCAGTATTTAGAGTTTTACTAGAGAAATTATTGTGGTTCTTAGAAAGTTAAAAAAAAACCAGAATTTTTTAACAGAAATTAACAGAAGTTGCCTTGCAATAATTAGTTTTAGAACCTAAGGTTAAAATATGGTGTGATTTACAGCTACTAGGAAAACCTTCCAATTAATGTTATCTACAGAAGAGACTTCTGGTTTAAAAAATAATTAGTTAAGAGAACTTTACTGTACAAGACAAAGTTAAGTTAGGGCATATATTATCTATTTGCTTGTTTTTCCATAATTTTAATAAGGTAATTTCAATGTGAGTCCTTTTGTTATATAAAACACATATAACTGCATATATACCAATTTGGATTTTGGATTTTAGTTTAAGAATTGGACTTAATGTTTCTGAAAAGTGCTACAAAAGCTGGATGGCAACTTGCCAAATCCTGTGTTGTGGTGGTTTTTCTCTAGAAAAACTGCACTTTAAAATCCTAACCAATTTGAGCATATACTAGGCAAATTCCTGTTATGAATGAGTATTTTTAGTAACATTTGCAGTTATTGTGAGTTATTCTCAAAGCTAGATGACATAGAATTGTGATGTATTTGTTACATTTTTATAATCTTTATAGTGAATCCATGTTATTGTTATATTGTGTTTAAAAAGTATATATCAAACTTTTAGTTGCTTTTTGTAGTAACAGAATAAGATTAAGTTATGTTTTTATTTAATATAGATTAAGTGTTAATAGAATTAAGAATAGTCAAGTTTTATTATGTTTAGGCTTGAATGTTTTTAAGTTTTATAACTTAGATATTCTTTTAAGGTTAATTTTTGTTATTTCCTTTTGTCATAATTATTATTAGGTTTAAATATTGTTTAATTTAAATTATTTTATGTTTTATTGGAGACACTTGTTTAAACTGCAAAGTATAGTTATTATCCTAGAGAAATGAAGATGACTACAACTGAAACAGCTGTGATAGAACACTGATGAACACCTGCTTGTGGATAGAAGTGAATGCAGTCTGTGACATCCTTGACTTCATCGGGAGTTCTATTGTTTGTTGCAATCTCTGCAGTTTTTGTTTGTTATAGCTTTCTTATTTTTCAGTGTTTCCAGAATTTTAAGAAGATGTACCATTGCTGAGGATCAGCTGCCATGGGGGAGGCTTCAGATTAAACCAACTGCTGAATGGTTTAATTGGTCTGGTACCTAACGCTTCTGATCATTTGATTTCTACAAATGCATTTCAACAGTTTGCTGTGCTGTAAGCATCTCATAGCTGCTACTATTGAGAACTTTGTTTTAGAAATGAGTTAAGAGGCATCTTTCCAGTTTAAAGCCTAGGCCCTGGCCAAGCCTTGACTTTACCTGGATGGAATGTTTGCCAACAGATCCAGATATTTTCTGTTCTAAATCAGTATTTGAGTCACTTTTTGACTCAGCAATTTCATCCTATTAATATGACAGCTGGATCAATTTTGAAGTGGGCTTGGAGAATCATTTCTGGAGGTGGTTATCCAATCCTTCACTGATTTTTTTTTTGTTTCTGTTTGTTTGCAAACTATGGGATGCTGGTGCAGTGTTTTAGTAATTAATAGTAGTTTAATATTTCATAAGTTATTAATAATGTTTATATTGAGAGTCTGCCAGCTATTCACCAGCCTTCACAGAAGTAAATGTGAACACCCTTTATTTCTATCTTTAGCACACCTTTTATAGGGTTCTACAGGGTCCGCGGGCAAAGCAAGCTACTATTGGCTAACGCAGACAGGTTTACATTTTTTCTCCTATACACAAGGATATTGTTTTTCTTTACTCTCTCTTCTGCAGGAAGGTTTCAAGGACTGTAGCCTTTAATATCACGACTTATTTCAAAGGCTGGTTTGTGCCTACAGGCCTTTACTAATATATAAAATATATCAACAGTGGCATCAGGAGAATGGAAAGTCATGAGAAAACTTTTCTTGTGGATAACTCTCCATAAAATGACAAAAAAAGACTCCTTTTCTGTACAAAGACTGATGAAAAGTTTATTGCAAAGTTGGGACTGCTTTAACCTCCAGGTTTTGTCTCTAGGTTTTCAGTTGGACAAAAGAAATTTGGGTGGTGTAGAGAATATTCTAGCAGACCAAGGACACAATATTTTATTCAAAGCCTGTTTGCACAACCCAGCTTATAGCCCCAAAGGCAGTGTCCTTGAAGTCTTCTGGAATAACGAGAATGAGGGAGAACAGTGAATGTGTAAACAAGAAAGAGGATGATAAGCAAAATACACAACTGCAGAATGAAGGAGGAGAGATCGATGTAAAGGTGCATGCAGATTTACATATAACCATTCATGTAAAAGTAAATGCGCATCAACAAGTTAGTTTAGCCAATAGTAGTTTTTCTTAAGCCACGTGAAACCTGTAAAACCCTATAAAAATGTACTTATAAGAACAATAAACAATGTTCACTCTTACCTCTATGAGGACTCTGAATATTCTGAGCAGTTTTCCATTAGGGTGGTGAGGAAGAAGGGATTCTGGAGGTTTTATTCTGGTTTCTTATTCTGGTAGTTTTGTTAATAAACTTCCTTTATTCCTTTTAAGTTTTAAGCCTGTGTTGCCCCTCCTAATCCATATCTCACAGCAATAAATGAGTAAGTTTTCTAGTGATATTTTAGCTAATGCTTTAAAACCACTACACAGCACCCATACGTGAATTTAAAGGAAGAACAACCACCGTAGGAAATTCTTCAGGGATAAATGCCACTCCACTTTCCTGTAGGCAAGTTCTCAGAGGGACTAGAAGCACTGATGTTTCTTCAGATCCTCTTGAAGGGACTTCCTGGTCATCATATTTAGAAGAAGTGAGCAAAGAGTACTATGACCAGAACTAGAGGGGCCCTGCCTCTGGCCAGGTGGAAGAAAGGCACAATTGGATCTATTTGACTCTGTGGATCTGATTGCCTGGCACATAAGACCCACCAGAACATAAGGCTTTAGTTGACACCAGTGCACAATGTACCCTGATGCCATCAAGCTATGTACGAGCAGAATCCATCTCTATTTCTGGGGTGACAAGGGGATCCAAACAGCTGACTGTACTGGAAGCTGAAGAAAGTCTGACTGGGTGTTGGAAACTGAAAAATAGAAACTTCTACAGATGCTGAAGGGTTTAATCTGCAGCCTTAGAAAGAGCTTGGATTGATGTAGTGGTGAAGGTACACAAACATTGGGTAAAGAAATTATAAACTTATGTTCCTATAATTATAAGTAAGAATATGCCTAGAGTAGATAAGAAATTAAGTAAAATAGTTTGAACTGTAATAGTGTGACTTATAGAGTAGGTTAGAGATCTAGAAACTATAATAGAGGTGTGTATGAGTACATGACCTGTCAGCTTATTGGCTAAGAGAGGGACGCAGTGCAGCAAAATTAAGTAAAGGTTGTTGGGGAGGATGAAACAGGGAAACCTTATGAATGTGATTGTTTGGCAGAAGATTCTGAAAATATGAAACCTAGAATCGAAATAGAAATGAAAGTTTGCTTTGAGTCATAAGATGCTGAGTACTAGTTACAATATGACCAAAGAACAATAGCCTAGCCAGCTAAAGGAGAATCCCTGTTGATGAAACAATGTCCTTCTGCTGATAGAGAATCCAAAGATCAAGAAGCAAGGGAAGAATTTGTAAAGCTTTTAGAGTTTGAAATGCAACACTGTATGTTAATGTAGTAATTCTCATAGGCTGTATGTAAATTCTTTAGTGTATGTATCTCGTAGTGATTGGTTACTGGGAATTAGAATATTCACTATAGGAAAGCATATAATGTATTGTAACAAGAACTTCGCTCTCTTAGTTCCTCCCTGCTCCTACCCCTCTCTTAGTTCTTCCCTGCTCTTACCCCTTTCTTGTTTTCCCTACTCTTACCCTCTTAGTTTTTCCCTCCCTTACCCTCTTGTTTTTCCCACTCTCTTGCCTCTTCTTTCTCCCTCTCTCCCTCTCTTACCCTCTTAGTTTTTCCCTCTTACCCCTCTCTTGTCCTCCCCTTCTCTCCTAAGCCTTCCTGGTTCTCCCCGATCTCTCTCATGCTCTCTTGATCCTTCCCTCCCCATCTTTAACCTCACCTCTCCTGCTCTCCCCGCACTCTCTCCCCTCCCCCGGGATCACGTGGACGCCGAGGCTGGTGGCGGACACGGGTGTCTCCCTCTTTTTACCCATGTAATAAACTGCTTATACCTGAACAGTTTGACCCAGGAGAAGTCTCTCACGGCGAGCGAGTGTTTTGTACATCAATAAAAGGTGATAGGTTAATAAGTGAAAACAAGCTTCATGTCAACTGCCTATTGGGCTAAAATGTTATATATTGCTGTGCAAAGAAGAAACTCATGTCTTCCTTGAGCTATGGCTGACTTGTTGCTCCTCTAAATCTCACATCTTGAGACTGATATCTTTTCTGGCTTACTTGAGCAATAAATCATTTCAAAGCAAGATGGTCCCATCCCTCGTTCTTCATCTCGACAACTGGGAATGAATGGCAAGACCACTCCATTGGGACTGGACCAGAGGCCCCGTGCAGCCTTGGCATAGGTTACCTCAGGGGAGAATATTTCAAGGACCCAAAAAGGCATTTGAGAATAGCTGCTGTGAAAGGAGAAGACATTAGACATTTGAACACTTTTCCTGGTCTCTCACAGGACCCTTCTGCTGTGGGACTGTTGAGAGTCAAAGAACAACAGCTACCAATCGCTACCACAACAGTGCACTGTCAACAACACTGCACCAACCAGGACTGGGTGTGTTGGAGTCTGAGATACAGACTGTGTGCCCTTGCTTTTAATATTTAGTTCCAAGATTCAAAGAAACACTGAATTTCATATAATATGAAATTCATGTGCATGTTTTCATGGTGATACATGAAAACAAATGTTAAAGTTAGATAGGAAATGTGTAAATGTGTAGATTAGAAAGTTTTTTAAATCACTGGGTGAAAAAGTAGTTTAGAGAACAGGAGACAAGATGGAGGATTTAGGGTGTTGTCTCTTGTCCTTCTTCTTTCTCCTTCATGTTCTTCTCCTAGGGGTGTTTGGGTAGTAGTAAGTGATTGGGTAGAAAATGTCACAGTGCAGCACACAGGTGTTGGGTCATTGGGTCACTAAGAAAAATAGCTTAGTTGGCATCTGTTAATTGGGTAAATGGACATATAAAAGACCTTGAAGAAGATCTTTGTTAGCCATTTTACCCCTTTTCTATCATAGTGCACATAGCTCCTTATACCTTGTAATGCTGATAAGAAAAAATAAACAACTGAGACCGAACGAGAGAAAAAACCGCCTCCCTCTCATCAATCTTCAGTTCAAAGGGAAAAAGAACCCAAATCAAAAAGTCCATAAACAGACATGGGTGAACACTACCCATGAGATGATTTGTGAACTGGAGAGCCAAGGAGTGCTCAGTAAGACTCACTCACCCTTTCATAGTCTTATATGGTGAGTGCATAAGTCCAATGGAAAGTGGAGACTTACAGTAGACTATCATGGCCTGAATGAAGTCACACCACCACTGAGTGCTGCTGCGCAGGACATGATGGAACTTCAGTATGAACTGGAGTCCAAGGCAGCAAAGTGCTGCCACCACTGACATTGCTAATGTGTTTTTCTCCATTCCTTTAGCAGCAGAGTGCAGGCCACAGTTTGCTTTCACCTGGAGGGGCACTCAGTACACCTGGAACTGACTGCTGTGGGGGTGGAAACACAGCCCCACTATTTGCCATGAACTGATCCAGACTGCATTGGAAAAGTGTAAGGCTCTAGAACATTTGCAATACATTGATGACATCATTGTGTGGGGCAACACAGAAGAGGAAGTCTTTGAGAAAGTGGAAAAAATAATCAAAATCCTCCCGAAGGCCAGTTTTGCCACAAAACAAAATAAAGTCAAGACACCTCCCCAGAAAATTCAATTTTTAGCAGTAGTGGCAAGATGGACATCATCAGATTCCAATGGATGTAGTCAACAAAATTTTTATCAGCTATGTCCCCACCAACCAGAAAAAAAGGAAAAACAGGCTTTCCTAGGTGCTGTGGGTTTTTGGAGGATGCATATGCCCTCACTATCATGTGACCAGAAAGAACTATTTCAAGTGGGGTCCTGAAAAACAACAAGCTTTTGAACAAATAAACAGGAAATTGTTCACACAGTAGCTCTTGGGCCAGTCAGGACAGGAGAAGTGTGCTCTGCACCACAGCTGGCAGGAATGGTCTTTCCTGGAATCTAGGAAAATGTACCTGGGGAGACTTGAGGATGACCTCTGGGGTTCTGGAGTTGGGGATACAAAGGATCCAAGGCCTGCTACACCCCAACTAAAAAAGAGATCCTGGCAGCTTCTAAAGGGGTTTGAGCTGCCTCAGAAGTGATTGGCACCAAAGCACAGCTTCTTCTGGCACCCTGACAGCCAGTGCTGAGCTGGATGTTCAAAGGGAAAGTCCCTTTCACACATCATGTCACCGATGCTATGTGGAATAAATGGGTTGTGCTGATCACACAGCCAGTTTAAATAGGAAACCCCAAATGCCTGGGGATGTTTGAAGTCATCACAAACTTGCCTGAAGGTGAAAATTTCAAATGATCACCAGAGGAGGAAAAGGTGACACGTGCTGAGAAGGCCGCACCATATAATCAGCTGCCAGAAAATAAAAAGCAACAAGCTCTCTTCACTTTTGGTTATTGCTGTATTGTAGGGCTACATTGAAAATAGAAAGATTCTGTATAGAGTCCATTGCAGTGAGTAGCAGAAGGTACCAAGGGACAAGGTGGATCAAGTCTTATCTCCTCTTTAGTCCCTTCTATCATACAGTAATGTATCATTTTGATTTTATTTTTATCCTTTGTGTCAGGGTTATGTTCCCACTGTGTCAATTTTATTCTCAAGGGGCTATCAGGGGGTATATCTATTGATGCTTCTGGGCTTACCCTTCCCTTGGGGGTTATTTTCGTGTTGACTTTGTGTCCCATTTTATAAGTTTTTCACACCACCTATGACATAGCCCTTACATTCGCACAGAACCCAAGGCTCACACCCAGGTCCACAACTCAAACACAAAATCTTTATTATCAATACATCTTATCCATTCAGCAGTTATACCTGCCAGTCACACTAGACAAAAAACAAACACACACCTCACGCACATTTACACAATAATAGTGTTACTAAATTAGATGTTTGCCTTCCTTTTCAAATGCTTAATCATAACACACTGACCTACCCCCAAAAGCAGTCCTAAATCCCTCTAAAAGTTCCTAAATTTAAAATCGTGAAACCCCTGTCAGATCTCTCAGGAAGTGTTTTTCACTTTGCAGTATAACACCCCAGACCAGCCCAACCCTTGCCTCAAGGGTATATTGGGTTTTCAGATTCTCAGCATCTCGCCTTTTGCAGACTCTGCACCAACTTTTTAACTTTCTCAACCCTCAATACAGACAAGATTCCTACAGGCAGTCAGACATGGGTCGATCACAGGACTAAAATTAGGATTCCTGTGGTCGAAATTACAGGCAATTCTAGTCCCCTTTGTTTCCTGAATTCCCATTTTAACCCCAAAACAGCTAATCCTCCTTCATTCCTGTCTATCACTCAGTCTCCAGCATTCACTTTGTCCCTTCACTGGTCACTTCCCTCAAAGGGAGACGGAACTGTGGTTAGAAGGACTCTACAATTCATTTCGCAGATTGGGGACTGTCCCATCTGTGTCTCACACACACACACACACACACACACACACACACACACACACACACACAGTCTCCCAGATTTTCCTTGACACCTTTTTACAATATACTTACCTGTCCGAGTCTTTGTGCACAGATTTAAAAGTTGATGCAGTTTCTTTGGGAGTTTTAACTCCCTTTTTCTTTTTTTGTCTCTTTTTAATCCCACTGAGCGAGGGTTAACCCACAGTCTCTCATAGCAGGAGACGACCGGGGCAGGCCACTGGAACTCAGCAGGGTACCCCCAGCACAGGACCCTTCGGAGCCACAGGGTCTCGGGGGGTTTATCTCAGTGGAACCTCCACATTGTGAAAAACAAAGTTCACACTTCAGAATTTTAAAATAGTTTAATAAGGGATAAAAGAAGGGACAAAAATATCTAGTGCTGGGGTGTCTCTGGACAGTTAGCCAGAGAGCACCCCATAGATTTGAAACAGTGTTATCTTTATACTGAAACATCCCTGAGGCTCATGCATATTCATTTATTATTCAAACTTTCTTGGGAACTCTTGATATTTTCAGGCTCTCTTCTTGTTTGGTTTTTAGCCTCTGACCTGCCTGCAGGATATTCTATAGATTAGGTTTTCTCATGTTCCCATCCTGTTGTTTCACACTTCTCAAGCTGGAGTATTGATAAAACCTTCCTGGATGCTTATGCTCTGGTTTTTATTATTCCTATTGTGATAAACAGAGACCCTTTTGTTCGACTAAACATGCAGATATGATACTCTGTAATGCTATGTTCTGTAAAATCAAGATTGTTACTGACGCATGCATAGTTACTGATGCTTGTATAGTTACTGATGCTTGTATAGTTACTGACGTTTGTATAATTATCATGTCCTTGCTAAGATTCCTTGAATTCCAGAAAGTTACTGAGCTAAGCCTTTACAGAGAACAGTGAAGAAAGGTTAAAGGAAGATAAGGTAAAGAACGAACCCCTAGACCAATGAAGACGCATGCGCAGAAATACCCGAGAAAGGACACGTCATCGGAGAGCCGGACTGATTAAAAAGAGATACACGGAAAACGGAAGCACGGCCGCGGCGAAGCGGGATCGCTTCCCGGCTGTCCAGCGCTGTGTTTTGCTTATTGCTTGCTTGCTATAATTAATAAAACTTTTCTTTGATTAAACTTTAACACTCTCTCGAGTGTATTTATAACACCTATCACTTGGAGACATCAGTTAACAGATGTAAGGGAAAATTATTGTTTTTACACCATTCTTTAAGTTGATTACATGCAGGTATTTTTAGTCTTAGATTTTAACAAACTGTTAAAAAATAATGATACAATGTATTTATTGCATTACCATTCATATAAACTATACAGTGTATACATAAACTGACAGATTATACTATACAAAAGCAGTTAAAGTATAAATTGTACTATATCAAAATACTTGTGATACAAAAATTAATCTATGAATGCGAAAGCCAATATTATGTTGTCATCTATAACAACTAGATAAATATCTATCAATAATAATAAACAGTAATAAACAGTAATAAACATCTAACAGTAGTAATGTCTTGCACAATGGGGTATCATACAAAGAAAAATAATTATTACTGTGAACAGCTCTTTAGTCACAGAAGAGGAATCATTTAAAGCATGTTTTCATCTGCATCAGTCTGTTTTTTCAGTTGTTTCAGGAGCAGAAGCTTTCTTAACTCTGGAGTAGTGAGTCCAGGGTCCTTTGCCAGCCACTTTGACTGCAGTGAGGGTGGTCAGTAGAATTTGGAATGGTCCTCTCTGATGCGAAATCTTGGTCTTTTCAGGACCGAGTTCTTCTGGGATACTCCCTCACAGGGAGTTTCGCTATCTTAGTTCTGTGTCAGGAAGGATACTCCAAAGGCTCGTTAAGCTCTTGTTTCTCGTGTTTATTAATATATTATCAAAAGACTTGGCAAGTCTTCCCCAGACTTTCTGCTCAAGTTCAACCCACCATCACCTGGCTCAAATTGGCTCGAATGGCACAAAATGGCCTTGAAATACGCAGCTTTTTTTATCTTTATACTCATTTTCACCCAATTAACTATAGACATGTGTCGTATTATTTGGAACAGTGAGAAGCATGACACAGACTCTCTTGTGAGTTGAACAGGAGAGAGAGGTTTATTACCTCAGATCTTCTTTTATAGACCGATATGCGAAAGTACAGAAAGGTAAAACTTATTGGTTAGTGAACTAACACATTACTATCATTAGTCAGTGGAGTACACCACCCCTCGACCTTCTCTTGCAAGAAAACAAGAAACTGACAAACAGCACTTGCAAGGCTTTCTTCTATCTCTGATGATTGTTTTAATTCCTCCTTATGATTTCCCAGGCCACTTTCTGAGGCGAGACTGAGAAAGTTATGCAGCCTGCTTTTCCACAAGCACTGTGCTCCCTGCTTTTGCTCATATTTAGCATCCATAGACAGGTAAATTATTTTTAGTGATCCAATGACTCAACACCTGTGTGTTGCACTGCGGCATTCTCTATCCAATCACTTACTACTGCTATTTTTTTATATATGTTCCCCAGTCTCTCTGTAGCCACAGTCCACTCAGCTGCAGCTGAGAAAGAGGGAAAGATATTATAGCATGAACTAAAAGGACTAAAACGAGGCTCTCTCTTTCCTGAGATGGTATTCCAGCTTTATTCTGGGGATCGCATGGAGAAAGAGAAAGAAAATTAATAACGTGCTCCTTTTTGAAGTCAGGGAAAGGGGGGAGGGTTACAGTCTTACAGACAATGAGGAAAACTGGGGAGAAAGAGATAAAGGGAGGAAGCTAACATTCTATATTTCAGGGGTACATTCTTGGGTTATACCATTTTTCTAAATGCATTACAACATACTACTACCCAAAAACCTCTAAAAGAAGAAGATGAAGCAGAAAGGACAAGAGACATCACCCATAATCCTCCATCTTGTCTTCTGTTCTCTAAACTAGTTTAAACTCCAAACTTTAAATTTTTCACCCAGTGACTTAAGAAAACTCTCTAATTTACACACTCAAGCTTTTAGCTTTTCTATTTAACAGTTGTTTTCATGGTGTTATATGACATTCAGTGTTTTCTTGGATGTCAGAGCCAGGTATCAGAGATAAGGGCACGCACTCTGTGCCTCAGACTCCAACACTCTCCACTTGGCTTGTAGAGCATCACTGTTCCACCACTTAACATAGACCCAGTCTCCAGGTTGGAACTGATGTGCAGGTGTGTCCAGTCCTATAGGTCTGGATAGCATGATGTAATTCTGGAGCTTCTGCTAAGTGGAACTTAAAGCTATTAGATATCTCTGCAAATCAAGTTTCCTCTTCATGTGAATTTCACCTGGAATGTGTGTAATCTGATATGGTCTGCCATACAATATTTCATAGGGACTGATGTTATCCCTCCACCTTGATTTTATGTGGATTCTCAGTAAAGCTATAAGCAAGGCCTGAACCCATGTCATGTATGTTACCTGACAAATTTTGCTAATTTGTGTTTTGAGAGTCCCATCCATATGTTCAACTTTACCACTTGCTTGGGGTCTATAAGGTGCATGCAGATGCCAAGTAATTCCCAAAATCTGGCTAACTTCTTTAACCGCTGTTGCAACAAAGTGTGGTCCCCTATTTGATGACATCCCCAAGGGAACCCCAAATCTTGGAATTATATGATTGAGCAAAACTTTCATCACTTCCTTGACTGTGTTCGTGCGACAGGGGTAAGCTTCTGGCCATCCACTGAAGGTGTCAACTAATACCATTACATACCAGAACCCCTCCTTGCATGGTAACTCCATAAAGTCTATTTGCCAGTAATCTCCATGAAGATCCCCTGCTTTTGTTACTCCTAACACAACTCTTTTCCTTGTGTCAGGGTTGTTTTTACAGCAAATTTCACATTTGCTCACTACTGATTGTACAATGTCAGTCATTCCCTTTCCTACTGCTACCTTTTTTAGATGTTTCAGAAGATTTTCAAAACAAAAATGTGTGTTTTCATGTTCTCTTTGAGCTATCTCCCAAAGGATCAGGGGTGGGACTACAACCTGCTTGTCTGGTGTAACAGCCCATCCACTTTCTGTGATCTCATCTTTAAGGAACTTAACTAGTTTCTGGTCTGCTTGGTCATATTTTGGGGTGAATCCTGACAAATCAATCTCTTTTTGTGGAATTACTGTGAGAACACCTTTTTCTGCAATCCCTCTTGCTGCTTTATCAGCAAAGCAATTTCCCAGTTCTGGAGCAGTTTTCCCTTTTTGGTGACCTCTACAATGCATGATAGCTACTTCTGCAGGTTTTTTAATGCTCTCCAAGAGGGCAAGTATTTGCTCAACATGTTTGATTTGATTACCTTGAGCATTCAGGAGTCCTCTCTCCTTCCATATGGCTCCGCGGGTGTCATGGGGTTACTTTACCTTTAAGAAAGTTAAAGTTGCTGGGGACTGCTGGGAGTCTTTTCTCCTGACCAATTATCGGTCATTGCTGAGAATTGACAGCAGTTTTAGCCATTGAAAAGTAGAATCAACTTGTGAACCCCACCTTAAAGTGTACAACCAGAAGTCTGTGGCTCTCTTTGTTTTCTGGCTGTGAAAGGTAGCAGAGCTTCGGCCTCTCGGGCTCTGCCCGGCCACGTGTGGCCGGGCGGGAGCTGGGCTGGGCCTGCCGCGTCTCCCGTCTCCCGGCCGGGAGATGGGGCCTGCGGGAGCTTGCTCCGAGCCAAGCTAGGCCAGGCCGGTTCCTGGCTTGGCTGCAGGTTTTGCCGTGATGGAATTTACCAGAAAACTGCCAAGTAAAGAAGGAGAAGAACTCTAAGCCTGCTGCAAGCAGAGACGGTGACTATGCTTTCCAGAGCAGCTATGAGGAACTTTTCATTGCAGACAGCTCCAGCTCCTGTTCAGCAGAGATCACCGAACCATCTACAAAAGCTTGGGCAAGATTTTAACTCTTTCTTATCCAGATGAGACTTGCGGATTAATCTTTTTATCCAGAGAGAGAAAAGAAGAGTGATCAACATGAAAAGAGACTTTATAAACTACTAGTGGCAAGAAAGAAAAGAAACTTCAAGAAAGGTAGAGAATTAAGAAGATGCTTTAATTAAGCTGAAATATCTTTCTGTTAAAACTATGGGGATGGACAATGAAGTCCTGAAAAGAACTCCTTTAATTCATGATAGTGTATGGGGAGGAATAGAGTGTTCAAAGTGTAAATTTGAGTAAAAAGCAGAGTAATTGTGGTATAGTGAAGTGCTGGGAGATTTGAAGCCTTGAGAGGCAATGAGAAAACTGTTTTCTAGTGAAGCGCACAGAAACAGATGAAAAATACTTTTTGCCTTTGACTAACTTATCCTTAAAAAATACTATCCCTAAACATCATGACCCATAACACATTTCAGAGTGATGTGGAATGGGAGGAGTGAGCTTTGATAACAGCAGCTCTGAGCAGCTGATATCAAGGAAACAGAAAACTATAACAAAATAGCTTTCTTGTGAGAAACTCCATAAATTAACAGAAAGGAACTTCTGTTTCTCTACAGAAACTGAGGAAAAGACTATAGAAAGAATTGGGACTGTTTAAACCATCAAAATTATAAAGTTTTTGTCTCTGTTGTCATGTGAACAAAAGAATGAGTGAGAAATGAAAAGGTTTTTCTAAAAGTTTATTCTGGTGTTCTTATTCTTGTAGTTTGTCAATAAACTTTCTTTATTCCTTTTAAGTGTTATGCCTGATTTGCTCTTGTTTTAATCCATATCTCACAGCAAAAAATAAATAATCCTTTTTTCCCCTTTTTGTTAATTACTGGTTCAAAACCACGACAGCGGGCATGGACAACACTGAATGCATATTTAGAGTCAGTCCATATATTTACCTTCTTTCCTTTGCTCAGGTCTAGGGGTCTCATCAGTGCAATCAGTTCAGCTTTCTGTGATGACACATCTGCTGGCAGAGCCTTTGCCTTGATCACCTTGTCCTGTGTGGTCACTGCATTGCCTGTCATCCTTTTGCTGTTTTTCATGAAGCTGCTCCCATCTGTAAAAAGCTCCTAATCTGGATTTTCTAGGGGCATGTCCTTCAGGTCTGGTTGGCTAGAATAAACCTCTTCAACAGTCTGTAAACAGCCATGTTGAGGCTCATTGTCAATTAAAGTGGAGGACAGGAACATGGCAGGGTTAACAGCAGAAGTTGCTTTCAGGGTAACATTGTTATAAATGAAATGCAGCCAAAATTATCAATAACAATTTTATTGAAAAAATTGCAAAATCAAATTTTGGAAACAATTGGTGACCCCAACGTGATCTGAATTGAGATCCCAGACCCCCCCATTCCTCCGATCACAGGGTGCCCCCACTGAATTCAGCGGCCTGACAGAACTGGGAGATCTGGCAAACCAATCAGAAATGAACTAAATTTAAGCAAACAACCACAATCCAAAGAGGTCAAGAGCTAGCTCAGGAGCTCTCCACGAACTCCGGAAGACCAAAAAGGAAATCTTCCAAACCGCAGCAAAATTTGCTTATAAAAATCTGAGTGCACGAAGAACCCATGCAGGAAGAAGGCACCGTAAGTACCATGTGGTTGAGCAGGGCGATTGAGTGTGAATGAGACGTGATTTTATCACCAAGTGAGTGTGGACCCCACTGCTGCAGTTCTGTCCTCCTGCGAGGGAAACGGTCAGCCACGAAAACGTGTGGGGAATTCCTAAATCCTGTCGCCCTGAAAACTCAGCTTCTGAGCTTGCTAACATAGTTTTCTAAAGACTTTCCCAGGACAGTAACTGTAAACATAGATATGTGTACATTCTTTCTGTTACACGTCTTGTGATGGACATCTCTCATAGCCAGTGCAGTGAAAAAGTGTTATCCTGACCATCCAATCCCTGGCTGTGGTCAGGAGCCTATAAATCCTGGGGGGAAAAATAAACTTTCTCTTCTCTTCACCACACCTCGACCTGTGTCCGTGTGATCTATTCATCTTTAGCGGCAACAAAATCCCATCAAAAACCCGAACAACCAGGTAAAGTTTTGAGGAAGGTTTTGAGAAGGAAACACAGCTCACCTTGCAATCCCAAAGGATAAGGTTCCAGGGAGACGCATAAGAGTCATTCCCAACTGTTAAACCTAAAGACCAGACAGAACAGTTTTTTAGGGGGAGGGTTTTGGGAAAGGGACTCAGCTCACCCAAATGGAAAAGTTCCGGGGAGATGTGATCCAAGGGAAAAGGTTCCAGGGGGACACATAAGGGTAATTCCCAACTCCTGTTACCCAAAATCAAGCAGAGTGGTTTTAGGGGGAGGGTTTTGGGAAAGGGACTCAGCTCACCCAAAGGGAGAGGTTCCGGGAATGCACAGGGGAATTCCCAGCCCCCGTTAACCCAAAAACCAGAGTGGTTTTGGGAGAAGGAGGTGTTTTGGGAAAGGAAACCTGAATCACATTGTAAACCCAAAAATTTAGGAAGAATTTTTCGGGAGGGTAATAGAAAATACCCTGTTCACATCAAGGCCGAAACCAGGCAGGGTTTCCGAAGTTGATCGCAGGCAGCTAGGAGGGAAGGAGACTTTCCGGTGAGTTCAGGAACTGGTAAACCTCGTAGCCGAGTCGGAAAAGACAGTAAGGTTCGGGAAAATTTATAAGAGGGTCTACCTGAAAAAAACCGGCAAAAAAGGTTACAGGGGAGAGCTTGTTACCAGACGAAATCCCATGGGTTGGTCCCCCACTGGACTAGTAAGCTGGTAACATTAAGTAAGAATCAAAAGTAAAAGAAACACAGTATGGTTTAAATTTTTATAAACTAAACCAGAAAGAAAGTAAGAAAATGAGAAAATTTATGTGAAGAGTGTAGAGAAATATAGTTAAAGAAAAGACCAGGCATAGAAGTGCAAAACCGAGAACACGAGCAGGGATTGGCAGTAACTGCCTGCCCTGTGAAGCTGCGAGAGCTCTGGCTGCCTGTAGTGCTGCAGGCCGTGCCTGCCGGGAGCGCCGAAGCAGAGGAGAGCTGTTTAAACAATGTAACAAAACAAAAACTAGCTCTAGTATAAAGTGTGTGGTAAATAGAGTGAGCACAAAAAAAAAAAAAAAAAAAGAAAAGAAAAGAAAAGAAAAGGTAATAGCAGAATTTTTCCAGAAGAATAAAAATAACAACAGAAGCATTCCTCCCGAGCAAGGGAGGCCCAACCCAGACAGTAAAGATTTTTAAAAGGTGTCAAAAGCTCTCGTTGTAGCAGAGACCCACCAAACTAGAACCTTTGTTAACTTTTAAAGTGAGTCTAGATCGAAAAGAGGTGTGTCTTAATAAAAGCAAAGCCTCTCAATCCTCCTTAATTTTTATCCCTGAAGGGGAAAATTATAAAAAATTTTTGATTGTTCAAAAGAGTTGTGAAAGTTGTAGTTTCTTCTGTAAGCTCAGAAGTTTAAACACATCTTTCTCTGAAAGAATTGTAGAAAATTGTAGTAAATGAACTTAAAGATTTAATTCATTTATCTACATAGAGTTTTTTTCAGAGCTGAAAGGCTCTTGTTTAGAGGGACCACACCCCTCTGCTTTTGGGTATTTTGTTCAAAAACAAAAAGCCAGAATTGGCAGATTTTAGTTGTGAAGCCAATTCTGCAACTCTTACCTTGTAGGATAGTGTTATCCCTATGCAAACCTAAGTGTTTGTCATGTAGCTTCCTCTGTGAAAGCTATTTAAAAAAAAAAAAAAACTTTAAAGGAAAGTATTTTATTATCTTCCCTTAATAGAAGTTATTAAGAGTAAATTAAAATTGTATTGTTGAAAAAAAGGAGAGGTCTCTCTGCTGTAAAAAGTGAGTGATCTGTCTAAAAAGTAAATAAGAACAGAAAAACAGAAGCCAGAGATGAGTAGAGAGAGAACCCATAAATTGAGTTCAGAAAAAGAAGAAAGAAATAGCAGTAAATGTGTTTTGAAAAGCTTATGTTGTGAATTCATATTGTAAATATTGGCTTTTCGCAAGTATTATGATAAATGTTATATGCTATATGCTTTTGCTATATTCTTCTCTCTCTTAGCAAGTTATAGGCTTAGAAAGGAATTCTGAATGGTAGGGATATGTTTCATCTGGACAAGGCAAGATAATTCCAACAGGCAGGACAATGGGAGGACCAAGCTGTTTTCAGCAGAAGGACAGTGGAAACCAGGCTGTAATCAGCAGCAGGAAATGGAGACCAAACTGTTATCAGCAGCCAGGACCAGGCCGTTGGCAGCAGGGGAAGGATATGAAGCCCAGCTGTAAGTTTTTCACACTTACATTAGCCAAACTTTGAGAAGCAAGAGAAAAAGGAGAGAGAGAAGCTGAAAACTCCACCTCCTCACCACAAGCGTGTCTGCTGCAGCCCGGGGCTGACACTCTGCCTGCGGCTGTGCCGCCCATCCCCCGCGCTCAGCAGGGGCTTTTTCCACCTACAGAATCTGTGCCAAGAAAGCCCCAGCCCAAGCCACCTCTCTCAATACTGTGTCCACAGCTGCCAACAAGAAAAACTAACTCAGCCCTGCCGGGAGAGAAGCCGCTGCAACAAAAATCCCTGTGAAAAACAAAGTTCACTCCTGTAAAATTTTAAAAAGGTTTAATAAAGACAATAAGAGACATAGAGTAAAGCAAAGAGTTACGGCCGGGTGCCTTGGCGCGCTGCCAAGAGCACACCTGGTATCTTGGGAATACCCTTTTTATCCCCCACTGCTGTGAGGGGTTAATGCATGTTCAAAACGTGTCCCCTCCCTGGTTCCACCTTCTTAGAATATGCTCTTGCACAATTTTATTTTCTGCTGGTCAGCACTATTTTTGCTGGTCATCATTATTCTTGCTGATCAGCATTATTTTGGAGTTTGGTTTCCTTTCTTCTGGAAATGGTCACTGGTCGATAAGAGTCCGGGCCCCTCATCCTTCCTTTGAGGGTAGCTGGTCTTCATATCTTTCCCCCCTGCCAGCATCCTGGTACCGGCTTTTTGATAACCATTTGCTCTCCATTTCCTGCTGCTGATAATAGCCTGTTTTCCACAGCTTGATCCTCCCATTGTCTTGCCTGTTTATCTTGCCTTGTCCAGATGAAACATATCCTTACCATTCAGAATTCCTATCTAAGCCTATAACTTACTAAGAGAGAAAAGAATATAGTGAAAGCATATAATATATATATTTATCAGAATAATTGTGAAAAGCCAATATTTACAACATGAATTCACAACATCCCCAACAGTATAAAGTACACTAAATGTCCCACAAAATCCCTATCCAGACCCTAGAACAGTTTCTGTTCCAGACTCTGCCCACACCCCATTACTAAGAAATTCAAGTTTAAAAAAATCTATGAAGCTGATTCTGCTCTCATGGAGAACCTAACTGAATTATAAAAGTAGAAAAGAAAAACAGTATATTCCCAATGCAGATGCATCAAGAAGAAAAACAAAAAATTTGTTTGGAAAAGTAGTTTAGTGATTTAAATTATAGTATTTTTAGTAATTAACAGAGTTAAAGAGAAATTTGAAGGTGTTAGTAAGAGTTGTGCAAAATAGAGAGTAGAAAAAATGTGTTGGTAGTTTGTAGAGAGAGTCATACAAAGAAAGTGATGTTGAAGTGTGTTTCTTTTAGTGTGCAACTTGAAAAAGAGTTAGAAAAGAAGGGAGAAGCTGTTGAATGTAGTTTTACATGAATTTGTTTTAAATGTTGAAAGTGGTTGTAAGATGCCAAGAAAAAGAGATTTGCTTCTAATATTTAATAGAGAAAAATTAAATGTTTTAAAAGTTTGTAATAAAGTTCTCCAGTGAGAAAAAACAAAAACAACAAAAAAACCCCAGCTTTTTGAGAATTTCTAAAGTAAATGTAAAAATTTACTTGTCCAAGTGAGTAAATCAGTGCTATTTTAAAGTACTAATTGTATAACTTTATATTTCTTAAAAACGAGATTCACTTAATAAATTATAAAAAAAGAATTTAATATAAACAAAAAGACAATTAGGAGACAAAAGAAATAAAGCAAAGGGTTAAAACGGCCAGGTGCCTTGGCGAGTTGCCAGGAACACACTTGGTATCCCGGGAACACTCTTTTCATCCCACCCTGCTGTGAGGGGCTAATGCATATTCAAAGCATGTCCCCTCCCTGGTTCTGCCTTCTTAGATCATGCTTTTGTACAATTTTTACTTTCTGCTGGTCAGCATATTTTTTGCTGGTCATCATTATTCTAGCTGGTCAGCATTATTTGAAGTTTGGTTTCCTTTCTTTTGCAAATGGTCACTGCTGATAACCATCTGGGCCTCTCATCCTTCCTTTTGAGGGCAGCTGGGCTTCACATCTTCTGCTGATAACAGTTTGGGCTCTATTGTTCTTCTGATAACAGCTTGGGCCTTTGCACTGTCTTTGCCCTCTGGGGTTTCCTTGCCTTGTACCTAGGAAATTCTTTTAAGCTTAAGACTTGTTAGCAAGAAAAAAGTACATACATAGCTAAAAAGTATTTAACATATAAGATTCATCTGCGAAAGCCAATATCACAATACAAATTTATAACATATTAATAAAGATTTTAGTAATGTCTTTTATGTGTTTATTCAAAAATTTTGAGAGTATTTAGTCTTGTTTTTTTAAGCAATATAAAAAATATGTTGTTTAAATTCAAAGTACCAGAAAGAAAAATTGTAAACGATTGTGTTACCACTCCCACAGACAAACTAATAAAACTTTTAGAGTATTGTAAGATCAAGACCCCTTAAGTACTAAATGGTCAGTACAAGTTTGTGAATCACATGCAAGTATTTACAAACACTAAAGATTAAAAGAAAAAAACACAATAAGTTGTTTAAAAACCAATATGTCTGTGCTATTCGTGTATACATTTTAAATGTAATTATTGTAATGAGATTTAAGTTGTGCATTGTAAGAAAAATATAGATACAAAAACTTGTGTATAAAGTGTCTAAAAAAGTGTCCTGGGTTGATTATGATGTTAAATTGTATCCCCATTTGTCCACCTAACCCAGACACAGGTTTTGTATTCTTAAAATTTCATCTAAGAGTAAAAGTGAGTGGAAAAGAAGCACCGAGTCTGTTATCAGAGACTGTACTTGCTCCCCCCGCATCGGGAGTTTTGACTACAGCACAGACAGACAACAAGACACAGATCGCCTTGGCTTTCCAACTAGCCGGAGCAGAGAGGTCTTCCTAGACTGTTTTCTTTCCTTTTTCTGAAACGAATCGAACCTGCTCTGGACTGGGGACTCGGGGGAGCACCGGGAGCTTGCACCCATGGACTACCGGGAGCCCAGCCTGGGCAGCAGCATTTTCCAGCACCAAAGGGACTGATAACAGAGCGAACACCCACAGGAAAGAGACCCTCTGAAGTTTGTCATCTCTTCGGAACGGCAAGAGGTTTTGTAATTTGATATCGTTCATTTTTGTGCTGAGTAGTGCTGTGCCTGTGAAATAAACAGGTTTTTTTCCACTTATCTCAGAGGAATCTCTTCCCGAACCAGTTAGGGGGTGGGAGAAAAGGGCCATGTGGGTTTGTTTCCCGGGGAGAGCCCCACTGGAGGTTTTCTCCCAAATTTGCCCTAAACCAGGACAAATACAAAAAGGAAAAAGCCTGACTAGCTGTATCTTAGTGCTCGCTACAAACCTAAACTTACTAGAGCTAAATTCTCCAGAATCTACCTTTTTAAATTTAAAAAAAAAGATAAAGAAAAAAATCAAACTCACTAGCACAAGTCCTAGCAATCGAGTGCCAAAAGGAGAGTAATGTACCCTGTAACACAAACATTAAAAAGTTATCCAAGTGAGAAACCTTTAAAAGGTGATATGTAGCTCAGCCTAATCATAGAATCCCTGAAGAATACTCTTGCTGCCAAGAAGAAAATTTACCTAGCCGCTGGTTGCAACCCAGTGGGTGCAGGCAGAAGCAGAGGAGTACAACTGTGGAGAACCCTGATAATCCTGAGCCTACCCGTGTACCAGACAGATGACCTGTATTCAGAGCAGCTGCCCAGCGCTGAAAAGCAGAGCCCAGTGTATGTGTGAGCTGTACCTCAAGACTCTCCTGAAAGGACAAAGTGAGATTGAAAAGATAACATACCAAACCAAATATAATTGCCCAGATAACAAAAAGTAGGTACTGTGCCTATAATGGCACTCGATTTTAAATATGTGAATTAGAAGGGGAAAAAATATACTATAACCCCACTGCGAGGCCTAAGAGCAAACAGTCAAGCTTTCCATCAAAAAAAAAAAATAATTTCAATTCATGTAGTACAGAAACAAGATACTAAATAGACACCAAAAAACCCCTGTTTGTAACCAGTGTAACCATATGTCCTGGGTTGATTATGATGTTAAATTGTATCCCCATTCGTCCACCTAACCCAGAGACAGGTTTTATATTCTTAAATATAAAATTTATATGTATAAATTAAAAATAAACAAAAAATATAGTACAACAAAATCACGAATTATAATGGTGATATAGAAGGGGAAAGATTGTAATATATGTTGGTACAATTCAAGTTTTATTGTACACATATAAAATCAAGTATAAAAACATGTTTTATGTACAAAAACACAAGCAGATTGAAATTGCAAAAGCAGCTGCTGGAAAACCAGGAATTTACAAGAGGATGACCCAGCAATTAAGATAACACCGAGAAGTGAGTCCACCCAATCAAAATAAGCACTCTAACAACCCGGTGATTAAAGCCTGATACCGACCTGATCTGATTCTCCAGGACCATGCATCTCAAAGCCTGCTTCCCAAAAAAACCACTCAAACTTCATCTCCTTCTCAGAAAACTCATCAGCAGTAACTGCATAGCCTCAAGCTGAAAACACTGGATAAAACTCAGCTCTCCAAAAGACAGTTTGTGAACTTGGGGGAATCAGTGAGCCAGAGGCTGATTCAGAGTTCACCCAGCATTGACCCCGGGCTTGACACTGACAGTGATTGTGGTTGTTTCCAAAATTCGATTTTGCAAAATTTTCAATAAAATTGTTATTGATAAATTTGGCTGCATTTCATTTATAACGACATGATCCTGCTCTAATAACAGTGCTTGATATTTAAGCATCCAGTTACCAGAAAACCAATGCCCCCCTTTTTGTTCAAGTACAGCTGCTATGGCATGGGGTACATACACTACAATATGTTGCCAAAGGGTGAGTTTTCAGGCTTCCTGGATCAAGATGACAGTGGCTGCCTGTGCTGGTTTTGCATTAATTGATATTTGGGGAGGAGGGAAGAAGCCACCTAAGGAAATGATTTTTCTGAGAGAAGCTTCCTCTGTGCCTAGCAAAAAACAATAGCTGGCTAGCTCTGAGAATTGACAACCTATGAAACCATTTAGAAGATAGGTCTGGCTCTGTGAGATCCACATTTTAAAGACAGGCAAGCCTGGGAAAGCTCTCTCTTGCTTCTGGTTTTGAAGAGGTAACTGGCTGCCAGTTGGCCAGGCCCTGCTCTGCCGTGGCCTGTGCAGCCTGGCAGGGCTGGGCCAGACCCCAGAGGCTGTTGGGCAGGGGACAGGGGGACACTGGGCTCCGGCTGAGGCTGAGCCAGGTCCCAGCTGCTAACATCTGGCCGACACTAAGCCCTGCCCCACTGCTGGCCTGGGCTGAGCTGGGGTCCGCTGAGCCCTGGTAGTGGCTACAGGCCGGGCCAGACCCTCTCTGCGGCTGCCCTCATGGCCTCAGCAGCTGCCAGGCAGAGGGAGGGAAAGCCATTGGCCCATGGCTGAAATTGAAGGAAGCAGGGGCCGGAGACCAGGCATATGGCCAGGACGGCTGCCACCATTCTGGCCAGGACCCCTGAGATCCTAGCACAGCCCCCAGCATGGCCTGAAATCCATCACCATGACTGCTTCAGTCACTGCTTGGCAGAAACCATCATGACTACCTGCAGGCTCCAGGTGAGGTATTAACTCTTTCACTGCACAAATGAAACTTGCAAAACATTGATCCTCTCTAGTGAGAGAAAAGGACAGAGTAAAGACACGTAGAGGACAACATGAAGACATCAAGGTCAGTAAAGGAGTCAAGTCCCAGATGGAAGGAGAATGATGAGATGCCTTAGTATTGGGCTGAAAGTTCTTTTGGTAAGGCCATGGAGATGGACAGTGATACACTAGAATATCCCCTTTAATTCATGAGAAAGTATGGGGGGATGGAGTGTTCAAACTGTAGACATGAGCAGAGGCATCCATAATGAAACAAAGCAGATGTTGAAGTAACTGTGATCCCATGAGAAGCTTGAACAGAAAGATGAGAGTGATGAAGGCCCTTTGCCCCAGGGAAAGAAGAAAACCTCTGTTCCCAGAGATGATCTCAGAGATAGATGAAGAGAACCTTTGCCTTTGAACAGCTCATCCTTAGAATAATACCCCATAAGTTGATATGGCCCATGAATTCAGACGCGGGAAGGCTGTGAAAATGGGAGGAACTTCAGGACTGCAGATTTTCCAGGCAGCTGCTATTGGTGGAAATTAAAAAGAAGCCACGATAGAACTGTTTCTTGTGGAAAAGTCTCCATGGCATGGTGAGAGAAGCTCCTCTCCCTACAAGAACTGATGAAAGACTATTGTAGAAGTGGTAACTGATTGAAAATCTCAGGTTTTGTCTCTTCATTGTCAGAGGGAAAGAAAGGAGGTTGTGGGGAAGGGAGAAGTGCTCTGAAGGTTTTATTCTGATTCTTATTATTCTCTTAGCTCTGTTAATAAAGTTTTCTTTATACCTTTTGAGTTTTGAGCCTGCTTTGCCTTCCTCTTAATTCATATCTCACAGCAGGAAATGATTAAATAATTCTAGTAGGTGCACTGGCAATTTTAGCCAGTACTAAACCCATTATACTGCCATAGCCTCCAGGCACCCTGGCCAGCCTTGATCAACATTGTCTAGCTGTTTAGAAAAGTAGGCCACAGCCCTCTGTTGGTTCCCAAGGCACTGTGCTAGTACCCCCAAAGCCACATTCAGTCTCTCATGTGAAAAGTTCAAAAGGTTTAGTGAAGTCCAGAAGTCCCAGTGCTAGAGCTGACATTAGGGAGTGTTTCAGCTGTTTAAAAGGTGCTCTGGTGTTTTCAGTCCATATGATAATTCCTCTTTTGGCTGCTTGTAATGCTCCATATAGGGGTTTTACCAGCAGTCCATATTTGCTATCCACAAACGACACCAACCTACCATTCCCAAGAAAGCTTGCATCTCTCATGATAGAGGGCTCTGGGAACTGACAGATGGCTTCTTTCTATTTTTTGTTGAGCTGTTGGTATCCACAGAGGATCTCAAGCCTCAAGTAAACTTCTGGTTCTTTATCCATTTCTGCCTTATCTTTAGAAAGTCTGTACCCACTCAGTCTCAAGAAGTTTAATAAACTTACGGTAAGTCGTATACAGTAATTTCTAGTTCCAGCCGCAATCAGGATGTCATCCACATATTGAAGAATAATTCCTTCTGGCCCCTGTATTTTCCAGTCCTCTAATTACTTTGCTAGCTGGTTTCCAAATATTGTTAAGCTGTTCTTGAAACCTTGGGGTAAAACTGTCCGAGTTGACTTTTCCTCCCTGTCTCGGGATTTTCCCACTCAAAAGAAAAAATCTCTTGTCTATTTTTGTGTACAGGAATGCAGAAAAAGGCATCCTTCAGGTCTACAACAGTAAACCACCCTAATTCATCTGTCAATGTGGTCAAAAGGGTGTAGGGATTGGCTACCACTGGGTGTGTGTCCTCTGTAATTTTGTTAATTGCTCTTAAATCTTGCACTAATGGATAACTCTTACCATCTTCTTTATTAACAGCTAAAATTGGAATGTTGAACTTGGACTCACATTGCACTAATAAACCATGTTATAGGAAGTTTTCAATTACAGATACCAATCCCTTACGGTTCTCTAATTTCAAAGGGTATTGTTTTTGCCTTACTGGAGTGGCTCCTGGTTTGAGTGTAATTCTCACTGGTTCTGCCCATTTGGACCTTCCTGGGATATCACTGGCCCACACTATTGGATTTACCACATTCTCAATTTCAGCAGGCATTTCACCACATTTTTCCTCTATAAAAAGTGCAGCAACTTCAACAAATTTAGATTCAGGAATTACAACTCTTACACCCTTTCCCTTTCTAAATTTAATTTCTGCCTCTGATTTCTCTAGCAAATCCCTCCCCAGCAATGGTTTAGGGAAGTTAGGCATATAGAGGAATCAATGAGTTACCCAGTGCTTTCCCAGTTTAAATTTTAAAGGTTGGAAGAAAGGCCATGTTTTGCTTACCCTGGTTGCCCCAATAACATATACAGTATCTTGACTCAATTTCCCTTCTAAGGTGTTTTAACACAGAATATGCTGCTCTAGTATCTACCAGAAATTTGATGTCATCTTTCCCCAGCTTAGCTAGAACTGAAGGCTCTGTTGGGGGGGGTAGCCCTCGGTCCCTACCATTCAGAGCTTGAGTCACTTGAGGTTTGTACTACTGGGAGTTAGGGAACTGAGGATTTTTCTTTCAGCACTGCACAGTCCTTCTTCCAATGTTCACACTTCTTACAGTATGCACATTGGTCCTTCTCTGTAGAAGTTTTCTTGGATGACTTTTCCTGAGCTGCGTTCTTACTAGGTTGGAATTTAACTCTTTCAGTTGGGCCCCTGTCTCTAAATACCTTCCAGGCAACCTCTAGCAGTTTATCTGTCTTGAACTCCCTCTATCTTTTGCAGCTTTCTTCTTATATCATTTGAAGCCTGACCCATGAACAGTAAAACTAGATGTGCTTTACCATTGTCGTGGTTTTAAACCAGTAATTAACAAAAGGAGGAAAAAAAATTGCTTATTTCTTGCTGTGAGATATGGATTAAAACAAGAGCAAAACAGGCATAAAATTTAAAAGGAATAAAGAAAGTTTATTGACAAACTACAATAATAAGAACACCAGAATAAACTTCCAGAAAAACCTTTTCATTTCTTACTGCCCACCATTCCTTTGTTCACATGACAACAGAGACAAAAACTTTAGAACTTTGATGGTTTAAACAGTCTCAATTCCTTCTACAGTCTTTTCACCAGTCTCTGTAGAGAAACAGAAGTTTCTTTCTGTTAATTTATGGAGTTTCTCACAAGAAAACTATTTTTGTTATAGTTTTCCGTTTCCCTGATATCAGCTGCCCAGAGCTGCTGTTATCAGAGCTCATTCCTCCCATGCTCACATCACTCTGAGGTGTGTTATGGGCCATGAGTCTAGGGATACCATTTTTAAGGATGAGTTATTCAAAAGCAAAAGTTTTCTTCATCTGTTTTCTGTGAGCTTCACTAGAAAACAGTTTTTCTCATTGCCCTCCCAAGGCTTCAAATTTTTGCTTTACTGTTTCTAGCACTTCACTATACCACAATCACTCTACTTTTTACTCAAATTTTACTTTGAACACTCTATTCCTCCCCATACTCCATCATGAATTAAAGGAGTTCTTTTCAGGACTTCATTGTCCATCCCCATAGTTTTAACAGAAAGATATTTCAGCTTAATTAAAGCATCTTCTTAATTCTCTACCTTTCTTGAAGCTTCTTTTCTTTCTTGTCACTGGTAGTTTATAAAGTCTCTTTTCATGTTGATCACTCTCCTTTTCTCTCTCTGGATAAAAAGATTAATCCGCAAGTCTCATCTGGGTAAGAAAGAGTTAAAATCCTGCCCAAGCTTTTGTAGATGGTTCGGTGATCTCTGCTGAACAGGAGCTGGAGCTGTCTGCGATGGAAAGTTCTTCATAGCTGCTCTAGAGAGTGTGGTCGGTGTCTCTGCTTGCTGCAGGCCCAGAGCCCCTCTCCTTCTTCACTCGGCAGTTTCTGGTGAATTCCATCACGGCAAAACCTGCAGCCAAGCCAGGAACCGGCCCGGCCCGGCTTGGCCCGGGGCAAGCCCCCCGCAGGCCTCATCTCCCGGCCGGGAGACACGGCAGGCCCAGCCCGGCCCCCGCCCGGCCGCATGGCCGGGCAGAGAGCGAGAGGCCGGAGCTCTGCTACCTTTCACAGCCAGCAAACAAAAAGAGCAAGAGAGCTCTGGTTTTACACTTTAAGGTGGGGTTCACAAGTTGATTCCCCTTTTCAATGGCTAAAACTGCTGTCAATTCTCAGCAATGACCGATAATTAGTCAGGAGAAAAGACTCCAGGCAGTCCCCAGCAACTTTAACCTTCTTAAAGGTAAAGTAACCCCATGACAACCATCAACTGATTCAGGATCCAAATCTGTATATTTGATGGCAGTTTCTCTTAACCTGTTTAAAAAATCAATGGGTGATTCATCATAATGTTGCCTTACTTCATAAAGCTTTGACCAATTTATAGCTTTAGGGACACCATGTTTTAATCCATATACCATGAGGCTTTGATATTGTTTTAATCTTGCCATATATTATGGTATATTTGGATCCCATCCTGTATTTTCAAGGGGGAATATCTGAGTGACAGTACCTTGGAGCAATCCATTAGCTATGCTCCCTTCAGCTGACGTTGTGATGGCTTTATTGACCATTTGTCTCTCAGTGGGATCAAGCAATGCATCTAACATAGAGTTCAAATCAGCCCAGTCAGGGTTTTGTGAGTTAATTGCTCTTTCGACTAATGTTGCCACTTTATCTGGGTTCTCTATTTCCCCACAGTAGTTTTCCACTGCTGTAACTCAATATGGGAGCATTATGGAACCTTCTCATATATTGGTCCCAAATTGCTGACTGCCTGCTATAATGGGGCTTGCAAAATTGGTTCTTTTGGTCCTTCTCCTTTATCCTTTTTTGACCTAGTACATTTATCAATCGGACTACATTCTTTGATGGCTTTTATCATTATCTTTCCTCTCCTTTGCCTGTTCAGAGCAGCAATGATCTCGACAGTCTCATCCTATTCAGAGCTGTTTGAGCAAGAGCTGTCTGACTCTGTTGTAGCAAATTATCTAGTTCGACTAGTCCCAATCCTAGAAAGCACCATGCAGGATTTACTGCCATGTTGGTCCGGGGCTGTGTGTCTGTGATCTTTGATGATGTTACCTCCTGAGGCAGGTCCATGGTGCCCACAGTTGCTATGGAAACTTACAGGCCAGTCTTGGCAGAAGGCTCTGCCCCTTAGTTCCTCACAAGAGAATATACACCCCATATCTTAAAAGTTATGAGTAAGAAAGTCTGCAGAGATCAAAAAAAATGGGGAGAGAGAAAGCAAAAGAGCAAGCAAGAACAATTATGAGAACTTGTCGTGGTTTTAAACCAGTAACTAAAAAAGATTACTTATTTCTTGCTTTGAGATATGGATTAGAACAAGAGCAAAACAGGCATAAAACTTAAAAGGAATAAAGAAAGTTTATTGACAAACTACAATAATAAGAACACCAGAATAAACTTCCAGAAAAACCTTTTAATCTCTTATCTACCCACTATTCCCTTGTTCACATGACAACAGAGACAAAAACTTTGGAACTTTGGTGGTTAAAACAGTCCCAATTCCTGCTACAGTCTTTTCACCAGTCTTTGTAGAGAAACAGAAGTTTCTTCCTGTTAATTTATGGAGTTTCTCACAAGAAAACTACTTCTGTTATAGTTTTCCATTGCTCTGATGTTAGTTTCTCAGAACTGCTGTTATCAGAGTTCACTCCTCCCATTTCACATTAGTCTGAGGTGTGTATGGGCCATGAGTCTAGGGATGGCATTTTAAGGATGAGTTATTCAAAGGCAAAAAGTCTTCTTCATCTGTCTCTGTGAGCTTCACTAGAAAACAGTTTTCTCATTGCCCCCCAAGGCTTCAAAATCTTCTAGCACTTCACTGTATCACAATTACTCTACTTTTTACTCAAAATTTACACTTTGAACACTCTATTCCTCCCTATATACTGTATCATGAATTAAAGGAGTTCTTTTCAGGACTTCATTGTCCATCTCCATAGTTTTAACAGAAAGATATTTCAGCTTATATAAAGCATCTCCTTTTTCTGTACTTTTTCTGAAGCTTCTTTTCTTTTCTGTCACTGGTAGTTTATAAAGTCTCTTTTCATGTTGATCACTCTCTTTTTTTCTCTCTGGATAAAAAGATTAATCCGCAAGTCTCATCTGGGTAATGAAAGAGTTAAAATCTTACCCAGGCTTTTGTAGATAGTTCTGTGGCCTCGGCCGGTGCAGGAGCTGGAGCTGTCTGCGATGGAAAGTTCCTCATGGCTGCTCTGGAGAGTGTAGTCGCCGCCCCAGCCCGCTGCAGGTCCAGAGCCTCTCTCCTTCTTCACTCGGCAGTTTCTAGTGAATTTAGTTACAGCAAAGCCTGCAGCCGAGCCAGAGATTGGCCCGGCCCAGCCCGGCCAGAGCCCGGGAAAAACTTTCCGCAGGCCCCCATCTCCCAGCAGGGAGATGCGGCAGGCCCAGCCCAGCTCCCGCCCGGCCGCATGGCCTGGGCAGGGAACGGGAGGCCAGCCGGAGGTCTGCTACCTTTCACAGCCAGCAAACAAAGAGAACAAGAGAGCTCTGGTTTTACACTTTAAGGTAGGGTTCACAAGTTGATCCCACTTTTCAATGGCCAAAACTGCTGTCAATTCTCAGCAATGACCGATAATTGGTCAGGAGAAAAGACTCCAGGCAGTCCCCAGCAACTTCAACTTCCTTAAAGGTAAAGTAACCCCATGACAGAACTCTTGACCTTTGGAGCCATAGCATTTGAGCTAACTGACTTAGAAGTTTTGGTCCATTTGCATATTGGGGTTAATTGTCCAATTACAGCTTCAGATTATGAAGTCCCATGCTTCTTGTTTTCTCTCTTCAGTCCACTGTTGTTTATGCTTTTGGGCCTGAAACTTGTAAGAGTTGTCTTTGGTCTCAAGCTTGAAAAGGACTGTTTTGTCTACCTAATCTGCAAAGAAAGCTTACTAACACTTAATATGAATCTTAGAACTACACACCTAGGCAGCACAAAATCTGAAAAATATGAAAGCTAAAACATAAGGCATCACAAGGGCATATCACGTTTAATCATATACCAGGATGTGACCTATAAAACCTGAGACAAGGAAATATTTTCTTTGATAGTTTTGAATTTGTTTGTTTGTGAAAAAAAGGTAAATGTTACTTTCAAAGGAGTTGTATATATATGTGCATAGTTATAGTTATTTACAGGTTATTTATTTATAATATTGGTTATTTAGCTAAGGATAGATGACAAAGCCGGCTTTTCTATGAGTCATTACTGAAAGACTTCTTTTAAGGATATGTTAAGGAAACCCTCCCAGTCTAGGTCTTTGTAGGAGACGCTTTCTGGGGTGGACGGTCTGAGACATGGCAAAGACCTCTATAATCGGGTTAGGTGTTAGAAGTTTATTTCAGGGCGTGGGAGAGAGAGAGAGAGAGCCTGCTATGAGCCAGCAGATAAAGCTTAAAATGGGCTCGGAGAGAACAATACAGAAGGGGGTAAAATATGAATACATGAGCTCAAGACTTAAGATTGCTAAGAAAGAGAGTAACAGAACAGAAGTGAGACAGCTGGGGAAAAAGAACAGCAAGAGTGTAGAAAGAGTGAGGCAAGAGAGACCAAGAGAGCGTAGTAAGAGAGTAGCAAGAGCATAGTAACAGAGAGCATTCTCTTTTACAATTACTTATATAATCTATACATTTGAATATTCTATTCCTTTACTAACCAATCTTTCTACATATACTAATACAGTAACATTTGTGTACGACCTATAGAAATCGCTGCTTTTTCATATTTTTAGTTATCTCAGGGTCCTCCAGACCTTTCCTTATAAGGCTGGGAAGAGGGGTCTCAGCTTAGTTTTATTGGGGGAAAGAATGTGTTCTGGCATACCAGCCTGGTTTTTTTTAATTATTCAAACCGTGCTTTCATTTGTATTTCTTCCTTAGCCTTTCTGGCTAAAGAGTCATATTTATAATTTCTTTCTAATTCTACCTTCCCAACAGTCTTAGCTCTGGCCAAGCTATGGCCTTGACTAGCAAGAAAAGTATGCCGTCAAACCCAGGTGTTTCTGTGCTAAAAATGAAAGCAAGTCACTTTGACTAGCTGATCTGGCTTTGCAAAAGCTGGAACCCTTTCCTTTGAAGTAGACATAGAGGCCTTGTCTGGAAGAGGCCTTCCAAGTCCTCATTGTGAAAAGGGAGTTCCTCAGCGATGGCAGACCCTGGGTGATAGCAAAGCATATAAACAGTTGTAAGTTTCACCTTGTTAATTTTGCTCAAAAGTGCATGTTTTGTTGGGATTGGATTATGTTCCTGTTACAGTTGTTAAAACAAAGAAAGTGGGAGTGTGGTGGGTGTATATCCCCCTCAAAAGTCTTGGGTGTTCTCATGATTTTCAATCAAGTCAGAACATGACCTAGCAAGCCAACAGCTTGTCACAGGCAAAAGATTGTCAACAATGGTAGGACAATCTGCCCATCACCCTACTTGAACCCCAAGATTCAAACATTTGGAAGACATCAGTGGCAGAAGGATGTATGTTTTTAATTGAGATGGTTTTGAGTTGAATTGTTTCTTGTTTGTAGTGTTAAGTTGTAATTTATAAATTCTAAGTAATGAGCCTGCAATATACCATCTTGAAAACTTGTATTGCTGTGTAATCTCGTTTGAGAGCTCCTGGATGTGAATGTTACAACCCCAATGACACATGGGATACATCACTGGCTGGGGGAGGCTAGGCTTGTTGAGCTGGGTGGAAAGTCTTATTTGAACTAGGTTTATCATCTGTCATCATGCTGTTTTTGACATCCCATCTTCAAGGAGCTCTGCAGAAGGTGGCAAAGAAAACTTTGCATTTTTTAAAAAAGCAAGGGGGAATTGTGACAGGCACAGCTGGTCTGAAGCTGCACAGATAAATTTGGTCATAACAGAATCCCAATTCAGCTAGCCTAGTTCGTAAAAGAGTAGAAGTAAACAAGTCCCCAGAATGAAGCAATGATAGGTCAGATTCAAACTCAGACAGGGGACCCCAATCAATCCCACTCAATCCTGAATGCAGACATCCACTTGGCCAGTAAGCTGGGCAGTGTTAAGACCTTGACCAATCAGGTGTTCAAGCACGGAAATTTTGACCCCCCCTATAAAAGGGGGTGTTCATCAATAAACGTCAACTGCTGTCGCAAGATCTCAGTGTGTACAGTTGTGTGCCTGTCTCCAAAACTGACCCAAATGTAACATGAGGGAGCATACCTACCGGGTTCCCCCATTTTTGTTTTTGTAGCATGTTTTTCAATGTATAGTATGCCCTTTCCACTATGGCTTGCCCTGGGCAATACCTGTAACTTGTTTGATACACCAAATGTGGAAAAATTCTTGTGTTTTGAGATGTATATGCGGGTCCATCATCTGTTTTTATCTGTTGGGGCATTCCCATCGTGGCAAAGGCACAGAGCCAACGTTGGATGGCATTTCTTGATTTCTCACTGTCGTGGTTTTAGCACTAGCTAAAAATCACTAGAATACTTATTTTTTTTTTCTGTGAGATATGGATTAGGAAAAAGGCAAAACAGGATCAAAACTTAAGAGGAATAAAGAAAGTTTATTAACAGAACTACAAGAACAAGAAACCAGAATAAAACTGCCAGAAACCCTTCTTCACCACCTAACTTTTGTCTACATGACAACATAGAGATAAAACATGGTGGCTAAAGCAGTACCAACTTTACAATAGTCTTTTCATCAGTCTTTGTAGAGAAAGGAGTTCTCTTTTGTCATTCCATGGAGAGTTTTCCACAAGAAAACAGTTTTCTCATGGCTTTCCATTCCCCTGATGCCAGCCGCCCAGAAAAATCTCTGCCATCATGCCCTCTTCTCATTTTCACACCACTCTGAGGTGTGTTCATTGACCATGAGTTCAAGGGGTATTATTTGAAGGATGAATTAGTCAAAGGCAAAGGTTCTCTTCATCTGTCTCTGTGATCATCTCTGGGAACAGAGGTTTTCTCTTTTTTTTCCTGGGGGCCAAGTGTCTCCATCAAGTCTCACTTCTCTTTCTCTGTTCCAGCATTTCATGGGATCACAACTACTTAATCATCTGCTCAGCTTCATCAATGGACTACTTTTGCTCATATCGACACTTTGAAATACTTCATTCCCCCCAAAATATTCTTTCATGAATTAAAGGAGTTTTTCAGAACATTATGGTTCATCTCTATGGCCTTACTAAAAGAATATTTCAGATTATTAAAGCATCTCTGTCTCTGTTGGACATGAAATAAGTAGCATGGATTCAATTCAACAGGCAGAAAGAGGATCATCAGAAGGGTTTATTTCAAAACTTTTCAGCTCCTTTTATAAGGTGTTCTGATACAGATTTAACATGATTGGTAAAGGGAAGAACACCTCTCTAGTCCCATTTGTGGAACAAGAGAAAACACACTCAGCACAGCTGTACTGAATTGTATTGAGAAAACCAAGTTATTTACAAAAGTGGTCCTTGAGAGAAAAATGATCTCAAGAGACATTCCCTTGAGAACAGAATCAGACACTGACAGGCTGAAAAACTCTCTGAGACTCAGAAAATCAGGTCCACATCTCACCCTTTTTTTTATATATAAAAAAGAAAAAAAAAAAAGAAAAAATGAGCAAGATGTTTAATGTCTGCTTGTAGAGGGACCATCTGAGTGATCACTCGCATCTTCTGCATCTGTGTCATCACTCAGAGGTTCCTCCACTTGATGACCTTCCTCCTGGTCACAGCCTGTGGTTTGCCTGTTGGCTTGGTTCTGCCTTGGCGATTGCAGGTCAGGGCAGACACACTTTGGAGGAACCCAGTGCACCCCAGTATCTGTGGATACACATGCATACCCACGACTCGAAGCGATAAGTTTGAACGGGCCTTCCCACTGCTTGGTAGTTAAATTTCACACCCGAACTTTCGCTCGGTGCTGATGTGTCTCTCCTGAAGCCTGCAAAGAAAGGTGATGGTTCAAGACAACTGGGTTATTTGAATTCTGCAGCACCATAAGGTGATTTATCGTGTACAAAGCCTTTGCCAATCGACTTCGCGGGGTTTCACCCTGCATTCCCCGTTTTTGTTTTTGAAGAACCTGCTTCAGAGTACCATGAGCATGTTCAACAATGGCTTGGTCAGTTGGAGAATGCAGAATGCCGAATTTGTGTGAGACACCCCACAACTGCAGGAACTGCCGCACTTTCTGTGAGGCGCACGCAGGACCATTATCGGTTTTCACAGTAGAAGGTATCCCTAGCACGGCAAAAGCCTGCCTCCAGTGGGTGATGGCATCGTGAGTTTTTTCCCCAGTGTGAGCAGAAGCCCACATGGCAGAGGAGAAAGTGCCAACAGACACATGCACATACTTGACCCTTCCCAATTTGGCAATTTGGGTAACATCTGTTTGCCAAATTTCCAAGGTCTTGAGACCTCTAGGGTTTACACCCACTGGTAAAGGCGGAGCAAGTGCGTGACAATCATTGCAGGAATTGACAATGTCACTAGCCTCAGGTGGAGTCAACTGAAATTGCTTTTGCAATGTATGTGCATTTTGATGAAAGAATTCATGTGATACTCTGGCCTGTGCTAGTATATCAGGCTGAGGTGCTACCCATGCAGGGTTAGCCCACTTGTCAGCCCTGGCATTACCTTCTGCTATAAAACCTGGCAGATTGGTATGGCTTCTAACGTGCAGAACGTAGTACGGATGAACTCGAGCCTCAATAGCACACCACAAGGTCTTCAACAAATGAAACAAAGTAACGTTGCCGACTTTTTTCAACAGTGATTAACCTAACCATTGTGCTATGTCTGCCACATAGGCAGAATCCATGACCAGATTGAAAGGTACCTGGGAAAATCTTTGGAATGCCATAACAGCAGCTCTCAATTCAACCAATTGGGCTGAGCCAGTCTCATGACCTTCCAGCTCCTGCCATTTAGACCCATCCTGCCAAGTGACAATGGCCTTTCCTGTTTTCCCCAAACCATCAGTAAAGATGGTGGGTCCTTGCACTGGCTCCCAACTACATCTTGGCTGCAAAGAAAAATTAATTGTTGTTGACACCTTCAGTAGCTTGTGGATGGGCAGATGGTAAGCGACCTGCCCTGTAAAGTTTTCCAGAGCAAGCTGCAAAGAAACACTGTTTGCAAAGCCCCAGTCAAATTCCTCCCGCTGTATCGGGAGTATGACCTTTGTGGGATCCGCTCCCATCAATTGCAAAGACCATTGTCGGCATTTGATTATCAGGCGAGTGATCAATTCAAGCAATGTCATAGCCATTTTTTGTGGCTGATGGGGTAAAAAAACACCCATTCCAAAACGTGCAAGGAATCAGACCATTTGTCACACCACTGGCTGATGATGCCTGTAGGAGACGAGTCTGGAGCGGTAATGAAGACAGTGGCATCAGCAGAGGGATCAATGCGATAGACTTGGCAAGCAGAGATGGCTCAGTGTACCTCCTCCAGAGCTCATCGCGCCTCAGGGGTGAACTCACGAGGTGACTTCAAATCAGAGTCCCCCGTTAATAGATCATACAATGGAGACAGTTGTGTCGTGGTCAGTCCCAAATATGGACATAACCAAGTAATAACACCCACCAATTTCTGTGCATCATCCAGAGTCTTAACAGACTGCACAAATTGCACCTCTTGGTGTCGAATTGTTTGCTCCAAAATTTTCACCCCCAGATACCTCCAAGGAGGCTGCTGCTGAACCTTCTCAGGAGCCACCTGCAGCCCGTGAGACTGCAAAGCATCGAGCAACTGAGTCTGTATCCTCAGCAGCTCATCCTGAGTGGATGCAGCCACCAGGATATCATCCATATAATGGTAAAAACTGGCATCAGAAAATTGCTTGCGAACTCCAGACAAGGCCAGGGCCACATACTGTTGGCAAATGGCTGGGGAATTGTGCATGCCTTGTGGCAAAACTCTCCACTGATACCTCTGAGGGGGCTCAGCATTGTTAATTGCTGGCACTGTGAAGGCAAATTTTGGTTTATCATCAGGATGCAAAGAAATTGTAAAAAACCAATCCTTTAAATCAATGATGAGAACTGGCCAGTCTGCAGGAAGCATAGTGGGCGACGGTATACCCGGTCACAGCACCCCCATGCTCTCAACCACGGCATTGATTTTCCGGAGGTCTTGTAATAACCTCCATTTCCCAGATTTCTTTTTGATACAAAAGACAAGAGTATTCCAGGGACTGGTCAAAGGCTCAAGATGCCCCTGGTCCACTTGCTCCTGAACCAATTTTTGAAGGATGACTAATTTCTCCTTTGGGAGGGGCCACTGATTCTCCCAGATGGGTTTGTCCGCCAGCCACCATAAAGGAGGCATGGAACACTGTGTGCAGTGGCCCCTATTAAAAATCTGTCCCGATACAAACCCCCCAAACCACCAGTACGTCCCGCCCCCAAGGTTAGCCATAGCCGTGGTTACAAAACCAACTGATTGTCCCTCTGAGTTTGTGATTTGCACCAGCCGCTGGCTGATGAAGCATCTGGCCGTTCCACCCAACCCTGCAACAGGCGACTCCACAGGATCCAGAGGCCACTGTGGAGGCCACACAGAGAGAGCCAGGATGGTGATGTCAGCACCTGTGTCGATCAGGCCTTGCAGGTAGATCCCTGGCGGGGTGGCACCAGGGAGTCACAGGGTACACCACATCTCAGGCCTTTTGTCAGTCAGGGTTGCAGTCCAGTGCACCTGAGGTGGTCCAGTCGATCCAAAGGAACCGTCCCCTCGATATGGGCTCGCAGCCTTAGAAACTGAGGGCTTGAAAGGCACAAGTTGAGCAATGCGTGTTTTCTTGGGGAAGGTGAGGGGAGAGGTAGGCATGGAAATCATAGCACAAATTTGTCCTGAATAATCAGCATCAATAAGCCCCAGATGCACAATGATACCCTGAAGGGTGGCACTCGACCTTCCCATTAGGAACGCACTTTTACCCTCCTCCAGGGGTCCATAGGCATCCAAAGGAACTCTATGTACTTCCCAAGAGTTTAGGACTACTGTTGCTGCTGTGCAGACATCAAGTCCACCTGAGCCAGAGGTGCTCGTCACAAGCTGGCTGAGTAAGCCTGCATCAGCTTCAAGACCTGGGGAAAAGCTTATGTCTGGGCGCGTTTCCCCAACGCGTTCAGCTTTGCGTTTCCCTGATCCGGCAAAGGTCAGCCCTTGGCATCATTGTCATGGGGTTACATTACCTTTAAGTTAGTTTTAAGAGCTAAGGAAGTTGAAGTTGCTGGGGACTGACGGGAGTCTTTTCTCCTGACCAATTATCAGTCATTGCTGAGAATTGACAGCAGTTTTGGCCATTGAAAGGTGGGATCAACTTGTGAACTCTACCTTAAGATGTAAAACCAGAGCTCTCTTGTTCTCTTTGTTTCCTGGCTGTGGAAAGTAACAGAGCTCTGGCTGGCCTCCCGTTCCCTGCCCAGGCCATGCGGCCGGGCAGGGGCTGGGCTGGGCCTGCCGCGTCTCCCGGCTGGGAGCTGGGGGCCTGCAGGGGCTTGCCCCGGGCTCTGGCCGGGCCAGGCCGGTCCCTGGCTCTGCTGCAGTTTTTTGCCATGACAGAATTCACCAGAAACTGACAAGTAAAGAAAGAAAGGGGCTCTGAACCTGCAGCAAGCAGAGACAGCAACCACACTCTCCAGAGCAGCTATGAAGAACCTTCCATCGCAGACAACTCCAGCTGCTGTTCCAGCAGAGATCACCGAACTATCTACAAAAGCCTGGGCAAGATTTTAACCCTTTCATTACCAAGATGAGACTTGCAGATTAATTTTTTTTTTATCCAGAGAAGGAAAAAGAGAGTAATCAACATGAAAAGAGACTTTATAAACTACCAGTGACAGAAAAGAAGCTTCAGAAAAGATAGAGGAAAGGAGATGCTTTAATTTAGATGAAATATTTTTCTGTTAAAGCTATGGAGATGGACAATGAAGTCCTGAAAAGAACTCCTTTAATTCATGATACAGTATATAGGGAGGAATAGAGTGTTCAAAGTGTAAATTTTGAGTAAAAAGTAGAGTAATTGTGATACAGTGAAGTGCTAGAAGATTTTGAAGCCTTGGGGGGCAATGAGAAAACTGTTTTCTAGTGAAGCTCACAGAGACAGATGAAGAAGACTTTTTGCCTTTGAATAACTCATCCTTAAAATGCCATCCCTAAACTCATGGCCCATACACACCTCAGAGTGATGTGGAATGGAAGGAGTGAGCTCTGATAACAACAGTTCTGGGCAGCTGACATCAGGGCAATAAGAAACTATAACAGAAGTAGTTTTCTTGTGAGAAACTCCATAAATTAACAGGAAGAAACTTCTGTTTCTCTACAAAGACTGGTGAAAAGACTGTAGCAGGAATTGGGACTGTTTTAACCATCAAAGTTCTACAGTTTTTGTCTCTGTTGTCGTGTGAACAAAGGAATGGTGGGTAGTAGGGGATAAAAAGAGGTTTTTCTGGAAGTTTATTCTGGTGTTCTTATTATTGTAGTTTGTTAATAAACTTTCTTTATTCCTTTTAAGTTTTAAGCCTGTTTTTCTCTTGTTCTAATCCATATCTCACAGCAAGAAATAAGTAATCCTTTTCTTTAGTTACTGGTTTAAAACCATGACAATCATATTTCGCCTTGCAAGCCTCTGCCATGTGATTTGGCTTTCCACACCGAGCACACAGAAATGAGAGAGCTTTCCCTTTCTCCTTCTGTTTCCCCTGTTTTTCGGTGGCTTGTTCTGTCTCCTGCTTCTGCTGCTTACCTTTTGGCCCTTTTGAGGACCCTGGTAAGGCAGTAGCCAAGGCAGCTATCTTGCAGTCTGGGGTTTCTATGTTTGCACAAGCCTTAGCCATCTGTGCCAGAGATGGATCACCTGGGAGGGCCTGTATTACCCTCTTACAGTCATCATTGGCATTGCTTCTTGCCAACTGTGTGAGCAGTAGGCGTCTCAGTTCTGGTTCGTCTACCTGCTTCTCCAAAGATGCAGAGAGTTTCTCAAGAAACTGCATATAAGGCTCCTTAGCCCCCTGGACGATGGTAGTAAACATTTTCTTTGGAGCAGACAGCTCAATTGTTTTCATCAGAGCTGCAAAGCCAGTCTTCTGGCACTGATCTAACATCGGTGGGTGGAATGTGACCTGGAAATCAGGGTTAGAAAAATTCCCAATCCCTGTCAACAGATCAGGTCCAACCCCATATCTAGGGTCCTGTTGAGGCAATTGACTATTTCATCCAGCTACTTTTGTGGCCATCTGACTCCAATTGTCTTCAAAAATCTCAAATTGAATAGGCTGAAACAACACCTGAGCAAGGTGCCTAATGTCATATGGTACCAGTGGCTCAGAATTAAGAATGCGAACCATGTGCATTACCTCCTGAGATCCCAGTCCATGTGGTGTGTAACCTTGTCCCTAATGCCCATCACAGTTTTTGTGGTCAGGGCTTGGTGTGTGTTAGGCTGTCCTGTTCCAGGATTTCCTTTAATTACAGGGAAAGCCTGAAGACCCCCCTGTGAGGTCGCAGCATCTCTGTCATCCTGCCCGTTAGACATCACAGGAGCAGAGACAGGCACCTGGCTGGAGCTTGCCTCTCCTGCACTAAACTGTCTATTCCTGGCAGAATCTGAAAAATCAAAGAAACTGTGTCCAATTCCTCTAAATCTTTTCATGACTTCCCAGTCTCTCATCTCCATGGCTTTTTCTTTGACCTCGTCCCAAAACTTCCTAGGGTCCCTGGGTCGTACTGTGACCTGGCAAGGGGGGAGGGTCCAATGATTATTCGAGTGGGGGCCCTCTCCGTGTCCTCCACTTCGAGCAGACACTCGCCCCGACAATCCAGAGTCACTGTGAGTCCCTATGGTAAACAATGGAGACGCGTTTGCCCCTGCCCCAGCAGCAGCGGCAGCAAGGGAGGAGCTCCCTGCCGATTCTGAAGCCGGACCGACAGGCAGCCCTTGCCCGCCGGGGGTAAAAGGCGGCACCACTTAAGGGACGCCCCTGCCCCCTCCCGGGCTCTCAGAAGCAGTGGCACCGCCTCCCTGTGCTGCGCCAGCCTTGGCAGTCCCCGCCCCCTCCGCGACGGCCGGAGACAGCGGCGCGGCTTCCCGCGCGGCTTGTTCCGCTTGTGTGCCCGCGCCATCTGCCCCCCTCCTCCCCACTGCGGGGGGCTCGCGGGGTTTCGCAAGGGCTCTCGCCGATTCGGCGAAGCGTCCGCGGCTGGCCCGGCGCCGGCCGTGTTCCCGCCCGCGCCGCTGCGAGCGCCGACATTCCCATCGGTCCCTGCGGCCGCCGCAGTAGCGGCGGCGGCAGCAGACCCCCCTCCTCTTTCGTCCCGTGGTGCAGAGCCGCGGGGACCGGCGCCCGCGCTCGCGGCAGCGGCAGGACTGGCTCCCCCGCCCGTGCCGAGAGCGGAGCCAACCGTGTCCTGCTTGGTCGTTAAGTCTATCAACAGACCAACGGCGCCGGCCGGGATCAGCGCACGCACAGAGGAGCCGCTCCCCGCGGAGCGGACGGGATCCCGCCCGTGCCGCCCGTGACGTCCGACTGCGGGAAGGGAATCAGGGCCGCCACTCCGCAATTCATACACACCACGGAGAGAATCCGAAACGGCTCCGTCTGCCCCGCCGGCCGGGGCGGGGGGGGGGGGAAAGGCAGGGGGGATGCCTGTTTGGAACCCTCCACCGCGGGGAACGCCAGAGGAATGCTTTGTTCCCCATCTTCCCGTGGTTCCCCGAGCCCCGGATGGGGCGACTCCTGCCGAGCAGGAGGGGAGATGCCGCGATCCCCATCTCCCACTTCTCCCTCCCCGTGGTCTCTCGCCCCAAGGGACTCAGGGTAAAAGGAACCCCCCCCCCCCCCCCCTCGCTCGAGCCACTAAGGGATAGGGCTGGGGAAATGATCCCTTCCAAACCGCCCTGGACCACCTCCACTGCGGTTTCTCGTGTGTCCTGGTCAAGGGGAATGTCTTCTGGATCAGACCCGTCTCCTGGGTCGGAGCCTGCGTCTGAGATGTCTCGCGAAGACGCTCTGGAGCTGGCGGTTTCTATCACATCCATTAATTTCTTCCATGGAAGGAGGAGTTTCGCTTCTTCCCCACCGCCAGACAGCACCAGCTGATACAAGACATCACCTATGCTTCGCCAGTGGTCCTTCAGCAGTGCATCGGCAGCAGTTGGAAAGAAGCCCTGTTCCTTTCCCCATAAATACAAGGTGTCATGAATAAAATCTCTCATATGTAGGCACCCAAGAGTGGACTCCCTTAATAAATTCCAATCGGTGGTATGATTTTTGGTCTTTCAAAAAAGGGTGGTGGAAAAAAGTAGCCTTCATTGCAGCTAGTGCCTTTTTAAGTCTTCTATTTTTACCATGTCTCCTTCCCTGTGTAATTCGGACCATAACATCAACATTTGGAGCCAGTATCCAAATCCCAGAAGTAGCTGGCCAGAAACAAACTAAAATCATGATGTTAGAAGCCCAAGGGTCCAACCATAAAATAGCCCAAGAAATGTATGACCAATACCAAAAGCTAAGAGAATTATACCCCCAGGAACCATAAACAGTCAATTGATGCAGGTTTGAAAAACCTGATCAAATAAATAGAGGGGGGAATTGTCATGAATAAAATCTCTCAAGAAATCCACCCCGGTTAAAATACTGTGTTTGGTTGTGTCCAGTAAATGTTCTTGTCCTATTTGTAAACCTTGTTTGCTGTTCCCCTTGTTTACCCCAATAGTTGTTAGTAATGTTAATTACTTACCAGTTGTTGAAGTGTTTTAAGTGTTCTCTCATAAGATGTACCTCTCTACCCCCTCTCCCTTACTTCCCCATTACTATGTAACAAAGCTGCTCCCAGGGGGCTGTGTGCCCGAGTAATATGCAAACTAAGGCATGCCAGACACCAAAACAACAAGCTAACAAAGGAATAAAAGGACAAAGAAACATATTCTAGCAAGCTATGATGAAAGATCATCTCCCTGCATCACCTAAGCCTGCTTAAAAACCATCTTCCTGCATCACCATGATCCAAAGGAGACTGGAAAGTACTGACCCCCTTGGACAATGAGCCAGAACAACAGGCCTCCTGGTTACTCCCATGAGGATGAAAGACCCAGCTCTGCAGTATGTGCTACAAAGCTGAATTGTGCCTCCTCCTTGGAGCTGCCAGTGTGGGAGCAGCAGAGGTGCAAGGAACCTGTTGGACCCCCACCCCAAGGCTGAGTCCTAATAAAGGCATAAAACAGGAGTCTGTCTCCTGGCCAATTTATTTCACAAGACATTAATATCTGCATCAGGAATGTTCAAATCATGCCTGTGCAGGATATCAAACTATAACTCCAAGACTCCTCCCGATTCAAGACGGTAATTATCATGCTGTCAGCTCATTCGGAAAGGCTCTCCAGCGAAAACCGCAGGCAAAAACCCACAGTCTCGACTGAAGAAAACTCAGTTTTCCCGGGCGGGTGGGCAGGGCACGGGGGAAGGCTATTACCTTCTCGCCAGTTGTGGTGTCGACGCTATACCACGTTGGGCCGCCAGATGTCGATGTTGGACACAAAATAAGGAGCATGGATTCAATTCAACAGGCAGAAGGAGGATCATCAGAAGGGTTTATTTCAAAACTTTTCAGCTCCTTTTATAAGGTGTTTCGATACAGGTTTAACATAATTGGTAAAGGGAACACCTCTCTAGTCCCATTGGTGGAAGAAGAGAAAACACACTCAGCACAGCTGTACAGAACTGTTTTGAGAAAACCAAGTTATTTACAAAAATGGTCCTTGAGAGAAAAATGTTTTCAAAATACTTTTCTTTGGGAACAAATCAGACACTTACAGGCTGAAAAACTCTCTGAGACTCAGAAAATCAGATCCACACATCTCCTCATTCTCTTCCCATATGAGGCTTGATTCCTTTTTTCACTGATTTTGATGTTTTATGTTGTCTCTTTACATGTGAATCACTCTCGCTTTTCTCTCTCTGGAAAAAGGACTAAATCTGCAGGTCTCATCTGGTTAGTAAAAGGGTTAAAATCCGGCTCAAGCCGCAGCTAGGTATTCACGGTTTCGGATTTCAGCTCGGCAGTGCCTAGGGCCGAGGCCCCCCAGAGAAAAACTTCGGCCACCCCGCTGGAACGGGACCCGGAGGTTTCCTGAGAGGGCCACAGCAGAGCCCGGCCCCAGCCCAGGAGGGGGGAAAGTGCCGCAGACTCCATCCCCCGGCCGGGAACCGCAGCAGGCTGAGCCCAACCCCCTGTCAGACTGCATGGCTTGGGGTGGGGGGGGGGGGGGAGGGGGCGGAACAGGAACTAGCTGGAGTTCTGTTACCTTTCAAAGCCGGAAACAAAGAGAGACAGAAACTCCTGGGCTTAGGTTTAAAAGGTGGTATTCACAGGATTGATCTCACTTCTCTATGGTGAACAACACTGTCAGTTCTCAGAAATGGCCAGCTATTGGCCAGGTCTCAAGCAGAGAAAAAACTCCCATCAGCCTCTTCAAAGACTTCACTTCCGTGTTTTTTCTACTTTTTTTCGTAAGTGCTAAACCATCATAATTACCGTCAAGTCTTGTTGCTCATTCTTGCAAGGAGTAAGTTACTAATAGCTAACTTGTCAGCTCTGGGATTACCTTCTATTGAGAGACCGCCAGCTCTTCACCAGTCTTCACAGAAGTAATTGTGAATGCCACTTTATTTCTATCTTTAGCACACTTTATAGGGTTTTACAGGTTCCGCGGGCAGAGCGAGTTACTATTGGTTAGTACACACAGGTTTACATTCTTGTCTTGGTGCACAGGAACATTGTTTTACTTTCTACAGGCAAGTTTCAAGGATTTTAGCCTTTAATATTGCGGCTTAACCCAGAGGCTGGTTTGTGCATACAGGCCTTTACTAATATATAAAGTATAGCAACAATTCCCCCTTTTTCCTTTTGCACAAACCAGGCTTTGAACAAGATAACTTACAACTTAAACTATCATTTTAATTAACACTATAAGTAAAGTCCGCCCCCTTCTAGCACAAGAGACTTTAACTATCTAGGGATGTTTCAGCTAGCGAGCTAGCTTCCCATGGGTTCACTATCTTTTTAAGGCACGTAACTTATTCTATAGCTGTTGTAGTTGCTTATGGACGGAAGCTGAATGACTAGCAAGATTCAGACAGCACATGCCTTCAAACCCCCCACAACTATGTCTTTGTGCCAAGAGCAAAAGTCAATTGCAGCTTGGTCTTGTAACACTGCAAGAAATACACTACGCACACAAATGAACTTTTAGAGATGCTTGCACTAACTCTTGAAGGGGGGGGTACTTATACCTTATACTAATATAACAATTGCTACACACACTAAATTCCTTATTATAACTATTATCTACCTACTTTAACACACGTGCTCTGGTATATATGTAGCTTAAGCGTGAAAGCAATTTGTAAAAAGGGTAAACACACAACCAAAATTTGTTTCATGCACAATTAGACAGAGTCTCTGCACTTTTTCAGATCTTCACAGGAATTTTTCACAAACAGACTATGACGACAATTTAATCCTGAAACATCTGTTGTTCCTGTGGTGTCAGCTGGCAGCTGATCAGGGACTGACTGAGGGCATCAATGTTCTGATTGTTCTTCAGATCTTTCATGGCTGGTTTGGTCCATCGGCTAGGCACCCACAGCGGTCCAGCATCTGTGGAAACACAACTGTAACCATGCCCGTTAAATAGCAATGGACTCAGTCCCTGCCAGATACCTGTTTTTGGGTTTTTGTAGTATATTTTAACTTCTGGGGTAGCTTGCATCTTTACTTGACTATTGTGAATGACTACTGGGAGTTGCTCTAGATCTCCGACTAGACTGAGGAAATTTAGAGTGAATAACACTTGCTGTAATCGAATAGTAGGGTCTAATTGTTCTGGTGTTTTTTGTTTATTCAAATACTCTTTTAGGGTTTTATGGGCTCTCTCTACAATGGCTTGTCCAGTTGACACATGGGGAATTCCAGTTACATGTTTGACTCCCCATCTTTGTAAGAACTGAGAAACTCGTGTTCCTACATATGCAGGCCCATTGTCTGTTTTTATCTCTTTCGGAACACCCATTATGGCGAAGCATGCTACCAAATGTCGAATTACATGTATGCTTTTTTCTCCTGCTTGTGCAGTGGCCCAAACCATTTTTGAAAAGGTATCTACTGTAACATGTACGTATTTGAGGCGACCAAATTCAGGCACATGTGTTACGTCCATTTGCCAAATTTCACAGGCTTGAAGACCCCTAGGGTTAACACCTAAGCCTAGAGTGGTTCCATATTGGCTACACTGTGGACAGGATTTTACAATGCCTTGTGCATCTGTTAAGCTGATGTTAAATTGTCTTTGCAAGGCTTTTGCGGCTTGATGAAAGAGCGCGTGACTCTCTCTTGCAGCTGCGAAAGAGTCTCTTGGTGCTGCTACAACAGGACTGACAAGCGTGTCAGCTTTTGCATTGCCTTCTCCGAGACCTAAATCTGTTTGATGACTGCGGATGTGAATGATGCAACAGGGCTCATTTCTGTCCTCTATAGCTCTTTTGATTTGAAAAAATAGTTGACACAACCGCTTATTATCTGGTGGCTTGATGAGAGCGTCTTCAATGCGTTGTACCACTCCTACCACGTACAATGAATCTGATACAATGTTCAGCTTACTGTCTCGCCAATGAGACAGTGCCCATGCGACGGCTGTAAGTTCTAATGTCTGCAGTGAGTCGTGTGCATCTCCATCTATAACTTTACTTCTCCAGCTCGAGTCTTCTCGCCAGGTACAGGCTGCCTTTTTCCGCCGACTTCCTGCATCTGTATACACTGTAAGGCCTTTCACTGGCTGCTTCACGACCTTGGGCTGTTGCAACCACCGCTGTTTCAAGACAATCTGCAGGCGTGGGTCGCTAGGTTGCTTGTTGTGTACAGTTCCTGGATAGCTGAGCAGCGCTAATTGAATTGGTTCTGAGTGTCTCAGTATCCACTCAAGATTCTCTATTGTTATTGGTAGACTGATATGTTCCGGTTCAGCACCACTAATCTCCACTATTCTTGTTCTCGCCTTTTTGATGAGATAATCAATTGCTTCTGTCCTTTGCCAAATACTCATTGGTGGCGTATATGGTGTAAAAATCCACTCAAGAATTGCTAAAGACTCTGCGCATTTCTTCACTGATTGCACTAACTGAATCTTCCTGGCAGGCTGCTTGGCACCTTGACGGCTCTTAGGTGGGCCTTCTCCCCCTTTCTCCTTTTGCCAAGCAGGCCACTGGAAGATGATAGCACATGGTGCAACAGAATGGTTACAAATCAGAAGTCCTAAAGGCACATCTGGCAATCTTCTGTCTGCTAGTGTCGAAAGCAGTTTCTTCCCTAAAGAAATGAGACAGTTCTTCTGATCTGTAGAAAGAGTAATTGGAGTTTGTGGATCTGTACCCTTTAAAAGGCTCATTAAGGGTGCTATCTCATCATTTCGGATGCCAGCAATGGATCGTACCCATTGCAGATCTCCAACAAGCTTTTGTACATCATTAAGGGTGCGGATTTCAGTGGTCAATTCTAATTTTTGTGGGTGGACTGAGGAAGATGTCAGAATCCACCCTAAGTACTTCCATGGGGCTTGTTTTTGAATTTTTTCTGGGGCAACCACCAAGTCTTTTGCTGCGAGCTGGGCGGTGATAAATGTGAGATCTTCATTTTGAAATGGATCACGTTGACAAAACAAGATGTCATCCATGTAGTGATAAATAATTGTCTGGGAGAGCTTGGCTCGCACAGGTGTCAGTGCCCAGTGCACAAACAGTTGGCACATTGTTGGAGAATTTTTCATCCCCTGTGGAAGGACCACCCACTCAAATCTCTGAGATGGACTTTCTTTGTTGATTGACGGCAAAGTGAAGGCGAATCTCACTGTGTCTTCTTTCTGCAGGGGTATCGTGAAGAAACAGTCTTTCAAATCTATGACTAGAAGATGCCATTCTTGTGGCAGCATTGTGGGAGAGGGCAGCCCTGGTTGTAACGCGCCCATTGCCCACATTTGGTCATTTACCTTGCACAGGTCATGCAGCAATCGCCACTTTCCAGACTTCTTTGGGATGACAAAAATTGGAGTATTCCATGGGCTGAGCGATGGTTGGATATGCTTTGCTTGTAGCTGTTCCTTGACAAGCTCATGCGCAATTGCTAGCCGCTCTTGGGATAGAGGCCACTGCTCAACCCACACAGGCTCGTTAGATTTCCACTGAATCCTTGGGGTTGGCGGCCTGTCAGCAGTGGCGACTACTGAAAAGGTGATTGATTGGGAAGAGTTAGTGTTGCTCCGAGCTGGCTGAGAACATCTCGACCAATGAGCCCTCCAAGGCTTCCAGGCAAAGGCATGACGTATGGACACAAGGTGGTAGTTTGTCCTTCAGGAAATCGAAACTGGATCGGGTGTACACTTCTCAGTGGCGTGGAGTATCCTCCTACACCTTGTACCGAGCTTAAGGCTCTGTGGAGAGGCCATTCTCTTGGCCACCAAACTCGGCTGACGATGGTGACATCAGCTCCTGTGTCTAGCATCATCTTGACTCTTTGCTGCTTTGATCTGTGGCACAGGGTGATTTCAATTACTGGTCGATGACTCATTTGTTGAACGAGATTCACCACTGTGTCTCCTGTTGACCCAAATCCTTTGGCTCCGCATCCAGGAGCACTTCGAAAAATGTCTTTCTCAGTTGCCACCTTTTGAAATAACACTAATTGAGCAATTCTTGTTCCCTTTTTGATTGTAAGTGGAGGGGCTAGGGTGTAGGCACACACTTGGATTTCACCAGTGTAATCAGCGTCAATAACTCCTGGGAGAACAATAAGTCCTGCAATTCCAGCGGATGATCTTCCAATTAACAAAGCGCCAAGTGCACTGGTAACAGAATAAACAGGTCCTGTAACTCCGGTTGGGATTTTGCAGACACTGGTGTCGATGAGTGTGACATCTACTGATGCTGCCAAATCGATTCCCAGGCTTCCCCGGGTTGCTGGTGGGTTGAGCTGCTGAATAGAGTTGGGCCGGCAACTTGTGTCTTCGCGCGGCGACTCCCCGCGCTCTTGATCGCGTTTTTTGCGAACTGGCATGCAGCAGTAGCATGAGTATCTACTTGGCATCGGTCACACCACACAGGAACTTGGCAGACTTTTCGGAAGTGCCCCCTGCTGCCACATCGAAAACAGATGGCTGAAGGTGTGGCAGAAGGTTTACGTCCGCTTCCTAGTTTACTAACAGCAGCAGCAAGTAGACTTGTGGTTGGCTTGATGGCTTCTGCAACAGCATTGGCTACTAGCTGTCCTTGCTGCGTTTGATTTACTCGCAGGGCAATATCTAGCATGTCTCCCACATCTGCTTGCTTTGGGAGTGTGGCAAGGATAGGCTTTATCTTCGAGTTGGCGTTCTCAAAAGCTAGCAGTTTAAACATGTTCTGCTTTGCCTCTTCAGTCATGTCATTCTGAGCTTTAAGGGCTGCTGACAGACGATCGATGAAATGAGGATATGGTTCCGTGAGGCCTTGCCGTATTGTTGTGAAGGAAGGATGAGGTTTAGAATCAGGCACAGCATTAAAGGCTTGACGGGCGAGCTGTGCAGACAAATGATGCATTGCGAGAGGGTAGTTTAGTTGTACAGTTATGTGACTGAAAACTCCTGAACCAGTGAGCATGTCAGGATTAAGTCCATACAATACATCATTTTGATCTCGAGGTCGATTAGCTTCTAGGACTGCTAACCTCTTCCATTCCTTCTCCCACACCATAAGCTGTGATGGAGTTAAAAGCAGACGTGCGAGGTTCTGGCTGTCTATGGGACTGTTAACATCAGAAGTGAACAGCCAGTCCAATGCAGTGTTTGCAGTTTCGGATTTGATGCCATTCTCAGTGACTGTTTTTTTGGCTTGCTGCAAGATCTTCCAGTCATGCTGTTCATAACGTGGATTCTGCTGATCATACAAAATGGGACAAGCAACTGCCCCTGCTGCTTGCCACTCTCCTTCGAGGATTGCATCTCGAATGATGCCCGACCACCTCTGCTGTGCTCTGTGTTTTCTGTTTTCTCCCTCCAAGGTGATAGAACTAGAACAAGGTTGTGGTGTTGACAGTGTTTCCAAAGGTGGAGCAGATGGTTCAGGACGCAGCATATCCTGTAGCTGTTGGACTGACTCTGCTCCTTGTCTCGGTGTTTGCTGCAGAGCTGCTTTCTCCTGTTGAGGCTGTGCTGTATTCGCACATAGGGTTTGTTCAATTCGAGCTTGGAGCTGCTGCACGAGCTGCTCTATTTGTTGTTGCCATCCCAGTAGCTCTTTCTTTGAAGCAGCGTTGTCATCAATTGGCTCTGCTCCAGCTGCGAGCTGTCCGTCATCGGAATGCATAGATATATCGTCGTCAGGGGGGAGAGGGATGTCCTGCGGTCTTCCCCAGTGAACAGTAGATGGCATCGAAGGGTAGATCTTTGCTTTGCACTTTGCGGCTCTCGTTTCTGCTGACGTATCAGGCTCCGCCTGGCTGGAGCTGGCGCCCGCTCCTTCCGGGGGAGCCGTCATTTCTACATCCGCATTCGGCAGGGTAACTTCCGATTTGGGTTCCGGCGGCGCGGTCGGGACCAGGGGGCACCCTGCCGGCACGGTCGGAACCGCATCGGAGCACCCCTGAGATTTTAGAAGATCCGACACGGTGCTACACTGCCTCCCTGTAAGCCCCTTCGCTGGCCGGACATGCCCCACCCCGAAAAATGCACTCAAACGGCTCGCGGGCTTGGCAGGAGGTGACTGCGGTGCGTCCGTCTCGGACGGCGCCATAGCATCTAAAGCGGCTGCTGCTACTGAGGATACTTTCTTCATATCGCGTAAGGCATTTAACACATTTTTCCATACTGAACCGAGGGCTATTACTTCTTTACTCTTTTCCGTGATTGCCGTTTCCCACATCAAATTCCCAACCTCTATCCATTCTTCCACTGCAAAAAGCAGTGAGGGCACTGCAAAATGCCAGCGATCTTTCGCCCATATAATGAGCTTATCCAGGTCCTTTTCCCGGGCTGCTCCGCCTCGTTTAACGAGGATGCTGAGAAGCAGTTTTTCTGCCGCTACAAATTCCACATCCATGTTAGCGGCTCGGCGGCAGGGGGGAAGGTTGCGACCCTTCTACAGCGCCCCTGCCTTCGGACTCCCCCAGCGACTCACCCCCGTTGATTCGCAAGCCGCCTATCTGGTACCGATCCAAGGCAGCATCTATCTGCACTCAGATCCGCTCCACCAACCTCGGTCCAAGGCTCCGTCCCACCGTGTGTGGATCCACTGAAGCCCCCCTGCCCGCAGGGTGTCCCTGTTCGGGCGCCAAATATTGAGAGACCGCCAGCTCTTCACCAGTCTTCACAGAAGTAATTGTGAATGCCACTTTATTTCTATCTTTAGCACACTTTATAGGGTTTTACAGGGTCCGCGGGCAGAGCGAGTTACTATTGGTTAGTACACACAGGTTCACATTCTTGTCTTGGTGCACAGGAACATTGTTTTACTTTCTACAGGCAAGTTTCAAGGATTTTAGCCTTTAATATTGCGGCTTAACCCAGAGGCTGGTTTGTGCATACAGGCCTTTACTAATATATAAAGTATAGCAACAACCTTCCATTATGAAACCTGGTAAATTGGAGTGACTCCAAATGTGCAGGATGTAATATAAACAAATTTAGACTTGAATTGCACAAAGTTTTCAATAATAATACCAGGTTGCATTATCGACCTGTTTCAGAAGTGAATAATCCAAACATTTGGTTATGCCTGCTATATAAGCAGCTTCAATGACCAAATTCAGGGGTACTTGAAGAAATTGTTAGAATGCCATGGCAACAGCCCTCAATTTAACCAGCTGGGCCGAGCCTGGTTCGTGACTTTCTAGCACTTGCCAGTCAGATTCATCCTTCCAGGTAACAATAGCTTTTCCTGTTTTATTCTGAGCCGTCAATAAAAGACGGTGGTCCTTGCACTGGCACCCAGCTATATTGGCTGCAGTGACTGTGGTGGTTTCACACTGATTGACATTTAGGAAAGGAGGAAAAAGAAACCCCATGGAAGTGATTTCTTTAAGAGAAGTTGCTGGGAGCTTCCTCTGTGCCTAGGACAGGCCAATAGCTGGCTAGCTCTGAGAACGGACAGCACTTTGCATTATTCTGAAATTAGATCCGCCTTTGTGAATACCACATTTTAAAAACCACAAGCCCGGGAACTCTCTCTACTTCCAGCTTTGAAAGTGTTATGAATCTATATTGTGATATTGGCTTTCGCAGGTATTAAGATGAATATTATATGTTAAATACTTTTTAGGTATGTATGTACTTTTTTTTCTTGCTAACAAGTTTTAAGCTTAAAAGAATTTCCTAGGTACAAAGCAAGGAAACCCCAGAGGGCAAAGACAGTGGGGCCCAAGCTGCTTATCAGGAGAACAATAGAGCCCAAACTGTTATCAGCAGAAGATATGAAGCCCAGCTGCCCTCAAAGGAAGGATGAGGGGCCCGGACTGTTATCAATACTGACCATTTGCAGAAGAAAGGAAACCAGACTCAAAATAATGGTGGTCAGCAAAAATAATGATGACCAGCAGAAATAATGATTGTCAGCAAAAATAAAAACTATACATATCCTGTTCTAAATAGGTGGAACCAGGGAGGGGACATGCTTTGAATATGCATTAAACTTTCACAGCAGGAGGGGATAAAAAGAGTGTTCCCAAGATAGCAGGTGTGTTCCTGGCAACCCGCCAGGGCACCCAGCCGTTTTAACCCTTTGCTTTATTTCCTTTGTCTCCTAATTGTCTTTTTGCTTATATTAAACTTTTTATAATTTATTACGTGAATCTCGTTTTTAATAATTTGGTGGCTCTGTCTGGGATAAGCACCTCACCTCTAGGACCACTGGAGATCCAGAACGGGGAAACAGGCACGCCCCTGCTGAGTTCAGCAGATCCCGCTCTGTTTCTCCTAGCGTGGGCCAAGCGGCTGCAGGTCAAAACCCCAAGGACAAGAAGGAGAGGAATAAAGCAAAGGAAAGGAGAAAAGGCTCCCTAAAACTGCGGTATTTTTGCTCCATAATTCTTGTGCACGAAGATCCAAAGAAGAAGATGGATTGTAATTAATCTTTGGGGGAGCGGGAAGCGGGGGTTTCAAGATACCCCTGGGGTTACTGGGACTGGGTCTCAGGGGAGGGGTTAGCTCCTTGGGAAAGGGAGCCCAAGGTTTTCCTGGCACAATCCACTGGGAAAACAGAGTAAAATGTGGATTTTCTAAAACTTTGTCAAGTTGAGGATTAAATCCAAGAAACTTGGGATATTTGACATATTACAGTGCCCATGGGCGGATATTAACAAGTAACTGGGAAGTAAAGAGCACCTTATTGTCTTGCTGTGACTGGGTGAAGTTGAATGGAACAGATGTGAGATTGCGTAAATAGGCGTGATTGTTGCGTTAAAGTTTGTTTTTTGGAATTGTGTTGTTAAAGAGGAAAGGTTTTCTGTGCTGTGCTGGAGTAAGAGTGAACACGGGTCGATGCTTCCACAGGGACTGGATCACGGTGGGGACACATGGAGTGATTCTCTTCCTCCCTGCGAGCTCCTGTCTTGGAGCCCCGAGGTGGCAAACCAGAGCTGGGACTTGTAGTCCAGGAGCCGCGGGGGTGTTGCGTCACATCTGTTCTCAGTGGGATAGCAGCTCTGATCTCAGGGCAGAGTCAAGGTTGTCTTTAATAGTGATCTTCCCTCCGTGCCTTTCCTCCCCCCCCCCGGGCAACAAGAGCTGCTTGCGGGAGAGGGGTCACTTTGGTGAGCTGGTATGTGATTCAGCGTTTGAAGTTGTTTGTTTTTTGGTTTTTTTTTGTTTTTTTAGAAGTTTTTTTTGCCCCACTGTGGCAGCGGTGAAAGTTTTTTTCTGGGAGATCGTGCTCCCAGAGCTACTCCCTGCCGAGCTATTGAGACGGAGTGGTGAGTCAGCCTCAGGAGTGCAGGGACTCCTGGAGCTCCAGTCGGCGGTGAGTCGGGCCGAACCCTGATAAGATCAGGGCACGGAGGGTGCCCTGGGGGGATGAGTTCAGCTCATCCCTCCTGAGTAAAGTGAGAGCAGGGGCCGTCTACGTCTTGGTGCCCCTGGATTGTTTAAACTTATTTGGAGCTCTCAAGCCGCAGAGCTGTGTCTAGGTTGTTCCAGCGGCTGCAGGCAGGCTGGATTGAACCACAGATGCTGGTTCAGGTTCCCTGCTCCAGGCACAGGGGGACTGGAGGAGCTCTCAGTGACTCCTGGAACCTCCTGAAGCTGTGAAACAGGCCGGGAACAGGCCCAATGGTGAGAGAGCTGGGTGAGTCCCTCTGGAACCCAGGTTTTCTATGCCAGGGTCTTATGAGACCTCGGGCACATTAAGTTCTGTGATTCCGGGAGTAAAGACTGGTGTCAGACTGTCTCAGAGAGCTTTTTCTTAGCCAAATGTGTGAGTGAGATATAGAGCAGTACTGGCGTACAGTATCAGCTCCAAACCAAGGGAGCTGCAAGCAGCAAGCTTTTGTTTTACCAGGTTCTAAGAGAATTCCGTGTGTGATTGTGCTGTGGGCTTCTGCAGCAGTAAGCTGTGTCAGCGCTTAAAATTTGAGATTTCAGGAAGAACAGAGAAGTTTGGAGAGGGGCTTAGAAGAATTCCAAGAAATGCATCCTGGGAGAAAGTGGAAAAAAGAAGTAAGCTCTGTTTGTTTTTTTCTTGAGTGACTGCAATATTTATTTTGTAGAGAAACAAACCCATTTCTTAGTATGCCTTCCAATTTCTTTACTTTAGTGAATATCGTAGAATTTTGTGGTTGATTTTAATTTTAGAGGCAAGTTACAGTAATTTACATAGTAGTCACTTCTTGAGGTGAAAACTTATCAGTTTGTCAATAAGTGTTAGAGCTGTTAACCCTAATGTTGTTTGTGTCCTGTGCTGATGGGCACAGCCCATGGTTCTTAACAGCAGAACCTGGTGCCAGCCTAAAAGCAAAATCCTGTGGATTATTGTAAATCTCTCTACTGCTGCTGAAAATTATTTTTTCTCTCTTTTCACAATATGAAATGCTGATCATCTCTCTGATGATTGCTAAAGAGTTATTGTGATGGTGTGTTTAGCTGAAGATCAGGCTCAGAACTGCCATGATTTCTTGTTCTTTTGAATTTGCCAAGAGAGTGCACATGTCTCTAGGAGTGCTTGTGTTGTTTTGTAGCTGTGCTTATTACAGAAGCAGAAGTGGACTCAGTTAAAAGATTAGAATTAGGATTGTTGGTGTTTTGAATTGAGAAGAGAATTGTGGAGACTCTAAACTTGGTCTATTTTAATAAGTACATGTGTTAATTTAGAGATGAGTCTTATTTTGTGAAAGAAGAGTTTGAAAACAATTTTAAGACTGGTTCCTGCTATAGATTGTTCATAGTATATAAGCTGCAAGTACTGATGAAACATAAAGGTATTGTCAGAAACTTGTCAATGTATCTAAATGCCTGTAAGAATAAAAGACCTGATCATGTCATGAGAAAAGTTACACTAGAGATTATTCACATTAAGCAGCTGTGTGAGGATGGACTCCTTTATACTTGTAGAAGAAAATTTAGAGAAGAATGATGTCTGTGTCTTCATTTCTAGCTTGACTAAAGATCTGTTCAAGGGAGTGAAAATGGTAACTGCAGGTTTGTTTTAGTTGGTAAAGGTAGCTGGCTAGCTGACTGGTCTCTCTGGCCTTTCTGCGGAGGTCATTTGCTCTGCATTGATGTGAGCTGTGTCTAGCGCCTTTGATGGCTTTGGGGAGGGTCCCCAAAAGGAGGTGTTGGAATTTGTAGTTGATTCTGAGGCAGAGCAATTTGTGTAGTGAAGATTCTGGAGGGATGTGGTGTAAAGTGGCGAGATGATAGTGGCAGAGAGAGAGAGAGAGGTTTGCGATCCCTTTCATTAGAGTTGTAGAAATTTTTAGAAAGAGAGCGAGAAGTGTCTTGTTGGTTCCGAGAGTGAGCGCTGGCTTGCAGGAAGAAAAACTTTCAAGCGCGATTAGAGGTGAGAATTGTGCCCAAAATGGGGGATGTTAGGAGCATCTGGAGCGCTGGGTTAGGAGTTGCTAGGTTTAAGTGTTGTTTTATTGCTTTTATGTAAAGCGGCTGCAGCAGGACCCGGTCCCTGTGAGTGGTGAACAGCGGGGCCCAGAGCAGTTGTTCCCAGTCCTCTCCCACCCGATGTGAAAGGTGCAGAGCGTGGTTCGTGAGGGGCGCTGCTGGAGCGGGACCTGCCGTGTCTGTGCCGAGGTCTCGAGGGGTGCGGGGTTGCCGGCAGCGCTCGCCGGCCCGGCAGCGGTGCTGGGTGCCATTTGCCACTGAGGAGTGAGCTGGCCCAGCAGCTGAGCACCAAACCAGAGCACTGTGGACTCCGGGCTCTGCTCCTCAGCTGTGGTGGGAGCTGAGTGTGTTTGAAAATGCCAGTCCTGTGTGTAGAGGGACGGCGCAGCAGAGAGAGATGGAGCATGGGCTTTGCCCCAGGGTCTGCACGCAAGTGACAGCCTATGGGCCCCTTCCTGCAGAGCGAGCGGCTGAAACAGGCTGCTCGGCCCAGAGCTGCGGCAGCAGGGGTGGGGGAGAGAGATGGCCTGAAAAACTGCTGTGAATGAGAAAGAACAAAAGCTGAGAAACAGACCGGTGGATGATGAGACCAAAGCAAAAGTAGTCTTGCTTGCTAGGTTCTGAAAACCTCATCAAGGTGTTTAATTTCTTGAAATAGGATCTCTTTTTCTCTTTTTTTTTTTTCTTTCCCTTTCTTTCTTTTACTCTTGTTAAAAAAAAGAAGGGGTTTGTTCTAAGAAACTGATAAAAGAAGTTTGTGAAGCTAAACAAGTAAATATTAACCAAAGAGTAAAAAGGTAATAAATGTAATTTATTCGAAGTCAAAACTAACCTAGCCTTTCTTGTTTAACTAATTCAAATGCACAGAAAGAGATTGGCTCCTATGTTTACTGTTAAATTTTGTTTAACCCAAGAATTTTAAAGAATACTGATGGAAAATTTTGGTGTGATGTTTTCACTCTCCCTGTGTTATTAAGAAATCGTTTTCAGGTACTACTGAAAGAGTGAAGTTGGATTCACACCAATAAGATCAAAAGACCTGAGGACTGGACTATAACACCCAAACCAAGAGATACCAAATGGACTCTTGAGCAGAGACTGGCAGTAATGAACTGAGTCAATCCAAATAATCCAAGGGATGAGCTAAGAATCACGCCTAACTGAGAAGTAAGACCAAGCCTGTATCAGTAGTTTCAAGTCCTGCCTGGACAAGTTCTGAGACACTTTCAATATCCACCTTGGGGAGGAAAACTCCCACTCCAAACAGGACGACTGGGGCTGTTTTGGTCGGGAAATCCTCATATATTTTTGCTTTTGCCTGTGATTTGTATAAAGGAGGGGGGAGAATCACAACTTCCATCAGTGCCACATCATATACCTTGTCTAAATCATCCCAATACGAGACATGCTAGCTGGATTAAATATAAGTGTTTAAATTAGAGAAAAACAGGTATTGTGGTTCACAAAGTTAAGCCTCTCATTGCAGGAAGTGTTGTGTGCCAAATCTATTAAGAATAACTTAAATGATAACTTTTTTTTACAGATGAAAAATTACTAGTGCGTGTTGAGTGGGAAATACCTGAGGAACGGTGGGAAACTGCTGCTAAAAGGTGTCAAAAGAAATTTGCTTGGAAATTACAAAAGAGGAAGTGACAAGGAAATAGGGGGCAAGACCAGACTGACCACTACAACTTGCCACCGAGAATAATATAAAACACCTGCTGTGAGCTGAAACCTCATAGGCAGGATTGGTGGGGGTGTAAGCCATACTGGACCCCTATTATTCCTTCTTCTCTTACTTATCCTTTTCCCTTTTGGGACACCAGCAAAACCATGTTACAAATGCTATTGAAAGCTTTACATGGAAAGACACCGGGGTTTCTTTCTTATTACCCACACCAGTATCAATAGTCACTGCTATAACCCATCCAAATTAAGTACCTGTATGCATAAAGGGGAAAATATTAGACCACAGAAAATCTAGGAACAAGTAGTAACAGATTAGAAAACAACTGCCCAAAAGGAGAAAAAGATGGTGTCCTGGGGTGGCGTTATGATACTGGTATCCCCAATCGTCTGGTTTATGTTATATATTAAGTTCTGCACCTTTAAGACTGGCTCTGAGAGCAAGAGAGGGGGAAGAAGAAGCGCACAGTTTGTGTTAAAGAAAAACATCACTCCCCCACAGCTCGCTCCTGGACTGTGGTGTCTGCAGCACGGACAGACAGCGGGACAGAGCTTCTCTCTGGTTTTTAGTTAGTTTTAGCTAGCTGAGGCAGAAGAGTTCCCTGGACCTTTGTTTTTTTCCAATTTTCTTGGATCTGTGCAAGCCTGCTCTGGACTGAACACCCAGCCAAACCCTGAGAGCTCACACCTGTGGCCCACCGGGGCCGGGGCCTCGGCACTTTCCAGCGCTGGAGGGACTAATAAGAACCTGAGTGAGCTGAGCTACACCACATGAAAAGGACTTTTCTTCCTAGATTTGCCATCCCAATGAACAGCAAGAGGTTTTATTATTTAATATTACTCAATTTCTGTTAAATAAACAGCTTTTTTCACTTCTCTCCAAGGAATTTTTTTTTCCTTTTCCCCGACCAGTTGGTGGGGAGGGGCATTTCCCTGGGGAAATCCCCATTTGGAGTTTTCCTTCCTAATTTGCCCTAAACTAGGACAAATGGATTTGCTTCACAGTTGTTGCCAGGGGAAAGAACCAAGATTTGGTAAGAGAGCAAATGGTAAGTGAAAAGATAAAGCCAACACAGCAACCTAGACCTGTATTAACCTCATGTCAGGACCTGTAAGCAAAGCTCAAACAGCAATTAAATGGAGAAAATTTCTTCATGAAGTGAGAAATACTCCTGGTAAAAAGTATAAAGTGGTTAATAGAACTTCTACATAGTAAGTTCCAGAGAAACCGACTCTGTATTAGACCCAAAGGAAAGTAAAAGAAAAAATTGTGTATATGGTAATAGAACCAGATTCTCCCAGTGTAATAGTACAGGGAAAAATCCTTACTCTGGAAATCCCAGAAATAGCCAAATTTTGGGGAAATATAAATCAACAGAAAAATGACTATTAGAAAGCACCAGATGTCTTATTTTCGGATATGTGAGAAAAGAGCATACCCAAAGCTCCCTTTGCAATGGAAAGGGAGTTGTACTCTGGGAATGATTCAACCAGGATTTTTCCTTTTGTCAAGACGAGACAGAAATCAATTTGGGGTGTTGGTTTTTGAGGACCTAGAAAGAAATAAAAGGGAATGGTTTGGAGCACCTCAAAAATGGGGAGATGAGAAATGGCTCAAAATTGGCTACATCTGTAACGGCACAAAAAAATCATGATATTAAGAAAACAAAATAATGTGAAAGATCAGTTGGAAGAAGCTAAATTGATTTGTGAAAAAAAAAATGAACGCGTGCTAGAAGCTAGAAATCAAGAATTATTGCTCAAGCCAAATGGTTTATAAAAAAAAGAGGAGGGGTTTGTTATAAATCTATATTGTGATATTGGCTTTCGCAGGTATTAAGATGAATATTATATGTTAAATACTCTTTAGCTATGTATGTACTTTTTTTTCTTGCTAACAAGTTTTAAGCTTAAAAGAATTTCCTAGGTACAAAGCAAGGAAACCCCAGAGGGCAAAGACAGTGGGGCCCAAGCTGCTTATCAGGAGAACAATAGAGCCCAAACTGTTATCAGCAGAAGATATGAAGCCCAGCTGCCCTCAAAGGAAGGATGAGGGGCCCGGACTGTTATCAATACTGACCATTTGCAGAAGAAAGGAAACCAGACTCAAAATAATGGTGGTCAGCAAAAATAATGATGACCAGCAGAAATAATGATTGTCAGCAAAAATAAAAACTATACATATCCTGTTCTAAATAGGTGGAACCAGGGAGGGGACATGCTTTGAATATGCATTAAACTTTCACAGCAGGAGGGGATAAAAAGAGTGTTCCCAAGATAGCAGGTGTGTTCCTGGCAACCCGCCAGGGCACCCAGCCGTTTTAACCCTTTGCTTTATTTCCTTTGTCTCCTAATTGTCTTTTTGCTTATATTAAACTTCTTATAATTTATTACGTGAATCTCATTTTTAATAAAAGGTATCAGAGCTCTGATGGGGCAGGCCCCGCTCCCCTGCAGCCTGTGTGGCTTGGGGGAGGCTGAGTCGGATCCCAGCAGCTCCTGGACGGAGGATGGGGGCTGCGGGTCCCGGCCCCAGGCTGGGCCGGGCCACGGCTGCTGACATCTCGCCGACAGCAACCCCCTCACCTCGGCCCACACCAACAGCTCTGAGCCGAGACCCCCCTCCCAGTGGCTGCTGGGCAGAGGGAGGCACCCAGCACAGTATAAAATCCAACACAGTAACTGCTGTGGCCACTGGGTTAGATATTAACCCATTCACTACACAGATGAGACCTGTAGATCTTGATCCTCTCTCCAGGGAGAGGAGTGACAACATGTAGAAAGACAACATGAAAACACCAAAGTCAGTAAAAGGAGTCAAGCCTCAGATGGAAGGAGGATGAGGAGATGCCAAAAGGGGCTGAAATATTCCTTTGGTAGTACCATGGAGATGGACAGTGATACACTAAAATATCTCCTTTAATTCATGAGAGTATGGGAGGATGGAAGTATTCAAACTGTAGATCTGAGCAGAGGAATCTACTGATGAAGCCAAGCAGATGTTAGAGTAGCTGTGATCCCATGAGAAGCTTGAACAGAAGGAGATGAGAGTTGATGAAGACCCTTTGCCCCCAGGGAGAGAAGAAGAAAACCTCTGTTCCCAGAGAGGATCACAGAGACAGATGAAGAGGACCTTTGCCTTTGAACAACTCATCCTTAAAATAATACCCCATGAGTTCATGGCCCATGGACACACCTCTAGGAGGGCTGTGAAAATGGGAGGAATTTCATGATGTAGAACTTTTTTTCCTGGGCAGCTGCTATTAGTGGAAATGAAAAGCCACAGGGAAACTGTTTCTTGTGGAGAAGTCTCCATGGCATGACAAGAGAAAATTCCTCTCCCTACAGGAACTGATGAAAGACTATTGTATAACTGGTACTGCTTTAACATTCCATGTTTTGTCTCTACGTGGTCAGTTGGGAAAGGGAAAAGTTGGGCAGGGGGAGGAAAGGTGTTCTGGAGGTTTTATTCTGATGCTTCTTATTCTTGTAGTCCTGTTAATAGTTTCTTTATACTTTTTAAGTTTTAAGCCTGTTTTGCTTTTCTCATAATCCATATCTCAGAGCAAGAAATGAGTAAGTGCCCTGGTGATTTTAGCCAACACTGAAACCCACCACATTATTTGGTGCATTGGCTGGGAAACCCAAATTGGCAAATCTAAACCACTACAATGACAAATTGGTTGGTTTTATAAATTTCAAAAATTTGTGTCTGAGCAAATGATAAGCAAGTTGCCCTTAAAATTTGCAGCATGTTTTGCAAAGGAGCACTGTATACTGTTAGAAAAGCTCCATTAAAAGTCTTCTTGCTATATTGGAAGAATAATTTTCAAATTGTTTCAAATGAGCAATTAACTCAGACAACATGGGTGCTGGGTTGTTTTGTTTTGTTCTGTTTTGTTTTTTGGTTTTTGGGTTTCTTTGTTGCAAAAGGCATGTGAGGATGTGTGTCAGGGCCTAAATGACAGCCCGTGACCATGCCGTGGATGATAAAATTGTTCAGGCAGCAACTGACGAGATGACCTACTTCCCCAAGGAGCAGAAGGTCTACTCAAATAAAGGCTGCAAGACTGTACAAGCCAAGTTATTCTACCTTGAATCTCCTAAGCACTTTCAGAGCTTTTGGCAATCTGTGTATTTGTACTTACATTTCTCTACTGTTGCAGGATGTGTGGTGAAAATACCTGAGTGAGCTGTATGGGCTTTGTAGATTGTATGTTTTAGAGAGACCCATTGCCGGATGTGCAGGATTGGACCATTGTTTGTCTCTATATGACTCTCGTGATTAGGTTCATTCTCCCCTTGAACTGAAATTGATGAGAGGGAGGCAGTTTTTTCTCTCTTGTCCGGACTTGGTTGTTTATTCTTCTCTTATCTGCATTACATGTAGACAAGGTACAAGGAGCTATGTGCACTAAGATAGAAAGGCGCAAAATGACTAACAAAGGTCTTCTCCAAGGTCTTTTATATGTCTGTTTACCCAATTAACAGATGCCAAGTAAATTATTTGTCTTAATGACCCAATGACCCAACACCTGTGTGCTGCACTGCAGCATCTTCTATCCAATCACCTACTACTACCCAAAAACCTCTAGAAGATGAAGATGAAGAAAGAAGGACAAGAGACAACTCTCTAAATCCTCCCTCTTGTCTTCTGTTCTCTAAACTAGTTTAAACACCAAACTTTAACTTTTTCACCCAGTGACTTAAGAAAACTTTCTAATTTACACACACTCCTAGCTTTTCTATTTAACTTTAACAGTTGTTTCCAGGATGTTATATGAAATTCAGTGCTTTCTTGGATGTCAGAGCCAGGTATCAGAGATAAGGGCACACTCTCTGTGCCTCTGACTCCAACAATTGTTCGCTCAATTGGCCAATGATACCTGTAGGATGAGAATCTGAATTGGTGATGGGATGAAAACAGTAATATCAATGGAGGAAATTGCTTGATGAACCTGATTCCCAAAGATCTGCATGATCCCGATGTAAGAGATGGTCCGAAGATTCTCCCATCTGTCTCACAACCTTCTCAAGGACAGAGACTGAGACCCTGAATATCACAAGGGACTTGGTTTGGGGGTTTGGGCCTAGCTGAGGTGGATGTTTGCTAAGTGATTGTTTGCAGGTGGTTGCACAGTACACTGCCCTCGTTCCTGCTGGTGAGCAGAGGCTTGCAAGATGTGCTTTGCTCTGTACCCTACACCTGCTGCCCACACAATGGAATTCATCACAATGATCATCAATCTCCTCTGGTTTTGGCCCTGTGCCCCTCGCTTTGCAAAAGACTATAAAATCACACCCCAAATTTACCTTCCTTTGAGATCTCCCCAATGGACAGAAGACTCTGCGTTGTTGGATGGCTGAGCGGACTTTGATGTTGGTAGCTATAATCCCCTTACTCTCTTTTTCTTATGCTTTGCTTTCTCCTTTCTCTCTCTATCGCATATTAGTGCTGATGAGCACTCAATAAAGTGTGTTTTGCTGTTTAAGTCCTTGGTTTGCTGATAATCTTTTGTACTCTAAGACCGACTAAAAGAACCACATCATGAATCCCACCTTGCGGATCATGACATAAATTGGCGTCATGGACAGGATTCTGAGAGACAGAAAGGGTTGCAGGTTTGTTGTGCAGTCTGTATCAGGAGAAGGATGTTTCGCTTCAGCTGCCCCTAGCCTGCCACGCTGGTGAGCAGTGTCTAGAAAGCAAGGGAGGCGACTCGAATTTCTTGCAAACTGCACACACCCAGGTGTAAAGCACCCCACACTCCTTTGAGGGCTCTGTCTTCAGAATTTTACAAGGGATCTTTGAGTACAAAAGGTGGGACTTACTGATTTTTTATATGCTGACTGCTTGGTGTAGCGGAGAGACAACCTGAATTTTGAACTAAAGGAGTACCTCCCAAGCAGATTTGGTCTCTCCACTCACGGCAGGGGGGAACGCAGCGTTGGCTGCGTCTGATGTAGTGTGACTGAGTTTTACCTCCCTGTAGTGGTTCTGTGTACTGTTATGTGTTTTTGATGAATTTTGACTGCTTGGTGTAGTGAAGAGACAACCTGAATTTTAACATAAAGGGGTGCCTCCCAAGCAGATTTGGTCTCTTCATCCATACAGGGATGCGAAGGGTGACGTGGCAAAGGCTGCGTTTGTGCGTAACTTAGGTCTTTCCTCCCAGTAGTGGTACTGGACCCTTCACACACAAAGATGAATGAAAATTCTGAAAACTCTAGTATAAAAGATAAAGCTGCATTCATTGCTTTGTTAGCAAAGCACAATGCTAAGCCCTCCCCAGCCAGGGAAGAATGGGCTCAAAATAATTGGTTCAACCTGGAAAATGTAACTGATAGAATTTGCTCCCTGAAACATGAGTCAAAGTTAAAATTTGGCCGTAATAAAACCATAATTTGTTCTGTATTGGGAGCTTGCCTTACGTCAGCTGTAGAGGCTCGCACAAGACAAAGGAAGGAAGTAAATGCAATTATTGAATCCCTACACAATTTAGTTGAAAGTTTGCAAAATGAAAATTATTTGTTACGAACTGCTCTGAGTGAGGAGTGTGCCAAAAATTCACGGTGTGCTGACTCCTTTAAGGAGTCGTTGGAAAAAGAAACTCCTCAGATAAATCACATATATTCTCAAGCAGAATTACATTTGGTAAAAAATTGTGGTGAAAATTGTTGTTCACAAATGAGACCTTTGATTAAAACAGAATATAATTATATCAATGATAAAGATCTTGATCTGCATATAACCACTAAAGAAATCCTGTACACTGCTACTGAATTAGCTAAGTTGAAAAAGGAGTACGGGCATCTCCCTTACGAGTCAGAGACAGAATACGTATTTTGAGTGTCTCTCACAGGGGGAGATCAAAATCGACTAACAGAACAAGAAGCAAGTGGTTATTGGGGACATGGTGTTTTCTTAACAACAGGAGATAAACCTAACCCATGGTCCCTAACACAGCGAGCTGCATATTGGGCAGGGGGACTTAACCCGCTGGAAAGGGGAGATCCTGTAGCTCTGACCAGCTCCCCAGACCAAATTCTAGAAAATATTCATAAGGCAGCTTGTTTGCAACTGATTCATGAAAGAAAATTAATTGCTGGCTATGAATCACCAATGTTGTTACCTGTGAAAGCTGAAATTATGACCCCTTTAATTTGTGGTCTTCCAGAATCACTGAAACCTACAGCAATTCTCCAAACAACCATAGATGATATCCTTGTGGGAGGAGATGGAAAAAGAAGTAATAAAAAAGAAAGATGCTGAAAAGAGGTACACTACCTGGGAAAAAGGATTGTTTGTAGTTAGTCCAGCTCTCATAGAAGTAGAAAAAATTGCACAACAACCAATTGCATTAAAAGGCCCTTTTGAAATTACTAAGACAGTCACTACTGGGACTCTCCACCCTGATGGGGTGGCCCAGAGGGCCTCAGTGAGAAAGTGGTATGCCCAGATTGAACATTACTCTAACATCTTCTCAATAACAGAAGGAGCTGTAAAAAAATCAGGTGATACAAAAACCTGAGAGCTTAAGTAACAGCCATGACAAACCTGACTTGGTAATTAAAGAAACCCCTCCTAACATAAAAACAGAAAAGGGTAGGCAAATTTCTAGCCTACAGTATTGGTGGAACTTGGGGGTGAAGAAAGGGGTACTGAAGGGTTTAATGGTTAACCTGCTGCTTGAAAAATTAAGTAAACTGGTCTCTCAGTGGCAGGTTTCCAGCCCCATTGTACCAAGCACTCCACCTTGCCCTTAAGTGATTCTGGGCAGTGGGCCAAAGCAACACCACTCACAGGTTCTGGACAGTGAGCAAAGACCATCAGCAAATTCTTGGTTCACTGATGCCTCTGCCAAACAAGAGGGAAAGGTGTGGAGGTGCAGGGCAGTAGCCCTCCACCTTTCCTCTGCAGAATGAATTATTACTGAGGAAGAAAGCAGTGCTCAGGCTGTGGAGCTGATGGCTCTTTGGAGTGTTTTCCAATGTGAGGTACAGAATACCTCTCCTGTCTGTATCAACAATAACTCCTATGCTATGTTCAAGGGATATACTGAGTGGCTTCCTTTTTGGCAACAAAAGGATTGGGAAGTTAACAGAATTCCAGTATGGCAAAAGGAAAAGTGGCAAGAAATTCTACGCTTTCTGCTGGTAAGAGTGGGATTATATCTTGGTTAGTCCAAGCTGAAGCTTTTAAAAGAACTACAGGAGAATATGCATGGGTAGCCTCCGATGCCTTGGGGAAAGAGCATCGGATAAACACCCGCTGGATAATTCCATCATTTTAATTTCCTGCCCCTATGTGGCAGACTCTGTTTTGTTTATTTTCTACAGAAGAACACCGAGGGACATGAAGATCAGATAAACCATGAACTTATAGATTTAAAATAAATGCTGTAGCAAAGCCTATATTAAGTGTAATAATCACATACCATGGTGTGAACACCCCTTTTTGTGCTAAATGACAAAACTAATGTTTTCTCTTCTTTTATGTTAACTTAAGATGATGATGTTTCAACACACTGCAGACTGAGTACTGGATCCCACAGTGAACCTGTACACAGTCATGTCACCGGATCTCATGACCAAGTTATATCTTGTGAAACTCAGAATCAAGATTGTTGGCTGAATTTAACGGCAGTACAATTGTCCTCTAAAGTTGTGTATGGTAAAACAATACCAAAATACTGGGGAGAACTTGATGTTAATATTGTAACACCTATACCTATCACCACCCAACCACCGGTTATACTGAACCCAAAAATTTTTGAAATTGGACCCTATATAATCCGGAAAACTGGCCAACAACAAATGCTATTTAATCCAGCATGGTCTCTCAAACAAGTCAAATTGCTAATGCAAAACAATGTCTCAGAGATTCAGCCAGCTTGTTCACCTTTTTTGCAGACTTCCTTTGAGGGGAGGACAAGCTGGTTGCAAAAGTGCAATTCTTTTCACAAACGGATGACAAGAGATATAACCGGTGCTGTGGGATCAGGACTAAGAATTTTGAATAGTATTGATTGATGAATAAATTGGCTGTTGCAACTAAAGATTTGACCAAAATACAACAACCACTGAGATCATCTTTAACAGCTTTGGGAACCCGACAGTGGTTGCTATCAAACATATTACCAAATTGGGAAATGGTAAATGTAGATGATCACAAATTAATAATTGATGCACTCAGTGCTACACAAAACAATGTTTCTCTGGCTCTTAGCTGTGTTCAAGCCCAATTGTGGATGCAGTCAGTTGCTGCATCAATTATCAGAAAGGGTGAAGAAGGCACCTTTCCCACTGAGATCTGGAAAATAGTTTGGGACAATGCCAATGATTTTGAAAAAGAATTTCAGTCTTGGTGGAATTTGGTGAATTTCACCTACGACCCCACCACAAACACAGCGACAGCTTTTGTGTTGACAATACGTAATGCTTCAGTACATTCAATTTTTCCTATCATTGCATTGGGGCTGAATCATGATGGAGCTATTCTCTATCCCTTGGAGCATAGGGAATGGGCCCGTCAAACTGGTGCGAAATGGCAAACTGTTGGTTTAGAAAATTGTATTGTCTGGGAACAAGGGTTTATCTGTGAAAGTAATGCAATCAAAACTCAAGACATTTGTTTAGACACAGAACAGAATATCTGTCATTTTGAAATCCATCCTAATAAGACTTTTGAAACAGTGCTTGTGTATGTATGCCGCGGCAACGGAAAGGCCGGAGCACCGCGACTTCTCTAGAGAAGCAGCCCTGAAAAGGGCTGGGCCAAAGCGCATGTGAGCGGCTTCAGGCAGGTGAGTGATTCCAGCTCAGCTCAGAGGCAGTGGGCAGGTGACACGGGAAGCAGGGACGAGAAAGCTGGTCCAGCGTTCCGCTAAGCACAAACCTTTATTCAGGTGGAGCTTTGGCGAAGGGAGCCAGCAACAGCTAATCTCCTGAACAGGGGAAAACCTGGGATACTTATAGGGGAGGAGAGGGGCAGGGGGAGCCCGAGATACATGTATCAGGGTGGGACAGCAGGGGGGAACACCAATGGGGCACAACAGTTTAACACATCTAACTCAAAGATCCCTGTGAGCGATACATTGTCTCTCTCTTACACAGAAGTATCTTGTCTCCAGGGGAGAGCCAGGATCTCAGGCTCGGCGGGCTCCTCCGCACCCACAACTCCCCCTTCTTTACTTATTAAAAAGGCATCCCCTAGAGAGTTAGCCAATAGCTTCTTAAAACATGAAAACATACTTAGGAAGATAATAACAATTAGGAAAACCCAAAAAATGTTTTTGAGGAGGGAGGCAACTCATCTCTCGAGTCCCCAGCTCACAAAAAGGTCTTCAAGCCACTGGGGCTCTTTTTCAGTCTGGAGTCTCTGGATGCAGGCGTGGATGCCTTCACGGTGGCTGGAGAGGTTAAAGCAGCACAAACCGTCCGATTCCTCTCAGCCGTGTCCATGGGCCAGGAGTAGGAAGTCTATGGCAGCTTGGTTTTGTAGTGTGGCGTGCCAAACAGTCTCTTCATCTGTCAGGAGGTCACTCAGGACAGAGGAGGTCCGGTTGGCCTGCTTACCAAGCCAACACTCCAGGTGAGAAGGCTCACCAAGGGCTTTAGCAGCAGCTGCCCACGGCAAAATGCCGACATCACCATGTTGATATATTTTATATATTAGTAAAGGCCTGTATGCACAAACCAGCCTTTGAAATAAGTCATGATATTAAAGGCTAAAGTTGTCAGCGTTCAGGATCACACATAACCACGAATGGTTATATGAAGGTGCTTTATTTAAAGAGCTCTGGTTGTCAGGGGTACGCATACCCAAATCTGACCGGATTTGAGTTTTCGAGTTAAACATATTTTATACTCTATCGTTATGCAACTTACATATTAATTATTAAACTTACATTGTTCTATTGTATGCATGGTTTTTACCCAAGCATGAATTTCTCGTGATCCCCCCTTAGCCCCCTAACATGGTTCCCCATGTTCTCTAAACAATAATTATATCTAATCACATCTAACAATTGTATCATTTATCATATACTGACTACACAGGTGCAGCTTGACCTGGTCTTTAGCAAGCACAAGGCCTAACATTTCCCAGGGCCTGCTTTTCCCAGGGCTTTCCAAATCTAAGACCCCAAATTTTCTAAGATTTTAAGACCTTTTACTATCAAAGTTCTTGAAACCTTCCAGCAGAAGAGAGAGTAAAGCAAAACAATATCCTTGTGTGTAGGGAAAAAAAATGTAAACCTGTGTGTGTTAGCCAATAGAAGCTTGCTCTGCCAGCGGACCCTGTAAAACCCTATAAAATGTGTGCTAAAGATAGAAATGAACGGTGTTCAGGTTTCTTCTGTGAAAGCGAGTGAATAAGCTGGTGGTCTCTCAAGATCTGGCGCTCTGACCAGGGACCTCCTGCAGGCAGAGGGGCTTTGGAGCCAGCGGAGCGGATCTGGGTGCGGGAAGCCGCGGATCGGCACCAGATAGGCAGCCTGAGCGCAGTGAGACGCGGTGCAGTAGGATGTGGAAATTCAGTTTTCTGGGGGAGACCGAGAGGCGGAGGCGTAGTAGAAGGGTCGCAACCTTCCCTCCCACGGTTTGCCGCTACCATGGAAGTGAAATGTGCGGCAGCGGAAAAACTGCTTCTTAGCAACCTCGTTAAACGAGGCGAAGCAGCCCGGGAAAAGGACCTGGATATGCTCATTATATAGGCTAATTATCACGGGCATTTAGTAGTGCCAGCACTGCTCTTTGCAGTGAAGGAACGGACAGATTTTAGGGCTCTGATATGGGAAACAGCAATCACGAAAAAGAGCAAGGACACTGTGTCTCTCGGTCGAACTTGGCAGATTGTAATTAATACCTTAAAAAACAGAAAAGCGAGATATGCTGAGGCTGTGAGCCCCGTAATTCTACCTGCGTCACAGCGGCAGATGCCTTTACCTCCCACTGCTGGGCAAGCACTCCTATCTATGCTGCTCTTGGAGAGAGGGAGGGAGAGTTAGAGAGAAGAAAATAAGGAGAAAAAAGTTCCACAGCGAACTCTGAAACAACGAACAGAATCTGTTCAGTTACGGCAGAATGTGATACATCCAGAAATATTTGCTTCATTTTTGGAGTCATTTTAACACTACAATCTTATTTAAGTTCCATCTTTACTACCCTGGAAGAAAAGAAGCCAAATTTAGACTGGTTTCCACCTGAACCAGGGGGACATGGGGGAGCACTGAGGTGGGTGCAGAGAGTGGGGGCACCCTCGGGGTAGAGGCAGTGCAAGAAAAGTTCCAAGGCCACGCTGATAAGCTGCAATGATCGCCGTTGTTAGCACCTGGCTGTGAGAGACTTTTTGTGTAACATCGCCTGCTTCTGTAAAAAATTGTGCCCTTTTTTCCTCTATCTGCAAACAGCGAGAGAGAAATTGAGAAAAAAACCTGCATTTTGTTAAAGTTAACTTGGCGAGGTTTTTTTTCCTTTCTCTCCATTTTTCCTCTCTGCGAGAGATGTGGAAAATGTGAAAGAAGATAACAGCAGCAGAGAGCAGCAGCAGCAGAGTGGGCAGTCCACCCCCCCGCTCCCTCTCTAAGAAAAAGCACCGGGATAATACCCAGTTTGTTACAAAGTCATGATTTATTGGGTTTTCAATATGTTTTATATACCCTTTTAGAGGTAATTTTGTGTTTTAAGTAATTATAAGTACGCAATTGCAGTTTTTAGGATTTTACTAAAGAAGTTATTGTGATTCTTTGAATGTTAAAAAAAAAAAAAAGGTGTTTAAAATGTTTAACAGAAGTTGCCTTGCAATAATTGGTTTTAGAACCTAAGGTTAAAATATGGTGTGATTTACAGCTACTAGGAAAACCTTCCAATTAATGTTATCTACAGAAGAGATTCATGGTTTAAAAAATAATTAGTTAAGAGAACTTTACTGTACAAGACAAAGTTAACTTAGAGTATATATTATCTATTTGCTTGTTTTTTCCATAATTTTAATAAGGTAATTTCAATGTGAGTCCTTTTGTTATATAAAACACATATAACTGCATATATACCAATTTGGATTTTGGATTTTAGTTTAAGAATTGGACTTAATGTTTCTGAAAAGTGCTACAAAAGCTGGATGGCAACTTGCCAAATCCTGTCTTGTGGTTTTTCTCTAGAAAAACTGCACTTTAAAATCCTAACCAATTTAAGCATATACTAGGCAAATTCCTGTTATGAATGAGTATTTTTAGTAACATTTGCAGTTATTGTGGGTTATTCTTAAAGCTAGATGACATAGAATTGTGATGTATTTGTTACATTTTTATAATCTTTATAGTGAATCCATGTTCTTGTTATATTGTGTTTAAAAGGTATATATCAAACTTTTAGTTGCCTTTTTGTAGTAACAGAATAAGATTAAGGTATGTTTGTATTTAATACAGATTTTGTTAATAGAATTAAGAATAGTCAAGTTTTATTATGTTTAGGCTTGAATGTCTTTAAGTTAAGTTTTATAACTTAGATATTATTTTAAGGTTAAGTTTTGTTATTTCCTTTTGTCATAAATAATTATTGTTAGGTTTAAATATTGTTTAATTTAAATTGTTTTATGTTTTATTGGAGACACTTGTTTAAACTGCAAAGTATAGTTATTTTCCTAGAGATATGAAGACAGCCACAACTGAAACAGCTGTGATAGAACACTGATGAACACCTACTTTTGGATAGCAGTGAATGCAGTCTGTGACACCCTTGACTTCATCGGGAGTTCTACTGGTTGTTGCAATCTCTGCAGTTTTGTTTTTTATAGCTTTCTTATTTTTCAGTGTTTCCAGAATTTTTAGAAGATGTACCATTGCCGAGGATCAGCTGCCATGGGGGAGGCTTCAGATTAAACCAACTGCTGCATGGTTTAATTGGTCTGGTACCTAAGGCTTCTGATCATTTGCTTTGTACAAATGCATTTCAACAGTTTGCTGTGCTGTAAGCATCTCATAGTTGCTACTATTGAGAACCTTGTTTTAGAAATGAGTTAAGAGGCATCTTTCCAGTTTAAAGCCTAGGCCCTGGCCAAGCCTTGACTTTACCTGGACGGAATGTTTGCCAACAGATCCAGATGTTTTCTGTACCAAATCAGTATTTGAGTCACTTTTTGACTCAGCAATTTGACCCTATATGACAGCTGGATCAATTTTGAAGTGGGCTTGGACAATCATTTCTGGAGGTGATTATCCAATCCTTCACTGATTTTTTGTTGTTTCTGTTTGTTTGCAAACTATGGGATGCTGGTGCAGTGTTTTAGTAATTAATAGTAGTTTTATATTACATATGTTATTAATAATGTTTGATTTAATTGATTTTTAACCATTATAAGTTCCTATTCATTGTGTATATGGTTTTGTGTTGATGTTGATGTTTATAACCGAAGTACTTCTCATTTTTATTTTTTTTAAGAAAAACGGGGGAAATGGATGCCCTAAAAGCATTTTATTAGTGTAATTCATTAACTTCAAGGGGAGAAGTGTCTGTGTTTTGTTGACAGGTTCAAAAAGGTCACCTGTCCATCTGAGCAGACTGTCTGCCTCTGAACACATGAGATCCAGTGAACAGAGAAGTCACCACACAGCCTTGGTACTCCTGACATGGATCAGAAGTGGACCTGTCAGGACACAGTTGTGTCTGAACATTATACAGACAGTTGCCAACAGAACTTTTATGTTGTTATTATGATGTTGTGTCTCTACCAGTTTTCAGGTATCCTTTGTTTTAAAATTTAGAAGGATCTGAAGAACAACCTGAACATCGAAGCCCTCAGTCACCGATCAGCTACCAGCTGACATCACAGTAGCAGTGAACGTTCCAGGACTGAATCGTGTTAGAGAAATTCTGTAGAAGATCTAAGAAAAGTGTAGAGACTCCATCTAACTGTATATAAAGCAAATTGTAGTTGTGTTTTTACCCTTTCAGCAAATTGCCTTTACTCTTAGACTACATAATACCAGAGCACGTGTGTTAAAAGTAGATGGATAATAGTTAAGATAAGGAGTTTAGCTTGTTTAGTGATTATTATATTAGTATAAGGTATAAGTATTCCCCCTTCAAGAGGTAGTGTAAGCATCTTCGAAAGTTCATTTAACGATTGATGTTTTTGCTGTGACTTTGCAAATATGATGTCATTTACATGGAACCAACTGCTTATGGTAATTGTGCTGTGTATAGTCGTGACTGACTGTCTGCTGACTAACATCCAAAAGTGACAGAACATATGGGTCACTCTGGCATACTGAACTGGCCAAAGGACAATGTGTGTAAGCCTAGCCACACCTAGAGATCTTTTCGCACCTGTCTCATAGGAGTCCCTGAATGGGATCCTCAAGCATTTAAAGATTTAGTTAGTAATGAAACTCGACTGAATTGATGGGCAATTTGCAAGAGTGCAATCGCACTGTTGGTTTCACATTAAGACAACTTGAAGCCTGCTGACAAGCGAAAATTACTGAATTCTCAATGTTACCATACAGCCCTCAGAAGAATTAGATTTGTTAAGTTCCACCAATACCTGAGGTGGATGGATAATGTTTGAGGCCCCGACAAAAAGTCATTCCAACAAAGTAATGCAACACTGGGTTACAGTTAACCCTATATTTGATCTCATTACTAACACTGAAAGTAAAACTTTTTATTCATGGTGCAATCTCACAGGACAATTACCAAAGTGATTACCTAGTTCCATATTCCTAATCTGTGGAGACAGAGCATGGAATTAGATTCCTGCTAGTCCACATAGAAGACCCTGTTATCTTGGGAAATTTACTTTGTTTCCATCCAAGCTTACACCAATTGCTGAATGTAGCTAGCAAAATGAAAAACATCAGTCAAAGTGAAGCCTGAATGAATTAAGGCTTAGCAACTGTAAAAAGGCTCGCTTGCTAGACTAAAGAAGGATTGAACTTAATATCCACAATGTTAAGTGAGCTTTCAACTGATGTGAGTAGTGTACGTCTTGCGGTATTACAAAATTGAACTGCAAAAATTGACTTTTGCTCTTAGCACAAGGACATGGTTGTGAGGAGTTTGAAGGCATGTGCTGCTTGAATCTTACTGATCATTCAGATTCCATCCATAAGCAACTACAACAGCTGCAGGATGGGTTACATGCCCTGAAAGAAGATAGTGATCCCATTGGAAGTTGGTTCGCCAGCTGGGGCATCACTGGATGGTTGAGGTCTCTTGTGCTAGAAGGGGGACGGACTTTACTTATAGTGTTAATTGAGATGACAGTCTAAGTTGTATGTTATCTTATCCAAAGCCTGGTTTGTGCCAAAAGAGAAAGGGGGAATTGTTGCTATATTTTATATATTAGTAAAGGCCTGTATGCACAAACCAGCCTTTGAAATAAGTCGTGATATTAAAGGCTAAAGTCCTTGAAACCTTCATGCAGAAGAGAGAGTAAAGCAAAACAATATCCTTGTGTGTAGGAAAAAAAATGTAAACCTGTGTGTGTTAGCCAATAGTAGCTTGCTCTGCCCGTGGACCCTGTAGAACCCTATAAAAAGTGTACTAAAGATAGAAATAAACGGTGTTCACGTTTACTTCTGTGAAAGCTAGTGAATAAACTGGCGGTCTCTCAAGATCACCACATTCTTTGTGTAGGACCGATCTTTAATTTGGCTATCGCAATTTTCATCTAATTGGGTGAGATCTTTCTTTTGGTGGGCCAATTCCTTCTTTTTCAGCCAATCATGTATTAGAGTTGAATTTGGAGTGAGGATGATAAGCTGTCCAAGCATGCAAGGACGTCCCCGGAGTCGGGAAGGGATTCCTGCCCACACTCTATCCCCACAGATCAAGAACACTCCCCGGGGCAGCACTCTGGGATTGTGAGAGGAGGCGGATCGTGTGCTGCTGGTGTAATTGCACCATTTGGACTGATTGTAAATTTTACTGTTGGGAGTCACATTTTTCCTTGATTTAATTGCCCTTTGGTATTTTGAGGCAGGCCATGTATTGGCTACTGGGTGATAATTAAAATTTATGCAATAGGTAGCTTTGGACGATCCCAAAAGCTCCAATTCCTGGGGTTCCTCTGCTGCATGGGGCAAGATTGTTGTCCACTCATCCCAAATGTCTACCGGGTTGGTTTCTTTCCCTGTGAAAGGATATTCATGGGGCTTTAAAGGAATCCCTACCAGGCAAGATGACATAGGGTTGGCGGCGCTGCCCATGGACAAGCACATGCGTTCTTGTTGGAGCGTCTTTGAGAGGGTGATCCACATGTTCTCCTGGGGCTGTGCTACTAGCCAGGCATCCACAGCTGATGTTTTCAGGAGCATCCAGATAATCAGGAACACCAGGAACTCAAGGATGGTTTTGCTCTCCATTTTCTATAACAGGACATAAAGGATGAGCTCTGATTTGTGGAGGGGGGGCTATTTTCTTTTTTCCCATTCTCTCCCGTCTCCCCCCTCTTTAAAAAACACAATTATAAGCAGGGTTATTCTGTGTATTGGGGACACAAGACCCAACACCAGCAGCAGCACAGAGGTGCATTTTGGGGTAAATTGGCAATTTGGGCTAGGCAACGAGGGCGAGAAGGGGAAGGGGGAGGGAGTTAAGAAGACTTGTGTACTGTCACGGTGTCAGGCGTGACGTTGGCAGTTGTCTCATTGCGGCCCTGGTAGCAGGACAGTTTGGCCTCTGTCTGGTTGTTGGTCTGGTGGTAGGTCGGTTCGGTGGATTCCGACATCTCCGTTTCCAGGCTGCAGTGGACTGCTGTTTTTCTGGACCTGTGTGCGTCTCAGGAGACTTTGAAAGTTCTGAGTCTGGTGCAGGGTTTGTAGGGCCTAAATAAGGTTTTACATTTTTCCCTGGGAGCCACTTAGGTCCTGATGGTGTGGACACACACGCATACCCTCTCCCGCAGGTAATCAATGGGAAAAGTCCTGATGTCCGTTGTGATTCAGGATCCTTGATCAGCACCGGCAGCTTCTCGGTGAGTTTGGCATGGGTCGAATTGGAGAAGTGCCGTATGTCTTGGTTCTTGAAGACAGGTGTCTGCTAGGGAGGGCAGGAGCCTCCCTTGAGATGAAACAATGTAGACCCCCTCCCTCCAAATTATTATAATTTTGAAATCAAGGGGCCTTTAGGCAGACATTTGGGGATAGGAATAACAGTTCTTTACTAGTATAACCAGGCAAACAAACAACAATAACTACAGCATTAGCAAGAAAACAGAACCAGGGACCCCATGACAGCTTTCTCGGCTGAGATGGGAAGGGATGGAGGAGAGGCTTTGTTTCATAAACCCCCTCGGGCAGTCAGTCCCGGTGCTCCTGCGGGGCTCTGAGGAACAGTCGGCTGGAACAGCAGGGATGAGCAGAAATCATGGGCTGGTGGATGAGGTGTATCAGCAGCTCCACGGCGGTGGCTGGCACTGCCACATGACCCGGCAGGACAAGGGGTGCGAGGCCACCAACAAAGAGGGAAGAAGGAGAAGAAGCAGCAGCTCCGTCTGGGTGATGGTGAAATTCCCTTCTCTCTACTGCAGCAGCTCCGTGCCCCAGAAAAAGAATGTCTTTCCCCAAAGCCGAAGAAAGCCCACCAAAACTGTCCCCACCCTCCTTTTCCTGCCCCCCTACCCCCCCTGGGCCTGGCCACTCTTTGTCCTTTGTCGAGCACCCACTAAGTACCCACAGTTAGGTTGTCACCGCAACTAATGGGTAAAAAAATCCACGGGCAAGCCAGAACATCAAAAAAAAAGACACCTAAACCCCAAAACCATATTACAGGGGGGTCAGGCTCTGTAGGCGAGCAATTTAGAAAGTTCATGACATATAGAGCCTTACAGAGCCTCTCAATGTGAGGAATGATCTCTGTTCCTCCCAGCTGGTGATCAAGGACTCTTTTCAGGTTTTGGTAGGTCCTCTCTACTATTGATTGCCCTGTAGGGGAATGAGGAATGCCCGTGGTGTGTTTCACTCCCCACTCATTGAAAAATCTCTTAATTTGTGAGAGGTGTAAGCAGGTCCATTGTCTGTTTTAATTTGTTCTGGGACTCCCAGGGTAGCAAAAGCAAGGAGAAAATGTCGGATGGTGTGCTTGGCATTTTCTCCTGCATGGGCTGAGGCAAACATTGCACCAGAGAAGGTGTCTACGGAGACATGTACGTATTTGACTCTCCCGAAGGACGGGACGTGAGTGACATTGGTTTGCCATATCTGGCAGCTGTTAAGTCCTCGGGGGTTAACCCCGGAGTTAACGATCGGTATTTGGAAAGATTGACAATTAGGACAGGTGGCAACTATTGCCCTAGCTTGGTCTCTGGGTAGTCTGAACATTCTCATCAGTGCAGGCACATTTTGGTGGAAGAACTGGTGGGACAATTTTGCTTGTGTGAAAATGTCAGGGACATTGGCTGCTCCAGCAGGCATGGCTAAGGCGTCTGCCCTCCTGTTTCCTTTGGCAATGGCACCTGGGAGGTCAGAATGTGCCCTCACATGCATGACATAGTAAGGTTGCTTTCTGTGGGAGATAAGATATACTAATTCAGAAAGCAATTTGTATAAATTTGGGTTAGAGACCTCTTTTAGAAATGCATGTTCTGCTCTCATAGCTATTCCAGCCACATAAGCCGAATCAGTCACCAGATTGAAAGGTTCTTGGAATTTCTCAAAAGCTCTGATGACGGCTGCTAATTCAGCAATCTGTGGTGATCCCTCAACCACTTGGATATCAGACTCCCACTTCTGTGTCTTGGGGTCCTTCCAAGTCATGACTGACTTGTGGGATTTCCCTGAGCCATCTGTGAAAACCGTCTGAGCCTTGAGCGGTGTTTTGCTCTGTAATGATTTGGGGACCAAATTAAATGTGGTTTTGAAAAGTCTGTGGCCAGGTGGGTGTATAGAAATTTGGCCTGAATAGCTATCGAGAGCAAACTGAAGGCTCTCATTGGTTTGGAGCAAAGGATCCCAACTTCCAATTGCCAATGGGAGGAAGATGCATGTGAACTCACAGGCTGCAAGAGTGCGGAGACAGACTCTAGCTCTTTTAATGAGTTCAGCCATGATTTCCTGTGGAGTGGTAATAGACTTAGTGGGCTGGTTATGTGTAAAGATCCACTCGATGATAAGGAGTGGATCCTTCAGTGCCACGTCCCATTGAAAAATGAGCATGTGTAAGCGCGGGGCCTTACCCAGGATAACCAGTTGGAAGGGCAGGCTGGGCTCATAGCGGTGGGCTTGCTGCGAAGACAGGGCCTCCTGGACCTTGGTGATGGATTCCTGGGCCTCCGGCGTGAGGGAGCGTGGTGAATCGAGGGCCTCGCTGCCACGGAGCAGGTTGAAGAGAGGAGCAAGGACTTCCGTTGTTACCCCTAGCAGAGGGCGTATCCAGTTGATGGACCAGCAGAGCTGATGTAAGTCCCGCAGGGTCTTGGGGTCATCTCTGATGGTCAGCTGCTGGGGCACGATAGTCCACTCGTGGATCCGGAGTCCTAGGTAGGTCCAAGGGCAGGTGTGCTGGATCTTGTCTTCACGTATCTCAATTCCAGCGTCCTCAATTGTCTGGATAGTTATTTGTAAAGTCCGGTGCAGATAGTCATCGTCAGCAGCACAAACCAGGATGTCATCCATGTAGTGGAGGATGATGGCATCTGGGAACAGGGTCCTCACAGGTGACAGAATGTGGGCCACGTACCATTGGCAGATGGTAGGAGAATTTTTCATCCCTTGGGGAAGGACTAGCCAATGGTATCATTTTAAAGGTGCTTGTCTGTTTGGAGAGGGAACCGAGAATGCAAATCTGGGAGCGTCCCGAGGATGGAGGGGTATGTTGAAAAAACAGTCCTTTATGTCAATGACGGCCAGCTTCCAATCCCGAGGGAGCATAGAAGGGGAGGGCATGCCAGGCTGAAGGGATTCCATGTCTTCAATGACATCGTTGATCTTCAGGAGGTCATGAAGGAGTCTCCACCTGTCCTTGCCTGGTTTGCGTAGGACAAAGACAGGGGAGTTCCAAGGGCTATTGGACTCAGTGATGTGGCCCTTGGCAAGCTGCTCTTCCACGAGGGCTTCCAGTGCGCACAGTTTGGTCTCAGATAGGGGCCACTGATCAACCCACACTGGATGGTGCTGTTTCCAGGTGAGTTGAGGGATGGTAGGTGTGGCACGCTTCTCAGTGACCCCGACTAAAAATCCCTACTGGGAATCCGCAGAGAAGCCCCCCATTGGGACAGGAGATCCCGTTCCCAGAGGGTGATTGGTGCTCTCACCACAAATGGCCTGATGGTTGCCATTTTTCCCTCAGGTCCTTTGATGACAATATTCCGTTTGCTCCTCATGGAAGCTGTCATCCCTCCAATTCCTGAAATCACGCTTGCCACGGGTTGTAATCCCCAATTGTCTGGCCACTCGGAGCAGGCGATGATGGTAACATCTGCTCCAGTGTCTAGCATTCCTGGGCGCTGAATCCTTTCTCCATAACAAAACAGGCTGCGGTCCACGATGGGTTTGCTGGAGCGCACAACCTGAGTCCACATAGCGCTGGGGTTGAGTGGAACCCGATCTGGGCAGTCACTAGGAAGTAAAAAGGTCTGTGCCACGGGAGTCTGTTCCTTTAAATAATAAGGAGGGTCTATGCAGGTCAGGGAGATGGAAATTTCATCTCCAGGGTATATAGTCTGAACCTCAGGAACAGTATGAATTTGTCCTGGAGAGTTGGTTGGATCCCCAAGTATTAAGATGTTGGAGGGACCACCTGGTGGTCCACGTTTCCCTGTGGGGATTTTGTAAATACAGTCACCCTTCATATGTAAAGAGAGTCTAGTTACCAGTTGACGCCGGGTTCCCATCTGAAGCGCTCTACCTGCTGGGCTTGATATCGGGGTCCCCGTGGAGGCAGGATGGTGGGTTTGGCAGGAGGGGTGGAGTGGTGCGGCATTTGATTTGATGTCGAAGCGCGGGGCCGTTCCGTGCTCTGCCTGAAGTTTCCCAAACGCCAGTTTTGTCTGGGTAACCGTTGGTGGGCAGGTGGTTGTATAAAACGTCTCTCCAGACAGTCTTTGAAAAAATGTCCAGGCTCGCCACAATTAAAACAACGACTTGTATTGGAGTCTGCAGTATAAGCTCCAGATATCCCTTCTGTCACTCCCTTAGCCACTGCAAGTGCCACTGTATTCTCACTTGAGGCGGAGAAGTGTTTGGTGCAGGCTTCAACCATCTGATCTATGGTTGGTTCGGGGTCCAGTGGGAGGGCTCGCAAAACTGCTTTGCACTCCGGATTAGCATTGGCCATTGCTATTTTTACTAATAATTCCTTTTGCGCCTGAGGGCTCTCTATCTGCTTTTCAATGGCCACTTTTAACTTATCAATATACTTAATAAAATACTCAGTTGCCCCTTGCTTAATATTGGTGAAGCACTGCGTTGGCACTTTATCATCAGGGGTGGTAAAAAGAGATATCTTAGCAGCATTAGCTATATCCTGTAAGGCTGCTTCAGGCAGATCCCGGGCCTGATCTCGGGGCTTTTGGAAATCTCCTTCTCCTGCTAATTGCTCTAAAGTAAAATTAGGTCTGTTAGCATCTTTAGCATAAACATCTGCCAAGTGCTTTAAATGTTCTTTCCACTGCCTCTCCAATAACATGTACTCTGCTGGGGAGAGAAGGCAGTTCATAATATTCTTGATGTCATGCGGGACCATGACGTGGGCAGAGAAGGAGGCTTCCAGCAAGTGTTTAAAAAAATGTGAACCCCCGCCATGTTCCTTGGCAGCTTTACAAAGTTCCTGCAGTTCCCTATAGTGGAGGGATTCCCATGCTGCAACTTGTGCCCCTGCCCTGTCTCTCCTCATTATTACAGGAAAGGCAAGTATTTTCCGGGACAGAGCTGAGTTCCCCGCTCGTGTGGCTTCCCTCTGCACCTCAGCCCAGTGGTCTTCATACTCAGAATCTGAATAAGAAGATTCACTGCTCTCATCTCCTAGTGGAGATGGGAGGCGCCTGGTGGCAGCGCGGGGCCAGCTCGGGTGCCTAGAGTTGGCCCTTTTGTGGCCGGGTGGGGAAGCCGAGATGGCCCCGCTCCAGCCGGAGCCGTCCCGACCTCCTGGGCACTGGGAAATTTTGGAAAAGATTAAAAAGGATGGACAAAAGACCTTAGTTACGGTACAACACAACGTAAAAGAAATACATCATGTCTTGGAAAGAGTACTTTACATGTTGCTGGTACCACTAAGGTTATTGATACTCGACAAACTGTGCAGGCACTACAATAATTGGCCATTGTGACTATGAGGTTAATTGTTTTATTATGCTGTATTTTAAAATTAAATTGATTGTTTTAAGATAAGAAACCAATATGTAAGCCTTAATTGAAATCATATATATGGATTAGGTTTTTTTTTAAATCAATATATTGATTTTTTTGTTGGTTTTGTTTTTTCTTTTTCCTTTTCCTTTCCCTTATCTTTTCCCTACTACTTGTCTCTGTTTTTTCTGGGATATACTACCAACTGTAATGAGTCTTGAAGACTTCAAAGAAGAATTTTGCAGCAGAATTTCATGGGGTGGCTTTACCTTTAAGATAGCTTTGGGAGCTAAGGAAGTGAAGCTGCTGGTGACTGTTGGGAGTCTTTTCTCCTGACCAATTATCAGTCATTTCTAAGAATTGACAGCAGTTTTAACCACTAAAAAGTGAAGTCAACTTGTAAACACCTCCTCAAGATGTAAAGTCAGAGCACTTTTGGCCTCTTTGTTTTCTGGCTGTGAAAGGTAACAGAGCTCCGGCTGGCCTCCCGTTCCCTGCCCGGCCATGCGGCCCGGGCGGGGGCTGGGATGGGCCCAGTGTCTCCCGGCTGGGAGATGGGGACCTGCGGGGCTTGCCCCAGGCTCTGGCCGGGCCAGGCCATTCCCTGGCTCGGCGGCAGATTTTGCTGTGACTGAATTCACCAGAGACTGCCGAGTAAAGAAAGGAAAAAGCTCTTGACCTGCGGCGTGCTGAGACAGCGACCACACTCTCCAGAGCAGCCATGAAGAATCTTCTATGGCAGACAACTCCAGCTGCTGCTCCGGCAGAGATCACAGAACCATTTACAAAAGCCTGGGCAAGATTTTAACCCTTTCATTACCCAGATGAGACTTGCAGATTAATCCTTTTATCCAGAGAGAGAAAAAGAGACAAATCAACATGTAAAGAGACTTTATAAACTATCAGCGACAGTAAAGATAAGAATTAAGCTTCGTAAAAGGTAGAGAATAATGAGATGCTTTATAAGCTGAAATATTTTTCTGTTAAAGCTATGGAGATGAACAATAGGGTCTTGAAAAAACTCTTTTAATTCATGACAGTATAGAGGGAGGAATGGAGTGTTCAAAGTTTGGATTTTGAGCAAAAGGTGGAGTAATTGTGATACAGTGAGGTGCTGGAACAGAGTGGAATAGAGTAATAGTGGAAGATTTGAGGCCTTGAGAGCCAATGAGAAAACTGTTTCCAGGGAAGCTCATAGAAACAGATGAAGAGAACTTTTGCCTTTGAATAACTCATCCTTAAAAATAACATCCCTAGACTTATTGACCCATAAAACACTTCAGAGTGATGCGAAATGGGAGGAGTGAACTGATGACGAGTTCTGGGAAACTGGCATCAGAAAAATAGAAAGCTATAACAAAAATAGCTTTCTTGTAGAAAACTCCATAGATTAGCTGAAGAAAACTTCTGTTTCTCTACAAAGACTGATGAAAAGACTCTAGCAGGAATTGGGACTGTTTTAAACACCAAGGTTCCAAAGTTTCTGTCTCTATTTTGTCACGTGTACAAAAGAATGGTCAAGTAGTGGGGGATAAAAGAGTATTCTGGAAGTTTATTCTGGAGGTTTTTTTTATTCTTGTAGTTTTGTTAATAAACTTTCTTTATTCCTTTTAAGTTTTAAGCCTGTTTTGCTCTTGTTCTAATCCATATCTCACAGCAAGAAATAAGTAATTTTTTTTAGTTACTGGTTTAAAACCATGACACAGAACTACATCGTGCAGAAAGACCTCGCTTAACGATGATTGTGAGCCACGGGGTGGTGTAAGAGACGGTCCGAAGATTCTCTCATCTGTCTCACAACCGTCTCAAGGACAGAGACTGGTTTTGGCCCTGTGCCCCTCGCTTTGTAAAAGACTATAAAATCACACCCCAAATTTCCCTTCCGTTGAGATCTCCCCAACGGACAGAAGACTCTGCGTCATTGCACGACTGAGCGGACTTTGTTGTTGGTAGCTTGTGGGTGCGGAGGAGCCCGCCAAGCCCGAGATCCTGGCTCTCCCCTGGAGACAAGATACTTCTCTGTAAGAGAGACACAATGTATCGCTCCCAGGGATCTTTGAGTTAGATATGTTAAACTGTTGTGCCCCATTGGTGTTCCCCCCTGCTGTCCCACCCCGATACATGTATCTCGGGCTCCCCTCGCCCCTCTCCTCCCCTATAAATATCCCAGGTTTTCCTCTGTTCAGGAGATTAGCTGTTGCTGGCTCCCTTCGCCAAAGCTCTGCCTGAATAAAGGTTTGTGCTTAGCGGAACTCTGGACCAGCTTTCTCGTCCCTGTTTCCCATGTCGCCTGCCTGCCGCCGCTGAGCTGAGCTGGAATCACTTGACTGCCCAAAGCTGCTCACACGCGCTTTGGCCCAGCCCTTTTCAGGGCTGCTTCTCTAGAGAAGTCGCGGCGCTCCGGGCTTTCCGTCGCCGCGGCAACAGCTATAATCCCCTTACTCTCTTTTTCTTATGCTTTGCTTTCTCATCTTTTCTCTCTATTGCATATTAGTGCTGATGAGCACTCAATAAAGTGTGTTTTGCTGTTTTAAGTCCTTGGTTTGCATATAATCTTTTGTACTCTAAGAGCGAATAAAAGAACCACATCACGAATGCCACCCTGCGGATCGTGACACCCAATTACCACAAATTAAAACCACAGCCCTTGGTAAGTACAAAGCAGACCAAAGGCACATGAGATATTACATGAGGTACAATTACATATTTTTTAAAAAAATTAGATATTTTTGCTTTACAGTCTTGTGATAGATTGGCATTTAAGGAAAAAATAGGAAAACATCTAAGGAAGTTAAGGCTGATGCGAGTTTTTTCTCCTGGCCAATAAGTGGCTATTTCTGAGAATTGACAGTAGTTTTGACCATTGAAAAGTGAGATCAACCTGTGAACACCACCCTTTAAAACCTAAACCGGGGAATCTCTCTCTTTGGTCTCCGGTATTGAAAGGTAACAGAGCTCCAGCTGGCTCCCTGGCTCCCGTCCCCTGCCCAGGACATGCGGCCCCTGGGGGGAGGCGGGGGGACGGGGCTGGGCCTGCTGCAGTCTCTGGGTGGTAGATGGAGCCTGCAGGGCTTCCCCCGGCCCTAGGCCAGGACTGGGCTCTGCTGCAGCTTCTCTAGAAGCCTCCGGGGTGGCTGAAGCTTTTCCCAGGGGGGCTCCCCCGGCTCTAAGCGCACCGCTGAGCTGAAACCTGGCACCCTGAATACCTGCTGCGTCTTGAGCCAGATTTAACCCTTTCACTACCCAGATGAGACTTGCAGATTAATCCTTTTTCAAGAGAGAGGGGAAGAGAGTGATTAACATGTAAAGAGACAACATAAACTATCAAAGACAGCAAAGAAAGGAATTAAGCTTCAGATGGGGAGAGAAATAAGGAGATGCCTTAATAAGCTGAAATATTCTTTTGTTAAAACTATGGAGATGGACAGTAATGTTCTGAAAAAACTCCTTTAATTCATGAAAGAGTATTTTAGGGGGATGGAGTATTTCGAAGTGTGGATCTAAGCAAAGGTAATTCATTGATAGAGCTGAGCAAATAGTGAAGTAGTTGTGATCCTATGAGATGCTGGAACAGAAAAAGAGAAGTGAGAGTTGTTGAAGATTTGTGGCCCTTAAGAGACAAAAACTTCTGTTTCCAGAGGTGATCACAGAGACAAATGAAGAGAACTTTTGCCTTTGAAGATCTCATCCTTAAAATGACACCACTTGAACCATGGCCCACGAACACACCTCAGAGTGGTGTGAAATGGGAGGAAAGGACTGATGGCAGAGTTTTCTGAGTGGCTGGCATCAGAGAAATAAAGCCATGAGAAAATGGTTTTCTTGTGAAAAACTCCATAGATTGACAAAAGAGAACTTCTTTTTCTCTACAAAGACTGATGAAAAGACTATAGCAAAGTTGGGACTGTTTTAACCACCAGGTTTTGTCTCTATGCTGTCAATTAAACAAGGGAATGGTTGGGTGGTGGGGGAAAAAGGGTTTCTGGAGGTTTTATTCTGGTTTCTTGTAGTTTTGTTAATAAACTTTAATTCCTTTTAAGTTGTAAGCCTGTTTTGCCCTCCTCCTAATCCATATCTCACAGCAAGAAATTAACAAGTTTTCTAGTGATTTTTTAGCTAATGCTTTAAAACCACGAAAAGTCCAAATAAATGAAACTCAGGGAAAAGTCCATTAGCTGAATACGTTGATCTTTAGCATCACTAGATGTCTTCTTGAATCCTGAAACAGGGAACAACTGAAGGTTAGTGGAAACACAGTACCATGATGCTGACACACGGCTTTTCTTGTCAAATTGTCTCTATAATTTTCAGACACATGATTGTCTCCTTTGCAATCACTCTTCCATTGTTGATCTAGCCACAGAGGCTATGCAGTGTGTCCCATTTTCACTCCTTAAAGGTGGTGGGTATCTGATGTAACCACTTGAACCTGCTGATGATAAAACACAGGCATATCTTCTCCTAAGTTAATAAATTAATTAGGCTTTACTGCTGTTAGTCAATCAAAATTTAGATTTGATAATTCATTTTCCATATTTCTAATATAAATGTTACATTTTTCAAATTTATCTGTTGTCTATAAATTTTAGCAGCCCAGAAACTGCAAACAGCTAAAGTATTTATTTCCAGTGAAGACCTGAACACCTCTCCCAGGTGAGGGTTCTCAGGTTCACTCCAAAGATCAATTCATATGTTGTATTTACAGGTCAAATTGCCGAGTCAAAGAACCTGTGTGTAATTTTTTGCTGCAGAAACATCTGGGCCTGTTGGCAATTCCCATCCAGAAAGAGTTAAGGCATGGCTGGTGTCCTCCCTGACGGGAAAAGAATAAGCTCTACATGAATTTTAAAACAAGGTTCTTAAGAATCTTGGGGTAAAAACTAAATGAACCCCTAATAACCTTGGAAATCTGAGAAATACTTTGCAAAAACTAGCATAAACAACTAGAAAACAAGGGAAAAAAATCCTTGAGTGACACATGTCTTATATGCAATTACAAAGAGATAGCAAAATATATGAGAAGAAGCAGCAGCCGGCTATAAAGCTGTAACTTGTCAACAATATATCATATCAGTAAATTCACTTTATGTAATCAATATATCAGTAATAACCATCCTAGAGTGTTGCGGCTGGGTTCTGGGGGCCTGTCCGAGCCCCAGCTTCTGCCAGCAAACAGCCCAGATAGTCAGGCTGTCCCAGGGGCCAGAGTCGCTGTCCAGGGTACTGCAGGCAATCTCCAGCCAGGGGTAACCCTTGGAGCACGGGCAGAGGCTTCGGACGATCAGCTCCTTTAGCAGAGATTTCTGCTCTGTGATCAGCTCTGTTCAGCCCAGGCAGCTCCTTTCAGGGGTTACCCCTGCCAACGCAGATAAGAGACAGGAAGATGATATGGCGTTCCACAGAAGGTCTTTAATGCAGACTCCAGCGAAGGGGGCCAGTGATGATCCAACCCCTAACCTGGGCAAAAGCTGGGGTTTTTATAGGGAGGGGGAGGATTGGGAAGGGGACCAATGGTCTGAGAGGAGATAAGGTGACCAATAGTTAACAGGGAGATAACATGGGGTCCTGAAGCCAAAAGGGGTTCGCAGCTTAGTCACAGTGACTAGGCAGTTTTATCTTAGGGGGTTGATCTCCAGGGAAGATGCCTGTCAGAGGACTGGGCTTCCTCCACACTAGAGAGCTGAGATAACACTTAAACCAATTTGTGTTATCTGCTAAAGTGCAACAAAGGTTGCTTGTTTAATACAGATGCCCTAAGAAAAAAGGGAGGGGTGGTGGGGCAGGCGAAGAGTCGAATGACTGCCGTCCATTTGGCTCCCCCTGCAGCTGTCCTGCCCTCCGCCTCTCTGAATCGGAAAGCCGGCGCCAGGCTTTCCCTTTCACCGCCCCCAGAGGAGGGGGGGGGGGTCAGCGGAGGCAAATCACCGTTCCCCTTGGTGGAGCTGCGCTGTGTGCCAACACCACAGCTGCGGTGTTTTTCACACCGCCAGGGGGAAGTTTGGAGTAAGAAACGCGAGCCGCTGTCTCAACCCCCTCGCACGGCTGGCCACCCCGCCCCTCTCTGACACCGGAGCGGGGGGGGGGGAGGTGAGAACCTCCGCCCGCGACACCGCAGGGCTCGAGGGAAAGAGTTGAGCACAGAGAAAAACTCCGGTCCGGTCCGGCCACCCGGAGCCGTCTGCGGGGGAGGGGGGGGGGATGAGTCTGCCGCGGAAGAGCCACGGACACTGATGGCGGTGGAAGCCGCACAGACCCGCGCAGCCCTTCCCAGTTCAGTCCGCCACAGCCTCTCGGAGCTGAAACATCTCCGTCTCCTCCCGCCCCCAAACACTCACGGAGGGAAAAAAACAAAGAGAAAACACAGCAACCAAACGCTAGGAATCACAGGGGGCAATCCTTAAAACAGACATAGGAAAAGTTAAAGGCATAAAACACTTATAAGGTGAACTTTTCACCCCAAAATCCACGGGGCACTGAAGGCAGGGTGGAGTGAGACCATGGGGAGAAACCTCTGTTACAGGGTACTTTGTCCAACTTCCTCTCAACTTCGGGGCCACGGTGTTCCATGCAAAGCTGTATCAGAGGAAGTATTTTGTGTCTTAGCAAGTCCAGACGGGCTGAAAGCGCTGAGGCAGGGGAAGACAGCAACCGCGGGCATCGTGGGCAGTCACTCTGGAACGGCAGGAGGCATAGTAGCAGAGCCTCCGCACTCAGCAGAGAGGAGACAGTGCGGGCGCATGCGTGGGCCCCATAGCTGGAAGCGGAGGGGCTGAGGGGGCGGCCCCTCCCGCTGAGCCCACAGCCTGCTGAGGGGACTGCTGTACTATCCCTTGCGATGCAGGAAAAAGAGAGGCAGGAAGCTTGGGTGGGCGAATGAAGCTGTTTGTAGCAAAGGCTCTCCTGCAGCCGCTTGCATTGCTGAAAATGACGGCGCGGGGGCGAGAAATGAGTCAGACGGTCGCCGCTTCCCCGCCACTGTTGTTTTGATGGAACCCTTGCGAACCATTCGGCGGGTGACAGACACCTTGGTATTACAAAATCCTGAGGGGAGGGATACTTCGGAGGCACGTAATCTCATGGCGAGAGATAGTTCGTTCGCTCAATTCCCATGTCCTTCAGGGGTCCGGACGGAGCCGAGAGAATGCCGCTCGCAGCGTCCTCGGCCCCACCACCCTCCATCCTCTCAGTGTGCATAGGAAAGGCATGCCCCGGCATCCGCTCTCGCGTTACCGTCCCCAGATGGCCACAGCTGTAACACTTTAAAGAGTGTGCCCCAGGTGGCTGCCAGGCTACACACACTGGTATCTTCGTTAGTTACCTCAAACCATAATAAAGCACGCATGGAATCTTCTGTTACGGCGAGTCCTAAGTGCATCCACAAAGAGAGGAGGATTTGTTCCTCTGTGGGACTTCGGTTCCCCTTTGTAGGAAACCTTTATCTCAAAGGCCCATGAGTGCAATATACAGACACAGTGGTTTATCCCAGGAATATAAACTCTAGCTTCATTGAGATTGCCGTCCCAGACCCGCTCACTGGCAAGATCCTTTATCCTGTGGTTGAAGAGACCAGCTCTCTCCAGGAGAGCGTGGGAGTATTTTTCGCTTACCTCTGCAGAGGAAGCGGACGGCTGCTCTTAAGCTCTTGGCTGCAACGAACGTCGGGGACCACCAGATGTCACACTGTATTAGGAACGGCAAAGTGACGACACAGACTCTCTAGCCTTAGTTGCAAAAGAGCACTTTTTTTCTTCCAGATCTTCTTTTATAGACAGTTCCGAGAAGGTCCGAAAAGGTAAACCTCTCATTGGTCATCAAACCAACACATCACCTTCACTGGACACTTAGGAACAACACCCCTTGACCATTTCTTACAAGTAAACAACAAGGAACAAGCAACAGATGCAAAGGTTGTTTTCCTTCTCTAAGGATTGTTTGGATTCCTCCTTATGATTTCCTAGGCCAGAGTGAGAAAGTTGTGTACTTGACTTTCCTACAGGCTTAAGCTAGTGCCTGAAGCCTAAAGATCTCTTATTTGACCACTGTCAGTTCACAGAGGTATCAATGTAAAGATGGACATATTTAAAAGTCCCAAAGTTTGATGTGCATTACATCTGTTTTCCAAATGTCATTAGGTTTCAACCCTTGTGGGTTTATACCTAATGTTTGTGGCAAAGAGTCTGCTGACATTGTGAGCAAGTGTTCACTACATCCCGTGCTTGTGGCAAAGTTAAATGAAATTGTTTTGCCAGTGCTCAAGCATTTTGATGGTAGAAATCATGGGAAATTTTTCCTGCCTTAACTTTTGTGGTATAGTTACTGTCATGGCAAGGGCATCCATTCTTGCATTACCTTCTACTATAGGTCCAGACAGAGTGGTGTGTGACCTAAGGTGCAGATTGTAATATTCATGAGACCTGTGAAGTAAAAAGTTGTTCAGAGTCGTTAATAACACAGAAAGATCTTTGTTAGAGACTTCCTTCAGGAATGGGTGCTCAATTATTTCAATGGTTCTTGTAACATCAATAGCATCACAAACAATATTAATAGTCTTTGACTGTAATTGCCAAGGTTGGAAGAGAAGTTCTTTGAAGGATTGTAACAGGGCATGTCAAGGCATCTAGTGAATAAATTGTCCATTATAATCTGCAAGGGCAATTTAAAATAACAGTGAATCCCTGAATAGATTCTCTAATTCTACTGCAGTAATAGGGAGATGTAATACTGCCAGATCATATCCTGTCAGGCTCTGGCATCAGAGTTGTCGCATCAACAGCAGTCAAATAAGAATCTCAAGTTGGGTGGCTATAGTTTTTGCTAAGGTGTGTGGCAAAAAAACTCATTCTAATAGCCAATGTTTCTGTGCATCACATTGACCAGTAAGAGCATAGGGTTGGAAAGATTGCAGAATCACTAACAGCTGCAAAGGCAAATCTGTGTTTCAACATGTGGCAAAAGACATTGATTTTATTACTTACAGTGTCTAAAGCCTTTTGGGCAGTTTTTATCAACTGCCTAGGGGGAGAGAGGTCTGGGTCCTGTTTTAACTATTGAAATAAGGGGGATAATTCTTCTGTGGTGATTCCCAATAAAAGGCGAATCCAATTAATAGTGCCCAATAGCTTTTTCAAATCATTCAATGTGTGTCAGTATTTAGGGTTACTGGCTGTGGGGTGACTGTTGTTTCTAATAATTTGAAACACAGGTATTTCCAGGGAGGTTCTGTTTGGATTTTTTTCTGTGGCTATGCACAAGTCTCTGCTAGGTAGTATAACCTTTAAAGCAGCAAGGCAATCACATAACAATGAAGAGCTTTCAGAAGCAATTAAAATGTCGTCCATGTAGTAATACAGCAAAACGGATGGATATTTTTGCCGTACTGGTTCTATCCCTGAGTGAATGATGAATTGACAGATAGTAAGACTGTTTTTCATATCCTAAGGTAGAAAAACCAAGTGGTATTGTTCTGGAGGGGTATCATGATTGACAGATGGTAAAGGCAAATTTAGGTTCATTGCCAGGATGCAAAGGAATTGTAAAAAAGCAGTCTTTTAAGTCAATTATCACTAATTCCCAGTGTTCTGGAATCATTGTGGGGTTAGGTATTCTTGGCTACAATGCCCCCATAGGTGAAATGACTTCCTTGACTGCCCTGAGATCCTGTAAAAGCCTCCACTTTCTTGATTTTTTAGGAATAACCACAATAGGTGTATTCCATGGACTGGTGGAAGGGACTATGTGACCCAAATGTAATTGCTCTTGCACAAGGATTTGGGCTTGATGAAGCTGCTCGTTTTTCAGGGGCTACTGGTTTATCAACATTGGCCTGTTTGAAATCCAAATCAACTTAAGCGGCTTCTCATCAATGGCCCCTATCAAAAATGTGTTGAAATAATTAAACCTCATTGTGTCATCAGGTTCCACCCCCACAAAGTGCTGGCGATTGGGAGTGCATATGGTTGCAAGGTGGCAGTTTTGCCCTCCAGTCCAATGATTTTCAGTTCATTTGTAGACTGCCAGGGAATCTGCTGACCTCCAACGCCTGCTACGATCGCAGTTGATGGTGGCAGAGGCCACTCAGGGGGCCACTCCTTTTGGGATACGTTCGAAACATCTGCGCCAGTGTTGACTAAACCTGTAAAACACTTAGATTCTATTTGAAAAGTGTGTAATGGTTGGTGTACCCCCATGACTTTTGACCAAAATATTGGAGGGGTGCCTGTGCTCCCAAATCCTCCTGCATCTGGCTGTTGCTGTAAGATCAGTGCTGAGCTGGGAAATGCTGGCAGTGGTATTAATTGTGCCAGTCAGCTTCCCTGTGCCACTGTAAAGGATGATTAGGTGTCCAAGCCATAATTTTAATTTCCCTTTTATAGTCAGCATCAATGATTCCTGGTAATATAAATAGTCCTGTGCAGGTGGTAGAGGAGTGTCCCAGGAGTAAAGCATGTGCTTGAAATGGCAGTGGCCCACACACAGAGGTGGGCAGCAGCTGAACCGATGTATTATTCAGGATTGTGATAGCGCTGATGGCCACATCCAGGCTGGGACTCCCGAGGGTGCCCCTTGCAAGGTTTTTGTTTGTATTGGTGTCTGACTGTGGATTAGGAGGCATTGGACGGCCTGCCTGCTTTCGAGTTTCCCTGTTGTGGAAGAAGGTTGTCATCTTTGTTATATTTAGACTGGCATTGATTGCTCCAACGAAACATATTTTGGCAGCAAGGACAGAGTTTACTGTGTCACTGTCAGACACAGCTCGAAGTGCGATGACAGAAGGAGAGCGTTTATTTTGTCTTTTCAGTATTTATAGATTTTTGACAACGACCAGGGATTGGATAGTCAGGTTACCACTTTCCCAACCACACTGTCCATGAAAGATGTCTATCAAAAGGCATATCTTTAATGGAATGTACAAACATCTATGTTTATAGTTACTTTCCTGGGAAAGTGGCTATAAATGATGAAAACAATATCAAAAGGTCTGATTCTCAGGGCAACATTTACTGGGCTTTTTATTGCCTCTTTGTCCCCTTGGACATTGCTTCCTAATATGTCCTAGCTCCCCACATTCAAAGCACTTAATAGCTGCTCTGGCCACTTGCAGTTGTTGGGCTATCACAATAGCAATTAGTTCTGCTTTAAATTGCTCAAAGGCAATATTAGCGCATGCCTTGATATAATCAGAAAGTTTAACATCAGCACAGTTACGAATCGGGTCTAGGGCTTTTTTACAGTCATTGTTAGCATTTTCATAAGAAAGAGATTTTAAGGCAGCATCAGCTGCTTCCTGCATATCAATTTGCCAACTAACGGCAGATTGTAATTGATCAATAAAAGTAATATATGGTTCCCAAGGCCCCTGCTTCACAGCAGCAAAACCAGACTCTAATTGTTCTGTATCAGGTACCTTTTGTAGTGCACACACGGAAGTAATAGTAGACTGATCCCACGCTTGGGGGGGAGACTTAATTGTGCCCGAACAGTAGCGTACATGTCTGTGCCAGAGAGTTGTGATACAGTGATATTAATGAGTGGTTTTTGATTACCATTATTCAATGCCTAAGTTTGAGCCAAATCTATAAATTCCATCGACCAGACAAAGTACTGTCCTCCTGTCAAAACTGTCTTAAAAAGAGATTTCAAATCTACTGGTAACATAGTATGTTCTGCAATTGCATCCAATAAATTCATAGTAAAGGAGGAATGTAAACCATTTTCTTTCACCAATCACCTCAGTTCCTTTACCATCTCATATGACAACTGTTCGTGATGTGGGTTTTGATTATGATATATGTCTTGGTTCTAGAAGACAGGTGTCTGCTAGGGAGAGCAGGAGCCTTCCTTGGGATGAAAGAATGTAGACCCCCTCCCTCCGAATTATTATAATTGTTATAAATGCAAAGGCAATTTTGGGATAAAATCAAAAAGAGAAATTTATTAATAAACAGCAAAGAACAACAACGAGAAAAAAACCACAATAAAAATGGTCAGTGCAGCGCTGGGTGGACAGGGTCTACACCGGAGGTGTAGGGTTCCCAAATCCACGTCTGAGTGTTCTCAGGCTTGGGGTTTTATAGGGATTTTAAGTCCTCAGGCTAAAATTCCAAGCAGGCTCCATTCACCAAGTGTTCTTGATTGTCCGGTGAATGGATTTCCTGGCTTGGAAAAATAGACCTAACTAGTGTCCGGACAGAGTCTCCTCATATGTAAAGAGACTCTGTATGTATTTCAATTTGGGTTATCAAGGCAGAAGTGGTGTGATCCGGGATTGGTGCCGATGGGTATCTCGGCAGAGTCTTTCCTTTTGTTTCCGTTGATTGCATCTCCAACACTGGTTTGACAGGTGGGGCGTTCAGGTCTAGCGACGGATACTTTTTCTGAGGCTTGTCTTTTGTCGACCTTGATTGCTTCCCAACAGATCTGCAGGGACGTTGGTCAGGTCCGGAGATGGGTGTCTCCTCCGAGCTAGTTCTTTTGTTTTCCTGATGGCCCTTGTCCTGTCTATTTTCCGAGCTAATGTTCGTTATCTGGGTGTTGGCTGCAATCCGTTGCCTTTGGAGGAAACTCCCGGCCAGGCTTGGAGAAAGGGTTTATGTACATTTTTGGATTTTATATTATTTCAACACATACATATCTTATTTATACCTTTACAAATTTTTATTTACAGATTAATTTATTACATAATTTTGAAATCAAGGGGGCTTTTAGGCAGAGATTTGGGGATAGGAATAACAGTTCTTTACTAGTATAACTAGGTAAACAAACAAACAATAACTACAGCAATAACAAGAAAACAGAACCAGGGACCCCGGGACAGCTTTCTCGGCTGCGACGGGATGGAGGAGAGGCTTTGTTTTCACAAACCCCTCGGGCAGTCAGTCCCGGTGCTCCTGCAAGGCTCCGAGGAAAACAGTCGGCTGGGACAGCAGGGACGAGCTGAGATCCTGGGCTGGTGGATGAGGTGGATCAGCAGGGATGAGCTGAGATCCTGGGCTGGTGGATGAGGTGGATCAGCAGGGATGAGCTGAGATCCTGGGCTGGTGGATGAGGTGTATCAGCAGCTCCACGGCGATGCCTGGCCGGACAGGGGGTGCGAGGCCACCAACAAAGAGGGGAGAAGGAGAAGAAACAGCTCCGCGACCCAGCGCACGAATGTCCTTCCCCGAAGCCGAGGAAAAAAGCCAGCTAAAAACTGTCCCCACCCTCCTTTTTCTGCCCCCTTCCCCCCTACCCTGGGCCCGGCCACTCTTTGTCCTTTGTGAGCACCCCTAAGTACCGGTAGTTAGGTTGTTCCAGCACATAATGGGTAAAAATTCCCACCTAACCCTCAACACTATCCACCCCGAATTTTTTCCCATACCAAAATGTTACATTAAATATTAAACCTTTAAATTATACACTAGCACATACTACTTTAACTATATACATATGTACATGCAGATACAGATACAAGCACAGTGTTATGGGTAGCTCACCCTAAAACTAGGTCCCCTTGGGGTATGCACCGGGTCTCTCCATCTTTTTGCATCACCCACCAAGTGCAACCCGGTCCTTGAGCAAAGACAACCCCACGGATTGGATTGTCTTTGCTGGAGGCAGAATTAACCTAAACAGTTTTTCCCAGCATACTTCTCATATGTACTACTGGAACTTTATCTCCATCTGTCGTTCTAAAGGGCTCAGATTGGGCTGGGCCTGCTCGGTTAGTGGAACCTCGGGTGTTCACTAACCATGTGGCTTTTGTTAAATTAATCTCCCAGTTCTTGAAAGTTCCCCCACCCAGTGCCTTCAAGCTGGTTTTAAGCAGGCCATTGCACCGTTCAACTTTTCCAGCAGCAGGTGCATGGTAGGGGATATGATACACCCACTCAATGCCATGTTCCCTAGCCCAGCTGTTTATAAGGCTGTTCTTGAAATGAGTCCCATTGTCTGACTCAATCCTCTCAGGGCTGCCGTGCCTCTAAAGGACCTGCTTTTCAAGTCTCAGGATGGTGTTCTGGGCAGTGGCATGAGGCACAGGGTAGGTTTCTAACCATCCAGTGGTGGCTTCTACCATGGTGAGCACGTAGCGCTTGCCTTGGCGGGTTTGGGGCAGTGTGATGTAGTTAATTTGCCAGGCCTCCCCATACTTGTATCTGGACTACCGCCCACCGTACCAGAGGGGCTTTAACCACTTGGCCTGCTTGATCGTGGCACACGTCTCACAGTCATGGATAACTTGAGAAATACTGTCCATGGTTAGATCTACCCCTCGGTCTCGTGCCCACTTATAGGTGGCATCTCTACCCTGATGACCTGAGGCGTCATGGGCTCATCGAGCTAGGAACAACTCTCCCTTGTGTTGCCAATCTAAGTTTATCTTTGACACCTCTATCTTTGCAGCTTGATCCACCTGCTCATTGTTTCGGTGCTCTTCATTAGCCCTACTCTTGGGGACATGGGCATCTACATGACGGACTCTCACAGACAGTTTCTCTACCCTGGTGGCGATGTTTTTCCACTCATCAGCAGCTCAGATTGGCTTTCTTCTGCGTTGCCAGTTGGCTTTTTTCCACCTTTCCAGCCATCCCCACAGAGCATTGGCTACCATCTATGAATCTGTGTAGAGGTAGAGCTTTGGCCACTTCTCTCTTTCAGCAATGTCCAGGGCTAGTTGAACAGCTTTGAGTTCAGCAAGTTTGCTTGATCCACTTTCTCCTTCAGTGGCCTCTGCGACCTGTCGTGTGGGGCTCCATACGGCTGCTTTCTACTTCCGGTTCTTCCCTACAATGCGACAGGAACTATTAGTGAACAGAGCGTAGCGTGTTTCTTCTGCTGGCAGTTGGTTGTACGGTGGAGCTTCTTCAGCCCGTGTCACTTGTTCTTGCTCCTCTTTATCAGTGAGACTAAAGTTTTCACTTTTAGGCCAGTTTGTAATTATCTCCAAAATCTCAGGGCGATTTGGGTTTCCAATACGGGCGCGCTGCGTGATGAGGGCGATCCACTTGCTCCATGTAGCGTCGGTGGCGTGGTGGGTAGCAGGAACCTTTCCTTTAAACATCCACCCCAGCACTGGCAGTCGGGGTGCCAGGAGGAGTTGTGCTTCTGTGCCAATCACTTCTGAGGCGGCTTGGACTCCTTTATAGGCAGCTAAGATTTCCTTCTCTGTGGGAGTGTAGTTGGCTTCGGACCCTCTGTAGCTTCGGCTCCAGAATCCCAGTGGTCGGCCTCGAGTCTCCCCAGGCACTTTCTGCCAAAGGCTCCAGGACAAACCATTGTTTCCAGCTGCAGAGTAGAGCACGTTCTTCACGTCTGGTCTTGTTCTGACTGGGCCAAGGGCTACTGCATGAGCAATCTCCTGTTTGATCTGAGCAAAGGCTTGCTGCTGTTCAGGGCTCCAGTGGAAATCATTCTTTTTTCGGGTAACCAGGTAGAGAGGGCTCACAATCTGGCTGTACTCAGGAATGTGCATCCTCCAAAAACCTATGGCACCTAGGAAAGCTTGCGTTTCCTTCTTGCTGGTGGGTGGAGACATTGCAGTGATCTTATTGACGACCTCAGTGGGAATCTGACGCCGTCCATCTTGCCACTTTACTCTCAGGAACTGGATCTCTCGAGCAGGTCCTTTGACTTTGTTCTTCTTGATGGCAAAGCCGGCTTCTAGCAGAATCTGGATGATCTTTTCTCCTTTCTCAAATACTTCCACTGCTGTGTTCCCCCACACAATGATGTCATCAATGTACTGCAGATGTTCTGGAGCCTCACCCTTTTCCAGGGCAGCCTGGATCAGTCTATGGCAGATGGTGGGGATGTGCTTCCACCCCTGGGGCAGTCAGTTCCAGGTGTACTGCACTCTCCTCCACGTGAAGGCAAACTGAGGCCTGCATTCTGCTGCCAAGGGAATGGAGAAAAATGCATTGGCAATGTCAATAGTGGCGTACTACTTCGCTGCTTTGGACTCCAGCTCGTACTGGAGCTCCAGCATGTCCGGCACGGCAGCGCTCAGCGGTGGAGTCACTTCATTCAATGCACGAGTCCACAGTCAGTCTCCATTCTTTGTCAGACTTGCGCACAGGCCAGATGGGGCTGTTGAAGGGTGAGTGGGTTTTGCTGACCACCCCTTGGCTCTCCAGTTCTCGGATCATCTTGTGGATGGGGATCACAGCATCTCGATTTGTCTTATACTGTCGGCGGTGCACCGTCGAGGTGGCAATTGGCACTCGCTGTTCTTCCACTTTCAGGAGTCCTACTGCAGATGGGTTCTCTGATAGTCCAGGCAAGGTGTTCAATTGCTTAATGTCCTCTGCCTCCACAGCAGCTATTCCAAAAGCCCACCTGAGTCCCTTTGGGTCTTTGTAATAGCCATTTCGAAGGAAGTCCATGCCCAGAATACACGGGGCCTCTGGGCCAGTCACAATGGGATGTTTCTGCCACTCTCTCTCAGTCAGGCTTACCTCAGCTTCCAACAGAGTCAATTGCTGCGATCCCCCCGTCACCTCAGCAATGGAAACAGGTTCTGCCCCCACATGTCCTGATGGCATTAGGGTACACTGTGCACCAGTATCAACTAAAGCTTCGTATTTTTGTGGCTCTGATGTGCCAGGCCATCGGATCCACACCGTCCAAAAGACCCGGTTTTCCCGTGCCTCTTCTTGGCTAGAGGCAGGGCCCCGCTAGCACTGGTCATCCTCTCCTCCCTGGGCATACATGCTAGAGGTTCTTTCAAGGGGATCATCCTCTTTTCTGTAATATCTGGCAGTTTCGTCACGGGAGGCTGAGGCTACCTTCACTTTAGTGGAACCTTTCTGGTTACTGGTTCCCTGCCTGAGTTGACGCACTCGTGCTGCCAGGGCAGAAGTGGGTTTCCCATCCCACTTTCCCATGTCTTCCCTATGGTCACGTAGAAAGAACCACAGCTCAGTTCGTGAGGTGTACCCTCTCTCTCTAGCTGGGGGACGTGGGGCTTGGAGTTTTGGGCTTGTGACCCGCACTGGTGCCATATGGGAACTGCTCTTCCTCATCTCTTCCCTCATTTCCCTCATCTCCTCTTTGAGTTCCTTAATCACAGCAGAAATCTTAGCCTGATGTGGGCCATGGACCATACTGTCATAATTTCTAAGCCTGGTGGCAACAGAACTCACCGTCTCTCGGCTGTTATCGGCATTAATTGTTGCAATATAGGTGGTGTAGTCACGTGGCCCTAGATTTGCCAGACTCCACAACATCTGCCCAGTGCACCTGACTTTGTCGGGGTCATTATCATGCTGTCCACCCCTTCCAAAAAGGATCTTTAATATCGCCACTTCTCTCAGCTGTTGGATCCCTTCCTCAATGGTTTTCCATTCCCTTCTATGATAGTGCTCTTCCATTCTCTCTCTATGGACAAACCTTTCTCTTACACTCATCAAAAGCCGCTCCTAGAGGGAAAGGGGCCCTTGCTCCCTGACAAATATCTGATTCACACCTGAGTCCTGCGTCAAGGGTCCCACATTCTTTGCCTCACTACCATTCAGCTGCACGCCTGTACCCATAAGGTCCCAGACCCGAAGTAACCAGGTGGTATAAGGCTCACGCCCCCGCTTCACAATGTTTTTTTGTAACTTACGGAGACTGTCATATGTCAGAGACTCAGTGATGATTTCAACTTCTGGCTCCCCTGTGGGTTGTGAGGACCCTCCTTTCTTATCCTTATCAGCAGGGTGCTGTGATTTCATCTTAGACTTCTTCGTTTCTACAGGGGCAACAGCTGCTGGCTGTGACTGCCCTTGTGGTTCATCTGGAACCTGGACGGTTGTAACATCTGTGGGTTCCACTGCTGCACCATCAGACTCTCCCTCTTTGAGGCACAGGGAGGGTTTCCCAGCAGCTGAGGAAATGCACTCCTTTAGCATCTGGCCCATCTCATGCATCTCCTTCACCAGCACCCCCACCCACCCTGGGTGGTTCATTTCTGAGGTGGGCTGTGGGGCAGGGGCAGGCTCTGGAGCAGCACTCCCTGTCTCTGGGGCAGGGGCAGGCTCTGGAGCAGCACCCCCTGTCTCTGCGGCAGAGGCAGGCTCTGGAGCAGCACTCCCTGTCTCTGGGGCAGGGGCAGGCTCTGGAGCAGCACTCCCTGTCTCTGGGGTTGTGCCAGGCTCTGGAGCAGCACCTCCGGTCTCTTTCCTTTTGTCTCTGAAGGCTAAGTAGAACAGGCCTATCAGCAACACCAGCCACTGTATGATGTCATTAGCATCCAGAGAAGATTTTAACCCTTTGAAAACTGGCGGGGTAGGCCCAAGGAACTGGGTGAAAGGTTGGGAGAAAATTTCCCCAGCTGTCTTTTTCTCCCAGTAGGTACCATTATTAAAGTAACCTGAAAACCATCCAGTTAGTGTGTGACAGCTCTGAATCCATGAGCCCGCCGTCCAGAGGACGTTAAACATCCATGAATTCCACACCTTATCAACCCACAAAACAAGCTGGATAATAGCCACAGTAGCTTTAGTTATAGGACCCATATTTAGGTAAGGTGCAGCAAATGGGAGAAATATAGCTGTGACCACATGGCCCACGAACCTGGGTAAGCTAAACAACATGGTTCTACCTAACAAGGTTTCTAAATCCAGCACACAAAAATTAGGTTATTTAAGAACTGTTATTCCTTTTTTGCCCTTTTTCTCTCAGTGCCCCACTATGGGCGGCCAAAATCTGTCTCGGTTCTAGAAGACAGGTGTCTGCTAGGGAGAGCAGGAGCCTCCCTTGGGATGAAAGAATGTAGACCCCCTCCCTCCGAATTATTATAATTTTGAAATCAAGGGGGCTTTTAGGCAGAGATTTGGGGATAGGAATAACAGTTCTTTACTAGTATAACTAGGTAAACAAACAAACAATAACTACAGCAATAACAAGAAAACAGAACCAGGGACCCCGGGACAGCTTTCTCGGCTGCGACGGGATGGAGGAGAGGCTTTGTTTTCACAAACCCCTCGGGCAGTCAGTCCCGGTGCTCCTGCAAGGCTCCGAGGAAAACAGTCGGCTGGGACAGCAGGGACGAGCTGAGATCCTGGGCTGGTGGATGAGGTGGATCAGCAGGGATGAGCTGAGATCCTGGGCTGGTGGATGAGGTGTATCAGCAGCTCCACGGCAATGCCTGGCAGGACAGGGGGTGCGAGGCCACCAACAAAGAGGGGAGAAGGAGAAGAAACAGCTCCGTGACCCAGCGCACAAATGTCCTTCCCCGAAGCTGAGGAAAAAAGCCAGCTAAAAACTGTCCCCACCCTCCTTTTTCTGCCCCCTTCCCCCCTACCCTGGGCCCGGCCACTCTTTGTCCTTTGTGAGCACCCCTAAGTACCGGTAGTTAGGTTGTTCCAGCACATAATGGGTAAAAATTCCCACCTAACCCTCAACAATATACAACAGGCATTACTTGAAAAAATGCAATATCGCCCTCCTAATGCTCGTCTCTGGAATCTCTGTGTAAACCTTTCTGGCTCAGGTCCTATAGGTGGCATTGTTTCCTCATCATAGTCAGTAGAGGAATAGGACGAGGTATAAGGCAGTGGTGGAATATGCAAAATACTTCTGCAGCCGTTTTGCGTGTTGTTTGTAGTATTTTTTCCACACTAGGAACAGCTGCTGCCATCGCACATACTGGGGCTAGAGGAAGATATAAATCTGGTTCTTGTTCAGAGTCAATAGGACTGGAATTGAACAGGTCCTCTCCCTCCTGATCATTCTCCTCAGGTGATGTTTCATTAACAAAAACAACAGTAGGTGACAGCAATGCAGGTGGAACATCTGCAAGGATGTGATCTGCGCCCTTAAATTGTTGCAAAGCTGAATATATCACATGCCAAGTAATTATATCATCAGGGTGGACATTGTGATGAGTAATTTGGTGGGTTTGTAAACATTCACCAACCTTTTATGAGTGAGTAAGGTCATAGGAACCATATGATGGGTACCAGGGACAAAATCGTCTGACCTATATGAATTATATGAGTTTTCAGGGTTGGAGTTTATATCCTTGTTCCCTGGTGATGTGCAAGAGACAGTCTTTATGCAGTTTTTGGGATTTCATTGCACTTTGCCCCATTATAAGAAATGCTTCCCAACCACTCGCAAAGGCTAACCTGTTCTATAGACAGCGATGAAAGGAGCTCCTTGGTTATGAGCTAAGCATGCCCATGGTTGGTTTGGGTCAGGGTATACCACCAGACTGGATCACATCAGTAGTAATGAAGTCCCTGTTAAATGGGAGCCATTTGTGGCGTATGAATGTGAGACTCACAAGCTGAGAGCAAATTAATCTCTTTATTGCAGAGTTAAGACAGTACTTTTAGTGTGAGAATCTCTGTTCACTTCTTCGCACGCAACCCAATTGCTGGCCTGTAATAAAGCCATCAGCTTGATGGTTTGTTAGTTTTCTCAAGGCTTACAGGCTTGAAGAAACAGGATGCCTTTCCTGTTTTCAGATTGTTGCCCGATCCGGAGAAAACACAAACAACCGAAGTCGTTTATGCGGTGCTTTATTGAGGGCCCGGGAGCCTGTGGACTAGCGTCCAAAGACAGAGCCCCATTCCACAGAAAAATCACAGGGTTTTTATATGTTTTCTACATGATTTCTTCATCATCACAATTTATTAATTTCTTTCACTACTTGGTACGATTATCTCTTTAACCTTTAAATTCTGCCAACAGGTACATTCCTTAGATTATCTCCTAGTTACACTGCTTACATTGCAATATCTGGTATACAGTTCATCTGCAGGTTACATGCGGCCTACCAAGCCTTAGCATAACTACTACTAATGTCAACTAATGCTGTTAACGTTTGCTACTATCTTAATAATACAGTTTATTGAATCAAATGGCAACAATTCCCCCCTTTTGAGCATTCTTCAATCTTCTGCAAGAATGCTCAACTCTTAGTTCTCGCTGGCTCTTTCAAATGCTGGATTATCGTGCCCAACGACATCTTCATATTTCGGAGGAGGTCGGCGTCTTTCATTAAGGCGTATCTCATTGGTTCTTGCCAAGGCTTTGATCACTCTTCTGGTGCGTCTTGTTTCCTTTTCGATGACTCCTAGAACACACTTATAGGCTAACCAAATGATTAGTAACAAGACTGCAAATAACAGAATGTACTGTATCACTGACGAAACCCATCCAGAAACCTGAAGTCCTAAAGACTCAAATATCGCTCCGATCCAATTATGTTGTGCTTCTTTTTCAATTTCTTTTGTTTTGGATTCAATCGTTTCCAATTGAGAAATATCTTTTTCTACTTCAATGGTCACGTTTGGAATATGGATGCAGCAATGGTCAATTTTCCTTTTTAGATACTGACACACCCCATGCTCTTTTAACAATAGCATATCCAGTGCCATCCTGTTCTGTAAAGTCATTCGGGATGTGGCTTGTAATTGCAGATTCATGTCTTTAAATCCTTTCTTAGTGGCTGCTGCCAATCTCTCAGTTTGCCCTAGCAATTTGTATAGCATTTCTCTGTTCCTATAGGAGGCCACAGGTGCAAATAGTGATTCTAAAGCCCACCCAAATTTAACTCCACCATCAGGTTCATGCCATTCATCTTCTAGTTCAGCGAATTCATCCACTTTTCTTTCGTTTCGATTTTAATTCCGATTGTTTCCAGAGGGGGCAGAGGGTCGGGACTCCCAGAGTGATTTGTGTCACAGGCCCATCTATAGGAATGTGCGTAGTCCATTGTCCATGTCCCATTACCCAGACTAAATTCCCTGGACTTTTGACAGTAGTAACTCTACAACTTACCGCTCGTCTGATTCCACTGCTTCCGGATGCTTCTCCTCTAATTGTATGATTAAATTTTCTACATTCACATCCCCACTTAAGTAGTACTCTAAGAGGAGCCAGGCTAATTTGGCTTCCAGGGGTATCACATGTAATGACTTTAGTACAATTCCAATTTTCCTTAGCTGCTTTAATGTCTCTTGTAGAGGTCCCTGTTCTATAGACTTCTTCCGGGGTTTGATTTTTACTTCCTGTCCATTGTATACACCAGTCCACTGCTCCAATATAACTATAATGTTCTAATAAACTCGGACCCCATACGGTTTTCCACTCATCCCACAATGTAGTTTGGCTCGTAATATTTTGGCAATCTTGTAACTCATCATACTTACACCACCCTACATCATTAAACCCTCTTATACGGGTAAATTGGCTATTGGGCAGTTTCATACAATCTTCTTCAGGTCGGACAACTACCTTTTGGACAGTCTTTTGACATACTGTAGATGTGTTGTCTGCCGTCTCAGGTAGTAATGGAATGGGAATTATTCCCCACGGAATTGGTTCTCCTGCTGCTTGTGGGAGGGGTAAGCATGCTGTAATTCGGGACACATTTTGGACTTTTCCAAAATCTCTAATCAACCCTACCACTAAATTCTCTTGTTCGTGACTGATGTACAGCTACTCCTGTATCTCTCGGCTCTCTATGCTTCTTTCCTGCTATGTGAGTGGGCCTGACTTCTTGTTGTAGACGCAACTCAGCTTCCACTATCCTTATTCCATAATCAGCATCAACTTCACACATCGCTAAACACAAATATTTTCCTTCAAAAGAGCCAATTTGAGGATTACTAATATTCAACCATCCCGTACCTTTTCCAGACTGTTCCCACCAGCTAACTCCTTGGTCCATTTTATCCCATGACCTTTGGTTGTTTTCTTTCCACCATTTAACTTGCAATCCCTGGCCACATTCTCGTTTTAACACAAATGAGCAGTTTACCTTTAAAAGAGATCCATCCCACATGTCTTGTACAGCCCAGGTGGGTTTCACTTCTACGGATTCCTGGGATGGAGTTTCATTCCTCAATTTCCAGGGCACTACTCTCAATTTAATTTGCTTGTAATCAAAGCTTTTTCAGGATTTTACAATGCACATGTATACTGCCATATCTTCTTGGCTTACTCGCTTCAGTTGTAATGTGGTGTTTCCTTTTTGTGCATCCTTATCCCAAACTGTGACAATATTTGCTTCTGGATAATCAGGACCTTTCTTCCAGGTTGCCTGTACATTCCGGACTTCAGTTTTCTGGTCATTCATTATGAAACAGGTCAGGTTCACATCCATTCTTTCCATAACACCAACCACTGGTTTGGTAACTGCAACCACAATAGAACTGTTAACAAGAATGGGTTTCGTTATTACCAGTAACAATACAATCAAAAGGGCTACTTTTTGCGAAATATCACCCGTGTTGGAGAGACTATCTGAGTCTCCCATTGTACAGGGACTTTCTTGACTTGGGTGTAGTGGATCCATGAGTCGATTCCTTCGACCTTTACTGCAGTGTAAGTTGTCAGGATCACTTGGCGGGGCCCGTCCCATGTCTCTTTCAAGGGGTGGGTGGACCAATTCTTCACATAGACTTGGTCTCCTGGTTGAATGTCATGCACCGGATTTTCCAGTGGTAAAGGTCGATTCCACTGCAAGGTTCCCCTTAAAGCATTAAGAGTTTTGTTTAGTGACATGATATAACCAAATATTGTCTGATCACCCTGCACGTGCAAATCTCCTTTCAATACATTAGCATGGTATGGTTTTCCATATAGGATTTCATATGGACTAACTCCCATTCGCTCCCTGGGTTTGATTCTGATTCTGAGCAATGCCAATGGCAGTGCCTGTGGCCACTGTATTTTTGCCTCTTGGCAAATTTTCTTAATTTGTCCCTTAATTGTCTGATTCATCCGCTCTACCTGACCACTCGATTGAGGTCGCCAAGAGGTGTGTAAGTCCCAAGATATATCTAACATCCTGGCCACCTCTTGTACTATTCCTGCTACAAAGTGTGGGCCTCTATCTGATGACAGTCCTAACGGTACCCCAAATCTTGGAATAATTTCTTTCAACAGTGTTTTGACTACTTCCTTTGCCTGATTGGTTCAACAAGGAAAGGCTTCAGGCCATCCTGAGAAAGAGCATACATACATTAAAAGATACTTGAAGTTCTGTGCTTTCGGTAATTCTGAAAAATCTACTTGCCAGTAATCTCCTGGTTCTGGTCCCACTTGTAATTTCCCCAACTGGATCTGCTTCCTAACTATTGGATTATTCTTCAAACAAGTGGGACACATGGCATTCACCCGTTTTGCCAATGTTAACATCTGGTTAGAAATTACTTCTCTTTTTAGAAATTTTACTAATGCCTCTGCTCCCCAATGGCATTTATTGTGTTCAGTCTCTAAGATGGCTCTCATAATTTGGGTGGGAACTACAACTTGTCCCATGGCTGTTACATACCACCCAGTTGCATTCTTTTGCGCTTTCAGCAGTGATGCTAGTTTTTCATCATCCGGGGAATACTTCGGTTCTTGAATCAAATGTGGAGTTACAGGACTCACCTTAGTGGGAATCAGGGCCATTTGGGTCCACACCTCTCTGGCCACTTCTCGTGCTGTGACATCAGCCAATCTGTTTTCTCGATATATTTTTCCTTCTTCCTTCTGGTGACCTCTCACATGCATTATTGCAACTTTTTCAGGTTGGTGTACTGCATCTAGCAAGGCTAGAATTTCAGTTCTATATTTGATGGTAGTTCCCTGAGAGTTCAATAACCCTCGTTCTTTCCACAAGGCACCATGAATGTGCACAACCCCGAAAGCATATTTTGAATCAGTCCATATATTCACTTTCTTTCCGGAACTTAATATTAGGGCTCTAGTGAGTCAAATGATCTCAGCTCGCTGAGCTGACGTTCCAGGGACCAAGGCCTTTGCTTCCACTACAGTGGTAACTGTCACCACCGCATATCCCGCATACCTGGTACCATTTTCTACAAAGCTGGACCCGTCGGTAACAGTTCCCAATCCGGATCTTCCATTGGAACATCTTTCAAATCCATTCGGCTGGCATACACTTGTTCAATCACCTCCATGCAGTCATGTGCTAATTCTCCTTCTTCCTGCTCACTGCGGAGAAATTCTGCTGGGTTAACATGATTAGTCATTTTTAGATCTACATCATCTTGTTCTCTCAGGATTGCTTGGTATTGCAGCATTCTGCTGGATGAAAGCCAGTGAACCCCCTTTTGTTCCAAGACTGCCAGTACCATGTGAGGCACAAATACCTCTATTTTCCTGCCCAAAGTTAATTTCCTGGCTTCCTGGATGAGGATCACTGTGGCCGTAACTGCCCGCAAGCATGACGGCCAACCAGCACTTACCGTATCTAGTTGTTTCGAAAAATACCCTACCGGGCGTTTCCATGAACCAAGTCTCTGAGCTAGCACTCCCAGTGCCAGTTTCTGTCTCTCATTTACATACAACTGAAAGTCTTTATTTAAATCGGGAAGGCCTAATGCCGGAGCTTCTCTCAAGGCTTGTTTCAAGTCTTCAAAGGCCTTTTTCCTCTGTCGATCCCAGCTCAACTGCGGTTCCTTCAGAGCTTCATATAATGGTTTAGCTAGAAGTCCAAAATTCAGAATCCACAGCCTGCACCATCCTACCATTCCCAGAAAAGACCTTAGTTCCTGATGGTTCCTGGGAAGGGGAATAGCACAAATAGCTTCCACTCGATTGACTCCCAATCGTCTCTGGCCTTGGGTGATCTCACATCCCAAATATATTACACTCTCTTTTATCAGCTGTGCCTTTTCTTTTGACACTCGGTAGCCAGCCTGGCCCAACATATTCAACAGAGCAATAGTCAATTTCAGACACAATCCTTTTTCTGCTGTTGCCAAAAAGATATCATCCACATACTGGAGAATAACATAAGAGGAAGGTAACTCTCTTACCTCAGCAGTCTTCCACTCTTCTAATTCCTTTGCCAATTGATTTCCAAATATTGTAGGGCTGTTTTTGAATCCTTGCGGCAATCGAGACCAGGTGAGCTGTCTCTTTCTTCCAGTATCAGGATTTTCCCATTCAAATGCGAAATATTTCCTACTTTCCAATGCCAGAGGGATGCAGAAGAAAGCATCTTTCAAATCAATAACAGAGAACCATTTAAATTTTTCCGACACAGATGTTAATAGAGTATACGGATTGGCAACCACTGGGTGAATGTCTTTGACAATATTATTAATTGCCCTTAAATCCTGCACTAGCCGATACTTACCATTCGGTTTTCTAACTGGAAAAATAGGGGTGTTAATGTCTGATTCACATTCCTGCAAAATTCCTTGTGCTAAAAACTGAGTTATCAAAGGAGCGACACCCTGTTTAGCTTCTAATTTAATCGGGTATTGTTTTATTCTCACTGGCTGAGCACCTTCTTTTAATTCTACTACCACCGGCTGAGCAGCTTTTGATTTTCCCGGGTTCCCCGACTCCCATACCCAAGGTACCACAGCTTGATCTACTTCAATAGGAATAGGAGAGGGATCAATTTCTGTTATTACAAACAATTTAGCAATTTCTTCTCCCGGAACCTCTAATTTTACTCTCCCGTTCTCGAATATAATTCTGACATTTAATGATGACAACAAATCTCTGCCAAGCAATGGCTTGGGGCAATTGGGCATATACAAAAACTGATGGTCTAATTCTTTTCCTCCAAATCTCAAATTTAATGGTTGTAAGAAGGGTCTTTCTTCTAATTGTCCCGTTGCCCCCACCACCTGTATGGTAGTATCACTAATAGGTCCCAACCTTTTGTTTAAAACTGAATGCGTTGCCCCCGTATCCACGATAAACTCTTGTTCTTTCCCATCAATATCAATCCTGACCTTCAAGTCCTGTTCTAGTCAGCTTTGATTCTGATAATTTCCCAACACAAATGCTTGGGCGCCACCTTCCGGATTCACGGGGTAACCTGTTGGTCCATTCACTGGCATTCCTCCCAGTCCAGCTTTCACTGGGCACTCATTTTTCCAATGTCCTATCTGACGACAGAACGCGCATTGATTAGGAGCAATCCCTCCTTGTTGGGGACCAGGAGGGGCCATCCCCTGTCCCCCAAAATTGACATTCTGGAATCCTGCCCTGCCACGTCCAGAGCCACGACCGCGCCCAAAACCACCTCTGCCTCCTCCTCTATTACCGGCTTGCTGCATTATAGCTAATAGATTCGCCTGCTGTTTCTTGGCCGTTTCTTTTTCTCTGTTATTATAAACCTTCCAAGCCACTTCTAGCATTGTATCCAGATCCCGAGTATCCTGACCTTCTAATTTCTGCAGTTTTTTACGTATATCTTCCTGTGCCTGACCCAAAAAGATTAAAGCAAGCTGCAATTTTCCTGCTTCACTGTCGATCTCCAAATCAGTGAAGCGTCTAGCAGTCTCCTTAAGGCGTTCTCAAAACGCCGAAGGAGATTCATTCTTATCCTGCCTGACTGAATACAACTTTGACCAATTTAGTGTTTTAGGCATCCCAGTCCTGATTCCTTCTACCAACAACTCCTGGTACGCACTAATAGATTCCATCCCTTCAGCCTTGTTCGGGTCCCATCCCGGATCATCACTCAGAACTAAGTCATTCACAGTTCCCCCAGCTCGATACAGTCTGATCATTTCCCGAGCACGCTCTTTCATGGCCCGCAACACCATCCCTTTCTCAGTGGAATCCATTAGGGTATCTAATAAAACCTGCATGTCATTCCAGTCCGGGTTCTGAGTCCTAATAATCATCTTAACCACCCGTGCCACTCTTTCAGGATTCTCACGGTAATTACCTGCTGACTGCTTCCAAATCACCAAATCTCCTGGGGAGAAAGGTACTTTCACAACCACTTTCTCTTTTTGGGGTCCCACAGCTTCCCTTAAAGGGGCGATAAACGGGGGTCCCCCATGATTTTTAGGTCCCTGTCTAGTTCGGGCCTCTAGAGGAGTATTCCGCTGATTTTGGGCCGAAGTAGGGGAAGGGATTGAAAGACGCATAGCAACCTTTTTAGCATTCCCTGGTGCCACTGTAATGTTTGTCGCCTCCTCATCCTCCTCCTCCTCCTCCTCCGAACTACTTTCAGGTAACAGCGGATACAACGAGGGATGGAGTGAGGCAGAAGGGAGGGGTGAAACGGTAGGAAGGGGTGAAGCAGAAGGCGCGCCTGATGACACCATTAAAGACAAATCTTCTTCTGGTCGGGATTTTAAGGCTAAACACCGCATACATTTAGATTCCTTTTTACAACACTTCTCCCCCCTGCACTCAGATTCTTTAATTTCCAGCACCATTATTCCACACTCAGTTTGCCACTCCTTTTTACGACGCAGTAAATGAAACAAGTCTAAATACTGTATTTCATCCCATTTTTCACTTTCCTCCAAATAGCGCATTAACGAATTTATGGTGTCAAAATCCACAGTACCATTCTTTGGCCATAACGGCCCTTCTCGCTTATATTCGGGCCACCAATGATTACAATAATCAATCATTTTATCCTTACTCATCTCCTGGAAAAACCCTTCACTTTTCCACCTCTTCAGTAAACATCCCAGCGGGGTATTTTCTGGGATACCTTTATCAGATTGAACCATAGACTTATCAGACTGAACCATAAACTTAAGTGCCTTGAATGGCATTTTGAACCTTACTTACAGCCGTACAAAAACTCGGTAACCAATAGCAACAACCAATATGCAGCAATATACGAAACAATAAAAACCACAATCAATACTGACAGCCCAACAAAATCAATCATACCACACACTCACACAACAATGTCTCCAATACTGAGGTAGTTTCACTTTTAGCAGCAACAACTTACAAACACCTAAACAATAATTCAACAACAAACTATCATATCAACCAATAAGCAGCAATATACAAAACCACAATCAATATTTACAGTTTAACAAATTTAAGCAAACCACATACAGCAAACAAAAGGGACTAAATACCAGATAAATACCAGACCAACCCAACTTGCCGCTTCCCGACGCCGCGAGGGGCAAGTGCCGGACCTGCGCAGCTTTCGCCGCGTCTGACAGCCGGCGCCTAGGCTCCCCAGACCACCCAGACGTCTTAGCCCAACCCTGCGAGGATCGCAGCCTCGTCTTATGAGCAGGCACCCAAACCAGAACCAGAAAATAAAGCACCTTCGGGCTTACCTTTCCCAGTCATCCGCCAGGTGCGGGGGTCGGGCACGAACCGATGACTCCCCGAGAATCACTCGGTGCCAGCGTGGAGTGGATCAGAACGCGAACCGCCCCAGTCACCTTCGGAGTCCTGCCGCGGTCGCCAGAAAACTGTTGCCCGATCCGAAGAAAACACAAGCAACCGAAGTCGTTTATGCGGTGCTTTATTGAGGGCCCGGGAGCCTGTGGACTAGCGTCCAAAGACAGAGCCCCATTCCACAGAAAAATCACAGGGTTTTTATATGTTTTCTACATGATTTCTTCATCATCACAATTTATTAATTTCTTTCACTACTTGGTACGATTATCTCTTTAACCTTTAAATTCTGCCAACAGGTACATTCCTTAGATTATCTCCTAGTTACACTGCTTACATTGCAATATCTGGTATACAGTTCATCTGCAGGTTACATGCGGCCTACCAAGCCTTAGCATAACTACTACTAATGTCAACTAATGCTAACTGTTAACGTTTGCTACTATCTTAATAATACAGTTTATTGAATCAAATGGCAACAAGATTGTGTGTGATCTTTCTTCCCTGCTTCTCAGGGTTTTTGCTATGGTAGGCTTCCTGTAGCTTCACACACTATCACTGAGTGTTTTGATACACTGTTCTTCTAAGCTTCACTATTTCTTTAAAAGGTGTTAAACATGTTATTGATATTGAGGAGAAGCAGCTGCTGTTGCTTCAGTTTATGTATTTCATGTATTAGATTATGTAACACACATATATAAAATGATTACTGATAAACCAAGTGTAAGAGCTGACGGAGAGATGGGGACTTCAGATGGCTTTTCTTTATAATGCTGTTTATTCCATAGCTTAGGTTACAGCAGGGGGTCGTGGGTCAGCCTACAGCTGCTGGCTATAGGTAAGCTATGTGTCCTGAAGCCCCCTTGGTTCAGGTTACAATGCATTATATCTCTTTTTCTGTGCATATTATTACATAACAACCAATCAGCATCATATACAATACCTTCACATATATCCTATCAAAACTGCTAGAATTACTGTACCATGTTAGTGACTGACTAATCATCTGAGTTAGCAATTACATGTTAAACTTTGAAACTTGTTTTGCAGTGGAAAATTCTTTTTGCTTTGGTAAAAAACATCTTTTTGTCTGCCTATGCTTTTTCACTTGGTAGCAAACATGCTTTGTTTGAAGACCACTTAACCTATTGGACTTTTAGCCATAAACTTCCTTCTGACTAAACCTTTGCTCTAAACCTTCCAACTTGACTAAACCTTTGTTCTCTCAGCTGTTTCAGCAACAACTATCCCCAAGAACATCTTTTTTATATATCAAAGCTTGCTTTCATTTCTAGACAACCTTCTGCTAAGCATTCACATCCATAAAACTTTTCTGTTAAATTCTCATCCTTCCCAACAACCAAGGATTTAAAATTACAAGATATAACATTAAATTCAGAGTGTTCACAGTAGTTGGAGATAATCCAATAAGTCACTTTACTTGTGTTGTTACCAGTCTGTGTAGGTCAGGATGTTCCTCACCCCTTGAGACTTAAGATCATAGAAGGATGAGATGCAAATCAGGAACAAAGTTGCAGGGAGAGTGGAAGCTTCAGACAAGCCCTGACTGAACCTCAAATTTTGGCAAAAGTTTAAATTAAAGGAGTCGCTCTAGCTCACAAATTCTAATGATGGCAAATCAGATCTATTTATAAAAATGAATTATTTATTACTCAGATAAGCTAAGAGGCAAAATATTTTGATCAGAATTACTTATTACACTGTATAAAACTAAAGAACTACTACTAGATTATAGCACAACATAAAACAGTACATGATATCAAGGTGCCTATATTAAAACTAGCAAAAGAAATAGTATTGATTAAGAGTCAAACATAACCTACCACCTAAATGACAATAATGTACACAGTCCTTCACTCAACCCCTGGGAGTAACCATGAAGCAGGCATCCCTACTTATGGGAGAAACTCCACGTATTTCCAAGAAAATGTATATATTTCTGCTTTGTGAAAGTTTGGTGTGGCTTTTATAGTTGTAAAGTGAGTGTCTGTCAGAAATCTAGCTTATCTTGCCAGATCTCACTTCAACAGTAAGATGTTTATTGGCAGTTGGGAGATGTCAGACCAGTGTTAACCCCATGGCACCAAAATAACTCACTGCAAGGCATCTTGTCCTGTTTGAGTTATCTGACTGGTTAACAAACAATAGATAAGCTCTCATTATGGGGCAAGATGCCTTGCTACATTCCACCCCTTGACTGCAGTCAATCACTTTACCTCATGAAGTGGTAATTCAGGTACCTCCTGCCTCCATGCTATAAATGCATTCACTGCATACATGTACATTATTGCTAAGTGTGTTGAGATAAATTAATCTCCTAAGCTTTACTATTTAACTCATGTAGTTGAAAAGGGTTAACTATAGTATTGATTTTGATAAGAAACACATGCTGTCATTTCAGTTTGTGTATTTCTGCTATGGGTGGTATTTTAATTACCGATTAAAAAAAGGTTAAAATGGCAAGATATAACATAACTCACTGGGACAATGTATTGGTTTTGCATGGCCTGGTTTTTGGTAGCAGGGGGGCCACAAAGATGGCTCCTGTGAAAAGCTGATGGAAGCTTCCACAGTGTTCAGCAGAGCCAATCTCTGATGGCTTTGAAGATGGACATGCTGCTGGCCAAAACTGGGCCAATGAGAGAGGTTGGTAATGCCTCTGTGATAACATATTTAAGAAGAAAATCAAAACAAAAATCAGACAGCTTTGCTTTGAGTCAGAGAAGAGGAGGAGGTGAGAACATGTGAAGGAAAACAATATGGTGACACCAAGGTCAGTGGAGAAGGAGAGGGAGGAGGTGCTCCAAGTGCCAGAGCCAAGATCCCTCTGCAGGCCGTGGTGAAGAACATGATGAAGCAGCTCTCCCCCTGCAACCCATGGGTCCACAGGGAACGCAGAGATACACCTGCAGCCTGTGGGGGAGGTGCCCACTCCAGAGCCAGTGGATACCTGGAGGAGGCTGTGATCCAATAGGAGATCCCGTGGAGAGAGAGAGCCCTTGCTTCCAGGCTGGAGCAGCCTGTCCTTGGAGGACTGCACACTGTGGAAAGAGAGACCCGCATTGCAACAGTTTTTGGAGAACTGTTCGCCTGTGGGAGGGACTCACATTACAGCAGGTATGGTAGGACTGCTGCTCAGGAGAGCGGACCCATGCCAGAGAAGTTCATGGAGAATTGTCTCCTGTGCGAGGGACCCCATGGCCTCACAGTGGAAGGAATCCTCTCCCAGAGCAGCAGCAGCAAATCTCAATGATGAACTGACCAAAAATCCTATGCCTTGTCTCCCTGCACTGTTGATGGGAAGGAGGAAGGGGCTGGGGGGGGAAAGGTGTTTTAAGGGCTTATTTTACTTCTCATTATCCTCCTCTGATTCTGTTAGTAATAAATTAATTTTGCAACTGAAATTGATCCCCTTTTTCCCTTGAAGTGTTTATTCTCAGTCCTTATCTCACTCATGAACCCTTCATTAATTTTTATTTCTTCTCTCCTCTGCTCAGCTGTGGCAGGGGAGGGTGAGCAAGCAACTCTCATGGGTGCCTGGCATTGGGCCAGTGTCAAACCATGACAGACAACCAGAGTGAAGACACAAGCATTCTAAAGCAGTACTCCCAGAAAACTCATATACACAGCAAAACTATTGAGACAAAACATACACATATTATTAAAAACAATTGAAAACTATCAAATTATCTCAAATTTTAATAATAGCGATTAAAATTTTTAACATTATGTAAACAAGCTTAAGTAGAATAGTCATCCATCCTTCTGAGACCTTTTAGACTTTTTTTTGGTCAGATTTACACATGTTATATCTATTTTGCAGATTTAGAATAGAACCCATGTACCAAATGTAAGGCCCAAAAAACTCACTCAACAAGACTTTTAAAAGGGCTTACGGTTGTTCACATACTCTGAGTTAGACACGTGGGAGAAATACTGACAAGATTTTCTCAAGAGGTCAAAACAACAAGGAAAATTTTACTGAAAACTTCAGAAAATCAGAGGACTTTGGCAAAAGATTTAGAGCAGCACTCAACATAAAACACTTCTCAAAGCATTAAGTTAGAGCATCCAACTTAGCAAAGTCTAAGCCCATTTGATTTTAAGTTACTCAATAATTTTAAGAAGAGGGACTTAGAAGAAAGACAGAAAAATATAGGAAAGAACAAATATAGCTACCATGCCTGGCTTCAGTGGTGTTCAGCAGATAGAAATTCCAAGAGGAGATAGGGTCAAGACGTGTTTGCCTTGTGTTCTACTTTAAATACCTCTTGATCTTCCCGAGGCCCTTCCCCTAGGTGGGACATCTAGTCATCTGGCCACTCGGGAGCTGGGTTAGGGGATCTAGGAGCAGGGTGTGGAGCATTGCGTCTGGTGTGTCGGAGATTGGCAGCCACTGAAGGGCTGGGAAAAAGGCCCGGGGGGGGGGGGGGGGGGGTGTACAGGGCAGTGCACTGCCTCGCCAAAGGCAAGGCCCAACCTGCCTCTTCCTCTCACACACCCAAAATATTTGGAGCCAGCAGTCCTTCCAGTCTCTCACACCAACCATTAATGTCAGAACTATGATAATTATGCCGATTAATTTTCTTATGATCACATTTAAATTTGGAATCCATGATGTTATCCAATCAAATATGTATTCCCTTTGATTTTTTTTTGTATTTCATGAAAGATTCCAGTGTTCTTTCTAATGTCTTCCAAATCAGTCTCTATTCTCAGAGTCTGATCTACATATACACAGCAACTGGTGTTGACAATTGTGCACACACAACCTTTGGAAGCCAGAAGCTAAACCAAAGCCATTCAATTTTGTTTAACTACTTTTGAAGGGAAAACCATTCAATTTTGTTTAACTACCTTTAAAAGGCTGGTAATTTTTTGTGACAAAGCACTAATTGCACAGTTTGTCCAATTGTTCAATAACTCCAGATATGTTCTCTATAATTTTTCCAATTCAGGCACTCCTAGCCATGGTAAAAATCCTCTCAAACCTGTGGAATCCAGAGGATCTTTCAGCTAAGGGATTTAATTTTTGTTTGTTTTTTGTTATAAAAGATACTTTTATCTGAATGAGTGAGAAACTGTAGCAATGATAAATGAAGACACACGGACTCCCCTTAGCAGTTGCAAAGCAAAACCATTTATTGCAAAAAAAACAGGCCTTTTTATGCTATATTTAGGCACTAAACTCTTATCTGTTTACATTCTTGAGTAACAAAACAAACATACATTGGCTGCCTGACACTGCAGGTGTTGCTGTTCATGCATTCTTTTACCTAGTCACCTTTTTGATCATGCAGTGTTCATACATACCCTTAACCAATCCCAATCCCAAACACGAGGTGACCACACACTGCTTATATAACTTGTTTTCTGGTTATATAACTTGTTTTTGAGGTTATGTAACTTGTTTTTTGCTAACCTGTTAGCTGAACCTTTCCCAGAGTGTTTTATGGTGAGCAGAAGGGGCAGAAATGAACAGAAGTGAACAGAGGCCTATAAGGCTCTTATTCTGTAAGATTTCTCTTATCTGCTACAAGAAACTGAGAACAAATCCAACAGTTACTGCAGTTTGTTATCAGTGTCTTACATTGCATTATCTTTAGGTGTGAATTTCTCCTCCAAGCATTTGTTCTATGTGTGTTATATTAGAGTGGCCCTTAGGAAAAAATACATTGTTCTCTACTCTTTCTTTTATAATTGCTAGTTACAAGGTTTTGTGGGGATGGCTGACTAATTCAGGTGTGAACAGCCATGCTACAGTATTAAAGACATTGTTCTGTTAACATAGAGGTAACCCATGTAATGATTGTCATTTTAGAGTTTCTTATTATGTTGCACCTTTAGCTACAGCAGATTTATTGACACTGAATAATTCCTCCCCTTTTTCTTTTATATATTCTCTGTATTCTTTACACATATATTTGTATTTCTGTAGCCTATTGTTGTATCTGTGGCTAGTTTACCCAGTACTTTTCCCTACCCTTTCCCTAGGCAGAATGACAAAACACATTCCAAAGCCCCTATCCTATCTTGTTTTTTTCTGGCAACCAAGGCTGAAAAACAACTCTTCAAGACACATTTTCATAAACAAAGTTTAGTCCCATCTGAGCGGGGAGGATTTGGAGGATTTAGAAGAGACTTGAACTGGGGAGGAGGGGGAATTGCATCACAACTTGTGCTCCTAATGGGTGATTTTTGTCAGTTATGCTAATTTGCTAAACTGATAAAACTGTATTCACCTGGGGGGGGGGGGTAGGCATTTTGTGGACTTTTTTCCGTATCTGCCCCTGGAGACCTCGAAAAAAGATCAACCTTTATATTACATCCTATAGTAATATCATCTCAAAAGTGTGTTGTTTTATTTCTAGGTTCTTTAAGGCATCATATTAGTTACTGTGCTGTCCAGTACAGTTCCTCTGTGTCTGGAACTGGCTTTATTTGCTTATAGGAATCCAGGAGTCTCCATCTGTAGCCTTCACAGCCATGTAGGTAGTCAACAGTCCTTCCCACTGCTGCTTCAGTGGCTCCTTGTCTCACACCCAGATATGCACCCAGCTTTCTGTCTAGTGAGGATATACTTGAAGATCTAAGGTTATTAAAGAAGCTAAAACAACAGAACTAATTGTTGTGGTTTTAAAGCAGCAGCTAAAAAAATCACAAGAAAACTTACTTATTTCTTTCTGTGAGATATGGATAAGAACAAGAGAAAAACAGGCTTAAAACTTAAAAGGAATAAAGCAAGTTCATTAATAAAACTCCAAGAATAAGAAAACCAGAATAAAACTTCCAGAAAACCCTTTTTTCCCCCACTACCCAACCATTTTCTTGTTCACATGACAACATAGAGACAAAAAAACTTTGGTGGTTAAAACAGTCTCAATTCTTGCTATAGTCTTTCTATCAGTCTTTGTAGAGAAAAAGAAGTCTTCTTCTGCTAATCTATGGAGTTTCTCACAAGAAAACTCTGTTATAGCTTTCTATTTCTCTGATGCCAGCTGCCCAGAAAAATCTGCTATCAGTTCTCCCATTTCACATCACTCTGAGGTGTGTTATGGGTCAAATGACTCCAGGGATGTCATTTTTAAGGATGAGTTATTCAAAGGCAAAAGTTCTCTTCATTTGTCTCTGTGAGCCTCCCTGGAAACAGAAGTTTTCTCTTTGCCTCTCAAGGCCCCAAATCTTCAACTATTACTTCTCCCCCTCTGTTCCAGCACTTCACTGTATCACAACTACTCCACTTTTTTCTCAAAATTCACACTTTGAACTACTCTATTCCTCTCAATATACTCTGTCATGAATTAAAGGAGTTTTTTTTTCAGAACACTATTGTCCATTTCCATAGCTTTAATAGAAAAATATTTCAGCTTATTAAAGCATCTCCTTTATTCTCTACCTCTTCTGAAGCTTAATTCTTTTCTTTACTGTCTCTGATAGTTGATAAAGTCTCTTTACATGTTGATTACTCTCTCTTTCTTTTACTGGAAAAAAAAAGGATTAATCTGCAAGTCTCATCTGGCTAATGAAAGGGTTAAAATCTTGCTCGGGTTTTGTAGATGGTTCTGTGATGTCTGCTGGAACAGCGGCTGGAGCTGGCTGCGATGGAAGATTCTTCATGGCTGCTCTGGAGAGTGTGGTCACTGTCTCAGCCCGCCGCAGGTCAAGAAGTTTTTTCCTTTCTTTACTCGACAGTCTCTGGTGAATTCAGTCACGGCAAAAAAGTGCAGCTGAGCCAGGGACCGGCCTGGCCCAGCCAGAGCTCGGGGAAAGCCCCGCAGGCCCCATCTCCTGGCCGGGAGCTGCGGCAGGCCCAGCCCAGCCCCTGCCCGGGCCGCATGGCCTGGGCAGGGGAACGGGAGGCCAGCTGGAGCTCTGTTACCTTTCACAGCCAGGAAATAAAAAGACAATAAAATTTCCAGGCTTAGGTCTTAAGGTGGTCACACATTGATCTCACTTTTCAATGGTTAAAACTGCTGTAAATTCTTAGAAATGGCCAGTTGTTGGCTGGGAGAAAAACTCTCACCAGCCTCCAGCAGTTTTATCTTCTTGAGGTTTTTCTCTTTGTTTTCTTAAATGCCAGTCTATCACACTAATGCAATAATAAATGTTTTCCCACAGAGTTGCTGCAGCGATTCCATCTCTGGCCTCTAATTGCAAACAAAGTGCTATACTCACTGCCACCAGACGGTGGCAGTGTAGGAGCAGTTTGTAGAGCTTCATTAAGAAACTTGTTTTCTTGAGAAGATAAAACAAATTTGTACAAAGAGCAGTTTAGAATGTGGATAATATCCATCGGGAACTGATACTGTGTTGGTAGCCATTAGACTCAATAGCTATCCAGGCAATTGGTCCTTAATTGTCCATTAGAGTCATAGGTACAATCCCAGTTTGGGGTAACCTGAACATGACTGGTGTCCTGGGGTGACTTTATGATACTGGTATTCCCAGTCTCCTGGTTTATATATGTATTAAGTTCTGCACCTTTAAGATTAGCTTTTGGAGCTAGAGAAGTTGAAACTGCTGGAGGCTGATGGGAGTTTTTTCTCCTGACCAATAACTGGCCATTTCTGAGACTTGACAATGATTTTGAACATTGAAAAGTGAGATCAACCTGTGAACACCTACCTTAAGATGTAAGTCTGGGAATTTCTTGTTCTCTTTGGTTTCCGGCTTCTGACGAGGTAACAGTCTCTGGCTTGGCCTCCTCCCCCCCCTCCAGGCCAGACAAGGCAGCAGAGGGTGGGGGGAGGAGAAACGGGGCCGGCTGGCCTGACTAGGTTTGCAGTTTCTGCCACTGAACTGACACCTGACACCATGAACATCTGCAGCTTGAGCAAGACTTTAACTCTTTTACTACCTGGATGAGACTTGCAGATTAATCCTTTTTTTTTCCCAGAGAGAGAGGAAGAGAGAGAGGGAGTGATCAACATGTAAGGAGACACCATAAACCCATCCAAGACAGTGAAGAAAAGAATTAAGTTTAGAGGGGGAAGAGAAATAAGGAGATGCTTTAATAGGCTAAAATATTTTTCTGTTAAAGCTATGGAGATGGACAGAAGTGTTCTGAAAAAAAACTCCTTTAATTCATGACAGAGTATACTGGGAGGAATGGAGTGTTTGAAAGTGTGGATTTTGAGCAAATGGTGAAGTGGCTGTGATACTGTGAGATGCTGGAACAGAGGGGGAGAAGTAATAGTTGAAGATTTGGGGCCTTGAGAGGCAAAGAGAAAACTGTTTCCAGAGTGGCTCACAGAGACAAATGAAGAGAACTTTTGCCTTTGAATAACTCATCCTTAAAAATGACATCCCTGGAGTCATTTGACCCATAACACACCTCAGAGTGATGTGAAATGGGAGAACTGATAGCAGATTTTTCTGGGCAGCTGGCATCAGAGAAATAGAAAGCTATAACAGAGTTTTCTTGTGAGAAACTCCATAGATTAGCAGAAGAAGACTTCTTTTTCTCTACAAAGACTGATAGAAAGACTATAGCAAGAATTGAGACTGTTTTAACCACCAAAGTTTTTTTGTCTCTATGTTGTCATGTGAACAAGAAAATGGTTGGGTAGTGGGGGAAAAAAGGGTTTTCTGGAAGTTTTATTCTGGTTTTCTTATTCTTGGAGTTTTATTAATGAACTTGCTTTATTCCTTTTAAGTTTTAAGCCTGTTTTTCTCTTGTTCTAATCCATATCTCACAGCAAGAAATAAGTAAGTTTTCTAATGATTTTTTAAGTTATTGCTTTAAAACCGTGACATTTATTTGGTGTGTTGGCCGGGAAATGAAATTGGCAAATCTAAACCACTACAACCAACTGGTTGGAATCACACTGTGGACAGGTGTTGCAAAATTCACTCTGAAACTGTTTTTGATTGCGAAATGTAGCTTCTTGGGTTGCTACTGTTGCCAGTAGAGCCAAGAGCCAAAAGAGGCAAGAGTGAGCTCTGCTTGGGCAACTCCAGCTTTTGAAAAGCCTGGTACCCCCCTACACCCCTGCCCCATGGTTCTGTTTCTGGCTGCGGGGTCTTAAAAAGACAGTAAGAATTTTGGGCACAGATAGATATGTAATACAATAACATTTTGGGTTACCTAGGACAAAGGGTCATTTCCTATTACATCACATCAGTTTTAATGGATTCAGAAATATACTTTGCTATTTTTCTAGAATACTCTCTTTTTTTCTAAGACCAAAATGAACTACCATAATACTGGGAAACTAAAGGGCTAGTGCAATTTTTTTCCTTCTTGCTGCAAACAGCAAATCATGCAGTGACAGATTGTTATGGCCATCAACAAAAATCTTGAGCTGTAATTAGCTATTATTAGCATGCACATAACCCCTTTGGGATTAACTGGTCACCTAAGTGTGGCTTTGACTGTCACCTATGTTTCTCAGGGACCTGAACTAAGCTGCTTTGTTGAAAGCAGACTAAGTGATAAGTGTTTAGAAACCTTTCTTATTTACAAAAAAAGTGCTACAATTCAGCCACTCTCAAATCACCATTTAGTTTGTGTTGAAAAGGAACTGTTTTACACTTGGATTCTGTCTCAGGTGGGCATCCAGACCTTAAAAAACACTTTACATTACTTGTCCATTTAAAGAACAATGTAGAAGATATTAAATGGGCCTTTAATTGCTTTTCCTTTCACTCCTAATCAAAATAAATGCTGTTAGTGAGAAACAGGAGAAAAAGGGATGCTTCCCAGGGAAGCAAAACAATTAGCTGGTATAGTGTGTGCATGAGGACAAGTTGTGCCTGAATTAAGAGAGCTTGTTATCTTGATGCTCAGTGTGGAAAGCTGTCAGCTTTGTGCAGTCCCTTCAGCATCATCAGGGATGATGTCATCTCAGAAAATGGCCATTTGGCATCATTCTAGAAAAACAGGACAAGGGTTCAAGCAGGACAAGGTAGATCCACATTATCTGGGACATAGAGTACCCAGGAACTGGTCACAGCAATTGAGCATATTTATGTCCCTATACTTCCAGGTCTTTGTGTCCCCACTAGTACCATCAGAAATCCCCAGACAAGGGGTCATTGCTTTGAGAGACCTGCGGGTAGGGTAAGGAGTAGAACTCTCTCTTAAGGGCCCTCTGGTGTTTCCCAAAAAGTCTTCCTGGATCAGCAGTATAATTCTGGACAGTACTGAAGTGGTCCATCTTGCCCAAAGGAAGCCACTTACTTGTTGGAGTAACAAATGTCACTTTGAGGCATGTTGGCAGGAAAGAGTTAAACAGAAAAGAACACCAGCGACAGCAGCAGCAGTGGCAACCAACTCAAGTCTTGAAACAGGTTGGACAAGAACAGGACACTGTCTCTACTAGTGCATGATGAAACTTGGAACAGTGCACTCTTTGCACTCTACTGGCCATGGCTTTGGAGAGAACAATAGAAGGTGTTAAGAGGACAGATTTACTGTAGAACTGTGATTAAGCTTGTAAGCTGTAGCTAAAAAAGGTCCTTAGGAGTAGATATATATACTGAGCACTTCTGAATAAAATATTAGATTCACCTGCATCTTTGTTGATGTCTCTTATCCCTTCATGTATCACACTTATTGAATACACTGATCTCTATGGAAATGTAGATCCTGAGGTGTTGAGGAAGTAGCCAAAAGGGTATTTACTTTTTGATGTGGCTGATTATGGATGCTGAAAGCAGGCAGGGAGCACAGTCTGTGTGAAACTAAGTCACACAAGGTTCTCACTCTGGTCTGAGAAAGCATAAGGAGGAATCCAAACAGTCCTTGGAGAAAGACAACAACCTTTACAGGTGTTGTTTAGATCCTTGTTGTTTACTTGCAAGAAACAGTCAAGGGGTGGTGTTCCCAATTGACCAATAATGGTGATGTGTTGGTTTAATGACCAATGAGAGTTTTACCTCTCAGATCTTCTCCGACCTGTCTATAAATGAAGATCAGGAATAATAAAACTTGCTCTCCTGTACAACCCATGAGAGTCTGTGTCGTACATTGCCATTCCTAATATAGCGCGACAGCTGATTAAAGAAGAAAAACAATCCTGCATTAAAATTCCAAAGGGCTCCTATTCTAGGCTTTTAGTGTCCCTACAATGAGAAAAAACATCTGTTTACTCCATGTATAACTTCTCCCTCCAGCTTTGATACCCCAGAAAGCTTTGTTCCTGGAACATCTTGTTCAAATAAGTACTGTTCAAACCAACTCTCATGACCAACAAACTAATGCCTTTTTGAGTGAGAGAGGAGCAGCAATTCTATGCTCAGCAAACTTCTGCTTTTTATTTAGGCTGTTGTTTTGTGTTGGGTTTGCATGCAAACTATGGCAAAGTCAGAAAATACCTTGTACCCGATTAACATCAGAGATTTAATAATCAGGATGCCTTGGGAAGAACAAACAGAGCTTTGAAGATTGCAAGAAGGCTGAATCAAGCTTGGGACAGGGAAGAAGACTGAATCAAGTAGAAGAGATGATGCAAAAATGTATAAATTTGTTTGCATGTTTGTATGATATTTAACTCAATCATTGTAGTAAAAAATTACTAGCCTTCCTAGAATGGTATATTGTCGTTCTAATTAGGAACGGCAGGAAAGAACGACACGACTCTCAAGGGAGTCAGAACAGGAGAGAATCTCTAGTTTATTGCTACAGCCATGTTATATAGACTAGTTCATGGAAAGTACAGTAAAGAAACTCTTATTGGTTAGTAAAGTGCTACATTACCATCATTGGTCAGTGGGGTTCACCACCCCCTGACTTTGTCCTGCAAGGAAAACAAGAGGACAGACAAACAGCACCTGGCAGTTGTTTTCTGTTTCTAAGGATTGTTTTGAATCCTCCCATAAATTTCCCAGGCTAGCTCTCAGGCAGGACTGGCAGGCCATGGGGTCTGCAGCTTGCTCCAAAGCTAGCATCCATAGTATATAAGCTTATGTAGCCCACAGGAAAATCAGATTCTGATCACCAGTCAGTTGTCCCTGTGTGTCTCCATCGCCAATACAAAACAACAACCAAAAGACAGTTTGAACAGTTGAAAGAACAGATTACACTAAGTCCTTCCCCCAGACATGCACATGCAGACAATCAGTGCCTCTTAAATGTAGGTAGAATCTGCACAGAGGCAGCTCAAATAAGATTTTCCCCTGACAGCAAGCATTGTCTTTCTTATATAATGGGCAGTCCTAAACAAATTGTCTGGAAAGCAACACATTATATACATGGGGAGAGGTTGCATGTTTCTGTTCTAGAATTCACAGACAAGCAATTGCAGGAAGTCCAACATATTCAAAATGCTTCAGGCTTACCATGAATTTACAGACTGCTGAAGCACTACCAAAAGGTTCAGGACTCCCTAGGTTCACTCTGTAGGAACTGTAGACTCAAACCTAATGGATATGTCCAAGACATCTAGATGCCCAGTGGCCCAGCTGGAGAAGTAACTGTCAAAGCTGGCAATTCCAGGACAAATTTCCTGCATTTTTAACTTCTATCCAAGAATTTCTGGATGAAAAAAGTGTGGGCATATGGATAGCCTGTGCAAAAGAGAAATTTTCTAGACAGGCAAAGAAATTAAATAAGAAAGGTAGATACACTACCAAAAAGTTTTTTGAAGTGTTTTCCCCATTCTTCACCTTGTCGTTCTAATTGGGAACGGCAGGAAGAACGACACGGACTCTCAAGGGAGTCAGAACAGGAGAGAATCTCTAGTTTATTGCTATAGCCATGTTATATAGACTAGTTCGTGGAAAGTACAGAAAGGAAACTCTTATTGGTTAGCAAAGTGCTACATTACCATCATTGGTCAGTGGGGTTCACCACCCCCTGACTTTCTCCTGCAAGGAAAACACGGGAACAGACAAACAGCACCTGCAGGCTGTTTTCTGTCTTTGAGGATTGTTTTGAATCCTCCCATGAGATTCCCAGGCTAGCTTCTCAGGCAGGTCTGGCAGGCCATGGGGCCTGCAGCTTGCTCTAAAGCTAGCCTCCACAATTCACCCTTTTGGTTTAGGAAAAAAATAAAAACTGTACAGTGTTTGTAACATCCTGCTGGGCCCTTGCAGGAGGGAGAACAAACACGGCACAAGTGGTTTCTTTTACTAGATATTGGAATGGATACTAATTTGGAATTTTGGTTTATGATTTTGATGTTTAAAGATTGTTTTCCTTGCAAGGATTTGACAGTTGAGTTAAATATCTTTAACTCAGTGAACTAATACAAAACATTGTTAGTCTGTTCGAACTAACAGTCTAACTTGTCAATATAGTAGTTAAAAGGAACACTAAAAAGTGGTACAAGGTGAGCAAAGAGGGGGAGCGAAGTTCGCTCTCCGTCCTCCCCGCCGCTTCCCCGCTGGAGCGCGGGCAAGCGCGGGGCAGCGGGGGTGTTGTGCAGGTCCCGCGGCTCCGCGCCGACCCTCACGGCTCGCTCCACGAGGGGCGCGCACGCGCGGGGAAGCGGCGGGCGTCCGCGGGGGTGCCGCGGTTTCGCGCTGCTTCCGGCGGTACAGAAGAAAGGAGCTCACAGGGCGCGCGCGCGCGAGCGAAAGGGGGGCCTGGGCTCCCCCCCCCTCCCCCGCTGCTTTTTGGCCGGCACCTTGGATGGGTGCGGGGGGGGGATGCTCGCCACGGCCCCGGCTCCAGATCCGGGCTTCGGCTCGGCTTTTACGGGGTTTTCGCAGCCGGCCGGAGCCAGAGGGCCTGGATGGCCGCCCGGCCCGCAGCCGGTGGCGGCGGGCGGCGTCCTGAGTTAGCTTTTTCTTCCTTCTTTTCCACCTTTTCTCTCGTTTTTTTCTCGCCGCTGCTGCTGCCGCTGTGGGGATTTTACCGGTGGCTGCGGCTCTTCTGTGTGCTCGGGCGTCTGCCCGGGCTCCGCGGCGGTGGTGGCGGCGCCCCCCCGCCCCCTGGGCGCGGGGGGGGCTGAAGAGAGGGTTTTTCGCGGCCGCACTGGCAGGTACTTGGGGCACCGGCGGAGGCTCCACGGCGGCCGCTGGCAGCAGTGCTCGCAGCGCTGGTCCTGGAGGGGCCGGCGGAGGCTCCGCGGAGGGCGCAGGCAAAGGCGGCTCTCGCTGCGCTGGCGATGGCGGCGCCTGCGGGTGCGGTAAAGGCAGAGCCGAGCGATTTTCGCTCTTCTGTTGTTTTTCTGCTGGTAAAACCTGCGCGCCAAGCTCTGCAGATGGCGGGCTCTCAAATTTTTCTGGAGAGGGAGTTCTCTGGTCCACGGATTGCTCCTGCCCGCTGCTAAAGTTCTCTAAGGGTCCGGGCAGAGCTGAAGGACCGCTACACAGCTCGGCTTCACTGTTTTTAGGCTGGCACTGTTCCAGTGCCTTAAAAATCACTCCCCAAGTTGCTGCTAAGCTGCACGCACTGGTATCTCCCATAGCCAGCCTAGTCCACAGGTGGTCCCCCACTGACCACCAAATCTCAAGGTTAAACATATCATTCACAGTCATAGCAAACTCCTGCACTTTCACCCAGTGGAACAAAGTGCGTATATCTTCTTCAGGAATACAGAGTCTCATGCTCAGCAAGGCGTCTTGCCATGCAAAGCTGACAAGTTGCTCGTCAGCTAAATCACAGTTCTCCATTATGAAAACTTTTTTTATCTTGGCGGCTCTGCGAATGCAATTATGCAAACGCTATCGGCTTGGACCCGGGATTTCAAGCTCTGCTTCACCAAGATAGGCCATTCCAAGCCCGCTCTCTGGCAGGCTCCACTATCCCGTTGGTTAGAAACCAGCTTCCTCTAGGAAAGCCCGGGAGAATTCCACTTACCCCTCTAGGGGGAAGGGCTGGCTTTGTCCTCGCTCGCTGCTTACCCTCAGGGGATTAGCAGATGTCTTCACGTAGGTTGCTTTCTGACCTCGGGGGTCGGCTGCACATCACGTCGGGTTACCAGACCTCGGAGGGTCGGTTCATCATCACGCGGGGTCACCAGATGTCGTTCTAATTGGGAACGGCAGGAAGAACGACACGGACTCTCAAGGGAGTCAGAACAGGAGAGAATCTCTAGTTTATTGCTATAGCCATGTTATATAGACTAGTTCGTGGAAAGTACAGAAAGGAAACTCTTATTGGTTAGCAAAGTACTACATTACCATCATTGGTCAGTGGGGTTCACCACCCCCTGACTTTCTCCTGCAAGGAAAACACGGGAACAGACAAACAGCACCTGCAGGCTGTTTTCTGTCTTTGAGGATTGTTTTGAATCCTCCCATGAGATTCCCAGGCTAGCTTCTCAGGCAGGTCTGGCAGGCCATGGGGCCTGCAGCTTGCTCTACAGCTAGCCTCCACATTCACCTCACAGTGTAGACATAAGCTAAACAATTAGAGGTGACCTTCTGTCCTTTGAAAGATGTCCCTGACATGTATTAAAGTCTCCATTTGTTATAATAACATGTGCATGCCTTTGCTTCATGTTTTCCATCATCACAAACACATCTGATTTGTTGTGTCGGGGGACAGCTACTGGGTGATTGACACTGATTATGATAACTACGCTATTACCTCTGCCTGCCATAGTCTGCTCCTGTGATGATGGTTACTCCCTGATCCTCTCACAAAACCCTCGTGGCCTTCTCCAAGCCATTCAATGCATTTTGCATCAGAAGCAGGAGGAAATTTTCATGTCTTGACAGTTCCAGCCTGTACTGTAGTCAGGTACTTTCAGTTACTTAAACACATTGAAGTGACTGCATTGGCAACTTACAGGACCAGGCAATTGCACTTTCTGTAAATGCCATAAAGTCATTGCAAACTAATTTTTACTCTTTTAGAACCATTTTTGTAGTGTCATATTTAATAAGAATGTGGCTGCAAAACAAAGTCTGTAGACAGGAGAAGAAGGCAGATTTAGGGTTGTTCAGCAAATTTTATTTTCCCTTCATAGCAATTCTGTGCTAATCCAGTTCTGGCAGGCTGTCCTCATATATGAAAATATACACATACAAAGGCCTGGACATAAGACGTTTATAAACTTGGAAATGTGTGTCATGGCCTCTTGGATAATGTTGCATTACCTTCACTCTGAGCACTGTTCCCTACAGGAAGTCAATTTCAAAAAGGAACACAGTCATCCCTTCTAGATGTCAGCATGATTTGATCCCTAGACTTCCTGTATAACAGAAACTACAGAAACCAAGTGTCACAGTCAGCTCACTGTGACTCCAAGTCCAGTCCAGCCAGGCAAGCATGGCAAAATAGAGGGACAGGAATGATGGAGTTGCCCGAAACACTTTAATGATGGTAAAATAACAAACTGCAGAAACTGCACGTTCTGGGGGCAAGCTCCAAAGAAGAAGGGGCGTGGCAAACTTAACAATATATAGGGGTACCTGAGGGCAGGGGTCCAATTGCGAACACAGACCAAGGACATGACCTTATATGTGACAGGTCCTGAACCAATTGAGAACCAGAACCAGAAACATGACCTATTGTGGAATGATCCCATTAGCAGCTTAATTTCCATCCTTTCAGTATCCTGCCTCCCATAATCTCAGGTTTATGCCTTCTGTATAAGTCACCTGGGCTAAGCCACTATCTATCCCAGCCGGTTCAGTTTCCATAACCAAGGGGCTCGGATCAGCAGTTCTGTGCCAGAAAAAAAGTCTTGTAGAATAAGGGCCTTGTCCACCTCTGTTCACTTCTGTTCATTTCTGTTCACTTCTGCTCACAAAGAGCATTCTGGGAAAGGTATAGCTAACATGAAGGTAAAAAGTTATACAACCAGAAAACAAGATATGTAACTGCACATGGACACTGCGTGATTGGAAAGGTGATTGGTTAGGAGTACATGTGAAGAGCAACACAGGTAATGACAAGCAGCTGACGTGTGTTTGTTTTGCTTTGCAGGAATGTTAACAAATGTACATTTAGCTAGAGTATTTTTAGTACAGTATAAAAGCTTAGCATTGTAGTACAGCATAAAAAGGCCTTGCATTTTGCAATAAAGTGATTTTCTTCGAAACACAGAGGAAGGTCCATGTCTCATTGCTACACAGTTCTACCAGTGTCTGTTGACAGTGGGAGTAAGCTATTGCTCAACAGAAATGCAAGTAGATCACCAGATCATTTTGCCTGATCTCACAGCTGTTTTGAAAGTACCTTTGACTGGAGTTATAGCAGCTCATCTTCCAGCTCATCTAATGGCCCTGAGATGACAACACAAGTTTCTAGTGTTATGCTTGAGGCAAGAACTACACTTTTTTTGTAACATGACTCCAGCTTGGTGCCCACACCCTCCATGTGCACACTAGCTTCAATGGAAATGGGCCCCTTAACTAAACCAGATTTGAGGACCTAGATGGGGGGATTGCCTCATTAGCACATATATTAGGACTAGTTGTACAGGAAGTAGCTGCTAAAAATCTCTGAATGTTGTGTCATTGTGTGAGCTAATTCTCAGCTACAGAGCATATATGGGCTTCCTGTAAGGTCACAGAGCTGGTAGAGGCTTTAAACTAGGTTTGAAGGGGAATGGGGATAAAACCAGGCTCGCTAGAGATGAGCCTCAGGGCAGCAGGCCAGTGTTGGGGGTAATATCGATAGCCCAACTAAAGTGCATCTACACCAATGCATGCAGTATGAGCAACAAACCAGAGGACATGGAAACTATTATGCATCGGGAAAGCTATGATGTAGTCATCATCACAGAAACATGATGGGATGACTCACATGACTAGAGTACTGCAATAGGTGGCTATAAGTTCTTCAGAAGAGACAGGTGAGGAAGGACAGGCAGTGGAGTGTCTCTGTACATTAGAGAGTGTTTTGATTTTACTGAAATTGATGATGATGAAGATGACATGGTTCAATGTCTATGGGTAAAGACCAGAGCGAAAAAGTCAGCAAGAAGGACATCATGATAGGAGTCTGTTACAGACCACCCAACCAGGACAAATAGGCTGATGAGTCATTCTAAAAGCAGCTGGCAGAAGTCTCTCAGTTGCTGCCCCTTGTACTCGTGGGCAACTTCAACTTGCCACTTTTCTGTTGGAAATACAACACAGCAGAGAGGTAGCAGTCAAGGAGGTTCCTGTGATGCCTTGAGAGGCCGATCTGGAACAGAGGCTAGACAGAGTTAAAGGAATAAAGTAGGTATTGATTAAAAGGCCTTCAAAGGGTACACCTTGGGCAGTACAAGAGCCTGGCCGGGGCTTTGCCCAAGGAGGACCAAAGATGGATGCAGGATGTATGATCGGTCACTAGTTTTCACACTTTTATAAGTTTTGGTCCATTTACATATTGGGGTTAATTGCCCAATTACAGCTTCGGGTTATGAAATCCCATCCTCCTGGTTTGCTCTCTTCAATTCACTGATGTTTATACTTTTTGGGCCTGAAGCTGTAATGGTGTCCTTGGTTGTCAGGCTGGAAAAGGATTGCTTTGTCTAACTACCCTGTGAAGAGAACTTGCTAACACTTTATATGAATTTCAGAGTTAGACAGTAAGGCAGTACAGAATCTGAAAAATATGAAAGCTGAAACTTAAGGCATCACCTGTAGTGTGTGGAAGACAAGTTCCTAACAACTGGTAAATGATCCTACCAGAAGAGCTGCCCTGCTAGACCTGTTGTTTGTGAACAAAGGAGGACTGGTTGGTGATGTGGTCGTCAGCAGCCATCTTGGGCATAGTGACTATGAAATGTTAGTTTTCTATACCGGGTGAAATAAGGAAAGGTACCAGCAGAACTTTGATCTTGGACTTCCAGCAGGCAGACTTTGGCCTGTTTAGGACACTGGTTGACTGTCGCCCTGAAAATTAAGCCTTCTGATAATGTTTTCATAGTTTTAGTTATTTTCCCATGAAAGTCCTGCAAACATAAGTTGTTTATCACATTTCTTCTAAATAACATCCTTTGATGGATGTTTCTCATGACCAGTGGGCTTGGGAAGGTGATAACTTAATTATCCAATCCCTGGTCATTGTCGAGAACCTATAAATACTGGAGTCAGAGAATAAAAGACAGGTTTTTTGTTCTGACACTGAAAGTGTTCATGTGAATCATTTTGTGTCCTTTAGTGACAGTTGACCAAGTGCCTTGGGAGTCAGTCCTGAAGGTCAAAGCAGTCCAAGAAAGCTGGATGTGCTTTATAAAGGAATTGATAAATATTCAGGAGCAGACTGTCCCCATATGTAGAAAGACAAGTCATCAGGGGAAAAGACTGGCCTGGTGAAACAGAAAACTTAGACTGGAACTTAAGGAAAAAAGATAATCTATTGCCTCTGGAAGGATGGGCAGGTAACTTGGGAGCACTACAGGGATATTGCAGGGTCATGTAGGGAGAAGATTAGAATGGCCAAAGCCCAAATAGAATTTGATTTGGCCAGTGGCAAAAAAGTTTCTATGAATGCATTGGCAACAAAAGGAGGGTCAAAGAATATGTCTGTCATTTGTTGAATGCAGAGGGTAGTGTAGTACCATGGGATGAGGGAAAGGCAGATATAGTGAATGTCTTCTTTGCCTCAGTCTTTAATATCATGAGCAGTTGTCCTCAAGATACCTAGTCCTCAGAGCTGGAAGTTAAGGGATAGGGAGCTGAGTGAAGCCCCCTTAATCCAGGAGGAGATGGTTAGTGACCTGCTATGCCAATTAAACACCCAAAGGTCTATGGGCCCTGATGGGATGCTGTCCTGGTTTAGGGCAAATTTGGAAGAAAACCTCCAATGGGGCTCCCCCCGGGAAGCAAACTCACGTGGCCCTTTTCTCCCACCCCCCAACCGGTTTGGGAAGAGATTTCTCTGAGAGAAATGGAAAAAAACCTGTTTATTTCACAGGCACAGCACTACCCAGCACAAGAATGAATGATATCAAATTACAAAACCTCTCTCCGTTTCGAAGAGATGACAAACTTCAGAGGGTCTCTTTCCTGTGGGTGTTCGCTCTGTTATCAGTCCCTCTGGCGCTGGAAAATGACGCTGCCCAGGCTGGGCTCCCGGTAGTCCACGGGTGCAAGCTCCCAGTGCTGCCCCGAGTCCTCAGTCCAGAGCAGGTTCGATTTGTTTCAGAAAAAGGGAAAGAAAACAGTCCAGGAAGACCTCTCTGCTCCAGCTAGTTGGAAAGCCAAGGCGATCTGTGTCTTGTTGTCTGTCTGTGCTGTAGTCAAAACTCCCGATGCAGGGGGAGCAAGTACAGTCTCTAATAACAGACCCGGTGCTTCTTTTCCACTCACTTTTACTCTTAGATGAAATTTTAAGAATACAAAACCTGTGTCTGGGTTAGGTGGATGAATGGGGATACAATTTAACATCATAATCAACCCAGGACAGATGCACCCCAGAGTAATGAGGGAACTGGCAAAAGAACTTGTCAAACCACTCTCAATCATCTACCAGCAGTCCTGGTTAACCAGAGAAGTTCTGGTTGACTGGTAATCAGCAAATGTAATGCCCATTTACAAGAAGGGTTGGAAAAACGACCTGAGGAACTACAGGCCTGCCAGCCTGACATTGGTACTGGGCAAGGTCATGAAGGAAATCATCCTGAGGACCATCACATGGGACCTGCAGGACAGCCAGGGAATCAGGCCTAGTCAACACAGGTTTAGGAAATGCAGGTTTTACTTGACCAACCTGACCTCCTTTCATGATAAGATGACCCACTTAGTGGATGAGGGAAAGGGTGAAGATGTGTCTATCTAGACTTAGGTAAAACATTTGACACAGTCTCCAACAACATCTTCCTAGAAAATCTGGCTGCTTGTGGCTTAGATGAGTGTACTCTTCCATGGGTAAAAAATGTCTGGATGGCTGTATAATGCAGAGTCCCTAGGCAGGTGCAAAGGAGAGCCGCTTTATTGCAAAAAACAGGTCTTTTAAAGCAGATAGCCCATTATCAGTTGCATTTCATTTAAGTATAACAAATATAATTCAACCAACCACCATAAACCACGATGTGAGCATGTAATGGTAATATAACTTGTTTTTCTACCTCCAATTCAGCTAAATCACTTTTCCATAGTCCTTTTTGCTTAGCCAAAGTAGCAGGCTGGAGCCATGGTTTCACAAGGGTAACAAGGCCCTTATTTTATAATGCTTTACCTATATGCAACATCTCCCCCTTTCTTCGTTTTTTCTGTGAAGGGTTCATGTACCCTAATGCCAAAGCAGTCTGCACTTGTGTTGGGGGTTAGGTGTCCTTCTTTTAGTTCTGGCTTGCCTGTGGAATTTTTACCCATGGGGAAAACCTAACTGCAGGTACTTCGTGGGTGCTTGAGAAAACACAGAGTTCTGCCAGGCCCAGGGGGGGAAGGGGGCAGGAAAAGGGGAGGGTGGGGACAGTTTGGTGGGCTTCTTCAGCTTCGGAGAAGAACACTAGGCGCAGAGCTGTTGCATTGGAGAGAAGGGAATCTCACCATCACCCAGATGGAGCTGCTGCTGCTTCTTCTTCCCTCTTCGTTGGTGGCCTCGCACCCCCTGTCCTGCTGGGACATGTGGCAGTGCCAGGCACTGCCACGGAGCTGCTGATACACCTCAGCCAACGGTCCAGGATTTCAGCTCATCCCTGCTGTTCCAGCTAAGTTTTCCTCAGAGCCCTGCAGGAGCACCAGGACTGCCTGCCCGAGAGGGTTTGTGAAGTAAAGCCTCTCCTCCATCCTTTCCTGTCTCGGTTGAGATGGCTGTCACGGGGTCCCTGGTTCTGTTTTCTTGCTAACACTGTAGTTATTGTTGTTTGTTTGCCTTGTTATAAATATTAGTAAAGAACTGTTATTCCTATCCCCAGATTTCTGCCTGAGAGCCCCTTGATTTCAGGATTAACATAATTTGGGGGGGGGGGGGGGTGTCTACATTTTTCATTCCAAGGGAGGCTCCTGCTCTCCCTAGCAGACACCTGTCTCCCAAAACCGTGACCACCTGTAAGGCCGTTATCTTATTAAGACTATTACAGGTCATCTTCTGGACACAGGATAAGATACATGGAATACAGATCACAGTCAATAAAAACCCATTGAATACAACCATGCCACTGACAAAGAGACCCACAGCATAAGAAAACAAAAAGATAGTGTTCAATGTCCTCAGGAAGTGGAAGTAAATGGTTACTGTTCCAAAGTTCATATGGCTGGAGCTTGGGGGGCATGTTGTTTAGGCAGGAGGGAGTCCATTAGCTGGAAATGCTGACTTTGACATTACTGTTTTTCTGGAAGCATGGAACAGGGAATAACTGAAAAAGGTCAGCAGGAACACAATAACATGATGGCGGGTGCAGTGGGACACAAGGCCTCTGTTGGCAGGCTGCATCCATAAGCCTCCAGACAGAGCCATGTTCCTGGCAGTCCTACCCCTGTTTTTGCCTTGGCCATGAGGGCTGGATGGTGATCAGGTCATTTCTCCTCTCACTGGTCCTCGTCTCCTTGGAGGTGATCGATGTTTATCCAGATGAGAAGGTAACCAATTTAGGCCTGTTGGTGATGGAACACATGTATACCTTCTCCTAGGTTAGTAAATCAGGTGGGCCTTGCCATTGCACACCCAATTGTGGACTCTTATGTAAAACTTATAGAAATTGCTTCTGCACATACAAACCTGCTGAGCAGTATTGTTCTGCCAGGGATCAAATTTGGTGGGCTGCTTTCAAAAAATTTAGTGTAAATATTGCATTATCTAAATGTTCTTGAGGGGCTGTATACTCCCTTCTTTGTTTTTTCAACAACATGCACGTGTCTCACTATGAACATGAAGGCAACAATAAAATAAGACAATACATGTGATAAAGCATTAAACTCACACCGAGCAAAAATAAGCAAGGTTATACATGTAATCATTTATGGACATGGTTTTCTGAGCCTGCGAGAGTTTTAGGCTCTAAGTAGCTAATCTGTTTCCCAAGGGAAAGTTTTTTGGGAAATGTTTCTCTCTCAAGGACTGTTGTGTAAATAAGATTTTAGTTCTCAAAACAATGACACAGATGATCAGAGAGTTTTTTCTCTTGTCCCACAAATTGGATGAGAGAGGTGTTGTTCTAAAGATGTAAATAAACCCACTTGCAGTGAGAGACTTCTCCAGGGTCAGGCTGTTCAGGTATAAGCAGTTTATTATTTAGGTAGAGGGAGGAAGGGATCTGTTTACGCTGCCAGCCACAGCGTAAACGTGGTCAGGGAGGGAGAGAGAGAGTGGAGACAGGAGTCGGAGAGCATGAGGGAAGAAGGCAATTAAGGGGGTAGAGAAATAGGGGCCAGAGGGGATAAGAGCAGGGAATAAGAGAAGTAAGAGAGAGCGAGCTAAGAGAGCAAGAAAGCAAGAGTAAGAGAGTGAGTTAAAAGGAGGAAATTAGAGAAGGTAAGAAGTTAAAAGTAAGAGTAAGAGAGGGGAAGAGAAGTAAGTAAAGAGATTAAGACAGCAAAGTTCTTGTTACAATACATTATATCTTTTTCCATAGTGAATATTCTAATTTCCAGTAACCAGCCAGTACATGTTAGACATACATATTATATTGTCGGCTTTTCGCAAATATTAAAATGAATGTTATATGTATAAGATCGGAAAATTTTGTTGTATTAATATAGTTTCCTTTATTTCTGTTATTGATGAAACTTAGAAATAGTGGTATAATACATATATGTTAGGCAATGGCATAGTATTAAAATAAAAACTGCTTTTGTTTGCATAACCCAAAGACTGAGAAAAAATAGCTGGAGATCCCCTGCATTTGTAAACTATCTTATCCAGATGAAGACCGCCTGACCAGAGTTCCAGGGAATTTATTGCATTTCTGTTATCAGGGAATGTAAATCTCGATGGCACCAAGAAGACTGATCTATTGAGAAAGAGGCAAGAGAAAACAAAACAGAAGAACACCAAAGATCCTAAAAAGAATGTATGAATATGTATGAGAATTTATGAATATGTAGTAGGGTTCTGTTTTTAAGGGACAATCCTTTGTTAGGAAGGTATGATCTCTTGTCTAAATGCAGAGACACCCAGCCGTATCTGTATATTTTACTTTATTTTTATCTCCTAATTGTCTTTTTATTAAACTTTTAAATTCTATAAAAAAAATATGTGAACCTTTTTTTTCACAATTGGGGGCTCATCCGGGTTAAGCACCTCACCTCTGAAGACCATTGAGGGATCCTGAGTAGGAAAAAGCGCGCATTCTGCTGAGTTCAGCAGACCCCGCTCCATTTCCCCTGGTGTGAGTCAGCAGTGGCTGCAGGTAAATACCCCGAGGACAAGAAGGAGACAAATAAAGCAAAAGAAAGGGAAAAGGCTCCCTAAAATGGCAGTATTTGGCTCCATAATTCTTGTGCACAAAGATCCAAAGAAGAAAACGGATTGTAAGTAATCTTTGGAGGAGTGGGAAGCGGAGGCTGTAAGATACCCCCGGGATTACTGGGACTGGGTCTCAGGGGAGGGGTTAGCCCCTTGGGAAAGGGAGCCGAGGGTTTTCCTGGCACAATCCACTGGGAAAATGGGATAAAAGTGGGATCCCCAACACTTTGCCAGATTAAGAGGTACACCCGAGAAATCTGGGATTAACACAGCCGGACTGAGGTACAACCAAGAAACCTAAAACATCCAAGGCTTTATAATACCCATGAGAAGATATTAATAACTTGAAAGTAAAAAGTATTTTATTGTTGTCTAGCTCTGAGTAAAAATGAGTGAGAGTGAGTAAAATAGATGTGAGTGAATGTGAGCAAATAAATGTGGAGTTGTTAATTTAAAGGTTGATTTTGGGTTTTTTGGAAAGAAGTGGATTGTATTAGGTTGTTTGTGTTGTGGTGAGGGGCTGAGGACTGGTGTGAGACTATCAGGGAGCTCTTTCTGAGCCAGATGTGCAAGTAGAATGCAGAAAGGTGCTGGTGTGTGGCATTAGCCGCAGTTAAGGAGGAGTGGGGGGGAATCCTGTGGTTATAGCTTTTGTTTTACTAAGTCCCGAGACAATTCCCTGTGTGATTATGTAGTAAGTGTCTGCAGCAGTAAGCTGTGTCTATGCTTAAAATTTGAGATTTCAGGAAGAGCAGTGAAGTTTAGAGAAGAGCTTAAAAGGATTCCAAGAAATGCATCCTGGAGAAATAGTGAGGAAAGAACTTAACTGAGAATCTGTTCAGAGGAGCAGAAATGGTAGCTGCAGATTTGTTTTAGTTGGTAAAGGTAGCTGGCTAGCTGACTGGTCTCTCCGGCCTCTCTGCGGGGGGTCATCTGCTCTGCACTGAGTGTGAGTTGTGTCTAGGGCCTTTGAAGGCTTTGGACAGGGTCCCCAAAAGGAGGTGTTAGAGTTTGTAGTTGATTCTGAGGCAGAGGAATTTTTGTGGTGGAGATTCTAGGGGGATGTTGAAACAGAGAAATTAAGAATTAGGAAATAAACATAAAGAAATGCTTGACTAAAAGGGGGGTTTGACAAAAATCATACCCTGACACTCTGATCCACAAGAACAGGAAAAGGGTCAGACTGCAAGATAAGATAAAGAGCTAGAATACAAAAACAAGATGCAAAGACAAAGGCACCACAGGATAAAGGGGATTTGTCAGACCCTAAGCCGGAAGGAACAGATTTAAAGTCCCAAAAGGTGGCCAAAAGACTGAAAGGAGCATAGAGCTAATTGTAATATGAAGTGAAAACAGGCGGGGTTAAGAAATTAATATGTATTAGGCATATCATGTAAACCTAGTCAGTAAAAGATAAAAAGGGAAAACCAAATCAAAAAGGTGTGCATGCTTTTCAGAAGAGATATCCCCCATGCACCTCAGGGCTGAATAAATTCATACCTGCTCTTATAACTACTCTGCGAGTTATAGAGTTCCTTTTATTCCTCATATCATTTTGGTGAGCCAGCCAGGAGGGTCTCTGTCTGGCTGCGGGAGCGGCGGAGGAACGGATTCCCTGGCACGTCCCCAGGACTTTACTGGGAGGGACCCTGAGCCTCGGTTCGCTCACTGTGGGGACAGACAACAACCTGCCGGCCTGCGGATAAAAGTATGAATTAAATATCAAGGGAAAGGCTGCTGGTAAACCGAACAGAGACTTCTGTCGTACAGCACAGTCCCAGTGGGCTTGCAAGCAGCCGGCCAGGAGGGGCCAGCAACAGAGGGAAAGGGATCGATCCTGACCGATAGCGAGGCCGACGAAGGGGGGTTTTGGCTGAGCTGATAGAGCAGCCTGCTAGCGACTCTGTGGGTGAGTTGAGGAAACCCTTGTTTTGTGTGAATGCGAAGTCCAGACACATTGAGTCACTGAGTGTGTTTGGTGTGTGAATGAGCGAGACGCACCAGAGGTGCGGAGTGAGTGTGGAGCTCTATCTGCGGTTCCAACCTCGAGCGACTGAGGCGGCCAGAGAAAAGCGAAGCGACTGGAGTCAGTGTGGAGCAAACCCAAGTGTAAATGACGAGTGTTGTGCTTGAGTGTGAAGTGGTTAATATTTGTTTTAATCATGGGTAGACGCTGGTATTGTTGCTTTAATAACCATCAGGGCATATGCTCCACGTGCAAAGTGAAAACTCTGAAGTTTGTGTGTGGAAAGTCACATTGGGTGCCCACAAGTTGCAATTGTGTGTGAGAAGAATACTGAGAAGAGGCAGTGGAATTGTGTGAGGAAAAGTTTGAGTGGAAACAGGACAGGACAAGAAGGGGGAAATAATGGGTGTTGCCGCTGATGATGAACAGATCACACGGACACAGGTCCAGGTGTGGTGAAAAGAAAGAGAGAGTTTATTTTTCCCCCCAGGATTTATAGGCTCCTGACCACAGCCAGGGATTGGATGGTCAGGATAACACTTTCCCACTGCACTGGCCATGAGAGATGTCCATCACAAGACGTGTAACAGAAAGAATGTACACATACCTATGTTTACAGTTACTGTCCTGGGAAAGTCTTTAGAAAACTATGTTAGCAAGCTCAGAAGCTGAGTTTTCAGGGCGACATCTCACCCTTTTTGGTTCAATAAAAAGAAAAGAAAAAAGAGAAATGAACAAAGAAACTAGCAACATTTTAAACAATCAAAAAATAAATAATAGAAAAATACAAGACTCATACAATCAGAAGGCTGCAATTTCAGGGTGATATCTCACCCTTTCGTTATTACAAAAAAAACTTTTTTTTTTTTTTTAAAAAAAAAAAACAGAAAAACAACAAAACTCAAAAAAATTAAATTAAACAAATGTCCAACATCAACACCTGCTTGTGGATGGCTCCCAATTTGGTCACAGAGGCAGAATCCATGGCCAAATTGAAAGGTGCCTGGGAAAACCTATGAAATGCTATGACAGCAGCCTGTAATTCCATCAATTGGGCTGATCCAGCCTCATGACTCTCTAAAAAAAAAACCTAAAAAACAAAACAGCGACATCAATGGAAAGATTAATATAATAAACTTGATGAGCAGAAACTGCTCACAGAACCTCCTTCAGCATCTACTGTGCCTGTGGGGTCAGTGTCAGAGGTGACTTTAAAATCAGAGTCCCCCTTTAATAGACCAAACAAGGGAGACAGCTCTGTTGTGGTCAGTCCCATATAGGGACACAACCATGTGAAAGTCCATTAAGATCTGGACATCATTCATGCAGTGTCTGCACTGAATGCAAAAAAAATAATTGCACCTCCAAATACGGGACTGTTTGTCCCAAAAGTTATTTTGACCCTCAAATAATTTCAGGGAGGTTGTAGAGACGAGCAGCAGGAAACTGCTTGCAAACTCCAGAGAGGGCTAGAGCACCATATCATCAGCAAATGCCGGCAAATTTTGCATGCCTTATGGCAAAATCTCCATTGATATCTCTGTGTGGGTTCAGCATTAATAATAGCTGGCACCAGAAAGACAAATTTCGGTCTGTCATCGGGATGGAAAGGAATTGCAAAGAAAAATCCTTCAGATCCACAATGAGGACTAGCAAATCAGCAGGAAGCATGGCAGGTGAAGGCATGCTAGCCTGCAACATCCCCATGCTTTCCATCATAGCAGTAACTTTCTGGAGGTGTTGTAACAACCTCCATTTCCCAGATGACTTCTTGATACAGAAAACAGGAATGTCCCAGGGACTGGCTGAAACTCCAGATCACTGTGATCCAGCTGTTCTTGCATCAAGTCATGGAGGGTGACTAGTCTATCATGAGAGAAGACAACAGAATCTGCTGAACAAAGAGTCAGTCTCAAGTTCTTCTTTGTGTTGAATGTCTCAGCATCGGGTCCAAGGGTCCATCAGCAAACCAGACAATCGTGATGTCCATGCCAGTGTCAAAACCCGCAGAAGCTAGTCTCTGACAGCATGTCACCAAGGATGGACAGGGTGCAGACCCGTTCAGGATGATCCCTGGCTGTCAGAACAGCAGTCCAGTGACCCAGGGAGGTCCAGGAAACCCGAAGCCACCATCTCCCCGCAGCTGATTCTCAGCTCTGCGAACATAAAACTCAAAAGGCACAAGGTGAGCAAATCTAGGAACAGGAGGGGTGAGTGTGAAACCCATGGCAGAAATGCACCCCAGGAAATCCGAATCAACGTCCCCTAGGTGAGCAATGATGCCTTGAGCAGTGGTATTCAACCACGCCACAAGAAGAGCACTCATGCCCTCACCCACCGGACCAAAGCATTCGGAAGCACATGGAATGCCTGATATGCTCAGCTGCACAGTCATTTGACAAGAGGACAAGGTCCACAGGCCAGCCGAAAAGGCTCCAGCAGCCTGGAACCCCTGGCCCATCAAGGCCACCGGTTTCGCCCCCGCGGCATCACCACCCGAACCAGTGGTAAACAGCGCAGGACCTTGGTCTGCCACAGCCACAGGAGGCGACGGGGGAGGGCCCGCTCCAGCTGCAGGCTCGGGCCATGTCCGGGAACCCGAGGCGGGGGGGGCTGGAGGCAGTTCAGCACAGCCTGCCTCCAGCGCCGGGAAGGACCGAGGCGCCGGTACAGGCACAGCCTGCGAAGCCGTGGCACCGTCCTGCTCCGCTGCCAGGGAGCATGCATGGGAATCCGGCAGCATGGGACCGGCAGAACCCGGCCTGGCGTTGGCACCACTTGCAGAACCCGCCCCCACGCCCCACGAATCCGGCGCGGGGGGGGCAGTGCTCGGAATCGCCCCTAACAGCGTTTCTTCAGGGGCGAAAGGTCCAAGAAGCGGTGCCGGCCGCTCCTCCGCTGGAAAGGCGTGTGCGGCCACCGGCGCAGAGCCTGGCCCCGGCCCGTCCCCCACCGCGGGGCAGGGCACGGCCCAGCCGCAGCAGGGACACGGGACAGACCCCGAGGCATCCCCCAGGGCCGGCGCCGCCCCCCTTCAGGCACCCCCGCATCAGTCTGTGCCAGGAGGGCACGCAGAGGCGGCAACCCCGCCCCGGGCGTCCACCGCCGGGGCGCGGGCCGAGGCGGGGCTACACCCCCTGGGTCCGCAGCGCCCCCGATGGCCTGCTGGCAAGGCTCAGGCCTACACCGCCGGGGCTCGGGCCGAGGCGGGGTCACGCCCACCGGGCCCGCGGCGGCCCTGTTCAACCCGCCAGGGGCCCCGGCGATCCTGGGGGAGCCGACCTCGGGACCAGACCTCAGAAAGCTGCACCTTCGCCAAATCCCGAGCAGCCGGAGCAGCCGGGGCTCGTAATCGACCAGCAGAGCCTCGATCAGGGAATCGCCTACAGCGTCCCAAGCTGACTGCGAAAAAATCGCTTCAACGACAGGGAAAAACCCCTCAATTTTCCCATACTCACACAATTGACGAAAGTCAGCATACGAAACATCAATCCCTCTCTGATCAAGCACTGCATGCCATATCTCCAAAACTAGGCCCTCCGTAGGAGGAAGCCCAAAACCATCCATAGCCACAGGCTAGACAGTACCCTGTAACACACGTGCAAGACACGTAGGGGTTCACCAGATGTTGCCGCTGATGATGAACAGATCACACGGACACAGGTCCAGGTGTGGTGAAAAGAAAGAGAGAGTTTATTTTTCCCCCCAGGATTTATAGGCTCCTGACCACAGCCAGGGATTGGATGGTCAGGATAACACTTTCCCACTGCACTGGCCATGAGAGATGTCCATCACAAGACGTGTAACAGAAAGAATGTACACATACCTATGTTTACAGTTACTGTCCTGGGAAAGTCTTTAGAAAACTATGTTAGCAAGCTCAGAAGCTGAGTTTTCAGGGCAACAAATGGGCATCGGACAAAGTAAAGAAATTCCTAAAGCAAGTCTGCTAGGTTGTATTCTTGCACATTAGAAAAATATTGCTAGACGTGGGAGAACTGAGAACAAGTGAGATTTAATCAGATTCTGTAAGGACTGGTGGCCACTATATAAATTAGATGAGGGAGCGAAGTGGCCACCTAGTGGAACTTTGGACTATGACATGCTATGGCAACTCATGCTATTTCTTAGGATGGAGGGCAAGTGGACAGAGGGAACATATGCTGATATGTTTTTCTCCCTTCAAAATCACCCCGAATGGCAGAGGGACTGTGGGATCAGGGCTCCCTCTGACCCTCTGGTGTTGGCCCTGGAGAAGGAGAATAAGACTAAGAGGGGGAGGCTTAAGCGGTGTTGTTCAGCGTGTAGCATAGGGCAAAGATGCACAAAATCAGATAAGGTTTATCAGACTATGGCCCAGGAACAAGATCTGGCAGATGATTTACTTAAGCCTCCCCACATAAGACCAGAAAGGGATGAGGATGTGGACTCAGGGGATGTAGACACCCCTCTGGTTGCACACCGGACTAGACAACAGACACACATATTACAAGCACCTCTGCGTGAGGCAGTGGCACCAGAGGGAGGAGTGGTATTGGATAAAGTTCCCTTCTCCACAATCGATTTGGAGGCATGGGAAAAAGTTGCTAAAAATTACCACAATGATCTAGTCAACACAGCTAAATGTCTGCGATATATAATAAAACAACACAATCCAGACTGGAGTGAAATGCAATTATCATTGGATGCACTGACCGAGACAGAAAAACAATTAATTATAAAAACGGCAGGGGATCTGGCAGAAGATTATTATAAAACCCAAAAACTTGATGTGAAAGATTATTTTCCACTCCAAGACCCACAGTGAGATCCAAACAGATTAGCAGAATTGAAAAAACTAGAAAGCTATCAGGAGTGGATCGCAAAGGGGATGGAAAGAGCCATCCCCAAAACTATAAATTGGTCAGCCTTATATGCAATCAGACAGGGGGCCTCTGAGTTGCCATCTGAATTCCTCGAAAAATTAAGAGATGCCATGCATCATCACACATCACTGGATCCTGGGTCTGAAGTAGGGATACAGCAGTTAGTTAATTTATTCCTGGGGCAGTCTACGGGTGACATAAGGCATAAACTCCAAAAGCTTCAGCGGGCAGATGGGAGGAACTTAGAGACTTTGTTTGATGAGGCGTGGAGAGTTTTTAGTAACCTGGAAGAAGGATATAAACAAAGAATGAGGAAGTTTGTAGCTGTTGTAAGTGAGGGAGAGAGAAGAAAACATGTACAGGGATTATATAGACAAGGCCCGTCCCGACTGGGCAGAGACCAATGTGCCATCTGTAAGAAATATGGTCACTGGAAAAATCAGTGCCCAGAGCGGAGACGGGAAGGCTTCCAGGAAAAGGGAGACCAGGAAAAAGGGAAAATGATTGCATATGTGAAAGAAGATTGAAGAGGACTGGTAGATCTCACCCCAAAAGATCCACTAGTTATGAAATTGAAACTGGGGTAAAAAGGGAAAGAGGTGGAATTTCTGTTTGACACGGGGGCAACATATTCAGCCTTGAATAAGACTTTGGCACCTGTGGGGAAGGATTATGTTACAGTAATAGGAGCAACTGGTCAACCTGAAAAAGCATATTTTTGCAAGCCATTAAAGTATAAGCTTGGAAAGCAATGGGGTATTCATAAATTCCTATATCTCTCCAGATACATCTGTTGGGTAGAGACTTGTTAGAACAATTACAAGTAACTATTAAATTTAAAAATGGAGAGGTTATTCTGGAGGTAAATGATGAACAGTACATAGAGGCATTGAGTTTAATGTTGACAGCCGTTCACACGGAGGGGGAAATTAGTGAAGAAATAATAAATCAAGTATTTCCTGGAGTGTGGGCCTCCAATGTACCAGAGAGAGCAAAAAATGCACTTCCAATATTAATCAAACTCAAGGAAAGAAGACAACCAGTTAGAATTAAACAGTACCCCCTGAAAAGAGAAGATAGGGAAGGAATTAGTCCCATAATTGAAGACTTTTTGCAGTTAGGCTTGTTAAAAGAGTGCCCATCTGAGTTCAATACTCCCATTTTGCCAGTCTGAAAACCTGATGGGTCATACCGGATAGTACAAGACCTAAGGGCTGTCAGCAAAATAACTGAGGATCTCTATCCTGTAGTCGCAAATCCATACACTCTGCTAATGTGCCTGACACCTGAGCTAACTTGGTTTACTGTTTTAGACCTGAACGATGCCTTCTTTTACCTCCCTATCCATGAGGACAGCCAGAAAATTTTTGCATTTGAATGGGAAAACCCCAAAAGTGGGTGCAAATCCCAGCTCACTTGGACTTTGTTGCCTCAAAGATTTAAAAACTCTCCTACCTTGTTTGAGGAGCAACTTGCCAAAGATCTGGAATCCTGGGAGGCACCCCAGAAGAAGGAAAGATATTGCAGTACGTGGATGACATCCTCATTGCCACCCAGATGAAAGAGGCACGTGTAGCCTGGACAGTAAGCCTCCTAAACTTTCTGGGACTTCAGGGATACAGGGTATTAAAGAAAAAGGCCCAGCTAGTGAAGCAAAAGGTAATCTATCTGGGTTATGAAATCAGTGCTGGACAGCGGACTCTAGGGCAAGATCACAAAGAAGCGATATGCCAAACCCTGAAACCTCAAACAGTGAAGGAGCTGAGAAAATTCTTAAGTATGACAGGATGGTGCAGACTATGAATACACAGATACGGGTTGCTTGTGAAACCTCTGTATGCACTCATTACAAGCGGGAGCAGAGACCTCCAGTGGACAAAAGAGGCCACACAAGCCTTCTACCAGCTGAAGAATGCCCTAATGTCGGCTCCAGCGCTTGGACTCCCGGATGTAAGTAAACCAATCTTCCTGTTTTCCCATGAGAAGCAGGGAATTGCCCTGGGAATACTGGCCCAGGACTTGGGTCCGTAACGAAGAGCAGTTGCTTACTTCTCCAAACAACAAGACGCAACAGCCAAGGCATGGCCAGGATGCCTTAGAGCTGTTGCTGCAGTGGTGCTGAATATTCAGGAAGCATGCAAATTCACCCTAGGTCAGAAGATGACTGTATTGGTGTCTCACACAGTGACTGCAGTCCTAGAAGTAAAGGGCGGGCACTGGCTTTCCCCACAAAGGTTCCTGAAATACCAACCCATCATGGTAGAACAAGATGATGTAGAGATAGTTGTAACTAACATTATCAATCCATCTTCTTTTCTCAGTGGGAATCAAGGAGAGATGGTGCACCACGACTGCCTGGAGACTATTGAAGCCTCCTACTCCAGCCGCCCAGACCTGAAAGACACCCTGCTGATTGATGCAGAAACCTGGTTCACTGATGGGAGCAGCTACGTTATCAGTGGAAAGCGACATGCCGGGTATGCAGTTACCACCTGCAAAGAGGTAATAAAATCTAGACCCTTGCCAACAGATACCTCTGCACAAAAGGCAGAGATCATCGCTCTAACCCATGCCCTGGAGATTGCAAAGGGAAGAAAAATAAACATCTATACAGACTCAAGATATGCATTTGGGGTTGTACATGCACATGGAGCCATCTGGAAAGAGAGAAGACTGTTAAACTCACAAGGGAAAAACATCAAACACGTGCAGGAGATATTGTGGCTACTGGAAGCAGTCCAGCTACCTGAGCAGGTAGCAATTATGCACATTAAGGCACAACAGAAGGTGAGCTCAGAATTCAAGGAAGGGAATGAGCTGGTGGACAGAGAGACAAAAGAAGCAGCAAAAGGTGAGATAACAATTGATGGAGCCTTAATTCCTGATGGACAGGTCTCCCTTAAAAGTAAGCCAGTATATACTAGAAAAGATAAAAAACTAATTCAAAATCAAGGGGGAAAATATAACCAAGAGGGATGAGCTATTACTGCAGAAGGGACAATAGTCATCCCTTCTCATTTGTTATGCTCACTAGTAAGAGAAGAGCACCAGAAAACACACTAGAGAATAGATGCCCTGTATAGCTATCTAACTGAAAAGATTACTGCCAGAAATTTATACTCTACTGTCATTCAGGTAACTCGGCAGTGTGACATTTGCCTCCAGACTAAACCTAAGAATACTCCTAAACCAAAACTCAGTCAAATTGGAAAAGGCCATGGGCCTGGACAGCAGTGGCAAATTGACTTCTCAGAACTCCCAAGAAAAGGGGGGTATTGATATTTGTTGGTTTTAACAGATACCTTTTCAGGGTGGCCAGAGGCTTTTCCCACCAGGACTGCCAAAGCCCGGGAGGTAACCAAGGAATTGTTACAAGAAGTAATCGGGGTTCCAGCCACAATACCTTCAGATAAGGGGCCACATTTTATCTCAAAAATAGTACAACATATCAGTCGACATCTGGGGATAGATTGAGAGCTCCATACCCCTTATCGCCCCCAGTCAAGTGGCCAAGTAGAAAAAATGAATAATTTAATTAAACAGCAAATTGTGAGGCTAGGACAAGAAGCTAATTTACCTTGGCCTCAATCTCTCCCACTGGCATTGATGAGGATCCAAACCAAGCCCAGAGCCAAAGAAAAACTAAGTCCCTTTGAAATGCTTTATGGGAGACCATATGGTGTGCAAAAGGGATTGTTTACCCAAGTGGGGGAGGAGAGGCTGACTGCCTATATGATAGCCTTAGGCAAGCAGCTCAGAGCAATTGAGAAACATGTGGCTGGAACCCAGAGTAGAGGGCTGGATGGGCCAGTGCATGACATACAGCCTGGAGATTATGTGTATGTTAAGTCTCTTACAGAAAAAACTTTGGAACCACAGTGGGAAGGACCATTTCAGGTGCTCCTCACCACCTTCACTGCAGTTAAGATCAAGGAACAAAGCACCTGGATTCACCATTCTCGAGTGAAGAAGGCTCCAGAAGCCCCTTGGAAAGTAACACTGGGTGACAATGAACTGAAACTAAAACTTACTCGAGCAAAATGAGTACATTGCAGTTGGGAGCATTCCATGATCTCACTTGCAAAAACCTATTCAATAGGATCATTCTATTTGTTTTACTTGTAGCCACAAGTGTAATCCAAGAATTAGAAAGCACCTCTAGCCAGAAAAATGCTGAATGGCCTTGGTCCCAAGCTTTCATTCAATCCACTGGATTAATGAGAAAATATTCTGATATAAAAGATTTAAACCTATCAACTGTGGTTATGCATGAAAACCAAGTATATAAAAAGTGAGAATGGCAAAGACAAAAGTTATGGATCCTTCAAAGGACTATTAGAAAAGTAATCAGGGTAGAATGCCGGATGATTAATGGGACTAACTATGAAAAGGCAGTTCAAATTAGTGTTTCAGCTTCTCCTACAAGCAAGCACTGAGAAGTTTGTGACCGTTTAAGTAAATTGGATTGTTGGTATAATTTTACATTAGTACAAACAGTGGATGTGGTCTGCCTTTGGGGTCGTAGTGACAAAGAGCTAACATTCAAATTTAGAATGAAAGCCGTGACTATTGCAACGACCAAATCAACTGTAACCCGAGCTCAGACCACACCACCTAAAATTGAACCTAAGATTGAACCTAAAAATTTATGAAGCTGGCCCATATGTAATAAAGAATACAAGACAACAACAGCTGTTATTTAACCCAGAGTGGTCTCTCAAGCGTATTGAATTACTAATGCAAACTAACATCTCTGAGATTCAGACAGCCTGCTCCTCTTTCCTAAAGACATCATCAGAGGGCTGGACGACATGGTTACAAAAGCAGATACATTTCAGGGGCAGAATGAGAAGAGACTTAACTAGAATATTAGAAACAGAGTTGGGGGTATTAAATGGAATTGATTCAGAAATATTAATGAATAAATTAGCTGCTGCAACAAGTGATTTGACAAAACTAAAACAGCCCCTACAATCCTCTTTATTAGCACTAGGAACTAACCAATGGGAAGCTTCTAAAATATTAACAAGGTGAAAGGAGGCTGAGGACCAAGACCACAAGCTAATAATAGAAGCACTAAATATTGCCCAAAATAATGTGTCATTACCCCTCAGCTGCATACAGGCACAATTATGGATGCAATCAATAGTTGCTTCAGTAATAAGAGAAGGAAGTGAAGGTGCTTTTCTAATTGAAATTCGGAAAATTGTCTGCGACAATGCAAATAATTTAGAAAGAAAACTTCAGTCTTTGTAGACTCTGGTAAATTTTACTTATGACCCTACCACCGTAATAGCTACTGCTTTTGTGCTGACTATACGCAATGCCACAATTTACAATATCCATCCTATTATAGCATTAGGATTGAATCATGAAGGGACAGTGCTCTACCCCTCGGAGCATAGAGCATGGGCCCTGATGATCAATGGGAGGTGGCAAACTGTGAATTTAGAATCTTGTGTTACCCGAGAACAACAAGGGTTTATCTGTGAGGCTAACACGATTGATGCACAAGACATATGTTTAGACACTGAGCAAAGCATCTGCCACTTTGAGATTAATCCTGATACTAGTCAGAAGAGTGTGCTTGTATATATTGGCCTAGGCTGTGTATGTCTAAGAACTGCGTGTGTTTCTGTAGAAATAGTTGATAACAATGTAAATTTGCCTATTAGGAACCATTCTAATTTTTGTATTTGTATTTTTGTTAAAATTGTAGGGTCTGATTTTTTATATTCGTCACTGGTTACGTCCCACCATCTGATAAGATCTAACTATACAATATACCATGAATTATCACCTACACCCATTGTAATGAACCTGACATTAGTAAGACAGCCAATGAACCACCAAGACTTGGCAAGGATCCTGAAAGAGATCCAAGAAAACAGGCAAAAGACTCTACTGTCTATCATGATATAAAAGAAATAAGCAAAGTATTACAAAGGGTAAACCAAGACACAAATCATCACTGGTGGGATGCACTCTTTGGATGGTCACCAACTGCAACTAGAATTTTGAACACACTTTGCGACCCTATCATTGTAATACTAGCATTAGTAAGTCTGGTGCTATTGATTGTAATTGAGAGGAATGACCGGTTTGTCTTTACAAACAAGCTGTGGTTCTGCTGATAAGATGCAGCTATCAGTGAGAGACAACAGAAACAATGGGATAGATTCCACTGAAAGATGAAAGAGGCACTGAAAGAGCACCATGAATTCCACAAGAGTTAAGAATTAAGAAGGGATTATGCATTGGGGGGGGGGGGGGGGGGGGGGAAGGTATCCTAGGTATCAGGCGCTCCGGGAAGTCTTTACCTCTCAAGTACCTCAGCCTATGGGGAAAGAGAGAAGGGAGAAGCGGCCAAGAATTAGGATAAAAAGGAGGCTGCGGCCTCCAAAAATTTGAGAGACCCCAGGGGAATGCCCCATGGCCTCTCTCCGTTTATCCGAATAAAGAAAAAGGACTCCTCTGTCTCCTTTTTGGACATAAACCTCTGGTGTTTGTGGATTGATTTTCCTGACATAATGCTTGTTTGGAACCGGAGGATGTTAAAACGGATGGCAGTACTAACTTCCCTAACAGCAGCATATGGTAATGCAATAAGGGATACATACCGAAGAGAGCAAGCTGTAAAGGTAGACTGAAAAATAAAAGGCATTAGTATAGCTAAGTAAAAAAAATATACTGATTTTCTAAAAAAGGGGGGACTGAAACAAAGAAATTAAGAATTAGGAAATAAACATAAAGAAATGCTTGACTAAAAGGGGGGTTTGACAAAAACCATACCCTGACACTCTGATCCACAAGAACAGGAAAAGGGTCATACTGCAAGATAAGGAGCTAGAATACACAAAAATAATGTGTACACAATGTGGTGTAAAGAGTAGCCCGGTGAGGGTGGCAAAGAGAGAGAAGTTTGCGATCTCTTTCATTGGAGCTGTAGAAATTGGAAGAAGAGCAGGAAATGTCTTGTTGACTCCGGGAATGGGCATTAGCTTGTGAGAACTTTCAAACGCAGTTAGAGATGAAAATTGTGCCAGAGGGAGGATATCAAGAACATCTGGAGATGCTGAGTTGAGAGTTGCTGGCTTTAAGAGTTGTTTAACTTTTTTTATGCAAAGCGGCTGTAGCAGGACCCGGTCCATGTAAGTGGCAGCTGGCGGGGCCCGGAGCAGCGGTTCCCAGTCCTCTCCTACCCGATGTGAAGGGTGCAGAGCGCGGTTCGTGAGGGCCGCTGCTGGAGCGGGACTCGCCGTGTCTGTGCTGGGGTCTCGAGAGGCGCGGGGTTGCTGGAAGAGCTTGCCGGCCCGGCAGCAGTGCTGGGTGCGGTTTGCCACTGAAGAACAAGCTGGCCCAGCAGAGGAGCCCCAGACTGGAGCACTGTGGACCCTGGGCGCTGCCCCTCGGCTGTGGTGAGATCTGAGTGTGTTTGAACATGCCAGTCCTGTGTGTGTATGGATGGCACAGCAGAGAGAGACAGAGCACAGGCTTTGCCCCCAGGGTCTGCACGCAGGTGGCGGCCTATGGGCCCCCTGCAGAGTGAGCTGCTGAAACAGAGCCTGCTCAGCCCAGAACTGCAGCAGCAGGGGGGGAGAAAAGCGAGAGACAGCCTGAAGAACTGCTGTGAATGGGAAAGAAGGAACGGAACAAAAGCCGAGAAATAGACCGATGGATGATGAGACCAAAGCAAAAGCAGTCTTTCTCGCTGGGTTCTGAAAACCTCATCAAGGTGTTTAATTTCTTGGAGCAGGATCTCTTTTTCTCTTATTTTTTTTTTCTTTCTTTCTTTTACTCTTGTTGTTAAAAAGAAGGGGTTTGTTCTAAGAAACTGATAGAAGAAGTTTGTGAAGCTAAACAAGTAAATATTAACCAAAGGGTAAAAAGGTAATAAATTTAATTTATTTTAAGTCAAGACTAACTTAGCCTTTCTTGTTTAACTAATTTGAATGCACAGAAAGAGATTGGCTCCTATGTTTACTGTTAAATTTTGTTTAACGATAGAATTTTAAAGAATACTGATGGAAAATTTTGGTGTGATATTTTCACTTTCCCTGTGTTATTAAGAAATCCTTTTCAGGTACTACTGATAACTAAGGCAGCGAGGCTGCAATCTGGACCAAAGAGTGAAGCTAGATTCACACCAATAAGATCAAAAGACCTGAAGATTGGACTATAACACACAAACTGAGTGATACCAAATGGACTCTTGAGCAGAGACTGGCGGTAATGAACTGAGACAATCCAAATGGTCCAAGAGATGAGCTAAGAATCATGCCTAACTGGGAAGAAAGACCAAGCCTGTATCAGTAGTTTCAAGTCCTGCCTGGACAAGTTCTGAGAGACTGTTATAAATGCAAAGGCAATTTTGGGATAAAATCAAAAAGAGAAATTTATTAATAAACAGCAAAGAACAACAAAGAGAAAAAAAAACCACAATAAAAATGGTCAGCGCAGCGCTGGGTGGACAGGGTCTACACCGGAGGTGTAGGGTTCCCAAATCCACGTCTGAGTGTTCTCAGGCTTGGGGTTTTATAGGGATTTTAAGTCCTCAGGCTAAAATTCCAAGCAGGCTCCATTCACCAAGTGTTCTTGATTGTCCGGTGAATGGATTTCCTGGCTTGGAAAAATAGACCTAACCAGTGTCCGGACAGAGTCTCCTCATATGTAAAGAGACTCTGTATGTATTTCAATTTGGGTTATCAAGGCAGAAGTGGTGTGATCCGGGATTGGTGCCAATGGATATCTCGGCAGAGTCTTCCCTTTTGTTTCCGTTGATTGCATCTCCAACACTGGTTTGGCAGGTGGGGCGTTCAGGTCTAGCGACGGATACTTTTCTGAGGCTTGTCTTTGTCGACCTTGATTGTTTCCCAACAGAGATCTGCAGGGACGTTGGTCAGGTCCGGAGATGGGTTTCTCCTCCGAGCTAGTTCCTTTGTTTTCCTGATGGCCCTCGTCCTGTCTATTTTCCGAGCTAATGTTCATTATCTGGGTGTTGGCTGCAATCCGTTGCCTTTGGAGGAAACTCCCGGCCAGGCTTGGAGAAAGGGTTTATGTACATTTTTGGATTTTATATTATTTCAACACATATACATCTTATTTATACCTTTACGAATTTTTATTTACAGATTAATTTATTACAAGACCTTCGATATCCACCTTGGGGAGGAAAACTCCCACTCCAAACAGGAGGACTGGAGCTGTTTTGGTTGGAAGAGCCTCATATATTTTTGCTTTTGCCTGTGATTTGTATAAAGGAGGGGGGAGAATCACAACTTCCATCAGTGCCACATCATATACCTTGTCTAAATCATCCCAATACGAGACATGCTAGCTGGATTAAATATAAGTGCTTAAATTAGAGAAAAACAGGTATTGTGGTTCACAAAGTTAAGCCTCTCATTGCAGGAAATGTTGTGTGCCAAATCTATTAAGAATAACTTAAATGATAACTTTTGCTTTGCAGATGAGAAATTACTAGTGCGTGTTGAGTGAGAAATACCTGAGGAATGGTGTGAAACTACTGTTAAAAGGTGTCAAAAAGGATTTGCTTGGAAATCAGAAAAGAGGAAGTGACCAGGAAATAGGGGGCAAGACCAGATTGGCCACTACAATTCGCCACCGAGAGGAATGTAAAACACCTGCTATGAGCTGCAACCTCATAGGCAGAGTGGGTGGGGATGTAAGCCATAGTAGACCCTTATTATTCCTTCTTCTGTCACTTATCCTTTTCCTTTTTGAGACACCAGCAACACCATGTTACAAATGCTATCAAAAGCTTTACATGGAAAGACACCGGGCTTCCTTTCTTATTACCCACACCAATATCAATAGTCACTGCTATAACCATCCAAGTTACGTATCTGTATACATAAGGGGGAAAATATTGGATCACAGAAAATCTAGGAACAAGTAATATCAGATTAGAAAACAATTACCCGAAAAGAGAAAAATGGATTTGCTTCATAGTTGCTGCCAGGGGAAAGAACCAAGATTTGGTAAGAGAGCAAATGGTAAGTAAAAAAATAACGCCAACACAGCAACCTAGACCTGTATTAACCTCACGTCAGGACCTGTATGCAAATCTCAAACAGCAATTAAATGGAGAAAATTTCTTAATGAAGTGAGAAATACTTCCTGTAAAAAGTATAAAGTGGGTAATAAAACTTGTACCTGGTAAGTTTCAGAGAAACCAACTCTGTATTAGACCCAAAGAAAAGTAAAAGAAAAGAATTGTGTTTATGATAATAGAACTAGATTCTCCCAATGTAATGGTACAGGGAAAAATCCTTACTCTGGAATCCCAGAAATAGCCAAATTTTGGGGAAATATACATCAACAGAAAAATGACTATTAGAAAGCACCAGATGGCTTATTTTAGATATGTGGGAAAAGGGCATACCCAAAGCTCCCTTCACAATGGAAAGGGAGTTGTACTCTGGGAATTATACAGCCAGGAATTTTTCTTTTGCCAGGACCAGACGGAGATCAATTGGGAGTGCCGGTTTACGTGGACCTAGAAAGAAATAAAAGGGGAATGGTTTGGAGGACCTCAAAATTGGAGAGATTAGGAATGGCCCCTGAACACATATTGGAAACATATGGGCCAGCTACTTGAGCGCAAGATGGAAGTTGAAGATATCGAACCCAAATTTATATGCTGAATCACATCATAAGACTCCAAGCAGTTGTAGAAGTAATAACAAATAAAACTGCTCGGGTAATAGAATTAATATCCACTCAGCAATGTCAAACCAGAGTTGCAATATATCAAAATAAGTTAACTTTAAACTATTTGCTAGCTGAAGAAGGAGGTGTTTGTAGAAAATTTAATACATCAGATTGTTGTTTAAAAATAAATGACAATGGAGATGCTGTTCTAGATATAGTCAATGATATCAGAAAAATAGTACATGTACCAGCTCAAAAATGAGACCCAATGCTAAAAAGCAGTTGGTAAGATAATCTATTAAGAATAGAATGGCAGAAAAAGTTAAACTTCTTCCTTTTGTGTGTTATAGCTGGTTTAATTTTTTCTTGTATTCTCTGTTTTATTCAGCTAATTACCTGTGTAATCAAAAACATGCAGATAAACAAACAAATTTTTATTGCTTAAGCCAAATGATTTGCAAAGAATAAAAGGGGGGTTTTGTTATAGATACATATTGTTGGCTTTTCGTAAATATTAAAATGAATGTTATGTGTATAAGATTGGAAAATTTTGTTGTATTAATATAGTTTCCTTTATTTCTGTTATTGATGAAACTTAGAAATAGTGGTATAATACATATATGTTAGGCTATGGCATAGTATTAAAATAAAAACTGCTTTTGTTTGTATAACCCAAAGACTGAGAAAAAATAGCCAGAGACCCCCCTGCATTCGTAAACTATCTTATCCAGATGAAGACCACCTGACCAGAGTTCCAGGGAATTTATTGCATTTCTGTTATCAGGGAATGTAAATCTCGATGGCACCAAGAAGACTGATCTATTGAGAAAGAGGCAAGAGAAAACAAAACAGAAGAACACCAAAGATCCTAAAAAGAATGTATGAATATGTATGAGAATTTATGAATATGTAGTAGGGTTCTGTTTTTAAGGGACAATCCTTTGTTAGGAAGGTATGATCTCTTGGCTGAATGCAGAGACACCTGGCCATATCTGTATACTTTATTTTTATCTCCTAATTGTCTTTTTATTAAACTTTTAAATTCTATAAGAAAAATATGTGAACCTCGTTTTTCACAGTACGTGACACACATTCTATAGAATTTACATATAGCTTATAAGAACTACTACATTACCATACAGTGTGACATTTTAAACGCTAAAAGCTACTTTTCAAATTCTTCTCTTGCTGCTTGACCTTTGGATTCTCTATCAGCAGAAGGATATTGTTCAATCAACAGGGTTTCTCCTTCAGCTGGCTAGTCTACTGTTCTTTGGTTACATAGTAACTAACACTCAGTATCCTATAGCTCAAAGCTGGTTTTTGTTTCTATTTCGATTCTAGGTTTCATATTTTCAGAATCTTTTGCTAAACAATCATATTCATAAGATTTCCCTGTTTCATCTTCCCCAACATTGTTCCTTGTACCAATCAGGTTAACCTGCATCGGAATACCTTATAAAAAGGGTTGAAAACCCCCAAATAAAGGCTTTTGCCTCGGTAGAAATAAAACCTCAGCTGCTGTGATGTAAACCCTCGCTTCCTACTCTGTGTCCTCTAGTGACAATCATTAGCACATGAGAGAAAGGATAGTGATTTAGAACTATACATCATAAATTGCCTAAATACTGTACCATTGTGGGCGCGGAGGAGCCTGCGGGGCCTGAGATCCTGGCTCTCTCCTGGAGGCAAGACACCTTTTACTCAGAGAGAGACAATGTATCGCTCCCAGGAGTCTTTGAGTTAGATATGCTAAACTGTTGTGCTTCACTGGTGTTCCCCCCTGCTGTCTCACCCCGATACATGTATATCGGGCTTCCCCCCGCCCCTCTCCTTCCCCATAAATATCCCGGGTTTTCCCCTGTTCGGCAGATTCACTGTTACCAGCACCCTTCGCCGAAGCTCTGCCTGAATAAAGGCTTGTGCCTCAGTGGAACGCTGGACCAGCTTTCTCGTCCCTGCTACCTGTGTTGCCTGCCCGCCGCCGCCGAGCCGAGCCGAGCAGAGCCGAGCCGAGCTGAGCTGAAATCACTACTACCACTGAGCTGAGCTGGAATCACTCGACCGCTCGAAGCTGCTCACACGCGCTTCGGGCCAGCCTTTCTCAAGGCTGCCTCTAGAGAAGTCGCGGTGCTCCGGGCTTTCCGTCGCCGCTATACATCATAAATTCCCTAAATACTGTACCATCATCTGGAGTCTGCAATACCTGGCAAACCCTGTTTCACAGTGAGGACCTGGAGAACCATTCTCAGACAAGGTTTCCAAGTTTACCTCAAAAGGGGGTTGTCTCAGTTTTGGAAGACAAGTGTCTGCTAGGGAGGGCAGGAGCCTCCCTTGGAATGAAAATGTAGACCCCCTCCCTTCAAATTATTATAATTTTGAAATCCAGATGCTCTCAGGCAGAGATCTGGGGATAGGAATAACAGTTCTTTACTAGTATGCATAACAAGGCAAACAACCAACAATAACTACAGCGTTAACAACAAAACAGAACCAGGGACCCCGTGACAGCCTTCTCAGCCGAGACGGGAAAGGATGGAGGCGAGGCTTTGCTTCACAAATCCCTTTGGACAGTCAGTCCCAGTGCTCCTGCAGGACTCTGAGGAACACTTATCTGGAACGGCAGGAATGATCAGAGATCCTGGTGAAACAGAGAAATTAAGAATTAGGAAATAAAGAAATGCTTGACTAAAAAGGGGGGGTTTGACAAAAACCATACTCTGACACCCTGATCCACAAGAACAAGAAAAGGGTCAGACTGCAAGATAAGATAAGGAGCTAGAATACACAAACAAGATGCAAAGACAAAGGCACCACAGGCTAAAGGGGATTCCTCGGACCCTAAGCCAGGAAGAATGGATTTAAAGTCTGTTGAGGGTTAGGTGAGAATTTTTACCCATTATGTGCTGGGACAACCTACCGGTACTTAGGGGTGCTCACAAAGGACAAAGAGTGGCCGGGCCCAGGGTCGGGGGAGAAGGGGGCAGAAAAAGGAGGGTGGGGACAGTTTTTAGCTGGCTTTTCCTCGGCTTCGGGGAAGGACGTTCGTGTGCTGGGTCGCGGAGCTGCTGCGGTGGAGAGAAGGGAATTTCGCCATCACCCAGACAGAGCTGCTGCTTCTTCTCCTTCTCCCCTCTTTGCTGGTGGCCTCGCACCCCCTGTCCTGCCGGGACGTCTGGCAGCCACCGCCGCGGAGCTGCTGATCCACCTCAGCCACCAGCCCAGGATCTCAGCTCGTCCCTGCTGTTCCAGCTGACTGTTTCCTCGGAGCCCTGCAGGAGCACCGGGACTGACTGCCCGAGGGGTTTGTGAAACAAGCCTCTCCTCCATCCCGTCTCAGCCGAGAAAGCTGTCACGGGGTCCCTGGTTCTGTGTTCTTGTTATTGCTGTAGTTATTGTTTGTTTGTTTGTCTGGTTATACTAGTAAAGAACTGTTATTCCTATCCCCAGATCTCTGCCTGAAAGCCCCCTTGATTTCAAAATTATAATAATTCGGAGGGAGGGGGTCTACATTCTTTCATCCCAAGGGAGGCTCCTGCTCTCCCTAGCAGACACCTGTCTTCTAGAACCAAGACAAAGTCCCAAAAGGTGGTCAAAGGACTGAAAGGGGCACGGAGCTAATTGTAATATGAAGTGAGGACAGGCGGGGTTAAGAAATGAATATGTATTAGGCATATCGTGTAACCGTAGTTTGTAAAGGATAAGAAGAGAAAACCAAATCTCAAAAGTGTGCATGCTTTTCGGAGGAGATATCCCCCATGCACCCAGCGCTGAATAAATTCATACCTACTCTTATAACTATTCTGCGAGTTATAGAGTTCTTTTTCTATCCGCATATCACTGGGCTTGTGGATGAGGTGTATCAGCAGCTCCGCAGCAGTGGCTGGCACTGCTGCACGTCCCAGCAGGACACGGGGTGAGAGGCCACCAACGAAGAGGGAAGAAGGAGAAGAATAATCAGCAGCTCCGTCTGGGTGGTGGCAAATTCCCTTCTCTCTGCAGCAACAGCTCCCAGCAAAGTGTCCTTCTCTGAAGCTGAAGAAGCCAGCCAAACTGTCCCCGTCCTCCCTTTTTCCTGCCCCGCTTCCCCCCTGGGCCCAGCCGAACTCTTTGTGTTTCTCAAGCACCCACCAAGTACCCACAGTCAGGTTTTCCCCGCAACTAAGGGGTAAATATTCCATAGGTGAGCCAGAACTAGAAAAAGGACACCTAACCCCCAACAGGAGTCCAGCTGTTCTAAGCCCAAATTGACAAATCAAAGTGACCTGAATACAGTTTTGGTGCCTAAACACCTGGGTCTGTTGTAATATGTCAAACCAGGTAGGGCCAGGGCTTGGCCAGAGCCAAGGCTTTAGCTGGAACGGTCTCCCTACCATATACTACAAATAAGCCTCTAGTAATAGCAGTTGGGAAAGTCTTTTAAATTATACATGTTTTTATAAATCCATATTGTGATATTGGCTTTCGCAAGTATTAGGATGAATATTATATGTTATATGCTTTTTTGCTATGTCTGTCCTTTTTCTCTTGCTAGCAAGTTTTAGGTGTAGAATTTTGAACGTTAGAGCTATGTCACTCTGCACAAAGCAAGATAACCCCAGAGAGCAAGACAGTGGGGCCCAGGCTGTTATCAGTGGAAGGACAATGGAGCCCAGACTGTTAGCAGCAGCAGGACGAGGAGGCCCAGACTGTTATCAGCACTGACCACTTGCAGAGAAAGGAACCCCAGCTCAAATAAAATGATGATCAGAAGAAATCAAACCTTTATAGCACATGTTCTAAAAAGGTGGAACCAGGGAGTGGCCATGCAAAATACTTCTTGGAAAAGTTTGAATATGCATTAAACCCTCACAGCAGGATGGATAAAAAGAGTGTTCCAAAGATACCAGGTGTGTTCCTGGAAACGCGCCAGGGCACCGAGCCATTTTAACCCTTTGCTTTATTATCTTTGTCTCCTAATTGTCTTTTTGTTTATATTAAACCTTTTATAATTTATTAAGCAAATGAACCTCATTTTTCACAATGTCTTGCAGATAGCTACACAACAGTATGGGAAAGTTTTTAAAGCAGCAGCTTTGTCATTTATCTTTAGCGAAGTAGTCCATGGTATCATGAACAAACTGCAAACAATTAAAGAAATGCATATGTGTAACCTCAAATAATATCTCATGGATAATGCCCTTTATAAAAAGTCAGTGACTTCACTCTATGACATTAACAACATATTCAGAATCATTAATGCATCAGCAGTAACTGTCTTAAGAAGTCGAGATAATATTTTTCCACACATGTATGCATATATGACATTAAAGCAAAAAAAAAACAAGACATCACTAAACAGCTTACAGTTAGTAACAGCCATAATTTGTAGTTGTTACTCATTTTTCTGCGCTAACTATGGAAGATAAGATAGCAAAGATTGTTATGAATAGTTATCCTGATTGACCAACACAGAACATCTATACCCACAGAATCTTCAATGAAATTAAGGATTTAATAAACCACATCTTTATATATTTTTACACAATTTATAATTTTATATTCTTAAACAGTTGCTTACCAATTCTTCATCATAAGTATTTCAGTCAGTTCCATCTTATCTCTATAACAAAAGAACTATATCTTGTAATTTAAATGAGGAGATTTCAACAGAACTTAATTTCATTGAAACGTTACATCACTTAAACATAACAGAAAGTACACTGAATAGAACTTAAAGTTAACATTGCTGAAACTAAACAGGAATTTACCTTAATAAAACTTAACAGTACTTAAAATAACAGAACGTAAACTGAACAACACTTAACCTCACTTAAACTTAACAACATTTAAACTGGACAGAAATTAAACTTAACAGAACTTAACCTTAACAGAACCTAAACTTGACAGAACTTAAATGTACCACAACTTTAAATTAACAGAACCTAAACCTAACATCACTTAAATTTAACAACACATAACAGAACTTAACATCATTTAAACTTTACAGAACTTAAACTTAACAGAACTTAAAAGTCACATCACTTAAATTTAACACTTAACAGAACACAACCTTAACATCACTTAAACTGCACAGAACTGAAACAACAGAACTGAAAATTAACATAAATTTAACAAAAGTAAAGTCAGAGTTGAGAGTGTTCCTTTAAAAGTTCCAGATGCAACAGAATTTAACTCATTTTGACTCCATCATTACAGGAAAACTACCAAAAATTTGTCATACAACAGTTAAATATCAATGAACAATATGCAGGCAAACAACTCAAACAACTGAGTCATAACTGAAATAGCAGCAAATGGATTTATTGGAGAGATTATAAAGGTGTGGCAAATACATTGTGATTTTATATAATTTAGTTTTGACAATAGCTCATGGCAAGTGCAAATATTATTGAAAATATTCATTCATAGTCACGACTTTTCTGGTGTAAGCATAACTTTGCCAGGGTATTTTAAGGTGCAGCTTTACTCAGAAAAATGACAACAGTGTATATCTTGGCAAATTACCCTTCAAACCTGCTCTGTTTACAGACGGTAAGATAGCTTTTCGAGATTGCCTGTACAAGAGATTTGTGCTTGGACTATTAAAGGCAATGGGATATAAATATTTAAGGCTAAAACATCAAGAACCCAGTTATACTGCCATGACTTTTGCACAAGTAACTTGGTTAGGTCAAAGGGTGTGTAAGACTGACATGCATATAAATGGGTACAAAGTCATGGTTCCTGATTATCCTTATGGAGTGAGCTACTGTTTACTGCACTTGTGGTCCATCAATGTACTCAAATTGTTTTGATACCAAGTCCAATTTCAATTTATACGTGGCAAGGAAGAATAACTACACTTGAATCACTAAATAGCTGAACCTATCCAAAATGCCTTCATGTGTTTTCATGGCAAAAGTTTCCCAATAAAATTGCCTTATTGAAGATGAGGGATAAAAAGGCAAGTGAACAGTCAAAGCTAGCACAATTGTCTGCTTTTACAGTGGAATTTTGTGTGGTAATGTGTCAGTTTAGAAGAAAAGTGTCTGCTAGTGAATGATGGGTTTGTCTTTACAAACAAGCTGTGGGTCTGCTGATAAGATAAAACTATCACTGAGACATAACAGAAAAAATGGGATGGATTCCACTGATTGAGTGAAAGATGAAAGAGACACTAGGGAAACACCATAAATCCCACAAGAGTTAAGAATTAAGAGGGAGCTTATACATTAGAGGGGAATCTTAGGTATCAGGCATTCCAGGAAGTCTATACCTCTCAAGTACCTCAGCCAATGGGGAAAGAGAGAGGGACATGCGGCCCGCAAATTAGGATAAAAAGGAGGCTGCACCTTCCAACAATTTGAGAGACCCCAGGGGAATGCCCCATGGCCTCTCCCTTTATTTGAATAGATTAAAAGGACTCCTCTGTCTCGTTTTTGGACATAAACCTCTGGTGTTTGTGGATTAATTTTCCTGACAAATGGGGGCTCTTGTCCCAGATATTCCCACCGTCCTGGGCAGCGGGCAACGAGCAGAGCTGAAGGCACGCTTCACCCAGTTTCGGTGATCAGCTCCTGTAATAAATTATTGTTGTATTAAAAATTCGAAGTATATCAACAGGACAAATGTGTTTTGCAAGGACATAAAAATATAAAATATAGAAAAGCCTCTCCTCAGAGCAGGACGAGGCTTTTCTCCAAAAAGTCGCTGATTGCCAGCAACGCCCAGATAACGAACCCGGGCCGGCCCATCAACTCGAACAAACAGACAGGACACGGACCATCAGAAGGACAATGGAGCTGGCTCGGGAAATTATCTACCTCCGGACCCAAGCAACGCCCTGCAGATTTCAGTGGGAAAAGAAACTGATCGGTGAAAAAGACAAGCTCCAAAAGAAAGACTTCACCAGACCTGAACATCGGTGTTGAAAAGGCAATCAGGAGAGACAAAAGGGAAAGCCCGGCCGAGATACCCATCAGCACCAGCCCGGATTCCACCACCCTGCCATGAAAAACCTAACATTACAACACATACAGAATCTCCTTTACATATGAGGAGATTCTGTCCGGACACTAGTTAATGTCATTATTCTATGCCAGGAAATCCATTCACTGGACAATCAAGGACACTTGGTGAATGGAACCTGCTTGGAATTTTGGCCTGAGGACTTAAAAATCCTATAAAACCCCAATCCTGAGGACGCTCAGACGTGGATTTGGGAGACCTATACCTCTGGTGTAGACCCCTGTCCACCCAGCGCTGTGCTGATCTTTTTATTGTGGGTTTTTATCGCTGTTTCACTTATTATTGTTTATTAATAAATTTCTCTTTGATTTTATCCCAAAATTGCCTTTGCATTTATAACAGCTCCCCTTGGTGGTGGATGGCACCGGGCAATCGATTGGGTTCCCAAGACTGTTCAGGTGACTGACTAGTGGCTGACCAGGGGGGTCCATGAAGAGTCTGCAGGGAAGGACCACTGAAAACTTCACCAGTGAGTAAAATGGGATCTACGGGGAGCAAACCTGGGAGGGCACCCATGGAGGGTTACACAGGTAAAACAGGGCACCAATAGAGGGTTGCAAGGGTACAGCTGGGAAGGGGCCCTGGCAAAAGAGATGACAATCCCAAAATATCTCCGAAGAATCCCTTGGAAGAATGTGGAGTTGGTTTACACATTCTCCCAGAGGTAATTAAGGATATAGATGCCCAAAGGGGGCAATAAAGGAAAAGTGAGAGGGTGTCTTGACACTCCATACCCATGAGGGGCATGAAGGGGAGTTGGGAAGGGGTCTCAAGAATCCACGCATGGGGGGGCAATAAGGGGAGTCAAGAAGGAGTCTTGACAACAGGGGATGGATGGATGGATGGATGGATGGATGGATGGATGGATGGATGGATGGATGGATGGTGATGGTGTGTTGGAACAGAATTAGTTAAAGGGGAGTGTGGAGAGATATGGTTGAGGCAAGGAGGGCCAGACTAGGTGCGGAGGTGCGGGACCAGGAGCACAGTCTGGGGGCCTGTGGGGCTGCCAGGACTCAGCGCTGGGCAGTGACTGACCCCGCCAGCCCCAGGCAGGGGTGGCAGTGGCTGCCAGCCCCATGAGGCTGCGGGATGCCCGGGCTGCCTCTGGGGCTGCTGGCCATGCCCACCAGGAGCGCCGGAGGGGGAAGGAGCTGGTCGGAAAATGTGGCATGGCAGGGACTGGCTCCGGTATACAGTGAGTGGCAAATAGAGTGAGCACAAGGAGGAAAGGCAAAGGTGATGGCAGAATCTTGCAGGCCCAAGAGGGAAAAACCACAGGGCCCAAGGGGTCCTCCAGGACAGAGGGGACAGGGTCAGCCACAAGGAAATGGCAGAGACGTTCTCTCCCTAGCAGGGGATACCCAACACAAAAAGCGGTTGGGAAAGAATCAGTGTGCTATCTGCAGGGCAGAGGGACACTGGAAATGGCAATGTCTGCAAAAAAACCCAAACAGCTTGTTATAAATCTGTATTGTGATATTTGCTTTCGCAAGTATTAGGATGAATATTATATGTTAAATACTTTTTGGCTATGTATGTACTTTTTTTTCTTGCTAACAAGTTTTAAGCTTAAAGGAATCTCCTAGTACAAAACAAGGAAACCCCAGAGGGCAAAGACAGTGGGGCCCAAGCTGTTATCAGTGGAAGAACAATGGAAACCAGGCTGTTATCAGCAGCCAGGACCAGGCCGGTGGCAGCAGCGGAAGGACAGATGTGAAGCCCAGCTGTCACCAGGGCAGGACGAGGGGCCCAGACTGTTATCAACACTGTCCATTTACAGAAGAAAGGAAACCAAACTCAAAAATAATGATGATCAGCAAAAATAATGATAATCAGCAAAAATAAAAACCATACAGAGCATGTTCTAAATAGGCAGAACCAGGGAGGGGACATGCTAAATACTTCTTGAAAAAGTTTGAATATGCATTAAACCCTCACAGCAGGAGGGGATAAAAAGAGTGTTCCCAAGATACCAGGTGTGTTGCTGGCAACGTTCCAGGGCATCCGGCCGTTTTCAACCCTTTGCTTTATTTCCTTTGTCTCCTAATTGTCTTTTTGTTTATATTGAACTTTTTATAATTTATTTAGTGAATCTCGTTTTTCACAAGCTGGACTGTAGAGAAAGTTCAGAAGATAAGGGAAATGGATTATTAGGAGTGTCAAAGGCTCCATTGTACCAGAGACCCTCTGACCTGAAGCCTTTGTTAACTTTTAAGGTGGGTCTGGATCGAACGGAGGTGTGTGTCCTAGTAAACACAGGGGCCTCTCAATCCACCTTAATTTTTATCCCTGTAAATTGTCCAAAGGATTTTTGATTGTTCAAAGGAGTTGTGAAAATTGTGTTTTCTTCTGTAGGCTCAGAAGTTTAAATGCATCTTTCTCTGAAAGAATTGTAAAAATTGTAGTAAATGAATTTGGAGATTTAATTCATTTGTCTACATGAGGTTTTGTGCAGAGCTGAAAGGCTCCAGTTTGGAGGGGACCACACTCCTCTGCTTTTTCTGTGTTTTGTTGTAAAAAGCCAGAATTGGCAGGTTTTATTTTTGAAGCCAATTCTGCAGCTCCTACCTTGTGGGGAACCCCCCACCAGCGATGTGGTCTGTTGTGGAGAGCTAGAATTGGCAGGTTCTTATCCTGAGGAGGATTCTGTTGCTGCTGCCTTGTGGGGATGATGTTGTCCCTATGCAGGCCTAGGTATTTATCATGCAGCTTCCTCTGTGGGGGCTATAAGAAAACTTTAAGATAAAGTATTTTATTATCTTTCCTTGCTTAATTTGTTAGTCACCTTTCTACGCCTAAGATGGACTTGATGCAAAAAATTGGGACAGGGAGCAATTTGTTATCAAAAAATGTGATTGGCTTTAGGGAGTGGAATTGCTTGCCGCTGAACTGGATCGTGTTTAAAAGGAAAATCAATGAAACAAAAAGAGGGAAAATGGTAAAACAACAATTGACATGGACAGTCCTCCTGCAGGGATATACAGTCACCTGTTTTTTTGGGCAAGCTTAGCAGAAAATATTACAAGAGTTTACTCCACCCTAAGGAGTTAAGTTGTTGCAGTATGTGGATAGTATACAAAGTCATGCTAAAGGAATTTTGGTGCAAGAGCATGGGGGAACATGGAAGCCTGTTGCGTATTTTTCTAAACTGTTAAACCTGATAGTGAGAGGCTGGCCCCATTGTCTTCAGAACTGTGAAGCCACAGCTCCCATGGTGGTATCTTGTTAAAGTTTCACATCAGATTAAAGCTTTGTTAACTGAGAGAGCGTCTAAGTGGATGACCAGTTCTCAGTTATTACAGTATGAGTTTTGTCTAATGGAACAGGAGGATTTAGAATTTAAAAGCGAGGAAGTGTTTAACCCAGCCTCCTGTTTGAACGACCCTGAAGCAGGAGGCCAGGATGAAACCGAGGACTGCATTCAGGTAGTAGATCTCCAGATCCAGTCAAGGGAAGAACTGAAATATTCCCTGGCCTGAGGGAAAAAAATGTGTTTATTGATGAGTTTTCAAGAGTGGTGGAAGGGAAGCAATTTATAGGATATTCTATCATGAATGGAAAGCAATTAAAAGAATGGGGGAGGTTACTGCCCACCTGGTCACCTAAGACAGGGGAGCTGTATGCACTTGTTAGAGCCTGTGAGTTATATCAGGACAAGACAGTGAATGCTTTTACTGATTCTAAATATGCATATGGGATGATACATGCATTTGAGAAATTATGGGAAGAAAGAGGTTTATTAACCTGCAAAAAACCAAAAGCTCTGGCCTTACAGTGGTTCAAACAACTTCATGAAGGAAGTCATTGGGGCTCCTGAGGACTGGCAGAAGCCTTCCTCAAAATGTATGCTGCTGTGGGTCTTTTTACTCTGGCAAAGTGACCTACTGAGGGTTTTTTTGTTTGTGCAAAAACCAATAATAGAGTTACAAAGAAACTTGCCAGGGGAGGGAGGCCTTGGGCTGTAGGCCCCTTCCAGAGATGCCAAGTAGATTGTATTGAAATGTCCCTGGTGGCAAGATTTAAATATCTTCTGGTAATAGTATGTCAGTTAACAGGGTGGCCAGAAGCATTTCCAGCTGTTTCAGCAACTACAGGGTCAGTTACTAAAGTATTTTTGGAACAAAAAATTCCAAGAAATGGGATTGTGGAAGCAATAGACTCAGGGGAACTCATTTTACAGGAAAGTTCTTAAAGGAGTTATGACTGCTTTAAGGATACAGTAGAACCTCCATACCCCCTGGCACCCCCAGAGTTCGGGCCAGGTTGAAAGGATAAATGGGGAAATAAAGAAAAACTCTCTAAAGCTGGTGATAGAAACTACAATGCCATGGATACGACTCTTGCCACTAGCTTTGGCAAGAATAAGGGCCAAACCCAGGGGAGATATTCAGCTACCTACCTTTGAATTCATGTTTGGAATTCCTTATCCTTGTAATTCTCAGCCTGGAGGGGGGGTAGAGATAAGTGATGTATATTTGAAACAATATGTGGCCCAGATACTGTCTCTGGTGAAATCTCTTTGACATGAAGCTCAGCTGGCACAGACCCTGCCTTTGGACTTTGCTGTTCACAACATCCAAGCAGGACACTGGGTCCTAGTTAAGGAGTGGAAAGAAGCACCACAGGTGGCTAAGTGGCGTGGACCTTTCCAGGTGTTGCTGACCACAGAAACAGCCATGAAGACAGCTGAACATGGGTGGACCCATGACACTTGGGTCAGTCTCTGAGGCCTTGGAGATTTGGACATGTCAGCTGGAGGAGAACGATGGGAAGCCGCGACTGACACTCCACAAGAGTGGACCAGAGCAGTAGACAGTTATTCGACATTGGGAGAAGCCCCGAGTGCCTTCCCACAGACTGCCTACTGAAATAGTCTGTATGGGCATCCCTATTCTTGGATCTCCAGTTACTGGGGGCCAATCCTGGCTGTCATTGCTTTCTTTATGCTAAGCTGTTTCTGTGCCTTCACTCGCCACAGGTGGTGTGAAAGACAACGTGAAAGTGAAAATTAGGTTAGGAAATTAGATTATTACACTATTAGAATGCTTCTCTTAATAATCTTGCCTTTATATTGTCAGTTAAGTTGGGGCCAAAAGTGGGAAAATAATTTTTTAACCTTAAGAAAAGAAGTAGCAAAAACCTTTAACCTTAGCAGTTGTTGGGTCTGTGAAGGGCCAAGGGGAACGGAAAACTGGCCATGGATGGCCAGCCCAGTCAAACCTAAATAGTGGATTAGCACCCTGAGTGAAGTCCATAATGGAGCAGGATTTTGGGACAAAGAAGGGAGTCCATGGCAGCTTCATTCTCTTGAAAGAGACATTTATTGTCTAAATAGAACATGAAGCATATATGCGGGAAAAAGTGTTTGTGACTGGACTTTATCTTTGGGTTAGATGGTTGGGACTCCCAATTGCCCTCCTTATGATTGTTCCAAATATCGAGGCAGATGGAATCAAATGCATGGTAAGCTCACTAATGGTAGCTGGGTAAAGTGTTCCTTCCATAATTGCCAAAAGGATTTTGAAAGCTGTAAAGCAGTGGGGAAGGATAAGTTTTTTTGACCCCTTATTTTTAAACTGCCCTCAAGATAATTAAACAAGTAAGACACATGTTGTCCATGACTATCATTGGAAATGGCAACTCCAGAATGGAACTCAAACCCTTTTTAATAAGTTCTGGTCCAGATCTAACGAAACAGATCTGGGATGTAATTGCAAGTGGAAACCTCATGTGGGAACTTGGAAATGCAAATTCTGTGATTCTTATGGCAAGGCAACTATTGTTGGGGGACCACTATGCCCCAGAAGCAAGCTGTATTTTGACCCACCAATTGATGATGGAAATTGGAATGGTCCCTTTGCCAGTGGGACCTGGGCTTTAAAGGGGCATTACTGGATTTATGGCCAATATGCTTACCACAGGCTACCCCCAAACTGGTCAGGGATAGGTTATGTGGGGTATATTAGACCATTGTTCTTTCTGCTACCACAAGTTCAAAGAAATCAGTTAGAAGTCAAAGTATATGATGATCTAATTAGAGGGAAGCGGTCAATTGATACATCCCTGTCTGGAGGGAGAACCCAAAAGTGGGGCAAAGATGAATGGCCAACTGAGCAAATCATACAACATTATGGACAAGCTACTTGGAACCCAAATGAATTAATATCAGGTGCCAGAAAACCCATTTATAATCTAAATCGGATAATTAGGTTGCAAGCTGTCTTTGAAATAATAATCAACCAGACAGCTACAGCTCTTGACCTTCTTGCTGACCAGTCTACTCAGATGAGAAATGCAATATTTCAACATTGGATGGTATTAGACTATTTATTAGCAGAAGAAGGAGGAGTGTGTGGCAAATTAAAGGACTCAAACTGCTGTTTGCAAATAGATCACAATGGAAAGGTGGTGAAACAAATAACAAAAGGAATAAGAAAGTTAGCTCATGTACCAGTCCAAACATGGAAAGGATGGGAATGGGACATGTTTTCATGGTTACCTGGTGGACTGTGAGTTAAACAAATGCTTTTTTTCCTCTTATGTGTTGTAGCAACTTTAATCTTTTTACCATGCATGATCCCTTGCTTAATACAACTCATTCAACATGTGATCAAAGGAATGCAGGTATTAGCCGTGCCTACTGACCCAGAGATAGCTACAAAAGGGCAGAGACTGATGTCACTGCAAATAATTGCAAACCCAAAAAAGACCCAGGAACAAGAAATTAAGTCAATGATAGCTAAAGTTTGTAAAGACAATTATTAACAAAAACTAAAAGAGGAGGGATATAACTTTTTAAAATTCTGTTTCTTTTTTCTCTTGATTCTGTGGTGCTTTTTCTGCACTTCACTCCTGGATTTCCCATTCTCCTGAGCTGGGCTCCTTCTGGATATTGCCTTACGAGGAGTTCCGCTTATTTCAGTTCTCCAGGTCAGGACAAAAACTCCAAAGCTTGTTAGGATCTTGCTTCTTGTGTTTATTAGGATGTTATCACAAAACTTGGCAGGTCTCTCCAGACTTTCTGCACAAATTCAATTTACTGCAACCTGTCTCATTTTGTTCTGATGGTACAAAATGGCCCCAACTACGCAGTTCTTTTATACTTATTCTTATCCAATTAACAATAAACACACATATTATTTTTCTTAATGACTTAATGACCCATTACTTGTGTACTGCACTGCGTCATTTCCTATCCAATCACTTACTATTACTCAAAAACCTCGAGAAGAACAACATGAAAAGGAAAGAAGAAGGAAAAGAAACAACACTCTAAACCCTCTATCTTGTCTTCTGCTCTCTAAACTAGTTTAAATTCTAACTTTTTCACCCCGTGACTTAAGAAAACTCTCTAATCTACACACTCACACTTTTAGCTTTTCTATCTAACTTTAACAGTTGTTTTTATGTATCACGATGAAAACATGCCCATAAATTTCATGTTATATAAATTCAATGTTCTTCTAGATCTCAGAGCTAAGCATCAGAAACAAGGGCACACACTCTGTGTTTCAGACTCCAACAGAGGGATTGAGATGAGAGGGATGACGGGTTTGTCTTTACAAACAAGCTGTGGGTCTGCTGATAAAATGCAAATATCACTGAGAAACAACAGAAACAATGGGATGGATTCCACTGAAAGATGAAAGAGGCACTGAAAGAGCACCATGAATTCCACAAGAGTTAAGAATTAAGAAAGGATTATGCTTTGGGGGGGAGGAGGTATCTCAGGTATTAAGTGTTCCAGGAAGTCTGTACCTCTCAAGTACCTCAGCCAATGGGGAAAGAGAGAAGGGACAAGTGGCCGAGAATTAGGATAAAAAGGAGGCAGTGCCCTCCAAAAATTTGAGAGACCCCAGGGGAATGCCCCATGGCCTCTCTCCATTTATTCGAATAAAGTAAAAGGACTCCTCTGTCTCCTTTTTGGACATAAACCTCTGGTGTTTGTGGATTAATTTTCCTGACAATTTTTGGGGGCTCGGTCTGGGATATTTCCACTGCCTGGGCAGCGGCAGGCAGCGAGTGGAGCTGAAGGCGCACCTCACCCAGTTTTGGTGATCAGCTCCCCTTGGTGGCGGCCAGCACCGGGCGATTGGTTGAGTTCCCGAGACTGTCTAGGAGACAGACGAGTGGCAGACCAGGGGGGTCCATGAAGAGTCCACAGCGAAGGACCACTGAAAATCTCACTGGTGAGTAAAATGGGATCTTCGGGGAGCAAGCCTGGGAGGGCACCCAGGAAGGGTTGCACAGGCAAGCTTGGGAGGGTACCCAAGGAGGGTAGCACAGGTCAAACAAGGCACCCATGGAGGGTTGCAAGAGTACAGCCGGGAAGGGGTTCTGGCAAAAGGGATGACAATCCCATAATACCCCCGGAGAGTCCCTTGGGGAGAATGCTGAAATCTTGGGACAGATTATGCATTCACACACAGGTAACTATGGAGATGATGGTAAAATATTGTTATTATGTATGGCTAGAGTATAAGTTGCCAAATGGACTTATATGGCCACCTTAGAAAACAGTATTCATTTGTGTTGAGTTCTGTGAAGGTATCTAGAGGAGAATTGGAAAGGATGGATTGAAAGGGAATGTGGATTGATATGGTTTAAACAAACAACAGGAGAAATCTATGTGTTAAGAAAAAAAGGAGAAGAGGAAAAAGGGGGGGGAAGAAGAAAACGGTGAGGATTAGAATGTTTTTCACCACCTTCCTCCATCTTGTTCTCCGGTGTTACCAGCTGACCCAGGGCCAGCTGCATGTCCCTGTATCCTCACCTTCCAGAGCAAAGGGATCAAGGAAATGCTGTTCCTACAGCTCCACCTGAGAATAACAGTGGCGTAGGGGGAGGGGACCAGCATATCATATCACCCCCTAGGACTAGAAGAGATCTCGAGAATCCATGGCTGGGGGGGGGGGGCAATAAAGGGAGTCAAGGAGGAGTCTTTGACAACAGGGGATGGATGGATTGTGTTGGCGTGCTGGAACAGAATTGGTTAATGGAGAGTGTGGAGAGATATAGTTGAGGCAAAGACCAGGAGTGGAGGTGAGGGACCAGGAGCACTGGCCTGTGAGGCTTCTGGGACTCAGCACTGGGCAGTGCCTGACCCCACTTAGCCCCGGGCAGGGGCAGCAGCAGCTGCCGGCCCTGTGAGGCTGCGGGACGCCCTGGCCGCCGGTGGTGCTGCCAGCCATGCCTGCCAGGAGAGCTGGAGCAGGGAGGAGCTTTTTGGACAATGTGGCAAGACAGGGACTGGCTCTGGTATTTGGTGTGTAGTAAATAGAGTGAGCGCAACGAGGAAAGGTGAAGGTGATGGCCTTTTTCAGGCCAAAGAGGGAAAAACCGCAGGGCCCAAAGGGTCCCCCGGGACAGAGGGGACGGGATCGGCAACAAGGAAGTGGCAGAGGTATTTCTCCCCAGCAGGGGAGACCTGACTCAGACAGTGGCTGGGAAAAATCAGTGTGCTGTCTTCAGGGCGTAGGACACTGAAAACGGCAATGTCTGCAAAAAAAACCAAACAGCTGGACTGTCGAGAAAGTCCAGAAGATAAGGGAAATGGATTGTTAAGAATGTTAAAGGCTGTCATTATATCCAGTGTCAGTAAAATTAATCCACAAACACCAGAGGTTTATGTCCAAAAAGGAGACTGAGGAGTCCTTTTACTTTATTCGAATAAAGGGAGAGGCCATGGGGCATTCCCCTGGGGTCTCTCTATTTTTGGAGGGCGCAGCCTCCTTTTATCCTAATTCTCAGCCGCTTGTCCCTCCTCTCTTTCCCCATTGGCTGAGGTACTTGAGAGGTACAGGCTTCCCGGAATGCGTGATACCTGTGATATCTTCCCACCCCCCCCCTTCCCCCCCCCCCCCCCCCCCAATGCATAATCCCTTCTTAATTCTTAACTTCTGTGGAATTCATGGTGCACTTCCAGTGCGTCTTTCATCTTTTAGTGGAATCCATCCCATTGTTTCTGTTGTCTCTCACTGATAGCTGCATCTTATCAGCAGACCCACAGCTTATTTTTAAAGACAAACCCATCATTTCTCTCATCCACCAACCTGAAGCAGTTGTTAACTTTTAAAGCGGGTCTGAATCGAGAAGAGGTGTGTGTCTTAGTAAAAACAAAGACCTCTCAATTCACCTTAATTTTTATCCCTGAAAGGGAAAATTGTCTAATAAACTTTTTTGATCGTTCGAAGGAGTTGTGAAAATTGTGGTTTCTTCTGTGGACTCAGAAGTTTGAACACATCTTTCTCTGAAAGAATTGTAGAAATTGTAATAAATTAATTTGGGGATTTAATTAATTAGTCTACATGAGGTTTTGTGCAGAGCTGAATGGCTCCAGTTTGGAGGGGACCACACCCCTCTGCTTTTCATATGTTTTGTTGTAAAAAGCCAGAATTGGCAAGTTTCAGTTATGAAGCCAATGCTGCAACTCATACCTTGTGGAGAACACCCCCACCAGTCTGTGGTTTGTTGTGGACCTAAAGCAAATTCTGTAGCTGCAACGTTGTGCAGATAGTGTCCTATGGAAGGCCCGGGTATTTGTGTATTTGTCATGCACTTCTGTTGGTTTTCAAGCAAGGCAGATACCCTGGTCAGAGCCAGCACGGTGGCTCTCCTTGGCCACACGGACCATAACCCACAGCATCAATGTGATGGATGGCGAATATGGTGTTTATTGCAGTGGAATTTAACATTTTATAACCTAGGGTCATTGTGTTACTCCCATCTGCTTTTGTCACCGTTAGGTGCTATTGGCTAATTGCAGGAGACTTTACTATCCTAACAGAGAGGGGGGGTCTACTAACTTTCCGTAACATCCCGAAATCTTCCGAACCGCTAGACCTTAAACTACAACATATTCCCCTCTCTCTATAAATAACTAATTTGCTAAAATATAAGGTGTATTAGTCTTAAAAAATTCTAATGTTATTTTTTATATATGTATCTCTAAACACTTTGTCTAACTTATCTATATTATAAAAATTTTTAAAAATTAATAATATAAACTTAAGTAAAATATAAAATACACTATACTTAACTAAAAAGCTAAAAACTTATAAAATGGATACTACAGTTTTCATTAGTAAGTATAAGGCACATGCGGTAACTAAGTATATTTTTAGAGCATCTGTTCCTTTCTATAAACAGAATGTTAACTTTTTCTAGTTGGCTCTTAACAAAGGACACAAGGTTATTTAAAATACATGGTCCAAAGATTAACACAAGTAAAATCATCACAACTGGTCCAATCAGGGTAGACACCAGGGTGGACAGCCACGGAGATTGGTCGAACCAAGATTGGAACCAGCTTTGCTGAGCTTCTCTCTCTGCCTTCCGTTGAGACAGCCTGTCTCATAGCTCTGCCATGGTGTCTCTCACTACTCCGGTGTGGTCTGCATAGAAGCAGCACTCTTCCTTCAGGGCGATGCAGAGGCCTCCTTGCTGCATGAATAGAAGGTCGAGACCTCGCCTGTTCTGCAAAACAACTTCAGAGAGTGGGGAGACTGACTTTTCTCGAAAGGATATGGATTTCTCAATTCTCTGTAGATCTTCATCTATAGTCATCTGTAGCTGAGAGAGACTCTGACTCTGGGTTACCAGGGCGGAGACACCCATGGCTGCACCGGTCGCTCCCAAGCCAAGCAGCATTGCTATTGACAGTCCTGTCAACAGCTCTCTTTTCTGAAGGCGACTTGCTCGCTCAAGGCACTGGTTCACTTCTTCTCTGGAGTGGTACAGGACCCTGGGGATGATAACAGCTAATACACAAAAGTCAACAGAGGAATTAAAGCTTTGGGTATAAATGCAAGGACAGCACAATTACTATAAGCAGTTTACCATGTAAATGACACCATACTTGCAAACTCACAGCTAAAACTTTAACGTTAAATGAACTTTCAAAGATGCTTACACTACCTCTTGAAGGAGGGGGAATGCTTATACTTTATACTAACATAACAATTACTACACAGGCTAAACACTTTACCTTAAACTATTGTTTACTTTTAACACACGTGCTCTGGTATTTATGTAGTCTAAGCGTGAAAGCAATTTGCTGAAAGGGTAAAAACACACAACTACAATTTGCTTTATATACAGTTAGATGGAGTCTCTACACTTCTTAGATCTTCTACAGAATTTCTCTAACACGATTCAGTCCTGGAATGTTCACTGCTCCCGTGATGTCAGCTGGCAGCTGATCGGTGACTGAGGGCTTCGATGTTCAAGTTGTTCTTCAGATCCTTCTAAATCTTAAAACAAAGGATACCTGAAAAATTGGTAGAGACACAACATCATAATAACAACATAAAATTTCTGTTGGCAACTGTCTATATAGTGTTCAGACACAACTGTCTCCTGACAGGTCCACTTCTGATCCATGTCTGGAGTACCAAGGCTGTGTGATGACTTCTCTGTTCACTGGATCTCATGTGTTCAGAGGCACACAGTCTGGTCAGATGAACAGGTGACCTTTTTGAACCTGTCAACAAAACACAGACACTTCTCTCCTTGAAGTTAATGAATTACACTAATTAAATGCTTTTAGGGCATCAATCTCCCCGGTTTTCTTAAAAAAAAATAAAAATGAGATGTATTTCTGTTTAACATTAACACAAAACCATATACACAATTAGTAAGAACCTATAACAGTTAAAAATCAATTAAATAATAAACATTATTAATAACATATGTAATATAAAAGTACTGTCAATTATTAAAACACTGCACCAGCATCCCATAATTAACAAACAAACAGAAACAAAAATCATCAGTGAAGGATTGAATAATCACCTCCGATAATGATTCTTCAAGCCCACTTCAAAATTGATCCAGCTGTCATATTAATAGGGTCAAATTGCTGAGTCAAAAAGTGACTCAAATACTGATTTGGTACAGAAAACATCTGGATCTGTTGGCAAACTTTCCGTTCAGGTAAAGTCAAGGCTTGGCCAGGGCCTAGGCTTTAAACTGGAAAGATGCCTCTTAACATATTTCTAAAACAAGGTTCTCAATAGTAGCAGCTATGAGATGCTTACAGCACAGCAAACTGTTGAAATGCATTTGTACAAAGCAAATGATCAGAAGCCTTAGGTACCAGACCAATTAAACCATGCAGCAGTTGGTTTAATCTGAAGCCTCCCCCATGGCAGCTGATCTACAGCAATGGTACATCCTAAAATTCTGGAAACACTGAAAAATAAAAAAGCTATAACAAACAAAACTGTAAGGATTGCAACAACCATTAAAACTCCCGATGAAGTCAAGGGTGTCACAGACTGCATTCCCTTCTATCCACAAGCAGGTGTTCATCAATGTTCTATCACAGCTGTTTCAGTTGTGGCTATCTTTATTTTTCTAAGAAAAATAACTATACTTTGTAGTTTAAACAAGTGTCTCCAATAAAACATAAAATAATTTAAATTAAACAATATTTAAACTTAACAATAATTATTTATGACAAAAAAACCCAAAACTTAACTTTAAAAAACTATCCAAGTTATACAACTTAACTTAAAAACATTGAAGTCAGCAGTAACATGGATTCACTATAAAAATTATAAAAATGTAACAAATACAACACAATTCCATGTCATCTAGCTTTGAGAATAACCCACAAGAACTGCAAATGTTACTAAAAATACTCATTCATAACAAGAATTTGCCTAGTATATGCTTAAATTAGTTAGGATTTTAAAGTGCAGTTTTTCTAGAGAAAACCACAACAACACAGGATTTGGCAAATTGTCATTTAGCTTTTGTAGCACTTTTCAGGAACATCAAGTCTAATTTTTAAACTAAAATCCAAAATCCAAATTAATATATATACAGTTATATGTGTTTTATATAACAAAAGAACATTGAAATTACCTTATTAAAATTGTGAAAAAAACAAGCAGATAGATAATACATGCTCTAACTTAAGTTTGTCTTATACAATAAAGTTCTCAACTAATTATTTTTTAAACCACAAATCTCTTCTGTAGATAACATTAATTGGAAGGTTTTCTTAGAAGCTATAAATCATACCATATTTTAACCTTAGGATTTAAAACTAATTATTATAAGGTAACTTCTGTTAATATTCACTTTAAACATTTTTTTTTTTTTAAAAGGGGCTTTTTAAACTTTCAAAAAATCACAATTTTTTTTAATAAAACTTTAAAAACTACAACTACATAAACTCATAATTACTTAAAACACAAAATTAACTCTAAAAGGGTATATAAAAACATTTTAAAAACCCAATAAATCATGACTTTGTAACAAACTGGGTATTATCCCGGTGCTTTTTCTTAGAGAGGGAGTGGGGGGGGATGTTCTTGTTTATCTTTATTGTTTCCTCTTCTGAGGACTCAGGCTCTGACCATTCGTCGCTCGTATCTCAGAGTCAGAGTTCGACTGGTTGGCTACTTCCTGTTTCCTGTGCCTTTTTGTTGGGCTCCGGCCCCGCCTGCCACCCCTGTGGGTGGGCCGTTCCCTCCGTCCTGGCTCTCCCAGTTTTTCGGTCCACCCTCCACTCCGCCTTTCAGCCCACCTTTCCCTCCGCCCCTCACTCCAGGCTCTGTTCTGCCCTCTGTCCCCCCCTCTTTCCACTGCCTTTGCATTCCAATCATTCTGTACCCATCCCCCACTTTCTTCTCCACATTTCTTATCTCTTTCAACCTTCTGACTGTGCCCATCTCCCAAGGCCAGCTTTTGTTCTTTGTTAAAGACATTTTTTTTTCACTCCGTAACTCTTTTCTCAGCACCATCTTTAAGTACTTGGGGGGATGTTTCTCCCCTTACTTTCTTTGTCACATCTCTGGCTTCTTCTGTTAACTTTCTCCAAAAATCTTCTGTTCTTCACTGTTTCTCTGAGAGCAGATAAGGATTTGGGGACCGAGGGGACTCCCGGGCCCCCCCTGGCTCAGCTGAGCTTCTCCCGTCTGGGGACTGTGAAATCTGAGTGGCCGCTCTGACCCCAAATTTCAGGGTGGCCAAATACAGTTCCTTGCCGCTTCCCACATTTCTTCGGCAAGGGTTTTAGTACATCTGTCCCACACCTTAGGGGGGATAAACTTTACAAGCTGATTTATGACTTCAATAAACCAAAGCCTTGCAATAGTAAGCGAATTAGGTTTACAACTTAATTGCAATCTGACCTTTATCAGTGATTCCATCCTCGTTCAGGATGCAGGGACATCTCCCTTCGCCAGAATCCAGGTGGTCCTGGCCGCTGCTCCTGTAATCCAGGGAATCCTCGCTTTCTGGGTTTCTTCCCGGGTTTCGGGCACCATTTGTTGGTTTTCAAGCAAGGCAGATACCCTGGTCAGAGCCAGCACGGTGGCTCTCCTTGGCCACACGGACCATAACCCACAGCATCAATGTGATGGATGGCAAATATGGTGTTTATTGCAGTGGAATTTAACATTTTATAACCTAGGGTCATTGTGTTACTCCCATCTGCTTTTGTCACCGTTAGGTGCTATTGGCTAATTGCAGGAGACTTTACTATCCTAACAGAGAGGGGGGGTCTACTAACTTTCCGTAACATCCCGAAATCTTCCGAACCGCTAGACCTTAAACTACAACACACTTCCTCTGTGGAAGTTATGGGAAAACTTTAAAAGAAAGTATTTTGTTTTCTTTCCTTAATAAAAGTTTTAAGTGTTAAAGGTTATAAGATGTTAAAATATTAAAGTTTCCTTAATAGAGGTTTATTTGTTAGTCACCTCCCTACACCTAGGATGAACTTGATGCAAAAATTGAGATGGGGAGTGGTTGGTTACTAAAAAAAAAAAAAAAAGAAGAAATGTGATGTGATTAGCTTGAGGCAGTGGCATTACTTGCCGCTGAATTAGATCATGTTTATACAGAGTCACCTGTTTTGTTTGGGCAAACTTTGCAAAAGAAAAGTGTTATAAGAGTTTGCTCCACCCTCAGGAGTTGAGTTGCTGCAGTGTATGGATGGTAGGCAAAGTCATGCTAAAGGAATTTTGGTGAAGAAGCATAGAGGACCACAAGGTCTGTTACCTTTCTAGACTGGTGGACCTGGTGGCCAGAAGCTGCCTATTGTCTGTGGAGTTGCAGCTCTGGGGGTGGCTGAGGCCCGGGAGCTGACAGGGGGGAGGGTATTAGTTGCTGGAGTTTCACATCAAATTAAAGCTTTGTGTCAAGTGACAGATCTGCAAACTAAAGCCAGGTAAACCATTTGCAGGATGCTCTGTTGTGAATAGAGAGCAATTAGAAGGAGGGGGAGGTTACCACACACCTGGTCAGCTCTGACAGCAGAGCCTGTGAATTATACTGAGACAAAACAGTAAATGTTTTTACTGATTCTAAATATGCATATGGAGTGATACATGCATTTGGGAAACTATGGGAAGAAAGAGGTTTATTAACGTGCAGAAGAAAGACGTTTGCTCATGAGAACTTAATCTCCCATCTGTTGGAGGTGGTAAATTTGCCAAAAGAAGTACCAATGATGTACATTGGAGGGTGTTGCAGCCTGCAACCTCAGGATCTCGTCCAGGGAAGCAGCAGGGTTCTGGGGACCAGCATGAAACACCAACGAGACGGGCTCCCGGTTCATGAAACCATTTATTCAGCATAGGAACAAAGTCAGGTCCAGAACAGAGAGCCCCGAACAGAGGCACAGCAGGGGTTTTTGAGGGACAGAACCGAGGGTTTACACCTTTGAGGGTGGAGTTCAGGGTCAGGGACCATTAGAAACACACCAAGGGAGAACCCCCCAGGGACTCAAACCCAATCAGAACTCCTGGGCCGCCCTTCACAAGGGGTTTGGGGTGGGACAATGTAACTCTTTGTCTCCCTGAGGCCGCTGCAACATCTGCTCCTTTTTTTTTTTTTTTTTTTTTTTTTTTTCAAATTTTAATTAGGAGCTTAAAACGTTTCCAAACATACACCTTAAAATCTCACCTCTTCCACAGAGCACCCACTTTGCTTTGTGGGACACCAATAGCTCAATAACAAAACACATTAAGCAAACAGAAAAAACAAAATTGAAAACAAACACTTAAATCTCGGACTACGCCGGGCAAATTAAACGGTGATGGTACTTAATGCAAACATAATGTTTTTTAGTTCAGTCTCTTCCACTTCAGGATTCTCTCTTTGGAAGGGCGCAGCTCTTAGATCTCCTCTCACGAGGGGCAGAATTCTTCGATCTCCAGCTTCGGCTCCGGCTCCCATGTGGGCGTCGCCTCTTTAGATGATCTGGGTGAAACGCTGGCTTTCGGAGCTCGGTTACAGTTTCGATTTCCCCAGAGGAGGTGTTGCCCACGATGGAGAAGGCACAGCCCCCAGGGGTGGAGCACCGAACAAAGGGGTGGGAGTGAAGCAGGAGTTACTGGGAGGTTCGGGAAGGGAAGGTTTGGGACCGGAAAAGAAGGAGCAAGGCGGGAAACAAGGGATCCCAGACCGCGTGGCCGGCGCCATCTTGGGATGGGGGGGGAGGCCGGGACGGACTTTCCCGGACAGGGAACGGGGAATATGGAAAGACAGGGGGTGAAGGAGGACACGGAACGGCGGGCAGACGGCAGCAACCCCGAGCCATCTTAGCTTTTTTCACCCTTTGTCCTGCCCTTAGGAACAGAGGAAAGGGGAAGGTACAGGAAGGTATACACCAAAAAAGGAACTCCACAGAAGACAAAAACAGTCCACCGGAAGATCCATACCGTCCATAATCGTCCATAATGTTGATATAATCGTCCATAATGTTGATATAATCGTCCATAATCGTCCATAGTGTTAATAGAATCGTCCATAATACGTCTCGTTGGGTGATGTTAGGTGCTTGTCCCAGCGTCTGGTCTCGGCTCCCACACCTCCGTAATCCCTTTTCTTCCCCCATGCCCGAGGCACTCCCAACCCAGCTTCCCTGCCAGGTACTCTCGAGTCCTCCTTTCCAAGGCGGGGGTCTCGCCGGCTCTCAAGCCATCAGCCGGGGACTTACGAGGTGTCCATGGAGCCGGGTCCTGCTGTTCTCCTGGTGCTTCACTGGATGCCCGCATTCTCTCACCATTTGTTGCAGCCTGCAACCTCAGGATCTCGTCCAGGGAAGCAGCAGGGTTCTGGGGACCAGCATGAAACACCAACGAGACGGGCTCCCGGTTCATGAAACCATTTATTCAGCATGAGAACAAACTCAGGTCCAGAACAGAGAGCCCCGAACAGAGGCACAGCAGGGGTTTTTGAGGGACAGAACCGAGGGTTTACACCTTTGAGGGTGGAGTTCAGGGTCAGGGACCATTAGAAACACACCAAGGGAGAACCCCCCAGGGACTCAAACCCAATCAGAACTCCTGGGCCGCCCTTCACAAGGGGTTTGGGGTGGGACAATGTAACTCTTTGTCTCCCTGAGGCCGCTGCAACAGGAGGGCACCAGGCAGGGTGCTCAGAAGAGGCAAAGAGAAGCAGACTGGCTGATTGGGAAGCTCGAAAAGCTGCATTGTTGCCGGAAGTCCCTGGAATACTTCCTTTGCTCCCAGTGGCTGCCCCCTTGCCAGAGAGGTTGTCTTTTCTACTGGAGGAACTTGAGATAGTTGTAGAGAGTGAGGCAGAGGAAAAGGGGGGTGGTTGGTTTGCAGGGGATGGTGAGCGGTGAATGCCGAGTGTTGCCGCTGAAGATGAATAGATCACACGGACACAGCTCGAGGTGCGGTGAAAAGAAGAGAGAGTTTATTTTTCATCTCAGGATTTATAGGCTTCTGACCACAGCCTGGGATTGGATGGTCAGGATAACACTTTCTCACTGCACTGGCCATGAGAGATGCCCATCACAAGACGTGTAACAGAAAGAATGTACAAATATCTATGTTTACAGTTACTGTCCTGGGAAAGTCCTTAGAAAACTATGTTAGCAAGCTCAGAAGCTGAGTTTTCAGGGCTACACCAAGAGCTCTGGACTTGCAGTTGTTAAAGCAGTTTCATGGGGGAAGTGCCGAGGCTCCCAAGGGATGGCAGAGGCCTTCCTCAAGACGTGTGCTACTGTGGGACTTTTTGATCTGGCAAAGCGAGCTATTGGGGTTTGTTTGATTTGTGCTAAAACAAATAACAGAGTTACAAAGAAACTTGCCAGAGGGGGAAGGCCTTGGGCTGTACGTCCCTTCCAGAGATACCAGGTAGATTTCACTGGAATGCCCCTGGTGGCAAGATTTAAATATCTTTTGGTAATAGTATGTCAGTTATGACTGGCCAGAAGTGTTGCCAGGCGTTTTGGCAACTACAGGGTCAGTTATTAAAGTATTCTTGGAGCAAGCTCAGGCCAAGTAGAAAGGATGAATGGGGAAATAAAGAAACACCTTCTGAGGCTGATGATAGAAACTGATATACCATGGGTGCGGCTCTTGACACTAGCTTTAGCAAGAATAAGGGCCAGACCCAGGAGACATATTCAACTATCTCCCTTTGAACTGATATTTGGAATTCCTTATCCTTGTAATTCTCAGCCTGGGGCAGGAGTAGAGTTAAGTGATGTATATTTAGAACAATTTGTGGCCTGGATACTGTCTCTTGTGAAATCTCTTCAACAGGAAGCTCAGCTGGCCCAGACCCTGCCTTTGGACAAGAGAGAACCAGGAGACTGAGTCCTAGTTAAGGAGTGAAAAGAAGCACCACTGGTGGCTAAGTAGGGTGGACATTTCCAAGTGTTGCTAATCACAGAAACAGCCGTCAAGACAGCTGAACATGGATGGACCCATCACACTTGGGTCAAAGTCTCTGAGGCCCAGAGGTTTGAACATCTCAGCTGGAGGAGAAAGATGGGAAGCCGTGACTGACACTCTGCAGGAGTGGACCGGAGCAGTGGCTGTGTGTTGACATCGGGGGAAGCCCCAAGTGCCTACCCACAGACTGCCTGCTAAAATAGTCTGTATGGGCATCCCTACTCTCAAATCTCCTGACCACTGGGGGCCAATCCATGCTGTCATTACTTTCTTTATACTAAGCTGTTTCTGTGCTCTCACTTGCCAGATTATTACACTATTAGAATTTTTCTCTTAATAATTTTACCTTTATATTGTCAGTTAACTGAGACCAAAAGTTGGAAAATAATTTTTTTAATTGTAGGAAAAGAAGTAGCAAAACCTTTGACCTTAGCAATTGTTGAGTGTGCAGAGAGCCAGAGAGATCTGAAAACTGGCAATGGGTGGCCAGCCCAGTCGAGCCTAAATGGTAAGTTAGCACCCTGAGTGAAGTCCATCATAGAACAAGATTTTGAGACAAAAAAAGTGAATCCATGGCAGCTTCATTCTCCTGAAAGAGGCATATATTGTCTAAATAGAACAGGAAGCATATATATGGGAAAGAGCATTTGTGACTGGACTTTATCTTTGGGTTTAAATTGTTGGACCCCCAACTGCCCTCCTTAAGGCTGTAAAACAGTTGGGCAAAGATGAATGACCACCTGAATGAATATCAGGTGCTAAAGAAACCATTTATAATTTAAATCAGATAATTAAGTTGCAAGCTGTCTTTGAAATAATAATCAACCAGACAGCTACAGCTCTTGACCTTCTTGCTGACCAGTCTACTCAGATGAGAAATGCAATATTTCAACATGAGATGGTATTAGACTATTTATTAGCAGAAGAAAGGAAAGTGTGTGGCAAATTAAAGGACTCAAACTGCTGTTTGCAAATACATGACAATGGAAAGGTGGTGAAACAAATAACAAAAAAAATAAGAAAGTTAGCTCATGTACCAGTCCAAACATGGAAAAGATGAGAATAAAACATGTTTTCATGGTTACCTGGTGGACTGTGAGTTAAACAAATGCTTTTTTTCCTCTTATGTGTTGTAGCAACTTTAATCTTTTTACCATGCATGATCCCTTGTTTAGTACAACTCATTCAACATGTGATCAAAGGGATGCAGGTAGTAGCTGTGCCTACTGTCCCAGAAATGGCTACAAAAGAGCAGAGTGTGATGCCACTGCAAATAATTACAAAGCCAAAAAGGACTCAAGAACAAGAAATTAAGTCAATGATAGCTAAAGTTTGTAAAGACAAGTATTAACAAAAATTAAAAGAGGAGGGCTTGAGAGGGATGACAGGTTTGTCTTTACAAACAAGCACTGGGTCTGCTGATAAAACGCAACTATCACTGAGAGATAACAGAAACAATAGGATAGATTCCACTGAAAGATGGAAGTGGCACTTGTGAAAAATGAGGTTCACATATTCTTCTTATAGAATTTAAAAGTTTAATAAAAAGACAATTAGGAGAAAAAAATAAAGTATACAGATACGGCTGGGTGTCTCTGCATTCAGCCAAGAGATCATACCTTACTAATAAAGGATTGTCCCTTAAAAACAGAATCCTACTACATATTCATAAATTCTCATACATATTCATACATTCTTATTAGGATCTTTGGTGTTCTTCTGTTTAGTTTACTCTTTCCCCCTTTCCAATAGATCAATCTTCTTGGTGCAACCGAATTTCACATTCCTTGATAATAGAAATGCAGTAAATTCCTCCCCCAGAGTTCTGGTCACTGCTGTCTTCATCTGGATAAGATAGTTTACGAATGCAGGGGGGTCTCCAGCTATCTTTTTCAGTCTTTGGGTTATACAAACAAAAGTAGCTTTTGTTTTAATACTATGCCATAGCTTAACATATATGTATTATACCACTTTTTCTAAGTTTCATCAATAACAGAAATAAAGGAAACTATATTAATACTGCTAAATTGTCTAATCTTATACATATAACATTCATTATAATACTTGTGAAAAGCCAATAATATGATATGTGTTATAAATTGTTGTGACAAAATAGAAGGTACAATTTAAATAATCATTAATGAAAGCCAATTTTATTAATTCAGCAAGCAGTAAAGCAAGCAAACACCAGCTGGGGTGGCCTGGGGGGGACACTTCCTCTTAAGTGTCCCGCACACAGCTTGCGCCTTGTCTGAGGAGGTTCCCTTCTTTATACAGTCCCTGCATCTGTGTCTTCCTGGATCACATCAGCACCTGCACCTCCTGTTGCTAGGGGGTCTTCTTCTGCCTCTTGGTGGTCATGGGTAGGCAATCCTCCTTAATAAGGAGATGTTGTACTTCCCCTTTGTGCAGCCGGATATCATCCTGCAGCTTCAGCTCTGCAGTTTCAGCTTCTTGCCTTCACAGCCGGATATGTGGTCATTGTGGTTAGGCATTTCTGCAATGTTAGCTTTTAAAACAATTTTAGCAATCATATTTTATTTTAGTAATCATATTAAATTTGATTAACAAACAATAAAAAATTATTACAATCTTCCCTTTTCTATTTTCCATTTTGTTTATCAAATTTTCTTAATACCTCTCTTGCTTTATTTAACATCACCTCACTTTCAAGTTCTTTCCTTTCAGATTTTTGGTGAATTAGTAACAGATGGGCTGCTTCCAATCTTCCTTTCACTATTGATATTACCCAATTGATTATACAGGGGCCAAAAGTGAGGCTTAGCAGTATTACAATCACTGGACCCATCAGAGTGGATAGCAGAGTCGTTAACCTGGGTGACTGGGAAAACCAAGCCTCATACCAACTTTTTTGATGTTCCCTTTCTTTGCGTCTTTTTTCTAACCCCTCCCGCAGTTTTGTCATGGTGTCTCTTGCTACTCCCGTGTGGTCTGCATAGAAACAACATTCCTCTCCAAGGGCTACACATAATCGTCCTTGTTGTAGGAACAACAAATCCATTCCTCTCCGATTTCAAAGTACCACTTCCGATAATGATGTAAGAGATCTTTCTAAAGCTGTAATAGACTTTTCAACTCTTTCTAAATCCTCGTCTACTGCTGCCCGAAGGCTAGTTAACCCTTGCTGTTGATTCACTAAGGTTGCAATCCCAGTTCCTGCCCCTACTGCTCCAACCCCAAAAAGTGTAGCGATTGTTATTGCAGTCAAGGGTTCCCTCTTTTGTATTCTATGATTGTTATTTTCAATTCTGTCAAGGACCTCTTTCTCTGAGTGGTATAGTACTCGTGGCATAATTATTACCTGTATGCAGCATTCCCTGGAACCATTAAATACATCCAAAGATAAACATGGTATAAAGCCTACCTTAGAACAAATCCACTTTGCTCCACCGACAGGAATAAGCCATTTCCCTTGGACCTTTTCAGGTTTCTTTAGAGTAGTTTTACACAATCCTTTTATTCTCTTTGGTATGTTTCCCACACATGTTCCTGCTCCCTTTACATTTTGTAAAGTAAGTCCTACCTTCTGGTCTCTCCAATTGCATTGTGTTGGATTACTTTCATTGCTTCAATTAAATGGTTCTGGGGTCCCGATGGCTTCATAGTAAGGAGGCTTGACATCATAGCATAACCAACAGTGCCGGGTCAGCTCAAAATGGGTAGCATTTAAAAAGGCGTAGCTAGCCTTCATAATTTTTCATAAAGGATCTATCAAGCCTTGTTCTGGAGTCAGGGTTTCTGTCCAGTATACTGGAGGTGTTATGGTTCTAGAGGGCCCCTCAGTTGGTGTCTGCTTTTTTATTTTGCGAGGATTGTTCTTGGTAGCAGGATTGGTATTGTTTTTGATAACCGGTTTGATAACAGGATTAGGACTGTTTCTAATCACAGGATTGGGACCCACTGGCTGAGGGTCTTCTAAAGCAGGTTCCTTTTTAATAATAATGAGACCTCCCCTGTCTGTTCCTGATTCCCAATATTTCATTCCCCGTGTTTTTCCCACAACCTATCCTCTGTCCTCAGGATTGGTTACATTAAGATAAAGGTATGTGCAAGTTCCATCCGGAAATACCACCTGCCGGTGGCCCAATTGCATGCCCCCAGAGGGATCTGGCCGGGGAGGCTTGCATCCAACTGGCCCCCACCCCACAGTTAGAAATTTATCCCCTACTGTTTTCCAATTAGATGCTATAGTCTCACACCCCCAGTAGGCACAATAATAATGCCTGGGATAATTACAATAAGAAGGCCCAGTGCTAGGACACATGTAAAAACTCTTTTGATTCCGGCACATCTCTGTAGGCGCTAGCTGGCACAATTGTGGTGTGAAGGAGGGAGGTCCCGCTGTAACATAACTTTGGAGCACAGTTTGATCATTCCATCTAATAAGAGACCGTTTAAAAGGCTGGTGGGCATGCTGAGCGGTTACAACTGCCGGACAACAAATCCACAAAATACATCCCAGGAGAATTGGTGGGTACCAGCAGGGAGCAATAATGCGGTGTTTTACCTCTGCAGTAAGGATTCGAGGTGGTGTTTTAGAGGGACGCAGGTATGACACAGGTTTGGGAACTTCCCGGGTCACTGCCCTGGGAGTGTTGGTTCCCCACAGTTTCTGTACGTCTCTGCCTCCTCTGCCTACTCCTTTGCTTGGAGCAGCGAGGTATCCCATCTTCTCGGCAGCAGTCGTATTCTTCAGGGGCTCTCCCTTTGGCTTTACACCGAGTCACATACGCTTTCCAACTTTTTCTTTTTACCTGTGGTGCTGAGCACGGTACCCAGGGTATGCGTTTCCTGCACACTGCCTCGATGATTTCCAGTTCCCCTAATATATTAAGTGCGCTCCCAGATTAATTAGGATGTGCACACCCTTTTTCTGGATGGATTCCATGTGCATATTATTTTCCACCACTCAGGGGACCCCTTTCTGAGTTGCCCAATGTTCACCGCTTGCTCTAAATAGATTGAAGTTAATAACCTCTCATAGTTGAAACATTCTTCACAAATTTTTCTAGGGGGATATCCTGTTCTACAATGTCCCCACCAATTATCCTTACACAACTTACACCTAAAACAAATAAAAGGATAGCAAATACAATTAAGTTCAGGGCAAAACACAATTTCACTCATTAGTTTTATGTTTTAACCAAACTTTCAGTTCATCAGGTTGGGGAATCACTTGCCACGCATCAGTGACTGGACCCTTTATCCGACTGGCGTGCGTCCATCTTCTTTCAGCAGTCTGTACAGCTGTATCTGTGGTGAGCAAAACAAGAAAAGGACCTTCCCATTTAGGGGTGAGAGAGGTTTCTTTCCACGTTTGAATGAGGACAAAGTCTCCAGGCTGTACACGGTGAATAGGTGCATTCAGGGGAGATCTCTGGGTAATCAGTCCTTGTTTTCTCAGTTCATTCCTTCTTTTCATTAGATTTAAAATATATTCATTTAACAGCTGGTTTTCTAATACCGGGTGGTCTGGGGCTATTTCCATGTCATATGGCATTCCAAATAACATTTCAAAGAGTGAAATTCCTGTATCAGTCCTGGGTTGAGTGCGGATATTTAAAAGAGCTAATGGCACACACATTACCCAGGATAGTCGGGTTTCTAGCATCAGCTTGGTTAGCTGCTTCTTTGTTTCCCCATTCACTCTCTCTACCATTCTGGAGCTTTGGGGGTGATAAGGAGTATGATAATCCCATTTTATGCCTAAAGGTTCCAAAGTTTGTTTTATTATTTTTGAAGTAAAATGTGGTCCCCGGTCTGAATCTATAACCTTCACTATCCCACATTGGGGAATTATTTGTTCTAAAAAAGCTTTTACTACTGTCTGTGCAGTTGCACAGGCTGTGGGAAATGCTTCTACGTAGTGGGTGAAATGATCAACTATGACTAACAAATAGCGATATCTTCCTACTTTGCGGAGTTCAGTAAAATCCACTTGTATTCGGGCAAAGGGTCTGATTGCTAGCTCTTGTCCTCCTGGCACTTTGTCTCTCAGGTGCTGTTTGTTCACTTTTTGACATGTCATACAAGCCCCTGCTAATTGTTTGGCCAAATTATAAATACCCATACACATGTATTTATTGGTAAACCAATCCACTAATGCTCTTACCGACCAATGAGTGTGTGTTTTACAGTGAATATCCCTGAGTATTTTCCAAGCAAGTCCTTTTGGGAGGACTTCTCTACCATCGGGGAGGAACCACTGATTTCCCTTTTTAATAAATCCTTCTTTCTTAAATATTTCTTCCTCCTGTTTAGTAAAGGACAAATTAAACTCATAAGCATTCCCATTTAAGGATCCATTTTTATTTTCTGGCTGTTGAAAAACCATTATTGTCGTTCTAATTGGGAACGGCAGGAAGAACGACACGGACTCTCCAGGGAGTCAGAACAGGAGAGAATCTCTAGTTTATTGCTACAGCCATGTTATATAGACTAGTTCGTGGAAAGTACAGAAAGGAAACTCTTATTGGTTAGTAAAGTGCTACATTACCATCATTGGTCAGTGGGGTTCACCACCCCCTGACTTTCTCCTGCAAGGAAAACACGGGAACAGACAAACAGCACCTGCAGGCTGTTTTCTGTCTTTGAGGATTGTTTTGAATCCTCCCATGAGATTCCCAAGCTAGCTTCTCAGGCAGGTCTGGCAGGCCATGGGGCCTGCAGCTTGCTCTAAAGCTAGCCTCCACACATTATTGCCACTTTTTTTGCTTCTTCATCTGCCAGATTATTACCTCTAATTCCAGTGGTTACTTCTCTCTGGTGTCCTCTCACATGGACCACTGCAATTGCCATGGGTCCTCTTAAGGCCTCTAAGGTTTGCCTAATTAACTCCCCGTGCACCAATCCTTTTCCTTGGGAGTTAATAAATCCTCTCTCTTCCCAAATTTTTCCAAATGTATGTACCACCCAAAAGCATATTTTGAGTCTGTATATATAGTTCCCTTTTTCCCTTTTAATAGTTTTAATGCCCGTAATACTGCATATAATTCACATGCCTGTGCAGACCAGGCCCAACTTAACAGACCTGATTCAATCACTTCAACGGTCTTTCCATTAACTAATGCATACCCTGACCTCCTTTCTCCATCTGCTACTCTAGGGGACCCATCTACAAAAATTTTCTCCCCCTCTTCCAGCGCACTATCTTCCAAATCTTCTCTAATCTTGGTTTGCTGTTCTATGCACTGAATACAATCATAAGATATGTCTTTTTCAAATCCCCCATACAAAAAGTGCACTGGATTCTGTAAAGAGGTTGTTTCTATTTCCAAGTTGGGGGACTGAATCAAAATTCCTTCATACTTTAATAATCGTGCATCTGTAATACATTTTTCAGCTTTTTGTTGTAAAATTCCCCTAACATTATGTGGAGTTAATACCTTCAATTTACTCCCAAAAGTAAGTTTGTTAGCTTCCTCTACTAACAAGGTTACTACCACAATTGCTTGTAAGCATGAGGGCCATCCTCAGCTTACGGGGTCTAGCAACTTAGAAAGGTATCCCACAGGCTTCTTTTTCCCTGCCCACTCTTGGGTCAATACTCCATAAGCAGTTCCCTCCTGACTATCCACAAACAAATAAAAAGGTCTCCTAATGTCAAGGAGGATGAGCACTGGAGCCTGAATCAAATTTTCCTTCAAGTTCTCAAAAGTCTGATAATCCTCTTCACTCCATTTTATTGCTCCTTCTCCCACTAACTTCTGATACAAAAATTTCACTTTTCCACTAAAGCCTTCAATCCACTGTCTACAATATCCCATTAATCCCAACACTTGTCTAATTTGCCTCTTACTTTTAGGGAGTTCTAAAGCTAAAATACCTTTTACCCGTTTGGGATCTAACTTCTTACACCCTTTCGTAATCCAATGTACCAGATATTTCACTTCCTCCTCCACGAATTGCAGTTTCGATTTGGACACTTTAAGCCCTTGTATACTTAAAAAGTTTAACAATTTAATGCTTTCTGCTCTAACACTTTCTTCACTTTCCCCTGCAATTAATAAATCATCCACATATTGTAATAAAACCACCCCCGTCCCTAATTCATAATCCCGGAGAATTTGTTCCAAAGCCTGACCAAACAAATTAGGTGACTAGGTAAATCTTTGAGGGAGTACAGTCCATCTTAACTGCTGTTTTCTATGGGTATCTGGATCTTCACACTCAAAAGCAAAATAATCTCTGCACTCCTTCTTAAGAGGACATGCCCAAAATGCATCTTTTAAGTCTATAACCGTGTACCACTGATATTCGGGGTTTAGTTGACTTAACAATGTATGTGGATTTGCAACCACGGGGAAGCGGGTCACAGTTTATTTATTTCCTGCAAATCATGCACCAATCTGTAGTTGCCATACGGCTTTTTAACTAGTAAAATTGGGGTATTGTGGGGCGACATGCAAGGTTCTAGGAGACCTCTTTGTAGAAGCCTCTCAATTTCAGGCTTCAACCCTCTTCTCCCTTCTTGGGAAATGGGGTATTGTTTTATTCTTACAGGGGTTTCAGAGTTTCTAATTATTACTTCAAAAGGTTCAATATTCAATTTTCCTACAGTTTCAGGAGTATACCATACTTCTGGATTAATCTTCTCTTCATCTTGTGTCCTTAAAGGACATCATTTTACTGCCAATTGTTTATCTTTTATTTCCAAGCTTATATTTAATTCTATCATTAAATCCTGTCCCAGCAAATTATAATCTGCTTCTGGAACTAATAACAATGGTCCAACTCCAAATTTACATTCTGATTCTAATTGTACATTATCAATTATGGGAGCCAAAAAGGGTTCTCCACTGGCCCCTACTACTTGGATATGTTTTGATGAAGGTGTACATCCTTTAGGTACTCGTTGGACAGTGGACCACTCTGCCCCAGAGTCTACTAAAAATTCGAGTACCTCTTGCTGAGGACCCACTTTCAACTTTATCAAGGGCTTTGATGATTTTATATGGGTCCCTCCTAAAAAATAGAGCCCCTGCCCCCTCTAATCCTATTCAAATATCTTCTCCTCTTGAATCCTCTGTCTACAATTCCTCTTCAAATGACCTTTCTTGTGACAATAAAAACATTCAACTTCACTCAAATCCCTTATCCCAACAGGTTTTTCAGGCCCTTGGGGTCCTTTAATAAACCCTCTTTCTCTCAGGTTATGAGCCCCCTCCTGTACTGCAGCCACCAGCAACTTAGTCTGCCTTTTCTGAAACTCCTCCTCCCTCCTTACATACACTTTCTAAGCCTCTCTCAGCAACTCATCCAGGGGTTTCTCCTGCCAATCCTCTATTTTTTCCAACTTTTTCCTTATATCCGGCCAAGATTTAGCCACAAATTGGGTTTTAAGGAGGGTTTGTCCCACAGGTCTGTTGCTGCTGAAGATGAATAGGTCACACGAACACAGCTCGAGGTGTGGTGAAAGGAAGAGAGAGCTTTATTTTTTCTCCCAGAATTTATAGGTTTCTGACCACAGCCAGGGATTGGATGGTCAGGATAACACTTTCCCAACCGCACTGGCCGTGAGAGATGTCCATCACAAGACGTGTATCAGAAAGAATGTACAAATACCTATGTTTACAGTTACTGTCCTGGGAAAGTCTTTAGAAAACTATGTCAGCAAGCTCAGAAGCTGAGTTTTCAGGGCAACACAGGTGTAGTGGAATCAATGCCTGAGTATAATTGCATGCATTTTCGAAGACGTTCTAACCAATCTGTTGGGGTCTCATCCTTCTTTTGCTCCTCCTTAAATGCTTTATTAATATTTTGTCCCCTCAGGACAGATTCCTTTACCCCTTGGATTATTATGGCCCTTAAATCACCCATGTTATTACGCTCTGCCTGTTCTTGATGATTCCAATGAGGATTTTGCATGGGCCACTTAGTGTCTGCAGCAGGTCCGGCCTGATGTGTTAGATCCCAAACCCGCATCCCTGCCCTGTGTATCATCGTTCCTGTGTATCTCGTTCCTCGGCCGTAAATAATATGGCAAGGATGGCCTGGAGTTCTTCCCAGGTGTATATGTTGGGGCCCAGAAACTGATCTAAACATTCAGCTACCCCCAAAGGATCCTCTAGTAGGTTACCCATTTCCTTCTTAAAATCCCGGACATCCCCAGTATTAAGGGGAACCGACACATACCCAATGCCCTGGTTGTTCCCACCCAGCATCAGCACCTCCCTTAAGGGATACAGGTTCTGCCTAGCCTGACTCCGGGTAAATGGTCTCTGTGGTTCCTGTGGTAACAGTGGTGCTTGAGCTTGTGGTAACGGTGGTGCTTGTGCTTGTACTTACCCTTGTGCTTCTTCATCTTCTTCCTCAGGGGGGGCATAGGGAGGTGGGTATAATAATTCATCGCTCCCCCCTTTTCTTTCTTTCTTTTTATCTTTTAGTGGATACAAGGAGACATTTCTATCAGTCTTGTGTGTGTCCCTTGGAAGCCAAAGGGAGGCATACTTGCTTTCCTCTGGGTTCATAGGGGTCTTACTGTTTACCCAGAGGTTCAAGTCCTGTTGAACCCATTCATCAAAAAAGCCAAGTGGGGGCCATGTTACTCCTGGTCCATGAATTGCTTTTCCTCCCCACACCTCAATACTATAATAAATCATCTTTTCTCTTATTTTTTCTTTTCTCCGGGGTGATTCATCCCAATATTTCAACATTAGCCCTAACGGGATATCAGGAGGGATCTTGGGAAACTTCCCTTTATTCCCTCCCATGGGCCCAGAAGGCTTGCTCCCCTTCTGTCCCATCTTCCAGAGCCCCCTCAGTCACACACACATATGCTCCCCTTGTTCGTGGCCCAGGTCCTTGCAGACTGTGGGAACCGCACTAATGAAGGGTCCGTTCTCACTTGGCCTCCAGGAGAACTCGCAGACACTGGGCTCTGGGAACATCAACCCCAACCAAACGGTACCCCAATCCTATACTTACCCCATCCGGGGTCTTAGATTGGTCTTCATGCGCACAAAATTTAAGGGGTTCCGCAGTTTCCTTTTGCTTGCTTACCGAATTTGGGGGTCCGGAATGCCAGGTCTGGGGAATAGAGATCCTCCACACCAGGGCTATCCGAAGACAGGGATAGGGCGCCTCCCTGGAGGGGGAACCCCTAAACCACAGATCCCAGGATCCAAGTCACGGCACCAAATTTTTATAAATTGTCGTGACAAAATAGAAGGGACAATTTAAATAATCATTAATGAAAATCAATTTTATTAATTCAGCAAGCAGTAAAGCAAGCAGACACCAGCTGGGGCGGCCGGGGGGGACACTTCCTCTTAAGTGTCCCGCACACAGTGTGTGCCTTGTCTGAGGAGGTTCCCTTCTTTATACAGTCCCTGCATCTGTGTCTTCCTGGATCGCATCAGTGCCTGCACCTCCTGTTGCTTGGGGGTCTTCTGCCTCTTGGTGGTTGTGGGTAGGGTCTTCCTCTGCTTCTTGGTGGTCGTGGGTAGGCAATCCTCCTTAATAAGGAGATGTTCTACTTCCCCTTTGTGCAGCCGGATATCATCCTGCAGTTTCAGCTCTGCAGTTTCAGCTTCTTGCCTTCACAGCCGGATATGTGGTCATTGTGGTTAGGCATTTCTGCAATGTTAGCTTTTAAAACAATTTTAGCAATCATATTTTATTTTAGTAATCATATTAAATTTGATTAACAAACAATAAAAACTTATTACAATATGCATTTATAACACACTGAGAGAGCACTATGAATTCCACAAGAGTTAAGAATTAAGAAAGGATTATGCACTGGGGGGGAGGAGGTATCCCAGGTATCAGGCATTCCGGGAAGTCTGTACCTCTCAAGTATCTCAGGCAATGGGGAAAGAGAGAAGGGACAAGTGGCCGGGAATTAGGATAAAAAGGAGGCTGCGGCCTCCAAAAATTTGAGAGACCCCAGGGGAATGCCCCATGGCCTCTCCCTTTATTTGAATAAAGTAAAAGGACTCCTCTGTCTCCTTTTTGGACATAAACCTCTGGTGTTTGTGGATTAATTTTCCTGACAGAGAGGAATGATGGATTTGTCTTTATAAACAAGCTGTGGGTTTGCTGATAAGATGAAACTATCACTGAGAGATAAAAGAAACAATGGGATGGATTCCACTGATTGAGTGAAAGATGAAAGAGACACTAGGGAAACACCATAAATCCCACAAGAGTTAAGAATTAAGAGGGGGGTTATACATTAGAGGTGTAATAAATTATGTGTAAATAAAAATTCGTAAAGATATATAAATAAGATGTATATGTTAAAATAATAAAAACCAAAGATGTGTATGTAAAAAGAAAAGAAACCTTCCTCCCAAACCTGGCTGGGAGCTCTTCTCCGAAAGAAAAAGGATTGTAGCCAACACCCAGATAAGAAACATTAACTCGGAAAATAGGCAGGATGGGAGCCATCAAAGACAACAAAAGGACTAGCTCGGGGGAGGAACTCAACTCCGGACCTGACCAACGTCTCTGCAGACCTCGGTTGTGAAACAATCAAAGTCGACAAAGACAAGCCTCAGAAAAAGTATCCACTGCTAGTCCTGAATCACCCACCTGTCAGACCAGTGTTGGAGATACAATCACTGGAAACAAAGGGGGAGACTCCGCCGAGATTTCCATCGGCACCAACCCCGGATCACACCACTTCTGCCTTGATAACCCAAAATTAAAATACATACAGAGTCTCTTTACATATGAGGAGACTCTGTCCGGACACAAGTTAGGTCTATTCTTCCAAGCCAGGAAATCTATTCACCAAACAATCAAGAACACTTGGTGAATAGAGCCTGCTTGGAATTTTAGCCTGAGGACTTAAAAATCCTATAAAACCCCAAGCCTGAGAGCGCTCAGACGTGGACTTGGGAAACCTACACCTCGGGTGTAGGTCCTGTCCACCCAGCGCTGCGCTGATCATTTTTATTGTGGTTTTTCTCTCTGTTTTTTTTTCTATGTTGTTTATTAATAAATTTCTCTTTGATTTTATCCCAAAATTGCCTTTGCATTTATAACAGAGGGGAATCTTAGCTATCAGGCATTCCGGGAAGTCTGTACCTCTCAAGTAGCTCAGCCAGTGGGGAAAGAGAGAGGGACATGTGGCCGGGAAATTACGATAAAAAGGAGGCTTCATCCTCCAAAAATTTAGAGACCCAAGGGGAATGCCCCATGGCCTCTCCCTTTATTTAAATAAACGGACTCCTCTGTCTTCTTTTTGGACATACACCTCTGGTGTTTGTGGATTAATTTCCCTGACACTAGTGAGGGCAGAAGCCTCCTTTGGAATGAAAATGTAGACTTCCTCCTTCAGAATTACAATAATTTTGAAATCAAGGGGCTCTCAGGTAGAGATCTGGGGATAGGAATAACAGTTCTTTACTAGTATGTATAACAAGGCCAACAAACATCAATAACTACAGCATTAACAACAAAACAGAACCAGGGACCCCGTGAAAGCCTTCTCAGCCAAGACAGGAAAGGATGGAGGAGAGGCTTTGCTCCACAAACCCCTTTGGGCAGTCAGTCCCAGTGCTCCTGCAGGACTCGGCGGAACAGCCAGCTGGAACAGCAGGAATGAGCAGAGATTCCAGGCCAGTGGATGAGGTGTATCTGCAGCTCCGCAGCAGTGGCTGGCACTGCCGCATGTCCTGGCAGGACAGGGGGTGCGAGGCTCACAAATGGCGAAGGAAGAAGCAGCAGCAGCTCCGTCTGGGTGATGGTGAATTCCCTTCTCTGGAGAGTGTCCTGCTCTCAAGCTCAAGAAACCAACCAACTCCCAGCTGCCTTTGCACTCCCCCTCCCCTGCCCCCCTTCCCCCCTGGGTCCAGCTGAACTCTTTGTTTCTCAAGCACAGAACAAATACCAGCCATCAGGTTTTCCCCACAACTAATGGGCAAAAAATTCCATAGATTAGAAGGAACAAAAGGAAGGACACACAACCTCTAATAGCTAATTATATCTAATTCTAAAATAGCTGATGCAGATAAAGTTCAAGGTTTGTCTTCAAGTCAGCAAAGGAATGCCTGATTTATGAGTGGCATGGGTCTCCTCTAATTGCTAATTGCTCCCTGCAGGTAAATCATTCAATGTTTTGACATCAGGCTTGAAAGCTAACTGCTGTGGTGTAACATTTTGTTCTGTAAATATCCTTCCAAAATATTTCCAAGGAGGAATCTCCTGAATTTTCTAAGAGGGCACTGTATCTTACTAATCTTATCTTCCTGTCCACAAACTAAATCATTAGCCACGTAGTGATAAATGGTACTCTCAGTGTACTGACTTGCAAATATTCTACCAGGTATACAAGTTTCCAATTTTTGTGGTAACAGCTAACATCATTATAACTGAGCAAAGAATTGTTAGTAATTCAGTGCAATCAGACTTTTAAATCAAGATTCCTGGAAAGGGAGTATGAAACAGAGAAATTAAGAATTAGAAAAAAATGCTTAACTAAAAAGTGTTTGACAAAAACCATACCCTGACAAAAACAGGAAAAGGCTCAGACTGCAAATAAGATAAAGAGCTGGAATACACAAACAAGATGCAAAGACAAAGGCACCGTAAGACAGGCGGGGTTAGGAAATTAATATGTATTAGGCGTATCACGTAAACCTAGTCTGTAAAAGATAAAAAGGGAAAACCAAATAAAAAAGGTGAGCATGCTTTTCGGAGGAGATATCCCCATGCACCTCAGCGCTGTATAAATTCATACCTGCTCTTATAACTACTCTGCGAGTTATAGGGTTCCTTTTATTGCGCATATCAAGTATACATCCCACATAGCAAGTTTTACCAATTATGCAACATATCAGCATTTCTGTTAAAGGATTTAGACCTTGCTATGCTACCAGTATGCAGGAAGACACTACATTCACACAGACAGCTTTGAATCTCTCCAATAAACAATACTGTTAAAATGTACAACTCAGTGAAAATACAAGGTTAGTTTTAACAGAGTTCCAGTAATGATGTCACAAATACCGCAAGGATAACCCATCTGCATTCTGGGATTTGAGTAAGTCATGTCACCTGTTAATTGAAGGACAAGCTCTCCCATACCAATTTCTGCAGTTTTCTGATAATAGAGTAGCCAAAGGTCTCTGTGTTTCAATGTATCTTCTTGGCATTTTGATAGCGATCTGCTGTAGCTTCAGCATTCAGTGTAGGCTATAAATCTGCCATGATTTATGGTTCCGGGGTCGGACAGGTAGGCCGAGCTAGGCTAATTAGCAAAGGCCAACATCTTTCACAGTCGGCAGGCATGCCTCGTGCCATGATTTATGATTTCTTGCTATCAAGGGCCAACTGGCACTGGGTGAACAGGGGCCGCAGACGCTGGAGTGACTGTGGGAGGAGTGGGCAGCGAAGAAGCCACGGCTAGAGGGCAGGCACTGGAGGTGCTGCAGCAGGAGAGGCACCCTAGAGAGCAGCCACTTCAGGGAAGGCAGAATGTGAAGATTCCTCACCCCAGGAAGCCAGCGCTGGAGGGGCCTGGGGGGGGGGGGGGGTCGAGGGGGCTGACAGAAGCCGAGGGGGCCCTATAAGGACCAGGGGAGCAACTGTGGGGAGTCTGACATTGTGGGGGCAGCTGGCAAAGGAGCCACTGGGGGGGAGCTGGCAGCTGCGAACCTGCTTGTGTGGGAGACACCATGTAGAGTAGCCTGTAGAGCAGCAGTGGTGGGGGGGGGGGGGAGCATCTTGCTTTGGGGGGGAGTGCTCTGCTCTCGGGGGTCTTCGTTAATGCCCATAACATCCCGTGCTAAATTGAGGATCAATCCATTCCCTGGATCCATTCTGTGGACCCATTCCCTGGATCCGTGCCCAGATTCACTATCAGTATCTTTCCTAGCACTCCCTGACACAGCTGCACACAGGAGTTTTGAACATTAAGGCCTCTCTCATTTAGGAAAGAGTTACAGGGTTCTTTAACCGGTAATAAAATTGCTCCAATGTGGAGAAAGTGCTTCAATATCTTTAAGCTGCACCAACCCTACCGGGACACCTCCCCAGTCCCAGAATACTCAGTCTTGTGGTTCTTCGTCCAGGCAACACCACTGACCTAACCTTATCAGCTGTGCCAGTGTCTTGCTCTCTGTTGGATTGTGGCACGTAAAGAAAGTCCCCTGTTGTTGTAGCAGGGTCCGAGCTCTGCTCTCTGCTTGCAGTCTGAGGGGCGTAAGGGTCTGCCTGGCTGAGTTGCAGTCCATCTCTTCATTGCAATCTGGTATCCTGGTGTTCTGGGTCTGAAGGGTTTCATTGTGGGCTGCAGTCCACCTCCTCACTGTAATCTTATCTCCTGTCATTTGGATGCTAGATGTACAAAGCAGAGTGACAGAGTCCCCAGGCAGGTACAAAGGAGAGCTGCTTTATTGCAAAAACCAGGCCTTTTAAAGTAGTTAGCTGGTTATCAGTTTACATAGATTTAAGTCACAACAAGCCCAAGTCAACCAACCACCATACACCATGATATGGACATGTGGCAATTATGCAGCAGGTCTCTCACATCTCTCACATCTCTCTACCCCTATTTCAGCTGAGCCACTCTCCCATAGTTCCTTTCTACTTAGCCTAAGTAGCAGGCCTGAGCCATGATTTTACAAGGGTAACAAGGCTCTTATTTTATACGGCTTTATCTATATGCAACAGGGGGGCTACAGGGGTGGTGGCTTCTGTGAGAAGTTTCTAGAAGCTTCCCCCATGTCTGATAGAGCCAATGCAAGCCAGCTCTGGGATGGACCTACCACTGGCTAAAGCTGAGCCAATCAGCAATGGTGGTAATGCCTCTGGGGTAACATATTTAAGAAGGGGGGGGAAAATGCTACACAGCAGCAGCTGGAGAAGAGCGGAGTGAGCATATGTGAGAGGAACAACTCTGCAGACACCAGTGAAGGAGGGGAGGAGGCAATCCAGGAACCAGACCAAAGATTTCCCTGCAGCCTGTGGTAAAGACCATTGTGAGGCAGGCTGTGCTTCTGCAGCCTGTGGAGGTCCACAGGGAAGCAGAGATCCACCCTGCAGCCCATGGAGGACTGCACTCTGAAGCAGGTGGATATGCCCAAAGGAGGCTATGACCCTGTGGAAAGCCTTCACTGGAGGAGGCTCCTGGAAGGACCTGTGACCCCTTGAAAAGGATCCCATGCTAGAGCATGTCTTCTGGCAGGAATTGTGACCCCATGGGGGACTCACACTGGAGAAGTCCACTCCTGAAGAACTGCACCCTGTGGAAAGGACCTACATTGGAGCAGTTCAGGAAGAACTGCAACCCATGGGAGGCACCCATGTTGGAAAAGTTAATGGAGGATTGTCTCCCATGGGTGGTACCCCATGCTGGAGCAGGGGAAGAGTGTGAGGAGGAAGGAGCAGCAGAGACAACATGTAACGAACTGAACACAACTCCTATTTCCCATCTCCCTGCATTGCTCTGGGGGAGAAGTAGAGAAAATCATGAATGAAGTTGAGCCCAGGAAGAAGGGGGGGGGGGAAGGTGTTTTAAGATTTGGTTTTATTTCTCATTATCCAATTCTGATTTGATTGTCAATAAACTAAATTAAATTTTCCCCAAGTCAAGCCTGTTTTGCCCATGCCATGTTCTTTTCTCGACCCATGAGTCTTTCATCATATTTTTTGGTGAGCTCCTGGCATTCAGACTAGGTCAATCCACTAGCTCAGTCAGAAGAGCATGGGACTCTTAATCCCAGGCTCATGACATTGGGTGCCAAAAAGGACTGGTGGGTTGACCTTGGCCGGCCACCAGGTGCCCAGCAAGCTGCTCTATCATTCCCCCTCCTCAGCAGGACAGGGGGAGAGAAAATAAGATGAAAAAGTTAACTCCACCCCAGTCAAATCCAATACAAGCATGAAGAGGAAGGAGTGGCAGACAACTGTCATGAACTGACTGCAACCCCCTTTTCCCCATTCCCTACCCCTGCTTGGAGAGGGAGGAGGTGGAGGAGCTGGGAATGAAGTAGTGAAGTTGAGGGTCAGAAGAAGGGGATAGAGGGACATGTTTTAGTTTTTGTCTTTGTTTTTAACCATCTTACTCTATTATTAATAGGCAAGAAATTAATTTAATTTTCCCCAAGTTGAGTCTTTTATGTCCATGATGGCAATTGGTGAGTGATCTCTATGTCCTTATCTTGACCCACAAACTTTTCTATCTTATTTTCTTCCCCTGTCCTGTGTAGGAGACACAGTGGAAGAGTAGCTGGGTGGATATTCAGCAGCCAGCCAAGGTCACAACCCACACACAAATGTAAAAATATCTGATTTTTGTGACAGACTGTTGGGAGGAATGAGTCAAAAGAAGAAGATTGGCAAGGAGAATTGTAAGTCTGTCAAGTGACCTTGCAGCTGGGAAGAACCCTTAATAAGCCAGTGTGAACAGCAGTTGGTGATCCTCTAGCATGGACCGAGTTTAATGGTGCCTGTGTCTCAGCTTGTGAACCTCTGTCTGGGTGTTGCTTCAGGAATCCCCCAGTTGGTGAGGTAATGGAAATAAATTTACTCCTTGCATTCTAGCTGCGAGTTTGTGATTGTCCCAGCTGCCTGTCTTTGTTGACTCACACATTTGTCGTACTTGGGAGGATCCAGGAACAACCACTCTTTAGCTAGCAAAAAAGTTGAGAACTGGCAAGGCTGTGATAGTGACTCCCTGTATTCTGAGATGGCCCAGTACTGAGCACTGGACCTCCCTGACCACTTTCTAGCTACAATGGCTCTTCCAGAAGCATGGCCTGAAATAGATGATGGGGGGAGGTGGTTACCTCCTAGACGATTGAGATGGCTGTGCACAGATTACCATAGAAAGCAGAATCAAAGCCTTCTTGCAAGTTAGCAGGGAGATTGGGATGGATATTAGCTACTGGTCTTAGTGCTCTCAACCATGAGGTTATAGCATTGCAAAGCAAAATGAGAGAGTTGGAAAAGCAAGTCAGGACTTTACAAGATGCAAAGGCAATTGCACAAGAAGTAATTACCCCTCAAGCAGAGTGGTGCTATGGCCAGAAATGCACTGTAGAATGCCTGGTGGCTTGTATTGCTAACAAATGAAGGCACAAAGATGGGAAAAGTAAGGTTTTGATTTCACAAGTTCATGTTCTCACTATGAAATCCTCAAGAGATCCTGAGGAAAGGGATGGAAATATCTGGAATGAGTCCTTGGACTCCAAGACTGAGTTAGAACCAGATTTAACAGATGGGGAGGTGATAGAAACATGACCCTTAATACAAGTGCAAGGGCAGAGGGATGTGCCAGACAGAGAGGTACAGATCACAAGCACTTATACCCCTAAAGAGTTAAGGGAAATTTTAGAGATCTATCAGCAGAGGAGGGAGAAGACATATTGGCATGGGTTTTGTGAGCTTGAGATAGCGACGCTGCATCTTTCCACTTATTAATGGGTTAAAAGAATCTATTAAGCCCTATAGCCAGTGACAATCACATACAATGAGGACATGTTCAATTACAAAATATCAGGGATCCTGCTATGCAGAATGTTGCTGCACTTATGTTGTATCAATGGTTGTGTGCAGCAGTTTTAACAGCATATGCAGATACTGCCAAATTAGTGTTGTCCCTTGGAAATTGGTGTACTGTTGGGGAAGGTGAAACAGGGAAACCTTGTGAATGATTGTTTAACAAAAGATTCTGAAAATATGAAGGTGTCCTGGGGTGACTCCTTCACCCCAGGACAGAAGGCTAGAATCAAAGTAGAAATGAAAGCCTGCTTTGAGTCATAGGATACTGAGTACTGGTTAACCAAAGAACAATAGCTTAGCCAGCTAGAGGAGAATCCCTGTTGATAAAACAATGTCCTTCTGCTGATAGAGAATGCAAAGGTCAAGAAGCAAGGAAAGAACTTGTAAGGTTTTGTAGAATCTAAAATGCAACACTGTATGTTAATATAGGGAAGTGCATAGGCTGGATGTAAATTCTTTAGTGGGTGTGTCTCATGGTGATTGGTTACTAAGAATTAGAATATTCACGATAGAAAAAGATATATTGGATTGTAACAAGAACTTCACTCTTTTTTCTCTTCTCTCTTTTCTCTTTTCACTCTTAACTCTTAACTCTTAACTCTGACCCCTTACCCCTTACCTCTCACCCCTTAGCCTTTCCCTCTTACCCCTTTACCCCTCTCCCCCACTCCTAACTCTCAGCCCCCTCTCCCTGCTCCTACCCCTCTCGTCTTCCCTGCTCTCTCCCTCTGCTTTTTCCCTCTTTCCCTCTGTCTCTCTTACTCCCTCCCTCCCTCCCCCATCCAACCTCACCTCCCCTGCTCTACCTGTTCTCTCTCCCCTCCCCCGGACCACGTGGACGCTGAGGCTGGTGGCAGACACGGGTCTCCCCTCCTTTTACCCTTATAATAAATTGCTTATACTTGAACAGCTTGACCCTGGAGAAGTCGCTCACCGCGAGCGAGAATTTTTACACTCCAGTAGTGTACAGTAAGGAGGTATTAGTTTACACTGGCAAAGGGAGATGTCTCATGCACTAATTAGAATCATAGAATCATAGAATGGAAGGGATCTTAAAGATTATCTAACCCAAATCCCCCTGCCATGGGCTAAACCAGGAAACTCAGAGCCCCATCCAGCCTGGGCTTGAACACCTCCAGGGATGGAGAGTACACAACCTCTATGGACAACCTGTTCCAGTACCTTATCACCCTCACAGTAAAGAATTTCTTCCTAATATTTAATTTAAACCTACCCTCTTTCAGTTTAAAGCCATTCCTCCTCATTCTTGTAAAAAGTCCTGTCCTGGGGTGACTTGTCCCTTTCCAGCCTCATGTTGGGGGTCCCAGAGCTAGATGCAGTACTCCAGGTGAAGTCACACAAGAGTAGAATAGAGAGCCAAAATCACTTCCCTCAACCTCCTGGTCACATCTGTTTTGATGCAGTCCAGGAGATGGCTGTCCTTCTAGGCTGCAAGAGTGCATTGCTGAGACATATTGAGCTTCTCATTCACATACACAAGTCCTTCTCCCCAGGGCTAGTCTCCATCCATTCTCCACCCAGCCTGCACTTGTGCTTGGAATTGCCCTGACCCAGGTGCAGGACTGTACACTTGGCCTTGTTGAACTTCATGAAGTTCCCACAGGCCCACCTCTCAAGCCTGTCCAGGTCCCTCTGGATGCCATCCCTTCCCTCGAGTCTGTCGACTGCACCACACAGCTTATGATCATCCATAAACTTTCTGAGGGTACACTCAATCCCACTGTCCATGTCACTGACAAAGATGTTAAACAGTGATGGTCCCAATACCAACCCCTGAGGAATGCCATGCATCACTAGTCTCTACTTGGACATCGAGCCATTGACCACAAGTCTTTCAGTGTGACCATCCAGCCAATTTCTTATCAGCCAAGTGGTCCATCTGTCAAATCCATGTGCCTCCAGTTTAGAGACCAGGATGTCACGTGGAACAGTGTCAAATGCTTTGTACAAGTCCAGGTAGATGGCATAACTTGCTCTTTCCTCATCTGCCACTGCTGTAACTGTCATAGAAGGCCACCAAATCTTTCAGGCATGATTTGCCTTTAGTGAAGCCATGCTGGTTGTCACAAATCACTTCATTTGTTTCCATGTGTCTTAGCATAGTTTCAAGGAGAATCTGCTCAATGATCTTGCCAGGTACTGAAAGTGAGACTGCCTAGCCTGTAGTTCCCTGGGTCTTCCTTATTTCCCTTTTTAGAAATGTTTTTTTCCCCCTTTTCCAGTCAATAGGAATGTTACTGGACTGCCATGACTTCTCAAATATGATGAATATCTTAGCCTCTTCTTCCACCAGTGCCCTCAAGACTCGTATTTTATCAGGCCCCATGGACTTGTGCACCTTCATATTCCTTAAATGGTCTCAGACTTGGTAGTCTCCTACAGCGAGTGCTTCTTCATTTTCCTAGTCCCTGCTTTCACCTTCTTCAACTCAGATGGTATGGCTGGAGTACTTGCTGAAGATGACTGAGGCAAAAAGTCCTTGAGTACCTCAGCCTTCTCCATGTTCTGGGTAACCAGGTGTCCTGTATCTTTCCTGAGAGGACCCACATTTTCCCTGGTCTTTCTTTTATCACTGACATACCTATAGAAGCTTTTTTTGTTACCCTTGATGTCCTTGGCCAGATTTACTTTTGCCAGTGCTTTGCCTTTCCTAGCTGGATCCCTGGCTGTTTGGACAACCCTTCTGTATTCCATCCAGTCTATCTTTCTCTGCTTCTACCCTCTGTCAGCTTCTTTTTTTATGCACTGCTGTCCCTCCAACAGATGTCTGGGTAGTTGAAGTCCCCCATGAGGATCAGGGTTTCTGAATGTGAGGCTGCTCCTATCTGTCTATAGAGGACCTCATCCTCTCATTCTTCCTGGTCAGACGGCCTATAGCAGACCCCCACCATAAAGTCACATGTCCCTGCCCTCCCTTAAATCCTGACCCATAAGCTGTGTCGACTTCTCATCCATCCCCAGGCGGAGCTCCATGCACTCCAGCTGGTCACTGCCATAGAGGATGACACCACTTCCTTATCTCCCCTGCCTGTCCTTCCTAAAGAGCTTGTATCCTTCCATTTCAATATTCCAGTCAGAGGAGTCATCCCACCATGTTTCCATTATGCCAGTAAGGTCATAGCCCTGCAGGTCTGTGCATGTCTCTAGTTCCTCTTGTTTATTCCCCATGCTGTGTGTGTTAGCATACAGGCATTTAAGTAGGGTCCCCAATGAAGCTGACTTTCTGTCTGGAGTGGCTGGAATTCCTTGGTGCTGTCCTTCAGGTGCCCTCCTGCTGACTTGTAATACTGTAGCAGGGCATCTCCCCCACCACAAGAGCTTATCTGTTGCTTGTTAGCTGTTGAAATAAGTCAGGGCATCTCACCCCTCACATGAGTTTCACATGAGCCTTGGTGAAATAATCAGGACAGGTTGTATTGTAGTGAGCTATTTTGGCACCATGAGATTGATACATTCACCTGACAGTAAACATCTTGCTGTGGAAGCAAGATGTGGAAAGATAAGCTGGAATTTCTGACTGAGACACTTCACTTTACACATAATAAAAGTTATACAAAACTTTCACAAAGCAGGTCTTCTGCACATTTCCTGGAAATGTGTGGGGCCTTCTCCCCAAAGTTTGGGATGCCAGCTTTGTGGTTACTCTTTTCAGGGTTGAGGGAAAAAGCTCTGCATACATTATTGTCGTTTCGGTTGTAAGTTACATTGACTTCTAATCTATACTATTTCTTTACTAGCTATAATATAGGTACCTTGATATTGTGCACTGTTTTATGTAATCTACTAGTAGTTCTTTTGGTTTATACTGTGTAATAACTCTGTTTAAGGCCTCTTATCTGTTATCTCCTGTCTATTCAAGAAACAACTCATTTTATAATAGACCTGAGAGATATATTGTATTTAGCCAAGAAATTCAGTGATCTTCAATTTTTTAAGGAGCTGTATTGAAATTAGTTAAGTAATCTATATTTTTGTGACTTCGTTATTTCAATTTCTATAATTCTGTTATTTTAGCTGCTTTTAGTTTTAATCAGTGATTAACTTTGTTCTAATAAAATAAGGTAGATGTTATGGGAAAACTAGGGAGTAACTTAGGCTTAACTCTGATAAATGTACTGTACCTGTACTAAGGGGGGTTGCTAGACCCCAGAAGTTTTAGTCAAAGGGGTATTGTTTTAGAGGAGTATCAGAGTTATTTTATAACTAGAGATGGATTAGATGTCTAGATAAGCAATTAAAAAGAATAAGATAATAAATTAGACACTGTAAGGAGGGAAGGAGCAGACATAAGACTTAAAAGATCATCCAAAGAACATCAAGAAAGATGGTAATATGATGAAAATCCAATAAATTTTGACCCCCCTCCCCCAAATTAACAGAAAAGGACACTAGGTGGAAGTATCGCTCCACAGAAGAACAGCAAGAAGCCTGCTACACCTGCCTATGACGAACTCTGGGAAGAAAGAAGAGGGGGGCTAAAATTTTGTCATGTATATAAACCATTGAAATTGGTTTGTTGGACATTCTGGGCAAATAAATAACTGCTTGTCCCCACTTTCTGACCAGAATTGTTACTAAAGAATGTTCACCCCACAACTTACAGTTGTGGGGGCTTAACTCTTTATTTCAGCTCTTTGTTTCAACCTGATCTGCCATCCTTTGAACTTGTAAGCCAGAGCGATTTTAGGTGCGGGCCAAATGTCATGGAGTTACTTTACCTTTAAGGAAAGTTGGAGTTGCTGGGGACTGCCTGGAGTCTTTCTCATGACCAATTATCGGTCATTGCTGAGAATTGACAGCAGTTTTAGCCATTGAAAAGTGGGATCAACTTGTGAACCCCACCTTAAAGTAAAAAACCAGAACTCTCTTGTTCTCTTTGTTGCTTGGCTGTGAAAGGTAGCAGACCTCCGGCTGGCCTCCGGTTCCCTGCCCAGGCCATGCGGCCGGGGGGGGGCCGGGCTGGGCCTGCCGTTCTCCCGGCCGGGAGATGGGGCCTGCAGGGGCTTGCCCCGAGCCAAGCCGGGCCGGGCCGGTTCCTGGCTTGGCTGCAAATTTTGCTGTGATGGAATTTACCAGAAACTGCCGAGTAAAGAAGGAGAGGGGCTCTGGGCCTGCTGAAAGCAGAGACACCGACCACACTCTCTAGAGCAGCTATGAGGAACTTTCCATCGCAGACAGCTCCAGCTCCTGTTCAGCAGAGATCACCGAACCATCTACAAAAGCTTGGGCAGGATTTTAACTCTTTCTTATCCAGATGAGACTTGCGGATTAATCTTTTTATCCAGAGAGAGAAAAGGAGAGTGATCAACATGAAAAGAGACTTTATAAACTACTAGTGGCAAGAAAGAAAAGAAGCTTCAAGAAAGGTAGAGAATTAAGAAGATGCTTTAATTAAGCTGAAATATCTTTCTGTTAAAACTATGGGGATGGACAATGAAGTCCTGAAAAGAACTCCTTTAATTCATGACGGAGTATGGGGAGGAACAGAGTGTTCAAAGTGTAAATTTGAGTAAAAAGTAGAGTAATTATGGTATAGTGAAGTGCTGGGAGATTTGAAGCCTTGAGAGGCAATGAGAAAACTGTTTTCTAGTGAAGCGCACAGAAACAGATGAAGAATACTTTTTGCCTTTGAATAACTTATCCTTAAAAATGCTATCTCCAAACTCATGGCCCATAACACATTTCAGAGTGATGTGGAATGGGAGGGGTGGGCTTTGATAACAGCAGCTCTGGGCAGCTGATATCAGAGAAACGGAAAACTATAACAAAAATAGTTTTCTTGTGAGAAACTTCATAAATTAACAGAAAGGAACTTCTGTTTCTCTACAGAAACTGATGAAAAGACTGTAGAAAGAATTGGGACTGTTTAAACCATCAAAGTTCTAAAATTTCTGTCTCTGTTGTCATGTGAACAAAAGAATGGTGGGCAGTAAGAAATGAAAAGGTTTTTCTGGAAGTTTATTCTGGTGTTCTTATTATTGTAGTTTGTCAATAAACTTTCTTTATTCCTTTTAAATTTTATGCCTGGTTTGATCTTGTTTTAATCTATATCTCACAGCAAGAAATAAGTAATTCTTTTTTCCCCTTTTTATTAATTACTGGTTTAAAACCACGACATTGTTTCAACCTGATCTGCCATCCTTTGAACTTGTGAGCCAGAGCGATTTTAGGTGCGGGCCACCTAAATTTAAGCTGCTGCCAAAATTCTGAGCCTAAAGCAGGGCTTTTCTGAAGTTCCCACTCAATCTGTAATAGATACCTCTCCAGGTTTTGAGCGACTCTTGCTGGCTTTGGTATCTATCTGCTATGAGTGGGATGGCATGTCATCCCACACCTTATCACCATTAAACCTGATGACATCCTGCTCCCCCAACATATCTAGCTTAAAGTCCTATCAATAAGCCTCTATGTGTTACAGGTTCTAGTCCAGAGGGCGCAGTATTAACAAAAAGTATAAAGATGCAGCTTTTGAGAGGGGCACCTGTTTCACTGAAACCCTTGATTCTAGCAGCAGTCATGAGTGATACTGGTAACATAGGTTCCCTAGCAAATACCTTGAGGGAAATTGAGGCAAAATTTTGGAACCAGCTGTGCAGGTAGTGAATGTGGATAAGCTGGCAAAACCAAAGAGTTACCTCATGTGACAATGAAACAAATGTGGAACGATCTTGTTCAAACCAGTGTCCCACCATCAGAAACAAATGAGATCACAGCATCAGAAATATTTCATCATTGACCAAAGTTAGTGCCTATGTAAAAAAATTTTTCCTCCTCCACCCCATCTGCCACCTCACAGTGAGGCACTGCCAGGCAAATGCCAAACCAGCAGAAATTGAGTGGGAAGTAAGTTGTTTGGCAACAGACCAAGCAATAAGAGGCCTCCTGTGCCTGCCAAAATGCTTTGATTGAGCACACCCAATTATATACTCCTAGGCAAAGGAAATCCTTTTGAATTAGAAGTAACAATTCTGGATAATATAGTCTCATGGGAATTGTGGAAGATGCCTGGGTCAAAAAGTGAAAAAAAATCCATAGGATTTTGGTCCAAGGGATTACAGGGCTCTGCTATACATTATACCCCAATGGAAAAATGAATTCAAGCTGTAGTTTTGGCATTGCAAGAAACAAGACAACAAAATACTCTTACTAAACATCAATTAATATGAAACTAGCACAACATAGAAAAATCCCCTGAGAATAGACAATACTGGATGGTTCCCTCCACCATGTTTATTCAACTGGAAAGAACCCATTCTGCCTGGAAAAGTCCCTTTCTTCCACCCCTGGCAATGATGTTAGGTGGTATAGAATAACCTCAGGGTCCTAGCCATGCCCCCTCCTGGCTACTTCAAAAAATTAACCCTGACCTGGCCAGAACCAGGACAGTGGGACACTTAGAGCATTATATGCTTATTCCTTTTCCCATATGCTTTATCAAGTACCTCTGTAAATTCCCTGTTCCACATTTCCAGCCCCAGCAACAGTGGCCTCTTGAGTGAGTGGAATGCTGTGAGGAATGGGTTAAAAGTAGAAGAGAGGAGGACTGTAAATCACTCAAGTGACCTTGAAGCTGGTAATAACTCTTGATAAGCCAGTGTGAACAGCAGGCAGTGATCCTCTGGCATGGACTGAGTTTAACAGTTCCTGAGTTTCTGCTTTTGTGCCTCTGCCCAGGTGTTGCTTTGGGGATCCCCTGGTTTGCAAGGTAATGGAAATAAATTTACTCTTTCCATTTTAGCCTCGAGTCTGTGGTTGTTCTGGCTGCCTGCCTGTGTCAACTCACACAAGGACTAAGTGCAAGGTTAGTACACTGACTGACAACCCTCTGCTGTTTTTTCAGAGGGAACATGGAGTTCTGTGAACTTAGAGCTCATATCAATCAGTTTTCCTCTGCCTAAAATTTCTGAGGTGTGTCTTCTGCTAAAAGCAGTTTCAAAAGCATCAGAACCCATTTTGTCTTTTACAACAGGTATTTTTGGTTAATATGTGTATCACCATTAAGATATTCTTAACACCAATGTTATATTTGAGAAACTCTTACATATCCATCAAATCTTCCTGCTATTGAGCATTTACCTCTGCCACATTGTTTCTTTTAAAATGCTTCTTTGCCACCCTGTGTAAACTTAAATATCCTGGTTTGCCAGCCAGGTTGCTACTTTTATTCTTTTCAGAATGGCAGTTTCTTTTTAGCTGCTTTAAAAAGGGTATTTACACCACCATCTCCCCAAAGCTCCCCAAATCCTCAGGAGCAAAAAAAATGTCTTAACAGAGACTTTTTTATAGATGTGTTTATTAACATGCTGCTACTAAACACACGTGACTTTCCAATAGAACCCTACAATGAATTAAGAGTCAGAGGAAATAGGGGCAATGTGCCCATGAAGTTCAGGCAATAACATAGGGTGTGACCAACTACAACTGTGGCAAAAAAAAGCCGACTATCTCAATGCCAAGGGGTTGAGAGGGTGGCCTTTGTTTTAGATGAACATCTATGTCAGTTGAGTGGATCAACTGGTGGTATAAATGTTTCTCCCTGAGTTCATTAAAAGAGTGTGAATCACAGAATCATAGAATAGTCCAGGTTGGAAGGGACCTCAAAAGATCCTCTAGTCCAACCTTTCATGGGAAAGGGAGCCTAAATGAGGTTATCTACCACTCTGACCAATTGCATCTTAAAAACCTCCAGAGATGGGAATTCTATCATATTCCTTGTGATGTTGCTCCAGTGAATAATTGTTCTCACTGTAACAAAATTTCTTTCTTATGTTGAGATGAAACTTCTACAGGTGAAACTTGTACTTGTTTCCCCTTATTTCTCCATGTGGCTTCTTGTGAAGAGGGCCTCCATCCTCTTTGTAGCCACCCTTTAAGTACTGAAATACCATGATGAGGTCTTTCTGAGCCTTCTCTTCCTTAGGGAGAAAAAACCCCTAACTCCTCCAGTCTTTCCTCATAGGACAGGTTGTCCAGTCCTTTAATCATCTTTGTGGCCCTCCTTTGGGCCATCTCCAGTCTGTCTGCATCTTACTTGAATTGTAAGAGGACTAGAACTAGACATAGTACTCCAGGTGTAGTCTGACAAGGCCTGAGTAGAGTAGGATGATCATGTTTCTATCTCTGCCGGTAACACCCCTGAAGATGCAGACCAGGATCCTATTTGACTTTTTTTTGCTGCAGCAGTGCACTGCTGACAGGTCCAACTTCAGTAGTGAAGCTGAGCACATATCCCAGAGACCCATATATGCACAGAGAACACTGACACAGCCAGTTACACACACTGTCACAGACAAGGTGCTGCCTTCAAGAACACCTACATACAGGACCCATGTAAAATATAGACAGCTATGTCCCCTTCTTCCTCTTTGGCTGTCAGTTCACTAGTTAAGACACACATGACACTCTAGTTTCACAAACACATTCTCATTCACAGATTCACCAAGTACTAGCACAGCCCCCTCTGTCTCTCTAGTACTGCTGCCTGGATCCCAGGCCTCCTTACCCTTTTAATGGGTTCTGTAATTGCCAGCTAGTCCAGCTTGATGCTCACTAGAAAATATTCATGCATTCCCACACTCATTCCATGTCACTCCACATTCACATGTCCCCTTGAGCGTACCAGCACAGACCCTCTGCCCATGTTGGGGATTAAATAAGTTTACTTAAAGAATATTAGAAACTAATTATGTGACTGCTTAGCATAGTGTTAAGTGGAATTGTAACTTGCTCACAGCTTAGCATGAGTAGCTAAATTTGCTGAAGTCTTAGGTCACAAGCTGCAAACTCCCTATGAAGGCAGGCTGAGAGTTGGGGTTGTTCAGGCTGGAGAAGGTTCCAGGGAGACCATATGGCACTTTCCAGTACCTAAAGAGGCTTACAAGAAGGCTGGAGAGGGACTTCTTATAAGGGCATGGAGTGATTGGACAAGAAGGAATGGTTTTAAACTGAAAGAGGGTAAGTTTAAATCAGGTATTAGAAAAAAATTATTCACTATGAGAGTAGTAAGCTCTGGAAGAGGTTTCCCAGAAAAGTTGTAAATGTCCCATCCCTGGAAGTGTTAAAGGCCAGGTTAGATGGGGCTTTGAGCAACCTGGTCTAGTGGAAGATATCCCTGCCTATGACATGGATGTTGGAACTAGATGATCTTTAAGGTCGCTTCCAACCAAAATGATTCTATGATAAATTGAAGATTCTGATTGTACCTGTAAAATAGAACACTATCATGTAAAATGGTAAGATGAAAGAGTACCTACAAGATATAGCAACTGTCGTGGTTTTAAACCAGTAACTAAAAAAAATTACTTATTTCTTGCTGTGAGATATGGATTAGAACAAGAGCAAAACAGGCTTAAAACTTAAAAGGAATAAAGAAAGTTTATTAACAAACTATAATAATAAGAACACCAGAATAAACTTCCAGAAAACCCTTTTTATCCCCTACTATTCACCATTCCCTTGTTCACATGACAACAGAGACAAAAACTTTGGAACTTTGGTGGTTAAAACAGTCTCAATTCCTGCTACAGTCTTTTCATCAGTCTTTGTAGAGAAACAGAAGTCTCTTTCTGTTAATTTATGGAGTGTCTTACAAGAAAACTATTTCTGCTATAGTTTTCTATTGCCCTGATGTCAGTTGCCCAGAACTGCTGTTATCAGAGCTCACTCCTCCCATTTCACCTCACTCTGAGGTGTGTATGGGCCATGGGTCTAGGGATGTCATTTTAAGGATGAGTCATTCAAAGGCAAAAGTCCCCTTCATCTGTCTCTGTGAGCTTTACTAGAAAACAGCTTTCTCATTGCCTCCCAAGGCTTTAAATCTTCGCTTCACTCTATTCTAGCACTTCACTGTATCACAATCACTCTATTTTTTATTTAAAATCTACACTTTGAACACTCTATTCCTCCCTATATACTCTGTCATGAATTAAAGGAGTTTTTTCAATACCTTATTGTCCATCTCCATAGCTTTAACAGAAAAATATTTCAGCTTATAAAGCATCTCCTTATTCTCTACCTTTTCTGAAGCTTCTTTTCTTTACTGTCTCTGATAGTTTATAAAGTCTCTTTACATGTTGATTACTCTCTTTTCTTCTCTCTGGATAAAAGGATTAATCTGAAAGTCTCATCTGGGTAATGAAAAGTTTAAAATCTTGCCCAGGCTTTGTAGATGGTTCTGTGACTTCTGCCGGTGCAGGAGCTGGAGCGGTCTGCGATAGAAAATTCCCCATGGCTGCTCTGGAGAGTGTAGTCGCTGTTTCAGCCCACTGCAGGTCCAGAGCTTTTTCTCCTTCTTTACTCGGCAGTCCCCAGTGAACTCCATCACTGCAGCCGAGCCAGGAACCGTCTTGGCCCTGCCAGAGCCCGGGACAAGCCCCCCGCAGGCCCCCATCTCCCGGCTGGGAGACGCAGCAGGCCCAGCCCAGCCCCCGCCCGGCCGCATGGCCAGGCAGAGAACGGGAGGCCAGCCGGAGGTCTGTTACCTTTCACAGCCAGGAAACAAAGAGAGCTGAGAGTGCCCTGGCTTTACATCTTAAGGTAGGGTTCACAAGTTGATCCCACTTTTCAATGGTAAAAACTGTTGTCAATTCCCAGTAATGACTGATAATTGGTCAGGAGAAAAGACTCCCATCAGTCCCTAGCAACTTCAACTTCCTTAGCTCTCAAAACCACCTTAAAGGTAAAGTCACCTCATGACAAGCAAGTAATAGATGTCACAGAAATAACCAGAACACAATTTAGATTAGGTCAGAACAGAAACAGTTTATTACTATAGTTCTAGGAGACAACACAGCAGCCAAGTGATAGTCTCTACTGGTATGAACTCTGTCCAAATGAAGCAGCATCAGAGTTTATATACCTTTAGGTAATACAACCCACTCAACCAAAATTGTGTCAGATAAACAAGATATGATAAATAACAGCAACTGAAATCCTTCAGATAAAAGAATGCACTGACTAGTGCTCCTTAAAACTACTTTGCTGATTATGTGATGCTGACTGGCAAGACCATTAGCTGCAAATGTTTCTTATCTAATAAGGCCTGTAAATGCAACCAAGGACTAATATAAGGGCTAATGATATCTTTATGAACATTAAAAAGAAGTAAACAGGTATGCCTTCACCCAGGAAAGCAGTGTTGCTAAAACTGTTAATGCAGGGAAGTTAAAGGAGTTATCATCCTCCACTTCCCATTGTTCTGTCACATCATTGGCTATTATTCTATTGGTTCTACAGAAGCATTGTTTTCCCTGGCTCCTGCAAGGCAGGAAAGAAAGCACAATGTTGGCTAGCAACAACCAAGAACATGCCTGTGCTTTGTATATCTGTCCTTCCATCATACAGCTTCATGCTGAGATGCTGCTCCTCTTCTGTGAGGTATGCCCCTCACGCCTTGACCTGTTGAGAGCTGTAGGCCCTAATGTAAAGAAGGAGAGAAGGAAGAGTTTCAATCTTGAGGATTGCTCTCGTACTAGTCAGCTGCAGAGCTCTTATGACCACATTTCAAGACGCGGGTATATTGATAAAAAGACCACAAAAGCAATCCGGGACTGAAAAATAATTCTGAAAAATTACTGGTTTAGGGTTTCCATTTATTCAGCTTGTAGAAGAGCAGACTGAGCTGTGATTCCTTGCATAGGAACATTGCCATGTGGAAAGAATGATGCGAGGTTCTTTGACCTTGCTGACAAAGGCATAAGAACCTTCAAGTAATACATTGCTTCCAGTGAACTGGAGCTATTAAATACTATTTTATCAAGGGAATTGCTTGTACATTATAACCTTAATGTGAGGTTCACTCTTTAGTATACTTTGTAAGGAGCTTCTGAGCCTTTAGGGGTATGCCTGGGGCAGGAAAAGAGATCTGGGTGCCAGTCACTTCCAGCCTTCCAATTCCATTGATTTGCCTGCACTGTTGTCTTGGTTTTAAAGAATTAGCTAAAAAAAATCACTAGAGAACTTATTAATTTCTTGCTGTGAGATATGGATTAGAACAAGAGCAAAACAGGCTTAAAACTTAAAAGGAACAAAGAAAGTTTATTAACAAAACTACAAGAATAAGAACACCAGAATAAAACCTCCAGAAACCCTTTTTCTCCCACTACCCAACCATTCCATTATTCACATGACAACATAGAGACAAAAAAACTTTGGTGTTTAAAACAGTCCCAATTCTTGCTATAGTCTTTTCATCAGTCTTTGTATAGAAAAAGAAGTCGTCTTCTGCTAATCTATGGAGTTTCTCACAAGAAAACTATTTCCTTCATGGCTTTCTATTTCTCTGATGCCAGCTGCCCGGAAATTCTGCCATCAGTTTTCTCCTCCCATATCACATCACTCTGAGGTGTCTTCTTGAGTCATGATTCAAGTGGTGTCATTTTAAGGATGAGTTATTCAAAGGCAAAAGTTCTCTTCATCTGTCTCTGTGATCACCTCTGGAAACAGAAGTTTTCTCTTTGCTTCTTAAGGGCCACAAATCTTCAACAACTATCATTTCTCTTTCTCTGTTCCAGCATCTTATAGGATCACAACTACTTCACTATTTGCTTAGATCCACACTTGGAAATACTCCATTTTCCCCAAAATACTCTGTCATGAATTAAAGGAGTTTTTTTCAGAACACTATTGTCCATCTCTATAGCTTTAGCAAAAGAATATTTCAGCTTATTAAAGCATCTCCTTATTTCTCTCCCCCCTCTGAAGCTTAATTCCTTTCTTCACTGTCTTTGATTATGTTGTCTCTTTACCTGTTGATTGCCCTCTCTCTTCTCCTCTCTCTGGAAAAAAGGATTAATCTGCAAGTCTCATCTGGGTAGTGCAAGGGTTAAAATCTCATCCAGGCCTTGTAGATGGTTCTGTGTTCTCTGCCAGAGCAGCAGCTGGAGCTGTCTCAGCACATCGCAGGTCAATGGCTTTCTCTCTCCTTACTCAGCAGTCTCTGGTGAAACTCAGCAGCGGCAGAAACTGCAGCTGAGACAGGGACCAGCCTGGCCCAGCAGGCCCGCTGTACAAGGCTCAGTGAGCCCTCTGGAAAGGGACTCCTGAGTCTCCATCCTCCCCGGGAACTGCAGAGCTCCAGCCAGCCCTGCTCCCTCGCCCCCTCCGAGGCTTTGTCTGGCCTGGGGGTAAAGGAGGCTGATTCGGAGCTCTGCTACCTCTTCAAGAGCCGGAAACCAAAGAGAGCAAGAAATTCCAGGGCTTAGGTCTTAAGGTGGTGTTCACAGGTTGATCTCACTTTTCAATGGTCAAAACTACTGTCAATTCTCAGAAATGGCCAATGTCATAGGGTGACTTTACCTTTAAGATAGCTTTGGGAGCTAAGAAGTTGAAGCTGCTGGAGGCTGATGGGAGTCTTTTCTCCTGACCAATTATTGGTAATTTCTGAGAATTGGCAGCGGTTTTAACCATTCAGAAGTGAGATCAACTTGTGAACACCTCCTTAAGATGTAAAACCAGGGTTCTCTTGCTCTCTTTGGTTTCCGGCTTCTGACAAAGTAACAAGGCTCTGTTTCGGCTTCCTCCCCCGCCTCCAGGCTGGACAAGGCTGCAGAGGCTGGGGGGGGGGGAGGAGGGAGAAACTAAGCTGACGGGCCTGAAAGGAAACCTGACACCATGAACATCTGCAGCTTTCCAAGACTTTAACTCTTTTACTACCTGGATGAGACGTACAGATTACTCTTTTTTTCCCAGAGAGACAGAGAGAGAGAGAGAGAGACAATCAACATGAAAAAGACATCATAAAACCATCAAAGACAGTGAAGAAAAGAGTTAAGTTTTAGATGGGGAAGAGAGAATAAGGAGATGCTTTTATTAAGCTGAAATATTTTTCTGTTAAAGCTATGGAGATGGACAATAGTGTTCTGAAAAAACTCCTTTAATTCATGACAGAGTATATTGGGAGGAATAGAGTGTTCAAAGTGTGGATTTTGAGCAAAACAGTGGAGTAATTGTGCTGGAGGTGCTGGAAGAGAGGGAGAGAAGTAATAGTTGAAGATTTGGGGCCTTGAGAGGCAAAGAGAAAACTTCTGTTTCCAGGGAGGCTCACACAAACAGATGAAGAGAACTTTTGCCTTTGAATAACTCATCCTTAAAATGACATCCCTAGACTCATTTGACCCATACAGACCTCAGAGTGATGTGATATGGGAGGAGAAAACTGATGGCAGAATTTCCGGGCAGCTGGCATCAGAGAAATAGAAAGCCATGAAGGAAATAGTTTTCTTGTGAGAAACTCCATAGATTAGCAGAAGACGACTTCTTTTTCTATACAAAGACTGATGAAAAGACTATAGCAAGAATTGGGACTGTTTTAAACACCAAAGTTTTTTTGTCTCTATGTTGTCATATGAACAAGAGAATAGTTGGGTAGTGGGGGATAAAGGGGTTTTCTTAAGGTTTATTCTGGTGTTCTTATTCTTGTAGTTTTGTTAATAAACTTTCTTTGTTCCTTTTAAGTTTTAAGCCTGTTTTGCTCTTGTTCTAATCCATATCTCACAGCAAGAAATAAGTAAGTTTTCTAGTAATTTTTTAGTTACTGCTTTTAAACCATGACAGGCAGTTATTGACCAGGAGAAAAGTTCCCATCAGCCTCCAGCAGCCTAAACTTCCTTAGGTGTTTCTCTTTATTTCCTAAATGCCAATCTATGACAACTGTTTATGGTCACTTCTGCACTAAAGCAATTGAAACAGCAATAAAGCTTCCTATTTCAAATGCTTCTCCAGGTGAGAGGTGATATTTTTTCCCTCCATGGTAGGCAGCTTGGTATCTAAGGTGGGTTCCTTCCTGCTTTATACCTTTAGGTGAACTAGAGCTACAAATGTGCTAGTTAATGAGTTGAGCTGAGGTGCTGAGACATAAACTTTGAAGAATTTAAGATTTTACAGAAACTAAGGCCTTAATTAAAAATAAGCCTTGCTAAAGCTAATTAAAATAGATAGATGGGCCTTTGTCCTAGTTTAGGGCAAATTTTGGAGGAAAACTCCAAATGGGGGTTTCCCAAGGGAAATGACCCCTCCCCCCCCCAACTGGTCTGGGAAAGGAAAAAAATTCCTTGGAGAGAAGTGGAAAAAGCTGTTTATTTAACAGAAATTGAATAATATTAAATAATAAAACCTCTCGCTGTTTGATGGAATGGCAAATCTAGGAAGAAAAGTCCTTTTCATGTAGTGTAGCTCGGCTCACTCAGGTTCTTATCAGTCCTTTCGGTGCTGGAAAGTGCCAAGGCCCAGGCCCTGGTGGGCCACAGGTGTGAGCTCCTGGGGTTTGGCTGGGTGTTCAGTCCAGAGCAGGTTTGCACAGATCCAAGAAAAAGGGGAAAAAAAAAACCAACAAAGGTCCAGGGAACTCCTCTGCCTCAGCTAGCTAAAACTAACTAAAAGCCAGAGAGAAGCTCTGTCCCGCTGTCTGTCCATGCTGCAGACACCACAGTCCAGGAGTGGGATGTGTGGGAGTGATGTTTTTCTTTAACACAAACTGCGCGCTTCTTCTTCCCCCCACTCTCGCTCTCAGAGGCAGTCTTAAAGGTGCAGAACTTAATATATAACATAAACCAGACGATTGGGGATACCAGTATCATAAAGTCACCCAAGGACAGCCTTGCTAAAATTAAAGGCAGAGAGGCCTTGCTAAAATGAGAGGTTAATCATTGGCTAATAACTAATTGTCTGTCAACTTTATGCTTGTTCAGCTAGGCTTGTAATGAGAAACAAAGCATCTGGTAAGGAACTTGAAGAACATAAGACAATTGCAAATCAGAAACCCATTGAAGACATGAAACTAGGAGCCCAGCCAAGGGTCCATTTGTCACTTTGCATTGAAAAGGTAGAAAAGTCAGGACAAGGAAGATATATATTCCTTCCTCCCTTTTGTGACCCCTCATAATAAGACCACCAACCCATTTCAAGGAACAAACTACACATGCTTAATTGCTTTTTTCCTAATTAGCATAGGAAGTGGAGAGTGGGTGGTAACTGGGTTATGAATATGTATTTCTATTCAATACTTCTGTAAATAAAAAGCCTGTATTCACCTTTATTTGGGGCCGTGTGTATTAAGGGGTGACTCTGAACATTGGCCCAGTGCTGCTAATAAACATACACTCTATAACCCTAAAACACTTAAAGAGTCTTTGTCTGTCTCAGTTGGATATTGATACTAGATCATATCCATACTTTGGTAAATCAGTGCTGCAGACTTTCTCAGCAGCTGTAAAGGCTTAAGGTAGCCCTGCTGATCTGTACATGCAAATCAGGTTAATGTGAATATAACTATATAGTTAATCTCCTTACAATTATTTTCAAGATGCATTTACTTCATTTACACAGGCATTAGGAGCCAATAGAGTAGCACAATTAAACGGTCATACAGTTTTTTGTATTTGCTGTATTTTTAAGTTCTTGGTTAGTTTGTTAGTAGAGAGTAATAAAACTATTCAAAGTGCATGAAGGAAGCTTTTTATTGTAGAATGTTTTTCTGCATGGGCTGAGAGTGACTAAAGCAAGTTGCATGTGTCCCCTTTCCTGAGCCACAGGATCCAATTTGATATATTTATTGCTCTTGGTGTTGGAGAGTAGCTAGGATCCTGCACTATGCTCTTCTATTGGGGGAAGGAATGGCTGGTTTCCGGTCTTCATTAGCTGGGTTTACTGGGGAAAAAACAAAACAAAACAAAACAAAACAAAAAAAAAAAGAAAAAAAAAAACGAGCTCACCCCACCCCCTATTCTCGGTGTGTTGGAGGCTGGAGAGAGAGAAAGCTGGTCACGTGGAGGGAGGCGGGGTAAGAGAGGAGCAAGCTCTGCTAGTGATTGCTAGAGTAGGAGGAGAAAGAAGACGGTGGAGTTGGAGATAGCAGCAATTGAAAGAAAGGCTTGTTTCCTAGACTTCCTGTCATTATTTGTGCTGTTAATTTAACTGGTGTCATAATTGCTGTCCTGCATGCTGAGCTAGTCCGCACAGAATCGAGTTAAGGTATAGGGTGTCTCCTCTCTTTAGGGCTGAACTAGATAGGAGGAGGATTGGACTAAGAATAAAATGTAGGGGGCGGGGGATGGGCGGAAGGGGGAAAGGAAAAAAGGAGGTAATCCCTGTCGGTTACAAATGTCTATGTATGTTGCACTGATGATAGTTACTAAGCTTTCCTGAGCAAGGATAGGGTTTATTTGGAGTAACAGTAGAAAAGTCTGGACGGCTGCATGTAGGATTATGTGTATTATGCTGGGGGAATATTATAATCTGTGATGTGCATGTATAACATTGTAGAAGTATACTCTGCTTTATGGGATTTCTTTTCAGCTGAGGATGCTGCAACTGAAAAGAAAAAAAAGAGGCAAGGGCAGCCATTAGCATTAGGAGTGCAATGCTGGGGCGGGTACTTGGTGTGTGAATCATGCACCGATGAGAACATAGGAATGGACGGCAGTAGGTCATAAGATTCTGTGTGTATGAGAGAAACTTGCACCTGCTTTTTAAGCTGCAGTGAAAGATATAAAGATATATTAATGCCCTGGGTTCAGCTGCAAATAGTGGCTTTGACAAATAACTATGTGCACTAGGTTATTTTATTAATATTGAGAGATGCACGGAATATAACTGTAAAGACTTATTTATACTCTACCAAATTTATTTCCTTATCCCTCCTCTGATTAAAAGGAAAAATGGAGGTCAAGAGGAAACTAAATGCCAAATAAATAGAATATGGTTACAACAGGACAGGGAGTGAGGTTGTGTCCTGATGGGGTCCTACTAGACTGCTGGCTTGTGGGAGGGACTCAGAGGAGAGTGATGCCTGGGGAAGCTACCTAGAACAGAGGCTAGACTGTGTTAAAGGAATAAAGTAGGTATTTATTAAAAAGGCCTTCAAAGAATATACCTTGAGCAGTATAAGAGCCTGGCCGAGGCTACACCCAAGATGGACAATGGAACACATGTTTTCACACTTTTATAAGTTTTGGTCCATTTACATATTGGTGTTAATTGTCCAATTACAGCTTCAGGTTATGAAGTCCCATCTTCCTAGATTGCTCTCTTCAATTCGTTGTTGTTTATACTTTTTGGGCCTGAAGTTGCAATGGTGTCCTTGGCTCTCAGGCTGGAAAAGGATTGTTTTGTCTAACTAAACTGAGGAGAACTTGCTAACACTATATGAAGTTCAGAGTTATATACTAATGCAGTACAGAATCTGGGTAATATGAAAGCTAAAACTTAAGGCATCAAGAGGAGACCTTCCCACTCTTAGATGGTGCAGTTATAAATATTTTACTTCTTTTTTAGGGGGGAGGGGGAAATTTAGTCTTAACAAAAGCTGTTTACTGCAGCTTGTTTTGCTATCATCATGTATAGAGCTGCATTTGGAAAGAGGCTGAGGATTTGAGCCTGGGATAAAAGAAAATTTTATTTTTCTTCCTTTTTTGTGACTTTATTTGGCTATAGAATTATAGTTTATCTTGGTATGCCCTATGGATCTGACTGTCATACCCACTAAGAAAGTAAATAGAAAGGCTGGAAGGCATAGATTTTTTTCCCAAACTCTGGATGTTATTAAAGGTGAGCTAATGTGGGTGTGGGGCAGATCAGACATGTAGCATTAATTCTTATCTTTACTATGTGTTACATTATGTCAGGTTATAAGAATGCATCTATATGGCAAGGAATTTGATTAGTATTTATAAACATGGCTCACAGGCTCCCAACCGACTTGCTTTCTAAAATATTCGGGTCACAATGGTTTAAATTCTACTGCATTGCATTCAAAATCTAAATTGACTATCTGTATGTCTGCAGCCTGTGCCTGTCATACTTTCAGAAACAGAGGTGTAATATATATTTTTTACAAATGCTTAAAATAGCAAAGAATGCTTTTTTTTAGGCATTACAATTATGATATGCAATTAATAAAAATTGAGGTGCATGTTTACCTTTTGAGTCAAAAAAGGTCCCTGAAAAGCCCACCACTGTGAATTCCTAGAAGTCTGCTTGCCTATAATTTTTAATCACAGTAATTTCTAGTGTTGTATGTAGCTCTTCTGTCCAGCTAGTTCAAAACAGATTTTATATTTTCCATTTGTTTCAGCTTTTTCTTAATTTCTTAATTAAAGATAGGATATTAAAAGACTTTTGATGATCAGCTGTGTAAGAATTCAAGTTTGTATGCCTGTGTAGTTGTTCAAATCTTCTATTTTGATTGTGGTTCCATAGAACTAACAAGAAGAAACAGTTGTTTTAAAAGAAAGAGTTTTTTCCTTAAGACTGTTTCTTACTACTTATGACTGCCACCAATTCTAAGGACAGTTACTGGGTGTTTCTGTTTTGTCAGTGTATTTGTGTGTATTTACACCGAAAAGTTAAGTCTCCAGTAAGTATCAATACAAGACTGTGGATAAAACTGTACAAAAGTAGTAAATCTGGTATTTTAATACATTTTGAGAAGGATTTTTATGTATGTCTAATGGGTGAAATGCAAAATAGTTTGTTTGGAAAAAGAAAAGCAGCTTATGTTTATTGAGGGGGTGAGGGATACAGTTTTGTTATGGTGGGGTTAGGGGAGGTTTGTGGTGTTTTTTTTTGTTTTTTGGGGGTTTTGTGGGGTTTTTAAAGAGGTTTATGAGTTTTAAGGCCAAACTGTTTTACCAAGTAATGGCTGAGGCTAGTTGTAGAATATGAATCTTATGATTCTATGGTCTAGGTTTATTGGACCTTTTTAGATGTAGTTCACTGCTATGCTTAGCTTATATTCCTTGTCCTCACTTAATATACTGGTGTTGTTTTTCTTACTATTTTGTCTTCTAATAGATACAAGGCCAGCCTTTTAGAAGGCTATTATAGACAGTGTTCCTACATTGGTCTTTCAGTTAAAAAAAAAATAAATTAAAGAATGCCAAGGAAAGGTTTAGTTCAGCTAGTTATCAAGAAGATAGCTTTGGTATATTGGAGGGGAGAGATGTCCTGTTTAGAGCTGCTTTTTCAGTTCTATATTTACTTTAATACAGTGTCTGTATGTATTTTTGTTATGGAATAGCATATTTCAGTTGGAAGGTGGAATAAGCATAATAGGAGCTTCAGACAAAGTTTATTAGAGAAGCCCTGCTGCTGAATCACAGGGTGCAGAAAGGACTACCTTGCTTTCTAAACTCTTCAGAGAGGAGTCTAGATGTGGTTGGAGCCAATCTTGGCCCCAGACTTGGTCAAAAGTTTGTCTAAAGGATTGCATAGGTATAATTGAACCTTTATACAACTTTCTTCCACATGCTAAGGATGGCAAACCATTTATATTTATATAAATTTAAAAAAAAATATTTAAATTGATTATAATAATGAGTAGACAAAAAACCTTAATCAGAATTATTTACTACACAGTATGGATAGCTATAACTACTAGTATAGTGCACTGCTTATTAAATAAAAAAATTAAAAGCTGGCATAATTATTATTAAGTAGAGATTGATGTTACTCACCCATACCAATGACTGTGGCCAAACCTCTTTCACTCAGCTTTGAGGAGTAACCTTGAGGGGCATCCCCACTCAAGGGATGGATCTTCACACATCTTAGGGAGGTATGCTAGAAATCCTTCCTGTGCAAAAGTGGGACTGGCCTTTTATAGTATGAAGTGATTTGACTGTCAGTCATATGCATTTTTTTAAATTATCAGGCTTACTCAGAAAAATATGCTTTGTGCTTTTTTTATTCCCTGTACTTAACATGTAGCCATTTCTAGTGCTTTAGTTGGTTTTAGGTTTTGTGGGTTTTTTGGTTTTAATGCTAGTGCTTTATTTGACATATTTGCTGGTGGCAAAATAAGGACAATAGATAGTGTGAAAAACAGAGTTCACAATAACCCCAGAGGAGGGCAAAACATAGAAGAGTATAGAACATTAATTATTGGGGAAATTAGAGAAGCTGCTCCCAGGAATCAAAATGCCCATAAGGCATTTACTGAACAACATAAGAAGAAGGAGACTCCAACTGAATGGCTGGAGAGATTAAAAAGAAATATGAGACAGTAATCAGGAATAGACACTGATACAGAGGCTGGACAAATTCTTTTAAAAGTGACCTTTGTCACTCATGCTTGGCCAGATATAAGAAAAAAGCTAGAAATATTAGAAGATGGGCAAGATGGAGGATTGAATGACCTGTTAAAAGAAGCCCAAAAAGTATATGTACAGAAGGATGAGGAGAAAGCAAAGGCAAAAGCTAAAGTAATGGCAGCTGCTGTTGCTGAAGGAAACCATTGTGCAGACCCACTCCTATAAGGAGGTGAAGCCCCAATCAGGCAAAAACAAGGGGGACTGAAAGGAAGTTAAGGGGAACAGAGCTCCCTGAGAAAGAGGCCCTAAAAAGGAAAAAGGAGAGTTTTATAACCGGGGCCCAATCTGTCATTATTGCAAGGAAATTAGACACTTAAGAGGAAGCTGCCCACAGAGAGAAAAAGATCTGAATGTTTTTAAGGAAGTTTGAAAAACAGACGAATAGGGGGGTCAGGGGCTCTATCTCCTTGGGTCAAAATATCAGCAGGAGCCCTGGATAACTTTAAAAGTAGGTCCCCAAGAAGAAGAATTTGAATTCTTAGTAGATACAGAGGCAGAAAGGACACGTGTTTGTAGAATTCCAAAAGGATGCAAAAATAGCCAAAATACAATTCAAGTAGTAGGGGCAAAAAGAGAAGGATTTAAAGCACCAGTTATAAAACGTGATATTTGAAGGAACAAATAAAATAGGAATGGAGGATGTTTTATTTGTAACAGAAGCAAGATGTAATTTGCTGGGGAAGGATTTACAAGTGCGGTTAGGCATCAGGGTGCTTCCAGAAAGAGATAAAATGGTAGTCAAATTCCTCTGCTTAAAAGAGGAAGATGAAAAACAAATTGAAGAAGTAGTCTAGGCCAAGCCTGGAAATAAGGTCAAGTTAAACATAACCCCTTATAGTAATTTAAATAACCAACAAAGACTGCCCAATTTGGGTATGGCAATATCCACTCTCCTTTAAAGGGAGAAAAGGGTTGAAAACTGTAATTCAAGAATTAGTTAATGATAGAACTTTTGAACCGTGAATGTCTCCCTACAATATCCCTATATTACCAGTAAAAAAATCAAATGGGATATACAGGCTCGTCCAAGACCTGAGAGAAGTGTACAAAAGAACTATAGATCAATATCCAGTGGTACCTAATCCCTACACACTATTAAGTAAAATCCCCCCATCACATTAGTGATTCAGTGTGATCAATCCTAAAGATGCTTTTTAAGCTTGTCCCCTCACAGAAGAAAGCAGAGATATATTTTTTTTCGAATGAGAAGATCTCAATACAGGGAGAAAGCATCAATTTAAGTGAACAAAATTACCCCAAAGATTTACTGAATCCCCTAACTCATTTAGACAAAGTTTAGAAGAAGTATTACAACTCTTTCCTATTGTACCAGAAGGAAAACTTATCCAATATGTGGATGATTTACTCCTTTCAGGAGAGGATGAAGAGAAAGTCCGAGAATTCACCATATCATTACTAAATTTCTTGGGAAACCAAGGGCTTCGGGTATCGAGAGAAAAGCTTCAATTTGTAGAGAATGAAGTAAAACACGTAGGGCATATAATAAGCCAAGTGAGCTGGCGATTAAATCCTGAAAGGATTACAGAAATAACCTCACTCCCCCAGCCAAAAACTAAAAAAGAAATCAGAAAACTCTTGAGCTTGTTAAGATATTGTAAGATATGGATAGAAAGGTATACCCACGCTGTTAAATTCCTATTTGAAAAACTAATAAAGGATGAAAAAGATAAACAGAGATTTGAAAATTTGAGACAAAAGTTAATTACTGCTCCTGTGCTAAGTCTCCCTGCTTTAGATAAACCTTTTTACTTATTTGTGGATGTAGAAAATGGGGTAGCCCGTGGAGTCCTAGCCCAAGAATGGGGGGGCCCAAGAAACCAGTGGCTTACCTGTCATAATTGTTAGACCCTGTTAGTAGGGAGTGGCTCACCTGTATCCAGGCGGTAGCTGCCACTGCCTTACTAGTAAAAGAAAGCAAAAAATTATCTTTTAGAAGAAAATTAAAAGTGCACACCCCACATGCCGTTAGAAATATTTTAAATCAAAAAGCTGAGAAATGGCTCACTGACTCTCAAGTTTTGAAATATGAAGCTATTCTCATAGATTAAAATGATCTAGAGCTAGTTACAGATAAACACCTCAATCCTGCCCAGTTTTTATATGGAGAATCAGTAGAACTAGTGCATGATTGCTTAGAAATGATAAACTATCAAACCAAAGTGAGAGAAAATCTGACAGACAAACCCGTTGGGGGGGGGGGGGAGCGATTATACATTGATGGGTCCTCAAGAGTAATTCAGGAGAAGCGAATGTCAGGATATGCTATAGTGAATGAGGAATTGATAACCATAGAAAAGAAAAAGTTACGTCTCAGCTGGTCAGCCCAAGCGTGCAAGTTATATGCTTTGAAACAAGCCCTTAAAATAATAGCACTAAAAAGAGGGACTGTGTATACTGATTCTAAGTATGCCTTTTGAGTGGTACATACTTTTAGGAAAATTTGGGATGAAAGAGGATTGCTAAATTCAAAAGGGAAAATACTAGTCCATAAAAGGCTTATCTCAGAAGTATTAGAAGCATTGCAATTGCCAAAGGAAATTGCTGTTGTGCACGTTTGGGGACACCAGAAAGGAACCACCTTATAAAAACAGTGAAAAACTTAGCAGATTTAAAGGCTAAAAATGTAGCGGAATCTGGAGAAGAGAACATAATGATGATCCTAACTCCCACTGAAGAAATTCAAGATATACCAATATTCAGTGAAAACAGAGGAAAGGAAATTCCTATAAATAGGAGCAAAAAAGGACAATAAAGGGAAATAGGTGTTATCTGATGAGAGACAGTTATTAAATAAACCACTAGCAAGGAAAATATTAGGAAGCATACATAATAAGACTCATTGGGGTACCCAAGCACTGAGTGATCAGTTCCAGAAAAATTAGGTTTGCATAGGGATTTTTAGACTAGCTAAGCAAGTAACTGAAAAGTATGTGATATGCCAAAAAATAAACAGAAAAGTCATGAGAGGAGCATGTCAAAGAGAGCAAGAATTAGCCTTGCAACCCTTTCAGAGTATCCAAGTAGATTTCACTGAACTCCCCCAGGTGCAATGGTGGAAATTTTTGCTAGCAATAGTAGTTCATTTAGCCCATTAGGTAGAGAGGGTACCAGTAGTTTAAGCTATTGCCAATGTGGTAAGCAAAACTCTTAGAACTAATCATTCCCCAGTATGGAATAGTAAATAACATCGACTCAGACCAAGGAACTCATTTCACATCAAAAGTACTTCAGCAGGTGGTCCAAACTCTGAGTATAGGAGTTGCACACTCCATGGCATCCACAAAGTTCGGGGTGGGTTGAAAAGATGAATCAAACTCTCAAGAGAACTCTAACTAAATTGATGATTGAAACCCAGATGTCATAGGTCAAATGCCTACCCCTAACTTTGTTGAGAATCAGAACACAGCCCTGATCATATTTAAGGATTTCACCTTATGAAATGATGTTTAGTTTACCTTTTCTGATTTCACCAAAGTATTACCACTTATGAAGAAGGGGAGGACAGTGTCAAAAATGCGTTCTGTCTATAGCACAAGCTCTAGAGGAACTGCAGGAAAAGGGAAGAATCCCTCAGAATGCTACCCTAAATTTCAAAATTCATAATGTTTATCCTGGGGACTAGGTAATAGTTAAATCATAGAAAGACCAACCTTTAATCCCTTAATGGGAAGGTCCCTTTCAGGTATTGCTGTCCACTGAATCAGCTGTACGAACTGCAGTGAGACTGGACTCACGCTAGCAGAATAAAAGGACCAGTAGAGGAACCCCACAGCTAGATCATCACTTCCACAGAAGGACTAAAAATTACTCTAAAATGGAACACGCGGGCTTAATGTGGCAAGTAAACTACAGACATCCACACATCAATCTAAACTGGGAGGGAGTTCCCCATGGGCTTTATCGATTCTTTTGTATTCCCAAAGGCCAGAGGCTTTTCAAACTCCAGGGTAGTAATTTACTACCTCCCCAATCAGGGGATCAGGGTTATATAGATTACCAACCACTGGATCCATAGGCAATCCTAGAGTTTTTGCTTTAGCCTGTGACCTACAAAAAGAAAACCCCTCAGTTCTCCCTGCTGAAACATCTCCCAGATTTATTCCTAGTCACATACCCTGCTTAAAACACCCTAAGATGAGACACTCAAACTGGGTACAATGTCAGTGTGAAAATTGTGGCCAGCTCTGATGTTGTAGCTCCCCCAAGCAACAAGCGTGTTGCAAAATTTGTCGAGAGAAAAGTTCAAACACAAATCAAGGGTAAGTACCAATTTTAACACTGTTGTAGAGTTGAATAGATGCTTCCCAATACTCACGAGCTATCAAAAGCTGAGTCAGAAGCTGTAGTAAATCAAAAACAGGGACCATATTTTAAGTGCAGACAACAATTCCATATGGTGGGGAGGTAGCAAGGCCCTATTCTGTAAGTAAAATTAATAAGTGCTGTCTGACTACAAAAAGAACCACAATACAAGAAAAGCAAGTAACATAGATAATTTTGTAGCAAGGAGATAAAGAGGCAAGGCCAAATGAACCACTATACTCACCACCAAGAAGATCATACTTACATGCTGTGGGCAGCAATCCCATCAGGCATAGAAGGTAGGGGTACACGTTATACTGGACTCCTGTTACTCCTTAGTCTTTTCCTCCTTAGGAATCTAGATGATCCATGTTACAAATGCAACAGACTGCTGTACCATGGAAAAATTCAAAGTTCTTATTTTAGCTTTCATACCTTTCTCAGCCACCACTGTTATAACTCATCCAATGTAGACACATGCCTACAAAATAGCTGAATGTATGGGGTTACAAAATTTCTAGGGTCAAAACCTAGATGCCCATAGGGAGACAAATGAGTTTGTTTCTCCATGGGTCAAACCCGAGAATAGAAAAAAGAACGAGATTTGATGTAAGACAATACGGGAGCAGATAATGATGAGCAGAGAAAACAGAAACCCACCCCAAAGCCAACTCCACTCAGAGGTTTATATGCAAAACTCAAACAACAGCTAGAAAATAAAATAGAAATACCAGAGTTAAGAAAAAACTTGTTTGTAGATCTGAGAGAAGGAATCAGTAAAAAAACTAAATGTAACTGTTAGGTTTGTAGGAAAGCTTTAATGTCCAAAAAGTAGCCATAGAAGGATAGTAGCCTGAGCCCAGTTGAACTTCTCAAATAGAACAGAAACAACATAAAAAGAAAAAAACGGCCAGAAAAGTAGATATTAAGTTCAGAAATACTAGGAGAGGAGTGCCTCTGGCATATAGGAAAATAATTCCTAGACAGTATAAGACAAACCTCCTGTAAAAGATATGAAGTTTATAATAGAACCTTCACATAGTAGATCCCTGAAAAAACAACACAATATTAGGCCCAGGAGAAGAAAAATAATTGTAAATATGAGAAAATAATTAAACTTTTCTTGTGTAATGACCCTGAGAAAAAACCCTATTATAAGATCCCTGAAATATCTACATTTTAGGAAAACATGAATAACCAAGGTAAAGAGTACTAGAAAGCACCAGATGGCTTATTCTAGATATGTGGGAAAAGGGCTTATCCAAAACTTCCTCCCCTAAGGAAAGGAAGTTGCACTCTAAGAATTATACAACCAAGATTTTTCCTGTTACCAAACCAAGATGGAAATAATTTGAGAATACCAATACACAGTGCCTTAAAAAGAAACAAGAGAAACCTAATCAGAGAAATTAGGAGACACCAAAAGTAGGGCAATGAGGAGTAGCCTCCTGAATGAATAATACAGACATATGGTCCAGCTACCTGAGCACAAGAAGGGAGTTAGGGATATTGAACCCAAATTTATTAACAAAGAGCTAGTATCTGTAATTAGTGAACACATTTCTTGTGGTTTCTGGAGATTTTTTTGTTTTGTTTTTTCACCAAGGTATCTCAGCCTCTTGATCTTCCTCTTGCTTATAGACTAGAGGAGGAAAAATGCAGTTTGGAAAGTGATAAAAAGTTTATAATGCAGTACTGAATTTACCTGAACTGAAATGAAGAATGCATCCTTTAGGAACCTGCAGAAGACCACTGTCAGAAGTGGTTTAGTACTTCTGCAAAATTTAGTTAATGGGATCATAGATAAAATTGACTGAAATGAGCTGTAGAAGAGGCTTTTAAGAAAACAATCAGATCTCCTCCCCCACTTCTTGCAAGAGGAGAATTTTTAAGATTGTAATGTGTTGGCTACATCTGTCAATATTTTCTCTAACTTTTTTCACCAATGTGATACATCAGGTATCTTTCTGAGATTGCTTTAGTTGTTGCAGATGACAGAGAATGTTATCTATTTGCACTATTTATGAGGATGACTGACTAATGCCGGCATTGTTGCATTGTTTGCTCATCAGATATTTCAAAGAGATGCAGTCCTGTGTCAAAACTCTGATTGGATAAATTGTCCACCTTGTAACCTTTCTCTAAAAATCCTTTTTCTCTTTCTCTGATTCTGCTGCACTTCTGTATTTTTCTTTCTCTTCCTGGGTTTCTCAGTCTCCTTTGGACCAAATTCTTTTGGGATCCTCCCTCTTGGGGAGCCCTGCTTATCTCAGTTCTTTAGTTTTGAAGAAAACTCCCGAGCTCGTTATAATCTTGTTTCTAGTGTTTATTAGAAGGTCATCACAAAACTTGACAGGTCTCTCCAGACTGGCTGCACCAGCTTAATTCTTTGCAATCTGATGCATTTCTTTCTTCTGATGGTACAATAAGGCCTTGTGGCTCACTTTGTGTTTGATAGCACAAAATGGCCCCGAATTACATAGTTCTTTTATCTTTATACTTATTCTTACCTAATTAACAATAGACACGTATATTATTTTTCTTAATGACCCAATGACCCATCTTCTGTATGCTGCATTGTGGCATTTTCTAACCAGTCACTTACTGTTGGAGTCTGAGATACAGACTGTGTGCCCTTGCTTTTAATATTTAGTTTCAGAATTCAAAGAAACACTGAATTTCATATAATATGAAATTCATGTGCATGTTTTCATGGTGATACATGAAAACAAATGTTAAAGTTAGATAGGAAATGTGTAAATGTGTAGATTAGAAAGTTTCTTAAATCACTGGGTGAAAAAGTAGTTTAGAGAACAGGAGACAAGATGGAGGATTTAGGGTGTTGTCTCTTGTCCTTCTTCTTCCTTCTTCATGTTCTTCTCCTAGGGGTTTTTGGGTAGTAGTAAGTGATTGGGTAGAAAATGTCACAGTGCAGCACACAGGTGTTGGGTCATTGGGTCACTAAGAAAAATAATTTAGTTGGCATCTGTTAATTGGGTAAATGGACATATAAAAGACCTTGAAGAAGATCTTTGTTAGCCATTTTACCCCTTTTCTATCATAGTGCACATAGCTCCTTGTACCTTGTAATGCTGATAAGAAAAAATAAACAACTGAGACCGAACGAAAAGAAAAAACCGCCTCCCTCTCATCAATCTTCAGTTCAAAGGGAAAAAGAACCCAAATCAAAAAGTCCCCTATACAGACAACTTACTATTACCCAAAAACCTCTAGAAGAACATGAAGAAGAAAGGACAAGAGTTAACACCCTAAATCCTCCATCTTGTCTTCCGTTCTCTAAACTTTTTCACCTAGTGACTTAATAAAACTTTCTAGTTTACACACTTATACTTTTAGCTTTTTCTATCTAACTTTAACAGTTGTTTTCATGTATCACCATGAAAACATGCTCATGAATTTCATGTTATATGAAATTCAGTGTTTTTCTGGATCTTAGAACTAAGTATCAGAAACAAGGGCACACACTCTGTATCCCAGACTCCAACACACCTGATCATTTTTTTCAGTAGTTGTTGATGCTTTGAACCATCATAATGGGGATATTACTTTCTGAAAAGTATATATTAAAGTTGCAACTATAACCTAAAAAAGGAAGAATTATAAAATGTCAGTCACTGTTCAATTTCAGTGATTTCTTCATATAGTTTCCTCCCCCTTAACCTAAGAACCTTGTAGACTGCTGGGAGGGTGGGGGGCAAAGAGGAGGTGCAGTTTGCAGCAGTTATGCCAAGGAGAAAGGAAGAAAAAACATCACAGTGCCAAGAAACCTTCCAGATACTAATCTCCAAGAAGCAAAAATAATTTAATAACAGCTTGTATGGAATATTTATTTATTTATTTATTTGTTTGTGTTAGTTACTAGTTCATGTAGCAAATGCTTCAAAAGTTTCATTGTTCCTTGGACGGGAAAAATTAGACCCTTTTTTTGGTTTAGATTTATTTAATTTTTTTCGGAGCTATTATGGAAAATTTCCAAATATGTAAATATTGAGGATATTGTAGATGTAAATAAGTCAGAGGTGATTTCTATTGTCATTTATCAGACAAGGATCTTTCTACATCATTTTTCTGCTAGTTTATCCCTGCAGCATTTGCCTATGCAAGGAGAAATGTCTAGGTTATTTGAATTCCTCTTTGTAGAGGGTTTGGTATAGGATATATGAGGAGTATCAAATTTAATGCTTGAACTGGTTAATTTGCTAATCTGTTTTTTTTTTTTTTATTGTCTGAATTTTCTAGCACTGCTTTCTGAGCCTTTTTAAACTCCTAAAAAAAATCAATTTAGTATGTAAAGCAAATTTATTTCTTATAGAATGAAAATGGAATAGAAAATAAAAATAATTATTAACAATTGGTAATGCTATCCTTTGTCAGCTGTAACTCAAAATGTTTGAATTATATAGTTCCTTGAACATTGTATAACAAGTCCATGAATCATTTAATTTTCTCAGAGGCTGGTTTATCATAGGGAATGTTATACACCCACTCAATGCCATGTTCTTTGGCTCAGGTATCTATGAGGTTGTTTCAGAAATGAGTCCTGTTGTCCAACTCAACTCTTTCAGGGGTGCTATGTCTCCATAAAACTTGTTTTTCAAGGCTCAGGTTAGTATTCCAGACAGTTGCATGGGTTACAGGATACGTTTCCAAACACAGAGTAGTTGCTCTCACCATTGTAAACTTGCCACGGCTGGTTCATGGTAGGGTGATATAATCAATCTGCCAGGCTTCCCCATACTGATATTTCAGCCATTGTCTTTTATACCAAAAAAGCTGCTTGGCTTGTTTGATTATGGTACATGTTTTGAAATCATGCATAACTTGTGGAATCGTGTCAATGGTCAGGTCCACCCCTTGATCATGAGCCAATTTGTATGTTGCATCCCTTCCTAAATGTCCTAATGTGCCATGGGCTGATCAAGGCTTCAATTCTGGCAGCCCAGTCCACCTGCTTGTTGTTTCAGTGTTCTTCAGTGGCCCAGCCCTTGGGTATGTGAGTATTTACACAATGTACTTTTACAACCAGGTTCTCTGCCCAAGAAGCAATATCTTGCCACAGTGCAGCAGCTCAGATAGCTTTACCCCTATGATGACAGTTATTCTGTTTCCATTGCTGCAACCACCCCCATGAGGCATTTGCTACTATCCATGAGTCAGTATAGAGATAAAGTATTGGTTGTTTTTCATGTTCAGCAATATCTAAAGCCAGCTGGATGGCTTTCACCTCTGCAAAGCTACTTGATTCACCTTCTCCTTCAGCAATTTCTGAGACTTGTCATGTGGGACTCCACACAGCAGCTTTCCACCTCCAATGTTTTTGCACAATATGATAGAATCCATCTGTAAACGGAATATTGCTTTTCATTTTCTGGTAATTTATTATACAGTGGGGCCTCTTCAGCACAAGTCACCTCCTCTGGTGATACTTTGAAGTTTCTGCCTTCTGGCCAGTCCATGATCACTTCCAAGATTCCTAGGTGTTTGGGGTTTCCCACTCAAGGCTGTTGCATTATGGGTGTGACCTATTTACTTCTTGTAGCATCAATTGCATGATGTATAAATGGGTTTAATTTGATCTCTCAGGTTTACAGGAAAATGTAATCTGTAAATTATACTTTATGAGCTCATCAGGAAACAAACACATCAAAAAAGGGCTCAATTGCTTTGCACAGACTAGTCTATCATGTGATGTCACTAATTCATCTCTTTAGTCATGAGGTTTCTCACTCGCAAGTTCTCTAATTCATAACTTTCAATTCACAATTTACAACTTGTAAATTGCGCATCTATGAGCAAATAGATACCTAGCTGGCAGTGAGAGTGCTCATCCTCCTTGGTCATGTTGTGGGCATCCCCTGACACACTGGGAAGCACAAAACCCTCAGCAATCTAGCTGCTGTGATCCACTTCAAAACTTTTTGGGTAACCTGATGTTTTATACTTTCCTGCTTGGAATTTTGGTCAACACCATTCCCATAAGTTAGCAGTTTCTGATGAAACTGCCAGACACTCAATATGCAAAGATGATGGCTGCAGGAGACAATAATCTGCAGGTGATAAGGGCTGCATAACGATCCTTTAGCTCTTTCTGGCCACCTCTCCTGCATATGTGGTGCTCTTGCTTTGACCTAATGGCACTGCTCCCAGCATACATCAGGCCTTAGCATGAGCTGTTAGCCAAAATCTCAGCAGTTGAGTGAACAGACAGACCCTCCATTTGAACATCCAGTCCAGGATGGTTGAGGTGCCAAGCTGTGCTTCAGTACCTAGTACTTCTGAAGCAGTCTGAACCCCTGCTACTAGGGTTTTTTTTTTTCAGTTAGAGTGTAATGGGCCTCAGATCCTCTGTATCCCTGTCTCCAAAACCCTAAAGTTTGACATTGAATCTCTCCAGGTACTTTCTTCCAGAGGCTCCAGGTGAGACCATGGTTCCTGGCTGCAGTGTAAAACATATTTCCACATTTTGTCCTATCCAGACAGGCCCAAGCACTACTGCACAAACTATTTTGTGTTGAATTTCTTCAAAGACTTGTTACTATTCACAGCCCCATTTGAAACCATTGTCCTCTGCATCACTCGATAGAGAGGGTTTATGGTCAGGTTATAATCTGGAATATGCCTTCTCCAAAAACACCATAATGCTTAAGAAAGCTTGTGTTTCTTTTTTGCTAGTCGATGGAGACACAGTTGTTATTTTATTGATCACATGCATTGGTGTCGCTCTATTGGGAATGGTGAAAAGAACGACACAGATTCTTTTGTGGAGTCGAACTGGAAAATTTCTCTCGGTTTATTACTTCAGGTCTTTTTTATAGACCGATACGTGAAAAGTACAGAAAAGAAAACTTATTGGTTAGTAAACTAACACATCACCATCATTGGTCAGTGGGGTATACCACCCCTCGACCTTCTCTTGCAAGAAAACAAGGAACAGACAAACAGCACCTGCAAGGCTGTTTTCTATCTCTGAGGATTGTTTTAATTCCTCCTTATGAATTCTCAGGCCACTTTCCCAGGCAAGACTGAGAAAGTTATGTGGCCTGCAATTTCACAGGCACTATGCTGCCTGCTTCACAGTTAGCATCCATACATTGGGATATGGCAATGCTCATCTTGCTATTGTATTCCTAAAAACTGAATCTGCTGTGAAGGTCCATTGATCTTGCTTTGTTTTATAGCAAAACTAGGAAAAAGAATAATCTGGATTATTTTGAAAGCTTTCTAAAACACATCCTCTGCTCTGTTGCCCTGCATGATGATGTAATCAGTATATTGCAGATGTTATCACAGAATATCTCAAGTTGGAGGAAACCCATAAGGATAAATGAGTCCAACTCCCTGTTTCTCACAGGACTACCTCACACTGAACCATATGACTAAGAGCATTGTCCAGATGTTCCTTGAAATCTGTCAAGCTTGGTGCTGTGACCACCTTCTTGGGGAGCCTGTTCCAGTGACCAATCATGCTCTCATTGAAGAACTTCTTAATATTTGGTTTGAACTTCTTGTGATGCAGCTTCATTTAATTTCCTGGGTCCTATCGCTGGTCACCAAAGAGAGATCAGCACCTCCCCCTCTGCTGGCCCCTTTGAGAAAGCTGCAGACTGCAATGAGTTCACCTCTCAGCCTTGTCTTCTCCAAGCTGAACAAACCAGGTGACTTCAGCTGCTCCTCGTAAGTCTTGCCCTTGAGGCCTTTCATCATCTTGGTCACCCTCCTCTGGACATACTCTAGTAGTGTGTTGACCTTGTCATATTGAGGACCCCAAAACTGCACACAGTACTCGAGTTGGGGCCACACCAGTGCAGTGTAGAGTGGCACAATAACCTCCCTTGACTGACTAGCTATGCTGTGCTTGATGTACCCAGGACATGGTTTGGCCTTTTGGCTGCCAGAGCACACTGCTGACTCATATTCTACTTGCCATTGACCCAAACCTCCAGATGTCTTTCCAGGGGGTTGCTCTTCAGCCTCTTGTACCCCAGTTTGCATATATAACCAGGATTACCCTGTCCCAGGTGAAGAATCCAGCACTTGCTCTTGTTAAATTTCATACAGTTGGTGATTGGCCAGCTCTCTAGTCTAACCAGATCTCTTTGTTAGGCCTCTCCACCCTCACGGGTGTGAACAGCTCCCCATAGTTTTGTATCATTGACAAACTTAATGTACATTTGACTCCTGAATGCAATCATTCTTAAAAACATTATAGAGCACTGGGCTTTAAATTAAGCCCTGGGAACCCCACTGGTGACTGGCCACCAGCCTGATGTAACCCTATTTACTATAATTCTTTGAGCCTGACCCATCAGGCAATTGTCCACCCAATGTTTTATGGACTTGTCTAGCTGTGTGCTCGGCAGTTTCTCCAGAAGGAACCTGTGAGAGACAGTATCAAAAGCTTTGCTAAAATCCAAACCCACCACATCTATTTACTTCCCTTGATCAACTAGATGGGTGAACTTGTCATAAAAAGAAATTAAGTTGGTTAAGCAGGACTTTTCCCTCATGAACCTGTGCTGACTCTGACCAATGACTGTTGTCTCTTAAGTGTTTTTCAGTAACTCTCAGAATAACCTTCTCCATAATTTTACCAGTCACTGAAGACTGACAGGCCTGTAATTACCAGGGGCTTCTTTACACTTCTTGAAAACTGGGACTTCTTCAGACTCCCAAAGCTGTTTTAAAATAATGAAGGGAGGTCCTGTAATGACATTGATCAACTGTTTTAGTATCCTGGGATGAATCCCATTGAGCCACATAGATTTATGTGCATCTAGTTGTAGCAGCAAGTTTTGAACAAGTTCAGGGTTGTCTGGGAGTTTATCATCCCCCTCAGTCACAGTCTTCCAACACAGGAGCCTCATCTTTTTCCAGTGCAATCTGGATCAGCAAATGGTGGAGCTGTGCTTCCACCCCTGGGGCAATCAGTTCCAGGTGTACTGGACAACCCTCCAAACGAAAGCAAACTGTGGCCTGCACTCTGCTGCCAAAGGAATTGAGGAAAATGCATTAGTGATATCAGTTGTGGCACTACTGGGCTACCTTTGACTCCAGTTTGTATTGGAGTTTCAACATGTTCAGTACACCAGCAGTCAGTGGTGGTATGACATCATTCAGACCATGATAGTCTGCTGTTCCCCTCCACCCTCCATTAGATTTTCACATGGGTCATATGGGACCATTAAAGGGTGATAGAATTATGCTGATCATTCCTTGGCTCTCCAGCTGCCAAATCAGCTTATGAATGGGAACCAGGGAGCTTTGGTTGGAGTGATATAGTTGCCAGTGCACCATTATGCTGGCAATCAGTACCTGCTGTCTTTAACTTGCAGCAAACCCTCAGCAGAAGGATTCTCTGAGAGACCAGGCAGGCTAAACAGTTGTTTAATCTCTGCACTCAAGGCAGCTATACCAAAAGCACACTGATACTCTTTTGGGTCTTTGAAGTACCCTCTCCTGGAGTAGTCTATGCCAAGAATACATGGAGCCTTCAGACCAGGTACAATAGGATGCTTTTGCCACTCATTCACAATTACGCTTACCTCAGCCTCCAATGCAGCCAGCTATTGGGATCCCCCTGTTGCTCCAGAAATACAGATGAATTCTGCCTCTTTGTAATCTGATGGTATTAGGGTGTACACTGTGCACCAGTGCCCACCACAAATATATACTCTTGTGACACCGTGCTAGGCCATCAAACCCACACAGTCCAGTACACCTGATTTCTCCTTTCTTCTGCTTGTCCAGAGGTAGGGCCCCTCCATTCCTGCTTAGTCTTCATTCCTTGATTTTTTCTAACTGCAAACCAGAAATCCCTTAATCAGGGTCAGAAGTACTATCTTTGCCCAAAAGACACTAGAGCAGTAATGTTCCTGGATGGCTGCAGCAATTGAAAGAAACTGACCATGCTGTGCAAACAAAGCCAGTTTATTACACTAATCACCAGTATTTATAGTTCTTCTGCACAAAATTTTCCACTCAGACCCCCTTGCTCCTGTTCCCTTAGCAACACAATCTTTTTGGTTATCAAGTCTCTGTTGCATCCTTTTGTGCCAACAATGCCCTTGTTACATCCTCTCTCATCAGAGTGGGCAGACGTGGTGTCTTCACCTCTTGTTCTTGCCTTCAGTTTATCTCTCCCACGGCTTCCACTGTACCATGGCCAGGAGGTCTGCGGCACTACCCAGCTCAGCTTCTGTAGCTGTCTGATCTTCCACATCTCCCCCTTTCGGTTCAACAATCATTATTTGCTTTATCAATTTATTAATTAATTTCTGAATACATTGAATCAAGTAAGGCAGGTATAGCACTATAATTAGTAGCATCTCTAATACAAAAATTCTCATTTCAATTAATTTTTTGACTCATCTAGTGATCCCCCAGTTTCCAAAAAGGTTGTTAAACTAATCACTTTTACTATTTCTAATTTGGCTGTATTATCTTGTAAAGCGTTAATACTTGCATTAATAGACTGTTAATTATCAGAAAGGTTTATGCAACTGTCGTGCTTTTAAACCAGTAACTAAAAAAAATTACTTATTTCCTGCTGTGAGATATGGATTAGAGCAAGAGCAAAACAGGCTTAGAACTTAAAAAGGAATAAAGAAAGTTTATTAACAAACTACAAGAATAAGAACACCAGAATAAACTTACAGAAAACCCTTTTTATCCCCTACTACCCACCATTCCCTTGTTCACATGACAACAGAGACAAAAGCTTTGGAACTTTAGTGGTTAAAACAGTCCCAATTCCTGCTACAGTCTTTTCATCAGTCTTTGTAGAGAAACAGAAGTCTCTTTCTGTTAATCTATGGAGTGTCTCACAAGAAAACTATTTCTGTTATAGTTTTCTATTTCCCTGATGTCAGCTGCCCAGAAATCCTGTCATCAGAGCTCACTCCTCCCATCTCACCTCACTCTGAGGTGTGTATGGGCCAATGAGTCTAGGGATGTCATTTTAAGGATGAGTTATTCAAAGGCAAAAGTCTTCTTCATCTGTCTCTGTGAGCTCCACTGGAAAACAGTTTTCTCATTGCCCCCCAAGGCTTCAAATTTTCACTTCACTCTGTTCCAGCACTTCACTGTATCACAATTACTCTACTTTTTACTCAAAATCTACACTTTGAACACTCTATTCCTCCCTATATACTCTGTCATGAATTAAAGGAGTTTTTTCAAGACCTTATTGTCCATCTCCATAGCTTTAACAGAAAAATATTTCAGCTTATAAAGCATCTCCTTATTCTCTACCTTTTCTGAAGCTTCTTTTCTTTACTGTCTCTGATAGTTTATAAAGTCTCTTTACATGTTGATTACTCTCTTTTTCTCTCTGTGGATAAAAGGATTAATCTGCAAGTCTCATCTGGGTAATGAAAAGGTTAAAATCTTGCCCAGGCTTGTAGATAGTTCTGTGATCTTTGCCAGAGCAGCAGCTGGAGCTGTCTTCGATAGAAGATTCTTCATGGCTGCTCTGGAGAGTGTGGTTGCTGTCTCAGCCTGCCACAGGTCCAGAGCTTTTTTTCCTTTCTTTACTCAGCAGTCTCTGGTGAATTCCGTCACGGCAAAAACTGCAGCCAAGCCAGGAACTGGCCTGGCCCGGCCAGAGCCCGGGGCAAGCCCCCGCAGGCCCCCATTTCCCGGGCTGGGAGCCGCTGGGCCCAGCCCAGCCCCCGCCCAGCCGCATGGCCGGGCAGGGAATGGGAGGCCAGCCGGAGCTCTGTTACCTTTCACAGCCAGGAAACAAAGAGAAGAAAAGTGCCCTGACTTTACATCTTAAGGAGGTGTTTACAAGTTGACTTCACTTTTTAATGGTTAAAACTGCTGTCAATTCTTAGAAATGACTGATAATTGGTCAGGAGGAAAGACTCCCATCAGCCACCAGCAGTTTCAACTTCCCTAGCTCCCAAAGCTATCTTAAAGGTAAAGCCACCCCATGACAGCAACACATTTTATCAAAATCTTTACATCTATGCTTGTGTGTTAAAAGCAAAAAATCAATAGTGATTCAATTCTGCAATGTAGCATGTCTAATTGAATCAACATCAGTTAACAATCTTGTTAAAGCAAGCGAAGTAGCATTAGTTTGTTAACTAGTAGCCTAGTCTGTTTAACAATCCTAGTGTCTTTTTGGCCGCTACTCCTGGAACAAAGAAGGAGGCAGCCCAACGTCATTGTAGTGACTAAAAATTGAGGTTATCATTGCAGTCAGGGGTAAATGCATGAATACTGCATTTCTTTTTCTGTGGAAATATATGTTATGAAATCATGAATGTATTAGGTGTTAACAGTGAGAGTCGTCAAACAGCAGGGGCTTTTCTTAATATGCAATGGAATAGCATCTCAAGCTCTGACTCTACAAATAAAAACCACTCTTGTTGGTAATGATGATGGAGCATCAGTAAAGCAAGAGATTTTGGTGGAAGTGTAATTACACCAGGTACTCTCATTTCTGAATATGGGTTGGTTTGAGGAAACATCCCCTGTTTTAGATTGGTTGGACCCAGAATAATTAAATTTAACACAAAGGTCCATTTTTACAGATCCTAAAAGTTCTAATTCTTGGAGCTCAAGGGTTGCGTGAAGGAGATATGGGACCCATTGGTCCCAAGCATCGGCATGATTTTCATAATGAAGAACATGAGCCAAAGGGGGATGTGGCCATGTATTTAAAGGTAAGCTAACAAGCGAAGTAGAAAAGGGGTTTTCAGGAGAGGCCGTAGCCAAACATTAAGTATCTTGTCCTGTTAAATTGGTTAAAGTTATCCATACATTTGTTTTTGGTTGATTAATGGGTCAAGTAAAAGTAACAGGAGAAAGTACTAATACTAAAAAATCCTTTGTTAGCGTAAGCCAAATATTACTTTGAGGTAATGGCGATAGAGGGTTCCCCATTGTTGCTGTGGGAGGAGTTAGAACTAACACTACAAAACTTATTAACAACAGCAAGCCACTGCTCGCTTGATAATTCCTGATGTTTGGGCAAACCATATCGATGCCCACATGTCACAGTTGCATCTAGCTTGTAGCTGCCAAATAAATTTGACTATATAGGACCCCCAAACTCAACCAGCCTAGAAGTAAAACAAGCCCCTGGATGGGGCAGGGATGGGTTGGATTCAAACCCAAGCAGAGACCTCAGCTAATCATGTTCAATCCAGAAAGTAGACATATCACTGGTCAAGGAGCTGGGACGGTGCTAAAACCTTGGCCAATCAGTTGTCTAGACCCAGGAGTTTTGAACCGACTATATAAGTAGTTTCCAAACAATAAAACCATTGCTGTTTGTCTCATGATCAAGAGGACTTGAGTTGTGATGTTTCAATCCGCTCCCGGGGGACCCCTCTGTCCTACCCCCCATGGTGAGAGCCCTGCTCTTCACGGAACACGGGCACAGGAGAGGTCCTGGAGTGGATACAACACGGACTCAAAGTATCTAGACAGAGGAGGCCCAAATTTGCTGGAATAGTCCCAGTTTTATTGCACGTCATCCATCCGGGGCAAGAGAGAGACCAAAAATGCCCTGGGTCTTATCTCTTATACTAGGGGGCGGGGGTGATAAGGGGACATGGGAGTTACAGCCAATGGGATAGGGGGAAGGGAAAAGGTTCTCAGGTAGGAACTAACATTACACAGACCAAAGGTGAGTTTTACCCTTGGGATATACCAAGATTTTTTAGATGCACTACAACACCTCACCCTTTTCTATTATACAAAAATAAGAAAGAAAAAAAACCCAAAAAAACTTCAGCTTATTTTGTCTTTTACCATGAGCTTGCCCACCACTCACAATTGGTGGGCCGATTAGATTTGCTTCTGTTGGCTAGTTCCATGTGGTTAGCTTCTAAGGTAGTAGAAATTACACTACTAAGGGCCTTTAAAATTAAACAACGGACAATTCCAAATGCTAACACAATCAAAAACAAAATAACAAAAAACAAGATTGTTTTGATTATTGAAGTCCACCATCCTGTGAGTCCCCAGCCTTTGAACAGCTCACTAAACCAGTCCTCAGTTTCTTGCTTCACTTGTCCGATCAAGTTATTCATCTCTCGGAGGGCTCCATGGATGTTGGGAACTTTTGAGGTCAAGTTCAAACAGCAAAGTCCTTCAAACTCCTGGCATTCATGTCCATGCAGAAGAAAAGAAAACCTATAGCCACCGTGTTCTGGAGGGTAGCTTGTCTGGTAATTTCTTCGTCTTCGAGGAGTGAGCTGAGGGCAGTGGATGTTAAGTTGGCCTGTTTCACTACCCAGCATTCTAACTGTCTTAATTCACCTAATGCCTCGGCAGCTGCAACCCATGGAAGAAATATGGATACAGCAATTCTTTTTGATTTTGCCCAATGAAAAATGTCAGAATCACAATTTGGATCTAAAATGTCAGTGTTCCTTTTGTAAATTTTGTGGGTTGAATTTCCTTTTCAAATCCATTTTTTAATTTGGGTTTGGTTAGGTGCCAACAGGGACAGCCTCCCAAAGGTACATGGTCCTCCTCGAAGGCGAGATGGGATCCCTGCCCACGCTCTATCTCTGCAAATAAGAAATATGCTTTTAGGGAGGGTTCTTGGATGTGAACGGAGAGGATCATCTGCTGTGATGTGACTCCGCACACTACACCATTGCCTTGCCTTAAATTCGTTTCGATATTGTACTACATGGTGATATAATTTAGGGTCTGTCAGTGTGTTATACATAAGGTGGATACAAAAGGGTGCAGGAGCAGAACCTAATAGCTCTAATTCTTGGGGTTCCTTTTCTGCTCTGGGCAATTTTGGTAGCCACTCTTCTACAGGGCTTTTAACTGTTACCGTTCTCCACTTATGGTTTTCGAGAGGCTGGGTGCTGTGTGTTTTGGGATCTATATTGAACTTGGGATCACTAAAGCTGGCTGAAAATTCTTCAGCCTGCAGTGGGATTCCTACCAGACAGGTGGACATAGGGTCTTTTGCTGCTGCAGTGGACAAGCAGATGCTCTCTTGTTGGAGTGTTTGTGCCAGGGTCACCCAGATGTTCTGTTGTGGCTGAGGGACGATCCAGGCCGCTGTCGGGCTGCTCAGTGCGAACAGGATGACAGCAGGGTTAAGGCTCATCATGGGTTTGAGTGAGAGGTAGGTTATTTCTAAAAAAAAGGAAACAGACATTTTTTTAAAACATATTTACAGACAAAGTATGCAGGTCAGAGGCTAGAAAGGTTTCTTCTTGCTCTCTCCGGTGGCGTCTTCTCTTGGAAGCAACAGCCACTTGCTTCTCTTCTCTTCTTGCTGGGGCTGGATTCTTTGGAACAAAAGGTTTTACCCATTTCTGAGGAATCTATCGAGGGCCTGTAGGGGTGGAGACACATGCATAACCACGCCCCTAGGTGACAGGTTCATAGGGGCCCTTGGTTTGCCAAGTTTCAGGGTCTCTGATTAAAACCAGTGGACGCTGTGACAATTTAAACTGATCACCACTGTTAAAATGCCGAGTCACAGGAGGATTCATGTTTTCAAATGAGCAGTTTAGGAAATTGATGGTAAACATAGCTTTACGGAGTTTCTGTTGTGGAGACATCCACACTGCTTCGCTACCTTGCCTGGCTAGGACTTGTTTGAGCGTCTGGTGGGTACGCTCAATCACCGCTTGACCTGTGGGGGAGTGGGGGATGCCAGTTTTATGTTCCACTCCCCACTGCTGGACAAATTCTAGGAACTCTTTGGATCGATATGCCGGGCCATTATCAGTTTTAATTTCTTTAGGGATTCCCAATACAGAAAAGGCCTGTACTAAGTGTTGTTTGGCATGCACAGATTTTTCTCCTGCATGAGCAGAGGCATACACTGCTCCTGAGTATGTATCAATGCTCACGTGTACATACTTAAGGTGACCAAAACTGGGGATATGTGTAATGTCTGTTTGCCATACTTCACAGCTTTCAATTCCTCGGGGATGAACCCCGATGCCTAATGATGGCACTGCCTGGAGCTGACAATTGGGACAGGTAGCCACAATGGCTTTAGCCTGATCCCGTGTCAGCTGGAACTGATGGATCAGTCCTGGCACATTTTGATGGTATTGCTGGTGACTTATCTTTGCCTGTTGAAACACATCTGGAAGACATTCCTTCTCAGCTGGGGCAGCAAGGGAATCAGCTTTCTGGTTCTCCTCAGCGACTTCACCTGGCAACGGGGTATGTGAACTTATATGCATCACATAGAAAGGATGTTCTCAATTTGAAACCAAATAAATCAGTTTTGAAAGCAATCTAAAGAGATGTTCATTCTCAGTGTCCATGAGAACTGCCTGCTCCGCTCTGGACACCACCCCTGCCACATAGGCTGAGTCAGTAACCAAATTAATCTGTTCTGAAAACTCAAAGGCTCTCACAGCCGCAGCCAGTTCAGCTATCTGGGGTGATCCTTCTACAAACTCAACATCAGCTTCCCAAAGCTGAGTCTGTGGAATTCTCCAAGTCATCACCAACTTGTGAGAGGTTCCAGATGCATCAGTGAACACTGTGAGAGCTTTGAGTGGCCTTTGGCTACATTTCTCATGAGGAATGAGGTGGAATTCCTCATGAAACAATTTGTGTGATGGTGCATGGACCGAAATTTGCCCACTATAGCTGTCCAGAGCAAACTGAAGGTTAGCATTGCTCTGCAGCAGGTGCTCAAACATCGCTTTGGTCAGTTTCTCAGAGGAGTTTTTGCCTTCTCCAGAGAGCCTGACCGGGAGGTGAATACACACAAAGTCACAACCTGCCAGTTCCCGCAGACTTACCCTGGCCTTTTGAATCAGCTGAGCCATCAGCTCTTGTGGCTTGGTGATAATTTTGGGTCTTTGATGGGAGAGGAAGACCCATTCTATTATTAAGAGTGGATCTCTCTGCCCCTCGGCCCACTGGAATATTAACCCATGTAGATGTGGTAGTTTCCCCAGGACAATAAATTTGAAAGGCAGCTCAGGTTTGAAGCAATGTGCCTGTCTTTCTGTCAAGGCCTTTTGTGCCTTTTCAATTACAGTTTTTGCTTCTGGAGTCAGCTCCCTGAGAGACAGCAACTCGCTCTCCCCTTTCAATAAATTGAGCAGGGGGCTCAGGTCTTTATTAGTGAGACCTAGCCAGGGTCTGACCCAGTTTAGTGACCCGCACAGGCAATGGAGATCTGCTAGAATTTTAGGATAGCTAAAAGTATCCAATTTTTGTGGAACAACACTCCATGCAGTAATTTCTAGGCCCAGGTATTTCCAAGGTGGCATCATTTGAACCTTGTCTTCCTGCAATTGGAATCCAGCAGAGGTTAAAACTTTAACCACTAGGTCAAGGGTGTCTTGCAGCATGTTGTTATTGGGACAGCATACTAACACATCATCCATGTAGTGCAAAATGATGGCATCTCTTTTTTCAGCACGCGCTGAGGACAGCAAAGACCCCACATACCACTGGCAGATGAAGGGGATCACTTTCATCCCCTGAGGTAGTACTGTCCAGTGGTATCGTTTCCTTGGTGCTTCCCGATTGACTGTGGGAATGGAAACGGCAAATCGTGGTGCATCCTCTGGGTGCAGGGGAATTTGGAAAAAAACAGTCTTAAATATCTAGCACTGCTAGTAGCCAATTTTGTGGTAACATAGTTGGGGATGGCATACCTGGTTGAAGAGACCCCATGTCGTCTATTTTTTTGCTTATTTCTCTCAAATCCTGAAGGAGGCACCACTTATCCTTCCCTGGCTTTTTTATCACAAACACCGGGGATTCCAAGGGCTGGTTGTTTCTACTATGTGTCCCTTGGCCAATTCTTCTTCTACCAATTTTTCTAGCACCCCGAGTTTTTGTCTGCTGAGAGGACACTGGTTCACCCATATTGGATTATTATCTAGCCAAGATAACTTTTGGACTGGACGCTCTACAGTGGCCTCCATAAAAAATCCTGGGGGGTTTCTGGAATTGTTAATTTTACTCCCCACTGGGACATGGTGTCTCTTCCCCACAGGGGGCACTTGTAGTCAGTAACAAAAGGTCAGACATTAGCCAATCTTCCATCCGTGCCTTCAATCTGAACAATAGCTTTAGATATTTTTGCCGGTTTCACCCCTCCGATACCCTGCATTTTGCCTGCCACGAGTTGCAGTTCCCAATGTGAAAGCCACACCTTTTCAGGTATGATAGTCACATCTGCCCCAGTGTCAATTAACCCTTCTATATGGAGATGTTCTGATTTATGTGTCAGATTACACCCCATAGTGGGTTTGTCTTTACACACCACTTCTGCCCAGTATACTCCTGGTGCTTTATCATCTACTGGGACTTCTGTTGGAACAGGGATCACTTGGGCTATTATCTGCCTTTTGGCTACATAGAAGGGTGGTTGAGGACATCTTGCCAAGAGAGTGAGGTGTGTTAGGTCTCTCTTAATTGCCATGGGAGCCACCTCAATCTCTATTGGTGTGTGTGCTGTGTCTCCAATAACAAAATACCTACTATCCAGTCCAGCCAGGTCTTGTGAATTATCCTGCAAGTCCACTCCAACGACAGTCCAATGGTCAGATCTGAATCAAAATTTTAGCAGTTAAAAGTCTGAATCGCCTTTGCAGTTGCCAGACCTTATTAGGCAAACCTTCCTCACAATTCTATTTCTGCAGTCTCCCACCCCGCTCCCTTTCCTCCCCTTTTCCCATTAAAATAGAGTCTTCTTCCAGTTTCAGGTCTGTCATATTTATGTTATCACGCCTGGCAGCAAGGCGCTTTAATTTTAGATTTTTGTTGATTTGCTATAGCTTCTTTCTGGTGTTTTCCTTGTTGCTGGGTTTGAGGACAGTTCCTTGCAAAATGTCCTGGCCCCTTACACTGAAAACAGATGATGTGCTGCAGCTGTTCTGGTGACATCTGTGGCTTGTTTATTCTTGGTGTCACTGCTGCCACTGTCCTTGGGTTGCCTGGTTTCTTGTCGTGTACACTGTACAAATCTGCTTTCTGGGCACACGCTTCAATCATATCTGCTATGGTGGGTGGAGGATTAATAGGTAGACTCAGAATTACTCTACGACAAGCCTCGTTGGCATTCCTTTGGGCCATTTCTTTAAGCAGTTCCATCTGGGCCACTGGTTCTTTGACTTGTCTCTGTATCTGTAGTCTAAGACATTCTACAAACTGCAAGAAACTCTCAGATGGAAGCTGATTAATATTAACATAACTGACTTGAATATCAACTGTTGGTAATTGGTTAAAAATGTTTTCAGCTACATCACAAACTTTATCTGCAATAAACTTTGTTAATACTCTCACTTGATCAGCAGGATTAATCCAATTTCCCTCTCCACATAAATGTTCTAAAGTGATTTCATTGTTCTCTGTATCATGTGCATTTTGATTACTTTGCTTGAGTTCAGCTAGGAGTTTTGTTAAATATTTTTTCCATAAGCTTTTCCAAAGATCATATTCAGAGGGAGTTAGCAGACACCAAAATAAATCTTTAATATCTGCAGGAATTAAATCCTGTGATTTCAATGTAGTTCTTATTATTCCCCTCAAGACGTCGCTATCATGACCAAAATCATTCTTAATATTACAAATATCCTTGATTATTTGGTAATTGAAAGGTTGATGTTGTAATAGCATTGATCCTCTGCTGCTATTGTATATTACAGCAGCCGCTGTTAGCATGTCATCTTCCCCAGGGCTGGTATTCCCTGGGTTTCCCTGCCCACACCCCCCCACGCCAGGCTCTAGGGGCCCCATTCCCTCCTCGGACCTGGGGAGAGACACTGCTCCACCCCCGCAGGAGCTGGGAGAGGGTCCACATGCCCCCACGTCGGGCCCCGGGGGCTCCGTTCCCTCACCGGACCTGTGGAGAGACCCAGCAGCACCCCCGCAGGAGCTGGGAGAGGGCCCACACCCCCCCACACCTGGCCCTGGGGGCTTGCAGCCCCCCACGCTGGGCCCCGGGGGCTCTGTTCCCTCACCGGACCTGTGGAGAGACACTGCTCCACCCCCACAGGAGCTGGGTGATGGCCCGCACCCCCCTCTTCCCGGAGGGCAGGGCTGGGACACCCCTCCCCCTGCCCCTCTGCAGGAACAAGGGGTGTAGCGCTCTCTCCCTGCCCCTCCTCCCTGAGGGACAGGGGTCAGAGGGATAGGGGATAGGGTTACAGCCTCAGGGGGCAGGGTCATAGGGTGGGGCCAAGCAGGGCTGGGGGGTGGTGCAGGGTGGAGGAATGTCAGGGGGAACAAAGGGATTGTGATAAGGGTTATGGGCGGGAACCGGTGGGTGGAAGGGATTATGGGTAGGAGAAATGGGATACACAGGGCCATGTGGCCAGGTAACACGTGGCCGGTGCCATCTTGGCTCTCAGCCATGTGGGGACAGGAAGGTACATTTTCTTTAACACTGGGAAAAGAAGGGTATAGAGAGGGAGTCCTGATGGCTTGTGAACCAGAACTGGGTGGCTGAGAGAAACACACGGGACTAGAACTTGTATTGTTTGTCCTGGGTATTTCTTCCAGTGGAGGAGCAGAGGTTTTGAGAGAAAAGTTAGGAGAATTAGGTGGATACTGCAGTGCCCCTTTATCTTTCGTTTTTATTTCTCTGTTAACCAATTCTTTTCAAATTAAAAGAAAAACTGGGAGGAATTTCAAAGCCGATTTGTCTCCTCCTTCTATTTTTAAGGTTAATAAATTTCCAGTTTCATCCCAGGCAGTTAGTGAGTCTAATTGCAGCAATTCGATCTGTTCACTTTGCTGAGTCAAATATGATACAAACTGTTTTAACTTATTTTTTGAAATTTTTACATTTGTGGTTTTTAAAAAATCATGTATTTTTTGTGTATGACTCCTTTCTTGTATGGAGAGCTGTGAACCCATTCTGGAAGTTAAGGCAGCTCTGCACACAATCTGTCTGTTTTCCTTACCGCAGAAAACAAACTGGCACCACAAGGATTACAATTAAACTCACACTGGTACAGGCAACCAGGAGAATTCTTTCTCCCCCCCTCTCTGCCCACGGCTGGGGGAACCCTGCCGCTTTGAACGTGGCCGAGGCTGGTATGGCTGCTGCTCGGAAAGGGTTTCACAGGAACACAGTCCCCCTGGGTCTGTTTCGCTCCCTTCACCCCGGCCCAGTTTCGGAATTAATCTTACCTTGTTCTGTTGTTTCTGGCAGTGGAAGGATACCCGTTGCCCTGGAGTTGGTCCTCTGGTGCCGGAGGATTTTCGACGCCCTTTTGGAAACTTTTTTGCTGTATTTTAAAGTCTCCAAAGAATGGCTGGCCCTGGCTATGATAAGCTTTTGAACATGGCCTTGTTCAGCCCCTCGGCCGGGCACCACTCTGTTTCAATCCACTCCCGGGGGACCCCTCTGTCCTACCCCCCATGGTGAGAGCCCTGCTCTTCACGGAACACGGGCGCGGGAGAGGTCCTGGAGTGGATACAACATGGACTCAAAGTATCTAGACACAGGAGGCCCAAACTTGCTGGAATAGTCCCGGTTTTATTGCACGTCATCCATCCGGGACAAGAGAGAGACCGAAAATGCCCTGGGTCTTATCTCTTATACTAGGGGGCGGGGGTGATAAGGGGACACAGGGGAGTTACAGCCAATGGGACAGGGGGGAAGGGAAAAGGTTCTCAGGTAGGAACTAACATTACACAGACCAAAGGTGAGTTTTACCCTTGGGATATACCAAGATTTTTTAGATGCACTACAACATTGTGATTTCTGTCTTCAACCTACGACCGCACGTAACACCCACACACCAGCTGTTTAATTTGTGTATTATTCCGACTGCTCTTTAAAGGGTCACAATGCTGACAATCAGCTCTTCTTTTTTGAGATGCACAATATCAAAGGCACTCACACTTTTGGCACTCACAGAGTCCACACTTGATGATGCCCTGTGTGACAGGCCAAACAGGGAAAGGAAGTTAACAGACCTGCAGAAAGCTCACGTTCAAAAGAGGTTACAAACTGGCTGGAGTCTGGGTGTTGCCAATTTAAAGTAAGAAAATAGTCATCAAAGGGAAAGGGAGCACAGTACCGACCACCTCTGGACATATGATTGACTGGTTCTCAGAGAACGGAAGATTTATTACTTTGTTGGCTCTAGGAAACTCAAACCACCTATTCAAGGGCATTAATCTTTTTCTGTATTTTGATCAGCTGGCTGTTCAGTGAAGGGTTTGATGTTCTTGGTTGAAACCCAACAAGGACTGGAATCTGTGGAAACACAAGCATAACCCCTTCCCCTTGTAATGAGGGGAAATGGGCCTATGATTTTTCCAGTTTCTGGGTCTTTTACAAGGACTTGTGCTTTTTTTCCCTGTGTCTAATGATGTTTCTTTAGAAGCAGAAAAGTGTTTTATTATAGGGGGAGCTTTGCTATCAGCATAGCAATTTAAAAAATTGAAAACATACAGTGTTTTGTGTAACCGTCCCATTGGAGTACATCCCTGCATTCCCCCTTTCTGTTGAGCTAAAAGACGTTTAAATGTTGAATTAGTATGTTCAGTAATTGTCTTGCAGGGGAGTGAGGGATGTTAGTAATATGAGAGATTCTTTATAGGGTGACAATGGAGGAAAGTCGTTGAGAAGTGTAAGTAGGACCATTATCAGTTTTAATCTGTTGAGGGGTCTTTAAAGTTGCAAAAGTAGTTAAAAATGGTGGTAAACATCTTTGGTAGTTTTACTTGTGTGGCATGATGTAAATAATGCACTTGAAAAGGTGCCGATGGAGGAGTGAACATATTTGAGAAGACTAAATTTGGGGTAGTGGGTGACAAATTTAAGGTAGTGGGTGACATCAGTTTGTTCTATTTGGAGGTTTTGTAGGTTATGTGGGTTAATTTTTGGTGAGTTTGTTACAAAATTATGACGTTGACAATCAGGGTAAGTAGTAATAATGTTTTTTGTTGGCATTTTAAAGCAAATGCAACAAAGAGTTGCAGTATTTTGGTGAAAAAAGGAATGATTAAGTTTGGTTTGTGTAAAACGATCAGGGAGTACTTGTACAGGTAAAGTAAGTAAATCAGTTTTTCAGGGTTTTTTTGTTATAAAATTAGGTAACATTGTGTGAGAGTGAACATCTATAACAAAATAAGAATGTTGTTTAGTATTTAAAAGGAAAAATAATTGTAACTACTGGAAAAGATTGACATTAGAAACTTTTCTTAAAATGGTAATTTTAGTTTTTTTTAACAATATTTGTAGCATAAGCAGAATCTGTTATTAAATTAAAAGGTGTAGGTTATTTTTGGAAAGTACGAACAACTGTAGTTAATTCTACAATTTGTGGGGACGCAAATTGCAGTTGCATCAGAGGGCTATGTACATGCCATTATTTTTCTAAAGTAAAACAGATTTATGGGATCGATTGGATTCATCAGTAAATACTGTAAGAGCTTGTAAAGGAGTTTTACTGTGTTTGGGCTTTAACACAATATTAAAGTTAGTAGTTAACAATTTATGAGGTGGTGAATGGAGAGTAATTTGACTTGAAAAATCAGCAAGTGCAATCTGAAAAGGTCTTGATGATTGTAAGTCATTGTAGGTAAACAGTAGTTATAGATATACAAATTTGTTCAAAATCACAATTTGCCAACATTTGTAATTTTTGTTGTGTTTTAATAATGAGTTGTGTAAACATTTCATCTTGAGTAACAATTGTCTGTCATTTGATGAGGTAAAAAAACCCATTCAATAATAAGTAAAGGATCAGTTATATTAGGATCTCATTGGAACAGTAAGGCATGTAGTTGTCATGAAGGATATAAAAGGCTTAGTAAGAATGGGAGACCAGGTGCCCATCCTGAGGTTTGTTTATGGGCAATAGTATTTGCCACTTTTTGCAAGGTCAGTTGTGTTTTGTGATTTAAATGTTTTGGGGAAGACAAATTTGACTTTCTTTTTAACAGTGTCAAAAGAGGAGTTAAATCTTAGTTTGTGATTCTTAGTAAGGGTCTCAATTAATGGTCTTTAGTAACTTTTGTGTTTAATGTAATGTAGAAATTTTGTTTTGAATTTGTAATTGTTGTGGCTGTACAGTTTGGGATTTTATATGTTAACTTAAATACTGTTATGAAGGTATATGGGAAATAAAGCAGAGGGTACAATAGAACTGATAAAGGAGCCTAGTATCTTAGGCCTAATCAAACAGAAACCATGGGAGAGACAGACACAGATAACTACTCCCTGGGGTAAAAGTGACCAAGAGATATGTTGTGAAACTTTGTAATGATTATGTGAAGAACGAGGTTCACATTTTTTTTTTTTATATAAAATTTAATAAGTTTAATAGAAAGACAATTAGGAGATAGAAATAAAGCAAAATGTACAAATACTGCTGGGTGCCTCAGCATTCAGCCAAGAGAGCACACCTTACTAACAAAGGTTTGTCTCAAAAACAGAAGTCTATTACATATTCATAAATTCTTATACATGATTCAAACATTCCTCTTAAGTTTTAGATGTTCCTTTGTTTAGCTTCAACTCCCCCCCTCCCCAATAGATCAATCTTCTTGGCTCTGTTGAGTCTCACATTCCCTGATAACAGAGGTTCAATAAATTCCTCCCTTGGAGCACTGGTCACTGCTGTCTTCATCTGGATAAGATAATCTAAGAATGCAGGGGGGTTTCTGACTATCTTTTCAGTCTCTGAGTTATATGAACTAAAGTAGTTTTAATACCATGCAATAGCCTAACACATATATATTATACCACTATTTCTAAGTTTCATCAATAACAGAAATAGCAGAAACTATATTAATACAGCAAAGTTTTCTAACCTTATACATAGCATTCATTTTAATATTTCTGAAAAGTCAATAATATAATATGCACTTATAACAATTACCAGGTAACTGATGTCACGAAGAATGTATGACCAATGGGAAATTGTTACCAAAATTAGAACCCTATATAAGTGCCATACAAGTAAAATCCCATATAAACGTCTTGTATACTCAATAAATTTGGCTTCTGATCTTGTCTCAGATGTCCCTGTCTCTCAATCGCCAATAGAGGCATTTGATGAATGTTATTTGAAATTTTGTACATTTTACAGTTTCTATGGTGAGGGTTAAGGTTTCTTTCATGTTATTTTGTTTTTCAGTTGCAATGAGAGTATCATCCATATAGTGGTATAGTAACACATGAGGCTTTGCCTGTCGTACTGGGTTAAGGGCCCGTGCGACAAACCACTGGTAAATTGTGGGACTGTTTTTAATCTCTTGGGGTAAAATTACCTAGTGGAATCTTTGTAAAGGTCCTTGTATATTCAAACTGGGTACTGAAAAAGTAAATTTTGGTGTGTCTTCTATGTGTAGAGGAATTGTGAAAAAGTAATCTTTCAAATCAATAATTGTCAAGTGCCAATTTTGAGAAATTATGGTAGGTGATGGGAGTCCTGGTTGTAGGGCTCCCATATTTTTCATGACTGCAATTTTTTTTTTTGAGATTATGAAGTAAATGCTATTGACTACTTTTTTTTTTTAATTAAAAAAATAGGAGAATTCTACGAGTTTGTGGAGGGGACAATATATCCCGTTTGCAATTGTTCATTAATTAGGTTTTGTAAGGTGCGCAATTTTTCAGCTTGTAGGGACCACTGATTTACCCATACAGATTTGCTAGTTTTTTTAGGTCAGTTTTAGAGTAGTGTGTAAATCAGCAACTCTTATGAAAAATCACTCAATTTTGACTCTTATTTGTGAAAGCATGTCAGGGTTCCATAATACTATGGGAATTTGCAAAACAAAAGGCTTAATGGTAGCAGGATGTCCCTCAGGACTTAAAATTTTGATAAAATCCTTGTTTCAAAAGCAAATACTGCTCTCCCCCCAATGCCAGTGAGTGTCTGAGGAAGTGTTGTAAGTCGCCATCTGGGGGGCCACTTAGTTTGTGAGATGACCGTGACATCAGGTCTCGTATTAATAATGTCTGTATGACATGTTCTCCTTGCCATGACAGTTTGTATTTACAAGTGGGGTGTTGGACAATTAACTGCTGAGTCTAGAAAATTTAAGATGTTTTTATGGACCTAAAATTTTCTTCCACCCTTTGTTTTTGTACTGTGTTAGTAGACATTGGCATTGTAAAAAATATTAATTGGGTAATTTTAGCATTCTGGAATACAGTATATGGGAGGAAGGGAGTCCAGACCATGATTTTGATTTTTTTTAAGAAGTATGTATCTATTACTCTTGGGAGCACAAACAATCTCATTGAAGTGGAAGAATGCTGTAAAAACAATGCACTTTGTCCCTGCCCTAAAGGTCTATTAACTCCCTCTAAAAGCAATGCACTCCGTTCCTGCCCTAAAGGTCTATTAACTCCCATGGGGATCAGATGAACGGAGGAATCTAAAATAGTTACTGTGCAAGTGGTTGGCAAATCCACACCAGTGCTGTTGTTGTTGGCTGGTTGTAAGGCAGCAACATTTTTGTCAGAGTTTGGTTGAGGAATTTGTGTTTGAGTGCGGCACCACCCCATGCTCCGATTTAAGTTTTTTGAGATGGATTTGCCATCAATATAATATTTAGAGTGACACTGGTTAGCATAGTGTCGCCCTTTGCAACATTTCGGACAAACTCTAGGCAGTTTTTCTGGGTTTTCTTCTTTTTGAGGTATAGCAGTCTTTTTTAAGGTGGCCTGTTTTTTCACAGCTAAAATTAGTCTCTGCCACGGGACCAGGGGCCACCTTAAGTGTAGCAAAAGCAGCAGCCGGAGTTTCAAACTTGTGTTCAGTCATTCTGATACGATTACAGGTTTCAACTATTTTTATAATTGTGGGATTTTTAAGTGGTTTAAGAACTTTTTGACAGTCACTGTTTGCATTCTTTATTGTTAATTGTAAAAGAATTCTATCATGAGCTTTTTGATGAGGAACTTGTTTGTTTAATGCCTTTTGAAGGCGGTTAATAAATTTTATATAAGGTTCTTTTGCCCCTTGATTTATGGATGTGAAAGCCTTTTGTGGTTCACCAGTATTGGGGGCTTTCATAAAAGCACGATAGTTATCATCTCGGATATCATTCAGTGCCTCCTGTGGAATACCCTGCATTTGAGTGTCTGGCTAAGAATGTTGGCCTATGAGTTGATCAATAGTCAAGGCAGTAAGTTGTTGATTTACATTTCCCACATAGGTTAAAAGTCTTGCTTCTAAAAGATTTTCCACTCTGCCTCCCACAACGCATATTGCATTGGCAAAAGCAACAGTTGGGAAAGCGACTTCAAATTGTGAGGAGTCATAGTATAGGAATTGAGAACAGTGAAAAGCATATTAGTAAAATAAGGAGAGGTAATGCTGTATTCCATCACGGTGCATCATAATCCTTTGATGACTGAGAAAGATAAATTTTCCCACGCTTGGGGAGGGGGGGGGGGGTCCCCATGGTAAACTACGGGTGTTACAATAGCTTGTGCTATATCTAAATTACCTGCTTCTAATGTCTGCTGGCCAAGCCACCGCCAATTGTTATGCAGATTAAGGGGATATCAATAATGCTCATTTTCCATGTGAAAAGGTCTAGGATCAAAGGGATCATTTTCTAATTCTGAATCCCCATCAGAAGCTGTAAATTTGATTTCAGGAGCACGAATCAAGATATTAGAAACTTCTACTTTCGCAGAGGGCATTAAAGACTTCCCTGCAGAGCTTTAACAAGGGATCAGTGTTGTTGAGGGGACAGTGGGAGACACTCTTTTCCCGGCACCTGGGCTTTTAGAGTTTCTAAGCTAGCTTGCCAGAGAGGTAACAAACCAACTGCTATTTTATCATGTCTAGTCACCCAGTCCCAGAGTTTCACCCCCACTTCATCCCATAATTCTGCTGTAAAAACAGTGCTAGCATTCAACCCTTTGACATGTGATTCCACTCAGCATAAAATCAGCTTAAGAGAGTGAGGAGTAACTGATTTGCCATGCCTCTCTAAAAGTTTAGATATAAGTTCAAAAATATGTTTTTCTTCTGAGGACATATTACTGCCCGTGTTCCCCACAGCTCACATTTGTGAAAAACAAAGTTCACTCTCCTGTTAAATTTTAAAAGTTTTAATAAAGACAATAAGGGACATAAAATAAAGCAAAGAGTAACAGCGGGGTGCCTTGGCGTGCTGCCAAGAGCACACCTGGTATTTTGGAACACCCTTTTTATCCCATCCTGCTGTGAGGGTTTAATGCATATTCAAACTTTTTCAAGAAGTATTCTGCATGGCCACTCCCTGGTTCCACCTTTTTAGAGCATGCTCCATACAGTTTTTATTTTTGCTGATCATCATTTTATTTGGACTTGATTTCCTTTCTCTGCAAGCAGTCAGTGTTGATAACAGTCTGGGCCCCGCTGATGATAGCTTGGGCTTCATGTCCTTCCGCTGTTAACGGCCTGGTCCTTGCTGCTGATAACAGTCTGGGCTTTATGTCCTTCCACTGTTAACGGCCTGGTTCTTGCTGCTGATAATAGCCTGGTCCCCCCATTGTCTTGCCCGCTGGAGTTTTCTTGCCTTGTCCAGATGAAACATAGCCCTAACGTTCAAAATTTTTCTATGCCTAAAACTTGCTAAGAGAGAAAAAAATATAGCAAAAAGCATATAGCATATAACATTTATCATAATACTTGCAAAAAAGCCAATATTACAATATGAATTCACAACACCTTCAAAATCTGAAGGGATTGATGCCAGCTGGGCACTTGCTTCTTTTCAGCCGCACTTTTAGTTTCATTGGGGCTCACCACTGGACGCCAGCTAGCCAAATTGTTGCTCATCACAGAGATGCACCATTTGCAGCAATTGAAAGAAACTGACCATGCTGTGCAAACAAAGCCAGTTTATTACACTAATCACCAGTATTTATAGTTCTTCTGCACAAAATTTTCCACTCAGAACCCCTTGCTCCTGTTCCCTTAGCAACACAATCTTTTTGGTTATCAAGTCTGTTGCATCCTTTTGTGCCAACAATGCCCTTGTTACATCCTCTCTCATCAGAGTGGGCAGACGTGGTATCTTCATTTCTTGTTCTTGCCTTGAGTTTATCTCTCCCACGGCTTCCACTGTACCATGGCCAGGAGGTCTGCGCCGTTGCCCAACTCAACTTCTGTAACTGTCTAATCTTCCACAGATAGCTGCCTTTTGTCTGTTGTTTTTCTCTTGTAATTCCTGTACTTGAGCTTCTAATTTCCACATAGATTCACCATCCCACTTCTTCATGTCCTCCCCTGGTCACACTGCATGAGCTCAGGACTTCTGATAAACAAACTAATATGATTTCACAGAAGCCCTTTATTGTTTACATTATGCACTTATAGATTCTAAAAGTACTGTTCACGCAATCACACATTACTTGATTGGTGCCTCTCTCTTGTCCACGTGCTGAGCATGCACACCTCAGGTTTTGTGATTGGTCACAGTGCAGGTGTTCAAACGCCTTCTGTTATCTGGTTCCTGTGGTCTTGTTTTTCTGTTTCTCAGCTTCTTCTTTCTTATTTTAGAACAGTTTATGCTACAGCAACCTTGAGAAGTTCCAGAGGGTCTGATAAGAAACTTTAAACACGGTTTGGCTGGAGCACACCATGGCCCAAGCTGTTTAAATACATTGCTACAATTTCCTCTTTTTCTCCTTGCACCATCCAAACTCTCTTTACTGTGTTTTCTACCAAGTCAGTCACCAATTTTACTATGCATGAAATAATACAAAACAATATAATAATGGCTGCTAGTAATAACAAAGCTCCCTTTACAATATCTTTCAACCATCCAGTTATTCCCTATCCCGTAAACCATTCATCTAAGCCCCAATCATTCACGGTCAATTTATTCATGTTGTCTTGTAGTTGTTTGAGTTTCCTGTGGATTGATGTAGAGAAAAAAGCTTATGAGGAGGAAAATGAGTGCTAATGAGACCTGGAAAGTTCAACAATGCCCATTGCAAGGTGTCTGAATTCTGTAATGACCACTGCAAGTAATCTTTTTTTAATAGGAGCAGAATACTTTGGGGTTCTGGTCGTGCTGTTTCCAATGTCCGTTTTCTTGCTTTGATCACAATTTTTGTTTTAGCCTCCATTCACATGGTTAAGGATTAATTCAAATTGAATGGTAAAAACAACCACTCCAAGATTTTTAGTTGTTGTTTAGCTTGGCTATCCCACTGCATTAGTATAGCCATCACATGTGCTTCCTAATTCAGCGCAGCCACGGACAATGGCAAAGCAGGAGACCAACGATCTGCAAAGGAATTGCCTAATTTAGTGGCAATTTGAGTCAGAGCCCTCTGTTGTTTTTCAGTCAGCTCTCAAAGCAAATTGGCTTGATTTCCCCCTTTCAATAACGGCATTAGTGGCTCAGCATCTTCATTAGTGTCAGGAAAATTAATCCACAAACACCAGAGGTTTATGCCCATAAAGGACACAGAGGAGTCCTATTACTTTATCTGAATAAAGGGAGAGGCCATGGGGCATTCCCCTGGGGTCTCAAATTTTTGGAGGGCACAGCCTCCTTTTTATCTGTTGTGGTTTTAAAGCAGTAACTAAAAAATCACTAAAAAACTTACTAATTTTTTGCTGTGAGATATGGATTAGAACAAGAGCAAAACAGGCTTAAAACTTAAAAGGAACAAAGAAAGTTTATTAACAAAACTACAAGAATAAGAACACCAGAATAAAACCTCCAGAAACTCTTTTTTCCCCCCAACTACCCAACCATTCCTTTGTTCACATGACAACATAGAGACAAAAAACTTTGGTGGTTAAAACAGTCCCAATTTTTGCTATAGTCCTTTCATCAGTCTTTGCAGAGAAAAAGAAGTCTTCTTCTGCTAATCTATGGAGTTTTTAACAAGAAAACTATTTTCTTCATAGCTTTCTATTTCTCTGATGCCAGCTGCCCGGAAATTCTGCTATCAGTTCTCTCTTCCCATTTTACATCACTCTGAAGTGTGTTATGGGTCAAATGAGTCTAGGGATGTCATTTTTAAGGATGAGTTATTCAAAGGCAAAAGTTCTCTTCATCTGTTTTTGTGAGCCACTCTGGAAACAGAAGTTTTCTCTTTGCCTCTTAAAGGCCACAAATCTTCAACTATTACCTCTCTTTTTCTGTTCCAGCATCTCATAGGATTACAACTACTTCACCATTTGCTTAAAATTCACACTTTGAAATACTCTATTCCTCTTAATATAATCTGTCATGAATTAAATGAGTTTTTTTCAGAACACTACTGCCCATCTCTATAGCTTTAACAGAAAAATATTTCAGCTTATTAAAGCATCTCCTTATTTCTCTTCCCCCTCTGAAACTTAATTCCTTTCTTCACTGTTTTTGATAGTTTATGGTGTCTCCTTACATGTTGATCACTCTCTCTCTCTCTTCCTCTCTCTCTGGGAAAAAAAAGGATTAATCTGCAAGTCTCATCTGGGTAGTAAAAGAGTTAAAATCTTGCTCAAGCTGCAGGTGTTCATGGTGTCAGGTTTCAGTTCAGCGGCAGAAACTGTAAACCGAGCCAAGAACCGGCCTGGCCCGGCCTGCCCCGGCCTGCCCCGCTTTCCCCCCCACCACCCTCCACTGCCTTGTCCAGCCTGGTGGGGGGGGCGGGGGGGAAGGAGGCTGAGCCGGAGCCCTGTTACCTCTTCAGGAGCCGGAAACAAAAAAGAGAGCAAGAAATTCCTGGACTTATATCTTAAAGTGGTGTTCACAGGTTGATCTCACTTTTCAATGGTCAAAACCACTGTCAGTTTTCAGAAATGGTTAGTTATTGGCCAGGAGAAAAGTCCCATCAGCCTCCAGCAGTTTTAACTTCTTTAGTTTTGAAAGTCAGTCTTAAAGGTGCAGAACTTAATATATAACATAAACTAGGCATTTGGGGATACCAGTATCATAAAATCACCCCAGGACATTACCCTAATTTCCCAGCCGCTTGTCCCCTTCTCTCTTTCCCCATTGATTGAGGTACTTGAGAGGTACAGACTTCCCAGAATGCCTGAGGCTCACCCCCCCTCACCCCCCCCCCCCTTTGCCCCATGCATAATCCCTTCTTAATTCTTAACTCTTGTGGAATTTGTGGTGCTTCCTCAGTGCCTTTTTCATCCTTCAGTGGAATCTATCCCATTGTTTCTGTTATCTCTCAGTGATAGTTTCATCTTATCAGCAGACCCACAGCTTCTTTGTAAAGACAAACCCATAATTCCTCTCAATTAATTATACCACAAGTGCTATGAATCCACTGTATGTCTCCAATTAACTTTTGAGCATCCATCAAAGTCTGAATTTCTGTACAAATAGTTAATTTTTAAGGCCGAATTTAAGCTTCAGTGATAAGCATTCCCAAATTTTTCCATGGGGCTTCTTGAACTTTTTCAGGGGCAATTTGAAGGCCTGCCGTTTGCAACTGTTGCTGCAAAACAGGTAACAGGTGTGCTGCATCTATGTTTTCTCTTGCTATTAGAATATCATCTATGTAATGATAGATAAGATACTGTGGGTATTGATTTCTCAGCAGAGTTAGCGCCCAGGCAACATACAGTTGGCACATTGTGGGAGAATTTTGCATTCCTTGTGGTAACACAACCCATTGATACCTTTTTGCTGGCTCTGCCTTGTTAATGGATGGCACTGAGAAGGCGAACTTCTCACTGTCGTCCTCATACAGAGGGATTGTGAAAAAGTAGTCTTTTAGGTCAATAATTAACAGTTTCCAATTGACAGGTAACATGGATGGTGAAGGTAGCCCAGCCTGCAAGGGCCCATATCCTGCATCACAGGATATGGCTAGAAGGTCACGTAATAATCTCCATTTTCCTGATTTTTTGGGGACTGTAAAAATGGGCGTGTTCCAGGGACTCATAGATGGTATTATATGCCCTTTTTTCAATTGCTCATCAACCAATTCATTAACATGGGCAAGTTTTTCTTTAGACAGCGGCCATTGATCAACCCATATTGGTGTTTCTGTTAACCATTTTAATTTCAGGATTGTCCGCCCCTCAACGGCTGCCACTAAAAGCCCTCATTGGCGAGACAGGAACCCATCTGGTTCAGTATCTTGCCCTAATAGCCAAATTGTGGTATTCATCACATAAGGTTTCACCTGAACACAAACATGTGCTTCTTCATCAATCCAAACTGTCAAGAATGTTTTGCTAACCCAAGTCATTTGTATGCTTCCTACTCCCATAATGGGTGTTCCCAGGGTATTTAGAGGCCATGTACCAGGCCATGCAAATGAGGGAACAATGGTGACATCTGAAGGCGTACCCAAGCATGGCAGCTTTTGTTGTCAGGGTTCCTCCATCTGGGTGCTGAAAAGTAATAGATTTAGTTGATTTTGCTCCCAATAATGGCAACATAAACATCACCTGAGGGGTTCCTGTTGATCCAAAACCCCCATCTCCTCTATTTATGATCCCTCGTCTAGAGACTCTGGCTTTAAAGGGTATCAGCTGTGCTATTCGGGTGCTTTTTGGTATGTAGATAGGTGGTCTCAGTTTTTTTCACGATTTTACCAATATTGCCTACATAATCTGCATCAATTAGTCCAGGCAAAACAAAAATGCCTTGCTTTGATGTGGATGATCTCCCTATCAGTAGGGCACTAAGTCCATGCCTCAGGGGTCCATGTGCCATTGATGGAACGACCTGTACATCTGTGTTCTTCAGGGTTATTTCTACTCTGGTTTCCAGGTCTACCCCGGCACTGCCTGTTGTTGCTCAGTGGAGGATGTCCAGACAGCCACCTGGTTGTGAGGGAACATTTGTGTCATTGAGAGTCCCCCTTTTGCGCTCTGTCGCTAGTTTCCCAACGGTGTCCCATCCTTTTTGCGTCTCGACCTGCATTCGCTGGCCCGGTGCCCACACTTGTCACATCTGCTGCAGTTTCCTGAGGATCCGGTAGATGTCGCTGTTGCCTTAACTTTCTTTACAGCTTTAACTGGGCACTGAGCTTCAATGTGACCAGGTTTACCGCAGTTGAAACACTTTAAAGTAGAACTAGCTTTTCCTTGTTGAACCAGTGGTTTAAGGTAAACTGCTATAGCTTCCGCTAGGTAAATGGCTTTCTCCTCAGGAGTTCTGACCCTTGAACAGGCTTCTATCATATCTACCAAATTGGCCGTGGGTGGTAATGATTGTAAAATTCTCTTACAGGCGGGATTGGCATTCTCTACGGCCAGCTGCATACCTAGGGTATTTTTTACCTCTGGAGACATTTATGGAATTCGATCAATTGCACTTCTAAGACGATCTAAAAAACTCATGAATGTCTCTTTTGCTTCTTGATTATAGTTGTATAGGATGGTGATGGAAGTCCCATGTCTGGAACAGACTGGAATGCTTCCTGTACTAACTTCTGTGACTGTTGCAAAATCGCCGCATGTAACCGTGCCTGAGTTTGTGGATGCACAAAAGGCCCTTTCCCCAATAACATGTCAGGTCTGGCAAGCTGACGTGGGTGCCCTTGAGGGAACCCAAGATTTTCAACCATGGCAGCGTCCACCTGTCTTTTCCAATCTGCCTGCCATAGCAGTCTCTGTGTAGGTTTTAAAAAGGTGTCTTCCAGCTTTTTACAATCAAACAGAACCATTAAATTGCTAGTAAAAATGTGACCAGCAAGGTCTGCACGTAAGAATTAGCTAGTCCATATTGCATTACACCTTTTCGTCCTTCTCTGACAAGCTTCCAGTCCAATCCTATCCCCTGGTGCTGGTTCGGATTACCGGGGGCAGAGATTACCGGGAACGCTTGCAGAATAAACTCACCCTCGATCAGGGCTTCTCGTATAATCCCCTGCCACCGCCGAGCTGGATCAGCATCGGACACAGAGGGGCTGTGAACACTCTGCTCTGGGCTTTTCTCCCCCTTCTGCTGATGAGTCGGACGGTCAAACAGCCTTCGCATACCACGATAACGACCGTAATCAAGGTCCTGCCTCAGCATTTTCTCCCTTTCAGCCTCTTTCTCTCGCTGTTTTCTCCGCCTCTTTGCCTGCCAAACTGCTTCATCCTCGGAGTCAAAAGGGAGCCAGACCTTTTATCAGGGCTATCACCTGCGGAAAACCTGCCTTTGCAATTCTCACAGTCCTTGCAGTCCAGAGAATCAGCACCACGATCAGCTGATCTCACGTCTGATATCTCACTCTTTTTCCTTTCCGCTCTCAGTAGTGATCTAGTTTTCTCTCTTTCCTTCATTTGCCGATCTATCAAAGCTCTGAGCTCAGCTAATTCTCTGCTGCTGCTTAAGTTCTTCCTCTTCAAAGTGGCGGAGACGTTCTACATGTGAATACCCGCCATCTACATTTGAATACCCGCCACAGTCATGCAGAGGTGAATTAGGCCAGAGAAGGGGGAAGGGGTGGGAAGACTCTTCCCCTGCCGCTATGGTTAACTCTTCAGGGAATACCACCGGGCACTTGGTGGGTACTTCCGGTGCTTCTCCGTGGAGAGGGGGCAGTGGAAGCGGCACATCTACTTATATTTGCTTCGGTTCAGTTGCAGGCTGTGGAGCCAGCGCAGGCTTTTGCTCCACAGACAGCACAGGCTTTTGCTCTGCATTGTTTGAAACCGCCTGTTGAGCCTGTAACTCCAGCTCTGGGGGTGCAGAAGGTAAGGACGGTATTATAAATTTTTCCCCCCCAAAGAATTCTCACGCAGATGCCAGGAAGGCAACCACTGGGTCATCTGCTTCTAACGCAGCTGCGGCTTCTGCTGCAGCTGTTCATTCTGCTTTTAACTCCTTTAGCACCGTAAGCATCGACTTCCACACTGTGCTAAGTCCCTTGGTGTCTTTTGACCCATTACTCACTGCATCCCATAGAATCACTCCCAGTTTTCCCACTCAAGAGTATCAAAAACACTCCTGGTGGTGGCAAAAAATCCTCTCTCTTGACCCCATTTTAACAGTCTTTTTAAGACTTCTGGGTCATATTTAACTGTTCTCTTAGAGAGAATATGCTGGAGGATGTTTAGTGTAGCCTGCTCTTCTTTTGACAGAGCTTTCCCCATTCTCTCCAGCCCTGACCACTCACCTTTTCCAGTGTACCGCTGCAGCATTCATGTATATTATCCGCAGTTTTTTCTTCCCAGGAGCCACTCTCCCGCACTCCGTGTGGAGTCGTCCTCTGCCTCTCACAGACATGGTCCAACCATGTCAGTCTCCAGACGGGCCTCCTGCCTTTTCACTCCACAGGACCCCCTTCAAAGTTCAAAGGGTTGTGGTGCCTGCTTCATATCACAGCGCTATCATCACGTCACATTCCTTCAGATCACGTCACTAGAATCATGTTGCTAGAGTCACCAATATGCAGGAGCTTGGGACTTCTGATCAACAAACCAATATGATTTCACAGAAGCCCTTTATTGTTTACATTATGCACTTATTTATAGATTCTAAAACTACTGATCACGCATTACTTGATTGGTGCCTCTATCTTGTCCATGCGCTGAGCATGCACACCACAGGTTTTGTGATTGGTCACAGTGCAGGTGTTCAAACGCCCTGTTATCTGGTTCTTGTGGTCTTGTTTTTCTGTTTCTCAGCTTCTTCTTTCTTATTTTAGAACAGTTTATGCTACAGCAACCTTGAGAAGTTCCAGAGGGTCTGATAAGGAACTTGAAACACAGTTTGGCTGGAGCACACCATGGCCCAAGCTGTTTAGATACATTGCTACATCACACAGATAGAATCACAGGGTGGTATGTGATGTATGCTACTGGTACCCTGTCCCTTGAGCAGAAAAAGCAGAAATAGCTGAGGCTATTATGAGTGAGGTAGAAGACATCCTTTTTGAATTGTTGAGACAATTGTTGGGACAGTTTCTCCACAGCTGAAACACGGCTCTGTAGGGAGGATGCAAGATTGTCTTTGATTTCATAGAGCTGACGGGTCAATCCATCTGCAACTGGTGCCAGTGTGTCTGTCCAGCTCATTATTGCCAGGGTGTTGGCATATGATCTTGGTGCACCTTGTACAAACTTTTGTCATGTGGACCACATATATCAGATTTCATTTGGGTCTTTAAGCACCTGGTTGTTGTCCAGGTTTCTGTAGGTCACCTCTGCCATGGCTAGTTCCCTCAGATATGAGATCCCTCCCTCAGTGGTGATCCACTTCCTTCAGGAATTTGCAAGATCTTCCTTGAGGGAATACCTTTCATTCACACTTTGTTATGGTCTAGTTATTCAAATTATTAGAAATGCCTCTGCCCAAATTAATGTGCAAATGAGACTACATGCCAAAGTCAATAGTATGGATTTTATTTGATAGTAAATATGACAGAGAGAGAGAAAGAAGGAAATAGAAAAGAGATGAGGGGACAGAAAGAGAGTGACATAGACACATAGTTCCACTGATCCTCTCCAGCTGGTCTTCTTGGTGGGGAGGGTCCCCCCCAAAAAACATAGAATCTGATGGATTAAAATACATTCAGGCGAGGTGGGAATGCCCAGGTACTTCCCCCGGAGGCGAGGGACAGTCTCTTGCAGCAAACTCTGGATCTGTTGCATCGTTTTGCATCACATGCAGTCCTGTGGTGCAAGGCCTCTGGGGAGCATTTTGGGGGATCTTTGATGGATTATGACACCCCCTCAGCTTCCTCTCACATGAATGTCCTTTGGATGTGGCCTTTCTGGAGCTGGGGATTTTACAGCTGGGTCGGTTTGTGTAAGGGAGGATGGGTGTTCAGTGCCTCTGACCAGAGGTTACGCCACATGCACCAGAAACCTCCTCCCCCCTGTAAAAAATGTCATTCACTGTTCTGGTAAATTTTAAGAGGTTTAATAAAAAAGACAATAGGATACGAAGACAATAAAGCAAAGGGTTAAAACGGCCGGGTGCTTGGCTCTCTGCCAAGAGCACACCTGGTGCTTTGGAAACACCCTTTATATACCATTTCTACTGCATAGGCTTTATGCATATTCAAACTTTTCCAGGAACTATTTTGCATGGCCACTCCTTGGATCCGCCTTTTTAGAACATGCACATTTCTTGGCTTGTGGTTTTAATTCCCTTCTTATCATCTTTTTATTTGGGCTTTGGCTCCTTTTTTCCACAGGCGGTGAGTGTTGATAGCAGCCTGGGCCCCATCATCTGTTCACTGGAGGTTATCCTAACTAAGCAGACAGTTCAAACATACTATATTGACTATTACAGCAAAGCCATTTTAACATTATACATATAACATTCATCTTAATACTTGCAAAAAGCCAACATCACAATATGCATTTATAACACCCCCACCTCATTTCAGGGGGAGTCTGTGTAAACCTGACCTCTGTGGGCTGTGGTGTTCCCCACCCCAAACCCAGCCAGGGATGATTTTCAGCTGTGTTTGGCTTTCTTGTAGATACACTCCTTTCCCTCAGCCTTGTTTTCTTCTCCCTAGACTTGAGATGATTGAACAATAGTGCCCCCTTTTTTCTTATCTAAGCGACTTAACTTATAGTCCAAAGTTCCAGTGAGGTATCTTCAAGGAAGGGTGGACTTCTGTGGTTGTAGCTTCTTGATACAGTTTTTTGCTATAATGGCCAAAACACCTTCATAACAATGTTTAAGGCTTGAATCATTTCAGTCTCTGACACACTTGACAGTAGTCACCTCCAGAAACTGAGGACTTGCCCCTTTTCCAATCCCTTTGTCAATGTCCTTATGCTTAATAAGGGATCACAGCTGCTGGGCTTCCTTATTATTGGCCCAAATATTGGAGCAACCAGCTGAGAATTTGCTTACCTGGATGACTAAAATCTTTTCACATATTTTGCAGCTCTCTTAGAAATAAGGATTGGGTGGTTTCTGGCTCATTTTTTTTAGTCTCTTCCTCTTTTTCTTGTGATTGCTTTGCTTCAGAACAGGCTGCCTCTTCCTTTTTCCCTCTTGCTCTCTCAGGAGAAGATTCTTCATCCTTTACTAAACGAGTTGATTTCCACTTTCATTGTTTCTTCTTGGCTATGACTATAGGGGCAACTTGTGTAGTTGAGGGTTAGGTCTCTGGTTTAGTCACAGTGTATGTCTTTGGATCCAGACACCCTCTCTTCTTGAGGGTGCTGAATAGTGCTTGGTAGCCATAGGTCAGGCTCCAGCACAGTGCAATAAGTTATTCTCTTTGAAATAGTCAAGGGCATCCTATTTTCAAACATTATATCACTTCATCAGTAACCTGCACTTGTTCAAGGGTTAAGTCCCAGACTGTTGAAAGTGACAAATATACCTTCCCATATTCTCTCACATGCCTTGCCACCAATAACCATGCTGCCTCAGGGCATATCCCTGGGTGATATCTCTAAATAGTTGGTTAGCCTTAGAAACAAAATGAAAAACTTTTCTTGATAAGTACCAATAGGAGTATTTTGGTGTTAAGGAAGCCTCCCAGTCTGACCATTCATGAGGCCTTCTGGCCGTCACACTCCCAACGCCAGACTTTCACTCTTGCTACCAAGAGCTCAATCTGCATCATGCACTGCAGCTTGCAAACCGGCACCAGATATATTCCTCAGCATTGTCACTGAAACTCGGGAAGAAAATAAAAACCCTGTAACACTATATTTGAAATGATAGAGAATCAGGCATTACTTTATTCTGGCCAGGATGTGCCATGGAAAATATTCCATACACACATATACCAGTTGCAGTTGGTGACTGTCCAAAAAGTGCATCCCACAAATTATGACTTGCATCTTGTTTTACTCTTTGCAAAACTCTATTTATTTCCTTTGTATCCTGGTGGACAGTAATGAGAGTTTTCTGTCCATTTTTCTGAATTTCTTTCAGGATTTCAACCAGATCTTGGTGTTTAATTAACCGTCTTACCAATGTGAGACTCATTCCAGTAGGTGTAGATGATAATTTGTGATACATTGTGTAGTTACACCTTATCAGCTGGTGGGATACAACTGGTGCCAAATACAAAAAGTCACACCCAGCAATCTTAACAAAGTTACAGATATGAAAATTAGAATGATACTTAACAGGTAAGGTTACATTATCACTATCTATTTCTACAAAAACACAGGCAGTTCTTAAACATGCACAGCCTTGACCAATATACACAAGCATAGTCTTCTGACTAGTATCTGGATGGACCTCAAAGTGGCAAATGCCTTGCTCAGTGTCAAGACATGTCTTGAGCATCAACTGAATTGCTTTCACAAATGAACCCCTGTTGTTCCTGGGTAATACAAGAATAAATTCACAGTTTGCCACTTCTTACTCACCATATGGGCCCAGACTCTATGTTCAGAGGGATAGAGCACTGTCCCGTCATGGTTTAATCGAAGTACAATAATGGGGTGGATAACATATATTGTGGCATTACATATAGTAAGTACAAAGGCAGTAGCTGTGTTAGTAATAGGATAGTAGGTAAAATTTACTAGGGTCCACCAAGATGGAAGTTTTCTTTCTACATTAGTGGCATTATCCCAAGTCGCCTTTCGTGTTTCAATTAGAAAAGCACCTTCACTTCCTTCCCTTATAATCAAAGCTGTGGTAGGCCAGGCCAGGTCTGTTGGTCTGACCTGGGATGCCACAACCTTCTCGGAGAGAGGTCTTCTAGGAGACAGCCTTCAGGGGGTCTGGCAATCCCTGGCCACTGGGTAACCTCAGAAAGGTGCAGCTTGTCACTGCAAGTGATCAGCTCAGTGATTTCAGCTCAGCTTGCGAGGTTATCCCAGGCTGAGTCAGAGATAGAGAGACAGGAGTGTTGTGTGACGATTCCACAGAGGTAGCCTTTATTGTCCAGCAGCTCTGTGAAGGGGTGCCAGGGATGGCGGCTCCCTCCTGAGCTGGGCAGAGGCTGGCCTTTTTATGGGGGAAGGCAAGGGTTGTACCAGGGGGGAAGACCAATGGGTTACAAAGGATCAGCATAGTGGGATAGCTCACCACGACAAGAGAGGGTGGCTTTATCCAGGAGGTATCTCCTCTAAGGGAGGGTTGAGATAACCTTATCACAGCTCCCTCAGGGCACATTTCTCCAAGGGAAAGCCTTGGCAGGCTCACCTGCCTCCACACAAAGCAGCTGTTGATTGCATCCATAACTGTGCCTGTATACAAATAAAAGCTAATGACTTATTGTCCTGGGCCATACTAAGTGCATTTGCTATTAATCTATGATCTTAGTCCTCAGCTTCTTCCCCCTTTGGAAGCACCTGTGAGACTTGCCACTGGCCAGTTCCTAATGCTAATAGGGATGACTGTAGAGGTTGTTTAAGTTTTGTCAAATCGCTAGTTGCAGTGGCCAGCTTATTCATCACTATTTCCAAATCTATTCCATTTAAAACTCCTAATCCTGTTCCTAGTATTCCAGTTAAATCTCTTCTCATTCTGCCCCTAAAGTGTGCTTGCTTTTGTAACCATGTTGTCCAGCCTTCGAAGGATGTCTTTAAGAAAGGAGAACTGGCTGGCTGAACTTCCAAAATGTTAATTTGCATTAGTAATTCAACATGTTTGAGGGACCACTCTGGATTAAACAACAGTTGTTGTTGAACCATGTTTCTTATTATATATGGACCAATTTCATAAATTTTGGGTTTAAGTTTGGTTTGGAGTTCGGTTGCTTGAGTACTGGCACAAGTTGTAGGGGGCCCAGCTATGGCATCTATCTTAAATTTGAATGAAAGCCCAGTAGTATCCCAAAGACAAATCACCTCTGTCGTTCTGATTAGGAATGGCCGGAAAGAACGACAAGGACTCTCAAGGGAGTCAGATCGGGAGAAATCTCTAGTTTATTGCTTCAGCTATGTTATATAGACTAGTTCGTGGAAAGTACAGAAAAAAAACTTATTGGTTAGTAAAGTGCTACATTACCATCATTGGTCAGTGGGGTTCACCACCCCCTGACTTTCTCTTGCAAGGAAAACAGGAGGACAGACAAACAGCACCTGGCAGTTGTTTTCTGTCTCTAAGGATTGTTTTGAAATCCTCCTATGAAGTTCCCAGGCTAGCTCTCAGGCAGAACTGACAGGCCATGGGGCCTGCAGCTTGCTCCAAAGCTAGCATCCATAAACCTCAACGGTCTGTACTAACATAAAATTATACCAACAGTCTAATTCACCTGAATGATTACACATCTCCTGGTGTGTTGCCGCGGCGACGGAAAAGCTGGAGCGCTGCGACTTCTCTGGAGAAGCAGCCCTGAAAAGGGCTGGGCCAAAGCGCATGTGAGCAGCTTCGGGCAGTCGAGTGATTCCAGCTCGGCTCAGCGGCGGCAGGCAGACGACACGGGAAGCAGGGATGAGAAAGCTGGTCCAGTGTTCCGCTAAGCACAAACCTTTATTCAGGCAGAGCTTTGGCGAAGGGAGCCAGCAACAGCTAATCTCCCGAACAGGGGAAAACCTGGGATATTTATAGGGGAGGAGAGGGGCGGGGGGGAGCCTGAGATACATGTATTGGGGTGGGACAGCAGGGGGGAACACCAACGGGGCACAACAGTTTAACATATCTAACTCAAAGATCCCTGGGAGCGATACATTGTGTCTCTCTTACAGAGAAGTATCTTGTCTCCAGGGGAGAGCCAGGATCTCGGGCTCGGCGGGCTCCTCCGCACCCACAACTCCTCCTTCTTTACTTATTAAAAAGACATCTCCTAGAGAGTTAGCTAATAGCTTCTTAAAACATGAAAACATACTTAGGAAGATAATAACAATTAAGAAAACCCAAAAAATGTTTTTGAGAAGGTAGGCAACCCATCTCTCGAGTCCCCAGCTCACAAAAAGGTCTTCAAGCCACTGGGGCTCCTTTTCAGTCTAGAGTTTTTGGACTGCATGTTGGAGTCTCTGGATGCGGGCGTGGATGCCTTCAGTGGGGCTGGAGAGGTTAAAGCAGCACAAACCGTCCGATTCTTCGCAGCCGTGTCCATGGGCCAGGAGTAGAAAGTCTATAGCAGCTCGGTTTTGTAGCATGGCATGCCTAACAGTCTCTTCATCTGTCAGGAGGTCACTCAGGACAGAGGAGGTCCAGTTGGCCTGCTTACCAAGCCAACACTCCAGGTGAGAAGGCTCACCAAGGGCTTTAGCAGCAGCTGCCCACAGCAAAAATGCTGACATCACCACCCTCTTTGTCTAGGACTGATCTTTAATTTGGCTATCGCAATTTTCATCTAATTGGGTGAGATCTTTCTTTTGGTGGGCCAATTCATTCTTTTTCAGCCAATCATGTATTAGAGTTGAATTTGGAGTGAGGATGGTAAGCTGTCCAAGCGTGCAAGGGCCTCCCTGGAGTCGGGAAGGGATTCCTGCCCACACTCTATCCCCACAGATCAAAAACACTCCCTGGGGCAGCACTCTGGGATAGTGAGAGGAGGCAGATCGTGTGCTGCTGGTGTAATTGCACCATTTGGACTGATTGTAAATTTTACTGTTGGGAGTCACATTTTTCCTTGATTTAATTGCCCTTTGGTATTTTGAGGCAGGCCATGTATTGGCTACTGAGTGATAATTAAAATTTATGCAATAGGTAGCTTTGGAGGATCCCAAAAGCCCCAATTCCCAGGGTTCCTCTGCTGCATGGGGCAAGATCGTTGTCCACTCATCCCAAATGTCTACCAGGTTGGGTTCTTTCCCTGTGAAAGGATATTCATGGGGCTTTAAAGGAATCCCTACCAGGCAGGATGACAGAGGGTTGGTGGCGCTGCCCATGGACAAGCACATGCGTTCTTGTTGGGGCGTCTTTGCGAGGGTGATCCACACGTTCTGGGGCTGTGCTACTAGCCAGGCCTCTACAGCTGATGTTTTCAGGAGCATCCAGATAATCAGGAACATCAGGAACTCAAGGATGGTTTTGCTCTCCATTTTCTATAACAGGACATAAAGGATTAGCTCTGATTTTTGGAGGGGGGGGAGCTATTTTCTTTTTCCCCTTCCTCTCCCATCTCCCCCCTCTTTAAAAAAAAACAAAAAACAATTATAAGCAAGGTTATTCTGTGTATTGGGGACACATGACCCAACACCAGCAGCAGCACAGAGGTGCATTTTGGTGTAAACTGGCAATTTGGGCTAGGCAATGAGGGTGAGAAGGGGAAGGGGGAGGGAGTTAAGAAGACTTGTGTACTGTCACGGTGTCAGGCGTGATGTTGGCAGTCGTCTCGTTGCGGCCCTGGTAGCAGGAGGGTTTGGCCTCTGTCTGGTTGTTGGTTCGGTGGCAGGTTGGTTTGGTGGACTCCGATGACGTCTCCATTTCCAGGCTGCAGTGGACTGCTGTTTTTCTGGACCTGTGTTTGTCTCAGGAGACTTTGAAAGTTCTGAGTCTGGTGCAGGGTTTGTAGGGCCTAAATAAGGTTTTACATTTTTCCCTGGGAGCCACTTAGGTCCTGATGGTGTGGACACACACGCATACCCTCTCCCCCAGGTAATCAATGAGCAAGGTCCTGATGTCCGTTGTGATTCAGGATCCTTGATCAGCACTGGCGGCTTCTCCATGAGTTTGGCATGGGTTGAATTAGAGAAGTGCAGTATTACAGGGGGGTCAGGCTCTGTAGGCGAGCAATTTAGAAAGTTCATGACATATAGAGCCATACAGAGGCTCTCAATGTGAGGAATGATCTCTGTTCCTCCCCGCTGGTGATCAAGGACTCTTTTCAGGTTTTGGTGGGTCCTCTCTACTATTGATTGCCCTGTAGGGGAATGAGGAATGCCCGTGGTGTGTTTCACCCCCCACTCATTGAAAAATCTCTTAATTTGTGAGAGGTGTAAGCAGGTCCATTGTCTGTTTTAATTTGTTCTGGGACTCCCAGGGTAGCAAAAGCAAGGAGAAAATGTTGGATGGTGTGCTTGGCATTTTCTCCTGCATGGGCTGAAGCAAACACTGCACCAGAGAAGGTGTCTACGGAGATATGTACATATTTGACTCTCCTGAAGGACGGGATGTGAGTGACATTGGTTTGCCATATCTGGCAGCTGTTAAGTCCTTGGGGGTTAACCCCGGAGTTAAAGATAGACAATTAGGACAGGTGGCAACTATTGCTCTAGTCTGGTTTCTGGGTAGTCTGAACATTCTCATCAGTGCAGGCACATTTTGGTGGAAGAACTGGTGGGACAATTTTGCTTGTGCGAAAATGTCAGGGACATTGGCTGCTGCAGCAGGCATGGCTAAGGCGTCTGCCCTCCTGTTTCCTTAGGCAATGGCACCTGGGAGGTCAGAATGTGCCCTCACATGCATGACATAGTAAGGTTGCTTTCTGTGGGAGATATACTAATTCAGAAAGCAATTTGTATAAATTTGGGTTAGAGACCTCTTTTAGAAATGCATGTTCTGCTCTCATAGCTATTCCAGCCACATAAGCCGAATCAGTCACCAGATTGAAAGGGTCTTGGAATTTCTCAAAAGCTCTGACTACGGCTGCTAATTCAGCAATCTGTGGTGATCCCTCAACCACTTGGACATCAGACTCCCATTTCTGTGTCTTGGGGTCCTTCCAAGTCATGACTGACTTGTGGGATTTCCCTGAGCCATCTGTGAAAACCGTCTGAGCCTTGAGCGGTGTTTTGCTCTGTAATGATTTGGGGACCAAATTAAATGTAGTTTTGAAAAGTCTGTGGCCAGGTGGGTGTATAGAAATTTGGCCTGAATAGCTATCGAGAGCAAACTGAAGGCTCTCATTGGTTTGGAGCAAAGGATCCCAACTTCCAATTGCCAATGGGAGGAAGATGCATGTGAACTCACAGGCTGCAAGAGTGCGGAGATGGACTCTGGCTCTTTTAATGAGTTCAGCCATGATTTCTTGTGGAGTGGTAATAGTCTTAGTGGGCTGGTTATGTGTAAAGATCCACTCGATGATAAGGAGTGGATCCTTCAATGCCACGTCCCATTGAAAAATGAGCGTGTGTAAGCGCGGGGCCTTACCCAGGATAACCAGTTGGAAGGGCAGGCTGGGCTCATAGCGGTGGGCTTGCTGCGAAGACAGGGCCTCCTGGACCTTGGTGATGGATTCCTGGGCCTCCGGCGTGAGGGAGCGCGGTGAATCGAGGGCCTCGCTGCCACGGAGCAGGTTGAAGAGGGGTGCAAGGACTTCAGTTGTTACCCCAAGCAGAGGGCATATCTAGTTGATGGACCCGCAGAGCTGATGTAGGTCCCACAGGGTCTTGGGGTTGTGTCTGATGGTCAGCTGATGGGGCACGATGGTCGGCTCCCGGATCCAGAGTCCTAGGTAGGTCCAAGGGCAGGTGTGCTGGATCTTGTCTTCACGTATCTCAATTCCAGTGTCCTCAATTGTCTGGATAGTTATTTGTAAAGTCCGGTGCAGATAGTCATCGTCAGCAGCACAAACCAGGATGTCATCCATGTAGTGGAGGATGACGGCATCTGGGAACAGGGTCCTCACAGGTGACAGAATGTGGGCCACGTACCATTGGCAGATGGTAGGAGAATTTTTCATCGCTTGGGGAAGGACCAGCCAATGGTATCTTTTTAAAGGTGCTTGTCTGTTTGGAGAGGGAACCGAGAATGCAAATCTGGGAGCGTCCCGAGGATGGAGGGGTATGTTGAAAAAACAGTCCTTTATGTCAATGACAGCCAGCTTCCAATCCCAAGGGAGCATTGAAGGGGAGGGCATGCCAGGCTGAAGGTATCCCATGTCTTCAATGACATCGTTGATCTTCAGGAGGTCATGAAGGAGTCTCCACCTGTCCTTGCCTGGTTTGCGTAGGACAAAGACAGGGGAGTTCCAAGGGCTATTGTACTCAGTGATGTGGCCCTTGGCAAGCTGCTCTTCCACGAGGGCTTTGTCAGGAAAATTAATCCACAAACACCAGAGGTTTATGTCCAAAAAGGAGACAGAGGAGTCCTTTTTCTTTATTCGAATAAAGGGAGAGGCCATGGGGCATTCCCCTGGGGTCTCTCAAACTCTTGGAGGGCGCAGCCTCCTTTTTATCCTAATTCCCGGCCGCTTGTCCCTTCTCTCTTTCCCCATAGGCTGAGGTAATTGAGAGGTACAGGCTTCCCGGAACGCCTGATACTGGCGGTGATACCTTCCCCCCCCCCCCCCCCCCCCATGCATAATCCCTTCTTAACTTTTATAGAATTCATAGTGTTCTTTTAGTGCCCCTTTGATCTTCTACTGGAATCCATCCCATTGTTTCTGTCGTCTCTCACTGATAGTACATCTTATCAACTGACCCACAGCTTGTTTGTAAAGACAAACCCATCATTCCTCTCAGCTTCTAGTGCGCACAGTTTGGTCTCAGATAGGGGCCACTGATCAACCCACACTGGATGGTGCTGTTTCCATGTGAGTTGGGGGATGGTAGGCGTGGCGCGCTTCTCAGTGGCCCAGACTAAAAATCCCTGCTGGGAATCCACAGAGAAGCCCCCCATTGGGACAGGAGATCCCGTTCCCAGAGGGTGATTGGTGCTCTCACCACAAATGGCCTGATGGTTGCCATTTTTCCCTCAGGTCCTTTGATGACAGTATTCCGTTTGCTCCTCATGGAAGCTGTCATCCCTCCAATTCCTGAAATCACGCTTGCCACAGGTTGTAATTCCCAATTGTCTGGCCACTTGGAGCAGGCGATGATGGTAACATCTGCTCCAATGTCTAGCATTCCTGGGCGCTGAATCCTTTCTCCATAACAAAACAGGCTGCAGTCCACGATGGGTTTGCTGGAGTGCACAACCTGAGTCCACATAGCGCTGGGGTTGAGGGAAACCTGATCTGGGCAGTCACTAGGAAGTAAAAAGGCCTGTGCCACGGGAGTCTGTTCCTTTAAATAATAAGGAGGGTCTATGCAGGTCAGAGAGATGGAAATTTCATCTCCAGGGTATATGGTCTGAACCTCAGGAACAGTATGAATTTGCCCTGGAGAGTTGGTAGGATCCCCAAGTATTAAGATGTTGGAGGGACCGCCTGGTGGCCCACGTTTCCCTGTGGGGATTTTGTAAATACAGTCACCCTTCATATGTAAAGAGAGTCTAGTTACCAGTTGACGCCGGGTTCCCATCTGAAGCGCTCTACCTGCTGGGCTTGATATCGGGGTCCCCGTGGAGGCAGGATGGTGGGTTTGGCAGAAGGGGTGGAGTGGTGCAGCATTTCATTTGATGTCGAAGCGCGGGGCCGTTCCGCGCTCTGCTTGAAGTTTCCCGAATGCCAGTTTTGTCTGGGTCACCGTTGGTGGGCTGGCGGTTGTATAGAATGTCTCTCCGGACAGTCTTTTAAAAAATGTCCAGGCTCGCCACAATTAAAACAACGACTTGTATTGGGGTCTGCAGCATAAGCTCCAGATATTTCCTCTGCCACTCCTTTAGCCACTCCAAGTGCCACTGTATTCTCACTTGAGGCAGAGGAGTGTTTGGTGCAGGCTTCAACCATCTGATCTATGGTTGGTTCGGGGTCCAGTGGGAGGGCTCGCAAAACTGCTTTGCACTCCGGATTAGCATTGGCCATCGCTATTTTTACTAATAATTCCTTTTGCGCCTGAGGGCTCTCTATCTGCTTTTCAATGGCCACTTTTAACTTATCAGTATACTTAATAAAAGACTCAGTTGCCCCTTGCTTAATATTGGTGAAGCACTGCGTTGGCACTTTATCATCAGGGGTGGTAAAAAGAGATATCTTGGCAGCATTAGCTATATCCTGTAAGGCTGCTTCAGGCAGATCCCGGGCCTGATCTCGGGGCTTTTGGAAATCTCCTTCTCCTGCTAATTGCTCTAAAGTAAAATTAGGTCTGTTAGCATCTTTAGCATAAACATCTGCCAATTGCTTTAAATGTTCTTTCCACTGCCTCTCCCATAACATATACTCTGCTGGGGAGAGAAGGCAGTTCATAATATTCTTGATGTCATGCGGGACCATGACGTGGGCAGAGAAGGAGGCTTCCAGCAAGTGTTTAAAAAAACGTGAACCCCCGCCATGTTCCTCGGCAGCTTTACAAAGTTCCTGCAGTTCCCTATAGTGGAGGGATTCCCATGCTGCAACTTGTGCCCCTGCCCTGTCTCTCCTCATTATTACAGGAAAGGCAAGTGTAATAAATTATTGTTTGTATTAAAAATTCGAAGTATATAAATAAGACAAATGTGTTTTGCAATGAAAATATGAAATGTAAAAAGGCCTCTCCTCAGAGCGGAACGGGGCTCTCTCCGAAAAACCACTGATTGCCAACAACACCCAGATAACGAACTCAGGCAGGCCCATCAACTCGAACAAACAGACAGGACACGGACCATCAGGAAGACAATGGAGCTGGCTCGGGAAATTATCTGCCTCCGGACCCGAGCAACGCCCTGCAGATTCCTGTAGGAAAAAAACTGATCAACGAAAGAAAGACAAGCTCCAAAAGATAGGCTTTGCCAGACCTGAACATCCCGGTGTTGAAAAGGCAATCAGGAAAGACAAAGGGGAAAAGCACGGCCGAGATATCCATCGGCACCAGCCCGGATTCCACCGCTCTGCCATGAAAACCTAACGTTGCAATACATACAGAATCTCCTTTACATATGAGGAGATTCTGTCCGGACACTAGTTAATGTCATTATTCCATGTCAGGAAATCCATTCACTGGACAATCAAGGACACTTGGTGAATGGAACCTGCTTGTAATTTTCGCCTAAGGACAGAAAATCCCTATAAAAACCGAGGCTTGGGAACCCTCGATCGTAGATTTGGGAAACCTATACCTCTGGTATAGACCCTGTCCACCCAGCGCTGCGCTGATCTTTTTATTGTGGGTTTTTATCGCTGTTTCGCTTGTTGTTGTTTATTAATAAATTTCTCTTTTTCAATTCATATCACGAAATTACCTTTGCATTTATAACAGCAAGTATTTTCCGGGACAGAGCTGAGTTCCCCACTCGTGTGGCTTCCCTCTGCACCTCAGCCCAGTGGTCTTCATACTCAGAATCTGAATAAGAAGATTCACTGCTCTCATCTCCTAGTGGAGATGGGGGGCGCCTGGTGGCAGCACGGGGCCTGCTCGGGTGCCTAGAGCTGGCCCTTTTGTAGCTGCATGGGGAAGCCGAGATGGCCCCGCTCCGGCCGGAGCCGTCCCGACCTCCGGGGCACTGGGACCCTGGAGTGGGCACGCTGCCAGGGGCGGGGCCCCGGCACGAAGGGGCAGGAGCGGGGTCCGGGACAGGGAGGGGTTTCCCAATGGATGGGGCAGAGCCCGACGCAGTTACACCCAACGATGCAGTGGGGGGGGAGGAGGAACAGGACGTGGCAGGAAGAGAAGGGGTGAAGGTGGGAAAGTGGCCATTTTGGGCATCGAGGGCGGGAAAACCGGGGTGGGAGTGGGACAAAATGGCGGGGCTGGCCACACTGCCGGCGCCATCTGTGCTAATGCTAGGAACTGGGGGGGACACAATCGGGTGTGAGGGCATGGGAGAGAGGTTAGAGGAAAGACCCAGAGCGGCATGGCCATTGCCGCCCTGGTAAGGGTAGAGAGACGGTGGGGGTGTCAGGGAGACGGCAGCAACCCTGTGCCTGGGGGCAACGTCCACCCGCCAACTGGCTCTCAGATAGGGAAGAGGGTTAGGGGACACATGGAGAGGTTGATGGGGTTGGGGGGTTCAACTGGGGAGCCAGAACTCCCTCTTCTTTTTTTCCCTCTTTTTCCAATGAGAAAATAATATTTTGAAACACAGGAAAAAATTTTGTAACAGAAAAATCTCCCTTAGCTTGAACTGAATATAACTTTCTTCCCACATTATCCCAGAAAATTCCCGATTTAGCAGCATCTGAATTAATCTTAAAATGTTTAAAAACCCAAAGAATAAATCTCTTTAAATTCCCTTTAGAAAACTTAAAATTTCCCGCTTTTAGGGTGCTTACAACTTGGATATAAAAGTCCCTCTCAGGTGGGGTCAGCCTAGATCCAGAGGACTGGTTCCCCATCCTTTTTCACTCACAGCCCAGCAGTAAAACAGCAAAGAAAAAGAAAAAAGCCCGAAAAAACCCTTCACGGGATCAACTTACAATTTGTCTTCGGCAGATGCAGGTGGGTGAACAAAAAGCTGCTGGGTGGGTGGTCACCTGGGCGGCTGGTCCTCAGGGGCTCTTCCTTGCCCCAGATGGTCAGCGAGGGTCCCGGTCACAGCCTCTTGGATCGCCTCTTGCTAAAACGCAAGCAAGCTTCCTGCAGGCGGATGCTTCTTTAGGGATCCTTTGAATGCCCCGCGATCGGGCACCAGTAGCCGGAGCGCTACGACTTCTCTAGAGAAGCAGCCCTGAAAAGGGCTGGGCCAAAGCGCATGTGAGCAGCTTCGGGCAGTTGAGTGATTCCAGCTCGGCTCAGCAGCGGCAGGCAGGCGACACGGGAAGCAGGGACGAGAAAGCTGGTCCAGCGTTCCGCTAAGCACAAACCTTTATTCAGGCAGAGCTTTGGCGAAGGGAGCCAGCAACAGCTAATCTCCCGAACAGGGGAAAACCCGGGATATTTATAGGGGAGGAGAGGGGTGGGGGGGAGCCCGAGATACATGTATTGGGGTGGGACAGCAGGGGGGAACACCAATGGGGCACAACAGTTTAACATATCTAACTCAAAGATCCCTGGGAGCGATACATTGTGTCTCTCTTACAGAGAAGTATCTTGTCTCCAGGGGAGAGCCAGGATCTCGGGCTCGGCGGGCTCCTCCACACCCACAGTGTGTATCTATAGGATTAGTTAAAACAGTAATTTGGATTGCCTTCTTATGGGTAGTTCCATTAATCATTCGGCATCCTATTCTGATTACCTCTCCTATAGTCCCTTGGAGTGACCACAACCTTTGTTTTTGCCATTCATGCCTTTCATATGGTTGGTTTTCATGCATGACCACAGTTGATAGGTTAAGATCTTTTATATCAGAATACTTTCCCAAAGATCCAGTGTACCAAATGAAAGTTTGGGACCAAGGCCATTCAGCATTGTTATGGCTAGAAGTACTTTCCAATTTTTGGATTACAATTATAATTACACACAAAACTAGTTTCTTGGTTAAATTTCTGAAAGTTAAATTAATAAATATTTATGACCGCTATGTACTCATTTTATTTGAGTCAGCTTTAGTTTCAGTTCATTGTCACCTGGTATTACTTTCCAAGGGGCTTCTGGAACTTTCTTTACTCGAGTGTGATGAATCCAAGAGCTCTGTTCCTTAATCTTGATTGTGGTAAAAGTGGTAAGAAGCACCTGGTATGGCCCTTCCCACTGTGGCTCCAGAGTTTTTTCTGCAAGAGACTTAACATATACATAGTCTCTATGCTGTATGTCATGTACAGGTGCATCCAGCCCTGTGCTCCGAGTTCCAGTCACACGTTTTTCTGTTTCTGAGTTGTTTACTCAGGGCCACCATATAGGTGGTCAGTGTTTCCTCCCTGACTTGGGTAGACATTCCCTTTTGCACCCCATATGGCCTCCCATAAAGCATTTCAAAGGGACTTAATTCTTCTTTAGTCCTGGATTTAGTCTGAATTTGTAGTAGTGCTAGTGGGAGAGATTTAGGCCAGGGTAAACTTCTTGTCTTAGCCTCACAATTTGCTATTTAATTAAATGGTTAATTTTCTCCACTTGACCACTTGATTGAGGATGATATGGAGTGTCAAGTTCCTAATCTATGCCCAAATGATGGCTAATTTGCTGCACTATTTTTGAAATAAAGTGTGGTCCTCTATCTGAAGATATTGTGGCTGGAACTCCAAAGTGTGGTATTATGTCCTGAAACAATACCTTGGTTATCTCCCGTGCTTTAGCAGTTCTGGTGGGAAAAGCTTCTGGCCATCCTGAAAAGGTATCTGTCAGTACCAATAAACACCTATACCCTCCTTTTCTTGGCAAATCTGTAAAATCAATTTGCCATTGCTGCCTGGCCCCATGGCCTTTTCCAATTTGGCCAAGTTTTGGTTTAGGGATATTCGCGGGGTTAGTCTGGAGGCCGAAGGTCACACTGCTGAGTCACTTGAGTGACTGTAGCGTACAAGTTCCTGGCAGTAATCTTTTCAATCATATAGTTATACAAGGCATCTATCCCCCAGTGTGTTCTCTGGTGTTTCTCCCTTGCCAGTGACCATAATAAATGGGAAGGGACAACCAGCTTCCTTTCTGCAGTAACAGCCCATCCCTATTGGTTATATGCTTCCTTTTGATCTTTATTTCATTTCCTATCCTTTTTGTTATATACCAGCTTACCTTCAAGAGAGATCTGTCCATCTGGTATCAAGGCTCCCTCAGTTGTTATCTCACCTTTAGCTGCTTCTTTTGCCTCTCTGTCCACCAGTTCATTTCCTTCCTCCAATTCTGAGCTCACCTTCTGGTGTGCCTTAATGTGCATGATTGCTACCTTTTCAGGCAGCCAAACTGCTTCCAATAATCACATTATTTCTTTTGCATGTTTGATGTTTTTCCCTTGTGAATTCAACAATCCTTTTTCTTTCCAGATAGCTCCATGTGCATGTACAACACCAAATGCATATCTTGAGTCTATAGAGATGTTTATTTTCTTCCTTTTTGCTATTTCTAAGGTGCAGGTTAAATCAATTATCTCAGCTTTCTGTGCAGAGGTACCTGTGGGCAAAGGTCTGTCCTGGTTTAGGGCAAATTTGGGAGAAAACCTCCAGTGGGGCTCTCCCCGGGAAGCAAACCCACGTGGCCCTTTTCTCCCACCCCCCAACCGGTTCGGGAAGAGATTCCTCTGAGACAAGTGGAAAAAAACCTGTTTATTTCACAGGCACAGCACTACCCAGCACAAAAATGAACGATATCAAATTACAAAACCTCTCCCCGTTCCGAAGAGATGACAAAATTCAGAGGGTCTCTTTCCTGTGGGTGTTCGCTCTGTTATCAGTCCCTCTGGCGCTGGAAAATGCTGCTGCCCAGGCTGGGCTCCTGGTAGTCCACGGGTGCAAGCTCCCGGTGCTCCCCCGAGTCCCCAGTTCAGAGCAGGTTCCATTCGTTTCAGAAAAAGGGAAAGAAAACAGTCCAGGAAGACCTCTCTGCTTCGGCTAGCTGGAAAGCCAAGGCGATCTGTCTTGTTGTCTGTCTGTGCTGTAGTCAAAACTCCCGATGCGGGGGGAGCAAGTACAGTCTCTGATAACAGACTCGGTGCTTCTTTTCCACTCACTTTTACTCTTAGATGAAATTTTAAGAATACAAAACCTGTGTCTGGGTTAGGTGGACGAATGGGGATACAATTTAACATCATAATCAACCCAGGACAACATGTTCGAGAAGGTCCGAGAGGTAAAACTCTCATTGGTCATTAAACTTATGCATCACTATTATTGGTCAAGTGGAACACCAACCCTTGACTGTTTCTTGCAAGTAAACAACAAGGATCCTAAATAACACCTGGAAAGATTGTTGCCCTTTACCAATGACTGTTTGGATTTTTCCTTATGCTTTCTCAGGCCAGAGTGAGAAGCTTGTGTGACTTAGTTTCCCACAGGCTGTGTTCCCTGCTTGCTTTTTTCATTTAGCATCTACAAGGCCCTGTTGAAGCCTTCTCTTCTCCAGGCTGAATAAGCCCTGTTACCTCAGCCTCTCCTCATAGGGCAAGTGCTCCAGCCCCCTGACCATCTTGATGGCTTTCTGCTTAACCTACTCCAGTTTGTCAATGCCTTTCTTGAATGGGAAGGGGGGGGGGGGGGGGGGGGGAGGGGCAGAAACTAGGCATGGTATTCTAGAGGTGCTCTAGTAAGTGTTAAGTACAGAGGAAGAATAATTCCCTGCAGTTTACTGCTTATGTTCCTTTAATCCAACCCAGAATGCTGTTGGCCCACTTTGCTGGCAGGGCATACTGCTGGCTCATGTTCAGCATTGCAGTCTGCCAAGGCTCCCAGGGCCTTTTCAACAGGGCTACTCCCTCCCCAGCTAGTCAGTCCCAGCCTGTTATGTTCAAAGGGTTTCTTCCTTTGAAAAAGCACTGACACAGATGTAAACAACAGTGGAAAAAAATCCATTGCATGCACAAACTTGGAACATATGGAGCCCCTGCTCAAACATATTTAAGAAAGAAAATGGATTATATGGATGGTTAGATACACTCTTGAGGGGTGCTCTGTGTCAAAAAGATCAAGGTGCCAACATACACCCCCAAAGGGATTATGACCTATGGGTGACACACCAAAGCAGGTATGCCAACAGAGCAGAAGAAACCCTTATGCAAATGACCTCCTCATGCAAATTACCACAACCCATTATGCTTCTTATTCATTCTCCCCTCCTTAGTGCCAACTTTTTATATTTTTGCCATGGATTGCACCTAGACTGTCTCTAAGTACATTATCTAAGGAAATCAGCCAGAACGGATAAGACGGACAAAACAGTAGGAGAGATGCTGATTTGCTGTGGAGGTGTACCAGTACACATTGTATGATTAAGTAGAGTTCCAAAAAGATTGGACTGCTTAACAAAGATCACAAATGGAAGTGATGCTTTTTAACAGACTAATAGTTTGCCAAAGAAAGCATTAAGGAGTGCTCAGTGTAAAAGAAAAGTGTTTGATCAGAAGTTACCAGCTGGTAGCACTGAACTGGCAAAATTAAAAGCTATGTGCCAAGCTGCCTGTGCTGCTAGAACAGTCAGTGACCTTAAAGGTGACTGCCATGGACAAAACTTGTGATTGTGGGTTGATGAATCTAAGGACTTTGATGATGAATTAAAAGTAGCAGGCAGCCCCAGTTACTGCAATTAGGCAGACCAATGAGAATTGAAGTACCGTTCCCTGGAAGGTGACCACACAGAATGTATCCTTTTGTCGTGGTTTTAAAGCAGTAACAAAAAAAATTACTAGAAAACTTATTTATTTCTTGCTGTGAGATATAGATTAGAACAAGAGCAAAACAGGCTTAAAACTTAAAAGGAATAAAGAAAGTTTATTAACAAAACTACAAGAATAAGAACACCAGAAGAAACCTCCAGAAAACCCTTTTATCCCCCACTCCCCACCATTCCCTTGTTCACATGACAATATAGAGAGAAAAAACTTTGGAACTTTGGTGTTTAAAACAGTCCCAATTCCTGCTAGAGTCTTTTCATCAGCCTTTGTAGAGAAACAGAAGTCTTCTTCTGCTAATCTATGGAGTTTCTCACAAGAAAACTATTTCTGTTATAGCTTTATATTTCTCTGCTGCCAGCTGCCCAGAAATCCTGTCATCAGTTCACTCCTCTCATTTCACATCACTCTGAGGTGTGTTATGGGTCAAATGAGTCTAGGGATGTAATTTTTAAGGATGAGTTATTCAAAGGCAAAAGTTCTCTTCATCTGTCTCTGTGAGCTTCTCTGGAAACAGTTTTCTCATTGCTTCTCAAGGCCTCAAATCTTCAACTATTACTTTGTCTCACTCTGTTCCAGCACCTCACTGTATCACAATTACTCCACCTTTTGCTCAAAATCCACACTTTGAACACTCTATTCCTCCCTATATACTCTGTCATGAATTAAAGGAGGGGTTTTTTTTCAGAACACTATTGTCCATCTCCATAGCTTTAACAGAAAAATATTTCAGCTTGTTAAGCATCTCCTTATTCTCTCTTCCCCATCTAAAACTTAACTCTTTTCTTCACTGTCTTTGATGGTTTTATGATGTCTTCTTCATGTTGATTGTCTCTCTCTCTGTCTCTCTGGGAAAAAGGAGCAATCTGTACGTTTTATCCAGGTAGTAAAGGAACTGAAGTCTTGGAAAAGCTGCAAGTGTTCATGGTGTCAGGTTTCAGTCCAGCAGCAGAAACTACAAACCAAGCCAGGCCGGCCGGCTCTGTTTGTCTCCCCCCTCTCCCCACCCCCCCCCCCTCTCTGCGGCCTTGTCCGGCCTGGAGGGGGGGGGGGGAGGAGGTCGAGACAGAGCCTTGTTACCTTTTCAGAAGTCGGAAACCAAAGAGATCAAGAGACCTCTGGCTTTACATCTTAAGGTGGTGTTCACAAGTTGATCTCACTTTTCAATGGTCAAAACTGCTGTCAATTCTTAGAAATGACTGATAATTGGTCGGGAGAAAAGACTTCCATCAGCCACCAGCAGCTTCAACTTCCTTAGCTCTCAAAGCTATCTTGAAGGTAAAGTCACCCCATGACACCTTTACTCAAAGGAAGATTACAGATATATGTATAACACCCACCACTATGAGGAAACACCATTGCAGTGGCTATGGATGTGCTGGGAAACTGGACCCAGCAATGTACAGCTGATGTCTCAGAAGCAGGCATCTTGGGAGTTTGATGCCTATTCCACTTGTAAATGTTCCCTTGCATAACAGAAGGTGGCTTTGGGCTTGACTGATGGAGGGATATGTTGAGAAATAGTCCAATCCTGTTGATCCCATGAATGTGATATCCCTGTGGAGGGACTAAGAAGGGGGTAATCAACTACAGTTGTTTGGGCTTCTGGAGTATGTTTACAGGCAAGAGGGAAGGGACCCCAAAAAGTTGGTGGTCACTGTTGCTATGGCTTGAACACTCCAGTGGGTAGGCAGGATTAATAACATCCCTCTGTTATCAACAGTTAACTTGGTGGGATGCCTTATTGATCAAGGAGTGACCTATACATATATGGGGGGGGGGGGGAGGCAGACAGGACAGAAGATGCTGTCACTGAATACCAAGAAATAAACTGTCTAAACAGTTTGTTAGGTTAGAAATTTGACATTAACATATTCAGTGCTGAAGGTATGTGGGGATCATTCTACAAAACATGTATGTCAGTTATGAAAACTTTTAACTATTTATACACTTTAGCAAACAAAGAAATTAGTGTTTGTTGGCTACAAGTTACATAGTTCTTTTATTAATTAGTACTCTAACTTCTACTGGTTAATGATTCACTTCTCATGCTAATTAGTCTGCATGCTCAGTTTCCCTCTTCTTTTAGGTTGGGGGGTTTCTTGCGTCAGTGGTCTGTGTGTTGGTGGTCATGGATCTCCCTACCAAAATTACCTTTCAGTACAATTACTGACTCCTTATCTTGGGAGTCCTGCCAAATGCCCTTGTGGGCCATAAATTCTGCCATTATCAGTGGTACAACCCTGGTCCCAAGCCATGCTAACTTCCTTTCCCAGGTCTGAGAGTGTTGCTGTTGAGATGGATACAACATGACACTCCAAGGTTCAAACTTTATTGTTCACAACTTACATTTATATAGTTATCAAAAATCACGTGCTCAATCCCAATTGGCTAGTAACTTGTTACCACCCAGTTCACTAATCAATAGCTACCTGTGTATGTGCTCACCAAAGATTGGCTGGTGTCCGTTCCCTGCAGCCAAGTCCCTCTGCCCTTCAGCGCCCTCCTCCCCAAAGATGTCCACTTCTTTCACAGGTATAGGCTGATCAAGTTATAGTCAGGGTAACTTGTGTCTGTGAGGCCTTCAGGCCAGCTGTTAGCCATCACATATGAGCAATGAAACATGTCAAGCCAAATCAACAAAATTTTGTTTTTCTAACACATGGACATTACCCAGAGATTCCCTGTCAGCCATTATTTGTTTCACAGATCAAATCTCCCAACATTCTTCCCCACTGCCGCATAGTCTCTTTTTAAAAGAAATATACCTTGTTCAGTATCAATGCCAGATCAGTGTGAGATCAGCAGCATAGCTAAGGGTAATGCTTAGAATCCAATAGTAGGCTGATTCTCTGATATTCCAGGTAAACTCATTGTATTAGCAAATCTGAATCTCATTTTAGTTGTGACTTTAACAAAAAGATTTCATTTGCAAATATATTAGACAGAAAATAGATTGTTAAGCTTCCATTTTATATTTTCATCCTTTCTCTGTATTAAAAAACCTGCAACTCTTGTATGCTCTTGCTTACCTATTTAATTTCAGTGCATGGAAGCATGTATGGGCCTTTGAGATTCATTGGTTCTGAGAAAGGAGAGGCAAATGATCAAATATTTAAAACCTTCTTCTCAATAATGTAATCCAAGAAAATTTCAGAATCTTAAGAAGGAGCTTTAGGATATGGAAGCAATAAAGTTTAATTAAATTGTTTTTGCAGAGGGAGAAAGAAGTAGGAATGAGCTGCTGTGCTCACATTAAATAATTAATTTATACTTGCACATCTCCCCTCTTCTATTCATCTCCTTCCTTATGTATATATAATTCCCACATCTTTGTCACTGTCCTTTTCATACCTTTCGAGAAGTCATTAACACCACATGTACACGCTCCTCCCCAAACTAGGGTGATAATCCTAATTTAAATGAAGGGTCTTGGTTTTGGCCCTTCTGTTTCTCTAGGATTTTTTACTTTTTTTAAACACCTCATTCTGCATGATTAAGTATTATGGTTCTCAAGTAGTCGTACATTTTAACTGCACATTACAATGTAAAAGATAAATTCTCTAGATACATTTGCTGTTCTACTCAATGTCAGAAATGACAGTGATGCTTGTGGAGTAAAATTGTAAGGATTTGGAGCACATTCCTCTTCTAGGAGTTTAGTTGACTAAGTCAAAGAATTTGCTGGCTGTGATGCCTTAGGATTTTAGCTTTTATATTTGTCATACATTTGTAATCCTGCAATTCTTTAGTGTATGACTCTAAACTCCATATAGAGTCATAGCTACTGTTCTCCCATTTTGACCAGCCAAAACAATTCTTCTCTAGGCCTGGGAATCAAAGACACCTTACTGTCTCAGGCCCCTAGGAATGTAAGCAAAAGGGAGTTGCGGGGGAGCAAACTTGAGATAAATGACTTCATTATCTGAAGCTGTAATTGGAAGATTAACTCCCAATATACAAATGGACCAAACATATAAAAAGTATGAAATCCTGTTGTCGCACTATATTGAGAATGGTGAGGTAGCAACGACATGGACTCTCTTGTGAGTGGAACAGGAGAGTAAGGTTTAATACCCCAGATCTTCTTTTATAGACAAGTATCCGAAGGTCCAGAAAGGTAAAACTCTTATTGGTCAGTAAACTAAGACATTACCATCCTTGGTCAGTGGGGTACACCACCCCTCAACCTTCTCTTGCAAGAGAACCAGAAACTGACAAACAGCACCTGCAAGGCTGTCTTCTAAGGATTATTTTGATTCCTCCTTATGATTTCCCAGGCTACTTTCTCAGGCTAGTCTGAGAAAGTTATGTGACTTGCTTTTCCACAGACACTGTGCTCCTTGCTTGCTTCTTGCAAGCATCCACAACTCCCCTTTTTTCTTTTAGGGCAGAAAGGCAGCGTTTGTCATCTTCCGCTGGGCCCTTACACGAAAGAGAACAAACACAGCACAAGAGGTGTCCTTTAGCAATTTGTCAGTTGTCAATGAAACCTCGATTGGACACTGATTTAGAATGATCAGGGATATTTTTCTGGCACATGTTACCAAATCTTTCATGCACCACTTTCAAGTCTTGTTGTTTTTTTTTTCTTGCAAGGAACTGATGGCTAACTCTAATACAACTAGTTAAACTTACACAGCAAACAAAACATGGTTAGTCTGCTCAAAACTGACAGTCTAACTTGTCAACAGGGAAGAATGCTCACTCTTTACTTGTAGAAGGACCATCTGATTGATGATGGGCATCCTGATCATCATCCAAAGGTCGCCTGTTGGCTACTTTCTGCCTTTGGTGTCACAGGTCAGGGAGAACACATCTTGCAGGTATCCACCGTATCCCAGTATCTGTGGAAACACATGCATACCCACAACCCTAAGTGATGAGCTCACACAGGCATTGCCACTTGTTAGTGGTTAGGTCTCTCACCCAGACTTTCGCTCGAGGCAGGTGCGTCTCGCCTGAAGACTGGAACGAAAGGAAATGGTTCAAAATTACAGGGTTGTCAGAATTTTTTTGCACTGTGAGATGATTGATTGTATATAGAGCCTTCTCCAACTGACTGTGTGGGGTTTCTCCAGTCATTCCGATTTTTTGTTTTTCCAGAACACACTTTAAGGTGCCATGAGCGTGTTCAACAATAGCTTGCCCAGTTGGAGAATGTGGAATACTGAATTTGTGCGAAACTCCCCACAATTGTAAAAACTGTCATGTTTTCTGTGAGGCGTAGGCAGGACCATTATCAGTTTTCACAGAAGAAGGTATGCCTAAGACCTCAAACGCAATCTTCCAATGGGCAATAACATCACAACCCTTTTCTCTGGTGTGAGCAGATGCCCACATAACAGAGGAGAAGGTGTCAATAGACACATGCACATACTTGAACCAACCAAATTCAGTAATGTGAGTGACATCTGTTTGCCAAAGCTGCAAGGCTTTTAGACCTCTGGGGTTTACCCCCACTGGTAAAGGTGCAGCGAGTCCATGACAGTCAGTGCAAGAACTGACAATGTCACAAGCCTCAGTTGGTGTTAAGCGAAATTTCTTTTGCAGGGTATGTGCACTTTGGTGGAAAAAATCATGCGATGCCTTAGCTTGTGCAATTTTGTTAGGCTGAGGTGCTACCCATGCAGGGTTAGCTAACCCATCAGCCCTGGCATTACCTTCTGTTATGAAACCTGGTAAGTTGGTGTGACTCCGAATATGCTGGATGTAATATGGGTGAACTCAAGCCTGGATTACACACCACAAAGATTTCAGCAATCAAAATAAGTGTTCGTTATCAACTTCTTTCAAAAGTGCACAATCCAAACGCTTGGCTAAACCTGCTACATAAGCAGAATCAGTGACCAAATTCAGTGGTACCTGAGAGAACCGCTGGAATGCCATGGTAGCAGCCTTTAGTTCAACTAACTGGGCTGAGCCTGATTTGTGGCCTTCCACCACTTGCCACTCAGATTCATCCTTACACATAACAATGGCCTTCCCTGTTCTTCCTGAGCCATCAGTGAAGACGGTGGGTCCTTGCACCAGCACCCAACTACTTTTTGGCCGAAAAGACAATTCACCTGACTTTGCCAATTGCAATAGTTTGTGGCTGGGCAGATGGTAAGCGATCTGCCCTGAAAAGTTTTGCAGCGCACTCTGTAAGGAAGTGCTCTTGGTAAGACTCCATTCAAATTCCTCCTGTCATACTGGGAGGATGATTTTTCCAGGGTCAGCTGCCATTAACTGCAAACACCACTGACAGCATTTAATTATTGATTGAACAACCAATTCAAAAAACGTGGGTGCTGTCTTTTTAGGTTGACGGGGCAGAAAGATCCATTCCAAAATGTGCAAAGGATTGGACCATTGTTCATTCCATTGGCCAGTGATACCTGTAGGATGAGAATCTGGATAGGTAATAAAAACAGTAATATCAATGGAGGGATCTACTCGGCAAACCTGACAAGCAGAGACAGCCTGTTGGACATCCTCCAGAGCTTGCCGCGCTTCAGGAGTCAGCTCTCGAGGTGAATTCAGATCAGGGTCCCCCTTTAAAATATTGAACAATGGGGACAACTGCACTGTGGTCAGTCCCAAGTAAGGACGTAACCACATAATGATACCCATCAATTTCTGGGCATCATTCAGAGTCTTGATAGAATCTGTGAATTGCACCTCCTGATGGTAAGTAAATGGTTTGATCTAAGATTTTGACTCCTAAGTATTTCCAAGGAGGATGCTGTTGAACCTTCTCTGGAGCCACCTGCAGACCATAAGAATGCACAGCATTGAACAGCTGAGGCTGTATCCTCAGCAGTTCATCCTGGGTGGATGTTGCCACCAGGATGTCATCCATGTAATGATAGCAGTATGCCTCAGGGAACTGCTCACAGACTCTGGACAAGGCCTGAGCCACATACCATTGACAGATAGTCAAGCTGTTTTTGCAGCCCTGTGGAAAAACCTTCCATTGATACCTCTGCACAGGTTCAGAGTTGTTAACTGTAGGTACCATGAAAGCAAATTTTTGCTTGTCATCAAGATGCAAAGGAATCGTAAAAATACAATCCTTTAACTCAATGATCAGAATTGTCCACTCCATAGGAAACATGGTAGGTGAGGGCATGCCAGGCTGCAGTGCCCCCATGCTTTCCATCACTGCATTGATCCTGCGGAGATCTTGCAACAGTCTCCATTTCCCAGATTTTTTCTTAACCACAAAAATGGGACTGTTCCAGGGACTAGTGGAGGGTTCAGTGTGTCCCTACTGCAATTGTTCCTGGACTAATTCACAAAGGGAGACTAACTTCTCTTTTGCCAGGGGCCACTGGTTTTCCCAGATGGGTTTGGTCACCAGCCACTGTAAAGGCAGCGTGGAACGCTGTGTGCCCTTCACCACAGCGGCTCACATCAAAAATGCATCCCAATCCGTACCCCCCATGCTGCCAAAATATCCCACCCCCAGAGGTTAAGTGGAGCTCCAGTGACATAAGGCCGGACTGTAGCTGTTTGCCCCTCTGGGTTTTTGATCAGCACAGACCGTTGGCTCACAAAGGTCTGTGTAGTACCTCCCAGACCCTCAATGGCTGAATCAATGGAAGCCAAGGGCCATGACGGAGGCCACACAGAAAAGGAGATGATTGTCACGTCCACGCTGGTGTCGATGAGACCTTGGAGCTGGATCTGAGGCGGACTGGCATTTGGTAGACTCAGGGTACATGTCATTTGAGGTCGCTGATTGGAAATGCATGCAGTCCAAAAAACTTGCATCAGTCCAGTAGATTCAAAGCCGCTATCTCCACTAGTCTGCTCAACAGTCCTAGGAACACAGGACTTAAAAGGCACAAGTTGAGCAATGCAAGTCTTTGCAGGGATAGTAACAGAGGGGGTGGGTGTGGAAACCATGGCACAAATTTGGCCTGTAAAGTCAGCATCAATGACTCCTGGATGCACAAAGATCCCTTGTAGGGTTGTGTCTCCCTGAAAACTCAGCTTCTGAGCTTGCTGATATAGTTTTCTAAAGACTTTCCCAGGACAGTAACTATAAACATAGATATGTATTCATTCCTTCTGTTACACGTCTTGTGATGGACATCTCTCACGGCCAGTACGGTTGGGAAAGTGTTATCCTGACCATCCAATCCCTGGCCATGGTCAGAAACCTATAAATCCTGGGAGACAAAATAAACTCGCTTTTCCTTTCACCACACCTTGAGCTGTGTCCATGTGATCTATTCATCTCCAGCGGCAACAGGGTTGCACTAGATCCTCCCACAAGCAGCTCACTTAATCCTTGACCCAGTGGGCCAAATGCATCCAGGAGAACCTTATATACATGACTAGAATCTAGTGTGACTGTTGCTGTGGTGTACATCCACCCTGGCAGCTCCTTGGGTGCTGCCACTAAGCTGGCTGGGTAGGCCTGCACTAGTGCTGTGTCCTGGGAACTCATTTGTGTCAGAGCGCAGTTGCCCTGTGCACTCCTGCTCATGTTTCCCAAATCAGTCAAAAGCTGACCATTGGCATGGTATCTAGATTTACATTGGTTTGCAAAATTACCTGGCTTGTTAGATCTAGCACACAGGAGAGTGCAGTGCCCTTCCCTTTTTTCTTGTGCTTCACCTGGTGAGCCTTACTCTGAGCATCTTTTTGCTTTCATGAACCACCCTGATGGCTCACTTGTTTTGATGTTAGAGCAGCAGACAAAGCAGACATTTTGTGCTCTACAGAGAGTACTTTGGCAAATGGTTGGACCATCTCTGTTATTGAGGGGTCCCCTGGAAGAGCCTCTATGATCTTTCTGCAGTCTTCATTAGCATTATCCCTTGCTAGTTGTTTACACAGGAGCTGTCTCAGGTTCTCATCCTCAACTTGTTTCTCCAAGGCCACTGATATTTCAACAAATGGCAAGAATGGTTCCTTCAAGCCTTGAGTAATTGTCGCATATCGTGACTTGGGAGCAGCTGTTTCTATAGTCTTCAGCAATGCTCCAATAGCAATTTTCTGTCCTTGTTCAAGGATTCTAGGGTCCCAACAGGCCTGGAGATCAGGATTGGAATAATCATCTGTTCCTATAAGGACATCCAGTTTAACACCATGTCTGGGATCATGTACAGGCAAACACATGATCTCGTCTGCGGCTCTTTGAGCATTCTGCCTCCAATTATCCTCAAAGACTTTAAATTGCACAGGCTGTAATAACACTTGAGCCAGGTGTCTAATATCAAATGGAGCAAGCAAATCAGTGTTTATCACCCTGATAATCTGCATAACTTCGGAAGAGCCAAGTCCATACTGTGCCACTTTACTTTGTATATCCTGTACTACTTTCTATGCGATCACATCATGCCTGTCAGTCTGTCCCGTGTTCAGGGCAGCCTTAAACACAGGGATGGCTTGGACAGCCCCTTGTGGTGCCTCACCGACTTCCTGATCTGTCTGCATCTCTTCATCAGAGCCTGAAGCCGCTCCTGGTCCTCCCTATATTGCCCTCCCCCCTGCATCCATGTCATTAATAATTCCCGTTCAGGGTGTTTCCAGCCTCTCTAATAAGTCCCAGTCTCCCATTTCCAAAGATCGCTTTTTTACCGCCTCCCAAAAGCGTCCTGGGCGCTTTGGACGCACGGTCACCTGACACGGTGGCAGTGTCCAGAGATGGCTCTGGGACGATCTCACAGCCTGGTGGTTTCGGAGCTCAGATGCCAGACTTGCGTACTGCTGCGGGGCAGTGTTGGTCGCCGGCTGGATCACTGCCCGTGTCATGGGGCAGCAGCATGCGAGATGATGTGGAGGGAGCAGAGGAGGGCCGGCTGGCCGGAGACGCAGAGGCGGGGGGGCAGCCACCACGGGCACCGCGGGCTGTTGCTCCGAAACAGCAGGAGGCACGGTGGCAGAGCATCTGCAGTGGGCAGGGGGAGGAGGCGGTGGTGCTGGCACAGGTGTGGGCCCCATAGCTGGAAGCAGAGGCGCCAAGGGGGCGGCGGTCTGCAGCGGTGGATGCCCCGGCAAGGCTGGCACATGCGCAGGCCCCGCAGATGGAAGCGGAGGTGCCGAGGGCACGACCCCCCCCCCCCCCCCCACCACGCCGGCGGTCTGCTGAGGGGACTGCTGTACTGTCCCTTGCAATGCAGGATAAAGGGGCACAGGGGGCGTGGGTGCCTCCCACCGCCGCTTGCGGAGCCGAGGATGGTGCTGCGGAGGGCGCAAAGGGAGGTGGATGGTTGCCGCTTCCCCGCCACCTCTCTGTTGATGGAGCCTGCGCGAGCAATTCTACAGGTGACAGATACTTTGGCCTATCTAAATCTCAGGGAGGGGGATATTTTGGAGGAACATAGTCCAGTGGCAAGAGATATTTCTTTCGCCCAAGTCCAAAGTCCCCCGAGGGTCCGGTCGGAACCGAAGAAACTCTACTTAGCTCGTCCCCTGTCCCGTCCTCCAGCCTCTCATCGTATACAGAAGAGGCATCTCCGGCATCTGAATCCTCCATCCCCTCTTCACCATCCCCAGACTGTCACCACTGTAACACTTTAGAGAGCGCACCTGTCCTGGTTTAGGGCAAATTTGGGAGAGAACCTCCAAATGGGGTCACCCCAGAAAGCAAATCCAAGCAGCCCCTCCCCGAACTGGTTCGGGAAAAGAGATTTCTTTGGAGAGAAGTGGAAAAAACTTGTTTATTTAACAGAAATTGAATAATATTAAACAATAAAACCTCTCGCTGTTCAATGAAATGGCAAATCCAGGAAAAAAGTCCTTTTCATGCGGTGGAGCTCGGCTCACTCAGGTTCTTATCAGTCTCTCTGGTGCCAGAAAGTACTGAGGCCCAGGCCCCAGGAGGCCACAGGCATGAGCTCCTGGGGTTTGCCTGGGTTTTTTCAGTCCAGAGCAGGTTTGAACAGATCCAAGGAAAAAAGAAAAATAAAAAGGTCCAGGGAACTCCTCTGCCTCAGGTAGCTAAAACTAACTAAAAGCCAAAGAGAAGCTCTGTCCCACTGTCTGTCCATGCTGCAGACACCACAGTCTAGAAACAGGATGTGAGGGAGTGATGTTTTTTCCTCAACACAAACTGCGTGTTTCTTCTTCCCCCGCTTTGCTCTCAGAGCCAGTCTTAAAGGTGCAGAACTTAATATGTAACATAAACCAGGCGACTGGGGATACAAGCATCATAAAGTCACCCCAGGACAGCGCCCCAGGTGGTTGCCAGGGTACAAATGCTGGTATCTTCATCAGTTAACTTGGACCATATACGGTCTCCCACTATTAAAAACGAGATTCACTTAATAAATTATAAAAAGAATTTAATATAAATAAAAAGACAATTAGGAGACAAAAGAAATAAAGCAAAGGGTTAAAACGGCCGGGTGCCCTGGCGAGTTGCCAGGAACACACCTGGTATCCCGGGAACACTCTTTTTATCCCCTCCTGCTGTGAGGGGTTAATGCATATTCAAAGCGTCTCCTCCCTGGTTCCGCCTTCTTAGATCATGCTTTTGTACAATTTTTACTTTCTGCTGGTCAGCATATTTTTTTGCTGGTCATCATTATTCTAGCTGGTCAGCATTATTTGAAGTTTGGTTTCCTTTCTTTTTGCAAATGGTCACTGTTGATAACCATCCGGGCCTCTCATCCTTCCTTTTGAGGGCAGCTGGGCTTCACGTCTTCTGCTGATAACAGTTTGGGCTCTATTGTTCTTCTCCTGATAACAGCTTGGGCCCCACTGTCTTTGCCCTCTGGGGTTTCCTTGCCTTGTACCTAGGAAATTCTTTTAAGCTTAAGACTTGTTAGCAAGAAAAAAAGTACATACATAGCTAAAAAGTATTTAACATATAAGATTCATCTGCGAAAGCCAATATCACAATACAAATTTATAACACCACCGACTGCCAGATCTCGAGATTAAAGGCATTGTCGGTGGTTACTGTAAAACCCTGGGTTTTCACCCGCTGGAACAAAGCACGCATGAAATCTTCTGAGACAGTGAGTCGCAAGCGTGGCAAAGCGTCCTGCCACGCAAAGAGGACAAGTTGGTCCTCAGTTGAACTTTGGTTCTCCATTGAAGGAACCGTTTATCTCAACGGCCTGCAAATGCAATTATTCAAACGCAGTGGCTTAACCTGGGATTTTAAGCTCTAGCTTCGTCGAGATTTGCCGTTCCAGGCCTGCTTACGGGCAGGGCCCTCTATCCTGTGGTCTGAAAGACCAGCTCCCTCCAGGAGAGCGCGGGAGATTTTCGCTTACCTCTCTCTGGAGGAAAAGCAGGTGGGATGTTTCTCAGTCTCGGCTGCAACGGATGTCGGGATCACCAGATCTCGCACTATATTGGGAATGGAGAGGTAGTAACGACATGGACTCTTTTGTGAGTGGAACAGGAGAGCAAGGTTTATTACCCCAGATTTTCTTTTATAGACAAGTACGCGAAGGTCCGGAAAGGTAAAACTCTTATTGGTCAGTAAACTAAGACACTACCATCCTTGGTCAGTGGGGTACACCACCCCTCAACCTTCTCTTGCAAGAGAACAAGAAACTGACAAACAACACGTACTAGGCTGTCTTCTATCTCTAAGGATTATTTTGATTCCTCCTTATGATTTCCCAGGCTACTTGCTTGCTTCTTGCATTTAGCATCCACAACCCATGATCCGTTGTTGGGGGTTAGGTGTCCTTTTTTTTGTTCTGGCTTGCCTGTGGAATTTTTACCCATTAGTTGTGGGGGGGGGGGGGGAAACGTAACTGTGGGTACTTCGTGGGTGCTCGACAAAGGACAAAGAGTGGCCGGGCGCAGGGGGGAAGGGGGGCAGGAAAAAGGAGGGTGGGGACAGTTTGGAGGGCTTTCTTCAGCTTCGGAGAAAGACATTTTCAGGCGCAGAGCTGTTGCGGTGGAGAGAAGGGAATTTCGCCATCACCCAGACGGAGCTGCTGCTTCTTCTCCTTCTCCCCTCTTTGTTGGTGGCCTCGCACCCCTTGTCCTGCCGGGTCATGTGGCAGTGCCAGCCACCGCCGTGGAGCTGCTGATACACCTCATCCACCGGCCCAGGATCTCTGCTCATCCCTGCTGTTCCAGCCGACTGTTCCTCGGAGCCCTTCAGGAGCACCGGGACTGACTGCCTGAGGGGGTTTGTGAAGCAAAGCCTCTCCTCCATCCTGTCTCATCCGAGAAGGCTGTCACGGGGTCCCTGTTTCTGTTTTCTTGCTAATGCTGTAGTTATTGTTGTTTGTTTGCCTAGTTATACTAGTAAAGAACTGTTATTCCTATCCCCAGATCTCTGCCTGAGAGCCCCTTGATTTCAAAATTATAATAATTTGGAGGGAGGGGGTCTACATTCTTTCATTCCAGGGGAGGCTCCTGCCCTCCCTAGCAGACACCTGTCTTCTAGAACCAAGACACCCGTTGTCCATTTTTGAGTGTAGCCCCTGGGAAGGGGGGAGTTCACCTGCCCAAAATGTACCTGAAGGCCCTTCAATAAATATAACCACTTTTTATTCCCTTAACTTTATCTGGTGTCAGTTTTTAGGTAGTCCCAAAAAGCCATCAGCTGAGTTCAAGGTCAGCTTCTTCACTGATAGGAGCTGTTGTGAAAAGAGCTAGAAGTGAGATCCTAGCCCTACTTTTCCCTTGAGAGCTGCTTTTAAGCTGAGGCTTTATCACTTCCCCCTTCCTGTGCTACATTGCAACTGTGTCTGTGCCCCATCTAAAACCTCCATGATTCTGACTGTGACCTGGACCTTCTGGCTTGGCTTCCTGGCTTGACCTTGGATCTGCCTCATCACTATGGACTTGCTGGGTGATCACTGGACTGTGTCTAACCTCAGCTATTGTCTCTGGCATTTTGGCTCCTTCTTAGCAAGGTCACTGATCCTGCTTGCCTTATTCTTGTGCTTCACCCCGGCCCACTTTTGATTGCAGCAGCCAGCCCTTGCTGCTCCCTGACAAAAATGAGTCAAAAGAGAATCAGGCCCCTCTTCCTTTTACATTGTCTGAATCCTGTTGGCTTCCCATGAGGGAGTATCCTCTTAGATTGAAGTTTTCAAGTATAACCAATTCCTCAAAAGGAATTTATTTACTGAATGTGTGACAGAGGCTAACTGGAAATTTACTGGAGTTTCAACACTTTTTCCTCTAGTTTTTCCTTGGATAGATTTTGTGCTCTTGACTTTTGGTTTTGTCAGGGTAAGAAGCAGTAGGTCTTTAGACCAAGAGCTACCGCTTGCTTGTCTTGGTAACTGTTAAAATTAATTATTTGTCAAAAATACCTGTAAGAAGTAGAAAAATTGTGGTTTAACTGTTCTAGAGACACTTCAAATATTGCATATGCTCTGTATTCTACTTCAGCCTTTTGAAACTTTTTTCTGCTTTGAAACAATCTGGAATGGGCTATAACTTACTGCACTCAGTCCATAGAGCTTAACTGGGGATGATCTTTTTAATAAAGATAAAATTGTAATTTTAATTTTGCTATTGTAATTTCTGTTTTTTCTTTGGAAACTGACTTAATAATCATTATTTAAACTCCAGTGTGTCAATTCCAGTGCTCAGAATTGTAGGTTATCTTGGCAGCTAATTTAAGATAAAATCTATAATAAATCCAGGAAAAAAAGCAATATACCAGTGAATAATTGTGCAGTAAAAACTGAGCAAGGAAACCAAATTTCCTTATCTTAGGCTTTTATACTAGTAATTTTATTTATTATGCTTAAACTGAAACTTCAGTTGGCGAGAACAAGCTGTGCTGGTTTGGAGGTAAACCCATGGAAGAAATTAATCCCACACAAATATCTTGTGAGTGATTTTAAGTCAGTTACAATTTAATAGCAAGATTACAATAAATGCAATGAATATGGAAAAGCTGGCTTAAAACCACAAAGTTAGAGTACAACCTGATACCCCATTGGTCAGGGTGGTAGTTGCAGTCCTATTAAGCAGTGATAGCAGTACTGTTGAAGTGATGGTTGAAATCAGCAGTCCTGCAGAAAGTTCTGTCCCTCCTCTGGATCCATCCATTGGTGATCGTTGTCCCAGTCCCAAAACCGCTGGATCATATACTGTCAAAGTCTAGGCAGGAGTGTTCAGTACTTTCCCCCAGGGCAGGGAGTTTCACAAAAGAGTGATGTAATCCTATGACTCATAGGATATTTCTGGGGAGTCCTTGATGTCCAATTGCCAAAGAGATGACCCCTCTTAGGCTGGGTGTAGTTATCATGTAAAGACAAAGAGAACACTACACCCAGCTCACAGCTGTTACAAACAACCCACCATTAACAGTTCACCAGGAATAATGTAGATGGGTGTGGAATACATAGTTTGGCTACACCCATATGGGCACTCATTCTCCTATAACTAGGACACAAGCACTTTTATTCTCTGTACCACTTGCTATTTATGTTCATGTCTTTTTTTACCATTTTTGATCCAGTGTATGTGTGAAATCCATTGTTACAGAGATGGTCATCTGTGGAGGCTTGCAAAGATTTTTGTCTTCACTGCTTTTAGTTTGCTACTACTTTGTGTTATAACATTGGGCACCCTTTCTATAGTGGTAGATAGATGGTATCAAATCCCTCTTGAGTCCATTGGTTGTTTCTTCTGTCGGCAAGACTTTATTGCTAAGAAAGACATATTCCTTTCCTGAGCAAAGATTGCTCATACATGTTCTTTTCTCTCTCTCTCTGTCTCTCTCTCTCTCATTTCCCAGAGATCAGTATCACTTTGTTCTCATTCACTTGTACACATTTATGAACTCTGGTGTGTCTGAATTGAAGATTTGCACCTGAGTTGTGTTTTTTAAAACTTAAATCTAGAGCAAAGCAGAATAAAAATTGGAAATTGGGACTTGCAATTGGAAGATGTAGTAGTTTAGATTCGCCAATTTGCGTTTCCTGAACAATGCACAAAAAAAGTGGTGGTGTTAAAACACTAGATAAAAATCACCAGAAAACTTACTCATCTCTTGCTGCGAGATAGGGATTAGGAGAAGGGCAAAACAGGCTTAAAACTTAAAAGGAATAAAGTTTATTAATAGAACTACAAGAAAAAGAAACCAGAATAAAACCTCCAGAAACCCTTCCTCCCCACCATCCAAACTTTCTCTTGTTCAACTGACAACATAGAGACAAAACTTGGTGGTTAAAACAGTACCAACTATACAATAATATTTTTATCAGTCTTTGTAGAGACAGGAGTTCTCTTTTGTCATTCCATGGAGAGTTCTCCACAAGAAAACAGTTTTCTCATGGCTTTTAATTCTTCTGATGCCAGCCACCAGGAAAAAACTGCCATCAGGCCCCCCTCCCATTTCTCACCACTCTGAGGTGTGTTCATGGGCCATGAATTCAAGGGCCGCCATTTTAAGGATGAGTTATTCAAAGGCACAAGTTCTCTTCATCTGTCTCTGTAATCATCTCTGGGAACAGAGGTTTTATCTTTCTCTTCCTGGGGGCCAAGTGTCTCCATCAACTCTCACTTCTCTTTCTCTGTTCCAGCCTCTCATGGAATCACAACTACTCCACTATCTGCTTAGCTTCATCAATGGATTACCTTTGCTCAGATTTACACTTTGAAATACTTCATTCCCCCCAAATACTCTTTCATGATTTAAAGGAGTTTTTCAGAACATTATTGTTCATCTCCATGGCCTTAAAAAAAGAATATTTCAGCTTATTAAAGCATCTCCTCATTCTCTTCCCATCTGAGGCTGCTATAATTTCTATGTTCCCTGTTTCTCTGTTACCACTGTCCACCCAGCTGCAGCCAGGGAAACAGGGGAGATAGTATAGCATAGAAAAGAAGAACTTAAAAACGAGGCCCTTTCCCTTAGCTGAGATGGAAGTGCAGCTTTATTTCTTGGGGTCCTGCAGAGAAGAGCAGGAGGGAAAGAGGAAGAGGTATCGATAAGCGCCCTTTTTGAAGGCAGGGGAACCAACACAACCAATAAGGGGAAATGGGGAGAAAGTGATAAGGGAAAGAAACTTACAATTCTACATTTTCGGGGGTGCATTCTATGGGTCATACCATCTTTTCTAAATGCATTACAACATCTCACCCGTTCTTATTATATAAAATTTTTGAAGGGTTATGACATTATCTTGATACTGGTCATGAGTTTGTCCACCACTCATGATTGGCAGGCCAGTTGTTCTGGGTTGATTATGATGTTAAATTGTATCCCCATTCGTCCACCTAACCCAGACACAGGTTTTGTATCCTTAAAACGTCATCTAAGAGTAAAAGTGAATGGAAAAGAAGCACCGAGTCTGTTATCAGAGACTGTAGTTGCTCTTCCCTCCCCACATTTCGGGACGGGGTTTTGACTACAGCACAGACAGACAACAAGGGACAGATCGCCTTGGCTTTCCAACTAGCCAAAGCAGAGAGGTCTTCCTGGACTGTTTTCTTTCCCTTTTCCTTGAAACGGATCGAACCTGCTCTGGACAGGGGACTTGGGGGAGCACTGGGAGCTTGCACCCGTGGACTACCAGGAGCCCAGTCTGGGCAGCGGCATTTTCCAGCGCCCGAGGGATTGATAACAGAGCGAACACCCACAGGAAAGAGATCCTCTGAATTTTGTCATCTCTTCTGAAGGGCGAGAGGTTTTGTAATTTGATATTGTTCATTTTTGTGTTGGGTAGTGCTGTGTCTGTTAAATAAACAGGTTTTTTCCACTTCTCTCAGAGAAATCTCTTCCCGAACCGGTTGCGGGGTGGGAGAAAGGGGCCACGTGGGTTTGCTTCCCGGGGGGGGCCCCAGTGGAGGTTGTCTCCCAAATTTGCCCTAAACCAAAACAAATACACCGGTTAAGTTGTTTCCGGTCCGCTAGCTCTATTTGGTTGATCTCTGAGGTAGTAGAGACTAATTTTTTGAGAGCTTTTAAAACTAATCAACAGACAGTTCCAAATGTTAGCACAATTAGAAACAGAACAACAAAAAACAACAAGATTGTTTTGATTATCGAGGTCCACCATCCTGTGAGTCCCCAGACTTAAAACAGCTCACTAAACCAGTCCTTTGCTTCTTGCTTCACTTGTCCGATCAAGTTCTTCATCTCTCAGAGGGCTCCATGGACGTTGGGAGCTTTTGAGGACAGGTTTAAGCAGCAAAGTCTTTCAAATTCCTGGCATTTGTGTCCATGCAGCAGCAGAAGAAAATCTATGGCAGCCCGATTTTGGAGTGTTACCTGTCTGGTAATCTCTTCATCTTCGAGGAGGGAGCTGTGGGCAGCTGATGTTAAGTTGGCCTGTTTAATCACCCAGCACTCAAACTGTCCTAATTCATCTACTGCCTTAGCAGCTGCAACCCATGGAAGAAATACAGATGCAGCAACCCTTTTTGATTTTGCCCAATGAATTATATCCGAATCACAATTTGAGTCTAAAATATCAGTGCTCCTTTTGTGGATTTCATGAGTTGAATTGTCTTTCTGAGTCCATCTAATAATTTGGGTTTGGTTGGGTGCTAACAGGGACAGTGTCCCAAAAGTGCAAGGCCCCCCTCGAAGGCAAGATGTGACTCCTGCCCATGCTTAATCTCCAGAAATTAGAAATATACTTTTAGGGAGGATTCTTAGATGTGAGTGGAGAGGATCATATGCTAAGACTTGACTTAGCGTACCGCACCATTGCTTTGCTATGCATTCTTTTTGATACTGGATTATGTTATTGTATAGTTTTGTATCTGGCAGTGAATTGTAAATGAACACAAAAGGTTGCAGGGGAGGAACCTAATAGCTCTAATTCTTGGGGCTCTTTATTAGCTCTGGGCAGTACTGGTAACCACTTTTCTATAAGATTTTTCACTGCCACAGCTCACCGTTTACAATTTTCATGTGGTTGGTCACTGTGTGTTTTTGGAATTGTATTAAACTTGGGATCACTAAAGCTGGCTGTAAAATCTTCAGCCTGCAGGGGGATTCCTACCAGAGAGGGGGGCATAGGGTCTTTTGCTGCTGCAGTGGGCAAACAGATGCTCTCTTGTTGAAGTGTGTGTGCCAGGGTCACGCAGATGTTCTGTCGTGGCTGAGGGATGATCCAGGCAGCTGCCAAGCTGTTCAGCCCAAGCAGGATGACAGCTGAGGTAAGGCTCATCATGGGTTTCAGTGTGAGGTAGGTATTTTCTAAAAGAAAAGAAAAAAACATTTTTAAAACATATTCACAGTCAATGTGTGCAGGTCAGAGAGTAACCAGAGGTTAGGAAGGTTTCTTCTTGTTTTTCCCAGTGGCGTCTTCTTTTAGAAGCAACTGCCACTTGTCTCTCTTCTTTTTCTGCTGGGGCTGGGTTTTTGGGAACAAAAGGCTTTAGCCATTTTTGAGGTATCCATTGGGGGCCTGTAGGGGTGGATACACACGCGTAACCACGCCCCCAGGTGACAAGTTCATAGGGGCCTTTGTTTTGCCAAGTTTCAGGGTCCCTGATTAAAACTGGTGGACGCTGTGACAATTTAAACTGATCACCACTGTTAAAGTGTCAAGTAACTGGAGGATTCATGTTTTCAAATGAACAGTTCAGGGAATTGATGGAAAACATAGCTTTGCAAAGCTTTTGTTGTAGAGACATCCACACTGTCCCACTACCTTGCCTGGCTAGGACTTGTTTGAGCGTCTGGTGGGTATGCTCAATCACAGCTTGACCTTGTGGAGGAGTGAGGGATACCAATTTTGTGGTCTACTCCCCACTGCTGGAAAAATTCCAGGAACTCCTTGGATTTATACGCTGGGCCATTATCTGTTTTAATTTTTCTAGGGATCCCCAGCATTGAAAAGGCTTGTACTAAGTGTTGTTTGGCATGTACAGATTTTTCTCCTGCATGAGCAGAGGTATACACTGCTCCTGAGTATGTATCAATGCTCACATGTACATACTTAAGGTGACCAAAACTGGGAATGTGAGTGATATCTGTTTGCCACACCTCACAGGTTCCAAGGCCTCGGGGATTAACCCCGATGCCTAATGATGGCACTGCCTGGAGCTGGCAATTGGGACAGGTGGCCACGATGGCTTTAGCCTGACCCCATGTCAGCTGGAGCTGACGAATCAGTCCTGGCACATTTTGATGGTATTGCTGATGATTTAACTTAGCTAGTTGGAGCACATCTGGGAGATGTACCTTTTCGGCTTAGGCAGTAAGGGAATCAGCTTTCCGGTTCTCCTCTGTCCTGGAGTGACTTTACCTTTAAGATAGCTTTGGGAGCTAAGGAAGTTGAAGCTGCTGGAGGCTGATTGGAGTCTTTTCTCCCGACCAATTATCGGTCATTTCTAAGAATTGGCGGCGGTTTTAACCATTCAGAAGTGAGATCAACTTGTGAACACCACCTTAAGATGTAAAGCCAGGGTTCTCTTGCTCTCTTTGGTTTCCGGCTTCTGACAAAGTAACAAGGCTCTGTCTCAGCTTCCTCCCCCCCCTCCAGGCTGGACAAGGCCGCAGAGGGTGGGGGCGGGGGGGGGAGAAACGAAGCCAGCTGGCCTGACTTGGTTTGCAGTTTCTGCTGCTGAACTGAAACCTGACACCATGAACATCTGCAGCTTTCCAAGACTTTAACTGTTTTACTACCTGGATGAGACGTACAGATTACTCCTTTTTCACAGAGAGAGAGAAGGAAGAGAGAGAGAGAGGGATAATCAACATGAAGAAGACATCATAAAACCATCAAAGACTGTGAAGAAAAGAATTTAGTTTTAGATGGGGAAGAGAGAATAAGGAGATGCTTTAACAAGCTGAAATATTTTTCTGTTAAAGCTATGGAGATGGACAATAGTGTTCTGAAAAAAAAACCCTCCTTTAATTCATGACAGAGTATTTTGTGAGGAATGGAGTAGTTCAAAGTGTGAATTTTGAGGAAAAAGTGGAGTAGTTGTGATACAGTGAAGTGCTGGAACAGAGGGGGAGAAGTAATAGTTGAAGATTTGGGGCCTTGAGAGGCAAAGAGAAAACTTCTGTTTCCAGGGAGGCTCATAGAGACAAATGAAGAGAACTTTTGCCTTTGAATAACTCATCCTTAAAAATGACATACCTAGACTCATTTGACCCATAACACACCTCGGAGTGGTGTGAAATGGGAGGAGACAACTGATGGCAGATTTTTCCGGGCAGCTAGCATCAGAAAAGTAGAAAGCTATAACAGAAATAGTTTTCTTGTGAGAAACTCCATAGATTAGCAGAAGAAGACTTCTGTTTCTCTACAAAGACTGTTAGAAAGACTATAGCAAGAAGTGGGACTGTTGTAAACACCAGAGTTTTTTTGTCTCTATGTTGTCATGTGAACAAAAGAATGGTTGGGTAGTGGGGGAAAAATGGGTTTTCTGGAGGTTTTATTCTGGTGTTCTTATTCTTGTAGTTTTGTTAATAAACTTTCTTTATTCCTTTTAAGTTTTAAGCCTGCTTTGCTCTTGTTCTAATCCATATCTCATAGCAAGAAATAAGTAAGTTTTCTAGTAATTTTTTTAGCTACTGCTTTAAAACCATGACATTTATTTGGTGCTTTGGCCGGGAAATGGAATTAGCAAATCTAAACCACTACACCCTCAGTGATTTCACCTGGAAAATCGGTATGCAATCTTATGTGCATCACATAGAAAGGATGCTCTCGAGTTGGAAACCAAATAAATCAGTTTTGAAAGCAATCTAAAGAGATGTTCATTCTCAATGTCCTTGAGAACTGCCTGCTCTGCTCTGGACACCACTCCTGCTACATAGGCTGAATCAGTAACCAAGTTAATCTGTTCTGAAAACTTCTCAAAGGCTCTCACAGCTGCAGCCAGTTCAGCTATCTGGGGTGATCCTTCTACAAACTCAACATCAGCTTCCCAAAGTTGAGTCTGTGTTGCAATCTCTCCTGAGGACCCCTCTGTTCTACCCGCCATGGTGAGAGGCCTGCTCTTAAAGGAACACAGGTGGGGGAGGGATCCTCCAGTGGATACAACATGGACTAAAAGTATCTTAGACAAAGGAGGCTCAGACTTGCTTGGAGTATTCCCGCGTTTATTGCATGTGGTCCATCTGGGGCAAGAAAGAGACCAAAATGCCCTGGGTCTTATACTAGGGGGAGGGGGTGGTCAGAGATACAGGTGAGTAACAGCCAGTGGGACAGGGGAAGGGGAAAAGGTTTTCAGGTAGGGACTGACATTGCACAGACTGAAGGTGAGTTCTTCCCTTGGGACATACCATGATTTTTAGATGCACTACAACAAGTCTGCGAATTTCTCCAAGTCATCACAGACTTATAAGATGTTCCAGATGCATCAGTGAACACTGTAAGAGATTTGAGTGGCCTTCGGCTCCTTTTCTCACAAGGAATGAGGTGGAATTCCTCATGAAACAATTTGTGCCATGGTGCATGGACCAATATTTGCCCACTATAGCTGTCCAGAGCAAATTGGAGGTTAGCATTGCTCTGCAGCAGGTGCTCAAACATCGCTTTGGTCAGTTTCTCAGGGGAGTGTTTGCTTTTTCCAGAGAGCCTGACCGGGAGGTGAATACACACAAAGTCACAACCTGCCAGTTCCCGCAGCCTTACCCTGGCTTTTTGGATCAGCTGAGCCATCAGTGTTTTTTGCTTGGTGATAGTTTTGGGTCTTTGATGGGAGAGGAAGACCCATTCTATTATTAAGAGTGCACCTCTCAGCCCCTCAGCCCACTAGAATATCAACCGATGTAAATGTGGTAGTTTCCCCAGGACAATAAATTTGAAAGGCAGCTCAGGCTTGAAGTGATGTGCTTGTCTTTCTGTCAAGGACTTTTGTGCTTTTTCAATTGCAGTTTTTGCTTTTGGAGTCAGTTCCCTGGAAGACAGCAACTCTCTTTGCCCTTTCAATAAATTGAGCAGGGGACTCAGGTCTTCATTAGTGAGACCAAGCCAGGGTCTGACCCAGTTTAGTGACCCGCACAGGCAATGGAGATCTGCTAGGGTTTTAGGATTACTCATGATTTCTAATTTTTGCGGAACAGTGGTCAGTGGAGTGATCTCCAGACCCAAGTATTTCCAAGGCGGCATCTTTTGAACTTTGTCTTGCTGCATTTGGAACCCAGCAGAGGTTAAAACTTTAACCACTAGGTCAAGTGTGTGTTGGAGTACAGTGTCATTGGGACAGCACACTAACACATCATCCATATAATGCAAAATGATGGCATCTGTTTTTTCAGCACGAACAGGGGATAATAATGACCCTACATATCACTGGCAGATGAAAGGGCTCGCTTTCATCCCCTGAAGCAGTACTCTCCAGTGGTATCGTTTCATTGGGGCTTCCCGATTGACTGTGGGGATGGAAAAGGCAAACCGTGGTGCATCTTCTGGGTGTATTGGAATTTGGAAAAAACAGTCTTTAATGTCCAGAACTGCCAATTGCCAATTTTTTGGGAGCATACTTGGAGAAGTCATCCCTGGTTGGAGAGACCCCATGTCTTCAATATTTTTGTTTATTTCTCTCAAATCCTGAAGGAGGTGCCACTTATCCTTCCCCGGCTTTTTTTTTACAAATACCAGGGAATTCCAAGGGCTGGTTGTTTCTATTATGTGTCCCTTGGCCAATTCTTTTTCCACCAATTTTTCTAGTGCCCTGAGTTTCTGTTTACTGAGAGGACACTGGTTCACCCACACTGGCTTTTCATCCAGCCATGTTAACTTTTGGGTAGGACGCTCTACAGTGGCCCCCTCTAAAAATCTTTGGGGGTCTCAGGAATGTTTAGTTTGACTCCCCACTGGGACATGGTGTCTCTTCCCCACAGGGGGCACTTGTAATCAGTGAAAAATGGATGGACACTAGCCAATCTTCCATCCGGGCCTTCTATCTGAACAATGCTCTTAGAGATTTTTTCCAGTTTCACTCCTCAAACACCCTGTATTTTTCCTGCCACAGGTTGCAGCTCCCAATGTGAACGCCACACTCTTTCAGGTATAATAGTCACATCTGCCCCAGTGTCACTCAACCTTTCTACATGGAGATGTTCTGATTTATGTGTCAGGTTGCACCCCATAATGGGTTTGTCCTCACCAACCACTTCTGCCCAGTATACTCCTGGTGCTTTGTCATCTACTGGGATTTCTGTTGGAACAGGGATCACTTGGGCTATTATCTGCCCTTTGGCTACATAGAAGGGTGTTTGAGGACATCTTGCCAAGAGAATGAGGTGTGTCAGGTCTCCCTTAATTGTCATGGGAGCCACCTCAATCTCTATTGGTGTGTGTGCTGTTTCTCCAATAACAAAATACCTATTATCCAGTCCAGCCAGGTCTTGTGAATTTTCCTGCAGGTCTACTCCAATGACAGACCAATGGTCAGATCTGAAGCAAAAAGCTTTAGCAGTTAAAAGTCTGAATCACTTTTGCAGTTGCCAGATCTTATTAGGCATGCTTTCCCCACAATTATGTTTCTGCAGTCTCCCACCCCACTCCCTTTTTTCACTCCTTTTTATTAAAATAGAGTCTTTTTCCTGTTTCAGGTATGTAATTTTTGTGTCTCGGTGCTTGACAGAAGAGCACTTTGTTTTTAGTTTTTTTGTTGATTGGTTACAGCTTATTTCTAGTGTTTCCCTTGTTGCTGGTTTTGAGGGCAATTCCTTGCGAAATGTCCTGGCCTCTTGCACTGGAAGCAGATGATGTGCTGTAGTTGTTCTGGTGACATCTGTGGCTTGTTCATTCCTGGTGTTACTGCTGCTACTGTCCTTGGGTTGAATGGTCCTGGTTTCTTGTTGTGTGCACTGTACAGATCTGCTTTCTTGGCACAGGCCTGGATCATGTCTGCTATGATGGGTGGAGGATGGATGGGCAGATTTAAAATCATTTTGTGGCAGGCCTCGTTGGAATTTCTTTGAGCCATTTCTTTAATCAGTTCTGCTTGCACTACTGGTTCTTGTACCTATTGTACATGTACATGTGTTCTAAGTCAATCGACAAACTGCAGAAAACTTTCTGATGAAAATTGTTTAGTATTTACATAACTGACTTGGGTTTCAAGTGCAGGTATTGTATTGTAAGCTTTTTTCTGCTACATCACAGATCTTATCTAAAATAGGTTTTGTTAGAACCTGCGCCTGGTCTTCAGGCTTGGCCCACTTCCCTTCCCCACAGGTGCACAAAAGTAATTTCATTATTTTCTGCATCTTTTGCATCCTGCATACTTTGCTTGAGTTCATCTAGGAGGTCTTTTAATGACCTTTTCCATGAACTTTCCCAAAAATCAAATTCAGTGGGGGTTAGGAGAATAAGTCTTTGAGGTCAGCAGGAACTAACTCCTGAGATTTTAAAGTAGCTTTAATAATTCTTTTTAGTATTTCACTATTTTTGCCAAATTCACGTTGTATTTTACATATCTCTCAGATATCATGGTAAGAGAAAGGCTGATATTGTCTATTAGTTCTTTTTTTACCAGTAAATATCACAGGCGCCGCTGTAGGCATATCCCTATCTTCCCCAGAGCCTGTATCTCTGGGGTTTCCCTGTCCAGCCCCATCCCCACCAGGCCTTGGAGACCTTGCTTCCCCACCAGATGGACGAGGGGACTCAGCACCGCCCCCAGCGGGCCCAGGGGGCCTCGCCTCACCCCCGGATGGGTGGAGGGACTTAGCTGCACCCCCAGCAGGCCCAGGGGATACTGCCTCACCCCTGGATGGGTAGAGGGACCTACCCACACCCCCACAGGGGCTGGGCAGGGACACATCTCCCCCCCCCCGGGGGGCAGGGCCAGGACATCCCTTCTCTCATCCCCCCATGGGAGCAGGGGTAGGGCCACTCCTCTCACTCCCCCCCTTCCCGTGGGGACAGGGGGCGGGGGTGTGGAGAGCAAAGTTGCAACATTTGGAGGCAGGTTTGCAAGGTGATGTCATGCCTGGGCAGGGTATGGTAGGAGGAACGGAAATGTGTGAGGGAGGGGGAGGGGTTATGGGAGGAGTAGGGGACCTGGGCAGAGAGAGGTGGGTGGAAAGAGTCATGGGAAGAGGGAGGGAAATACGAGGGTGGTTTCTCCACATGGCTATCTGGCACATGGCCAGCTCCATCTTGGATTCCAGCCACGTGGGGGTAGGGGGGTTTAATAGTCAGGATATGGGGGTGCAGGGGAAGGTCTCTGATAGCTTGTGCGACACTATCAGAGATGGGGGGCTGAATGAGACACATGGATCTAGAAATGGCATTATTACAGTGCATTTCCTGAGTTTCTAGATCTGTTCCACGTATCTTTTTCAGCTCAGGGGCAAAGGGTTTAGGGGAAGAAGTAGGAGAAACTGATGGAAACTGCAGTGGCTGTTTTTTTATGTCTTTTTCTCTGTTAATCAATTATTTTCGAATTATAAGAAAAATTGGGAGATATTTTGAAGCACTTTTGTCTCCATTTTCTACTTTAAGTGTTAAAAATTTGCCAATTTTATCCCATGCAAAGATAGAATTTACTTCTGACAAATCAAGCTGTGGAATGTTATGAGATAACCATGAGATGAAGTGTTTTAACTTTTTCCTAGAAATTTTAACATTTATAGTACTTAAAAATTCTTGCAATTTGGATTCTAAATTTGGTTGGGGTATAGACAGTTTGGACCCCATTTTTGCTGTTAACAATGTGTTAGCACAACTCGTTTTTATCTTGTTTTACTGCAAAAGCAACTAAGCAAGCAGAGGCAGGCTTTTTTCCTTTTTTTTTTTTTTCTCTCAGCTTGCTCCCTACACACAAACACTGGGGTAAAATAAGCTCAGCTGTTCCGTGGCTGCCGTGTGCCCGCGCCGCGCAGCTGTCACATGTAACGTGCTGTGGCTGGTTCTGCGCTGAGCCAGCAGCTCGGTTCCCACGCCGTGCGGGGAAGAGCCTCCGCGCCACGGCCACCGATCACACAGTCCGGGACGGCCCCGCCGCCGCTCTCACTACACCTGCGGTTCCCTGCTGCCCGCGGGGATACCCCTGCCATTCACGCAGCCTGTGGTTCTCACAGCCACTGGCTTGGGTGCGCACCCAGCTGATCTCCTGGCTTGGCTCGTGCACGCTGCTGTGCAGGCCAAGCCTGGGACCTGCTCTGCCCCAGTTTCGCATTCCCCGCTGTCATCGGCTGTTGTGACTCACCACTCTTATGTTGTCGAGCAGTAAAACTTCTTCTTGGTGAAATCAACTTTCTATGGTCTTGAGAAGGCTACCAATTTTTTCCTTGTAGGCTATATTTGCGTTTTAGCTTTTCAAGGTAGTTGACGTGTTCAGGCTCGCGAAACACACACGTGTGCTTCCAGCTGCTTTAGCGGGTCTTTTAGAGCCCCACAAATGGGTGCCAACTGCTATAATTTCTATGTCCCCTGTTTCTCTATTACCACTGTCCACCCAGCTGCAGCCAGGGAAACAGGGGAGATAGTATAGCTTAGCAAAGAAGAACTTAAAAACGAGGCCCTTTTATGGAGGCTAGCTTTAGAGCAAGCTGCAGGCCCCATGGCCTGCCAGCCCTGCCTGAGAAGCTAGCCTGGGAAATTCATGGGAGGATTCAAAACAATCCTCAAAGACAGAAAACAGCCTGCAGGTGCTGTTTGTCTGTCCCCGTGTTTTCCTTGCAGGAGAAGGTCAGGGGGTGGTAAACCCCACTGACCAATGATGGTAATGTAGTACTTTACTAACCAATAAGAGTTTCCTTTCTGTACTAGTTCCACGAACTAGTCTATATAACATAGCTGTAGCAATAAACTAGAGATTCTCTCCTGTTCTGACTCCTCTGACAGTCTGTGTCGTTCTTTCCGCCGTTCCTAATTAGAACGACACCCTTTCCCTTAGCTGAGATGGAAGTGCAGCTTTATTTCTTGGGGTCCCACGGAGAAGAGCAGGAGGGAAAGAGGAAGAGGTATCGATAAGCGCCCCTTTTTGAAGGCAGGGGAAGATGGTGGATTACATTCACACAACCAATAAGGGGAACTGGGGTGAAAGCGTTAAGGGAAAGTAACTTAAAATTCTACATTTTCGGGGGTACATTCTTTGGGTCACACCATCTTTTCTAAATGCATTACAACATGAGACTTGATTCCTTCCTTCACTGACTTTGATGGTTTATGTTGTCTCTTTACATGTTGATCACTCTTGCTTTCCTCTCTCTGGAAAAAGTATTAAATCTGCAGGTCTCATCTGGGTAGTGAAAGGGTTAAAATCTGGTTTAAGCTGCGGCAGGTATTCGCGGTATCATATTTCATCTCGGTAGCACCTAGGGCCGAGGCCCCCCTGGGAAAGGCTTGAGCCACCCTGCTGGAATGGGACCCAGAGGGTTTCCTGGGAGTGGCCACAGCAAAGCCCAGCCCTGGCCTGTGGCCGGGGGCGTCACCGCAGGCTCTATCCCCCACCAGGGAGTCACGGCAGGCCGAGCTCAGCCCCCACCAGGCCGCATGGGCCTGGGGCGGGAACGGGAGCCAGCTGGAATTCTGTTACCTTTCAAAGCCGGAAACAAAGAGAGCCAGAAGCTCTTGGGCTTAGGTTTAAAAGGTGTTATTCACAGGGTTGATCTCACTTTTTAATGGTCAAAAAAACTGTCAGTTCTCAGAAATGGCCAGCTGTTGGTCAAGTCTCAAGCAGAGAAGAAACTCCCAGCAGCCTCCAGCACCCTCTCTCAGAGCCCTAACTTCTGTGGGTGTTCCTCACTTTTTCTAAAATGCCAATACATCACAGAAGAGAAGGTGAGCATTACTGGGGAGTGACTTAATTCTAGGTATTTTTCTTTTTTTTTAATAATAAAAGAACTTGTGGGGAATGGTTATATCAGGTGCAGGATTCTTGTAATGTGCCGGTCATGGGTGGGGAGAGGAAAATCCACAACTCATGCTCCAGGTGCTCATGAGACAAACAGCCTCATTTATTGTTCAGAACTCACTTAAATACTCAATTCAAATCTCCCAGGCTTGTTATCTATTGGCTGAGATCTCTCTCCCTGCCCAGCTTCCTGGCCAGTGGTGTGCTTACTTCTCAGCTTGGATGGGCCTGGCTGAGGGCCCCCTGTAACTCATCTGAGGACATGTTCAGGCATGAAATAGGCTAGCTGAATTGGATTTGTGTTATCAACAGATTTACTTTGTCCAGTCCAGGCCAACTGTACTGTGACAATACCGCGACAGATTCTTTCAGTTCTTTTTTTCCTCAGACAGAAGGGAAGATGTGGGTGTGAAAAACAGGGTTCACGCTTTAGAATTTTTAAAAGTTTAATAAAGGATAAAAAAAGGACAAACAATCCATCTCTGGGGTGCTTTTGGCAAATGGCCAAAGAGCACAGACGTAGCTTAAAATCATGTTCTCTATATACGGTTACATTGCTGGGGTTACATGCATATTCATTAGCTTATACATTATTCAAACATTCTTTTGAGTTTTTGATGTTCCAGGAACTCTATTGTTTGGTTTTAACCTCTGACTTGTCTGCAGGACATTCTGTAAATTAGGTCCATGTATTTTATTTCTTCCTGTAGTTTTATCCTGTTGTTTCACTCTCCCTGATAGCACTGATAGAGTAGATAAATCCTTCCCAGATGCTTATGCTCTGTTTTTTGTCACTTTTATCTTATCACTTGGAGAGGCCAGTCCACAGATGTAAGAAACAGAATAATTGCTTTACACCATTCTCTGGGTTTGTTACATATAAGTATTTTAGTCTATTTTAACATTTTGCTAAAGCCTACGATATATTTATCACACTTCTATTCATATGCACTATACAGTGCATACATAAACTGACAGATTATACAACACAGTTAAAAGTATAAGTTGTACTATATCAAAATACTTGTGATGCAAAAAGCTAATCTATGAATGCAAAAGCCAATATTTTATCATCTATAACATGGGCAAGCAATGAAAGGACTTTTTTATCCTGCATCTGTTAGATTGGCTTCATTGTTGACTGAATACTAGCTGTATATCAAGTGGTCAACAAGTATAGATATAATGTATTAAGGGATGTTAAGACAGGTGCTGCCTCCAGCTGCTCTGGCTCAGGATTCCCTCCTGCCTTCTTGCTGGAGCCCAGCCCAGTGTTCTCTGGAAACTGAGGGTCTTTCCCCAGGCTAAGGGATGCAGCTGCCACTCTCCTGTTTGCAGGCTCAACCAAAAGCAAAACTGAACATATATGCCAGTGAAGCAGTAAAATCACGTACAAAGGACTCTCTAACTATTTAAAGTTAGGGAGGGTGTTGCTATATTTTATATATTAGTAAAGGCCTGTATGCACAAACCAGCCTTTGAAATAAGTCGTAATATTAAGGGCTAAAGTCCTTGAAACCTTCATGCAGAAGAGAGAGTAAAGCAAAACAATATCCTTGCGTGTAAGAGAAAAAATGTAAACTGTGTGTGTTAGCCAATAGTAGCTTGGTCTGCCTGCAGACCCTGTAGAACCCTATAAAAGGTGTGCTAAAGATAGAAATAAATGGCATTCACAATTACTTCTGTGAAGACTGGTGAACAGCTCGGGGGTCTTTCAATATTTGGCGCTCCGACCAGAGACACCCCTGCGGGCAGAGGGGCTTTGGAGTCAGCAGAGTGGATCTGGGAGTTAGACGTCGTGGGCTTGGATCGGCACCAGATAGACAGCCTGAGCGCGGTGAGACGCGGAGCGGTAGGACGTGGAAGTAGGGCTGCTGGGGAGGGCCCAGGCAGGCAAGGGCGAAGTAGAAGGGTCGCAACCTTCCCTCTTGCGAGTTGCCGTCAGCATGGATGTGGGATTTGCGGCGGCAGATAAACTGCTTCTCTGCATCCTCGTTAAATGAGGTGAAGCAGCCCAGGAAAAGGACCTGGATATGCTCATTATATGGGCTATTTGCCATGAGCATTTGCAGTGCTCACACTGCTTTTTGCGGTGCAAGAACGGACTGATATATCGGCTCTGATATGGGAAACGGCAATCACGGAAAAGAGCAAGGACACTGTGTTTCTCGGTCAAACTTGGCAGATTGTAATTAATACCTTAAAAAAACAGAAAAGCGAGATATGCTGAAGCTGTGAGCCCCGTAATTCTACCTGCGTCACAGCAGCAGATGCCTTTATCTCCCCCTGCTGGGCAAGTACTCCTATCATGCTGCCCTTGGAGAGAGGGAGGGAGAGTTAGGGAGAAGAAAATAATGAGAAAAAAAAGTTCCACAGCGAACGCTGAAACAACGAACAGAATCTGTTCAGTTATGGCAGGATGTGATACATCCAGAAATATTTGCTTCATTTTTGGAGTCACTTTTAGCACTACAACCTTATTTAAGTTCCATCTTTACCACCCTGGAAGAAAAGAAGCCGGATTTGGACTGGTTTCCACCCGAACCAGGGGGACATGGGGGAGCGAGGTGGGCGCAGAGAACAAAGGCACCCTGGGGGTAGAAGCAGTGCAAGAAAAGTTCCAAGGCCACTCTGAACAATTACAGAAACAACTGAGCAGAAACAGGTGGCTCAGATAGCTTCAAAGAGAGACAAACTAGTCAAAAAATCTCAAACTATATGGTATCTAGTTCAAAATTCATCCTTGTAATTAGAAGCCAATAAACCGCAATGATCGCCATTGTTAGCACCTGGCCGTGAGAGACTTTTCATGTAAAATTGCCTGCTTTTGCAAAATCATGCCCTTTTTTCCTCTATCAGCGAACAACAAGAGAGATTGAGAGAAAAAACTGCATTTGTTAAAGTTAACTTTGTGAGGCTTTTTTTTTCTTTCTCTCCGTTTTTCCTCGCTGCGAGAGTATGTAGAGAATGTGAAGAAAGATAAGAGCAGAGCTGCAGCAGCAGCAGAGTGGGCAGTCCACCCCCCCGTTCCCTCTCTGGGGGGGGGGGGCACCGGGATGGTGCCGTTTGTTGGAGAGTCATGATTTACTGGGTTTTCAAAATGTTTTTATATACCATTGTAGAGTTAATTTTGTGTTTTAAGTAATTATGAGTTTATGCAATTGCAGTTTTTAGAGTTTTACTAGAGAAATTATTGTGGTTCTTTGAAGGTTTGGAAAAAAAAAAAAAAAAAAAAAAAGGGAAAAAAGTGCTTAACAGAAGTTGCCTTGCAATAATTGGTTTTAGAACCCATGGTTAAAATATGGTGTGATTTACAACTTCTAGGAAAACCTTCCAATTAATGTTACCTACAGAAGAGATTTGTGGTTTAAAAAATAATTAGTCAAGAGAATTTTACTGTATAAGATAAAGCTAAGTTAAAGTATATATTATCTATTTGCTTGTTTTTTCCACAATTTTAATAAGGTAATTTTAATGTGAGTCCTTTTGTTATATAAAACACATATAACTGCATATATACCAATTTGGATTTTAGATTTTAGATTAAGAATTGGACTTAATGTTTTTGAAAAGTGCTATAAAAGCTGGATGGCAACCTGCCAAATCCCATGTTGTTGTGGTTTTTCTCTAGAAAAACTGCACTTTAACATCCTAACCAATTTAAGCATATACTAGGCAAATTTCTATTATGAATAAGTATTTTTAGTAACATTTGCACTTATTGTGGGTTATTCTCAAAGCTAGATGACATAGAATTGTGATGTATTTGTTACATTTTTATAATCTTTATAGTGAATCCATGTTATTGTTATATTGTATTTAAAAGGTATATATTAAACTTTTAGTTGCTTTTTTGTAGTAACAGAATAAGATTAAGTTATGTTTTCATTTAATATAGATTTAGTGTTAATAGAATTAAGGATTGTCAAGTTTTATAATGTTTAGGCTTGAATGTTTTTAAGTTAAGTTTTCTAACTTAGATATTCTTTTAAGGTTAAGTTTATTATTTCCTTTTGTCATAAATAATTATTGTTAAGTTTAAATATTGTCTAATTTAAATTGTTTTATGTTTTCTTGGAGACACTTGTTTAAACTGCAAAGTATGGTTGTTTTCCTAGATTGAGGAGGACAGCCACAGCTGAGACAGCTGTGATGGAACACTGGTGAACACCTGCTTGTGGATAGAAGTGAATGCAGTCTGTGACACCCTTGACTCCATCAGGAGTTCTACTGGTTGTTGCAATCTCTGCAGTTTTTGTTTGTTATAGCTTTCTTATTTTTCAGTGTTTCCAGAATTTTAAGCAGATGTGCCATTGCTGCAGATCAGCTGCCACAGGAGAGGCTTCAGATTAAACCAACTGCTGCATGGTTTAATTGGTCTGGTACCTAAGGCTTCTGATCATTTGCTTTGTACAAATGCATTTTAACAGTTTGCTGTGCTGTAAGCATCTCATAGCTGCTACTATTGAAAACTTTGTTTTAGAAATATGTTAAGAGGCATCTTTCCAGTTTAAAGCCAGGCCCTGGCCAAGCCTTGACTTTACCTGGACAGAATGTTTGCCAACAGATCCAGATATTTTCTGTACCAAAAGAATATTTGAGTCACTTTTTGACACAGCAATTTGACCCTATTAATATGACAGCTGGATCAATTTTGAAGTGGGCTTGGAGAATCATTTTCCAGAGGTGATGATCCAATCCTTCACTGATTTTTTTTTGTTTCTGTTTGTTTGCTAACTATGGGATGCTGGTGTGTTGAGAGACCCCCGAGCTGTTCACCAGTCTTCACAGAAGTAATTGTGAATGCCAATTTATTTTTATCTCTAGCACACTTTTATAGGGTTTTACAGGGTCCTCGGGCAAAGCAAACTACTATTGGTTGGTACACACAGGTTTACATTCTTGTCTTGGTACACAGGAACATTGTTTTACTTTCTACAGGCAAGTTTCAAGGATTTTAGCCTTTAATATTGCGGCTTAACCCAGAGGCTGGTTTGTGCAGACAGGCTTTTACCAATATATCATGTCCCCCATCTGCTAAAAAACTCTCTATAATTCCCCCGTTTCCTTTTTGCACAAACCAGGCCTTGGATGCAGCTTGTACTACACTTCTACGAACACAGGATAGCATACAACTCACTAGCATTATCACCATTATCCCAATGAATAGCATTCGTCCCCCCTCTAGCACAAGAGACTTCAAGCACCCAGTAATGCCCCAGCTGGCGAACCAACTCTCAATGGGGTTACTGTCTTCTTTTAGGGCATGTAACCCATCTTGTAGCTGGCGTAACTGCTTATGGATGGAAACTGAATGGTCAGTAAGATTTAAGCAGCACATGCCCTCAAACTCTTCACAACCATGTCCTTGCGCTAGGAGCAAAAAGTCAATTGCAGCTCGGTTTTGTAATACTGCATGACGTACACTACTTACACTACTTACATCGGCTGAAAGCTCACTTAACATCGTGGATGTTAAATTTAATTCTTTTCTAGTCCAGCAAGCGAGCCTTTTTAGGGTGGCTAGGCTCTTGGCGGCAGCTGCTCCTGGAATAAAGAAGGAGGTTGCCCAGATTATACCGCGATTCCAAAAGTCTGGGTTTCTAACGTCATCACATTGTAACTCATTTAGGCTTCGCTTGGACCGTCTATTAGTTTTCATTTTGTCAGCCACTGGAGTGTTCCATGGGCTGAGTGATGGTTGGATATGCTTTGCTTGTAGCTGTTCCTTGACAAGCTCATGAGCAATTGCTAGCCGCTCTTGAGATAGAGGCCACTGCTCAACCCACACAGGCTCATTAGATTTCCACTGAATCCTTGGGGTAGGCGGCCTGTCAGCAGTGGCCACTACTAAAAAGGCTATTGGTTGGGGAGAATTAGCGTTGCTCCGAGCTGGCTGAGAACATCTCGACCAACGAGCCCTCCGAGGGTTCCAGGCAAAGGCATGACGTATGGACATAAGGTGGCGGTCTGTCCTTCAGGAAATCGAAACTGGACCGGGTGTACACTTCTCAGCGGCATGGAGTATCCTCCTACACCTTGTACCGAGCTTAAGGCTCTGTGGAGAGGCCATTCTCTTGGCCACCAGACTCGGCTGACGATGGTGACATCAGCTCCCGTGTCTAGCATCATCTTAACTCTTTGTTGCTTTGACCCGTGGCACAGGGTGATTTCGATTACTGGTCGATGACTCATTTGTTGAACGAGATTCACCACGGTGTCTCCTGTTGATCCAAACGCTTTGGCTCCGCATTCAGGAGCGCTTCGAAAAATGTCTTTCTCAGTTGCCACCTTTTGAAGCAACACCAGTTGAGCAATTCTTGTTCCCTTTTTGATTGTAAGTGGAGGAGCTAGAGTGTAGGCACACACTTGGATTTCACCCGTGTAATCAGCATCGATGACTCCTGGGAGAACAATAAGTCCTGCCATTCCGGCAGATGATCTCCCAATCAACAAAGCACCAAGTGCACTGGTAGCAGAATAAATGGGGCCTGTGACTCCGGTTGGGATTTTGCAGACACTGGTGTCGATGAGTGTGACATCTACTGATGCTGCCAGATCGAGTCCCAGGCTTCCTCGGGTTGCTGGTGGGTTGAGCTGCTGAATAGAGTTGGGCCGGCAACTTGTGTCCTCGCGCGGCGGCTCCTCGCACTCTTGATCACGTTTTTTGCAAAGCGACATACCGAGGTAGCATGCTTGTTTGATTGGCAGTGATCGCACCACACAGTAGCTGGGCAGGATTTTCGCAAGTGTCCTCTGTTGCCACATCGAAAACAGATGCCTGGAGGTGTGAGGAAGGGTTTGCATCCGCTTCCTAGCTTGCTAACAGCGGCAGCAATTAAACTCGTGGTTGGCTTGATGGCTTCTGCAACAGCATTAGCTACTAGCTGTCCTTGCTGCGTTTGATTTACTCGCAGGGCAATATCTAGCATGTCTCCCACGTCTGCTTGCTTTGGGAGTGTGGCAAGAATAGGCTTTATCTTTGAGTTGGCGTTCTCAAAAGCTAGCAGTTTAAACATGTTCTGCTTTGCCTCTTCTGTCATGTCATTCTGAGCTTTAAGGGCTGCTGACAGACGATCGATGAAATGAGAATACGGTTCCGTGAGGCCTTGCCGTATTGTGGTGAAGGAAGGATGAGGTTTGGAGTCAGGCACAGCATTAAAGGCTTGACGAGCGAGCTGTGCAGACAAATGATGCATTGCGAGAGGGTAGTTTAATTGCACGGTCATATGATTGAAAACTCCTGAACCAGTGAGCATGTCAGGATTAAGTCCATACAATACATCATTTGGATCTCGAGGTCGATTAGCTTCTAGGACTGCTAACCTCTTCCATTCCTTCTCCCACACCATAAGCTGTGATGGAGTTAAAAGCAGGCGTGCGAGATTCTGGCTGTCTGTGGGACTGTTAACATCAGAAGTGAACAGCCAGTCCAATGCAGTGTTTGCAGCTTCGGATTTGATGCCATTCTCAGTGACTGTCTTCTTGGCTTGCTGCAAGATCTTCCAGTCATGCTGTTCATAACGTGGATTCTGCTGATCATACAAAATGGGACAAGCAATTGCCCCTGCTGCTTGCCACTCTCCTTCAAGGATTGCATCTCGAATGATGCCCGACCACCTCTGCTGTGCTCTGTGCTTTCTGTTTTCTCCCTCCAAGGTGACAGAGCTGGAACATGGCTGTGGTGTTGGCAGTATTTCCAAAGGTGGAGCAGATGGTTCAGGACACAGCATATCCTGTAGCTGTTGGACTGACTCTGCTCGTTGTCTCGGTGTTTGCTGCAGAGCTGCTTTCTCTTGCTGAGGCTGCGCTTTATTTGTACATAGGGTTTGTTCAATTCAAGCTTGGAGCTGCTGTACAAGCTGCTCTATTTGATGTTGCCATCCCAGTAGCTCCTTCTTTGTCGCTGCGCTGTCATTAGTTGGCTCTGCTCCCGCTGCAAGCCGTCCGTCATCGGAATGCATAGAGATGTCGTCATCGGAGGGGAGAGGGATGTCCTGTCGCCCTGAAAACTCAGCTTCTGAGCTTGCTGACATGGTTTTCTAAAGACTTTCCCAGGACAGTAACTGTAAACATAGATACGTGTACATTCTTTCTGTTACACGTCTTGTGATGGGCATCTCTCATGGCCAGTGCTGTGAGAAAGTGTTATCCTGACCATCCAATCCCCGGCTGTGGTCAGGAGCCTATAAATCCTGGAGGGAAAAATAAACCTCGCTCTTTCCTTCACCACACCTCGACCTGTGTCCGTGTGATCTGTTCATCTTCAGCGGCAACATCTGGTGAACCCCTATGTGTCTTGCACGTGTGTTACAGGGTACTGTCTAGCCTGTGGCTATGGCTCTTTTTGGGCTCTCTCTTACAGGGGGCCTGGCGATGGAGATATGGTATGCGGTGTTGGATCAGAGAGGGATTGATGTTTCGAATGCTGAGTTCCAGCGATTGTGTGAGTATGGCAGAGATGAGGGTTTTTTCCCTGTGGTTGAGGCCCTGTTTTTGAAGTCGGCTTGGGATGCTTTAGGCGATTCCCTGCTCGAGGCTCTGCTGCTCGATTATGAGCCCCGGCTGGTCCAGCTGCTAAGGGCTTGGCGGCAGTGCGCCCGTGTTTTGCATAGTCACTCGCCCTCTTCTGTGAGTTCTGTGGCCGCTCTCTCTGATCTGGATGAGAGCGGCGACTCTGATTCCAGCTGTGGCAGCGAGGCGGAGTTTTCCCTCTACCCCGGTGATGCGGAGCGGGTGGATGAGGCCCCGTCTCGCCCAGCACCCCGGCGGCGCCGGTCTGGGGCAGGGTTGGATTCCGAACGGGAGGACTTTGATTGGAGCTTTGCAAACAGTATTTCCATGCAAAGTGCTCTGGAGAATTTTTCTGGGCACATCACTTACCATCTGCCCAGTCATAAGTTGCTGCAAGTGGCAAACTTCACAAAACTTTCTTTGCGGCCCAAGCATAGTCAGGAGCCTGTGCAAGGCCCCACTGTCTTTACTGATGGTTCAGGGAGGACTGGAAAGGCCATTGCTACCTGGAAGGAAGGATCTGAGTGGCAAGTCTTGGAGAGTCGTGAGACTGGGTCAGCCCAATTGGTGGAATTACGGGCTGCCGTCATGGCGTTTCAGAAGTTTTCCCAGGAACCTTTCAATTTGGTCACGGATTCCGCCTACGTGGCCGATATAGCCCAGCGGTTGGGTCATTCAGTCTTGAAGGAGGTCAGCAATCCTGCCTTGTTTAATTTACTGAAGGCCCTGTGGAGTGCTATTCAGGCCCGGGTGCATCCATATTACGTTCTGCATGTGCGGAGTCACACCAATTTGCCAGGGTTTGTTGCAGAGGGTAACGCAAGGGCTGACAAGTTGGCTAACCCTGCGTGGGTTGCACCTCAGCCTGATACGCTCAGCCAGGCCAAGGCGTCGCATGGATTCTTCCATCAGAATGCGCATACTTTGCAGAAACAGTTTCAGCTGACGTCAGCTGAGGCCCATGACATCGTTGAGTCTTGTGACGATTGTCATGCACTTGCTGCACCTCTGCCGGAAGGGGTAAACCCCAGGGGCCTTTGGGCCTTGGAGCTCTGGCAGACAGATGTCACTCAGGTTGCCAAGTTCGGCCGGCTTCGGTATGTGCACGTCAGTGTGGACACTTTCTCCTCTGCCATGTGGGCTTCTGCTCACACGGGAGAAAAAACCTGCGATGTCATTGCCCACTGGAAGCAGGCCTTTGCTGTTTTGGGCGTGCCTTCTGCTGTGAAGACCGATAATGGTCCTGCTTACACCTCTCAGAAGGTGCGGCAGTTCCTGCAGTTGTGGGGTGTGTCACACAAGTTTGGTATCCCTCATTCTCCGACAGGTCAGGCTATCGTAGAACGCGCTCACGGTACGCTGAAGCGAGTTCTGCAGAAGCAGAAACGGGGAATGCAGGGTGAGACCCCACACAGTCGGTTGGGGAAAGCTTTATATACCCTCAATCACCTCACGGTGCCGCAGAACTCCAGTAACCCGGTCATGTTGAACCACCACCTTTCTTTGCGGGCTTCGGATGAGACGCCTCAGCCTCGGGCAAAGGTTAGAGTGAGGAATCTCGTCACAAAGCTGTGGGAGGGTCCCTATGACCTCATTGCTTCGGGGCGAGGGTATGCTTGTGTATCCACAGATACTGGGGTACGCTGGGTACCTGCGAAGTGTGTCCGTCCTGACCTGCAACCACAGAGGCAGCATTCGACTGGCGAGCGGGCTGGAGACCGTGACCAAATTGGAAGTCAGCGGATGGGTGGGTCATCGGATGAGGACTCAGATGTAGATGACATGCGTGCTCACCCCGATGGCCCATCCACGAGCAGGTGTTGATGTTGGACAATTGTGTCATTTATTTTTGAGTTTTGTTGTTTTTTCTGGTTCTTGTTTTTTGGGTTTTTGTTCTTTGTTTTTTTTTTTATTTTTTATAATAACGAAAGGGTGAGATATCACCCTGAAATTACAGCCTTCTGATTGTATGGAGTATTGTATTTTTTCCTGTTATTTATCTTTTGATTGTTTATAATGTTGCTAGTTTCTTTGTTCATTTTTCTTTTTCTTTTCTTTTTATTAAACCGAAAAGGGTGAGATGTCGCCCTGAAAACTCAGCTTCTGAGCTTGCTGACATGGTTTTCTAAAGACTTTCCCAGGACAGTAACTGTAAACATAGATACGTGTACATTCTTTCTGTTACACGTCTTGTGATGGGCATCTCTCATGGCTAGTGCTGTGAGAAAGTGTTATCCTGACCATCCAATCCCTGGCTGTGGTCAGGAGCCTATAAATCCTGGAGGGAAAAATAAACCTCGCTCTTTCCTTCACCACACCTCGACCTGTGTCCGTGTGATCTGTTCATCTTCAGCGGCAACATGTCCTGCGGTCTTCCCCAGTGAATGGTAGATGGCATCGAAGGGTAGATCTTCGGTTTGCACTTTGCGGCTCTCGTTTCTGCTGACGTATCAGGCTCCGCCTGGCTGGAGCTGGCGCCCGCTCCTTCCGGGGGAGCCGTCATTTCTACATCCGCATTCAGCAGGGTAACTTCCGGCTTAGGCTCTGCCGGCGCAGCCGAAGCGGCAGCGTGCTCCGCCTGCACGGCCGGAACTGCGGAGTGCTCCGCCGGCGTGGCCGAAGCCGCATCGGTGCACCCCTGGGATTTTAAAAGTTCCGACACGGTGCTACACTGCCTCCCTTTAAGCCCCTTCGCTGGCCGGACATGCCCCACCCCGAAAAATGCACTCAAACGACTCGTAGACTCGGCAGGGGGTGATTGCGGCGCGTCTGTCTCAGGCGGCGCCATAGCGTCTATGGCAGCTGCTGCTACTGAGGACTCTGCTTTCATATCCCGTAAGGCATTTAACATAAGTTTCCAAACCGAACCGAGGGCTACTACGTCTTTACTCTTTCCCGTAATTGCCGTGTCCCACATCAGATTCCCGACATCAATCCACTCTTCCACTGCAAAAAGCAGTGAGGGCACTGCAAAATGCCCACGATTTTTCGCCCATATAATGAGCTTATCCAGGTCCTTTTCCCTGGCTGCTTCACCTCGTTTAACGAGGATACCGAGAAGCAGTTTTTTCGCCGCCGCAAACTCTGTCTCCATGCCGACGGCACCCTGCAAGGGGGAAGGTCGCGACCCCTCTACAAACGCCCTTGCCTTCCTGGGCCCCCCCCAGCAGCCCTACTTCCACGTCTAACCGCTCCGCGTCTCACCGCGCTCAGGCTGCCTATTTGGTGCCGATCCAAGCCCACAACGTAGCGCCCAGATCCACTCCGATGACTCCAAAGCCCTTCTGCCCGCAGGGATGTCCCTGTTCGGGCGCCAAATGTTGAGAGACCCCCGAGCTGTTCACCAGTCTTCACAGAAGTAATTGTGAATGCCAATTTATTTTTATCTCTAGCACACTTTTATAGGGTTTTACAGGGTCCGCGGGCAAAGCAAACTACTATTGGTTGGTACACACAGGTTTACATTCTTGTCTTGGTACACAGGAACATTGTTTTACTTTCTACAGGCAAGTTTCAAGGATTTTAGCCTTTAATATTGCGGCTTAACCCAGAGGCTGGTTTGTGCAGACAGGCTTTTACCAATATATCATGTTCCCCATCTGCTAAAAAACTCTCTATACTGGTGCAGTGTTTTAGTAATTAATAGCAGTTTTATATTATATATGATATTAATAATGTTTAAGATTTAATTGATTTTTACCTGGTATAGGTTCTTTTTAATTGTGTATATGGTTTTGTGTTGCTGTTGATGTTTATAACCGAAGTACATCTCATTTTTATTTTTTTTTAAGAAAAACGGGGGAAATGGATGCCCCACAAGCATTTAATTAGTGTAATTCATTAACTTCAAGGAGAGAAGTGTCTGTGTTTTGTTGGCAGGTTCAAAAAGGTCACCTGTCCATCTGACCAGACTGTGTGCCTCTGAACACATGACATCCAGTGAACAGAGAAGTCATCACACAGCCTTGGTACTCCAGACATGGATCAGAAGTGGACCTGTCAGGTGTCGTGGTTTCGAACCAGTAATTAACAAAAAAAGGGGAAAAAAGAATTATTTATCTTTTGCTGTGAGACATGGATTAAAATGAGAGCAAACCAGGCATAAAACTTAAAAGGAGTAAAGAAAGTTTATTGACAAACTATAAGAACACCAGAATAAACTTTTAGAAAAAACCTTTTCATTTCTCACTGCTCACTATTCTTTCATTCACATGACAACAGAGACAAAAACTTTATAATTTTGATGGTTTAAACAGTTCTAATTTTCTTATAGTCTTTTCCTCAGTTTCTGTAGAGAAACAGAAGTTCCTTTCTGTTAATTTATGGAGTTGTCACAAGAAAACTATTTTTGTTATAGTTTCTCGTTTCTCTGATATCAGCTGCTCAGAGCTACTGTTATTAAAGCCCACCCCTCCCATTCCACATCACTCTGAAATGTGTTATGGGTCATGAGTTTGAAGATAGCATTTTTAAGGATAAGTTAGTCAAAGGCAAAAAAGTATTCTTCATCTGCTTCTGTGAGCTTCACTAAGAAACAGTTTTCTCACTGCCTCTCAAGGCTTCAAATCTCTCAGCACTTCACTATACCACAATTACTTCACTTTTTACTCAAATTTACACTTTGAACACCTTATTCCTCTCCATACTCTATTATGAATTAAAGGAGGTTTTTCAGGACTTCATTGTCCATCTCCATAGTTTTAACAGAAAGATATTTCAGCTTAATTAAAGCATCTCCTTAATTCTCTACCTTTCTTGAAGTCTCTTTTCTTTCTTGCCACTAGTAGTTTATAAAGTCTCTTTTCATGTTGATTACTCTCCTTTTCTCTCTCTGGATGAAAAGATTAATCCGCAAGTTTCATCTGGATAAGAAAGAGTTAAAATCCTGCCCAAGCTTTTGTAGATGGTTCGGTGATCTCTGCTGAACAGGAGCTGGAGCCGTCTGCGATGGAAAGTTCTTCATAGCTGCTTTAGAGCGTGGTCTCTGTCTCTGCTTGCAGCAGGCTTAGAGCTCTTTTCCTTCTTCACTCAGCAGTTTTCTAGTGAATGTAGTTACAGCAAACCCTCTAGCTGAACCAGAGATCGGGCCGGGCCCGGCCCAGCCCGACCTGGCTCAGGGCAAGCCTCATCTCCCGGCCGGGAGATGAGAGACGCGGCGGGCCCGGCCCGGCCCCCGCCCAGCGCATGGCTTGGGCAGAGAACCGGAGGCCAGCCGGAGCTCCGCCACCCTTCACAGTCAAGAAACAAAGAACAACTACAGACTTCTGGGTGTACACTTTAAGGTGGGGCTCACAAGTTGATTCTACTTTTCAATGGCTAAAACTGCTGTCAATTCTCAGCAATGACCGATAATTGGTCAGGAGAAAAGACTCCCAGGAGACCCCAGCAACTTTAACTTTCTTAAAGGTAAAGGAACCCCATGACATCAGGACACAGTTGTGTCTGAACACTATACAGACAGCTGCCAACAGAGATTTTATGTTGTTATTATGATGTTGTGTCTCTACCAATTTTCAGGTATCCTTTGTTTTAAAATTTAGAAGGATCTGAAGAACAACTTGAACATCAAAGCCCTCAGTCACCGATCAGCTGCCAGCTGACATCACGGGAGCAGTGAACGTTCCAGGACTGAATCGTGCTGGAGAAATTCTGTAGAAGATCTAAGAAGTGTAGAGACTCCATTTAACTGTATATAAAGCAAACTGTAGTTATGTGTTTACCCTTTCAGCAAATTGCTTTCACGCTTATACTACATATATACCAGAGCACCTGTGTTAAAAGTAGTTAGACAATAGTTTAAGTGTTTAGCTTGTGTAGTAATTGTTATGTTAGTATAAAGTATAAGTATTCCCTCTTCAAGAGGTAGTGTAAGCATCTTTGAAAGTTCATTTAACGATTGAAGTTCTAGCTGTGAGTTTGCAAATATGGTGTCATTTACATGATAAAATGCTTATGGTAATTGTGTTGTGTATAGTCATGACCAACTGTCTGCTAACTAACATCCAAAAGTGACAGAACATATGGGTCACTCTGGCACATTGAACTGGCCAAAGGTCAATGTGTTTGAGCCTAGCCACCCCTGGAGATCCTTTCGCACCTGTCTCGTAGGAGTCCCTGAATGGGATCCTCCAGCATTTAAAGGTTTAATTAGTAACGAGACTCGACTGAATCGATTTGCAATGTTGCAAGAGTGTAGTCACACTGTTGGCTTCACATTAAGACAACTTGAAGCCTGTTAGCAAGCAAAAATTACCAAAGTTCTTAATGTTACAACCCTCAGAAGAATTAGATTTGTTATGTTCCACCAATACCTCAGGTGGATGGATAATGTTTGAGGCCCTGACAAAAAGTCGTTCTAACAAAGTAATGCAGCACTGAGCTGCAGTCAACCCTATAGCTGATCTCATTACTACCATTGAAAGTAAAGCCTTTATTTGTAGTGCAATCTCACAGGACAATTACCAAAATGATCACCTAGTTCCATATTCCTAATCTGTGGAGATAGAGCATGGAATTAGATTCCTGCTAATCCACATAGAAGACCCTGTTATCTTGGGAAACTCACTTTGTTCCACCCAAGCTTACATCAATTGTTGAATATAGCTAGCAAAATGAAGAACATCAAACAGTCAAAGCGAAGCCTGAATGAATTAAGGCCTGGCAACTCTAAAAAGGCTCGCTTGTTAGACTAAGGAAGAATTGAACCTAACATCCACAATGTTAAGTGAGCTTTCAGCCGATGTGAGTAGTGTGTATCATGCAGTACTATGAAATCAAGTTGCAATTGACCTTTTGCTCTTAGCACAAGGACATGGTTGTGGGGAGTTTGAAGGCATGTGCTGCTTAGATCTTACTGATCATTCAGCTTCCATCCATGAGCAACTACAACAACTACAGGATGGGTTGCATGCCCTGAAGGAAGATAGTGATCCCATCGGAGGTTGGTTCGCCAGCTGGGGCATCACTAGATGGTTGAGGTCTCTTGTGCTAGAAGGGGGACGGACTTTACTTATAGTGTTAATTGGGATGACAGTCTAAGTTGTATGTTATCTTATCCAAAGCCTGGTTTGTGCAAAAAGAGAAAGGGGGAATTGTTGCTATATTTTATATTTTAGTAAAGGCCTGTATGCACAAACCAGCCTTTGAAATAAGTTGTGATATTAAGGGATAAAGTCCTTGAAACCTTCATGCAGAAGAGAGAGTAAAGCAAAACAATATCCTTGTGTGTAAGAGAAAAAATGTAAACTGTGTGTGTTAGCCAATAGTAGCTTGGTCTGCCTGCAGACCCTGTAGAACCCTATAAAAGGTGTGCTAAAGATAGAAATAAACGGCATTCACAATTACTTCTGTGAAGACTGGTGAACAGCTCGGGGGTCTTTCAATAGGAGGGTATGATTTTATTACGGCTGAGAGGCACATGGAGTCCTCTCCCAAAGATGTGCGTGCCCCACCACTGCCCCTTATTCCCTATTTATTCCCAAAAGTATTACATATGCATAGGATTACACAAGCCGCCTAATACATATTCATCGCCTGACTCCTCCTGCTCTTGCCTCATATGGTAATTGTTGGGGAGGATGAAACAGGGAAACCTTATGAATGTGATTGTTTGGCAGAAGATTCTGAAAATATGAAGCCTAGAATCAAAATAGAAATGAAAGCTTGCTTTGAGTCATAAGATGCTGAGTAGTAGTTACTATATGACCAAAGAACAATAGCCTAGCCAGCTAAAGGTGTTACTTCTCTCTCCTTGCCTCCTTTGGGCTGAATTTTCTGTGGATATAACTTTTCTCTAGTCTCTCAGCCTCTTTTGGGCTGAATTCCCTTGGGATCCTCCCTCGTGGGGAGTCCCACTTATCTCAGTCCTTATTATTCGAAGAAATCTCCCGGGCTTATTAGATTCTGGTTTCCCGTGTTTATTGAAGGATCCTTACAAAACTTGGCAGGTCTATCCAGACTAACTGCACAAGCTTAAATTACCACAGCCTGGCTCATCTCGTACTAATGATACAAAATGGCCTCGAACCATGCGGTCTTTTCACCTTTATACTAACTTTTATCCTATTAACTACAGACACGTGTATTGTTATTATATCTCAACAAATAATTTTTCTATATCTACTCGTGTAATTAAAAGTGCAACTAACTCTAAACCAATCATATTTTGTGCTTCTATAAACTGCAGAAGCATGGAGAAGAAGGAAGAAGAAGGATTAAAAACTACACCCTTTTTCCTCCATCTTTACTCCACGTGTGGAACCCTCTTAAAATCTATACTTTCACCTCTGTGTTAAAAGAAACATTTTTCTACTTTCTATTTAATTTCTTACAAACTCTGGCTTGCTCAGGGATATTTGGAAGCCTTTTTATCAATATTATATATGATTGATGTATTTTTTAAAGAATTATATAGACAGAGAAATGTCCTTGCATTTCTAGACTCCTACAAAAGGAGAATCCCTGTTGATGAAACAGTGTCCTTCTGCTGATAGAGAATCCAAAGGTCAAGAAGCAAGGGAAGAATTTGTAAAGCTTTTAGAGTTTGAAATGCAACACTGTATGTTAATGTAGTAATTCTCATAGGCTGTATGTAAATTCTTTAGTGGGTGTATCTCATAGTGATTGGTTACTGGGAATTAGAATATTCACTATAGGAAAGCATATAATGTATTGTAACAAGAACTTCGCTCTCTTAGTTCCTCCCTGCTCCTACCCCTCTCTTAGTTCTTCCCTGCTCCTACCCCTCCTCTTACCCTCTTAGCTTTTCCCTCCCTTACTCTCTTGTTTTTCCCTACTCTTACCCTCTTAGCTTTTCCCTCCCTTACCCTCTTGGTTTTCCCTACTCTCTCCCTCTTGTTTTTCCCTCTCTTACCCTCTTACCCCTCTCTTGTCCTCCCCCTCTCTCCTAAGCCTCCCTGGTTCCCCGATCTCTCTCATGCTCTCTTGATCCCTTCCTCCCCATCTCCAACCTCACCTCTCCTGCTCTCCCCGCACTCTCTCCCCTCCCCCCGACCACGTGGATGCCGAGGCTGGTGGCAGACACGGGTCTCTCCCTCTCTTTACCCTTATAATAAATTGCTTATACCTGAACAGCATGACCCTGGAGAAGTCTCTCACCACGAGCGAGTGTTTTGTACATCAATAGTAATGAGCTCCACGCCCCTCTGGGCATGCCCAGTTCCTCTTTTGAAATGGGTCTGGGATCCTTTTAATGAAATCTTTCTCTTTCTTGGGCTTGAACTTTTCATCTGTGTCCTGTTGGCAGCTCTCTTAGTTCTCTTGGACTTGGTTCAGACTCCTTGCCTGGGAGTGCAGACATGGTTCTTTTCCTTTCCACAATGGTCCATTTTTCTTGTCTCCTACAAACACAACTTAAGTAAATGATATATAGTCCTATTCTTAACTAAGTATTAAGACAAGCGTAATGAAATATATATATATCCTTTGGCTATTCATTTCATCTTGACAATCATTGACTACAAGCAGGAGCTGTATAGACTTGCCTCCAACTACACCTAGTAATCATTAATCACCTACATTGCTTCTTAAATGCTTTATTTTAAACTGATCCTATTCTAGTTAAAATCTTAATTTTCTAAATTTCTTAACTCACCAGAAACAGACACACAGACCCAGGATACATACAGGACACTGACATGGCCAATTACATAGACTCCCACAAGCAAGGCACTACCTTCATGAGCACCTATATGTAGGGCTTGCATAAATTATAATCACAGGTGGTCAAGTTCCCTTCCTCCTCTGGCTGTCAGCAATAGAAGTTCATTAGTGAAGGCACAAACAACACTAGATTCACAAGCACATAAATGCTTACAGGTCCCCCAAGTACTGGCACAGCCCACCTATCCATCCGGTATCCCTGCCCAGATACCAGGCCCTCCTACCTGCTTCATGAGTCCCCTACTCACCAGCTAGTCCAGCTTGATGCTTACTAACAAAAACACATGCATTCACATACTCATTTCACATGCACTCCACACTCACAAGTCATCCATGGCATACCAGTCTGCCTGATAGCCCTGCCCAGGTCCAGGACTTTCTACTAGCAAATATGCATCCATACCCCCCACCCCCACCAGGTTTGGGGAAGATACAGACACTGTCTGTGCTAGCAGCCAGTGGACTCTGCCTGGTGTACCCGATCCAGCTGCCAGTGCTAAGCCCTTCACTCTGCCTCACTCACTCTGGGGCCTCTCAGTAATTTTTTTCAGGACTCTGAAGGGGAAATTCAATTTGTAATCACTCAGCAGTGGTAATTTGTGACCAAGGAATGATCTGGCATGGAGGGCAAGAAGGGGTTAAACTTGATGGAAGCAGAAATGCCAGGAGCAGAAGGATTCCCTGTAAGGCAGTGAACTTTCCCTTGCTTATGAGATAACAAACAGCTTCAGCATTGTCTGGTAGCCAACCTGGAATGCAGGTGTAAAGTTGCAAATTCTGTTTCTTCTGGTTTTCATCAGTTCGGTAAATTTTCACTGTTTGGACAAATTTTAATTTTTTTAGTGTCTGGTCTTTACATAGAGATTACTTTTACTTAACACTCTAATACTTTTGGGAATAAGAAATTATAAAATACTAAACCCATTCTGCAGTATTATGAAAAATTTCGTAAATATTTTGAAAGTCTTGGAGGGAAAAAACCTTAACTTTTTTGTGGCATTACATATCAATCAACAGAAGTATTCAATTTTTTAATACTTTGAAAATAGTTTTGGTTTTAAAACTGGGAATAGTTCAAAAATTGCTATTTACATGTTTATGTCTCCCAAAAATTACATTGGCTGATAGAATGAAAAGTACACATACTACCAAAGACTAGTTTTTAAGGCCTAAACCAAATCTGTCCTATTTAAGAATAACACTATCCATTGTGAGAAACGATGCTCACTTTTAAAATTTCAAAGGTTTATTAAACCTTAACAAAATACAACAAAAGACTGAATAAGGAGAAGAGCAGCGCTGGGAGCATAAGACTAAACTGCCATGTGCTTGTCTACACAATGGATGTTCTTTTTATACTCTTGGCCCCTCCCAAAGTCTTGTCAGTCAACTCCTTTTCTGCCATCTATTGGTGGAGATCATTGTCTTACCACTTGATTGAAGGTCAGGTGTTGCCATGCCATGCCTCCTAGTAATAAGATTGCTCTCCTCAAATGCCTCGACCATTGACAACAATACAAGGGGGAAGGGAAAGAGAACGGTGGGGAGAACATAATAACATAACTATACATCTGTAAAACTTTTCTTAACATACACATAATATTCATCCCTTAATTGTGAGAGCCAACCTTCACATTACCCATTGTCATGGAGTGACTTTATGATGCTTGTATCCCCAATCGTCTTGTTTATGTTGCTCATATGTTACTTATGGTGTACCTCAGGGAGATCTGATTGTTGGGTGAGAACCATGAGTGAATATCACTGCCCTTGTCTGTATATAATGTATGTGTTGTAGAGTTAGAATATATATTAGTTTTGGTAATAAGTTGACGATATGGGGATAAGGGGTGGAATGTCCTGGGGTGACTTTATGATGCTTGTATCCCCAATCGCCTGGTTTATGTTACATATTGAGTTCGGCACCTTTAAAACTGGCTCTGAGAGCAAAGGGGGGGAAGAAGAAACGCACAGTTTGTGTTGAAAAGAAACATCACTCCCCCACATCCTGCTCTTGGACTGTGGTGTCTGCAGCACAGACAGACAGTGGGACAGAGCTTCTCTTTGGCTTTTAGTTAGTTTTAGCTACCTGAGGCAGAGGAGTTCCCTAGACTTTTTTTTTTCCTTTTTTTCTTGGATCTGTTCAAACCTGCTCTGGACTGAAAAATCAGACAAACCCCGGGAGATCATGCCTGTGGCCCACTGGGGCCTGGGCCTCGGCACTTTCCAGCACCAGAGAGACTGATAAGAACCTGAGAGCCGAGCTACACCACATGAAAAAGACTTTTTCAGGATTTGCCATCTCATCTAACAGCGAGAGGTTTTATTGTTTAATATTATTCAATTTCTATTAAATAAACAGCTTTTTCCACTTTTCTCAAAGGAAATCTTTTCCCCCAACCAGTTGTGGGAGGGGCTGCTTGAATTCGTTTTCTGGAGGGACCCCATTTGAAGGTTCTCTCCCATATTTGCCCTAAACCAGGACACCCCTCTATAAAACCCCACTTTTTCCTTTTCTATAAGTCATTTGGTTTGAATAATTAACTTTCAGGTTTGATTTTGATGTTTTACTCTTATATCTCTTGAGTTAAAATTTAATTTTGGATCAGTCATAGTAGTGTCTGTTGATATGGGTGAGGACAGTGAGAAAAAAAACCCTGGGTTTTCCTTAAGCACAATGATTGGTGGAATTGGTGACATGAATTGGTTGGAGTAGACAAAAGGGAATCACAGAGGTCCAGTATGGCTTTTTAACCCCATCTACCATGCCAATGGGGTTGCTACCTATAACAGTTATATCTTGGTGGCAAGTATAGAGGCCAGCTTGGTCTTGCCCTCTAGTCCCTGTATTGGATTTTGGAGGGAAAAGACAATTGAGGAATGGTAGAGGTACGGTATGACTTCTTTGTCCCTACCTTACCATGCCTATGGGGTTGCTGCCCACAGCAGGGCTATATAATCTTGGTGGCAAACACAAGGGCCAACCCAGTCTTGCCTTCTAGTTCCTGTCTTACTCGCCTTGTCAATTTCTAAGTGAACCACCCCAGCACCTCTCACTGTTCCCTGTGTACTTCCCCTCAAGAGATACTTGCAATCTTCATCTATTAAAAATGGGAAAATTATATTAATAAATGATACAGTTTAAATTCCCCACTCAAAGTGTTGCTTAAAGCAGTTCTTGAGCTCACTGGTGGAAGCTTGACTCTACTTTTCAGACGTCCTGGTGCTTCTCTGGTTGTCTCTCAGTCTCTGATTAAGGGTTAATCTCATTTCACCCAGTCTTGATGCTATAGTCCATTCTTTGGGTTCTTCCACCAGATCATTAATTCTGTCGATGTGAGTGCAACCCTGTTGTGGCTGGTTCTGGGAGTCTGTCTGACCCCCAGCTGCCGACGACTTCCCGGATAGGGGTCCCATGAGGAATGGCTGTCCAGGGGTCTCAGGCATTTTCCAGCCAGGGGTAACCCCTATGAGTTTGGCCTGAGACTTTAAGTGATCAGCTCTTTTAGATGTGATTTCAGCTCTTGTATTGATCAGCTCAGCTTAGCTCATGGGTTACCCCAGCTGACACATGGACAAGAGATGGGAGGCCTTATAGCATTCCACAGTCCTTTAATAGCAGGGTTCTGCGAAGGGGGACAGTGACAGTCACATCCACTGAACTGGGCAAAAGCTGGAGTTTTTATAGAGAAGGGGTGTCGCCCTGAAAATTAAACCTTCTGATCTTGTTTTCATAGTTTCTAGACACTTTTCCAGGAAAGTAACTATAAACGTAATGTGTATACATTCTTTCTAAGAAACATCTTTTGATGGATGTTTTGAACAACCAGTGTGATTGGGAAGGTGGTAACCTAACTATCCAATCCCTGGTCATTGTCGAGAATCTATAAATACTGGAGTTGGAAAAATAAAATTCTTTTTCTATCATACATTGAACCATGTCCATGTGAAGCATTCTGTGTCCTATAGCGACAAAGGGGAGAATTGGGAAAATGACCAATGGTTTAAGACTGGGGTAAAATGACCAATAGTTTACAAGGAGGTAACATGGGGTTCTGAAGCAGGAAAGGGTCCACAGCTTAGTCACCATGTCTAAGTAGTTTTGCTTTATCTTAGGGGACAGACCTCCAAGGCAGAAGCCTTTTGGAGGACTGGCCTCCCTCCACACAAGCCCGCTCTGCAGTTCACACAGCTGGCTCAGTGGTGAGTAATACCTGAAAGGGACCTTCCTACTAAGGGGTTAGAGGCTTATCTCTCTATGACTTGATTATTACTCATTCTCCAGGGTTAACATGAATTCTGAAATCCAGGGTGGTAGTTTGAGGAATTACCCCTTTATGCCTTAGCCCTTCTAAGGTTTGTGCTATAGACATGCAACATATTTTCTGGCATTGACTTCTCCTTCCTCATAGGTGGCAACTCTGGGGTGAAATTAAAAAGGGTAGTCCAAACATCATTTTATAGAGTGAGACTCCTTGATCTGATTGAAGTTGGGTTCTAATTCTTAACAGAGCTAAAAGGAAACATTTTATCCATGACATTTGGGTTTCAGTCATTAGCTTAACCAGAGTTCTTTTAAGTGTTTGATTCATCTTTTCAACACAACCAGAACTCTGTGGATGCCATGGAGTGTGTAACTCCCATTTTACCCCAGGGCTTGAACTACTTGCTGTAATAGCTTAGATGTGAAATGAGTTCTTTGGTCTGAGTCAAACCTATTCACTATTCCATACTGAGGGATGATTGATTCTAGAAGGGTTTTACTTACAATACTGGCATTGGCTTTAACAGTGGGCACTGCCTCTACCTAATGCGTTAAGTGATCTACTATCACTAGCAAAAATTTCTACTGTTGTACTTGGGGAAGCTCAGTGAAGTCTACCTGGATGTTCTGAAAGGGTTGTTGTCACTGATGGACACAATGTATTGAGGGCTCTTCAGATAATCGGACACACACACACCAGCTGCTTTGTGAGGCTAAAGCCTTTATTTGGGGGTTCCTAACCCCTTTTTATAAGGTGTTTTGGTCCAAGTTACATGATGGGACAATAAGCCAACACTCCCTTTGGTCCCATTGGCGGCACCAGAGAAAACACACCAAGAACATCTGTTCAGTATTGTTTTGAGAAGTATTATCTATTTACAGTAACACAATCTTGGAGAGAAAACTGTTCCCAGGAACTTTTGCCCTGGGAACAGATGAGCCCCTGACAGGCTGAAACTCTCTCAGGCTCAGAGAATCATGTCCACAGGTCGTAAGGCTAGTTCTCACCCTCCTCTGGGTGTTTTCCTCATGACATTTCTATTCACTTGTTGACATATCACAGATTGTTCAGTTACTTGCTTAGCTATTCTAAAAATTCCTATGCAGCCCCAGTCCCCTAGGAACTGATAGCTCAATGCTTGTGTACCCCAATGTGTTGTGACATTCATGCCTTCTAGCATTTTCTTGGCAAGTGGTTTACTTAATAATTGTCTCCCATCTGGTAGCTTCCACTTTCCCTTATTATCTTTCTTTGCTCCTATTCTAAGGAGCTCTCTCTCTTCCATCTCACTAAATATGGGGACCTCCTGCATTTCTCTTATGAGGGTTAACACCATCATTAATTTTTCCATCCCCGACTCGGACGCATCCTTAGCTTTTAAATCTGCCAAATTGTTTCTCTGTGCCTCTAGAGTCATCCCTTTTTGATGTCCTTTAACATATACCACTTCTTTTGGTAATTGTAATGTTTCTAATACTTCTAAAATAAGCTTTTTGTGAACTAGTCCCTTTGCCTTTGAATTTAGTAACCCTCTCTCTTCCCAAATACTTCCAAAGGTATGCATCACTCTAAAAGCATATTTTGAATCTGTATATACTGTTCCCCTTTCTTGTGTTAATATTTCTACAGCTTGTTTTAGGAATATAACTCACATGCTTGAGCTGACCAGTTGGAAGGTAACTTTCTCTTTTCTATGGCTACTAAACCATCATTGATTATAGCGTACCCTGACACCTAGTGCCCCTGGATTACCCTCAAAGATCTATCAATGTACAATTGCTTTCCCCCTTGGAGTGGTCGATCTGTTAGGTCTTCTTATTAGTTTTATAGTTAATAACTTCTAGGCAATTATGCACTAGTCCTTCTACTGGATCTCCATATAAAAACTGGGAAGGATAGAGATGGTTATCTAAAATTAGCTCTAAATCATTATCTATTAAAATGGCCTCATACTTTAACACTTGGGAATCAGTAAACCATTTCTCAGCCTTTTGACAGGATATTCCTAACTGAGTGTGGCGTATATACTTTCAATTTTCCTCCAAAGTTTAATTTTTTGCTTTCCTCTACTAGCAGGGCAGTCGCTGTCACTGCTTGAATACAGGTTGGTCACCCATGGCTGACAGGGTCTAGCATTTTTGATAAATAGGCTGCTGGTTTCTTGGATCCTACCCAGTCCTGGGCTATTACTCCATGTGCCACCACTTTTTCTACATCTACAAATAAAAAGGTTTGTCCAAGGCAGGAAGACTCAATGCCAGCGCACTGACTAATTTCTGTTTTAAATCTTCAAACTTTTGCTCATCTTCTTTTTGTTAGCGTCTGAGGCACAGTGTGTGCCCTTGTCTCTGATGCCTAGCTCTGACATCCAAGAAAATATTGAATTTCATATAACACCATGAAAACAACTGTTAAAGTTAAATAGAAAAACTAGAAGTGTAATTGTGTAGATTAGTTTTCTTAAGTCACTGGGTGAAAAAGTTAGAGTATAAGCTAGTTTAGAAAACAGAAGACAAGATGGAGGGTTTAGGGTGTTGTCTCTTTTCCTTCTTCTTTCTCCTTCATCTTCTTCTTCTAGAGGTTTTTGGGTAGTAATAGGTGATTGGATAGAGAATTCCACAGTGCATCATACAAGTGTTAGGTCATTGAATCACCAAGAAAAATAATTTACATGTCTATAGTTAATTGGGTAAGAATAAGTATAAAAATAAAAAAGCTGCACTGTTCACAGCCATTTTGTGCCTTTTGAGCCAATTTGAGCCAGATGATAGTGAGTTGAACTTGAACAAAAAGTCTGGGGAAAGACCTGCCAAGTCTTTTAATATATATTAATAAACACGAGAAACAAGAAGCAAACAAACCTTTGGAGTATCATTCCTAAAACAAAACTGAGATAAGAGAAACTTCCCTTTCAGGGAGTATCCCAAAGAGCTCAGCCCTAAAGAAACCGAAATCTCCAGTGACAAGTGGTGCCCCGTGTCTGTCTATCAGTAAGAGCTCAAAGGACTCGATCAACACCTGTCTGGATCAGAGCAGCCAGTTCCTGAAAGAAATCCATCCAGACGAAGACATCTGCTATCACATTCCAGAGTTTCAAGGGCCTGAAACTCAGAAGCATCGGATTCTGCTGGTCAGTAATCTGAAGAGATAGACAACAGGTCTGGTAAGCTCTGTCTGACCTAGAAGATGGGATCGAATATCTCTAAGGAGGAACAGGCAATTTTAGAGAAATTGGAAAAAATAATAGAGCAGTCTGTATATAAAATTCCAAGGAAAGACTTTTTCCCACTTAATTTCCTTTTCTATTAACTTTTCTTACAAAAACTTGATGGCCTGACTGAACCCCTCAGTCCATAGCCTACAATGTCCCAACGAGCCTAAAAATCTTCTAACCTCCCTCTTAGTTTTTGGCCATTGAAGTGAGACTATCCCTGTAATTCTCTCAAAGTTTAGTCACCAGCTCCCTTGACAAATTATATGTCCTAGGTATTTTACTTCACACTCTACAAATTGAAGTTTCTCTTTTGATACCTAAAGTCTTTGATTTTTTAGAAAATTTAATAACCCTATGGTGGATTCCCAGACTTTCTTTTCCTCCTCTCCTGAGAGAAGCAAATCATCTACATATTGGATAAGTTTTATTTCAGGTGTGGAGAAAAGTTGTAGTACACCTCCTAGTGCTTGACCTAATAAGTTGGGGGATTCAGAAAACCCTTGGGATAACCTTGTCCGCTGAAGCTGTTGCTTTCTTCCTGAATTGGGGTCTTCCCATTCAAAAGCAAATATATCCCTACTTTCCTCTGCTAATGGGCAGGCCCAAAAAGCATCTTTTAGGTATATCACACTGAACCACTGGTGTGATGGGGGAATATTACTCAATAATGTATAGGGGTTGGGCACTACTGGGTATCTGTTACGTGAGCTTGTGGGTTGGAGACAGAAATCATAACTCGAGTCCTCTTGATCATCAGACAAACAGCCTGTTTTATTATTCAGAACCTACTTATATAGTCGCTTCAAAACTCCCAGGTCTAGAGAATTGATTGGTTGAGGTTTTATCACCACCCAGCTCCTTGACCAGTGATATGTCTACTTTCTGGATTGAACATGACTGGCTGAGGTCCTTGCTTGGGTCTGAATCCAACTCATCCCGGCCCCATCCAGGGACTTGTTTTACTTCTAGGCTGGTTGAGTTTGAGGGTCTGATATGTCCAAATGTATTTGGCAGCTATAAGCTAGCTGCCATGGTGACAAATCACCCTTTCAGTTATATTAAAAAAATGTAAAAATGCTAATTGTTATCTTTCCTACAGGCTCCTTGCAGGACAAGAAGACAAAGATAGCGTGAGTCTAATTTGAATGAGGCTTTTCTACTCAATTTGACAAACCTAGCTCCTCCAGCCAGCGGTGTGCATCATGCATCACTGGAGCTGCAGCATTCAGGTCTAGGAATTGTTAGGTGAATGCACCAATATCACAATCCTTCAGGCTAGCATGTCACAGGTTGACTGCTTGGAAGTTACAAAGTTACAGCTTAACACTATAAACAATCCAATTCAAAACTATTTCAATTAAAAACACAGATATTTTTACCACTGATGTCTTCCAGATATTTGAGTTTTGGAGTTCGAGTAGGGTGATGGGCAGACTGTCCCACCATTATCAATCTTCTGCTTCCAACAAGCTGTTGGCTTGCTAGGCTATGTTGTGAATTTATTGAAAAACATGAGAACATGAGAGCACCCAAGACAGTTTGAGGGGGGTGTATGTTATAAATTCACTCGAGAGAGTGTTAAAGTTTAATAAAGGGGAGTTTTATTAATTATAGCAAGCAAGCAATAAGCAAAATACAGCGCTGGACAGCCGGAAAGCGATCCCGCTTTCCGCGGCCGTGTTTCCGTTTTTCGTGTGTCTCCTTTTAATCAGTCCGGCTCTCCGGGCTCCCCGATGACGTGTCCTTCCTCGGGTCTTTCTGCGCATGCGCCTTCATCAGTCTATGGGTCCGATCGTTCGGTCTTTACCTTATCTTCCTTTAACCTTTCTTCACTATTCCCTGTAAAGGCTTAGCTCAGTAATTTTTTGGAATTCAAGGAATCTTAGCAAGGACATAATAAACGTCAGTAGCTATACAAGCATTAGATACTATGCATACGTAAGTAACTATCGTAAGTAAGTACGGGGTAAGTAACAATCTTGATTTTACAGAACATAATATTACAGAATATCATATCTACATGTTTAGTCGAACAAAAGGGTCTCTGTTTATCACAGTGTACATCCAGTCCACACCTCCTCCCCCTTCTTTGTTTCAACAACCACAACAGGAACAAAACATGGATTTTTGAACAAAATTAATAAGGTGAAACTTATAACTGCCTATATGCTTTACTATCACTCAGGGTCTGATATCATTCCTTGCCAGTCCAGGCCATAGTTTGGCCAGAACTAAGACCTAGACTGGGAGGACTTGATGGCACACCTTTCCCGCCAGTGAAAGCCACAGCTTGGCCAGAGCTGAGACTCAGACTGGGTGGACTTCCCTATCATGTCATTAAAAGAAATCTTTTGGTAATACCTCATAGAACAGCGGGCTTTGTTATCTATTCTTAGCTAAATAACTAATGATATATAAATAACTTGTAAATAACCATAACTTTATGTACATATATATGCAGCTCCTTTGAAAGTACTATTTACCTTTTTGTTATAAACAAAGCAATTCAAAACTACCCAAGGAAACATTTGTTTCAGGTAGGTTTTACAGGTTACATCTTGGTATATAATTAAAAATGACACATCTTTGTGTTAGTAATGTCTTCTAGATGGTTTAAGGTGTATATTTGGAGCTTTTGGATTTCTCTTGTGAAGGCTTTTTTGGTTGGTTATGATCTTATTAATACCATTCAGTTGCATTTGTAGAATGTGTTTTTATAGTTATAACACTAAAAGCATAGTGTGAAACCGTTTGGGTTGTCTGTCTCCACAAACACAGACAGTTTGCAGTACAAGACAGCAGTTTATAAGAAGTCTATAACTGGGAGATATTTGCAATATGGTTGGAATTGAAGTATTAAAATATTAAAGGTATTACCTTTATTTCTTAGCAAGAAAATCTCCTTTAAAGCAACATGATAGTGTCTTCCTTATTACAACTCCAGATACTGCAATTTAGAGATGGTAAGACTGTAATAAATTCAATTTCATCTTATTTTAAACTCTTAATGAATTTTGGTCCTCTGTGCTGAATATTTGTGCTATGTAGAAAGTAAAATTTAACAGATTTGTGTTTCTTGTGCAATTATCTCATGTTCTGAATCATGACTTTGGAATATTAAGAATTTTATAAGACTTTTAGGGATAATAGCTATATGAATCGTATAAATAGAAAAGGTTGAATTCAAGAACAAAAATATTGCCATTATTACAAAGTAGGTTCAGTCAAATATTGGGTTCTATAGTATTTTAAATATGAAAGGTATTTAGGGTTAGGTTTCTCATTCTAGTGGTAATCTTTTCACATTATGAAAAAATGTAAGGTGGAAGCTGTTTTCTAGAAAGAGTACCTTGAAAGAACATTAGTTAATTTATATTTGAAAGGATAGCTTACAATTTAAAATTCTGTTCACCAAAAGCAATTAAAGCAATGTAGGGGGTAACAAGGTGGTATGGTAAGAGGGTTTGGGGTAGTGGTAACATGGGCATAACATCAGTATGGACTCTTTAAATCATGTAGCAATTGCTATTTGAATAACAAAAAAAAGAGAAAAGTTCCACTGACTAGCTGTAGAAATTTTGGGCTTAGCTCACAGATGTTTCTTACATATGGTTTGTGCAAATGTTGCAGTTTCCCTGAGGAAGGGGTTACCCGTCTAGCCAGGTTTCAGTGTTAATTAATGAGGGTTTGTAGCAGATGGAGCTTTGGCTGCTGTAGGAGCTGTGGAGGCAGCAAGGATTAGGGGTAGCATTGGGCAGCTTGTAGGGCTTTTCCAGCCCACAAGGCACAGCTGTGCCTTACCAGGCAAAGCCTGCTGCGTGGGGGGGGGGGGGGGGGGGGGCAGGTGTCCCGGTATAGGACAAATTTGGGAGAAAACCTCTGAATGGGGTCCCTCCAGAAAGCAAATTCAAGCTGCCCCTGCCCCAATTGGTTCAGGAAAAAGATTTCCTTTGAGAAAAGTGGAAAAACTTGTATATTTAACAGAAATTGAATAATATTGAACAATACAACCTCTCACTGTTCGATGAGATGGCAAATTCAGAAAAGTCCTTTACATGGGGTGTAGCTTGGCTTGCTCAGTCTCTTATCAGTCCCTCTGATGCTGGAAAGTGACAAGGCCCAGGCCCCGGTGGGCCACAGGCGTGAGCTCCTGGAGTTTTTCTGTGTTTTCAGTCCAGAGCAGGTTTGGACAGATCCAAGAAAAAAAAGGAAAAAAGGTCCAGGAACTTCTCTGCCTCAGCTAGCTTAAAACTAACTAAAAGCCAAAGAGAAGCTCTGTCCCACTGTCTGTCTGTGCTGCAGACAACACAGTGCAGAGAAGCATGTAGGGGAGTGAGTGCTGTTTCTGAAAACAAACTGCGGCTACTTCTTTCCCCCCCTTCGCTCTCGGAATCAGTCTTAAAGATGCAAAACGTAACATCCAGCATAAACACGTGATAGATTGGCATTTAAGAAAACAAAGAGAAACACCTAAAGAAGTTAAAACTGCTGGAGGCTCATGGGAGATTTTCTCCCAGCCAACAACTGGCCATTTCTAAGAATTGACAGCAGTTTTAACCATTGAAAAGTGAGATCAACCTGTGAACACCACCTTAAGACCTAAGCCTGGGAATTTCTTTGTCTCTTTGTTTCCTGGCTGTGAAAGTTAACAGAGCTCCAGCTGGCCTCCTGTTCTCCTGCTCAGGCCATGAGGCCTGGGCAGGGGTTGGGCTGGGCCTGCCACGGCTCCCAGCCAGGAGATGGGGCCTGCAGGGCTTCCCCCCAGTCTCTGGCCGAGCCAGGCCGGTCCCTGGCTCAGCTGCAGTTTTTTGCCATGACTGAATTCACCAGAGACTGTCGAGTAGAAAGAGAAAAGAAGCTCTTGACCTGCAGCGGGCTGAGACAGTGACCACACTCTCCAGAGCAGCCATGAAGAATCTTCTATCACAGACAGCTCCAGCCGCTGGCAAGATTTTAACCCTTTCATTACCCAGATGAGATGCACACTTGCAGATTAATCTTTTTTTTTCCAGAAAGAGAGAGTAATCAATATGTAAAGAGACTTTATAAACCATCAGAAACAGTGAAGAAAGGAAATAAGCTTCAGAAAAGGTAGAGAATAAGGAGATGCTTTAATACACTGAAATATTTTTCTGTTAAAGCTATGGAGATGGACAATAGTGTTCTGAAAAAAACCTCCTTTAATTCATGACAGAGTATATTGGGAGGAATGGAGTGTTCAGAGTGTGGATTTTGAGCAAAAAGTGAAGTAGTTATGATACAGTGAGGTGCTGGAACAGAGGGGAGAGAAGTAATTGTTGAAGATTTGTAGCTTTGTAGAGGCAAAGAGAAAACTTCTGTTTCCAGGGGGGCTCACAGAGACAGATAAAGAGAACTTTTGCCTTTGAATAACTCATCCTTAAAAATTACATCCCTAGACTCATTTGACCCATAACACACTTCAGAGTGATGTGAAATGGGAGGAGACAACTGATGACAGATTTTCAGGCAGCTGGTATCAGAGAAGTAGGAGGCTGTGAAGAAAATTAGTTTTCTTGTGAGAAACTCAATAGATTAGCAGAAAAAACTTCTTTTTCTCTACAAAGACTGATGAGAAGACTGTAGCAAGAATTTGGACTGTTTTAAACACCAGAGTTTTTTTGTCTCTATGTTGTCATGTGAACAAGGAAATGGCTGAGTAGTGGGGGAGAAAAGTGTTTTCTGGAAGTTTTATTCTAGTTTTCTTATTCTTGTAGTTTTGTTAATAAACTTTCTTTATTACTTTTAAGTTTTAAGCCTGTTTTGCTCTTGTTCTAATCCATATCTCACAGCAAGAAATAAGTAAGTTTTCTAGTGATTTTTTTTTAGTTGCTTCTTTTAAAACCACAACAGAACAGAGGATTGGGGATACAAACATCATCAAATCACCTGGGGACAGCAGGGAATGCGGCGCTGCCTCTGCCGGTGGTGCCTCGTTCCTTGGTTTCTAAGTTCTTTGTAGATCTCTGTGCTCCTCCCCTGCTGCTGCACCTCCGCAGAAGGCATATGGAAAGGGGATGCGCTGCTGGAAAGGGCCGTCCCAGCTTCAGTCAATGTCTCAAGGCACAGGGCGGCGTGGGCTCTCCCATGGTACTGTTAGGGCTTTCCTCTAGATTAACCGAATTGAGGGATCGGGGGCTATATTTTAGTTCTTTTCTCACAGTCACGGTAAACTTACAGTTGTTGGCTGGAAATGTAGAAAGGGTCGATATTGTTGCTGCTGTGGTTGCTAGGAAACACAGTTTGTTGGTGGTGGCAGGCAGTCCTGCTTCACTCTGATGGTGTCTGGGGCTGTTTGCAGCTGGCATGATGTGCTGTCCCGCGGTCCCAGGTGTCAGTTGCGCTGGCTAGGTCTCCCAGTCCCTGTTCGGGCGCTGACTGCAGCACTGGTTCTGTCAGTTTTTCCAGGTTTCTTGAGTCCCAACTGCAGATGTGGCGATATGCAGCAGCCTGAAGCCCTGGGCACTGACAGCTCCACACATGGCACAGGCCAGCAGGGTGCCAGAATGACTCTGGCGGCAGGGCTGCCGGCTTCTCTTCTGCTTTTTTGCACAGCGATGTTTCTGGGATTTAGTGGGTAAACTGGGTGGAGTCCCAAGTGCCATGACAGGGGCAACTCTAGCCCCTGCCTCTACTTGGCTGATGTGGTATCTCTCCCCTTGTGGGCTGCCTCTCATGCTCTACCATCTTGGATGAGTGACTCTGGTGCCATGTGCTCTCCGCCATCTTGGGTGAGTGACTCCAGCTCCATGTGGCATCTGCCATCTTGAGAATTTTTCAGCAGGCTGTCTCCACGGCACATTGCAGGGCACGGAGCCTAAAGATGATCTCTGTAGCTGGGGCATGGGGGGCTCTGGGCATTCTGAGGATGCACCCGGTGGTGGCGGTTTGGGCGGTTGCAACACGGGTGAACTTGCGTGCAATGCAGTCACCGCTGGTGCTGGTGGCAGTGGGGGAGCTCTGGTGAATAATGGCTGCTTCCCCCTCAGTTTTTCACTCACTGCTTCCCCTCACTCCATGTCCTTGGAGGGAATTTTGGCAGGCAATGTCTGCAGAATTTCTACTGCCATCCTTTCATTCTGCTGGGCTTCCAACCACCCCAGCAAGTCCAAAACTATTTTCCAGGGCTTTATGTTCAGTCTGTGGTTCCTAGACCATGCTAGTAAGGCTAACAATGCCTGCTGTATATACTTTACTCCCCATTTAGGTAAAAGGAAAATCCATACCTTGACAATGAGGTTTTCTTCCAGTGAAAGATATTTTCCCATTTCTTCAGCACTGTTGTCTATTTATAAGGGGTATTTACCAGGGGGAATCTGGATTTTTAGTCAGCTCTTCACGCCGTCTTTGGCAGCTCTTCTTGCTCACCATATTTTTATACAGCCTGATGGGCTGTTCTGTCTCCCCCTGCTCTCCTAGGAGGCTGGCTGTGTCCTCACACGGAGCACCACGTTACATGCAGTTGTGGGTTGGAGACAGAAATCACAACTCGAGTCCTCTTGATCATCAGACAAAACAGCCTGTTTTATTGTTTGGAACCTACTTACATAGTCGGTTCAAAACTCCCAGGTCTAGAGAATTGATTGGTTAAGGTTTTAGCATTGCCCAGCTCCTTGACCAATGATATATGTCTGCTTTCTGGATTGAACATGACTGGCTGAGATCCCTGATTGGGTCTGAATCCAACCCATCCCCACCCCATTTGGGACGTATTTTACTTCTAGGCTGGTTGAGTTTGAGGGTCTGATATGGCCAAATGTATTTGGCAGCTATAAGCTTGCTGCCATGGTGACAGGTTCACTGTTCTTTTATTCACATCCCTTAGGTCTTGGACAAGCCAGTAAGTTCCATCTGACTTTCTTACTGGCAATATGGGTGTATTATGGGGGAGACATACATGGTTCGAAGGTCCCTTCTTCAAGCAAGTCCCAGACCACTGGCTGCAACTGATATGCAGATAGAAAAACTCTATAACTCGCAGATTAGTTATAAGAATAGGTATGAATTTATTCAGCGCTGAGGTGCACGGGGGATATCTCCTCCGAAAGTATTCACACTTTTGAGATTTGGCTTTCTCTTTTTATCCTTTACAAACTAGGGTTACACAATATGCCTAATACATATTCATTTAGTAACCCCACCTGTCCTTGCTTCATATTAAAATTAGCTCCACGCCCCTTTGCGGCTGCATACTGTTTGTTTTTGGTCAGTTCGGTGGTTGTCTGAGGGGTCTTTGGGATGAGGTCAGCAATTTTCTCCTTAGCTGAACTTTTCACCTTGTCTTCTCACCCATGCTCCTTTTAGTCGTTTGACCTCCTTTCGGACTTTGATACCATTCCTTCCATCTTAGGGGTCCAAAGAATCCCCTTATCATGTGGTGCCTTTGTCCTTGCATCCTGTTTGTGTATTCTAGCTCTTTATCTTATCTTGCAGTCTCACTCCTTTTCTGCTCTTGTGGAGCAGTGTATGGTTTTTTGTCAGCCACCCCCCCCTCCTTATGGTCAAGCATTTCTTTATGCTTAATTCCTAATTCTTAATTTCTGTTTCACAGCCCTTGTCTCCCTTCTAGGGAAAGTGGGTATTGTCGTACCCAAACTGGTCAGTTTTCATCGACTATTTTTATTACTATAGGAGTCATGTTTAATTTACCTCAGTTTCCCAGTCTTGCCCACACTATTTCATGAATCTTCTCCTCATCTTCTTCTCTTAATTGGAGAAGCTTAACTACCATTTTCCCTTCCTCTGGGAGCACCTCTCTGTCCAACTGTATTCGTAAATCCCCTCCCAATAAATTGCACCCTGCTTCTGGAACTAACAGAACATCCCTAATTCCTATTTTATTTGTCCCTTCAAACTTTACTCACTTTATAACTAATGCTTTAAACCTTCCCATTTTGCACCCACTACTTGCATGGTATCTTGACTCTTTTCACACCCTTTTGGAGTTCTGCAAACACAAATTCTTTCAGCCCCCGTGTCTACCAAAAATTTAATTTCTTCTTCTTGAGGATCTATTTTTAAAGTTATCAAGGGCTCTTGATGGTATTCTGTCCCTAGGAGGTATAGCCCCTGACACCCCTAGTCTCCTACCTTTCCTTTTTGATTGTTCTCATAAACCCTCAGCTCCCTTTCCTTTCAGGGGCAATTTCTCCTGATATGCCCATTTTTTTACAATAAAAGTAAATCTGTCCTAGGTTCTCCAGTTTCCCAATTTCTCCTTTTAGAGTCTGGTCCCAAGGAACCATTGACTGGCCACTGTATCAGGGTTGACCCCTGAATACTGCCTCATATTTTTCCTCAATCTTTCTAGTGACTCTGTTGGGGTTTCTTCCTTCTGCTGCTCATCAAATGCCTTATGAGCATTCTGGCTTCACGGAGCAGCTTTTTTAATACATCTTACAATTAATGTTCTATACTCCTTCATGCTTTGCTTTCCCCCGGGGTTGTGGTCCCAATTAGGATGTACTGTGGGCATTTTCAAGTCCCTAGGAGGTCTGTGCATGTGCTCCTTTTCCCATATCCGCATCCCTGCTGCCTGGATCACCTGTCTTTTCCTGTGGTGCAAATATCATGGCTATTATTGATTGCATTTCTTTCCATGTATAAATGTTGGGCCCCCAAAATTGTTCTGTTCTGCTAATCTGATGGGGTCCTCTAGTAATCCTTTTATTTCTTTCTTGAACATCCTTAGATCAGAGGAATTGAGTGGTACAGTTACAAACCCAATTCCTCCCTGTGCCCCATCCAGTGGTACTTCTTTTAAAGGATACAATCCCACTGCTTGGTTTCCATCCCCTGACCTGCTTTCTTGTTGTGCTACTGTTTCTAGAATTTTGACTAGGCCCATCAGAGGTCAAGGGAGGTACGTTCAGTGCCAGTGGCGGTGGAGGGGGCAAATAGTCTAACAGGTCCCATTCTTTATTTTCTGATACTTTAAACATGTTCACCTTCGAAGGCAAAATCTCTCCTTCCCAGCAGACAGCGTAATCATGCTCTTGATTGAATGGTTTCTTAGCTCTTACATAGATGTTTAAAGCTCAACATATCTACCCTTCATCTGACCCATACCTCGGCCAGTGTACATGATCGGGCCTAATTTCCTCCTTAGTCCACTCTATCATACAGTATTATATCATCTTGAGCCCACCCTTATCTCTGGTGCTGGGGTCATAATAATACCAGGGTAGTTTCCTTCCCAGTGGGCTATCTGGGAGTATACCTGTTGGTATCTCTTCACTTCCTCCTTCTCCCATTGGGGATTCCCTACTGGCTCCCAGTCCTATCTTGACAGCCAACCACAGGTCCTTCTAACAAGGCCTGCCTTCGCAAGCACCCAACCACAGGTCCCCCCAATAAAGTCCACCTTCCTAAGCAGCTAGAAGGAAAAAGATGGAAAAAGGAAGGAAAAAGAGAAAGAAAGGAAAGGAGAAAAAAACCCTTACCTTCTTCCCAGAGAACAAAAGCAAATAAACCACTCACCTATGATCTGGGGAGCCCCGTACCACAGGCTCCGCTCCACTGCTCCTTTTGCTGCCACAGATCTTTTGCTGGCACAGCGCAGGGAAGCTTCTGAGAGTTACCCACGTGATCCCCCTCCGGTGCTGTGGCTCTGCACTGGCGAACGCCACAGGGAAGCCACCACAGCCCCGGTGCACCAACACAAGTGACTGCTAAAAGCCGTTTATGTGGTCCCATGTGAGTGTGGACTTATGCTGGTGTATAGCACAAGGAAACCTCTGCAGCTCGGTGTTATCCCATGGTCCCTGCCCAGGAAAACCCATACATCTCCTATTCGTGGTCTCGCTCGGGAAACCCCATATAACTCCTTGTTTGCAGTCTCTGCTTGCCACTGCCCATGTGGGCTCTCGTAGGCCCCCCTCCCCAGTCTGGCAACTCTGCACAACTGGGCACTCCGAAACACGCGGTTCCTCACAAGCAGTGGCCTTCCCACTGCCAGCGCTGGCTCCATGCAAGAGGGCGCCCTCCGATACACACGGCTTCCTCGGCTCCTGGTCTGGAAACCTTGCCACCAGGTCAGCCCCGCTGAGCTCTACTGCTTGGCATCTCTGAGTCACTGTGGGCAGGTGAGCCTGCGGTGCCGGAGCTTTATGGAACTTAATGCTACCAAATACTGTCTCTGCCTCCGCTTGTGGTTCCCACCACTGGTGACCCCACGTTGCAGCTTTTTCCTATCCATCTATCACATCTGTCCTGCTGTCCACGGATCCCTGCTTTCCTCTACCACGCATCCCACCCTAGATGTCTGAATGTCCAATACCCTTAAGCTCCAACAGACCAGGAATGGGTCCCGTGTGCTACTTGTTTGGAGCTCATATTTGCACACCCAGATTACGAACTAACAACGTAGCCAAAACAATTATGAGGATGGTGCTCACCTTCCCCCTCTTCTTTCTTGTTATTCAGTCTTCCACTGTCCCCAGGGTTTCGATCTGCAATCGCTGTTGGTCCCAGGAGGAATCAATTGAGTTGCCGAACTCGCAGCAGGGTGCACTTCTCTTGAAAACCCCTAGGGCCACGGAGACAAGGTGTATATCCTGGACTGAGCCCCCACTTGTGACAAATGACACTCACTTTTACAATTTCAAAGGTTTATTAAACCTTAACAAAATACAACAAAAGACTGAATAAGGAGAAGAGCAGCACAGGGAACATAAGACTAAATCCACCATATGTTCATCTACACAATGGATGTTCTGCTTTTTATACTCTTGGCCCCTCCCAAAGTCTTGTCAGTCAACTCCTTTTCTGCCATCTATTGGTGGAGATCATTGTCTTACAACTTGATTGAAGGTCAGGTGTTGCCATGCCACGCCTCCTAGTAACAAGCCTGGCCTCCCCAAATGCCCCGACCATTGACAACAATACAAGGGGGAAGGGAAAGAGAACTATGTGGGGGGAACATAATAACATAATTATACACCTATAAAACTTTTCTTAACATACACATAATATTCATCCCTTAATTGTGAGAGCCAACCATCACATTACCTATCTATAACACCATGTTGTTATTTAAAAATAGCAACATCTAGCTGGTTACCCACTCACAATATTCCTAGGGCCAGTTCTGTTTAATACTTCATCAATGATCTGGATGCAGGAGTTGAATGCAACATTAATAAGTTGGTTGATGTTGCTAAACTGGGAGGTGCCATTGACTCTTGAGGGACAAGAGACCTTGCAGGGGGATCTGGATACATTGGAGCATTAAGAAATTATCAGTGGCATGAAAGAGTACAGAGTAACATCAGGCAAAAGTATAAATTGGAAGAGGAGTGTTAGGGGACACAGTGGAGGTTCAGCCCTGCAGAAAGGGATCTGGGGGTGCTGGTCAGCAGCAGGCCCAATATGAGTCAGCAGTGAGCCCTGGCAGCCAAGAGGGCAAACCATGTTCTGGGATGCACCAAACACAGTAGAACCAACTGGGATCAGGACAGGTGATTATGGTGATGTATTTAGCTTTGATATGGCCCCACCTTGAGTGCTGTGTGCAGTGCTAGGCCCCACCATTTAAGAAGGGTGTGAAGGTCCTTGAATTGTCCCCAGAGGAGGGCAACCAAGCTAGTGAAAGGGATGGAAGGCATGTCCTGTGAGGAGCAGCTGAGGACTGGGTTTGTCTAGTTTGGAGAAAAGGAGGCAGAGGGGTGACTTCATGGCTCTCTGCAGCTTTCTGAGGAGGGGAAGTGGAGAGGGAGGTGCTGAGCTCCCTGGAATCCTGTGATAGTGTCAGTGGGAATGGTTCAAAGCTGCATCATGGGAGGTTCAGATTGACATTAGGAAGCATTTCTTTACCAAGAGGATGGTCTAACATTAGAACAGGCTTCCTGAAGAGGTGGCTGATGCCCTAAGCCTGATAGTCTTAAAGAAAACTGTGCATGGCAATTTTCTCCATAAAACTGCTTTACTTTTCCATTTCCTGATGATGATGATGTTTATTAGGGTTCATAGGTGTCAAATAAGGTGAATTGTTTTTCTTTTTCAATGCCACTTTGAAGGCATATATCTTGCCCATTAGTGAATATAATACTTGTAAAAGTTGGGGTTTTTTTAAGTTGTTTTGGGAGGAGTGATGCCCTTGACCAATTTATTTGATACACTGAAATATAAGCAAACAGGTTACTGATTCATAAGGGAGGGAATTGTGGAATTTGGAAATAAATAAAACCCAAAATCATATTTGAACCTCAATGCTCAAATTTTCAGCTTTTGTAATTGCATATCATGATTACCGCCAGTGATCTGTGCGCCTCAAGCTTTAAATTACTGAGTTGGGGATTTTTCCTGTTTCTTTGTTGTTGTTGTTCCTTAAAAATATGTGGAAATGTTTAATTTTTTTTTCTTGCTAGCCAGGAAGGTCTTTTTACCTTCAGTGAAAGGCTACTTTTATTAGTACTTTATGTATGATTTATCTGTTTTGAAGTCAGTCATCCATCAAGGCTTGAGTACAGAGCTAGTCATGAGAGCGCTTTCTTTAAAGTGTCTGATAATTGGAACAAAGTTGTTATTCTGGGTAATAAATGTGTGCATAATGTGACATTTTATAGTTTATATGAATTGTGGCATAGTCTTAATGCAGTTGAATTTTTACATCTTCCCTGTGTTGGGTTTGCATGGTGTGATGGATTGGCATTTAAGAAACAAAGAGAAACACCTAAGGAAGTTAAAGCTGTTGGAGGCTGATGGGAGTTTTTCTCCTGGCAAATAACTGGCCATTTCTGAGAATTGACAATAGTTTTGACCATTGAAAAGTGTGATCAACCTGTGAACACCACCTCAAGACCTAAGACCGGGAATTTCTTGCTCTTTTTGGTTTCTGGCTTTTGAAGAGGTAACAGGGCTCTGGTTCAGCCTCCTCCTCCTCCCCCCAGGCCGGACAAAGCTGCAGGGGGGAGCGGGGCTGGCCGAGGCTCTGTGGGCCCCAGGGATGGGGACTATAAAGTGACAGGACCCCCTTCCCAGAGGGCTCGCTGAGCCTTGTACAGCTGGGCTGCCGGGCCAGGCCGGTTCCTGGCTCGGCTGCAGTTTCTGCCGCTGCTGGGTTTCACCAGAGACTGCCGAGTAAGGAGAGGGAAAGCCATTGACTTGCGGCGTGCTGAGACAGTGACCACACTCTCCAGAGCAGCCATGAAAAATCTTCCATTGCAGACAGCTCCAGCCGCTGCCCTGGCAGAGATCACAGGACCATCCACAAGGCCTGGGCAAGATTTTAACCCTTTCACTACCCAGATGAGACTTGCAGATTAATCCTTTTTTCCAGAGAGAGAGGGATGAGAGAGAGTGATCAACATGTAAAGAGACAACATAAACTATCAAACAGTGAAGAAAGGAATTAAGCTTCAGATGAGGAGAGAAATAAGGAGATGTCTTAATAAGCTGAAATATTCTTTTGTTAAAACTATGGAGATGGACAGTAATGTTCTGAAAAAACTCCTTTAATTCATTACAGAGTATTTTGGGGGGAATAGAGTATTTCAAAGTGTGGATCTGAGCAAAGGTAATTAATTGATAAAGCTGAGTGAATGGTGAAGTAGTTGTGATCTTATGAAATGCTGGAACAGAAACGGAGAAGTGAGAGTTGTTGAAGATTTGTGGCCCTTAAGAGGCAAAGAGAAAACTTCTGTTTCCAGAGAAGCTCACAGAGACAGATGAAGAGAACTTTTGCCTTTGAAGAACTCATCCTTAAAATGACACCCCATCTTGACCTATGGCCCAAGAACACACCTCAAATTGGTGTGAAATGGGAAGAAAAGACTGATGGCAGAATTTTCCGGGCGGCTGGCATCAGAGAACTAGAAAACCATGAGAAAATGGTTTTCTTGTGAAAAACTCCATAGATTAACAAAAGAGGACTTCTTTTTCTCTACAAAGACTGATGGAAAGACTATAGCAAAGTTGGGACTGTTTTAACCACCAGTTTTTTTTTTTTGTCTCTGTGTTGTCATGTGAGCAAGGGAATGGTTGGGTAGTGAGGAAAGAGGGCTTCTGGAGGTTTTATTCTGGTGTTCTTATTCTTTTAGTTTTGTTAATAAACTTTCTTTATTCCTTTTAAGTTTTAAGCCTGTTTTGCTCTTCTTCTAATCCGTATCTCACAGCAAGAAACGAGTAAGTTTTCTAGTGATTTTTTTTAGCCAGTGCTTTAAAACCACAACACATGGCAAGGTCTATGTGGGGGCTCTGAATGAGAAATTCAAATTGTAACTGTTCAGCATTGGTAGTTTGTGACTGAGGAATGATCTGGCATGGAGAGCAAGAAGGGATTAGACAGGCTGGAAGCAGGAATGCCGAAACCAGAATGACTCCATGCAAGGGCAGTGAACCTTCCCCTTCTGATAAGAAACAGCCTCAGCATTTTCTTGTAGCCAACCTGGAATGCAGGGATAACTCAGGGACCACCTTTGGGCAGTAGAATTAGGCTGGGGGATGGACCCCAGGCCAGGCTGAGGTGCCCCATGAAAACCACTCAGGGGATTGGAGATGGTGCAAGTGTAGATAAGGAATCAGCTCCTGATGCATCTTTGCAGACCCGCTTTTGGTGCTAGAACTCTGTCCAGTGCATTGTTCATGAATATTTTTTAATATATATTTAATTAGAAACCTGTTTAATTCACTTTAAAGGGTACAATAAAAATTCCTTAATACCTTTGTGAGTAGAGGCTAGATGTTACATGACAGTCACATCTGGTTTCAGCTGGCTTGGCAACAGATCCACCATAGGCCAAAGCTGAGCCAGTAAATGAAGCGGATGATGCCTTTGTAAAAATGTATCTAAAAAAGGGCAAAATGTTTCACAACAGAGTGAGGAAAAAATATGAGAAATACCAAGGTCACAGAAGAAGGAGGGGAAGGAGGTGCTTCAGAAGCTGATTCCCTTGAATCCTGTGGAAGTTTTAGAAGAGATCACAGTGTCCCCTAGGGTGACTTTATGGTGCTTGTATCCCCAATTGTCTGTTCTGTTTATGCTGGATATTAAGTTCTGCACCTTTAAGACTGGTTCTGAGAACGAAGGGGGGAAAGAAGAAGTGTGCAGCTTGTTTTCAGAAGCTGCAATCACTCCCCCACATCCCTCTCCAGACTGTTGTTGTCTGCAGCACAGACAGACAGCAGATGAGAGCTCTCCTTTGCTTTTTAGTTATGTGAAAAACGAAGTTCACTTGCCTGATAAATTTTAAAAGGTTTAATATAAACAAAAAGACAATAGGAGACAAAGATAATAAAGCAAAGGGTTAAAATGGCTGGGTGCTTGTCTCTCTGCCAAGAACACACCTGGTGTTTTAGAAACACCCTTTATATACCATCCCCTGCTACATGGATTTATGCATATTCAAACTTTTCCAGGAGCTGTTTTGCATGGTCACTCCTTGTGTCCACCTTTTTAGATCATGCACTCTTAAAGTTTGATTTCTCTTTATCATCTTTTTATTTGGGCTGGGGTTCTTTCTTCTACAGGCAGGCAGCGTTGATAGCAACGTTGAGTAGCCTGGGCCCCATTCATCTGTTCACTGGAGGTTATCTTGCTTTGTACAGACAGGACATAGCCCTAACATCCAAAATTCTTCTTAACCTACGACTAAAAACTTTTTAGCTACTAGCAGGAGAAAAAAGAAAAAGACATAGCAAAAGCTATTCTAACATATATTCATCTTAATACTTGTGAAAATCCAATATCACAATATGTATTTATAACATTTAGTTTTTAGCTACCTGAGGCAGAGAAGTTCCCTGGACTGTGTTTTATTCTTTTTTTCTTGGAACTGTTCAAACCTGCTCTGGACCAAAACACCAGAAAAACACCAGGAGCTCATGCCTATGGCCCACCAGGGCCTGGGCCTCGGCACTTTCCAGCACCGAAGGGACTGATACGAGACTAAGAGAGCCAAGCTACACTCCACAACAAGGACTTTTCTGAATTCACCATCTCTTCAAACAGTGAGAGGTTTTATTGTTTAATATTATTAAATTGTTAATTTTTTTAATGCTTGTAGATACTTTGTGTGTTAAATAAAGAGGTTTTTCCACTTTTTCTCCCAGGAAATCTTTTCCTGAACCAGTTGGGAGAGGGGCTGCATGAATTTGGTTTCTGGTGGGACCCCATTCAGAGGTTTCTTCCCAAATTGGCCCTAAACCAAGACACAGTGAAGCAGATATTTCTCTGCAGCTTGTAAAGGAGACCACTCCAGAGCAGATATCAACACTGCATCCCATGGAAGACTCCATGCTGGAACAGATGGATATTTCCTGAAGGAACTGTAGCCCATGGAGAACCCATGTTAGGGCAGGGGAAAAGCACGAGCAGGAAGGAGCAGAGAGCAACTGTTATGTGTTGCAGTCCGCAACCTCAGGATCTAATCCAGACAAGCCACAGGGTTCTGGGGACCAGCATGGAACACCAACGAGATGGGCTCCCTGTTCATGAAACCATTTATTCAGCATGGGAACAAACTCAGATCCAGAACAAAGAGCCCCGAACAAAGGCAGGGCAGGGATTTTTGAGGGACAGAACTTTTGATGGTCTCCACCCTTGAGGGTGGAGTTCAGGGTCAGGGACCACTAGAAACACAGCAAGGGAGAAACCCCCCAGGGACTCAAACCTAATCAGAACTCCTGGGCCGTCTTTCACAAGGGGTTTGGTGTGGGACAATGCTTATCTAAAAGTACCTATTTGTCTCCCTGAGGCACGTCACATCAGTTATGGACTGACCTAAATCCCCTATTTCTCAGGGTGTGGGGAAATAAATGTCAGGAACGAAGGAGTGAAATTGTGCCTGGGAAAAAGGGGTGGGGCAAAGGTGTTTTTTAAATTTGTTTCTCACCATCTAAACTATTTTAATTGGCAATACATTTAATAAATTTTCCTCGTCTGTTGTGCCCATGACAGTAATTGGTAAGTGATCTTCCTTTCTTTATCTCGACCCAAGAGCTTTTCCATTTCATTTTCTTCCCCTCTCCTGCTGAGGAAGGGGACTGAGAGAGTGGCTGGATGGGGGTCTGTCAGCCAACCAATGTAAATCCACTACAGTCCATAACTTGATGTTGTTCAGTTAAAGATATGTGGCAGTATAGAAATAATAAAGATTGCAGAAAAATGTCATTCTGTGTGGCTGTAGCTTCATTTCTCTCTACTACTACCATTTCTCTGAGAGTGAGTCACTAGCTCTTACCTAGATGTTCATTTGGTGCTTTGAGTGCAACTGATTGATTGAAGTCAGGATTTTTAAATAACATTCTGTTTGGGCCTAATTCTTTGTAAATCAATGGAAATTTTACCACAAACTTCAATGAAAGCAATGAATTCTTCTTGGAATGTGTTTTTCTAAAAATATGCCTTATTCCTCACACTTTTTTTCTTGTTAAATCCATGCTTAAGATTTAGAATTCTTCAATGCTGTTGTTCTTTATATTGTTTCCTTAAATAATATAACTCTAGTAATCTGTTTTGTTTGGGGTTCTCATTGTTCATAATGCATGTTGTAAGAAATCTTCAATTTCTCCTCAGTTCTTAGAAATCTTGGATGAAAAAGACATTACTCTGTCACTGGAGGGTTCTTATTCACATACTTTCACTTTTTCAGTTAAAAGAAGCTTCCCCCCAATTTTCTAATACTTCTTCTGATGCAAGTCAAAATCCATGACCTACTTCTCTTTGCTTTTTGTTTATTTGAAGTCCCAGAAAGCTCAGTCAGTTTTGTGTATGGTATTTTTATCTGTTCAATAATGTTTTTATGTGATTTCATAATTAGTATTCTGTATCTATGTGTTATGATTTAAGTCCTAGGTTTGTTTTGGGTTTTTTTCGTTATTTTTGAGGAAGGTGGGTACGGCATGTATTAGAGACTAAGCATAGCGTGCTAGATTTGTGCAAATTATGTATGTGTTGTTTCTGAAAGTGAAAAAAGTCTGTCTGGAGATTGGACCAAGATTTCCTTTTAGTCTCTTTTAAATACTTAGTTTTAAATAATCAAACAATGGGTATGGCACAGACAAGGTCAAACGCTGAAATGGAAGATACACCCACTAGGGGTTCCTATATAGCTGTAGCACAATAACCCCTAGCTGCCCTCCTCTGCCCATCAGGAACTCTGAGGGACAGCAGCTGAAATCACTATTGCTTTTCCTCTGCAGGAGTGAAAAAAAAACAAACAAAAAATTCAAAACTCAACAACTGTTTCTGTGGCTGTAGAACTTGTTTAGCTCAGCAGTATAATTTAAGATTCAAAGTTTACTAAATTTGGTTAAAGTCCTGTTTTATTTGTTGAATTATTTTAAATTATAGGTATCTGTCATGTTTTATAGCATTTTTAAAGTATAATTTTATATATAAAAATAGAAGTCTTCTGACAGGCATTTTTCTCCCCTTATATTTGGTAGTAAACCACAGGCTAGAATTACATTTTTCTTATGGGTATGTGATTAGACTTGAAATATATGAGATATGACACTACATTTTAAGATATTGAAAAAGGTTCAGAATAGCTGCAACTGACAGGTAAAAACTATATCCTCTGAGCTAGGTAAACTTGGTTGCTCTGAGAAACATCTAGAGGATAATCTGTATTCCTATAGGTTTTTCTCATTTCTATGCTTTATGTAATTATAATTCTTGACATACCTCTGCTGTAATTGTCATAATTTGAGGTTTTTTTACTCTGAGCAGAACTAATTTGGTAAAACTAAAATGTCTCACTAGTCTCAAAGTGGGAATGGTCACAGTTACAAACATTTGTAATTTTTATTCCCTATTTTAGGAAAGACATTTGGATCAGAAGTAACTTTTCATCATTTTAGATGTATTTCATAAAGATGTCTATGCTGGAGCTAGCTATCTTATGCTTCACTAGGGAAGAGAAATGGGCACTTTGCATTGCACCCTAAAAGTTTCTTTATCTCTCCATTGACTAAAATGTACCCTAGGATGAGGATCTCAGTTGAAGATATGTTGGCAATGTTTAGTCTGCAAAGGTATTATATATATGACCAATTGCAGACTACTGCAGTGGGACAAAGCCTCTGTCATTTTACACTGCCACAACCTACCACAGTATCTTTACCACAATTGAGACCCTGGTGAAAGTTAGTTGCCTTGATGTGCATATTGTGTGCATTGTTGTCTTGGTTTGCAAGACAAGTGTCTGCTAAGGAAGGCAGGAACCTCCCTTGCAATGGAAAATATGACCCCCTTCCCTCTGAATTATTACAATTTTGAAATTAAGGGGCTTTCAGGCAAAGACATGGGAAAAGGAACAACAGTTCTGTACTAGTATGTATAACAAGGCAAACAAACAACAGTGGCAGCAACAACAAACAAAACCAGAAATCCAGTAACAGCCTTCTCGACTGCAGGCACTTTCCCCTTTGGTGTAGTTACGATCGCAGCCAGCAGGGGTGTTGTCAGGCTCTCAGCCGGGCAGGGCGGGTGCCACGACGCCTCCTCGGCTGCAGGGGACACTGTGGGGCGAGTCTGGCTGTCTTTCTCCACGTAGACAATGGCAGACGGGCTCGGCGTAAGGGATGGAAACGGGGCTTCCTTTACGAATCCCCAGAGGCAGCTGATCCCCGTGCTCTCTCTGGATAGCAAAAGGAACTGCAGCAGGGAAACCTCGGAGTAGCAAGTTGGGAAGGCAGGGATGAGCAAAGTCCCCGAGTGGTAGGTGAGCTGTATCAGAAACTCAGCAGCTGTAGCTGGAACGGCCGGGCATCCCAGCAGGGCAGGGCGTACAAAGCTACAAAGTAGCGAAAACTTGGAGCAGTGGCAAAACAAACAAAAAAAAACAAACCCAAAAAAACTGCAGGGGCGGGGCAGCGGCAGCTAGTCTCGGAGCAGAGCAGGGAAAAGGCTCCCTGGAAGAGGAAAGGGCTTGGGGTCCTGGGGTTTTCCCCTGAGGCACCCGAGCAGATGGTGAAAGTCCTTTTTTTTAGTGAGGTAGGGTGTTAATAAGGTCCCAGTTCAGTGGCTGCTCTCACAAGCAGAGGCTTACCCCACGGCAGAAGAAGCAGGACTGGTCTGGGCTCATGCTGTTGTGCTGGCTGTTCTCTGACTTGAGAGATGATGAAGCCAAAACTTTGTCTGTTTGAGAAGCAAGGGTGCCTTTTGCTACTCTGGGGTTGTTTGTTGACTCCAAATTGGGGGGCTTTTTGTTTGACTGTTTGTTTTGGTTTTGGTTGTGGCTTTGTTGTTTTTTGGGGTTTTTTTATTAACATCACTGTTAATTTCTTTCCAGTCCTGGTAGACAAAATGTCTGTAGAATAAGTGGCCTACACAGAAGAACCTTCCATGAACCATTTGGTTGTACCATCTGAGATGGAGGAGAATGAAGACCCAGCAAATGAAGATATGAATAAATCAGTGGAATGTGACTTGGAGCATTTGCGTGTAGAAGAGGAACAACAGTCTATCTGCTATTCAAGGCACAGAAACAGCAACCAAGGGGTACGATCTGGGCAGGAAAAAGAAGGGATGCTAGCTCAATCAGCCAGCACTGAGAGTGATTTTCACTATCACATGGACATGGTGGAAGAGGATGTTATAGCCACAGCAGAGGATGGCTATTATGTAAATGTAATAAATTATGTGTAAATAAAAATTCGTAAAGATATATAAATAAGATGTATATGTTAAAATAATAAAAACCAAAGATGTGTATGTAAAAAGAAAGAAACCTTCCTCCCAAACCTGGCTGGGAGCTCTTCTCCGAAAGAAAAAGGATTGTAGCCAACACCCAGATAAGAAACATTAACTCGGAAAATAGGCAGGATGGGAGCCATCAAAGACAACAAAAGGACTAGCTCGGGGGAGGAACCCAACTCCGGACCTGACCAACGTCTCTGCAGACCTCGGTTGTGAAACAATCAAAGTCGACAAAGACAAGCCTCAGAAAAAGTATCCGCTGCTAGTCCTGAATCGCCCACCTGTCAGACCAGTGTTGGAGATACAATCACTGGAAACAAAGGGGGAGACTCCGCCGAGATTTCCATCGGCACCAACCCCGGATCACACCACTTCTGCCTTGATAACCCAAAATTAAAATACATACAGAGTCTCTTTACATATGAGGAGACTCTGTCCGGACACAAGTTAGGTCTATTCTTCCAAGCCAGGAAATCTATTCACCAAACAATCAAGAACACTTGGTGAATGGAGCCTGCTTGGAATTTTAGCCTGAGGACTTAAAAATCCTATAAAACCCCAAGCCTGAGAGCGCTCAGACGTGGACTTGGGAAACCTACACCTCGGGTGTAGGTCCTGTCCACCCAGCGCTGCGCTGATCATTTTTATTGTGGTTTTTCTCTCTGTTTTTTTTCTATGTTGTTTATTAATAAATTTCTCTTTGATTTTATCCCAAAATTGCCTTTGCATTTATAACAGATTGGTGCCGTGACTCGGATCGGGAAAACTGTGGGAGAATCTCGCTGTCCAGGGGGGTACCCCCGCTGATTTTAGCGGCCTGGGAAGCTGAGAACCTCCGCAGTTCACTCCGACATCCGAACCAAATTTAGGCTGAGGTAAAAACCACAATAAAAGGAGGAACGGATCCAAAGAGCTCGGGAAGGCACGGAGCCTTCAAGACAGCCGCGGCTTGGTAGCTCATAAAAAGTCAATCGTGCACGAAGACATCCTCGCAAGAAAATTGCTGTAAGTACTGTGAGGTTGAGCTGGTGATTGGGCAAGCGTGTGTGAGACGTGATCTGATCACGGAGCGAGAGCGGACTCCAAGGCCGCGTTTCCATCCTCCCGCGAGGGAATTGGCCGGCTACGGAGGAAGCGAGTCGGTGTGAGAGGACTCTCTCTTCACGTTTGTAAAGCCTGGGGCCAAAGGGGTGCTCTGGGGGACCGATCACAAGGGGCTGGAAGAGGAAGAGGACGTCCAGTTGAGCTCGGGAATGAGTAAACTCTTCCAGCAACAAGGACCCAAGGGGAGGTCCGGAGGAGAGATCGAAACGCTAAGAAAAACCCCGGTACAGCAAACCGCGAAGGTGAGTATTAGCAGACTTTTGACTCTCCAAATACGAACACAACGCAGAAAAACAGGTAAGACTCCCTTTTCACCATGGGACAGAGAAAGAGTAAAGTACAAAAGCCAGTTGATAAGAAAAACCCTTCCAAAACAACGAAGGAATTGCTAGACATCCCACCAGAAAGTCCTTTAGGTTGGTTGTTAAAATATTGGGAAAATTGCCCTGAAAGGAAAAAGAAGTCCAAGGCAAAAATGATCTACTATTGTGCCGAGGTTTGGGGTGGGCAGGAATTGAGACCCCATCTCACTTGGCCGATATTAGGAACATTTGAAAGGTGGACGTGTAGTGAATTACTCTCTTATGTAGAGAGCAAAGTCTCCTCGGACTCCGAGGAAAAGGAATATGCCAAGCTCTGGCTAAAGGCCAGAGTAGGGCTATTCCCAATGAAACTAAAAAGTGAAACAAAAACAGAAACCTGGGAACCCCTTGATCATTTACCCCCTCCATACCATGGGCCGGCAGGGTCTCCCGTGGTGGATCAAGTGGTACCATCAGCTCCCACGGGCTCGCCGGCACAACCAGGTGAAGCACACACATCGCGAACAGGGGAGCCGGCACCAGCAGTGGTTCCGGTGGCCCCCCCTCTGGCTCCTCCTGTGGGGACCGCAGTCGCCGCCGCTTCTCCAGAATCTATGGTGGTGCGAGGTCGGGGATCTCCTTATCCCCCATTGCCCGTCCCACTGCCACAGCCAGGCCCCTCGAATTTGGCAGAGGGAATCCTTCATAGTAACCTGGTGGCAACGGACTTTACATCAATAATAAATGAGCAGACTCTCAAAAACCCCAATTCCCCCCCCGCAAGCAGGACTCGTTTTAAGTCTAGACAGATGAGTGAAGGATGGGAAGAGAATGAGAGTAGGCACAGAATGTTCCCTCTCAGGGAGGTGCCTACCGCCCCAGGAGTGATTGGGTTTGTGAATGTACCCCTAAACTCAGGGGATGTGCGAGCATTTAAGAAAGAGATGGGACGATTGTTAGATGATCCGTTTGGAGTGGCTGAGAGATTGGATGAATTTTTAGGTAGTAGTATTTATACATATGAGGATCTCATGGCTATCCTGAGATCCCTGTTTAGTCAAGAAGAAAGAGAAATGATTAAACAGGCTGGTATCAGAGACTGGGAGCGGCGAAACCCTCAGGGAACGCCAGGCGATCAGAAATGGCCGAGCGTAAGCCCGAGTTGGAACGCCCAAACAGAGGATGGCAGGAGAAGTATGAATGATTTGAGAAATATCATTGTGCAAGGAATAAGGGAAGCGGTTCCCCGAGGCCAAAATATTAGTAAGGTGTTTGGGGAATGCCAAGGGAAGGAGGAATCACCCACCGAATGGTTGGAGAGGTTGCGACGAAGTCTGCAGATTTACTCTGGGACTGATCCTAGCTCTCCGGTGGGAGAAGTGTTACTCAAAACCCAATTTGTGGCAAAATCATGGGAGGATATTCGAAAGAAATTAGAAAAGATTGAAGGGTGGCAAGAGAAAAGTCTCCAAGAGCTTCTAAGGGAAGCTCAAAAGATTTACATGAGGAGAGAGGATGAGAAACAGAAACTCCAGGCCAAAATACTAGTGGCCGCAGTAAAGGAGGCTCAAAAACAGGAACAGGCACAAGGCAAGTTTAAAACAGCGCCGAAAAGGCCGCAAGAGTCTCAAAAGGATGGCTCCGCCCCGCGGAAGGATCCCCCAGAATGTTTCTACTGTAAGAAAGTAGGACACGTTCAGCGGAACTGCTGTCAGAAATTAAAAGATGAACAAGTATTTCAAGAAGATTAGGGAAGTCTTGGGCTCTTTCAGATGGGGATGGTAACAGCAGAAGAGCCCTTGATAAAATTAAAAGTAGGACCCCATCGCCAAGAAATAGAATTTTTGGTTGACACGGGAGCTGAGAGAAGCACCCTGCAGAAATTACCCAGGGGATGCGTGGCAAGTAAAGAAAAAGTGGTTGTAATCGGTGCTAAGGGAGATCCCTTCAAAGTTTCTGTAATAAAAGATGTGGAAATTGAGTCTCAAAATAAGATATGTCTAGGAAATTTATTATTAGTAGAAGAAGCTGATTACAATTTATTGGGAAGAGATATGATTGTTGCATTAGGTATAAACATTGTTGTAAAGAATTCTGAATTAGTAATAAAGATATTCCATTTGACTCCAAAAGATGAAAGGGAAATTGATCCCAAAGTATGGCATTCGAAAGGGGAGGTGGGGAAATTAGATATTACCCCCATCAAAATTGAAATAGAAAACCCAGAGGATCCGATAAGGATCAAACAATATCCCATCCCGATAGAAGGGAGAAGAGGTTTGAAATTAGTAATTGATGACCTCCTCAGAGGGGGTACCCTCGAACCCTGCATGTCCCAACATAACACCCCCATCCTGGCAGTAAAGAAAGCGGATGGGAGCTTCCGACTGGTTCAGGATCTCAGGGCAGTAAATGCTAGAACCCGAACCAGGTTTCCGGTGGTGGCAAATCCTTATACTTTACTTAACAGACTCTCACCTGAGGATGTATGGTACAGTGTAATTGATCTAAAAGATGCATTCTGGACTTGTCCTTTGGATGAAGGGAGTAGGAATTTCTTTGCCTTTCAGTGGGAGGATCCTGACACGAACAGAAATCAACAGTTAAGGTGGACGGTCCTCCCCCAGGGATTCGTAGAATCACCAAATTTATTCGGACAGGCATTGGAGCAATTACTTACTGAATTCATTCCGGAGGAAGGGACAAAGCTATTACAATACGTAGATGATTTATTAATTGCTGGAACAACAGAAGAACAGGTTAAAAAGAGTACAATTTCGTTGTTGAATTTTCTGGGAAAAAAGGGTTTGAAGGTATCAAAATCCAAACTGCAATTCACAGAGCCCGAGGTAAAATACCTTGGACATTGGATTTCTCAAGGGAAAAAGAGGTTAGACCCTGACAGAGTGGCTGGGATCCTCGTGCTCCCAGCCCCAAAAACAAAAAGACAAATCAGGCAATTTTTAGGGCTCCTGGGATATTGCAGACAGTGGATTGAAGGATTCAGTGAAAAAGTAAAGTTTTTGTATGAAAGATTAAACACTGACAGATTGAAATGGACCACTCAAGATGAAAGTAAGTTTCAGGAACTGAAAACTGCACTCCTAACTGCCCCAGTTCTAACCTTGCCAGACACGAACAAGGAATTCCAGCTGTTTGTCGATGTAAGTGGACAAACAGCCCAAGGAGTTCTGACCCAGGAATGGGCAGAAAAGAAAAAGCCCATAGGATTTTTATCAAAAATCCTAGACCCAGTCAGTCGAGGTTGGCCTACTTGCTTACAGGCAATTGTTGCAGTAGCTCTGTTAGTTGGGGAAGCAAAAAAGATAACTTTTGGAGCCTCTTTAACAGTCTACACCCCACACGATGTAAGAAATATCTTACAACAAAAAGCCGAGAAATGGCTAACTGATTCAAGACTTCTGAAATAAGAAGCCATGCTAATCAGTTCGCCAGGCCTCGAGTTAAGAACGACTACTGCCCAGAACCCGGCGCAGTTTTTGTTTGGGGAACCAACAGGCGAGCTATTTCATAATTGCATTGAAGCAGTAGAATTGCAAACTAAGGTAAGACCGGACCTGGAAGATCAAGAGTTAGAAGGGGGGGAGAAATGGTTCATTGATGGTTCATCAAAAATGGTAGAAGGAAAAAGAAAATCAGGTTATGCCATCATAAATGGTATGACCGGACAAATCGTTGAATCAGGTCCCCTGCAGGCAAGCTGGTCAGCTCAAGCCTGTGAACTATTTGCACTCTTAAGAGCCCTCAAAGGCCTGAAGGGAAAAAGGGGAACGATTTTCACGGATTCAAAATATGCATTTGGGGTAGTACACACTTGCGGAAAAATATGGGAAGAAAGAGGTTTAATAAATACAAAGGGAAAAGGATTAATACATGGAGAAATCATTAGACAAATTTTAGAAGCGGTCAGGGAGCCCCAGGAGATATCGGTAGTCCATGTAAAAGGACACCAAACGGGGTGGCAGTTTCACACTAGGGGGAACAGTTTAGCAGACAAAGAGGCGAAACGAGCTGCGTTGTTGGCGGTAAGTATTCCTGAGATTAGTCCCAAGGAACCACCAGAAGTATCCGTGCTTCCTTCGGAGAAGGAGCTGGAAGATTTCAGAAAGGTAGGTGGATATTTCAAGGAAAATAAATGGTGGTTACCGGATGGGAGGGAGCTAGTTCCAAAAAGTATAGCAAAGGGAATACTCCGAAGATTGCATGAGCAAACCCACTGGGGAACCAGAGCATTGGCGGAACAATTTTTAAAATTTTTCGGGTGTAAAGGAATTTTCGAACTCGCAAAACAAGAGGTGCAGGGCTGTGTGATATGCCAGAAAGTAAATCGATCAAATTTTAAACAATCAAATTGGGGAGGTCAGCCACTGTCGTACCGACCGTTCGAAAGAATTCAAGTAGACTTCACGGAATTGCCAAAAATCGGTAGGAATAAATTCTTATTAGTGATAGTGGATAAGCTGACACATTGGGTGGAAGCTTTTCCCAGGACAAAAGCAACGGCTCAAACAGTATCTAAGATTCTACTTGAAGAAATAATTCCAAGATATGGGATCGTAGACCATATCGACTCTGATCAAGGTACTCATTTTACCTCAAAAATTATTAAACAATTATCGGAAGCATTAGGAATTAGGTGGCAATATCACACTCCCTGGCATCCTCAAAGTTCAGGACAGGTAGAAAGAATGAATCAGACTCTAAAATCACAACTATCAAAATTAATTATTGAAACAAAAATGCCCTGGACCAAATGTCTCCCCTTGGCATTGCTGAATATCAGAACGATGCCACATTCTGAAACAGGCTTGTCCCTGTTCGAGATGCTATATGGAATGCCATATAAGCACGGGATGCCGGTGGCACATCCCCGAATTGAGGATGTGCAACTGCAACCCTATCTCATTTGTATAAATAAAAACTTACAGGAATTAAGGAAAAGAGGACTGATTCCTCAGAGCACCCCTCTCGGATTCCCCATCCACAAAATCCAACCAGGAGATCGGGTCCTGATCAAGACGTGGAGGGAGATTCCCCTGAGCCCTCATTGGGAAGGCCCGTTCCTCATCCTCCTGACAACAGACACCGCTGTGCGAACGGCCGAGAAAGGTTGGACTCACTCCTCTCGAGTGAAGAAAATCACAGATCACGGTTCAACCAAGTGGGAAGTTACTACCCCCCCAGGAGATTTGAAGATCAAACTCCGGCGACAACACAAATGAGTGGAGATCGGATAAGTTGTGTCAATGTTGATTGTTATTGCTTTCCTTTTATCCATTTTAAATGTGCTTATTGTAAACAAATTTGGGTTGCTCACTGTTTGATGGGACGTAAACCAAGAGGTTTATGTACAAAGTGTTTTGAAAAGGAATTACAGCAGACAGACAGATTCTTAATACTTGCTGCCGAGGTGGGCCTGCTGGAACCTGACTCTCCTGAGTGGCTCCTGTTTTACCGAAACGGTCTAGGGGGTCAGCTTGACTGCAAGGCAGAACCCTTAGTAGTCGAGTGCCGGCAAACAATAAAAGTTCCGTGCAGATTTGACACGGTTAAAGCGTCCCGGTGGGTGGTCTTTAAGCGAAGATTTGCCATCAGAACATCAAGGGCCCCTGAAGATAGTCTTTGCTGCCGAGAAGATGGTTTACCCCGCCGTATGCTTATATACGGGCGAAGGGCAAGGCAGAGAGATGAAGTGGTGGGGAATCCTGATGTTCCTGAGCCTAGTCACGTGCTCGACCAAGGGGTTAGACCCCGAGGTGCCCCCGGGGATGAACCCCACGGGGAAGTGTGAGCAGTGTCAAACTGCCACAAGAACCGAGACACTAGCCGTTTGTCCTCCAGAACTGCACGAAGAAATATGCTGGCTAAATGACACCCGATTAAAATTGTACAAATTAAAAGAGAAAATTTAGTGTTCCAATCCGGGAGCAAGTATTACAGAAAATCAAATTCGGAACTGAGAGGAACAAAAAGTTAAATTAATCACCTCCGACCAAAAAGAGAACTAAAAGGGGTTCCCTCAATCTCAGTCTGCGGGCAGTGTAATAAGGCTGTCTGGATTGGGGGAAGGAGACAATCCATTTTTGTAGCATATCATCGAGTTAACCCTATTTGTTACAATAAAGCAACTGTAAAGCCGTGTTCCGTGGGGGGGGAAAATGTACTGGGAGGGAAGAAACTTAAAACATGAAACTAAAGTGCCATTGAATAATGATCCTATAATCCTAATTTGAGACCAGGCACATGTTAGCACAAGAAAATAAAGAAAGTACGGAGGAATACTAGTATTCCTCTCCAAATAATAATAAAATACGAATTTTTAATAGGATAAATTATTAGGTGGGGGACTGTAATAAATTATGTGTAAATAAAAATTCGTAAAGATATATAAATAAGATGTATATGTTAAAATAATAAAAACCAAAGATGTGTATGTAAAAAGAAAGAAACCTTCCTCCCAAACCTGGCTGGGAGCTCTTCTCCGAAAGAAAAAGGATTGTAGCCAACACCCAGATAAGAAACATTAACTCGGAAAATAGGCAGGATGGGAGCCATCAAAGACAACAAAAGGACTAGCTCGGGGGAGGAACCCAACTCCGGACCTGACCAACGTCTCTGCAGACCTCGGTTGTGAAACAATCAAAGTCGACAAAGACAAGCCTCAGAAAAAGTATCCGCTGCTAGTCCTGAATCACCCACCTGTCAGACCAGTGTTGGAGATACAATCACTGGAAACAAAGGGGGAGACTCCGCCGAGATTTCCATCGGCACCAACCCCGGATCACACCACTTCTGCCTTGATAACCCAAAATTAAAATACATACAGAGTCTCTTTACATATGAGGAGACTCTGTCCGGACACAAGTTAGGTCTATTCTTCCAAGCCAGGAAATCTATTCACCAAACAATCAAGAACACTTGGTGAATGGAGCCTGCTTGGAATTTTAGCCTGAGGACTTAAAAATCCTATAAAACCCCAAGCCTGAGAGCGCTCAGACGTGGACTTGGGAAACCTACACCTCGGGTGTAGGTCCTGTCCACCCAGAGCTGCGCTGATCATTTTTATTGTGGTTTTTCTCTCTGTTTTTTTTCTATGTTGTTTATTAATAAATTTCTCTTTGATTTTATCCCAAAATTGCCTTTGCATTTATAACATAAATATAGTACGGGAGAATGAGGATGAGAGCACATATGCAATGCAGTACAGGCCTGAGTCTGAGGAGTACACAGAACATGCTGAAGCAGAGCACACTGAGGTTGTTCATAATCAAACACTGACTGACCATGTCCATTTCCACTCCACTGGACATGAGGAAGCCATGAATACAGTGTACTTAGGTTACATATACACTCATAAGCCCCTCCACCAAGGAGAGGATGAGCAGTATGCTGAGCCCTATGCTGACTACAGGCAGCAGGAACATGTGTATGAGGAGATAGGGGATGTGCTGGACCTTAATGTTAGGGAGGGGCTTCAGCTCAATGAGTGGGAAAGGGAGGAAACTGACAACTCTCACAAGGAAGTTCTTGGTGCCCGCCTTCACCATTATGATGAACGATCTGATGAAGAGTCAGACAGCCCAGAGAAAGAGGCAGAGTTTGCTCCATATCCAAGAATGGACAGCTATGAACAAGAGGAAGATATTGATCAGATTGTGGCAGAGGTGAAACAGAGTATGAGCTCTCAGAGCTTGGGGAAGGCTGCTGAAGACATCCTAGAGTCAGAGCAAAGCTTGGAACATGTTTATGGTCTCTCTGGTAGGGTGCACAAAAGCAATGGTCAACTGTCAGCTGGCTCTAAGGCCACAGCCAACTCAGGAGACTCAGTACAGCAGAGCAGAAAGGAAAAAAAGGATGCAATATCACTGGCCATCAAAGATATTAAAGAAACTATTGAAGAAGTGAAGACAAGGACTGTTCGTTCTCCTTATACCCCCGATGAACCGAAAGAACCTATTTGGGTGATGAGGCAGGACATTAGTCCAACCAGGGACTGTGATAATCAGAGGCCACTAGATGGAGATGTAAGTATACAGATCTATATAATCATGCTACAATTAAAGGAACAGGGACTGTGTAATATACATTACAGTGAAATGGAGAGGGTTATACTCTTCTGACTCATTTCTCAGCAAAGTATGTAAAGCTGTATCTATTTTAAATTTTCACTTAAAAGATGCATAAGAACTATACATATATGTCAGTGCACCAAATTTTCCTTTATGGAACACTTCTGACTTCATTAGAGTTGTACTACAGATGAATTTGACACAGAAAGCTCCACTGACTTTTTTTCTGAAACAAGTCTTATTTTTCTTTTTTTTTTTTCCTAATGATACTAAAATCAGATGGATATAAACTTTCTAACACAGTTTTCAGTATTAGAAAGCAGGAGCTCTTTATTGTAGTGCTAATCACTCAGGAGATCCTCCATTTGAGTGCAACAAATATGTGAACAGAGTTTGTATTATAGACACTGATTACATATGCATTAGCTATCCCCACTTCCTTGACTTTATTTGACATACTCACACCTCTAATTGGAAGTCTTTATATGGTTCATTGGGGTCTGTCTTCAATGTCTGGTGTCCTTTTTAGGAAGCTGTTCCTCAACCCCCACGTTTGAATAAGCGCAATATCATTGTTTTGCATAACTTCTACTTTGTCAGACTTACAGAGCTGACCTGGCATCCTGCTTGCATTTTGCATGACTTCTGTTTGCCTAAGTTACATCTTTTATTTCTTCAAGGCTGCATGTTTTGATCTCAGGGACATTTGCAGTAGGGTTCTTTTTCCCCCTTGGACTGAAGATTGATGAAAGAGAGGCAGTTTTCTCTTGTTCAGACTTGCTTGTTTATTCTTCTTTTATCTACATTACATATATACAAGGTACAAGGAGCTACATGCACTAAGATAGAAAGGTGCAAAATGGCTAACAAAGATCATCTTCAAGGTTTTTTATATGTCCATTTACCCAATTAACAAATGCCAAGTAAATTATTTTTCTTAGTGACCCAATAACCAAACACCTGTGTGATGCACTGTGGCATTCTTTATCCAATCACCTACTGCTACCCAAAAACCTCTAGAAGATGAAGAAGGAAGAAGAAGGAAAAGAGACAATGCCCTAATTCCTCCATCTTGCCTCTTATTTCTTAAACTAGCTTAAACCTTAAAGTTTAACTTTCTCACCCAGTGACTTAAGAAAACTCTCTAATTTACACACACTCTTAGTTTTTCTACTTAACTTTAACAGTTGTTTTCATGGTTTTATATGAAATTCAGTGCTTTCTTGGGTGTTGGTTTTCAAGCAAGGCAGATACCCTGGTCAGAGCCAGCACGGTGGCTCTCCTTAGCCACATGGACCATTCACCCACAAGACATCAATGTGATGGATGGTGAAAATGGCGTTTCTTACAGGAGAATTTAACATTTTATAACCTGGGGTCATTGTGTTATTCCCATCTGCTTTCGTCACACCTAGGTGCTATTGGCTAATTGCAGGAGACTTTACTATCCTAACAGAGAGGGGGGTCTACTAACTTTCCGTAACATCCCGAAATCTTCAGATGGCCAGGCCTTAACCTACAACACTTGGGTTTCAGAGTTAGGCATCACAGATAAAGGTGTATATCTTGCATGTCTGACCCCAACAGCTGCACTGTTCTGTTGTACTGTCCTTGATAAGAGTAAAATGTTCTGTTCCACTATCCTTATCAAGTGAGTAAAATGCTGTTCTGTTCTACTGTCCTTATCCCTAACATCCACTGGATAATTAGAATAACTACCAAATAATTTACCTTACTGATTTACCAAAATATGGATATGATCTAGTATCAGTATCCAACTATAACAGACGAAGACTCTTTAACCGATTAGGGTTAACAAGTGTATGTTTATTGGCAGTGCTGGGCCAATGTGCAGGGTCACCCCTTAATACACACGGCCCCGAATACAGGCTATTACAAACTTTTTATTTACTGAGATATTGAATACAAATACATATTCATAACCCAGTTCCCACCCACTCCTCGCTTCCTATGCTAATTAAGAAAAAGCAATTAAGCATGTGCAGTTTGTTCCTTGAAATGAGTCGGTGGTCTCATTATGGGGAGGGATCATATAAGAGAAGAAGGGATATGGCTCTTCCTCATTCTGACCTTTCTACCTTTTCAATACAAAGTGACAAATGAACACCTGGCCATACTCCTAGTTTCTTTCATGTTTCCAATTGGTTTCTGATTTGCAATTGTCTTATGTTCTTGAAGTTCCTTGCAAGATTCTTCGTTTCTCATTACAAGCCCAGCTGAACAAACATAAGGTTGACAGACAGTTATTGGCTAATGATTAGCTCCTAATTCTAGTAGTGCCTCTCTATTTTAATTAAATTTAACAAAGATTCGTTTTTTTATTCAATTTAGCAAAAATTAATTTTAATTAAGGCCATAGCTTTTCTAATATCTTAAGTTCTTCAAAGTTTATGCTTCATTATGGCATAGAACCTTGTCTGTTCCAGTTAATTCTGGACTTGTCAGTTTTGTTTTCTGTCAGATAATAATGCTAACAGTTTCTATAAAAAACTTGTTAATATTATTTACTATTTCTGTAAAGGCAATATCACAGATGCATATCTAAAATTATTCAGGTTCCTTATATCCTTACAGTCTCTAGAGATTTGCTATGGATATTATTAAGATATGATATATTATATTATGGTACCTAGAATGATCACCTAGTCCAACTCCCTGACCACTTCAGGGCTGACTGTCTTGGTTTTGGAAGACAAGTGTCTGCTAGGGAGGGCAGTAACCTCCCTTGGAATGAAAATGTAGACCCCCTCCCTCCGAATTATTAAAATTTTGAAATCAAGGGGCTCTCAGGCAGAGATCTGGGGATAGGAATAACAGTTCTTTACTAGGATGTATAAAGAGGCACACAAACAACAATAACTACAGCATTAACAACAAAACAGAACCAGGGACCGTGTGACAGCCTTCTCAGCCAAGACAGGAAAGGATGGAGGAGAGACTTTGCTTCACAAACCCCCTTGGGCAGTCAGTCCCAGTGCTCCTGTAGGGCTCTGAGGAACACTTAGCTGGAACGGCAAGAATGAGAAGAGATCCCGGGCCAGTGGCTGAGGTGTATCAGCAGCTCCGAAGCAGTGGCTGGCATTGGCACGTCCCGGCAGGACAAGGTGTGCGAGGCCCACCAAGAAGAAGAAGAAGAAGCAGCTCCGTCTGGGTGATGGTGAATTCCCTTCTCTCCACAGCAACAGCTCCCAGCAAAATGTCCTTCTCTGAAGCTGAAGAAACCAGCAAACTGCCCGTGCCCTCCATTTTTCCTGCCCCCCCCTCCCCCCTGGGCCCAGCCGAACTCTTTGTGTTTCTCAAGCACCCACTAAGTACCAGCAGTCAGGTTTTCCCTGCAACTATTGGGTTAAAATTCCACAGGTGAGCCAGAACTAAAAGAAGGACATCTAACCTCCAACACTGACCAAAAGTTTAAGCATGGTATTAAGAGGATTGTCCAAATGCCTCTGAAACACTGTCAGGCTTAGGGCATCAACCACCTCTTCAGGAAGCCTGTTCCAATGTTGGATCATCCTCTTGGTAAAGAAATGCTTCCTAATGTCAATCTGAACCTCCCATGATACAGCTTTGAACCATTCCTACTGACACTATTGTTAGCATTCAGGAACACATAATCACAGAATGATTATATGAAGGTGCTTTATTAAAGAGCTCTGGGCGTCAGGGGTACACATACCCAAATCTGACCTGACTTGGTTTTGAGCTGAACATGTTTTTATACTCTATCGTTATATAACTTACATATTAATTATTAAACTTATATTGTTCTATTGTATACATTGATTTTACCCAAGCATGGATTTCTCGTGATCCCCCTCAAACCCCTAACATAGTTTCTCATGATTCTTTAAACAATAATTATATCTAATCACATCTAACAACTATATTATTTATCATATACTGACTACACAGGTGCAGTTTCACATGATCTTAGCAAGCATGAGGTCTAACATTTCCCAGGGCTTACTTTTCCCAGGGCTTGGCAAACCTAACTTTCTTTCTAACTCCCCAAAGTTTCTATGATTTTAAAATCTTTTACTATTATTCCCCCCTTTGAAAGCATTTTCACTTCACTATAAGTGCAAATGTTTTCACTTCATACAGTCTTTTGTTTCTGAGTTTATATTTGATGTTCTTCGAATCCTTGATTGATGTAAACATTGTCCTGGATGTTGTCACGAACTGGAGAACCAGAAGATGGCGGGTGTGGATCTTGTGTCAGTGCCTTTATTATTTTCTGGTTCCAGGACATTTTCTTCTGTATTTCTCCCTTTAAGAGGCTGTAAACTAACCAAATTGCTAAGAATACAATTAGTAAGATTATCACACTCTCAATGATGGATTTAATCCATGAACTCACATTCCACCCTAACCCTTTGAAGATTTTGCATAACCAACTTGTAGTCAAATCCTTTTGCTCTTCCTGTGCTTCATGCTCTATTTATTTAAACTGATTGATGTCATATTCTACATCTGCAGTTACATTAGGGATGTGGACGCAGCAATGATCAATCCATCCCTTTAAAAACCCACACACTCCATGCTCTTTCAGGAGAAACAAATCTAAGGCAAATCAATTTTGTAAAGTCATTTTTGTGGTGGCTTGTAATTGTACGTTTAGTTCTTTAAATCCAGTGACTCTTGCCAGTCTATCTACCTGACCTGTAAGTTTATACAACATTTCTCTATTCTGATAATTTGCTATAGAACCAAGCAAAGACTCTAGGGCCCACCCAAATTTCACTCCACTAGAAGGTTCTTGCCAAGTGTCATCCTGATTCTATTCCTATCCTAATCCTTCCTAGCTGTGCCTGTGTCTAGCCACTGGGTGGTTTTTCAAGCAGATCTCACATTTTGACATTACTGATTTTGCCATTGTTAGCATCCGTACCGAGATTAATTTTTGCTTTAGCAGTTTTGCCAATGCCTCTGCACCCCAATGACATTTGTTATGTTTAATTTGTAGAACTTCTCTCATTATCAAGGGGGGTAACACTATTTATCTTTGTGCAGTTAAATACCACCCTTCTGAATTCTTTTGTGCATTTAGCAAACATCCCAATTTCTCGTCTTCTACTGAATATTTCGGTTTTGGAAGCAAATTGAATTGAGATACATTAGTCTTTAAAGGTATCAATGCCATTGCAGTTTGCACTTTTCAAGCAGCTTGTCGGGCTGTCCAGTCTGCTTTTCGATTCCCCTCGTAAATTTTGGAGCTTTCTGATTGGTGTGCTCTACAGTGCATGATTGCTACTTGTTCAGGTTTTGTACTGCTTTTATTAATTGCAGGACTGCATCTTGATGTTTAATGTACGCACCTTGAGAAGACAGTAGTCTTCTTTCTTTCCACAGTGCTCCGTGTACATGTACTACTCCAAAACCATACTTTGAGTCAGTCCATATGTTTACCCTTTTCCCTTCGCTTAATTCTACTGCTCTGGTTAAGGCAACCAGTTTTGCCCTCTGGGCAAATGCATTTGATGATAATGCTTTTGCCTCCACTACTGTACTGACTGTTGTTACCACATATCCAGCGTATCTGGTCCTGTTCTCCACAAAGCTGCTTCCATCTGTGAATAGCTCCCACTCTGGTTGCTCTAGTGGGATGTCTTTCAGGTCTTCTCTTGCCGAATAACTGTACTCTATTATTTCTACACAGTCATGCTCTAATGGGCCTTCTTCAGTTGTGGTACCTAGGAACAAAGCTGGATTCAAAAGGTTAGTTGTCTTTAGTGTGACATCATCCTGCTCAGTCAGGATTACCTGGAATTTCATCATCCTGCTTGGAGATAGCCAATTGCGCCCCTTTTGTTCTAAAACAGTAGTTACCATATGTGGCATGTAAACATTTATGTGTCTACCCATAGTGAGTTTTTTTTAGCTTCTTGTATCAGCATCACGGTGGCTGCAACTGCCTGCAGGCATGAAGGCCATCTGGCACTCACATCGTCAAGTTGTTTGGAAAAGCAGCCTACCGGCCTTTTCCAGCTTCCCAAACATTGGGTCAGTACTCCCAGTGCTAGGCAGTCTTTCATGCACAAACAGGTGAAAATCTTTGGACAAATCAGTAATCCTAACGCCGCAGCAGTTGTCAATGCCTCCTTCAGTTTGGGGAAGGCCTCCTTCTGTGGTTTGCCCCAGGTAAACGGCTACGTCTTCTGGGCTTCATAAAAGGGTTTTGCAATTAGTCCATAGTCCATGATCCACAGGTGGCACCACCCTGTCATCCCAAGGAAAACTCGCAGCTCATGTAGGTTCTGGGGTTCTGGAATAGCACAAATATCTTGAATACGATTAGTACACAGCTGTCCTGTGTTGCAGCGGCCTCAGGGAGACAAAGAGTTACATTGTCCCACCCCAAACCCCTTGTGAAGGGCGGCCCAGGAGTTCTGATTGGGTTTGAGTCCCTGGGGGGTTCTCCCTTGGTGTGTTTCTAATGGTCCCTGACCCTGAACTCCACCCTCAAAGGTGTAAACCCTCGGTTCTGTCCCTCAAAAACCCCTGCTGTGCCTCTGTTCGGGGCTCTCTGTTCTGGACCTGAGTTTGTTCTCATGCTGAATAAATGGTTTCATGAACGGGAGCCCGTCTCGTTGGTGTTTCATGCTGGTCCCCAGAACCCTGCTGCTTCTCTGGACGAGATCCTGAGGTTGCAGACTGCAACAAATGGTGAGAGAATGCGTGGCATCCAGCGAAGCACCAGGAGAACAGGAGGACCCGGCTCCATGGACACCTCGTAAGTCCCCGGCTGATGGCTTGAGAGCCAGCGAGACCCCCGCCTTGGAAAGGAGGACTCGAGAGTACCTGGCAGGGAGACTGGGTTGAGAGTGCCTCGGGCATGGGGGAAGAAAAGGGATTACGGAGGTGTGGGAGCCGAGACCAGATGCTGGGACAAGCACCTAACATCACCCAACGAGACGTATTATGGACGATATCAACATTATGGACGATTCTATTAACACTATGGACGATTATGGACGATTATATCAACATTATGGACGATTATATCAACATTATGGACGATTATGGACGGTATGGATCTTCCGGTGGACTGTTTTTGTCTTCTGTGGAGTTCCTTTTTTGGTGTATACCTTCCTGTACCTTCCCCTTTCCTCTGTTCCTAAGGGCAGGACAAAGGGTGAAAAAAGCTAAGATGGCTCGGGGTTGCTGCCGTCTGCCCGCCGTTCCGTGTCCTCCTTCACCCCCTGTCTTTCCATATTCCCCGTTCCCTGTCCGGGAAAGTCCGTCCTGGCCTCCCCCCCCCATCCCAAGATGGCGCCGGCCACGCGGTCTGGGATCCCTTGTTTCCCGCCTTGCTCCTTCTTTTCCGGTCCCAAACCTTCCCTTCCCGAACCTCCCAGTAACTCCTGCTTGGCCCCATCCCTTTGTTCGGTGCTCCACCCCTGGGGGCTGTGCCTTCTCCATCGTGGGCAACACCTCCTCTGGGGAAATCGAAACTGTAACCGAGCTCCGAAAGCCAGTGTTACACCGAGATCATCTAAAGAGGCGACGCCCACATGGGAGCCGGAGCCGAAGCTGGAGATCGAAGAATTCTGCCCCTCGTAAGAGGAGATCTAAGAGCTGCACCCTTCCTAACAGAGAATCCTAAAGTGGAAGAGACTGAACAAAAAAAAAAAAAAAAAAAAAAAAAAAATTATGTTTGCATTAAGTACCATCACCGTTTAATTTGCCCGGCGTAGTCCGAGATTTAAGTGTTTGTTTTCAATTTTGTTTTTTCTGTTTGCTTAATGTGTTTTGTTATTGAGCTATTGGTGTCCCACAAAGCAAAGTGGGTGCTCTGTGGAAGAGGTGAGATTTTAAGGTGTATGTTTGGAAACGTTTTAAGCTCCTAATTAAAATTTGAAAGAAAAAAAAAAAAAAAAAAAAATAAAAAAGGAGCAGATGTTGCAGCGGCCTCAGGGAGACAAAGAGTTACATTGTCCCACCCCAAACCCCTTGTGAAGGGCGGCCCAGGAGTTCTGATTGGGTTTGAGTCCCTGGGGGGTTCTCCCTTGGTGTGTTTCTAATGGTCCCTGACCCTGAACTCCACCCTCAAAGGTGTAAACCCTCGGTTCTGTCCCTCAAAAACCCCTGCTGTGCCTCTGTTCGGGGCTCTCTGTTCTGGACCTGAGTTTGTTCTCATGCTGAATAAATGGTTTCATGAACGGGAGCCCGTCTCGTTGGTGTTTCATGCTGGTCCCCAGAACCCTGCTGCTTCTCTGGACGAGATCCTGAGGTTGCAGACTGCAACAGTCCTGGGGTGACTTTATGATACTGGTATCCCCAATCGTCTGGCTTATGTTATATATTAAGTTCTGCACCTTTAAGACGGGCTCTGAGAGCGAGAGTGGGGGGAAGAAGAAGCGCGCAGTTTGTGTTAAAGAAAAACATCACTCCCACACATCCCGCTCCTAGACTGTGGTGCCTGCAGCACGGACAGACAGCGGGACAGAGCTTCTCTCTGGCTTTTAGTTAGTTTTAGCTAGCTGAGGCAGAGGAATTCCCTGGACCTTTGTTTTTTTTTCCCTTTTTCTTGGATCTGTGCAAACCTGCTCTGGACTGAACACCCAGGCAAACCCCGGGAGCTCACGCCTGTGGCCCACCGGGGCCTGGGCCTTGGCACTTTCCAGCATCGGAGGGACTGATAAGAACCTGAGCGAGCCGAGCTACACCACATGAAAAGGACTTTTTCTTCCTAGATTTGCCATCTCATTGAACAGCGAGAGGTTTTATTATTTAATATTATTCAATTTCTGTTAAATAAACAGCTTTTTCCACTTCTCTCCAAGGAATTTTTTTCCTTTCCCAGACCAGTTGGGGGGGGGAGGGGTCATTTCCCTGGGGAAACCCCCATTTGGAGTTTTCCTCCCAAATTTGCCCTAAACTAGGACACCAGCTTACACTGCTCTTGTGAGATTTCACATCCCAAGTAAATCACAGTATGCCAGGCAATTTGTGCCTTTTCTTTAGACACCTTATATCCTCCCATTCCCAGCTGATTTAAAATTTCAATTGTTACCTTTATGCAGGTTTTTTTCTCTACTGTAGCTGTCAGTATATCATCAACATACTGTAACAGCAGGTATTGTTCTCTTGGTACTTGCCCATTCTTGGTCTAAATCTCCAGCTCCTTAGCCAGCTGGCTTACAAATAGGGTTGGACTGTTCTTGTATCCTTGTGGGAGTCGTGTCCAGGTGAGCTGAGTTTTCTTTCCGTTTTCTGGATTTTCCCACTCAAGGCAAACAGTTTCCTACTTTCTTTGTCAAGGGGTATGCAGAAAAAGGCATCTTTTAAGTCAATTACAGTAAACCATTTATATTTCTCTTTTACGGATGCCAACAACATCTAAGGATTAGCTACCACTGGGTAAATATCTTTAGTTATTTCATTTATTGCTCTCAAATCCTGTACTAGTCTGTATTGGTCAACACAGAAATTTGGACTCTAGTGTTAACTACAGAAGCAATAGGTGCACATTTAGGACCCACTATTGCTGTAATCAGTATGTCTCCAGTTTTGTTATTTTTAGTGAACATTTTAAATACAACCAACCTCCACCTCTCTGCTCACCCCTGAGAGGCAGTTACCAGTTTCCCTGATTCTAAAGCTTGTTTGGGCTCCACTCCCAGAAGCTGAGAAGGAGACTGCTTTGGCTCACAGCCCATAGCCTATGGAGGTGTGCTGAGTTGTACAGTGGGGGAATTCAATACAATGAACCTGGGTCAGTGCCAATTAGAAACTACTTTACTCAACCTTTTAAGTGATAAGCCATCCATTATGTGTCTGGGAATCCCCTTCTTTATCCCTAGTGATCACCAATACTTGTGGTTACAGATTTGTTTTCTCTTTTCTGGGTTTTTGTTAAGAGAAGATGTATCTAACACCCTTTGCTTTCTCTGATTTTTCTTCTGTGCTTTTTTACAGGTCCATATTTTCTACTGTAATTAATTAGCTCTTTTGCAACTTCGCTCCATGTCCAAATTTTATGGTTCCTAGCAGGAGAACACAATTGTGAACCTGTCGGCTGAGAGGGGGTGGTGAAGGGAGTAAACCCAGGATCAGTGGAACCAGGTCGATCAGTCGGGTTCCCAAGAAATCTATCTAGTCTATCCACAGGGGTCATAACTGCTATGTTTTTTTTGGAGGAGAATTGCTGTAGGTTTAAGTGTATCTAGAAGGCCTCAAATTAAAGGAGTCATAATTTCAGGCTTCACAGGTAACTGCATTGGCAATTCACAGCCAGCAGTTAATTTTCTGTCATGTATCATTGCAAGCAGGCAGCTTTGTGAATGTTTTCCAGTAGTTGGTTGGGGGTACCCACTATAGCTATGGGGTTTCCCTTTTCCAAGGGGTTAAGCCCCCCTGCCCAATAAGCTGTGTGCTGAGTTAGGGACCCTGGGTTACCTGTGTCTCCTGTTGTTAAGAAGACTTCATGTCCCCAGTACCCACTGGCTTCCTGTTCTCTCAATCGAATTTGATTTCCTCTGGTGAGAGACACTTGGAATATGTATTCTGTCTCTGACTCGTGAGGGAGACGCCTGTACTCCTTTTTTAACTTAGCCAATTCAGTAGCAGTGTACGGGAGGTTTTTTAGTGGTTATATGCGGATCAAGATCATCTTCATCATTGATATAATTATATTCTGTTTTAATTAGAGGTTTCAAACTAGGACAGCAGTGTTCCCTACAATTTTATCCAAGTTAGCTCCTTTTGAGGGTAAATTTCATTAATGAGAGGGGTTTCCCTCTCTTCTGTTTCTTTTAGCGAGTCAGCATTTTTGAATTTTTATCATGGAGGTCTGCTCGCAACAGATTGATCTTACTCCTTCATCCAATTGTTTTTGCAAAATTTGAACTAGGTTTTGGAAGGTGTCTATTATAGTTCTTTCCTCACTTCTTTGCTTAAAGTGGATTTCTATAGCTGCTGTAAGACAAGCTCCCAAAACTGAGCAGAGTATAGTTTTATTTTTGCCCAGTATAAATTTTGTTTCATGTTGTAAAGCACATACTCTATCAGTCACATTTTCCAAATTAAATCAGCAACTAAGTGCCCACTCTTCCCCTCCCGGAGAAGGTCTGGCATTGTGTTTTGCTAACAGAGCATAAAATGCAGCTTCAACTTCTGCACTGCTGTTTTCAGTCATTTTTATGAAGGGAAACCACTACAGGGAGGTATAAACTTAAATTATGCACACACACACAGCTTTTCACTTCCCTGTATGGGTGAAAAGACCAAATCTGCTTGGGAGGCACTCCTTCAGTTTAAAATTCTGATTGTCTCTTTGCTACACCAAGCAGTCAAAATTCATACACACAACAACAACAAAAAAAAACCAGTCCCACCCTTTGCACTAAGAGATCTTTCGCAAAATTCTGCAGACAGAGCCCTCAAGCGAGTGTGGGGTGCTTTTCACCTCGGTGTGTGCAGTTTGTGGGAAATTCAAGTCACCCCCCTTGCTTTCTAGACACTGCTCACTCTTTTGGGAGTGTCGGTCTAGGTACGGCTGGAGCAAAACGTCCTTCCCCTAATACAGACTGCACAACAAACCTGCAGCCCCTTCTGTCTGTCAGAAATCCTGTCTTGGACACCAGTTTAAATGTCACGATTTGCTAATGCGAGCGGGAGTCATGAGAGGTTAGTTTGCTCTGAGTGCAAAAAGGACACAAAGGGATTTCAGTTTAAATCACAACAACAATAATGTACTGTCGTTCTATTAGGAACAGCGAGAAAGAACGACATGGACTCTCAAGGGAGTCAGAACAGGAGAATTCTCTAGTTTATTGCTCTAGGCTTGTCTTATAGACTAGATCGTGGAAAATACAGAAAGGAAACTCTTATTGGTTAGTTAACTGCTACATTACCATCACTGGTCAGTGGTGTACACCACCTCCTGACTTTCTCTTGCAAGGAAAACAAGGAATAGAAAACAACACCTGGCAAGGCCGTTTTCTGTCTCTAAGGATTGTTTTAATTCTTTCTCATGTTTTTCCCAGGCTAGCTCTCAGGCAGGACTGAGAGGCCATGGGGCCTGCAGCTTGCTCCAAAGCTAGCATCCAGAAATGTACCTTTATTTTAGTGTCAGAAACATGGGTTATGCGATAGAGGAGAGGGAGAGGAAGAGATAAAGAAAACAAAGTAAACAGAGAGAGAAGAGGGGGGTTATAGCTACCAACAGATGTGACGGGGTTGCTGGGGTCTTCTTCCGTGGGCAGATCTCGCCAAAATTAACTTCATCTTATGTAATTCTTCTCCAAAGTTACCTTGTTTCCAATGTGCTAATAAGCACCCCAAAGGAGAAGTGCCTGGTATGGGAGCATTGCTGCCCAAAACCCCTTTAATCTTCTCCATATTAAAACTACAATACACAACAAATGCCGAACCTGCAATGCTTTCGCAGTCGTCTGACGGACTGCGCCTAGGCAATACCACCAGGAATTCCTTTAGCCCAACCTAGCATAGCTTTCGCTGTGTCTTATTGGCAGGCACCCAAACCAAACCAAACCAAAGTAAAAGCACCTTACCTCTTCCCCCAAGGATGTTGTGAGCAGTGGAGATGGTCGCGGCCGATGGGCTCCCCCAGAATCCCTCAGTGCCATCTGGAGCGTGATTGGGTCGCGAGCTTGCTCAGCAGCACTCACAGGGTTTCATCTAGGGTCGCCAAAATGTTAGCGTTCGGGAACACATAATCATGGAATGATTATATGAAGGTGCTTTATTAAAGAGCTCTGGGCGTCAGGGGTACACATACCCAAATCTGACCCGACTTGTTTTTGAGCTGAACATGTTTTTATACTCTATCGTTATATAACTTACATATTAATTATTAAACTTATATTGTTCTATTGTATACATTGATTTTACCCAAGCATGGATTTCTCGTGATCCCCCTCAAACCCCTAACATAGTTTCTCATGATTCTTTAAACAATAATTATATCTAATCACATCTAACAACTATATTATTTATCATATACTGACTGACTACACAGGTGCAGTTTCACATGATCTTAGCAAGCATGAGGTCTAACATTTCCCAGGGCCTACTTTTCCCAGGGCTTGGCAAACCTAACTTTCTTTCTAACTCCCCAAAGTTTCTATGATTTTAAAATCTTTTACTATCACTATCACTGTCACTGGATCCCAGGGAGCTCAGCACCTCCCTCTCCACTTCCCCTCCTCAAGAAGCTGCAGAGAGCCATGAAGTCACCCCTCTGCCTCCTTTTCTCCAAACTAGACAAACCCAGTCCTCAGCTGCTCCTCACAGGACATGCTTTCCAGCCCTTTCACCAGCTTGGTTGCCCTCCTCTGGGGACAATTCAAGAACCTTCACACCCTTCTTAAATGGTGGGGACTATCACTGCACACAGCACTCAAGGTGGGGCCATATCAAAGCTAAATACATCAACATAATCACCTGTCCTGATCCCAGTTGGTTCTACTGTGTTTGGTGCAGCCCAGAACAGGGTAGATGTAGCCCAAATCACTTCAGCTGTAAATTAGAATAACATTGGCTATCTTCCCGTCAAGGGGCACCTCCCAGAGTCTCAGTGCTTTTGCCTGATTCCCATCAGGCCCCATGGACTTATGATCATACAGCTGATTCAACTGGTCCCTTACAATTTCAGTGTCCGCAAATGGAAAGTCACTGTCCTTGCAGTCGTGGTCCTCCAACTCAGAGGGCCAGGCAGCCCTAGGTCTATCAGTATTATTAAAGAAAGGTGAAAAAAACATTGAACACCTCTTCTTTTCTTTGTCCCTATTAGTCAGGTGACCATCTTCAACAAGTATCAGTCCAATGTCTTCTTTAGAGCTCCTCTTAACATACTTTAAAAAGCCTTTCTTTATGTCTGACTCAACCCTGGATAGTTTCCATTCTAGTTGAGCTTTGACCTTTTTTGTCTTTTCTCTGCATATATGAGCCACAGCTCTGTAATCTTCTTGTGAAACCTAATATTGCCTCCAGTGATCATAAATTTTTTTTTTCCTCTTGAGCTCTAAGAGAAGTTCCCTGTTCAGCCTAGTTTGTGTTCTGCTCCTCTTGCTTGACTTAAAGTGTAATTGCCTGCTCCTGTGCTTCTAAAGGGTGGTTCTTAAAGACTGACCATCACTCATGGACTCTTAAGCCCTCACATCTCCAGGGTACTCTGCTAACTAGCTCCCTGAGTAGCCTAAAGTTTGCTCTCTTGAAATCCAGGGTAGTAACTCTTCTGACCTTTTTTCTCATTACACCAAAAATTTTAAATTCAACCATTTTGTGATCACTGTGGCTAAGACCGCCTTCTACTGTTGCATTTCCTCCTAGTCCTTCTCTATTCATAAATAAGAAGTCTAGGAGGGCATCTTTCCTAGTTGGCTCACTGAGTACTTGTGACATATTACTGTTGTAATCTCTCTCCCTCTACCTGAGTGTTAAAGGCCACTATTCAGGTTTACAGTGTTAGATTTTCTTTTATTAATTCTGTACTTCTTGGCATCAAGCCTAATTTGCATCACAATAGGTTCATAGCCTGTCATTCCAGTTCTTATTGCTTCTCTGTGAGGGTAATCTTCACTATTAAATTTACGAGGTTTTTAAAAATTCACAATAAACTAAGTTCATAAGCAACTTTTAACTGTGTTAAAATGTATACCTGATATGAAAAGGAACAATAGACTAAATTTCTGTCAGGAAAATTAATCCACAAACACCAGAGGTTTATGTCCAAAACGGAGACAGAGGAGTCCTTTTACTTTATTCGAAAAAAGGGAGAAGCCATGGGGCATTCCCCTGGGGTCTCTCAAATTTTTGGAGGGCGCAGCCACCCTTTTTATCCTCATTTCCCGGCCACATGTTCCTTCTCTCTTTCCCCATTGGTTGAGGTACTCGAGAGGTACAGACTTCCCAGAATGCCTAATACCTAAGATTTTCCCCCCTAATGTATAACCCCCCTCTTAATTCTTAACTCTTGTGGAATTTTATGGTGTTTCCCCAGTGTCCCTTTCATCTTTCAGTGGAATCCATCCCGTTGTTTCTGTTATCTCTCAGTGATAGTTTCATCTTATCAGCAGACCCACAGCTTGTTTGTAAAGACAAACCTGTCATTCCTCTCAATCCCTCCTCTTTTAATTTTTAATAATTGTCTTTACAAACTTTAGTTATCATTGACTTAATTTCTTGGGTTTGGGTCTTTTTTGGTTTTGCAATTATTTGGAGGGGCATCACTATCTGCCCTTTTGTAGCCATCTCTGGATCAGTAGGCATGGCTACTACCTGCATCCCTTTGATCACATGTTGAATGAGGCAAGGGATCATGCATGGTAAAAAGAGCAGAGTTGCTACAACACATAAGAGGAAAAAAACCATTTGTTTAACTCATAGTCTGTCGCTAAAGGACCCAAAATGATTCACACTACTACCTTCAGTGTTAGAACAAAAACTTGTGACTTTATTTCTTAACTCCAGTATTTATAGATTCTTGACAATGACCAGGGATTGGATAACTAAGTTACCACCTTCGCAATCACACTGGTCATGCAAAACATCCATCAAAAGACGTTTCTTAGAAGGAATGCATAAATATCTATGTTTACAGTAACTTTCCTGGGAAAGCAGCTACAATTATGAAAACAGGATCAGAAGGTTTAATTTTCAGGGCGAAAATAGTCTACCAGGTAACCATGAAAACATGTCCCTTTCCCATCTTTTCTGTTTGGACTGGTACATGAACTAACTTATTCTTTTTGTTATCTGTTTCACCACTTTTCTATTGTCATCTATTTGCAAACAGCAGTTTGAGTCGTTTAATTTGCCACACACTCCCCCTTCTTCTGCTAATAAATAGTTTTATACCATCCAATGTTGAAATATTGCATTTCTCATCTGAATAGACTGGTTAGGAAGAAGGTCAAGAGCTGTAGCTGTCTGGTTGATTATTATTTCGAAGACAGCTTGCAACTTAATTATCCAATTTAAATTAGAAATGGGTTCTCTAACACCTGATATTCATTCAGGTAGTCATTTATCTTTGCCCCACTTTTGGGTGCTTCCTTCAGCCAGGGATGCATCAATTGACCGCTTTTCTCTAATTAGATCATCATATACTTTGACTCTTGATTTCTCTGAACTTGCGGTAGCAGAAAGAACAATGGTCTAATATACCCCACATAACATATCCCTGACCAGTTTGGAGGTAACCTGCATTAAGCATACTGGCCACAAATCCAGTAACTCCCCTTTAAAGCTCAGGTCCCATTGGCAAAGGGACCTTCCCAATTTTCATTATCAATTGGTGGGTCAAAATACAGCTTGTTTCCGGGGCTGAGTGGTCTCCCAACAATAGTTGCCTTGCCATAAGAATCACAGTATTTGCATTTTCAAGCTCCTACATGAGGTTTCCACTTGCAGTTACATCCCATATCTGTTTTGATAGATTTGGACCAGAACTTATTGAAAAGGGTTCAAGTTCAATTCCGGTGTTGCCATTTCCACTGATAGTCACGGAAAACATGTGTCTTACTTGTGGAATTATCTCGGGAGCAGCGTAAAAATAAGGGGTAAAAAACTTATCCTTCCCCACTGCTTTACAGCTCTCAAAATCCTTTTGGTAATTATGGAAGGAACACCTTACCCAGCTACCATTAGTGAGCTTAACATGCATTTGATTCCATCTGCCTCGATATCTGGAACAGTCATAAGGAGGGCAGTTGGGGGTTCAACAATCTAAACCCAAAGATAAACTCCAGTCACAAACGCTTTTTCCCACATATATGCTACCTGTTCTATTTAGACAATAAATGCCTCTTTCAGAAGAATGAAGCTGCCATGGACTTCTTTCTTTGTCCCAAAATCCTGTTCCATTATGGACTTCACTCAGGGTGCTAACCCACCATTTAGACTCGACTGGGCTGGCCACCCATGGCCAGTTTTCAGATCCCCCTGGCCCTCCGCAGACCCAACAATTGCTAAGGTTAAAGGTTTTTGCTACTTCTCCTAAGGTTAAAAATTATTTTCCCACTTTTGGCCCCTACCTAACTGAAAATATAAAGGTAAGATTATTAAGAGAAACATTCTAATAGTTTAATAATCTAATTTCCTAACTTAATTATCACTTTCACATTGTCTTTCACACCACCTGTGGCAAGTGAATGCACAGAAACATCTTAGCATAAAGAAAGCAATGACAGCATGGATTGGTTCCCAGTGTCAGGAGATTTGAGAGTAGAGATGCCCACACAAACTATTTCAGCAGGCAGCCGGTGAGTAGGCACTCGGGGCTTCCCCCAATGTCGACGCACGGCTACTGCTCCAGGCCACTCCTGTGGAGTGTCAGTCATGGCTTCCCATCCTTCTCCTCCAGCTGAGAAGTCAAAATTTCCGGGGCCCCAGAGACCTTGACCCGCATGTGATGGGTCCACCCATGTTCAGCTGTCTTGACGGCTGTTTCTGTAGTCAGTAACACCTGGAAAGGTCCACGCCACTTAGCCACCGGGGGTGCTTTTTTCCAAGCCTTAACTAGGACCCAGTCTCCTGACTTTCACTTTTGGAACAGCAAAGTCCAAAGGCAGGGCCTGTGCCAGCCGAGCTTCCTGTCAAAGAGATTTCACAAGAGACAGTATCTGGGCCACATATTGGTTTAAATATACATCACTTATCTCTACCCCCCCCCCCAGGCTGAGAATTACAAGGATAAGAAATTCCAGACATCAATTCAAAGAGAGATAGTTGAATATCTCCCCTGGATCTGGCCCTTATTCTTGCCAAAGCCAGTGGCAAGAGCCACACCTACGGCATCTTAGTTTCTATCACCAGCTTCAGAAGGTGTTTCTTTATTCCCCCATTGTCACCCTGAAAACTCAGCTTTTGAGCTCGCTAACATAGTTTTCTAAGGACTTTCCCAGGACAGTAACTATAAACATAGATATGTGTACATTCTTTCTGTTACACGTCTTGTGATAGGCATTTCTCATGGCCAGTGCAGTGAGAAAGTGTTATCCTGACCATCCAATCCCTGGCCGTGGTCAAAAGCCTATAAATCCTGGGGGGAAAAATAAACTTTCTCTTTCTTTCACCACACCTCGACTTGTGTCCGTGTGATCTATTCATCTTCAGCGGTAACACCCCATTCATCCTTTCAACCCAGCCCGAACTCTGGGGGTGCCAGGGGGTATGGAGGTTCCATTGTATCCTTAAAGCAGTCATCACTTTTTTAAGAATTTTTCTTGTAAAATGAGCTCCCCTATCTGAATCTATTGCTTCCACAATCTTATATCTTGGAATTGTTTAAAAAATACTTTAATAACTGGTCTTGTAGTTGCTAAAATGCCTGAAAATGCTCCTGGGCACCCTCTTAACTGATATACTATTACCAGAAAAAATTACATCTTGCCACTCAAGGCATTTCAGTATAATCTACCTAGCATCTCTGGAAGGGACATACAGCTCAAGGCCTCCCTCCCCTGGAAAATTTTGTTGTAACTCCGTTATAGCTTTTAGCACAAATCAAACAACCCTCAATAGCTCACTTTGCCAGAGTAAAAAGACCCACAGCAGCACACATTTTGAGGAAGGCTCCCGCCAAGTCTTTGGGAGCCCCAATGACATCCTTCATGAAATTGTTTTAACAACTTTAAGGCCAGAGCTTTTGGTATCCACTGCTTACCATCCCTTGTAAACCAATTATCCCCACTTATCCTTTGCCCCACTCTTTTTAACTATCTCAAGTTCTTCTGGTAGAAAAGACAGTTTCTCTGGCAGCGTTGCAGTTACTGGGAGCAAGGGGAGTATCTTAGAGATTTTTGGTAATAATGCAGCTTTCTGAGCTTCTTCATTAGCTAGTCGGTTTCGAACTGCCTCTTCCAAGCACCTTGCCTGGTGCCTTTTGATGTGTATTATTGCTACTCTTTTTGGTAAATTCACCATCTCTAATAGGCGAGAGATTAAGTTCTCATGAGCCAGTGTCTTTCCCCTACAGGTTAATAAACTTCTTTCTTCTCACAGTTACCCAAATGCATGTATCACCCTATATGCATATTTAGAATCAGTAAAACCATTCACTGTCTTGTCTCAGTATAATTCACAGGCTCTCACAAGCACATACAGCTCTGCTGTCTGAGCTAACCAGGTGGGCGGTAACCTCCCCCTTTCCTTTAATTGCTTTCCATTCATGATAGAGTATCTTGTAAATCATTTCCCTTCTATCCCCCTTGAAGACTCATCAATAAACACATTTTCTCCCTCAGGCCAGTGAGTATCTCATAAATCTTCCCTCACCTGAGTCTGGAGATCTACCACCTGAATGCAGTCAGGGGTTTCTTGGCTTTCCACTTCAGTGCTGTTCAAACAGGAGGCTGGGTTAAACCTTTCCCCACTTTTAAATTCTAAATCTTCTTGTTCCATTAAACAAATTCATACTGTAATAACCGAGAGCTGGTCATCCACTTAGAGGCTCTCTCAGTTAACAAAGCTTTAATCTGATGTGGAACTTGAACAATAAATATCCTTCCCTTGTCAGTTTTCGGGCCTCAGCTACCATCAGAGCTCTGGCTTCACAGTTCTGCAGACAATGGGGCCAGCCTCTGGCTATCAGGTTTAATAGCTTAGAAAGATAGGCAACAGGTTTCTCTGTTGCCCCATGCTCTTGCACTAAAACTCCTCTATCATGACTTTGTTTACTATCCACATACTGCAACAACTTAACTCTTGAGGGTAAACTCTCTTAATATTTTCTGCAAAGCTTGCCCAAACAGAACAGGTGACTGTATAAACATGATCCAGTTCAGTGGCAAGCAATGCCACTGCCTAAAGCCAATCACATTTCTTTGCTAACCAATTGCTCCCTGTCCCAATTTTTTGCATCAAGTCCATCTTAGGCATAGGGAGGTGACTAACAAATTAACTTTTATTAAGGAAACTTTAATATTTATGACATTTTATAACTTTTAACATTAATAACCTTTATTAAGGAAAGAAAATACTTTCCCTTAAAGTTTTCCTATAGCCCCCACAGAGGAAGCTGCATGAGAGATACCTAGGCCTGCATAGGACAACACCATCCCCACAGGGCTGCAGCTGCAGAATCGGCCTTAGGATTAGAACTTGCCAATTTTAGCTCTCCACAACAGGCCACAGACTGATGGTGGGGGTTCCCCACAAGGTAGGAGTTGCAGAATTGGCTTCAAAACTAAAACCTGCCAATTCTGGCTTTTTACAACAAAACACAGAAAAAGCAGAGGAGTGTGGTTGGCAAACAGGAGCCTTTCAGCCCTGCACAAAACCCCATATAGATAAATGAATTAAATCCCTACATTCATTTACTACAATTTCTAAAATTCTCTCAGAGAAAGATACGTTCAAACTTCTGAGCCTACAGATGAAACCACAATTTTCACAACTCCTTTGAACAATCAAAAAATCCTTTTGACCATTTTTCTCCCCAGGGATAAAAATTAAGGTGGATCTAGAGGTCCCTGTTTTTACTAGGACACACACCTCTTATCAATCCAGACCCACCTTAGAAGTTAACAAAGGCTCCAGGTTGGTGGCTCCCTGGTACAATGAGAGCCTTTGACACCCCTAACAATCCATTTCCATTAACCTCTGGACTTCCTCTTTCTGAGAGTCCAGCTGTTTTGGCAGACATTGCTGTTTTCAGTGTCCCTCTGCCCTGCAGATAGCACACTGGTTCTTCCCCAACTGCTGTCCAGGTTGGGTCTCCCCTGCTGGGGAGAGAACGCCTTTGCCACATCCTTGTGGCTGACCCTGTCCCCTCTGTCCCGGGGGACCCCTTAGGCCCTGCGCTTTTTCCCTCTTGGGCTGGAAAAAATCTGCCACCACCTTTTCCTTTCTTCCTTGTGCTCACTATTTATCACACACCATATACCAGAGCCAGTCCCTGTCCTGCTGCATTGTCTGAACAGTTCCTCCCCACTCCGGCGCTCCCGGTGGGCATGGCCAGCAACACCACAGGCAGCCAGGTCGTCCGGCAGTCTCACAGGGCCCGCGGCCACTGCCACCCCTGTCTGGTGCTGAGTCCTGGCAGCCCCACAGGAACTCAGCCCATGCTCCCCGTCCCACACCTCTGTGCCTGGTCCTGCCGCTCCTTGCCTCAACCATATCTCTCTCCATACTCCCCTTTAACTAGTTCTGTTCCAACACACCAACACAATCTGTCCATCCCCTGTTGTCAAGAGTCCTTCTTGACTCTCCTTATTGCCCGCCCTTGGAGTGGATTCTCGAGACTCCTTCTCAACTCCCTTTATTGTCTCCCCTGGGCATGGAGTGTCAAGAACCTTTCTCAATTTTCCCTTATTGTCCCCTTTGGACATCTATATCCTTAATTACCTCTGGGAGAATGTGTAAACCAACTCTACATTCTTCCAAGGGATTCTTCAGAGCTATTTTGGGATTGTCATCCCTTTTCCAGGGTGTCCTAGTTTAGGGCAAATTAGGGAGGAAAACTCCAAATGGGGAGTTCCCCAGGGAAATGCCCCTCTTCACTTTCTGGTCCGGGAAAAGAAAGAAAAAAATTCTTTGGAGAGAAGTGGAAAAAGCTGTTTATTTAACAGAAATTGAGTAATATTAAATAATAATAAAACCTCTTGCTGTTCGATGGGATGGCAAGTCTAGGAAGAAAAGTCCTTTTCATGTGGTGTAGCTCGGCTCGCTCAGGTTCTTATCAGTCCCTCCGGCGCTGGAAAAGTGCCAAAGCCCAGGCCCCGGTGGGCCACAGGCGTGAGCTCCCGGGGTTTGGCTGGGTGTTCAGTCCAGAGCAGGCTTGCACAGATCCAGGAAAAAAAGGGAAAAAACAAAGGTCCAGGGAATTCCTCTGCCTCAGCTAGCTAAAACTAACTAAAAGCCAGGGAGAAGCTCTGTCCCGCTGTCTGTCTGTGCTGCAGACAACACAGTCCAGGAGCGAGATGTGTGGGAGTTATATTTTCTTTAACACAAACTGCGGCTTCTTCTACCCCCCTCTCTTGCTCTCAGAGTCAGTCTTAAAGGTGCAGAACTTAATATATAACATAAACCAGACGATTGGGGATGCCAGTATCATAAAGTCACCCCAGGACATTCCACCCCTTATCCCCATATCGTCAACTTATTATCAAAATTAATATATATATATTTTAACTCTACAACACATACATTATATACAGACAAGGGAATTAATTCATGATCTTCACCCAGCCATCAGATCTCCCTGAGGTACACATTGTGTTGTTCCATCTTTCCGCATTATCCACCATGTGCAACCCGGTCCCTGAGCAAAAACAACCCCACGAATGGGTTTGTCTGCACTCGAAGTAGAATTGATCCAAACTGTCTTTCCTAACAAACCTCTGAGGTGTACTGCTGGGACTTTGTCTCCATCTACTATATGTAGGGTCTCGGATTGGGCTGGTCCTGCTCGGTTGGTGGAACCTCGGGTGTTAACTATCCAGGTGGCCTTTGCTAGATGCTGCTCCCAATTTTTGAAAGATCCCCCACCCAACGCTTTCAAGGTAGTCTTTAACAGTCCATTGTACCTCTCCACTTTCCCTGCAGCCGGTGCATGGTAGGGGATATGGTACACCCACTCAATGCCATGTTCCCTAGCCCAGGTGTTTATAAGGTTATTCTTGAAATGAGTCCCATTGTCTGACTCAATTCTCTCAGGGGTGCCATGCCTCCAAAGGACCTGCTTTTCAAGTCCCAGGATGGTGTTTCGGGCTGTAGCATGAGGCACAGGGTAGGTTTCCAACCATCCAGTGGTGGCTTCTACCATCGTGAGCACGTAGCGCTTGCCTTGGCGGGTTTGGGGCAGTGTGATGTAGTCAATCTGCCAGGCCTCTCCATACTTGTATCTGGACCACCGCCCACCGTACCAGAGGGGCTTCAACCGCTTGGCCTGCTTGATCGTGGCACACGTCTCACAGTCATGGATAACCTGAGAAATACTGTCCATGGACAGGTCCACCCCTCAGTCTCGTGCCCACTTATAGGTGGCATCTCTACCCTGATGACCTGAGGCGTCATGGGCCCATCGAGCTAGGAACAACTCTCCCTTGTGTTGCCAATCTAAGTCTGTCTTTGACACCTCTATCTTTGCAGCCTGATCCACCTGCTCATTGTTTCGGTGCTCTTCATTAGCTCTACTCTTGGGGACATGGGCATCTACATGACGGACCCTCACAGACAGTTTCTCTACCCTGGTGGCGATGTCTTTCCACTCATCAGCAGCCCAGATTGGCTTTCCTCTGCGTTGCCAGTTGGCCCTTTTCCACTTTTCCAGCCATCCCCACAGAGCATTGGCTACCATCCATGAATCAGTGTAGAGGTAGAGTTTTGGCCACTTCTCTCTTTCAGCAATATCCAGGGCCAGTTGAACAGCTTTGAGTTCAGCAAGTTGGCTTGATCCACCTTCTCCTTCAGTGGCCTCTGCGACCTGTCGTGTGGGGCTCCATACGGCTGCTTTCCACTTCCGGTTCATCCCTACGATGCGACAGGAACCATCAGTGAACAGAGCGTAGCGTGTTTCTTCTGCTGGCAGTTGGTTGTACGGTGGAGCTTCTTCAGCTCGTGTCACTTGTTCCTGCTCCTCTTCATCAGTGAGACCAAAGTTTTCACCTTCCGGCCAGTTTGTAATTACCTCCAAAATCCCAGGGCGATTTGGGTTTCCAATACGGGCGCGCTGTGTGATGAGAGTGATCCACTTGCTCCATGTAGCGTCGGTGGCGTGGTGGGTAGAGGGAACCTTTCCTTTAAACATCCACCCCAGCACTGGCAGTTGGGGTGCCAGGAGGAGTTGTGCTTCTGTGCCCATCACTTCTGAGGCGGCTTGAACTCCTTCATAGGCAGCTAAGATTTCCTTCTCTGTGGGAGTGTAGTTGGCTTCGGACCCTCTGTAGCTTCGGCTCCAGAATCCCAGTGGTCGGCCTCGAGTCTCCCCAGGCACTTTCTGCCACAGGCTCCAGGACAGACCATGGCTCCCGGCTGCAGAGTAGAGCACGTTCTTCACATCTGGTCCTGTCCTGACTGGGCCAAGGGCTACTGCATGAGCAATCTCCTGTTTGATCTGAGCAAAGGCTTGTTGTTGTTCAGGGCCCCACTGGAAAGTGTTCTTTTTGCGGGTGACCAGGTAAAGAGGGCTCACGATCTGGCTGTACTCAGGAATGTGCATCCTCCAAAAACCTATGGCACCTAGGAAAGCTTGTGTTTCCTTCTTGTTGGCTGGTGGAGACATTGCTGTGATCTTGTTGATGACATCAGTAGGAATCTGACGCCGTCCATCTTGCCACTTTACCCCCAAGAACTGAATTTCACGAGCTGGTCCCTTAACTTTGCTCTTCTTGATGGCAAAACCGGCTTTCAGGAGAACCTGGATGATTTTCTCTCCTTTCTCAAAGACCTCTTCAGCCGTCTTTCCCCAAACAATGATGTCATCAATGTACTGCAGATGTTCTGGAGCCTCACCCTTTTCCAGTGCAGCCTGGATCAGTCCATGGCAAATGGTGGGGCTGTGCTTCCACCCCTGGGGCAGTCGGTTCCAGGTGTACTGCACTCCCCTCCAGGTGAAGGCAAACTGAGGCCTGCATTCTGCTGCCAGGGGAATGGAGAAAAATGCATTGGCAATGTCAATAGTGGCGTACCACTTCGCTGCTTTGGACTCCAGCTCATACTGGAGCTCCAGTATGTCCGGCACGGCAGCGCTCAGCGGTGGAGTCACTTCATTTAATGCACGATAGTCTACAGTCAGTCTCCATTCTCCTCCAGATTTACGCACAGGCCAGATGGGGCTGTTGAAGGGTGAGTGGGTTTTGCTGACCACCCCTTGGCTCTCCAGTTCTCGGATCATCTTGTGGATGGGGATCACAGCATCTCGAGTTGTTCTATATTGTCGGCGGTGCACCATTGATGTGGCAATTGGCACTCGCTGTTCTTCCACCTTCAGGAGTCCTACTGCAGATGGGTTCTCTGACAGTCCAGGCAAAGTGTTCAATTGCTTGATGCCCTCTGTCTCTACAGCTGCTATCCCAAATGCCCACCTAAGTCCCTTTGGGTCCTTAAAATACCCACTTCGGAGGAAGTCTATGCCTAAAATGCATGGGGCCTCTGGGCCAGTCACAATGGGGTGCTTCTTCCACTCATTTCCAGTCAGGCTCACATCAGCTTCCACTAAAGTAAAGTCCTGTGATCCCCCTGTCACACCAGCAATAGAAACAGATTCTGCCCCTACATATCTTGATGGGATTAGGGTGCACTGTGCACCAGTGTCAACCAAGGCCTCATATCGTTGTGGTTCTGATGTGCCAGGCCAACGAATCCACACAGTCCAAAAAACACGATTTTCCCTAGCCTCTACCTAGCTAGAGGCAGGGCCCCTCTAAGCCTGGTTATCCTTCTTTCCTTGGGTATATGTCTTGGAGGTTCCTTCAAGGGAATCGGACATGTCATCATCATACTTGTCCGTTTGACTACAGGCTACTGGAGCGGCTTTCTTTTTGGTGGAGTATCCCCCCTGAGTCTTGCTGTCTTCCAATTCACGCACCCGCTGTGCCAGAGCACCAGTAGATTTTCCATCCCATCTTTTCATGTTTTCTCCACAGTCACGTAGGAAAAACCACAGCTCAGCTCGTAGCCTTTTCTCTCTATCTGGGGAACTTCTGCGTTGAGTACCAGGGCTCTTGGTCTGTACTGCCGAGACTGGAAGAAGGTCCTCCCTGAGTTTCTTGAAATTCTCCTCCATTTTGTCTTGGAAGTTTTGCATACGTGTTTCCACAGCTGCAATTGTTGCCTGCATGGGGCCATGCACGGTATCTGCATATGCTCGAAGCTTCTTCGCCATATCCATCACAGTCTCCTCCCGGTCATCCCGCTTCATTGTTGCTAAAGCAGAAGCGTATTCTTGTGGCCCAAGTCGAACAAGTTTTCGCCACATCACAGATGTACATGGCACCAAGTCTGGATTTCTAGTACCTAAGTCACCCACGAAGACAATCTCTACTATTGCCATTTCTCTCAAGCGCTGAATCCCTTGTTCTATGGTTTTCCAACGAGTTTGCTGTATATAGAGATCATCTGCACACAGATATCTTTGTGCCACACTTCTCAGGACCCATTCCCAGAGACTATAAGGGTCAGCCCCCCTCATCACTTCTTGGTCGATAACCGGATCGTGTGACAGGGATCCCAGATGCCTCGCTTCAGTGCCATCCAGAACTGTAGCCTCACCTGCAGCATCCCACAGACAGACTAACCAACTAATTATAGATTCATCAGGTCGTCGAGTGTAATCTTTTCGCAGGCCACGAAGGTCCTTCAGGGAGAAAGGTTCACCAGCGCCTTCTGATTTTTGATCAGTTGCTGGTCTTGAGGGTCCTTCCCCCGCATCACCATTATCATCATCTACTGGCCGATCGGTTTTTGTTTTGAATTTCATACCTCTCGTGGTAGGAGCAACAGACACTGGCTTAAGCTCACTGTCTGGTGTGGCCACTGGCTTAGGCTCACTGTCTGGTTTGGCTGCAGCCTGAGTGACTGGGGTAGCTGCTGATTTATCTGCCTGCCTTACAGTGTTTAGCAGTGTGCGATAAGCATACGCTAGGGCCCAGCTTATTGCAATGATATTTTTCTGCTTAGAATCATCACAGCAATTCTCTTCCAGATATTTCCCTACTTCATCTGGGTTCTGAATTTGTTCACGTGAAAATTCCCAGGCTGGGGGATCAGAAAATTCCTTCAGAGTTCGGCCAATTCTGTCCCATTCTCTACACCACTCAGGATTTTTCACACCTGAGTCTACTTCTGGGGCAGGGGTCTCATTGGCTCTTCTGGATATCTCAGCCCTCATTCTAGAGAAGTTGCAGACCATATAGAGGAAGCTTAACAGCTGAACTAACAAGAAAGTGGTATCCTTAACACTCAGGGGAAACTGGATATTCTCAAAGAGGGACATAACAGATTCAAAGGAGAAGAAGGAAAGAAAAGGCTGAAAAGCCTCATCCCCTGCTCTTCCTCTAACAAACTGGGTACAATTACTAATAAACTCGCAAAATGTGCTACTGGGACTGGGAGGCAGGGTCGGGCAAAGAAACCATAAGCCAAACATACCTGACAGAAACTTCAGTAGTTCTATAAACTTCTTATAAATCATTATCACTGAGCCCAGCACAATAACCATTCTAATCCGTGCCCCTCTACTGGGAAAGAGGGCAAAGACAGGTATTAAAACCTCAAAAACTTTTAGGGACCAGATCCACATGAAGGCTTCCACCCCGAGAGATATTATGTATCCAAGCAACATGGCTACTGACTGCTTTATCCCAATACAGAATAAATACAACCAACAATCAGTACAGGTTTTTCCACTTTCTCTTGCCCCACGTTGGGCGCCAAAAACTGTATTTGTCCTAGTTTAGGGCAAATTAGGGAGGAAAACTCCAAATGGGGAGTTCCCCAGGGAAATGCCCCTCTTCACTTTCTGGTCCGGGAAAAGAAAGAAAAAAATTCTTTGGAGAGAAGTGGAAAAAGCTGTTTATTTAACAGAAATTGAGTAATATTAAATAATAATAAAACCTCTTGCTGTTCGATGGGATGGCAAGTCTAGGAAGAAAAGTCCTTTTCATGTGGTGTAGCTCGGCTCGCTCAGGTTCTTATCAGTCCCTCCGGCGCTGGAAAAGTGCCAAAGCCCAGGCCCCGGTGGGCCACAGGCGTGAGCTCCCGGGGTTTGGCTGGGTGTTCAGTCCAGAGCAGGCTTGCACAGATCCAGGAAAAAAAGGGAAAAAACAAAGGTCCAGGAAACTCTTCTGCCTCAGCTAGCTAGAACTAACTAAAAGCCAGGGAGAAGCTCTGTCCCGCTGTCTGTCTGTGCTGCAGACAACACAGTCCAGGAGCGAGATGTGTGGGAGTTATATTTTCTTTAACACAAACTGCAGCTTCTTCTACCCCCCTCTCTTGCTCTCAGAGTCAGTCTTAAAGGTGCAGAACTTAATATATAACATAAACCAGACGATTGGGGATACCAGTATCATAAAGTCACCCCAGGACACAGGGCCCCTTCCCAGCTGTACCCTTGCAACCCTCCATGGGTGCCCTCCCAAGCTTGCCTGTGCTACCCTCCATGGGTGCCCTCCCAGGCTTCCTCCCCGAAGATCCCATTTTACTCACCAGTGAGATTTTCAGTGGTCCTTCCCTGTGGACTCTTCACGAACCCCCCTGGTCCACCACTCGTCTGTCTCCTGGACAGTCTCAGGAACCCAATCAATCGCCCAGTGCTGGCCGCCACCAAGGGGAGCTGATCACCGAAACTGGGTGAGGCACGCCTTCAGCTCCGCTCGCTGCTCACCTGCCTGGATGGTGGAAATATCCCGGACAAGAGCCCCCATTTGTCAGGAAAATTAATCCACAAACACCAGAGGTTTATGTCCAAAAAAGAGACAGAGGAGTCCTTTTACTTTATTTGAATAAAGGGCGAGGCCATGGGGCATTCCCCTGGGGTCTCTCAATTTTTTGGAGGGCACAGCCTCCTTTTTATCCTAATTCCCGGCCGCTTGTCCCTTCTCTCTTTCCCCATAGGCTGAGGTACTTGAGAGGTACAGGCTTCCCGGAACGTCTGATACCTGGGATACCTTCCCCCCCTCCCAATGCATAATCCCTTCATGGTACTCTTTCAGTGCCTCTTTGATCTTTCAGTGGAATCCATCCCATTGTTTCTGTTGTCTCTCACTGATAGCTGCATCTTATCAGCAGACCCACAGCTTGTTTTTAAGGACAAACCTGACATTTTTCTCATTTGGTTGGCCAGTCATCCCTAATGTGAATCCACTCAGTTATTCATAGAATGACTGCACTATAAACATCTATATCGCTCTTTGTTGTTGTGGAATGCTTTTTGGTGATCTGATTGTTTGGAAGAACATGGAATGATACAAGTTTATGTTTGTTTGTTTGGTTGTTTTTTTTTTCTTTTTAAAATCAATATAAATTCATTTTTTTAAGTGTTGGGGCCTGAAGCATATTCCCTCTATTCTAGAAATTTACCTGGCTGAGTCCAAGATTAGCTCCTTCACTACTAAGAGCTATTGTGAAGAAAGTTAGAAGTCAGGGCTTACACTACTTTCCCCTAAGAGCTGCTTTTCAGCTGAGGCATTACCACTGGGCCATGCCTGCGCTACATCATAACTGGGTAGCAGCTATGTCTATGTCTGGTGGATCTCTGATTCTGTGACCTGGACCTGCTGGCTTGGCTTCTTGGCTTGGCCACAGACCTGTCTCATCACTATGGACTTGCTGGGCAATAACTGGACTGTCTCTGACCCTGACCACTGCCTCTGGCCTTGAGCTTGACCCAGACTTGCTGTTCTACATCCTAGTTCCTTGTTGGTGAGGTCACTGCTCCTGCTTGCCTTATTCTTGTGCTCTATTCCTGCCTCATCTTTGCTTGTGGAGCAGCTGGCCCTTATTGGTCCTTGATACTAGGTTCCCATCAGAATTATCCAAAACACTCTGGTGTCTTCTGCATCAAAAGGAATTCTGATGATGAAAAATTTACTACATTCAGTTTAAATATGAGACATATCTATACTTTTCCAGCTATGTTCAAAGTAACCAGTATTTTGCAAGTAGGAACAGATTTAGAAACATAGTGTTTCAACTGTGGAAAAGCACACTAGTAGTTTCCTGACATTTTTTTTCCCCATGGAAACCCATCAGAAACCCATAATAATAACAACGTTCCAATTCTTATGTGCGTTCCTAGAGATTTCAGTAAGTTTTTCCCCCATTTCAAACCACAGTAGGCCAATGCTAGCAACAACATCGTTGCAGCCTCATTGTTGCATGCTGAGAGGAGTTCAGGGCTTGCAAAGAACACGGGGGTGGTGTTGTCTGAGTGGGTTTCTGGGCCTCCAACACTCTTGGACTGTCTGTGGGGAAGAAACTGGCTAGCAGGCAACAGTTTTTACAGAGGGTTGGAGGATGGGCCGTGTTGGCTGTTCCCACATCCAGTTCAAAATGCATAAAACTGGCCCCTAGGGAGTTCCCCTGTGTCTTTTCGGCATGGTGTCAGCAACTTGCATGGCAGGGTGGGTGGGAAGGGCTGCACACTGCCAGTTATCAAGCTGCTGCCTGATCTGCTAACCTTATGGCTTAGGCTGCAGCCCTCATGGTTACTTCAGCTAGCTGGTGGCTGTGCAAGCCTACCCAGCAGCTTGAGGTCTCCAGGGAATTAGAAGAGCTTATTAGGCAGTGCTTTGAGGTTGTCAGAAACTTGGTGGTAGAGACCAGGCAAGGGCTGTGCTCTGCAGCAGACAGGAATCTGCTACCTAGCTAGGCTAGCCTGGAATAACTGGAGGCAGCCACCTAGACAGAGCTTCCTATGACTGAAGCTGCTGTCCAGAGGAAGGGCTGTGAAAACTGCACTCCCTACCTCCTGGGTAGAAGAGGGTGCAAGCTCCACCTGTGTAAGGTGTGTTCAGGCAGAGTCACTCAGGAAGCAGGTGGAGGAGCTGCAGGAGGGAGTCAGCAGGCTATGGTGCATTAGGGAGGGGGGACCAAGAAATAGAGTATTATTTGAGAATTTGCAAGAAGAAATACTAGGTCCCCATGACACTGACCTCCAAGGACTACCAAACAAAGAGCTTTAACAGTGAACAGACAGCATGAAGAAGGTGGCACTGTGGTCTCTGCTGACTTGTGAGAACAGAATGTCACTTCATTCCCATTCTTAATATCTAGCAACCAGCAAAAGAGATGAAGTCTTGAACGTGGACAAAACCAATGAGTCTTCTTATTCCTTGGTAGCCTCTATTAGTTGAATGTGTTTCTGGAATTTCTTTTTAGTAAGCATACAAAATAGTCCTTTTCAAGAAATGAGGAAAAGGAGGAGTGGGGTGGATTTTTTTGTCGTGTGTTTGTGAAGAAAAAGTAGCAGAAATTAGATTACATAACATAATATTTGATATGGTAAAAGATTTAAGCTGTGGTGGGAATGCAGCCATGAATTTGCTTCTGGGTTATTACTGCTGACATTTCAAAGTAGAAATATAATCATATTACAGTGTTATAACACTAGCTTACTTAGAGAAGGGATGTAATAGTTGCTTATGAAACTAGAAGGATAAAATTTTACTGTTTTGCTATTAGTGACAAACTCTACTGATCTGACAAAGCAAGGACCAAGATTCCTATGTTGAAGGAGAGTATAGAATTTCAGGGCTGCTGGGTTAAAAAACCACAACAGTGTGTATAGCTGAATACTAAAGCTTCCTCCAAGGGTTTACCCTGTGACACCTGCATTGCCACATCTCCTAAAGATCTGGTTTTGAAATACTTGTTAGGTCAAAGCTTTACACTCTTTTACATGCTGTATTTTTGTATCATATTTGTACTAAAGTACTTGCTACTCTTGACTTTAGATACTTTGTTATAGCTCTTTAATATTGGCAGCATCTCACAGGAGTCTCCTATTAGTATGATAACACTTCTTATAGCAGTTTACCTAGGTATTTGCTGGTGGATCACATAGAGATGGAAAATTGATGATACTGATTTTCTCTGCTATTTGCTTTATTTTTCTAATATGCCTTTTGCAAGTATACAATATCTCATAAAGGTTTTATAGTTATAACAGAGAAGAACATTCTTTATGATAGTGTATGAGTGGGGGAAATAGTCTGAAAGTTGGTTTCTCTATTAAGAGTTAGTTAAGGTTTTAATAGTGGGGGGTCTGCAGCAGTGGCCTCTGTGGGAAGAGGTATGGGAATGCCCTGTACCAGACACAGCTGGTTCCAGCCAGCTTGTTGATAAATGCACAGCAGGCTGAAGCTGAATCAGTCAGTGAAGTTGGTGGCACTTCAATGAAAACATTTAAGAAATTACAAGAATGCCATATGATGAGCAGAGGAATGAGGGGGAAAAAAGAAGACATTGGAAACAGTAGTATGAACACCAAGGTCAGAGAAGATGGAGCAGAAGCAGGTTCTCCAGGCACCAGGGCAGATACTCCCCTGCAGATTATGGAAGAGGCCATGCCAGAGCAGATATCCACAGGGGGGTCTGTGGAGGACCCCACACTGGAGCAGGTGGATATTTCCTGAAGGAATTGAGGCCTGTGGAAAATCCATACTAGAGCAGATTTCTCCTGACAGGAACTGCAGCTTGTGGCGAGGACCTATGCTGGAGCAGGGGAAAAGTGTGAGGAGGAAGGAGCAGCAGAGAGGAACTGTTATAGACTGACCTATATTCCCCATTTCCCATCCCCTCTGTGTTGACTGGGGTGTGGGGAAATAGAGGAATAAAGTTGAACCTGGGAAAAAGGGGTTGTTTAAATTTGTTTTTGTTTGTCACTATCCAAATCTATTTAAATTGGCAAAAATTAAAGGAATTTTCCTTAAGTCAAATCTGTTTTGCCTATGACAATAATTGGTAAGTAGTATTCCTGTCTTTATACATGAGCTTTTCCATCTTCTCCCCTTGTTGAGGAGGGGGAATGAGAGAGCATCTGGGTGGGTGTGTGGCAGCTGGGGAGGTCAAAACACCACAGTTGTCTACCACCAAGGGCAGCTATTAATTTTTAAATGTGCTTAATTGAATAGATTATTGACAAAGAAAAAAGGTTTTCTGTGATGATTTAGCTGTTTAGATAAGTCTCAACATCCCATTAGACTGTGTGTGATCATTGCAATGAGAAGAAAGGGCTATAACACTTCAGAAAGTGTTTGTCATGTTTTGGTGTTTTCCTTATTTCTTATTCCCACTGTCAAAATGGATATTTCTACATTGGTCACTCAAATTACCTAATTTTATTTTCTTACCATGTCTAGTCTCTGTCTCCTGATTGCTCTTCACCCTGGGGTGCTGAACCAAGTAGGCAACATCATCAGGATGTCTGCAGTACAGCAGAGACCTCCACTAATAAAGAGGTAGTGCAATGTTTTTAAGACACCATCTTGTCTGTATTGCTTATACCTTTCTATTTTCTTTATGTCTTTGTACATGTATAATCTCCTCTCTTGTACGAAGACAACAACAAGAAGAAAAAACTGGTTTGACATTTTTCCTTTGTGCTTGCCTCCCTGTCTGACTGAATGCATAACATGCTGTATATAAGACCATTTGTGATTGCATTCCTTACTGTGTTTGGCCACAACACATTTAACAGGCTAGAGAGTATTGATATATTGATGAATAGCTGCCAATGTCACCTCTGTATTCAGAGAAAGAGGAGCTATCCCTCTTCCTTGTCACTGCAGAATACCTTGCCATAAAGAAAATAACCTTTCTCAGCCAGGTGAATAGGTCTTTCCAATGTAGTAATTTAATGTTGCCTACTATCTTATTTATGGACAAACTGACCCAGAGGAACAAGTAAGTGATTTCTCAGTAGTCTGCCAATGATTCACAGGCAGAATTGTAAGTAGAATCTAGTAATCCTGATGCTGAGCTCCTTGAAGGCAAGCTATATACTTATTTATTTATTTATTTATTTACTTATTTTAATCAAGGCCTGTAGCTGGCAAGTTTCTACTCTGCAGTAGTTCCACTGAGATGAGATATGAAATGCTTCTCAACTCATTGATATGAGAATTTTTTTTTCAAACTTGAATGTTAGATTTGTTAACAGAGATATGTAAGCAGGTAGACACAGTTGCTGACAGATAACTTGTGCTTAGCTATCAACTAACAACATGATATATTCTACAAATGAATAAACCAATGTGCTGTCACCAGAAATATTGGTGGAAATTTAAGCAAGACTTAGTCCATTGTTTTATCTTCTAAAGGGGAAAAATATTGTAGCCTGTGTATGTATATTATTTTAAAACCATGCTTGCATTTAGAAGGCAATGGAAGCTTTCAGAAGACTTAGGGATTTTGCCCTTAATTTATCCTGCACCAAAGCCTTCAGCAATATTGAATTGTGTCATTATGATTTCATCTACAATATTCTTTAGCTTGCTAAAGCCTCTGGTTTTATTTAGTTTACAGATGTAGTTGCTTTGTCAACTCTAAAGGTTGACAGTTGTTAGATATCATTAATATCACTCAAAGGAAAAAATTAACAAGATGCTACTCATTTTATTTTTCAATATGTGATCACAGTGTTCAAAGTAATAAACTTTGAGATTAATTTCAGTCTTATGTGTTGTGAGGTGCTTGGGTTTTTTCCATGCAAATAAGCAACATAAGAATGAAGCAGTCTTCAACATCCTCATGAGGGGAAGCAGAGGGGAAAGTCCTGATCTCTTCACTCTCATGACCAGTGACAGGACTAGACGAAACAGCATGAAGCTGAGTCAGGAGAAATTTGGGGTAGATATCAGGAAAAAGTTTTTCACCCAGAGGGTGATTGGGCACTGGAACAAGCTCCCAGGGAAGTGGTCACAGCACCAAGCCTGACAGAGTTCAAGAAGCATTTGAACAATGCTCTCAGGTACATGGTGGGATTCTTGGGTTGTCTTGCACAGGGCCAGGAGTTGTACTCGATTCTGATAGGTCTCTTCCAACTCAGGATATTCTATGATTCTATGAACACTGCATGGTTTAGTACCTCCCTTACAAAAGTAATAACAACAAAGCTTCATCAATTTTGGGAAACACTTTCAGTTCTTTATTGCACTATATTAGGAACGGTGAGACAGTACGACATGACTCTCTTAGCTGCATTGTCCAAGAGAGCAAAGTTTATTATTCTTGATCTTCTTTTATGGACATGTTCGAGAAGGTCTAAGAGGTAAAACTCTCATTGGTCATCAAAGCAACACATCATCATTGGTTAAGTGGAACACCACCCCTTGACTCTTTCCTAAACACCACCTGCAAAGATTGTTGTCCTTTACCAAGGATTGTTTGGATTCTTTCTCATGCTTTCTCAGGCCAGAATGAGAAGCCTGTGTGACTTAGTTTCACACAGGCTCTGTTCCCTGCTTGCTTTTTGCATTTAGCATCCACAGTTCTTAACCACACGTTTATTTAATATGCAAATTTTACAATGTTCAGTTGATGGACAAAAACAGTAATTCTTCATTAATTTTTATTTTTTTATTACTCATGGATATGTAATTTAAAATTTATTCCCCTTTTTCAATTTTGTTATCAGATACCTTGTTATTACTTTAGTTTTAGCACTGTTTCTTGACGCAGATAATGAATGAAAAAATTTGCCTGGGGAGAGCCTTTGTAATAAAAACATTCATTTGATGTGAGTTTACAAAGCTTTATCCTGAAATGAATTTTTATTGCCTAGTCAGATTACTGAATACCTGCCAAAACTGTATTTATATACATAACACTTTAAAAAAAATTATATAGAATCATAAAGGTCAGAAAAGACCACCAAGATCATCGAGTCCAACTTTTGACTAAACACCACCTTGTCAACTAAACCATATCACTAGGTGACACATCCAGTTGTTTCTTGAACACTTCTAGGGATGGTAACTCCACCACCTCTGTGGACAGCCTGTACCAATGATTAATCACTCCTTCCATGAAGAAATTCTTCCTGATGTCCAATCTGAACCTCCCTGGCACAGCTTGAGGCCATTTCCCCTTGTCTTGTTGCTAGTTGCCTGGGAGAAGAGTCTGACCCCCATCTTGTTACAACCTCCTTTCAGATAGTTGTAGAGAGTGATAAGGTCTCCCCTGAGCCTCCTTTTATCCAGACTAAATACCCTCAGTTCCCTCAGCTGCTCCTCATATGACTCACTCTCTAGACCCTTGACCAGCTTCATTCCCCTTCTCTGGACTTGCTCCAGCACCTTAATGTCATTCTTGCAGTGAGGGGCCCAGAACTGGACACAGTACTCAAGGTGTGACCTCACCAGTGCCGAGTAGAGGGACAATCACTCCCCTGGTCCTGCTGGCCACACTATTTCTGATCCAAGTCAGGATGCCATTTGCCTTCTTTGCCACCTGGGCACACACTTGGCTCATGTTCAGCCAGCTGTCAACCAGCATCCCCAGGTCCTTTTCTGTTGGGGCACTTTCCAGCCACTCTGCCCCTAGCCTGTAGCACTGCAGAGGGTTGTTGTGACCAAAGTGCAGGACTCAGCACTTTGACTTATTGAACCTCATGCAATTGGCCTTGGTCCATCAAACCAGCCTGTCCAGATCCCTCTGCAGAGCTTTTCTGCCCTCCAGCAGATTGACATTCCCAGCCAACTTGGTGTCGTCTACAAACTTACTAAGGGTACACTCAATCCCCTGGTCCAGATCATCAATAAAGATATTAAAGAGGGCTGACCCCAATACTGAACCCTGGGGAACCCCACTTGTGGCCAGCCACCAGCAGGATATAACTCCATTCATCAACACTCTCTGGGCCTGGAAATCCAGCCCATTTTCAACACAGCGAAGACTGTACCTGTCAAGCCGTGGGCTGCAGCTTCTCCAGGAGGATGCTGTGGGAGACAGTGTTAAAGGCTTTACTGATGTCCGAGTAGATACATCCACAGCCTTTCCCTCATCCACTAAGCGGGTCATCTGGTCATAAAAGGAGGAGTACCCTCAGATAAATCCCATTGGACCCCATAGACCTGTGAGTGTCTAAGTGTCTCAGCAGGTCACTAACTGCTTCTTTCTGGATCACAGGGGATCTGTTCTGCTCCCGGTCCCTACCAGCTCAGGGAGCTGGCTGCCCTGAGGATAACTGGTCTTTCTGTTAAAGACTGAGGCAAAGAAAGCATTAAGTACCTCAGCCTTTCCCTCTTTCTTGGTGACAATGTTCTCCCCTGACATCCAATACTGGGTGGAGATTTTCCTTGGCCCTCACTTTGTTGGTGCTGTATTTATAAAAGTACTTTTTATTATCTTTCACAGCTGTGGCCAGGTTGAGTTCTAGCTGAGTTTTTGCCTTTCTAATTTTCTCTCTACATGACCCAATGACATCCTTGTATGCTTCCTGAGTGTCCTGACCCTTCTTCCAAAAGTCATAAGTGTTTTTTTTCCCTGAGTTCCTGTGAAAGCTCCCTATTCAGTCAGGTGAGTCCCTCAGCACATAGGAACAGGCTGCTCCTGGGCCTTTAAGGTTTCCTTCTTAAAGTATGTACAGCCTTCCTGGATCCCTTTGGTTTTAAGGACTCTTTCCCAGGGGACTCTCTGAACTTGTGTCCTCAACAGGCCAAAGTCTGCCCTCTGGAAATCCAAGGTAGTGATATGCGGAAAAGAACTCTATAACTCGCAGAGTAGTTATAAGAGCAGGTATGAATTTATTCAGCGCTGAGGTGCATGGGGGATATCTCTTCTGAAAAGCATGCACACCTTTTTGATTTGGTTTTCCCTTTTTATCTTTTACTGACTAGGTTTACATGATATGCCTAATACGTATTAATTTCTTAACCCCGCCTGTCCTCACTTCATATTACAATTAGCTCCATGCCCCTTTCAGTCCTTTGGCCGCCTTTTGGGACTTTAAATCCATTCCTTCCGGCTTAGGATCTGAGGAATCCCCTTTATCCTGTGGTGCCTTTGTCTTTGCATCTTGTTTGTGTATTCTAGCTCCTTATCTTGCAGTCTGACCCTTTTCCTGTTCTTGTGGATCAGGGTGTCAAGGTACGATTTTTGTCAAACCCCCCTTTTAGTCAAGCGTTTCTTTATTTCCTAATTCTTAGTTTCTCTGTTTCAGTCCCCCCTTTTCTAGAAAATCAGTAAATTATTTTACTTAGCAATACTAATGCCTTTTCTTTTTCAGTCTACCTCGACAGCTTGCTCTCCTTGGTATGTATCCCTCATTGCATTACCATATGCTGCTGCTAGGGAAGTTAGTACTGCCATCTGTTTTAACATCCTCCAGTTCCAAACAAGCATTACAATTGATAGCACTAGACTTACACCTACTAATGCCAGTATGACAATGATAGGGTGGCAAAGTGTGTTCAAAATCTCAGTTGCAGTTGGTGACCATCCAAAGAGTGCATCCCACCAGTGATGATTTGTGTCTTGGTTTACCCTTTGTAATACTTTGCTTATCTCCTTTATATCATGATAGACGGTAATCAGAGTCTTTTGCCCATTTTCCTGGATCTCTTTCAGTATTCTTGCCAAGTCTTGGTGGTTCATTAGCTGTCTTACTAATGTCAGGTTCATTCCAATGGGTGTAGGTGATAATTTATGGTATATTGTATAGTTCGATCTTATCAACTGGTGGTATGTAACCGGTGCCGAATATAAAAAATTACACCCTACAATTTTAACAAAATTACAAATACAAAAATTAGAATGGTTCCTAATAGGCAAGGTTACATTGTTATCATCTATTTCTACAGAAACACACGCAGTTCTTAGACATACACAGCCTAGGCCAATATATACAAGCACACTCTTCTGACTAGTATCAGGATTAATCTCAAAGTGGCAGATGCTTTGCTCAGTGTCTAAACATATGTCCTGTGCATCAATTGTGTTAGCCTCACAGATAAACCCTTGTTGTTCCCGGGTAACGCAAGATTCCAAATTCACAGTTTGCCACCTCCCATTCATCATCCGGGCCCATGCTCTATGCTCCGAGGGGTAGAGCACTGTCCCTTCACGATTCAATCCTAATGCAATAATAGGGTGGATACTGTAAATTGTGGCATTGCGTATAGTCAGCACGAAAGCAGTAGCTATTTCGGTGGTAGGGTCATATGCAAAATTTATCAGAGTCCACCAAGACTGAAGTTTTCTTTCTAAATTGTTTGCATTGTCGCAGACAATTTTCCGAATTTCAATTGGAAAAGCACCTTCACTTCCTTCCCTTATTACTGAAGTGACTATTGATTGTATCCATAATTGTGCCTGTATGCAGCTGAGGGCTAATGACACATTATTTTGGGCAATATTTAGTGCTTTTATTATTAGCTTGTGGTCCTGGTCCCCAGCTTCCTTCCACCTTGGTAATATTTTGGAAACTTCCCATTGGTTAGTTCCTAGTGCTAATAAAGAGGATTATAGGGGCTGTTTCAGTTTTGTCAAATCACTTGTGGTAGTGGCTAATTTATTCATTAATATTTCTGAATCAATTCCATTTAATACCCCCAACCCTGTTCCTAATATTCCAGTTAAGTATCTTCTCATTCTGCCCCTGAAGTGTATCTGCTTTTGTAACCATGTTACCCAGCCCTCAGATGATGTCTTTAGGAAAGAGGAGCAGGCTGGCTGAATCTCAGAGATGTTAGTTTGCATTAGTAATTCAATACGCTTGAGAGACCACTCTGGGTTAAATAACAGTTGTTGTTGTCCCATATTCCTTATTACATATGGGCCAACTTCATAAATTTTAGGTTCAATTTTAGGTGGTGTGGTCTGAGCTTGGGTTGCAGTTGATTTGGTTGTTGCAATAGGTATGGCTTTTATTTTAAATTTGAATGTGAGCCCAATAGCACCATGAATCCAAAGGCAAACTACATCCACCGTCTGTACTAACGTAAAATTATACCAACAATCTAATTCACTTAGATGATTACAGATTTCCTGGTGCTTGCTTGTGGGATAAGTTGAAACACTAATTTGAATTGCTTTTTCATGGTTAATCTTATTAATCATCCAGCATCCTACTCTGATTACTTCTCGTACAGTCCCTTGTAAGGGACCACAGCGCTTGCCTTTGCCATTCTTGCTCTTCATATATCCAGTTTTCATGCATGACCACAGTTGATACGGTTACATCTTTTATATCAGAATATTTTCTCATGAATCCACTGTATTGAATGAAAGCTTGGGACCAAGGTCATTCAGCATTTTTCTGGCTAGAGGTGCTTTCCAATTCTTGGATTACACCTATAGCTACACACAAAACAAACAAAACAATTTTATTGACTAAGTTCCTGCAAGCTAAATAATGGAATATTCCCAACTATAACATACTCATTTTGTTCAAGTAAGTTTTAATTTCAGTTCATTGTCACCCAGTGTTACTTTCTAAGGGGCTTCTGGAGCCGCCTTCACTCGAGAATGATGAATCCAAGCACTTTGTTCCATGATCTTAACTGTGGTGAAGGTGACGAGAAGCACCTGGAACGGTCCTTCTCACTGTGGCTCCAAAGTTTTTTCTGTAAGAGATTTAACATACACATAATCTCCAGGCTGTATGTCATGCACTGGCCCATCCAGCCCTCTGCTCTGAGTTCCAGCCACATGTTTCTCAATTGCTCTGAGCTGCTTGCATAAGGCTATCATATAGGCAGTGAGCTTCTCTTCTTCCACTTGGGTAGACAATCCCTTTTGCACTCTATATGGTCTCCCATAAAGCATTTCAATGGGACGTAGTTTCTCTTCGGCTCTAGGTTTGGTTTGGATCTGCATCAATGCCAGTGGGAGAGATTAAGGCCAGGGTAAATTAGCTTCTTGTCCTAGCCTCATGATTTGCGGTTTAATTAAAAGATTTATTTTTTCCACTTGACCATTTGACTGTGGACAATAAGGGGTATGGAGCTCCCAGTTTATGCCCAGGTGACGACTGATTTTTTGTACTATTTTTGAGATAAAGTGTGGCCCCCAATCTGAAGATATTGTGGCTGGAACTCCGAAGTGCGGTATTACTTCTTGTAACAATACTTAGGTTACCACCCGGGCTTTGGCAGTTGTTAGGGGTTAGGTGTCCTTCCTTTAGTTCTGGCTCACCTGTGGAATTTTAACCCAATAGTTGCAGGGAAAACCTGACTGCTGGTACTTAGTGGGTGCTTGAGAAACACAAAGAGTTCAGCTGGGCCCAGGGGAGAATGGGGGACAGGAAAAAGGGAGGGCGGGGGCAGCTGGGGACTGACTGGTTTTCTTCAGCTTGAGAAAAGGACACTTTGCTGGGAGCTGTTGCGGCATAGAGAAGGGAATTCACCATCACCCAGATGGAGCTGCTGCTGCTTCTTCTTCCTTCTTCGTTGGTGAACTTCGCACCCCCTGTCCTGCCAGGACATGCGGCAGTGCCAGGCACCGCTTCGGAGATGCTGATACACCTCAGCCACTGGCCCGAGATCTCTGCTCATTCCTGCTGTTCCAGCTAAGTGTTCCTCAGAGCCCTGCAGGAGCACTGGGACTGACTGCCCAAGGAGGTTTGTGAAGCAAAGTCTGTCCTCCATCCTTTCCTATCTCAGTCGAGAAGGCTGTCACGGGCTCCCTGGTTCTGTTTTGTTGCTAATGCTGTAGTTATTGTTGTTTGCTTGCTTCATTATACATCCTAGTAAAGAACTGTTATTCTTATCCCCAGATCTCTGCCTGAGAGCCCCTTGATTTCAAAATTATAATAATTCAGAGGGAGAGGGATCTACATTTTCATTCCAAGGGAGGCTCCTAGCAGACACCTGTCTTCCAAAACCGAGACAGTTCTGGTGGGAAAAGCCTCTGGCTACCCTGAAAATGTATCTGTCAACACCAGCAGATATCTATAACCCCCTTTTCTTGGGAGTTCTGAAAAGTCAATTTGCTACTGTTGTCCAGGCTGTTGGCCTTTTCCAATTTGACCAAGTTTTGGTTTGGGAGTATTCTTGAGTTTAGTCTGGAGGCAAATGTCACACTGCCGGTGTCGTGGTTTAAAAGTATTAACTAAAAAAATTACTAGAAAACTTACTTATTTCTTGCTGTGAGATATGGATTAGAACAAGAGCAAAACAGGCTTAAAACTTAAAAGGAACAAAGAAAGTTTATTAACAAAAACTACAAGGATAAGAAACCAGAATAAAACTTCCAGAAACCTTTTTTCCCTACTACCCAACCATTCCCTTGTTCAGATGACAACAGAGACACAAAAAAATCCTGGTGGTTAAAACAGTCTCAATTTTGCTATAGTTCTTTCATCATTCTTTGTAGAGGAAAGGAAGTCGTCTTCTGCTAATCTATGGAGTTTTTTTTCACAAGGAAATAATTTTCTTCATGGCTTTCTATTTCTCTGATGCCAGCCACCCGGAAATTCTGGCATCAGTTGTCTCCTCCCATTTCACATCACTCTGAGGTGTGTTATGGGTCTTGAGTCTAGGGATGTCATTTTAAGGATGAGTTATTCAAAGGCCAAAGTTCTCTTCATCTGTCTTTGTGAGCCTCTCTGGAAACAGAAGTTTTCTCTTTGCCTCTTAAAGGCTACAAATTTTCAATTATTACTTCTCTTTTTTTGTTCCAGCATCTCATAGGATCACAACTACTTCACCATTTGCTTAAATCCACACTTTGAAATACTCCATTCCCCCCAATATACTCTGTCATGAATTAAAGGAGTTTTTTCAGAACACTATTGTCCATCTCCATAGCTTTAACAGAAGAATATTTCAGCGTATTAAAGCATCTCCTTATTTCTCTCCCCCATCTGAAGCTTAATTCCTTTCTTTACTGTTTTTTATAGTTTAAGTTGTCTCTTTACCTGTTGATCACTCTCTCTTGCCTTCTTCCTGGAAAAAAGGATTAAATCTGCAAGTCTCATCTGAGTAGTAAAAGAGTTAGTCTTGCTCAAGCCGGAGGTGTTAATGGTGCCAGGTTTCAGCTCAGCGGCGCTTGGAGCTAAGGACCCTCCTGAGAAAAACTTCAGCCACTTTGAAGGCTTTCAGAGAGGCTGCAGCAGAGCTTGGCCCAGCCTGGGCCCTAGAGAAGCCCCACAGGCCCCATCTCCTGGCTCGGGAACTGCGGCAGGCCCAGCCCAGCTCCCGCCTGGGCCGTATGGCCTGAGCAGGAACCGGGGGGCCAGCTGGAGTTCTGCTCTCTTTCACAGCCAGAAACAGAGACAAAGATATTTCTGGGCTTAGGTCTTAAGGTGGTGTTCACAGGTTGATCTCACTTTTCAATGGTCAAGATTACTGTCAATTTTCAGAAATGGCCAGTTATTGGCTAGGAGAAAAACTCCCATCAGCCTCCAGCAGCCTAAACTATTTTTTTAGGTGTTTCCCTTTGTTTTCCTTAAATGTCAATCTAACACAGCCGGGTTACCTGAATGACAGTAGAGTATAAGTTTCTGCCAGTAATCTTTTCAATTAGATAGCTATACAGGGCATCTATTCTTCAATGTTTTTTCTGGTGCTCTTCCCTTACTAGTGACCATAACAGATGAGAAGGGATGACTATTGTCCCTTCTGCAGTAATAGCCCATCCCTCTTGGTTATACTTTCCTCCTTGACCCTGAATTAGCTTTCTATCTTTTCTGGTATATACTAGCTTACCTTCAAGGGAGACTTGTCCATCGGGAATTAAAGCTCCCCCAATCATTATCTCACCTTTAGCCACTTCTTTTGCCTCTGTCCGCCAGCTCATTCCTTTCCTCCAATTCTGACCTCACCTTCTGGTGTGCCTTAATGTGCATAATTGCTACCTGCTCAGGTAGCTGGACTGCTTCCAGTAGCTGCAGTATTTCCTCCTCTTGTTTGATGCTTTTCCCTTGTGAGTTATAACAGTCCCCTTTCTTTCCAGATGGCTCCACGTGCGTGTACAACCCCAAATGCAATCTGGAGTCTTTATAAATGTTTATTTTCCTTCCCTTTGTGATCTCCAGGATGCGGGTTAGAGCGATGATCTCTACCTTTTGTGCAGAGGTATCTGTTGGCAAGGGTCCAGATTCTATTACCTCTTTGCAGGCGGTAACTGCATACCCAGCATGTCACTTTCCACTGACGATGTAACTGCTCCCATCAGTGAACCAGGTTTCTGCATCATCCAGCGGGGTGTCTTTCAGATCTGGGCGGCTGGAGTAGGAGGCTTCGATAGTCTCCAGGCAGTCGTGGTGTACTGGCTCCCCTTGAGTCTTATTAAGAAAAGAAGCTGGGTTGATAATGTTGGTTACCACTATCTCTACATCGTCTTGTTCTACCATGATGGCTTGGTATTTCAGGAACCTTTGTTGGGAAAGCCAGTGCCCGCCCTTTACTTCCAGGACTACAGACACTGTGTGAGACACCAATACAGTCATTTTCTGGCCCAAGGTGAATTTTCATGCTCCCTGAATATTCAGCACCACAGCTGCAATGGCCCTGAGGCATCTCGGCCATCCTTTGGGTGTTACATCTAGTTGCTTGGAGAAGTAAGCAACTGGTCTCTGGTACGGACCCAGGTCCTGGGCCAGTATCCCCAGGGCAATTCCCTGCTTCTCATGGAAAACAGGAAGACCGGTTTATTCACGTTTGGGAGTCCGAGAGCCAGGGTCGACATTAGAGCATTCTTCAGCTGGTGAAAGGCTTGTGTGGCCTCTTTTGTCCACTGGAGGTCTCTGTTCCCGTTTGTTATGAGCCCATACAGAGGTTTCACAAGCAACCCATAGCTGTGTATCCATAGTTTGCACTATCCTGTCATTCCTAAGAATGTTCACAGCTCCTTCACTGTTTGAGGTTTTGGGGTTTGGCATATCGCTTCTTTGCGATCTTGCCCTAGCGTCTGTTGTCCAGCACTGATTTCATAACCCAGATAAATTACCTTTGGCTTCACTACCTGGGCCTTTTTCTTTGATACCCTGTATCCCTGAAGTCCCAGAAAGTTTAGCAGGCTTACAGTCCAGGCTATGCATGCCTCTTTTGTCCGGGTGGCTATGAGGATGTCATCCACATACTGCAATATCTTTCCTTCTTCTGGGGGAGCCTCCCAGGAATCCAGATCTTTGGCAAGTTGCTCCCCAAACAGGGTAAGAGAGTTTTTAAATCCCTGAGGCAATACCATCCATGTAAGCTGGGATTTACACCCACTTTTGGGGTTTTCCCATTCAAATGCAAAAATTTTCTGTCTGTCCTCATGGATACAGAGTCAAAAGAAGGCATCTTTCAAGTCTAAAACCGTAAACCAAGTTAGCTCAGGTGTTAGTCACGTTAGAAGAGTGTATGGATTTGCGACCACGGGATAGAGATCCTCAGTTATTTTGTTGACAGCCCTTAGATCTTGGACTATCTGATATGACCCATCAGGTTTTTGGACTGGCAAAACGGGAGTGTTGAACTCAGACGGGCACTCCTTTAACAATCCTAATTGGAAAAAGTTGTCAACTATGGGACTAATTCCTTCCCTATCTTCCTTTTTCAGGGGGTACCGTTTAATTCTAACTGGTTGTCTTCCCTCCTTGAGTTTGATTAATATAGGAAGTGCATTTTTTGCTCTCCCTGGTACATTGGAGGCCCACACTCCAGGAAATACTTGATTTATTATTTCGTTGCTAATTTCTCCCTCTGTTTGAATGGCTGTCAACATTAAACTTAATGCCTCTATGTACTGCTCATCATTTACCTCCAGAATAACCTCCCCATTTTTAAATTTAGTGGTTACTTGTAATAGTTCTAACAAGTCTCTCCCCAGAAGTTGTCATGAGGAGCTGGGCAGATATAAGAATTTATGAATGCCCCATTGCTTTTGAAGTCTATACTTTAATGGCTTGCAAAAATATGCTTTTTCAGGTTGGCCAGTTGCTCCTATTACTGTAATGTAGTACTTCCCCACAGGCGCCAAAGTTTTATTCAAGGCTGAATATGTTCCCCCTGTGACAACCAGAAATTCCACTTCTTTCCCTTTTCCCCCCAGTTTCAATTTTATAACCAGTGGATCTTCTGGGGTGAGATCTACTGGTCTTCCTCAAGCTTCTTTCAGATGTGCACTTTTCCCTTTTCCCAGTCTCCCTTTTCCTGGAAGGCCACCCCTTCTTCATTCTGGGCATTGATTTTTCCCGTGACCGTATTTCTTACAGATCGCACACTGATCTCTGCCCAGCCAGGATGGGCCTTGTCTGGGTGGTCCCTGTCTATGTCTTTCTCTCTCTCTCTCACAACAGCTACAGACTTCCTCACTCCTTACTTATATCCTTCTTCCCAGTTACTAAAAACTCTCCATGCCTCATCCAAAGAAGTCCCTAAGTTCCTCCCATCTGTCCCCCAAAGCTTTTGAAGTTTACGTCTTATATCACCTGTAGGCTGCCCCAAGAATAAATTAACTAACTGCTGTATCCCTACTTCAGACCCAGGGTCCAGTGATGTGTGACGGCGCATGGCATCTCTTAATTTTTCGAGGAATTCGGATGGTGACTCAGAGGGCCTCTGCCTGATTGCATATAAGGCTGACCAATTTATAGTTTTGGGGATGGCTCTTTCCATCCCCTTTGCGATCCACTCCTGATAGCTTTCTAACTTTCTCAATTCTGCTAATCTGTTTGGATCCCACTGTGGGTCTTGGAGTGGGAAATAATCTTTCACATCAAGTTTTTGGGTTTTATAATAATCTTCTGCCAGATCCCCTGCCGTTTTTATAATTAATTGTTTTTCTGTCTCGGTCGGTGCATCCAATAATAATTGCATATCACTCCAGTCTGGATTGTGTTGTTTTATTATATATTGCAGATGTTTAATTGTCTTAATTGGATCACTGTGGTAATTTTTAGCAACATTTTCCCACTCCGATCGATTGTGGAGAAGGGAACTTTAACCAATACCACTCCTCCCTCTGGTCCCACTGCCTCACACAGAGGTGCCTGTAGTATGTGTCTGTTGTCTAGTCTGGTGCACGATCAGAAGAGTGTCTGTAACCTCTGAGTCCACATCCTCATCCCTTTCTTGTGTTATGCGGGGAAGCTAAAGCAAATTGTCTGCCAGATCTTGTTCCTGGACCACAGTTTGTTAAACCTTATCTGATTTTGTACATCTTTGCTCTATCCTACACGCTGAACAACACCGCTTAAGCCTTCCTCTGTTCGTCTTATTCTCTTTCTCCAGGGCCAATACCAGAGCGTCAGGTGGAGTCCTGATCCCACAGTTCTTCTGCCATTCCAGGTGATTTCGAAAGAAGAAAAACATATCAGCATATGATACCTCTGTCCACTTTCCTCCTAAGAAACAGCGAATTGCAACAGCATGTTATAGTCCAAAGTTCCACTAGGTGGCGACCTCGCGCCATCATCCAATTTATATAATGGCCACCAGTCTTTGCAGAACCTGATCTCTCTTGTTCTCAGTTCCTCCACGTCCAGCAATATCTTTCTAATGTGCAGTAATACAGCCTAGTAGACTAGCTTTAGGGATCTCTTTACTTTGTCCAGTTCCCATTATTTCCTTCTTCTTGTTCTGTCCTGTTTCCACCCAAACTTTTCCTCACACAATTTCACTGTCTCTTCCCAGTACTCTTCCTACACACAATCCCAATTTGTGGGCACCCAATGTGACTTTCCACACAACAACCTCAGAGTTTTAGGCTCAATATCAACTTGATTAGGATGATTTTTCATTTCACACGTGGGGCATATGCCCTGCTGGTTATTAGAGCAACAATACCAACTTCTTTCACAATCTCCACACTGCAATAAAACCCACACCAGATGCCAATCCCTTGATCCTCTGACAGCTCTAATCTCCCACAAGCTATCCCATTCACCTCCCCTGGAATACTCAGGGTCAGTACTGCCGGTTTTTCCCAGTCCAAGGCCAGCAATATCCCTGCAGATGTTTTGTATATTCCTTCTAGATAGACCCATTCATTCCCTCTTTCTCTCCAATGATTCATTGGGTCAATCGATTCCCAGGGATCAAGTCCAAATCACTGCTGAGGATAGACTCCTTCAATTTGTCTATCCACGGTTAAAACAAATGCTAACCACTTTGCATTCAAGCACAACACTCCTTGCTCACACTTGGATTTTCCCCACACTGACCCCAGTCTCTTCACTTTTCTCCAGCCGCTTCAGTCGCCCGAGGTCAGAAACATGGATAGAGCTCCACAATCGCTCCGCACCTCTGGTGCGTTTCACTTGCTCATTCACTCACTGAACACAGTCAATGATTCAACATGTCCGGACTTAGCATTCACACAAAATAGATGCAAAACAAAGGTTTGCTCGACTTACCCCCAGAGTCGCTACCAGGCTGCTCTATCAGCTCAGCGAACCCCCCCCATCAGCCACACTATCGGCGAGAGATTGATTCCCCCTCCCTCTGTCTCCGGCCCCCTCCTGGCCAGCTGCTTGCAAGCCCACTGAGACTGTGCTGTGTGTCAGACATCTCTGTACGACTTATCAGCAGCCCTTTCCTTGATATTTAATGCATACCTTTATCTGCAATGCCAGCAGGTCATTGTCTGTCTCCGCGGTGAGCGAACCGAGGTTCAGGGACCCTCCTGGGAAGGTCCTGGGGGTGCGCCAGGGAATCCGCTCCTTGGCTGCTCCCATGGCCAGACAAAGATTCTCCTGGCTGGCTCACCAAAATGATATGCGGAAAGAAAACTTGATAACTCACAGAGGAAGTTATAAGAGCAGGTTTGAATTTACTCAGCACTGAGGTACATATGGGTAAGCTCCTCCAAAGACATGCATACCCCGAAGACTTTCCCCTCTCCTTTTATTCTTTACAAAGTAGGGTTACACAATACACCTAATACATATTCATTTCCTAACTCTGCCTGTCCCTGCTTCATATTAAAATTAGCTCCGCGCCTCTTTGTGGCTGCACACTGCTCATTGTTGGTCACTTTGGTGGTTGTCTGGGGGACTTTGGGATGAAATCAGAGGTTTACTCCTCAGTTTTGACGAGATGAATAACGAGGAATGGGAGCACCATGCCTTGAGATGATTTATTGCTCAAGTAAGCCAGATAACATTTCAGTCTGAAGGTGTGAGGTTTAGAGGAGCAACAAGTCAGCCATAGCTCAAGGCAGTCACAGGTTTCTTCTTCACACAGCAGTATATAATCTTTTGGTCCAATAAACAGTTGATACGAAATTTGTTTCTACTTATTAACCTATCACCTTTGCTTAATTTTGCTGCACTGCCTCTCTCTTAGCCACTAAGCTGACAGGTCACATACTCATACACACACCTCTATTACAGTTTCTAGATCTCTAACCTACTCTATAAATCACACTATTACAGTTCAAACTTCAAACTATTTTACTTAATATAATTTCTTACTTATAACTATAGAGACATAAGTTTATAATATCTCTATCCATTGTCTGTGTACCTTCATCATTACATTAACCTAAGCTCTTTCTAAGGCTACAGATTGAACCCTTCAGAATCTGTAGAATTTTCCATTTTTTCCATTTCCCACAAGTTGAACTTTTCACCTCGTATCCTTACTCATGTTCCTTTTAGTCCTTTGACCACCTTTGGAACTTTGATACCATTTCTTCCGGCTTAGGGGTCCAAAGAATCTCATTATCCTGTGGTGCCTTTGTCCTTGCATCCTGTTTTTGTATTCTAGCTCTTCATCTTATCTTGTAGTCTTGGTCCCTTCTTGCTCTTGTGGGAGCAGTAAGCATTCCGTAGGGGTTGGCAGCCCCCTCTTCTAGTCAAAGCACTTCTTTATGCTTGATTCCTAATTCTTAATTTCTGTTTCACACTGGCTAACCATAGCAACTCTACTTATATACTTTTTCTATAGCATTGGTCAAATATATATTTATAAAGATTATACATATTCAAATATTTCTTTCAACTCCTTTACATGTTCTGGGAATTCTTTAGCTTGGTTCGACCCCTGACTCATCTTTTTAGAGTATGTGCAGTAATCGTGGATGTGATTTTCAGTTGTGCCTCACTTCTGTGGTTTCAGCAGGCAACAGTGATTGACAGTCAAAGGGTCAATGGCAGGAGTCTTTTACATCCATTCCTCAAATGTTATCTGACCATGAAGACAGTTTTAGCTATTTCCACAAGTACTTTAAATCAGCATCAGCTATTTCACAAATTTATCTGAGTTATTCTCACTATTGTCAGCTATTACAAAAATAACAGCAGTAGTTACAACTTCATCTACTTCTGCAAAAGTTAACATTATAATGCACAACACATAGCACCCACTTTAATATTTTGTGAAAGCCTAAACTATATGTTTATCACACTAAAATATACAAGTGTGCTGGTTTTGCATTGATTGACATTTGGGTAAGAAGTAAGAAACTACCCACAGAAGTGATTTCTCAGAGACAACCTGCTGGGAGATTCCTCTGTGCCTGGGAAAGGCCAATAGCTAGCTAGTTCTGAGAACTGACAACATTATGAAGCATTTAGAAATTAGATCCACCTCTGTGAGATCCACATTTTAAAAACAGCAAGCCTGGGAAATCTCTCTTAGCATCCAGCTTCAGAAGGTAACTGAACTCTGGTGAGGCTGGCCCTGCTCCCCCACGGCCTGTGTGGCCTGGGGAAGGGGGGGCCGGTCCAGACCCCAGCAGCCCCTGGGTGGGGCATGGAAGATGCTGGGCCCTGGCCCCAGGCTGGGCCGGGCCACAGCTGCTAACATCTTGCCAACACTAAGCCCCCCCAGCCCGCACCAATGGCCCCAGGCTGAGCCAGGTCCACCCGCCCTCCAGTGGCTGCCTGAAAATCTATTGTCATGACTGCTGCAGCCGCTGCCCATGACCATCTGCAGGCCTGGCAAGATTTAACCCTTTCAGTGTACAGATAAGACCTGCAGACCACAATTCTCCCTTCGGGTGAGAGAAAAAGACAAAGTGATTTTGAGAGACCGCCAGCTTATTCACCAGCCTTCACAGAAGTAAACATGAACACCGTTTATTTCTATCTTTAGCACACCTTTTATAGGGTTTTACAGGGTCCGCAGGCAAAGCAAGCTACTATTGGCTAACACACACAGGTTTACATTTTTTCTCCTACACACAAGGATATTGTTTTGCTTTACTCTCTCTTCTGCAGGAAGGTTTCAAGGACTTTAGCCTTTAATATCACGACTTATTTCAAAGGCTGGTTTGTGCATACAGGCCTTTACTAATATATAAAATATATCAACAAAGTGAGGACACGTAGAAGACAACGTGAAGACACTGAGGTCAGTGAAGATTCAAGCCCTAGATCGAAGGTGAATGAGGAGATGCCTTAGTTTTGGGCTGAAAAATTCTTTTAATAAGGCCATGGAGATGGACAATGATACACTGAAATATCCCCTTTAATTCATGAGACAGTATAGGGGGATGAATTATTCAAACTGTAGATGTGAGCAGAGGCATCCATTGATAAAGCCAAGCAGATGTTGTAGTAGCTGTGATCCCATGAGAAGCTTGAACAGAGAGAGAGAGAGAAAGAGAGAGAGATGAGAGTGATGAAGACTCTTTGCCCCCAGGGAGAGAAGAAGAAAACCTCTGTTCCCAGAGATGATCACAGAGACAGATGAAGACAACTTTTGCCTTTGAACAACTCATCCTTAAATAATACCCCATGAGTTTATGGCCCATGGACACAGTTGTAGGAAGGCTGTGAAAATGGGAGGAATTTAATGATGGCAGAACTTTTCCTGGGCAGCTGCTATTCATGGAAATGAAAAGCCATGAAAGAACTGTTTCTTGTGGAGAAATCTCCATGGCATGGCAAGAGAAAACTCCTCTCCCTACAAGAACTGATGAAAGACTATTGTAGAGTTAGTAACCGATTTAACATCCCAGGTTTTGTCTCTACATTGTCAGCTGGGAAAAGAAAGAAGTTGGGCAGGGGGAGAAAAAGTGTTTTGGAGGTTTTATTCTGATTCTCCTTATTCCTTTTGTTCTATTAATAAAGTTTCTTTATACCTTTTAAGTTTTGAGCCTGTTTTGCCCTTCTCCTAATCCATATCTCACAGCAAGATATGAGTAAGTGCACTGGTGATTTTTGTCCAGTGCTGAAATCCATCACATTATTTAGTGCATTAGCCAGGAAGCTCAAATTGGAAAATCTAAACCACTAGAACAAGCTACACAGGGACCAGTGCATTGGCCACAAAAAAGCTGACAAATTATCCTATAGCAAAAGCATTTAAAAGTGATTACAAACTCTACTATATAAAAATCATTGTCATTAATAATAATTTGCAAAAGCCAAGACATAATAGCGAAAGCCAATAACTACCTAGTTATTTACAACACCAGGGTTGAACAAGTAAAATCATAACCCTTTACCTGAACAAATTCACAAATGCAAAAGTTAGAATGATTTTTAATTATTATCAACTGACCATCTACAACTACATAGTCACAAAGTATTCTCAAGCAAACTCGTCCCTTGCCTATATACACAAGCATGGTTTCTGGGCTGTCATCTGGTCAAATCTCAAAATGACACGTTTTGCTCGGTTTCAAGACAAATGACTTGAGCCTTTATTGATGTCTTAAGTTGCAATGCAAGATGTAACTAAAGTATGTATTCTATTACCATCTGTTAAAACCAAGTGGGGCAGTGTTCTTTATCTCTTCCATGACTCATCCTTCATAATTTTGGGGAGATATCATCTAATAATGGACCAGCTGTTAAAACCAGGTAGAACAATGTTCTTTATCTCTTCCACGACTCATCCTCCCTTCAGGGAAATATCTTCTGTTAATGCGCCATTGAGTCTCACTGCATAACTGAAAAAATTACATCACCTGATTGTGAAATGCCCCATCCAGGGGGAGGAGCCAAGCATTCCTACCTAGATATAATCTGAGACTTAGAACACCACAAGCAGCCTTTTTCCACTGAATTCCCAAAAGACCAGACCCATCTACAGCACCAGTAGACCTTTGGAAGAAAACGACACTCTTCTACAAGATCATTACTTCAACAGAACTACATCTGTCACTCCAAAAAGACTACAGCCACCATTTAAGCAGACTGCAACTAACACCCTGACCAACAGGGAGTCAGGTTGTATCCTGTCAGTGTTTTTTTTTTGTACGACTACATTTTTATTTTAATTTTCCTAGTAAAGAACTGTTATTCCTATTCCCATATCTTTGCCTGAGAACCCCTTAATTTCAAAATTAAAATAATTCAGAATGACAGAGTTTACATTTTTCATTTCAAGACAGGGTCCCATCTTCCTGAGCAGACAGCTATCTTTCAAACCAAGAAAACTGTATTTTATTCACAGATGAACTATTGTTCCTGTACAATGCATGTGTCAACATCTATAGTTTGCCTTTTGTTTTCTTTTTTATGGGTCCATATCCTATGTTCCATACGGTACAGTATAGTTCCATTGTGAGTTAATCCTAAGGCAATGATGGGATAAATTTCATACACCTTAGAACTAAACACTGTTAACACAAAGGCAGTGACCATATCATTGTTTGGGCTTGTCATGGGATAGCTTTACCTTTAACGTGGTTTTGAGAGCTAAGAAAGTTGAAACTGCTGGTGGCTGATGGGAGTTTTTTCTCCTGACCAATTATCAGTCATTTCTAAAATTGACAGCAGTTTCAACCATTAAAAAGTGAATTCAACCTGTGAACACCCCCTTAAGAAGTACAGTCAGAGCTCTCTTGTCCTCTTTTGTTTCCGGCTTTTGAGAAGGTAACAAGGCTCTGTCGAGCTTCCTCTCTCCCCCCCCCTCCCCCTCGGCCGGATAAGGCCGCAGAAGACGGAAGGGGGGGGGGAGGAAAGGAAAGCAGAGCTGGCAGCCTGGTTTAGTTTTCAAGTTCTGTTGCTGGACTGAAACCTGACACCATGAACTTTTGCAGTTTTCTAAAGCTTTTAATTCTTTTACTACCTGGATAAAACGTACAGATTACTCCTTTTTCCCAGAAAGACAGAGAAAGAGAGACAACCAACATGAAGAAAACATTATAGAACCACCAAAAACAGTGAGGAAAAGAGTTAAGTTTTAAATAAGAGAGAGAGAGAATAAGAAGATGCTTTACAGCTGAAATATCTTTCTGTTAAAACTATGGAGATGGACAATAGTAGTTTAAAAAGACTCCTTTAATTCATGACAGAGTATTGGGAGGAATAAAGTATTCAAAGTGTGGATTTTGAGCAAAAGAGAGAGTACTTGTGATACAGTGAGTTGCTGGAACTGGGTAAAGATTTTGAAGCCTTAGGGGCAAAGAGAAGACTGTTTTCCAGGAAAGCTCACAAAGACAGATGAAGAAGACTTTTGCCTTTGAATAACTCATCCTTAAAATGACATCCCTAAACTCATGGCCCATACACACCTCAGAGTGGTGTGAAATGGGAAGAGAAAAACTGATGACAGATTTCCGGGCAGCTGACATCAGAGCAATAGAAAACTATAATAGAAATAGTTTTCTTGTGAGAAACTCCATAAGTTAGCAGAAAGAGACTTCTGTTTCTCTATAAAGACTGATAAAAAGACTGTAGCAAGAATTACGACTGTTTTTAACAACCAAAGTTCTAAAGTTTTTTTTGTCTCTATGTTGTCATGTGTACAAAGAAATGATCAAGTAGTGGGAGATAAAAGAGTATTCTAGAAGTTTATTCTGGTGTTCTTATTCTTGTAGTTTGTTAATAAACTGTCTTTATTCCTTTTAAGTTTTAAGCCTGTTTTGCTCTTGTTCTAATCCATATCTCACAGCAAGAAATAAGTAATTTTTTTAGTTACCAGTTTAAAACCATGACAGGGCTATAGGTAAAATTCACCAAACTCAGTGGCATTATCCCAAATTATCTTTCTAATCTCAGCAGGCAAGATACCATTTTCATCTTCCTGTCATAGGTTATACCTACAATTGGGTTTGAGTACAACCGGGAACTAAACAAACATTGCCTTGAGTGGTTCAATGGTGTCAGCAATGAATTGATGGTCCTTTTCATTGGTTTCCTCCAATCTGGATAATATCATAGAATCATAGAATGGTTTGCGTTGGAAGGGACCTGTAGTGGATTGGTGCTGGTCAGATGCTAAGCACCTACTGAAGCTGCTCTCTCACTCCCCTCTGCAGCTGGACAGGGGAGACAATTTAATGAAGGGTTCATGGGTTGAGATAAGGACTGGGACAGATGGCTCACCAAACACTGTCATGGACAATACAGCCTCAACTTAGAGATATGAAGTGAATTTATTACTTACAAAATCAGAGCAGGATAATGAGAAGTAAAATAAGACCCTTAAAAACACCTTCCTTCCCCCCACCCCACCCACCTTCCCAGCTCTACCTCCCTCCCTAGTGCCACAGGGAGACAGGGAATTGAGGTTATGGTCAGTTCATCATGTTTTTTCCGCTGCTCAGGGAGAGGTGTCTTTCCACTGCTCCAATGTGGGGTCCCTCCTATGGGAGATAGTACTTCATTAACTTCTCTAACATGAGTCCATCCCACAGGCAAAAGTCCATCCCAAACTGCTGCAACATGGGTCACTCTTCAGTGGTGTGCAGTCCTTCAAGGACAGGCTGCTCTAGCATGGGGTCCTCTCTCCATGGGTCTGCAGGTCTCTGCCAGGACCCTGCTCCAGCATGGGCCTCCCTCAGGATCACAGCCTCCTCCCAGGCATCCACCTGTTCTGGTGTGGGTCTCCTCCACAGGATGCAGGTGGATCTCTGCATCCCCATGGTCCACTATGGGCTGCAGGGGAACAGCTGCTTCACCATGGTCTTCCCCACAGGCTGTAGACACCTCCTTCCGCTCTGCTGAGGTTTAGGATTTTTCTTATTGTTTCTTTCTCCCATAAAATTTTGTCCCACCTGTCGCTAAAAAACAATAATAACCAATACATAGGAGAGACAAAAGTTGTCAAGCTCAGGGCAGGAGGGCACCTGGCTGCACTTCTCTTATCTGAGGGTTTCTCTTGGAGGGGCAGAGACAGCGCAAGAATTGGGCTGAGGAAAAGGGGGTTGTGTGCAGCTCCTAGCTCTCTCTCACTTGTTTTTGGAGGAGGATGGTTGAGCTGCTGCTTGTGGGGGGGTGGAATTGCTGCCCCTGCCAGAGCCCAGGCCTGCCCTGTTTACCCCTGCTGAAGCAGTAATATCACGGACAAAGGACTCTCCAACTATTTAAAGTTAGAAAGTAGTATGTTTTATTATAGCCGGGCGGCACATGGAGTCACCTCTCAAAGACGTGCACACCCCACCACTGCCCCTTGTTCCCTATTTCTTCCCTCAAGAATTACATATGCATAGGATTACACAACACACCTGTCATGGTTTTAAAGCATTAGCTAAAAAATCACTAGAAAACTTAATCATTTTTTGTTGTGAGATATGAATTAGAAGAAGGGAAAAACAGGCTTTAAACTTAAAAGGAATAAAGAAAGTTTATTAACAAAACTACAAGAATAAGAAACCAGAATAAAACCTCCAGAAACCCTTTTTCCCCACTACTCAACCATTCCCCTTGTTCACATGACAACACAGACAAAAAAAAAAACTGGTGGTTAAAACAGTCCCAACTTTGCTATAGTCTTTCATCAGTCTTTGTAGAGAAAAAGAAGTTCTCTTCTGTCAATCTATGGAGTTTTTCACAAGAAAACCATTTTCTCATGGCTTTCTATTTCTCTGATGCCAGCCGCCCGGAAAACTCTGCCATCAGTCTTTTCCTCCCATTTCACAGCACTCTGAGGTGTGTTCATGGGCCAATAGGTCAAGGGGTGTCATTTTAAGGATGAGTTATTCAAAGGCAAAAGTTCTCTTCATCTGTCTCTGTGATCATCTCTGGAAACAAGTTTTCTCTTTGTCTCTTAAGGGCCACAAATCTTCAATGACTATTACTTCTCCTTTTTTGCTCCAGCATCTCATAGGATCATGTAACTTTTCTCTAAAAACTCTTTTTTTTGTTTCTCTTATTCTGCTGCATTTCTTCAGTATTTTTCTTTCTCTTCCTGGATTTCTCAGCCTTCTTTGGACTGAATTCTTTTGGGATCCTCCCTTGTGGGGAGCCCGGCTTATCTTAGTTCTTATGATTTGAAGAAAACTCCCGAGCTGGTTAGAATCTCGTTTCTCGTGTTTATTAAAAGGTCATCACAAAACTTGGCAGGTCTTTCTAGGCTGGCTGCACAAGGTTAATTCTTTGTAATCTGGTACATTTCTTTCTTCATATGGTACAAACAAGGCCTTGTCGCGCACTTTGTGTCTGATGCATAAAATGGCCCTGAACTACGCAGTTCTTTTATCTTTATACTTATTTTTACCCAATTAACAATAGACACGTATATTATTTTTCTTAATGACCCAATGACCCATCTTCTGTATGCTGCACTGTGGCATTTTCTAACCAATCACTTACTATTACCCAAAAACCTCTAGAAGAAGAACATGAAGAAGAAAGAAGGGACAAGGGACAACACCTTAAATCCTCCATCTTGTCTCTTGTTCTCTAAACTAACTTTTTCACCCAGTGATTTAAGAAAATTTTCTAATCTACATACTTACACTTTTAGCTTTTTCTATCTAACTTTAACATTTGTTCTCATGTATCACCATGAAAACATGCTCATGAATTTCATGTTATATGAAATTCAGTGTTTTTCTGGATCTTATAATTAAGTATCAGAAACAAGGGCACACACTCTGTATTCCAGACTCCAAGAGATCACAATTACTTCACCATTTGCTTAGATCCACACTTTGAAATACTCCATTTCACCCAAAACACTCTGTCATGAATTCAAGTTTTTTTTCAGAACACTACTGTCCATCTCCATAGTTTTAGCAAAAGAATATTTCAGCTTATTAAAGCATCTCCTTATTTCTCTCCCCCATCTGAAGCTTAATTCCTTTTTTCACTGTCTTTGATAGTTTATGTTGCCTCTTTATATGTTGATCACTCTCTCTCTTCCCCTCTCTCTGGAAAAAAGGATTAATCTTCAAGTCTCATCTGGGTAGTGAGAGAGTTAAAATCTTGCCCAGGCCTTGTGGATGGTCCTGTGATCTCTGCCAGGGCAGCAGCTGGAGCTGTCTGCAATGGAACATTTTTTCCATGGCTGTTCTGGGGGAGTGTGGCCACTATCTCAGCACGCCACAGGCCAATAGCTTTCCCTCCCCTTACTCGGCAGTCTCTGGCGAAACTTGGCAGTGGCAGAAACTGCAGCCAAGCCAGGGACCGGCCTAGCCCAGCAGGCCTGCTGTACAAGGCCCAGCGAGCCCTCCGAGAAGGGGGTCCTGACACTTCACAGTCTCCATCCCCCCCGGGAACCGCAGAGCTCCGGCCAGCCCCACTCCCCCCATGGCCTTTATCGGCCTGGGGGGGGGGGGGGGGAAGGAGGCTGAACTGGAGCCCTGTTACCTCTTCAAAGCCGGAAACCAAAGAGAGCAAGAAATTCCTGGGCTTATGTCTTAAGGTGGTGTTCACAGGTTGATCTCACTTTTCAATGGTCAAAACTACTGTCAATTCACAGAAATGGCCCATTATTGGCCAGGGGGAAAACTCCCATCAGCCTCCAGCAGCTTTCACTTCCTTAGGTGTTTCCCTTTGTTTCTTAAATGCCAATCCATCACAACTCCTAACACATATTCATTGCCTAACTCTGCCTGTTCCTGCCTTTTATGGTAATGAGCTCCATGCCCCTCTGGCCATGCTCAGTTTTTCTTTTGTAATGGGTTTGGGGTATTTTTTAATAAAATCTTCCTCGGGCTTGAACTTTTTAACTGTCTTGTTGGCAGCTCTCCTGGTTCTCTTTGACATAGTTCAGATTCCTTGCCTGCAAGTGCAGACATAGTTCTTTCCTTTCCACATTAGTCCATCCTTCTTGTCTCCTTCTACAAACACAACTTAAGAAAAGTAAATTATATATATCCTTGGGCAATTAATTTCATCTTGGCAATCATTGACTACATTGCCTTCTTTCTACAAGCAAAAGATATGTAACTTTGCTTCTGTCAGGAAAATTAATCCACAAACACCAGAAGTTTATGTCCAAAAAGGAGACAGAGGAGTCCTTTTACTTTATTCAAATAAAGGGAGAGGCCATGGGGCATTCCCCTGGGGTCTCTCAAATTTTTGGAGGGTGCAGCCTCCTTTTTATCCTAATTTCCTGGCCTCATGTCCCTTTCTTTCTTTCCCCATAGGCTGAGGTACTTGAGAGGTACAGACTTCCTGGAATGCCTGATACCTGAGATAACCCCCCCCCCCAATGCATAATCCCTTCTTAATTCTTAACTCTTATGGAATTTTATGGTGCTTCCCCAGCGTCTCTTTCATCTTTCAGTGGAATCCATCCCATTGTTTCTGTTATCACTCCATGATAATTTCATCTTATCAGCAGATCTATATGGATGCTAACTATGAAACAGGGAGCACAGTGCCTAGGGAATAGCAGGCTGCATAATTTTCTCAGTCTCACCTGAGAAAGTGGCCTGGGAAATCATAAAGAGGAATTAAAACAATCCTCAGAGATAGAAGACAGCCTTGCAGGTGCTGTTTGTCAGTTCCTTGTTTTCTTGCAAGAGAAAGTCGAGGGGTGGTGTACACCACTGACCAATGATGGTGATGTGTTAGTTTACTAACCAATAAGAGTTTTACTTTTCTGTACTTTCATGTATCGGTCTATAAAAGAAGATTTGAAGTAATAAATGAGATAGGAACTCTCCTGTTCGACTCACAAGAGAGTCTGTGTCGTTCTTCTCGCTGTTCCCAATAGAGCGACAGATCCACAGCTTGTTTGTAAAGACAAACCTGTCATTCCTCTCACTTCTAACTACCCACATCTAGTAATCATTAACTACCTATATTGCTCCTACCTTAGATTTTTGTATGTTTCTTTTACCTTGAATATTCTTATGTTTCTTCTATTCTAGTTAAAATCTTAATTTCCTAATTTTCTTAACTCACTGCCATATAGGTGAGCTTTTGCTCGTGAGAGCAGACATTGAACTGGAACTTTATTGGCACCCTGCCTCACTGGAAAGGACCCTTGTCATCTGTTTGGGTGCCACAGGGAAAAGACCAGGACCCCGACCCTGTCCTGGAGTGACTTTATGATACTAGTATCCCAAATCGCCTAGTTTATGTTATACATTAAGTTCTGCACCTTTAAGACTGGCTCTGAATGGGAAGGGAGGAGAAGAAGAAACACGCAGTTTGTGTTGAAAAAAAACATCACTCCCCCAGATCCTGCTCCTAGACTGTAGTGTCTGCAGCACGGACAGACAGCGAGACAGAGCTTCTCTTTGGCTTTTAGTTAGTTTTAGTTAACTGAGGCAGAGGAGTTCCCTGGACTTTTTTTTCTTTTTTCTTAGATCTCTTCAAACCTGCTCTAGACTGAAAAACACCCAGACAAACCCTGGGAGCTCACTCCTGTGGCCCACTGGGGCCTGGGCCTCGGCAGTGTCGGAGAGACTGAAAAGAACCTGAGCAAGCCGAGCTACACCACATGAAAAGGACTTTTCTTCCTAGATTTGCCATCCCATAGAACAGTGAAAAATGTTATTGTATAATATTATTTAATTTCTGTTAAATAAACAGTTTTTTCCACTTCTCTCCAAAGAAATCTCTTTTACCCAAACCCGTTAAAGAGAAGGGTCGTTTCAATTTTACTTTCCTGGGGGAACCCCATTTAAAAGGTCTCTCCTAAATTTACCCTAAACTAAGACAGACCCCCTCCCCCTTCTCAGAGGGCATGTCACCCCAGCTGTTTGCCGCAGCTGCTGCTGCGGAGCCCGCTTGCCACTGCCCAGCTCCGCTGCTTTCTGCCGCTGCTTGGGGCTTTTTTGCTGCACTCTAACCTGCACCCCCTGCCTGCCGGGACACCCCGCACTCCCTATTACGGCTGCAGAGGTTCAGCTACTTCTTGCTTGCTACCCCGGGTGAGCCTGTCCTGCCGTTCCAGACACTGATCCAAGGTTCCTGCTACAGTCCATTTTCACCACTCAGCCCGTCTGCCATTACCACGCGAGGGAGATGCAACTGAACCCTCACCACAGCGCCCCCTGCAGCCGCTGGGGAATCATCGCACCTGCCCTTCCCAGCTGGGAGCCACCAGCACCACTGCCAGCTGTGACCATAACTACACCAAAGGATAAAGTGCCTGCAGCCGAAAAGACTGTTACTGGGTTCCTGCTTTTGTTTGTTGTTGCTGCCATTGTTGTTGTTTGTTTGCCTTGTTATACATATATACACTAGTAAAGAACTGTTATTCCTTTCCCTGTATCTTTGCCTGAAAGCCCCCTAAGTTCAAAATTATTATAATGATTTGGAGGGAAGGGGGTCATATTTTCCATTCCAAGGGAGGTTCCCGCCTCCCTTGGCAGACACCTGTCTTTCAAACTGACACCCTCCTTCTCCACTGCCCTTGCTGTCTGCAGAGTTGTTCCTCTCACATGTTCTCACCCCACTGTGTCCACAATTACAACTGCACAAAAACTTTTTTTTCCCCTCATCTTCTTGAATATGTTATCACAGAGGCATCACCACTATTTCTAATTGGCCCAGCCTTGACCAGTGGCACATCTGTCTGGAGCTGCCAGGGATTGGCTCTGCTGGAGTGAAGAAGCAGTCACCAACATGAACATCATATTCTTCCTGGTGGACTCCAGATGCTGATGTGAAAAACGAGGTTCACATAATTTTTTTATAAAATTTAAAAGTTTAATAAAAAGACAATTAGGAGATAAAAATAAAATAAAGTGTACAAATACAGCTGGATGTCTCTGCATTCAGCCAAGAGAGCACACCTACTAACAAAGGATTGTCCCTTAAAAACAGAACCCTACTACATATCCATAAATTCTCATACATATTCATACATTCTTATTAGGATCTTTGGTGTTCTTCTGTTTAGTTTTCTCTTTCCCCCTTACCAATAGATCAATCTTCTTGGCACCACCAAGATTTACATTCCCTGATAACAGAAATGCAATAAATTCTTCCACCAGAACTCTGGTCACGGCAGTCTTCATCTGGATAAGATAGTTTAAGAATGCAGGGGGGTTTCTAGCTATCTTTTTCAGTCTTTGGGTTACACAAACAAAAGTAGTTTTTGTTTTAATACTATGCCATAGCCTAACATATATGTATTATACCACTATTTCTAAGTTTCATCAATAACAGAAATAAAGGAAACTATATTAATACAACAAAATTTTCTAATCTTATACATATAACATTCATTATAATGTTTGCGAGAAGCCAATAATGTGATACGCATTTATAATGCTGACAACTTGCTGTAGCGCTGCTCGCCCACCCCATTCCCCCCCACACCTTAATGAAACCACCAACTTCATAGTCTTTAGAGCTCTTTGCCTTATATTTTAATCAACTGCAAAACAATGGAATGTCAGTGGTGCTTATTTTCAATCACTGTACTTATCACAGTAATAGTACATAAGATATTTTCATGGGATTATATGAAATGTCTTTGGGTATAAAGCATCATTACAGTAATACTGCTTCATTATAAGAGACATTTTCTGGTGTTTATGAAGTATATGATCTTCTTCATTCTTGGCAGAATGTCATGGTATTGAAAAATTCTTCTGAAGGTTTCACAGAAAAACCTGGTCTCCAAATGCATGGGTGTATTGGCATAGGAGGAGATGTATTTGGGGGCAAAAGGGTTCAGTCAGATATCACTTCTAATTTTTTTTGAGGAAAGTTTAATATATTTCTGTGTTTGGATGTAAGATTGAATTATTTGAGATTTATGATTCCACATGTGTGGGAGAACATTAAGCAATTTGTACTTAATTCTTTAAATATTAAAGAGTTGGAATAATAATGGGTGGGATTCTTTTCTTGCATCTTATGCTGATTTTACTTTGGAGGAGTCAACTTGTACTGCTGCAAATGAGGAAAGGCTCTTGGAGAGTGTGGGAGAAAACTGTTTCTTCAGAGTAATGTTTAGATGAAGAAAATCCTTTCATATATTCTCCTGATGAAGATCTCTCTTAATTTTAGTTTTTTTAAAAGGCAATAGATATTAAGCTTTGTTTTAACCAATAAAAAAAAAAGAGGAAATTAATCTAAGAAGAGACTAATTCAAAACAACTAATAGATTGAGCCCTGTCATTAGTGTATATATTCCTGTTTGACTTAAGTCTTTGCAAGTTTTTCTCTAACTTATTTTCCATCTCTGTTTATTATATGCCAAACAGATGGAACCGAAATTATCCAAAGTCAGGAAGAAGGTGCAGTACAACCTCCATCCAATTGATGTTACATCTGTTCTGTTGTTTGCCTTGTTGGGGTTTGTTTTTGTTTTTTTCTTGGTCTTTTGTCTTCTCCCCTCAGTAAAGCTTTATTGGATTTATTTCTGAGCTACCATATCAGTTAACTTTTCTCAGAAGTCAATCATCTAGTTGGCCATCATTAGCCATTGAGTATCATTAACCATTCTGCGTTAGAAATAGGGTGAAGATTTGACTTACCAAAGGGATACAGGTAGTACCAAAAATGCATACCTAAGAAATAGGATTTATGTGTCAGGTTTTATTCTGTAAACTAGCAAAGTAAAAAAAAAGTGCTTTTTTATTCCTATATAGGGAGTGTTTTGCTTGATTCACAGCTGTTTCAAATAAAGGAAAAAAGTATAGACACAATTATATGCTGAATTACTCATATTTTAGTAATATGTCATTATTATATAGTTCTTAAATAGTCATCTTTTTAAAAAAAAATGCACTTAAAATTGCAAGCATTTGCTTTTAGTTTACAAAGGTATGGCTTCTGGAGGGACATAGCACATTGTCTCACTCTGAAGACCCTCTTGGTAGAACTGTGCTATGTTATTTAAAATTGTACCTGTGCTACACATTTTCCCCATTCTGAGCAGTCACTGTTAAGCCCCTGCATGGGAAAGGAGGTCAAAGTGGTTTTTATGGGATTAAAATTTTACAAATTACATCTAACCCACTTTTGTATCTAATACAGGGTTTCCATATATTTTTGTTTAGCTTCTGCAATCTATTACTTTGCTTTGAATTGCTGTTCTGGTGCCTCTTTTTTTGTTTGTGGTCTAACATAACTATTAAGGGTGTTAACTAATGTTACTGATTTTATTCCATTTCTTTGCAGGCTCCAGAAGGTGAATCTCAACCTGTTACTGAAGTGGACCTCTTCATTTCTACACTGAGAATAAAAGTATTGAATGCAGACACACAGGTATGGACAAAGAAGCAGCTTTGTAGGTCAAGCCTTGTCAGTATTATAATAATAGTCCTTTGAAATAGACCTTCCAAAATCTGACTTTCATGGAGTGTTGGCTTTTATAGTTCCATCCAAGACTTGCTGGTCAGAAATCTATGCTTGAGAACCACATAACACATGGAGTTAATCAGAGTTGTCTGACTGATTTGGCAGGTATGCTAATTGCAGTCAGCCCAAAAAATAAGGAGCTTTGTTTACATTGTACAGCACTCTTAGGCAACCTATTACCATAATATGACAAGTACCAGCTTGTCCCCAGAGAAGCCTGACATATTTGATTCTGATAAATAATTTGAAGTTCTTAGTCCTCAGCATGTTGTGTGTTCAGGCCAAGATATTCATGTCTTTGTGTTCTTTTCCACATTTTCAAAATGTACTTTTCTTTGTTTTGTTTTTTTTTTGAAAGTGAAGCTGTTGATTCCTCTTGGTCTCCCATACAAGATACTTTTCTTACGGTTTGTAGACATTTACTTAACAAATGTGTCATACTCCCACTAATTTCTTTATAAAACACCAAAAGTGCATTAAAAATCTGCTTAAAAAGCATCTGATACTGTTTTTTCTATCCCGCAGGAAATTATGATGGATCATCTTCTGAGGACCATTTCTTACATCTCGGATATAGGGAATATAGTTGTCCTGATGGCTCGCAGACGAATGCTGGAATCAAATTCACAGGAAAATGTGGAAGCATCTCATGCCTCCCAAGATGGAAAAAGGCAATACAAAATGATTTGCCACATCTTTGAGTCTGAAGATGTAAGGATTTTATCTTGCAATTTTTCTAGGAGGCAAAATGTGAGCACATCTTGACAGACTTGAAAGTCTATAGCAAATGATCCCATTTGGTTTGTTTGTTGCATAAAAATATTTCATCAAAGTAGAACTTTTTCTCTGCACAATGGAACACTGTGTTTTGTTTGAAAATTCAGTTTTTATAGAAATTGTTTTTTTTCAAGTAAATGTAATACTTTCATAAAGACAGTGAGGGGCAGATTCTAAAAGAACACTACTGCCACAGCTTACAAATGCATAATCAGGGTCTGTAAGAGTGAGCATCCATCAAGGAAGATTATTTTTATAGGGAGTTTCCATTCCCTAATATTGCCATAAGGATTGCTGATACATGCCTTAAATGAGTGTGTTAAACTTTTTTCCTTTGGTAGTGTTTCCTTCTGATTTAAATAAAGGTATCAGAAGGATTAGTTGAAATCATTCCCCTCATCCCTGCAGTGTGATCTTCTCTATTTTTCGCCCAGGTACTGAGCTTAGTCTAACAGGTCAGTAGTTTCCTGGGTCTTCCCCATGCCCTTCTTGTAAATTGGAATAACGTTGGCTAGCTTCCAGTCAAGGGGCACCTCACAGAGTCTCAGTGCTTTTGGCTGAATCCCATCAGGCCCCACGGACTTATGATCATACAGCTGTGCAACTGGCTCCTTACAATTTCAGTGTCCGTAAATGGAAAGTCACTGTCCTTGCAGTCATGGTCCTCCAACTCAGAGAATCAGGCAGCCCAAGGTCTATCAGTATTATTAAAGCATTGAACGCCTCTTCTTTTCTTCATCCCTATTAGTCAGGTGACCATCTTCAACAAGTATCAGTCCAAGAAGTAATCTCCACAAAACTTCAAGAATTTCCAAGATCTGGTTGTCACAGCAGTATCATATTCCCAGTTGATGTCTGGGAAGTTTAAATCTCCCATAAGAACAAGGGCTAATGATCCTGAAATGTCTCCCTCATTGCCTATAGAATAACTTATCATGGCTTACATCCTGGCTGGGTGATTAGTAGTAGACACCCACTACAACATCTCCTTTGTTTTCCATCCTAATAATCCTCACCTACAGGCTCTCAACCACATCATCACTAACTGTAAGTGCTGTACAGCTGGACCTCTCCCTTAAGTATACTACAACACCACCTGCCCTGCCCTGCCTATCCCTCTTGAAGTCTGTAGCCCTCCATCCCAGCACTACAATAATGGAACTCCTTCCACCAAGTCTCACTAATGCAAATGATACCATAGCTCTGGAAAATGACCATTGCTTCCAGTTCATCCTGTTTGTTTCTCATACTGTCTGTGCATTGGTGTACAAGCATTTCAGATACACTCCTGCACCCTCCATGCTCCCAAGAGCAGTGCAAACATTCCTGCTAGCAGTGCCACCCTCAGGTGATGCCATGCCAACCTTTGGCTTACCTACTGAAGTTTATTTTCATAGGGAGCTTCCATTTCCTAGTGTTGCCATGAGGATCACTGATATATGACATAAAGGGGTGTTTGGGGCTTTTTTGTTTGTTTGTGTGTTCTTTTGATATGATGATGGAGTCCAGAAGGAGTAGCTGATATTATTCCCCTCCCCCCAAAAAGCCCAATCAATAATGTTGGGGATTCCAATAGAGTGTCTTGTAATTACAAAGTCCCTTTATAATTACTCAGTTCCTGTTTAAAGTGGGTGGTGGTCATCTTCCTCTTCATTGTTATCAATTTGGGGCAAATGCCCTCTCACACAGCTGTGGGTGTCCCACTTACAGCCACTGTGCTGGGTTGACCTTGGCTGGCTGCCAGGTGCCCACCAACCTGCTTGTGCACTCTTTCTCCTCATCAGGAGGAGGAATAGCCCTTTGGTCAGTTTGGGTCAGCTGTCCTGGCTATGTCCCTTCCCAACCTCTTGCCCACCCCCAGCCGACTGGCCTTTGGGGCAGGGACAGTTGGAGAGACAGCACTGATGCTGTGCCAGCACTGCTCAGCAGCAGTGAAAAACACTGGTGTGTTATCAACACTTTTCCAGCTACCAATGCAAAGCACAGCATTGCGAGGGTGCTATGAGGAAACAACTCCATCCCAGCCAGACTCAATGTGTCCATTCACACTAGCATCTTATTGTCTATTCTTACCCAGGCCATTTTACCAAGTGTCGGGGTGCACAAGCACTCCCACAGAGGGCTGACTTGGCTGTTATCAAACCTGAAGTCCTGTCCTCATTAATTAAAACCCAAACATTTTGAGAAAGAAATATCAGTGCACCTAACTTATTGATTTTATGTAGCATGTTTTTTTAAAAAAACAATCAAACACTAAACTAAATAAGCAAGGGGGGGGGGGGAAATTGTGCACAAATACATTAAAATGAAGTTGGGATATAGAGAGTTGCCAGGCTTAGAATCAGGTTTGTCCCAAATAAAATGATCTCACACAGTGCTATCTAATCAACAAGACAGCAAATCTCATTTATTGCTCAATCCTCCAAATAACAGGATATTATGTTTCCATGGTGACCACCATGTTTATGCCAATCAGATGGTTCATATAGAAGGAGAGGAATCACTCCCATGTGAAAATTAATTCCAAGACTACAGCAGTCATGCCAATTAAGGCATCCTATTAGCCTATTTCATCCTATTATAGCCTATTTCTCCTTCTTGTAACTTGCACCTCACTCAAGCTTCACAAAGTCTTTGCAGTACAATTCAGAGTATATTAAACTAATTTATAAAAATGTAAGTGAAAATGTTAAATTCTAATTAATGCCTTAAATGCCTTCAAAAATATTTGTAAGGGCTTCCAGATGGGAAAATTTCCTTTAAGAAATGTCTGGTTTTATGTATGCGAGAACCTGTTCTGAAGGCATCATGTTCTTATAAGTTCTGTGGTTGCAGGTACATGTGCAACCTACTGCTCTCTGTTGATCTAAAAAAAGCATTGATCACTTAATAGTCTGAACATATTCTGAGGATTTTTCAGGACATGAGCATTCCTCAGTGATAGAGTAGTTCAAAAATAGCTTATAGACATTCTAAAAAATCAAAATTAGTAGGAAGAAATATAACTTGGAAAGAGTTAAGATAAAAATTGATCTGTTTGCAGCAAAGAGATTTCCACTCTAAAGAGCTTGTAAATAAAATGGAGTGGCAGAGCCTCTTTTATATATCAATCTGACATATTTCACTGTCAATCTTTTCTTCTTCTGGGACAGCTGGGTATCTATAAGAACTTACCCAGTTAAGCCAACTGTGATACACCTTAAGCCTTCAAATGGCTGATGGCCAATATGTTTCCCTGCTTGGAACTGTCCTTATCTTAAAGAAAACCCAACAACAACAATAGATTTTCCATGTGTGTCTGACACAGGATATTCAGAACAGCTCAGCTCTGAAAACATGGCCAAAAGCTGGGTGTCTAAATGGCAACTGATCTTTTCTTGGATGTCCATCTTGGTGTATGCATTTGAATGTACAAGTCCATATTTATCTCCTCTCTTCCAGCTAGTGTGCCAATCTAATGAGTTGCAGTGCACTCATCTTCTTGCCATATTGTTCTTGCCATCAAATTGTTTTGATTTGAAAGTTTGTAAAATAATGGTAAGATACCACCCACATTATCCAACTCCCATATAATTCTGTGAAATCACAGTACCATTGGTGAACCCATGGGGTGACATGACACCCACATTCAAAAGGCATTTGTACGATTGGCTGTTGCTGCCAGATGACACGGACAAAAAGTGTCCCTGGCAGTCCACCAGAGCCACAGCATCGCTTATAACCCTGTGTTTGCTACTGGTGATCAAGTGAGTTGCCATATGAATGCATTGTTCCTCATCTTTCCTACTGACTCGGTAAAACTTTGTTTTATAGCATGCTGTCCGATTCCACTACTATTTGGATCACAGGCATCTTGGATCACAACTTTCTCTGGGCTACCTGTTCCAATGTCTCAACACCCTCATAATAATAATAAAAAAAACCTTCCTTTTATCTAATTTAAACCTATCCTCTCTCAGGGGGTTGCCCCTGGTCCTGTCACTATGGGCCTTGGCAAAAGGTCTCCCTCTGTGTTTCTTATAAGCCACTGTCGTGGGTTGACCTGGGTCAGATGCCAGGCACCCACCAAAGCCACTCACTCACTCCTCTCTGTAGCTGGACAGGGGAGACAAAATTTAATGGAAGGTTCATGGGTTGAGATAAGGACCGGGAGAGATCACTCACCAGATACCATCACAGGAAAACAAAGGCTCAAATTAGAGATATGAAGTGAATTTATTACTAACAAAATCAGAGCAGGATAATGAGAAGTAAAATAAGACCCTTAAAAACACCTTTCCCCCCATCCCTCCCTCCTTCTCAGCCCTACCTCCCTCCTCAGAGGCACAGGGAGACAGGGAATGGGGGTTATGGTCTGTTCATGACCCATGGCTTCTCCTGCTGCTCAGGGAGAGAAGTCGTCTCCCTACTGCACCATGGAGTCCTTCCAACAGCAGACAGTTCTCCATGAACTTCTCTGATGTGAGTCCATCTCACAAGCAACAGCTCTCTGCAGCCTGCTGAAACTCGAGTCCATCCCACAGGCAACAGTCCTCCCCAAACTGCTGCAGTGCGAGTCCCTCTTCCACAGGGTGCAGTCCTGCAAGGACAGGCTGCTCCAGCATGGGAGCAGGGCTCCTCTCTCCACGGGCCTCCCATGGGGTCACAGCCTCCTTTCAGGCATCCACCTGCTCTGGTGTGGGTCTCCTTCACAGGCTGCAGGTGGATCTCTGCAACCCTGTGGTCCTCCATGGGCTGCAGAGGGACAGCCTGCTTCACCATGGGCTTCACCATGGGCTGCAGAGAAATCTCAGATCTGGTGCCTGGAGCACCTCCTCCCCTTCCTTCTTCACTGCCCTTGGTGTCTGCATAGTTGGTCTTCTCACATGTTCTCACTCGGCTCGTCTCTGGCTGAAATTACAACTGCACCACCACTTTTGTTTTTCTTTCTTATTAAATATGTTAGCACAAAGGCATTACCACCATCTCTAATTGGCCCAGCCTTGGCCAGTAACATGTCCATCTTTGGAGCCAGTAGGGATTGGCTCTTCCAGACATGAAGGAAGCTTCTGGCAGCTTCTCACAAAAGCCACCCCTGTAGCTGCCCTTGCACCTCCCCCTCGCGACCAAAACCCAGGCCATGCAAACCCTATACAGCCCCCTTTCAGTATTGAAAGGCTACAATAAGCTCTCCCCAGTGCCTTCTTTTCACCAGGTTGAAGAACCCCAACTGTCACAGCCTTTCTTCATAGCAGAAGTGTTCTAGCCTTCTGATCATCTTGGTGGTCCTCCTCTGGACCCGCTCTAACAGGTCCATGTCCTTCTTATGTTGCGGCCTCAGAGCTGGATGCAGTACTCCAGGTGGGGTCTCACGAGAGTGCAAAAGAGGGGCAGAATCCCTCTGCCCACACTGCTTTTGATGCAGCCTAGGATACAGGTTGGCTTCTGTGCTGCAAGCACACATTGTTGGCTCATGTCCAATTTTTCATCCACCAGTATCCCCAAGTCCTCCTCCACAGGGCTGCTCTCAATCCCACCATGTCCCACCCACTCTGTATTGATACTGGGGGTTGCTCTGACCCAGGTGCAGGATCTTGCACTTGGCCTTGTTGAACTTTGTGAGGCTATCACAGGTCCACCCCTCAAGCCTGTCAAGGTCCATCTGGATGGCAGGTATCCCTTCCCTCTAGGGAATCAACTGCACTGCTCAACTTGGTGTTGTCTGCAGACTTCCTGAGGGTACTCTCAGTCCCACTATTTATGCCATTAATGGGGATATTAAACAGTATTGGTCCCAGTATGGACCCTTAAGGGATGCCACTCGTTACTGGTTTCCACTTGGACCTTGAGCCATTGAGTGTGACTCTTCGGACGTGGCTATCCAGCCAATTCCTTATCCATCTAACAGTCCATCTGTCAAACCCATCTCTTTCAAATTTAGCGGCAAGAATGTTGTGAGGGACAGGATCAAAGCCTTAAAGAAGTACAGGTATGTAGCAATGCATCTGGACAACTTAGGCGATAGTGTGCACCAGCCAAACTGTCTGTAGAGTTTCTTATCAGCCCCCCTGGAATTTGTCAAGGCTTCTGAGACATGAACTGTTCTAAAATAAGAAAGAAGGAGCTGAGAAGCAGGAAAACAAGACCACAAGAGCCAGATAACAGAAAGGCAGTTGAACGCCTGGACTGTAACCAATCAGAAAACCTGTGGAGTGCATGCTCAGCACATGGACAGTACAGAGGCACCAATCAAGTAATGCGTGATAGCGTGAACAGTAGTTTTAGAATCTATAAATAAGTACATAATATAAACAATAAATGGCTTTTGCGCAATCATATTGGTTCATTGATTAGAAGTCCTGAGCTCCTGCACAGGTAGATGACATCTGTAGCTCTTCCCTTGTCCAGTGATGCAGTCCCTTGATTGTAGAAGGCTGCTAGGCTAGTCAGGCACAATTTGCCCTTGGTGAAATCATATTGTCTTTCTCTAATCACCCCCCTCTTCCATATATTTCAACATGATTTCCAGGACAATGTGTTCCATGATCTTGCTAGGCACAGAGGTAAGGCTGATTGGTGAGTAGTTCCTGGGGTCCTCCTCATTACCTTTTTTAAAGATAGGTGCAATATTCCCTTTTGTCTAGTCACTAGAACAGCTCACAGGGAGTGATGCAGCAGTGAGTGAAAGCTATGGAGCATCCAGTAGCTTTAGGAGCCAGAGCAGTCAGGAGCAAGTTATAGGCATAGGAGAGAGCCATATAGACCAGGTGGAGTGGGCTGGAAGCCCACTGAACTTCATTCATGAAATTCAGCAAGGACTAATGACAAGTCCTGTACCTATGGAGGAAGAAACCCTATCAACAAGACAGGTTGGTGTTGTTGCAAAGACACAGAGAGTACTTTGGACCTGATTAGCATAAGAACTTTTATAATCAGGATGCCTTGTCAAGAACAAATGGAGCTTTGAAGATTGCAAGAGGATTGGATCAGACTGACGACAGGGAAGAAGATTGAATCAATTTCTGCAAGTAGAAGAGATGTAGCAAAAATGTATAAGCTTGTTTGTATGATGACTAACCCGATCATTGTAGTAAAAAATTACTAGCCTTCCTAGAATGGTATATAAGCATATGTAGCCCACAGTAAATTCAGATTCTGATCACCAGTCAGTTGTGCCCGTCTCTCTCAATTGCCTATAGGCTGAGCTGGCGAGCAGCACAACTGAAAAGGCCCTGGGAGCTTTAGCAGACTGCAATGCTGAACATGAGCTAGCAGTATGCCCTGACAGCAAAGTGGGCCAATAGCATCCTGGGTTGGATTAAAAGGAGCATAAGCAGTAAATTGCAGGGAATGATTCTTCCTCTCTATTTAACACTCACTAGAGCACCTCTAGAATATCATGCTGTCGTGGTTTAAACTAGTAATTAACAAAAAGGGGAAAAAAGGAATTATTTATTTCTTGCTGTGAGATATGGATTAAAATAAGAGCAAACCAGGCATAAAACTTAAAAGGAATAAAGAAGAGTTTATTGACAAACTACAAGAACACCAGAATAAACTTTTAGAAAAACCTTTTCATTTCTCACTGCTCACTATTCTTTTGTTTACATGACAACAGAGACAAAAACTGTATAATTTTGATGGTTTAAACAGTTCTAATTCTTTCCATAGTCTTTTCCTCAGTTTCTGTAGAGAAACAGAAGTTCCTTTCTGTTAATTTATGGAGTTTGTCACAAGAAAACTATTTTTGTTATAGTTTCTCGTTTCTCTGATATCAGCTGCTCAGAGCTACTGTTATTAAAGCCCACCCCTCCCATTCCACATCACTCTGAAAATGTGTTATGGGTCATGAGTTTGAAGATAGCATTTTTAAGGATAAGTTAGTCAAAGGCAAAAAAGTATTCTTCATCTGCTTCTGTGAGCTTCACTAAGAAACAGGTTTTCTCATTGCCTCTCAAGGCTTCAAATTTCTCAGCACTTCACTATACCACAATTACTTCACTTATTACTTAAATTTACACTTTGAACACCTTATTCCTCTCCATACTCTATTATGAATTAAAGGGGTTTTTCTCAAGACTTCATTGTCCATTTCCATAGTTTTAACAGAAAGATATTTCAGCTTAATTAAAGCATCTCCTTAATTCTCTACCTTTCTTGAAGTCTCTTTTCTTTCTTGCCACTAGTAGTTTATAAAGTCTCTTTTCATGTTGATTACTTTCCTTTTCTCTCTCTGGATGAAAAGATTAATCTGCAAGTTTCATCTGGATAAGAAAGAGTTAAAATCTTGCCCAGGCTTTGTAGATGGTTCTGTGATCTCTGCCAGAGCAGCAGCTGAAGCTGTCTTTGATAGAAGATTCTTCATGGCTGCTCTGCAGTGTAGTTGCTGTCTCAGCCTGCCGCAGGTCCAGAGCTTTTCTTCTTTACTCGGCAGTTTCCTAGTAAATTCTATTACAGCAAAACCTGCAGCTAAGCCAGGAACCGGCCTGGCCCGGCTCAGCCCGGGGCAAGCCCCCGCCGGTCCCCATCTCCCGGCCGGGAGAACGGCAGGCCCAGCCCGGCTCCCCACCCAGGCCGCATGGCCTGGGCAGAGAACGGGAGGCCAGCCGGAGCTCCGCCACTCTTCACAACCAGGAAACAAAGAGGCACTACAGACTTCTGGGTGTACACTTCAAGGTGGGGTTCACAAGTTGATTCTACTTTTCAATGGCTAAAACTGCTGTCAATTCTCAGCAATGACCGATAATTGGTCAAGAGAAAAGACTCCCAGGAGACCCCAGCAACTTTAACTTTCTTAAAGGTAAAGGAACTTTATGACACATGCCTAGTTTCCTCCCCCCCAACCCCAGTTCAAGAAAGGCATTGACAAACTGGAGTAGGTTAAGCAGAAGGCCATCAAGATGGTCAGGGGGCTGGAGCCCTTTCCCTCTGAGAAGAGGCTGAGGTAAAGGGGCTTCTTCAGCCTGAAGAAGAGAAGGCTTCAGTGGGCCCGAACAGCAGCCTTCCAATATCAGTGATGAAGTCATCAAGAAGACAGAGCCAGGCTCCTCACAGTGGTGCATGGTGGGAATATGTGAGGTACTGGGCATACATTGAAACAAGAAAGGTTTAGACTGGATACAAGGAAAAACTTTCACATGAGGACTGTTAAGCACTGGAACAGGCTTCCTAGAGAGGTTATGTAGTCTGTTCTTGAAGATTTTCAACACCTGATTAAAAACCCTGAGTAATTTGCTCTGACCTCATAGCTGATTGCTTTGAACAGGAGGTTGGACTAGAGACCCTCTGAGGTCCCTCCCAACCTGAATGATTCTGTGGTCGTGAACCGTTTCCAGTCACATTAAGGGCTGGATCTGCTCAATGGACCAACTGTGTCCACCCTTCCCTTATTATATCTGACCGTGACTTCAAACAATCTTGTGAGAATTTTCAAGGAAAGCATGGGTAGGAAGGAAGAGTAAGAAATACCATAGCATCATAGCATAACTGAGGTGTGACAGCACGTCTAGAGATTGTCCAGTTGATTCCCCCTGCTCAAGCAAGGTCTACTAGAACAAGTGTCCAGTTGTATTTTCACTGTTTATTAAGATAGCTCTCTGGACAATATTTTTCTTTATTCAACCACACCCTCACAGTAGAAAAATTTGTTCTTATATTTAAGTGCAATTTTTGGTGTTTCCATTGCTTCTTGTCCTGTCACTGGGCACCACTGGAAGGAGCCTGTTTGCATCTTCTTTATGCTTTCTCATCAGCTATTTATACATAATGATAAGATCCCTTATGAACCTTTTCTTTAGGATGAACAGTCCCAGCTCTCAGCCTCTCCACATATGTTAGATGTTCTAGCCCCTGAATGATCTTTGTGGCCCTTCTTTGGACTCTCTCCAGTATGTCCATGTCTCTTTTGTACTGGGTAGCCCAGAACTGGACACATGGCTCCAGATGTGGACTCACCAGTGCTGAGTAGAGAGGGAGGATTACCTCCCTCAACCTGCTGTCAACACTTCTCCTTATGCATTCCACAGTACTTTTGCCTTCTTTTATAGGCATTCTCATTATGTTTTAAAATTCTATTGTATGTTTTCTAGAAGGTGCTTTAATTTTTTGACAGCTTGCCTTTGTTCCAGAAGAGAAAACTAGCACAGGTGAGAGCTGAAGTTTTCCTTCTGGAGTCTCAGTTTCAAGTAATGTAATGGGTATACCTTTATGTTAGCAATATTTATCTGTGAAAAGAAGGCTTTACTCCTATTTTTTTATGTGTAGCTACTTGCTCATCTGGGTTTACTGCATGGATCACTATGTTGATGTTCTGGTTTTCTTTTTAATTTATTACATTAGGTTAATTTTTAAATAATATTATTACAGTTCCTTACCTTGTAGGCATCAACCATTGTGCAGCATATTTATAACAGAATGTGTTAGTGAATGAAACCGTTGGAATGTCTGATGTTCTTCTTTTCTTCTTTGGGAATTGCTACAGGCACAGCTGATTGCACAGTCTATAGGTCAAGCATTCAGTATGGCCTACCAGGAATTCAATCAAATGGAATCAATCCAGAAGATCTAAGTCAGAAGGAATATAGTGACTTGCTCAATACCCAAGACATGTACAATGATGACCTGATTCATTTTTCCAAATCTGAAAACTGCAAAGATGTATGTCTGGGTTTTTTGGTTTTTTTTCCTTAACACCATTAAGCTCATGTGTCCTGAGTTCAGGCCTGTACTGTCAACAATTAGAAAGTTATTAGTGCTTCCAATAAATAAACTCACTGAGGTAATTTCTAACCTTCTAAGTAGGTTTATCCTATGGGCAATTCTGTTTTAAGAGCAAGCAGTGAACCCTAAATTTATCAATAGTTGAATGAATTACTGTGTCTGTGTGGTCTCTTTACCAAACAATTTTCACATTTGAGACATTACATCAGAGAAGTGACTATACAGTAGACAGCATAAAGATTTTGGAGGCATTGAGGTTTATAAGAGTGGTTGACCATGGATTTTAAAAGGCTATATATTTGATGCTGGTTTTATTAATTGAGATAAAGTACTGTAGCATTGTAACACAAAGGTAATTGGTTCTGAAAACCTAGTCATAATTGCTTTAAATCCCTCCCTGACTTGGTTCTGTCCACCCAAGTCCATCATGTCAGGGTTTCTTCTATAGCAGCTCCCTCCAGCTGTATGAACAGATGATTCCTACTTGAGGGGAATTTTGAATTAAACAAAATCTCTAGTTTTAATGTTATTTGATGGTTAAAGGCATCTAAACTGTGTTAAACTATATACCCTATTGTGTTTTGCCTTTGAATAAGAAACGCATTTTGCAAATGAAAAGCCTGTGTTTGCTTATATGAATACATATGGGGGTGGGATCATGAGTTCCATAGATGAGAAAATAGCTTTTGTTTGAAACTGTCTTTTTTATGATTCAGGTTTACATTGAAAAGCAAAAGGGAGAAATTATAGGTGTAGTGATTGTGGAATCTGGCTGGGGATCCATTTTGCCTACAGTTATCATAGCCAAAATGATGCATGGAGGACCAGCAGAGAAGTCTGGGAAACTAAATATAGGGGACCAGATCATGTCAATTAATGGGACCAGTTTGGTTGGCTTACCACTCTCAACGTGCCAGAGCATTATAAAGGTACAGAGAACATTCCTGGATATTACATGTTATAAACCTTTTATTGGAGTAGTGGGAGGGCAAAAATATAGAACTAGTTGTTGTTTGTTAACTATGACCTTGTGTATTTTATAGGAGTTTCATTTTGATGACCAAAAGTAGAGGACAAATTCTGTTTTACCTATTTTCTGAGCCCTAAGAAGGGAACTACACATTTAGCTGCTTAGACCAGGGCACAGGGCAAGACTTCAGACCCCGGGGGAATATTTGGATCGAAAAGGAAGATGTCTGTTACTATCCAGAGGCACCTGAACTTCATAGGACAGTCTGAGACAAAGGTGTCTAAAATATGCGTTGGTACAATTTTAGGCTTTTAATTTTTTTTTTTAAAGCTTGCTTTTTTTAAAACATATTTTACAATTTTCCTAATTTTGACTTTTAATTTAAAAGAAAAATTAAGCCTCTATTTTCTGTAGAAACAACTTGAGTCTATTGGAAAGTATAATGTTTCTTTGAACTTGGCTAAATGGTAAGACTTAATTTTTTTTTTTTAATTGGAAGAACATTCAATTGACATGAGAGCATGTAAATGCAAAAAGCAGTTACATCAACTGGAAATGAAGAGCCTCTGGGGTAGATGCAATATACAAGAGAAGGGGTATTTAAGTATCAAAGTTTCAGGAGGGGGAAAGATGCAACCTTTGAGAGTGTTGGAAATTCCACTAAATTGTCTTCTGGGTTACCTACTGAAATAGGCAATTACCACAGAACTGCTGTATATTGTGGCATGTACACATGCAATATAATGCTATATATGACTATAGAAATTCTTCTATGTCCCTGCTGGGTAGTGCTGTTCTGCAGTAAAAAAAAAGTTTGTTTAGTAATTCACAAAATAATTCTTTGTTACCCACGGATTCCTTTCTTAATGCTTGAACTGAAAAATTTGCTATTAAGATCTGATATTCTGGTTTCTGAAAATGTAAGCACCGTGAACTAACAAGTAACATAACAAGCAATATAATATTTAAATATCTGAGATAGCCATTCTGGATTCAGTAAATTCAAATACTATCTTATGAATGCAGTATATTAAAACCTTGGCAACAACACTCTTTTTTTTCCTGAAGCAGAAAAAACTAAGTATTTCTGTGCCACCTTCAGTGGAACTAAGCTCACTAACCTACATGTTATCAGCTTTGTCATACTTGTTTCCTATTCCATATCAGTTTTATTTCTAAACCTGGTATATGATTTTCTCATACAGATGGACTTTTTCTGTGACACATTAAGAATCTTCTGTCCTTTTTCAAAATGAAAACAATCAAAAATCTAGCATTTCTGTCTCCTGCCTTTAGAGGCCTTTCTACTCCTTTTTCATGGATGCATGAGGCTGTTGCCAGAGGAACTTCTAGTTATTTATCTTTCTGTTAAGAAGGTAGTCGATGCATTTCCAGGTCTTTATAGCCATGCATCTAGAACTGTTTATGTAACATTTTTAGATAAAACAAATGAACCCCCAAATGAAACACCAGTCACCCAAGTATATATTTCAATGTTACAGAAATATCCTAAGATCGTAAGGTTTTTTAGTATGCTATAAGGATACAAAAAGATAAGCATTTTATATAGATGGGGGAAATATCTTGCAAGTACTTCATATGAGGTTATTTTAAAATTAGAGATAGAAGCCTTGCTACTAATTCACTTTAAACCATTTAAAAACTGACAAACCTAAGAAAAAAAATCCATATATGATAGTTATTCCCTAATTCTATTATGCTACTTATATCTTGTTCAGAAGCACCTGGTGCTAACTACTATCAGAAACAGATTCAGGGACTGTGCAACAGTCATGTCCAGACAGCACTGACTTTTCATCCCAGCAGAACGTCAGTCTTGAGTCGGTACCAAGTCTAGAGTTAGACTCAACAGAATCAGCAGCAGTAAACTGCATGTAGAGACCTCGGCTCTAATAGGAGTTATTTTTCTGAATGAAATGCTAATCTTGTTGAAGTCCGTGGCAGAAAACCCATTGTTTTCAATGGAACCCATATTTGACTTTGTGCATATGAAAGAAATTCAAAAGCAGGTGTTGGAAACGGATAAATGTTAACACAATTGAAGCTTGAAGCTACTGCACTCTCTACACAGCATCTCTTTCCCATATGTTCTGTTTATTGAAGACTATATGTGTGCAAATACAATGTTTAAGAGTAATGTGTGTTCAGTTCTATATGTTGCATGGAAAAAAGGAATCTAACACAGGAGTTGGATTTTTCCACAAGAAACAGCTCTGAATGCTTGAATATTTGTAATGGTCAAACTCCACAATTATCTCCACTTTTATATTTGGGTTTTCCTTCTTCATTCAGTTCTTTTGGTAGCAAAGATTTAATAGTGAATGGGATAAATCCAGTTTAGAAGGGAGGGATAATATAAATGTGAGTATCGCTTAATACACAGACTTGATGTTTGCATTACAAAATTGAATATAACTACACGAGGAAAGCCACTTATTTGTAACTATCTATTTTAGTTGCATATTTTAAATTTCACTTCCCAGCCAGAATGTTTGGCAGTTTTCTGGTCAATTGCATAGACCTGTGTTGCTATATTTTATATATTAGTAAAGGCCTGTATGCACAAACCAGCCTTTGAACTAAGTCGTGATATTAAGGGCTAAAGTCCTTGAAACCTTCATGCAGAAGAAAGAGTAAAGTAAAACAATATCCCTGTGTGTAAGAGAAAAAATGTAAACTGTGTGTGTTAGCCAATAGTAACTTGCTCTGCCTGCAGACCCTGTAGAACCCTATAAAAGTGTGCTAAAGATAGAAATAAACTGGCATTCACGATTACTTCTGTGAAGAGTGGTGAAGAGCTGGCGGTCTCTCAATATTTGGCGCTCTGAACGGGACACCCTGCGGGCAGGGGGGCTTCAGTGGATCCACACACGGTGGGACGGAGCCTTGGACCAAGGTTGGTGGAGCGGATCTGAGTGCAGATAGATGCTGCCTTGGATCGGTACCAGATAGGCGGCTTGCGAATCAACGGGGGTGAGTCGCTGGGGGAGTCCGAAGGCAGGGGCGCGGTAGAAGGCTCGCAACCTTCCCCCCTGCCGCCGAGCCGCTAGCATAGAATTTGGGGCGGCAGGTAAACTGCTTCTCTGCATCCTCGTTAAACGAGGCGGAGCAGCCAGGGAAAAGGACCTGAATATGCTCATTATATGGGCTAATTGTCATGAGCATTTGCAGTGCTCACTGCTTCTTGCGGTGCAAGAACGGACTGATATCTCGGCTCTGATATGGGAAACGGCAATTACGGAAAAGAGCAAGGACACTGTGTTTCTCGGTCGAACTTGGCAGATTGTAATTAATACCTTAAAAAACAGAAAAGTGAGATATGCTGAAGCTGTGAGCCCGTAATTCTACCTGCGTCACAGCGGCAGATGCCTTTACCTCCCACTGCTGGGCAAGCTCTCCTATCTATATTGCCCATGGAGAGAGGGAGGGAGAGTTAGGGAGAAGAAAATAATGAGAAAAAAGTTCCACAGGGAACGCTGAAACAACGAACAGAATCTGTTCAGTTATGGCAGGATGTGATACATCCAGAACTATTTGCTTCATTTTTGGAGTCATTTTTAACATTGCTATCTTATTTAAGTTCCATCTTTACCACCCTGGAAGAAAAGAAGCCAAATTTAAATTGGTTTCCACCCGAAACAGAGGGACATGGGGGAGCAGCGAGATGAGCGCAGAGAACAAAGGCACCCTGGGGGTAGAAGCAGCGCAAGAAAAGTTCCAAGGCCACTCTGATCGCCGTTGTTAGCACCTGGCAGTGAGAGACTTTTCGTGTAAAATCGCCTGCTTTTGCAAAATCATGCCTTTTTCCTCTATCAGCGAACAACAAGAGAGATTGAGAGAAAAACTGCATTTGTTAAAGTTAACTTTGTGAGGCTTTTTTTTTCTTTCTCTCCGTTTTTCCTCGCTGCGAGAGTATGTGGAGAATGTGAAGAAAGATAAGAGCAGAGCTGCAGCAGCGGCGGGGCGGGCAGTCCACCCCCCGCTCCCTCTCTGGGGGGGGGCACTGGGATGGTGCCTGGTTTGTTGCAGGGTCGTGATTTATTGGGTTTTCGGAGTGTTTTTGTATACCTTTTTGGAGTTAGTTTTGTGTTTTAAGTAATTACGAGTTTATGCAATTGCAGTTTTTAGAGTTTTATTAGAGAAGTTATTGTGGTTCTTTGAAGGTGTGAAAAAAAAAAAAAAAAAAAAAAAGAGGAAAAAAGTGCTTAACAGAAGTTGCCTTGCAATAATTGGTTTTAGAATCCAAGGTTAAAATATGGTGTGATTTACAGCTTCTAGGAAAACCTTCTTCCAATTAATGTTATCTACAGAAGAGATTTGTGGTTTAAAAAATAATTAGTCAAGAGAATTTTACTGTATAAAACAAAGTTAAGTTAAAGTATATATTATCCATTTGCTCGTTTTTTCCATAATTTTAACAGTGAATCCATGTTATTGTTATATTGTGTTTAAAAGGTATATATCAAACTTTTAGCTGCTTTTTTGTAGTAACAGAATAAAATTAAGTTATGTTTTCATTTAATATAGATTAAGTGCTAATAGAATTAAGGATAGTCAAGTTTTATAATGTTTAGGCTTGAATGTTTTTAAGTTAAGTTTTCTAACTTAGATATTCTTTTAAGGTTAAGTTTATTATTTCCTTTTGTCATATATAATTATTGTTGGGTTTAGATATTGTTTAATTTAAATTGTTTTATGTTTTCTTGGAGACACTTGTTTAAACTGCAAAGTACAGTTGTTTTCCTAGAGAGAGGAGGACGGCCACAGCTGAGACAGCTGTGATGAAACACTGATGAACACCTGCTTGTGAATGGAAGTAGATGCAGTCTGTGACACCCTTGACTTCATCAGGAGTTCTATTGGTTGTTGCAATCTCTGCAGTTTTTGTTTGTTATAGTTTTCTTATTTTTCAGTGTTTCCAGAATTTTAAGAAGATGTACCATTGCTGAGGATCAGCCGCCATTGGGGAGGCCTCAGATTAAACCAACTGCTGAATGGTTTAATTGGTCTGGTACCTAAGGCTCCTGATCATTTGCTTTGTACAAATGCGTTTTAACAGTTTGCTGTGCTGTAAGCATCTCATAGCTGCTACTATTGAGAACCTTGTTTTAGAAATGAGTTAAGAGGCATCTTTCCAGTTTAAAGCCTAAGGCCCTGGCCAAGCCTTGACTTTACCTGGACAGAATGTTTGCCAACAGATCCAGATATTTTCTGTCCCAAATCAGTATTTGAGTCACTTTTGACTCAACAATTTGACCCTATTAATATGACAGCTGGATCAATTTTGAAGTGGGCTTGGAGAGTCATTTTCCGGAGGTGATTACCCAATCCTTCACTGATTTTTTGTTTCTGTTTGTTTGCTAACTATGGGATGCTAGTGCAGTGTTTTAGTAATTAATAGCAGTTTTATATTATATATGTTATTAATAATGTTTAAGATTTAATTGATTTTTAACTAGTATAAGTTCTTATTAATTGTGTATATGGTTTTGTGTTGATGTTGTTGCTTATAACAGAAGTACATCTCATTTTTATTTTTTTTTAAGAAGACGGGGGAGATTGATGCCCTAAAAGCATTTAATTAGTATAATTTATTAACTTCAAGGAGAGAAGTGTCTGTGTTTTGTTGGCAGGTTCAGAAAGGTCACCTGTCCATCTGACCAGACTGTCTGTCTCTGAACACATGAGATCCAGTGAACAGAGAAGTCATCACACAGCCTTGGTACTCCAGACATGGATCAGAAGTGGACCTGTCAGGAGACAGTTGTGTCTGAACACTATATAGACAGTTGCCAACAGAAATTTTATGTTGTTATTATGATGTTGTGTCTCTACCAATTTTTCAGGTATCCTTTGTTTTAAGATTTAGAAGGATCTGAAGAACAACTTGAACATCAAAGCCCTCAGTCACCGATCAACTGCCAGCTGACATCACAGGAGCAGTGAACGTTCCAGGACTGAATCGTGCTGGAGAAATTCTGTAGAAGATCTAAGAAGTGTAGAGACTCCATTTAATTGTATATAAGGCAAATTGTAGTTGTGTGTTTACCCTTTCAGCAAATTGCTTTCACGCTTAGACTACATATATACCAGAGCACGTGTGTTAAAAGTAGTTAGACAATAGTTTAAGTGTTTAGCTTGTGTAGTAATTGTTATGTTAGTATAAAGTATAAGTATTCCCTCTTCAAGAGGTAGTGTAAGCATCTTTGAAAGTTCATTTAACGATTGAAGTTCTAGCTATGAGTTTGCAAATATGGTGTCATTTACATGGTAAAATGCTTATGGTAATTGTGATGTGTATAGTCGTGACCAACTGTCTGCTAACTAACATCCAAAAGTGACAGAATATATGGGTCACTCTGGCACATTGAACTGGCCAAAGGTCAATGTGTTTGAGCCTAGCCACCCCTGGAGATCCTTTCGCACCTGTCTCATAGGAGTCCCTGAATGGGATCCTCAAGCATTTAAAGGTTTAATTAGTAACGAGACTTGACTGAATCGATTGGCAATGTTGCAAGAGTGCAGTCGCACTGTTGGCTTCACATTAAGACAACTTGAAGCCTGTTAGCAAGCAAAAATTACCAAAGTTCTTAATGTTACAACCCTCAGAAGAATTAGATTTGTTATGTTCCACCAATACCTCGGGTGGATGAATAATGTTTGAACCCCCTACAAAAAGTCATTCTAACAAAGTGATACAGCACTGGGTTGCAGTCAACCCTATAGCTGATCTCGTTACTACCACTGTAAATAAAGCCTTTATTTGTGGTGCAATCTCACAGGACAATTGCCAAAGCGATTACCTAGTTCCATATTCCTAATCTGTGGAGATAGAGCATGGAATTAGATTCTTGCTAATCCACATGGAAGACCCTGTTATCTTGGGAAACTCACTTTGTTCCACCCAAGCTTACATCAATTGTTGAATATAGCTAGCAAAATGAAGAACATCAAACAGTCAAAGCAAAGCCTGAATGAATTAAAGTTTAGCCACTCTAAAAAGGCTCGCTTGCTAGAATAAGGAAGGATTGAACTTAACATCCACAATGTTAAGTGAGCTTTCAGCCGATGTGAGTAGTGTATATCATGCAGTACTATGAAATCAAGTTGCAATTGACCTTTTGCTCTTAGCACAAGGACATGGTTGTGGAGAGTTTGAAGGCATGTGCTGCTTGGATCTTACTGATCATTCAGCTTCCATCCATGAGCAACTACAACAGCTACAGGATGGGTTGCATGCCCTGAAAGAAGATAGTGATCCCATCGGAAGTTGGTTCACCAGCTGAGGCATCACTAGATGGTTGAGGTCTCTTGTGCTAGAAGGGGGACGGACTTTACTTATAATGTTAATTGGGATGACAGTCTAAGTTGTATGTTATCTTATCCAAAGCCTGGTTTGTGCAAAAAGAGAAAGGGGGATTTGTTGCTATATTTTATATATTAGTAAAGGCCTGTATGCACAAACCAGCCTTTGAAATAAGTCGTGATATTAAGGGCTAAAGTCCTTGAAACCTTCATGCAGAAGAGAGAGTAAAGTAAAACAATATCCTTGTGTGTAAGAGAAAAAATGTAAACTGTGTGTGTTAGCCAATAGTAGCTTGTTCTGCCTGCAGACCCTGTAGAACCCTATAAAAGTGTGCTAAAGATAGAAATAAACTGGCATTCACGATTACTTCTGTGAAGAGTGGTGAAGAGCTGGCGGTCTCTCAATAGACCTGCTTTTTGTTTCCTTTGCTTCATTTAGAACAGTAATTTGTGTTCTCAAATGAAGAAAGTGCCAACAGGAAGCTAGATTTCTTAAAACAACCAAATCAGCCTCTTGCCAAAAAGCGGCTTAGATTGCATTATTCAATTCACTGGGCATCCTGTTTCTGGTGTCTGGTATTCAAGAATCCTTTTTCATAATAATACATCCAAAGAACTGCTTATTCGGGGCTATTACCATATTAACATTCTAAGTACTGTTTTTCCTAATGCTCATGTTAAATTGCTTCACCCCATCTTTGTCAGCATTTTTCTGTGTGGATTGTTATTTTTTGCAGGGTATAAAAAACCAAGCCAAAGTTAAACTGAATGTAGTTAGATGTCCTCCAGTCACCACAGTCTTGATCAGGAGACCTGACCTCAGATACCAGTTAGGCTTCAGTGTACAAAATGGGATTGTAAGTAGCTTCCAGACCATCTGGTGATGCTTTTATATATGTTAAAGTTTATATATGTAATTAATTGTATTTTTCCCTCACTGCAGCAGTCTAAGATATCAAAGCTGAACTGGTTAAAGTTATTAATCTGACTTTTTTTCCCAGTCAAAAGCAGGAAAAGAAACCTTATTTCATATCTTTAGAATCAATCAGAGGAGTAAAAGGGCTAGTTTAAGTTAAAGAAGGCTGCTTTCAGTCTGTAGCATTTGTATCTCTGACCAAAACATTGTATATGGTCTCCAAAAAAAAGTGGCTTTGATTGTCTCTTAATGCAAAGCTTATGCACTTTGAACTTTTTGTAAACTATGGCTCTTTCAAACCATGAAGTAAGAAGTATAATACAGATGGATGGTTTCTTTTGGAAGAGAATGTGTAGTACTCAATTGCTAATAAATGTTACTTTGAATCAGTGATTCACTACATTTTATACTTCGTTGCAGACAGATTCATGCAAATACTGAACTATCATTTGTGGTCAAAAGCCCCTGTTCCACATCAAAACTCTGATAATTTTGTCCTTTCCCTTACAGATCTGTAGCCTTATGAGAGGAGGTATAGCAGAACAAGGAGGAGTGCGAGTTGGCCATCGTATCATTGAAATCAATGGGCAGAGTGTTGTAGCAACATCTCATGAGGAAATTGTTCACATTCTCTCTAATGCTGTTGGTGAGGTAGGAGCAAGCAGTGTGCCTAGACAGTATTGCATATTTCATCACCATTGCCTCTTTTGGGTTGTTATTGTTCAAATATAAATACTACAAGTAAGAATGAGAACCTCCAAGTTTTTTTTCTTATTATTGAAGTGTCCACAATTTCAGATAAAACTGAGATAATTGGTTGATATTTAACACCTTAAAGAATCCTTTTTCCTCAGACCTTAGTATGGGTATGAAAATTCTCAGGCTTTTCCTTTTCCTTCTGTCCCATGTTACCTCAGCTAGTTTCCTCCCTAGTGCTCCCTAGACTATGGACACTCAAGTGTTTGGTAGCATGTCTAATAGGAGTATTGATTAACACACCAATGTATTGTATTACCTTCTAGATTCATATGAAGACCATGCCAGCTGCTATGTACAGACTGTTGACTGCGCAAGAGCAACCAGTTTATATCTGACACCTCACCTTCACAACATGCATGAAGGATAGTTTTCCTCATCATTGCTTGTTTCTAGGGCTGCATTTGTGTTTGCAGATACATTTCTCTCTCCCCAACATCTGTTGCCTATAGGGAAAATATAGCCATGAGACTTTTTGGTTACATCTATATACAAGTAAAGCTTTATGCAATTCCACACACAGAATAAAATAGCAGCAGCAGCAGCAGTATTCATGGTAAGATTCACAAAAAGAAGACTTACATGCCTATGAAGAATGAGTAAATGATGCTTTCATAAAACCCATTGTTCAAATGTACACACTTTAATTTTGGTTCTTCAGGATAGTAGAACCCCAATAAGTGCTCTGAGAGTTGATACAAACAATGCAATTTTGACATGTTTCAGCAAATAGTTCAGGAGATGTGATTTTCTGCAGTTGGGTCCCCCAGGTTTCTAATCTTTAAAATGCTTCTTTTTCAAATGCAATGTGTCTTTTATATGTCCAATGCAGAGGTTAAAGCTGGGGGGAGGTAACAATGGACAGACAACAGATGGATGGAAGAGGAGTGATTTCTAAATATGCAGGAAGAGTAATATTGAAGGGCTGTGCAAGGAAGATATACATTTTAAGCTCTTAATTACAGATTTCATGCACACAACTGTGTGCTTGTTTATACGCACATTTTTAAATTGTGTTTGATATTTATGAAGCTTGAAAATAATATGTTGCACACTGTTCTATGTATAATTTTGATTCACTAAGACAGTTTAAAAGTATTTTTTTGAAAGACATCTAGTTTTATTGACATTTTTCTTTAGACAGATAAATGGGAGAAGTAAAGGTAAGGTGGGAAAATTATTTATTTTATTATATAAGTTAATTTGTGATTTGATTTTCCATATGACACTTAGAGGATGTGTGAGTACTATATGGATTTATATGAAGAAGAAATGTAGAGATGTATGAAATGCAGGATTTTATTGGTCTATAACATATCAGGGGCAAAGTGGAAAAACAATAAAAGAATAAAGCAGCTGATGGTTGTTTTCACTGCTGTTTACACTGAATTTTAATTATATATTTAGACCAGACTGATGCCTTGAATTTCCTGAAAGCAACAGTTTCTTCCATGTCTTATTGTGATATAAAGGCTCAGTATGATTAAGAACAAGACCAGAACACATAACGGAAAAAAAACCCAACCTTTTCACTTGAAAAATAGTGTTATGCTTATGGCCATTAGTTACTCAGTTACTGTGGAATGGACTCTTCAGTGCATTGTGCTTGAAGATTAGTAATGATACCTGGACTTTATTCCAGAGACTTCATGAATATGTGTGTACACATGCACACTTCTGTTGATGGCAGCCATGAAAACTCCGTTTTTATCTGAGCATTTTGTTTTCATCTGTGATCAGAGGTGTATTGTTGCCTTTCAGAAACCATGGACATACATGGGCTGAACAGAAAAAGGGAGAGAGAAAATAAGCTTTTTATTTCAATGGGCAGTAAGGGAGATAATGGAATGGAGCATAAGCTATTGTAGTAAGTGAATACATGTTGCTATATTTTATATATTAGTAAAGGCCTGTATGCACAAACCAGCCTTTGACATGTCGTGATATTAAAGGCTAAAGTCCTTGAAACCTTCATGCAGAAGAGAGAGTAAAGTAAAACAATATCCTTGTGTGTAAGAGAAAAAATGTAAACTGTGTGTGTTAGCCAATAGTAGCTTGCTCTGCCTGCAGACCCTGTAGAACCCTATAAAAGGTGTGCTAAAGATAGAAATAAATGGCATTCACGATTACTTCTGTGAAGACTGGTGAACAGCTCGGGGGTCTTTCAATATCTGGCGCTCCGACCAGAGACACCCCTGCGGACAGAGGGGCTTTGGAGTCAGCGGAGTGGATCTGGGCATTAAACGTCGCAGCCTTGGATCAGCACTGGATAGGCAGCCTGAGCGCGGTGAGACGCGGTGCGGTAGGACGTGGAAAGTCAGGGTGCTGGGGGGGGCCCAGGCAGGCAAGGGCGTGGTAGAAGGGTCGCAACCTTCCCCCTTGCGGGTTGCCGTCAGCATGGATGTGGAATTTGCGGCGGCAGATAAACTGCTTCTCTGCATCCTCGTTAAAGGAGGCGAAGCAGCCCAGGAAAAGGACCAGGATATGCTCATTATATGGGCTAATTATCACAGGCATTTAGTAGTGCCAGCACTGCTCTTTGCAGTGAAAGAACGGACGGATTTAAGGGCTCTGGTATGGGAAATGGCAATTACGGAAAAGAGCAAGGACACTGTGTTTCTCGGTCGAACTTGGCAGATTGTAATTAATACCTTGAAAAGTAGAGAAGTGAGATATGTTGAGGCTGTGAGCCCCGTAATTCTACCTGTGTCACAGCGGCAGATGCCTTTATCTCCCACCGCTGGGCAAGCGCTCCTATCTATGCTGCCCTTGGAGAGAGGGAGGGAGAGTCAAAGAGAAGAAACTAATGAGAAAGAAATTCCACAGCAAATGCTGAAGCAACGAACAGAATCTGTTCAGTTATGGCAGGATGTGATACATTCGGAACTATTTGCTTCATTTTTGGAGTCACTTTTAAAACTACAATCTTATTTAAGTTCCATCTTTACCACCCTGGAAGAAAAGAAGCCAAATTTAGACTGGTTTCCACCCGAACCAGGGGGACATGGGGGAGCGATGTGGGCGCAGAGAACAAAGGCACCCTGGGGGTAGAAACAGGGCAAGAAAAGTTCCAAGGCCACGCTGATAAGCTGCCATGATCGCCGTTGTTAGCACCTGGCTGTGAGACACTTTTCGTGTAAAATTGCCTGCTTTTGTTAAATCGTGCCCTTTCTTCCTCTATCAGTGAACAAGAGAGATTGAGAGAAAAAACTGCATTTGTTAAAGTTAACTTTGTGAGGCTTTTTTTTTCTTTCTCTCCATTTTTCCTCTCTGCAAGAGTATGTAGAGAATGTGAAGAAAGAGCAGAGCTGCAGCGGCAGCAGAGTGGGCAGCTCACTCCCCCGCTCCCTCTCTAAGAAAAAGCAGGGAGATAGTTCCCAGTTTGTTACAAAGTAATGATTTATTGGGTTTTCAAAATGTTTTTATATACCCTTTTAGAGTTAATTTTGTGTTTTGAGTAATTATGAGTTTATGCAATTGTAGTTTTTAGAGTTTTACTAAAGAAATTATTGTGGTTCTTTGAAAGTTAAAAAAAGTAAAAAATAAAAAAAAAAACGTGTTTAACAGAAGTTGCCTTGCAATAATTGGTCTTAGAACCTAAGGTTAAAACATGGTGTGATTTACAGCTTCTAGGAAAACCTTCCAATTAATGTTATCTACAGAAGAGATTTGTGGTTTAAAAAATAATTAGTTAAGAGAACTTTACTATACAAGACAAAGTTAAGTATATATTATCTATTTGCTTGTTTTTTCCACAATTTTAATAAGGTAATTTTAAAGTCCTTTTGTTATATAAAACACATATAACTGCATATATACCAACTTGGATTTTGGGTTTTAGTTTAAAAATTGGACTTGATGTTTCTGAAAAGTGCTATAAAAGCTGGATGGCAACCTGCCAAATCCCATGTTGTTGTGGTTTTTCTCTAGAAAAACTACATTTGAAAATCCTAACCAATTTAAACATATACTAGGCAAATTTCTATTATGAATAAGTATTTTTAGTAACATTTGCACTTATTGTGGGTTATGTTCAAAGCTAGATGACATAGAATTGTGATGTATTTGTTACATTTTTATAATCTTTATAGTGAATCCATGTTATTGTTATATTGTGTTCAAAAGGTATATATCAAACTTTTAGTTGCTTTTTTGTAGTAACAGAGTAAGATTAAGTTATGTTTTCATTTAATATAGATTTAGTGTTAATAGAATTAAGGATAGTCAAGTTTTATAATGTTTAGGCTTGAATGTTTTTAAGTTAAGTTTTCTAACTTAGATATTCTTTTAAGGTTGTTATTTCCTTTTGTCATATATAATTATTGTTGGGTTTAGATATTGTTTGATTGAAATTGTTTTGTGTTTTGTTGGAGACACTTGTTTAAACTGCAAAGTATAGTTGTTTTCCTAGAGTAAGGAGGACGGCCACAGCTGAGACAGCTGTGATGGAACACTGGTGAACACCTGCTTGTGGATAGAAGTGAATGCAGTCTGTGACACCCTTGACTTCATCGGGAGTTCTATTGGTTGTTGCAATCTCTGCAGTTTTTGTTTGTTATAGCTTTCTTATTTTCCAGTGTTTCCAAAATTTTAAGAAGCTGTGCCATTGCTGAGGATCAGCTGCCATAGGAGAAGCTTCAGATTAAACCAACTGCTGAATGGTTTAATTGGTCTGGTACCTAAGGCTCGGGATCATTTGCTTTGTACAAATGCATTTTAACAGTTTGCTGTGCTGTAAGCATCTCATAGCTGCTACTATTGAGAACCTTGTTTTAGAAATGAGTTAAGAGGCATCTTTCCAGTTTAAAGCCAGGCCCTGGCCAAGCCTTGACTTTACCTGGATGGAATATTTGCCAGCAGATCCAGATGTTTTTTGCACCAAAAGAGTATTTGAGTCACTTTTGACTCAACAATTTGACCCTATTAATATGACAGCTGGATCAATTTTGAAGTGGACTTGGAGAATCATTTCCGGAGGTGATGATCCAATCCTTCACTGATTTTTTTTGTTTCTGTTTTTTTGCCAACTATGGGATGCTAGTGCAGTGTTTTAGTAATTAATAGCAGTTTTATATTATATATGTTATTAATAATGTTTATGATTTAATTGATTTTTAACTGGTATAAGTTCTTACTAATTGTGCATAAGGTTTTGTGTTAATGTTGAACAGAAATGCATCTCATTTGAATTTTTTTTTAAGAAAACAGGGGAGACTGATGCCCTAAAAGCATTTAATTAGTGTAATTCATTAACTTCAAGGGGAGAAGTGTCTGTGTTTTGTTGGCAGGTTCAGAAAGGTCACCTGTTCATCTGACCAGACTGTGTGCCTCTGAACACACGAGATCCAGTGAACAGAGAAGTCACCACACAGCTTTGGTACTCCAGACATGAATCAGAAGTGGACCTGTCAGGACACAGTTGTGTCTGAACACTACACAGACAGTTGCCAACAGAACCTTTATGTTGTTGTTATGATGTTGTGTCTCTACCAATTTTTCAGGTATCCTTTGTTTTAAGATTTAGAAGGATCTGAAGAACAACTTGAACATCAAAGCCCTCAGTCACTGATCAGCTGCCAGCTGACATCACGGGAGCAGTGAACGTTCCAGGACTGAATCGTGCTGGAGAAATTCTGTAGAAGACCTAAGAAAAGTGTAGAGACTCTATCTTATTGTATATAAAGCGAAGTGTAGTTGTGCATTTACCCTTTCAGCAAATTGCTTTCATGCTTGGACTGCATATATACCAAAGCACGTGTGTTAAAAGTAGTTAAATAATAGTTTAAGATAAAGTGTTTAGCCTGTGTAATAATTGCTATGTTAGTATAGACTTTTTGCTCTTAGCACAAGGACGTGGTTGTGAGGAGTTTGAAGGCATGTGCTGCTTGGATCTTACTGACCATTCGGCTTCCATCCATAAGCAACTACATCAGCTACAGGATGGGTTACATGCCCTGAAAGAAGGTAGTGACCCCACTGGAAGTTGGTTCGCCAGCTGAGGCATCACTGGATGGTTGAAGTCTTGTGCTAGAAGGGGGACGGACTTTACTTATAGTGTTAATTGGGATGACGGTCTAAGTTGTATGTTATCTTATCCAAAGCCTGGTTTGTGCAAAAAGAGAAAGGGGGAATTGTTGCTATATTTTATATATTAGTAAAGGCCTGTATGCACAAACCAGCCTTTGACATGTCGTGATATTAAAGGCTAAAGTCCTTGAAACCTTCATGCAGAAGAGAGAGTAAAGTAAAACAATATCCTTGTGTGTAAGAGAAAAAATGTAAACTGTGTGTGTTAGCCAATAGTAGCTTGCTCTGCCTGCAGACCCTGTAGAACCCTATAAAAGGTGTGCTAAAGATAGAAATAAACGGCATTCACGATTACTTCTGTGAAGACTGGTGAACAGCTCGGGGGTCTTTCAATAAATACATTTTAGTTTCAAAGAAGTTATGACTTGATTTACTTCAGTTCTTCTTGTTGTGTAATTTAATCTCAGTGTCTGGAATAGCAGATTTTGCAAGCAAATGGTATTAGTATTCCAGGTTAATATTGATGTCTGCTATCAGACTGATGTAAATAGATTTTGAAAGGCTTTTGATCAGATTTTTTAATTGTAGACAGCTGGCTTATGAGGATAATTTGAAAATTTTCATAACTTCTTAAAATTATAGCAATATACTTACATATTATATATAACCATATACTATTTAGTAGATTATATACAGTGCAGCCTTTCCATAAGTTGCCTGAGGAAACTCAACAGTCTTAAGACAGTTACCACATTTAAATTCCTACTGTTTTAAACCCTCAACTCCACTTGTTTTTGTGGTTCAGTCCAACTCATGTTGAAGAATCTTCCCACTGACTTCAGTGGGAGATGAAGAAAACCTAAACACACCAAAAATGGAATCATTAAAAACAAGACTGTTTTCCTGCAATCAACCATATACCTAATTATAAGCACCTTTTGACTTCATGGTGAACAGATGCTAAAAGCTAAGCATGTGAATCTAGTAAAGAATCTTCATTGTTCCAATTAAGTGTAATATGTTTATAAGATTTCTGCACTGGCAAGTTTCTAGTGTACACTCCTGATAAGTCTTGTAAAAAATCCCACCATTTTAGTTTGCAAAAGTAAAGATGGTTGCAAGAAAAATGAGCTCAAAAGGAAAACTTGACTAATTCCTACAGTAGTGCAGTAGTTTATTAGATTAGATGTGTGAATTCTCCATGGATTCAAAACAATAAACTTCCATTTTACATTCCTTCTTCTGTAAAAGGTCTTAAAAGTTTTTTTTTTCCTCTTCACTATTTCATATGTCCTTATTAATGCTTCAGTGTTTGCAGTAAGGATTAAACATCCTTTTTATTTTTATTAGCAAGTTTTCCCACTTGTGCTGAATCTTGTTTTGATTTGAGATTTTATCGGAATTTCCAGATTTGTTTTGTGTGTTTTTTCCTTAATTTTATAAAACAAATCAGTTCTTGAAGATTAAAATGTGCATGACATCTCTTGTACATATTTTGTGCAGTGCCTAAACTCTCTTGTATTATTGTTCTGTAAAAAGGTTGAATAGGAATTATTATAAAGTATTGGGAAAAGTATAGTACTGTATTTGTAACAATACTGTTCTTTGTAAACACTAAACTTAGTGATCTCTCGCTTCATATATATATATCAGCCTAGCATCTGATCCTGCGCATCTGAATGTAATTCCTCTGATGTTTTTGTCACAGGTTTTTGACCCTTTCTCTGTAATGGAGCTGCAATGGTTTCATTGGTGGGGAGGAGGGGTAGTTAGGGTTAAGAGGGAGTTTGCCATCTATGTTGTTGTGATATATTTACTGCGCTGCATTCCTTTATTTAGCAAAGCACTTATGTCTACAAGAACTGCAACAATAAAATACAGATCAAAAATACCTCAGACAAGGCTGACTTTGCTGATAATTTAGGAAGTGGTTTGCCAAAACTGAATTAATGTATGCTAACAAGGTGTTTCTTCTGCCACTTAGTTTGCAGTAATGTTTATGTGCATCTGCAGAATCAAATGCATAATATTAACTATGTATTTAAAACAGCATTGTTTTATGGTAATAAATGACACAACTGCACCTAAATTATATCAATTACTTAGCAAAGGTTGTGTTCCAGCTTTCATTTTTAATTATTCCCATGTGTGAATCTTTTCATAAATATGTTCACTATTTAAATATGCAAAGCATATGGCAAAAATGTTATTTCACTGTCTATCAATAATTATGTTTTTCACTTAGAAAACTGCATGGTAGGTTGACTCCAGACAGCAACAAAATACTCACCCAGATTCTTGCTCATTCCCCTCTCCTGTGGGATGGGGAAAACCAGAAGTCAAGAAGACTCATGGATTGAGATAATGAGTTTAACAGGGAAAGCAAAAGCTGCAGGCTCAAGTAAAACAAATAGAGGAATTTATTCACTATTTCCCTTCAGCAGGCAGATGTCCAGCCACTTCATAGACCTCAATACATGTAACAAATGTTTGGGAAGACAGATGTTATAACCACAAATGTCTCCCCTTCATCCTCTTTTTCCTGAGCTTTTACTGCTGAGCATGACATCATGTGTGGTATGGAATAGCCCTTCTGTCACTTTGGGTCAGCTGTCCCAGCTGTGTTCCTTCCCAACCTCTTGCACATCCCTGGTCTACTTGCTGGGAATAGGGGGTAAGAAAACAAGAGACAGCATTGATGCTGTGCAAGCACTGCTCAGCAATAGCCAAAATCCTGCTGTATTATCAGCATCGTTTTAGCCACAAATTTAAAGCATAACATCATACAGACTTGTATGAAGGAAGGTAATTCCATCCTATACAGGTCCAGTACAAACAGCTTCTTTCCTATATTACTAATTTCTAATCCAGTGATAAGAATAGTAGAACAGAACAACATTTTTTTACTCTTACCAAATAAAGGGAACAATGCAGCCTTGGAGAAGTAGATAAAGGACATAACTTGGGAAAGCAGGATGCTCTAAGCTCTATGTAGCTAGATAAGGCTAACAAAGCAGAAGTTACACAAAACAACAATATTGAGCCTACTCAAAAGCTGGGGTAAAGGAACAGTCACCTAAAAATTTTGGGACAACAGACATTGAAGACCACTGAAGAAGACCCCAAAAGACCAAATAAGAACTTCTGATAAGGGGTGTGACTGTAAAATAAAGTAATACATCAAGTTAGTGGGGACAGCTAATGAATATGTAATCAGTGTGTACGATAAAAAGTCTGTTTACCTAACGCTCAGATCAGTCAACTAAAGGAAGGATCCTCTAAGTGACAAGCGCACTGCAGTAAAGAATGTCTGCTTTCTAATACTCAAAACTGCATTAGAAAGTTTGTATCTGGACTATTTCAGTATCACTAGCAGCCTTCTACAATCAAGGGACTGCATCACTGGACAAGGGAAAAGCTACAGATGTCATCTACCTGTACTTCTTTAAGGCTTTGATGCTGTCCCTCACAACATTCTTGCCGCTAAATTTGAAAGAGATGGGTTTGACAGATGGACTGTTAGATGGATAAGGAATTGGCTGGATAGCCACGTCCGAAGAGTCACACTCAATGGCTCAAGGTCCAAGTGGAAACCAGTAACGAGTGGCATCCCTTAAGGGTCCATACTGGGACCAATACTGTTTAATATCCCCATTAATGGCATAAATAGTGGGACTGAGAGCACCCTCAGGAAGTCTGCAGACAACACCAAGTTGAGCAGTGCAGTTGATTCCCTAGAGGGAAGGGATACCTGCCATCCAGATGGACCTTGACAGGCTTGAGGGGTGGACCTGTGATAGCCTCACAAAGTTCAACAAGGCCAAGTGCAAGATCCTGCACCTGGGTCAGAGCAACCCCCAGTATCAATACAGAGTGGGTGGGACATGGTGGGATTGAGAGCAGCCCTGTGGAGAAGGACTTGGGGATACTGGTGGATGAAAAATTGGACATGAGCCAACAATGTGTACTTGCAGCACAGAAGCCAACCTGTATCCTGGGCTGCATCAAAAGCAGTGTGGGCAGCAGGTCGAGGGAGGATTCTGCCCCTCTATTGCACTCTCGTGAGACCCCACCTGGAGTACTACGTCCAGCTTTGGGTTCCATAGTGTCCTGTTAGAGCGGGTCCAGAGGAGGGACACTAAGTTGATCACAGAGCTGGAGCACCTCTCCTAGGATAAAAGACTGAAACAGCTGAGGTTGTTCAGCCTGGAGAAGGCACTGGGGAGAGCTTATTGTGGCCCTTCAATATCAAAAGGGAGCTTATAAGAACGACACAAACTTTTTACCAGAGTCTGTAGTGACAGGATGTTTCTAAACTGGGAGACGGACAATTCAGACTAGATATAAGGAAGAACTTTGGTTTATAATGAGTGTAGTGGGACACTGGAACAGGTTGCCCAGAGAAGTTATGTGCCGCAGCAACAGAAAGCCCGGAGTACCGCGACTTCTCTAGAGAAGCAGCCCTGAAAAGGGCTGGGCCGAAGCGCGTGTGAGCAGCTTCGGGCAGGCGAGTGATTCCAGCTCAGCTCAGCGGCGGTGGGCAGGCAACACGGGAAGCAGGGACAAGAAAGCTGGTCTAGCGTTCCGCTAAGCACAAACCTTTATTCAGGCAGAGCTTTGGCGAAGGGAGCCAACAACAGCTAATCTCTCGAACAGGGGAAAACCCGGGTGTCCTGGGTTGATTATGATGTTAAATTGTATCCCCATTCGTCCACCTAACCCAGACACAGGTTTTGTATTCTTAAAATTTCATCTAAAAGTAAAAGTGAGTGGAAAAGAAGCACCCAGCCTGTTATCAGAGGCTGTACTTGCTCCCCGCCCCCCCCGCATCGGGAGTTTTGACTACAGCACAGACAGACAACAAAACACAGATTGCCTTGGCTTTCCAACTAGCCGAAGCAGAGAGGTCTTCCTGGACTGTTTTCTTTCCCTTTTTCTGAAACGAATCGAACCTGCTCTGGACTGGGGACTCGGGGGAGCACTGGGAGCTTGCACCCGTGGACTACCGGGAGCCCAGCCTGGGCAGCAGCATTTTCCAGCGACGAAGAGACTGATAACAGAGCGAACACCCACAAGAAAGAGACCCTCTGAAGTTTGTCATCTCTTCTGAACGGCGAGAGGTTTTGTAATTTGATATCATTCATTTTTGTGCTGGGTAGTGCTGTACCTGTGAAATAAACAGGTTTTTTCCACTTCTCTCTGAGAAATCTCTTCCCGAACTGGTTGGGGGGTGGGAGAAAAGGGCCACGTGGGTTTGCTTCCCGGGGAGAGCCCCACTGGAAGTCTTCTGCCAAATTTGTCCTAAACCAAGACAAATACATTCATTGGCGCCCAATGTGGGGCACGAGAGAGTGGAAAAACCCTGTACTGATTGTACTGAAGTGGCAATTACTTTGTATTGGGATAAGACAAAGCAGTCCCTAGCCATCCAGCCATGCTGCTTGAATTAATAATGTCTTTTGGGGTGCAGACCTTCATGTGTTTCTGGTCGCTAGGCTTTTTTGAGGTTTTAATACCTTTATGGTCCCTTGGTTTATTTTCTTATCCACAACTAGTCTCGGTATTGTCCCTAACACATAGCTTTTACAGTAGAGGGGCACGGATTAGAGTAGCTATTGGGCTGGGCCTAGTGATTATGATTTACAAGAAGTTTATTCAGGTGCTGGAGTCTGTTCCAAATATAAAGAATTCATGGGTATGGTTATGCACCCAGTTTGTTAGAGGAGGAGCAGGGAATGAGGCTTTTCAACCTTTCCTTTCCTTCTTCTCCTCTGAATCGATTACATCACTATTGGAGAGTGTTCAGTTCCCCCTGAATGTTAAAGAGACCATCTTTCTGGCATTTAATCTGGTAATTTTGCTCTACATAGTCTTCAGCCTCTCTAGAATGAGGGCTGAGATTTCTAGAGGGACTGATGAGACCCCTGAACCAAGCATGGAAAATCCTGAGTGGGGTGGAGAATGGGAGGATATGGGCCAAATCCTGAAGGAATTTTCTGACCCTGTAGTTTGGGACTTTCCACATGAACAAATTCTGAATCCAGCTGAGGTGGGGAAATACCTGAAAGAGAAGTGTCAGGATGATTCCAAAGAAAAAAAGATCATTGCAGTAAGCTGGGCCCTGGCATACGCTTATCGTACATTGCTGGATACTGTAGGGCAGCAAACAGGAGAAATGGGACAGGGAGATAAATCAAGAGTTACCCCAGTTACTCAGGCTGCAGCCAACCTCCCAGTTACAAAGCTGGTAGCTAAACCCGACAGCAAGCCTCAACCAATGGCTGTTGCTACTAGCACAAGAAGTGGAAAGTGCACAGACAAAACCGATCGACCAGTGGATGATGATGATGATGATGCAGGAGAAGGACCCTCAACGCCTCCTGACGTAAAACCAAGAGTCAAAGCAACTGGCATAAGATCAGAGGCTAATATTGAGTCCTTTTCCTTGAAAGATCTTCGTGGCCTGAGGAAGGACTACACTCGACGACCTGATGAATCTATCATTAGTTGGTTAGTCCGTCTGTGGGATGCTGCAGGTGAGGCTACAGTTCTGGATGGCACTGAAGCGAGGCATCTGAGATCCCTGTCACATAATCCAGTTATCGACCAGGGGATGATGAGGGGAGCTAACCCTCGCAGTCTCTGGGCACGGGTCCTTGAAAGTGTAGCCCAAAGATATCTGTGTGTAGATGGCCTCTACATGCAACAAACACAGTGGAAAAGCATTGAACAAGGGATCCAACGCCTGAGAGAAATGGCAGTGGCAGAGATAGTTTTTTCAGATGACATACCAACTAAGAATCCAGATTTGGTGCCATGTACATCTGTGATGTGGCGAAAATTGGTACGACTTGGGCCACAAGAATATGCATCTGCTTTAGCAATGATGAAATGAGATGAAAGGGAGGAGACTGTGCTGGATATGGCGAAGAAGCTTCGAGCATACGCAGATGCCGTGCATGGCCCCACACATGCAAGAATCGCAGCTGTGGAAACATGTCTGCTGAAATTAGAAGATAAGATAGAGGAGAATCACAAAAAACTTAGAGATGAGATTAAAGAGGACCTTCTCCAAATCTCAGCAGTACAGATCAGAAGTCCCGGCACTCAACGCAGGCGTTCCCCAGATCGAGAGAGAAGGTATACCCCACGAACTGAGCTGTGGTTCTTCCTGCGTGATTGCGGAAAAAACATGAGGAGATGGGATGGGAAATCTACTGCAGCTCTGGCACAACGGGTGCGTGAATTGAAGGAGGAGAAGAGTCACAAAGAAAGTTCCACCAAAAGGGAAGCAGCTCCAGTTGCCCGTAGCCAAACTGCCAGGTATGATGATGATGACATGTCCGATCCCCTTGAAGGAACCTCCAAGACATATACCAAAGGAAAGAAAGATAACCAGGCTTAGAGGGGCCCTGCCTCTAGCCAGGTAGAGGCTAGGGAAAATTGTGTTTTTTGGACTGTGTGGATTCGTTGGCCTAGCACATCAGAACCACAAAGATATGAGGCCTTGGTTGACACTGGTGCCCAGTGCACACTAATCCCATCAAGACATGTAGGGGCAGAATCTGTTTCTATTGCTGGCGTGACAGGGGGATCACAAGATTTTACCTTGGTGGAAGCAGATGTGAGCCTGACTGGAAATGAATGGAAGAAACACCCTATTGTGACAGGCCCAGAGGCCCCATGCATTTTGGGCATAGACTACCTCCGAAGTGGGTATTTCAAAGACCCAAAAACATTCAAGTGGGCATTTAGAATAGCAGCTGTGGAGACAGAGGGTGTCCAGCAACTGAACACCTTTCCTGGACTATCCGAGAATCCATCTACAGTAGGACTTCTGAAGGTGAAAGAACAACAAGTACCAATTGCCACCTCGACGGTGCACCGCCGACAATATAGAACAACTCGAGATGCTGTGATCCCCACTCACAAGATGATCAGAGAGCTGGAGAGCCAAGGGGTGGTCAGCAAAACCCACTCACCCTTCAACAGTCCCATCTGGCCTGTGCGTAAATCTGAAGGAGAATGGAGATTGACTGTGAACTATCGTGCATTGAATGAAGTGACTCCACCACTGAGCGCTGCCGTGCCGGATATGCTGGAGCTCCAGTACGAGCTGGAGTCCAAGGCAGCGAAGTGGTACGCCACTATTGACATTGCCAATGCATTTTTCTCCATTCCCCTGGCAGCAGAATGCAGGCCTCAGTTTGCTTTCACGTGGAGGGGAGTGCAGTACACCTGGAACCTACTGCCCCAGGTGTGGAAGCACAGCCCCACCATCTGCCATGGACTGATCCAAGCTGCCCTGAAAAAGGGTGAGGCTCCAGAACATCTGCAGTACATAAACGACATCATTGTGTGGGGGAACACAGCAGCAGAAGTGTTTGAGAAAAGAGAGAAAATCATCCAAATCCTCCTGAAAGCCGGTTTTGCCATTAAGAAGAGCAAAGTTAAGGGACCAGCTCGCGAGATTCAGTTCCTGGGGGTAAAGTAGCAAGATGGACGGCGTCAGATCCCTACTGATGTCATCAACAAGATCACTGCAATGTCTCCACCAACTAATAAGAAGGAAACACAAGCTTTCTTAGGTGCCATAGGGTTTTGGAGAATGCATATTCCTGAATACAGTCAGATTGTGAGCCCTCTTTACCTGGTCACTCGGAAGAAGAATAATTTCCATTGGGGCCCTAAGCAGCAACAAGCCTTTGCTCAGATCAAACAGGAGATTGCTCATGCAGTAGCCCTTGGCCCAGTCAGGACAGGACCAGATGTGAAGAATGTGCTCTACTCTGCAGCTGGGAGCCGTGGTCTGTCCTGGAGCCTTTGGCAGAAGGTGTCTGGTGAGACTCGAGGCTGACCATTAAGATTTTAGAGCAGAAGCTAAAGAGGGTCTGAAGCCCATTACACCCCAACAGAGAAGGAAATTTTAGCAGCCTATGAAGGAGTCCAAGCTGCCTCAGAGGTGATTGGCACTGAAGCACAACTCCTCCTAGCACCCCGACTACCGGTGCTAGGATGGATGTTCAAGGGAAAGGTTCCTTCCACCCATCATGCAACCAGTGCCACATGGAGCAAGTGGATTGCTCTTATCACACAGCGCACCCATATTGGTAAACTGAATCGCCCTGAGATTTTAGAAATAATTACAAACTGGCCTGAAGGTAAAAATTTTGGTCTCACAGATGAAGAACAAGAAGAAGTGACAAGGGCTGAAGAAGCTCCACCATATAACCAGCTGCCAGCTGAAGAAACACGCTACGCTCTTTTCACTGATGGTTCCTGTCGCATCGTAAGGATGAACCGGAAGTGGAAAGCAGCCGTATGGAGCCCCACACGACAGGTCGCAGAGGCCATTGAAGGAGAAGGTAGATCAAGCCAACTTGCGGAACTCAAAGCTGTTCAACTGGCCCTGGACATTGCTGAAAGAGAGAGGTGGCCAAAGCTCTACCTCTACACAGATTCATGGATGGTGGCCAATGCTCTGTGGGGATGGTTGGAGAAGTGGAAAGAGGCTAATTAGCAGCGTAGAGGAAAACCAATTTGAGCTGCTAAAGAGTGGAAAGATATTGCTACCAAAGTAAGGAGACTACCAGTGAAAGTCCGCCACGTAGATGCCCATGTCCCCAAGAGTAGAGCTAATGAAGAACACCAAAATAATAAGCAGGTAGATCAGGCTGCAAAAATACAAGTGTCAAAAATAGATTTAGATTGGGAACATAAGGGAGAGTTGTTCCTAGCCCGATGGGCTCATGATGCCTTACGTCATCAGGGTAGAGATGCCACCTATAAGTGGGCACGAGACCGAGGGGTGGATTTAACTATGGACAGCATTTCTCAGGTTATTCATGACTGTGAGACATGTGCTGTGATCAAACAGGCCAAGAGGTTAAAGCCCCTCTGGTACAGTGGGCGGTGGTCCAAATACAAGTATGGGGAAGCCTGGCAAATTGACTACATCACACTTCCCCAAACCCGCCAAGGAAAGTGCTATGTACTCACAATGGTAGAAGCCACCACAGGATGGCTGGAAACCTACCCTGTGCCTCATGCTACAGCCTGGAACACCATCCTGAGACTTGAAAAGCAGGTCCTTTGGAGGCATGGCACCCCTGAGAAAACTGAGTCAGACAATGAGACTCATTTCAAGAACAGCCTCATAAACAGCTGGGCTAGGGAACATGACATTGAGTGGGTGTACCATATCCCCTACCATGCACCTGCTGCTGAGAAAGTGGAGAGGTACAATGGACTGTTAAAAACCACCTTAAAGGCACTGGGTGGAGGATCTTTTAAAAACTGGGAGCAACATTTAGCAAAGGCCACCTAGTTAGTCAACACCAGAAGTTCCACCAACCGGGCAGGTCCTGCCCAGTCTGAGTCTTTGTATGTAGTAGACGGAGACAAAGTCCCAGTGGTACATGTCAGAGGTCTGTTAAGGAAGACAGTTTGGGTCAATTCTACCTCGAGCACAGACAAACCCATTTGTAGGGTTGTCTTTGCTCAAGGACCAGGTTGTACATGGTGGATAATGCAGAGAGATAGAACAACATGATGTGTACCTCAGGGAGATCTGATCATTAAATAAAAGGTTACTGCCATTGTCTGTACATTAAACCACGCAGACATGATATAGAAGGAAATGTGTAAGTGTTAAAGGTATGAGCAAGTGAAAAATGATGTTTTGAGTGAGTAAAATGAGAGAGTGGGGAATCCTGCAGCTCTCCAGCGTGGGGGTCTGGATTCAGTAGCTTGGTGTGAGGCGTGACAGGGGCATGATGGATATATTGCTTGTATTTTTTGGGTGGAACGGAGGGGAAGTTTTTATGTATGTAAAAGTGTGCAGAGTTAGAATGTTAGTTTTGGCAGTAAGTCGACGATATGGGGATAAGGGGTGGAATGTCCTGGGTTGATTATGATGTTAAATTGTATCCCCATTCGTCCACCTAACCCAGACACAGGTTTTGTATTCTTAAAATTTCATCTAAAAGTAAAAGTGAGTGGAAAAGAAGCACCGAGCCTGTTATCAGAGGCTGTACTTGCTCCCCCCCCCCCCCCCGCATCGGGAGTTTTGACTACAGCACAGACAACAAAACACAGATCGCCTTGGCTTTCCAACTAGCCGAAGCAGAGAGGTCTTCCTGGACTGTTTTCTTTCCCTTTTTCTGAAACGAATCGAACCTGCTCTGGACTGGGGACTCGGGGGAGCACCGGGAGCTTGCACCCGTGGACTACCGGGAGCCCAGCCTGGGCAGCAGCATTTTCCAGCGCCAGAGGGACTGATAACAGAGCGAACACCCACAAGAAAGAGACCCTCTGAAGTTTGTCATCTCTTCTGAACGGCGAGAGGTTTTGTAATTTGATATCATTCATTTTTGTGCTGGGTAGTGCTGTACCTGTGAAATAAACAGGTTTTTTCCACTTCTCTCTGAGAAATCTCTTCCCGAACTGGTTGGGGGGTGGGAGAAAAGGGCCACATGGGTTTGCTTCCCGGGGAGAGCCCCACTGGAAGTCTTCTGCCAAATTTGTCCTAAACCAAGACACCGGGATATTTATAGGGGAGGAGAGGGGTGGGGGGGAGCCTGAGATACATGTGTCAGGGTGGGACAGCAGGGGGGAACACCAATGGGGCACAACCGTTTAACATATCTAACTCAAAGATCCCTGGGAGCCATACATTGTGTCTCTCTTACAGAGAAGTATCTTGTCTCCAGGGGAGAGCCAGGATCTCGGGCTCGGCAGGCTCCTCTGCACCCACAGTTATGGATACCCCATCACTGGAAGTGGAAAATGTCTGGTTGGGCAGACCTTTGAGCAATCTGATCTAGTGAAATATGTCCCTTCCCACCAGATCATCTTTGAAGGTTCCTTGCAATCCAAACCATTCTATGATTCTACGATTCTAATTCTTAAACCATTATTCTCTTTACAAAGTCTTCAGTATGATATATTCTTAATGCCTAACACAACTTGAATAAAAACCATCTAGTTGTTTGTAAAGTTTGTCCTTACAGCAAATCCTGGAACTGCTTGTGTGAAGACTGAAAAATATTTGTGTTATTATAGGTTGACTTGATTCCAACAGAGTAATACTGGAAAATTATTTACATACAAAGATTTTGATACTATAAAAAATATTTCTAAAACAGAAGAAGAAGAACATAGAAAACACCCATGGATTTTAAATTCAGGGGCAGATAGAATTCATGGACCATGCACATTATACCAGTGCAGGTTGAGAAATTAAAAGGATGGTGGGGAAATATTTTAGCTCTGATGTAAACAGAAATTTTAAATTTCTTATGTTACATGAGAAGAAATATGAAGTACATCAAATGAGAACCAACAAGGGAGTACTTTCTTATCAAAGTTTTCATAGAGCTATTGGTTGTGTTAGAGGCAAACCGAATCAGGTAGCCCAATTGAGGCAAGGTTGCTGTGGCTCCATGTATAACCAGTAGAAAGGCTGAGCATGTATTCCTAGTAAACACAGTGTCATGTTTTAACCCCAGACAGAAATTAAGCACCACACAGCTCCTCACTCATTTCCCCCCCACTCCCAAAAGGACTGGGGGAGGAGAATCGGGGGGAAAAAAGTATAACTCGTTGGTTAAGAACAGTTTAATATTTTAAATAAAGTAAAATATAATAATAAGAGTAGTAGTAATAAAAGGCAAAGAAATAAAACACAAGAAAAACAAGTAGTGCACAATATAATTGCTCACCACCTGTTGACTGATGCCAAGCTGTCCTGGGTAACCCAAAATGTTATTGTATTCCATAGTTATCTATTCCCAAAAACTACTACTGTCTCTTTAAGACCCTCCAGCCAGAAATGGAATCACGAGGTCGGTGAGTGCCAGTCCCTTTTCTAAACCTGTATTGCCCAAGCAGAACTCTGGCCTCTTGGCATTTGCTCAAGGCAGAGCCTCCGCTTCATTGGTTGTGGGGGGGGTTTTGGTTGGTTGGGTGTCACTAGAGGACACGGAATGATTCACACAAACACGTCTCAGTGGTGTGATAGAGACATCTGTCCAGGAGTAAGTTATCTCTGGCATCAGGGAGGTGGGATTCCCACCTGACAATAAACATCTCACCTTGAAAGCAATATGTAGGAAGATAAGCTGGAATTTCTGACTGACAGACACTTCACTTTAAAAAATATAAAAGCTACACAAAACTTTCACAAAGCAGAAGTCTTCTGCATACTCCCTGGAAATGTGTAGGGCTTGTCCTCAAATTTTGGATGCATCTTGATGGTTCCTCTTCTGGAAGTTGGAGTGAAAGAGCTCCATGTTTACTCCATCAGTGTAAGTTAAATTGACTTCAAATCAATACTATTTCTTCGCTAGTTGTAATATAGGTACCTTATTGTGCACTGTATTTGTATCTATGTTGGGGGTTAGGTGTCCTTCCTTTTGTTCTGGCTCACCTATGGAATTTTTACCCATCAGTGGCAGTGAAATCTGACTGCTTGTACTTAGTGGGTGCTTGAGAAACACAAAGAGTTTGGCTGGGCCCAGGGGGGAAGGGGGGCAGGAAAAAGGGAGGGTAGGGGCACCTGGGGGCTGGCTGGTCTCTTCAGCTTCAGAGCAGAACTTTCTCTGGGAGCTGCTGCGGCTGGAAGAAGGGAATTTGCCATCACCCAGACAGAGCTGCTGCTGCTTCTCCTTCTTTGTTTGTGGGCCTCGCACCCCCTGTCCTGCTTGGACGTGCGGCAGTGCCAGGCACCCCGAAGCACTCAGCTTTTTGTTTCCCGAACTTGGCAAAGGCTGGCTCTTAGCATCTAATTTCACTGTGCAAGCCTCTGCAACGTGGTTTGGCTTTCCACACCGACCACACAGAAACAAAGGAATTTTCCCTTTCTGCTTCTGTTTCCCCTGCTTTTTGGTGGCTTGTGCTGTCACCTGTTTCTGATGCTTACCCTTTGGCACTTTTGAGGATGCTGGTAAGGCAGTAACCAAGGCAGCCATCTTATAATCTGTGGTGCCTATATTAGCACAAGCCTGAATCGTATCTGCTAAGGATGGATCTCCTGGGAGGGCCTCTATCACCCTCCTACAGTCATCATTGGCATTGCTTCTTGCAAGCTGTATGACCAGTAGCTTTCTCAAATCAGGATCTTCCACCTGCTTCTCCAAAGATGCAGAGAGTTTCTCAACAAACTGCAAATAAATTTCCTTAGTCCCTTGGATTATAGTGACTGTTATAAATGCAAAGGCAAATTCAGGATAAAAATAAAAAGAGAAATTTATTAATAAACAACAAAGAACAAACAACGAGAAAAAAACACAATAAAACGGTCAGCGCAGCGCTGGGTGGACAGGGTCTACACCAGAGGTGTAGGGTTCCCAAATCCACGTTTGAGTGTTCTCAAGCCTGGGGTTTTATAGAGATTTTAAGTCCTCAGGCTAGAATTCCAAGCAGGCTCCATTCACCAAGTGTCCTTGATTGTCCGGTGAATGGATTTCCTGGCATGGAAAAATAGAACTAACAAGTGTCCGGACAGGATCTCCTCATATGTAAAGAGATTCTGTATGTATTTCAATTTGTGTCATCAAGGCAGAGTGGTGTGATCCGGGGCCGGTGCCGATGGATATCTCGGCAGTGTCTTTCCCTTTGTTTCTTTTGATTGCTTCTCCAACATCGGTTTGACAGGTGGGGTGTCCAGGTCTAGCGACGACTACTTTTTCGGGGCTTGTCTTTTTGTCGACCTGATTGTTTCCCAACAGAGATCTGCAGGGGCGTTGTTCAGGTCCGGAGATGGATATCTCCTCCGAGCCAGTTCTTTTGTTTTCCTGATGGCCCTCGTCCTGTCTATTTTCTGAGCTGATGTTCGTTATCTGGGTGTTGGCTGCAATCTGTTGCCTCTCGGAGGGAAATCCCGGCCAGACCCGGAGAAGGATTTTTTTTACATTTTGGATTTTATATCATTACAACACATACATATCTTATTTACACCTTTACGAATTTTTATTTACAGATTAATTTATTACAGTCCCCCGCCTAATAATTCATCCCATTAAAAATTCGTATTTTAATCAATTGTTACTGGAAGAGGAATACTGGTATTCCCCTTACTCAATTTCATTTTTCTTCCCAGTTTGTTAGTGTATCCTCACTATTTTCTTGAGATAACGTGTTTATTTTCAAACACCTCTAAGGCTTTAATTGCATTTTTACTTTCTTTCTCTTCTTCTAACTTCATTAGTTTAGAAAGAAGGGTTGTTTTTCCCTTGTGCTTTTTCCGGGTCTATTGGGAGGGTGGCAATTTGCATTCCTTCTACCACAGAATGTATCAATCTGATCAAACAAGGAATCAGACAAGGCAGGAAGATAACTCCGGCAATTGAACATCCTATAAAGAAAACTAGCTTTTTCCACCAAGCCCCCTGTCCAAAAATTTGATCCCACCAGGAGGCTTGTAAAATGGAATTCCACTTTTGAACTGGCACATGTGCCACCTTTTTTATTTCAGCTGCTAGTCCCTTTATAGTTTCTCCGTAGTCATCAATCTCCATGCAACACTCGGACTCATTCTATCTACCGCACACTCCTCCCTCCTCAGCTAGCAAATAGTCGAGAGCTAATCTATTTTGATATACAAAAGCTCTCATCTGTGAATGTTGTTTCGCTAGGAGTTCTAGGGCTTCTGAAGTGTGATTCGAGACTACTTCTACTACAGCCTGCAACCTAATAAGCCGATTGAGGAGATAAATGGGGGTTCGGTAACCCCAGCTGCCGTCATTTGCCCAGGTAGCGGGCCCATAATATTGAATGATCCTTTCGGCAGGCCACTCCTCCTCTTTCCACTTTTGGTTGCCTCCTGCCATCGGTAGTTCTCGTTTCAATTCCCTCTTTTGCCGGGCCAACGTTTCAAAGAGGGGAGCACCTAAAGACTTACTTTCGTCTTTAGGCAATGTAAAGAAAAAAGGCCGAATTATCCCAAGTGTGCAGGATCCTTTCCATTTCTTTGGTAATTCACTATATGCTTTTTTTCCGCATATCCAGTAAATCCCGTCCGGTGCCTCCCAACCTTTTTTGATTTTGCCAGGTCCTCCCAATATTCCCTCAGGCCTATAAATGTATGGAAGGGATTGGCCCCCTGATTTTTATTCCAACAGAGTCCAATTATGTCTACCCATTCACAGTTATTTTCCCGAGAGTGGCTCCAATAACCTTCGGGTGGTTCTGGTTGCCAGACCTTCATTTTTTTATCTGAATTTACCATGAGAGTGTTTACACACGGGGTGTACCCTACTAAATCGGTAAATTCTTTTCCCTCCCGGCTAATGCAAAACGTTCCAATTATTCTTTTATCAATTACCCAACCCTCAGGTCTCCGTGTCGTTTTGGATAATTTCAGTCCTGTCCATTTTAGCAATTGTTCCGGGGTTAATTCCTCTCCCTTCCATGGCCATCTTTCGGCCGATTTCAAGCCACCACATATCCAACAATTAGATAAACCTAATTCGGTGGCAATTTCCTGCATTAAGTCTATAAATAGATTTTGGTTGGGGCTGGGTAAATTCCAGCTGTTATATTGTTTTTCTAATTGTTCATATTGCTCACTGAGAGAGTTTAGCCTTTCTTGTTCTAACCTCTTTCTCTTGTTTTCCATTTCTCGTCTCTTTAACTCCAGGGTTAGTTGTTTTATTTTATTTTCCAGATCTAACCCTTCATTATCTTTCGAAAAACAGAATACTTGGTCAAACTGCAAACACACTCGATCATCATCACTTTTTAGCAAATCTAAAATTATAGGCTCATTACTGAATGACGTTCTTGTTTCATGTTTTAAATTTTTCCCTTCCCAATACATTTTTCCACCCATCGTACAAGGTTTTAAGCTTGCTTTATTGTAGCAAAGAGGGTTGACTTGGTAATAAGCTATGAAAGTTGATTGCCTCTTCCCCCCAATCCAGACAGTCTTGTTACACTGTCCACAGACCGAAATTGGGGGAACTCCCTTCACCTCCCTTTTTTTCGGAAGTGAGTTGTTTGAATCTTTTGTTTTCCTGAGGTCCGAAATTGCTTTTCCATAATACTTGCCCCCGGGTTGGAGCACCAAATCTTCCCCTTTAATTTGCACAAATCAAATTGGGTATCATTTGACCAGCATACCCCTGCGTGCAATTCTGGAGGACAAACGACCAATTGCTCGGTTTCTGTGGCAGTTCGGCACTGCTCACACTTCCCCAGGGGACTCACCCCCGGAGGCGCCTCGGGGTTCATTCCCTTGGCCAAGCACATGGCTAGGTTCAGGATCATCAGGATTCCCCACCACTGCATCCCTCTGCCTCGCCCTTTGCCCATATATGAACATACGGCGGGGAAAGCCATCTTCTCGGCAGCAGGGACTGTCTTCAGGGGCCCTTGAAGTCCTGATGGCATACCTTCTCTTAAAGGTCGCCCACCGAGATGCTTTGATCGTGTCGATCCTGCACGGTACTTTTATTGTTCGCCGGCACTCAATTACTAGAGGTTCCGCCTTGCAGTCAAGTTGCCCTCTCAATCCCTTCCGGAAAAACAGGAACCACTCAGGAGAGTCGAGTTCCAGCAGGCCCGCCCGGGTAGCAAGTATTAGGAATCGGTTGGTCTGATCTAATTCTTTTTCTAAACACTTAGTGCACAAACCCCTTGGTTTATACCCTCTTAAACAGTGAGCCACCCAAATTTGCTTACAATAAGCGCACTTAAAGTGTACAAAAGGAAAGCAGTAACAATCAAAATTGGTACAACTTATCCATTCTTTACTCATTTGTGGTGTCGCTGAAGCTTGATTTTCAATTCTCCCGGAGGGGTAGTAACATTCCACTCGGAGGAATTGTAGTTTGAAACTTTCTTTGCCCGAGAAGAGTGTGTCCAGCCCTTCTCGGCAGTTCGAACCGCTGTATCCGTAGTTAAGAGGACGAGAAATGGGCCTTCCCAGTGAGGGCTCAGGGGAAGCTCCTTCCACACCTTGATTAGAACTTTATCTCCCGGTCGAATCTGATGAATGGGAAATCCCAGCGTTGTGCTTTGAGGAATTAATCCTCTTCTCCTCAGTTCCTGTAAATTTTTATTTATAGAAATGAGATATGGTTGAAGTTGCACATCCTCCACTTGAGGACGTGCTACCGGCATTCCATGCTTATATGGCATTCCATATAGCATTTCAAAGGGGGACAAGCCTGTTTCGGAATGTGGCATGGTTCTGATATTCAACAATGCCAAGGGGAGACATTTGATCCAAGACATTTTTGTTTCAATTATAAGTTTGGACAGCTGCGATTTTAATGTCTGATTCATTCTTTCTACTTGCCCCGAACTCTGAGGATGCCAGGGGGTGTGATATTGCCATCTTATTCCTAATGCTTCTGATAATTGTTTAATAATTTTTGAAGTAAAATGAGTGCCTTGATCTGAGTCAATATGATCCACTATCCCATATCTTGGAATTATTTCTTCTAGTAGAATTTTAGACACTGTTTGGGCTGTCGCCTTTGCTCTGGGAAAAGCTTCTACCCAATGTGTCAATTTATCTACTATTACCAGCAAAAATTTATTTCTACCAATTTTTGGTAATTCTGTGAAATCAACTTGGATTCTTTCAAACGGCCGGTATGAGAGCGGCCGACCTCCCCAGTTTGATTGCTTAAAATTTGATCGATTTACTTTTTGGCATATCACACACCCCTGTACCTCTTGTTTTGCGAGCTCGAAGATTCCTTTACACCCAAAGAACTTCAAAAATTGTTCGGCCAATGCCCTGGTTCCCCAATGCGTCTGTTCGTGCAACCTTCTGAGTATTCCTTTTGCTATTCCCTTTGGGACTAGCTCCCTCCCGTCTGGTAACCACCATTTTCCTTCTTTGAAGTAGCCTCCTACCTTTTTGAATTCTTCCAGCTCCTTTTCCGAAGGAAGCAAGGAAACTTCTGGTGGTTCCCTTGGGACTATCTCAGGAATACTTACCGTTAACAAAGCCGCTCGTTTGGCTTCTTTGTCCGCCAAATTGTTCCCCCTTGTGTGGAATTGCCACCCAGTTTGGTGTCCTTTTAGGTGAACAACCAATATCTCCTGTGGCTCTCTGACTGCTTCTAAAATTTGCCTGATTATTTCTCCATGTATTAAACCTTTTCCTTTTGTGTTAATCAAACCCCTCTCTTCCCATATTTTTCCAAAAGTATGCACCACTCCAAATGCATACCTTGAATCAGTGTAAATGGTTCCCCTTTTTCCTTTCAAGCCCTGAAGAGCTCTTAGGAGAGCAAATAGCTCACAAGCCTGTGCAGACCAACTTGCTTTTAGGGGACCCGATTCTATAGTTTGTCCTGTCATGCCATTTATGATGGCATATCCTGATCTTCATTTTCCTTCAACCATTTTTGAGGAGCCATCAATGAACCATTTTTCTCCTCCTTCCAATTCCTGATCTTCCAAGTCAGGCCTAACCTTGGTTTGCAGTTCTACTGTCTCGATGCAATTATGAAGTAGCTTACCTGTTGGTTCCCCAAACAAAAACTGCGCCGGGTTCTGCGCAGTAGTTGTTTTTAGTTCCAGTCCTGGTGAGCTGATTAACATGGCTTCATATTTCAGAAGCCTCGAATCAGTTAACCATTTCTCTGCTTTCTGTTGTAAGATATTCCTTACATCATGTGAGGTGAATATTATCAAAGGAGCTCCAAAGGTTACCTTTTTCGCTTCCCCGACCAACAGAGCTACTGCCACAATTGCCTGCAAGCAAGTAGGCCAGCCTCGACTGACTGGATCTAGAATTTTTGACAAAAATCCTATGGGTTTTTTCTTTTCTGCCCATTCCTGGGTCAGAACTCCTTGTGCTGTTTGTCCACTTACGTCTACAAACAGCTGAAACTCTTTATTAGTGTCTGGTAAGGTTAGTACTGGGGCAGTTATGAGGGCATTCTTTAATTCTTGAAATTTAATTTCATCCTGTGCTGTCCATTTCAATCTATCGGTGTTTAATCTTTCATACAGAAATTTTACCTTCTCACTGAATCCTTCAATCCACTGTCTGCAATATCCCAGGAGCCCTAAAAATTATCTAATTTGTCTTTTTGTTTTTGGGGCAGGGAGCGCGAGAATTCCCGCCACTCTCTCAGGATCTAATTTCTTTTTTCCCTGAGATATCCAATGTCCAAGATATTTTACCTCGGGCTCTGTGAATTGCAGTTTGGATTTTGATACCTTCAATCCTTTCTGTCCCAGAAAATTCAACAAAGAAATCGTGCTCTTTTTCACCTTCTCTTCCGATGCTCCGGCAATTAACAAATCATCTACATATTGTAGTAATTTTGTCCCCTCCTCTGGAATGAATTGGGTGAGTAGTTGCTCCAGAGCCTGTCCAAACAGGTTTGGAGATTCTACAAATCCCTGCGGGAGGACGGTCCACCTTAGCTGTTGCTTTCTGTTGGTGTCCGGATCTTCCCACTGGAAGGCGAAGAAATTCCTACTTTTTTCATCCAAAGGGCAGGTCCAGAAAGCGTCTTTTAAATCAATTACACTATACCATACATCCTCAGGTGAGAGTCTGTTTAGTAAAGTATAAGGATTTGCCACCACCAGAAACCTGGTTCGGGTTCTAGCATTTACCGCTCTAAGATCCTGAACCAGTCGGAAGCTCCCATCTGCCTTCTTTACTGCCAGGATGGGGGTGTTGTGTTGGGACATACAGGGTTCGAGGGTACCCCCTCTGAGAAGGTCATCGATTACTAATTTCAAACCTCTTCTCCCTTCTATCGGGATGGGATATTGTTTGATCCTTATCGGATCTTCCGGGTTCTCTATTTCAATTTTGATGGGAGTAATATTTAACTTCCCCACCTCCCCCTTTGAATGCCACACTCTGGGATCGATTTCCCTTTCATCTTTTGGAGTTAGATGGAATATCTTTATTACCAATTCGGAATTTCTTACAACAATATTTATACTTAATGCAATAATCATATCTCTTCCTAATAAATTATAATCAGCCTCTTCTACTAATAACAAATTTCCTAAGCCAACTTTATTTTGTGATTCAATCTCCACATCTTTTATTACAGAGACCTTGAAGGGATCTCCCTTAGCACCAATTACAACCACCTTTTCCTTACTTGCCACACATCCCATAGGTAATTTCTGCAGGGTGCTTCTTTCAGCTCCCGTATCAACCTAGAATTTTATTTCCTGACGATAGGGACCCACTTTCAATTTTATCAAGGGCTCCTTTGCTGTTACCGTCCCCATCTGAAAGAGCCCAAGACTTCCCTAGTCTTCTTGAAATACTTTTTCATCCTTTATTTTTTGTCGACAGTCCCGTTGAATGTGTCCTACCTTTTTACAGTAGAAACACTCCGGAGGATCTTTTCGTGGAGCGGGACCGCCCTTTTGAGACCCTTGTTGCTTTTTCGGTACTGTTTTAAACTTGCCCTGTGCCTGATCTTGTTTTTGTGCTTCCTTTACTGTGGCCACTAATATTTTGGCCTGGAGTTTCTGCTTTTCATCCTCTCTCCTCATGTAAATCTTTTGAGCTTCCCTCAGAAGCTCTTGGAGACTTTTCTCCTGCCACCCATCGATCTTTTCTAATTTCCTTCGGATATCTTCCCATGACTTTGCCACAAATTGGGTTTTGAGCAGGACTTCCCCCACCGGAGAGCTAGGGTCAGTCCCAGAGTAAATCTGCAGACTTCGTCGCAATCTCTCTAACCATTCGGTGGGTGATTCTTCCTTTCCCTGGCATTCCCCAAATACCTTACTAATATTCTGACCTCGGGGGACCGCCTCCCTTATTCCTTGCACGATTATATTTCTTAGATCAATCATGCTCCTCCTACCTTCCTCCATCTGGGCGTTCCAACTCGGGCTCACGCTAGGCCACTTTTGATCGCCTGGCGTCCCCTGCGGGTTGCGCCGTTCCCAGTCTCTGATACCGGCCTGTTTAATCATCTCTCTTTCCTCTTGACTAAACAGTGATCTCAGGATGGCCATGAGATCTTCATATATATAAATACTACTACCCAAAAATTCATCCAATCTTTCAGCCACCCCAAACGGATCATCTAGCAATCGCCCTATCTCTTTCTTAAACGCTCGCACATCCCCTGAGTTAAGGGGTACATTCATGAACCCAATTACTCCAGGGGCAGTTGGCACTTCCCTGAGAGGAAACATTCGGTGTCCGTTCTCATTCTCCTCCCACTCTTCACTCATCAACTTTGCTTTTAAACGAGTCCTACTCGCAGGAGGGGAACTGGGGTTTGTGGGGGTCTGTTCTTTTATTATTTGTGGAAAGTCCGCTGCCGCCAGGTTACCGAGAGGGACCCCCTCTATTAAGTTTGAGGGACCTGGCTGTGGCGGCCGGACGGGCAATTGTGGATAGGGTGATCCCCAGCCTTGCACCACCATAGAGAGGTTGTGGCGGCTGGGGTCTCCACAGGCGGGGACATGGGGAGGGTTGCCGGAACCACTGCTGGTGCCGACTCCCTTGTTCGCGATGTGTCTGTTTCAACCGGATGCCCTGGGGAACCTGCGGGTGCTGATGGCACCACTTGATCCACCGCAGAAGGCTGTACCGGCCCGTGATATGGAGGGGGTAAATGATCAAGGGGTTCCCAGGTTTCTGTCTTTGATCCACCTTTTAGTTTCATTGGAAATAACCCTACTCTGGCAGTTAACCAGAGCCTGGCATATTCTTTCTCCTCGGGGTCCGAGGGAACCTTACTCTCCACATAAGAGAGTAATTCGTTGCACGTCCACCTTTCAAATGTTCCTAGTATCAGCCAAGTGAGATGGCTTCTCAGTTCCTGCCCTCCCCAAACCTCGGCACAATAATAGATCATTTTTGCTTTGGATTTCTTTTTCCTCTCGGGACAATTTTCCCAATATTTCAACATCCATCCCAAGGGACTTTCCGGTGGGATGTCTAGCAATTCCTTCGCTTTCTTGGAAGGACTCTTCTCATTACCTTTCTTTTGTAGTTTACTTTTTCTCTGCCCCATATTTAAACAAAAAATCTTACCTGTCCTGTGCTGTGTTCGTTCCGCTTTTGCCAGGAAAATCAAAGTCTGCTAATACTCACCTCTCGGTTAGCTGCACCGGGGTCTTTTGTAGTTAGCATTTCGATTTTCCTCTGGACCTTCTCCTAGGTCCGTTGGCTGAAAGGGTTTACTAATTCCCGAGCTCGACTGGACGTCCTCTTCCCCTTTCAGCCCCTTGTGATCGGTCCCCCGGAACTCCCTTTAGTCCCAGGTTTTACAAGCGTGAAGAGAGAGTCTTTCTCATACCGAATCGCTTCCTTCATGGCCGGCCAATTTCCTCGCGGGACGATGGAACCGCGGCCTTGAAGTCCGCTCTCGCTCCGTGATCGGATCACGTCTCACACACACTTGCCCAATCACCCGCTCAACCTCACAGTACTTACAGCAATTTTCTTGCGAGGGTGTCTTCGTGCACTGTCGACTTTTTATGAGCTACCAAGCCACGGCTTTTCTCGAAGGCTCCGTGCCTTCCCGAGCTCCCTGGATCCGTTTCTCTTTTTATTGTGGTTTTTACCTCAGCCTAAATTTGGTTCGGATGTCGGAGCGAACTGCGGAGGTTCTCGGCTCCCCAGGCCGCCAAAATCAGCGGGGGTACCCGACCTGGGCAACGAGATTCTCCCACAGTTTTTCCCGATCCGAGTCACGGCACCAATCTGTTATAAATGCAAAGGCAAATTCAGGATAAAAATAAAAAGAGAAATTTATTAATAAACAACAAAGAACAAACAACGAGAAAAAAACACAATAAAACGGTCAGCGCAGCGCTGGGTGGACAGGGTCTACACCAGAGGTGCAGGGTTCCCAAATCCACGTTTGAGTGTTCTCAAGTTTGGGGTTTTATAGAGATTTTAAGTCCTCAGGCTAGAATTCCAAGCAGGCTCCATTCACCAAGTGTCCTTGATTGTCCGGTGAATGGATTTCCTGGCATGGAAAAATAGAACTAACAAGTGTCCGGACAGGATCTCCTCATATGTAAAGAGATTCTGTATGTATTTCAATTTGTGTCATCAAGGCAGAAGTGGTGTGATCCCGGGCCGGTGCCGATGGATATCTCGGCAGTGTCTTTCCCTTTGTTTCTTTTGATTGCTTCTCCAACATCGGTTTGACAGGTGGGGTGTCCAGGTCTAGCGACGACTACTTTTTCGGGGCTTGTCTTTTTGTCGACCTGATTGTTTCCCAACAGAGATCTGCAGGGGCGTTGTTCAGGTCCGGAGATGGATATCTCCTCCGAGCCAGTTCTTTTGTTTTCCTGATGGCCCTCGTCCTGTCTATTTTCTGAGCTGATGTTCGTTATCTGGGTGTTGGCTGCAATCTGTTGCCTCTCGGAGGGAAATCCCGGCCAGACCCGGAGAAGGATTTTTTTTACATTTTAGATTTTATATCATTACAACACATACATATCTTATTTATACCTTTACGAATTTTTATTTACAGATTAATTTATTACAGTGACAAACCTCTGTTTTGGAGCTGCTAACACTATGGTTTTCACCAGAGCTGCCATGCCTGTCTTCTGGCACTGATCCAGCATCTGTGGGTGGAATGTGGCCTGAAAATCAGGGTTGTCAAAATTGCCTTCCCCTGTCAACAGATCAGCTCCAACCCCGTACCTGGGGTCTTGGTGAGACAATTGACTATTAGATGCAGCTACTTTCATAGCCAGCTGGCTCCAATTGGCTTCAAAGACTTCAATCTGGACAGGCTGAAATAACACCTGAGCAAGGTGTCTAATGTCATATGGTACTAGTAGCTCAGAGTTGATAACTAATCATCTGCATCACCTCTGGTGAACCTAGACCATATCTAGCCACCTTGTCTCTAATGTCCAACACAGCTTTGAAGGATATAATCTGATGCGTGTTAGTCTGTCCTGTCTGAGGGTTTGCCTTGACCACAGGGAAAGCCTGGAGACCTCCTTGTGAGGTGAGAGCATCCCTTTGATCCTGCCTCATAGACGGCACAGGAGGAGACACAGGCATCTGGCTGGAGTTTACATCCCTTGTACCAGACTGTCTGCTCCTCCCAGCATCTGAAAAGTGAGGCAGATCATCTGCAGTTCCCCTAAAACGCTCAAGAAGATGCCATTCTCCCATCTACAAAGCCTTTTCTTTGACCTCGTCCCAAAGACGTCTTTGATCTCTGTGACGAACTGTGACCTGACACAGTGGGAGTGTCCAATAGGTACTGGAATGGGGACCCTCTCGATGTCCTCCACTCCGAGCAGACACTCTCCCTGAAGTGGCAATGTCACCACGAGACCCTACCGTGAATAGGGGAGAAGCTCAGACCCAGCTACTCCGAGATCAGCAGTGGCCGGACCCGGGGCAGCCCCCGCAGGGTCTGTAGCAGACCCAAGCAATCCATCTAAACCCCGCTCGCGGGAGGGAGGGAGGGAGCGGAGCCGAGGGTGGTCCGTCCTCACCCCCATCCGGCGCTGCAGGTACCAGCGCCAAGAGAGAGGGCGGGCTCAAAGGAGCCCCAGCGGGGCGCCATGTGGGTGGCGTCACCCCCGCCGCCGCCGCGCCGGCGGGGGGGGGGGGGTAGTGCAGGGGGAAACAGTTCCAACAAAAGACCCACGCCAGCCGCGGTGATGGTCGCCGCGCCGCTCGCGTTCCCCCCCCCCCCCCGCCCATGGCGGGAGGGGATGCAGGGGACCGCGGCACTGGCTGAGCTCCCGTGCCACCCATGGCGGCGGCGGTGCTGGCGGCCCCACCCACGCTGGTGGTGGGGCCAATTCCAACGGCCCCCGCATCCGCAGCAGCGGCGTTCGTGTCGGCGCCGACGCTTTTGCTCGTGTCCGTGCTGCCGAAGGGACCACGCAGCGGCCACTGGTGACACAGCCCACGCAGGACGTAGCAGAACGGTGCCGTCTCCCACGGGCACTATGTCCAGCAACTGGCTGACTGTGCCGGCTGCCGGCTGCACAGGCGCAGCGGGACTATTTTCAAGCCACGGCTCGGGAACGGAGGAAACTCCACCGGTCCCAATGCCAGCAGTGTTCAACGGAGAAAAGAATAGGTGAGCCCAATTATCAACAAGTGGCTCAAGGGTTGGTGTCATCTTCAGAAATTCAGGTTCTTTGATCATGGGAAAACTTTTACAGCACCTGGCCTGCTGGACCTGGATGGGCTGCATCTCTCTGTTAAGGGCAGAAGAATTTTAGCTCATGAACTGGCAGACCTCGTGTTGTAATGTAGTTAGGAAAAATGGTATGACCCAAAAAATGTACCCCCGAAAATGTAGAATTGTAAGTTTCTTTTCCTTATCTTGTTCTCCCCAGTTCCCCTTATTGGTTGTGTAAGTGTAACCCACCCTTTCCCCTGCCTTCAAAAAGAGTCTTTTCTATACCTCTGGCTCTTTCCCTCCTGCTACCTCACCCCGTAGGATCCTAAGAAATAAAGCTGTAACCGTCATCTCAGCAAAGGGAAAGAGCCTTGCTTTTAGGTTCTTCTTTGATAAGCTAAACTATCTCCCCTGTCTCCCTGGCTGCTGCTGGGTGGACAGTAGTAACAGAGAGGCAGGGGACATTAGAAATTATAGCAGGTGGCGTCCCTGGGTGGGCTAGACCCCCAAAAACCGTCTGGAAACACACGTGTGTGTTTTGCAAGCCTTGGCACAGCAGGTACCTTGAAAAGCTAAACAAATATAGTTTACAAGGAATGAATTGGTAGCTTTCTCAAGCCCAGACAGTCAATTCACAAAGAAGAAGTTTTTACTGCTCGGCAACGTAAGAGTGGTGAGTCACACCGGCCGTCGGGGCAAGGAACGCAAAAGCGAGGCAGAGCGGGTCCCAGGCACGGCCCGTGCAGCGCGCACAAGCCGAGCCAGGATCAACTGAGCTCAGGCCCGAGCCAGCGGCAGTGACGTGTCCCCACAAGCGGCACGAGTGGTGCAGGCGGCTGCGGCGGCACAGGCAAGCCGCAGCAGCGCGGGCGGCAGCAGTGGCCGCATGGCCGCCCCGAACCGTGTGATCAGTGGCTGTGGTGCGAAAGCCTTCTCCCGCGCGGCGCAGGGACCAAGACACGAGCTCCACACGGAACCAGCCGCAGCACGTTACATGTGACAGCCGTGTGGCGCGGGCAGAGGCATCCGCAGGAAAAAGCCTTCCTCTGCATCATTTTGTTGCTTTTGCAGTAAAACAAGATAAAAACAAATTTTGAAAACACAATTTTAATAACAGGCATGGGATCAGCAATATCTATACCCCAACCAAATTTAGAATCCAAATTGGAAGAATTTTTAAGTACTATTAATGTTAAGATCTCTAGAAAAAAGTTAAAATGTTTCACATCGTGGTTATCTCATAACATTCCACAGCTTGATTTGTCAGAAGTAAATTCTATCTCTGCATGAGATCAAATTGGCAACTCGAAAAATAGAGGATGGAGATAAAAATGCTTCCAAATATCTCCAAGTTTTTCTTATAATTCAAAACGAATTGATCAACAGAGAAAAAGACATAAAAAAACAGCCATTGCAGCTTTCATCAGTATCTCATACCTTTCTCCATACCTTCTGCTCCCGTGCTGAAAAAGATACATGGAACAAATCCAGAAACTCAAGAAATGCACTGTAATAATGCCATTTCTGGAACCATGTGTCTCATTCAGCCCCCCAGCTCTGATAGCATTGCGGAAACTACCAGAGACTCTTCCCTATACCCTTATATTCTGACCATTAAATCCCCATACATCCACGTGCCTGGAATCCAAAATGGAGTTGGCCATGTGCTAGATACCCACGTGGAGGAACCCCCTTCTAATCCCCCTCCCCCTTCCCATGACTCTTTCTATCCACCACGCTCTGCCCATTTCCCATAACCCCTCCCTTCCCTCCCACATCTCCCTCCCTTCTACTATACCCTGGTCCTGCATGACATCACCTTGTAAACCCGCCTTTAAATGTTGCAACCTTTCTCTCCACGCCCCTGCCTCTTGTCCCCACAGGGAGGGGGGGAGTGAGAGAAGAGGCCCTAACCCCTGCTCCCGTGGGGGGGGGTGGGGGAAGGCGTGTCCTGGCCCTTCCCCCCGGGGAGGGAGAGATGGGTCCCTGCCTAGCCCCTGTGGGGCTGTGGGTGGGACACTCCACACATCCAGGGGTGAGGCTAGGCCCCCTGCTCACACTGCATGTGCAGATAAGTCTCTCCACCAACCCAGGGGTAAGGCAGGGCCCCCTGGGCCTGCTGGGGCTGTGGGTGGATCCCTCCATTGACCCGGGGGTGAGACAGAGCTCCCAGGGCCTGGTGGGGGTGGGGCTGGACAGGGAAACCCCTGAGATACAGGTTCCGGGGAAGATAAGGATATGCCTACAGCAGCACCTGTGATATTTACTGGTAAAAAAAGAACTAATAGACAATATCAGCCTTTCTCTTACCATGATATCAGAGAGATATGTAAAATACAACGTGAATTTGGCAAAAATAGCGAAATATTAAAAAGAATGATTAAAGCTACCTTAAAATCTCAGGAGTTAGTTCCTGCTGACCTCAAAGATTTCTTCAGGTGCCTCCTAACCCCCACTGAGTTTGATTTTTGGGAAAGCTCATGGAAAAGGTCATTAAAATACCTCCTAGAGGAACTCAAACTAAGCATGCGGGATGCAAAAGATGCAGAAAATAATGAAATTACTTTTGAGCACCTCTGTGGGGAAGGGAGGTGGTCTAAGCCTGAAGATCAGGCTCAAGTGCTAACAAAACCTATTTTAGAAAAAATCTGTGAAGTAGCAGAAAAGGCTTACAATAAAATACCAACACTTGAAACCCAAGTCAGTTATGTTAATATTAAACAGTTTCCATCAGAAAGTTTTCTGGTGTTTGTCAACTGCCAAAGAGGACATATACAACAGGTACAAGGACCAGCAGCGCAAGCAGAATTGATTAAAGAAATGGCTCAAAGAAATGCCAACGAAGCCTGCCGCAAAGTGATTTTAAATCTGCCCATCCATCCTCCACCCACCATAGAAGATATGATCCAAGTGTGCGCCAAGAAAGCAGATCTGTACAGTGCACATGACAAGAAACAAGGACCATTCAACCCAAGGAATGTAGCAGCTGTAAGCACCAGGGATGAACAAGCCACAGATGTCACCAGAACAGCTACAGCACATCATCTGCTTCCAGTGCAAGAGGCCAGGACATTTTGCAAGGAACTGTCCTCAAACCCAGCAACAAGGGAAACACCAGAAAGAAGCTATAACCAATCAACAAAAAAATCGAATTTAAAGCGCTCTGCTGTCAGGTGCAAGGGCATAAATATGACAGACTTGAAACAAGAAAAATACTCTATTTTAATGGGAAATGGGGAGGAAAGGGGGTGGGGTGAGAGACTGCAGAAACATAATTGTGGGGAACGCTTGCCTAATAAGATCTGGCAACCGCAAAAGCGATTCAGACTTGTAGCTGCTAAAGCTTTTTGTTTCAGATCTGATCGTTGGACGGTCATTGGAGTAGACTTGCAGGACAATTCACAAGACCTGGCTGGACTGGATAGTAGGTATTTTGTTATTGGAGACACAGTACACACACCGATAGAGATTGAAGTGACCCCCATGACAATTAAGGGAGACCTAACACACCTCGTTCTCTTGGCAAGATGTCCTCAACCACCCTTCTATGTAGCCAAAGGGCAGATTATAGCCCAAGTGATCCCTGTTCCAACAGAAATCCCAGTAGATGACAAAGCACCAGGAGTATAGTGGGCGGAAGTGGTGTGTAAAGACAAACCCATTATGGGGTGTAACCTGACACATAAATCAGAACATCTCCATGTGGAAGGGTTAATTGCCACTGAGGCAGATGTGACTATCATACCTGAAACAGTGTGGCCTTCACATTGGGAACTGCAACCTGTGGCAGGCAAAATACAGGGTGTTGGAGGGGTGAAACTGGCAAAAATCTCTAAAGCTATTGTTCAGATTGAAGGCCTGGAGGGTAGATTAGCTAATGTTTGTCCTTTTGTCACTGATTACAAGTGCCCCCTGTGGGGAAGAGACACCATGTCCCAGTGGGGAGTGAAATTAACAATTCCTGAGACCCCCCAGGATTTTTAGAAGAGGCCACTGTAGAGTGTCCTGTCCAAAAGCTAACTTGGCTAGATGATAATCCAATTTGGGTGAACCAGTGGCCTCTCAGCAAACAGAAACTCGGGGTGCTAGAAAAATTGGTGGAAAAAGAATTAGCCAAAGGACACATAGTAGAAACAATCAGCCCTTGGAATTCCCCAATATTTGTAATAAAAAAGCCAGGGAAAGATAAGTGGTTCCTCCTTCAGGATTTGATAGAAATAAACAAAAATATTGAAGACATGGGGTCTCTCCTACCAGGGATGCCCTCTCCTACAATGCTCCCAAAAAATTGGCAATTTGCAGTTCTGGACATTAAGGACTGTTTCTTCCAAATCCCCCTACACCTAGCAGATGCACCACGGTTTGCTTTTTCCATCCCCACAGTTAATCAGGAAACCCCAATGAAGCGATAGCACTGGACAGTACTACCTCAGGGGATGAAAGCCAGTCCCTTCATCTGCCAGTGGTATGTGGCATCATTACTATCCCCTGTTCGTGCTGAAAAAAAGAGATGCCATCATTTTGCACTACATGGATGATGTGTTAGTGTGCTGTGCCAATAACAACATGCTGCAAGACACCCTTGACCTAGTGGTTAAAGTTTTAACCTCTGCTGGATTCTAGTTGCAGGAAGAAAAAGTTCAAATGATGCCACCTTGGAAATACTTGGGCCTGGAGATCACTAAACGGACTGTTGTTCCACAGAAACTGGAAATCATTAGCAATCCTAAAACTCTAGTAGATCTCCATTCCCTATGCAGGTCACTGAACTGGGTCAGACCCTGGCTAGGTCTCACTAATGAAGACCTGAGCCCCCTGCTCAGTTTATTGAAAGGGGAGAGGGAGTTGCTGTCTCCCAGGGAGCTGACTCCAGAAGCACAAACTGCAATTGAAAAAGCACAAAGGGCCTTGACAGAAAGACAGGCACATCGCTTTAAACCAGAGCTGCCTTTCAAATTTATTATCCTGGGGAAATTACCACACTTACATGGGTTGATATTCCAGTGGGCCGAGGGGCAGAGAGATCCACTCTTAATCATAGAATGGGCCTTCCTCTCCCATCAACGACCCAAAACTATCACCAAGCCACAAGAGCTGATGGCTCAGCTGATCCAAAAAGCCAGGATAAGGCTGAGAGAACTGGCAGGTTGTGACCTTATGTGTATTCACCTTCCGGTCAGACTCTCTGGAGAAGGCAAAACACTCCCCTTAGAAACTGACCAAGGAGATGTTTGAGCACCTGCTGCAGAGTAATGCTAACCTCCAATTTGCTCTGGACAGCTACAGTGGGCAAATATTGGTCCATGCTCCTTCACACAAATTGTTTCATGAGGAATTCCACCTCATTCCTTGTGAGAAAAGGAGCCGAAGGCCACTCAGAGCTCTTACAGTGTTCACTGATGCATCTGGAGCCTCTCACAAGTCGGTGATGACTTGGAGAAATCCACAGACTCAGCTTTGGGAAGCTGATGTTGAGTTTGTAGAAGGGTCACCCCAGATAGCTGAACTGGCTGTGGGTGTAAGAGCCTTTAAGAAGTTTTCAGAACCAATTAATTTAGTTACTGATTCAGCCTACGTAGTGGGAGTGGTGTCCAGAGCAGAGCAGGCAGTTCTCAAGGACATTGAGAACGAACATCTGTTTAGATTGCTCTCAAAACTGATTTATTTGAGTTCAAATAGGGAACATCCTTTCTATGTGATGCATACAAGATCGCATTCAACTTTGCCTGGTGAAATTGCTGAGGGGAATCAGAAAGCTGATTCCCTTGCTGCCCCAGCTGAAAAGGCACATCTCCCAGATGTGTTCCAATGAGCTAAGCTGATCCACCAGCAATACCATCAAAATGTGCCAGGACTGATCCGTCAGTTCCAGCTGACACGGGGTCAGGCTAAAGCCATTGTGGCTACCTGTCCCAATTGCCAACTCCAGGCAGTGCCATCATTAGGCATCGGTGTTAATCCCCAAGGCCTTGGAACCTGTGAGGTGTGGCAAACAGATATCACTCATATTCCCAGTTTTGGTCACCTTAAGTATGTAGACGTGAGCATTGATACATACTCAGGAGCAGTGTATGCCTCTGCTCATGCCGGAGAAAAGTCTGTACATGCCAAACAACACTTAGTACAGGCCTTTTCAGTGCTTGGGATCGCTAAGGAAATTAAAACAGATAATGGCCCAGCGTATAAATCCAAGGAGTTCCTGGAATTTGTCCAGCAGTGGGGAGTGGAACACAAAACTGGCATCCCCCACTCCCCCACAGCTCAAGCTGTGATTGAGCATACCCACCAGACGCTCAAACAAGTCCTAGCCAGGCAAGGTAGTGGGACAGTGTGGATGTCTCTACAACAAAAGCTTTGCAAAGCTATGTTTACTATCAATTTCCTGAACTGTTCATTTGAAAACATGAATCCTCCAGTTACTCGGCATTTTAACAGTGATGATCAGTTTAAATTGTCACAGCGTCCACTGGTTTTATTCAGGGACCCTGAAACTTGGCAAACCAAAGGCCCCTATGAACTTGTCACCTCGGGCCGTGGTTACACGTATGTATCCACCCCTACAGGCCCCCAATGGATACCTCAGAAATGGGTAAAGCCTTTTGTTCCCAAAAACCCAGCCCCAGCAGAAAAAGAGGAGAGACAAGTGGCAGTTGCTTCCAAAAGAAGACGCCACCAGGAAAAATAAGAAGAAACCTTCCTAACCTCTGGTTACTCTCTGACCTGCATACATTGACTGTGAATATGCTTTAAAAAATGTTTGTTTCTTTTCTTTTAGAAAATACCTACCTCACACTGAAACCCATGATGAGCCTTACCTCAGCTGTCATCCTGCTTGGGCTGAACAGCCTGGCAGCTGCGTGGATCGTCCCTCAGCCACGACAGAACATCTGCGTGACCCTGGCACACACACTTCAACAAGACAATATCTGCCTGTCCAGTGCAGCAGCAAAAGACCCTATGTCCACCTGTATGGTAGGAATCCCCCTGCAGGCTGAAGATTTTACAGCCAGCTTTAGTGATCCCAAGTTTAATATAATTCCAAAAACACACAGTGACCAACCACATGAAAACCGTAAACGGTGAGCTGTGGCAGTGAAAAATCCTATAGAAAAGTGGTTACTGGTACTGCCCAGAGCTAATAAAGAGCCCCAAGAATTAGAGCTATTAGGCTCTTCCCATGCACCCTTTTGTGTTCACTTAATTTACAATTCACTGCCAGACACAAAACTATACAATCACATAATGCAGTATTGAAAAGAATACAAAGCAAAACAATGGTGTGGTGCGCTAAGTCAGGTCTTAGCGGACCATCCTCTCCACTCACATCCAAGAATCCTCCCTAAAGGTATATTTCTAATATGTGGAGATAAAGCTTGGGCAGGAGTCCCATCTCGCCTTCGAGGGGGGCCTTGCACTTTTGGGAGGCTGTCCCTGTTTGCACCCAACCAAACCCAAATTATTAGATGGACTAGGAAAGACAATTCGACACATGAAATCCACAAAAGAAGCACTGATATTTTAGACTCAAATTGTGATTCGGATATATTTTATTGGGCAAAATCAAAAAGGGTTGCTGCATCCATATTTCTTCCATGGGTTGCAGCTGACAAGGCACTAGATTAATTAGGATAGCTTGAGTGCTGGGTGATTAAACAGGCCAACTTGACATCAGCCACACTCAGCTCCCTCCTCGAAGACTAAGAGATTACCAAGACAGGCCACGCTCCAAAATCGAGCTGCAATAGATTTTCTTCTGCTGCTGCATGGACACAAATGCAAAGAATTTGAAGGCCTTTGCTGCCTAAACCTGTCCTCAAAAGCTCCCAGCGTCCACGGAGCCCTCCGAGAGATGAAGAACGTGATTGGACAAGTGAAGCAAGAAGCTGAGGACTGGTTTAGTGAGCTGTTCAAAGGCTGGGGACTCACAGGAGGGTGGACATCGATAATCAAAACAATCTTGTTTTTTGTTGTTCTTCTTTCTAATCGTGCTAGCATTTGGGATGCACTGCCTGGAGCTGGCAATTGGGACAGGTAGCCACAATGGCTTTGGCCTGACTCAACATCAGCTTCCCAAAGCTGAGTCTGTGGATTTCTCCAAGTCATCACCGACTTGTGAGAGGCTCCAGATGCATCAGTGAACACTGTAAGAGCTCTGAGTGGCCTTCGGCTCCTTTTCTCACAAGGAATGAGGTGGAATTCCTCATGAAACAATTTGTGTGAAGGAGCATGGACCAATATTTGCCCACTGTAGCTGTCCAGAGCAAATTGGAGGTTAGCATTACTCTGCAGCAGGTGCTCAAACATCTCCTTGGTCAGTTTCTAAGGGGAGTGTTTTGCCTTCTCCAGAGAGTCTGACCGGAAGGTGAATACACATAAGGTCACAACCTGCCAGTTCTCTCAGCCTTATCCTGGCTTTTTGGATCAGCTGAGCCATCAGCTCTTGTGGCTTGGTGATAGTTTTGGGTCGTTGATGGGAGAGGAAGGCCCATTCTATGATTAAGAGTGGATCTCTCTGCCCCTCGGCCCACTGGAATATCAACCCATGTAAGTGTGGTAATTTCCCCAGGATAATAAATTTGAAAGGCAGCTCTGGTTTAAAGCGATGTGCCTGTCTTTCTGTCAAGGCCCTTTGTGCTTTTTCAATTGCAGTTTGTGCTTCTGGAGTCAGCTCCCTGGGAGACAGCAACTCCCTCTCCCCTTTCAATAAACTGAGCAGGGGGCTCAGGTCTTCATTAGTGAGACCTAGCCAGGGTCTGACCCAGTTCAGTGACCTGCATAGGGAATGGAGATCTACTAGAGTTTTAGGATTGCTAATGATTTCCAGTTTCTGTGGAACAACAGTCCGTTTAGTGATCTCCAGGCCCAAGTATTTCCAAGGTGGCATCATTTGAACTTTTTCTTCCTGCAACTAGAATCCAGCAGAGGTTAAAACTTTAACCACTAGGTCAAGGGTGTCTTGCAGCATGTTGTTATTGGCACAGCACACTAACACATCATCCATGTAGTGCAAAATGATGGCATCTCTTTTTTTCAGCACGAACAGGGGATAGTAATGATGCCACATACCACTGGCAGATGAAGGGACTGGCTTTCATCCCCTGAGGTAGTACTGTCCAGTGCTATCGCTTCATTGGGGTTTCCTGATTAACTGTGGGGATGGAAAAAGCAAACCGTGGTGCATCTGCTAGGTGTAGGGGGATTTGGAAGAAACAGTCCTTAATGTCCAGAACTGCAAATTGCCAATTTTTTGGGAGCATTGTAGGAGAGGGCATCCCTGGTAGGAGAGACCCCATGTCTTCAATATTTTTGTTTATTTCTATCAAATCCTGAAGGAGGAACCACTTATCTTTCCCTGGCTTTTTTATTACAAATATTGGGGAATTCCAAGGGCTGATTGTTTCTACTATGTGTCCTTTGGCTAATTCTTTTTCCACCAATTTTTCTAGCACCCCGAGTTTCTGTTTGCTGAGAGGCCACTGGTTCACCCAAATTGGATTATCATCTAGCCAAGTTAGCTTTTGGACAGGACACTCTACAGTGGCCTCTTCTAAAAATCCTGGGGGGTCTCAGGAATTGTTAATTTCACTCCCCACTGGGACATGGTGTCTCTTCCCCACAGGGGGCACTTGTAATCAGTGACAAAAGGACAAACATTAGCTAATCTACCCTCCAGGCCTTCAATCTGAACAATAGCTTTAGAGATTTTTGCCAGTTTCACCCCTCCAACACCCTGTATTTTGCCTGCCACAGGTTGCAGTTCCCAATGTGAAGGCCACACTGTTTCAGGTATGATAGTCACATCTGCCTCAGTGGCAATTAACCCTTCCACATGGAGATGTTCTGATTTATGTGTCAGGTTACACCCCATAATGGGTTTGTCTTTACACACCACTTCCGCCCACTATACTCCTGGTGCTTTGTCATCTACTGGGATTTCTGTTGGAACAGGGATCACTTGGGCTATAATCTGCCCTTTGGCTACATAGAAGGGTGGTTGAGGACATCTTGCCAAGAGAACGAGGTGTGTTAGGTCTCCCTTAATTGTCATGGGGGTCACTTCAATCTCTATCGGTGTGTGTACTGTGTCTCCAATAACAAAATACCTACTATCCAGTCCAGCCAGGTCTTGTGAATTGTCCTGCAAGTCTACTCCAATGACCGTCCAACGATCAGATCTGAAACAAAAAGCTTTAGCAGCTACAAGTCTGAATCGCTTTTGCGGTTGCCAGATCTTATTAGGCAAGCGTTCCCCACAATTATGTTTCTGCAGTCTCTCACCCCACCCCCTTTCCTCCCCATTTCCCATTAAAATAGAGTATTTTTCTTGTTTCAAGTCTGTCATATTTATGCCCTTGCACCTGACAGCAGAGCGCTTTAAATTCGATTTTTTTGTTGATTGGTTATAGCTTCTTTCTGGTGTTTCCCTTGTTGCTGGGTTTGAGGACAGTTCCTTGCAAAATGTCCTGGCCTCTTGCACTGGAAGCAGATGATGTGCTGTAGCTGTTCTGGTGACATCTGTGGCTTGTTCATCCCTGGTGCTTACAGCTGCTACATTCCTTGGGTTGAATGGTCCTTGTTTCTTGTCATGTGCACTGTACAGATCTGCTTTCTTGGCGCACACTTGGATCATATCTTCTATGGTGGGTGGAGGATGGATGGGCAGATTTAAAATCACTTTGCGGCAGGCTTCGTTGGCATTTCTTTGAGCCATTTCTTTAATCAATTCTGCTTGCGCTGCTGGTCCTTGTACCTGTTGTATATGTCCTCTTTGGCAGTTGACAAACACCAGAAAACTTTCTGATGGAAACTGTTTAATATTAACATAACTGACTTGGGTTTCAAGTGTTGGTATTTTATTGTAAGCCTTTTCTGCTACTTCACAGATTTTTTCTAAAATAGGTTTTGTTAGCACTTGAGCCTGATCTTCAGGCTTAGACCACCTCCCTTCCCCACAGAGGTGCTCAAAAGTAATTTCATTATTTTCTGCATCTTTTGCATCCTGCATGCTTAGTTTGAGTTCCTCTAGGAGGTATTTTAATGACCTTTTCCATGAGCTTTCCCAAAAATCAAACTCAGTGGGGGTTAGGAGGCACCTGAAGAAATCTTTGAGGTCAGCAGGAACTAACTCCTGAGATTTTAAGGTAGCTTTAATCATTCTTTTTAATATTTCGCTATTTTTGCCAAATTCACGTTGTATTTTACATATCTCTCTGATATCATGGTAAGAGAAAGGCTGATATTGTCTATTAGTTCTTTTTTTACCAGTAAATATCACAGGTGCTGCTGTAGGCATATCCTTATCTTCCCCGGAACCTGTATCTCAGGGGTTTCCCTGTCCAGCCCCACCCCCACCAGGCCCAGGGGGCCCTGCATCTCCACCAGATCAGTGAAGGGGCCTCCCCCCACTCTCACTGGGCCCTGGGAGCTCTGTCTCTCCACTGGGTCGGTGAAGGGGTCCAGCCCCACCCGCAGCAGGCCCAGGGGGTTCTGCCTCACTCCTGGGTCTCTGGAGTGTCCCACCCACAGCCCCACAGGGGCTAGGCAGGGACCCATCTCTCCCCCCCAGGGTGCAGGGCCAGGACACTCCTTTCCCTGCCCCCCCACGGGACCAGGGGTTAGGGCTTCCCCTCTCACGCCCCCCCTCCCCGTTGGGACATGGGGCGGGAGAATGGGGAACAGGGTTGCAACATTTGGAGGAGGGGTTGCAGAGTGGTGCCATGCAGGACCAGAGTATGGTAGGAGGAAGGGATATGTGTGAGGGAGGGGAGGGGTTATGGGATGAGTAGGGGAACTGGGCAGAGAGAAGTGGGTGGAAAGAGTCATGGGAAGAGGGAGGGAGATATGAGGGTTGTTTCTCCACATGGCTATCTGGCACATAGCCAGCTCTATCTTGGATCCCAGCCACGTGGCAGTTGGGGGATTTAATAGTCGAGATATGGGGGTGCAGGGAAGGCTTTCTGATAGCTTGCACAGCACTATCAGGGATGGGGGTCTGAATGAGACACATGGAACCAGGAATGGCATTGTTAGAGTGCATTTCTTGAGTTTCTGGGTCTGTTCTATGTGTCTTTTTCAGCTCAGTGGCAAAGGGATTAGGGGAAGAAGTAGGGGAAACTAGTGGGAGTTGCAGTGGCTGTTTTTTTATTTCTTTTCCTCTGTTAATCAATTCTTTTCGAATTATAAGAAAAACCGGGAGATCCTTTGAAGCAGTTTTGTCTCCGTTTTCTACTTTAAGTGTTAAAAAATTGCCAATTTTATCCCATGCAGAGATAGAATTTACTTCTGCCAAATCCAGCTGTGGAATGTTATGGGATAGCCATAAGATAAAATATTTTAACTTTTTTCTAGAAATTTTAACATTTATGGTACTTAAAAATTCTTGCAATTTGGATTCTAAATTTGGTTGAGGTGTAGACATTTTGGATCCCATTTCTGCTATTAACAGTGTGTTAGCACAACTCGTTTTTATCTTGTTTCACTGCAAAAGCGACCAAGCAAGCAATGGCAAGCCTTTTTCTCCGCTTGCCCCGCCCCCAAACACACACTGGGGTAAGATACAAACTGCAAAGCTCAGCCGCAGTTACTTTGCTGTGCTGCTAAAAACACATGGCCGAAGCTGTGGGGGGGAAAAACGCTGTCGCCCGTTCCCCACGTCCCGGCTGCCGGGTCCCGCAGCTGCCATGTGTCCGCACTGCGCGGCTGTCACGTGTAATGTGCTGCGGCCGGCTCTGTGCTGAGCCCGCAGCTCGCACGTCTCCGGGCCACCCCCCGCCACTGCCGCCAGGCTCTGCACGGCTCTCGCAACTCCGGCTGCTTGCCACCACCCGCGGGGACACTCCTGCTGCCCACGCAGCCTGCGGTTCACACAGCCACCAGCTTAGGCGCGCGCCCAGCTGATCTGCTGGCTCAGCTCATGCATGCTGCCGCACGGCCTCGCCTGGGACCAACTCCGCCCCAGTTTCGTGCTCCCCGCTGCTGTCGGCCAGTCTGATTTACTGCTTTTACGTTGTCGAGCAGTAAAACTGTTCTTCTTTGTGAAATCGACTCTCCCTGGGCTTGAGAAAGCTACAGATTTTTCCCTTGTAAGCTATACATGCATTTTAGCTTTTCAAGGTAGCTGATGTCTCCAGGCTTGCAAAACACACACATGTGTTTCCAGCCGCTTTTGGGGGTCTTTCAGAGCCCCAGAAATGGGTGCCAACTGCCATTATTTCTAAGTCCCCTGTTTCTCTGTTACCACTGTCCGCCCAGCTGCAGCCAGGGAAACAGTGGAGATAGTATAGCATGGAACAGAGGAACTAAAAACGAGGCTCTTTTCCTTGCTGAGATGGAAGTTCAGCTTTATTCTTGGGATCCCATGGAGAAGGAGAGCAGGAGAGAAAGAGGAAGAATATTGATAACGCGTGTCTTTTTGAAGGCAGGGGGAAGACGGCTTACATTGACACAGCCAATAAGGAGAACTGGGGAGAAAGAGATGAGGGGAGAAGCTTACATTCTACATTTCAGAGGTGCAGTCTCAGGTCATACCATTTTTCTAAATGCATTACAACAGCTCGGGGCGCAGTGATCATGAAATTATAGAATTCTCGATATTTGGTAAAATCAGGAGGAGCATAATGAAATTTTCACACTGGACTTCCAGAGGGCAGACTTTGGCCTATTTAGGAGACTTATTCAGAGAGTTCCTTGGGAAGCAGCCCTTAAAAACAAAGGAGTCCAGGAAAAGTGGATGTGCTTCAAAACAGAGATCTTGAGGGCACAGAAACAGACTGTCCCTGTGTGACAAAAGATGAGTCAACAAGGCAAACATCCAGCCTGGATGGGAAACGAGGTTTTGAAGGAATTTAGGAATAAAGAGGATGCATCATCTTTGTAAGGAGGGTCAGGTCTCTCAGGAAGTATTTAAAGGAGCCACTAGGGCATGTAGGAAAAAAATTAGGGAGGCCAAAGCTCAGTTTGAACTTAATTTGTCAACTTTTGTAAAGGATAATAAAAAATGTTTTTACAAATACCTTAATGGTAAAAGGAAGGGTAAGACCAACCTTTGTTCTCTATTGGATGCAGGAAGGAACATAGTAACTGCAGACAAGGAGAAGGTGGAAGTACTTAATGGCCTCTTTGCCTCAGTCTTTAGTGGGAAGATGGCTTGTCCTCAGGACAGCTGTCCTCCTGGGTTGGTAGATGGTGTCAGAGAGCAGAATGGTCCCCCTGTTATCCAGGAGGAGGCAGTCAGAGAACTGCTGAGATGCTTGGATATTCATAAATCTATGGGACCAGATGGGATCCACCCCAGGGTGATGAGGGAGCTGGCAGATGAGATTGCGAAGCCACTCTCCATCATTTACCAACAGTCCTGGCTCACTGGTGAAGTTCCATATGACTGGAAACTGGCCAATATGACACCCTTTCACAAAAAGGGCAGCAAGGAGGATCCTGGTAATTATAGGTCAGTTAGCCTGACCTCAGTACCCGGTAAGATAATGGAGCAGTTTATACTGTCATCACGCAGCACTTACAGGATGGCTGGACCCAGCCAGCATGGGTTCTGGAGGGGTAGGTTATGTTTGACCAACCTGATCTCCTTTTATGACCAAATGATGTACCTAGTGGATGTGGGAAAGGCTGTGGATGTTGTCTATTTGGACTTCAGCAAGGCCTTTGACACTGTTTCCCACAGCACACTTCTGGATAAGCTGGCAGCCCACAGCTTGAACAGGAGCACTCTATGTTGGGTTAACTGGCTGTATGGCTGGGCCAAGAGAGTGGTGGTGAACGGTGCTGCATCCAACTGGTGACCAGTCACCAATGGTGTTCCTCAGGGGTCTGTGCTGGGGTCAGTTCTGTTCGATATTTTTATTGAAGACATGGATGAGGGTGTTGAGTTTTTCATTAGTAAATTTGCAGATGACACTAAGCTGGGAGCATATGTTGATCTATTGGAAGGGAGGAGTCTTCTGCAGAGAGACCTGGAACAGTTGGATGGATGGACAGAGTCCAATGGGATGAAGTTTAATAGGTCCAAGTTCCAAGTCCTGCATTTTGGCCACAATAACCCCTTGCAGTGTTATAGGCTGGGGACAGTGTGGCTGGACAGTGCCCAAGCAGAAAGGGACCTGTGAGTACTGGTAGACAGCCAACTGAACATGAGCCAGCAGTGTGCCCTGGTGGCCAAGAAGGCCAATAGCATCCTGGCCTGTATCAGGAATAGTGTGGCCAGCAGGAGCAGGGAGGTCATTCTTCCCCTGTACCTGTCACCGGTGAGGCTGCACCTTGAATACTGTGTCCAGTTCTGGGCCCCTTAATTTAGGAAAGACATTGAGGCACTTGAGCATGTCCAGAGGAGGGCAACAAGGCTGATGAGGGGCTTAGAACACAAACCTTATGAGGAATGGCTGAGGGAGCTGGGGTTGTTTAGCCCGGAGAAAATGAGACTCAGAGGTAACCTTATCACTCTCTACAACTTTCTGAAAGGTGGTTGTAGTCACGTGGGGGTTGGTCTCTTTCACCAGCCAGCAACTGACAGAACGAGAGGACACAGTCTCAAGCTGCGCCAAGGGAAATATAGGTTGGATATTAGGAAAAAGTTTTTCACAGAAAGAATAATAAAGCACTGGAATGGTCTGCCTAGGGAGGTGGTGGAGTCACCATCCCTGGATGTGTTTAAAAAAAGACTGGATATGGCCCTCAGTGCTACAGACTAGTTATCATGTTAGGACATGGATTGGACTAGATGATCTTGGAGGTCTCTTCCAACCTAGTCATTCTGTTGAATTCTGTTGAATACTTGTTTAGCAGTTGTTATAAATGCAATGGCAAAAATAAGGTCAATAAAAAGCAATTTATTATAAAACAATTTAAGCACCTGCAACGAAAGAGAAAAACCACAATAAATCAGCACAGCGCTGGGTGGACAGGGGTCTATACCCAAAGGTATAGGTGTTCCCAAATCCACCCTGTATGAGCTGCAGTCCGGGGTTCTTATAGGGGTTTTGTGCCCTGAGGCCAAAACTCCGAGCAGTCACTGTTCAACAAAGTGTCTTGATGGTTGGTTGAATGGATTTCCTGGAACCTGCAAACTGAATCAATAGACAGTGGGGCAGAGTCTCCTCATATGTAAAAAGGTCCTGGGTGTTCCTTGATTTCATCCTGGTTTGGGCCATCAGGACGGAGTGGTTGGCTCCGGTGTTGGAGCCGATGAATATCTCGGCTGGGCTTCTTTCTTTGTCTAGTTTGATTGCTCCCCAACTGTAGCTTGCAAGGCGGGGTGTTCAGGTCCGTGATGAGTATCTCGTCCAGGCTTGTTTCTTTGTCCAGCCTGATGGCCCGTGTCCTGCTTATTCTTTTAGGTTGATGGGCGCCGGCTAGGATTGTTATCCAGGTGCCGGCTAGAATTGTTATCTCTAGAATGGATGTTTGTGGCTGGACCTAGGGAGGAATCCTTGGCCACACTATATTTTATATTTTCTCATGTTATTATAACTACAGATATATTTATTTAGGTCTTTACGAATTTTTATTCATAACTACATTTATTACAGCAGTGGAAAATTTTACCCAAAGCTGGAAAAGTATATAAATCCAAATGCAGAAAAAATAAACGGCTTCATGCATGCAAACCGTGGAGACCCCGTCTCTTGTCAATCACCAACAAGATTACACCCAAATCTTATAAATAGCTTAAAGAATGCATTTGCCTTTTTTGCTTTCTCCCTCTTCTTTTCCCTTTCAACAGACCACCAATACGATACCAATGTTAAAGCCATGGTGTGGTGTAGAAGCCTAGAAGATAAGGGGGCTCAAACGCCAATAGCAAAATAGCCATGAAGGCACGGTACTAACACACTGTGAGAAAGAACAGGATGTGATTGGAAAAAGGGGCCGTATAGATGCAGGGGCAGCACCCAGGAAAAGAGTTAGAAAGGAATTTAATAAGAAGGCAGGACAGACTGTGGTGATTAGATGCAAGGCGTGGACAGACAAGCATACTGATCAGTAAATTATTTACACTCAGCTAGTCCTTTTTATCCCCTTACCTCTCTATTTTACCACATTTGTTTGTCACTAAACCTACTGGATCCATCTGTTTCTCTGCCTTTGGTAGTTCCTCTGAAATCCCCACAATAAGTCCTGTGTGACCCTGTTTTGGGTTTTGGTTTTTCAGGGAATATTCTCCCATCTGAAAGGAAGACTCTGTGAGGGGAGAGGGTTGAGATGAATAGGGGCAATTAATAAACAAAAGATATGGCCAAGCACTCTCACATACCACGGTAATGTCTCCGCCATGCCTGGGCGGGAAGGAGGGGCTTTGGGAGTTGGGGAAAAAATCCCGGGAGAGGTATTTGGGGGGCAACTCTGGGACTCTTGGCCGGAGCGGGGGGTTGGTTTCCGACCCCTTTTTCGGCTTGGCAGTCGAGGACTATGGTCGTGTGTGTTACGGAGGACATTTAGCTGCTCCAGGGATATTGCTACACTTTAGCTTGCTGCCCTGGGTCTACCCATTTCGGCTGTTCCTGCCCACTGTTCTGGGGATACTGTTACAGTTTAGCTTGCTGTCCAGAGTGTTATCAAGACCAGCTGCTGCCTCTGCTGCCTGTGAATATTGCAAACAGGAGGCAACTCCCATCCTCCCCCAAGCTCCCAACACCACCTCAGGAGGATTTTGAGCCCATGTCGGAGCGCCCCTGAGGCCACGGGGAGTCACTGCAGCCTCTCTGCCTCGACAGGAACCAACCCCTGCCCGTAGTGATTGTAACTACACCAAAGGAGAAATTGCAGGAAAAAGGCTGGACCAATTAGAAATGGTGGTAACGCCTCTGTGATAACATATTTAAGAAGAAAGAAAAAAAAAAATTGTTGAGCAATTGTAACTGCAGCCAGAGAAGAGCAGAGTGAGAACATGTGAGAGGAATGGCATGCAGACACCAAGGTCAGTAAAGAAGGAGGGGGAGGAGGTGCTCCTGGCACCGGAGCTGAGATTCCTCTGCAGACCATGGTGCAAACCATGGTGAAGAAGCTGTCCTCCTGCAGCCCATGAGGGACCACGGGAATGCAGAGATCCACCTGCAGATCATGGGGGGGACCCATGGTAGAGCACATGGATGCCTGAGAGAGGGCTGTGACCCCATGGGAGGCCCCTGAAGAGAGGACCCCTGGCTGGAACAACTTGTCCTTGAAGAACTGCACCCCATGGAAGAGTGACCCATGATGCATATGTTTGAGGGAGATTGTTGCTCATGGGATGGACTCACATTGCAGGAGTTTGCAGAGAACTGTCCTGTGGGAGGGACCCCATGGTGCAGCAGGGGAACGACTCCTTTCCCTGAGCCGGGGGAGCAGCCACAGTTGATGAACTGACCATCATTCCCATTCTCTGTCGTCTTGCACTGCTGGAGCAGGAGGTAGAGCTGGGGAGGACATAGGGGTGAGGGGAAGGTGTTTCTAAGGGTTTATTTTACTTCTCATTATCCTGCTCTGATTCTGTTTAGTAATAGATTCACCTCATATCTTTAAGTTAGCCTGTTTTGCCTGTGATAGTATTTGGTGACTGATCTCCCTCAATCCTTATCTCAACCCATGATCCCTTCATTATATTTTTTCTCCTCTGTCCAGTAGGAGGGGGAATGAGAGAGTGGCTTTGGTGGATGCTTGGCAGCTGGCCATCATCAACCCACTACATGAGTTCATCATAGTGTAATAAATTATTTGTAAATAAAAATTCGTAAAGGTATAAATAAGATGTATATGTGTTAAAATAATAAAAATCCAAAGATGTACATAAACCCTTTTTCCAAGCCTGGCCGGGAGTTTTTTTCCAAAGGCAAAGGATTGCAAGTCAACACCCAGATAACGAACATTAGCTCGGAAAATAGACAGGACGAGAGCCATCAAGAAAACAAAAGGACTAGCTCGGAGGAGGAACCCACCCCCGGACCTGACCAACGTCCCTGCAGATCTCTGTTGGGAAACAATCAAGGTCGACAAAGACAAGCCTCAGAAAAAGTATCCGTCGCTAGTCCTGAACGCCCCACCTGTCAGACCAGTGTTGGAGATGCAATCACTGGAAACAAAAGGGAAGACTCTGCCGAGATTTCCATCGGCACCAACCCCGGATCACACCACTTCTGCCTTGATAACCCAAAATTAAAATACATACAGAGTCTCTTTACATATGAGGAGACTCTGTCCGGACACTGGTTAGGTCTATTTTTCCAAGCCAGGAAATCCATTCACCGAACAATCAAGAACACTTGGTGAATGGAGTCTGCTTGGAATTTTAGCCTGAGGACTTAAAATCCCTATAAAACCCCAAGCCTGAGAGCGCTCAGACGTGGATTTGGGAACCCTACACCTCCGGTGTAGACCCTGTCCACCCAGCGCTGCGCTGACCATTTTTATTGTGGTTTTTTTCTCTCATTGTTATTTTTGCTGTTTATTAATAAATTTCTCTTTTTGATTTTATCCCAAATTTGCCTTTGCATTTATAACAATAGTGATGAGTTTCATATCTGGAGAATGGGGCGGAGGCTTTCCTGGGAAAGCCTGAGGAAAGGCCTGGACAGGAGGTCACTTCTTGAGTCTGTAATTTGGGTTTCCCTTCCTACCTTAGGGTGTTTGTTCTCCTCTGGTCTTGTGGACATGTGCCTTTGATGGGCTGATAGCTCCTGTGATGGGCCTGGGAGTAGCTTGGGTAGGCTATTATTTGAGTTCCCCTCTGGATGCTAACTGTGAAGCAGGGAGCACGGTGCCTGTGGAATAGCAGGCCACATAACTTTCTCAGTCTTGCCTGAGAAAGTGGCCTGGGAAATCATAAGGAATGTAATAAATTAATCTGTAAATAAAAATTCGTAAAGGTATAAATAAGATATGTATATGTTGAAATAATATAAAATCCAAAAATGTACAAAAACCCTTTCTCCAAGCCTGGCTGGGAGTTTCCTCCAAAAGGCAACGGATTGCAGCCAACACCCAGATAACGAACGTTAGCTCGGAAAATAGACAGGACGAGGGCCATCAGGAAAACAAAAGAACTAGCTCGGAGGAGACACCCATCTCCGGACCTGACCAACGTCCCTGCAGATCTCTGTTGGGAAACAATCAGGGTCGACAAAAGACAAGCCTCCGAAAAAGTAGTTGTCACTAGACCTGAACGCCCCACCTGTCAAACCAGTGTTGGAGATGCAATCAACGGAAACAAAAGGAAAGACTCTGCCGAGATACCCATCGGCACCAATCCCGGATCACACCACTTTTACCTTGATAACCCAAATTGAAATACATACAGAGTCTCTTTACATATGAGGAGACTCTGTCCGGACACTGGTTAGGTCTATTTTTCCATGCCAGGAAATCCATTCACCGGACAATCAAGGACACTTGGTGAATGGAGCCTGCTTGGAATTTTAGCCTGAGGACTTAAAATCTCTATAAAACCCCAAGCCTGAGAACACTCAGATGTGGATTTGGGAACCCTGCACCTCTGGTGTAGACCCTGTCCACCCAGCGCTGCGCTGACCATTTTATTGTGGTTTTTTCTCGTTGTTGTTCTTTGTTGTTCATTAATAAATTTCTCTTTTTGATTTTATCCCAAAATTGCCTTTGCATTTATAACAGGAAGAATTGAAAGAATCCTCAGAGATAGAAAATAGCCTTGCAGGTGCTGTTTGTCTGTTCCTTGTTTTCTTGCAAGAGAAGGTCGAGGGGTGGTGTACCCCCCTGACCAATGATGGTGATGTGTTAGTTTACTAACCAATAAGAGTTTTTCTTCTCTGTACTTTCACGTATCAGTCTATAAAAAAGATCTGAGACAATAAACTGGGAGAAATTCTCCAGTTCGACTCCACAAGAGAGTCTATGTTGTTCTTTTCGCTGTTCCCAATAGAGCGACATTCCCCCACCTGCCGTTTTATCTCTGGTCATTTGTGTGTGTGCAGATGGGCTTTTGGTCATATAACATAACTGTAAGGCGTACTTTAAATCTGAAAAACTAAATATACACACCATAGATGCTCTAGAGGAAAAAAATGACCTTGGAGTTTCAAGCACTGATGTACCGCTAATAAATTGAAATAGAAGTAGTATCAACAGGACAGTGGGAAGGAAGTGTATACATACTTGTTCAAGGAAGGGAATAACTCTGGTTACACATACACACCCTCTCCCCCAATGGAACAGCTCTTATTGTCGCACTGTTTTTCTATGGGTGTTTGTCAAAGCATGACTGTAGTGAAATGGGGAACATATATGGTTTTGAAAATTCAGAATTTCAGAAGCCTATAATATGCTTAAGCGGGTGGAGGAGAAATAAAACACAGCAGAAACAGTTTGTAACAAACCACATGGGAACTTAGTTGACAGGGGAAAACCATTAAGATAAGATATATTGTGAAGACTCAGCAAAGCAAAACCTAGGTATTGTGAAAATCCAACAAAGCAGAAACCTGTGGCTCCAGAAACCAGCCAGGACCAGACAGGTGATTTTGAGCAGGACAAGATGACGTGGGGGAGAGCCAAACCTCCACTGCATTTGGCCTTCATCCCAGAGACCCCAGCCCACGACCAGCAGTGCTATAATTTCTAATGTCCCCTGCCTCTCTGCCACCACTGTCCGCCCCGCAGCAGCCAGGGAGACAGGGGAGATAGATTAATTTGTCAAAGAAGAACCTAAAAATGAGCTCTTTCCCTTTGCTGAGATGACAGTTACAGCTTTATTTCTTGGGATCCTTCAGAGTGAAGGAGCAGGAGGGAAAGAGCCCGAGGTATCAATAAGCACCCCTTTTTGAAGACAGGAGGAGAGGGGTGGAGGGAATTCACACAACCAATAAGGGGAACTGGGGAGAACAAGATAAAGGGAAGAAACAATTCTACATTTTCGGGGGTACATTTTTTGGGTCATACCATTTTTCCTAACTGCATTACAACACACCAGGAGGCGTGTCAGCTAATTATAATAAGAAGAGAGAGAAAGCGTAGATGGGCATGCAGGGAGGTGTGAGCTTGTGGGATCAATGTGTATTTATACCTGGAACCTGTCTTGACCAGGTACGCATAGTTTGGAGGAGATATTCCCCCATGCATCCCTGATGCTGTCAGCTGATGGAATAAAACATATCTCTCTACAATTTCGGTCGTCAAGTCCTGATTCCTGAAATCAGTGATTATAGAACCATAGAATCATGTAGGTTGGAAAAGACCTCTCAAGCCATTAAGTCCAACCATAAATCTAACAGTACCCAGTCACCACTAAACTATGTCCCTAAGCAGCATATCTACATGTCTTTTAAATACTTCCAGGCATGGCTATGGAAAATGGAAAAATGGAAAATTCCACAGATGCTGAAGGGTTCAATCTGCAGCCTTGGAAAGAGCTTGGGTTAATGTAAAGGTGCACAAACATTAAGTAGAATAATTATAAACTTATGTTCCTATAGTTGTAAGTAAGACTATGTCTTGAGTAAGCAAGAAATTATATTAGGTAAAATAGTATGAAGTTTGAGCTGTAATAATGTGACTGATAGAGTAGGCTAGGGACCTAGAAGCTATAATAGAGGTGTGTGTATGAGTACGTGACTTGTCAGCTTATTGGCTACAAGACAGAGGTAGTGCAGCAAAATGAAGCAAAGGTGATAGGTTATTAAGTAGAAACAAGTTTCATGTCAACTGTCTATTGGATCAAAATGTTATATATTGCTGTGTGAAGAAGAAACTTGTGACTACCTTGAGCTATGGTTGACTTGTTGCTCCTCTCTAAACCTCACGTATTTGAGACTGATATCGGGCTTACTTGAGCAACAAATCATCTTAAATAGCATGGTGGTTCCATCCCTCGTTTTTCATCTTGACACAAAAGGAAATCATTCAACTGTTCACATCGCAGGCAATCTTCTGCAATGACCCCTGGAACCAGTGATAAACACAAACACTCTGCACAGGAATGTGCCTATACAGACACATCCTTTTTGGAAAGTTCTATTTGGTTACACACACTTGTACTAACTACAGTTTTTGATCATGTAAAAACCATTACTAACAAAAACTCCAAATACCAACCAACAAAAACACAGCAAACAACAAACCAATGTTACTAGCAGGAAAAACCTGCAACCCTGTGTCCTAGGGTGACTGTGATGTTAAATTGTATCCCCATTTGTCTGCCTACCCCAGAAATAGGTTTTGTATCCTTAAAACTTCATCTGAGAGTAAAAGTGAGTGGAGAAGAAGCACCGAGTCTGTTATCAGAGACTGTACTTGCTCCCCCCGCATTTCAGGACGGGGTTCTGACTACAGCACAGACAGACAACAGGAGAGAGGTTGCCTTGGTTTTCCAGCTAGCTGAAGCAGAAAGGTCTTCCTGGACTGTTTTCTTTCCCTTTTTTTGGAACAGTTTGAACCTGCTCTGGACTGGGGACTCTGGGGAGCACTGGGAGCTTGCACCTGTGGACTACCAGGAGCCTAGCCTGGGCAACGGCATTTTCCAGTGCCAGAGGGATTGAAAACAGAGTGAACACCCACAGGAGGGAGACCCTCTGAATTTGTCATCTCTTCAGAGCGGCGAGGGGTTTTGTAATTTGGTATTGTTCATTCTTGTGCTGGGTAGTGCTTTGCCTGTGAAATAAACAGGGTTTTTACACTTCCCTCGGAGAAATCTCTTCCCGAACCGGTTGGGGGGTGGGGAGAAGGGGCCACATGGGTTTGCCTTCCGGGGGGGGGCCCATTGAAGGTTTCCTCCCAAATTTGCCCTAAACCAGGACACCCTGCCTGCTTGCCCAAACTGCCCAAACTGCCTCTCAAACCACTGTTCCATGCCCTCAGAGAGGTGCCACGCCCCTGTTTGCCCACCCCATTTGCCGCGCTCAGGGTCGTTGCACTCCCTAGAGGTCTCTTTTAATCAGCCCGCTGGCTCACTGGTGGAGGAAGCCCCTGCCCCTTGCCTGCTGACTCACGGAGTCACATTATTCATGTCTCTTAGCTATGTTGCTTAACCACAGTCTTGCCAGTGCAGTTATACGTGACTACCTTAAAACAAAGTATCACATTCCTTTTGTCTTCCTCCCTATTTATTGTTGCCATGGTTTCCAACCCACAAGTGCTAAGATGTCTACATCCATCATTTCCACAGCACACCTTGCTTCACTGCCCAGCTGCTTCCCCATATGATCTCTTTATAATTCCCCACAACTTAATTTACAAACCAATCATCAAAATGAAAAGCAGAAGGATTAACATTAAAAGAACAATCACAGGGTGCAACATCTTGTTATCTTGTAAAGACTTCCTGTTGCTCTTGATGGCCATCCATATAAAATGTCCCACCAATGATATTCCCTGTTTTTCTTCATTTGCTCCATTATTCAGTGAATTTCTTCCACATCGTGATGGACAATATTCAAAGTTTTCTGTCCATTTTCCAGTGCTTGTTTCAATAGTCCTCTCAAGTTCTCATGATTTAACAGTTTCTTTACCAACATGAGGTTCACACCAGTGGGAGTAGGCTGTAAGGCTTGGATCGAGGTGCAATTAGATTTCAACAACTGCTAAGAGGTAACCAGATGTGAGAAACAAAGCTCACTCTTTGAGATTTTTTAAAAGTTTAATAAGGAATAAAAGGGACAATAATAGCACTGGGTGCATAGCCATAGCCAGAGACACACTGGATAACCATAGCAACTCTTCTTATATACTTTTTCTACTGCATTGGTCAAATACATGTTCATAAAGATTATACATATTGAAACATTTCTTTAAACTCCTTTACATGTTCTGGGAATTCTTTAGCTTGGTTTGACCCCTGACCCATCTTTTTAGAGTATGTGCAGTAATCGTGGATGCAGTTTTCAGCGTCATGCCTCACTTCTGTGGTTTCAGCAGGTAACAGTGATTGACAGTCAAAGGGTCAATGGCAGCAGTCCTTTACATCCATTCCTCAAATGTTATCTTACCATGCAGACAGTTTTAGCTATTTCTACAAGTACTTTAAATCAGCATCAGCTATTTCACAAATTTATTTGAGTTATTCTCACTATTGTCAGTTAGTTACAAAAATAACATCAGTAGTTACAACTTCATCTACTTCTTCAAAAGTTAACATTATAATGCACAACACATAGCATCCACTTTAATATTTTGTGAAAGCCTAAACTATATGCTTATCACACTAAAATATACAAGCTACACAGGGGCCAGGGCATTGGCCACAAAGAAGCTGACAAATTATACTATATCAAAAGCAGTTAAAAGTGATTAGAAACCATACTATATAAAAATCGTGATTAATAATAATTTGCAAAACCCAATACATAATAATAAAAGCCAATAACTACCTAGTTATTTACAACACCAGAGCTGAATAATTAAAATCATGACCCTGAACCTGTGTGGACCTGATTTCTGAGCCTGTAAAGGTTTTCAGCCTGTCAGTGGAAAAATCCTTTTCCCAAGGGAAAGTCTCTTGAGCAAGTTTTTCTCTCAAGGACTATTTTTGTAAATCGTTTATGGTTCTCAAAACAATATTGTACAGCTATGCTGAGTGTGTTTTCTCTTGTTCCACCAATGGGACTAGAGAGGTGTTGTTCCCTTTACCAATCATGTTAAACCTGTATCGGAACACCTTATAAAAAGGGAGCTGAAAGGTTAAAATAAACCTTTCTGATGATCCTCTTTCTGCTGTGGAACTGAACTCACACTCCTTATTTTGTGTCCAACAGCGACATCTGGCGGCCCAACTGATAGTAAAAGGTTTTAAAATCTTAGAAAATTCGGGGACTTAGAAAGAAAGTTAGGTTTGGGAAGCCCGGGAAAAGTAAGCCCTGGGAAATGTTAGGCCTTGTGCTTGCTAAAGATCAGGTCAAACTGCACCTGTGTAATCAGTAGATGATCATGATACAATTGTTAGATATGATTAGATATAATTATTGTTTAAAGAACATGAGGAACAATGTTAGGGGGCTGGGGGGATCGCGAGAAATCCATGTTTGGGTAAAAACAATGCATACAATAAAACAATGTAAGTTTAATAATTAATATGTAAGTTGTATAACGATAGAGTATAAAACATGTTCAACTCAAAACCAAGATGGGTCAGATTTGGGTTTGTGTACCCCTGACACCCAGAGCTCTTCAATAAAGCACCTTCATATAATCATTCCGTAATTATGTGTGTTCCTGAATGCTAACATTGGGACGAGTGGACAAAGATTCTGCCAAATGCTCCGGAGGAACCCCAAGAACTAGGGGCCCGGCACGTGGGCAGTACTCGGTGCAGGAGTGGTACTTGGCACAGTGCCAGGCCTGGTGTGGGGGCGGTACTCGGCGTGGGGGTGGGAGAGGGGAAGGGGGGAGGAGGATCACAGGTAGCTAAGGCGGGAAAAAATAGCGCCAGGTCATTCAAAATGGTGGATCTGTCCACAAGGCCAGTGCCATTTTGAATAAAAGTGAGTGGAGGGGCTGGGAACATGAGCATAGGGAAGGGGGTTAGATTGGAGCCCAGTGTGAAAAACGAGGTTCACTCTCTTGTTAAATTTTAAAAGGTTTAATAAAGACAATAAGAGACAGAAAATAAAGCAAAGAGTAACTGCCGGGTGCCTTGGTGCTCTGCCAAGAACACACCTGGTGTCTTGGAAACACTCCTTTTATACCATTTTGTTATATGGGTTTAATGCATATTCAAACTTTTCCAAGAACTATTTTGCATGGCCACTCCTTGGGTCCACCTTTTTAGAACATGCACTTTCAGTTTTAATTTCTCTTTTATCATCTTTTTATTTGGGCTGGGGTTTTTTCTTCCACAGGCAGTAAGCGTTGATAGCGATGTTGAGTAGCCTGGGCCCCATTCATCTGTTCAATGGAGGTTATCTTGCTTTGTTCAGGCAGGACCCAACCCTAACGTCCAAAATTCTTCTTGACCTATGCCTAAATTCTAGCTAATAGCAGGAGAAAAAGACATAGCAAAAGCTATCTAACATTATACATATAACATTTATCTTAATACTTGCAAAAAGCCAATATCACAATATGTATTTATAACACCAGGGTGGCAGGGCCAGTGCCACCCTTAAAAAGGGGCAGGAGAGGACCAGGGATGGCAGAAGTCAGGTAGCTCTCCTGTGCCTTTTGGTGGTTTCTATCTGCAGACCCGTCCTGAGGGGACAACGAGACAGGGACACAGGGGGGAGGAACACCATAACTGGGGTGAAACTGGGGTCCCAAATTCTTAACAATTCCGGAACATTCCCCCAAACCCTCAATTACTTCATAAATAGAGCGAAAAATTGGATAGAACTTCCCAATTTTGAAATCGCATTCAGATTGCAAAATATATAACTTTTGTCCAACTTTATCCCAAAACCCAACAGACAAAACTAATTCCCAAGTGATATCCATAAAACGTTTACAAATCCAGGAAGGAAAAGCCCTTAAGTCCCTCTTAGAAAACCTAACACTATTTTTAACCAGGGTATTGTAAACTTAGAAATAAACTTCCCGTTGCAAGATAGTGAATTTAGCTCCCATCTTGCTCTTTCCCCTCCCACGAGATAAAAATGCAAAAATAAAATAAAAATGTGACCCTCACTGGAACATACTCACCGCACCAGAAGGTCAAAAGAAAACTCTTGTGGGGGTTTCACCAATGTGACTGGTCCTCGACAGAGATGGGTGCCGGCCGCTCCCTGAGAAAGTTCTCCCAGAAAAATTGGGTTATTTCCTCGGGGAACTGGAACACCTGAAGGCAGCTTCTGTCCAGTGGCAGCAGGCTCTGGAGACGTTGTACAAGGGCTCACGGTAGGGTCCCTGTTCCAGGCGCCAGTTGTAGCAGTGTGGCAAATGGATATTGTTGCTGCTACCAGTCCAAAGCATCTCTTGAGAAAGCTGCTCAGGTTGGCACAGTCACTGTATCCAAAACTCACACACACACCACGGATAGGTCAATGAAGAAAGACGGAAAGGGTCTCCTGTATAGTATTCCAGAGAGGTTTATTGCAACCCCACCGAAGGGATCCAGTGACAGAAAGACCAAGACTTCCTGCAGTGTCTCAGGTTAAGTATAGGGTCAGGAGCCAATAGTCTAGGGGCACAGGTGTGGCACAGGGGCAAGGCAAAGGTCACTGACCTATAGGGGATGAGGTAAATTTACCTAGTGTTACATAGCACCATGGGGGAAGCATTTTGTCTCATCACAAGCAGTCAGACTTTCTTGAAGCCTGTGGCAGACTCTTCAGGGCATATGCCCAGAAATTCCCCAAGTAGGCTCAAGGGCTTCCTCAGGGCTGTCCTTAAGACTGTTTTACTTAAGCAGGAACAATACTGAAGTCTCCCATAAAATTCCACTACCACATTACAGTGTATAATGTGAACTAGAATATATATTTGTAGCAGACACTCTGGGGCCGTGCCAGAAGCCATGGGATGTCTGGATGTTGGATTAAAATGTAGCAAGAAGCCCTGAAGCAGCAGCAGAGAACAGCGGGCCTGGGCGGTGAATCGCTCCCCTGGGTAGCTCACTGGCAATGGCTGGTCCTGGAGTCAGGCTGTGCAGAGGGGGTGGCCCTGGCAGGGAATGGGGTGCTCCCGGGTCCAGGAGCGGCACACACTGGCTCTGGGATCCCAAGCAGCAGAGAAGCAAGCCAGTAATTTCCAGCCACAGTGCTGAAGGGAAAGAAAAAAAAATGGGCAAAAGCCACATTGCAACACTATCTCTTATCAGAGGGATCGTGTCGCATGGCTGTGGAGACAAAATCTCCCCACCAGAAGGAAGCAACCCCCCCCCCCTCACCCCCAACTCTCGAAAGAAATTCCAGGCTGTCTGCCATCGTGATACACCACGAGGTGGGGGGGGGGGGAAGTTGGGAGCGGTGGCAGCAATTACCCCGGACACAAAACAAAAACCAAAATGGATATGGGATGAGAAAACTACCCCCAAGACATTCTACCCCTTATCCCATACCATTTGATCAATTCCTGAATGAATACATTTCAACTGCAAAAACACTTATCTATAACTATATACATACATGCATTATCCTAATTATATACATATATACATCTAGATACAGGTAGTGTGATGGACGGTTTACTCCAAAACAAGGTCCCCTTGAGGTATGCATTACATCTCTCCATCCTTCTGCATCATCCAGTAGGTGCAACCTGGTCTCTGAGCAAAGACAGCCCCATGGATCGGTTTGTCTTTGCTCGAGGCAGAATTAATCCAAACAGTTTTTCCTAGCATACCTCTTGTGTATCACCACAGTCTTATCCCCATCTTTTGTACACAGGGGTTCAGATTGGGCAAAGCCAGCTTGGTTGGTAGAGCCTCAGGTGTTAACTAACCACATAGCCTTTGCTAGATGCCACTCACAATTTTTGAAAGTCCTCCTGCTCAGTGCCTTCAAGGTGGTTTTAAGCAGTTCATTGCACCACTCAACTTTCCCAGAAGTTGGTGCATGGTAAGGAGTGTGGTACACCCACTCAATATCATGTTCTCTAGCCCAGGTGTTTATGAGTCTGTTCTTAAAATGAGTCCCATTGTCGGACTCAATTCACTCAGGAGTACTATGCCTCCAAAGGACCTGATTTTCAAGGCCCAGGAGGGTGTTCTGTGCAGTAGCATGAGGCACGGGATAGGTCTCCAACCATCCAGTGGTGGCTTCTACCACTGTGAGCACGTAGTGCTTGCCTTGGTGGGTTGGAGACAGTGTGATATAATCAGTCTGCCAGGCCTCCCCACACTTATATTTGGACCACCGCCCACCATACCACAGGTCTTTCACCCACTTGGCCTGCTTGATCATAGTGCACGTCTCACAGTCATGGATAACCTGGGAGATACTGTCCATGGTTAAATACACCCCTCAGTCTCTTGCCCACTTACAGGTGGCATCTCTGCCCTGATGGCCTGAGGCATCATGGGCCCATGTATTGAGAGACCGCCAGCTATTCACCACCCTTCACAGAAGTAAACGTGTACGCCGTTTATTTCTATCTTTAGCACACCTTTTATAGGGTTCTACAGGGTCTACGGGCTAAGCAAGTTACTATTGGCTAATACACACAGGTTTACATTCTTTCTCTTATACACAAGGATATTGTTTTGCTTTACTCTGTCTTCTGCAGGAAGGTTTCAAGGACTTTAGCCTTTAATATCACGACTTATTTCAAAGGCTGGTTTGTGCATACAGGCCTTTACTAATATATAAAATATATCAACAATTCCCCCTTTCTCTTTTTGCACAAACCAGGCTTTGGATGTGACTCATTCTATACTCTTATGAAGACAAGATAACATACAGCTTAGACTGTCATCCCGATTAACATTATAAGTCCGCCCCCTTTCTAGCACAAGAGACCTCAACCATCCAGTGATTCTCCAGCTGGCGAACTAACTTCCAATGGGGTCACTATCTTTTTTCAGGGCATGTAACACATCCTGTAGCTGATGTAGTTGCTTATGGATTGAAGCTGAATGATCAGTAAGATTCAAACAGCACATACCTTCAAACTCCTCACAACCATGTCCTTGTGCTAAGAGCAAAAGTCAATTGCAGCTCGATTTCATAATACTGCATGACCTACACTACTCACATCAGCTGAAAGTTCACTTAATATTGTTGATGTTAAATTCAATTCTTTCTTAAGTCTAACAAGCGAGCCTTTTTAGAGTTGCTAAACCTTAATTCATTCAGGCTTCACTTTGACTGTTTGATGTTTTTTATTTTGTCAGCGACATTCAGCAATTGGTGTAAGCTTAGATGGAACAAAGTAAGTTTCCCAAGATAACAGGGTCTTCTATGTAGATTAGCAGGAATCCCGTTCCATGCTCTATCTCCACAGATTAGGAATATGGAACTAAGTAATCGCTTTGGTAATTGTCCTGTGAGATTGCACCACGAATAAAGGCTTTACTTTCAGTGGTAGTAACGAAATCAGCTATAGGGTTGACTGCAGCCCAGTGCTGCATTACTTTATTGGAATGGCTTTTTGTTGGGGGTTCAAACATTATCCATCCACCTGAGGTATTGGTGGAACTTAACAAATCTAATTCTTCTGAGGGCAGTATAGTAACATTAAGAACTTTGATAATTTTTGCTTGCCAACAGGCTTCAAGTTGTCTTAATGTGAAGCCAACAGTGGGATTGCACTCTTGCAACATTGCCATTCGATTCAGTCGAGTCTCATTACTAACTAAACCTTTAAATGCTGGAGGATCCCATTCAGGGACTCCTATGAGACAGGTGCGAAAGGATGTCCAGGTGTGGCTAGGCTTAGACACATTGACCTTTGGCCAGTTCAATGTGCCAGAGTGACCCATATGTTCTGTCACTTTTGAATGTTAGTTAGCAGACAGTTGGTCGGGACTATACACAGCACAATTACTATAAGCAGTTTGTTCCATGTAAATGACACCATACTTGCAAACTCACAGCTAAAACTTTAACGTTAAATGAACTTTCAAAGATGCTTACACTACCTCTTAAAGGGGGGGGGGAATGCTTATACTTTATACTAACATAACAATTACTACACAGGCTAAACACTTTATCTTAAACTATTATCTAACTACTTTTAACACACGTGCTCTGGTATATATGTAGTCTAAGTGTGAAAGCAATTTGCTAAAAGGGTAAACACACAATTGCAATTTGCTTTATATACAGTTAGATGGAGTCTCTACACTTTTCTTAGATCTTCTACAGAATTTCCTTCACAAACAGACTATGATTTAACACGATTCAGTCCTGGAATGTTCACTGCTCCCGTGATGTCAGCTGGCAGCTGATTGGTGACTGAGGGCTTTGATGTTCAAATTGTTCTTCACATCCTTCTAAATCTTAAAACAAAGGATAACTGAAAAATTGGTAGAGACACAACATCCTAATAACAACATAAAATTTCTGTTGGCAACTGTCTGTGTAGTGTTCAGACACAACTGTGTCCTGACAGGTCCACTTCTGATCCATGTCTGGAGTACCAAGGCTGTGTGGTGACTTCTCTGTTCACTGGATCTCGTGTGTTCAGAGGCACACAGTCTGGTCAGATGGACAGGTGACCTTTTTGAACCTGCCAACAAAACACAGACACTTCTCCCTTTGAAGTTAATGAATTACACTAATCAAATGCTTTTAGGGCATCAATTTCCCCCATTTTTAAAAAAAAAAATAAAAAAGAGATGTACTCCTGTTCTAAACATCAACATCAACACAAAACCATATACACAATTAGTAAGAACCTATAGCAGTTAAAAATCAATTAAATCTTAAACATTATTGCTAACATATGTAATATAAAACTACTATTAATTACTAAAACACTGCACCAGCATCCCATAGTTTGCAAACAAACAGAAACAACAAAAAATCATCAGTGAAATCATCACCACCTCCGGAAATGATTCTCCAAGTCCACTTCAAAATTGGTCCAGCTGTCATATTAATAGGGTCAAATTGCTGAGTCAAAAAGTGACTCAAATACTGATTTGGTACAGAAAACATCTGGATCTGCTGGCAAACATTCCATCCAGGTAAAGTCAAGGCTTGACCAGGGCCTAGGCGTTAAACTGGAAAGATGCCTTTTAACATATTTCTGAAACAAGGTTCTCAATAGTAGCAGCTATGAGATGCTTACAGCACAGCAAACTGTTGAAATGCATTTGTAGAAATCAAATGATCAGAAGCGTTAGGTACCAGACCAATTAAACCATTCAGCAGTTGGTTTAATCTGAAGCCTCTCCCATGGCAGCTGATCCTCGGCAATGGTACATCTTCTTAAAATTCTGGAAACACTGAAAAATAAGAAAGCTATAAAAAACAAAAACTGCAGAGATTGCATGTGGGTTTTCAAGCAAGGCAAGCACCCTGAATTAGAAGCCAGCACGGTGGCTCTCCTTGGCCACATGGACCATTCTACCCACAAGACATCAATGTGATGGATGGCGAAGAAATGGCGTTTATTACAGGAGAATTTAACATTTTATAACCTAGGGTCATTGTGTTACTCCCATCTGCTTTCATCACAGCTAGGTGCTATTGGCTAATTGCAGGAGGCCTTACTATCCTAACAGAGAGGGGGGTCTACTAACTTTCCGTAACATCGCTTTATCTTCCGAACCGCCAAACCTTAAACTACAACAATTGCAACAAACAATGGAACTCCCGATGAAGTCAAGGGTGTTAGAGACTGCATTCACTTCTATCTGCAAGCAGGTGTTCATCAGCGTTCTGTCACAGCTGTTTCAGTTGTAGCTATCTTCCTCTGTCTAGGAAAATAACTATACTTTGCAGTTTAGACAAGTGTCTCCAATAAAACATAAAACAATTTAAATTAAACAATATTTAAACCTAATAAAAATTAATTATAACAAAAGGAAATAACAAAACTTAACCTTAAAAGAATATCCAAGTTATAAAACTTAACTTAAAAACATTCAAGTCTAAACATAATAAAACTTGACTATTCTTAATTCTATTAACACTTAATCTATACTAAATAAAAAGATAACTTAATCTTATTCTGTTACTACAAAAAGCAACTAAAAGTTTGATATATACCTTTTAAATACAATATAACAATAACATGGATTCACTAGAAAGACTATAAAAATGGAACAAATATGTCAGGGTTCAAGCAAGGCTGGTACCCTGGCTGGAGCCAGCACAACAGCTAATCCCCAGCTGCTCGGTCCATATCCCACTGCATCAATGTGATGGATGGCAAATATGGCGATTTATTGCAGGAAAACTTAACATTTTATAGCCTGGGGTCACTGTGTTACTCCTATCTGCTTACATCACACCTAGATGCTATTGGCTAATTGCAAAAGGCCTAGCTATCCTAACAGAGGGGGTCTAGTATCTTCCCGTTACATCCCGGTGTCTTCCGCTCCGCTATGCCCTAAACTACAACACAAATACATCACCATTCTATGTCATCTAGCTTTGAGAATAACCCACAATAACTGCAAATGTTACTAAAAATACTCATTCATAACAGGAATTTGCCTAGTATATGCTTAAATTGGTTAGGATTTTAAAGTGCAGTTTTTCTAGAGAAAAACCACAACAACACAGGATTTGGGAAGTTGCCATTCAGCTTTTGTAGCACTTTTCAAAAACATAAAGACCAATTTTTAAACTAAAATCCAAAATCCAAATTGGTATATATGCAGTTATATGTGTTTTATGTAACAAAAGGACTCACATTGAAATTGTCTTATTAAAATCGTGGAAAAAACAAGCAAATAGATAATATATGCTCTAACTTAACTTTGTCTTGTACAGTAAAGTTCTCTTAACTAATTATTTTTTAAACCACAAATCTCTTCTGTAGATAACATTAATTGGAAGGTTTTCCTAGTAGCTGTAAATCATACCATATTTTTTAACCTTAGGTTTTAAAGCTAATTATTGCAAGGTAACTTCTGTTAATATTCACCTTAAACACTTCTTTTTTTTTCTTTTGTTTTTTTTTTAACTTTCAAAGAATCACAATAATTTCTCTAGTAAAACTCTAAAAACTGCAACTGCATAAACTCATAATTACTTAAAACACAAAATTAACTCTAAAAGGGTATATAAAAACATTTTAAAAAACCAACGAATCATGACTTTTTAACAAACTGGGTGCTATCCCGGTGCTTTTTCTTAGAGAGGGAGCAGGGGGGTGGACAGCCCGCCCTGCTGCTGCTGCAGCTCTGCTGTTATCTTTCTTCACATTCTCTACATACTCTCGCAGAGAGGAAAAACGGAGAGAAAGAAAAAAAAAAACCTCACAAAGTTAACTTTAACAAATGCAGGGTTTTTTTCTCTCAATTTCTCTCTCGTTGTTCGCCGATAGAGGGAAAAGGGCACGATTTGACAAAAGCAGGCGATGTCACACGAAAAGTCTCTCATGGCCAGGTGGTAACAACGGCAACCATTGCAGCTTATCAACTTCTAATTACAGTGATGAATTTTGAACTAGATACCATATAGTTCAAGATTTTTTGGCTATTTTGTCTCTCTTTGAAGCTGTCTGAGCCACCTGTTTCTGCTCAACTGCTTCTGTAATTGTTCAGTGTGGCCTTGGAACTTTTCCTGCACTGCTTCTACCCCCAGGGTGCCTTTGTTCTCTGCACACACCTCTGTGCTCCCCCATGTCCCCCTGGTTCGGGTGTGTAATAAATTAATCTGTAAATAAAAATTCGTAAAAAGTATAAATAAGATATGTATGTATTGTAATGATATAAAATCCAAAATGTAAAAAAATCCTTCTCCGGGTCTGGTCGGGATTTCCCTCCGAGAGGCAACAGATTGCAACCAACACCCAGATAACGAACACAAGCAGGCACATCAGCTCGGAAAATAGACAGGACGAGGGCCATCAGGAGGACAAAAGAACTGGCTCGGAGGAGATATCCATCTCCAGACCTGAACAACGCCCTGCAAATCTCTGTTGGGGAACAATCAGGTCGACAAAAAGACAAGCCCCGAGAAGGTAGTCGTCGCCAGACCTGAACACCCCACCTGTCAAACCGGTGTTGGAGAAGCAATCAAAAGAAACAAAGGGAAAGGCACTGCCGAGATATCCATCAGCACCGGCCCCGGATCACACCACTCTGCCTTGATGACACAAATTGAAATACATACAGAATCTCTTTACATATGAGGAGATCCTGTCCGGACACTTGTTAGCTCTATTTTTCCATGCCAGGAAATCCATTCACCAGACAATCAAGGACACTTGGTGAATGGAGCCTGCTTGGAATTCTAGCCTGAGGACATAAAATCTCTATAAAACCCCAGGCCTGAGAACCCTCGAACGTGGATTTGGGAATCCTATACCTCTGGTGTAGACCCTGTCCACCCAGCGCTGCACTGACCGTTTTATTGTGTTTTTTTCTCGTTGTTTGTTCTTTGTTGTTTATTAATAAATTTCTCTTTTTATTTTTATCCTGAATTTGCCTTTGCATTTATAACAGGTGGAAACCAATCTAAATTTGAGTTCTTTTCTTCCAGGGTGGTAAAGATGGAACTTAAATAAGATTGTAGTGTTAAAAGTGACTCCAAAAGTGAAGCAAATATTTCTGGATGTATCACATCCTGCTGTAACTGAATAGATTCTGTTCGTTGTTTCAGCGTTCGCTGTGGAACTTCTTTCTCATTATTTTCTTCTCTCTAGCTCTCCCTCCCTCTCTCCAAGGGCAGCATAGATAGGAGTGCTTGCCCAGCAGTGGGAGGTAAAGGCATCTGCCGCTGTGATGCAGGTAGAATTACGGGGCTCACAGCCTCAGCATATCTCGCTTTTCTGTTTTTTAAGGTATTAATTACAATCTGCCAAGTTCGACCGAGAGACACAGTGTCCTTGCTCTTTTCCGTGATTGCCGTTTCCCACATCAGATCCCTTATATCTGTCCGTTCCTTCACTGCAAAGAGCAGTGGGGGCACTGCCAAATGCCCGTGACAATTAGCCCATATAATGAGCATATCCAGGTCTTTTTCCTGGGCTGCTTCGCCTCGTTTTACGAGAATGCTAAGAAGCAGTTTTTTTGCCGCCGCAAATTCCATGTCCATGCTAGCGGCAAACGACGGGGGGGGGGGGAAGGTCGTGACCCCTCTACTATGCCCCCGCACCTCGGTCTCCCCCTGCAACCTGAATTTCCATGTCTAACCGCACCGCATCTCACCGCGCTCAGGTTGCCTATCCGGTACCGATCCAAGGCAGCATCTATCTGCGCTCAGATCCGCTCCACCAACCTCGGTCCAAGGCTCCGTCCCACCGTGTGTGGACCCACCGAAGCCCCCCTGCCCACAGGATGTCCCCTTTGAAGCGCCAAATATTGAGAGACCACCAACTATTCACCACCCTTCACAGAAATAAACGTGAACGCCGTTTATTTCTCTTTAGCACACCTTTTATAGGGTTCTACAGGGTCTGCGGGCTAAGCAAGTTACTATTGGCTAATACACACAGGTTTACATTCTTTCTCTTATACACAATGATATTGTTTTGCTTTACTCTCTCTTCTGCAGGAAGGTTTCAAGGACTTTAGCCTTTAATATCACGACTTATTTCAAAGACTGGTTTGTGCAGACAGGCCTTTACTAATATATAAAATATAGCAACACCCATGGAGCTAGGGAAAACTCCTTTGTGTTGCCAATCCAAGTCTATTTGTGACACCTCTGTTTTTGCAGCCTGATCTACCTGTTTGTTGTTACGGTGCTCCTCATTAGCCTGACTCTTGGGGACATGGGCATCCACATCATAGTTAGCTTCTCTACCCAACTGGCAATGTCTTGCCATGCTTCAGCAGCCCAGATTGGTCTTCCTCCATGCTGCCTTTCTTTGGCTTTTTTCTACCTTTCCAGCCAATCCCACAGAGCATTAGCTACCATCCATGAATCAGTGTAAAGGTAGAGCTTTGGCCACTTCTCTCTTTTGGTAATGTCCAGGGCCAACTGGACAGCTTTGAGTTCAGCAAGTTTGCTTGATCCAACTTTTCTTTAAGTAGCTTCTGCAACCTGTTGTGTGGGGCTCCATACGGCTGCTTTCAATTTTCGATTTGTCCCTACTGTTGCAGTATGGATGCTAACTATGAAGCAGGGAGCACAGTGCCTGTGGAAAAGCAGGCCACATAACTTTCTCAGTCTTGCCTGAGAAAGCGTCCTGGGAAATCATAAGGAGGAATTAAAACAGTTCTCAGAGATAGAAGACAGCCTTGCAGGTGCTTTTTGTCAGTTTCTTGTTTTCTTGCAAGAGAAGGTCGAGGGGTGGTGTACACCACTGACCAATGATGGTGATGTGTTAGTTTACTAACCAATAAGAGTTTTACTTTTCTGTACTTTCACGTATTGGTCTATAAAAGCAGATCTGAAGTAATAAACCTTAAGAGAAGGAACTCTTCTGTTCAACTCACAAGAGAGTCTGTGTTGTTCTTCTCGCAGTTCCCAATAGAGCGACATGGCAGGACATCTACACCCCCCTCCCACCCCCAGATAGTTGATGCATAAAGAGATAACCCGGACTGAAAAGCCCAGCAAGGGGTCATCTCTGGCATCAAAAGGGCTTGGGTCTCAGCTAAGAATCAACATCTTAGTCTGGAGAGCGGAGGTGGGAAGAGATAAAAGAAATATTCTTGACTGAGAGACACTGTTTTACAAACTATAAAAGACACAGGAGTTATCACAGAGGCAGAAGCCTCTTACATGCACACCCTGAAGTGTTCAAGACTTTCCTGGAGTTTGGATGCAAACTCCGTGGTTACTTCCCTGGGGATTGAGGGAAAGGATCTCCATGTGTGCTCCACCAACAATTGGATGGTAAGATACATTGAATCCTAAGTTATATTATTTCTTTGCTAGCTGTAACATTAATAGGCACCTTTAATCTCGCGCTGTATATATCTACTAGTGGTCCCTTTTGTCCTTATTCCTGTGTAGTATTAAGTCTTATGTCCGTTAGTTTTCTGTCTATTAAATAAATAATTCATTCTATATTAGACTAAATCAGCCATTATTAAAGAACTTGTGAACGAGAGTGGGTTTTGAGGTGCTGGCCACTTCAATAAAGCTACTGCCTGCTGCCAGAGGCCTGGGCAAAAGGCAAGGGCTTATCTAAACCCCCACATCCATTTGTAAGACCTACAGTGTGACAGGAACCATCAGTGAAAAGAGCGTAGTGTGTTCCGTCTTGTGGCAGTTGGTTGTACGGTGGAGCTTCCTTGGCACGGGTCAGCTGTTCCTGCTCTTCCTCGTCAGTCAGACCAAAATTTTTACCTTTGGACCAATTTGTACATACTTCCAAGATCCCAGGGCGATTCAGGTTTCCAATATGGGCGTCCTGTGTGATGAGGCAATCCACTTGCTCCATGTGGCATCAGTGGTGTGGTGGGTAGAGGGAACCTTTGCTTTAAACATCCACCCCAGCACCAGTACTTGGGGTGCCAGGAGTTGTGCTTCTGTGCCAATCACCTCTGAGGTGGCTTGAACTCCTTCAAAGGCTGCCAGGATTTCCTTCTCTGTTGGAGTGTAGTTGGCTTCAGACCCTCTGTAACTTTGGCTCCAGAATCCAAGTGATCAACCTCAAGTCTCACCAGGCACCTCCTTCCAAAGGCTCCTGGACAGACCGTTGCTCCCGGTTGCAGAGTAAAGCACATTCTTCACCTCTGATCCTGTCTTGACTGTGCCAAGGGCTACCACATGAGCAATCTCCTGCTTGATCTGGGCCAAGGCTTTTTGCTGTTCAGAGCCCCAGTGGAAATCGTTCTTCTTGTGGGGTACCAGGAAAAGAGAGCTCACAATATGGCTGTATTCGGAGATGTGCATCCTCCAGAAACCTATGGCACCTAGGAAAGCTTGTGTTTCCTTCTTGCTGGTCGGTGGAGACATCGCTGTGATCTTACTGATGACCTCGGTGGGAATCTGACACCATCCGTCTTGCCACTTCACTCCTAGGAACTAGACCTCTTGGGCAGGTCCCTTGACTTTGCTCTGTTTGATGGGAAAGCTGACTTCCAGGAGAAGCTGGATGATATTTTCTCCTTCCTCAAATAATCCATTGCTGTGTTCCCCCATGCAATGATGTTATCGATGTACTGAAGATGTTCTGGAGCCTTACCCTTTTCCACTGCAGTCTGGATCAGTCCATGGCAGATGGTGGGACTGTGCTTCCACCTCTGGGGCAGTTGGTTCCAGGTGTATTGCACACCCCTCCAGGTGAAGACAAACTGAGGCCTACAGTCTGCTGCCAGAGGAATGGAGAAAAATGCATTTGTGTCACCCCAGGACAAACTGGGACAATTTGCAATGTCAATAGTGGCATATCACTTTGCTGCCTTGGACTCCAGCTCGTACTGGAGCTCCAGCTCGTCCAGCACAGCAGCACTCAGCAGTTGAGTCACTTAATTCAAGGCACGATAGTCCACGGTCAATCTCCATTCCCCGTCAGACTTGTGCACAGGCCAAATGGGGCTGTTGAAGGGTGAGTGGGCCTTGCTGACCACCCCTTGACACTCCAGCTCACAGATCATCTTGCAGATGGGATCATGGCATCCCAATTAGTCCGATACTGCCAGCGGTGTGCCGACGAGGTGGGAATTTGCGCTCATTGTTCCTCTACCTTCAGGAGTCCAACTGCAGAAGGATTCTCTGACAGTCCAGTCAAGGTGTTCAATTGCCTAATACTCTCTGCCTCCACAGCAGCTATTCCAAAAGCCCACCTGAGTAATTTTGGGTCTTTGAAATAGCTGCTCCAGAGGAAATCTATGCCCAGAATACACGGGGCCTCTGGGCCAGTCACAATAGGGTGTTTCTGCCACTCCTTCCCCATCAAGCTCACCTCAGCTTCCACTGGGTCAACTGCTGCAATCCCCCTGTCACTCCAGCAATAGAAACAGGTTCTGCTCCCTGTCACGATCCACAAGGTGGGATTTGTGATGTGGTTCTTTTATTTGATCTTAGAGTACAAAAGGTTATCAGCACACCAGGGACTCAAACAGCAAAACACACTTTATTGAGTGCTCATCAGCACTAATATGCAATAGAGGGAAAAGAAGAGAAAGCAAAGTATAGGAAAAAAAGAGGGTAAGGGGATTACAGCTACCAACGTCGAAGTCCGCTCAGCCGTCCGTCGACGCAGAGTCTTCTGTCCATTGGGGAGATCTCAAGGGAAGGTAAGTTTGGGGTGTATTTTATAGTCTTTTACAAAGTGAGGGGCACAGGGTCAAAAATAGAGGAGACTGATGACCATTATGATGAAATCCATTGCTCAGGGGGGGCAGGTGTAAGTTACAGAGCAAACCACTTCTTACAAGTCTCTGCTCACCAGCAGGAATGAGGGCAGTGTACTGTGACAGCACAGCAACCACCTGCAAACAATCACTTGGCAAACATCCACCTCAACTAGGCCAGAAGCCCTGTACCAAGTCCCTTGTGATATTCAGGGTCAGTGTCCTTGTGGCAGTCGTGAGGCAGATGAGGGAAACTTTGGTCTGTCTCATACACTCCCACATGTCCCGATGGCATTAGGGTAAACTGCGCACCATTATCGACCAAAGCTTCGTATTTCTGTGGCTCTGATGTGCCAGGCCATCGGAACCCCACAGTTCAAAAGACATGACTCTCCCATGCCTCTACCTGGCTAGAAGCAGGGCCCCTCTAGCCCTGGCAGTCATTCCCTCCCTGGGCATATATTCTGGAGGTTCCTTCAAGGGGATCAGACATATCATTCTCCCTTCTCTTGTACCTAGCAGCTCAGTCACAGGAGGCTGAGGCTACCTTCACTTTAGTGGAACCCCCTTACTTACTGTTTTCCTCCTCGACTTGATGGACCATGCTGCCAGGTAAAAAGAACACTTTCCAGTGGGGTCCTGAACAACAACAAGCCTTTGCTCAGATCAAGCAGGAGATCGCTCGTGCAGTAGCCCTTGGCCCAGTCAGGACAGGACCAGATGTGAAGAACGTGCTCTACTCTGCAGCCGGGAACAATGGCTTGTCCTGGAGCCTTTGGCAGAAAGTGCCTGGGGAGACTCGAGGCCGACCACTGGGATTCTGGAGCCGAAGCTACAGAGGGTCCGAAGCCAACTACACTCCCACAGAGAAGGAAATCTTAGCTGCCTATGAAGGAGTTCAAGCCGCCTCAGAAGTGATGGGCACAGAAGCACAACTCCTCCTGGCACCCCGACTGCCAGTGCTGGGGTGGATGTTCAAAGCAAAGGTTCCCTCTATCCACCACGCCACCGACGCTACATGGAGCAAGTGGATCGCCCTCATCACGCAGCGCGCCCGTATTGGAAACCCAAATCGCCCTGGGATTTTGGAGGTAATTACAAACTGGCCGGAAGGTGAAAACTTTGGTCTCACTGATGAAGAGGAGCAGGAACAAGTGACACGAGCTGAAGAAGCTCCACCGTACAACCAACTGCCAGCAGAAGAAACACGCTACGCTCTGTTCACTGATGGTTCCTGTCGCATCGTAGGGATGAACTGGAAGTGGAAAGCAGCCGTATGGAGCCCCACACGACAGGTCGCAGAGGCCACTGAAGGAGAAGGTGGATCAAGCCAACTTGCTGAACTCAAAGCTGTTCAACTGGCCCTGGATATTGCTGAGAGAAGTGGCCAAAACTCTACCTCTACACTGATTCATGGATGGTAGCCAATGCTCTGTGGGGATGGCTGGAAAGGTGGAAAAGGGCCAACTGGCAACGCAGAGGAAAGCCCATCTGGGCTGCTGATGAGTGGAAAGACATCGCCTCCAGGGTAGAGAAACTGTCTGTGAGGGTCCGTCATGTAGATGCCCATGTCCCCAAGAGTAGGGCTAATGAAGAGCACCGAAACAATGAACAGGTGGATCAGGCTGCAAAGATAGAGGTGTCAAAGATAGACTTAGATTGGCAACACAAGGGAAAGTTGTTCCTAGCTCGATGGGCCCATGATGCCTCAGGCCATCAGGGTAGAGATGCCACCTATAAGTGGGCACGAGACCGAGGGGTGGACCTATCCATGGACAGTATTTCTCAGGTTATTCATGACTGTGAGACATGTGCCATGATCAAGCAGGCCAAGCGGTTGAAGCCGCTATGGTAAGGTGGGCGTTGGTCCAAATATAAGTATGGGGAAGCCTGGCAAATTGACTACATCACACTGCCCCAAACCCGCCAAGGCAAGCGCTATGTGCTCACGATGGTAGAAGCCACCACTGGATGGTTGGAAACCTACCCTGTGCCTCATGCTACAGCCCGGAACACCATCCTGGGACTTGAAAAGCAGGTCCTTTGGAGGCATGGCACCCCTGAGAGGATTGAGTCAGACAATGGGACTCATTTCAAGAATAACCTTATAAACACCTGGGCTAGGGAACATGGCATTGAGTGGGTGTATCAAATCCCCTACCATGCACCTGCTGCGGGAAAAGTGGAGAGGTACAATGGACTGTTAAAGACTACCTTGAAAGCGTTGGGTGGGGGATCTTTCAAAAATTGGGAGCAGCATCTAGCAAAGGCCACCTGGATAGTTAACACCCGAGGTTCCACCAAGCGAGCAGGACCAGCCCAATCCGAGCCCCTGCATATAGTAGACGGAGACAAAGTCCCAGCGGTACATCTCAGAGGTTTGTTAGGAAAGACAGTTTGGATCAATTCTACTTCGAGTGCGGACAAACCCATTTGTGGGGTTGTTTTTGCTCAGGGACCGGGTTGCACATGGTGGATAATGCGGAAAGATGGAACAACACAATGTGTACCTCAGGGAGATCTGATGGTTGGGTGAAGATCATGAATTAATTCCCTTGTCTGTATATAATGTATGTGTTGTAGAGTTAAAATATATATATATTAATTTTGATAATAAATTGACGATATGGGGATAAGGGGTGGAATGTCCTGGGGTGACTTTATGATACTGGTATCCCCAATCGTCTGGTTTATGTTATATATTAAGTTCTGCACCTTTAAGACTGGCTTTGAGAGCAAGAGAGGGGGAAGAAGAAGCACGCAGTTTGTGTTAAAGAAAAACATCACTCCCACACATCTCGCTCCTGGACTGTGGTGTCTGCAGCACGGACAGACAGCAGGACAGAGCTTCTCTCTGGTTTTTAGTTAGCTTTAGCTAGCTGAGGCAGAGGAGTTCCCTGGACCTTTGTTTTTCTCCTTTTTTCTTGGATCTGTGCAAGCCTGCTCTGGACTGAACACCCAGCCAAACCCCGGGAGCTCACGCCTGTAGCCCACTGGGGCCTGGGCCTCGGCACTTTCCAGCGCCAGAGGGACTGATAAGAACCTGAACGAGCCGAGCTACACCACATGAAAAAGACTTTTCTTCCTAGATTTGCCATCCCATCGAACAGCAAGAGGTTTTATTATTTAATATTATTCAATTTCTGTTAAATAAACAGCTTTTTCCACTTCTCTCCAAGGAATTTTTTCCCTTTCCCGGACCAGTTGGTGGGGAGGGGGCATTTCCCTGGGGAAATCCCCATTTGGAGTTTTCCTCCCTAATTTGCCCTAAACTAGGACACTGCCATTTCTCAAATGCTCGACCCCAGGGCAGGTTTTGCATCCCGCTGCAAGGGATGGGTTTATTGCCCGGAGCTGCTGAGCAAATCCACACATGGTCAGCCGTGAGGGATTTCCTCCTGCAGCCCTGCGGGTTTTTGCTACTCTCCACGGAAGCTCCCCTCTCCAGGTACCGTGCGCCCCCGCTGTCCCCTCACCTCTGTGACATCCCTCCCCGCCGGTGCATGCTCCGCTCTAGCGCTGCCTTGCCCTTTGTTTTATTCTAGAGAAAGGAAAAAGAAAACACGGGCTGCGGAAAAAGAACTCCCCCGTAGCTGGTCCTCACACACCACAGCTAATCAAAACCTACCTCCTCCCCGCTGCGTTCTGCCAGCCGGCACGCGCTATAGGGGAGGGCGGTGCGAGGGGCCAACACCGCCCCCCCAGAGGACAGCTACCGCATCGCCCCACTCTCAGCGTAGATTGAGCGACGGCGTAGTCCCACCTCCCGCCCTGTTCCGAGTGGCTGGCGGCACTCAGGCGTGTTTCTCATTGGGCCTGGCGGTGGCTGGGATGTGCTTGGTAGGTTCCTCTGTCTCGGAGTGTAGGGTCGGTGGTAGACGCTCATCGCTGTGGGGACTGGTCTGTCGTGGAGGAGCTGGATGGAGTGCGGGAGGCGGCGGGCGCTTCCGTGTGAGGGTGGCTTAGGTGGGAGAGAGCCGGTGGCGTCCTGGGAAAGTAGCCCGCACCCTTGGGTCCTTCCCCACCTCTTGTGGGCGGCGCGGCGGTGCTACTGCTGCCGCCTCTCCGGGCAGGCGGTGAAGGCCGCCCTGTTCCAGCGGCCGTGTGAGGAGCGGTTCTGAGGGAACTGGGAAGGGGTTTTTGGGGACTCTAGGGTGGTTTGGGAGGCGGGTGGTTGTTTAACTAGAGGTAGAAAATAGAGGGACGATTTGAAGCGAAGCACGGGGTAATCCGCTGGGGGGGGGGAGGGGGCGGGGGGTAGGTAGCTTTGGGGTGGGAGGCAACTATAGCGTCGTCTTGAAGGAGGAGGTTTGGAGGCGGGGGGCTTTGGGCAGGCTGAGGGTGTTTGTGATGGAAGGACAAGTTCTCGGTTTCGGCGGTGTCTGATACTAAATCACACGACTGTGGCATGGACGTGTTTTGTTTTTCCGATCAAGCTCTGAAATTGCTCCCTCGCCAGTAGGGTGGAGGTAGCACGGGGACGCGTGTGTGTGAGCATGGGGCTCCGCAGAGGACCTGAGGGGGTGGGGCTCATTGTTCTTTACTTAGGCTGTGCTAAAAAGCAGAAGTTGATACAAGTGTACGTACGGTTTGTTATGTTGTGAGGGGAAAGTGTTTTCCTGCAAATGATATGCATAGCGCACTGCTAGGATCTGGCCTCCTGATCAATATCTTCCTTTAAGAGATACTGTGCAGTCCAGGGAAGTCCCATGAATGGCAGCTGGATGTTGGTGCACCACAGTCAGTGGTTTGTTTAAGTATAGCTGTAGAAAAATGTAATTGTACATACTTATTTGAGAAGTAGAAGGTAAAAACACAGTTTTTTTCTTTTGCAGAGTTATCAAGTGCGGCCTCTGCTTTGTCAGGATCTCATTCAGCATCTCCATGTTTTCCCATCCGTCTGATCTGAGAAAAAGTTGGGGTTGTGTGTTTCCAATAAGCTTTTGTTTGTGATTCTGAAAAGGGCAGGTGTGTATCCTTCAAGAAATAGAGGTACAGACTAAATGGATCTAAAGACAGCAGTGTTCAATGCAGCTCGTGATGGCAAGCTGCGTCTCCTTTCCAAGTTACTGGCAAGCAAAACCAGAGAAGAGGTGGCCTTACTAATGTCAGAAAAAACCAATGGTGCCACACCACTTTTGATAGCAGCTCGTTATGGGCACGTTGACATGGTGGAATACTTGTTGGATTATTGCTCTGCTTCTATAGAGATTGGTGGTTCGGTTAATTTTGATGGTGAGATCATTGAGGGAGCTCCACCATTATGGGCAGCATCAGCTGCTGGACACTTGAAGGTGGTTCAGTGTCTGTTGGATCATGGTGCATCTGTCAACAACACAACTCTAACAAATTCAACTCCGCTTAGAGCAGCCTGTTTTGATGGTCACTTGGAAATAGTAAAATACCTTGTGGAGCACAAAGCAGACTTGGAAGTATCAAACCGTCATGGGCATACATGCTTGATGATCTCATGTTACAAAGGTCACAAAGAAATTGCTCAGTATTTACTTGAAAGAGGAGCTGATGTTAACAGAAAAAGTGTTAAAGGTAAGTTTGTTTTATTTTTTCTTGTAGTAAATAGGAGTGAAGTTACTCATATTCTTGAGGAGGATGACATCCAAAAATATTCCTCGTCTCACAATGTGAATGTATTTTCCAGTAAGAGATGAAATGTATTTAGCTGTTTTTACAATTTTTTTCAGCATACTCATTTAATAGTGGCTATAAAATTTAATTCTAAATTTATACACTTTAACCTAAAGACTTTGCATTTATGCAGATGCAAAGAGTTAATTGACTTTTGCTGAGAACTATTTCTAGCAGGTTTGTACAGTAATAATAATGTGAGCATATATTGGTGTAAAATTTAGGATGATTTTCATACTGTTTCTTAACAAACCAAATATGCTGTATGCAAAATTTACCTGTGCCACTAAGACTAGAATAGGGAAAAATGCATAAAGGAGAATAATTCTTTTCTACATTGGAAATGAATAATCGCTTTCCTCTCTACTCCTCCTCTCCCTCAAATTCCTGAATCCTTTTGGACCTTTTTTCCAATGTTAGTAGACAAAAATGTATTTTAGAATTAAGGAGATGAAGCTTTGTGTGACTGACTGCAACAGAATGACTTACAGCAGTGCACACATCACAAAGAATATCTTTGCATTGGTATACAATTATCCTGACACATTGTTCAAAGTGAAGACTTATGTCCTTTTTCCTGTGATCATATTTATGTGGACCTCTTATTCTAATTGCTGGCTTTTGTTGCATCTCAAACTTATATGTGAATATGATATTGACCTAAAAAGCATGTTGATTATTGCAGGTTATGGTTAACTTTTTTTAGCTCATTGAGCCAGGATTGTGTCTCAGCAGCTTACTTTTTTAAAAATATGTTTATTAATAATATATCTCCTAATAAAACGTTCTGCAGCATAATACTTCAGTTTCCCTTTTCTGGCTAATTACAATTTTAACAGCATCATATACTTCAAGTATATTTTGACAGAGGTATCTGTAGGTCCTTGGTTACTGCACAATATTTTTAAATATTAAATACCAAATATGAGAGTAATCTCTTTGAAAAAGCTGTTCCATTAAATATGCCTTTTTTTCTGCAAGTCATGGAGTTATGTGGATTTAATATAAAGAAAGCTAAACAAAAAAATTGTCATAGAGGTGGGCAGAGCAAAAGAAATCTTCCTTTGCAAGGATTTAAGGTTGCCTATAAATCACTGACTTGTGGTGGGATACAAATGTCATGTTTCTAGACTGGGCTCCTGGAATAACAAGCTAAATAGAAATATATTTATATATAAATATAAAATGCTGTTATGGGAGATTACTAGAGGTTCTCTTCCAGGTATTTTTGAAACCAGGTGTGGCGGAGTAGTAGAGAGAAGACTCTTAGGCGCAGGAAGTATGACACTGATTATGTGGCTGATTGTGATTAGATGCTAATACAGTATCTAAATATTGCCAATGCAGTATAAGCAGGTGTAAAGGGTTAAAATATCAGCAGGTTCGGCTAGAAACATACAGGTTTAGTCTTTGGCCTTGCAGAATGCACAATTCCAAAGCAACAAAGCATCTATGGAGCTACTTTAGGATTTTATATACATATGTGACCAGCTCTTAGTGCTTTTACTCACACATCCAAAAGTGAGTGTTCCCCATCTTTTGGGCTGGATGTACCTTGCAGGTGTCCCTGCCGGGGGGAGGGGAAAGGATCCACTCGGAAGCTGCCTGCAATCGCGGGAGACCAGTTGGTCCATTCTCCAGCAGCATTTTATACTCTTTGCCGGCCGATGTGTATCAAAGTCAATCGCAATCATCACAGCTCCCCCATCTCTGGAACGCGTTAATTGTGCGAGCATTCAGACAGTTCCTCCTGCAATTCGGACCTGGTGTTCTTAGGACAAATCGCACTGCCCATCAGAGACGGTAGGGGGAGGGTGTGGGGGTGCGGAGAACGCCCAAGAAGACCCAACTATCTTTCGTCATCACAGCAGGGAAAGTGAGAGGGCAAAATTACTCGAATTATCCCTTAGGGTTTTCCAGTAGATTTTCTTATTGTAAGATAGGACTTTATTCACATTTAAAAACCAGGGACAATTCTAGAGCTGAGAGAAATGTGAAAATATGTTTTCAAGTGTTGACACTTCCAAGGAAAACTTCAAATACTTGGAGATGACAAGATAGGTAAGTCACAGAGGTCTAAAAGCCAGGATGACAAGTGAGACAGGGAGATAAGAGTAGTTTAAAAGCATGCAATTAACTCCTGCTTCTACAATACAGACATAATCCACCTGTGGTTTGGACTACTAACATTCAGAATGCACATGTTGTGGAAGTGCAAAAGTACAGTGATTCAAAGAAAATCACTCAATGGCATAACCTGTTAAGAAAGCATTCCTTTATTCAGTACCAGGAACGTGTTGGGGGTGTGTCCCTTTCCATAAGCACACCTGCTTGGGCATTGTTCCCTTGTGTTTATATACATTGTAATATTCAAAGAATTCCCCAAGCTGCACCCAAAGTCTGTCCCCCTTGGTACATAATAGGTACGTAATGCAAAATTTCTTGAATTTTTGGTCCTTTATGTTTTCATGGAGCAAGATTGTTATCTACTGTCTGTTGGTTGGAACTGCATTCTTTATTTTTTGGGTGTTTTATATGATTCCAGAGTTTTCCTCATCATGTCCTCTGCTTGAACTTCCATGCTTGTGCATGCACAGTCCATCTGTGCTGACTTGTTCACCTCTTATCTTGGTAACGTGGGACTCATGCAATTAGCCTCAGCAAGGCAAAACTTATGGGTCTTTCCTCTTGACAGGTTTCTACTTATTTAGTGTTCTGAAGGTCTTCGGGCACTGTAATCAAGCCACAGCTGGGGAGGTTTGCTCATCTCAGTCCCTTGTTATCAACGTTCTAGTATGAGCTAATAGTGTAAATAGCAATTAAAACAAAGCTACGAATAGCAGTTATATGGTAAAACTAAACTATAGATTGAAAGTTACAAAGTTTAAGCGAAGTCAAGTAAAGCTAAATTATAAAATGAAATTTACAATATTTAGGCAAACTACAAAAACAAGTAAAAGCAAACTACCAAATGAGGCAAAAATACAAAATTCTTTGTTTAACTTCTTTCAACAGCTAGGATATGATTTCTGAGTCTGATTCAGGTAGGATACTACACTGAGGTAAAATATAGGTTTAGCACCATCTATCAGAATATGATGGTGAAGGAAGAGGTAACAAGATGTTTGGAGTTAGACAAGTGCTAATCTGCAACAGATGGTCAATAGTTTTGAATTTAAAATATGAGCATTTTGTTGTCTTTCTTGCCACTGTTTTACTGATCTGACTTTTACAGTTTCCTCAAAATTTTATGAAGACCATATGGGCCACAGAAATGGAAACAAAGGATTTTCTTAACATGAACAGTGCGGGGCGAGGTGTGGTGATGGTGATAAACAAGATAAGAAAACTCTTTTGTTTTTCGTTCAGAATTGTGGAAAATAGCAAATATACCTGTAGAATTTAAGACGTTGTTTGAAAAGCAGAAAGTAGTTAAAGCAATGTTTCCAATGTGAGTTAATTCGGCATTGTTGTCCTAATTCAGAGGCTTTTCCAGTACACTACTCTTTGTTTGAGAATGTAACTTTTCTTTAAAAAATTCTTTTTCTCTGATTCTGCTGCACTTCTTCTGTAATTTTCTTTCTCTTCCTGGATTTCTCAGTCTCCTTTGGGCTGAATTCTTTTGGTATCCTCCCTTGTGGGGAGCCCTGCTTATCTCAGTTCTTTAGGTTTGAAGAAAACTCCTGAGCTCGTTAGAATCTTGTTTCTCATGTTTATTAAAAGGTCATCACAAAACTTGGCAGGTCTTTCTAGGCTGGCTGCACAAGGTTAATTCTTTGTAATCTGGTACATTTCTTTCTTCTGATGGAACAACAAGGCCTTGTGGCTCACTTTGTGTTTGATAGCACAAAATGGCCCCGAACAACACCGCTCTTTTATCTTTATACTTATTCTTACCCAATTAACAATAGACACGTATATTATTTTTCTTAATGACCCAATGACCCATCTTCTGTATGCTGCACTGCGGCATTTTCTGTCCAATCACGTACTATTACCCAAAAACCTCTAGAAAAAGAACATGAAGAAGAAAGAAGGACAAGAGACAATACCCTAAATCCTCTATCTTGTCTTCTGCTTTCTAAACTAACTTTTTCACCCAGTGACTTAAGAAAACTCTAATCTACACACACTTTTAGCTTTTTCTATCTAACTTTAACAGTTGTTTTCATGTATCACCATGGAAACATGCTCATGAATTTCATATTATATGAAATTCAGTGTTTTTCTGGATCTTAGAACTAAAGTATCAGAAACAAGGGCACACACTGTATCTCAGACTCCAAAAGAAAAGCTGCAGGTTACAACTATCTGGGCTTGATAGGTTTCACTGATATGAAACAGAGGTCTTGAACAGCAAATTAGTTTGTGTGGGGTTATTTTTTTGTTTGATTGGGCTTTTTGTTTGTTTTCCTCTTAAAATAAGGAATAGTATGGACAGTACTGTGTGTGGTGGTTTGACCTTGGCTGGATGCCAGGCACCCACCAAAGCCACTCTTCTCACTCCCCTCCTCAGCTGGACAGGAGAGTGGAAATATAACAAAGGTTTACGAATTGAGAGAAGGATGGGTAGAGATCACTCACTGATTCCCGTCATGCGCAAAACAGACTATTCTCTGGGGTTTTCTCTTTTGCTGTGGTATTGTCCTGGGTACAGAAAAAAGAGGGGTGGTGTTTCTAGCACTGTTTAATTCCATACCACCTACATCATGGCAGGAGCGTGGTTTCAACAGAAAACGGCGAGCCGCCGGAAGTTTGTGCAGGTTTACCTCAGTTGGGGAAAAGGGTAGATTGGTTCCTTAAACACGCGGTAAGTGGTAACTCTTGCTGAAGCTGCAGAAAGGGGTAACCGCTGCCGAAGCCACTGAATGACGCAACTGCTGTTACTGCTGCTGCTACCGCTGAGAGCCCTGCCGCAAGACACAGCGCCCACCAGGGCTGCTGCCAGAACCACCGCCGCCCCGGGGGGAGGGAGCCCCCTGCATCGGGACCGCCGCTGCAATCGAGAGAGCCACTGTTTTGGCAGCATAGCTCCTGTTCGGACTAACTAGCTTTCCAGGTACCGGTGTAGTCCACTGCGGGGTGGGGGGGGGGGGAGGGGGGGGGGGCAGGCGCCAATTTTGTCTTTTGGTTTGGGCCGCGAGGCCTTGGTCGGTGAACGCCTTTTAGTATGTTAATCATCCTCTTCTTGTGTACTTGTGTATTAATCTTGTTGCTGTTACTGTTCATTCTTCTTATTCCATTGCTGGTTGTTTTTCAAGTAAATGGTTCTTAACTTGGAATCTCTGCCTTTAGTCTCCCTTTCACCGGCTGGGGAGATGGGGGGTACACGAAGAGAGCAGTTTAAGCGGGGGTTAATTTTTCAGCTGTGTTTTTAAACCAGCACAGGTATGTAAATCAAAGCTCAAACCATCAAGTTTAGAATCATGATAAACAGCCTTTGTGTCAGGCTTTTTATATAGCTGCCGCAGTGATTCAGTATAATTGGAACCCATGCCTAGGAACCAGAGGAATGCATATGAACCCTGAAGGGGAAGAAGTAGTGGTAGTGGTAGAAGCTACGACTCTTCCCATCAAAGGTTAATCATAAAAGTCACATAAACAGAAATGTCTTTTCTCAAATATAAGGGATCTTAGGATAAACCTTCTGTGGTCATCAGTTGGAGCTCTCTGACACATCATGAGGACTTTCTGATCTACACTTAAGTGACTTTCTTCAAGGTAAAGCTTCAACTCTTGATGTGAATGTGGAATCTTTTGACTTTGGAAAAGGGCCATGTTTATTTAGTTCTGTTGTCAGTTGAGACAAGTTTTCCCAGATTTTTTTTTTTTTTTGTTCTGCTTCCAACAGTCCTGCAGTGATTGATAGGATGTTTATCGCTTTTTATTGTATATTAAGCTCTTTTGCAAAGTGGTTGAATATGCTAAACTCTGAAGGTGAATGCTAGGTGGTACCATTTCATAACCACACTTATATGTGATGTTTGAACTGACTATGCAGGTGCTGAAATTGTCACTTTGTCAATTTTTTACGAGGGACATTAGTATCCTTTTAATTAATGTATGTTTCTGGAATCCACTTAATGTTTGAAGCTGTTTCTCATTCTGACTAACTGTTTGCAATTCAAGAAAGTAGGGAAGAGTTGATTAGCACTACTAAGCTATTACATGAGATAAGTACAAGTAGCCTGCAATAAAAGAGTAAAACCAACCTCAGTGAAAGTGAGATGATGTGCATAAACTGAAAGATGGGTCTTTTTTATTAAATAAAATTTGCCTCCTTGGATTTGAACTTGTATGGACATAGGAAGCTTAAAAAAAAAAAAAAGCACACATCAGTGTGCCAGAATAATCTGTTTAGAAATGAGCTGTTTTCACTTCCCATTTAGGCTTTCAGATGGGCATTCTATTTTTGAATTTAAAAATTGCAACTGTAAGTTTAGCAATTCATTTCTGTCCCTGAAGCTCGAGGAAGCATATTTCAGGTGCAAAAAAATAGTTCCTGTTGAAAGTCAATGATTTACAACATTTTATATGTTACTGCCACTTTGTATTATTAATCTTGGTAATATGAGTTATAATTAAGTACTTCTGTGACCAAGGGAACAGTTATTCCATCACAGAACAACTTGTTGAGGTTAATAGCTCTTTGCAATTTTTACTTTATTTTTAAAAGGAAGACAGACCTTTAATTTTTCTTTGTCAAGTATACCGAGTATAGACATGTAAAACAGTTTTCTTTTGCATTGCCTATGTTTGTATGTATGTATGTATCAATAATTTTTTATTCAAAAGTCAATAAAGCTACTAGAGGACTTATTTCCTTCAAGTGCTCTGCTTAAGCCAAATAAATAAATTGTTTTATGAACAATTTCATTTTCTGAAGGTAATTAATTTCATCTATGCGGCTGCAAATTATACTTTCAATTTATTTTAAACATATGAAGAAAAAATTATTTAATTTGAAGGATTGATCAGTGTGTAAAGTTCAGCAGCTGAGTGTGTATTTTCAGTAAGAGATCTATAGTTTGGTACCACATTGCTATCATACTTTAAAAATAGTATTTTTATTTTAAAAGTTTTGCTTACCAGAAATTTGATTGAGCATTTTGCAAATTTTAGTAATTAGATGTAGTTAATATTGGTTGCAAATCAAGCCAAATCAGTTTCCTCCCCATGTCACAAGCTATCAGCCTATTTTGAGAATAATTAGCTTTTGACACAACCTCATTAGACACACCTCCCTTGGTGAGCTGCCTGTTGGGGTTTTTTTTTGGTCTGTTTTGGTTTGGGTTGTTTGGTGGTTTTTTGTTGCAAGACTGGATAGTTGGGGAATTAGTTCTGTGATACACAAAGCTTTTGTGTAATGTTCATATTATCCCTGTTAAAGTAGGGCTAGAAAGAAACATTAAACTATTTCCTCTTTAATACAGCAGTAGATATAATGTTGATTTTAATTTTTTACTAAAGAAATTGTTACAAAAATTGGATTGACTTATCTGCTGTTCAGGCACTGTTTATTCCTGTCACTATAGGCGATACAGTATTTTTGAAATGGATAAATTGTGGAACATAGACCTTGAGTTAGATATCAAGGCTAACTGCCATGTCCTCTCAAATTTAACACTTGATAATTACTAGGTAGATGTCTGGAATTCTTGTTAATTCTTAAGGTTGGGGTGTGTGGGTGTGTGTATTTGTTTATTTTAATTTGGCAATTCTATAGCCATCTATCTGCCCATGTCTGCTTTTGGTTTATTGAAGCTTGTATTCTTATATTTCCTTCCTGCTGCTATTCCATCCAGTCAAACTGAAGTGCAGCCACTAAAAATTAGTGGTGATCACTTTCATTTATTAATTTGTGCATTGCTTGAAGTAATTGTGGTCTCCAAGGCCTACTACAATATAAGTAGCTAGAAATAGCCTTATTCCTGATATGTTTTCAGTAACCACTCTTTGAGTAAATAACTATGATAGTAGGAAAAAAGCAAGTCTCTTAATAAAGGAGATCCAGATGGAGAGAATACTGAAAATCCTTGGTGATGTAAGAATATTTCCACGTGTTATGCATAGCTTCATTGTAAATTAATGCCATATAAACTGTTGGTTTGTTCTTAAATTCTGTAGGCACTGGCGAAGCTTAATTTGTACTACTTTTTGCACTATTAGTGTGTCATGGCATATATTTATGGTTGTCGCACTGTATTAGGAACAGCGAAGTGAAGACACAGACTCTCTAGCTTTGGTTGCAAAAGAGAGCAAGTTTTCTTCTTCCAGATCTTCTTTTATAGACAGTTCCAAGAAGGTCCAAAAAGGTAAAACTCTCATTGGTCATGAAACTAACACATCAGCATCATTGGACAGTTAGGAACACCATCCCTTGACCGTTTCTTACAAGTAAACAACAAGGCAACAAACAACGCCTGCAAAGGTTGTTTTCCTTCTCTAAGGACTGTTTGGATTCCTCCTTATGATTTCTCAGGCCAGAGTGAGAAAGTGGTGTGACTTAGTTTCACACAGGCTCAAGCTAATGCCTGAAGCCTAAAAATCTCTTATTTGAACAGTGTCAGTTCCCACATATGGTAACTGATAAAAGAGCATAAAGGGCATAGGTATGTGGTGATGGTTCTACAATGTATAATATGAATAGTTGCCCTTGATCCTATTGTCAATTATAGCAATATGCATATCAATAGTTGTTAAATAATTGTAAGAAATTTGGTGGTACTAGTGCATTTTGGTATGTTTGTCTGTAATATGCATTTGGTATGACTTAATATCTTAAAAATATTGACTTGAAGGTAGAAATAAAGGATTGCAAATGATCATATGTAAAGATGAAATAGTTGTGACCTAAGGATGACTATAGTATTTCAACAAGTACAATATGGTCTGTAATAAAACATTTTTGTGAGGTTGTATTTTTTTAAAAATCAACTGACACGTCAAATACAACTTAAAATATGTATATGAATATTTGGAAATTTAAATGTTTAATTTGCCTGGCTATCACATTCTGACATGTATTGGTAAAAACACATGTAGTTCTGAATCTTTTTCATCCCAGGCCATGTCTAGATTGGCACTGGAATTGGCAGCCTCCAAAAGACCTTTCTAGTGTTTCAGAGCTCTGCTGTAAGTGAGGTAGCATGGACTTGAATATACCCTAAACTGGCTACAGTAACTGGTGGCTTAGCCTACACCCAGATGAATATGGTTTTGGCCTTATCAGTAAGTGTTTCAGAAGTGCAGATGGCCTGAGGAGCCAGTCAGTATTTGCTTCTGGGTTGACAGGTATAGTAAAGTTTTTACTAGGCTTTTTCCAGCACAGCAAGATGACTTTTATAATGTGTCTGTATATTGGCAAGCTAGTTAAGTGTATTTGTCTGCTTTTGCTCTCTTTTCATCTTAGGAATTTAAAGATCTCATGCTTGTCAGTCTGGAGGTATGAGCAGTTTTGCGTAATAAAATAAAAAGGAATTTTAGTTAATAAACTGTGGTTGACAACTCAAACTTTTAAGACACCTAAATTTGGAAAAATATCTGTTCCTGTGATTGGAGCTTTTGTTGGTCTCTGTAGAAACTGTAGTGTGACCAGACCCATGTGTTGATCAAGCTCCTGTCACTGATTTAATTCTCCATTAGTGACAAAGATTGCCTAGGGTATTTGAGACTGAAAGTTACTTCCTATTAAGACCTGGTTTTAGTTTCATGAGTATTGATCTAACAGATAATTTTGGGTGCTGCTTTGTGTGAAGTGTCTTCCTCAGCTTTTCGGTTTATTTCGATGCCCTGTTCAGCTTTTAACACAAATCTCAGGCACACTTTAGGGACCAATTTAAATTTTACTGACTAAACACTCTAATATAAAAAGTAAACTGCACATTCTAGAGATAACAGCCTGGGGGAGGGGGGGAGCACATTAAGAAAATGTACTACGGTAAGTCTAAGCTAAACTGTTGAAATTAGGAGACTGTATACCTACAAAATGCACTTTTCCCAAACATCAGCTGAAGATTTTCAGCCCTATTGATTTCTTTCCCTACCTACTTCAGTTCTGTTTATACATCTAAAAATTCAAAGGAAAGGCTACTGCAAATCAGTGTCTTGTCATAGAAAAAAGCCTGCCAAAAATGCAAATGAGAAAGTTTATGAAACTTTCTCTCTGAACTTTTTTAAAGGTCCAAATCAGATTACTATGAATGTACCAAATCCTTGGAAAAGGGTTCTCTGACCTGACGATGTGGAAACGTGCTGATGATATAACAGATATTGATGACCTGATAGCCAGTAAACCAGAATTTGCAAGGCTAGTGGTATAAGACATTTTAATTGGGGAGTGGGAGGGTGAGATTCTTACATGGGTGTGCTGTTAATTATTTTTATGTTAATGTAGTGGGAGGCTGAAAAGTTGGTGTGCCTGCATCTGTAGTATATATGAAAAAGAAGCTAGGTTTAAATTGTGTAGTTTTAAAAGCAATAAACCCCCCAAGAGGCTTTATTATGTTGGGGAAGACGGAGAGAGTTATTGGTTGTCCATCTTCCTGTCTTCCCCAGTGAACTACTCATGTATGGTCTTAAGCAAAACTTTCTTCTACTTGAAGCATAGTAGTTTGATATTTAACTGTGGTGTCCAATGTTTTCTTTTTAGTTTGGTACAAATGTTTTTCAGTCAGTTGCCATTACTGCTTGCTGGAAATTTCACCACATAGTATGAATGCCACCTGAATGAATGCCTTTAGCATGATATATTGCATGTTCTCTTCATGAGAAATAATGTAAATTATAAGACTTATAAGAAAAATGGCTGCATGTTGTGTGTTGAAAGCATTGTTTGGGTTTGGGGGCTTTTTTTTTAGCTTTTGAGAATCCTGAGCAGAGGAGGGGTTTATGTGGGACTTCAGAATAAAGACCTAATGAAGTACTAGAAATAGTTTGTGTGTATACATAGGCTTGACAAAATAAGTTGGTCCCTCAGAATATTCCGGTAGTCTCTGAGGCCCCAGCTGATATGGAGGTCCTGTTGTGATGAGCTGTATTTGCCTTTATGTGCAATTATTATCTTGGAAAACTTTTTAATTAAAGGCTTTGGATGAAAGAGAGAGGAAGAGCTACAGCAAGAGGTGAGCAAGGCCAGTGTTGAATTAGCGAAACTTTAATTTTTATACAGATATTATATTTTTTTTTATGGATGGAGATAGCGATGAAGGAAATTTGACAAGGGAAAGAGGAAAAATATAACCACTTAGGTTTCTGTTTTATACTTGAAAGCAGATACAAAATTTCTCATGTGGTAGGGAATTCTGGTTTAAGTTTTGAATAATAAGATGTGTCCTTAAAATCTGTTTAATTCTTTTGGGTAATAATGTCAAGCATTTTGGTTTGTATAACTGTGTGGTTGCCTTGATGTTTTAATCAGATCTTGAATGTTTTTAACTTGTCATTTAAGCCTTTCATAATTTGTACATGTCAAAACTTTTTTTTTTGCTTATACGTGGGGTGATATCTGGACTATAATTTGATTATGATTTATGTAATTATTTTTCTTTTGCTAGGAAACACTGCATTACATGACTGTGCAGAATCTGGAAGTTTAGAGATCATGAAGATGCTTCTCAGGTATTGTGCTAAGATGGAAAAGGATGGCTTTGGAATGACTCCTCTTTTGTCAGCCAGTGTGACAGGCCACACAAATATTGTGGACTTCCTGACCCAACATGAGCAGACTAGTAAGATAGAATGTATAAATGCTCTGGAACTTCTAGGAGCAACATTTGTGGACAAAAAGAGAGATCTGTTTGGTGCTTTGAAATGTTGGAAGCGAGCTATGGAAATGAGATACAATGATAACATTAGTATCCTGAAAAAAACTGTGCCACAAGCACTAATTATGGCCTATGATTATGCTAAAGAGGTAAACAGCTTTGAAGAGCTAGAAAATCTTATTGCAGATCCTGATGAAATGAGAATGCAAGCACTATTAATTAGAGAACGTATTCTTGGTCCTTCTCACCCAGATACATCCTACTATATTAGATACAGAGGTGCTGTCTATGCAGACTCTGGAAACTTTAAAAGATGCATCAACTTATGGAAATATGCTTTGGACATGCAGCAGAGCAATCTAGATGCACTGAGCCCTATGACAGCCAGCAGTTTACTATCATTTGCTGAACTCTTCTCTTTCATGCTGCAGGACAAGGCAAAAGGCCTGCTAGGCACTACTGTCACATTTGATGATCTAATGGGTATACTATGCAAAAGTGTTCTCGAAATAGAGCGGGCCATGAAACAAATCCAGTGTCCTCCTGATCCAATGCAGCTGAACAAAGCACTTTCTATCATTTTGCATTTAATTTGCTTGTTGGAAAAAGTACCTTGCACCTCAGAACAGGAGCATTTTAAGAAACAGACTATATATAAGTTTCTTAAGCTTCAGCCTAGAGGGAAGAATAACTTCAGTCCACTTCACCTTGCTGTTGACAAGAATACTACATGTGTGGGTCGCTACCCAGTTTGTAAATTCCCCTCTCTACAAGTTACTGCTATCCTGGTGGAATGTGGTGCTAATATAAATGTCAGAGACTCTGATAACAACAGTCCTTTACATATTGCTGCACTGAACAATCATCCAGGCATCATGAATTTTCTCATCAAGTCAGGTTCACACTTTGATGCCACAAACTTGCATAAACAAACTGCTAGCGATCTACTGGATGAGAAGAAAATATCAAAAAACTTAATCCATCCTATAAATCATACTACGTTGCAATGTCTTGCTGCTCGTGTTATAGTGAATCAGAACATATGCTATGCAGGACACATCCCTGAAAAGCTAGAGAAATTTGTTTTGCTTCATAGATAATAGTGTGCATTCAAAGAGTGTTGTTGTTGAAGCATGACTTGGTGACAATGTTTTTCTTGTGCACTGTTGTAATATATCAGTATTCCTTTAGTTTGCTCCATCTTGCTCTCATTTTCTAAAGCAATGTTAGAATTGCATCTGCAGAGTTGGTTAACCAATATTTGAATATGACATACATTATATTTTGTGGATTATTATAGTGCTATATTTAGACTCTTAAAATTGTCATACGTTTGTCTATTCTGGTCTTTTTTTCCTGTCAGGTGTTTAGGACTGAGTTGAATATTTTCCACTGATTTCTTTTCACAACTGGTGTGTGGACTGTATACAGTTGGAGGGTCATTTTTGGTTTTGCTTGAGCATTTCTACTTTTACTCTTCTTTTTCTATGGACTTGTTAACATTTGAAACTACCATAAGTGCTTTTTATCTTTTCTATGCACTGATTTGAATGTGACTGTTTGTGGTGAACGATTCTATGCAGCAGTTGGCCAATTTCAACTTAAGTGCCCATTTTGATTTGCAGTTTTATTTGGAGCTCTTTTTGAGAATGCTGCTTTCATAGCATTACAAATTTTGGACCTACATATCACCTTTCTGAACTGGGGTTTAACATTTTTATTCTAGCTGTAACTGATGTTGCTTTCCTGTTGATCATCTGGAAGTCAGTGCTAAGTTTGGGAGAAAAAAATATCTCTTGTTCTCATGTTAATCAACTTGAATTTTTAATCTGATAGTTGTTCTCTCACATCACGCAGTTAGGGAAAGATTACTTATCACATACAACTGACAGCTTCCTTTTTGCACTGTCTTCCTTGTGTTGGTTATGTGACTAGATATAAAGCTTGTTCAAAGTTGAACCAGAAACTTAATTATATATTTAATCTATTTCTCATTAGAGTGTACGGCATAGTTTAAATTTACAAATCAACTTCTTTAGCTACAAAAGAAACTAAAGCATATTGGTGGTGTGATGCTTATCACTCCAGAAATGTAGACATCACCAGTATCGTTATAACATAGTAAATGGCTGTATGGCAGAGTAATAGAAATTCTATAGCAGTGTCTCCTCTTCTTAATTTTAAATATCTTTATAAATGCATGTTTTTTCTATCTCTTAATATGTCAGCTGTACTTAAGAAAAAGCAGTTTGTTGTGTGAATATATAGTTCCTAATTAAACTTACCTATTTTTATAATATTTGCATAATAGCTTAACTTTTACAACAGAAAGGGCTTTTTTGACTTGATAAGAATCTTTAAAAGAATTTCATAAATGAGAGTGAGATTCAAGTATTTAATATAATTCAGCACTTTACTGTTGATCAATAGTAGAATTTATTATGGCACATTAGCCCTGCAAATGTCTAAGTGAAATCAATTTGTGTTGAGTAGAATACAGTTTACCTGCAAATTTAGTATTCCAGCATATTGCATACTGTTGACTTGGTGTTTCATTTCAGTGATGGGCAGTAAATAGCTTTCTTGCTCCAGAAACTCAACAAGTTGATTTAGGCTTTTATTGGTGATAGAGGTATTTAAAAGCCAAATTAAGTAGATAAAAAGAAAAAAATATTTAGGAGAGTTTTTTAAAATTTCATGTTGGAGTATTTTTCTTTAATGATTTAAGTTGATGAAGAATGTCTTGAGAGTATAAAAGAGTATACATTAAAAAAATAGTTCATCCTCGTTTCTTCGCTGTTTTGGGTTTTCTCTTAGTATTTCATGTGGAGCCAACAAGTTTAGCCATTCTTGGGGAAAATACTGTAATACTTTTAAACAAAGATATGTTGAAAGTAATGCTGTTTGTATATTGCTACTTTCAAACTCTTTTTTGGAAAGCACTTTCATGTGTTTGTCCTATGGTATACCTATACTGTATGAAATTCTGTGTATAAGAAAATCCTATTTGTTTCTCTTGCTAATCTGCAGCAGTAAACTTGTATTAAATTGGCTGATTTTTTTCTTCTGATTTGTAATGATTAAATTACATTGCACCCAAGTTGTCAACCCATAAAGATATTGAGAACATTGAGGAAAAAATTGTATGCTCTGTGGGGGTGAAATAGATATAAAAATTGATTAATAATTTGCAGGTATGTATTTTTAAAGACAAGGATATTGATACCCCCTTGCTTGTTGAAACATCTGAAATTGGATTTTTTTCTCTTTTAATAAATACTCAAAGCATTCTTCCTGGGCTTCCACTGAAATACTTCAGCCAGGAAGATGAAAATTATTGTGGTAAAAAAAAAATAAATTAAAAAGCTGTTCTTGTCAAATTCTAAAATTATATTCCTATTTTTATATTACTTATGTCAGTAACAGGATTCCAGCTGTCTGTAGTATCTCTGAGGTTCTGATTGTTAAGCACATGGTAGAAAGCACTTTTTAAAATGCAAGGCAAGTGTGGTTATTTTTTGCATGCATATACTCTTCAACAGTCCTTGGATAGGAGGTATTTTAATATATTACCTAAATACCAAAAATTTTTTTTTACCAGTTCTTTTGAAACTGGTTGAAATTAAACTCTTTTCACTTTTATAAAACACTATCTTATAGAAGGAATAGAATGCTATAGCAAAATTCTTACTGAGGTATTAAGCAAGAATAAAAACCTTAATAGAAAAGACATACCTCTTCTCAGTTTTACATCAACTGCAAGTTAATAGTGGCAGGACATGACTACTCTGGAAATAGCTTCCTTGTGCTTTGAATTATAGGGTGGAATTCCTTTTATACTCTCAAATATTGACAAATGTGAGTACAAAAGCTTAACACTAATTTCTGTGTTCTGTGACTACAATGAAGCGGTATTTAATGCTTCAAAGTAACTTTGAGGAATGTGATGGAGACGTGCTAGACTTAAATATAGTTTATTTTACATTGTTCAATTCTTTTTGCTATGAGGATGAAAGTAACTGTTAAACCCTTAGTGAGCAGAATGAAAAGTTATTGTTCATTTGGTTTTAACTAACTCTTTGTGTTCCATTGCATCACAGACTTCCTCTGCAGAGAAATTCCATGTGATTGAACTATTTGAATTATAAACTCAAATATATCAATTCCATGTATTGAAATACTTCATTTTCTTTTTAAAGTTAGCTTCAATGATAATGTAAAAAAAAGGAATAACAAATGTATTTCTCCACTCTTACTCTTTTAGGCTCTAAACGCAGATTACATCAAAAATATGCTCTGGATAACACCTGAGTCCATATATCTGTTTTCTTCAGGGTTACTCTAGTACTGGTTGCTGAACCTATTTTTCAGTTGAGTATGAATAATTAAACGTGAATGTTGAAAATTTAGGCTTTGATCTTCTTGTTCATTATTATACCTTAAACATACTATCATGTTTAATTCTCTTACTATGCTCCAACCAAACCTTTGAATTCTGGTGATGGGCAGTAGTAAGGAAAAAGGCTTAAACTAGAGGATACAAAAGACACTTTCACAGTTGTTCTAGAAAATGCATTTGGGCATGCTATTAGCTCTGTCAAAACATAGTTGAGTTTGTTTATAGCATAAATAAGACTAACAAGATCTTCTAATAAGCAATAGACATTTTTCCAAGAAAGTTGCACAATTTTATTTAATAGCTTTTGAAGTCTCTTACCTATTGCTTCCATTATGTAAGAGAAAAAAATACTTCCAGGATGAGAGAATTATGTTAAGATTCTTATTAGAGAGGTCTTCAAAACTCTTCTGTTCTGTAGATCATTAGCATCAGAATTTTGAGATCGTTATAGTTATGCACAGTAGTCATACTTAAAAGGCAGTGTACACTGATGTCACTAAAGGACATGAAATGATTCACACGAATGTCTCTCAGTGTTAGAACAGGAAAAAAGCCACTTTATTCTGACTCCAGTATTTATAGATTCTCGACAATGACCAGGGATTGGATAATTAAGTTACCACCTTCCCAAGCACACTGGTTATGCGAAACATCCATCAAAAGACGTTTCTTAGAAGGAATGTGATAAACAAGTTTATAGAACTTTCATGGAAAAGTAACTAAAACTATGTAAACATTATCAGAAGGCTTTAAGTTTCAGGGAGACACACTTCATTTCTGAGTTTATTTAGATTGATTCTTAATTGGTGACAAACAGCATCAAGCTGAGGCACTGGATGATGAAAACTGGTCCAGAGCTTTCACAGCAGAATAATTGTTACATAGATGATTTATGGAATTAAGTACAGATTCTCTTAATTAAGAAGTAAAGAATTGGAATTACATCACTATTCATCTCTCTGTAGTTGCAGATGATGATAGATGTTTAGTCTGGAAGTGTCTGATTGGCTATCTAAACTATGCCTATGTAAAATCTGTTTTTTTGAATTTTCCAACTCTCTCTGATTCTCTTTGTGCAGAAGTGCTTCTCCAGCTGTGATGACATAATCATAGAATTGTGTAGGTTGGAAAACACCTTTAAGATCATCCAGTCCAACTGTTAATCTAGCACTGTGAAGTCTATCACTAAATCATGTTCCTAAGTGCCACATCAACACATCTTTTGAATAACTCTAGTGATGGTGACTCAGCCATGTCCCTGGGCAGCCTGTTAAATGCTTGACAACTTTTTCAGTGAAGACATTTTTTCTAATATCCAATCTAAACCTCCCCTGGCACAAGTTGAGACCATTTCCTCTTGTCCTACTGTTTGTTACTAGGGAGAAGAGACCAACACCCACCTCACTACAACCTTGTTTAAAGTAGTTGGAGAGAGTGGTAAGGTGTCCCCTCAGCCCTTCCTTTTCTCCAGACTAAAAACCCCCAGCTCTTTCAGCCACTCCTCATAAGACTTGTGCCCAAAAGTGAACACAAGATTTGAGGTGTGGCATCACCAGTGTCAAGTACAGGGAAGGAATCACTGCCTTGGTCCTGCTGGTCACACTATTTCTGATACAAGCCAGGTTGCCACTGGTGTTCTTACCCACCTGGGCACACTGCTAGCTCACATTGAGATGGCTGTCGACCAACACCTCTGGGTCCTTTTCGAATGGGAAGCTTTCCAGACACTCTGGCCCCCAGCCTGTAGCGCTGCATGGGGTGGTTATGACCCAAGTGTGGGACCTGGCACTTTGCCTTATTGAACCTTGTACCCTTCACCTCAGCCCATTGATCCAGCCTGTCCAGATCCCTCTGCAGAGCCTTCAAAAAATTATATTTTTCTCCCTGGCAAGGAAGAAATTGACTTAATTTGCCTTCACACCCACAGAACTCAGCTGTTTACTCTGCCTATCCAATCTGCCCTTGCATTGCACTTTGTCTTGATTTGAGATAATTTAAAGGAGAACACTGGAATGAGTTCCCTCCCTTTATAGGTTCAACCAATCCCTTTCCACTAATAAGGAAGGAATAGGAGTAGATATAAGTTTAAAAATAACAGTTTACTATTAAATGGAACATCAACAAGCAAAAAATAACAGTTAAATAACTGCTAGATGCAAAATTGCTAAATCTTGAGGACTCCTCAGAAGAGACCCAAAAATGCTAGTGACAGCCCCCCACCTCAAAATGTCACTCCACAGATGAGTGTGTGGTTCAAAGGACAAAGGGAAAGGTGGTGTTGGTCTTCTCCCTGCCCCCCCACTGCTCTGCTTATCTCCCTGACAGCTGGAACTCCAACTGATATTCTTAAAAACAAGGGCTGGAACTTGTGGAGGGACTTCACCTTCCTTGTGGCAGGAAATAACAGGACAGGCTAGGCAAGGCAACTGGGCTGGGGTGACTCATGGTCTTCTCTTCTTGGCCAGGTGCCATTGGAGAGTTGGAGCAGTTTGGGCTGGAGCAGGGGGCTGCCCTGCTTGGTGGCAACAGGTAGGCACCTGTGGAATTCACCCCAGGGCACCTTCTCTGTGACGAGAGAAAAAGAAGAAAAAAAACACGAAAAGAGAACCCAAAAAGCCTTTGCTGAAGCAAAGACCAAATATCCAGTAAAGCAAAATGCCACACATCAAAGACCCAGAAACTGCATGTGACATGATTTTAAAAGTACCCATAATAACACCCCCTCCCCACAAGGTTCTCGTTTGTAAGGTCTAAAGATACAGTAACAGTTTTTGGGCGCAGATGGATATGGAATACAATAATATGAGTCACCCCAGGACATTTCCACCCCTTATTTCATATCATAAAATCCTGCCCAAATAAATATATTTCAACTGTAAGCACATATCTATACATATATACATATAACTATATACAAATACAATTATTTCAGTAGCTTCTGACAATCCCTTAGTGTCACTGTTCGACATGAAGTAGAAGGGAGGATTCAATCACAGCAGCCAGAATGAGATGCTCAGGATAACTTTATTATCCGAACTTTTCAGCTTTTTACAGGGTATTACGATACAGGTTTAACATGATTGGTAAAGGGAACACCACCTCTCTGTCCCATTGGTGGGACAAGAGAAAAACACACTAACCACAGCTGTACAGAACTGTTTTGAGAAAATGAAATTATTTACAATAATAGTCCTTGAGCAAGAGATGCTTTCAAGAGACTTTCCCTTGGGAACAGATCAGCCACTGACAGGCTGGAACTCTCTCAGACTCAGAAAAATCAGGTCCACATCTCACCCTTTCTTTCTATAAAAAAACAACAACAAAAAAAGAAAATATGACAAGATGTTCAACGTCTGCTTGTAGAGGGACCATCCGAGTGATCACTCGCATCTTCTTGCATCTGTGTCATCACTCGAAGGTTCCTCCACTTGATGACCTTCCTCCTGGTCACGGCCTGTGGTTTGCCTGTTGGCTTGGTTCTGCCTTTGGGATTGCAGGTCAGGTCAGACACACTTTGTAGGTACCCAGTGCACCCCAGTATCTGTGGATACACATGCATACCCATGACCCGAAGCGATAAGTTCAAACGGACCCTCCCACTGTTTGGTGGTTAAATTTCGCACCCGAACTTTCACTCGGGGCTGATGTGTCTCGCCTGAAGCCTGTAAAGAAAGGTGATGGTTCAAGACAACTGGGTTATTTGAATTCTGCAGCACCATAAGGTGATTTATTGTGTACAAAACTTTTGCCAATTGACTGCGGGGTTTCACCCTGCATTCCCCATTTTTGTTTTTGAAGAACCTGCTTCAGAGTACCATGAGCACATTCAACAATGGCTTGGCCAGTTGGAGAATGCGGAATGCCGAATTTGTGTGAGACGCCCCACAACTGCAGGAACTGCCGCACTTTCTGTGAGGTGTAAGCAGGACCATTATTGGTTTTCACAGTAGAAGGTATTCCTAGCACAGCAAAACCCTGCCTCCAATGGGCAATGGCATCACGCGTTTTTTCTCCAGTGTGAGCAGAAGCCTACATTGCAGAGGAGAAAGTGTCAATAGACACATGCACATACTTGACCCTTCTGAATTTGGCAATTTGGGTAACATCTGTTTGCCAAATTTCCAAGGCCTTGAGACCTCTAGGGTTTATGCCCGCCAGTAAAGGCGGAGCAAGTGCATGACAGTCATCACAGGAATTGACAATGTCACTAGCCTCAGTTGGAGTCAACTGAAACTGCTTTTGTAATGTATGTACATTTTGATGAAAGAATCCATGCGATGCTCTTGCCTGTGCTAGTACATCAGGCTGAGGTGCTACCCATGCAGGCTTAGCCCACTTGTCAGCCCTGGCATTACCTTCTGCTATAAAACCTGGCAGATTGGTATGGCTCCTAACGTGCAGAACATAGTATGGATGAACTCGAGCCTCAATAGCACACCACAAGGTCTTCAACAAATGAAACAAAGTAACGTTGCCGACCTTTTTCCACAGTGATTAACCTAACCATTGTGCTATGTCTGCCACATAGGCAGAATCCGTGACCAGATTGAAAGGTACCTGGGAAAATCTTTGGAATGCCATAACAGCAGCCCTCAATTCAACCAATTGGGCTGAGCCAGTCTCATGACCTTCCAGCTCCTGCCACTCAGACCCATTCTGCCAAGTGACAATGGCCTTTCCTGTTTTCCCCAAACCATCAGTAAAGATGGTGGGTCCTTGTGTTAGGGGGTTGAGAGGGGATCACGAGAAATCCATGCTTGGGTAAAAACAATGCATACAATAGAACAATGTAAGTTTAATAATTAATATGTAAGTTATATAACGATAGAGTATAAAAACATGTCCAACTCAAAAACAAGTCGGGTCAGATTTGGGTATGTGTACCCCTGACACCCAGAGCTCTTAATAAAGCACCTTCATATAATCATTCCATGATTATGTGTTCCTGAATGCTAACATTTTGGAGATCCAGATGGGACCTTGTGAGTGCTGCTAAGCGAACTCGCGACCCGATCATGCTCCAGCCGGCACCGAGGGATTCTCGGGGAGCCCATCGGCCGCAACTGTCTCTGCTGCTCACAACGTCCCTGGGAAAGAAAGGTAAGGTGCTTTACTTTGGTTTAGGTGCCTGCCAATAAGACGCAGCGAAAGCTGCGCTTGGTTGGGCTAAAGGAATTCCTCTTGGTATTGCCTAGGCGCAGTCCATCAGACGACTGCGAAAGCGTCGCAGGTTCAGCATTTGTGGTGTATTGTAGTTGTAACATGGAGAAGATTAAAGGGGTTTTGGGCAGCAATGCTCCCATACCAGGTACTTCTCCTTTGGGGTGCTTATTAGCACATTGGAAACAAGGTAACTTTGGGGAAGAATTACATAAGACTAAATTAATTTTGGCGAGATCTCCCCACGGAAGATGACCCCAGAGACCCCGTCTTGTCCGTTGGTAGCTATAACCCCCCCACTCTTCTCTCTTTAATTTGTTTTCTTTATCTCTCTCTCTCCTCTATCGCATGACCCTTGTTGACACTAAAATAAAGGTGCATTATTGCTGTTGTGATTTAAACTGAAATCCCTTTGTGTCCTTTTTGCACTCTGAGATCAAATGAACTTCTCACAACTCCCACTCGTGTTAGTGAATCGTGACATTTAAACTGGAATCACAGACAGGATTTCTGAAGACAGAAGGGGCTGCAGGTTTGTTGTGCAGTCTGTATTAGGGGAAGAATGTTTTGCTCCAGCCGTACCTAGACCGACACTCCCAAGAGTGAGCGGTGTCTAGAAAGCAAGGGGGCGACTCGAATTTCCCGCAAACTGCACACGCGCCAAGGTGAAAAGCACCCCACACTCACTTGAGGGTTCTGTCTGCAGAATTTTGCAAAAGATCTCTTAGTGCAAAACGGCAGGACTTCTTTTTTTATTGTTTGTATGAATTTTGACTGCTTGGTGTAGCGAAGAGACAACCAGAATTTTAAACTGAAAGACTTCCTCCCAAGCAGATTTGGTCTTTTTAATCATACAGGGAAGCAAAAAGTTGAGTGTGTGTGTGTGTAATTTAAGTTTATACCTCCCTGTAGTGGTTTCCCTTTGTAAAAATGACTGAAAAAGGCAGTGCAGAAGTTAAAACTGCATTTTATGCTCTGTTAGCAAAACACAATGCCAGACCTTCTCCAGGAGAGGAAGAGTGGGTGCTTAGTAACTGGTTTAATTTGGAAAATGTGATTGATAGAGTATGTGTTTTTTTACAACATGAAACAAAATTTAAACTGGGCAAAAATAAAACTATACTCTGCTCAGTTTTGGGAGCTTGTCTTATAGCAGCTATAGAAACTCGCTTTAAGTGAAGAAGTGAGGAAAGAACTATAATAAACTCCCTTCAAAACCTAGTTAAAATTTTGCAAAAACAATTGGATGAAGAAAGGAGTAAGATCAATCTGTTGCAAGCAGCCTTCCATGATAAAAATTCAAAATGCTGACTTGCTAAAAGAAACAAGAGAAGGAAACCCCTCTCATTAATCAAATTTACCCTCAAAAGGATCTAACTCGGATAAAATTGTGGGGAACACTGCTGTCCTAGTTTGAAACCTCTAATTAAAACAGAATATAATTATATCAATGATGAAGATGATCTTGATCCGCATATAACCACTAAAAAACTCCCATACACTGCTACTGAATTGGCTAAGTCAAAAAAAAGGAGTACAGGCATCTCCCTCACAAGTCAGAGACAGAATATGTATTCCAAGTGTCTCTCAATGGAGGAGATCAAATTTGATTGAGAGAACAGGAAGCCAGTGAGCACTGGGGACATGAGGTCTTCTTAACAACGAGAGACACGCATAACCCATGGTCCCTAACTCAGCACACAGCTTATTGGGCAGAGGGGCTTAACCCCTTGGAAAGGGGGGACCCTATAGCTATAGTTAGTACCCCCAACCAACTACTAGAAAACATTCACAATGCTGCCTGCTTGCAAATGATACATAAAAGAAAATTAATTGCTGGTTATGAATCACCAATGTTGTTACCTGTGAAAACTGAAATTATGACCCCTTTAATTCAAGGCCTTCCAGAATTACTTAAACCTACAGCAATTTTCGTCCAAAAAACCATAGCAGCTATAACCCCTGTGGATAGACTAGATAGATTTCTTGGGAACCCGACTGATCGACCTGGTTCCACTGATCCTGGGTTTACTCCCTTCACCACTCCCTCTCAGCTGACAGGTTCACAATTGCATTCTCCTGCTAGGAACCATAAAATTTGGACATGGAGCGAAGTTGCAAAAGAGCTAATTATGGACCTGTAAAAATCCCAGAAGAAAAATCAGAGAAAGCAAAGGATGTTAGATACATTGGTTCTCTTAATGAAAACCCAGAAAAGAGAAAACAAATCTCTAACTGCCAGTATTGATGGTCACTAGAGATAAAGAAGGGGGTCCCCAGAAATGTAATGGTTAGCTTATCACTTAAAAGTTGAGTGAAGTAGTTTCTAATTGGCACTGTCCCAAATTCATTTTATCAAATGCCCCACTGTACAACCCAACACACCTCCAGACTCTGGGCTGTAAGCCAAAGCAATCTCCTTCTCAGCTTCTGGGAGTGGAGCCCAAATAGCCTCAGAAACAGGGAAACTGGTAACTCTGCCTTTCATGGGTGAGCAGAGAGGCAGAGGTTGGTTGTATTTAAAATGCTCACTAGAAATAACAAAACTGGATACATACTGATTACAGCAATAGTGGGTCCTAAACGTGCACCTATTACTTCTGTAGTTAACACTAGAGCCCAAATTTCTGTATTGACCAATACAGACTAGTACAGGATTTGAGAGCAATAAATGGAATAACTAAAGACATTTACCCAGTGGTAGCTAATCCTTGCACATTGTTAACATCCGTAAAAGAGAAATATAAATGGTTTACTGTAACTGATTTTAAAAAAATGCCTTTTTCTGCATACCCCTTGACAAAGAAAGTAAGAAACTGTTTGCCTTTGAGTGGGAAAATCCAGAAAATGGAAGGAAAACTCAGCTCACCTGGACACGACTCCCACAAGGATACAAGAACAGTCCAACACTATTTGGAAGCCAGCTGGCGAAGGAGCTGGAGATTTGGACCTAGAACAGGCAAGTACTGAGAGAACAATACCTACTGTTACAGTATGTTGATGATATACTGATAGCTACAGAAGAGAAAACAACCTGCATAAAGGTAACAATTGAAATTTTAAATCAACTGGGAATGGAAGGATATAAAGTGTCTAAAGGAGAGGCACAAATTGCCCGGCAAACTGTGATTTACCTGGGATGTGAAATCTCACAAGGGCAACGTAAGCTGGGTACTAATCGTATTCAAGCTATTTGTGCTATTCCAGAACCCCAGAACCTACATGAGCTGAGAGTCTTCCTTGGAATGACCAGATGGTGCCGCCTGTGGATCATGGACTATGGACTAATTGCAAAACCCCCGTATGAAGCCCAGAAGATGCAGCTGTTTACCTGGTGCAAACCACAGAAGGAAGCCTTCCCCAAACTGAAGGAGGCATTGACAACTGCTCCGGCATTAAGATTACCTGATTTGTCCAAAGATTTTCAGCTGTTTGTGCATGAAAGACTACGCCTAGAACTGGGAGTGCTGACCCAATGTTTGGGAAGCTGGAAAAGGCTGGTAGGCTACTTTTCCAAACAACTTGACAACGTGAGTGCCGGATGGCCTTCATGCCTGTGGGCAGTTGCAGCCACTGTGATGCTGATACAAGAAGCTAGAAAATTCACGATGAGTAGACATAAATGTCTACATGCCACATATGGTAATCACTGTTTTAGAACAAAAGGGGGGCATTGGCTATCTCCAAGCAAGATGATGAAATTCCAGGCAATTCTGACTGAGCAAGATGATGTCACACTAAAGACAACTAACCTTTTGAATCCAGCTTTGTTCCTAGATACCACAACTGAAGAAGGCCCACTAGAGCACAACTGTGTAGAAATAATAGAGTACACCTATTCATCAAGAGAAGACCTGAAAGACATCCCACTAGAGCAACCAGAGTAGGAGCTATTCACAGATGGAAGCAGCTTCACGGAGAATGGGACCAGATACGCTGGATATGTGGTAACAACAGTCAGTACAGTAGTGGAGGCAAAAGCATTATCACCAAATACATCTGCCCGGAGGGCAGAACTGGTTGCCTTAACCAGAGCACTAAAATTGAGTAAAGGGAGAAGGGTAAACATGGACTGACTCAAAGTATGCTTTTGGAGTAGTACATGTACACAGAGCACTGTAGAAAGAAAGAAGACTACTGTCTTCTCAAGGTACGCACATTAAACATCAAGATGCAGTCCTGCAATTAATAAAAGCAGTACAAAAACCTGAACAAGTAGCAATTATACACTGTAGAGCACACCCATCAAGAAACTCCAAAATTTGTGAGGAAAATCGAAAAGCAGACTGGACAGCCCGACAAGCTGCTCGAGAAGTGCAAACAACAATGGCATTGATACCTTTAAAAGTTAATGTATCTCAATTTAATTTGCCTCCAAAACCAAAATATTCAATAGAAGATGAGAAATTGGGACATTTGCTAAATGCACAAAAGGATTCAGAAGAGTGGTATGTAACTGCACAAAGACAAATAGTATTAACCCCCTTGATAATGAGAGAAGTTCTACAAATTAAACAGAACAAATGTCATCGGGGTGCAGAGGCATTGGTAAAATTGCTAAAGCAAAAATTAATCTCCGTACAGATGCTAACAATGGCAAAATCAACTCAGGGGCTAGACACAGGCACAGCTAGGAAGGATTAAGATAGGAATAGAATCAAGATAACACTTGGCAAGAACCTTCTAGTGGAGTGAAAGTTGGGTGGGCCCTAGAGCAGATAGCAAATTATCAGAATAAAGAAACAGGTCAGGTAGATAGACTAGCAAGAGTCACCTGGGAAAGATTTAAAGAACTAAACGTACAATTACAATTTATTACTCCTGAAAGAGCATGGAGTGTGTGAGTTTTTTTAAGGGGACGGATTAATCATTGCTGCATCCACATCCCAAATGTGACTGCAGATGTAGAATATGACATCAATCAGTTGCAACAAATAGAGCATGGAGCAGAGGAAGAGCAAAAGGATTTGACTATAAATTGGTTAGGCAAAATCTTAAAAGGGTTAGGGTGGAATGTGAGTTCATGGATTAAATCTATCATTGAGAGTGTGATAATCTTACTAATTGTATTCTTAGCAATTTGGTTAGTTTACAGCATCTTAAAAGGAGAAATACAGAAGAAAACATGCTGGAACCAGAAAATAATAAAGTCACTGACACGAGATCCACACCCACCATGTTCTGGTTCTCCAGTTCCTGACAGCATCCAGGACAACGTTTACATCAATCAAGGATTCGAAGAACACCAAGTATCAACTCAGAAACAAAGGACTGTATTGAGTGAAAACATAGGCACTTATAGTGAAGTGAAAATGCTTTCAAAGGGGGGAATGATAGTAAAAGGTTCTAAAATCTTAGAAAATTCAGAGACTTAGAAAAAAAGTTGGGTTTGGAAAGCCCTGGGAAAAGCAGGCCCTGAGAAATGTTAGGCCTTGTGCTTGCTAAAGATCAGGTCAAACTGCACCCGTGTAATCAGTATATGATAAATGATACAATTGTTAGATGTGATTAGATATAATTATAGTTTAAAGAACATAAGGAACAATGTTAGGGGGCTAGGGGGATCGCGAGAAATCCATGCTTGGGTAAAAACAATGCTTACAATAGAACAATGTAAGTTTAATAATTAATATATAAGTTATATAACGATAGAGTATAAAACATGTTCAACTCAAAACCAAGATGGGTCAGATTTGGGTATGTGTACCCCTGACACCCAGAGCTCTTCAATAAAGCACCTTCATATAATCATTCATAATTATATGTGTTCCTGAATGCTAACACTCTCACCACAAATGGCCTGATGGTTGCCATTTTTCCCCCGGGTCCTTCGATGACAATATTCCGTTTGCTTCTCATGGAAGCTGTCATCCCTCCAATTCCTGAAATCATGCTTGCCACAGGTTGCAATTCCCAATTGTCTGGCCACTCAGAGCGGGCGATGATGGTAACATCTGCTATGGTGTCTAGCATTCCTGGGCGCTGAATCCTTTCCCCGTAACAGAACAGGCTGCAGTCCACGATGGGTTTGCTGGAGCCCACAACCTGAGTCCACATAGCGCTGGGGTTGAGGGGAACCTGTTCCGGGCAGTCACTAGGAAGTAAAAAGGCCTGTGCCACGGGAGTCTGTTCCTTTAAATAATAAGGAGGGTCTATGCATGTCAGTGAGATGGAAATTTCATCTCCAGGGTATATAGTCTGAACCTCAGGAATGGTATGAATTTGTCCTGGAGAGTTGGTTGGATCCCCAAGTATTAAGATGTTGGAGGGACCGCCTGGTGGCCCACGTTTCCCTGTGGGGATTTTATAAATACAGTCACCCTTCATATGTAAAGAGAGTCTAGTTACCAGTTGACGCCGGGTTCCCATCCGAAGCGCTCCACCTGCTGGGCTTGATATCGGGGTCCCCATGGAGGCAGGATGGTGGGTTTGGCAGGAGGGGTGGAGCGGTGAGGCATTTGATTTGGTGTCGAAGCGCGGGGCCGTTCCACACTCTGCCTGAAGTTTCCCGAACACCAATTTGGTCTGGGTAACCGTTGGTGGGCTGGTGGTTGTATGGAATGTCTCTCCAGACAGTCTTTGAAAAATTGTCCAGGCTCGCCACAATTAAAACATCGATTTGTGTTGGGGTCTGCAGCATAAGCTCCAGATATCCCCTCTGCCACTCCTTTAGCCACTGCAAGTGCCACTGTATTCTCACTTGAGGCAGAGGAGTGTTTGGTGCAGGCTTCAACCATCTGATCTATGGTTGGTTCAGGGTCCAGTGGGAGGGCTCGCAAAACTGCTTTGCACTCCGGATTAGCATTGGCCATTGCTATTGTAATAAATTATTGTTTGTATTAAAAATTCGAAGGTTATAACTAAGACAAATGTGTTTGCAATGACATAAAAATATGAAATGTAAAAAGCCTCTCCTTGGGGGGGGGAACGGGATTCTCTCCGGAAAACCACCGATTGCCACCAACACCCAGATAACGAACTCAGGCAGGCCCATCAACTCAGACAAACAGACAGGACACGGATCATCAAGACGACAATGGAGCTGGCTCGGGGAAATTACCTGCCTCCGGACCCGAGCAACGCCCTGCAGATTCCTGTAGGGAACAATCTGATCGACGAAAGAAAGACAAGCCCCAAAAGATAGGCCTTGCCAGACCTGAACATCCCGGTGTTGAAAAAGCAATCATTGGAAACAAAGGGGAAGACTCCGTCGAGATTTCCATCGGCACCAACCCCGGATCACATCACTTCATCCTTGATAACTCAGAATTAAAATACATACAGAGTCTCTTTGCATATGAGGAGACTCTGTCCGGACTCAAGTCAGGTCTATTCTTCCAAGCCAGGAAATCTATTCACCGAGCAATCAAGAATACTCGGTGAATGGAGCCTGCTTGGAATTTTTAGCCTGAGGACTCAAAAATCCTATAAAACTCCAATCCCGAGAGCGCTCAGACGTGGATTTGGGAAACCTACACCTCAGGTGTAGGCCCTGTCCACCCAGCGCTGCGCTGACCATTTTTATTGTGGTTTTTTTCTCTCTGTTTTTTTCTATGTTGTTTATTAATAAATTTCTCTTTGATTTTATCCCAAATTTGCCTTTGCATTTATAACACTATTTTTACTAATAATTCCTTTTGCGCCTGAGGGCTCTCTATCTGCTTTTCAATGGCCACTTTTAACTAATCAATATACTTAATAAAGGACTCAGTTGCCCCTTGCTTAATATTGGTGAAGCACTGTGTTGGCATTTTATCATCAGGGGTGGTAAAAAGAGATATCTTTGCAGCATTAGCTATATCCTGTAAAGCTGCTTCAGGCAGATCCCGGGCCTGATCTCGGGGCTTTTGGAAATCTCCTTCTCCTGCTAATTGCTCTAAAGTAAAATTAGGTCTGTTAGCATCTTTAGCATAAACATCTGCCAAGTGCTTTAAATGTTTTTTCCACTGCCTCTCCCATAACATGTACTCTGCTGGGGAGAGAAGGCAGTTCATAATATTTTTGATGTCATGCGGGACCATGACGTGGGCAGAGAAGGAGGCTTCCAGCAAGTGTTTAAAAAAATGTGAACCCCCGCCATGTTCTTCAGCAGCTTTACAAAGTTCCTGCAGTTCCCTATCGTGAAGGGATTCCCATGCGGCAACTTGTGCCCCTGCCCTGTCTCTCCTCATTATTATAGGAAAAGAGAGTATTTTCCGGGACAGAGCTGAGTTCCCCGCTCATGTGGCTTCCCTCTGCACCTCAGCCCAGTGATCTTCATACTCAGAATCTGAATAAGAAGATTCACTGCTCTCATCTCCTAGTGGAGATGGGGGGTGCTTGGTGGCAGCACGGGGCCGGCTTGGGTGCCTAGAGTTGGCCCTTTTGTGGCTGGGTGGGGAAGCCCAGATGTCCCCCCTCCGGTCAGAGCTGTCCCGACCTCCAGGGTACTGGGACCCTGGAGCAGGCGCGCCGCCAGGGGCAGGGCCCCAGCACGAAGGAGCGGGACCGGGGTCCGTGACGGGGAGGGGTTTCCTGATGGATGGGGCGGGGCCCGACACGGTTACACCCATCAACGCCGTGCTGGGGGGAGGAGGAACAGGACGCGGCAGGAAGAGAAGGGGTGAAGGCAGGAAAGTGGCCATTTTGGGCGTTGAGGGCGGGAAAACCGGAGTGTGAGTGGGAAAAAATGGCAGGGCTGGCCACACTGCCGGCGCCATCTCTGCTAACGCTAGGAACTGGGGGTGAGGGCATAGGAGAGAGGTTAGAGGAAAGACCCAAAGCGGCATGGCCATTACTGTCCTGGTAAGGGTAGAGAGACGGTGGGGGGGTGTCAGGGAGACGGCAGCACCCCTGTGATTCGCGGAATAAAAGGAACCCTATAACTCACAGAGTAGTTATAAGAGCAGGTATGAATTTATTCAGCGCTGAGGTGCATGGGGGATATCTCCTCCAAAAAGCATGCACCCCTTTTTGATTGGGTTTTTCCTTTTTATCCTTTACAGAGCAGGTTTACACGATACGCCTAATACATATTCATTTCCTAAACCCGCCTATCTCCACTTTATATTATAATTAGCCCTGTGCCCCTTTTAGTCGTTTGTCTTTGCTTCTTGTTTGTGTATTCTAGCTCCTTATCTTATCTTGCAATCTGACTCTTTTCCTGTTCTTGTGGATTAGGTGTCAGGGTCTGGTTTTTGTCAGACCCCCCTTTCAAGCATTTTTCCTTAATCTTGATTTCTTTGTTTCACCTGTGCCTGATGGCTGTGTCCACCCGCCAACTGGCTCTCAGATAGGGAAGAGGGTTTAGGGACACTTGGAGAGGTTGACAGGGTTGGGGGGTTCAACTGGGGACCCGAAACTCCCTCGTCTTTTTTCCCCTCCTTTTCCAATGAAAGGATAATATTTTGAAACAAAGGAAAAAATTTTGCAACAGAAAAATCTCTTTTTTCTTGAATGGTATATAACTTTCTTCCCACATTATCCCAGAAAATTCCCGATTTAGCAGAATCCGAATTAATCTTAAAATGTTTTAAAACCCAATGAATAAATATCTTTAAATCCCCTTTAGAAAACTTAAAATTTCCTGCTTTTAGGGTGCTTACAACTTGGATGTCCCTCTCAGGTGGGGTCAGCCTCGATGCGGAGGACTGGTTTCCCATCCTTTTTCACTCCCCGCCCAGCAGTAAAACAGCAAAGAAAAAGAAAAAAGCCCGAAAAAACCCTTCACGGGATTGACTTACAATTTCTCTTTGGCAGATGCAGGCAGGCAAACAAAAAGCTGCTGGGTGGGTGGTCACCTGGGTGACCGGTCCTCAGGGGCTCTTCTTCCTTGCCCTGGATGGCAGGAAGGTCCCAGTCGCAGTCTTGTGGATAGCCTCTTGCTAAAATGCAAGGAAGCTTCCTCGAGGGGCGGTGGCTCAAACAGCGGCATGCTTCGCAGTTAAACTGCAGGCAGGCGCTTCTTCGGGGCTTTGTTCGAATGCCCCGGGTTCGGTGCCAGTTGCCGCGGCAACGGAGTGGGCCGGGGCACCGCGACTTCTCTGGAGAAATAGCCCTGAAAAGGCCTGGCCTGAAGTGCGTGTGTGCGTCTTTGGGCAGGCGAGTGATTTCAGCTCAGCTCTTCCAGGTCGGCTCAGAGGCGTCGTGCAGGCAACACAGGAAGAAGGGACAAGAAAGCTGGTCTAGCGTTCCGCTAAGCACAAGCCTTTATTCAGGCAGAGCTTTTGGCGAAGGGAGCCAGCAACAGCTATTCTGCCGAACAGGGGAAATCCCGGGATATTTATAGGGGAGGAGAGGGGCGGGGGGAGGCCGGGATACATGTATCAGGGTGGGACGGCAGGGGGGAACACCAATGGAGCGCAACACTTTGTCTCTCTCTGAGTGAAAGGTGCCTTGCCTCCAGGGGAGAGCCAGGATCGCGGAGCCAGCGGGTTCCCCGGCCCCCACAGGCAAGCCCGAGAAATCACTCTCTTGGCTTCTGGCTTTTGAGGAGGTAACTGGCCAACCCAGCCCTGCGCAGACTGCGTGGCCGAAATTTTCTGCCCCCGGAGGGGTGGTGAGCGGGCTGCCACGCCCCTCGCCAGGGAGTCCACCAGGCCCCTTCCCAGTAGAGCCCACCAGTCCTTTTTCTAGCAGCACCGCTGGGCCATGTTGACCAGAGGCTCTATCGGCACTGGAAGTGGCTCCAAGGCCAGGAGCAGCCGGAGGCCAGAAGTGGCTATCACCAGCCTGGTCCAGGAGCAGCCACATGGCTGGGACTGCAGAGCCGAAAAATCTGCACGACAAGGGCGCATGGCCATTGCTGCCTCAGCATGGCTCGCAATGAACTTTGTTTAGCCACTTTTAGCCAGCCATACTGCGGAGAGGACAAAAATGGCAGCAGCAGCTTTTCTTGTTTTCGGTGCTCTGCATAAAGAAAAGTGCTGAGTGGAGCTGGCAGCCAGCATGGCTTGCACAGTGTTGGCAGAGACCACATAACCAGCAGCAAGATGCATGGTGAGCAATCTCCCTGATGCACAGCCTGGATGAGATCAACTTTTCAGCGCTGCAGAACTCTATAAAAACTGTTTTGATTGATAAAGCTTGAGAAAAAATGAACATACAAACACCAATTGTATCTCAAATCAGGAAAAGGAAAGGGTGAAGACACAAGGAAAACAACATGGGACACTGAAGTCAGTAAAAGAGTCCAATTCTAGTTAGGGGGGGATTGAGGAAATGCCTTGGGCTGAAATTCTCTTTGTAAGGCTATGGTGAAGATATATTTTTGATATATCAGACTATGTTTTTTCCCTGTAATTCATGAAGCGCATGGGGGGATGCAGCATTCACCCACAGCCCATGAGAAAAGGGCACTTGTGCTGGAGCATGTGGATTCTGAAAAGCTGTAATCTAATGAGAAGCTTGAACAGAGAGAGATGAGAAACTTTGCCCCAAGGATAGAAGAAGAAAAGCCTCTGTTCCCAGAGATAAAAGAACTTTTAGTTTTTTATGCTAGAACGAACAGTTCATCCTTAAAATAGTTCCCCATAAGTTGACATGGCCCATGAAAGCAGCTTTGGGAAAGCTGCAAGGTATGGGAGAGACTTTCACACTGAAAACAGATTTTCCTTTCCTGGGCAGATGATTCACTGTGATATTGAAGCCATGAGAGAACTGTTTCTTGTGGAGAAGTCTGCATGGCATGGCAGGAGAGATTTCTCTCCCTAAAAGAACTGATGAAAGACTATTTGTTGCATTGTATTAGGATATATGGTATGTTCCTGGGACATACCCTCAGATCTGTAACATGTTAGTCCCTTCCCAGCCTCCCCTTCCCCTTCGATCCTACCCCATTGGCTGTAACTCCCCTCCTTATCTTCTTCTCCCTGGTTAAAAAGATAATGTGGGAGACATTTCTTCCTCTTTCTTGCCCCCGGTGTCTGCAAGCAATAAACCCAGGACCACATCCCAACAAAATCGAGCCTCGTTGTCTAAATTCCCTAGTCCATGCTGTATATTATAAAATCTCTCCCTCGTGGACTGTGCAGGGCAGATGCTCTCCATGGGGGAAAGAATAATAGGGATTTTCTTTAATAATTATAGCAACTATTGTAGAGGTGGTGGTAACTGGTTGAAAATCCCAGGTTTTGTCTCTGTTGTCAGAGGAAAGAAAAGAGGTTGTGGGAAGGGAAGAAGTGTTCTGAAGGTTTTATTCTGATTCTTATTATTATTTTAGTTCTGTTAATAAAGTTTTCTTTATACCTTTTAAGTTTTGAGCCTGCTTTACCCTCCTCCTAATTCATATCTCACGGCAGGAAATGAGTACATACTTCTATTAGGTGCACTGGTGATTTTAGTCAGCACTAAACCCACTACAGGTGGGTATTTTGTGGACATTTTACATATCTTCCCCTGGAGGCCTCCAATAAAGATCAGCCTTTATATTACCTCCTATACAAATATTATCTTGAAAGTGTGTTGTTTTATTTCTAGGCTCTTTAAGGTATCAGGCAGCTTAAAATACTTTATAAGCTGCTATGATCTCTTTCTCAGTTGGGGTGTAGCTGGCCTCAGATCCTCTGTATGCCTGACTCCAGAACTCTAGCATCGTCCTTGAATCTCCCCAGGCACCTTCTACCAGAGGCTTCAGGACGGAACATTGTTTCTGTCTGTGGTGTAGAGCACATTCTTCACATCCTGTCATGTCTTGACTGGCCCAAGGGCTACTGCTGGGGCAATCTCCTGTTTGATCTGCTTGAAGACTTGCTGTTGTTCAGGGCCGCACTTGAAATCTCTTTTCTTTTGTGTCACAAGGTAGAGAGTACTTACAATCTGGCTGTACTCCAGGATGTGCATCCTCCAAAAACCCACAGCACCTAGGAAAGCCTGTGTTTCCTTCTTGCTGGTTTGTGGGGACATAGCAGCTATCTTATTGATCGCCTCTGCTGGAATTTGTGTCCATCTTTTCACTTCACTCCTAGGAACTGAATTTACTGGGCAGACCCCTTGACCTTACTGTTTAATGGTAAAACCCACTTTCAGGAGAAGCTAGATTATTTTCTCCCCTTTCTCAAAAGCTTCCTCTGCCATGTTCCCCCATACAATGATGTCATCAATGTACTGCAAATGTTCTGGAGCCTTGCCCTTTTCCAGTGCAGTCTGAATCAGTCCATGGCAAATGGTGGGACTGTGCTTCCACCCCTTGGGGTACTCAGTTCCAGGTGTACAGCACATCCCTTTGATACCAAAAAGGATAATCCAATTTCTACTGTGTGTACTTTTAGCAAAGAAACAAGGTATGCAGGATCTGCTTTCTCAGTGAGGACAGAAGGAAGATAAGGGGAAGACATCTGGCTTAGGAATGCAGATACAGCCAAAACAAGACTATAAAAATAACGCTGAAAAACTGAATCTGGGAACCTGGGGAGGGTCTTATGGTAATGAGAATTTATAATATGCATGTGGTGGCTTTCTATAAGCAGCACACTTGGAGTAGTTGGTGCGCACGCAAGGTGGAGCTATCCCCTGTGCAACCAGGCCTATAATAAATAATACACTTCTTAATGCTACATTGGTGGTAATGAGTTTTATTTGACGCCTTTTTGGTGAATATCGGTGACACATCCAGGTGAAAGCAAACTGTGGCCTGCACTCTGCTGTTGCTATATTTTATATATTAGTAAAGGCCTGTATGCACAAACCAGCCTTTGACATAAGTCGTGATATTAAAGGCTAAAGTCCTTGAAACCTTCATGCAGAAGAGAGAGTAAAGTAAAACAATATCCTTGTGTGTAGGAGAAAAAATGTAAACTGTGTGTGTTAGCCAATAGTAGCTTGCTTTGCCTGCAGACCCTGTAGAACCCTATAAAAGGTGTGCTAAAGATAGAAATAAACGGCATTCACAATTACTTCTGTGAAGACTGGTGAAGAGCTGGTGGTCTCTCAATACTCTGCTGCTAAAGGAATGGAGAAAAATGTGTTAGCAATGTCGATGGTGTCACCGCTTTGCTGCCTTGGACTCCAGTTTTTACTGAAGTTCCAGCATGTCTGGCACAGCAGCACTCAGTGATGGCATGTGTTCATTCAGGCCACAATTGTCCACTGCTAGTCTTCATACTCTATTAGACTAATGCACAGGCCATACGGGACGATTGAAGAGTAAGCGAGTCTTACTGACCACTCCCTGGTTCTCCAGTTCACAGATCATCTTCTGGGTGGCAATCATGGAGTCTCGGTTGGTGCAGTATTGCCAACAATGTACTGTTGTGGTGGCAATTGTTACCTGTTTTTCTTCCACCCTCAGGAGTCCTACTGCAGAAGGGTCCTCTGAGAGACCAGGCAAGGTGTTTAACTATCTAATGCCTTCTGTCTCCACAGCAGCTATCCAAAAGCCCACTGTAGAGATTGAAAACACGGACCCTGGTCTGAGTCAACAGAATCGCTTTATTAAGCACACGAGTATTTATATATTTTTTCTGTGTGCAAATTTAGAATCAAACTATACAGCTAGTGAGTAGAAGAGGGAGCAGCATTCAAACAGAGCAGATGTTTCTTGCTCTTATCAAAAAACATTCACATGTCCTGTTAGGACTGGGTCCTGGGGGCCTGTCCGATCTCCAGCTTCTGCCAGCAACAGCCCAGATAGACGTCCCGGAGGAGAGCTGTGGTCTGGGGTTTCCAGGCAGTCTCCAGCCAGGGGTAACCCTTTGGAGCACGGGCAAAGGCTCTGGGTGATCAGATCTTTTAGAAAGTGATTTCTGCTCTGTGATCAGCTCTGTTCAGCCTAGCCAGTTACCTTCAGGGGTTACCCCAGCCAACACAGACAAGAGATGGGAAGATCATATGGAGTTCCACAGAAAGTCTTTAATATAGGCTTCAGCAAAGGGGGCCAGTGATGATCTAACCACTGATCTGGGCAAAAGCTGGGGTTTTTATAGGGAAGGGGAGAATCGGGAAGGGGACCAATGATCTGAGACCAATAGTTAACAAGGAGATAACATGGGGTCCTGAAGCAGGAAGGGGTCCACAGCTCAGTCACCATGACTAGGCAGTTTTGCCTTATCTTAGGGGGCTGATCTCCAGGGAGGAGGATGCCTGTCAGAGGACTGGACCTCCTCCACAATGTCCCACACAGTCTTCTCACAAAAGCATTCTCACATAGGTATTTATAGCTGGAGATGATCTTTTGGTATCCGCTTTCCCATAGGAAAAGGGCTGCTGTTAAGGTTGAGCAGACTGAGCAGGCCAAGCAGTTGCTGCTTCTACAGGCCACCAATGTCCTTTTGGGTCATTGAAATAACCACTCCTGAGGTAATCTATGCCAAGGACACGTGGGCCCTCTGGACCAGTCAGAATTGGGTGTTTCCTGCAGTCCTTCCCAGTCAAGCTCACCTCAGCTTCAGAGTCAACTGCTGCAACCCCTCTGTTACCCCAGCAATGGAAACAGGTTCTGCCCCCACATGTCCTGATGGTATTAAAGTACATTGTGCACCTGTGTCAACCAAAGCTTGTATTTTTGTGGTTCTATGTGTCAGACCATCGGATCCACACAGTTCAATAAACCAAATTTCCCCTGGCCTCTACCTGTCTAGAGGCAGGGCCTCTAGTTCTGGCTATTGTTTCCTCCCTGGGCATAGATTCTGGAGATCCCTTCAAGGGGATCAGACATATCCTCCCTTCTGCTATACCTAGCAGCTCAGTCACAGGAAACTGGAGCTATATTCATTCTGATGGAACTCCCCCTGTTAGTAGTTTCCACTTTTAGCTTACTCATCCATTCTGCCAGGACAGAAGTGAGTTTTCCATCCCATCTTCTCATATATTCCTCATGCTCACACAGGAAGAACCACAGGTCATCTCGTGGGGTGTACCTCCACTCCCTAGCTGGGGGATGTCAGGCTTCTGATAATAGGGGGTCATGTCTTTACCAACAAGACTTTGAGAAGACCCTCTTTAAGCTCTTTGCCGTTTCTGATGGGTCTCTACAATCTTGTTTTCCAATTTCTGCATGCACACCATCAGTTCTGTTTCCACAGCCAAGATCTGGGCTCATCTCAGGGCGTGAACAGTGTCTTCATATGTCCAGAGCCTTTTTGTCATAGCACCCACTGTCTCGTTTCTCCCATTCCACTCCAGAGCCGCTTCAATATGGGCATATGCTTGGGTCCCGAGTTGTGCGAGTTTGAGCCACATCACTGTCATACATTTTACCAGGTCTGATCTCTTAGTGGTTTGGTTGTCATTTCAGAAATGGATCTCTATCGTGGCCAGTTACTGTAAGCATTGAATTCCTTGCTCCATGGTCTTCCAAGTGCCTTGCTGTAGCTGGAGATCTTCTGGGCAAAGGCATCTTTCCTTCACACTTGTGCCCAGAGGCTGAGGGGCTCCAGCCTCCTCACAATCCCCTGGTCAATACCCACATTGTGCGACAGAGATCCCAAGTTCCTCGCTTCAGTACTGTCCAAAACTGTACCATCACCTTCAGTGTCCCAGACTCGGATCAACCAGCTCCATATAGACTCATCAGGTCATTAAGTAAGGTCATTTCTCAGATTGCAGAGACTTCCTAGGGACAAAGACTCAGTGATTATTTATGGTTCTGATACTTATGCTGGCTGTGAGGGTCCTGCCTCTCCATCATCATCCACCGGGCAAATGGATTTGGTCTTATATTTCCTCCTCTGGACAGGGGCGATTGCTATTTACTTAGGCTACCCTTCTGGTTTTACTGCAGCCTGAGTGACCAGCTGTTCCGTTAAGGACTTTTGGGTTAGGTTCTTTTTCCCTTTGAACTGAAGATTGACGAGAGGGAGGCAGTTTTCTCTTGTCTGGTCTCAGTTGTTTATTCTTTTCTTATCAGCATTACAGGGTACAAGGAGCTATGTGCACTATGATAGAAAAGGGGTAAAATGGCTAACAAAGATCCTCTTCAAGGTCTTTTATATGTCCATTTACCCAATTAACAGATGCCAACTAAATTATTTTTCTTAGTGACCCAATGACCCAACACCTGTGTGCTGCACTGCGACATCTTTTATCCAGTCACTTACTACCACCCAAAAACCCCTAGGAGAAGAACATGAAGAAGAAAGAAGGACAAGAGACAGCACCCTAAATCCTCCATCTTGTCTCCTGTTCTCTAAACTACTTTTTCACCCAGTGATTTAAAAAACTTTCTAATCTACACACTTAGACTTTTAGATTTTTCTATCTAACTTTAACATTTGTTCTCATGTATCACCATGAAAACATGCTCATGAATTTCATGTTATATGAAATTCAGTGTTTTTCTGGATCTTAAAACTAAGTATTAGAAACAAGGGCACACACTCTGTATCTCAGACTCCAACAACCAGCTGTCTTGGTTTGAAAAGACAGGTGTCTGCTAAGGAAGGCAGAAACCTCCCTTTAAATGAAAAAAGGTAAACCACCCCCCCCCCCTTCTGAATTATTATAATCTTGAAATCAAGGGGATCTCAGGAAAAGATATAGGAATAGGAATAACAGTTCTTTATTAGGAAAATTAAAATAAAAATGCAGTAATACAAAAGAGAAAACAAAACAAAACAAAAAAAAAACAAAAACCCACTGACAGAGTCAGAATACAACCTGACACCCTGTTAGTCAGGGTGTTGGTAGCAGTCCAATTAAATGGTGGCTTCAGTCCTCCTGGAGTGACAGATGGGGTTTTGTTGAAGTAATGATGCTGTTGAAGGGCGTAGATTTCCTCTGAAGGTCCGGTGGTGTAGATGGGTCTGGTCTCTCTCCTCTGGGAATTCAGTGGAGAAAGGCTTCTGTGGTGTTCTGAGTCTCCAAAGGTATATAGGTTTAGATGCTTGGCTCCTCCCCCTGGGTGGAGCATCTCACAATGGGATGATGTAATTTTATCAGTTATGTAATGAGACTCAATGGCCCATTAACAGAAGATATCCCCCTGGAGGGAGGATGGGTTGTGGAAGAGATAAAGAACACTGCCACACCTGGTTTTAACAGCTGACCCATTAACAGAAGCTATTCCCCAATTATGAGGGATGGGTCATGAAAGAGATAAAGAAAACTGCCCCACCTGGTTTCAACAGATAGTAATAGAATACATACTTTTGGTTGCATCTTGCATTGCAACCCAAGACACGGGGTGTCTGCTGATTTGCTCTCTTGCCTCTCTGGCTGTAGCTGCTGCTGTACGGTATCGAGCAGCGTACAATAAGCATGAGCCGAGGCCCAGCACAGTGCAGTGAGTTGCCTCACTTGGAGCTGTCACTGCAATTTTCTTTCAGATATTTTCCTATCTCAGCTGGGTTCTGAATTTGTTCAGGGGGAAAATTCCAAATTATCAGGGCAGATTATTCCTTCAGGGCTTGACCTATATCCTCCCACATTCCACTGTAGCAGGACTTCACCCTACAACAGGAGAGTTTATCTGTTCTGCCTATCAGCTGGTGCAGTAGCTCAAGACATCTTCCCCCTTACATGAATTTGCTAATTGGTGAAATAACTCAACCAGGACGTCTTGTCTGGTAGTGAGTTATTTTGGTGCCATGGAGGTGACATTCTGAGCTGACAATAAACATCTTGCCTTGAAAGCAAGATAGTAGAAAGAGAAGATTTAATTTCTGACTGCCAGACACTTCACTTTACAAACTATAAAAGCTATGCAAAATTTTCACAAAACAGACGTTTTCTGCAAATTCCCTGAAATGTGTGGGGTCTTTTCCCCAAAGTTGGGACACTGTTTTGTGATTACTCTCTCAAGGGTTGAGTGAAGGACTCTGTGTCCACCATCATCAAATTGGTGGTAAGTTACATCGACTCCTAATCCATACTATTTCTTTGCTAGCTATAATATAGGTATCTTTATGTCATGCACTGTTTTATGTAATCTACCAGTAGTTCTTTATCCTATGTCGTAAGTAACTCTGTTAAAGTGTCACTGTTGGACATGAAATGATTCACACAGATGCAGCTCGAGGTGTGGTGAAAGAAAGAGAGTCATTTATTTGTTCTTTCAGTATTTATAGGTTTCCGACCATGACCAGGGATTGGATAGTCAGGTTAACACCTTCCCAACCGCACTGGCCGTGAGAGACGTCCATCAAAAGGCATATCTTTAATGGAATGTATAAACACCTATGTTTATAGTTACTTTCCTGGGAAAGTGGCTAGAACTTGTAAAAACAATGATTCTCAGGGCAACATTAAAGTCTTTTGTCTGTTACCTTCTGTCTATTCAATAAATAACTCATTTTATAATAGACCTGATTGGACATTCTTAAGAACTTGCAAGCCAGAGTGGTTTAGGTGCAGGTCACCTGAATTTAAGCTGCTGCCAAAAATCTGAACCTTATCTAAAGGATAAGCAGGGCTTATCTAAAGCTCTCACTCGATCCATAACACCCATGCCACTCAGGATTTTTCTACCACTAGGGCGAATCTCTGGACAACCTTTCTGGAAATCTTAGCCCTGATTCTAAACATGCTGTAGGCTGCATGAAGGAGAATTAACAGAATTAAAAACAAAAATATAGCATCTTTAACATCCAGAGGGAAATAAACATTCTCAAAAGGTGATGTGCCAGACCTAAATGGGAAGAAAGAGGTAAAAGCCTGGGAAAAATCACCCCCTACTTTTCCCCCAACAGGCTGGGTAGGATTGTTAATAAACCCCCAGAAGAGGCATCTGAACCAGGATAGGAAAACAGCAGAGAATACACATCCCAAATAACTCTCATTGCCTCTGATGTTATCTTTCCATAAATTATTATCACAGAGTTTATCAACACAGCAATCCTGGTTTGTGTCTTTTATGTAAAAAAGATATATGTCTCAGGAAGAATTACCAATATATATGGATAAGTATACATGCCTAGGTGACAGAAAGCCATGATTAAAGCATTCAGCATGGTGATCAGTGAGTTCTGTACCCAGTACAAGTCTTCTGGACTGTCATGGAACGAGTGGGAGCTTCAGGCAAGCCCTGTCTTAGCCTCAGAGTTTTGGCAACACCTTAAATCTCAGAAATCATTCTGACCCACAAGTTCTAAGGATGGCAGGTAAAGTCTATTTATAAAATGAGTTATTTATTGAATAGATAGGAGATAACAGTCAAAAGGTCTTAATCAGTGTTACTTACTGCACATCTTAAAACAAAAAATCCTACTAGTAGATTACATAAAACAGTGGACGATATCAAGGTACCTATAATAAAGGTAGCAAAAGAAATCATATAGATTAGGAGTCAAATGTAACTTATCACTGAAATGACAGTAGTGGATACAGCATCCTTTCACTCAACCTCAGAGGAGTAAATGCAAAACAAGCATCCCCACTTTGGGGAGAAACCCCACACATTTCCAGGGAATATGCAGAAGATTTCCAGTTTTTGAAAGTTTGGAGTGGCTTTTATAGTTTCCAAAGTGAGGTGTCTGTCAGTCAGAAATCCAGATTATCTTTCCAGGTCTCACTTCAACAGTAAGATGTTCATTGTCATTTAAGAGTGTTTACTCCCATGGTGCCAAAATACCTCACTACAAGACAGCTTGTCCAGTTTATTTCACCAGTTAACAATCAACAGATAAGCTTTTGTGAGGGATGAGATGACCTGCTACCTGGACAAAAATATGTTATTTACACTTTCTCTCTTGTCCCCCCTAAGTTGAGCATGAAATTTGTCTTGGTTTGAGACAATTTAAAGGAGAACACTCTGGAATCAGTTGTTTCCCTTTATAGGCTCAACCAATCCCTTTCCACCAATAAGGAACGAATACAAGTAGATATAAGTGAAAAAAAATAACAGTTTTCTAACAAGCAGAACAGCAACAGGCAAAAAATAACAGTAAATAACTGCTAGATATAAAAGTGCTAAATCTCACTGTAGTGGGTTGATGCTGGCTGGACACCAGGCACCTACCAAAGCCACTCTATTGCTCCCCTCCACAGATGGACAGAGGAGAGAAAATGCAATGAAGGGTTCATGGGTTGAGATAAGGACTGGGAGATATCCATCATCAAATACTGTCATGGGCAAAATAGGCTGTAATTATATGTGAATTAAATTTATTTCTATCAAAATCAAAGCAAGATAATGAGAACTAAAATAGGCCCTTAAAGAACACCTTCCCCCCCCTCCTCCCCCAACTCCTCCCTCTTTCCCACTGAGTGCAGGGAGACGGGCATGGAAGTTTTGGTCATTTTATCACCCTTGGTTTCTCTCACTGCTCAGGGGGATGAGTCATTTCCCTGCTGCACCGTGGGGTCCTTCCTACAGGAGACAGCTCTCTGTGAACTTCTCCGACATGTCTCCATTTCACGAGCAGCAGTTCTCCCAAAACTGCTGCAACATGAGTCCATCCCATAGACAGTACTACCCTGTTGTAATGCATTTAGGAAAGATGGTATGACCCAAAGAATGCACCCCCGAAAATGTAGAATTGTAAGCTTCTTTCCCTTATCTCTTTCTCCCCAGTTCCCCTTATTGGTTGTGTGAATGTAAGCCACCCTATTCCCCCTGCCTTCAAAAAGGGGTGCTTATCGATACCTCTTCCTCTTTCCCTCCTGCTCTTCTCCATGGGACCCCAAGAAATAAAGCTGCACTTCCATCTCAGCTAAGGGAAAGGGCCTCATTTTTAAGTTCTTCTTTTCTATGCTATAATATCTCCCGTTTCCCTGGCTGCAGCTGGGTGGACAGTGGTAACAGAGAAACAGGGGACATAGAAATTTTAGCAGTACCCCTCAAAGTGCTGCACTGTGGGTCACTGTTCCATGGGGTACAGTCCTCCAAGGACAGGCTGCTCCAACCTGGGAGCAGGGCCACTCACTCCACGGGTCTCCCACAGGATCACAGCCTCCTCCAAGCATCCACCTGCTCTGGCATGGGGTCCTCCTCCATGGGCTGCAGGTGGATCTCTGCATCTCCTGTGGTCCTCTATGGGCTGCAGGGGGACAGCTGCTTCACCGTGGTCCTCACCACAGGCTGAAGAGGAATCTCAGCTCTGGTGCCTGAAGCACCTCCTCTTCCTTCTTACTGACCTTGGTATCTGCATGTTGACTCTCCTCTCACATATTCTACCCTTCAGGTATTTATATACATTGACTCGTGAGCCTTCTCTTCTCTAGGCTAAACAGTTCCAGGTATTTCAGCCTTTCATCACAAGAAGATATTTTCTAGTCCCTTAATCATCTTTATGGTGCTTTGTTGATGTCTCTCCAGTATGTCCATGTCTCTCTTGCACTGAGCCCATAACTGGACACAGGACTACAGGTGTGGCTTCACCAGTGCCGAGTACAGGGGAAGGCTCACATACCCTGCAATTGCCTAATCGTGGACATTCAGGGCACTCCCACAAACATAGACAACAATCTGGCTGAGTAGGATGGAGGTCTGCAAGTGACAATATACACATACACATTTATTATGTTCAAAGTAGATCCCTCCAGTATCTAGGCTCAGGCACTCAGACTGCCCAGTAGCTGGCCCTGGATCTCAGTCTCCCCTTCTGCTGGCACCTGGCTGTACAAGCCCCTGAGGCTCCAGCCTCACTTCACACACAGCTGGCCAGGACCTCTAGTCCCATAGCTGATCCCATATCCATGCCCCATGCTCTTGCCCTTAGAAGACACACAGGTGTACTCACACCCAGAGCTGGTCCTAAAAGACCCACTTACCCCCTTGCTCCCAGGATGCTTCAGTTGTTCATTATCTAGTCTGGCTTGATTTTTATTAGTAATCATGGTCACTCACACACACATACTTGTTTCAGTTGCCAGCACCAGTGACATGTGGACCCTCTGATCTGTGGTCTGACTCCAGTTGGTGGTGTTACTATGGGGTTAAATGTTTCTGAAAATGTTTCTTAAAATCTTGTAGAGGTAGGCCTCAAGAATGCTTGGTATTAGGGATGGTCTAGCAAGCTGAAATTTTTACGGTAAAGGGAGTTGGTACTTGGGGTCTCCAAGATACCCACCCAGAGATAAGATTCGTACATGTTTGTACAAGGATGAGCTAACTCTCATGAAGCAATATCGATAAAGTTAATGAAGATTTATTAATGAAGCAATATTGATAAGGTTGTTATAGTGATTACTGCTACAGCTGAAATTGTATAAATATGTGCACTTTGGACAAAGACGATGGAGCTAGATTTGGGTTGTTGATACCCCTAGTTCCCGTGCCCTTCAATAAAGCACCTGCATATAATCAGTCTGTGATTATGTGTGTTCCTGAATGTTAACAGTGGCACTCAGACCTGCATATGCACATAGGGAGCCCTCAGCCAGAAAAACGTTAAAAATAAATTTATTAAGAAGATAAAACAGACTGTGCTGATCAGGTGCAGGGCATGGCCAGATAAGTGTACTGACCAGCTGTGGTAGGTTTAGCGCTGGCTAAAATTGTCACTAGAGGACACAGAATGATTAACACAAACACATCTCAGTGGTGTGATAGAAAAAAGAGAGCTTTTATTTTCCTGACTCCAGTATTTATAGATTCTTGAAAATGACCAGGGATTGGATAATTAAGTTACCACCTTCCCAATCACACTGGTCATGTGAAACGTCCATCAAAAGACGTTTCTTAGAAGGAATGTATAAACATTGATGTTTATAGTTACTTTCCTGGGAAAGTATCTAAAAACTATGAAAAAAAAATCAGAAGGTTTATTTTTCAGAGCGACATAAAATCACCAGTGCACTTACTGATTTCTTGCTGTGAGATATGGATTAGGAAGACAAAATAGGCTTAAAACTTAAAAGGTGTCGCTGCCCGAATCGGCCTCTTTTGCCTCGGCTAGCTGTGGCCGATGTCAGCGGCAGGAGTGGGGAACCAGGCTAGCACTGCGAGGCTCAACCTGGAACCTCCAGAGCTCCTCTGCGCTCTGGCGTTGGGGCTTACAGGGCGACACAGGATGCGGCGAAGGGAGAAAGAGTGCTCAAACTCCTCCGATTTCCCAGGAACAAGTTTATTCCAACAGGTGCGGGGCTGGGATCACAGGGGAGAGGTCTGAGCCGAGACCCTGGGCACCCCCATGCGCCAGGTTTTAAGGACCGTGGGCGGCTCGTATGGTGCCCAATGGGACAACAGCAACGGAGGGGTTAAGGGTGGGGATTACAATATGCAGGACCAATGGTAGGGACCCGGGGGGGGGGAAAGCAACTGTACAATCAATAGGGCGTCGAGGAAGGGATGATAGGCAGGGAAAGAACTGGAACAAAAGGTGGGGGTTCACATAGATTGACAGGGCTTAGGGGCAGGATTAGGGTGATGGATGGGGAACAATCTGGAAAAATGGGAAGGGTTTACCATGATGGGCACCTGGGGACAAACCATTCTTTATGACCGGGGAGCAACTGGGGTAAACTACCTCTGAACTTAATAAAACCAAGCAATATGGGCGGCAACATCTCCCCCTTTCCTTTTAAGAAACAGAGGAAGGCGTGGGGTCTAGGGGAGCAGAGGGTACAGCAAACCATTCAGGAGTGGGAGAGGGAAGAGGAGGAGGAGGGGAAAGAGGGTTTACATCAACATAGTTAACTTGCCGTGGGGGGAATAACAAAGAAAGGATAAATTGAATTAAACACTTCCGCAACACCGCGAATGTACCTAATAAAATTCACAAAAACAATCTATAATATGGTTCTTATAACAGAAGAGAGCCATCCGGAGACACCCCATCCTGCAGGAGCACGGTGGCTAGTGCGACGTTCGGGGTGGTCATCCTTCTGATGGCTCTCTAAAATTAAAGGAAAACAAATACTTCAGTTAACATAAAGGGAGAGCAAAAAATCAATAGAGAAAAGGGGTTCGAGACATTCCTCCTCCTCGTCGTCCTCGGGGGTTACTGGGGCGGCCTGCACGGACGCAGCGACATCCTCTTGCTCATCTGGTGGCCTGGTAGGATGTTTTGGGACATAAGGTTTCACCCACTTTTGTGGGATCCACCTTAGTCCCTGGGGCGAGGAGACGCAAGCGTAACCTCGCCCCCAGGTCACCAGATCGAATGGACCCATGATCTTTTGGGTCTCTGGGTCCCGGACCAGCACTGGAGGGCGATGTTGGAGCTCGTAGTTGCTGGTGGAGTTAAAGTGCAGTGCCACTGGAGGATTGGGATTAGTATCAGTACAGTTCAGAAAATTGATAGTAAACAGCGCCTTTGATAGCCTATCCTGAGGGGCGCAACCTTTCATTGAATCCCATTGACGTTTTAGGACGCGTTTGAGCGACTGGTGGGCTCGCTCTACAATCGCTTGGCCGGTGGGGGAGTGTGGGATGCCTCTCTTATGTGTCACTCCCCAACTCTGCAGGAATTCTTCCAGTTTCCTGGAAATGTATGCTGGGCCATTATCTGTCTTTAGCTCTTTGGGGACCCCCAGCACAGAGAAAGCCTGCAAGAGGTGTTTGCAGACATGCTCGGCTTTCTCTCCTGTGTGGGCAGAAGCAAAGACTGCCCCTGAGAAAGTGTCTATGGATACATGTACGAACTTCAGCCCGCCAAATTCGGGAATGTGAGTTATATCCATCTGCCACACCTCACAGCTCCCCAGGCCTCGAGGGTTCACCCCCGCCCCTAGAGAGGGCATGACAGTGGTCTGGCAATGGGGGCATGTGGCCACAATGGCTCTGGCCTGATCCCACCGCAGGTGGAATTGGCGGACCAGGCCAGGCACATTCTGATGGAACATTTGGTGGCTCAGCTTAGCTTGTTGGAACCGATCGGGGAGCTGAGCCATGGAAACAGGGGCAGCGAGGGAATCAGCCATCTGGTTTCCCTCGGCTACTGGGCCGGGGAGATCTGTGTGCGACCTCACATGCATCACGAAAAATGGTTGCTTCCTGTGGGAAACAGTATATATTAATTTAGAAAGCAACTCGAACAATTTTGGGTTAGAGACCTCCTTCAGGGCAGCGTGTTCCGCTCTGGCAACCACCCCTGCAACATAGGCCGAATCAGTGACTAAATTGAAAGGTTCAGAGAACCTCTCAAAGGCCCTGACGACTGCATCCAACTCAGCAACCTGTGGAGATCCCTCCACATATTGAACATCTGCTTCCCACTGCTGAGTCTCAGGATTTCTCCAAGTCACCACAGACTTGTGAGATGCCCCGGATGCGTCAGTGAACACAGTCAGGGCTTTGAGGGGCTTCCTGCTCCTTACTTCTTTTGGAATTGGTTCGAATTTGGAATTGAAAAATTTGTGGGCAGGGGCATGAACAGAGACCTGGCCCTCAAAACTATCTAAAGCAATCTGGAGTGTCTCATTTTCCCGAAGTAACTGATTAAACATCTCTTTTGTCAGCTTATTTGGGGACTCTTTGTCCCGAGACAAGCTGACTGGTACCCGAATGCATGCAAAGTCGCACCCAGCCATCTCCCGAAGCCTGGCCCGAGCTCTCCCGATGAGCTGAGCCATCAGCTCCTGTGGCCGGGTGACACTTTTGGACCTTTGATGGCTCAAGAAAACCCACTCTATGATTAAGAGGGGATCCTTTGAGCCCTGGTCCCACTGAAAAATCAGCCCACTGAGGTGTGGCATTCTCCCGAGCACAATAAACTCAAAAGGCAGGGTCGGTTCGTACCGATGCGCCTGTCTTTCAACAAGGGCCTCTTCTACTTTCTCCAGGGCTTTCCTCGCTTCTGGGGTCAGGGTCCTGGGAGAACTCAGCTCCTTCTCCCCCTTCAAAAGTGTGAAGAGGGGGGCTAGGTCTTCAGTGGAAAGGCCCAGCCACGGCCTGACCCAGTTTAAGGTCCCACACAGAGAGTGAAGGTCTGACAAGGTTTTCGGATTGCTGTTTATTGCCAATTTTTGAGGCACAACGGTCCTCTCAGCAATCCGCAGACCCAGATACTTCCAGGGTGGCATCCGTTGAACTTTATCCTCCTGGAGTTGAAAGCCTGCAGATGTTAAAGCCTTAACCACTCGGTCAAGTGATCGGGTGAGTAGATCGTCATGGGGGGCGCACACTAGGACATCATCCATATAGTGATGGATGATGACCTCCCCCATCTCTTTGCGCACGGGAGACAGCAATGAGGAGACATACCACTGGCAGATGGTGGGTGAATTCTTCATGCCTTGTGGCAACACCCGCCAGTGGAATCTCCTCATTGGGGCTTCTCGGTTGAGGGTGGGCACCGAGAAGGCAAACCGTGGGGCGTCATCAGGGTGCAAGGGAATTTGAAAGAAGCAGTCTTTTATATCAATTACGGCCAGATTCCAATTTCGGGGGAGCATCGTTGGAGTAGGCATCCCTGGTTGGAGGGGTCCCATGTCAACAATGATTTTATTGATGGCACGAAGGTCGTGAAGGAGCCGCCACTTGTCTTTCCCCGGCTTCCGGATAACAAATACTGGGGAGTTCCAAGGGCTGGTAGTCTCTACAATATTACCTTTTAATAATTGCTCCTCCACGAGCTCGTTGAGCGCCTTTAATTTGTCTTTTCGAAGCGGCCACTGATCAATCCAGATTGCTTCATCAGTGGTCCAATCAAGTTTTTGGAAGGGGCGCTCTACAGTGGCCGCTATTAAAAATCCCGAGGGGTTTTCGGGATTTCAATCTTTACCCCCCATTGTGACATAAGGTCTCTCCCCCACAAGGGAACCTGGAAATCCGCAATGAATGGGCGTAAATTTGCCAATTGCCCATCCGGCCCCATAATTTGCACTACGCTCCTTGATACTTGCGCTAATTGAGTACCCCCTATACCCTGAATTTTCCCTGCCACAGGTTGCAGCTCCCAATGTGACGGCCATCTCCTCTGGGGGATGATCGTCACATCTGCCCCCGTATCAAGCAGACCCTTCAGATGGACAGATTCCGCACCCTGCTTGATGCTGCAATCGATGATGGGTTTGTCCTCACCCACTATTTCTGTCCAGTAGACGCCTGGTGCGTGGTCGTCCACTGGGACTCCCTCCGGGACAGGAATGTATTGGGCTATGATGTGCCCCTTCGGGAGAAAATATGGTGGGTGAATGCAGCGCGCTAAGAGGAGGAGATCTTCCGGACCCTCTGGGAAGGTGATCGGGGAGATCTCAATCTCTGGGGGTGTGTGTTTAGTGTCCCCGATGGCGATGTACTTACAGCCACATCCAGTGTTTTTCTTGCCTCCCTCCAGTGGATCCACAGCAACTACTGTCCAGTGCTGGGTTTGAAAGAGGATGTCCTTGGTGGTGGTTAGATGTCGCGTCCGGTTGGGTGTCCAAGCCTGATGTGAAAAGCCCCCCTCCCCCGCAAGGCCTGCCCCATTTATCGCTTCGCGCGGGGCAGGCTCGCGCAGCTCCCCTAGTTTTTTTTTATTATTGTATTGTTTGCCCTCGCCCCCGCACTGCTCCCTTGGCTAGGATGCTCTGCCGGGCAGTCCCTAGCTAGATGTCCAGGTTGCCTGCAGCGGAAACACAGTGGTTGACGCGCTGGTGATGGTGGAAACTGCGTCACTGCTACAGTAGGCGCTCGTCTCAACTGTTGCGGTGGGATGGCTCTGGACATCCCCATCATCGGCACCTTCCTGGAGCAGGCTTCGATGAGGATGTCTAGTGTCGGGGTTGGGTAGAGAGGCAAACTGAAAATTATTTGTTTACAAATGTCATTGGCATTGGCTTTTGCCACTTCTAATACAAGCTGTTCTTGTAGATTTGCTTCTTCTACTTGCTTCTCTGCCTGGGCTTGCAATCTATTGATAAACTTATTAAAAGGTTCATTAGGGAGCTGGAAAATACTCATTAAATTTATCTGGGGTCCCTCCTCAGGTAATGTATTGAAAACCTTTTCTGCGGCCTCCATGACTTTAATCAGGACAGGCCGGGGTAATACCCTGGCCTGCTCCTCTGGCTTGTCCCAATTTCCCTCACCGCACAAGTGATCTAAAGTCAGAGGGACTCCATCTATACATCCATCAATACTGTGCAAGAGGCTTGGAAGGATGGTCTCTAATGATCTCTTCCACCCCTGTTTCCACAACCTGAAGTCAGCTGTGGAGAGTAGGCAGGAAAACAACTCCTTCAGATCACTGGGCACCATTTCGTTTGCAGAAAAGGTAGCTTTTAATAGACCTTTAAAATATTCACTACCTCTCCCAAACTCCTTCTGTGCCTTGCACAGCTCTCTCTTAGTCTGGAAGGAGAGGGCTTCCCATTCCCGGGACCGCCCCCCCCTTCCACTAAAAGTCACCGGTGCGGCAAGGGGGATTTCTACCTGTTCCGGGTTCTGGCTTCCAGGCTTACCACCTCTAACTCCCAAAGCATGGGAACCAGGTGTGGGACCGTGGGAACCGGAAGAAAGGGCGTGGGAACCAGGAGCCGGAGGGGGCGGGACTGGAGGACCGACTGAGGAGGAGGGCAAGGGGGAGGAGCGGCAATCAGAAAAGGCGGGGTTTAGGTGCATGACTTCAGAGGGGCCCGCCCCTGAGGAGGAGGAGGTTTTCGAGGGGAACTGGGTGGAGTTAGGGTAGGGAGAAGGGGTGGAGCTAGGGAGGAAAGGGTTGTTCATGGGGGTCTGAAAGGGATTATGGGGAGAAGAGGCACAAGGGAAGGTCCCAGCCATGTGGTCCCCGCCATTTTGTGCCCTCCGGGAGCCCTCTTGAGGGTTAGGAGAGGGGTAGGGGAACACAGGGGAACACTGGAAACTGGGGGAAACTGAGGCACGGGGGTCTGAGGGTGAAAACTGGGGACTTGCAACTTGGGAAATGTTTAGCTGAGGGTTTGTAACTGGGGAGACGGGGGAATCGAAAAGTGCTCTGGTAACTTGGCCAGGGCTACCAGGGCAGGGGTTCTGGGAGAGACGTGGGGGGCCAGGGATCCTGTTACCCTTGGGGGAACCCTGAACAGGACAATTTGCCCTGCAGGTCGCTCCACAGGTCTCCCTCCACTCGGGATCAGGGGGAGAGGAACACGGGGATGGGAAAACTGGGGAAACTGGGGCAGTTTGTGGCGTTTGCTCTTGCAATTTTTTTTCTTTTATTACGGCAGACTGAATTAAGATAAACAATGTTACAAATTTGTCAGCCGATGTATCTCCTTCATTTACTAACTCTGTTAACTTTATTCCGACTTCATTCCAAAACTCTACGGTGTTTGCTCTGTCTGGGGTGAAGTTGGGGAAATGCAGGAACAGCCATCTCACAAACTGTTTCACCCTCCCACGAGAAAACCGTCTACTCTCTCCTTCAAGGGTAGTCACAACTTGGTAGAAAACTCTTTTTTGCTGTGCTGACAGACGTGCGCCCATCTTTTTAACCCCAGCACAGCAATTCCCACCACCCCCTGCAGCTAAAGGCACACGTAACAAAGTACGGGTCTGAACCGGGCTACCCCACACTCCCTCCCCGAGGGATTCTCAACACACAGCAGGGGGAGCTGCACACCAACACACAGCAGGGGGAGCTGCACACACTTGCACACCCCCTCGTCCCCCACGTGGGGTTACTCACCCAATTCCGGACCGGTGCTGCAGGAGACGTCCACAAACCCCGAGGCGATCGTCGGCACGTCGACGGTTGCCACCTCGATCCCCTGGAGCAGCACTCGACAAAAATGAGTCTGCTCTACCGGGGTAGCTGCCGCTCACAGTCTTTTGTAAAATCCACACAAGTGCGTAGATTCACCGACTTCTCCGGGGGTCTCCACGCTTCACGAGAGGCCCCGCGTTGAGCGTCATCTGTCGCTGCCCGAATCGGCCTCTTTTGCCTCGGCTAGCTGTGGCCGATGTCAGCGGCAGGAGTGGGGAACCAGGCTAGCACTGCGAGGCTCAACCTGGAACCTCCAGAGCTCCTCTGCGCTCTGGCGTTGGGGCTTACAGGGCGACACAGGATGCGGCGAAGGGAGAAAGAGTGCTCAAACTCCTCCGATTTCCCAGGAACAAGTTTATTCCAACAGGTGCGGGGCTGGGATCACAGGGGAGAGGTCTGAGCCGAGACCCTGGGCACCCCCATGCGCCAGGTTTTAAGGACCGTGGGCGGCTCGTATGGTGCCCAATGGGACAACAGCAACGGAGGGGTTAAGGGTGGGGATTACAATATGCAGGACCAATGGTAGGGACCCGGGGGGGGGGAAGCAACTGTACAATCAATAGGGCGTCGAGGAAGGGATGATAGGCAGGGAAAGAACTGGAACAAAAGGTGGGGGTTCACATAGATTGACAGGGCTTAGGGGCAGGATTAGGGTGATGGATGGGGAACAATCTGGAAAAATGGGAAGGGTTTACCATGATGGGCACCTGGGGACAAACCATTCTTTATGACCGGGGAGCAACTGGGGTAAACTACCTCTGAACTTAATAAAACCAAGCAATATGGGCGGCAACAAAAAGGTATGAAGAAAACTTTATTAACAGAACTAAAAGAATAATAAGAATCAGAATGAAACCTTGTGATGGATTAGCATTTAAGAAAACAGAAACACTTAAGGAAGTTTAGGCTGCTGAAGGCTGATGGGAGTTTTTCTCCTGGCCAATAACTGGTCATTTCTGAAAATTGACAGTAGTTTTGACCATTGAAAAGTGAGATCAACCTGTGAACACCACCTTAAGACCTAAGCCCGGGAATTTCTTTGTCTCTCTGGTTTCCGGCTTTGAAAGGTAGTAGAACTCTACCTGGCCTCCTGTCCCCTGCTAGGCCATGCGGCCCGGACAGGGGCTGGGCTGGGTCTGCCGCAGCTCCCAGCTGGGAGATGGGACCTGCGGGGATTTCCCCGGGCCCTGACTGGGCCAGGCCAGTCCCTGGCTCAGCTGCAGTTTTTTCTGCTGCTGCTGAGTTTCACCAGAGACTGCCAAATAAAGAGAGAGAAAGCCATTGACCTGCAACGTGCTGAGACAGTGACCACACTCTCCAGAGCAACCATAAAAAGTCTTCCATCGCAGACAGCTCCAGCCACTGCTTCGGCAGAGATCACAGAACCAGTCACAAAGCCTGGGCAAGATTTTAACCCTTTCACTACCCAGATGAGACTTGCAGATTAATCCTTTTTTTTTCCCAGAGAGAGAAGAAGAGAGAGAGAGTGATCAACAGGTAAAGAGACAACATAAACTATCAAAGACAGTAAAAAAAAGAATTAAGCTTCAGATGGGGGAGAGAAATAAGGAGATGCTTTAATAAGCTGAAATATTCTTTTGTTAAAGCTATGGAGATGGACAATATGTTCTGAAAAACTTTAATTCATGAGAGAGTACTTTGAGAGGAATAAAGTATTTCAAAGTGTGGATCTGAGCAAAAGTAATTCATTGATAAAGCTGAGTAAAATGGTGAAGTAGTTGTGATCTTATGTGCTGCTGGAACAGAAACGGAGATGTGAGAGTTGTTGAAAATTTGTGGCACTTAAGAGACAAAGAGAAAACTTCTGTTTCCAGAGATGCTCACAGAGACAGATGAAAGAGAACTTTTGCCTTTGAATAGCTCATCCTTCAAATGACACCCCTTGACTTCATGGCCCAAAAACACACCTCAGAGTGGTGTGAAATGGGAGGGAAAGACTGATGGCAAAGTTTTCCCGGCGGCTGGCATCAGAAAAATAGAAAGCCATGAGAAAATGGTTTTCTTTTGAAAAACTCCATAGACTGGCAGAAAAGAACTTCTTTTTCTCTACAAAGACTAATGAAAATACTATAGCAAATTTGGGACTGTTTTAACCACCAGGTTTTTTTGTCTCTATGTTGTCATGTGAACAAGAGAATAGTTGAGTAGTGGAGAAAAAGGAGTTATGGAGGTTTTATTCTGGTTTCTTATTCTTCTAGTTTTGTTAATAAACTTTCTTTATTCCTTTTAAGTTTGAAACCTGTTTTGCTCTTCTTCTAATCCATATCTCACAGCAAGAAATAAGTAAGTTTTCTAGTGATTTTTTAGCTAATGCTTTAAAACCACAACAAACCTTCAGAACACTTTTCCTCCTTTGCCTGACTTCTTTTTTTCCCAATTGATAACGTAGACAAAACTTGGGATTTTAAATCAGTTATGACTTCTATAATAATCTTTTATCAGTTCTTTTAGGGAGAGGTGTTTCTCTTGCCATGTCATGGAGACTTCTCCACAAGAAACAGTTCTCTTGTGGCCTTTCATTTCCATGAATAGCAGCTGCCTGGGAAAAATATCTGCAATTGTGAAGCTCCTCTCATTTTCACAGCCTTCACACAACTGAGGTCATGAGCCATGTCAATTTATGGAGTATTATTTTAAGGATAAGTTGTTCAAAAGCAAAGGTTCTCTTCATCTATCTCTGTGATCATCTTTACCTCTGAGAATAGATTTTTTTTTTTCCTGGGGGCAAAGGGTCTTCATTACTCTCATGTCTCTCTGTTCAAGCTTCTCATGGGATCACAGCTCTTAACATTTGCTTTGCTTAATTATGGTTGCCTCTGCTCACATCTACAGTTTGAACATTTTATCCCCCCATACTTTCTCATGAATTGAAGGGGATATTTTAGTGTATCATAGTCCATCTCCATGGCCTTACCAAAAGAACTTTCAGCCCCAATACTAGGGCATCTCCTCATTCTCCTTCCATCTGGAACTTGACTCCTTCTTTACTGACCTTACTGTCTTTATGTTTGTCTTCTATGTGTCCTCACTATTCTCTTCTCTCACCAAGGGGAAGATCGAGGTCTGCAGGTCTCATCTGTGCAGTGAAAGGGTTAATATCTTGCCCAGGCCTAAAGATGGTCGTGGACAGTGGCCAAAGCAGTCACGGTGATGGATTTCAGGCCGCACTGGGCCCCTTCCTCTGCCCGGCAGCCACAGGGTCAGTGCAGGCCGCTGTGGAGGGGGCCTGGCCCGGCTCGGAGCCACTCCCAGGGCCTGGCGGATCCCGGTTCGGCAGGGGCAGGGCTTGGTGTCAGCAAGATGTTAACAGCTGTGGCCCAGCCCAGCTTCAGCCAGGGCCCCGCCCAGCCACCGCTGGGTTCCAGCCTGGCCCCGGCGGGCCATGCAAGCTGCGGCAGAGCAGGGCCAGCCAGACCAGATCCCAGTTACCTCTTCAAGGCCGGAAGCCAAGACAGAGCTTTCCTGGGCTTTCCTGTCTTTTAAAATGAAGAATTCAGAGGTGGACCCAGTTTCTAAATGGTTTAATAGGTTGTCAATTCTCAGAGCTAGCCAGCTATTAGTTTCTTCCAGGCACAGAGGAAGCTCTTAGCAGCTTCTCTCAGAAAAATCGTTTCCACAGGAGGCTTCTTCCCTCTTCACTAAATGTCAACCAATGCAAAACCAGCACACCAGCCAACTATTTACATGTGACTGGCACTTTTTATCCCCTTATCCCTCTATTTTCCCCGTTGTTCTTCCCCAGATTACCTAAACCCTTCCCTTTTCCTGCCTTTGTTTCTTTTCCTAAACATCCCATAGGTCCTGCTTGATCCCAAACTGCTTTTCCCTTGCATTCCATAATGTGTTCCACACTCCTAGGCAGTGACCCCCTTAGTTGGAAAGGTGATCCAGAGAGATGAAACACTGTGATGGTTTCAAAAGCTGGACTGTGGGCTGATGACTCTCTTGATCCAGCCCTGGGAGGGGCCTGGACAAGGTGTTTGTTGCTCTGTCTTGAGAGATATTAGTTGTTTAGCTTAAATAAGTACATTTTAAGTAGAATGAGTTACATAGAGTTATAATACTGTGTGGTTGAGTATGCTGTTTGCTTAGCTTTTCTTGCTTTGCATGAGGAGATAGATTTGCTGAAGACTTTGGCTGCAAGCTGGGAACTTAGAATTAATGGAGTTCATTTACTTAGTAATTTTCCTAGTAGCTGTACAGTAATGTGTTTTGTCTTTAGTATAAGAAGAATATTGATAACACACTGATGATTTGGCTATTGCTAAGTAATGCTTATCCTAAGTCTAGGACATTTTTAGTTTTCCATGCTCCACTGGTTGGCAAGTTCACCAGAAGCACAAAGCAGAAATAAATTATAATCTTCAGTAGAAGCTGCAACTTTACAAGATAAGAGCAGTTAATGGCCTGCCTGCATGGACAGAGAAAGAACCCAATAAGGTGTCAGCATACCACAGACCAAAAATTACCATTGGACCAAGAGACACATGCACTGTGTGTGAAGAGCTCATGTTACAATATTGTCACAGTACAGCTGGTCTGGACTGGACTGGACAAGGTAAATCCAACCATAACACAAATCCAATTCAGATAGCCTAGCTCATGCCTGAACAGGTCCCTGGATAAGATACAGGGGACCTTCAGCCATCCCTATTCAAGATTAGTAGAAAGCACATCACTGGCCAGAGATCTGGGCAGAGAGAGATCCCAACCAATAAGCTATCTAAGCCCAGGAGTTTTGAACTGAGTATATAAATGAGCTCTGAACAATAAACGAGGCTGTTTTGTCTGATGAGCTTCTGGATCTCAAGCCGTGGATTTCATCTCCCCACCCACAGCTGACACGTAACACTCGTGAGGTGCATAAGTCGAAAGGGTATAATTGCCCAGGGATGCCTTTCTTCTAGGTCCCACTCCAAAGGCACCCAACTGAAGCTGATCTGCTGCCCTACCACTCTACAAATTTTTTTTCTAAATCAAACACCTGAGATTCTGCTGTGGGAAACCTATAGTTGAGTCTGAAGAAGGAGGAAGGAGGATGCATGCCTGTCTTGGTTTGAAAGACAGGTGCCTGACTAGGAAGGTGGGAACCTCCCTTGGAATGGAAAATATGACCCCCTACCCTAAAAATTATTACTACTTTGAAATTAAGGGGCTTCAGGCAAAGATATTGGAAAAGGAATAACAGTCTTTTATTAGAATATATACATATATATATATATATATATATAAAACAAGGCAAACAAAAACCATCAGCAGCAACAAACAAAAAAAACAGAAACCCAATAACAGCCTTTGTTGACTCTTCAATGGGGATTCCAGGAATATTTCCAGGTCTCAAAGAGACATGAGCACTTGATGGTTGTTAGAAAGGTATTTATTGTATAAAAGCATCAGTCTCAAAGGCAAAGAGTTCAGAGAGTTAAAGTCTTTGCTAAAAGCTTTTGGCATAAAGTCCCAAGTTTTGAGCAGCAGCTCTCTGGTATAAGGTCCCGATATTTGGGGCAGCAGCTTCTCAGCGTGGAGTTCTGTTGTCCTGGGCCTCAAAAGCAGTTGGTGATGATGATGGTGCTGCTGTTCTTCTTCGGATGTTTTCCTTCGATCCCCAATACAGGGGATTAAATTCATAAATCATGCAATCAGCTAAAAACACTCTTCTAAAACAATACTTTCTACACCAATCTGAACTTAATTCTAGCATGCAAAAGCAATGGTCTTTTTACCTAAATCTTACGTATAGGGTATTATCTGTTTACGTGAATAATCCTATCTGTTCTATCCAAGAATGCAAACTATATTTTCATTATGTCTAGAGCTAAGTTGAATCTGTAAAGGGTATTATCACCGAATTTTAAACTGGGTAATAAGGCTTTTCACTAGCTAACACAGACTCTTAGGGCTGTCAAGCCTTTTCCCCTTTGGTGTAGTTATGGTCACAGCTGGCAGGGGCACTGTTGACTCCTGTCTGGGCAGGGCAGGTGCAATGATACTCTTTTGACTGCAGGGGGAGCTGTGGCATGAGCTCAGCCACATCTCCACCAGGTAATGTTGGCTCAGCCAGCAGGAGAGAGAGAAAAGGGCTTCCTTTGCAAACTCATGGGAAGCATGTTGTCCCAGTGCCCCTCTGGGTCATGAAATGGACTGTAGCAGGAAACTCGGAGCAGCAGGCTGAAACAGCAGAGGCAAGCACACCTGGGATGGCAAAAAAAGCGTAGCAAAAACTCCGAAGCCAGGAGCTGCGGGAGGCCAGGGCAGCGTTGGGGGTTAGGTGTCCTTCCATTTGTTCTGGCTCACCTGTGGAATTTTTACCCATCAGTGGCAAGGAAAATCTGACTGATGGTACTTAGTGGGTGTTTAAGAAAGACAGAGAGTTCAACTGGGCCCAGGGGGGAAGTGGGGCAGGAAAAAGGGAGGGCGGGTAGGGGCAGCTGGGGGCTGGCTGGTTTCTTCATCTTCAGAGCAGGACACTCGCTGGGAGCTGTTGCAGCTGAGAGAAAGGAATTTGCCATCACCCAAACTGAGCTTCTGCTTCTTCTTCTTCTTCTTCCTTCTTTGCTGGTGGGCCTCGCACCTACTGTCCTGCCGGGATGTGTGGTAGTGCCAGCCACCACCATGAAGCTGCAGATACACCTCATCCACTGGGTCAGGATCTCTGCTCATTCCTGCCATTCCAGCTGGCTGTTCTGCCAAGTCTTGCAGGAGCACCAGGACTGCCCGCCTGAAGGGGTTTGTGAAGCAAAACCTCTCCTCCATCCTTTCCCGTCTCGGCTGAGAAGGCTGTCATGGGGTCCCAGGTTCTGTTTTGTTGTTTATGCTGTAGTTATTGTTGTTTGCTTGCCTCGTTATGCATACTAGTAAAGAACTGCTATTCCTATCCCCAGATCTCTGCCTGAGAGCTCCTTGATTTCAAAATTAGAATAATTCGGAGGGAGGGGGTCTACATTTTCATTCCAAGGGAGGCTCCTGCCTTCCCTACCAGACACCTGTCTTCCAAAGCCAAGACAGGCAGACATGAGGTGTCAGGTTAAAGTGTAGTAAAACATTTTAACAGAGTAAAAGCATGAGATTTTAGTAAAAGCCTGTCTGCCCAAGCCAGTCTTTAATCCAGACGACAATATTAAAGGCAGTGTCCTTGAAACTTTCCTGGAGCAGTGAGAATAAAGAAAAACAATAGCCTTGTGTATTGGGGAAAAGAATGTAAACAGTATGTATTAACCAATAGTAACTTGTTAAGCCCCGCGAACCCTGTCGGACCCTATAAAAGTGTGCTAAAAATAGAAATAAATGACGTTCGCTATACTTTTGTGATGACTCAGTGAATAGTCTGAGCGGTTTCTCAATACTTGTTGCTCCAACAGGAACCCTTTGCGGGCAGAGGGATTTGGCGGTCCGTGCGCGGAGAGATGCGGACGCTAATCGGTACTGGGTAAGCTAGTCCGTGCGCAGGAGGATGCGAATGCGGGCAGCTGGGGGAAGCCGAGGGTGGTGGAGTTGAGGAGGGGTCGCTACCCTCCGCCTGCCTGGAGGCTGCTGCCATGGATGAGTTTGTAGCAGCACGGAAACTGCTTCTGAACATTATCTTTAAACGAAGTGAAGCAGTCAAGGATATGGACCTTGAAAAGCTCATTTTATGGGCTAGAGATAATAGGCTCAGGTGCCTCCAGGTCCTGCTGCTGCCTTTTGCAGCGGAAGAATGGAAAGACATAAGAGATTTGTTGTGGAAGAAAACGATTACAAGGAAAAGCAAGGACACTCTGTGTCTCGGTCCAACTTGGCAGATTGTAATTAATACCTTAAAAAACAGGAAAGCCAGATATGCTCAGGCTGTGAGCCCTGTAATTCTACCTGTGTCACAGCAGCAGCAGCCTTTACCTCCCACTGCTGGGCAAGCATTCCTGTCTATGCCGCCCTTGGAGAGAGGGGGGAAGAACCAGAGAGAAGAAAATAAGGAGATGTTCAATGATTTTAAATCGATTGTGGACATACAGGGACAGGATATTGTTATAAATGCAAAGGCAATTTTGGGATAAAATCAAAGAGAAATTTATTAATAAACAACATAGAAAAAAACAGAGAGAAAAACCACAATAAAAATGATCAGCGCAGCGCTGGGTGGACAGGACCTACACCCGAGGTGTAGGTTTCCCAAATCCACGTCTGAGCGCTCTCAGGATTGGGGTTTTATAGGATTTTTAAGTCCTCAGGCTAAAATTCCAAGCAGGCTACATTCACCAAGTGTTCTTGATTGCTCGGTGAATAGATTTCCTGGCTTGGAAAAATAGACCTAACCAGTGTCCGGACAGAGTCTCCTCATATGTAAAGAGACTCTGTATGTATTTTAATTTTGGGCTATCAAGGCTGAAGTGGTGTGATCCGGGGTTGGTGCCGATGGAAATCTCGGCAGAGTCTCCCCCTTTGTTTCCAGTGATTGTATCTCCAACACTGGTCTGGCAGGTGGGCGATCCAAGACTAGCGGCGGATACTTTTTCTGAGGCTCGTCTTTGTCGACTTTGATTGTTTCACAACCGAGGTCTGCAGAGACGTTGGTCAGGTCCGGAGTTGGGTTCCTCCCCCGAGCTAGTCCTTTTGTTATCTTTGATGGCTCCCATCCTGCCTATTTTTCGAGTTAATGTTCGTTATCTGGGTGTTGGCTACAATCCTTTGCTTTCGGAGAAGAACTCCCGGCCAGGCTTGGGAGGAGGGTTTCTTTCTTTTTACAAACACATCTTTGGTTTTTTATTATTTCAATATATACATCTTATTTATATCTTTACGAATTTTTATTTACACATAATTTATTACAGTCCCCCACCTAATAATTTATCCAATTAAAAATTCGTATTCTATTATTACTTGGAGAGGAATACTAGTATTCCTCCGTACTTTCTTTATTTTCCTGTGTTAGCATGTGCTTGGTTTCAAATTCCTCTTAGGGTTTTTAGTGCATTTTTACTTTCTTTTTCTTTTTTCAATTGCTCGTATTGTTTTTCTGGGTCTAACCCTTCCTCATCCTTAGAAAAACAGAACACTTGGTCAAATTGAAGACACACTCTTTCATCATCTGCTTTCAGTAAATTTAAAACTATAGGCTCATTATTAAATGACATTTTTGTTTCGTGTTTCAAATTTTTCTCTTCTCAATACATTTTTCCACCCATCATACAAGGTTTTTTAAGTTTGCTTTATTGTAGCATAAAGGGTTGACTCGTTGGTATGCTAAAAATGTCGACTGCTTCTTTCCCCCAATCCAGACAGTTTTGTTACACTGTCCACAGACCGAGATTGGGGGAATTCCCCTTATTTCTCTTTTGTTCCGCAAGTGGGTTACTTGAACCCTTAGTTCTTCCGAGGTCTGAATGGGTTTTTCCATAACACTTGCCCCTGGGTTTGAGCACCAAATTTTCTCTTTTAGTTTGCACAAATCGAATTGAGTATCGTTTAACTAACATACCCCTGTGTGCAATTCCAGAGGACAAACGGTCAATCGCTCAGTTCCTGTGGCAGTCCGACACTGCTCATACTTCCCCAGGGGACCCTCCCCTGGAGGCGCCTCGGGCTTCATTCCCTCGGCCAAGCACATGGCTAGGTTCAGGAACATCAGGATTCCCCACAATCGCATCCCTCTGCCATTCCCTTCGCCCGTATAGGAGCATACGGCGGGGATAACCATCTTCTCGGCAGCAAGGACTGTCTTCAGGGGCCCTTGAAGTCCTGATGGCAAACCTTCGTTTAAAGGTTGCCCACCGAGATGCCTTGACCGTGTTGAACCTGCACGGTACTTTTATGGTTCTACGACACTTAATTTCCAGGGGTTCCGCTTTACAATCGAGTTGACCCCTCAATCCTTTTTGATAAAACAGGAACCACTCCGGAGAGTCGAGTTCCAACAGGCCCGCCCGGGTTGCAAGTATTAGGAATCGATTGGTCTGGTCTAACTCTTTCTCGTAGCACTTAGTGCACAATCCCCTCGGTCTATGCCCCCTCAAACAATGAGTCACCCAAGTCTGCTTACAATAAGCACACTTAAAATGCACAAACGGAAAACAGTAACAATCAAGAATTTTGCAACTTATCCTTTCGTCACTGTTCATTTGTGTTGTCTCCGGAGCTTGATTTTCAAATCTCCTGGGGGGGTAGTAACTTCCCACTCTGATGAACTGTGGTTTGTAATCTTCTTCACTCGGGAGGAGTGTGTCCAGCCTTTCTCAGCAGTCCGAACCGCTGTGTCTGTGGTCAGGAGGACGAGGAATGGGCCTTCCCAATGAGGGCTCAGGGGGAGCTCTCTCCACGTTTTGATCAGGACCCGATCTCCTGGTCGAATTTGATGGATGGGAAATCCGAGAGGGGTACTCTGAGGAATTAATCCTCTTTTCCTTAGTTCCTGTAAGTTTTTATTTATAGAAATGAGATATGGTTGCAGTTGCACATCCTCAATTCGGGGATGTGCCACCGGCATTCCATGCTTATATGGCATTCCATATAGCATCTCGAACGGAGACAAGCCGGTTTCAGAATGTGGCATAGTTCTAATATTCAGCAGTGCCAAGGGGAGACATTTGGTCCAGGGCATTTTTGTTTTAATTATTAGTTTGGACAGTTGTGATTTTAAAGTTTGATTCATCTTTTCCACCTGTCCCGAGCTCTGAGGATGCCAGGGAGTGTGATATTGCCATCTTATTCTTAATGCTTCCGATAATTGTTTGATAATTTTTGAAGTAAAATGAGTGCCTTGATCAGAGTCGATATGGTCTACGATCCCATATCTTGGAATTATTTCTTCAAGTAGAATTTTAGATACTGTTTGAGCCGTTGCTTTTGTTCTGGGAAAGGCTTCCACCCAATGTGTCAGCTTATCCACTATTACTAATAAAAATTTATTCCTACCAATTTTTGGTAATTCTGTGAAATCTACTTGAATTCTTTCAAACGGTCGGTACGAGAGTGGCCGACCTCCCCAATTTGATTGTTTAAAATTTGATCGATTTACTTTCTGGCATATCACACAGCCCTGCACCTCTTGTTTTGCGAGTTCGAAAATTCCTTTACACCCGACAAATTTTAAAAATTGTTCCGCCAATGCCCTGGTCCCCCAATGCGTTTGTTCGTGTAGCCTTTTAAGTATTCCCTTTGCTACCCCCTTCAGGACTAGCTCCCTCCCGTCGGGTAACCACCATTTCCCTTCTCTTTGGTAACCTCCTACCTTTTTGAAATCTTCCAGCTCCTTCTCGGACGGAAGCAGGGAGACTTCTGGTGGTTTTCCCGGAGTTATCTCAGGAATACTTACCATCAACAAAGCAGCTCGTTTAGTTTCTTTGTCCGCTAAATTGTTTCCCCTTGTATGGAACTGCCACCCCGTTTGGTGTCCCCTTACATGAACAACTGATATCTCTTTTGGCTCTCTGACTGCTTTTAAAATTTGCCTGATTATTTCTTCATGTATTAAATCTTTTCCTTGTGTGTTGATCAACCCCCTCTCTTCCCATATTTTTCCAAAGGTATGCACTACTTCAAATGCATACCTTGAGTCTGTGAAAATGGTCCCCCTTCTCCCTTTCAGGCCCTGAAGTGCTCTTAAGAGAGCAAACAACTCGCAGGCCTGAGCCGACCAGTTTGCTTTCAGAGGGCCTGATTCTATAATTTGTCTCGTTATGCCATCTATAATAGCATAACCTGATTTTCGTTTCCCTTCCACCATTCTTGAGGAGCCATCAATGAACCATTTTTCTCCTCCTTCCAATTCCTGATCCTCTAGATCAGGCCTTACCTTCGTTTGCAGTTCTATTGTCTCAATACAATTATGAAGTAACTCTCCTGTGGGTTCCCCAAACAGAAATTGTGCTGGATTCTGTGCAGCAGTTGTTTTCAGTTCCAGGTCTGGTGAGCTGATTAACATGGCTTCATACTTCAGAAGCCTGGAATCAGTTAACCATTTTTCTGCTTTTTGTTGTAAGATATTTCTTACATCATGTGGGGTAAATACTGTCACAGGGGCTCCAAAAGTTACCTTTTTGGCTTCACCAACCAGTAAGGCTACTGCCACAATTGCTTGCAGGCAAGTAGGCCAGCCTCGACTGGCTGGGTCTAGGATTTTTGACAAAAATCCTACAGGCTTTCTTTTCCCTGCCCATTCCTGGGTCAGGACTCCCTGTGCTGTTTGTCCGCTTACATCCACAAACAGCTGAAATTCTTTATTTGTGTCCGGTAAGGTTAATACCGGAGCTGTTATGAGGGCATTCTTTAATTCTTGAAATTTTGTTTCATCTTGCTTTGTCTATTTCAATCTGTCTGTGTTTAATCTTTCATACAAAAATTTTACTTTTTCACTGAATCTTTCAATCCACTGTCTGCAATATCCCAGGAGCCCTAAAAATTGCCTGATTTGTCTTTTTGGTTTTTTTTTTTGGGGCCGGGAGCACGAGGATCCCGGCCACTCTGTCAGGGTCCAATCTCTTTTTCCCTTGAGATATCTAAGGTATTTTACCTCGGGCTCTGTGAATTGCAGTTTGGATTTTGATACCTTCAAACCCTTTTTTCCCAGAAAATTCAACAACGAAATTGTACTCTTTTTCACCTGTTCTTCTGTTGTCCCGGCAATTAATAAATCGTCTACGTATTGTAATAGCTTTGTCCCTTCCTCCGGAGTGAATTCAGTAAGTAATTGCTCCAATGCCTGTCCAAATAAGTTTGGTGATTCTACGAATCCCTGGGGGAGGACCGTCCACCTTAACTGTTGATTTCTGTTCGTGTCAGGATCCTCCCACTGAAAGGCAAAGAAATTCCTACTCCCTTCATCCAAAGGACAAGTCCAGAATGCATCTTTTAGATCAATTACACTGTACCATACATCCTCAGGTGAGAGTCTGTTAAGTAAAGTATAAGGATTTGCCACCACCGGAAACCTGGTTCGGGTTCTAGCATTTACTGCCCTGAGATCCTGAACCAGTCGGAAGCTCCCATCCGCTTTCTTTACTGCCAGGATGGGGGTGTTATGTTGGGACATGCAGGGTTCGAGGGTACCCCCTCTAAGGAGGTCATCAATTACTAATTTCAAACCCCTTCTCCCTTCTATCGGGATGGGATATTGTTTGATCCTTATCGCATCCTCTGGGTTTTCTATTTCAATTTTGATGGGGGTAATATCTAATTTCCCCACCTCCCCTTTCGAATGCCATACTTTGGGATCAATTTCCCTTTCATCTTTTGGAGTCAAATGGAATATCTTTATTACTAATTCAGAATTCTTTACAACAATGTTTATACCTAATGCAACAATCATATCTCTTCCCAATAAATTGTAATCAGCTTCTTCTACTAATAATAAATTTCCAAGACATATCTTATTTTGAGACTCAATTTCTACATCTTTTATTACAGAAACTTTGAAGGGATCTCCCTTAGCACCGATTACAACCACTTTTTCTTTACTTGCCACGCATCCCCTGGGTAATTTCTGCAGGGTGCTTCTCTCAGCTCCCGTGTCAACCAAAAATTCTATTTCTTGGCGATGGGGACCTACTTTTAATTTTATCAAGGGCTCTTTTGCTGTTACCATCTCCATCTGAAAGAGCCCAAGACTTCCCTAATCTTCTTGAAATACTTGTTCATCTTTTAATTTCTGACGGCAGTTCCGCTGAATGTGTCCTACTTTCATACAGTAGAAACATTCTGGGGGATCCTTCCGCGGGGTGGAGCCATCCTTTTGAGACTCTTGCGGCTTTTTCGGCGCTGTTTTAAATTTGCCCCGTGCCTGTTCTTGTTTTTGAGCCTCTTTTACTGCGGCCACTAATATTTTGGCCTGGAGTTTTTGTTTCTCATCCTCTTGACTAAGCAATGATCTCAGGATAGCCATGAGATCCTCATATGTATAAATACTGTTACCTAAAAACTCATCCAATCTCTCAGCTACTTCAAACGAATCATCTAACAATCGCCCCGTCTCTTTCTTGAACGCTCGCACATCCCCTGAGTTGAGGGGTACATTCACGAACCCAATTACTCCAGGGGCAGTTGGCACTTCCCTGAGAAGGAACATTCTGTGTCTACTCTCATTCTTTTCCCACTTCTCATTCATTAATTTCGCCTTAAAACGAGTCCTGCTCGCAGGGGGGAAATTGGGGTTTTTGAAAATCTGTTCTTTTATTGTTTGCGGAAACTCCGCTGCAACTAGATTACCAAACGAGACCTCCTCTGTTACGTTCGAGGGTCCTGGCAGTGGTGGCCGGACTGGCAACGGGGGATAGGGTGTTCCCCAGCCTTGCATCAACCTGGCCTCTGAGGAGGTTGTGGCGGCCGGGGTTCCTGCAGGCGGGGACACAGGGAGGGCTGCCGGAACTACTGCCGGTGCCGATTCCCTTGTTTGCGATGTGTGTGCTTCGGCTGGTTGCCCTGGGGAACCTGCGGGTGCTGACGGCACCACCTGATCTGCTGCAGAAGGTTCTGCCGGCCAGTGGTATGGTGGGGGTAAGTGATCCAGGGGTTCCCAGTTTTCTGTCTTTGTTTCACTTTTCTGTTTTACCAGGAACAACCTGACTCTGGTAGTTAACCAGAGCCTGGCATATTCTTTCTCCTCGGAGTCCGAGGAAACCTTACGCTCCACGTGAGAGATTAATTCACCACACGTCCACCTTTCAAATGTCCCTAGTACTGGCCAAATGAGATGGTTTCTCAGTTCCTGACCTCCCCAAACTTCGGCACAGTAATAAATCATTTTAGCTTTGGATTTTCCTTTCCTTTCGGGACAATTTTCCCAATTCCTCAACATCCATCCCAGAGGACTTTCTGGTGGGATGTCTAACAATCCCTTCGTTGTCTTGGAAGGGTTTTTCTCATCAACTGGCTTTTGCACTTTACTCTTTCTCTGTCCCATGGTGAAGAGGGAGTCTTACCTGTTTTTCTGCGTTGTGTTCGTATTTAGAGAGTCAAAAGTCTGCTAATACTCACCTTCGCGGTTTGCTGTACCGGGGTTTTTCTTAGCGCTTCGATCTCTCCTCCGGACCTTCTCTTAGGTCCTTGTGGCTAGAAGGGTTTACTCATTCCCGAGCTCAACAGGACGTCCTCTTCCCCTTCAGCCTCTTGTGATCGGTCCCCCAGAGCTCCCTTTAGCCCCAGGCTTTACAAACGTGAAGAGAGAGTCCTCTCACACCGACTCGCTTCCTCCGTGGCCGGCCAATTCCCTCGCGGGAGGATGGAAACGCGGCCTTGGAGTCCGCACTCGCTCCGTGATCAGATCACGTCTCACACACGCTTGCCCAATCACCAGCTCAACCTCACAGTACTTACAGCAATTTTCTTGCGAGGATGTCTTCGTGCACGATTGACTTTTTATGAGCTACCAAGCCGCGGCTGTCTTGAAGGCTCCGTGCCTTCCCGAGCTCTTTGGATCCGTTCCTCCTTTTATTGTGGTTTTTACCTCAGCCTAAATTTGGTTCGGATGTCGGAGTGAACTGCGGAGGTTCTCGGCTCCCCAGGCCGCTAAAATCAGCGGGGGTACCCGTCCTGGACAGCGAGACTCTCTCACAGTTTTCCCGATCCGAGTCACGGCACCAATCTGTTATAAATGCAAAGGCAATTTTGGGATAAAATCAAAGAGAAATTTATTAATAAACAACATAGAAAAAAACAGAGAGAAAAACCACAATAAAAATGATCAGCGCAGCGCTGGGTGGACAGGACCTACACCCGAGGTGTAGGTTTCCCAAATCCACGTCTGAGCGCTCTCAGGATTGGGGTTTTATAGGATTTTTAAGTCCTCAGGCTAAAATTCCAAGCAGGCTACATTCACCAAGTGTTCTTGATTGCTCGGTGAATAGATTTCCTGGCTTGGAAAAATAGACCTAACCAGTGTCCGGACAGAGTCTCCTCATATGTAAAGAGACTCTGTATGTATTTTAATTTTGGGCTATCAAGGCTGAAGTGGTGTGATCCGGGGTTGGTGCCGATGGAAATCTCGGCGGAGTCTCCCCCTTTGTTTCCAGTGATTGTATCTCCAACACTGGTCTGGCAGGTGGGCGATCCAAGACTAGCGGCGGATACTTTTTCTGAGGCTCGTCTTTGTCAACTTTGATTGTTTCACAACCGAGGTCTGCAGAGACGTTGGTCAGGTCCGGAGTTGGGTTCCTCCCCCGAGCTAGTCCTTTTGTTACCTTTGATGGCTCCCATCCTGCCTATTTTTCGAGTTAATGTTCGTTATCTGGGTGTTGGCTACAATCCTTTGCTTTCGGAGAAGAACTCCCGGCCAGGCTTGGGAGGAGGGTTTCTTTCTTTTTACAAACACATCTTTGGTTTTTTATTATTTCAATATATACATCTTATTTATATCTTTACGAATTTTTATTTACACATAATTTATTACAATATTAACTCTACTTTTGAAGAGAAGCCAGATATAGATTGGCTTCCACCTGAACCAGGGGGGCATGGGGGGAGCACTGGAGCGTGCACAGAGAACAAAGGCACCCCCATGGCAGAGGCAGTGCAGAAGAATCTCCAAGGCCACGCTGGACAAATATCAGCAATTACAGAAACAGTTGAACAGAAACAGGTGGCTCAGACAGCTTCAAAGAGAGACAGAATAGCCAAAAAATCGCTAACTATATGGTATCTAGTTCAAAATTCATCACTGTAATTAAAAGTTGATAAGTTGCAATGATCACCGTTGTTACCACCTGGCCCTGAGAGGCTTTTCATGTAACATCGCCTGTATTTGTAAAATCGTGCCCTTTTTCCTCTGTCTGTGAACAATGAGAGAAATATTGAGAGAAAAAAATGCATTTGTTAAAGTTAACTTTATGAGGTTTTTTTTGCTCTCTGTTTTTCCCCTCTGCGAGAGTATGTGGAGGATGACGAAGAGTTCACTCAAACCTACAGATAACAGCAGCAGAGCAGCAGCAGAGCGGGCAGTTCACCCCCCCCCCCCCCGCCCCCCGCTCCCTCTCTAAGAAAGGCACGGGGATAGTACCCAGTTTGTTAAAAAGTCATGATTTATTGGTTTTTTAAAATATTTTTATATACCCTTTTAGAGTTAACTTTGTGTTTTAAGTAATTATGAGTTTATGCAGTTGCAGTTTTTTAGAGTTTTACTAGAGAAATTATTGTAATTCTTTGAAAGTTTAAAAAGCCCCTTTATAAAAAAAGTGCTTAAGGTGAATACTAACAGAAGTAAAAGTTACCTTGCAATAATTAGTTTTAAAACCTAATGTTAAAATATTGAATGATTTACAGCTACTAATGAAACAACCTTCCAATTAATGTTATCTACAAAAGATATTTATGGTTTAAAAAATAATTAGCTAGGAAAACTTCACTGTACAAGACAAAGTTAAGTTAACCGTATATTACCCATTTGCATGTTTTTTCCAAAATTTTAATAAGGTAATTTTAATGTGAGTCCTTTTATTATAAAAAACACGTATAACAGTGTGGCAGCGGCCTCAGGGGAGACAAAGAGTTACATTGTCCCACCCCAAACCCCTTGTGAAGGGCGGCCCAGGTGCTCTGATTGGGTGTGAGTCCCTGGGGGGTTTCTCCCTTGGTTTGCTTCTACTGGTCCCTGACCCTGAACTCCACCCTCAGGGGTGGAAACCCTCAAAAGTTCTGGCCCTCAAAAACCCCTGTTCGACCTCTGTTCGGCTCTCTCTGTTCTCGACCTGAGTTTGTTCCCATGCTGAATAAATGGTTTCATGAACCGGGAGCCCGTCTTGTTGGTGTTCTATGCTGGTCCCCAGAATCCTGCTGCTTCTCTGGACGAGATCCTGGAGTTGCGGACTGCAACATATGGTGAGAGAATGCGTGGCATCCAGCGAAGCAACAGGAGAACAGCAGGACCCGGCTCCATGGACACCTCGTAAGTCACTGGCTGATGGCTTGAGAGCCGGCGAGACCCCCGCCTAAGAAAGGAGGACTCGAGAGTACCTGGCAGGAGGGCCACGTTGAGAGTGCCTCGGAGGCATGGGGGAAGAAAAGGGCTTACGGAGGTGGGGGAGCTGAGACCAGATGCTGGGACAAACACCTAACATCACCCAATGAGACGTATTATGGACGATATTACCATTATGGACGATTATGGACGGTATGGCTCTTCCGGTAGACTGTTTTTTGTCTTCTGTGACGTTCCTCATTTGTTTTTTTGGTGTATTCCTCCCTGTATCTTCCCCTCTCCTATGTTCCTAAGGGCAGGACAAAGGATGAAAAAAGCCAAGATGGCTCGGGGTTGCTGCTGACTCCCCGTCACCCCGGTGTCTTTCTGCCATCCCATCCCCTGTTTTCCTGAAGGCAGGCAAGGAACGGAGAACATCCAGAGTAATGCGGGTCTGCTGCCGTCTGCCCGCCGTTCCGTGTCCTCCTTCACCCCGTCTTTCCATATTCCCTGTTCCCGGTCCGGGAAAGTCCGTCCCGGACCCCCCCCTTCCCAAAATGGTGCCGTCCACGCGGCTTGGGATCCCTTGTTTCCCGCCTTGCTCCTTCTTTTCCGGCCCCAAACCTTCCCTTCCCCCAGTAACTCCTGTTTCGGTTCCACCCCTTTGTTTGGCTGCTCCACCCCTGGGGGCTGTGCCTTTTCCATCATGGGCAACACCCCCTCCGGGGAAATCGAAATTGTAACCTGATCTCCCAAAGCCAGTGTTTCACCGAGAACATCTAAAGGGGCGATGCCCACACCTACGAGACCAGAGCCGAAGCTAGAGATCTAAGAACTCTGCCCCTCGTGAGAGAAGATCTAAGAGCTGCACCCTTCCTAAAAGAGAATCCTAAACTGGAAGAGACTGAACTAAAAAAACATTATGTTTTTATTAAGTACCATCACTGTTTAATTTGCCCGGCGTGGTCCGAGATTTAAGTGTTTGTTTTTAATTTTGTTTTTTCTGTTTGCTTAATGTGTTTTGTTGTTGAGTTTTTGGTGTCCCACAAAGCAAAGCGGGTGCTCTGTGGAGGTGAGATTTTAAGGTGTATGTTTTGGAAACATTTTAAGCTCCTAATTAAAATTTGAAAGAAAAAAATAAAAAAAAATAAAAAAGGAGCAGATGTGGCAGCGGCCTCAGGGGAGACAAAGAGTTACATTGTCCCACCCCAAACCCCTTGTGAAGGGCGGCCCAGGTGCTCTGATTGAGTGTGAGTCCCTGGGGGGTTTCTCCCTTGGTTTGCTTCTACTGGTCCCTGACCCTGAACTCCACCCTCAGGGGTGGAAACCCTCAAAAGTTCTGGCCCTCAAAAACCCCTGTTCGACCTCTGTTCGGCTCTCTCTGTTCTCGACCTGAGTTTGTTCCCATGCTGAATAAATGGTTTCATGAACCGGGAGCCCGTCTTGTTGGTGTTCTATGCTGGTCCCCAGAATCCTGCTGCTTCTCTGGACGAGATCCTGGAGTTGCGGACTGCAACATAACAGCATATATACCGATTTGGACTTCAGATTTTAATTAAGAATTATACTTGATGTTTCTTAAAAGTGTTACAAAAGCTCAATAGCAACTTGCCAAATCCTGTGTTGTTGTGGTTTTTCTCTAGTAAAACTGCACTTTAAAAATCCTAACAAACTTAAGCATATACCAGGCAAATTCCTGCTACGAATAAGTATTTTCAGTAACATCTGCAGTTATTATGAGTTATTCTCAAAACCAGATGACATGGAGTTGTGATGCATTTGTTACATCCTTATAATCTCTATAGTGAATCCATGTTACTGTTGTAGTGTTCAAAAGTTATATACCAAGATTTCAGTTGCATTTTTTGTAATAATAGAGTAAGACTGAGTTATGTTTTCTTTTGAAGGATCGCCAGCTTATTCACCACTCTTCACAGAAGTAAATGTGAATGCCGTTTATTTCTATTATTAACACACGTTTTATAGGGTTCTACAGGGTCCACAGGCAAAGCAAGCTACTATTGGCTAATACACACGAGTTTACATTTTTTCCCTTGTACACAAGAATATTGTTTTGCTTTACTCTCTCTTCTGCAGGAAAGTTTCAAGGATTTTAGCCTTTAATATCCCGACTTATTTCAAAGGCTGGTTTGTGCAGACAGGCTTTTACTAATATATCGTGCCCACCCTCTGCTAAAAAACTCTATAGTTTTCATTTGATACAAATTAAGTGTTGATAAAATTAAGCAAAGTTAATTTTCACTATGTTTAGGTCTGAATGTTTTTAAGTTAGGTTTTATCAATTTGGTATTCTTTTGAGGTTAAGTTTTGTTATTTCCTTCTTTCATAATTAATTTCTACCAGGATTAAATATTGCTTAATTTAAATTGTCTCACGTTTTGTTAAAAGACACTTGTCTAAACTGCAAAGTATAGTTATTTTCCTAGAGAGATGAAGATGACTACAACTGAAACAGCTGTGATGGAACACTGATAAACACCTGCTTGTAGAGAGGAAAAGATACAGTCTGTTGCACCCTTCATTTCATTGTAAGTTTAATTTATTTATTACAATCTCTGCTGTTTTTGTTTTCTATAAGTAATACAAAAGAATAGTGACTGTTATTTACTAGGAAATTTAGAAGTGTTTTACCTTATTTCATTTTTAGTCATTAAGACATGGATGTTCTAAAAATATTATCTTAATTTTCTCAGGCACTTACTGCTGACATATTCATTGCATAATATGAATTTATGGATTTTTATGATGAGCATTATCTATAGAGTATCATTGTTGCATTTATAGACGGCTTCTTATATATTTTAACATATCTTTGTGTAATTACCTTTTAGACACGTGTCATTTGAGATCTTTTTGGTTTTTAACTAGAGATGCATCTTGGTAAACAAGCTATATAGCTGTTCTTATACAGAGTTTTTTTTGTTTTTTACTCCTTTTCTTGTTTAAAACTGCTTGCTTTTGCCTAATCCAGTGTAGCTTTATTATTTTTCAGTGCTTCCAGAATTCCAAGAAAATGTATCATTGCTGAAATTCAGCTGTTACGAGAGAAACTTCAGATTAAAACAACTACTAAGTGGTTTAAATGGTCTGTTACCTAAGACTTCTGATCATTTGCTTTATAAGAATGCATTTCAACAGTCTGCTGTGCTATAAGCATCTCACAGCTGCTATTATTAAGAACCTTGTTTTAAAAATGAGTTAAGAGACATCTTTCCAGTTTAAAGCCTAGGCCCTGGCCAAGCCTTGATTTTACCTGGATAGAATGTTTGCCAGCAGATCCAGATATTTTCTACACCAAATCAGTATTTAAGTCACTTGAGCTATAAATCATCTCAAATAGCATGGTGGTCCCATCCCTCATTTTTCATCTCGACACCCCTACACACGTGCACCCCAAAATGTCTCGAGACACCAATCATTCCAGTCTCTCATACCTGCTCACGTGACAGCCACCAGTGGTGGTTATAATGTATGTGTCTGGTTGTGATGGCTGCATCCAACTCCAAGTGGATTCAGGGGAGACAGATATCAACACAATAGCCAAGAACTAATCTGAGCACTGTGCCCACCTAATCATAGTGCTGGTCAAGGCTCAACTCAAGCCAAGTTTGGAAGAAACTGATTTCTGTAGTTGATCTGCAGATATAACTATAATTCAGTTATCTTACTCCATGAATACTGGACAGCCCAGGGCCTGTTGGCTCACAGCAGCGTACTGTGTACCAGTATTTCCCTTTGAGTAGGGATGCCTCCCAAGGGTACTCCTTGAGACTGAGAGATCCTTTGCCTCAACAGATTCTCAGTAAAGAATTAATAGCATTCTAAACTTTGAAATCTTATCCAAGTGATGTAAGGATTGATAGTATACATTTAATCCTTTAGGCATAAACCAATGACCAAATCTGGATCCAGCTACACCTAAACTCCCCTCTGATAACGAGTTTGGGGTGCAAGGAGGTCCTTTCTGAACCTCATGACAATGTGAAGGTCTTCCTGACAGTTTTGTCTGACTCGGTCCTCCTATGCAGTAAATAATCAAGTACCTTGCCATTAAATCTTGTTAAACCACTGTTGTATTCATTATCAAACTTTGTTAAATTGCTGTTTTATAACAATAAACATAATACTACCTTTCTCTTTGTCTTGGTTTGAAAGACAAGTGTCTGCTAAGGAAGGCAGGAGCCTCCCTTGGCATGGAAAATGTAACCCCCTTCCCTCCGAATTATTATAATTTTGAAATTAAGGGGCTTTCAAGCAAAAATATGAGAATAGGAATGTTGCCATTTAATTCAATAAAATGCAATATTAAGATAGTAGCAAACGTTAACAGTTAGCATTAGTTGACATTAGTAGTAGTCATGCTAAGGCTTGGTAGGCCGCATGTAACCTGCAGATGAACTGTATAGCAGATATTGCAATGTAAGCAGTGTAACTAGGAGATAATCTAAGGAATGTACCTGTTGGCAGAATTTAAAGGTTAAAGAGATAATCGTACCAAGTAGTGAAAGTTTGTGATGATGAAGAAATCATGTAGAAAACATATAAAAACCCTGTGATTTTTCTGTGAAAAGGGGGCTCTGTCTTTGGACGCTAGTCCACAGGCTCCCGGGCCCTCAATAAAGCACCGCATAAACGACTTCGGTTGTTTGTGTTTTCTTTGGATCGGGCAACAGTTTTCTGGCGACCGCGGCAGGACTCCGAAGGTGCCTGGGGCGGTTCGCGTTCTGATCCACTCCACGCCGGCACCGAGTGATTCTCGGGGAGTCATCGGTTCGTGCCCGACCCCCGCACCTGGCGGACGACTGCGAAAGGTAAGCCCGAAGGTGCTTTATTTTCTGGTTCTGGTTTGGGTGCCTGCTCATAAGACGAGGCAGCGATCCTCGCAGAGTTGGGCTAAGACGTCTGGTTGGTAAGCCTAGGCGCCGGCTGTCAGACGCGGCGAAAGCTGCGCAGGTCCTGCACTTGCCCCTCGCGGCATCGAGAAGCGGCAAGTTGGATTGGTCTGGTATTTATTTGGTATTTAATCCCTTTTATTTGCTGTATGTAGTTTGCTTAAATTTGTTAAGGTGTAAATATTGATTGTGGTTTTGTATATTGCTGCTTACTGGTTGATATGATAGTTTGTTGATTTATTGTTTAGGTGTCTGTAAGTCGTTGCTGCTAAAAGTAAAACTACCTCAGTATTGGAGAGATTGTGTGTGAGTGTGTGGTATGATAGATTTTGTTGGGCTGTCAGTATTGATTGTGGTTTTTATTGTTTCGTATATTGCTGCATACTGGCTGTTGTTACTGGTTACTGAGTTTTTGTACGGCTGTAAGTAAGGTTTAAAATGCCATTTAAAGCACTTAAATTTATGGTTCAGTCTGATAAGTCTGTGGTTCAATCTGATAAAGGTATCCCAGAAAATACCCCGCTGGGATGTTTACTAAAGAGGTGGAAAAGTGAAGGGTTTTTCCAGGAGATGAGTAAAGATAAAATGATTGATTATTGTAATCATTGGTGGCCCGAATATAAGCGAGAAGGGCCGTCATGGCCAGAGAATGGTACTGTGGACTTTGACATCATAAATTCGCTAATGCGCTATTTGGAGGACAGTGAAAAATGGGATGAAATACAGTATTTAGACTTGTTTCATTTACTGCGTCGTAAAAAGGAGTGGCAAACCGAGTGCGGAATAATGGTGCTGGAGATGAAAGAATCTGAGTGCAGGGGGGAAAAGTGTTGTAAAAAGGAATCTAAATGTGTGCGGTGTTTAGCTTTAAAATCCCGGACAGAAGAAGATTTGTCTTTAATGGTGTCACCAGGCGCGCCTTCCACTGCACCCCTCCCTTCTGCTTCACCCCTTCCTACCGCTTCACCCCTCCCTTCTGCCTCACTTCATCCCTCGCTGTATCCGCCGTTACCTGAAAGTAGTTCGGAGGAGGAGGATGGGGAGGATGAGGAGGCGACAAACATTACAGTGGCACCCGAGAATGCTAAAAAGGTTGCTATGCGTCTTCCAATCCCTTCCCCGCTAAATACTCCCCTCGTGGCACGAACCAGACAAGGACGTAAAAATCATGGGGGACCCCAGTTAATCGCCCCTTTAAGGGAAGCGGTGGGACCCCAAAAAGAGAAAGTGGTTGTAAAAGTACCTTTCTCTCCAGGAGATTTGGTGATTTGGAAGCAGTCAGCAGGTAATTACCGTGAGAATCCTGAAAAGGTGGCACGGGTGGTTAAGATGATTGTTAGAACTCAGAACCCGGACTGGAATGACATGCAGGTTTTATTAGATACCCTAATGGATTCCACTGAGAAAGGGATGGTGTTGCGGGCCATGAAAGAGCGTGCTCGGGAAATTATTAGACTGTATCGAGCTGGGGGAACTGTGAATGACTTGGTTCCGAGTGATGATCCGGGATGGGACCCGAACAAGGTTGAAGGGATGGAATCTATCAGGGCGTACCAGGAGTTGTTGGTAGAAGGAATCAGGACTGGGATGCCTAAAACACTAAATTGGTCAAAGTTGTATTCGGTCAAGCAGGATAAGAATGAATCTTCTTCGGCATTTTTAGAACGCCTTAAGGAGACTGCTAGTCGCTTCACTGATTTGGATATCGACAGTGAAGCAGGAAAATTGCAGCTTGCTTTAATCTTTTTGGGTCAGGCACAGGAAGATATACGTAAGAAACTGCAGAAATTAGAAGGTCAGGATACTCGGGACTTAGATAAAATGCTAGAAGTGGCTTGGAAGGTTTATAATAACAGAGAAAAAGAAACTGCCAAGAAACAGCAGGCAAATCTATTAGCTATAATGCAGCAAGCCGGTAATAGGGGAGGAGGCAGAGGTGGTTTTGGGCGCGGTTGTGGCTCTGGACGTGGCAGGGCAGGATTCCAGAATGTCAATTTCGGGGGACGGGGGATGACCCCTCCTGGTCCCCAACAAGGAGGGATTGCTCCTAATCAATGCGCGTTCTGTCGTCAGATAGGACATTGGAAAAATGAGTGCCCAGTGAAGGCTGGACTGGGAGGAATGCCAGTGAATGGATCAACAGGTTACCCTGTGAATCCAGAAGGTGGTGCCCAAGCATTTGTGTTGGAGAATTATCAGAATCAAAGCTGGTTAGACCAGGACTTGAAGGTCAGGATTGATATCGATGGGAAAGAACAAGAATTTATTGTGGATACAGGGGCAACACATTCAGTTTTAAACAAAAGGTTGGGACCTATTAGTGATACTACCATACAGGTGGTGGGAGCAATGGGACAATTAGAAGAAAGACCCTTCTTACAACCATTAAATTTGAGATTTGGAGGAAAAGAATTAGACCATCAGTTTCTGTATATGCCTAATTGCCCCAAGCCATTGCTTGGCAGAGATTTGTTGTCATCGTTAAATGTCAGAATTATATTCGAAAATGGGAGAGTAAAATTAGAGGTTCCAGGAGAAGAAATTGCTAAATTGTTTGTAATAACAGAAATTGATCCCTCTCCTATTCCTATTGAAGTAGATCACGCTGTGGTACCTTGGGTATGGGAGTCGGGGAACCCGGGGAAATCGAAAGCTGCTCAGCCGGTGGTAGTAGAATTAAAAGAAGGTGCTCAGCCAGTGAGAATAAAACAATACCCAATCAAATTAGAAGCTAAACAAGGTGTCGCTCCTTTGATAACTCAGTTTTTAGCACAAGGAATTTTGCAGGAATGTGAATCAGACTTTAACACTCCTATTTTTCCAGTTAGGAAACCGAATGGTAAGTATCGGCTAGTGCAGGATTTAAGGGCAATTAATAATATTGTCAAAGACATTCACCCAGTGGTTGCCAATCCGTATACTCTATTAACATCTGTGTCAGAAAAATTTAAATGGTTCTCTGTTATTGATTTGAAAGATGCTTTCTTCTGCATCCCTCTGGCATTGGAGAGTAGGAAATATTTCGCATTTGAATGGGAAAATCCTGACACTGGAAGGAAGAGACAGCTCACCTGGTCTCGATTGCCGCAAGGATTCAAAAACAGCCCTACAATATTTGGAAATCAATTAGCAAAGGAATTAGAAGAGTGGAAGACTGCTGAGGTAAGAGAGTTACCCTCCTCTTATGTTGTTCTCCAGTATGTGGATGATATCTTTTTGGCAACAGCAGAAAAAGGATTGTGCCTGAAATTGACTATTGCTCTGTTGAATATGTTGGGCCAGGCTGGCTACCGAGTGTCAAAAGAAAAAGCACAGCTGATAAAAGAGAGTGTAATATACTTGGGATATGAGATCACCCAAGGCCAGAGATGATTTGGAGTCAATCGAGTGGAAGCAATTTGTGCTATTCCCCTTCCCAGGAACCATCAGGAACTAAGGTCTTTTCTGGGAATGGTGGGATGGTGCAGGCTGTGGATTCTGAATTTTGGACTTCTATCTAAACCATTATATGAAGCTCTGAAGGAACCGCAGTTAAGCTGGGATCGACTGAGGAAAAAGGCCTTTGAAGACTTGAAACAAGCCTTGAGAGAAGCTCCGGCATTAGGCCTTCCCGATTTAAATAAAGACTTTCAGTTGTATGTAAATGAGAGACAGAAACTGGCACTGGGAGTGCTAGCTCAGAGACTTGGTTCATGGAAACGCCCGGTAGGGTATTTTTCGAAACAACTAGATACGGTAAGTGCTGGTTGGCCGTCATGCTTGCGGGCAGTTACGGCCACAGTGATCCTCATCCAGGAAGCCAGGAAATTAACTTTGGGCAGGAAAATAGAGGTATTTGTGCCTCACATGGTACTGGCAGTCCTGGAACAAAAGGGGGGTCACTGCCTTTCATCCAGCAGGATGCTGCAATACCAAGCAATCCTGAGAGAACAAGATGATGTGGATCTAAAAATGACTAATCATGTTAATCCAGCAGAATTTCTCCGCAGTGAGCAAGAAGAAGGAGAATTGGCACATGACTGCATGGAGGTGATCGAACAAGTGCATGCCAGCCGAATGGATTTGAAAGATGTTCCAATGGAAGATCCGGATTGGGAACTGTTTACTGACGGGTCCAGCTTTGTGGAAAGTGGTACCAGGTATGCGGGATATGCAGTAGTAACAGTTACCACTGTAGTGGAAGCAAAGGCCTTGGTCCCTGGAACGTCAGCTCAGCGAGCTGAGATCATTGGACTCACTAGAGCCCTAATATTAAGTTCCGGAAAGAAAGTGAATATATGGACTGATTCAAAATATGCTTTTGGGGTTGTGCATATTCATGGTGCCCTGTGGAAAGAACGAGGGTTATTGAACTCTCAGGGAACTACCATCAAATATAGAACTGAAATTCTAGCCTTGCTAGATGCAGTACATCAACCTGAAAAAGTTGCAATAATGCATGTGAGAGGTCACCAGAAGGAAGAAGGAAAAATATATCGAGGAAACAGATTGGCTGATGTCACAGCACGAGAAGTGGCCAGAGAAGTGTGGACCCAAATGGCCCTGATACCCACTAAGGTGAGTCCTGTAACTCCACATTTGACTCAAGAACCGAAGTATTCCCCGGATGATGAAAAACTAGCATCACTGCTGAGAGCACAGAAGAATGCAACTGGATGGTATGTAACAGCCATGGGACAAGTTGTGGTTCCCACCCGAATTATGAGAGCCATCTTAGAAACTGAACATAATAAATGCCATTGGGGAGCAGAGGCATTGGTAAAATTTCTAAAGAAAGAAGTAATTTCTAACCAGATGTTAACATTGGCAAAACGGGTGAATGCCACGTGTCCAACTTGTTTGAAGAATAATCCAATAGTTAGGAAGCAAATCCAGTTGGGAAAATTACAGGTAGGACCAGAACCAGGAGATTACTGGCAAGTAGATTTTTCAGAATTACCGAAAGCACAGAACTTCAAGTATCTTTTAGTGTATGTGTGCACTTTCTCAGGATGGCCTGAAGCCTTTCCTTGTCGAACCAATCAGGCAAAGGAAGTAGTCAAAACACTGTTGAAAGAAATCATTCCAAGATTTGGAGTACCGTTAGGACTGTCATCAGATAGAGGCCCACACTTTGTAGCAAGAATAGTACAAGAGGTGGCCAGGATGTTAGATATATCTTGGGACTTACACACCTCTTGGCGACCTCAATCGAGTGGTCAGGTAGAGCGGATGAATCAGACCCTTAAGGGGCAAATCAAGAAAATTTGCCAAGAGGCAAAAATACAGTGGCCACAGGCATTGCCATTGGCATTGCTCAGAATCAGAATCAAACCCAGGGAGCTAGTGGGTGTCAGCCCATATGAAATCCTGTATGGAAAACCATATCATGCTAATGTATTGAAAGGAGATTTGCACGTGCAGGGTGATCAGACAATATTTAGTTATATCATGTCACTAAACAAAACTCTTAATGCTTTAAGGGGAACCTTGCAGTGGAACCGACCTTTACCACTGGAAAATCCGGTGCATGACATTCAACCAGGAGACCAAGTCTATGTGAAGAATTGGTCCACCCACCCCTTGAAGGAGACATGGGACGGGCCCCGCCAAGTGATCCTGACAACTTACACTGCAATAAAGGTCGAAGGAATCGACTCATGGATCCACTACACCCGAGTCAAGAAAGTCCCTGTACAATGGGAGACTCAGATAGTCTCTCCAACTCGGGTGATCTTTCGCAAAAAGTAGCCTTTTTGATTGTATTGTTGCTGGTAGTAACGAAACCAATTCCTGTTAACAGCTCTACTGTGGTTGCAGTTACCGAACCAGTGGTTGGTGTTATGGAAAAGATGGATGTGAACCTGACCCATAACCAGAAAACTGAAGTCCAGAATGTGCAAGCAACCTGGAAAGAAGGTGCTGATTATCCAGAAGCAAATATTGTCACAGTTTGGGGTAAGGATGCACAAAAGACCAGGCCTAGAGAGCCAAGAGATACAGAAGTAGCTGTACATCAAAGTCACGAACAAGAGAATTTAGTAGTAGGATTGATTAGAGATTTTGGAAAAGTCCAAAATGTGTCTCGAATTACAGCGTGCTTGCCCCTTCCACAAGCAGCAGGAGAACCAATTCCGTGGGGAATAATTCCCATTCCATTACTACCTGAGACGGCGGACAACACATCTACAGTATGTCAAAAGACTGTCCAAAAGGTAGCCGCCCGACCTGAAGAAGATTGTATGAAACTGCCCAACAGCAAATTTACCCGTATAAGAGGGTTTAACGATGTAGGGTGGTGTCAGTATAATGAGTTGCAAGATTGCCAAAATATCACTAGCCAAACTACATTGTGGGATGAGTGGAAAACCGTATGGGGTCCGAGTTTACTAGAACATTATAGTTATATTGGAGCAGTGGATTGGTGTATACAATGGACAAGAAGTAAAAATCAAACCCCGGAAGAAGTCTATAGAACAGGGACCTCTACAAGAGACATTAAAGCAGCTAAAGAAAATTGGAATTGTACTAAAGTCATTACATGTGATACCCCTGGAAGCCAGATTAGCCTGGCTCCTCTTAGAGTACTACTTAAGTGGGGATGTGAATGCAGGAAATTTAATCATACAATTACAGGAGAAGCATCCGGCAACAGTGGAATCAGACGAGCGGTAAGTTGTAGAGTTACTACTGTCAAAAGTCCAGGGAATTTAGTCTGGGTAATGGGACATGGACAATGGACTACGCATATTCCTATAGATGGGCCTGTGACACAGATCACTCTGGGAGTCCCGACACTCTGCCCCCTGTGGAAACAATCGAAATTAAAATCGAAACGAAAGAAAAGAGAAGTAGATGAATTTGCGGAATTAGAAGATGAATGGCATGAACCTGATGGTGGAGTTAAATTTGGGTGGGCTTTAGAATCACTATTTGCACCTATAGCTTCCTATAGGAACAGAGAAATGCTATACAAATTGCTAGGGCAAACCGAGAGATTGGCAGCAGCCACTAAGAAAGGATTTAAAGACATGAATCTGCAATTACAAGCCACATCCCGAATGACCTTACAAAACAGGATGGCACTGGATATGCTATTGTTAAAAGAGCATGGGGTGTGTCAGTATCTAAAAAGGAAAATTGACCATTGCTGCATCCATATTCCAAACGTGACCATTGAAGTAGAAAAAGACATTTCTCAATTGGAAGCGATTGAATCCAAAACAAAAGAAATTGAAAAAGAAGCACAACATAATTGGATCGGAGCAATATTTGAGTCTTTAGGACTTCAGGTTTCTGGATGGGTTTCGTCAGTGATACAGTATATTCTGTTATTTGCAGTCTTGTTACTAATCATTTAGTTAGTTTATAAGTGTGTTCTAGGAGTCATCGAAAAGGAAACAAGACGCACCAGAAGAGTGATAAAAGCCTTGGCAAGAACCAATGAGATACGTCTCAATGAAAGACGCCGACCTCCCCCGAAATATGAAGATGTCGTTGGGCAAGATAATCCAGCATTTGAGAGAACCCACGAGGACTAAGAGTTGAGCATTCTTGCAGAAGATTGAAGAATGCTCAAAAGGGGGGAAATTGTTGCCATTTAATTCAATAAAATGCAATATTAAGATAGTAGCAAACGTTAACAGTTAGCATTAGTTGACATTAGTAGTAGTCATGCTAAGGCTTGGTAGGCCGCATGTAACCTGCAGATGAACTGTATAGCAGATATTGCAATGTAAGCAGTGTAACTAGGAGATAATCTAAGGAATGTACCTGTTGGCAGAATTTAAAGGTTAAAGAGATAATGGTACCAAGTAGTGAAAGTTTGTGATGATGAAGAAATCATGTAGAAAACATATAAAAACCCTGTGATTTTTCTGTGAAATGGGGCTCTGTCTTTGGACGCTAGTCCACAGGCTCCCGGGCCCTCAATAAAGCACCGCATAAACGACTTCGGTTGTTTGTGTTTTCTTCGGATCGGGCAACAGGAATAGCAGTTCTTTACTAGTATGCATAAAAAGGCAAACAAACAACAACAGCAGCAACAACAAACAGAACCAGAAACCCACTAACAGCTTTATCAGCCCCAGGCACTTTCCCCTTTGGTGTAGTGATGGTCACAGCTGGCATGTGTGCCGGCAGGCTTCTGGTGGGCAGGGCAGGTGAGATGATTCCCCCGTGATTGCAGAGGGCGCTCTGGTGCACGCTTGGGGACCACATGGTAATGGCAGACTCGACCAAGATGGGAAGGGATGGAAGAAAGGCTTGCTTTACAAACCCCCTAGGGATAGCTGATCCCAGTGCCCCAGCCGGACTCTAGGGAGCAGCAAGCTGGAATGGCAGGAATGAGCAAAAATCCCAGGGTGGTGGACAAGATGTATCAGAAGCTCTGTAGTTGTAGCAGGGCCACAGGACGTCTTGGCAGGCAGGGGGTGCAGGGCTAGAGTGTAGAAAAAACCCAGAGCAGTGCTGAAGAATCAGTGGGGGCGGTGCAGCGGTGGCCCGGCTCCGATCAGGGCAGGGAAAGGCGGGTTCGGGATCCTGGGGTTTTCCCCTGAGGCACCTGAGCAGATGGTGAAAAGTCCCTCTTTAGTGTGGTAGGTGTTAATAAGGTCCTAGTTCAGTGGCTGCTCTCATGAACAGAGGCTGACCCCACGGCAGAAGCAGGACTGGGCTGGGCTATGGCAGTGGCAGTGAATTCCCTCCGCCAAGCAGCAGCTCTGACCGTTCTCTTCCGAAACAGAGAGAGAGAGAGAGAGAGAGAGAGAGAGAGAGAGAGAGAGATAGCGATAGCAGCTGCCACAGCCTCTTCTTTTATCAGACCAAATCTCATGGTATCTCTGCCCCTTGGAGAGAAACCTTTAGATAAATGCAGACAGATGCCCTCCTTCCCTGATCATGGCCTCTTCTTTGGTCTCTCTTAAGTACCCAGTCGTTACTGTTTCCCAGCAACGTATGGGACAAAATCCCATGAGGAAGAAGAAACAAAAGGAAAGATCCTAACTCCCAACACTCTTACAAGTGAAGTGTGCCACTCCATCCACAACTCCTATCTAGAATTTGATTATACATAAGCCTAAAATATTTTTCCTCAACTTCATGCACAATAAAGCATGTTAAAACTGTTGTGAATTCGTGTTGTAAATATTGGCTTTTCACAATTATTCTGATAAATATATATTATATGCTTTCACTATATTCTTTTCTCTCTTAGCAAGTTATAGGCTTAGATAGGAATTCTGAATGGTAAGGATATGTTTCATCTGGACAAGGCAAGATAAACAAGCAAGACAATGGGAGGATCAAGCTGTGGAAAACAGGCTATTATCAACAGCAGGAAAAGGAGAGCAAATGGTTATCAAGAAGCCGGTACCAGGACGCTGGCAAGGGGGGAAGACAGGAAGACCAGCTACCCTCAAAGGAAGGATGAGGGGCTTATGCTCTTATCGATCATTGACCATTTCCAGAAGAAAGGAAACCAAACTCCAAAATAATGATGATCAGCAAAAATAGTGCTGACCAGCAGAAAATGAAGTTGTGCAAAAGCACGATCTAAAAAGGCAGAACCAGGGAGGGGACATGCTTTGAATATGCATTAACCCCTCACAGCAGGGGAAGATAAAAAGAGGGTCCCTGAGATACCAGGTGTGCTCTTGGCAGCGTGCCAAGGCACCTGGCCGTAACTCTTTGCTTTACTTTATGTCTCTTATTGTCTTTATTAAACTGTTTTAAAATTTTACAGGAGTGAACTTCGTTTTTCACAGAAATTGGGGATCTCGTCCGGGATGAAGCACCTCACCCCGGGGAAACCAGGAGATTCCAGGCGGGGGAAGGCGCCTCCCTGCCAGTTTTGGTAATCCGCTTTGGCTCTTCTGGTGTCATCGGTGGTAGCAGGGCAACACCCGGAGGACAAGAGAGAGACAAGTAAAGCAAAGAAAAATAAAAAAATAAAAGCGCTCCTTCAAAACCCCCTAATCTTTCAGGACCTGAACAGGAATTGGTAAGTAACTGACCAAGGGGGTGGAAACGGGGGGATGAATGTGTGTGAATGAGACGCAAGCTGGTTACCCCAGACCTGCGGAGTGAGAGCGGAGTCCATAGTACCGCATTTCCTATATTTCGCGAGAAAATAGGCCGGGAATTGGACGAAGCAAAAGAAAAAGGAGTGAAAGAATCCCCCCGGGGTTACTGGGACTGGGGTCTCAGGGAGGGGTTGGACCCCTGGAAGGGAAGGAGCCGGGAGTTCTCCTAAGTTCAGTGTACTAGGAGACGGGACAAAAAGGGGAAAAAATAATAAATCCCCGGGAATATTGCCAGGTTGAGGGTGCAAACCACGGGAAGTGTGGGATACAGTACCCAAGAGAATCTGGGGGGGTTGGCCAGCAACATTGAAGGTACCTTATTATTGTATTGTCTTGGTGTGAGTGAAAATGAGTGAAGAAAATCTATTAAAGAAATGAGAATGCATGTGTGAATGAGAGATCGTGTATAACTGTATCCTGAGGGGGGGGAAGGTGGACTGTAACAAGAACACTGAGAGAGGGATTTAGGGTTTGGGGGTTTTCTTTGTTGGTGGTGCTGTGAAGGGTGATTAGTGTTTTAAAGAAGTGAACTCGTGGGTTTTTTTTTTTAAGGGAGTTGAAATAGGTATTTCAAAGAAGTAAACTGGTGTTTTAAAGGAGTGGAATTGGTATTCTAAAATAGTACAATTGGTGTTCTCAATAGTGGTGCTTAAAGGAGTAGGTTGAAACAGAGAACACTTGGAAAAATGGGACAGAGAACCAGTAAGCTGGCCTTAAGAGAAAAAAGAATTAACAAAATACCAGAGGATATACCTCAAGATAGTCCCCTAGGGATTAAGCTGGCAAATTGGGATACAGATCCCGATACAAAGGGGAAAGACAAAGTAAAAATGATCCAATTTTGCATGAAGGAGTGGGTAAAAAAGGAAATTAGACCTGATCATGTTTACTGGCCAAAATACGGATCCTCTGAGGCTTGGATCTGCCAGGTTCTGAATATATTTGTGAATTCAAAAGAGCCATTTAATCCAGAAGAAAGAGAATATGCCTCTTGCTGGTTAGGAAACACAGAACCTCTGGGAGCCAGAGTTTTTAAAGTATCTAAAACTCCAGAGGTTGAGCAAACAGAAAACAAAAAAAAATGGGATCCCCTGGATGTCTTACCTCCACCGCTGGCACAGGGAGCCCCCCCGCTACAGCCAGCAGCAGGGGTTCCCCAGCCTCCGGGAATTCCTCCGCCTCCAATGGCGCCGGGAATCCTCCCACCCCCTCTGATGCTGGGAATCCCACCCGTCCCGGGAACTCCTGCCCCCCCCTTCGAACCGGGGAGTGTGCTGGGTGTCCCGACTCTGGCTTCTGCTCCACCCGCCCTGGCGGCCCCGGCTTCACTGCCGGGCTTGAGCATCCCTGCCCTGGCAGCCCCTGCTTCACTGCCGGACACCAGAACTCCAACTGCAGCAGCCCTGGCTTCACTGCCGGACACCAGAACTCCAACTGCAGCAGCCCCGGCTTCACTGCCAACCATCAGCAGCTCTGCACAGGCGGCCCTGGCTTCACTGCCAGGCCCCGCCCTCACTCCTTCTGCACTAGGGATCCCAGCTTCCCTGCTGGACTCTGTTCCTGACTGTTTTCCTTTGGAGGGTTCAGCGCCTGCCGCCCAGATAACATCTCTTCTTAATGAAGGGGCACCATATCAGAACACAAGGGGAGCAATTAAAGCTCAAAAGCAGCCTGATAATCTCTATGTTACCAACACTAATACAAAACAAGGGAAGGGGGGTGTAAAAACAGATAGACAGGGAGAGTGGAACCAAGAAATCAATTTATTCCCATTACGAGAAGTACCTATGGGAGGAGTCCAAGGGGGAACGGGATTTGTGAATGCTCCTTTGACTTCTACAGAAGTTAGGAATTTCAAAAAGGAGATTAAAGGGCTATTAGAAGACCCTATAGGTACAGCTGAACAATTGGATCAATTCCTAGGGCCCAATATTTTCACTTGGGAAGAAATGCAATCAATAATGAAAATAATATTTTCCCAAGAGGAAAGAGATATGATTAGAACTGCTGGGATAAAAATATGGGAAAGAGAAAACCAACAAGGCCCACCAGGAGAACAGAAATTGCCAACTGCACCTCCTGACTGGAACCAGAATGATGAAGCTGGGAGGGGAAGTATGAATGATTATCGTAATTTGATAATCAAAGGGATAAAGGAGGGAGCGCCCCGAGGGCAAAATGTTAGAAAAGCCTTTGAAGGACAACAGGGAAAAGAGGAAACCCCAACTGAATGGCTGGAAAGGCTCCGAAAAAATATGAAACAATACTCTGGAATAGACCCTGAGTCCCTAGCAGGACAAGCCCTGCTAAGGGTCAATTTTGTCACCCGGGCATGGCCAGATATTAGGAAAAAACTAGAATAATTGGAGGACTGGCACGACAAACCCTTAAATGACTTATTAAGAGAAGCTCAAAGGGTTTATGTACGGAGAGATGAAGAAAAAGCTAAAGTGGAAGCAAAAATCATGATAGCCACTATGAGGGAAAACACATTCCAGAAAAATATGAATCAAAAACCCTCAGGAATTCCTCCTAAACACTCAGGGGTTAGAAGTGGGGAAAAGGGAAGAAATAAAAATCCAGCACAATCAAAATTCCGGGGACAACCCAGGAATACCTGTTTTTACTGCAAAAAGGAAGGGCATTTTAAACGGGAATGCCCTCACTTAAGGAGGGATCTAAAGATATTTCAAGAAACACCTCCAGAGGAAGAATAGGGAAGTCACGGGCTCTATTTTCTGGGGAACAAATACCATCTGGAGCCTTTGATAACTTTAAAAGTGGGCCCCCAAGAGGAGACATTAGAATTCATAGTTGATACTGGGGCAGAAAGGACTTGTGTTGTTAATATTCCAAAGGGATGTGATATAAGTAATGATACTGTAAAAGTAACAGGGGCAAAAGGGGAAGGGTTTAAAGTTCCTGTCATTAAAAATGTGGTCATAGAAGGAGAAACAAAAATAAGAATAGGAGATGTTTTACTAGTTCCTGGGGCTGGCAGCAACTTATTGGGAAGGGATTTACAGATACAATTAGGAATTGGGGTTATCCCAGAAGAAGGGAAAATGACAGCCAAAGTGTTAAAACTTGGCCAAGAAGATGAAGAAAAAATTAACAAAGAGGTTTGGGCTGGAAAAGGAAATAGGGGTGGATTGAATATTGACCCCATAAGGGTCACTATTGAAAGGGAAGAATGTCCCATACGTGTACGTCAGTATCCTATTTCTTTGGAGGGGAGAGAAGGCTTAAAGCCAGTAATAGAAGAATTAATAAAGGATGGGACATTGGAACCGTGTAAATCTCCTCATAACACCCCTATACTCCCAGTAAAGAAACCTGATGGAAATTACAGATTAGTGCAGGATTTAAGGGAGGTAAATAAAAGAACATGAGCCCGTTACCCTGTGGTTCCTAATCCTTATACTCTTTTAAGTAAAGTCCCACCTCAACATCAGTGGTTCAGTGTGGTGGATCTTAAAGATGCTTTCTGGGCCTGCCCACTAGCGGAAGAAAGCCGAGATATTTTTGCCTTTGAATGGGAAGATCCAAATACCGGGAGAAAGCTACAATTAAGATGGACAAAATTACCGCAAGGATTCACAGAGTCCCCAAATCTATTCGGGCAAGCCTTAGAAGAGGTACTACAAACTTTCCCCACTCCTGTAGGAATACAAATCATCCAATATGTGGATGATCTCCTAATATCAGGAGAAATAGAAGCTGAAGTAAGAGAAGCTACTATAAAACTTCTGAATTTTCTTGGGGAAAAGGGACTCAGAGTATCAAAAGGAAAATTACAGTTTGTGGAATCAGAGGTAAAATATCTTGGTCACCTGATAAGTAAGGGTAGCAGGAAATTAAATCCTGAAAGAATTGCAGGGATCCTATCCCTTCCTCCTCCCTCTTCAAAGAAAGAGGTTAGGAAACTACTAGGACTGCTGGGATATTGCAGATTGTGGATTGAAGGATACACACAAGCAGTAAAATTTTTGTATGAGAAATTAACAGGGGGAGACAATATAAGATGGACTAAAGATGATGATGATAAATTAGAAAAATTGAAATTGAAACTAGCCTCAGTACCAGCCCTGAGCCTACCCTCCTTAGAAAAACCCTTTCATTTATATGTGAATGTGGAAAATGGAGTAGCTCATGGGGTTTTAGTTCAAGAATGGGGGGGGGTGAAGAAACCAATAGCCTTTTTATCCAAATTATTGGATCCGGTGAGCCATGGCTGGCCAGTATGTATTCAGGCAATAGCAGCTACTGCTATTTTAGTGGAGGAAAGCCGTAAGCTCACCTTTGGAAGTAAATTAATTGTATGCACACCCCATGCTGTCCGAAATGTGCTAAATCAAAAAGCTGAGAAATGGTTAACAGACTCCAGGATGTTAAAATATGAAGCAATCTTAATTGACAATAATGATTTTACAATAGAAACAAGCAGGAGTCTCAATCTGGCCCAATTTCTGTATGGGGAACCAAAAGATGATTTGGCACATAATTGTTTGGAAATCATACAATGCCAAACTAAAGTTCGGGAAGATTTAGCAGAACAAGCCCTTTTAGAAGGGAAAAAAATATATGTTGATGGTTCATCCAGATGCTTGCAAGGAAAAAGAATGTCAGGATATGCTGTAGTTGATGGGGAAAATATGCAAACCATCGAAAAAGGAAGTCTACCTTCAAACTGGTCTGCTCAATCTTGTGAATTATATGCTCTAAAAAGAGCACTGGAGCATCTAGCACATAAAAAGGGGACCATCTATACTGACTCAAAGTATGCCTTTGGAGTAATTCATACCTTTGGGAAAATTTGGGAAGAGAGGGGGTTACTAAACTCAAAAGGGAAAGGACTAGTGCATGAGGGATTATTTTAGAAGTTTTAGAAGCGTTAAAACTACCTGAGGAGATAGCTGTAGTACATATCAAAGGACACCAAAAGGGAATGACACCCGAAATAAGAGGGAATAACTTGGCGGATCAGGAGGCTAAAGAGGCGGCAGAAAATGGGGACAAACGAGTAATGTTAATTTTAACCCCAGACAGGGAAGAATTGGAAATCCCTAAATTTAGTGAGAAAGAAGAAAAAGAATTACTTAAGATAGGGGGAGAACGGGATCCATCTGGAAAGTGGAAACTCCCTGATGGGAGACAGTTACTTAATAAGCCACTCACCAGGAAAATATTAGAAGATATGCATCAGAAAACTCATTGGGGTACTCAGGCTTTGTGTGATCACTTTCTAAGGGATTTTGGATGCATTGGAATTTTTGGGGTAGCAAAACAAATAACTGAAAACTGCATAACTTGCCAAAAGGTAAATAGAAAAATAATGAGAAAAACACCATTAGGTGGCCGTGAATTAGCCTTACGGCCATTCCAAAGTATTCAAGTGGATTTCACTGAACTTCCCCAAGTGCAAAAATGGAAGTTCCTCTTGGTAATAGTAGACCACTTAACTCACTGGGTGGAAGCTATTCCCGCTGCCAGGGCCACAGCTAATGTGGTGTGTAAAACTCTTTTGGAACAGATTATTCCTAGGTATGGAATGGTTAATAAAATAGACTCAGATAGAGGAACACATTTTACATCTAAAGTCTTACAGCAAATAACCCAAGCCTTGGGAATAAAATGGGAATTGCATACCCCCTGGCACCCACAAAGTTCAGGTCGGGTGGAAAGAATGAATCAAACTTTAAAGAAGACCTTAACAAAATTAATGATTGAAACCCAGATGTCCTGGGTAAAATGTTTACCTCTGGCTCTATTAAGGGTCCGAACACAACCCAGGTCAGACCTGGGAGTGTCACCCTATGAAATGATGTTTGGACTACCCTTCCTTACCACCCGACATGAAACTGCCACTTATGAAGTAGGGGAAATAGGTGTCAGAAAGTATGTCACCACAATTGCTAAAACACTTGAAAACTTAAGGCTAAAAGGAATGATCCCCCAAACCACCCCTTTAGAGTTCAAAATTCATAATATTCATCCAGGAGAATGGGTACTGGTAAAGACATGGAAGGAACAATCTTTAACTCCTCAATGGGAAGGTCCTTTTCAGGTATTGCTGACAACGGAGGCTGCAATCCGGACCAGGGAACGAGGTTGGATCCACGCCAGCAGAATCAAGGGACCTGTGAAAAGACCTGAGGAGTGGACTATAACTTCTGAACTGGGTGATACCAAATTGACTCTAAAGCGGGGGCCGGGTGGTAATGAACTGGGACAATCCACAGGATCCAAGGAATGAGCAAAGAATCACAACTAATTGGGAAGTAAGACCAAGCCTGTATCAGTGGTTTCAAGTCCTGCCTGGACAAGTTCTGAGACACCTTCGATATCCACCTTGCGGGGGAATACTCCCACTCCAAACAGGAGGATCGGGGCTGTTTCGGTCAGGAAATCCTCATATTTTTGCTTTGACCTGTGATCTGTATAAAGAAGGGGGAGAATCACAACTTCCATCAGTGCCACACCATATGCCTTGTATAAATCATCCCAATACAGGACATGCTAGCTGGGTTAAATATAAGTGTTTAATTTGTGGGAAAAGTTGGTATTGCAGCTCACACAACCGGCGTTCTTGTAGGGAGTGTCGAGCACATAATCGATCTTCTATCCAAACAGAATTGCAGGCAACTGAGATAATAACTCTGCTCTGTGGATGGGAATGGCTAGTGCCTGTTGAGTGGGAAATACCTGAAGAACGGTGGGATACTACTGTTAAAAGGTGTCAAAAGAGATTTGCTTGGAAATTACAAAAGAGGAAGTGACAAGGAAATAGGGGGCAAGACCAGATTGGCCTCTATAACTCGCCACCAAGAAGAATATAAGCACCTGCTGTGAGCTGCAACCTCATAGGCAGGATGGGTGGGGGTGTAAGCCATACTGGACCCCTATTATTCCTTCTTCTGTCACTTATCCTTTTCCCTTTTGGGACACCAGCCAAGCCATGTTACAAATGCTATCGAAAACTTTACATGGAAAGACGCCGGGGTTTCTTTCTTATTACCCACACCAATATCGATAGTCACTGCTATAACCCATCCAAGTTAAGTACCTGTATACATAAAGAAGAAAAATATTGGATCACAGAAAACTTAGGAGTCAGTGGCACTAGATTGGGAAGCACTTGCCCAAAAGGGGAAAAATGGATTTGCTTCAAGGGGGCGGCCAAGGGAAAGACCCAAGATTTGATAAAGGAGCAAGTGATAAGAAAAAACACAAAACCAACACAGCAACCTAAGCCTATCTTAACCTCACGTCAGGATCTGTATGCAAGGCTCAAACAGCAATTAAAAGGGGAAATAGATATCTCAAGACTAGGGAAAAACCTGTTTGTGGATTTAGGGGAGAGGATAAGTAAAGAACTTAATATAACGAACTGTTGGGTCTGTGAAGGAGCCTTGATGACGGAGGAATGGCCATGGAAAGGTAGTAGCATAGGCCCGGTGGAACTCCTTAAGTGGAACCAGACCAATATAAGAGGCGGGACTCGACCAGAAGGATGGATTCTAAGTTCAACAGTGATAGGGGAAGAATGTTTATGGCGAACTGGTAAGAAGTTTCTTAAAGAAATAGGGAAAACTCCCTGTAAAAGGTATAAGGTTAGCAATGGAACTTCTACATGGTGGATCCCAGAGGAACCAACTCTGTATTGGACTCAAGGAAAAGTAAAAGAAAAGAATTGTGTGTATGATAATCGAACCAGACTGTTCAGATGTAATGGTAAAGGGAAAAATCCTTACTCTGGAATCCCAGAAATATCTAAATTTTGGGAAAATATAAATCAACAGAAAAATGACTGTTGGAAGGCACCAGATGGCTTATTTTGGATATGTGGGAAAAGGGCATACCCAAAGCTCCCTTCACAATGGAAAGGGAGTTGTACTCTGGGAATCATTCAACCAGGATTCTTCCTTTTGCCAGGACCAGATGGAGATCAATTGGGAGTGCCGGTTTATGAGGACCTAAAAAGAAACAAAAGGGAATTGTTTGGAGGACCTCAAAAATGGGGAGATGAGGAATGGCCCCCTGAACGCATACTGGAAACATATGGGCCAGCTACTTGGGCACAAGATGGAAGTTGGGGATATCGAACCCCAATTTACATGCTAAATCGTATTATAAGACTCCAGGCTGTAGTAGAAATCATAACCAATGAAACAGCTGGAGCTATGGAATTAATAGTCAGTCAGCAACGCCAAGCCAGAGCTGCAATATATCAGAATAGACTGGCTTTGGACTATCTATTGGCTGAAGAAGGGAGTGTTTGCGGGAAATTTAATACATCAGATTGTTGTTTACAAATTGATGACAATGGAAATGCTGTTCTAGATATCGCCAAGAACATCAGAAAAATAGCCCACGTACCAGTCCAAAAATGGGAGTCAATGATGACCACTAATTGGTGGAATAACTTGTTGGGGACAGAATGGTGGAAGAAGCTAGGTTTCTTCCTCCTATGCGCTACAGCTGGTTTAATATTCCTTCCTTGTCTAATCCCCTGTTTCATCCAACTAATCACCAAAGTGGTGCAGGGCATGCAAATAGTAGCAATGCCTACAGACCCAAAATTGGCTACATCTGGAACGGCACAAAAAATCATGGTATTAAGAAAACAAAATAATGTGAAAGATCCGTTGGAAGAAGCTAAATTGATTTGTGAAAAAAATGAACGAGTGCTAGAAGCTAGAAAACAAGAATTATTGCTCAAGCCAAATGGTTTATAAAAAAGATAAAAGGAGGAATTGTTGTGAATTCGTGTTGTAAATATTGGCTTTTCACAATTATTCTGATAAATATATATTATATGCTTTCACTATATACTTTTCTCTCTTAGCAAGTTATAGGCTTAGATAGGAATTCTGAATGGTAAGGATATGTTTCATCTGGACAAGGCAAGATAAACAAGCAAGACAATGGGAGGATCAAGCTGTGGAAAACAGGCTATTATCAACAGCAGGAAAAGGAGAGCAAATGGTTATCAAGAAGCCGGTACCAGGACGCTGGCAAGAGGGGAAGACAGGAAGACCAGCTACCCTCAAAGGAAGGATGAGGGGCTTATGCTCTTATCGATCATTGACCATTTCCAGAAGAAAGGAAACCAAACTCCAAAATAATGATGATCAGCAAAAATAGTGCTGACCAGCAGAAAATGAAGTTGTGCAAAAGCACGATCTAAAAAGGCAGAACCAGGGAGGGGACATGCTTTGAATATGCATTAACCCCTCACAGCAGGGGAAGATAAAAAGAGGGTCCCTGAGATACCAGGTGTGCTCTTGGCAGCGCGCCAAGGCACCCGGCTGTAACTCTTTGCTTTACTTTATGTCTCTTATTGTCTTTATTAAACTGTTTTAAAATTTTACAGGAGTGAACTTCGTTTTTCACAAAACTACTAACCCATATGGATTGCAAAATATTATTGAGTTTGATTTGCATCTGTTGTAGCTAATGAATCTTTTAATGACTAGCACAACTCTACTCACACATAGGTGGTCGTACATAATACACCAATATAGAAGTGACAGTGACAGAAGAGAAGGGACTCGCTTCTGTGAAAAACGAGGTTCACATATTTTTCTTATAGAATTTAAAAGTTTAATAAAAAGACAATTAGGAAATAAAAATAAAGTACAATATACAGATATGGCCGGGTGTCTCTGCATTCAGCCAAGAGAGCACACCTACTAACAAAGGATTGTCCCTTAAAAACAGAGCCCGACTACATATTGTTATAAATGCAATGGCAAAATAGGGTCAATAAAAAGCAATTTAGTATAAAACAATTTAAGCACCTGCAACAAAAGAGAAAAACCACAATAAATAGGTCAGCACAGCGCTGGGTGGACAGGGGTCTATACCCAAGGTATAGGTGTTCCCAAATCCACGATCGAGGGTTTTCTGGCCTGAGTTTTTATAGGGATTTTGTGTCTTGAGGCCAAATTCCAAGCAGGCACCATTCACCAAGGGTCCTTGATTGTTGGATGAATGGATTTCCTGGCATTGGAGAATAGAGTCTATAGATGTCCGGGCAGAGTCTCCTCATATGTAAAGAGGTTCTGAGTGTTGCTTGATTTCATTTTGGTTTGGGCCATCAGGATGGAGTGGTCGGATCCGGGTTGGAGCCGATGAATATCTCGGCTGGGCTTCTCCCTTTGTCCAGTCTGATTGCTTCTCCAACAGTGGTCTGCAAGGTGGGGTATTCAGGTCCAGCGATGATTATCTTGTCCGAGCTCATTCCTTTGTCAGCCTGATGGCCCGTGTCCTGCTCATTCTCTTCGGTTGATGGGTGCCGGCTAGGATTGTTATCTGGGTGCGGCTAGAATTGTTATCTCCTGAATGGGAATTCGCGACTAGATCTGGGGAAGGACTTTTTGGCCACACTGTATTTTATATTTTATATTATTATAGCTACCAATATATTTATTTAGACCTCCACTAATTTTTATTCATAAGTTCATTTATCACAATATTCATAAATTCTCATACATATTCATACATTATTCTTAGGATTTTTGGTGTTCTTCAGTTTTCTCTTGTCCCCTTTCCAATAGATCAATCTTCTTGGCACCACTGAGATTTACATTCCCTGATAACAGAAATGCAATGAATTCCTCCCCCAGAACTCTGGTCAGGCGGTCTTCATCTGGATAAGATAGTTTACGAATGCAGGGGGTCTCTATCTTTTTCAGTCTTTGGGTTATACAAACAAAAGTAGTTTTTGTTTTAATACTATGCCATAGCTTAACATATATGTATTATACCACTATTTTTAAGTTTCATCAATAACAAATAAAGGAAACTATATTAATACAGCTAAATTTTCTAATCTTATACATATAACATTCATTATAATATTTGCGAAAAGCCAATAATATGATATGCATTTATAACACTTCTATGCAGGAAGTCAATTTATTGATTACAGAGCTTAACATTTATACCTTTTCAGCTGTAGCTGAAAATAGCTCACTTGCTTAAGCAATATTCACTATAGTAACCATATCTATGTTTCTTAACAATATTTCTTCACTATAAACTAGCACAGGCTTGTACAGACACATATGGGTCTTACATAAACTAAGCATACCACTATCTGGTACTTCCCTCTTCAGGGTACCACTTGCACGGGCCTTACTGCCTGTAAAGGCCTGTGGCCTAGCAGTTACTTTGTCCACTTCTGCCATGAGTTTAGCAGTGCTCTCACTTCTGCTCCCTAGCTGTATTCCCACATCTCCCCCTTTCTTTTTCACCAGTAAAATCTTCTTTGTGGATTTATCAATCAGTCTCTGAACACATTGCAAAACACATGGCAGACAAATAATCAGAAGCAGCATCATGGCTATAACATAAATAGCTGTTTTAGTTAAATACTTAAGCCAGCCAGTAAGTCCCCATCAACCAAGTATATGTCCAAGCCAATCACCATCATCTATGACCCTTAGTTTGGTGACACTATCTCAAAGTGCTTGTATGCTAGCATGGATAGACTGAGAATTGTCGGATAGGTTCATGCAGCATAAGCCTTCAAAGTTATCACAACTGCCTCCATGCGCTAAAATAAAAAAATCAATTGCAGCTCTATTTTGCAGTGTGACATGCCTCACACTATCAACATCTGTTAATAAGCCTGTTAAAGCAGAGCTAGTAGCATTAGTTTGCTTTGCAAGCCAGCAGCCAAGATTAAGGATTTTTAATGTGTGTGCCGTTCCAATAGATGGAATAATCGAGGTGAATATTCAGGCTCCAAGGTTCCAAGATTTGACATTATCATCACAATCTTGGCTATACATGTGCGTGCTGTGTCTTGCTCGTACCGTCCTGTGTAAAGATGGTAAATCTTCTCATAAAGAGTAAAACATGGTTAGTCGCCCAAAAGTACAATGGCCTCCTACAGCCCTTCCTGGGATTCCTTTCCAAGCTCTATTTCCACATATTAAAAATATGTTGTCTAATAATCCAATAGCAGTGCTTCCAGGATAAATTGGTTGAGGCAAGGTGTGATTACACCAGGCAGAAGCATTGGCATAAATTCTTGTACCTGAGACAACAAGGCCAAATCTTTTCTTGGCAGAGTTTCTGCCAGTATAATTTAGGAAGAAACACGCAAAAGACTGCATGGATCCAAAAATGTCCAATTCCTGAGGCTGCATAGGAAGAGGAGGAAAGTTTAAAACTTTATTTACCCCTAAAAAGCTCTCGTTAGAAAAATACCATCCAGCTGGCTCATCAGCCTTTTTATGCCAACTTTCATTGTACCACCACACTGGCTCAATTCGACCTGGGGCAGTACAATCTTTCTGAGCTGTCAAATTAAACAAAAAATCCCATTCAGTTTTCTCCAAAGGTATGGCTACTAAGCAAGTTTGGAAAGGATCACCAGGGGAGGTCATGGATAGGCACAATGTAGATTGGTTTAAAGCTTCAGCTAGCATAATCCAAACATTATGTTCTGGAAGGGGTGGCATTATAACCACTCCTCCATCATCAAGGCTGAGTCTTACAAGTAGGATCAGCTTGAGGAGGCCAACCAGGTTCCCAAAAATATCTATACAAAGGTAAGCCATAATCTTGTGCCCATATAAATTTTAAAATTATACAATCACCAAAAGAACAGCACAAAGGATAACACTGTGGGCAATCCCGGTGTCGGTGCTCCGATGCACTATACCACTTGCTCTGATACCTAAAGCATGAACACAAAGTCCATGTGTGGACATGATTTTCTGAACCTGAGAGAGTTTTAGGCTCTCAGGGGCTGATCTGTTTCCCACGAGAAAGTCTTTTGGGAAACCTTTCTCTCTCAAGGACTGTTTTGTAAATAAGGCTTTGGTTCTCAAAATAATGACACAGATGTTTTGAGAGTATTTTTCTCTTGTCCCACCAATGAGAGGAGGGAGGTGTTGTTCCTTGTACCAATCAGATAACCTGTATTGGAACACCTTATAAAAAAGGTTGAAAACCCCAAAATAAAGGCTTTTTGCCTCCTGAAAATAAACCTCATCTGCTTGTGATAAGAACCCTCGTTTCATACTTTGTGTTCACTAGCGACATCCATGCCTGGTGGGAATAATTTCTGCAAATAAAACAAGGAATAGGGTTGTTTTCAAGGCTAAGTCCAAATCTTCTTTTGCTCTGCTTCTGCTGCTGTTCACGTATGGAGGCTTGTTGTGCAATTAAAGCTTCTACTATCTCTGGGATGAGCTGGTCATGCAGTTTGCAAAGTGGGGAGAGGTTGATGAATCCCCTTGGGTCAGGTAGGAGCTGGCTTGGGTGACCGCGGGATCTTGGTGGATGCAGACTCTGCTATTGGGGAAGGCAAAGCCGGGGGTGAAGTGCCAGGGTGATCAGGATCCTCAGGAGAGGTGTTCAAAGATTCTCTGAAAAGTTTAATGTTTTTGGCCGGGATCCACCTTGGGCTGTTTTCTGTGGAGACACAAGCAAAACCTCTTCCCCATGTAACAAGGGGATAAGGTCCCATGATCTTACCTGTTTCTAGGTCCTTAATAAGGACTGGGGCCTTTTGTTTAACTTCAAGCTGAGAGTTATTGGCAAAGTGCCTTACAACTGGGGGATTAGGATCCATTAGGGAACAATTAAAAAAATTAAAGACATACAATGCCTTCTGTAATCATTCTGCCAGATTAGCATTTTCCATTCCCCCTTTCTATTGTAACAAAAGACACTTAAATGAAGCATGGGCCTATTTGATTATAGTTTGGCCCCTTGAAGAATGGGGAATCCTGGTTTTATGTGTCACCCCCCAGAGGGCAAAAAAATTTGCAACTTGCTGGGAGATGTAGGCTGGGCCATTATCAGTTTTAACTTGTGAGGGAATTCCCAGGACTGAAAAAGCACTTGTAAAATTATGGCAAATGTCTTTTGCTGATTTTCCTGTATGACAGGATGCAAACAAGGCACCTGAAAAAGTATCTATGGAGGAGTAAATAAATTTAAGTTGGCCAAATTCTGGAAAATTAGTAACATCTGTTTGCCAAATTTGAAGTCTTTGGAGTCCTATAGGGTTAATATGGATGCTAACTCTGAAACAGAGTGCCTGTAGAAATTGCAGGCCACATAGCTTTCTCAGTCTTGCCTGAGAAAGTGGCCTGAGAATTCATGGGGAGGAATTAAAACAATCCTCAGAGACAGAAAACAGCCTTGCAGGTGCTGTTTGTCTGTTCCTTGTTTTCTTGCAGGAGAAGGTCGAGGGGTGGTGAGCCCCACTGACCAGTGATGGTGATGTGTTAGTTTACTAGCCAATAAGAGTTTCTTTTCTGTACTTTCCACGTATCGGTCTATAAAAAAGATCTGAAGCAATAAACTGAGAGAAATTCTCCTGATCGACTCCTGAGAGAGTCTGTGTCGTTCTTCTCGCCGTTCCTAATAGAGCGACAGGTTAACACCTCTGGCAACAGAAGGGAAGGAGTGCCTTTGACAGTCTGGTCATACAACCACAATGCTAGCAGCTTGGTGGCTAGTCAAGTCAAAGGAGAGCGCTAATGCTGCTGCATTCTGATGAAAAAAGGAGTGACTGAGTTTTGCTTGGGCGAAGCAATCAGGTAACACCTGAACAGGTAACGCAAGCAAGTCTGTTTGGCGATTCCCTTCTGCAATAAAACCAGGAAAAGTAGTGTGAGAACGAACATGCATTACAAAGTATGGCTTCTGTCTGTTACCTAAAAGAAAAACAAGTTGTTGTAACCATTGAAATAGTTCATTGTTGGGCACATCTTTTAGTACAGCAGCTTCAGCCCTCTCAACAAGTCCTGCAACATAAGCAGTGTGCTATTAAGTTAAAAGGGGTAACAAATCGCTGAAAGGCTCAAACAACAGCTGCCAATTCACCAATCTGAGGAAAACCTGAAACAGTGGTGATATCTGAATCCCATCGGTTAACATCTGTGTTCCACCAGAACATCGCTGACTTGCGGGTGTGGCCAGATACATCTGTGAAGACAATTAAAGCTTGTAACAAAACCTTGCTTCTCCTGGGTTGCATTAGATTAAAATTGGCTGCCATGAGCTTGTGCTTTGGGGGATGTGTAGAAAGTTGTCCAGGAAAATCAGTGAGGGCCATTTGAAATACTTGTGATTGCTGCAGGAGCCACTGTAAATAAACAGCAGTAATAGACAAACTGATCAAACAAAAATCCACACCTGTGTTATAAATGCAAAGGCAAATTCAGGATAAAAATAAAAAGAGAAATTTATTAATAAACAACAAAGAACAAACAACGAGAAAAAACCACAATAAAACGGTCAGCGCAGCGCTGGGTGGACCGGGTCTACACCAGTGGTGTAGGATTCCCAAATCCACGTTTGAGTGTTCTCAAGCCTGGGGTTTTATAGAGATTTTATGTCCTCAGGCTAGAATTCCAAGCAGGCTCCATTCACCAAGTGTCCTTGATTGTCTGGTGAATGGATTTCCTGGCATGGAAAAATAGAGCTAACAAGTGTCCGGACAGGATCTCCTCATATGCAAAGAGATTCTGTATGTATTTCAATTTGTGTCATCTAGGCAGAGTGGTGTGATCCGGGCTGGTGCCGATGGATATCTCGGCGGAGCCTTCCCCTTTGTTTCTTTTGATTGCGTCTCCAACACCGGTTTGACAGGTGGGGTGTTCAGGTCTGGCGACGTCTACCTTCTTGGGACTTGTCTTTTTGTCGACCTGATTGTTCCCCAACAGAGGTTTGCAGGGCGTTGTTCAGGTCCGGAGATGGATATCTCCTCTGAGCCAGCTCTTTTGTCCTCTTGATGGCCCTCGTCCTGTCTATTTTCTGAGCTGATGTTCGTTATCTGGGTGTTGGTTGCAATCTGTTACCTCTCGGAGGGAACTCCCAACCAGACCCGGAGAAGGATTTTTTTTACATTTTGGATTTTATATCATTACAACACATACATATCTTATTTATACTTTTTACGAATTTTTATTTACAGATTAATTTATTACACCTGCAAGTGTGGTAAGTCTCTGTCTTGCTTTTACAATGAGCAAGGCAAACATTTCATGCTGGGTGATTATAGTTTTAGATGTGGTCTGGCCAAAAATACACTCTATGATCAGCAAGGGGTCTGGAACATTAGGGTCCCATTGGCAAATTAAAGCATGGGGTTGCTTAGCAGGATTCAGGATTATTAAAGAAAAAGCCAACTCTGGGGCCCATTGGGCTGCTTGCTGATTTGAGATCGCATCAGCTACCTTTTGCAGTGCTTGGCAAGCTTCTACTGCAAGCCACCAAGGCGACAGGAGATCTGGTTCTGCTTTTAACAGAGCAAACAAAGGGCTCAAGTACGCATTTGAAATTCCTAACAGAGGGTGGACCCAATTAATTGTTCTCAAAAGTTTTTGAGCATCATGTAAAGAACGAATGTCTATGAATTTGTACAGGCTGAGAGGAAATACTTTGAGTCTTTATGTGCCAGCCAAGGTATTTCCAAGGGGGTTGACACTGGATTTTTTGAGGAGTACCACAGTCCTGTTTCAGTTACAGCAGCAATGACAAGGGCTAAGGCTTCCTCCATTGCTATTTTTAAAATCCTCCTGCTCCCCTGAGACTGCAGTCCGCTCAGCCGGGGTCCAGAGAAGAGGGGAGTTTATATATAGCAAGGACTAGGGATAAAAACGAGGCACTTTTTTGGAGTCCCGGCTTTAATCAGAAGATGTTCAGGGCAGGAAAAGAGGAAATGAGTGAAACAGAGAAATTAAGAATTAGAAAGAAATGCTTGACTAAAAGGAGTGTCTGACAAAAACCATACCCTGACACCCTAATCCACAAGAACAGGAAAAAGAGTCAGACTGCAAGATGAGATAAGGAGCTGGAATACACAAACAAGATGCAAAGACAAAGGCACCACAGGATAAAGGAGATTTCTCGGACCCTAAGCCAGAAGAAATGGATTTGAAGTCCCAAAAGGCAGCCAAAGAACTGAAAGGGGCATGGAGCTAATTGTAATATGAAGTGAAGACAGGTGGGGTTAGGAAATTAATATGTATTAGGCATATCGTGTAAATCTAGTCTGTAAATGATAAAAAGGGAAAACCCAATCAAAAAGGGGTGCATACTTTTGGAGGAGATATCCCCATGCACCTCAGCGCTGAATAAATTCATACCTGCTCTTAAAACTGCTCTGCTAGTTATAGAGTCCCTTTATTCTGAACATCATTTTGGCGAGCCAGGTAGGAGGGTCTATGTCTGGCTGCGGGAGCGGCCGAAGAACGGATTCCCTGGTGCGCCCCCAGGACTTTCCGGAAGGGACCCTGAGCCTCGGTTCGCTCACCGCGGGGACAGACAACAACCTGCCGGCCTGCAGATAAAGGTATGAATTAAATATCAAGGGGAGGGCTGCTGGTAAACCGAACAGAGATGTCTGTTGTACAGCACAGTCCCGGTGGGCTTGCAAGCACCCGGCCAGGAGGGGCCGGAGACAGAGGGAAAGGGATTGATCCTGGCTGATAGCGCGGCCAACGTGGGGGGGTTCTCGCTGAGCTGATAGAGCAGCCCGCTAGCGACTCTGGGGGTGAGTCGAGCGAACCCTTATTTTGTGTGAATGCTAAGTCTGAACACGTTGAGTCACTGAGTGTGTTTGGTGTGTGAATGAGGGAGTGTGACGCACCAGAGGTGCGGAGCGAGTGTGGAGCTCTATCCGCGGTTCCGACCTTGGGCGACTAAGTCAGCCGGAGAAAAGCGAAGCGACTGGAGTCAGTGTGGAGCAAACCCAAGTGTAAATGAGGAGTGTTGTGCTTGAGTGCGAAGTGGTTAATATTTGTTTTAACCGTGTGTAGACGCTGGTATTGTTGCTTTAATAGCCATCAGGGCATATGCTTCACGTGCAAAGTGAAAACTTTGAAGTTTGTGTGTGAAAAGTCACATTAGGTGCCCACTAATTGCAATTGTGTGTGAGAAGAATACTGGGAAGAGGCAGTGGAATTGTGTGAGGAAAAGTTTGGGTGGAAACGGGACAGGACAAGAAAGGGAAACAATGGACACTGGACAAAGTAAAGAAATCCCTAAAGCAAGTCCGCTAGGTTGTATTCTTGCACATTGGAAAAATATTGCTGGACGTGGAGGAACTGAGAACAAGAAGGATTTAATCAAATTCTGTAAGGACTGGTGGCCACTATATAAATTAGATGAGGGAGTGAAGTGGCCACCTAGTGGAACCTTGGACTATAACACGCTATTGCAACTCATGCTCTTTCTTAGGAGGGAAGGGAAATGGGCAAAGGTAACATATGCTGATATGTTTTTCTCCCTTCGAAATCACCCCGAATGGCAGAGGGACTGTGGGATCAGGGCTCCTTCTGACCCTCTGGTATTGGCCCTGGAGAAGGAGAATAAGACTAAGAGGGGGAGGCTTAAGCGGTGTTGTTTAGTGTGTAGCATAGGGCAAAGATGCACGAAATCAGATAAAGTTTATCAGACTGTGACCCAAGAACAAGATCTGGCAGATGATTTGCTTAAGCCTCCCCACATAAGACCAGAAAGGGAGGAGGATGAAGATGTGGACTCAGGGGATGTAGGCACCCTTCCGATTGCACACCGCACTAGACAACAGACACACATATTACAGGCACTGCTGCGTGAGGCAATGGGACCAGAGAGAGGAGTGGTATTGGTTAAAGTTCCCTTCTCCACAATCGATTTGGAGGCATGGGAGAAGGTTGCTAAAAATTACCGCAATGATCCAGTTAACACAGTCTGTGATATATAATAAAACAACACAATCCAGACTGGAGTGATATGCAATTATTATTAGATGCACTGACCGAGACAGAAAAACAATTAATTATAAAAATGGCAGGGAATCTGGCAGAAGATTATTATAAAACCCAAAAATTGGATGTGAAAGATTATTTCCCACTCCAAAACCCACAGTGGGATCCAAACAGATTAGCAGAATTAAAAAAACTAGAAAGCTACCAGGAGTGGATCACAAAGGGGATGGAAAGAGCCATCCCCAAAACTATAAATTGCAAAAACTATATGCAATCAAGCAGGGGCCCTCTGAGTCGCCATCCGAATTCCTCGAAAAATTAAGAGACGCCATGCGCCATCACACATCACTGGACCCTGGGTCTGAAGTAGGGATACAGCAGTTAGTTAATTTATTCCTGAGGCAGTCTACGGGTGACATAAGGCGTAAACTCCAAAAGCTTCGGGGGGCAGATGGGAGGAACTTAGAGACTTTGTTAGATGAGGCGTGGAGAGTTTTTAGTAACCGGGAAGAAGGATATAAACAAGGAATGAGGAAGTTTGTATCTGTTGTAAGTGAGGGAGAGAGAGGAAAACGTGGACATGGATCATACAGACAAAGCCCGTCCTGACTGGGCAGAGACCAGTGTGCGATCTGTAAGAAATATGGTCACTAGAAAAGTCAGTGCCCAGAGCGGAGACGGGGTGGATTCCAGAAAAAGGGAGACCGGGAAAAAGGGAAAATGATTGCATATGAAGATTGAAGAGGACCAGTAGATCTCACCCCAGAAGATCCACTGGTTATAAAATTGAAACTGGGAGAAAGAGGGAAAGAGGTGGAATTTCTGGTTGACACGGGGGCAACATATTCAGCCTTGAATAAGACTTTGGCACCTGTGGAGAAGGATTATGTTACAGTAATAGGAGCAACTGGTCAACCTGAAAAAGCATATTTTTGCAAGCCATTAAAGTATAAGCTTGGAAAGCAATGGGGTATTCATAAATTCCTATATCTGCCCAGATCCCCGAGACATCTGTTGGGTAGAGACTTGTTAGAACAATTACAAGTAACTATTAAATTTAAAAATAGAGAGGATATTCTGGAGGTAAATGATGGAAAGTACATAGAGGCATTGAGTCTAATGTTGACAGCCGTCCACACAGAGGGGGAAATTAGTGAAGAAATAATAAATCAAGTATTTCCTGGAGTGTGGGCCTCCAATGTACCAGGGAGAGCGAAAAATGCACTTCCAATATTAATCAAACTCAAGGAAAGAAGACAACCAGTTAGAATTAAACAGTACCCCCTGAAAAAGGAAGATAGGGAAGGAATTAGTCCCATAATTGAAAACTTTTTGCAGTTAGGCTTGTTAAAAGAGTGCCCATCTGAGTTCAATACTCCCATTTTGCCAGTCCGAAAACCTGATGGGTCATACCAGATAGTACAAGATCTAAGGGCTGTTAACAAAATAACTGAAGATCTCTATCCTGTAGTCGCAAATCCATACTTTACTAACGTGCCTGACACCCGAGCTAACTTAGTTTACTGTTTTAGACTTGAAAGATGCCTTCTTTTGCCTCCCTATCCATGAGGACAGCCAGAAAATTTTTGCATTTGAATGGGAAAACCCCAAAAGTGGGCGCAAATCCCAGCTCACCTGGACTGTGTTGCCTCAAAGATTTAAAAACTCTCCTACTCTGAAGAGCAACTTGCCAAGGATCTGTAATCCTGGGAGGCTCCCCCAGAAGAAGGAAAGATATTGCAGTACGTGGATGACATCCTCATAGCCACCCGGACAAAAGAGGCATGCATAGCCTGAACTGTAAACCTGCTAAACTTTCTGAGACTTCAGGGATACAGGGTATCAAAGAAAAAGGCCCAGGTAGTGAAGCCAAAGGTAATTTATCTGGGTTATGAAATCAGTGCTGGACAGCGGACTCTAGGGCAAGATTCCAAAGAAGCGATATGCCAAACCCCAAAACCTCAAACAGTGAAGGAGCTGTGAACATTCTTAGGAATGACAGGATAGTGCAAACTATGGATACACAGCTATGGGTTGCTTGTGAAACCTCTGTATGGGCTCATAACAAACGGGAACAGAGACCTCCAGTGGACAAAAGAGGCCACACAAGCCTTCCACCAGCTGAAGAATGCCCTAATGTCGGCTCCAGCGCTTGGACTCCTGGATGTAAGTAAACCGTTCTTCCTGTTTTCCCATGAGAAGCAAGGAATTGCCCTGGGAATACTGGCCCAGGACTTGAGTCCGTACCGAAGAGCAGTTGCTTACTTCTCCAAACAACTAGACGCAACAGCCAAGGGATGGCAAAGATGCCTTAGAGCTGTTGCTGCAGGGGTGCTGAATATTCAGGAAGCACGCAAATTCACCCTAGGTCAGAAGATGACTGTATTGGTGTCTCACACAGTGTCTGCAGTCCTAGAAGTAAAGGGCGGGCACTAGCTTTCTCCACAAAGGTTCCTGAAATATCAAGCCATCATGGTAGAACAAGATGATGTAGAGATAGTTGTAACTAACATTATCAACCCAGCTTCTTTTCTCAGTGAGAATCAAGGGGAGCCGGTGCACCACGACTGCCTGGAGACTATCAAAGCCTCCTACTCCAGCCACCCAGACCTGAAAGACACCCTGCTGGATGATGCAGAAACCTAGTTCACTGATGGGAGCAGCTACATCATCAATGGAAAGCGACACGCCAGGTATGCAGTTACCACCTGCAAAGAGGTAATAGAATCTGGACCCTTGCCAACAGATACCTCTGCACAAAAGGCAGAGATCATCGCTCTAACCCGTGCCCTGGAGATTGCAAAGGGAAGGAAAATAAACATCTATACAGACTCAAGATATGCATTTAGGGTTGTACATGCACATGGAGCCATCTAGAAAGAAAGGGGACTGTTAAACTCACAAGGGAAAAACATCAAACATGCGCAGGAGATATTGTGGCTACTGGAAGCAGTCCAGCTACCTGAGCAAGTAGCAATTATGCACATTAAGGCACACCAGAAGATGAGCTCAGAATTGGAAGAAAGGAACGAGCTGGCGGACAGAGAGGCAAAAGAAGCAGCAAAAGGTGAGATAACAATTGAGAGAGCCTTAATTCCTGATGGGCAGATCTCCCTTGAAGGTAAGCCAGTATATACTAGAAAAGATAGAAAACTAATTCAAGATCAAGGGGGAAAATATAACCAAGAGGGATGAGGTATTACTGCAGAAGGGACAATAGTCATCCCTTCTCATTTGTTATGGTCACTAGTAAGAGAAAAGCACCAGAAAACACACTGGGGAATAGATGCCCTGTATAGCTATCTAATTGAAAAGATTACTGCCAGAAATTTATACTCTACTATCATTCAGGTAACTTGGCAGTGTGACATTTGCCTCCAGACTAAACCTAAGAATACCCCCAAACCAAATCTCGGTCAAATTAGAAAAGGCCATGGGCCTGGACAACAATGGCAAATTGACTTCTCAGAACTCCCAAGAAAAGGGGGGTATCGATATTTGCTAGTTTTAACAGATACCTTTTCAGGGTGGCCAGAGGCTTTTCCCACCAAGACTGCCAAAGCCTGGGAGGTAACCAAGGTATTGCTACAAGAAGTAATACCACGCTTTGGGGTTCCAGCCACAATATCTTCAGATAGGGGGGCACATTTTATCTCAAAAATAGTACAACAAATCAGTCGACATCTGGAGATAGATTGGGAGCTCCATACCCCTTATCTCCCCCAGTCAAGTGGCCAAGTAGAAAAAAATGAATCATTTAATTAAACAGCAAATTGTGAGGCTGAGACAAGAAGCTAATTTACCTTAGCCCCAATCTCTCCCACTGGCATTGATGCGGATCCGAACCAAGCCCGGAGCCAAAGAAAAACTAAGTCCCTTTGAAATGCTTTATGGGAGACTATATGGTGTGCAAAAGAGATTGTCTATCCAAGTGGGGGAGGAGAGGCTGACTGCCTATATGATAGCCTGTGGACTCTGTGTCTAAGTCTGAAACAGAGAGCCTGTAGAAATTACAGGCTACATAGCTTCTCAGTCCTGCCTGAGAGCTAGCCTGAGAAATTCATGGGAGGATTTGAAAACAATCCTCAGAGACAGAAAACAGCCGTGCCAGGTGCTGTTTGTCTGTCCCTCGTTTTCTTTGCAAGAGAAAGTCAGAGGGTGTTGTGTCCCACTGACCAATGATGGTGATGTAGCAGTTTACTAACCAATAAGAGTTTCCTTTCTATACTTTCCACAGATCAGTCTATAAAACAAGGCTGAAGCAATAAACTAAGGAATTCTCCTGTTCTGACTCCATGAGAGTCTGTGTCATCTCTTCCCAGCCGTTCCTTAATAGAGCAACAATAGCCCTAGGCAAACAGCTCAAAGCAATTGAGAAACATATGGCTGGAACCCAGAGCAGAGGGCTGGATGGGTCAGTGCATGACATACAGCCTGGAGATTATGTGTATGTTAAGTCTCTTACAGAAAAACTTTAGAACCACAGTGAGAAGGACCGTTCCAGGTGATCCTCATCACCTTCACTGCAGTTAAGATCAAGGAACAGAGCGCCTGGATTCACCATTCTCGAGTGAAGAAGGCTCCAGAAGCCCCTTGGAAAGTAACACTGGCTGACAATAAACTGAAACTACAACTTACTAGAGCAAAATGAGTACATTGCAGTTGGGAGCATTCCATGAAAACCTAGTCAATAAAGCCAGTCTGTTTGTTTTACTTGTAACCACAAGTGTAATTCAAGAACTGGAAAGCACCTCTAGCCAGAAAAATGCTGAATGGCCTTGGTCCCAAGCTTTCATTCAATCCACTGGATTCATGGGAAAACACTGATATAAGAGATTTAAACCTATCAACTGTAGTTATGCATGAAAACCAGATATATAAAAAGCAAAAATGGCAAAAACAAAGGTTATGAACCCTTCAAGAGACTATCAGAGAAGTAATCAGGATAAGATGCCGGATGATTAATGGGACTAACTATGAAAAGGCAGTTCATATTAGTGTTTCAGCTTCTCCTACAGGCAAGCACTGAGAAGTTTGTGACCGTTTAAATAAATTGTATTGTTAGTATTTTTACATTAGTACAAACAGTGGATGTGGTCTGCCTCTAGGGTCGTGGGGATAAAGAGCTAACATTCAAATTTAGAATGAAAGCCATGCCTATTGCAACGACCAAATCAACTGTAACCCAAGCTCAGACCACACCATCTAAAGTTAAACCTAAGATTGAACCTAAAATTTATGAAGTTGGTCCATATGTAATAAGGAATACAAGACAACAACAACTGTTATTTAATCCAGAGTGGTCTCTCAAGCGTATTGAATTACTAATGCAAACTAACATCTCTGAGATTCAGACAGCCTGCTCCTCTTTCCTAAAGACATCATCTGAGGGCTGGGCAACATGGTTACAAAAGCAGATAAACTTCAGAGGCAAAATGAGAAGAGACTTAACAGGAATATTAAGAACAAGGTTAAGAGTACTAAATGGAATTAATTCAGAAATATTAATGAATAAATTAGCTGCTGCAACAAGTGATTTGACGAAACTAAAACAGCCCCTACAATCCTCTTTATTAGCACTAGAAACTAACCAATGGGACATTTCTAAAATATTACCAAGGTGGAAAGAGGCTGGGGACCAAGACCACAAGCTAATAATAAAAGCACTAAATATTGCCCAAAATAATGTGTCATTAGCCCTTAGCTGCATACAAGCACAATTATTGATGCAATCAATAGTTGCTTCAGTAATAAGAGAAAGAAGTGAAGGTGCTTTTCCAATTGAAATTAGGAAAATTGTCTGGGACAATGCAAACAATTTAGAAAGAAAACTTCAGTCTTAGTGGACTCTGATAAATTTTACTTATGACCCTACCAACGAAATAGCTACTGCCTTTGTGCTGACTATATGCAATGCCACAATTTACAATATCCACCCTATTATTGCATTAAGATTAAATCATGAAGGGGCAGTTCTCTACCCCTCAGAGCATAGAGCATGGGCCCGGTTGATGAATGGGGGGTGGCAAACTGTGAATTTAGAATCTTGTGTTACCCGGGAACAACAAGAGTTTATCTGTGAGGCTAACACGATTGATGCACAAGACATATGTTTAGACACTGAGCAAAGCATCTGCCACTTTGAGATTCATCCTGATACTAGTCAGAAGAGTGTGCTTGTATATATTGGCCTAGGCTGTGTATGTCTAAGAACTGTGTGTGTTTCTGTAGAAATAGATGATAACAATGTAAATTTGCCTATTAAAAACCATTCTAACTTTTGTATTTGTAATTTTGTTAAAATTGTAGGGTGTGATTTTTTATATTCAGCACCGGTTACATCCCACCAGTTGATAAGATCTAACTATACAATATACCATAAATTATCACCTACACCCATTAGAATGAACCTGACATTAGTAAGACAGCTAATGAACCACCAAAATTTGGCAAAAATCCTGAAAGAGATACAGGAAAACGGGCAAAAGACTCTGATTACTGTCTATCATGATACAAAGGAAATAAGCAAAGTATTACAAAGAGTAAACCAAGACACAAATCATCACTGGTGGGATGCACTCTTTAGATGGTCACCAACTGCAACTGGAATTTTGAACACACTTTGCCACCCTATCATTATAATATTGGCATTAGTAAGTATAAGTCTGGTGCTATCGATTGCAATGCTTGTTTGGAACTAGAAGATGTTAAAACGGATAGCAGTACTAACTTCCCTAGCAGCAGCATATGGTAATGCAATGAGGGATACATACCGAGGAGAGCAAGCTGTAGAGGTAGACTGAAAAATAAAAGGCATTAGTATTGCTAAGTAAAAGAATTTACTGATTTTCTATAAAAGGGGGGACTGAAACAGAGAAATTAAGAATTAGAAAGAAATGCTTGACTAAAAGGGGTGTCTGACAAAAACCATACCCTGACACCCTAATCCACAAGAACAGGAAAAAGAGTCAGACTGCAAGATGAGATAAGGAGCTGGAATACACAAACAAGATGCAAAGACAAAGGCACCACAGGATAAAGGAGATTTCTCGGACCCTAAGCCAGAAGAAATGGATTTGAAGTCCCAAAAGGCAGCCAAAGAACTGAAAGGGGCATGGAGCTAATTGTAATATGAAGTGAAGACAGGTGGGGTTAGGAAATTAATATGTATTAGGCATATCGTGTAAATCTAGTCTGTAAATGATAAAAAGGGAAAACCCAATCAAAAAGGGGTGCATACTTTTGGAGGAGATATCCCCATGCACCTCAGCACTGAATAAATTCATACCTGCTCTTATAACTGCTCTGCTAGTTTTAGAGTCCTTTTATTCCGAACATCAATGAGGAAGAATCATGTCTTGCATTGCCTTTTCAACCGAGGGAGAAGGGGGTAGGGAGAACATGATAAAACCAATAGGAGAAAACTACAAGGGAGGAGTCGGGGGGGGGGGGAAGGAAATAACACACTATAGATCAGGGGGAGAGCCCCCAGGAATATACCATGTATCTTAACACAATGCAGCACCTCACCTTTTTCATTATATAAAATTAAAAGCAGGGCTTTGGGCTTATCCTGATACAGAACACTAGTTTGTCCACCACTCGTGATTGGTGGGCCAGTTAGGTTGCTTTCAGTTCGTTAGTTCTATGTGGATGACTTCTGAAGTAGTGGGGATTAAACTGCTGAGGGCTTTTAAAATCAAGCAACAAATAATCCCGAATGCTAGAAATATCAGGAACAGACAACAAAAAACAACATGATTGTTTTAACTATCAAAATCCACCATCCCATGAGTCCCCAGCCTTTGAACAGTTCATTAAACCTGTCCTTGGATTCTTTCTTCACTTGTCCAACCAAGTTTTTCATCTCTTGGAGGGCTACATGGACGTTGGGAGCTTTCGAGGTCAGGTTTAGGCAGCAAAGACCTTCAAATTCCTGTCATTCATGTCCATGCAACAGCAGAAGGATATCTATGGCCGCCCAGTTCTGGAGTGTAGCCTGCCTGGTGATCTCATCTTCTAGGAGGGAGCTGAGGGCGGTGGATGCTAAATGTTATGAATGCACTCAAGAGAATGATATGGTTCAATCAAAGAAAAGTTTTATTAATTACAGCAAGCAAGCAATAAGCAAAAGATCAGCGCTGGGTGACAGGGGAGAAGGGGAGTTCCCTCTCCGCGAAACCGTCGCGCCGCTAATTTCGGTGTTCCCCCTTTTAAGCTATCCAGCTTCCGGGTTATGTGTCCTTTCTTGGATGTCTCTGTGCATGTCTCTCCGGCTGTTCGGAGGTCTTTTCCTGCCTCCTGGTGGTCGCGATATGAAGATCCAGAGTTTTACTCAGTCCTCCCTTTGACCTTTTCTTGTTGCTATATTTTATATATTAGTAAAGGCCTGTATGCACAAACCAGCCTTTGAAATAAGTCGTGATATTAAGGGCTAAAGTCCTTGAAACCTTCATGCAGAAGAGAGAGTAAAGTAAAACAATATCCCTGTGTGTAAGAGAAAAAATGTAAACTGTGTGTGTTAGCCAATAGTAGCTCGTTCTGCTCGCAGACCCTGTAGAACCCTATAAAGGTGTGCTAAAGATAGAAATAAACTGGCATTCACAATTACTTCTGTGAAGAGTGGTGAACAGCTCGGGGGTCTTCTCAATATTTGGCGCTTCGACCAGAGACACCCTGCGGGCAGAAGGACTCTGGAGTCATCGGAGTGGATCTGGGCATTAATCGTCGAGGGCTTGGATCGGCACCAAATAGGCAGCCTGAGCGCGGTGAGACGCGGAGCGGTTAGACGTGGAAGTAGGGCTGCTGGGGGGGGGCCCAGAGGCAAGGGCGTAGTAGAAGGGTCGCAACCTTCCCTCTTGCGGGTGCTGTCAGCATGGATGTGGATTTGCGGCAGTAAATCAACTGCTTCTCAGCATCCTCGTTAAACGAGGCGAAGCAGCCCAGGAAAGGGACCTGGATATGCTCATTATATGGGCTAATTGTCTTGAGCATTTGCAGTGCTCACTGCTTCTTGCGGGGCAAGAACGGACTGATATATCGGCTCTGATATGGGAAACGGCAATTACGGAAAAGAGCAAGGACACTGTGTTTCTCGGTCGAACTTGGCAGATTCTAATTAATACCCTAAAAAACCAGAAAAGTGAGATATGCTGAGGATGTGAGCCCTGTAATTCTACCTGCGTCACAGCGGCAGATGCCTTTACCTCCCACTGCTGGGAAAGCACTCCTATCTATATTGCCCATGGAGAGAGGGAGAGAGAGTTAGGGGAAAAGAAAATAATGAGAAAAAAGTTCCACAGGGAACGCTGAAACAACGAACAGAATCTGTTCAGTTATGGCAGGATGTGATACATCCAGAAATATTTGCTTCATTTTTGGAGTCACTTTTAGCACTACAATCTTATTTAAGTTCCATCTTTACCACCCTGGAAGAAAAGAAGCCAGATTTAGACTGGTTTCCACCCGAACCAGGAAGACATGAGGGAGCGAGGTGAGCGCAAAGAACAAAGGTATCCTGGGGGTAGAAGCAGCGCAAGAAAAGTTCCAAGGCCACTCTGAACAATTACAGAAACAACTGAGCAGAAACAGGTGGCTCAGACAGCCTCAAAGAGAGACAAACTAGTCAAAAAATCTCAAACTATATGGTATCTAGTTCAAAATTCATCCTTGTAATTAGAAGCTGATAAGCTGCCATGATCGCTGTTGTTAGCACCTGGCCGTGAGAGACTTTTCGTGTAAAATCGCCTGCTTTTGCAAAAGTATGCCTTTTTTCCTCTATCAGCAAACAACAAGAGAGATTGAGAGAAAAACTGCATTTGTTAAAGTTAACTTTGTGAGGCTTTTTTTTTTCTTTCTCTCCGTTTTTCCTCGCTGCGAGAGTATGTGGAGAATGTGAAGAAAGATAAGAGCAGAGCTGCAGCAGCGGCGGGGCGGGCGGTTGACCCCCCCGCTCCCTCTCTCGGGGGGGGGCACTGGGATGGTGCCTGGTTTGTTGCAGTCATGATTTACTGGGTTTTCAAAATGCTTTTATATACCATTGTAGAGTTAATTTTGTGTTTTAAGTAATTATGAGTTTATGCAATTGCAGTTTTTAGAGTTTTATTAGAGAAGTTATTGTGGTTCTTTGGAGGTTTGGAAAAAAAAAAAAAAAAAAAAAAAAAGGAAAAAAGTGCTTAACAGAAGTTGCCTTGCAATAATTGGTTTTAGAACCCAAGGTTAAAATATGGTGTGATTTATAGCTTTTAGGAAAACCTTCTTCCAATTAATGTTATCTACAGAAGAGATTTGTGGTTTAAAAAATAATTAGTCAAGAGAATTTTACTGTATAAGACAAAGTTAAGTTAAAGTATATATTATCCATTTGCTCGTTTTTTCCACAATTTTAATAAGGAATTTATGTTATTGTTATATTGTGTTTAAAAGGTATATATTAAACTTTTAGTTGCTTTTTTGTAGTAACAGAATAAGATTAAGTTATGTTTTCATTTAATATAGATTAAGTGTTAATAGAATTAAGGATAGTCAAGTTTTATAATGTTTAGGCTTGAATGCTTTTAAGTTAAGTTTCCTAACTTAGATGTGGATGCTAGCTTTGGAGCAGGCTGTAGGCCCATGGCCTGACAGGCCTGCCTGAGAAGCTAGCCTGGGAAATTCATGGGAGGATTCAAAACAATCCTCAAAGACACAAAACAGCCTGCAGGTGCTGTTTTCTGATTCCCGTGTTTTCCTTACAGGAGAAGGTCAGGGGGTGGTAAACCCCACTGACCAATGATGGTAATGTAGTATTTTACTAACCAATAAGAGTTTCCTTTCTGTACTCTTCACGAACTAGTCTATATAACATGGCTGTAACAATAAACTAGAGATTCTCTTCTGTTCTGACTCCTTTGAGAGTCCGTGTCGTTCTTCCTGCCGTTCCCAATTAGAACGACATCTGGTGACCCCTCGTGATGAAGGACCGACCCTCCGAGGTCTGGTAACTCGACGTGATATGCAGCCGACCCCCGAGGTCAGAAAACAACCGACGTGAAGACATCTGCTAATCCCCTGAGGGTAAGCAGCGAGCGGGAAAAACACCGGCCCTTCCCCCTAGAGGGGAAAGTGGAATTCTCCCGGGCTTTCCAAGAGGAAGCTGGTTTTTAACCAACGGGATAGTGGAGCCTGCCGGAGAGCGGGCTTGGAACGGCTATCTTGGTGAAGCAGAGCTTGAAATCCCGGGTCCAAGCCGATAGCGTTTGCATAATTGCATTCGCGGAGCCGCCAAGATAAAAAAAAAGTTTTCATAATGGAGAACTGTGATTTAGCTGATAAGCAACTTGTCAGCTTTGCATGGCAAGACGCCTTGCTGAGCATGGGACTCTGTATTCCTGAAGAAGATATACGCGCTTTGTTCCACTGGGTGAAAGCGCAGGAGTTTGCTGTGACTGTGAATGATGTGTTTAACCTTGAGATTTGGTGGTCAGTGGGAGACCACCTGTGGACTAAGCTGGCTATGAGAGATACCAGTGCGTGCAGCTTAGCAGCAACTTGGGGAGTGATTTTTAAGGCACTGGAACAGTGCCAACCTAAAAACAGTGAAACCGAACTGTGTAGCAGTCCTTCAGCTCTGCCCAGACCCTTAAAGAACTTTAGCAGCGGGCAAGAGCAGTCCGTGAGCCGGAGATCTTCCTCTCCAGAAAAATTTAAGCGCCCGCTGTCCGCAGAGCTCAGTGCGCAAGTTTTACCAGCAGAAAAACAACAGAAGAGCAGAAATCGCGCAGCTCTGCCTTCACCGCACCCCCAGGCGCCGCCATCGCCAGCGCAGCGAGAGCCCCCTCCGCCTGCGCCCTCCGCGGAGCCTCCGCCGGCCCCTCTGGGACCAGCGCTGCGAACACTGCTGCCAGCGGCTGCCGTGGAGCCTCCGCCAGTGCCCCGAGTCCCCACAGCGGCAGCAGCAGCAGCGAGAAAAAAACGAGAGAAAAGGTGGAAAAGAAAGAAGAAAAAGCTAACTCAGGACGCCGCCCGCCGCCACCGGCCGCGGGCCGGGCGGCCAGCCGGGCCCCCTAGCTCCGGTCGGCTGCAAAAACCCCGTAAAAGCCGAGCCGAAGCCTGGATCTGGAGCCGGGGCCAGACCCTTAGCGAGCATCGCCCCCCCCGCACTCATCCAAAGTGCCGGCGGGGAAGCGGCGTGGGGGGAGCAGCGGCCTCGCGCGGGCCGTGCTCGCCCCGCGTGGAGCGAGCCGCGAGAAGCGGCACAGGACCGCGGGGCCCGCACAGACACCTCCGCTGCCCCGCGCTACCGCATTCACTCCGCGCGGCCAGCGCTCACTCCGCGCTTGGTCGCGTTCACTCCGCGCGGCCCGCGTTCCCTCCGCTCTCGGTCGCACTCCCCCCGCGCGGCCCGCGTATGTGCGAACCGTGCTGCGAGCGCCGGGCCGAGTTCTGCGGCCCCGTGGCCCCCCACACCCATCCAAAGTACCAGCCAAAAAGCGGCGAGGGAGGGGGAGGGAACCCCTTTCGCTCGCGCGCGCGCAGACCGTGACCACTTTAGTGTTCTTTTAAACTATTATATTGACAAGTTAGACTGTCAGTTTGAACAGACTAACAATGTTTTGTATTAGTTCACTAAGTTAAGAATATTTGACTCAACCATCAAATCCTTGCAAGGAAAACAATCTTTAAACATCAAAATCATAAACCAAAATTCCAAATTAATATCCATTCCAATATCTAGTAAAAGAAACCACTTGTGCCGTGTTTGTTCTCCCTCCTGCAAGGGCCCAGCAGGATGTTACAAACACTGTACATTTTTTATTTTTTTCCTAAACCGAAAAGGTGAGTTGTGGATGCTAGCTTTGGAGCAGGCTGTAGGCCCATGGCCTGACAGGCCTGCCTGAGAAGCTAGCCTGGGAAATTCATGGGAGGATTCAAAACAATCCTCAAAGACACAAAACAGCCTGCAGGTGCTGTTTTCTGATTCCCGTGTTTTCCTTACAGGAGAAGGTCAGGGGGTGGTAAACCCCACTGACCAATGATGGTAATGTAGTATTTTACTAACCAATAAGAGTTTCCTTTCTGTACTCTTCACGAACTAGTCTATATAACATGGCTGTAACAATAAACTAGAGATTCTCTTCTGTTCTGACTCCTTTGAGAGTCCGTGTCGTTCTTCCTGCCGTTCCCAATTAGAACGACACTTAGATATTCTTTTAAGGTTAAGTTTGTTATTTCCTTTTGTCATATATAATTATTGTGGAGTTTAGAACAGTTTGCTATGCTGTAAGCATCTCATAGCTGCTACTATTGAGAACCTTGTTTTAGAAATGAGTTAAGAGGCATCTTTCCAGTTTAAAGCCTAAGGCCCTGGCCAAGCCTTGACTTTACCTGGACAGAATGTTTGCCAACAGATCCAGATATTTTCTGTCCCAAATCAGTATTTGAGTCACTTTTTGACTCAACAATTTGACCCTATTAATATGACAGCTGGATCAATTTTGAAGTGGGCTTGGAGAGTCATTTTCCGGAGGTGATGATCCAATCCTTCACTGATTTTTGTTTCTGTTTGTTTGCTAACTATGGGATGCTAGTGCAGTGTTTTAGTAATTAATAGCAGTTTTATATTATATATGTTATTAATAATGTTTAAGATTTAATTGATTTTTAACTAGTATAAGTTTTTATTAATTGTGTATATGGTTTTGTGTTAATGTTGAACAGAAATGCATCTCATTTTTATTTTTTTTTAAGAAGACGGGGGAGATTGATGTCCTAAAAGCATTTAATTAGTATAATTTATTAACTTCAAGGAGAGAAGTGTCTGTGTTTTGTTGGCAGGTTCAGAAAGGTCACCTGTCCATCTGACCAGACTGTCTGCCTCTGAACACATGAGATCCAGTGAACAGAGATGTCATCACACAGCCTTGGTACTCCAGACATGGATCAGAAGTGAACCTGTCAGGACACAGTTGTGTCTGAACACTATATAGACAGTTGCCAACAGAAATCTTATGTTGTTATTATGATGTTGTGTCTCTACCAATTTTTCAGGTATCCTTTGTTTTAAGATTTAGAAGGATCTGAAGAACAACTTGAACATCAAAGCCCTCAGTCACCGATCAACTGCCAGCTGACATCATGGGAGCAGTGAACGTTCCAGGACTGAATCGTGCTGGAGAAATTCTGTAGAAGATCTAAGAAGTGTAGAGACTCCATTTAACTGTATATAAAGCAAATTGTAGTTGTGTGTTTACCCTTTCAGCAAATTGCTTTCACGCTTAGACTACACATATACCAGAGCACGTGTGTTAAAAGTACTTAGACAATAGTTTAAGTGTTTAGCTTGTGTAGTAATTGTTATGTTAGTATAAAGTATAAGTATTCCCTCTTCAAGAGGTAGTGTAAGCATCTTTGAAAGTTCATTTAACGATTGAAGTTCTAGCTGTGAGTTTGCAAATATGGTGTCATTTACATGGTAAAATGCTTATGGTAATTGTGTTGTGTATAGTCGTGACCAACTGTCTGCTAACTAACATCCAAAAGTGACAGAACATATGGGTCACTCTGGCACATTGAACTGGCCAAAGGTCAATGTGTTTGAGCCTAGCCACCCCTGGAGATCCTTTCGCACCTGTCTCATAGGAGTCCCTGAATGGGATCCTCCGGCATTTAAAAGTTTAATTAGTAATGAGACTCGACTGAATCAATTGGCAATGTTGCAAGAGTGCAGTCGCACTGTTTGCTTCACATTAAGACAACTTGAAGCCTGTTAGCAAGCAAAAATTACCAAAGTTCTTAATGTTACAACCCTCAGAAGAATTGGATTTGTTATGTTCCACCAATACCTCGGGTGGATGGATAATGTTTGAACCCCCGACAAAAAGTCATTCTAACAAAGTAATACAGCACTGGGTTGCAGGCAACCCTATAGCTGATCTCGTTACTACCATTGAAAGTAAAGCCTTTATTCGTGGTGCAATCTCACAGGACAATTACCAAAGCGATCACCTAGTTCCATATTCCTAATCTGTGGAGATAGAGCATGGAATTAGATTCCTGCTAATCCACATGGAAGACCCTGTTATCTTGGGAAACTCACTTTGTTCCACCCAAGCTTACATCTATTGTTGAATGTAGCTAGCAAAATGAAGAACATCAAACAGTCAAGGCGAAGCCTGAATGAATTAAAGTTTAGCCACCCTAAAAAGGCTCGCTTGCTGGACTAGGAAAGAATTAAACTTAACATCCACAATGTTAAGTGAGCTTTCAGCCGATGTGAGTAGTGTATATCACGCAGTACTATGAAATCAAGTTGCAATTGACCTTTTGCTCTTAGCACAAGGACATGGTTGTGGAGAGTTTGAAGGCATGTGCTGCTTGGATCTTACTGATCATTCAGCTTCCATCCATGAGCAACTACAACAGCTACAGGATGGGTTACATGCCCTGAAAGAAGATAGTGACCCCATCGGAAGTTGGTTCGCCAGCTGGGGCATCACTGGATGGTTGAAATCTCTTGTGCTAGAAGGGGGACGGACTTTACTTATAATGTTAATTGGGATGACAGTCTAAGTTGTATGTTATCTTATCCAAAGCCTGGTTTGTGCAAAAAGAGAAAGGGGGAATTGTTGCTATATTTTATATATTAGTAAAGGCCTGTATGCACAAACCAGCCTTTGAAATAAGTCGTGATATTAAGGGCTAAAGTCCTTGAAACCTTCATGCAGAAGAGAGAGTAAAGTAAAACAATATCCCTGTGTGTAAGAGAAAAAATGTAAACTGTGTGTGTTAGCCAATAGTAGCTCGTTCTGCTCGCAGACCCTGTAGAACCCTATAAAGGTGTGCTAAAGATAGAAATAAACTGGCATTCACAATTACTTCTGTGAAGAGTGGTGAACAGCTCGGGGGTCTTCTCAATATTTTCTCACTGTTTTTCTTTTTAAGGCTTATCTCTGGAATTCAAGAAAGCTAGCAAGGGCACTAATAATTTATGCAACCGTTAGAAACAACCTTCAACCTCATCCTTATTCCACAAAGAAATGCTTTGCAAAGCATCGTATCTTGATGTTATCTTGTATGTTTAGGGTCTCTACTTACACAATCATTACACTAAATTTGCCTGTTTGACCACCCAGCACTCTTAGTGTCCTAACTCAGCTAGTGCTTTGGCAGCTGCAACCCATAGAAGAAATATGGATGCAGCAAGTCTTTTTGATTTTGCACAATGAAAAATTTCAGAATCACAATTTGGGTCCAAAATATCAGTGCTTCTTTTGTGGACTTTGAGGGTCAAATTGCCTTTCCAAATCCATTTAGTAATTTGAGTTGCGTTGGGTGCTAACAGGGAAAACCGCCCTATGGTACACAGCCCTCCTTGAAGCCAAGATGGGATCAGAAATAAACCTTTAGGGAGGTTTTTTGGATGTGAGCGGAGAGGATCGTCTGCTGTGATGTGACTTAGAATACTACACCAATTTTTGGCTGTGAATTCTTCTCGATACTGTAATATGTGGTTATAGAGTTTAGTATCTGACAGAGAGTTATAAGTGAAGTGGACACAATAAGGTGCTGGGGAGGAACCCAGTAGCTCTAATTCTTGGGGTTCCTTATCTGCTTTGGGCAGTTTTGGTAACCATTCTTCCCCAGGGTTCTTAACTACTACAGCCTTCTGCCTACGACTTCCATGTGATCAGACGCTGTGTGTTTTGGAAACTGTGTTAGGCCTAGGAGTGTCAAAGCTGGCTGGAAAGTCTCCAGCCTGCAGTGGGATCCCTACCAGGCAGGTGGACATAGGGTCTTTTGCTGCTGCAGTGGACAAGCAGATATTCTCTTGCTAGAGTGTCTGTGCCAGGGTTACCCAGATGTTCTGTCATGGCTGAGGGATGATCCAGGCAGCTTCCAGACTGCTCAGTGCAAGCAGGATGACAGCTGGGGTAGGCCTCATCATGGGTTTGAGTGGGAGGTAGCTTTTCTCTAAAAGAAAAGAAACATTTTTAAAGCATGTTCAAAGTCAGGGTGTGTAGGTCAGAGAGTAACCAGAGGCTAGGAAGGTTTCATCTTGCTCTTTCTGGCAGTGTCTTCTTTTGGAAGCAACTGCCACTTGTTTCTCTTCTTCTTCTGCTGGGGCTGGGTTTTTGGGAACAAAAGGCTTTACCCACTTCTGAGGTATTCATCAGGGGCCCGTAGGGGTGGACACACACGTGTAGCCACGCCCCCAAATAACAAGTTCATAGGGGCCTTTGGTCTTCCAGGTTTCTGGGTCCCTGATTAAGACTGATGGGCACTGTGACAACTTAAATTGATCACCACTGCTAAAATGCCAGGCCACAGGGGGACTCATGTTTCCAAATGAACAGTTCAGAAAATTGATGGTAAACATGGCTTTGCAAAGCTTTTGTTGTGGAGACATCCATACTGTCCCACTGCCCTGCCTGGCTAGGACTTGAGTGTCTGGTGTGTACGCTCAATCACATCTTGACCTGTGGGGGAGTGGGGGATGCCAGTCTTATGTTCCACCCCCCACTGCTGGACAAATTCTAGGAACTCCTTGGATTTATACACTGGGCCATTATCCGTTTTAATTTCCCTAGGGATCCCCAGCACTGAAAAGGTTTGTATCAAGTGTTGTTTGGCATGTACAGCTTTTTCTCCTGCATGAGCAGAGGCATACAGTGCCCCTGAGAATGGGTCAATGCTTACATGTACATACTTAAGGCGACCAAAACTGGGAATGTGTGTAATGTCTGTCTGCCACACTTCACAGCTCCCAAGGCCTCAGGGGTTAACCCCAATACCCAGCGATGGCACAGCCTGGAGTTGGCAATTGGGACAGGTGGCCACAATGGCCTTAGCCTGACCCCGTGTTAGCTGGAACTGACGGATCAGTCCTGGAACATTTTGATGGTAGTGGTGGTGGCTCAGCTTGGCCTGCTGGAATACATCTGGAAGACGTGCCTTTTCAGCTGGGACAGCAAGGGAATCAGCTTTGCGGTTCCCTTCTGCGATTTCGCCTGGCAAATCAGTATGTGACCTAACATGCATCACATAGAAAGGATGCTCTTGAGTTGAAACCAAATAAATTAGTTTGGAGAGCAACCTAAAGAGATGCTTGTTCTCGATGTCTTTGAGAACTGCCTGCTCTGCTCTGGACACTACTCCCCCTACGTAGGCTGAGTCGGTAACCAAATTGATTGGCTCTGAAAACTTCTCAAAAGCTCTCACGGCCCCAGCCAGTTTGGCTATCTGGGGTGACCCCTCCACAAATTCAGCATCAGCTTCCCAGTGCTGAGTCTGGCAATCTGTCCAAGTCATCCCTGACTTGTGGGACACCCTGGATGCATTAGTGAACACTGTAAGAGCTTTGAGCAACCTACGGCTCCTTTTCTCACAACGAATGAGGTGGAATTCCTCATGAAACAATTTGCAATGGTGCGTGGACTGATATTTTTCCACTGTAGCTGTCCAGAGCTAACTGGAGGTTAGCATTGCTCTACAGCAGGTGCTCAAACATCTCCTTGGCCAGTTTCTCAGGAGAATGCTTTCCCTCCACAGAGTTTCACCAGGAGGTGAATACACACAAAGTCACAACCAGCCAGTTCCCGCAGCCTCACCCTGGCCTTTTGGATCAGCTGAGCCATCAGCTCTTGTGGCCTGGTGTTGTGAGGTGCCTCAGGGAGGCAAAGATTTAACTTCAAATAAGCATTTTTAAAGTGAGAGGCATGGCTGTAAGACCGGCTGTAGAGAATTTTTTAGCAGAAGGTGGACATGATATATTAGTAAAAGCCTGTCTGCACAAACCAGCCTCTGGAATAAGTCGTGATATTAAAGGCTAAAGTCCTTGAAACTTTCCTGCAGAAGAGAGAGTAAAGCAAAACAATATTCTTGTGTACAAGGGAAAAAATGTAAACTTGTGTGTATTAGCCAATGGTAGCTTGCTTTGCCCACGGACTCCGTAGAACCCTATAAAACGTGTGTTAATAATAGAAATAAACGGCATTCACATTTACTTCTGTGAAGGGTTGTGAATAGCTGGTGGTCTCTCAATATCTGGTGCCAGAACAGGGACCCTGCAGGCAGGGGGGCTTCGATGGGTCCACGCATGGTGGGACGAAGCCTTGGACCGAGGTTGGTGGAGCAGGTCTGAGCGCAGATAGACGCTGCCTTGGATCGGTACCAGATAGGCGACCCACGGAAAAAGGGGGCAGGTCGTTGGGGAATCTGAGGCGGAAGAGTAAGTGAGGGGTCGCGACCCTTCTCCCTCCGTGGCCCTATGAAAAATGGAAACTGAGATCACGGCAGCTAAAAAACTGCTTCTTAGTATTATCATTAAATGAGGCGAAGCAGCCAGGGAAAAGGACCTGGATAAGCTCAATATATAGGCTAAAAATCGCAGGCATTTAGCAGTGCCCCCACTACTCTGCAGTTGAGGAATGGACGGATATAGGGAATATGATGTGGGAAACGGCAATCACGGGAAAGAGTAAAGATGTAGTAGCGCACGGTTCAGTATGGAAAATTGTGTTAAATACCTTAAGGGATATGAAGGCAGAGTTCTCGGTCGCAGCTGCTGCTTTAGAAGCCATGGCTTGGCCTGAGATGGACGTGCTGCAGTCACCTCCTGCCACATCAATTAGCGGTCTGGGTGCATTTTTCTGGGTTGGACACGTTCGGCCAGCAAAGGGGCTCACAGGGAGGCAGTGTAGCACCATGTCGAAACTTTTAAAATCTCAGGGGTGCTCCGACGTGGCTGCATCCGCGTCAGCGGAGCCCTCTCAGACTCTGGCCGCAGCAGCGGAGCCTAACCTGGAAGTTACCCTGCTGCATGAGGATGTAGAAATGACGGCTCCTCCAGAACAAGCAGTCACCAGCTCCAGCCAGGTGGAGCCTGATACATCAGCAGAAATGAGAGCCACAGAGTGCAAACCAAAGATCTATCCTTCAATGTCATCTATTGTTCACTGGGGAAGACCGCAGGATGTTCCGCTCCCTCCAGATGATGACATCTCTATGCACTCTGATGATGGATGGCCTCCAGCAGGACCGGAGCCAATTAATGGCAATGATACATCAAAGAAAGAGCTACTGGAATGGCAACAACAAATAGAGCAGCTCATGCAACAGCTGCAAGCTCAGATTGAACAAACACTACATGCAAACAGAGCACAGCCTCAACAAGAGAAAACAGCTCTGCAGCAAACACCAAGGCAGCGGGCAGAGTCAGTTCAACAACTGCAGGATATGGTGCATCCTGAATCATCTGCTCCACCTTTGGAAACGCTGTCAACACCACAACCTTGTTCTAACTCTACCACCTTGGAGGAAAAGAACAGAAAACACAGAGCACAGCAAAGGTGGTCCGGCATCATTCGAGATGCAATCCTTGAAGGAGAATGGCATGCAGCAGGGGCAGTCTCTTGTCACATTTTATATGATCAGCAAAATCCACGCTATGAACAACATGACTGGAAGATCTTACAGCAAGCCAAAAAGACAGTTACTGAGAATGGCATTAAATCTGAAGCTGCAACCACTGCATTGGATTGGCTGTTCACTGTCGCCCTGAAAACTCAGCTTCTGAGATTGCTAACATAGTTTTCTAAAGACTTTCCCAGGACAGTAACTGTAAACATAGATATGTGTACATTCTTTCTGTTACACGTCTTGTGATGGACATCTCTCATGGCCAGTGCAGTGAGAAAGTGTTATCCTGACCATCCAATCCCTGGCTGTGGTCAGGAGCCTATAAATCCTGGGGGGAAAAATAAACTTTCTCTTCTCTTCACCGCACCTCGACCTGTGTCCGTGTGATCTATTCATCTTCAGCGGTAACAGTTCACCTCTGATGTTAATAGTCCCATAGACAGCCAAAATCTCGCACGTCTGCTTTTAACTCCATCACAGCTTATGGTGTGGGAGAAGGAATGGAAAAGGTTAGCAGTTCTAGAAGCCAGTCGACCTCGAGATCAAAATGATGTATTATATGGACTTAATCCTGACATGCTCACTGGTTCAGGAATTTACAGTCATATGGCTGTACAGTTAAACTACCTTCTTGCAATGCATCATTTGTCTGCACAGTTCGCTCGTCAAGCCTTTAATGCTGTGCCTGATTCAAAACCTCATCCTTCCTTCACAACAGTACAGCAAGGCCTTACGGAACCATATCCTCATTTCATCGACAGTCTGTCAGCAGCCCTGAAAGCTCCGAATGACATGACTGAGGAGGCAAAACAGAGCATGTTTAAGCTATTAGCTTTTGAGAATGCTAATTCAAAAATAAAGCCTATCTTTGCCACACTCCCAAAACAAGCAGATGTGGGAGACATGCTAGATGTTGCCCTGCGAGTTAATCAGACGCAACAAGGACAACTAGTAGCCAATGCAGTTGCAGAAGCCATCAAGAAAACTACAAGTCTACTTGCTGCTGCAGTCAGTAAACTGGGAAGTGGAAGCAAACCTTCCACCACACCTTCAATCATCTGTTACCGATGTGGCGACAAAGGATACTTTCGAAAATTCTGTCGAGTTCCTGTGTGGTGTGACCGATGCCAAATGGACAATCATGCCACTGCTGCCTGCCAGTTCACAAAAAACATGAACAAGAGTGCGAGGAGCTGCCACGCGGGGACACAGGTTCCCAGCCCAGCTCTATACAGCAGCTCAACCCACCAGCAACCAGGGGAAGCCTGGGAATCAATTTGGCAGCATCAGTAGATATCACTCTCATTGACAGCACCACCCATAAGATCCCAACTGGAGTTACAGGACCCATTTATTCTGTCACCAGTGCACTTGGTGATTTGTTGATTGGGAGATCGTCTGCTGGAATTGCAGGACTTATTGTTCTCCCAGGAGTCACTGATGCTGATTATACCGGTGAAATCCAAATTTTTGCCTACACCTTAGCTCCTCCACTTACGATCAAAAAAGGAGCAAGAATTGCTCAATTGGTGTTATTTCAAAAGGTGGCAACTGAGAAAGACATTTTTCGAAGTGCTCCTAGATGTGGAGCCAGAGGATTTGGGTCAACAGGAGACACAGTGGTGAATCTCGTTCAACAAATGAACCATCGGCCAGTAGTTGAAATCACCCTGTGACACAGATCAAAACAGCAAAGAGTCAAGATGATGCTAGACACAGGAGCTGATGTTACCATCATCAGCCGAGTTTGGTGGCCAAAAGAATGGCCTCTCCACAGGGCCTTAAGCTCAGTACAAGGTGTAGGAGGATACACCACACCACTGAGAAGTGTACACCCGATCCAGTTTCAATTTCCTGAAGGACAGACGACCACCTTATGTCCATACGTCATGCCTTTGCCTGGAAGCCTTGGAGGGCTCGTTGGTCGAGATGTTCTCAGCCATCTCGGGGCAACACTAACTCTTCCTAATCAATTGCTTTTTCAGTAGTCGCCACTGCTGACAGGCCACCGACCCCAAGGATTCAGTGGAAATCTAATGAGCCTGTGTGGGTTGAGCAGTGGCCTCTCTCTCAGGAGTGGCTGGCAATTGCACATGAACTTGTTAAAGAACAGCTACAAGCAAAGCACATCCAACCATCGCTCAGCCCATGGAATACTCCAATCTTTGTCATCCCAAAGAAATCCGGGAAATGGTGATTGCTGCATGATCTGCGCAAGGTAAATGACCAGATGTGGGCAATGGGAGCATTACAACCAGGGATGCCCTCTCCCACAATGCTGCCACAAGAATGGCATCTTCTAGTTATAGATTTGAAAGACTGTTTCTTCACAATACCCCTGCAAAAAGAAGACACAGTGTAATTTGCCTTCACCTTACCATCAATCAACAAAGAAAGTCCATCTCAGAGATTTGAGTGGGTGGTCCTTCCACAAGGGATGAAAAATTCTCCAACAATGTGCCAACTGGTTGTGCACTGGGCACTGATACCTGTGCGTGCCAAACTCTCCCAGACAATTATTTATCACTACATGGATGACATCTTGTTTTGTCAATGTGATCCATTCCAAGATGAAGATCTTACATTTATCACCGCCCAACTCGCAGCAAAAGGCTTGGTGGTTGCCCCAGAAAAAATTCAAAAACAAGCTCCATGGAAGTATCTAGGGTGGATTCTGACATCTTCGTCAGTCCACCCACAAAACTTAAAATTAACCAGAGATCAGCACCCTTAATGATTCACAAAGACTTATTGAGATCTGCAATGGGTATGACCCATTGCTGGTATCTGAAATGATGAGATGACACCTTTAATGAACCTTTTAAAAGGCACAGACCTGGAAGCTCCAATTACCCTTTCTGCTAGACAGAGGAAATGTCTCCAATACCTAGGGAAGAAACTGCTTTCAACACTAGCAGACAGAAGATTGCCAGATGTGCCTTTAGGACTTCTGATTTGTATCCACCCTATTGCCCCATGTGCTATCATATTTCAGTAGCCTGCTTGGCAAAAAGAGAGGGGGAGAAAACCCACCTGAGACCCGTCAAGATGCCAAGCAGCCTGCCAAGAAGGTACAGTTAGTGCAATCAGTAAGGAAATGTGCAGAGCCTTTAGTGATCCTTGAGTGGATTTTTACTCTGCATACGCCACCAATGAGTATTTGGCAGAGGACAGAAGCAATTGCTTATCTCATCAAAAAAGCAAGAATACGAATTGTGGAAATTAGTGGTGCTGAGCCGGAACATATCAGTCTACCGATAAAGGTAGAAAACTTTGAGTGGATGCTGAGACACTCAGAACCAATTCAATTAGCGCTGCTCAACTATCCAGGAACTGTACACAACAGGCAACCTAAAGATCCACACCTGCAGATCATCTTAAAGCAGCAGTGGTTGCAACAGCCCAAAGTCGTGAAGCAGCCGGTAAAAGGCCTTACAGTATATACTGACACAGGAAGTTGGCAGAAAAAAGCAGCCTGTACCTGGCGAGAAGGCTCAAGTTGGAGGAGCAAAACCATAGATGGAGATGCACACGACTCACTGCAGACATTAGAACTTCAGCTGTCTCATGGGCACTGTCTCATTGGAGAGACAGTAGGGTGAACATTGTATCAGATTCATTGTATGTGGTAGGAGTGGTACAATGTATTGAAGATGCTCTCATCAAACCACCAGATAATAAGCAATTGTGTCAACTATTTTTTCAAATCAAAAGAGCTATAGGGGACAGAAACGAGCCCTGTTGCATCATTCACATTCACAGTCATCAAACAGAATTAGGTCTGGGAGAAGGCAATGCAAGAGCTGATACACTTGTCAGTCCTGTTGTTGCAGCACCAAGAGACTCCTTTGCAGCTGCAAGAGAGAGTCATGCTCTCTTTCATCAAGCTGCAAAAGCCTTACAGAGACAATTTAATATCAGCTCGATAAATGCACAAGGCATTGTAAAATCTTGTCCACAATGCAGTCAATATGGGACCACTCTAGTCTTAGGTGTTAACCCTAGAAGTCTTCAAGCCTGTGAGATCTGGCAGATGGATGTAACACATGTGCCTGAATTTGGTTGCCTCAAATATGTGCATGTCACAGTAAATACCTTTTCAAAAATGATTTGGGCCACTTCACAAGTAGGAGAGAGAAGCATACATGTAATTTCGCATTTGGTAGCGTGCTTTGCTGTAATGGGAGTTCCAAAAGAACTAAAAACAGACAATGGGCCTGCATATGTAGGAACACGAGTTTCTTGGTTCTTACAAAAATGGGGAGTCAAACATGTAACTGGAATTCCCCATGTGTCAACTGGACAAGCCATTGTAGAAAGAGCCCATAAGACCCTAAAAGAGTATTTAAGTAAACAAAAAACACCTGAACAATTAGACCCTACCATTCGATTGCAGCAAGTGTTATTCACTCTAAATTTCCTCACTTTAGTTGGAGATTTAGAGCAACCCCCGGTGGTAATTCATAAGAGTCAAGTAAAGATGTAAGCTACCCCAGAAGTTAAGTTATATTATAAGAACCCAAAGACAGGTATCTGGGAGGGATCAAGTCCATTGCTATTTAACGGGCGTGGTTACAGCTGTGTTTCCACAGATGCTGGACCGCTATGGGTGCCTAGCCAATGGACCAAACCAGCCACGAAAGATCTGAAGAACAATCAGAACGTTGATGCCCTCAGTCAGTCTCTGATCGGCTGCCAGCTGACATCACGAGAGCAACAGATGTTTCAAGACTGAATCGTGTCAAGTCATAGTCTGTCTGTGAGAAAATTCTTAAAAGATCTGTGAAGAGTGCAGACTCTATCTAATTGTATACAAAACAAATTGTAGTTGTGTGTTTACCCTTTCAGCAAATTGCTTTCACGCTTAGACTACATATATACCAGAGCACGTGTTAAAAGTAGTTAGATAATAGTTTAAGATAAAGAGTTTAGCTTGTGTAGTAATTATTATGTTAGTATAAATTATAAGTATTCCCCCCCTTCAAGAGCTAGTGTAAGCATCTTTGAAAGTTCATTTAACGTTCAAGTTTTAGCTGTGAGTTTGCAAGTATGGTGTCATTTACATGGAACAAGCTACTTATGGTAATTGTGCTGTATGTAGTCCCAATCAACTGTCTGCTGACTAATATCCAAAAGCGGCAGAACATATGGGTCACTTTAGCACACCTGACAGGTCAAAAATCAATGTGTTTAAGTGTTGTAGTGCATCTAAAAATCTTGGCATATCCCAAGGGTAAAACTCACCTTCGGTCTGTGTAATGTTAGTTCCTACCTGAGAACTTTTTCCCTTCCCCCTGTCCCATTGGCTGTTAACTTCCCTGTATCCCCCGATCACCCCCGCCCCCTAGTATAAGAGATAAGACCCAAGGCATTTTCGGTCTCTTTCTTGCCCCGGATGGATGACATGCAATAAAACCAGGACTATTCCAGCAAGTTTGGGCCTCCTGTGTCTAGATACTTTGAGTCCATGTTGTATCCACTCAAGGACCACTCCCCCGCCCGTGTTCCGTGAAGAGCAGGGCTCTCACCACAGGGGGTAGGACAGAGGGGTCCCCTGGGAGCGGATTGCAACATTTAAGCTTAGCCACACCTGGAGATCCTTTTCGCACCTGTCTTGTAGGAGTCCCTGAATGGGATCCTCCAGCATTTAAAGGTTTAGTTAGTAATGAAACTCGGCTGAATCGATTTGCAATGTTGCAAGAGTGCAATCGCACCATTGGCTTCACATCTAGACAGCTTGAAGCCTGCTAGCAAGCAAAAATTATTGAGGTTCTTAATGTTACCATGGAACCCCCAGAAGAGTTAGATCTGCTAGGTTCCACCAATACCTCAGGTGGATGGATGATGTTTGAGCCCCCGACAAAAAGTCATTCTGACAAAGTAATGCAGCACTGGGCTACAGTCAACCCTATAGTTGATCTCGTTACTAACACTGAAAGTAAAGCCTTTTACTCACAGTCCAATCTCACAGGACCTTTACCAAAGCGATTACCTAGTTCCATTTTCCTAATCTGAGGAGATAAGGCATGGAATGGAATTCCTGCTAGTCCACATGGAGGACCCTGTTATCTTGGGAAACTTACTTTGTTCCACCCAAGCTTACATCAATTGCTAAATGTAGCTAGCAAAATAAAAAATATCAAATGGTCAAAGCGAAGCCTAAATGAATTACAATGTGATGATGCTAGGAACCCAGACTTTTGGAATCGTGGTCTAATATGGGCAACCTCCTTCTTCATTCCAGGAGCAGCTGCCGCTAAAAGCTTAGCAACTCTAAAAAGGCTCACTTGTTGGACTAGAAAAGAATTAAATTTAACATCAACAATGCTAAGTGAACTTTCAGCCAATGTAAGCAGTGTACGTCATGCAGTACTACAAAATCGAGCTGCAATCAAGTTTTTGCTCTTAGCACAAGGACACGGTTGTGAGGAATTTGAAGGTATGTGCTGTTTGAATCTTACTGATCATTCGGTCTCCATCCATAAGCAACTACATCAGCTACAAGATGGGTTACATGCCCTAAAAGAAGATAGTGACCCCATTGAAAGTTGGTTCACCAGCTGGAATATCACTGGATGGCTGAGGTCTCTTGTGCTAGAGGGGGGACGGATTCTACTTATGGTGTTAATTGGGATGATACTTTTAAATTGTATATTATCTTGTCTTCGTAAAAGTGTAGAACAAGCCGCATCCAAAGCCTGGTTTGTGCAAAAAGAGAAAGGGGGAATTGTAGTGAGTTTTTTAGCAGAAGGTAGACATGATATATTAGTAAAAGCCTGTCTGCACAAACCAGCCTCTGGAATAAGTCGTGATATTAAAGGCTAAAGTCCTTGAAACTTTCCTGCAGAAGAGAGAGTAAAGCAAAACAGTATTCTTGTGTACAAGGGAAAAAATGTAAACTTGTGTGTATTAGCCAATAGTAACTTGCTTAGCCCGCAGACCCTGTAAAACCCTATAAAAGATGTGTTAATAATAGAAATAAACGGCATTCATGTTTACTTCTGTGAAGGGTTGTGAATAACTGGCGGTCTCTCAATACCTGGCTAGCATGAATTTTGACCTCCTGCTTTGGGGGATGAGCTGTGTGAGCCCTGGATGAAGTTGCCCCACTCCAGACCCCTTGTGAGGGGTGGCCCAAGAGTTCTGGTTGGGTTTGAGCCCCTGGGGTTTCTCCCTTGCTCTGTTCCTAGTGGTCCCTGACACTGAACTCCACCCTGGTTCTATCCCTCAAAACCCATCACCCTGCCTTTGTTCGGCGCTCTCTGTCTCTGAATCTGAGTTTGTTCCCCTGCTGAATAAATGGTTTCATGAACAGAGGCCTGTCTTGTTGCTGTCCCATGCTGGTTCCTAGTAACTGTAGCTTCTCTGGACAGGATCCTGTGGTTGCAGAACGCGACAGCTTGGTGATGGTTTTGGGTCGTTGGTGGGAGAGGAAGACCCACTCTGTGATTAAGAGTGAATCTCTCTGCCCTTCAGCCCATTGGAATATCAACCCATGTGTGGTAGTTTCCCCAGGACAATGAATTTGAAAGGCAGCTCAGGCTTATAGCGGTGCACCTTCCTTTCTGATAAAGCCCTCTGTGCTTTTTCAAATGCAGTTTTTGCCTCTGGGGTTAGTTCCCTGGGAGAAAGCAGCTCTCTTTCCCCTTTCAATAAATTGAGCAGAGGGCCTAGGTCCTCATTGCTGAGACCTAGCCAGGGTCTGACCCAGTTCAAAGACCCGCACAGGGAATGGAGATCTGCTAGGGTTTTGGGATTACTAATGATTTCCAATTTTTGTGGAACAAAAGTCCGTGTGGGGATCTCCAGGCCCAGGTATTTCCAAGGCGGCATCCTTTGAACTTTGTCCTCTTGCAGTTGGAATCCAGCAGAGGTTAAAACTTTAACCAATAGGTCGTGTGTGTTGCAGTATAGTGTCAGTGGGGCAGCACACTAGCACATCATTCATGTAGTGTGAGATGATGGCTTCTTGTTTTTTCAGCGTGTACAGGGGACAACAATGAAGCTACATACCACTGGCAGATAGAAGGGCTGCATTTCATCCCCTGAGGTAGTACCGTCCAGTGGTACCATCTCATTGGGGCTTCTCGGTTGACCCCGGGGACCGAGAAAGAAAACCGTGGTGCATCTGCTGGGTATAGGGGAATTTGGAAGAAACAGTCTTTGATGTCTAGGACTGCCAATTGCCAATTCTGAGGGAGCATTGTTGGGGAGGGCATCCCAGGTTGGGGTGATCCCGTGTCCTCAATTATTTTCTTTATCTCCCACAAATCCTGAAGGAGGCGCCACTTATCCTTCCCCGGCTTCTTTATTACAAAGACCAGGGAATTACAAGGGCTAGTTGTTTCTTCTATGTGGCCTTTGGCTAATTGTTCCTCCATGAGCTCTTCGAGTGCCCTGAGCTTTTTTTTACTGAGTGGCCACTGATTTACCCAGACTGGATTATCATCCAGCCACATTAACTTTTGTGTGGGACACTCAACAGTGGCCGCTTCTAATAATCCTGGGGAGTCTCAGGGATGGTTAGTTTGACTCCCCACTGGGACATGGTGTCTCTCCCCCACAAGGGGCACTTGTAGTCAGTGACAAACGGAGAAACACTAGCCAATCTTCTGTCTGGGCCCTCAATCTGAACAATGCTCTTAGAGACTTTTGCCAGTTTTACCCTTCCAACACCTTTTATCTTGCCCACCATGGGTTGCAATTACCAATGTGAGGGCCACACCCTTTCAGCTGTGATAGTCACATCTGCCCCTGTGTCAATCAACCCTTCCACATGGAGATGATCTGATCCATGGGTTAGGTTGCATCCTATTATGGGTTTATCCTCGCCAACCACTTCTGCCCAGTAGACTCCTGGTGCTTTGTCATCTACTGGGACCTCTGCTGGAACAGGGATCACCTGGGCTATGATTTGCCCTTTGATCAAATAGAAGGGTGGCTGAGGACAACGTGCCAAGAGAGTGAGGTGTGTTAGGTCTCCCTTAATTGTCATGGGAGCCACCTCAATCTCCATGGGTGTGTGTGCTGTGTCCCCAGTAACAAAATACTCACTATCCAGTCCTGCCATGTCTTGTGAATTGTCCTGCAGGTCCACTCCAATAACTGTCCAATGAGTCAACCTGAAAAAAAAAGCTTCAGCAGTTACAAGTCTGGATCACTTTTGAGGCTGCCAGACTTTGTTAGGCACGCGTTCCCCACAATTATTTTTCCGGAGTCCCACACCCCGCTTCCCTTTCTCCCTCTTTACAATTAAAATAGAGGCTTTTCTCATTCTAGAACCCGCTGCATTTATATCGTTACGCTGGGTGGGGCTGCGCTCTATTCCCAGTTTTTTTGTTGATTGGCTATTGCTTCTTTTTGGTGTTTCTTTTAGTGTTGTCTTTGAGGACAGTCTCTGGCGAAGTGTCCTGGCCTTTTGCACTGGAAGCAGATGATATGCTGGAGCTGCTTCGATGACATCTGTGGCTTTTTCATTCCTGGTGTTGCTGCTGCTACAGTCCTTGTGTTTGTCAGTCCTGGCCTCCTGTCTTGTGCACCATACAGATCTGTCTTCTTGGCACACACCTCTATCATTTCTGCAATAGTGGGTGGAGGATTAATGGGCAGTCCCAGGATCACTCTTCGGCAGACCTCGTTGGCATTTCTTTGAGCCATCTCCTTAATTAATTCTGCCTGTGCCACTGGTCCTTCCACCTGCCTTTGTATTTGCACTCAAAATCGGTCGACAAACTGCAAAAAACTTTCTGGTGGAAACTGTTTAATATTTCCATAGCTGACTTGAGTTTCAGCTGTTGGTAATTGGTTAAAAACCTTTTCTGCTACACCCCAGATCTTATCTAGAATAGATTTTGTTAGTACCCACGCTTGGTCTTCAGGTTTAGACCACACTCCTTCCACGCATAGATGTTCCAAAGTGATTTCATTATTCTCTGCATCTTTTGCATCCTGAGTGCTTTGCTTAAGCTCCACTAGGGGGGTTTTTAAGTACCTTTTTCATGAGCTTTTCCAAAGATCAAACTTGGAGGGGGTTAGGAGACACCGGAAGATGTCTTTGAGATCAGCAGGAACTAACTCATGAGATTTTAATGTAGCCCTCATGACTCCTTTCAGTACGTCACTATTTCTACAAATTGTCTTTGGGCTTTGTGAATTTCTTTTATGTTTTGGTAAGAGAAGGGTTGGTAATGTCTATTAATTTTTCTTCTACCAGTATATATTACAGGAGCAGCTGAAAGCATATCTTCATCCTCCCCAGGGCCTGTATCTCCTGGGTTTCCTCACCCACCCCCACCCCCGCCGGGCCTAGGGGGCCCTGCCCCACCATCGGGTCCAGGGAGGGGCTCAGCCCCACTTTTGCAAAAGCTGGGCGGGGACCCATTCCCCTCCCTGGGTGGGCGGGGCCAGGAGACCCATTTGCCTGTCCCTTCGTGGGAGCAGAGGGCAGAGACATCTCTCCCACCCCCAACCCCCCTTGTGGGGACAGGGGGAGGGGGCATGGGAACCAGGATTGCAACATCTGGAGGTGGAGTCTCAGGGTGACATCATGTGGGGCGGGAACATGGTGTGGGGGAAGAATGTCCGAGGGAAGGAAGGGGTTGTGAGCAGAGTAAGGGTTGTGGGAGGGGACAGGAAGGGGTTATGGGAAGGATAAGGGAAGTATGATGGGGTTCCCATCATGTGGCTTGATGGCACGTGGCCAGCACCATCTTGGACTTCAGCCAAGTAGGGGTAGGGAGGGTCATTACCTTTAACAACTGGGGTAAATGAGTGCAGGGAAAGATCTCTGCTAGCCTGCGCAGCACTATCAGAAATGGGGGGCTGAAGAAGACACATAGAACCAAGAATGGCATTGGCAGGCTGCGTTTCCTCCATTTCTTGGGCTGTTCCATGTATCTATTTCAGCTCAGGAGCAGAGGGTTTGGAGGGAGGGTTAGGGGAAACCGATGGAAACAGATGTCTGCCTCTTCACCTCCTTTTCCCTGTTAACCAGTTCTTTGCAAATTAAGAGGAACAACGGGAGATATTTTGAAGCAGATTTGTCTCCTTGCTCCACTTTAAGGGTTAAAAGGTTTCCGATTCTGTCCCATGCGAGGACAGAATTTACATCTGGCAGATGAAGCTGTGGTAGGTGATGAGACAGCCACGAGACAAGCTGTTTCAACTTATTTCTAGAAATCTTAACATTTGTAGTGCTTAAAAGATCCTGGAGTCTGGATTCAAGATCTTTGTGGGGTGCTGACAGCTGTGATCCCATTTTTGATGTTAAAAAGCTGTTAGCACAACTCGTTTATCTTCTTTCACCGAGAAAAAGGAGGACAGCTAGCAGCGGCAGGCTTAACTGCCTGCTAGGAACTCGCGGTCCCTTTAAATTTTGGCCATCAGCCGTGCAGGAGGGGCCCACTCCTCTGCTGCACCGAGCCGGGGTTGTCCCGCAGCAGCCATGGTTGTGCCAGGCAACCCGCGGCTCCTGGGACGTCTGGAGCCACGCGCCCAGTGCTGCCCTGGCCGCCGCCCGTTGCCGCACGCAGCCACCCGTCCGCGCACCTGGCTGCGCCACTGCTGCTTGCGTGCTCGCCCAGGGGCTAGCCTCGCAGGGCCGTCCGGCTGTCGCTCAGGGCACGCTCCACCACTGCAGCCAGTCCCAGCCCTGCTGTGTGGCTGCTGCTGGCCCCGCTGCTCCAGCTCTGGCCCCACTCACCCACGTGTGCGTGCTACTGCTCACTGTTCCTTGTGTCCCCTGGTATTTCTGGCAGTGCAAGAAGATGCCTTTGTCCTGGAGCCAACTATTCTATGCTTAAAGCAGCTACTGGCTCCTCCCTTGTGAGCTTACGGCTGTGTAGAAACAGCGTGTGGCTTGCAAGGTAGTTGACTGGCCTAAAGACTTGGGAACCCATGCGTGGGCTTCCAGGCCTTCATGGGGGGGCTCTCAAAGCCACACCTTTCGGCGCCAACTGCTATTTTTTAAATCCCCCTGCTCCCCTGAGACTGTGGATCGCCCAGCCACGGTCCAGAGGAGGGGGGAGTTATACATATATATATATATATAAAAGACTAGGGATAAAAACATGAGGCTCTTTTCTGGTGGGACGGAGCCCGGACTTAATCAGAATATGTCCAGGGCAGGGAAAGAGAAAAATAGGAAGAATCATGTCCCATGTTGGCTTTTGAACCAAGGGAGAAGGGGGTAGGGATACATGTTACAACCAATAGGAGAAAACTACAACAGAGGAGCTGGGGGGGCAAGGAACTAAACACGTTATAGATCAGGGGGAGAGCCCCCAGGGATATACCATGTATCTTAACACAATGCAACACCAGTGCAGTCTGGATCAGTCAATGGCAGATGGTGGGGCTGTGCTTCTACCCCTGGGGCAGTCAGTTCCAGGTGTACTTGTTATAAATGCAAAGGCAATTTTGGGATAAAATCAAAGAGAAATTTATTAATAAACAATAATAAGTAGAAACAGCGATAAAAACCCACAATAAAAAGAACAGCGCAGCGCTGGGTGGACAGGGGTCTACACCGGAGGTATAGGTTTCCCAAATCCACGTCTGAGCATCCTCAGGATTGGGGTTTTATAGGATTTTTAAGTCCTCAGGCCAAAATTCCAGGCAGGTTCCATTCACCAAGTGTCCTTGATTGTCCAGTGAATGGATTTCCTGACATAGAATGATGACATTATTTCGTGTCCGGCCAGAATCTCCTCATATGCAAAGGAGACTCTGTGTGTTGCAATGTTAGGTTTTTCATGACAGGGTGGTGGAATCCGGGTTGGTGCCGATGGGTATCTCGGCCGGGTTTCCTCCTTTGTTTCCCCTGATTGCTTTTTCAACACAGAAATGTTTAAGTCTGGCGAAGTCTTTCTTTTGGAACTTGTCTTTTTCCTACTGATCGGTTTCTCTACCCACTGGAATCCGCAGGGCGTTGCTTGGATCCGGAGGTAGATAATTTCCCGAGCTAGTGTCATTGTTTTCCTGATGATCCGTGTCCTGTGTGTTTGTTTGGGTTGATGGGCCGGTTTTGGTTAGTTATCTTGGGCGTTGCTGGCAATCAGCAACTCCTTGGAGAAAAGCCTCATCCCACTTGGGGGGGAGGCTTTTCCATGCTTTATATTTTGTTTTGTCTCTACAAAACATATCTTTCTTATATACACTCCGAATTTTTAATACAACCATAATTTATTACAGTCCCCCACCTAATAATTTATCACATTTAAAAATTCGTTATTTTCACACTTTCTTTTAAAGAAAAGTATCCTTTTCTTACTCCTTTTTCCATCATCATTTTTTTCTTTGTCTAATTGTCAATTTTAGTGGTCAGCATATGTTCGTTTTCAAATTTTTCTAAGGCCCTTAATGCCTTATTACTCTCTTTCTCTTCTTCTAAAACCAGTAATTTAGAAAGAAGGGCATTTTTATCTTGTGATTTTTCCGGATCTATTGGGAGGGCGGCAATTTGCATTCCTTGCACTACAGATTGTATTAGCCTAACCAGACAAGGAATTAAACAAGGCACAAAGATGATTCCGGCTATTGAACATCCTATAAAGAACACTAGCTTTTTCCACCAAGCCCCTTGACCGAAAATTTGGTCCCACCAAGAGGCTTGTAGAATAGAATTCCATTTTTGAACTGGCACATGTGCCACTTTCTTGATTTCCGCAGCTAGTCCCTTTATAGTCTCGCCATAATCATCTATTTCCATGCAACACTCTGATTCATTGAATCTCCCGCACACCCCTCCCTCCTCAGCTAGCAAGTAATCGAGAGCCAGTCTGTTCTGGTAAACAAAGGCCCTCATTTGAGAATGTTGCCTTGCTAGGAGTTCCAGGGCTTCTGAGGTGTGATTTGAAACTACCTCCATTACCGCTTGCAGTCGAATGAGCCGATTCAGAAGATAAATGGGGGTTCTATAACCCCAACTGCCATCATTCGCCCAAGTGGCCGGACCATAGTATTGTATGATTCTCTCGGCCGGCCATTCCTCCTCGTTCCATTTCTGGCTCCCTCCTGCTATCGGTAATATCTTTTTTAGGTCCCTCTTTTGTCGAGCTAATGTTTCAAAGAGGGGAGCCCCTAGGGATTTACTTTCATCTTTTGGTAGGGTGAAGAAAAATGGCCGAATTAGTCCCAGTGTGCATGACCCTTTCCACTTCCGAGGTAATTCACTGTATGCCTTTTTCCCGCATATCCAGTAAATTCCATCGGGAGCTTCCCAGTTTTTATTAGTTTTTGCCGGATCCTCCCAATAATCCCTCAGGCCTATGAAAGCATGGAAGGGATTGGCCCCCGGCTTCTTGTTCCAACATAATCCGATAGTCTCTACCCACTCGCAATTGTTTTCCCGATAGGAGATCCAATATCCTTCGGGTGATTCCGGGTGCCAGATTTTTGTTTTCTTTTCTGAGTTTACTGTGAGTGTATTCACACACGGAGTGTATCCTACCAAATCGGTAAACTCTTTTCCCTCCCGGCTAATGCAAAACGTCCCAATTATTCGGTCATCTATGACCCATCCTTCTGGCCTCCGGGTTGTTTTTGAGAATTTTAATTCTGTCCCTTTTAATATTTGTTCCGGGGTCAATCCCTCTCCTTTCCATGGCCACCTCTCAGCTGATTTTAAACCACCGCATATCCAGCAGTTGGATATACCTAATTCAGTGGCTATTTCCTGCATTAGATCAACAAACAAGTTTTGGTTAGGGCTGGGTAATTTCCAATTATCGTATTGTCTTTCTAATAATTCATATTGTTCACTGAGAGAGTTTAACCTCTCTTGCTCCAGCCTTTTCTTTTTATTTTCCATTTCTTTTCGTTTTAAGTCTATAGCTATTTGCTTTATTTTACTCTCTGGATCTAATCCCTTTTCATCCTTTGAAAAGCAGAACACTGGGTCAAATTGAAGACACGAGTTCTCATCATCTGACTTCAATAGTTCCAAAATTATGGGTTCATTATTGAATGTCAGCCTTGTCTCGTGTTTCACATTTTTCCCTTCCCAGTACAACTTTCCCCCCATCATGCACGGTTTTAAGCTTGCTTCATTGTAGCATGTAGGGTTAACTCGGTGGTATGCCAAAAACGTCGAATGCTTCTTTCCCCCAATCCAGACAGTCTTATTACACTGTCCACAGACCTCGATTGGGGGAATTCCCTTTATTTCTCTTTTGTTTCGGAAGCGGGTCACAACAGCCCCTATTTCTTCCAAGTTCCGAATGGGTTTTTCCTTGATACTTACTCTCGAGTTCGAGCACCAGATTTTCTTTTTTGATTTACACAATTCGAACTGAGTGCCGTTTAACCAACAAATACCTGCATGTAGTTCTGAAGGGCACTTGGTCAAGAGCTCATTTTCTGGGGCAGTCTGACACTGCTCACACTTCCCCTGGGGAGCCTCCCCTGGGGGGGCCTCGGCCTCTATTTTCTTGATCGAGTACATGACTAGGCTCAGGGACATCAGGATTCCCCACAATTGCATCCCTCTGCCATTCCCTCCGCCCGTACAAAAGTATACGGCGGGGATAACCATCTTCCCGGCAGCAAGGACTGTCTTCAGGGGCCCTTGATGTCCTGATGGCAAACCTCCGCTTGAAGGTTGCCCACCGAGATGCTTTAACTGGTTCAAATCTACAAGGTACTTTTACGGTCCTCCGGCACTCAATTTCCAAGGGGTCTGCTTTGCAATCAAGCTGACCCCCTAATCCTTTTTGATAAAACAGGAACCACTCCGGAGAGTCAAGTTCCAAAAGGCCCGCTCGAGTTGCAAGTATCAGGAATCGATTGGTCTGGTCTAACTCCCTTTCGTAGCACCTAGTGCACAATCCCCTCGGTTTATAACCCCTTATGCAATGAGTTACCCAAATCTGCTTACAATAAGCGCACTTAAAATGTACAAACGGGAAACAATAACAATCGCGGATATTGCAACTTATCCTCTCGCTATTGTTCATTTGTGGTGCCTTCGGAGCTTGATTTTCAAATCTCCTGGCGGGGTGGTGATCTTCCACTCGGGAGCTTGGCAATCCGGAACCTTCTTGGCCCGAGAGAAGTGAGTCCACCCTTTCTCGGCCGTTCGCACAGCAGTGTCCGTGGTCAGGAGAACGAGGAAGGGACCTTCCCAATGCGGACTGAGGGGAAGTTCCCTCCACACCTTAATCAATACTTTGTCGCCCGGCTGGATTTTGTGAATTGGAAATCCCAATGTTGTGCTCTGAGGAATCAATCCTTTTTTCCGGAGTTCCTGTAGATTTTTATTTATAGAAATGAGATAAGGTTGTAATTGCACATCCTCTATTTGAGGGTGTGCCACCGGCATCCCATGCCTATATGGCATTCCATATAGCATTTCAAAAGGGGATAAACCGGTTTCAGAATGAGGCATGGTCCGGATGTTTAACAAAGCTAAAGGAAGACATCGGACCCAAGTCATTTTTGTTTCGATTATTAATTTGGATAATTGCGATTTTAATGTTTGATTCATCCTTTCCACCTGTCCCGAGCTTTGAGGGTGCCAGGGGGTGTGATATTGCCATCTGATTCCCAATGCTTCTGACAGTTGTTCGATGATTTTGGAGGTGAAGTGAGTCCCTTGATCAGAATCGATATGGTCTATTATCCCATATCTAGGAATTATTTCCTCTAGTAGAATTTTAGACACGGTTTGGGCCGTAGCCTTTGCTCTGGGAAATGCCTCGACCCAATGTGTCAGTTTATCTACTATCACTAATAAATATTTATTTCTCCCAATCTTTGGTAGTTCCGTGAAATCTACCTGGATTCTCTCGAATGGCCTATACGAAAGTGGCCGGCCACCCCAATTTGTTTGTTTTGAATTGGCACGATTTACTTTCTGGCATATCACGCACCCCTGTACCTCTTGCTTGGCAAGTTCAAAGATTCCTTTACATCCGAAAAATTTTAAAAATTGTTCAGCCAGTGCTCTGGTTCCCCAGTGGGTTTGTTCATGCAATCTCCTGAGTATTCCTCTCGCTATACTTTTTGGAACCAGCTCCCTCCCGTCTGGCAACCACCATTTATTTTCTTTAAAATATCCACCTACCTTCTGGAAATCTTCTTGCTCCTTCTCTGAAGGAAGCACGGACACTTCTGGGGTTTCTTTGGGACTGATCTCGGGAATACTTACCGCCAGTAACGCAGCTCGTTTCGCCTCTTTGTCCGCTAGATTGTTTCCCCTGGTGTGAAACCGCCACCCAGTTTGGTGTCCTTTTACATGGACTACTGATATCTCCTGGGGCTCTCTGATAGCTTCTAAGATTTGTTTAATTATTTCTCCATGTATTAATCTTTTTCCCTTGGTGTTTATTAAACCTCTTTCTTCCCATATTTTTCCGAAAGTATGCACTACCCCAAATGCATACTTCGAATCCGTGAAAATAGTTCCCCTTTTTCCCTTCAGGCCTTTGAGGGCTCTTAAGAGTGCAAACAGTTCACAGGCTTGAGCCGACCAGCATGCCTGCAAGGGACCTGATTCTATGATTTGTTCGGTCTTACCATTTATGATGGCATAACCTGACTTTCTTTTTCCTTCTACCATTTTTGATGAACCATCAATGAACCATTTTTCCCCCCCTTCTAACTCTTGATCTTCCAGGTCCGGTCTTACCTTTGTTTGCAATTCCACTGCTTCAATGCAATTATGCAACAGCTCACCTGTTGGTTCCCCAAACAAAAACTGCGCCGGGTTTTGGGCAGTAGTTGTCCTCAACTCGAGGCCTGGTGAACTAATTAGCATGGCTTCATATTTCAGAAGTCTTGAATCAGTTAGCCATTTCTCGGCTTTTTGTTGTAAGATATTTCTTACATCGTGTGGGGTGTAGACTGTTAAAGAGGCTCCAAAAGTTATCTTTTTTGCTTCCCCAACTAACAGAGCTACTGCAACAATTGCTTGCAAGCAAGTAGGCCACCCTCGACTGACTGGATCTAGGATTTTTGATAAAAATCCTATGGGCTTTTTCTTTTCTGCCCACTCCTGGGTCAGAACTCCTTGGGCTGTCTGTCCACTTACATCAACAAATAGTTGGAATTCTTTATTTGTGTCTGGCAAGGTTAGAACCGGGGCAGTTATAAGTGCAGTTTTCAATTCCTGAAACTTGCTTTCATCCTGAGTGGTCCATTTCACTCTATCTGTGTTTAATCTTTCATACAAAAATTTTACTTTTTCACTGTATCCTTCAATCCACTGTCTGCAATATCCCAGGAGCCCTAAAAATTGCCTGATTTGTCTTTTTGTTTTTGGGGCTGGGAGTACCAGAATCCCGGCCACTCTGTCAGGATCTAGCATCTTTTTCCCCTGAGAAATCCAATGTCCCAGATATTTTACCTCGGGCTCCGTAAACTGCAGTTTGGATTTTGATACTTTCAAACCCTTTTTTCCCAGAAAATTCAACAATGAAATTGTACTTTTTCTGACTTTTTCCTCCATGGTTCCAGCAATTAATAAATCATCTACATATTGTAAGAGCTTTGTCCCTTCCTCTGGAATGAATTCAGTAAGTAATTGTTCCAATGCCTGTCCAAATAAATTGGGTGATTCCACAAACCCCTGTGGGAGGACCGTCCACCTTAATTGTTGATTTCTGTTCGTGTCCGGATCCTCCCATTGAAAGGCAAAGAAGTTCCTACTCCCTTCATCCAAAGGACAAGTCCAAAATGCGTCTTTTAAATCAATTACACTGTACCATACATCCTCGGGTGAGAGTCTGTTAAGTAAAGTATAAGGATTTGCCACTACCGGAAACCTGGTTCGGGTTCTAGCATTTACTGCCCTGAGATCCTGAACCAGTCGGAAGCTCCCATCCGCTTTCTTCACTGCCAGGATGGGGGTGTTATGTTGGGACATGCAGGGTTCGAGGGTACCTCCTCTAAGGAGGTCATCAATTACTAGTTTCAAACCCCTTTTCCCTTCTATCGGGATGGGATATTGTTTTACCCTTATCGGGTCCTCTGGGTTTTCTATTTCAATTTTGATGGGGGTGATATCTAATTTCCCCACCTCCCCTTTTGAATGCCACACTTTGGGATCGATTTCCCTTTCATCTTTCGGAGTCAAATGAAATATCTTTATTACTAATTCAGAATTCTTTACAACAATGTTTATACCCAACGAGACAATCATATCTCTTCCTAACAAATTGTAATCGGCTTCTTCTACTAATAACAAATTTCCTAGGCATATTTTATTTTCAGACTCTATTTCCACATTTTTAATTACAGAAACTTTGAAGGGATCTCCCTTCGCACCGATTACCACTACCTTTTCCTTACTTGCTACGCATCCCCGGGGTAATTTTTGCAGGGTGCTTCTCTCAGCTCCCGTGTCAACCAAAAATTCTATTTCCTCGCGATGGGGACCCACTTTTAATTTTATCAAGGGCTCTTTAGCTGTTATCGTCCCCATCTGAAAGAGCCCAAGACTTCCCTAATCTTCTTGAAATACCTTTTCATCTTTTATTTTCTGGCGGCAATTCCTTTGTATGTGTCCTACTTTCTTACAGTAAAAACATTCTGGGGGATCTTTCCGCGGGGCGGAGCCATTCTTCTGTGGCTCCTGCGGCTTTTTCGGCGCTGTTTTAAACTTGCCGTGCGTCTGTTCTTGTTTCTGAGCTTCTTTTACTGCGGCCACTAGTATTTTGGCCTGAAGTTTCTGTTTCTCGTCTTCTCTCCTCATGTAAATCTTTTGAGCTTCCCTCAGAAGCTCTTGGAGACCTTTCTCCTGCCACCCTTCAATCTTTTCTAATTTCTTTCTAATATCCTCCCATGATTTCGCCACGAATTGCGTTTTAAGTAACACTTCTCCTACCGGAGAACTAGGGTCTGTCCCAGAATAGATCTGCAGACTTCGCCGCAATCTCTCCAACCACTCGGTGGGGGATTCCTCCTTCCCCTGACATTCCCCAAACACCTTACTAATATTTTGGCCTCGGGGAACCGCTTCCCTTATTCCTTGCACAATTATATTCCTTAAATCATTCATGCTCCTTCTGCCATCCTCTGTTTGGGCGCTCCAACTCGGGCTTACGCTCGGCCACTTTTGGTTGCCCGGCGTTCCCTGAGGGTTTCGCCGCTCCCAGTCCCTGATACCAGCCTGTTTAATCATGTCTCTTTCCTCTTGACTAAACAGAGATCTCAAGATTGCCATGAGATCCTCATATGTATAAATACTACTGCCTAAAAATTCATCCAATCTCTCTGCTACTCCAAACGGATCATCCAACAATCTTCCCATCTCTTTCTTAAACGCTCGCACATCCCCTGAATTTAGGGGTACATTCACAAATCCAATCACTCCCGGAGCAGTAGGCACTTCCCTGAGAGGGAACATTCTGTGCCTACTCTCATTCTCTTCCCATTCTTCACTCATCTGTCTAGACTTAAACCGAGTCCTGCTTGCGGGAGGGGAATAGGGGTTTTTGAGAGTTTGTTCCTTTATTGCTGATGAACAATCAGTCGCCACTAGGTTATTATGAAGGATTCCCCTTGCCAAAGTCGGGGAATCTGGCTGGGGCAGCGGGACGGGCAATGGGGGATACGGAGATCCCCTACTTTGCGCTACCATGGTTTCTGGGGAAACCGCGGCGGTTGCGGTTCCCACAGGAGGAGCCAGGGGAGGGGCCACCGGAACCACTGCTGGCGCCGGTTCCCCTGTTCGCGATGTGTGTGCTTCACCTGGTTGTGCCAGCGAGCTCGTGGGAGCTGATGGCACCACTTGATCCACCACGGGAGACCCTGCCGGCCCGTGGTATGGAGGAGGTAAATGATCAAGGGGCTCCCAGGTTTCTGTTTTTGTTTCACTTTTTAGTTTCATCGGAAATAGTCCTACTCTGGCCTTTAGCCAGAGTCGGGCATATTCCTGTTCCTCGGAGTCCGAGGAAACCTTGCTCTCTACATACGAGAGTAACTCATTGCACGTCCACTTTTCAAATGTTCCTAATATTGGCCAAGTGAGATGGGGCCTCAGTTCCTGTCCACCCCAAACCTCGGCACAATAGTAGATCATTTTTGCCTTGGACTTCTTTTTCCTTTCAGGGCAATTTTCCCACTCTTTTAACAACCAACCCAAAGGACTTTCTGGTGGGATGTCTAACAATTCCTTCGTTTCTATGGAAGGGTTTTTCGTATCTACTGGCTTTTGCATTTTACTCTTTTTCTGTCCCATGGTGAAGAAAAAACCAAAAGTCTTACCTAGTACTCTGCGTTGTGTTTGTAGTTTGAGAGTCAAAAAGTCTGCTAATACTCACCTTCTCGGATTGCTGTTCCGGGGTTTTTCTTAGCGCTTTGATCTCTCCTTCGGACCTCTCCTGGATCCTAATTGCTAGAAGAGTTTACTCTTTCCCGAGCTCTACTGGACGTCCTCTTCCTCTTCCAGCCCTTTTTTGATCGGTCCCCCAGAGCACCCCTTTGGCCCCAGGTTTTACAAACGCGTATAGAGACCCTTCACACCGATTCGCTTCCTCCGTAGCCGGCCAATTCCCTCGCGGGAGGATGGAACCGCGGCTTTGGAGTCCGCACTCGCTCCGTGATCAGATCACGTCTCACACACGCTTGTCCAATCACCCCGCTCAACCTCGCAGTACTTACAGCAATTTTCCTGCGAGGATGTCTTCGTGCACAACTGACTTTTTATGAGCTACCAAGCCGCGGCTTCTCTTCCCGAGCTCTTCCTGGATCCGTATTTCTCTTTTATTGTGGTTTTTACCTCAGCCTAAATTTGGTTCGGATGTCGGAGTGAACTGCGGAGGTTCTCGGCTTCCCAGGCCGCTGAAATCAGCGGGGGTACCCCCCTGGATAGCGAGGTTCTCCCACAGTTTTTCCGATCCGAGTCACGGCACCAATCTGTTATAAATGCAAAGGCAATTTTGGGATAAAATCAAAGAGAAATTTATTAATAAACAATAATAAGTAGAAACAGCGATAAAAACCCACAATAAAAAGAACAGCGCAGCGCTGGGTGGACAGGGGTCTACACCGGAGGTATAGGTTTCCCAAATCCACGTCTGAGCATCCTCAGGATTGGGGTTTTATAGGATTTTTAAGTCCTCAGGCCAAAATTCCAGGCAGGTTCCATTCACCAAGTGTCCTTGATTGTCCAGTGAATGGATTTCCTGACATAGAATGATGACATTATTTCGTGTCCGGCCAGAATCTCCTCATATGCAAAGGAGACTCTGTGTGTTGCAATGTTAGGTTTTTCATGACAGGGTGGTGGAATCTGGGTTGGTGCCGATGGGTATCTCGGCCGGGTTTCCTCCTTTGTTTCCCCTGATTGCTTTTTCAACACAGAAATGTTTAAGTCTGGCGAAGTCTTTCTTTTGGAACTTGTCTTTTTCCTACTGATCGGTTTCTCTACCCACTGGAATCCGCAGGGCGTTGCTTGGATCCGGAGGTAGATAATTTCCCGAGCTAGTGTCATTGTTTTCCTGATGATCCGTGTCCTGTGTGTTTGTTTGGGTTGATGGGCCGGTTTTGGTTAGTTATCTTGGGCGTTGCTGGCAATCAGCAACTCCTTGGAGAAAAGCCTCATCCCACTTGGGGGGGAGGCTTTTCCATGCTTTATATTTTGTTTTGTCTCTACAAAACATATCTTTCTTATATACACTCCGAATTTTTAATACAACCATAATTTATTACATACTGCACATCCTTCCAGGTGAAAGCAAACTGAGGCCTGCATTCTGCTGCCATAGGAATGGAGAAAAATGTGTTAGCAATGTCAGTAGTGGCGTACCACTTTGCTGCCCTGGACTCCAGCTTGTACTGGAGTTCCAGCATGTCTGGCACTGCAGCGCTCAGTGGTGGAGTCACTTCATTCAAGGCATGATAGTCCACAGTCAATCTCCATTTTCTGTCAGACTTGGCATATGCTACATGGGACTGTTGAAGGGTGAGTGGGTTTTGATGACCACCCCTTGGTTCTCCAGCTCACGGATCATCTTGTGCATGGGGATCACAGCATCTCGATTCGTCTTGTGATAAATGAACTTATGAATAAAAATTAGTGGAGGTCTAAATAAATATATTGGTAGCTATAATAATATAAAATATATAAAATACAGTGTGGCCAAAGAGTCCTTCCCCAGATCTAGTCACGAATTCCCATTCAGGAGATAACAATTCTAGCCACACCCAGATAACAATCCTAGCCGGCACCCATCAACCGAAGAGAATGAGCAGGACACGGGCCATCAGGCTGACAAAGGAACGAGCTCGGAGGAGATACTCATCGCCAGACCTGAACACCCCGCCTTGCAGACCACTGTTGGAGAAGCAATCAGACTGGACAAAGGGAGAAGCCCAGCCGAGATATTCATCGGCTCCAACCCGGATCCAACCACTCCATCCTGATGGCCCAAACCAAAATGAAATCAAGCAACACTCAGAACCTCTTTACATATGAGGAGACTCTGCCCGGATGTCTATGGACTCTATTCTCCAACGCCAGGAAATCCATTCATCCAACAATCAAGGACCCTTGGTGAATGGTGCCTGCTTGGAATTTGGCCTCAGGACACAAAATCCCTATAAAAACCCAGGCCAGAAAACCCTCGATCGTGGATCTGGGAACACCTATACCTTGGGTATAGACCCCTGTCCACCCAGCGCTGCGCTGACCTATTTATTGTGGTTTTTCTCTTTTGTTGCAGGTGCTTAAATTGTTTTATAATAAATTGCTTTTTATTGACCCTATTTTGCCATTGCATTTATAACAGTCTGATACTGCTGGAGGTGCACCGTCAAGGTGTCAGTTGGTAGTTGTTGCTGTTCCACCTTCAGGAGTCCTACTGCAGATGGGTTCTCTGATAGTGATAATAAAAGGTCTTAAAATCTTAGAGAATTCGGGGACTTAGGTTTGAAAAGCCCTGGGAAAAGCAGGCCCTGGGAAATGTTAGGCCTTGTACTTGCTAAAGACCAGGTCAAGCTGCACCTGTGTAGTCAGTATGTGATAAATGATACAATTGTTAGATGTGGTTAGATATAATTATTGTTTAGAGAACATGGGGAACCATGTTAGGGGGCTAAGGGGGGATCACGAGAAATTCATGCTTGGGTAAAAAACAATGCATACAATAGAACAATGTAAGTTTAATAATTAATATGTAAGTTGCATAACGATAGAGTATAAAATATGTCCAACTCGAAAACCAAATCGGGTCAGATTTGGGTATGTGTACCCCTGACACCCAGAGTTCTTTAAATAAAGCACCTTCATATAACCATTCATGGTTGTGTGTGATCCTGAACGCCAACATTTTGGCGACCCAGATGGGACCTTGTGAGTGCTGCTGAGTGAACTCGCGACCCGATCACGCTCCAGCCGGCACCAAGGGATTCTCGGGGAGCCCATCAGCTGCGACTGTCTCCGCTGCTCACAACGTCCCCGGGAGAAAAGGTAAGGTGCTTTACTTTGGTTTTGGTGCCTGCCAGTTAGACGCGGCGAAAGCTGCGCGTGGTTGGGCTAAAGGAATTCCTCTTGGTAAAAGCCTAGGCGCCGTCCGTAAGACGACTGCGAAAGCATCGCAGGTTCAGCATTTGTGGTATATTATAGTTATAGTTATAATATGGAGAAGCTTAAAGGGATTTTGGGCAGCAGTGCTCCCATACCGGGTACTTCTCCTTTGGGGTGCTTATTAGCACATTGGAAACAAGGTAACTTTGGGGAAGAATTACATAAGACTAAGTTAATTTCGGTGAGATCTCCCCACAGAAAAAGACCCCAGTGGACATCCGTTGGTAGCTATAACCCCCCTCTTCTCTCTCTCTTTACTTTGTTTTCCTTAACTCTCTCTCTCTCTCTCCTCTATCGCATAACCCTTGTTGTTGGCACTAAAATAAAAAGTACATTATTGTTTTTATGATTTAAAATGAAATCCCCTTGTGTCCTTTTGCACTCTGAGATCAAATGAACCTCTCACGAGTCCCACTCGCGTTAGTGAATCATGACATCTAAATTGGAATCACAGACAGGATTTCTGACAGACAGAAGGGGTTGCAGGTTTGTTGTGCAGTCTGTATTAGGGGAAGGACGTCTTGCTCCAGCCGCACCTAGCCTGACACTCCCAAAAGAGTGAGTGGTGTCTAGAAAGCAAGGGGGGGTGACTCGAATTTCCCGCAAACTGCACACGCTGAGGTGAAAAACACCCCACACACTTGAGGGCTCTGTCTGCAGAATTTCACAAAAGATCTCTTAGTGCAAAAGGGTGGGACTGTTTTTGTTGTTGTTGTTGTGTGTACGAATTTTGACTGCTTGCTGTAGCAAAGAGACAATCAGAATTTTAAACTGAAAGAGTGCCTCCCAAGCAGATTTGGTCTTTTTACCCATACAGGGAAGCAAAAAGTTGTGTGTGTGTGTGTGTGTATAATTTGTTTATACCTCCCTGTAGTGGTTTTTCCTTTGTAAAAAATGACTGAAAACAGTAGTGCAGAAGTTAAAGCTGCATTTTATGCATGTTATGCTCTGTTAGCAAAACACAATGCCAGACCTTCTCCAGGAGGGAAAAGTTGGTGCTCAATAATTGGTTTAATTTGGAAAATGTGATTGATAGAGTATGTTCATTACAACATGAAACAAAATTTAAACTGGGCAAAAATAAAACTGTACTCTGCTCAGTTTTGGGAGCTTGTCTTACAGCAGCTATAGAAACTCACTGCAAGCAAAGAAGTGAAGAAAAAACTACCTCCAAAACCTAGTTAAAATTTTGCAAAGACAATTGGATGAAGAAAGAAGTAAGATCAATCTGTTGCGAGCAGCTCTCCATGATAAAAATTCAAAAAATGCTGACTTGCTAAAAGAAACAAGAGAGGGAAACCCCTCTCATTAATCAAATTTACCCTCAAAAAGAGCTAACTTGGATAAAATTGTGGGGAACACTGCTGTCCTAGTTTGAAACCTCTAATTAAAAATATAATTTTTAATTAGCTAATATAAATATATAACATAATTATATAATATAATTATTATATAATATATTATATTATAATAGAATATAATATACTATTACTACTATATTATAATAGAATATAATTATATCAATTATAAGGATCTTGATCTGCATATAACTACTAAAATAGAAATAAAAAAATAGGAAAAAAAAAAAAGAAAAAAAAGAGAAAAGAAAAAAGGGAGTACAGGCGTCTCCCTCACGAGTCAGAGACAGAATATGTATTCCGAGTGTCTCACTGGAGGTGATCAAATTCGATTGAGAGAACAGGAATCCAGTGGGCACTGGGGACATGAAGTATTTTTAACAACAAGAGACATACATAGCCCATGGTCCCTAACTCAGCACACAGCTTATTGGGCAGAGGGGCTTAACCCCTTGAAAAGGGGGGACTTTATTGCTATAGTTTGTACCCCCAACCAACTACTGAAAAATATTTAGAAAGCTGCCTGCTTACAAATGATACACAAAAGAAAATTAATTGTTGGTTATGAATTACCAATATTGTTACTTGTGAAAATTGAAATTATGGACTTGTAAAAATCGCAGAAGGAAAAATCAGAGAAAGCAAAGGGTGTTAGATACATTGGTTCTCTTAATGAAAACCCAGAAAAAGAGAAAGCAAATCTCTAATCGCCAGTATTGGTGGTCACTAGAGATAAAGAAAGGGGTCCCCAGAAACATAATGGGTGGCTTATCACTTAAAAGTTGAGTAAAGTAGTCTCTAATTGGCACTGTCCCAGGTTCATTGTATCGAATGCCCCATTGTATAACCCAGCACACCTCCACAGGCTCTGGGCTGTGAGCCAAAGCAGTCTCCTTCTCAGCTTCTGGGAGTAGAGCCCAAACAGCTTTAGAATCAGGGAAACTGGTAACTCTGCTTCTCATGGGTGAGCAGAGAGGGAGGGAAGTTAGTTTTATGCTCACTAGAAATAACAAAACTGGAGACATACTGATTACAGCAATAGTAAGTCCTAAACGTGCACCTATTGCCTCTGTAGTTAACAGTAGAGCCCAAATTTCTGTGTTGACCAATACAGACTAGTACAGGATTTGAGAGCAATAATAGAATAACTAAAGATATTTACCCAGTGGTAGCTAATCCTTGCACATTGTTAACATCCGTAAAAGAGAAATAGAAATGGTTTACTGTAATTGATTTAAAAGATGCTTTGTTCTGCATACCCCTTGACAAAGAAAGTAGGAAACTGTTTGCCTTTGAATGGGAAAATCCAGAAAATGGAAGGAAAACTCAGCTCACCTGAACACAACTCCCACAAAGATACAAGAACAGTCCAACACTATTTGAAAGCCAGCTGGCTAAGGAGCTGGAGATTTGGACCGAGAATGGGCAAGTACCGAGAGAACAATACCTGCTGTTACAGTATGCTGATGATACACTGACAACTACAGAAGAGAAAACAACCTGCATAAAGGTAACAATTGAAAATTTTAAATCAACTGGGAATGGGAGGATATAAGGTATCTAAAGAAAAGGTACAAATTGCCCAACAGACTGTGATTTACTTGGGGTGTGAAATCTCACAAGGGCAACGTAAGCTGGGTACTAATCGTATTCAAGCTATTTGTGCTATTCCAGAACCCCAGAACCTACATGAGATACAAGTTTTCCTTGGGATGACAGAGTGGTGCCGTGGATCATGGACTATGGACTAATTGCAAAACCCCTGTATGAAGCCCAGAAGACACAACCGCTTACCTGGGGCAAACCACAGAAGGAGGCCTTCCTCAAACTGAAGGAGGCATTGACAACTGCTCCGGCGTTAAGACTGCCTGATTCATCCAAGGATTTTCACCTGTTTGTGCATGAAAGACTGCACCTAGCACTGGGAGTACTGACCCAATGTTTGGGAAGCTGGAAAAGGCCGGTAGGCTGCTTTTCCAAACAACTTGACCACGTGAGTGCCGGATGGCCTTCATGCCTGCGGGCAGTTGCAGTCATTGTGATGCTGATACAAGAAGCTAGAAAACTCATGATGAGTAGACACATAAATGTCTACATGCCACATATGGTAATCACTGTTTTAGAACAAAAGGGAGGCATTGGCTATCTCCAAGCAAGATGATAAAATTCCAGGTAATCCTGACTGGGCAGGATGATGTCACACTAAAGACAACTAACCTCTTGAATCTAGCTTTGTTCCTAGGTACCCTAGGACCTGAAGAAGGCCCACTAGAGCATGACTGTGTAGAAGTAATAAAGTACACCTATTCGTCAAGAGAAGACCTGAAAGACATCCCACTGGAGCAACCAGAGTGAGAGCTATTCACAGATGGAAGCAGCTTCACGGAGAATGGGACCAGATATGCTGGATATGTGGTAACAACAGTCAGTATAATAGTGGAGGCAAAAGCATTATCACCAAATACATCTACTCAGAGGGCAGAACTGGTTGCCTTAACCAGAACACTAGAACTGAGTAAAGGGAAATCGAAAAACAGACTGGACAGCCCGACAGATTGCTTGAGAAGTGCAAACAACAATGGCATTGATACCTTTAAAAGTTAATGTATCTCAATTTAATTTGCCTCCAAAACTGAAATATTCAATAGAAGATGAGAAATTGGGACATTTGCTAAATGCACAAAAGATTTCAGAAGAGTGGTATGTAACTGCACAAAGACAAATAGTATTAACCCCCTTGATAATGAGAGAAGTTCTACAAATTAAACAGAACAAATGTCATTGGGGTGCAGAGGCATTGGTAAAATTGCTAAAGCAAAAATTAATCTCGGTACGGATGCTAACAATGGCAAAATCAACTCAGTGACTAGACACAGGCATTGCTAGGAAGGATTAGGATAGGAATAGAATCAAGATGACACTCAGCAAGAACACTCTAGTAGAGTGAAAGTTGGGTGGGCCCTAGAGAAGATAGCAAACTATCAGAATAGAGAAACAGGTCAGGTAGATAGACTAGCAAGAGTCACCCAGGAAAGATTTAAAGAACTAAACATACAATTACAATTTATTACTCCTGAAAGAGCATGGAGTGTGTGTTTTTTTGAAAGGGACAGATTGATCATTGTTGCGTCCACATCCCAAATGTAACAGAAGATGTAGAACATGACATCAGTCAGTTGCAAGAAATAGAGCACGAAGCATGGGAAGAGCAAAAGGATTTGACTACAAGTTGGTTAGACAAAATCTTCAAAGGGTTAGGGTGGAATGTGAATTCATGGATTAAATCTATCATTGAGAATGTGATAATTTTACTAATTGTATTTTTAGCAATTTGGTTAGTTTACAGCATCTTAAAAGGAGAAATACAGAAGAAAACGTCCTGGAACCAGAAGATAATAAAGGCACTGACGTGAGACCCACACCCACCATCTTCCGGTTCTCCATTTCGTGACAGCATCCAGGACAACGTTTACATCAATCGAGGATTTGAAGAACACCAAGTATAAACTCAGAAACAAAGGACTGTATCAAGTGAAAACATTTGCACTTACGGTGAAGTGAAAATGCTTTCAAAGGGGGGAATGATAGTAAAAGGTCTTAAAATCTTAGAAAATTCGGGGACTTAGGTTTGGAAAGCCCTGGGAAAAGCAGGCCCTGGGAAATGTTAGGCCTTGTGCTTGCTAAAGACCAGGTCAAGCTGCACCTGTGTAGTCAGTATGTGATAAATGATACAATTGTTAGATGTGGTTAGATATAATTATTGTTTAGAGAACATGGGGAACCATGTTAGGGGGCTAAGGGGGGATCACGAGAAATTCATGCTTGGGTAAAAAACAATGCATACAATAGAACAATGTAAGTTTAATAATTAATATGTAAGTTGCATAACGATAGAGTATAAAATATGTCCAACTCGAAAACCAAATCGGGTCAGATTTGGGTATGTGTACCCCTGACACCCAGAGTTCTTTAAATAAAGCACCTTCATATAACCATTCGTGGTTGTGTGTGATCCTGAATGCTAACAATAGTCCAGGCAAGGTGTTCAATTGCTTAATGTCCTCTGCCTCCACAGCAGCTATTCCAAAAGTCTGCCTGAGTTTCTTTGGGTCTTTGTAATAGCCATTCTGAAGAAAGTCTATACCCAGAATACACAGGGCTTCGGGGCCAGACACAGTAGGATGTTTTTGACACTCCTTCCCAGTCAGGCTCACCTCAGCTTGCAACAGCGTCAATTGCTGCGATTCCCACGTCACCCCAGCAATGGAAACAGGTTCTGCCCCCACATGTCCTGATAGCATTAGGGTACACTGGCACCAGTATCAATTAATGCTTCATATTTTTGTTGCTCTGATGTGCCAGGCCATCGGATCCACACCGTCCAAAAGACCCAGTTTTCCCGTGCCTCTTCCTGGCTAGAGGCAGGGCCCCTCTAACACTGGTTATCCTCTCTTCCCTGGGCATACATGCTAGAGGTTCCTTCAAGGGGATCTGACAGATCATCTGTCTCCCTGAAAATTAAACCTTCTGATAATGATTTCATAGTTTTAGTTACTTTCCCATAGAAGTCCTAGAAACATAAGTTGTTTATCACATTCTTTCTAAGAAATGTCTTTTGATGGACGTTTCTCATGACCAGTGTGCTTGGGAAGGTGGCAACTTAATTATCCAATCCCTGGTCATGTCGCTCTATTAGGAACGGCTGGGAAGAGACGACACAGACTCTCATGGAGTCGGACAGGAGAATTTCTCTAGTTTATTACTTCAGGTCTCTTTATAGACCGATACGTGGAAAGTACAGAAAGGAAACTCTTATTGGTTAACAAACTACTACATCACCATCATTGGTCAGTGGGGCTCACCACCCCCCTGACTTTCTCCTGTAAAGAAAACAAGGGATAGAAAACAACACCTGCAAGGCTGTTTTCTGTCCCTGAGGATTGTTTTAATTCTTTCTCATGTTTTTCCCAGACTACTTTCTCAGGCAAGACTGAGGAGCTATGCGGCCTGTAATTTCTACAGGCTCTCTGTTTCAGAGTTAGACACAGAGTCCACATGGTCATTGTCGAGAATCTATAAATACTGGAGTCAGAGAATAAAGGCACGGTTTTTTGTTCTGACATTGAGAGTGTTCGTGTGAATCATTTCATGTCCTTTAGAGACAATCATCTTCCTTTCTGTAATATCTAGCAGTTTGGTCATGGCAGGTTGAGTCTACCTTCACTTTACCGGACCTTTTCTGGTTAGTGTTTCCCTCCCTGAGTTGACGCACCTGTGCTGCCAGGGCACAAGTGGGTTTCCCATCCCACTTGTCTTTCCCATGGTCACACAGAAAGAACCAAAGCTCAGCTCGTGGGGTGTACCCTCTCTCTCTAGCTGGTGAAGGTTTGGCTCGGACTTTGGGACTTGGGACTCGCACTGGTGCCATATGGCAACTGTTCTTCCTCATCTCCTCCCTCATTTCCCTCATCTCCTCTTGGAGGCTCTTAATCACAGCAGAGACCTGAGCCTGCATGGGGCCATTGATCATACTCTCAAAATTTCTAAGCTTGTTGGCGACAGAACCCACTGTCTCTCGATTGTTATCGGCATTAATCATTGCAATGATGGTAGTGTACTGAGCTGGCTCTAGACTTGCCAGATTCCACAACATCTACCTAGTGCACCTGACTTTGTTGGGGTCATTATCATGCTGTCTACCCCTCCCAAAAAGGATCTCCAATACTTCCACTTCTCTCAGCTGTTGGATCCCTTCCTCAAGGGTTTTCCAGCCCCTTCTATGATGGTGGTCCTCCATTCTCTCTGTGAAGAAACCTCTCTCTTACACTCATTAAAAGTCACTCCCAGAGGGAAAGGGGCCCTGGCTCCCTTACGAATACCTGATTTACACCTGAGTCCTGGGTCAAGGGTCTCAAATTCCTTACCTCACCACCATCCAGTTGCACACTTGTACACCATAAGGTTCCAGACCCGAAGTAACCAGGTTGTATAAGCCTCACTCCCCCATCCCACAATGTCTTTTTGCAGATTGTGGAGACTCTCATACATCAGGGACTCGGTGATGATCTCAACCTCTGGCTCCCCTGAGGGTTGTGAAGGCCCTCCTTTCTTATCCTTATCAACAGGGTGCAGTGATTTTGTCTTAGACTTCCTTGTTTCCATAGGGGCAACAGCTGCTGGCTGTGACTGTCCTTGTGGTTCAGCTGGAACCTGGATGGTTGTAATGTCTGTGGGTTCTACTTCTGCACCGTTAGACTCTCTCTCTTCGAGGCAGGGGGAGGGTTTCCCAACAGCTGAGTAAATGCACTCTTCTATCTTCTGGCTCATCTCACGCATCTCCTTCACCAGAACCCCCACCCACTGTGGGTGGTTCATTTCTGAGGTGGGCTGTGGGGCTGTGTCAGGCTCTGGGGCAGCACCCCTAGTCTCTGGGGCTCTGTCAGGCCCTGGGGCAGCATCCCCATTGTCTGGTGTAGGTGTCAGGATGCTTATCTGAGTCAATCTCCCCTTATCTCTGAATGCTAAATAGAACAGGCCTATCAGCAACAACAGCCACTGTATGATGTCATCAGCATCTAGAGAAGATTTGAAAAATCTTATGCCCTTTGAAAACTGGTGGGGTAGGCCCAAGGAACTGGGTGAAAGGTTGGGAGAAAATTTCCCCAGCTGTCATTTTCTCCCAGTAGGTACCATTATTAAAGTAACCCCAAAAACATGCTGTTAGTGTGAGATAGCTCTGAATCCATGTGCCTGCCTTCCATAGAAAGTTAAACATCCATTAATTCCTCACCTCATCAACCCACAAAAAAAACTGGATAACAGCTACAGTAGCCTTAGTTATAGGACCCATATTTAGGTAAGGTGCAGTAACTGGGAAAAGTATAGCTGTGACCACGTGCCACCCAAACCTGGGTAAGCTAGAGAACATGGTTCCACTAACGAGGTTTCTATATACAGCACACAAAAGTTAGGTTATGTAATAAATTAATCTGTAAATAAAAATTCGTAAAAGTATAAATAAGATATGTATGTGTTGTAATAATATAAAATCCAAAATGTAAAAAAAAACCCTTCTCCAAGTCTGGCCGGGAGTTTCCTCCAAGAAGCAACAGATTGCAGCCAACACCCAGTTAACGAACATCAGCTCAGAAAATAGACAGGACGAGGGCCATCAGGAAAACAAAAGAACTGGCTCGGAGGAGATATCCATCTCCGGACCTGACCAACGCCCCTGCAGATCTCTGTTGGGAAACAATCAGGTCGACAAAAGACAAGCCCCGAAAAAGTAGTCGTCGCCAGACCTGAACACCCCACCTGTCAAACCAGCGTTGGAGAATGTAATAAATTATTGTTTGTATTAAAAATTCGAAGGTTATAACTAAGACAAATGTGTTTGCAATGACATAAAAATATGAAATGTAAAAGGCCTCTCCTTGCGGAGGGGGAGAACGGGATTCTCTCCGGAAAAACCACTGATTGCCACCCACACCCAGATAACGAACTCAAGCAGGCCCATCAACTCGGACAAACAGACAGGACACGGATCATCAAAACGACAATGGAGCTGGCTCGGGGAAAATTACCTGCCTCCGGACCCGAGCAACGCCCTGCAGATTCCTGTAGGGAACAATCTGATCGACAAAAGAAAGACAAGCCCCAAAAGATAGGCCTTGCCAGACCTGAACATCCCGGTGTTGAAAAGCAATCATTGGAACACAAAGGGGAAGGCTCCGTCGAGATTTCCATCAGCACCAACCCCGGATCACATTGATAACTCAGAATTAAAATACATACAGAGTCTCTTTGCATATGAGGAGACTCTGTCCGGACTCAAGTCAGGTCTATTCTTCCAAGCCAGGAAATCTATTCACCGAACAATCAAGAATACTCGGTGAATGGAGCCTGCTCGGAATTTTAGCCTGAGGACTTAAAAATCCTATAAAACCCCAAGCCTGAAAGCGCTCAAACGTGGATTTGGGAAACCTACACCTCGGGTGTAGGTCCTGTCCACCCAGCGCTGCGCTGATCATTTTTATTGTGGTTTTTCTCTCTGTTTTTTTCTATGTTGTTTATTAATAAATTTCTCTTTGATTTTATCCCAAATTTGCCTTTGCATTTATAACAAGAAGCAATCAAAGGAAACAAAAGGAAAGACTCTGCCGAGATACCCATCGGCACCGGCCCGGATCACACCACTTTGCCTTGATGACACAAATTGAAATACATACAGAGTCTCTTTACATATGAGGAGACTCTGTCCGGACACTGGTTAGTTCTATTTTTCCATGCCAGGAAATCCATTCACCGGACAATCAAGGACACTTGGTGAATGGAGCCTGCTTGGAATTTTAGCCTGAGGACTTAAAATCTCTATAAAACCCCAAGCTTGAGAACACTCAAACGTGGATTTGGGAACCCTACACCTCCGGTGTAGACCCTGTCCACCCAGCGCTGCGCTGACCATTTTATTGTGGTTTTTTCTCGTTGTTTGTTCTTTGTTGTTTATTAATAAATTTCTCTTTTTATTTTTATCCTGAAATTGCCTTTGCATTTATAACAGTTATTTAAGAACTGTTATTCCTTTTTTGCCCTTTTTCTCTCAGTGCCCTCAGGCCCCACCAGTGGGCACCAAAATCTGTCTTGGTTTTGGAAGACTGGTGTCTGATAGAGAGGGCAGGAGCCTCCCTTGGAATGAAAACGTAGACCCCCTCCCTCCGAATTATTATAATTTTGAAATCAAGGGGCTCTCAGGTTGTGATAGATTGGCATTTAAGAAAAAAAAAAAAAAGTAAGAAACACCCACAGAAGTTAAGGCTGCTGCAGGCTGATGGGAGTATTTTTCTCCTGTCTAATAGTTGGCCATTTCTGAGGATTGACAGTAGTTTTGACCATTAAAAAGTGAGATCAACCTTTGAACACCACCCTTTAAAACCTAAGCCCGGGAATTTCTGTTTCTCTTAGTTTCTGGCTTTGAAAGGTAACAGAACTCCAGCTAGCTCCCGTTTCCCCTCCCGCCCCCACCCATGCAGACTGGCAGGGGCTGGGCTGGAGCGGGCCACGGCTACTCGCCTCCATGACTCACACAGACGGCCACAGGCTGAAAAACAGCATCTGCTGCTTTTCCAGCGCTGCCGAGCTGAAATTCGACCCCATGAATACCTGCTGCAGCTTGAGCCAGATTTTAACCCTTTCACTACCCAGATGAGACCTGCAGATTTAATCCTTTTTCCAGAGAGCGGGGAAGAGAGAGTGATCAACACGTAAAGAGACAACATAAACTATCAAAGTCAGTAAAAGAAAGAATCAAGCCTCAGTTGGGGAGAGAATGAAAAGATGCACTAATAAGCTGAAATATTCTTTTGTTAAGGCTATGGAGATGAGCAATAATGCTCTGAAAAAAACTCCTTTAATTCATGAAAGAGTATTTTGGGGGGGAATGAAGTATTTCAAAGTGTAGATCTGAGCCAAGGTATCCATTGATGAAGCTAAGCAGATGGTGAAGTAGTTGTGATCCTATGCGATGCTGGAACAGAAAAGGAGAAGTGAGAGTTGCTGAAGACTTGTGGCCCCCAAGAGAAAAAGAAAACTTCTGTTTCCAAAGATGATCACAGAGACAGATGAAGAGAACCCTTGCCTTTAAATAACTCATCCTTAAAATTACACCACTTGAGTTCATGGCCCATGAACACACCTCAGAGTGGTGCGAAATGGGAGGAGAGCCTGATGGCAGAGTTTTCCAGGTGGCTGGCATCAGAGGAATAGAAACCAAAAGAAAACTGTTTTCTTGTGAAGAACTCTCCATAGAATGACAAAAGAGAACTTCTTTTTCTCTACAAAGACTGATTAAAAGACTACTATATAGTTGAGACTGCTTTAACCAGCAGGTTTTTTCTCTATGTTGTCAGTTAAACAAAGGAATGGTTGGGTGGTGGGGAAGAAGGGTTTCTGGAAGTTTTATTCTAGTTTCTTAATGTTGTAGTTTTGTTAATAAACTTTCTTATTCCTTTTAAATTTTAAGCCTGTTTTTCCCTTCCCCTAATCCGTATCTCACAGCAAGAAATGAGTAAGTTTTCTAGTGCTTTAAAACCACTACACAGGTGTTGGAGTCAGAGATGCAAGATATATACCTTTATCTGTGATGCCTAACTCTGACACCCAAGAAAGCACTGAATTTCACATAACACCATGGAGACAACTGTTAAGTAGAGAAACTGAAAATATAAGTGTGTAAATTAGAGAGTTTTCTTAAGTCACTGGGTGAGAAAGTTAAAGGTTTAAGCTAGATTAGAAAAATAAGAGAAAAGATGGAGGAATCAGGGTGTTGTCTCTTTTCCTTCTTCCTTCTTCATTTTCTTCTAGAGGTTTTTGGGTAGTAGTAAGTGATTGGATAGAGAATGCTGCAGTGCAGTATACAGGTGTTGGGTCATTAAGTCACTAAGAAAAATAATTTACTTAGCATTTGTTAATTGGTTAAATAGACATATAAAAGCCTTCTCGGCTGGGACAGGAAAGGATGGAGGAGAGGCTTTGCTTCACAAACCCCCTTGGGCAGTCAGTCCTGGTACTCCTGCAGGACTCAGCGGAACAGCCAGCTGGAATGGCAGGAATGAGCAGAGATCCCGACCCAGTGGATGAGGTGTACCAGCAGCTCCATGGCGGTGACTGGCACTGCCACATGTCCCAGCAGAACAGGAGGTGCGAGGCCCACCAACGAAGAAGGAAGAAGAAGAAGAAGCAGCAGCAACTCCATCTGGGTGATAGTGAATTCCCTTCTCCCAGCCACAACAACTCCCAGTGAGTGTCCTGCTCTGAAGATGAAGAAACCAGGCAGTGCTCAGCTGCTCCCACCCTCCCTTTTTCCTGCCCCCCTTCCCCCCTGGGCCCAGCCAACCTCTTTGTGTTTCTCAAGCACCCACTAAGTACCAGCAGTCAGGGGTTTCCCTGCCACTGATGGGTGAAAATTCCATAGGTGAGCCAGAACTAAAGGAAGGACACCTAACCCCCAACACTGTGATAAATGCTTAACTAAATGTCCAGAGTTTAAACTTAAAATAGAAGGGTGCGCAGTAAAAGGATATCATTTTGACTTTAACATTACCCAAGTGTGCATTGATTTCCATAAGGGTAAGGCCAAGACAATCCCACCACTATCAAGAAAGACTACAACAACCCAGACCCCAACTATCTTAGAAGAGGAAGAACAGTCTGTGACTCCCACAATCACCAAAATTGGACTATATGCTATTAAGAAAACAGGAATTCAGAGACTATTGATTAATCCAGAATGGTCTCTGAAATGGATAGAAATGGGAATGCAGATAAATGCTTCTGACATTTGGTCAGAATGCTCCCCATTTCTTAGAACCTTTTTCGTGGATTGGAACACCTGGCTTCAAAAACATATGCCCCCTATTCTTAGAAAAAGGAGACATTTCACTTAGTTATTGAGGACAGGATTGGGAGTCCTAAATACAATGGATTTAGAAGTGTTAATGAACAAATTGACCACAATTGGGAGTGATTTGGTTAACTTAAAGCAACCTTTGCAATTTTCTTTGTTGACATTATGTAACAATCACTGGAAAATATCCAAAATATTGCCAGAATGGAAAAGTATAGAGGAGCGAGATCATGAGCTAATGGTTAATGCACTAGGCACAGCTAGTGAAAACATTTTTTTGGCTCTTGGGTGTACTAAAGCACAACTGTGGATGAAGTCAGTGGCTGCGTCAGTCATTAGAGAGGGTGAAAAAAGAACATTCCCTGCTGAATTTTGCAAAATTGTGTGGGACACCTCTGATATGGAAAGACAGCTTCAGTCTTGGTGGCTTTTAGTCAATTTCACCTATGACCCTGTGGCAAGTATGGTGACAGCTTTTGTCTTGACTATACACAATGCATCAGTGAGCTTGATACATCCAATAGTTGCTTTAGGATTAAATCATGAGAGGACTGTATTGTATTCATCTGAACACAGAATGTGGGTATGAAAAATTGAAGGAAAATGGCAAACCATTAAATATGAGGAAACAATTGGGATATATATGCAAAGGAAATTTAGGGGACAATAAGGATACTTGGTTGGATATGGACCAAAGCATTTGCACTTTGAAATGCACCCAGTCAACCAGACAACCTCACTTGTGTGTACAGGACAAGGCTGTGTCTGTTTAAGAACAGCATACCCCACCATAAGGATAAACGACACTATCGTGAAAGAGACTCAATTCGTGTGTTTGTAATTTTGTCAAAATTGAGGGATGTGATTTCTCCTATCAGGCACCTGTAATATCACATCAGCATATAAAGGCAAACTTAATTACTGTGCAGGAAATATTGCATGTGCCCATAGGGATGAATCTGACCCTGATCGCCCAGTTATTAAAACATCATAAATTAAGTGAAATTCTAAAAAAAAATAAAGATGCAGAGAAAAAGATTTTGATCACAATATAGCATGACTCAGAAACCGTCAAAAGGGTTTTTAAGTGATTTGAAGAACACTTGTCTCGTTATTGGTGGGATATGCATTTCGGATGGTCACTGATGGTGACTGGCCTACTTCATGCCTTGGTTCATCCTATTACTAATATTACTTATTTTAGTAGGCATGTTTGATTTTGTCTATTGTAATACTCATTTGAAATTGGAGAATGCTATGATGAGTGGCAACCTTAGTATCACTATCAAAGGCATAGGGGCTGGTTTTGAGAAATACCAGCCATATGGCTTGGATAGATGAGGAAGAATCTGTATACTGAGTAAAAGAATTTACTCATCCTAAAGAAGAAGTGGGGAATGAGTTATTTATTTTAAAAGAATTAAGGATTTTAGAAAAATTATAGATTTTAGCTAGAGATAAGCTTTGCTATAATTAGAGTTAATGATTAAGTTAGAAGTAGGATTTGAAATAATGAATCCCAGACTTAGGTAAAAAATTACTTGTCCTTGAATATTTGATTAGCTGTGCTTATAATGAGAAAAGAGAAAATGATAAATAGGCTTAAGAAGATAACAGACCTTACATCTGAAAACCCAATTAAAATTCATAAGGGAGGAAAGTTTGAGTTCTACCAAATGTCATTTGTAGAAAAGTCAGAGTGAGGAAGAGCGGTTTTCCTTCATTATCTGATGACCCCTTTTCACAAAAAACACCCCCTTCCTTAAATTAGGGAACCAACCACGCAGGCTTAATGACTTTTTAAACTCATTACCATGCATTTTAATATGAAGCGGGGAATGGGAGGTGTTAGTGTTATGAATATATATTAGTATTTTGGATATTCAAGACTTTTGTAGATAAATAGACACTGGAATCTTTTGTCAACTTGCAGTGTGTATTAAGGGGATGAGCCCTGCATTTGCCTGGTGCCGTGATTAAGACATACCCTTTCTAACTTTAAACTGTTAAAGAGTTTTTCTTGTCCATTAACAGACTGATATTGATTCTAGATCAATATCGCTATTTTGGTAAATCAGATGGACCAACTTGGTTGGATGGTTGCACTCATAGAGTTGTGGTCAATGGCTCAATGTCCAAGTGGAAAGCAGTGACATGTGGTGCATTGGGATCGGCACCATTTAACATCTTTGTTGGTGACATGAACAGTGGGATTGAGTCCACCCTCAGAAAGTTTGCTGACAACACCAAGCTGTGTGGTGTAGTTGACATGCGGGAGGGAAGGGATGGCATCCAGAGGAACCTGGATAGGCTCGAAAGGTGGGCCTATGTGAATCTTGTGAAGTTCAACAAGGCAGAGTGCAAGATCCTGCACCTGGTTTAGGGCAATCCCAAGCACAAGTACAGGCTGGGTAGAGAATGAAGCAAGACTAGCCTTTGGGAGAAGGACTTTGGGTTATTTGTGGACAAAAAGCCCAACATGTCTCAGCAATGTGCACTTGCAGCCCAGAAAGCCAACTGTATCCTGGACTGCATCAAAAAAAGTGTGATAAGCAGGTTGAAGGAGCTGATTTTCCCCCTCTGCTCTACTTTGGTGAGACCCCACCCTGGAGTGCTGGATCCAGCTCTGGGGCCCTCAATACAGGAAATATGTTGACCTGTTGGAATGGGTCCAGAGGAGGCCACTAAGTTCATCACAGGGCTGGAACACCTCATCTATGAAGACAGGCTGAGAGAGTTGGGGCTGTTCAGCCTGGAGAAGAGAAGGCTTCAGGGTGACCTTATAGCAACTTCCAGTACCTAAAGGGGGCCTACAAGAAAGCTGGAGAGGGACATTTTATAAGGGCATGGAGTGATAGGACAAGGGGAAATGGATTCAAACTGAAAGAGGGCAGGTTTAGATTAGGTATTAGGAAGAAATTCTTTACTGTGAGGCTGGGGAGGCATTGGAACATGTTGTCCAGAGAGGTTGTGGACTCCTCATCCCTGGAAGTGTTCAAGGCAAAACTGGATGGGGCTCTAAGTAATCTGGTCTAGTGGAAGGTTCCCTGTCCATGGTAGGAGGGTTAGAACTAGATGATCTTTAAGGTCCCTTCCAACCTAAACCATCCTATGATTTGTGTTCTCCCCACACAATATTCACAGGGTCTTTTTGTCTTATTCAAACTCCCCCCCCCCCCTTCAAACTAAAACAACAATGAACATTTCAGGACATAAAAATACATTATGCAAATATAAAACATCAAAGGAATAATTGAAACCTTTCACAACTCCAAACAGTTGTATCTCATTTAACCCAGAGTGATTTAGTTGCATATCACACCACTAACCGAACTATTGTTTTCATCTATGCAGCTTTAACAAAACAATAATAATAATAAAAAGATAAATGCATTGTGATTTTTTTCACCTAGTGTTGAAGTGGTAGCATGTGTTCTATTCTATCCTAGCCAATCACTTATTTTAAAATATATATACAGTTTTCAAATATGTAGCATAAAAAGAAAGCACTAGTTTTTGTGTTCTGATCCTTGAGATTGTTACAATTTCAGGTAAGCTTGTACCTTAAAAATGGAACTGCAATATTGCAAGTTCAATACAAGATAGAAAGACATTATACATAATTCTGAATACAATATTAAACTTTTTAATACCTGTTACCTTTTAAATAATTTCTGAAGTGTTAAAGTTGTTTTTTTTCAGTTCTAAGAGTGTAGTTTATAAGTTTACAATAGAGACAAGGAGAATTTTTTAACTACCACATCATTTTAAAGGCATCTTAGGTCATCTTAGATTGACTATTTGGTATCCAAGTGCATGTGTAAATCCTGTCAATTTTTTCCTGGAAAATAATACAGGCAAGTAATGAGAATTTAATATTCTTTCTCTGCTTGCTGAAAACTAGTTTAATTCTGGGGTAGTTTTCATCATGCGAGACAGGAACAACACAAACACCAATATATAGAGAGTTTTTTAGCAGATGGGGGACATGATATATTGGTAAAAGCCTGTCTGCACAAACCAGCCTCTTGGAGTAACCCGCAATATTAAAGGCTAAAGTCCTTGAGACTTGCCTGTAGAGGGTAAAACAATGTTCCTGTGTACCAGGACAAGAATGTAAACCTGTGTGTACCAGCCAATAGTAGTTTGCTTTGCCCGCGAACCCTGTAAAACCCTATAAAGTGTGCTAGAGATAAAAATAAAGTTGGCATTCACAATTACTTCTGTGAAGACTGGTGAACAGCTCGGGGGTCTTCTCAACACCAATATGATGCAGAAGTCGTACCAAGTTTACTTGCAGTTGATGGTTATTTATACAATTATATTTCCGTGCACATGCCTATCTGCTGTCATCTAGCTATATAATTGGTTGCATACATTGTTCATGCGCAGTCCACACACAATCATTCTCCATCTTATTGGCTGATGTTATCAGCTTTATTTTCCCCCACTCCAGGTGCACATCTTCTTTTTCTGGCTAAAATCCCTAATTCTTTGCTACATCAGCAAAACTTCTTCTTTACTGACCTTGGTCATGTCCTTGATTCGTTTCCAACTATTTTAAAATAGCCCAGGCCCCGACATCTCCCCATCTTTTCTTAAAAAGCGCATCTACACTTTTTTTCTCCTACTCTGCGAAAACAGTTTAATAAACAGGGTATGCAGAGTAAAATTAATAACATTGGCAAGCACATTACCAAAATATTCTTTACTATTCCTGCTAACCAAGACCCTAAGCCCCACGACTTTAACCAATCTGACAATGGGTCAGAACAAATTCTGATTTTGTTCATGTTTTCTTTTAAAATGGCAAGTTGTTTATGGATTGAAACAGAATGATCTGACAAGTTAAAACAACACATCCCTTCAAATTCCTCACAACCATGACCTTGTGCCAATAACAAAAAATCTATGGCAGCTCTGTTTTGTAAAGTTGCATGTTGAATACCCTCCATGTCAGCTAATACTTCAGATAACATTTCTGATGTCAAATTTAATTGCTTTTCAGCCCAACATGCCAACGTTTTTACAGTTTTATAATTCATTGCTGCCATTATTCCTGGCACAAAAAAATGATGCTGCAATGGCCTCTGCTTTACTAGGAATATTAACACTGTCATCATAAGTTTAATCAAAATTCTTTACTTCCTTTCTTTGTCGCTTATCATTTTTTGATAGGATAGCATTTACCCACCATAATTTACTAGGTGAAAACATAGTTAATTTTCCTAGATAACATGGGCTCCCTACTGGTCTAAAGGGAATGCCTTGCCAAGCCCTATTTCCACAAATCAAAAAGATACCATCTGGGAGTTCAAGTCTTCCTGTAACATTCACTGCAAAAGCTTCTGAATTACCAATTTTACAATTATAATTACTACTGACATTTTGATAACCAATACATTCTAAGGCAGTATCTGTCTCTCCCTGACGGGTCATCCAAGTCTTCCATGGATTACCAAAATTGATAACTCCAGATCCATTGAACATGGCCAAGTTTGGCATGGTACTACAGCTAAGATACGACAACACAGTCTCATAAGAACCAGGCCAAACACTATCTAATAAATTTAGCTCTTGTGGAGGCAAAGGCAACATCTTATTTAACAATTGAATAATAGCCTGTTGCCACAATCCATGTCATTTGAATGGTCATTGATACACAGTGGTGTTGAGACACATACAACCACAGTTGTCCCTTCCCTGTGGGCTAGTATAATTGATGGATAATTATTTCATATATCCTAAAAAGGTTTTGTTATTTGGATATAAAGGGAATCCAATCAAACAAGTTCGAAAAGGATCTTCAGGAGTAGCTAAACTTAAATAAAAATCGGTTAACCCTGAGGCATTTTCCCATGTCACCCACAGATTTTGTCTGGCGGGCATGTGCATCATCCCATTCTCTGATAAAAACAGTCTACACAAAATGATCAAAAAGATTGCTTTCGACTCCGCCATCTTTTCTTTTGACGCTCCCATTCTTTATCTGTCACAAACCAACTTCGAGGAACCTTATTCCCTATTCCACATTCCACTGCAACAATTTTATTTTGCTTGATATTTTCTTCTCATGCAACTATTTTTAATATTGTTAAAAGCAACTGCACAACCACTCTTTGTCCTATATCTTTGATTAACTGCAAAGCATTTAGAAAATTATGATGATGTCTAATAAACAAAGGTCCCTCCCCCAAAGCGCCTTGCAATAAAGCTAAATCTTGCCCAACAATTTGTTGCAAAAATTGATAGTGATCAAAGCGTATAATAGTATGATAACACTGCTCACACAACCAATGTGTCTCCTTGTCACATAGTCGCACTACACACCACTTATTAGTAAGACATGAATTACACCAAACTTAAATCCACGGCCTGCAAGCCATGCCATGTGATATACAACAATGTTCAAAAAAATCCTTTTGCTCTGTAGTGAATTTTCTAATATTGCAGGCACTATGAAACACGTCTAAGTCAGGTAACGCTGTTACTGCTGACACCACATCTGGGTGAATTTTCTTCAACCAGGGGTACAGCATCTTCTTCAGGCAATGCAACAGGCGTTGATATGTGGCCAGATCGAGATTCGGAATCATTTACTGTAGTTAATATTTTAACAGAAGGTGGGCATGATATTTTAGTAAAAGCCTGTCTGCACAAACCAGTCTTGGGTATAAGCGATGATATTAAAGGCCAAAGTGCTTGAAACTCTCCTGAAGCAGAGAGAATGAAAGAAAAACAATATCCTTGTGTACAGAAGAAAAAATGGAAACCGGTATGTATTAGCCAATAGTAACTTGCTTAGCCCGCGGACCCTGTCAAACCCTATAAAAGGTGTACTAAAGATAGAAATAAATGGCATTCACTATACTTCTGTGAAGACTCAGTGAATAGTCTGGCGGTTTCTCAATAATCTACTGCTGGTCATACCCACTTCGCAGGGACCCACTGAGGTCCTGCTTCTTCACCTAAAATAACACAAGCATAACCTCTTCCCCATGTAATTAAGGTCTGTGGACCTTCCCATACCCCAAGAATTGGATTAAAAACCTGTACTATTACTTTTCGATCAAAATTTGCTTTTTCATTTTCTGTCAAATGTAATTTTGCCGGGACTTCTTGTTGTTAATTTCTAATATTCATCCAATTTAAAACATACACTGTTTTGGCCACTATGTCATGGGGAGACAGTTCCCCCTGTTTTTGAAAAATAGGAAAATAGTGTTTCAACATTTGGTGAGCGCGTTCTACAATTGCTTGTCCAGTACTATTGTAAGGAATACCTGTTGAATGTGATATTTCCCAGTCTTGCAAAAAAAGTTCAGTAGCTTTGCTAATATAGGCAGGACCATTATCTCTTTTTATAGATTCAGGCTTGCCTAAGGATGCAAAAGCAAGAAACCAATGTTGTTTGACAGCCTTCCATGAGGCCGATGTATGCGCAGACGCCAACAAAACATGAGAGCATGTGTCAATGGACATATGAACATATTTCAAGCAACCAAAAGAATGATATTCAGTAATATCTGTCTGCCACAAAAGGCACGGTTGTAAGCCTCGTGGGTTTACTCCCCCTTCTTGGGTATGGGTTATTCAGGCACAATCGGGACAGGAGGCTATAATAGCCCTGGCATTATTTTTTGAGATATTAAATAATTTCTGCAATGCCCATGCAGATTGATGATAAAACTGATGTGATTTGGTTGCTTCTGTAATCAAATCTACTGTTGATTTCAATACTGGGTGGACACTAACTACTTGATCAATAAAGGCATTGTCTTTAACTAAACCTCCAGGCAGTGAGGTATGGCTCTTAATGTGTGTGATGAACAGAGGATATAAACGACTTGGTAAAATATCCCACAATTCAAGCATCGCATTAAATAACAACACATTGGTGATTTGGCCTATTAAAGCTCTGTGCATTCGCTGAATGACCCCAACCATGTACAACGAATCACAGATGAAATTAATAGGATGATGTTGCCACTTATACAGGGCAGCTACCACTGCTTTTAATTCTAACACTTGCACTGAAGCTTGGGGTGTTAGTGTCTCATATTTCCATCCTGTTTCTTCTTTCCAGGCAAAACCAGCTTTGTTCATTTTGCTGCTTGCATCAGTAAATACCGTAACCCCGTCTACTGGTGTTTGCTGTACAATGGGTTCAGGTTTCAATGGCAAATGTGTCTTGAACAAAGGATGTGCCAGATAATGATTGTCAACTTGACTGTCTTGAATAGCTAATGTTAAGGATACATTTGCCAAACATAAGTCTGGGAGGAGTTCCAAAGATAACAGTAATACGATGTAGTCAGCCCTCCGTCCTGCCATTGTAATTAATCGATTCTGTGCCTTTAACAACACACTTCCAAAAGCATCATAACGGGTAGTAAGGGTTCCATGCCCTTTTCAGGACAAGAAGACTCATTCCAAAATCTGTAGTGGATCAATCTGTTCTGGAATCCATTGTCTTATAACAGCTGCAACTTCTTTGTCTGTGTTATACACATAAATGGTAAAAGGTTGCTCAAACATCAGTCTGTAAGCACAGGTTTTAGAAATTTTAACTTCAATGTTTGCTAAAGCCTTTTTTGCCATTGGGGTCATTACTCAAGGGTCTTGTGGTTGTTGGCCGTCATGCAACAATTCAAAAAGAGAAGCAAGGTCGGAAATAGTAATGCCACATACGTTTCAAATCCACTGACTATATCCCACGATTTTTTGTACATCTTTAAGGCACGCAATTTCTTTCTGAATCGTCAATTTCTGTGGGTGAATTTTTGAGTTAGAAACAGTCATACTGAGGTATTTCCATGGTTCTTGCTTCTGAATCTTTTCAGGGGCTATCATGAGTCCCCAAGCTTGCAATTGACATGTTAATTCTTTTAGTTCATCTTCCTGAATTGGCGTGGACTTGCATAGTAATAAGTCATCCATATAATGATATAGAATGATGTTAGGGTTTTTTTTTCTCCATGGCTCCAAAGCAAGGTCCACATACCACTGACAAATAGTGGGTGAATTCTTCATCCCTTGAGGCAGTACCACCCATTGTTACCTTTTCGCTGATGCAGCACGATTTATGGTGGGCACAGTAAACGCAAATTTTTTGCGATCTTCAGGATGCAAAGGTATGGTAAAAAAGCAGTCATTGAGATCAATTACTGTTATGTCCCAGTTTTCTGGCAACATAGACGGGGAAGGCAAGCTCGGTTGCAGACTTCTCATATCTTGCATAACTGCATTCACTGCTTGTAAGTCTTGTAATAGATGCCACTTGCCAGATTTCTTCTGTATGGTAGAAACAGGAGTGTTCCAAGGACTCATGGACGACACTAAATGACCAGCTTCAATTTGTTCATCTATCAGTTGCTGCAGATGTACGAGCTTCTCTTGTGGTAGCAGCCGCTGATCAACACAAACAGGTTGATTTGTAGTCCAGGTTAATTTCAGCACAGGTCGGGCAAAGCTCGCATCAGTGGCTGCTATTAAAAAGGCATCACCAACTGACAGCCCCATTGGGAAAGAACATCTCGGCTCAGAATCCAAATGGTAGTATTGAGTACATAAGGTTTTACTGAAGCATGCAGTCCTTCTTTGCAATCTGTAATAGCTACAAAATGTTCACTAATATGAGTTGGTGTTGCTTCACCAATTCCAGTGACAGTGCCCAAGGCATTAGTCAATGGCCAGTCAGGAGGCCAATCCTTTCATGGAATAATTGTAACATCTGCTCCAGAATCCAACAGCATTTGCTTATTTTTTAAGACAATTTGTCCTGGTCCAGTGATGCCCACAGCACGCAATGGTTTTTCCGTTGTTAAATTTTGAGCAAATGCTACCAAGGGACTTCCTGTCAAACCAAATCCTTCTTCTCCCCTTATTCGGGATTGTGTCCTGGGCACAGCTGCTGTGAATGGAACCAATTGGGCAAAAACACTTCCTATTGGGAATGTGATAGGGGGATTATGCACTTGTACCATTATTCCAATAGGCCCAGTATAATCTGCATCTATGACTCCGGGGAGCACAAATATTCCTTGCTTTGTTGCAGAGGATCTTCCCAATAACAATGCTGACAGTCCATATCTTAAAGGTCCTGTTGCCGTTGAAGGTACAATGTGCACTTGTTTGTCATTGATTATTGTGAATTTTCCCACGGCCAAATCGACGCCTGCACTTCCTCTTGTTGCTGCGGTGAGTTCACTGAGACAGCCGCTGCTGTGGGGTATTTGAATGTCATTGCGCCCCCCATCTTGGCGCTCATCTTGTTTCCCAAAATAGGAGTACCGTCCTTTTTAAAGTGAGATCAACATTCTGCGGCTCGGTGGCCAAACTTATTGCATTTGTGACATACACCTCCAAAAGGGGAAGCCTTAACTTCCTTAGGCATCTCACACACTTTTTGTGGGCACTGTTGTTTAAAATGATCTTTACTGCTACAGATGTAACATCCTTGTTGGCTTGCACCACGGTCTCCTTTTCCCTGTATATTTGCTGAGCGTAGAGCAACAGCCATGGCTTAAGCATGAATCTTTGCTTTTTCTCGTTCTTCTTCTAGCCGTGGCAATTGAGAGCAAGCTATGACCATTTTTGCTAGGGAAGCTCCTGCTGGGAGTGATGCAATTATTTGTTGACACTTAGGGTTGGCATTTTGAAAAGCTAAGTCCTTGCCAACTGCTGCTTTTGTGTCTTGATCCAGGTTTGGTGCACCCTCTAGAGCTTCTTAGAGGCAATCCACAAAGGATATAAAAGACTCAGTAGGACCTTGCACCACCTTGGTATAGGGGAGAACAGGTTTTCCTATTTGTGGAAGCTCATGTAATGCTGCCAGTGCAAGAGCCTGTGATTGCTGTGTAATTCGTGGGTGAAGAGCAGCTTCAGCAGTGCTGTCAAGGTATGCTCCAGTCCCTAAGAGCTGATTGAGCATAGCTAACCACAATGGGTCACCAGGAGCAAGTTGAACATTATTCAATTGAGCTAATTCAAATTTTTCTCTCCACTTGTTTTTAAACATCATAAATGCAGTAGGAGGCAAAACTAACTCAAAGACTGAATATCAGCTGGAACTAATATCTGATTCTTTAAAAAGGATGATACAAGGGTCATGACTTGTTTGTTATCATAACCGTAATCAATTACAGTCCACTGCAGGTGACTGTTTTCCAATCAAAGGGTTACCATTGTCGTTGACCCCCAGTTGTATATACTGGCATAGCTGTGATACTTCCTGGGAGCATTACCCCTTCAATCACAGCATTTTCAATTACTCCTTTCCACCTTTGACCTTGGTTGTAATCAGGATCTTTCAAGGGTGGATCATCCATGGGAGCTGAGCCAGCAGGAAGTGATCTGTTTAACAGGGGTTCTTTGGTCTTATCGCTTTTCCCTCTTAGCCAGGTGGGGAATTACCCTGTGGCTCCTGTCTCTTCATTTATTGTCTATCATCCGTTTCAACCCCAAATCAATGCCAAGTTTTTCCTAGTGGGCAAGTATTTCACTCTTTTCACTTTCTGACAGAACTCCCGCAGCCCCAAATTTAGATCGTAGGTAATTTTCTGCTTCCTCAATGGACATTTCTCCCTCCGTAAGACAATGTTTTACCCATCTGTGTATTCGCCCGTGGTCTCTCCCTTGCTCAGGAGATGCCTCAGAACAGTGGACAGTATTAGGTTTATCGGCATTACTTGGGGGTCCACAAAACTGCTCCTCTACTGCCCTTAGCCCTTCAACAATAGCCTCATGAGCTTTTTTATGTTTCTTTAACTGCTCGCTTTGAGTGTTAGAGTTCAGGAACACACATAATCACGGAATGATTATATGAAGGTGCTTTATTGAAGAGCTCTGGGTGTCAAGGGTACACATACCCAAATCTGACCTGACCCCATTTTGAGTTGAACATGTTTTATACTCTATCGTTATATAACTTACATATTAATTATTAAACTTACATTGTTCTATTGTAAGCATTGTTTTTACCCAAGCATGGATTTCTCGTGATCGATCCCCCCCAGCCCCCTAACATTGTTCCTCATGTTCTTTAAACAATAATTATATCTAATCATATCTAACCATTGTATCATGATCATCTACTGATTACACAGGTGCAGTTTGACCTGATCTTTAGCAAGCACAAGGCCTAACATTTCCCAGGGCCTACTTTTCCCAGGGCTTTCCAAACCTAACTTTCTTTCTAAGTCCCCGAATTTTCTAAGATTTTAAAACCTTTTACTATCATGAGGACCCCTTATCAAGTCTTTGCATCTCTTCTAATAACCTCATCATTTTTCCTTTTGTTCTTCCAGCACCTCCCAAGAGACGGTATCATGGAGGTTGGGATATCGAGTGGCGTCTGAGGGAGCATGATTACCAACTTCGCTTGGTTCTATCTCCATAGGGAGAGGCACACCCTCAGGGCTCTTCTGTCTGCTATTTGCATACGGCAGAGGAGGTGCCAATGCCTCAGCAGAGGGCTCCCAAGAACCAGGATCTAATTCATTTCCTCCCCAAAACTTGTTTTCAGTCTGGGAGACAGGGAATGCAACAGGGGGTGCTGGAAAATGAGGGAGTAAAAGCTTTTTCTCTCCTTTAAGCTCTGGCTTGGAAGCATGATTTACTGCCCTCTTCATTGCTGCACTGACTTTTGCTTCTCCTTGCATGTTTTCTATCATCGTTTTTACTGTCTGCCAGATAGGAGCCAGCCTCCGTGCCTCTTCGTTTTCAACAGAGTCCCACAATTCGGTACCAATATAGTCCCATGCTTCTGTACTAAATAACTCATCTGGCTCTTTTAAAAGTCCTCTCCGCTGGCACCAACATAAGAGTGTCATAAGGTCTCCCTCCAGCAGCTTAGTTTCAGTCCGTTTAGCTATCTGGAGCAGGCTCTGTACAGCTGCCTTTTCTACTGCTGATGCAGCAGATCCCATCCTGCTGAAACACCAGAGTCCCAATAATTCTGAGCATGGATCTGCTCCCATCACTCTCGGACAGCCCAGCTTACCTCATCACCAGCCGTCAGGAACCTTGCCTTCTCCCAAGTCCTGATCACGTCGGGATTCACCAGGATGCTGGGGTAGATTTCATCATGTGAGACAGGAACAACACAAACACCAATATGACGCAGAAGTCGTACCAAGTTTACTTGCAGTTGATGGTTATTTATACAATTATATTTCCGTGCACGCACCTAGCTGCTGTCATCTAGCTATATAATTGGTTGCATACATTGTTCATGTGCCGTCCACACAAAATCATTCTCCTTCTTATTGGCTGTCATTATCGGCTTAATTTCCCCCCATTCAGGTGCACATCTTTTGCTGGCTAAAATGCCTAATTCTTTGCTACATCAGCAAAACAACTTCTTTACTGACCTTGTTCATATCCTTGATTCATTTCCAACTATTCTAAAATAGCCCAGGCCCCAACAATTTAAGTGGAATATTTTTGAATTAGAGCTAGTAACTAATTTTTTTAATCTTAGCTTTGTTTATGTGCACTTAAAAACTGGTCCAAGTTAATGTATTCCTCCAGAACCATCTGAAGAAGTCTTTCCTTATTTTGACTAGCTCAATTAAAGGTACTTGTATGTATATATATTTACTGTCTTCCACATCCAAATAAACCAAGATTTTTTTAAAAATACATAAACTAAAGATATGAACAGTGGAAGCAATGCAGCTACAAATCTACCAAAAAGACATCACAAAACATTTAAAACATTTTTGACTACTAACAGAAGTTTAGCAATTACATGTACAAGGTCATAATGTATCAGTGCATCAAGCAGAGAAATAAAGCACACAACACTCACACAATGTAGTATTAGTATTAAATGGGCTTCTTAATAGGAAAACAATTTAATTAAAAGCTTTGCACATGCCTAATGGATGCAATGTAACTGGTGCTGGTGCTGAACTGCTTGATAAAAACCAATCTCTGGTCTTAAATGTGACAAGCAGCAGCACTAGTACAGAGATTGCATAGCTTCAGTAACAAAGTCACAATATTCCCCATTTTATTGCATTTTTAAAAACATCTTGGAGATTTAAAATTTTTGAATAGAGAAAGCATGTTTCTCAAGTAGTTTCAGTTTAGAAGTTGTTTAATAAAACATTGTAAAAGAATAAATGCATTATATTTTAATGTAGAAAAGTGTGTGTTTAGACAAATAAACTCAAGTATAAAATTTAGCAGGCTTTGAAGGTGATTTACCAGGCAAGTGGAGACTTTGCACCAATATGTAGTATCAAGCTTGCAACAATTTTACAGATAAGCAAATTATATAATTGAATTGTTTTTTTGTTACAGCAAATCAAAACTGCAATACATCTCACAACTACAGTTCATCACATTAGCATGCTTATAATCCAACACATTCAGCCTGGAAATTCAAGTCAAATCAAATTTTCATGAGTATTGTCTTTCACATCAGACACTAGATTGTCAGGTTCTTTTAAAGCATTATAACAGATGGGCAATCATATCAGTAATGTCAAACTCAATTTGGATTAAAATCAGCAAAACCAAAGAGAGGCTAGTCATTGCCAGATATTTAATACAAGTATCAGAAAACACTAAGTTTACTCTAAAACTGGGTGTCCCTTTTATAACTTGTGGGTTATGTTTTGTGATTTTAATCAATGAGGAGGGGTAGACATTTAGCTGTTTCATATATTTAGGTCCTTGTACTTACAATTAATTGAAGAACGGTAATTTCAAAAGTGACAAAACAATGACCTGAAGCATTATTACTAGCAGTTATGATGCAACACGGGTTGTTGTGGTTCTTTTATCTGAGAAGAAGCTTTTGAGGAGAAATACTTGCCCAATACTAACTACAAGAAGAATGATTGCCTCCCCTATTGACCAATAGGCTACTCTTGTGTTTAAATCCTCTGCTCTGCTGCGGCCTTGTGCTTCTCTCAACCGGAAATGAGTCTGATAATCAATGACAGACTTGAGAGCTTCATGAATTGAAACACACGCAGACTCCATCTAGAGAAGCAAATAAATACACATGCTCAATTAAGAACTAATGCTTGTTCTGTGAAGTTCTGTGGTTTGATATTTAAAATTAGGATTTACATAGCTTCACAAATGAAAGATTATCTCAGTCCACTGCCAGACTGAAATACTATAAATCTAACATTAATTAAATTTTACACACAGGAATGTGACTGACTTAAGTACCAAAGTGTGCAAAACTGCAGATGTAATACAAAGTGATGTACTCTAAGAGCCAGAAACCGAATATTAAAATTCATGCATGTTTGGGTTCAAAAGTAAATATAAACACTGTATTGAAATATGCCAGTGATCCAACATTTGCTAATTCCACATATACCAGTAAAACAAGCAGTAAATCTTTCTTGAGATTTGGATAGCTAATAAGCTTCTTATATTATTAAGATTTGCATAGTAGATATTAAAACATTTTAGATTTCAGAAGTATGTGATTCTTCATCACATAATACCCAAACTTCAGTTTCCCAAAAGCCTGAAATCTAGACCGCTGACCTCAACATGTTCTTTTGGCAGGAGATCCTTATATTAGTCACATACGTAAAAAGTGATTAGATAAAGGACAACTGTTCTTTCAGTGTTCCTGGATGCTCCCTACCATATTCATATAATAAACACTCAAGACCAAATTGCCCAACTAAATGTGTCATCTTTCATAAAAATCACATTCCTTTCTCTAACATGAAAAATCTTAAACCTCTTCAATAGACATACTACAGGCTTTCCAAGACCTAGACCTTTTTTACACATAAACTTCTTCCATTTTCTGTTTATCTTTTGAAAGTAAGAGTCAGTACTCATGATTGTTTAAAATGAAATTTGGTAACAACTATAGTGTAAGAATGTTAGAATTCATGAAGTTACTATTCCAAGTGAAGTTGGCTGATTTAGTTTAGGCAGAAGTGGCATAAAACTAAAATTAAGAAGAAATAAAAAAACATTAGGAAAAAAGTGTGGAGCAAGAATACTGTTTTGCCACTTAAATGCCTTACAAATTACATATCTAGAAGCTAGTTAAGTATGACTGATTTTGTTCATTTGTTTATTTTGTTAGGATTCTCTTCCAATTTTAAAAGTGACAGTGACATAAGAGATGAATCATTCAAGTCTTTGCCTCAAAAAATACTATTTTAATATAAAACCAAATTGTTCTCAAAGTTTCTCCAAAGTTCAGGAATTTTGAAAACCCTGATCCACTGATATTTTGCACTTTATAAAATCCACATTTCCACAGACATAGAACCATGGCATAAAAAAGTTCCCTTAAACTCTAGGCCACTGTATATTTTCCCTAATTTCCACTTAATCACTTGGTAATTCCTCCTCAGCTCTGCATTCTATAAATCCTAATTTTCAGAAAAGTTTCACTTTTAGTAACAGGGTCTATTTTAAAGAAGCTCTGACCCATTAATTTTTAACAATATAGATATCTAATGTAGTTGAATTTGAAAAACATTCCCTCCACCTAACAGTTACTGTCAAACACAATATTTTACCTGAGTAAGTGCAGTTGCTCTGTTCTCACTAGGAAACAGTGGTGGATCTTCTCCAACCTGGAAATCAAAGTACACGGTTTTGTGTGTGAAAGTAGAGAACTCATTGCTGAAGCAGAATTTGTATGTTCCATTTCTGGATGCAGTAAATGTGAAACTATCATATTGTTTCTTCATCTCTTTGTATAATACAGAACCATCGGGACCTTCCAACCGACAGTCCACATCATAATGGCCTCCAGTGATCACCTGAAAAAAAACCAATAAATTGTCTTAAACAGAACAGACATCCAGCTTGCATTGCAAATTGTTTGATCTGACAAATGTTTTAAAATGCATTAATTTATAAATCTATTGAGTTTGAAAAAGTCCTCATCCTATGAAAGATTCAGAACAATTCAAAATAAGATTCTTTTAAATTGAGGATATGTAATGTCAGCTATGTTTTGTAACAGTTTATGAAGGAAACTTTAGTTACTTTGTTTTGAGATACTAGTACTATAGCAAAGGCTAGAGTAGATGAAATTTGATGGGGCAAAGACATTACTGCAATAAATTAACAATTTATTATATCCACAGGCCCATCCATACAATTTATTCAGCACGTTGAGACTGCCAAAATAAATAAACCAGCTCTTTTATGTACAACCTAAATTGTCTAACTAGCCTATTAGGTCAAGCTGCTTTATGTTGCAGGAATGGCATATGTTCAGTAGAACAGGTATTACAGCCTGACTCATCACATCAACAGAGCAGTGTTCTGGAGGTTATGTTGCCTTACTCCTGCACAATAAATGACAGTAATTTTTTCCAACACCAGCATGTTCAATCTACAAGTAACTCAAAACTTCATATGATCGTCTTGAAAATTGTCAGTCTTTGATTATTGCTGGTCCATAGCATGTTCTTCTGTAGAATCACACTATCTATCCTATCTCCACTACAAGAGCAACTGGTAGTTTAGGTATTCATAGCTTACTATTCTGTAATGTGATTCTGATAGATCTCAGACTAGTAGTTAAATTTAATCCTTGCTCCAAACTTCTTGCCTTTAACATAAAGCATCCTAAAGGATGAAGAAAATTCTATCCAATAGCATATCCTTTTTATATGCATACAGAAGCTTTTTAAAATAATAGACACAATATTTGAAATATCTAAATATCTATTCAAGCATATGCTATAAAGATTTGTTCAGAGGCACCAAGCAGCAGAAGCAACATTTCAGTAGGCTGTTTGCATAACATAGTTTTAGTACCCACCAATTTATATCGGTATTAAACTTCTAATACTAACGGCAAAAGTGAAATAACATGAGACTCCCCAGGGGACGAGGGAAGCACGGAGTACCTGAAATTCGAGGGTGCACTTTGCGCCCTGGACAATCTCCTCGTAAAAACATTGTTTGGCATTGTCAGGCAGCTCGAAAGTGATTTCAGAGGCCCATGCCGCGCAAGCTACCAGGAGCAGCGTCAGCCACCCCCACGGTCCCGCAGATCCGTAGCCCCGTAAAAGCATCATTCAGCGTGCAGTGCGGACTAATAGTAACAGAGTTTGAGCCGGGCAGAAAGAGGGTAGCCCCGCATCGGAGGTCAACAGGCACAGAGTCCGGAGAAAGATGTCTGCAGCGCCAACTGATCACAACAGAGAAACCTGAGGAAAAGCGCTGCGCTCTCAAGAGAAACCACAGCGTCTAGTACCGCCCTTACAGGAGCTCTTCCGGGTGAGCCCTCATAGTTTATAGACGTGCTATTCATTGTGGAAGGGCGTGCACTCTGCCTCTCCTGTGCGCGCTTGCGCTTTTGTTGCCTGGCAAAGGTTATCAGGGAGCATGACGGTCCGGCATCGCCTTGGGTACTAGGCCCGGTTTGGGCTGTGATACTAGCGAGCCGAGATGGTGTCCACGTTCACTGGGAAGACCGCTCGGCAACAGAGGTACCATAGGCGCACGCGCGAGGTCTGCTCATCCCGGCTTTGTGCTGAGGGGTACTCAGATTATATAGCTAATTTAATTTTTATTTAAATTCCTCTCTGTCATACCTGCACCACACAGTCCAGGTTCCCCAATACATCAAAACTTTTGTCTCTATGTCCATTGTATGCAACTATCCAGGGGCTAAATTGTTTTCAAATTCCCATAAGACATGATTTAGAGATGAAATAGTGGCCTCTAAATGCAAGTGAAAAGTATCTTAGGTATTGTCTTTCTGTATATCTTTGAGTTACTAAATATACAGGGTTGAATTTCAGAGTTGGAGTCCCAACTTTCTTTGTAATTTAACATTAATTACTTCAGAGATTGCCCTGGTTTCAGCTGGGATAGTTAATTTTCTTCTTAGTAGTTGGTACAGTGCCATGTTTTGGATTCAGTATGAGAATAATGTTGATAACACACTCATGGTTTGGCTGTTGCTCAGTAGTGCTTACTCAAGAACTTTTCAGTGTGTCATGCTCTGCCAGTGAGCAGGTGCCCAAGAAGCTGGGAGGGAGCACAGCCAAGACAGCTGAGCTGAACTAGTCAAAGGGATATTCCATACCATTAAATGTCATGCCCAGTATATAAACTGGGGGGGGGGGGGGAGGGGGGGAGAAGCTTTCTGTGGCTGCCATTGTTTGGGTACTGATTTGGCATAAGTCAGCTGATGGTAAGCAATTGCTGGAGTTTTTTGTATCACTTGTTTTTACTGGTTTTGGTTTTATTTGTTGATTTGGGGGTTTTCTTCCTTTTTTTCTCTTCTTATTAAATTGTCTTTATCTCAACTCATGAGTTTTTGCACTTTTACCCTTCTAATTATTCCCCCCATCCCACTGTGGGGAGAGTGAGCAAGCTGTTGTGTGGTGCTTAGATGCCCACCAGGTTTAAATCATAGCACCTGAATAGGCCTAGGCTTGTGCTCTGCTGTGCTGCATGTACAGCTTGACCTTCAGGCCTGCATTATGCTGCTCAAACTCCTTGGCCTCAGGATAAATGTAGCCAGTTTATTGTAACAGAGGAGCCTGAAGGCAGCTTCCACTTGGTACCAGTGATTATGCCACCTGTGTGTCATTGCCATTATCTAAAAGTATATCAAGAAGTTCTCATGTGAATATCCTTTCTACTGAAAGAATGATTCTCCATCCCAGTATTGACTACTGACCAAGTGACATGGAGAGAGATGAGGTACTCAAGCCCCTGAACCTACCTCAGGCAGGGACTGAGGGAATGAAATCCCTCCCACCACAGGACAAGACCAAGTTTGAGACCACCTGGGGAATCTGAACACATGTCCATAGGAGCTGGCAAGATGCATTCCAGAGTCTTGAGGGTGATGAAGCTGTCAAGCCACTCTTCATCATATTTGAGTGGTGTGGTTGACATACTTGAGGGATGGGGATGCCATTCAGAAGGACTGGGTGTCACAGGAAGAATGGGAGCTTCAGACAAAGTTTATTAGAGAAGGTCCTCCTGCTGAATCAAGAGGCACAAGAAAGGACCCACTTGCTTTCTAAATTCCTTTTCAGAGACGAGTCTGAGTGTGGCTGGATCCAATTCTAGCTCCAGACTTAGTCAATGGTTCATGTCTATTCATGATATTCCTGTATGTTCATTATAGTGAGGCTAACAAAATAATTGTTAATCAGAGACTGATGTTGTTCACCCATAGCAACAACTGTAGGCAAATCTGTTTAGCTCAGCTTTGAGTTACCTTGAAGGCCATCTCCACTCAAGGGAGGAACCTCCACATATACTCCAAGAAGGAATGTGTTAGAAGACTGCCATTAAAAAGTGGGACTGGGCTTTTAGAGTATGAAGTTTGACTGTCAGTCATGTGTCTCCAGGCTACCTGTGCCAGCTCAGCAGCTTTAGATAAATTATCAGTATTATCACTTCTTGGTTCCTTTGTCTGGGACTTTGCCACATCCTCATAAGTACCAGTTTCTGTCAGGAAACATTGTTTTTCTCAGGATGTTTAACTTAGGGACTGATAAGTCACGCTTGTCTCAGCATTCTTCAACACTAAAAGCAGAAAGGCCCCTGCCTTCTCCATCCATCACTGATAATGCTTGCAAACAGGGTAAAGTTTGAGCTGTTTTACCCCCACTTAGGCAGCACATCCTCCTATACTGGGACAGACTTGAGAAGTGGGCCCACATGAGCCTCAGTGCAAGATGCTGTACTTGGGCTGAGGAAATCCATAGTATCAATACAGGCTGGGGGATGAAGGGATTCAGAGGAGCCCTGCAAAGGACTTGGGGATACTGGTGGATGAAAACCTGGGCGTGAGCCGGCAATGTGTGCTTGCAGCCCAGAAAGACAACTGTGTTCTAGGCTGCATCAAAAGCAGGGTAGGCAGCAGGTCAAAGGAGGTGATTTTGCCCTTCTACTCCACTCTCACAAGACCCCACTGTTAGGATCCGATTATTAAAAGATGCCTCTGCCCAAATTAAGGGGAAAACAAGACCATATGCCAAAGTCAACAGTATGGATTTTACTTAACAGTAAATGTGAGGTAGAGGGGGAGGGAGAGAGACAAAGTAGAAAGATAGTCACCAACATGTGGGTCCCTGCAGTGTCCCACTGGCCCTTCTGGTCTGCTAGTGGTGCGGGTCCTAGAGTGTTCTTCTGGAAGCACCACTTCTATAGAGTCCAAGTTCCATGTATCTACAGAGCATAGATGCTGTTCCCACAACTTGGGCTCGCATGTGTATAAGGACTTGCTTCCTTTGTCACAGTTTGCCATGGTGGGAAGTTTTGTCTGCATAGGTTAGCCAGATCTGTCTCACTGGGCCTGGCATCTTCCTATTGTTGCCATCTGCGCTTATCACAAGTTCCCACAGTGGCATTTTGTCTGGTGTGCTAATTCCAAAGTTTCACCTTTGTTTAGGCCTGGAATTAATGCCTTCCTGTTTGCCATCTGTGCCTGTTATGGTGGCTCATCTTATGAGAACTTCCTTCTTTGACAGTGTTTTAAGACTTTTAATTGCATTTTTAAAGTCCTGACACCCACCTGGAGCACTGCATCCAGCTTTGGAGGCCTCAGCACGACAGAGACGTGGACCTGTTGGAGTGGTGTGACAGGAACCCCTAAGACATCTACTTCCCCCATGCCTAAGCCAGGCCAGAATGGTTTGTCTTGTGGTGAATTCTTGGCTGTAAACATCCTTAGCCAGTGATAAACATCCTGCCTTGAATGCATGGGAAATTATTAGCAACATTTCATGGCTGACAGATACAGCACTTTTACAAACTATAAAAGACCACTATAATTTTAATAAAATCAGAAATCTCTTGCATACTCTCTGAGTATGTGAAGAGTTCTCCTCAAAAGTGGGGACATCCACCTCAAATTACTCTTCTAGAAGTTTGCACACCACCATCATTCATCGGTAATGACATAGGCTCCTAATCTATACTATTTCTTCACTAGCTGTAACATAGGTACATTTATTATCGTGCCCTATCTTATGAACCTACTAGTAGTGTTTCTTTTGGTTTATCCTGTGTAGTGAGAAGCCTGTTAAAGTCTTATGTCTGTTTTCTTTGTGTCTATTCAATAAAAAATTAATGTCGTAATAGACATGAGAGGTCATTATTAAGAACTTTTGAGCGAGAGTGGATTTTGGGGTGCTGGTCACCTCAATAAAGCTGCTGTCTGCCAGAAACTTGGGCAAAGGCAGGGACTTGTCTAAATTCTCCCCTCTCATTCGTAACAATTGGTGCAGCGAGCAGAGTCATGACAAATTATCTGGAAACAGACTAAAGGCTTAGCAGGGTACTCACAGTGGCACAGTGATCATAACCCTTGGCCAGTACATAACTGGTTTGAGTGGGAAAAAATTCAAGAGAAAATACATGAACAGTGGAAATCGGTGACAGATAAAAATGGAGAAAATATAATTTCTTATGTATTTGCATAATGCTTAAAATCTGCTTGCCAATGGTGGGAAAAAATGATAAGAGAAAATGACAAAACAAGAGCTAAAAGTATCCAAGTAAAAAACTGAAAACCTTTGAAGAAAAATTTGAATTAACATAATTAAAAAACCCCAAAATCTTTGGATGTTAAAGAAATTCCAAAGTTGGTAACACCACCTGAGGATGGGGATGGTAATATTCAGAAAAACTCTGATGAAATTGGTGATTCAAATGTTGAATTAGTTTCTGACACAAGCAAAGACCCCCCAACTCTTAAGGAGGGAGAAATTCCAGAATTTAAATTGAAATCCATAATTAAAACTGAATTCTCTGAAGGACTCCAAGGTGGTCAGAGGAGGAATACAGTCAAAAATTTTCCCCGTAATTCCCTGCCATTGACAAACCTTCAAGAAAAATATGGACAAAAAGCAGGAGATGCAGAAAATATCTGCTGAGAATTTGTTTCACGGGGAAAATGGAATATTATTGGTTGGTATAGAAAGTTTTGAATTCTGGGCTGTGAGTGTCCTGTTGCATCATGAACCAGACCCTCCTGCTTTAATAATTAGGAGAGTTGCACTTTGGGCAGGAGGAATAAATATTATGGAAAAAGGGGAACATGCATCAACCCCTATACAGTCAACTAAAAATATCTCTGCTGCTGTTACAAAACCTGACTGCAGGCAATATAGAAACATGCAGATTGTTGTGAATTCATGTTGTAAATATTGGCTTTTCACAATTATTCTGATAAATGTTATATGCTACATGCTTTTGCTATATTCTTTTCTCTCTTAGCAAGTTATAGGCTTAGATAGGAATTCTGAATGGTAAGGATATGTTTCATCTGGACAAGGCAAGATAACTCCAACAGGCAAGACAATGGGAGGACCAAGCTGTTTCCAACAGAAGGACAGTGGAAAACAGGCTATTATCAGCAGCAGGAAATGGAGAGCAAACTGTTATCAAAAAGCCGGTACCAGGACATTGGCAGGGGGGAAGATATGAAGCCCAGCTGCCCTCAAAGGAAGGATGACGGGCCCAGACTGTTATCAACAAGTGACCATTTGCAGAAGAAAGGAAACCAAACTCCAAAATAATGCTCATCAGCAAGAATAATGATGACCAGCAAAAATAGTGCTGACCAGCAGAAAATAAAACTGAGCAAGAGCATATTCTAAGAAGGTGGAACCAGGGAGGGGACATGTTTTGAATATGCATTAACCCCTCACAGCAGGACGGGATAAAAAAGGTATTCCCAAAATACCAGGTGTGCTCTTGGCAGAGCGCCAAGGCACCCAGCCGTAACTCTTTGCTTTATTTTATGTCTCTTATTGTCTTTATTAAACCTTTTTAAAATTTTACAGGAGTGAACTTCGTTTTTCACAATAATTTGGGGGTCTCGTCTCGGATGAAGCACCTCGCCCCGGAGGAACCAGGAGATCCCAAGTGGGGGAAGGCGCCTCCCTGCCAGCTTTGGTAATCCGCTTTGGCTCTTCTGGTGTCATCGGTGGTAGCAGGGCAACACCCGGAGGACAAGAGAGAGACAAGTAAAGCAAAGAAAAATAAAAAATAAAGAAATAAAGCGCTCCTTCAAAACCCCATAATCTTTCAGGACCTGAACAGGAATTGGTAAGTACTGATCATGGGGGGATGGAAACGGGGGGATGAATGTGTGTGAATGAGACGCAAGCTGGTTACCCCAGACCTGCGGAGCGAGAGCGGAGTCCATAGTACCGCGGTTCCTATCTTTTGCGAGAAAATAGGCCGGGAATTGGATGAAGCGAAAGAAAAAGGAGTGAAAAAATCCCCCCGGGGTTACTGGGACTGGGGTCTCAGGGAGGGGTTGGACCCCTGGAAGGGAAGGAGCTGGGAGTTCTCCTAAGTTCAGTGTACTAGGAGACAGGACAAAAAAGGGGGAAAAAAATAATAAATCCCCAGGAATATTGCCAGGTTGAGGGTGCAAACCACGGGAAGTGTGGGATACAGGACCCAAGAAAATCTGGGGGGTTGGCCAGCAACATTGAAGGTACCTTATTATTGTATTGTCTTGGTGTGAGTGAAAATGAGTGAGGAAAACCTATTAAAGAAATGAGAATGCATGTGTGAATGAGAGATCGTGTATAACTGTATCCTGAGGGGGGGGAAGGTGGACTGTAACAAGAACACTGAGAGAGGGATTTGGGGTTTGTGGGTTTTTTTGTTGGTGGTGCTGTGAAGGGTGATTAGTGTTTTAAAGAAGTGAACTCGTGTTTTTTTAAGGGAGTTAAAATAGGTATTTTAAAGAAGTGGTGTTTTAAAGGAGTGGAATTGGTATTCTAAAATAGTACAATTGGTGTACTAAATAGTGGTGCTTAAAGGAGTAGGTTGAAACAGAGAACACTTGGAAAAAATGGGACAGAAAACCAGTAAGCTGGCCTTAAGAGAAAAAAGAATTAATAAAATACCAGAGGATATACCTCAAGATAGTCCCCTAGGGATCAAGCTAGCAAATTGGGATACAGATCCCGATACAAAGGGGAAAAACAAAGTAAAAATGATCCAATTTTGCATGAAGGAGTGGGTAAAAAAGGAAATTAGACCTGATCATGTTTACTGGCCAAAATACTGGTCCTCTGAGGCTTAGATCTGCCAGGCTCTGAATATATTTGTGAATTCAAAAGAGCCATTTAATCCAGAAGAAAGAGAATATGTCTCTTGCTGGTTCGGAAACACAGAACCTCTGGGAGCCAGAGTTTTTAAAGTATCTAAAACTCCAGAGGTTGAGCAAACAGAAAATAAAAAAAAATTGGACCCCCTGGATGTCTTACCTCCACTGCTGGCACAGGGAGCCCCCCCGCTGCAGCCAGCCGCAGGGGTTCCCCAGCCTCCGGGAATTCCTCCGCCTCCAATGGCGCTGGGAACCCTCCCACCCCCGCTGATGCTGGGAATTCCACCCGTCCCAGGAACTCCTGCCCCCCCCTTCGAACCAGGGAGAGCGCTGGGTGTCCCGACTCTGGCTTCTGCTCCACCCGCCCTGGCAGCCCCGGCTTCACTGCCAGACATCAGCATCCCTGCCCTGGCGGCCCTGGCTTCACTGCCGGGCTTCAGCATCCCTGCCCTGGCGGCCCTGGCTTCACTGCCGGGCTTCAGCATCCCTGCCCTGGCAGCTCCGGCTTCACTGCCAGACATCAGCAGCTCTGCACAGGCGGCCCTGGCTTCACTGCCAGGCCCCGCCCTCACTCCTTCTGCACTAGGGATCCCAGCTTCCCTGCTGGACTCTGTTCCTGACTGTTTTCCTTTGGAGGGTTCAGCGCCTGCCGCCCAGATAACATCTCTTCTTAATGAAGGGGCACCATATCAGAACACAAGGGGAGCAATTAAAGCTCAAAAGCAGCCTGATAATCTCTATGTTACCAACACTAATACAAAACAAGGGAAGGGGGGTGTAAAAACAGATAGACAGGGAGAGTGGAACCAAGAAATCAATTTATTCCCATTACGAGAAGTACCTATGGGAGGAGTCCAAGGGGGAACGGGATTTGTGAATGCTCCTTTGACTTCTACAGAAGTTAGGAATTTCAAAAAGGAGATTAAAGGGCTATTAGAAGACCCTATAGGTACAGCTGAACAATTGGATCAATTCCTAGGGCCCAATATTTTCACTTGGGAAGAAATGCAATCAATAATGAAAATAATATTTTCCCAAGAGGAAAGAGATATGATTAGAACTGCTGGGATAAAAATATGGGAAAGAGAAAACCAACAAGGCCCACCAGGAGAACAGAAATTGCCAACTGCACCTCCTGACTGGAACCAGAATGATGAAGCTGGGAGGGGAAGTATGAATGATTATCGTAATTTGATAATCAAAGGGATAAAGGAGGGAGCACCCCGAGGGCAAAATGTTAGAAAAGCCTTTGAAGGACAACAGGGAAAAGAGGAAACCCCAACTGAATGGCTGGAAAGGCTCCGAAAAAATATGAAACAATACTCTGGGAATAGACCCTGAGTCCCTAGCAGGACAAGCCCTGCTAAGGGTCAATTTTGTCACCCGGGCATGGCCAGATATTAGGAAAAAACTAGAATAATTGGAGGACTGGCACGACAAACCCTTAAATGACTTATTAAGAGAAGCTCAAAGGGTTTATGTATGGAGAGATGAAGAAAAAGCTAAAGCGGAAGCAAAAATCATGATAGCCACTATGAGGGAAAACACTTTCCAGAAAAATCTGAATCAAAAACCCTCAGGAATTCCTCCTAAACACTCAGGGGTTAGAAGTGGGGAAAAGGGAAGAAATAAAAATCCAGCACAATCAAAATTCCCGGGACAACCCAGGAATACCTGTTTTTATTGCTAAAAGGAAGGGCATTTTAAATGAGAATGCCCTCACTTAAGGAGGGATCTAAAGATATTTCAAGAGACACCTCCAGAGGAAGAATAGGGAAGTCAGGGGCTCTATTTTTTGGGGGACAAATACCATCTGGAGCCTTTGATAACTTTAAAAGTGGGCCCCCAAGAGGAGACATTAGAATTTATAGTTGATACTGGGGCAGAAAGGACTTGTGTTGTTAATATTCCAAAGGGATGTGATATAAGTAATGATACTGTAAAAGTAACAGGGGCAAAAGGGGAAGGGTTTAAAGTTCCTGTCATTAAAAACGTGGTCATAGAAAGAGAAACAAAAATAGGAATAGGAGATGTTTTACTAGTTCCTGGGGCTGGCAGCAACTTATTGGGAAGGGATTTACAGATACAATTAGGAATTGGGGTTATCCCCGAAGAAGGGAAAATGACAGCCAAAGTGTTAAAACTTGGCCAAGAAGATGAAGAGAAAATTAACAAAAAGGTTTGGGCTGGAATAGGAAATAGGGGTGGATTGAATATTGACCCCATAAGGGTCACTATTGAAAGGGAAGAATGTCCCATATGTGTACGTCAGTATCCTATTTCTTTGGAGGGGAGAGAAGGCTTAAAGCCGGTAATAGAAGAATTAATAAAGGATGGGACATTGGAACCTTGTAAATCTCCTCATAACACCCCTATACTCCCAGTAAAGAAACCTGATGGAAATTACAGATTAGTGCAGGATTTAAGGGAGGTAAATAAAAGAACATGAGCCCGTTACCCTGTGGTTCCTAATCCTTATACTCTTTTAAGTAAAGTCCCACCTCAACATCAGTGGTTCTGTGTGGTGGATCTTAAAGATGCTTTCTGGGCCTGCCCACTAGCGGAAGAAAGCCGAGATATTTTTGCCTTTGAATGGGAAGATCCAAATACCGGGAGAAAGCAACAATTAAGATGGACAAAATTACCACAAGGATTCACAGAGTCCCCAAATCTATTCGGGCAAGCCTTAGAAGAGATACTACAAACTTTCCCCACTCCTGTAGGAATACCAATCATCCAATATGTGGATGATCTCCTAATATCAGGAGAAATAGAAGCTGAAGTTAGAGAAGCTACTATAAAACTTCTGAATTTTCTTGGGGAAAAAGGACTCAGAGTATCAAAAGGAAAGTTACAGTTTGTGGAATCAGAGGTAAAATATCTTGGTCACCTGATAAGCAAAGGCAGCAGGAAATTAAATCCTAAAAGAATTGCAGGGATCCTATCCCTTCCTCTTCAAAGAAAGAGGTTAGGAAACTACTAGGACTGCTGGGATATTGCAGATTATGGATTGAAGGATACACACAAGCAGTAAAATTTTTGTATGAGAAATTGACAGGGGGAGACAATATAAGATGGACTAAAGATGATGATGATAAATTAGAAAAATTGAAATTGAAACTAGCCTCAGTACCAGCCCTGAGCCTACCCTCCTTAGAAAAACCCTTTCATTTATATGTGAATGTGGAAAATGGAGTAGCTCATGGGGTTTTAGTTCAAGAATGGGGGGGGTGAAGAAACCAATAGCCTTTTTATCCAAATTATTTGATCCAGTGAGCCATGGCTGGCCAGTATGTATTCAGGCAATAGCAGCTACTGCTATTTTGGTGGAGGAAAGCCATAAGCTCACCTTTGGAAGTAAATTAATTGTATGCACACCCCATGCTGTCCAAAATGTGCTAAATCAAAAAGCTGAGAAATGGTTAACAGACTCCAGGATGTTAAAATATGAAGCAATCTTAATTGACAATAATGATTTGACAATAGAAACAAGCAGGAGTCTCAATCCGGCCCAATTTCTGTATGGGGAAGCAAAAGATGATTTGGCACATAATTGTCTGGAAATTATACAATGCCAAAGTAAAGTTCGGGAAGATTTAGCAGAACAAGCCCTTTTGGAGGGGAAAAAAATATATGTTGATGGTTCATCCAGATGCTCACAAGGAAAAAGAATGTCAGGATATGCTGTAGTTGATGGGGAAAATATGCAGACCATCGAAAAAGGAAGTCTACCTTCAAACTGGTCTGCTCAATCTTGTGAATTATATGCTCTAAATAGAGCACTGGAGCATTTAGCACATAAAAAGGGGACCATCTATACTGACTCAAAGTATGCCTTTGGAGTAATTCATACCTTTGGGAAAATTTGGGAAGAAAGGGGTTACTAAACTCAAAAGGGAAAAGACTAATACATGAGGGACTTATTTTAGAAGTTTTAGAAGCGTTAAAACTGCCTGAGGAGATAGCTGTAGTACATATCAAAGGACACCAAAAGGGAATGACACCCGAAATAAGAGGGAATAACTTGGCGGATCAGGAGGCTAAAGAGGCGGCAGAAAATGGGGACAAATGAGTAATGTTAATTTTAACCCCAGACAGGGAAGAATTGGAAATCCCTAAATTTAGTGAGAAAGAAGAAAAAGAATTACTTAAGATAGGGGGAGAACGGGATCCATCTGGAAAGTGGAAACTCCCTGATGGGAGACAGTTACTTAATAAGCCACTCACCAGGAAAATATTAGAAGATATGCATCAGAAAACTCATTGGCGTACTCAGGCTTTGTGTGATCACTTTCTAAGGGATTTTGGATGCATTGGAATTTTTGGGGTAGCAAAACAAATAACTGAAAACTGCATAACTTGCTAAACGGTAAATAGAAAAATAATGAGAAAAACACCATTAGGTGGCCGTGAATTAGCCTTACGGCCATTCCAAAGTATTCAAGTGGATTTCACTGAACTTCCCCAAGTGCAAAAATGGAAGTTCCTATTGGTAATAGTAGACCACTTAACTCACTGGGTGGAAGCTATTCCCGCTGCCAGGGCCACAGCTAATGTGGTGTGTAAAACTCTTTTGGAACAGATTATTCCTAGGTATGGAATGGTTAATAAAATAGACTCAGATAGAGGAACACATTTTACATCTAAAGTCTTACAGCAAATAACCCAAACCTTGGGAATAAAATGGGAATTGCATACCCCCTGGCACCCACAAAGTTCAGGCTGGGTGGAAAGAATGAATCAAACTTTAAAGAAGACCTTAACAAAATTAATGATTGAAACCCAGATGTCCTGGGTAAAATGTTTACCTCTGGCTCTATTAAGGGTCCGAACACAGCCCAGGTCAGACCTGGGAGTGTCACCCTATGAAATGATGTTTGGACTACCCTTCCTTACCACCCGACATGAAACTGCCACTTATGAAGTAGGGGAAATAAGTGTCAGAAAATATGTCACCACAATTGCTAAAACACTTGAAAACTTAAGGGTAAAAGGAATGATCCCTCAAACCACCCCTTTGGAGTTCAAAATTCATAATATTCATCCAGGAGAATGGGTACTGGTAAAGACATGGAAGGAACAATCTTTAACTCCTCAATGGGAAGGTCCTTTTCAGGTATTGCTGACAACGGAGGCTGCAATCCGGACCAGGGAACGAGGTTGGATCCACGCCAGCAGAATCAAGGGACCTGTGAAAAGACCTGAGGAGTGGACTATAACTTCTGAACTGGGTGATACCAAATTGACTCTAAAGCGGGGGCTGGGTGGTAATGAACTGGGACAATCCACAGGATCCAAGGGATGAGCAAAGAATCACGCCTAATTGGGAAGTGAGACCAAGCCTGTATCAGTGGTTTCAAGTCCTGCCTGGACAAGTTCTGAGACACCTTCGATATCCACCTTGGGGAGGAATACTCCCACTCCAAACAGGAGGATTGGGGCTGTTTCAGTCGGGAAATCCTCATATTTTTGCTTTGACCTGTGATCTGTATAAAGAAGGGGGAGAATCACAACTTCCATCAGTGCCACACCATATACCTTGTATAAATCATCCCAATACGGGACATACTAGCTGGGTTAAATATAAGTGTTTAATTTGTGGGAAAAATTGGTATTGCAGCTCACACAATTGGCGTTCTTGTTGTAGGGAGTGTCGAGCACATAATCGATCCTCTATCCAAACAGAATTGCAGGCAACTGAAATAATAACTCTGCTCTGTGGATGGGAATTACTGGTGCCTGTTGAATGGGAAATACCTGAAGAACGGTGGGGTTAAAAGGTGTCAAAAGAGATTTGCTTGGAAATTACAAAAGAGGAAGTGACAAGGAAATAGGGGGCAAGACCAGATTGGCCTCTATAACTCGCCACCAAGAAGAATATAAGCACCTGCTGTGAGCTGCAACCTCATAGGCAGGATGGGTGGGGGTGTAAGCCATACTGGACCCCTATTATTCCTTCTTCTGTCACTTATCCTTTTCCCTTTTGGGACACCAGCAAAGCCATGTTACAAATGCTATCGAAAACTTTACATGGAAAGACGCCGGGGTTTCTTTCTTATTACCCACACTAATATCAATAGTCACTGCTATAACCCATCCAAGTTAAGTACCTGTATGCATAAAGGGGAAAAATATTGGATCACAGAAAACTTAGGAGTCAGTGGTACTAGATTGGGAAGCACTTGCCCAAAAGGGGAAAAATGGATTTGCTTCACGGGGGCGGCCAAGGGAAAGGCCCAAGATTTGATAAAGGAGCAAGTGATAAGAAAAAAGACAAAACCAACACAGCAACCTAAACCTATCTTAACCTCACGTCAGGACCTGTATGCAAGGCTCAAACAGCAATTAAAAGGGGAAATAGATATCTCAAGACTAGGGAAAAACCTGTTTGTGGATTTAGGGGAGAGGATAAGTAAAGAACTTAATATAACGAACTGTTGGGTCTGTGAAGGAGCCTTGATGACGGAGGAATGGCCATGGAAAGGTAGTAGCATAGGCCCGGTGGAACTCCTTAAGTGGAACCAGACCAATATAAGAGGGGGGACTCGACCAGAATGATGGATTCTAAGTTCAACAGTGATAGGGGAAGAATGTTTATGGCGAACTGGTAAGGAGTTTCTTAAAGAAATAGGGAAAACTCCCTGTAAAAGGTATAAGGTTAGCAATGGAACTTCTACATGGTGGATCCCAGAGGAACCAACTCTGTATTGGACTCAAGGAAAAGTAAAAGAAAAGAATTGTGTGTATGATAATCGAACCAGACTCTTCAGATGTAATGGTAAAGGGAAAAATCCTTACTCTGGAATCCCAGAAATATCTAAATTTTGGGAAAATATAAATCAACAGAAAAATGACTATTGGAAGGCACCAGATAGCTTATTTTGGATATGTGGGAAAAGGGCATACCCAAAGCTCCCTTCACAATGGAAAGGGGGTTGTACTCTGGGAATCATTCAACCAGGATTCTTCCTTTTGCCAGGACCAGATGGAGATCAATTGGGAGTGCCGGTTTATGAGGACTTAAAAAGAAACAAAAGGGAATTGTTTGGAGGACCTCAAAAATGGGGAGATGAGGAATGGCCCCCTGAATGCATACTGGAAACATATGGGCCAGCTACTTGGGCACAAGATGGAAGTTGGGGATATCGAACCCCAATTTACATGTTAAATCGCATTATAAGACTCCAAGCTGTAGTAGAAATCATAACTAATGAAACAGCTGGGGCTATGGAATTAATAGTCAGTCAGCAACGCCAAGCCAGAGCTGCAATATATCAGAATAGACTGGCTTTGGACTATCTATTGGCTGAAGAAGGGGGTGTTTGCGGGAAATTTAATACATCAGATTGTTGTTTGCAAATTGATGACAATGGAAATGCCGTTCTAGATATCGCCAAGAACATCAGAAAAATAGCCCACGTACCAGTCCAAAAATGGGAGCCAATGATGACCACTAATTGGTGGAATAACCTGTTGGGGACAGAATGGTGGAAGAAGCTAGGTTTCTTCCTCCTATGCGCTACAGCTGGTTTAATATTCCTTCCTTGTCTAATCCCCTGTTTCATCCAACTAATCACCAAAGTGGTGCAGGGCATGCAAATAGTAGCGATGCCTACAGACCCAAAATTGGCTACATCTGGAACGGCACAAAAAATCATGGTATTAAGAAAACAAAATAATGTGAAAGATCCGTTGGAAGAAGCTAAATTGATTTGTGAAAAAAATGAACGAGTGCTAGAAGCTAGAAAACAAGAATTATTGCTCAAGCCAAATGATTTATAAAAAAGATAAAAGGAGGGCGTTGTGAATTCATGTTGTAAATATTGGCTTTTCACAATTATTCTGATAACTATATATATTATATGCTTTCACTATATTCTTTTCTCTCTTAGCAAGTTATAGGCTTAGATAGGAATTCTGAATGGTAAGGATATGTTTCATCTGGACAAGGCAAGATAAACAGGCAAGACAATGGGAGGATCAAGCTGTGGAAAACAGGCTATTATCAGCAGCAGGAAATGGAGAGCAAACTGTTATCAAAAAGCCGGTACCAGGACGCTGGCAGGGGGGAAGATATGAAGACCAGCTACCCTCAAAGGAAGGATGAGGGGCCCGGACTCTTATCAACCAGTGACCATTTCCAGAAGAAAGGAAACCAAACTCTAAAATAATGCTGACCAGCTAGAATAATGATGACCAGCAAAAAATATGCTGACCAGCAGAAAATAAAAAAATTGTGCAAAAGCATGATCTAAGAAGGCGGAACCAGGGAGGGGACATGCTTGAATATGCATTAACCCCTCACAGCAAGGATGGGATAGAAAGGGTATTCCCAAGATACCAGGTGTGCTCTTGGCAGTGCGCCAAGGCACCCGGCCGTAACTCTTTGCTTTATTTTATGTCTCTTATTGTCTTTATTAAACCTTTTTAAAATTTTACAGGAGTGAACTTCGTTTTTCACAGCATTAAAACGCAAAACTCATTTGCCACATTGTTTCCTTTGTTGTCTCAAGCTGCATGGTCCAGTGTGGGAGCCCTCCGCCATCTTGCCTTTGTTCCAGGGGGGACCATGTGGCAGTCAGTGGTGGGATTGCACCTGTGAATTGCCACTGCTGCAGAACCTGGGCAACACAGAGAGATACAAGATCCTTATGCTGGGCCCTCTCTTTGGGAAGTGTTCTTGTTTGTTTAGTGGCGACTCTTTTTGTGGGTGAACTATTCTCTTTCCTACAATCTTGTGTTAACATCATTGTGTTTATTGCAATTTCTCCAGTGAATTGTGATTCCAATTTATAATCTCTTAGTATTTTCTCCCTCATTATCAGAATGGGGCACTTGAGCAGCCTTAAGTTTCCTGCAGAGTTTTTAAAACCAGTAAAACAGAGAAATTAAGAATTAGGAGTCATTTATAAAGAAATGCCTTGAGTAGAAGAAGGGGCTACAAAACCCGTGTGAAATGCTGACTGCTCCCATAAGAGCAGGAAGGGAATAAAGACTGCAGGATGAGATAAGGAGCTAGAGTGCGTAAATAGGATGCAAGGATAAATGCGCCATAGGATGAGGGGGTTCCTTGGATTCTTTTGGACCCCTAAGCCAAAAGAAATGGAAAGAGGGGGAGGTCAAAAGAACTGAAAGGAGCATGCACAAGAAGTCAAAGTAAAAAATTCAGCTGAAGGAAAATTGCTGACTTCAGCCCCAAAGACCCTCAGATGACCACCAGAGTGACCAACAAGGAGCAGTGGGCAGCTGCAAATAGGCGTGGAACTAATTTTAATATGAAGCGGGGACAGGCGGGGTTAGAAAATGAATATGTATTAGGTGTACTGTGTAACCCTAGTTTGTAGACAATAAAAAGGGAGAAATAAGTCTCCAAGGTGTGCATGCTTTCGGAGGAGATATCCCCCATGCACCTCAGTGCTGAATAAATTCATACCTACTCTCATAATTGCTCTGTGAGTTATAGAGTTTTCCTATCTGCCTATCACCAGCACATATATTCAATGGAAGGTGTGAGAAATGACTGCTCACTTTAAAATTTTAAAGGTTTATTAAACCTCAACAACACAACAAAGAGACTGAATAAGGAAAAAGGGACAGTGCTGGGTGCTTAGCTGCAGTGAGAGGCACATCCACAAAATGGCGGCTCTGCCTTTTATACCCCTGGTATTGCATCAGCCAAATACATATTCATAAGCGGTGCTTATATGTCTCTGGCCCCTCACAAAGTCTGCCAGCTGACTCTTCTTTGCTGTCCATGTTTGGAGGCCTTCTTGCAGTCTGATTGGAGGTGAGGTGTTGTCATGCCAAGCCTCCCCAGCAACAAGCTTTCCACATTCCCAACTGCCCCATGCAAGGGGCATATGTACACCCCCTCCCTCCACATGCCCATGACAACCCTGACAAGCACGGTTGTCCGATGGCGACAACACAGAGGGAGGAAAAGGGGCTTATAGAGAGAACAGAGGGTGTCCAAAAAGAACCTACAATAACAGTTACACATCAAAAGAACTTCAAATCTCAACAAAACTTCCCTTAACACACACAATATTCATCTCTTGACTGCAAGAGCCAATCATTATTCTGCCCATCTATAACAAAGGCACATTAATACAGGAAACCTGGAAAAAATATCAATTTCATCCACCTTTTAATTTACAGTAGCAAAACCTCTACTGGCTTAAAATATAGAAACCAATAACAGGAAAATGGCATTTGCAATTATTATGGCTGAACAGACAATGTACTAAACCCTCAAACATATGAAAGCACATAATCTTCAAAACAAAGCCAACTGATGATCTATCAATATCCTGCAATCTGATAGTTTTCATTGAGCTTTAAACAGGTATTTAGTGTTTCAAATGTTATTGAGCAGTACCTTGATAGAATTAAAGACAGGAACTTTATGAATTTCATGGGGTACAACTCAGACCCTTAGCAAGAGGAATGATGGGTTTGTCTTTACAAACAAGCTGTGGGTCTGCTGATAAGATGAAACTATCACTGAGAGATAAAAGAAACAATTGGATGGATTTCACTGATTGAGTGAAAGATGAAAGGGACACGGGAAACACCCTAAATTCCACAAGAGTTAAGAATTTAGAGGGGGGTTATACATTAGAGGGGAATCTTAGGTATCAGGCATTCCGGGAAGTCTGTACCTCTCAAGTACCTCAGCCAATGGGGGAATAGAGAGAGACATGCGGCTGGGAATTAGGATAAAAAGGAGGCTGTTTCCTCCAAAAATTTGAGACACCCCAGGGGAATGCCCCATGGCCTCTCCCTTTATTTGAATAAAGTAACAGGACTCCTCTGTCTCCTTTTTGGACATAAACCTCTGGTGTTTGTGGATTAATTTTCCTGACATTAGGGAGGGAAGAACAGATGGGTGGACAGACAGACAAGGAAGAGAGATGGAGAAACACACAGGGAGAGAGAGAGAGAGAGAGGAAACAAACAGAAAGAGTCTGGGCAACAAACAGGAGGAACTGGAGCTCTGTGCCCAACCTGAAAGTTATGATGTCATAGAAATCACAGAAGCTTGGTAAAACTCACGTGACTGGAAGACCACAATGGATGGCTGAAAAGTCTTTCAAAAAGACAAGAAGGAAAGGAAAGGAAAGGAGGTGGAGTTGCATTTTATGTAGAAGATAAATTTTAGTGTATGGAACTGAGCTATGGAGATTACAGAAGTTCTACTGAATGCCATTGTATCAAGATTAGAGGGACCATCACTGTTAAGGGTTAGGGTTTTTTCTTTTTGTTTTCTTTCAGGGAATTTTCTTTCCATTTGTTGCCCCAGAGATGCTGAATGGATGGTACTTAAGAGGCAAAAGACCGAGCTGGACATCTTGGAATTTCATTTAAATGGTCCTGGGGGAGGAGGGGGGAAGCGGTGTGGTTACGACAGTCACTTAGCTGGGGATGTTAGCATTCAGGAACACACATAATCACGGAATGATTATATGAAGGTGCTTTATTGAAGAGCTCTGGGTGTTGGGGTACACATACACAAATCTGACCCGATTTGGTTTTGAGTTGAACATGTTTTTATACTCTATCATTATACAACTTACATATTAATTATTAAACTTACATTGTTCTATTGTAAGCATTGTTTTTACCCAAGCATGGATTTCTCGTGATCCCCCCCCCAGCCCCCTAACATTGTTTCTCATGTTCTTTAAACAATAATTATATCTAATCACATCTAACCATTGTATCATTTATCATATACTGACTACACAGGTGCAGTTTGACATGATCTTTAGCAAGTACAAGGCCTAACATTTCCCAGGGCCTACTTTTCCCAGGGCTTGGCAAACCTAACTTTCTTTCTAAGTCCCCGAATTTTCTGAGATTTTAAGACCTTTTACTGTCAGGGAGAGAGCCCTCTGGCTGAGGGTCAGGGACTGGGCTCAGCCCCTTTTTTCCCTCTCGGTGAGAAGAGGGGAGAGTGGTCACATGTGGTGGGGGGAGTAGGCGCCCTAGACAAAGCTGTGTTGTGGTTTGCTGCTTGGGTCTGGAGGGGTTTTTTTGCCATTTCTTTCGGCTGCCGACGTCAACTGCTACTTGATTGGACCTGCTTGCCTTCACCATTTTCTGCCAGTTGCTGGTGAGTGACACCGAGGTCCATTGCTGCCTGATTGGACCTGCCTGCTCTTGCTGTTTCCTGCTGCTGCTCTGAGGTTTTTGCTACATTTTAGTTCAACCCCCTCAGGTCTGCCCACCCCCACTATTCCTGCTGCTGCGCTGGGGTTATTGCTACACTTTGATTCATTGTTCCGGGGTCTGCTCGTGTCTGCTGTTCCAGCCTGCTACTGCTTCGAGGGTACTGCTACAGTCCAGCTTACCACCTGGAGTGGTACTGAGACCGGCTGCTCCCCATGAGTTTTGCAAGGGGAGCCATCTCCCCTATATACCCCTTTGCCCAAGCTGTCATTGCCACATGGAGAGGCTGCTGAGCTCGTGCAACAGTGCCCCCTACAGCCCCGGGGAATCATCGCACCTGCCCCCTGACAGTGCCCTCTGCTGGCTGTGGTCACAACTACATCAAAGGAGAAAGCAATGAGTGAGAGAATGCTGTTATTTGGTTTCTGTTTTGTTTGTTATTGCTACTGTTGTTGTTTGTCTTGTTATAGATATTCCCGTAAACTGTTATTCATTTTCCCATATCTTTGCCTGAAAGCCCTGTAATTTCAAAGTTATAGTAATTTGGAGAGAAGGGGTCATCTTTTCCATTCCAGGAAAGGTCCTGCCTTCCTTGGCAGACACCTTTCTTTTAAACTACAACAGATTTTGGTGCTCAGTGTGAGGCTTGAGGGCAACAAGAAGAAACTGTGAAAAAGGAATAACAGTTCCTGGGTAACCTATTTTTGTGTGCTGAATATAGAAACCTCGTTAGACAGCACCATGTAGTTTAGCCTATCCTGGTGTAAGAGACGGTCCGAAGATTCTCTCATCTGTCTCACAACCGTCTGAAGGACAGAGACTGAGACCCTGAATATCACAAGGGACTTGGTTTAGGGGTTTGGGCCTAGCTGAGGTGGATGTTTGCTAAGTGATTGTTTGCAGGTGGTTGCACGGTTCACTGCCCTCGTTCCTGCTGGTGAACAGAGGCTTGTGCGTGGTACTCTGCACAATGGGTTTCCACGACATGTTGCCCTCACTCCTGCTGGTGAGCAGAGGCTTGGAAGGCGTGGTTTGCTCTGTACCCTACACCTGCCCCCTGTGCAATGGAATTCATCACAATGATCATCAATATCCTCTGGTTTTGGCCCTGTGCCCCTCGCTTTGTAAAAGACTATAAAATTACACCCCAAATTTACCTTCCTTTGAGATCTCCCCAACAGACAGAAGACTCTGCGTCATTGGATGGCTGAGTGGACTTCGATGTTGGTAGCTATAATCCCCTTACTCTCTTTTTCTTATGCTTTGCTTTCTCCTCTTTCCCCTCTATTGCATATTAGTGCTGATGAGCACTCAATGAAGTGTGTTTTGCTGTTTAAGTCCTTGGTTTGCTGATAATCTTTTGTACTTTAAGACCGACTAAAAGAACCACATCACGAATCCCACCCTGTGGATCGTAACACCTGGTTCGGTTGGCACCTGATCATGGCTACATTTTTCCCATTTGCAGCTTCTTGTCTAAACATGGGTCCTATGACCTAAGGCTACTGTGGCTGTTATCCAGTTTGCAGAATGGGTCAATAATGTGAAGAATTCTTAGATTTTTAACTTCCTCTGAAGGAGGGCACATGGCTATATGACTATCACAGACTAAATATATGTTTTTGGGGTTTCATTAATAATGGTACCTATAGTGAGGAAGTAATAGCAGGGGAAGTTTATCTCCAATCCTGCACCCATTTCTCTGGACATACCCCACTAGCTTTCGAAGGGTTCAAATCTTCTCTAAATGCTAACTATATCGTACAATGGCTGGTGTTGCTGAGAGGCCTACTCTATTTAGCATTTAGAGATAAGGGAGGATTACCTTGGGTAGCCACTCTAACATCTACCCCAGAGACTAGGGATGCTGCCCAGAGGCATACCACAGGGGCCAGGGATACTGCCCAACAGCCTATTATTGCCCAACAGCCAACCTTATAAATGAACAACCCAGATTGGATGGGGGTATTGGAGGAGGTAGGCCAGGTGCTGAGAGAATACTCTTCCCCCACTGTTTGGAAGCCCTCCTCCTGCCTCAAAGAGGGAAAGTCCAATGGTGTAGCAATAGAACCCACAGACATTACAACCATACTGGTTCCAGCTGAATCACAAAGTCAGCCACAGCCAGCAGTGGTTGCCCTGTGCAGAGGAGGAAGTATAAAACCAAATCAGTATGCCCAGTTAATGACAATGATGTACCAGAGTCCTCAAAACCAGCAGAGGAGCTGGAGCCTGAAATCATCACCAAGTCCCTGTTGCGTGACAGTCTGCAATCTGCAAAAAGACATTGTGCGATGTGGGTGCAAAGCTTTCTCAACCTGGTTGAATTGAGTTTGGGACTTTGTTAAGTCCAATCTTAAGGCAGGAATCAGACAGCACACCAATATGATGTGGAACTGAGACCTTTATTTCTTGCTCTTGCATTACTTATATAGTTTAAGCCAAGCATCTAAAAATAGCATACAAATTTATAGCTCTAATTTATAATATTGTTTGCGTTCTTTTCTATACACATTACTATCTTTATCTTAAAGTAGCCACCAGATGTTTGCAGACCTTTGTTTGATCCTTGTCCTTGCTCAACAAGCAGGAAAATTTCATGGCTTTGTTTTCTTTGGCAGTCTACTGTTAGGGACAGCATGCTCTGTAGTTCAGATGTGGGTCAAGGCATATATTCTTTTGATCCACATTCTTTATTTGGCACTACATTAAGACGACATCCTTTTATAAAGAGGCTCCAAGCCAAGCACACCTGCAAAAGCTCCAACAGGACTTTATGGGAACAAGTGTGCAACTGGATAGTGGCGAAGCAAGGTATTTGGGATCCTTGACCCAGGATGCGAGTATTGATCAGGTGTTTGTGAGGGAGCCAAGGCCCCTTCCTCTTTGGGAGTGGCTTTTAATGAGTGTAAGAGAGATTTGTTCACAGAGAAAGACTGCAGGAGCACCATCATAGAATGCCATGGAAGATCACTGGGGAAGGGTTCCAATGCATGAGAGAAATGGTGGTATTAGAGATACTGTTTGGAAGGGATGGGTAATGGAAAACCACTCAGACTATTCACTGAGTCCTCATAGAGGTATAGTGAACGTAGTTTATTTTTATCTTTAGGACACTTTTATAGGGTCCTACAGGGTTCGTGAGGCTTAACAAGCTACTATTGGTTAATACATGTTGTTTAACATTCTTTTCCTTATACACAATTGTCGTCCTGAAAACTCAGCTTCTGAGCTTGCTGACATAGTTTTCCAAGATTTTCCCAGGACAGTAACTATAAACATAGAGATAGGTATGCATTCCTTCTGTTACATGTCTTGTGATAGACATCTTTCATGGCCAGTGCAGTGGGAAAGTGTTATCCTGACCATCCAATCCCTGACCGTGGTCAGAAACCTATAAATCCTGAGAGCAAAAATAAACTTTCTCTTCCTTTCACCACACCTCGAGCTGTGTCCATGTGATCTATTCATCTTCAGCAGCAACACACAATGTCATTGTTTTTCTTCTCGCTGTTCCAGGAGAGTTTCAAGGACACTGCCCTTAGAATTGTTGCCTGGATTGAAAGCTGGGTTGTGCAGACAGGCTTTTACTAATATATGCTTTTTCTCTGTTAAAATGTTTTCCTACAGATGGACAGAACAATAATGACCCTGACAATGTCAAGTGCACAGCAGAAATGTTGTGGAGCCTTGCAGATCTAGGACCATCCCAATACACCACCTTCATGGCAACAATTAATGTTGAGGATAAGTGAGAGACAGTGGGTTTCATAGCCAGCAGACTCAGAAATTATGAGTGTATGGTCAATGGCCCGATGCAGGGTCATGTCTCTGCTGTGATTAAGAGCCTCAAAGAGGAGATGGAGGAGATGAGGAAGAACACTTCCCATGTGACACCAGTGTTAACCACCGGCCCCAGCAACAGAGCCTGATGTCCCCCAGCTAGGGAAAGGGGGTATACCCCATGAGCTCACCTGTGGTTCTTCCTGTGTAACCATGGGGAAGATATGAAAAGGTGGAATAGAAAACCTACGTCTGTCCTGGCAGCACAGGTGTGTCAACTCAAAGAGGAAAACACTAACCGAGGGAGTTACGCTAAAGTGAAGACAGCCTCAGATTCCCTTGACTGAACTTCTAGGTATAACAGAAGAGTGGATGATATGTCTGATCCCCTTGAAGGAATCTCCAGAATGTACACCCATGAGTTAAGAAAATTAGGAAATTAAGATTTTAACTAAAATAAGACCAACTTAAGAAAATTCAAGGTAAAAGAAACATAAGAAAATCTACAGTAAGAGCAATGTAAGTAGTTAATAATTACAAGGTGTGGTTAAGCTATACACCTTTTGCTTGTAGAAGGAATGCATAGTCAACAATTGCCAAGATGAAATTAATAAACCAAGGATATATATATCATTCCGCCTGTCTTAAAGCTTAGTTAGAATAAAACCATATATCATTTACTTGTGTTGTGTTTGTAGAAGGAGACAAGAAAGATGGACTGTTGTGGAAAGGAAAGAACTGTGTCTACACCTGCAGGCAAGGAATCTGAACTATGTCCAAGAAGACCAGGAGAGCTGCCAACAGGACACAGTTGAAAAGTTCAAGCCCAAGGAAGAGGAAGACTTCATTAAAAGGACCCCAGATCCATTTCAAAAGAAGAACCGAGCATACCCAGAAGAGCGTGGAGCTCATTACTATACGAGGCTAGAGCAGGCAGAGTCAGGCAGTGAATATGTATTAGGTGCATTGTGTAATCATAATCATATGTTATACTTTAGGGAATAAATAAGGAATGAGGGGCAGTGATGGGGCACCCACATCTTTGGGTGATGTTATAAATCCATATTGTGATATTGGCTTTTCACAAGTATTAAGATGAATGTTATATGTTATATGCTTTTGCTATGTCTTTTTCTTTTTTCTCTTGCAAGCAGCTAAGAAGGTTTTAGGCATAGGTCAAGAATAATTTTGGACGTTAGGGCTATGTCCTCTCTGTACAAAGCAAGATAACCTCCAGGGAACAGATGATGGGGCCCAGGCTGCTGTCAACACTGACCACCTGTAGAAGAAGGAACCCCAGCCCAAATAAAAAGATGATAAACGAGAAATTAAAACCAAATGTGCGTGCTCTAAAAAGGCAGACCTGGGGAGTGGCTACACAAATTAGTTATTGGAAAAGTTTGAATATACATTAAACCCCTACAGCAGAATGGGATAAAAGGAGTGTTCCAAAGACAACAGGTGTGCCCTTGGCAAAGAGCCAAGCACCCGTCCGTTTTAACCGTTTGCTTTATTGTCTTTGTCTCCTAATTGTCTTTTTGTTTATATTAAACCTTTTAAAATTTATTAGGCGAGTGAACCTCGTTTTTCACAGGCGTTGACTCCGTGTGCCTCCTGGCCATAATAAAAAGCATACCCTCCCTAACTTTAAATAGTTAGAGAGTTCTTTGTCCGTGATTTTACTGATTCATCCAGGGAGGGAATAGTAGCCAAAACTAGACAGGCCTTTACTGTAGCCAGGGAGAGACCAGGGAAAACTGGGTCTTTTGGACTGTGTCAATCCGATGGCCTGGCACATCAGAGCCACAGAAATATGAGGCTTTGGTTGACACTGGTGCACAGTGTATTTTAATCCCATCAGGATATGTGGGGGCAGAATCCATTTCTATTATTTGGGTGATGGGGGATTGCATCAGTTGACTCTGCTGGAATCTGAGGTGAACTTGACTGGGAATGAGTGGCAGAAACACCCTATTGTGACTGGCCCAGAGGCCCCGTGTATTCTGGGCATAGATTTCCTCTGGAGCAGCTATTTCAAAGACCCAAAATGACTCAAGCAGGCTTTTGGAATAGATGCTGTGGAGGCAAAGAGCATTAGGCAATTGAACACCTTGACTGGAATGTCAAAAAATCCTTCTGCAGTTGGACTCTTGAGGGTGGAAGAACAATGAGTAACAATTGCCCCCTTGACCGTGTATCGCCGGTAGTATCAAACAAATCAAGATGCTGTGATCCCCATCCACAAGATGATCCGTGAGCTGGAGAGCCAAGGGGTGGTCTGGTAAACCCACTCACCCTTCAATAGCACCATTTGGCCTGTGCACAAGTCTGACGGAGAATGGAGACTTACAGTGGACTATTGTGGCCTGAATGAAGTTATCCCATTGCTGAGCGCTGCTGTGCTAGACATGCTGGAGCTCCCTCCAGTATCAGCTAGAGTCCAAGGCAGCGAAGTGGTACACCACTATTGATATTGCCAATGCATTTTTCTCTATTTCTCTGGCAGCAGAATGCAGGCTTCTGTTGCTATATTTTATATATTAGTAAAGGCCTGTATGCACAAACCAGCCTTTGAAATAAGTCGTAATATTAAGGGCTAAAGTCCTTGAAACCTTCATGCAGAAGAGAGAGTAAAGCAAAACAATATCCTTGTGTGCAGGAGAAAAAATGTAAACTGTGTGTGTTAGCCAATAGTAGCTTGCTCTGCCTGCAGACCCTGTAGAACCCTATAAAAGGTGTGCTAAAGATAGAAATAAACGGCATTCACAATTACTTCTGTGAAGACTGGTGAATAGCTGGGGGGTCCTTTAACAAATACACATTGATCCCACAAACCCACACCTCCCTGCCTGCCCATATCCACCTTCTCTTGCTTCATATTATAATTAGCTGTGTCCTGGTTTAGGGCAAATCTGGGAGAAAACCTCCAAATGGGGTCCCTCCAGAAAGCAAATTCAAGAGGCCCCTCCCCCAGCTGGTTTGGGAGAAGAGATTTCCTTGGACAAAAGTGGAAAAAACTGTTTATTTAACAGAAATTGAATAATATTAAACAATAAAACCTCTCGCTGTTCAAAGACACGGCAAATCCAGAAAAGTCCTTTTCATGGGGTGTAGCTCAGCTCACTCAGTTGCTTATCAGTCCCTCTGGTGCTTGCAAGTGCTGAGGCCCAGGCCCCGGTGGGCCACAGGTGTGAACTCCCTGGGTTTTCCTGGGTTTTCAGTCCAGAGCAGGTTTGAACAGATCCAAGGAAAAAGGAAAAAAACCCAAAAAAACAGTCCGGAGAACTTCTCTGCCTCAGCTAGCTAGAAACTAACTAAAAGCAAAGGAGAGCTCTGTCCTGCTGTCTGTTCGTGCTGCAGACAGCACAGTCTGGAGCAGCATATAGGGGACTGAGTGCCATTTCTGAAAACAAACTGCACTCTTCTTCTTTCCTCCTGCTTCACTCTTGGAACCAGTCTTAAAGGTGCAGAACTTAATATGTAACATAAACAGAACAGACGACTGGGGATACAAGCATCATAAAGTCACCCCAGGACAAGCTGCCACGCCTCCTGGTGGTCATGGGCTGGGCTCTCTGGGATGAAGACCGAATGTCTTCCTTGGTGATTGCTGTTTCACCTCTGCTACTGGACAGGCACAGTGGAGGTTTGGCTCTCCCTCAGGTCAGCTTGTCCTGCTCAAAACCACCCGTCTGGTCCTGGCTGGTTTCTGGAGCCACAGGTTTCTGCTTTGTAGGGTTTTTACAATACCTAGGTCTTGCTTTGCTGAGTTTTTGCAATATATATTATCTTAATGGTTTTTCCTGGTGACTAAGTTCCTATGCAGTTTGTTACATACTGTTTCTGCTATGTGTTCTATTTCCCTTTCACCTGCTTAAGCATATTGTAGGCTCCTAAGATTCTGAATTTTCAAAGCCATATGTGTTTCCCATCTCAGTTAGCACAAAAAACTATTCTAGTAACAGAACTGTTCACACCTGCAAAAACAAGAAAACTATCCCATAAGAATCAGTAAAGAAAATATGTCAACAATCTAGAAATAGAGAGATTTAATAAACATGCAAAATGCCATTTACCAACCAATGAACTAAGTGACAATGTATTGTTAACCAATTGGATCTAACACGGTGCCTTCTGGGGGCACTCCACAGATAATCCTATAAAAATATGAATTAAGTGTTGTGGTTTTAAAGCAGTAACTAAAAAATTGCTAGAAAACTTACTTATTTCTGGCTGTGAGATATGGATTAGAACAAGAGCAAAACAGGCTTAAAACTTAAAAGGAATAAAGAAAGTTTATTAACAAAAACTACAAGAATAAGAAAACCAGAATAAAACTTCCAGAAAACCTTTTTCTCCCCCACTACTCAACCATTCCCTTGTTCACATGACAACATAGAGGCAAAAAAAACTTTGGTGTTTACAACAGTCCTAATTCTTGCTAGAGTCTTTCCATCAGTCTTTGTAGAGAAACAGACGTTTTCTTCTGCTAATCTATGGAGTTTTTCACAAGAAAACTATTTTTCTTCATAGCTTTCTATTTCTCTGGTGCCATCTGCCCGGAAATCTGCCATCACTTGTCTCCTCCCATTTCACATCACTCTGAGGTGTGTTATGGGTCAAATGAGTCTAGGGATGTCATTTTTAAGGATGAGTTATTCAAAGGCAAAAGGTCTCTTCATTTGTCTCTGTGAGCCTTCCTGGAAACAGAAGTTTTCTCTTTGCCTCTACAAAGCTGCAAATCTTCAACTATTACTTCTCTCCCTCTGTTCTAGCACTTCACTGTATCACAACTACTTCACTTTTTGCTCAAAATTCTCACTTTGAAACACTCTATTCCTCCCTATATACTCTGTCATTAATTAAAGGAGTTTTCAGAACACTATTGTCTATCTCTATAGCTTTATCAGAAAAATATTTCAGCTTATTAAAGCATCTCCTTATTCTCTACCTCTTCTGAAGCTTAATTCTTTTCTTTACTGTCTCTGATATTTTATAAAGTCTCTTTACATGTTGATTACTCTCTCTCTCTCTGGAAAAATTAAGATTAATCTGCAAGTCTCATCTGGGTAATGAAAGGGTTAAAATCTTGCCCAGGCTTTGTAGATGGTTCTGTTATCTCTGCTGGACCAGCGGCTGGAGCTGTCTGCCATAGAAGATTCTTCATGGCTGCTCTGGAGAGTGTGGTCACTGTCTCAGCCTGCCGCACGTCAAGAGCTTTTTTCTTTCCTTTCTCAACAGTCTCTGGTGAATTGAGTCACGGCAAAAAACTGCAGCCGAGCCAGGGACCGGCCTGGCCCAGCCAGAGCCCGGGAGAAACCCCGCAGGCCCCATCTCCCGGACAGGAGCTGCGGCAGGCCCAGCCCATCACCTGCCCGAGCCACCTAGCCTGGGCAGGGGAACGGGAGGCCAGCTGGAGCTCTGTTACCTTTCACAGCCAGGAAACAAAGAGACAAAAAAATTCCCAGGCTTAAGTCTTAAGGTGATGTTCACAAGTTGATCTCACTTTTCATTGGTCAAAACTGCTGTCAATTCTTAGAAGTGGCCAGTTGTTGGCCGGGAGAAAAACTCCCACCAGCCTCCAGCAGTTTTAACTCTTTGTTTTCTTAAATGCCAATCTATCTCAGTTAAGCAATAAAGATTTGGTATTTCTGCATGAAGAAACTGAGTCATGTCTGTTTGTATTGAACACTTGCCTTGAGAACAATTTTTGCATGCCTTGCTTGTCTGCTAAAGGTCTGAAGACACAGTATCTTCTCTGCTGGAAATTCACAGTCACAGTGCTTCTCCACTAAAAGTTCACAGTCACAGTGTCTTTCAACTAAATACTCACAGTTACAGTAGAAATTGAATTAACCTTTTTGGTTAGTAGCATCATGATTTGGAGAGTCTCAGTGAGAGCACTACATTGGCGAGTACTATTACTAAACCATGGCGGTGTGGCATGTGCAGGGAGTCAGAGGTCACCATCAGCTCACTGTAGCCACCCGCTGTGAAGGGGCTTCAGTCTAAGTAATGAAAGTCTCTGGTGGTAGAAGTGTGACTGCCAGAGTGGCTCCTGAATGGTGAGACATAAAGTTTCCTTAACATTCTCATCTGAAGCCCAGAGTTTCTCCCCTTCTTCCCATTCCCATGTGTGCTTGCCTGGACTGGGAATGTTGATTTCCATGACTCATATTTGTTGTGCCAGAGGTGGGTATTTATTGAGCATCTTTGTAACCCTTCAGCCTTGCCCTAGACTGTACACTTCTGATTGAGTCCTCAATGAAGCAGGGAATGGGAGTGTATGCCCTCCTCAGGACTGCTTCTATCTGAGCAGTTGTTGTAATGCAGTTAGGAAAAATGGTATGACCCAAAAAATGTACCCCCAAAAATGTAGACTTGTAAGTTTCTTTCCCTTATCTTGTTCTCCCCAGTTCCCCCTATTGGTTGTGTAAATTCCTCCACCCCTGTCCCCCCTGTCTTGAAAAAGGACTGCTTATCGATGCCTCTTCCTCTTTCCCTCCTGCCATCTCACCCCTAAGGATCCCAAGAAATAAAGCTGTAACTGCCATCTCAGCTAAGGGAAAGAGCTCGTTTTTAGGATCTTCTTTGGCAAGCTAATCTAACTCCCCTGTCTTCCTGGCTGCTGCGGGCGGACAGTAGTGGCAGAGGGGCAGGGGACCTTAGAAATTATAGCAAGCAGTCTCCCCTGTGGGCAGCTTTTGGTCTATTGTTATAGATGTTCTGATGACACCAGTATCTGCCTGGAACAAGCTTTAAAGGCTGTTGTTAGAGGACACTGCCTTAGGATTCTTTAAAAACTCTCTGCTAGTTCAGTTGCTTTGAGACCTCAGAGTTTCCTGCTTAAAAATAAAAGTATATGCAATATGGATGTAGTGTCTTCCATGTGACTTGTTAGTGTCCTTCACAACAAGAACTTTTTACCTTGTTTCATGACATCTGACTCAGACTGGACCAGGATGAACCAATTGCATGAAGTTTCACAAAAACAAATGCTGGATTCTGCAATGGGGATTGGACAACCCTGGATGTACAGACAGACTGGGGAATGACACGCTGGAGAGCAGTGCCACAGAAAGGGATCTGGAGCTCCTGATCAATGGCAAATTGAATATGAGAGTTGAGGGTTAGGTGTTCTTTTTTTTTTTTGTTTTATTTTTGTGTTCTGGCCTGCCCAGGGAATTTTTACCCATTATGTGCTGGGACAACCTAACTACCAGTACTTAGGGGTGCTCACAAAGGACAAAGAGTGGCCGGGCCCAGGGTGGGGGGGAAGGGGGCAGAAAAGGAGTGTGGGGACAGTTTTTAGCTGGCTTTTCCTCGGTTTTTTTCGGGGAAGGATGTTCGTGTGCTGGGTCGCAGAGCTGCTGCAGTGGAGATAAGGGAATTTCACCATCACCCAGACAGAGCTGCTGCTTCTTCTCCTTCTCCCCTCTTTGTTGGTGGCCTCGCACCCCCTGTCCTGCCGGGACGTGTGGCAGTGCCAGGCATCGCCGTGGAGCTGCTGATACACCTCATCCACCAGCCCAGGATCTCAGATCATCCCTGCTGTCCCAGCTGAGTGTTCCTCGGAGCCCTGCAGGAGCACCAAGACTGACTGCCCGAGGGGTTTGTGAAACAAGCCTCTCCTTCATCCCTTCTCAGCCGAGAAAGCTGTCACGGGGTCCCTGGTTCTGTGTTCTTGTTATTGCTGTAGTTATTGTTTGTTTGTTTACCTGGTTATACTAGTAAAGAACTGTTATTCCTATCCCCAGATCTCTGCCTGAAAGCCCCTTGATTTCAAAATTATAATAATTCGGAGGGAGGGGGTCTACATTCTTTCATCCCAAGGGAGGCTCCTACTCTCCCTAGCAGACACCTGTCTTCTAGAACCAAGACAGATTTTGGCGCCCATCGTGGGGCACTGAGAGAAAAAGGGCAAAAAAGGAATAACAGTTCTTAAATAACCTAACTTTTGTGTGCTGGATTTAGAAACCTTGTTAGATAGAACCATGTTGTTGAGCTTACCCAGGTTCGTGGGCCATGTGGTCACAGCTATATTTCTCCCATTTGCTGCACCTTACCTAAATATGGGTCCTATAACTAAGGCTACTGTGGCTATTATCCAGCTTGTTTTGTGGGTTGATAAGGTGAGGAATTCATGGATGTTTAACGTCCTCTGGACGGCGGGCTCATGGATTCAGAGCTGTCACACACTAACTGGATGGTTTTCAGGTTACTTTAATAATGGTACCTACTGGGAGAAAAAGACAGCTGGGGAAATTTTCTCCCAACCTTTCACCCAGTTCCTTGGGCCTACCCCACCAGTTTTCAAAGGGTTAAAATCTTCTCTGGATGCTAATGACATCATACAGTGGCTGGTGTTGCTGATAGGCCTGTTCTACTTAGCCTTCAGAGACAAAGGGAAAGAGACCGGAGGTGCTGCTCCAGAGCCTGGCACAGACCCAGAGACAGGGAGTGCTGCTCCAGAGCCTGGCACAGCCCCAGAGCGAGGGGGTGCTGCTCCAGAGCCTGCCCCTGCCCCAGAGACTAGGGGTGCTGCTCCAGAGCCTGCCCCTGCCCCAGAGACAAGGAGTGCTTCTCTAGAGCCTGCTCCTGCACCAGAGACAGGGAGTGCTGCTCCAGAGCCTGCCCCTGCCCCACAGCCCACCTCAGAAATGAACCACCCAGAGTGGGTGGGGGTTCTGGTGAAAGAGATGCGTGAGATGCTAAAGGAGTGCATTTCCTCAGCTGCTGGGAAGCCCTCCCCCTGCCTGGAAGAGGGAGAGTCTGATGGTGCAGCAGTGGAACCCACAGATGTTACAACCGTCCAGGTTCCAGCTGAACCACAAGGACAGTCACAGCCAGCAGCTGTTGCCCCTGTGGAAACGAGGAAGTCTAAGATGAAATCACAGCACCCTGCTGATAAGGATAAGAAAGGAGGGTCCTCACAACCCACAGGGGAGCCAGAAGTTGAAATCATCACTGAGTCTCTGACATATGACAGTCTCCGTAAGTTACAAAAAGACATTGTGAGGCGGGGGCGTGAGGCTTATACAACCTGGTTACTTCGGGTCTGGGACCTTATGGGTGCAGGCGTGCAGCTGGATGGTGGTGAGGCAAGGAATGTGGGACCCTTGACCCAGGACTCAGGTGTGAATCAGATATTCATCAAGGAGCAAGGGCCCCTTTCCCTCTGGGAGCAGCTTTTGATGAGTGTAAGAGAGAGGTTTGTCCATAGAGAGAGAATGGAAGAGCACTATCATAGAAGGGAATGGAAAACCATTGAGGAAGGGATCCAACAGCTGAGAGAAGTGGCGATATTAGAGGTCCTTTTTGGAAGGGGTGGACAGCATGATAATGACCCTGACAAAGTCAGGTGCACTGGGCAGATGTTGTGGAGTCTGGCAAATCTAGGGCCACGTGACTACACCACCTATATTGCAACGATTAATGCCGATAACAGCTGAGAGACGGTGGGATCTGTTGCCACCAGGCTTAGAAATTATGACAGTATGGTCCATGGCCCACATCAGGCTAAGATTTCTGCTGTGATTAAGGAACTCAAAGAGGAGATGAGGGAAATGAGGGAAGAGATGAGGAAGAGCAGTTCCCATATGGCACCAGTGCGGGTCACAAGCCCAAAACTCCAAGCCCCACGTCCCCCAGCTAGAGAGAGAGGGTACACCTCAGGAACTGAGCTGTGGTTCTTTCTACGTGACCATAGGGAAGACATGGGAAAGTGGGATGGGAAACCCACTTCTGCCCTGGCAGCACGAGTGCGTCAACTCAGGCAGGGAACCAGTAACCAGAAAGGTTCCACTAAAGTGAAGGTAGCCTCAACCTCCCGTGACGAAACTGCCAGATATTACAGAAAAGAGGATGATCCCCTTGAAGGAACCTCTAGCATGTATGCCCAGGGAGGAGAGGATGACCAGTGCTAGAAGGGCCCTGCCTCTAGCCAGGAAGAGGCACGGGAAAACCGGGTCTTTTGGACAGTGTGGATCCGATGGCCTGGCACATCAGAGCCACAAAAATACGAAGCTTTAGTTGATACTGGTGCACAGTGTACCCTAATGCCATCAGGACATGTGGGGGCAGAACCTGTTTCCATTGCTGGGGTAACGGGGGGATCGCAGCAATTGACTCTGTTGGAAGCCGAGGTGAGCCTGACTGGGAAGGAGTGGCAGAAACATCCCATTGTGACTGGCCCAGAGGCCCCGTGTATTCTGGGCATGGACTTCCTTCGAAATGGCTATTACAAAGACCCAAAGGGACTCAGGTGGGCTTTTAGAATAGCTGCTGTGAAGGCAGAGGACATTAAGCAATTGAACAGCTTGCCTGGACTATCAGAGAACCCATCTGCAGTAGGACTCCTGAAGGTGGAAGAACAGCGAGTGCCAATTGCCACCTCGACGGTGCACCACCGGCAGTATAGGACAAATCGAGATGCTGTGATCCCCATCCACAAGATGATCCGAGAACTAGAGAGCCAAGGGGTGGTCAGCAAAACCCACTCACCCTTCAACAGCCCCATCTGGCCTGTGCGCAAGTCTGACAGAGAATGGAGACTGACTGTGGACTATCGTGCATTGAATGAAGTGACTCCACCGCTGAGCGCTGCCGTGCCGGACATGCTGGAGCTCCAGTACGAGCTGGAGTCCAAAGCAGCGAAGTGGTATGCCACTATTGACATTGCCAATGCATTTTTCTCCATTCCCCTGGCAGCAGAATGCAGGCCTCAGTTTGCCTTCACGTGGAGGGGAGTGCAGTACACCTGGAACCGACTGCCCCAGGGGTGGAAGCACAGCCCCACTATCTGCCATGGACTGATCCAGGCTGCCCTGGAAAAGGGTGAGGCTCCAGAACATCTGCAGTACATTGATGACATCATTGTGTGGGGGAACACAGCAGTGGAAGTATTTGAGAAAGGAGAAAAGATCATCCAGATTCTGCTAGAAGCCGGCTTTGCCATCAAGAAGAACAAAGTCAAAGGACCTGCTGGAGAGATCCAGTTCCTGGGAGTAAAGTGGCAAGACGGACGGCGTCAGATTCCCACTGAGGTCGTCAATAAGATCACTGCAATGTCTCCACCCACCAACAAGAAGGAAACGCAAGCTTTCCTAGGTGCCATAGGTTTTTGGAGGATGCACATTCCTGAGTACAGCCAGATATGGGAGCCCTCTCTACCTGGTTACCCGAAAAAAGAATGATTTCCGCTGGGGCCCTGAACAGCAGCAAGCCTTTGCTCAGATCAAAGAGGAGATTGCTCATGCAGTAGCCCTTGGCCCAGTCAGAACAGGACCAGATGTGAAGAACGTGCTCTACTCTGCAGCCGGGAACAATAGCTTGTCCTGGAGCCTTTGGCAGAAAGTGCCTGGGGAGACTCGAGGCCGACCACTGGGATTCTGGAGCCGAAGCTACAGAGGGTCCGAAGCCAACTACACTCCCACAGAGAAGGAAATCTTAGCTGCCTATGAAGGAGTTCAAGCCGCCTCAGAAGTGATTGGCACAGAAGCACAACTCCTCCTGGCACCCCGACTGCCAGTGCTGGGGTGGATGTTCAAAGGAAAGGTTCCTGCTACCCACCATGCCACCGACGCTACATGGAGCAAGTGGATCGCCCTCATCACGCAGCGCGCCCGTATTGGAAACCCAAATCGCCCTGGGATTTTGGAGATAATTACAAACTGGCCAGAAGGTGAAAACTTTGGTCTCACTGATGAAGAGGAGCAGGAACAAGTGACACGGGCTGAAGAAGCTCCACCGTACAACCAACTGCCAGCAGAGGAAACACGCTACGCTCTGTTCACTGATGGTTCCTGTCGCATCATAGGGATGAACCGGAAGTGGAAAGCAGCCGTATGGAGCCCCACATGACAGGTTGCAGAGGCCACTGAAGGAGAAGGTGGATCAAGACAACTTGCTGAACGCAAAGCTGTTCAACTGGCCCTGGTCATTGCTGAAAGAGAGAAGTGGCCAAAGCTCTACCTCTACACTGATTCATGGATGGTAGCCAATGCTCTGTGGGGATGGCTGGAAAGGTGGAAAAGGGCCAACTGGCAACGCAGAGAGAAGCCAATCTGAGCTGCTGATGAGTGGAAAGACATCGCCACCAGGGTAGAGAAACTGTCTGTGAGGGTCTGTCATGTAGATGCCCATGTCCCCAAAAGTAGAGCAAATGAAGAGCACCGAAACAATGAGCAGGTGGATCAGGCTGCAAAGATAGAGGTGTCAAAGATAGACTTAGATTGGCAACACAAGGGAGAGTTGTTCCTGGCTCGATGGGCCCATGACGCCTCAGGTCATCAGGGTAGAGATGCCACCTATAAGTGGGCACGAGACCGAGGGGTGGATCTAACCATAGACAGTATTTCTCAGGTTATCCATGACTGTGAGACGTGTGCTGTGATCAAGCAGGCCAAGCGGTTGAAGCCCCTCTGGTACGGTGGGCGGTGGTCCAGATACAAGTATGGGGAAGCCTGGCAGATTGACTACATCACACTGCCCCAAACCCGCCAAGGAAAGCGCTATGTGCTCACGATGGTAGAAGCCACCACTGAATGGTTGGAAACCTACCCTGTGCCTCATGCTACAGCCCGTAACACCATCCTGGGACTTGAAAAGCAGGTCCTTTGGAGGCATGGCACCCCTGAGAGGATTGAGTCAGACAATGGGACTCATTTCAAGAACAGCCTTATAAACAGCTGGGCTAGGGAACATGGCATTGAGTGGGTGTACCATATCCCCTACCATGCACCCGCTGCTGGAAAAGTTAAACGGTGCAATGGCCTGCTTAAAACCAGCTTGAAGGCACTGGGTGGGGGAACTTTCAAGAACTGGGAGATTAATTTAGCAAAAGCCACATGGTTAGTGAACACCCGAGGTTCCACTAACCGAGCAGGCCCAGCCCAATCTGAGCCCTTTAGAATGACAGATGGAGATAAGGTTCCAGTGGTACATATGAGAGGTATGCTGGGAAAAACTGTTTGGGTTAATTCTGCCTCCAGCAAAGACAATCCAATCCGTGGGGTTGTCTTTGCTCAAGGACCGGGTTGCACTTGGTGGGTGATGCAAAAAGATGGAGAGACCCCGTGCATACCCCAAGGGGACCTGGTTTTAGGGTGAACTACCCATAACACTGTGCTTGTATCTGTATCTGCATGTACATATGTATATAGTTAAAGTAGTATGTGTTCGTGTATAATTTAAAGGTTTAATATTTGATGTAACATTTTGGTATGGGAAAAAATATGGGGTGGATAGTGTTGAGGGTTAGGTGTTCTTTTTTTTTTTTTTTTTTATTTTTGTGTTCTGGCCTGCCCAGGGAATTTTTACCCATTATGTGCTGGGACAACCTAACTACCAGTACTTAGGGGTGCTCACAAAGGACAAAGAGTGGCCGGGCCCAGGGTGGGGGGGAAGGGGGCAGAAAAGGAGTGTGGGGACAGTTTTTAGCTGGCTTTTCCTCGGTTTTTTTCGGGGAAGGATGTTCGTGTGCTGGGTCGCAGAGCTGCTGCGGTGGAGAGAAGGGAATTTCACCATCACCCAGACAGAGCTGCTGCTTCTTCTCCTTCTCCCCTCTTTGTTGGTGGCCTCGCACCCCCTGTCCTGCCGGGACGTGTGGCAGTGCCAGGCATCGCCGTGGAGCTGCTGATATACCTCATCCACCAGCCCAGGATCTCAGATCATCCCTGCTGTCCCAGCTGAGTGTTCCTCGGAGCCCTGCAGGAGCACCGAGACTGACTGCCCGAGGGGTTTGTGAAACAAGCCTCTCCTTCATCCCGTCTCAGCCGAGAAAACTGTCACGGGGTCCCTGGTTCTGTGTTCTTGTTATTGCTGTAGTTATTGTTTGTTTGTTTACCTGGTTATACTAGTAAAGAACTGTTATTCCTATCCCCAGATCTCTGCCTGAAAGCCCCTTGATTTCAAAATTATAATAATTCGGAGGGAGGGGGTCTACATTCTTTCATCCCAAGGGAGGCTCCTACTCTCCCTAGCAGACACCTGTCTTCTAGAACCAAGACAATGAGTCACCAGTGCCCTGGCAGCAAAGAGGGACAACCATGTCCTGGGGTGTACCAGGCACAGCATTGCCAGCCAGTCAAGGAAGGGGATTGTCCCACTCTGCACTGGTGTAGCCTCACCTCAAGTCCTGGGTGCAGTTTTGGGCACCACAATATAATAAAGACATAAAGCTCTTAGAGCATCCAAAGGAGGCTACGAAGATGGTGAAGGGTTTAGAGAAGAAGCCATACAAGGAGCAGCTGAGGTCATTTGGTTTGTTCAGCCTGCAGAAGACGAGACTGAGGGGAGACCTCATAGCTGTCTGCAACTTCCTCATGAGGGGAAGACAAGGGGCAGGCACTGATTTTTTCTCTGTGGTGACCAGTGATAAGACCCTTGGAAATGGCATGAAGCTTTGTTGGGGGGATTTAAGTTGGATGTTAGGAAAAGATTCTTCTTTGAGAGGATGGTTGGACACTGGAACAGGATCCACAAGGATGTGGTCACAGCATCAATCCTGTCAGAGTTCAAGAAGTGTTTGAACAATGCTCTCAGGCACATGGTATGATTCTTAGGACTGTCCTGCTGTCTTGATTTATAACACTTTTAAGGGACAGACACTAAAATTAGTTGTCTCCCATTATGGTTTTAACCAATCCCTTTCCACCAATAAGGAGAAATGAATATGAATAGATATAAGTGAAAAAATAACAGTTTACTGGAAAAAAAAATAGCAACAGGCAAAAAATTAACAGTCACTAGTTACAAAGTTGTTGAAATCTCCCAGAATCCCCTGGGAACAAAGAGAAACTCAAAATGGTAGAATGATGCTTTGGAGTGGCTGCCTAGAACAGAGGCTAGACAGAGTTAAGAGAATAAAGAGGGTATTTATTAAAGGCCTTCAATAGATATACCTTGAGCAGTCAAAAGTCTCTCAGAGACTCCACCCAAGATGGACGATGGTCATGAGCTTTTCACATAGATATAATTTTGGTCTATTTGCATATCAGAGGTTAATTCTCCAATTACAGCTTCAGGTAATGAAGTCATATTCCCCCAGATTGCTTCCCCCCTCCCCCCCCCCCGGTTTGCTTCTGTTTATACTTTTCGGGGCCTGAAGCAGAGGGTGTCCTTGGTTCTCAGTCTTAAAAGGATTGTTTTATCTGACCAAAATGTGAAGAGAGCTTACTAACACTCTATATGGAGTTCAGTTATACACTAATGCAGTACAGAATCTGAAAAATATAAAAGCTAAAATCTTAAGGCATCAGAGTGACCCCTTCCCCAAGATGGCCCTTGCCATGGGCAACTGCACATAGGGAGACAAAAGTAAAATGACAGCATCCCTTCTCCCCCTCTTATCTCTCCAATGACGTCAGCTCTATCAAGAAGGATGGCTGGCACACAGTCAAAGGCTAGAACTCATGGAGGGACTTCATCTTCCTTGCAGCAGAAGATGGCAAGCAGCCAGCTGATGTGACTCAGGCTCTGGGCCTTCTCACCTTGGCTAGGCTTTACTGATAGGGGCTGGGGACTGCACAGAGGGGGGGCACTCTGCTCCTCTCAGCACAATGCTGCAGCTGCAGACAGGTATTGCAAAATTCACTCTGAAACAGTTTTTGATTGTAAAATGCAGCTTTTCATGTAGCTACTGTTGTAAGTAGAGCCAAAAGGCAAGAAATAAGAGACAGCTCTGCTTGGGCAACTCCAGCTTTTAAAATGCCCAAGGCAGCCCCCCCCCCCCCCCCCCCCGGCTTATGTTTCTGTCCATGTTACCAGGTCAGAGGCAGTAACAATTTTGGGCACAGATAGATATGGAATACAATAATATTTTGGGTTACCCAGGACACCTGCATAAGGAAAGGAGTTGGACTCGATGATCCTGATGGGTTCCTTCCAACTCAGGACATTCTATAATTCTATGATAGGATCCTGCACTGTCGCACTGTATTAGGAACGGCAAGAAGCATGACATGACTCACTTAGCTGCACTGTCCAAGAGAGCAAAGTTTATTATTCCAGTGCTTCTTTTATATACATGTTCAAGAAGGTCCAAGAGGTAAAACTCTCATTGGTCATTAAAGCAACACATCCACCATCATTGGTTAAGTGGAACACCACCCCTTGACTGTTTCCTAAACAACACCTGCAAAGATTGCTGTCCTTTACCAAAGACTGTTTGGATTCTTTCTAATGCTTTCTCAGGCCAGAGTGAGAAGCTTGTGTGACTTAGTTTCACACAGGCTCTGTGTTCCTGCTTGCTTTTTGCATTTAGCATCCACACTCCATGAGTGCCAGGGCAAGACACTGATTCTGATGGCAGTGTGTAAGCACAAATTCAATGTGCTGATAATCTCATCCTAGTGCTAGGATGTGGAGTGTGGGCATCCTACTTCTGTAATCATTGTGCTACATATACACAGCATTCAGACTGCCTGGCAAAGCCAATAGGAAGGTGTCTATGATGGGGTAAAAGGTTGAGAGGTATTTTTGAGACTAATTGGATGTTTAAGGGAAAGAAAGAAGGGGAAGTGTCTGTGCACCTTAGCAAGTGTGTAAATGATACCAAGTTGGGTGGGAGTGTTGACCTGCTGGCACTTAAGAAAACTTTGCAGAAGGATCTGGACAGGCTGGATTGATGGACCAAGGCCAACTCTATGATGTTCAGTAAGGCTGCCCAGCAGAAAAGGACCTGGGGATGTTGGTCAATAGCCAGCTGAGTATGAGTCGGCAGTGCTCAGATGACCAAAAAGACCAATGGCGTCATGGCTTGTATCAGAAATAGTGTGGCCATCAGAACTATGGAAGTTATTGTCCCTTTGTACTTGGTACAGATGAGGCCTCACCTTGAATCCTGTGTTCAGTTTTGGGCCCCTCACAACAAGAAGGACACTGAGGCACTGAAGTGTGTCCAAGGAAGAGCAAAAATGCTGGTGAAAGGTATGGAGTAGAAGTCTTATGAGGAGCAGCTGAAGGAGCTGAGGTTGTTTAGTCTGGAGAAAAGGAGGCTCAGGTGAGAATTTATCATTCTCTACAACTACATAAAAGGAGGTTTTAGCAAGATGAGTGTTGGTCTCTTCTCCCAGTGATAGGGAAAGTTGAGCCAGGGGAAGTTTAGTTTGTATATTAAGAAAAAATTCTTCACTGAAAGGATGCTCAAGCATTGGAACAAACTGCCTAGGGAAGTGGTGGAACTACCATCCCTGAGAATATTTAAAAAGACATGGAGCTATGGTGCTTTAGTGGTGAACATGACAGAATTAGGCTAATAGTTGATGTTCTTAAGGGTCTTTTTAAACCTAAATGATTCCATTATTCTATGAATATCTTGAAAAACTATTACCATGATAAAACAGCAAATGGGATTCCATGTTGATGAATGCCCCAACTTTCTGCATGTAATGGTGATTTGTGAACAGTATCTCACTTCCCACAAGAAGTCTTTGGAGTCAATGTGGATAGTTATCTGAAAACATCAGCTCAATGCTCAGCTGTAGCCAAAAAGGCAGACCTCATACTCGAAATAAAAAACAAACCAAAAAATGTTTATATGTATTCTTGCATATTTAGGTATAGAGTCACGCTGTGCATGTATGACAATCCACTTCATGACTGAAGTTAACTTCTCTGAGTGTCTACAGCATGTACCTTGAGTACCACATAGTCTAGTCACCTGTCGAGATAAAAAACAAGGGATGAGACCACCTTGCTTTGAAATGATTTATTGCTCAAGTAGCCAGATAAGATATCAGTCTCAAGGCGTGACGTTTATAGAAGCAACAAGTCAGCCATAGCTCGAGGAAGTCACAAGTTTCTTCTTTGCACAGCAATATATAACATTTTAGCCCAATAGGCAGTTGACATGAATCTTGTTTTCACTTATTAACCTATCACCTTTGCTTAATTTTGCTGCACTGCGTCTCTCTCTTAGCCAATAAGCTGACAGGTCACATACTCATACACACCTATATTATAGTTTCTAGATCTCTAACTTACTCTATAACTCACACTATTACAGCTTAAACCTTCAAACTATTTTACCTAATATAATTTCTTACCTACTCTAGGCATATTCTTACTTATAACTATAGAGACTTAAGTTTATAATTTCTCTACCCACTGTCTGTGTACCTTCATCACTACATCAAAGTTCTTTCTAAAGCTGCAGACTGAACCCTTCAGTATCTCCAGAAGTTTCTATTTTTCAGTTTCCAACAGTCACCCTTTTTTAAAGGAGTGGCAAAGGCCTGGACATGATACAGTAAAGGGCAATGAAGATGATTAAGGGACTAGAATAGCTTCTTTAAGAAGAGATTTAACAAGGACTTCCCCTGGGAAAAGTAGATGATAGTAGGAAAGAGTAAAGGCCTATAAAATAGTGTATAGTGGGGAGACATTGAGTAAGGAATGAGCATTTTCTATTTCTGACAGCACAGAAGCAGCACATACAGCAAAATTATTTATTATGCAGAAGGCTAAGGAAGTTCTTTTCCACACAGTTTTTTTTCAGAACATGCTGCTACAAGATGGAATGAAGCTTGAAAATATACAGATTCCAGACGGAACCAGATACCTCAATAGCAGATGTGTTTCAGTGACCATTATACATGTTGGTCAGTATGCAACCTCCAGCTCTAGATGTTCATTGAATGCTGATTGTTTCAGGCTGGAAGAGAATGGCCTTAGGAGAGATCACTCTACTATGATATTGTTACAACCTGCTGCAGAAAGCAAGGGTAACCCAGGTTCTTGTTAATAAATCCCTTGGGGCAGATTAGAGTGAAACAATACTGAATGACTGGTGTTTGTAAATACACATATGTAGGGTTTATTGTAGAACAATTTGGTTGCACAGGGAAATAGGTATGTAGCTGTTTTGATTGCTGTTATCTATAGTAATATGACAATATAAAAACATAAAAATATTACTTGAAAAACATATCTGAAAGAGAAGGAAAGGATAAGAGTAGAAAGATCTCATCACCCGTAGTCCTCACAATGAGACTTGTTTGTTGCAATTTTGATGTCTGTTGGTCAAAGTGATGGTCACAGTCTCAGTCAAAGGGATGGTTCCAGACTGGATCTGTCAGGTGATAGGGGAAATCCCCAGGAAAATCCCACTGAACACAAAATCTATTGGGTTTATATTCACTCAGGTTCAGGTAGGAACACCCAGGTATCTCCCCTGGGGCAGGGAGTTTCAACTGCATGTAGTGTGGATCATGGAACACATCAGGAGCCTTTGACACCTTCTAAGACAATATAACTGCTTTAACATCAGTGCAGTTTAGTCCATCATGGCCCATTATGGCCCATCAACAGAGATGAGAACTTTCAGGCTAAGTGTAAATGTCCCAGTACTTTGCAGGCAGGGGAGTTATCACAGCTGAGTTCACTTCAGCAAGGACAGAGACAGTACCCGCCTCAAAGGGTTTGCCTTTTGCCTTATTTTGTTCAACACCCAGCTATAGCCTGAGGTGGGCTGTGCTCTCCCTCTGTACCTGGGTGGTTGCTTTGCACATTGGTAGCTCACCCCCTGAATGTTTGAGCCATTGGCATTCCAGTCTCTCTTCCAGTATTACTTGTGGATACATTCCTCTCCCCAAACCTGGGATGATTTGACAATAGTATCTCCTTTATCTTATCCCAAGTTCCCATCACAGTCCAAATTCCACTTAGTAGGCATATTCAGGGAGGGGTGGTCTCCAGTCACAGATTAACAGCTGCTTCTTTGCAGTTTGCCATAGTGGGAAAAGATCCTTCAATGATTTTAGCAATGTTTAAGCCATTAACCATTTAAATCTCTCACAGATATGTATATATCAGTGTCAAAATGTCAAGAATAGGGCAGTAGACCATAAAAATTATTGGTGTGTGTTGGAGTCTGAGATACAGTGTGTGCACTTGTCTCTGATGCCTAGCTCTGAGATCCAAAAGAACACTGAATTTCATATAACATTACATTTATAGGCATGTTTTCATGGTGATACATGAAAACAACTGTTCAAGTTAGAAAAGTTAAAAGTGTGAGTGTGTAGATTAGAAAGTTTTCTTAAGTCACTGGGTGAAAAAGTTAGAATTTAAACTAGTTTAGAAAGCAGAAAGCAAAATGGAGGATTTAGAATGTTATCTCTTTTCCCTCTTCTTCATGCTCTTCTTCTAGAGGTTTTTGGGTAATAGTAGGTGATTGGATAGAAAATGTTGCAGTGCAGCACACAGGTGTTGGGTCATTGGGTAAGAAAAATGATATACGTGTCTATTGTTAATTGGAAAAGAATAAGTATAAAGATAAAAGAACTGCATAGTTCAGGGCCATTTTATGCCATCAGAGCCAAAATGAGCCAGGTTGCAGTGAATTAAACTTGTGCAGAAAGTCTGGAGAGACCTGCCAAGTTTTTTGATAACATCCTAATAAACACGAGAAACAAGATCCTAACGAGCTTTGGAGTTTCCTTCTGACCCGGAAAACTGAGATAAACGGAATTCCCTGTGAGGAAGCATCCCGAAGGAGCTCAGCTCAGAGAAGCTGAGAAATCCAGGAGTGAGGAGAAGTTCAGAAAAAGCACAGCAGAATCAAAAGAGAGAAAAAATAAATTAAAAAAGTTATAGTGTGACACAGCATGGTGGTTAATATTATCAGAACCCACTGAAATAGTGGGGTGAAAATTAACTGAATTAGCTTTGAGCACTACTGGTTTAATGGCTCTCCTGTGGAAGTTGTGTTGTTGGTTGGTCCTGGCTGGATGTCAGGTGATTGCCAAAGCAGCTCTATAATTCCCCTCTTCAACTGGAAAGGTGAAAGAAAATATAATGAAGGGCTTGTGGGTCAACATAAGGACAGGGAAATCACTCACCAATTAGCATCACAGGTGAAACAGTTTAATTTTTTACCTATCAAATCAGAATAGGGCAATGAGAAATAAAACTTAAATCTTAAAACACCGTCCCCCCAACCCTCCCTTCTTCCTGGGCTTAACTTCACTCCCAAATTTTCTGCCTCCTCCCCACAAAAGGTACAAGGGGATGTGGAATAGGGATTGTGGTCAGTGTGTCATACATAATTTCTGCTGCTCCTTCCTACTCAGGGAGAGAATTCCTCATGCTTTTCCCCAGCTCCAGCATGGAGTCCATCCAATTGGGAGACAGTCCTCCATGAACTTCTCCAATATGGTTCTTTCCCATGGGCTGCAGTTCTTCAAAAACTGCTTCAGCATGAGCCCTTTACATGAGGTGCAGTCCTTTAGGAACAGACTGGCCCAGAATGGGTTGCCCATGGGGGTCACAAGTCCTGCCAGAAAACCTGCTCCAGCATGGGGTCCTCCATGGGCCACAGGTGGTTACCTGCTCCACCATTAACCTCCATGAGCTGCAGGGGGACAGCTGGTCTTCACCATGGTCTTCACCACTGTCTTCAACATGGGCTGCAGGGGAATCTCTGTTCTGACAGCTGAAGCACCTCCTCCTGATTTGTGGAATAAGGACTTTACAACCGAAATTGTAAAGCAGTATGTTTTAGTTCCATCAGCTGACAGTATCAGGGATGCATGGGGGATCATCCACCATATATGCATACCAAGTCAAGACAGGTTCCAGGTATAAATGCACATTGATCCCACAAACACACACCTCCCTGCCCACCCATTCTCCGCCTTCTCTCGCTTCATATTATAATTAGTGGTACGCCTCCTGGTGGTTGTGTGCTAGGGTCTTGGGAGGAAGGCCAAAGGTCTACCTCAGTGTTCACTGTTTGACCTCTGCTTCTGGGCAGGCACAGGGGAGGTTTGGCTCTCTCCCAGGTCAGCTTTCCCAGACTAAAACCACAAGTCTGGTCCTGGCTGGTTTCTGGAGCCACAGGTTCTGCTTTCTTGGGTTTTCAAAATACCTGTCTTGCTTTGCTGAGTTTTTTCACAATATATCTTATCTTAATGGTTTTTACCCAGCAACTAAATTTCGATGTGGTCTATTACAAATTGTTTCTGCTATGTGTTTTATTTCCCCTTCACTTGTTTAAGCATGTTCTAGGCTTCTAAAATTCTGAATTTTCATAGTCATATATGTTCCCCATCTCACTCCCCCTCCTTCTTCATGACCTTAGAGTCTATAGGGTTGTTTTTTCACACATATCACTCTGACATCATACAGCAACAGGAGGGCTGCCTGCAGAAACTCCCCATAGCATGGCTTCTTCATCTCTAAATTGAGACTGGGACAAGTTGGTTTTGCTTTTGTCAGGAAAATTAATCCACAAACACCAGAGGTTTATGTCCAAAAAGGAGACAGAGGAGTCCTGTTACTTTATTCAAATAAAGGGAGAGGCCATGGGGCATTCCCCTGGGGTGTCTCAAACTTTTGGAGGACACAGCCTCCTTTTTATCCTAATTCCCGGCCACATGTCCCTCTCTCTTCCCCCACTGGCTGAGGTACTTGAGAGGTACAGACTTCCCGGAATGCCTGATACTTAAGATTCCCCTCTAATGTATAACCCTCCCTCTTAATTTTTAATTCTTATGGAATTTATGTTTTTTCTCCATTGTTTCTTTCATCTTTCAGTATCCAATTTCATTTATCAGTGTAATAAATTAATCTGTAAATAAAAATTCGTAAAGATATAAATAAGATATGTATGTGTTGAAATAATATAAAATCCAAAATGTACAAAAAAACCTTTCTCCAAGTCTGGCCGGGAGTTTCCTCCAAAAGGCAATGGATTGCAGCCAACACCCAGATAACGAACATTAGCTCGGAAAATAGACAGGACGAGGGCCATCAGGAAAACAAAAGAACTAGCTCGGAGGAGATACCCATCTCCGGACCTGACCAACGTCCCTGCAGATCTCTGTTGGGAAACAATCAGGTCGACAAAAGACAAGCCTCGGAAAGAGTAGTCGTCGCTAGACCTGAACGCCCCACCTGTCAAACCAGTGTTGGAGATGCAATCAACGGAAACAAAAGGAAAGACTCTGCCGAGATACCCATCAGCACCGATCCCGGATCACACCACTTTTGCCTTGATAACCAAAATTAAAATACATACAGAGTCTCTTTACATATGAGGAGACTCTGTCCGGACACTAGTTAGGTCTATTTTTCCATGCCAGGAAATCCATTCACCGGACAATCAAGGACACTTGGTGAATGGAACCTGCTTGGAATTTTAGCCTGAGGACTTAAAATCTCTATAAAACCCCAAGCCTGAGAGCACTCAGACGTGGATTTGGGAACCCTGCACCTCCGGTGTAGACCCTGTCCACCCAGCGCTGTGCTGACCATTTTTATTGTGGTTTTTCTCGTTGTTTGTTCTTTGTTGTTTATTAATAAATTTCTCTTTTTGATTTTATCCCGAAATTGCCTTTGCATTTATAACAATCAGCAAACCTACAGTTTGTTTGTAAAGGCAAATATCTTTTTTCCATTCATCAATGAGTGGAATCCTTCCCATTCTTTCTTTTATCTCTCAGTTCTAGTTTTATCTACCAGCAGACCCACAGCTTGTTTGTAAAGACAAATCCATCATTCCTCTCACTTTGGATTATTGATGGCTCTACGTGTTTCATTCTTGCTTCTCTCATTCTTTTGCTGTTGCACATAGATTCCAACTGTAGTGAGCTGAGCCTACAATCTGAGGAGATTGTATCTGGCAAGGTAGGAGCTAATCCCTTCAGTGTTCTTGTCCTGGTTTTGGATGGGACAGAGTTAATTTTCTTCTTTCTTAGTAGATGATACAGCTCTGTTTTTGGGATTCAGTATGAGAATAATGTTGATAACGCACTGATGTTTTGGTTGATGCTAAGTAGTGCTTACTCTGAATCAAAGGCTTTTCATTTTCCCATGCTCTGCCAGTGAGGAAGTGCACAAGCAGCTGGGAGAGAGCATAGCCAGGACAGCTGACTCGAATTAGTCAAAGCGATATTCCATACTGTTGGAGGTTAGGATTTTTTTTTTTTTTTTTTCTTTCTCAGAGAATTTTGTCTCCTTTGTTGCTAAGAGACAACAACGACCAGTATTTAAGAGAGACAAAAGGAGTGGTCAAGGTTGGGGGGAATAGATACAGATGGCTGCAGCCTCTTATCTGGGGGCTTTTCTCTTGGGAAGGGCAGAGATGCCACGAGATTTTGGCTGCGAGGTCAGGGGGCTGTGTTCAGCTCTGAGCTCTCACTTGGGATTAGAGGGGAGACAGGCTGCATTTGCCATGGGAAGAATTCGCCACCACTGTGGAGTTCCATTTCCTACTATCTTCTCCTACTGTGAGTGAAGCTCTGCTCTTAAGAGTGGCCGTTGGACTGGGACCTTATTAACACCCTACCTCACTGGAAAGGACCCTCACCATTGTAATGTATGATTGTATAATTTGTGTTTTATTGTAGGTGTATATAAGCAAATAAAAACTGGTTACATATATGAAACAAGCAAGGAGTTGCAGCAACGACAGCCCGGAGCCAGAGGAAAAGGATGATTTACAAAAGAACAGAGTGGCACCAGAGAAATCAAGGCCCACCCAAGCAAGATCGGGACCATGCATCTCAATATTCAGTTCTCGTAACTCTCCTTCTCCCACGGAACTTCGTTTACAAACCAAACAGAAAATATCTCCGGATCATGCATATCAAAACTCAGTTCCCAAAAAGCCACTCAAACCTTTTCCTCCCTTCTCGGAAATCTAGTTAACAAACTTACAATAAATATGAATATGCAACAGAGCCTGGGAGAAAGAACTGTGCAGCCTCAGGCTATAGAAACTGTATAGAAACCCACTCCTCCAGAGGACCGATGGTGAATTTGGGGGAATCAGGGCAGTAGAGACTGATTCAAAGTTCACCCAGTGCAGATCCTGGGCTCGACGCTTCAGCCTTAACTGTGATTGTGGTTGTTTTCTTTAACAAAATTTCACAAATTTTTCAATAAAATTATTATTGATAAATTTGATTCTATTTCATTTATAACACCATCTCCTCAGGTGCCTCAGGGGAAAACCCAGGACTCCAAGCCCCGCCCCCTTCTGAGGGAGTTTCTCCTGGCTGTGTTCGGGAGTCCAGCTGCCACTGCCCAGTCCCACTGGGTTTTTTTCTGCCATTCCTCTGGGTTTTTTTACTACATGGTAAGCCAGCATCCTGTGCCTGCTGGGACACCCCACGGCTCCTACTACAGCTGCGGAATTTCTGTTACATTTTGTTTCCCACTCTGGGGCATGCCCGCCTCTGCCGTTCCAGCTTGCTACTCCAATGTTCCTGCTACAGCTCATTTTGCCATACTGCCTGCCCCACCAGGAGCCAACAGCGCCCCTGCCGGCTGTGACCACAACTACACCAATGGGGAAAGTACCTGACAGCAGAGAGGAGGCTGTTACTGGGTTTCTGGTTTTGTTAGTTGCTGCCATTGTTGTTGCTTGTTTGTCTTGTCATAAATATATATATATATATATTAGTAAAGAACTGTTATTCCTTTTCCCTATATCTTTTCCCTGAAAGCCCCTTAATTTCAAAGTTATAATAATTAGGAGGGAAGGGGGTCACGTTTTCCATTCAAAGGGAGGTTCCTGCCTTCCTTGGCAGACACCTGTCTTTCAAACCAAGACAGAAGGACCATAGAACATCATGCTTAATATATAAATGGGGGGGTGGGGGGGAACTGAATGGGAGCCAGCTGCTTGGGAACTTACTGGACATCAGTAAATGGGTGGTGAGCAATTGTATCACTTGTTTTTATTCTGTTTGATTCAAATAAATCTACTCAACAAGTGTAACACTTAAGCAAAGCATTCCTTTATTAATGGCCAGGGCAGGGGGTGACCCTCCATATGCACATCCACCTTGGCTATTTTCTTGCAGGTTGTGCTGGTTTTGCATTGATTGACATTTGGGGAAGAAATAAGGCACTACTTATGGAAGTGATTTCTCTGAGAGAAGCTGCTGGGAGCTTTTTCTGCACCTGGGAAAGGCTAACAGCTGGCTAGTTCTGAGAACTGACAACATTTTGAACCATTTAGAAATTAGATCCGCTTCTGTGAGATCCACATTTTAAAAACCACAAACCCAGGAAATGTCTCACTTGGCTTCTGGCTTCAGAAAGTAACAGAGCTGTGGTCGGGCCAGCCCCACTCCTCTGCGGCTTGTGCAGCCTTGGGGGGGGGGGGCAGGCCAGACCCCAGTGGCTCCTGGGTGGGGAATGGAGGCTGTGGGCCCTGGCCCAAGCTGGGCCAGGCCACAGCTGCTGACATCTTGCTGACACTAAGCCCCTCCCACAGCCTGCACCAACGGCCGAGCCATGACTGCCCACCCCTCCTCAGTGGCTGCCAGGTGGAGGGAGGGGCCCAGCACAGCCTGAAATTCATTATCATGACTGCTGTGGCCACTGAGTGAGATATTAACCCTTTTACTAGACAGATGAGACCTGCAGACCTTGTTCCTCCCTCCAGGGAGAGAAAAAAAGTGTTGATACATTAAAAGACAACATGAAAACACCAAGGTCAGTAAAGAAGGAGTCAAGCCTCAGATGGAAGGAGAATGAGGAGATGCCTAATAGGGCTGAAATATTCTTTTTATAGGGCCATGGAGATAGACAATGATATACTGAAATATCTCCTTTAATTCATGAGAGAGTATGGGGTGATGAAGCATTCAAACTAGATGTGAGCAGAGGCATCTATTGATAAAGCCAAACATGTTAAAGTAGCTGTGATCCCATGAGAAGCTTGAACAGAGAGAGATGAGAGTGAAGACCCTTTGCCCCCAGGGAGAGAAGAAAACCTCTGTTCCCAAAGATGATCACAGAGACAGATGAAGACAGCCTTTGCCTTTGAACAGCTCATCTTTAGAATAATACCCCATGAGTTCCTGGCCCATGGACACACCTCTAGGAGGGCTGTGAAAATGAAAGGAATGTCACGATAGCAGAACTTTTCCTGGGCAGATGCTATTCGTGGAAATGAAAAGCCATGAGAGAATTGTTTCTTGTAGTCTCCATGGCATGGTAAGAAAAAACTCCTCTCCCCACAAAAACTGATGAAAGACTATTGTATAGCTGGTACTGATTTAACATCCCAAGTTTTGCCTCAACATTGTCAGTTGGGAAAGGAAAAAGTTGGTCAGGGGGAGGAATGGTGTTTTGGAAGTTTTATTCTGATGCTTCTTATTCTTGTAGTCCTGTTAATAAGGTTTTCTTTATACCTTTTAAGTTTTAAGCCTGTTTTGCCCTTCTGAAACATATCTCACAGCAAGAAATCAGTAAGTGCACTGATAATTTTAGCCAGCGCTAAATCCACCACATTATTGAGTGCATTGGCTGGGAAACTCAAATTAGCAAATCTAAAACCACTACACAGGTTTATATACATTTTAACATCCTAAGACTTCCCAAACTTCTCCCAAACTCCCCCCCATTCCTGCACGTCATCTGCACATCATCAGGATTTCTTGTATTTTTGTCTTTTATGTGTTTCATGAAGCAAGACTGACATCTATTTTCCATTGTTCTGAATCACAGTGCCTTCTGGTGGTCGTTTCCTTCTTTGGGAGTCTCCACCATCGTTTTTATTACCTTGTCCTCTGCATGTCCCCTTCGTGTTGGCAGTCCTTAATGTTTTCGCAATTCATATTTGCTGACTTAATAACCCCTTCTCTTACTGCTGCAAGGTCCCCACACTTATCACTAGCCAAGCACAACCCAAAGTTCTTCATCCCAACAATCCTTCACTGATTTAGTGTTCTGGGGAGTGTAGGTCGTCATGATCAGACCACAGCTGCATAGTTTCACTTATCTCCCCCAGTCCCTTGCTATCTCTGTCCTTAAGCAATTTCATTCTGTAGCCTAATGGTTAAGCAACAATTAAGCAAAAGTGTTAGACAATATCTGCCAAGTTGCAAAGTTTGAGCAAAACTACAAAATTAAGCAATAATACAAAATTCTTTGTATAGCTTGTTTCAGGTTTTATTCCTCTCTCTCCATGTCCTTTTCATTATTTTTATTTTTATTATTATTATTATCATTATCAGTAGTAGTAATATTATATTTTACCTTGTTTCAGTTGTTAAACTGTTCTTCCATCAACCCATGAGATTTTAATTTTTCTGATTCTCTTCTCAATCCCACAAGGGGGAGAGGTGAATGAGTGAGCAGTTGTGTGGTTCTTAGTTGCCAGCTGGGGTTAAACCAGAACAATTCTGCTAAAAGTAATGTGGACAGTCCTGTCCCCACCTGGAAAGTATTATGCAATTATTAGTGTATATGTGTCTTTATTCTGCATTGTTCTGTAGCTCTGATAAACAGGCAGTGTGTTGGTTAGGCTGTAGCTTCTACTACATGGAAAGAAAATGCACAAGTATATTTTAATTTTACTTACACACTGGAAAATCAAACTCCCCCTTTCTACTCCAGTATGGTGTACTGGTGCTCCAGAGCCTGTCTTCTCAGTTCTCATGCAGCAGCATCCTGTGCATGTCCTGCAGGTCATGTCACTGGCTTCTCCAGGTGACATGAAAGTACAGAGCAGTCTGATTGTGTCTTGGGAGAGAGAAAGGTGGAGGGAAAAGAAACCTGTTGCCTTAAAAATTAAGCCTTCTGATAATGTTTTCATAGTTTTGGTTGCTTTCCCATGAGAGTCCAGTAAACATGAGTTGTTTATCACATTCCTTCTAAGAAACATTTTTTGATGGACGTTTTGCATGGCCAGTGTGCTTGGGAAGGTGGTAACTTAATTATCCAATCCCTGATCATTGTCAAGAATCTATAAATACTGGAGTCAGAAAATAAAGTCATGGGTTTTTGTTCTAACACTGAAGGTAGTACTGTGAATCATTTTGTATCCTTTAGCGACAGAAACCCATGGAAATGTCTTGAGACAAATTTTTTTACCCCAGAAAATTAGACTGGGGAAGAGGGTCCTTTCTCTGGATAGTTTCAAAAGGGTATCTTTTTCCTTTCAGTCACTTAGATCAAGTTGTTTTGATATGGAAAGGCCTGAGGCTGCTATTGTCCCTAGGGGTAGAGGGGAGTCAGTCTTGTTAGTCTGGTGCCTTCTTTCCAGCTAACCTCACAGGCATTTAATGCTTCACCTTCCCCCACCACTGTACACCTTTACTGGGGCTGTATAGAATCATAGAATAGTTTGGGTTGGAAGGGACCTTTAAAGGTCGTCTAGTCTACTACCCCTGCAATGAGCAGGGACATTTTCAACTAGATCAGGCTGCTCAGAGCCCAGTCCAACCTGGCTTTGAATGTTTCCAGGGATGGGGCATATACCTCCTCTCTGGGAAACCTGTTCCAGTATTTCACCACTCTCATCATAAAGAAAACCCACATTTTCCTTACATTCAGTCTAAATCTACACAGTTTTCAGTTTAAAACCATTACTTTGTGTCCTATAGCAATAGGCCATATTAAAAAGTTGGTCCCCATCTTTCTTATCAGCCACTTTTAAGTATTGAAAAGCCACATGTGGCAGATTGACCTTGCCAGCAAATCTGCTCCAGTGTGGGATCCTCTCTCCATTGGTGTACATTTCCTGCCAGGAGCCTGCTTTAGCACAGACTTCCCACAAGCTCACAGCCTCCTTTGGGCACATCCAGCTGGTTCATCATGGGGTCCTCCATAGGCTGAAGGGGGACAACCTGCTTCACCATGGTCTTCAATAGGGGCTGCATGGAAATCTCTTCTCCTGAGGCTGGAGCACCTCCTCCCCCTCCTTCACCAACCTTGATGTCTGCAGAGTTCTTTTCTCTCACATATTCTCACTCTTCTGTCTGGATGCAGTTGTCCAGCTGCAGAGCAACTTTTTCCCCTTCTTAAATATGTGGCCAGTGGCAGGTCTGTCTTGGAGCTGGTTAGCACTGGCTCTATGGGAGGTGGGGGAAGCTTCTAGCATCTTCTCACAGAAGCCACCCTGTGGATGCTAAATGCAAGAAAGCAGGCAGGGAGCACAGAGCCTGTGTGAAACTAAGTCACACAAGCTTCTCACTCTGGCCTGAGAAAGCATAAGGAAGAATCCAAACAGTCCTTGGAGAAGGACAACAACCTTTGCAGGTGTTGTTTAGGATCCTTGTTGTTTACTTGTAAGAAACAGTCAAGGGGGGGTGTTCCAGTTGTCCAATAATGGTGATGTGTTAGTTTAATGACCAATGAGAGTTTTACCTCTCGGACCTTCTCAGACCTGTCTATAAAAGATGATCTGGAATAATAAAACTTGCTCTCTTGTACAACTCAGCCAGAGAGTCTGTGTCGTACTTTCCGTACATTCCTAATATAGTGCGACACCACCCTTGTAGTTCCCCCACTACCAAACCCTTGCCATGCAAACCCAATACACCACAATAAGGTCTCCCCGGAGCCTTCTCTTCTCCAGGCTGAGCAACCCCAACTCTCTCAGCCTTTCTTCATAGGAAAGGTGTTTCAGCCCTCAGATCATTTTCATGGCCCTCCTGTGGACCTGCTTCAACAGGTCCATGTCTTTCCTGTGCTGAAGACTTCAGAGCTGGATGCAGTAACAGAGAAGATGGGAAAAAACACCTCCTTTGACCTGCTGGCCACACTTATTTTGATGTAACCCAGGATGCAATTTGCTTTCTGGGCTGTGGCTGCACTTAGCTGACATGTTCAGTTTTTCATCCAACAGTACTGCCAAGTCCTTCTTCACAGGGTTGCTCTCAATCCCTTCATTCCCCAATCTGTATTGATAATGAGGGTTGCCCCAATACGGGTGGCCTTGTTGAACCTCAGCAATTCACATAGGCCCACTTCTCAAGCTTGTTCAGGTCCCTCTGGATGGCATTCCATCCTCAGGTGTGTCAACTGCAGCACTCAGCTTGATGTCAGCGTGGTATGGGGAATGGAGGTGATGACCAAGAAACTCTTCCCCGGCTGCATTTCCCTGTAGTAGCCAAGGAACGATGAAATAGGAGGACAGAAGCATTTTCTTCTGACCTAGCTAATGTTTAGACTCAACTGTTCCCTTTTTTAGTGTTGATATATTTTATATATTAGTAAAAGCCTGTCTGCACAAACCAGCCATTGAAATAAGTCGTGATATTAAAGGCTAAAGTCCTTGAAACCTTCCTGCAGAAGAGAGAGTAAAGCAAAACAATATCCTTGTGTATAAGAGAAAAAATGCAAACCTGTGTGTATTAGCCAATAGTAGCTTGCTTTGCCCGCGGACCCTGTAGAACCCTATAAAAGGTGTGCTAAAGATAGAAATAAACGGTGTTCACATTTACTTCTGTGAAGGCTGGTGAATAAACTGGCGGTCTCTCAATATTTGGCGTTCGAAAAGGGACACCCTGCAGGCAGGGGGGCTTCGGTGGGTCCACGCACGGTGGGACAGAGCCTTGGACCGAGGTTGGTGGAGCGGATCTGAGCGCAGATAGACGCTGCCTTGGATCAGTACCAGATAGGCAACCTGAGTGCGGTGAGAGGTGGTGCGGTTAGACGTGGAAATTCAGGCTGCTGGGGGGGACCGAGGTGTGGGGGCGTAGTAGAGGGGTAGCGACCTTCCCCCCCCTCGTTTGCTGCTAGCATGGAAGTGGAATGTGCGGCGGCGAAAAAACTGCTTCTTAGCATCCTCGTTAAATGAGGCGAAGCAGCCCGGGAAAATGACCTGGATATGCTCATTATATGGGCTAATTATTACGGGCATTTAGCAGTGCCACCACTGCTCTTTGCAGTGAAGGAACGGACAGATTTTAGGATTCTGATATGGGAAACGGCAATTACCGAAAAGAGCAAGGACACTGTGTCTCTTGGTCGAACTTGGCAGATTGTAATTAATACCTTAAAAAACAGAAAAGCGAGATATGCTGAGGCTGTGAGCCCCGTAATTCTACCTGCGTCACAGCGGCAGAAGCCTTTATCTCCCACTGCTGGGCAAGCACTCCTATCTATGCTGCCCTTGGAGAGAGGGAGGGAGAGTCAAAGAGAAGAAAATAATAAGAAAAAAATTCCACAGTGAACCCTGAAACAACGAACAGAATCTGTTCAGTTACAGCAGGATGTGATACATCCAGAAATATTTGCTTCATTTTTGGAGTCACTTTTAACACTACAATCTTATTTAAGTTCCATCTTTACTACCCTGGAAGAAAAGAAGCCAAATTTAGACTGGTTTCCACCCGAACCAGGGGGACATGGGGGAGCGATGTGGGCGCAGAGAACAAAGGCACCCTGGGGGTAGAAGCAGTGCAAGAAAAGTTCCAAGGCCACGCTGATAAGCTGCAATGATCGCTGTTGTTAGCACCTGGCCGTGAGAGACTTTTCGTGTAACATCGCCTGCTTCTGTCAAAATCGTGCCCTTTTTTCCTCTATCTGCGAACAGCGAGAGAGACATTGAGAGAAAAAACTGCATTTGTTAAAGTTAACTTTGTGAGGTTTTTTCCTTCTCTCAGTTTTTCCTCTCTGCGAGAGTCTGTAGAGAATGTGAAGAAAGATAACAGCAGAGCAGCAGCAGCAGCAGGGCGGGCAGTCCACCCCCCTGCTCCCTCTCTGGAAGAGGGCACTGGGATAATACCCAGTTTCTTAAAAAGTCATGATTTATTGGGTTTTCAAAATGTTTTTATGTACCCTTTTAGAGTTAATTTTGTGTTTTAAGTAATTATGAGTTTATGCAGCTGCAGTTTTTAGTTTTACTAGAGAAATTATTGTGATTCTTTGAAAGAAAAAAAAAGTGTTAACAGAAGTTGCCTTGCAATAATTGGTTTTAGAACCTAAGGTTAAAATATGGTATGACTTAGAGCTTCTAAGAAAACCTTCCAATTAATATTATCTACAGAAGAGATTTGTGGTTTAAAAAATAATTAGTTAAGAGAACTTTACTGTCCAAGACAAAGTTAAGTTAGAGCATATATTATCTATTTGCTTGTTTTCTCCACAATTTTAATAAGGTAATTTCAATGTGAGTTCTTTTGTTATATAAAACACATATAACTGCATATATACCAAATTGGATTTTGGATTTTAGTTTAAGAATTGGACTTTATGCACCTGAAAAGTGCTACAAAAGCTGGATGGCAACTTGCCAAATCCTGTGTTGTTGTGGTTTTTCTCTAGAAAAACTGCACTTTAAAATCCTAACCAATTTAAACATATACTAGGCAAATTCCTGTTATGAGTATTTTTAGTAACATTTGCAGTTATTGTGGGTTATTCTCAAAGCTAGATGACATAGAATTGTGATGTATTTGTTACATCTTTATAATCTTTACAGTGAATCCATGTTATTGTTATATTGTGTTTAAAAGGTATATATCAAACTTTTAGCTGCTTTTTGTAGTAACAGAATAAGATTAAGTTATGTTTTTGTTTAGTATGGATTAAGTGTTAATAGAATTAAGAATAGTCAAGTTTTATAATGTTTAGGCTTGAATGTTTTTAAGTTAAGTTTTATAACTTTGATATTCTAAGGTTAAGTTTGTTATTTCCTTTTGTTATAAATAATTATTGTCAGGTTCAAATATTGTCTAATTTAAATTGTTTTATGTTTTATTGGAGACACTTGTTTAAACTGCAAAGTATAGTTATTTTCTTAGAGGAATGAAGATAGCCACAACTGAAACAGCTGTGATAGAACACTGATGAACACCCGCTTGTGAATAGAAGTGAATGCAGTCTGTGACACCCTTGACTTCATCGAGAGTTCTATTGGTTGTTGCGATCTCTGCAGTTTTTGTTTGTTATAGCTTTCTTATTTTTCAGTGTTTCCATAATTTTAAGATAATGTACCATTGCTGAGGATCAGTTGCCGTGGGGGAGGTTTCAGATTAAACCAACTGCTGCATGGTTTAATTGGTCTGGTACCTACGGCTTCTGATCATTTGCTTTGTACAAATGCATTTTAACAGTTTGCTGTGCTGTAAGCATCTCATAGCTGCTACTGTTGAGAACCTTGTTTTAGAAATGAGTTAAGAGGCATCTTTCCAGTTGTCGTGGTTTTAAACTAGTAACAAAAAATTACTTATTTCTTGCTGTGAGATATGGATTAAAATAAGAGCAAAACAGGCTTAAAACTTGAAAGGAATAAAGACAGTTTATTAGCAAACTACAAGAATAAGAATACCAGAATAAACTTCCAGAAAACTCTTTTACTTCCCACTACTTCACCATTTCTTTGTACACATAACAACACAGAGACAAAAAAATTTTAGAATCTTGGTGGTCAAAAACAGTCCTAATTTCTAGTCTTTTCATCAGTCTTTGTAGAGAAACAGAAGTCTCTTTCTGCTAATCTATAGAGTTTTTAGAGTTTACTCCTCCCATCTCACACTACTCCGAGGTGTGCATGGGTCAAATGAGTCCAGGGATGCCATTTTAAGGATAAGTTATTCAAAGGTAGAAGTCTTCTTCATTTGTTTCTGTGAGCCTTCCTGGAAAACAGCCATCCCCTTGCCCCCTCAAGGCTTTAAAAATCTTCACTTTACTCGTAATTTCCAGCAACTCACAGTATCACAACCACTCTCTCTTTTCTCTAAAGTCCACACTTTGAATACTCTATTCCTCCCATACTCTAGTCATGAATTAAAGGAGTCTTTAAACTACTAGTGTCCATCTCCATAGCTGTAACAGAAAGACATTTCAGCAGCAAGCATCTTCTTTTTCTCTCTTTCTTATTTAAACTTAACTCTTTTCTTCACTGTTTTTGGTGGTTTTATGATGTCTTACATGTTGACTGTCTCTCTTTCTCTGTCTTTTCTAAGAAAAAGGAGTAATCTGTTTGTTTATCCAGGTAGTAATAGAATTAAAAGCTTTAGAAAAACTGTAAAAGTTCAGGGTGTCAGGTTTCAGTCCAGCAGCAGAAACTGAAAACCAAGCTCGGCTGACCAGCTCTGCTTCCTCCCCCCTCTTCCCTGCGGCCTCCTTCCGGCCTGGGAGGGGGGGGGGGAAGCCAAGACAGAGCTTGTTACCTGGTCATCAGTCAGAAATCAAAAAGAGAGCAAGACAGCTCAGAATATACTTCTTAAGGAAGTGTTTACAAGTTGAATTCACTTTTTAATGGTCAGAACAGCTGTCAATTCTTGGAAATGACTGATAATTGGTCTGGAAGAAAAACTCTCATCAGCCACCAGTAGCTTCAACTTCCCCTCTCCCCGATCTGTCTTAAAGGTGAAGCTACCCCATGACACCAGTTTAAAGCCTAGGCCCTGGCCAAGCCTTGACTTTACCTGGATGGAATGTTTGCCAACAGATCCAGATGTTTTTTGCACCAAATCAGTATTTGAGTCACTTTTTGACTCAGCAATTTGACTCTATTAATTTGACAGCTGGATCAATTTTGAAGTGGGCTTGAAGAATCATTTCCGGAGGTGATTATCCAATCCTTCACTGATGATTTTTTGTTTCTGTTTGTTTGCTAACTATGGGATGCTGGTGCAGTGTTTTAGTAATTAATAGTAGCTTTATATTACATATGTTATTAGTAATGTTTAAGATTTAATTGATTTTTAACTGTTATAGGTTCTTATTCATTGTGTATATGGTTTTGTGTTGATGTTGATGTTTATAACAGAAGTACATCTCATTTTTATTTTTTTTTAAGAAAACAGGGGAAATTGATGCCCTAAAAGCATTTAATTAGTGTAATTCATTAACTTCAAGAGGAGAAGTGCCTGTGTTTTGTTGGCAGGTTCAGAACGGTCATCTGCCCATCTGACCAGACTGTCTGCCTCTGAACACATGAGATCCAGTGAACAGAGATGTCATCACACAGCCTTGGTACTCCAGACATGGATCAGAAGTGGACCTGTCAGGACACAGTTGCGTCTGAACACTACACAGACAGTTTACCAACAGAAACTTTATGTTGTTATTATGATGTTGTGTCTCTAACAATTTTTCAGTTATCTTCTGTTTTAAGATTTAGAAGGATCTGAAGAACAACTTGAACATCAAAGCCCTCAGTCACCGATCAGCTGCCAGCTGACATCACGGGAGCAGTGAACGTTCCAGGACTGAATCATGTTAGAGAAATTCTGTAGAAGATCTAAGAAAAGTGTAGAAACTCCATTTAACTGTATATAAAGCAAAGTGTAGTTGTGTGTTTACCCTTTCAGCAAATTGCTTTCACGCTTAGACTACATATATACCAGAGCACGTGTGTTAAAAGTAGTTAGATAATAGTTTAAGATAAAGTGTTTAGCCTGTGTAGTAATTGTTATGTGCGTATAAAGTATAAGCATTCCCCCCCCCCCTTTAAGAGCTAGTGTAAGCATCTTTGAAAGTTCATTTAACGTTAATGCCGTAATTATGAGTTTGCAAATATGGTGTCATTTACGTGGTAAACTGCTTATGGTAATTGTGTTGTGTATAGTCCCAACCAACTGTCTGCTAACTAACATCCAAAAGCGACAAAACATATGGGTCACTGGCACATTGAGCTGGCCAAAGGTCAATGTGTCTGAGCCTAGCCACACCTGTAGATCCTTTCGCACCTGTCTCATAGGAGTCCCTGAATGGGATCCTCCAGCATTTAAAGGTTTAGTTAGTAATGAGACTCGACTGAATCAAATGGCAATGTTGCAAGAGTGCAATCGCACTGTTGGCTTCACATTAAGACAACTTGAAGTCTGTTGGCAAGCAAAAATTACCAAAGTTCTCAATGTTACCATACAGCCCTCAGAAGAATTAGATTTGTTATGTTCCACCAATACCTCAGGTGGATGGATAATGTTTGAGGCCCTGACAAAAGTCATTCCAACAAAGTAATGCAGCACTGGGATGCAGTTAACCCTATAGCTGATCTCGTTACTACCATTGAAAGTAAAGCCTTTATTCGTGGTGCAATCTCACAGAACAATTACCAAAGCGATTACCTAGTTCCATATTCCTAATCTGTGGAGATAGAGCATGGAATTAGATTCCTGCTAGTCCACATAGAAGACCCTGTTATCTTGGGAAACTCACTTTATTCCAGCCAAGCTTACATCAATTGCTGAATGTAGCTGATAAAATGAAAAACATCAAATAGTCAGAGCGAAGCCTGAATGAATTAAGGCCTAGCAACTCTAAAAAGGCTTGCTTGTTAGACTAAGGAAGAATTGAACCTAACATCCACAATGTTAAGTGAGCTTTCAGCCAATATGAGTAGTGTGTATCATGCAGTACTATGAAATCAAGTTGCAATTGACTTTTTGCTCTTAGCACAAGGACATGGTTGTGGGGAGCTTGAAGGCATGTGCTGCTTAGATCTTACTGATCATTCAGCTTCCATCCATGAGAAACTACAACAGCTACAGGATGGGTTGCATGCCCTGAAGGAAGATGGTGATCCCATCGGAGGTTGGTTCGCCAGCTGGGGCATCACTAGATGGTTGAGGTCTCTTGTGCTAGAAGGGGGACAGACTTTACTTATAGTGTTAATTGAGATGACACTCTAAGTTGTATGTTATCTTATCCAAAGCCTGGTTTGTGCAAAAAGAGAAAGGGGGAATTGTTGCTATATTTTATATATTAGTAAAGGCCTGTATGCACAAACCAGCCTTTGACATAAGTCGTGATATTAAGGGCTAAAGTCCTTGAAACCTTCATGCAGAAGAGAGAGTAAAGTAAAACAATATCCTTGTGTGTAAGAGAAAAAATGTAAACTGTGTGTGTTAGCCAATAGTAGCTTGCTCTGCCTGCAGACCCTGTAGAACCCTATAAAGGTGTGCTAAAGATAGAAATAAACGGCATTCACAATTACTTCTGTGAAGACTGGTGAACAGCTCGGGGGTCTTTCAATAGTGTATGGATGCTAACTATGAAGCAGGGAGCACAGTGCCTGTGGAATAGCAGGCCGCATAACTTTCTCAGTCTCGCCTTAGAAAGTGGCCTGGGAAATCATAAGGTAGAATTGAAACAATCCTCAGAGATAGAAAACAGCCTTGCAGATGCTGTTTGTCAGTTCCTTTTTTTCTTGCAAGAGAAGGTCGAGGGGTGGTGTACCCCCCTGACCAATGATGGTGATGTGTTAGTTTACTAACCAATAAGAGTTTTACTTTTCTGTACTTTCACCTATCGGTCTATGAAAAAGATCTGAAGTAATAAACCAGAGAGAAATTCTCCTGTTCGACTCCCAAGAGAGTCTGTGTCGTTCTTCTAGCCGTTCCCAATAGAGCGACAGAGGTGTAGACAGAAACACAAGTGATAAAAGTCTCTAATACCATTCAGGCAGAAAATGTGATGATTTGATTAGTTAAAGATTTTGCCAATATGCAAAACACCAGCAGAATAACTGCTTGTCTTCCAATACCAAAGGCAGCAGGAGATCAAATTAATTGGGGAATCATAACATTGAAATTACCTGAAATACAAAAGAACAAAAATGAGAATATGAGCTGTATATTGCAAATAGACTACGAGTACCGAAATAAGACAGTGTTTGAAAATGCTGTGAAGCCAAAGTATTCATCTGTGTGGGATTGTCATCAGAATGGAGGAAAGTATGAACCAAAACCGAGCTGGTATGGGGGATTAGGAAATTATGGGTGGTGTTATGAAAAGTTAACAAAGGTTATTAAAGAAAAGATTGCAGTATCGAAATGGAAGTGTGAAGGGAAGAAAGGGAAAGATCGAGCTGAGGCTTGGGACAGTGCATGGTCAATGAGTGTGCTTCAGAAATTCCAATATATGGCAGATACCCCTTGGTGCATTAAGTGGGAAGGCTCTGAAAATGAAACAGATCCAGGGGTATGGAACACTACATCCAGTAGTAGAATAGAGGCAGACAAAGTGACTTGGTGGGCATGTAACAAAACTTATGACTATATTTCTGATGATAAGGAAATCAGACAAATGCCACCAATGGTGGTAGCTCTGCGAGTTGGATGCGCCTGCAGAGGAATCAAACATAAACAAGGTGAAATAAATTATAAGATAGGACAAGTGATCCAAAAGGTAGTATGTAATAGAAGTACAATTCAGAGTCCAGGTCAATTTGTATGGGCAGCAAGCAATGGCACCTGGACAACACACCTGCCTGTAGATGGAAAAGTCAAAGAAATTACTTTAGGCCTCCCCACCTTATGCCAAATTTGGAAAAGGTCCCTATTTAAGGGAAAACATGAACTTCTGCAAATAAGGACAAGATGGGAAGTTCAGGAAAATGAAATCAAAGATGAAGAAAGATGTCAGGAACCCTCCATTAGTGTAAAATTTGAGTGGGCCCTGGAATCCTTGTTTAGTCCAATAGCAAATTACAACAATAGGAAAATGTTGTACAAACTTACAGGTCAGGTAGAAAGATTGGCATGAGTCACCAAAGAGGGATTTAGGGAACTAAATGTACAATTACAAGCCACAACCAAAATGACTTTGCAAAACAGATTTGCTTTAGATCTGTTACTTTTGAAAGAACACGGAGTATGTGGATACCTAAAAGGACAAACTGATCACTGCTGCATCCACATCCCAAATGTAACTTCAGATGCAGAACATGACATTAATCAGTTAAAACAAATAGAACATGAAGCACAGAATGAACAAGATCTGACCACAAATTGGTTCGATAAAATCTTTGAAAGGTTAGGATGGAATGTGAGCTCATTAATCAAATCTGTTACTGAGAGTTTGATAATCCTACTGATTGTGTTATTAGCAATTTGGTTTATCTATGCAGTTCTGAAAGGAGAGATAAAGAAAAGAGTATCCTGGAACCAGAAGATAATAAAGGCACTGACACAAGACAGAGATCCACATCCACATTTGTCATCGACAAGTCCTCCAGTGTGCAACAACACGACAACCGTGGATTCGAAGATGAACATCAAGTATAAACTCAGAAGCCAAAAAGACTGTGTATAGTGAAAGCATTACACTTATTGTAGTAAAGTGAAATACTTTCAAAGGGGGCAAATATGTTACTATGGGGTTAAATGTTTCTGAAAATCATGTAGAAGTAGGCCACAAGAATGGTTGGTATTAGGGATGGTTTAGAAAGCTAAAATCTTTATGGTAACGGGAACTGGTACTTGGGGTCTCTAAGATACCCAGAGATAAGATTCGTACATGTTCGTACAAGGATGAGCTAACTCTAATGAAGCAATATTGATAAAGTTAATGAAGCAATATTAATGAAGCAATATCAATAAGGTTGTCATAGTGATTACTACTACAGCTGAAATTGTATAAATATGTGCACTTTGAACTGAGATGATGGAGCTAGATTTGGGTTGCTGATACCCCTAGTTCCCACGTTCTCCAATAAAGCACCTGCATATAATCATTCTGTGATTATGTGTGTTCTCGAACGCTAACAAGGGTCACCAGATGTCACAGTAGAGACGGACAAGACACCTTTTCTTCATGCAAAAAATAGCTCCAATTTATTGTTCACAGCTCATATTTATATGGTTTCTAAAAGCATCATGTTTAATTTTAATTGGTTAGAAACCTTTTGCTACCCAGTTCATTGGTTAGTACTTGCTCGTGTATGTGCTTGCTAAAGGCTTTCTTCTCTGAAGATGTTTACATTTTTTTCTCATGGGTACAGAATCAGTTCTCATGGATGCAAGTCCCTTTTCTCACAGGTTCAAATTGGTTCCCACAGGAACAGGCTGATATGCAGGCTGATTCTCACCAATACAGGCTGATGTGCAGGCCTGAGCTATGATTTTACAAAGCCTTTTTTTTGTAAGGTTTTACCTATATGCAGCAATACTTTGCTTTTTTCTACTTTCCTATCTTTTCTCCTTGCTCTCTTCCTTGATAGTAAATAAAAGTGAATTACTGTTTTGGTTACCTGATGCCTAAGATTTTTCATATATTTTTATATTTTTCATATATTTGTAGCTTTGCTAATGCATGACTACAGATTCTAATACTTTTTCTATCTTTCTTCCCTACATTTAGGAGCAATAAGATAACCTTCTGTCATAAAGTTCCTTTACCTTTAAGAAAGTTAAAGTTGCTGGGGTCTCCTGGGAGTCTTTTCTCTTGACCAATTATCGGTCATTGCTGAGAATTGACAGCAGTTTTAGCCATTAAAAAGTAGAATCAACTCGTGAACCCCACCTTAAAGTGTACACCCAGAAGTCTGTGGTGCTCCTTTGTTTTCCTGACTGTAAAGCGTGGCGGAGCTCCGGCTGGCCTCCGGTTCCCTGCCCAAGCCATGTGGCCGGGCAGGGGCCGGGCCGGGGCCGAGCCGGGCCCGCCGCGTCTCTCGTCTCCCGGCCGGGAGATGAGGCTTGCCCCGAGCTAGGTCGGGCTGGGCCGGGCTCGGCCCGATCTCTGGTTCAGCTGGAGGTTTTGCTGTAACTACATTCACTAGAAAACTGCTGAGTGAAAGAGGAAAGAAACTCTGAACCTGCAGCAAGCAAAGACAGAGACCACGCTCTCTGAAAGCAGCTATGAAGAACTTTCCAGCGCAGACGGCTCTAGCTCCTGTTCAGCAGAGATCACCGAACCATCTACAAAAAGCTTGGGCAAGATTTTAACTCTTTCTTATCCAGATGAGACTTGCGGATTAATCTTTTCATCCAGAGAGAGAAAAGGAAAGTGATTAACATGAAAAGAGACTTTATAAACTACTAGTGGCAAGAAAGAAAAGAGACTTCAAGAAAGGTAGAGAATTAAGGAGATGCTTTAATTAAGCTGAAATATCTTTCTGTTAAAACTATGGAAATGGACAATGAAGTCTTGAGAAAAACCCCTTTAATTCATAATAGAGTATGGAGAGGAATAAGGTGTTCAAAGTATAAATTTAAGTAATAAGTGAAGTAATTGTGGTATAGTGAAGTGCTGAGAAATTTGAAGCCTTGAGAGGCAATGAGAAAAACTGTTTCTTAGTGAAGCTCACAGAAGCAGATGAAGAATACTTTTTTGCCTTTGACTAACTTATCCTTAAAAATGCTATCTTCAAACTCATGACCCATAACACATTTTCAGTGATGTAAAATGGGAGGGGTGGGCTTTAATAACAGTAGCTCTGAGCAGCTAATATCAGAGAAACGAGAAACTATAACAAAAATAGTTTTCTTGTGACAAACTCCATAAATTAACAGAAAGGAACTTCTGTTTCTCTACAGAAACTGAGGAAAAGACTATAGAAAGAATTAGAACTGTTTAAACCATCAAAATTATACAGTTTTTGTCTCTGTTGTCATGTAAACAAAAGAATAGTGAGCAGTGAAAAATGAAAAGGTTTTTCTAAAAGTTTATTCTGGTGTTCTTATTCTTGTAGTTTGTCAATAAACTCTTCTTTATCCCTTTTAAGTTTTATGCCTAGTTTGCTCTTATTTTAATCCATATCTCACAGCAAGAAATAAATAATTCCTTTTTTCCCCTTTTTGTTAATTACTGGTTTAAAACCACGACACCTTCTAAACACAGTCCTAAAATGTTGGAGTCTGAAATACAGACTGTGTGCCCTTGCTTTTAATGTTTAGTTCTGAGATTCAAGAGAACACTGAATTTCATATAATATGAAATTCATGAGCATGTTTTCATGGTGATACATGAAAATAAATGCTAAAGTTAGATAAGAAAGGTAGGTGTGTAGATTAGAAAGTTTCTTAAATCACTGGGTGAAAAAAGTAGTTTAGAGAACAGGAGACAATATGGAGGATTTAGGGTGTTGTCCCTTGTCTTTCTTCTTTCTTCTTCATGTTCTTCTCCTAGAGGTTTTTGGGTAATAGTGAGTGATTGGATAGAAAATGCCGCAGTGCATCACAGAGGTGATGGGTCATTGGGTCATTAAGAAAAATAATATACTTGTCTATTGTTAATCGGATAAAAATAGGTATAAAGATAAAAGAACTGCGTAATTCGGGGCCATTTTGTGTATCAGACATGAAGTGTGCCACAAGGCCTTGTTTGTACCATCAGAAGAAAGAAATGTACCAAATTGCAAAGATTAACCTTGTAACCAGCCTGGAGAGACCTGTTAACTTTTGTGAGGATCCTTCAATAAACACGAGAAACAAGATTCTAACGAGCTCGAGAGTTTACTTCGAATAATGAGAACTGAGATATAAGTGGAACTCCCCACGAGGGAGGATCCCAGAAGAATTCAGCCCAGAGAAAGCTGGGAAACTATAGAAAGCTGTATTCACAGAGAATTCAGCCCAGAGAAGGCTGAGAAACTATAGAAAGGCTGTATCTACAGAAAATTCAGCCCAGAGGAGGCTGGGAGACTATAGAAAGCTGTATTCACAGAGAATTGAGCCCAGAGAAAGCTGAGAGACTAAAGAAAAGATATATCCACAGAGAACAGAGCCCAAAGGAGGCAAGGAAAAGAGAGACAGAGGTACCAAGTGGTGCCCCGTGTGAGGACAAACTCACAGAAGCTTCAGTCAACACCTGCAGGATCACAGCAACCAGTTCCTGAAAGAAATCCGTCTGGAGAAAAACATCTGCTATCACATTCCGAAATTCCAAGGGCCCTGGACTCGGAACATTGGATTCTGCTGGTCAGTAATCTGAAGATAGCCAGGTCTGTGTTTTCAGAATTTTAAGAAGATGTACCATTGCTGAAGATCAGCTGCCATGAGAGAAACTTCAGATTAAACCAACTGCTGCATGGTTTAATTGATCTGGTTCAAAGCAAAAGTAACTTCCTAGCAAAGAACATGAAAACTCATCAGCTGCAGAGACAAGCAGACAGCCCAAAGAGCAGAAGAGCAAGCACGCTGATGTGAACTGTATCAAGACCACAGTTAACAGCGGAACAGCTTAGATCCAACATACAAGAACAGTGAACTTTGGGTTTCATGTGAAACAGTGGGAAAGTCGATATTTTAAAGCCTCATTGTTTAGTCTTATTCCAGTAAGAGAACCAGCTACAAGGATGTTTTGTTTTCCGACCAGAATCTGGACCAAATATGAGTCACGCAGGCAAGGGGCAGGGCTTCCTCTGCCAGTGAGCAGCAGGTTGAGTAAAAGAGGCCTCTAGGGAGTGCGACAACCTGGAGCGCGGCAACCAGAAGTAGGCAAACAGGGGCGTGGCATGTCTCTGAGGGTGTGGCACGGCAGTTTGTGCAGCAGTTTGCACAGGCAAGACAAGCAGGCACAGTTACAGGTTTTCTTGCTAGTAAGGTTAGTTCGTTCTTTGCTGTGTTTCTGTTAGTTGGTTGGTATTTGGGGTTTTTGTTAGTAATGGCTTTTACATGATCAAAAACTGTAGTTAGTACAAGAGTGTGTAACCAGATAGAACCCTCCAAAAAGGACGTGTCTGTACAGACCCACTCCTGTGAGGGGTGTTTGAGCTTATCAGTGGTTCCAGGGGCCATTGCAGAAGAAGTCTGCCTGCAGTGTGAACAGGTGAATGATCTCCTTTTGCTGGTGGCCGAGCTTAGGGAGGAGGTTGAAAGACTAAGGAGTGTTAGGGAAAGGGAAAGGGAAATAGATTCGTGGATTTCCACCCTTCCATCATTGAGGAAGGCCCACCAGGAGTCAGAGGACTCCCATGCCTCCCACTGTCAGGCAATAGGAGGACACCTGGTCAATGAAGGGGAATGGAAATGGGTCCCTGCTTGGGGATGTAATAATAAAAATTCCTCTCAACCCCCAACACCTACCCATGTACCACTTCAGAATAGGTATGAGACCCTGGATCTAGAAAGTCAGACAGATGATTTGAAAGAAAATTATCTGCTCAGTGAGCGTCCCAATTATGCTTCATCTGTAGGATGGATCACCACCTCTAATATCAAAAAGAAAAGGGTAGTTGTAGTGGGTGACTCCATTCTGAAGGGAACAGAGGGCCCCATATGACGACCAGACCCATCCCACAGGGACGTTATTTGCCTACCTGGGGCCCAGGTATGGGATACCACTGAGATACTCCCTGGGCTGATTCAGCCCTCTGATTATTACCCACTGCTGATACTACAGGCTGGCAGTGACTAGATTGAAAAGATGAGTGTCAGGGAAATTAAAAGGGACTTTAGGGCACTGGGTCAAGTGGTTGATAGGGCAGGAGCACAGGTAGTCTTTTCCTCAGTCCCTTTGATGACAGAAAAAAATGGTGAAAGGAATAGGAAAGCTCACATTATCAACAAGTGGTTCAAGGGGTGGTGTCATTGGCAGAATTTTGGGTTCTTTGACCATGGGGAAACTTTTACGGCACCTGGCCTGCTGAAACTGGATGAGCTGCATCTCTCTGTTAAGGGCAGAAGAATTTTAGCTCATGAATTGGCACAACTCATTGAAAGGGCTTTAAACTAGGTTTGAAGGTGGAAAGGGATGCAGCTGGGCTGTCTGGAAGCAGGCCCAAGGGTGGTAAGCCTGAGTTAGGAGTGAAATCAGTAGCCCACCTGAGGTGCATGTACTATCCTCATCTTTGGAAGGAGGGTCAGGTCTCTCAGGAAGTATTTAAGGGGGCTGCTAGGGCATGTAGGAAAAAAATTAAGGAGGCCAAAGCTCAGTTTGAACTTAAATTGGTAACTTTTGTAAAGGATAATAAAAAATGTTTTTACAAATATATTCATGGAAAAAGGAAGGGTAACACCAACCTTTGTTCATTGGATGAGGGAGGGAACTTAGTAACTGCAGGTGAGAAGGCGGAAGTACTTAGTGCCTTCTTTGCCTCAGTCCTTAGTGTGAAGACAGCTTGTCCTCAGGACAGCTGTCCTCCTGGGTTGGTAGATAGTGCCAGGGAGCAGAATGGTCCCCCTGTTATCCAGGAGGAGGCAGTCAGCGAACTGGTGAGCCACTTAGATGTTCATAAATCTATGAGACGAGATGGGATCCATCCCAGGGTGATGAGGGAGCTGGCAGATGAGCTTCCAAAGCCACTCTCCATCATTTACCAACATTCCTGGCTCACTGGTGAAGTTCCAGATGACTGGAAGCTGGCCAATGTGATGCCCATTCACAGGGTAGGAAGGAAGATCACAGGCCAGTTAGCCTGACCTCAGCACCCAGGATGTCGCTCTATTAGGAACGGCTGGGAAGAACGACACAGACTCTCTTGGGAGTCGATCAGGAGAATTTCTCTCAGTTTATTGCTTTAGATCTTTTTTATAGACCGATACGTGAAAAGTACAGAAAAGAAACTCTTATTGGCTAGTAAACTAACACATCACCATCATTGGTCAGTGGGGCTCACCACCCCTCGACTTTCTCTTGCAAGAAAACAAGGAACAGACAAACAGCATCTGCAAGGCTGTTTTCTGTCTCTGAGGATTGTTTTAATTCCTCCCCATGATTTCCCAGGCCACTTTCTCAGGCAAGACTGAGAAAGTTATGTGGCCCGCAATTTCCACAGGCACTATGCTGCCTGCTTCAGAGTTAGCATCCATACCGGTAAGGTTATGCAACAGTCTATACTGAGTGTCATCACACAGCACTTACAGGATGGCCAGAGTATCAGACCCAGCCAGCATGGGTTTAGGAGGGATAGGTCATATTTGAGCAACCTGATCTGCTTTTATGACCAAGTGACCTACCTGGTGGATGCAGGAAAGGCTGTGGATGTTGTCTATTTGAACTTCAACAAGGCCTTTGACACTGTCTCCCACAGCATACTCCTGGAAAACCTGGCAGCCCACAGCTTGGACAGGAGCATTCTTTGCTGGGTTAAGAAGTGGCTGGATGGCTGGGCCCAGAGTGGTGGTGAAGAGTGCTGCATTCAGCTGACAGCCAATCACGAGTGGGGTCCCTCAGTGGTCTGTGCTGGGGCCAGTCCTGTTCAATATTTTTATCGATGACATGGATGAGGGTATTGAGTCTTCCATTAGTACATTTGCAGACAACATTTAGCTGGGAGCGTGTGTTGATCTACTGCAAAGGAGGAGGGCTCTGCAGAGAGACCTGGAACAGTTAGATGGATGGGCAGAATCCAATGGGATGAAGTTTAATAGGTCCAACTGCTTGTAAGAGACGGTCTGAAGATTCTCTCATCTGTCTCACAACCCTCCTAAGAACAGAGACTAAGACCCTGAATATTACAAGGGACTTGGTATGGGGATTCGGGCCTAGCTGAGGTGGATTGTTTGGAGGTGGTTGCACGGTACACTGCCCTCGTTTCTGCTGGTGAGCAAAGGTTTGTGCATTGTACCCTGTGCAATAGGTTTCCATGATGCATTGCCCCAGTTCCTGCTGGTGAGCAAAGACTTGCAAGACATGATTTGCTCTGTACCATACACCTGCCTCCTGCGCAATGGAAATCATCACAATGGTCATCAATATCCTCTGCTTTTGGCCCTGTGCCCCTCGCTCTGTAAAAGACTATAAAATTACACCCCAAACTTACCTTCCTTTGAGATCTCCCCAACGGACAGAAGACTGCGTCGATGGACGGCTGAGTGAACTTTGACGTTGGTAGCTATGATCCCCTTATTCTCCTTTCTTATGTTTTGCTTTCTCCTCTTTTCCCTCTATCACATATTAGTGCTGATGAGCACTCAATAAAGTGTATTTTGCTGTTTGAGTCCCTGGTTTCCTGATAATCTTTTGTACTCTAAGATTGAATAAAAGAACCACATAATGAATCCCACCTTGCGAATCGTGACAGTGCTGATTCCTGCATTTTGGCAATAATAACCCCTGCAACGTTACAGGCTGGGGACAATGTGGCTGGACAGTGCCCAGGCAGAAAGGGACCTGAGGGTACTGGTCAACAGCCTACTGAACATGAGCCAGCAATGTGCCCTGGTGGCCAAGAAGGCCAACGGCATCCTGGCCTGTATCAGGAGTAGTGTGGCCAGCAGGACCAGGGAAGTCATTCTTCCCTTGTACTCAGCACTGGTGAGGACTTGCCTTGAGTACTGTGTGCAGTTCTGGGCCCCTCAGTTTAGGAAGGATTTTGAGATGCTAGAGCATGTCCAGAGGAGGGCAACAAGGCTGGTGAGGGGCTTGGAACACAAGCCCTATGAGGAACGGCTGAGGGAGCTGGGGTTGTTTATCCTGAAGAAAATGAGACTCAGAGGTGACCTTATTACTCTCTACAACTTCCTGAAAGGTGGCTGTAGTCAGGTGGGGGGTGGTCTCTTTCACCAGACAGCAACTGACAGAATGAGAGGACACAGTCCCAAACTGCACCAAGGGAAATACAGATGGGATATTTGGAAAAAGTTTTTCACTGTGTTGGGGTCAAGCAAGGCTGGTACCCTGGCTGGAACCAGCACGGGCGGCTATCCTCAGCCGCGCGGTCCATATCCCACTGCATCAATGTGATGGATGGCGAATATGGCGATTTATTGCAGGGAAACTTAACATTTTATAGCCTGGGGGTCACTGTGTTACTCCCATCTGCATACGTCACACCTGGGTGCTATTGGCTAATTGCAAGGGGGCCCTGCTATCCTAATAGAGAGGGGTGGGTTTCTAACTTTCTCGTTACATCCCGAGTTCTTCCGCAGCGCAAGGCCTTAACTACAACATATCCCCTCTCTCTATGAATAACTAATTTGCTAAAACATAAGGTATATTAGTCTCAAAAATTCTAATGTTATTTGTTATATACGTATTTTTAACACTTCATCTAACTTATCTATATTATAGAAGTTTTTTTTTTAAAAATGGATAATATAAAATTGAGTTCAAAGATTAACACAAGTAAAATCATTACAACTGGTCTAATTAGGGTAGACACCAGGGTGGTTAGCCACGAAGACTGATCGAACCAGGATTGGAACCAGCTTTGCTGGGCTTCTCTCTCTGCTTTTCGTTGAGACAGCCTATCTTGTAGTTCTGCCATGGTGTCTCTCACTACTCCGGTGTGGTCAGCGTAGAAGCAGCATTCTTCGTTCAGGGTGATGCAGAGGCCTCTTTGCTGCATGAACAAAAGTTTGAGACCTCACTTGTTCTGCAAAACAACTTCAGAGAGTGAGGAGACTGATTTTTCTAGAAAGGATATGAATTTCTCAATTCTCTGTAGATCTTCATCTACAGTCATCTGTAGCTAAAGCAGTCTCTGTTGTTGGGTCACGATGGCAGAGACACCTGTGGCAGCACCTGTTGCTCTCAGGTTAAGCAGCATCGCTGTGGTTACACCTGTCACCAGTTCTCTTTTCTGAAGTCGGGTGAGTCTCTCCACTTGCAGGCTCAACTCTTCATCCAGGTGGTATAGGACTCTGGGGATGATAACAGCTAATACACAAAAGTCAACAGAGGAGTTAAAGCTTGGGTATAAGTACAAGGGCTAGACTATTAGATCATGGGTTTTCAGCTTGTACCACAAAATTGGGGCTCACTGCTTCAGGTGTTATAACTATAAACAGCACAATTACTATAAGCAGTTTACCGTGTAAATGACACCATGCTTACAAACTCACAGCTAAAACTTTAACGTTAAATGAACCTTCAAAGATACTTACACTACCTCTTAAAGGAAAATGCTTATATTTTATACTAACATAACAATTACTACACAGGCTAAACACTTTACCTTAAACTATTCTTTAACTACTTTTAACATACGTGTTCTGGTATATATATAGTCTAAACATAAAAACAATTTGCTAAAAGGATAAACACACAATTACTATTTGCTTTGTATATAGTTAGATGGAGTCTCTACACCTCTCAAATCTTTTACAGAATTTCTCTAACACGATTTAGTCCTGGAATGTTCACTGCTCCCATGATGTCAGCTGGCAGCTGATCGGTGACTGAGGGCTTTGATGTTCAAGTTGTTCTTCAAACCCTTCTAAATCTTAAAACAAAGGATAACTGAAAAATTGGTAGAGACACAACATCATAATAACAACATAAAATTTCTGTTGGCAACTGTCTGTGTAGTGTTCAGACACAACTGTGTCCTGACAGGTCCACTTCTGATCCATGTCTGGAGCACCAAGGCTGTGTGGTGACCTCCCTGTTCACTGGATCTCGTGTGTTCAGAGGCACACAGTCTGGTCAGATGGACAGGTGACCTTTTTGAACCTGCCAACAAAACACAGGCACTTCTCTCCTTGAAGTTAATGAATTACACTAATTAAATGCTTTTAGGGTATCAATCTCCCCTGTTTTCTTAAAAAAATAAAAATGAGATGTACTTCTGTTCAACATTAACACAAAACTATATACACAATTAGTAAGAGCTTATAACAGTTAAAAATCAAATAAATCATAAACATTATTAATAACATATGTAATATAAAAGTACTGTTAATTACTAAAACACTGCACCAGCATCTCATAGTTAACAAACAGAAACAAAAATCATCAGTGAAGGATTGGATAATCACCTCCGGAAATGATTCTCCAAGCTCACTTTAAAATTGATCCAGCTTTCATATTAATAGGGTCAAATTGCTGAGTCAAAAAGTGACTCAAATACTGATTTCTTACAGAAAACACCTGGATCTGTTGGCAAACATTCTGTCCAGGTAAAGTTAAGGCTTGGCCAGGGCCTTAGACTTTAAACTGGAAAGATGCCTCTTAACATATTTTTAAAACAAGGTTTTTAATAGCAACAGCTATGAGATGCTTACAGTACAGCAAACTGTTAAAATGCATTTGTACAAAGCAAATGATTAAAAACTTTAGGTACCAGACTAATTAAATCATTCAGCAGTTGGTTTAATCTGAGGCTTATTCAATGGCAGCTGATCTTCAGCAATGCTACATCTTCTTAAAATTCTGGAAACACTGAAAAATAATAAAGTTATAGCAAACAAAACTGCAAAAATTACAACAACTAAATAGAACTCCCAATGAAGTCTAGGGTGTCACAGTCTGCATTCATTTCTGTCCACAAGCCGGTGTTCATCAGTGGTTTATCACAGTTGCTTCAGTTGTAGCTGTCTTCATATTTCTAGGAAAATAACTATACTTTGCAATTTAAACAAGTGTTTCTAATAAAACATAAAACAATTCAAATTAAACAAAATTTAAACTTAACAATAATTATTTATAACAAAAGGAAATAACAAAACCTAACTTTAAAAGAATATCCAAGTTATACAGCTTAACTTAAAAACATTCAAGCCAACGGTAACATGGATTCACTATAAAAATTATAAAAATTTAACAAATACATCACAATTCCATGTCATCTAGCTTTGAGAATAACCCATAATAACTGCAAATGTTACTGAAAACACTCATTCACAACAAGAATTTGCCTAGTATATGCTCAAATTAGCTAAGACTCCAAAGTGCAGCCTTTCCAAAGAAAAAAGCCACAATACAGGATTGGGCAAGTTGTCATTTAGCTTTTGTAGCACTTCTCAAAAATATCAAGTCCAATTTTTAAACTAAAATCCAAAATCCAAATTAATATATGCAGTTATATGTGTTTTATATAACAAAAAGATTCACATTAAAATTTCCTTATTAAAATTGTCAAAAACTCAGCAAATGGGTGATATATGATTAACATAACTTTGAAATTACTGAAACAAAACAAGAATCTTTTAAGTTTCTTGGGATGCAAAAATACAACATTTAAACCTTTTAATCTATTTTTAAAGGCACTTAATTCAATAGAAACTTATTTTTAAATCTCAATTTTAATTACAACAATTTGCTAATTTATAAACAATACAATTTACAAAGCTTCTAATTTTTAAATTGTCTAATTAAAACTCTCTCTTTTTCTTATCCTTCTCAAAAATGTCCAGCTTTCTGTTGTTTATTGTTGTTTTATTGCTTTACTTTCCGCGGTTTCATTGAAGTAACTGTTACGTGTTTCGCTGGTGGTTGCCATGGCAACAGCGTTCTGCCGTGTGTTTTCTAAAGCCGTCTGCGCCGGGCCACTTTTTAAATCTGAGAAAAACTCTGAAAACTCCAACTACATAAACTCATAATTACTTAAAACACAAAATTAACTCCAAAAGGGTACATAAACACCTTTTAAAAACTCAGTAAATTATGACTTTGTAACAAACTCGGTATTGTCCCGGTGCTTCTTCCGGGGGGGGGGGGGGGGGGGGTGTGTGTGAACCGCTCGTGTCTCGGTTAGAGTCAAAACTGGTCGGTTACTTCCTGTTTGCCGTACCTTTTCTTGGGCTGTTCCCTCCCCCCTGGTTCCACTCCGCCTCCATCCCACCTTTCCCTCCGCCCCTGGTTCCACTCCGTTCTGGCTCCTGCCCTCCCCCCTTTCTTGCATTCCAATCTCTGTGCAGAGGTGCCCATCCTCCCGCGTCTTATCTCTTTCACATTCCTTATCTTTCTTCTTCACATTCTTTTTCTTTCCCATCCCCCCCGACCACGTTCCTCTTTCTTTGTTAGAGACATATTTTTCCCGCGCTACAACTTCTTTCTCTGTGCCATCTTTATGTCTTTGGAGGGATGTTTTCTTCTTATTTTTTCTGCCACACCTCTGGCTATTTCTGTTAACTTTTTCCAAAAATCTTCTGCTCTTCGCTGTTTCTCTGAGAGCAGATAAGAATTTAGGTACTGAGGGGACTCCCGGCCCCCCTCCCAGCTCAGTTGAGCTTCTCCCGTCTGGGGGCTGTAAAGGTCTAACCCTAAATTTCAGGGTAGCCAGCATACAGTTCCTTGTTGTTCCCCAGATCTCTTTGGCAAGCATTTTAGTACATCTGTCCCACACCTTAGGGTGGATAAACCTTACAAACTCATTTACGACTTCTACAACCCAAAGCCTTGTAATAACAAGCGAATTAGGTTTACAACTTAATTAATTTACAATTTACAATCTAACCTTTTTCGATGATTTCATCATTCTTCTGGGCCCAGGCTCTCCCGTCAAGAATAGACTCACTATCTTGACCGCTGTTCCTTGACTCAGGGTATCCTTGCTTTCTTCTTGTCCCACTTTTCTTCCCCCCGGGTTTCGGCACCATATGTTGGGGTCAAGCAAGGCTGGTACCCTGGCTGGAACCAGCACGGGCGGCTATCCTCAGCCGCGCGGTCCATATCCCACTGCATCAATGTGATGGATGGCGAATATGGCGATTTATTGCAGGGAAACTTAACATTTTATAGCCTGGGGGTCACTGTGTTACTCCCATCTGCATACGTCACACCTGGGTGCTATTGGCTAATTGCAAGGGGGCCCTGCTATCCTAATAGAGAGGGGTGGGTTTCTAACTTTCTCGTTACATCCCGAGTTCTTCCGCAGCGCAAGGCCTTAACTACAACACTGAAAGAATAATAAAGTACTAGAATGGTCTGTCTTGGGAGGTGGTGGAGTCACCATCCCCGGATGTGTTTAAAAAAAGACTGCATGTAGCACTTGGTGCCATAGTCTAGTTGTGGTGTTCGGGCATGGGTTGGACTCGATGATCTTGGAGGTCTCTTCCAACCTAGTCATTCTGTTGCATTCTGTTGAATAACAAAAGTGGAGCAAAAGAAGCCTCTGGACTGCATCCAGTGGGGCAGGACCCCAGTAATTATTATGTAATCAACTAACCTTTTAATTCAGCAATACATGATAGGTATACTAATTGACTAACTGTTGGCGATTGATGAGACGGAATCTCCATGATTTGCATCAATGAAGCCATTTATTGATTCTAAAAGCTCAGTATTTATACCTTCTCAGCTTGTGGTGGATTTTAGCACTGGCTAAAATCACCAGGGCACTTACTTATCCCTTGCTGTCAGATATGGATTAGGAGAAGGGAAAAAGTCTTAAAACTTAAAAAGAATAAAGAAACTATTAACAGTACTACAAGAATAAGAAACCAGAATAAAACCTCCAGAAACCTTTCCTTCCCCTGCCCAACTTTTTCCTTTCCCAACTGACCATGCAGAGACAAAATCTGGTATGGTAAAGCAGTATCAACTATACAATAGTCTTTCATCAGTTCTTATATGGAGAGGAGTTTTCTCTTGTCATGCCATGGAGACTTCTCCACAAGAAACAGTTTTCTCGTGGCTTTTCATTTCCACAAATAGCAGCCACCCAGGAAAAAATTCCGCCATCGTGACATTCCTCTCATTTTCACAGCCCTCCTAGAGGTGTGTCCATGGGCCAGGAACTCATGGGGGTATTATTTTAAGGATGAGTTGTTCAAAGGCAAAGGTCCTCTTCATCTGTCTCTGTGATCATCTCTGGGAACAGAGGTTTTCTTCTTTTCTCCTTGGGGGCAAAGGGTCTTCATCACTCTCATCTCTCTGTTCAAGCTTCTCATGGGATCACAGCTACTTCAACATCTGCTTGGCTTCCTCAATGGATGCCTCTGCTCAGATATACAGTTTGAATACTTCATCCCCCCCATACTTTTCCCATGAATTAAAGGAGATATTTCAGTATATCATTGTCCATTTCCATGGCCCTACTGAAAGAATATTTCAGCCCCATTCCGCATCTTCTCATCCCTCTTCCATCTAAGGTTTGACTCCTTTTACTGACCTTGATGTTTTCATGTTGTCTTTCTATGTGTTGTCACTCTGTACTTTTCTCTTCCTGGAGAGAGGAACAAGGTCTGCAGGTTTCGTCTGTGTTTTGAAAGGGTTAAATCTCTTTCCCAGTAGCTGTGGCAGTTATGGTGTTGGATTTCAGGCCGTGCTGGGCCCCTCGTTTCGTCCAGCTGCTGCTGGAGGGGAGGGAAGCTCGACCTGGAGCTGTTGGGCACCAGGGGGGACTTAGTATCAGCAAGATGTCAGCAGCCGTGGCCTGGCCCAGGCTAGTGCGGGGGCCCCCAGCCTCCATCCCCTGCCTGGGAGCTGATGGGGTCTGGCCTGTCCCCTCTGCCAGGCCGCACAAGCCACGGGAGAGCAGGGCCAGCCTCATCAGAGCTCCACTACCTTTCAAGGCCAGAAGCAAAAAAGAAAGATGTTCCCAGGCTTGGATTTTTAAAAGGTGGTATTCACAGAGGTGGATCTAATTTCTCAGTGGTGCAAAATGTTGTCAGTTCTCAAAATGAGCCAGCTACTGGCCTATCTCAGGCACAGAGGAAGCTGTCAGCAGCTTCTCTCAAAGAAATCACTTTTGTGTGTGGTTCTTACTTCTTTCCCTAAATGTCAACTTATGTCAAACTACCGCGTAGCTAGAATTAGCAACAATCATGTTTTTTAGTAACATTGCTAAATCATAGCCTTGCACAGACCTGCACAGGCATGTACGGTCCTGCACAATTTATCTTAAACAAAGCATTCCAAGCACACCTTTTGCTTCCTCATTCAGGGTTCTGCCTGTACTTGCCAGGGCTTGTGGCCCACTAGATTTAGCACATTCACTTCAGTCGTGAGTTGAGCAGTGCTCTGAGTCTTGTTCTCCAGCTGTATTCCCATAACTAACCTTATAAAAATCGTGGAAATACTATACCACATGCGATTTTCGCCAGATTGTGTACTTGAAAGCTTTCAAGTAAAGGTTTGCTTTTATATTCACTCTAACATTGTTGATGAAAGAAATTGGCCAGGAGACAAGACTCCTGTTTGCTGCTTTTTTTTAGGATTCAGCTCTAGGGGTGGGGGGCCCAAGGAGTTGCTTGCACTATGACCATTCCCACACTGGCAGCTCCAAGGAGGAGGCACAATTCAGCTTTGCAGCACACACTGCAGAGCTGGGGCTTCCGTCCTCATGAGAGTAGCCAGGAGGCCTGTTGTTCTGGCTCATTGTCTAGGGGGGTCAGTCCTTTCTAGTCCTCTTTTGGTCATGGTGATGCAGGAAAATGGTTTCTAAGCAGGCTTAGGTGATGCAGGGAGATGATCTTTCATCATAGCTTGCTAGAATATGTTTCCTTGTCCTTTTATTCCTCTGTTAGCTAATTGTTTTGGTGTCTTGCATGCCTTAGTTTGCATATTACTCGGTTGCACAGCTTCATGGGACTTGCTTTGTTCTAGTGTGGCAAGCTTCCATGGGAGTTGCTTTTTTCTGTGGCATACCTTTTTAATGGGTAGCTTTTGTTAGTGTGACCCAGCCCCCATGGGAGCAGCTTTGTTACATAGTAGCAGGGAAGTAAGGGAAAGGGATAGAGGAGTGTCTCATAAGAGCTTTTAAAACACTTCAGAAACTGGTAAGTAATTAACATTACTGTGATAAATATAACATTGGATAAAAATTCGTGAAAGAGAATAAAGAATTATATGTTATATTTGTAATACTGTAAAGATACAAAATATAAAATAACCCAGAGATTTCTTCCCGAGTCGGGCAGCAACGATCGACAGCAACGCTTACCAACACAAAACAAAAGGCAGGACACAAGCCATCAAATCAGACAATGAGAATGGCTCTGCACCCAAACTGGCCACTCCACCCCGGTAGGTGCAATCAGGAGCTATTCCACATGTGAAAGAGACTCTGCTCCGTCGAGATATCCATCTGCTCCGCACCCAAACTGACAGTTGTGAACACTCCATCCTGCAGGCCCCGACCAAAGGTGCAATCAGGCTAAAACAATAAGAGGAGCCCAGCCGAGATACCCATCGGCTCCGCACCGGACCTGGACACTTCACCCTGAGAGCCCAACCGAAGATACAATCAGGAAGCACTCAGAACCTTTCACATGCGAGAGGACTCTGCCCAACTGTCTATTGATTCAGTTCGCCGGTTCCAGGAAATCCATTCAACCAACCATCAAGACTCTTTGTTGAACAGTGACTGCTCGGAATTTTGGCCTCAGGGCACAAAACCCCTATAAGAACCCCGGACTGCAGCACAGAGAGCGTGGATTTGGGAGCTCGGTACCTCTGGGTACAGATCCCTGTCCACCCGGTGCTGCGCTGACCTATTTATTGTGGTTTTTCTCTCTCGTTGCAGGTGCTTAAATTGTTTTATAATAAATCGCTTTTTATTAACCTTATTTTGCCATTGCATTTATAACATTACTAATAACTATCGGAGTAAACAAGGGGTACAACAAATAAGGTTTACAAACGGGATAAGAACATTAACTGTACATAACTAAACACAGTATTTTAACTGGGGTGGATGTTGTTTTCAATGACAATGAAAATGCCGTTCTAGATATCACCAACGATATCAGAAAATAGCCCATGTGCCGGTCCAAAAATGAAAATCAGTGATGACCACCAACCGATGAGATAACGTATTGGGGATAGAGTAGTAGAAGAAGCTAAGTTTCTTCCCCTAAGTGCTACAGCTGGTTTAATATTTCTTCCTTGTTTAATCCCCTGTTTAATTTGGCTGATCACCAATATAGTTCAGGGCATAGTAAATGCCTACAGACCTGAAATTGACTACATCTGGAACAGCACAAACAAAAAATCATGGTATTGAGAGGAATGACGGGTTTGTCTTTACAAACAAGCTGTGGGTCTGCTGGTAAGATGCAGCTATCAGTGAGAGACAACAGAAACAATGGGATAGATTCCACTGAAAGATGAAAGAGCACCATGAATTCCACAAGAGTTAAGAATTAAGAAGGGATTATGCATTGGGGGGGGGAAGGTATCCCAGGTATCAGGCATTCCGGGAAGCCTGTACCTCTCAAGTACTTCAGCCTATGGGGAAAAAGAGAAGGGACAAGCAGCCGAGAATTAAGATAAAAAGGAGGCTGCACCCTCCAAAAATTTGAGAGACCCCAGGGGAATGCCCCATGGCCTCTCCCTTTATTCGAATAAAGAAAAAGGACTCCTCTGTCTCCTTTTTGGACATAAACCTCTGGTGTTTGTGAATTGATTTTCCTGACAGTATTAAGAAAACAAAATAATGTGAAAGACCCATTGGAAGAAGCTAAATTGATTTGTGAAAAGAATGAACAAGTGCTAGAAGCTAGAAAACAAGAATTATTGCTCAAGCCAAATGATTTATAAAAAAACAAAAGGAGTGATTGTTGTGAATTCATATTGTGATATTGGCTTTCGCAAGTATTAGGATGAATACTATATGTTAAATACTTTTTGGCTATGTATGTACTTTTCCTCTTGCTAACAAGTTTTAAGCTTAAAGGAATTTCATAGTACAAGGCAAGATAACTCCAACAGGCAAGACAATGGGAGGACCAAGCTGTTTTCAGCAGAAGGACAGTGGAAACCAGGCTGTTATCAGCAGCCAGGATCAGGCTGTTGGCAGTGGGGGAAGGATATGAAGCCCAGCTGCCCTCAGCGGAAGGATGAGAGGCCTGGACTGTTATCAACACTGACCATTTGCAGAAGAAAGGATACCAAACTCAAAAATAATGATGATCAGCAAAAATAAAAACCTTACGAAGCATGCTCTGAAGAGGCGGGTTCAGGGCGTAACCATGCAAAATGCTTCTTAGAAAAGTTTGAATATGCATTAAACCCTCACAGCAGGAGGGGATAAAAAGGATGTTCCCAAGATACCAGGTGTGTTCCTGGCATCACACCAGGGCACCCAGCTGTTTTATCCCTTTGCTTTATTTCCTTTGTATCCTAATTGTCTTTTTGTTTATATTAAACATTTTATAATTTATTAAGTGAATCTCGTTTTTCACAGTGGATTTCTTGAGAGATTTTATTCATGACATTGGGAAGATCTATTCTATTTTCCAGGGAACATACCAACATTTGACCTTGTTTGTGTCCTAAACTCACTCCAGGTATATTTGAACTTTTCCCTTTTCCGCACATATAGATTGGGACATTTCCTGGTGTCACGGACAGGATATCCTAAAGCAAGAGTGTTGATTCCAAAACTATAATTATTCATTTGATAAGAACCAACTAAAGTAAGGTACCTCTAGAGGTGAGGAGTGGGACATTGAAATTAATTAAAGTTAGGTATCCCTCGTGAAGACCACTCAATTTTTGTAGTTTAATAAGAAGCAATTAAAGATACCACTCGAGGTGAGAAATGGGACATTGAAATTAGCTGCAGTAAGGTACCCCTTGAGAAGATGTCTTGGGGATGGTTTATTATCCCATGCCATTTTTGGGGGTTTTGGTTTTTTTTTTTGTTTACACCCGGAGTGGCTGCCCCACCCCCAGCCTCCCTGGCTGTGGGGCTATCGTGATCAATGGGAGCCAAGACGGGGTTTCCGGAGGGAGTTAGGGGCGGGTCGAGAGGCAGCCCTTCCTCTTTCAGTGCGGGCTGTTCAACTGGACACACACGGCCGGTATCTATGACCAGCGATCCTGCTGTTTCTGTGGGTTTTGCCTGCTTCTTCTTTTTTTTTTTTTTTTTTTTTTCTTCGGCACTGAGACTGAGCTTGCCGTCCTGGCCTCTTTCGCTGCTCTGCTGTCGGGAAGCCCAGAGCCAGTGCATGCCCCGCCAGGACCTGGGACAGCCCTCGTTTCCCACTGGGGGTCTGCCCCCTCCTCCACACAGCCCAGACCTAGGGACCAGCCAGCGCCAGTGAGAAATCCCAGGGAGTCTCTCTCTCTGCCTTGTTTGAGAGCTGGGCTGCTTCTGCCCAGCCCCCGCCGTGCCTCTACTGGTGCAAGGGGATTTTTTTGCTACACTGCAGGTGTTTTACACCTGCCTGCCGGGAGATCTCACGGTCCAGCTACAAGTGCAGTTTCTGCGGCCTCTTGCTTTCTGCCCCAGGGGAGCCCGCCCTACCTTTCTGTCTTTACTGCCTCCAAGGTTTCCTGCTACAGCCCCTTTCGCTATCCAGAGGGGGCACCAGGATCGGCTGCCCCTGTAATGTTGTAAAGGAAAGGCCCTTCTCCATCCCTCTCCGCCGGCTGTCTGCCATTATCCATGTGGAGAAAGATGGCCAGACTTGCTCCACAGCGTCCCCTGCAGTCGCGGGAGAATCATCGCACCTGCCCTGCCCGGCTGGGAAGTTACCAGTGCCCCTGCCGGCTGCGACCATAACTACACCAAAGGGGAAAGTACTTGCAGCCAAGAGAAGGCTGTTACTGGGTTTTTGCAGGGGGGTAAGGTTCCACAATTTCAATATCTAGCATTTATTCAATTTTTTTTGTTAATAAACAGGTGTTTTTTACTTTTACCCTCTGGTATCCATTTCTCTCATTGGCAGAAGAAAAGGGAGTTATTGAAGCCCTTTCTCTTTAGAGGAAACACTCATTCCAGGGCATTTTGTCCTGAAATTTGTCTGAAAACTGAAACAGAAGATCATTCCTTTGTTGTAGTAGCATGGAAAGTAATCCCCAAGCTCTTATCAACCTGTTGGATGAGTTTGACTTTATGTCCTCCCCCCTGTTCCCCCATCCCCCCGGCTTGGAATGGACTCAGAAAAATTGGTGCAACATAAAAGCAATTGTAGACCAAATTACTGCCCTGTGGGCCAGAGCAAAAAAGGTAAAGGGAAACCTTATAGTGTGTGCAATATTGGATGTGGCCATAATAACTGCTGTAAAGGAGAAAGAGCAACAGCTCAAGGCTGAAAGTCAAATCATTGTGTCATTGCAAGACAGCAAGACTTAGTTAAAATCCTACAGTTGCGACTAGATGAGGAAAGGGTTCATGCCTGTATACTCCAAGAGGAATTGCATGTAATGTTGATGAGGGAAAGGGCAATGAGTCAGAAGTGGGGCTGCCCAAAGAAACAACAATTTACCCCCTCTCTGAGTTGGAACCCTTGTGCAGCCAACTTGATAATCTGCCTCTTGTTTTAGATGCTCAGCTCCTCAAGATGGTACATTATACAGATCCTGCGACTTGGGATGGGGATATTTGTTGTGATTGTGATGATGATAAAACTGTACAAAACTCTGATTCCAAATCTGATGAGGGTAGCAATGAGATCTGCACTCCTGCGCACACTACTCACTGGTCTCTGACAGTTGAAAAAATTGCAGGAGAAATAGTCAAAGAAACTAGGAGACACTGAAGTTGAAATGAAGTTTATACAAACTCCTGATTACCCTGACACTAATGAAAATATAGTGGGTGATCCTTGTGATAATGAACAAAGGGAAAATGATTCTTTACCTCTCTCAAATTCCTTTGTGCACAAAACCAGATCCACTAAAAAATCTTGAGGTTGTGCGGAAAAGGCATGCTATAAAAAGCCAGTGTCCATAGAGACAGAAGTCCTGCAACTTTATTTGAATAAAGGGAGAGAGTGTCCACTGGGGCATATGCCCATGGGGTTTCTCTCCTAAGGTTTTGGAGGACACAGCCTCCTTTTATCCTAAACTCCCAGATGCATGTTGCTCTCTTCCTTTCCCTATTGGTGAAGGTACTAGGAAGGTACAGCTTTCCCAAATCACCTATCACATATTCCCCCCTTGAACAAGTCATTCTCCCTCAAAGTTCAGAAGTTCAGGCTACCTGGGTTCTGCAATAGACTTTGTGCAGACATGTTTGTCTATTACCCTAAAGTTCAGGAGTCAAACTGAGTTCTGTAACATACTTGCAGCTTGAGATTGGTAGAGACATTAAGACTAATTTTGAAGACATTAACATCCATACCCTCACCCATAAAATTATTTGTAAAGACATTAGCACACATCTTTTCTTATCAGGATGGACAGAAAAACCATATCCAAAAAACTCAATCCAATTCAAGTGTCTGATTTGCAAAAGCATTACAGCCATAAGTCAGACAAGATTAAAAACCCACAAATAGAATCCTATCAATGTGTACATAATAATGGTCTATACATTTGGATTCCCATTGGTTGTCATCAACAATTAATAAAATTTCTATTAGGTACAGGAGTACAACATTCAGTATTAACACAGTGGGGTGCCAAGAAGCTGGGTGTACCGCTCAGATGGTAAAGAGTTAAAATCACCAGAGTAAACAGACCAAGTAGTATCTGCTGAGATGCTAAGATTAATTTATGGCTCCCTGTTGAGTAGTGGATGTTGGCTATTTGCTTTGCAATTAAAGATCCTAATGAAAACATTTTTGCTTTTGATGTTCTGGATGGTCAAACCTGGCATCTGCCAGATGGCAACATGGGGTCTTTTAGTTCAAATGTTGACCCTAGCCCCAAAAGAACTTGGGAGGCTGTAGTGCAGTTATTTCATGCAGCACCTGCACTCCCAGATACAAAAATTCCTGCTGCAGCAAAAAAAGAAATTTCTGTAGTTAATACTGACTTGGAAAGGCAACTGGTATTAACTGTTGATTACCAGCACTTAAATGCCAACACAGCCTCACTGAACGTAAAAGCTCCAACAGAAAGTTGGGACCAATTGTTCGAATGTTTGTATTTAAAATGGCAACACACTGGGGTACAAGATCTCTATAAAGAAGTGGTAAGTAGAGGGTGGCCAATAACCCATGAAATGTGCTGTATGTGTATATCTACATGCAAGCAGTGCTGAGTTAGATTAGAACATCACCCCTTAGAGCAACTGCCCTTACACATAAGAGATGGAAATGGCTTATGTGACACATGGCAAGTAGATTATATAGGGCCCTTTTGTAAATGTATTTGTCCTGGTTTAGGGCAAATTTGGGAGAAAACCTCCAATGGGGCTCCCTCCGGGAAGCAAACTCACGTGGCCCCTTCCCCCAACCCCCAACCAGTTCGGGAAGAGATTTCTCCGAGAGAAGTGGAAAAAACATGTTTATTTAACAGGCACAGCATTACCCAGCACAAGAAGGAACAATAGCAAATTACAAAACCTCTCGCTGCTCTCAAGAGATGACAAAGTCTGAGGGTCTCCTTCTTGTGGGTGTTCACTCTGTTTTCAATCCCTCTGGCTCTGGAAAATGCCGTTGCCCAGGCTAGGCCCCCAGTAGTCCATGGGTGCAAGCTCTCAGTGCTCCCCTGAGTCCCCAGTCCAGAGCAGGTTCGAGCCGTTCCAAGAAAAGGGAAAGAAAACAGTCCAGGAAGACCTCTCTGCTTCAGCTAGTTGGAAAGCCAAGGCGATCTGTCCCTTGTTGTCTGTGCTGTAGTCAAAACCCCATCCCAGAATACAGGGGGAGCAAGTACAGTCTCTGATAAGACTCGGTGCTTCTTTTCCAATCACTTTTACTCTCAGATGAAGTTTTAAGGATACAAAACCTATTTCTGGGCTAGGCGGATGAATGGGGATACAATTTAACATCACAGTCATTCCAGGACAGTAAATCTGAGGGAAAGCAATGTGTTGGTAGAAGTTAGATCAGGGTTAGTGCAAACAGAAGCCTTCCCTTGAGCAACCAGTGCAAACACTAAAAGCCCTCAAGATGTAGTTCAGTTCTTTTCCCAAACCTGTGTAAATCCAGTCAGACAACAGGTCACACTTTACAGCTATAATAGTCCAAGATTGGGCTAAAGAAAAAGGAATTAATTTGGTATTTTATATACCTTATTATCCACAAACCAATAGTTGAAAGAACAAATGGTCTGCTCAAATGATTTCTAAAGCCTCAGAATTCAAATTTGACTGAATGTTGATGGGATGCTGTAAAACTGGTAAATGACTAATGGGGAATAAATGGGTGTCTCAGGCTCACAGCCTTTTGCTCAAAGCCACCCAACTTGATTCCAGTGACACCAAGGCCTGAATACAGCCAAGAACCTTCTTATTACCCAGGATAACCCATGTTAGTAGAATTACCCACTGTAGGAACTGTGTCATTAATGCTTACTGCTCCATTAAATAAGTACTCTTGGAAAGCAAAAGACACCTGTGGCAAGGAGCATAAAATAAATATCCAGTGGATTGTTCCCTCATTTTAAAGTCAGTCCAAAAAGGGGCTGAGCAGAGATTGTATTTTCTTTTTACAGGTAATTGTTAGACCTGAAAGCAACCCAGAATTGTGAATGCAGAACCTTTAGTTTGGACTATGTCTTGTCATCCTATTGCTAGGTCTGTTGGCAACAATAGTATGAAGGGTGGAGGCTATACTTGCATATGGGTATATGTGTTGTACATGTGCTCAGCAAAACAGATCGCTGGAAATGAGACTCATCTGAACCTTTCTTTGACCCATCCTATGTGGATTTGTTGGACTGAGCCTGAAACAACAACCACTTGCAATCTTCCTTCTGCCAAATCTCTTTTCCATTCACTTGTCAATTTAACACTTCACACTGATGCAACCGCTGTGTGGCACCAGCCCAGACTGCATATCAATCAACATACACTGTCACTGTCGGACACGAAATGATTCACACAGACGCAGCTCAAGGTATGGTGAAAGAAGAAGAAATGTTTATTTGTTCTTTCAGTATTTATAGGTTTTTGACCATGACCAGAGATTGGATAGTCAGGTTACCACCTTCCCGACCACACTGGCCGTGAGAGACGTCCATCAAAAGGCATATCTTTAATGGCATGTATAAACACCTATGTTTATAATTACTTTCCTGGGAAAGTGGCTAGAAATTGTGAAAACAATATCAAAAATTCTGATTCTCAGGGCGACAATACACCATCCTTACTTTCTCCTTTACTGACAGCAATACAGCTTTCAACTCTCTCACCAATGCATTTCACATTCCTTTTTCCTACTATTTAACATGTCTGGAGTCACATTTATTTGTGACATTGTAGGTTCTGTTGGTCCTTTGGTAACATTCATCCGATCTGTGACCCCTGAGATATAGGCATACTGTCGTTCTAATTAGGAACGGCGGGAAAGAACGACACGACTCTCAAGGGAGTCAGAACAGGAGAATCTCTAGTTTATTGCTTCAGCCATGTTATATAGACTAGTTCGTGGAAAGTACAGAAAAGAAACTCTTATTGGTTAGTAAAGTGTTACATTACCATCATTGGTCAGTGGGGTTCACCACCCCCTGACTTTCTCCTGCAAGGAAAACAAGACGACAGACAAACAGCACCTGGCAGTTGTTTTCTGTCTCTGAGGATTGTTTTGAAATCCTCCTATGAATTTCCCAGGCTAGCTTCTCAGGCAGGCCTGGCAGGCCATAGGGCCTCCAGCTTGCTCTAAAGCTAGCATCCATAGGCATACCATTTGTGAACTGTCAGTCATTGTGCAATTCCCTCTGGGGGACCACCACCTTTCTTAATGCTGGCTAGCAGACTGAAAGGTCCTTGGATTTTTACAGGCTGCTGCTGTTGATTTTTTTCTACTTGTTTAACAGCTCAGTATTGTAGTACAAAACGCTCGCAGTGAGAAACTTCTCCAGGGTCAAGCTGTTCAGCTATATGCAGTTTATTATATGGGTAAAGAGAGGGAGAGACCTGTGTCCGCCACCACCCTCAATGAACATGTGGTCGGGGGGGGGGGAGTGACAGTGGAGCGGGGAGAGAGGTTAAAGAGGGGGAGGGAGGAATCAAGAGAGGGAGGTTCTTGTTACAATCCATTATATGCTTTCCTATAGTGAATATTCTAATTCCCAGTAACCAATCACTACAAGACGCACCCACTAAAGGATTTACATATAGCCTATAAGAATTACTACATAACCATACAGTGTTACATTTCAAACTCTAAAAGCTTTACAAATTCTTCCCTTGCTGCTTGACCTTTGGATTCTCTATCTGCAGAAGGACATTGTGTCATCAATCAGGGATTATCCTTTAGCTGGCTAGGCTATTGTTCTTTGGTCATATAGTAACTAGTACTCAGCATCTTATGACTCAGAGCAAGCTTTCATTTCGACTTTGATTCTAGGCTTCATATTTTCAGAATTTTTGCTAAACAATCATTCATAAGGTTTCCCTGTTTCATCCTCCCCAACATTTCTTCTGTCTCGATGAACTATTAAGATACTAGAAACTGTCTTATTTGTTAGTTTTTCAACACACTGAAGTATACAGGGTACTGATGCTAAAACTACAATTATTACTACTAGAATAACTAAGCCTATTTTACAGAGTTCCTTTAGCCAGGGTGCAAAGCTTAAACCATCAAACTGTCTAGCCAAGATGGGTCATCTGTTGTGATTTGGTTAGCTAAATCTCTTAAATTTTGCAGCTGTTTATGGATAGAAACAGAATGATTAGATAAATTCATACAGCATAGCCCTTCAAAATCTTCACAGCCGTGTCCATGTGTCAATAAAAGATAATCAATGGCAGCTCTGTTTTGTAAAGAGGCATGTCTAACTGCTCCTTCGTCAGTCAGCAGATCACTGATCATGGTAGACGTGGCATTTACTTCTTTGCTGAGACAGCATCCCAGTTTGTTTAGCTGTTTTAAGGCTACTGAGGAAGTCAGTTGAGGTAGAAAAATACTTGCAGCAACTGAACTGCCAGAGTTCCAAGGGTGAAAATCACTATCACAATTACCATCATAGTGATGTCCCCAGGAGGATCTTATTTTCCTGTTTTTCTTTTTGATTACCTCTTTGACACTGGGAGCAATTATTCTAAGTTGTCCCAGAACACAATGGCCAGCACTTATTTTTGAGGTCTGGGTGCTTGCTTCTTGGCTTCTGTTTGCAGAGTTGCCGGCTGGTGTGAGGGTGTCTGTGGGTTTTGATGTGTGGTACGGCTTCACGTTTTTTGCAGGGATCCACCTGAGTCCCTCCACCTGTGGAAACACACGCAAACCCTTTCCCCCATGTTACAAGATTATACGGTCCTTCTATCTGTCCTGATTCTAATTTTTTAACTAAAACTGGGTGAAGAGATCCTCCCTTAGCCCCCCGAAGTAATCCACGCTAGCTCTGTCGAATGGAGGGTTCAGGGAGATCCTTCAAGACCAAGAAAAGACCAAAAAGTGCTGCTTCTCCCCCCAGAGTAACGGAGGATGTTTATTCTGGCTGGTTTCCAGGGGAAAAAGAGACCAGGTTTTTTCTTCCCGGGCTTTTTCAAACCTCGGGAGAGGGCGGGGGGACATATAACACCAACCAATGGGATAACGTTTCAGGGACAGGGAGGGGAGGGGAAAAACATGTCACAGCTGCTTAGAAGGTCCACACAGAGACTAGGTAACTCCCAGAAATATGCACCACCACATCTGCCCCTACTTTGATATATGTAATTAAATGAAAGGTAACGAGCTTACACAAATTACTGACCTGAAGTGGCCCACCAATCCCCATTTGCAGGCTGGTGAGGGTTACTCCGGTCTGCCAACTCTATATGGTTGACATCTGAGGTAGCTGAGACTAGCTTAACTATGCTTCTGTACAGTATTTTGCTTAGCACTCCGAACACTAAAACCGTTAGCAAAACAATGACTAGTAGTGACAGAATGGTTTTCACTACTGAAGCCCACCACCCCAAGAGTCCCCAGTTTTTAAACAGTCCATTGAACCAGTCATCTGCTTCTTGCTTGACTTGTCCGATCATGCTTTTCATCTCTTGGAGCGTGGCATGGATGTTAGGAGCTTTCGATGTCAGATCCATGCAGCAGAGACCCTTGAACTCCTGGCACTCGTGCCCGTGGAGCAATAGCAGAAAGTCTATTGCAGCACGATTTTCAAGTGTTGCCTGCCTGGTAATTCCCTCATCTTCTAGGAGGGCACTTATGGCATTAGATGTTAAATTTGCTTGCTTTACCACCCAGCATTCTAGGTGTCCCAATTCACCTAGGGCCTTGGCTGCAGCTACCCAAGGAAGGAAAATGGATGCAGCAATTCTTTTTGATTTGGACCAATGGAAAATCTCTGAGTCACAATTTTCATCTAATTTTGTAGCACTTCTCTTTTGAAATTTTTTTGTCAAATTGTTTTTATGGGTCCACTCGCCAATTAATGTTTGATTGGGTGCTAACAGTGATAGACGCCCTAGGGTACACGGCCCTCCGAGGAGACGGGATGGAATTCCTGCCCATGCACGGTCCCCACAAATGAGGAACAGTCCTTTGGGGAGGCTTTTGGGTTGTGTATGAGCTGAGGAGTGCACTTTGATGTAGCTTAGTACACGGCACCACCTTTTTGCTGTGAACTCTTCTCGATGTGGTACTATATGGTGGAATGTTTCTTTATGAATTGGAGGACTGACCCTAAAGTGTACACAGTACGATGCTGGGGAGGAACCCAGCAGCTCTAACTCCTGGGGTTCCTGGGTTGCCTTAGGAAAATGGGGTAGCCACTCTTCTACTGGGTTTCTTAACTCTGCTTCTACATGAGTGCTGTGTAGTTTATTATCTGCTTCAGGAGTCAGTGTACTAAAGCTGTGTGTGAATTCATCATGCTGCAAAGGAATTCCTTCCAGGCAGGTAGACATAGGATTTTTTGCTGCTGCAGTCGATAGACATATGTTTTCCTGTTGGAGTGTTTGTGCCAGGGTCACCCAGATATTCTGGCGTGGCTGTGGGACGATCCAGGCTGCTGTCAGGCTGCTCAGTGCGAGCAGGATGACAGCAGGGTTAAGGCTCATCATGGATTTGAGTAAGAGGTAGGTTATTTCTAAAAAAAAAGGAAACAGACATTCTTTAAAACATATTCACATTTACAGTATGCAGGTCAGAGGCTAGAGAGGTTTCTTCTTGCTCTCTTCAGCGGCGTCTTCTCTTGGAAGCAACAGCCACTTGCTTCTCTTCTCTTCTTGCTGGTGCTGGATTCTTTGGAATAAAAGGTTTCACCCATTTCTGAGGAATCCATCAGGGGCCTGTGGGGGTGGATACACATGCATAACCTCGCCCCCAGGTGACAAGTTCATAGGGACCCTTGGTTTGCCAAGTTTCAGGGTCCCTGATTAACACCGGTGGATGCTGTGACAATTTAAACTGATCACCACTGTTAAAATGCCGAGTTACTGGAGGATTCATGTTTTCAAATGAGCAGTTTAGGAAGTTAATGGTAAACAGAGCTTTACAGAGTTTCTGTTGAGGAGACATCCACACTGCCTTGCTACCTTGCCTGGCTAGGACTAGTTTGAGCGTCTGGTGGGTACGCTCGATTACAGCCTGACCTGTGGGGGAGTGGGGGATGCCAGTTTTATGTTCCATTCCCCACTGCTGGACAAATTCCAGGAACTCCTTGGATTTATACGCTGGGCCATTATCTGTTTTAATTTCTTTAGGGATTCCCAATACGGAAAAGGCCTGTACTAAATGTTGTTTAGCATGTACAGACTTTTCTCCTGCATGAGCAGAGGCATACACCGCTCCTGAGTATGTATCAATACTCACATGTACATACTTAAGGCGACCAAAACTGGGAATGTGAGTGATATCTGTTTGCCACACCTCACAGCTCTTAAGGCCTCGGGGATTAACCCCGATGCCTAATGATGGCACTGCCTGGAGCTGACAATTGGGACAGGTAGCCACGATGGCTTTGGCCTGACCCCGTGTCAGCTGGAACTGACGAATCAGTCCTGGCACATTTTGATGGTATTGCTGGTGACTTATTTTTGCCTGCTGAAACACATCTGGGAGATATACCTTTTCGGCTGGGGCAGCAAGGGAATCAGCCTTCCGGTTCCCCTCAGCGATTTCACCTGGCAACGGGGTGTGTGCCCTTATATGCATCACATAGAAACGTTGTTCTCTATTTGAGACCAAGTAAATCAGTTTTGAGAGCAATCTAAAGAGATGTTCGTTCTCAATGTCCTTGAGAACTGCCTGTTCCACTCTGGACACCACTCCTGCTATGTAGGCTGAGTCAGTAACTAAATTAATTGGTTCTGAAAATTTCTCAAAGGCTCTCACGACCGCAGCTAGTTCAGCTATCTGGGGTGACCCTTCTACAAACTCAACATCAGCTTCCCAAAGCTGAGTCTGTGGATTTCTCCAAGTCATCACCGACTTGTGGGATGTCCCAGATGCATCAGTGAACACTGTGAGAGCTTTGAGTGGCCTCCGGCTCCTTTTCTCATGAGGAATGAGGTGGAATTCCTCATGAAACAATTTGTGTGATGGTGCATGAACTGAAATTTGCCCACTATAGCTGTCCAGAGCTAACTGGAGGTTAGCATTACTCTGCAGCAGATGCTCAAACATCTCTTTGGTCAGTCTCTCAGGGGAGTTTTTGCCTTCTCCAGACAGCCTGACTGGGAGGTGAATACACATAAAATCACAACCTGACAGTTCCCGCAGCCTTACCCTGGCCTTTTGAATCAGCTGAGCCATCAGGTCTTGTGGCTTGGTGATAGTTTTGGGTCTTTGATGGGAGAGGAAAACCCACTCTATGATTAAGAGTGCATCTCTCTGCCCCTCGGCACATTGGAATATTAACCCATGTAGGTGTGGCAATTTCCCCAGGACAATAAATTTGAAAGGCAGCTCAGGTTTGAAGCGGTGTGCCTGTCTTTCTGTCAAGGCCTTTTGTGCCTTTTCAATTACAGTTTTTGCTTCTGGAGTCAGCTCCCTGGGAGACAGTAACTCTCTCTCCCCTTTTAATAAATTGAGTAGGGGGCTCAGGTCTTCATTAGTGAGACCTAGCCATGGTCTGACCCAGTTTAGTGACCCACATAGAGAATGAAGATCTGCTAGAGTTTTAGGATTACCAATAATTTCCAATTTTTGTGGAACAACAGTCCGTGCAGTAATTTCCAGGCCCAGGTATTTCCAAGGTGGCATCCTTTGAACTTTGTCTTCCTGCAACTGGAATCCAGCAGAGGTTAAAACTTTAACCACTAGGTCAAGGGTATCTTTCAGTATGTTGTTATTGGGACAGCATATTAAAATGTCGTCCATGTAATGCAAAATTATAGCCTCTCTCTTTTCAGCACGCACTGAGGACAGCAATGACCCCACATGCCACTGGCAGATGAAGGGGCTGGCTTTCATCCCCTGAGGTAATACTGTCCAGTGGTACCATTTCATTGGAGCTTCCCTGTTAATTGTAGGAATGGAAAAGGCAAACCGTGGTGCATCCTCTGGGTGCAGGGGAATTTGAAAAAACCAATCTTTAATATCTACTACTGCTAGTAGGCAATCTTGTGGTAGCATGTTTGGGGATGGCATTCCTGGTTGGAGAGATCCCATGTCTTGTATTTTTTTGATTATTTCTCTTAAATCTTGAAGGAGACGCCATTTATCTTTCCCTGGCTTTTTTAATACAAACACCGGGGAATTCCAAGGGCTGGTTGTTTCTACTATGTGTCCTTTAGCCAATTCTTCTTCCACTAATTTTTCTAGCACCCCAAGTTTTTGTTTGCTGAGAGGCCACTGGTTCACCCAAATTGGATCATTATCTAGCCAAGATAATTTTTGGACCGGACGCTCTACAGTAGCCTCTATCAAAAATCCTGAGGTGTCTCAGAAATTGTTAATTTCACCCCCCACTGCGACATGGTATCTCTCCCCCACAAGGGGCACTTGTAGTCAATTACAAAAGGTAATTTGATCTGGACGATATCTTTAGCAACTTTTGCCAGTTTCATCCCTCCAACACCCTGTATTTTTCCTGCCACAGGTTGTAATTCCCAATGTGAGGGCCACACCTTCTCCGGTATGATGGTCACATCTGCCCCAGTATCGATTAACCCTTCTACATGGAGATGTTCTGATTTATGTGTTAAATTACACCCCATAATGGGCTTATCTTCACCCACTACTTCTGCCCAGTAGACTCCCGGTGCTTTGTCATCTACTGGGACTTCTGTTGGAACAGGGATTACCTGGGCTATTACCTGCCCTTTGTCTATATAGAAAGGTGGTTGGGGGCACCTAGCTAAGAGAATGAGATGTGTTAGTGTCCTGGGTTGATTATGATGTTAAATTGTATCCCCATTCGTCCACCTAACCCAGAGACAGGTTTTATATTCTTAAAATTCCATCTGAGACTAAAAGTGAGTGGAAAAGAAGCACCAAGTCTGTTATCAGAGACTGTACTTGCTCCCCCTGCATCGGGAGTTTTGACTACAGCACAGACAGACAACAAGACACAGATCGCCTTGGCTTTCCAACTAGCCGGAGCAGAGAGGTCTTCCTAGACTGTTTTCTTTCCTTTTTCTGAAACGAATCGAACCTGCTCTGGACTGGGGACTCGGGGGAGCACCGGGAGCTTGCACCCGTGGACTACCGGGAGCCCAGCCTGGGCAGCAGCATTTTCCAGCGCCAGAGGGACTGATAACAGAGCAAACACCCACAGGACAGAGACCCTCTGAAGTTTGTCATCTTTTCTGAAGGGCAAGAGGTTTTGTAACTTGATATCATTCATTTTTGTGCTGGGTGGTGCTGTGCCTGTGAAATAAACAGGTTTTTTCCACTTCTCTCAAAGAAATCTCTTCCTGAACCGGTTGGGGGGTGGGGGAAAAGGGCCACGTGGGTTTGCTTCCCGGGGGGGGAAGCCCCACTGGAGGTTTTCTCCTAAATTTGCCCTAAACCAGGACAGTTAGGTCTCCCATAATTGTCATGGGAGCCACCTCAATCTCTATTGGTGTGTGTGCTGTGTCTCCAATAACAAAATACCTACTATCCAGTCCAGCCAGGTCTTGTGAATTATCCTGCAAATCTATTCCAATGACAGCCCAGCGGTCAGATCTGAAACAAAAAGCTTTAGAAGTTACAAGTCTGAATCGCTTTTGCGGTTGCGAGACCTTATTAGGCAAATGTTTTTCACAATTATATTTTTGCAGCTTTTCACCCCCCTCCCCCCTTTTTATTAAAGGAGAGAGATTCGTTTCCACTTCATTTATGTCTGCGCGCTGAATGGATAAGCGCTGTGATGTAAGTTTTTTGGCAAGCTGTTATCCGTGTGTTTCTGTTGTTTTAAAGGACAGTTTTTAGCAAAATGTCCCGGTTTTCTGCAGTGAAAACAAATTCGCTGTTGCTGGTCAGATGTCATCTGTTCATTCCTTGTCTCAGATGAAACTGCAGCAACAGGTCTTGGGGTGGTCCCGGGAGGTCTCTTTTCTTGCGAAAACATCTCTGCTTTCCTTGCACAGGCTGCTGACATCTGTGCAAGGGTCGGAGGGGGATCCATAGGCAAACCTAAAATGATTCTACGGCAAGATTCATTAGCATTTCTCTGAGCAAGTTCCTTGACTAACTCTGCCTGTACCACAGGGTCTTCTACCTGACGGGAGACTTGTTCTCTTAATCGGTCTAAGAATTGCAGGAATCCTTCTGAAGGCATTTGTTTTACAATAATATAACTGCCCTTAGTGTCAGCTGTAGGTAGCTGGGTGAAAGCCTTTTCTGCAGCTGTAGTGATTTTATCTATCACAGCTTTTGGCAATGCCCTAGTTTGGTCCTCAGGTTTTTCCCATATTCCTTCACCACATAAATGCTCTAAAGTAATAGGATTATTTAATAAATCTGCATTTTTGTTATTAGTTTTTAATAATTCCACCAGTATGTTTTTTAGAAATCGTTTCCATGTGTTTTCCCATAAATCAAATTTGGATGGTGTAAGCAAACGCCTAAAAAGATCTTTAATATCTGTAGGAACTAAATCATTTGAGGTTAATATTGTTTTAACAATGCTTTTAAATATTTCACTATTACGACCAAATTCTCTTTGTACTTTGCAAATTTTCTTTTTGTCTTGGTATGAAACAGCTTGTAAGTACGATTTTGTGGTCTTGTTCCAGTAAAAGTTACCGGAGCAGCAGTAGGGAAAAAAGCTGAGTCACAATCATTTTGTACCCCATTCCCGGGAGTTGTATTGAACCGGCAGGGGGGAGAGGCTTGTCCTGCCCGGGTATTGGGAAGGCTCGCATTCCCCCATCCCCCAGGGGCACCACGTGGCTCTACAGGGGTAGCAGGCTGAGAGGATCCACCCTTCCATCCCCCGGGTCGTCGCCCGGGGCCATCAGGGCAGTTTGCAGCAGCACAACCACACCTGCCTTTGGAATGTGGTGAGGCAACCTCACCTCCCTGCTCGGTCCTGGGCCCGCCCCCCAGACCGAGGGAACTGGGAGGGGCTCCGCCCCTCACCCCCCATTCAGCCCAGCCCCTGGCTCCGCCTTTGCAGGAGCCGGGCGGGGGGCCACCCCCCCCCGATGCCGGGTTCTGGGGGTCCGCATCCCCTCGATGCCGGGTTCCGGGGGTCCACACCCCCCCACGCCGGGCTCGGGGGTGCCTGTTCCCCTGCAGGAGCCGGGCAGGGGGCGGCCCCCCCTCACACTGGGTCCCGGGGGTCCCATTCCCTCATCGGGTCTGTGGAGAGACCCAGCCCCACCCCTGCAGGAGCCGGGAGAGGGCCCGCGCCCCCGCATGCCAGGCCCTGGGGTTCCACCCCCCCCCACGCTGGGTCCCGGGGTTTCGCGCCCCCCCCCATGCCAGGCCCCGAGACTCGCACCCCCCTCCCGGGGGGCAGGGCCGGGACACCCCTCCCCCTGCCCCTCTGCAGGAGCAAGGGGTGTAACTCTCTCCCTCCCCGCCCCTCCTCCCCACGGGACAGGGGGCGGAGGGATAGGGGACAGGGTTACAGCCTCAGGGGGCAGGGTCATAGGGTGGGGCCAGGCAGGGCTGGGGGGTGGAGCAGGGTGGAATGTCAGGGGGAACAAAGGGGTTGTGATAAGGGTTATGGGCGGAAACTGGTGGGTGGAAGGGATCATGGGTAGGAGAAAGGGGATACACAGGGGGATTCACCATGTGGCCAGGTAACACGTGGCCACTGCCATTTTGGCTCTGCACATGTTCTTGAGTAAGTTCAGCTGACCCCTCCCCTCCTTGCAAGGAGGATTTTAAGCTATGTTTTTCGGGGTTTTCTGCGGGGAGGGAAGGGTATGGGCAGAAGTTTTTGTCTGCCTGTAATGCTTCAGACAAAACCTCTGACTGGGGAGCCGAGGGAAGAGGGGGGGGGAGAGGGAGCCGGAGGCTTTTGCCTCTGTAGAATGGCTTTCCAAATTAAAAGGAACAGTGGGAGGTATTTGCCAGCTGTTTTCTCCCCCAGTTCAACTTGCACTGTGAGTGTTTGTCCAACCTTTTCCCAGTCAAGCAGGGAATCAACATCCAAATCTGGAAAATGCAAAAAAACCCATTTTACTAATTTCCTCAGCTTATTTTTTGAGAAATTGATATTTCCAGCCTTTAAAATATTCTTAATAAGGGAATATTTATTCCTTTCCTGTGTAGACAAAAGAGTACCCATGGCCAATCTTAAGGCTTTACTACACAGGCTGGTCTAACCTTTTTTACCTCCAAAAAAGCAGAAAAATCCAAACTGCAGTCAGGGTTTAAAAACCACCGCGGAGCCCGGGACGCGCTGCCGGTGCACCCCCCCCACACCACGTGTAGTGCCACGTGGACTCCCCTGGTCCCGATACCGGGGAGAGGCTCTGGCACCGGCACCACAACACACCACCATGACTCGCAAAAACCCACAACAACCACCGTATCTCCCGCACCCCCCGCTCCTCCCCTAGTATCTGTATCCTGAAGGGCGCGTGGTGTTCGAAGAAAAGGAAAAAAAAAAGGTTCTCTGTCCGAGTTGACTCGTGTACTCACCGAGCTACCAACTCGACCCCCGTCAGTAAGAACTGCGGGGTAGGTGACGGTACCTAGGCTTGTTAGAACATCCGTGGGGTGTTTTCCAGCCGTCTCGAGGGGATCTAAAGCCCCAACGTTGGTCGCCACCTGAAGAGATCCTCCCTTAGCCCCCCGAAGTAATCCACGCTAGCTCTGTCGAATGGAGGGTTCAGGGAGATCCTTCAAGACCAAGAAAAGACCAAAAAGTGCTGCTTCTCCCCCCAGAGTAACGGAGGATGTTTATTCTGGCTGGTTTCCAGGGGAAAAAGAGACCGGGTTTTTTCTTCCCGGGCTTTTTCAAACCTCGGGAGAGGGCGGGGGGACATATAACACCAACCAATGGGATAACGTTTCAGGGACAGGGAGGGGAGGGGAAAAACACGTCACAGCTGCTTAGAAGGTCCACACAGAAACTAGGTAACTCCCAGAAATATGCACCACTGCAACTGGGGGGTGCTCTTTCAGTTTTGCCTTTTTGTTGTTTAAGAAATGTCTGTAAATGGGGGGGTCTGGCTCTTCTGCAGAGCTATTCAAGAAACTGTAAACATACAAGGCTTTACTCAGCTTCCTTTGAGGTGTAGCCTAACTGCATTACAACACCTGGGCTTCTCCCCCTTTCTGATGATCTAAAATATGTTTTAGAGTTTGATATGTTCTTTCTATCATTCCTTGACTCGTGGGGAAGTAGGGAATGCCAAAGGTGTGGCGAACACCCCGATCATTTAGAAATGCAGCTAATTTTTGTGAAACATATGAAGGACCATTATCTGTCTTAATTTCTCTGGGGACACCTAAATAGGAAAATGCTTGTGAGAAATGTTGGCAAACATCTTTAGCTATTTCTCCTATATGTATAGAAGCAAAAACTGCATTTGAAAATGTATCAATAGAGACATGGAGATTTTTAAGTTTTCCAAAAGAAGGGTACTTAGTAATATCAGTTTGCCATTTCTGCAAGCTTTCCAACCCTCGTGGGTTGGTGGCTCCTGTAGAAGGGATTGGTTGAACAAGCTGACAGTCAGGGCAGGCTCGTATAATGCTCTTTGCTTGTTCAAGGGTAATGCAAAAGTCTCGTTTGAGTGCTTGTGCATTTTGATGGAAAAATGCATGACGCAATTTTGCCTGTTCAACAGTGTTAGGCAGTGTAGTTGTAGGAAGCACTGAAGCAGAACTTTCAATGCTTGCTACAACTTCTTCTTCAGATGCTGCTGATGCCAGTGCATCAGCTCGTGCATTTCTCTCTGCAATAGATCCTGGAAGACCAGAGTGGGCTCTAAGGTGAGAAACAAAATAAGGATTACTCCTGTGTGACATAATTTGGTAGAGGCAGGTGAGCCAAAGACACAGTTTGTCATTATTCTCATCTTTTAAAACAGATCCCTCAATCCTCTTAATAATGTTGGCAACGTATGCTGAATCAGTGATTAGGTTAAGGGGTTCTGGGAAGAGTTGAAATGCTCTTACAACTGCTGCCAATTCAACAATTTGGGGAGACCCTTCAACTTTTTGAACATCTTGTTTCCAGGTTTTAGTTTCTTTACTCTGCCATGTTATAACTGAGTTGTGTGTTTGTCCTGACCCATCAGTGAAGAGAGTAATTGCATCTAAAGGTTCTTCACTGAGCAGGGGTTTCTCTCTGTAGTATAATTTAGCTTTAATCAATTTGTGTGCTGGGTAGTGGATAGAACAAACAATTGGAAAATCGAGTAAGGTGTAGAGCAAGTCTTCAGATTTTTGCATTGCCAAATCAAAATAAGTTTTTATCAAGGGTAGATAAATAGTTGTGAACTCACGGCCAGATATTGAAAGAAGTCTTGCTCTGCCTTTGATAATAATTTGGGATATCATTTCTAAAGATGTGAATATTGTCTTTGGCGACCTGTAGGCAAGAAAAACCCATTCAGTTATTAACAAAGGATCTTTTTGAGATGAGTCCCACTGAAAAATGAGACCATGCAATCTCAGTTTTTCTCCCAACACTGCAAGGAAAAAGGGTTTGTCTGGAACATAGCGGTGCGCTTGTCTGTTTTGCAAAGCATCTGTAATTTTTTCTAAAGCTTTGTAGGCTTCAGGGTTGAGAGATCTAGGAGATTTGATGTCATTGTCTCCCCTTAGCAAGTCAAAGAGTGGGGCTAGTTCATCAGCTGTGATTCTCAACACAGGCCTGACCCAATTAATTTCTCCTAAGAGCTGTTGTAAATCTTGCAAGGTATGAATATTAGTCTGGAGTTGTATTTTTTGTGGTGTGATTGATTGTTCTGTTAGCTTCCATCCCAAGTACTTCCAAGGAGCAGTCTCTTGTATTTTTGATTCAGAGATCACCAGTCCAGCTTTTTTTATTTCTGTGACTACGCTGTTATGAGTTTCTTCCATTTGTTTTTGTGTTGGTGCTGTGACGAGTAGGTCATCCATGTAATGAATGATCACTGATTGTGGGAATTGCTTACGAACTGGAGACAATGCACGGGCTACAAAATATTGACAGATAGTAGGTGAATTTCGCATGTCCTGAGGTAGAACAAGCCAATGATACCTTTGGAGCGGTTCTTGTAGGTTTGTACTTGGCACTGAAAAAGCAAAGCGGGGTGCATCATCTGGATGCAGGGGAATGTTGAAGAAGCAGTCTTTGAGGTCAATAATGACAAGCGGCCACTCTCTTGGGATCATGGAGAGGTTAGGCAGGCCAGGTTGGAGTGATCCCATGCTTTCAATTACTGCATTGATCTTTCTGAGATCCTGTAGCAATTGCCAGGTGTCAGAGGCTTTTTTGTGGATAACGAATACAGGTGAATTCCAGGGACTGTTAGTGGGTTTAATGTGACCTTTTTGTAATTGTTCAGCTACCAGTCTTTTGAGGGCACTCAGCTTATTATCTGGCAAGGGCCACTGGTCGACCCAGACAGGGGTGTCAGTTTTCCAGGTCAGTTTTAAAGTACTGAGTGCTTCAGTGGCCCCTATGAAAAACCCACTTCAATTTTTGCTCCCCACTGTGAAAGTCTCTTCCCCATACTGTGATGGGCTTCTGAACTACATAGGGACGGATCAATGCTTTTTTTTCTTTCTGGTCCTGTAATACTGATTATTGACTCACTCTGTAAGCACGGAATGGCACCCCCAATGCCTGTGATAGTGCCTGAGGGATTTATTAGTTTCCAATCTGCTGGCCAGTGATCATGAGAGATTATAGAGACATCTGCACCCGTGTCAATCATCCCTTTGATATCAATCTGAACCCCACAATTAGACAATTGGCAAGTTATTATTGGTTGGTCACAGCTTATGTGTTGAATCCAACATACCTCAGGATTTTCAGGAGCAGCTGGGAAACAGCGTGGTGGTATCAGATCTATAGTCTCCAGGGGCAGTGCTATAGCAATAGTTATAGGGGTGTTAGGCCGGATTTGCAATGGAGGATAATAGGCTTTGGCTAACACTAGTAGTTCTTCTTTGCAGTTGACTGACATTACACAAGGCAGAACAAGCAGTCCCAGGATGCTATTCCTTTCTTTGCCTACCACTAAAAAGTCTTGTCTTTTTTGTGAAGTTCCAGTGGTGCCTGTTGAAATATAGTCATAGCCATCATCTTTCAAAAAGGTTGTTGGTTTGGAGGCTGCCAGAGTGCACCAAGACCCTGGGGGTAGCAGGTCTGTGTTGTTGCTTGGGATTCTGCTGGCGACGAAGCGAAGTGCATCATTGCTGGGGTATTGACAAATTTTCCCTTGGTTGCTTGGGATGCCACTACTTGTTTCGTCACACGATGGTATTGTGCGTTCGCCTTCGGGTTTTTCGAATATGGTTTTTAGCATCATTATGTTTGGAGTAGCACTGCCAATTAGAATGTTTACCTTTCTCACAGGTAGGGTAGGGATTTGGTGCTTCTGCGGTCTTTTTGGCTTCTGGGCAGTACCTCATGATGTGGCCAGGTTTTTTGCAAAAATAGCAGGGTCCTATGGTTACAGCAGCTTGCACAACAGTCATGTTGTTGCTCTGTTGCTGGGAGTTTAGGTGTATGGCAGTTAAGATTTCAGTGAGTTTCTGGTTTTGTACATCTGCTTGTGCTGTCTGAGCTATAAGAGCTCTTTCAATTTTTTCTCCTAAAGTCTTTCCAAGTTAATTTGCTTGGATTGTTGCTGTTTGCTGTGGACTTCCAATTTTATTACAGGCATTAATCATTTCAGGCACTGTGGGTCTTTCTTTTCCCAAAGCCTTGATAACTCTTTTGCACTCTGCATTGGCATTGTTTTCAATAATGTCATGTACCATTATTGGACGGGCAATATCATCACTGCATTGCCTCTCTGCTGCTTGGAGTACTCAGTCAACAAAGGTGGTGAATGGTTCAGACAATTCTTGGTTAATCAGGTTATATGCTTTTTCAAAAGTTCCTGCAGGCTGAACTTGCAAGAAAGGTCTGCGAGCCATCTTTTTAATGTCATCTAATACTATTCTGGGTAAATTTATTTGATCTTCGTTTCTATTATCAGGGTGATCACCAGTTAATTTAGACGTAGTGAGAGCACGAAGATCTGCATCAGTACTTTGCCTATAAGTTGCTAACACTTCTGTGAGCATTTTTCTCCATTTGAATTCCCACAGCATATATTGTGAGTCTGTTAGATTTACACTAGCAAGATTTTTACAGTCATTTGGTGTGTGTATCCTTCCAGAGTACTTTTCAACAGTTGTTTAAAATATGGGGAACAAATGCCACTCACTGCTTTTCTTAGTTCTTTTATGTCATGAGATGGGATGGGGGCCCATGTCTTGGGACCGCCGGGCTGTTGGCTCACTAAAACAGGCATAGCTAAGGGATTAAGACTTTCTTCTCTGCAGATCTGATGTTTTACTTCATGCCAATCTGTCAGATGAGGATTGTTAAAGCTGTTCTGGGTGCTCGGCAGAGGCGGCAGCTGCGATGCAGGGGAGCTGGGCAGGAGCAGGCGGGCTGTCAGGCTGGGTGATGGGACCACTGTGTATGGATTCAGCTGTGATGGTGGCTGCTGCTGTTCCGCGGTGTCGGGCACTATTGTTGGCGCGGCGGACACAGACGGTAGCTGTGCCGATGTCAGCGGCGGGGCAGAGATGGGCAGGAGCTGTGTGGCGGGGTCGGGTGGCAGCGGCGGTGGAGGCTGCAGCACGAAGAGGCGTGGCGGGAGCAGGACCGCGGCCGGTCCGGGCAGTGGCGTAGGTGGTGCAGATGGCAGCAGCTGTAGAGGCAGGGTTTCATGCCTGTCCTTTCTCTCCCCCTCCGCTGCTTGAGAGGCTGGCAAGGAAGGATGTAGCAAGACTGTGGCTGCAGGCTGGCACGGGGGACCCGGGGGCAGCGGCGACGACAAGCGTGTCGACGTTAGAAGCTGTGCCTGCGCATGCGTGGGTGACGTCGGCACCGCGGGGTGGCATGGGGGAGTGGTGTGGAGGAGCGGGAGTTCTAAATCGGCCCGCGCAGCACCGCACAGAATGGCGTCGCTGGACAGCGGTGGCAGTGGGGCTGCCGGCTCCACGGGTGCCGCGAAAGCGGCACTTGTGGAGGGCCAAGGCCGCGCGGGTGGCCCCTGGGAGGTGCACGTGGCGGGGTGCAGTAGCTCAGTGGGCGTGTCAAGCAATATCGGAGCAGCAGCGGCAAGAAGCGGCGGATTTCCAGGATGGACGGCTGAAGGCGGGACCGCTGGAACTGGCGGCCCTGCGGCGGGGATACTGGGGACTGGGGCGCGGAGGCGGCGGGGGGTAGGGAGCGGAGCCGTGGGGACCGCGATGCCGAGGGCGGGTAGGGTGGCAGGGCTTGGAACCACGGGGGTGGTGGGGGAGGGCGGGACCGCGGGGACCACCGGTGCTGGGGGCAGGTGGGGCTGCAGTGGCGGCAGGGGTTAGGACGACGGGGATGGTAAAATGGGGCGGGACCGCGATACCGGGGACAGCTGGAACGGCAGGAGGGGGGCGAAAGGGGAGGGGTGGAAGCGGAACAACTTGTTGGGACTGGGGCAGAGGGAGCAGGGGCCACCGAGTGTGGGACAACAGCGAGGGTCGCGTGGTCGGAGGGTGGGGACATGCAGGTCTGGGCGGGGAGGAGAGGAACCACGCCGGCTGGGGCGGGGGGAGCGTGGGAAGGGAGTGAGGTAGGAGAAATGGGGGTTGCAGGGTACGGGGGGCTCGTCGCGCATTGTGTATTTGCAGCACACATTTCTACGAGTGCCCTACAGGCTGGGAGCAGCTTTGCGGCAGCCATATCTTGGCGGGAGATGTTATTAAAAAGCTTATTTCCAACTGTGTCCCAGAAATCTCTAGTAAAGAATGCTGAGTGTTCTGCATTTGGGAAGTTGACTAAGGTTCAAGCTAGGACGTTTTTTAGCTCTTGTTTAGGCGAACTACTTTGGCTGGCTTTCAGTAAGAATTTTAGTTGCTTATACAGCTTTTTGTCTGGGGCTGAACAGCTTTGACCCATGATAGACTGGTCTGTTACCTCTTATTGTAATGATGTTGGCTCGTCTCTCAGAGCTCGGGCGATGGGTGCTGGCCAGGCACCTCCCGTCCGTGCTCGGGTCTCACTTAGTAATACTCGAACTTAACCACACTGTAGAGTCTTCTAAATGCTACCGTTTGGACACTGCAGCGGAAAAACTTTTAGAGAGCTCAGAGTGCAGACGTTGTGGTAACGCCTGCCCCTTGCTCAACCACACAGAGGTTTTCCCCATTTAGCCCAGGTGAGACATTGCTTTGCAACACCCTCCCAAACTTGGGGGCTCCACGGAACCAGGGGTTCAGACGTTGCCTGGCAACGCTCACCCGGAATAAAACCATGCAGGGGATGCCCTATTTATCACAGAAGAGACGTGGTTTTGCCACACCTTCCCATGCCAGGGGGTCCTAGGGAAACCAGGGCTGCAGACGCTGCCTGGCAACACGCACCCTGAAAAAAACCACGCGGCGGAGATCTCTAAAGCTCCGGAGCCGACGCTGCTTAGCAACAGCCGTCTCGTGCCAGAGGGTGCCACGGAACACGAGAAAAAGAGTTACAGTGTGATGGTGATCAGCTGCATGAACTGCACTTGAGACGGCCTTAAAGGGTGAAAAACCACTCCTTTTTAGTTACCAGTGCTGGAGAAGTGTTCACCGATGGAGAAGGCGTGGGACGGCTCTTGAACATTGGGCGCCAGATATTGTAGTACAAAACACTCGCTCGCAGTGAGAAACTTCTCCAGGGTCAAGCTGTTCAGCTATATGCAGTTTATTATATGGGTAAAGAGAGGGAGAGACCTGTGTCCGCCACCACCCTCAATGAACATGTGGTCGGGGGGGGGGGAGTGACAGTGGAGCGGGGAGAGAGGTTAAAGAGGGGGAGGGAGGAATCAAGAGAGGGAGGTTCTTGTTACAATCCATTATATGCTTTCCTATAGTGAATATTCTAATTCCCAGTAACCAATCACTACAAGACGCACCCACTAAAGGATTTACATATAGCCTATAAGAATTACTACATAACCATACAGTGTTACATTTCAAACTCTAAAAGCTTTACAAATTCTTCCCTTGCTGCTTGACCTTTGGATTCTCTATCTGCAGAAGGACATTGTGTCATCAATCAGGGATTATCCTTTAGCTGGCTAGGCTATTGTTCTTTGGTCATATAGTAACTAGTACTCAGCATCTTATGATTCAGAGCAAGCTTTCATTTCGACTTTGATTCTAGGCTTCATATTTTCAGAATTTTTGCTAAACAATCATATTCATAAGGTTTCCCTGTTTCATCCTCCCCAACAGCTCAGGTCAGAGATAATAATCCCTTTTACCAATCAGTGTATCTCTTATCAGTATCTTCTAATGATGTGGAACTGATTCCTAATGGTGGTTTTAGTCCATGTGGCCCTTTCTGAAACATATTACAGTAAGTTCCATATTCAGCAAAACCCCATTCAGCTATTATAAGACCACTGGGGTGAACTGGCACAAGTGATTGGTATGTTTTCAGTTCTTCTATTAGCATTATCAAAGCCTGTTTGTGGCTGTTGTCAGGAAAATAAATCCACAAACACCAGAGGTTTATGTCCAAAAAGGAGTCAGAAGGGTCCTGTTACTTTATTTGAATAAAGGGAGGCCATGGGGCATTCCCCTGGGGTCTCTCAAATTTTTGGAGGATACAGCCTCCTTTTTATCCTAATTTCCCAGCCGCATTTTGCTATTGGCTGAGGTACTTGAGAGGTACAGACTTCCCAGAACACCTGATACATAAGATTCCCCTCTAATGTATAACCCTTTTAATTTTAATTCTTATGGAATGTATGTTTTTTCCCCATTGTTTCCTTCATCTTTCAGTATCCAATTTAATTTATCAGCAAACCTACAGTTTGTTTGTAAAGGCAAATATCTTTTTTCCATTCATCAATCAGTGGAATCCTTCCCATTCTTTCTTTTATCTCTCAGTGCTAGTTTTATCTACCAGCAGACCCACAGCTTGTTTGTAAAGACAAATTCATCATTCCTCTCACTGTCAAGCCATTCCTAATTTTGTTTTTTTTCTCCTTAGTGTGTATAAAGGTCTTGCTATTATAGAAAATCCAGGAACATGATTTCTCTAGTATCCCAGAGTACTCATGATCATCTGAAGTTCCCTTTTAGTAGTGGGGGCATATATGACTGTTGCCGCTGAAGATGAATAGATCACACGGACACAGGTCGAGGTGTGGTGAAGAGAGAGTTTATTTTTCCTCCCAGGATTTATAGGCTTCTGACCACGGCCAGAGATTGGATGGTCAGGATAACACTTTCTCACTGCACTGGCCATGAGAGATGCCCATCACAAGATGTGTAACAGAAAGAATGTACACATATCTATGTTTACAGTTACTGTCCTGGGAAAGTCCTTAGAAAACCATGTCAGCAAGCTCAGAAGCTGAGTTTTCAGGGCGACATATGACATCTACTTTTCTAATTACAGCTTGGTCTGCTAGTCACCAATTCCCAGGAAATTCACTTTGTTAGAGGGATCTTGGTACTTAGCTGAAGGCAGCTAACGTGTAAACTGCCATTTATTTGTGTAAATGCCTACACTGCAGCAGTATTTGGGACAGCTGCAGTTAAATGTCCCATGTTAGTATTAAGCCTTTGATAATCAATTGTTAAACACCAGCTCCTGTCTGCCTTTTTTTTACTAGCCAAACAGGAGATTTGTTAGCAGAATGCATTCTAAATATAATGCTTTTTGTTCTATTTTTTAAAATTATGTCAAAACAGATTTTAGCAGTGCAATAGATAACACTTTTCATCAAAGCCAGTTAAACAATTTCAATTTTTATTTTTTTAGAACTTAAGTTTAGTTTTCTGCTTCTGTAGGAGTCATCAAAGAGATTTTAAACTCCAGTATTAATTACAAATTTCAAAGGTTGTTTTTCTGTTCCTACAGCTAGATAAGTAATAGGGGTTATCAGAAAGCTATTGAAATGCAGGAATGCGTCAGGCAAGGCCCAAAGTTTAACCAGGCTTAGATGTTTGTTTTCTTTTCCCTGATTTGTTGCAAAAGAATTAGGAGAGGGTTTTTTTTCTCTGTAAAAGGTTTAGGTTTAATTCTGATCCACCCACCCCACCACCACCACCACCTGGAAAGCAGCTCTTTATATTTCCAAAGCTAAGGCAGTTCTCTGTAATGCATTTTTCTCAGGTGGATTAAGTTTAACAGCTCTCACCCATTTTTTAGGGGGGTTGTGCATTTCAGTACTTGGGCTTCTTTTGTGATATTTCCAGCTCATTTATCATGCATGGTTTACACCATTATGCAGGAGTTTTCTCCATGTAGGGATTGGTCTCCTTACCAAATAACCTTTTAGCATAGTTGGAGCCCCTCTCAGCAAAGGTCTTAATACATTAAGATTTACCTCCACAGAGTCTGGTATAGATGCTAACTATGAAGCAGGGAGCACAGTGCCTGTGGAATAGCAGGCCACATAACTTTCTCAGTCTCGCCTGAGAAAGTGGCCTGGGAAATCATAAGGAGGAATTAAAACAATCCTCAGAGATAAAAGACAGCCTTGCAGGTGCTTTTTGTCAGTTTCTTGTTTTCTTGCAAGAGAAGGTCGAGGGGTGGTGTACACCACTGACCAATGATGGTGATGTGTTAGTTCACTAACCAATAAGAGTTTTATTTTTCTGTACTTTCACATATTGGTCTATAAAAAAGATCTGCGGTAATAAACCGGGGAGAAATTCTCCTGTTCAACTTCCAAGAGAGTCTGTGTCGTTCTTCTCGCCGTTCCCAATAGAGCGACAATTTGGGATATCTCCATCTGCATGTTTGTGCATTACCTGCAAACAGGCAGCTTTTGTAACAGCAGCAGAGATGTCATTAGCTGACTGCATAGGGGTTGAGGCAGGTTCCCCTCTCCCCATAATATTTATTCCTCCAACCCAATGGGGTTTGTTAGGAGGGTCTTGTCCAAGGTGCAAAAGGATACTCACACCCCTGTCCTGGTTTAAAGGATAGCTGCCTGCCAAGGAAGGCAGGAACTTCCTTTGGAATGGAAAATGTAGACCCCTTCCCTCCAAATTATTATAACTTTGAAATTACAGGACTTTCAGGCAAATATATGGGAAAAAAGGAATAGCAATTTTTTACTAATATATATGTCTAACAAGACAGACTAACAACAACAGCAGCAACAACAAACAAAACCAGAATCCAAATAACAGCCTTCTCTCGGCTGTCAGGTACTTTTCCCTTTGGTGTAGTTATAGTTGCAACTGGCAGGAGTGCTGTTGGCTCCCAACCGGGCAAGGCAGGTGTGATGATTCCCTAGTGGCTGCAGGGGGCACTGTGGTATGAGCTCAGCCACCATTTGCCTCGTGGTTAACGGTGGGCGAGCTGGCAGGGGAGAGATAGAAGGGGCTTCCTTTACAAACCCGCAAAGGGCAGCTGGTTCTGTTGCCTCTCTGTATAGCAAAATATACTGTAGCAGGAACCTCAGAGGAGCAAGCTGGAATGGCAGAGGCGGGCACACCTGGGGTGACAAACAAAATATAGCAGAAACTCTGCAGCCATAGCAGGAGCTGCAGGGGATCAGGTAGACACAGGGTATCAGGTTAAAGTTTAGCAAAAAACCTGAAACAGTGGCAGAAGACATCGGGGCTGGATAGTGGCAGCCAGGCTTCTGAAAGCAGCCAGGAGACACTCCCTCAGAGAGGACTCAGGGGCTCGGGGTCCCACATTTTCCCCTGAGGCATGCAAGTAGATTATGAAAATCCTTCCCAGTGAGATTGGGTGTTCAATAAGGTCCCAGTTCAACGGCCACTCATATAAGCAAAGCTTCATTCATGGTAGAAGCAGTAAAAGATGAAACTCTGAGGTGAGGCCAAAGTGTCAGGAGGCAACACTGGTAATTGGGTTCTTTTCCCGAGGACTGAGAGTGACGAGATAAACATGAAAATATGTGAAAAGGCTACTCTCAAGGATCAAGCTAAGCTCCTGGCAGCTTCCAGAGTAGTCTATGAACTTATTTCCACTAAGTGGGACTTTGAAACCCAGGCAGGGGACACTATGGATCCAAACATAGGATGGGAGACCCTGATGAATTACCCATTAGGCTGGGTCTACCCTATTTCATTCCGTGGGGATCGTGGCACCCCTGACTCAGAAAACAAAACCCTGAGCGTTGGAAATCCTTCCAAAGGATGAAATTACAACGGTAAAAGCCAAACAAGACACTTTATCTCCTACAAACTCGGTGGAGACGGGAGCCAAGGGCACAACTACAGCGTATACGGGCTCAGATAAAGAACAGGCGGGTGGGCTCATCCCAGCCAGCTGCGGAACTCCCACAAACTGCAGAATCTGTACATGCCTTCCAAAACTCTATCTTGGCAAAGGGCATGGCTCAGCCTGAGGACAGCCCAGTGCAACAGCCACGCAGAGACTTGGGGGCGATTTCAAAATGCAGACAGCAATCTCATGCAGTTGACCCATCTCCCAAGCCGCCAAAAGGGGTTCCGATGGTTCAGACCCGTTGTAAACTTATCTGAGCCCTCTTGGAGCTGCGCAGGTGCCCAAGATGCCGCCGGAGGCAGAAGAGGGAAGAGAAAACCCCTTGCTTGCGCACCAGCAGCCAAGCCCTTTTCTGGCCCTTGGGGGGTGGAGTGGATAAGGGAATGGACAGACCTGTCCCCCCTGGTGTCACACTATATTGGGAACGGCGAAAGTAATGACACGGACTCTCTTGTGAGTTGTACAGGAGAGCAAGTTTTATTATTCCCGATCATCTTTTATAGACAGGCCCGAGAAGGTCTGAGAGGTAAAACTCTCATTGGTCATTATCATAGGGTGGCTTTACCTTTAAGGTAGTTTTGAGAGCTAAGGAAGTTGAAACTGCTGGTGGCTGATGGGAGTCTTTCCTCTTGACCAATTATCGGTCATTTCTGAGAATTGGCAGCAGTTTTGACCATTAGAAAGTAGGATCAACTTGTGAACACCTCCTTAAGATGTAAAGTCAGAGTACTCTGGTTCTCTTTTGTTTCCGGCTTTTGAGAAGGTAACAAGGCTCTGTCGTGGCCTCTTCCTTCCCCCCCCCCCCCCCCTAGGCCGGACAAGGCCGCAGAGGACGAAGGGGGGGGGGAGGAAAAGAAAGCAGAGCTGGTCAGCCTGGCTTAGTTTTCAGTTTCTGCTGCTGGACTGAAACCTGACACCATGAACTCTTGCAGCTTTTCTAAAGCTTTTAATTCTTTTACTACCTGGATAAAACGTACAGATTACTCCTTTTTCCCAGAAAGATAGAGAAAGAGAGAGACAATCAACATGAAGAAGACATCATAAAACCACCAAAAACAGTGAGGAAAAGAGTTAAGTTTTAAATAGGGAAGAGAGAATAAGGAGATGCTTTACAGCTGAAATATCTTTCTGTTAAAGCTATGGAGATGGACAATAGTAGTTTAAAAAGACTCCTTTAATTCATGACAGAGTATTGGGAGGAATAGAGTGTTCAAAGTAGCAAAAGAGAGAGTACTTGTGATACAGTGAGTTGCTGGAACTGGGTAGAGCAAAGATTTTGAAGCTTTGGAGGCAATGAGAAAACTGTTTTCCAGGAAAGCTCACAGAGACAGATGAAGAAGACTTTTGCCTTTGAATGACTTATCCTTAAAATGACATCCCTAAACTCATGGTCCATACACACCTCAGAGTGATGTGAAATGGGAGGAGAAGAACTGATGACAGATTTCAGGGCAGCTGACATCAGAGCAATAGAAAACTATAATAGAAATAGTTTTCTTGTGAGAAACTCCATAAGTTATCAGAAAGAGACTTCTGTTTCTCTACAAAGACTGATGAAAAGACTGTAGCAAGAATTGGTACTGTTTTTAACCACCAAAGTTCTAAAGTTTTTTGTCTCTATGTTGTCATGTGTACAAAGAAATGGTCAAGTAGTGGGAGATAAAAGGGTTTTCTGGAAGTTTATTCTGGTATTCTTATTCTTGTAGTTTGTTAATAAACTTTCTTTATTCCTTTTTAAGTTTTAAGCCTGTTTTGCTCTTGCTCTAATCCATATCTCACAGCAAGAAATAAGTAATTTTTTAGTTACTGGTTTAAAACCACGACAGTCATTAAACCAACACATCACCATCATTGGTCAATTGGGTACACCACCCCTTGACTGTTTCTTGCAAGTAAACAACAAGGATCTAAACAACACCTGCAAAGGTTGTTGTTCTTCTCCAAGGACTGTTTGGATTCCTCCTTATGCTTTCTCAGGCCAGAGTGAGAAGCTTGTGTGACTTGGTTTCACACAGGCTCTATGCTCCCTGCCTGCTTTCAGCATCTATACCCTGGGATGGCACGGGATGGTCCAACCCACCCCGGAACAGCACAGGACCCGGATGGGCACAGCAGCTCCTGCGCCCCACCTGCCAGGGGTGTGCTTTGAGCCACGGCTGCCAGTCAAAGTGACATCAGCAGTGATGACGGCACAGCCAGAGCCCTACACCCCACCTATGCCAACGCGCCCAGGCCAGCCCTCGACAGAGGCATTCCTTTCAGCCTCTGCACCTCCTCTGTACCGCCCACTGATGACGGCGGAACCGCCCAGTACGTCAGAGGCAGGCGTGGTCCTCTCCCTCCGTGCCCAGCCCAGCGCGGGGGGGGGGGGAAGACGGATGGATGGGCGGAGCCGCTGCCCACGCCAGCTACTGTAGCGCTGCTGCCATGGCAACCACCCTCGAAACAAGGAGCAGCCGCGACTGAGCTGACAGCCACTGCAACAATTTGCCAAGCTGAGAAGCAACAGAAACCCCTCATCACTGTCCAGTACCGGCCAGCAGCAGCATTGCAGCAGAGTCAGCTTTGCTCAGAGCCTGCAAAGTCCAGACTGCTCAGCAACACAGCTGCATATCAACAACAACAGCAGCTTGAAGAAGCAACAGTTTTACCACTGCAGATGGCTTCACTTGATGCTACACACAGTCAAAAAGCCTTTGATTACAGCCATGCCAACACACAATTCCTTCAACGTACAAATCCTATGGCAGACATGGACCCGGGGATATGGGACATGTCAATACGAGGTCCAGTATCCCTGGAACTGTTTCAACAAAACAGCCAAGAGGCGAAAATCAAGCAATAGGAAGGAGAAAGCTCACAAGCAGATAATTCAGGCTTGTCATTTAAAGGTGCAAATGCTGAGGACATTATAAAAATCTCAGATGGTCAAGATGTTTCTATGAATACACCCCTGTCTTCTCAAGCTACAGGGTTTAGCACAACTGCTTTAAGTGCCTGGTTTGGCCCTTCATCCATGGGACAGTCAACTCCTCCTCTCGCTCAATCCCATTGGTCACATACTCAAGAGAGTTCCTTTGGAACCCCATTTTTCAAATGAAGGACTGTTTAGGGGACTTTCTTATGGCTTTGGATGGCAGCTCAACCTCTGTAAATAATCCCTATACCCCTCAGCCAGTGTCATCTCATGGTCAACAAGAGCTCCAGCCTCCCACTGGAGTGCCACCTCTGGTGAATCCTTGTACTGCATCCTCCATACTATTCTCCATGCCTTTTAATACAGGACTGCAAATTACCAACAGGATGGACACAGAATTCAGGCAAGAAGGAGGAGCATCTTTGCAAGATTCAAGTAGAGTTCAAGTACCACATCCTCTAGTTGTAAGATATTAATCTAATTTGACAAATTGGGCAGATATCAGGAAAAAAGCACTAAAGGAAGGAAATTTTGACATAGCAGAAGCAGAAATCGTGGCACTGCCAGTGAGATATGGCAGGCAAAATGCAAATCCTAGATGGGAGCCTTTGACTTATGATGTCATGAAGGACTTAATGCAAGCCATAAAAGATAATGGATTAAATTCTCCATATTTCAAACAACTGTTGAGAGGCACATTCAACAATTATGACTTGGTACCTTATGACTAGATACATTGCCTCCATAATCCTGACAGACTCGCAGTACATACTATGGGATGTGAAGTGGCACAGAGCTCTCATGCAATTGAGAAACATTTGTGCTGGAGGCCCAAATGCAGCCCTCACATTGGCTCATCTAGCAGGAGATGACCCTCATGACAGACCTGATGATCAGGCTGCAGATTTGCCTCGAGATGTGATTGCAGATATCAAGGAAGCAGCACAGAGAGCAATTCTGCAAATCCAGCCAGCTGGAACCCCAAATGGTATTTATACAAAAATAAAACAAGGTACCTCTGAGCCCTTCACCTCATTCATCGATCATCTCACACAAGCAGTGGAAAGACAATGCAGTGATGAAGCAGCAAAACCACTTCAGATTCAAAGTCTCACTTTTGCAAATGCCAATGCAAAGTGCAAGTGCATCATCAGCACCTTGCCTGATCCACAGCCAACCTTGCCTCAGATGATAAAAGCCTGCAGCGAGGTAGGCATGCCTCAGCACATTACAGCAATTCAAACAAATGTCTTGGTAGACAGATTCAGCAAACTCCTCAAAGCACAAGATGGGAGACTTGCAAGAACTCTTGCAGCACTCAATGTAACTCCTCAACAAAGCAATTCTTCACAAGTCATGGCAACAGAATTATACAAGAAGCCAGTTTTCAAGTGTGGGAAACATGGATATATAGAAAAGAATTGCCCAGAGTCTTCAGGAAATGCGAAAGCACAAGGTCTTTACCCAAGATGCAGAAGAGGAAGACATTATGCAAGTCAATGTTACTCTAAAATACATGTGGATGGAAAACTCCTACCCCTTCCGGGAAACAGGAAGAAGAGCGCACAAGTAATGGCGGTGACTCAGCAGTCCACGACCCCTCAAGGAACACAGTCTGCGGGGAACCCCAGTCAAACTCCATCTGCAGAACCATCTACAACTTCCCAAGCAACCCAGAATTGTTAACCCTAGGAGCACAATATGAATTGGCAGCTTCCAAATTAATACACTTTATGAATGAGAATCATGCAGTGTTTCCCACGGGTGTCACTGGAACATCATGGAAGAAGCAAGAATTTTTAATTATAAGCAAGGACAGAAACAGTACTCTACAGCTCATTGTCTAACCCTCAGCCATCTCAATGAATTGTGATGAGGAGTTAACAGTTTTAGCCCAGACATTGCATTCTCCGTTGATCATTCCAAAGAATACACCAATAGCCAAGGCCATTGCTTTGCCCTCAAACAGGGCACGAAAAATAAAAGTGGATTTTTGATGGGGGTCACTACAGCACTCACCACCTTGAGATTGACTTGAAAGACAGACAATCTTGTCTGGATAAACTGGTAGCCCCTGACACAGAAGAAATTGAGTGTGTTCAAAAAACTGGTGAAGGAACAATTGTAGAAAGATCACATGAAGCTGAAAAATAGTCCCTTGAATTCTCCAGCATTTTGTCATCCACAAGAAAACCTCCAACTCATGGAGATTGTTTCACTTCAGCTTGGACTGCTCACTCTCCTAATGATTCCAAGAGATTGATTGCTTGTGATCATTGATCTGAAAGATTGTTTCTTCAGCATTCCATTTCATCCAAGAGATGCAAGAGGCTCCTGACAGTGTGATTGCAGAAGTTCAAAATGCAGAATGGGAAATTTGCACATCAAAGATTCAACAAACCTCACCATGGAAATACCTGGGATAGTTGATCACAGAGCAAACAATCAAACTGCAAAAGATACAAGTTACGACACCGGTCCACAATCTGCCAGACTTGCAGAGACTCTTGGGAGAGATCAATTGGATAAGGCCAATTCTGGGAATCACTAATGATGAACCTCCACCACATTTCGACCTACTGAGAGGAGAAAGCAACATTAAATCTCCCAGAACCCTCATGCCTGAGGCTCAAAAAGCCCTTGAGAGAGTCACTGAATCCCCTCAGCAGAGATAAACGCATCGTTATACAATGTCACAACCATTCTTTCTTGCAGTGTTGGGAGAAAACATGCAACTGTATGGTCTCATATTTCAATGGGACACTTCAAAGAAAATTTCTTTGTTAATAGTAGAATTAATTTTTTTCCTATAGGTCCTCCAGAAACAATTTTCACAACAATAGAAATGATAGTACAAATCATATTTAAGGCGAAAATGAGATGGTTGACAATAACAGGTGAAAATTTTGTAACGATTTATCTGCCTTTGCAAAAAGGGTCATTTTAATTAGGCAATGCAAAAATCAGAGGCATTGCAAATTGCATTGCTGGCTAAACCGCAAGTTGTTGCAGTCACAATTAAGCTTCAGAGAGAAGCCCATGTTGAATGAAGTGCCTTCAAAATAAATTAGAATGCTTATGGATATTGGATAATGGATTACATATAGATATTGCATTTTTGATAATATCTGCTGGTTTTGCTTTTTATAAATAACATGAAAAATTATGATTGTCATTCATATTAAGTATTTTAAAAGCTTTTTACTTTGTTTCAGTTTTGTTGTTGATGCAGGAATGTTTTGAAAATGTTATCTTCTTTATACATTTGCTGCTAATGTGTCATTGTATAATATAAATTTGCAGATTTTGTATGGTAAGTATTGATCATAAGGTATTATTACTGTAATTACAGCCAGTTTCTCATATGTTCTATTATTTTATTCTCTAACTGTAAAATGCATTTTTTTGAGCAGATTGCATAGTTAACCCTGTGCAGGTTTCTTTCATTCTCCTTTCATTCTTTAACCTTTTCCTTTATTTGAACAAGTTTGTTACGGATTTAATCCAATGCAGTTTTATGATTTTTCAATACTCCCAAAGTTAATCTTTAAAGAGACCCAAATAATAGGTGTTTGATTAAATTCTAATTGTTAAGAGTTTTCTTTAGAAAAGTAAGCTAGGAACATCCTTCCAATTTGAAGCCCAGGCCCTGGTCAGGCCTTGACTTTATCTGGATGGAAAATTTACCAACAGACCCAGAGGTTTTCTGCATGAAAACAATATTCAAGTTGGTTTGACTTGGCAATTTGACCTTATTAATATGGCAGCTGGATTGATCTTTAAAGTGAGCTTGGAAAATTGTTATCCGGATAATAATTTTCCAATTCATCACTGATTTATCAGCTGTTGCAGACTCTGGGATGATAGTACATCTAGTACATTTAGTAATTAACGATCTTATAATTTCTCATATTTTATCAATTATGTATCTTCTTAAAAATTCTTAATTGCTGTAAGTTTGTTATTTGCTATATGTATTATTTTACTTTAATTTTTTTCATGTTTATAATGAGAAAATGGATATTTTATCTTTAAAAACAAAAAAGGGGGAGAGGCAGAGGCTATGCCTCAAAAGCGGAAAAATCTTATATATTTTAAATTTTCTGAACAGTTCTTTCTGAACACTTCTTTTACAGAACTAACTCCACCAATTATCAGATATTTTTCTAACAGTACTCAGGAGAAGTTGGGGGAAGACCCTTTGGTTCTGATCAAAAATCCAGAAATAGGACAGATTGAAGGTCCATTTCAGTTAATAACCTGGGGGAAAGGGTATGTTTGTGTCTCCACAGGTTCAAGGCAGAGGTAGCTTCCTAGCGAAGAATGTGAAAACTTATCAACCACAGAAACAAGTGGACAACCCCAGGAGCAGAGAGGCGAGCACGCAGACGTGAACTGCATCGAAATCGCAGTTGACAATGAACATCTTTCATCCCATATGCAGAAGCAGTGAACTTTGGGTTTCATGTAAAAAGTGTAGGAAATTGTTAATATTGTAATGCCTCGTTTGTAAAAGCGTGGTGTGAATTGTGTCAAGATTCAGAATCTTGCACAAGAGATAAAGCCATTGAACATGGAGCTAAATCGCGGGTTACCCTTGGGCCTTATCACTTTGTTGATCACTTTAAGTGATGCGATCTTGCCCATGAGTCAACCAAAAGAAAATGTTTGCGTGACTCTGGCCAATGCATCGGGCCTAGACACCATCTGCTTGACTCACTCAAGTCCACAAAAGCCATTCTCAACTTGTTTGGTGGGCTTGCCAGTAGGTGAATGGCCCATTCCAATAAATATCCCTCCAAAAGCTTTCACGATTCATTTGAAATCCTACTGATGGATGGGGCCTCTAGACCAAATTTCTCCCTGAGGCACCCTGTGAGCCTCAAGAATAGAAATTCTTGGCTCAGTGAGAATGGATTTTTGTATAATATTAATTTTTTCTGTGCCAAAGCAAAACAAAGATAAAATTACAGATGTCACTCCAAATCATGCTTTATACAAGGACGCATCATCTTGGTGTAACTTCACCTCAGTTTTAGTCATACCACCCAACCATGTTCCATTGCAATTACCAAAAGGGGATTTCCTTATTTGTGGAGATAGAGTTTGGCCCACCATTCCATCAAATGTTAATGGTGGTCCATGCAGCATTGGAAAACTCTCTCTGCTGACCCCCAACATAAAAATGATAAAAGAAAGAAGTCACAGAGGGAAGAGGTTTGTCGATCAACACACACCTGATTGCAATGATGAGTTTTATTCATGGAATTTTGGACGGAGAGTCATAGCAGCTCTCCTTTCACCTTAAGTAGCTTCAGCAGAAGCCTTGAAGCAATTGGACAGATTAGGCTGCTGGTTAAGCAAACAATCTCATTCCACATCTCTCGCTTTGAGTGATTTGTTAACTGACGTTCAAAGCATGAGACACGCCACTCTGCAAAACAGAGCAGCAATCGGTTTTCTCTTGTTAACACATAGACATGGGTGTGGAAAAAGAGGGAATGGCCAAACTTGAAGTTGAAAAGGGGTCATGGTTGGATGGTTTGTTTGGATGATTGAGCTTTGCACCATCGTGGAGGGAACTTACAAGGATAAGTATATTCATATTGATTGTTATCGTAATCCACCTGGTGTTTGTACCTTGTCTGCTTCATTTGATCTGACAGATGATAGACAAAGCTGCTAAGGAAGTGCTCTTGGTTCAAACAAGAGGGGGAGATGTTGGGTCAGAGGTACAGAATGTGTGCCCTTATCTGTGATGCCTGGCTCTGACACCCAAGAGAGCACTGAGTTTCACATAACACCATGGAGACAGCTTTTAAAGTTAAGTAGAGAAACTGGAAATGTGAGTGTGTAAATTAGAGAGTTTTCCTAAGTCATTGGGTGAGAAAGTTAAAGGTTTAAGCTATTTTAGAAAGCAAGAGACAAGATGGAAGACTTAGGGCATTGTCCCTTTCTCCTTCTTCCTTCTTCTTCCTTCTTCTTCCTTCTTCATCTTCTTCTTCTAAGGGTTTTTGGATAATAATGAGTGATTAGATAGAAAATGCCGCAGTGCAGCACACAGGTGTTGGGTCATTGGGTCACTAAGAAAAATAATTTACTTGGCATTTGTTAATTGGACAAATATACATATAAAAGACCTTGAAGAGGTTCTTTGTTAGCCATTTTGCACCTCTCTATCTTAGTGTATATAGCTCCTTGTACTCTGTATATATGTAATATAAATAAGAAAAGAATAAACAACCAATTCCGAACAAGAGAAAACAGCCTCTCTCTCATCACTCTCAGTCCTGGGGAAAAGAACTCAACTACCAGTGTCGCATCCCAACAGCAGTGAATTCTTCCCACAGCAACTTCAGACTTCCCGTCTCCCCTCCGATCCAAGAGCCAGAGAGAGCTCGGAGCTGAGCCCAACCCCTGACCCCCCATCCAAAATCTCACGGTAACTCTGCCCTTCCCAAGAGAAAGGCCCCCAGCTAAGAGAGTAGCCAGCACCCTTCCCCCTCCTCGCCCTCCCAGCCACATCTTTTTTTCTCTTAAGTACCAGTCATTATCATATCTTAGGGAACAAATGGGGGAAAATTCCCTGAGAGAAAGAAAAGAAACAGAAAAGGAAAACATTCCAACCTCCAAGAGCTCTCCATGTTCTTCTGTTCTTGCTGCACTGCTGACTGCAGAGGATACTGACTTTCGGGTTCAGCAGATCTGCTGGTCACCAAAAGGATGTGAGACTTACTTCAAATTAGGTTATTTGCTACTGGTATTCCTTTGTGTGTTCTGAATGTTATCTCTAGGTCTAATGAGAGATATGGGAAATGCTGGGGTGGGGGGTGTCAGCCTGAGATTGAATCTAACCCACTGCAAAGTCCTTACTGGTGGCCATAAAGAAGCATTGCTGCTTCTCTAAAAATCTTGGGCTGTAGCAATGACATATGTACGTGATAGTTTCTGGCTCTGTAGAGGAGGAGCCAGATGCTTCTTTACTTTCTGAAGTGATGGATTTATTTTAAGCTGATATGCAAAGTTACTGTGAAAGCAGCAGGTGTGCAGAAAATGCTAAAAAGGTCACAAGTTCTGTTTGGCACTCCATGCTTCACCTTGTCTCATTTGGAATTGCTAATTCTGGGAGATGCTCTCATCGGTGGAGAATAGGTCCTTTCAGAACACTGTGATAGTCTTCAGTCATTGCACTGAATACAAGTAGAGCAGACGTGTTCTGGCTTTGACTGTTGAATCAAGCACTCTCAGCCCTCGCTAGCCCTCCTTCCTGTCATGACATTTAGCTGGGCTTATCTTTTCTGTGCTGCATGTTGAAAGGCATATGCTGGGTTTGTGCATAGGCTGGAATACTTTCTTAAGTGTGTATTGAAAGCACAGACTTCAGAATTGTCCAGAGATGGAAATATATCATGAAGATGAAAAGCATGGTTTTGTTTTTCCAAAAATATGCTCTGGGCGATCAGTCCATCAGGGACTTCCCACTCCTCTGTTCTTATGCTCCTTCTTGCTCCTCCTGCTCCTCTCACATGTCCGGAAAACAAAGGAGGGCTCTGAGTCATCATCACTGCTGTTTATTCTTAGGCCCTAGCCATATCTGTGTATCATCATACATTACAGGGTTCCTGGAGGGCTCCTTCAGGGCCCTTTCCACCCTGATATGCTCTTGTTCTCCTGACTGAAACATGTCTTGGGTACATGGGGACACATGGCTGTGCTTAATGTTTATAAGCATCTTTTAGCTGGATGTTTCTCAGTAGTCTTCTGTGAGGTGCCAGAGCTGCACACCACAGTTTCCAGCAGTTTTTGAAGTGCTGAGATGTCTTCATAAAGAACCCCATAGAGCAATGTGTTTCAGCTCGTTCATCTGCTTCACATGAGACTGAGCCCTGTTTCAGTGTACAACACAGTCTAAGACTGATGAGTTTGTCAGGCATCTCCTGGAACCTGCTTTGTCTTCATGGCCTGCTTTGTTGCTAGTGCCTCTACCAGCTTTTGTTTTCTATTTTAAAGAAGCTGCAGAATTTTTTCCCATGCACAGATTCCCTTTATCCTTATAGTATTTCCTTCACTGTGGGTCTTTGTCCAACTTGAGCAAAATTGATGTACCCAGTGGACAGGTATGAACATCCCATTTCTAGTTCTGTGTGCCTGTCTGCATATGGTATTGCTGCCTGTTGGTTGAACATTTCTGTAGAGGAGGTAGACTTTGAACAACTAGCTGCATGGCAGGTAGATGCTGCAGATTAGACTCTGTGCTAATTAAGCACATACAGCCAAATGGTTGTTTGATCATTGGCTGACTTGACACAGAGACCTCAAGCATAGCTGACTGATGATCCAGTGCAGCCTGCTGTATTAGATGGGAAGAGATTATAAAAACCAAAGAGAAAATTAGGAGGGTTCTCATCTGTGGTCAAGGATCATCTTCAGCAAGATTGAATTAACGATAAAATGTCTCTTCACTGTGGTGGATGAAAGGAGGATGAATCTGTTGTCTGAAAGGTGGTACTAAGCATATTCCACTTTAAAAAACCCCGATGACTATGCTTTTAACAGCCAGGTGGATTAGCTACTGGATCAGCTGGCATGGGATGCTTTTCCAATCTCAGTCTTCAAGTATAGTTTTGTTATCTTTCCAGGAGCGTGTTTCTGTTTCTTCATGTATACTGCCTCACAGAATAAACTGCTCTAGGGTTTTAATCCTGCATTAGAGGCTTCTTGCTCCTTTGAGTCAAACAGAAACAATATAAGACCCCCAAAGCCATATAATTATGTCTCCCTGACCTAGGCATTGTGAACTTGGGCTATGCAATTCCTTGTGTTTTTTCATTTCAACTCTCTCTAGCAGCTCCCAATGATTGGGACATTATCTGCTGCATCACACATTTTAGCAGTCCAGTTTCTTCCCTCTCTCAGGATCTCCTGATTCCATGGCACACAAGATCCTAAGATGTAGATAATATTTTAACAGAAGGTGGACATGATATGCTATGAATGCACTCAAGAGAGTGATATGGTTCAATCAGAGAAAAGTTTTATTAATTACAGCAAGCAAGCAATAAGCAAAAGATCAGCTCTGGGCGACAGGGGAGCAGGGGAGTTCCCTCTCCGCGAAACTGCCGTGCCGTCAGTTTCCGTATTCCCCCTTTTAAGCTATTCAGCTTCCGGGTTACGTGTCCTTTCTCGGGTGTCTCTGCGCATGTGTCTCTGGTTGTTAGGGGGTCTTTTTCTGCCTTCTGGTGGTCGCGGGATGAAGTTCAAGAGTCTTCCTCAGTCCTCTCCCTTTGACCTTTTCTCACTGTTTTCTTTTAAGGCTTATCTCGGTTACTTTCTGGAATTCAAGAAAGCTCGCAAGGGCATTAGTAATTTATGCAACCGTCAGTAGCAGCCTTCAACCTCATCCTGATTCCACAAAGCATAGCTTTGCAAAGCATCGTATCTTATATGTTTAGGCGAACAAAAGGGTCTCTACTTACACAATCATCACATGATATATTAGTAAAGGCCTGTCTGCACAAACCAGCCTTTGGTATAAGTCGTGATATTAAAGGCTAAAGTCCTTGAAACTTTCTTGCAGGAGAGAGAATAAAGCAAAACAATATCCTTGTGTATGAGAGAAAATATGTAAACCTGTGTGTATTAGCCAATAGTAACTTGCTTAGCCCGCGGACCCTGTAAAACCCTATAAAAGGTGTGCTAAAGATAGAAATAAACGGCCTTCACTTTTACTTCTGTGAAGACTCGTGAATAGCCTGAGCGGTTTCTCAATATCTGACACTCTGAACTGGGACCCTGTGGGCAGGGGGCTTCGGCAGGTCCATGCGCGGTGGGACGCGGACTCGGACCAAGGCTGGTGGAGTGGATCTGTGCGCGGATAGACGCGGTCTCGGATTGGTACCGGGTAGGCTCTCCCGTGTGCGGTGGGACGCAGTCTCAAGCAGCTGGGGGAAACAGGGACGGAGGAGTAAGAGAGGGGTCGTGCCCCTCCCCCCACCGTGCGCCGCCAGCATGGAGGTTGAATTTGCAGCGGCGAAAAAACTGCTTCTGAGTATTATTGTTATAAATGCAAAGGCAATTTTGGGATAAAATCAAAGAGAAATTTATTAATAAACAATAATAAGTAAAACAGCGATAAAAACCCACAATAAAAAGATCAGCGCAGCGCCGGGTGGACAGGGGTCTACACCAGAGGTATAGGTTTCCCAAATCCACGTCTGAGCGTCCTCAGGATTGGGGTTTTATAGGATTTTTAAGTCCTCAGGCCAAAATTCCAAGCAGGTTCCATTCACCAAGTGTCCTTGATTGTCCAGTGAATGGATTTCCTGGCATAGAATAAAGACATTAACTAGTGTCCGGCCAGAATCTCCTCATATGTAAAGGAGATTCTGTGTGTGTTGCAATGTTAGGTTTTTCATGGCAGGGTGGTGGAATCCGGGCTGGTGCCGATGGGTATCTCGGCCGGGTTTTCCCTTTTGTCTCCCCTGATTGCTTTTTCAACACAGAGATGTTCAGGTCTGGCGAAGTCTTTCTTTTGGAACTTGTCTTTTTCACTGATCAGTTTCTTTACCCACTGGAATCTGCAGGGCGTTGCTTGGGTCCGGAGGTAGATAATTTCCCGAGCCAGCCCCATTGTCTTTCTGATGGTCCGTGTCCTGTCTGTTTGTTTGAGTTGATGGGCCGGCCTGGGTTCGTTATCTTGGGCGTTGCTGGCAATCAGCAACTTCTTGGAGAAAAGCCTCGTCCTACTCTGAGGAGAGGCTTTTCTATACTTTATATTTCTATGTTCTTGCAAAACATATTTGTCTTATATACACTTCGAATTTTTAATACAACAATAATTTATTACAGTCCCCCACTTAATAATTTATTATATTTAAAAATTCGTTATTTTCACATTTTCTTTTGAAGGAAAGTATCTTTTTCTTACTCTTTTTCATCATTTTTCTTTTGTTACCTAATTGTCAATTTCAGTTGACAGCATGTGTTCGTTTTCAAATTTTTCTAAGGCTTTTAATGCCTTATCACTCTCTTTCTCTTCTTCTAAAATTAGTAATTTAGAGAGAAGGGCAGTTTTATCTTGTGCCTTTTCCGGGTCTATTGGGAGGGCGGCAATTTGCATTCCTTGCACTACAGATTGTATTAACCTAATCAGACAAGGAATTAAACAAGGCAAAAAGATGATTCCGGCAATTGAACATCCTATAAAGAATACTAGCTTTTTCCACCAAGCCCCTTGCCCAAAAATCTGGTCCCACCAAGAGGCTTGTAGAATGGAATTCCATTTTTGAACTGGCACATGTGCCACTTTCTTGATTTCTGCAGCTAGTCTCTTTATAGTTTCGCCATAATCATCTATTTCCATGCAACACTCCGATTCATTAAATCTTCCGCACACCCCTCCCTCCTCAGCTAGCAAGTAGTCGAGAGCCAGTCTGTTTTGGTAAACAAAGGCCCTCATTTGAGAATGTTGCCTTGCTAGGAGTTCCAGGGCTTCTGAGGTGTGATTTGAAACTACTTCCATTACCGCTTGCAGTCTGATGAGCCGATTGAGGAGGTAAATGGGGGTTCTATAACCCCAACTGCCATCATTTGCCCAAGTGGCTGGACCATAGTATTGTATGATTCTCTCGGCTGGCCATTCCTCCTCTTTCTATTTCTGGCTCCCTCCTGCTATCGGTAATATCTTTTTTAGGTCCCTCTTTTGTCGAGCTAAGGTTTCAAAGAGGGGAGCCCCTAGAGACTTACTTTCACCTTTCGGTAGTGTAAAGAAAAATGGCCGAATTAGTCCGAGTGTGCATGACCCTTTCCACTTCCGAGGTAATTCACTGTATGCCTTTTTCTCGCATATCCAGTAAATTCTATCGGGAGCTTCCCAGTTTTTATTAGTTTTTGCCGGATCCTCCCAATAATCCCTCAGGCCTATGAAAGTATGGAAGGGATTGGCCCCTAGTTTCTTGTTCCAACACAGTCCAATAGTTTCTATCCATTCGCAGTTATTTTCCCGATAGGAGATCCAATATCCTTCGGGTGATTCCGGGTGCCAGATTTTTGTTTTCTTTTCTGAGTTTACCGTGAGGGTATTCACACACGGAGTGTATCCTACCAGATCGGTAAACTCTTTTCCCTCCCGGCTAATGCAAAAAGTTCCAATTATTCGATCATCTATGACCCATCCCTCTGGCCTCCAGGTTGTTTTCGAAAATTTTAATTCTGTCCCTTTTAATATCTGTTCCGGGGTCAATCCCTCTCCTTTCCATGGCCATCTCTCGGCTGATTTTAAGCCACCGCATATCCAGCAGTTGGATATACCTAATTCGGTGGCTATTTCCTGCATTAAATCAACAAATAGGTTTTGGTCGGGGCTGGGTAATTTCCAATTGTCGTATTGTTTTTCTAATAGTTCATATTGTTCACTGAGAGAGTTTAACCTCTCTTGCTCCAGCCTTTTCTTTTTATTTTCCATTTCTTGTCGTTTTATGTCTATGGCTATTTGTTTTATTTTACTTTCTGGGTCCAATCCTTCTTCATCTTTTGAAAAACAGAACACTGGGTCAAATTGAAGACACGAGTTCTCGTCATCTGACTTCAATAGTTCCAAAATTATGGGTTCATTATTGAATGTCAGCTTTGCCTCGTGTTTCACATTTTTCCCTTCCCAGTACAATTTTCCCCCCATCATGCATGGTTTTAAGTTTGCTTTATTGTAGCATGTAGGGTTAACTCGGTGGTAAGCCAAAAATGTCGAGTGTTTCTTTCCCCCAATCCAGACAGTTTTATTACACTGTCCACAGACCTCGATTGGGGGAATTCCCTTTATTTCTCTTTTGTTCCGGAAGTGGGTCATTGCAACCCCTATTTCTTCCAAGTTCCGAATGGGTTTTTCCTTGATACTTGCTCTCGAATTCGAGCACCAGATTTTCTCTTTTGATTTACACAATTTGAACTGAGTGCCGTTTAACCAACAAATACCCGCGTGTAGTTCTGAAGGGCACTCGGTCAAGCGCTCGATTTTTGTGGCAGTCTGACACTGCTCACACTTCCCCTGGGGACCCTCCCCTGGGGGTACCTCGGGCTCTATTCCCTTGATCGAGCACATGACTAGGCTCAGGGACATCAGGATTCCCCACAATTGCATCCCTCTGCCACTCCCTCTGCCCGTACAAAAGTATACGGCGGGGATAACCATCTTCTCGGCAGCAAGGACTGTCTTCAGGGGCCCTTGATGTCCTGATGGCGAACCTCCGCTTAAAGGTTGCCCACCGAGACGCTTTAACCGGTTCAAATCTGCACGGTACTTTCACGGTCCTACGGCACTCAATTTCCAAGGGTTCTGCTTTGCAATCAAGCTGACCCCCTAATCCTTTTTGATAAAACAGGAACCACTCCGGAGAGTCAAGTTCCAAAAGGCCCGCTCGAGTTGCAAGTATCAGGAATCTGTTGGTCTGGTCTAATTCTCTCTCGTGGCACCTAGTGCACAATCCCCTCGGTTTATAACCTCTTATGCAATGAGCTACCCAAATCTGCTTACAATAAGCACACTTAAAATGTATAAACGGAAAACAATAACAATCGCGGATATTGCAACTTATCCTTTCGCTATTGTTCATTTGTGGTGCCTTCGGAGCTTGATTTTCAAATCTCCTGGCGGGGTGGTGATCTCCCACTCGGGGGCTTTGCAATCGGGAACTTTCTTTGTTCGAGAAAAGTGAGTCCAACCTTTCTCGGCCGTTCGTACAGCGGTGTCCCTGGTCAGGAGAACGAGGAACGGGCCTTCCCAATGAGGGCTGAGGGGAAGTTCCCTCCACACTTTGATCAATACTTTGTCGCCCGGCTGGATTTTGTGAATTGGAAATCCCAATGACGTGCTTTGGGGAATCAATCCTTTCTTCCGGAGTTCCTGTAGATTTTTATTTACAGAAATGAGATAAGGTTGTAATTGCACATCCTCTATTTGGGGATGTGACACCGGCATCCCATGCCTATATGGCATTCCATATAGCATTTCAAAAGGGGACAAACCGGTTTCGGAATGAGGCATGGTCCTGATGTTTAATAAAGCCAAAGGAAGACATCGGACCCAAGTCATTTTTGTCTCAATTATTAATTTGGACAATTGTGATTTTAATGTTTGATTCATCCTTTCTACCTGCCCCGAGCTTTGAGGATACCAGGGAGTGTGATATTGCCATCTGATTCCCAATGCTTCTGACAGTTGTTTAATGATTTTGGAGGTAAAGTGAGTACCTTGATCTGAATCGATATGGTCTACTATCCCATATCTAGGAATTATTTCTTCCAGTAGAATTTTAGACACAGTTTGGGCTGTAGCCTTTGCTCTGGGAAATGCTTCGACCCAATGTGTCAGTTTATCTACTATCACTAGTAAATATTTATTTCTCCTAATCTTTGGTAATTCCGTGAAATCCACCTGGACTCTTTCGAATGGCCTATATGAAAGTGGTCGGCCACCCCAATTTGTTTGTTTTGAATTTGAGCGGTTTACTTTCTGGCATATCACACACCCCTGTACCTCTTGTTTGGCAAGTTCAAAGATTCCTTTACATCCGAAAAATTTTAAAAATTGTTCAGCCAGTGCTCTGGTTCCCCAGTGGGTTTGTTCATGCAATCTCCGGAGTATTCCTCTCGCTATACTTTTTGGAACTAGCTCCCTCCCGTCTGGCAACCACCATTTATTTTCTTTGAAATATCCACCTACCTTCTTGAAGTCTTCTCGCTCCTTCTCCGAAGGAAGCACGGATACTTCTGGGGGTTCCTCGGGACTGATCTCAGGAATACTTACCGCTAGTAACGCAGCTCGTTTCGCCTCTTTGTCAGCTAAATTGTTTCCCCTGGTGTGAAACTGCCACCCAGTTTGGTGTCCTTTTACATGGACTACCGATATCTCCTGGGGCTCCCTGACAGCTTCTAAAATTTGTTTGATTATCTCTCCATGTATTAATCCTTTTCCCTTAGTATTTATTAAACCTCTTTCTTCCCATATTTTTCCGAAAGTATGCACTACCCCAAATGCATACCTTGAATCCGTGAAAATCGTTCCCCTTTTTCCCTTCAGGCCTTTGAGGGCTCTTAAGAGCGCAAATAGTTCACAGGCTTGAGCCGACCAGCATGCCTGCAAGGGACCTGATTCTATGATTTGTCCGGTCATACCATTTATGATGGCATAACCTGACTTTCTTTTTCCTTCTACCATTTTTGATGAACCATCAATGAACCATTTCTCCCCCCCTTCTAACTCTTGATCTTCCAGGTCCGGTCTTACCTTAGTTTGCAATTCCACCGCTTCAATGCAATTATGCAATAGCTCACCTGTTGGTTCCCCAAACAAAAACTGCACCGGGTTTTGGGCAGTAGTTGTTCTTAACTCGAGGCCTGGTGAACTGATTAGCATGGCTTCGTATTTCAGAAGTCTTGAATCAGTTAGCCATTTCTCGGCTTTTTGTTGTAAGATATTTCTTACATCGTGTGGGGTGTAGACTGTTAAAGAGGCTCCAAAAGTTATCTTTTTTGCTTCCCCAACTAACAGAGCTACTGCAACAATTGCTTGCAAGCAAGTAGGCCACCCTCGACTGACTGGATCTAGGATTTTTGATAAAAATCCTACGGGCTTTTTCTTTTCTGCCCACTCCTGGGTCAGAACTCCTTGGGCTGTTTGTCCACTTACATCGACAAATAGCTGGAATTCTTTGCTTGTGTCTGGCAAGGTTAGAACAGGGGCAGTTATGAGTGCAGTTTTCAATTCCTGAAACTTGCTTTCATCCTGAGTGGTCCATTTCAATCTATCCGTGTTTAATCTTTCATACAAAAATTTTACTTTTTCGCTGTATCTTTCAATCCACTGTCTGCAATATCCCAGGAGCTCTAAAAATTGCCTGATTTGTCTTTTTGTTTTTGGGGCTGGGAGCACGAGAATCCCAGCCACTCTGTCAGGGTCTAACCTCTTTTTTCCCTGAGAAATCCAATGTCCCAGATATTTTACCTCGGGCTCTGTAAACTGCAGTTTGGATTTTGATACTTTCAAACTCTTTTTTCCCAAAAAATTCAACAACGAAATTGTACTCTTTCTGACCTGTTCTTCCATGGTTCCGGCAATTAATAAATCATCTACGTATTGTAAGAGCTTTGTCCCTTCCTCTGGAATGAATTCAGTAAGTAATTGTTCCAATGCTTGTCCGAATAAATTTGGTGATTCTACAAACTCCTGGGGGAGGACCGTCCACCTTAACTGTTGATTTCTATTCGTGTCCGGATCCTCCCACTGAAAGGCAAAGAAATTCCTACTCCCTTCATCCAAAGGACAAGTCCAGAATGCGTCTTTTAGATCAATTACACTGTACCATACATCCTCGGGTGAGAGTCTGTTAAGTAAAGTATAAGGATTTGCCACCACCGGAAACCTGGTTCGGGTTCTAGCATTTACTGCCCTGAGATCCTGAACCAGTCGGAAGCTCCCATCCGCTTTCTTTACTGCCAGGATGGGGGTGTTATGTTGGGACATGCAGGGTTCGAGGGTACCCCCTCTGAGGAGGTCATCGATTACTAATTTCAAACCCCTTCTCCCTTCTATCGGGATGGGATATTGTTTGATCCTTATCGGATCCTCTGGGTTTTCTATTTCAATTTTGATGGGGGTAATATCTAATTTCCCCACCTCCCCTTTCGAATGCCATACTTTGGGATCAATCTCCCTTTCATCTCTTGGAATTAAATGGAATATCTTTATTACTAATTCAGAATTCTTTACAACAATGTTTATACCCAACGCGACAATCATATCTCTTCCTAATAAATTGTAATCAGCTTCTTCTACTAATAATAAATTTCCTAGGCATATTTTATTTTGAGATTCGATTTCCACATCTTTTATTACAGAAACTTTGAAAGGATCTCCCTTTGCACCGATTACCACTACTTTTTCTTTACTTGCTACGCATCCCCTGGGTAATTTTTGCAGGGTGCTTCTCTCAGCTCCCGTGTCAACCAAAAATTCTATTTCTTCGCGATGGGGACCTACTTTTAACTTTATCAAGGGCTCTTTAGCTGTTATCGTCCCCATCTGAAAAAGCCCAAGACTCCCCTAATCTTCTTGAAATACTTGTTCATCTTTTAATCTCTGGCGGCAGGTCCGTTGGAAGTGTCCTACTTTCTTACAGTAGAAACATTCTGGGGGATCTTTCCGCGGGGCGGAGCCATCCTTCTGCGGCTCCTGCGGCTTTTTCGGCGCTGTTTTAAACTTGCCGTGCACCTGTTCTTGTTTCTGAGCCTCTTTTACTGCGGCCACTAGTATTTTGGCCTGGAGTTTCTGTTTCTCATCCTCTCTCCTCATGTAAATCTTTTGAGCTTCCCTTAGAAGCTCTTGGAGACTTTTCTCTTGCCACCCTTCAATCTTTTCTAGTTTCTTTCTAATATCCTCCCATGATTTTGCCACAAATTGGGTTTTGAGTAACACTTCTCTCACCGGAGAGCTAGGGTCAGTCCCAGAGTAAATCTGCAGACTTCGTCGCAATCTCTCCAACCACTCGGTGGGGGATTCCTCCTTCCCCTGGCATTCCCCAAACACCTTACTAATATTTTGGCCCCGGGGAACCGCTTCCCTTATTCCTTGCACAATTATATTCCTCAAATCATTCATACTCCTCCTGCCATCCTCTGTTTGGGCGCTCCAACTCGGGCTTACGCTCGGCCATTTCTGATCGCCTGGCGTTCCCTGAGGGTTTCGCCGCTCCCAGTCTCTGATACCAGCCTGTTTAATCATTTCTCTTTCCTCTTGACTAAACAGGGATCTCAGGATAGCCATGAGATCCTCATATGTATAAATACTACTACCCAAAAATTCATCCAATCTCTCCGCTACTCTAAACGGATCATCTAACAATCGTCCCATCTCTTTCTTAAACGCTCGCACATCCCCTGAATTTAGGGGTACATTCACAAACCCAATCACTCCCGGAGCAGTAGGCACTTCCCTGAGAGGGAACATTCTGTGCCTACTCTCATTCTCTTCTCATTCTTCACTCATCTGCCTAGACTTAAAACGAGTCCTGCTTGCGGGGGGGGAATAGGGGTTTTTGAGAGTCTGGTCCTTTATTACTGATGTAAAGTCCGTTGCCACCAGGTTATTATGAAGGATTCCCCCTGCCAAATTCGAGGGACCTGGCTGTGGCAGCGGGACGGGCAATGGGGGATAAGGAGATCCCCGACCTTGCACCACCATGGATTCTGGAGAAGCGGCGGCGGCTGCGGTCCCCACAGGAGGAGCCAGAGGGGGGGCCACCGGAACCACTGCTGGCGCCGGCTCCCCTGTTCGCGATGTGTGTGCTTCACCTGGTTGTGCCGGCGAGCTCGTGGGAGCTGATGGCACCACTTGATCCACCACGGGAGGCCCTGCCGGCCCGTGGTACGGAGGGGGTAAATGATCAAGGGGCTCCCAGGTTTCTGTTTTCGTTTCACTTTTTAGTTTCATTGGAAATAGCCCTACTCTGGCCTTTAGCCAGAGTTTGGCGTATTCCTTTTCCTCGGAGTCTGAGGAAACCTTGCTCTCTACATAAGAGAGTAATTCATTACACGTCCACCTTTCAAACGTTCCTAATATTGGCCAAATGAGATGGGGTCTCAGTTCCTGCCCACCCCAAACCTCGGCACAATAGTAGATCATTTTTGCCTTGGACTTCTTTTTCCTCTCAGGGCAATTTTCCCAATATTTTAACAACCAACCTAAAGGACTTTCTGGTGGGATGTCTAACAATTCCTTCGTTGCTATGGAAGGGTTTTTCTTATCTACTGGCTTCTGTATTTTACTCTTTCTCTGTCCCATGGTGAAAAAAAGAGTCTTACCTGTTTCTCTGCGTTGTGTTTGTGTTTTTGAGAGTCAAAAGTCTGCTAATACTCACCTTCGCGGTTTGCTGTACCGGGGTTTTTCTTAGCGCTTTGATCTCTCCTCCGGACCTCTCCTGGGGCCCTGATTGCTAGAAGAGTTTACTCATTCCCGAGCTCAACTGGACGTCCTCTTCCTCTTCCAGCCCCTTGTGATCGGTCCCCCAGAGCACCCCTTTGGCCCCAGGCTTTACGAACGCGTAGAGAGAGTCCTCTCACACCGACTCGCTTCCTCCGTGGCCGGCCAATTTCCTCGCGGGAGGATGGAACCGCGGCTTTGGAGTCCGCACTCGCTTCGTGATCAGATCACGTCTCACACACGCTCGCCCAATCACCCCGCTCAACCTCGCAGTACTTACAGCAATTTTCTTGCGAGGATGTCTTCGTGCACGACTGACTTTTTATGAGCTACCAAGCCGCGGCTTCTTTTCCCGAGCTCCTCTTGGATCCGTATTCTCTTTTATTGTGGTTTTTACCTCAGCCTAAATTTGGTTCGGATGTCGGAGTGAACTGCGGAGGTTCTCGGCTTCCCAGGCCGCTGAAATCAGCGGGGGTACCCCCCTGGACAGCGAGGTTCTCCCACAGTTTTCCGATCCGAGTCACGGCACCAATCTGTTATAAATGCAAAGGCAATTTTGGGATAAAATCAAAGAGAAATTTATTAATAAACAATAATAAGTAAAACAGCGATAAAAACCCACAATAAAAAGATCAGCGCAGCGCCGGGTGGACAGGGGTCTACACCAGAGGTATAGGTTTCCCAAATCCAAGTCTGAGCGTCCTCAGGATTGGGGTTTTATAGGATTTTTAAGTCCTCAGGCCAAAATTCCAAGCAGGTTCCATTCACCAAGTGTCCTTGATTGTCCAGTGAATGGATTTCCTGGCATAGAATAAAGACATTAACTAGTGTCCGGCCAGAATCTCCTCATATGTAAAGGAGATTCTGTGTGTGTTGCAATGTTAGGTTTTTCATGGCAGGGTGGTGGAATCCGGGCTGGTGCCGATGGGTATCTCGGCCGGGTTTTCCCTTTTGTCTCCCCTGATTGCTTTTTCAACACAGAGATGTTCAGGTCTGGCGAAGTCTTTCTTTTGGAACTTGTCTTTTTCACTGATCAGTTTCTTTACCCACTGGAATCTGCAGGGCGTTGCTTGGGTCCGGAGGTAGATAATTTCCCGAGCCAGCCCCATTGTCTTTCTGATGGTCCGTGTCCTGTCTGTTTGTTTGAGTTGATGGGCCGGCCTGGGTTCGTTATCTTGGGCGTTGCTGGCAATCAGCAACTTCTTGGAGAAAAGCCTCGTCCTACTCTGAGGAGAGGCTTTTCTATACTTTATATTTCTATGTTCTTGCAAAACATATTTGTCTTATATACACTTCGAATTTTTAATACAACAATAATTTATTACATTATCATTAAACGAGGTGAAGCAGTCAGGGAAAAGGACCTGGAAAGGCTCGTTGTATGGGCTAAAGAACATGGGCGCCTAACGGTGCCCCCACTGCTTTTTGCAGTTGAAGAATGGAAAGATATAGGGGATCTGATGTGGGAAACGGCAATCACGGGAAAGAGCAAAGACGTGGTAGCGCTCGGTTCGATATGGAAGATTGTGTTGAATACCTTAAGAAATATGAAGGCGGAGTCCACAGTCACAGCTGCCGCTTTAGAAGCCATGGCTCGGCCCGAGATGGACGTGCCGCAGCAGTTACTTCCTGCCACATCCATCAGCCGTCTGGGTGCTTTCTTTGGGGTTGGGCACGTTTGGCCAGTGAAGGAGCTCACAGGGAGGCAGTGTAGCACCGTATCGGAACTTTTAAAATCTCAGGGGTGCTCCGACGCGGCTGCATCCGTGCCGGTGGAGCACAAACCAGAAGTTACCCTGCCGAATGCAGATGTAGAAATGACGGCTCCTCCGGAACAAGCGGGCACCAGCTCCAGCCAGGCGGAGCCTGATATGTCAGCGGAAGTGAGAGGCACAGAGTGCAAACCTAAGATCTATCCTTCCCTGCCATCTACTGTTCACTTGGGAAGACTGCAGGACATTCTGCTCTCCCCAGACGATGACATCTCTACGCACTCTGATGACGGACGGTCTCCAGCAGGAAAAGAGCCAATTAATGGCAATGCTACATCAAAGAAAGAGCTACTGGAATGGCAACAACAAATAGAGCAGTTCATGCAACAGCTGCAATCTCAGATTGAGCAGATTCTATGTGCAAACGGAGCACAGCGTCATCAAGAGAAAACAGCTCTGCAGCAAACACCGAGGCAGTGAGCAGAGTCAGTTCAACAACTGCAGGACATGCTGCACCCTGAACCATCAGCTCCACCTTTGGAGACACTGTTAACTCCACAATCTTGTTCCAGCTCTAATTCTACTACCCTTGAGGAAGAGAACAGAAAACAAAGGACAAAACAAAGGTGGACTGGTGTCGCCCTGAAAACTCAGCTTCTGAGCTTGCTAACATAGTTTTCTAAAGACTTTCCCAGGACAGTAACTATAAACATAGATACGTGTACATTCTTTCTGTTACACGTCTTGTGATGGACATCTCTCATGGCCAGTGCTGTGAGAAAGTGTTATCCTGACCATCCAATCCCTGGCTGTGGTCAGGAGCCTATAAATCCTGGAGGGAAAAATAAATCTCTCTCTTTCTCTCACCACACCTCGACCTGTGTCCGTGTGATCTGTTCATCTTCAGCGGTAACATCTGGTGAACCCCTACGTGTCTTGCACGTGTGTTACAGGGTACTGTCTAGCCTGTGGCTATGGATGGTTTTGGGCTTTCTCTTATGGAGGGCCTGGTTTTCGAGATATGGCGTGCAGTGCATGATCAGAGAGGAACTGATGTTTCGTATGCTGACTTTCAGCAATTGTGTGAGTACGGGAAAACTGAGGGTTTTTTCCCTGTGGTTGAAGCGATTTTTTCTCAGTCGGCTTGGGAGGCTTTAGGTGATTCCCTGTGGAGGCTAGCTTTAGAGCAAGCTGCAGGCCCCATGGCCTGCCAGACCTGCCTGAGAAGCTAGCCTGGGAATTTCATGGGAGGATTCAAAACAATCCTCAAAGACAGAAAACAGCCTGCAGGTGCTGTTTGTCTGTTCCCGTGTTTTCCTTGCAGGAGAGGGTCAGGGGGGTGGTGAACCCCACTGACCAATGATGGTAATGTAGCACTTTACTAACCAATAAGAGTTTCCTTTCTGTACTTTCGACGAACTAGTCTATATAACATGGCTGTAGCAATAAACTAGAGATTCTCTCCTGTTCTGACTCCCTTGAGAGTCCGTGTCGTTCTTCCTGCCGTTCCCAATTAGAACGACAATTCCCTGCTCGAGGTTCTGCTGGTCGGTTATGAGCCCCGGCTGCTCCGGCTGCTCGGGATCTGGCGAAGGTGCGGCTTTCTGAGGTCGGGTCCCGAGGTCGGCTCCCTCGGGATCGCCGGGGCCCCCGGCGGGTCGAACGGGGCCGCTGCGGGACCGGTGGGCGTGACCCCGCCTCGGCCGGTGCCCCGGCGGTGTAGGCTCGGGGCGGGGTTGGATCCCTGCCGGCAGGCTGTCCGGGGTGCCGCGGACCCCGGGGCTGTAACCCCTCCTCGGCCCGCGCCCCGGCGGTGTAAGCCCGGGGCAGGGTTGGATCCCTGCCGGCAGGCTGTCAGGGGAGCCGCGGACCCGGGGGGTGTAAGCCTTCCTCGGCCCGCGCCCCGGCGGTGGAAGCCCGGGGCGGGGTCGCCGCCTCCGCGTGCCCTCCCGGCACAGACCGATGGGGGGTTGCTTGAACGGGGGGTGGCGCCGGCCCTGGGGGGTGCCTCGGGGTCCGTCCCATGTCCGTGCTGCGGCTGGGCCGTGCCCTGCCCCGTGGTGGGGGACGGGCCGGGCCCGGGCCCCGTGCCGGATTCGTGGGGCGTGGGCACCGGTGCTGCGGGTGCTGCCAACGCCGGGCCGGGTTCTGCCGGCCCCGTGCTGCCGGATTCCTGTCCTGCGAGCCCGGGTTGTCCCCTGGCAGCGGAGCGGGACGGTGCCGCGGCTTCCCTGACTGTGCCTCTACCAGTGCCCCAGTTCCCCCCCGTGCCGGGAACGGGCTGTGCTGAACTGCCTCCAGCCCCCCCCGCCTCGGGTTCCCGGGCATGGCCCGAGCCTGCAGTTGGAGCCGGGCCTCCCCCGTCGCCTCCTGCGGCCGCGGCAGACCAAGGTCCTGAGCTGTTTACCACTGGCTCGGGTGGTGCTGCTGCGGGACAGAAGCCGGTGGCCTTGACGGGCCAGGGGTCCCAGGCTGCTGGAGCCTTTTCGGCTGGCCTGTGGACCTTGTCCTCCTGTAAAATGACTGTGCAGCTGAGCATATCAGGCATTCCATGTGCTTCCAAATGCTTTGGTCCAGTGGGTGGGACCGTGAGTGCTCTTCCTGTGGCATGGTTGAACACCACTGTTCAGGGCATCATTGTTCACCTAGGGGACGTTGATTCGGATTTCCTGGGGTGCATTTCTGCCATGGGTTCCACACTCCTGCCTCCTGTTCCTATCCCTGCGGGACGTGGATTTGCTCACCTTGCGCCTTTTGAGTTTTATGTTTGCAGCGCTGAGAATCAGCTGCGGGGAGATGGTGGCTTCGGGTTCCCTGGACCTCCCTGGGTCACTGGACTGCTGTTCTGCAGCCAGGGATCATCCTGAACGGGTCTGCATCCTGTCCATCCTTGGTGACATGCTGTCAGAGATTAGCTTCCACGGGTTTTGACACTGGCATGGACATCATGATTGTCTGGTTTGCTGATGGACCCTTGGACCCGATGCTGAGACATTCAACACAAGGAAGAACTAGAGACTGACTCTTTGTTCAGCAGATTCTGTTTTCCTTTCTCATGATAGACTAGTCACCCTCTGTGACTGATGCAAGAACAGTTGGATCACAGTGATCTGGAGTTTCAGCCAGTCCCTGGGACATTCCTGTTTTCTGTATCAAGAAGAAGTCTGGGAAATGGAGGTTGCTACAACACCTCCAGAAAGTTACTGCTATGATGGAAAGCATGGGGATGTTGCAGGCTAGCATGCCTTCACCTGCCATATTTCCTGTTGATTTGCTAGTCCTCAGTGTGGATCTGAAGGATTGTTTTTACAATTCCTTTGCATCCTGATGACAGACCGAAATTTGTCTTTCTGGTGCCAGCTATCAATAATGCTGAGCCCACACAGAGATATCAATGGAGATTTTGCTATAAGGCATGCAAAATTTGCCGGCATTTGCTGATGATATGGGGCTCTAGCCCTCTCTGGAGTTTGCAAGCAGTTTCCTGCTGCTCGTCTCTACAACCTCCCTGAAATTATTTGAGGGTCAAAAATAATTTTGGGACAAACAGTCCCACATTTGGAGGTGCAATTATTTTTTTTGCATTCAGTGCAGACACTGCATGAATGATGTCCAAATATTAATGGACTTTTACATGGTTGTGTCCCTATATGGGACTGACCATGACACAACTGTCTCCCTTGTTTGGTCTATTAAAGGGGGACTCTGATTTTAAAGTCACCTCTGACACTGACCCCACAGGCACAGTAGATGCTGGAGGAGGTTCTGTGAGCAGTTTCTGCTCCTCAAGTTTATTACATTAATCTTTGTTCCTCAAGTTTATTACATTAATCTTTCCATTGATGTCGCTGTTTTGTTTTTTGGTTTTTTTTTAGAGAGTCATGAGGCTGGATCAGCCCAATTGATGGAATTACAGGCTGCTGTCATAGCATTTCATACGTTTTCCCAGGCACCTTTCAGTTTGGCCATGGATTTTGCTTCTGTGACCAAATTGAGAGCCATTCACAAGCAGGTGGTGATGTTGGACATTTGCTTCATTTAATTTTTTTTGAGTTTTGTTGTTTTTTTATGGTTTAAAAAAAAAAAAAAAAGTTTTTTTTTGTAATAACGAAAGGGTGAGATATCACCCTGAAATTACAGCCTTCTGATTGTATGGAGTATTGTATTTTTCTATTATTTATTATTTTGATTGTTTATAATGTTGCTAGTTTCTTTGTTCATTTTTCTTTTTCTTTTCTTTTTATTGAACCGAAAAGGGTGAGATGTCGCCCTGAAAACTCAGCTTCTGAGCTTGCTAACATAGTTTTCTAAAGACTTTCCCAGGACAGTAACTATAAACATAGATACGTGTACATTCTTTCTGTTACACGTCTTGTGATAGACATCTCTCATGGCCAGTGCTGTGAGAAAGTGTTATCCTGACCATCCAATCCCTGGCTGTGGTCAGGAGCCTATAAATCCTGGAGGGAAAAATAAATCTCTCTCTTTCTCTCACCACACCTCGACCTGTGTCCATGTGATCTGTTCATCTTCAGCGGTAACAGACTGGCATCATTCGAGATGCAATCCTTGAAGGAGAATGGCAAGCAGCAGGCTCAATCGCTTGTCCCATTTTATATGATCAGCAAAATCAACGCTATGAACAACACGACTGGAAGATCTTGCAGCAAGCTAAAAAGACAGTTACTGAGCATGGCATTAAATCTGAAGCTGCAAACACTGCATTGGATTGGCTGTTCACCTCTGATGTTAATAGTCCCATAGACAGCCAAAATCTCGCACGACTGCTTTTAACTCCATCACAGCTTATGATGTGGGAGAAGGAATGGAAGAGGTTAGTAGGTTTGGAAGCCAATCGACCTCGAGATCAGAATGATGTACTGTATGGACTTAATCCTGACATGCTCACCGGTTCAGGAATTTACAGTCATATACAGTTAAACTACCCCCTTGCAATGCATCATTTGTCTGCACAGCTTGCTCATCAAGCGTTCAATTCTGTGCCTGATTCAAAACCTCATCCTTCCTTCACAACAGTATGGCAAGGCCTTACGGAACCATATCCTCGTTTCATCGACCGTCTGTCAACAGCCCTGAAGGCTCAGAATGACATGACTGAGGAAGCAAAACAACATGTTTAAATTGTTAGCTTTTGAGAATGCTAACTCAAAAAGAAAGCCTATCCTTGCCACGCTCCTAAAACAAGCAGATGTGGGAGACATGCTGGATATTGCTCTGAGAGTTAATCAGACACAACAAGGACAACTTGTAGCCAATGCTGTTGCAGAAGCCATCAAGCCAACTACAAGTCTACTTCCTGCTGCAGTCAGTAAATTGGGAAGTAGACGCACACCTTTCACTACACCTACAAACGTTTGCTTCCGGTGTGGCAGCAGAGGACACTTTCAAAAGTCCTGCCAAGCTTCTGTGTGGTGTGATCGATGCCAGATGGATACCCATGCTACTGCTACATGTTGTCTCGCAAAAAACATGTGCAAGAGAGCGAAGAGCCGCTGCGTGGGGACACAAGTAGCCGACCCAACTCTATACAGCAGCTCAACCCACCAGCAACCAGAGGAAGCCTGAGAATCGATTTGGCAGCATCAGTAGATGTCACTCTCATCGACAGCACCATCCATAAGATCCCAACTGGAGTTACAGGACCTGTCTATTCTGCCACCAGTGCACTTGGTGCTTTGTTGATTGGAAGATCATCTGCTGGAGTTGCAGGACTTATTGTTCTCCCAGGAGTTATTGATGCTGATTATACCGGCGAAATCCAAATTTGTGCCTACACCTTAGCTCCTCCACTCACGATTAGAAAAGGGACAAGAATCGCTCAATTAGTGTTGTTTATAAAGGTGGCAACTGAGAAAGACATTTTTCGAAGTGCTCCTAGATGTGGAGCCAGAGGATTTGGGTCAACAGGAGACACAGTGGTGAATGTCATTCAACAAATGAACCATTGGCCAGTAGTTGAAATCACCCTGTGCCAGAGAACGAAGCAGCAAAAGGTCAAGATGATGTTAGACACAGGAGCTGATGTTACCATCATCAGCCAAGTTTGGTGGCCAAAAGAATGGCCTCTTCACAAAGCCTTAAGCTCAGTACAAGGTGTAGGAGGATACTCCACACCACTGAGAAGCGTACATCCAATTCAGTTTCGATTTCCTGAAGGACAGACGACCACCTTATGTCCATACGTCATGCCTTTGCCTGGGAGCCTTGGAGGGCTCGTTGGTCGAGATGTTCTCAGCCAGCTCAGAGCAACACTAACCCTTCCTGTTCAATCGCTTTTTCAGTAGTTACCACTGCTGACAGGCCGCCAACCCCAAAGATTAATTGGAAATCTAATGAACCTGTGTGGGTTGAGCAGTGGCCTCTCTCTCAGGAGCGGCTGGCAATTGCACATGAACTTGTTAAAGAACAGCTACAAGTGAAGCACATCCAACCATCGCTCAGCCCATGGAATACTCCAATCTTTGTCATCCCAAAGAAATCTGGAAAATGGTGATTGCTGCATGATCTGCGCAAGGTAAATTACCAGATGTGGACAATGGGAGCATTACAACCAGGGATGCCCTCTCCCACAGTGTTGCCACAAGAATGGCATCTTCTAGTTATAGATTTGAAAGACTGTTTCTTCACAATACCCCTGCAAAAAGAAGACACAGTGTGATTTGCCTTCACCTTACCATCAATCAATAAAGTCCATCTCAGAGATTTGAGTGGGTGGTCCTTCCACAGGGGATGAAAAATTCTCCAGCAATGTGCCAACTGTTTGTACACTGGGCACTACCTGTGAGTGCAAAGCTCTCCCAGACAATTATCTATCACTACATGGATGATATCTTATTCTGTCAACATGATGCATTCCAAGATGAGGATCTTGCATTTATCACCGCTCACCTCGCAGGAAAAGGCTTGGTGGTTGCCCCAGGGAAAATTCAAAAGCAAGCTCCATGGAAGTATCTAGGGTGGATTCTGACATCTTCATCAGTCCGCCCACAGAAATTAGAATTGACTACTGAGATCAACACCCTTAATGATGCACAGAGACTTATTGGAGATCTGCAATGGATACGATCCATTGCTGGTATCAGAAATGATGAGATGGGACCTTTTAAAAGGCACAGATCCAGAAACTCTGATTACCCTTTCTGTAAAACAGAAGAAATGTCTCCGATATCTAGGTGTTATAAATGCAAAGGCAAATTCAGGTTAAATAAAAAGAGAAATTTATTATAAAACAATAAAAACAAACAATGAGAAAAAACCACAATAAAATGGGCAGCGCAGCGCTGGGTGGATAGGGTCTATATCAAAGGTATAGGTGTTCCCAAATCCACACTTGAGGGTTCTCTGGTCTGGGTTTTTATAGGGATTTTGTGTCTTGAGGCTAAATTCCAAGCAGGCACCATTCACCAAAGGTCCTTGATTGTTGGATGAATGGATTTCCTGGCATTGGAGAATAGAGTTAGTAGATGTCTGGGCAGAGTCTCCTCATATGTAAAGAGGTTTTTAATGTTCCCTGATTTCAATTTTGGTTCGGGCCATCAGGATGGAGTGGTGGGATCCGGGTTGGAGCCGGTGGATATCTCGGCTGGGCTTTTCCCTTTGTCCAGTCTAACAGCGGTCTGCCAGGTGGGGTGTTCAGGTCTGGCGATGAATATCTCCTCCGAGCTCGTTCCTTTGTCAGCCTGATTGCTTCCCCAACAGTGGTCTGCAGGGCGTGTTCAGGTCCGGCGATGGATATCTCCTCCGAGCTCGTTCCTTTGTTAGCCTGATGGCTCGTGTCCTGCTTATTCTTTTCGGTTGATGGGCGCAGGCTAGGATTTTTATCTGGGTGCCGGCTAGCATTGTTTCCTCCTGAATGGGAATTCGCAACTAGATCTGGGGAAGGACTTTTTGCCACACTGTTTTATTTTAGATTATTACAAATATATTTATTCTGACCTTTACGAATTTTTATACATAAGTTTATCTATTACAGTCCCCCGCCTAATAATTCATCACATTAAAAATTCGTGTTATTTTATCCAATTTTACGGGGGAAGGATTGTATGTAATTTTTAATCACATTCATTTTCCTCCCAGTCAGTTAGCGAATTCCCACAATCTTCTTGAAACCGGTTATATTTATTTTCAAAATTTTCTAAAGCTTTAATTGCATTTTTATTTTCCTTTTCTTCCTCTAATTTCATTGATTTAGAGAGAGAAGTAGGTTTTCTTTGTGCTCTTTCAGGATCTATTGGAAGGGTGGCAATTTGCATTCCTTGCACAACAGACTGAATTAGTCTGATGAAGCAAGGAATTAGGCAGGGAAGAAAAATGATTCCAGCAATCGAACAGACTATGAAGAATACTAGCTTCTTCCACCAAGCCCCTTGCCCGAATATTTGGTCCCACCAGGAGGCTTGTAGGATTGAGTTCTATTTTTGGACTGGTACATGTGCTACTTTTTTTATTTCAGCCGCTAATCCTTTTATTGTTTCTCCGTAATCATCTATTTCCATACAGCACTCGGATTCATTGTATCTGCCGCACACTCCCTCCTCCTCGGCTAGCAGGTAATCGAGAGCTAATCTGTTTTGATACACAAAAGCTCTCATTTGTGAATGTTGTTTTGCTAGGAGTTCCAGGGCTTCTGAAGTGTGATTTGAGACTACCTCTACCACCGCTTGCAACCTGATAAGTCTGTTGAGGAGATAAATGGGGGTTTTGTAACCCCAGCTGCTGTCATTTGCCCAAGTAGCGGGCCCATAATATTGAATAATCCTTTCGGCAGGCCATTCTTCCTCATTCCACTTCTGGTTGCCTCCCGCCATTGGTAATTCCCGTTTTAATTCCCTCTTTTGCCTGGCTAAGGTTTCAAAGAGGGGAGCTCCCAAAGACTTACTCTCATCTTTGGGCAAGGTAAAGAAAAAGGGCCGAATTATTCCGAGTGTGCAGGATCCTTTCTACCTTCTAGGTAATTCACTGTATGCCTTCTTTCCACATATCCAATATATGCCATCCGGTGCTTCCCAACCTTTGTTCGATTTTGCTGGATCATCTCAATATTCTCTCAGGCCTATTAACGCATGGAAGGGATTGGCCCCAGAATTTTTATACCAACAAAGTCCAATTATTTCTATCCATTGACAGTTATTATCCCGAGAGTGACTCCAATAACCCTCGGGTGGTTCAGGTTTCCAGACTTTTGTTTTGCTGTTGGAATTCACCGTGAGGGTGTTTATACACGGGGTATAACCTACCAAATCGGTGAATTCCTTTCCTTCTCTGCTAATGCAGAAAGTTCTAATTATTCTCTGATCTATTACTCATCCCTCGGGTCTTCGTGTAGTTTTAGATAATTTTAGGCCTTTCCATATTAAGAGTTGTTCTGGGGTTAGTCCTTTTCCCTTCCATGGCCATCTCTCGGCCGATTTCAAGCCACCACATATTCAAGAATTTGATAGACCTAATTCGGTGGCAATTTCTTGCATCAGGTCTATGAATAGGTTTTGATTGGGGCTTGGTAATCCCCAGCTACTATACTGTTTTTCCAATTGCTCATAATGTTCACTGAGAGAGTTTAGTCTCTCTTGTTCCAGCCTCTTTCTTTTATTCTCTATTTCTCGTCTTTTTAATTCTAGGGTTAGTTGTTTGATTTTGCTTTCTGGATCTAACCCTTCCTCATCTCTAGAAAAACAGAATACCTGGTCGAATTGCAAACACACCCGGTCGTTGTTGCAGTCTGCAACCTCAGGATCTCGTCCAGGGAAGCTGCAGGGTTCTGGGGACCAGCATGAAACACCAACAAGACGGGCTCCCGTTCATGAAACCATTTATTCAGCATGAGAACAAACTCAGGTCCAGAACAGAGAGCCCTGAACAGAGGCCAAGCAGGGGTTTTTGAGGGACAGAACCGAGGGTTTACACCTTTGAGGGTGGAGTTCAGGGTCAGGGACCATTAGAAACACAGCAAGGGAGAACCCCCCAGGGACTCAAACCCAATCAGAACTCCTGGGCCGCCCTTCACAAGGGGTTTGGGGTGGGACAATGTAACTCCTTGTCTCCCTGAGGCCGCTGCCACATCTGCTCCTTTTTTTTTTTTTTTTTCCAAAATTTAATTAGGAGCTTAAAATGTTTCCAAACATACACCTTAAAATGTCACCTCCTCCACAGAGCACCCGCTTTGCTTTGTGGGACACCAAAAACTCAGTAACAAAACACATTAAGCAAACAGAAAAAAAACAAAATTAAAAAGAAACACTTAAACCTCGGACCACGCCGGGCAAATTAAACGGTGATGGTACTTAATACAAACATAATGGTTTTTTAGTTCAGTCTCTTCCACTTTAGGATTCTCTCTTTGGAAGGGTGCAGCTCTTCGATCTCCTCTTACGAGGGGCAGAAATCTTCGATCTCCAGCTTCGGCTCCGGCTCCCATGTGGGCGTCGCCCTTTAGATGATCTCGGTGTAACACTGGCTTTCGCAGCTCGGTTACAGTTTCGATTTCCCCAGAGGGGGTGTTGCCCACGATGGAAAAAGGCACAGCCCCCAGGGGTGGAGCACCGAACAAAGGGATGGGGCCAAGCAGGAGTTACTGGGAGGTTCAGGAAGGGAAGGTTCGGGACCGGAAAAGAAGGAGCAAGGCGGGAAACAAGGGATCCCAGGCAGCGTGGCCGGCGCCATCTTGGGAAGGGGGGGGGTCCGGGACGGACTTTCCCGGACAGGGAACAGGGAATATGGAAAGACAGGGGGTGAAGGAGGACACGGAATGGCGGGCAGACGGCAGCAGACCCGCATCACTCTGGATGTTCTCCGTCCCTTGCCTACCTCCAGGAGAACAGGGGATGGGATGGCAGAGACACCGGGGTGACGGGGAGTCGGCAGCAACCCCGAGCCATCTTGGCTTTTTTCACCTTTGTCCTGCCTTTAGGAACAGAGGAAAGGGGAAGGTACAGGGAGGTATACACCAAAAAAAAAAGGAACTTCACAGAAGACAGAAACAGTCCACCGGAAGAGCTATACCGTTCATAATCGTCCGTAATGTTGATATCGTCCATAATCGTCCATAATGTTAATAGAACCGTCCATAATTTTGATATCGTCCATAATACGTCTCGTTGGGTGATGTTAGGTGCTTGTCCCAGCGTCTGGTCTCGGCTCCCACATCTCCGTAAGCCCTTTTCTTCCCCCATGCCCGAGGCACTCTCAACCCAGTCTCCCCGCCAGGTAATCTCGAGTCCTCCTTTCCAAGGCCGGGGTCTCGCTGGCTCTCAAGCCATCAGCCGGGGACTTACGAGGTGTCCCTGGAGCCGGGTCCTGCTGTTCTCCTGGTGCTTCGCTGGATGCCATGCATTCTCTCACCATTTGTTGCAGTCTGCAACCTCAGGATCTCGTCCAGGGAAGCTGCAGGGTTCTGGGGACCAGCATGAAACACCAACGAGACGGGCTCCCGTTCATGAAACCATTTATTCAGCATGAGAACAAACTCAGGTCCAGAACAGAGAGCCCTGAACAGAGGCCAAGCAGGGGTTTTTGAGGGACAGAACCGAGGGTTTACACCTTTGAGGGTGGAGTTCAGGGTCAGGGACCATTAGAAACACAGCAAGGGAGAACCCCCCAGGGACTCAAACCCAATCAGAACTCCTGGGCCGCCCTTCACAAGGGGTTTGGGGTGGGACAATGTAACTCCTTGTCTCCCTGAGGCCGCTGCCACAGGTCGTCATCATTTTTTAACAAATCTAGAATTATGGGTTCATTGTTGAAGGAAGCTTTTGCTTCATGTTTCAAATTTCTTCCTTCCCAATACATTTTTCCACCCATAGTACACATTTTCAAGTTTGCTTTATTATAACACAGAGGGTTGATTTGGTAGTATGCGATGAAGGTAGATTGCCTTTTACCTCCGATCCAAACGGTTTTATTACATTGACCGAAAATTGAGATCGGAGGGACTCCCCCCACCTCCCTTTTGTTTCTGAAGTGGGTTGTTTGGGTCTTTTGTTCTTCAAGAGTTTGAAACTGCCTGTCTTTAAAACTTGCCCCTGGGCGGGAACACCAAACCTCCCCCTCCAATTTACACAGATTATACTGAGTGCCATTAGACCAGCATAACCCCGCTCGTAGTTCCGGAGGACAGTTGATCATTCATTCGGTAACAGTGGCAGTCCGACACTGCTCACACTTCTCCAGAGGATGCTCCCCCGGAGGTGCCTCGGGACTCGTTCCCTCAGCCAAGCACATGGCTAGACTCAGGACTGTCAGGATTCCCCACCATTGCATCCCTCTGCCTCGCCCTTCGCCCGTATAAGAACATACGGCGGGGATTGCCATCTTCTCGGCAGCAAGGACTGTCTTCAGGGGCCCTTGAAGTCCTTATGGCGTACCTTCTCTTAAAGGCAGCCCACCGAGACGCTTTGATCGTATCTGTCTTACACGGTACTTTTATCGTTCTACGACACTCGATTACTAAAGGTTCTGCTTTACAATCTAGTTTGCCTCTCAACCCCTTTTGGAAAAACAGGAACCACTCGGGAGAGTCGAGTTCCAAAATCCCCGCCCGGGTGGCAAGTATTAGGAAAGGGTTAGTTTGCTCTTGTTCTTTTTCTAGACACTTGGTACACAACCCCTTGGGTTTGTACCCTCTCAAACAGTGAGCCACCCAAATCTGGTTACAATAAGCACACTTGAAATGGACAAATGGAAAACAATAACAATCAGGATTAATACAACTTATCTGCCCTTCACTTGTCATTTGTGGTGACGCCGGAGTTTAATTTTCAACTCTCCCGGAGAGTGGTGACTTTCCACTCGGAGGAATTGTAATCCGTTACTTTCTTCGCCCGAGATGAGTGTGTCCAGCCCCTTTCGGCAGTCCGAACCGCGGTATCTGTTGTCAGGAGGACGAGAAATGGTCCCTCCCAGTGAGGGCTGAGGGGATGCTCCTTCCACGCCTTGATCAGGACTTTATCCCCAGGCTGTATCTGGTGGATTGGAAATCCCAATGTTGCACTTTGGGGAATCAGTCCTCTTTTCCTCAGCTCCTGTAAATTTTTGTTTATGGAAATGAGATACGGTTGAATCTGCACATCCTCCACCTGAGGATGTGCCACTGGCATTCCATGTTTATATGGCATCCCATATAACATTTCAAAGGGGGACAGACCTGTCTCAGAGTGCGGCATGGTTCTTATATTTAGTAATGCAAGGGGAAGACATTTGATCCATGACATTTTGGTTTCAATCATAAGTTTGGCTAGCTGTGATTTTAATGTTTGATTCATTCTTTCTACTTGTCCCGAACTCTGAGGATGCCAAGGGGTGTGATATTGCCATCTTATGCCTAATGCTTCTGATAGTTGTCTGATAATTTTGGATGTAAAGTGTGTGCCTTGATCCGAATCGATATAATCTATTATCTCATATCTGGGAATAATTTCCTCCAATAAAATTTTTGACACCGTTTGAGCTGTGGCCCTTGCCCTGGGAAAAGCTTCCACCCAATGTGTCAATTTATCTACTATTACTAATAAGAATTTGTATCTACCGATTTTTGGTAGCTCAGTGAAATCCACCTGGATTCTTTCAAACGGCCTGTATGAGAGAGGGCGACCTCCCCAGGCTGATTGCTTAAATTTTGATCGATTTATTTTCTGGCATATCACACATCCTTGCACCTCTTGTTTGGCGAGTTCAAAGATTCCTTTGCACCCAAAAAATTTAAGAAATTGCTCGGCTAATGCTCGAGTTCCCCAATGAGTTTGTTCATGTAGTCTCCGTAGTATTCCCCTTGCCATTCCCTTTGGGACTAATTCCCTCCCGTCTGGTAACCACCATTTTCCCTTTTCGAAGTTACCTCCTACCTTTTTGAATTCTTCTATCTCCCTTTCCGAAGGGAGCATGGAAACCTCTGGTGATTCCTCTGGGATTACTTCGGGAATACTTATCGTTAACAAAGCCACTCTTTTCGCCTCTTTGTCTGCCAGATTGTTTCCCCGCGTGTGGAATTGCCACCCTGTTTGGTGTCCTTTTACATGGACCACCGATATTTCTCGTGGCTCTCTGACTGCTTCTAAAATTTGTCTGATTATCTCCCCATGGATTAATCCTTTTCCTTTAGTATTTATCAAACCCCTCTCTTCCCATATTTTCCCGAAGGTATGTACCACTCCGAATGCATATCTTGAGTCTGTAAAAATGGTCCCCCTTTTTCCTTTCAATCCCCGAAGGGCTTTTAGGAGAGCATATAGCTCGCAAGCTTGGGCCGACCAACTTGCTTTTAGGGGTCCCGACTCTACAACCTCTCCTGACATGCCATTTATTATTGCATATCTTGATTTTCGTTTTCTTTCAACAACTTTCGAAGAACCATCTATAAACCATTTTTCTCCTCCTTCTAATTCTTGGTCTTCCAAGTCAGGCCTAACCTTTGTTTGCAATTCCACAGTTTCAATGCAATTGTGGAGTAGTTTTTCTGTTGGTTCCCCAAACAGGAACTGCGCAGGATTCTGTGCAGTAGTTGTTCTTAATTCCAGGCCCGGTGAGCTGATTAAGATGGCTTCATATTTCAGAAGCCTTGAATCAGTTAACCATTTTTCTGCTTTTTGTTGTAAGATATTTCTTACGTCATGTGGGGTATAAACTATCAAGGAAGCTCCAAAAGTTATCTTTTTTGCTTCCCCAACCAACAGAGCTACTGCCACGATTGCTTGCAAGCAAGTAGGCCAGCCCCTACTAACCGGATCTAGGATTTTTGATAGAAATCCTATGGGTTTCCTTTTTTCTGCCCATTCCTGGGTCAGAACCCCTTGTGCTGTTTGCGCACTTACGTCCACAAACAGCTGAAATTCTTTATTGGTGTCCGGCAAGGTTAGTACCTTGGGGGCAGTTATGAGGGCATTCTTTAACTCCTGGAATTTAATTCCATCTTGCTCAGTCCATTTCATTCTGTCAGTGTTTAGTCTCTCGTACAGAAACTTTACTTTTTCACTAAAACCTTCAATCCATTGCCTGCAATATCCCAGAAGCCCTAAAAATTGTCTAATTTGTCTTTTTGTTTTTGGGGCAGGGAGTGCGAGGATCCCTGCCACTCTTTCAGGGTCTAATTTCTTTTTCCCTTGAGATATCCAATGACCAAGATATTTAACCTCGGGTTCTGTGAATTGCAGTTTGGATTTGGATACCTTTAACCCCTTCTGTCTCAAAAAATTTAACAAAGCAATCGTACTCCTTTTCACCTTTTCTTCAGTTGTCCCGGCAATCAACAGGTCATCTACATATTGTAACAGTTTTGTCCCATCCTCAGGAACGAATTGGGTTAGCAATTGCTCCAAAGCCTGTCTGAACAGATTTGGAGATTCCACAAATCCTTGAGGAAGGACCGTCCACCTTAGCTGTTGTTTTCGGTTTGTGTCAGGGTCCTCCCACTGAAAGGCAAAGTAATTCCTACTCCTCTCATCCAAAGGACAAGTCCAAAAGGCATCCTTTAAGTCAATTACACTGTACCATACATCCTCAGGTGAGAGTCTGTTTAGTAAAGTATAAGGGTTTGCCACCACCGGGAACCTGGTTCGGGTTCTAGCGTTTACCGCTCTAAGATCCTGAACCAGTCGGAAACTCCCATCCGTTTTCTTTACGGCCAGGATGGGGGTGTTATGTTGAGACATGCAGGGTTCGAGGGTACCCCCTTTGAGAAGATCATCAATTACCTGCTTCAATCCCCTCCTCCCTTCCATCGGGATGGGATATTGTTTGACCCTTATCGGGTCATCGGGGTCCTCTATTTCAATTTTAATAGGCTTAATATTTAGTTTTCCCACTTCCCCTTTTGAGTGCCACACTCTGGGATTAATTTCCTCTTCATCCTTTGGAGTCAATTTGAATATCTTCACCACCAATTCAGAATTTTTAACAATAATATTGATACCCAATGCAACAATCATGTCTCTTCCTAATAAATTATAATCCGCCTCTTCTACAAGTAACAAATTTCCTAGGCAAATTTTATTTTTCGATTCTATTTCCACATCTTTTATTACAGACACTTTAAAAGGATCTCCCTTGGCTCCAATTACAAAAACCTTTTCCCTGCTTGCCACACACCCCTCTGGTAGTTTTTGCAGAGTACTCCTCTCTGCCCCGGTATCTACCAGGAAGCTTACCTCCTGCCGTTGGGGACCCACTCTCAGTTTTATCAAGGGCTCTTTGGATGTTCTGGTCCCCAAATTAAAGAGCCCAAGACATCCCTAATCCTCTTGAAAGATTTTTTCATCTTTTATCCTTTTCCTACAGTCCTGCTGAATGTGTCCTACCTTTTTACAATAGTAACATTCGGGAAGCTCTCTCCGTGGGGTAGGGGCTGCCTTGTGAGAGCCTTTCTGTTTTCTGGGTGAAGTTTTAAACTTACCATGCGTTTGCTCCTGCTTTTGAACCTCTTACTGCGGCTACTAACACTTTAGCCTGTAGCCTTTGTTTTTCATCCTCCCTTCTCATGTATATCTTTTGAGCTTCCCTCAGAAGCTCTTGGAGGCTTTTATCCTGCCATCCGTCGATTTTCTCCAGTTTCCTCCTAATGTCCTCCCAAGACTTTGCTACGAATTGTGTCTTGAGTAGGACCTCTCCCACGGGAGAGTTCGGGTCAATCCCAGAGTATATCTGAAGACTCCGCCGTAGCCTCTCCACCCATTCTGTGGGCGATTCCTCCTTCCCTTGGCATTCCCCGAACACTTTACTAATGTTTTGACCTCGGGGAACCGCCTCCCTAATTCCCTGCACAATTATATTTCTTAAATCTATCATGCTCCGCCTGCCTTCTTCTGTCTGGGCGTTCCAACTCGGGCTTACACTGGGCCACTTTTGGTCGCCCGGTGTCCCCTGTGGGTTGCGTCGGTCCCAGTCCCTGATACCGGCTTGTTTAATCATCTCTCTCTCCTCCTGATTAAACAGCGATCTCAGGATTGCCATAAGATCATCATACGTATAAATACTGCTTCCTAAGAAGTCATCCAACCTTTCAGCCACACCAAACGGATCATCCAGCAACCGCCCCATCTCTTTTTTAAATGCTCGCACATCCCCTGAATTAAGGGGAACATTCACAAACCCAATTACTCCAGGGGCGGTTGGTACTTCCCTGAGAGGGAACATTTGGTGTCCATTCTCATTCTCTCCCCACTCTTCACCTGTTGCTATATTTTATATATTAGTAAAGGCCTGTATGCACAAACCAGCCTTTGAAATAAGTCGTGATATTAAGGGCTAAAGTCCTTGAAACCTTCATGCAGAAGAGAGAGTGAAGCAAAACAATATCCCCGTGTGTAAGAGAAAAAATTTAAACTGTGTGTGTTAGCCAATAGTAACTTGCTCTGCCTGCAGACCCTGTAGAACCCTATAAAAGTGTGCTAAAGATAGAAATAAACTGGCATTCACGATTACTTCTGTGAAGAGTGGTGAACAGCTCGGGGGTCTTTCAATATTCACCCACCATTTTTGCTTTCAAACGAGTTCTACTCGCAGGAGGGGAACTGGGGTTTGTGGGGGTTTTTTTCTTTATTGTTTGCGGGAACTCTGCCGCCACCCGGTTACCGGGGGGGACCTTTTCAGTTAAGTGTGAGGGTCCAGGCTGTGGCGGCCGGACTGGCAATTGTCGATAGTGTGTTCCCCAGCCTTGCACTAACATGGACTCTGGAGAGGTTGTGGCGGCTGGGGTTTCCACAGGCGGGGGCAAAGGGAATGTTGCTGGCACGACTGCCAATGCCGACTCTCCCGCTCGAGATGTGAATATCTCAGCAGGTTGCTCTGGGGAGCCCGCGGGTGCTGACGGCACCACTTGATCCACCGCAGAGGGTTCTGCTGGTCCGTGGTATGGAGGTGGTAAATGATCAAGGGGTTCCCAGGTTTCGGCCCTTGATCCACATTTTTGTTTCACCGGGAATAACCCTACTCTGGCAGTTAACCAGAGCTTGGCATATTCCTTCTCCTAGGGGTCCGAGGAAACCTTGCTCTCCACATAAGAGAGCAACTCGTTACACGTCCACCTTTCAAATGTGCCCAACACAGGCCAAGTGAGATGGTTTCTCAGTTCTTGCCCTCCCCAGACCTCAGCGCAATACTGGATCATTTTTGCCTTAGATTTCTTTTTTCTCTCGGGACAATTTTCCCAATATTTTAACATCCATCCCAAGGGACTTTCCGGTGGGATGTCCAGCAATCCCTTCGCTTTCTCGGAGGGACCCTTTTCATTACCCTTCTTCTGCATCTTACTTTTTCTTTGTCCCATATTATAAAAATAAATAAAAAAATATCTTACCTTTCCTGTGTTTTGTTTGTTCCGCCTTTGCCAGAGAAATCAAAGTTTGCTAATACTCACCTCTCAGTTAGCTGCACCGGGGTCTTTTATATTCAGCACTTCGATTCTCCTTTGGACCTTTGCCTAGGTCCGTTGACTGAAAGGGTTTACCAATTCCCGAGCTCGATAGGATGTCCCCTTCCCCTTTCAGCTCCTTGTGATCAGTCCCCCGGGACTCCCTTTCGTCCCAGGTTTTTACAAGCGTGTAGAGAGAGAACTTTTCCACACCGAATCGCTTCCTTCGCGGCCGGCCAATTCCCTCGCGGGAGGATGGAACCGTGGCCTTGAAGTCCGCACTCGCTCCGTGATCAGATCACGTCTCACACACTCTCGCCCAATCACCCGCTCAACCCCACAGTACTTACAGCTATTTCCTGCGAGGGCGTCTTCGTGCACTGTCGACTTTTTACAAGCTACCAAGCCACGGCTTTCTCGAAGGCTCCGTGCCTTCCCGAGCTCTCTGGATCCGTCTCTCTTTTTATTGTGGTTTTTGCCCAAGCCTAAATTTGGTTCGGATGTCGGAACGAACTGCGGAGGCTCTCGACTCCCCAGGCCGCCAAAATCAGCGGGGGTACCCGTCCTGGACAGCGAGATTCTCTCGCAGTTTCTCTGATCCGAGTCACGGCACCAATCTGTTATAAATGCAAAGGCAAATTCAGGTTAAATAAAAAGAGAAATTTATTATAAAACAATAAAGAACAAACAACGAGAAAAAACACAATAAAATGGGCAGCACAGCGCTGGGTGGACAGGGTCTATACCAAAGGTATAGGTGTTCCCAAATCCACACTTGAGGGTTCTCTGGTCTGGGTTTTTATAGGGATTTTGTGTCTTGAGGCTAAATTCCAAGCAGGCACCATTCACCAAAGGTCCTTGATTGTTGGATGAATGGATTTCCTGGCATTGGAGAATAGAGTTAGTAGATGTCCGGGCAGAGTCTCCTCATATGTAAAGAGGTTTTTAATGTTCCCTGATTTCAATTTTGGTTCGGGCCATCAGGATGGAGTGGTGGGATCCGGGTTGGAGCCGATGGATATCTCGGCTGGGCTTTTCCCTTTGTCCAGTCTAACAGCGGTCTGCCAGGTGGGGTGTTCAGGTCTGGCGATGAATATCTCCTCCGAGCTCGTTCCTTTGTCAGCCTGATTGCTTCCCCAACAGTGGTCTGCAGGGCGTGTTCAGGTCCGGCGATGGATATCTCCTCCGAGCTCGTTCCTTTGTTAGCCTGATGGCTCGTGTCCTGCTTATTCTTTTCGGTTGATGGGCGCAGGCTAGGATTTTTATCTGGGTGCCGGCTAGCATTGTTTCCTCCTGAATGGGAATTCGCAACTAGATCTGGGGAAGGACTTTTTGCCACACTGTTTTATTTTAGATTATTACAAATATATTTATTTTGACCTTTACGAATTTTTATACATAAGTTTATCTATTACATAGGGAAGAAACTGCTTTTGACACTAGCAAACAGAAGATTGCCAGATGTGCCTTTAGGACTTCTGATTTGTATCCACCCTATTGCCCCATGTGCTATCATATTTCAGTAGCCTGCTTGGCAAAAAGAGAGGGGGAGAAGACTCACCTGAGACCCGTCAAGATGCCAAGCAGCCTGCCAAGAAGGTACAGTTAGTGCAATCAGTAAGGAAATGTGCAGAGCCTTTAGTGATCCTTGAGTGGATTTTTACTCTGCATACGCCACCAATGAGTATTTGGCAGAGGACAGAAGCAATTGCTTATCTCATCAAAAGAGCGAGAACACGAATTGTGGAAATTAGTGGTGCTGAGCCGGAACATACCAGTCTACCGATAAAGGTAGAAAACTTTGAGTGGATGCTGAGACACTCAGAACCAATTCAATTAGCGCTGCTCAACTATCCAGGAACTGTACACAACAGGCAACCTAAAGATCCACACCTGCAGATCATCTTAAAGCAGCAGTGGTTGCAACAGCCCAAAATAGTGCAGCAGCCAGTGAAAGGCCTTACAGTATATACTGACCCAGGAAATCGACAGAAAAAAGCAGCCTGTACCTGGCGAGAAGGCTCGAGTTGGAAAATCAAAACCATAGATGGAGATGCACACGACTCACTGCAGACATTAGAACTTACAGCCGTCACATGGGCACTGTCTCATTGGCAAGACAGTAAGCTGAACATTGTATCAGATTCGCTATATGTGGTAGGAGTGGTACAACGTATTGAAGATATTCTCATCAAGCCACCAGACAATAAGCGATTGTGTCAACTATTTTTTCAAATCAAAAGAGCTATAGAGGACAGAAACGAGCCCTGTTGCATCATTCACATTCTCAGTCATCAAACAGAATTAGGTCTCAGAGAAGGCAATGCAAAAGCTGATATGCTTGTCAGTTCTGTTGTTGCAGCACCAAGAGACTCTTTCACAGCTGCAAGAGAGAGTCACGCTCTCTTTCATCATGCTGCAAAAGCCTTACAGAGACAATTTGATAACAGCTCAGTAGATGCACAAGGCATTGTAAAATCCTGTCCACAATGTAGTTAATATGGAACCACTCCAGGCTTAGGTGTTAACCCTGGAGGCCTTCAAGCCTGTGAGATCTGGCAGATGAATGTAACACGTGCCTGAATTTGGTTGCCTCAAATATGTACATGTCACAGTAGATACCTTTTGAAAAATTATTTGGGCTACTGCACAAGTAGGCAAGAGAAGCATACATGTAATTTGACATTTAGTAGCTTGCTTTGCTGTAATGGGAGTTCAAAAAGAACTGAAAACAGACAATGGGCCTGCATATGTAGGAACACGAGTTTCTCGGTTCTTACAAAAATGGGGAGTCAAACATGTAACTGGAATTCCCCATGTGTCAACTGGACAAGCCATTGTAGAAAGAGCCCATAAGACCCTAAAAGAGTATTTAAGTTAACAGAAAACACCTGAAGAGTCAGACCCTACCATTTGATTGCAGCAAGTGTTATTCACTCTAAATTTCCTCAGTTTAGTTGGAGATTTAGAGCAACCCCCGGTGGTAATTCATAATAGTCAGGTAAAGATGCAAGCTACCCCAGAAATTAAATTATAGTATAGGAACTCAAAGACAGGTATCTGGGAGGGACCAAATCCATTGCTATTTAACGGGCGCGGTTACAGTTGTGTTTCCACAGATGCTGGACCACTATGGGTGCCTAGCCGATGGACCAAACCAGGCACGAAGGATCTGAAGAACAATCAGAGCGTCGATGCCCTCAGTCAGTCTCTGATCGGCTGCCAGCTGACATCATGAGAGCAACAGATGTTTCAAGACTGAATCATGTTAAATCATAGTCTGTTTGTGAGAGAAATTCTGTAAAAGATCTAAAAGACTGTACAGACTCCATCTAACTGTATATAAAGCAGAGTGTAGTTGTGTGTTTACCCTTTCAGCAAATTGCTTTCACGTTTAGACTGCATATATACCAGAGCACCTGTGTTAAAAGTAGTTAGATAATAGTTTAAGATAAAGAGTTTAGTCTGTGTAGTAATTGTTATATTAGTATAAAGTATAAGTATTCCCCCTTCAAGAGTTAGTGTAAGCGTATTTGAAAGTTCACTTAACGTTAAAGCCTTAATTGTGATTCTGCAAGCATGGTGTCATTTGCATGGAACAAACTGCTTATGGTAATTGTGTTGTGTATAGTCCCGACCAACTGTCTGCTAACTAACATCCAAAAGTGACAGAACATATGGGTCACTCTAGCACACCTGACAGGTCAAAAATCAATGTGTTTAAGCTTAGCCACACCAGGAGATCGTTTGCGCACCTGTCTCATAGGAGTCCCTGAATGGGATCCTCCAGCATTTAAAGGTTTAGTTAGTAATGAGACTCAGTTGAATCGATCAGTAATGTTGCAAGAGTGCAATCACACTATTGGCCTCATATCAAGACAACTTGAAGCCTGCTGGCAAGCAAAAATTATCAAAGTTCTTAATGTTACCATAGGGCCCTCAGAAGAATTAGATTTGTTAGGTTCCACCAATACCTCAGGTGGATGAATAATGTTTGAGCCCCCCAAAAAAAGCCATTCCAACAAAGTAATGCAATACTGGGTTACAGTTAACCCTATATTTGATCTCATTACTAACACTGAAAGTAAAACTTTTTATTCATGGTGCAATCTCACAGGATGATTACCAAAGCAATTACCTAGTTCCATATTCCTAATCTGTGGAGATAGAGCATGGAATGGAATTCCTGCTAATCCACATAGAGGACCCTGTTATCTTGGGAAACTTACTTTGTTCCATCCAAGCTTACATCAATTGCTGAATTTAGCTGACAAAATAAAAAACATCAAATGGTCAAAGCGAAGCCTGAATGAATTACAATGTGATGATATTAGAGACCCAGACTTTTGGAATTGTGGTATAATATGGGCAGCCTCCTTCTTTATTCCAGGAGCAGATGCTTCTAAAGGCTTGGCAACTCTAAAAAGGCTCACTTGCTGGACTAGAAAAGAATTGAACTTAACATCCACAATGTTAAGTGAACTTTCAGCTGATCTAAGTAGTGTACGTCATGCAGTATTACAAAATCGAGCTGCAATTGACTTTTTGCTCTTAGCACAAGGACATGGTTGTGAAGAGTTTGAAGGCATGTGCTGTTTGAATCTTACTGATCATTTAGTTTCCATCCATAAGCAACTACAACAGCTACAAGATGGGTTACATGCCCTGAAAGAAGATTGTGACCCCATTGGAAGTTGGTTCACTGGCTGGGGTATCACTGGATAGTTGAGATCTCTTGTGCTAGAAGGGGGACGGATTTTACTTATAGTGTTAATTGGGATGATGGTTTTAAGTCGTATGTTATCTTGTCTTCGTAAAAGTGTAGAACGAATCACATCCAAAGCCTGGCTTGTGCAAAAAGAGAAAGGGGGAATTGTAGATAATATTTTAACAAAAGGTGGACATGATATATTAGTAAAGGCCTGTCTGCACAAACCAGCCTTTGATATAAGTCATGATATTAAAGACTAAAGTCCTTGAAACTTTCCTGCAGAAGAGAGAATAAAGCAAAACAATATCCTTGTGTATGAGAGAAAATATGTAAACCTGTGTGCATTAGCCAATAGTAACTTGCTTAGCCCGCGGACCCTGTAAAACCCTATAAAAGGTGTGCTAAAGATAGAAATAAACAGCGTTCACTTTTACTTCTGTGAAGACTCGTGAATAGCCTGAGTGGTTTCTCAATACTAAGATGGGCATTTCTTCAATGGGAAACCCAGAAAAAGAAATTATTTCTAATTTCTGACATTAAGAGTCTGTGAAAACTAATAGGAATGCATTCCTTTATATAAAGGAAAGAGTTTTATTTAGCATGTAAAATATGAAGAAAACCAGTCATGTCCTGACTGCTGTGTGTTTTTGTTGGAATAATGAACGGCTAGTTTTATCTGTTATACCAGATGTCTAACCTAAACTTCCCTGGCTGCCTCTCAGGCAGCCTATTCCTGTTGCCAGGAATGTGGAGAACAACTTGCTCTTGGCAGCAGCCTTTTATACATTTCACAACTGCTTTTGTGCACCCTCTAGTTTTCTATAGACAAATAACCAGCTTGCTTTGCTATTTACTCTTTTCTGGTTTTCCTTGATCTCTTTGAACTCTTACCAATTTGTCCATATAGGAGGCTGAGGCATGTACCTGTAGCAATGGGGAACAAAGACACACGGACCTCCTTGCTTTCTCCGAAGAAGACAATTTACTGTAACAAACCGAGCCCTTTTATGCTTTAAACTTAATCAAAAGTAGCACACATTGGCTGCCTGCCACTGCTGTGTTGCTGCTCACATGTCCCTTTACTAAATCAGCTCTTTGATCACTTGGCATCTATGCATCTCCTCAACCAGTCACACACGAGGCAAGCACTCACCATCTATACAGATTGTTCTCTGGTTACATGACCTGTTTTTTACCTTGATGTTAGCTGAACTTTTCCCAGAGAGCTTTCTGTTGATCAAAAGTGAACAGGATTTCTTGTCTCACACATGTGCCAGTGTTGGGTAGAGGAGAAATGACTCCACGTCTTGCATGTGACAGGCCTATTCATACAGCCCTACAGTGTTTGTCTGCTTCGAAGCAAAATGCCACTATTACTTAAATTTAGCAAGTGATCTACGGTAACCACAGATCCCTTCTGAATGAGCAGGTCATGCACAATGATTAAGGATGGGGATGTGCAATCTGTGCTGTGGGAGGTGGCATGGTAATGATTATAATTTATGTCAATTTGCTGGGTTTGTACAGACCTTATCCCTTCAGCTAACAGTATCAGTACTACAGATGGTAGAGATGGTGCAGAGGATAAATAAAAGACAACCGCTCCATCTGAGAGCCAGCAGGTTAAATGCACAAGACGTAGATGAGGTCTCAGAGATTTAGTTACAAGCCTGCATTGCAGAGGCTTTTTAGCAGAAATTTTCAATGGTTTTCCAAGGAAAAACAATCACAAATGAGGGTTCTTCCAGGAAAGTTGCTGCTTCTGTCTCTAGTGGGCAGTTTCCCAGACAGAGCAGAAGGGCTGATCTTACTCCTGATTCTATGGAAAGCAATTCTAATCTGTTTTTACCAGAATTAAGTGGAGAATCGTAAGAGCAGGACTACAAAGTCCCTGTCTCCAGTCAGGTGGAGGAGAGGGACAACTGGATTTACTGGATGTCGTGGTGTTGCCTATAATCAAAAGAGAGAAAACCTTTGAAACAGTGTTAGAATACTAAAAAGCAGACCTTTATTTGGAAGCTTCCAGGTGGCTCAGTGGTGATGGGCGCACGTGGCACCTGATTTCTACAATTTTATAAAATTAATTAATTAGGATATCTAACAGGTACATCAAATAGTAGATTCAGTTTGAGAGGGATGATGGGTTTGTCTTTACAAACAAGCAGTGAGTCTGCTGATAAAATGCAACTATCACTGAGAGACAACAGAAACAATAGGATAGATTCCACTGAAAGATGAAAGAGGCACTGAAAGAGCACCATGAATTCCACAAGAGTTAAGAATTAAGAAAGGATTATGCATGGGGGGGGGACAAGGTATCCCAGGTATCAGGTGTTCCAGGAAGTCTGTACCTCTCAAGTACCTCAGCCTATGGGGAAAGAGAGAAGGGACATGCGGCCAAGAATTAGGATAAAAAGGAGACTGCGCCCTCCAAAATTTTGAGAGACCCCAGGGGAATGCCCCCATGGCCTCTCCCTTTATTCAAATAAAGTAAAAGGACTCCTCTGTCTCCTTTTTGGACATAAACCTCTGGTGTTTGTGGATTAATTTTCCTGACAAGTTGACCCAGTAACCCACTCCTGGGTCAACCCCTTGGATTTTGTCCAACAGTTTCTTTGCCCCACTTCTTGTTAGGACTTCTCAAATTCTGGTTGGAAAACAGAATGCTCTTTTTGTAAGTCCTCTTCCTGACAATGAGACTAAACAGTATTTCATGAATGTATTACAAGGTTAGCTTATTGTTCTAAAATCTAGGGGGAAAGGGTAGTAAAAGTACTGGAGCTACAGCTCCATTTAGCAATCTAAAAAGCTACAAATATATGAAAAATATATAAAAATGTAGGCATCGGTGGTTACAGGAGAAAGAATGCCAATATGGGTGTAGCCAAACTATGTATTCCATACCCATCTACATTATTCCTGATGAACTGTTAATGGTGGGTCGTTTGCAACAGCTGCTCAGTGCGAACCCAAACCCCCAGGCTGCAAGCTGGGTGTTAAATCCTGTGGGGCAGGCAGCATTTCTTTGTCTTCACAAATTGACTCAGCTGTGATAACTACACCCAGCCTAAGGGGGTCATCTCTGCCAATGGACCATAATAGCTCAACAGCCCCAATGGGCAGATGTAACAACCTAGGTAATCCAGGACTCTCCAAATATCCTATGACTCATAGGATTGCATAATTTCATTGTGAAATACCCCACCCTGGGGGACATACTGAACATTCCTGTTTGAATCTGATCATATATGATCTGAGGTTTTGGGACTGGGAGAGTTGCCACCATGACTGGACATCCAGAGGAGGACCAGCTATTTCCACAGGACTGCTGCTTTTGACAAGATCACAACCATCATTCCAATGGGACTGCAACCACTGTTTAATCAGATTGCTACCACCACCCTGACCAACAAAGTGTCAGGTTGTACTCTGACTTTGTCGTTTTAAGCCAGTGTTTCTGTATTATTGCCTTTATTGTAATTTTCCTATTAAATTGTAATTTCAACTTTAGGTTACTTTCTTCTGCTGGTTTATTTTCAAACCAGTACACTGGACTGTGTAGATCAAATGGCCTGGAATGTCAGACTGAGTCAAGATAGAAATTTAGGGATTAATTGATTAGGGATAGCTAACTTGGAAATGCATATTGTCTTTAAAATATATTCCGCTTGGTAGAAAATGTATATTGTCTCTGTAACCTCTGCTATGCTTTCAAAAGCAGGATGAAAAACCGTTGTAATGCATTTAGAAAAAATGGTATAATCCTGGAATGTACCCCTGAACTACAGAATGTTAGTTCCTTCTCCTTAGCTCCTCCTCCCCAGTTTTTCCTTATTGGCTGTAAAACTGTGACCCTTCCCCCTTTCCCTAACTTCGAAAAGGAGCACGGTACCAGTTTCTTCCTCTTTTCTCTACCCGATCCCCGGAATGAAGCTGGAACACCATCCCAGGGAGAGGAGACCCTAGTTTTCGTTCTTCTAGTTCTCACTATTAATATCTTCCCCCCTCTCTGGGCTGCAGCAGAGTGGACTGTGGTCACAGAGAGGCTGGGGAACTTATAACAAATAGCAGACATCTGCCGTGCTAGCAAAACAGTGTGGAAGAATGCAGGACTCTTGTGATAAGGAAGGGGTTATAACCCAAACACAGCATGAGAGGAGGCAAGAATACAAGGAGACTGAGATAAAAGGATTGGTTAGACCCCAAAACTGTCCAGGACTAGTCTTGCGGCTTGGACCATGACCAAGAGGCCAGGGAGCATGCGTGAAGAGGAAAGGTGAAAAGTTCAGATGTAAAGAAGAACTTGTAAACCTTCATCAAAGACCACTGACAACCTCCAAATTGGGGAGGCGCAAGCACAGACAGGACCTGGAGCTAATTACCATATGAAGCAAAAGTAGGCGGGGCTAGGGAATGAACATGTACTAGGCGCCTTTTCTAATCCTAGTTTGTAGAGAATAAAAGGGAAGCAATCGTTACTCTCGGCGCATATGCCTTTGGGAATGGTCCCACATATGTCCAGCGCTGGATAAATACATATCTACTTTACAACTTTAATGAATCGTGGAGTCTTTTCCGCCTATCAAGACCCACAGGATTATAAGGCTGTAGTAGATACAGTGTACCCTAATGCCATCAAGTTATGCGGGGGCAGAACCTATTGATATTTCTGGAGCGACAGAGGGATCCCAAAATCTGACTGTATTGGAGGCTCACTGTGACTGGTTGTAAGAGACGGTCCGAAGATTCTCTCATCTGTCTCACAACCGTCTGAAGGACAGAGACTGAGACCCTGAATATCACAAGGGACTTGGTTTAGGGGTTCGGGCCCAGCTGAGGAGGATGTTTGCTAAGTGATTGTTTGCAGGTGGTTGCACGGTACACTGCCCTCGTTCCTGCTGGTGAGCAGAGGCTTGCAAGACGTGGTTTGCTCTGTACCCTATACCTGCCCCCCTGTGCAATGGAATTCATCACACTGATCATCAATCTCCTCTGGTTTTGGCCCTATGCCCCTCGCTTTGTAAAAGACTATAAAATTACACCCCAAACTTACCTTCCTTTGAGATCTCCCCAACAGACAGAAGACTCTGCGTCGTTGGATGGCTGAGTGGACTTTGACATTGGTAGCTATAACCCCCTTACTCTCTTTTTCTTATGCTTTGCTTTCTCCTCTTTTCCCTCTATCACATATTAGTGCTGATGAGCACTCAATAAAGTGTGCTTTGCTATTTAAGTCCTTCGTTTGCTGATAATCTTTTGTACTCTAAGACCGACTAAAAGAACCACATCACGAATCCCACCTTCTGGATCGTGACACTGGTCTAGATGCTCCATGCATCCTTGGTATAGACTAGCTCAGGAGAGGGTATTTCAAGGACCCAAAAGAGTACAGGTGGGCTTTTGGTATAGCTACCCTGGAGATGGAGAAAATTAAACAGATGCCTACCTTGTCTGAGATCCTTCTGTTGTGGGGTTGCTGAAGGTCAAAGAACAACAGGTACCAATTGCTACCAAAACAGTGTACCGGTGGCAATATCACACCAACTGAGACTCCATAATTCCCATCCATAAGCTGATTCATAGACTGATCGACAGGAGCCACTCAACCTTTAGTAGCCTCATATGGCCAGTGTGAATGTCTAATGGAAAATGGAGACTAATAGTAGATTATTGTGTCCTGAATGAAGTCACACCAACTCTGAATGCTGCTGTACCCAACATGCTAGAACTGGAGTTGAAATCAGCAAAGTGGTGCCACAACTGATATTGCTAATGTGCTTTTCTCAACCTTTTGTGGCAGAGTGCTGCTATAATTTCTATGTCCCCTGCTTCCTTGTTACCACTGTCTGCCCAGCTGCAGCCAGGGAAACAGGGGAGATAGTATAGCATAGAAAAGAAGAACTTAAAAATGAGGCCTTTTCCCTTAGCTGAGATGGAAGTGCAACTTTATTTCTTGGGGTCCCATGGAGAAGAGCAGGAGGGAAAGAGGAAGAGGTATCGATAAGCGCCCCTTTTTGAAGGCAGGGGAAAGAGGGTGGATTACATTCACACAACCAATAAGGGGAACTGAGGAGAAAGAGATAAGGGAAAGAAACTTACAATTCTACATTTTCAGGGGTACATTCTTTGGGTCATACTATCTTTTCTAAATGCATTACAACAGAGTGCAGGTCACAGCTTGCTTTCACTTGGCGAGGTTTCCAGAACACCTGTAACTGACTGCCCCAGAGGTGGAAACACAGCCCCTCCATATGCCGTGGACTGATCCAGGCTGCACTGGAAATGGGTGAAGCTCCAGAACACCTGCAATACATTGATGATATCACCATCTGTGGCAATACAGCAGAAGTTGCTTTTGAGAAAGGGAAGAAAACAGTCCAAATCCTCTTGAACTGCAGTTTTGCCCTAAAACAAAGGTCAAGGAACCTGCACAGGAGATCCAGTGTTTAGGAATAAAATGGCAAGAAAGACATCATTGGATCCTAATGGATATGATAAACAAAATACCAGCAATGTCTCCACCAACTAGTAGGAAAGAAACATAAGCTTTCTTAGTCTTTGTGTATTTTTGGAGAATGCACATTCCAAATTACAGTCTAATTGCAAGCTCTCTGTGTAAAGTGACCCTGAAGAAGAATGATTTCAAATAGAGCCCTTAAAAATGGCAAGCCTTTGAACAAATCAACCAGGAGATTGCTCATGCAGTAACCCTTGGTCTAGTTTGGACAGGACAACAGGACAAGATGTATAAAATGTGCTCTACAATGCAGCTGGGGAGAATGGTCCTTCCTGGAACCTCTGGCAAAAGCATCAGGGGAGACCCCTCGGCTTTTGGAGTTTGGGATAGAGAGGATTTGAAGCCTGCTATACTCCAATGGAAAAAGAGATCTTGGCAGCTTATGAAGGGGTCCAAGCCACTTTGAAAGTGTTTCATACTGAAGCACAGCTCCTCCTGGCACCCCAGTTACCTGGGCTGGATTGGACGTTCAAAGGTCTCCTCTACACTTCATACAATTGATGCTACATGGAATAAATAGGTCACACTGATCACACAGTGAGCTTGAAGGGGAGCTCCCAGTCATCCAGGAATCTTAGAAGTAATTATGTACTATCCAGAAAGCAAAGATTTTGCAATCTCACCAGAGGAGGAGGTAATACATGCTGAAGAGGCCCCACTGCATAATAATTTGCCAGAAAATGAGAAGCAGTATGCCTTGTTTACTGATGGATCTGTGGGAAATGGAAAAATAGAAACTTCCACAGATGCTGATGGGTTCAATCTGCAGCTTTAGAAAGAGCTTGGATTAATGTAATGATAAAGGTGCACAGACATTAAGTAGAAAAATTATAAACTTATGTTCCTACAATTGTAAGTAAGACTATTCCTTGAGTAGATAAGAAATTATATTAGGTAAAATTGTGAGAATTTTAAGCTGTAATAATGTGACTTATAGGGTAGGTTAAGGATCTAGAAGCCATAATAGAGGTGTGTGTGGGTACATGACCTATCAGTTTATTGGCTAAAAGACAGACGCAGTGCAGCAAAATTAAGCAAAGGTGATAGGTTATTAAGTAGATGCTATTATAACTTTGTCCCCATCCCCTGTTACCACTGTCCACCCCACAGCAGGCAGGGAGGCTGGGGAGGTAGTTTTAGTTTGCCAGACGAGGCCTTAAAAACGAGGCTCTTTCCCTTTGCTGAGATGGCAGTTGCAGTTTTATTTCTTGGGATCTTTCGGAGTGAAGATGCAGGAGGGAAAGAGGAAAGGTATTGATAAGCAGCTCTTTTTCAAAGCAGGGGAAAGGGGTGTGGGGGAATTTACACAACCAATAAGGGGAACTGGGGAGAACAAGATAAGGGAAAGACCTTACAAGTCTACATTTTAGGGGGTGCATTCTTTGGGTCATACCATTTTTCCTAACTGCATTATAGCAAGTAGAAACAAGTTTCATGTTAACTGTCTATTGGACCAAAATGTTATATATTGCTGTGTGAAGAAGAAACCCGTGGCTACCTTGAGCTATGGCTGACTTGTTGCTTCTCTACAAATCTCATGCCTTCGAGACCGATATCTGGCTTACTTAAGGAATAAATCATCTTATATAACACAGTGGTCCCATCCCTCATTTTTCATCTCAACATGGATCCTGACATATTGTAGGAAAGCATTGAAGATGGAAGGAAGCTGTATGGAGTCTCCTATGACAAGTCACAGAAACTGCTGAAGAAGGTGAATAGAGTGAGTTTGCAGAGGTGAAAGCTATCCATCTGGCCTTAGACACTGCTGAATGAGAGAAATGGTCAATACTTTATCTCCAAACTGATTCATGGATGGTGGCAAATGCCCTGTGGGGGTGGTTGCAGCAGTGGAAGCAGAGTAATTTGCAGCACAGAGAACTGGGGTGGTTTAGTCTTAAGAAGAAGAGGCTTGGGGGGAACTCATTTCTCTGTACAACTGCCTGAAAGGATGTTGTAGTGAGGTGGGGGTTGGTCTCTTCTGCCATATCTCAGGGGAAAGGATGTGAGTAAATGACCTCAAGTTGTGCCAGGGGAGATTCAGATTAAATATTAGAAAAAAAAATTCACTGAAAGAGTTGTTAGGCATTGGAATAAGTTGCCCAGGGTGGTGGCAGAGTTATTCTCTCTGGAAGTGTTTGAGAGGCATCTGGATGTGGCACCTGGGGTATGGTTTAGGGGCAATTATGCTGGTGCTAGTGTTAGCGTTCAGGAACACACATAATCACAGATTGACTATATGCAGGTGCTTTTATTGAAGCACGCAGGAACTAGGGGTATTAGCAACTCAAATCTAGCTCCATTGTCTTTGTTCAAAGTGCACATATTTATACAATTTCAGCCGTAGCAGTAATCACTATAACAACCTTATCAATATTGCTTCATTAAACCTTATCAATATTGCTTCAATAGAGCTTAGCCCATGCTTGTACGAACATGTACGAATCTTATCTCTAGGTATCTTGGAGACCCCAAGTACCAATTCCTGTTACTATAAGCATCTTAGCTTGCTAAACCATCCCAAATACAAAGCATACTTTTACATGATTTTCAGAAACATTTAACCCTATACTAACATTTCCCCCTGTCCTGGTTTAGGGCAAATTTGGGAGAAAACTTATTGCTAAAACTAACATATTTTAACTCTGCACACATATACATACATAAAAACTTCTCTCCCATTCTACTTAAAAAAATGCAAGCAATATATCCATCATGCCCCTGTCACGTTTCACACCAAGCTACTGAATCCAGGCTTCACACTGAAGAGCTGCAGGATTCTTCACTCTCTCATTTTATTCACTCAAAACACTATTTTTCACTTGCTCATACCTTCAACACTTACACATTTTTTTCTATTTTATGTCTGTGTGGTTTAATGTACAGACAGTGGCAGTAACTTTTTACTCAATGATGAGGTCTCTCTGAGGTACACATTATGTTTCATTTCTCTGCATTATTCACCATGTACAACTTGGTCTTTGAGCAAAGACAACTTCAAGAATGGGTTTGTCTGTACTCGAGGTAGAATTGACTTAAACCGTCTTCCTTAAAATACTTCTGACATGTACCACTGGGACTTTGTCTTTATCTACTACATGCAAAGACTCAGACTGGGTAGGACTTGCTTGGTTGGTGGAACTTCTGGTGTTGAATAATCAGGTGGCCTTTGCTAGATGCTGCTCCCAGTTTTTAAAAGATTCTCTACTCAGTGTTTTTAAGGTGGTTTTTAACAGTCCATTGTACTTCTCTACTATTCTAGCAGCAGGTGCATGGTAGGGGATATGGTACACCCACTCAGTGCCATGTTCTTTAGCTCAGTTGTTTATAAGGCTGTTTTTGAAATTAGTCTCATTGTCTGACTTAATCTTTTCAAGGGTGTTATGCCTCCAAAGGACTTGCTTTTTAAGTTCTAGGATGGTGTTACGGGCTGTAGTATGAGGCACAGGGTAGGTTTTTAACTATTCCATGGTGGCTTTTACTATTGTGAGCACGTAGCACTTGCTTTGGCGGGTTTGGGGCAGTGTGATGTAGTCAGTCTGTTAGGCTTCTTCATACTTGTATCTGGACTACTGCCCACCGTACCAGAGGGGCTTTAACCACTTGGCTTGTTTGATCGCAGCACACGTCTCACAGTCATGAATAAGGTGAGAATTGCTGTCTATGGTTAGATCTACTTTTCGGTCTTGTGCCCACTTATAGGTGGCATCTCTACTTTGATGACCTCAGGCATTATGAGCCTATCAGCCTAGGAACAACTCTCTCTTATGTTCTCAATCTAAATTTATTTTTGACACTTGTATCTTTGCAGCTTGATTTACCTGCTTATTATTTTGGTGTTCTTCATTGGCTCTATTCTTGGGGACATGGGCATCTATGTGGCGGACTTTCACTGGTAGTCTCCCTACCCTGGTAGCAATATCTTTCTACTCTTTAGTAGCCTAAATTGGTTTTTTTCTATGCTGCCAGTTAACCTCTTTCTACTTCTCCAGCCATCCCCACAGAGCATTGGCTACTATCTATGAATTTGTGTAGAGGTAGAGCTTTGGCTACTTCTCTCTTTCAGCAATATCTAAAGCCAGTTGAACAGCTTTGAGTTCCGCAAGTTGACTTGATTTACCTTCTCTTTCAGTGGCTTCTGCCACCTGTCGTGTGGGGCTCTATATGGCTGCTTTCCACTTCCGGTTCATCTTTACGATGTGACAGGAACTACCAGTGAAAAGAGCGTAGCATGTTTTTTCTGCTGGCAGCTGGTTATATGGTGGAGGTTTTTTCAGCTCTTGTCACTTCTTTTTGTTCTTCATTTATGAGACTAAAACTTTCACTTTCAGGCCAGTTTGTAATTATTTCTAAAATCGTAGGGCGATTCAGTTTACTAATACGGGCGCGCTGCGTGATAAAAGCAATCTACTTCCTCCATGTGGCACTGGTTGCATGATGGGTGGAGGGAACTTTTCTTTTAAACATCTATTCTAACACGGGTTGTCAGGGTGCCAGGAGGAGTTGTGCTTCAGTGGTAATCACTTCTGAAGCAGCTTGGAATCTTTCATAGGCTGTTAATTTTTAATTTTTTTTTTTGTTGGGGTGTAATTGGTTTCAGATCTTCTGTAGCTTCGACTCTAAAATCTTAATGGTCAGCTTCGAGTCTCACCAGACACTTTCTGCTAAAAGCTCTAGGACAGACCATGGCTCTCGACTGCAGAGTAGAGCATGTTCTTCACATTTGGTCTTGTCCTGACTGGGCTAAGGGCTACCACATGAGTGATCTCCTGCTTGATTTGAGCAAAGGCTTGTTGCTGCTCAGGGCTCCAGTGGAAATTATTTTTCTTTCAGGTGACTAGGTAAAGAGGGCTCACAATTTGACTGTATTCAGGAATATGCATTTTCCAAAACTTTATGGCACTTAAGAAAGCTTGTGTTTCTTTCTTATTAGTTGGTGGAGACATGGCTGTGATCTTGTTGATGACATCAGTAGGAATCTGACGCCATCCATCTTGCCACTTTACCCCCAGGAACTGAATCTCACAAGCTGGTCCCTTAACTTTGCTTTTTTTGATGGCAAAATTAGCTTTCAGGAGGATCTGGATAATTTTCTCTTCTTTCTCAAACACTTTTGCTTCTGTGTTTTCTCACACAATTATGTCATCTATGTACTGTAGATGTTCTGGAGCTTCACTCTTTTCTAGGGCAGCCTGGATCAGTCGATGGCAAATGGTGGGGTTGTGCTTCTACTCTTGGGGCAGTTGGTTCTAGGTGTACTGCACTCCCCTCCACATGAAGGCAAACTGAGGCTTGCATTTTGCTGCCAGGGGAATGGAGAAAAATGCATTGGCAATATCAATAGTGGTGTACTACTTTGCTGCCTTGGACTCCGGCTCGTATTTGAGCTCCAGCATGTCCAACACTGCAGCGCTCAGTGGTGGAGTCACTTTATTTAATGCACGATAGTTTACAGTCAATCTCCATTTTCTTTTGGATTTACGCACAGGCCAAATGGGGCTGTTGAAGGGTGAGTGGGTTTTGCTGACCACCCCTTGGCTCTCCAGCTCTCGGATCATTTTATGGATGGGGATCACAGCATCTTGAGTTGTTCTATACTGTTGATGGTGCACCGTCGAGGTGGCAATTGGTACTTGCTCTTCTTTCACTTTCAGAAGTCTTACTGTAGATGGATTTTCGGACAGTCCAGGCAAGGTGTTTAGTTCGTGGACACCTTCTGTCTCTACAGTTGCTATCCTAAATGCTCACCTGAGTCCTTTTGGGTCTTTGAAATACTTACTTCAGAGGTAGTCTATGCCCAAAATGCATGGGGCTTCTGGGCCTGTCACAATAGGGTGTTTCTTCTACTCTCTTCTAGTCAGGCTCACATTTGCTTCTACTAAGGTAAAATCTTGCGATCCTCTTGTCACGTCAGCAATAGAAACAGATTCTGCCCTCACATGTCTTGATGGGATTAATGTGCATTGCGCACCAGTATCAACTAAAGCTTCATATTTTTGTGGTTCTGATGTGCTAGGCTAATGAATCTACACAGTCTAAAAAACACAGTTTTCCTTAGCCTCTACTTGGCTAGAGGCAGGGCCCCTCTAAGCCTGGTTATCTTTTTTTCTTTGGGTATATGTTTTGGAGGTTCTTTTAAGGGGATCGGACATGTCATCATCATCATACTTGGGAGTTTGATTACGGGCAATTGGAGCTGCTTCTTTTTTGGTGGAATTTCTTTTGTGACTTTTCTCTTCTTTCAATTCACTCCACCATTTTGCCAGACCTGCAGTATATTTCTCATCTCATCTCATGTTTTCTCCGCAATCACGCAGGAAGAACCACAGCTCAGCTCGTGGGGTATACCTTCTCTCCTGATCTGGGGAACGTCTGCGTTGAGTATTAGGACTTCTGATCTGTACTGCTGAGATTTAGAGAAGGTCTTCTTTAATCTTATCTCTAAGTTTTTTGTGATTCTCCTCTATCTTATCTTCTAATTTCTGCAGATGTGTTTCTACAGCTGCGATTCTTGTATGTGTTGGGCTATGCACGGCATCTGCATATGCTTGGAGCTTCTTCGCTATATTCAGCACGGTCTCATTCCTGTCATCCCGCTTCATCATTGCTAAAGCAGATGCATATTCTTGTGGCTCAAGTCATACTAATTTTCGCCACATTACAGATGTACATGACACTAAGTCTGGATTCTTAGATGGCATGTTATTTGAAAAGACAATTCCTGCTACTGCCATTTCTCTCAGGCGTTGGATCTTGTGTTTGATGGTTTTCTACTGTGTTTGTTGCATGTAGAGATCATCTACACACAGATATCTTTGAGCTATACTTTCCAGGACCCATGCCCAGAGACTGTGAGGGTTAGCCCCCCTCATCATCCCCTGGTCAATAACCGGATCGTGTGACAGGGATTCTGGATGCCTTGCTTCAGTACCATCCAGAACTGTAGCCTCAGCTATGGCATCCCACAGACGGACTAACCAACTAATTATATATTCATCAGGTCGTCGAGTGTAGTTCTTTTTTAGGCCATGAAGGTCTTTCAGGGAAAAGGACTCAGTATTAGCTTTTGATCTTGTGCCAGTTGCTTTGACTCTTGATTTTATGTAAGGAGGCATTGAGGGTCTTTTTCCTGCATCATCATCATCATCATCATCCACTGGTTGATCAGTTTTGTTTGTGCACTTTCCACTTCTCATGCTAGTAGCAACAGCTATTGGTTGAGGCTTGCTGTCTGGTTTAGCTACCAGCTTTGTAACTGGGAGGTTTGCTGCAGCCTGAGTAATTGGGGTAACTGTTGATTTATCTCCCTGTCCCCTTTCTCCTGTTTGCTGCCCTACAGTATCCAGCAATGTACGATAAGCATATGCTAGGGCCCAGCTTACTGCAATGATCTTTTTTTTCCTTGGAATCATCCTGACACTTCTCTTTCAGGTATTTCCCCACCTCAGCTGGATTCAGAATTTGTTCATGTAGAAAGTCCCAAACTATAGGGTCAGAAAATTCCTTCAGAATTTCGCCCATATCCTCCCATTCTCTACACCACTCAGGATTTTCCATGCCTGGTTCAGGGGTCTCATCAGTCTCTCTAGAAATTTCAGCCCTCATTCTAGAGAGGCTGAAGACTGTATAGAGGAAACTTTTCAGATTAAATGCCAGAAAGATGGTCTCTTTAACATTCAGGGGGAACTGAACACTCGCCAATAGTGATGTAACAGATTCAGAGGAGAAGAAGGAAAGGAAAGGCTGAAAAGCCTCATTCCCTGCTCCTCTTCTAACAAACTGGGTGTTAGTTCCTACCTGAAAACCTTCTTTCCCTTCCCCCTTCCTATTGGCTGTGACCTCCCTGTATCCCTTGATTACCTCTGCCCCCTAGTATAAGACCCAGGGCATTTCGGTCTCTCTCTTGCCCCGGATGGACGACAGACAATAAACCCAGGATTATTTCCAGCAAGTTTGAGCCTTCTGTGTCTAGATACTTTGAGTCCATGTTGTATCCACTCCAGGACCCCCTTCACCGCCTGTGTCCTGAGACGAGCAGGGCTCTCACCACGGGGGGTGGGACAGAGCGATCCCCCGGGAGGAGGATTGCAACAGATTGGCGCCCGGCCATTGGGGCTGAACAAGCCCATGTTCAAAGGCTTATCAAAGCCAGGGTGAGCCGTTCTTTGGAGACTTTGGACGCCATTTAAAAATACAGCAAAAAAGATTCCGAAAAGGAGTCGAAAATCCTCCAGCACCAGGGGACCGACTCCAGGGCAACGGGTATCTTTCCACCGCCAGAAACGACAGAACAAGGTAAGATTTAACTCCGACACCGGGCTGGGAGGGCTGGAGAGTGAAACAGACCCCAGGGGACTGTGTTACGTGTAACCCCTTCCCAGCGGCAGCGTCCCGGGTGTGTGGGGCTCCCCCCAGCCGTGGGCAGAGACGGGGTGGGGGGAGAGGGAATTCTCCCTGCTGCCTGTACCAGTGTGAGTTTAATTGTAACCCTTGCAGTGCCAGTTTGTTTTCTGCGGTAGGGAAAATAGACAGATTGTGTGCAGAGCTGCTGTGACTTCCAAAATGGGATCCCAGCCCTCCACACAAGACAGGAGTCATACACAAAAAATACATGATTTTTTAAAAACTACAAATGTAAAAATTTCAAAAAATAAGATAAAACAGTTTGTATCATATTTGACTCAGCAAAGTGAAGAGATCGAATTGTTGCAATTAGACTCAGTAACTGTCTGGGATGAAATTGGAAATTTATTAACCTTAAAAATAGAAGGAGGAGACAAATCGGCTCTGAAATTCCTCCCGGTTTTTCTTTTAATTCGAAAAGAATTGGTTAACAGAGAAATAAAATCGAAAGACAAGCAAGCACCGCAGTATCCACCTAACTTCCCTAACTTTTCTCCCAAAACCTCTGCTCCTCCACTGGAAAAGATACCCGGGACAAACAATACAAGTTCTAGTCCCATGTATCTCTCTCAGTCACCCAGTCCTGCTTCACAAGCCATCAAGGCTCCCTCCCTATACCCTTCCAGTGTTAAAGAAAATGTATCTTCATATCCCCACATGGCTGAGAGCCAAAATGGCGCTGGCCATGTGTTTCCCGGCCACATGGTGAATCCTCCATTGTTTCCCCTTTCTCCTACCCATAATCCCTTCCACCCACCGGTTCCCACCCTTAACCCTTATCAAAATCCCTTTGTTCACCCTGACATTCCACCCTGCTCCACCCCCCAGCCCTGCTTGGCTCCACCCTATGACCCTGCCCCCCGAGGCTGTAACCCTATCCCCTATCCCTCCGCCCCCTGTCCTGCAGGGAGGAGGGGCGGGGAGAGAGAGTTACACCCCTTGCTCCTGCAGAGGGGCAGGGGGAGGGGTGTTCCGGCCCTGCCCCCCGGGGGGGGGTGCGAGCCTACCGAGCCTGGCGTGGCAGGGTGCGGGCCCCCGCCCGGCTCCTGCAGGGGTGGGGCTGGGCCTCTCCACAGGTCCAATGAGGGAATGGAGCCCCTGGGGCCTGGCGTGGGGGGGTGCGGACCCCCAGGGCCTGGTGGGGGGGGTGCGGACCCCCAGAGCCTGGCGTGGGGGGGGGCGGATCCCCGGGGCCTGGCGTGGGGGAATGGTGCGGGCCCCCACCTGTCTCCTGCGGGGGTGAGGCTGGGTCTCTCCACAGGTGTGGGGAAGGAACAGGCACCCTGGGGCTCGGCGTGGGGGGGGGGGCGGCCCCCTGCCCAGCTCCTGCAGGGGAGGGACTGGGCCTCTCCCCAGGTCCGGGGAGGGAACAGGGCCCCCAGAGCCCGGCGTGGAGGGGGGCGGGCAGAGAAACCCAAGGAATACCAGCCCTGGAGAAGATGAAGTTATGCTAACAGCGGCTCCTGTAGTATACAATAGCAGCAGAAGAGCAATGCGATTACAACATCAGCCTTTCAATTACCAAATAATCAAGGATATTTGTAAAATTAAGAATGATTTTGGTCGTGATAGTGAGGTCTTGAGTGGAATAATAAGAACTACATTGAAATCACAGGATTTAATTCCTGCAGATATTAAAGATTTATTTCGGTGTCTGCTAACTCCCTCTGAATATGATCTTTGGGAAAGCTTATGGAAAAAATCGTTAACAAAACTCCTAGCTGAACTCAAAGTAATCAAAATGCATATGATACAGAGAACAATGAAATCACTTTAGAACATTTATGTGAGGAGGGAAATTGGATTAATCCTGCCGATCAAGTGAGAGTATTAACAAAGCTTGTTGCAGATAAAGTTTGTGATGTGGCTGAAAACATTTTTAACCAATTACCAACAGCTGATATTCAAGTCAGTTATGTTAATATTAACCAGCTCCCATCTGAGAGTTTCTTATAGTCTGTAGATCGACTGAGGCTACAGATACAGAGACAAGTTAAAGAACCAGTGGCCCAGACAGAACTGCTTAAAGAAATGGCCCAAAGAACTGCCAACGAGGCTTGTCGTAGAGTAATTCCGAGTCTACCTATTAACCCTCCACCCACCATAGCAGATATGATTGAAGCGTGTGCCCAGAAAGCAGACTTGTACAGTGTACACGACAAGAAACCAGGCAACCCAAGGACAGTGGCAGCAGTGACACCAGGAATGAACAAGCCACAGATGTCACCAGAACAGCTGCAGCACATCGTCTGTTTCCAATGCAAGAGGCCAGGACATTTTGCAAGGAACTGTCCTCAAACCCAGCAACAAGGGAAACACCAGAAAGAACCTATAGCCAATCAACAAAAAAACTAAAGTCTCAGCGCTTTTCTGTCAAGCGCAGAGACATAAAAATGACAGACCTGAAACAGAAAAAAGACTCTATTTTAATGGGAAAAGGGGAGGAAAGGGAGCGGGGTGAGAGGCTGCAGAAATATAATTGTGAAAAACGTTTCCCTAATAAGGTCTGGCAACCGCAAAAGCGATTCAGACTTGTAACTGCTAAAGCTTTTTGTTTCAGATCTGATCGTTGGACTGTCGTTGGAGTAGACTTGCAGGATAATTCACAAGACCTGGCTGGACTGGATAGTAGGTATTTTGTTACTGGAGACACAGCACACACACCAATAGAGATTGAGGTGGCTCCCATGACAATTAAGGGAGACCTAACACACCTCACTCTCTTAGCTAGGTGCCCTCAACCACCTTTCTATGTAGACAAAGGGCAGGTAATAGCCCAGGTGACCCCTGTTCCTTGGGCCTACCCCACCAATTTTCAAAGGGTTAAGATCTTCTCTGAATGATAATGACATCATACAGTGGCTGGTGGTACTGATAGGCCTGTTCTACTTAGTATTCAGAGACAAAGGGAAAGAGATAGGGGATGCTACTCCAGAACCTGGCACAGCCCCAGAGACAGGAGTGCTGCTCCAGAGCCTGCCCCTGCCCCACAGCCCACCTCAGAAATGAACCACCCACAGTGGGTGGGGGTGCTGGTGAAGGAGATACGTGAGATGAGCCAGAAGATAGAGTGCATTTCCTCAGCTGCTGGGAAACCCTCCCTGTGCCTCAAAGAGGGAGAGTCTGATGGTGCAGCAGTGGAACCCACAGACGTTACAACCCTCCAGGTTCCAGCTGAACCACAAGGGCAGCCACAGCCAGCAGCTGTTGCCCCTGTGGAAATGAGGAAGTCTAAGATTAAATCACAGCACCCTGTTAATAAGGATAAGAAAGGAGGGCCCTCACAACCCACAGGGGAGCCAGAAGTTGAAATCATTACTGAGTCTCTGACATATGACTGTCTCCCTAAGTTGCAAAAAGACATTGTGAGGCAGGGGCGTGAGGCTTATACAACCTGGTTACTTCGGGTCTGGGACCTTATGGGTGCAGGCGTGCAGCTGGATGGTGGTGAGGCAAGGAATGTGGGACCCTTGACCCAGGACTCAGGTGTGAATCAGGTATTCGTCAGGGAGCCAGGGTCCCTTTCCCTCTGGGAGCGGCTTTTGATGAGTGTAAGAGAGAGGTTTGTCCACAGAGAGAGAATGGAAGAGCACTATCATAGAAGGGGCTGGAAAACCATTGAGGATGGGATCCAACAGCTGAGAGAAGTGGCGGTATTAGAGATCCTTTTTGGGAGGGGTGGACAGCATGATAATGACCCCGACAAAGTCAGGTGCACTGGGCAGATGTTGTGGAGTCTGGCAAATCTAGGGCCACGTGAATACACCAGCTTCATTGAGACGATTAATGCCGATAACAACAGAGAGAGGGTGGGTTCTGTCACCACCAGGCTTAGAAATTTCGAGAGTATGGTCCATGACCCGCAGCAGGCTTGGATTTCTGCTGTGATTAAGGAAGTCAAAGAAGAGATGAGAGAAATGAGGGAAGAGATGAGGAAGAGCAGTTCCCATATGGCACCAGTGCGAGTCACAAGCCCAAAACTCCAAGCCCAACGTCCCCCAGCTAGAGGGTACACCCCATGAGCTGAGCTGTGGTTCTTTCTGTGTGACCATGGGGAAGACATGGGAAAGTGGGATGGGAAACCCACTTCTGCCCTGGCAGCACGAGTGCACCAACTCAGGGAGGGAACCATTAACCAGAAAGGTTCCACTAAAGTGAAGGTCGCCTCAACCTCCCGTGACCAAACTGCCAGATATTACAAAAAAGAGGATGATCCCCTTGAAGGAACCTCTAGCATGTATGCCCTGGGAGGAGAGGGTTGAGTCAGACAATGAGACTCATTTCAAGAACAGCCTTATAAACAGCTGGGCTAGGGAACATGGCATTGAGTGAGTGTACCATATCCCCTACCATGCACCCGCTGCTGGAAAAGTTGAACAGTGCAATGGCCTGCTTAAAACCAGCTTGAAGGCACTGGGTAGGGGGAACTTTCAAGAACTGGGAGATTAACTTAGCAAAAGCCACATGGTTGATGAACACCCGAGGTTCCACTAACCGAGCAGGCCCTGCCCAATCTGAGCCCTTTAGAACGACAGATGGAGATAAGGTTCCAGTGGTATGTATGAGAGGTATGCTAGGAAAAACTGTTTGGGTTAATTCTGCCTCCAGCAAAGACAATCCAATCTGAGGGGTTGTCTTTGCTCAAGGACCAGGTTGCACTTGGTGGGTGATGCAAAAGGATGGAGAGACCCGGTGCATACCTCAAGGGGACTTGGTTTTAGGGTGAACTACCCATGACACTGTGCTTGTATCTGTATCTGCATGTACATATGTATATAGTTTAAGTAGTGTGTGTTTGTGTATAATTTAAAGGTTTAATATTTGATGTAACATTTTGGTATGGGAAAAAATATGGGGTGGATAGTGTTGGGGGTTAGGTGTCCTTTTTTTTGTTCTGGCTTGCCTGTGGAATTTTTACCCATTAGTTGCGGGGACAACCTAACTGTGGGTACTTAGTGGGTGCTTGACAAAAGACAGAGTGGCCGGGCCCAGGGGGGAAGGGGGCAGGAAAAAGGAGGGTGGGGACAGTTTGGCGGGCTTTCTTCGGCTTCGGGGGGAAAGACATTTTTTTGGGCGTGGAGCTGCTGAGGTAGAGAGAAGGGAATTTCGCCATCACCCAGACGGAGCTGCTGCTTCTTCTCCTTCTTCCCTCTTTGTTGGTGGCCTCGCACCCCCTGTCCTGCCGGGACATGTGGCAGTGCCAGCCACCGCCGCAGAGTTGCTGATACACTTCAGCCACTGGCCCAGGATCTCTGCTTATCCCTGCTGTTCCAGCCGACTGTTCCTCAGAGGCCTGCAGGAGCACCAGGACTGACTGCCCGAAGGGGTTTGTGAAACAAAGCCTCTCCTTCAACCCATCTAGGCCGAGAAAGCTGTCCCGGGGCCCCTGGTTCTGTTTTCTTGCTAATGCTGTAGTTATTGTTGTTTGTTTGCCTGGTTATACTAGTAAAGAACTGTTATTCCTATCCTCAGATCTCTGCCTAAAATCCCCTTGATTTCAAAATTATAATAATTCTGAGGGAGGTGGTCTACATTCTTTCATTCCAAGGGAGGCTCCTGCCCTCCCAAGCAGACACCTGTCTTCTAGAACCGAGACAGGATCTAACACATCTACACCCCAACCAAAATTAGAATTCGAATTGCAAGAATTTTTAAGTACTATAAATGTTAAAATCTCTAGAAAAAAGTTAAAATGTTTCACAGAGTGGTTATCTCATAACAATCCACAGCTAGATTGGTCAGAACTAAATTCTATTTCTACATGGAATCAAATTGGCAATATTCTCACTCTAAAAATAGAGGAAGGAGACAAAAATGTTTCAAAATATCTCTCAATTTTTCTTATAATTAGAAAAGAATTGATCAACAGAGAAAAAGACATAAAAAACCAGCCATTGCAACCTTCCTCAGTATCCCATACCTTTTCCTCCATACCTTCTGCTTCTGTGCTGAAAAAGATACATGAAAAAAATCCAGAAACTCAAGAAACACACTGTAATAGTGCCATTTCTGGAGCCATGTGTCTCATTCAGACCCCCAGCTCTGATATTGTTGCGAAAACTACCAGAGATTCTTACCTATATCCTAATATTCCAACCGTGAAATCCCTGGGCCTCCATGTGCCTAAAATCCAAGATGGAGAACCTCCCTCGTATCCCCCTCCTACTTCCCATGACTCCCTCTATCCACCTCACTCTGCCCATTTCCCTCACTCCTCCCATAACCCCTCCCCTCTCTCTCACATCTCCCTCCCTCCTGCAATACCCTGCTCAAGCATGGCATCACCTTACAAACACACCCCCAAATGTTGCAATCTTGCTCTCCACACCTCTGCCTCCTGTCCCCACGGGGAGGGGGCGAGTGAGAGGGGTGGCCCTGCTCCCTGGTCCCGTGGGGGGGCAGAGGAAGGGGTGTCCTGGCCCTGCCCCCCGGAGGGGGGAGATGTGTCCCTGCCCAGCCCCTGTGGGGGTGCAGGTGAGACCCTCCACCCATCTGGGGGTGAGGCAGGACCCCCTGGGCCTGCTGGAGCTGTAGATAAGTCCCTTCACCGGCCCGGGAGTGATGCAGGGCCCCCTACGGCCCCTGCAGAAACAGATAAATCCCTTCACCAGCTCGGGGGTGAGACAAAGCCCCCACTGCCTGGTGGGGGTGGGGCTGGGCAGGGAGACCCTGGAGATACAGCCTCTGGGGAAAATAAGGATATACCTACAGCTGCACCTGTGATATATACTGGTAAGAAAAGAGCTAATAGACAATATCAGCCTTTCGCTTACCATGATATCAGAGAGATATGTAAAATACAACGTGAATTTGGCAAAAATAGCGAAATATTAAAAAGAATGATTAAAGCTACTTTAAAATCTCAGGAGTTAGTTCCTGCTGACATCAAAGATTTCTTCAGGTGCCTCCTAACACCCACTGAATTTGATTTTTGGGAAAGTTCATGGAAAAGGTCATTAAAAGACCTCCTAGATGAACTCAATCAAAGCATACAGGATGCAAAAGATGCAGAAAATAATGAGATTACTTTTGAACACCTATGTGGGGAAGGAAGGTGGTCTAAGCCTGAAGATCAGGTTCAAGTGCTAACAAAACCTATTTTAAATAAAATCTGTGAAGTAGCAGAAAAGGCTTACAATAAAATACCTACACTAGAAACCCAAGTCAGTTATGTTAATATTAACCAATTTCCATGCGAGAGTTTCTTACATTTTGTAGATTGTCTAAGGTTACAGATACAACAGCAAGTGTAAGAACCAGCAGTGCAAGCAGAATTGATTGAAGAAATGGCACAAAGAAATGCCAACAAGGCCTGCCGTAAAGTGATTTTAAATCTGCTCATCTATCCTCCACCTACCATAGCAGATATGATCCAAGCGTGTGCCAAGAAAGCAGATCTGTACAGTGCACATGACAAGAAACTAGGACCATACAACCCAAGGGCTGTAGCAGCTGTAACACAAGACACAGATGTCACCTGAACAGCTGCAGCACATCATCTGTTTCCAGTGCAAGAAGCCAGGATATTTTGCAAGGAACTGTCCACAAAACCAGCAACAAGGGAAACACCAGAAAGAAGCTATGGCAAATCCAAAAAACTGAATTCTCAGCTCTTTTCTGTCAAGCGCAGAGACATAAAAATGACAGACCTGAAAGAGAAAAAAAACTCTATTTTAATGGGAAAAGGGGAGGAAAGGGAGTGGGGTGAGAGATTGCAGAAATATAATTGTGGAGAATGTTTGCCTAATAAGATCTGGCAACCGCAAAAGCGATTCAGACTTGTAACTGCTAAAGCTTTTTGTTTCAGATCTGACCATTGGACTGTCATTGGAGTGGACTTGCAAGACAATTCGCAAGACCTGGCTGGACTGGATAATAGGTATTTTGTTACTGGGGACACAGCACACACACCAATAGAGATTGAGGTGGCTCCCATGACAATTAAGAGAGACCTAACACACCTAATTCTCTTAGCTAGGTGCCCCCAACCACCTTACTATGTAGCCAAAGGGCAGGTAATAGCCCAAGTGATTCCTGTTCCAACAGAAGTCCCAGTAGATGACAAAGCACCAGGAGTCTACTGGGCAGAAGTGGTGGGTGAAGACAAACTCATTATGGAGTGTAACTTAACACATAAATCAGAACATCTCCATGTAGAAGGGTTAATTGCCACTGGGGCAGATGTGACTACCATACCTGAAACAGTGTGGCCTTCACATTGGGAACTGCAACCCATGGCAGGAAAAATACAGGGTGTTGGAGGGATGAAACTGGCAAAAGTTGCTAAAGATATCATGCAGATTGAAGTTCCAGAGGGAAGATTAGCTAGTGTCCAACCCTTTGTCATTGACTACAAGTGCCCGCTGTGAAGAAGAGACACCATGTCCCAGTGGGGGGTGAAATTAACAATTCGTGAGACACCTCAGGTTTTTTGATGGAGGCCACTGTAGAGCGTCTGGTCCAAAAGCTATCATGGTTAGATAATAATCCAATTTGGGTGAACCAGTGGCCTCCCAGCAAACAGAAACTCGGGGCACTAGAAAAATTAGTAGGAAAAAAATTAGCCAAGGGACACATAGTAGAAACAACCAGCCCTTGGAATTCCCCGGTGTTTGTGATAAAAAAGCCAGGGAAAGATAAGTGGTGCCTCCTTCAGGATTTGAGAGAAATAAACAAAAAGTAGAGGACATGGGGTCTCTCCAACAGGGTATGCCATCCCCGACTATGTTACCACAAAATTGGCTATTGGCAGTGTTAGATATTAAAGACTGTTTTTTCCAAATTCCCCTGCACCTAGCAGATGCACCACGGTTTGCCTTTTCCATTCCCGCAATTAACAGAGAAGCCCCAATAAAACGGTACCACTGGACAGTACTACCTCAGGGGATGAAAGCAAGCCCCTTCATCTGCCAGTGGTATGTGGGGTCATTGCTGTCCCCAGTGCGTGCTGAAAAAAGAGATGCCATCATTTTGCACTACATGGATGACGTGTTAGTATGCTGTCCCAATAACAACATGCTGCAAGACACCCTTGGCCGAGTGGTTAAAGGTTTAACCTCTGCTGGATTCCAATTGCAGGAAGACAAGGTTCAAAGGATGCCACCTTGGAGATACTTGGGCTTAGAGATAAGTAAACGGACTGTTGTTCCAGAGAAATTAGAAATTATTGGCAAGCCTAAAACTCTACTAGATCTCCATTCCCTATGCGGGTCACTAAACTGGGTCAGACCATGGCTAGGTCTCACTAATAAAGACCTGAGCCCCCTGCTCAATTTATTGAAAGGGGAGAGAGAGTTACTGTCTCCCAGGGAACTGACTCCAGAAGTAAAAAATGCAATTGAAAAAGCACAAAGGGCCTTGACAGAAAGACAGGCACATCACTTCAAACCTGAGCTTCCTTTCAAATTTATTGTCCTGGGGAAGTTGCCACACTTACATGGGTTGATATTCCAGTGGGCCGAGGGGCAGAGAGATCCACTCTTAATCATAGAATGGGTCTTCCTCTCCAATCAACGACCCAAAACTATCACCAAGCCACAAGAGCTGATGGCTCATCTGATCCAAAAGGCCAGGGTAAGGCTGTGAGAACAGGCAGGTTGTGACCTTATGTGTATTCACCTTCCGGTCAGGGTCTCTGGAGAAGACAAACACTCCCCTGAGAAACTGACCAAGGAGATGTTTGAGCACCTGCTGCAGAGCAATGCTAACCTCCAGTTAGTTCTGGACAGCTATAGTGGGCAAATTTCGGTCCATGCACCATCACACAAATTGTTTCATGAGGAATTCCACCTCATTCCTTGTGAGAAAAAGATCCGAAGGCCTCTCAAAGCTCTCACAGTGTTCACTGATGCATCTGGGACATCCCACAAGTCAGTGATGACTTGGAGAAATCCACAGACTCAGCTTTGGGAAGCTGATGTTGAGTTTGTAGAAGGATCACCCCAGATAGCTGAACTGGCTGCGGCCATGAGAGCCTTTGAGAAGTTTTCAGAACCGATTAATTTGGTTACTGACTCAGCCTACGTAGCAGGAGTGGTGTCCAGAGCAGAACAGGCAGTTCTCAAGGACATTGAGAACGAACATCTCTTTAGATTGCTCTCAAAACTGATTTATTTGATTTCAAATAGACAACATCCTTTCTATGTAATGCATATAAGATCGCACACCCCATTGCCAGGTGAAATCGCTGAGGGAAACCGGAAGGCTGATTCCCTTGCTGCCCCAGCTGAAAATGTACGTCTTCCAGATGTGTTCCAACAGGCAAAGATAAGCCATTAGCAATACCATCTAAATGTGCCAGGACTGATGCGTCTGTTCCAGCTAACACGGGGTCAGGCTAAAGCCATTGTGGCTACCTGTCCGAATTGCCAGCTCCAGGCAGTGCCATCATTAGGCATCGAGGTTAATCCCCGAGGCCTTAAGAGCTGTGAGGTGTGGCAAACTGATATCACTCACATTCCCAGTTTTGGTCGCCTTAAGTATGTACACATGAGCATTGATACATACTCAGGAGCAGTGTATGCCTCTGCTCATGCAGGAGAAAAATCTGTACATGCCAAACAACACTTAGTACAGGCCTTTTAAATGCTGGGGATCCCTAGGGAAATTAAAACAGATAATGGCCCAGTGTATAAATCCAAGGAGTTCCTGGAATTTGTCCAGCAGTGGGGAGTGGAACATAAAACTGGCATCCCCCAATCCCCCACAGGTCAGGCTGTAATCGAGCGTACACACCAGACGCTCAAACTAGTCCTAGCCAGGCAAGGTAGCAAGGCAGTGTGGATGTCTCCTCAACAGAAACTCTGTAAAGCTCTGTTTACCATTAACTTCCTAAACTGCTCATTTGAAAACATGAATCCTCCAGTAACTCGGCATTTTAACAGTGGTGATCAGTTTAAATTGTCACAGCATCCACCGGTTTTAATCAGGGACCCTGAAACTTGGCAAACCAAGGGCCTCTATGAACTTGTCACCTGGGGGCGTGGTTATGCATGTGTATCCACTCCTGTAGGCCCCCGATGGATTCTTCAAAAATGGGTAAAACCTTTTGTTCCCAAAAACCCAGCCCCAGCAGTAGAAGAAGTGAAACAAGTGGCAGTTGCTTCCAAAAGAAGATGCCACCGAGACAAACAAGAAGAAACCTTCCTAACCTCTGGATATTCTCTGACCTGCTTACATTGACTGTGAATGTGTTTTAAAAATGTTTGTTTCCTTTTTTTAGAAATAACCTACCTCTCACTCAAATCCATGATGAGCCTTAACCCTGCTGTCATCCTGCTCGTTCTGAGCAGCCCGACCACTGCCTGGATCATCCCTCAACCACAACAGAACATCTGGGTGACCCTGGCACAAACACTCCAGCAGGAGAGCATCTGCCTGTCCACTGCAGCAGCAAAAGACCCTATGTCTACCTGTCTGGTGGGAATTCCACTGCAGGCTGAAGAATTTTCAGCCAGCTTTAGTGATCACAAGTTTTATACAGATCCCAAAACACATAGCATCCAGCCACTCGAAAACCATAAACGGAGAACAGTAACAGTTAAAAACCCTGTAGAAGAGTGGCTACCAAAATTGCCCAGAGCAGAAAAAGAACCCCAAGAATTAGAGCTATTAGGTTCTGCTCCTGCATCCTTTTGTATCCACCTTATGTATAACACACTGACAGACCCTAAATTATATCATCACGTAGTACAATATCGAAACGATTTTAAGGCAAGGCAGTGGTGTAGTGTACAGAGTCACGTCACAGCAGATGATCCTCTCCGTTCACATTCAAGAACCCTCCCTAAAAGCATATTTCTGATTTACAGAGATAGAGCGTGGGCAGAGATCCCATCTCGCCTTCGAGGAGGACCGTGTACCTTTGAGAGGCTGTCCCTGTTGGCACCTAACCAGACCCAAATTAAAAAATGGATTCAAAAAGAAAATTCAACCCACAAAATTTACAAAAGGAACACTGACATTTTAGATTCTGTCATGGGGTAGCTTTACCTTTAAGTTGGTTTTGGGAGCTAAGGAAGTTGAAGCTGCTGGTGGCTGATGGGAGTCTTTTCTCCTGACCAATTATCAGTCATTTCTAAGAACTGACAGCAGTTTTGACCATTAAAAAGTGAGATCAACTTGTGAACACCCCTTAAGATGTAAAATCAGAGCTCTCTTGTTCTCTTTGTGTTTCTGGCTTCTGGAAAGGTAACAAGGCTCTGTCTTGGCCTCCCCACCCACCTCCAGGCCGGACAAGGCCACAGAGGACGAAGGGCGGGGGGGGGGGGAGAAGCAGAGCTGGCCAGCCTGGCTTAGTTTTCAGTTTCTGCTGCTGGACTGAAACCTGACACCATGAACTCTTGCAGCATTTCTAAGACTTTAATTCTTTTACTACCTGGATAAAACGTACAGATTTCTCCTTTTTCCCAGAGAGACAGAGACAGAGACAATCAACATGAAGAAGACATCATAAAACCACCAAAAACAGTGAGGGAAAAGAGTTAAGTTTTAGATAGGGAAGAAAGAATAAGGAGATGCTTTATAAGCTGAAATATCTTTCTGTTAAAGCTATGGAGATGGACAATAGTGGTTTGGAAAGACTCCTTTAATTCATGACAGAGTATATTGGGAGGAATAGAGTGTTCAAAGTGTGGATTTTGAGCAAAAGAAAGAGTAATTGTGATACAGTGAGGTGCTGGAACAGAGTGAGGTGAAGATTTGAGGCCTTGAGAGGCAATGAGAAAACTGTTTCCAGGGAAGCTCACAGAGACAGATGAAGAGAACTTTTGCCTTTGAATAACTCATCCTTAAAATGACATCCCTAAACTCATGGCCCATACACACCTCAGAGTGATGTGAAATGGGAGGAGTGAACTCTGATGACAGATTTCCAGGCAGCTGGCATCAAAGAAATAGAAAACTATAACAAAAATAGTTTTCTCATGAAAAACTCCATAGATTAGCAGAAGAAGACTTCTGTTTCTCTACAAAGGCAGATGAGAGGACTCTAGCAGGAACTGGGACTGTTTTAAACACCAAAGTTCCAAAGTTTTTTGTCTCTATGTAGTCACATGTACAAGAGAATGGTTAAGTAGTGGGGGATAAAAGGGTTTTCTGGAAGTTTATTCTGGTGTTTTTATTCTTGTAGTTTTGTTAATAAACTTTCTTTATTCCTTTTAAGTTTTAAGCCTGTTTTGCTCTTGTTCTAATCCATATCTCACAGCAAGAAATAAGTAATTTTTTTTTAGTTACTGCTTTAAAACCACGACAATCCAAATTGTGATTCTGACATTTTTCATTGGGCAAAATCAAAAAGAATTGCTGTATCCATATTTCTTCCATGGGTTGCAGCTGCCCAGGCATTAGGTGAATTAGGACAGTTAGAATGCTGGGTAGTGAAACAGGCCAACTTAACATCCACTGACCTCAGCTCCCTCCTCGAAGACGAAGAAATTACCAGATAAGCTACCCTCTGGAACAGGGCTGCTATAGATTTTCTTTTGCTTCTGCATGGACATGAATGCCAGGAATTTGAAGGACTTTGCTGCCTAAACCTGTCCTCAAAAGCTCCCAACATCCATGGAGCCCTCTGAGAGATGAAGAACTTGATTGGACAAGTCAAGCAAGAAACTGAGGACTGGTTTAGTGAGCTGTTCAAAGGCTGGGGACTCACAGGATGGTGGACCTCAATAATCAAAACAATCTTGTTGTTTTTTGTTGTTCTGTTTCTAATCGTGCTAGCCTTCGGTATTGTCCATTGTTTAGTTTTAAAAGCTCTCAATCAATTATTATCTACTACCTCAGAGATCAACCACAGAGAGCTAGCAGACTGGAAGCAACTGGACCGGCCTGTCAATCACGAGTGGTGGACAAACTCGTGATCGGTATCAAAATGATCTCACAACCCTTCTACAAAAATTTTATATAATAAGAAAGGGTGAGATGTTGTAATGCAGTTAGGAAAAATGGTATGACCCTATTGAAAGACCCCCGAGCTGTTCACCAGTCTTCACAGAAGTAATTGTGAATGCCGTTTATTCCTATCTTTAGCACACCTTTTATAGGGTTTTACAGGGTCTGCAGGCAGAGCAAGCTACTATTGGCTAACACACACAGTTTACATTTTTTCTCTTACACACAGGGATATTGTTTTGCTTTACTCTCTCTTCTGCATGAAGGTTTCAAGGACTTTAGCCCTTAATATCACGACTTATTTCAAAGGCTGGTTTGTGCATACAGGCCTTTACTGTAATAAACAGAGACCCTTTTGTTCGACTAAACATGCAGATATGATACTCTGTAATGCTATGTTCTGTAAAATCAAGATTATATTGAAAGTTGTTACTGACGTTTGTATAATTATCATGTCCTTGCTAAGATTCCTTGCATTCCAGAAAGTTACTGAGCTAAGCCTTTACAGAGAACAGTGAAGAAAGGTTAAAGGAAGATAAAGTAAAGAACGAACCCCTAGACCGATGAAGACGCATGCGCAGAAATACCCGAGAAAGGACACGTCATCGGAGAGCCCGGAGAGACGGACTGATTAAAAGGAGACACACAGAAAACGGAAGCACGGCCGCGGCGAAGCGGGATCGCTTCCCGGCTGTCCAGCGCTGTATTTTGCTTATTGCTTGCTTGCTATAATTAATAAAACTTCCCTTTATTAAACTTTAACACTCTCTCGAGTGTATTTATAACAATTTGGTGCCGTGACTCAGATGCAATCTGTAGGACGGATTGGCACTTCCGGGAGGCGCCCCGCTCTAAGGTTTAGCGGCCCGGGGGGGCCGGTTCCTGCCTCGATTGCACCGACGAACCTAAAATTAAAGCAATAAGCAAAAGGGAGACCGGTCGACCCCTTAAAATTCTGTGCACAGAGTCCGGACGAAGACGCGGGACATGGGACGCGTGAGTATAACGGGGATCCGTCTGGGCGGGGTCGGGATCCCGGAGTGTAGTGAGTGTGTGTGTCTGAGAGGGGAACCGGTAGCTGGATTCCCCAAGCAAGAGCGAGGATTCCCCTCTACGAACGAGGGGAAGCGAAAGGAATTGTGTGATTGAAGGCACTCCGGAAGAATGGGACAGGGGAAGAGCAAGCCTCCTGTACCTGTTAAACTCCCGCCGGTACCTAAAAATAGTCCGTTGGGTTTTATACTAGATAATTGGGAACATTTCCTGGGGACAGAAAATAAAGATAGGGCAAAAATGATTTTGTGTAGTAATTATTGTGTAGTAATATAGAGAGGAAAAGAAATTTCAAAGAATATATTTTGGCCTATATTTGGATCAACTGAAGAGTGGGTTAAACAAAAGTTAAATTCCTGGGAACAAAGGATCCCCTTTAACCCAGAGGAAAGTGCTTATGCAAAGACCTGAGTAGAAAATCCACTAGGATTTTGATCTACTAAGATCCACTAGGACCAGGAGGTATTTAAATCTCCCTACCTTTGGTAGTTCTGTGAAGTCAATTTGAATATTTGCAAAGGGTCTTTTTGCTAAGGGTCTCCCTCCATAAAGTAATTTTCAGAGATTTTTCCTATTTGTTTTTAAACATAAGAGGCAGCTTCTAGTAATTTGCTTAGCTAAGTTTCGAATACCTGTGCTCATATACTTTGCTGCAAAATAATCTATTAACCCTTGTGCTCCCCAATGTGTTCTTTGATGTATTTTTTCTAATATTCTTTGAGCTATGACTTTTGGTAGTACTTCCCGGCCATCTGGGAGAAACTATCTCCCCTCTGAGTTTTCTATTGCTCCTGTCTCTGGGAGTTTTAACTTTTCTTCCTCAGTAAATCTACTTCTTAAGTCACTATTCTTATGTTCTAGAGTTTCTTCCTGTCCCTCCCTTTTTTTCTTTTAGGACCATTGTTCGTAATGCTGCCTGTTTTGCCTCCTGATCAGCAGCATTATTTCCTCTACTCCTCAAGTCTATTCCCTTCTGGTGTCCTTTCAAATAAACCACTGCTAACCTCTTGGGCCTTCTCAGGGCCTTTAATACTGCAATTATAAGTTTTTGATGAACTAAATCTTTCCCTTGAGAGTTTATTAAACCTCTTTCTTCCCACAGTTTACCAAACATATGCACCACCCCATAACTATATCTGGAATCTGTATATATTGTCCCCTCCTTTCCTTCTAGTAATTTCAATGCCCTTAATACTGCATACAATTCACAGGCTTGGGCTGACCAAGATTTGTCTAATGGACCTGATTCTAGAACTTGAATATCAGGTCCTTTTATTATAGCATAGCCTGTTTTCCTCTTTCCTTCTATCACTCTGGAGGACCCATCCACAAACAGCTTTTCTCCGCTTTCTAATTCCTCTTCTTCCAGATCAGGTCTAATTTTGGTTTGCTCCTCAATTGTAGTTATACAGTCATGTGTCAAAGATTTGCCTTCAGGTTCTCCATACAAAAATGCAGCCGGGTTTTGTACAGTTGTAGTTTTTAATATTAAGTTTAGGGCTTCAATTAAAATTCCTTCATATTTTAAAAGTCTAGCATCTGAATGTTGTAGTCTAGGGCATTGCGCTGCGGAAGAATTCGGGATTGTAACGGGAAGCTGCTAGACCCCCTCTCTGTTAGGATAGCAAAACCTGTAACTAGCCAATAGCACTTAGGTGTGACGTATGTAGATGGGAGTAACACAATGACCCTAGGTTATAAATTGTCAAATTCCCCTGCAATAAACGCCATTGCTTCGCCATCCATCATATTGATGTCTTGTGGGTAGATTGGCCAGGGTGGCCCGGGAGAGAGGCCACGGGCTGGCTCCTGGAATAGGGTGTTAGCCTTGCTTGGAAAACCCACAATTGGTGCCGAAACCCGGGAAGAAAAGTGGGAAAAATCCGGAAAGCGAGGAATCCCTGAAAAAACAGGAGCAGCGGTCAGGACAGGCTGGACCTTTCCTAGACGAGGGAGACGTCCCTGCATCTTGAACGACGATGGACCCAAGGATAAAGGTCGTATCTGAACTATATAAACAGTGGGGTGTAGACTGTAAATCTAAAGATTTTATGCTTGCTGTTACACAGCTTTTACAAATCGGTATTATAGAACAGCCAGTGGACATTCTTCACCCTGAGGTGTGGGAGAAATGTACCAGAGCTCTGGCTAATGAAACGGTAGATTCTTTTAATATGAAACATTTTAAGTTGTGGGGGAAGGTCGTTAAGGCCTTGAAAAAAGCTAGACTGAAACAGGAAACCTGGACAGCAGCAAAAAGCTGTCTGTTGGTCACCCCAAAACTAGGGGTGAGTGCTACAACACAAACTTTAGAATCCCCAGATGAGAGTAGCTCAGCTGAGCAGAAGGGGACACATGAGGATGATATGCCTCCTAAAACCCCAAACCCTGAGCTGCTCTCAGGAGGGCAACAGAAAACAAGAGATTTTTGGGAAAATTTAACAGAAGAAGCCAGAAATGTAGCAAAGAAAGTAAGGGGAGAGACATCCCCCCTTGGACTTAAAGATGGCGCTGAGAAAAATGTTATAGAGCAGGAAAAGTATGTCTTTAACAAAGAACAAAAGCTGGCCTTGGAAGATGGGCACAGTTGGGGAGTTGAGAGAGATAAGAAATGTAGAGAAGAAAGCAGAGGGTGTGTGCAGAATTCTTGGAATGCGAAGGCGGTGGAAACGAGGGGTGGCAAAGGGCGGGTTAGAGCCTGGAGTGAGGGGCGAAGGGAAAGGTGGGATGGAGGCGGAGTGGAGCCAGGGGGGAGGGAACGGCCTGCCCACAGGGGTGGTAGTCGGGGCCCAAGGAAAAGGCACGGCAAGCAGGAAGTAGCTGACCGGTTGAGTTCTAACTGTAACCGAGACACGAGCGGTTCAGCACCCCCCCCCCCATCCCCCCCCCCGGGAAGAAGCGCTGGGATAATAGCGAGTTTGCTACAAAGTCATAATTTACTGAGTTTTTAAAAGGTGTTTATGTACCCTTTTGGAGTTAATTTTGTGTTTTAAGTAATTATGAGTTTATGCAGTTGGAGTTTTCAGAGTTTTTTTCAGATTTAAAAAGTAGCCCGGCACGGCCGAGTTTAGGAAAACACACGGCAGAACGCTGTCGCCATGGCAACCACCAGTAAAACAAGTAACAGCGACTTCAATGGAACCGCGGAAAGTAAAGCAATAAAACAACAAAAAACAACAGAAACCTGGACATTTTTGAGAGGGATAAAAAAAAAAAAAAGAGAGAGTTTTAATTGGACAATTTAAAAATTAGAAGCTTTGTAAATTGTATTGTTTATAAATTAGCAAATTGTTGTAATTAAAATTGAGATTTAAAAATAAGTTTCTATTGAATTAAGTGCCTTTAAAAATAAATTAAAAGGTTTAAATGTTGTATTTTTGTATCCCAAGAAACTTAAAAGATTCTTGTTTTGTTTCAGTAATTTTAAAGTTATGTTAATCATATATTACCCATTTGCTGAGTTTTTGACAATTTTAATACGGAAATTTTAATGTGAATATTTTTGTTATATAAAACACATATAACAACATATATATTAATTCGGATTTTAGATTTTAATTTAAAAATTAGACTTGATGTTCCTGAAAAGTGCTACAAAAGCTAAATGACAACTTGTCCAATCCTGTGTTGTGGCTTTTTTTTAGAGAAGCTGCACTTTAAAATTTTAACTAATTTGAACATATATTAGGCAAATTCTTGTTGTGAATGAGTGTTTTTAGTAACATTTGCAGTTATTATGGGTTATTTTTAAAGCTAGATGACATGGAATTGTGATGTATTTGTTAAATTTTTATAATTTTTATAGTGAATCCATGTTACCGTTGGCTTGAATGTTTTTAAGTTAAGCTGTATAACTTGGATATTCTTTTTAAGTTAGGTTTTGTTATTTCCTTTTGTTATAAATAATTATTGTAAAGTTTAAATTTTGTTTAATTTAAATTGTTTTATGTTTTATTAGAAACACTTGTTTAAATTGCAAAGTATAGTTATTTTTCTAGAAATATGAAAACAGCTACAACTGAAGCAACTGTGATAAACCACAGATGAACACCTGCTTGTGGACAGAAATGAATGCAGACTGTGACACCCTAAACTTCACTGAGAGTTCTATTCAGTTGTTGTAATTTTAGCAGTTTTGTTTGCTATAACTTTTTATTTTTCAGTGTTTCCAGAATTTTAAGAAGATGTAGCATTGCTGAAGATTAGCTGCCATTGAATAAGCCTCAGATTAAACCAACTGCTGAATGATTTAATTAGTCTGGTACCTAAGACTTCTGATCATTTGCTTTGTACAAATGCATTTTAACAGTTTGCTGTGCTGTAAGCATCTCATAGCTGTTGCTATTGAAAACCTTGTTTTAAAAATGAGTTACGAGGCATCTTTCCAGTTTAAAGTCTAAGGCCCTGGCCAAGTCTTAATTTTACCTGGACAGAATGTTTGCTAACAGATCCAGATGTTTTCTGTCCTAAATCAGTATTTGAGTCACTTTTTGACTTTGCAATTTGACCCTATTAATATGACAGCTGGATCAATTTTGAAGTGGGCTTGGAGAATCATTTCCGGAGATGATGATCCAATCCTTCACTGATGATTTTTGGTTTTGTTTGTTTATTAACTATGAGATGCTGGTGCAGTGTTTTAATAATTAACAGTACTTTTATATTAATTGATTTTTAACTGCTATAGGTTTTTACTGATTGTGTATAAGGTTTTGTGTTAATGTTGAACAGAAATACATCTCATTTTTATTTTTTAGAAAACGGGGGAAATTGATACCCTAAAAGCAATTTAATTAGTGTAATTCATTAACTTCAAGGAGAGAAGTGCCTGTGTTTTGTTGACAGATTCAGAAAGGTCACCTGTTCATCTGACCAGACTGTCTGCCTATGAACACACGAGATCCAGTGAACAGAGAAGTCATCACACAGCCGTGGTACTCCAGACTTGGATCAGAAGTGGACCTGTCAGGACACAGTTGTGTCTGAACACTATACAGACAGCTGCCAACAGAAATTTTATACTGTTATTATGATGTGGTGTTTCTATTAATTTTTCTGTTAATCCTTTGTTTAAGATTTAGAAGGGTCTAAAGACCAACTTGAACATCAAAGCCCTCAGTCACCGATCAGCTGCCAGCTGACATCACGGGAGCAGTGAACATTCCAGGACGGAATCGTGTTAAAGAAATTCTGTAAAAGATTTGGGAGGTGTGGAGACTCCATCTAACTATATATAAAGCAAATTGTAATTGTGTGTTTATCCTTTTAGCAAATTGCTTTCACGCTTAGACTACATATATATAGAGCACGTGTGTTAAAAGTAGTTAAATAATAGTTTAAGATAAAGTGTTTAGCCTGTGTAATAATTGTTATGTTAGTATAAAATATAAGTATTTTTCTTTAAGAGGTAGTGTAAGCATCTTTAAAGGTTAATTTACGTTAAAGTTTTAGCTGTAAGTTTGTAAGCATGGTGTCATTTACATGATAAACTGTTTATAGTAATTGTGTTGTTTATAGTTATAACACCTGAAGCAGTGAGCCCCAATTTTGTGGTACAAACTAAAAACCCATGATCTAATAGTCTAGCCCTTGCATTTATACCCAAAGCTTTAACTCCTCTGTTGACTTTTGTGTATTAGCTGTTATCATCCCCAGAGTCCTATACCACCTGGATGAAGAGTTGAGCCTGCAAGTGGAGAGACTCACCCGACTTCAGAAAAGAGAACTGGTGACAGGTGTAACCATAGTGATGCTGCTTAACCTGAGAGCAACTGGTGCTGCCACAGGTGTCTCTGCCATCGTGACCCAACAACAGAGACTGTTTTAGCTACAGATGACTGTAGATGAAGATCTACAGAGAATTGAGAAATCCATATCCTTTCTAGAAAAATCAGTCTCCTCACTCTCTGAAGTTGTTTTACAGAACAGGCGAGGTCTCGACCTTCTATTCATGCAGCAAGGAGGCCTCTGCATTGCCCTGAAAGAAGAGTGCTGCTTCTACGCTGACCACACTGGAGTAGTGAGAGACACCATGGCAGAGCTACGAGACAGGCTGTCTCAAAGGAAAGCAGAGAGAGAAGCCCAGCAAAACTGGTTCCAGTCCTGGTTCAACCAATCTCCGTGGCTAACCACCCTGGTGTCTACCCTGATTGGACCAGTTGTGATGATTTTATTCGTGCTAATCTTTGGACCGTGTATTTTAAATAAGCTTGTATCCTTTGTTAAAAGCCAACTAGAAAAAGTTAACATTTTGTTTATAGAAAGGCAACGGATGCTTTAAAAATATACTTAGTCACCGCTTGTGCCTCATATTTACTAATGAAAACTGTAGTATCCATTTTATAAGCTTTTAGCCTTTTAGTTAAGTATTTTATATTTTACTCAATTTTATATTATCCATTTTTAAAACTTTATAATATAGATAAGTTAAACAAAGTGTTTAGAAATATATATAGAAAATAACATTAGAATTTTTAAGACTAATATACCTTATATTTTAGCAAATTAATTATTCATAGAGAGGGGGGAATATGTTGTAGTCTAGGGCATTGCGCTGCGGAAGAATTCGGGATTGTAACGGGAAGCTGCTAGACCCCCTCTCTGTTAGGATAGCAAAACCTGTAACTAGCCAATAGCACTTAGGTGTGACGTATGTAGATGGGAGTAACACAATGACCCTAGGTTATAAATTGTCAAATTCCCCTGCAATAAACGCCATTGCTTCGCCATCCATCATATTGATGTCTTGTGGGTAGATTGGCCAGGGTGGCCCGGGAGAGAGGCCACGGGCTGGCTCCTGGAATAGGGTGTTAGCCTTGCTTGGAAAACCCACATCTGAAATCCATTTTTCCGCTTTTTGTTGTAGCACACCCGAATGTTATGAGGGGACATTATCTTCAAATTGCTATTAAAGGTGATTTTGCTAGCTTCTTCCACCAGTAAGGCACATCCTGCTACTACTTGTAAACAGGCTGGCCAGCCTTTACTCACAGGGTCTAAGATCTTTGATAAATACCCTATTAGCTTCTTCCTCCCTGCCCACTCCTGAGTTAGGACTCCAAAAGCAATCCTATTTTCTACATTTACAAACAAGTAAAAGGGTCTCTTCAAATCTGAGAGACTCAAGACAGGAGCATGAATTAAACTTTCTTGTAGTTCCCGGAATTTTTCTGTATCTTGTAAACTCCATTTTATTACTCCCTCCTGTGTCAATTTTTGATATAAAAATTTTACTTTACTGCTATAGTTTTCAATCCACTGTCTACAATACCCTGTTAATCCCAAGATTTGACGTATCTGTCTTTTATTTTTAGAAATTAGTAGTGACAAAATTCCTTGTATTTTTTTCAGAGTCTATTTTTTCTCCCCTTTTCTAAAGTAATGGCCTAAATATTTTACTTCTTTTCCACAAATTGGAGCTTTGCCTTAGATACTTGCAATCTTTTTAGACCCAGGAAATTTAACGATTTAATACTCTCTCTCCTTACATCTTCCTCCTCTTTCCAGCTAAAAGCAAATCATCCACATATTGTATCAAGGTCACTCCTGGGTCTGTCTGATAATCCTGTAAAATCTGTTCTAATGCTTGCCCAAACAAATTGAGAGATTCTGTAAATCCCTGGGGCAATAGTGTCCATCTCAGTTGTTGTCTCCTCTCTGTGTCTGGATCTTCCCATTCAAATGTAAAATAATTTCGACTAGTCTCATCAAGAGATGAGACCAAGGCCCAAAATGTATCCTTTAAATCTATAACACTGTACCATAGACTGTCAGGTCCCAATTTGCTTAATAATGTATACGGATTTGCTATTACAGGGAACCGTGCCACTGTACGTTTATTAATGTCTCTTAAATCTTGTACCAAACAATAAGTCCCATCTGGCTTCTTTACTGGCAGTATGGGTGTGTTAAAAAGTGACATACATGGTTCTAATCGTCCCTTACTTAACAATCTATCAATTTCTGGTTTCAACCCTCTTCGTCCCTCAAGTGACAAGAGATACTGTTTTATTCTAACTGAGATTTCTGAGTTTTTAATAGTGACCGAGAATGGAGTTATCTTCAACTGCCCTACACTCTCAAGTACAACCCGGAGAGTAAGCGCTGATAAGAAATTGGAAAGAAAATCCCTAACACCAAAGTGAAAAGGGCCGTACCAAGTGTTATTAACAAGTGACTGTAGTTCGAACAGCTGAAAAAAAAAAGAGTGGACACATGCCAGTTGTATAAAGAGACCTGTGAAGCCACAAAAGACTAATAACTGAGAAGTGGTTAGCCCGGCTGGGAACCTGAGACTTAAGATATCCCGAACAAAGTAACATCCAAAGACTATTAACCGGCTTAAAAACTTATGAATAGTAAATTTCATAAAGGTTTTTATATAGAATATAAAATACCCCCATCTAGTAGTAAAGAAATATATAATAGAAGTGTTAAAATAGGCTGTACTTTATGTCAGAATTGTTATCTTTTTGTTTGTTTTAAATGTATAATATGTAAAGAACATTAGTAGACCCACTATCATAGAGGCTACCCACTAAGAGGGGTGTGTAGATCTTGCTACACTGCCCAGAGAAAACTCACGGATTGGCCCTTAATAACTAGAATACGAGCAAAAAAAATTTGAGACAGAATCAGAGGAGTGGTGAACTGTTTATGCCAGAGGAGTTAACCCCTTGTATTATTATTACCATCCAAACGAACCTGCACCTTTTGTAATAATATAGTAGCTGGGTTGTGCAGACAGTGTCTCCAGGAATTGAAGTGTAATACCCCTTTAGTAAAGCATAAAAGTTGGGAAAAATACATACAAAAAATTAATAAGAGAAGGAGTAATTTCCCTCCCGAAAAATACTCTTGCTGCCGAGAAGATGGTACACCCCGTGTCCCGTAGCAACCGGGTCGACGATGGGAGAGGCAAAGGAGTAATAAACTGTGGAAGGAAACACTCCAATATATATAGGACCAAAAGGTCATAGACCTGGAAATGCCACAAGAATGGAAATGATACAACCCAGCGAAATAATTTTTGGAAAATCAAAACTAACACTATACAAAAGAAAAGCCTCTATTATAGCAGGGGAAGCTAATGCTCATTAAAGAAGTTAATAACATTTACAATCTTAATTAGCACATTTAACATTTGTATAAGTAAAACTCACGAACCCTTTAATTAGTCTTTAATCCAATAGGAAGACCAGGCTATTATTCAATCACAGATCACCTTTGGGGCCCCTAGTTTTCAAGTTACACTAGATTCTCTTATTAAGTAGAAGAGTATTAATCGTATCCTGCCCGGACGTAAAGTACTATATATGTGCCCAGCTTCTAATCCAAGCAGAGAATATTGTAATTACCCTAGGGAATTTTACTATAAATATTGAAGCTGTGAAACAATTTCCATGGAGTAGAAAGTACAGAACCCAGATAAGTATTTAAAAGTTGAACAGAGTCCACATAGATGTATAAAGCCCTGGATAGGCCCCTCAAAGGAAGTAACATATATTGAAACTTGCAAATTTCATTACATCAATATTACACAGTCCCAAGACCCTGGGTGGTTATTAGGACTAACCTGGGGTCTCAGGGTATGGGAACCCGGAAAAGATCGGGGAGTGCACATTCTTATAAAGAAAGAGATGGTTCCACATGATTCGGGATCTGTTGGACCAAATCCAGTGGTGTGGGGAGCAGAAGACCCCAAAGTAAGAGATCAGAATAACCATTCAGAAAAATTAAAAAATAGCACACAAGTAACAACCACAGTAGAGACACCCCAAGAATATGGAAATAAAGTTCTTTAGAAAATATTGCAAGCTACCTTTAAAGTATTAAATGATACACACCAAAATTTAACCAGAGAATGTTAGTTATGTTATGCTATAACATTAACCCACCCTTTTATGAGGCCATAGGCTCCATAGCAGAACCAAAAAGAGTAAACAGCACTAATCCTGCTGCCTGTTTATAGAAATCGGGAAGGAAAGACACTCCAAGAATAACATTATCTAGAGTCATTGGAAAAGGGAAATGTGTGGGAAATGTGCCCCCAGATAAGAAACATTTATGTCAGACAAAAATACAGATTAATGACCCTCGCAAGCCAGCTCAGTGGCTGATTCCAGCACCTAATACTAAATGAGTTTGCAACACTTTAGGAGTAACCCCATGTGTCTCTGTAACAACCTTTAATGAAACCTATGAATTTTGTATACAAATTATAATAGTTCCCCGGATTATTTATAATTCTGAAGAATATATGTATACACAATACCAAAACTCAGAACACCATTTGGTGAAACAAGAACCCCTCACAGCACTAACAGTAGCCGTATTACTAAGCATAGGAGAGGCTGGATTAAGAACAGGTGTAGCATCCTTAGTTAATCAACACCAAGGACTTAAAAAGCTTAAAATTTCAGTAGATGAAGATTTAAGGAGAATTGATGAATCCATAAAAGACCTCACAGACTCCCTAGACTCACTAGCTGAAGTGGCCTTGCACAATAGAAGAGGATTAAACCTATTATTTTTACAACAAGGGGGCCTGTGTGCTGCACTTAAAGAAGAGTGTTGTGTATATGTATATAAAAGCGGGATAGTAAGAGAAACCATGGCTAAATTACAAGAAGGACTGGAAAAGAAAAAGAAGGAACAAGAAATGCAACAGAGTTAGTACAAATCCTAGTTTAATTATTATCCCTAGCAAACAACTTTACTATCTACCATAGCAGAGTCGCTAATTTTACTAATCTTAAGACTTACATTTAGCCCTTGCATTCTTAACAAAGTTATTAACATTGTAAAAAGAAGGTTAGAAGCAGCTCACCTTATGTTAATACAAACCAAATATAAAACCTTAAATAAGGCAGAAACCGAAGATTATTTAGAACTAAGTAAAAAAGAATTGCAAAGATTTAGTGAACAAAAGTAGGGAATAGAAAAAGGGGGGATTGTAATAAACAGAGACCCTTTTGTTCGACTAAACATGCAGATATGATACTCTGTAATGCTATGTTCTGTAAAATCAAGATTATATTGAAAGTTGTTACTGACGTTTGTATAATTATCATGGCCTTGCTAAGATTCCTTGCATTCCAGAAAGTTACTGAGCTAAGCCTTTACAGAGAACAGTGAAGAAAGGTTAAAGGAAGATAAAGTAAAGAACGAACCCCTAGACCAATGAAGACGCATGCGCAGAAATACCCGAGAAAGGACACGTCATCGGAGAGCCCGGAGAGACGGACTGATTAAAAGGAGACACACAGAAAACGGAAGCACGGCCGCGGCGAAGCGGGATCGCTTCCCGGCTGTCCAGCGCTGTATTTTGCTTATTGCTTGCTTGCTATAATTAATAAAACTTCCCTTTATTAAATTTTAACACTCTCTCGAGTGTATTTATAACATTTACTAATATATAAAATATAGCAACAATTCCCCCTTTCTCTTTTTGCACAAACCAGGCTTTGGATAAGATAACATACAATTTAAACTGTCATCCCAATTAACACTATAAGTAAAGTCCGTCCCCCTTCTAGCACAAGAGATTTCAACCATCTAGTGATGCCTCAGCTGACGAACCAACTTCCAGTGGGGTCACCATCTTCCTTAAGGGCATGTAACCCATCCTGTAGCTGTTGTAGTTGCTTATGGATGGAAGCTGAATGATCAGTAAGATCCAAGCAACACATGCCTTCAAACTCCCCACAACCATGTCCTTGTGCTAAGAGCAAAAGGTCAATTGCAACTTGATTTCATAGTACTGCATGATATACACTACTCATATCGGCTGAAAGCTCACTTAACATTGTGGATGTTAGGTTCAATTCTTCCTTGGTCTAACAAGCGAGCCTTTTTAGAGTTGCTAAACTTTAATTCATTCAGGCTTCGCCTTGACTGTTTGATGTTCTTCATTTTGCTAGCTATATTCAACAATTGATGTAAGCTTGGGTGGAACAAAGTGAGTTTCCCAAGATAACAGGGTCTTCTATGTGGATTAGCAGGATTCTAATTCCATGCTCTATCTCCACAGATTAGGAATAGGGAACTAGGTGATCATTTTGCTAATTGTCTTGTGAGATTGCACCACGAATAAAGGCTTTACTTACAGTGGTAGTAACGAGATCAGCTATAGGGTTGACTGCAGCCCAGTGCCGCATTACTTTGTTAGAATGACTTTTTGTCGGGGGTTCAAACATTATCTATCCACCTGAGGTATTGGTGGAACTTAACAAATCTAATTCTTCTGAGGGTTGTAACATTAAGAACTTTGGTAATTTTTGCTTGCTAACAGGCTTCAAGATGTCTTAATGTGAAGCCAACAGTGCGACTACACTCTTGCAACATTGCCAATCGATTCAGTCGAGTCTCGTTACTAATTAAACCTTTAAATGCTGGAGGATCCCATTCAGGGACTCCTACGAGACAGGTGCGAAAGGATCTCCAGGGGTGGCTAGGCTCAAACACATTGACCTTTGGCCAGTTCAATGTGCCAGAGTGACCCATATGTTCTGTCACTTTTGGATGCTACTTAGCAGACAGTTGGTCATGACTATACACATCACAATTACCATAAGCATTTTACCATGTAAATGACACCATATTTGCAAACTCACAGCTAGAACTTCAATCGTTAAATGAACTTTCAAAGATGCTTACACTACCTCTTGAAGAGGGAATACTTATACTTTATACTAACATAACAATTACTACACAAGCTAAACACTTAAACTATTATCTAACTACTTTTAACACAGGTGCTCTGGTATATATGTAGTCTAAGCGTGAAAGCAATTTGCTGAAAGGGTAAACACATAACTACAATTTGCTTTATATACAATTAGATGGAGTCTCTACACTTCTTAGATCTTCTACAGAATTTCTCCAGCACGATTCAGTCCTGGAACGTTCACTGCTCCCGTGATGTCAGCTGGCAGTTGATTGGTGACTGAGGGCTTTGATGTTCAAGTTGTTCTTCAGATCCTTCTAAATCTTAAAACAAAAGATACCTGAAAAGTTGGTAAAGACACAACATCATAATAACAACATAAAATCTCTGTTGGCAACTGTCTATATAGTGTTCAGACACAACTGTGTCCTGACAGGTCCACTTCTGATCCATGTCTGAAGTACCAAGGCTGTGTGATGACTTCTCTGTTCACTGGATCTCATGTGTTCAGAGGCACACAGTCTGGTCAGAAGAACAGGTGACCTTTCTGAACCTGCCAACAAAACACAGACACTTCTCTCCTTGAAGTTAATGAATTACACTAATTAAATGCTTTTAGGGCATCAATCTCCCCTGTTTTCTTAAAAAAAATAAAAATGAGATGTACTTCTGTTATAAACATCAACAACAACACAAAACCATATACACAATAAGAACTTATACTAGTTAAAAATCAATTAAATCTTAAACATTATTAATAGGGTATATAATATAAAACTACTATTAATCATTAAAATACTGCACTAGCATCCCATAGTTAGCAAACAAACTGTTGAGAGACCGCCAGCTCTTCACCACTCTTCACAGAAGTAATCGTGAATGCCACTTTATTTCTATCTTTAGCACACTTTATAGGGTTTTACAGGGTCCGCGGGCAGAGCGAGTTACCATTGGTCAGTACACACAGGTTTACATTCTTGTCTTGGTACACAGGAACATTGTTTTACTTTCTACAGGCAAGTTTCAAGGATTTTAGCCTTTAATATTGTGGCTTAACTCAAAGGCTGGTTTGTGCATACAGGCCTTTATTAATATATAAAGTATAGCAACAACTCCCCCTTTTTCCTTTTGCACAAACCAGGCTTTGAACAAGATAACTTACAACTTAACCTATCATTTTAATTAACACTATAAGTAAAGTCCGCCCCCTTCTAGCACAAGAGACTTTTAACTATCTAGGGATGTTTCAGCTAGCGAGCTAGCTTCCCATGGGTTCACTATCTTTTTAAGGCATGTAACTTATTCTATAGCTGTTGTAGTTGCTTATGGACGGAAGCTGAACGACTAGCAAGATTCAGACGGCACATGCCTCCAAACCCTCCACAACTATGTCTTTGTGTCAAGAGTAAAAGTCAATTGCAGCTTGGTCTTGTAACACTGCAAGAAACACACTACGCACACAAATGAACTTTTAGAGATGCTTGCACTAACTCTTGAAAGGGGGGGGGTACTTATACCTTATACTAATATAATAATTGCTACACACACTAAATTCCTTATTATAACTATTATCTATCTACTTTAACACACGTGCTCTTGTATATATGTAGCTCAAGCGTGAAAGCAATTTGTAAAAAGGGTAAACACACAACTAAAATTTGTTTCTTGCACAATTAGACAGAGTTTCTGCACTTTTTCAGATCTTCACAGGAATTTTTCACAAACAGACTATGACGACACAATTTAATCTTGAAACATCTGTTGTTCCTGTGGTGTCAGCTGGCAGCCGATCAGGGACTGACTGAGGGCATCAATGTTCTGATTGTTCTTCAGATCTTTTGTGGCTGGTTTGGTCCATCGGCTAGGCACCCACAGCGGTCCAGCATCTGTGGAAACACAACTGTAACCACGCCCGTTAAATAGCAATGGACTCGGTCCCTCCCAGATACCTGTTTTTGGGTTTTTGTAGTATATTTTAACTTCTGGGGTAGCTTGCATCTTTACTTGACTATTGTGAATGACTACTGGGGGTTGCTCTAGATCTCCGACTAGACTGAGGAAATTTAGAGTGAATAACACTTGCTGTAATCGAATGGTAGGGTCTAATTGTTCTGGTGTTTTTTGTTTATTCAAATACTCTTTTAGGGTTTTATGGGCTCTCTCTACAATGGCTTGTCCAGTTGACACGTGGGGAATTCCAGTTATATGTTTGACTCCCCATCTTTGTAAGAACTGAGAAACTCGTGTTCCTACATATGCAGGCCCATTGTCTGTTTTTATCTCTTTCGGAACACCCATTACAGCGAAGCATGCTACCAAGTGTCGAATTACATGTATGCTTTTTTTCTCCTGCTTGTGCAGTGGCCCAAACCATTTTTGAAAAGGTATCTACTGTAACATGTACGTATTTGAGGCGACCAAATTCAGGCACATGTGTTACGTCCATTTGCCAAATTTCACAGGCTTGAAGACCCCTAGGGTTAACACCTAAGCCTAGAGTGGTTCCATATTGGCTACACTGTGGACAGGATTTTACAATGCCTTGTGCATCTGTTAAGCTGATGTTAAATTGTCTCTGCAAGGCTTTTGCGGCTTGATGAAAGAGCGCGTGACTCTCTCTTGCAGCTGCGAAAGAGTCTCTTGGTGCTGCTACAACAGGACTGACAAGCGTGTCAGCTTTTGCATTGCCTTCTCCAAGACCTAAATCTGTTTGATGACTGCAGATGTGAATGATGCAGCAGGGCTCATTTCTGTCCTCTATAGCTCTTTTGATTTGAAAAAATAGTTGACACAACCGCTTATTATCTGGTGACTTGATGAGAGTGTCTTCAATGCGTTGTACCACTCCTACCACGTACAATGAATCTGATACAATGTTCAGCTTACTGTCTCGCCAATGAGAGTGCCCATGCGACGGCTGTAAGTTCTAATGTCTGCAGTGAGTCGTGTGCATCTCCATCTATAACTTTACTTCTCCAGCTCGAGTCTTCTCGCCAGGTACAGGCTGCCTTTTTCCGCCGACTTCCTGCATCTGTATACACTGTAAGGCCTTTCACTGGCTGCTTCACGACCTTGGGCTGTTGCAACCACCGCTGTTTCAAGACAATCTGCAGGCGTGGGTCGCTAGGTTGCTTGTTGTGTACAGTTCCTGGATAGCTGAGCAGCGCTAATTGAATTGGTTCTGAGTGTCTCAGTATCCACTCAAGATTCTCTATTGTTATTGGTAGACTGATATGTTCCGGTTCAGCACCACTAATCTCCACTATTCGTGTTCTCGCCTTTTTGATGAGATAAGCAATTGCTTCTGTCCTTTGCCAAATACTCATTGGTGGCGTATATGGTGTAAAAATCCACTCAAGAATTGCTAAAGACTCTGCGCATTTTTTCGCTGATTGCACCAACTGAATCTTCCTGGCAGGCTGCTTGGCACCTCGACGGCTCTTAGGTGGGCCTTCTCCCCCTTTCTCCTTTTGCCAAGCAGGCCACTGAAATATGATAGCACATGGTGCAACAGAATGGTTACAAATCAGAAGTCCTAAAGGCACATCTGGCAATCTTCTGTCTGCTAGTGTCGAAAGCAGTTTCCTCCCTAAAGAAATGAGACAGTTCTTCTGATCTGTAGAAAGAGTAATTGGAGTTTGTGGATCTGTACCTTTTAAAAGGCTCATTAAGGGTGCTATCTCATCATTTCGGATGCCGGCAATGGATCGTACCCATTGCAGATCTCCAACAAGCTTTTGTACATCATTAAGGGTACGGATTTCAGTGGTCAATTCTAATTTTTGTGGGTGGACTGAAGAAGATGTCAGAATCCACCCTAAGTACTTCCATGGGGCTTGTTTTTGAATTTTTTCTGGGGCAACCACCAAGCCTTTTGCTGCGAGCTGGGCGGTGATAAATGTGAGATCTTCATTTTGAAATGGATCACGTTGACAAAACAAGATGTCATCCATGTAGTGATAAATAATTGTCTGGGAGAGCTTGGCTCGCACAGGTGTCAGTGCCCAGTGCACAAACAGTTGGCACATTGTTGGAGAATTTTTCATCCCCTGTGGAAGGACCACCCACTCAAATCTCTGAGATGGACTTTCTTTGTTGATTGATGGCAAAGTGAAGGCGAATCTCACTGTGTCTTCTTTCTGCAGGGGTATCGTGAAGAAACAGTCTTTCAGATCTATGACTAGAAGATGCCATTCTTGTGGCAGCATTGTGGGAGAGGGCATCCCTGGCTGTAACGCGCCCATTGCCCACATTTGGTCATTTACCTTGCGCAGGTCATGCAGCAATCGCCATTTTCCAGACTTCTTTGGGATGACAAAAATTGGAGTATTCCATGGGCTGAGCGACGGTTGGATATGCTTTGCTTGTAGCTGTTCCTTGACAAGCTCATGCGCAATTGCTAGCCGCTCTTGGGATAGAGGCCACTGCTCAACCCACACAGGCTCGTTAGATTTCCACTGAATCCTTGGGGTTGGCGGCCTATCAGCAGTGGCGACTACTGAAAAGGTGATTGATTGGGAAGAGTTAGTGTTGCTCCGAGCTGGCTGAGAACATCTCGACCAACGAGCCCTCCAAGGCTTCCAGGCAAAGGCATGACGTATGGACACAAGGTGGTAGTTTGTCCTTCAGGAAATCGAAACTGGATCGGGTGTACACTTCTCAGTGGCGTGGAGTATCCTCCTACACCTTGTACCGAGCTTAAGGCTCTGTGGAGAGGCCATTCTTTTGGCCACCAAACTCGGCTGGCGATGGTGACATCAGCTCCTGTGTCTAGCATCATCTTGACTCTTTGCTGCTTTGATCTGTGGCACAGGGTGATTTCAATTACTGGTCGATGACTCATTTGTTGAACGAGGTTCACCACTGTGTCTCCTGTTGACCCAAATCCTTTGGCTCCGCGTCCAGGAGCACTTCGGAAAATGTCTTTCTCACTTGCCACCTTTTGAAGTAACACTAATTGAGCAATTCTTGTTCCCTTTTTGATTGTAAGTGGAGGGGCTAGGGTGTAGGCACACACTTGGATTTCACCAGTGTAATCAGCATCAATGACTCCTGGGAGGACAATAAGTCCTGCAATTCCAGCGGATGATCTTCCAATTAACAAAGCGCCAAGTGCACTGGTAACAGAATAAACAGGTCCTGTAACTCCGGTTGGGATTTTGCGGACACTGGTGTCGATGAGTGTGACATCTACTGATGCTGCCAAATCGATTCCCAGGCTTCCTCGGGTTGCTGGTGGGTTGAGCTGCTGAATAGAGTTGGGCCGGCAACTTGTGTCTTCGCGCGGCGACTCCCCGCGCTCTTGATCGCGTTTTTTGCAAACTGGCATGCAGCAGTAGCATGAGTATCTGCTTGGCATCGGTCACACCACACAGGAACTTGGCAGACTTTTCGGAAGTGCCCCTTGCTGCCACATCGAAAACAGATGGCTGAAGGTGTGGCAGAAGGTTTACGTCCGCTTCCTAGTTTACTAACAGCAGCAGCAAGTAGACTTGTGGTTGGCTTGATGGCTTCTGCAACAGCATTGGCTACTAGCTGTCCTTGCTGTGTTTGATTTACTCGCAGGGCAATATCTAGCATGTCTCCCACATCTGCTTGCTTTGGGAGTGTGGCAAGGATAGGCTTTATCTTCGAGTTGGCATTCTCAAAAGCTAGCAGTTTAAACATGTTCTGCTTTGCCTCTTCAGTCATGTCATTCTGAGCTTTAAGGGCTGCTGACAGACGATCGATGAAATGAGGATATGGTTCCGTGAGGCCTTGCTGTATTGTTGTGAAGGAAGGATGAGGTTTAGAATCAGGCACAGCATTAAAGGCTTGACGGGCGAGCTGTGCAGACAAATGATGCATTGCGAGAGGGTAGTTTAGTTGTACAGTTATGTGACTGAAAACTCCTGAACCAGTGAGCATGTCAGGATTAAGTCCATACAATACATCATTTTGATCTCGAGGTCGATTAGCTTCTAGGACTGCTAACCTCTTCCATTCCTTCTCCCACACCATAAGCTGTGATGGAGTTAAAAGCAGGCGTGCGAGGTTCTGGCTGTCTGTGGGACTGTTAACATCAGAAGTGAACAGCCAGTCCAATGCAGTGTTTGCAGCTTCGGATTTGATGCCATTCTCAGTAACTGTCTTTTTGGCTTGCTACAAGATCTTCCAGTCGTGCTGTTCATAACGTGGATTCTGTTGATCATACAAAATGGGACAAGCAACTGCCCCTGCTGCGTGCCACTCTCCTTTGAGGATTGCATCTCGAATGATGCCGGACCACCTCTGCTGTGCTCTGTGTTTTCTGTTTTCTCCCTCCAAGGTGATAGAACTAGAACAAGGTTGTGGCGTTGACAGTGTTTCCAAAGGTGGAGCAGATGGTTCAGGACGCAGCATATCCTGTAGCTGTTGGACTGACTCTGCTCATTGTCTCGGTGTTTGCTGCAGAGCTGCCTTCTCCTGTTGAGGCTGTGCTGTATTCGCACATAGGGTTTGTTCAATTCGAGCTTGGAGCTGCTGCACGAGCTGCTCTATTTGTTGTTGCCATTCCAGTAGCTCTTTCTTTGAAGCAGAGTTGTCATCAATTGGCTCTGCTCCAGCTGCAAGCTGTCCGTCATCGGAGTGCATAGAGATATCGTCGTCGGGGGGGAGAGGGATGTCCTGCGGTCTTCCCCAGTGAACGGTAGATGGCATCGAAGGGTAGATCTTCGGTTTGCACTTTGCGGCTCTTGTTTCTGCTGACGTATCAGGCTCCGCCTGGCTGGAGCTGGCGCCCGCTCCTTCCGGGGGAGCTGTCATTTCTACATCCGCATTCGGCAGGGTAACTTCCGGTTTGGGCTCCGGCGGCGCAGTCAGGACCGGGGGGCGCCCTGCCGGCGCGGTCGGAACCGCATCGGAGCACCCGATTTAGATTTTAGAAGATCCGACACGGTGCTACACTGCCTCCCTGTAAGCCCCTTCGCTGGCCGGACATGCCCCACCCCGAAAAATGCACTCAAACGGCTCGCAGGCTTGGCAGGAGGTGCCTGCGGCGCGTCCGTCTCTGGAGGCGTCATAGCATCTAAAGCGGCTGCTGCTTCTGAGGATACTTTCTTCATATCGCGTGAGGCATTTAACACATTTTTCCATACTGAACCGAGGGCTATTACTTCTTTACACTTTTCCATGATTGCCGTTTCCCACATCAAATTCCCAACCTCTATCCATTCTTCCACTGTAAAAAGCAGTGAGGGCACTGCAAAATGCCCGCGATCTTTCGCCCATATAATGAGCTTATCCAGGTCCTTTTCCCTGGCTGCTCCGCCTCGTTTAACGAGGATGCTGAGAAGCCGTTTTTCTGCCGCTACAAATTCCACATCCATGTTAGCGGCTCGGCGGCAGGGGGGAAGGGTGCGACCCTTCTACCACGCCCCTGCCCTCGGACTCCCCCAGCGACTCACCCCCGTTGATTCGCAAGCCGCCTATCTGGTACCGATCCAAGGCAGCGTCTATCTGCACTCAGATCCGCTCCACCAACCTCGGTCCGAGGCTCCGTCCCACCGTGTGTGGATCCACTGAAGCCCCCCTGCCCGCAGGGTGTCCCGTTCAGAGCGCCAAATGTTGAGAGACCGCCAGCTCTTCACCACTCTTCACAGAAGTAATCGTGAATGCCACTTTATTTCTATCTTTAGCACACTTTATAGGGTTTTACAGGGTCCGCGGGCAGAGCGAGTTACCATTGGTCAGTACACACAGGTTTACATTCTTGTCTTGGTACACAGGAACATTGTTTTACTTTCTACAGGCAAGTTTCAAGGATTTTAGCCTTTAATATTGTGGCTTAACTCAAAGGCTGGTTTGTGCATACAGGCCTTTATTAATATATAAAGTATAGCAACAACAAACAGAAACAAAACAATCAGTGAAGGATTGGGTAATCACCTCCGGAAATGATTCTCCAAGGCCACTTCAAAATTGATCCAGCTGTCATATTAATAGGGTCAAATTGCTGAGTCAAAAAGTGACTCAAATACTGATTTGGTACAGAAAACATCTGGATCTGTTGGCAAACATTCTGTCCAGGTAAAGTCAAGGCTTGGCCAGGGCCTTAGGCTTTAAACTGGAAAGATGCCTCTTAACTCATTTCTAAAACAAGGTTCTCAATAGTAGCAGCTATGAGATGCTTACAGCACAGCAAACTGTTAAAATGCATTTGTACAAAGCAAATGATCAGAAGCCTTAGGTACCAGACCAATTAAACCGTGCAGCAGTTGGTTTAATCTGAAGCCTCTCCTATGGCAGCTGATCCTCAGCAATGGTACATCTTCTTAAAATTCTGGAAACACTGAAAAATAAGAAAACTATAACAAACAAAAACTGCAGAGATTGCAACCACTGATAGAACTCCCGATGAAGTCAAGGGTGTCACAGACTGCATTCACTTCTATCCACAAGCAGGTGTTCACCAGTGTTCCATCACAGCTGTCTCAGCTGTGGCCATCCTCCTCTCTCTAGGAAAACAACTATACTTTGCAGTCCAAACAAGTGTCTCCAAGAAAACATAAAACAATTTCAATCAAACAATATCTAAACCCAACAATAATTATATATGACAAAAGGAAATAATAAACTTAACCTTAAAAGAATATCTAAGTTATAAAACTTAACTTAGAAACATTCACGCCTAAACATTATAAAACTTGACTATCCTTAATTCTATTAGCACTTAATCTATATTAAATGAAAACATAACTTAACCTTATTCTGTTACTACAAAAAAGCAACTAAAAGTTTGATATATACCTTTTAAACACAACATAACAATAACATGGATTCACTATAAAGATTATAAAGATGTAGCAAACACATCACAATTCTATGTCATCTAGCTTTGAGAATAACCCACAATAACTGCAAATGTTACTAAAAATACTTATTCATAACAGGAATTTGCCTAGTATATGCTTAAATTGGTTAGGATGTTAAAGTGCAGTTTTTCTGGAGAAAAACCACAACAACATGGGATTTGGCAAGTTGCCATCCAGCTTTTGTAGCACTTTTCAAAAACATTAAGTCCAATTTTTAAACTAAAACCCGAAATCCAAATTGGTATATATGCAGTTATATGTGTTTTATATAACAAAAGGACTCACATTAAAATTACTTTATTAAAATTGTGGAAAAACCAAGCAAATAGATAATATATACTTTAACTTAACTTTGTCTTGTACAGTAAAGTTCTCTTAACTAATTATTTTTTAAACTACAAATCTCTTCTGTAGATAACACTAATTGGAAAAAGGTTTTCCTAGAATCTGTAAATCACACCATATTTTAACCTTGGGTTCTAAAACCAATTATTGCAAGGCAACTTCTGTTAAGCACTTTTTTCTTTTTTTTCTTTTTTTTTCCCCCAAACCTTCAAAGAACCACAATAATTTCTCTAGTAAAACTCTAAAAACTGCAATCACATAAACTCATAATTACTTAAAACACAAAATTAACTCTACAATGGTATATAAAAACATTTTGAAAACCCAGTAAATCATGACTCTCCAACAAACGGCACCATCCCGGTGTTCCCCCCAGAGAGGGAGCAGGGGGGTGGACTGCCCACTCTGCTGCTGCTGCAGCTCTGCTCTTATCTTTCTTCACATTCCTTACATACTCTCGCAGTCAGGAAAAACGGAGAGAAAGAAAAAAAAGCCTCACAAAGTTAACTTTAACAAATGCAGTTTTTTCTCTCAATCTCTCTTGTTGTTCGCCGATAGAGGAAGAAGGGCATGATTTTGCAAAAGCAGGCGATTTTACACGAAAAGTCTCTCACGGCCAGGTGCTAACAACGGCGATCATTGCAGTTTATCAGCTTCTAATTACAAGGATGAATTTTGAACTAGATACCATATAGTCTGAGATTTTTTGACTAGTTTGTCTCTCTTTGAAGCTGTCTGAGCCACCTGTTTCTGCTCAGTTGTTTCTGTAATTGTTCAGAGTGGCCTTGGAACTTTTCTTGCGCTGCTTCTACCCCCAGGGTGCCTTTGTTCTCTGCGCCCACCTTAGTGCTCCCCCATGTCCCCCTGGTTCGGGTGGAAACCAGTATAAATTTGGCTTCTTTTCTTCCAGGGTGGTAAAGATGTAACTTAAATAAGGTTGTAGTGCTAAAAGTGACTCCAAAAATGAAGCAAATATTTCTGGATGTATCACATCCTGCCATAACTGAACAGATTCTGTTCGTTGTTTCTGCCGCTGTGATGCAGGTAGAATTACGGAGCTCACAGCCTCAGCATATTAATTACAATTTGCAAAGTTCGACTGAGAGACACAGTGTCCTTGCTCTTTTCCGTAATTGCCATTTCCCATATCAGAGCCGATATATCAGTCCATTCTTGCACCGCAAAAAGCAGTGAGCACTGCAAATGCCCAAGACAATTCGCCCATATAATGAGCATATCCAGGTCCCTTTCCTGGGCTGCTTCGCCTCGTTTAACGAGGATGCTGAGAAGCAGTTTTTTCACCGCCACAAACTCTGTCTCCATGCTGACAGCAACCCGCAAGGCGGAAGGTTGCGAGCCTTCTACCACGCCCTTGCCTACCTGTGCCCCCCCCAGCAGCCTGACTTTCCATGTCTAACCGCTCCGCGTCTCACCGCGCTCAGGCTGCCTATCTGGTGCCGATCCGAGCCCACGACGTCTAACGCCCAGATCCACTCCGCTGACTCCAAAGCCCCTCTGCCCGCAGGGGTGTCTCTGGTCGGAGCGCCAAATATTGAAAGACCCTCGAGCTGTTCACCAGTCTTCACAGAAGTAATTGTGAATGCCATTTATTTCTATCTTTAGCACACCTTTTACAGGGTTCTACAGGGTCTGCAGGCAGAGCAAGCTACTATTGGCTAACACACACAGTTTACATTTTTTCTCTTACACACAGGGATATTGTTTTGCTTTACTCTCTCTTCTGCATGAAGGTTTCAAGGACTTTAGCCCTTAATATCACGACTTATTTCAAAGGCTGGTTTGTGCATACAGGCCTTTACTAATATATAAAATATAGCAACATGACCCAAAGAATGTACCCCCGAAAATGTAGACTTGTAAGTTCTTTCCCTTATCTTGTTCTCCCCAGGTTCCCGTATTGGTTGTGTAAAATTCCCACACCCCCTTCCCCTGTCCTGATAAATAGGTGCCTCTCATACCTCTCCCTCTTTCCCTCCAGCCATCTCACCCCGAAGGATCCCAAGAAAATAAAGCTGCAACTGCCATCTCAGCAAAGGGAAAGAGCCTCTTTTTTAGGGCCTCGTCTGGCAAGATAAAACTACCTCCCCAGCCTCCCTGCCTGCTGCGGCGTGGACAGTGGTAACAGAGAGTATGGGGACACAGTTATAATAGCAGATTGGCAATGTTGCAAGAGTGCAATTGCACTGCAGGCTTCATATCAAGACAACTTGAAGCCTGCTGGCAAGAAAAATTATCAAAGTTCTCAATGTTACCATACAGCCCTCAGAAGAATTAGATTTGTTAAATTCCACCAATACCTCAGGTGGATGGATAATGTTTGAGCACCTGACAAAAAGCCATTCCAACAAAGTAGTGCAGCACTGGGCTGCAGTCAACCCTATAGCTGATCTCGTTACTCACACTGAAAGTAAAGCCTTTTCTTCGTGGTGCAATCTCACAGGACAATTACCAAAGCGATTACCTAGTTCCATATTCCTAATCTGTGGAGATAGAACATGGAATGGAATTCCTGCTAATCCACATAGAAGACCCTGTTATCTTGGGAAACTTACTTTGTTTCCATCCAAGCTTACACCACATGCTGAATGTAGCTGATAAAATTAAAAACATCAAACAGTCAAAGCGAAGCCTGAATGAATTAAGGCTTAGCAACTCTAAAAAGGCTCACTTGTTAGCCTAAGAAAATTTAACTTAACATCCACAATGTTAAGTGAACTTTCAGCTGATCTAAGTAGTGTACGTCATGCAGTATTACAAAATCGAGCTGCAAGTGACTTTTTGCTCTTAGCACAAGGACATGGTTGTGAGAAGTTTGAAGACATGTGCTGTTTGAATCTTACTGACCATTCAGATTTCATCCATAAGCAACTACAACAGCTACAGGATGGGTTACATGCCCTGAAAGAAGATAATGACCCCATTAGAAGTTGGTTTGCCAGCTGGGATATCACTGGATGGTTGAGGTTTCTTGTGCTAGAAGGGGAACGGATTTTACTTATAGTGTTAATTGGGATGACAGTTTAAGTTGTATGTTATCTTGTCTTCATAAAAGTATAAAATGAGTCACATCCAAAGCCTGGTTTGTGCAAAAAGAGAAAGGGGGAATTGTAGTTAATATTTTTATATTAGTAAAGGCCTGTCTGCACAAACCAGCCTTTGGAATAAGTTGTGATATTAAAGGCTAAAGTCCTTGAAACCTTTCTGCAGAAGAGAGTAAAGCAAAACAATATCCTTGCGTATAAGAGAAAATATGTAAACCTATGTGCATTAGCCAATAGTAACTTGCTTAGCCCGTGGACCCTGTAGAACCCTATAAAAGGTGTACTAAAGATAGAATTAAACGGCGTTCATGTTTACTTCTGTGAAGTTGTGAATAAGCTGGTGGTCTCTCAATACGCATACTTTGTGTTCTTTCAAAAGTAACAAATCTAAAGCCAATCTGTTTTGCAAAGTCATTTTAGCAGTGTCTTGTAATTATACATTTAGTTCTCTAAATCCTTCCTTGGTGACTTGCCAATCTTTCTACCTGACCTGTAAGTTTGTACAACATTTTCCTATTGTTGCAATTTGCTATTGGACCAAACAAGGATTCCAGGGCCCACCCAAATTTTACACTACTAGAGGGTTCCTGCCATCTTTCTTCATCTTTGATTTAGTTTTCCTGAACTTCCCATCTTGTCCTTATTTGCAGAAGTTCATGTTTTCCCTTAAATGGGGACTTTTTACAAATTTGGCATAAGGTGTGGTGTTACCCTGAAAATCAAGCTTTCTGACATCGTTTTCATAGTTTCTAAACACTTTCTCAGGAAAGTAACTATAAACATTGATGTTTATACATTCCATTAAAGATATGTCTTTTGATGGACATTTCTTATGACCAGTGTGGTTGGAAAGGTGGTAACCTGACTATCCAATCCCTGGTCGTTGTCAAGAATCTATAAATACTGAAACGACAATAAAGTTTCTTCTTCCTCTACAACACATCGAGTGGTGTCTGTGTAAATCATTTTGTGTCCGACAGTGACAGTGGGGAGGCCTAAAGTAATTTCTTTTACCTTTCCATCTACAGGCAGGTGTGTTGTCCAGGTGCCATCGCTTGCTGCCCATACAAATTGACCTGGACTCTGAATTGTACTTCTACTACATACTACTTTCTGGATCACTTGTCCTATTTTGTAATTTATTTCACCTAGTTTCTATTTGATTCCTCTGCAGGCACATCCAACTTGCAGAGCTACCACCAGTGGTGGCATTTGTCTTATTTCCTCATCATCAGAAGTAGTCATAGGTTTTGTTACATGCCCACCAAGTCACTGTTTTTATTCTACTACTGGTTGCAATGTTCCATACCCCTGGATCTGTTTCATTTTCAGAGCCTTCCCAATTAATGCACCAAGGTGTATCTGCCATATATTGGAATTTCTGAAGCACACTCATTGACCATGCACTGTCCCAAGCCTCAGTTTGATCTTTCCCTTCCTTCCCTTGATACCTCCATACAAGAATGGTGTCTGAAACATTTTCTATAACCTTTTCATATTTTAGCAAAATACATTCCCACCCTGCCTCGTCATCATTTGAAGTCATGGAAAGGTCCCAGTCTATGATTTGCCTCACTTTGCCTTGGCTTATAGCACAATCTTGTTTCTTTAAAGGTTTCATCCATTCTCCCACTACCTTACAGGTATCTTTACTTGTCTCATCTCTGATACCTGCTTACATGCAATTGTTTTGTTCTTTTGTATTTCGGGTAATTTCGATGTTATGATTCCCCAATTGATTGGATCTCCTGCTGTCTTTAGTATTGGCAGACAAGCAGTTATTGTGCTGGCGTTCTGCATATTGGCAAAATCTTTAACTAATCCAGTCATTACATTTTCTGCCTGAATTGTGTTGGAGACTTATCACTTAGATTTCTGTCTGCACATCCCTCCTTATTCTAAAATGAAGAGTTGTCAGCTACTTCTTTTGCATTTCACATCCCAAAGTAACATTAATTCTTTCTGATGGCACTAGTGGCCAAAAAATGATCACCACTACCGTTACTAACAACCCAGACATTTGAAACAGTTAAACACGTTTTATCTGCAGCTTTGTTGGTCCTACGGTTTGTGCAGTCCACTGTCGCTATAGGACATGCAATGACTCCCACGGACACGGTTCAATGTATGATAGGAAAAAAAGTACTTTTATTTTTCCAACTCCAGTATTTATATATTCTCAACAATGACCAGGGATTGGATAGTTAGGTTACAACCTTCCCAATCACACTGGTCGTGCAAAATGTCCATCAAAAGAAGTTTCTTAGAAAGAATGTACAAACATCTATGTTTATAGTTGCTATCCTGGGAAAATGGCTAAAAACTATGAAAACAAGATCAGAAGGCATAATTTTCAGGGTGACATCTCACCCATTCTTCTTTAAAAAAAGAAAAAAGAAAAAGAAAAATTAACAGAGAAAATTAACAATATTTTAAACAATCAAAAAGGAAAAGAACAGAGAAAATAAACAATGTTCTAGACAATCAGAAGGCTCTAGTTTGAGGGTGATATCTCACCCTTTCTCCATTACAAAAAAAATAAAAATGAAAACGTTTTCAGCATCAATGTCTGCTTGTGGATGGGCCATCGTGGTGATCACTCACATCATCTGCATCTGAGTAATCATCCGATGGCCCATCCATTTGATGACTTTCAATTTGGTCACGGTCTCCAACCCACTCGTCAGCCGGATGCTGCCTTTTCAGCCACAGGTAAGGACAAATGCACTTTGCAGGTACCCGGCGTACCCCAGTATCTGTGGATACACACGCATACCCACAGCCCAAAGCGATAAGGTCATAGGGACCTTCCCACTGTTTGGTGACTAAATTCCTCACTTGAACCTTTGCTCGAGGCTGATGCGTCTCATCCGAAGCCCGCAATGAAAGGTGATGGTTCAACATGACCAGGTTACTGGAGTTCTGTGACACTGTGAGGTGATTGATGGTATATAAAGCTTTTTCCAACCGACTGTGTGGGGTCTCACCCTGCATTCCCCATTTTTGCTTCTGTAGAACTCGTTTTATTGTACCACAAGCACGTTCTACAATAGCCTGACCTGTCAGAGAATGAGGGATACCAAACTTGTGTGACACACCCCACAACTGCAGGAACTGCCACACCTTCTGAGAGGCATAAACAGGACCATTATTGGTCTTCACAGCAGAAGGTATGCCTAAAACAGCAAAGGACTGCCTCCAGTGGGCAATGACATTGCGGGTCTTTTCTCCTGTGTGAGCGGAAGCCCACACTGCAGAGGAGAAAGTGTCCACACTGACGTGCATATACTGGAGCCAGCCAAACGCAGCAATTTGTGTGACATACATCTGCCAAAGCTTCAAGGCCCTAAGGCTTTTGGGGTTTACCCCTTGCCGGCAAAGGAGCAGCAAGCATATGACAGTCGTCACAAGACTTGACTATGTCATGGGCTTCAGCTGTCGTCAATTGAAACTGCCTCTGCAAAGTATGTGCATTCTGTTGGAAAAACCCATGCGATGCTTTGGCCTGCACAAGCGTATCAGGCTGAGGTACCACCCACACTGGGCTAGCCAACCTGTCAGCCCTCGCGTTACCTTCTGTAATGAACCCTAGTAAATTGGTATGACTCCTCACAGGCAGAATGTAGTACGGATGCACCTGGGCCTGAATGGCACACCACAGGGTCTTCAGTAACTGAAACAAGGCGGGATTACTGACCTCCTTCAAAACCAAATGACCCAACTGCTGGGCTATGTCGGCCACATAGGCGGAATCTGAGACCAGATTTATTGCTGTCTAAAATGCTCGCTCGCTGTGAGAGACTTCTCCAGGCTCAAGCTGTTCAAGTATAAGCAATTTATTAAAAGGGTAAAGAGAGGGGGAGACCTGTGTCCGCCACCAGCCTCGGCGTTCACGTGGTCAGGGGGAGGGGAGAGAGAGCGGGGAGAGCAGGGGAGGAGAGGTTGGAAAAGGGGAGGGAGGGAGTAAGAGCAACAGAGGGAAAGAAGGAAAAACCAGACGGAGTTAGCAGGGAAAACTAGAGAGGGGTAGGAGCAGGGAGAGGGGTAAGAAGTAAGAGAGGGGTAGGAGTTAAGAGAGGAGAGCTGAGAGCTGAGAGTGGAGTAAGAGTTAAGAGCTAAGAGAGAAGAGAGCTAAGAGTGGGGGAGAGGGGAGCTGAGAGAGGGGTAAGGCTAAGAGGTAAGAGGTAAGAGGTAAGAGGTAAGAGGTAAGAGGTAAGAGAGGGAAGTTTGTGTTACAATACATCTTTTTCTATAGAGAATATTCTAATTCCCAGTAACCAATCACTGCGAGATACACCCACTAAAGACTTTATATTAAGAGACGGCCAGCTCTTCACCAGTCTTCACAGAACTAATTGTGAACGCTGTTTATTTCTATCTTTAGCACACCTTTTATAGGGTTCTACAGGGTCTGCAGGCAGAGCAAACTACTATTGGCTAACACAAACAGTTTACATTTTTTCTCCTACACACAAGGATATTGTTTTGCTTTACTCTCTCTTCTGCATGAAGGTTTCAAGGACTTTAGCCCTTAATATCACGACTTAGTTCAAAGGCTGGTTTGTGCATACAGGCCTTTACTAATATATAAAATATAGCAACAATTCCCCCTTTCTCTTTTTGCACAAACCAGGCTTTGGATAAGATAACATAAAACTTAGACTGTCATCTCAATTAACACTATAAGTAAAGTCCGTCCCCCTTCGAGCACAAGAGACCTCAACCATCCAGTGATGCCCCAGCTGGCGAACCAACTTCTAATGGAGTCACTATCTTCTTTCAGGGCATGCAACCCATCCTGTAGCTGCTGTAGTTGCTCATGGATGGAAGCTGAATGATCAGTAAGACCCAAGCAGCACATGCCTTCAAACTCCCCACAACCATGTCCTTGTGCTAAGAGCAAAAAGTCAATTGCAACTTGATTTCATAATACTGCATGACATACACTACTCACATTGGCTGAAAGTTCACTTAACATTGTGGATGTTAAGTTCAATCCTTCCTTAGTCTAGCAAGCGAGCCTTTCTAGAGTTCTTAGGCCTTAATTCATTCAGGCTTCGCTTTGACTGTTTGATGTTCTTCATTTTGCTAGCTATATTCAACAATTGATGTAAGCTTGGGTGGAATAAAGCAAGGTTCTCAAGATAACAGGGACCTCTGTGGACTAGCAGGAATCTAATTCCATGCTCTATCTCCACAGATTAGGAATATGGAACTAGGTAATCACTTTGGTAATTGTCCTGTGAGATTGCACCACGAATAAAGGCTTTACTTTCAATGGTAGTAACGAGATCAGCTATAGGGTTGACTGCAGCCCAGTGCCGCATTACTTTGTTAGAATGACTTTTCGTCGGGGGTCCAAACATTATCTATCCACCTGAGGTATTGGTGTAACTTAACAAATCTAATTCTTCTGAGGGTTCTATGGTAACATTGAGAACTTTGGTAATTTTTGCTTGCCAACAGGCTTCAAGTTGTCTTAATGTGAAGCTAACAGTGGGATTGCACTCTTGGAACATTGCCAATCGATTCAGTTGAGTCTCATTACTAATTAAACCTTTAAATGCTGGAGGATCCCATTCAGGGTCTCCTATGAGACAGGTGCAAAAGGATCTCCAGGTGTGGCTAGGCTCAGACACATTGATTTTTGGCTAGGTCAATGTGCCAGGGTGACCCATATGTTCTGTCACTTTTGGATGTTAGATAGCAGACAGTTGGTTGGGACTATACAGAACACAATTACCATAAGCATTTTACCATGTAAATGACACCATACTTGCAAACTCACAGCTAAAACATTAACGTTAAATGAACTTTCAAAGATGCTTACCCTAGCTCTTGAAGGGGGAATACTTATGCTTTATACTAACATAGCAATTACTACACAAACTAAATTCTTTATCCTAAACTATTATCTAACCACTTTTAACACACGTGCTTTGGTATATATGTAGTCTAAGCGTGAAAGCAATTTGCTGAAAGGGTAAACACACAACTACACTTTGCTTTATATACAATTAGATGGAGTCTCTACACTTTTCTTAGGTCTTCTACAGAATTTCTCCAGCACGATTCAGTCCTGGAACGTTCACTGCTCCCGTGATGTCAGCTGACAGCTGATCGGTGACTGAGGGCTTTGATGTTCAAGTTGTTCTTCAGATCCTTCTAAATCTTAAAACAAAGGATACCTGAAAAATTGGTAGAGACACAACATCATAGTATCAACATAAAAGTTCTGTTGGCAACTGTCTATATAGTGTTCAGACACAACTGTGTCCTGACAGGTTCCCTTCTGATCCGTGTCTGAAGTATCAAGGCTGTGTGGTGACTTCTCTGTTCACTGGATCTCATGTGTTCAGAGGCACACAGTCTGGTCAGATGGACAGGTGACCTTTCTGAACCTGCCAACAATACACAGACACTTCTCCCCTTGAAGTTAATGAATTGCACTAATTAAATCCTTTTAGGGCATCCATTTCCCCCGTTTTTCTTAAAAAAAATAAAATGAGATGTACTTCTGTTATAAACATCAACAGCAACACAAAACCATATGCACAATTAATAAGAACTTATACTAGTTAAAAATCAATTAAATCTTAAACATTATTAATAGGGTATATAATATAAAGCTACTATTAATCATTAAGACACTGCACTAGCATCCCATAGTTAGCAAACAAACAGAAACAAAAAAAATCAGAGAAGGATTGGATAATCACTTCCGGAAATGATTCTCCAAGCTCACTTCAAAATTGATCCAGCTGTCATATTAATCGGGTCAAATTTCTAAGTCAAAAACTAACTCAAATACTCTTTTGGTGCAGAAAACATCTGGATATGTTGACAAACATTCTGTCCAGGTAAAGTCAAGGCTTGGCCAGGGCCTGGCTTTAAACTGGAAAGATGCCTCTCAACATATTTCTAAAACAAAGTTCTCAATAGTAGCAGCTATGAGCTGCTTGCAGCACAGCAAACTGTTAAAATGCATTTGTACAAAGCAAATGATCAGAAGCCTATGGTATCAGACCAATTAAACCATTCAGCGGTTGGTTTAATCTGAAGCCTCCCCCATGGCAGCTGATCCTCAGCAATGGTACATCTTCTTAAAATTCTGGAAACACTGAAAAATAAGAAAACTATAACAAACAAAAACTGCAGAGATTGCAACCACTGATAGAACTCCCGATGAAGTCAAGAGTGTCACAGACTGCATTCACTTCTATCCACAAGCAGATGTTCACCAGTGTTCCATCACAGCTGTCTCAGCTGTGGCCGTCGTCCTCTCTCTAGGAAAACAACTATACTTTGCAGTCCAAACAAGTGTCTCCAAGAAAACATAAAACAATTTCAATCAAACAATATCTAAACCCAACAATAATTATATATGACAAAAGGAAATAACAAACTTAAACTTAAAAGAATATCTAAGTTATAAAACTTAACTTAGAAACATTCAAGCCTAAACATTATAAAACTTGACTATCCTTAATTCTATTAGCACTTAATCTATATTAAATAAAAACTTAATTAATCTTATTCTGTTACTACAAAAAAGCAACTAAAAGTTTGATATATACCTTTTAAACACAATATAACAATAACATGGATTCATTATAAAGATTATAAAAATGTAACAAATCCATCACAATTCTATGTCATCTAGCTTTGAGAATAACCCACAATAACTGCAAATGTTACTAAAAATACTTATTCATAACAGGAATTTGCCTAGTATATGCTTAAATTGGTTAGGATTTTAAAGTGTTGTTTTTCTAGAGTAAAACCACCACAACAACATGGGATTTAGCAGTTTACCACCCAGCTTTTATAGCACTTTTCAGAAGCATCAAGTCCAATTTTTAAACTAAAACCCAAAATCCAAATTGGTATATATGCAGTTATATGTGTTTTATATAACAAAAGGACTCACATTAAAATTACCTTATTAAAATTGTGGAAAAAACAAGCAAATGGATAATATATACTTTTAACTTAACTTTGTCTTGTACAGTAAAGTTCTCTTAACTAATTATTTTTTAAACCACAAATCTCTTCTGTAGATAACACTAATTGGAAGAAGGTTTTCCTAGAAGCTGTAAATCATAACCTTAGGTTCTAAGACCAATTATTGCAAGGCAACTTCTGTTAAGCACTTTTTTCCCTTTTTTTTTTTTTTTTTAACTTTCAAAGAACCACAATAATTTCTCTAGTAAAACTCTAAAAACTGCAATTGCATAAACTCATAATTACTTAAAACACAAAATTAACTCTACAATGGTATATAAAAATATTTCGAAAACCCAATAAATCAAGACTTTTTAACAAACTGGGTACTATCCCCCTGCTTTTTCTTAGAGAGGGAGTGGGGGGGTTAGCTGCCCACTCTGCTGCCGCTGCCGCTCTGCTCTTATCGTTCTTCACATTCTCTATATACTCTCGCAGAGAGGAAAAACAGAGAGAATGAAAAAAAAAACCTCACAAAGTTAACTTTAACAAATGCAGTTTTTTCTCTCAATCTCTCTTGTTGTTCGCCGATAGAGGAAAAAAGGGCACGATTTTACAAAAGCAGGCGATTTTACACGAAAAGTCTCTCACGGCCAGGTGCTAACAACGGCGATCATTGCAGCTTATCAGCATGGCCTTGGAACCTTTCTTGCGCTGCTTCTACCCCCAGGGTGCCTTTGTTCTCTGCGCCCACATCGCTCCCACATGTCCCCCTGGTTCAGGTGGAAACCAGTCTAAATTTGGCTTCTTTTCTTCCAGGGTGGTAAAGATGGAACTTAAATAAGGTTGTAGTGCTAAAAGTGACTCCAAAAATGAAGCAAATATTTCTGGATGTATCAAATCCTGCCATAACTGAACAGATTCTGTTCGTTGTTTCAGCGTTCGCTGTGGAACTTTTTTTTTTTTCTCATTATTTTCTTCTCTTTGACTCTCCCTCCCTCTCTCCATGGGCAGCATAGATAGGAGTGCTTGCCCAGCAGTGGGAGATAAAGGCATCTGCCGCTGTGGCGCAGGTAGAATTACGGGGCTCACAGCCTCAGCATATCTCGCTTTTCTGTTTTTTAAGGTATTAATTACAATCTGCCAAGTTCGACCGAGAAACACAGTGTCCTTGCTCTTTTCCGTAATTGCCGTTTCCCATATCAGAGGCAATATATCAGTCTGTTCTTGCACCGCAAAAAGCAGTGTGAGCACTGCAAATGCCCATGACAATTAGCCCATATAATGAGCATATTCAGGTCCTTTTCCCTGGCTGCTCCGCCTCGTTTAACGAGGATGCTGAGAAGCAGTTTATCTGCCGCCGCAAATTCCACATCCATGCTAGCGGCTCAGCGACAGGAGGGAAGGTTGCGAGCCTTCTACCGCGCCCCTGCCTTCGGACTCCCCCAGCGACTCACCCCCGTTGATTCGTGAGCCGCCTATCTGGTACCAATCCAAGGCAGCATCTATCTGCACTCAGATCCGCTCCACCAACCTCGGTCCAAGGCTCCGTCCCACCATGTGTGGATCCACTGAAGCCCCCCTGCCCGCAGGGTGTCCCGTTCAGAGCGCCAAATATTGAGAGACCGCCAGCTCTTCACCAGTCTTCACAGAAGTAATTGTGAATGCCGTTTATTTCTATCTTTAGCACACCTTTTATAGGGTTCTACAGGGTCTGCAGGCAGAGCAAGCTGCTATTGGCTAACACACACAGTTTACATTTTTTCTCTTACACGCTAGGATATTGTTTTGCTTTACTCTCTCTTCTGCATGAAGGTTTCAAGGACTTTAGCCCTTAATATTACGACTTATTTCAAAGGCTGGTTTGTGCATACAGGCCTTTACTAATATATAAAATATAGCAACAACTTTACATAAAGCCTTTGAGCATCCCCATATTAACATACAGTGTTGCATTTTAAACTCTACAAGCTTTACAAATTCTTCCCTTGCTTCTTGACCTTTGGACTTTCTATCAGCAGAAAGACATTGTTTTATCAGCAGGGATTCTCCTTTAGCTGGCTAGGCTATTGTTCTTTGGTTATATAGTAACTAGCACTCAGTATCCTATGACTCAAAGCAGGCTTTCATTTCTACTTTGATTCTAGCCTTCATATTTTCAGAATCTTCTGCCAAGCAATCACATTCTTGTTTCCCTGTTTCACCCTCCCCAACACAGATTGAAAGGTTCCTGGGAAAATTTCTGAAATGCCATGACAGCAGCCCGTAATTCCACCAATTGGGCTGGCCCAGCCTCATGACTCTCCAAAATCCGCCACTCAGATCCATCCATCCCGGTAGCAATGGCCTTCCCAGTCCTCCTTGAACCATCAGTAAAGACGATGGGTTCTTGCACAGGCTCCTGACTATTTTTGAGTCACAAAGAAATTTCAGTGAAGATTGCCACTTGCAATAGCTTGTGGCTTGGGAGATGATTAGTGATTTGCATGGAAAAATTCTCCAGAGCACTTTGCATGGAAATACTGTTTGCAAAGCTCCAGTCAAAGTCCTCCTGCAGTACCGGGAGCACAATCTCTGCGGGATCCGCACCCATCAATTGCAAACAACATTGCCAGCATTTGATTATCAAGCGAGCTATCAGCTCAAACAGTGCAGTTGCCGTCTTCTGCAGCTGATGGGGCAGGAAAACCCATTCCAGGACATGCAAGGGATCGGACCATTCATCATTCCATTGGCCAATGATACCTGTGGGATGCAAATCTGGACTGGCAATGAAAACAGTTACATCAGTGGAAGGATCAATGTGTTACACCTGTCGAGCAGAAACTGCCCACTGAACCTCCTCCAACCACTGTTGTGCCTCTGGGGTCAGCATCCAAGGCGACTTAAAATCAGTCTCCCTTCAACAGATCAAACAAGGGAGACACTTGTGCCGTGGTCAGTCCCAAATAGGGACACAACCAAGTAACGACACCCACCATGCTTCCCACTGGTTGGCCAGTCCTCAGTGTGGATCTGAAGGATTGTTTCTTTACAATTCCTTTGCATCCCGATGACAGACCAAAATTTGCCTTCTTGGTGCCAGCTGTCAATAATGCCGAGCCCACACAGAGATATCACCTCGGGGTCATCAGTTGTCGCTGTTGCACATGAAATGATTCACACAGACACGGCTCAATGTGTGTGATAGAAAAAAGAGAGCGATTTATTCTGTAGTTTCAATATTTATAGATTCTCAACAATGACCAGGGATTGGATAGTTACGTTACCACCTTTCCAACCACACTGGTCGTGAGAAACGTCCATCAAAAGACATTTCTTTAATGGAATGCATAAACATCTATGTTTATAGTTAGTTTCCTGGGAAAGCGGCTAGAAACTATGAAAACAAGATCAGAAGGCTTAATTCTCAGGGCGGCATGTTCCTCCCTCGTCTTCTGGTTCTGCCGTGTTCGTAGGAGATACCGCGTCTTGTGCGGCTTTTACCACTGTAATTTCATCCTTTGAAAGGATTTCCAACACTCTGGGTGTTGTCTTGTGAGCCAAAGGTGTACCAATCCCCATGGAATTATAGAGGGCAGGGGCCAGCCTTCTCCAGGATATTCATCAGGGTCTACCTGTTGATATATTTTACATATTAGTAAAGGCCTGTCTGCACAAACCACCGTTTGGAATAAGTTGTGATATTAAAGGCTAAAGTCCTTGAAACCTTCCTGCAGAAGAGAGAGTAAAGTAAAACAATATCCTTGTGTATAAGAGAAAGAATGTAAACCTGTGTGTATTACCCAATAGTAACTTGCTTAGCCCACAGACCCTGTAGAACCCTATAAAAGGTGTGCTAAAGATAGAAATAAATGGCGTTCCCTTTTACTTCTGTGAAGAGTGGTGAAAAAGCTGGTGGACTCTCAATATTTGGCGCTTCAAACGGGACACCCTGCTGGCAGGGGAGCTTCGGTGGGTCCACGCACCGTGGGATGGAGCTTTGGACAGAGGTTGGTGGAGCAGATCTGAGTGCAGATAGACGCTGTCTTGGATCGGTACCGGATAGGCAACCGGAGCACGGTGAGACGCGGTGCGGTTAGACGTGGAAATTCAGGTTGCTTCGGGAGTCTGAGGTGCAGGGGCGTAGTAGAGGTGTCGCGACCTTCCCCCCCGTCATTTGCTGCTAGCATGGATGTGGAATTTGCAGCGGTGAAAAAACTGCTTCTTTGTATTCTCGTTAAACGAGGCGAAGCAGCCCGGGAAAAAGACCTGGATATGCTCATTATATGGGCTAATTGTCATGGGCATTTCGCAGTGCTCACACTGCCTTTTGCAGTTAAGAAATGGATGGATATAAGGGATCTGATGTGGGAAACGGCAATCACGGAAAAGAGCAAGGACACTGTGTCTCTCAGTCGAACTTGGCAGATTGTAATTAATACCTTCAAAAAACAGAAAAGCGAGATATGCTGAGGCAGTGAGCCCCGTAATTCTACCTGCATCACAGCGGCAGATGCCTTTACCTCCCACTGCTGGGCAAGCACTCCTATCTATGCTACCCTTGGAGAGAGGGAGGGAGAGTCAGAGAGAAGAAAATAATGAGAAGGAAATTCCACAGCAAACGCTGAAACAACGAACAGAATCTGTTCAGTTATGGCAGGATGTGATACATCCGGAACTATTTGCTTCACTTTTGGAGTCACTCTTAACACTACAATCTTATTTAAGTTCCAACTTTACTACCCTGGAAGAAAAGAAGCCAAATTTAGATTGGTTTCCACCCAAACCAGGGGGACATGGGGGAGCACTGAGGTGTGCGCAGAGAGCGGGGGCACCCTCAGGACAGAAGCAGTGCAAGAAAAGTTCCAAGGACACTCTGAACAATTACAGAAGCAGTTGAGCAGAAACAGGTGGCTCGGACAGCTTCAAAGAGAGACAAAATAGCCAAAAAATCACGAACTATATGGTATCTAGTTCGAAATTCATCACTGTAATTAGAAGTTGATAAGCTGCAATGGTCACCGTTGTTACCACCTGGCCATGAGAGACTTTTTGTGTAACATCGCCTGCTTTTGTAAAAATCATGCCCTTTTCCCTCTATCAGCGAACAACGAGAGAGAAATTGAGAGAAAAAACTGTATGTGTTAAAGTTAACTTTGTGAGGTTTCTTTTTTCTCTTTCTCTCCATTTTTCCTCTCTGTGAGAGTATGTGGAGAATGTGAAGAAAGATAAGAGCAGAGCTGCAGCAGCAGGGCGGGCAATCCACCCCCCCCCCGCTCCCTCTCTAAGAAAAAGCACCGAGATAGTACCCAGTTTGTTAAAAAGTCATGATTCATTGATTTTTTAAAATGTTTTATATACCCTTTTAGAGTTAACTTTGTGTTTTAAGTAATTATGAGTTTATGCAGTTGCAGTTTTTAGAGTTTTACTAGAGAAATTATTGTGATTCTTTGAAAGTTAAAAAAAAAAGTATTTAAGGTGAATATTAACAGAAGTTGCCTTGCAATAATTGGTTTTAAAACCTAAGGTTAAAATATGGTATGATTTACAGCTACTAGGAAAACATTCCAATTAAAGTTATCTACAGAAGAGATTTGTGGTTTAAAAAATAATTAGTTAAGAGAACTTTACTGTAAAAGACAAAGTTAAGTTAGAGCATATATTACCTATTTGCTTGTTTTTTCCATAATTTTTATAAGGTAATTTCAATGTGAGTCCTTTTGTTATATAAAACACAAATAACTGCATATATACCAATCTGGATTTTGGATTTTAGTTTAAAAATTGAACTTTATGTTTTTGAAAAGTGCTACAAAAGCTGAATGGCAACTTGCCAAATCCTGTTTTGTTGTGGTTTTTCTCTAGAAAAACTGCACTTTAAAATCCTAACCAATTTAAGCATATACTAGGCAAATTCCTGTTATGAATAAGTATTTTTAGTAACATTTGCAGTTAATGTGGGTTATTCTCAAAGCTAGGTGACATAGAATTGTGATGGATTTGTTACATTTTTATAATCTTTATAGTGAATCCATGTTACTGTTACATTGTGTTTAAAAGGTATATATCAAACTTTTAGTTGCTTTTTGTAGAAACAGAATAAGACTAAGTTATGTTTTTATTTAATATAGATTAAGTGTTAATAGAATTAAGGATAGTCAAGTTTTATAATGTTTAGGCTTGGATGTTTTTAAGTTAAGTTTTATAACTTAGATATTCTTTTAAGTTTAAGTTTATTTCCTTTTGTCATATATAATTATTGTTGGGTTTAGATATTGTTTGATTGAAATTGTTTTATGCTTTATTGGAGACACTTGTCTAAATTGCAAAGTGTAGTTATTTTCCTAGAGAAATGAAGATAGCCACAACTGAAACAGCTATGATAGAACACTGGTGAACACCTGCTTGTGGATAGAAGTGAATGCAGTCTGTGACACCCTTGACTTCATCGGGTGTTCTATCAGTGGTTGCAATCTCTGCAGTTTTTGTTTGTTATAGTTTTCTTATTTTTCAGTGTTTCCAGAATTTTAAGAAGATGTACCATTGCTGAGGATCAGCTGCCATGGGGGAGGCTTCAGATTAAACCAACCGCTGAATGGTTTAATTGGTCTGATACCATAGGCTTCTGATCATTTGCTTTGTACAAATGCATTTTAACAGTTTGCTGTGCTGCAAGCAGCTCATAGCTGCTACTATTGAGAACTTTGTTTTAGAAATATGTTGAGAGGCATCTTTCCAGTTTAAAGCCAGGCCCTGGCCAAGCCTTGACTTTACCTGGACAGAATGTTTGTCAACATATCCAGATGTTTTCTGCACCAAAAGAGTATTTGAGTTAGTTTTTGACTTAGAAATTTGACCCGATTAATATGACAGCTGGATCAATTTTGAAGTGAGCTTGGAGAATCATTTCCGGAAGTGATTATCCAATCCTTCTCTGATTTTTTTTGTTTCTGTTTGTTTGCTAACTATGGGATGCTAGTGCAGTGTCTTAATGATTAATAGTAGCTTTATATTACATATGTTATTAATAATGTTTATTATTTAATTGATTTTTAACTGTTATAAGTTCTTATTAATTGTGTATGGTTTTGTGTTAATGTTGATGTTTATAACAGAAGTACATCTCATTTTTATTTTTTTTTAAGAAAACGGGGGAGATTGATGCCCTAAAAGCATTTAATTAGTGTAATTCATTAACTTCAAGGAGAGAAGTGTCTGTGTTTTGTTGGCAGGTTCAAAAAGGTCACTTGTTCATCTGACCAGACTGTGTGCCTCTGAACACACGAGATCCAGTGAACAGAGAAGTCACCACACAGCCTTGGTACTCCAGACATGGATCAGAAGTGGACCTGTCAGGACACAGTTGTGTCTGAGCACTATACAGACAGTTGCCAACAGAACTTTTATGTTGATACTATGATGTTGTGTCTCTACCAATTTTTCAGTTATCCTTTGTTTTAAGATTTAGAAGCTTCTGAAGAACAACCTGAACATTGAGGCCCTTAGTCACCGATCAGCTGCCAGCTGACATCACGGGAGCAGTGAACGTTCCAGGACTGAATCGTGTTAGAGAAATTCTGTAGAAGACCTAAGAAAAGTGTAGAGACTCCATCTAACTGTATAAAGCAAATTGTAGTTGTGTGTTTACCCTTTCAGCAAATTGCTTTCACGCTTAGACTACATATAAACCAGAGCACGTGTGTAAAAAGTAGTTAGATAATAGTTTAAGATAAAGTGTTTAGCATGTGTAGTAATTGTTATGTTAGTATAAAGCATAAGTATTCCCCCTTCAAGAGCTAGGGTAAGCATCTTTGAAAGTTCATTTAACGTTAATGTTTTAGCTGTGAGTTTGCAAGTATGGTGTCATTTACATGGTAAAATGCTTATGGTAATTGTGTTCTGTATAGTCCCAACCGACTGTCTGCTGACTAACATCCAAAAGTGACAGAACATATGGGTCACTCTGGCACACTGAACTGGCCAAAAGTCCATGTGTTTGAGCCTAGCCACACCTGGAAATCCTTTTCACACCTGTCTCATAGGAGTCCCTGAATGGGATCCTCCAGCATTTAAAGGTTTAGTTAGCAATGAGACTCGACTGAATCAATTGGCAATGTTGCAAGAGTGCAATCCCACTGTTGGCTTCACATTAAGACAACTTGAAGTCTGTTGGCAAGCAAAAATTACCAAAGTTCTTTATGTTACCATAGAACCCTCAGAAGAATTAGATTTGTTAAGTTCCACCAATACCTCAGGTGGATGGATAATGTTTGAGGCCCTGACAAAAAGTCATTCTAACAAAGTAATGTGGCACTGGGCTGCAGTCAACCCTATAGCTGATCTCGTTACTCACACTGAAAGTAAAGCCTTTATTCGTAGTGCAGTCTCACAGGAAAATTACCAAAGCGATTACCTAGTTCCATATTCCTAATCAGTGGAGATAGAGCATGGAATGGAATTCCTGCTAGTCCACATAGAAGACCCTGTTATCTTGGGAAATTTACTTTGTTCCATCCAAGCTTACGCCGATTGCTGAATGTAGCTGATAAAATGATAAACATCAAATAGTCAAAGCGAAGCCTGAATGAATTAAGGCTTAGCAGCTCTAAAAAGGCTCGCTTGCTAGACTAAGGAAGGATTGAACTTAACATCCCCAATGTTAAGTGAACTTTCAGCCGATGTGAGTAGTGTATGTCATGCAGTATTATGAAATCAAGTTGCAATTGACTTTTTACTCTTACCACAAGGACATGGTTGTGAGGAGTTTGAAGGCATGTGCTGCTTGGGTCTTACTGATCATTCAGCTTCCATCCATAAGCAAGTACAACAGCTACAGGATGGGTTACATGCCCTTAAAGAAGATAGTGACCCCATTGGAAGTTGGTTCGCCAGCTGAGGCATCACTGGATGGTTGAAGTCTCTTGTGCTAGAAGGGGGACGGACTTTACTTATAGTGTTAATTGGGATGACAGTCTAAGTTGTATGTTATCTTATCCAAAGCCTGGTTTGTGCAAAAAGAGAAAGGGGGAATTGTTGCTATATTTTATATATTAGTAAAGGCCTGTATGCACAAACCAGCCTTTGAAATAAGTCGTGATATTAAGGGCTAAAGTCCTTGAAACCTTCATGCAGAAGAGAGAGTAAAGCAAAACAATATCCTTGTGTGTAGGAGAAAAAATGTAAACTGTGTGTGTTAGCCAATAGTAGCTTGCTCTGCCTGCAGACCCTGTAAAACCCTATAAAAGGTGTGCTAAAGATAGAAATAAACGGCGTTCACAATTAGTTCTGTGAAGACTGGTGAATAGCTGCCGGTCTCTCAATAATTAGGAGTAGGGCCAAAACAGGCTTAAAACTTAAAAGGAATAAAGAAAGTTTAGTAACAAAACTACAAGAAAAAGAAAGCAGAATAAAACCTCCAAAAACCCTTTTTCCCCATCACCCAACCATTCCTTTGTTTAATTGACAGCATAGAGAAAAAAACCCTGGTGGTTAAAACAGTCCCAACTTTGCTATAGTCTTTTCATCAGTCTTTGTAGAGAAAAATAAGTTTTCTTTTGTCAATCTATGGAGTTTTTCACAAAAAAAACCAAACATTTTCTCATGGCTTTCTATTTCTCTGATGCCAGCCGCCTGGAAAACACTGCCATCAGTCCTTTCCTCCCATTTCACACCACTCTGAGGTGTGTTGGTGGGCCATTGTGGGGGCCAGGGAACCCTCTGATTCAGAGATCCTGGCCCTCCCTTGGAGGCAAGATACTTTTCTGTAAGAGAGAGAAAAGTATCACTCCCAAAAATCTTTGAGTTAGTTATGTTAAACTGTTACACTCCATTTGTGTTCTCCCCTGCCATCCCACCCCGATACATGCATCCTGGTTTCCCCCCACCCTTCTCCTCCCTTATAAATACCCCAGGTTTTCCCCTGTTCAGCAGAGCTGTTGTCACTGGCTCCCTTTGCTGAGAGCATGGCTGTAATAAAGGCTAGTTCTCAGCGGAATGCCATACAGTGCTCCGATCTCTCCTTCCGTGTCGCCTGCACGCTGCTGCTGAGCTGGGCTGAAATCACTCGCCGAGCAGAGGACGTGTCTGTGCCCCGGGCAATCCGACCACGGATCGCTTCCCTGGGAGTCGCGGCACCCCTGCCACCTCTGTCACCGCGACAGGCCATGGTTCAAGTGGTGTCATTTTAAGGATGAGTTATTCAAAGGCAAATGTTCTCTTCATCTGTCTCTGTGATCATTTCTGGAAACAGAAGTTTTCTCTTTTTCTCTTAGGGGCCACAAATCCTCAACAACTCTCACTTCTTTTCTGTTCCAGCATCTCATAGGATCACAAGTACTTCACCATTTGCTCAGCTCTATCAATGAATTACCTTTGCTTAGATCCACACTTTGAAATACTCCATCCCCCTAAAATACTCTTTCATGAATTAAAGGAGTTTTTTCAGAACATTATTGTCCATCTCCATAGCTTTAACAAAAGAATATTTCAACTTATTAAAGCATCTCCTTATTTCTCTCCCCATCTGAAGCTTAATTCCTTTCTTCACTGTCTTTGATAGTTTATGTTGTCTCTTAAAATATTGATCACTATCTCTTCCCCTCTCTCTGGAAAAGGGATTAATCTGCAAGTCTCATCTGGGTAGTGAAAGGGTTAAAATCTGGCTCAAGCCGCAGCAGGTATTCAGGGTGATGGGTTTCAGCTCAGCGGCACTTAGAGCTGGGGACCCCCCTGGGAAAAGCTTCAGCTATTCCAGAGGCTTCCCAGGAAGCTACAGCAGAGCCCAGCCCAGCCTGGGCCCAGGAGAAGCCCCGCAGGCCCCATCTCCCGCCCTGGGACTGTGGCAGGCCAAGCCCAGCCCGCCCCCCCCCCCCCCCCCCCCGCCCCCAGGCCACATGGCCTGGGTAGAGGACGGGAGCAAGCTGGAGTTCTGTTACCTTTAAATACCGGAAACCAATGAGAAAGATAAATTCCCGGGGTTAGGATTTAAAGGCTGGTGTTCACAGGTTGATCTCACTTTTTAATGGTTAAAACTACTGTCAATTCTCAGAAATGGGCAGTTACTGGCCAGGAGAAAAAACTCCCATCAGCCTCCAGCAGCCTTAACTTCCTTAGCTGTCTACCGTTTTTTTTCTTATATGCCGATCTGTCTCCCTGAAAACTCAGTTTTTCGATCTTGTTGACATAGTTTCTAAAAACTTTCCCAGGACAGTGACTGTAAACATAGATATGTATATGTTCTTTCTGATACACGTCTTTTGATGGACTTCTCGCACGACCAGTGTGATTGGAAAGGTGGTAACCTAATTATCCAATCCTTGGTCATTGCCGAGAATCTATAAATACTGAAGTTGTAAGAATAAAACCAGTTTTTTCCCTGTCATACAGGAGCCATGTCTGTGTGAATCATTGCGTGTCCTACAGCGACAGGAGAGTCTGATGGTGCAGCAGTGGAACCCACGGACGTTACAACAGTGCAGGTTCCAGCTGAACCACAAGGGCAGTCACAGCCAGCAGCAGTTGCCCCCGTGAAGAGCAGGAAGTATAAGGCCAAATCAGTACACCCAGTTAATGATGACGAGGTACCAGAGCCCTCACAACCAGCAGGGGAGCCAGAGCCTGAAATTATCACTGAGTCCCTGTCATATCACCATCTCCATAACCTACAAAAAGACATTGTGCAACAGGGGCACAAGGCTTATTCAACCTGGTTACTTCAGATTTGAGACCTTATGGGTCCAGACGTGCAACTGGATAGTGGCAAAGCAAGGAATTTGGTGTCCTTGACCCAAGATGCGGGTATTGATTGGGTGTTCCTGAGAGAGTCAGGGCCCCTTTCCTCTCCGGGAGTGGTTTTTAATGGGTGTAAGAGAGGTTTGTCCACAGAGACAGAATGCAGGACCCCCATCGTAGAATGCCTTAGAAGACCATTAAGGAAGGGATCAAACACACGAGAGAAGTAGCAGTACTAGAAGTACTTTTAGAAGGGACGGACAGCATGATAACGACCCTGACAGGGTCAGGTGCACAGGGAAAATGTTGTGGAACCTGGCAAATCTAGGGCAATCCCAATACACTATGGATGCTAACTATGAAGCAGGGAGCACAGTACCTGTGGAATAACAGGCCGCATAACTTTGTCAGTCTTGCCTGAGAAAGTGGCCTGAGAAATCATAAAGAGGAATTAAAACAATCCTCAGAGATAGAAAACAGCCTTGCAGGTGCTGTTTGTCTGTTCTTTGTTTTCTTGCAAGAGAAGGTCGAGGGGTGGTGTACCCCACTGACCAATGATGGTGATGTGTTAGTTCACTAACCAATAAGAGTTTTATTTTTCTGTACTTTCACATATTGGTCTATAAAAAAGATCTGCGGTAATAAACCAGAGAGAAATTCTCCTGTTCGACTCCCAAGAGAGTCTGTGTCGTTCTTCTCGCCGTTCCCAATAGAGCAACAGTACACCACCTTCACTGCAATGATTAATGCTGAGAATAACTGAGAAACAGTAGGTTCCATAGCCACCAAGCTCAGAAATTATGAGAATATGGTGTTGGAGACTGAATGTTAAAATTTATGGCTTAAACATCTTCATGGAGGACATTTTGTCTATTATAGCAAAACGGTATCACAAAAGCTAGAGAAGACCACCACACCCTGAATAGGCCTTCTGACTGAGACCATGAACTATTTGTTGATGAACATAAGATAGCAACTCAGGTCTGGGCTGGGGTAGCAGAATATATTCACAGAGGGATCAAATTTAGCATCTTTGGGGTAGAGACTGCAGCCCCAGGGATATCAGCTGCCAGGCTCAAACAGACCCTCACACCAAAGGGTGGAGAGGAAGAGAGGTTTTGGGTGTGTAGTGAAAAGCATCTGGTGAGAGGCAGTTAACACCCAGAGGAGCTCAGCTGTGGGGACCCTTCACCCTGTTAAAAGCCATATCCACATGAAGGACAGCAGATGGGGTGTCATGGCCCATCAAAGGCCCCCTCCAGAGGTCCCCAGACCCTGTACCAGATCACTGCAGTATGATGCAACAGGTACAGTGTTGCAAGGGACAGTGTCAAACCTGGCCCCCTTAGGGGAGGCACTTGGGTGTTCCCACCCTCCCAAAATGTATATTAATCCATTGAATCGTTAAAAACTGATATGATCATAGACAAAGACCCTCTAACTAATTAAAGTTAGAAAGTGATATGTTTATGCACCAGTGGGCAGCACGGGAATCATCCCCAAAAGGCGTGACTGCCTCAAACAAGGTTCTCTTCCCTCTATTTCTTAAAATTTTACATACAATACATATGTATAATCCCAGCACCTCCTCTCCCCATTCAGTATTAAAATGAGGCTATTAATCCTTCACGTGTGCATAGTTCTTCCCTTGAATTGGGTTGGTGGTCTCAAAGGATGAAGTCAGGAAGGTCTTCATCAGGTCTCTGTGACCCTTTGGCATGATCCAAGGACCTCTGCTTGGTGATTGATTGGTATAGAGTCCAGGTGCTGGCCATTGTTCTCACTGGTTTCAATCTGTTCTTATAACGGTTCACTTACTCCACTTTTTTCTATAAACAATCTCATAATAGCAAACAATATAACAATTAGATCTGGCTTAAGCATCTAATAATCATTAACTTACCATTTACTTATCAGACTTACATCTTGACCATTATAAATTGCTTCTAACCCTTAGCCAAATCTTAACCTTTCAAAAATCACGATTCATTTCCCCACTCATTTTTCAAGGTTAGTAAATTCTTTTACTGATATACAGATTCTTCTTCACCTAGCAAAGCTGTGCAGTAAGTGTCCTTTAAAACTGTACCATATGCTTTTGATATTGATAATTAGTCTTCTGTGGTGCCATGCCTCCTGGTGGTCGCAATCAATAGTCTTCTGATGAAGTAAAGACATCTTCCTCAGTGTTCACTGATTGACCCCCATCTCTGGGCAGGTGCAGTGGAAGTTTGGCTTTCTCTCAGGTCAGTTTGCCCTGGCCAAAATCAAGAGCCTGGTTTTGCTGGCTTCTTAAACCACAGGTTCTGTGTTGGGGAGGGTGAAACAGGGAAACCTCGTGAATATGATTGTTTAACAAAAGATTCTGAAGGTATGAGGCCTAGAATCGAGATAGAAATGAAAGCCTGCTTTGAGTCATAAGATACAGAGTACTAGTTACTATATGACCAAAGAACAATAGCCTAGCCAGCTAAAGGAGAATCCCTGCTGATAAAACAATGTCCTTCTGCTGATAGAAAGTCCAAAGGTCAAGAAGCAAGGGAAGAACTTGTAAAGCTTGTAGAGCCTAAAATGCAACACTGTATGTAAAATCTTTAGTGGGTGTATCTCGTAGTGATTGGTTACTGGGAATTAGAATATTCACTATAGAAAAAGATATATTGGATTGTAACAAGAACTTCGCTCTCAGCTTTTCTCTCTTTCCTCTCAACTCTCCTCTCTTAACTCCTACCCCTCTCTTACTTCTTACCCCTCTCCCTGCTCCTACCCCTCTCTAGTCTTCCCTGCTCTCTCCCTCTGGTTTTTCTCTCTTTCCCTCTGTTGCTCTTATGCCCTCCCTCCCCTTTTCCAACCTCTCCTCCCCTGCTCTCCCCGCTCTCCCTCCCCTCCCCCTGACCATGTGAACGCCGAGGCTGGTGGCGGACACAGGTCTCCCCTCTCTTTACCCATATAATAAATTGCTTATACTTGAACAGCTTGAGCCTGGAGAAGTCTTTCACCGCAAGCGAGCATTATAGACAGCAATAGTTCTGCTTTATCGGTTTTTTACAATACCTAAGTCTTGCTGTATTGAGTTTTCAAAATGTGCATCTTATTTTTATGGCCTTTACTGAGCAACTAAATTCCAATGTGTTCTGTTACAAGTTGTTTTTACCTAACAAGTTATATTCTTATGTGTTCTTGTTACAAGTTGTTTCTACCTCTAAAATAAGCTATGTATTGTGCCAGTCATGGGTGGTGAGACGAAAATCCACAACTCATGCTCCAGGTGCTCATGAGACAAACAGCCTCATTTATTATTCAGAACTTACTTAAATACCCAATTCAAATCTCCCAGGCTATATAGCCATTGACTGAGATCTCTCTTCCTGCCCAGCTTCCTGGCCAGTGGTGTGCTTACTTCTTAGCTTGGATGGGGCTGGGTGAGGGTCCCCTGTAATTTATCCAGGGACATGTTCAGGCATGAGCTAGGCTAGCTGAATTGGATTTGTGATATGGTCAGATTTACTTTGTCCAGTCCAGGCCAGCTGTAGTGTGACAATACTGTGACAAGCTATGTTTCTGTTTCCCTCCACCTGCTTAAGCACTTCTAAATATTCTGAATTTTCATAAGCATACATGTTCCCCATATCAATATATCAGTGCTGATTAGGAGAGGGAAATGTCAAATAAGTCAAGAAGTTGTGTCAGCCACAGGGCAGCCTGGTCATGGGGAAGGGGACACCAGGCAGAGCAGCTGAGCCTCCTCCAGAGAGCAGGCAGAAATGCAGGCAGGAACCTTGGAGGGGGATGCCCAGGCTTCAAAGTACTCTGTTGCTTTGACAGTTTCTATTTTCTATGATCATCGGATGTTTTTGTAGAAGGGGGAAAAATGTTGGGGGGCAAAAAGACCAATATTCTTTCTAAATGCAGACCTGATGGAAAATTTTCAGCCTGCCCTACTGAAAATACTGGGGCTTGCTTTACTTTCTGCCTTGCATGATTACCTCTTTCATTAACATTTGAGATAGGCAGCAGGCAGGGAGAAGTCTTAAATAGCTCTAAACTTTGCTTCTCCCATCTTTCCCAGCATTAGGCTGGTTCAGACAAAGCCTGTGCTGGAGGCTGGCTGCAAAGGAAGATATTTCAATTACCATAGGAATAAGGGCAGTGCAATCCCCAAAGGACTCAGCTTCTGCACATTGAATCAACCCAACATTTTCCTCCAATCCTGAGCAAAGCCATGTTTGACCATGGTGTGAGCTGGGATGCTGCGTTAACAGATCAGGTCTTTGCTGGCTGGTGTCAACTGGGGAAGGTCACAGCATGGCCTTATTGAGAAACTGCTCAGACTATTCACTGAGTCCTCATGGAGGTATAGCGAACGTAATTTATTTCTATCTTTAGCACACTTTTATAGGGTCTGACAGGGTCTGCAGGCTTAGCAAGTTACTATTGGTTAATACATATGGTTTACATTCTTTCCTCAATACACAAGGCTATTGTTTTTCTTTCCTTCTCGCTGCTTCAGGAGAGTTTCAAGGACACTACTTTTAATATTGTCGCTTATACCAAAGGCTGGCTTGTACAGACAGACTTTTACTAAAATGTCATGCTTTTACTCTGTTAAAATGTTTTACTACATGGCCTTCCAGGTTGGATACATTATTAGACTCATTAGTAATGGAAAAAGGTCATGTGGAGAGGCAGCTGTAAGTGGGTGCTGGGGTTGGGGCATTTGGGAATGATGGTGGCCATGATGTTAAACTTGGGCATTTGGGAGGTGGGGATGGAGGTGTGAATGGGGCTGATAAGGTTTGGGGACCAGGGAGCAGTAATGAAGCATGGGCATCTGGGACCAAGATGTTTGGATTGGGAAGAATAGAGATGAAGCCAAAGATTCATTACTGATCCCTGTCATGGGGCGGAATTGGATGTGGTGGGCAGAGGTGAAGAGCTTTTTCTCTCCTGGAGAGAGTACTGCTGAGAACATCATATCTGCAACCCTTCCAGATGTGGCTTAGATGAGATAGTTGGTCAAACAAAATGGTGATGGAAGTACTTGCTACCCAGGAAGCCTGGCACCAAAGTAAGAGCACAGCTCCCAGCCCACATATCCTGCCAGTCAACCTGATCCTGTATTGGCAAAACATTATGTCCATCAACTGAAGACAATTTAAGAAGGATGTTAAAGTATGTGAATGCATCCAGAAGGCAACAGAGCTGGTGAAAGGGCTGGAAGGAATGTCCTACGAGGATCAGCTGAGGGCTCTGGGTTTGTCTACTTTGGAGAAAAGGAGGCTGAGGGGTGACCTCATGGCTCTCTACAGCTTCCTGAGAAAGGGGAGAGGGAGGTACTGAACTCTTCTCCCTGATATACAGCAGGATCTGTGGGAATGGTTCAAAACTGCATCAGGGGAGGTTTAGACTTGACATTTGGAAGCATTTATTTGCAGATAAGGTGGACAGACATTGGAACAGGCTTCCTAGAGAGGTGGTTGATGCTCCATGTCTGTCAGTGTTTAAGAGGCATTTGGGTATCAAAATGCTTTAACTTTGGGTCAGCCCTGAAGTCATCAGGCAGTTGGCCTAGATGACCATTGTAGGTCCCTTCCAAATGAACTATTCTAGTATATGCTATTCTATTCTAAGACATAAATAAAAATAATACAGGTCTGAGCTCCTACCAGAAAGAAACACCCAGCGCAGTACAGCCTGGCTGCTAAGGAGCTCCTGCAACAAATAGTATTTTGGCCATGCAAGTGTTTGTGATCCAGCCCTCCAGCCCCCAGGCTGAGGATGTGAGAGCAGAATTAAGCAACTTTCTGTAAATCTGAGCTCACTCCAGGGCGGCAATCTCTAAAGTAAACACTCCTCAATCCCTCTCTATATAGCAGCATCTCAGGGTCTTTTACCATTTCATCCCTGGACTCCATGTAATCCAATGCCACAGATTTATATTAAGGCATTACGTGATTTTCACTTTTATTCACCTCCAATTTTATTTGACTGCAAGCCCACAGACAACAGAGATTTCCTTCAAATAACTCTTACACTTTGGGGGACATGACAATTAGTTTAGCACTCAGCACAGCCTATTAGTTATTTAAATTAATCCTGCTAGAACCACATTAGGAGGAGTCTTAGGCGTTTTGGGAAGTCTGTACCTCTCAACTGCCTTAGCCAATGGGGAAAGAGGGAAATGCGGCCAGAAAATTAGGAACAAAAGGAGGCTGCATCCCCTAAAAATTTGAGAGACCCCAGGGGAAATGCCCCATGGCCTCTCCCTTTATTCGAATAAAGTTATGGGACTCTTCTGTCTACTTTTTGGACATAAACCTCTGGTGTTTGTGGATTAATTTTCCTGACACACTGCTGCTTGGGGGTTGCTGCAGGATTTTTATGGGGACCCTGGGTCTTGCAAGGTCGGTCCCCAAAACCCATCCTTTGTACAAATGCTGCTCTTTTTTTGTCCGTGAATTTCTATCAATGCAGCAGCACTGACTGGCCGTGCCCCACTCGTGACCCCCACAGAACACCGCCCCCTCCATCCCACTCATAGCTCTCCACCCAACTTTTCTTCCGCCTCACACGACATGTGTACCTGCCCCGTAAGGGCTGATGCAATGCCAGGAACCACACACCCTCGCACTGCACAAACGGTGTGGCGAAGAGCGCTGCCCCTTTAAGTGCGCCAGTAAGGGCGGGGCGGGGCTGGACTTTCTGTGCGGCGGGGCGTGGCGTGGTGCGGTGCCGCGCTGAGGTCAGTTGCGAGTGGGCGCCGTCACAAAAGGAAGTGGCGGTGGTGACGGCTGTCAGCGCGGGGCGGGGGGCCTGTGGGGCGGCGCGACGGCGGCGGGGCAGCGGCAGCAGCAGCCTGGGCGGCGGGGGCCGCGCCGCACCATGGCCCAGCAGCAGATGAGCAGCTCACAGAAGGCGCTGATGCTGGAGCTGAAATCGCTGCAGGAGGAACCGGTGGAGGGCTTCCGCATCACCTTGGTCGATGAGTCCGACCTCTACAACTGGGAGGTGGCGATCTTCGGGCCCCCCAACACCCTCTACGAGGGTGGTTACTTCAAGGTACGGCTTTTCCCCGCTCCACTGGCGGACCGGGCCTCCCGCCGCCGCGGATGTCCCGGCGAGCTGCCGCCGAGGCCTGCACCACTCCCCTTGCCGCCTGCCGGGCCGCTTTGTCGGGTTCGGAGGGGCCGCGGCAGGCCTGCGGTCACTGTCAGCTCCTCCACCCTCCGCGGGAGGGGGCCGCGGCCTACGGAAGGAGGGAAGGCAGGGTGGCTCGGCGCCCTTAAATAGTGCCCTGCGAGCTGCCCTTCCCCGCCCGCTGCCGGCGGCGGGGGAACGATGTGTAGGGCAGGCTGGCTGGGGGCCTGCAGGGCCTCTTCTCTCAGGATGCCCTCTGGGAAGAGGAGGCTGTGTTATAGCTGTCTCTATTCTGTTATTTCTCAAGTTTAACCCCGAAGAAACGCAGGTACCTCATGGCAGAGAGCAAATTCTTCCCTTTCACCCCTAAGTTTGTCCCCTTGGCTCTAGTCTTCGTATATTTATTTCAAAGGGGCTTCCCTTGATAGCTTTGTTTGTCATGTAGAAGCATCCTGTGTAGGATGACTAACTCAAGATAAAAGCTGTGAGATTTTTTTTCAAAACTTTATGACTGCTTTTCATGATTTTTTTTCCCCCTCTCATTTATTTTTCTTCCTCTCCAAATGTCTAGAGGGCAACCTTCAAAGGGTTTACAGCAACACATAATTGGTGAAGGTAGATAAATTAAAACCATTTATCTCTGAGTCTTCCTGTTAATCCAAAAATGCATTTGTGATTTTCTTGTAAATACAGTAAGCAAGAAATCTGGCACTGCTGCCCCAGAAAAGGGGGAAGACTTAATTTCTCAAAACAGTTGGAGGAGGAATTGCATATTTTTTTCTTAAAGGAAGCAATTGAAAAGCCATAGTGCCTGCAGAAGATATGTTGTATCGGGCAGACTCCTTTGCACTTGATGTCTGCTTGGTCTCTAGCAAAATAATGTCCCCTTCAGCTCCCTTCTCCCAGGAGTTATTGTTTTAGTAGTGGCTCCTGTGCCTCTCATTTCATGCCCTTTGATTTCTGTCAAACTGGAATAATTTTTTGGATGATTTCTTTGCTTGGCTGACATGCATCTTGGCCTCTCTGGGTGTCCTGGATTCCACTGGGATTAGGTTAATTTCTTCTCAGTAGCTGTTACAATGCTGTGTTTTATTCAGAATGAGAATGGTGTTAATAACACACCAGTGTGTTAGTTTTTTGCAAAGTTGTGTTTATCCTAAGTCAAGGACTCTTCCTTGTCTCATGCTCTGCCAGTGAGGAGGTTCGCAAAAGAAACTGGGAGGGAGCACAGCTGGGACAGGTGACTCGAACTGGCCAAAGGGATATTCGATACCTTAGAATGTCATGCCCAATATATAAACTGTGGGGAGTTACCCTGAAGGGCGGCCAATCTGGGTTCGGGTGTGTGTGTGTGTGTGTGTGTCTGGCACTGGTCAGTGGATGGTGAGCAACTGTATTGTGTATCGCTTGTTTTTTCCCTTTTTATTATCATTATTCTCATCATTTACTATGACTATTGTATTTTACTTTCTTTTCAATTATTAAACTGTTCTTAACCTACAAGTTTTACTTTGATTCTCCTCCCCATTCCACTATGGTGGGATGGGAGGGGGTGAGCGAGTGGCTGCATGGTGCTTTATTTCCAGCTGGGCTTAAACCACAATGTTGGGTCAAGGTTTAAGAGCTTTGTTCCACAAACCCAGAATTAACTTGTAGCATGTAGAATAATAGATTTGTGTTCAGTTTGGCTTCATTATTTAGAAGGAACAGAAGGCTTTGGCACAAGGCTTGCTTTTTGTAATGAGTTGGTAGACATGCTCGTGTAGGTGTGATAGGTATATTCTTAGACTCGCCTCCATTATTACTTATTCAGGAACTTGCTCTAGTCTTGGGTTGGTAATTGGGCCATTTTTACATCTGAATGGTTTGACAGCCTCTTCCTGCACTTACATTACTCATCCATTTTTTTCAAAGAAATCACAATGGATCAAAATATTTTTGCTTGAGGACTATGTGTTTGTAATTGTTCTTGGAAAGAAGTTAAAACAACCTATGAAATAATCTGGGGATGTATATTAACAAGTGTAGACTTTAGGCAAGGTTACCAGTTCCCTTACCTCAGTATTATGAATTTGATATTTCTTTTGGTATTTTATGTCATTGAAATGTTCTACCTTTCTTGTAAATCCTTCTGACCAGTCCTGTGATGCTGATTTTGAGAGTGGGAGATGAAGGTCTCATAATGCCTTCACCCTTCTACAACAGAGGAATTCTCTTCAGGCATCATGGCTGAAGTCTCTCATATGTTGTTTCTGTCTCACCTTCCCTCCATGAGGAGCTGCACATGGTGGGTTTTGTTTTAGTCATGTTTGATCTTTGGTTATGCATCTTAGATTCTGAAAAGTGAATTTTAGACCCTTGTTCTGTCACTAGGGAGAAGGAGTCCTGTGGTCCTGAGAAGTGGTGTTGTTGACTTACTTTCTATTGGGCCTTCAGGCAAACTTTTAGATGCGTTAGACTTGGCTTGCTGAATCATTTAGAAATAAAACACAGTTGGGTATTAATCTTGTGGGGTGAGTTCTATGATATATTCATAGTATATGCAAGGTGAGCACTAGTTCAGATCAGCATCTGATTTGTTTATCAGATTTTTTGACTTGATGAAATATTTAGCTTCATCTTGTTTTGTCTTTTTAGTTTCCTAAGATTAGGTAAGCAGGATTAGAAATATGCAATCTTTTTTTAAACTTTGTGGCAATGAGAGTTTGGGAATTTTCTTCCACTTGAGGTGTGGTTTGAGGGTAGGAACTGGAAGGGAAGTACAAAGGCTTCTAATTAAGCTAAAGTATAAATATTTTGAGAAAAGCCTGTGTTTATTGTGACCTTAAAGTGTTAGTGCTAGTTGGTTGGGAATACAAATGCTTGATTTGTACTTGTGAAACACTTGGACCTTTTGACAGGTTGTTTTTTCTTGAATAAATATGACCTTTATCTCTGGGTTGTTGAACTAGCTGAATAAACTGAAATGAGGGAAGTGTTCTCTTTGTACCTTTTTGCCAGGAGCTACTGTTGTTAAAAGCTGTTTCATCATGTCAACAGATTCTGCTTTCAGTTGCTAATCCTGTAACCAGTATTTGATAAATTGAAGCAGAAAACCTGTCCCCCTGAATGTTTAAATGGTAGATTATCAGTATCTTAATGCTGTCTACAATAAAGGTTGTGGACTTGTTAAAAATTCAAGCATGGCATCTAAGCATATTTTATAAACTAATATAGCATGCTCAGGTTTACTGCAGTACTTCATAGTTTAGGACCTCCTAGCTAGATGGAAAGGGCAGCAGTCTTCAGAAGCAACCACTTTGTGGAGAGCAGCTTATATCAGTGAGGGATAGGAGCAGTCCTGAACTGCAAGCCCCCCTCATGCAATCAGCTAAAAGTGTACATCTGCAGTGAAGGTTGTCACAAGCCCAGATGTTTCTGAATGACTGTCCTTATCCCTGTTAATCTTTTCCTTATCTAGTGACTTTATGTAGCTATTCATTATGACTGGGAATAATGTTTTGGGCAACCCTTTGCTCAGGTTCCAGATCACCACCCTCAAGGGAGTTATTTCATACAGTGGTGACCTCCCATTCTTGTGCTGGAAGCCAATATTTCAGGGAAGGTGCAAGTGAGACATTATATGAATAGAAACTTCATTATTAGATGTGTAGTGCTGCCCAGAAGCACAGTTTGACCAAGTTTGCTGTGTCAAGGAAACAAGAAGAATGAACTGCACTGTTAGAGTTTGGTAGTTCTTAGGACAATTTATTTCATAAGGTATTTTTGCTATATGAAGGAGCAAATCTTAAAACAAATGGGGGAGGGAGGAACCCAAGCGTGCTTAGTTTTTTCAAGTAATTTGGGGGCTAAATACTTGTTAAAGCATTGCTTTCCCTACTTTTTATAACTTGTTAACTGTGTGCTGTTTAGAGTTCTGTATTGTTGGATCTCAGTTTCTTCCAAGTGATTTGTTTTGATTTCAAAGCAACTTGAAATATGTGAGAATAATTTTTTTTTCAGAGCAGTGAATGATATGGAACTTACAGATAACTGATGACAAGTATGAACACCATATTTAAAAGTTTTGGTCTTATAGGATGCTTTCTATAGAGCTTAAAATTAAGCAAGTAGAAGTTGTAACTGGTAGAACACAGCTTCAAAAAAAGATTTCTTGGTGCCAAGGAACAAATGTGTGATACTGTCTTGGTTCTAGAAGACAGGTGTCTGCTAGGGAGAGCAGGAGCCTCCCTTGGGATGAAAGAATGTAGACCCCTTCTCTCCGAATTATTATAATTTTGAAATCAAGGGGCTTTCAGGCAGAGATCTGGGGATAGGAATAACAGTTCTTTACTAGTATAACCAGGTAAACAAACAAACAATAACTACAGCAATAACAAGAAAACAGAACCAGGGACCCCGGGACAGCTTTCTCGGCTGAGACGGGATGGAGGAGAGGCTTTGTTTTCACAAACCCCCTCGGGCAGTCAGTCCCGATGCTCCTGCAGGGCTCCGAGGAAACAGTCAGCTGGAACAGCAGGGATGAGCTGAGATCCTGGGCTGGTGGATGAGGTGTATCAGCAGCTCCACGGCGATGCCTGGCAGGACAGGGGGTGCGAGGCCACCAACCAAGAGGGGAGAAGGAGAAGAAGCAGCTCCGCGACCCAGCGCACGAACGTCCTTCTTCCCCGAAGCCGAGGAAAAAGCCAGCTAAAAACTGTCCCCACTCTTTTTTCTGCCCCCTTCCCCGCCACCCTGGGCCCGGCTACTCTTTGTCCTTTGTGAGCACCCTTAAGTACCGGTAGTTAGGTTTCCCAGCACATAATGGGTAAAAATTCCCACCTAACCCTCAACAGATACTCTGAGCATAAAAGCTGCCTTCTGCAGGCCTCTGCATTGCAAGGTGCTACAAAGCTTCTCTCTCAGTGTAATTAAGCTTCTATTTTTGTTTTCTTTAGGTATTGTTGATGCTAGTAAGCAAACCACCTATCTGTAGGATAGGATAGGATCACCTATTGTTGGCTATCTCCAAAGTGAAAGAGATATGAAGCTGTCTGTAGGCGGGAAGGCAAGAAACATCTGATGTTGGTTCATGGATCATAAGCATACTTTATGATCTCTAACTCTCAGGCCTTGGGAATACCTGATTGACCCTCACTCTGCTGTTGCACGTAGGTTTTTGGATGGTTGGGTCTGTGGGACCCACAGAACCCCTTAGACTATAGACTCTTTTGGACATTTGCCTGGCTTCAGGAGGCAACAGGCAAGGTAATGATGGTAGCCAGGTTCCAGCCCTTCCCCTAGGACTCCTCTGATCCAAGGAGGGATATTGCATATGTTAAGAAACACAGAGAATGGTTTCCACTTCTAATACTGCCTGAGAATAGAAGATTGCGTGCACTTAGGTCCTGTTGTATGGCAAGAGGAGACCCTGCCTCTGCCATGAGGATAAAAATAGAAAACTTTCCATTTGGAAAGTTTGAGCACTGTCAGTTTGCATAATTTATTGTTTGGCTCTATTTCCATGAGTCTGCACAGAGTGATCCTTGGATAAGGTAAAATGAAACATGACTTTTTCTTGGATAGCAATGTGAAGAATTGTGCCTCTTGAGATTTCTTGCAAGAACCCTCTTTTCAAGAGGTAACTAAAAGCATGTGCATAAGATCTGGTTTATATTATGGAAATTAATGGAAGCTTTTGACTCTGTAGTGTTAGAAGGGTGTTCTTAATATTTTGTTTGCCTGGTAAATCCTTAAGATCTCTGCTACTGCAGTGATGTTCTGCCAGTGTCTGAGTGTGGGACCACATCTGTAACTTCTCAAAAGCTCAAACATGTTTTTACCTTGCTGTTTCTGAAGTCATGTTCACACTGCCTGTTATTTTACATAGTGATATATTCACACTGAGTGTTATAACACTTTAGTTGTAATTCATGATGCCAATTTTATATCTAGAGGGTAGGAAATGCTAGGAAAAATGCTTGCAGAACTTTTCTTCTGTTCATTGACATCCAACTTGGCTGTGTAGTTTATGGCCATCATCAAATAGTCATAGTAATGTGTAGTATAGGCTAAACAGCGGAGATATTATCTTGAACTGAAGCGTAACTGAGTTAGTTGGAAATGTAGCAGTTACAGATGGACTGCAGTGTGGCTGGACTAGAGATCATGTGACACATAATATAGCATGTCCTCTTATAATTTGGGCTGCATGTCATCAGATGTGTGCATATACATGCATGTACACAAAATTAGCTTCCTGTTTCCAGAGTGCTACTTCATTTTTTAAAACTTTAGTGTTTTATCCAGCATTTTGAGTTAGAAGAATTGCAATTACTAAACTGTTGTGGTAGTGATTGAATAAGAATGTCTCATCTCACCAGATCAGTTTAATAGTAATTTGGCACTGTGTACCTTCCCTCAAAGCACTAGTAGCCAAGATGAGCCAAATTGATTGCCTATCTCTACATTTTCTGAAATATTTTAAATGTGTAAATATCTGCCCTAAGTGGCCTACAAATAGGAGAAAAAATGATAAAGCTACTGAATTGGGATGCATGTATGATATTTTGGAATCTTGCTTGACTTGAAGAAATGTGACCTGTCTCGGTTTTGGGAGATAGGTGTCTGCTAGGGAGGGCAGGAGCCTCCCTTGGAATGAAAGAATGTAGACCCCCTCCCTCCGAATTATGATAATCCTGAAATCGAGGGGCTCTCAGGCAGAGATCTGGGGATAGGAATAACAGTTCTTTACTAATATTTATAACAAGGCAAACAAACAACAATAACTACAGCATTAGCAAGAAAACAGAACCAGGGACCCCGTGACAGCCTTCTCAGCTGAGACGGGAAGGGATGGAGGAGAGGCTTTGCTTCACAAACCCCCTCGGGCGGGCAGTCCCGGTGCTCCTGCAGGGCTCTGAGGAACACTTAGCTGGAACAGCAGGAATGAGCAGAGATCCTGGGCCGGTGGATGAGGTGTATCAGCAGTTCCGCGGCGGTGCCTGGCACGGCCACACGTCCCGGCAGGACAGGGGGTGCGAGGCCACCAACGAAGAGGGAAGAAGAAGCAGCAGCTCCGTCTGGGTGATGGCGAGATTCCCTTCTCCCCACCGCAACAGCTCTGCGCCTAAAGTGTTCTTCTCCGAAGTTGAAGAAGCCGGCCAAATTGTCCCCACCCTCCCCTTTTTCCTGCCCCCTTCCCCCCCTGGGCCCGGCCGAACTGGTCTTTTCTCAAGCACTTACCAAGTACCCGCAGTTAGGTTTTCCCCCGCAACTAATGGGTAAAAATTCCACAGGCAAGCCAGAACTAAAAAAAAGACACCTGACCCCCAACACCTTCAGACTTTCTGGATGTTTGGGATTTTTGAATTGAGGCCATCACATGGAAAACAAGGGGAATGTAAAAGGGCTGTTTTAAGTGGGTGACACTTTCAGATACTGTAGTATTTGTTAATCCCAGAGAAGGCTGCCTGGCAAGCAGGCTGTTTTACTCCTTAAGGTCTTAGTACTAAAACATGACATGTTGAGTTTCCATTGGGCTTTTTGTTTTCTTAAAATTATACAAGTAATTGAGAAATTTGGGTACAGGGCTTTTGCTTGGGAGAAGAAACTTAAGTTGATAGCAGTAGGGACTTGTTTGCAATAGCTATGTGACTCTTCCCCAAGTTATGTATCCTAGTTAAAGTATTTAAGGCATATGTTTTCATATTTATTGTAGCAAAATATTTGGAGGTGTTAAGATGCAAAACTCTTTGCCAGAGTATTGGAACAGTGTAAGGACCGATGTTTAGTTAATTGTGCCACTTGGGTCAATTCTTGTATGATAGACATTGTGCAAAAATGTTTGGTTTTAAATTAATCCTTAGGCATCTTTACAGATATAAACCTTTTGCTGTCAGACCTAGGAAAAGGCTATGAATAATAATCTCTTTTGCAGCACCCTCTTTGGCCTTGTCAAAACAAAAACCATGCAATGGAGTAGCTTTGACTTAAAATGCATTCTGTGAATATGCATTTGGTCTTGCATCAAGTCTGCTTCTATAACCCTCTAATTCATGGGTATAAACTACACTGGTGTGTAAATGTTTGCTGATCTTGGCTAGAATAACTATCTGTGAAAGCACTCACCTTTATTAAGAGAATGGGTGTGTTATATTGTATTGATGAAAACTGAATTTCATCTCCGTGCTCCCAATTACTTCTCTTGCAGAATATTAACTCTGCCAATACTTGTGCCACCATAGCTGAATGCCTTTCAGTGATGGGTTAAGCTTGAGAGGTTAAGGCTTCTTTTGTACCTTTTCCAGTGTCTTGTAGCTATTATCTAAATCCCTTCTAATTTGTCATTAATGTGGTAAAAAATGCCCATACACAAATATTTGATGAAGGCTTTGTCAGTTCCTAATGATATAGCTACTTCAGTGATATCTCTGCCTAATCTCTCATGTGGTTTGTTTGGGTTTTTTTGTGACCATAAGTTATTCAAAATGCTAAGCAGAAAAGTCAATGAAGCTCAACTTTTGTTAAAAACTTAGATTTATACAGTAGAAGAAACATTACCATTATCTATTGAATTTGAACAGTAAGTGTCAAATAGCTGTCTCTTGAGCCAACTAGTCATGTTAACAAGTCCTCTGTAGAGAATTGTCACTTTTTTGAAAGAGCAGTTGTCATTTAGGAATGGCATTCCCCAATTTATTGTTCCCACTGAAATCTCTCAGACCATGCACTGCTTGCTCCTTCCTCCTGTGGTGGGATGGAGAGGAGAATTGGAGGCACAAAAAGATCATGGGTTGTGAAATGAACAATTTACTAGAAACAGCAATAAAATAAGAAAATGAACAGTAACAACAGCAATACTAATAGAGAGAAAAACACCACTGCCCTCCATCCCTCCGGTACATGGCATGAGGTGGTATCTAATAACCTCAAGATCTTGGCTATGCCCCTCCTGGCTGCTGCAGAAATTAACTTTGTCCTGGCTGGAACTAGGACATTATCTGCCCCTTATTCTATACCATCTATGCCATGTCCAGATCCTGCAACTTCCAAATACATATATTTATATATGTATATATATACACACAAGCATGGGTATCATTCCTTTAGACAATGGCTGTCCTTACAAGATGTCTGTTCAGTTAATTTAGTCCATGAATGTGAGTTTTATCTGTCCTAGATGTCTTCCAGGGAATGAGGACTGGTGTGCTATCAGCTGGTTGCTGCATCAGGAGCTCATGACTCGTGTATCTGGAGCAGTCCATTCTCATTGTCCATGGGAGTTATGACATAGAGTGGTGTTGAGATGAAAAATGAGGGATGGGACCACCATGCTATTTAAGATGATTTATTGCTCAAGTAAACCAGATAAGATATCAGTCTCGAAGGCATGAGATTTGGAGAGAAGCAACAAGTCAGCCATAGCTCAAGGTAGCCACGGGTTTCTTCTTCACACAGCAATATATAACATTTTGGTCCAATAGACAGTTAACATGAAACTTGTTTCTACTTAATAACCTATCACCTTTGCTTAATTCTGCCGCACTGTGTCTGTCTTTTAGCCAATAAACTGATAGGTCACGTACCCACACATACCTCTATTATGGCTTCTAGATCCTTAGCCTATCCTATAAGTCACATTATTATAGCTTAAACTTCTCACAATTTTACCTAATATAATTTCTTATCTACTCAAGGAATATTCTTACTTACAATTATAGGAACATAAGTTTATAATTTTTCTACTTAATGTCTGTGTACCTTTATCATTACGTTAACCCAAGCTCTTTCCAAGGCTGCAGATTGAACCCATCAGCATCTGTGGAAGTTTCTATTTTTCCATTTCCCACACAGTGGCAGTGTCATTCAGCAACCAATATTATACAATTCAACATTACAGGCTGTTCTCACTCAAAAATCAAATCCCCTTGAGACACACATCATGTTTCCCCATCCCTCTACATTACCCACCAAGTGAACTCAAGTCCTTCAGCAAAAAAAATCCCATTAATGGGTTTACCTTTCCTTGAGGCAGGACTAATCCAAACTCTTCCCTAACATATTCCTCATATGCACGTGGATGTTTTGATTGGGTAGGGCCAGCTCAATTGGTAGAGCCTTTAGTGTTAACTAACCAGGTGACCTTTACTAAATATAGATCCTAGTGTCTGAAGGTCCCACCACCTATTGCTTTCAGTGTGTTTTTTACCAGTCCATTTTACTGTTGCATCTTGCTATTTTACTTCCTGGGCAGATCCCTTGACCTAATTTTGTTTTATGGCAAAAACAGCCTTCACAAGGGTTTGGATTATCTTCTTCCCTTTCTCAAAAACATCCTCTGCTCTGTTGCCCCATATGATGATGTCATCAATGTATTACAAATGATCAGTACCTGTTATTCTTTGATCGTCTGAGAGTTCAGGCAAGGTATTCAGCAGCCTAATTTCCTCTTGTCTCCACAGCAGCTATCCCAAAAGCCCAACAGTGCCCTTTTGGGCCCTTAAAATACCCTTTCCTGAGGTAATCTATGCCAAGGATGGAGTGTTTTTGCCATCTGTTCCCAGCAAGGCTCAGTTCAGCTTCCAGTACAGTCAGCTGTTGGGATTCTCCTGTCACCCCAGAAACAGATGGATTCTGCCCCACTATATCTTGATGGCATCAGGGTACATAATTTACACCAGTGCACAAAAGCCTTGTACTCCTGTGGATCTGATGTGCCAGGCCATCAGATCCATACAGTCCAATAGATCCAACTGTCCCTTTCCTACACCTGGCTGGCCCCTCTAGTTCTGGTCGTGGTACTTGTTGCTCACTCGTTGTAAATATGATGAACTGCAGGTCCCTTCAAGAGGATTGGAAGTAACATCAGCACCTTCCATTCTGTCTGAGGACCTGCCCACTGGAAACTGGAGCAGCATTTGTCCTTGAAGAATTTCTCATGCTGGTTGTTCTTCCTCTCAACTCACATACCCATGGCTCCTAGGGCAGAGGTGGATTTTCCATCCCACTTCCTCATGTCCTCTCCATGGTCATGCAGGTAAAAACACAGGTTACCTACTTCATGGTGTGTTCTCTCTCTCTCTTGAGCAGGGGCATGCTTGCTCTTAATAGCAGGGACTCTGGCCTGTGCTGGCAGGGCACAGGTAATTTCCTCTTTAAATTGCTGGAAGTCCTTGGACAGTCTTTCTGTGGCTGAGATGCAGGCCCACAGGGAGGAAGAGAGACTTTCCTCAAATTACCAGTTGAGCAACCAAATTATCCACCACTAACTCCACCAATGAGTTGGTGTACGACGATGGCATGCTCCATAGAAACTTCTGCTATGTGGGTTGTGTGCCCTAGACTTCATCTGGATCTATGGGGGACTGCTCATTACTTGAATCCTTATAGAGTACCTCCAGTGCAGCTAATTCTCTCAGGTACTGGATACCTTGCTCCATGGTGTTCTACTTGTCTCGGTGCACTGATAGATCATCTGTGCAAAGATACCTTTCCCTCATGCTTGACAGAAGTAGTCTCCAGAGGCTGAAAGTTTCTGTCTTTTTCCCAATCCCCTGGTTAATGCCCATATCCCAAGACAGGGATCCCAGCTGCATGGCTTCACTACCATCTAGTTCCATATCTTGTGTCATGATATCCCAGCATTGGAATAGTCAGGTCACCATGGGCTCACCCTATTGGCAGCTGAAATCTTTTCACATATCTCGCAGCTCACCCAGGGATAGGGATCAAATGACTATCTCTGGCCATGCCTTTTACTCTTGTGAGGACCCTACTTCCTCTTCATCCCTCACTAAGTGACCTGATTTGGTCTTGGATTTTTTTCTTTTGTATAGGGGCAACTGCTACCAGCACTGGTTGTTCCTCTGGTTCAGCTGCAGTTTGAGTGGCCACAGTGCTAGTTGCTCTGCTTTTCTCCTCCTCCCTCTGAGGGTGCTGTCTAGTAATGAGCAGTGTCTGATAAATAGCAGCCAGGGCCCAGCAAAATGAAGTAATTTGTGCCCCTCTGGAGTCACCAGAGCATTTTCCTTTCAAATGTTCTTCCAGTCTAACAGGGTTCTCTGGTTGTTCAGAGATAACCATCCAAGCCATTGGAGGAGAGAAGTCCTCCAAATACTGGCCCATTTTCTGCCACATTCCATGCCACTCATTACTATCCCACCCTTGGCGAAGATCTCTGAATGACCTTCCTAAAAATCTCTTTCATCGCTCTAAATATGGTGTGGCTGGTGATGCCTTGGAGTGGCTACCTAGAACAGAGGCTAGACAAGATTAAGTAAACAGGAGGAGGTATTTATTTAAGGCCTTCAATAGGTACACCTTGGGCAGTCAAAGCCTCCAAGAGGTGATACACTCAAGATGGATGACGGTCATGAGGTTTTCAGACAGATATAATTTTGGTCCATTTACATATCAGGGGTTAATCCTCCAATTACAGCTTCAGATAATGAAGTCACATACCCCCAGTTTGCTTCCCCAAAATTAATTTTGTTTATACTTTTTGGGGCCTGAGGCTGTAGAGTGTCCTTGAATCTCAGGCTTAGAGGGATTGTTTTGTCTGACCAAAATGTGAAGACAGTTAACTAACACTTTATATGGAATTTGCAGTTATGGAGTAATGCAGTATAAGATTTGAAAAATACAAAGGCTAAAATCTTAAGGCATCACTTGTACTGAGTAGACATAGCAACAAGAACATGCTTTCTTTAACATCCCAAAGAAATTTAAATATCTCAAATCTGTTGTAACAAACATGAATGAGAAAAGGGGGTAAAAGCTGGGGGAAATCATCCTTCCCTGTATCCCTAAAGACTAGTTACGGTTATTAATGAATTCCCATAGGTAGCACCTTCAAAGCTGGGTCAGGCGTGCAACACTAAATATATATCCCAAAATGATCCTCATTGCCCTTGATGTTATGTCCTAAATGATATCCCACAGTACAGCAACAAAGCAATCCTGATCCTTCTCCCTGCTCTGAAGAGCAACACAAGGAGCACATAGTCCATATATGGGAGTATATACAGGGTTAGGCACCACAACCATGTGAACAGTGTCCTGGTTTAGGGCAAATTTGGGAGAAAACCTGTGAATGGGCTTCCTCCGGAAAACAAATTCAAGCGGCCCCTCCCCCAACTGGTTTGGGAAAAAATTTCCTTGGAGAAAAGTGGAAAAAACTGTTTATTTAACAAGCAAAGTATCTACAAGCATTAAAAAATTAATAATATTTAACAATGAAACCTCTCGCTGTTTGAAGAGATGGCAAATGCAGAAAGTCCTTTTCGTGGGGTATAGCTCAGCTTGCTCAGTCTCTTATCAGTCCCTCCAGCGCTGGAAAGTGCCAAGGCCCAGGTCCTGGTGGGACACAGGTGTGAGCTCCCGGTGTTTGTCTGGGTTTTCAGTCCAGAGCACGTTTGAACAGATCCAAGAGAATAAGGAAAAAACAGTCTGAGGAACTTCTCTGCTTCAGCTAGTTAAAAACTAACTGAATGCAAAGGAGAGCTCTGTCCTGCTGTCTGTCCGTGCTGCAGACAACACAGTCCTGAGAAGCATGCGGGGCAGCGAGTGCCGTTTCTGCAAACAAACTGCACGCTTCTTCTTTCCCCCCCTTTGCTCTCGAAACCAGTCTTAAAGGTGTAGAACTTAACATCCAGCATAAACAGAATAGATGACTGGGGATACAAACATCATTAAGTCACCCCAGGACACAGAGGAAGCAACATTGTAACCAGTGGCTCCATACCTATTACAAATGTTTAGATCAAATTTGTTTCCAACATGCTCTTGGCAGATCTGTTATCTCAACTTTGTGCCCCACACTGGGTGCCAAATAAGGCTGTCAAGGTTTAGGAATGGTATTTCCCAGTTTAGTGTTCCCACCTGTCTTGGTTTGAAAGATAGGTATCTGCTAAGGAAGGCAGGAGCCTCCCTTGGAATGGAAAATATGACCCTCTTCCCTACAAATTGTTATAATTTTTGAAATCAAGGGGCTTTCAGGCAAAAATATGGGAAAAGTAGTTACAGTTCTTTCCTAGTATGTATAACAAGGCAAACAAACAGTGGCAGTGACAACAAACAAAAATGGAAACCCAGTAGAAGCCTTCTTGACTGCAGGCCCCTTCCCCTTAGGTGTAGTTACAGTCACACCTGGCAGGGATGCTGTTGGCTCCTAGTCGGGCAGGGTGGGTGCGATAATTCCCCCGCACCTGCAGGGGGCAATGTGGCGTGGATTTCAGCTGGCTCCCTCTACGCAGTAATGGCAGACGCAGCTCGCAGAAATGGATGGAGAAAAGGCTTTCTTTACTGATTCACAGGGGAAACTGATCCTGGCGCCCCCTCTGGATAGCAAAAAGATATGTAGTAGGAACCTCGGAGTAGCAAGCTCAGAAGGCAGGGCTGAGCAAAGTCCCGGAGTGGTAGGTGAGATGTATCAGAAACTCGGCAGCTGTAGTTGAAACCATGGGGCGTCCTGTCAGGGTAGGGGATGCAAGTTACAGTGTAGCAAAGAAACCTCGGAGCAGTGGCAAAAAAACAGCGGGGGCGGGACAGGGGCAGCCCATCAACTGAGCAGGGCAAGGGAAAGGCTCCCTGGGAGGGGAAAGGGGTCAGGAACCCGGGGTTTTCCCCTGAGACACCCGAACAGATGGTGAAAGTCCTTTTTTAGTGAGGTAGGGTGTTAATAAGGTCCCAGTGCAACAGCCACTCTTATGAGCAGAGCTCTACTCACAGTAGAAGGCAGCAGAAGACAGAACCCTGCAGGGGTGGTCAATTCTTCCCACAGTGACTGCAGCCTCCTTCCCCTCTAAATGCTGAGCGCGCAAGAGCTAGCAGTTGCCCCAGCCTCTTCTTTTTCCAGCCCAATTCTTGCAGTATCTCTGCCCTTCCCAGAGAAACCCCCAGGTAAAAAGAGGGAGTAGCCAGTTGGACTCCTCTCCCAAGCTGTGGCCCCTTCTTTTATCTCTCTTAAGTACCCAGTCGTTATTTTCTCCTAGCAACACATATGGGGGAAAATTCTTTGAGAGAAAGAAAAAAAGGAAAGAATCTTAAACTCCAACACCATTTAAATCCCCCAGACCACACATGGCTCACTCACTTCCCCCCTCCCCCGATTGGCTAGCATCTGTTCCTTGCAGTTAAATCCTTCCTCTTTTCAGTGCTTTCTTCCTTAAAGATGTTTACTTCCTTTTCTCACGAGTACAGGCTGATCAAGTCAAGGTCAGGGTTACTTGTGTCTGTGAGGCCTTCAGACCAGCTGTTAGACATCACAGTTCCCCTTTTTTGTTTTTTGACTACAATGGTGGTCTTTATCATCCTCTGCAGGGCCCTTTGCAGACAGGATAACAAACACGGCACAATGAGCAAAATAATTATGATAATACAAAAAAATATAATCCAAATTTGAATGAGGATCTTCAACCAGCTTGATAAACCTAACCCTTCCAGCCAGTGATCTATCCCATAAAATTTTCCATACAACACATGCCATCAAACTCTTCACAGCCATGTCCATGAGCTAACAAAAGAAGATCAGTAGCAGCACGATTTTGCAAGGTAGCATGCCACACGATATCTACACCTATAGCCAAAGCACTCAAAATTGAGGAAATTTCATTTACCCTTTTTGCTACAAAGCAAGCCACTTTATTTAATTCAGAAACTGTCAGGGGTAACATTTTGCTTTCCTGTTCCAATTTGGTCTTGCATATCATGTCCTGGTGTATAATTAAAAAATACACATCCTGCTGATAATGTCCCTAAAATGTCTAACTCTTGGGGTTTAAGTGACGCAACAGGAAAATTGACATCCCAGAGATCCCATAGTTCCATACAGCAGGTTGTGGTATCACAATACCCCTGTGAGAGATGTCTCAGTTTAACAACATCTTGTGTTATTTGTGTACTTTATGTGCCATTCAAAGGTATCCCCACTAAGCAGGTGCGAAAAGGTGGTTCTGGTTGTGCCATAGATGCACAAAATCACATCTGATTTGATGCATGGAACAAGAATACCCAAACATTGTTACTGTTCCATGGTGTCACCTGAGGGACCATCAGGGAGGCGTTGCTTGTGATCCAGAGCAGAGGGTAGAGTAGGGCACACACACAGGGCAGGTGTACCCATCGAATTCCAGCATCTGTAGAAATAAAAGCATACCCGCACCCCCAAGTGACAAGGTTCCAAGGACCTTCCCACTTGCTGGTAATGAGGTCCTGTACCAATATCTTAGGCTTGGGCAACTGGATGTCACTAGAGCACTGCAAGGACAAAAAATTATTTAAAATAACAGGGTTTTAGGAATTTGTCAGTATCAAAAGATTATTCAGCGTATACAGAACTTAGGCCACCCTACTCTGTGGTGTTTCAACACACATTCCCTCTTTTTGTTTTTTGAAGATGTGTTTTAAAGTGCCATGGGCACACTCAACAATGGTTTGACCCTTAGGGGAATGAAGAATAACAGGGACGTGCAACACACCCCAGAGTTGCAGAAACTGTTGAGTGTTCTGTGAGACATATGCAGGGTTGTTATCAGTTTTTACAATATTGGGATGCCTAAAACAGTAAAGAATAGTCGACACTGTGTGATAACATCACGGCTTTTTTCACCAGCGTGAACTGAGGCCCACATGGAGGATGAAAAGGTGTCCACAGAAACATGTACATATTTCAGGCATCCAAATTTGGAGATGTTAGGAACATCTGTTTGCTATACTTGTAAAGCTTGCAGACCACGGGAGTTAACACCCATCTGTAGTCGGACAGCGTGGCCTTGGCAATCAGCACAAGTATTAACAATATTGCGTGCCTTGGTATTTGTTAACATAAATTGTTGTTGTAGGGCTCGAACACCTTGGTGAAAAAAGGCATGTGATGCTCTTGCTTGAGTCAGCATGAGACTTTTAACAGTGCTCAGTCCAATCATTGTGTGATGTCTGCAACATAAGCAGAATCAGTTACAATATTTAAGGGAACATGAGGGAAATGTTGAAAAGCCATGACTACAGCACATAATTCAACTAGCTAAGGTGATCTGCTACTGTGATCCTCTAGTGTTTGCCATCCATTGTCATCTTTCCAGGTCACAATGGCATTCCCTGTTTTCCCAGACCCATTAGTAAAAAATGTGAGACCTTTCAGGGGTGCCCTATTACTTAGTGGTTTCAAAGACAATGCAGTGGTCCCACTTAGTTGCAGCAGTTTGTGACTGGGTAGATGATAGCTAATTTGCTCCTTAAAGTTTTGTAAAGCACCATTCAAAATATTCTTGTTGTACATGTATAATAATTTTTGAGGGATCTTTAGCATTCAGCTGCAAGCACCTTTGATGGCATTTAGTAATTAATTGTGCAATTAACTCAAAAATAGTAGGTGCTGTCTTTTTAGGTTGATGGGGCAAAAAGATCTATTTTAAAATGTGTAGTGGGTCAGACCACTGAGTGTCCCATTGACCAATGATACCTGTAGGGTGTAAATCAACAATAAAAATAAACACTGTAATACAAACTTCAGGACATATACTATAAAGTTGTCTGTTATGGCTCGCTCTACTGTTTCAAGTGCAGTTTTTGCTTCTGGAGTTAATTTTTTTGGAGAAGTTAACTCAGGGTCACCTTTAAGAATATTAAACAAGGGTGATAGTTCTGGAATGGTTAACCCTAAATAAGGTCTTACCAAGTTGATGATACCCAAAAGTTTTTGTGCATCATTCAATGTTTGAACCTTGGTTGAAAATTGTACTGTTTGTGGCTCTGTTGTTTGATCTAATATTTTAACTCCCAGGTACTTCCATGGGGGTTGCTGCTGCACCTTTTCTGGTGCAATTTGCAACCCAAACTCCTGTAGTGCTCGTATCATTTTTGGCTGAATCTGCACAAGGCCTTCTTTGGTTAGGTTTGCTGTTAAAATGTCATCCATATAATGATAACAGTATGTTCCTGGGAATTGTTCTCTCACAATTTAAGTGTCTGTGCAACATACAATTGAGGAATTGTTGGACTATTTTTCATACTCTGTGGCAGCACTTTCCACTTATAACATTCTACTGGTGCTGCATGATTGATGGAGGGTACTGTAAACACAAACTTTAGGATATTATCAGCATGTAAGGGAATAGTTAAAAAACACTCTTTCAAATTGACGATCAAAATGTCCCAGGTTGTTGTGCTGATGTTGGAGACAGGAATGCGACAAGCACACACTGAAGTTCATGCGCAACAACCAAATTTTATTGTCAGGCACCCCTTTTTAAAGGGGCTTTGAATTTCCTATGCTTACACACATGATTGGATAACAGCACCACCCAGCTCACTGACCAATGATGTGTGCATCCATGTTTGAATTGGATTGGCTGGGGTTCCCTGTTTGAATCCACCCTGTCCTTAACATGCTCGGGGACTTGTTTATTTCGACTCTTCTAACGAGCTAGGCTGGTCGAGTTGATATCTGTTAGGCCAAATTATCTGTGCAGCTTACAGCCCAGCTGTAGCTGTCACAGTTCCCCCTTTTCTGTTTAAAAAATGCTAAGTCATTCTTCTGTAGGCACCTTGCAGAAAGGATGACAAGACAGCATGATGACACAGATGATTCCACCCATCTCAACAAGCCTAGCCTCTCCCAGCCAGTGATGCATCCCACATATCACTGAATATGTTAAATTTATTCTTAGGAGCTGTGAAACAATACCAGTCACCAACAATACAAGTTCTCAAATTAGCATGCCACAGGCTCATTACTTGGAAGTTACACCTTTACAACTTAACTCTATTAAACAAGAAACATCTCAACCTTAGAACTGTGGGAAAACCAACCAACAGGGAAAACAATCCATCTTAGGTCAGGTCTGTGATTTATATCCTTAAATAGATAAAAATCCTTAAGTCCTTGTATTTAAATATATAAAATCCTTCTAATAGTGTCAAGTGATTTAGGTTATAGCTAGCACCAGGCATTCCTCCTTTTTCTGTTTAAAAATAATGCATTTTAAAGTGCCTTGTGGGGAATAGCACTGTGGTGTAACACACCCTAGAGCTGTAAGAGTAATTTTGTGTTTGGTGAGGTATACAACTGCTTTTGAAAGTACCATTTATCAAACTAATTTAAGATTGTTAAAGGAAATATCTTGTGTCTTAGCTAGGTTTCACAGGTCACATTCTGGTATATGATTAAAAATCATATGTCAATGTATCAGTAATATTCTTAAAATATGTGATTCTTGAGGTATTTGAGCAAAACCACAAGCAAATTGTCACTCCAAGGGTCCCATAGATGGTCCATGATGTATAATTGGAGCTTTTGGGTTTCCCTTTGTGAAGGCTTCTTCTCTTGGTCATGATCCTAAGTTATTATTTGATGGATATATACAATGTTAATAACATCAGTTGCATTTGTAGAATTTGTTTGTATAGTTATAACACCAAAAGCATAGTGCAAAACCAGTTGGGTTGTCCATCTCCATAAACACAGAGAGTCTGCAATACCACAGACCAGAGTTATGAGAATTGGATCATTTTGTTAACCAACGACACCCACAAAGTTGTATCTTGAGGTTGGAGGAGACCATGTTACTTACTTGCATAGCTTTTGTACTGAGTCATCAGCTGTAAGAGATGATACACTGCAGGTTGTCTAGGATTCAGAGAAATTTATGTTAATTTAACATAACTATGATTTGTAGAGGTGGTGAACACAATGCTAGCTTGATTAAATATGGACAATAATATCTGGTAAAAAGGGTTTTAGATCTCGGTTTCAGTTTACCTTAATTGATGGTATCTCATTAGATAAGTAAATATGATGCATCCATTTTAGTTTTGGTCTGTTTCCTTTTGAATGCTGCAATACTTAGGATTGTCAAATTAGCACTTCTATGAGCATTCATTTTGCAAAAAAATCAATACTGAGTAATAGTTATGGATTAAAACAATAGCATTCCTTTGTATAAATTCAATCATATTTTTAATAAATTAGTAGGCTTGGAGTTATGTGCAAATGAAATGAAAAAATGTTACTATTACTCTTTGCTGTCTGAAATACCTTTGAAATACATTTAATAAGACCTTTAGAATGTTTACAAGCTAAGTTGCAGAAAAATCAAATCATGCCAAAGAAAATTCTATAAAGCAATGAAAAGCATATGGGTCTTTTCTTTATAACTTTGGGATCTTGCTCCTTAAAACTGTTGTTTTATTAGTCTATTTGTAAGGCAACTACTTGTCTTAATAAGCTTAGATATATTTCTCTTTGATTGTAAAGAAAGCATTGCAGCTTTATTTAAATCAAGGTATTTGATCTTAAATATAGTGTCTGATATGTACAGGTCACATTGTGCTTATTGTCTTCAAACAAGGTGAATGCAAACATACAAATCTCTCTACATATGTGAACATGCAAGCTGTTATCTAACTATGAACACTTTCTCAAACTAAATCAGTACCCCTATTTTTGCTTTTATGAACTTAGAGTGTTCTCTTTAGGACTTTTAAAACAAGTGGTGTTTTTGAATTTTAAAAAGTACCACCATTATCCCAAAATGTGTTCAGTCAAATATAAGGGGGTAAAGTCTAGGTAAATATTATCATGAATATTGTTTGTGTATGATGCATGTAAGGCTTTTTTTTTAAACAAGCATATTTAATGGGTTTCCTCTTGGTGTTTTCTTAACCTTTTAAGCTTTAGGGTTTTATTTACTATAGATGTATTAACTGTCAGATAAATCAAAATAGTCTACAGCTCCCATCCTTGAATAAAATGTTTGTACTGAGAAGAAAACTTAATTTTAGATTTTGAAATCTCATAACTAAAACTGTAAAATTTTAGGAAGAGGATTCTTTTTCTTTTGAAGGTAAAAATAACCTGAAAAATTAGCGTGGGTTCTATATGGGAGAGAATTATCAAGTTAAACCAAAATCCTTAAATATTACACAATATCATACTGAAATTCAGTGCACATTTGAAAAGGAAAGGATCTATCATGGCCAATCATAACTAAAACTGTGAAGGTATGCACAGAAATTAATATTAGGATGGATACTTGCTTTTATGATAACCTTTCATCATGTCCGATGTTTAGAGACCTTATCAATGGAGTTTCTAATATGTCTTAACTCCACGGTAGTCAATTTGGGTTCGCTCTGCACGCCAGGCACTCGCACTGCTGGCGAGTGGCTACGGTGGGCTACGGTATCTGAGACACCCCTGCCTGCCGCTCCCCCCTCAATTTCGTCATCTTTCCAGTTTGTCTGTAATCCATTTAGCTGGGCTGCAGACAGTGGTTGCCAAGCAATGGGGTTTGTAGGAGGCAGCACCGGGTTTGAGTTGTGGTAGTAGTGCGGTTCCACTCTGCTCCATTCAAAGGGGGCTTGGCTCTGCTATTGCCTCCTCCTGCTGCTGCAGGAGGCAGAAATGAGATTTTTGGTAGCTGTTGGAGGGCCCCCCGGCCCTGGGGAGCCGCAGCAGCGGCGCCGGCCAGGACAGAGACCACGGCTATGGCGCTCGCTCGCCGGCAGCGGCTAGCTGGAGCGGTGCGGACTGAGCTTGCGCCATCCCTCTCCCAAGCAGCGGCGCCAGCGCCCCACGACTGTAAAACTGGGTTGCAAAAGGTGGGAGAAGGTCGTTGTACCTCGCCCGCTGGGCTTTCCCGATAGCCCTGCTATTCGGGGCTCTCTAAGGTGGTGGCTTCTGACGTGGTTGGACCTGCCGGGGTCAAAAGAGAGGGTACAGTTTTGCGCTGACTTAACAGCAGTAAAGGTGTTCTTTCCAGTACATGTCGTGTCCTTTGTCGGTGTATAATCCAGGGAAAACTCCAGTTCTGGCAGCAGCGGCGTGGTGGGGGCTGTGGCGGTAGCCATAGGATGCCCCGATTTGCTGTTGCTTCTGGGTATAACGTTTCTGGAAACTCCTGGTGACGCGTTTCTCGGACCCTGTCCTGAGTTGCGGTGATGGGCAGGAACGTCCTATGGAGACTGGGTCAAATATGCAGGCACGCGCCGTGAAGGCGGGGTCAAAGACAGTCTCTGAGCCGGACCAATGGGCTCCGGAAGGAGGTAGTCCAAGTGCGTCTGTGTTGGCAGGGTGTATGTGTGGTCCTAGCTCGTGCTAATTGAATCCTTGCGCAGGCGCACTTGGTACAGCTGTCCAGCTCATCTCAGTGGCAGAGCATGGAGCGGCAAAGCACCCAGTCGCAGCTCCATGGGCTGGCATAGCAGAACACAGGGAAGCGGCAGGGCACGGAGCAGCAAAATGCTCGTTTAGCACGGCTCGGCAGCGTGGCGGTTACCCGCTGCTTGGCTCAGCAGTGGCGGCATGCCCTGCCGGCCATGTGCACTGGGACGGGCTGTCTCTGCAGCTCCACGAAAGCAGGACACTTGGCTGACATCGTCCCCACCTAGAGTGGTTTCTTGGTGCACTGTGGCTGCTCTGTCCATCCTCCTCCCCTGCTCGCTTTTTAACTGTTGTAGCAAGTCCGATACAAGCCTTCAGGGCCTTCTAATGTCTGTAGTGTTCATAACGGCTCCCAGAGCCTGTTGCACAAGCCTCCAGGGCTTTATAACATTAAAAAAAGGAGTCAATACCTGGCAATTGGTATCTTCTGGTACTGAAGCCCATGCTCTCATCCCGGCGGCATCTTCTAATCCACAAAGGGGGGTCCGGACCCACACGACACTCTCCGCCATCTTCCGCAGCACCCTCTGCTACCTGCAGCAATATCCGCTGCTCCGCTGGGACTCTGCAGCAATTCTGCTGCCTGCGGCAATATCTGCCACTCTCCATAGCCCCACGGCTGCCTGGCAGCAATCTCCGCTGCCCCCTGTCTGCCCGCAATACTGCAGCAGCTTGTTGCATCACGTCAAGGTAACCAATTGTTGCACTGATGTTGGAGACAGGAATACGACCAGCACACACTGATGTTCATGTGCAACAGCCAAAGTTTATTGTCAGGCACCCCTTTTTATAAGGGCTTTGAATTTCCCGCACTTACACACATGATTGGATAACATCTTAGCACCACCCAGCTCACTGACCAATGATATGTGTGCATCCATGTTCAAATTGGATTGGCTGGCGTCCTCTGTTTGAGTTTGGATCCACCCTGTCCTTAACATGCTCGGGGACTTATTTATTTTGACTCTTCTAACAAGCTAGGCTGGTCGAGTTGATATCTGTTAGGCCAAATTATCTGTGCAGCTTACAGCCCAGCTGTAGCTGCCACACCAGGTAGCAGGTATCATAGCTGGGAATGGCATTCGAGGCTGTAAACCATCCATACTTTCCATAACTGCAATAATTTACTTAAGTCATGGAGTAATCTCCATTTACCTGATTTCTTTTTAATTAAAAAAAACAGGGGTGTTCCATGGACTTCTTGATGGCTCAATGTGTCCTTGATTTAACTGTTCTTGAACTAGCAGTTTAAGAGCATTTCATTTTTGTTTTTCAAGGGGCCACTGATCAACTCACACAGGTCATTCAGCGAGCCACTTCAAGGCTAATGTAGGATGCTTTACCCCCTTCAGCACAGTGGCTCCTGTTAAAAATCTGTTCCCACCTGAACTCCCCACGCTGACAAGACATCCCTTCCCCATAAGTTGAGTGGCGCAGCAGTAACATAGGGACTGGATCGTGGCTGTCCTTCTGGATTTTTAACTAACACAGGCTTACTACTCGAGTAACTTTGTGTGGTACCTCCAAGGCCAGCAACAACAGATCCTACAGCCATGGTAGGCCATGATTGAGGCCATGTTTTAGCAGATATGATAGTAACATCTGCTCTGGTATCTATTATCCTACTGACATTGATGTGGGACAGATTTGCCTGAGGCATTGTAAGAGTACAAACCATGTTTGGTCTTCAATCAGATATGACCTGAGTCCAGTATACTTGAGGTTCCCCTGTTGATCCGAAGCTTCAGTCTGCTCGCTGCTTTGGGTCTGTTTTAGGAACACAAGACATAAAAGGTACAAGTTGAACAATACAAATTTAGCTGGGATGTTCTGAAGACCTGCTCGCCAGGCCACACCCAGAGAACTTCAGTTCCCCGTGGGCCCTGCATCCACCCAGGGGAAAGTCCCTGGAGGGTTGGCAGAGAGCGCTGAGTGCTGCTGCGTCTTAATCAGTTCCTGTTCTGTGCTATGTATTTATGGGGAAATATGTGAGAAAATCTTTCTCTGTAAAAGGATGACTTCAAAATCCATGCTTATAAACACATTATCACTGGCTGAGGTGGTTTTTTTTTTTGTTTATTTTGCATATTCTTAAGTTTTTCTGGTGAAATTTTCTCATTAGTTTGCTGTAGTCAACTGTCTCTTCGATGAAGCTGTGATTTTAAAGGCACCATTTCACATTGGAAGCAACTTTAATGTCCTATGATACAAGAATGTCAGATCAGTCAGTGTTTAATTTGCAAATTGAAAATCTTGCTAATGTGGCTTTTTGTGTTAAACTACTCAACTGTAAGAATAATGAACTAGTGATGCACACTTCCATGATCATTAATCTGATATTGCACTAGCTGTGTTTAAAGCTAACCATTCACAATAGAAAAAGTAAATGAGCTGCTATATTTATATATATGTTCCCCAGCCTCTCTGTAGCTATGGTCAGCCCTGCCGCAGCTCAGAAAGGGGGGGAAGATATTATAGCAAGAACTAAAGGGACTAAAACGAGGCTCGCTCTTTCCTGAGATGGTATTCCAGCTTTATTCTGGGGATCGCGTGGAGAAAGAGAAAGAAAATTGATAACGCGCTCCTTTTTGAAGTCAGGAAAAGGGGGGAGTGTTACAGTCTTATAGCCAATGAGGAAAACTGGGGAGGAAGAGATAAGTGGGAGAAGCTAACATTCTATATTTCAGGGGTACATTCTTGGGTTATACCATTTTTCTAAATGCATTACAACACCTCACCCTTTTTTATTATATAAAAAAATTTTCAAGTATTATGAGCTTATTTTGATACAGAACACGAGTTTGTCCACCACTCGTGATTGGCGGGCTGGTTAGGTTGCTTCTGGTCCGCTAGTTCTATGTGGTTGATTTCTGGGGTAGTAGAGAGTAAATTACTGAGAGCCTTTAAAACTAAACAACGAACAATCCCAAATGCTAGGACAACTAGAAACAGAACAACAAAAAACAACAGGACTATTTTGACTATCGAAGTCCACCATCCTGTAAGTCCTCAGCCTTTGAACAGTTCACTAAATCAGTCCTCGGCTTCTTGCTTCACTTGTCCAATCAAGTTCTTCATCTCTCGGAGGGCTACGTGGACATTGGGAGCTTTCGAGGTCAGGTTTAGGCAGCAAAGTCCTTCAAATTCCTGGCATTTGTGTCCATGCAGCAGCAGCAGAAAATCTATGGCTGCTCGATTTTGGAGCGTGGCCTGTCTGGTAATTTCTTTGTCTTTGAGGAAGGAGCTGAGGGCAGCGGATGTCAAGTTGGCTTGTTTGACTACCCAGCACTCAAGCTGTCCTAATTCATCTAGTGCCTTGGCAGCTGCAACCCATGGAAGAAATATGGATGCAGCAACTCTTTTTGATTTTGCCCAATGAAAGATGTCTGAATCGCAATTTGAGTCTAAAATATCTGTGCCTCTTTTGTGGATTTCATGGGTCGAATTGTCTTTCCGAATCCATTTAATAATTTGGAATTGGCTGTGTCCTAGTTTAGGGCAAATTTGGGAGAAAAACTCCAAATGGGGGTTTCCCCAGAAAAAAAAAAATTCAAATGTCCCCTCCCCCCCAACTGGTCAGGGAAAGGAAAAAAAATTTCCTTGGAGAGAAGTGGAAAAAGCTGTTTATTTAACAGAAATTTAATAATATTAAATAATAAAACCTCTAGCTGTTCGATGGGATGGCAAATCCAGGAAGAAAAGTCCTATTCATGTGGTGTAGCTTGGCTCGCTCAGGTTCTTATCAGTCCCTCCAGCACTGGAAAGTGCCGAGGCCCAGGCCCCGGTGGGCCACAGGCGTGAGCTCTTGGGGTTTGGCTGGGTGTTTTTTCAGTCTAGAGCCAGTTTGCACAGATCCAGGAAAAAGGGAAAAAAAGGTCCAGGGAACTCCTCTGCTTCAGCTAGCTAAAACTAACTAAAAGCCAGAGAGAAGCTCTGTCTCGCTGTCTGTCCGTGTTGCAGACACCACAGTCTAGCAGCAGGATGTGGGGGAGTGATGTTTTCTTTCAACATAAACTGCACGTTTCTTCTTCCCCCCCCCCCCGCTTCGCTCTCAGAGCCAGTCTTAAAGGTGCAGAACTAAATATATAACATAAACCAGGCGATTGGGGATACCAGTATCATAAAATCACCCCAGGACAGTGGCATCTTTTGAACTTTGTCTTCCTGCATTTGGAATCCAGCAGAGGTTAAAATTTTAACCACTAGGTCAAATGTGTTTTGCAGCATGTTGTTATAGGGACAGCACACAAGCACGTTATCCGTGTAGTGCAAGATGATGTCTTCTCTTTTTTCAGCGCGAATGGGATAATAATGATGTCACATACCACTGGCAGATGAAGGGACTGGCCTTCATCCCCTGGGTCAATATCCTCCAGTGGTATCATTTCATTGGGGCTTCCCAGTTAACTGTGGGGATTGAAAAAGCAAACCGTGGTGAATCTGCTGGGTGTAGAGGAATTTGGAAGAAAGTCTTTAATGTCCAGAATTGCCAATTGCCAGTTTTGTGGGAGCATTTTTGGAGAGGGCATCCCCAGTTGGAGAGACCCCATGTCTTCAATCTTTTTGTTTATTTCTCTCAAATCCTGAAGGAGGCGCCACTTATCTTTCCCTGGCTTTTTTATTATAAAGACCAGGGAATTCCAAGGGCTGGTTGTTTCTACTATGTGGCCTTTGGCTAGTTGTTTGTCCACCAGCTCTTGCAGCGCCCTGAGTTTTTGCTTACTGAGAGGCCACTGATTTACCCACACTGGATTATTATCCAGCCACGTTAACTTTTGGGTAGGATGCTCTACACTGGCCCCCTCTAAAAATCTTTGGGGGTCTCAGGAATGGTTAGTGTAACTCCCCACCGAGACCTGGTGTCGCTCCCCCACAGGGGGCACCTTTAGTTGGTGACAAACGGACGGACACTAGCCAATCTTCCATCCGGGCCCTCAATCTGAACAATGGTCTTAGAGATTTTTGCCAGTTTTACCCCTCCAACACCCTGTATTTTGCCTGCCAGTGGTTGCAATTCCCAGTGTGAAAGCCACACCCTTTCGGGTATGATAGTCACATCTGCCCCAGTGTCAATCAACCCTTCCACATGGAGATGATCTGATCCATGAGTCAGGTTGCATCCCATGATGGGTTTGTCCTCGCCAACCACTTCTGCCCAGTAGACTCCTGGTACTTTATCATATACTGGGACCTCTGTTGGAACAGGGATCACCTGGGCTAATATTTGCCCCTTTATCAAATAGAAATAGGTTGTGGACATCTTGCTAGAAGAGTGAGATGTGTTAGTACTCCCTTAATTGTCATGGGAGCTATTTCAGTCTCCATGGGTGTGTGTTCTGTGTCTCCAATAACAAAATACTCACTATCCAGTCTTGCCATGTCTCGTGAATTGTCCTGCAGGTCCACTCAAATGACTGTCCAACGAGTAGACCTGAAAAGAAAAGCTTTGGCAGTTACAAGTCTGGATCGCTTTTGCAGTTGCCAGATCTTATTACACATGCGTTCCTCACAGTTATGTTTCTGCAGTTCCCCACCCCGCTCCCACTTTTCCCTCTTTTTTATTAAAATAGAGGCTTTTTTTTTGTTTCAGGTCCATCACTTTTGTGTCTTGGCACTCAATGGAATAGCGCTTCTTTTCTAGTTTTTTTGTTGATTTGCTACAGCTTATTTCTGATGTTTGTTTTGTTGCTGGTTTTGATGACAATTCCTTTTGAAATGTCCTGGCTGCTTGCACTGGAAGCAGATGATATGCTGCCTCTGTTCTGATGACATCTGTGGTGTTGCAGCTGCCACAGTCCTTGGGATTATTGGTCCCGGCTTCCTGTCGTGTGCACTATACAGATCTGCTTTCTTGGCACATACTTGGATCATGTCTGCTATAGTGGGTGGAGGGTTGATGGGCAGATTTAGAATCACTCTTTGACAGGTCTCATTGGCATTTCTTTGAGTCATTTCTTTAATCAGTTCTGCTTGTGCCACTGGTCCTTCCACCTGCTTTTATATTTGTCCTCTAAGTTGGTTGACAAACTGCAAAAAACTTTCTTATGGAAGCTGTTTAATATTAACATAACTGACTTGGGTTTCAAGTGCTGGTAATTTGTTATAAGTCTTTTCTGCTACATCACAGATCTTATCTGAAATAGGTTTTGTTAGAACCTGTGCCTGGTCTTCAGGTTTAGACCACCTTCCCTCCCCGCATAGATGCTCTAAAGTAATTTTATTATTTTCTGCATCTTTTACATCCTGAATGCTTTGCTTGAGCTCTTCTAGGAGGTCCATTTGGACTTTTTCCATGAGCTTTCCCAAAAATCAAACTCGGTGGGGGTTAGGAGACACCTGAAGAAGTCTTTGAGGTCAGGAGGAACTAATTCCTTAGTTTTTAAGGTAGCTTTAATCATTCTTTTTAGTACTTCACTATCCCTTCCGAATTCTCGTTGAATTTTACAAACCTCCCTGATATCTTGGTAAGAGAAGGGTTGGTACTGTCTAATAATTCTTTTTTTACCAGTAAATATCACAGGTGCAGCTGTAAGCATATCTTTTTCTTTCTCGGGGATTGTATCTCCAGGGTTTCCTCGCCCATCCCCACCCCTACCGGGCCCAGGGGCCCCTGCCTCACCACCGGGTCTGTGGAGGGGCCCAGCTCCACCCCCACAGGAGCTGGGCGGGAACCCATCTCTCCCCTTTCGGGGGGCAGGGCCGGGACACCCTTTCCCCCGCCCCCCCATGGGAGCAACGGGTAGGGCTATCTCTCCCACCCCCTCCCCCCTCTCAAGGGGACAGGGGGCGGGGGCATGGGGAGCAGGGTTACAACATTTGGAGGCGGGGTTGCAGGGTAGTGTCATGCAGGGCGGGGTCATGGTGGAGGGAGAGGGAATGTGTGAGGGAAGGGAGGGGTTATGGGAGGAGTAGGGGTTATGGGCAGAGACAGGTGGGTGGAAGGGGTTATGGGAAGGGGGAGGGAGGTACGATGGTGGTTTCCCTACGTGGCTATCTGGCACATGGCTAGTGCCATTTTGGATCCCAGCCACGTGGGGATAGGGGAGTTCATTGCCTTTAACAGTCGGGATAGTAGGGTACAGGGAAAGCCTCCTGATAGCTTGTGCGGCACTATCAGAGATGGGGGGCTGAATGAGACACGTGGAACCAGGAATGGCGTTGTCAAGGTGCATTTCCTGAGTTTCTGGATCTGTTCTATGCATCTTTTTCAGCTCAGGACCAGAGGGTTCGGGGGAAGGGTTAGGGGGAACTAATGGAAACTGCAGTGGCTGATCTTTTATTTCTCTTTGTTAATCAATTATTTTCATAAGAAAAACCAGGAGATACTTTAAAGCAAATTTGTCACCCTCCTCCACTTTAAGCGTTAAGAAATTTCCAATTCTATCCCATGGAGGGACAGAATCTACATCTAGCATGTGAAGCTGTGGAGTGTTATGGGACAGCTACGAGATAAAATGTTTCAACTTTTTTCTAGAAATTTTAACATCTGTGGTACTTAAAAATTCTTGTAATCTGAATTCTAAATTTTGTTGGTGTACAGATAGCTTTGATCACATTTTTTGTTGTTTAAAAGGCTGTTAAGACAACTCGTTTCTGTTTTTCTTCTTTACACCGCAAAAGGAGCAAAGCCAGCCGTGGTAGGCTTCTCAGCTCGGCCCCCCCACACCCGCCGGGGTAAGACACAAACTGCTAAGCCCAGCGGCAGCGGTTCCTATCGAGTCGCTAAAAAACCACGTGGCCAGGACCGTGGGGGAGGGGAAGGCACTGCCGCTCATTCACGCCGCGGCCGCCAGCCACGCGGTCTCTATGCGTTTGTGCCCCGCGGCTGCACGTGCCACTGTCACGCGTACCCGTGTCGAGCCCGCCGTTTAATCGCGTCACCTGCGGCTCTGCACCCTCTGCCGCCTCGGCTCCGCGCCCTCTGGCGCTCTGGCTCTGCGCCCGTTGCCGCCGTTTGGGGGGCCTCTTCTCCCTTCTCAGCTCGCCGCCCTGAGCTGCGCTCGGTACTGATTCTGCTGCCGCCGGAAGCCCGCTGCGGTTCGTGGGGGACCACGCCCGGATCCGCCGTGCCTCTGTGCTGTGACGGGAACGTCTTTTGCCGTGGCAGAGCTCGGCAGAGAGGGGAGGACACGGACCTGGCGGCCTCCGCAGCCGCTGGTTTGCGGTTGCCCGCGCCGGCGCGCCTTCATGCCTGCTTGGCTGCAGCTACAGATGCAGCTTGGCACTCTGACTTACCGGTCTCCGTGGGTTTTTTTTTTTTTTTTTTTTTTTGCGATTCAAGGAAGATCTCTGTTCTGGATCCGACCCTCTGATGATTCAAAAGGCTATCGGGTCCTTCCTTGAGTACACAGCCGCAGAAAACAGCGTGTGTCTCCCAAGATAATTGATTATCCTCGAAAGACTTTTTTGAACCCCACTAATGGAGTTCCAGTCACTTGTGGGGAGTTTTAAAACTCCTCTCACTGAGGCACCAATTGCTATATTTATATATATGTTTCCCAGCCTCTCTGTAGCTATGGTCAGCCCTGCCGCAGCTCAGAAAGGGGGGAAGATACTATAGCAAGAACTAAAGGGACTAAAACGAGGCTCGCTCTTTCCTGAGATGGTATTCCAGCTTTATTCCAGGGATCGCTTGGAGAAAGAAAATTGATAACGCGCTCCTTTTTGAAGTCAGGAAAAGGGGGGAGTGTTACAGTCTTATAGCCAATGAGGAAAACTGGGGAGGAAGAGATAAGTGGGAGAAGCTAACATTCTATATTTCAGGGGTACATTCTTGGGTTATACCATTTTTCTAAATGCATTACAACAATAAGCAATGTGTTGCTTTATAATTTGATATGCTTCCTTGTGTTTATTTTGGAGATTAGAGCAGAAACAATAAAAAACTTTCTACAATACAGGCTGCAGTGCCCAGTCCAGAAGTGATTGTACAGTTAATGTGAGCTCCACAGCACATATGGCTTAGTGCACAGTATGGGTTACCCTGCTTCGAATTTGCTGAGGAATACTTTTTTTCCCCTACTAACAGAAGAATGACAGCATTTTAGCCCTGATGGCTGCAGACATTAAAATAGCTCTATGTGAAATATGAAATCTGGTATCTGTTGAAGGACCCCCGAGCTATTCACCAGTCTTCACAGAAGTAATTGTGAACGCTGTTTATTTCTATCTTTAGCACACCTTTTATAGGGTTCTACAGGGTCTGCAAGCAGAGCAAACTACTATTGGCTAACACACACAGTTTACATTTTTTCTCCTACACACAAGGATATTGTTTTGCTCTACTCTCTCTTCTGCATGAAGGTTTCAAGGACTTTAGCCCTTAATATTACGACTTATTTCAAAGGCTGGTTTGTGCATACAGGCCTTTACTAATATATAAAATATAGCAACAGGTATCAACAGGCATGCTATTCTGAAAGATTGGACAGCCCTTTGTGTTTGCTGCGTGTCATTGCTTGCATACTTCTAAGATCACTTGCTCAGCATCACACTCCTTGGTTTTTCCCCTCTAAGATTGGGACTGTTGAGCCTGAAATGCTGTACCACTTGCTGTTAATATGAGCTATAAACAGCCACTGTATTCAACCTTCATATCTCCGCAGGCTTTCTATCTTGAAAAGATGATGTGACTTTGCCGAGCAACACTAAACATTAGATAATTATGTAGATGTACTCCAGAGATTTGTTTTGAGATAAACACTTTGAAGCCATAAAATGTACTGGGTCTTTAGTAAAGCTGACAGTGTATTTGCTTTTAGCACAAGAGCCCTCCTGCCAGCAGGAGAAAATACTACTTCCTATAAAACCTAAATGGACTCAAATGTTTTTGGTTGGCTGTTTTTGGGGGGATGTGGGTGTGGTTTGTTTTTTGTTATTTTTAAAGCACCTGGAACTGACTCTATCTAGTGTTCTTGTGTTAATTTCAGCATCTGATTCTTCCTTTTTCTGTGATCACACATGGATACTTTGAATGATGTTCTATTGGGAAGAGGCCAACTGAAAACACTTGAGCAGCAAACAGTCTACTCAAATGAGACAAATCTTTGCATAACAAAAGTAAAGGAGCATATTTTGAAACTCGCCTCCTTTTGCAGGAGGCAGGCAGTGGTGTTGGCATATTTTAAGGGTAAGATATGTGTTACTGCTTGTCTAATGTCCAGTATGTGAGAAACGATGCTCACCTCTAAAAATTTCAAAGTTTTATTAAATTTTAACAAAATACAACAAAGGACTGAGTAAGGAAAAATTACAGCACTGGGAGCACGGCATTAATCCACCATGTACTCACCCACAAAATCGCTGCTCCACCTTTTATAACTTTGGTGTTGCATCAGGTAACCCTGGCCCCTCCCAAAGTCTGCCAATCAGCTCTTCTTTGCTGTCCATTGGTGGAGACTGCTTTCTTGCAACTTGATTGGAGGTCAGGTGTTGTCATGCCGCACCTCCTAGTAACAAGCCTGCCCTCCTCCTAAATGCCCCATGCAAGGGGCAAAGGTACATGCCCTCCCTCCATGTCCTGACTACTAAGGCCACCCCTTGGCAACCATACAGGGGGAAAGGGGAATATGGAGAGAACAGAGGATGTCTAAACAACAAATCACACTAACATAACTACACATCAATATAACTTCTCTTAACATGTACATAATATTCATCCCTTAATTGCGAGTGCCGACCATTGCATTACCCATCTATAACAAGTACAACGAAGCTGTGATTTGCTAGGTGCTCTCAAACCTGCTGTTAACCCAGACCATAAATGCAATAAGGGTTATCTGGCTACTAATGAGATGCAAAAATGATGGTTACTGTACAGCTTCCAGTATGCAGATATAAGTAAATTAGTGCTCTCTTGAAAGCCCAGTAAACTCTAAAGGGTGATGATGGGTGACTTTTTTTTTTTCTGTAACTACACTCTGTAACAGCTGGCTTCTGGTGAGTCCCTCTTTTTCCACTCAAAGAGTTAAACATGGGATATTAATGATATGCTCTGTAGATGTACATGTGCTGCTGAAGCTGTGATTTTAAAATTTACATTGAAAGTCAAGTGATCAGTCTGGTCAAAAATTGTTGGCTTGGCTTTCTTTATCACTAAACAAGCATGTCGCTGTCCTGCATTTATTTGGCCCAGATCAGTGGCGGGGGGGGGGGGGGGGGGGGGGGGCGCATGGCCAAGACTAATGTTATTTGACACCACCTCACATCATTGCCAGGTTGGGAGAAAAGGGTGGGAAAAAGGTGGTGGGTGAAATGGTCCAGTATTGTTTTATTTTATATGTAAATAATTTATTTGTCTTACACTTTTCATTATTAATATTGATGGTGTTTCTGTTCCTTGTCTTATCTCATTGCTGTTTCAAGTAAGTTGCTCTTATCTCAACCTGTGATCTTTATCTTTTGTGCTTGGGGGGGGGGGGAGCTAGCTGCATGCAAGTGGCCAATTCCTAAACCATGATATTAATTAGCACCTAATGTGGAGCACAAAGGGTTGAGATAACAGATCTGCCCAGAGCAGGTTGAAAACAAATTTGATCTAAGCATTTGTTGTATTAAGTATGCAGCCACTGGTTACAATGTTGCTTGGTCTGCTCATGCTCATGTTCATACCACGTGTGTGATACCTAACTGTAAAATGTCTTGTGGCTTATCTGATTCTTCTCCTTAGGGTTGGGATTAATGAACGAGAGACGGTATTGTGGTGGTTTTTAGCACTAGCTAAAAATCATCAGAATACTTACTAATTTTTTGCTGTGAGATATGGATTAGGAGAAGGGAAAAACAGGCTTAAAACTTAAAAGGAATAAAGAAAGTTTATTAATAGGACTACAAGAATAAGAAACCAGAATAAAACTTCCAGAAACCTTTTCTCCCCTCCCCAAACCTTTTTCCTTGCCCAACTGACAACATAGAGACAAAACTTGAGATGTTAACACACTACCAACTATACAATAGTCTTTTCATCAGTCTCTGTGGGAGAGGAGTTTTCTCTTGTCATTCCATGGAGAGTTCTCCACAAGAAAATAGTTTTCTCGTGGCTTTCCATTTCCATGACTGAAATAGTGGTTTGGCTTTCCGTACCGACTGCACAGAAACGAAGTTTTCCCTTTCTACTTCGGTTTTCCCTGCTTCTTGTTGTCTTGTGCAGTCACCTGTTTCTGCTGCTTACCCTTTGGCCCTTTTGAGGACGTGGGTAAAGCAGTAGCCAAGGCAGCCATCTTATAATCTGTGGTACCAATATTTGCACAAGCCTGGACCATATCTGCTAAGGATGGATCTCCTGGGAGGGCCTCTATCACCTTCCTACAGTCATCATTGGCATTGCTTCTTGCAAGCTGTCCGACCAGTGGCTTTCTCAAATCAGGATTGTCCACCTGCTTCTCCAAAGATGCAGAGTTTTTCAACAAACTGCAAATAAGATTCCTTAGTCCCTTGGACTATAGTGACAAACCTCTGTTTTGGAGCTGCTAACTCTATAGTTTTAATCAGAGCTGCAATCCAGCATATGTGGGTGGAACATGGCCTGAAAATCAGGGTTAGAAAAATTTCCAACCCCTGTCAACAGATCAGCTCCAACCCCATACCTGGCGTCTTGGTGAGACAATTGACTATTAGGTGCAGCTACTTTCATGGCCAGCTGGCTCCAATTGGCTTCAAAGACTTCAAGCTGGACAGGCTGAAATAACATGCACTTGGTAATAACAAGTTGTAAAGGACCCTTATGCAAAGTAGCTACCTATTCTTGGTGCCACAGGAAAGATAACTCTGCAACTGCTCCTACAACCTATGGAATGTACAATTGGGGACACTAACTAATGAGTTTCTATATATGCCAGAATGCCCCCTTCCCTTGATGAGATGTGTCTTGGTTTGAAAGACAAATGTCTGTCAAGGGATGTAAGAACCTTCCTGGAATGAAGACCCCTCTCTCCAAATAACTTCAAAAATTATGGGACTTGCAAGCAAAAATGTAGGAAAAGGAAGAACAGTTCTTTACTACTATATTGTCGTGATTTTAAAGCACTAGCTAAAAGAAAATTACTAGAAAACTTACTTATTTCTTGCTGTGAGATATGGATTAGGAGAAAGGCAAAACAGATTTTAAACTTAAAAGGAATAAAGAAAGTTTATTAACAAAACTACAAGAATAAGGAACTAGAATAAAACTTCCAGAAACTCTTCTTCCTCACCTCCCAACCATTCCTTTGTCTAACTGACAACATAGAGACAAAACTTGGTGGTTAAAACAGTACTAACTATATAATAGTCTTTTCATCAGTCTTTGTAGAGAAAATGAAGTTCTCTTTTGTCATTCTATGGAGAGTTCTTCACAAGGAAACAGGTTTTTCATGGCTTTTTATTCCTCTGATGCCAGCTGCCTGGAAAAACTCTGCCATCAGGCTCTCCCCCCATTTCACAGTACTCTGAGGTGTGTTCATGGGCCATGAACTCAAGGGGTGTTATTTTAAGGATGAGTTATTCAAATGCAAAGGTTCTCTTCATCTGTCTCTGTGATCATCTCTGGGAACAGAGGTTTTCTCATTTTTTCTTGGGGGCCAAGTATCTCTATCAACTCTCACTTTTCTTTCTCTGTTCCAGCATTTAATGAGATCACAACTACTTCACTCTTTGCTCAGCTTCATCAATGGATTACTTTTGCTCAGATCTACACTTTGAAATATTTCCTTCCCCCCAAAATACTTTTTAATGAATTAAAGGAATTTTTCTCAGAACAGTATTGTCTATCTCTATAGCTTTAACAAAATAATATTTCAGCTTATTAAGGCATCTCCTTATTCTCTTTCCATCTGAAGCTTAATTCTTTCACTAACTTTAATAGTTCATGTTGTCTCTCTACATGTTGATAACTTTTGCTTTCTTCTCTCTGGAAAAAGGATTAAATCTGCAGGTCTCATCTAGGTAGTGAAAGAGTTAAAATCTTGCTCAGGTCTTGTGGATGGTCATGTGTTCTCTGCTGGAGCAGCAGCTGGAACTGTCTGCAATGGAGGATTTTCGGTGGCTGCTCTGGGGAAGTGTGGCCAGCATCTCAGCATGCCGCGGGCCAATGGCTTTCCTTCCCCTTACTCAGCAGTCTCTCGTGAAGCAGCAGAAACTGCAGCCGAGCCAGGGACCGGTCTGGCCCTGCAGTGCCGCTGTACAGGGCTCAGCGAGCCCCCGGAGGGCTTAGCCCCTCTGGGAAGGGGATCCTGTCACTTCACAGTTTCCATCCCCCCACCCGGGAGCTGAAGAACTCCGGCTATCCCCTGCTCCCCTCGTGGCCTTGTCCAGCCTGGGGGGAGGGGGCTGAACCAGAGCTCTGTTACCTTTCAGAGCCAGAAACAAAGAGAACAGAAATTCCCAGGCTTAGGTTTTAAAGGGTGGTGTTCCTAGGTTGATCTCACTTTTCAGTGGTCAAAACTACTGTCAATTCTCAGAAATGGCCAGATATTGGCCAGGAGAAAAAAACTCCTATCAGCCTCCAGCAGCCTTAACTTCTGTGGGTGTTTTCTACTTTTTTCTTAAATGCCAATCCATCACATCTCCAACCCTTTAATCTGTGAACACCTATTTAAAAATTTATATTCAACATACAACTTTACTTAAAACAATAAAACCACTAAATTGACAAAAAGGGAGGGAAAAAAATTCACTAACTTCCACCCCTAGAATTTTTACCATTACTGTTATATAAACTTAGGATTAATCATGCTTTGCCTTTAATTAATCCCCATCTCACAGCTTCAGTTCAAAAACCAGACAGAAAACACTATTTTGTAGTAGTTTAGGTTCGCCAGTTTTGTTTCCCAGCCAATGCACCAAATAATGTTGTGGTTTTAAAGCACTAGCTAAAAAAAAAATCACTAGAAAACTTACTTATTTCTTGCTGTGAGATATGGATTAGGAGAAAGGCAAAACAGGTTTAAAACTTAAAAGGAATAAAGAAAGTTTATTAACAAAACTACAAGAATAAGAAACTAGAATAAAACTTCCAGAAACTCTTCTTCCTCACCACCCAAAAATTCCTTTGTCTAACTGACAACATAGAGACAAAACTTGGTGGTTAAAACAGTTCTTCACATGATGTGAGATGTGTCTTGGTTTGAAAGACAAATGTCTGTCAAGGGATGCAAGAACCTTCCTGAAATGGAAAGAAGACCCCTCCCTCCAAATAACTTCAAAAATTATGGGACTTGCAAGCAAAAATGTAGGAAAAGGAAGAACAGTTCTTTACTACTATATATATATATATATATGTAACAGAACAAACAACAAAACAATAACAGGTTTCCCACCCACTAAGTACTATTTTTCCATTTTGGTGTAGTTATGACCTCAACTGGCAGGGCACACTGGCAGCTCTGGCAGGGCAAAGGGTGCAGTAGCTCACTCACAGGCAGAAGAGGGCACTCCGATGGAAGCTCAGAATTTCCCCAGGGGGTAATGGTAGCTCAGATGAAAGGAAGGAAGGAGGTGATTCCACTGAGCACTCACGGGAGTGGCAACCAATCTTGGCACTGCCAAGAGCAGCAGGTACAAGTTGGGGAAGGTAGGCAGGGCTTGATTGTGGTTCTGAGCTAGTGAGCAGAAAGAGATCTGGCAGAGACTGCCCGGACTCCAGGCGGCACACCACGCGACGGCTTTGGATTCCCGAGCAGAAGGGAAGAAGGACCCACCTCCCAGCCAAGTCTCGGGTCAACTCTACCACCTCTTGCAGCATTACTCCACAATTCCCAAAAAAAAACCAAATTGGGAGACCCCACCCCCCATTCAAAACTCCCCAACCCCAAAATGACTCGATTGGAATGCCAGATCCATTGGCCACTTCCTCATGGGTCTTAATTGCTGACTAGTCACCCAGAAAAGCCACTGCCTCCCCCTTCTGGCATCTCCCTGCTAACAATGGGAAAAAATTCACTGAGAAACCAAAATCCACTACATTATCCAGACCAAGTTTTTCCCCATATTAACATGTTATATTGAACACAGACTTTTAAACTATATACATACATGCATTATTCTAATTATATACATATATGCACCGAGATACAAATACAGATGCATTATTATGAACAGTTCACCCCAAAATAAGGTCCCCTTGAAGTATACATTGTATTTCTCCATCCTTCTGCATTACTCACCAGGTGCAACCTGGTCTTTGAGCAAAAACATCCCATGAATGGGTTTGCCTTTGCTTGTGGCAAGGTTAATCAAAATTGTTTTCCCTAGCATAACTCTCAGGTGTACTTCAGGGACCTTATCTCCATCTACAGTGTGAAGGGACTCTGATTGGGCAGGGCCAGTTCAATTGACGGAGTCTCTAGTGTTGACTGGTCACATAGCCTTTACTAGATGCTGATCCCAGTGCTTGAAAGTTCCTCCACGCAACACATTCAGAGTGGTTTTCAACAGTCCATTACACCGTTCAACCTTCTCGGTGGCTGGTGCATGGTATGGGATATGATACTGATGCCTTAACGAACCTAGAAATGAAATAACACACACTTTCGAGATAATATTAGTATTGGAGGTTGATCATTATTGGAGGCCGCCAGGCATAGATATGGAAAATGTCCAGAAAAGCCCACCCCTCCATGGGGTGAATACAGTTTTATAAATTTAGTAAATTAGCATAATTGACAAAAAGAACCAATTAGATACATAAGAGGTGATGCAATTTCCCCCCAGTTCAAGCCCCTTCTAAATCCTCTCCCCTCAGATGGAAACTGAACTTTGTTTATGAAAATGTGTCTCAAAGAGCTGTTTTTCTGCCTTGATTCCCAGAAAGAACCAAGATAGGATAGGGGCTTTGGAATATGTTTTGTTTTTCTGCCTATCAGGGCAGGGAAAAGTACTGGGAAAACTAGTTACGAATGCAATAATAGGCTACAGAGCTCCAAATATATGTGAAGAATACAGAGAATATATAAAAGAAAAAGGGCAAAAATCATTAGGCATCAATACACCCACTCAATGCCATGCTCTTTAGCCCAGATGGTAACTAAGCTATTCTTGAAATTAGTTCCATTATCTGACTCAGTTTGCTCTGGGTTGCCATGTCAACAGAGGACTTGTTTTTCCAGGCCTGGGATTGTTTTCCAGGCAGTAAAATGAGGCACCAGGTGTGTCTCCAGCCATCGTGTGGTTGCTTCCACCATGGTAAGCACATAATGTTTGCCTTGGCGGGTTTGCAGCAGTGAGATGTAATCAGCCTGCCAGGCTTCTCCATACCTATACTTATTTTACCGCCCACCATACCACAGAGGCTTAATTCTCTTAGCCTGCTTAATGGCAGCACATCTCACACTCGTGGATAACCTAGGAGATCGTATCCATGGTTAAATCCACCCCTTGGTCTCGTGCCCACTTATAGGTGTTATCTCTGACCTGATGACCTGAGGCATCATGGGCCCATGGAGCTAGGAACAACTCTCCCTTGTGCTGCCAGTCCAGATCTACCTGTGACACTTTGACTTGGGCAGCCCGGTCTGCCTGTTTGCTGTTATGCTGTTCCTCGTTGTCTTAACTCTTAGGCATGTGTGCATCTACATGGTGGAATCTCACAATCAGCTTCTCTACCTGTGCAGTGATGTCTTGCCACATTTCAGAAGCCCAGATAGGTTTCTTTTTACATTGCCAATTAGCCTTCTTCCATCTGTCTAGCCATCCCCACAGAGCATTGGCTACCATCTACAAGTCAGTGTAGAGGTAGAGCTTTGGCCACTTCTCTTGTTCAGCAATGTCCAGGCCCAACTGGACAGCTTTGAGCTCCACAAATTGACTTGATCCACCTTCTCCTTCGATAGCTTCTGCAACTTGTCGTGTGGGATTCCATATGGCTGCTTTCCATTTTCAGTTTGTCCCTATAATGCGACAGGAACCATCAGTGAAAAGAGCATAGCATGTTTCTTCTGCTGGCAGTTGATTGTAAGGTGGAGCTTCCTCAGCACACGTCACCTATTCCCGTTCCTTTTCATCTGTCAGATCTGTTCTCACCTTCAGACCAATTTGTGATTATTCCCAAGATCCCAGGGCGATTTGGGTTTCCAATACAGGTGCGCTGTGTAATCAAGACAATCCACTTACTCCATGTAGCATCAGTGGCATGATGTGGCAGTGTGCCTCAGGGGAGACAAAGAGTTAACATTGTCCCACCCCAAACCCCTTGTGAAGGGCGGCCCAGGTGTTCTGATTGGGTTTGAGTCCCTGGGGGGGTTCTCCCTTGGTGTGTTTCTACTGGTCCCTGACCCTGAACTCCACCCTCAAAGGTGGAGACCCTCGGGGGTTCTGTCCCTCAAAAACCCCTGCTGTGCCTCTGTTCAGAGCTCTCTGTTCTGGACCTGAGTTTGTTCTCATGCTGAATAAATGGTTTCATGAATGAGAGCCCGTCTCGGTTGGTGTTTCATGCTGGTCCCCAGAATCCTGCGGCTTCCCTGGACGAGATCCTGAGGTTGCTGACTGCAACATATGATATGTGGAGGGAACTTTTCCTTTGAACATCCACCCCAGCACCAGTAGTTGGAGTGCCAGGAAAACTTGTGCTTCTGTGCTATTCACCTCTGAGGTGGCTTGAAGTCCTTCATAAGCTGCTAGGATCTCCTTCTCTGTTGGGATGTAGTTGACTTCAGAATCTCTGTAGCCTTGACTCCAGAATCCAAGTGGTCAGCCTTGAATTTCACCAGGCACCTTCTGCCAGAGGCTCCAGGAAAGACCATTGTTTTTGTCTGCAGAGTAAAGCACATTCTTCACCTCTGGTCCTGTCCTGACTAGGCTAAGGGCTACCACGTGAGCAATCTCGTGCTTGGTCTGGGCAAAGGCTTGTTGCTGTTCTGGGCCCCAGTGGAAATTATTCTTGTGGGTAACCAGGTAAAGAGGGCTCACAATCTGGCTGTACTCAGGAATGTGCATCCTCCAGAAACCTATGGAATCTAGGAAAGCTTGCATTTTCTTCTTGCTGGTGGGTGGAGACATTGCTGTGATTTTGTTGATGACTTCAGTGGGTATCTGACATCTTCTGTCTTGGCACTTCACTCCCAGGAGCTGGATCTCAGGCAGATCCCTCGACTTTACTCTTTTAGATGGCGAAGCTGTCTTCAAGGAGAATCTGGATGATTTTCATTCCTTTCTCAAAGACTTCTGCTTCTGTGTTCCCCCACACGATGATGTCATCAATGTATTGCAGATGTTCTGGAGCCTCACCCTTCTCTAGTGCTGCCTGGATCAGTCCATGGCAGATGGTGGGACTGTGCTTCCACCCCTGGGGCAGTTGATTCCAGGTGTACTGCACACCCCTCCAGGTGAAGACAAACTGTGGCCTACACTCTGCTACTAAAGGGATGGAGAAGAATGCATTAACAATGTCAGTAGTGGTGTACCACTTCACTACCTTGGACTCTAGTTCATACTGAAGCTCCAGTATGTCTGTCACAGCGGGACTCAGCACTGGGGTAACTTCATTCAAGGCACGATAGTCCACAGTCAATCTCCATTCTCTGTCAGACTTGCACACAGCCCAGATGGGGCTGTTAAAGGGCAAGTGGATCTTGCTAAACACTCCTTGGCTCTCTAGCTCACGGATCATCTTGTGAATGTGGATCATGGCATCTTGATTCATTCGGTACTGCTGGCGATGCGCTGTCAAGGTGGCAATTGGTACTTGCTGTTCCTTTACCTTCAAGAGTCCTACCACAGAAGGATTTTCTGACCGTCCAGGCAAGATGTTCAGTTGCTTAATTCCTTCAGTGTCCACAGCAGCAATTCCAAAAATCCGTCGATGTCCCTTTGGGTCTTTGAAGTATCCATTCCTGAGGTAGTCAATGCCCAGGATACATGGGGCATCTGGGACAGTTAAAATGGATGTTTCTTCCAGTCCTTCCTGGTCAAGCTCACTTCAGCTTTTAACACCATTAGCTCTTGAGAACCCCCTGTCATCCCAGAAATGGAGACTGTTTCTGACCCCACATGTCCTGATGGCATTAATGTGCATTGTGTGCCAGTGTCAAACAAAACCTTGTGTTCTTGTTGTTCTGATGTGCCAGGCCATCAGATCCACACAGTCCAGTAGACATGGTTGTTCCATGCATCTACCTGGCTAGAGGCAGGGCCCCCTCTAACATTGGTCTTGTGAATACATATGGGAGGATGTATACAACCTTCCAGTGGGTAGGATCCTTGCCCACAGGAACCTGGCACTGCACTCACTCTCACTGACTTCCCTTTTCCTTTCTCCTTCGTTTCTTGTACTTGGGCTGCCAGGACACGGGTAAGTTTCCTGTCCCACTGTCTCATGTCTTCTCCATGGTCAAGTAGGAAGTACCACAAGTCAGTCCATGGGGTGTATCCTCTCTCTGGCTGGGGTATGTCTGGCTCTGACTTTGGGGGCTCTGGTTGGCTCGCACCAGTGCCACATGGAAACTGTTCTCCCTAATCTCCTCTCTGAGTTTTTTCTGTTCATCTTTGAGACTCTCAACCAATGTCTCTACAGCAGAGATATGGGTCTGCATTGGGCCGTGAACCATGCTGTCATACATCCTGAGTTTGCTTGCTATAGAGCCCACTGTCTCGATTGTCTTCAAAATTAATTTTCGCCATGAAACTGGAGTATTCAGATGGCCTCTGGTGTCCAAGACTACACCACATTTGCGATGTGCACATGACCTTGTAGGTGTTGCTATTGGGTTGACCATCCCTTCCAAAAAGTACCTCCAACAGTGCTATTTCTCTCAGGTGTAGTATCCCTTCCTCTATGGTCTTCCAGGACTTGTTATGATGGTGCTCCTACAGTCTCTCTCTGTAAACAATCCTCTCTCACACTTGTTAGAAGCCTCTCCCAGAAAGAAAAGGGTCCTGACTCCCTTGTGAATGCCTGCTCAATACCCGCATCCTGGGCCAAGGATCCCAAAAACCTTGCTTCAGTACCATCAAGTTGCACGCCTTCACCGATAAGGTCTCAAACTTAGATCAACCAGGCCAAAATGGTTTTGTCCCCACATTTTGTAATGAATGTCTTTCCACAGACTGTGGAGATTGTCAAACGACAGGGACTCGGTAATGATCTTGGACTCTGGTTCCTCTGTTGGTTGTAAGGTACCTCATTTTCATAAACCAGACATACCGATTTGGCTTTATATTTCCTCCTTTGCACAGGGATGACTGCTGCTGCCTGTGGCTACCCTTCTGGTTTGGCTGGAGCCTGAACAGTTGTAACGTCTGCTGGTTCTACTGCTGCGCTATCCACCTTTCCCTCTGACTTCAGGTGGTGCTGTTGGGCAGTGTCCCCAGCCCCTGTGTCAGATTTCTGGACAGCATCCCTAGTCTCTGGGGCAGATCTTAGGCTAGCTACCCAAGGCAACCTCATCCTGTATTTAAATGCTGAATGTACCGTATTGAATAAACTTAGCAGCAACACCATCAAGAGTACTGTACCTTTAGCATCCAGAGGGAATTTAAACCCTTCAAAAGCTGTTGTGGTAGACCTGAAGAAGTGGGTGAAGGGTTGGGAGAAAACACTCCCCTGTGTTCCTCAACCAAAATAAGTACCATTTTAAGTGAAACCCCAAGGTTTAGGGGGATTTAGGCTGTGATAGTTATATAGCCATGTGCACACATTCCAAAAGAGGTTTACAAGCATTGAATTCCTCACCCAATTGACCCATTCTACAAACTTGATAACAGTCCCAATGGCCTTAGATGTAGGGCCCATGTTTAGATATTTACCTTCAAATGGAAAACAATCATGATCATATGCCAACTGAACTAGCGTCAGCTGGACTAAATGGTGATGCCTAATGAGATTTCTATATCCAATACACAAATGGGTTACACAAGAACTGTTATTTTTGTTTCACCCTTTCCTCTTTAGCTGCACATTGGGTGCCAGTTATTGTCTTGGTTTAAAAGACAAATGTCTGCCAAGGGATGCAAGACCCCTCCCTCCAAATTATTATAACTTTGAAAATTACAGGGATTCCAAGCAAAAATGTAAGAAAGGAATAACAGCTTGTTACTAAAATATCTATATTTAGAACAGAACAGAACAAACAACAAAACAATAACAGAATTTTCCCACCAACTAAATACTGTTTTTCCCCTTTTGGTGTAGTTATGACCACAGCTGGCAGGGCACACTGGCAGCTCTGGCAGGGCAAAGGGTGCAGTAGCTCACTCACAGGCAGAAGAGGGCACTCTGATGGAAGCTCAGAATTTCCCCAGGGGGTAATGGTAGCTCAGATGAAAGGAAGGAAGGAGGTGATTCCACTGAGCACTCACGGGAGTGGCAACCAATCTTGGCACTGCCAAGAGCAGCAGGTACAAGTTGGGGAAGGTAGGCAGGGCTTGATTGTGGTTCTGAGCTAGTGAGCAGAAAGAGATCTGGCAGAGACTGCCCGGACTCCAGGCGGCACACCACGCGACGGCTTTGGATTCCCGAGCAGAAGGGAAGAAGGACCCACCTCCCAGCCAAGTCTCGGGTCAACTCTACCACCTCTTGCAGCATTACTCCACAATTCCCAAAAAAAACCAAATTGGGAGACCCCACCCCCCATTCAAAATTTCCCAACCCCAAAATGACTCCATTGGAATGCCAGATCCATTGGCCACTTCCTCATGGGTCTTAATTGCTGACTAGTCACCCAGAAAAGCCACTGCCTCCCCCTTTTGGCATCTCCTTGTTAAGAATGGGAAGAAATTCACCGAGAAATGTAAACTCACTACAAGATGAAATATATTATGTAAATTAAATTCACAAGTAATCTTTTTTGATAATTCCATGCAGTTCCACATTCCACCTGAGACAGCATGGAAAGCTCAGTTTTGCCTGCTAATGAGCAAGCCATTGGAAGAAATCAGAAAACATTCCAGGTGCTGTTTCAAGTGCAGTGATTCTACTGGTATGGGCTTCAGAAAAAACAGGTAAAAGTGACTCCAAGTAAGATAAAATTGAAACCAGGAGCTAAACCAGTAAAAGTGAACTCATATCCTATAAAAGTAGAATCATAAAAAGGTTTTGAACCATCACTGGATCTCTCAAAGCCAACTGGCAAAAAACAAGCTATGCTTAATGGAACAGGGAGATGCAAAGGCTCTTGCTCTTCAGCAGGTAGCAAAGTAGCTGGATTTAAAGTTGATGTCACACGTGAGAAATGTCACTCACTTTTAAAAATTTCAAAGGTTTATTAAATCTTAACAAAATACAACAAAGGACTGAATAGAGAAAAATTACAGTGCTGGGAGTCTCTGTGACTAGCAGCCATGTGCTCATCTACAAAATGGTTGGTCCGCCTTTTATACCCCTGGGGGTTGCATTAGGCATCCCTGGCCCCGCCCAGAGTCTGCCAGTCAATTCATCTTCACCGTTCATTGGTGGAGACTACTTTCTTGCAACTTGATTGGAGGTCAGGTGTTGTCATGCTTCACCCCCCTAGCAACAAGCTTTTTCCATTACATGCCTTCTCTCCACATGTCCCGGACAGCTTAGGCTGTTCAGTTACAACAATACAGAGGGGAGAACAGAAGACATTTAAACAACAAGCCACAATAACATAACTATAAATCAATAAAGCTTCTCTTAACATACACTATTCATCCCTTAATTGTGAGAGCAAATCATCCCATTGCTTATCTATAACACACACATGGCTACAACACGGCCATCTGCATACCATACAGCAGGTATATGCAAGTTGACCAGATTTAAGGGATAAACCTTTACAGAATCTGGATAAAGAACTCTACACTGATGGCAGTAGCTTTGTGCAAAATGGAGTAAGAAGGGCAGGATATGCAATAGTGACATTAGGGGAAGAAATAGAAGTGAAACCTTTGACTCTGAATACCTTGGCCCAAAAGGCCAAGATAATTGCACTCACTAGAGCCCTTGAGATGGGAAAAGAGCAGAGGATTGATATATTTACTGATTCAAAATATGCCTTTGGGGTAGTACATGTGCATGGAGTCATATGGAAAGAATGAAGACTATTGAATTCTTAGGAAAGTGATATAAAATACAGGCAGGAAATTTTGAAGCTTCTGCAGGCAGTACTGGAACCTAAAGAAGTGGCTATAATGCACATCAAAAAGGACAGAGCAAAGTGATTCCAGGAAATAGAATAGCAGACTTAGTGGAAAAAAAGGCAGTGAATCAAAAGCAAATAATTGGAGTTTTAATACCTGAAAAAAGAATGGAGATGAAGCCCCCTGAATATTCAGAAAAGGAAATTTAATTAGTGGGACTAAAGTGCACCAAAAATACAGAAGGATGGTGGGTCACTGTCGGGCCATAGATAACGAGGGATGGGACCACTGAGGTTATAAGATGATTTATTGCCCCAATAAGTCAGATAAGACATCAGTCTCAAAGGCGTGAGATTGGGAGAGAAGCAACAAGTCAGCCATAGCTCAAAAGTGGTCATGAGTCTATCTGTTACATAACAATATATAACATTTTGGTCCAGTGGACAGTTGACACTGAGTTTGTTTCTACTTAATAACCTATCACCCTTGCTAATTTCTGTCGCATTGCATCTGCTTTTCACCCAATAGACTGTTAGCTCACATACACACGTTTCTTATTTACTTAAGGCATATTCTTACTTGCAACTATAGGAACATAAGTTTATAATTTTTCTGCTTAATGTCTATGTACCGTTATCATTACATTAAACCAAGCTCTTTCCAAGGCTGTAGATTAAACCCTTCAGTGTCTGTGGAAGTTTCTATTTTTTCATTTCCCACAGGTCACTCCAAACCAACAGATTTTAACTAATGCTAAAATGATGGAAGCACTGCTCAAGAAGTTATATGAAGAGACCCATATGGGAGCAGATGCTATGATAAGTAGTATCAGAAGACATGCTGTAGGATCAAAAGTACAATTCCCTGGGGATATAATGACAAGATGTCCTGTGTACTGTGTAAATAATTCTAAAGTCCAAAGAAAACTCCCTGTGAAAGAAGTAAAAAGGAATAGCTCTTGGGGAGTATTGGCACATAGTTACTGAGTTACCAAAAACATTATAAATAACACTATAAATGTTAACATTATTAAATTACAATATTATAAATATCTCTTTGTTTTAGTGAATACCTTCACAGGATGGCCAGAGGCTTTCCCATATTATATCAATTGAGCTGGGGAAGTTGTTAGTCATACTAAAGGAAATAATCCCTAGGTTTGGGATCCCCAAAGGCCTATCCTTAGATAATTGACCTCACTTTGTTTCAGAGGTAGTTCAGGGAGTATCAAAATTTATCCAAATGAAATGGGATTCACACATTCCTTAGACACTGCAATCAAGTGGGAAGATACAATGAATCAGTCTCAAAGCAAATCACAAAATTATGTCAGGAAACAGCTTAAATGGGTAGAGGTTTTACCTTTGTTGATGAAAATTAGGATAACTCCATGGGTTAGGGAGGAGTAAGTCCATTTGTAGTATTTAATGGAAAACTATCCTGTTAGTGATATGGGAAATCAAACTGTTCAAATGCACTTAAAAGGGGAGAAATTGATGAGAAATTATTTCTTGTATCTTTCTTGGGTATTATCCTCCCCACACAGGTATTAACCAGTGAACTTTGCTTCCTCTGGACTCTCTGGTACATGATTTCAAACCTGGAGACTCAGTCTATATTTCAACTTGGAAGGATGAACCATTAAAAGAAAAGTGGAAAGGACCCCGTTTGCTACTCTTAACTACCTACACAGCAGTAAAGGTAGAACAAATTAACTATTGGATTTACTGTTCCAGAGTAAAGAAAGCTTCTTTGGATCATATCGGGGTTTTGTGAGAGAGACTGGACCACTTAAAGACATTTTAAAGTATGATTTATTAATCTTCTTCTACAGTCTCATGAAGTCATGAGAGCATCTTCACCATGTTCACTAGATGTTCGTGGTCAGAGGTCACAAGACTATGAGTTACAGGGTCTCGTAAAGGTTAACTAACCAATAAACTAATGCCACAAAAGAATGTTTCTACTTTCACGCTAATAACGAATTATTTTGTTTTATATGTCTTTGCCGCAGTGCGGACATACTTAACCAGTCATATAATGACACACAAGACTACTTGTTATACCTTAAGTATCTTATTACCTTTATAACTACTAATATATCTTAACCTTAAAATTTCCTACAACCTAACTTGTCACTCTATTGGGAACAGCGAGAAGCATGACACGGACTCTCTTGGGAGTCAAACCGGAGAGCGAGGTTTATTACCTCAGATCTTCTTTTATAGACCGATACGCGAAAGTACAGAAATTCTTATTGGTTAGTGAACTAACACATTACCATCATTGGTCAGTGGGGTACACCACCCCTCGACCTTCTCTTGCAAGAAAACAAGAAACTGACAAACAGCACCTGCAAGGCTGTCTTCTATCTCTGAGGATTGTTTAAATTCCTCCTTATGATTTCCCAGGCCACTTTCTCAGGTGAGACTGAGAAAGTTATGCGTCCTGCTTTTCCACAGGCACTGTGCTCCCTGCTTTTTCTTATATTTAGCATCCATACTAACTTAATGTCTTTTTATTTAAACTCACATTCTTGCTTATGATTCTAAATCTGGAAGCCTTCTCCAAGGTCTCAGATCAAACCCTGTGTCCATGTCTATGTCTGAACTTGCATTTACAAGATTTTGAGTTTTCTGTGCTTGGAATTCCCACAGGATCACAGTGGACATCAACACCATTGGGGCCCTGAAAAACAAAACTACACAGAGAACCTTAAGTAATTGCACCTGGGAATCTGAATCCCCTTGAATTAGACTGTCCTTAAGGACTATTGTTATTGCTTTAGTATATTAGCGATATTGTTACCTATAGTTATAGTGGTAATCTATAAAAATATTAATTTGCTTAAGCCTGGAAATAATAAAAACAAATACTATAAGGAAAGTAAAAGTATTACATGAAGTACAAAAGGATAACGCATCCTTAGGTATTTCTGAAGTATGGGAGTGGCTTACATTTTGGTTACCAGACTTGGGGAATTGGTTTATGAGAATAATAGGACTAATTGCCATAGTGGTACTATCTGCTGATGAAGTCAAAGAGGAATTTTACTTAAACTTTGTGCTAGCCTTTAGTCATTAACATAGTAAAATACCTGTCTATAGCCTGTAATTGCCCCTTACTCACATAAACTACTTCACAGATTACCATAGAACATGCTTGGTAAAATACTTGTGTACTGTATCTTTAAATGGAGATCAAGGAAGATACAGGCAACGACTATAGCTTTAAATTGTGGGTATAGGAAAAATGTTAATCTTTCACTGTTTGTAGTGTATAAAAGAGGATCGTTGGCATACTGAGGGTGTGCTAGCTTTGTGGATTCATCACTGTAGTGGCTTAGATTTGTCAATTTCGTTTTCTCAGCTAATGCACCAAATAAATGTCGTGGTTTTAAAGCAGTAACTAAAAAATTACTAGAAAACTTACTTATTTCTCGCTGTGAGATATGGATTAGAACAAGAGCAAAACAGGCTTAAAACTTAAAAGGAATAAAGAAAGTTTATTAACAAAACTACAAGAATAAAAACACCAGAATAAACCTCCAGAAAACCTTTTTATCCCCCACTACCCACCATTCCCTTGTTCACATGACAATATAGAGACAAAAAACTTTGGAACTTTGGTGTTTAAAACAGTCCCAATTCCTGCTAGAGTCTTTTCATCAGCATTTGTAGAGAAACAGAAGTCTTCTTCTGCTAATGTATGGAGTTTCTCACAAGAAAACTATTTCTGTTATAGCTTTCTATTTCTCTGATGCCAGCTGCCCGGAAATTCTGCCATCAGTTCACTCCTCTCATTTCACATCACTCTGTGGTGTGTATGGGTCAATGAGTCTAGGGATGTCATTTTTAAGGATGAGTTATTTAAAGGCAAAAGTTCTCTTCATCTGTCTCTGTGAGCTTCTCTGGAAACAGTTTTCTCATTGCCCCTCAAGGCCTCAAATCTTCGCTTTACTCTGTTCCAGCACCTCACTGTATCACAATTATTCTACCTTTTGCTCAAAATCCACACTTTGAACACTCCATTCCTCCCAATATACTCTGTCATGAATTAAAGGAGTTTTTTCAGGACACTATTGTCCATCTCTATAGCTTTAACAGAAAAATATTTCAGCTTGTTAAGCATCTCCTTATTCTCTCTTCCCCATCTAGAACTTAACTCTTTTCTTCACTGTCTTTGATGATTTTATGATGTCTTCTTCATGTTGATTGTCTCTCTGTCTCTCTGGGAAAAAGGAGTTGTATTTGTCTTGGTTTAGGGCAAATTTGGGAGAAAACTTCCAATGGGGCTCCCGCCAGGAAGCAAACCCACGTGGCCCTTTTCTCTCACCCCCCAACCGGTTTGGGAAGAGATTTCTCTGAGAGAAATGGAAAAAACTTGTTTATTTCACAGGCACAGCACTACCCAGCACAAGAATGAACGATATCAAATTACAAAACTTCTCACCGTTTTGAAGAGATGACAAAATTCAGAGGGTCTCTTTCTTGTGGGTGTTCGCTCTGTTATCATTCTCTTTGGCGCTGGAAAATGCTGCTGCCCAGGCTGGGTTCTCGGTAGTCCACGGGTGTAAGCTCCTAGTGCTCCCCTGAGTCTCCAGTCTAGAGCAGGTTTGATTCATTTCAGAAAAAGGGAAAGAAAACAGTCTAGGAAGACCTCTCTGCTCCTGCTAGTTGGAAAGCCATGGCGATCTGTCTCTTGTTGTCTGTCTGTGCTGTAGTCAAAACTCCCGATGCGGGGGGAGCAAGTACAGTCTCTGATAACAGACTCTGTGCTTCTTTTCCACTCACTTTTACTCTTAGATGAAATTTTAAGAATACAAAACTGGTGTCTGGGTTAGGTGGACGAATGGGGATACAATTTAACATCATAATCAACTCAGGACATTCTACCCTTTATCTCCATATCGTCGACTTACTGCCAAAACTAACATTCTTACTCTGCACACATTTACATACATAAAAACTTTCCTTCTGTTTCACTCAAAAAATACAAGCAATATATCTATCATGCCTCTGTCACGCCTCACACCAAGCTACTGAATTCAGACCTTCACGCTGGAGAGCTGCAGGATTTCCCACTCTTTCATTTTACTCACTCAAAACACCATCTTTCACTTGCTCATACTTTCAACACTTACACATTTCCTTCTATTTCATGCTTGCGTGGTTTAATGTATAGACAATGGCAGTAATTTTTTACCTAATGATCAGTTCTCTTTGAGGTAAACATCATGTTGTTCTATCTTTCTGCATTATCCACCATGTACAACTTGGTCTTTGAGCAAAGACAACCCCACAAATGGGTTTGTCTGTGCTTGAGGTAGAATTGACTCAAACTGTCTTCTCTAGCAGACCTCTGACATGTACCACTGGGACTTTGTCTCCATCTATTACATGTAAAGACTTAGACTGGGCAGGGCCTGCTCGGTTGGTGGAACCTCTGGTGTTGACTAACGAGGTGGCTTTTGCTAGATGTTGCACCCAGTTTTAAAAAGATCCTCCACCCAGTGCCTTTAAGGTGGTTTTTAACAGTCCATTGTACCTCTCCGCTTTTCCAGCTGTTGGTGCATGATAAGGGATATGGTACACCCACTCAATGCCATGTTCCCTAGCCCAGCTGTTTATAAGGCTGTTTTTGAAATGAGTCTCACTGTCTGACTCAATCTTCTCAGGGGTGCCATGCCTCCAAAGGACCTGCTTTTCAAGTCCCAGGATGGTGTTACGCGTTGTAGCATGAGGCACAGGGTAGGTTTCCAACCATCCTGTGGTGGCTTCTACTATTATGAGCACGTACCGCTTGCCTTGGCGGGTTTGGGGAAGTGTGATGTAGTCAATCTGCCAGGCCTCCTCATACTTGTATTTGGACTACCGCTCACCGTACTAGAGGGGCTTCAACTGCTTGGCCTGCTTGATCGCAGCACACGTTTCACAGTCATGAATAACTTGAGAAATGCTGTCCATGGTTAAATTCACCCCTCGGTCTCGTGCTCACTTATAGGTGGCATCTCTACTCTGATGACCTGAGGCATCATGAGCTCATCGGGCTAGGAACAACTCTCCTTTACGTTCTCAATCCAAATTTATTTTTGACACTTGTATCTTTGCAGCTTGATTTACCTGCTTATTATTTTGGTGTTCTTCATTAGCTCTACTCTTGGGGACATGGGCATCTACGTGGTGGACTTTCACTGGTAGTCTCCCTACCCTGGTAGCAATATCTTTCTACTTTTTAGCAGCTCAAATTGTTTTTTCTCCACGTTGCCAATTAGCCTCTTTCTACTTTTCTAACCATCCCCACAGAGCATTGGCTACTATTCATGAATCTGTGTAGAGGTAGAGCTTTGACCACCTCTCTCTTTCAGCAGTATCTAAAGCCAGTTGAACAGCTTGGAGTTTCGCAAGTTGACTTGATCCACTTTCTCTTTCAGTGGCTTCTGCGACCTGTCGTGTGGGGCTCCATACGGCTGCTTTCCACTTTTGATTCATCTCTACGATGTGACAGGAATTATCAGTGAAAAGAGCGTAGCGTGTTTTTTCTGCTGGCAGCTGGTTATATGGTGGAGCTTCTTCAGCCCTTGTCACTTCTTGTTCTTCATCTGTGAGACCAAAATTTTCACTTTCACGCTAGTTTGTAATTATTTCCAAAATCTCAGGGCGATTCAGTTTACTAATACGGGTGCGCTGCGTGATAAGAGCAATCCACTTGCTTCATGTGGTACTGGTTGCATGATGGGTGGAAGGAACCTTTCCTTTGAACATCCATCCTAGCACCGGTAGTCGGGGTGCCAGGAGGAGTTGTGCTTCAGTGCCAATCACCTCTGAGGCAGCTTGGACTCTTTCATAGGCTGCTAAAATTTCTTTTTCTGTTGGGGTGTAATGGGCTTCAGATCCTCTGTAGCTTTGACTCCAAAATCTTAATGGTCGGCTTCGAGTCTTACCAGACACTTTCTGCCCAGGGCTCCAGGACAGACTATGGCTCCCGGCTGCAGAGTAGAACACGTTCTTCACATCTGGTCTTGTTCTGACTGGGTCAAGGGCTACTGCATGAGCAATCTCTTGCTTGATTTGAGCAAAGGCTTGTTGCTGCTTAGGGCCTCAATGGAAATTATTTTTCTTCCGAGTGACCAGGTAAAGAGGGTTCACAATCTGACTGTATTCAGGAATATGCATTCTCCAAAACCCTATGGCACTTAAGAAAGCTTGTGTTTGTTTTTTATTAGTTGGTGGAGACATTGCTGTGATCTTGTTGATGACATCAGTAGGAATCTGACGCCGTCTATCTTGCCACTTTACCCCCAGGAACTGAATTTCACAAGCTGGTCTCTTAACTTTGGTTTTTTTGATGGCAAAACCAGCTTTCAGGAGGATCTGGATGATTTTCTCTCCTTTCGCAAACATTTCTGCTGCTGTGTTCTCCCACACAATAATGTCATCTTTGTACTGTAGATGTTCTGGAGCCTCACCTTTTTCTAGGGCAGCCTGGATCAGTTCATGGCAGATGGTGGGGCTGTGCTTCCACCCCTGGGGCGGTCGGTTCCAGGTGTATTGCACTCCCCTCCAGGTGAAGGCAAAGTGAGGGCTGCATTCTGCTGCCAGGGGAATGTAGAAAAATGCATTGGCAATGTCAATAGTGGCATACCACTTCGCTGCCTTGGACTCTAGCTCGTACTGGAGCTTCAGCATATCCGGCACAGCAGCGCTCAGCGGTGGAGTCACTTCATTCAATGCACAATAGTCCACAGTCAATCTCCATTCTCCTTCAGATTTACGCACAGGCCAGATGGGGCTGTTGAAGGGTGAGTGGGTTTTGCTGACCACTCTTTGGCTCTCCAGCTCTCGGATCATCTTATGGATGGGGATCACAGCATCTCGAGTTGTTCTATATTGTCGGCGGTGCACCGTTGAGATGGTAATTGGTACTTGCTCTTCTTTCACTTTCAGAAGTCTTACTGTAGATGGATTTTCGGACAGTCCAGGCAAGGTGTTCAGTTGCTGGACACCCTCTGTCTCCACAGCTGCTATTCTAAATGCTCACTTGAATCTTTTTGGGTCTTTGAAATACCTACTTCGGAGGTAGTCTATGCCCAAAATGCATGGGGTCTCTGGGCCTGTCACAATAGGGTGTTTCTTCTACTCATTTCCAGTCAGGTTTACATCTGCTTCTACCAAGGTAAAATCCTGCGATCCCCCTGTCACGCCAGCAATAGAAACAGATTCTGCCCCCACGTCTTGATGGGATTAGCGTGCACTGTGCACCAGTGTCAACTAAGGCCTCATATTTTTGTGGTTCTGATGTGCCAGGCTAACGAATCCACACAGTCCAAAAACCACGATTTTCTCTAGCCTCTACCTGGCTAGAGGAAGGGCCCCTCTAAGCCTGGTTATCCTTCTTTCCTTTGGTATATGTCTTGGATGTTCCTTCAAGGGGATCGGACATGTCATCATCATCATACCTGGCTGTTTGGCTACGGGCAACTGGAGTTGTTTTCCTTTTGGTGGAACTTCCTTTGTGACTCTTCTCTTCTTTCAATTTACGCACTCCTTGTGCCAGAGCTGCAGTACATTTCCCATCCCATCTCCTCATGTTTTCTCCGCAATCACGCAGGAAGAACCACAGCTCAGTTCATGGGGTATACCTTCTCTCCTGATCTGGGGAACGTCTGCGTTGAGTGCCAGGACCTCTCATCTGTACTGCTGAGATTTGGAGAAGGTCTTCTTTAATCTTATCTCTAAGTTTTTTGTGATTCTCCTCTATCTTATCTTCTAATTTTTGCAGACGTGTTTCCACAGCTGCGATTCTTGCATGTGTGGGGCCATTCACGGCATCTGTGTATGCTCGAAGCTTCTTCGCCATATTCAGCATGGTCTCCTCCCTTTCATCCCGTTTCATCATTGCTAAAGCAGATGCATATTCTTGTGGCTCAAGTCATACCAATTTTCGCCACATCACGGATGTACATGGCACCAAGTCTGATTTTTTAGTTGATATGTCATCTGAAAAGACAATTTCTGCCTCTGCCATTTCTCTTAGGTGTTGGATCTCTTGTTCGATGGTTTTCTACTGTGTTTGCTACATGTAGAGATCATCTACACACAGATATCTTTGGGCTACACTTTCCAGGACCCATGCCCAGAGACTGTGAGGGTTCGCCCCCCTCATCATCCCCTGGTCGATAACCGGATCGTGTGACAGGGATCCCAGATGCTTTGCTTCAGTGCCATCCAGAACTGTAGCTTCACCTGCGGCGTCCCACAGACGGACTAACTAACTAATTATAGATTCATCAGGTCGTTGAGTGTAGTCCTTCCTCAGGCCACGAAGATCTTTCAGGGTAAAGGACTCAATATTAGCCTCTGATCTTGTGCCAGTTGCTTTGATTCTTGGTGTTATGTCAGGAGGCGTTGAGGGTCCTTCTCCTGCATCATCATCATCATTATCCACTGATCGATCAGTTTTGTCTGTGCACTTTCCACTTCTCGTGCTAGTAGCAATGTCGTTCTAATTGGGAACGGCAGGAAAGAGCGACACGACTCTCAAGGGAGTCAGAACAGGAGAGAATCTCTAGTTTATTGCTTCAGTCATGTTATATAGACTAGTTTGTGGAAAGTACAGAAAGGAAACTCTTATTGGTTAGTAAAGTGCTACATTACCATCATTGGTCAGTGGGTTTCACCACCCCCTGACTTTCTCCTGCAAGGAAAACACGGGAACAGACAAACAGCACCTGCAGGCTGTTTTCTGTCTTTGAGGATTGTTTTGAATCCTCCCATGAAATTCCCAGGCTAGCTCTCAGGCAGGGCTGGCAGGCCATGGGCCTACAGCCTGCTCCAAAGCTAGCCTCCACATAGCAACAGCCATTGGTTGAGGCTTGCTGTCTGGTTTAGCTACCAGCTTTGTAACTGGGAGGTTTGCTTCAGCCTGAGTAATTGGGGTAACTGTTGATTTATCTCCCTGTCCCCTTTCTCCTGTTTGCTGCCCTACAGTATCCAGCAATGTATGATAAGCATATGCCAGGGCCCAGCTTACTGCAATGATCTTTTTTTTCTTGGAATCATCCTGACACTTCTCTTTCAGGTATTTCCCCACCTCAGCTGGATTCAGAATTTGTTCATGTGGAAAGTCGTAAACTATAGGGTCAGAAAATTCCTTCAGAATTTCGCCCATATCCTCCCATTCTCTACACCACTCAGGATTTTCCATGCCTGGTTCAGGGGTCTCATCAGTCTCTAGAAATCTCAGCCCTCATTCTAGAGAGGCTGAAGACTGTATAGAGGAAACTTGCCAGATTAAATGCCAGAAAGATGGTCTCTTTAACATTCAGGGGGAACTGAACACTCGCCAATAGTGATGTAACAGATTCAGAGGAGAAGAAGGAAAGGAAAGGAAAGGTTGAAAAGCCTCATCCCTTGCTCCTCTTCTAACAAACTGGGTGCATAACCGTACCCATGAATCCTTTATATTTGGAACAGACTCCAGCACCTGAATAAACTTCTTAGAAATTATAATTACTAGACCCAGCCCAATAGCTCTTCTAATCCGTGCCCCTCTATTGTAAAAGCTATGTGTTAGGGACAATACCAGGGCTAGTTGTGGATAAGAAAATAAACTAAGGGACCATAAAAGTATTAAAACCTCAAAAAAGCTTAGCGACCAGAAACACATGAAGGCCTGCACCCCAAAAGACATTATAAATTCAAACAGCATGGCTGGATGGCTAGGGACTGCTTTATCTTATCCCAATACAAAGTAATTGCCACTTCAGTACAATCAGTACAGGGTTTTTCCACTCTCTCGAACCCCGCGCTGGGCGCTAATGAATGTATTCGTCCTGGTTTAGGGCAAATTTGGGAGAAAACTTCCAATGGGGCTCCCCCCGGGAAGCAAACCCACGTGGCCCTTTTCTCTCACCCCCCAACCGGTTCGGGAAGAGATTTCTCTGAGAGAAATGGAAAAAACCTGTTTATTTCACAGGCACAGCACTACCCAGCACAAGAATGAATGATATCAAATTAAAAAACCTCTCACCGTTCCGAAGAGATGACAAAATTCAGAGGGTCTCTTTCTTGTGGGTGTTCGCTCTGTTATCATTCTCTCTGGTGTTTGAAAATGCCGCTGCCCAGGCTGGGTTCTCGGTAGTCCACGGGTGCAAGCTCCCAGTGCTCCCCCAAGTCCCCAGTCCAGAGCAGGTTTGATTCATTTCAGAAAAAGGGAAAGAAAACAGTCTAGGAAGACCTCTCTGCTCCTGCTAGTTGGAAAGCCATGGCGATCTGTCTCTTGTTGTCTGTCTGTGCTGTAGTCAAAACTCCCGATGCGGGGGGAGCAAGTACAGTCTCTGATAACAGACTCTGTGCTTCTTTTCCACTCACTTTTACTCTTAGATGAAATTTTAAGAATACAAAACTGGTGTCTGGGTTAGGTGGACGAATGGGGATACAATTTAACATCATAATCAACCCAGGACAGGAGTGATCTGTCCTTTTTATCCAGGTAGTAAAAGAATTAAAGTCTTGGAAAAGCTGCAAGTGTTCATGGTCAGGTTTCATTCTAGCAGCAGAAACTACAAACTAAGCCAGGCCGGCTCTGTTTCTCTCCCCCCCCCGCCCTCTGCGGCCTTGTCCGGCCTGGAGGGGGGGGGAGGAGGCCGAGACAGAGCCTTGTTACCTTTTCAGAAGCCAGAAACCAAAGAGAACAAGAGACCTCTGGCTTTACATCTTAAAGTGGTGTTCGCAAGTTGATCTCACTTTTCAGTGGTCAAAACTGCTTTCAATTCTTAGAAATAACCGATAATTGGTCAGGAGAAAAGACTCCCATCAGCCACCAGCAGCTTCAACTTCCTTAGCTCCCAAAGCTATCTTAAAGGTAAAGTCACCCTATGACAACCACCTAGCACCCATCTCTGCACAGACATGAAATAAGTATCTGTGGATTAGCTTCTTGCACATGGTGTAGAACCCATATTTGGGACAAGAACTTAAACTTTGTAACACATTGAAAAATAATGTTAGACTAATTATGGCTTTATGAAAGTATCCTTTGAGAAGAATTCAGGAGTCTAAATGATGACTTCCGGAGTTTGGGTAGTTGGTTTGGTATCTTCTCTGTACAAACAGATAAAGGCTTCAAGGCTATGAACTGACAGACTAAAATGGCACACCTGGTACCCGAAATAAATTTGGATTTTAGCCTAAAAGAGTCTATGTAGACTATTTTATGATTGTAATGACTTAATAGTTCAGTTAGGACATTAAAATTACAAACTAAATATTGCCATGTAGAAAACCTTCCAAACAATGTGCTTACATTTTAGGGAAGGACTAAATGTGTTTAATTAAGTTAAGGAAGCTTTCTTGACTTACATGACCAAGGGGTCAATGGGGTCAGTTCTGAGGAAAGAAACTGAGTGAACATCTAGCTTGGGATATCCTGGCATCATGTGCTCACTTACTTCATCGTGCTACTCTGTGCAAGTGAGCTAGGTTTTATACTGCTGTCTCTGCAAATATGTATTCTGATCTAGCCAAAACATTTCTGTGATGGGAGTGTCCTGACTCCCCAGACATACTGTGCTTTTTGCATGTGTAGTTCATGCTCAAGGTTCTACAGGAGACCTGCTCTCCTTTGTAGATGCTACTTAGTAGTTGTAGAAATGCTGGTTATTAGGGTGGGATTGCAGACATTTCTGCCATAGTACACAACTTGAATCAAGTAGCTGCAGCTGGTTTCCTGGGATACCAGAGCAGAAGCCATAGTTTAGATATTGTTCTCCTTTTGCTTTTGGGCTCACAGACTAGCTTGTCACTGTTGTCTAAATAACTTACATTGCAGGTTTGTTTAAAGTGTACAATATTTAGAATGGATTAGCAAGATTAATATGATGTAACTTCTTCTGTAGCACATGAAGTTGAAAACTGGTGATGCAATCAAAGGCAGACATCATCATGATGTGCTCTGGTTTTTATGGTAGATGCAGGACACCTGAATAACTTCAGACATAACTGTATGAAGTTCAATAAAGGCACATGCAACAAAGTCCTACACCTGGGGAAGAATAACCTCATGCATCAGCACAGGCTGGGGGCCAACCTGCTGGAAAGCAGCCCTGCAGAGAAGGACCTGGGTGTCCTGGTGGACAACAAGCTGTCCATGAGCTAGCAGTGTGTCCCTGTTGCCAAGAAGGCAAATGGGATTCTGGGATGCATTGGGAAGAGCATTGCCAGCAGGTGGAGAGAGGTGATCCTGTGTTCGGCTGCAGCTCCAGCTGCAGATCGAGCTCTGGGTGGTGGGAGCCAAAGGCAAGAGGCTGTGAACTGTCAACTCTTTGCATAACAAAGGACACTGGGACCTATGGCCCAGCCAGGTGACTTGACACTCAGGGACAGAGCAGGAGCCAATGACCCCAGACTATCACACACTTAGATTTTGAGGGTACAAAATCCTTGGTTGGGGATCCTTCCTCAAAGGCAGCGGCTTGGGCTGTTTCTGTGTTACTGCACAGTGAATAAATTGTTTTATGGAACAAGACATCTAAGACTCTGCTATGGGAAACCGTGGGTGGAGCCAGTAAGGAAACCTGGTCTGTGTGTGAGTGGAGTGTGTAGGGAGTCAAGTGGGGTACCTGTTAGTTCACTGGAGCCGCCCATTGTGAAGATTCTTTGGTCCCAGCAGTTAAAGGTTCTGACATTGGGAGTGGCTGCCGAAGTGTCTCATGAATGGTCAGATTGGGAAATTTCCTTAACAATCCTGCCCCTCTACACGGCCCTGGTGAGGCACATTTGGAGTGCTGTGTCCAGTCATGGACTCCTCAGTACAAGAGAGACATGGAGTGCCTGGAGCTGATCCAATGGAGGCTACAGAGATGATGAGGGGACTGGAGCATCTCTCTTATGAGGAAAGCCTGAGGGAGTTGGACCTGTTCAGCCTTGAGAAGAGATGACTGAGAGGGGACCCCATCAGTGTCTGTCAGTATCTTCAAAGAGGGGTCAGAGAATGGACCAGGTTCTGCTCTGTTGTGCCAAGCAATGGGGCAAGAGGCAACAGGCAGAAACTGATGCACAGGAAGTTCCACCTGAATATGAGGAAGAACCTCTACTTGCTGGGTGACCAAGCACTGGAACAGGCTCCTCAAAGAGGCTGTGGAGTCTCCCTCACTGGAGATATTCAAGAACTGTCTGGACACAATCCTGTGCCATGTGCTCTGGGATGACTGCTTGGGCAGGGAGGTTGGACCAGATAACCCACTGTGGTCTATTCTGACCGTACCCATTCTGTGATTCTCTGACATCTACTTGTATAACTCCCAAGTGTCCTGTTAGGAAGGTTAAGGATTTCTCACAATGCTGTATACTAGTGTCAGTATCGCCAGTCTTAAAATGAGATGCAGGATAATTTGTCAAGTACTCTGATTTTGTTTGATACCCACATGAGTTGCATGCTGTTTTTTAATACTGATGCTGAAATGGAATAACCTCTGACCTGAGCACAACAAATGTGAATATTAAAACGCTCCTTGAAAAAAAGGGATTATTTTATTTTTGTTTAGAGCTTTTCCTTTCACATAGTGAATACTGAACAGTAACCTTCAGAACAAAACTTGCATACTTTCAGTAACAGGAATTCTCTTGATGTTTGTAGTGGTGATTGGAGGGGTGGAGGGGACAAGTTTTCCAAACTGCAATGCATAGCATGTTAATTTGGAATTGTATTGAGTATCTTGAATTGCAGACAAATGCTTACCCTACTCCTAAAACCTAATTTGGTTTAAATGCATACATCTAATGTTCATGATGATGATAATAAACTAAAAATTAATATATTTTAGAGATATGCGGAATTGAAAGGAACTCTATAACTTGCAGAGTAGTTATAAGAGTAGGTATGAATTTATTCAGCGCTGGGTGCATGGGGGATATCTCCTCCGAAAAGCATGTACATCTTTTTGATTTGGTTTTCTCTTTTTATCTTTTACAAACTAGGTTTACACAATACGCCTAATACATATTCATTTCCTAACCCCGCCTGTCCTCACTTCATATTACAATTAGCTCCATGCCCCTTTCAGTCCTTTGACCACCTTTTGGGACTTTAAATCCATTCCTTCGAGTTTAGGGTCCGAGGAATCCCCTTTATCCTGTGGTGCCTTTGTCTTTGCATCTTGTTTGTGTATTCTAGCTCCTTATCTTATCTTGCAGTCTGACCCTTTTCCTGTTCTTGTGGATCAGGGTGTCAGGGTATGGTTTTTTGTCAAACCCCCCCCTTTTAGTCAAGCATTTCTTTATGTTTATTTCCTAATTCTTAATTTCTCTGTTTCATTAGAATCCTTCAGTAGTTATGTGGCCAAGAGATGAGAAGACCAAGCATCAAGAAATCTGTAGGGTACTTTATGGAGTCCCTCAGTCAGGATGTAGGTTTGTGCCTGGTGTGCAAGAGATAATGAGCACAGAGTTGAGATTCACCTTCTAATCTTTAATGCAGTTCTGTGCAGAAAGGGGTGCTAGGTGATAGTTTGCAAAGCTAGCACCCCTCTTTGGAGAGTTTGCAGGCTTTTATGCAAAATAAAACAATGAAGTTGTGTAAAACTTGTTCATTGGTCATCTTAACCAATTCATTTCTGTGCATGCTCTGATTAGTGACTAGTTCAATATATGATGTTGGTGTGACATTAGCATACAAGATCCCTTTTCAAGGGTGTGATTTTTTTACTATGTTAATTAGTCTTAGGTTACCTTTTGTACAACCTTACCCCTTTCTTCCCCATCCCCCTGATCCAGAGGTGATTCATCTTTGATGATCCTTCCAACTCAGGATAGTCTATGATAACAGCAAAATTTCAAGAATATACTAATGTCAACAAAGTCCAGCTCCTGGCCCTGCACAGGACAACCCCAAGAATCCCACCTTGTGCCTGAGAGTATTGTCCAAACCCTTCCTGAACTCTGTCAGGCTTGGAATTGTGACCACTTTCCTGGGGAGCTTGTTCCAGTGCCTAACCACCCTCTGGGTGAAGAACCTTTTCCTAACATCTAACTTAAACCTCCTGACACAGCTTCATGCCATTTTCTAGGATCCTGTCACTGGTCACCAGAGAGAAGAGATCGGTGCCTGCCCCTCCGCTTCCCCTCATGAGGAAGCTGTAGAGTGTGATGAGATTTCCCCTCAGTCTCTTCTCCAGGCTGAACAAGCCAAGTGACCTCAGCCACTCCTCATGTGCCTTCCCTTCTAGACCCTTCACCATTTTCATAGCCCTCCTTTGGATATTCTCTAATAGTCTTATATCTTTCTTATTGAGGTGACCAAAAGTGCCCCCAGGACTCAAGGTGAGGATTCCCCAGTGCAGAGTAGAGCAGGACAATCACCTCTCTTGCCTGGCTGGCATTGCTTTGCCTGATGCCCCCAAGGACACAGTTGGCCCTCCTGGCTGCCAGGGCACTGCTGACTCATATTCAACTTGGTATCAACCAAGACCTCCAGGTGCTTTTCTGCATTGCTGCTCTCCAGCTTCTCATTCCCCAGTCTGTCTGTATATTCAGGGTTCCTCTGTCCCAGGTGCAGAATCCAGCATTTACCTTTGTTAAGCTTCATGTGGTTGGTGATTGTCCAGCCTTCTCATTTGTTGAGGTCTCTCTGCAGGGCCTCCCTGCCTTCAAGGGAGTCAACAGCTCCTCACAATTTAATGTTGTTGGCAGAATTACTTAGTATACCTTTGAATCCTGTGTCCAAGTAATTTATGATGTTAAAGAGATCCCTAAGATGGAGTCCTGCAGAACCCCACTAGTGACAGGTCACCAGCCTGTCACCCCTTTCACTATAACCCTTTGTGCCTGACCTGTAAGCCAGTTGCTCACCCACTGCATGACATGGTTATCTAGCACACAGATGGAAAAACATATCATTTTGTCCATAAGGATCCTGTGAGGGACAGTATCAAAATTTTTACTGAAATCCAGAAAGATCACAACTGGCTTTCCATGGTCAACTAGTTGAGTTACTGTTGCTAAAGGACACAAAATGATTCACACAAACATCTCTCAGTGTTAGAACAGGAAAGAAATAACCTTTATTCTCTGACTCCAGTATTTATAGATTCTCGACAATGACCAGGGATTGGATAATTAAGTTACCACCTTCCCAAGCACACTGGTCATGCGAAACGTTCATCAAAAGATGATTCTTAGAAGGAATGTGATAAACAACCTATGTTTGTAGAACTTTGATAGGAAAGTAACTAGAACTATGAAAACATTATCAGAAGGCTTTAGTTTTCAGGGCGACAGGTTACCTTGTCATAAAAGGAAATTAAATTTGTCAAGCAGGGCTTTCCCCTCATGAGTCTGTGCTGGCTGTGACCAATGACTGTGTTGTCCTCCAAGTGTTTTTCAATAACTCCCAGAATAATCTTCTCTATAACTTTACCAGGCACTGAAGTGAGACTGACAGGCCTACAGTTTTCAGGGTCATCCTTCTTGCCCATCTTGAAAACTGGGGCAACATTTGCCAGCTTCCAGTCAGCTGGGACCTCTCCTCTTAGCTTGCTGTGATTCTCCACCTTGAGGACCACACTGTTTGGGAGGTGGAAATCCTTGTTGAGCAATGTTTTTTCATTTCCTCCAATTCTAAATTTGACTTGAAATAAAAGCACAATAATTAATGTTGTAGATATGTGGATTCTGCTACTACCTGGGATAGTAAGGACTTTAATTTTTCCCTTCCTAAATTCACAACAGTGGTAAGTTGTCATGGGGTAGCTTCACCTTTAAGACCGAGTAAAAAAAAGGGGAAGTTGAAGCTACTGGTGACTGATGGGAGTTTTTCTTCCTGACCAATTATCAGTCATTTCCAAGAATTGACAGCAGATCTGACTATTAAAAAGTGAATTCAACTTGTAAACACTCCCTTAAGAAGTACACTCAGAGCTCTCTCGTTCTCTTTGGTTTCCAGCTTTTGAGAGGTAACAAGCTCTGTCTTGGCTTTCCCCCCCCTCCCAGGCCCGGGACAAGGCCGCAGGGAGGGGGGGGGGGGGGGGGAAGGAGAGAAAAGCAGAGCTTGGCAGCTTAGTTTAGTTTTCAAGGTCGGCTGCTAGACTGAAACTTGACACTATGAACTTTTGCAGCTTTCTTAAAACTTTTAATTCTTTTACTACCTAGATAAACAACAGATTACTCCTTTTTCTTAGAAAAGACAGAGAAAGAGAGACAATTAACATGTAAAACATCATAAACTACCAAAAACAGTGAAGAAAAGAGTTAAGTTTAAATAAGAAAGAGAGAAAAAAGAAGATGCTTGTTGCTGAAAAGTCTTTCTGTTACAGCTATGGAGATGGACAGTAGTTTAAAGACTCCTTTAATTCATGACTAGAGTATGGGAGGAATAGAGTATTCAAAGTGCGGACTTTAGAGAAAAGAAGGGTGGTTGTGATACTGTGAGTTGCTAGAACTTGCGAGTGAAGTGAAGATTTTAAAGCCTTAAAGGAGCCAAAGAGATGGCTGTTTTCCAGGAAGGCTCACAGAAACAGCTGAAGAAGATTTCTACCTTTGAATCACTTATCCTTAAAAATAACATCCCTAGATTCAATTTGACCCATTGCACACCTCAGAATAGTGTGAGATGGGAGGAGTGGACTCTAGAAACTCCATGGATTAGCAGGAAGAGACTTCTGTTTCTCTACAGGGACTGATGAAAAGACTCTAAAAAATTGAGACTGTTTTTGACCACCAAAATTCTAAAAATTTTTTTTTTGTCTCTATGTTGTTATGTGTACAAAGAAATAATCGAGTAGTAAGAAGTAAAAGGGTTTTCTGAAAGTTTATTTTGGTATTCTTATTCTAATAGTTTGTTAATAAACTGTCTATTCCTTTTAAGTTTTAAGCCTGTTTTGCTCTTATTTTAATCCATATCTCACAACAAAAAGATAAGTAATTTTTGTTACTAGTTTAAAACCACAACATAAGTGTACTGTCTTGCTTTCCAGCAGGTTTCCGAAAGCACCAACTTCTGGTGACCTAATTGATGCCAAAAATGATAATGTTTCTAAAAAGCTCAGAAGTCAGTCCTATTAGAGTAGATGATCAGGACTGTACTAGTAAGTGGGTGCAAAGTGGTAAATAAAAGGAATTCTCTTATCTTTGTATGATTGCTTAGCTATTGCTATGCAAGGGAGGAGAGATCTGTTACTGTAAAGCATCTTTGTAGTAAGGAGATGTTTGTATTAAAATATAAGCATTGCATCTTGGTGTGTTCAAATGTACTAAAGTGTTTAAAAAAAAGTGGGGGATTGCATTTTTATTTTTGTACTTCCAAATAATTTTCCATTTATAAGAGCATTGTGAAGATTTTCTTTAAAATTAACAAGTTTAAGATGGTAGTGCTTGTGTGAACTTTTAAATGAATGCTAGTGATGTTCCTTGTCCATGGGTTTGGTGTATAGGAAAAGATGCTGCCATTTCATTGAACCACTTGTCCTTTAAAGTCTGATAGAGTTGTTGAGTTTGAAGTGTTTGGCATTAAAAAAAAACAAGCTTGTTGGCCTTGTCCTTTGAGTAGCATAGTGTAAACTCTTTCCAGTGGGACAGTTAAAGGCCAAATAGTTTTGGATATCTGCAGAATAATTCTGTATTGCACCAGAACTAACAATGTTAGAAATAAATCAGTATAATGCTGAGCAGGCAGGAGTAATTTTAAGGGTCAGATATGCAGAGGTCTTTAGAGAGTTAAATTGATGTTGAAAACTGTTTGCATGTCCAATGGAGAAAATTATTGTGGTGGCATGGCCGAAGTCCCTAGATGTTAATCTGTTTTTGTACTGGCTGTGTATTTTGTGCTTACAACCCAAAATCCTGCCTTGGTGTACTTTATAGGCATTGATGGGGCTGTTCCTAAGAGGTGCATGACCTTTGTTTCACAGGGGGACAGTTCAGGATCGGAGGGATATGGAGGCAAATTTTACTGATCTGGAAATGCATAACCCTTTTGGTACAGCAAGGGAGATTCTTGGATCTGACACTCAACTTCCCAGACTGCCTTCAGTGCCACTGAAGGTTGCTGCTGTTACAGTCTCTGATGAAGACCATTTTGCTTGACTGAAAATGCTTTTCCTTAAAGGCTAAGAAAACTGGGACAAGGTGGGGTGAGTGGGACTGGGCAGTGGCTCTAGTGAATAATGCTGAATGTTCAAAAATGACAACAAAGGGAACTTTGTGGTTTTGTTTGTTTTTTTTACCAAATATCAGTTCTGTTAATGATTTGATTTGGGGGAGTAATGGAAAACTGCTCAGACTATTCACTGAGTCCTCACAGAGGTATAGCGAACGTCATTTATTTCTATCTTTAGCACACTTTTATAGGGTCCTACAGGGTTCGCGCAGCTTAACAAGCTACTATTGGTTAATACATATTGTTTAACATTCTTTTCCTTATACACAATGCCACTGTTTTTCTTTATTCCCACTGTTCCAGGAGAGTTTCAAGGACACTGCCCTTAGAATTGTTGCCTGGATTGAAAGCTGGGTTGTGCAGACAGACTTTTACTAAAATATCATGCCCTTATTCTGCTAAAATGTTTTCCTACAGGGGAGAATTTACTTTGCATATCAGATGGCGTCTTAAGGAAGATAGAGACCTATAGTTGTCAGACAAATCTTTCAGCTGCTAGAAAACAAACCTCTGAAGTACTTTGACAGCAGCTAGTCTGCAATTGTAATTGCAAAATGCTGAAACAGCATTAACTTTTTCAGTGTCTGAACTAAGGGACAACACTAAATCAACCACCCTTGTCCTTATGGGGAACTTCATCTTGCCAGATGTTAACTGAAAATGTCACACAGCTGGTACAAACAGGTCCAGAAGATTTCTAAAACACATGGATAATAACTATATGGTGCAGGTACTAAGAGACATGACTAGGAAAGGTGACTTCCTTGATTTGTTGCTTTTTAACAGAGAGGGGCTTGAGAGTGAAGTGGCAATTGGTGGCCTGTCCTGATTGGACATTCGTGGTTAGGTTCTTTCTCCCCTTGGACTGAGATTGATGAGAGAGAGGCAGTTTTCTCTTGTTCAGACTTGGTTGTTTATTCTTTTATCTGCATTACATGTATACAAGGTACAAGGAGCTATGTGCACTAAGATAGAAAGGCGCAAAATGGATAACAAAGATTTTCTTCAAGGTCTTTTATATGTCTATTTACCCAATTAACAGATACCAAGTAAATTATTTTTCTTAGTGACCCAATGACCCAACAACTGTGTGCTGCACTGTGGCATTCTCTACCCAATCGCCCATTACTACCCAAAAACCTCTAGAAGAAGAAGATGAAGAAGGAAGAAGGACAAGAGACAACACCCTGAATCCTCCATCTTGTCTTCTGTTCTTAAACAAGTTTAAACCTTTAACTTTCTCACCTAGTGACTCAAGAAAACTCTCTAGATTACACACATTTTCAGTTTCTCTACTTAACTCTAACAGTTGTCTCCATGGTGTTATGTGAAATTCAGTGCTTTCTTGGGTGTCAGAGTTAGGCATCACAGATAAAGGTATATATCTTGCATCTCTGACCCCAACAGTGGCCATCTTTGCTACAGTGACCATGAAGCAATTGAGTTTAAAATCTCTGGTGAAAGGAGAAAAAGTGCCAGCAAAACTTCAACCCTGGACATGAGGAGAAGAGACTTCAAGCTGCTCAGGGAGCTAGTGAGTAAGGTTCCCTGGGAAAATGCTTTGGAAGGTGCTGGGGTCCATTAGTGCTGGTCACTTTTTAAGCACCACCTCCTAAGGGCACAGGCAATTCCCAAATGTTGGAAGTCAAGCAAACAAGGCAGAAGGTCGACTTGGCTGAGCAAGGATGATCTTCTGGAGCTAAGGCAAATAAAGTAAGTGTATGGTCAGTAGAAGCATGGACAGGTGTTTTAGGAGAAATACAGAGATGCTGCTTGCCACTGTAGGGAGAAAATTTGTGTGCCTGTCGTGGTTTGACACTGGCCCAACACCAGGCACCCATAAGAGTTGCTCGCTCACCCTCCCCTGCTACAACTGAGAAGAGGAGGGAAAAGGGAAAAAAAAAATTAACGAAGACTTCTTGAATGAGATAAGGACCGGGAGAAATATTTCAAGGGCAAAGCAGGCTCAACTTAAGTTGCAAAGTGAATTTATTACTAACAGGATCAGAGGAGAATAATGAGTAGTAAAATAAGCCCTTAAAACACCGTTCCTTCCCCAGCCCTTCCCTCCTTCCCACTGACAATGCAGGGAGACAGGGCATGGGGATTTTGGTCAGTTCATCACGAAGATTTTCTTCCACTGCTCTGGGAGAGGAGTCCTTCCCCTGTGGGGTCATGGGGTCCCTCCCATGGGAGACAGTTCTCCATTAACTTTTCCGGTGTGGGTCCACTCTCACAAGCAGCAGCCATACTGCACCTGCTGCAACATTAGCCCCTCCCACAGGCACACAGTCCTCCCAAAACTGCTGCAATGTGGGTTTCTCCACAGGGTGCAGTCCTCCAAGGACAGGCTGCTCCAGCCTGGAAGCAAGGGCCCTCTCTCTCTACTGGGTCTTCCACTGGATCACAGCCTCCTCCAGGCATCCACCTGCTCTGGCAAGGGCACCTCCCCCACAGGCTGCAGGTGGATCTCTGCATCTCCCGTGGACTCCTGGGCTGCAGGGGGACAGCCTGCTTCACCATGGTCTTCACCACAGCCTGCGGAGGAATCTTGGCTCTAGCACCTGAAGCACCTCCTCCCCCTCCTTCTCCAATGACCTTGGTGTCACCATGTTGTTTTCCCTCACATGTTCTCACCTCCTCTTCTCTGACTAGAAGCAAAAACCTGTGACTTTGTTTTGATTTTCTTCTTAAATATGTTATCACAGAGGCATTACCAACCTCTCTCATTGGCCCAACTTTGGCTAGCAGCATGTCCATCTTCAGAGCCATCAGGAATTGGCTCTGCTGGACATTGTGGAAACTTCTAGCAGCTTCTCACCAAAGCCACCTCTGTAGCCCCCCGCTACCAAAAACCAGGCCATGACAAACCAGTACAGTGCCCAAAGCTCAATTGGAGTTGAAGCTGCCAGAACTGTGGGGGACAATAAAAACAGTTTTCCTGAATACATTTATAGCAAAAGGCAGTACAGAAATAACATTGTCCCATTACAGGATGAGGATGGTCACCTCACAAACAGGGACATGGACAAGGCAGATGTGTTTAACACATTTTTTGCCTCTGTCTTCAATGCTGGTGATGGACCAAGGGGATCCCAGTGCCCTGAGCTGGGGGACCATGGCTGTGAGAATGATTAACTTCCAGTTGACCCTGAACTTGTGCAGCAGCTGCTCCAGCTGGATTCTGATAAGTCTATGGGGCCTGATGGGATTCATCCAAAAGTATTCAAAGAGCTGGCTCATGTCATCCCGAGGCCTCAATGTTTTTTGAATGGTCTTGGAAATCTGGAGAGGTCCCAGTTGACTGGAAGCTGACTAATGGTGTCCCAATTTTCAAGAAGGGCAAGAAGGATGATCCTGAATTCAAGAAGTCTTTGGACGATGCTCTCAGGCACATGGTGTGATTCTTGGGGTTGTCCTGTGCAGGGTCAGGAGTTGGATTTGATCCTTGTGGGTTGCTTCCAACTTAGGATAATGTTTGATTCTTTTAACTACCAACAAATGTTTGCTGTTTTGTTCAGAACCTGATGCCAGATAAGCCTATAAATCCTCCAGTTCTTTAAGGGCTCTTATTGGAACCTAAATGGTATGTGAGTAGATGCAGGCAAATCACCAAATATGAGGATTTTTTTGTTTTCTTTTGTTCTAGGCTAAATAAAGTGTTGCATCACTATTAATGCTTAGCAAAAAATGTAATGTTTCAGGGCTTCCTGAAAGGATGAAACTAGCTTTCCAGTTTTCCTGTGCTACACCAGTGTGGCAGCAGCAGGTTGCAAGACTGGAGAAACTGCATTGTTAATGATACCTGCTCTCAAGCATACCAAATGGAGTACAAACAGAACTGCTTCCAGTTGATACTGTCAAAGTTCACGCTCTGGAAAAGTTCTTTTTCAGCAGCAAAATGTTCTCCAGTCTTGGTACCTATGGAAGATACTGCTCTAATGTCTTGTCTTGGTTTGAAAGACAGGTGTCTGCTAGGGAAGGCAGGAGCCTCCCTTGGAATGGAGAATGTAAACGCTCTCCCTCCGAATTATTATAATTTTGAAATTAAGGGGTTCTCAGGCAAAGATACGAGGATAGGAATAACAGTTCTTTACTAGTATGTATAACAAGGCAAACAAACAAGAACTATGGCATTAACAACAAACAGAATAAGGAACCCTGTGACAGCCTTCTTGGCCGAGATGAGAAGGGATGGCAGAGAGGCTTTGCTTCACAAAACCCTGGGGCAGTCGATCCCGGTGCCCCTGAAGGACTCTGAGGAGCACCAAGCTGGAACGGCAGGAATGAACAAAAATTTTTGGTTGGTGGATAAGATGTATCAGAAGCTCCACGGCAGTAGCTGGAACTGCGGGACGTCCTGGCAGGGCAGGGGATGGGGGGCTACAGCGTAGAGAAACCCAGAGTAGTGCCGAAGAAGCGGCGGGGGCGGGGCAGTGGCGGCCCAGCTCCCAACAGGGCAGGGAGAGACAAACTCAGGATCCTGGACATGTGAGCAGATGGTGATAGGTCCCTCTTTTTAGTGAGGTAGGTGTTAATAAGGTCCCAGATCAGTGGCTGCTCTAACGACCAGAGGCTCACCCCACAGAAGAAGAAGCAGCAGCTCTGGGCTGGGTTATGCCGGTGCCAGTAAATTCCTTTATCCAAACAACAGCAGCTCTGACCATCCTCTTCTGAAGCCCCAGAGCGAGAGAGCTAGCAGCTGCCCCAACCCTCCTTTACCTGCCCCAAATCCCATGGTATCTCTGTCCCTGGGAGAGAAACTCCCCAGAATGAGAGAAATGCAACCAGATGCCCTCCTTCCCGCTGAGTTTAACCACTTCTTTGTTTTCTTAAGTACCCATAAGTGCCCAGTAGTGTTTCTTAGCAATTTATGGAAAAAATTCTATAGGTAAGAAGGAACAAAAGAAATGAAACCTAACCCCCAACATGTCTGTGTAAAATTACTCAAAGGATGTGTTTCTGCCATGCAAATCTCAAACATCCTTACTTTCTGTGTGCTTATGTTGAAAAAAAGTGCCATTAGAAGGTTAAAATTTCACTGAAATCTAGTACAGGACAAAATAACTTATGAAAAATGAGGGAACAACCAAGCCTGCAGGAACCAAGAGCAATGATTAAAGAAGCAAGAACAGGAGGACACTATAAATCAAACTACAAAGCCAAAGAACAACTTTACTTGAACTTTGTGCTCATTAACATAATAAAATACTCATAAGCTGTGATTGCCCCTGTTATAAATGCAAAGGCAAATTCAGGTTAAAAGAAGAGAAATTTATTATAAAACAATAAAGAACAAACAACGAGAAAAAACCACAATAAAATGGGCAGCGCAGCGCAGCGCTGGGTGGACAGGGTCTATACCAAAGGTATAGGTGTTCCCAAATCCACGCTTGAAAGTTCTCTGGTCTGGGTTTTTATAGGGATTTTGTGTCTTGAGGCTAAATTCCAAGCAGGCACCATTCACCAAAGGTCCTTGATTGTTGGATGAATGGATTTCCTGGCATTGGAGAATAGAGTTAGTAGATGTCTGGGCAGAGTCTCCTCATATGTAAAGAGGTTTTTAATGTTCCCTGATTTCAATTTTGGTTCGGGCCATCAGGATGGAGTGGTGGGATCCGGGTTGGAGCCGATGGATATCTCGGCTGGGCTTTTCCCTTTGTCCAGTCTGATTTCTTCCCCAACAGCGGTCTGCCAGGTGGGGTGTTCAGGTCCAGCGATGGATATCTCCTCCGAGCTCGTTCCTTTGTTAGCCTGATGGCTCGTGTCCTGCTTATTCTTTTCGGTTGATGGGCGCAGGCTAGCATTGTTTCCTCCTGAATGGGAATTCGCAACTAGATCTGGGGAAGGACTTTTTGCCACACTGTTTTATTTTAGATTATTACAAATATATTTATTTTGACCTTTACGAATTTTTATACATAAGTTTATCTATTACAGTCCCCCGCCTAATAATTCATCACATTAAAAATTCGTGTTATTTTATCCAATTTTACGGGGGAAGGATTGTATGTAATTTTTAATCACATTCATTTTTCTCCCAGTCAGTTAGCGAATTCCCACAATCTTCTTGAAACCGGTTTTATTTATTTTCAAAATTTTCTAAAGCTTTAATTGCATTTTTATTTTCCTTTTCTTCCTCTAATTTCATTAATTTAGAGAGAGAAGTAGGTTTTCCTTGTGCTCTTTCAGGATCTATTGGAAGGGTGGCAATTTGCATTCCTTGCACAACAGACTGAATTAGTCTGGTGAAGCAAGGAATTAGGCAGGGAAGAAAAATGATTCCAGCAATCGAACAGACTATGAAGAATACTACCTTCTTCCACCAAGCCCCTTGCCCGAATATTTGGTCTCACCAGGAGGCTTGTAGGATTGAGTTCCATTTTTGGACTGGTACATGTGCTACCTTTTTTATTTCAGCTGCTAATCCTTTTATTGTTTCCCCGTAATCGTCTATTTCCATACAGCACTCGGATTCATTGTATCTGCCGCACACTCCCCCCTCCTCGGCTAGCAGGTAATCGAGAGCTAATCTGTTTTGATACACAAAAGCTCTCATTTGTGAATGTTGTTTTGCTAGGAGTTCCAGGGCTTCTGAAGTGTGATTTGAGACTACCTCTCCCACCACTTGCAACCTGATAAGTCTGTTGAGGAGATAAATGGGGGTTCTGTAACCCCAGCTGCTGTCATTTGCCCAAGTAGCGGGCCTATAATATTGAATAATCCTTTCAGCAGGCCATTCTTCCTCTTTCCACTTCTGGTTGCCTCCCGCCATTGGTAATTCCCGTTTTAATTCCCTCTTTTGCCTGGCTAAGGTTTCAAAGAGGGGAGCTCCCAAAGACTTACTCTCATCTTTGGGCAAGGTAAAGAAAAAGGGCCGAATTATTCCGAGTGTGCAGGATCCTTTCTACCTTCTAGGTAATTCACTGTATGCCTTCTTTCCACATATCCAATATATGCCATCCGGTGCTTCCCAACCCTTGTTCGATTTTGCTGGATCATCCCAATATTCTCTCAGGCCTATTAACGCATGGAAGGGATTGGCCCCAGAATTTTTATACCAACAAAGTCCAATTATTTCTATCCATTGACAGTTATTATCCCGAGAGTGACTCCAATAACCCTCGGGTGGTTCAGGTTGCCAGACTTTTGTTTTGCTGTTGGAATTCACCGTGAGGGTGTTTATACACGGGGTATAACCTACCAAATCGGTGAATTCCTTTCCTTCTCTGCTAATGCAGAAAGTTCCAATTATTCTCTGATCTATTACTCATCCCTCGGGTCTTTGTGTAGTTTTAGATAATTTTAGGCCTTTCCATTTTAAGAGTTGTTCTGGGGTTAGTCCTTCTCCCTTCCATGGCCATCTCTCGGCCGATTTCAAGCCACCACATATCCAACAATTTGATAGACCTAATTCGGTGGCAATTTCTTGCATCAGGTCTATGAATAGGTTTTGGTTGGGGCTTGGTAATCCCCAGCTACTATACTGTTTTTCCAATTGCTCATAATGTTCACTGAGAGAGTTTAGTCTCTCTTGTTCCAGCCTCTTTCTTTTATTCTCTATTTTTTGTCTTTTTAATTCTAGGGTTAGTTGTTTGATTTTGCTTTCTGGATCTAACCCTTCCTCATCTCTAGAAAAACAGAATACCTGGTCGAATTGCAAACACACCCGGTCGTTGTTGCAGTCTGCAACCTCAGGATCTCGTCCAGGGAAGCTGCAGGGTTCTGGGGACCAGCATGAAACACCAACGAGACGGGCTCCCGTTCATGAAACCATTTATTCAGCATGAGAACAAACTCAGGTCCAGAACAGAGAGCCCTGAACAGAGGCCAAGCAGGGGTTTTTGAGGGACAGAACCGAGGGTTTACACCTTTGAGGGTGGAGTTCAGGGTCAGGGACCATTAGAAACACAGCAAGGGAGAACCCCCCAGGGACTCAAACCCAATCAGAACTCCTGGGCCGCCCTTCACAAGGGGTTTGGGGTGGGACAATGTAACTCCTTGTCTCCCTGAGGCCGCTGCCACAGGTCGTCATCATTTTTTAACAAATCTAGAATTATGGGTTCATTGTTGAAGGAAGCTTTTGCTTCATGTTTCAAATTTCTTCCTTCCCAATACATTTTTCCACCCATAGTACACGTTTTCAAGTTTGCTTTATTATAACACAGAGGGTTGATTTGGTAGTATGCGATGAAGGTAGATTGCCTTTTACCTCCGATCCAAACGGTTTTATTACATTGACCGAAAATTGAGATCGGAGGGACTCCCCCCACTTCCCTTTTGTTTCTGAAGTGGGTTGTTTGGGTCTTTTGTCCTTCCAGAGTTTGAAACTGCCTGTCTTTAAAACTTGCCCCTGGGCGGGAACACCAAACCTCCCCCTCCAATTTACACAGATTATACTGAGTGCCATTAGCCCAGCATAACCCCGCTCGTAGTTCCGGAGGACAGTTGATCATTCGTTCGGTAACTGTGGCAGTCCGACACTGCTCACACTTCCCCAGAGGACGCTCCCCCAGAGGTGCCTCGGGACTCGTTCCCTCGGCCAAGCACATGGCTAGACTCAGGACTGTCAGGATTCCCCACCATTGCATCCCTCTGCCTCGCCCTTCGCCCGTATAAGAACATACGGCGGGGATTGCCATCTTCTCAGCAGCAAGGACTGTCTTCAGGGGCCCTTGAAGTCCTTATGGCGTACCTTCTCTTAAAGGCAGCCCACCGAGACGCTTTGATCATATCTGTCTTACACGGTACTTTTATCGTTCTACGACACTTGATTACTGAAGGTTCTGCTTTACAATCTAGTTTGCCTCTCAAACCCTTTTGGAAAAACAGGAACCACTCGGGAGAGTCGAGTTCCAAAATCCCCGCCCGGGTGGCAAGTATTAGGAAAAGGTTAGTTTGCTCTTGTTCTTTTTCTAGACACTTGGTGCACGACCCCTTGGGTTTGTACCCTCCCAAACAGTGAGCCACCCAAATATGGTTACAATAAGCACACTTGAAATGGACAAATGGAAAACAATAACAATCAGGATTAATACAACTTATCTGCCCTTCACTTGTCATTTGTGGTGACGCCGGAGTTTAATTTTCAACTCTCCCGGAGGGGTGGTGACTTTCCACTCGGAGGAATTGTAATCCGTTACTTTCTTCGCCCGAGATGAGTGTGTCCAGCCCCTTTCGGCAGTCCGAACCGCGGTATCTGTTGTCAGGAGGACGAGAAATGGTCCCTCCCAGTGAGGGCTGAGGGGATGCTCCTTCCACGCCTTGATCAGGACTTTATCCCCAGGCTGTATCTGGTGGATTGGAAATCCTAACGTTGCACTTTGGGGAATCAGTCCTCTTTTCCTCAGCTCCTGTAAATTTTTGTTTATGGAAATAAGATACGGTCGAATCTGCACATCCTCCACCTGAGGATGTGCCACTGGCATTCCATGTTTATATGGCATCCCATATAACATTTCAAAGGGGGACAGACCTGTCTCAGAGTGCGGCATGGTTCTTATATTTAGTAATGCAAGGGGAAGACATTTGATCCATGACATTTTGGTTTCAATCATAAGTTTGGCTAGCTGTGATTTTAATGTTTGATTCATTCTTTCTACTTGTCCCGAACTCTGAGGATGCCAAGGGGTGTGATATTGCCATCTTATGCCTAATGCTTCTGATAGTTGTCTGATAATTTTGGATGTAAAGTGTGTGCCTTGATCCGAATCGATATAATCTATTATCTCATATCTGGGAATAATTTCCTCCAATAAAATTTTTGACACCGTTTGAGCTGTGGCCCTTGCCCTGGGAAAAGCTTCCACCCAATGTGTCAATTTATCTACTATTACTAATAAGAATTTGTATCTACCGATTTTTGGTAGCTCAGTGAAATCCACCTGGATTCTTTCAAACGGCCTGTATGAGAGAGGGCGACCTCCCCAGGCTGATTGCTTAAATTTTGATCGATTTATTTTCTGGCATATCACACATCCTTGCACCTCTTGTTTGGCGAGTTCAAAGATTCCTTTGCACCCAAAAAATTTAAGAAATTGCTCGGCTAATGCTCGAGTTCCCCAATGAGTTTGTTCATGTAGTCTCCGTAGTATTCCCCTTGCCATTCCCTTTGGGACTAATTCCCTCCCGTCTGGTAACCACCATTTTCCCTTTTCGAAGTTACCTCCTACCTTTTTGAATTCTTCTATCTCCCTTTCCGAAGGGAGCATGGAAACCTCTGGTGATTCCTCTGGGATTACTTCGGGAATACTTATCGTTAACCCTGTTTGGTGTCCTTTTACATGGACCACCGATATTTCTCGTGGCTCTCTGACTGCTTCTAAAATTTGTCTGATTATCTCCCCATGGATTAATCCTTTTCCTTTAGTATTTATCAAACCCCTCTCTTCCCATATTTTCCCGAAGGTATGTACCACTCCGAATGCATATCTTGAGTCTGTAAAAATGGTCCCCCTTTTTCCTTTCAATCCCCGAAGGACTTTTAGGAGAGCATATAGCTCGCAAGCTTGGGCCGACCAACTTGCTTTTAGGGGTCTCGACTCTACAACTTCTCCTGACATGCCATTTATTATTGCATATCCTGATTTTCGTTTTCCTTCAACAACTTTCGAAGAACCATCTATAAACCATTTTTCTCCTCCTTCTAATTCTTGGTCTTCCAAGTCAGGCCTAACCTTTGTTTGCAATTCCACAGTTTCAATGCAATTGTGGAGTAGTTTTTCTGTTGGTTCCCCAAACAGGAACTGCGCAGGATTCTGTGCAGTAGTTGTTCTTAATTCCAGGCCCGGTGAGCTGATTAAGATGGCTTCATATTTCAGAAGCCTTGAATCAGTTAACCATTTTTCTGCTTTATGTTGTAAGATATTTCTTACGTCATGTGGGGTATAAACTATCAAGGAAGCTCCAAAAGTTATCTTTTTTGCTTCCCCAACCAACAGAGCTACTGCCACGATTGCTTGCAAGCAAGTAGGCCAGCCCCTACTAACCGGATCTAGGATTTTTGATAGAAATCCTATGGGTTTCCTTTTTTCTGCCCATTCCTGGGTCAGAACCCCTTGTGCTGTTTGCACACTCACGTCCACAAACAGCTGAAATTCTTTATTGGTGTCCGGCAAGGTTAGTACGGGGGCGGTTATGAGGGCATTCTTTAACTCCTGGAATTTAATTCCATCTTGCTCAGTCCATTTCAGTCTGTCAGTGTTTAGTCTCTCGTACAGAAACTTTACTTTTTCACTAAAACCTTCAATCCATTGCCTGCAATATCCCAGAAGCCCTAAAAATTGTCTAATTTGTCTTTTTGTTTTTGGGGCAGGGAGTGCAAGGATCCCTGCCACTCTTTCAGGGTCTAATTTCTTTTTCCCTTGAGATATCCAATGACCAAGATATTTAACCTCGGGTTCTGTGAATTGCAGTTTGGATTTGGATACCTTTAACCCCTTCTGTCCCAAAAAATTTAACAAAGCAATCGTACTCCTTTTCACCTTTTCTTCAGTTATCCCGGCAATCAATAGGTCATCTACATATTGTAACAGTTTTGTCCCATCCTCAGGAACGAATTGGGTTAGCAATTGCTCCAAAGCCTGTCCGAACAGATTTGGAGATTCCACAAATCCTTGAGGAAGGACCGTCCACCTTAGCTGTTGTTTTCGGTTTGTGTCAGGGTCCTCCCACTGAAAGGCGAAGTAATTCCTACTCCTCTCATCCAAAGGACAAGTCCAAAAGGCATCCTTTAAGTCAGTTACACTGTACCACACATCCTCAGGTGAGAGTCTGTTTAGTAAAGTATAAGGGTTTGCCACCACCGGGAACCTGGTTCGGGTTCTAGCGTTTACCGCTCTAAGATCCTGAACCAATCGGAAACTCCCATCCGTTTTCTTTACGGCCAGGATGGGGGTGTTATGTTGAGACATGCAGGGTTCGAGGGTACCCCCTTTGAGAAGATCATCAATTACCTGCTTCAATCCCCTCCTCCCTTCCATCGGGATGGGATATTGTTTGACCCTTATCGGGTCATCGGGGTCCTCTATTTCAATTTTAATAGGCTTAATATTTAGTTTTCCCACTTCCCCTTTTGAGTGCCACACTCTGGGATTAATTTCCTCTTCATCCTTTGGAGTCAATTTGAATATCTTCACCACCAATTCAGAATTTTTAACAATAATATTGATACCCAATGCAACAATCATGTCTCTTCCTAATAAATTATAATCCGCCTCTTCTACAAGTAACAAATTTCCTAGGCAAATTTTATTTTTCGATTCTATTTCCACATCTTTTATTACAGACACTTTAAAAGGATCTCCCTTGGCTCCAATTACAAAAACCTTTTCCCTGCTTGCCACACACCCCTCTGGTAGTTTTTGCAGAGTACTCCTCTCTGCCCCGGTATCTACCAGGAAGCTTACCTCCTGCCGTTGGGGACCCACTCTCAGTTTTATCAAGGGCTCTTTGGATGTTCTGGTCCCCAAATTAAAGAGCTCAAGACATCCCTAATCCTCTTGAAAGATTTTTTCATCTTTTATCCTTTTCCTACAGTCCTGCTGAATGTGTCCTACCTTTTTACAATAGTAACATTCGGGAAGCTCTCTCCGTGGGGTAGGGGCTGCCTTGTGAGAGCCTTTCTGTTTTCTGGGTGAAGTTTTAAACTTACCATGCGTTTGCTCCTGCTTTTGAACCTTTTTGACTGCGGCTACTAACACCTTAGCCTGTAGCCTTTGTTTTTCATCCTCCCTTCTCATGTATATCTTTTGAGCTTCCCTCAGAAGCTCTTGGAGGCTTTTATCCTGCCATCCGTCGATTTTCTCCAGTTTCCTCCTAATGTCCTCCCAAGACTTTGCTACGAATTGTGTCTTGAGTAGGACCTCTCCCACGGGAGAGTTCGGGTCAGTCCCAGAGTATATCTGAAGACTCCGCCGTAGCCTCTCCACCCATTCTGTGGGCGATTCCTCCTTCCCTTGGCATTCCCCGAACACTTTACTAATGTTTTGACCTCGGGGAACCGCCTCTCTAATTCCCTGCACAATTATATTTCTTAAATCTATCATGCTCCGCCTGCCTTCTTCCGTCTGGGCGTTCCAACTCGGGCTTACACTGGGCCACTTTTGGTCGCCCGGTGTCCCCTGTGGGTTGCGTCAGTCCCAGTCCCTGATACCGGCTTGTTTAATCATCTCTCTCTCCTCCTGATTAAACAGCGATCTCAGGATTGCCATAAGATCATCATACGTATAAATACTGCTTCCTAAGAAGTCATCCAACCTTTCAGCCACACCAAACGGATCATCCAGCAACCGCCCCATCTCTTTTTTAAATGCTCGCACATCCCCTGAATTAAGGGGAACATTCACAAACCCAATTACTCCAGGGGCGGTTGGTACTTCCCTGAGAGGGAACATTCGGTGTCCATTCTCATTCTCTCCCCACTCTTCACCCACCATTTTTGCTTTCAAACGAGTTCTACTCGCAGGAGGGGAACTGGGGTTTGTGGGGGTTTTTTCCTTTATTGTTTGCGGGAACTCCGCCTCCACCCGGTTACCGGGGGTGACCTTTTCAGTTAAGTGTGAGGGTCCCAGTTGTGGCGGCCGGACGGGCAATTGTGGATAGGGTGATCCCCATCCTTGCACTAACATGGACTCTGGAGAGGTTGTGGCGGCTGGGGTTTCCACAGGCGGGGGCAAAGGGAGTGTTGCCGGCACACCTGCCGATGCCGACTCCCCCGCTCGAGATGTGAATATCTCAGCAGGTTGCTCTGGGGAGCCCGCGGGTGCTGACGGCACCACCTGATCCACCGCAGAGGGTTCTGCCGGTCCGTGGTATGGAGGTGGTAAATGAACAAGGGGTTCCCAGGTTTCGGCCCTTGATCCATATTTTTGTTTCACTGGGAATAACCCTACTCTGGCAGTTAGCCAGAGCTTGGCATATTCCTTCTCCTCGGGGTCCGAGGAAACCTTGCTCTCCACATAAGAGAGCAACTCGTTACACGTCCACCTTTCAAATGTGCCCAACACAGGCCAAGTGAGATGGTTTCTCAGTTCTTGCCCTCCCCAGACCTCGGCACAATACTGGATCATTTTTGCCTTAGATTTCTTTTTTCTCTCGGGACAATTTTCCCAATATTTTAACATCCATCCCAAGGGACTTTCCGGTGGGATGTCCAGCAATCCCTTCGCTTTCTCGGAGGGACCCTTTTCATTACCCTTCTTCTGCATCTTACTTTTTCTTTGTCCCATATTAATAAAAAATATATCTTACCTTCCCTGCGTTGTGTTTGTTCCGCCTTTGCCAGAGAAATCAAAGTTTGCTAATACTCACCTCTCAGTTAGCTGCACTGGGGTCTTTTGTATTCAGCACTTCGATTCTCCTTTGGACCTTTGCCTAGGTCCGTTGACTGAAAGGGTTTAGCAATTCCCGAGCTCGATAGGACGTCCCCTTCCCCTTTCAGCCCCTTGTGATCAGTCCCCCGGGACTCCCTTTCGTCCCAGGTTTTTACAAGCGTGTAGAGAGAGAACTTTTCCACACCGAATCGCTTCCTTCTCGGCCGGCCAATTCCCTCGCGGGAGGATGGAACCGCGGCGTTGAAGTCCGCACTCGCTCCGTGATCAGATCACGTCTCACGCACACTTGCCCAATCACCCGCTCAACCCCACAGTACTTACAGCTATTTCCTGCGAGGGCGTCTTCGTGCACTGTCGACCTTTTACCAGCTACCAAGCCGCGGCTTTCTCGAAGGCTCCGTGCCTTCCCGAGCTCTCTGGATCCGTCTCTCTTTTTATTGTGGTTTTTGCCTTAGCCTAAATTTGGTTCGGAAGTCGGAACGAACTGCGGAGGCTCTTGACTCCCCAGGCCGCCAAAATCAGCGGGGGTACCCGTCCTGGACAGTGAGATTCTCCCGCAGTTTCTTTGATCCTAGTCACGGCACCAATCTGTTATAAATGCAAAGGCAAATTCATGTTAAAAAAAGAGAAATTTATTATAAAACAATAAAGAACAAACAACGAGAAAAAACACAATAAAATGGGCAGCGCAGCGCTGGGTGGACAGGGTCTATACCAAAGGTATAGGTGTTCCCAAATCCACACTTGAGGGTTCTCTGGTCTGGGTTTTTATAGGGATTTTGTGTCTTGAGGCTAAATTCCAAGCAGGCACCATTCACCAAAGGTCCTTGATTGTTGGATGAATGGATTTCCTGGCATTGGAGAATAGAGTTAGTAGATGTCCGGGCAGAGTCTTCTCATATGTAAAGAGGTTTTTAATGTTCCCTGATTTCAATTTTGGTTCGGGCCATCAGGATGGAGTGGTGGGATCCGGGTTGGAGCCGATGGATATCTCGGCTGGGCTTTTCCCTTTGTCCAGTCTGATTTCTTCCCCAACAGTGGTCTGCCAGGTGGGGTGTTCAGGTCTGGCGATGAATATCTCCTCCGAGCTCGTTCCTTTGTCAGCCTGATTGCTTCCCCAACAGTGGTCTGCAGGGCGTGTTCAGGTCCGGCGATGGATATCTCCTCCGAGCTCGTTCCTTTGTTAGCCTGATGGCTCGTGTCCTGCTTATTCTTTTCGGTCGATGGGCGCAGGCTAGCATTGTTTTCTCCTGAATGGGAATTCGCAACTAGATCTGGGGAAGGACTTTTTGCCACACTGTTTTATTTTATATTATTACAAATATATTTATTTTGACCTTTACAAATTTTTATACATAAGTTTATCTATTACACCCCTTACTCACATAAGCCCCTTTCTCATAGAGCATGTGTGGTAAAATAAGTGTGCACTGTATCTTTAGACAGAGAGGAGGAAATGAATAGCCAATGACTATAGCTTTCAGTTGTTACTTATACTGGAAATGCTGAATTTTTTTATTGTTCAAAGTATATAAAAGCAATTAGCTCGCATACCGAGGGTATGCTGGCTTTGTGGATTCACCTCCTAGCATCTATCTCTGTGCAGACATTAAATAAACAAATATCTAAACTTTGTGTGTGGATTGGCTTCTTGCTTACTGGGTGAAAGAACCCATATTTGGGACAATACAGACACGGTTTTTAAAAAAATAACAGTCTACCTGTGTCAGTATGTAACTTAGTGCATAAATTTGGTATGAACACTGTTCCCTATTCTAGGAAGCTTTCAGAACTCTTTTGTTGGTTTATGTACTAAATGTTAGCTACTAGCAGAAAAGAACAAGAAACAAGCTGGTTTGTTCCTTTATTTGAATCAAGGCAAGGTAAAACTTGTGGGTAGGGCACTATGTAAATCATTCTACTTGTTACCAAGTATGTGGCTTTCAGATGCTCTTTGCTGGTAACCTTACTAAAAATAATGCATCTGTAGGCTAATGTGATACTAGCAAGGATATTAGCTTATACTTCTGATTATGAATTAACAGATACTCATCTACTTTATCACCACTAGAGGCTCCTCCAAAGTCATGCTTTGGATATATTTCTGTCAGGAAGCAGCTTATGTTTTAAGTAGCATGCAGATGTCTAAATCTTTCAGTGTAACACCTCTTTACAAGCAGTGAATTTTTTAATCAAATTAATCAGTCATCCTCTTTATAGTATGACTGAGCCGGAATCATCAATCTGAAATAGTTACTGATCACTAATGACTGATGAACTTCATAGTGATATTGAGTAGAAGCTTGTATTGTTGCTTGCTAGTAACTGAAAAGAACAAGCATGAAAATATTTGTAATGATGAGTGTGGGTAAATAATCTTCTTTTAACATAAACATATTTTATCCCAGCATAGATAAAGCTATAATTACCAACACAAATTATTTTAGGGATCAGACCCTTCCATGTATGTCTGGGGTAGGTTTCCCATGACAGGTTTCCCGGGCTGTACTTAGGCTTTTATTTTTGAAACACTGTCAACTTGCTGCAAACCAATTATTCCTGCCTGTATTGTAATTTGCTAGATTGTAGGCATCTTGCATCCAGTGCAGTGTGTATGAGATACAGGCTCTGATCAAATGGCCTAATGACATTAAGTTTTCAAGAATTAATCTTATAAAACAAGAAAGAATCTCATCATGGAATCATGGCTAGCATGCAAATAAGGATGAAATTCCTTGTCTCTGACATTCCTGAGTTCCTCAGCTTATTCCAGATTCAAGCAAGTCCCGTGCTCAGGTCTTAGGTTTTTGGAGATGTGTGAGTATTAATTTTCCCCAAATGGAGTAAGAGATAATCCAGTTCTCAAACTGACCAGGTGGATGCTACAATTTCTTGAGTGTGACAGAATGCTGGAATACTGTACTGGAACTATTGGAGACATAGCATGCATTTTTATAGATTAAATATCAGTATGGCCACAGATACTTGCATGTGATGATCATATTATTTAGAAAGTGAAGGAGCTTTTAGATGAGTTTTTGCAGAAAAGCAACATGACTTGTTTTTAGGGAGGCTTAAAAATAAGAAGGTGCTGTGCGACTAATGGCATACACATGAGGACCTGTCGGAAGGTTATTTATTATCCATTTCTCTATTCAGTTAATATTCTTAAACTTCAATACATTAAAAAGGAGGAGTGAAGTTGAAAAGTTATTCATAATTCACCAGAAGGTAGATACTAGAAGGGTCTAAGTAGAAAGTGATGTCTTACAGTAGAAAAATTGCTTTGTCTTGAAGTTCTCTACTTTCTTTTCCTTCAAGTATCTTTATCTGCTCTCCAGTTCTTGTAGCAATGGAGACATGAACCCTCTTGCTTGTTCCAAATAGAATCAAGTTTATTACCAGCATACAAGGTCTTATATACTGTATGACTATGCGAGGCTTTATACTGTGCTAAAAAAACTCTGACTAAAATTGTACTTGTTAGCATTTTTGTAAACAAAAACAAACACATATTGGCCGCATGCCACCTCCTGTGTTACTGTGTTACTGTTCACATGTCCCCTTGACCAATTAGCACTCCAATCAAGCACCTTTCATGCGAAGCTTACATAACTTGTTTTTGTCTTCATGCCAGCTGTACATTTCCCAAAGTGTTTTTCGTGAATTGTTAGAAAGCAGAAGTGAGCAAAGGCCTTCTACTTATTCTAAAAGACTTTTTTTGTCTGCCACAAGTTCTTACTAAAAGGAGACTGTCTATCTACCATAGATCTTGTCTTCTCTTCCTTGGTATGCCACTTATGGGTGGTCGCTTATCTGCCACACAAATTTCTTCTAAAGTTAAGTCAGATCTGCCACTTAAAATTAAGGATATAATTTTGACATACTTAAATACAGGAATAAAATTAAATTAGTTTTAATTTTCTCTCATTTTTTCTTGGTATTGGTAGGCAATACTTTTAAGAGTATTTAAGAATTCCTTTTAGTCACACAGTTGTACAAGTTTCCTCCGACTTTCTTTCAAGATCCCCTTGCAGCAGGATGGAGTTGAGAATTAGAAGCACAAAAGGCAAAGATCCTGGGTTGAGATAAGAACAATTTACTGGAAACAGCAATGAGATAAGAAATTAAACAGTAACAGCAGCAATATTAATAACAAAAATGTGCAAAAGAGCAAGTAATTCACATGCAAAAATGCTCACCAAGGAGCCCAGACAATAAACAGTGGCAGACAGCTTCCCCTCACCCCATTTTCCTGAACAGAAAGAATGCCCTTCTCCTCAGAATCAAGAAGCCCTTCCCCCCACCAATGACTGTGACATGGTATAAAATAACATCTGGGTCCTGGCCATGCCCCCTCGGCCACGCCCCCTCCCAGCTACTGCAAAAAATTAACCCTGCCCTGGCTGAAACCAGGTCACCTGCAGTAGTCTGAAGTAGTTCTTCCTGACTGCTACTCTTACCTTGTCTGCCTTCAGACTTAATGTAAATGGGTACAATTACTTAGATACAAACTTGAATTTTAAGGTTGTTCATTCATATACCAAGCTTAGCTCAATTGCACTGGTTCTGCTTTTATAAGAAGTATAAAGGAATTCTACTTCTCTGCAGATGAATCAACCTGCTTTGCACCCTTTTTCTGGCTCTTTCAAGAGATATTTCAGCAAACTGAGGATTCTGGTCTTATCTGGATATCATATTAGTCATTGACATAGCAACTAGATGGAACATAGGTAGAAATACCAATGCTAGCTCTTACTTCAGTGTTGTACTTTCTCTTATACATCTTACCTAAAAGATATATTTTTAAGCATCAGTATATCAGTAGTGATCATAGAATGGTTTGGGTTGGAAACAACCTTAAATATAGTCTAGTTCCAACGCTGCTGCTATTGGCGGGGACACCTTCCACTAGACCAGGTTATTCAGGGCCCCCATCCAATCTGGCCTTGAACACCTCTAGGGATGGGGCAACCACAGCTTCTCTGGGCAACCTGTGCCAGGGACTCACCACTCTCACAGGGAAGAATTTCTTCCTAATATCTAATCTAAACCTGCCCTTTTTCAGCTTAAAGCCATTCCCCTTTGTCCTATCACTCTATGCCCTTGTAGAAAGTCCTTCTCCATCCTTCTTGTAGGCCTCCTTTAGGTACTTGAAGGCTGCTATATGGTCTTCCTTAAGCCTTCTTCAGTCTGGACAGCCCCAATTCTCAGCCTGTCTTCATAGGAGAGGGAGTCCAGCCTTCTGATCATCTTCATGGCCTCTTCTGAACTCCTTTCAACATGTCCATGTCCTTCTTGTGTTGTGGGCCCCAGAGTTGGATACAGTACTCCAGGTGGGATCTCACAAGAGCAGAGTAGACAGGAAGAATCACCTCCCTTGACCTGCTGGTCATGCTGGTTTTGATACCGCCCAGGACACAATTGGCTTTCTGGGCTGCCAACGCAAATTGCTGAAATATTTTGAGGTTCTCATCCACCAAGACCCTCAAATCCTTCTCCCCAGGGCTGCTCTCAATCCATTCTCCACCCAGCCTATACTTGTGCTTGGGATTTGCTGGACTCAGGTGCAGGACCTAAAGGATCAAGAACAACCATTTTGTAGATGTTTTTGTCTAGCCACGTGTAACTAGCTTTTGAAATGGAGCATGGTTGTTATAGCATGGAGGTGACTCTAGTGATCTGCAGGAGACGAGGACTCTATGTGAAAGGATGTTCTTCAATAGCTGTTTCCTTCGATCCACACTGGAAGCATAAGGTATATGTGTTACCTAACACAAGGCAACCTGAGATGTGATTCAAACAGTAGTACTTTGGAGCCACTAAAGGCCAAGGCAGTTGAATATCTTGTCCTTATGACTACAGCAGCAGTGCTGTCTTATCTGCTTCCTTTTAAGCAGATGTTTAGTGTAAAAGCTAGTTGTCTGCCTGGTGTAATGCAGCTGATAAATATATATTTGCAGCAGCTGGAAGTGTAGCAGATTTGGGCTGGCAGCTGCTGCTTTTGTCCTCCAGCCAAGACAAGAGTACATTGTAGTGTGAGAAGTAGCAGCTTAATTCTCTGTGGGCCTCAGTGACGTGCCTCTGTGTTTTGATTTTTGACTTAAGGTGGATGTTTGTGTTTTGAAGTTGTTAATTGAATTAAACATATCATTTGAACTGGGTTGTCTTTCCTCAGCAGGCCAAAGCTCTGAGACTCTAACAGTTCAATAATATTGTGCAATTTAGGGTTTTGCCTTGTTTTAAAAAAATAAACCTGGCATCTTTCTTTAATTTTCATCCCTTGTAGTGCAGTTTTCTGGAGACCAAGTCATTGCTGCTCTCAAGTAAAGCGATTGTAATGCTGTGAGCTCTAAATAATCTAAAGCACAAGGCAGGGGTGAAAAGACATAGACAATGACAGAATGCTGAATGCTTCTTGAATTTAGCTCCTCACTAGCTATCTTGGATTGCAATGCAAGATGTAACCAAAAGTATGTATTCTATTACCATCTGTTAAAACGAGGTGTGTCAGTGTTCTTTATTTCTTCCACAAACCATCCTCCCTCCAGGAGGCTATCTTCTGTTAATGGGCCATTGAGTCTCACTGCATGACTGATAAAATTACATCACCTCATTGTGAGATGCTCCACCCAGAGGGAGGAGCCAAGCATTCCTACCTGGATATAATCTGAGACTTGAAACACCACAGGTGGCTTTTCTCCACTGGATTCCCAGAAGACCAGACCCATCTGTATAACCAGACCTTCAGAGGAAAACTACACCCTTCTACAGGATCATTGCTTCAACAGAACCACATTTGTCACTCCAGGAGAACTGCAGCCATCATTTAATTGGACGGCTATCAACACCCTGACCAATAGGTTGTCAGGTTGTATTCTGACTCTGTCAGTAGGTTGTTTTTTTGGTTTGGTTTTTTTTACTACTGCATTTTTATTTTCATTTTCCTAGTAAAGAACTGTTATTCCTATTCCCATATCTTTGCCTGAAAGACCCTTAATATCAAGATTATAATGATTTGGGGGGGGGAGTGGTTTACATTTTTTCCATTTCAAGAGAGGTTTCTACCTTCCTTCGCAGACACCTGTCTTTTCAAACCAAGACACTAGCTTAAACTTTGAACTGCTACCAAAAACCAGGCCATGCAAAACCAACACACTTGTTTAAATAAATGCTAGTATGCCAGCTTGAGGAGTGAACTACTGCCTGCTGTACTGAGAAAGGCAAAGTTGTGTAACACCAAAGCACCGTATTATGGTTTACACTTACAATGCTATAAATATTCCTTTCCTCTTGCTGCTTATGAAAGAGGCATCTGCATCAAGCCCTGCCCTGTTTTTTTAACAGAGCATGTGACTGGCTGTTCCTTGAGGAGAACTTTCCTCTTGCATCCAGCCTTGCTTGCACACAAAGAGAATCAAGGCAATTAGTCATTCACTGACTTGTGAATGGTGCTTTTTTAAAGAATTGTCTAAAAATAGTTAAAACTGATTTACCAAAATATGGATATGATCTTATATCAGTATCCAACTGAGACGGACAAAGATTCTTTAACCATTTAGGGTTACCAAGTGTATGTTGATTAGCAGCACTGGGCCGATGTGTTGGGTCACCCTTTGATACACACGGCCCCAAATGCAGGTGAATACAGGCTTTTTATTTACAGAGATATTGAATACAAATACATATTCATAACCCATTTACCACCCACTCTCCGCTTCCTATGCTAATTAGGAAAAAAGCAGTTAAGCATGCATACTCTGTTCCTTGAAATGGGTCAGTGGTCTCATTATGGGGAGGGGGTCACAAAAGGGAGGAAGGAATATATCTCTCCCTTGTCCTGACCTTTCTACCTTTTCAGTGCAGAGTGACAAATGGACCCTTGGCTGGGCTCCTAGTTTCCTGTCTTCAATGAGTTTCTGATTTGCAATTGTCTTATGTTCTTGAAGTTCCTTACCAGATTATTTGTTTCTAGCTACAAGCCCAGCTGAATAAGCATAAAGTTGATAGACAATTAGTTATTAGCCAATGATTAACCTCTAATTTTAGCAAAGCCTCTCTATCTACCTTTAATTTTAGCAAGGCCCATCTATTTATTTAAATTAGATTTAGCAAGGCTTAATTTTAATTAAGGCCTTAGCTTCTCTAAAATCATGAATTCTTCAGAGTTTATGTCTCAAAACCGGCTGAAAGAAAGGGTTTTATATTGAGCTAGCTTTAACATCACTTAGCAGATTCAAATGATATGGCTTGCTTCACTGAACAATAAAGCCATCTGCTGTGTTTCTGTAAGTATGCAAATGGGAGAATGTAGTAGGTTTAGCGCTGACTAAAATTGCCTGCACCTACTAGAATTATTTACTCATTTCCTGATGTGAGATATGAATTAAGAGGAGGGCAAAGCAGGCTCAAAACTTAAAAGGTATAAAGAGAACTTTATTAACAGAACTAAAAGAATGATAAGAATCAGAATAAAGCCTTCAGAACACTTCTCCTCCCCTCCCCACAACCTCTTCTTTCCCTCAGACAACATAGAGACAAAACCTGGGATTTTCAATCAGTTACCACCTCTATAATAGTCTTTCATCAGTTCTTGTATGGAGAGGAGTTTCTCTCACCATGCTATGGAGACTTCACAAGAAACAGTTCTCTTGTGGCTTCAATGTCACAGCGAATCAGCCACCTGGGAAAGGAAAATCTGTGTGCAGTGTTAAAGTCCCTCCCATGCTTTACAGCTTTCCCAAAGCTGCTTTCATGGGCCGTGTCAACTTATGGGGTACTATTTTAAAGATGAACTGTTCCTTGCATAAAAAACCCCCAAAAGTTCTCTTATCTCTGGGAACAGAGGCTTTTCTTCTTCTATCTCTGGGGCAAAGTTTCTCATCTCTCTTCAAGCTTCTTATTAGATTACAGCTTTTCAGCATCCACACACTCCATCACAAGGGCCCTTTTATCATGGGCTGTGGGTGAATGCTGCATCCCCCCATGTGCTTAATGAATTACAGGCAAAAAACGAAGTCTGATAATATCAAAAATATATCTTCACCATAGCCTTACAAAGAGAATTTCAGCCCAAGACCAAGGCATCTCCTCAATCTCCTCCTAACTAGAATTTGACTCCTTCTTTACTGACCTCAGTGTCCCATGTTGTTTTATGTCTTCACCCTTTTTTTTTCCTGATTTGGAAGAGAATTCATATTCTTAGGTTCATTTGTTCTTAAGCTTTATCAACTGAAACAGTTTTTATAGAGTTCTGCAGTGCTGAAAGGTTGATCTCATCCAAGCTGTGCATTGGAGAGATCACTCGCCATGCCTCTTGCTGTTGGTCACATGGTCTCCACCAACACCGTGTGAGTCGCACCGGCTGCCAGCTCTACTCATTGCTTTTCTTCATTCAGAGTGCCGAAAACAAGAAAAGATGCTGCTGCTGTTTTTGTCCTTCTGTCCACAACATGGCTGGCTAAAAGCAGCTAGACAAAGTTCATTGCGAGCCATGCTGAAGCAGACATGGCCACGTGCCGCTGTCCTGGTTGCACTGATTCTGGCCACGTGGTCTTGGGCACATGGCTGCTCCCGGTACAAGATGGTGGTGGCCACTCCTGGCTCCTAGCCACTCCTGGCCTCAGGGCCATTCCCAGCATTGACCGCAGGGCCACTCCTGGCATTGGTTCTGGCTGCATGGCTGTTCCTGATACCAATATAGCCCCCGGATGGCATGGCCTGGGGGCGCCACTGGAAAAAGGACTGGCGGGCTCTGCCAGGAAGGGGCCCCAGCCGCCCACTGGGACGGGGCCCAGTGGACTCCCCAGTGAGGAGCTCGGCAGCATGCTCACCACCCTTCAGGGGGCAGAAAATCTCAGCCAGGTCACATGGGGCCGGCCCAGTCCAGCCCATCTGCGCAGACCGCACAGGGCTGGTCTGACCAGCACTCAGTTACCTCTTCAAAAGCTGGAACCCAAGAGAGATTTCCAGGGTTTGCCCCTCTTTAAAATGTAAATCTCACAGAGGCAGACTCAGATTCTAAGTGATTTATTAGGTTGTCAATTCTCAGAGCTAGCTAGCTATTTGTTTTTGCTAGGCACAGAGGAAGCTCTTAACAGTCCCTCCCAGAAAAATCATCCCCGTGGGTGGCTTCTTCCCTCCTCACTGAATGTCAATTAATGCAAAACCAGCACAGAGAATGAATAAGTGAGTTCACTCTCTTAAGTCTGATGCAATATGCTGTGAAACAGACATGCTTTTGTCATGATTACTTGAATTTGAGCAACCTAAACTTGAGATACTACCTGGATAAATGCAAAGTATATCATACTGTCCCATGCTCAACCATTCCATAAACATGCCAGTGTGTAAATCCGCTTCAAGGAAGTAAATTACTTATCCAGGTCATGAAAGGTTAAAATATAAGTCTGAACAGGATGCTGAAGATGTTGTATACTAATGCAGTTCCCAGTAAAAGAGACAATCTTTTGGACCCTGGAGCCTGGCAAGTGGAAGCAGGTGCCCAGGATATCAGTCTCATACACACATAACTGGAGGACTTACATGCTGTCAGAGATGTGAGTAATGTAACATGATACTTTGAATAAGCAGTCTCAAATATTCCTGCCACTGCTCCAGCAAAACTATTTGTAAATAGGAAGAGTTGGGAAATTGCTCTTTTGGAAGTGGACACAGTTTCTAGAACAGTGTGGTGGGTTTTAACTAACTAAAATCACTAGAATACTTATTTATTTTTTGCTGTGAGATATGAATTAGGAGAAGGGTAAAACAGGTTTAAAACGTAAAAGAAATAAAGAAACTTTATTAACAAGATTACAAGAAATAAGAGACTAGAATAAAATTTCCGGAAACTTTTTTTCTTCAACTTTTTTTTTTTTTTAACTGACAATGTAGAGGCAAAACTTGGGATGTTAAAGCAGTGCTAACTAGACAATAGTTTTTCATCAGTTTCTGTAGGGAGAGGAGTTTTCTCTTGTCATTCTATGGAGAGTTCTCCACAAGAAACAGTTTTCTTATGGTTTTTCATTTTTATGACTGGCAGCCGCCTGGGTGAAAACTCTGCCATTTCTTCTTATTTTTACACTACTCAGAGGTGCGTCCATGGGCCATGAACTCAAGGGGTATTATTTTAAGGATGAGTTGTTCAAAGGTAAAGGTTTTTTCTATCTGTCTCCGTGATCATCTCTGGGAACAGAGGTTTTCTTTTTCTCTCCCTGGGGCAAAGGGTCTTCATCAGCTCTTATCTCTCTCTCTCTCTCTGTTCAAGCATCTCATGGGATCACAGCTACTCTACTATCTGCTTAGCTTCATTAATGGATATTTTTGCTCAGATCTATATTTTGAATATTTCATTCCCTCCAATACTCTTTCATGAAGTAAAGGAGTTATTTTTCAGAACATTATTGTTTATGGCCCTACCAAAAGAATATTTCAGCTTATTAAAGCATCTCCTCATTCTTTTTCCATCTGATGTTTGACTTTTTCTTTTACTGACCTTGATGTTTCATGTTGTTTTTTACATGTCGATCGCTCTGACTTTTCTCTGGAGAGGGAATTAAAGTCTACAGGTCTCATCTGTGCAGTGAGAGATTAAAATCTTGCCCAGGCTGCGCAAACAGTCATGGTGTCAGATTTCAGGCCGAGCTGGTACTTTCTCTCAACTCAGCAGCCGCTGGGAGAAAGCGGACGGTTTTCGGACTGGAGCTGTCTGTGTGGGCCAAGGGGGGGTCAACAGCCATCCACCCTCCCCCCCCACCCCCCCTGGGAAGAGCTTTGGCCACCCCACTGGAACAGAACCCAGAGGGCTTCCCAGGAGAAATTAGCACTGCAGCACAGCCTGGCCTGGCCTGGGTCTCGCAGTCTCCATCCCCCGCCCGGGAACCACTGGGCTCCAGCCTAGCCCCCCGCCCCAGACCACACAGGCCGTGGGGGAGTGGGCCATCTGCACCAGAGTTCTGTTACTTTTTAAGGCTGGAAAGAAAAAGAGCCAAGTTCCTGGGCTTGGTTTTTAAAAGGTGGTATTCACAAAGGTGATCTTATTTTTCAGTGGTGTAAAATGCTGTCAATCTCAGAACTGGACAGCTATTGGCCTGGTCTCAGTAAGAGAAGAAACTCCCAGCATCATCTCTCAGAGAAATCACTTCCATGGGTGTTTTCTACTTTTTTTCTCTAAATGCTAAACTACCGCAAACAGCTGCACTAGTGTTAGAGCTTTATCAATTCAGGTACCAGCATCCTCAGTTATACCTTCAGTAGGACTATTTCAAGTGCCAGCTTCTCCTCTAAAGCAGACTTAAGAGGAGATGTATGATTTGGAGTAAACTTTAGGTGCAATGTTGCCAAGTGTCTTTGGCTCCTTCAACAAATATTAGACACTAAAGGGAGACTTAGGTTTCACACAGTTTACAGAATCACTAGGTTGGAATAGACCTTCAAGATCATCGAGTCCCACCCATGCCCTAACACCTCAACTAAACCATGGCACTGAATATCACATGCAATCTTTATTTAAACACATCCAGGGATGGTGACTCCACCACCTCCCTGAGCAGACAATTCCAGTACTTTATCACTCTTTCAGTAAAAAACTTTTTCATAATATCCAACCTATATTTCCCTTGGTGAAGTTGAAGTTGTTATTCCTATTTTGTCCAAAAGAGGAAGTCAGCGTGTTTGTTCAGGTATCAATGAAAACGGAGTAATCTGTTTCTGCATGAAAAATAGTCATACTGTCTAATCTCTCTGAATAACACACACCCAGTGAACCTGATTTCAAGCCATACAACTCATATAAAGTCTGTGGGCAACCACATGTTAGCCTAATGTAGGTGGGTGCTCCTGTAATCTGCTTGTTTGCCTGAGCTCTGAGGGTTTTGACCTGAAGTTTTGGGAAAAAATTGCCAAAGTAACACTTCTGCATCTTAATGGTTTATACTAAGGAGTTCAGAAGTCTAGACCTGTGTGGAAATGCTCTTGCTTTGCCATTATCACCCTGGAATATATTGCTGAGGCAGTATCAGGATTTTGAGAGAGACAGGACCACAGGGAGACATCTTCAAGCATGATTTTTTATTTTTCTTCTACAGTCTCATGAAGGAGTAAGTACGTCTTTACCTTATTCACCAGATGTTCATGGTCAGTGGTCACAAGACCAGAGGTTACAGGGGTTTTTAAAGGTTAATTAGCCAATAAACTGCCACAAAACAATGTTTTTACTTTTACACCAATAGTTAATTATTTTGTTTTATACGTCTTTACTGCAGTGCAGACTTTCTTAGCCAATCATATGACACACAAAACTACATGTTATACCTTAAACTTATTACCTTTCTAACTACTTCTATATCTTAACTCCAAAACCCCATAACTTTCCACTATTTAGCTTAATGTATTTCTATCTGCAAACTCTCATTCTTGCTTATGGCTTTAAATCTGAAAGCCTTTTCCAAGGTCTCAGGTTGAACTCCTTGTTTATTTCTATGTTTGAGCTTGAATTCACAAGATCTTGAGAACTTCCTGTGCTTGGGATTCCTACAAGGCAGGAAACAAACTTCTCTGTCAAACCATGGGCACTACAGGACTGACCTGTGCACCTACTGGCCCTGTGCTGGTGGGACTGTGCTTGGTTGTGCAACCAGGGAGATAAATAGCTTCAGGAGTGTTCAGGTAGCCTCTCTGCCTAAGGGAAACTTCTTATTCATCTTTTGGCCTTGTCCCCAGCAAGCTCTCCACACAAGAGCATTACAGCTGCCTTGTCTGAAGCTGGATGCTTCCTGAATCAAGGGCACTGATAATGCATGTTTCTAGCCAGAGCCAGAATGGTTGTTGCATTGTTCAAACTGAGGGGAACAATTAACTGGACAACACCATGGACCATCCTTGTAGTACAATGCACTGCAAGAAAGAAATATCTTCTTTAACTGCTGAACTGCTTGAGATCCTAAATGCATGGGCTGGTTCCAGCCCAGATCAGTGGGAGGCAATGCCTAAGATTTTTTAGCTTTTTATATTTTTCATATATTTGTAGCTTTGTAGATTGCTAAAGCATGACTGTAGCTTCTAGTATTTTTCCTTTCTTCCCTACATTTAGGAACAATAAGCTAACCTTCTAAACACATTCCTAAATATTGTTTAGTCATATTCCAAGAAGAGAACCAACTACAAAGATGTTCTGTTTTCCAACCAGAATCTGGACCAGACATAACAAAAGTGAGGCAAAAGAAACATCTTAACTGCTTCCAGTGGGGAAGGACCCCAGGAATTATTACCTAACCAACTAACCTTTTAATTGGACAGTATACTAATTGACTAACATTATAAAAATTGTAGAATTACTATACCACGTGCAATTTTTGCCATAATGTGTACCTGAAAGTTTTCAGGTAAAGGTTTGCTTTTATATTCACTCTAACTTTTTTGAGATCTATTTTCACGGCATAAGAGGGGGCATGGCCAAGATATTGTGTTATCTGATTGAACCTTATGTCATTTTCTGGGGTGGGAGAGGGTCTATCTGCCATTGTTTTTCATTGTCCTGGGCTTGGTGAGCTTTTTGCATGCAAATCACCCTCTCTTTGTGTGTTTTTGTCATTAGTATTGTTGCTATTACTGTTTGTTTTCTTATCTCATTGCTGTTTCCAGTAAATTGTTTTTATCTCAATCCATGATTTTCATCTTTTGTGCCTCCAGTTTTCAACTACATCCCCGAAATGGGAAGGGGGAAGGGAAGTTGGGAGGAGCAAGAGAATGGCATCTGGTTTGGGAGAGTCTCAGTGGGGGCACTGAATCGGGGAGTACCATTCCTAAACCACAACAATGAAGCTGACTTCTGCAGGCTAATTCAATCTTGTCCTAGTTTAGGGCAAATTAGGGAGGAAAACTCCAAATGGGGATTTCCCCAGGGAAATGCCCCCTCCCCACCAACTGGTCCAGGAAAGGAAAAAAAATTCCTTGGAGAGAAGTGGAAAAAGCTGTTTATTTAACAGAAAATTGAATAATATTAAATAATAAAACCTCTCACTGTTTGATGGGATGGCAAGTCTAGGAAGAAAAGTCCTTTTCATGTGGTGTAGCTCAGCTCGCTCAGGTTCTTATCAGTCCCTCTGGCGCTGGAAAGTTCCGAGGCCCAGGCCCCGGTGGGCCACAGGCGTGAGCTCCCGGGGTTTGGCTGGGTGTTCAGTCCAGAGCAGGTTTGCACAGATCCAAGAAAAAGGAAAAAAAACCAAAGGTCCAGGGAACTCTTCTGCCTCATCTAGCTAAAATTAACTAAAAACCAGAGAGAAGCTCTGTCCCGCTGTCTGTCCATGCTGCAGACACCACAGTCCAGGAGCGAGATGTGTGGGAGTGATGTTTTTCTTTAACACAAACTGCGCGCTTCTTCTTCCCCCTCTCTTGCTCTCAAAGCCAGTCTTAAAGGTGCAGAACTTAATATATAACATAAACCAGACGATTGGGGATACCAGTATCATAAAGTCACCCCAGGACAAATCTCTAGATGAATAGCACTGCCATGAGCAGTTATTGTCATGAAGGGTAGCACCTCCAGTCTGAACTTCTAGATTATCAAAGGGAGGCAATATTAAAAAAAACATCCTTCTGAGTAATGTCAGAAGAAAATTGTTTGGTTTCCAGGCACTGCTTGTTCAGAGCAGTTTTATTTACTTGGATACCTTGAGAGATGGCCCAGGCAACAGGAATGTGAATGTATTAGATCATAAGAGCTTGAATGCAAACCAGCTTAACAGGGCTGTACTAAATCCCTCCCTTATTCAGCTCAACTCTGTCTTCATGTCTATTGTTAGTCCTGATTTCAGATCTAAGGAGCAACAAGACTCATATGTGGGTGAAAGCACTTCCTTTAAAGGTATAATGGTAACTTTGACTTTGATATTGCAGGCTTACTGCTTTGGTTTGGGTTGAGTGACTTAACGTCCCATCTTTATGAACATAGCTACATGAACAGTGTCATGGTTTAACCCCAGCCAGCAACCGAACCCTATGCAGCCACTTGCTCCCTCCCCCACCAGTGGGATCAGGGAGAGAACTGAAGGGGTAAAAGTGAGAAAACTCATGAGTTGAGATAAAGACAGTTAAATAGGTAAAGCAAAAGCTGCACACTCAAGCAAAGCAAACCAAGGAACTTGTTCACTGCTTTGCATGGGAAGTCAGGTGTTCAGCCATCCCCAGGAAATCAGGGGTCTGTCACATGTAATGGTGACTTGTGAAGACAAATGCCATCACTCCAAATGTCCTCCCCCTTCTCTTTCTTCCCCCATCTTATGTACTTAGCATGATGCCATTTGGTCTGAAATATCCCTTTGGTCTGTTGGGGTCGCCTGCCCCAGCTGTGTCCCCTCCCAGATTCTTGTGCACTGGCAGGGTGGTGTGAGAAGCAAAAAGTCGTTGGCTCTGTGCAAGACCTGCTCAGCAATAACAAAAAAAACATCTCTATATTATCAACACTGTGTTCAGCACAAATCCAAAATATACTAGCCCATACTAGCCACTGTGAAGAAAATTAACTCTATCCCAGCCAAAACCAGCACAACAGAGAAATATTTAATAACAACTGTTATAAATGCAAAGGCAAATTCAGGATAAAAATAAAAAGAGAAATTTATTAATAAACAACAAAGAACAAACAACGAGAAAAAACCACAATAAAACGGTCAGCGCAGCGCTGGGTGGACTGGGTCTACACCAGAGGTATAGGATTCCCAAATCCACGTTCGAGGGTTCTCAGGCCTGGGGTTTTATAGAGATTTTATGTCCTCAGGCTAGAATTCCAAGTAGGCTCCATTCACCAAGTGTCCTTGATTGTCTGGTGAATGGATTTCCTGGCATGGAAAAATAGAGCTAACAAGTGTCCGGACAGGATCTCCTCGTATGTAAAGAGATTCTGTATGTATTTCAATTTGTGTCATCTAGGCAGAGTGGTGTGATCCGGGCTGGTGCCGATGGATATCTCGGCGGAGCCTTCCCCTTTGTTTCTTTTGATTGCTTCTCCAACACCCGTTTGACAGGTGGGGTGTTCAGGTCTGGCGACGACTACCTTCTCGGGGCTTGTCTTTTTGTCGACCTGATTGTTCCCCAACAGAGATTTGCAGGGCGTTGTTCAGGTCCGGAGATGGATATCTCCTCCGAGCCAGTTCTTTTGTCCTCCTGATGGCCCTCGTCCTGTCTATTTTCTGAGCTGATGTTCGTTATCTGGGTGTTGGTTGCAATCTGTTGCCTCTCGGAGGGAACTCCCAACCAGACCCGGAGAAGGATTTTTTTACATTTTGGATTTTATATCATTACAACACATACATATCTTATTTATACTTTTTACGAATTTTTATTTACAGATTAATTTATTACACAACTTACTGTTCAATGAAGTTTTGGTAAATGGAAAAAAATTATATGAGAAGAGTCTTCCTTGGAAGTGACAGCTTTTAGTAATGCCCCAGGTAACTAAATTAGGAAGTGTATACAAGATGTGATTAGTGTGAAACAAAAATGGGCTTCTGCTTGTCAAACCAGTCTCTGTGTAAGTTAACCTCGCTTCTTGACTCATCTTTGCCCCACTGACTTGTGGCTCTATTTTATTTCTTGCTTAGAACCTTCACATCCTTTCTATGAGACCTAGTTTACTCTTCACATTCAGGTCTTTGATTTAAATTCCTTATTTAACAGTGCAGATAATATAGGGGTTTGCTGCTGTTAGTGTTCATATGTCCACTGCAGCATCAAGGGAGTTTTCAGGACTCACAAGATTTAATTTATCTGGTCATTCATCTTCTAATTTGGATCAGAGATGTGGTCCTAATTTTCTAAAAGCACAATGAATGTCAATAAATATTGTTATGGAGCTGCTGGGAAATGAACCCAGAACTGGGACTAAATCACCAGGTAGGTGCCCAGCTCTGGCACAATAAATTACTTTGGACCTAAGTCATTATAGCTGAAGCTGAATTAACAATGTTGGTTCTACATTCATTTTTACTTTGTCAAATAGTCAACGACAGTGTGACTAACTATAATGCTGCTTTGCAGGTTCTGAAACTGCACAATATCAAGGTGCTTTAAACCTACCTCATTGATGTAAGAAACAGGCTGTTAGTACTTACTGAATGTTTTTTCTGGCACATAATATTTAATACTGCATGCACTAATCCAGGCTTAATGTGGAAGAGGAGCATCCATTAGGTGAATTGCATGCCTGATGCACTAGAAGCATTAAAGGTGTTATAAATGCAAAGGCAATTTCGTGATATGAATTGAAAAAGAGAAATTTATTAATAAACAACAAGCGAAACAGCGATAAAAAACCCACAATAAAAAGATCAGCGCAGCGCTGGGTGGACAGGGTCTACACCAGAGGTATAGGTCTCCCAAATCCACGTCTGAGCGTCCTCAGGATTGGGGTTTTATAGGATTTTTAAGTCCTCAGGCCAAAATTCCAAGCAGGCTCCATTCACCAAGTGTCCTTGATTGTCCAGTGAATGGATTTCCTGACATGGAATAATGACATTAACTAGTGTCCGGACAGAATCTCCTCATATGTAAAGGAGATTCTGTATGTGTTGCAATGTTAGGTTTTCATGGCAGGGTGGTGGAATCCGGGCTGGTGCCGATGGATATCTCGGCCGGGCTTTTCCTCTTTGTCTCTCCTGATTGCCTTTTCAACACCGGGATGTTCAGGTCTGGCGAAGCCTATCTTTTGGAGCTTGTCTTTTTCGTCGATCAGTTTCTTTTCCCACCGGAATCTGCAGGGCGTTGCTCGGGTCCGGAGGTAGATAATTTCCCGAGCCAGCTCCATTGTCTTTCTGATGGTCCGTGTCCTGTCTGTTTGTTCGAGTTGATGGGCCGGCCTGAGTTCGTTATCTGGGTGTTGCTGGCAATCAGCGGCTTTTTGGAGAAAGCCCCGTTCCGCTCTGAGGAGAGGCTTTTATACATTTTATATTTTTATGTCATTGCAAAACACATTTGTCTTGTTGATATACTTCGAATTTTTAATACAACAATAATTTATTACAAAGGGAAGTTTTTGGGATGAGATATTAACACTTAACTCAATAGTGGCCTGTAGTTCCTGTTATTTTTGGTTTTCTTGTGTGTTAAATGTGTGGTGTAGTTAGCAGCATGCTGTCAGGAGCCATCATAAGGCATGCAGCTACGGGAAGTGATGATGTGCAAAGTGAGGAGCCTGGTTATGTCTGTTACAAAGAAAGATGAGGAAGCCTTGTGCTGTCTGCAAGTGCTCTTACCAGAGCAGAGTGGGTGATCTGTAGGAGACCTTGGTGGTACCTGCACAGAGTCAGTAGGAGCTTGTTTGTGGGCTGGCTGTAGCAGATCGTTACGAAAAAGAACAAAATACTTTAAAAACTCAAATGCTTCATTTGTACCTGAACCTAAATATAGTTTTCAAAGGATGTTCAGTTTCACTGATGCTGTGTTTTCATAGGGCTTGCATTAAGCTTGTAATGTTTTAAAATGAAAATGATATTTAACTGGAGCTTCCAGAAATGCTGAGCAGCTGCAGTTTTGCTGCTGGTGCTCCTGATTTCCTCACATCAGGTCAGTTGTGATGCTGGTGGCTTTCCAGGAAATGTGTGCTTCTTCCCCCAGTGGCCTCTCTGCAGTGGGCAGATAAGATGGATTCACTGTTCCAACCCTTGCTGCCTAAAAATTGGGGATGTAGGTTTTGTTAACTTGAGAAGAGTAGAAGAAATCAGTGTTGGACTATAGAAGTGTCATATATAGCTAAACTGGAATAACTACTGAATTTCTTGACAGCTGAAGCTAGGATGTAGTCCTGCCTGTGTTAGTGCTCCCTGCTGAGAGGGAGATGATATTAATATATGTGTCAAGTTACTGTAGTAGTTATTCATAGTGACTGAATCAGGATTTAATTCAGTGGTTGGTTGATTCAAAGTAATCTACTCCACAGTAATGTACTGTAAAGTAAAGCACACCTTTATTGGCCCGGCCAGGGAGAGCATGCAGCATGCAGGGGTTAACAGCACACCTCCATGTGCATGTCTACTGTGCTCATCTTACAGAGGTTATTTATACGTTTACAAGTTTAGCATCTGTTGGGGTTCAAGCAAGGCTGGTACCCTGGCTGGAACCAGCACGGCAGCTATCCCCAGCTGCTCGGTCCATATCCCACTGCATCAATGTGATGGATGGCAAATATGGCGATTTATTGCAGGGAAACTTAACATTTTATAGCCTGGGGTCACTGTGTTACTCCCATCTGCTTACATCACACCTAGATGCTATTGGCTAATTGCAGAAGACTTTACTATCCTAACAGAGAGGGGGTCTGCTTTCTGTTACATCCCGGTGTCTTCCGCTCCGCTATGCCCTAGACTACAACAAGCATCTGCCCTTATTTAGTTCATTTATCTAAAAGTTAGTCTTAAGGGTTGGGGTCTTACATAAGTTATGGTTTCCTTATCTTAGGGTTACAAACACTGTGCGCTATTCTTATCTAATACATTCATCACACCTATTTTGCTAATACACAATTTTACTATTACACACTTTGTTGCTATATTAGTTATACTTCATCTATAATTGTGCATTATGTTCCTATTCTCTATTACATATAAAAATTACATTTTTCTGCCCTTTGTAACAGCTCTCCCATTTGTCATTAAAACAGCAGTTAGCATGCTTCTTCCTTCTTATCACTTAGCTCACAAGGACTAAGCCCTTGTTCTGCAGAAAAGCAGTTAGTCAGACACATTAGCTGACATTCCTTTTTCTTATCATTTTAGTCCACTTGGGTTTGTTTTTTTCAAAAGCAGTTAGGTTTAGGCTAGCATCTAGCATTCTCTTATCATCATAGCCCCTTCCAGGGCTAGGCTTCTTGTCTTGCAAAAGCAGCTTGTTCTGCAGAAGCTAAACACTTAACTTATATTAATCCATACTTTATATTAAGGTGCTTATGTTAAAGGAGTCCTGTGTTTCATATGTTAAAGGAGTCCTGTGTTTCAGGTAGAAACATTTAGGTTTGTATTTTCAGTCAAATAGCATGGTATCTAATAAGACTTTTATTTTTCTGACATATATAGATTTCACTATGTCTTTGCTCTATCCAAAAAGAAGAAAAATAGCAAACCTGAAGTACAGGCACTAATAAGGATGCCAGGAAATAAGGCAGTAAAAGAGGAAACAGTGACTGTCCTGGTAGCAATATTCTTAAAATAGGTGTCATAGTGTAACTTAGAAGTTGAAGTTCTTGTGCAGTAGCTGTAAATGCCTATAAAGGGCTGAATCTTCCAGGGTGATCTATTTGTTACCAAATATCTGAAATATTGGAATCAGACTCTCCAACACTAAAATTGTATTGAAGAGGGCATCATTTATTCAGGCTTGAGGTGCATGCAGGGGATTCTAATCTAATGTGGACACGTGATTCTACAACAAGGTTACTTATATACAGTCCCTACATGCATAGTACAATTTACCAATTATCATAAGTCCCACCCCATGTTCCCAGAGATTCAGTCTTTCGTCTATCACAGCATTCTTGGGCCAGATGTCATCTTTTTATCTCCCAACTGTCCTTGCTAGAAGCAGCTTTCACAGGCCTTGTTTCTCTGCTAAAAGTTTCACAGGCACAGTAAAAATTGAATTAACCCTTTTGCATCATGTTGAGTATAACATCAGAGGAAATTATTCTTTTTCTGGGGACTATAAGCATGATAGTTATAAACTGGGGAAGGGGGGAGCAGGTTGATGACTGTCATCTCTACCTCCTTGCCTACTGAGTGTGTTCAGTGGTGTCAAAGAGCTATGGTGAGCAGGCAGCTAAAATCAGGACAGCAAAATAAGATTTCTTCAGTTCAAGCTCAGCTAGAGGAGTTAAACATGAAGTGAATGCAGTAATGGTTGGGTACTTATAGGTAGGGGACTGAGTTGCATCTTTATTCCTAAATTAGTTTGTCTCACTGTAACTGACCTAACAAGTTGCCCTAAAACTGACAGTTTGCCAAGGTTTTAAAGCAGTAACTAAAAAAATTACTAGAAAACTTACTTATTTCTTGCTGTGAGATATGGATTAGAACAAGAGCAAAACAGGCTTAAAACTTAAAAGGAGTAAAGAAAGTTTATTAACAAAACTATAAGAATAAGAACACCAGAAGAAACCTCCAGAAAACCCCTTTATCCCCCACTACCCAACCATTCCCTTGTTCACATGACAACATAGAGACAAAAAAACTTTGGAACTTTGGTGTTTAAAACAGTCTCAATTCCTTCTAGAGTCTTTTCATCAGCCTTTGCAGAGAAACAGAAGTCTTCTTCTGATAATCTATGAAGTTTCTCACAAGAAAACTATTTCTGTTATAGCTTTCTATTTTTCTGATGCCAGCTGCCCGGAAATCCTGTCATCAGTTCACTCCTCCCATTTCACATCACTCTGAGGTGTGTTATGGGTCAAATGAGTCTAGGGATGTCATTTTTAAGGATGAGTTATTCAAAGGCAAAAGTTCTCTTCATCTGTCTCTGTGAGCTTCTCTGGAAAACAGAAGTTTTCTCTTTGCCTCTACAACGGCCCCAAATCTTCAACTATTACTTCTCTTCACTCTGTTCCAGCACCTCACTGTATCACAATTACTCCACCTTTTGCTCAAAATCCACACTTTGAACACTCCATTCCTCTCAATATACTCTGTCATGAATTAAAGGAGTTTTTTCAGGATACTATTGTCCATCTCCATAGCTTTAACAGAAAAATATTTCAGCTTAATTAAAGCATCTCCTTATTCTCTCTTCCCCATCTAGAACTTAACTCTTTTCTTCACTGTCTTTGATGGTTTTATGATGTCTTCTTCATGTTGATTATCCCTCTCTCTCTCAGAAAAAGGAGTAATCTGTACATCTCATCCAGGTAGTAAAAGAGTTGAAGTCTTGGAAAGCTGCAGATGTTCATGGTGTCAGGTTTCAGTTCAGCAGCAGAAACTGCAAACCAAGCCAGGCCAGCCAGCTCAGTTTCTTCCCCCAGCCCCCGTCCCCCCCCCCCCCCCGCCTTCTGTGGCCTTGTCTGGCCTGGGGGGGGGGGGGGGGGCGGGAGGAGGCCGAGACAGAGCCTGTTACCTCTTCAGAAGCCGGAAACCAAAGAGATCAAGAGAGCCCTGGCTTTACATCTTAAGGTGGTGTTCACAAGTTGATCTCACTTCTGAATGGTTAAAACTGCCGCCAATTCTCAGAAATGACCGATAATTGGTCAGGAGAAAAGACTCCCACCAGCCACCAGCAGCTTCAACTTCCTTAGCTCCCAAAGCTATCTTAAAGGTAAAGTCACCCTATGACACAATCTCTAGTACCTAGTAGCCTGGCTGAATTAAGCTCAGATAGCTGATTTGCCTTACATCAGTGAAATTGTGGGCTTTTTAGTGAAAAAACTGACCTGTAATCATGGCTGCTGCAGCATCTTTTTTTTTTTTTTTTTGTTCACCTAGAAGCTATACCTGTGTAGAAGACACAGGTTCTGCTAAGAAAACTTAGTTAGCTCAACTCTGAGTTTTGTTGTCTCTTCCATTTTTCATCTCAGTCCTTGGGTTGTTTTATTATGTGTTAGATCTCATGAAACTGCATGTAAGCACAGGAATGGGCTTTCCTGGTGTTATAAATGCAATGGCAAAATAAGGTTAATAAAAAGCAATTTATTATAAAACAATTTAAACACCTGCAACGAAAGAGAAAAACCACAATAAATAGGTCAGCGCAGCGCTGGGTGGACAGGGGTCTATACCCAAGGTATAGGTGTTCCCAAATCCACGCTCGAGGGTTCTCAGGCCTGGGTTTTTATAGGGATTTTGTGTCCTGAGGCTAAATTCCAAGCAGGCACCATTCACCAAAGGTCCTTGATTGTTGGATGAATGGATTTCCTGGCATTGGAGAATAGAGTTAATAGATGTCCGGGCAGAGTCTCCTCATATGTAAAGAGATTCTGAATGTTCCTTGATTTCATTTTGGTTCGGGCCATCAGGATGGAGTGGTTGGATCCGGGTTGGAGCCGATGAATATCTCGGCTGGGCTTTTCCCTTTGTCCAGTCTGATTGCTTCCCCAACCGTGGTCTGCCAGGCGGGGTGTTCAGGTCTGGCGATGAGTATCTCCTCCGAGCTCGTTCCTTTGTCAGCCTGATTGCTTTCCCAACAGTGGTCTGCAGGGCGGGGTGTTCGGGTCCGGCGATGAGTATCTCTTCCGAGCTCGTTCCTTTGTCAGCCTGATGGCCCGTGTCCTGCTCATTCTTTTCGGTTGATGGGCGCCGGCTAGGATCTTTATCTGGGTGCCGGCTAGCATTGTTATCTCCTGAATGGGAATTCGCGACTAGATCTGGGGAAGGACCTTTTTGGCCACACTGTATTTTATATTTTATATTATTATTATAGCTACAAATATATTTATTTAGACCTTTATGAATTTTTATTCATAAGTTTATCTATTACACTGGGAAAACCCCAGTGGTCTGGAGGAGTCTGCAGCTTACGCAATGCAAGCAGTTGAGCTTAAGTGAATGTGTTCTGCCCTGGGTAAATCTCTGCTCTGCTCCCATTGTAGGGTGGCATGTAGAGCTAGGCATGTCCTTGCTTCTGTAGCCATAGCTGCTCTCTTCTGTGCAGGTGTGGTGACAAGAGGCATTCGTTTGCTGCTCTTGGAGCCATGCCATTTGTGTAACTGACCTTGAACTGTGGGCTAGGATTGTTTATGCTGATCATAAATCTTTTGGTTGTGAGGGTGCTGTGGCAAATGACTGAGACAAGGACTCAGTGCTGCTGTAACATACCCACATAGAGTCAGTATCATGAGCAGGCATGTACAGACTGTAAAGCCACATGAGCTTCTGTCATGGTTTTAAACCAGTAACTAAAAAATTACTTATTTCCTGCTGTGAGATATGGATTAGAGCAAGAGCAAAACAGGCTTAGAACTTAAAAAGGAATAAAGAAAGTTTATTAACAAACTACAAGAACAAGAACACCAGAATAAACTTCCAGAAAACCCTTTTTATCCCATACTACCCACCATTCCCTTGTTCACATGACTACAGAGACAAAAAAAAACTTTAGAACTTTGGTGGTTAAAACAGTCCTAATTCCTGCTACAGTCTTTTCATCAGTCTTTGTAGAGAAACAGAAGTCTCTTTCTGTTAATTTATGGAGTTTCTCACAAGAAAACTATTTCTGTTATAGTTTTCTATTTCCCTGATGTCAGCTGCCCAGAAAATGCTGTCATCAGAGATCACTCCTCCCATTTACATCACTCTGAGGTGTGTTATGGGCCATGAGTTTAGGGATGTCATTTTAAGGATGAGTTATTCAAAGGCAAAAGTCTTCTTCATCTGTCTTTGTGAGCTCCACTGGAAAACAGTTTTCTCATTGTCCCCCAAGGCTTCAAATTTTCGCTTCACCCTGTTCCAGCACCTCACTGCATCACAATCACTACTTTTTACTCAAAATTTACACTTTAAACACTCTATTCCTCCCTATATACTCTGTCATGAATTAAAGGAGTTTTTTCAAGACCTTATTGTCCATTTCCATAGCCTCAACAGAAAGGTATTTCAGCTCATAAAGCATCTCCTTATTCTCTACCTTTTTTGAAGCTTAATTCTTTACTGTCTCTGATAGTTTTATAAAGTTTCTTTACATGTTGATTGCTGTCTTTTGTTTTTTTCCTGTGGATAAAAGGATTAATCTGCAAGTCTCATCTGGGTAATGAAAAGGTTAAAATCTTGCCCAGGCTTTTGTAGATGGTTCTGTGATCTCTGCTGGAGCAGGAGCTGGAGCTGTCTTCGATAGAAGATTCCTCATGGCTACTCTGGAGAGTGTGGTCACTGTCTCAGCTTGCCGCAGGTCCAGAACTTTTTTCCTTTCTTTACTCGGCAGTCTCTGGTGAATTTCGTCACGGCAAAAACTGCAGCTTAGCCAGGGACCTGCCTGGCCCTGCCAGAGCCCGGGGCAAGCCCTCCGCAGGCCCCATCTCCCGGCCGGGAGCCGCGGCAGGCCCAGCCCAGCCCCCGCCCGGGCCGCATGGCCGGGCAGGGAAAGGGAGGCCCGCCGGAGCTCTGTTACCTTTCACAGCCAGGAAACAAAGAGAACAAGAGAGCTCTGGCTTTACATCTTAAGGTAGGGTTCACAAGTTGATCTCACTTTTCAATGGTTAAAACTGCTGTCAATTCTTAGAAATGACCGATAATTGGTCAGGAGAAAAGACTCCCATCAGTCACCAGCAACTTCAACTTCCTTAGCTCCCAAAACCACCTTAAAGGTAAAGTCACCCCATGACAGCTTCTGAATTTGTTTCATAAAGGTGAGCAGAAAAACCTTTTCCTGTGTATCTGGCACTCTGGCCTCATAAACTTTGGGTTGCAAGGGAAAAGTATATGCCAGTCTAAGTAAAACAGTAGCCAGGTTCTCAATGGCTCTAATCCAATCTGTTTGCCTGCTCCTGTTTCTGGGAATAAAACTTCCCATAGCTTGTCCTGTTGAACAAGATCAGCACCCTGCAGCTAAGTATGGTTAGGTGCTTAAGTGGATGAGGGTGACCCAAGATTCTGCCCTCATTGTATGTGACCTGCTTTTGGGGTCTCTTTGTATTCTCAGTTGATTGTGAGCCTAGCTGTGGTGCAGGTACCAGGAGATGCTTCTCTGGAGATGGCACATTAGACTGGTGGGACTTTTTTGGTGGGTTGAGCAGTGCCAAGGGAAGGATCTGTGCTCCACAATGCAGAAAGTGGTCTGAGTCCTCCTTTGACGGGAGCATTTTTGGCTTTAATCAGTCCAGATACAGCTTGCTTTCCTACTGGCTGGCTCTTCTGACTGCTGTGAATGGCAGAACAGCACAAGGAAGTTAATATTCAGTGCTGGGATCTCTGCAGTCTTCCCACAACTGACTTGGCTCTGAGAGTCTTACTCCACATCTGCCTTCTAATCTCAGAGGCACTGGAAGGTAATTTTGCTGTCATTGCCCATTAATATTTGGTTCATCAAGTTATGCTGATTTATTAAACAAACGGATGGTATTCAGACTTGGAAAATGCTTTTGGTGGCAAGAAATGTAGTATTAGGAACACAAGTAGATGGACCAGTGTCCCGGTTTGAGACAAATTTAGGAGGAAACGTCCCAAAAGGGTGTCTTCTCTGAAGAAGACAGATTTCAGCAACCCCTCCCCCACATAAGGTTAGAAAAAAATTCTCTTGGATAAAGTGGGAAAAAGAAGTTTATTTAACAAGCAGGGTGTTCACAGGCATTAATACAATGAATAATGTGAAATAATAAAACCTCTCACTGCTCTGAAGAGATGGTAAATTCAGAGCTCTTCTTCTGTGGTTCAGAGAGTCTTTCTGTGGGTGCGACTTGGCTTTCTCTCTCTCTCTCTCTCTCTCTCTCTCTCTCTCTCTCTCTCTCTATCTCTCTCTCTCTCTCTCTCTTTCTCTCTCTCTCTCTCTCTCTCTCCGGTGCTGGGATGCAGCATTCCGGGCCAGTGCAGTGCGGGAGGGGGCCCCAGGTGATGGTGTTCCGGACTGGAGAAAAGCTGAACAGTTCCAGAAGAAGAAGAAGCCACAGTCCCAGGAAAACTTTTTTGCCTTAGCTACTAGAAAAACTAGCTAAAAGCAAAGAGGAATTCTCTGTCTCTCTTCACTGCTGCAGGGCCAAGAGCTGGAAGAAAAACTGAGACCCCTATCTCTGTTTTTAAACACAAGCAGCGAAAGGAATTTCCATTCTGCCTCCCCCCCCCTTCTCTCTTCAAGCTTGCTTAAAGGCACAGGACTTATATCTGGCATAAAGCAGACAGTAGGGGATACGATACAGCATCATAAAGTCACCCTAGGACAACCAGTTTGACTTGCACAAGAAAGGCAAAAAAATCCCAACCCTTTAGATCTCAATTGAACAGGTATTTAATAATTTTTAAATTTTTTCCCACACAGAAAAAGCAATTAAAAACCTTTGCACTGGCAAATGTAGAACAGGTCTTTTCACCTTAGAAAGTGTTTTTATCCTGCAAGTGTTTTAAACCTAGCAAGAGTGCAATTATATCTTAAGTTCTAGATTTTCAAATCTAGTTTATCCTGCTGAACAACAGTTGTTGGATAGTACTGCTTAAAACTGGAACTTGGTAAATGCCTTATGGCCTGTTTTCTGAGTGTTACCAGCCCAAGTAAGGCTTGGTATTTAGATTTTTCTTGTTCAGTTAGTATTTTCCTCATAAGAAATTGTGTAGAGTTATACTGTGGGTCCACATGGGCACTGATATATAAATCAAACTATTTAATGGACTTAATGGAAATTTTTTTCCATGTTTTCACTGCAATGATTGATTGTTGGTCTCTTTGTTCTATTTCATAATTAAAATATTTTGCTTTATTTTCCAGGCTCACATTAAATTTCCTATTGACTATCCATATTCACCACCTACCTTCAGATTCCTGACCAAAATGTGGCACCCCAACATTTATGAGGTAAAGTGTTTTTTAAGCTAATATTTTTTTTCTCAGCTATGTGAAAAGGTTTCCTATGTCCTTTAACTTTTGGAAATATTGAAGGTACAAACATCTCTAGCTATAACTAAAGTCATTAGCTGTTTGTGTTTAAATGTCAGCTTCATGGTTGCAGAGTTAAATCTAAATGTTGTAAGAAATGCTGTCTCTGTAGGCAGGGATGGAGCCTTTCTCATACCTGCAAGTGTAGCAAGCAGCTCCAGCTGAAGCATCATGTCATTAGTGTTGGAAGTTTTAGGGGATTCTTGGATCCCCTAAACTGGTGTGTGGAGTCTTGCTGTACTGGGATATTTAGAGAACTAGTTGTTTGCACACCTTTCAAGTACATTTTTAATTTGAGTATATCCTACACAAGTGTGTGATGAGACAAGAAATGTTGGGGAAAAGTCTCCTGCAGCAGTCAGCCTATGATAAAGGAGTTTGGACTTGGGGTGTTCCAGCTTCAGAAAGAACCAGAGCTGTGCCAAAATTTCCCTCCACTCCCAGCCCCGAGAATTCTTCCGGCTAGCTGCAGTACACCCAGGGTGGAGGGGGAAAAATGGCGAGGACAAAGATAAGACGAAGGAGGCTCTCTCTTCCCAGGACAGTGTCCCAGTTTTAATTCAAATAATTCCAGGGCAGAAAGAGACAGAAACAGAGCTGGTGGGAGATTTTGAGCAGAGGGAAAGGGGGTGGGGGGAAGGCAGGTTACAGCCAATGGGGAGAAACCAAAGGGGAGGAGTGAGAGGAAAGGAACCAACACACCACAGACTCAGAGGGGGAGCAACAGGAATAAACCATTTCTCGTAACACAATGCAATACAACATCTCACCCTTTTTAATTATATAAAATTAAAAGAAGGGCATTGGGCTTATTCTGATACAGAACATGAGTTTGTCCACCACTCGTGATTGGCGGGCCGGTTAGATTGTTTTCAGTCCATTAGTTCTATGTGGTTGACTTCTGAGGTAATAGGGATTAAACTGCTGAGGGCTTTTAAAATCAAGCTACATATAATCCCGAATGCTAGCACGATTAAGAACAAAGCAAAAAACAACAGGATTGTTTTAACTATCGAAGTCCACCACCCCGTGAGTCCCCAGCCCTTGAACAGTTCACTAAACCTGTCTTCAGATTCTTGTTTCACTTCTCCAATCAAGCTGTTCATCTCATGGAGGGCTACGTGGACATTGGGAGCTTTCGAGGTTAGGTTTAGGCAACAAAGTCCTTCAAATTCCTGGTATTCGTGTCCATGCAGCAGCAGAAGGAAGTCTATGGCCGCTTGGTTTTGGAGCATGGCCTGCCTGGTGATCTCCTCGTCTTCTAGGAGGGAGCTGAGGGCAGTGGATGTTAAGTTGGCCTGTTTGACCACCCAGCAATCTAGGTGTCCTAACTCACCTAGTGCTTTGGCAGCTGCAAACCATGGAAGAAATATGGATCAGCAATTCTTTTTGATTTTGCCCAATGAAAAATTTCAGAATCACAGTTTGGGTCCAAATTATCAGCGCTTCTTTTATGAAATTTTCTAGTTGAATTGTTTTTCTGAACCCATTTGGTAATTTGGGTTTGGTTGGGTGCTAACAGGGACAATCGCCCTATGGTACATGGCCCTTCTAGAAGACAAGATGGGATTCCTGCCCATGCCCTGTCTCCGCAAATTAGGAATAAACCTTTAGGGAGATTTTTTGGATGTGAGCGGAGAGGTTCATCTGTTGTAGTGTGACTTAGAATATCACACCATTTTTTGGCTGTGAATTCTTCCCGAAATTGTAATATGTTGTTAAAGTCTCTAGTGTCAGACAATGAGTTGTTAGTGAAGTGAACACAATAAGGTGCTGGGGAGGAACCCAATAGCTCTAATTCTTGGGGTTCCTTATCTGCTTTGGGCAGCTTTGGTATCCGTTCCTCCACAGGGTTCCTAATCATTACAGCCAGTCGCTTACGATTTTCACGTGGTCGGGTGCTGTGTGATTTGGGACCCGTGTTGTCGCTGTTGGACACGAAATAAGTCACACGGATGCAGCTCAAGATACGATGAAGAAAAAAGCGAGCTTTATTTCTTCTCTCACAATTTATAGGTTTCTGACCACAGCCAGGGATTGGATAGTCAGGATAGCACCTTTCCAACCGCACTGGCCATGAGAGATGTCCATCAAGAGACGTGTAACAGAAGGAATGTACACATATCTGTTTATAGTTACTGTCCTGGGAAAGTTCTTTAGAAACTATGTCAACAAGCTCCAAAGCTGAGTTTTCAGGGCGACACTGTGTTAGGCATAGGAATGTCAAAGCTGGCTGGAAATTCTCCAGCCTGCAATGGAATCCCTACCAGGCAGGTAGACATAGGGTCCTTTGCTGCTGCAGTGGATAGGCAGATATTTTCTTGCTGGAGTGTCTGTGCCAGGGTCACCCAGATGTTCTGGAGTGGATGAGGGACAATACAGGCAGCTCTCAGACTGCTCAGCACAAGCAGGATGACAGCTGGGGTAGGGCTCATCATGGGGTTGAGTGGGAGGTAGATTTTCTCTAAAAGAAAAAGAAACAAACTTTTTTAAAGCATAATCACATTCAGTGGGTGTAGGTCAGAGAGTGACCAGAGGCCAGGAAGGTTTCTTCTTGCTCTTTCTGGTGGCATCTTCTTTTGGAAGTAACTGCCACTTGTCTTCCATCTCCTTCTGCTGGAGCTGGGTTTTTGGGAACAAAAGGCTTTACCCACTTTTGGGGTATCCATTTGGGGCCTTCAGGGGTGGGCACACACGTGTAGCCACGCCCCCAGGTAACAAGTTCATAGTGGCCCTTGGTCTGCCAGGTTTCTGGGTCCCTGATTAAGACTGGTGGACGCTGTGACAACTTAAATAGATCACCACTGTTAAAATGCCGAACCACCGGGGGACTCATGTTTTCAAATGAACAGTTCAGGAAATTGATGGTAAACATGGCTTTGCAAAGCTTTTGTTGGGGAGACATCCATGCTGTCCCACTGCCCTGCCTGGCTAGGACTTGTTTGAGCGTCTGGTGGGTACGCTCAATTGAATCAAACCCCCCAGAGTGGCCCAGTTTAGCTCACTGATGAGGTTTCTCTTCACTCTGGTTTTCAGCCAGTACCAGTTGGATTTGTGGGTCTCTAAGTTACTTCTGGAAGTCAAGTCTATCAAATGAGCAAAGAAATAAGGGGTGGAATCTCTCCCTGGGTTGCATTCCACAGTTTATTTCTGTGAAGGGGAATCCAGAGGGTGAGAGACAAAGGATTTGGGGTCAGGGGTTTCTTTTTACAGGGTTTTTCGGAGGGAGGGAACATCAGAGAGAGAACCAATTATTTTTCTCAGCTAGCACAATTGCAAACTTTCTGCAAATCAAGGTTACACACACTAAGATAAGAAATAACAGACATAAACTTCTTCAAATGCTTACAAGGTGTAGGAATATACTCCACAGAGGGGAAAAGGGGGAGAGAGGGGGGAGGGCATGGTTTCCTGGCAACACAGGAGGGGAAGAAAGGGAAGGCACTAATACCCTCTCGGCTTCCGTAGCTCAGAGGCGTTCTGAGACTGGAGAAACAAAGTTACAAACTTCCATGCTGGAAAGAAGGTTCTCCCAACCCTGTGCTTTCCTGGGCTAAAGAGATTTCAAGCAGCTGGAAATGCCAGCAGGGTCTCCTCTCCTCTCCATCTGGCTTCTCCTCACAGAGCTGAGGAGAAAAACTTCAGTAACCATGGTAACCTGCCTCCCAGTAAGAACCGGGAGGAAAAGAGACGGGGGAGGGGAAATCGCAACTAAAAGAGGAGAAAAGATACATTTCAAGCTATCAACTACTAACATAAACTAACTTAACAACATTCTAACAACTTTACTACAACACTCAATCACAGCTTGACCTGTCAGGGATGCTAGTCATATGTTCCACCTCCACTGCTGGACAAATTCTAGGAACTCCTTGGATTTATACGCTGGGCTATTGTCAGTTTTAATTTCCCTAGGGATCCCCAGCACTGAAAAAGCCTGCACTATGTGTTGTTTGGCATGCACAGCCTTTTCTCCTGCATGGGCAGAGGCATAAACTGCCCCTGAGTATGTGTCAATGCTCACATGTACATATTTAAAGCGACAAAAACTGGGAATGTGTGTGATGTCTGTCTGCCACACTTCGCAGCTCCCAAGGCCTCAGGGGTTAACCCTGACACCCAGCGATGGCACGGCCTGGAGCTGGCAACTGGGACAGGTGGCCACAATGGCCTTAGCCTGACCCCATATTAGCTGGAACTGACATATCAGTCCCGGCACATTCTGATGATATTGCTGGTGGTTCAGCTTAGTCTGCTGGAATACATCTGGAAGACGTACCTTTTCGGCTGTGGTAGCTAGGGATTCTGCTTTGTGGTTCCCTTATGCAATTTTGCCTGGCAAATCAGTATGTGACCTCACATGCATCACATAGAAAGGATGCTCTTGAGTTGAAACTAAATCAGTTTTGAGAGCAACCTAAAGAGGTGCTCATTCTCTATGTGTTTGAGAACTGCCTGCTCTGCTCTGGACACCACCCCTGCTACGTAGGCCGAGTCGGTAACCAAACTGATTGGCTTTGAAAACTTCTCAAAGGCTCTCACGGCCACAGCCAGTTCAGCTACCTGGGGTGACCCCTCCACAAACTCAACATCAACTTCCCAATGCTGAGTCTGGGGATGTCTCCAAGTCATGACCGACTTGTGGGACGCCCCGGATGCATCAGTGAACACTGTAAGAGCTTTGAGCGGCCTACAGGTCTTTTTCTCACAATGAATGAGGTGGAATTCCTCATGAAAGAATTTGCATGATGGTGCATGGACTAATATTTGTCCACTGTAGCTGTCCAGAGCTAACTGGAGGTTAGCATTGCTCTGCAGCAGGTGCTCAAACATCTCCTTGGTCAGTTACTCAGGAGAGTGCTTTCCCTCCCCAGAAAGTTTTACCGGAAGGTGAATACACATAAAGTCACAACCAGCCAATTCCTGCAGCCTCACCCTGGCTTTTTGGATCAGCTGAGCCATCAGCTCTTGTGGCTTGGTGATAGTTTTGGATCGTTGGTGCGAGAAGAAGACCCACTCTATGATTAAGAGTGAATCTCTGCCCTTCAGCCCTTTGGAATATCAACCCATGTAAGTGTGGTAGTTTCCCCAGGACAATGAATTTGAAGGGCAGCTCAGGCTTATATCAGTGAGCCTGTCTCTCTGTTAAAGCCCTTTGTGCTTTTTCAATTGCGGTTTTTGCCTCTGGGGTCAGTTTTCTGGGAGAAAGCAGTTCTCTCCCCCCCTTCAATAAACTGAGCAGGGGATCTAGGTCCTCATTACTGAGACCTAGTCAGGGTCTGACCCAGTTCAAGGACCTGCACAGGGAATGGAGATCCTCTAGGGTTTTGAGATCACTAACAATTTTTAATTTCTGAGGAATAACTCCAAGCCCAGGTGCTTCCGGGGTGGCATCCTTTGAACTTTGTCCTCTTGCAGTTGGAATCCAGCAGAGGTTAAAACTTTAACCACTAGGTCAAGTTTGTGTTGGAGTATAGTGTCATCAGGGCAGCACACTAGCACATCATCCATGTAGTGTAAGATGATGGCTTTTGTTTTTTCAACATATACTGGGGACAGCAGTGAAGCTACATACCACTGGCAGATGGAAGGACTGCATTTCATTCCCTGAGTCAGAACTTTCCAGTGGTATTGTTTCATTGGGGCCTCTCAGTTGACTGTAGGGACCAATAAAGCAAACTGTAGTGCATCTGTTGGGTGTAGGGGAATTTGGAAGAAACAGTCTTTGATGTCTAGGACCACAAATTTCCAGTTTTGTGGGAGCATTGTTGGAGAGGGCATCCCAGGTTGGAGTGACCCCATGTCCTTAATTACTTTGTTTATCTCACTCAGATCCTGAAGGAGACGCCAATTATCTTTCCCCAGCTTTTTTATTGCAAAGACCGAGGAATTCCAAGGGCTGGTTGTTTCTTCTATGTGGCCTTTGGCTAATTGTTCCTCCACAAGCTCTTTGAGCACCTTGAGCTTTTCTTTACTGAGTGGCCACTGATTTACCCAGACTGGATTATCATCCAGCCATGTTAACTTTTGGGTAGGGCGCACCACAGTGGCCACTTCTAAAAATCCTGGGGAGTCTCAGGGATAATTATTTTGACTCCCCACTGGGACATGGTGTCTCTCCCCCACAGGGGACACTTGTAGTCAGTGACAAATGGATGGACACTGGCCAATTTTCCGTCCAGCCCCTCAATTTGAGCAATGCTTTTAGAAACTTTGGTCAGTTTCACTCCTCCTACACCTTGGATTTTGCCAGCCATGGGTTTCAAGTCCCAATGTGAAGGCCACACCCTTTCAGGTATGATTGTGACATCTGCCCCCATGTCAATCAACCCTTCCACATGGAGATGATCTGATCCATGGGTTAGGTTGCATCCCATGATGGGTTTATCCTGCCAACCACTTATACCCAGTAGATGCCAGGTGTTTTGTCATCTACTGGGACCTCTGATGGAATGGGGATGGCTTGAGCAATGATTTGCCTGTTGGCCAAATAGAAGGGTGGCTGAGGGCAACGCACCAAGAGAGTGAGGTGTGTTAGGTCTCCCTTAATTGTCATGGGAGCCACCTCAATCTCCATGGGTGTGTGTGCTTTGTCCCCAATAACAAAATACTTACTATCCAGTCCTGCCGTGTATCGTGAATTGTCCTGCAGATCCACTCCAATGATTGTCCAACAAGTAGACCTGAAGAGAAAAGCTTCGGCAGTTACAAGTCTGGATCGCTTGTGAGGCTGCTAGACTTTGTTAGGCACGCATTCCCTGCAATTGTTTTTCGCAGTCCTGCACCCTGCTTCCCTTCCTTCCTATTCTCAATTAAAAGAAAGGCTTTTCTCATTCTAGACCCCGCTGCATTTATATCATTGTGATGGGCATGGCTGTGCTCTAGTTCCAGTTTTTTTCTTGGTTGGCTACTGCTTCCTTTTGGTATTTCTTTTGCTGCTGGCTTTGAGGACAGTCTCTGGCAAAGTGTCCTGGCTTTTTGCACTGGAAGCAGATGGTATGCTGCAGCTGCTCTGATGACATCTGTGTCTTTTTTATTCCTGGTGTTGCTGCTGCTACAGTCCTTGGGTTTGTCAGTCCTGGCCTCCTGTCTTGTGCTCCATACAGCTCTGCTTTCTTGGTACACGCCTCTATCATCTCTGCTATAGTGGGTGGAGGATCAATGGGGAGTCCCAGGATCATCCTGTGGCAGGCCTTGTTGGCATTCCTTTGAGCCATCTCTTTAATCAGCTCTGCTTGTGCCACTGGTTGTCGCTGCCCGCTCGGCCCCTTTTGCCTCGGCTAGCTGTGGCCGATGTCAGCGGCAGGAGTGGGGAACCAGGCAAGCACTGCGAGGCTCAACCTGGAACCTCCAGAGCTCCTCTGCGCTCTGGCGTTGTGGCTCACAGGGCGACACGGGTTGTGGCGAAGGGAGAAAGAGTGCTCAGGCTCTCCCGATTTCCCAGGAACAAGTTTATTCCAACAGGTGCAGGGCTGGGATCACAGGGGAGAGGTCTGAGCCGAGACGCTGGGCACCCCCATGCGCCAGGTTTTAAGGACCGTGGGCGGCTCATATGGTGACCAATGGGACAACAGCAACGGAGGGGTTATGGGTGGGGATTACAATATGCAGGACCAATGGTAAGGACCCGGGGGAGGGAAAGCAACTGTACAATCAATGGGGCGTCGAGGAAGGGATGATAGGCAAGGAAAGAACTGGAACAAAAGGTGGGGGTTCACATAGATTGATAGGGCTTAGGGGCAGGATTGGGGTGATGGATGGGGAACAATCTGGAAAAATGGGAAGGGTTTACAATGATGGGCAACTGGGGACAAACCATTCTTTATGACAGGGGAGCAACTGGGGTAAACCACCTCTGAACTTAATAAAACCAAGCAAATGGGCGGCAACAACTGGTCCTTCCACTTGCCTTTGTACTTGCACTCGAAGCCGGTCAACAAACTGCAAAAAACTTTCTGATGGAAACTGTTTAATATTAACATAGCTGCCTTGGGTTTCAAGCATTGGCAACTGGTTAAAAACCTTTTCTGCCACACTACAGATCTTATCTAAAAGGATTTTGTTAGTATCCGAGCCTGGTCTTCAGGTTTAGCCCACACCTGCTTGCCGCATAGGTGTTCAAAAGTGATTTCATTATCCTCTGCATCTTTTGCATCCTGGGTGCTTTGCTTGAGCTCAACCAGGAGGCTTTTTAAGGACCTTTTCCATGAGTTTTCCCAAAGATCAAACTCAGAGTGGGTTAGGAGACACCGGAAGAGGTCCCTAAGATCAGCTGGAACTAACTCATGAGATGTTAAAGTAGTTCTTACCATTCCTTTAAGGATTTCACTATTTCTACCAAACTCTCTTTGGGGTTTGCAAATTTCTTTTATATTTTGCTAAGAGAAAGGTTGATAATGTCTATTAATCCTTCTTTTACCAATATATATTACAGGAGCAGCTGAAAGCATATCTTCATCATCCCCAGGGTCCCCATCCCCTGGGTTCCCCTGCCCACTCCCACCCCTTCAGAGGCCGGGGGGTCCAGCCCCAGCCTCGGGTCCAGGGAGGGGCCCAGCCCTACCCCCGTGGGAGCTGGGCAGGGATCCACCTACCCCCCTGCAGGAGCCGGGTGAGGTTTCACCCACCCCCTGGGGGGGCAGGACCGGGACACACCTCTACCGTGGGAACAGGGGGAGGACCTTCCCCCTATCCCGTGGGAACAAGGGGTGGAGCCACCTACCCCAACCCCCCATAGGAACAGGGAGTGGACACGCCCCCCCCATGGGAGCAGCGCGGGGACCTGCCTCTTACCCCATGGGAGTGGGGGACGGAGCCACCCTTCCCACTTTCACCCCCCATGTGTTAGCAGGGGGAGGACTAGTCTCCCCCAACCCCTTAGTGGGAATGGGGGGGGGGAATGCCCTGTCTTATTACTGGACTTTTAGATTTGGGTTCTTTTTCCCTTTGAACTGAAGATTGATGAGAGGGAGGCGGTTTTTTCTCGTTCGGTCTCAGTTGTTTATTTTTTCTTATCAGCATTACAAGGTACAAAGAGCTATGTGCACTATGATAGAAAAGGGGTAAAATGGTTAACAAAGATCTTCTTCAAGGTCTTTTATATGTCCATTTACCCAATTAACAGGTGCCAACTAAATTATTTTTCTTAGTGACCCAATGACCCAACACCTGTGTGCTGCACTGTGACATTCTCTACCCAATCACCTACTACTACCCAAACACCCCTAGGAGAAGAACATGAAGAAGAAAGAAGAAGGACAAGAGACAACACCCTAAATCTTCCATCTTGTCTCCTGTTCTCTAAACTACTTTTTCACCCAGTGATTTAAGCAACTTTCTAATCTACACATTTACACTTTTCTTATCTAACTTTAACATTTGTTTTCATGTGTTACCATGAAAACATGCACATGAATTTCATATTATATGAAATTCAGTGTTTCCTTGAATCCTGGAACTAAATATTAAAAACAAGGGCACACAGTCTGTATCTCAGATTCCAACAATGCCCCTCCCACCTTCACCTCCCCAGTGGGAGGGGGCACCATGGGAACTAGGATTGCAACATCTGGGGGTGGGGTTGCACAGTGATGTCATGCAGGGCAGGAACATGGTGGAGGGGGGGAGGGATGTCTGAGGAAAGGAATGGGTTGAGGGCGGGGTAAGGATTGTGGGCAGGGACAGGTGGGCAAAAGAGGTTATGGGAAGGAGAAGGAGGGGAAAATGTGGGTTCTACCATGTGGCCGGCTGGCGTAAGCCAGCGCCATCTTGGACCCCAGCCACGTGGGGATGGGGGGGCATCACTTTTAGAACTAACAGAACACTGTAACTGAGGAGTAACAGCTGGGGTAAAAGGGTGCAGGGAGAGATCTCTGCTAGTCTGCGCAGAACTACCAGAGACAGGGGGCTGAAAGAGACACAGGGAGCCAGGAGAGCTACAGCTATGCTGTGTGTCCTGCATTTCTCGGGCTGCTCCATGTATCTCCTTCAGCTCAGGAGCAGAGGGTTTGGAAGAAGGGGTAGGGGAAACGGGGGGAAACTGCTATGACTGTCCCTTCACTTCCCTGTTAACCAGCTCTTTCCAAATTAAAAGAAACTACGGGAGAAGCTTGGAAGTGTCAGGAAAATTAATCCACAAACACCAGAGGTTTATGTCCAAAAAGGAGACAGAGGAGTCCTTTTTCTTTATTCGAATAAAGGGAGAGGCCATGGGGCATTCCCCTGGGGTCTCTCAAATTCTTGGAGGGCGCAGCCTCCTTTTTATCCTAATTCCCGGCCGCTTGTCCCTTCTCTCTTTCCCCATAGGCTGAGGTACTTGAGAGGTACAGGCTTCCCGGAACGCCTGATACCGGCGGTGATACCTTCCCCCCCCCCCCCCCGCCCCATGCATAATCCCTTCTTAACTTTTATAGAATTCATAGTGTTCTTTTAGTGCCCCTTTGATCTTCTACTGGAATCCATCCCATTGTTTCTGTCGTCTCTCACTGATAGTACACCTTATCAACTGACCCACAGCTTGTTTGTAAAGACAAACCTGTCATTCCTCTCAATCCCTCCTCTTTTAATTTTTGTTAATAATTGTCTTTACAAACTTTAGTTATCATTGACTTAATTTTTTGTTCTTGGGTCTTTTTTGGCTTTGCAATTATTTGCAGGGGCATCGCTCTGTGCCCTTTTGTAGCCATCTCTGGGTCAGTAGGCACTGCTACTACCTGCATTCTTTTGATCACATGTTGAATGAGTTGTATGAAGCAAGGGATCATGCATGGTAAAAAGATTAGAGTTGCTACAACACATAAGAGGAAAAAAAGCATTTGTTTGACCCATAGGCCACCAGGTAACCATGAAAACATGTCCCATTCCCATCCTTTCCATGTTTGGACCGGTACATGGGCTAACTTTCTTATTCCTTTTGTTATTTGTTTCATTACTTTTCCATTGTCATCTATTTGCAAACAGCAGTTTGAGTCATTAAATTTTCCACACACCCCCCCTTCTTCTGCTAATAAGTAGTCTAATACCATCCGATGTTGAAATATTGCATTTCTCATCTGAGTAGACTGGTCAGCAAGAAGGTCAAGAGCTGTAGCTGTCTGGTTGATTATTATTTCAAAGACAGCTTGCAACCTAATTATCTGATTTAGATTATAAATGGGTTCTCTGGCACCTGATATTAATTCATTTGGGTTCCAGGTAGCTGGTCCATAGTGTTGTATGATTCGTTCAGGTGGCCATTCATTTTTTCCCCACTTTTGGGTGCTCTTTCCAACCAGGGATGTATCAATGGACCGCTTTTCTCTAATTAGATCATCATATACTTTGATTCCTAACTGATTTTCCTGAACTTGTGGTAGCAGAAAGAACAATGGTCTAATATACCCCACATAACATATTCCTGACCAGTTTGGGGGTAGCTTGCGGTAAGCATTTTGGCTACAAATCCAGTAATGCCCCTTTAGAGCCCAGGTCCCATTAGCGAAGGGACCTTTCCAATTTTCATCATCAACTGGTGGGTCAAAATACAGCTTGCTTCCAGGGCCTAGTGGTCCACCAACAATAGTTGCCTCGCCATAAGAATCACAATATTTACATTTTCAAGCTCCTACATGAGGCTTCCACTTGCAATCACATCCCAGATCTGTTTTATTAGATCTGGACCAGAACTTACTGAAAAGGGTTCGAGTTCCATTCCGGTGTTGCCATTTCCACTGATAGTCTCGGACAACATGTGTCGGACTTGTGGAATTATCTCGGGGGCAGCTTAAAAATAAAGGGTCAAAAAACTTATCCTTCCCCACTGCTTTACAGCCTTCAAAATCTTTTTGGTAATTATGGAAGGAACACCTTACCCAGCTACCATTAGTGAGCTTAACATGCGTTTGATTACATCTGCCTTGATATCTGGAACAGTCATAAGGAGGGCAGTTGGGGGTCTAACAATCTAAACCCAAAGATAAAGTCCAGTCACAAACGCTCTTTCCTACATATGTGCTCCCTGTTCTGTTTAGGCAATAAATGCTTCTTTCAGAAGAATGAAGCTGCCATGGACTTCCTTCTTTGTCCCAAAATCCTGTTTCATTATGGACTTCACTCAGGGTGCTAACCCACCATTTAGGCTCGACTGGGCTGGCTACCCATGGCCAGCTTTCAGATCCCCCTGGCCCCCCGCAGACCTAACAGTTCTTAAGGTTAAAGGTTTTTGCTACTTGTTCTCCTAAAGTAAAAAAAATTATTTTCCCACTTTAGACTCCAACTTAACTGAAAATATAAAGGTAAAATTATTAAGAGAAACATTCTAATAGTGTTACAATCTAATTTCTAATTTTCAATTTCACGTTGTCTTCTACACCACCTGTGGCAAGTGAAAGCACAGAAACAGTTTAGCATAAAGAAAGCAGTGACAGCATGGATTGGCTCTCAGTGTCTGGAGATTTGAGAGTAGGGATGCCCATACAGACTATTTCAGCAGGCAGTCTGTGGGTAGGCACTCAGGGCTTCCCCCGATGTCGACGCACCAGCTACTGCTCCAGGCCACTCCTGCGGAGTGTCAGTCACGGCTTCCCATCCTTCTCCTCCAGCTGAGATGTCCAAATCTCTGGAGCTTTAGAGACCTTGACTCGAGTGTGATGTGTCCACCCGTGTTCAGCTGTCTTGACGGCTGTTTCTGTAGTCAGTAACACCTGGAAAGGTCCACGCCACTTAGCCACCAGGGGTGCTTCTTTTCACTCCTTAACTAGGATCCAGTCTCCTGGCTGGATATTATGCACAGCAAAGTCCAAAGGCAGGGTCTGTGTCAGCTGAGCTTCCTGTCGAAGAGATTTCACAAGAGACAGTATCCGAGCCACATACTGTTTTAGATATACATCACTTATCTCTGCCCCTGCCCCAGGCTGAGAATTACAAGGATAAGGAATTCCAAACATCAATTCAAAGGGAGATAGTTGAATATCTTCCCTGGGTCTGGCTCTTATTCTTGCTAAAGCCAGTGGTAAGAGCCGCAGCCATGGCATTTTGGTTTTTATCACTAGCTTCAGAAGATGTTTTTTTATCTCTCCATTCATCCTTTCAACTTGGCCTGAGCTTTGGGGATGCCAGGGAGTGTGGAGGTTCCATTGTATCCCTAAAGCAGTCATTACTCCTTTAAGAATTTTTCCAGTAAAATGAGTTCCTCTATCTGAGTCTATTGCTTCTACCATCTCATATCTTGGAATTATTTGTTCCAAGAATACTTTAATAACTGACCCTGTGGTTGCTGAAACAGCAGGGAAGGCTTCTGGCCATTCTGTTAATTGACATATTATTACCAAAAGATATTTAAATTTCTTCACCTGGGGCATCTCAGTAAAATTTACTTGGCATCTTTGGAAGGGACGTACAGCCCAAGGCCTCCCCACCCTGGCCAGTTTCTTTGTAACTTTGTTATTTGTCTTAGCACAAATCAAACAACTATCAACAGCTCGTTTTGCCAGAACAAAAAGACCCACAGCAGTATACATCTTGAGGAAGGTCTCTGCCATCCCTCGGGAGCCTCGGCACCTCCCCCATGAAGTTGCTTTAACAACTGCGATGTCGGAACTCTCGGCATCCGCTCACTGTCCTTTGCAAACTAACCACCTCTTTTTCTCTCTGCCTTACTCTCCACAACTATCTCAAGGTCCTTCAGTGAAAAAGACAACCTTTCTGGCAAGGGGGCAGCCACCGGGAGCAAGGGAAACATCTCAGAAACTTCCAGCAACAATGCAGCTCCCCGCCTCTCCATCAACTAGTCCGCTTCTCCTTGCCTCCCCCGAGCACCCTGCCCGGTGCCCTCTAATGTGCATCATTGCTACTTCTTTTGGCAAATTCACCACCTCTAACAGGCAGGAGATTAAACTCTCACGAACCAACGTCCTTCCTTTGTAGGTTAATAAACTTCTTTCTTCTCACAGTTTCTTAAATGCATGTATCACTTTATATACATATTTAGAATCAGTAAAAACATTTACTGTCTTGTCTCGGTATAATTCACAGCCACTCACAAGAGCACACAGCTCTGCGTCTTCCTTCTATCACTTTTGAAGACTCATCAATAAACACGTTTTCTCTTTCAGGCCATGGAATGTCTCGCAAATTATTCCTTGCCCTAGTTTGTAGATCTATTACTTGAATACAATCATGGAATTTGCCTTGGCTCCCCTCCTCAGGGCCATTCAAACAGGAGGCTGGGTTAAAACTTTCTCTGCTTTTAAATTTTAAATTTTCCTGTTCTAATAAACAAGACTCATATTACAACAACTGAGAGCTGGTCATCTACTTAGAGGCTCTCTCAGCTAACAAAGCTTTAATCTGGTGTGAAACTTTAACAATCAGGTAACCCCCCCTTTGTCAGCTTTCGAGCCCTAGCCACCATCAGAGCTGTGGCTGCACAGTTTTGCAAACAATGGGGCCAGCCTCTGGCCACCGGGTCTAACATTTTTGAAAAATAGTCAACAGGTCTTTGTGTTCCCTCATGCTCCTGAACTAAAATTTCTTTTGCATTACTTCTCTTCCTGTTCTCTTGATAACAGCAAATCATGCACATACTGCAACAACTTAACTTCTGAGGGTGGAGCAAACTCTCTTAACGTTTTTCTTTTGTGAAGTTTGCGCAAACAGGTGACTTTGTATAAACATGATTTAGTTCAGTAGCAAGTAATGCCACTGTTTCAAGCCAATTACATTACATTTCTCTATTTTTTTAGTAACTAACCACTCTCCATCTCAATTTTTTTGCATCAAGTTCATCCTAGGTGTATGGAGGTGACTAACAAATTAACTTCTATTAAGGAAACTTTAATATTTATAACATTTTATAACCTTTAACATTTAAAACTTTTATTAAGGAAAGAAACAAGATACTTTCCTTTAAAGTTTTCCCATAACTTCTACCGAGGAAGTGCATGACAAATACCCAGGCCTTCCATAGGACACTATTTTCACAAGGTTGTAGCTACAGAATTTGCTTTAAGGCTACAACAAACTACAGAGTGGTGGGCGTGTTCCCCACAAGGTATGACTTGCCGCATTGGCTTCATAACTGAAATTTGCCAATTCTGGCTTTTTACAACAAAACATACAAAAAGCAGAGGGGTGTGGTCCCCTCCAAACTGGAGGCATTCCGCACAAAACTTCATGTAGACAAATTAATTAAATCTTCAAATTAATTTACTACAATTTTTACAATTCTTTCAGAGAAAGATGTGTTCAAACTTCTGAGCACACAGAAGAAACCACAATTCTCACAACTCTTTTGAACGATCAAAAAAATTCTTTAGACATTTTTCCCCCTCGGGGATAAAAATTAAGGTGAATCGAGAGGTCTTTGTTTTTACTAAGACACACACCTCTCCTCGATCCAGACTCACTTTAAAAGTTGACAACGGCTCTAGGTTGGTGGATATAATGAGAGCCTTTGACACTTAACAATCCATTTATCTTATCTTCTGGACTTTCTCGACAGTCCAGCTGTTTTTGGCTATTTTGCAGACATCGCCGTTTTCAGTGTCTTACGCCCTGAAGACAGCACACTGATCTTTTCCCAGCCGCTGTTTGGCTTGGGTCTCCCCTGCTGGGGAGAGAAAGCCTCTGCCACTTCTTTGTCCCTGATCCCGTCCCCTCTGTCCCGGGGGACCCCTTGGACCTTGCGGTTTTTCCCTCTTTGGCCTGAAAAAGGCCATCACCTTCGCCTTTCCTCCTTGTGCTCACTCTATTTACCACACACCGAATACCAGAGCCAGTTCCTGTCCTGCCACATTGTCTAAACAGCTCCTCCCCACTCCAGTGTTCCCGGTGGGCACGGCCAGCAGCACCACAGGCAGCCAGGGCGTCCTGCAGCCTCAAAGGGCCGGCAGCTGCTGCTGCCCCTGCCCGGGGCTGGTGGGGTCAGGCACTGCCCAGTGCTGAGTCCCAGCAGCCTCACAGGCCCCCAGCCTGTGCTCCTGGTCCTGCTCTTCCACTCCTGGTTCCTGCTTCAACCACATCTCTCCACACTCTTCATTAACCAATTCTGTTCCAGCACACTAACACAATCCATCCATCTCCTGCTGCCCGTACAAACCACATTAATCCACATTCTCTTTCAATCTATCTTTTCCAGCTCTCCTCTAGACACCTTCACAGAACTCAACACAAATGAATTCTGTTTTCTAAGGTGGCCATATAAGTCCATTTGGCAACTTATACTCTGGCCATACATAATAACAATATTTCACCATCATCTCTATAGTTACTTCTGTGTGAATGCATAATCTGTCCCAAGATCTCAGCATTCTCCCCAAGGGACTCTCCGGGGGTATTGTGGGATCGTCATCCCTTTTGCCGAGACCCCTTCCCGGCTGTACCCTTGCAACCCTCCATGGGTGCCCTGTTTAGCCTGTGCTACCCTCCATGGGTGCCCTCCCAGGCTTGCCTGTGCTACCCTCCCTGGGTGCCCTCCCAGGCTTGCTCCCCGAAGATCCCATTTTACTCACCGGTGAGATTTTCAGTGGTCCTTCCCTGTGGACTCTTCACGGACCCCCCTGGTCCGCCACTCGTCTGTCTCCTGGACAGTCTCGGGAACCCAATCGATCGCCCGGTGCTGGCCGCCACCAAGGGGAGCTGATCACCGAAACTGGGTGAGGCGCGCCTTCAGCTCCGCTCGCTGCCCGCCGCCCCGGACGGTGGAAATATCCCGGACCGAGCCCCCAAAAATTGTCAGGAAAATTAATCCACAAACACCAGAGGTTTATGTCCAAAAAGGAGACAGAGGAGTCCTTTTTCTTTATTCGAATAAAGGGAGAGGCCATGGGGCATTCCCCTGGGGTCTCTCAAATTCTTGGAGGGCGCAGCCTCCTTTTTATCCTAATTCCCGGCCTCTTGTCCCTTCTCTCTTTCCCCATAGGCTGAGGTACTTGAGAGGTACAGGCTTCCCGGAACGCCTGATACCGGCGGTGATACCTTCCCCCCCCTCCCCCCCATGCATAATCCCTTCTTAACTTTTATAGAATTCATAGTGTTCTTTTAGTGCCCCTTTGATCTTCTACTGGAATCCATCCCATTGTTTCTGTCGTCTCTCACTGATAGTACACCTTATCAACTGACCCACAGCTTGTTTGTAAAGACAAACCTGTCATTCCTCTCAGAAGCAACTTTGTCTCCCTGTTCTACTTTAAGGGTTAACAAGTTTCCGATTCAGTCCCAGGAAGAGACAGAATCCACATCTAGCAGGTCAAGCTGTGGAAAGTGTTGGGACAGCCAACAAACTGTTTCAACCTAGTTCTAGAAATCTTAACATTTGTACTACTTAAAATCTCCCGAACTTGCGAGTTTAAACTCCTTTCGTGTGCAGACAGCCGTAAGCCCATTTCGATGTTAAAAGCTACCTGTACAACCAGTCTACCTTCCTTCACAGCAAAAAACAATACAGCCAGCTCTGGCAGGCTTCTCTCAGTTCGGCTCCCCCCCCACACACTGGGGTAAGGGACCAACTGCTTGCCAGAGAACCTGCAGTTCCTTTAAACTCAGCTGCAGCCGCTTCTGCTGAGCCACTAAAAGCACATGGCCAAAGCCCTGGGGAGTGCTGCTGCCCCTCCCCCACTGTGTCGAGCCACCAGAAACCACGTGGCCGCATGCCACAGTGCCAAGAAAGAAACAAAAAACACGCGGTTGCAACGCAGCAGAGCCAGGAAGCATGCAGCTCCCGAGACACCCGTGCTGTGGTTGCTGAGTCACGTGGAGCTTGCGCAGTGCCCGCTGAAAATGGATGTGCTGCCCACGTGCTGCACATACACTCACCCTTTCCTGGGTTACCAGCTGGCTCAGTGCTGTGTAGGAAGTCCTTTATGTCCTGAGACCAACCTTCCCAGGCTGAGGAAGGCTGTTGGTCTCGCCCTTGTAGCCGTGGTTACACAAAAAGCAACTCACTGCTACAAAGTAGCTGACAATCCAAAGCTTGTTCAATCCACACGTGGATTTCCAGCTGCGCGTGGGATCTCTGTCCTTGAGACAGGCTCCCGCGTGGGCGCCAGTTGCCAAAATTTCCCTCTGCTCCCAGCCCCGAGAATTATTTGGCTAGCTGCAGTACACCCGGGGTGAAGAGGGAAAAATGGTGAGGACAAAGATAAAAGACGAAGGAGGCTCTCTCTTCCCAGGACAGTGTCCCAGTTTTAATCCAAATAATTCCAGGGCAGATAGAGAGAGAAACAGGGCTGGTGGGAGATTTTGAGCAGAGGGAAAGGGGGTGGGGGGAAGGCAGGTTACAGCCAATGGGGAGAAACCAAAGGGGAGGAGTGAGAGGAAAGGAACCAACACACCACAGACTCAGAGGGGGAGCAACAGGAATAAACCATTTCTCGTAACATAATGCAATACAACAGAGCTGGAGTCCAGCTTCAGGAGAAGTCATGCACAGCCTTTTCACCCTAGGGCCAGAATGAAGATACCTTTTGACTTAATGTCTGCTAGTCAATTTGAAAAGGCCTTTAGTTCAGTGCATGTATGTGATTCGTGGACAAAAAAACCTCCAACTAATTAAAGTTAGAAATAGTATGTTTATTACTACACCGGGCAGATCCAAGAAAATTTTCCAAAGGCATGTGCAAAATCCATGAAGCTCTTGTCCTCTTTTATCTATAAAAATCTTACATATTTATATAATTATTTACTATGCCTATACATATGCATTACCTAACCCTGCCTACCCCTGCTTAGTATTAAAATGAATTCAAAATCCTTCTGCTTCTGCATATTTCCTTTTTCTAAATGGGATGTTGTCCTAGTTTAGGGCAAATTAGGGAGGAAAACTCCAAATGGGGATTTCCCCAGGGAAATGCCCCCTTCCCACCAACTGGTCCGGGAAAGGGAAAAAAAAAATTCCTTGGAGAGAAGTGGAAAAAGCTGTTTATTTAACAGAAATTGAATAATATTAAATAATAAAACCTCTCACTGTTTGATGGGATGGCAAGTCTAGGAAGAAAAGTCCTTTTCATGTGGTGTAGCTCGGCTCGCTCAGGTTCTTATCAGTCCTTTCGGCGCTGGAAAGCGCCGAGGCCTAGGCCCCGGTGGGCCAAAGGTGTGAGCTCCCAGGGTTTGGCTGGGTGTTCAGTCCAGAGCAGGTTTGCACAGATCCAAGAAAAAAAGAAAAAAACCAAAGGTCCAGGGAACTCCTCTGCCTCAGCTAGCTAAAACTAACTAAAAGCCAGAGAGAAGCTCTGTCCCGCTGTCTGTCCGTGCTGCAGACATCACAGTCCAGGAGCGGGATGTGTGGGAGTGATGTTTTTCTTTAACACAAACTGCGCGCTTCTTCTTTCCCCTCTTGCTCTCAAAGCCAGTCTTAAAGGTGCAGAACTTAATATATAACATAAACCAGACGATTGGGGATACCAGTATCATAAAGTCACCCCATTCATTTGGTTTTGAAATGCGTCAGTGGTCTCCTAGGATGAAGTCAGAGATCTTTTCTTCACGTTAAACTCTTCACCTTTGTCTTGTTGGCAGGTTCTCTGGTCCCTTGGCCATAATCCAGCCCTCCCCATCCTGGTTCTGGCTGGTTTCTGGGCCCAGGTGCAGTTATGGTTTCTTCATCTTCACAGTGGCTTATCTTGTCTCCTTCTACAAAAACAACAAAGTGAAGCACATAATATATTGCCTTAGCTCTACTGGGTCCATCTAATAATAATTAATCCTTTGCATAGTTTCTACTACCTTTCTTAATCAAAATATATTGCCTCTGTCTTGCTAGCTATGTTCTTAGTGTCTAAGTTCTTTTAACCCATTGATTCATTCCCCCCATTCTCTTCTAAAATAGTAAATTCTTTTACTAATAGACAGATTCTTCCTCATCTAAGTCATATGGTGAGCATCTCTCAGAACTGTACCATATGCTCTTGATAATGAGGTCAGGGCTGCTACTCATCATAGCATCCTCCAATTCTAAGCAAGTACTGCAATAGACAAAATCAAACTTATGCCAACTGAAATAAGCAAAACAATAATTGGGTGAACCAGGGTATTAAGTATACCAGTTGCATTAGGTAACCATCTCAAGAGTGCAACCCACCAGTGATGGCTTGCCTCTTGCTTTATTCTTTGCAAAACCCTGCTAATTTATTTTGCATCATGATGAGCAGTAATTAATTTTTTTTTCCATTCTCTTTAATCTCCCTCGAAATCTGATTTAGGTCTTGATGTTTAAGTAACTGTTTTACCAATGTATGGTTCATGCCAGTGGGAGTAGGTAATAAATGGTGGTATATTGAGAGACCACCAGCTATTCACGACCCTTCACAGAAGTAAAAGTGAACGCCGTTTATTTCTATCTTTAGTCACCTTTTATAGGGTTCTACAGGGTCCGCGGGCTAAGCAAGTTAATATTGCCTAATACACACAGGTTTACATTGTTTCTCCTATTCACAAGGATATTGTTTTGCTTTACTCTCTCTTCTGCAGGAAGGTTTCAAGGACTTTAGCCTTTAATATCACGACTTATTCCAAACGGTGGTTTGTGCAGACAGGCCTTTACTAATATATAAAATATTAACTACAATTCCCCCTTTCTCTTTTTGCACAAACCAGGCTTTGGATGCGACACGTTCTACACTTATATGCACAACTTAAAACTATCATCCCAATTAACACTATAATTAAAATCTGTCCCCCTTCTAGCACAAGAGACCTCAACCATCCAGTGATACCCCAGCCAGTGAACCAACTTCCAACGGGGTCACTATCTTCTTTCAGGGCATGTAACCCATCCTGTACCTGTTGTAGTTGCTTATGGATGGAAACTGAATGGTCAGTAAGATTCAAGCAGCACATGCCTTCAAACTCCTCACAACCATGTCCTTGTGCTAAGAGCAAAAAGTCACTTGCAGCTCGATTTTGTAATACTGCATGACGTACACTACTTAGATCAGCTGAAAGTTCACTTAACATTGTGGATGTTAAATTAAATTCTTTCTTAGTCTAACAAGCGAGCCTTTTTAGAGTTGCTAAGCCTTAATTCATTCAGGCTGTGCTTTGACTGTTTGATGTTTTTTATTTTATCAGCGACATTCAGCAATTGGTGTAAGCTTGGATGGAACAAAGTAAGTTTCTCAAGATAATAGGGTCCTCTATGTGGACTAGCAGGAATTCCGTTCCATGCTCTATCTCCACAGATTAGGAATATGGAAATAGGTAATCACTTTGGTAATTGTCCTGTGAGATTGCACCATGAAGAAAAGGCTTTACTTTCAGTTGCAGTAACGAGATCAACTATAGGGTTGACTGTAACCCAGTGTTGCATTACTTTGTTGGAGTGCCTTTTTGATGGGGCTCAAACATTATTCATCCACCTGAGGTATTGGTGGAACCTAATAAATCAAATTCTTCTGGGGGCTCTGTGGTAACATTGAGAACTTGGATAATTTTTGCTTGCCAGCAGGCTTCAAGTTGTCTTAATGTGAAGCCAACAGTGCGACTGCACTCTTGCAACATTGCCAATTGATTCAGTCGAGTCTCATTACTAACTAAACCTTTAAATGCTGGAGGATCCCATTCAGGGACTCCTACGAGACTGGTGTGAAAAGGATCTCCTGGTGTGGCTAGGCTTAGACACATTAATTTTTGGCCAGTTCAATGTGCTAGTGACCCATATGTTCTGTTGCTTTTGGATGTTAGCAGACAGTTGGTTGGGACTATACACATTACAATTACCATAAGCAGTTTGTTCCATGTAAATGACACCATACTTGCAAACTCGAAGCTAAAACTTTAACGTTAAATGAACTTTCAAAGATGCTTATACTAGCTCTTGAAGGGGGAATGCTTATACTTTATACTAATATAACAATTACTACACAGACTATACTCTTTATTTTAAACTATTATCTAACTACTTTTAACACACATGCTCTGGTATATATGTAGTCTAAGCGTGAAAGCAATTTGCTGAGAGGGTAAACACACAACTACACTTTGCTTTATATACAGTTAGATGGAGTCTACACTTTTCTTAGATCTTCTACAGAATTTCACTCACAAACAGACTATGATTTAACACGATTCAGTCTTGGAATGTTCACTGCTCCCGTGATGTCAGCTGGCAGCTGATCGGTGACTGAGGGCCTCGACGTTCAGGTTGTTTTTCACATCCTTTTAAAACTCAAAACAGAAGATAACTGAAAAAACATTGGTAGAGACACAACATCATAATAACAACATAAAATTTCTGTTGGCAACTGTGTAGTTTTCAGACACAACTGTGTCCTGACAGCTTCACTTCTGATCCATGTCTGGAGTACCAAGGCTGTGTGATGACATCTCTGTTCACTGGAGCTCGTGTGTTCAGAGGCAGACAGTCTGGTCAGATGAACAGGTGACTTTTTTGAACCTGTCAATAAAACACAGGCACTTCTCTCCTTGAAGTTAATGAATCATTTTGGCTTAGCTGTGGTACATTGCACTAATCAAATGCTTTTAAGGCATCAATTTCCCCCGTTTTTTTGTTTTTTTAAAAAAAATAAAAATGATATATACTTCTGTCATACACATCAACATCAACACAAAACCATATACACAATGAATAAGAACCTATAGCAGTAAAAAATCAATCAAATCATAAACATTATTAATAACATATATAATATAAAACTACCACTAAAACACTGCACCAGCATCTTATAGTCTGCAAACAAACAAAAACAATCAGTGAAGGATTGGATGACCACCTCCAGAAATGATTCTCCAAGCCCACTTCAAAATTGATCCAGCTGTCATATTAATAGGGTCAAATTGCTAAGTCAGAAAGTGACTCAGATACTGATTTGGTACAGAAAACATCTGGATCTGTTGGCAAACATTCTATCCAGATAAAGTCAAGGCTTGGCCAGGGCCTTAGGCTTTAAACTGGAAAGATGCCTCTTAACTCATTTCCAAAACAAGGTTCTCAATAGTAGCAGCTATGAGATGCTTAAAGCACAGCAAACTGTTGAAATGCATTTGTACAGGGCAAATGACCAGAAGCTGTAGGTACCAGACCAATTAAACCATGCAGCAGTTGGTTTAATCTGAAGCCTCTCCCATGGCAGCCGACCCTCAGCAATGGTACATTTTCTTGGAATTCTGGAAACACTGAAAAATAATAAAGCTATAAAAAACAAAAACTGCAGAGATTGCAACAACCAATAGAACTTCCAATGAAGTCAAGGGTGTCACAGACTGCATTCACTTCTATCCACAAGCAGGTGTTCATCAGTGTTCTATCACAGCTGTTTTAGTTGTAGTCATCTTCATTTCTCTAGGAAAATAACTATACTTTGCAGTTCAAACAAGTGCCTCAAATAAAACATAAAACAATTTAAATTAAACAATATTTAATCCTAATAAAATTAATTATAACAAAAGGAAATAACAAAACTTAACCTTAAAGGAATATCTAAGTTATAAAACTTAACTTAAAAACATTCAAGCCTAAACATAATAAAACTTGACTTTTCTTAATTCTATTAACACAATCTATATTAAATAAAAGCATAACTTAATCTTATTCTGTTATTACAAAAAAGCAACTAAAAGTTTGATATATACCTTTTAAACACAATATAACAATAACATGGATTCACTATAAAGATTATAAAAATGTAACAAATACATCACAATTCTATGTCATCTAGCTTTGAGAATAACACAACTGCAAATGTTACTAAAAATACTTATTCATAACAGGAATTTGCCTAGTATATGCTTAAGTTGGTTAGGGTTTTAAAGCGCAGTTTTACTAGAGAAAAACCACAACAACACAGGATTTGGCAAGTTGCCATTCAGCTTTTGTAGCACTTTTCAGAAACATAAAGTCCAATTCTTAATTGAAATCCAAAATTTAAAGTGGTATATATGCAGTTATATGTGTTTTTTATAACAAAAGGACTCACATTGAAATTACCTTATTAAAGTTGTGGAAAAAGCAAGCAAATAGATAATATATGCTTTAACTTAACTTTGTCTTGTACAGTAAAGTTCTCTTAACTAATTATTTTTTAAACCATAAATCTCTTTTGTAGATAACATTAATTGGAATGTTTTCTTAGTAGCTGTAAATCATACCATATTTTAACCTTAGGTTTTAAAGCTAATTATTGCAACGTAACTTCTGTTAATATTCACCTTAAACACCTTTTTTTGAAAAGGGGCTTTTTTAAAACTTTCAAAGAATCACAATAATTTCTCTTGTAAAACTCTAAAAACTGCAACTGCATAAACTCATAATTACTTAAAACACAAAATTAACTCTAAAAGGGTATATGAAAACATTAAAAAAACCTAATAAATCATGACTTTTTAACAAACTGGGTACTATCCCGGTGCTTTTTCTTAGAGAGGGAGCGGGGGGGGGGTGTGGACTGCCCACTTTTCTGCTGCTCTCTGCTGCTGTTATCTTTCTTCACATCCCCCACATACTCTTGCAGAGAGGAAAAACGGAGAGAAGAAAAAAAAAACTCACAAAGTTAACTTCAACAAATGCAGTTCTTTGAATCTCTCTCATGGTTCACAGATAGAGGAAAAAAGAGCACGATTTTACAAAAGCAAGCGATGTTCCACGAAAAGTCAGGGCCAGGTGGTAACAACGGTGACCATTGCAGCTTATCACCTTTTAATTACAGTGATGAATTTTGAACTAGATACCATCTAGTTTGTGATTTTTTGGCTATTTTGTCTCTCTTTGAAGCTGTGTGAGCCACCTGTTTCTGCTCAGCTGTTTCTGTAATTGTTCAGCATGGCCTTGGAGCTTTTTCTGCAGTGCCTCTGCTCTGGGGCTGCCTTTGTTCTCTGCACACACCTCAGTGCTCCCCCATGTCTCCCTGGTTCAGGTAGAAACCAATCTAAATTTGGCTTCTTTTCTTCCAGGGTAGTAAAGTTGGAACTTAAGTAAGATTGTAGTGTTAAGAGTGTCTCTAAAAGTGAAGCAAATAGTTCCGAACGTATCACATCCTGCCATAACTGAACAGATTCTGTTTGTTGTTTCAGCATTTGCTGTGGAATTTCTTTCTCCTTATTTTCTTCTCTCTGACTCTCCCTCGCTCTTTCCATGGGCAGCATAGATAGAAATGCTTGCCCAGCAATGGGAGGTAAAGGTGTCTGCTGCTGTGATGCAGGTAGAATTATTAGGCTCACAGCCTCATCATATCTCACTTTTCTGTTTTTTAAGGTATTAATTACAATCTGCCAAGTTGGTCCGAGAGACAGTGTCCTTGCTTTTCCCTGTAAACGTTCTCTTCCACAACAAATCTATGTCTTTCCATTCTTCCGGGCGCCTGCGCCTATTATCTCTAGCCCAGAGAACGAGCCTTCCCAGGTCCTTTTCCCTGACTGCTTCGCTTCATTTAATGATAATGTTTAGAAGCAGTTTCCATGTTGCCGCAAATTCCATTTCCATTTTTTGTGCGGCCACGGCGGGGGGAGGGACGTGACCCCTCACTTACTCCTCCACCTTCGGACTCCCTCAACGACCTGACGCCCTTTTCACCGCGCTCAGGTCGTTTATCCGGTACTGATCCGAGGTAGCGTCTATCTGCGCTCAGATTTGCTCCACTAACCTCAGTCCAAGGCCTCGTCCCACCGTGCATGGATGTGCTGAAGCCCCCGTGCCCGCAGGGTCCTGTTCGAAGTGTCAGATATTGAGAGACTGCCAGGTATTCATGACCCTTCACAGAAGTAAAAGTGAACACCGTTTATTTCTATCTTTAGTCACCTTTTATAGGGTTCTACAGGGTCCGTGGGCTAAGCAAGTTACTATTGGCTAACACACACAGGTTTACATTTTTTCTCCTGTACGCATGGATATTGTTTTGCTTTACTCTCTCTTCTGCAGGAAAGTTTCGAGGACTTTAGCCTTTAATATCACGACTTATTCCAAAGGGTGGTTTGTGCAGACAGGCCTTTACTAATATATAAAATATTATCCACAGTGGTACTTAGTATAGTTGGCCTTTATCAGCTGGTGAGATACTATTGATGTACAAAACACTCGCTCGCGGTGAGAGACTTCTCCTGGGTCAAACTGTTCAGGTATAAGCAATTTATTATATGGGTAAAGAGAGGGAGAGACCCGTGTCTGCCGCCAGCCTCGGTGTCCACGTGGTTGGGGGGAGGGGAGGGAGTGCCGGGGAGAGCAGGAGAGGAGAGGTTAAAGATGGGGAGAGAGAGATCAAGAGGGCATGAGAGAGTTTGGGGAGAACCAGGGACGCTTAGGAGAGAGGGGGAGGACAAGAGAGGGGTAAGAGGGGGAAAGAGGGAAAAACAAGAGAGTAAGAGCAGGGAAAAACTAAGAGGGTAAGGGAGGGAAAACTAAGAGAGCGAAGTTCCTGTTACAATCCATTATATGCTTTCCTATAGTGAATATTCTAATTCCCTGTAACCAATCACTATGAGATACACCCACTTAAGATTTTACATACAGCCTATAAGAATTACTACATTAACATACAGTTTTGCATTTCAAACTCTAAAAGCTTTACAAATTCTTCCCTTGCTTCTTGACCTTTGGACTTTCTATCTGCAGAAGGACATTTTTTCATCATCAGGGATTCTCCTTTAGCTGGCTAGGCTATTGTTCTTTGGTCATATAGTAACTAGTACTCAGCATCTTATGACTCAAAGGAAGCTTTCATCTCTACTTCGATTCTAGGCTTCATACCTTCAGAATCTTTTGTCAAACAATCATATTCATAAGGTTCCCCTGTTTTATCCTCCCCAACAAGATACAACCGGTACCGAATATATAAAATCACAACCATCAATATTAACAAAGTTACAAACACAAAAATTGAAGTGGTTTTTAACCAGCCAATATTTCTTTTCATTGTCTATCCTCACTGAAGCACAGGTGGTTCTCAAACATACGCAACCTTGGCCAATATACATAGCACAGTCTTTTGAATGATGTCTGGATGGTTCTCAATGTGACATACACCTTGTTCCATGTCCCGACATATGTCCTGGGCATCAATGGTTTTGCTTTCACAAATGAATTACTGTTCTCTGGTGAGACAAGATTTGACATTTACCGTCTGCCATTTCTTGTCTACCTTCCGGGTTCATGCCCTATGTTCAGAGGGATAAAGTACTATCCCCTCATGGTTTAATCCTAATGCAATAATAGGGTGAATGACATAAATTGTAGCACTACATATAGTAAGTACAAAGGCAGTGGCCACATTAGTGATGGGATCATAAGTGAAGTTTACCATAGTCCACCAGGACTGCAGTTTTCTTTCCAAACTCGTGGCCTTATCCCAAACAGCTTTTCGAATTTTGATTGGAAAAACGCTCTCACTTCCCTTATAACTAAAGCAACTGTTGACTTCATCCACAACTGTGCTTGTATACAACTAAGGGCTAAAGACATATTATCTTGAGCCATACCAAGTGCCTTTATTATTAGTTTGTGGTCTTGGTCTTCAGCTTCTCTCAAATTTGGCAATACCTTTGAAATTTGCCATTAATTGGTCCTTAATGCTAGCAAAGATGATTGCAAAGGCTGCCTTATTTTTGCCAAATCACTAGTTGCAGTGGCCAGTTTGTTCATTAATATTTCTGAATCAATTCCATTTAAAACTCCTAATCCTGTACCTATTATTCTAGTCACATCTCTTCGTATCCTGTCTTTAAAGTGACCCTGATTCCGCAGCCATGTTGCTCAGCCTTCAAAGGATGTTTTCAAAAAAGGAGAGCAGGCGGGCTGAATTTTTGAAATGTTGATCTGCATTAACAGCTCAACATGCTTGAGAGACCATTCTGGATTAAACAATTGTTGTTGTCCCATATTCCTGATTACATACAGTGCAATTTCATAAATCCTAGGTTCAAGCTTAGGTGGCATGGTTGGGGCTTGGGTGGTTGTGGTCAATTTGGTTATTGTTGTTGTAGTTGTTGTTGTTGTTGTAGTTGTAATAGGTATGGCATTTATTCTAAATTTGAATGAGAGTCCCTTAGTATTCTAGCCCCAAATGCACACTGCTGTAACATTTTGCGTTAGTGTGAAATTGTGCCAACATTCCAATTCATGTGGTTGATTGTTACATATCCTGTCTGGTGTAGCAGATGAAACATAAATTTATCTTCCTTTTTCATAGATAGTCCCATTGGCCATTCAACATCCTACTTTGATGACCTCTCCCTTAATTCCTTGAAGTGTCCATCCTGCCCACCACCTTGACTCCTCATATTGCCACTCATGCTTTTTATACAGCTGGTCCCCGTGCATGACTACAGTTGGTAGGTTCAAATCTTTTATAGCAGGATAGTCTCCCATATAGCCAGTAACTTGGTTAAAAGCTTTGGACCAAGGCCATTCAACATTATTCTGGCTAGAAGTACTTTTCTGGATTATTGTTGCAATTATAAACAAAACCAACATTTCTACCCACAGTCTATTAATTTTTCCTGAGTAAGCTTCAGTTTTAACTCATTGTCACCCAGTGTTGCTTTCCAAGGGCCTTCCGGAGTTTTTTTCACCTGCATGTGGTGAATCCAGACGTTTTGCTCCTTGATTGCAGTAAAGGTGGTGAGAAGCACCTGGAATAGTCCTTCCCACTGTGGCTCCAAAGTTTTTTCTGCAAGAGACTTAACATACACATAACCTCCAGGCTGTATGTCATGTACTGGCCCATCTAATTCTCTGCTTTGGGCCCCAGCCACGTTTTTCAATTTCTCTGAGTTGTTTGTTTAGGGCCACCATGTACCTGCGTAGGGTTTTTTCCCTACTTGGGTTGGTGATCTCTCTTGTACCCCATATGGTCTTCCATATAGTATCTCAAAAGGACTTAATTTCTCTTTTGTCCTTGGTTTAGTCCAAATTTGCATTAATGCTAAAGGAAGAGCCTGGGGCCAAGATAATTTGGCTTCTTGTCCTAGCCTTATAATTTGTTGCTTGATCAAATGATTCATTTTCTCTACTTGGCCACTTGACTGGGGATGATATGGGATGTGAAGTACTCAGTCTATGCTTGACAGCTAATTTGTTGCACAACTTTTGAAATAAAGTGTGGCTCACTATCTGAGGATATGGTGGCTGGGACCCCAAAGCGTGGCATTATTTCTTGTAACAATGCTTTGGTTACCTCTCGTGCTTTAGCAGTTCTGGTGGGGAAGGCTTCTGGCCACCCTGAAAAGGTATCTGTTAACACCAGTAAATATCAATATCCCCCTTTCCTGGGAAGTTCTGAGAAATCAATTTGCCACTGTTGCCCAGGCCCATATCCCTTTTCAATTTGTCCAATCTTTGGTTTGGGGATATTTTTGGGCTTAGTTTGGAAGCAAAGACCACACTGTCAGGTGACTTGAATGACCGTACTCTGCAAATTCCTGGATCTAATTCTGTCTTTTAAATAATTGTACAAAGCATCCACTTCCCAGTGTGTTTTCTGATGTTCTTCTTTTACTAATGACCATAGTAAATAGGAGGGGATGACAAGCTTTCTTTTTCCTTCTTCTGTAATAGCCCATCCTTTGTGGTTATAACTCCCCTTTTCATTTCTAATAAACCTCCTGTCCTTTTTGTTATACCTCAGCTTATCTTCTAAGGAAATTTGTCCATCTGGGATTAAGGCTGCTTCAATGGGCATCTCACCTTTGGCTGCTTCTTTTGCCTCTCTGTCCACCAGCTCATTTACTTCTTCCAATTCAGAGCTCACTTTCTGGTGTGCCGTGATATGCATAATGGCCACCTTCTCAGGTATCTCGACTGCCTCCAACAGTTTTATTATTTCTTGTGCATATTTAATACATTTTCCCTGTGAATTCAATAGTCCTTTTTCTTTCCAGATAGCGCCATGTGCACGCACAACCCCAAATGCATACCTTGAGTCTGTGTAAATGTTAACTTCTTTTTCTTTTCCCAAGTCTAAAGCATGAGTTAAGGCAATTATCTCAGCCTTTTGTGCAGAGGTGTTCGTTGGCAACAGTCCAGACTATTATTTCTCTGCAACTAGTAACCACATACCCAGCATGTCTCTTTCCACTGCTAACGTAGCTGCTTCCATCAGTAAACCAGGTCCCAGTGTCATTGAGAGGAGAGTCCTTCAGATCCAGCTGACTGGAGTAGGTGGCCTCGATGGTTTCCAGGCAATCACGGATCACTGGTTCTCCTGTATTCCCACTGAGAAAGGAAGCTGGGTTCACATGATTAGTGACTACAATCTCCATATCATCTTTCTCTACCATTGTGGCTTGGTACTTTAGGAATCTCTGTGGTGAAAGCCAGTGTCTGCCTTTCACTTCCAGCACCGCAAAGACTGTACGGGATACTAGCACACTCATGTTCTGGCCTAGGGTGAATTTGCATGCTTCCTGGATATTCAGCACCACTGCAGCAACAGCTCTGAGACACCCTGGCCATCCCTTAGCTGCTGCTTCCAGCTGCTTGGAAAAGTAAGCAACTTCTCTTTGATACGGGCCCAAGTCTTGTGCCAATATCCCCAAGGCAATCCCCTGCTTCTCGTGAGAAAACAAAAAGAACGGTGTACTCACATCCAGGAGTCTAAGGGTGGGAGCCAACATGAGGGCCTTATTTAAGTGGTCAAAGGTTGAGTAGCTTCTTCTGTCCATTGGCGATCTCTGTTTCCTTCCGTAATCAGGGCATACAGAGGTTTAACCAACAGTCCATAGTTATAAATCCACAGCCTACACCACCCAGTGATTCCCAGAAAGGTTCTCAGTTCTTTTATTGTCTGGGGTTTTGGGGTCTGGCATATTGCCTCTTTGCAGTCTTGCCCCAGTTCTTTGTCCAGCACTGACCTCATAACTGTCAGGAAAATTAATCCACAAACACCAGAGGTTTATGTCCAAAAAGGAGACAGAGGAGTCCCATAACTTTATTTGAATAAAGGGAGAGGCCATGGGGCATTCCCCTGGGGTCTCTCAAATTTTTGGAGGACACAGCTTCCTTTTTATCCTAATTTCCCGGCTGCATGTCCCTCTCTCTTTCCCCATTGGCTGAGGTACTTGAGAGGTACAGACTTCCTGGAATGCCTGATACCTAAGATTACCCTCTAATGAATAACCCTCCCTCTTAATTTTTAATTCTTATGGAATTTATGGTGTTTCCCTATTGTCTCTTTCATCTTTCAATATCCAGTTTAATTTATCAGCAAACCTACAGTTTGTTTGTAAAGGCAAATATCTTTTTTCCATTCATCAATCAGTGGAATCTTTCCCATTGTTTCTTTTATATCTCAGTGCTAGTTTTACTTACCAGCAGAGCCACAGCTTGTTTGTAAAGACAAATCTGTCATTCCTCTCATAACCCAAGCAGGTGACTGTTTCACCATCTGAGCTTTTTTCTGAGATACTCTGTACCCTTGTAAACCTAAAAAGTTCAGGAGGCTTACCGTCCAGTTTATGCATGCCTCTTGGGTTCGAGTAGCTGTCAGGAGGTCATCTACAAACTGCAACAACTGTCCTTCTGATGGAGCTTCCCAGGATTCCAATTCTTTTGCAAGTTGCTCTCCAAATATTGTGGGGCTTGTTTTCAACCCTTGAGGCAGAACCGTCCATGTGAGCTGAGTCTTACGCCCACTCCTAGGCTTTTCCCATTCAAATGCAAAAATTTTATGGCTGGCTTCATGGAGAGGGAGGCAAAAGAAAGCATCCTTCAAATCTAAAATGGTAAACCAAGTGTGGTGGCTTTAAAGCACTAGCTAAAAAATCACCAGAAAACTTACTCATTTCTTGCTGTGAGATATGGATTAGGAGAAGGGCAAAACAGGCTTAAAACTTAAAAGAAATAAAGTTTATTAACAAAACTACAAGAATAAGAAACCAAAATAAAACTTCCAGAAACCCTTCCTCCCCACCACCCAACCATTCCCTTGTCCACCTGACAACATAGAGACAAAACCTGGTGGTTAAAACAGTACCAACTATACAATAGTGTCGTTCTAATTAGGAACGGCTGAAAAGAACGACACGGACTTTCAAGGGAGTCAGAACAGGAGAATCCTTTAGTTTATTGCTTTAGGCTTGTTATATAGATTAGTTCGTGGAAAGTACAGAAAAGAAACTCTTATTGGTTAGTAAAGTGCTACATTACCATCATTGGTCAGTGGGGTTCACCACCCCCTGACTTTCTCCTGCAAGGAAAACAAGAGGACAGACAAACAGCACCTGGCAGTTGTTTTCTGTCTCTGAGGATTGTTTTGAAATCCTCCTATGAAGTTCCCAGGCTAGCTCTCAGGCAGGACTGAGAGGCCATGGGGCCTGCAGTTTCTGCAGCTCCCTGTAGCCTGTTCTAAAGCTAGCATCCATACAATAGTCTTTTCATCAGTCTTTGTAGAGAAAGGAGTTTTCTCTTTTGTCTTTCCATGGAGAGTTCTCTACAAGAAACAGTTTTCTCATGGCTTTTCATTCCCATGATAGCAGCTGCCTGGAAGAAAACTCTCTGCCATCATGTCCTCTTCCCATTTTCATACCGCTCTGAGGTGTGTTCATGGGCCATGAACTCAAGGGGTGTTATTTTAAGGATGAGTTATTCAAAGGCAAAGGTTCTCTTCATCTGTCTCTGTGATCATCTCTGGGAACAGAGGTTTTCTCTTTTCCTCCCTGGTGGCCAAGGGTCTTCATAAATTCTCACTTCTCTCTCTCTGTTCTAGCATCTCATGGGATCACAACTACTCCACCATCTGCTCAGCTTCATCAATGGATACCTTTGCTCAGATCTACACTTTGAAATACTTCATTCCCCCCAAAATACTCTTTCATGAACTAAATAAGTTTTTCAGAACATTATTGTCCATCTCCATGGCCTTAACAAAAGAATATTTCAGCTTATTAAAGCATCTCCTCATTCTCTTCCCATCTGAAGCTTGATTCCTTCCTTCACTGACTTTGATGGTTTATGTTGTCTCTTTATATGTTGATCACTTTCGCTTTCCTCTCTCTGGAAAGGGATTAGATCTGCAAGTCTCATCTGGGTAGTGAAAGGGTTAAAATCTGTCTCAAGCTTTGTGGATGGTCATGTGATCTCCGCCGGGGCAGTGGCTGGGGCTGTTTGCGTTGGAGGATTTTTTGGTGGCTGCCCTGGGGGGGGTAGCCAGCATCTCAGCACGCCACGGGCAGATGGCTTCCCCTCCCCCTACTCGGCAGTTTCTGGTGAAACCCAGCAGCAGCAGAATTCCAGCCGAGCCAGGGACCGGCCTGGCCCGGAAGCGCCGCTATACAGGGCTTGGTGGGTTTCCCGAGAGGACTCAGCCGCTCTGGGAAAGGGTTCCTGCCCCTCACAGTCTCCATCCCCCACTCGGGAGCTGCTGGGCTCTGGCCCCACGCCCCCCTGAGGACGTACAGGCCGCAGGGGAAAGCGGGAGGCCCAGCTGCACTAAAGTTTTGTTACCTTTCAAAGCCGGAAACAAAGAGAGCCATAAACTCCCAGGCTTAGGTTTAAAAGGTGGTATTCACAGGTTTGATCTCACTTTTCAATGATGAACAATACTGTCAGTTCTCAGAAATGGCCAGCTATTGGCCAGGTCTCAAGCAGAGAAAAAACTCCCAGCAGTCTCTCTCTCAAAGCCTTCACTTCCGTGTTTTCTACTTTTTTTTCCTAAATGCCAAACCATCATACCAAGTTAGTTCAGGTGTCAAATGTTAGCAGTGTATATGGATTTGCAACCATGGGGTACAGGTCCTCATTTATCCTATTAACAGCTATTAGATCCTGTACTCTATATGACCTATCAGGCTTTCTAACAGGTAGAATGGGAGTATTAAAGTCAGATTGACACTCTTTTAATAGTCCTAACTGCAGAAAATTCTCAATCACTGGACTAATCCCTTCTCTGTCTCCCTTTTTCAGGGGATACTGTTTAACCCTGACTGGTTGCTTTCCTTCTTTGACTTGCACAGGAATTGCATTCTTTGCTCTCCCTGGTATACTAGAAGCCCATTCCCCAGGAAACACCTGATCCATTGTTCTCTTGTTAATTTCTTCTTCATCCTCAGTTTTTATCTCACTGATTGTTAACATTAAACTCAGCATTTCCACATATTTCTTATCCTTTATCGCCAAAATAATTTCCCCATTTTTAAATGTTATTTTTGCTTCTAGTTGCTCCAACAAATCCCTGCTGAAAAGTGATTTTGGGGCATTGGGCATATTTAAAAATTTCTGAATTCCCCACTGTTTTCCAAGTTTATATTTTAATGGTTTGTAAAAGTATGCTCTTTCAGATTGGTCAGTCGCTCCTCTCACCCTAACATAATCACTTCTTAGAGGCATTAAAGCTTTATTTAACACAGAATATGTTGCTCCCGTGTCTACTATAAATTCCACTTCTTTTTCTGTGTCCCCTAACTTAATTACAACCAGAGGGTCCGTTAGGGAAAGATTCTCCGGTTCCCTTCTGTCACTAGAGGACACGAAGTATTGCGAGGGTTCCGAGAAATCGCACACACCCAGAGGTTTTTTCATGAGGCGAAGAAAGCCTTTATTGTGGGGTTTTAGAACCTTTATATAAGCAGTTACTATCAGGTCACCCTGATTGGTAGAAGGAACAACACCTCCCTCATCCCATTGGTGGGACAAGAGACAAAACACACTCAGAACATCTGTGCCTTGTTTTGGGAAAGTAATCCCTTATTTACACAAATAGTCCTTGAGAAAGACAGTTCCCAAAGCCTTTCCCTTGGGAACAATCAGCACCAGAGAGCTTGAAATTCTCTCAGGTTCAGAAATCATGTCCACACCCTTCAGTCTTCTTTAACATGCGCAACCACTCCATCCCCTTTTCGATCTCCTTTTCTCTGGCCAACACCTTTTCTTCATTCTGGGCACTGTTTTTTCCAGTGTCCAGTTTTTTTGCAAAATGCACATTGGTCTTTTCCCAATCGGAGTGGACCTTGCTTTGGTGGTCCATGTCTCCCTTTTTCCTCTCTTACTACTGCTACTAATTTTCTCATCCCTTGTTTGTATCCTTCCTCTCAATTGCTGAAAACCCTCCATGCCTCGTCTAATAATGTTTCTAAATTTTGCCCCATTGGCCCCCAAATTTTCTGAAGTTTGTGTCTAATGGCCCCTGTGGACTGTCCTAAAAATATATTTATTAATTGCTCCATCCCTTTCTCCAATTCAGGATCTAGAGATGTATGATGATGCACTGCATCTCGCAAATAGTCTAGAAATTCTGAAGGGGATTCAGAGGAATTTTGTTTCACTGTGTGAAAAACGAGATTCACTTAATAAATTATAAAAAAAAATTAATATAAACAAAAAGACAATTAGGAGACAAAGGAAATAAAGCAAAGGGTTAAAATGGGCGGGTGCCCTGGCGGGTTGCCAGGAACACACCTGGTATCTTGGGAACACCCTTTTTATCCCATCCTGCTGTGAGGGTTTAATGCATATTCAAACTTTTTCAAGAAGTATTTAGCATGTCCCCTCCCTGGTTCTGCCTATTTAGAACATGCTCTGTATGGTTTTTATTTTTGCTGATCATCATTATTTTTGCTGATCATCATTATTTTTGAGTTTGGTTTTCTTTCTTCTGCAAATGGTCAGTGTTGATAACAGTCCGGGCCCCTCACCCTTCTGCTGAGGGCATGTGGGCTTCATATCCTTCCACTGCCAACGGCCTGGTCCTGGCTGCTGATAACAGCTTGGTCTCCATTTCCTGCTGCTGATAACAGCCTGGTTTCCACTGTCCTGCTGAAAACAGCTTGGTCCTCTCATTGTCTTGCCTGTTGGAGTTATCTTGCCTTGTCCAGATGAAACATATCCCTACCGTTCAGAATTCCTTTCTAAGCCTATAACTTGCTAAGAGAGAGAAGAATATAGCAAAAAGCATATAGCATATAACATTTATCATAATACTTGCGAAAAGACAATATTTACAATATGAATTCACAACAACTGGATATAGAGCCGACCAATTTAAGCTTTTAGGGATTGCCTTTTCCATTCCTTTTATTATAAATTCTAGATAGTTCTCTATTTTTTCCATCTTCTCTTTTTCATTTCAATCCCATCATGGATCCTGGAGAGGGAAAAATTCCTTAACATCCTCTTGCCTTATTCTATGGAAGGTTTCCGCTAAATCTCCCACTGTTTTCAAAACTAGGTACTATTCTGTTTCAGTTAAAGCATCCAACAGTAACTGAATGTCAGCCAAATCTGGCCTGTGTTGTCTAATTATATATCTTAATCATTTAGCAGTGCCTATGGGATCACTTTGATAGTTCTTAGCAACCTTTTCCCATGCCTTGAAATCAATCATGGAAAAGGGTACTTTAACTAGCATCCTCCCTCCCCTGGGTCCTACTGCCTTCTGTAAAGGTGTTTGTATTACTTCTCTTGTTTGTTTCCTGGTCCGGGATGCTATGGGGCCATTTGGGGAAGGCTCCTCATCTTCATTATCACTATTAGGTAATGGGGGATATAATTCAGAAGTAAATGGAGGAGCAAATGGTTCAGCTCATTTACTTTCTAAAGGAGCTGGAGTAAAGGTTGGGGTAAGGGTTGGAGTTAATGATCCCCTTGAATCTACTTCTTCCTTTAGTCCCTCTTGCCTTTCAGGGGGTGGCCTAAGCAGATCCATTAACTCCTGCTCTTGCACCTCTGATAAACCTTAGCAGGATGGGTACAACGCTGGTTTATAGAGCCAAGTGCTACAACATAATTTAGGCTTCCCTCTATTAACCTTACTGTCCTTCTCAAGAGCCAATACCAAGGAATCAGAAGGGGGGTATAATTCCACAATCTCTCTGCCACTCAGGATGATTCCGGAGAGAGGAAAACATGTCTGCATATATCACCTCTTCCCATTTCTGTTCCCTTCTTTAAAATAGCATCAGCTGCAAAAAGGTCTCATAGTCTAAAATTCCAGTTGGTGGCCATCTAACACCTCCTTCTAGCCTATAAAGTGGCCACCATTGTGTGCTATATTTAATAAGGGCTTGTTTATTTTCTGTACCCCCATAACCGACTCTTTCCAGTGTGCCAAAATACATCCTAAAGGACTTGCCTTAGAAATCTCTTTGCTCTGATTACTTCCCGTTACCTTCTCCTCATCGTCTTAACCCATTTCCACCCAAACATTTCCTCACTCTTTTAAAGTCTCCTCCCAATCCTCCTCACACACCACCCAAGTCTGAGGCACCAAATGTGCTTTTACACACACAAGCTTCAAAATCTCAGGCTGTTCTTGACCAATTTACACTCACCCACACTGTGGGCACCCCTCTGGCTGTTCGACAGAAGAGCAGCACCAACGGAGTACACAAATCTTACACTGTAATAATACCCATGCAGTGTTGTCCCCTACAAATACATTCTATTCCCCCTATCCTTTCTAAGATTATTAGATCTTGAGTCTTGAGGTGCAGGCTGCTCCTAATCAAGGGCTATGATTCCTCCTGCAGAGGTCCTGTATACCCCTTCTAATAGCACCCAATCGCTCCCTCTATCTATCCAGTGACATTCTGGACTCATGAACTCCCAAGGGTCAAGCCCGAACCACTGGAGGAGAGGGGTCCCTTCAATTCACTTAGCCATGATTTACAACCCTAACAAAACACAAACACAGCACTTAGTTCAAGCTAGAACCATCTAAAAGAACTTGTCTAGACAGTTAAACTAGACTCTCAAAATGAACAAACTTACACACACAGCCAACAACAATGCAGCTAAAATAACAACACATCCAGCACAAAACTACTAATTCGTTGCAATTATAACCTTTGTCGCTAGATGGCGGCTTTACCCTAAAAATACACAATGCTCACCAAACGGGATCGGTTAAACCCGAACATCAAGTGTCACAGGGAATATTGTCCCCCACAACCAGGAAGTCCACACACAACCCACCCCGTCTCCCAAATCCCAAAAGTTAAAATCACTGCGGGGAGGGGTATCTCTTCATTAAGGGACAAAATATTCACCTCTTCTCAACACAACACACAGCATACAACACTTTAAGCATTCACCCTACTCGTTTTTCGCCCGTCTCCGGCTGCTTCAGTTGCCCGAAGTCGGAACCAAGGATCGGGGCTCCCACTCGCGTCGCACAGGGTGCGTCTTACCAGTCACTCACACAGTCTCTCACGCAGTCAGGACACAATCAAACTAGCAACAATAAACAAAATAGCAGCAATAAACAAGGATTTGTTCAGGTTACCCCCAAAACTGCTAGCGGGTCAATCCCTATCAACACAACAAATCCTTTCACCGGCTACTACACCCTCTGTTGCTTGCAAGCAAAACCGTAGAGGCTTACGTTGAGCGCAGGACATCTCCTGTGACTTACCAACTGCCTTTTAGCCCCATGTATGCCTTACAGGCTACTGCAGATAACTAAAAATTTACCCCACATAATTTTAAAATTTTAAACACAGTTTTGTCTGCAGTCCAGCACAGGTCTTGTCTGTTCATATGATGAGCAACCGGGAGCAGAGGCCCCTCCAGGAAAGTTCCAGTGGCGTGCCAGAGACATCCAGAGCCCGGTCTGTTCTCGCAGACAAACAGAGGTCTCCTGGCTGTCTTGCCAAAATGATATGCAAAGAAAAAAACCTCCAACTAATTAAAGTTAGAGATAGTATGTTTCTTACTACGCCGGGCACATCCAGGAAAATTTTCCAAAGGCATGTGTAAAATCCACAAGGCTCTTGACCTCTTTTATCTATAAAAAATTTACATATTCATATAATTATTTATTATGCCTATACATATGCATTACCTAACCCCATCTAGCCCTGCTTCGTGTTAAAATTAATTCAAAGTCCTTTTGCTCCTGCGTATTTCCTTTTTCTAAATGGGTTGGAGGGTTCTGAAATGGGTCAGTGGTCTCCTAGGATGAAGTCAGAGATCTTTTCTTCACGTTAAACTCTTCACCTTTGTCTTGTTGGCAGGTTCTCTGGTCCCTTGGCCATAATCCAGCCTTCCCCATCCTGGTTCTGGCTGGTTTCTGGGCCCAGGTGCAGTTATGGTTTCTTCATCTTCACAATGGCTTATCTTGTCTCCTACAAACACAACTAAGTCAAGCAAATAATATATTGCCTTAGCTCTACTGGGTCCATCTAATAATAATTAATCCTTTGCATAGTTTCTACTACCTTTCTTAATCAAAATATATTGCCTCTGTCTTGCTAGCTATGTTCTTAGTGTCTAAGTTCTTTTAACCCTATGATTCATATGAGTGATATTCAGAGTGTAACCCTGGGCTATCAAGTCCATGATTGGATCATGGTACAATTACATAGCAGGTTCAGAAGGAGAATGATTTTATATGAATGTTTTTTAGAAAGAAACACTCCCTAGCTTGAAAGCATTTTCTTCATGATTCTGAGCATGAGCTGCTTGAAGAGATTTAAAGCTGTCAAGGACCAAAGCACTAGAGGAAGTGCTGCCATGAGGCTGGTGTGGTGTTCTGCTGATGGACTAGCTCAGTGGCTTAGTGATCAGGGTAACCTCTGCTGTTGGTGGGGCATAGGATACATTGCCCTGTATCTGGTGTGAATGGACTATGTTGTGTTTTTTGCTGGGCTTTCATCTGTCAAGTGACCTCTAAGGTTTCTCCTGGAGCCTGGTTGAGTTGAGCAGTTGTGTTAGAGCTCACGTGAGCAGCAGCTTGAGACAGAGTTTAATAGTGCTGCTGCAAAGACTGAGAAGCAGCATTGCATTGCATTGCATCGCATACAATTGGTTCAAAATTACCAAATTTCATGGCTGTATTTGAAAACTGAAGGCCTGATTTGGCTCAAAACTCAATTTTTTAGTGGAGGTAAATCAAATCCCTGCTAAACTTTTGGATATCCTAGACAAACACCAGCCTGCCAGGACTACTGCTTGAATACTTTGCGGAGTTAAAGGCCTTTCAAAAATGATCTGTTTGGTGCAGTTCTGTTTCCTTATCACAGGTCTTCTGCAGGCTTTCTTTGTGTCCACTTCAAACCATGAATGAATATGGGGAAAGGCTCACCCCTTGACTACAGTGATCCCTAAAACCTTGTGTGATCTCATCAGGCCCCATTACACCTTTACCCATCCAGGCTCTAATGCAGTGCTGCCCTGCTTGAATTCCCAGTCATGTAACATTGATTGTTGTAAGAGGGAAACTTCTCACATTCTTGCTTCCCTCTATATCTTTGTATTGCTGAATATCTGTTTGTCCACATACTGCTGACCTGATCACATGAGGAAATTCTGAGTGTGGTGATGGCTTCTAGTCATCATCTCCCAGGAGATGGTTAAAGAAGAAACTGGGTAAACTCATGAAAATTATGAATAAAACCAGAATAGTCTGTGAACATAATCTAACATTAGTAAGGTTAACTTCACCTTAAAAAGATATTAGGTTGTACAAGATTGTACAAGCCTGTTGGAATCCTAACAAGGCAGTTTCCTTTTTATGGAAACTTCCAGCAACATAAATGTGTGCTTGGGTATTCAGCAGCTTCAAATGCTATGTTGCTGGTTTTTGTTGTGTTCTTGACAAAACTGCTTCAAATGGTGAGGGCTTTCTAATTAGCATAACTGGAATGGTGAACTGCTGAAATCTGCCTCCAATGGATCTCATTCGGCTATGAAAGAAATCTCCTTCAGGTGAGCTGTTGTTATCTGTGGCTGTGACCACTAGCTTGGGCTCAAAGGCATGGATACTATCAAAGTGCTACTTTGTGTTTCGGCTCCTGTGTGTTGAGCTGTGTTGGAATATCCTCAGAACATAGCTGAGACCAGGTGCATGGGGAAGTGGCAGCCTTTGGTCTTGAACAGAACTGATCTGCAGCATCTATCTCGTTTCTATCATTAATATGTCTTGGATCAGGGTGATAAGGGTCAGTGTGAATGCTGGTGTAAGGCTACTTCTGAGAACCTGTAAGTCATCCCACAGAGGGCTGCAAGAGGCAGCAAGCCAGCGGGGCCTGGAGAGGCCAACATCTGCTGTCTGGCCCCAGGCCCCATCTGCACCTCCACCTCATCTGGCATTGAGACCCCATGATCCTCTGGAGTTAACTTCAGTGAAGACTGTCAACTGTGGTAGATACTGCTATAGCAGTCCTGCAAAATACTCATGTTAGAGTGCTATTGTTGATGAAGAATTTGTTTTACAGGCATCTTAAAGTGTTTATAAATGGTAGGCATTATGGAACTTTATATTCAGGCCATAGCACTGAGTAAATTGACACAGACTGAGGATTATGTAGCTGTATGGGTTCCATATGCTGCCAAAATATTCTTCCTCTTGCATGCTGGAAGGGATTTTCAGTGAAACCTTCAGAGACCATCTCCTGCTTTTTCACCTGATATTTTGAACAGCTGTGTCCTAGGGAAGCAGTGTAAGCCTGCCCCACACCATCTGTTCAACATCCTTGTGTCCTGGGAGAAGCATTGTTGTAATACCTGAGCTAGTAGAGTGTGCTAAACCCTTCAGTTAAAAAATTCCTGGAACTAACTCAACTACCAATGATGTTCTTAGTATTTGGTTTCCTAATGGCTACCGATCTCTTTGCCTCCAATGCTAATTAGGTCCTCATTCTTATCTCTCTTTTCCCAGACCAGGTGTCTCCCACCATGCCAGGGGTGATGTGTGGAGTTGGTGGTCCTTAATAGTTGTTGATGGTCGTTATCTTTTGTGTATCTTTTGTGCTACTCCCAGTCTGTTGAGATGTTAAGCTCATCAGACCTGACCTGGTGGACCAATCCCCTGAAAAGAAATTTCAATTCCCTTCCCCTTCTTCTTTGCTTTCACTTCTGCAAATTGACTTGACTCCTTCCCCTTCAGCAGCCTCAATGACTCCTCTTGTGGGACTCCACACAGCAGCTTTCCACCTCTGATAGTTTCCTATCACACAGCAGGATCCATCAGCAAATAGTGCAAAGCCTCTTTTGCTTTCTGGTAACTCATTATATGGTGGTGCCTCTTGGGCAGTCACCTTTTCAGGCAATGTTCCAAAATCTCTGCCTTCTGGCCACTCTATAATCTCCTCCAGAATTCCTGGGCAATTAGTTTTCCTCAGTTGAGCTCATCATGTGTGTGATCAAGACTTACTCCATGTAGCACTGGTTGTGTGATGTGTTGAAGGGATGTTTATTTATTCTGAACATCCAGTGTAGCATGGGAAATTGCAGTGCTAAGAGGAGACACGGCTTCTGTCCCAACAACCTCTGAGACAGTTCAAATCCCCTCATAGGCTGCTAATATCTCTTTTTCAGTTGGAATATAGTGGGCTTCTGATCCTTGATAACTCTAGCTACAAAACCCTAATGGTTGACCTCAGGTTTCTCCTGATGTTCTTTGCCAGAGGCTCTAGGTGGGAACATGTTCCCCAGCTGCAGTGTAGAGTATATTTTGCATGGCTGGTCCTGTCTGAACAGGCCCAAGAGCTACTGCACAAGCTATTCCCCATTTGATCTGCTCAAAGGCCTGTTGCTGTTCAAGGCCCCACTCAAAATGGTTCATCTTCCAGCTATAACTTGGAATATGCATTCTCCAGAACTCCACAAGGCCTAGGAGAGCTTGTGTTTCCTTCTTGTTAGCTGGTGGAGACATAGTTGCCATCATGTTGACCACATCCATAGGGTCATGATGGTGTCCATCCTGCCATGTTATTCCCAAGAATTTAATCTTCTGTGCAGGTCCCTTGACCTTGTTTTTCTTTATGGCAAACTCAGCTTTCAGAATAATCTAAATTATTCTTTTTCCCTTATCAAATACTTCTGCCTTCTTGCCCCACATAATTGTTGTCAATATATTGTAGACATTCAGGGGCATCACCCATTTCCAGGGCAGTCTGGATCCATCCATGACAGACGGTAGGGCTATGTTTCCAACCCTGGGGCAGTTGATTCCAGATATACTTGACACCCCTCCACTGTGGGCACACAGTTTGTGGTGATTTGGAATGGGGCTGTGGCTGAGCCTCATCTCTAATGGACTACAACTGTGTAGGACAGGTGAACAGTATTGAAGGTAAAGAAACATGGAATGCTGAGGTGTATTGACCAATCACAGAAGGGTAGAGAGGGCACACAGCTGTAATGCATATAAGATGAAGAGTATAAAAAGTTGTAGTGGAAAACAATAAAGTGTTGAAATTTGAAGCCTTTTTTGGTATTAGTTGGTAATAGCTCTCCACTGTCATCTGGTGTACCTGCTGTGATAACAAGGTGAGTAGAGTAGACAACTAAGGTAGTGGAGCCCAACTGAACTGAGCAGGCAAACTAAAAGCCTGCAGAACTAAGCAGACAACTTTCAAATAACTGTACCACCCCCAGATGAGCAGTTGTGAACTTAGGAATAAGGGTTCAGATATCAGCAGAGGAGGAATGCACATTAGACACTCTGCTGCAAATTCTACAGAGGAAAGGTAAAAGTTGTGAGGAGTAGATGCTACACATTTTGTTTGTTTGGTGTGGATGGAGTGAGCATGAACGCACAAACTGCCTTCTTTGTTGAAACATGGGAAGAAGCAGGCCACAAGCTGTGCAACACAGCTACATTGGGGGATGAGACAGCCACAGGGTCGCTTATGACATGGCGTATAGTTTGGGACACTTTGTTATGTCAGGAAACTGAATCCACAAACACCAGAGGTTTATGTCCAAAAAAAAGACAGAGGCGTCCCTTTATTCAAATAAAGGGAGAGGCCATGGGGCATTCCCCTGGGGTCTCTCAAATTTTTGGAGAATAAAGAATAAATATCCTTTTTATCCTAATTTCCTGGCTGCATTTCCTTCTCTCTTTCCCCATTGGCTGAGGTACTTGGGAGGTACAGACTTCCCAGAATGCCTGATACCTAAGATTCCCCTCTAATGTATAACCCTTCCTCTTAATTTTTAATTCTTATGGAATTTATTGTTTTTTGCATTGTTTCTTTCATCTTTCAATATCCAATTTCATTTATCAGCAAACCTACAGTTTGTTTGTAAAGGCAAATATCTTTTTTTCCATTCATCAATCAGTGGAATCTTTCCCATTGTTTCTTTTATATCTCAGTGCTAGTTTTACTTACCAGCAGAGCCACAGCTTGTTTGTGAAGATAAATCCGTCATTCCTCTCAGTTACAAATAAAAGCCGATAGAGAAGCGGCAGTCGCCACCGCCGCTCCCCCAGTAGTGGTTGCAGCCGACACCCCCCCCCCTCCGCTGCAGCCGTGTCCCCTTTGTTTCCTCCTCCCTCCGCGACTGCTCCTTCTGTGAAGGGTCCTATCTTGACGGTATCGCCCCAGAATTGCGCTCCTTCCCCCGACGACGATGACGAAATTCCAAGGTCTCGGGAAGCAGCGCCAGCCCAACCCGGCCATAGCGGAGCCGCTGTAACACCACCACCCGCGCAAGCGCGGCGGCCCGTAGATGCTTGGGGTAGCGGCTGGGAGCCTACGCGGGTTTCTCAGAAAGGGCTGGTGCGGCTTCTCTTGGCAAGCAGCCGCCTCTGCCGCTACACGGGTGGCGTGGAGCTAACCAGGAGTCGCCTCCGATCGCTGCTGGGGCTGCCGAGCCCCGGGGAGAATTGGCAGGGCTGTATCAAACGTCTCCTGTCTGCGCTCTGCAGCCAGTAGGACGCTGTGGCGGAGGCTGCAGACTGGCGAGCACACTCCCCACAGGCAAAAGCCGATGGCGCATCCCGTTCACAGCCAGAGCATATTTTGATCCATTTAGCGGGGCAGGCAGAGTTACAGGAGGCGAGATGCCTGACAACCGCCCCCCCCCCCCCCCCCCCCACTGCAGGATATATTCACAGTAGAACCCGTGTCTGTTACGGTAAGAAGGGCAGATCCGAAAAACTTCTGGGCGAAATTGCACAAGCAAGCTCGGGAGGAGTTAGACTTGGCGAATCAGATTCTAGTGTGTCCCGTGATACGAAATAATGGCAATAGCCCGGATGAGTGGGAACCTTTTCATTGGATTGTAATCAAAGACTTAATAAATACGGTGATGCAGTATGGGTTTACTTCTCATTTCGCTCAGTCTATGCTGCGAGGTATCTTTATTAATGAGTTAACCCCCTTTGATTGTCGACAGATTTGTCTCTCCCCGACTCAAATGTTAATTTTTGAGTCGCAGTGGAAACGGTTAGTGAATGAGGTCGCCTTGAGTAATTTAGAACGTTCTCAGGATGACCCTCGCTTTGGAGCGGGTCCGCCCCAGCTCATGGGGGACCCTCCGACTAACCCCGCACCTCCAAGCCCGACTGCACCCCTTAGTGCTACAGCAAGGAAAAGCTCACATTTCTCGCGATGCAGTGTGTACCGGATGTAGGGGCTCCTCGTGAGTCATGGACGATTAAGCAGAAGCCTAGTGAGCCGTATGTCACATTTATAGATCATCGTAGAGAGGCGATTGAGAAACAAATTGATAACGTAGCAGCCTAAGAAACTCTGCTTTTGCAATTGGCTAAAGATAATGCGAATGCAGAGTGTAAACAGGTCTTATTGCTGCTGCAGAATCCTACGCTCGTAGATATGATTGATGCTTGCAGCAAGGTCAGGACAACACAATATCGGGTGGAGCAGCTTACAAAACAGGTCACTGCAGCTGTTGAAATCTCCAAAAGTTGCTCTCGATGCAATCGAGGAGGGCCTTTCAGGAGACATTGTCCTAATAAGCCTGTCAGTTTTTCAGTGCCGGGAAACTGCAGGCAACGCCCTATCGGGCCGTGTGTACGCTGCGGCAGACCGGGACAATATGCCAAACAGTGCTATTCTAACTTTGATAGCAAGGGACGAGTGCTGCCACCCAGAAGGCTGCCAGGAGCTGGGAATATGTCTAGCTACCCCTTCCAGGCTTATGCAGCGCACTCAGTGCCAGAACTAAGGGAAGTGCCGGGGTGGAAGTCATCACACCTGTCTCAGTCACCATAGGCAACACCAAGGTACATGAAATACTGTCAGACGCTTTTGTACCTTTGGGATACGGGTTAAGTGCATTACTGGTGGGATGTTCAAGTGTTATTTTGCAAGGGCTGGTTGTGTTACCTGGAGTTATTGATGTGGACTACCTTGGGCAGATTTGTACCATGGTGTGAACACTCATATTGTTCAATTGCTCTATAAATATATATATGTCTATATAGATACATAATTTGGCAGGTGAATAATATAAGGAAGGAAATGAGTCACAGGATATTCCTATTTTCTTTTTCATTATATTATTTTTCTAATATTATTTACAAAAGGTGGTTTGCACTCATGTACTAATCCAAAGCATCTTGAATAAACCCTAGATCTCAGTTAAAGGTGAGAAGAATCAGGGATTTCAGAGTCACTATAGTGCATTTGTGAAGATCTGGTGTTGGTAAGAGGTGGTTGGATTAATTGGTCTCTTAAAAATGGACAGAAATAGATCATTTGAGGCAATAGGAAAACAGGGATAAGTATGAAGGATACTAAGAAAGCTGTGATGTCTCAATATGAAGTCCCTCTTGCAGATACCTTTTGTGATGCAAGTAACTAGTGCAGAATCCGTTGAGAGGCTGGAGGTTCGGATCTACAGGCACCCCCAAGGTCTTTGTACCTAAATAGTCTTAAAAATGAGATTCACTTAATAAATTATAAAAAGAATTTAATATAAATAAAAAGACAATTAGGAGACAAAAGGAATAAAGCAAAGGGTTAAAACGGCCGGGTGCCCTGGCGAGTTGCCAGGAACACACCTGGTATCTCAGGAATACTCTTTTTATCCCCCCCTGCTGTGAGGGGTTAATGCATATTCAAAGCGTGTCCCCTCCCTGGTTCTGCCTTCTTGGATCATGCTTTTGCACAACTTATTTTTCTGCTGGTCAGCACTATTTTTGCTGGTCATCATTATTCTTGCTGATGAGCATTATTTTGGAGTTTGGTTTCCTTTCTCTTGCAAATGGTCACTTGTTGATAAGAGTCTGGCCCTGTCATCCTTCCTCTGAGGGTATCTGGGCTTCATATCTTTTGCTGATAACAGTTTGGACTCTATTGTTCTCCTGATAACAGCTTGGGCCCCACTGTCCTTGCCCTCTGGGGTTTCCTTGCCTTGTACCTAGGAAATTCTTTTAAGCTCAAGACTTGTTAGTAAGAAAAAAGTACATACATAGCTAAAAAGTATTTAACATATAAGATTCATCTGCGAAAGCCAATATCACAATACAAATTTATAACAAACGTGACTGAATCTAGACCTAATAGGAAGTGGTGTTTAAAACTCATACGAGGTTTACCCCCCCCCCCCAAGTGACTGTTGCTAGTATGATTGACACTGGAGCTGATGTCATTATTATTTTGAAGACACAGTGGCCTTCTACTTGGCCCACAGTAATTTCTGCAGCAGTGGCAGGAGTTAGAGGAACAACTGACAGTTGCCAAGGTCTAGTACCTGTGAGTCCTGTTAATCCTGATGGGTGGGTAGCTATTGTTATAAATGCAAAGGCAATTTTGGGATAAAATCAAAAAGAGAAATTTATTAATAAACAACAAAGAACAAACAACGAGAAAAAAAACCACAATAAAATGGTCAGCGCAGCGCTGGGTGGACAGGGTCTACACCGGAGGTGCAGGGTTCCCAAATCCACGTCTGAGTGTTCTCAGGCTTGGGGTTTTATAGAGATTTTAAGTCCTCAGGCTAAAATTCCAAGCAGGCCCCATTCACCAAGTGTCCTTGATTGTCCGGTGAATGGATTTCCTGACATGGAAAAATAGACCTAACCAGTGTCCGGACAGAGTCTCCTCATATGTAAAGAGACTCTGTATGTATTTCAATTTGGGTTATCAAGGCAAAAGTGGTGTGATCCGGGATTGGTGCCGATGGGTATCTCGGCAGAGTCTTTCCTTTTGTTTCCATTGATTGCATCTCCAACACTGGTTTGACAGGTGGGGTGTTCAGGTCTAGCGACGACTACGTTTTCCGAGGCTTGTCTTTTGTCGACCTTGATTGTTTCCCAACAGAGATCTGCAGGGACGTTGGTCAGGTCCGGAGATGGGTGTCTCCTCCGAGCTAGTTCTTTTGTTTTCCTGATGGCTCTCGTCCTGTCTATTTTCCGAGCTAATGTTCGTTATCTGGGTGTTGGCTGCAATCCGTTGCCTTTTGGAGGAAACTCCCGGCCAGACTTGGAGAAAGGGTTTTTGTACATTTTTGGATTTTATATTATTTCAACACATACATATCTTATTTATACCTTTACGAATTTTTATTTACAGATTAATTTATTACAGTCCCCCGCCTAATAATTCATCCTATTAAAAATTCGTATCAAACCGTTACTGGAAGAGGAATACTAGTATTCCTCTTACTTTCATCTTTCTTCCCAGTTTGTTAGTGTATCTTCACTATTTTCTTGAGTTAACATGTGTTTGGTTTCAAATTCCTCTAAAGCTTTGATTGCATTTTTACTTCCTTTCTCTTCTTCTAACTTCATTAGTTTAGAAAGAAGGGTTGTTTGCCCTTGTGCTTTTTCCGGGTCTATTGGGAGGGTGGCAATCTGCATTCCTTGTACCACAGAATGTATCAATCTGATCAGACAAGGAATCAGACAAGGTAGGAAGACTACTCCGGCAACCGAACATCCTATAAAGAAGACTAGCTTTTTCCACCAAGCCCCCTGTCCAAAAATTTGATCCCACCAGGAGGCTTGTAAAATGGAATTCCACTTTTGGACTGGCACATGTGCCACCTTTTTTATTTCAGCAGCTAATCCCTTTATAGTTTCTCCATAGTCATCAATCTCCATGCAACACTCGGACTCATTATATCTACCACACACTCCTCCCTCCTCAGCTAGCAAATAGTCGAGAGCTAATCTATTTTGATATACAAAAGCTCTCATCTGTGAATGTTGTTTCGCTAGGAGTTCTAGGGCTTCTGAAGTGTGATTCGAGACTACTTCTACTACAGCCTGCAACCTAATAAGCCGATTGAGGAGATAAATGGGGGTTCGGTAACCCCAGCTGCCGTCATTTGCCCAGGTAGCAGGCCCATAATATTGAATGATTCTTTCGGCAGGCCACTCCTCCTCTTTCCACTTTTGGTTGCCTCCTGCCATCGGTAGTTCTCGTTTCAATTCCCTCTTTTGCCGGGCCAATGTTTCAAAGAGGGGAGCACCTAAAGACTTACTTTCGTCTTTAGGCAATGTAAAGAAAAACAGCCTAATTATCCCAAGTGTGCAGGATCCTTTCCATTTCTTTGGCAATTCACTGTATGCTTTCTTTCCGCATATCCAGTAAATCCCGTCCGGTGCCTCCCAACCTTTGTTTGATTTTGCCGGGTCCTCCCAATAGTCCCTCAGGCCTATAAATGCATGGAAGGGATTTGCCCCCTGATTTTTATTCCAACAGAGTCCAATTATGTCTACCCATTCACAGTTATTTTCCCGAGAGTGGCTCCAATAACCCTCGGGTGGTTCTGGTTGCCAGACCTTCGTTTTTTTTATCTGAATATACCGTGAGAGTGTTCACACACGGGGTGTATCCCACTAAATCGGTAAATTCTTTTCCCTCCCGGCTAATGCAAAATGTTCCGATTATTCTCTTATCAATTACCCAACCCTCGGGTCTCCGTGTTGTTTTAGATAATTTCAATCCTGTCCATTTTAGCAATTGTTCCGGGGTTAATCCCTCTCCCTTCCATGGCCATCTTTCGGCCGATTTCAGACCACCACATATCCAACAATTGGATAAGCCTAATTCGGTGGCAATTTCCTGCATTAGATCTATAAATAAATTTTGGTTGGGGCTGGGTAAATTCCAGCTGTTGTATTGTTTTTCTAACTGTTCATATTGTTCACTGAGGGAATTTAGCCTTTCCTGTTCTAATCTCTTTTTCTTGCTTTCCATTTCTCGTCTCTTTAACTCCAGGGTTAGTTGTTTTATTTTATTTTCCGGGTCTAACCCTTCATTGTCTTTTGAAAAACAGAATACTTGGTCAAACTGCAAACACACTCGATCATCATCACTTTTTAACAAATCTAAAATTATAGGTTCATTATTAAATGACGTTTTTGTTTCATGTTTTAAATTTTTCCCCTCCCAATACATTTTTCCACCCATTGTGCATGGCTTTAAGTTTGCTTTATTGTAGCAAAGAGGGTTGACTTGGTAATAAGCTATGAAAGTTGAATTGCCTCCTTCCCCCAATCCAGACAGTCTTGTTACACTGTCCACAGACCGAAATTGGGGGAACCCCCCTCAACTCCCTTTTGGTTTGGAGGTGAGTTGTTTGAATCTTTTGTTCTCCCGAGTTCCGAAATTGTTTTTCCATAATACTTGCTCCTGGGTTGGAGCACCAAATCTTCCCCTTTAATTTGCACAAATCCAATTGGGTATCATTTGACCAGCATACCCCTGCGTGCAATTCTGGAGGACAAACGATCAATGGCTCGGTTTTTGTGGCAGTTCGGCACTGCTCACACTTCCCCGTGGGGCTCACCCCCGGGGGCGCCTCGGGGTTCATCCCCTCGGCCAAGCACATGGCTAGGCTCAGGATCATCAGGATTCCCCACCACTGCATCCCTCTGCCTTGCCCTTCGCCCGTATATGAACATACGGCGGGGAAAGCCATCTTCTCGGCAGCAGGGACTGTCTTCAGGGGCCCTTGAAGTCCTGATGGCAAACCTTCTCTTAAAGGTTGCCCACCGAGATGCCTTGATCGTGTCAAATCTGCACGGTACTTTTATTGTTCGGCGGCACTCGACTACCAAAGGTTCCGCCTTGCAGTCAAGCTGACCTCTCAATCCCTTTCGATAAAACAGGAACCACTCAGGAGAGTCAAGTTCCAGCAGGCCCGCCCGGGTAGCAAGTATTAGGAATCGGTTGGTCTGGTCTAATTCTTTTTCAAAACACTTAGTGCACAAACCCCTTGGTTTATGCCCTCTTAAACAGTGAGTCACCCAAATTTGCTTACAATAAACGCACTTAAAGTGAATAAAAGGAAAGCAGTAACAATCAAAATTGGTACAACTTATCCGTTCTTCACTCATTTGTGTTGCCGCCGAAGTTTGATTTTCAATTCTCCCGGAGGGGTAGTAACTTTCCACTTGGAGGAATTGTAGTTTGAGACTTTCTTTGCTCGAGAGGAGTGCGTCCAGCCCTTCTCGGCAGTTCGAACCGCTGTATCCGTAGTCAAGAGGACGAGGAATGGGCCTTCCCAGTGAGGGCTCAGGGGAAGCTCTTTCCACACTTTGATTAGAACTTTATCTCCTGGTCGAATTTGATTAATGGGGAATCCCAGCGTGGTACTTTGAGGAATCAATCTTCTTCTCCTCAGTTCCTGTAAGTTTTTATTTATAGAAATGAGATATGGTTGTAGTTGCACATCCTCAACTTGGGGATGTGCCACCGGCATTCCATGCTTATATGGCATTCCATATAGCATTTCAAAGGGGGACAAGCCGGTTTCAGAATGTGGCATGGTTCTAATATTCAACAGTGCCAAGGGAAGACATTTGATCCAGGACATTTTTGTTTCAATTATTAGTTTGGACAGTTGCGATTTTAATGTCTGATTCATTCTTTCTACTTGCCCCGAGCTCTGAGGATGCCAGGGGGTGTGATATTGCCATCTTATCCCTAATGCTTCCGATAATTGTTTAATAATTTTTGAAGTGAAATGAGTGCCTTGATCCGAATCAATATGGTCCACTATCCCATATCTTGGAATTATTTCTTCTAGTAGAATTTTAGACACTGTTTGGGCTGTCGCTTTCGCTCTGGGAAAAGCTTCTACCCAATGTGTCAGTTTATCTACTATTACTAGTAAAAATTTATTTCTACCAATTTTTGGTAATTCGGTGAAATCCACTTGGATTCTTTCAAATGGCCAGTACGAGAGTGGCCGGCCTCCCCAGTTTGATTGCTTAAAATTTGATCGATTTACTTTTTGGCATATCACACATCCCTGCACCTCTTGTTTTGCAAGCTCGAAGATTCCTTTACACCCAAAGAACTTTAAAAATTGTTCGGCCAATGCCCTGGTTCCCCAATGCGTCTGTTCGTGCAACCTTCTGAGTATTCCCTTTGCTATCCCCTTTGGGACTAGCTCCCTCCCGTCTGGTAACCACCATTTTCCTTCTTTGAGGTAGCCTCCTACCTTTTTGAAATCTTCCAGCTCCTTCTCTGACAGAAGCAAGGAAACTTCTGGTGGTTCCCTCGGGACTATCTCAGGAATACTTACCGTCAACAAAGCCGCTCGTTTGGCTTCTTTGTCTGCTAAATTGTTCCCCCTTGTGTGGAATTGCCACCCAGTTTGGTGTCCTTTTACATGAACAACCGATATCTCCTGTGGCTCTCTGACTGCTTCTAAAATCTGTCTGATTATTTCTTCGTGTATTAAATCTTTTCCTTTTGTGTTAATCAACCCCCTCTCTTCCCATATTTTTCCAAAAGTATGCACTACTCCAAATGCATACCTTGAGTCAGTATAAATGGTTCCCCTTTTTCCTTTCAAGCCCTGAAGTGCTCTTAGGAGAGCAAATAGCTCACAAGCCTGGGCCGACCAACTTGCTTTCAGGGGACCCGATTCTATGGTTTGTCCTGTCATGCCATTTATGATGGCATATCCTGATTTTCATTTTCCTTCCACCATTCTTGAGGAGCCATCAATGAACCATTTTTCTCCTCCTTCCAATTCCTGATCCTCCAAGTCAGGCCTAACCTTTGTTTGCAGTTCTACTGTCTCAATGCAATTATGAAGCAGCTTACCTGTTGGTTCTCCAAACAAAAATTGCGCCGGGTTTTGCGCAGCAGTTGTTTTTAGTTCCAAGTCTGGTGAGCTGATTAACATGGCTTCGTACTTCAGAAGCCTTGAATCAGTTAACCATTTTTCTGCTTTCTGTTGTAAGATATTCCTTACATCATGTGGGGTGAAAACTATCAAAGGAGCTCCAAAAGTTACCTTTTTAGCTTCCCCGACCAACAAGGCTACCGCCACAATTGCCTGCAAGCAAGTAGGCCAGCCTCGACTGACTGGATCTAGAATTTTTGACAAAAATCCTATAGGCTTTTTCTTTCCTGCCCATTCCTGGGTCAGAACTCCCTGTGCTGTTTGTCCACTTACGTCTACAAACAGCTGAAACTCTTTATTTGTGTCCGGTAAGGTTAGTACCGGAGCGGTTATGAGGGCATTCTTTAATTCTTGAAATTTAGTTTCATCTTGTACTGTCCATTTCAATCTGTCAGTGTTTAATCTTTCATACAGAAATTTTACCTTCTCACTGAATCCTTCAATCCACTGTCTGCAATATCCCAGGAGCCCTAAAAATTGTCTAATCTGTCTTTTTGTTTTCGGGGCAGGGAGCACGAGAATTCCCGCCACTCTCTCAGGATCTAATTTCTTTTTCCCCTGAGATATCCAATGTCCAAGATATTTTACCTCGGGCTCTGTGAATTGCAGTTTGGATTTTGATACCTTCAATCCTTTCTGTCCCAGAAAATTCAATAAAGAAATCGTACTCTTTTTCACCTTCTCTTCCAATGCCCCGGCAATTAACAAATCATCTACATATTGCAGTAATTTTGTCCCCTCCTCTGGAATGAATTCGGTGAGTAGTTGTTCCAGAGGCTGTCCAAACAGGTTTGGAGATTCTACAAATCCCTGTGGGAGGACAGTCCACCTTAGTTGTTGCTTTCTGTTGGTGTCCGGATCTTCCCACTGGAAGGCGAAGAAGTTCCTACTCTTTTCATCTAAAGGGCAGGTCCAGAAAGCGTCTTTCAAATCAATTACACTATACCATACATCCTCCGGTGAGAGTCTGTTTAGTAAAGTATAAGGATTTGCCACCACCGGAAACCTGGTTCAGGTTCTAGCATTTACTGCTCTAAGATCCTGAACCAGTCGGAAGCTCCCATCCACCTTCTTTACTGCCAGGATGGGGGTGTTGTGTTGGGACATGCAGGGTTCGAGGGTACCCCCTCTGAGAAGGTCATCGATTACTAATTTCAAACCCCTTCTCCCTTCTATCGGGATGGGATATTGCTTGATCCTTATCGGATCTTCTGGGTTCTCTATTTCAATTTTGATGGGAGTAATATTTAACTTCCCCACCTCCCCTTTCGAATGCCACACTCTGGGATCAATTTCCCTTTCATCTTTTGGAGTCAAATGGAATATCTTTATTACCAATTCGGAATTCCTTACAACAATATTTATACCTAATGCAATAATCATATCTCTTCCTAATAAATTGTAATCAGCTTCTTCTACTAATAACAAATTTCCTAAGCATATTTTATTTTGTGATTCAATTTCCACATCTTTTATTACAGAGACCTTGAAGGGATCTCCCTTAGCACCAATTACAACCACCTTTTCTTTACTTGCCACACATCCCCTGGGTAATTTCTGCAGGGTGCTTCTTTCAGCTCCCGTGTCAACCAGGAATTCTATTTCCTGGCGATGGGGACCCATTTTAAATTTTATCAAGGGCTCTTTTGCTGTTACCGTCCCCATCTGAAAGAGCCCAAGACTTCCCTAGTCTTCTTGAAATACTTTTTCATCCTTTATTTTTTGTCGACAGTCCCGTTGGATGTGTCCTACCTTTTTACAGTAAAAACACTCCGGAGGGTCCTTTCGTGGAGCGGAACCGCCCTTTTGAGACCCTTGTTGCTTTTTCGGTACTGTTTTAAACTTGCCCTGTGCCTGATCTTGTTTTTGGGCTTCTTTTACTGCGGCCACTAATATTTTGGCCTGGAGTTTCTGTTTCTCATCCTCTCTCCTCATGTAAATCTTTTGAGCTTCCCTCAGAAGCTCTTGGAGGCTTTTCTCCTGCCACCCATCAATCTTTTCTAATTTCCTTCTGATATCCTCCCATGATTTTGCCACAAATTGGGTTTTGAGCAAGACTTCCCCCACCGGAGAGCTAGGATCAGTCCCAGAGTAAATTTGCAGACTTCGTCGCAATCTCTCTAACCATTCGGTGGGTGATTCCTCCTTTCCCTGGCATTCCCCAAATACCTTACTAATATTTTGACCTCGGGGAGCTGCCTCCCTTATTCCTTGCACGATTATATTTCTTAGATCAATCATGCTCCTTCTACCTTCCTCCATCTGGGCGTTCCAGCTCGGGCTCACGCTAGGCCACTTCTGATCGCCTGGCGTACCCTGCGGGTTTCGCCACTCCCAGTCTCTGATACCAGCTTGTTTAATCATCTCTCTTTCCTCTTGACTAAACAGTGATCTCAGGATAGCCATGAGATCTTCATATGTATAAATACTACTACCCAAAAATTCATCCAATCTTTCAGCCACTCCAAACGGATCGTCTAACAATCGCCCCATCTCTTTCTTAAACGCTCGCACATCCCCTGAGTTAAGGGGTACATTCACAAACCCAATTACTCCAGGGGCAGTTGGCACTTCCCTGAGAGGAAACATTCGGTGTCCGTTCTCATTCTCCTCCCACTCCTCACTCATCAGCTTTGATTTAAAACGAGTCCTACTCGCAGGAGGGGAACTGGGGTTTTTGAGGGTCTGTTCTTTTATTATTTGTGAAAAGTCCGTTGCTGCCAGGTTACCGTGAGGAACCCCCTCTGCTAAGTTTGAGGGACCTGGCTGCGGCAGTCGGACGGGCAATTGTGGATAGGGTGATCCCCAGCCTTGCACCACCATAGACTCTGGAGAGGCTGTGGCGGCCGGGGTTTCCACAGGCGGGGACAAAGGGGCTGCCGGAACCACTGCTGGTGCCGACTCCCTTGTTCGTGATGTGTGTGTTTCAACCGGTTGCCCTGGGGAACCCGCGGGTGCTGACGGCACCACCTGATCCACCGCAGAAGGTTCTGCCGGCCCGTGGTATGGAGGGGGTAAATGATCAAGGGGTTCCCAGGTTTCTGTCTTTGATCCACCTTTTAGTTTCATTGGGAATAGCCCTACTCTGGCAGTTAACCAGAGCCTGGCATATTCTTTCTCCTCGGGGTCTGAGGGAACCTTACTCTCCACATAAGAGAGTAATTCGTTGCACGTCCACCTTTCAAATGTTCCTAGTATTGGCCAAGTGAGATGGCTTCTCAGTTCCTGCCCTCCCCAAACCTCGGCACAATAATAGATCATCTTTGCCTTGGATTTCTTTTTCCTTTCGGGGCAATTTTCCCAATATTTCAACATCCATCCCAAGGGACTTTCTGGTGGGATGTCTAACAATTCCTTCGCTTTTTCGGAAGGACTCTTTTCCTCGCCTTTCTTTTGTAGTTTACTTTTTCTCTGCCCCATATTTTAAACAAAAATCTTACCTGTCCTGCGTTGTGTTCGTTCCGCTTTTTCCAGGAAAATCAAAGTCTGCTAATACTCACCTCTCGGTTAGCTGCACCGGGGTCCTCTGTCTCGATTTTCCTCTGGACCTTCTCCTAGGTCTGTTGGCTGAAAGGGTTTACTAATTCCCGAGCTCAACTGGACGTCCTCTTCCCCTTTCAGCCCCTTGTGATTGGTCCCCCGGGACTCCCTTTAGTCCCAGGTTTTACAAACGTGAAGAGAGTCTTTCTCACACCGAATCGCTTCCTCCGCGGCCGGCCAATTCCCTCACGGGAGGATGGAAACGCGGCCTTGGAGTCAGCACTCGCTCCGTGATCGGATCACGTCTCACACACGCTTGCCCAATCACCTGCTCAACCTCACAATACTTACAGCAATTTTCTTGTGAGGGTGTCTTCGTGCACTGTCGACTTTTTATGAGCTACCAAGCCGCGGCTTTCCTCGAAGGCTCTGTGCCTTCCCGAGCTCCTCTGGATCCGTTTTCTCTTTTATTGTGGTTTTTACCCCAGCCTAAATTTGGTTCGGATGTAGGAGCGAACTGCGGAGGCTCTCGGCTCCCCAGGCCGCCAAAATCAGCGGGGGTACCCGACCTGGACAGCGAGGTTCTCCCACAGTTTTCCCGATCCGAGTCACGGCACCAATCTGTTATAAATGCAAAGGCAATTTTGGGATAAAATCAAAAAGAGAAATTTATTAATAAACAAAAAAGAACAAACAACGAGAAAAAAAACCACAATAAAATGGTCAGCGCAGCGCTGGGTGGACAGGGTCTACACCGGAGGTGCAGGGTTCCCAAATCCACGTCTGAGTGTTCTCAGGCTTGGGGTTTTATAGAGATTTTAAGTCCTCAGGCTAAAATTCCAAGCAGGCCCCATTCACCAAGTGTCCTTGATTGTCCGGTGAATGGATTTCCTGACATGGAAAAATAGACCTAACCAGTGTCCGGACAGAGTCTCCTCATATGTAAAGAGACTCTGTATGTATTTCAATTTGGGTTATCAAGGCAAAAGTGGTGTGATCCGGGATTGGTGCCGATGGGTATCTCGGCAGAGTCTTTCCTTTTGTTTCCATTGATTGCATCTCCAACACTGGTTTGACAGGTGGGGTGTTCAGGTCTAGCGACGACTACGTTTTCCGAGGCTTGTCTTTTGTCGACCTTGATTGTTTCCCAACAGAGATCTGCAGGGACGTTGGTCAGGTCCGGAGATGGGTGTCTCCTCCGAGCTAGTTCTTTTGTTTTCCTGATGGCCCTCGTCCTGTCTATTTTCCGAGCTAATGTTCGTTATCTGGGTGTTGGCTGCAATCCGTTGCCTTTTGGAGGAAACTCCCGGCCAGACTTGGAGAAAGGGTTTTTGTACATTTTTGGATTTTATATTATTTCAACACATACATATCTTATTTATACCTTTACAAATTTTTATTTACAGATTAATTTATTACACTATGATCTGTCCTTATGTAATCTCAGTACTTTTAGATTTGAGGGGATGTGATTGTTTGACTCCATGATACAGTAACATGCTCCCTGGAAGTATTTGGGAATGGAAATCTTAGACCAAACTGTTGAACCTCAGATAGTGACTATTCTGCATTCTATACAAACATCAAATGGCTTGCAAAAATTGCTAAGTACAATTAATTGGATCAGACCATTGTTGGATTTATTGAATGTGCTGTTGGCACCACTTTTTGATTTATTAAAAGGTGATCCCTCCTTGTTATCTTCCAGGAGCTTGTCCACAGAAGCGCTTGATGCATTGGAGCAAGTAGAATTAGCAATGCCAGGGAGAACCCAGAAACGTGTGGGTGATGGGAACATGTTACTTTATGAAGTTATATAGTTATTGATGCTGTTAAAGTTGTATAGCTACTGATAGAATTATATGGCTGTTGATTTTGTTAATATCATAATATATGGCCTTTAGCTTATTTTTGTGTGTTGTTTTATAAAGTTGTACAGCTATTGACATCACTAGTCTATAGGTGTAAGTATAGGGGTTTTGATAGAGTACAGGAGAAAGTTACCAGCTACGAGGGAGAAGAAAGGGACTTTGCCTGTGTCAGGAAAATTAATCCACAAACACCAGAGGTTTATGTCTAAAAAGGAGACAGAGGAGTCCTTTTTCTTTATTCGAATAAAGGGAGAGGCCATGGGGCATTCCCCTGGGGTCTCTCAAATTCTTGGAGGGCGCAGCTTCCTTTTTATCCTAATTCCCGGCCGCTTGTCCCCTCTCTCTTTCCCTATAGGCTGAGGTACTTGAGAGGTACAGACTTCCCGGAACGCCTGATACCTGCGATATCTTCCCCCCCCCCCCCCCGCCCCATACATAATCCCTTCTTAACTTTTATGGAATTCATAGTGTTCTTTCAGTGCCCCTTTGATCTTCTACTGGAATCCATTCCATTGTTTCTGTTGTCTCTCACTGATAGCTACATCTTATCAACTGACCCACAGCTTGTTTGTAAAGACAAGCTCATCATTCCTCTCAATCCCTCCTCTTTTAATTTTTGTCAGTAATTGTCTTTACAAACTTTAGTTATCATTGACTTAATTTCTTGTTCTTGGGTCCTTTTTGGCTTTGCAATTATTTGCAGGGGCATCACTCTCTGCCCTTTTGTAGCTATTTCTGGGTCAGTAGGCACGGCTACTACCTGCATTCCTTTGATCACATGTTGAATGAGTTGTATTAAGCAAGGGATCATGCATGGTAAAAAGATTAGAGTTGCTACAACACATAAGAGGAAAAAAAGCATTTGTTTGACCCATAGGCCACCAGGTAACCATGAGAACATGTCCCATTCCCATCCTTTCTATGTTTGGACCGGTACATGGGCTAACTTTCTTATTCTTTTTGTTATTTGTTTTATCACTTTTCCCTTGTCATCTATTTGCAAACAGCAGTTTGAGTCATTAAATTTTCCACACACCCCCCCTTTTTCTGCTAATAAGTAGTCTAATACCATCCGATGTTGAAATATTGCATTTCTCATCTGAGTAGACTGGTCAGCAAGAAGGTCAAGAGCTGTAGCTGTCTGATTATTATTTCAAAGACAGCTTGCGACCTAATTATCCGATTTAGATTATAAATGGGTTCTCTGGCACCTGATATTAATTCATTTGGGTTCCAGGTAGCTGGTCCATAGTGTTGTATGATTCGTTCAGGTGGCCATTCATCTTTTCCCCACTTTTGGGTGCTCTGTCCAACCAGGGATGTATCAATGGACTGCTTTTCTCTAATTAGATCATCATATACTTTGATTCCCAACTGATTTTCTTGAACTTGTGGTAGCAGAAAGAACAATGGTCTAATATACCCTACATAACATATTCCTGACCAGCTTGGGGGTAGCTTGCGGTAAGCATTTTGGCCACAAATCTAGTAATGCCCCTTTAGAGCCCAGGTCCCATTAGCGAAGGGACCTTTCCAATTTTCATCATCAACTGGTGGGTCAAAATACAGCTTGCTTCCAGGGCCTAGTGGTCTACCAACAATAGTTGCCTCGCCATAAGAATCACAATATTTACATTTCCAAGCTCTTACATGAGGCTTCCACTTGCAATCACATCTCAGATCTGTTTTATTAGATCTGGACCAAAACTTACTGAAAAGGGTTCGAGTTCCATTCCGGTGTTGCCATTTCCACTGATAGTCTCGGACAACATGTGTCGGACTTGTGGAATTATCTCGGGGGCAGCTTAAAAATAAAGGGTCAAAAAATTTATCCTTCTCCACTGCTTTACAGCCTTCAAAATTTTTTTGGTAATTATGGAAGGAACACCTTACCCAGCTACCATTAGTGAGCTTAACATGTGTTTGATTCCATCTGCCTTGATATCTGGAACAGTCATAAGGAGGGCAGTTGGGGGTCCAACAATCTAAACCCAAAGATAAAGTCCAGTCACAAACGCTCTTTTCCACATATGTGCTTCCTGTTCTGTTTAGGCAATAAATGCCTCTTTCAGAAGAATGAAGCTGCCATGGACTTCCTTCTTTGTCCCAAAATCCTGTTCCATTATGGACTTCACTTAGGGTGCTAACCCACCATTTAGGCTCGACTGGGCTGGCCACCCATGGCCAGCTTTCAGATCCCCCTGGCCCTCCGCAGACCCAACAGTTCCTAAGGTTAAAGGTCTTTGCTACTTGTTCTCTTAAAGTAAAAAAATTATTTTCTCACTTTAGACTCCAACTTAACTGAAAATATAAAGGTAAAATTATTAAGAGAAACATTCTAATAGTGTTAGAATCTAATTTCTAATTTTCAATTTCACGTTGTCTTTTACATCACCTGTGGCAAGTGAAAGCACAGAAACAGTTTAGCATAAAGAAAGCAATGACAGCATGGATTGGCTCCCAGTGTCTGGAGATTTGAGAGTAGGGGTGCTCATACAGACTATTTCAGCAGTTAGTCTGTGGGTAGGCACTCAGGGCTTCCCCCGATGTCGACGCACCGGCTACTGCTCCAGTCTACTCCTGCGGAGTGTCAGTCGCGGCTTCCCATCCTTCTCCTTCAGCTGAGATGTCCAAATCTCTGGAGCTTTAGAGACCTTGACTCGAGTGTGATGTGTCCACCCGTGTTCAGCTGTCTTGACGGCTGTTTCTGTAGTCAGTAACACCTGGAAAGGTCCACACCACGTAGCCACTAGGGGTGCTTCTTTTCACTCTTTAACTAGGATCCAGTCTCCTGGTTGGATATTATGCACAGCAAAGTCCAAAGGCAGGGTCTGTGTCAGCTGAGCTTCCTGTCGAAGAGATTTCACAAGAGACAGTATCCGAGCCACATACTGTTTTAGATATACATCATTTATCTCTACCCCCGCCCCAGGCTGAGAATTACAAGGATAAGGAATTCCAAACATCAATTCAAAGGGAGATAGTTGAATATCTTCCCTGGGTCTGGCTCTTATTCTTGCTAAAGCTAGTGGTAAGAGCCGGAGCCATGGCATTTTGGTTTCTATCACTAGCTTCAGAAGATGTTTTTTTATCTCTCCATTCATCTTTTCAACCTGGCCTGAGCTTTGGGGATGCCAGGGAGTGTGGAGGTTCCATTGTATCTCTAAAGCAGTCATTACTCCTTTAAGAATTTTTCCAGTAAAATGAGTTCCTCTATCTGAGTCTATTGCTTCTACCATCCCATATCTTGGAATTATTTGTTCCAAGAATACTTTAATAACTGACCCTGTGGTTGCTGAAACAGCAGGGAAGGCTTCTGGCCATCCTGTTAATTGACATATTATTACCAAAAGATTTTTAAATTTCCCCACTCGGGGCATCTCAGTAAAATCCACTTGGCATCTTTGGAAGGGACTTACAGCTCAAGGCCTTCCACCCCTGGCCAGTTTCTTTGTAACTTTGTTATTTGTCTTAGCACAAATTAAACAACCATCAACAGCTCATTTTGCTAGAACAAAAAGACTCACAGCAACATACATCTTGAGGAAGGTTTCTGCTATCTCTCCGGAGCCCCAATGACTCCCTTCGTGGAGCTGTTTTAGCAGTTGTAAGGCTAAAGCTTTTGGTATCCACTGCTTACCGTCTCTTGTAAACCAATTACCCCCTCTTTCTTCTGCTCCACTCTTTTTAACTATCTCAAGTTCTTCTGGTGGAAAAGACAGCTTCTCTGGCAAGGGGGCAATTACTGGGAGCAAGGGAAGTAACTTAGAGATTTCTGGCAACAGTGCAGCTTTTCGAGCTTCTTCATCAGCTAGTCTGTTTCCTATTGCCTCTTCCGAGCACCCTGCTTGGTGTCCCTTGATGTGTATTATTGCTACCTTTTTTGGTAAATTCACCACCTCCAATAGGCGGGAGATTAAGTTCTCATGAGCTAATGTTTTTCCTCTGCAGGTTAATAAACCTCTCTCTTCTCACAGTTTCCCAAATGCATGTATCACACCATATGCATATTTAGAATCAGTAAAAACATTTACTGTCTTGTCTCGGTATCACTCACAAGCTCTCACAAGCGCATACAGCTCGGCCATCTGAGCTGACCAGGTGGGCGGTAACCTCCCCCCTTCCTTTAATTGCTTTCCATTCACGACAGAGTACCCTGTAAACTGTCTTCCTTCTATCACTCTTGAAGACCCATCAATAAACACGTTTTCTCCTTCAGGCCATGGAATGTCTCGCAAATCATTCCTTGCCCTAGTCTGCAGATCTATTACTTGAATACAATCATGGACTTTGCCTTGGCTCTCCTCCTCGGGGCCATTCAAACTGGAGGCTGGGTTAAAACCTTCCTTGCTTTTAAATTCTAAATCCTCCTGTTCTAATAGACACATCTCATATTGTAACAACCGAGAGCTGGTCATCCACTTAGAGGCTCTCTCAGTTAACAAAGCTTTAATCTGGTGTGAAACTTTAACAATCAGATAACCCCCCCTTGTCAGCTTTCGAGCTTCAGCGACCATCAGCGCTGTGGCTGCACAGTTTTGCAAACAATGGGGCCAGCCTCTAGCCACCGGGTCTAACATTTTTGAAAAATAGGCAACAGGTCTCTGTGTTCCCCCATGCTCTTGAACCAAAATTCCTTTTGCATGACCTTGTGTAACATCTACATATAATTCAAATTCTTTTTCTATATCTGGAAGAGCTAGGACTGGGGCTTTAACCAATTTGTCTTTTAATTTTTTAAAACTTTGTTCTCCTTCTGGTGTCCATACTACAACATTAGGACTGTCTTGTGTTAAAAAGCTATATAAAGGTTTGGCCACAACAGAAAAGTCTTCTATCCACACTCGGCAGTATCTTACCAACCCTAAAAACTGCCGTAATTCCTTTTTTGTTTGGGGTAATGGTACTTGTAGAATTCCTTGTATCTTTTCTGGATCAATACACTGTAACCTTCCAGTTAAAATATGCCCTAAATATTTGACCTGTTTCTCTACTAACTGTGCTTTCTTTTTAGATACTCTAAGTCCTTTTTTAGCAAGAAAATTAAGCAGTTTCACAGTAGCTCTTTCAACCATTTCTTCTTGTTCTCCTGATAACAATAAATCATCCACATACTGTAACAACTTAACTCTGGAGGGTGGAGTAAATTCTCTTAGTATTTTTTGCAAAGCTTGTCCAAACAAAACAGGTGACTCTGTATAACCCTGTGGGAGGACTGTCCAAGTCAATTGCTGTTTTATCATTTTACCTCCTTCCTCTTGTTCCCACTCAAAGGCAAAATACTGTTTACTCTCTTCTGTAATCGGACACCCCCAGAAAGCATCCTTTAAATCCAGTACTGAATAGTACTGATGTGAGGAGGGGACCTGGTTCAGAATCGTATAGGGATCCGGAACTGTGGGATGCCTTGATTTGACAATTTTATTTATTATTCTTAAATCTTGCACCATTCTGTAGGTTCCATCTGGTTTCTTAACTGGCAAGATAGGGGTGTTATAAGGAGACATGTATGGTTCTAACAGACCTGCCTTTAGCAGGGATTCAATGATGGGCTGTAACCCCTTCCTTCCCTCCCTTGAAAGAGGGTATTGTTTTTTTGACACAACTTGTCCTGGTTCCTTCAAAGTAATTTGGAGAGGCTCTATGTCTAATTTTCCATATTTCCCCGGGGCTGCCCACACTTCCGGATCTATTTCAGCATAAGCTCTCTCAGACATTTTACACAAAGATATTACAGTGCTGGACTCAGTGTCATTTTTTATAATACTGATTTGCATTCCCATTTTTGCCATCAAATCTCTTCTCAGTAAATTGCAATCACAATTAGGAACAAACAGGAACTCATGCATTTCAAACTTGTCCCCCACATCTATTAACAACGGTTGAATAAAATGCACTTGTTCATCTTTTTCGCTTACTCCTTGAATAACTAATGACCTTTTTGACAGTTTCCCCCCTTTAGGTATAAAATTTAAGGTGGATCGAGAGGCACCTGTGTCTACTAGAAAACACACCTCCTCTCGATCCGGACCCACCTTAAAAGTTATCAAGGGCTCTTGAGTGGTGGGTCCCTGGTATAATGGAAGCCCCTGACATCCCTAACAATCCCTTTCCATTATCCTCTGGACTTCTTCCTCTTGTGGGTCCAGCTCTTTCTGTGGGCATTCCCTTTTCCAATGCCCTTCTTTCCTGCAGATGGCACATTGGTTCTTCTCCAGCTGCTGTTTGGGTCGGTTTTCCCCTGTCGAGGGGGAATGCCCTGCACACCTCTTTGTGGCTGACCCCGTCCCCTCTGCCCCGGGGGACTTCTTGGACCTTGTGGTTTATTCTTTTGGGGCTGCAAAAACTGCCATCATCTTTGCCTTAGCTCTTACTTTTTCTTCATCCCTTCTTACATATATTTGCTGTGTTTTTCTCACCAATTCTTCTAGAGGCTTATTCTGCCACTCTTGATCTTTTTGTACTCCTTTCCTTATATCAGGCCAAACTTTAGTAACAAATTGTACTTTTAACAATGTGTCAAAGGCTTGCCCCTCAGGGTCCATTCCCCCATGCTTACGCAAGGCATCCCTAATCCTCTCTAACCAATGAGAGGGGCTTTCATGTTTCTCCTATTCTAACGACATAGCCTTAGCTATGTTGTTAGTTCTAGGAGCTGCTGATTTGATTGCCCTAATCAAATAAGCACGGTAATCACGGAGGCGAGCCAGGCTGGCCTGGTTATTTGGATCCCACTGGGGGTCCACCTGTGGGATGGCATCATCCACTATAGGTACATTAGGTCCAGCCCCCCCCACTGCTTGTGTATGTTCATCCTCCCACAGCTGCCGAGCTTTTTGCAAAATCATCCGTTTCTCTGATGGCCCAAATAAAATCCCCAAAAGAAAATCCCAGTCTTTCAAGGTATAATCTGCATTTCTCAAATATTCTTCTATCTTTTCCCCCACCCCTATGGGATCATCCAAGTATGGGGGTAATTCTTTTTTCAATCCTCTTATATCCTGGGTAGTAAGTGGTACAACTACAAACCCAAATCCTCCCCCTTGACCTCCCAAAGGGACTTGGCGGAGTGGCATTTGATGGACCCCTGTCTCTTGGGTCCAGGGGGCTTCTGATGCTCTAAATTGAGTTCCCCTTCTAGTTCTAGGGGGTGATATGATATGCTGCTCCCCCCCCCCCCCACCATTGTTATTCTCAGGTGGAGCTGTAGGAACAGCATTTCCCTGATCTCTTTGCCCTGGAAGGTGAGGATACAGGGTATCTGCAGCTGGCCCTGGGTCAGCTGGTAACACCGGAGGACAAGACGGGGGAAGGTGCTGAAAAACATCCCAGTCTTCACCATTTTCCTCTTCCCCCCCTTTTTTCCTCTTCTCCTTTTTTTCTTAACACATAGATTTCTCCTGTTGCCTGTTTAAACCATATTAATCCACATTCTCTTTCAATACATCCTTTCCAATTCTCCTCTAGATACCTCCACAGAATTCGACACAAATGAATTTTATCTGTTCCATAAGATGGCCATATGAGTCCATTCGGCAACTTATACTCTGGCCATACATAATAACAATATTTCACCATCATCTCCATAGTTACTTCTGGGTGAATGCACAATCTGTCCCAAGATCTCAGCATTCTCCCCAAGGGACTCTCCGGGGGTATTGTGGGATCATCATCCCTTTTGCCGAGACCCCTTCCCAGCTGTACCCTTGCACCCCTCCATGGGTGCCCTGTTTTACCTGTGCTACCCTCCATGGGTGCCCTCCCAGGCTTGCCTGTGCTACCCTCCCTGGGTGCCCTCCCAGGCTTGCTCCCCGAAGATCCCTTTTTACTCACCGGTGAGGTTTTCAGTGGTCTTTCCCTGTGGACTCTTCACGGACCCCCCTGGTCCGCCACTCGTCTGTCTCCTGAACAGTCTCCAGAACCCAATTGATCGCCCGGTGCTGGCCGCCACCAAGGGGAGCTGATCACCGAAACTGGGTGAGGCGCGCCTTCAGCTCCGCTCGCTGCCCGCCGCCCCGGACGGTGGAAATATCCTGGACGAGCCCGCAAAAATTAGCAGGAAAATTAATCCACAAACACCAGAGGTTTATGTCCAAAAAGGAGACAGAGGAGTCCTTTTTCTTTATTCGAATAAAGGGAGAGGCCATGGGGCATTCCCCTGGGGTCTCTCAAATTCTTGGAGGGCGCAGCCTCCTTTTTATCCTAATTCCCGGCCTCTTGTCCCTTCTCTCTTTCCCCATAGGCTGAGGTACTTGAGAGGTACAGACTTCCCGGAACGCCTGATACCTGCGATATCTTCCCCCCCCCCCCCCCCCCCATACATAATCCCTTCTTAACTTTTATGGAATTCATAGTGTTCTTTCAGTGCCCCTTTGATCTTCTACTGGAATCCATTCCATTGTTTCTGTTGTCTCTCACTGATAGCTACATCTTATCAACTGACCCACAGCTTGTTTGTAAAGACAAGCTCATCATTCCTCTCACCTGTTAGAGGCTTTTAGGACTAAAGATGACACAATGAAAGAGTTGGAAGAACTAAATGAAAATAATCTACTATTTAAAATCTAGAAAGTAATACAGTAGCTCTGCAAGAGAAATATACTGGTGTAGACAGAAAACTAAAAGATGACACTAGGAGGACATGGACAGACACAGATGGAACAAGATCAAGCCAAATTGGAGGAGATCAACAGATTAGTTTTGGAACTGGTAGCATGGAAGCAGAAATACTGAGAGCTGAATACTCAGTACAATGTGTTTATTTGCTAGTAAAACCTATGTGTCTGTCATAGGGTGACTTTACCTTTAAGATAGCTTTGGGAGCTAAGGAAGTTGATGCTGCTGGAGGCTGATGGGAGTCTTTTGTCCTGACCAATTATAAGTAATTTCTGAGAATTGGCGACAGTTTTAACCATTGAGAAGTGAGATCAACTTGTGAACACCACCTTAAGATGTATAAAGCCAGGGTTCTCTTTTTCTCTTTGGTTTCCGGCTTCTGATGAGGTAACAGAGCTCCATCTCGGCCTCTCTCAGGCTGGACAAGGCTGCGGAGGGTGGGGGGGGGAGAAAAGTGGAGGTGGCCGGCCTGACTTAGTTTGCAGTTTCTGCTGCTGAACTGAAACCTGACACCATGAACATCTGCAGCTTTCCAAGACTTCAACTCTTTTACTACCTGGATGAGACGTACAGATTACTCCTTTTTCCGAGAGAGAGAGAGAGAGGGATAATCAACATGAAGAAGACATCATAAAACCATCAAAGACAGTGAAGAAAAGAGTTAAGTTTTAGATGGGGAAGAGAGAATAAGGAGATGCTTTAATTAAGCTGAAATATTTTTCTGTTAAAGCTATGGAGATGGACAATAGTGTCCTGAAAAAACTCCTTTAATTCATGACAGAGTATATTGAGAGGAATGGAGTGTTCAAAGTGTGGATTTTGAGCAAAAGGTGGAGTAGTTGTGATACAGTGAGGTGCTGGAACAGAGGGGAAGAAGTAATAGTTGAAGATTTGGGGCTGTTAAGAGGCAAAGAGAAAACTTCTGTTTCAAGGGAAGGTCACAGAGACAGATGAAGAGAACTTTTGCCTTTGAATAACTCATCCTTAAAAATGACATCCTTAGACTCATTTGACCCATAACACACCTCGGAGTGATGTGAAATGGGAGGAGTGAACTGATTTCCAGGCAGCTGGCATCAGAAAAATAGAAAGCTATAACAGAAATAGTTTTCTTGTGAGAAACTCCATAGATTAGCAGAAGAAGACTTCTGTTTCTCTGCAAAGGCTGATGAAAAGACTCTAGCAGGAATTGAGACTGTTTTAAACACCAAAGTTCCAAAGTTTTTTTTGTCTCTATGTTGTCATGTGAACAAGGGAATGGGTGGGTAGTGGGGGAAAAAGGGTTTTCTGGAGAGTTTATTCTGGTTTTCTTATTCTTGTAGTTTTGTTAATAAACTTTCTTTATTCCTTTTAAGTTTTAAGCCTGTTTTGCTCTTGTTCTAATCCATATCTCACAGCAAGAAATAAGTAAGTTTTCTAGTGATTTTTTTAGTTGCTGCTTTAAAACCACAACACAGGGCTCACAGGGCACATTCCCTGAAGCAGAGGTTTATAATTCACACTAGGTGGGCTTTTAAGCTATGCCTCTCACTTTAACAATGCTTATCTGAAACTAAATCTTTGCCTCCCTGGGCAGGGGCACCTCACAGTATGCATGTGTTGTTTTCTTTGTCCACTTTTTCACTACTGGGACAATTGCTGTAGTTGTTGTTTGAGTCCCTGTCTCAGCCATAGTGTCCTCAAATGCAGTTTGGGTTCCTGCCTCAACTACAGTCCTCTGAGAGTACTGAACTGTGGCTCAATAGGCACAGGCCAGGCCCCAGTACAGGGTGAAAAGCTACTGGTTTTCATTAGGGTAGGCAAGGCACCCTTCTATCAGGTGAGGGTCAGTTTGTCAGAGTTGATTACCTGTTCAGGTGCAAAGTCCCAGACAATGGGACGTGATAACCACCCTGGGAGCTTTTCCAAATCCTGCCACCCAGGGACAGGGTGCTTCAGGGTACATTTCAATGTTGCATCACCCAAAATTTGTTTTCTCTTACACCAGGACAACACCAGATTCCACAAACCCCATTGTAACTTTTCTTTCTTTTTTTTTTTTTCTCTTTCTCTGATTCTGCTTCATTTCTTCTGTATTTTTCTTCCTGGATTTCTCAGCCTCCTTTGGACTGAATTCTTTTGGGATCTTCCCTTGTGGGGAGCCCTGCTTATCTCAGTTCTTATGATTTGAAGAAAACTCCCGAGCTCGTTAGAATCTTGTTTCTCATGTTTATTAAAAGGTCATCACAAAACTTGACAGGTCTTTCTAGGCTGGCTGCACAAGGTTAATTCTTTGTAATCTGGTACATTTCTTTCTTCTGATGGTACAACAAGGCCTTGTGGCTCACTTTGTGTTTGATAGCACAAAATGGCCCTGAATTACGCAGTGCTTTTATCTTTATACTTATTTTTACCTAATTTACAATAGACACGTATATTATTTTTTTAATGACCTCATGACCAGTCTTCTGTATGGTGCACTGCGGCATTTCTAGCTAATCACTCAGCATTACCTAAAAAACTCTAGGAGAAGAACATGAAGAAGAAAGAAGGACAAGCGACAACACTCTAAATCCTCTATCTTTTCTTTTGCTTTCTAAAATAACTTTTTCACCCAGTGACTTAAGAAAACTTTCTAATTTACACACTCACACTTCTAGCCTTTTCTATCTAACTTTAACAGTTGTTTTCACGTATCAGCATGAAAACATGCTCATGAATCTCATGCCATATGAAATTCAGTGTTTTTCTGGATCTTAGAACTAAGCACCAGAAACAAGGGCACACACTCTGTATCTCAGACTCCAACACCCATAATATGCTAAAAGTATTATTTAGTGGTATTAAACAGATCACATAAAAATGAACAAGGACCTCAAGAGCCTACATAATAAAACCATCTACATTAATCCAAGGTAGGGAGAGGGAAATCACAGAATCACAGAGAGTCAACTAGGTTGGAAAAGACCTTTGGGATCATTGAGTCCAACCTATGACAACACCACCTTGTCACCATGGCACTAAGAGCCACATCCAGTCTTTTAAACATGTCCAGGGATGGTGACTCCACTGATGCCTTAGAGTGGCTACCTGGAACAGAGGCTAGACAAGATAAAGAGAATAAAAGCAGGTATTAAAGGTCTTCAATAGATACACCTTGGGCAGTCAGAAGCCTCTAAGAGGCTACACCCAAGATGGACGATGGTCACGAAATTTTCATACAGATATAAGTTTGGTCCATTTACATATCAGGGGTTAATCCTTCAATCACAACTTCAGGTAATGAAGTCATATACGCCCAGTTTTCTCTTCCCCCCAACTAACTTGTTTATACTTTTCAGGTCCTGAGACAGTAAGGTGTCCTTGAGTTTCAGGCCTAGAAAGGAATTGTTTTGTCTGAATAAAATGGGAGAACAGTAGCTGAAAGGCTATGGAGTTTTAGAGTTATACACTAAAGCAGTACAGGATCTGAAAAATATAAAAGCTATATCCTAAGGCATCACCACCACCTCTCTGGGAAGCCCATTTGAATGCTAAACCACTCTTTCTGTGAATAATTTTTTTCTAATATCTAGCCTAAACTTCCCCTGACACATCTTAAGACTATGTCCTCTTGTCCTGTCACTGGTTGCATGGTAGCAGAGCCCAACCCCCACCTTGTTGCAACCTCCTTTCAGGTAGTTGTAGAGAGTGATAAGGTCTCCCCTGAGCCTCTTTTACTCCAGGCTAAGCAACCCCACCTCCCTCAGTTGCTCCTCATAGGACTTGTGTGCTAGACCCTTCCATCAGCCCTGTTGCTCTTCTGTGGACATGCTCCAGCATCAACATCCTTCCTAATCTGAGGGTCCCAGAACTGGACACATGTCAGCCTGAAAACTAAGCCTTCTGATCTTGTTTTCATAGTTTTAGTTACTTTCCTGGGAAAGTAACCATAAACATAAGTTGTTTATACATTCCTTCTAAGAAATGTCCTTTGATGGACGTTTTGCATGACCAGTGTGATTGGGAAGGTGGTAACTTAGTTATCCAATCCCTGGTCATTGTCGAGAATCTATAAATACTGGAGTCAAAAATTAAAGTGACTTCTTTTCCTGTCATACCACTGAGACATGTTCATGTGAATCATTCCATGTCCTTTAGTGACAGACACAGTATTCAAGGTGCAGCCTAAGTAGTGCCAAGTACAGGTGAAGAATCACTTCCCTAGTCCTGCTGGCCACACTATCACTGATACAGGCCAGGATGCCATTTGCCTTCTTTACCACCAGGGCACACTGCTGGCTCATGTTCAGCCTGCTGTCAATCAGTACCCCCATGTCCCTGTCTGCCTTGCCACTGTCCAGCTACTCTGTCCCCAACCTGTAGTTCTGCATGGGGTTGTTGTGACCAAAGAGCAGGACCCAGCACTTGGACTTGTTAAACCTCATGTTGTTGGATTCAGCCCATCTATCCAGCCTGTCCAGGTTCCCAGGTCCCTCTGCAGAGCTCTCCTACCTTCCAGCAGATTGACCCCTCCCCCCCCCGCCAACCTGGTGTCATCTGCAAACTTGCTAATGGTAGACTTGGTAGACTTGATCCCCTCATCCAGATCATCAATAAAGGTACTAAACAGGACTGGGTCCAACACTGATCCCTGGGGAATGCCACTAGTGACTGGCTGCCAACTGGATGCAACAGCATTCCCTACCACTCTCTGGGCCCAGCCATCCAGCCAGTTCTTATCCCAGCAAAGGGTGCACCTGTCCAAGCCATGGACTGCCAGTTTTTCCAGGAGTATGCTGTGGGAGACAGTGTCAAAGGCTTTGCTGAAGTCCAGGTAGACAAAATACACAGCCTTCCCCTCATCCACCAGGTGGTTTACCTGTATCGGCGATTGAGAAAGAGACAGGGACAACTGACTGGTGATCAGAATCTGAATTTACTGTGGGCTACATTGTTTTATATACCATTCTAGGAAGGCTAGTATTTTTTTACTACAATGATTGGGTTAAACATCATACAAACAAGCTTATACATTTTTGCAACATCTCTTCTACTTGCAGAAATTGATTCAGTCTTCTTCCTTGTCACCAGTCTGATCCAATCTTCTTGCAATCTTCAAAGCTCCATTTGTTCTTGCCAAGGCATCCTGATTATCAAATCTCTTATGCTAATCAGGTCCAAAGTACTCTCTGTCTTTGCAACAACACCACCTGATCATAAAAGATCTGGTTTGTCAGGCAGGACCTGCCCCTCCCAAATCCATGCTGGGAGATGTATTCCCTCATCTTCTCCACAAGATAAGTCCCCCATCACAGCAAGGCCATCAATGCCATGGCAAAGCACAGAGCTATCATTTGTATTAGCATATCCCCAAACTCGGCAAAATAAAGAGATAAGCAGTGCAGCTGACAATCTCCATGTCTCACACAGGAGCTTGCTACTTAATAGCTACTATGACTATAACATGCAATATATATAACTGCCATTATTTGCCACCAAAAAGGACTGGTGGATTGACCTGGGCTGGATGCCAAGTGCTCACCATGTAACTTTTCTCTAAAAAATCCTTTTTCTGTTTCTCTGATTCTGCTTCATTTCTTCTGTATTTTTCTTCCTGGATTTCTCAGCCTCCTTTGGACTGAATTCTTTTGGGATCTTCCCTCGTGGGGAGCCCTGCTTATCTCAGTTCTTATGATTTGAAGAAAACTCCCAAGCTCGTTAGAATCTTATTTCTCATGTTTATTAAAAGGTCATCACAAAACTTGACAGGTCTTTCTAGGCTGGCTGCACAAGGTTAATTCTTTGTAATCTGGTACATTTCTTTCTTCTGATGGTACAACAAGGCCTTGTGGCACACTTGGTGTCTGATGCACAAAATGGCTCTGAATTACGCAGTTCTTTTATCTTTATACCTATTTTTACCCAATTAACAATAGACACGTATATTATTTTTCTTAATGACCCAATGACCCTTCACCTATGTGCTGCACTGCGGCATTTTCTGTCCAATCACTTACTATTACCCAAAAATCTAGGAGAAACTAGGAGAAGAACATGAAGAAGAAAGAAGGGACAAGAGACAACACCCTAAATCCTCCATCTTGTCTCTTGTTCTCTAAACTTTTTCACCCAGTGATTTAAAAAAAATTTCTAATCTACACACATTTTTAGCTTTTTCTATCTAACTTTAACATTTGTTCTCATGTATCACCATGAAAACATGCTCATGAATTTCATGTTATATGAAATTCAGTGTTTTTCTGGATCTTAAAACTAAGTATTAGAAACAAGGGCACACACTCTATCTCAGACTCCAACACACCAAGCCACTATATCATTCCCCCTTCCCAGCTGCACAGGAAAGAGAAAATAGGATGGAAAATGACTTGTAGGTTGAGATAAGGCAGTTTACTAAAACAAAAGATTGTACACAAACAAAGGGGAACCAAAAAAGGATTTTATTCTCTACTTCCCATCAGTGAGTGATGTCCAGACAATTCCCAGGAAGCAGGGCTTCAATATATATAGTGGTTGCTCCAGAAGGCAAACACTGCAAATAACAAATGTCCCCCTTCTTCCTCTTTCCTTTAGCTTTTATATCCGAGTTGATGCCATGTGGTATGGAATATCCCTTTGGTCCATTTGGGTCAGCTGGCCTGGTTGTGTCATTAAATCTGCCTCAAGCCAGGCTATACTCAACTTTTGTTTCTGTCTTGCAGAATGGAGATGTATGTATTTCAATTCTTCACCCACCTGTAGATGACCCACAAAGTGGAGAGCTGCCCTCCGAGAGGTGGAACCCTACGCAAAATGTCAGGTAACTGTGAATCTGTGATGTACAACAGTGACCTCAAAGGCCTGTGATCTCTCTCCAAGACTAAGGCCTGTGTTGGGAAAGTTTTGGAACAGAATTCAAGACTTTGGGAGCTTTAGGTCCTTAACCGTGTGGGAACCAGACTTATCAAGTTGTCTGAAGTGCTGATGCTGAGGTGTCCTGATGATGGACTAACAATGTGGAGAATTCTGTCCTGTTCACAGGGTTTCATTCTCCTAAAGCAACTTATTTCAAATTTTCTGCCCTTCCCCAGTCATTGTTATCCTATAGTTAGGGTTTTCAAACTCTTCCAAGATACCACTAGTGGAAAAGAACATTTTTGGGTATTTGGGTCCAGTAGGAATAACTTTGTTCATAATCCTGCCTGCTGTTTGCCTTGCAGTATTTGTGTGTCTCCTGTCCTGCAGTGTGATATCTTGAGCAGTTAGCCAGGTAGCTTTCTTCCTGACAAAAAGACCCAAAGGATCACTAAATATTAGAGGCATTTGGGGCTGACCTGTCCTTCTTTTTTTCTTTTTAAGCACTAGCTGAATTTCATTCTCATTACAAGACACTGCAAATAAAGAACTGATAAAACTCATATCAAGTAGCAGCTTACCTGTGCAGCTGGAATAGTAAGTGATGTAGTGAAAAAACCCTGAAGCAAGGTACTTCCTGTTCTAACATTTTAATCTGATTTATTATACAAATAAGGTTAAAATAATTGCATCTAGATTTTTATCATATGAGAATTATTATTGCTCTCAGATTTATTAGATGTTGGTTCCTCAACTTGAAAACTGTTATTTATTGGTAAATCCAGGTAAGGATCTTGGGACACCTGAGGGAATACAGTGATTTGAAAAGGATTGTCTGACACTTTAACTCAGCTTTCATCTAACTTGGCTTCACAAAATTCATTTGAAAAGAGCCTCTGTCAAAGCAAAAATCTAGCAAGGGGGATTCAATGGATTCTTGACCCTTGAAATGTGATTGTAACACACACTGCAAAGTGCTGGACTAGAGCTAACATAGCAGGAGACTAGGAATTGTAGCCGTCAGCAAATTATAACAACTGATGTTCCTCCTGGAGCATGCTACTTGAAGGTTAAAAAGGCCAAAGAGAAATGGTGTATCTTAGCTGCATGAAGTCATGAAGGGTTGGGAATCTGATCCTTAGAGCTTGAAGTAAAGGTTTTCCAATCCATCTGTACCAACCACACGTTCTAGTTCAGATTTTTAAAAAGGAAAAATAGGCTTAAATACTATCTTTAGTCATTATATTGCTAAGCTACGTCACCTGTCCTCTGCTCAGATGGCTATTAAACTGTTTTTTCCATACATCTGATATGGTTAGGACTAGGTGACAAGCTTCAACTTATAGTTAGAAAACAGCTTTGGGCATTAGTTGCTTATAATGCACATACATTTTGAGTATTTCACAATATACAACCCTAAAGATTGACATGAAACTTCTTATGGTACTAGTTCTCTGATTTCTGCTTTCCCTTACCATGGTGCAGTTTTTGGTGCTTACTCTTGGAACATGCTGGTCTTAACAGTGATATTTGTAGAGAAAACATTCCTCAGCTGTATCAGTGTCTTGGGTTGCAATGCAAGATGTAACCAAAAGTATTTATTCTATTGCTATCTGTTAAAACCAGGTGGGGCAGTTTTCTTTCTCTCTTCCACTCCCTCCAGAAAGATATCTTCTGTTAATAGGCCATTGAGTCTCACTGCATGACTCATAAAATTACATCATCCCATTGTGACATGCTCCACCCAGGGGGAGGAGCCAAGCATTTCTACTTTGATATAATCTGAGATTTAGAACACTGCAGTCAGCCTTTCTTCACTGAATTCTCAGAGGAGGACTGGACCCATCTACACCACCACTGGACCTTCAGAGGAAAACTACACCCTTCTACAGGATCATTGCTTCAACAGAACCACATCTGTCACTCCAGGAAGACTGCAGCCACCATTTAATCAGACTGCTACCAACACCTGTCCGTTTAGGGGACTTTTAGATTTGGGTTCTTTTTCCCTTTGAACTGAAGATTGATGAGAGGGAGGCAGGTTTTTTTCTCTCGTTCGGTCTCAGTTGTTTATTTTTTCTTATCAGCATTACAAGGTACAAGGAGCTATGTGCACTATGATAGAAAAGGGGTAAAATGGCTAACAAAGATCTTCTTCAAGGTTTTTTATATGTCCATTTACCCAATTAACAGATGCCAACTAAGCTATTTTTCTTAGTGACCCAATGACCCAACACTTCTGTGCTGCACTGTGACATTTTCTACCCAATCACTTACTACTACCCAAAAACCCCTAGGAGAAGAACATGAAGAAGGAAGAAGAAGGACAAGAGACAACACCCTAAATCCTCCATCTTGTCTCCTGTTCTCTAAACTACTTTTTCACCCAGTGATTTAAGAAACTTTCTAATCTACACATTTACACATTTCCTATCTAACTTTAACATTTGTTTTCATGTATCACCATGAAAACATGCACATGAATTTCATATTATATGAAATTCAGTGTTTCTTTGAATCTTGGAACTAAATATTAAAAGCAAGGGCACACAGTCTGTATCTCAGACTCCAACAAACACCCTGACCAACAGGGTGTCAGGTTGTATTCTGACTGTCAGTGGGGCTTTTTTCTACTTCTGCATTTTTATTTTATCTTTCCTTAGTAAAGAACTGTTATTCCTATTTCCATATCTTTTCCTGAGAGCCCCTTGATTTCAAGATTATAATAATTTGGGGGGGGGGGGTTACATTTTTTCCATTTCAAGGGAGTTTCCCACCTTCCTTTGCAGACACCTGTCTTTTCAAACCAAGACAATCAGCAAGCAGAAATAAAACTTGTCCTTCACTGTTAGCCTGCTGCCTGTGTAACCTAGGGCTTCTCTTCAGCTGCTGAATTTTGTAAATCCGCTTACTACAGATGACTGTGGTTGAAGTGTCTGGAGTGAGGAATGTCGTTCTTCAACTTTGAGAGCACCTGCACATCTCTACACCTAATGGTTTCAAGCATGCTCATTATTTTTTTTAAACACAGTCAATATGGACTTTCCCATCACTTGCAGCTAGATGAGGTTGGCATAAGTAAATATAGCAAACATCCAGCAAGAGGTGAAGGAATGCAGCTGTGATCTGTATGGCAGAAAGTATTGTTTTTCTTATGTCTCATAAAGCTGAGAAAGTGGTGGCAGGGCTTAGGGGTTAAGGCTTTGATAAATTTTAGTTGCCTTTTTCCCTATCTTGCCTGACCTCACTCTGTCTTTTGAGGTGCACAGGCCAGAATTCAGTACAATATTCAAGATGTTGGTACATCTGTATCTTGTCATGATTTGTGATGCCTCATTTTACTATTGTTTTGTTTTCTTAGTATACCCATTTTTGTTGGCTTTTTCTGGCTGCTTTAGTGCATTGAGCTGTTTGCAGAAACTGTTCAGATGTAACATTACTTTCAGTACAGTCTAAGTCTGATACTTTTGTTGATACATGGAGAGAAAAAGGCAGGTAACAGTTCTGATTCCTTGAGCCTCCACTGGCTTCTCTCCTCTGCTGATAAAGGGGCTGTCCTGGTTCCAGACAGGACAGAGATAATTTTTTTGCAGTACCCATGAGGGTGTGGAGCCTGGACATGTGTGGGCATGGCTAGGAGATTATTTTATACCACCTTACATCATTGCCAGGGGTGGGGGTAGGGCATGCTCTGGCTTCTGAGAAGGGTGAGGCTTCCGGTGGAGAAAACTGTGGTGTGGCAGGAGTACTCATTGTTACCCAGGATCCATGGTTGTCACTGTGACACTGGTGGTTGGGTTCTTTTTCCCCAGGACCGAGACTGATAAGACAGAGACTGTTTTCTTTTGTTCAGGTTCAGTTGTTTATTCTTTCCTTATCTATATTACATATATACAGAGTACAAGGAGCTACATACACTAAGATAGAAAAGTGCAAAATGGAGAACGAAGAATCTATCTAAGGCCTTTTATGTGTATTTATCCAATAATCAAATGCCAAGTAAGTTATTTCTTTTAGTGACCCAATGAGCTGACACCTGTGTGCTGCACTGTGGATTCTTTCATCCAAACACTCATTATTACCCAAAAACCCTTAGAAGAAGAAGATGAAGAAGGACAAGAAGGAGAGACAACGCCCCAAAATCCCCATCTTGGATTCACTTATTAATATAACTAAAACTCCAAACTCTAACTTTTTCACCCAGTGATTTAAGAGAACTCTAATTTACACACATAATTAGTTTCTTTACTTAACTTTAAAAGCTGTCTCTATGGTTTTAGGCTAAACTCAGTGCTCTCTTGGGTGTCAGAGCTAGGCACCAAAGATAAGGGCCTATTTTCTGTGTCTCTGACCCAAACATCTCCCCCTCCTGTTTGAACCAAGAACACTTCCTTAGCAGCCTTGTCTATCAACCATCGGATCCATTGAAGTAGACAGGGCATGAAAACTAGGAGGACTATGATGAAAATCAATACGAATATACCTATCCCTTACAAGTTCCCTCTGCGATGGTGCAAAGCTCAACCAACCAAACAGACCATCCAACCATGATCCCTTTTCAACTCCAAGTTTGGCTATGCCCTCTTTCAATTGTTGTATGCTCTTGTGGATAGACTTCGAATTCATACAGCACATTCCTTCAAATTCTTCATACCCATGTCTATGCATTAGCAAGAGAAAATAAATTGCTGCTCTGTTTTGCAGAGTAGCATCTCACACTTTGAACATCGGTTAACAAATCACTCAAAGTGAGAGAGGTGGAGTGAGATCACTTGCTTAGCCAACAGCCTAATCTGTCCAGTTGCTTCAAGGCTTCTCCTGATGCTACTTGAGGTGAGAGTTGCTATGGATCTCCATCCAAAATTCCATGAGTGAAACTCATCATTGCAATCAGGTGCATACTGATCGAGAAACCTCTTCCCTCTGCGTCTTTGCTCTTTTATCATTAGGTGTCAGCAGAAAGAGTTTTACAATATTGCATGGACCACCGGTAACATTTGACGGAATGGCGGGCCAAACTGTCTCCACAAATAAGAAAATTCCCTTTTGGCAATTGCAATGGAACATGGTTGGGTGGTATGACTAGGACTGAGGTGAAGTTGCACCAAGATGTTGCCTCTTTGTATAAAGTATGATTTGGAGTGACATCTGTAATTTTGTTTTTGTTTTGTTTTGACATAGGAGAACCGAATATTATGCAAAAATCCATTCTCGCTGAGCCAAGGATTTCCAGTTCTTGGGGCTCATAAGGTGCCTTAGGGAGATATTTGGTCCAGAGATCCCAGCCGTCAGTAGGATTTAGAATGAATCGTGAAAGTTTTGGAGAGATGTTTTTTGGAATTAGCCATTCATCCACTGGCAAACCCACCAAGCAAGTCGAGAATAGTTTTGCTGGACTTGAGTGAGTCAAGCAAATGGTGTCTAGGCCTGATGCATTGGCCAGAGTCACCCAAACATTTTCTTTTGGTTGACTCACAGGCAGGATCGCATTATTCAAAGCGATCAACAAAGTGATAAGACACAAGGGTGATACCTGATTTAGTTTCATGTTCAATGGCCTTATCTCTTGTGTGAGATTATGAATCTTGATGCGATCCACACCATGCTTTTACAAACGAGGTATTACAATATTAACAATTTCCCACACTTTTTTACATGAAACCCAAAGTTCACTGCTTCTGCACGTGGGATTAAAGATGTTCGTTGTCAACTTCGGTCTCAATGCAGTTCACATTTGCATACTTGCTTCTCTGCTTCTGGGGTCATCTGCTTGTTTCTGTGGCTGATAAGGTTTCACATTCTTTGCTGGAAGCCACTTTGGCCCTGAACCTGTGGAGACACAAGCATACCCTTTGTCCCAGGTTACTAATTGAAATGGATCTTCAATCTGTCCTGTTTCTGGATTTTTGATCAGAACCAAAGGATTTTCCTTTAATTTCGCCTGAGTACTGTTGGAAAAATGTCTGATAATTGGTGGAGTTGGTTCTGTAAAGGAACTGTTCCAAAAATTTAAAACATATAAGCTTTTGTTTAAATGCATTTGAGGCATTGCCTCTGCCTCCCCCCTTTTTTGTTTATCCAAAAGGGATTTCAAAGTGTGCTGTGTCCTCTCAATGATGGCTTGACCTGTGGGAGAGTGAAGAATACCAAAGGTGTGACAAACACCCCAATTCATTAATAATGTGGCAAGCCTTTGTGCCATGTAGGCAGGACCATTATCTGTTTTTATTTCTTGAGGCACACCTAATGATGCAAATGCCTACAAAAACTGCTGACACACGTTTAGTGGTTTCTCCTGTGTTCAGGGAGGCAAAGACTGCACCTGAGAAAGTGTCCACTGATACATGGACGTTTTTGAATCTCCTGAAAGATGGGTATTTTGTGACATCTGTCTGCCACAGTTGCAGACTCTGCAATCCTCTTGGATTGACTGCACCTGTAGATATATGCGGTTTCACAAGTTGACAATCAGGACAAGCATTTATGATTGTTTTCGCCTAATCTTTAGAGATGTGGAACATTCACATAAGCGCTTGTGCATTTTGATTAAAAAATGCATGGCTCAGTTTTGCCAGTTCAAAAGTGTTTGGCAAGATGTTTGCAATGATCATTGTTAATTTGTCTGCTTCTGCATTTCCTTCCACCAAGAATCCTGTAAATGAAGAATGTGCCCTGATGTGAGAAACAAAGTATTTGTCTTTTCTGTGTTCTATGGCTTTTTGCATACATACGAGATAAAAATATAGATCATCATTTTCAACTTCTTTTAGAAGTGATCCTTCTCTTCTTCTGACTATATTGGCTATGTAAGCTGAATCTGTTATCAGATTAAAAGGTTCTTGGAACAACTGAAATGCTCTGACCACTGCTGACAGCTCCACAATTTAGGAGAACCCTTCATTATCTGAATCCCATGACTGTGTTTTTGGGTTCTGCCACGTGATCACTGATTTGTGCATTTTTCCTGAGCCATCAGTGAACAATGTTATTGCATCCAATGGCACTTCAGTTAATTTGGGCTTCTCTTTGAAGCTTAATTTTGACTGCAATAACTTGTGGCTTGGAAAGTGAATGTAACAGGCATCTGAATAATCCAGCAATGCAATTTGCAATGCCTGATTTTTGCATTGCCCAGTCAAAATGTTCCCTCTTCAAAGGCAGATAAATTGTGGCAAAATCTTTGCCTGCCATTGTCAACAATCTTGTTCTTGCCCTGATTATGATCTGTACTATCATCTCTAATGTTGTGAAAATTGTTTTCAGAGACCTGTAGGGTAAAAACATCCATTCGATTATTAACAATGAATCTTTCTTTGAATTGTCCCATTGAAATATAAGACCATACAACTGCATGTTTTCTCCTAATACTGCAAGGAAAAATGGTTGTGACATTGCACAACGATGCGCCTGTCTGCTGAAGGGCTTCAGCAACCCTCTCAAGGGCTTTTTGAGCCTCAGGCATGAGGGTTCTGGGAGATTTAATGTTGCTTTCTCCTCTTAGTAGGTTGAAAAGGGGTGCAAGTTCATCACTGGTGATTACCAGAGTTGGCCTGATCCAATTGATTTCTCCCAAGAGTCTCTGCAGATCTTGCAGATTATGGATGCGAGTCCTGACTTGTATCTTCTGCGGTTTAATTGCGTGCTCTGTGATCTTCCATCCCAAGTATTTCCATGGCAAGGTTTGTTGAAGTTTTGATGTAGAAATTTCCAGTCCTGCGTTTTGAACTTCTGCAATCACCCTGTCACGAACCTTTTACATCTCCTTTTGTGTTGATGCAGCAATGAGTAAATCATCCATGTAATGAATGATCATCGCCTGCGGATGTTTCTTCTGAGCCAGAGACAAGGCTAGTGCCACATGCCATTGGCAAATTGTTGGCGAATTTTTCAGTCCTTGAGGAAGGACTACCCAGTGGTATCTTTGCAAAGGCTCTTTTTTGTTGATGCTTGGGACAGAAAATGCGAATCGTGGAGCATCTTTTGGATGAAGTATAATATTGAAGAAGCAATCTTTTAGATCAATGATCACAAGTGGCCAATCTCTCGGGATCATTGAGAGATTGGGCAGTTCAAGCTGAAGTGGTCCCAACTCCTCAATGACCTCGTTGATTTTTCTGAGGTCATGAAGCAATCTCCATGAATTAGAGGTTTTCTTGTGGATGGCAAACACTGGAGAATTCCAGGGACTATTTGTCGGCTTGATGTGATCTTTCTGCAATTGTTCCTTCACCAATTTATTGAGCGCACTCAATTTTTTTCTGTGTCAGGGGCTGCTGGTCCACCCAGACAGGTGTGTCTGTCTTCCAAGTCAATCTCAAGGTGGTAAGTGCTGCAGTGACCCTTATCAAAAATCCACTTCTATTTTTGTGCCCCATTGTGACAGGATGTCTCTTCCCCAAACCGTGATGGGTTTGTGCATAATAAAGGGATGAATGATTGCTGTCTTCCCTTCTGGCCCTGAAACAACAATTGCATGTTTTCTCTGCATGCATAATGTGCTTCCTCCAATTCCTGAAAGGGAGCTCAGAGATACCACCAAGCTCCATTCTCTGGGCCAAAGGACATGAGAGATGACTGTGACGTCCGCACCAGTGTCCAACATATTGAGAGACCGCCAGCTCTTCACCAGTCTTCACAGAAGTAATTGTGAATGCCAATTTATTTCTATCTTTAGCACACTTTTATAGGGTTCTACAGGGTCTGCAGGCAGAGCAAGTTACTATTGGCTAACACACACAGTTTACATTTTTTCTCTTACACACAGGGATATTGTTTTGCTTTACTCTCTCTTCTGCATGAAGGTTTCAAGGACTTTAGCCCTTAATATCACGACTTATTTCAAAGGCTGGTTTGTGCATACAGGCCTTTACTAATATATAAAATATAGCAACAATTCCCCCTTTCTCTTTTTGCACAAACCAGGCTTTGGATAAGATAACATACAACTTAGACTGTCATCTCAATTAACATTATAAGTAAAGTCCGTCCCCCTTCTAGCACAAGAGACCTCAACCATCTAGTGATGCCCCAGCTGGCGAACCAACCTCTGATGGGATCACTATCTTCCTTCAGGGCATGCAACCCATCCTGTAGCTGCTGTAGTTGCTCATGGATGGAAGCTGAATGATCAGTAAGATCTAAGCAGCACATGCCTTCAAACTCCCCACAACCATGTCCTTGTGCTAAGAGCAAAAAGTCAATTGCAACTTGATTTCATAGTACTGCATGATATACACTACTCACATCTGCTGAAAGCTCACTTAACATTGTGGATGTTAGGTTCAATTCTTCCTTAGTCTAACAAGCGAGCCTTTTTAGAGTTGCTAGGCCTTAATTCATTCAGGCTTCGCTTTGACTGTTTGATGTTCTTCATTTTGCTAGCTATATTCAACAATTGAAGTAAGCTTGGGTGGAACAAAGTGAGTTTCCCAAGATAACAGGGTCTTCTATGTGGATTAGCAGGAATCTAATTCCATGCTCTATCTCTACAAATATGAATATGGAACTAGGTGATCGTTTTGGTAATTGTCCTGTGAGATTGCACCACGAATAAAGGCTTTACTTACAGTGGTAGTAACGAGATCAGCTATAGGGCTGACTGCAGCCCAGTGCTGCATTACTTTGTTAGAATGACTTTTTGTCGGGGGTTCAAACATTATCTATCCACCTGAGGTATGGGTGGAACTTAACAAATCTAATTCTTCTGAGGGTTCTATGGTAACATTAAGAACTTTGGTAATTTTTGCTTGCCAACAGGCTTCAAGTTGTCTTAATGTGAAGCCAACAGTGCGACTGCACTCTTGCAACATTGCCAATCGATTCAGTTGAGTCTCATTACTAATTAAACCTTTAAATGCTGGAGGATCCCATTCAGGGACTCCTACGAGACAGGTGCGAAAGGATCTCCAGGGGTGGCTAGGCTCAAACACATTGACCTTTGGCCAGTTCAATGTGCCAGAGTGACCCATATGTTCTGTCACTTTTGGATGTTAGTTAGCAGACAGTTGGTCATGACTATACACAACACAATTACCATAAGCATTTTACCATGTAAATGACACCATATTTGCAAACTCACAGCTAGAACTTCAATCGTTAAATGAACTTTCAAAGATGCTTTCACTACCTCTTGAAGAGGGAATACTTATACTTTATACTAACATAACAACTACTACACAGGCTAAACACTTAAACTATTATCTAACTACTTTTAACACAAGTGCTCTGGTATATATGTAGTCTAAGCGTGAAAGCAATTTGCTGAAAGGGTAAACACACAACTACAGTTTGCTTTATATACAGTTAAATGGAGTCTCTTCTTAGATCTTCTACAGAATTTCTCCAGCACGATTCAGTCCTGGAACATTCACTGCTCTCGTGATGTCAGCTGGCAGTTGATCGGTGACTGACAGCTTTGATGTTCAAGTTGTTCTTCAAATCCTTCTAAATCTTAAAACAAAGGATACCTGAAAATTGGTAGAGACACAACATCATAATAACAACATAAAATCTCTGTTGGCAACTGTCTATATAGTGTTCAGACACAACTGTGTCCTGACAGGTCCACTTCTGATCCATGTCTGGAGTACCAAGGCTGTGTGATGACATCTCTGTTCACTGGATCTCATGTGTTCAGAGGCAGACAGTCTGGTCAGATGAACAAGTGACCTTTTTGAACCTGCCAACAAAACACAGACACTTCTCTCCTTGAAGTTAATGAATTACACTAATTAAATGCTTGTGGGGCATCCATTTCCCCCGTTTTTCTTAAAAAAAAATAAAAATGAGATGTACTTCTGTTATAAACATCAACAGCAACACAAAACCATATACACAATTAATAAGAACCTATACCAGTTAAAAATCAATTAAATCTTAAACATTATTAATAAGGTATATAATATAAAACTGCTATTAATTACTAAAACACTGCACTAGCATCCCATAGTTAGCAAACAAACAGAAACAAAAAAATCAGTGAAGGATTGGATCATCACCTCCGGAAATGATTCTCCAAGCCCACTTCAAAATTGATCCAGCTGTCATATTAATAGGGTCAAATTGTTGAGTCAAAAAGTGACTCAAATATTCTTTTGGTACAGAAAACGTCTGGATCTGTTGACAAACATTCTGTCCAGGTAAAGTCAAGGCTTGGCCAGGGCCTGGCTTTAAACTGGAAAGATGCCTCTTAACTCATTTCTAAAACAAGGTTCTCAATAGTAGCAGCTATGAGATGCTTACAGCACAGGAAACTGTTAAAATGCATTTGTACAAAGCAAATGATCAGAAGCCTTAGGTACCAGACCAATTAAACCATGCAGCAGTTGGTTTAATCTGAAGCCTCTTCCATGGCAGCTGATCTTCAACAATGATACATCTTCTTAAAATTCTGGAAACACTGAAAATAAGAAAGCTATGACAAACAAAAACTGCAGAGATTGCAACAACTAGTAGAACTCCTAATGGAGTCAAGGGTGTCACAAACTGCATTTACTTCTATCCACAAGCAGGTGTTCACCAGTGTTCCATCACAGCTGTCTCAGCTGTGGCCGTCCTCCTCTCTCTAGGAAAACAACTATACTTTGCAGTTTAAACAAGTGTCTCCAACAAAACACAAAACAATTTCAATCAAACAATATCTAAACTCAACAATAATTATATATGACAAAAGGAAATAATAAACTTAACCTTAAAAGAATATCTAAGTTAGAAAACTTAACTTAAAAGCATTCAAGCCTAAACATTATAAAACTTGACTATCCTTAATTCTATTAACACTTAATCTATTTTAAATGAAAACTTAACTTAATCTTATTCTGTTACTACAAAAAAGCAACTAAAAGTTTAATATATACCTTTTAAACACAATATAACAATAACAAATTCACTATAAAGATTATAAAAATGTAGCAAACACATCACAATTCTATGTCATCTAGCTTTGAAAATAACCCACAATAACTGCAAATGTTACTAAAAATACTTATTCATAATAGAAATTTGCCTAGTATATGCTTAAATTGGTTAGGATGTTAAAGTGCAGTTTTTCTAGAGAAAAACCACCACAACAACATGGGATTTGGCAAGTTGCCATCCAGCTTTTGTAGCACTTTTCAAAAGTACTACATTTACATTTTTTCAGAAACATTAAGTCCAATTCTTAAACTAAAATCTAAAATCCAAATTGGTATATATGCAGTTATATGTGTTTTATATAACAAAAGGACTCACATTGAAATTATCTTATTAAAATTGTGGAAAAAACAAGCAAATAGATAATATATACTTTAACTTAGCTTTGTCTTATACAGTAAAATTCTCTTGACTAATTATTTTTTAAACCACAAATCTCTTCTGTAGATAACATTAATTGGAAGAAGGTTTTCCTAGAAGTTGTAAATCACACCATATTTTAACCTTGGGTTCTAAAACCAATTATTGCAAGGCAACTTCTGTTAAGCACTTTTTTCCCTTTTTCTTTTTTTTTTTTTTTTTTCTTTTTTTTTTTTTCAAACCTTCCAAGAACCACAATAATTCCTCTAGTAAAACTCTAAAAACTGCAACTGCATAAACTCATAATTACTTAAAACACAAAATTAACTCTACAATGGTATATAAAAACATTTTAAAACTTAATAAATCATGACTTTTTAACAAACTGGGCACCATCCCAGTGCCCCCCCCGAGAGAGGGAGCGGGGGGGTGGACTGCCCACTCTGCTGCTGCTGCAGCTCTGCTCTTATCTTTCTTCACATTCTCCACATACTCTTGCAGAGAGGAAAAGCGGAGAGAAAGGAAAAAAAAGCCTCACAAAGTTAACTTTAACAAATGCAGTTTTTTCTCTCAATCTCTCTTGTTGTTCGCCAATAGAGGAAAAAAGGGCATGATTTTGCAAAAGCAGGCGATTTTACACGAAAAGTCTCTCACGGCCAGGTGCTAACAACGGCGATCATTGCAGTTTATCAGCTTCTAATTACAAGGATGAATTTTGAACTAGATACCATACAGTTTGAGATTTTTTGACTAGTTTGTCTCTCTTTGAAGCTGTCTGAGCCACCTGTTTCTGCTCAGTTGTTTCTGTAATTGTTCAGAGTGGCTTTGGAACTTTTCTTGCGCTGCTTCTACCCCCAGGGTGCCTTTGTTCTCTGCGCCCACCTCGCTGCTCCCCCATGTCCTCCTGGTTCGGGTGGAAACCAAGCTAAATTTGGCTTCTTTTCTTCCAGGGTGGTAAAGATGGAACTTAAATAATGTTGTAGTGCTAAAAGTGACTCCAAAAATGAAGCAAATATTTCTGGATGTATCACATCCTGCCATAACTGAACAGATTCTGTTCGTTGTTTCAGCGTTCGCTGTGGAACTTTTTTTTTTCTCATTATTTTCTTCTCCCTAACTCTCCCTCCCTCTCTCCAAGGGCAGCATGATAGGAGTACTTGCCCAGCAGTGGGAGGTAAAGGCATCTGCCGCTGTGACGCAGGTAGAATTACGGGGCTCACAGCTTCAGCATATCTCGCTTTTCTGCTTTTTAAGGTATTAATTACAATCTGCCAAGTTCGACCGAGAAACACAGTGTCCTTGCTCTTTTCCGTAATTGCCGTTTCCCATATCAGAGCCGATATATCAGTCCGTTCTTGCACCGCAAAAAGCAGTGTGAGCACTGCGAATGCTCATGACAATTAGCCCATATAATGAGCGTATTCAGGTCCTTTTCCCTGGCTGCTCTGCCTCGTTTAACGAGGATGCAGAGAAGCAGTTTATCTGCCGCCCCAAATTCCACATCCATGCTAGCGGCTCGGCGGCAGGGGGGAAGGTTGTGACCCTTCTACCGCGCCCCTGCCTTCGGACTCCCCCAGCGACTCACCCCCGTTGATTCGCAAGCCGCGTATCTGGTACCGATCCAAGGCAGCATCTATCTGCACTCAGATCCGCTCCACCAACCTCGGTCCAAGGCTCCGTCTCACCGTGTGTGGATCCACTGAAGCCCCCCTGCCCGCAGGGTGTCCCATTCAGAGCGCCAAATATTGAGAGACCGCCAGCTCTTCACCAGTCTTCACAGAAGTAATTGTGAATGCCAATTTATTTCTATCTTTAGCACACTTTTATAGGGTTCTACAGGGTCTGCAGGCAGAGCAAGTTACTATTGGCTAACACACACAGTTTACATTTTTTCTCTTACACACAGGGATATTGTTTTGCTTTACTCTCTCTTCTGCATGAAGGTTTCAAGGACTTTAGCCCTTAATATCACGACTTATTTCAAAGGCTGGTTTGTGCATACAGGCCTTTACTAATATATAAAATATAGCAACACCAACATGCCTGTAATTGTGATAGTTTTGTCACCACATGTCAAGTCGCATGTGAGTTGGGGTCAATCATGGCCTATTTGCTTTATCCAGAAGACATAGACATCCGTGTCTGTATTGTTGGGTGAAGTCTGTTGACTCACCACTGGCATGACTTGCTGTACCGCATTAGATGGCAAAGCAATGGCCTTGGCTATTGGAGTATTTTGTGGAACAAACAATGGAGGATGCAAGGGCTGGGCTAAAACTGTCAACTCCTCATTATGGTTTGCTGAGATGACTGATGGATAGACAATGAGCCCTAGAGTACTGCTTCTGTCCTTGCCTATAATTAAAAATTCTTGCCTCTTCCATGATGTTCTAGTGACCCCCGTGGGAATCACTGCATGACTCGCATTCATGAAGTATGTTAATTTGGAAGCTGCCAATTCACATTGTACCCCTGGAGGTAACAGTTCTGAATTGCTTGGGAAGTTGCAAATGGTCCTGCAGATGGAGTCTGATTGAGGTTCCCCACAGATTGTGTTCCCTGAGGGGTTCCAGACTGTTGAGTCACCGCCATAACTTGTGTCATGGTGCATTGGTGTCCCACGCTCTTCTTCCTGTTTCTTGGAAGGGGTAGAGGTCTTCTGTTGCTGCTGAAGATGAATAGATCACACGGACACAGGTCGAGGTGTGGTGAAAGGAAGAGAAAGTTTATTTTTCCTCCCAGGATTTATAGGTTTCTGACCACGGCCAGGGATTGGATGGTCAGGATAACACTTTCACATTGCACTGGCCATGAGAGATGTCCATCACAAGACGTGTAACAGAAAGAATGTACACATATCTATGTTTACAGTTACTGTCCTGGGAAAGTCTTTAGAAAACCATGTCAGCAAGCTCAGAAGCTGAGTTTTCAGGGCAGCAGTCTTCCATCCACATCTGTTTTGGAGTGACATTGATTTATGTAATGTCTTCCTCTTCTGCATCTTGGGCAAAGGCCTGGTCCTTTTGCGTTTCCTGAAGACTCTGGGCAATTCTTTTTTACGTGTCCATGCTTTGCACATTTGAAGCATGGCTTCTTGGACAATTCTGTTGCCATGACTTCTGAGGAATTGCCTTGTTGGGAAGTCACATTGAGTGCTGCAAGAGCTCTTGCGAATCTCTCATCTTGTGCTTTGAGGAGTTTTCCGAATCTGTCTCCTAAGACATCTGCTTGAATTGCTGCGATGTGCTGAGGCATGCTTACCTTGCTGCAAGCTTCTATCATTTGAGGCAAGGTTGGCTGTGGATCAGGCAAGGCACTGATTATGCACTTGCACTCTGTGTTGGTGTTTGCAAAAGCAAGGCTTCAGATAAGGAGTGGTTTTGCGGCCTCATCACTGCATTGTCTCTCCATTGCTTGTGTGAGGCAATCAATGAATGAGGTATAAGGCTCAGAATTGCCTTGTTTCACTTCTGTGTAAATGCCATCTGGGATTCCAGCTGGCTGGATTTGCAGGATTGACTTTCGTGCTGCTTCTTTGATGTCTGCAATCACTTGTTGAGGCAGTTCTACAGCCAGATCTTCAGGTCCGTCATGAGGATTGTCTTGTGCTAGGTGAGCCAATGTGAGGGCTGCATTCAGGCCTCCAGCATAGGCGTTTATCAATTGCATGAGGGCTCTGCACCACTTCACATCGTATAGTATGTATTGCTGTCTTGGTTTTAGAAGACAGGTGTCTGCTAGGGAGAGCAGGAGCCTCTCTTGGGATGAAAGAATGTAGACCCCCTCCCTCCGAATTATTATAATTTTGAAATCAGGGGCTTTCAGGCAGAGATCTGGGGATAGGAATAACAGTTCTTTACTAGTATAACCAGGTAAACAAACAAACAATAACTACAGCAATAACAAGAAAACAGAACTAGGGACCCCGGGACAGCTTTCTCGGCTGAGACGGGATGGAGGAGAGGCTTTGTTTTCACAAACCCCTCGGGCAGTCAGTCCCGGTGCTCCTGCAGGGCTCCGAGGAAACAGTCAGCTGGGACAGCAGGGACGAGCTGCGATCCTGGGCTGGTGGATGAGGTGGATCAGCAGCTCCACGGCGATGCCTGGCAGGACAGCGGGTGCGAGGCTACCAACCAAGAGGGGAGAAGGAGAAGAAGCAGCTCCGCGACCCAGCGCACGAACGTCTTTCTTCCCCGAAGCCGAGGAAAAAAGCCAGCCAAAAACTGTCCCCACCTTCCTTTTTTTGCCCCTTTCCCCGCCACCCTGGGCCCGGCTACTCTTTGTCCTTCGTGAGCACCCTTAAGTACCGGTAGTTAGGTTTCTCAGCACATAATGGGTAAAAATTCCCACCTAACCCTCAACACTATCCACCCCGAATTTTTTCCCATACCGAAATGTTACATCAAATATTAAACCTTTAAATTATACACTAACACATACTACTTTAACTATATACATATGTACATGCAGATACAGATACAAGCACAGTGTCATGGGTAGTTCACCCTAAAACTAGGTCCCCTTGAGGTATGCACCGGGTCTCTCTATCTTTTTGCATCACTCACCAAGTGCAACCCGGTCCTTGAGCAAAGACAACCCCACGGATTGGATTGTCTTTGCTGGAGGCAGAATTAACCCAAACAGTTTTTCTCAGCATACCTCTCATATGTACTACTGGAACCTTATCTCTATCTGTCGTTCTAAAGGGCTCAGATTGGGCAGGGCCTGCTCGGTTAGTGGAACTTCGGGTGTTCACTAACCATGTGGCTTTTGCTAAATTAATCTCCTAGTTCTTGAAAGTTCCCCCACCCAGCGCCTTCAAGCTGGTTTTAAGCAGGCCATTGCACCGTTCAACTTTTCCAGCAGCAGGTGCATGGTAGGGGATATGGTACACCCACTCAATGCCATGTTCCCTAGCCCAGCTGTTTATAAGGCTGTTCTTGAAATGAGTCCCATTGTCTGACTCAATCCTCTCAGGGGTGCCATGCCTCCAAAGGACCTGCTTTTCAAGTCTCAGGATGGTGTTCCGGGCAGTGGCATGAGGCACAGGGTAGGTTTCCAACCATCCAGTGGTGGCTTTTACCATGGTGAGCACATAGCGCTTGCCTTGGCGGGTTTGGGGCAGTGTGATGTAGTCAATCTGCCAGGCCTCCCCATACTTGTATCTGGACTACTGCCCACCGTACCAGAGGGGCTTCAACCGCTTGGCCTGCTTGATCGTGGCACACGTCTCACAGTCATGGATAACCTGAGAAATACTGTCCATGGTTAGATCCACTCCTCGGTCTCGTGCCCACTTATAGGTGGCATCTCTACCCTGATGACCTGAGGCGTCATGGGCCCATCGAGCTAGGAACAACTCTCTCTTGTGTTGCCAATCTAAGTCTGTCTTTGACACCTCTATCTTTGCAGCTTGATCCACCTGCTCATTGTTTCGGTGCTCTTCATTAGCCTTACTCTTGGGGACATGGGCATCTACATGACGGACCTTCACAGACAGTTTCTCTACCCTGGTGGCGATGTCTTTCCACTCATCAGCAGCTCAGATTGGCTTTCCTCTGCGTTGCCAGTTGGCCTTTTTCCACCTTTCCAACCATCCCCACAGAGCGTTGGCTACCATCTATGAATCTGTGTAGAGGTAGAGCTTTGGCCACCTCTCTCTTTCAGCAATGTCCAGGGCCAGTTGAACAGCTTTGAGTTCAGCAAGTTGGCTTGATCCACCTTCTCCTTCAGTGGCCTCTGTGACCTGTCGTGTGGGGCTCCATACGGCTGCTTTCCACTTCCGGTTCATCCCTACGATGCGACAGGAACCATCAGTGAACAGAGCGTAGCGTGTTTCTTCTGCTGGCAGCTGGTTATACGGTGGAGCTTCTTCAGCCCGTGTCACTTGTTCTTGCTCCTCTTCATCAGTGAGACCAAAGTTTTCACTTTCAGGCCAGTTTGTAATTATCTCTAAAATCTCAGGGCGATTTGGGTTTCTAATACGGGCGCGCTGCGTGATGAGGGCGATCTACTTGCTCCATGTAGCGTCGGTGGCATGGTGAGTAGCAGGAACTTTTCCTTTAAACATCCACCCCAGCACTGGCAGTCGGGGTGCCAGGAGGAGTTGTGCTTCTGTGCCAATCACTTCTGAGGCGGCTTGGACTCCTTCATAGGCAGCTAAGATTTCCTTCTCTGTAGGAGTGTAGTTGGCTTCGGACCCTCTGTAGCTTCGGCTCCAGAATCTCAGTGGTCGGCCTCGAGTTTCCCCAGGCACTTTCTGCCAAAGGCTCCAGGACAAACCATTGTTCCCAGCTGCAGAGTAGAGCACGTTCTTCACGTCTGGTCCTGTCTTGACTGGGCTAAGGGCTACTGCATGAGCAATCTCTTGTTTGATCTGAGCAAAGGCTTGCTGCTGTTCAGGGCCCCAGTGGAAATCATTCTTTTTTCGGGTAACCAGGTAGAGAGGGCTCACGATCTGGCTGTACTCAGGAATGTGCATCTTCCAAAAACTTATGGCACCTAGGAAAGCTTGTGTTTCCTTCTTGTTGGCTGGTGGAGACATTGCAGTGATCTTATTGACGACCTCAGTGGGAATCTGACGCCGCTCATCTTGCCACTTTACTCCCAGGAACTGGATCTCTCGAGCAGGTCTTTTGACTTTGTTCTTCTTGATGGCAAAGCCGGCTTCTAGCAGAATCTGGATGATCTTTTCTCCTTTCTCAAATACTTCCACTGCTGTGTTCCCCCACACAATGATGTCATCAATGTACTGCAGATGTTCTGGAGCTTCACCCTTTTCCAGGGCAGCCTGGATCAGTCCATGGCAGATGGTGGGGCTGTGCTTCCACCCCTGGGGCAGTCGGTTCCAGGTGTACTGCACTCCCCTCCACGTGAAGGCAAACTGAGGCTTGCATTCTGCTGCCAAGGGAATGGAGAAAAATGCATTAGCAATGTCGATAGTGGCATACCACTTCGCTGCTTTGGACTCCAGCTCATACTGGAGCTCCAGCATGTCCGGCACGGCAGCGCTCAGCGGTGGAGTCACTTCATTCAATGCACGATAGTCCACAGTCAATCTCCATTCTCTGTCAGACTTGCGCACAGGCCAGATGGGGCTGTTGAAGGGTGAGTGGGTTTTGCTGACCACCCCTTGGCTCTCCAGTTCTCGGATCATCTTGTGGATGGGGATCACAGCATCTCGATTTGTCCTATACTGTCGGCGGTGCACCGTCGAGGTGGCAATTGGCACTCGCTGTTCTTCCACCTTCAGGAGTCCTACTGCAGATGGGTTCTCTGATAGTCCAGGCAAGGTGTTCAATTGCTTAATGTCCTCTGCCTCCACAGCAGCTATTCCAAAAGCCCACCTGAGTCCCTTTGGGTCTTTGTAATAGCCATTTCGAAGGAAGTCCATGCCCAGAATACACGGGGCCTCTGGGCCAGTCACAATGGGATGTTTTTGCCACTCTTTCTCAGTCAGGCTCACCTCAGCTTCCAACAGAGTCAATTGCTGCGATCCCCCCGTCACCCCAGCAATGGAAACAGGTTCTGCCCCCACATGTCCTGACGGCATTAGGGTACACTGTGCACCAGTATCAACTAAAGCTTCGTATTTTTGTGGTTCTGATGTGCCAGGCCATCGGATCCACACCGTCCAAAAGACCCGGTTTTCCCGTGACTCTTCCTGGCTAGAGGCAGGGCCCCTCTAGCACTGGTCATCCTCTCCTCTCTGGGCATACATGCTAGAGGTTCCTTCAAGGGGATCATCCTCTTTTCTGTAATATCTGGCAGTTTCATCACGGGAGGTTGAGGCTACCTTCACTTTAGTGGAACTTTTCTGGTTACTGGTTCCCTGCCTGAGTTGACGCACTCGTGCTGCCAGGGCAGAAGTGGGTTTCCCATCCCACTTTCCCATGTCTTCCTCATGGTCACGTAGAAAGAACCACAGCTCAGTTCGTGAGGTGTACTCTCTCTCTCTAGCTGGGGGACGTGGGGCTTGGAGTTTTGGGCTTGTGACCCGCACTGGTGCCATATGGGAACTGCTCTTCCTCATCTCTTCCCTCATTTCCCTCATCTCCTCTTTGAGTTCCTTAATCACAGCAGAAATCTTAGCCTGATGTGGGCCATGGACCATACTGTCGTAATTTCTAAGCCTGGTGGCGACAGAACCCACCGTCTCTTGGCTGTTATCGGCATTAATCGTTGCAATATAGGTGGTGTAGTCATGTGGCCCTAGATTTGCCAGACTCCACAACATCTGCCCAGTGCACCTGACTTTGTCGGGGTCATTATCATGCTGTCCACCCCTTCTAAAAAGGACCTCTAATATCGCCACTTCTCTCAGCTGTTGGATCCCTTCCTCAATGGTTTTCCATTCCCTTCTATGATAGTGCTCTTCCATTCTCTCTCTGTGGACAAACCTCTCTCTTACACTCATCAAAAGCCGCTCCCAGAGGGAAAGGGGCCCTTGCTCCCTGACGAATATCTGATTTACACCTGAGTCCTGCGTCAAGGGTCCCACATTCCTTGCCTCACCACCATCTAGCTGCACGCCTGTACTCATAAGGTCCCAGACCCGAAGTAACCAGGTGGTATAAGGCTCACGCCCCCGCCTCACAATGTTTTTTTGTAACTTACGGAGAGTGTCATATGTCAGAGACTCAGTAATGATTTCAACTTCTGGCTCCCCTGTGGGTTGTGAGGACCCTCCTTTCTTATCCTTATCAGCAGGGTGCTGTGATTTCATCTTAGACTTCTTCGTTTCCACAGGGGCAACAGCTGCTGGCTGTGACTGCCCTTGTGGTTCAGCTGGAACCTGGACGGTTGTAACATCTGTGGGTTCCACTGCTGCACCATCAGACTCTCCCTCTTTGGGGCAGGGGAAGGGTTTCCCAGCAGCTGAGTAAATGCACTCCTTTAGCATCTGGCCCATCTCATGCATCTCCTTCACCAGCACCCCCACCCACCCTGGGTGGTTCATTTCTGAGGTGGGCTGTGGGGCAGGGGCAGGCTCTGGAGCAGCACTCCCTGTCTCTGCGGCAGAGGCAGGCTCTGGAGCAGCACCCTTAATCTCTGGGGCAGGGGCAGGCTCTGGAGCAGTACTCCCTGTCTCTGGGGCAGGGGCAGGCTCTGGAGCAGCACTCCCTGTCTCTGGGGCAGGGGCAGGCTCTGGAGCAGCACTCCCTGTCTCTGGGGCTGTGCCAGGCTCTGGAGCAGCACCTCCGGTCTCTTTCCCTTTGTCTCTGAAGGCTAGGTAGAACAGGCCTATCAGCAACACCAGCCACTGTATGATGTCATTAGCATCCAGAGAAGATTTTAGCTCTTTGAAAACTGGCGGGGTAGGCCTAAGGAACTGGGTGAAAGGTTGGGAGAAAATTTCCCCAGCTGTCTTTTTCTCCCAGTAGGTACCATTATTAAAGTAACCTGAAAACCATCCAGTTAGTGTGTGACAGCTCTGAATCCATGAGCCCGCCGTCCAGAGGACGTTAAACATCCATGAATTCCTCACTTTATCAACCCACAAAACAAGCTGGATAATAGCCACAGTAGCCTTAGTTATAGGACCCATATTTAGGTAAGGTGCAGCAAATGGGAGAAATATAGCTGTGACCACATGGCCCACGAACCTGGGTAAGCTAAACAGCATGGTTCTACCTAACAAATCCAGCACACAAAAGTTAGGTTATTTAAGAACTGTTATTCCTTTTTTGCCCTTTTTCTCTCAGTGCCCCACGTTGGGCGCCAAAATCTGTCTTGGTTTTAGAAGACAGGTGTCTGCTAGGGAGAGCAGGAGCCTCTCTTGGGATGAAAGAATGTAGACCCCCTCCCTCCGAATTATTATAATTTTGAAATCAGGGGCTTTCAGGCAGAGATCTGGGGATAGGAATAACAGTTCTTTACTAGTATAACCAGGTAAACAAACAAACAATAACTACAGCAATAACAAGAAAACAGAACCAGGGACCCCGGGACAGCTTTCTCGGCTGAGACGGGATGGAGGAGAGGCTTTGTTTTCACAAACCCCTCGGGCAGTCAGTCCCGGTGCTCCTGCAGGGCTCCGAGGAAACAGTCAGCTGGGACAGCAGGGACGAGCTGCGATCCTGGGCTGGTGGATGAGGTGGATCAGCAGCTCCACGGCGATGCCTGGCAGGACAGCGGGTGCGAGGCTACCAACCAAGAGGGGAGAAGGAGAAGAAGCAGCTCCGCGACCCAGCGCACGAACGTCCTTCTTCCCCGAAGCCGAGGAAAAAAGCCAGCCAAAAACTGTCCCCACCCTCCTTTTTCTGCCCCCTTCCCCGCCACCCTGGGCCCGGCTACTCTTTGTCCTTCGTGAGCACCCTTAAGTACCGGTAGTTAGGTTTCTCAGCACATAATGGGTAAAAATTCCCACCTAACCCTCAACAATTGCGCATCTGTCAAGATTGTAGAGGCAATGTATCTACAGTCATAAGGTACTAAATCATGGTTGTTGAATGTGCCTCTCAACAGTTGTTTGAAATATGGAGAGCTTAATCCATTGTCTTTAATGGCTTGCATCAAGTCTTTGATGACATCATGAGTCAGAGGGTCCCGTCTAGGATTTGCATTTTTCCTGCCATATCTCACTGGCAGTGCCATGACTTCTATTTCTGCCATGTTGAAATTCCCTTCTTTGAGTGCTTTTTTTCTGATGTCTGCCCAACTCGTTGAACTGGGTTCAAATCTTGCAACATGTCTTAGAAGATGAGGCACCAAAGCTCTGCTTGCGTCTTCTCCTGGCCTGAAGACTATATTATTCATGCCGTTGATCTCTCCCTCTCCTCTGTAGGGCAGAGAAGTCATCCTTTGTGGTCTTGTATTAAAGGATGTTGAAGGTGCAATACAAGGATTCACCACGGGTGGCGCTCCAACAGGAGGTTAGACATCTTGTTGACCAGAAGATGGCGCTGACTGAGGCGATGTAGGGAATATTTACAGAGGTCGAGTTACCATCAGAAGTCACAAGAAAGTCCCTTGCACAGTCCTTTAACTGGAGAAAGAGATCCCAAAAGAACTCTCGGATATGTGACCAACGGGGTAATGGATTGACGAGAAAAAAAGTTGGCTGTTTGTCCCATGGATGAAGGACCAAACCAGGCATTTGGAGTAGTTGTGCCAAGCCCTGGGGTGCTGTTTGCCATCCCCCAGAAGTTTGGTGTAGCTTGAGAGAATAGGAGTGTATTTATAGAAACACCTCGACCAGCTGAGATTTTTATAATGTCCTCAGCATTTGCGTTTTTGAATTACAAGCTCGAATTATCTGCTTGGGAGCTTTCTCCCTCTGGTTGTGTGATTTTTGCCTCTTGGTTGCTCTGTTGGAACAGCTCCAGGGATGCTGGACCCCATGTCAATCTGTCCCGTATCCCCCAGGTCCATGTCTGCTGTGGGATTTGTGGATTGAAGGAATTGTGTGTTGGCAAGGCTGTGGTTAAAAGTGTTTTGACTCTGTGTAGTGTCTAGCGAAGCTGTCTGTGGTAGAAAAGGTGTTGCTTCTTCAAGCTGCTGTTGCTGTTGAGCTGCAGCTATGAAAGCCATGGCCCCCAGCGCTGGGCGTTGCTGAGCTGTCGCGGCTCTGCGGGCTCCACAGCCTGCTGGCCGGCACTGGAGGCCGGTGAGGAGTTTGTGCTGCTGCTTAGCTTGGCAGGCTGTTACAGTGGCTGTCAGCTCAGCCGCGGCTGCTTCTTGTTTCAAGAGTGGTTGCCATGGCATCAATGTTAGAATAGCCGGCACGGGTGGCGGCTCCGCCTGTCCACCCGTCTGCCCCCCTGCTCTGGGCTGGGGACGGAGGGAAGGAACCACGCCTGCTTCTGATGTAGATTTCAGGGGCAGGAGAGGGCTGGGCGATCCCGCCATCATCAATGGGCTGTGCAGAGGCGGTGCAGAGGCTAGAAGGAACGCCTCCGCTGAGGGCTGGCCAGGAGGCGGCAGCACAGGCGGGACGAAGGGCTGTGACTGTGCCAGCGTCACTGCTGCTGATGTCATTTTGACTGGCAGCTGCGACTCAAAGGAAACCCCAGGCAGGAGGACACAGGGACCGCCGTGCCTGTCAGGCACGGGTGCCGCTCCGGGGCGGGCTGGACCGTCCCAGGGTGGGCTGGGCCTCCCACCCCCCTGCCCACTCCGCCCCCTAAGTGCTGGAAAAGGATGCAGCTACTGGCGCGCGGGCTGGGGGGTTTCCCCCTCCCTCTTCTGCCTCCAGCGGCATCCCAGACGCATGCGTAGCGCCGAAAAGGCTCAGATATGTTTGCAAAGTTTCCGAACCTTCGGAACCCCGTTTTGGCAGCTTGCGAGGTGTAACGACAGCATAAGATTGCGGTCTACGTTCTGGAATTGCCCCCAGGTCTCTCCGTGGCTGTGGCACTGGGTTTTCCTCAGGCTGAGCCATCCCTTTTGCCGGGGGGGGGGGGGGGGTTGGAGGCTTATGATGAATTTGCGGACTGTAAGAGTTCTGCAGCTGGCTGGGAAGAGCCCGTCTGCTCTCTATTCGAGCTGCTATGTCCTGCAGTTCCACCCTCGGCTCCCTTCTCCGCTGGGTTGATAAGGGATAAAGTGTCTTTTCTGGCTTTTACCGCCGGAATTTCATCCTTTGAAAGGATTTCCGACGCTCGGAGCATTGTATTCGGAGTCAGGGGTGTCCCGATTTCCACGGAATGAGCGAGGACGGACCCAGCCTCATCCAGCTTTATCGTCAGGGTCTCCCGCTCTGTGTTTGGATCCATAGTGTCCCTTGCCTGGGTTTCAGAGTCCCACTTAGTGGAAATTACTTCATAAATTACTCTAGAAGCAGGCAGGAGCTTGGCAGCTGCCTGGTCCTTAAGAGTGGCTTTTTCATATAGTCTCATGTTTATATTGCCCCACAGGCTTGAGGTAAAGATTTTCGCTGCATCCCTGTTAGGAAATTCTGCCTGTATCCAGGATAATAGGCTCTTAAGCTCGTCCATAGATAGAGGGATTGGGTGCTCTCTAATCAGATTTTCCAAGAGTCAAAACTTCTCTCTCAGGCTTGGAAATTGTGTTTCCCATTTTTCCGTTCCCTTTTGAAGGCTTACCAGACCTCAGGATCAGCTTCAATCTCAGCTCCTCTGTCCATGGCCCATCCTGCATCCCACAGGTGTCTGGCTCTGGCTTTTCCCGCTCTCACCAGCCAACAGAGATGGACGATTTTTTCTTCTTCCCCGGGGAATTCTCCAGCTTTTAGCTGCCTTTTCTAAAAGTGCACTCAGTCCTGAGTGCCCCATGTTGGGTGCCAAAGTGTCGCAGTGACACTGGTGGTTGGGTTCTTTTTCCCCAGGACTGAGATTGACAAGAGAGACTGTTTTCTTGTGTTCGGGCACAGTTGATTATTCTTTCCTTATCTATATGTAGTAGTTTAGATTCGCCAATTTGCGTTTCCCAGCCAATGCACTAAATAATGTGGTGGTTTTAAAGCACTAGCTAAAAATCACTAGAATACTTACTTATTTCTTGCTGTGAGATATGGATTAGGAGAAAGGCAAAACAGGCTTAAAACTTAAAAGGAATAAAGAAAGTTTATTAACAAAACTACAAGAATAAGAAACCAGAATAAGACTTCCAAAAACTTTTCCTCGCCACCCCACCTTTTTTCTCTGCCCAACTGACAACATAGAGACAAAACCTGGTGGTTAAAACAGTCCCAATTTTGCCATAGTCTTTTCATCAGTCTTTGTAGAGAAAGGAGTTCTCTTTTGTCATTTCATGGAGAGTTCTCCACAAGAAAACAGTTTTCTCATGGTGTTACCTCCCTTATTCTTTTTCTTCTTTCTTTCCTTCTATACTTCCTTTGTATTTTTCTTTCCTCTCGGATTTCTCAGTCCCCTTTGGGCTGAGCTCCTTTGGGATCCTCCCTCGTGGGGAGTCCCGCTTATCTCAGTTCTCTAGGTTTGAAGAAAACTCCCGAGCTCATTAGAATCTTGTTTCTCGTGTTTATTAGAAGGTCATTGCAAAACTTGACAGGTCTCTCCAGACTAGCTGCACAAGCTTAATTCACCACAATCTGGCTCATTTTGCTCTGATGGTACAAAATGGCCCCAAACCACGTGGCTGCTTCACCTTTATATCTATTTTTACCCTATTAACTACAGACACGTGTATTGTTTTTATATTTTAACAAATAAGTTTTCTATATCTACTTACGTAATTAAAACTGTGACTACCTCTAAACCAATCATTCTTTGTGCTCCCAAAAACTGCAGAATCATGGAGAAGGAAGAAGAGCTAAAAACCACACCATTTTTCCTCCATCTTTACTCCATGTATTAGACCCCTCTAAAATCTATATTTTTCACCTCAGTGGCATATTAAACATTTTACTACTTTCTACTTAATTCTTTTATAAATCCTGATTTACCCAGGGATATTTGGAAGCCTTTCTGTCAATAGCAAATAGGATTGATACTTTTTGGAGAACAGAATAAACAGAGAAATGTCTCTCCATTTCTGGATTCCTACACATGGCTTTTCATTCCCATGATGGCAGCCACCCGGAAAAAACTCTGCCATCATGTCCTCCTCCCATTTTCTCACCACCCTAAGGTGTGTTCATGGGCCATGAACTCAAGTGGTATTATTTTAACCAAGAATTATTCAAAGGCAAAGGTTCTCCTCAGAGGTTTTTGGTTGTTTTGGGTTTTTTTTGTTTTTTGTTTGTTTGTTTGTTTGTTTGTTTGTTTGTTTTTCTCCCTGGGGGCCAAGAGTCTTCATCAACTCCCATTTTCTCTCTCTGTTCCAGCATCTCATGGGATTACAGCTACTTCACCATCTGTTCAGCTTCATCAATGGATACTTTTGCTCAGATCTACACTTTGAAATACTTCATTTCCCCCAAAATACTGTTTCATGAATTAAAGGAGTTTTTCAGAACATTATTGTCCATCTCCATGGCCTTAACAAAAGAATATTTCAGCTTATTAAAGCATCTTCTCATTCTCTTCCCGTCTGAGGCTTGACTCTTTCTTTTACTAACTTTGATGGTTTATGTTGTCTCTTTACATGTTGATCATTCTCTCTTTCCTCTCTCTGGAAAGGGATTAAACCTGCAGGTCTCATCTGTGTAGTGAAAGGGTTAAAATCTGGCTCTAGCCACAGCAAGTATTCATGTTTGATTTCAGCTCAGCAGCACTGGAAAGGCAGAGGGCGCTTTTTTCGGCCTTATTGAGAAACTGCTCAGACTATTCAGCCGAGTCTTCACAGAAGTATGCTGAACGTCATTTATTTCTATCTTTTTCACACTTTTATAGGGTCGGACAGGGTCCGTGGGCTAAACAAGTTACTATTGGCTAAAACATATTGTTTACATTCTTTCCCCAGAATACAAGGCTATTGTTTTTCTTTCATTCTTGCTGCTCCATGAGAGTTTCAAGGACACTAGCCTTTAATATCGTCACTTATACCAAAGGCTGGTTTGTGCAGACAGCTTTTACTAAAATATCATGCCCACCTTCTGTTAAAATGTTTTACAGTTCCCCCTTTCTCTTTTTGCACAAGCCAGGCTTTAGATGCGACTCGTTCTACACCTCTAGGAAGACAAGATACCATACAGCTTAAAATTACTATCTCAATTAACACCATAAGTAAAATTCTTCTCCCTTCTAGCACAAGACACCGCAACCATCCAGTGATTCTCCAGCTGGCCAACCAACTTCCAATAGGGTCACTATCTTCTTTCAGGGCATGTAACCCATTCTGTAGCTGTTGTAGTTGTTTGTGGATTGAAACTGAATGATCAGTAAGATTCAAACAGCACATACCTTCAAACTCTTCACAACTATGTCCTTGTGCTAAAAGCAAGAGATCAATTGCAGCTCGATTTTGCAATACGGCGTGGCGTACACCACTCACATCAGCTGAAAGTTCTCTTAACATTGTTGATGTTAAGTTCGGTTCTTTCTTGGTCTAACAAGCGAGCCTTTTTAGAGTTGACAAGCCTTTAGCAGCAGCTGCTCCTGGAGTAAAAAGGAGGCTAGCCATATTATACCACGACCCCAAAAATCTGTGTCTCTAACATAATCACACTGTAATTCATTCAGGCTTCGCTTTGACCATTTGATGTTTTTTATTTCACCAGCTATATTCAGCAATTGGTGTAAATTTGGATGGAACAAAGTAAGTTTCCCAAGATAACAGGGTCCTCCATGTGGACTAGCAGGAATTCCATTCCATGCTCTATCTCCACAAATTAAGAATATTGAACTAGGTAATTGCTTTGGTAATCATCCTGTGAGATTGCACCGTGAATAAAAAGTTTTACTTTTGGTGTTAGTAATGAGATCAACTATAGGGTTAACTGTAGCTCAGTGTTGCATCACTTTGTTGGAGTGCCTTTTTGATGGGACTCAAACATTATCCATCCACCTGAGGTATTGGTGGAACCTAACAAATCCAATTCTTCTGGGGGTCCAATGGTAACATTGAGAACTTCAATAATTTTTGCTTGCCAGCGGGCTTCAAATTCTCTTGACATGAAGCCAACAGTGCAATTGCACTCTCGTAACATTGCCAATTGATTCAGCCGAGTCTCGTTACTAACTAAACCTTTAAATGCTTGAGGATCCCATTCAGGGACTCCTACAAGACAGGTGCGAAAAGGATCTCCAGGTGTGGCTAGGCTTAGACACATTGATTTCTGGCCTGTCAAGTGTGCCAGAGTGACCCATATGTTCTGTCACTTTTGGATGTTAGTTAACAGACAGTTGGTCGGGACTATGCACAACACAATTACTATGAGTAGTTTGTTCCAAGCAAATGACACCATGCTTGCAGAATCACAGTTAAGGCTTTAAAGTTAAATGAACTTTCAACTATGCTCACATTAACTCTTGAAGGGGGAATACTTACACCCTATAGTAATGTCTTTACTAAACTTATCAATAACCTACAAATAACAATTATCACACAAACTAAAGCCTTTTATCTTAACTATTATCTAACTACTTTTAACACACGTGCTCTGGTATTTATGCAATCTAAGCATGAAAACAATTTGCTTAAAGGGTAAAAATACAGTTACAATTTGGTTTTATATACAGTTAGATGGAGTCTCTATACTCTTTTAGATCTTCTACAAAATTCTTCTCACAAACAATGATTTAACGCGATTCAGTCTTGGAACATCCGCTGCTCCTGTGATGTCAGCCAGCAGCTGATCAGTGACTGATTGAAGGCATCGATGTTTAGGTTGTTCTTCACATCCTTTTAAATCTTGAAACAGAAGATAACTGAAAAAAAAATGGTAGAGACACAACATCATAATAACAACATAAAATTTCTGTTGGGAAACTGTGTAGTTTTCAGACACAACTGTGTCCTGACAGGTCCACTTCTGATCTCTTCTGGAGTTCTAAGGTTGTATGGTGACTTCTCTGTTTACTGGGTCTCATGTTTTCAGAGGCAGACAGTCCGGTCAGATGAACAGGTGACCCTTTTGAACCTGTTAACAAAACACAGACACTTCTCCACTTGAAGTTAATGAATCATTTTAACGTAGCTGTGGTACACCCAATTGTAAATTTAGATTATATGATCTTTCTAAATTTTCAATATAAATATTTCATTATTGTGGTCCAAATTTCTAATACACATATTACACTAATCAAATGCTTTTAGGGCATCAATTTCCCCTGTTGCTTTTTTTTTTAAAAAAAAATATGAGATATACTTCTGTCATACACATCAATATCAACACAAAACCATATACACAATGAATAAAAAACATACAGTTGTTAAAAATCAATCAAATAATAAACATTATTAATAACAAATGTAATATAGAACTACCACTAACCACTAAAACACTGCACCAGCATCCCATAGTCTGCAAACAAACAGAAACAAAAAAAAATCAGTGAAGGATTGGATAACCACCTCTGGAAATGATTCTCCAAGCCCACTTCAAAATTGATCCAGCTGTCATATTAATATGGTCAAATTGCTGAGTCAAAAAGTGACTCAAATACTGATTTGGTACAGAAAACATCTGGATCTGTTGGCAAACATTCCGTCCAGGTAAAGTCAAGGCTTGGCCAGGGCCTAGGCTTTAAACTGGAAAGATGCCTCTTAACTCATTTCCAAAACAAGGTTCTCAATAGTAGCAGCTATGAGATGCTTGCAGCACATCAAACTGTTAAAATGCATTTGTACAAAGCAAATGATCAGAAGCTGTAGGTACCAGACCAATTAAACCATTCAGCAGTTGGCTCAATCTGAATCCTCTCCCATGTCAGCCGACCTTCAGCAATGATACATTTTCTTAAAATTCTGGAAACACTAAAAATAATAAAGCTATAAAAAACAAAAACTGCCAAGATTGCAACAAACAATAGAACTCCCTATGAAATCAGAGATGCCACAGAGTCATCTTCATCTCTCTAGGAAAATAACTATACTTTGCAGTTTAAACAAGTGTCTCCAATAAAACAAAACAATTTAAATTAAATAATATTTAAACCTGGTAAAATTAATTATAACAAAAGGAAATAACAAAACCTTAAAAGAAAATCTAAGTTATAAAACTTTACTTAAAAAAATTAAAACATAATAAAACTTAACTTTGCTTAATTCTATTAACACTTAATCTATATCAAATAAAAGCATAACAATCTTATTCTATTATTACAAAAAGGCAACTGAAAGTCTGATATATACTTTTTAAACACAATATAACAGTAACATGGTTTGACTATAAAAATTATAAAAATGTAACAAATACATCACAATTCTATGTCATTTGGCTTTAAAAATAACTCAGAATAATTGCAAATGTTACTAAAATACTTATTCATAACAGAAATTTGCCTAGTGTATGCTTAATTTGGTTAGGATTTTAAAGTGCAGTTTTACTAGAGAAAAACCACAACAACACAGGATTTGGCAAATTGCCACAGCTTTTGTAGCACTTTTCAGAATCATCAAGCCTAACTTTTAATTAAAATCCGAAGTCCAAATCGATATATATGCTGTTATAGATGTTTTTTATAACAAAAGGACTCACATTGAAATTACCTTATTAAAATTGTAAAAAACAAGCAAATGGGTAATATATACTTTAACTTAACTTTTTCTTTTACAGTAAAGTTCTCCTAGCTAATTATTTTTTAAACCATAAATATCATTTGTAGATAACATTAATTGGAAGGTTGTTTTAGTAGCAACTGTGAATCATTCAATATTTTAACATTAGGTTTTAAAACTAATTATTGCAAGGTAACTTTGACTTCTGTTAATATTCACCTTAAACACTTTTTTTGAAAAGGGGCTGTTTGAACTTCAAAGAATCACAATAATTTCTCTAGTAAAACTCTAAAAAACTGCAACTACATAAATTCATAATTACTTAAAACACAAAATTAACTCTAAAAGAGTATATAAAAGCATTCTAAAAAACCAATGAATCATGACTTTTTAACAAACTGGGTACTGTCCCTGTGCTTTTTCTTAGAGAAGGAGTGTGGGGGGGTGAACTGCCTGCTCTGCTGCTCTTTCTTTACATCCCCCACATACTTTCACAGAGGGGAAAAACGGAGAGAAAAAAAAAAAACCTCACAAAGTTAACTTCAACAAATGCAGTTCTTTCTCTCAATATTTCTCTCATTGTTCACAGATAGAGGGAAAAGGGCATGATTTTACAAAAACAGGCCATGTTACACGAAAAGCTTCTCAGGGCCAGGTGGTAACAACGGTGATCATTGCAACTTATCAACTCTTAATTACAGTGATGAATTTTGAACTAGATACCATATGGTTAGCGATTTTTTGGCTATTTTGTCTTTCTTTGAAGATGTCTGAGCCACCTGTTTCTGCTCAACTGTTTCTGTAATTGCTGATATTTTCTCAGCGTGGCCTTGGAGCTTTTTCTGCAGTGCCTCTGCCCTGGGTGTACCTTTGTTCTCTGCACACACTCCAATGTTTCCCCCATGCCTCCCTGGTTCAAGTGGAAAACAATCCAAATCTGGCTTCTCTTCTTCCAGGGCAGTAAAGTTGGAACTTATCTAAGATTGTGGTGTTAAAAGTGTCTCCAAAGGTGGAGCAAATAGTTCAGGACGTATCACATCCTGCTGTTGCTGAACAGATTCTGTTCATTGTTTTGGCGTTTGTTGTGGAGCTGCTTTCTCCTTATTTTCTTCTCTCTGACTCTCCCTCCCTCTCTCCAAAGGCGGCATAGATAGGAATGCTCGCCCAGCAGTGGGAGGTAAAGACGGCTGCTGCTGGCTGAGAATTAAGGCGCTTGCAGCCTGAGCATATCTCGCTTTTCTGTTTTTTAAGGTATTAATTACAATCTGCCAAATTGGACCGAGAGACAGTGTCCTTGCTTTTCCCTGTAATCGTTGTCTTCCACAACCAATCTCCTACACCTTTCCATTCTTCCGGGCGCCCGCGCCTACTATCTCTAGCCCATAGAACGAGCTTTCAAGGTCCATATCTTTGACTGCTTCACTTTGTTTAACGATAATGTTTAGAAGCAGTTTCCATGCTGCCGCAAACCCAATTCCATGACAGCAGCCCATGGGCGGGGGGACGGGAGCGACCCCTCCTCAACTCCGCTGCCCTTGGCTTCCTCCAGCTGCCCGTGTCCGCGTCCTCCTGTACACGGACTCGCCTACCCGGTACCGATTCGTGTCCGTGTCTTCCCGCGCACGGATCCGCTCCACCAGCCTGCGTCCGTGTCTCCACGCATGGACCTGCCAAATCCCTCTGCCCGCAGGGGGTTCCTGATTGAAGCGCCAGATATTGAGAAACTGCTCAGACTATTCAGCCGAGTCTTCACAGAAGTATGCTGAATGTCGTTTATTTCTATCTTTTTCACACTTTTATAGGGTCTGACAGGGTCTGTGGGCTTAACAAGTTACTATTAGCTAATACATATTGTTTACATTCTTTCCCCAGAATACAAGGCTATTGTTTTTCTTTCACTCTTGCTGCTCCAGGATAGTTTCAAGGACACTACCTTTTAATATCTTCACTTATACCAAAGGCTGGTTTGTGCAGACAGGCTTTTACTAAAATATCATGCCCACCTTCTGTTAAAATATTCTCTACACGGCCTAGGGCTCTCTGCATGGGCCGTGGGGGCGAGCATATCTGCGAGATGTCAGCAGCCATGGCCCGGCCCAGCCTAGGGCTGGAGACCCCCCCCCCAAGAAAGGCTTCAGCCACCCTGCTGGAATAGGACCTGGAAGGCTTCCCAGGAGGGCCACAGCAAAGCCTGGCCCCAGGCTGGGGCTGGGGAAACCCAGCAGGCTCCATCCCCCACCCGGGAGTTGCAGGAGGCTGAGCCCAGCCCCTGCTGGGCCACACGGGCTGCAGGGAGCAGGCCAGCCACACCAGAGCTCCGATACCTTTCAAAGCTGGAAGCAAAGAGAACCAGAACTTCCTGGGCTTAGGTTTAAAAGGTGGTATTCATAAAGTTGATCTCTCACTTTTCAGTAGTAAACAATACTGTCAATTCTCAGAAATGGCCAGCTATTGGCCAGGTCTCAAGCAGAGAAGAAACTCTCAGCAGCCTCTCTCTCAAATCCGTCACTTCTGTGTTTTCTACTTTCATGTTTTCTACTTTCATGTTTTCTACTTTTTTTTCCTAAATGCCAAACCATCATACTATATTACATATATACAGAGTACAAGGAGCTACATACACTAAGATAGAAAGGTGCAAAATGGAGAACGAAGAATCTCTCTAAGGTCTTTTATGTGTATTTATCCAATAATCAAATGCCAAGTAAGTTATTTCTTTTAGTGACCCAATGAGCTGACACCTGTGTGCTGCACTGCGGATTCTTTCATCCAAACACTCATTATTACCCAAAAACCCTTAGAAGAAGAAGATGAAGAAGGACAAGGAGAGACAACGCCCCAAAATCCCCATCTTGGATTCACTTATTAATATAACTAAAACTCCAAACTCTAACTTTTTCACCCAGAAATCACTCTTAAATCATAAGAGAACTCTATCTAATTTTCACACTTACATCATTAGTTTCTTTACTTAATTTTAAAAGCTGTCTCTATGGTTTTAGGCTAAACTCAGTGCTCTCTTGGGTGTCAGAGCCAGGCACCACAGATAAGGGCCTATTTTCTGTGTCTCTGATCCCAACACATGGTGACCATTTTTGCATGTGAATCACCCTCCCTTTTGTACACTTTTGTTATTTATATTGTTGCTGTTATTGTTTTTTTCTAATCTCATTCCTGTTTCCAGTAAATTGTTTTTATCTCAACCCGTGATCTTTTGTGCCTCCTATTGGAGGGGGGAGGGGAACCAACTGCAGGTCATGGTCTTTTTAGTGGGAGTACTAAATTGGGGAATACCATTCCTAAACCAGGACAGACACTCTGAAGACAAGAACACTGTAAACACTTAAACCAAAGTGATATGGCAGCTGATGAGCACACTGTTCCCCAGAATGGGGTGGGGGATGTAAGAAAGCAAAGGTGGGCATTAAATACCCACTTTCATGCAAACGACCTGCATGAAACAACATGCCAGGAGAACCTCACCTAAGGGAGAAACAGATCCATAACTCTACTGAAGAGGGTCAGTCTGTATCCAGTCTGGTGCAGTTTGTATGTGATGCTGAGGATGTTTTCAGTCACACATGGTGGAACGTTTTTATGGTTTCTGTCCTGTCAGATCCCCTGTTCTGGGATCCCTTCCCGTTACTATACCTTATTCATCTTGCTTACCCACAGCAGCAGGGTTTGAATTGGAGGAGACTGGCCAGCTCTTAAGGATATCAGCAGTGATGGAGCTGATCTAGTGTGCTGGTCAGAAATAAAAAGTGCACTGTCTCACCTCTAATAGACAGTAGGTAGAGCATGGTAGAATGAGTGCTAAATCCAGATGTGAATTCCTGTCTTTGACCTTCTCTAAATTTTGCTTGCTTTACAGTAATGATGCTGAAGCTGACATGCTGGATTTTCAGCCTGATTGCTGAGAATTCAAAAGCTTTTAAATAAATTCTTGAGTTGAAGTAAAAGATGGTTTATTTTCTGTCCAACATTCCAGTCTGACCAGACAGCTTTTTCCAGAGCTGCTGTTCTATTTCCTACTAACTTATATTATTTGGAAAGTAAATTGTATATGACTCTCCTAAAAGCCATGCTGAACAGTCTGGCCAGATGCAAGTGTTTAGTTTCAAAGCCTTCCTATAAACTCTTCATCTAAATGGCCAAACATTTCCTGGAATTGTATCCCAGATAAATGATATGCTTGTAGATATGCTCAGCATGCACTGCTCTGAATGTGCCTCTAAATAAATTCAAGTACAGTTGGGGCTGTAGTCTCCTTTAATCATGTTCTGCAAAGCAATTATGTACTGCTGTATTTCAAGACTTATTTCCTTGTCTCTTGATCTTCCATTTAAATTAAAAGCTGTTCAAAGCAGGACCACCTCACACACAGGAAGCTGTTGTGGTGGTAGCTACAGCCAGGTGGCCAGGTGTGTAGATCTGCCTGATGGGATTTGCTGTTGAGTTTTGTGCTGGTTGTGACACTGTGTGAGGAACAAAGGGCTGAATCTCTGAAGTCCAAAGAGTTGTAGGAAATGCAAAAGGGTCTGGGCGAGGGAGGTGGTGTTTGTCCCTGGTAAATGCCAGCAGAGCAGGCAGGGCAGCTGGCTAGCTCTGGGTTGCTGCTAGGAATCCAGAAAGGCTGTCTGTCTGCCAGGGGTTATGTGACTAGCTCATGCTGCCTTTGCTGAGTACCAGCAGCTCAATCTTGCTGGGCCCTTGGCAGCTTGCCTGAGTGTTGAGGACAGCAAGGGGAAGACAGTGCAGATATTTTTCAAGTACTGCTACAGCAGTCTTGGCACACAGGCTGATGAGAGGGGAGACCTGGCCACAGCTCCAACCTCTTAATACACTGTGGGGTAGGGAAGGCAGTGCAGCCTCATCTGATGGCCTTGGGTTGTATTGGTCAGGGTAAGCAAGGAGCCTGGCTGTGAGGCTGAATGTCATGAAGAACAGGCTCACCAAGCAGGTTTCCAACCCAGCACCATCTATGGGTGGTACAGATAAGCTGAATTCTGGTCTGACACAAGCTTTACCTGCTTCCCTGTCACAAGTATGTGTACAGACATGATAATCTGTCATCAGATTAGGTCTTTGAGGTTTGTATTAGGCCATCTTCCCTATACTGATCACCAGGGTCTGAAGTTCATAAGTATTTGCTCTTACTTCAACTATTGTCCTGTTGCCTTTTTCCCAACCTGGAAATGAAATTTGATAATTTGATTAAGGAGGTAATATAAAAGGGGATCTTTATTTGAAGGCCTCCAGAGGCAGTTATGGAAAGATGTCCACAAAAACCTGCCCCCCCCACCCCCCAGGGGTGAGTACATTTTTATAGGTTTTAGGAAATTGGCATAATTGATAAAAAGCACCAATTAGGATGACAAGTGGTTATGCAATTCCCGCCCAGGTCAAGCCCCTTCTCTGGAGTCCCCCCTTCAGCACTAGTTGTACTTTGTCCATTAAATGTATCTCAAAGAGTTGTTCTCCCAACTTGGTTCCCAGGAAGAACCAAGATAGGATAGGGGCCTTTGTACCTCCCAGGTCTTGGAGCTCTGGAATTTGTTTTGTCTTTCTGCCTAGGGAAAGGCCATGGAAAATTACTGGGAAAACTAGTCACTAATACAATAGGCTACAGAGCTGCAAATATATGTGTGAAGAATATAGAAAGCATATAAAAGGAAAAAAAAGGCAAAACCCAAACGGCATCAGTCCTTAGTATATTGGGTTTGCATGGCCAGGTTTTGACAGCAGGGGGGATACAGCGATGGCTTATGTGAGAAGCTGCCAGAAGCTTCCCCCATGTCCAGCAGAGCCAACACCAGCTGGCTCCAGGATGGACCAACTGCTGGCCAAGGCTGGGCCAATCAGGAATGATGGTAACGCCTCTGTGATAACATATTTAAGAAGAAAGAAAAAAAAAGTTACTGTGCAGTTGTAATTTCAGCCAGAGAAGGCTGAGAACGTCAGAGGAACAGCTCTGCAGACACCGAAGTCAGTGGAGAAGGGGGGCAGGAGGTGCTCCAGGTGCCAGAGTTGAGAATCCCTGCAGCCCATGATGAAGACCATGATGAAGCAGCTGTCCCCCTGCAGCCCATGGAGGACCCCATGCTGGAGCAGAAGGATGCTTGAGAGGGGGCTGTGAACCTGTGGAAGGCCCGTGCTGGAGCAGGCTACTGGTAGGGACCTGCAGACCCATGGAGAGAGGAGCCCAGGTTGGAGCAGGTTTCCTGGTAGGACTTGTGATCCCATGGGGGATCCACATTGAAACAAGCGGTGCCTGAATGACTGCACCCCATGGAAAGGGACCCACATGAGCTGGAGAACTGTCTGTGGGATGGACTCATGTTGGAGAAGTTTATGGAGGACTGTCTCCTGTGGGAGGGACTTCATGTTGGAGCACAGGAAGGACTCCTGTCCCTGAGCAGTGGCAGAAACAATGGATGATGAACTGACCATAACCCCCATTCCCATCTCCCTGTGCTGCTGGGGGGAGGAGGTAGAGCTGGGAAGGAGGGTGGGATGGAGAGAAGGTGTTTTTTAAGGTCTTATTTTACTTCTCATAATCCTGCTCTGATTTTGTTAGTAATAAATTCATTTAATATCCCCAATTCAAGTCTGTTTTGCCCATGATGGTATTTGGTGAGTGATCTCTCCTGTCCTTTATCTCAACCCATGAACCCTTCAATATATTTTCTCTCCCCTGTACAGTTGCAGAGGGGAGTGAGAGCAGCTTTGGTGGGTGCCTGGCATCCAGCCAACATCAACCCAACTAACACTTAGATATCCTTAATTATTCATAAGTTTTAACTTTAAACATGTTTCTGATGCCTCACCTAAAGAAGTTGTCAACATCCAAAATCCATGAATGTGTTAGCTCTGACTGCTGTCATGATTACCTGTTTCAGGACTATCTTACTGAGTGTAATCTCTTTGCTTAATGAGCCCAACACATTCTCTCCTGCCAATGTGGATGCATCAGTCATGTTCAGGAAATGGAGGGACAGTAAAGGAAAAGACAAGGAGTATGCTGAAATCATAAGGTAAGCTTTGCTGTGTGTGATGCTGTGCTACTGGCCTGCTTTGAATCCTATGAAACAGGATGATTTCAGAATTTGCTGAAACCAGCTTCTCACTGTGGTTGCTCCTTTCAAAATGAATTTTACAGCTTTATTCCAAGTTCATTCTTCTGGACAGAAATGGTACAAACTTCTGTCTTTGTATTGTTCTTTTTCAGACTAATCTGGCGTGATGCTCTGCAAAACCTATTGGCTGCTAGTAAATTCTAATCTAAGTCCCTGCGAACCTTTAAGGACTGCTTGCATTGCTTGGGATGTGTTTCAAACTGTCTTCATGCTACTAATTCTGTGCTTAATGCACTCATGAATCATAATCTTGTCCCTCTAGCTCAAAGGAACATCAGTAGGATTTGGCAAGTGCTTGCACAGCTGGGTTTGATTAGCTGGAAGTGCTGTTTAATCTTGACTGCCCTTTTCTGAGAAATTCATGATTCATCAGCTGCTGTAGGGAGATGATGTAAACTTGAGCCAAGATTGCTGTGGAGTGGCAAATGGGCAGCCCATATTGCAGTGGGACTGCTGTCACACTTGCCTGGGGCAAGACCACGTATGCCTTGACTTCTAGCTGGATATACCCCTTGTTGGAGCTATGCAGGGCAGTCAGTCACTGTCCTGGGCTGTGCAAGAGCCTTGCTGGGAGGTTATTTTAGTCCCCTCCAGCTTCACTGGCTTCAGCTGGATGTACTCCATCTATCTCTTCTGTAACAAATGTAATGGAATTTGCTCTGAGTTCTGGCAGGTCCTGTAGAATAATTGATTTCATATGTTGCTGAGAGTGTGTGTGCTGCAAACACGCTTTGAGTGCTCCCAAGCCTGGGGCTGCAGGAATTAAATCTGTTTCTAGTGATACTTGTGGTGCTTTAGCCAAATATCAGCTCTCACGACTGATCTGCCAGGAGGGCTGGGGAGGGGCTGGTTGGGAGGTGGGGAGTTGAGCCACACTGCTGCCAGCACAGGGCCCTGCTCACGTTGCTGTGTCCTCCTCCCCACAGGAAACAGGTTTTGGCTACCAAAGCTGAGGCAGAGAAGGATGGCGTGAAGGTCCCCACTACACTGGCAGAGTACTGCATCAAAACTAAAGTGCCTTCCAATGACAACAGTTCAGATTTGCTTTATGACGACTTGTATGATGATGACATTGATGATGAAGACGAGGAGGAAGAGGATGCCGACTGTTACGATGATGATGATTCTGGCAATGAGGAGTCGTGACCTGCTCCCTCTATGCCCCTGTACTGCCCTGTCAACTCAGGCCAGAAGGGAGCAGTGGTAACCTAGCAGCAGTCCAGCAAAAAAGTAGTGGTGGGAGGGGGGGATCAAAAAAACTTTGTCTCCTGCTGTCTCCTGTTGTATGGATCTGTTTGCTCCTTTTTTTATGGACCTCTTAGAGACCCTCCACAGAATGTCTGAATTCTTGCATTCTTAACCCTTTCATCACTGTATTATGATTTATTTTTAAAAAAGAAATTCCCTTTTTCACTTCTCTACAAAATGCTCACAGTGAAACAGGTTTGCTTGTGTTTAGATTCTTGAATTAAATACAGTCTTGCATTGAGATGTTTAATGTATTTAAAGCTGGAACAAACCCATTGGAAGATGGATTTTCAGGAGCTCAAGTGCTGCATTTACTGGGAAGAAAAAAATCCACACAAAGCAAATTGCCAGGGTTTAGCTGCTCCATTTACAATAATAGCATGTGTACATTTGTTTAGCCTTGTGGTGGTGGCTTTTCCTTTATAAGGTGTGGGGTGGAAAGTGTAAAGCTACTGTGTGTTGAGCTTGATGGGATGTTACTGAAAGGTACAGGAATCTGTTTAGCCTGCTCAAATTAGGAAATAGCTGGCCCCTGGATCCCCAGAGGGCACAATCAGCTTTGTCTCTGAAAAAGGCTTGTGATATGAATCCTAAAATAAACACTTAACACTTCACATCTGTACAACTGAGCCCTGGGTTGCATTATTTTTTTTCAGACTAGGTTTGGGTTGAAAAAGTTCCGTTTAGCCATTCTGCTGGGATCTGCTGCCAGCTTCCCCTCTACTGAGGGAGGAAAACAGAAGTGTATCCCACTCCCCAGTGGGCCAGCATTCATCCTGAACTTCTTTTTGGCAGTGGGAAAGTCTCCTTCTCCAGTGCTTGCTAGTAGCTCTTGCTTCCTGCAGCCCAAGTCCAGTGCTGGCTTGAGCCTTCTTTCTGTTCCTTATGTAGGTCACCTGTTGGTAAATGTAGCTCTGCTGTAGCTCTGTGGGGTTGGCAGAAAATAAAGCTCCCTGGGCCAGCCAGGCTGTTCCTGTGCCTGCAGTGGCTTCTGGGACATAGGGCAGAGAGATGGATGGATGCTGGGCTCTCTCCTGCCTGGCTGGCTGGGGCACAGGTGGATGTATACAGCCCCATAAAGAGAAGGATACACAATGCTTTCAGGCTGAAAGAGAAAGCCAGCAATCAGGGTTTGACAGTCTATTTAGGAGTATGTTTCAGCTGCTGCCCTGAGCTTGGTTTCCTGCATGTTTCTGGGAGCTCTTGGCAGAGCTTAGGACCCTCAGCACCCTCACCCCATTGCAATGTGCTCTTGTTCAGTTGTAGTGCAGTGCCCTGAATTCACCTTTCACATGGATAGGCAGCCAGCCCTGCACTTCTGTGCTGAGTCCTGGCAGCCCCGGGAGCAGATCAAAAGTGCTGGCCCTGCTTGGGCGAGACCCTCTGTTCTCACAAGAGGCAGTCACCCTGATAAGAACTGCAGGCTCAGGCATTTGGTATAGCTTGGCTGTTTTAATGATACATCACCAGCTGCAGTCCCTCAAGAGGTACTTTGGTGGGAGTAAACTTTGTTCTGTGATCAGCTTGGTGGGAAGCAAGGAGCAGGATGAGAGTGAGCAAGTTTAAAGTGTGTTTCCTGGAGGGAGAGGAGGGGAAGGCAGCCCTTGGGGAGGGGAGGAAGGCCTGTGGGGCTCTGTTTGAAGTTATCAGAATGTTGCTTGGCTGGGGTTTGCTGCAGCAAGGACAGTCCCTGTCCCTCTGCCCCAGTTTGTGCTAGTGTGCCCTCAGAATGAAGGCAGTCCAAGTGGTAATACCTTCTCCCCAGTGTATTCTGTGATGGTCTGCCCTCCTGCTTGCTTTTTACCTGGGGAGGCAGCTGGAACCCTCCTGAAGTATCCCACAAGGACTCCTTCAGGTCATCCTTCCATCAAAGACTAACAGCCCCTGGTGCTTTTTGGAGCCAGCAGCAGGCCCCACCCAACTCCCAGCTTCATACCGGCCCTGGGAGCGTGGTGCCAGTGTTGGCAAATGGACCTCTGGCACTTGATGTAAGACTGGTCTCAAGGGCACACTGGACCACGAACATCAGTCTCCAGCTTTAGGGGGCTGTTGGGAACATAAAGGAGCAGAGTATGGCAGCACTGGCTGTGCTGGCTTGGTTTGAAATAATACTGCATCTTTCAGGATTTCCCTTGGTTTTTTGACCGTCTTCACTGTATGATCTCCAGTGAGTTGTATTTTCAAGTTTGGTGTTGTAAGATGCATTATCTCATATTAACCTTTTTAAAGACAAAAAGCAACCTATTTTGAGAGCTCTAACCATAACCAGACTAATTTATCTTCCCTACTGTCCTTCTTGTGCAATGTCATTTCTTGTTGACTTGCTGGTTTCATTTTTTTGATATACAAACTGAAATGAGGGTATCGTGTTTGGTTTTGTTGGGTGGGTTTTTTTTTTTATTTTTACCTATTTAAGAAATTGTAAAAAATGTTTACCTGATCTTTGTATTTTTTTTTCTTAACCTTTTTCTCATCTCAGCCAATATTAGTGTTTACATTTGCAACTACCTGCCCTTTCAAATGCAGTTTTCAACAATTCTGAAACCAGCAGGGTACACTACATTTCTTAGTTTTCTTAGATGAAATCCCAGATGGTTTCTTTTTCTTCAGTATAATTTACCAGAAACAATTAACTGATGCATTTTTGTGTTGTCTTCCCCTTCAGTAATGTTTTGTCTTTTCTGCACATCTATTAATAAAAATGTGAAATGAAAATATGCCAGTACTGTTACTTCCCTGTTAATTGAGTTATTTGCATGGGTTACTTAAAGCTTTGAATAACAGCTGTTCACAAATTCAGTGGTGCTTCAGTACCAATACCTATACATATACATAAATATCTACAAGGATATTAGAAAGCTAAAGCTGCTGTTTAACAGCTGTCTATACCTTAAAGAACAAACTGATTTGGAGAAGCACTTTGGCAAAAGGTCATGAGCTTTGCTGTTATATTTATTCATCTTAAGTCAGCAAAGAGGAGACTAGGGAGAAGGCTGTTCATGGTATCATATGACTGCAGCAGGATGCAAGGACTTGGGGTAAAGGTGCTGCTGGTGGCCAGTTTTCTGGGGCAAGGTGCTTTTACCTCATGCAGAAGACTGGCAGAGGAATTGAGGTAATCACTGCCAACCACCCTTTCAGGGTGCTTGCCCTGCCTGGACCATGCTGTTCCCTCCAGGCTCAAGAGTGGAGAAGTATTTGTTTTTGCAGTGCTGAAATTAGCAAGACGTGTACAGGTGTTGTATTTGCTACACAACATTGTTTGCAGCACAGCAATGGCCAAGTCAAATCTGGGGCCTGAATGTTTCTGCTTCACAGCCATGCTGAAGGAATGGTTATGGCATTGCAGAGCTGACTTCCTAGAGGAGTCTTCATGTTGGGGAATGAGATGGTGCTGTCTGGGCCTTCTGACTGGGATCAGGCCTGCTTGTAGCTCCTGCTTGGCTTCTATTGAACCAACTTGCCTTGAGCTGACAGTAGCTTCTTGATCTAGCAGAAGGTGTTGTACCAAAACCAGGACAAACACTCCACACACTGTCCTGCACTGGACAAACCTGGCTTCCCCTTGTTCAAAGTGGTTAGGGTTTTTTTTCTCCATTTCCTTGATGGCCAAGTGCAGCAGAGCAACTTTGGTTCTACCATCAGACTGTGGAACAGAGGCTTAGAGAGGATATTGCTGCAGAAGATCCCTGTTGGAGCTGATGATAAGGGGAAAATATCCTGTTTACACTTGCCAGGGGAGGGAAAGGAGGCAGTAAGTCTCCAGCCTGCAGAAACAGATTGCTATATTCCCAGTGCAGGACTGAGCACTTCACCTTATTGAACCTCACCATAGACCTTACTCCTGATGGAGGCCATGGACTTCATGGGCAAAGCAAGGAAAGACAGTGCTGCTGTGCTCCCTCCTTGCTACTCCCAGCTGCCCCACAGGGCATCAGACAGAGCACAATGTCAAAGGACAGCAAATGCCAACATGATGCTTGTGGCAGAAGTCAGAGTGTCGCCCTGAAAAGTCAGCTTCTGATCTTGCTGACATAGTTTTCTAAAGTCTTTCCCAGGACAGTAACTGTAAACATAGAGATGTGTACATTCTTTCTGATACACGTCTTGTGATGGACATCTCTCACAGCCAGTGCAGTTAGGAAAGTGTTATCCTGACTATCCAATCCCTGGCCGTGGTCAGAAACCTATAAATCCTGGGAGAAGAAATAAACTCTCTCTTCCTTTCACCACACCTTGAGCTGTGTTCATGTGACCTATTCATCTCCAGCAGCAACAGTCAGGGTACTGCCCAGGTTCCCAACCCAATGCAGCTGCCGATGAGCTTTCAGTACCAAGGTGTGCTCACCTTTGTCACAGTATTCAGCATTGCCTGCAGACCCATCTCTTGCTCTTACCCTCCCAGCAGGAGGAGGTAGAAAGGGATAGGCTATAAAAGCAAAACTGCTTGAGGCCTTTGAAAATGCAAACACTAGTGATATGCTCAAATATTTATTAGGTGGAGGGAGAGTTAAAAAGAAATGAAACTCCTAAAACATTCACTGCACTGGTGTAGGACAAGAAGGACCAGGAGTTGCCTCCAGGGTTTTGTTTTAGGAAAAAAGTGGGGAGGGACAGGTGAAGTTTCCATCAAGTAGCTGTGACTTTTCTGGGCAGGGTGGCTCGAGGCAAAAAGAGGTACAAGACACAGCTTATACTTTTATTTAAGAAACCAATACATAGTTTTTGCCTTTAATGATGGAAAGGAAGTTGCAGGACCCACTGAGCCATCCAAAGTCTCTTGCTAGAGAAACAAAAAATCCCCAACCCAATACCAAAACACACAACCAACCACCCCCCCCCCAAAAAAAACCCACAAACAAAAACCACAAACAAAAAAAAGGCCTTTATTATTAAAAAAGCGGGGGGAAAAAGGTGAGAATACAGTTCAGGGCCACAGTGAACAAACTGCCCACAAGAGTTCATCTTGTTCATCTTCCACAGCAGGAAGGAATGAGGAGATGAAAGAAAGAGGAAGATCCACAAAACTTTTTTTTTCCCTTCTCCCAGCCCCTTTTTTATCTCTTCAAAGTAACAGCTATATTGGGGGCTAAGGGCAGAAATCAAACCAACAGGACACATCTTAAATATTTTTTTTTTTTTTGGGAGGGGGAAGGCAGGTCTTATTTGCCTGAATTTTGAATCGCATTAAATAAATGGGCTCCAGCTTAAAAAAAAAAAAAAAAAAAAAAAGGCACAGTTTGTCTTTTGACAGAGTTATAAAGCTTAAAAAAACAAGGAAGGATGATCTGGTGCAGATGGGAAATTCATAAGTTTCCCCACAAAGAAAATAAAACAGGCTGAAAGATGCAGAAAACCACATTTAGCCTCTATTGCATTTACAAATACATACATAAATATATTACATACAACAGCAACTTCAAGAGGAAGCAGGCAAGTCACACCTAGAAAGGCTGCCTGGCTGCAGTACTCCCCACACAGACATTTGGCTGAGCAGTAATTGCTCCTAATAATTCTAGGAATGGGGGTCAGCTTTTTCTTTTTTTCTTTTTTTTGTTTGCCTCCTCTCCTTTCATTCTCTCCCCCCTCCCCAGTTCTGGATTTAGTTTGTCCAATATGGAGAAGTGCCATAGGTTTTGGTAGCCTGAGACTTTTGCTGCATGGTGCTGGGTTGATTGCGTTGGCCAGATCCACCCTAGAAATCAGAAAGAAAGGAGACATGAGCACCAACACTACTAGGAAGACAAGCTTGTCCATACATCAGCAGAAGAGCTTCCACTAACACAGCGATGTTCCCCCCTGGATGGATCTGTTTCTGCTCTGCAACATCTCTGCATCCTGCAATCCAGGACAGTCACAGAAAAACCAAGCAGAAGACCAGGGACCACCATCCTACCACCTCCCACTCAGGTTTAAGGACAAGGAAGAAGAGGAGCAGGACTGGGGACAACAAAGGATCTCTCCCAAGGTGAACAGAAGCAGTGCACCAGCCAAAGATAACACACATTCAGAAAGAGAAATAATTTCCTATTTCTTGATTCTAAGGCAGAACACTTTTTTTCGGGGAACAGTTATAGTAAGGAAACACATGGGCTGGTAAAACCAAATCAGTAATTGGAACCAAAATGCAACCTGCAAGGGGATGATTTCCCCCCCAGAATTACAGTATAAGTGTTCACATCTTGCTCTCCTGCCACAGCCAGGGGACATCAATGTTTGCCTGGGCTTCACACCTCACAGCCCATCTCTCCATGCCCCACATGAGGATGGCCTCTTCACAGAATCACAGCCTGGCTGAGGCTGGCAGGGACCTCTCAAGGTTTCTTGCCCAATCCTTCTGTTCAAGCAGGGTTACATAGAGCTAGTTGTTCAGACCTATGTCCAGACAGCTCCAAGGATGGAGACTCCACAACCTCCCTGGACAACCTGTGCCAGTGCTTGGTCACCATCCCAATAAAAAAGTGTTTCCTGATGTTCAAAGGGAACCTCCTGTATTTCAGCCTGTGCCCATTGCCTCTGGTCCTGTCACTGGGAACCACTGAAAAGAGTCTAGCTCCATCTTCTTTGCACCTTCCCTTCAGGTACTTATTGATGAGATCTCCCCTGAGCCTTCTCCTCTCCAGGATGAACAGTCCCAGCTCTCTCAGCCTTTATGGATAAGAGATGACCCAGTCCTTTGATCACCCTTGTGGCCCTTTGTTGGACTCTCCAATACATCCATGTTGGTCTTGTATTGGGGAGCCCAGAACAGGACATGGGACTCACCAGTGCTAAGCAGAGGGGAAGGATCACCTCCCTTAACCTGTTGGCAGCACTCCTGCTAATGCAGCCCAGAATGCCTTTGCAGCAAGGGCATAGTGCTGGTTCATGCTTAACTTGGTGTCTACCACGATGCCCAGGGCCTATTCTGCCAATCTGCTTTGGCCCCCAGCATATACTGGTGCATGGGGTTGTTTCTCCCCAGGGGCAAGACTTGGCATTTCCCCTCATTGAACTTCATGAGATTCCCTCCCCAAGCTGGCCAACAGCATTGAGTCTGTCAGTTTACAATTGCTGTCAAGGCCCTTTCCCAATGAGCAAAGCAAAAAACAGAAGGAAGGAAAAACCCCCAAGATCTTGCTAGGAATCTGCCCTTAGGCACACTGAAGATGATGAAGGGGCTGACTCACCTGCCCATCTTGCTGAAGGTGGTGATGCAGCATCTGGGAATGAGGCTGCTGATGTGCAGGGAGGATATGGAGAAACGGGGCTGGAGCATAACCTGGGGCAGCACCAGGGTTCAGCCCAGTTGATCCAATAGCAGAGGGTAGGCTAAAAGAAGGTGGCGTGCCAGCATGGAATCCCTGTTTGTCAAATGTCTGCACAGGAGGTGAGGGGGACAGCATGAGACTAGTGTGAGCAGCCCCATGGTGACCAAACAAGAACAAGAGTGGCCTAAACACATCGCCTGAAACTTTCATCAACCCCCACAGAGCAAGCCAAGTTACACCTGCAAGCACTTCAGCAAATGAGTTTCAGCTCCTTTTCTCATCCATTCTTCTGAACTAATGACTCCAACATTTTATTTTTATTTCCACAGCTACTACACTCCTTTTTTCCCTAACCTCTTTTTATTCAGTGGGACAATGGGATGGCAGCAGATGCCTGAAATCAGTCCTTCACACATTATGGGGGCTCAAGCTGGAATTACAAAAGCAGAAGAACCACTTGCAATAAGATTTTTCTCCCCCTGATGAAAGTTCAACCCAGCCTCTTGACTCACTTGCTTTGAGGGATATTTGGACCAAAAACATTAGTGCCATCACACTTCATTTGCAACCAGGACACAGCACATGTGGGGCAGCATGGGCAGTGTAGAGTGCCCACACCTATGCCAACAACTGCCATCAGGAGCAGTGGGACAGAGGGTGAGACTCCTCTCCAACAGCAAACAGACAGAATAAGAAATGCCATAGCCTGTTGACCCTGAGAACCAACTGACTTGAGAATGACTAGCCTCCTCCACAAGGGGAGCCATAGGTCAGGCCTCAAGACCACAGGGGAATAGAGTCCAGCCTTGCTCACCTGAGTCTTGTTATAGACTGAGCCACTGATATCAGGCACACCCGTGTTACTTGAGGTCACAGAAACACCTGGAAAACAAAAAACAGACACCAACAATAGGAAAGTCAACCATCACCTAGCATGAGCCCTATGCTTTGCTCCCAGCACCTGACAGCCTCAGTGGATGCACCTTTGTCTGCAACCAGTGCACCTCACACCCTGATGCTGCTGCTGGCCCACCCCTGGGGTTCTCCATGCTGTCAGACCCACAGCACTGCACATGGGAACAGAAGAAATGGTTTGATTCCTCACTCCCTCTGCAAAGCAGGAGCAGTCAACTGGAATAAATCACCCACATTCACAATCTGGTGATTACCACTTGGATTCAAATGCACTTCACCAGGCAGCAGTTGGCTGCACAAAACACTAATTTAAACTCACATAAAGACAGCTTTCCCCTAGGATTAGGGGTGCATTTGACTCTACTGTAGCATTCAACAGCTTTCCAGTAGTGCACTGAGCAATGAGATTCAGTATGTGCTACACATTTGTACCCTTGTACTTTTATATCCTGCAGAAGGGTGAAGTCTGCAATGTTCCTCTGCCCAGAGAAAATTAATATGACTGATTCAGGCTGCCTTCCATCTAGACAGTCTGGTGCCATATCAGACTCAGGAACACTCACCAGCAAAGTGATTTTCAAACCAGCCAGTTATGCAGTCTTATAAAGACTATCTCTAATCATTTCACTTGGATCAGAATAAAGCTAGCTGTTCCTTTGGCCAGTGAATCAGGACTGAGCTCAGAGGGTGTGCACTGCTTTATGATTGTTCCCTTCCTAGGACGTTGCTCCTTTTTGGATTGCTCCTCTACAGATGAGAGCGTGATCAGCTCTTGGCTGAAGACAGCATTTCAAATACACAGCAAATGCTTGGTACTTGTTTAAGTCCAAGGATACCCGTTAGTGGTAAGCAGCTAAGTATACACTTCTCAGGTCTAACCAGCATGTGCATAATAAAGCTTTCATATGAGCTGTATGAATTCTTCAGCCTTTACAGTCACAAAGGAAACATTTTCAGACACAAAAGAAAGTGGTGAGTTACAGGGTGTACAGAGAGAAGCAAACAGCCCAGAGATGTTTGAAGTGCCCTATTCAACCCTAACACACGGCTGCTACCTCAAGTGTCTACCAAGAAATCCCATTTAGTCTTCATTTGGCAGAGGACAATTTCAGCTACAGCATCCAACTGCTTAGGCTTCAAAAACACAGCACTGCTGCAGGATCACTATATTCTTCAGCAAAGAAAACTTTGGCAGAGGAAACAGCTTACCATTTTTCCCATGTATAATTGTGGACAAAGCAGCACATCAGCCACACAAATCTTTATCCAAAGTTCAGCTGTGAAGTTTAGAAGGAACGCTTGGGCCATTAAAAAAGCATTTTGTATATGTGAGATGGACAAACAGCTTGGATTATGACCCTGTTTAGAGCTAGGTGCTGTGTTGACTGCACAGAACTGGGAGTTGGCCCTACTAAATCCCACTCAAGAGCAACCTCATGTTTCATGTTACCTTTCCCAGGTCCAGTGCCAGCAGATTTGTTTTGTGCTTGAGATGACCCACTGTAGCCTCCTTTGCTGTAATCTCCAGCTGCTGTTCCCTGTGTTAAGTCATCATAGCCTGCCAGTATGTACAAGACAAGGTGTTAGAGTGAGCAAGCAGCTCTGTAGATACACATGCGAAAAATACAGTGGTAAGCATACCTGTTCCATAGCCATGCTGCCCATAGCCACTCCCTTGCTGAAAAGGAGTCGATGTGTTCAGGTTGACTCCATGCTGTTTAGCAGATGCTGGAGGTACCTGGACAAAGGAAGGAAACTAAAGACTGTTAACCAGAGAATGGCACACAAAACACAAGGTCCCTTTGCTATCTAGTGGAGAAGGCACCTTCACCTTGTGGGAAATTCAATCTGGAGTTGGGAGCACTGGGCTGACATGGGACATGGCAGTCACGCTTCCAGAAGTAAATTGCTGTAGTGGCTTTATGCAAGCTCCAAGTTATTTGCCAGAGCTTCCCCCCTGATTACAGCCCAACCCTCTCTCAAAACAGGCTGTGTATTTCTCTAGAATCATAGAATCATTAAGGATGGAAAAGACCTCCGAGATCAAGTCCACCATTCAACTGAACACCACCTTGTCAACTAAACCATGGCACTAAGTGCCACATCCAGTAATTTCTTGAATACTTCCAGGGATGGTAACTCCACCACCTCCCTGGGCAGTCCATTCCAATGCTTAACAACCCTTTCTGTGAAGAAATTCTTCCTGATGTCCAACCTGAACCTCCTCTGTCACAGCTTGAGGCTATTTCCTCTTGTCCCGACCCTTGTTCCCTGTGAGCAGACCCCGACCCCCTGACCCCCCCCAGCTGCACTCTCCTGTCAGGGAGTTATAGAGGGTTAGAAGGTCCCCCCTGAGCCTCCTTTTCTCCAGGCTAAACACCTCCAGCTCCCTCAGCAGCTCCTCATAGGACATACTCTCTAGACCCTTCATCAGCTCCGTTGCCCTTCTCTGGACATGCTTCAGCATCTCAATGTCTTTCTTGTAGTGAGGGGCAAAAAATTCAACACAGGATTTGAGGTGTGGCCTCACTGGTGCCCAGTACAGGGGAATGTTCACTGCCCTGGTCCTGCTGGCCACACTTGCTGATACAAGCCAGAATGCCATTGGCCTTCTTGGCCACCTGGGCACACACTGGCACATGTTGAGCTGACTGCTGACCAACACCCCCAGGTCCTTTTCTGCTGGGCCACTTTCCAGACACTCTGCCCCAGCCTATAGCACTGCAGGGGGTTGATGTGACCAAGTGCAGGACTCAGAATTTGGCCTTGTTGAATCTCTTTCATACACTGACTGTAAACAGCAAATTGTCACCCACAGAATCAAATGAAACACCAACTCCTGCCCGAGTCTGTTTCATAAGACACAGTCCTACAGGGCCCTAAAATAGTCATCTACCCTTCTGCTTGGAGCATCGCCCTCCCCAATTAACATTTTCCCTCCTGAGACTCCCTGCTCTCTGACTTAATCCAGTCTCCTCCATCCTCAAAAATATTTCCTAGGCATTCTCAGCTCTCTAACTCAGCTTTGGATCTCCCTTTGACTATCTGGAAGGTGCTACAGGTTTTCAGGAACACAAAGTCCAAGAGTTGCATCTGTCTGCTATTTACAGTAACCTGCACAGGAATCCATGAGCTCTGGCCTTTTAAATTTCCCATTTTCTTGAGGAAGAGACTGCAGCTATTTTCTCATGCTTGCATGTTTTTGGAGATCCCTTAAAAACTGGGAAAGATGACTCTATTCTGAAGCCATGAGACCCCACCTGGAATACCATATCCAGTTCTGGAGCCCCCAGCACAAGAAAGACCGGTTAGAACAAGTCTAAAGGAGGGCCATGAAAATCATCAAAAAACTAGGGCACCTCACCTTTGAAGAAGGGCTGAGATAGTTGGGCCTGGTAAGCCTGAAGAAAAGGCTCTAGGAATACCTTATAGTGGCCTTTCAGTACTTAAAGAGAGCTTATAAAAAAGACAGAAACATTTTTTAGCAGGGTCTGTAGTGACAGGGCAAGGAGGAATGGCTTTAAAGTGAAAGAGGGTAGATTTAGATTGGACATAAGGAAGACGTTTTTTTTACAATGAGGATGCTGAGACACTGGCACAGGTTGCCCAGAGAAGTTGTTGCTGCCTGTGATAGATTGGCATTTAAGAAAACAAAGAGAAACACCTAAGGAAGTTAAAACTGCTGGAGGCTGATGGGAGTTTTTCTCCTGGCCAATAACTGGCCATTTCTGAGAATTGACAGCAGTTTTGACCATTGAAAAGTGAGATCAACCTGTGAACACCACCTTAAGACCTAAGCCCGGGAATTTCTTTGTCTTTTTGTTTTCCAGCTGTGAAAAGTAACAGAGCTCCAGTTGGCTTCCATCCTCGGCCCAGGCTATGTGGCCTGGGGGGGGGGGCTAGGCTGGGCTGGGCCTGCTGCGGTCCCCAGACAGGAGATGGGGCCTGCAGGGCTTGCCCCGAGCCCAGGCCAGGCGGGACTTTGCTGCAGCCTCCCAGGAAGATTCTGGGGTGGCTGAAGCTTTCTCCAAGAGACTCCCGAGCTCTAAGTGCTGCTGAGCTGAAACCTGGCAGCATGAACACCTGCAGCTGGAGCAAGACTTTAACCCTTTTACTACCCAGATGAAATTTGCAGATTTAATCCTTTTTCCAGGAACAAGGCAAGAGAGAGTGGTCAACAGGTAAAGAGACAACATAAACTATCAAAAACAGTGAAGAAAGGAATTAAGCTTCAGATGGGGAGAGAAATAAGGAGATGCTTTAATAAGCTGAAATATTCTTTTGTTAAAGCCATGGAAATGGACAATAATGTTCTGAAAAAAAAACTTCTTTAATTCATGAAAGAGTACTTAGGGGGGAATGGAGTATTTCAAAGTGCAGATTTAAGCAAATGGTGAAGTACTTGTGATCCTATGAGATGCTGGAACAGAAAAAGAAAAGTAATAGTTGAAGATTTGTGGCCTTTAAGAGGGAAAGAGAAAACTTCTGTTTCCAGAGATGCTCACAGAGACAGATAAAGAGAACTTTTGCCTTTGAATAACTCATCCTTAAAATGACACCCCTAGACTCATGACCCATAACACACCTCAGAGTGATGTGAAATGGGAGGAGAGAACTGATGATAGAGTTTTCCAGGCGGCTGGCATCAGAGAAATAGAAAGCCATGAGAAAAATGGTTTTCTTGTGAAAAACCATAGATTAGCAGAAGAGAACTTCTTTTTCTCTACAAAGACTGATGAAAAGACTATGGCAAAATTGGGACTGTTTTAACCACCAGGTTTTTTTTTTGTCTCTATGTTATCATGTGAACAAGGGAATGGTTGAGTAGTGGGGAAAAAGGGTTTCTGGAAGTTTTATTCTGGTTTCTTACTCTTGTAGTTTTATTAATAAACTTTCTTTATTCCTTTTAAGTTTTAAGCCTGTTTTGCTCTTCTTCTAATCCATATCTCACAGCAAGAAATGAGTAAATTTTCTAGTGATTTTTTAGCTAATGCTTTAAAACCATGATACTGCCCCATCCCTGGGAGTGTTCAAGGTCAGGTTGGACAGGACTTAGAGAAACCTGGTCTAGTGAATGATGTCCTTGTTCATGACAGAGGCATTGGAACTCCATGATCTTTAAGGTCCCTTTCAACCCAAACCGTCCTGTGATTCTAAGATGTAGAAGGTTTGGGCTGAAGAGAGCAAAACCAGAGAGCCACACAGGGAGGGTTACAGTTTAAGCTATCACACTTACGAACATGGTTGGCCCATATTGGAATGCACTGGGAACACCGGGCACACCAGCATAATAAGGTAACCCAGTGTAGCTGTACCCCGGGGGCAGGGTCGGATTGAGGAATGGCTGCTGAGTTGTATGGTGAGTCTGAGTCTGGTTCTGCTGCGACTGGGTGAGCGTGGTAGCAGGAGCAGGGGAGGCAGAATCCCCACGGCCAAATTTTATGTCACCTGTGAAAGAACAAACTCATCAGAAAAGCTATCAAAGCTACACCAGAAGTGGAGAATTCAAAGGATTCAAAATCTCCTAATACAAGTAGACAACTACAGAAGAGAACACATCCTACACTTGAAAGCCTGCAGTCCTGCAGTTGTTCATGGGAAGCCCTCTCCCAGTCTCTGGTCCTGATGGCTACAGGGACATTGCTTGTTAGTAGCAGAGAACTTCATGCCATGGCTAATCCATTGTTAAAATGGAGATACCAATTACTTACCTATCTCACACAATCTGAGCAGATTCATTATATCAGAACATTGCAATAAAACATGCTAAAAGCGAAAGTATGGTAAACAGCCAAAGAGCAAAAAGTTGTTGGGTTAAAGTGTGACTCTCCTATAGGTTAAACTGATTAGCTAAGCTTCATGGGCTGAAAGCAAGTTAGGATTTTTAGGAAGTGATAGGCATATTTTTGTCAGTCTGTTCATTTGCCAAGCATGACTAGAGTTAATATGTCTGGTTCCTCACACCACCAAAGTTCTGGAAACAATAGCTGAAGGCCAGGAAAGCAAGAATTGCATTGTGGGCCACCTTTTCTAAGAAGTAGTAGGGGAAATTTGGTTATTACCCCAAAAGCAGACTCCCATGAGAAATGATTATGCAGCAGAAAAACTGAACTCTTGCATTTTCTGGTGGCCTAGAGAGCATCATGCTCACATGTTTTTAGGAAGGTGACATATATCACTCATATCTATCTCATTCCCAACTAGTATTCCTTTATGTTGATTACCAAAAAGCATGACAACACTTAACATCATCATTATAGGAATTATAATACCTATAGCTACAATTTTATGGTGTAATCAGTCTGCAGTGAAAGAAAACCACTGGCTGAAAATCCTGGATAGCATTAATGTCATCTTTGCACAATAATAACTGAGGAGTAAGAGCAGGAATGAACAAGGGCTTCTTAGACCACATATTTTTGGGAATGAAGTCCATTAGATTTGGAGAGGGTGAGAGGGAGCCTGCTAGAGGCAGCTCCTGCTGAGAACATACAAGTACTAAAATAGCAGTAACAAAGGAAAGCAAGCTAGTCAAATTTCAAGAAGAATGATTAAGTTATGGAATATTTTTCAAGCACCTCTATGCACTTGGGAAGGACACTAGATGACACTACCATTTAAATTTGTAACAACTTTGCACTTATTCTCAAAGGGTATCCAACTTACTCCCAAGAACCTCCAAGTCACATATGTGAATTACTGACCAAAACCATGAAGAAAAAAAAATCAATGTCAGGGTTGAGAGAAAGATGCTTGCTTTTGTTTGGCTAGTTTGGACTGATGGGTTTACTGCCTACAGAAGGGGAAAATGACTGCCTTTTCAGCAACAGCAGGATGACCAGCACATCTCCCACGCCATCCTCATGTTTAAATAATACTCACCTGAGTAGGGGTTGTTAGCAAGGCTTCCATCTCTGCCTGTCAAGGTTGCAGGAGCAGGGAATGTAATTCCGTAGTAATCCTTAGAAAAAGACATAATAATTTATTAGTAGCTGAAATACTGAAACCATAACAGAGCTGGACAACTCTTATGAACCCTTGTATTTTTTATAAGATAACCCTTATATTTCTTATAAGCATAAGAAAATTTTAAAAGGAAGAACTAAAGGAAGTTTGGGCAGAAACTGACCTCATTTACAGCATAGCTGAATGTTTACCTATATCTTCAACTTCAAAATAAACCTATTTTACAGAAATTTTTAATATCATATACAAATACTTAATCTCTTAATGGTAAATTAAAGGCAACGACTAAGCGCTTACCCCTCCCAACCCGCAGCTCTGAGCTGTCATATTCCAGCGAGACTGTCTGGAAGAGCAACAGACCATCAGGGGCCAAAGATCTAGGTTCAAGCCAGGACCATAATCACAATGTGGATGTAGTCTAAAGGTTTTAACATGCTCTGTTTTCTAAAAGTAAAAAACATCAGCTAGGAAAACAGCACAAACATTAAAAAAAACTGTTGAAAAAGAGTTACCACCTGATGACTGGAAAATTTACTTAAACTGTTACAAGAAAACTCAGATCAGTAGTCTCTAAAGTGAGGTGCACAAGGCAATCCACTGGGGTGCATGAAGAAATTGGCTTTGATACCACTAATAAATAAAATTTTTAAAAATTTTAAAATAGAGCGTGAAAATAAAAATTTGTTCTCATCCTTTTTTTTATCTTCATTCTTTTTTATTTTCATCTATGTTTTATAACATACATATATACATATACAATAGTATACATATATAGTTTATAAATAAAAATATATTGGGAATGCTCACAATTTTTTTTTGCTGATGAGGTGGTGCTGTTAGTATAGGGTTAAATGTTTCTGAAAATCATGTAAAAGTAGGCCACAAGAATGCTTGGTATTTGGGATGGTTTAGCAAACTAAGATGTTTATAGTAAGGGGAATTGGTACTTGGGGTCTCTAAGATACCTAAAGATAAGATTCATACATGTTCGTACAAGCATGGGATAAGCTTTAATGAAGCAATATTGATAAGGTTGTTATAGTGATTACTGCTACAGCTGAAATTGTATAAATATGTGCACTTTGAACAAAGACGATGGAGCTAGATTTGGGTTGCTGATACTCCTAGTTCCCATGTGCTTCAATAAAAGCACCTGCATATAATCAATCTGTGATTATGTGAGTTCAGGAACGCTAACAGTGCAATCAAAAAAGGTGGAGCCCACTGCCTTAGATCATTCTTCTACAAGAAGGTAAGAAAATCCTCACCCTAGAAAGCTCACACTTTGGCAGGACATGCCAGCAAAACCAAAGCAATATTTTGTCTTCAGTTTGTGACAAAAAGAGAAAAATTTGCCCTTTCCTTTCTGGGTGAACTCCATATATGAGGCGGATACTCTACTAAGTAATTTTTCCCCTAATTCCCATGATTTTCTCCCCACTGCCTCCAATCCATCAAGAGTATCTTGCGTTACAATGTAAGGTATGTATTCTATCACCACCCTATCACCCTCTGATGAGCTGTTAATAGTTGCTCATTTGCAACAGCTGCCCAATGCACACAGCCTAAAGGGGGCCATCTCTGCTAATAGGCCATCAAGGACTCACCAGCATAACTCATAGAATTACATCATCCCATTGTGAAATTGCCTGCCGTGGGGGAGGAACTGAACATTCCTACCTGTATATAATCTGGCCTTGGGACACCATAATACAACCACTGGACGTCCTGAGAAGGACCAGACCTTTCTACAGGATCACCATTTTGATAAGACCACATCCATCACTCCAACAGGGTGTCAGGTCATATTCTGACTTTGTTGGTTTAAGCCAATGTTCCTGTAGTATTGCCATTTTTGTAATTGTCGTATTGTAGTTCTGACGTAAAATCTCTTGCAACATATTTGTGTGGAGTTAATTCCTCCTGCTGGCTTGCCTTCAAACCAGCACAAAGAGTTAATGCTTTAACTATTTACATATCAATTTCCACAGTCTTCAACATTGGAAAAGCATCCTACTCCTTCATACCCCTCTCTGCAAATTTCCCAGCACCTTCTGCCTTGCTGCATTTCTGTGCATCCCTCCCATCTCCTAAACCCAGTCCTCCATCACTGAACATGAAACCATCTGGCAAGGATTTAGTATTGCAGGTTTTTTCTGTAATTTGAAACAGTGTCATATTGCATCTTCCTTTCTTTCCCAGTGTGATAAATGTGGCATTAGATAAAAATTCGTGAAGGAGAATAAAGAAATATATGTTATATTTATAATAATGTAAAAATATAAAATGTAGTATGATCTAAAGATTCCTTCCCGAGTCAAGCAGTAACGATCCACTCAGGCGGTAACGATCCACGAAGACGCTTATCAGCCCAAGATAAAGAGCAGGACACGAGCAATCAAGTCAGACAATGAGAGTAGCCCGACTGAGATATCCATCTGCTTCGCACAGGACCTGGACACTCCACCCCAGGAGTCCACCCAAAAGATGCAATCAGAAGGCACCCAGGACCATTCGCATGTGAAAGGACTCTGCCCAGTTGACTATTGACTCAGCTCGAGGATCCGGGAAATCTATTCAACCGCACATCTAGACTCTTTGTTGGACAGTGCTTACTCCGGGTTTTGCCTCAGGATACGAAAATCCCTATAAAAACCCCGGACTACGATCCCTCCTTTGTGGATTTGGGAAAATCTGTACCTCTGGGTATAGACCCCTGTCCACCCGGCGCTGCGCTGATTTATTTTATAGTGGTTTTTTTCTCTCGTTGCGAGTGATTGAAATTGTTTTATAATAAATTGCTTTTTATATTAACCTTATTTTGCTACCCCGTTTATAACACCAGGTAATTTACCTCAGCATCTCCAGTATGAATTACTTAGCAAAACACAACCAAATTCCTATTAAAAATCTTTGCAAGTTACTCAAAAACAGCACTCCCATCTCCTTCTGAGGAACATCATAACACAAAAAGCAGATTTGGAGAAGAGTTCTGAACAGGATTCATTGGATGTGAACTGGAACTGACACAAGCATTTTTTCTCTATATAAATCAGAAAAAATATAACCAAATCCACATGACAGCAGGATCTAAGGATTGCAATTATTACCGCTGCTCCCCAGGCAGGGGACGTGGTGGTTTTAGCCAGGGTACAGTTCATTTTCTTCCCAGTGGCTGGTATGGGGCTATGCTTTGGAGTTGTGCTGAACACAGGGTTGATAATATAGAGACTTTTTTTTATTGCTGAGCTTACACAGTCAAGGTCTTTTCTGCTCCTTGTACGGCCACAGTGGGGAGGGGGTTGGGGGTGCATGGGAGGTTGGGAGGAGACGCAGCTGGGACAGGTGACCCCAACTGACTCAATGGATATTCCAGACCATATGACATCATGCTCAGCATATAAAGCTTGAGGAAGAAGGAAGAAGGGGCGGGGCGGGATACATTTGGAATGATGGTGTTTGTCTCCCCAAGTCCCCATTTGCATGTGATGTAGCCCTGCTTTCCTGAAGGTGGCTGAACACCTGCCTGCCCATGGAAAGCAGTGAATTAATTCCTTGTTTTGCTTTGCTTGTGTGTGCAGCATTTGCTTTTCCTATTAAACTGTCTGTATCTCAACCCAAAAGTTTTCAAGGTTTTATTCTTCTGATTCTCACCCTGATCCCTCTGTTGGGGGAGTGAACGAGAGGCTGCTTGTGGCTTGGTGCCTGGCTGGCATTAAACCATGACAGGAAAACCACATCAGCACTGAATATCCCTATCCCACACACCTGTGCATACACACATTCAAAACTAAAATCATTAGTAAATATGAGTGCAAACCAGTTATCTTTACATTTCATGCCCACCTATAGGAAAACATCAGAAGAGATACTCTGCTCTTCAAACAACATGGGTATTTCCTGACCTACAGAAGGCATGCAGGAGAAGGTGCCTAAAGTCAAAACTGAAATATCAGGAATAGACTCAAAATGCAAGACAGAAAAGGACTGAAAAACAATAAGTGTTCTGATGTAATAGATCTAAGTTCCACTAAGCAGCTGGTTAGGTACCACACACACCAGCTAAGGCATTTTTATAAGATCTCTACTACACAGGCAGCCTGCAACAGACTGAGAGGAATGATGGGTTTGTCTTTACAAACAAGCTGTGAGTCAGTTGATAAGATGTAGCTATCAGTGAGAGACGACAGAAACAATGGGATGGATTCCAGTAGAAGATCAAAGGGGCACTGAAAGAACACTATGAATCCCATAAAAGTTAAGAAGGGATTATGCATTGGGGGGGGGGGGGGGGGGGGGAAGGTATCTCCGCCGGTATCAGGCGTTCCGGGAAGCCTGTACCTCTCAAGTACCTCAGCCTATGGGGAAAGAGAGAAGGGACAAGCGGCCGGGAATTAGGATAAAAAGGAGGCTGCGCCCTCCAAAAATTTGAGAGACCCCAGGGGAATGCCCCATGATCTCTCCCTTTATTCGAATAAAGAAAAAGGACTCCTCTGTCTCCTTTTTGGACATAAACCTCTGGTGTTTGTGGATTAATTTTCCTGACAAGACTAACAGAAAAATAACATATCCCAATGTAATAGACACCAAAATTAAAACAAACAAACAAAACCCAAACAAAACAAACAAAAACCCCAAAACACAACACAGTGAGAATTTACAGCATGAACACAGGCATTAAGAAATTGAATTAAATTTTAAAAGACATACACACACTCCTCCTCCCAACTCACTGTATCAGCAGCCACTAGTACCTCTCAGTACTGGAAGCTAGCTTCCCAGGAAGCAGTGACAACTTGCACTTGGGACTCAGCTCACTTTCCAGATGTAAACAGACCAGCATGTCAAAGACAAATATTTCCACCAATTCCTGCCTCCCATACATCTAATGTTACCTAATTTCTACAACAAGTTCAAAACACAATAAAAATACCGCAAAATCTAGAAACCACAACCACTGCATGAATAGTTGATGGAAAAACCTTCACAACATTTATGCATTTATTTATAAATATCAACACACTGAGGAGAAACTGGGGGGGAATGGCATATGACCCCAAAAACATTCTTAAAAAGATATTTGCAGAGAGAGAGGAAACACTTCCATCAGCAAGGCTGTAGATGTTATAGGGAAAGGTGGGGGTGTCGCCCTGAAAACTCAGCTTCTGAGCTTGCTAACATAGTTTTCTAAAGACTTTCCCAGGACAGTAACTGTAAACATAGATATGTGTACATTCTTTCTGTTACACGTCTTGTGATGGACATCTCTCATGGCCAGTGCAGTGAGAAAGTGTTATCCTGACCATCCAATCCCTGGCTGTGGTCAGGAGCCTATAAATCCTGGGGGGAAAAATAAACTTTCTCTTCTCTTCACCACACCTCGACCTGTGTCCGTGTGATCTATTCATCTTCAGCGGTAACAGTGGGGGGAAAAAAAAGACCAACAAACTAAAAATGTTTTTCACTAAGAAATAAAACATACATTAACTCATATACAAATAATAAGAGCATGAAATAAGAAAAATAGATGTTGGTTGACAAACTTGAAAATAAAACCAAGCAAGACCACTCACAAAAGAGACAAAAAGGAAACCCTGAAATGCATCCCCAGTACAGCTACCCCAAAAGCCTCTGCCACCATGCTTTCATCACCCACTGAACCATAACAGCACAGTGTAGAAAACTGCCATGCTTGCTGTGTCAAAATGTATAGAATTGATGAGACTAGTTGAGCAAGAATGTGAGCTGAGCCACTTGCTTATCTTGCACCTAGCTTGAGCAAGGGCATGCTTATCTTAACAACTGAATGATGTCTGAGGCGAAGCAAAGACCTCAGCTTGATGTCTCAATGAAGCTAGAAAAACAACCACAGAAGCTTCACAGAAGAGCACCCATGCCTCTCTACCAGACATTTGCCTCATACTCCCTTATCCACACATAACAAGTCTTGTTAGAAGTTTATAAACTATGACCTAGTCTCACCGTCTCAAGATTATAAATCTGGTCCTTTGCAAACACTTGGTGGAGAAGAGAAACACCTCCTTAAGAAGAGACACTTCACTGATTGCTGGGCAGATTGACAGTTCTGACTCATTTTCCTTTTTCCCTTAGCAGGGATGCCTCTTTCAGTAAGAAATTGCATTTAGTAGATGACACCCGTGTGAAAGTAAGCTTAATTAAATGTGAAGTTAAGCTTAGTGAACTGTGAATTCTTAGCTTAATTAATCATTGGCTAGCCGTAGGATATTTAGCATTAACACAGCAAGAGCATTTATCAGCAGCAATTCTGAATCTATCTGTCGCCTCAAACTATATTAGACTTTGTGAAACTGTCTCAGTGAAAGTCCTTGAAGGCACTGTCAGGCAAAAGTCAAATCCATACTCTTAATGCAACACACAGGAGCCAGGTTTCCCCAACAATTCAACAGCAGCCCTCAGGAGAAAGTAAACAGAAAGCAAAACTGAAAATGTAAACAGAAATGCTGTATAGATTATGATGAAAGGAAGGCCACAGAACCATATAAAGTTGGCTGCCCAGAAGCAATCCAAGCATAGCATTTACCCTCACCCACCACCAAGCCTGACCAGGCTCCTGCCATGCAACACCCACAGCCCTGCCTGCAGCATGGTGCCCTGGTGTACCTACTCCTCCTGCTGGCTTTTGCCACAGCCCTTGCTTGCCACCACCTGCATCCCTGTGATGTCACCTTACCTTGGGACAGCTCCCAGCCCACCACAGCCCTGCCACCAGCAGCATGTGCCATTTGCCTTCGACATTCTCCTCCACATCAACCACCCACAACAAGCTGTCACCACTGCCTCCCACATCCTCCAGCACCTCTTGTACATCCTCAGCAGTTCCAGCACTCCCCAACACTGGGATACCCAGGCATGGCAGGACCTCCTCAACAACCTCCAGCATTACATCCACCACCTAGAGCAACGCATGCCAGCCAATGGCATGCTCTTTGAAGGCCAAGGGCCTCACAACCTGCTGTTCAGTATCAACAAATACTTCAGCCTCATTCAGGACTTCATCTGCACCCACAACAACAGCCCCTGCCTGGGACCATGTCCAACTCAAAGCTTACATCTGCTTTGAACATGTGGACACACTCATGTGGCAGGTGAAGAGTCCTGTCCAGCTCCTGTCCTCCACCAAGCACACCTGCATCAAATGCCCATCTCCAGCCAACATCAACAGCCACAGATTAAATGGAGGCAACAGCCTTCCTCACCCCAACACATCATTAGCAAACCAAAAGATACACCCCTGAAACACTACCACCCAACATGGCTCAAACCAACCAGCACAGACAGGCCAGAACAGCATTCCACATGAAGGAAACTGCTCACTCACCACCAGCATCAGCTGCTCCTTCACCCTCCAACCACCAACCCAAAAATATCTGCCCCAGGAACTGTGCTCTTCACACTGTCCACACTGGTTTCAGCTGGGATAGAGTTCAGTTTTTCTTAGTAGCTAGTACAGTGCTGCTTTAGATTCAGAATGAGAAAATTGTTGATAACACACTTGTTTTGGTTATTGCTAAGTGGTGCTTACCCTGAGTCAAGGACTTAGAGTCTCATGCTCTGCCAGTGCAGAGGTACACAACAATCTGTGAGGGAGCATGTCCAGGACAGCTGATCTGAACTGGCCAAAGAGATATTCCATACCATAGAATGTCATGTCCAGTATACAAATCATAGAATTGTTTGGGTAGGAAGGGACTTTAAAGATCATCTAGTTCCTACCCCCACCCCACCCCCCTGTGCCATGGGCAGGAACACCTTCCACTAGACCAGGTTGCTCAGAGCCCTATCCAGCCTGGTCTTGAACACTTTGAGGAATGGGGCAGCCACAACTTCTCTGGGCAATCTGTTTCAGTACCTCACCACCCTCACAGGGAAGAATTTCTTCCTATTATCCAATCTAAATGTACCCTCTTTCAGTTTAAAGCCATTACTCTTTTTCCTATCACTACCTGCCTTTGTACACAGACCCTCTCCAGTTCTCTTGTAGGCCCTCTAGGTACTGGAAGGCTGCTACAAGGTCTCCCCGGAGCCTTCTCTTCCCAGGGTGAACAGCCCAAACTCTCAGCCTGTGTTCATAGGAGAAATGCTCCAGCCCTCTGATTATCTTCAAGGCCTCCTCTGGACTTGTTCCATCGGGTCCATGTCCTTCCTATCTTGGGGGCTCCAAAGCTGATTACAGTACTCCACATGGGGGTCTCACAAGAGCAGAGTAGATAGGAAGAATCACCTCCCTTGACCTGCTGGTCATGCTTCTTTTCATGAAGCCTAGGGTACACTTGGCCTTTTGGGCTGCCAGCGCAAATTGCTGAGACATATTGAGCTTCTCATCCACCAACATCTTTGAAGTCCTTCTCCTCAGGGCTACACTCGATCCATTCTTTGCCCTGCCTATACTTGTACTTGGAATTGCCTTGATCCAGGTGCAGGATCTTGCACTTGGCCTTGTTGAACTCTGAGGTTTGCACAGACCCACCTCTAAAGTCTGTCAAGGTCACTCTGGATGGAATCCCTTCCCTGCAGCATGACAACTGCACTACACAGCATGGTGACATCAACAAACTTGCTGAGGGTGCACTCAATCCCACTGTCCATGTTACCAACAAAGATGTTAAACAGCACCAGTCCCAATACCAACCTCTGAGGAACACCACTCATCACTGGTCTCCACTTGGACATTGAGCCTTTGACTGCAAGTCTTGGAGTGCAACCATCCAGTCAAGTCTTTCTTTTATTGCCAACTGCAGTGGGTTGACCTTAGCTGGATGCCAGGTACCCACCAAAGCCTCTCTCTCACTCCCCTCCACAGCTGGACAGGGGAGAGAAAATATAACAAAGGTTTAATGAGTTAAGGACCAAGAGAGATCACACCCCAAATACCATCATGGGCAAGACAGACTTGAAATAGAGATATTATTAACCCATGGGGTCACAGCCTCCTCTCAGGTATCCACCTGCTTTGGTGTGGGTCTCTTCTGCAGGCTGCAGGTGCATGTCTGCATCTCCATGGATCTCCATGGGCTGCAGGGGGACAGCTGCTTCACCATGGTCTTCACCACAGGCTGTAGGACAATCTCAGCTCTGGCACCTTGGGCATCTCCTCCCCCTCCTTCTCCACTGACCTTGATGTCTGCAGAGTTGTTCCTCTCACATGTTCTCACCCTGCTCTTCTCTGGCTGCAATAACAACTGTGCAGTAACTTTTTCTTTCTTTTTAAATATGTTATCACAGAAGCGTTACCACCATTTCTGATTAGTCCAGCCTTGACCAGCAGCACATCTGTCTTTGAAGCTGCCAAAGATTGGCTCTGCCGAACATGGAGAAAGCTTCTGGCATCTTCTCACAGAAGTCACCCCAGCAGCTCCCCTGCTACCAAAGATTGGCCATGCAAACCCAATACAATGACATACCTATAGAAGCCTTTTATTTTGGTTACCCTTGATGTTCTTGGACAGATTTACTTCTACTAGTGCTTTAGATTTCCTAACCTAATTCCTGGCTGCTCAGTCTCTCTGTATTCGTCCTCCCAGGCTATGTGTCCCTGCTTCCACCCTCTGTAGGCTTCCCTTTTGTGTTTAAGTTTGTCCAGCAGCTCCTTCTTCATCCATGCAGGCCTCCTGGAATTTTTGCTTGATTCCCTCTTCATTAGGATGCATTGCTCCTGAGCTTAGAGGAGGTGATCCTTGAACATCTACCTGTTCTCTTGGACCTCCCTCCCAGTGCTTTATCCCATAAGACTCTACCAAGCAGATCTTCAGAGAGACCAAAGTCTGCTGTCCTGAAGTCCAGGGCAGTGAGCTTGTTGTGCATCCTCCTTGCTGCTGCTCTAAGGTTCTCAAACTCCACCATTTCATGGTCGCTGCAGCTCACACTGCCCTTGAGCTTCACATTCCCCACCAGCCCCTTCTTGTTGGCAAGAAGAGGGTCCAACATAGCACCTGTCCTTGTTGGCTCCTCTATCACTTGAAGAAGGAAGTTGCCATCAACATATTCCTGTAAACTCTTGGATTGCTTGTACCCTGCTGTGGTGTTGTCCTTCCAGCAGATAATGGGGTGAAGTCCCCATCCCCATGAGGACCAGGGCTTGTGAATGTGAGGCCGCTCCTATACTGAAGAGACAAAAGAAGTGGCCAAAGTGGGGGGAAGGGTGCAGCTAGCTACTCTCTTAGCTGGGGGGTTTTCTCTTGGGAAAGGCAGAGATACCTCGAGATTTTGGCTGGGGGGTGAGGGGCTGGGCTCAGCTTCTCTCTCTCTCTCTCTCTCTCTCTCTCTCGGTGGAGTTTAGTGCCAGATGGTTGTTGCCCAGAGGATTGGCTGCCACTGAGGAGCCTTTGTCTTCCCACTGCTCCTACTGTGAGTGAGTGTACTAGTTTGAAAGCAAACCAGTGGGAGACCCCAAGTCAGAAATACAATGTAATAGGAAAATTAAAATAAATGCAATAATACAAAAACACTGACAGAGTCAGAATACAACCTTACACCCTGTTGGTCAGTGTGTTGGTAGCAGTTTGATTAAATGGTGGTGTCCTGGTTTAGGGAAAATTTGGGAGAAAACCTCCAAATGGGGTCCCTCCAGAAAAGCAAATTCAAGCGGTCCCTCCCCCAACTGGTTCAGGAAAAAGACTTCCTTGGAGAAAAGTGGAAAAAACTGTTTATTTAACAGAAATTGAATAATATTAAACAATAAAACCTCTCACTGTTTGAAGAGATGGCAAATCCAGAAAAGTCCTTTTCATGGGGTGTAGCTCGGCTCACTCAGGTTCTTATCAGTCCCTCCGGCACTGGAAAGTGCTGAGGCCCAGGCCCCGGTGGGCCACAGGCATGAGCTCCCAGGGTTTTTCTGGGTTTTCAGTCCAGAGCAGGTTTGAACAGATCCAAGGAAAAAGGAAAAAAAACAGTCCAGGGAACTTCTCTGCCTCAGCTAGCTAAAAAGTAACTAAAAGCAAAGGAGAGCTCTGTCCCACTGCCTGTCCATGCTGCAGACAACATAGTCCGGAGCAGCATGCGGGGGAGTGAGTGCTCTTTCTGAACACAAACTGCGTGCTTCTTCTTCACCCCCTTTGCTCTTGGAACCAGTCTCAAAGGTGCAGAACTTATTATGTAAATAAACAGAACAGGTGATTGGGGATACAAGCATCATAAAGTCACCCCAGGACAAGTGGTTAAACTGGAACCTTATTAACACCTGACCTCACTGGAAAAGGACCCTCACCATCTACTTGGGTGCCCCAGGGGAAAACCCGGGACCCCGAGCCCCGAGCCCCTCCAAGGGAGCCTCTCCTGGCTGCTTGCGGGAGCCCAGATGCCGCTGCCCAGCTCCGCTGTCTTCTGGCACTACTTCGAGTTTTTTGCTACACTTTAACCCGATATCCCATGTCTGCCCGACCCCCTGCGGTTCCTGCTACAGCTACAGAGTTTCTGCTACATTTTGTTTGCCATCCCCAGCATCTGCTCGCCTCTGCCATTCCAGCCTGCTGCTCTGAGGTTCCTGCTAAAGCCAATCTTGCCACCTGGAGGGGCACTGGGACTGGCTGCCCCTGTGGGTTTGTAAAGTAAGCCCCTTTTCTCTCTCTTCTTGCTGGCTTGCCCACCATTACGGCTTGGAGAGAGGAGGCTGAGCTCAAGCCAAAACGCCCTCTGCAGCTGCGGGGGAATCATTACACCTGCCCTGCCTTGCCAGGAGCCAACAGCACCCCTGCCAGCTGTGACCATATACACCAAAGGGGAAAGCGCCTGACAGCAGAGAGAAGGCTGCTTGGTTTCTTTTTTTTATTTGTTGTTGCTGCCATTGTTGTTGTTGTTTGTTTGCCTTGGTATATATATTCTAATAAAGAACTGCTATTCCTTTCCCCATATTTTTGCCTGAAAGCCCTGTAATTTCAAAGTTATAATAATTTGGAGGGAAAGGGGTCATATTTTCCATTCCAAGGGAGGTTACCACCTTCCTTGGCAGACACCTGTCTTTCGAACCAAGACAGTCACCCTGGCAATTCCAGAAAGACACAAATCACTGCAATATGCTGGGGCCTGGCCCAGGCCTACCGAATCCTGCTCAACACCACTCAGTGCTCTCAGGGGGACAAGAAGGTCTCTGGATCTGACAACAAGACAACAGGCACTGCAACTACTCCAACCCCTGTGACAGGCCTTGCAGCCAAACCAGATAACCAACATGTGCCAGTATCAGTTGCCCCTATACAGAAGAAATGTACACAGAGGTCAGCTCATAAAAGAGCTTAGTAAAGGAGGACAAGGAGGAAGGGCAAAGAGGGTGAAGCAGCAGGACTGTCACAAGTGCCATTCACAGGAACAGGAGGAAGAGGAAGAACAAGTGATAATCACCATTCAATCTCTATCCTTAAATGAGCTGCAGGAGATATGAAAAGATTTCAGCTGTCATCCAGGTGAGTGTATTATTACTGCCTGGCTGTTCTGATGATGGGATAACAGCTAGCAGTTTGGAAATAGAAGGTAAGGAAGTCAAGCAGCTGGGATCACTTGCTAAGGAAGCAGGTATTGGCAAAGCAATGGGAAAAATGACACAAGCCCTCAGTCTGTAGAGGCGACTCCTGTAAGGTGTGATGAAAAGGTATCCCTAGAAGGAAGATATTCCATGTCACCCAGGCAACTAGACTGCAATTGAGAAAGGTATCTTACGCCTGATGGATTTAGCCATGTGAGAGATGATTTATTATGATCTGGACAATGCGTAATTACACAAAGATCCAGACAAAGTCCTATGACTACAACCCATGAAGTGGAAATGTGTACAGAGCACACCAACGATGCATGCCAACCTATTAACAACATTAAGAACTGGCTGGATGGCTGGGCCCAGAGAGTGGTGGTGAGGTGAACAGTGCTGCATTCAGCTGGCAGCCACTCACTAGTGGTGTCCCTCAGGGGTCTGTGCTGGGACCAGTTCTGTTCAATATTTTTATTGAAGACATGGATGAGGGTATTGAGTCTTTCATTAGTAAATTTGCAGGTGACACTAAGCTGGGAGCATGCGTCAATCTGTTAGAAGGTAGGAGGGCTCTGCAAAGAGACCTGGAACAGCTGGATGGATGGGCGGAATCTAATAACATGAAGTTTAATAAGTCCAAGTGCCGAGTCCTGCATTTTGGCCACAATAAACCCCTGCAACACTATAGGCTGGGGATGGTGTGGCTGGACAGTGCCCAGGCAGAAAGAGACATGGGAGTACTGGTCAACATCCGATTGAACATGAGCCAGCAGTGTACCCTGGTGGCCGAGAAGGCAAATGGCATCCTGGCCTGTATCAGGAATAGTGTAGCCAGCAGGACCAAGGAGGTCATTCTTCCCCTGTACTGGGCACTGGTGAGGCCACACCTTGAGTACTGTGTGCAGTTCTGGGTCCCTCAGTTTAGGAAGGATGTTGAGATGCTTGAGCGCATCCAGAGGAGGGCAACAAGGCTGGTGAGGGGCTTGGAACACAAGCCCTATGAGGAGCGACTGAGGGATCTGGGGTTGTTTAGCCTGGAGAAAAGGAGACTCAGAGGTGACCTTATCACTCTCTACAACTTCCTGAAAGGTGGTTGTAGTCAGGTGGGGGTTGAGTTCTTTCACCAGGCAGCAACTGACAGAATGAGAGGACACAGTCTCAAGTTGCACCAAGAGAAATACAGGTGGGATATTAAGATTTATTTTTTTTTTTTATGGAAAGTAATAAAGTACTGGAATTGTCTGCTTGGGGAGGTGGTGGACTCACCATCCCTGGATGTGTTTAAAAAAAGACTGGATGTGGCACTCAGTGCAATGGTCTAGTTGTGGTGTTAGGGCATGGGTTGGACTCGATGATCTTGGAGGTCTCTTCAAACCTAGTCATTCTGTTGAATTCTGTTGTTGAATTAATCTGGAAAGACAATACGCTATTAACAGTGGATGAAGTGGTTCACCATCTCCAGGAATATGAAGAGAGTATTTCTTCCTCCCTCATCTCAGCTGTGAAGAAACTGTACGATAAACTTACCCAGGAGTTCCAGCATTCAAGAGGGATATCACAGAATGGATAAGGTTGGAAGGAACCACCACTGGTGTTATCTGGTCCAGCCTCCCTACTCAAGCAGGATCATCCCAGAGCACATGGCACAGGATTGTGTCCAGATGGTTCTTGAATATCTCTAGTGAGGAAGACTCCACAACCTCTCAGGGCAATCTGTTCCTGTGTACAGTCACATGCACAGTAAAAAAATTCTTCCTCATATTCAGGTGGAAGTTCCTGTGCATCAGTTTATGCCCATTGTCTCTTGTCCCATTGCTTGGCACCACCAAGAAGAGCCTGGCTCCATCTTCTTGAAACCTCCTTTCAGATACTTATAGACACTGATGAGGTCTCCTCTCAGTTGTCTCTTCTCAAGGCTGAACAGGCCCAACTCCCTCAGCCTTTCCTCATAAGAGATGCTCCAGTCCCTTAATCATCTTTGTAGCATTCTGCTGGACTCAGTCCAGGAGCTCCATGTCTCTCTTGTACTGAAGAGCCCAGAACTGGACACAGAACTCAAGATGTGCCTCACCAGGGTTGAGTAGAGGGGCAGGATCATCTCCTTTGACCTGTCAAAGCTCTTCCTAATGTACCCCAGGATCCCATTGATCTTCTTGGCCACAAGGGCACACTGCTGGCTCATGGACACCTAGGCCCTTCTCCACAAAGCTGCTTTCTAATAGGTCAACCCCCACCCTGTGCTGGTGCACAGGGTTATTCCTCCTCAGGTGCAGGACCCTGCACTTGCCTTTGTTGAATATCAGATGGTTCCTCTCTGCCCATCTCTCCAACCTGTCAAGGTTCTTCTGAAGGGCAGCACAGCACTCTGGAATATCAGCCACTCCTCCCAGCTTTGTGTTCTCAGCAAACTTGTTGAGGAGGCAGCTGCCCCTTCAGCTAAGTCATTGATGAATAAGTTAAACAATACTGGGCCCAGTAGTGAAGCCTGGGGGACACCACTAGTGACAGGCCTCCAACTAGCCCCTGTGCCACTGATCACGACCCTCTGGGATCTGACATTCAGCCAGTTCTCAACCCACCTTACTGTCCACACATCCACTCCACACTTCCAGAGATTGCCTATGAAGATGTTGTGAGAAACAGTGTCAAAAGCCTTGCTGAAGTCCAGGTATACAATATCCATGGCTCTTCCCTCATCCATCCAGGTAGCTGTTTCATTGTAGAAGGCAATCAGGCTAGTCAAGCATGACTTCCCTTTAGTGAATCCATGCTGACTGCTCCTGATCACTTTCTTGTCCTCCATATGGGTAGAGATGGCCTCCAGATTGGGAGCTTCATCACCTTTCCAGGGACTGAGGTGAGGCTGACTGGCTGGTAGCTCCCTGGGTCTTCCTTCTTGCCCTTTCTGAAGATCGGGGTGACATTTGCTTTCTTCCAGTCCTCAGGCACCTCTCCTGATCTCCACGACCTTTCAAAGATGATTGTACTGGCCTTGCTATGGTGTCCACCAGCTCTCTCAGCACTCCTGGATGCATCCCATCAGGGCCCATGGACTTGTGGATGTCAAGTTTGCCTAGGTGTTTTCTGACCCAATCCTCCTTGACAAAATGAATGTCTTCCTCCCACCATTCCTTTACCCTGCTCTCCTGGGTCAGAGATTCCTGAGGGCTAGTCTTGTCAGTGCAGACTGATACAAAGGCAGCGTTCAGTAACTCTGCTGTCTCAGCATCCTCTGTCACCGGGGTACCCCCTGGATTTAGTAATGGGCCCACATTATCCTTAGTTTTCCTTTTGTTATTGTTGTATTTGACGGAGCCCTTATTGTTGTCCTTAACATCCTTGGCCAGATTTAATTCCAGATAGGCCATGGCCTTCCTCATCTCATTTCTAATTACTCTGACAGCCTCTCTATATTCATTCCAAGTTGCCTGACCCTGCTTCCATCTCCTGTGTGTTTCCTGCTTATGCTTGAGTAGTGACAGTTCTTTATTCATCCATGCAGGTCTCTTTCTCCCTTTGCCTGACTTCTTGCCTATTGTGATGCATCATTCTGGAGGTTGGAAGAAGTGATGCTTGAATATTGAACAGCGCTCTTGGATTCGTCTTTCCTGCAGGGCCCATTCCCATGGGATTCTTCAAAGAAGCTCCTTGAGGAGGCCTAAGTCAGCTCTCCTGAAGTCCATGGTTGTGATCTTACGTGCTGCCCTTCTTCCTCCTTGCCCAATGCTGAACTTCACAATCTCATGGTCAATGCAGCCAATGCCTTTCTTTTTTATTAGTATAGGGTTAAGCATCTTGTTGGTTTCTCCACCCCTTCTGTCAGAAAGTTGTCATCAATGCTTTCCAAGATCCTCCTAGACTGTTTGTGCTTCTCCCTCTTTGGGCCCATATCTCAGTGTATTGTGTCTAACTGAGATAGAGTTCATTTTTTCATAGCAGCCCTCCCAGTGTTGTGCTTTGCATTGGTAGCTGGAAGGGTGTTGAGAACACACCAGCGTTCTGGCTACTGCTGAGTTGCACTGTCCTTCTAACATTCCATCCCCCATTAAGGGGGCTGGGAGTGGGCAAGCTCCTGGGAGGGAACACAACCAGGCCAGATGACCCAAATTAACCAAAGAGATATTCCATACCATATGACATTAGCTCAGATATAAAAGCTAAGGGAGAGAGAAGGAATGGGGGGGCATTCATTTTTCTACGTTTGCTTTCTGGAGCAACCATTATGCATGCTGAAGCCCTGTTTCCCGGGAAGTGTCTGAACATGGCTCAATGATAGGAAGTAGAGATTAACTTTTTCCTTTGCTTATGCCCATGCAAACTTTTGCTTTTTTTCTTTTGCGTTAGTAAACTGCCTTATCTCTACGTACAAGTTGTTTTCCATCTTATTCTCTTCTGTCCCACTGGGGAGTGATAGAGCGGCTTAATGGGCACCTAACACCCAGTCAAGGTCAAACCACTACATTCAGGAACTGAGAGCAGGTGTCCTTTCATTCTTGAGAGAGTATACAGAAGGTACCCACCATGGGATACCCTGTGCTTTTACTTGTGGGGCCACAGAGAAGGCATGAGGAAGTGGGTTGAAAAACCTACTTTGACCCTAAGGGCACAGGTGCAGGAATTGCAGGGAAAAACAATCACAACCCAATCTTGAGTTCATCCAGGAAAGTTGCTGCTCCAGTGGACAGATTCCCAGGCAGAATGAAAGGGCTGATCTCACTACTGATTCTATGGAACAAAGTTCTAATCCATTTCTACAAGAACTAAATGGAGAATCCTGTAATCACTATTAGAGAGGCCCTGCCTCTAGCCAGGTGGAAGAGAGGGACAACTGGATTTACTGGATTGTGTGGATCCAATGGCCTGGAACATCAGACCCACAAGAGTATAAGCTTCTAGTAGATACCAGTGCAGTGTACCTTAATGTCATCAAGCTATGGTAAGTTGAATATGAGTCAACAGTATGCCCTGGCAGGCAGGAGGGCAAACTGTGTCCTAGGGGGTATCAGGTAAGGCATTGCCAGCCAGCCAGTCAAAGGAGGTGATTGTCTCACTTCATTCTGCACTGGTGTGGCCTCATCTTGAGTACTTGTCCTGGGGTGACTTTATGATACTGGTATCCCCAATCGTCTGGTTTATGTTATATATTAAGTTCTGCACCTTTAAGACTGGCTTTGAGAGCAAGAGAGGGGGAAGAAGAAGCACGCAGTTTGTGTTAAAGAAAAACATCACTCCCACACATCTCGCTCCTGGACTGTGTTGTCTGCAGCACGGACAGACAGCGGGACAGAGCTTCTCTCTGGTTTTTAGTTAGCTTTAGCTAGCTGAGGCAGAGGAGTTCCCTGGACCTTTGTTTTTTTTCCTTTTTTCTTGGATCTGTGCAAACCTGCTCTGGACTGAACACCCAGCCAAACCCCGGGAGCTCACGCCTGTGGCCCACCGGGGCCTGGGCCTCGGCACTTTCCAGCGCCAGAGGGACTGATAAGAACCTGAGCGAGCCGAGCTACACCACATGAAAAGGACTTTTATTCCTAGATTTGCCATCCCATCGAACAGCAAGAGATTTTATTATTTAATATTATTCAATTTTCTGTTAAATAAACAGCTTTTTCCACTTCTCTCCAAAGAATTTTTTTCCCTTTCCCGGACCAGTTGGTGGAGAGGAGGCATTTCCCTGGGGAAATCCCCATTTGGAGTTTTCCTCCCTAATTTGCCCTAAACTAGGACAGTACTGTATGCATTTTTGGGCACCACAGTATAAGAAAGATATAAAGCTATTATAGAGCATCCAAAGGAAGGCTGTGAAGATAGTGAAGGACCTTGAGAGGAAGTTGTATGAGGAGTGGCTGAGGTCACTTGGTCTGTTCAGCCTGGAGAAGACTGACGGGAAACCACATTATACAGCTTCCTCACAAGGGGAAGGCACTGATCTCTCCTCTCTGGTGACCAGTGACAGACCTGAGGGAATGGCATGAAGCCCTGTCAGGGGAGGTTTAGATTGAATATTAGGAAAAGATTCATCACCCAGAGGGTGATTTGTTGGGCTAACAGGTGTTGGTGTAAGGAAAGAGTTAAACAGAGAGCAACAGCAGCACTGGCAGCAGCAGCAGTGTATCTCTGGACAGCGTGTACCTGAGACAACTGGACGAACGAGTGTCTACTTCAACATAAAACTGTACACTCTTCATGCTCCTTTACCATGGCTTTTGGGAGAACAATGGAAAATGTCAAGAGGACAGATTTATTGTAGAACTGTGATTACGTCTGTAAGCTGTAACAAAAAAAAAAGCTCTTAGAAGATATATATCTGATGCCTCCAAATAAGTCTCAGATTGACTCTCTCTGCTAGTGGGTCTCATCCCTTCATGTATCACAGTGGTTGGGCACTGGAACAGGCTCCCCAGGAAAGTGATCACAGCACCAAGCCTTCCAGAGTTCAAGAAACATTTGGACAATGCTCTCAGGCACATGGTGTGACTCTTGGGGGTGTCCTGTGCAGGGCCAAGAGTTTGAGTTTGATGATCCTTGTGGGTCCCTTCCAACTTGGGGTATTCTATGATTCCATAAAGGGGAAGAATCCATTTGTATTTCTGGAGTGAAAAGAGGATCCCAAGAGCTGACTATTAGAGGCTGAAATCAGCCTGACTGGGAATGAATGGCAAAAGTACCCCACTGTGACTGGCCCAGAGGCTCTGTGCATACTTGGCATAGACTATCTCAGGAGAGGGTATTTCAAGGACCCAGAAGGGTATTGGTTTGCTTTCGGTATAGCTGCCCTAGAGACAAAGGAAAGTTATCAGCTGCCTACCTCATCCAGTCTCTCAGAGGACTCTTTAGTTGTGGGGTTGCTGAAGGTTGAAGAACAGCATGTGCCATGAGTGCACCAGCAGCAATATCACACCAACTGAGACTCCCTGATTCCCATCCATAAACTGATTCACCAACTGGAGAGCCAAGGAATGATCAGTAGGAGCCACTCACCTTTTAATAGCTCCATATGGCCAGTGTGAAAGTCTAATGCAGAATGGAGACTAACAGTGGATTATCGTGGCCTGAATGAAGTCACACCACTGAGTGCTGCTGTTCTAGACATGTTGGAGCAATATGAGCTGGAGTCAAAGGCAGCCAAGTGCTGCCACAACTGATATCACTAATGTGTTTTTCTCAATCCCTCTGGCAGCAGAGTGCAGGTCACAGTTTGCTCTCACTTGGAGGGGCATCCAGTACACTTGGAATCGACTGCCCCAGGGGTGGACACACAGCCCTACCATGTGCCATGGACTGATCCAGACTGCACTGGAACAGGATGAAGCTCAGGAACACCTGTAATACACTGATAATATCATTGTGTGGGGCAATACAGCAAAGTAAGGTCAAGGGACCTGCCCAAGAGATACAGGTTTTAGGAATAAAATGGCAAGATGGACATTGCCAGATACCAGTGGATGTGATCAACAAAACAGCAATGTCTCCACCAACTCACAAGAAACATTCCAAAATATAATAAGCTCTCTCTATCAAGTGACCCAGAAGAAGAATGTTCTTAAATGGGGCCCTGAGCAATGAAAAGCCTTTGAACAAATCAAAGAAGATACAGTTCATACTGTAGCCCCTCAGGCCAGTCAGGACAGGGCAAGATGTAAAAAATGTGGTCTACACTTCAGCTGGGGAGAATGATCCTTCCTGGAGCCTCTGGCAGAAAGCATCAGGGGAGACTCAGGGTTGACCCCTGGGGTTTTGGAGTTGGGGATCTGAAGCCCACTATACTCCAACTGAAAAGGAGATAGTGGCAGCTTATCAAGGGGTCTGAGCCACTTCGGAAGTGATTGGCACTGAAGCACAGTTCCTCCTGGCACCCTGACTGGCAGTGCTGGGCTGGATGTTCAGAGGGGTTCTCCTCTGCACATCATCCAACTGATGCTACATGGAGTAAGTGGGTCACACTGATCATACAACAAGCTCCAATAGGGAACCCCAGTCATCCAGGAATCTTGGAAGTGATCATAAACTAGCCAGAAGGCAAAAGTTTCAGAATGTCACCAGAGGAGGAGGTGACGTGCTGAAGAGGACCCACTATATAATAAATTACAAGAAAGTGAGAAGCAATATGCCTTCTTTATTGATGGATCCTGCCATCAGTTTGCAGAGGTGAAAGCCATCCAGTTGGCCTTAGACATTGCTGAACAAAAGAAACGGCCAATACTTTCTCTCTATACTCATTCATGGATGGTGGCAAATGCCCTGTAGGGGTGGTTGCAGCAATGTAAGCAGAAAAACTGGCAGCACAGGGGCAAACCCATCTGGGCTTCTGCATTATGGAAAGATATTGCTGCCCAGGTGGAGAACCTGGTTGTGAAGGTACATCACGTAGATGCTCATGTACCCAAGAGTCGGGCCACTGAAGAACATCGGATCACCCAGCAGGTGTATCAGGCTGCTGGGATTGAAGTGGCTCAGGTGGATCTGGATTGGCAACATAAGAGTGAATTATTTCTAGCTCATTGGGCCCATGACAACTCAGGCTATCAAGGAAAAGAGACAACAAGAGAGAGAGATGGACCTGACCATGGACACTATCACACAGGTTATCCAGGTATATGAAACATGCTGCAATTAAGCAGGCCAAGCAATTAAAGCCTCTTTGCTATGGAGGATGATGGATGAAACATAAATATGGGGTAGCCTGGCAGATTGACTTTATCATACTCCCACAAACCCACCAAGGCAAGAGCCATGTGCTTCTGATAGTAGAAGCAAACACAAGATGGCTGGAAACATACCCTGTGCCCCATGGCACTGCTCAGAACACTGTCCTGGGCCTTGGAAAGCACATCTAATGGTGACACGTTACTCCAGAAAGAATTGAATCAGACAATGGAACTCATTTCCAAAATAACCTCATAGATACCTGGGCCAAAGAACATGCCATTGAGTGGGTGTATCACATTCCCTATCACGCACCAGCCTCTGGAAAGATTGAACAATGTAATGGACTGTTAAAGACTACACTGAGAGCAATGGGTGGTGGGACTTTCAAACATTAGGATACACATTTAGCAAAAACCAACCTGGTTAGTCAACACCAGAGGATTTGCCAATTGGGCTGGCCCTGCCCAATCAAAACTTTTACATATTGTAGAAGGGGATGAAGTTTCTGTAGCTCACATTAAAAATAAGATGAGGAAAAGTCTGGCTTATCCCTACCTCAGGCAAAGGCAAACCCATCCATAGGATTGCTTTCACTCAAGGACCTGGGTGCACTTGGTGGGTAATGTGGGTGGATGTCTGTGTGCGCCTCAGGGGGATTTGATTTGGGGTGAGAATTACCAATGAATTAAAGTGTATGGTGTTAATAACTATATAACACTATTATCACCTCTGTAGCAGCTATATGCATCATCACACTGGGCACCTTGTGACATCCATCTTTGCCACATCCATTCTGGAAATATGAACCTGACTTCCCTCTGATTGGCACATTAATGAAGAATGAAGTGTCATAAACCAAAACAAGTGCAGCAGTGATAGAATCAGAACTGTCTTCAACATGCAACAATCCAACACCATCCACCATCTTTCCTGCCTGAAAGACTGTTAGGACAGATGGACCCCAAAGTCATGGACTAAATTAACTCAATAGACTTTTATAGGGATGTTCCATAGACTAAGGGAATGATATCTGTCTGTATATCTATCAAAAAATAGGAAAGGTGATGGGATATTGGGAAGTGTAGGGACCTGGCATGATGCAAATTGTATGGAATAAGGGGTGGATACTGTCCTGGTTCCATCTGGGATACAGTTATTTTTTTCTTAGTAGCTGGTACAGTGCTGTGCTTTGGATTTAATATAAGAATAGTGTTGATAACACACTGATGCTTTGTTTGGTTGTTGCTAAGTGGTGCTTATCCTGAGTCAAGGGCTTTTTAGTGTCCCATGCTCTGCCAGTGAGAGGGTTGTTATAAATACATATTCTAATATTGGCTTTTCACAAGTATTAAGATGAATGCTATATGTATAATGTTAAAATGACTTTGTTGTAATAGTCGATATAGTATGTTAGAACTGTCTGCTTAGTTAGGATAACATTCAATGAACCCTGCTGATGGGGACCCTGCTGATTATCAACACTCACCGTCTGTGGAAAGAAGGAGCCAAGGCCCAAATTAAAAGGTGATAAGAAGAGAATTAAAGCCACAAGCCAAGAAACACGCATGCTCTAAAAAGGTGGACCCAAGGAGTGGCCATGCTAAAAAGTTCCTGGAAAATGTAAACTAGTTAATAGAAAAGTTTGAATATGCATAAAGCCTATGAATATGCATCAGGTTGATGCAATAGAAATGGTATACAAAGGGTGTTTCCAATACACCAGATGTGCTCTTGGCAGAGTGCCAAGCATTCGTCCATTTTAACCCTTTGCTTTATTGTCTTTGTCTCCTATTGTCTTTTTTTATTAAACTTTTTAAAACTTACTAGGAAAGTGAACGTCGCTTTTCACAAAGTGCACAAAAAGCTGTGAGGGATCATGGCCAGGACAGGTGATCCAAACTGTCCAAAGGATTATTTCATACCACAGAACATAATGCCCAGTATATAAACTGGGGAGTTACCACAGTCCAGTGGAATTTTGTCTGGTGTGCTAATTCCAAACCTCCATTTAGGCCTGGAATTAACGCCTTCCTGTTTGCCATCTGTGCCTGTTGTGGTGGCTTATTTTATGGGAACTTCCGTCTTTGAAAGTATTTTGAGACAAGTAAACAGCATTAAGTCCTGACAGTGCTCAAGTGCTTAGACCCAGAGCTACCTCCTCAAATGACATCTGGAGTTGGAGAGCTCCTGAGATTCATAAGAAATACATAATTTTACAAATCATCCAAAATGTAAAAAAATTATGCATTGACACAAAAACAAAGATGAGAAATATACCAAAACTAAAAAAAAAATCACAACCAATGCTGGCATATTACATAAGGAAAAGAGACTTGGGCAGGAAGGGAAATTCAGTAGAACACAATAGGCATCTGTCATGGGGTGAGTTTGTGATGCTTGTATCCCACATCACCTTGTTTATGTTACATATTAAGTTCTGCACCTTTAAGACTGGTTCTGAGAGAAGTGGGGGAAAGAAGCGTGCAGTTTGTTTGCAGAAACAGCACTCACTCCCCCACATCCTTCTCCTGGACTATGTTGTCTGCAGCATGAACAGGCAGCGGGACAAAGCTCTCCTTTGCTCTTAGTTTTTTAGCTAGCTGAGGCAGGGAAGTTCCCCACACTGTTTTTTTGTGGATGCTAAATGCAAGAAGCAAGCAGGGAGCACAGAGCCTGTGTGAAATTAAGTCACACAAGGTTCTCACTCTGGCCTGAGAAAGCATAAGGAGGAATCTAAACAGTCCTTGGAGAAGGACAACAACCTTCTGCAGATGTTATTTAGGATCCTTGTTGTTTACTTGTAAGAAACAGTCAAGGGGTGGTGTTCCAATTGACCAATGATGGTGATGTGTAAGTTTGATGACCAATGAGAGTTTTACCTCTCAGACTTTCTCGGACCTGTCTATAAATGAGGATCAAGGATAATAAACTTGGCTCTCTTGCACAACCCACAAGAAAGTCTGTGTCGTACTGCCTTGCCGTTCCTAATATAGTGTGACATCTGGTGGACCCCAACGACATGATTTGCAGCCGAGACTGAATACGTGCCACCCACTTTTTCCTCCAAAGAGAGCTAAGCAAAAAAATCTCCCGTGCTCTCCTGGAGAGAGTTGGTCTTTCCGACCACGGGATAGAGGGACCTGCCGGTGAGTGGGCCTGGAACGGCAATCTCAACGAAGCTAGAGCTTAAATTCCCGGGATAAGCCACTGTGTTTGCATAATTGCATTTGCGGGCCGTTGAGATAAAAGGTTTCCTGCAAAAGGAAACCAAAGTTCCGCAGAGGAACAACTCGTTCTCTCTCTGAATTGGACATAAGCAGCGCTTGAGACTCCCTGTATCAGGAGGCTTTAAAGCGTTACAGCTGTGGCCAAGCATGGTAATGCGAGAGCGGCAGCAGCAGCAGGGGCAGGGGCAGCAGCAGGGGCAGCAGCAGCCAGCCCGGCTTCCCTGTCTGGCATGTACCGCACTCCCTCTGCCAGCCCGTCCGGACTTCTGAAAACACAGACTAGCTCCGGTGATACAGCTTTGGATGGAACACCGTGGTCCTGAAGTTGAGAAGAAGTCGGACAAAAGACGCTGTAACAAAGGGTTTTCCCCATGGTCCTGCCCCGTAGGTTTTGGGGCGAGAAAGTTTGCTTTCTGAGTGTTTTATGCCTTTAACTTTTCCTATGTTTGTTTTAAGGATTCCCCGTGTGCTCTCCCTGCGGCGCCGCAGGCGGAGCCCCCCCCTTCCCCCCCGCTCCGGTGTTGGGGGGGCCGAAGCGGTGGCCGGGCGGGGGCTTGGAAGAGCAGCTCGGATTTCTCAGTCCGGGTTCCCCCTCCTTCCCGCCGCGCGGCGCGGCAGCCGCTGCTGTGCTGTTAGCACACAGGGGATGGGCGCAGCTCCCCCGCTCCCACGGAGCGGCTCCGCCAAGGGAATGGCAGTTTGTCTTCGCCCCCCCTTCCCCTGGGGGTGACGAACGAAAGGATACTGATATATTGATTACAGAATGTGAATCTACTGACATGATATTGTCGATAAGCTACAGTTCTAGAGGTTCATTTGGTTTTTACACCAAGATTTTTAAGAATTTTGTTTTAAAATTGTATCATGTAAGAGATTCTTTTCCAGTTAGGGTGGGCACTGGCCACGCCTTAGCTCTTTCTCGACAAGAATTACCAATACACCCAGATATTTCTGCAGCAAAATTACATACACGAGTTTTTTGACTCAACAATTTAACCTGTACATATAACAGCTGAATCGATCTTTGGAGTGAACCTGAAACCCTTGCCATTGAAGGGTGTTCAGGTCTTCACTAAACAGAAACACTTTAGCTGTTTGCAGTTTGTGAGCTGATTAAAAAAAAAATAAAAATATGAATTTGAGTAAGGTATATTTGTATTAGAAATTTGAAAAATAAATTATCAAATCTAAAATTTGATTGACTAATAACAGCAAAGTTTAATTAATTTATTAACTTAGGAGAAGATATGCCTGTTTTATTATCAGCAGGTTCAAACAGTCACATCAAACACCCATCACCTTTGAGGAGTGAAAAAGAACACGTGTTTCAAGATTGAAGAAGACATCTAGTGATACTAAAGATCAACGTCTTCAGCTGATAAACTTTTCCCTGAGTTTAATTTATTTGGACTCTAAGCCAAAAACTATTAATTTTCCAAAAAGATGTAATTGTACCTCATGTAATATCTCACATGCTTTTGGTTTGTTTGTAGTTACCAAGGGCTGTGGTTTTACTTTGTGGTAATTGGGATCATGTAAATCTTTAGGAATCAAGTTCATCAACCAAATTCCTCCAGTGATATTAATGTTTTCAATTCAAATTATCATCCTACAGGTATCATTGGCAAAACTGAACAACCAATGGTCCAATCCTGCACAAAGCCCATACAGCTCACTCTGGTATTTTCACCACAGTTTCTGCAAAGGTAAAAAAGTGTAAGTGCAAATACACAGATTTCCAAAAGCTCAGAAAGGGCTTTGGAGATTCAAAGTCTAAATATTTGGCCTGTACAGTTTTGCAGACTTTATCGGAGTAGACCTTCTGCTCCTTGAGGAAGTAGATCATCTCATCAGCTATCACATGCCTTTGCAACCATAAAAAAAAACAAACAAAAAACCCCCCAAAAAAACCAAAAAGAAAAAAACAAACAAAAAAGCAGCACCTATGCTGTCTGAATTAATTGCTCATTTGAAACAATTTGAAAATTGTGAAAAACAGGAAAAGCTATTGATACCTGCAAGGATGACTCTGTCAAGTAATAAAAGGTCACAAACCAAGTTTGGTCCAGTTAAGTACCTCTGAATTTGGTCATTGAATCTGCTTATATAGCAGACATAACCAAATGTTTGGATTATTCACTTCTGAAAGAGGTCAGTGGTGCAACCTTGTTTCATTATTGAAAATTTTCCCTGCACATTCAGAGTCACTCCAATTTACCAAGTTTAACTGACTCCTTGCAAGAATGAACAAGACTTAATGGTAATGCATATAGCATGTGCCAGAGAATCTCCCTGACCATTCTAAGTCAGTGTCCAATCAAAGTCTCGTCTGGTAATCGACAAGTTACTAAAGGGACCTCTGATGCTGTGTTTATTCTCTTTCCTGCAAGGGCCCAGCAGGAGATTACAAATGCTGCCTTTCTGCCCTAAAAGAAAAAAGGGGAACTGTGAATGCTAAATGCAAGCAGCAAGCAGGGAGCACAGAGCCTGTGTGAAACTGTCACACAAGGTTCTCACTCTGGCCTGGGAAAGCATAAGGAGGAATCCAAACAGTCCTTGGAGAAGTGTTGTAATGCATTTAGAAAAATGGTATAACCCAAGATGTACCTCTGAAATGTAGAGTGTTAGCTTCTTCCCCTTATCTCTTCCTCCCCAGTTTTCCTTATTGGCTGTGTGAATGTAACCCTTTCCCTTCCCCCTGCCTTCAAAAAGACGCGTTATCAATTTTCTTCCTCTTTCTCTCTTTCCCCACACGATCCCTGGAATAAAGCTGCAACACCATCTCAGCAAGGGAGAGAGCCTCGGTTTAGTTCCTCTGTTCCATGCTATAATATCTTCCATGCCTCCCTGGCTACCACAGCATGGACAGGGGCAATAGAGGGGCAGGGAACATATAGAAAATATAGCAGAGAAGAACAACCACCTTCTGCAGATGTTTAGGATCCTTGTTGTTTACTTCTAAAAAACAGTCAAGGGATGGTGTTCCAATTCACCAAGGATGGTGATGTGTAAGTTTGATGACCAATGAGAATTTTACCTCATGGACTTTCTCGGACCTGTCTATAAATGAGGATCAAGGATAATAAACTTGTCTCTCTTGTACAACCCACAAGAGAGTCTGTCATACTGCCTCGTCATTCCTAATATAGTGCGACATTTTTTTCCTTTTTTCTTGTATCTGTTCAAACCTGCTCTGGACTGAAAACCCAGAAAAACCCCAGGAGCTTACGCCTGTAGTCCTTCAAGTCCTGGACCTCGGCACTTTCCAGCGCCGGAGGGACTGATAAGAACCTGAGCAAGCCAAGCTACACCCCATGACAAGGACTTTGATGGAAGCGTCATCTCTTTGAACAGCAAGAGGTTTCATTGTTTAATATTATTCAATTTCTGTTATATAAACAGGTTTTTTCCACTTTTCTCCAAAGAAATCTTTTCCCAAACTACTTGGGGGAGGGGCCACTTAAATTTGCTTTCTGGAGGGACCCCATTCAGAGGTTTTCTCCCAAATTTTCCCTAAACCATGAGAAATACATTAATTGGCACCCAATGCATGGCTCGAGAAAGTGGAAAAGAATCTGTACTGATTGCATTTTGGTTGTACTTATTTTGTATTGGGATAAAGCAGTCAGTAGCCATGTTGTTTGAATTCATGGCTCTTGGGGTGGAGGCCTTTATGTGGTTCTGGTCCCTAGGTTTTTTTGAAGTTTAAATATCTTTTTGGTCACTAGGTTTATTTTCTTATCCAGAGATAGCTCCAGTATTGTCCCTAACATGTAGCTTTTACAGTAGAGGACCACAGATTAAAATAGCTGTTGTGCTGGGCTCGCTGATAATGATTTATAGGAAGTTTATAGAGGTACTGGAGTGTTTGAGTTTTTCGGTTAACACACTAAATAATGTGGTGGGTTTTAGTGCTAGCTAAAATCACCAGGGTACTTACTTACAGGGTACTTCCTTATTCTTTGTTATGAGATACGGATTAGGAGAAGGGTAAAACAGGTTTAAAACTTAAAAGGAATAAAGAAACTTTATTAATAGGATTACAAGAATAAAAAAACAGAATAAAACTTCTAGAAATGTTTCCTCCCCCTACCTTTTTTTTTTTTTTCTCAACTGACAACGTAGAGACAAAACTTGGGATGTTAAAACAGTACTAACTATACAATACAATTTTGACAGTCCTTGTAGGGAGAGGAAGGTTGTTTTGTCATGCCATGGAGACTTCTCCACAAGAAACAGTTTTTTGATGGTTTTTTCATTTTTACAAATAGCAGCTGCCTGAGTACAAATTTTGCTATCGTGCCCCCCTCCCATTTTCACAGCCCTCTTAGAGGTGTGTTTATGGGTCATGAACTTAAGGGGTATTATTTTAAGGATGAGTTATTTAAAGGTAAAGGTATTTTCTATCTGTTTTTGTGATCATCTCTGGGAACAGAGATTTTTTTCTTCTCTCCCTGGGGGCAAAGGGTTTTTATCAGCTCTCATCTCTCTCTATGTTTAAACGTTATATGGGATTACAGTTATTTTATTTATTTAGCTTTATTAATGGATACTTTTGTTCAGATTTACAGTTTGAATATTTATTTCCCCTAATACTCTTTCATAAATTAAAGATTTATTGTTTATCTCTATGGCTTTATCAAAAGAATATTTCGGCCCCATTTGCCATTTTTTCATTTTTTTTTAATTTGAAGTTTGGCATTTTTTAAATTGACTTTGATGTTTTATGTTGCTTTTTAAGTGTCGATTACTCTTTTCTCTCCCTGGGGGAAAAACCAGGTCTGCAGGTCTCATCTGTGAAGTGAAAGAGTTAAATTTCTTGTTCAGTTTTGTGGGTGGTCACGTGATCTCTGCTGGGGCAGCGGCTGGATGGCTTCCCCTCCCCCTGCCCAGCAGTTTTTGGTAAAACTCAGTGGCTGCAGAATTTCAGCCAAACTGGGGCCAGCCTGGCCCAACAGCACTGCTGGAAAGGGCTCAGCGGACTCTGCGCAAGGGCTCAGCCTCCCTGGGAAAGGGCTTTGGCCACCCTGCCGGAACATGACCCAGAGGGCTTCCCAGGAGGGGCCAGCACCGCAGCAGAGCTCGGCCCAGCCTGGGGGCGTTACCCCGCAATCCCCATCCCCCATCCAAGAGCTGCTGGAATCCAGCCCAGCCCCCTCCAGGCTGCACAGGCCACAGGGGAGAGGGGCCAGCCCCTCCAGAGCTCTTCTACCTTTCAAAGCTGGAAACAAAGAGAGAGAAGTTCCCGAGCTTGGGTTTTTAAAATGTGGTATTCACATAGGTAGACTTATTTTTCTGTGGTGCAAAATGCTGTCAGTTCTCAGAACTGGCTAGCTATTGGCCTATCTCAAGCACAGAAGAAACTCCCAGCAGCTTTTTTCAAAGAAATCACTTCAGTGGGTGGTTTTTATTGCTTTTCTTAAATGTTAAACTACTACACTGAGTTTGTGCCAGGTATATTCGGTTTATGGTTTCTTCGTTCTACCGTGCGTCCCAGTCCCAGTAGCATGTTTCAGGGGTTTATTGGTAACTGCACCCAGTTTGTTAGAGGAGGAGCAGGGGGTAAGACTTTTCAGCCTTTCCTTTCCTTCTCCTTTGAATCTGTTACGTCCCTTGTTGAGAATGTTCAGTTTCCCCTGAGTGTTAAGGAAAGAACTTGCCTGCTATTTCATCTGGTAAGCTTCCTCTATATTGTCTGCAGCTCCTCTAGAGTGAAGACCAAGATGTCTAGAGGAGCTGATGAGACCCCTGACGCAGGAGTAAACCCAGGTGTTGAAAATCCTAAGTGGTGTGGAGAATGGGAGGATATGGGCCAAACCCTGAAGGAATTTCCTGATCCTATAGCCTGGGACTTTCCATGTGAACAAATTCAGAACCCAGCTGTAATAAATGTAGTTATGAATAAAAATTCGTAAAGACCTAAATAAATATATCTGTAGTATAATAACATGAGAAAATAAAAAATATAGTGTGGCTAGGGATTCCTCCCTAGATCCAGCTGCAAACATCCATTTTAGAGAGAACAATTCTACCGGCATCGAGATAATGATCTAGCCAGCACCCATCAGCCTAAAAGAATAAGCAGGACACGGGCCATCAGGCTGGACAAAAGAAACAAGCCCGGACGAGATACTCATCACCGGACCTGAACAAGCCGCCTGACAAGCTACAAGTGGGGAGCAATCAAACTAGACAAAGAAAGAAGCCCAGTCGAGATATTCATTGGCCCCAACCCGGGAGCCAACCACTCCGTCCTGATGGCCCAAAAATTGAGGAACATCCAGGACCTTTTTACATATGAGGAGACTCTGCCCCACTGTCTATTGATTCAGTTCGCCGGTTCCAGGAAATCCATTCAACCAACCATCAAGACACTTTGTTGAACAGTAACTGCTCGGAGTTTTGGCCTCAGGGCACAAAACCCCTATAAGAACCCCGGACTGCAGCCCATACGGTGTGGATTTGGGAACACCTATACCTTGGGTATAGACCCCTGTCCACCCAGCACTGCGCTGACCTATTTATTGTGGTTTTTCTCTTTCGTTGCAGGTGCTTAAATTGTTTTATAATAAATTGCTTTTTATTGACCTTATTTTGCCATTGCATTTATAACAGATTGGTGCCGTGACTCGGATCGGAGAAACTGCGGGGGAATCTCACTGCCCAGGGCGGGTACCCTCGCTGATTTTGGCGACCTGGTGAGTTGAGAACCCCCGTAGCTCGTTCCGATATCCGAACTAAATTTAGGCTGAGAAAAACCAAAATAAAAGAGAAACGGATCCAGAAGAGAGAGCTCGGGAAGGCACGGAGCCTTCAGGAAGCCGCGGCTTGTTTTGCTCATAAAACGTCTATTGTGCACGAAGCCATCCACGTAGGAAAATAGCTGTAAGTACTACTGGTTGAGCAAGGTGATCGGGCGAGCGTGTGAGATGTGATCTGATCACGGAGCGAGTGCGGACTTCAAGGCCGCGTTTCCATCCTCCCGCAAGGGAATTGGCCGACCACGAAGGAAGCGACTGGTTGTGAAAAAGTTCTCTCTTACACACTAGTAAAAACCTGAGACGAAAGGGCGTCTCGAGGGACTGATCACAAGGGGCTAAAGGGGAAGGTACGTCCTATTGGGCTCGGGAATTGGTAAACCCTTTCAGCCAACGGACCTAGGTAAAGGTCCAGAGGAGGATCGGAGTGCTAAATACAAGAGACCCCGGCTCAGCTAGCTGAGAGGTAAGTATTAGCGAACTCTGATTTCTCGGGTGAAAGCGGAACGGACACAACGCAAAAACAAAAAGGACTCATAGAGAAGGTAAGGCATTTTTAATAAACATAGGACAAAAGAAGAGTAAGATACAAAAAAAGAACACTGGAAAAAATCTCTCTGATCGGGCGGAGGGATCACTGGACATTCCACCGAAAAGTCCCTTGGGATGGATGTTAAAATATTGGGAAAATTGTCCCCAGAGAAAAAAGAAATCCAAAGCAAAAATGATTCAGTATTGTGCAGAGGTCTGGGGAGGGCAGGAGCTGAGGAATCACCTCACTTGGCTGGTGTTAGGCACGTTTGAGAAATGGACATGTAACGAATTGCTCTCCTATGTAGAGAGCAAAGTCCCCTCGGACCCCGAGGAAAAGGAATATGCCAGGCTCTGGTTAACTGCTAGAGTAGGGTTATTCCCGATAAAACAAAAAGAGAAACGTGGGTCGAGAGCCGAACCCTGGGAACCTCTCGACCATTTACCACCCCCATACCATGGACCGGCGGAGCCCTCTTCTGTAGATCAAGTGGTGCCGTCAGCACCTTCGGGCTCCCAAGAACAATCCACTGGGATGTACACATCCCGAGCGGAAGAATCAGCGTCGGCAGCCGTGCCGGCAGCGCTCCCCTTGCCCCCGCCAGCGGATACCACAGCCACCGTGACCTCTTCAGAGGTTTTTCCGGCACAAGGCTGGGGAACACATTATCCGCAACTGCCAGTCCGGCCGCCACAGCCGGGACCCTCCCATCTAACAGAAGGGGTCCCTCCCGGTAACCGGGTGGCGGCAGGGTCCCCACAATCAACAAAAGGGAAAACTCCCACAAACCCCAGTTCCCCTCCTGCAAGTAGAACCCGGTTGAAAGCAAAAATGGGGGGAGAAGAGGGGGGAGAAAGTAGTGAGAGTGAGCACCGGTTGTTCCCTCTCAGGGAAGTACCGACAGCCCCGGGAGTGATTGGATTTGTGAATGTTCCCCTTAACTCCGGGGATGTGAGAGCATTTAAAAAGGAGATGGGGCGATTGTTGGACGATCCTTTTGGAGTGGCTGAAAGGCTGGATGACTTTTTAGGAAGTAGTATTTATACATACGATGATCTTATAGCCATCCTGAGATCGCTGTTTAATCAAGAGGAAAGAGAAATGATTAAGCAGGCTGGTATCAGGGACTGGGACCGACGCAATCCACAAGGGACACCTGGTGACCAGAAATGGCCTAGCGTGAGCCCGAGCTGGAATGCCCAGACAGAGGAAGGTAGGTGAAACATGATGGATTTAAGAAACATGATTGTTCAGGGAAAAAGGGAGGCAGTTCCCCGAGGTCAGAACATTAGTAAAGTATTCGGGGAATGTCAAGGAAAGGAGGAATCGCCCACAGAATGGGTAGAGAGGTTACGGCGAAGTTTTCAGATCTACTCTGGAACTGACCCGAACTCTCCCGTGGGAGAGGTCTTACTAAAAACGCAATTTGTTGCTAAATCCTGGGAAGACATTAGGAGGAAATTAGAGAAAATTGACGGGTGGCAAGATAAAAGCCTCCAGGAGCTTCTGAGGGAAGCTCAAAAAGTATATATGAGAAGGGAGGATGAAAAACAGAGATTGCAAGCTAAGGTTTTGGTAGCTGCGGTCAAAGAAGTCCAAAAGCAAAAACAAACACAAGGTAAGTTTAAAACACTACCTAGAAAACAGAAAGGCACTCACAAGGCAGCCCCCACCCCGCGGAGAGAGATCCCCGAATGTTACTACTGTAAGAAAGTAGGACACATTCAGCGGGACTGTAAGCAAAGAATAAAAGATGAAAAGATTTTTCAAGAAGATTAGGGCTGTCGGGGGCTCTTTTTTTTGGGGACAAGAACATCCAAGGAGCCCTTGATAAAATTAAAAGTGGGTCCCCAGCGGCAGGAGGTAATCTTTTTAGTAGAGACTGGAGCAGAGAGGAGTACTCTGCAAAAATTACCAGAGGGGTGTGTGACAAGTAGGGAAAAGGTTTTTGTAATTGGAGCCAAGGGGGATCCTTTCAAAGTATCTGTAATAAAGAATGTGGAAATAAAATCGGAAATTAAAATTTGTTTAGGAAATTTATTGCTTGTAGAAGAAGCAGATTATAATTTATTAGGAAGAGACATGATTGTTGCATTAGGAATTAATATTGTTGTTAAAAACTCTGAATTAGTAGTAAAATTATTCAAACTAACTCCCAAAGACGAAGAAGAAATTAACCCTAGAGTGTGGCACTCAAAAGGGGAAATCGGGAAATTAGATATCAAGCCTATTAAAATAGAAATCGAAGACCCTGATGACCCTATTAGGATCAAACAATACCCCATCCCGATGGAAGGGAGAAGAGGATTGAAACAAGTAATTGACAACCTCCTTAAAGGGGGTACCCTAGAACCCTGTATGTCTCAGCATAACACCCCCATCCTGGCTGTAAGAAAAACAGATGGCAGTTTCCGATTGGTTCAAGACCTCAGAGCTGTAAATGCTAGAACCCGAACCAGGTTCCCGGTGGTGGCCAATCCTTACACTTTACTGAACAGACTCTCACCTGAAGATGTATGGTATAGTGTAATCGATTTGAAAGATGCTTTTTAGACTTTCCCTCTGGATGAAAAAAGTAGAAATTATTTCGCCTTTCAGTGGGAAGACCCAGACACAAACCGAAAACAACAACTAAGGTGGACAGTCCTCCCTCAGGGGTTTGTGGAATCCCCGAACCTTTTCGGGCAGGCTTTGGAACAATTGCTAACGCAATTTGTTCCTGAGGGCGGGACAAAGCTCCTGCAGTATGTTGATGACCTATTGATAGCTGGAACAACTGAAGAAAACGTGAGGAGAAGCACGATTGCTTTGTTAAACTTTTTGGGACAAAAGGGGTTAAAAGTATCGAAATCCAAACTGCAATTCACGAAGCCCGAAATAAAATATCTTGGACATTTGATATCTCAGGGAAAAAAGAAATTAGACCCTGAGAGGGTAGCCGGGATTCTTGCACTCCCTGCACCTAAAACAAAAAGACAAATTAGGCAATTTTTAGGGCTCTTGGGATATTGCAGACAATAGATTGAAGGTTTCAGTGAAAAAGTGAAATTTTTGTATGAAAGATTAAATACTGACAGGTTGAAATGGACTGAGCAAGATGAATTTAATTTTCAGAAATTAAAAGATGCCCTCATAACTGCCCCCGTACTAACTTTACCGGATACCAATAAAGAATTTCAGTTATTCGTGGATGTGAATGGACAAACAGCACAAGGAGTTCTGACCCAGGAGTGGGCAGAAAAAAAGAAGCCCATAGGGTTTCTCTTGAAAATTTTAGACCCGGTTAGTCGGGGTTGGCCTACTTGTTTGCAAGCAATTGCGGCAGTAGCTTTGTTGGTAGGGGAAGCAAAAAAGGTAACTTTTAGAGCTCCCTTGATAGTCTACACCCCACATGATGTGAGAAATATCTTACAACAGAAAGCAGAAAAGTGGTTGACTGATTCAAGGCTTCTGAAATATGAAGCCATCTTAATCAGTTCGCCTGGTTTAGAATTAAGAACCACTACTGCGCAGAATTCTGCGCAGTTCCTGTTTGGGGAACCAACAGAAAAACTATTACACGATTGCGTTGAAACTGTAGAATTGCAAACTAAAGTTAGACCAGATTTAGAAGATCAGGAATTAGAAGGGGGAGAAAAGTGGTTTATAGATGGATCCTTGAAAGTTGTTGAAAGGAAAAGAAAGTCAGGATATGCTATAGTGAATGGCATATCAGGAGATATTGTGAAATCAGGCCCCCTGAAAGCAAGCTGGTCTGCACAAGCTTGCGAGCTTTATGCTCTCCTAAGAGCCCTCCGGGGATTGAAAGGAAAGAGGGGGACCATCTATACAGATTCACGGTATGCTTTTGGAGTAGTACATACTTTTGGGAAAATTTGAGAAGAAAGGGGTCTGATAAATACGAAAGGAAAAGGGTTAATCCACGGGGAAATCATTCGACAAATTCTACAGGCTGTCAGAGAACCGAAAGAAATATCGGTTGTCCATGTAAAAGGACACCAAACGGGATGGCAGTTCCACACCCGAGGTAACAACCTGGCAGACAAAGAGGCAAAACGAACGGCTTTGTTAACCGTAAGTATTCCTGAAATAACCCCGGAAGAATCACCAGAAGTCCCCACTCTCCTTTCGGAGAGGGAGATAGAGGAATTCAAAAAGGTAAGAAGAAACTTTGAAAAGGGAAAATGGTGGTTACCTGATGGAAGAGAATTAATTCCAAAAGGGATGGCAAGGGGGATACTGCGAAGATTACATAAACAGACTCATTGGGGAACCCGAGCATTAGCCGAACAATTTCTAAAATTTTTCGGGTGCAAAGGGATCTTTGAACTTGCCAAACAGGAGGTACAAGGATGTGTGATATGCCAAAAAGTAAACCGATCAAAATTTAAGCAAACGGCTTGGGGAGGTCGCCCCCTCTCATACAGGCCATTTGAAAGAATCCAGGTGGATTTCACCGAACTACCAAAAATCGGTAGATACAAATTTTTATTAGTGATAGTAGATAAATTGACACATTGAGTAGAAGCCTTTCCCAGAGCAAGGGCAACAGCCCAAACAGTGTCAAAAATTTTATTAGAAGAAATCATTCCCAGATATGAGATAGTAGATTGCATTGATTCAGACCAAGGAACACACTTCACGTCAAAAATTATTAAACAAATTTCAGAAGCCCTAGGCATCAGATGGCAATATCACACCCCTTGGCATCCTCAGAGTTCAGGACAAGTAGAAAGAATGAATCAAACATTGAAATCTCAACTATCTAAACTTATAATTGAAACAAAGATGTCATGGATTAAGTGTCTTCCCCCTGTGCTACTGAATATAAGAACTATGCCGCACTCTGAGACAGGTCTGTCTCCCTTTAAAATGTTGTATGAGATGCCATATAAACATGGAATGCCGGTAGCACACCCTCAGGTGGAGGATGTGCAGATACAACCATATCTCATTTCTATAAACAAAAATTTACAGGATCTGCGGAAAAGAGGACTGATTCCCCAAAGCTCAACACTAGGATTTGCCATACACCAAATACAGCCAGGGGATAAAGTCCTGATCAAAGCTTAGAAGGAACTCCCCCTCAACCCACACTGGGAAGGACCGTTTCTCGTCCTCCTGACCACAGATACAGCTGTCCGGACTGCAGAAAGGGGCTGGACACACTCATCTCGAGTGAGAAAAGTAACGGATTACAACTCCTCCGAGTGGAAAGTCACCACACCTCCGGGAGAACTGAAAATCAAACTCCGGCGTCATCACAAATGACAAGTGACGATCAGATAAATTGTATTAATCCTGATTGTAATTGTTTTCCATTTATCCACTTCGAGTGTGCTTATTGTAAACAGATTTGGGTAGCCCACTGTTTAGGAGGGTACAAACCTAAAAGATTGTGCACAAAGTGTCTAGAGAAAGAACAGGAGGAGACTAGCCGTTTCTTAACACTTGCCACCCGGGCGGGGTCCTTGGAACTAGACTCTCCTGAGTGGTTCCTATTGTTCCAAAAGGGGTTAAGAGGCCAGTTAGATTCTAAAGCCAAGGCTTTAGAAATCGAGTGCCGAAAAACAATTAAAGTACCGTGTAGGACAGACCCAATTAAATCGTCTCGGTGGGCTACTTTCAAGAGAAGGTACGCCGTAAGGACTACAAGGACCCCTGAAGAAAGTCCCTGCTGCCGAGAAGATGGTAATCCCCGCCGTATGTTCCTATACGGGCGAAGAGCAAGGCAGAGGAATGCAATGGTGGGGAATCCTGACAGTCCTGAACCTAGCCGTGTGCTTGACCAAGAGAATGAGTCCTGAGGTACCTCCAGGGGAGAGTCCCCTGGGGAAGTGTGAACAGTGTCGGACTGCCACAGAAACTGGACGAATGATTGACTGTCCTCCGGAACTGCAAAAGGGGATGTGTTTTTCCAACGGCACTCAGTATAATATCTGTAGATTAAAGGGGGAGGTCTGGTGTTACCGCTCAGGAGCAAGTTTTAAGGACGGGCAGTTTCAAACTCCTAAAAGAAAAAAGACAAAAACTACCCACTTCAAGTACAAGAGAGAAGTGGGAGGGATTCCTCCAATTTCAATTTGTAATCAATTTAATAAAACCGTCTGGATCGGAAGAAAAAGACAATCCACCTTTGTAGCATATTACAAAATCAATCCTATATGTTACAATAAAGCAAACTTGAAAACGTGTACTATAGGAGGAAAATTATATTGGGAAGGTAAAAATTTAAAACACGGAGAAAAGGCCTCCTTTAGTAATGAACCAATAATTTTGGATTTGTTAAAAAGTGATGATGACCGGATATGTTTTCAATTTGACCAAGTATTCTGTTTCTCCAGAGATGAGGATGAGTTAGATCCTGAAAGCAAAATAAAACAGTTAACCTTAGAATTAAAGAGGCAAGAAATAGAAAATCGGAAAAGAAGGCTGGAACAAGAGAGACTTAACTCTCTCAGTGAACATTATGAGCAGCTAGAAAAACAATACAGCAATTGGGGGTTACCAAACCCCAACCAGAACCTATTCATAGACCTAATGCAAGAGATTGCCACAGAATTAGGTCTATCGAATTGCTGGATATGTAGTGGTTTGAGATCAGCCGAAAAGTGGCCATGAAAGGGAGAAAGACTCACCCCAAAACAACTCTTAAAATAGAAGAGCTTAAAATTATCCAAAACAACACGAAGACCCGAGAGGTGGGTGATAGATCAAAGAATAATTGGGACTTTCTGCATTAGCAGAGAAGGGAAAGAATTCACCGATCTAGTAGGTTATACTCCGTGTATAAACACACTCACGGTGAATTCTGACAGCAAAACAAAAATTTGGCAACCTGAACCACCTGCGGGTTATTGGAGTCGCACCCAGGGTAATAACTGCGAATGGATGGAAATAATTGGGCTATGCTGGTACAAAAACCCTGGGGCCAATCCCTTCCATGCACTAGAAGGCCTAAAGAAATACTGGGATGATCCGGCAAAATTGAACAGGGGTTGGGAAGCTCCTGATGGCATATATTAGATATGTGAGAAAAAGGCATATAGCGAGCTACCTAGAAAATGGAAAGGATCCTGCACACTCGGAATAATTCGGCCCTTTTTCTTTACTCTACCCAGAACAGAGAGTAAATCATTGGGAGCCCCCCTCTTTGAAACACTAAATAGACAAAGGAGAGAATTAAAACGGGAACTACCAATGGCAGGGGGCAACCAGAAATGGAAAGAGGAAGAATGGCCTGCCGAAAGAATTATTCAATATTATGGGCCCGCTACTTGGGCAAATGATGGCAGTTGGGGTTACAGAACCCACATTTATCTCCTCAACAGACTTATCAGGTTACAAGCAGTAGTGGAAGTAGTTTCCAACCACACCTCAGAAGCCCTAGAACTCCTAGCAAAACAACATTCACAAATGAGAGCTTTTGTATACCAAAACAGATTAGCTCTCGATTATTTGCTAGCCGAGGAAGGAGGGGTGTGTAGTAGATACAACGAATCCGAGTGCTGCATGGAAATAGACGATTATGGTGAAACAATAAAAGGATTAGCTGCTGAAATAAAGAAGGTAGCGCATGTGCCAGTTCAAAAATGGAATTCAATCCTACAAGCCTCCTGGTGGAACCAAATATTTAAGCAAGGGGCTTGGTGGAAAAAGTTAGTATTTTTCATAGTCTGTTCAATTGCCGGAATCATTTTTCTTCCCTGTTTAATTCCTTGCTTCATCAGACTAATTCACTCTGTTTTGCAAGGAATGCAGATTGCCACCCTTCCAATTGATCCAGAGAAAGCACAAGGGAGACCCACTCCTCTCTCTAAACTAATGAAATTAGAGGAGGAAAAGGAGAACAGAAACGCAATTAAAGCCTTAAGAAATTTTGAAAAGAAACAACCTGTCTCAAGAATATTGTGAGAATTCACTATCAGACTGGGAGGAAGGTGAATGTGGTTAATCCCACACTCCTCCCTCTATAAGATTAGATAAAATAATACGAATTTTTAATGTGATGAAGTATTAGGCGGGGGACTGTAATAAATGTAGTTATGAATAAAAATTCGTAAAGACCTAAATAAATATATCTGTAGTATAATAACATGAGAAAATAAAAAATATAGTGTGGCTAGGGATTCCTCCCTAGATCCAGCTGCAAACATCCATTTTAGAGAGAACAATTCTACCAGCATCGAGATAATGATCCTAGCCAGCACCCATCAGCCTAAAAGAATAAGCAGGACACGGGCCATCAGGCTGGACAAAAGAAACAAGCCCGGATGAGATACTCATCACCGGACCTGAACAAGCCGCCTGACAAGCTACAAGTGGGGAGCAATCAAACTAGACAAAGAAAGAAGCCCAGTCGAGATATTCATTGGCCCCAACCCGGGAGCCAACCACTCCGTCCTGATGGCCCAAAAATCGGGGAACATCCAGGACCTTTTTACATATGAGGAGACTCTGCCCCACTGTCTATTGATTCAGTTCCCCGGTTCCAGGAAATCCATTCAACCAACCATCAAGACACTTTGTTGAACAGTGACTGCTCGGAGTTTTGGCCTCAGGGCACAAAACCCCTATAAGAACCCCAGACTGCAGCCCATACGGTGTGGATTTGGGAACACCTATACCTTGGGTATAGACCCCTGTCCACCCAGCGCTGCGCTGACCTATTTATTGTGGTTTTTCTCTTTCGTTGCAGGTGCTTAAATTGTTTTATAATAAATTGCTTTTTATTGACCTTATTTTGCCATTGCATTTATAACACAGCTGAGGTGGGGAAATTCCTGAAAGAGAAGTGCCATGATGATTCTAAGGAGAAAAAGATCATTGCAATAAGCTGAGCCCTGGTGTATGCTTACCGCATGCTGCTAGATACTGTATGACAGGAGATAGAGGCAGTGAGGCAGCAAGATAAATCAGCAGCTACCCATCACTCAGGCTGCAGCTAAGCCAGCAGCTAAACCAGACAGTGAGCCTAAACCAATGGTTGTTGCTCCTACCACAAGAGGCATGAAACACAAACCCAAAACCAATTGGCCAGTGGATGATGATGATGATATGGGGGAAGGACCCTCAAGGCCAGAAACTGACACAAAATCAAAAGTCGCTATTAATTCCTTTTCCTTGAAGGACCTTTGTGGCCTAAGAAAGTATTACACTCAACAACCTGATGAATCTATAATTAGTTGGTTAGTCCGTCTTTGGGACGCCGCAGGTGAGGCTACAATTCTGGACAGCACTGAAGCAAGGCATTTGGGATCCCTGTCGCATGATCCTGTTATAGACCAAGGAATGATATGGGGGGCTAATCCTCACAGTCTCTGGGCACAGATCCTGGGAAGTGTGGCACAAAGATACCTGTGTGCAGATGATCTCTATATGCAGAAAACACAGTGGAAGACCATAGAACAAGGGATTCAATGATTGAGAGAAATGGCAGTGGCAGAGATTGTCTTCTCAGATGACCTAAACACTAGGAACCCAGACTTGGTACCATGTACATCCGTGATGTGGCAAAAACTTATACGACTCGGGCCACAAGAATATGCTTCTGCTTTAGCAATAATGAAGCGGGATGACAGAGAGGAGACCGTGCTTGATATGGCAAAGAAGCTCTGAGAATATGCAGATGCCGTGCATGGCCCCACACATGCAAGAATCGCAGCTGTGGAAACACGTCTGCAGAAATTAGAAGACAAGATGGAGGAGAACCACAAGAAACTCAGGGAGGAGATTAAAGAGGGCTTTCTCCAAATCTTGGCAATACAGGTCAGAAATCCTGGTACCAAACACAAACATCCCCCAGAGAAGGAGAGAAGGTACACCCCACAAGCTGAGCTGTGGTTCTTCCTGCGTGACTGTGGGGAAAACATGAGGAGATGGGATGGAAAATCTACTGCTGCTCTGGCACAACGGGCACTTGAATTGAAAGACAGCAAGACTCAGAGAGAAAGTTCCACCAAAAAGCAAGCTGCTCCAGTAGCTCGTAGCCAAACTGCCAGGTATTATAATGATGACAACATGTCCGATGCCCTTGAAGGAACATCCAAGACATATGCCCAGGGAAAGAAGGATAACGAGGTTTAGAGGGGACCTGCCTCTAGCCAGGTAGAGGCTAGGGAAAACCGTGCCTTTTGGACTGTGTGGATTTGTTGGCCTGGCACATCAGAACCAAAAAATATGAGGCCTTGGTCAACACTGGTGTGCAGTGCACATTAATCCCATCAAGACATGTAGGGGTAGAATCTGTTTCTATTGCTGGCATCACAGGTGGATCACAGGATTTTACTTTGGTGGAAGCTGATGTGAGCCTGACTGGAAATGAGTAGAATAAACACCCTATTGTGACTGGCCAAGAGGCCCCATGCATTTTGGGCATAGACTTCCTCCGAAGTGGGTATTTCAAAGACCCAAAGGGACTCAGGTGGTCATTTGGGATAGCAGCTGTAGAGAGAGAGGGCATCAAGCAATTGAACACCTTGCCTGGACTGTCAGAGAGTCCATCTGCAGTAGGACTTCTGAAGGGGGAAGAACAACGAGTACCAATTGCCACTTTGACAGTGCACTGCCGGCAGTACAGAAAAACTCAAGATGCTGTGATCCCCATCCATAAGATGATACGAGAGCTGGAGAGCCAAGGGGTGGTCAGCAAAACCCACTCACGCTTCAACAGCCCCATTTGGCCTGTGCGCAAATCTGAAGGAGAATGGAGATTGACTGTGGGCTATCATGCCTTGAATGAAGTGACTCCACCACTGAGTGCTGCCATGCTGGACATGCTGGAGCTCCAGTATGAGTTGGAGTCCAAGGCAGCAAAGTGGTATGCCACTATTGATATTGGCAATGCATTTCTTCAATGTATTCATTGCCAGCATGAATATTTGTCTGCAAGGGGCATATTTCCAAGAAACCTCCATCCGATAAGATTATAACGATATGCACTCAAAACAGCATGAATATTCGTCTGCAAGAAGTGTATTTCCAAGAAGCCCGACAAGATTACAACATATGCACCCAAAACAGCATGAATATTCTTCTGCAAGAAGTGTATTCCAAGGGACCCCCAAAAAGTCTGAAAACATATAAAAGGCACCCTGGGACAGTCGCAGTTTGTGAGGCATGGTGAAGCGGTGCTAGAGAGCCCCTCCCTGTCTCACCTGATGCTGTTTGCCCAGTTCAGCGCTGATCTGACTTTTGCTTGTAGCTTTTTATGATTGTATTTTGATTATAGAATAAATTCTTTTTATTAATCAAATTGGCTACTCATTTATAACTGAGGTTTTTTGTTTTCCCCACAGTTTAGGTGACATGAGCACCTCCAAAACCTTCCATATGCACCTACTGGCTGCCAATTTGTTTACTTGCTGTTCAGTCCTACCTCTTGGTAAAAGAAAACATTGACACACAGACTTCAAGTAGATTTGACATCATACTCTCCCTATAACAAAGAAAAATTTCTCCACTCAAAAGCACAGAGCACATTTGCTTCTATTTAGAAATTGACAGTTTCATTGTATCAATTTAAACCACCTAGAGAATGATGATTAAAAAACCAGCATATAGAACATAAAGCTCTCAGTCACTATCGAATTAATTTGTGTTGCACAAATGATCAACACTGAAGATAACTTGTTTAAAAGTAAATAAACCAAGCCATTTACTTACCATTGGCAGCCTGGATTGAAGCATCTGGAGATCATCATAACCATAAATCTGCTTAAATACAGATAAAAATAAAACATTATAACACATTTCTCTGATGATGATCAGTTTGAGGCTCTATTTAAACAGTTTAACCTAGGCCTGGTCTATTCTAAAGATGTACATATATATGTCACATTGTGCTATCATGGTGCACTGTAGCATTTTAAGGCTAGTAGAGCAAAACTTAAAATGGCTTTTCACTCTGATCTTGTTTCCTTGTGACAGCAGTCCTCTGAGAATATTACTGTCCCATGTTCAATATGATTTTTGCAGATACATCATTCATCAAATTGTGAAAAATCTACACAGCATTCAGAATTGGGAGTAAGAGCAACAGCCTTCCTTGCTGTAATAATCACTTCTGAAAATAGCATGATTTAAGATTTGATGACTAGACCACAAAGCAACCTATGGTATCCCCTTGCATTTGGTGTGATGTAGAAGAATTATTAGAATAAAGTTTCTGATTCAAAAAAGATAACCAAAAATATGTTGATCCTGGTTAGACACCAAAAAGTTATATGCAATCTATTAAAGTATGACTCACAGGACACATGACACATTTCAACTATTACTATGCACTATTACTATTACATTACTATGTATTACTATCTACTCCAGTGATACAAACCTAAATGGGTCTAATTTTATTCAAAGGGCCTAAAACCTGATAATGCTGAAAACCATAGCAACATGCATGTTCAGCTTCAACAGCAGCCAGATCAGGTTTGTACCAACACTTATACAGTTTACTATCAACAGTAAACCCTCACTGAATACATTTAACATTCTTCAGCATTTGGAATAAGAATTCCAGGTGCAACATGTGCCAACAGAAATGCCTTGGTATAGACAACAGCAGGTCTGGAGGGCTCACTTGCACCAAGGCTTAAGCAAACAAGGACAAACAAATTGCTTACTGGGTAGGCAGGCAGAAGTCCTCCAGGTCCCACAATATACTGGTTATGCAACAAGGGTGGTACACCTTGAGGCAGATTTGGGGGAGCTTTGCCTGTAGAATTAAAATACAGGCACTTTAACAAGTCTTTAGAAAAGAAAAGGCTTCAGCATTGAGACAAGATAGCTCACAAGTCCTGGAAGCTGCACTGTCTTAGTTTGTAAAAGCAGAACTACAGAGAAGAATTTTGTGCTGGTTGATGAAAATGCTTAAAATAGCCTGGAGAGTTTAACCATGTGCAGAACTTAACATCCAGCATAAACAGAACAGACGATTGAGGATACTAACATCATAAAGTCACCCCAGGACACCATGCCTCAAGGAAATGAGTCCCATCAAAGAACAGTCTAATTTTGTTATTTACTCTGTCCAAGAGAATTACAAGAATTACAGGAGCTCCTTTCCTTGGTCCTCTCCTGAAGGCAAAATTCAGGCATATTTTTCAGTCTAAGAGCAAATGATCTTTCATTTTCTGCTCTGTCAACATATTGCCCCTTATCACCAGCAATAGACTGGAAAGCACTAAATGTTGCCAGCATACTTTTTGTGGGTGACTTACTGCACCTGGGAATAGCAAAGAGGAAATTGAAATGGTTTCAATTGCCTACATGAAGCAGAGCTAGGAAGCAGAAAAGTAAAAAAAAAATGCACTTTGACTGGTCATCAGACACTTTATTTACAAGCTATGGAAATGAGAAATTCTTCTGTAAGTAAGTCTGATCTTAATATTTAAATCATTCACTTCCCTCCCTAGGATTTCCTTTTAGCAGTTCAGGCTGATTAGAAAAGAAAGAATTTAGCATTGCTTTCACTTCAGTGCAAGAAGCCTCCCAACCTTCCCTCTGTGGTTCCTTTTTCTGAAGTGCTATTTTCTGTGGAATGATCCAGACATCAGACACTTTTTTCCTTTCTCTAGATGTGGCAATAGGGATGTGGCATATGATATTGAGGAAATTGCAGTATATTTTGACATTGCCAAATGAATTCAAGTCACAGAGAAGACTTAAATTACAGCAAATGTGAACTCACAGCAAAGAGCTAATTATAACCTGGAATACAAACAGGGTGAATCTCCTAGTCCAAAACTTCCAAAGTCAGAATTGCTCTGTTTTTTATTTATAAAGCTATTTGGGGATGGAATATGCTACATAAATGCCACATAACATCCTAACAAATATCTCAAATACACAAACCCAGGCAATTTTATTTTATAACCCAGGAAATAAAGCATGCTGAAAATGCTAGTCAAGAGTGTGGATTTCTTAGCGTAGCTATGGCTGGCAAGATGTTCAACTGACAGCCTTGCTGACTGAAGTCTTCTGTCTCTCCACATAAACTGTTAATATTGCAAACCTGAAGACATTAAGGGAGCTGCCCGTGTGGTAGCAGACACACTGGTAACACTCAGACTAAGGCTAGCTGTAGTGTTCATACTGCTTGCCATGCTGACAACCGAAGAGGTGGTGCTAGTGGCTGAGGTTGAAGCAGTTGAAAAAGTTGTTGAAGGCTGAAGCGAAGTTGTGTTCTCAACACTAGTGTGCTAGAAAGGAGACAAAAAGAATGAGGATCACAGAGCAAATGAGGCACAGTGAAAGATGCGGGGGGGGACACGACGACACACGACACAAAACTAAAAATCAAACCCCACAATCTTTTAAGTAACAGCAGCATAAATAATGCATTATCTATGTATCAGACAAGGAATTAAGTTGCATGCTTGTGATTTTTAAGTATTCAAAGAAAATTATTACATGAGAGTTAAATTCAAACCGCTATATCATCACAAAATTATACCACAGTAACTCAAATGTCATTTCCTTGCATTATTTCTTGACCTTTTTGCTTGTATACTCCTTTAAGCTGGTATTTGTTATATTAAATAAACTATATTCTTCCAAAAGACAATATTTGTTTTCAAAATACAGGACACTGCTATTGTGATTTCCTCAGTGCATTTGTGGAATTTAAAAGATTAAAACTGCAGTGCCCAACAGAGTCAATATGGTAAACTGAAACACAAACAAATTGTATTACAGGAACACATGAGGATAAAGGAGTTCCTGGTTTGAATCCAGCGCAATACAGTGCTTTAGCTGTAAACTGATCACACCTGCAAAACAGCATCATCAACACACAGAAGCCAAAAAGAACTCTGACAACAAAAAAAGAGGACATTTTGGTAAATGTGATTTTTAAGTTACATATACAGCAGGAGTGGAGCATTAAAAACCAAAATTCAAGCATAAAGAAAAGCAGTAACCTATCTGCACATCCCAACTGGGATTGTACAGACAGGACAAGGCGGTGTCTCTGACTTTCATTTATGCAACCTCATCTAGAGCACTATGTTCACTACCATTTGCCTTGTTATCTCTAATACATTAAATACACAGGTGTCAACAATGTCACATGATAAACTCTAAAATTATCTGTCCTGAGGCATTTGTCATGACAGGTACCACTCCATCACCTGCACTTTGCCAGCTAACCTCTCCAGTGGAGACTGCAAACAGTCCACATTTTAGAGCAGTTTCAGACAGTCACACCTAAAGTTTTGTTTTTTAAACACATTTGTTATAAGAAATTCTTTCTATATTCCATCCCCCCTTGCTGGCACAAAAATTTCCTCTACAGTTGTGTGACTGGCAAGTCTCTGTAACAGCTAGTTCTGATCTAGTACAAATCACAAGTGGTAAAGACTTTTTTACCACTAGAGAGCTGTCAGTCCACCTTCCCTGAGATCAAGTTCTCGTTTCAGTTATTAGCATACTGGAACACACTGAACTAAGAGAGGGTCTTAATTATCAGATAAACTGACTATATGCCAAATATCTGTGGAAATGCAAATAGGACTTACCACATGCAAATAGGACTTACCACATGTGATGTGCTTGAAGACAACACTGAGGCAGGGGAGAGGCTGCTCTGATGATTGGAAAGGGAGCTAAAAAGAAATTGCAAAGAGTTAATAAAATTCTTTTTTTTCAAAATAAGTTTTAATATATATCTATGTATATACACGCACATATATATACGGAGTAGGTAGTAGACTATTATTTAAAGAATAAAAATTGTAGCTATGTGTATGCACATATACACACAGTAGGATAATACAGAAAAAATTGTCTGTAGAAGTGTGTGTGTATATATATACACACACCCCCCTACATTTTCCCTTTAACTAATATCCTACTATGGTTTAATGAAAAAAATGAAGCACAGAGACAAGTATTACTAACAAGAAACAGCTAAAACACCATTCATTTATATTTATCAAATTACTATATTTTTAGAAAAACAACTGCTGGTTCAGGAATCATGTAGCAATGACTCTAAGACATGTAAAGTCCAAAACCAGAAGAATGCTCACACAAATACATGGCTTGTTTCTCATTCTTTTCATAAGCAACTGCTGCTGCTTGCCACAGGGCACAAGTATTAATTAGGTGAGATAGTGCTTTGGTTTGACTCATTATGGTATTTCTCACATAACCTGCATAACATTAGTTAAACCAATTAGAACTGCAGGGTATTTGCCCCATAACTACCAAAAGCCCCAAGAAACACTCAAAAGACAGGGCTCAAAAAAAAAATCCCCAGCAAATGAAGAACATCTGTGAAAGCCCAAAAGTTAGCCATACTACTACAGAATCTGTCAATTTAATCAAAACCAATTCATACCACTACACCCTACCAAAAACAATTTCTTCTTTGAAAAGATGAAACAGAACTATTAGTTCAGTTTTACACATATGCTGTAAAATATGAAAATAAAGAATCCCCTGATGAAAAACATTTGCAACAACTTTGCTTTAGAAAGCAACTCTGCTTTAGCACCATATTTTTTTCCTAACTGACCAGGCCTGTGAATTTTTGGCACTAACAGCAGCACTGACATACATCTGTAATCCAAAGATCTCCCTGAATAGTGACTGAAATGTTTTTTAAACATTTACAGTGACAGAAGTTATACCTTACATTCGAGGTCAAGAACATAACTTACAGCACAGTAAACAAATTGAACATTGATAAAGCAAATATATAAAAACTATGTATGGTTTGGTGCTCAAAAAAATCCTCCTCATGTGAAATCAGAAGCAATAGAGATCCTAACCATAGCAAATATTTTAGCGTCCTCTATGGAAATAGTCACAAGAAAATACAGTAGTTTTCATAGCAAAGTTACAGGCTAAATTATATGCCCTAATTAAAGGGCAAACACTTCTGGCAGCTCTTTGAGGTGTGGAACCAGAATAAATCTTGGCAGTTCCATAGATTAATTTTAATTTGACTCCTTAAAACTGTTCTCTGCCTGCAGAAATTACAATGACACCACTTCAAGCAGCAAGGAAAGAAACAGTTCAGTCCTACATACGTTTTTAAACCACTCCTTTGCCCACTCTCTCCAGCTCTTCTAAAAGCCTTAATTCACTATCTGACCTATGGTAGAGACAGACAAGAACCACTACTACAACCAAGCCAAACATGCTTGGAATTCAGAAATCATCTTTCATGGTGCTTTGTATCTGACCAACAGCATCAATCCTCCAACTAAAATTTCTACCAATATACACAGCTTTTCAACAAACAAATGTGGGGATATATTTTCAATGTGAATAAATGAATTCTTGTTGTTTGACACATTTACCATGTTATTCAACAGAAAACACTAGTGTATTAAGAGACTATGTCCTAGCTGTGAAACAGAAAAAAAAACTGTGATAGCCCATAAAATTAGTCTCTTATATTAACAAATATAATAAAAAGGTGAGTATTAAAACATAATCAGCACAGCTTCAGGATGTCACCTGTCCAAGGGCAAAGCTCAAGTAACAGGCACTAAAAAAATCAGTGTTAATGAGCTAAGCTGTACTAAATGCACTTCCAGGAACATTAATCTGACATTTCAAAGTGTCTTAAGGAAATGTCTTAGAAAAAGGCACACACTTTCCCTGTGGAAAAATTTACATTTTCTATTTTTAAGAAATACAAATATAAATGAAAAAACGATATTTCAAAATTAGCCAGGAAGTAAATCGTTAGGGAATAATTTCAAACATACAACTCTAAACAAACAGCAGGCACTGCAGAAAAAGTAGGAAAAACAAACTGGAGGAATCAATTTAGCTGACATGACTGAAGCAAGAGGTACTTAAAACACAAAGTTGTTTATATACCACTGTCTTGGGTAACCCAAAATGTTATTGTATTCCTTATCTATCGGTGCCCAAAATTGTTACTGTCTCTTTAAGACCCTGCAGCAGGAAAACAACCGTGCAAGGGCTAGGAGGTGCCCAGGTTTTTTGAGGTTGAGGCACTCAGGCAGAGCTCTCTCTTGCCTCATGGCTCTGGCTTTATCCCCTTTGTTCTTACAGGGAGATAAAGCCAAGGCACGAATGGGCAGAGGCTCTCCTTTGTGTTTCTTTTGGTTTTTTTCCTAGAGGGTTGCCTCAGGTAGTTTTTTTTCTGAGAGGTGGTCCTAGACTGCCTCAAGGAAAATTCCACGAGGGCCTGCCTGCAGCTGCAGCATTGCAAGAAGAACAAAACAGCCCTGCTCCATACAATCGCCCCAGCCCACCAGCAGTGCCCCGTGGAAATAGGAAGGCGCAAAGTTGCCCCAGCTGGCTGCCTTGCCATCTTCTGCCAAGAGGAAGGCAAAGTCCCTGCACAAGTTCTAGCCCTTGACCAAGTTCCAGCTGCCAGAGTGTGCCAGCCACCTTCACCAATGGAGCTGCCGCCGCTGTTGGAGAGAAAAGAGGGGAGAGGGCTGCTGCCATCTTAGTCTTTCCACACGTGGTTGTCTGTGGAGGGTGCCATCTTGGGGGAGGGGTTACTCTGCCATTTTTTAATTTCTCCTTGTTCCCAGGGAGTCTGTGAGATTTCAGCAATTTTGTAACTAGTGACTATTACTGTTATTATTGTAATAGATAAACTTATGTATAAAAATTCGTAAAGGTCAAATTAAATATATTTGTAATAATATAAAATAAAACAGTGTGGCAAAAAGTCCTTCCCCAGATCTAGTTTCAAATTCCCATTCAGGAGAAAACAATGCTAGCCTGCGCCCATCGACCGAAAAGAATAAGCAGGACACGAGCCATCAAGCTAACAAAAGGACAAGCTCGGAAGAGATATCCATCGCCGGACCTGAACACGCCCTGCAGACCACTGTTGGGGAAGCAATCAGGCTGACAAAGGAACGAGCTCAGAGGAGATATTCATCACCAGAACCAAACACCCCACCTGGCAGACCGCTGTTGGGGAAACAATCAGACTGGACAAAGGGAAAAGCCCAGCCGAGATATCCATCGGCTCCAACCCGGATCCCACCACTCCGTCCTGATAGCCCAAACCAAAATTGAAATCTGGGAACATTAAAAACCTCTTTACATATGAGGAGACTCTGCCCAGACATTTACTAACTCTATTCTCCAATGCCAGGAAATCCATTCATCCAACAATCAAGGACCTTTAGTGAATGGTGCCTGCTTGGAATTTGGCCTCAAGACACAAAATCCCTATAAAAACCCAGACCAGAGAACCCTCAAGCGTGGATTTGGGAACACCTATACCTTTGGTATAGACCCTGTCCACCCAGCGCTGCGCTGCCCATTTTATTGTGGTTTTTTCTCGTTGTTTGTTCTTTGTTTTATAATAAATTTCTCTTTTTTTTTTAACCTGAATTTGCCTTTGCATTTATAACATTATGTTTGCCTGTTTCTGTGTTGGTTTTTTAGTAAATGCTAATATCCTATTGCTGGGCAGACAACAGGGAGAAATCATTCCTCATAACATAATGCAATACAACAAATAAATTGTTTTTTCTCTTATATCTACCGTGAAAAATGAGGTTAACATATTTTTCTTATAAAATTTAAAAGTTTAATAAAAAGACAATTAGGAGATAAAAATAAAGTAAAGTATACAGATACGGCTGGGTGTCTGCATTCAGCCAAGAGAGCACACCTACTAACAAAGGATTGTCCCTTAAAAACAGAACCCTACTACATATCCATAAATTCTCATACATATTCATACATTCTTCTTAGGATTTTTGGTGTTCTTCTGTTTAGTTTTCTCTTGCCCCCTTTCCAATAGATCAATCTTCTTGGCACCATCGAGATTTACATTCCCTGATAACAGAAATGCAATAAATTCCTCCCCCAGAACTCTGGTCACAGCGGTCTTCATCTGGATAAGATAGTTTAAGAATGCAGGGGGGTCTCTAGCTATCTTTTTCAGTCTTTGGGTTATACAAACAAAAGTAGTTTTTGTTTTAATACTATGCCATAGCTTAACATATATGTATTATACCACTATTTCTAGGTTTCATCAATAACAGAAATTAAGGAAACTATTAATACAGCTAAATTTTCTAATCTTATACATATAACATTTATTATAATATTTGCGAAAAGCCAATAATATGATATGCATTTATAACATCTACTCATATTTATCTCTCCTTATTGGTGGAAAGGGATTGGTTAAAACTAAAGGGGAGGTAACTTATTTCAAAGTGTCCACCTCTTAAATTGTCTTAAACCAAGACAACCATGAAAACTTCAGGGCAGCAGCTGCTCTATCATTAAGAGGCAGCCCAGAGCTCATACTTTGCAACCAGAAACATTCTGGCCTCTTCTGAATCTCCCTCCTAATTCTAGTTAATGGCAGGAAAAGAGACCCTGGTGCCTGACAGCCCCATACACAATCACCCTTATGTCTGTACTTTCCTGACAATTGAACCCCTTTCAGTTTACCACAACTACTGTACCTGCTTAACTGTGAGAGTGAGCTGCTGGCCAGATCACTGGACTGAGGCAAGCTGGGAAAAGTTCCTGCATGCTGCGATGCTGAAGGCAGAAGTGAAGCAGTAGTGGACACCATGCTGGGCAGAGAACCAGCAGAAGGTAGTGAGGGAGAAGGCTCTGTCTTAAGTGCAGGAACTGATGAAGTAGCTGCAACAAATTAAAAAGAGACATTCAAAGACAAATTCCAGCATAGTTGACATCCCAGCCTGGAATCAGGAACACAACAGTGTTCTCCCCTTGGTTTACAAAAACCTGACCATTAAGAACCAATAACAGTATCAAGAATCAGGCTATTAATGAAAATTCAAACAGCAACATAACTATAATTTTTCTCCCTTTAGGCTCTTCACCTACAGTAGATTTATAATTTTCTATGCTATATGTGTAGCAAACTAGTCTTCTGCACTTCACCTCCCACTCTCTGGATTACTACCATTTGCTCACAAGTCAATCCTCACTTTAAAATTCCTTGCATTTGGTTCCACAAACAGAAGTCATTTGTGCTGTACAAATCTGCTTTTACCTACAGCTCTGCTTCTTCATTGCAACCTACACAGCACCTTTGATGTTTAAGACTTGGATCACTGGAGTACAAGGGCACATACAACTTATCAGTTTGGAGAACTAAGTCAAATGTTTAATGCAGTAGAATAAAAGAAGCTATGATAAAAGGCCACAACTGGGCACAGCATTAAGTATTTTTGATGGCTAAAGAGTTGTCAAATATTGTCTAACTTTATGTGACCTAGATAACAAAAAGCTTTAAGCATGAATAGTGCTTTTTCAGGTACACAGAGTAGAACTTGTTTACCATAGATGTACCTTTCCAAAGGATCACTATACCAAGACACTGAACAACTCTACTGCCCAACAGAATACCCAGCTGCTTCTACACTTATCTCTTGTTCTCTGAAGATAATACACAGAATTAGAGGCACTCATTCACCAATAAAAGAGTTGAGCCCTGCCTTCTGCTGGGCCATGCTTCCATACCACATCAGAGACCACTAGCCAGTGGATCATCACTAACTTGCAACGCATGTAAAGACAATCTTAGAATGGTCACAAAAGAAAATTCACATATACACTCAGAAGGTACACATCACAGTTTGTTCAAGTTACTGGTTTGCTTCCCTCGCTAAATGACCCAAGTCAGGTTGCTGGACTGCTATACAAACAGAAATCAAGAAGTCTTGGCCTTGGCAATAAGCATGAAGCTAACTGACAACAGAGAAGGAAATTCTATAGATCAGGTTCAAGACCATTTAAGGAACCTGAAATCCATGGGACCTAAAGAGATACATCTGTGGGTCTGGAGGGAACTGGCAAAGGAAGTGGCTAAGACACTATCCATCATATTTGAGGAAGTCATAGCAGTCCAGTGAAGTTCCCACTGACTGAATGTGGTGGATGAGAGAAGAGCAACTGACATCGTCTACCTGGACTTGTGCAAAGCATTTGACACTGTCCCGCACAATATCCTTGTCTCTAAACGGAAGAGACGTGGATTTGATAGGTGCACCATGCGGTGCATAAGGAGTTAGCTGGACAGTCACACTCAAAGAGTTGCAGTCAAGGGCTCAATGTCCAAGTAGAGACCAGTGGTGTTCCTCAGGGGTTTGTGTTGGGACTGGTGCTGTTTAACATCTTTGTCACTGACATGGACAGGGGGATTGAGTGCACCTTCAGCAAGTTTCCTGATGAGACCAAGCTGTGGGGTGCAGTTGACATGCTGGAAAGAAGGGATACCATCCAGAGTGACCTTGAAAGGTGGGACTGCAAACCTCATGAAGTTCAACAAGTCCAAATGCAAGGCCCTGCACCTGGGTCAGGGAAATCCCAAGCACAAATACAAGGTGGGTGGAGGATGGACTGAGAACATCCCTGGGGAGAAGGACTTGGGGATCTTGGTGAATGAAAAAAATGAATATAAACCAGCAATGTGCACTTGCAGCCCAGAAAGCCAAGTGTATCCTGGGCTGCATCAAAAGCAATGTGACCAGTAGGTTGAGGGAGGGGATTCTGCCCCTCTACTCTGCTCTCATGAGACCCCCACCTGGAGTACTGTGTCCAGCTCTGGAGGCCCCAACATCGAAAGGAGGTGGACCTGATGGAGTGAGTGCAGATTAGGGACAAGATGACGATCAGAGGGCTGGAGCACCTCTCCTGTGAACACAGGCTGAGAGAGTTGGGATTGTTCACCCTGAAGAAGAGAAGGCTCCAGGGAGACCTTGTAGCAGCCTTACAGTACCTAAAGGGGCTCCAAGAGAGCTAGACAGGGACTTTTCACAAGGGCATGGAGTGACAGGACAGAGGTGAATGGCTTTAAACTGAAAGAGGGTAGGTTTAGATTAGATATTAGGAAGAAATTCTTCCCTGTGAGGGTGGTGAGGCACTGGCACAAGTGGCCCAGAGAAGCTGTGACTATTAGTGACCTACCTGAAGAGATGCTTAAGAGGAAGACAGACTTAAAGTGTTGGAATTCCAAAAGATGTTAATTCACACTGCTGCCCTTGAAAATTTCCACAGAGCAGCATATAAAGGTCAGAAGACTGAATACTAGAATTTAATTATTTTAACTCCAGGAACAGAGATGTAGGGATGCTACAAGTAAAATATCACATTAGAACCTGGCCAAGATGAAGATAACAGTAACGCCTGTATTAGAGCCAGTATTATTTTATTCTTACTCCACTGCAAGGGAGCAAGATACATGGCAGAGGGAGCATGTTAGTCACCTTTATTTCCCATGGGCTTCTAATAGGGCACAAGTAGCACTACACCCAATGAGAGGTGCATTCAGATAATGTGACTTTGTGTCATTATAGCTAAATGCTATTCACAGCTTCCCAACTAAGAATTGGAAGAATTACTAATAAATTTTATATTTATTTTTTAATTTTATATTTTTTTATTTTCTACTAATTTTGGCAGATAAATTAAAAAGAAAAAACAGCAACAAATCAGCTTCTTCAATTCTAAGACTGCTTAGGTTTGTAGATTTAATAGAGCTGTTTTCACACTTCAGTTTTAGTCAAGCAGTAAGTAGTATATGCTATGGAAATACAAAATAAACTCAAAAGAGTCAGTGAGAACAATATAAAACCTTAAACCAGACATCAGTACTATGGTTGTGCACACAGCAAGTAGTAAGGAAAGATCAGAAAGCCCTGTGTACAACCAAGCTTTGTAAACTTACTGACAAGAGTTGCCTGTGTTCTAACACTGCTGTGCCCATTCTGTAAACAAAGGAGAAATGGGTGAATAAATTATCAAATAGGAATATTAAATTTTCAGACTAAACCACACACAAAACATGCTTCATGCAAAATTCCATATTCATTCTAAATTGAAAGACCAAAAAGACAGAAAATTAACTTATTTTATAGCCTTTAACAAAACCACATAATAAAGTTGTCTCAAGTGTGAGGTGTACTGAACATACAGAATCCCATATACTGCCCATAATACACCCATCAGCAGGAGACCATCCCATCTACTGTATATAACATAAATTTCAGGTTCACACCGATATGAAAGAAAGAATTGCTATAACATATAGGAAATGGTTGTGCTTTTGATCTAATGCAACTCACAATTTTAACTATCCAAGTTACACAGAGACGCCAATTTTTTTCCATTGAAAGATAAGACTTGAGAGGCACCAGTTGTTTTTTGGATAACGTTGGAGTACAGAAGTGGATAGTCTATGCTTGATCCTCACCAGTAAATACGAGCTAGTGCAGAAGACAAGTGTGACTGAGCCATTACATAACAAAGGCCAGGAGTAAATAAACTTACAAAATCTCACAAGTTCCTTAAATATTTGATAAAATAAATTATCTTAAAACAAACCTACATTCCATGTACAAATAGAGTAGGTGCTTTTGAATATCTCCTGAGACTCTCTGTCAGATTAGATCTCTCCTTATACTTTTTGAAATAAAATATGAAACTAATTCCAACTGCTGTTTAAATCCAACAAAAGTGCAATGCTGGAAGGGCCACAAACAGTTTGAGATCCATTTTCTAGGTGCCATATAAATTTAATAAATAATATACCTTTGGATAGAAATGGTGAAGTTATAGCAAAATACCATGACTGATATTTACATACAGAGATAGTTCCTTTTTTAAAAACTAAGCTTCAGGGAAGGAAACTCAACTAGAATGTTAAGTGTCACTGAGAATAAAGGTCAAACAGCAATTTAAGATGTCAAAACCCATAAAAGCAGAGGCTCTTATATCCCATATACAAGAAATGGCTACAAAATAGGAAAAAAAAAAACAAGAGTGGACTTGGGAATCAAAAATATCACTTAGCTTGGCTAAAATATTAACATATCTGGGTAATACAAATCTAACACCAATAAGAATATTTCCCTTTTTTCAAAGTCTTATTTTGGAATTTCACTCACTGTAACTGCAACAGGGGTTGGTTCAGATGGAGCCATGGAGCTTTGGTATACTATCCTACCAAGCACAGAAGTCTGCTCATAGGAGGAAGTTGTTACTGGGCTAGTGCTCTGGGATGAGCAGGTCAGACTGGAAGAACTGACATCAGAGGCTGTGTAGGTGGACTCCTGTACTGTATTGGATATTGGCAGAGAGGTATTCAAAGGATCACTGGAAAAAGTAAAAATTATTTATCAACATGGCAAACTACATCTCAAATACCTTTGTGAAAATATCAGCTCCTATATAGCTATCTAGAACTACCTTAAACATGCAGTCAAATCTACATTACTTATACTAGAAAATCTAATAATGAGAAAAAAATATATAATTTTACTTTGGTCACCAGTAATCACTGCTTCAAAACCATCAGCTGCAGTAAGCACCATTCATCTTTGTCCTGCCAGCCCAACCAAAACAAGAGTTTACATACAAGCACGTTTTTTGGTCATGTTATTTTCAACATCTCAAAGAATATATTAATGAATATAAACTTTTTTTAAACAAGTAGATCCATAAAATCTGGTATATGATGAGAAACACACAGTCTCTTTTAACAACAGAATTCTGTCATTAAAGTAACAGTCTAACAGAACTATTCAAAGAGGAAAAATACTTTAAAACATGCAGGATTGTTTTACTTTCTAAACAGCTTTTTTTTTAGTTTACAGAACTAGAAATTAATGTCAAAGTTCATTTTTAATAATATTTCTAATTTAACTTTGGGAAACTTCCTACTGCAGCCAATTTTTGAATGAATAAGGAAGAAAAAATGGGTTACTAGTATGTTGGCATTTATCATCATTTATCATTGGCCATTTTAGCATTTCAGTAAGAGGTTCTGCATAATGAAAGACTGGCTTTTTTTCTCATCCCATAGAAGCATCAGATTTGTTATCTGGTGCCAATCTACTAATACACATATATGGTACAAAGGTCATCTCTCCTGGATCAAAAAGCAGAAAAAAAATGTGTTGTGAGGAACAAACCCTCAAACAAATTTGAAAATCTGGAAAATTAAACACAAAATAGAAATTTTATAAAGGGTAGCTTAATTATAAGGTTATATACATTCATGTCATCTCCAGCTTTACACTGACCTATCCAGGGAGATTTTGATTGTAATTAGAAAATAAATTTCTCCTTTAAGATGTCATCCACAGAAAACACTTCACAGAATCAGTTAGGTTGAAAAATACCTCTGAGATCACTGAGTCCAACCTGTAATCAAATACCACCTTGTCAACCAGACCTTGGCACTAAGTGCTACATCCAGTCTTTCCTTAAACACCTGCAGGGATGGTGACTCTGCCACCATCCTGGGCAGCCCACTCCAATGTCTAATCACCCTTTCTGGGAAGAAATTCCTGATAATGTCCAATCTGAACCTCCCCTGTCACAGCTTTAGACTCTGTCCTCTTGTCCTGTTCTGTCCCTTGCTCCCTGGGAGCAGAGCCCAACCCCAACCTGGCTCCACCCTCCTGTCAGGGAGTTGTAGAGAGTAAGAAGGTCCCCCCTGAGCCTCCTCTTCTCCAGGCTAAACATCCCCAGCTCCCTCAGCTGCTCCTCATAAGACATGTACTCCAGACCCTTCACCAGTTCTGTTGCCCTTCTCTGGACTCACTCCAGCACCTCAATGACCTTCCTGAACTGAGGGGCCCAGAACTGGATACAAGACTTGAGGTGTGCCCTTATCAGTGCCAAGTACAGGGGAAGAATCATTTCCCTGGCCCTGCTGGCCACACTATTCCTGATACAGGTCAGGATGCCACTGATCTTCTTGGCCACCTGGGCACATGTTCACCTTACATGTCATCATATTTCCCCCTCTCATTACATGGCAATTGTGCCTTGATGTTTTTGGCACAAACTTGACCCCTTAAAGAAGACATGCAAGAATGCAGGAGGAAAACTCACACATACTTGACAGATTTTGAATACAAGCTATTGTTGGTTGCCTGGCTGGTATTCTCACTGCTTGAAGTTGATCCAAATTCTGTGAGCATAGACTCTGATCCAAACTCCAAAGCTCCAAACTGAACATTTAATCCTGTCATATCTGCTGATCCAGGCATCTCCACTGCAGAGGCAGGAATCTTAAAGGAGGAAAAAACCCAACATAATTCCTTTGCATGCACTATCTGTATTAAAGATATAAGTAACTTACACTCTTTTCCCTTAACTACAGGCTTCTTCAGTTACTGGCTCAGCCTTTGCTACTAACTAGATCTGTGACAACCCCCCACTTTACATAAATTAACTACATTCTTGTAACCTGAAATGAATTCATTGATTCTGTGCCCTGATCTGGAGCTCAAAGGGTAAGCTTTACTATTCTACAATATCAAAGTGTCATCTGTGATCATCCCCCTCAGCCAATATTCATCTTGTGGCTACTAAGTCAATCCAAAAATCATATAGCAACAGTCATTTTCCACACAGGACAATTAGATATGTGCTTGGAAAAGACATCACTGTATTTTGAACATAAAAACTATTAAGTTTTGAATTTCCTGCTTTATAAACAAGAAACAGACCATGGTCTTTGCTTTCCTTCTTCCTAGAAACTTTATATATAGAATCATTAAGGTTGGAAAAGACCCTTAAGATCAAGCCCTACCATTTATCTAGATCCATAACTAAACCATGTCTCTAAGCACCACATCTACATGTTTTTTAAATACCTCCAAGGATGGTGACTCCACCACCTTCCTGGGCAGCCTGTTCCAATGCTTGACAACCCTTTCCATAAGGAAATTTTTCCTAATATCCTATCTAAACCTCCCTGGGTGCAACTTGAGGCCATTTCCTCTTGTCTTGTCAATTGTTACCTGGGAGAAGAGACCGAGCCCTGCCTGGCTCCATCCTCCTGTCAGTTGTAGAGAGGGAGAAGGTCGACCCAAGCCTACTTTTCTCCAGGCTAAGCTCCCCCAGCTCCCTCAGCTGCGCGTCATAGGACTTGTGCTCTAGCCCCTTCACCAGCTTCATTACCCTTCCCTGGACTTGCTTCAGAACCTCAATATCCTTCCTGAATTGAGAGGCTCAGAACTGGACACAATGTGGCCACTGGTGTGGCCTCACCAGTACCAAGTACAGAGGGACTTCCCTGGTCCTGCTGGCCATACTGTTGCTGATACAAGCTTTTGTATTATATGTTTACTAAGGACAAACTCAATTACCCACCTTGGATGCTGGAGTTATCCTCCGTTTTGGTGGTTTTATCTGCTTCTGCTGGGTTTGATGGGCAGTCACTTCCTGGTTATCCATAGATATAGTGGGGAGCTGTAACATTTTGCTAACAGCGGTAGAGGTGTCTACTGGTGATGGCTCGTGGAGTTTTACCTGGGAGGAGGACTCCAGCCCAGGAGAAGGAACAGGGGCTGTCTGTGTTTGTTGTTGCTGTCTCTGGGTCAGATGGCTTAGAACTGGGGATGGTTGAGGCTGCGATTTCAAGTCTGGTCAGTGTTGGGAAAAAGAAACATCAAATTTAAAGCATTGAACTCTGCTCTTCATGCTTCTACCCTTTATGAAACAATCTGGGTGACCTGACACACTGGACAGCTATGATTTTATAGAGCATGCAAGTCTCTTTCAGACATCACACAAGTTTCATACTGAACATTACCACTGTAATAATAAAGCTAACACTTGATATTCTCTACTTTAAATAAACAGCTGTGGACAAGCATTATTTAGAATAATTGAAATGTTTAGGTTGGAAAAGACCTCTGAGTTTGAGTCCTACCACCCCTACCACAACCCAGCACTGCCAAATCCAACACTAAACCATGTCCCTAAGCACCATATCTATTGCAAAGACAGAAAGTACTTTGGACCTGATTAGCATAAGAGATTTGATAATCAGGATGCCTTGGTAAGAACAAACAGAAATTTGAAGATTGCAAGAAGATTGGATCAGATGGCAACAGGGAAGAAGATTGAATCAAGTAGAAGAGATGTTGCAAAAATATATAAGTTTGTTTGTATGATCTTTAACCCAATCATTGTAGTAAAAAATTACTAGCCTTCCTAAAATGCTATATAAGCATATGTAGCCCACAGTAAATTCGGATTCTGATCACCACTCAGCTGTCCCAGTCTCTCTCAATCGCCAATACACATCTACACAGCTTTTAAAATACCTCCAGGGATGGTGACTCCACCACTTCGCTGGGCAGCTTGACAACACTGTCCGTGAAATAATTTTCCCTAATATCCAATCTAAACTTTCCCTGGCGCAACTTAAAGCTGTTTCCTCTCGTCACATGTTACCTGGGAGAAGAAACTGATCCACACATTGCTACAACCTCCTTTCAGTTAGCTGTGGAGAGCAATAAGGTCACCCCTGAGCCTCCTTTTCTCCAGGTTAAACACCTCCAGCTCCCTCAGCAGCTCCTCATAGGACTTGAGCTCCAGACCTTTCATAAGGTTCATTTCTCTTCTCTGGAAACACTCCACCACCTCAATGTCTTTCTTGTAGTGAGGGGCAAAAAATTCAACACAGGATTCGAGGTGTGGCCTCACCAGTGCCCAGTACAGGGGAATGATCACTGCCCTGGTCCTGCTGGCCACACTATTGCTGATATAAGCCAGAATGCCACTGGCCTTCTTGGCCACCTGCGCACACACTGGCACATGTTCAGCTGACTGTTGACCAGCACCCCCAGGTCCTTTTCTGCTGGGCCACTTTCCAGCCACTCTGCTCCAGCCTGTAGCACTGCAGGGGGTTGGCGTGACCAAATGCAGGACCCGGCACTTGGCCTTATTGAACTGAATAGTCTATTAATCCAGCCTGTCCAGAGCCCTCTGCAGAACCTTCCTACCTTCCAGAAGATCAACACTCCCACCAATTTTGTGTTCTCTGCAAATTTATGGACCCAACCAACAGTAAGCCATGAGCAGCCAGTTTCTCCAGGAGAAAGTTGTTGGAGACAGTGTCAAAGGCTTTACTAAGCTCCAGGCAGACAACATCCACAGCCTTTGCCTCATCCACTAGGCAGGTTGCCCTGTCATAGATCAGGTTGGTCAAGCAGGACCTGCCTTTCCTAAAAACATCCTGGCTGGGCCTGATCCCCTGGTTGTTCTGTAGGTGCCACATGACGGCACTCAAGATGATCTGGTCAATTACCTTCCCTGGCATCCTGACAGGCCTGTAGTTCCCCAGATCGTACTTCCAACCCTTCTTGTGGATGGACATCACATTTGCTAAACTCCAGTCTTCCAGGACCTCCTTGGTTAGCCAAGACCGTTGATAAATGATTGAAAGTGTTTTGGTGAGCACTTCTGTCAGTTCCCTCAGTACCCTTGGGTGGAGCACATCCAGCCTCAAGGACTGGAACGTGTCCACATGGGGTAGCAGGTTATTGACCATTTCCCCTTGGATTGTGGGGGTTTCATTCTGCTACCTGTCTCTGTCTTCCAGCTCAGAGGGCTGGGCACCCAGAGAACAAACTGGCCTTGTTATAAAAGACTAAAGCAAAGAAGGCATTGAGTACCTCAGCCTTTTCCTCATCCTTTATCACTATGCTTTCCTACACACCCAGCTAAGGATATTCTCCTTGTCCCTCCTTTTGTTGATGATATATTTATAGAAACATTTTTTATTGTCTTTTTTGGCAGTAGCCAGATTGAGTTCTAGCTGGGCTTTGGCCCTGCTAATTTTTTCCCAACATCCTTGTAATCCTTGCAAGTTGACTGCCCCTTCTTCCAAGGATGACAGACTCTCTTTTTTTCCCCCAAGTTCCAGCCAAAGATCTCTGTTCAACCAGGCTGGTCTTCTCCATCAGCTTGTCTTCTGGCACAGGAAGACTGCCTGCACCTTTAGAATTTCCTTCTTGAAGAATGTCCAACCTTCTCAGATTCCTCTGCCCTTCAGGACTGCCTCCCAAGGGACTCCATCAACCAGTCTCCTAAACAGGCTAAACTCTGCCCTCTGGAAGTCCAACACAGAAGTTTTGCTGACCCTTATCCTCACTTCTCCAAGAACCCGAAACTATAATTTTGTGATCACTGTGCCAAAGACAGCCTCTGACCACCACATCACCCACCAGTCCTTCTCTGTTCACAAACAGCAGGTCCAGCAGAGCACCTCCCCTGGTTGTCTTAGCAGCTGTGTCAGGAAGCTCTTCCACACACTCCAGGAACCTCCTAGACTGTTTCCTCTCCACTGTGTTGTATTTCCAGTACACATCTGGTAAGTTGATGTCCTGGACAAGAACAAGGACTAACGATTGTGAGACTACTCCCAGATGCTTATAGAATATGTCAGCTGCCTCTTCATCTTGGTTGGGTGGTCTATAACAGACTCACACCTGGATATCTGCCCTGTTGGTCTTCCCTTGGATTCCTCCCCATGAACCCTCAATTGTATCGCCAACACCATTAAGCTCCAGGCAATAAAGACACTCCCTAATGTTGCTATATTTTATATATTAGTAAAGGCCTGTATGCACAAACCAGCCTTTGAAATAAGTTGTGATATTAAGGGATAAAGTCCTTGAAACCTTCATGCAGAAGAGAGAGTAAAGCAAAACAATATCCTTGTGTGTAAGAGAAAAAATGTAAACTGTGTGTGTTAGCCAATAGTAACTTGCTCTGCCTGCAGACCCTGTAGAACCCCATAAAAGTGTGCTAAAGATAGAAATAAATTGGCATTCACAATTACTTCTGTGAAGAGTGGTAAACAGCTCGGGGGTCTTTCAATATTTGGCGCTCCGACCAGAGACACCCCTGCGGGCAGAGGGGCTTTGGAGTCAGCGGAGTGGATCTGGGCATTAATCGTCGTGGGCTCGGATCGGCACCAGATAGGCAGCCTGAGCGCGGTGAGACGCGGAGCGGTTAGACGTGGAAGTAGGGCTGCTGGGGGGGGCCCAGGCAGGCAAGGGCGCTGTAGAAGGGTCGCAACCTTCCCTCTTGCGGGTTGCCGTCAGCATGGATGTGGGATTTGCGGCGGCAGATAAACTGCTTCTCAGCATCCTCGTTAAACGAGGCGAAGCAGCCCAGGAAAGGGACCTGGATATGCTCATTATATGGGCTAATTGTCATGAGCATTTGCAGTGCTCACTGCTTTTTGCGGTGCAAGAACGGACTGATCGGCTCTGATATGGGAAACGGCAATTACGGAAAAGAGCAAGGACACTGTGTTTCTCGGTCGAACTTGGCAGATTGTAATTAATACCTTAAAAAACAGAAAAGTGAGATATGCTGAAGCTGTGAGCCCCGTAATTCTACCTGCGTCACAGCGGCAGATGCCTTTACCTCCCACTGCTGGGCAAGCACTCCTATCTATGCTGCCCATGGAGAGAGGGAGGGAGAGTTAGGGAGAAGAAAATAATGAGAAAAAAAAGTTCCACAGCAAACGCTGAAACAACGAACAGAATCTGTTCAGTTATGGCAGGATGTGATACATCCAGAACTATTTGCTTCATTTTTGGAGTCACTTTTAGCACTACAACCTTATTTAAGTTCCATCTTTACCACCCTGGAAGAAAAGAAGCCGGATTTGGACTGGTTTCCACCTAAACCAGGGGGAAATGAGGGAGCAGCGAGGTGGGCGCAGAGAACAAAGGCACCCTGGGGGTAGAAGCAGCGCAAGAAAAGTTCCAAGGCCACTCTGAACAATTACAGAAACAACTGAGCAGAAACAGGTGGCTCAGACAGCTTCAAAGAGAGACAAACTAGTCAAAAAATCTCAAACTATATGGTATCTAGTTCAAAATTCATCCTTGTAATTAGAAGCCGATAAACCTCAATGATCGCCGTTGTTAGCACCTGGCCGTGAGAGACTTTTCGTGTAAAATCGCCTGCTTTTCCAAAATCGTGCCCTTTTTTCCTCTATCAGGGAACAACAAGAGAGATTGAGAGAAAAAACTGCATTTGTTAAAGTTAACTTTGTGAGGCTTTTTTTTTTCTTTCTCTCCGTTTTTCCTCGCTGCGAGAGTATGTGGAGAATGTGAAGAAAGATAAGAGCAGAGCTGCAGCAGCGGCGGAGCGGGCGGTTGACCCCCCCGCTCCCTCTCTGGGGGGGGGGGGGCACTGGGATGGTGCCTGGTTTGTTGCAGGGTCGTGATTTACTGGGTTTTCAAAATGTTTTTATATACCATTGTAAAGTTAATTTTGTGTTTTAAGTAATTATGAGTTTATGCAATTGCAGTTTTTAGAGTTTTACTAGAGAAATTATTGTGGTTCTTTGAAGGTTAAAAAAAAAAAAAAAAAAAAGAAAAAGTGTTTAAGGTGAATATTACCAGAAGTTGCCTTGCAATAATTGGTTTTAGAACCCAAGGTTAAAATATGGTGTGATTTACAACCTCTAGGAAAACCTTCTTCCAATTAATGTTATCTACAGAAGAGATTTGTGGTTTAAAAAATAATTAGTCAAGAGAATTTTACTGTATAAGACAAAGCTAAGTTAAAGTATATATTATCTATTTGCTTGTTTTTTCCACAATTTTAATAAGGTAATTTTAATGTGAGTCCTTTTGTTATATAAAACACATATAACTGCATATATACCAATTTTAATTTTAGATTTTAGTTTAAAAATTGGACTTAATGTTTCTGAAAAGTGCTACAAAAGCTGGATGGCAACTTGCCAAATCCCATGTTGTTGTGGTGGTTTTTCTCTAGAAAAACTGCACTTTAACATCCTAACTAATTTAAGCATATACTAGGCAAATTCCTGCTATGAATAAGTTTTTTTAGTAACATTTGCAGTTATTGTGGGTTATTCTCAAAGCTAGATGACATAGAATTGTGATGAGTTTGCTACATCTTTATAATCTTTATAGTGAATCCATGTTATTGTTATATTGTGTTTAAAAGGTATATATTAAACTTTTAGTTGCTTTTTTGTAGTAACAGAATAAGATTAAGTTATGTTTTCATTTAATATAGATTAAGTGCTAATAGAATTAAGGATAGTCAAGTTTTATAATGTTTAGGCTTGAATGCTTTTAAGTTAAGTTTTCTAACGTAGATATTCTTTTAAGGTTAAGTTTGTTATTTCCTTTTGTCATATATAATTATTGTTGAGTTTAGATATTGTTTGATTGAAATTGTTTTATGTTTTCTTGGAGACACTTGTTTAAACTGCAAAGTATAGTTGTTTTCCTAGAGTGAAGAGGATGGCCACAGCTGAGACAGCTGTGATGGAACACTGGTGAACACCTGCTTGTGGATAGAAGTGAATGCAGTCTGTAACACCCTTGACTTCATCGGGAGTTCTATTGGTTGTTGCAATCTCTGCAGTTTTTGTTTGTTATAGTTTTCTTATTTTTCAGTGTTTCCAGAATTTTAAGAAGATGTACCATTGCTGAGGATCAGCTGCCATAGGAGAGGCTTCAGATTAAACCAACTGCTGCATGGTTTAATTGGTCTGGTACCTAAGGCTCCTGATCATTTGCTTTGTACAAATGCATTTTAACAGTTTGCTATGCTGTAAGCATCTCATAGCTGCTACTATTGAGAACCTTGTTTTAGAAATGAGTTAAGAGGCATCTTTCCAGGTTAAAGCCTAAGGCCCTGGCCAAGCCTTGACTTTACCTGGACAGAATGTTTGCCAGCAGATCCAGATGTTTTCTGTCCCAAATCAGTATTTGAGTCACTTTTTGACTCAACAATTTGACCCTATTAATATGACAGCTGGATCAATTTTGAAGTGGGCTTGGAGAATCATTTCTGGAGGTGATGATCCAATCCTTCACTGATTTTTTGTTTCTGTTTGTTTGCTAACTATGGGATGCTAGTGCAGTGTTTTAGTAATTAATAGTAGTTTTATATTATATACCCTATTAATAATGTTTAAGATTTAATTGATTTTTAACTAGTATAAGTTCTTATTAATTGTGTATATGGTTTTGTGTTGATGTTGTTGTTTATAACAGAAGTACATCTCATTTTTATTTTTTTTAAGAAGACGAGGGAGATTGATGCCCTAAAAGCATTTAATTAGTGTAATTCATTAACTTCAAGGAGAGAAGTGTCTGTGTTTTGTTGGCAGGTTCAAAGAGGTCACCTGTCCATCTGACCAGACTGTCTGCCTCTGAACACATGAGATCCAGTGAACAGAGATGTCATCACACAGCCTTGGTACTCCAGACATGGATCAGAAGTGGACCTGTCAGGACACAGTTGTGTCTGAACAGACAGTTGCCAACAGAGATTTTATGTTGTTATTATGATGTTGTGTCTCTACCAATTTTCAGGTATCCTTTGTTTTAAGATTTAGAAGGATTTGAAGAACAACTTGAACATCAAAGCCCTCAGTCACCGATCAGCTGCCAGCTGACATCACGAGAGCAGTGAACGTTCCAGGACTGAATCATGCTGGAGAAATTCTGTAGAAGATCTAAAAAGTGTAGAGACTCCATTTAACTGTATATAAAGCAAACTGTAGTTGTATGTTTACCCTTTTAGCAAATTTCTTTCACGCTTAGACTACACATATACCAAAACACCTGTGTTAAAAGTAATTAGATAATAGTTTAAGATAAAGTGTTTAGCCTGTGTAGTAATTGCTATGTTAGTATAGACTTTTTGCTCTTAGCACAAGGACATGGTTGTGAGGAGTTTGAAGGCATGTGCTGCTTGGGTCTTACTGATCATTCAGCTTCCATCCATGAGCAACTACAACAGCTACAGGATGGGTTACATGCCCTGAAAGAAGATAGTGATCCCATCGGAAGTTGGTTCGCCAGCTGGGGCATCACTAGATGGTTGAGGTCTCTTGTGCTAGAAGGGGGACGGACTTTACTTATAGTGTTAATTGAGATGACAGTTTAAGTTGTATGTTATCTTATCCAAAGCCTGGTTTGTGCAAAAAGAGAAAGGGGGAATTGTTGCTATATTTTATATATTAGTAAAGGCCTGTATGCACAAACCAGCCTTTGAAATAAGTCGTGATATTAAGGGATAAAGTCCTTGAAACCTTCATGCAGAAGAGAGAGTAAAGCAAAACAATATCCTTGTGTGTAAGAGAAAAAATGTAAACTGTGTGTTAGCCAATAGTAACTTGCTCTGCCTGCAGACCCTGTAGAACCCTATAAAAGGTGTGCTAAAGATAGAAATAAATTGGCATTCACAATTACTTCTGTGAAGACTGGTGAACAGCTCGGGGGTCTTTCAATACCCTAACATACAGGGTTACCCCACCACCTCTCCTCCCTTGCCTGTTGCTTCTGAAGAGTTTATAGTCATCTATTGCAGCTTTCCAGTTGTGTGAATCATCCCACTATGTTTCCATGATGGTAGCTATGTCATAATTTTCCTGCTGCACCATGGCTTTCAGCTCTTCCTGTTGTCCATGCTGTGTGTGCTGGTGTAGATGCACTTCATTTGGGTTATTGATCCTGCTGCCTTTTTGGGGGGGGGAAAAGCTCCAATTCCTGTGTGACCATTCTCAGGCACTTCTGGGATTTCTAACAAATCAATAACCCTTGTGTCTTTATTGCCTCATGGATATCCATCTGATGCCATTTAGACTTTGCCTTTTTTTCTTTTATATGTTCTCTGTATTCTTCACACATATTTGTAGCTCTGTAGTCTATTGTATTAATGACTAGTGTTCCCAGTAATTTTCCATGGCCTCTCCTTAAGCAGAAAGAAAACAAATTCCAGAGCTCCAAGCTCTGGGAGGTACAAGGCTCCGGTGCTATCTTGGTTCTTCCTAGAAACCAAGTCAGAGAACAATTCTTCAAGATACATTCTTATGGACAAAGTACTAGTGCTGATGGGGGGGGTCCAGAGAAGGGGCTTGACTTGGGGGGGAATTGCATCACCACTTGTCCTCCTAATTGGTGCTTTTTATCAATTATGCTAATTTCCTAAAACCTATAAAAATGTACTCACCCCTGGGGGGGTGGGCTTTTGTGGACATCTTTCCATAACATCCTTTGGAGGCCTTCAAATAAAGATCCCTTTTTATATTACCACCTTACTAAAATTATCAAGTTTTATTTCCAGGTTGGGAAAAAGGCAACACATCCCCTACCTCCACAAAGATGGCAGACCTAAGGACCTCACTTGTACAATTTCCCTCAAACACTGGTGTGCTGCCCAAAGACTTCTCTCTAGCGAGCATGGGTTTTCCCCCTTCCCCCTTCAAATCTAGTTTAAAGCTCTCTCAATGAGCTCTGCTAACTCCTGAGCTAAGAGCCTTTTCCCTTTTTGAGACAGGTGGACCCTGTCGCCAGCAGGCCTGGTTTGTGTAAACTGACCCATGATCACAACGAAACAAAATTCTGCTGGTGATATCAGGCTCAGAGCCAGGTATTGATCTGCTGGCTCTTCCTGTTTCTTCCCTCATCAATCCCTGCAACTGTAAGGAGAGAGAACACTTCTTGTGTTCCTGATCCCTTAACCAGTCACTCCAAGACCCTGAGGTTTCTCTTGATTGCCCTCAGACTTCTTGTTGCAACTTAATCACTGTCTACCTGAAAAATCAATAATCTGAGTGTCGTACTAGCATAGAAAGCTTTTTCACATCTTTTACCTGGATCCCAGGGAGGCAGCAGACTTCTTAAAGAAGTGGGTCTGGTCTGCATGTGAAGCCTTCTGTTCTCTTCAGAAGGGAGTTTCCTATGACAATGACCTGTCTTTTATTCTTTATAGAAGCAGTTTTGACACAGGGCATAGGCTGACTTAATCTCAGCAACACTTCCATGCTAGATGAACCACTGTCCTCATTATTGTTCAGCTCCACTTTCAGAGCCTTATACCTATTATGCCAGGGTACCTGGGAAGGTGGGGTAGTCACAAATGAGATGTGCCTGCTGCATTGGGTAGGAACTTGTCACCATTACCCCCCTATCCTTTAGGTCACCATGTTAAGCCAAGCAGAAAGAAGATAGGGGACCTTCCCTGTCATGTGCCTTGTCTGACTGGTGGGCCTGTCCCAGGAAAGGTAGGGTTTGGTTCCAGTAGTCTCTCTTGCACTCCCTGATACTCCTCAACCTACTCACCTCCTCCCAGAGTTCTGTCACTAAGCAGAGGAATTCCTCTACTTGGGCACACCTCCCACAAGTGTGCTCACTACTGCTGTCCAATACTGGTATAAGAGCAGGGCACACCCTGCAGCCTGACACCTGGGTGGCAGCATGTTCCCACTGGAGTTCTGTCTAGGCAGCTGTTTCAGTCATAGTGTGTGCAGAGCTTAAAGAGGTTGGCTGTGGCTGTCTGCCAGGTGGATAGCATTGCTCCCTGATCGAGCTGGCAAGGCCTCCTGCACAACCTGCTGCACCACTACCTGGTTAAAGTGCCACAGGGGATGGCCACTATTACTCCTGGTCCTGCCCATGCCTTGTCAGTCACTCTCATGAAAGCTGCTGACTCCTGATGGGTCTTGGTGCTCTCCTGGGGTTTCCCCAGATCAGGACACCATCACCAACCACTTCTCATAGATCCCCACCTGCACCAGAGCTTGCCTTGGCTTTCTTAAAAAATATAAAAGCAAACCTATTCATACAGTGATGTAACATTATCACACATTAGGCCTCAAAAACTGTTATGGATTATTTTAGTCAAACACTGCAAGTTTTAAGGCAATTAACTGTGCTGATAAAATGTGATTACTTCTGAGTGGTCTAGAGTTGCAACTTAGTGGTATTATGAGTTAGGATTCCCCTGCCCCTACAAAAAAAAAGATTTTCAACAGAAATAGGAAGTCATCTACTATCTCAATATGTCTGAAAGTTGAGAGAGATACTGGATGCTGACAGGTTTTTTCCCCAAGGCTTCCCCTTTCATATTTCCAGACACTAAAAGCATCTCAGAGCACCCGTCAACAGCCATAAGAGATCCACAGCATTTGAAGTGTGAAGGTTTTTTTATCCAGTTGAAGTGTATTAGAAAGCAACTTAAAATGTACATAAACATTTTTTTCAGAATTTCTGCATGTCAAAGATTATAACTGCTACCAAATCGGCTGCTTATTGATCTGGAAACATACACAGCAGAGAGATACAAGAGCTATTACTCTTCACAGTGAGAATGCTGCTAGGAACTATACCGTAAAACAAAGTTTGTGTCATTTTCCCTGTTTCTACTCATTTTAATCAATTAAATGAAAAATCTTTACAATTATGAATAGAAAAAATGGGTAACCTGCATCATTTTCAGCACACATAGACTTCACACTAGGGAAAAAATGCTGAGATGTGATGCACATTATGAAGAAATGATATAGTACTCATTCAAAATTCATGCAGTGATGATTTCTTGGGTGGCAATGCAAGATGTAACCAAAAGTATGTATTCTATTACCATCTGTTAAAACCAGGTGGGGCAGTGTTCTTTATCTCTTTCATAACCCATCCCTCATAACTGGGGGATATCTTCTGTTAATGGGCCAACTGTTAAAACCAGGTGTGGCTGTGTTCTTTATCTCTTCCACAACCTATCCTCCCTCCAAAAAGATATCTTCTGTTAATAAACCATTAAAAGATATTTTCTGTTAATAAACCATTAAGTCTCACTGCATGACTGATAAAATGACATCATCCCATTGTGAGATGCTCCACTCAGGGAGAAGAGCCAAGCATTTCTACCTGTATATGTTTGGAGACTTGAAACACCACAAGCAGCTTTTCTCCACTGGATCCCAGAGGAGAGACCATATCCATCTACACCACCACTAAACCTTCAGAAAAAAACTACACCTTTCTATAAGATCAGCGCTTCAACAAAACCACATCTGTCACTCCAGGAAGACTGCAGCCACCATTTAATTGGACTGTTACCAACACCCTGACCAACAGGGTGTCAGGTTGTATTCTGACTCTGTCAGTGGGTTGTTTGTTAGTTTTCTATTTTGTACTACTGCATTTTTATTTTAATTTCCTTAGTAAAGAACTGTTATTCCTATTCCCATATCTTTACCTAAAAGCACCTTAATGTCAAGATTATAATATTTTAAAGGAGGGAGTGTGGTTTACATTTTTATTTATTTCAAGAGAGGTTTCTGCCTTCCTTAGAAAACGCCTGTCTTTTTCAAACCAAAACAGATGAGAAGAGAAAAAATTGGAGAAAAAGAGAAAATATGGTACAACCTAGAAGCAGCATAGGCACACTGAAAATAGGTATTTTTCAGGATTTGTTGAGAAACAGTATACGGGTATTGGCTGGGGTAGAGTTAATTTTCTTCCCAGTGGCTGTTATGGGGCTGTGCTTTGGATTTGTGCTGAACACAGGGTTGATAATATAGAGATGTTTTTGTTATTGCTGAGCTTACACAGAGTCAAGGCTTTTTCTGCTCCTTGTACGCTGGGGAGGAGGCTGGGGGTGCGTGGGAGGTTGGGAAGAGACACAGCTGGGACAGGTGACTCCAACTGACACAAGGGATATTCCAGACCATGAGACATCATGCTCAGTGTATAAGATGAGGGAAGGAGAAAGGGGAGGACATTTGGAGTGATGGCATTTGTCTTTACAAGTCACCATTACACGTGATAGAGCCCTGATTTCCTGGAGGTGGCTGAACATCTGCATGCCCATGGGAAGGGGTAAATGAATTCCTTACTTTGCTTTGCTTTGCTTGACTGTGTGGCTTTTGCTTTCCCTATTAAACTGTCTTTATCTCAACCCATGAATTTTTACACTTTTACCCTTCTGATTGTCTCCCCAGTCCCACTGGTGGGAGAGGGAGTGAACGGCTGCACAGGGCTTGGTTGCTGCCTGGGGTTAAACCACGATAAAAAAGTCACATCAAAATTCCACTTAAATATTCAAGCACATTAAATCAAAGATGTTATTACATGAAGGATCAACAACCTCTAAAGATTCAATGACATTTATAGATAGACTTAAGCCTCTCAAAACCTAGTTTGTGATATAATGTCTATTACCAGCAACTAAGTGTAACACAATGCTGTAACAAATTATATTATTAGGATTATGTTTTTTTAAAAAAGCTTTTCATTTAAGGCCATTTTAAATCTCTATTGGCATTAAGACATCTTATAGGCTAACAGAGAGAAAGTTATGTCAAAGCACTTACCAAACTGACTAAGGACTGAGGCTTGGGTAATGGGCAGTTTTCGATCCCAGGATGATGTGGTGGTGGTAGTAGAACTATTATTGTTTTGTTGAGAGGTAAACTGACCCAAACCTGGAGATTTCAATTGGTCCAAGATTAGGGATCCAGTAGAGTTTGTCAATTTCGGAGACCCATGTTCTCCAAAGCCAGAACAAAGAACTGCAGACTATCAAGAGACAAAAGAGTGGAGTTAAATACTTAGTAAATAATCTGAACATAACCATAGAGTCAATGCCTACAGCTGCTATTTGGCAGCAACCAAAATCTCTTCAGTCCTAGATTACTAATAAATCACAGAATTGTTAGGGTTGGAAGGGACCTCTGGAGATCATCCAGTCCAACTCCCTGACAAGGCAGGGTCACCCAGAGTAGGTGACACAGAAGCACATCCAGGTAGGTTGTGAACATCTCCAGAGAGGGAGACTCTACACCCTCCCTGGGCAGCTGTTGTAGTGCTTTGCCACCCTTAATGTAAAGAAGTTCTTCCTCATGTTGAAGCATCACTTCTTGTGTTTTAGTTTATGACCAATAAAAAAAATCAGCAGTTGGAGCATATGACCAGACCCTCTCTGGATATCACTGATATAACTTCATTGCTGACTATGACAATACTGATTTACTTTAATCCATGCATCTTAAAATAGCATGCATTTACTAATAGTTGCATTTATTTTTTGAAAATCAGTTTAAATGCCCAATTTCAAGTCCTCACAATTAACTCAGAAACAATCAGGTTTCCACAAAAAGTAGTCAGATATGTGTTTGCAAATAACACATCAAAGTCTTCTGGCATAGAACTCTTCACTATAAACAAGTGATTTAATCCTAAATCAGCATGCAGTAAATGCATCTGCTCTCTACTCAAAAATTAATACAAGTACTTCATGTGAACTGAGAAACAACTACTTAGCAAAACCAGAAAAAAAGTAAACTATTTTGTGTGTGTGAATGGAAGGAATGAAATTAAGAATTCCTTTAACATTTTCAACCTGAATTTTATAAATACCGAACTATCTCATTAAATGGCCAGTACTGGAAAAGTTACTTAACCTGAAATATTTACTCATTGGGAATATTTAGAAAGCATAAGATATTTTTACCAGACTTGGAGGAGAATAAGAGTTTACAGAACTGGAGCTGCCAGTTCCTGTTGCCACCTGGGTGCTGTGCTGAGAATTTGTGAAGACTAGGGCTTGGCCAAAGGTCTGTTGCTGGGGAGCCTCAAATGAGTTGCCTTCTGTCTCTTGTGTAAGGGTCATAGGTTTTTCGGGCTTCTGAAGCAGTGTTACCAAATCAATGCTGTAAGACAAAGCAAAGTTTGGCTGGAATAAACATGATGATTAGACTGTGCTGAAACTGAAGAAAGCACTAATACTAAAGCTGCCATATCAGCAACAGAATTATTAATGATTAACAGTCTTTTCAAATATTACTTGTCTGCTATACAAAAGAGGTAGAATAGATGTTTTTTGCCAGAAAATAAAATTCTGCTAGCTGAAACTTACCACTGCAGCTAGAATATAAATTGTCTTTGCTTTCATTTAAAACATTATCAAATGTATACCATCATGTATCACATACATAATCTCTATGATTAATATAACCAAGTAACTGGAGACAAGTCATAAAAGATACATTGTGTTTAAGCTGATCCCACCTGCCAACTCTTTATATATATTGATAATCCACATTCTCTGTATATCACAAAGAGCAAGGGATCAGTCCTACCTCTGTATGGGGTAGATATACAGACAGTAAAGAATGAAGTCACATGCAGCAATTGTATGAGTATGTGATGGTATGGAAGTCACAAGAGCAGTGGAAATAAAAGCTGTGTTTCTCAGATAGTAGGCACATATCCAAAATTACTTTACCATACATACCTGAGCAGCATGAGAAATGTGAATTTTCTTACATTTAACATGGCCTACTAACACCTACACATGTTTAACACAGATTTATCAAAGGAAAAGCAAAGTGTTCAGACAATAAACTAAATCTACTCAAAAAATTCTGACTTAAGTTTATCTTAAATATACCACAGGCTTGGGCTGAAGAGCTGCTTCCAGCACTTAGATTAGCATAGATTTTTTAATGTCCAAGCCTTTCTTATGGCAAGTAAAAAACCAAAGAAACAACCAAAACAAAAAAAAAACCACAAACCACAAAACAATACACCAGAATTTGAGTTGATGAACTAAAATATTTTCTAACATAAATTGAGGGACATCCACTGGAAGAATATTTGCATTAAAACAATGAACATGTGAGCATATCACAGAATAGTAAGGGTTGAAAGGGACCTGTGGAGATCATCTAGTCCAACCCTCCTGCCATATCACCTTTAAGAAGGAAAGGAATGGAATATAAACTGTAAGCCAACTGACACCATGCCTCCTCCAGGTCACATCCATGTTATAATGAAAATTTTGCTGCAGTCTGAAGTATAGCAATACAGCTGTATCAGGATGTTTGGGACCACTAGGCAATCTAGTTTTCAGATCTCATGCTATCCAACTACAGAAGTCTTCATCATACAACCTTAACCTGCTCTCTGAGGCTAATGCAGGTAGCTGATTCCACATAATTGGACAGGCATTTGGTGAAGATAAAGACAAGCAAAGGCAGCAACTGCCATATTTTCCTTTCTCTGTCTGAAATCTATATCATCAGTTAAGGCAAGTAATTGTGATGGCAAGAAGGTGATTTTCCTGGTAAGCAACACAAGCTTTTCTGTCAACATATTTGTCAAAGCACTACATTCTGAACACTTTCTACATCTACAGGGGTAGGGTTTTCATTTTCTGGACAGCAAAGCCAGAGCTTCCTTTTCAACAACAGCAGCACAGTTTTCTTATCAGCTACTTTTGTTCCTGCCAGTAAGCAGTCTTTGTGCAGAAGTCAGTATTATGTTCACGGATTTGCTAAGTTTGGCTCCACTTCTGTAGTCAATAATAGTTATCACAGGAACCCACAAAAGCAAGACTTTCACAATTTTGAAACTAGCTTGATCAATCTCTGACCAAGGCTGCCCCGTGTTTTAGTTAACATTTTATATGTGCAAGCTAGCATTGCTTCAACAAGCAGAGTTTTTAAGCTATAGGGAAACTATGGAAGAAGATCTTACCTTTGCTTAGGAGTCACATGATTCTCAGCTGGAACAGAGGAAGCAGTGAAGACTTTTGTTTCAGAAAGCTGAAAATAGTGTGTAGGAGGAAGAGATTTTAATCATACACAAGCTCACACTTCAGTACTGTGACATCTTCAGAAATTCCATCTTGGTCATGTACTTTTAAGATAAAAGTAAAGTTAAACTACCATTATAACCAGTTATGCTTCAGCTCTGCTTAAAAGGACAAAAACATGTAGTCGAACTTCAGCAAAGTCTTCTCCACAGAATCAAGTACTAATTTAATTAAAGTGTTAGGAAATTTGATTTACTGAACACTGAATGGTATACTAATGTAACTACATCAGTTTGGGAAATAGTTTAACTATACCAGTAGAAAGTAATTAATGTGACAGCTGGTATATCATCAGTGTGCAGACATAATTTAGGACTCCATAGAGCAGCTCTGATAAATCTCGTTGCAGAAATCTAACACATTGCACTGTTCCCACTCATTTCATGTAACTCTGTTTTACATTTCAGCTCACATCATCAATGGGGGCAGGTTTGCACTCAGGTATGTATAGTGAACTAGCATTCATGGTTCCTTCTTGGCACTTCTACTAGGGGTGGCAAAACCATCTTAAACAGATTGCTCTGCAAGCATGAGTTTGAAAACAATAAAGGGAGAACTGTGTAATTGCTTATACTAGTATAACAAGTCAAACCATCCACAGCAGAAAACTGTACTGCTTCCACCATGCTGTTACAATAAAGATAGATATTTGCACAGGTAGCTGGGGAGGGGGAGCTGGTGGGTTGGAATTTGAGAGGGGAAAGGGGTGATTTTGGTTTGTAGGGGGGTTGATTGTTTCTTGTTTGGGATTTTTTAAAATAGCTTTTTTTTTTTTTAGAAAAATAGTAGTTAAACAACTACAACTTCCTATAGCTAATTAATTTCTACTGACAGGAATACTTGCAAACCAGAATAAGTCTTAAGCCACTACAGGTTTGGTTTAACAAGGCAGAGATATGACTGTATAATGGTTATATTTTAAATTAAATTTGCACAAAATCACCCTTAACTACTTTGGTGTAGCTCTGTATTTAGACTAAAGAATAACTGACCTATTCAAACATGCACAAAGAATCCTTTTAGAATGTAACATCTGAATGTAGCTTGTAGAGAAACATTTTAACAGAGTAAAAGCATGACATTTTCGTAAAAGCCTGTCTGCACAAGCCAGCCTTTAATCCAGGTGACAATATTAAAGGCAGTGTCCTTGAAACTCTCCTGGAGCAGCGAGAATAAAGAAAAACAATAGCCTTGTGTACTGGGGAAAGAATGTAAAACAATATGTATAAACCAATAGTAGCTTGTTAAGCCCCGCAAACCCTGTCGGACCCTATAAAAGTGTGCTAAAGATAGAAATAAACAACGTTCACCATACTTCTGTGAAAACTCGGTGAATAGTCTGAGCGGTTTTTCAATAGTAGCTCTTCCAGAAAGTTATGCACTTTTAATTGCTAGCAGCCCAATTTAAAGGACATCACAGACATGAGGCAATATAATCTGCCATCGCACAGGCAGCTCTATTGAAAGCATGTATGTCCCTGTACATGGTTATCTGGGATTCTTCTGTGAAACATTTGATTTAAGCAGGATGCAGAAGGTCTGATGGGAGCAAATCACTTACTACTCAGAGGCAAAGTTCAAATGTTTCATGTACTCTCTGCTAGCACTACACTGGGTCATGAAAAAATTAGCACCACCACAATTCCTCCCTTCATTTCCTTTCCTTCCTACTAATACAACATATTTTAATACCATCTTTCTGGAACACAACTCTGTCCTAAGCATAATGCTGCCAGACTGCAACTCTATGTACTGACCACAACAAAGAAGATTCAGCTTAAGCATACTTTCAATTTAAAAAGATGTTTCTCTATTGCTCAGCTCTTTCCCCACCATATGTGTTATTTTAGAACCACGTGTACTGTACTTTCTGTGGTGTTATGAGACTCCTGTATTATATGGCACAAGGAGGTCAGCTAATGGCACAAGCAGCAGCTTATAAGGTTTGCAATCTCTTGGTTAAATAGTAAATTCTTTGTAATGTCAAAAGTTTCTTATGTTCACAATACCCAGGATATGACAAACCATGGCCACTGATGAATCCTGAAAACTAAGCAAACTGAGGAGCCTGAGGATGTTCGTGACAATGCAAAAGCATGCTTGATGTGAGAGAGGAAATGTTCTCTTCAAGTGAAGCAGCATGCAAAATAGACATCTCCAGCTACCAGCTTGGCTACATTGAAGTTTACACCACACCCTGCAGCAAACTCACTGCCACAAGCTCCAAATACCTAATTCAAAAGTCTGCTGGGATTACATCATTTATCCAAACACATACTTAGTGCAGCAGCAGCTGAAAAGCTTTATTACACAAATGTATTTAGTATTTTTTAGAAGTAATATCAGCTCCTAACAAAGTTATTTATACTCACTGTACACTATACTCACTAATCTTTCACTGAGGCTCTGGCATTTTCCCAGAACTGAATGAACAGTTGTGAACCATTTGCAAGTAGCAGCCTCACAAGGGTATTTCCTCTATCTGCAGTGAAATGTCTGTGGTTTTCAGTTCCTGTTTCTATGATAAAAATTATTCTCTAATCACCAAATATATAATATATTTAACAACTAATCTACCAGGTCCTATGGACAGTGGATAAGAGGACCACAAGAAAATATACTCTGGCATACTCATAAAAACTCAACAGCAAAAAATCAGAAATAACAAAACCTTAGTGTTTTGATATGATGTACTGAAGTTAAATTAAAACAAGTTCTTGTGCTGCTTCCTGGTAAAGGAAACAGTCCCACTAATTTTTTTTTAAAGTGTTGCCATTGTTTCAAATAAAAATGAAAACTACCAATATTATACAGAAAATGTTTGCCTTCATCCACTTTCCAGCAATTTGTATGTATTCTATTTCTTCTCTTCTCGTAGTTTCTGTAGTTAAACTTAATTTTATTTAGCCAGAAGAATATAATCACAATTTTAAGAGGAAAACCCAGAGCAATCTACAGTACCTCAATATTTGTCTGGTCCTTCATTGTCCATACAACCTCAAATTTTCAGTGCAAGGAGTTTCCTCTATTTAATAGCACACTGACAACATACTACCATTGCTCAATACTCACTACTAAAGATAATTACCAGTCCGTTCTAGTAATTAAATCACAGGAATCAAATTATTCTCAGGTCAAACAACAGAAAATTTCACTCATCTGCACCTAACTTGTACTTCACTAGGGAACACCACATTTAAACAAAAATATTCTTAAAAAAAACACCTGGTCTTTACCTGCAGAAAGCAAATACATCAGCTTCCTTGGTTGTTTCAATCATTAGTCATGCTGCAAAAATTGTTTATAATACATTTAAATGCATAGCTCCATTTTCCAGCCACAGGTTCACATTATGCCTTTTTCTGCTAGACTAAAACAAGAACCCATTATATGCTAATAAAGTGTCATGGGGTGACTTTGTGATGCTTGTATCCCCAATCGCCTTGTTTGTTACATATTAGGTTCTGCACCTTTAAGACTGGCTCTGAGAGCGAAGGGGGGGAAAGAAGAACCTGAAGTTTGTGTTGAGAAAGAGCACTCACTCCCCTGCATCCTGCTCCTGGACTGTGTTGTCTGCGGCATGGTCAGACAGCGGGACAGAGCTCTCCTTTGCTGTTAGTTTTTTTAGCTAGCTGAGGCAGAGAAGTTCCCTGGACTGTTTTTTCCTTTTTCCTTGGATCTGTTCAAACCTGCTCTGGACTGAAAACCCAGAAAAACACCAGGAGCTCACGCCTGTGGTCCAGTGAAGCCTGGGCCTCAGCACTTTCCAGTGCCAGAGGGACTGATAAGAACCTGAGCGAGCCAAGCTACACCCCATGACAAGGACTTTTCTGGAAGCACCATCTCTTTGAACAGCAAGAGGTTTCATTGTTTAATATTATTCAATTTCTGTTAAACAAACAGGTTTTTTTCCACTTTTCTCTAAGGAAATGTTTTCCCGAACCAGCTGGGGGAGGGGCTGCTTGAATTTGCTTTCTGGAAGGACCCCATTCAGAGGTTTTCTCCCAAATTTTCCCTAAACCAGGATATAAAATAACCTTTTCACATTCAGAAAACTAAAAATCTCACTCTCAAACACCAATGCTATCAGTAAATGCTTTCAGCTATTTTTCACATTTTTTGTTTTGTAAAAGCAATGAATAGCTGGATGCAGTATTTCAGAATCAAGTTCAGAAGAGTCCACATACTGAAATATAAATCAATAATGACTAAGACACAGGGAAGAGTGCCTACAGACAAAAAGATTGCAATAGGGTTTTTTTGCCGCAGCAACAGCCCTTTAGGAGATCATGCTGAGCTGTTATTTTTTCATCATCCTCTACAATGCTGAAAATTTTTCAGTTGCTGCTTTCCAGACACCAGCCCTTTGTTCTGGAGGTGTAACTTTATTTCTATAAAACAAATGGGCACTTGGCTATATTAAAGTATTTTTCATTTTAGAACAGGTCATGTCTAGCAGAGCTTCATATATCTGTGACTGGCTTACTATTAATGGCCATTCCAATATTTTTTTTTTTTATTTCTCACAAATTTTATTCTTTAGTGATCTTATTACTTCCAAATCATTGATAAAGACACTAGATGGCATCTGGCCTGGGACTGGATTACTTTATAGCCCTCTTAGAAATGCCCTCCTTCAAAAGATTTATTGGCTAAAATTTTCATGGCAGATTTCAATCCACTGTTGGAGTCTGAAATACAGACTGTGTGCCCTTGCTTTTAATGTTTAGTTCTGGGATTCAAGAAAACACTGAATTTCATATAACATGAAATTCATGAGCATGTTTTCATAGTGATACATGAAAACAAATGCTAAAGTTAGATAAGAAAGGTAGGTGTGTAGATTAGAAAGTTTCTTAAATCACTGGGTGAAAAAGTAGTTTAGAGAACAGGAGACAATATGGAGAATTTAGGGTGTTGTCCCTTGTCTTTCTTCTTTCTTCTTCATGTCCTTCTCCTGGAGGTTTTTGGGTAATGGTTAGTGATTGGATAGAAAATGCCACAGTGCATCACAGAGGTGATGGGTCATTGGGTCATTAAGAAAAATAATATACGTGTCTATTGTTAATTGGGTAAAAATAGGTATAAAGATAAAAGAACTGCGTAGTTCAGGGCCATTTTGTGTATCAGACATGAAGTGTGCCACAAGGCCTTGTTTGTACCATCAGAAGAAAGAAATGTGCCAAATTGCAAAGATTAACCTTGTAACCAGCCTGGAGAAACCTGTTAACTTTTATAAGGATCCTTCAATAAACACGAGAAACAAGATTCTAACGAGCTCGAGAGTTTACTTCAAATAATGAGAACTAAGATAAGTGGAACTCCCCACGAGGGAGGATCCCGGGAGAATTCAGCCCAGAGGAGGCTGGGGAATTAGAGAAGAACTGTATTCACAGAGAATTCAGCCCAGAGAAGGCTGGGGAACTATAGAAAGCTGTATTCACAGAAAATTCAGCCCAGAGGAGGCTGGGAGACTATAGAAAGATATATCCACAGAGAACAGAGCCCAAAGGAGGCAAAGAAGAGAGAGACAGAGGTAACAAGTGGTGCCCCGTGTGAGGAGAGAAACTCACAGAAGCTTCAATCAACACCTGCAGGATCACAGCAACCAGTTCCTGAAAGAAATCCTGGAGAAAAATATCTGCTATCACATTCCGAAATTCCAGGGGCCCTGGACTCGGAACATTGGATTCTGCTGGTCAGTAATCTGAAGATAGCCAGGTCTGGTAAGCTGTATACAATCTAGATAATGGGGTTGAATATTTATAAAGAGAGATTGTTTAAACCCAGGATTTGGGGGAAAATATAAATATGATGTTTAAAGAGTTAATAGCCCCGGGAATATGGGGAGATAAACTGCCCTTTCTGAAAGCGCGGGAAACCCAGATAATTCCCCAGCGGCGTGGTTCCCCTGCCCCTGTCCCTTCAGAGAACGTGGGGGGACGAGGGAGGAATGCGAGGGAAAACTGAACACCGGGAAGCTTGTGTTACTTCAGAAAGCAGAGTGAGCAGTTTGTTATATTGTTAGAGGTTAAAAAAAAAATTGCATGGAGAGATATGATGGTTTAGATAGAGTCTTTCTGGAATTATTGCAGTTAGAAGATATCGCGGGGGGGGATGGAGAAAAAAAAAAGTTAGAAAAGTTCCACGCTGTTTCTGAAACCACGCCTTTAGAACAGCCCCCTACCCTGCACCCTCCATGCACGTCAGAGGAGCCAGAGCGAGGGAGGGAGCCAACCCCGCCCTCTGACGAATTGAATAACACAGAGATGTTAGAAAAGGCTGGTGAAGGTGTGTCCGCCCAAGAGGGGACACAGAGGGGGGTATTTGCTCAGCAGGCAACCCCGAAAATACCCGCCCATCAGGCGGAGTTAGAAGCTGCCCAAAGAGGAGAGGCTTCAAAGAGCGGCGGGAAACGGCGGGATGGCCGCGCCGCGGAGTGACCCCGAGCAGAGGGGGGAGAGATTAGAAAAAAAAAATATTAGAACGCTGCCATAGACAGACAGCGAAAGAAAAGGGGCTGGCCAAGGTTATAAGGGCACGCCCCGCAGGGAGAGCAGTGCCGTGATCCATGACGAGAAGACCCGGCCCTCCGGAGGGGAGATTGGCGGGGTAACCCTTGTCGAGCCGCGCATGCGCGTTTCGGCACTGAAGCCGAGCCTGTGAAGTTCGGGAAATCAGCCCGGCTAACTCAGCCGGCAGAGCCTGAGACTCTTAATCTCAGGGTCGTGGGTCCGTTTTCTGGCACAAACAGCAGTCGCCCAAAAAGGGATTTATCTCCTGAAAAGGAGTTTCTCCCTAAATATAAGTTTTTAGAGTTTTTTCTCAGATTCAAAAGCAGCCCGGCGCGGACGGGCTTGATAGCACACAGCAGCCAGAAACGCTGTTGCCATGGCAACCACCGGTAAAACAACTCAAGCAACTTCGATGAAGCTACAGAAAGCAACAAAACAGAAAGAACAGAAAGCTGGACATCTCAGAGAGGGACAAAAAAAGAGAGTGTTTTGATTGGACAATTCAAAAATTAGAAGCTTTGCAAATTGTATTGTTGGTAAATCAGCAAATTGTTGTAATAATGATTGACATTTAAAAAGAAGTCTCTATTGAATGAAGTGCCTTCAAAAATAGATCAAAAAGTTTATAGATATTTTATAGTGAAATATATATAGATGTATTTCTAATAATATCTGCTGGTTTTGTTTTTACAAAATAGCATGGAAAATGATATCTTTACATCCCAAGAAGTTTAAAAGATTTTTATTCTGTTTCAGTATTCCTAATACATGAAGGTTTTGAAAAGGTTATCTTCTCTATACATCTACTGATAATGTAATACTGTATCATATGGAGTGATCATCAAGCATTATTACTGTAGTTACAGTCAGTTTCTGCAAGAAGCATTTCTTTAAAATTGAGTTAAAAGATCATATGATTAACCCTACAGAAAAAGGATTGAATGACAGGTTTTTTTATTTTTCACCTTTCCTTTCATTTGAGTAACTGTATTGTGGAGTTAGTTCAATACAGTTTTCAGTAATTTCAAAATTATGTTAACCATATATTACCCATTTGCTTGGTATTTTTTTATAATTAGGAAATTTTAATGTGAGTCCTTTTGTTATAAAAAAACATGTATAACAGCATATATATCAATTTGGATTTTGAATTTTAGTTAAAAAGTTAAACTTTATGTTTCTGAAAAGTACTACAAAAGCTAAATAGCAAATTACCAAATCTGTGGTGTTGTATTTTTTTTCTAGTGAAACTGCATTCTAAAAATCCTAACAAATGTAAACATATACCAAGCAAATTTTTGTTATGAATTGGTATCTTTAATAACATCTACAATTATTATGAGTTATTCTCAAAACCAGATAACATGGAATGGTGATGGATTTGTTGCATCCCTATAGTCTCTGTAGTGAACCAATATTCCCATTATATTGTGTTCAAGGAAGTGTATACCAAACTTTTAGTTGCTTTTTTAATAATAATAGAGTAAGATTAAGTTGTGTTGTCATCTGATATAGATTGTGTTAATAGAATTAATCAAAGTTAAATTTCACTATGTTTAAGTTTGAGTGTTTTTAAGTTAAGTTATAACTTTGGTATTTTTTAATGTTAAGTTTTGTTACTTCCTTTTATCATAATTAATTTCTAACAAGTTTAAATTTAAATTGCTTTATGTTTTATTGAAGATATTTGTTTAAATTGCAAAGTATAGTTATTTTCCTAAAGAGATGAAGATGAACACCTGCTTGTGGACAGAAGTGAATGCAGTCTGTGACACCTTTAACTTCATTGGGAGTTCTATTGTTTGTTGTTATATTATTATTGTTATATTGTTATATTGTTGATATATTGTTATTGCTATTGTTATAGCTTTCCTATTTTTCAGTATTTCCAGAATTTTAAGAAGATGTACCATTGCTAAGGGTCAGCTGCCATGAGAGAGGCTTCAGATTAAACCAACTGCTGCATGATTTAATTGGTCTGGTACCTAAGGCTTCTGGTCATTTGCTTTATACAAATGCCTTTTAAAAGTTTGCTGTGTTTGAAGCATCTTATAGCTGTTATTTTTAAACCCCTTGCTTTAAAAATGAGTTAGGAGACATCTTTCCAGATGAAGCCTAAGGCTCTGGCCAAGCCTTGACTTTACCTGGATGGAGAATTTACCAATAAACCCAGAAGTTTTCTGCATCAAAACAATATTCAGGTCAATTTGACTTGGCAATTAGTGAATTAATATAACAGCTGGATTTTACAGTGAGCTTGGAAAATTGTTATCCGGACATGATTTTCCAATCTTCCATTGATTTATCAGCTGTGGCAGACTCTGGGATGAGAGTATATATTTAATACATTTACTAATTCATATTACAGATTATTTAGATAAGTTTAATATCGCATAATATTAATTATGCATCTTCTTAATAAGTTTTTGATTTCTGTAAAAGTATTATTTCCTATGTGTATACATATGCAATTGTTTTACTTTGATAGTTTTTCATTGTCATAACAAAAAACCAAATACCTTAATTATATAAAGAAAAAGGGGGGAACCAAGGCTATGCCTCGGAAGTATAAAATCCTAATATATCTTAAATTTTTGGAAAAAGCATAAAGATCTTATATCTATTGCAAATAATTCTTAAACAGTCCTTTTTAAACAAGTCTTTTACGAAGCCAGTTCCATCAATTATTAGGTATTGTTCTAACAGTATTCAAGCAAATTTGAGAGAGAATTCTTAAGTTCTGGTCAAAAGTTTAGAAGCAAGAAGATTAAAAAATCTATTTCAATTAATAATTTGGAGGAAAGTGTATGTTTGTGTATTCACAGGTTCAAAGCAAAAGTAACTTCCTAGCAAAGAACATGAAAACTCATCAGCTGCAGAGACAAGCAGACAGCCCAAAGAGCAGAAGAGCAAGCACACTGATGTGAACTGTATCAAGACCACAGTCAACAGCGGGACAGCTTGGATCCAACGTGCAAGAACAATGAACTTTGGGTTTCATGTGAAACAGTGGGAAAGTCAATATTTTAAAGCCTCATTTGTTAAAGCATGATGTGAACTGTGTCAAGATTCAGAATCTTGCACGAGAGATAAAGTCCTTGAATATGAAGGTGAATCAGGTATCACCCTTGAGCTATATCATTTTGTTGATCACTTTGTGATGCAATTTCACCTGCATCACTTCTTTTAGTTAACTCAAAAGAAAGTATACCTTATCTCAGTGAAAATAGATTTTTGTATAATACCCAATTTTTCTGTGTTAAAACAGAATGAAGATGAGATGATGAATGTTATTCCAAATCATGCTCTATACAAAGAGGCAACATCTTAGTGTGATCTTATATCAATCTTAGTCACACCTGATTGTGAAAAGTTTGACTTCTGAAATTTTAGATAAAAATTTATAACAACTCAGCTTTCAATTCAAGTAGCTTCAATAGAAACTTTAGAGCAATTAGACAAATTAAGCTACTGGCCAAGTAAGCAACCTAGATCTATTTCTCTAGCTTTGAGTAGTTAATTAACTAATGTTCAAAACTAGAGGCAGAGTGCTCTGTGGAACAGAGCAGCAGTTCTGTTGTTGGTGCATAAGGCATGAGTGAAAGAAAAATAACCCTTCTTGAAAAGTAATCAAAGAAAAGCTTTGGGTTGATTTTTTTTTATTTTTTTTTTAAAGAGAGGGGCAGATGTTGGAGTCTGAAATACAGACTGTGTGCCCTTGCTTTTAATGTTTAGTTCTGGGATTCAAGAAAACACTGAATTTCATATAACATGAAATTCATGAGCATGTTTTCATAGTGATACATGAAAACAAATGCTAAAGTTAGATAAGAAAGGTAGGTGTGTAGATTAGAAAGTTTCTTAAATCACTGGGTGAAAAAGTAGTTTAGAGAACAGGAGACAATATGGAGAATTTAGGGTGTTGTCCCTTGTCTTTCTTCTTTCTTCTTCATGTCCTTCTCCTGGAGGTTTTTGGGTAATGGTTAGTGATTGGATAGAAAATGCCACAGTGCATCACAGAGGTGATGGGTCATTGGGTCATTAAGAAAAATAATATACGTGTCTATTGTTAATTGGGTAAAAATAGGTATAAAGATAAAAGAACTGCGTAGTTCAGGGCCATTTTGTGTATCAGACATGAAGTGTGCCACAAGGCCTTGTTTGTACCATCAGAAGAAAGAAATGTGCCAAATTGCAAAGATTAACCTTGTAACCAGCCTGGAGAAACCTGTTAACTTTTATAAGGATCCTTCAATAAACACGAGAAACAAGATTCTAACGAGCTCGAGAGTTTACTTCAAATAATGAGAACTAAGATAAGTGGAACTCCCCACGAGGGAGGATCCCGGGAGAATTCAGCCCAGAGGAGGCTGGGGAATTAGAGAAGAACTGTATTCACAGAGAATTCAGCCCAGAGAAGGCTGGGGAACTATAGAAAGCTGTATTCACAGAAAATTCAGCCCAGAGGAGGCTGGGAGACTATAGAAAGATATATCCACAGAGAACAGAGCCCAAAGGAGGCAAAGAAGAGAGAGACAGAGGTAACATCCACTTAATATGTTTCATGATAGCATGTAATTATATTTAGAACAAAAGATGTAGATCAAATCTCATACAAGGACATATTCTATCTTTGCAGTTAATTTGAAATTTACTTAAAGACCAATATCAGGGTTATTTGAAGTGGACCTATTTTCATACAAGTACACTGAATGGCACAAGGTGCATTCTTAAGCTTCCTTTTTTTTTTTTTTTTTTTTTAAATCAAATTAATCTATTTTACTTTATTTTTCCCCAGGAATGTTTTGGGCTAATTTTTCTGCAGCTCACTATTTCATTCACTCTTTGTGAACATCAGCACATGAATAACTTTCTCCTAGGTTACAGGGATTTTTCCATTACACCAAAATTAATAAAAATTAACAACAGGTTAGAGATGTAATTTACTGTTCCTTCAAGATTCATGCACAAATTACTTGGGTTTAATAGTTAATTACCTAACCAGCATTGCTCAACACCCCTCCTGTATTACAAATGCTGCACTGTACCAGCAAACAGGGGTATGACCAAGGCCATAAATTTTCAGTATCCTTAGCCCTTAGTTTATTTCTAGCATATACTGCAGAAATAGAAGACAGGTTTAAAGAAGCTGCCAGCTTTTGCTGACAGTAACTGATACAGAAAACCTATGAATTTTAGAACTTCTTTTAATTTTCTTGAAAGGCATGTCCCTCTTATTAGGTAAGGATGGAGCTTTCATATCTGTTATATGAAACATTCACACATTTCTGGGGATAACACTGACATGCCACCCTAGAGGAGGAGGCAAAAGGGATGACTTCTGAGACAATCTTTTAATCTTGTGAAAATGAAATAATGGATGTTCATATAAAAGAAAGACTTCTTAAAAGTTAAGTTTTACTTTCCATGTTTCTTGCTATCTAGTTTGTTTTCTGAACTACTTAAGCTTTAATACAATAGCTGAAAACTTAAAATCATAAATGTGAATTTCATGCATGATGATCACAAATGCCAAATATATTGCAGACATGAAGACATCTCCTGTTTGTTAAAGAATGAGAACCCAAATGCTTGTAAATACTTTACACAACACATCATGATGAAACAACAGGAATGAAGCAATTATGTGCCAACTTCAACATATTACTGTTGCTATATTTTATATATTAGTAAAGGCCTGTCTGCACAAACCAGTCTTTGAAATAAGTCGTGATATTAAAGGCTAAAGTCCTTGAAACCTTCCTGCAGAAGAAAGAGTAAAGCAAAACAATATCCCTGTGTACAGGAGAAAAAATGTAAACCTGTGTGTGTTAGCCAATAGTAACTTGCTTAGCCTGCGGACCCTGTAAAACCCTATATAAGTGTACTAAAGATAGAAATAAATGGCATTCATGTTTACTTCTGTGAAGGTTGGTGAATAGCTGGTGGTCTCTCAATACCTGTTTCATAGGAGTCCCTGAATGGGATCCTCAAGCATTTAAAGGTTTAATTAGTAATGAGACTCTACTGAATTGATTTGCAATGTTGCAAGAGTGCAATCGCACTGTTTGCTTCACATTAAGACAACTTGAAGCCTGCTGGCAAGCAATAATTATCGAAGTTCTCAATGTTACTATACAGCCCCCAGAAGAATTAGATTTGTTCGGTTCCACCAATACCTCAGGTGGATGAATAATGTTTGAACCCCCAACAAAAGCCATTCTAACAAAGTAATGCAGCACTGGGCTGCAGTCAATCCTATAGTTGATCTCGTTACTGCAACTGAAAGTAAAGCTTTTTACTCACAGTGCAATCTCACAGGACAATTACCAAAGCGATTACCTAATTCCATATTCCTAATCTGTGGAGATAGAGCATGGAATGGAATTCCTGCTAATCCACATAGACGACACTGTTATCTTGGGAAACTTACTTTGTTCCATCCAAGCTTACACCAATTGCTGAATGTAGCTGATAAAATAAAAAACATCAAACAGTCAAAGCAAAGCCTGAATGAATTAAGGCTTAGCAACTCTAAAAAGGCTCGCTTGTTAGACTAAGAAAGAATTGAACTTAATATCTACAATGTTAAGTCAGCTTTCAGCTGATGTGAGTAGTGTATGTCATGCAGTATTACAAAATCGAGCTGCAATTGACTTTTTGCTCTTAGCACAAGGACATGGTTGTGAGGAGTTTGAACGCATGTGCTGTCTGAATCTTACTGATCATTCAGTTTCCATCCATGGGCAGCTACAACAGCTACAGGATGGGTTACATGCCCTGAAAGAAGATAGTGACCCTATTGGAAGTTGGTTGGCCAGCTGGGGTATCACTGGATGGCTGAGATCTCTTGTGCTGGAGGGGGGATGGATGCTACTTATGGTGTTAATTGGGATAATACTTTTAAGTTGTATGTTATCTTGTGTTCATAAAAGTATAGAATGAGTCACATCCAAAGCCTGGTTTGTGCAAAAAGACAAAGGGGGAATTGTTGATATATTTTATATATTAGTAAAGGCCTGTCTGCACAAACCAGTCTTTGAAATAAGTCGTGATATTAAAGGCTAAAGTCCTTGAAACCTTCCTGCAGAAGAAAGAGTAAAGCAAAACAATATCCTTGTGTACAGAAGAAAAAATGTAAACCTATGTGCATTAGCCAATGGTAACTTGCTTACCCTGTGGACCCTGTAAAACCCTATATAAGTGTGCTAAAGATAGAAATAAATGGCGTTCACTTTTACTTCCGTGAAGAGTGGTGAAAAAGCTGGCGGTCTCTCAATATATTACTAGCTCCTTTTTTAAGATTATGAACATGAAGTGGACTAATGGGAACAATTATGAAGATTTAAGACAAAAAATATCAAATGAGGAGTTGAAAGTTGATAGTAAACTTCCGCACTTAATTACATAAAAGTCTCGTGATAATATGGCCTTAAATCCTTACGTAATAGGGGGAAATATGTGGTTAACATCCACCAGCATTGAGCAGTGGAGAATTATAATTCATAAATAAATAATTTGGGATAAAACTTAAAATTTTATTTTCTATATATTGTCCACCAAGAAAAATAAATTAATATTTCTTGATTCAATTTTATTCTAATAAACAGCTTATATATTTTAAACAGGAATTGCAGCAAAAAAACACAATAAGAAATATCACTGCATGCATACAAAGTATTATTTAAAACATTTAGTTTTTGAAGACAACATAGAACATCTGAAAAAGGTAAATAATCAGTGGGTCTACTTAACAAGGCACACTTACATCTTCATTCCAATCTTCTGCAGTCCATTCTTCTACTGAGTTTTTCCATGCTCCTATTGGAATTAGAGGAAGGAAAGAAAACAGTTATGAGCTAAAAGCACATTGTCATATTTCAACCATTCTGCTTTATTAGCAATCCTGTTTTCATTATTCGTAGAACACAAAGTAAGGAGATAGTGGTTGGAAACATGGTGTCCTGGGATGACTGTCATGTTAAATTGTATCCCCATTAGTCTGCCTAGGCCAGAAATAAGTTTTGTATCATTAAAACTTCATCTGAGAGTAAAAGTGAGTAAAGAAGAAGCACCGAGTCTGCTATCAGAGACTGTACTTGCTCCCCCCGCATTCCAGGATGGGGTTTTGACTACAACACAGACAAACAATGGGGGATGAGATCGCCTTGGCTTTCCAGCTAACTGAAGCAGAGAGGTCTTCCTGGACTGTTTTTCTTTCCCTTTTCTTGGAACAGTTCGAACCTGCTCTGGACTGGGGACTCAAAAAAGCACTGGGAGTTTGCACCTGTAGACTACTGGGGGCCTAGCCTGGGCAACGGCATTTTCCAGTGCCAGAGAGAATAATAACAAAACCAAAACCAACTCCCACAGGAGGGAGACCCTCTGAATTTGTCATCTCTTCAGAGAGGCGAGAGGTTTTGTAATTTGGTATTGTTCATTTTGTTCTGGGTAGTGCTTTGTCTGTTAAATAAACAGTTTTTTTCCACCTCTCTCGGAAAAATCTCTTCCCGAACCGGTTGGAGGGGGTGGGGGAGGGGGGAAGGGGCCACGTGGGTTTGCTTCCTAGAAGAGGCCCTTTGGAGGTTTTCTCCCAAATTTGCCCTAAACCAGGACAAATACATTAAATTGACACCCAATGTGGGGCATGAGATAGTGGAAAAACCCTGTACGGACTGTATTTAGGTGGCAATTACTCTGTATTGGGATAAGCTAAGCAGTCGGTAGCCATGCTGTTTGAATTAATAATGTCTTTTGGGATGGAGGCCTTCATGTGTTTCTGGCCGCTAGGCTTTTTTAAGGTTTTAATACCTTTATGATCCCTCGGTTTATTTTCTTATCCAGAAATATCTCCATTATTGTCCCTAACACATAGTTTTTGCATTAGAGGGGCACGGTTTAGAATAGCTATTGGGCTGGACCTAGTGATAATGATTTGTAGGAAGTTTATTAAGGTGCTGGAGTCTGTTCCAAGTATGAATGGTTCATGGTTATGGTTATGCACCCAGTTTGTTAGAGGAGGAACAGGGGATGATGCTTTCCAGCCTTTCCTTTCCTTCTTCTCCTCTGAATCTGTCACATCACTACTGGAGAAGGTTCAGTTCCCCCTGAATGTTAGAGACCATCTTTCTGGTATTTAATCTGGCAAGTTTCATCTATACAGTCTGCAACTTCTCTAGAATGAGGGCTGGGATTTCTAGAGGAACTGATGAGACCCCTGAACCAGGCATGGAAAATCCTGAGTGGTGTGGAGAATGGGAGGATATGGGCCAAATTCTGAAGCAATTTTCTGACCCTATAGTTTGAGACTTTCCACATGAACAAATTCAGAACCCAGCTGAGGTGGGGAAATACCTGAAAGAGAAGTGTCATGATGACTCCAAAGACAAAAAAGATCATTGCAGTAAGCTGGACCCTGGCATATGCTTATCATACACTGCTGGATACTGTAGGGCATCAAACAGGGGAAAGGGGACAAGGAGATGAACCAACAGCTACCCCAGTCACTCAAGCTGCAGCCAACACCCCAGTTACAAAGCTGGTAGCTAAACAAAACAGCAAGCCTCAACCAATGGCTGTTGCTACTAGCACAAGAAGCGGAAAGTGCACAGACAAGATCGATCGACCAGTAGATGATGATGATGCTGGAGAAAGACCCTCAACATCTCCTGACATAAAATCAAGAATCAAAGCAACTGACACAAGATCAAAGGCTCATATTGAGTCCTTTTCCCTGAAAGACCTTTGTGGCCTAAGGAAAGACTACACTTGACGATCTGATGAATCTACCATTAGTTGGTTAGTCTGTCTTTGGGATGCTGCAGGCGAGGCCACAATTCTAGATGGCACTGAAGCAAGGCATTTGAGATCCCTGTCACATGATCTGGTTATCGACCAGGAGATGTTGAGGGGGGCTAACCCTCACAGTCTCTGGGCATGGGTCCTGGGAAGTGTAGCACAAAGATTTCTGTGCGTAGATGATCTCTACATGCAGCAAACGCAGTGGAAAACCATCAAACAAGGGATCCAGTGCCTGGGAGGAATGGCAGTGGCAATGATTTTCTTTTCAGATGACACACCAACTAGGAATCCAGACTTGGTGCCATGTACATCTGTGATGTAGTGAAAACTGGTATGATTTGGGCCACAAGAATATGCTTCTGCTTTAGTAATAATGAAGTGGGAAGACAGGGAGGAGACCGTGCTTGATATGGCAAAGAAGCTCTGAGCATATGCAGATGCCATGTATGGCCCAAAACATGCAAGAATCACAGCTGTGGAAACACGTCTGCAGAAATTAAAAGATAAGATAGAGGAGAACCACAAGAAACTCAGGGAGGAGATTAAAGAGGGCTTTCTCCAAATTTTATCAGTACAGATCAGAACTCCTGGTACCCAATGCAGATGTTCCCCAGATAGGGAGAGAAGGTACACCCCACGAGCTGAACTGTAGTTCTTCCTGTGTGATTGCAGAGAAAACATGAAAAGATGGGATGGGAAATCTACTGCATCTCTGGCACAACAGGTGCATGAATTGAAGGAAAGCAAGAATCAGAAAAGAAGTTCCACCAAAAGGGAAGCAACTCCAATTGCCTGTAGCCAAACTGCCAGGTTTGACGATGATGACATGTCCGATCCCCTTGAAGGAACCTCCAAGACATATACCCAAGGAAAAAAAAAAATAACCAAGCTTAGAGGGTCCCTGCCTCTAGCCAAGTAGAGGCTAGGGAAAATCGTGTCTTTTGGACTGTGTGGATTTGTTGGCCTGGCACTTCTGAACCACAACAATATAAGGCTTTGGTTGATACTGGTGCGCAGTGCACATGAATCTCATTGAAACATGTGGGGGCAGAATCTATTTCTATCGCTGCCATGACAGGGGGATCTCAAGATTTTACCTTAGTAGAAGCAGATGTGAGCCTGACTGGAAGTGAGTGGAAGAAACACCCTATTGTGACTGGTCAAGAGGCCCCACGCATTTTGGGCATAGACTTATTCCAAAGTGGGTATTTCAAAGACCCAAAAAGACTCAGGTGGTGTGATAGATCATGGGGCCTGCAGGACTTCTCCCGGGCCCAGGCTGGGCCAAGCTCTGCTGCAGCTTCCCGGGAAGCCTCCGGGGTGGCTGAAGCTTTCTCCGGGAAGCTCCCGAGCTCTAAGCACCGCTGAGCTGAAACCTGGCACCATGAACACCTGTGGCTTGAGCAAGATTTTAACACTTTCATTACCCAGATGAGATTTACAGATTTAATCTTTTTTTCTAAGAAGAGGGCAAGAGAGAATGATCAACAGGTAAAGAGACGACATAAACTCTCAAAGACAGCAAAGAAAGGAATTAAGCTTCAGATGGGGAGAGAAAATAAGGAGATGCTTTAATAAGCTGAAATATTCTTTTGCTAAAACTATAGAGATGGACAATGGTGTTCTGAAAAACTCCTTTAATTCATGAAAGAGTATTTTGGGGGGAATAGAGTATTTCAAAGTGTGGATTTAAGCAAATGGTGAAGTAGCTGTAATTTTATGTGATGATGGAACAGAATCGGAGAAGTGAGAGTTGTTGAAAATTTGTAGCCTTTAAGAGGCAAAGAGAAAACTTCTGTTTCCAGAGATGCTCACAGAGACAGATGAAGAGAACTTTTGCCTTTGAATAACTCATCCTTAAAATGACACCCCTAAACTCATGACCCATAACACACCTCAGAGTGATGTGAAATGGGAGGAGTGGACTGATGACAGATTTTTTTTCGGGCAGCTGGCATCAGAGAAATAGAAAACCATGAGAAAAATGGTTTTCTTGTGAGAAACTTCATAGATTAGCAAAAGAGAACTTCTTTTCCTCTACAAAGACTGATGAAGAAACTATAGCAAAGTTGAGATTGTTTTAACCACCAAATTTTTTTCTCTATATGTTGTCATGTGAACAAGGGAATGGTTGAGTAGTGGGGGAGAAAAGGGTTTTCTGGAAGTTTTATTCTGGATTTCTTATTCTTATAGTTTTTGTTAATAAACTTTCTTTATTCCTTTTAAGTTTTAAGCCTGTTTTGCTCCTGTTCTAATCCATATCTCACAGCAAGAAATAAGTATGTTTTCTAGTAATTTTTTAGTTACCGCTTTAAAACCACGTCAGGTCGGCATTTGAGATAGTGGCTGTAGCGACAGAGGGCATCCAACAACAACACCTTGCCTAGATTATCAGAAAACCCATCTGCAGTAAGACTTCTGAAGGGGGAATGTTGATATATTTTATATATTAGTAAAGGCCTGTATGCAGAAACCAGCCTTTGAAATAAGTTGTGATATTAAAGGCTAAAGTCCTTGAAACCTTCCTGCAGAAGAGAGAGTAAAGCAAAACAATATCCTTGTGTGTAGGAGAAAAAATGTAAACCTGTGTGTGTTAGCCAATAGTAGCTTGCTCCGCCCGCGGACCCTGTAAAACCCTATAAAACGTGTGCTAAAGATAGAAATAAACGATGTTCGCAATTACTTCTGTGAAGGCTGGTGAATAAACTGGTGGTCTCTCAATATTTGGTGCCCGAACAGAGACACCCTGCGTGCAGGGGGGCTTCGGTGGGTCCACGCACGGTAAGACGGAGCCTTGGACCGAGGTTGGTGGAGCGGATCTGAGTGCAGATAGACGCTGCCTTGGATCGGTACCAGATAGGCGGCTTGCGAATCAATGGGGGCGAGTCGCTGGGAGAGTCCGAGGGGCGGGGGCGCTGTAGAAGGGTTGCAACCTTCCCCCCTGCCGTTGGCCGTTAGCATGGATGTGGAATTTGCAGTGGCAAAAAAACTGCTTCTTAGCATCCTCGTTAAACGAGGCGAAGCAGCCTGGGAAAAAGACCTGGATATGCTCATTATATGGGCTAATTGTCACGGGCATTTTCCAGTGCCTCCACTGCTCTTTGCAGTGAATGAACAGATGGATTTTAGGGTTCTGATATGGGAAACGGCAATTACAGAAAAGAGCAAGGACACCGTGTCTCTCGGTTGAACTTGGCAGATTGTAATTAATACCTTAAAAAACAGAAAAGCGAGATATGCTGAGACTGTGAACCCCGTAATTCTACCTGCATCACAGCGGCAGATGCCTTTACCTCCCACTGCTGGGCAAGCACTCCTATCTATGCTGCCCTTGGAGAGAGGGAGGGAGAGGCAAAGAGAAGAAAATAATGAGAAAAAAGTTCCACATCGAACGCTGAAACAACGAACAGAATCTGTTCAGTTACGGCAGAATGTGATACATCCTGAAATATTTGCTTCATTTTTGGAGTCACTTTTAACACTACAATCTTATTTAAGTTCCAACTTTACTACCCTGGAAAAAAAGAAGCCAAATTTAGACTGGTTTCCACCCGAACCAGGGGGACATGGGGGAGCACTGAAGTGGGCGCAGAAAACAAAGGCACCCTGGGGGCAGAAGCAGTGCAAGAAAAGTTCCAAGGCCACGCTGTTAAACTGCAATGATCGCCGTTGTTAGCACCTGGCCATGAGAGACTTTTCGTGCAACATTGCCTGCTTCTGTAAAAATTCTGCCCTTTTTTCCTCTATCTGCGAACAGCGAGAGAGAAATTGAGAGAAAAAACTGCATTTGTTAAAGTTAACTTTGTGAGGTTTTTTTTTTTCATTCTCTCCGTTTTTCCTCTCTGCCAGAGTATGTAGAAAATGTGAAGAAAGAGAACAGCAGAGCTGCAGCAGCAGGGCGAGCAGTCCACCCCCCCCGCTCCCTCTCTAAGAAAAAGCACCGGGATAATACCCAGTTTGTTACAAAGTCATGATTTATTGGGTTTTCAAAATGTTTTTATATACCCTTTTAGAGTTAATTTTGTGCTTTAAGTAATTATGAGTCTATGCAGTTGCAGTTTTTAGAGTTTTACAAGAGAAATTATTGTGGTTCTTTGAAAGTTAAAAAAAAACAAACAAAAGGTGTTTAAGGTGAATATTAACAGAAGTTGCCTTGCAATAATTGATTTTAGAACCTAAGGTTAAAATATGGTATGATTTACAGCTTCTAAGAAAACCTTCCAATTAATGTTATCTACGGAAGAGATTTGTGGTTTAAAAACTAATTAGTTAAGAGAACTTTACTGTACAAGACAAAGTTAAGTTAGAGCACATATTATCTATTTGCTTGTTTTTTCCACAATTTTAATAAAGTAATTTCCATGTGAGTTCTTTTGTTATATAAAACACATATAACTGCATATATACCAATTTGGATTTTGGATTTTAGTTTAAAAATTGGACTTGATGTTCCTGAGAAGTGCTACAAAAGCTGAATGGCAAGTTGCCAAATCCTGTGTTGTTGTGGTTTTTCTCTAGAAAAACTGCACTTTAAAATCCTAACAATTTAAGCATATACTAGGCAAATTCCTGTTATGAATAAGTATTTTTAGTAACATTTGCAGTTATTGTGGGTTATTCTCAAAGCTAGATGACATAGAATTGTGATATATTTGTTACATTTTTATAATCTTTATAGTGAAGGTATATATCAAACTTTTAGCTGCTTTTTGTAGTAACAGAATAAGATTAAGTTATGTTTTTATTTAGTATAGATTAAGTGTGAATAGAATTAAGAATAGTCAAGTTTTATTATGTTTAGGCTTGAATGTTTTTAAGTTAAGTTTTATAACTTAGATATTTTTTTAAGGTTAAGTTTTGTTATTTCCTTTTATTAAATAATTATTGTTAGGTTTAAATATTGTCTAATTTAAATTGTTTTATGTTTTATTAGAGACACTTGTCTAAACTGCAATGTATAGTTTTTTTTCTAAAGAAATTAAGATAGCCACAACTGAAACAGCTGTGATAAAACACTGATGAACACCTGCTTGTGAATAGAAGTGAATGCAGTCTGTGACACCCTTGATTTCATCGGGAGTTCTATTGGTTGTTGCAATCTCTGCAGTTTTTGTTTGTTATAGTTTTCTTATTTTTCAGTGTTTCCAGAATTTTAAGAAGATGTACCATTGCTGAGGATCAGCTGCCATAGGAGAGGCTTCAGATTAAACCAACTGCTGCATGGTTTAATTGGTCTGGTACCTAAGGCTCCTGATCATTTGCTTTGTACAAATGCATTTTAACAGTTTGCTGTGCTGTAAGCATCTCATAGCTGCTACTATTGAGAACCTTGTTTTAGAAATGAGTTAAGAGGCATCTTTCCAGTTTAAAGCCAGGCCCTGGCCAAGCCTTGACTTTACCTGGACAGAATGTTGCCAACAGATCCAGATGTTTTCTGTACCAAAAGAGTATTTGAGTCACTTTTTGACTCAACAATTTGACCCTATTAATATGACAGCTGGATCAATTTTGAAGTGGGCTTGGAGAATCATTTCTGGAGGTGATTATCCAATCCTTCACTGATGATTTTTTTTTGTTTCTGTTTGTTTGCTGACTATGGGATGCTGGTGCAGTGTTTTAGTAATTAACATTAGTTTTATATTACATATGCTATTAATAATGTTTATAATTTGATTGATTTCTAACTGCTATAGGTTCTTACTCATTGTGTATATGGTTTTGTGTTAATGTTGATGTTTATAGCAGAAGTACATCTCATTTTTATTTTTTTTTAAGAAAAACAGAGGAAATGGATGCCCTAAAAGCATTTAATTAGTGTAATTCATCAACTTCAAAGGGAGAAGTGTGTTTTGTTGGCAGGTTCAAAAAGGTCACCTGTCCATCTGACCAGACTGTCTGCCTCTGAACACATGAGATACAGTGAACAGAGATGTCATCACACATCCTTGGTACTCCAGACATGGATCAGGAGTGGACCTGTCAGGACACAGTTGTGTCTGAACAGACAGTTGCCAACAGAACTTTTATGTTGTTATTATGATGTTGTGTCTCTACCAATTTTTCAGGTATCCTTTGTTTTAAGATTTAGAAGGATCTGAAGAACAACTTGAACATCAAAGCCCTCAGTCACCAATCAGCTGCCAGCTGACATCACGGGAGCAGTGAATGTTCCAGGACTGAATCGTGTTAGAAAAATTCTGTAGAAGATCTAAGAAAAGTGTAGAGACTCCATCTAACTGTATATAAAGCAACGTGTAGTTGTGTGTTTACCCTTTCAGCAAATTGCTTTCACGCTTAGACTACATATATACCAGAGCACGTGTGTTAAAAGTAGTTAGATAATAGTTTAAGATAAAGTGTTTAGCCTGTGTAGTAATTGTTATGTTAGTATAAAGTATAAGTATTCCCCCTTCAAGAGGTAGTGTGTCTTTGAAAGTTCATTTAACGATTGAAGTTTTAGCTGCGAGTTTGCAAGTATGGTGTCATTTACATGGTAAACTGCTTATGGTAATTGTGCTGTGCATAGTCCTGACCAACTGTCTGCTAACTAACATCCAAAAGCGACAGAACATATGGGTCACTCTGGCACATTGAACTGGCCAAAGGTCAATGTGTTTGAACCTAGCCACACCTGGAGATCCTTTTCGCACCTGTCTCATAGGAGTCCCTGAATGGGATCCTCCAGCATTTAAAAGTTTAGTTAGTAACGAGACTCGACTGAATCAATTGGCAATGTTGCAAGAGTGCAATCACACTGTTGGCTTCACATTAAGGCAACTTGAAGCCTGTTGGCAAGCAAAAATTACCAAAGTTCTCAATGTTACCATACAGCCCGCAGAAGAATTAGATTTGTTTTCCACCAATACCTCAGGTAGATGGATAATGTTTGAACCCCCAACAAAGCCATTCTAACAAAGTAATGCAGCACTGGGATGCAGTCAGCCCTATAGCTGATCTCGTTACTACCACTGAAAGTAAAGCCTTTATTCGTGGTGCAATCTCACAGGACAATTACCAAAGCGATTACCTAGTTCCATATTCCTAATCTCTGGTGATAGAGCATGGAATGAGATTCCTGCTAGTCCACATAGAAGACCCTGTTATCTTGGGAAACTTACTTTGTTCCATCCAAGCTTACACCAATTGCTGAATGTAGCTAGCAAAATGAAAAGCATCAAACAGTCAAAGTGAAGCCTGAATGAATTAAGACTCAGCAACTCTAAAAAGGCTCGCTTGTTAGACTAAGAAAGAATTAAATTTAATATCCACAATGTTAAGTGAACTTTCAGCCGATGTGAGTAGTGTACGTCATGCAGTATTACAAAATAGAGCTGCAATTGACTGTTTACTCAGCACAAGGACATGGTTGTGAGGAGTTTGAACGCATGTGCTGTCTGAATCTTACTGATCATTCAGTTTCCATCCATGGGCAGCTACAACAGCTACAGGATGGGTTACATGCCCTGAAAGAAGACAGTGACCCCATTGGAAGTTGGTTTGCCAGCTGGGGCATCACTGGATGGTTGAGGTCTCTTGTGCTAGAAGGGGGACGGACTTTACTTATAATGTTAATTGGGATGACAGTCTAAGTTGTATGTTATCCAAAGCCTGGTTTGTGCAAAAAGAGAAAGGGGGAATTGTTGATATATTTTATATATTAGTAAAGGCCTGTCTGCACAAACCAGTCTTTGAAATAAGTTGTGATGTTAAGGGCTAAAGTCCTTGAAACCTTCCTGCAGAAAGAGAGTAAAGCAAAACAATATCCTTGTGTGTAGGAGAAAAAATGTAAACCTGTGTGTGTTAGCCAATAGTAGCTTGCTCTGACCGTGGACCCTGTAAAACCCTATAAAAGGTGTGCTAAAGATAGAAATAAACCATGTTCACAATTACTTCTGTGAAGGCTGGTGAATAAACTGGCGGTCTCTCAATAGGGGAAGAGCAATGAGTACCATTTGCCACGTCAACAGTGCATCACCGATAGTATAGAACAACTCAAGATGCTGTGATCCCCATTTATAAGATAATCTGATAGCTGGAGAGCCAAGGGGTGGTCAGTAAAAGCCACTCACCCCTCAACAGCCCCATTTGGCCTGTGAGTAAATCTGAAAGAGAATGGAGATTGACTGTAGACTATCGTGCCTTAAATGAAGTGACTCCACCACTGAGCGCTGTTGTGCTGGACATGCTGGAGCTCCAGTATGAGCTGGAGTCCAAGGCAGCAAAGTGGTATGCCACTATTGACATTGCCAACACATTTTTCTCCATTCCTCTGGCAGCAGAATGCAGGCCTCAGTTTGCCTTCACATAAAGGGGAGCGCAGTATACCTGGAACCAACTGCCCCAGGGGTGGAAGCACAGTCCCACCATCTGCCATGGACTGATCCAGACTGCACTGAAAAATAGTGAGCTCCAGAACATCTACAGTATATCGATGACATCATTGTGTAGGGGGAACACAGCAGCAGAAGTGTTTGAGAAAAAAAAGAAAATCATCCATATCCTCCTGGAAGCTGGTTTAACCATCAAGAAGAGCAAAGTTAAGGGACCAGCTCGTAAGATCCAGTTCCTGGGAGTAAAGTGGCAAGATAGATGGCGTCAGATTCCTACCGATGTCATCGGCAAGATCACGGCATTTCTCCACCAACCAATAAAAAAACCACAAGCTTTCTTAAGTGCCATACTTTTAGAGAATGCATATTCCTGAGTACAGTCAAATCATGAGCCCTCTTTACCTAGTCACCTGGAAAAAGAACAATTTCCACTGGGGCCCTGAGCAGCAACAAGCCTTTTCCCAGATGAAGCAGGAGATTGCTCATGCAGTAACCCTTGGCCCAGTCAGGATGGGACCAAATGTAAAAAATGTGCTTTACTCTGCAGCCGAGAACCATGGTCTGTCCTGGAGCCTTTGGCAGAAGGTGCCTGGTGAGACTCGACGCCAACCACTAAGATATTAGAGTCAAAGCTAAGAGGGTCTGAAGCCAACTACATCCCAACAGAAAAAGAAATTTTAGCAGCCTATGAAAGAGTCCAAGCCGCCTCAGAAGTGATTGGTATAAAAGCACAACTCCTCCTGGCACCCCGACTACCGGTGCTGGGGTGGATGTTCAAAGGAAAAGTTCTCTCCACCCACCATACCACCAGTGCCACACAGAGCAAGTGGATTGCTCTTATCACACAGTGTGCCCGTATTAGTAAACTGAATCGCCCTAGGATTTTTGAAATAATTACAGATTGGCCTGAAAGTGATAATTTTGGTCTCACAAATGAAAAACAAGAACAAGTGACATGGGCTGAAAAAACTCCACCATATAACCAACTGCCAACAGAAGAAACACAATATGCTCTTTTCACTAACAGCTCCTGTTGCATTGTAGGGATGAACCGGAAATAGAAAGCAGCCATATAGAGCCCCACACAACAGGTTGCAGAAGTCACTGAAAGAGAAAGTAGATTAATCCAACTTGTGGAACTCAAAGCTGTTCAACTGGCTTTAGGTATTGCTGAAAAAGAGAAGTGGCCAAAGCTCTACCTCTACACTGATTCATGGATACTGGCCAATGCTTTCTAGAGATGGCTAGAGAGGTGGAAAAAAGCTAATTGGCAGAGTAGAAGAAAACAAATCTAAGCTTCTACTAAGTGGAAAAATATTGCTACCAGGGTAGGGAGACTACCAATGAAAGTCCATCATGTAGATGCCCATGTCCCCAAGAGTTTGGCTAATGAGGAACACCAAAACAATAAGCAAGTAAATCCGGCTGTCAAAGATAGATTTAGATTAAGAACACAAGAGAGAGTTATTCCTAGCTCAATTGGCCCATGATGCCTCAAGCCATCACAGCAGGGATGCCACCTATAAGTGGGCATGAGACCAAAGGGTAGATTTAACCATAGATAGTATTTCTCAAGTTATCCATGACTGTGACACGTGTGTGGATGCTAGCTCTGGAACAAGCTGCAGGGAGCCTGCAGAAACTGAAGGCCGCATGGCGTGTCAGTCCTGCCTGAGAGCTAGCCTGAGAAATTCATGGGAGGATTTGAAAACAATCCTCACAGACAGAAAACAGCCGCGCCAGGTGCTGTTTGTCTGTCCCGTGTTTTCTTGGCAAGAGAAGGTCAGAGGGTGGTGTTCACCACTGACCAGTGATGGTGATGTAGTGATTTACTAACCAATAAGAGTTTCCTTTCTGTACTTTCCACGAACCAGTCTATAAAACTAGCCTGAAGCAATAAACTAGGGAATTCTCCTGTTCTGACTCCACGAGAGTCTGTGTCGCCTCTTTCCAGCCGTTCCTTAATAGAGCGACACATGTGCTGCAATCAAGCAAGCCAAAAGGATGAAGCCACTCTGGTACAGTGGGCGGTAGTCCTAATACAAATATGGAGAAGCCTGGCAGACTGATTACATCACACTACCTCAAACCTGCCAAGGCAAGTGCTATGTGCTCACAATAGTAGAAGCCACCACAAGGTGGTTGGAAACCTACCCTGTGCCTCATGCTACAGCCCGTAACAACATTCTAGGCCTTGAAAAGCAAGTCCTTTAAAAGCATAATACCCCTAAAAAGATTGAGTCTGACAATGGGACTCATTTCAAAAACAACCTTATAAACACCTGGGCTAGGGAATACGGCATTGAGTGGGTGTACCATATCCCTTATCATGCACCAGCAGCTGGGAAAGTGGAGAGGTACAATGGACTGTTAAAAACCACCTTGAAGGCACTAGGTAAGTGTCCTGCGATGACTTTATGATGCTTGTATCCCCACTCACCTTGTTTATGTTACATATTAAGTTCTGCACCTTTAAGACTGGCTCTGAGAGAGAAGGGGGGGAAAGAAGAAGCGTGCAGTTTGTGTTGAGGAAAAACCCCGCATCCTGCTCCTGGACGGTGTTGTCTGCAGCATGGACAGACAGCAGGACAGAGCTTCTCTTTTGCTTTTAGTTAGTTTTAGCTAGCTGAGGCAGAGGAGTTCCCTGGACTGTTTTTGTTTTTTTCTTGGATCTGTTCAAACCTGCTCTGGACTGAAAAAAATAGCCAAATCCCCGGGATCTCACACCTGTGGCCGACCGGGGCCTAAGCCGTGGCACTTTCCAGCACCAGAGGGACTGATAAGAACCTGAGCGAGCCGAGCTACACCTCATGAAAAGGACTTTTTCTGGATTTGTCATCTCATCGAACAGTGAGAGGTTTTATTCTTTAATATTATTCAATTTCTGTTAAATAAACAGGTTTTTTCCACTTTTCTCTGAGGAAATCTTTTTTACCGAACCAGTTGGGGGAGGGACCGCTTGAATTTGCTTTTCTGGGGGAACGCCCATTTGGAGGTTCTCTCCCAAATTTTCCCTAAACCAGGACAGTAAGGGATCTTTTAAAAACTGAGAACAGCATCTAGCGAAAGCCACCTAGTTAGTCAACACCAGAAGTTCCACCAACCGAACAAGTCCTGCCCAATCTGAATCTTTGCATGTAGTAGATGGAGATAAAGTCTCGGTAGTGCATGTCAGAAGCCTGTTAAGGAAAACAGTTTGAGTCAATTCTGCCTCGAGTACAGACAAACCCATTCATGAAGTTGTCTTTGCTCCAAGACCAAGTTGCACATAGTAGATAATGCAGAAAGATAGAACAACACGATGTGTACCTCAGAGAGATCTGATCATTGGGTAAAATGTTACTGCCATTGTCTGTACATTAAACCACGCACACATGAAATAAAAGAAAATGTGTAAGTGTTGAAAGTATGAGCAAGTAAAAGATGGAGTTTTGAGTGAGTAAAATGAGAGAGTAGGGAATCCTACAGCTTGCCAGCCTGGGGATTAGATTCAGTGGCTTGCTGTGGGATGTGACAGGGTCATGATGAGTACTGCTTGCATTTTTTGAGTGGAACAGGGAAGTTTTACGTGAATATGTATGTGTGTGCAGAGTTAAAATACATTAATTTTATCAGTAAGCTGACGATATAAAGAGTAAAATGTCCTGGAGTGACTGTGATGTTAAATTGTATCCCCATTAGTCTGCCTAGCCCAAAAATAAGTTTTGTATCATTAAAACTTCATCTGAGAGTAAAAGTGAGTAAAGAAGAAGCACCGAGTCTGTTATCAGAGACTGTACTTGCTCCCCCCGCATTCCAGGATGGGATTTTGACTACAACACAGACAAACAATGGGGGATGAGATCGCCTTGGCTTTCCAGCTAACTGAAGCAGAGAGGTCTTCCTGGACTGTTTTTCTTTCCCTTTTCTTGGAACAGTTTGAATCTGCTCTGGACTGGGGACTCAAAAAAGCACTGGGAGTTTGCACCTGTAGACTACTGGGGGCCTAGCCTGGGCAACAGCATTTTCCAGTGCCAGAGAGATTGATAACTGTTGCAGCGGCCTCAGGGAGACAAAGAGTTACATTGTCCCACCCCAAACCCCTTGTGAAGGGCGGCCCAGGAGTTCTGATTGGGTTTGAGTCCCTGGGGGGTTCTCCCTTGCTGTGTTTCTAATGGTCCCTGACCCTGAACTCCACCCTCAAAGGTGTAAACCCTCGGTTCTGTCCCTCAAAAACCCCTGCTGTGCCTCTGTTCGGGGCTCTCTGTTCTGGACCTGAGTTTGTTCTCATGCTGAATAAATGGTTTCATGAACGGGAGCCCGTCTCGTTGGTGTTTCATGCTGGTCCCCAGAACCCTGCTGCTTCCCTGGACTAGATCCTGAGGTTGCAGGCTGCAACAGATAACAAAATGAAAACCAACACCCACAGGAGGGAGACCTTCTGAATTTGTCATATCTTCAAAAAAGCGAGAGGTTTTGTAATTTGGTATTGTTCATTTTGTTCTGGGTAGTGCTTTGCCTGTTAAAAACAGGTTTTTTCCACCTCTCTCGGAAAAATCTCTTCCCGAACCGGTTGGGGGGGGAGGGGGGAAGGGGCCATGTGAGTTTGCTTCTTAAAAGAAGCACCATTAGAAGTTTTCTCCCAAATTTGCCCTAAACCAGGACACATGGGAAGCTCTAGAAAGCTGTTCTGGAGTTTTAAAATTTTGGTTGGTGTATTTGTTTATTTTCCCATTTAATTTCTGATTTCAGGTATTTCTTAGCCACTGTGGTACCAGACATAATTTGCATGAATGCATGTCTCTACCCAGTGATTAATTGCAAATATTGGAAGAACTTCCTCCTATGACAGTAAGACGTTACTCAACCCTCCCATGGGATCTCCCAGTTTCATACATAAATTCACACAGAGCTTGAACAAAATGATCACAACACCTCCTCTACCATCCATAATCCTACTGTCAACATATTCAAATTCAAGACCTAAAAAAAGCCTCTGGAGGCTCCTTTCCTAGCTCTTAACTCTTTCCTTGGGGCAAAATAAGCCAAATATCTTCCCCTGAGAGAGCAATTCTTAAAAAAAAACATATAATGGATATAACGGCAGCAGAAGTCAATAGCTTCCACTGTATCTGCAAAACGATTTGTCCCATAACTTGTTGCAGAGATTATTTGGCAAACACTGGAGGACAGCACACAGCCCGCAGCATCTAGCAACAGGAAAACTACAGGAAACAATCCTACAGAAGCAAAAACCTGATCCATCCAGGTAGCTGTTTCATTGTAGAAGGCAATCAGGCTAGTCAAGCATGACTTCCCTTTAGTGAATCCATGCTGACTGCTCCTGATCACTTTCTTGTCCTCCATATGGGTAGAGATGGCCTCCAGATTGGGAGCTTCATCACCTTTCCAGGGACTGAGGTGAGGCTGACTGGCTGGTAGCTCCCTGGGTCTTCCTTCTTGCCCTTTCTGAAGATCGGGGTGACATTTGCTTTCTTCCAGTCCTCAGGCACCTCTCCTGATCTCCACGACCTTTCAAAGATGATTGTACTGGCCTTGCTATGGTGTCCACCAGCTCTCTCAGCACTCCTGGATGCATCCCATCAGGGCCCATGGACTTGTGGATGTCAAGTTTGCCTAGGTGTTTTCTGACCCAATCCTCCTTGACAAAATGAATGTCTTCCTCCCACCATTCCTTTACCCTGCTCTCCTGGGTCAGAGATTCCTGAGGGCTAGTCTTGTCAGTGCAGACTGATACAAAGGCAGCGTTCAGTAACTCTGCTGTCTCAGCATCCTCTGTCACCGGGGTACCCCCTGGATTTAGTAATGGGCCCACATTATCCTTAGTTTTCCTTTTGTTATTGTTGTATTTGACGGAGCCCTTATTGTTGTCCTTAACATCCTTGGCCAGATTTAATTCCAGATAGGCCATGGCCTTCCTCATCTCATTTCTAATTACTCTGACAGCCTCTCTATATTCATTCCAAGTTGCCTGACCCTGCTTCCATCTCCTGTGTGTTTCCTGCTTATGCTTGAGTAGTGACAGTTCTTTATTCATCCATGCAGGTCTCTTTCTCCCTTTGCCTGACTTCTTGCCTATTGTGATGCATCATTCTGGAGGTTGGAAGAAGTGATGCTTGAATATTGAACAGCGCTCTTGGATTCGTCTTTCCTGCAGGGCCCATTCCCATGGGATTCTTCAAAGAAGCTCCTTGAGGAGGCCTAAGTCAGCTCTCCTGAAGTCCATGGTTGTGATCTTACGTGCTGCCCTTCTTCCTCCTTGCCCAATGCTGAACTTCACAATCTCATGGTCACTGCAGCCAAGGCTGCCCCTAGCCTTCACATCTTCAACAAGGCTTTCCATGTTTGTCAGTATAAGGTCAAACAGCCCAGCATTCCTTGTGGGATCCTCCGCTACCTGTGATAGGATGTTGTCATCAATGCTTTCCAAGATCCTCCTGGACTGTTTGTGCTTCACTGTGTTGCTTCTCCAGTAAATGTCAGGGTAGTTAAAGTCCCCCACAAGAACCAGGGCCTGTGATTTTGAGGCTGCTTCATGCTGCCCGTAGGCCTCATACTTCTTCCTCCTGCTCAGGCAGCCTGTAGCACACACTCACAACAGTGTCACCCTTACTAGCCTGACTTTTATCTTATCCTATAAGCTCTCAACTCGCTCATCATCCACCCCAAGACAGAGCTCCATACATTCCACATGTAGCCTCACATAGAGGGCAACTCTACCACTGCATCTTCCTGGTCTGTATCTCCTAAATAGGGCATGGCCCTTCATGACAACACTGCAGTCATATGAGCTATCCCAATCACAATTAAAACCCTGTGACTGCACACAGATCTGTAGTTCCTCCTGCTTGTTTCCCATAATGCATGTGTTGCTGTACAGGCACTTTATAGAGGTATTTGAGTGTGTCAATATCCCAGTGGGGGTGCAAGGGAATGCCCTAAGTATTGTCTTGTGGTTACAGTTTTGGTTGCTTGTACTTGCTCAAGGCATCCCCTCTTGTCTCTTTTTGCTACTTGGGTGATCACTATAGTTCTCCCCTTCCCACACTATCTGTCAAGCCTGGCCCTGTTCCGTCCATCTCCCTTCCAATCTAGTTTAAAGCTCTCTCAACGAGCCATGTTAACTCCTGAGCTAAGAGCCTTTTTTCCCTTTGAGACAGGTGGACCCCATCTATTGCCAGCAGGCTCGGTGTTGTATAAACTGATCTATGATCAAAACCCCCAAAGTTCTGCTGGTAACACCAGTTTCAAAGCCATGTGTTCTTCTGCATGATTTTCCTGTTTCTTGCCCCATCATTCCCTGCAACTGGCAGAAGAGAACACTACTTGTGCTCCAGATCCCTCGACCAGTCGACCTGAGGCTCTGACATCCCTCTTGATCATCTACAGAATTCTTGTTGGGACTTTGTTGGTACCCACCTGCAAAACCAATAGTAGGTAATAGTCAGTGGACCATACAAGGCTAGAAAGTTTCTTGGTGATGTCCCTTACTCAGGCCCCAGGGGGCAGCACATCTTCCTATGGGTTGGGTCTGGTCAGCATACCAGGCCCTCCATTCCTCTCAAAAGGGAGTCACAAATGACTACTACCTTTCTTTTTTTCTTAATTGAGGAGGTCATGATGGGCGGGGGGGGTAGGCTGCCTTACTTTAGGTAGTAAACTTACTTTATTCCTTTTACGTTTTAAACCTGTTTCGCCCTTCTCCTAATCCATATCTCACAGCAAGAAATGAGTAAGTACCTTGGTGATTTTAGCTAGAGCTAAAACCCACCACATTATTTCATGTGTTGGCCAGGAAATGCAAATTGGTGAATCTAAACTACTACAAAAATGTTTCTACAAATGTATTTCTGCTTGGTTTCGAACTGAAGCTGTGAGATGGGGATTAATTAAGAGAATTAAATTAATTAATTAAGAGAAATAAAAGGCAAAGCATGATTAGGTGATAAGTTAATGTAGCATAATAGTGGAAAGTTTATATAGTAATAATGGTGAAAAATCTAGGGATGGAGGTTAGTGAATTTTTTCCCCTTTCTTTCTGTTAATTTAGTAGTTTTATTGTTTTAGGTGAAGTTGTATGTTGAATATAATTTTGATAATGTTTTGAAATCTGTATTCACAAAGGTGAGGGGTAGAATGTGGTAGTTCGGCATTTAGGGAAAAAAGTGGGAAACACCCATGGAAGTGATTTCTTTGAGAGAAGCTGCTGGAAGTTTTTTGTGCTTGAGATCAAGCCAATAGCTGGCTAGTTCTGAGAACTGACAGCATTTTGCACCACTGAAAAGTAAGTTCACCTTTGTGAATACCACCTTTTAAAACTCAGGCCTGGGAACTTCTTTCTCTTTTTTCTGGCCTTGAAAGGTAGCAGAACTCTGGTGCAGCTGGCGCCCCTCCCCCTTGGCCTGCGTGGCCTGGGGGGGGGCGGGGAGAGGGAGGGCGGAGCTGGGCCGGACTCCAGCAGCTCCTGAGGGGGGGGGGGAGATAGAGACTGTGGGGAACCCCCCAGGCCAGGCCAGGCTGTGCTGTGGTGCTGGCTTCTCCTGGGAAGCCCTCCGGGTCCTGTTTTGGAGGGTGGCCAAAGCCCTTCCCAGGGGGTCCCCCAGCCCCAGGTGGGCCAAGCCACGGCTGCTGACACTCACCAACACCTCTCCCCCTCCCTCTGGCCCGCATCGAGGCTCCAGGCCGAGGACCATTCACCCCTCCCAGCAGCTACCGGTCTGAAATCCAACACTGTGACTGCCTGCCGCAGCTTGGGCCAAATTTAACTCTTTCACTACACAGATGAGACCTGCAGACTTTAATCTTCTCTCCAGGGAGAGAAAAGGATGAGAGCGATCGACACATAGAAAGACAACATGAAACATCAAGGTCAGTAAAAGAAGGAGTCAAGCCTCAGATGGAAGGAGAATGAGGAGATGCTTTAATAGGCTGAAATATTCTATTGGTAGAGCCATTGAGATGGACAATAAAGTTCTGAAAAATAACTCCTTTAATTCATGAAAGAGTATTGGGGGAATGAAGTATTCAAACTGTAGATCTGAGCAGAGGTATCCATTGATGAAGCCCAGCAGATGGTAGAGTAGCTGGGATCCCATGAGAAGCTTGAACAGAGAGAGAGATGAGAGCTGATGAAGACCCTTTCCCCAAGGAAAGAAGAAGAAAACCTCTGTTCCTAGAGATGATCACAGAGACAGATGACGAGAACCTTTGCCTTTGAATAACTCATCCTTAAAATAATACCCCTTGAGTTCATGGCCCATGAACACGCCTTTAGAAAGGCTGTGAAAATGGGAGCAAGGCATGATGGCAGAGTTTTTTTCCAGGCAGCTGCCAGTCGTAGAAACGAAAAGCCACGAGAGAACTGTTTCTTGTGGAGAACTCTCCATGGAACGACAAGAGAAAACTCCTCTCCCTACAGAGACTGATGAAAAAGACTATTGTATAGTTGGTACTGTTTTAACATCCCAGGTTTTGTCTCTACAGTGTCAGTTGGGAAAAGAAAGGTTGGGTGGGGGTAGAAAAGGTTTCTGGAGGTATTTTTTTGGTTTCTTATTCTTGTAGTCCTGTTAATAAAGTTTCTCTATTCCTTTTAAGTTTTAAACCTATTTTACCCTAATCCATATCACAGCAAGAAATGAGTAAGTACTCTGGTGATTTTAGCTAGAGCTAAAACCTACCACACCCCTCCATCTCAGAACCACCTTCAACCCCATTCTCCTTTCCCTGGTCCTCAGATTCCAGGGCCTTGCACCTGTTGTATAAGGGCACCTGGGAAGGTGGCATAGGTCGGGAGGGCATTTGCCTGCCACCCCAAGCAGAACCGTTTCCACTCCCCTCCATCACTAAGGTCCCCCCCTCCCACCTTGTGGTGAGACGGTAAAGGATTCATTGCCTCCCCATGACCTTTGGGAGACTGAACCTACTTAGAACACTTGGGACATTTTCCTGATATTCAATTTAAACATTTATCTACTGTTCCTACTTATGACTGGTGTAATGCAGTTAGGAAAAATGGTATGACCCAAAAAATGTACCCCCGAAAATGTAGAATTGTAAGTTTCTTTCCCTTATCTTGTTCTCCCCAGTTCCCCTTATTGGTTGTGTGAATTCCTCCACCCCTTTCTGCCCTGTCTTCAAAAAGGAGTGCTTATCAATACCTCTTCCTCTTTCCCTCCTGCTACCTCACCCCGAAGGATCCCAAGGAATAAAGCTGTAACCGCCATCTCAGCAAGGGAAAGAGCTCGTTTTTAGGTTCTTCTTTGACAAGCTAATCTATCTCCCCTGTCTCCCTGGCTGCTGTGGGGCGGACAGTGGTAACAGAGTGGCAGGGGACATTAGAAATTATTGCAGGTGGCATCCCTGGGTGGGCTAGACCCCCTAAAACCGGCTGGAAACACACGTGTGTTTCGCAAGCCTGGGCACGTCAGCTACCTTGAAAAACTAAAATATAGTTTACAAGGAATGAATTGATAGCTTTCTCACGCCCAGAGAAAGTCAATTCACAAAGAGGTTTCTACTGCTTGGCAATGTAAGAGTGGTGAGTCAGACGGGACGGCAGCGCAGGCGAGTGTGCGTGCCAGGATGGCAGCAAGGGCGGGCCACGCGCTGGGGCAGCAGCGCAAGCAGAGTGACAGTGTGGGCTGCGCGGCAGGCCGGTGCAGGCCAGTGCCGGCAGGCACGAGCGGCGGCAGTGGCCGTGCGGGCAGCCGGGCCGCCCCAGACCATGTGATAAGTGACCGCGGTGAGGGAGCCCCCCCCCCACGCAGCGTAGGGACTGAACCGCAGGTTCTGCGTGGAGCCGGCTGTAACAAATTACACGTGACAGCCACGCGGCATGGGCAGCGACAGCCGCAGAACAGCTTATCTCAACCCAGTGTGTGTGTGGGGGGGTGGCAAGCTGAGAGAAAAAAAAAACGCCTGCCTCTGCACCGCTTTGTTGCTTTTACAGTAAAACAAGATAAAAACGAGTTGTGAAAACACAATTTTAATAACAGGAATGGGATCTACAATATCTACACCCCAACCAAATTTAGAATCCAAATTGCAAGAATTTTTAAGTACTATTAATGCTAAAATCTCAAGAAAAAAGTTAAAATGTCTCATATCGTAGTTATCTCATAACATTCCACAGCTTGATTTGTCAGAAGTAAATTCTATCTCTGCATGGCATCAAATTGGCAACATTCTCACTCTAAAAATAGAGGAAGGAGACAAAAATGCTTCAAAATATCTCCCAATTTTTCTTATAATTCGAAAAGAATTGATCAACAGAGAAAAAGACATAAAAAACCAGCCATTGGAGCTTTCATCAGTATCGCATACCTTTTTACCCATACCTTCTGCTCCTGTGCTGAAAACGATACATGGAACAAATCCAGAAACTCAAGAAATGCACTGAAATAATGCCATTTCTGGAACCATGTGTCTCATTCAGCCCCCCAGCTCTGATAGTGTTGCGCAAACTACCAGAAACTCTCCCCTATACCCCAATATTCCGACTGTTATAAATTTGTATTGTGATATTGGCTTTCGCGGATGAATCTTATATGTTAAATACTTTTAGCTATGTATGTACTTTTTTCTTACTAACAAGTCTTAAGCTTAAAAGAATTTCCTAGGTACAATGCAAGGAAACCCCAGAGGGCAAGGACAGTGGGGCCCAAGCTGTTATCAGGAAAACAATAGAGCCCAAACTGTTATCAGCAAGACCAGCTACCCTCAAAAGAAGGATGAGGGGCCTATGCCCTTATCGAACATTTCCAGAGGAGAAGAAACCAAACTCCAAAGTAATGCTGATCAGCATGAATCATGATGACCAGCAAAAATAGTACTGACCAGCAGAAAATAAAATTGTACAAGAACATATCCTAAGAAGGCGGAACCGGGGAGGGAACACGCTTTGAATATGCATTAACCCCTCACAGCAGGGGAAGATAAAAGGAAGAGTCTCTGAGATACCAGGTGTGTTCCTGGCAACTGGCCAGGGCACCCGGCCGTTTTAACCCTTTGCTTTATTCCTTTTGTCTCCTAATTGTCTTTTTATTTATATTAAATTCTTTTTATAATTTATTAAGTGAATCTCGTTTTTAAGAATTTTGGGGGCTCGTCCGGGATAAGTACCTCACCTCTAGGACCACCGGAGATCCAGAACGGGGAACAGGCGCGCCCCTGCTGAGTTCAGCAGACCCCGCTCCGTTTCTCCTAGCGTGGACCGAGCGGCTGCAGGTCAAGACCCCGAGGACAAGAAGGAGAAGAAATAAAGCAAAGGAAAAGGGAAAAAGGCTCCCTAAACCGCGGTATTTTTGCTCCATAATTCTTGTGCACGAAGACCCAAAGAAGAAAACGGATTGTAAGTAATCTTTGGGGGAGCGGGAAGCGGGGGTTGCGAGATACCCCCGGGGTTACTGGGACTGGGTCTCAGGGGAGGGGTTAGCCCCTCGGAAAAGGGAGCCGAAGGTTTTCCTGGCACAATCCACTGGGAAAAACAGAGTAAAATGTAGATCTTCTAAAACTTTGTCAAGTTGAGGATTAAATCCAAGAAATTTAGACTTAAAACTGCCAAATTGAGGAATAATCCAAGAAACTTGAGATATTTGACATATTACAGTGCCCATGGGGGGATATTAACAAGTAACTGGGAAATAAAGAGCACCTTATTGTCTTGCTGTGACTGGGTGGAGTGAATGAACAGATGTGAGAATGCGTAAATAGGTGTGATTGTTGTGTTAAAGTTTGGTTTTTTTTTGAATTGTGTTGCTAAAGAGGAAAGGTTTTTCTGTGCTGTGCTGGAGTAAGAGTGAACACGAGTCGATGTTTCCACAGGGACTGGATCACGGTGGGGACACATTCGCTTCCTCCCTGCGAGCTCCTGTATTGGAGCCCCAGGGTGGCAAACCAGAACTGGGGCTTGTAACCCAGGAGCCGCGGGGGTGTTGTATCAAATCTGTTCTCAGCAGGATAGCAGCTCTGGTCTCAGAGCAGAGCCAAGGTTATCTTTAGTGGTGATCTTCGCGCCTTTCCTCCCCCTGGGCAACAAGAGCTGCTTGTGGGGGTAGGTCGCTTTGGTATGTGATTCAGCATTTGGAGTTGTTTGGTTTTTGGTTTTTTGGAGGTTTTTTTTGTTTTGTTTTTTTTTTAGAAGGTTTTTTTTTGCCCCACTGTGGCGGCTGTGAAAGGTTTTCCTGGGAGATCGTGCTCCCAGAGCTACTCCCTATCGAGCTATTGAGACGGAGTGGCGGGTCAGCCTCAGGAGTGCAGGGGAACTCCTGGAGCTCTGGCCGGCGGTGAGTCGGGCCGAACCCTGATAAGATCCGGGCACGGAGGGTGCCCTGAGGGGATGAGCCCAGCCCGTCCATTTTGAGTAAGGCAAGAGCAAAAGGCCGTCTAGGTCTTGGTGCCCCTGGATTGTTTAAACTTATTTTGGAGCTTTCAAGCCGCAGAGCTGTGTTTGGGTTGTTCTGGTGGCTGCAGGCAGGCTGGATTGAACCACAGATGCTGGTTCGGGTTCCCTGCTCCAGGCACAGGGGGATCGGAGGAGCTGTCAGTGACTCCTGGAACCTCCTGAAGCTGTGAAACAGGCCGGGAACATGCCAAATGGTGAGAGAGCTGAGTGAGTCCCTCTGGGACCCAGGTTTTCTAGGCCGGGGTCTTATGAGACCTCGGGCACATTAAGTTCTGTGATTCTGGGAGTAAAAACTGGTGTCAAACTGTCTCAGAGAGATTTTTCTTAGCCAGATGTGTGAGTGAGATATGGAGCAGTACTGGCGTATGGTATCAGCTCCAAACCAAGGGAGCTGCAAGTTGCAAGCCTTTGTTTTACCGGGTTCTGAGAGAATTCCGTGTGTGATTGTGCAGTGGGCTTCTGCAGCAGTAAGCTGTGTCGGTGCTTAAAATTTGAAATTTCAGGAAAAACAGAGAAGTTTGGAGGGGTGCTTAGAAGAATTCCAAGAAATGCATCCTGGGAGAAAATAGAAAAAGAAATAAGCTCTGTTTGTTTTTTTCTTGAGTGACTGCAATATTTATTTTGTAGAGAAACAAACCAATTTCTTAGTATGCCTTCCAATTTCTTTACTTTAGTGAATATCGTAGAATTTTGTGGTTGATTTTAATTTTAAAGGCAAGTTACAGTAATTTGCATAGTACTCACTCCTTAAAGTGGAAACTTACCAGTGTGTCAATAAGTGTTAGAGCTGTTAACCCTAATGTTGTTTGTGTCCCGTGCTGATGGGCACAGCCCATGGTTCTTAACAGCAGAACCTGGTGCCAGCCTAAAAGCAAAATCCTGTAGGTTGTTGTAAATCTTTTTTCTGCTGCTGAAAATTATTTTGTCTCTCTTTTCACAATATGAAATGCTGATCATCTCTCTGATGATTTCTAAAAAGTTCTTGTGATGGTGTGTTTAGTTGAAGATCAGGCTCAGAACTGCCATGATTTCTTGTTCTTTTGAATTTGCCAAGAGGGTGCACATGTCTCTAGGAGTTCTTTTGTTGTTTTGTAGCTGTGCTTATTATAGAAGCAGAAGTAGACCCAGTTAAAAGATTAGAATTAAGATTGTTGGTGTTTTGAATTGAGAAGAGAGTTATAAAGACTCTAAACTTAGTCTATTTTAATAAATACATGTGTTAATTTAAAAATGAGTCTTATTTTGTGAAAGAAGAGTTTGAAAACAATTGTAAGACTGGTTCTTGCTATAGATGGTTCATAGTATATAAGCTGCAAGTACTGTTGAAACATAAAGGTATTGTCAGAAACTTGTCAATGTATCTAAATGCCTATAAAAATAAAAGACCTGATCATATCTTGTCATGAGAAAAGTTACACTAGAAATTATTCACATTAAGCAGCTGTGTGAGAATAGACTCCTTTGTACTTGTAGAAGAAAATTTAGAGAAGAATGATGTCTGTGTCTTCATTTCTAGCTTGACGGAAGATCTGCTCAAGGGAGTGGAAATAGTAACTGCAGGTTTGTTTTAGTTAGTAAAGGTAGCTGGCTAGCTGACTGGTCTCTGTGTCTAGCGCCTTTGATGGCTTTGGGGAGGGTCCCCAAAAGGAGGTGTTGGAATCTGTAGTTGATTCTGAAGCAGAGTAATTTGTGTAGTAGAGATTCTGGAGGGATGTGGTGTAAAGAGTGGCGAGATGATAGTGGCCGAGAGAGAGAGAACTCTGCGATCCCTTTCAGTAGAGTTGTAAAGATTTTTAGAAAAAGAGTGAAAAGTGTCTTGTTGGCTCCAAAGAGTGAGCACTGGCTTGTGAGGAGAGAAACTTTCAAGTGCGATTAGAGGTGAGAATTGTGCTTGAAATAAGAGATGTTAGGAACATCTGGAGCGCTGGGTTTAGGTGTTGTTTTATTGCTTTTATGTAAAAGCGGCTGTAGCAGGACCCGGTCCCTGTGAGTGGCGAACAGCGGGGCCCGGAGCGGTGGTTCCCGGTCCTCTCCCACCCAATGTGAAGGGTGCAGAGCGCGGTTCGTGAGGGGCGCTGCTGGAGCGGGACCCGCCGTGTCTGTGCCGGGGTCTCGAGGGGTGCGAGGTGCCGGCAGCGCTCGCCGGCCCGGCAGCGGTGTTGGGTGAGGATTGCTGCTGAGGAGCGAGCTGGCACAGCAGAGGAGCCCCACACCAGAGCACTGTGGACTCCAAGCTCTGCCCCTCGGCTGTGGTGGGAGCTGAGTGTTTAAAAATGCCAGTCCTGTGTGTGAAGGGACGGCGCAGAGGAGGGAGAGGGGACACGGGCTTTGCCCCAGGGTCAGCACGCAAGTGACAGCCTATGGGCCCCTCCCTGCAGAGCGAGCGGCTGAATAGAACTTGCTCAGCCCAGAGCTGCGGCAGCAGAGGGGGAGAGAGATAGCCTGAAAAACTGCTGTGAATGAGAAAGAGAACAGAACAAAAGCCGAGAAACAAACCGGTGTGATAGGACCAAAGCAAAAACAGTCTTGCTTGTTAGGTTCTGAAAACCTCATCAAGGTGTTTAATTTCTTGAAATAAGATCTCTTTTTTTCTCTTATTTTTTTCTTTTTTTCCCGTTCCTTTCTTTTACTCTTGTTGTTAAAAGGAAGGGGTTCGTTCTAAGAAACTGATAAAAGAAGTTTGTGAAGCTAAACAAGTAAATATTAACTAAAGAATAAAAAGGTAATAAATGTAATTTATTTGAAGTTAAGACTAACCTAGCCTTTCTTGTTTAACTAATTTGAACATGCAGAAAGAGACTGGCTCCTAGGTTTAATGTTAAATTTCGTTTAACCCAAGAATTTTAAAGAATACTGATGGAAAATTTTAATGTGATGTTTTCACTCTCCCTGTGTTATTAAGAAATCGTTTTCAGGTACTACTGATAATTAAGGCAGAGAAGCTGCAATCTAAACCAAAGAGTGAAGTTGGATCCACGCCAACAGAATCAAGGGACCTGTGAAAAGACCTGAGGAGTGGACTATAACTTCTGAGCCGGGTGATACCAAATTGACTCTAAAGCGGGGGCTGGGTGGTAATGAATTGGGACAATCCACAGGATCCAAGGAATGAGCAAAGAATCACGACTAATTGGGAAGTGAGACCAAGCCTGTATCAGTGGTTTCAAGTCCTGCCTGGACAAGTTCTGAGACACTTTCGATATCGATCTTGGTGGGAGGAAAACTCCCACTCCAAACAGGAGAACTGGGGCTGTTTTGGTGGGGAAATCCTCGTATATTTTTTGCTTTTGCCTGTGAATTGTATAAAGCAGGGGGGAGAACCACAACTTCCATCAGTGCCACATCATATACCTTGTCTAAATCCCAATACGAGACATGCTATCTAGATTAAATATAAGTGTTTAAATTAAAAAAAAATAATAGGTATTGTGGTTCACAAAGTTAAGCCTCTCATTGCAGGAAGTGTTAGGTGCCAAATCTATTAAATAATAACTTTTTTTACAGATGGGAAATTACTAGTGCGTGTTGAGTGGGAAATACCTGAGGAACTGTGAGAAATACCTGAAGAACTGTGGGAAACTGCTGTTAAAAGGTGTCGAAAGAAATTTGCTTGGAAATTACAAAAGAGGAAGTGACAAGGAAATAGGGGGCAAGACCAGATTGACCACTACAACTCGCCACCAAGAAGAATATAAACACCTGCTGTGAGCTGCAACCTCATAGGCAGAGTGGGTGGGAGTGTAAGCCATACTGGACCCCTATTATTCCTTCTTCTGTCACTTATCCTTTTCCCTTTTGAGACACCAGCAAAGCCATGTTACAAATGCTATTGAAAGCTTTACATGGAAAGACACCGGGGTTTCTTTCTTATTACCCACACCAGTATCAATAATCACTGCTATAACCCATCCAAATTAAGTACCTGTATGCATAAAAGGAAAAATATTAGACCACAGAAAATCTAGGAACAAGTAGTAACAGATTAGAAAACAACTGCCCAAAAGGAGAAAAAGATGGATTTGCTTCACAGTTGTTGCCAGGAGAAATAACCAAGATTTGGTAAGAGAGCAAATGGTAAGTGAAAAGATAAAGCCAACACAGCAACCTAGACCTGTATTAACCTCATATCAGGACCTGTAAGCAAAGCTCAAACAGCAATTAAATGGAGAAAATTTCTTCATGAAGTAAGAAATACTCCTAGTAAAAAGTATAAAGTTGGTAATAAAACTTGTACATAGTAAGTTCCAGAGAAACCAACTCTGTATTAAACCCAAAAGAAAGTAAAAGAAAAATTGTGTGCATGGTAATAGAACCAGATTCTCCCAGTGCAATAGTACAGGGAAAAATCCTTACTCTGGAATCCCAGAAATAGCCAAATTTTAGAGAAATATAAATCAACAGAAAAATGACTATTAGAAAGCACCAGATGTCTTATTTTGGGATATGTGAGAAAAGAGCATACCCAAAGCTCCCTTCGCAATGGAAGGGGAATTGTACTCTGGGAATGATTCAACCAGAATTTTTCCTTTTGTCAGAATGAGACAAATCAATTGGGGGTGTTGGTTTTTGAGGTCCTAAAAAGAAATAAAAGAGAATAGTTTTGAGCACCTCAAAAATGGGGAGATGAGAAATGGCCCCTGAACACATATTGGAAACATTCTTGAGCACAAGATGGAAGTTGGGGATATCAAACCCTAATTTTTGCATTATGAAACTCCAAGCTGTTGTAGAAATCATAACCAATAAAACAGCTGGGGCTATGGAACTAATAGCCCTTCAGAGATGAAAAGCCAGAGCTGCAATATATCAGAGTAAGCTGGCTTTAAACTATTTATTGGCTAAAAGAAGGGGTGTTTTGTGAGAAAATTAATACATAAGATTGTTGTTTTCAATGACAATAAAAAAAAAAAAAAAAGCCATTCTAGATATCGCCAAAGGTATCAGAAAAATGGCCCATGTGCCAGTCCAAAAATGAAAATCAGTAATAACCACTAATGGGTGAGATAATGTATTGGGGATAAAGTAGTAGAAGAAGCTAAGTTTCTTCCCCTTGTAGCAGTGCTACAGCTGGTTTAATATTTCTTCTTTGTTTAATCCCCTGTTTAAATTGGCTGATCACCAGTATATTTTAGGGCATAGCAAATGCCTACAGACTTAAAATTAGCTACATCTGGAATGGCAAAAACAAAAAAATCATGGTATTAAGAAAACAAAATAATGTGAAAGATCCGTTGGAAGAAGCTAAATTGATTTGTGAAAAAAAAAAAAAAATGAACGAGTGCTAGAAGCTAGAAAACAAGAATTATTGCTCAAGCCAAATGATTTATAAAAAAAGAAGAGGAGGGGTTTGTTATAAATTTGTATTGTGATATTGGCTTTCGCGGATGAATCTTATATGTTAAATACTTTTAGCTATGTATGTACTTTTTTCTTACTAACAAGTCTTAAGCTTAAAAGAATTTCCTAGGTACAATGCAAGGAAACCCCAGAGGGCAAGGACAGTGGGGCCCAAGCTGTTATCAGGAAAACAATAGAGCCCAAACTGTTATCAGCAAGACCAGCTACCCTCAAAAGAAGGATGAGGGGCCTATGCCCTTATCGAACATTTCCAGAGGAGAAGAAACCAAACTCCAAAGTAATGCTGATCAGCATGAATCATGATGACCAGCAAAAATAGTACTGACCAGCAGAAAATAAAATTGTACAAGAACATATCCTAAGAAAGCGGAACCGGGGAGGGAACACGCTTTGAATATGCATTAACCCCTCACAGCAGGGGAAGATAAAAGGAAGAGTCTCTGAGATACCAGGTGTGTTCCTGGCAACTGGCCAGGGCACCCGGCCGTTTTAACCCTTTGCTTTATTCCTTTTGTCTCCTAATTGTCTTTTTATTTATATTAAATTCTTTTTATAATTTATTAAGTGAATCTCGTTTTTAAGACGACCATTAAATCCCCGTACCTCCACGTGGCTGGAGTCCAAAATGGAGTTGGCCATGTGCTAGATACCCACGAGGACGAACCCCCTACCTCCACCTCACTCCGCCCATGTCCCTTACTCTTCCTATAACCCCTCCCCTCCTTCCCACATCTCCCTCCCTTCTACTATACCCTGCTCAAGCATGACATCATCTTGCAAACCCACCTCCAAATGTTGTAATCTTTCTCTCCACGTCCCTGCCTCCTGTCCCCACAGGGAGATGGGGAGTGAAAGGGGTGGCCCTGCCCCCTGCTCCCGTGGGGGGCAGAGGAAGGGGTGTCCCAGCCCTGCTCCCCAGGGAGGAGAGATGTGTCCCTGCCCAGACCCTGTGGGGCTGTGGGTGCGACCCTCCACACATCCGGGTGCCCCCTGGGGGTGCAGAAAAGTCCCTTCACCGAAACATGGGTGAGACAGAGCCCCCATTGCCCGGTGGGGGCGGGGCTGGGCAGGGAATCCCCAGAGATACAGGCTCTGGGGAAGATAAGGATATACCTACAGCTGCACCTGTGATACTTACTGGTAAAAAAAGAACTAATAGACAATATCAGCCTTTCTCTTACCATGATATCCGAGAGATATGCAAAATACAGCGTGAATTTAGCAAAAATAGTGAAATATTAAAAAGAATTATTAAAGCTACTTTAAAATCTCAGGAATTAGCTCCTGCTGACATCAAAGATTTCTTCAGGTGCCTCCTAACACCCACTGAATTTGATTTTTGGGAAAGTTCCTGCAAAAGGTCATTAAAAGACCTAGATGAACTCAAGCAAAGCATACAGGATGCAAAAGATGCAGAAAATAATGAGATTACTTTTGAACACCTCTATGGGGAAGGGAGGTGGGTTAAGCCTGAAGATCATGCTCAAGTGCTAACAAAACCTATTTTAGATAAAATCTGTGAAGTAGCAGCAAACACAATAAAATACCTACACTTGAAACCCAAGTCAGTTATGTTAATATTAATCAACTCCCATCCGAGAGTTTCTTGCAGTTTGTAGACCACCTCAGATTGCAGATAGAACAGCAAGTACAAGAACCAGCAGCACAAGCAGAGCTGATTAAAGAAATAGCACAAAGAAATGCCAACGAGGCCTGCCGTGAAGTGATTTTAAATCTGCCCATCTATCCTCCACCCACCATAGCAGATATGATCCAAGCGTGTGCCAAGAAAGCAGATCTATACAGTGCACATGTGTTGTGGTTTTAAACCAGTAACAAAAAAAAAATCACTTCTTTCATGCTGTGGGATATGGATTAGAACAAGAGCAAAACAGGTTTAAAACTTAAAAGGAATAAAGACAGTTTATTAACAAACTACAAGAACACCAGAACAAACTTCCAGAAAACCCTTTTATCTCTTACTACTTGACCATTTCTTTGTACACATAACAACATAGAGACAAAAAACTTTAGAACTTTGGTGGTCAAAAACAGTCTCAAATTCTTGCTACAGTCTTTTCATCAGTCTTTGTAGAGAAACAGAAGTCTCTTTCTGCTAACTTATGGAGTTTTTCACAAGGAAACTATTTCTGTTATAGTTTCTATGGCTCTGATGTCAGCTGCCCGGAAATCTGTCATCAGATCTTCTCCTCCCATTTCACATCACTCTGAGGTGTGTATGGGCCATGAGTTTAGGGATGTCATTTTAAGGACGAGTTATTCAAAGGCAAAAGTCTTCTTCATCAGTCTCTGTGAGCTTTCCTGGAAAGCAGTTTTCTCTTTGCCCCCAAGGCTTCAAAATCTTCACTTTACCCAGTTCCAGCAACTCACAGTATCACAAGTACTCTCTCTTTTTCTCCCACCACTTTGAACACTCTATTCCTCCCAATACTCTGTTATGAATTAAAGGAGTCTTTTTTAAACTACTATTATCCATCTCCATAGCTTTAACAGAAATATATTTCAGCTGTAGAGCATCTCCTTATTCCCTCTCTCTTATTTAAAACTTAACTCTTTTCCTCACTGTTTTTGGTGGTTTTATGATGTTTTCATGCTGATTGTCTCTCTCTCTATCTTTCTGAGAAAAAGGAGTAATCTGTACGTTTATCCAGGTAGTAAAAGAATTAAAAGCTTTAAAAAAGCTGCAAGAGTTCATAGTGTCAGGTTTCAGTCCAGCAGCAGCAGTAACTGAGCAGCTCTGCTTTCTTTTCCTCCCCCCCCCCTTTCGTCCTCTGCGGCCTTATCCGACCGAGGGGCGGGGGGGGGAAGAGGAAGATACGACAGGGCCTTGTTACCTTCTCAAAAGCCGGAAACAAAAGAGGACAAGAAAACTCTGACTGTACATCTTAAGGGGGTGTTCACAAGTTGAATTCACTTTTTAATGGTCAGAACTGCTGTCAATTCTTAGAAATGCTTGATAATTGGTCAGGAGAAAGGACTTCCATCAGCCACCAGCAGCCTCAACTTCCTTAGGTCTCAAAACTACCTTAAAGGTAAAGCCACCCCATGACAACATGACAAGAAACCAGGACCATTCAATGTAAGGAATGTAGCAGATGTAACACCTGGGACGAACAAGCCACAGATGTCACCACAACAGCTGCAGCACATTATCTGCTTCCAGTGCAAGAAGCCAGGACAGTTTGCAAGGAACTGTCCTCAAACCCAGCAACAAGGGAAATACCAGAAAGAAGCTATAGCCAATCAACAAAAAAAATGAATTTAAAGCGCTCTGAAACTAAGCACAAGGACATAAATATGACAGACCTGAAACAGGAAAAAGACTCTGTTTTAATGGGAAAAGGGGAGGAAAGGGAGCGAAGTGAGAGATTGCAGAAACATACTTGTGGGGAATGCTTACCTAATAAGATCTGGCAACCGCAAAAGCGATTCAGACTTGTAACTGCTAAAGCTTTTTGTTTCAGATCTAATTGTTGGACTGTCATTGGAGTGGACTTGCAGGACAGTTCACAAGACCTGGCTGGACTGGATAGTAGGTATTTTGTTATTGCAGACACAGCACACACACCAATAGAGATTGAGGTGGCTCTCATGACAATTAAGGGAGACCTAACACACCTCATTCTCTTGGCAAGATGTCCTCAACCACCCTTCTATTAGCCAAAGGGCAGATAATAGCCCAAGTGATCCCTGTTCCAACAGAAGTCCCAGTAGATGAAGAAACACCAGCGGTATACTGGGTGGAAGTGGTGGGTGAAGACAAACCCATTATGGGGTGTAACCTAACACATAAATCAGAACATCTCCATGTAGAAGGGTTGATTGACACTGGGGCAGATGTGACTATCATACCTGAAAAGGTGTGGCCCTCACATTGGGAACCGCAACCCGTGGCAGGAAAAATACAGGGTGTTGGAGGGATGAAATTGGCTAAAATCTCTAAAGCTATTGTCCACATTGAAGGCCTGGAGGGTAGGTTAGCTTGTTTCCAACATTTTGTCACTGATTACAAGTGTCCCCTGTGGGGAAGAGATACCATGTCCCAGTGGGGAGGGAAATTAACAATTTGTGAGACACCTCAGGATTTTTGATGGGAGCCACTGTAGAGCGTCCGGTCCAAAAGCTATCTTGGCTAGATAATAATCCAATTTGGGTGAACCAGTGGCCTCTTAGCAGACAGAAACTCGGGGCGCTAGAAAAATTGGTGGAAGAAGAATTGGTCAAGGGACACATCATAGAAACAACCAGCCCTTGGAACTCCCCGGTATTTGTAATAAAAAAGCCAGGGAAGGATAAGTGGCGCCTCCTTCAGGATTTGAGAGAAATAAACAAAAAAATAGAGGACATGTCTCTGCAACAAGGTATGCCATCCCTGACTATGTTACCACAAAATTGGCTATTAGCAGTGCTAGATATTAAAGACTGTTTTTTCCAAATTCCCCTCCACCCAGAGGATGCACTATGGTTTCCCTTTTCCATTCCCACAAATAACTGAGAAGCCCCAATGAAACGGTACCACTGGACAGTACTACCTCAGGGGATGAAAGCCCTTTCATCTGCCAGTGGTATGTGGGGTCATTGCTGTCCCCAGTGTGTGCGGAAAAAAAAGATGCCATCATTTTTCACTACATGGATGATGTGTTAGTGTGCTGTCCCAATAACAACATGCTACAAGACACACTTGACGTAGTGGTTAAAGTTTAAACCTCTGCTGGATTCCAATTGCAGGAAGACAAAGTTCAAAGGATGCCACCTTGGAAATACATGGGCCTGGAGATCACTAAACGGACTGTTGTTCCACAGAAATTGGAAATCATTAGCAATCCTAAAACTCTAGCAGATCTCCATTCCCTATGCGGATCACTAAACTGGGTCCGACCCTGGCTAGGTGTCACTAACGAAGACCTGAGCCCCCTGCTCAATTTATTGAAAGGGGAGAGAGTTGCTGTCTCCCAGGGAGCAAAAACTGCAATTGAAATTCACAAAGGGCCTTGACAGAAAGACAGGCACATCGCATCAAACCGGAGCTGCCTTTCAAATTTATTGTCCTGGGGAAACTACTACATCTACATGGGTTAATATTCCAGTGGGCCGAGGGGCAGAGAGATCCACTCTTAATCATAGAATGGGTCTTCCTCTCCCATCAACAACCCAAAACTATCACCAAGCCACAAGAGCTGATGGCTCAGCTGATCCAAAAGGCCAGGGTAAGGCTGCGGGAACTGGCAGGTTGTGACCTTATGTGTATTCACCTTCTGGTCAGACTCTCTGGAGACGGCAAACACTCCCCTGAGAAACTGACCAAGGAGATGTTTGAGCACCTGCTGCAGAGCAATGCTAACCTCCAATTTGCTCTGGATAGCTATAGTGGGAAAATATCGGTCCATGCACCATCACACAAATTGTTTCATGAGGAATTCCACCTCATTCCTTGTGAGAAAAGGAGCCGAAGGCCTCTCAAAGCTCTCACAGTGTTCACTGATGCATCTGGAACCTCTCACAAGTCAGTGATGACTTGGAGAAATCCTCAGACTCAGCATCGAGAAGCTGATGTTGAGTTTGTAGAAGGATCACCCCAGATAGCTGAACTGGCTGCGGCCGTGAGAGCCTTTGAGAAGTTTTCAGAATCGATTAATTTGGTTAGTGACTCAGCCTACGTAGCAGAAGTATTGTCCAGAGCAGAGGAGGCAGTTCTCATGGACATTGAGAACAAACATCTATTTAGATTGCTCTCAAAACTGATTTATTTGATTTGAAATAGAGAACATCCTTTCTATGTGATGCATATAAGATCGCATTCCGATTTGCCAGGTGAAATCGCTGTGGGAAACCGGAAAGCTGATTCCCTTGCTGCCCCAGCTGAGAAGGAATGTCTCCCAGATGTGTTAACAGGCAAAGATAAATCATCAGCAATACCATCAAAATGTGCCAGGACTGATGCGTCAGTTCCAGCTGACACGGGGTCAGGCTAAAGACATTGTGGCTACCTGTCCCAATTGCCAGCTCCAGGAAGTGCCATCATTAGGCATCGGGGTTAATCCCCTTGGCCTTGGAACCTGTGAGGTGTGGCAAACAGATATCACTCACATTCCTAGTTTTGGTTGCCTTAAGTATGTACATGTGAGTATTGATACATACTCAGGAGCAGTGTATGCCTCTGCTCATGCAGGAGAAAATTCTGTACATGCCAAACAACACTTAGTACAGGCCTTTTCAGTGCTGGGGATCCCTAAGGAAATTAAAACAGATAATGGCCCAGCGTATAAATCCAAGGAGTTCCTGGAATTTGTCCAGCAGTGGGGAGTGGAACACAAATCTGGCATCCCCCACTCCCCCACAGGTCAAGCTGTGATTGAGCGTACACACCAGACACTCAAACAAGTCCTAGCCAGGCAAAGTAGTGGAACAGGGTAGATGCCTTCACAGCAAAAGCTTTGCAAAGCTATGTTTACCATCAGTTTCCTGAACTGTTCATTTGAAAACATGAATCCTCCAGTTACTCAGCATTTTAACAATGGTGATCAGTTTAAATTGTCACAGCGTCCACCGGTTTTAATCAGGGACCCTGAAACTTGGCAAACCAAAGGCCCCTATGAACTTGCCATCTGGGGGCATGGCTACACGTGTGTATCCACCCCTACAGGCCCCCGATGGATACCTCAGAAATGGGTAAAGCCTTTTGTTCCCAAAAACCCAGCCCCAGCAGAAGAAGAGAGACAAGTGGCAGTTGCTTCCAAAAGAAGACACTGCCAGGAAAAACAAGAAGAAACCTTCCTAACCTCTGGTTACTCTCTGACCTGCTTACATTGACTGAGAATATGTTTTAAATATGTTTGTTTCTTTTCTTTTAGAAAAAACCTACCTCACACTCAAACCCATGATGAGCCTTACCTCAGCTATCCTCCTGCTCGCTCTGAGCAGCCTGACCACTGCCTGGATCGTCCCTCAGCCACGACAGAACATCTGGGTGACCCTGGCACACACACTTCAACAAGACAATATCTGCCTGTCCACTGCAGCAGCAAAAAACCCTATGTCTACCTGTCTGGTAAGAATTCCCCTGCAGGCTGAAGATTTTACAGCCAGCTTTCGTGATCCCAAGTTTAATACAATGCCTAAAACACACAGTGACCAACCACATGAAAATTGTAAACGGCGAGCTGTGGCAGTGAAAAATCCTATAGAAAAGTGGTTACCAGTACTGCCCAGAGCTAATAAAGAGCCCCAAGAATTAGAGCTATTAGGTTCGTCCCTTGCACCCTTTCGTGTTCACTTCATTTACAACTCACTGCCAGACACAAAACTATACAATCACATAATCCAGTATTGAAAAGAATACAAAGCAAAACAATGGTGTGGTGTGCTAAGTCAGGTCTTAGTGGACGATCCTCGCCGTTCACATCCAAGAATCCTCCCTAAATGTATATTTCTAATATGTGGAGATTAAGCATGGGCAGGAATCCAATCTCGCCTTCGAAGGGGGCCTTGCACTTTTGGGAGGCTGTCCCTGTTTGCACCCAACCGAACCCAAATTATTACATGGACTAGGAAAGACAATTCGACCCATGAAATCCACAAAAGAAGCACTGATATTTTAGACTCAAAATTGTGATTTGGATATATTACATTGGGCAAAATCAAAAAGGGTTGCTGCGTCCATATTTCTTCCATGGGTTGCAGCTTCCAAGGCACTCGATGAATTAGGAACACTTGAGTGCTGGGTGATTAAACAGGCCAACTTAACATCAGTTGCCCTCAGCTCCCTCCTCGAAGACGAGGAGATTACCAGACAGGCAACACTCCAAAATCGAGCTGCCATGGATTTTCTTCTGCTGCTGCATGGACACGAATGCCAGGAATTTGAAGGCCTTTGCTGCTTAAACCTGTCCTCAAAAGCTCCCAACGTCCACGGAGCCCTCCGAGAGATGAAGAACTTGATCGGACAAGTGAAGCAACAAGCCGAGGACCAGTTTAGTGAGCTGTTCAAAGGCTGGGGACTCACAGGACGGTGGACCTCAATAATCAAAACAATCTTGTTGTTTTTTGTTGTTCTGTTTCTAATTGTGCTAGCCTTTGGGATTGTCCGTTGTTTAGTTTTAAAAGCTCTCAAAAAATTAGTCTCTACTACCTCAGAGATCAACCACATAGAGCTAGCGGACCTGAAGCAACTTAACCGGCCCGTCAATCACTAGTGGTGGACAAACTCGTGACCGATATCAAAATGATCTCATAACCCTTCAAAAAATTTTATATAATAAGAAAGGGTGAGATGTTGTAATGCAGTTAGGAAAAATGGTATGACCCAAAGAATGTACTCCCGAAAATGTAGAATTGTAAGTTTCTTTCCCTTATCTTGTTCTCTCCAGTTCCCCTTATTGATTGCATGAATTCCTCCACCCCTTTCTGCCCTCTCTTCAAAAAGGAGTGCTTATCGATACCTCTTCCTCTTTCCCTCCTGCTACCTCACCCCGAAGGATCCCAAGAAATAAAGCTGTAACTGCCATCTCAGCTAAGGGAAAGAGCTCGTTTTTAGGATCTTCTTTGACAAGCTAATCTAACTCCCCTGTCTCCCTGGCTGCTGCGGGGTGGACAGTAGTGGCAGAGAGGCAGGGGACGTTAGAAATTATAGCATATGACCAAGGTTCTGTGAGTTCTTTTTAAATACTGAACACAATCCATCACCCTTTTATTAGTTTACTTAAGCTGCTAAGTTTATTAATATCGTTTATTAACACTACCTTTCCAACACAATCCTTCCAGTTTCAGTTATTTCACTGCTCTTCTCTGCACTAAATCTAGTTTACTAATGTCTTCCTCCTATTGATGGGATTCTAAGTCTGATCTTGCAAGAAGTGCAGTTTACTCTGTCCAAAATTCACCTTGGCATTATTGTGATGCCTAGAAGCCACATATCCTCTTCCCAGCCTTTCCCCCAAGCCTTGCAAAGCATCGCAATTTAAGAATCCTCTGGTTTGTACTGAAATTGTGCAATGCATTTTCAAGGATCCTTGTCATACCAATTCAACCTAGATGACTAGCTGTGACTCTTTCCTGTTTCCCTTAGTAACAAGTCTAGTTTAAAAAAGTAATAAAGCAAATAAAAAGTATACTACATATTTCTGGTAACTCTTCAGCTATTTCTCTCCAATTCCTCACTTCCTGTCACACTATTTCATTTTTTTTTTAATAATCAGCAATAGATATTAGCCCAAAAATAATTTTATTTTGGTCTATCCCAAACTTATGGAATAATCCTTTCCTTCTGGATTACATTCACATTCTAGAATGACCTGAAACTTTCCTAAAATGTTCTTTCTGACTTTTGCAGCAGTCCTAAAAAAACCAACTTCTTTGTAACTTTTAAGCTACACAATTCCTTTCTTCCCCCATTATAATTTTTTTTTCATGTTGTTCTTCAGTTTCTAAGTTATTTAAGGCTGCTCATAACCAAGATAATAAGAAATGAAGTTTTTCTGTTAAATTTATGAAATTATTAAAGTAGAAGTATCATTAAATTACCAGAATACCATTTTTTATAAATTACTTTGAGAAGTGACTACCTCCAACATAATTTCTTTGTAACAACTGTTTTTATTTGAGGTTCAGTATCTCCCATGGACTTGTACATGACAAAAAAGGCTAAGAGGCTGAACACATCATGCCTGTAAGAAAATATCAATCATGCTATTCAAGTTTATTCCCTTTTGAATAAAGACTTGTTTTGTTTTGTCCCATCTGTCCCTTCTCTTTACCTTTCAGTTGTACATTATTTCTATAAAAATTAGTATGCAGAAAATCCAATGCTGAATTATTTTAAATACAATCACACTTAAACATTATGAACCATTAAAGATTTTCCCTTTACTCTCTTTTTTTTTTTTTTTAATTTCAGCCAACAACACTAAATTTTACCTCCACAGAACCAACTAGCTTTTCTATAGGATGATACAGTGGTGCACCTAGAAACACCTTTCATTGAAGCTACTGAAATTCCTCTGGCACCTGCAAGAATTCAGGACAAGAGTTGCTAGAGTGCTTTCATATAAAGTATGGAAGCAAGTACATTTTGGAAACAAATACTGTAATTGCTTTTAGTTGAAAATGTTGATGTTGATCATTTCCCAGCACTGGCCTAAAGAGGAAATATCTAGCAAATACTCAAAACTCCGCAGAGTTTATATTTGTGTGATGTCTTTAGAAAACATTTTAATATGCAAAATTGATTTTGTTTTCCCAGGTAGTTGCCCAGTTACCTCCTTTTCAATGTAACTGCAGATCTAAGAGACTAATTCTCTATGTAGCCAGTATGTGGTATTTTTTTATTTTTAAAGATTAAAGAAGAAATAAGACTGAATAATAAGGAATAAAGACAGGCATTTACATCCTACCCTTCCTCTCTCTGTATATACTTATCTGAAATCCTTTGCAAGCCCACTGCAGGCTATGTGGGTTTCCAGACATAAACATCACCCTCATTCACATCTTTAGTAACTACATGTTGGTAACATAATTATTACTGAGTCTGTTGACTTGAACTAACATAACAGCAGTAAGTTAAGGGAAAAAAAAATTGAAAACTAATACTTGCGATTAATAAGCCAAATCAAAAGCTCAGATTTGTAAAATGTGCTTCCAGTCCCACGTCTTGTCTGCCACTCCTTCCCCCTACCTCTATTCCCATCTTCCTTCCCAGCACTTTCTTCTATTTTAAAATTATTACCTCAGCTGCAGCATCCTCTAATAATCCCCAAGACCCCAAGACACTTTCCATCACAAGGTTGAAAGTGTTTCCCACTTGGACAAAATGAAATAATTAAATTTTAAAGCCTACTCTTTGTCAAGAAGTTTTTTTGGCTCGGGGACCTATTTCTGACATTCCTACAGCTTGTCTAAAGAAGAAACACTGAAACAAAACACTCTCCCTATAGTTATATATAGAGAGATGTAGAAGATGTAGAAGCATGGAAGATAAGGGGCTAATGTGTGTGCCTCAAACACCAATAGCCATATGTCTGTGGAACCAACCAAGGATTCTTGGCAATAACACACTGTGAGAAAGAACAGGATGTGGCTGGAGAAGGGGCCATATGGAGGTAGGGCAGCACTTTTCTGGGACAAACGTCCTTGTTCTAGTTCCTGGAGATAAGCACAACACAGTCCAGCACAAGCACAGGAATGAGATTGAGAAGTGGCCATGGATGGGGGGACGGGGGAATCAACACCACCAAAGACCGCTGGAAGCCCTCTGATCCATTTCCAGAAAGGTCTAGAAGAGACTGTGCATGAGAACTGATTTGCATAGAAACAAGAAACTTATCTCCAGGGTGGGGAAAATTTATCTCTACAAAGACATCCCCACAAGGCCCAGGGTGGTTGGTGATTTTTCTTTCTCCCCCCTCTTTAATTCATCTCTCTCTTTTCCTTTTCACCCTACCCCTTTATCCAAAACCCCCTGCTGTGTGCTTATATAGGAGATATGGGACTAACACACCAATTTCCAAGCTAAATATGCAATTTACAAATAAATCTCTCTAAGCTTTTGCAGACCTTCTGGTTTTAGTTATTCCATTCAGCCATGAACATTTACAAATCTTGGGTGCTCCCTTTCCCTTAAGGGGGGGATGTCACAAGAGACATTTTTGTTTTGTCAGTTATGGTACCTTTTCCCTTTGCCTGAAAGTAAATTAAGATTAGCAGTAAAAAGGTACAAAAGAACATTCATGATTAACTAGTTTACTTTCAATTTCCACCAACCAAATAATTTTGCAGGAACTCCTCACACTGACATTCACTCAATCATACCCCTAAGAATCATTAATCTGACAAGGACAGGGAAAATTCCCAAATGCCTTCTCACTCCTCCATACCATGTTCCCCAACTTTTCATACATACCTCAAATTGTGTTACTGAAGTTCAGAGCAGTTCTCAGTGACACATGCACAGCCTAACAGCAACAATGCACTTGGCATCCAAGAGAAGTTCCACATGTGTGGTAGTTTGGCATTTAGGAAAAAAAGTGGGAAATATCCACAGAAGTGATTCCTCTGAGAGAGGCTGCTGGGAGTTTCTTCTCTGCTTAAGATCAGGCCAATAGCTAGCCAGTTTTGAGAACTGACAGCATTTTGTACCACTGAAAAGTGAGATCACCTTTGTGAATATCACCTTTTAAACCCAAGCCAGGGAACTTCTTGTCTCTTTGTTTCCAGCCTTGAAAGGTATCGGAGTTCTGGTGCGGCTGGCCCTGCTCCCCTGTGGCCTGTGCAGCCCGGCAGGGGCTGGGCCGGACTCCAGCAGCTCCCAGGCGGGGGATGAAGACCGTGGGGCTCTCCCCGGCCCCAGGCCAGGCCGGGCTCTGCTGCGACCCCTCCCAGGAAACCCTCTGGGTCCCATTCCAGCAGGGTGGCTGAAGCCCTCCCCAAGGGGGGGCCCTGGCCCTAGGCTGGGCCAGGCCACGGCTGCTGACATCTCACCGATACCCTCTTGCCCCCCCCATGGCCCACACAGATGGCTCCAGGCCAAGTACTGTCCCCATGGATACACCACGAATACCTGCTGTGGCTTGGGCCAAATTTAACTCTTTCACTACACAGATGAGACCTGCAGACTTTAATCCACTCTCCAGAGAGAGGAAAGTGGGAAATCGACATGTAAAAGACAACATGAAACATCAAGGTCAGTAAGAGACAGTCAAGCCTCAGATGGAAGGAGAATGAGGAGATGCTTTAATAAGCTGAAATATTCTATTGGTAGAGCCATTGAGATGGACAATAATGTTCTGACAAACTCCTTTAATTCATGAAAGAATATTGGGGGGAATGAACTATTCAAACTGTAGATCTGAGCAAAGGTATCCATTGATGAAACTAAGCAGATGGTGAAGCAGTTGTAATCCCATAAGATGCTTGAACAGAGAGAGAGATGAGAGCTGATGAAGACCCTTTGCCCAAAGGGTGAGAAGAAGCAAGCCTCTGTTCCTAGAGATGATCACAGAGACAGATGAAGAGAACCTTTGCCTTTGAATAACTCACCCTTAAAACAATACTCCTTGAGTTCATGGCCCATGAACATGCCTTTAGAAAGGCTGTGAAAATGGGAGCAAGGCATGATGGCAGAGTTTTTTTCCAGGCAGCTGCCAATCATGGAAATGAAAAGCCACAAGAAAACTGTTTTCTTGTGGAGAACTCTCTATGGAATGACAAGAGAAAACTCCTCTCCCTACAGAGACTGATGAAAAAGACTATTGTATAGTTGGTACTGTTTTAACATCCCAGGTTTTGTCTCTACAGTGTCAGTTGGGAAAAGAAAGGTTGGGTGGGGGTAGAAAAGGTTTCTGGAGGTATTTTTTTGGTTTCTTATTCTTGTAGTTCTATTAATAAAGTTTCTTTATTCCTTTTAAGTTTTAAGCCTGTTTTGCCCTTCTCCTAGTCCATATCTCACAGCAAGAAATGAGTAAGTACTCTGGTGATTTTAGCTAGAGCTAAAACCACCACATTATTTGGTGCATTGGCCAGGAAATCAAAAATTGGCAAATCTAAACTACTACAACATATCACTGTGGATTCCCACCAATCTATTTTCTCAGCAGCACACCCCTCATGTAGACACACTTGTACTCTTACCAACACCAAGATACTCTTATTCCTAGGAATAATTCTTCCATTCCTGAAAATTGAGGAGATGCCTACAAGAAAGAACAGAGGTTGCCATAGGGAATGCACATGAAAGCTACCTTGAGTTAACAGAGAGAGAGTCACAAAACATTCAAGCTCACTTAGGAATTGAAACAGAAGTCAGTCATGTATAAGCCTTAGAGTTGTATTCAATAATAACTAAACAGTGAATTTTCTACCTCTGGTCCAGTCTCCTCATGCCTTTCCTCTCTATCTTCTTTCTTTAGCTAACCTTATTGCTTCTGCAATACTTGTGACATCATACTTTGTCCTCTGCTACCATATAGCAAACAACAGTATCAGTATTCGTAGGTGGAATTTACAAGTCATTAGGCATTCTTCTAACTTATCTGTTAAACTTATTTGAAAAATTAACATCAGTGAAAGTAAAAGATGTGTTTGTTTGCACTATAGCACCAAGTAATTTCAAAAGTAATTCCTAGGAAAGATGCCATAATTTGGCCAGAGTGCTCCCTTTCAGCAGCCATTAATATACCCAAGGCCACTTTCCCACACTGGACTAGAAGGGACTCAGAGTAACAAAACGGCTGCATCATAGGCCCTCCTAAACTCTGAGCCTGTTATTGTCTTCTCTGGTTAAGTAGAAACTGGCTTATATGAAGTTTAGAAAGCTGCATCTCAAAAGGTTCACAGATCACAGCAGAGCCCAACAGAGCATGCTCTGGCCTCCAGTCTTCTCCTTCCACAGTTAACACAGGTTGATGAAAAATCATCTGAGTAGGCTTCAGCAGTGAAGAGATCAGAAGTTACCCTTTTCTGGGGTTAAAAAAATTCTCATATTACTTGATGGTTCCCAAGTGTGGACAATAGCATACATAAATTTCTCCATCCTGATGCAAGGTTTCCTGTGTCTTTATCTCCTGTAACAGAATACAGGAAGCAGAAAGGTATCCTGTTTTACCAGTCACAGACAAGCAGGTCACACTCTTCATTTCTGAATTGACACGAGATCACTGTTAAGCAGTTCCTTTCCAAACTAGGTCTGTCTCTTGCCTTTAGCCAGGAGTGTGTACTTCACATTTAAAACTTCATACAGAAACACACAGCTGCTTCTGTCTTCAGACAGGCCAATTGCTCTTTTGTCTTTCATTCAATTGACTACTCATGTTTTAATTAATAATTCTTTTCAAAGGTAGCAGATCTTAGAATTCTCCTCCATCCTAGAGACTCACATTCTTATATTATACAGATTGGGCTGCCAAAGCCATCCCAGTGTCCCTGAGTGAATTCATATTTGTAAATGTTTTTTCTTTTTCTACTTAAATATTCATACCCTACTGTTCAATGCCCATGGACCAATCACTTTTAGTAGGACTTATGTGAGATTTGAGTTGTTTGGTTTAATTAGTAAGTTTGAAATAAGAACGAGTCATTTAAGAGTCATAATATTGTGTGATTTAGTATGCCGTTTGCTTAGCTTTATTTGCTTAGCATGAGTAGCTGTATTTGCTGAAGCCTTAGGCTGCAAGCTGTATTTTCACCACAGCTATGCTTTTGGCTAGAATAAATTTCACTGTCTTAGTAATTTTCCTAGTAGCTAGTGTAGTACTGTGTTTTGAAGGTATAGAAGCCCAGGGATTTCTTTGTTCTGGGTGCCTATTCAGAGGCACCCAGCTCAAGCTGACCTGCTGCTATACCACTCTTTAAACTACTTATTTTTATTAAATCAAGCACCTGAGACTGCTGTGGAAAACCTAGGGTTGAGCCTGAAAAAGAAGGAAGTGCACCCAAGAGTGAGTATGTATTAAAATTCCATTAGTAGACTTACTGGAAACAAAGAGGGGTATATGGTCTGATCAGTGTTGTTGGGAAGGACGAGAATTTAACAGAAAAGTTTTATGGATATGAATGCTTAGCAGAAGGTTCCCTAGAAATGAAAGCAAGATTTGATATATAAAAATATGTTTTTAGGGATAGTTGTTGCTGAAACAGCTGAGAGAACAAAGGTTTAGTCAAGTTGGAAGGTTTAGAGCAAAGGTTTGGTCAGTTAGAAGGAGGTTTTATGGCTAAAGTCCAACAGGTTAAGTGGTCTTCAAACAAAGCATGTTTGCTACCAAGTAAAAAAGCATAGGCAGACAGAAAGATGTTTTTTACCAAAGCAAAAAGAATTTTCCACTGCAAAACAAGTTTCAAAGTTTAACATGTAATTGCTAACTCAAATGATTAGTTAGTCACTAACATACTATGGTAATTCTAGCAGTTTTGATAGGATATATGTAAATGCAAAGGTATTGTGTATGATGCTGATTGGTTGTTATGTAATAATATGCACAGCAAAAGAAAGAGATATAATGCATTGTAACCTGAACCAAGGGGGCTTCAAGACACATGGCTTACCTATAGCCAGCAGCTGTAGGCTGACCCACAACCCCCTGCTGTAACCTAGTTTATGGAATAAAAACAACATTATAAAGAAAAGCCATCTGAAGTCCCCATCTCTCTGTCGGCTCTTACAAGTGTAAACTGCACAAGGAGACAGGGCTGGTGCTTGGCCTGATCAGAGTAAAGCACACAAGGATAAGTGATGGGAAATATACCTGACACAGAAAAGGGGGTGGCCTTGACCAAGGTACTACAAAACTGGAAAAGAATTTTGGTACAGCAAATTATCAAAAAGAAGTACACAGATATTTTACATCAAGAAGACTGGCCATTTATAACTAGAGATGGAACCCTAGCAGCACAGTGGCCACCGCAAGGGACCTTTGACCAGCACAGACTTACCTTTCTGCAATATAGACTAAAGGAAAGGTTCCCAGGACAAATGGATTACTGGTATATTTGGGATGGCAGGGCGTGGGAGAAATAACAACCAAGTCAGGTGTAAGATGAAAGAGGCATCGCCAAAGGTAACACTTGCAGTAGCTGAGACTACTGGCCCAGACAAGCTTCAGATAATTGCTCTGCTGGCTGCCAGACTCTATCCTATGCTTCCTAGTGTCTTGCCTAATCCTGCTGCCATGCAACAGAGGGCTGTGGTTGGTGTAGAGAATATTTTATATATTAGTAAAGGCCTGTATGCACAAACCATCCTTTGGAATAAGTTGTGATATTAAAGGCTAAAGTCCTTGAAACCTTCCTGCAGAAGAAAGAGTAAAGCAAAACAATATCCTTGTGTATAAGAGAAAAAATGTAAACCTATGTGCATTAGCCAATAGTAACTGGCTTAGCCCGCAGACCCTGGCAAACCCTATAAAAAGTGTACTAAAGATAGAAATAAATGGTGTTCACTTTTACTTCTGTGAAGAGTCGTGAATAAACTGGCGGTCTCTCAATAGGTTGGAGCACCATCTGTATTGGAAATATTTACTAAACCACCTTGGAATCCTGGTGACTTGGCTATATGTGGGAAGTAAAATACCAAGACTAAGGAAGGATGCTGAGAAATGTACTCAACTATTTTTCAGTATATGCACTGGATGCAATCCAAGCTAGGGAGATACTGAGGTGTTGCTCAGGAAATTATTCCAACCTGATAAGAGAAAACATAAATAATAAGGATGCTGAATTGGCTCAACAGGCAAGAGGTGACAGAAAACCTGAGCAGCAAATAATCCAAACTGGGACTATAACAACTACTCATTTTTTCATCTACCAATTCCCTAGGGCTGCTCTCAATCCATTCTCCACCAACCTTGTATTTGTGCTTGGGATTTCCCTGACCCAGGTGCAGGACCTTGCATTTGGACTTGTTGAACTTCATGAGGTTTGCACAGGCCCACCTGTCAAGGTCACTCTGAATGGCATCCCTTCCTTCCAGTGCGTCGACCGCACCACACAGCTTGGTCTCATCAGGAAACTTGCTGAGGGTGCACTCAATTCCCCTGTCCATGTCACTGACAAAGATGTTAAACAGCACCAGTCCCAACACAAATCCCTGAGTAACACCACTCGTCACTGGTCTCCACTTGGACATTGAGCCCTTGACTGCAACTCTTTGAGTGTGAGTGTCCAGCTAACTCCTTATGCACCATGTAGTGCACCCATCAAATCCACGTCTCTTCAGTTTTGAGACAAGGACGTTGTGCGGGACAGTGTCAAATGCTTTGCACAAGTCCAGGTAGTGTTACCGCTGAAGATGAATAGATCACACGGACACAGGTCGAGGTGTGGTGGAAGAAAGAGCAGAGTTTATTTTTCTTCTCAGGATTTATAGGCTTCTGACCACAGCCAGGGATTGATGGTTAGGATAACACTTTCTCACTGCACTGGCTATGAGAGATGCCTATCACAAGACGTGTAACAGAAAGAATGTACACATATCTATGTTTATAGTTACTGTCCTGGGAAGGTCTTTAGAAAACTATGTCAGCAAGCTCAGAAGCTGAGTTTTCAGGGCGACAAGGTAGATGATGTCAGTCACTCTTCTCTCATCCACCACATCTGTAAACCCTGTCATAGAAGGCCACCAAATTTGTCAGGCACGATTCACCCTTAGTGAAGCCACGTTGGCTGTCACTAATCACCTCCTTATTTTCCTTATGCCTTAGCATAGAGGTGAGACTGACCAGCCTATAGGTTCCTGGGTCTTCCTTATTTCCCTTTTTAAAAATGGGGGTTATATTTCCCCTTTTCCAGGGCACATGAACTTGTACACCTCCAGGTTCCTTAAATGGTCTTATATCTGAACTTCTCCTGTAGCAGGCAGTTCCTCATTTTCACATTCCCTGCCTTTGCCTTCTGCAACTAGGGTGGTGTGGCTGGAACACCTGCTGGTGAAGACTAAGGCAAAAATGTTAATGAGTACCTTAGCCTTCTCCATGATCTGGATAACCAGGTCTCCCCTGTCCTTCGGGAGAGGGCCCACATTTTCCCTAGTCTTCCTTTTATCACCAATTTACCCACAGAAGCTTCTCTTGTTGCCCTTGGCATCCCTGGCCAGGTTTAGTTCTGTAGGAGCTTTAGCTTTCCTAACCTGATTCCTGGCTGCTCAGACAATCTATATTCCTCCCAGGCTACATGTCCCTGCTTCTACCCTCTGTAGGCTTCTCTTTTGTGTTTGAGTTTGTCCAGCAACTCCTTCTTCATCCATGCAGGCCTCCTGGAATTTTTGCTTGATTCCCTCTTCATTAGGATGCATTGCTCCTGAGCTTAGAGGAGGTGATCCTTGAACATCTACCTGTTCTCTTGGACCTCCTTCCCAGTGCTTTATCCCATAAGACTCTACCAAGCAGATCTTCAGAGAGACCAAAGTCTGCTGTCCTGAAGTCTAGGGCAGTGAGCTTGTTGTGCATCCTCCTTGCTGCTGCTCTAAGGTTCTCAAACTCCACCATTTCATGGTCGCTGCAGCTCACACTGCCCTTGAGCTTCACATTCCCCACCAGCCCCTTCTTGTTGGCAAGAAGAGGGTCCAACATAGCACCTGTCCTTGTTGGCTCCTCTATCACTTGGAGAAGGAAGTTGCCATCAACATATTCCTGTAAACTCTTGGATTGCTTGTACCCTGCTGTGGTGTTGTCCTTCCAGCAGATACTGGGGTGGTAGAAGTCACTCCCTCTCATGAGGACCAGGGCTTGGGAACTTGAAGCCACTTCTACCTATCTATAGAGGGCCTTATCAGTTTGGTCTTCCTGGTTGGGTAGCCTGTAGCAGACCCCCACTATATTGTCACCTGTCCCTCCTCTCCCTTTAATCCTGACCCATAAACTCTTCATCCATTCCCAGGCAGAGACCCATTCACTCCAGCTAGTCATTGACATTTTCATTTTGTCACAAGTTCTAAAGTACTAGTACTAGAACTAGTATGTTATATATATGCAAAAGAGGTTTGAGGAAAAAAGGAAGTATGTTCAATTGTGTCAGTCCACACCACCTGAAATACAGGTACCTTATTTACAACCTGGAGATGGAAGTGTTAATTAAGGTACTTTCGCAAAAATCCAAATTAGAACCCAAATGGGAGAGCCCATATACTGTCTTAATGCGTTCTAATTTTGCTTTTAAAGTTGTTTGAAAAGAAAATTGGATATACCATTCTCACGTCAAACTAGCAATGAATAACCAACCAGATAACAAATACCTACATTGGAAAGAATCTATATACCAAAGACATGAAGTGGAGCATCTCACTACTCTTGGTGCTGTTAATCCAGAGGACCACAACTGCATGGCTAAGTATAAAGTCAATGGATGACCCACTGTGGTATAAAGTTAACAAGACTAAAGGGGAGGTATGTAACATAGACTTCTATGGGATGGGTGACCAAACCTTGGAAAACCCAATGAAAGAGTTCTCTTTTTGCAAATCAGATACAGCTCAAAATCTAACTTCGATAGAGATAATTAGCAAGAGGAAAGTTCATTGTGCCAATGCTACATTGTTTAACATTCAATTCCAGTTGTTGTGTATGGCTGGACATGGGATTTCAAGTAAATAGAATATATGTTAATGTGACATGCAAAAAAATTCACTTTCACCTAGATAAGCTTTTGACTAGAATAAACTTAATTTTCTTCTCAGTAGCTGGTACAGTGTTGTGTTTTGGATTCAGTATGAGAATAATGTTGATAATACACTGATGTTTTAGTGCTTACTCTAAATCAAAGACTTTTCAGTTTTCCATGCTCTGTCACCTGAGCTAGTGCACAAAAAGTACAAAGCAGAAGATAAAAAGGCTACAGCCATCAGCAGAAGTTGCAACTTGACAAGATAAGAACAGTTAGTGACCTGTGTGGACACAGAGAAAGAATACAATAAAGGGTTATAAGACCCCAGACCAAAAATCACCATTTGACCAAGAGGTGTGTGCAAGGTATGTGAAGAATGGGGGAAGAATGCATGCATAGACTACAAAGGCATAAAAGTCTAGGGTTTTCTTTGTTTGGGGTCCCTCTCCAGAAGCACCCAGGTCGAGTTGACCTGCTGCTGTACCACTCTTAAATTATTTATTTTTATAAAATCAGATGCCTGAGACTGCTGTGGGAAACCTAGGGTCAAGCCTGAAGAAGGAGGAAGCACATCTGAGAGTGAATGTGTGTTAGCATGGAGTCAAAAGGGGCACCCATTGGCTCACTGGAGCTGCCTACTATGAAAGGACTCTGGTCTAAGCAGTTAAAGTCTCAGGTAGTGTGTGTGACTCCTTGAATGGTGTGAGAATGCTCAGGCATTGGCTTATCCTTTAACACAGTTCTTCACATACAAGACTGTCACTAGAGGACACGAAATGATTCACACAAACACTTCTCAGTGTCAGAACAGAAAAAACAGTCTCTTTATTCTCTGACTCCAGTATTTATAGATTCTTGACAATGACCAGGGATTGGATAATCAAGTTACCACCTTCCCAAGCACACTGGTCATGAGAAATGTCCATCAAAAGACGTTTCTTAGAAGGAATGTGATAAACAACTTATGTTTACAGAACTTTCATGGGAAAGTAACTAAAACTATGAAAACATTATCAGGCAGCTTCAATTTCCAGGGCGACACAAGACTCTTCCAATAACTCTTTAAGTCCCTTTGTCTCTTAAGGGTTTGTTAGCATTAAACCAAAAAAGTTACAAATTGCCTTCCCTTCATTCTAACAAGAGTTGACACATATAGGTAAAACCTTACAAAAGAAAGGCCTTGTTAAATCATGGTTCAGGCCTTGTTACTTCAGCTAAGTATAGCTAGCAGCTAGCCTGATAAGCTCCCATGCAAAAACATCTTGAGAATGAAAACTTCGTTAACATAACAAACTATTCTTGGGGAGAAAAACAAGTGCACCTGTAGTAAAAAGGGATCTGTCCCATGAGAATCAGTAGAAAAAGTATGTAAACATTGTTAGAGAGAAAAGTTTTGATTGACATGTACACTCACCATTACCAACCAGTGAACTGAGTTCCTAACCAATTGGAATTAAGCATGGTGCCTTCTGATAACCATAAAAATATAAATTGTGTGCAATAAAGATGGGGCAATGATGGAAGAAGAAACAGGTGTCATTGTCTGTCTCTATTACGACATCTGGTGACCCCAACGTGATGCGCAATTGGAGATATTGATGGGCTGCAGGGCGAGGTGCAGTGGAGACGGAGCCCAGTGAAGCTTAAGAGCAGCGGGAGAAGCTGCTGGTCTGGACCTGATTCTGACACCTGGAAGGATGGTGATCCAGGTGAGCCACTAGGGACATAATGGGAAATAACTTATCAAGCAAAGAACAGACTGTTCTATCTACATGGAAAGTTCTGTTGAAAAGAAAAGGTATTAAGACTATGGACTATGCCCTTCGTAGTATGTTGTCCTGGGCAAAGTCACAAGATTTTGAGACTGATGCAAATACTGCTTTTAGCGTTAGAGCGTGGAAATAGTCTGGGGAAAGACTGTGGGATGTGGTATCAAAAGGGGACAGAAGAGCTGCAGATTTGGCTACTACCTGGAGATTGCTTTAGTCTGGAAAAACAAGAGATAAGACTATAACGAGGAGAAGGACTGCCCGTGATCTGACAGAAAGCAAAGTGACAACACAGCTAAAAAAGTTAGGTTGTTGGTGCTCTCTGGATGAAAAAGTCACAGAACTGTATTGGTCCCCTGGGCTGGGAGGCTCCCCTGGATCATCAGAGCTCTCTTGCCTCCTCCCGAGCCCTGCGCAGCTTGCCCCCCCTCACACAGCTCGGCTCCCCCTGGCACAGCGTGGCCCCCCTGGTGCCTGCCAGAGAGCAGCTGACCAGCTCCGTCCCTTATCGGAATGTCTAAAACACACATTGAAATATGTTTGTTAAAGTTAACCTTGTGTTTTTAGTCAACTGTGATTTTTAACAGGGGTTACTGGAGAGATTTAAAGTTTTCTATGTGAATATAACATGGCAAGATCTACCTTCTTTAACAGAAATGCTTATAAAATTTATAAAATATGTAAAAATTTATAAAATTAAAATGGAATTACACTAAATTGACACTGGTTCTCTACTAGGTTATGATCTAAAAATATTTACAGATGGATATTAACCTTGGATTTTATCTACCACAGTTATTTGAAGCTTAGCTATAATTGGTACATGGAATTCCACTGCATGGGCAGTTTGCCAAAATCTACACTGTTGTCAGTTTTCTGAGTAAAGTTGTACTTTGAAAAATCCTAGCAAGAGCTATACTTACTGTTGACAATTACCATGATCTATGCACAAATCTAAATTACATACAAATACAATATACCTATCATACCTTAATAATCTCTACAGTAAATCTATGTTGCTGCTATATTATTTATTGATGTTTAACTGTTATACGACAGATTTTTAGTGGCTTTTTTATAGTGATACAGTCAGAATGAGTTGAATTCTATTGTATCTGGAACTTTTAAATAAATACTTTTGGTTCTAATTTTACTTTTGCTAAACTTAACTGATGTTAATTTTCAGTTCTGTTATGTTTTAATTTAATACAAATTCACTGTTGATAAGATTAAGTGCAGTTAAGCTTCACTATTGTTAAATCTGAGTGATGTTAAATTATGTTTTGTTAATTTGAAGCCCTGTTAAGGCTAAGTTCTATTGAGTTAATTTTGTTGAGTCTAATTTCTGTCAAGTTTGAGTGTTGCTGGGTTTGGGCATGTCACAGAAGAGTGATGGTTTTACATTATGGCTGTTATCAATTGTAAACTGCTTAGTGTTTTCTTTTGTTTCATTTTATTGTCATAGATATATGAATGTTTGGAAAATATTATCTCAACTTCTTCAGATAGTTATGGCTGATATATTTGTAAGAGAAAGGATTACAGATGACCTCACCCCTGATAAGTCACAGCTGTGTTATAAACATGATAAAAAGATGGGTTGGCAAGTTAGGGGAGGGTCCTGAGGGAGAAGGAACGGAAGATACTGAAGGAACGATTCAGAAGGGCTGGAGGACTGACCAAATGGGAAAAAGACTTGCTGCTGTGAGGAATCTGCTGTAAGGCCAGTCTGCGTCTGCAGTTGGTTCCTGCGGTTGGTGCTTGCAGTCAGAGTCGAGCTAGGTAAAAGCCTGTGGTCAGAGGCTGCAAGGAAATGCTTGCAGTCATAGTCTAGCAGGAAATAACCAGCAGTCAGAGTCTGCAAAAGAAACCTACAGTGGGAGTTTGCTGCAGTTAAAGTCAGTGAGTAGTTAGAGTCAGGATGGCTGAGTTGTGAGGAAGAATGAACCAGGACCTTTTCACTTTATTGAACAAGAGTCTACGTCTTGACCCATTTCTGTCTCAAATGCGAGGTCTGCTGCAACAATATTGATTACATAGTGTGAATTTACTGATATTATAATAGGCATTATTCATAAGTTACTATTACTGTATTTATAGCCAGCTTTTCATATGCTTTACCATCTCTTTGTGTAATTATCTACAAGACACGTGTCATTTTCAGGATTCCTTCTTTTTTGTTGTCTAAATGCAAATGTATCTCTTTGAATGGTTTTTTTCACTATTTTTTCAGAGTTCCAAGAAAAAGTATCTGCGCTTTGTTGAAAGCCTCCTCTGAACTGCTGGTCTTATGATTTTCCAGTTCTTACAGAAGCAATTTGTCAACAAATGCCTTATGTCATCATTGTGGTATTCTGTTCCGACTAACCTTCTTCAGTTAATCCCTGTTCCACGCTCCAAAAGACATTCAGTGATGTCAAAGACAACATTTTCAGCTAATGGACTTTATCCTGCCTAAACAGCACAATTCCTGAGTCTCAACTATTTGGACTTTAGAACAATGGTCAATTATTTCCATTTCCCTAAGAGATATTGGACATTATTCTTTTGTTTTCTCATACTGCGAACCCCTGTGTCAATGATGTGATGGAATTTGAAGTTTTGTTGACTGCAATCTGTTTTTTATGTGTCTCATCCCATAACTAATAGGTAACCAGTAACAACCCTAATAAGATAATGACCTTACAGGTGCAAACTGTTTTAACATCAGGATACATGAACCCTTTGCATAAAAACAAAAGAAAAAGGGGGAACTGTCACATATAGGTAAAAACCTTACAAAAGAAAGGCCTTGTTAAATCATGGTTCAGGCCTTGTTACTTCAGCTAAGTATAGCTAGCAGCTAGCCTGATAAGCTCCCATGCAAAAACATCTTGAGAATGAAAACTTCGTTAACATAACAAACTATTCTTGGGGAGAAAAACAAGTGCACCTGTAGTAAAAAGGGATCTGTCCCATGAGAATCAGTAGAAAAAGTATGTAAACATTGTTAGAGAGAAAAGTTTTGATTGACATGTACACTCACCATTACCAACCAGTGAACTGAGTTCCTAACCAATTGGAATTAAGCATGGTGCCTTCTGATAACCATAAAAATATAAATTGTGTGCAATAAAGATGGGGCAATGATGGAAGAAGAAACAGGTGTCATTGTCTCTACTATGACAGAGAGTCAGGCTACAGCATATGCTCTGCACATTAGTAGCAATTAAGCTATAAAAGAGAACTAATATCTGTGTCATGTGAAATGTATTCACATTTTCAGAAGTTAACTGAACACTAACAGAATAGTTACTTCAACTTCAATTTGCTACAGGTCTTCATTTCAATCCTTCCACTTCTTGAAGTATCTTACCAGTTCCATCATCTGCATCATTCTGACCAGTCTCCCAAATCTCTGATTTTGTTCCAAAGCCACCAGTGGCAGAAGACTCCATATAGTCTGCAGGGTTAAATGTCCTAGAGTTTTAAAAGTTTAAAAATTGAAGAGAACATATGGGTCATTCAATGAACATAGATGTCATCATTTTTATCTGAAGTTGCATTAGGTTTAACTTCTTTATTTCCACATAATCTATCTTATTGTTTTGGTTTAAAATTTTTTTTCTCTATGAGCAGACACAGATAAAAGAAGGAGAAAAGAAGGGGAGGAAAAAAAAAAAGTTAAGAGACTGAAAAAAAATACTGTAGAGAATGTGAACCAAACCAACAATTCCTGAAATAGCAGTTAACAGCATACCTACTCCTTCGATCTTATAAAGCGTTAGTTTATATGCATAATGATAAGCCTCTCTCAGCTGACAGTTTCTCAGAAGGTGGCTTACTGATGAAAAACCAGTATCATGTCCTTTCAGAGCACCAGACCTATGCAGGACATGAGTCGGAACATCAGTAACTATTTCAGAATGGACTCTTGACACCAATGCTAAAATACATAGATGAAGCTAAAAGGTGAAAAAGGATCATTGAAGAAAAACCTCTTTTCAGTTTATCATCTACAAGTATGAACAAGAAGAATTATCGGAAAAGTAGAATGAAACTTCTGTTCATCATGACATCAATGATGTTACATGAAATGTCATTAAAGGCAAACACTGAGTGAAAGTAGTGGAGGCTACACTTCATGAAGCAAGTTATTCCACCAAAACTGAGAACAAATTTTAGAGCTGCTGAGTAGCTACTTTTGATTTTGGTTTAGGGTCAATGTACATCCAAACAGCTAAAGCATGAAACCTCAAAAACAGGAGAAAGTTTAGAATCACTAGTGTTTCTGGTTTTATATAGAACTTGAAAGTACTACATTACACTGAAACATATAATTTTTTTAATTGACCTAGAACTATATGCACCACACAAAACTTTCAGTCTCCAAGACACTACTGATGGCTGCTACTGATAGGTACAAATGGGTTTCCCAAGTTTGAGATATTAACAATGAGTGAACTTGCATTAGGTTTGTATATGTGTGTCTAGTAGAAATACTGGTTTAAGACAAAAATAATCCATTAATAATCTAAGACATTTTTAATTTTTGTATCTATACAGGTTTATCAAACATACAGCAATATTAAGACACACAGTGGCAACACTGTCAATTAATATTTCCAGTGAGTTTGATCCTTGCCAAAATCTGTGCTGTGTGTTTCTTACCCCATGCTTTGGGCTGAAAACCTCCCTGCTCCTCTCCCTCTGCCACGTCCAAACCCTAGGAGAGAAAACACCATTTAACAGCAACAGCAGAGGAGCCACCAATTGATAGTCTGTCACATTAGAAAATATAATGGTTGAAGAAAAAAAGTACTGTAGTTAAATATCATTTACTTCCCAAATTTCCCTAACGCATGCAAGTAAGCCACAGTTCATCTAAGACCTCATGCTTCAGGACTTGCAATTCTTTGCTATATTTTCTGTATCTAGTGAAGTAGCTCCAAATGCCAAGAAAAAGACTTTACCTAAAGAATCATCCCATGAGACTGCTATTGTCAAATAATTAGACATTGTTCAAAATTTGAATTAATTTTTCCCTCTTGCCTAAATGCTTTAAAATTCCAGCCTCCCTGCATACCTTGATCTCTCAAGAAATTCCATCACTTCTTATCTGTGAGAAGAAAGTTTAAATATTCCATTTGCTTTCTTCTCTGACTCAGCCCACCCCTACCCTCCTGTGCTTTCACCAACCTCTTCCAACAGATTCCTTGTTTACCCTTTAAGCATAACTACTGACATGAAAATTATCCAATTCAAATTACTCAAACTTCCTTGTTATCACCCACAAGAATATTAATTTCTATTTTAACAACAACAAATATTTGTTGCTGCCCATTTCAGTTACCAATCTCAGTTTACAAGTGTCTTAATATAGTGAATGGCTTTATTTTTGCATGTTGCATAGTGCCAAGAAAGCATGAAAATTTTTGTATTACTTAACCATCCATAAAGCACACGTCTATGCAAACTGTTAGAAACTATTTCTTACATGTGGCATATTTCTACATGGTTTTGGTGGTTGTTTTATTTTGAATAACCTCAATATTTGAGGCTTTTTCAATTTGTTGGGTTTCTTTTGAGGGAGACTATGTATATTATTTGGTATTGCAAGAGTTGCTGCTGAGAACAAAGTGATGTTTATTTTAATGACAAAATTATGTGGTTCTAAAAAGTCACTGAACAACTACAAGCTTACCAGAGCACAAAAGTTATAATCCTAAGTCACTGATATACTGGTTGTCCAAACATTGGAATTAGCTATGAAAGGCTTCAAATTTGAATCAAAATTACCTCTTATTTTGAGGGGACCATCTAAACTGAACAAACAGTAGCTCCAAGACATGGTAAATTCAGTTTAGAAAGTTCCTATTTTAATTACTTTCCTTTTCCTCCCCTTACTACTTGTTCTCCTTGCCCTAGTTCACTATCCATGTTTTAAAAGACATTTCTGGACCTCTAAAATACTGTGGTGGTTTGACCTTGGCTGGAAGTCAGGTGCCCACCAAAGCTGCTCTTATCACTCCCCTCCACAAATGGACAGGGGAGAGATCACTCACCAATTACCATCACAGACTAAACAAACCTGACTTGGAGAAATTAATTCAATTTATTACAAATCAAAATCAGAGCAAGATAATGAGAAGTAAACCAAATCTTAAAAACACCTTCTCCCCACTCCCCCCTCCTTCCCAGGCTTAATTTTATTCCTGATTTTCTACCCCTGATGTAATGCATTAAGAAACATGGTATAATCCTGATATACCCTCTGAGCTGCAGTGTTAGTTCCTTCCCCTAACTCCTCCCTTGTGATGTTTTCCTATTGGTTGTAACATGTAACTCTTCCCCCTTTCCCCTCACTTCAAAAAGCAGCGCGAGATCAGATTCTTTCTCTTTTCTGCACCGGATTCCCCTGAATAAAGCTGGGACACCGTCCCAGGAAGAAAAGAGCCTTGTTTTATCTCTAGTCCTTGCTATATATATATATAACTCCCCCCTCCTCTGGGCCGCGGCTGGGCGGAACATGGCCTCAGGGGAGCAGGGGGACTTAAAATAGCATACCCCCTCTCCCCCAACAGTGCGGCAAGATGAGGAATGGAGGTTACGAACAGTTCATCACATGTTGTTTCTGTCACCGCTTCCTCTTCAGGTAAAGGAGTCCTTCCCCCGTTCCTGCATGAGGTCCTTCCCACGGGAGACAGTCCTTCATGAACTTCTCCAATGTGAGTCCTTCCCACAGGCTGCAGTTCTTAATTAACTACTCCAGCGTAGGTCCCTTTCACAGTCAGTCCTTCAGGAACAGGCCGCTCCAGCATGGGTCCCCCACAAGTCCTGCCAGCAAACTTGCTCCAGTGTGGGCTTCTCTCTCCATGGGGCCAGAGGTCCTGCCGGGACCCTGCTCTAGCACAGACTTCCCACGGGGTCACAACCTTCTTCTGGGCATCTACCTGCTCCAGCATGGGGTCCTCCACAGGCTGCAGGTGGGTCTCTGCTCTCCTGTGGACCTTCATGGGCTGCAGGTAGACAACCTGCAGGTCTTCACCATGGGGTGCAGGGGAATCTCAGCTCTGGCACCTGGAGCACCTCCTGCACCTCCTTCACTGACCTTGGAGTCTCTATCACCGTTTCTCACATATTGTCACTCCTCTCTTCTTTGGATGCAATTACTTCTGTGCAATATTTTTCTTCCCTATCCTTAAATATGTTATCACAGAGACATTACTACTGTCGCTGATTGGCCCAGCCTTGGCCAGTGGTGGATCCATCTTGGAGCCAGCTGGCATTGGCTCTGTCAGACATAAGAGAAGCTTCCAGAAGCTTCTTGGAGAAGCCATCCCTGTAGTCGCTCCCTCCCCTTGCTACCAAAACCTTGCTATGCAAACCCAAGGACTTCTTAAAATATCAAATTAGCAGGATAGCTTTATCCGCATTTTGATGATAGGGTTTACCCCTATTCTATACAGGATGACAACCATGTAAACCTGCAGAGGAAGGATTCCCATCTAGCAATGCAGAACAACAAGAACACAGAAGAATGAAGTCTGACACTAGGCCATTTTCCCTCTTTGCACTCTTTTCACAATCGTCTGGAGAGAAGAGACAGAGATTAGGAAAGGGGTAATATCGCCCTGAGAATCAGGCCTTTTGATATTGTTTTCATAATTTATAGCCACTTTCCCAGGAAAGTAACTATAAACATAGATGTTTATACATTCCATTAAAGATATGCCTTTTGATGGACGTCTCTCACAGCCAGTGTGGTTGGGAAGGTGGTGACCTGACTATCCAATCCCTGGTCATTGTCGAAAATCTATAAATACTGAAAGGACAGAATAAATGTTCTTCTTTCATCACACTTCGAGCTGTGTCTGTGTGAATCATTTCATGGCTGACAGTGACAGGGTAACAACTGCAACCTGGCAGTTGCCATCCCTCTTAACTGAGCCCACACATGGAGCTGTGATCTTTGCCCTGTCATAAACAGTGTACCAGACCCTGATGTACCCATCTGATAACAACCTTCTAAACCTCCTTGCTCAGCCTACCTCTTCTACTGCTTTTCTCTCCTTCACCCACCTAAAATCCACAATCTGGGAAGCTGATCCATGGCATTACAGGGTTGCAGCTTTAGAAGTCAGTTCACTCTGGGTTATCTTTCTGCCTAGTAAAAACTGGCTTTGTTGGTTTTCTTAAAAAAGTAGAAACAGCTAGAAAAGATTACTTGGGGACACTGTACTTCCTACAGCTATCAATACAGCATTAAACATCATTTACTAATGATACACAGAAGAGAGATCAAAAGTTTTTTTACAAACACAAGACTGACTGGGAGCTGTAAATCACAGTAACAGTCAAGCAGAAATATTTTTGAGTGAGGCAGACATTAGGTACAAAGAGAGTAGCTGGAATAGCTAGCATGGAAGTAGAAATAGATTTTAGAAGAGAAAGTAAGTCTCCCCAGCCTCCCAAGTGCAAAAGTCTGAAAAAATAACTTTAGCATATTACACATAAAATGAAGTTTATCAAACAAGGCATATGTAAGATACCATAACAGGATGGGCACAATAAACTACTGGCTAAAAACAGCAATAAGAACTTCTAACAATTTTAGAAACTACTAGAAAAACATCATGTTGTTCCTGAAGCTCCATGCACAGTCTTAGACTACTAGTTAACAAGGCATTTTCAAGGTGATCTGGTATAAAAAGTTAATCCTGAACTTGAATTTCAAGTAGATTCCCTTAGCTTCATAAAACTGTGTCTATGCCTTCTGTCAAAACTGAAATTAAGTTTAATCAACAAATGGAACAAAAAGTATTCTAGTGAAGACAAAAGAGCAGTACCAAACCAGCAGGGTTAGCACTAAATTCAAATCTGTAAGACACTTATGAAGAACTGATTCAAAATATGGGACAGTGAGTACCCACAACTGAAAGACCACCCTGACACAGAATCAGACATCATGGTCATTAATGCAAGATGCCAGTGGGAAGGGCTGATATTCTCTGACACAATCAAATTACTTCTTAAATTCTCATGCTAAGAAAGTTACTTCACTGCCAAAATTAAAATATGGCCTTAAAACAATTAAAAGGTACACAGCTTTCTAACATAGAGAAGTTCGTCGTGAAGCAATTGTGAATGGCCATCAAGTATTTCCAAACTTTTGCTACTTTTTAACAGTGACTAAAGGGTCAGTGAACAGAGCTTCATACAAATCAGAGCAGGGACCCATATTCTGAGCATGCAATCCCACAGTAACTTAAACCCATTTAAATCACAACTACTACAACAGAAGTTTCTCACTAGTGATCACAACTCTGCTCTTTCCTGCACTAAACTTTGCACATACTGTCAAAAAGTGAGTACAAAACCACCATCAGAAAACAAAATTATTAGGTCACTTGTATTGGCTCTTCAAACAAGTTTCCCACTTGCTAAATGCCAGAAAACCAGTCACCTTTAAACAAGGATAAGCCACCAAAACCCCTGCTTTCTCCAGCTACCATGCTGCCTGCTCCCTTTTTATTTTTTTGGCTTGGTTAATTTTAAACTTATATCAATCCTCTAATAAAGTTCAAATGTACCAGAAGACAGACAAGATCAATTCCTCCCAGCAATAATGCCAGTTTATGCTTTTAACATAAAAAGTATAGCTTTAACACTACTCTAAAAAGATGCATAGATAAGATTTATATTACAACAGCCAATGTTCACTATTTTTTTTCCCTGTGGTAATTCACAATCAGCAATTTTTCTAACAACATTCTTATATACTGACAAAAACACAACAAGTGACGTAGCAGTAGCTCATTAAATCTTCTACTGAGTCTAAAGGAATAGACTTTCTTACAATCAATCAGCATATTGAGCACAAAAGCAAATAATGGAATCAGGCAAATAAAATTACACATATCTTCCTCAGTTGACTAGGTTCACATTAGGCACCACTTATTCAATTTATATTTTTCTTTTCTGGAATGAATTATAGAGAAGTCAACCTAAGCAGGCAATGAGATTTTGTTTCCACTAAAACCCATTGGGAGTTAAAAACACTTATAATTACACAATCAAGACTTCACTCTGGTACCATCCATGCATAGAAAGAATTGTTCATCTCATACATAACTATTCTTCCCACAAAACAAATGCACACTACATGGGAGCATGAGAAAGGTGTGTAGAATCACAACTCAGATTGGAGCACTCCATTAATAACTTAATCTGTAAAAAATCTAGTTGGCTGAGCTTGCAGACCTAAATCTTTCCACTGCATCACAGATGCTTTATTTTGAAATTCAGATTTTCACACTGACAGGTTTAATTAGGTGAAGACACTTTAAAGTTAAGAAACAGGCTTAAGAACAGTAAAGGAACACAGACTGGAAGTGCAGGCAACACCTTAGATTTGTGCTTATCTCTGACTACACAATAATCAAACAGTCCTGGTCTCTGCTTTGGGAATACAGAGCCAGCCATCCTCCCAGCAGACGCCAAGGTGACAGAAGTTTAAGCCTTACAAAGATATAAGGAGACTAAGTATAGAAAATTCATATTCTAGGTTCCATATTATCAGAACAAACACTGAAGTTATATTCAATATATTATAATATCTTGATATTAATTATATATACATTACAATTAAAATAATTTTGTCTTATTAGTTATCATAAAGCTAGAAGCATTAAATCAGTTTCATAATATAATGCATGTACTCTAGTAACCTGTCATGGGGTAGCTTCACCTTTAAGACAGATTAGAAAGAGGGGAAGTTGAATCTGCTGGTGGCTGATGGGAGTTTTTCCTCCTGACCAATTATCAGTCATTTCCAAGAATTGACAGCAGATCTGACCATTAAAAAGTGAATTTAACTTGTAAACACCCCCTTAAGAGGTACATTCCGAGCTGTCTCGTTCTCTTTGATTTCCGACTGCTAACAAGGTAACAAGCTCTGTCTTGGCTTTCCCCCCCCCCTCCCAGGCCGGAACGAGACCGCAGGGAAGGGGGGGAGAGGAAGCAGAGCTGGTCAGCCGAGCTTGGTTTTCAGTTTCTGCTGCTGGACTGAAACCTGACACCATGAACTCTTGTAGCATTCTAAAGCTTTTTAATTCTTTTACTACGTGAATAAACTTACAGACTACTCTTTTTTCCCAGAAAAACAGAGAGAGACAATCAACATGTAAAAACATCATAAAACCACCAAAAACAGTGAAGAAAAGAGTTAAGTTTAAATAAGAAAGGGAGAAAAAGAAGATGCTTGCCGCTGAAATGTCTTTCTGTTACAGCTATGGAGATGGACAATAGTAATTAAAAGACTCCTTTAATTCATGACTAGAGTATGGGAGGAATAGAGTATTCAAAGTGTGGACTTTAGAGAAAAGAGAGAGTAGTTCTGATACTGTGGGTTGCTGGAAATTATGAGTAAAGTGAAGATTTTAAAGCCTTGAGGGGGCAAGGGAATGGCTGTTTTCCAGGAAAGCTCACAGAAACAAATGAAGAAGATTTCTACCTTTGAATAACTTATCCTTAAAAATGGCATCCCTGGACTCATTTGACCCATGCACACCTCGGAGTGGTGTAAAATGGGAGGAGTAAACTCTAAAAACTCCATAGATTAGCAGAAAGAGACTTCTGTTTCTCTACAAAGACTGATGAAAAGACTCTAGAAATTAAGACTGTTTTTGACCACTGTGATAAACAGAGACCCTTTTGTTCGACTAAACATGCAGATATGATACTCTGTAATGCTATGTTCTGTAAAATCAGGATTACATTGAAGGTTACTACTGACGTTTGCATAACTATTATGGCCTTGCCAAGATTCCTTGAATTCCAGAAAATTACTGAGCTAAGCCTTTAAAGAGAACAGTGAAAAAGGTTAAGAAAATAAGGCAGAGAAAGACCCCCTAAACCAATAAAGACGCATGCGCAGAGATACCCGAGAAAGGACACGTCATCGGAGAGCCGGACCGATTAAAAGAAGACACACGGAAAACGGAAGCACGGCAGCGGCGAAGTGGGATCGCTTCCCGGCCGTCCAGCGCTGTTATTTTTGCTTATTGCTTGCTTGCTATAATTAATAAAATTCTTTTTAATTAAGTCACATCACTCTCTTTGAGTGAATTTATAACAATTACCAAGATTCTAAAATTTTTTGTCTCTATGTTGTTATGTGTACCAAGAAATGGTCAAGTAGTGGGAAGTAAAAGAGTTTTCTGAAAGTTTATTCTGGTATTCTTATTCTTGTAGTTTGTTAATAAACTGTCTTTATTCCTTTTAAGTTTTAAGCCTGTTTTGCTCTTATTTTAATCCATATCTCACAGCAAGAAATAAGTAATTTTTTTGTTACTGGTTTAAAATCACGACATAACCGTTTTTAGAATCAGAATAATTAAGGTTGGAAAAGACCTCCAAGATTAAGTCCAACTGTTGACGTAGCACCAACATAACATCCCCAAGTGTCACATCCACATGCCTTTTGAACACTTCCACTTTCTTGTAGTGAAAGGCCAAAAATTTAACACAGGATTTAAAGTGTGGCCTCACCAGTGCCCAGTACAGGGGAATGATCACTGCCCTGGTTCTGCTGGCTACACTATTTCTGATACAAGCCAGGATGCCATTTGCCTTCTTGGCCACCTGGGCTTATGTTCAGCTGGCTATTGACCATCACCCCCAGGTCCCTTTTTGCTGGGCAGCTTTCCAGCCACTCTGCCCCAAGCCTGCAGTGCTGCAGGGGGTTGGTGTGACCCAAGCGTAGAACCGGGCCCTTTGCCTTTTTGAACTTCATACGATTGGCCTCAGCCCATTGATCCAACTTGTCCTGATCCATCTGTAAAGCCTTTAGACCCTCCAGCAGATCAACAACTTGGGGTCATCTGCAGAGTTACTGAGGGTGCACTTGATCCTCTCAACCAATCATGGACAAAATATTAAACAGGACTGGCCTAAACACTGAGCCTTGTTGAACAGCACTAGTGAACGGCCTCTAGCTGGATTTAACTCTGTTCCCCACCACTCTGAGCTCAGGCATCCAGTCATTATTCTACCCAGCTAAGAGTGCAACTGGCCAAGCCATGAACAGCCAGTGTCTCCAGGAGAATGTTGTGGGAGACAGTGTCAAAGGCTTTCCGAAACTCCAGGCAGACAACACCCACAGCCTTTGCCTCATCCACCAGGCAGGGGGCCCTGTCATAGGAAATCAGGTTGGTCAAGCAGGACTTGCCTTAAAAACCTCATGCTGACAGGGCCTGATCCCCTGGTTGTCCTGTAGGTGCCACATGATGGTGCTCAAGATAATCTGTTCCATAACCTTCCCTGGCACCAAGGTCAGGCTGAGAGGCCTGTAGTTCCCCAGATCCTACTTCCAACCCTTCTTGTAGATGGCGACCTAGGACTGTTGATAAATGATTGAAAGTGTTTTGGTGAGCACTTCTGTCAGTTCCCTCAGTACCCTTGGGTGGAGCACATCCAGCCTCAAGGACTGGTACATGTCTACGTGGTGCAGCAGGTCATTGACCATTTCCCCTTGGATTGTGGGGGCTTCATTCTTCTACCTGTCTCCATCTTCCAGCTCAGGGGGCTGGGCACCCAGAGAACAAAGTGGTCTTGTTATAAAAGACTGAAGCAAGGAAGGCACTGAGTACCTCAGCCTTTTCCTCATCCTTTGTCACTATGTTTTCCCCTGCATTTAAGTGAGGATATTCTCCTTACTCCTCCTTTTGCTGCTGATACAAAAATATTTTTATTGTCTTGTATGGTAGCAACCATATTAAGGCTTTGGCCCTTCTCATTTTCTCCCTGTACAACATTATGATATCATTGTAGTCCTCACAAGTTGCCTGCCCCTTCTTCCAAGAGTGATCAACTTTTTTTCCCCTGAGCTTCCAGCCAAAGCTCTCTGTTAAGCCAGGCCCACAGTCTTCCCCAGCAGCTCATCTTTCAGCACATGGGACAGCATGCTTCTGAACCTTTAAGAATTCCTTCTTGAACAATGTCCAACCTTCTCAGATTCCTCTGCCCTTCAGAACTGCCTCCCGAGGGAGTCCATCAAGCAGTCTCCTAAAAAGGCTAGTACCTATAGTATGGAGGCTGAAATACTGAGTATTAGGGTTTTCCCCCCTCAATGAACATCATATTTTCACCATAGTCAATCCCATTTCTGCTATTTTCAGTGCATATAATTTCTTAAAATTATATTGTTCTACAGTAAAGAAGTATCACTATGGCCCAGAAAATCTTCCCCTATAAAGCAGTCAGTAAGCTAACTCCAGTCTCAGTAGGTAGTTTAAAATAGACAATGCATTGCAAAGTTATTAGCTGACCCCCATTTTTTTATCCAATGCCTAGATTCCTACATACACATGCTCTGCATGAAACATTTCTTAAAAAGAGTTTCGTAGTGATTACCAGCCACCTATTTATTTGCAGCTGAAGCACCTAATTCTGCACAACAGAAAAGACTACCAGATGAAATGACAGAAAATTTTTATTATTATTTTGTCTTGGTTTTGTAGACAAATTCTGGGAGGAAACACCCTGGAATGAGTGTTTCCTCTAAAAGGGAAAGGGCTTCAATAACCCCCCTTTTCTTCTGCCAATGAGAGAAATTGATACCAACAGGTGAAAGTGAAAAAAAGGAACTGTTTATTAACAAAAAAAAAAAAAAAAAAAAGGGGGTGGGGGGGAGGTGCCCACAAGGAACAAAAAAGGTTTGAATAAATGCTAGATATGAACTCCCAGAAACTTAACCTCCACCCACACATACACACATCCACCCACAGCAGAAGAAAAAACAAACCTCAGATGCCCAGGGAAGAAAAATACACAGGCTGACTGCATGGCCTGGAAAACAAAATGGCAATTGGTCCCTTTTGTCTCCAGGAAGGGGAAGAGGAGTTCACATAGCAGCCTGGAGCAGAGCAGATGGGAAACCTGTTGATCCTCTGGCATTGGTTTTCCTCCTCACGGCAGGCAAAACTGGTGGATTTTGATGTCCCTTCTTTTGCTGGCTCAGCCTTTCCCATGGTTCAGACTGACCGTGGCCACCCCACAGGTTCCCCAGGCCAGAGAGAAAAAAACCAAACCAAAAAAAGTTGCTGAAAGATTTTCTGGTGAAAAGCCTCCAGGCCAGGGGAAGGTAAAAAAAAACAACAAAGAAAACCAGAAGCTTCTTGTTTAAGCTGACAAAAATTAATCCAGCAAAAGGCAACGAAGTAACAATCCATGTAGCCACCAACCACTGGAGAGAAAGAGATTGAACAAAGCCCACCCCCAGGGCTCCCAGGCTCTAGCCCCATCCCCTGATTCATCTTAAAGATACTGAAGACATTTCTGGGCATAAAGCAGATGATTAGGGAATAAAGTATCATCGTAAAATCACCCCAAGACAATTTATACTAATATCCAAAGAAAGGTCAGCCATCCCTGAAACACTGAGAATCCCTGAAATACTGAGAAATAAATTATGCAGCTTTATACAACTCCCTGCATATTTCACGGGTTTTGTCATGGTTTAAGAGTGGCACCCCCTAATTTGGTGCCACAACACCACCACCACGTCGACTTCCCTCTCCCCTCAGTGGGAGATATAAGAGGCAGAGATTATGGGTTGAGATAAGAACAATTTACTGGAAACAGCAACGAGATAAGAAAACAAAAAGTAACAGCAACAATACTAGTAAAATAAGCATACAAAAACCCCACATTCACCAACTGACCTGGTGCCACACCACCCCCCAAGAAAATGAACAAAATGTCGGGGGGACCCTCTGCAAGCCACTTTTTTCTTCCTGATGGTAAGCAACATCCCCCTCCTCCTCAGAAGTGAGAATTCCTTCTGCCCCCCTGGCAGTGAGATGAGTGGTAGAGAATAAAAACTTAGGAACACACAGAGGCTCTAGGATCCATGCCCTCACAACTACTGCAGAAAAATTCACTCTGTTCTGGCCAAAAAACCAGGACATTATCCACCCCTTGTTTTATACCATCTAGCTCATGTCCAGATCTTATACCTTCCAAATATATACATATGTATATATAGAATTATACACAAGCACACATATCATTTCCATTGTCAATGGCCATTCCTCCAAGATGTCTGTTGAATTCATTTAGTCCATGACTATGGGTTCTATCTGTCCTAGATGCCTTCCAGGGGAGGAGGGCTGGTGTGCTGTCAGCTGGCTGCTGCATCAGGAGCTCATGACTAATGTATCTGGAGCAGTCCATCCTCATTGTCCATGGTAGTTATGGCACAGTGGCAGTATCATTCAGCAACCAATATTATACAATTCAATGTTACAGACTGTTCTCACCCAAAATCAAATTCCCTTGAGGTACACATCACATTTCCCCATCCCTCTGCATTACCAACCAAATGCACCCAGGTCCTTGAGCAAAAACAATCCCACAGATGGGTTTGCCTTTCCTTGAGGCAGGACTAATCCAAACTGTCTTCATTAACACATTCCTCATATCCACCACAGAGACTTTATCCCCTTCTACAGTACGTGGAAGTTTTGATTGGGCAGGGCCAGCTCAACTGATAGAGCCTCTAGTGTTAACTAACCAGGTGGCCTTTGCTAAATGTAGATCCCAACGTTTGAAGGTCCCACCCCCCCACTACTTTAAATGTGGTTTTTAACAGTCCATTGTACCATTCAAATTTCCCAGAGGCTGGTGCATGATAGAGAATGTGATAGATCCACTCAATTCTGTGCTCTCCAGTTCAGGTGTCTATGAGGCTATTTTTGAAATGAGTCCCATTGTCCAACTCAATTCTTTCTGGGGTGCCATGTCACCACAGGACTTGCTTTTCAAGGCCCAGGATGGTGTTCCAGACAATGACATGAGGCACAGAGTATGTCTCCAGCCATCCAGTGGTTGTTTCCACCATTGTCAGCACATAGTGCTGGCCTTGTTTGGTTTGTGGCAGTGTGATGTAATCAATCTTCCAGGCCTCCCCATACTTATATTTTTAGCATCGTCTCCCACACCAGAGGCTTTACCCGCTTGGCCTGCTTGACAACAGCATGTTTCACAGTTATGGATAATCTGGGATATAGTGTCCATGGTGAAGTCCACTCCTTGATAACAAGCCCATCTGTATGGTTGCATCTCTTTCCTGATGACCTGATGCACTATGAGCCCATTGAGCCAGAAATAATTCACCCTCTTGTCACCAGTCCAGATCCACCTGAGACACTTTAATCTTGGCAACTTGATCTACCTCACCATTTTTCTAGATGCACTCAAGAGTCACACTACTGAAGATCACATCTACGTTATGTACTTTTACAGTCAATTTCTTTACCTGAGCAGCTTTCCCTCTGCACTGCCAATTGGTCTTTTTTCCATTGGTCCAGCCACCCCCACAAAGCATTTTCTACCATCCACAAGTCAGTGGGGAGGTGGAACACTGGCCATTTCTCTCCTTCAGCAATATCCAAAGTCAATTGGACAGCTTTCAGCTCTGTAACATGACTTGATCCACCTTGGCCCTCAATAGCTTCTGCAACTCACTATGTATGAATCCATAAATCAGCTTTCCATGTTTGATGTATCCCTACAATATGGCAGAAACTGTCAAGAAAGAGACCGCATTGTTTTTCATTTTCTGGTAGCTGACTATATGGTGGGGCCTCCTCAGCACATTACCTTTTCCTCTTCCTCCTCTGAAATTAGTCCAAAATTCTTACCTGCAGGCCAGTTTGTGATGACTTCCAAGATCCCTGGCTGACTGGGGGTTTTGAGCTTGCTGTGTGATCAACACAAACCACTTACTCCATGTAACATCAGTGGCATGATGTGTGGAAGGGACTTTCCCTTTGAACATCCAGCCCAGCACTGACAGTCAGGGTGTCAGGAGGAGCTGTGTTTCAGTGCCAACCACTTCTGAAGCAGCTCAAACCCCTTCATAAACTGCCAGTATCTCTTTTTCAGTTGGGGTGTAAAAGGCCTTGGATCCTTTGTATCCCTGACTCCAGAATCCATGGGGTCGTCCTTGGGTCTCCCCAAGTACTTTTTGCTAGAGGCTGCAAAAAGGACCATTCTCTTCAGCTGTGGTGTAGAGCACATTTTTCACATCCTGTCCTTTCCTGACTGGCCCAAGGGCTACTACATGAACAATCTCCTTTTTAATTTGTTCAAAAGCTTCTTCTTGTTCAGGACCCCTATTGGAGGTTAGGAAAAAAAAGCAAAAATCCTTTCTCTCAGGGAATTTTTCTCCATTTGTTGCCTAAGAGATGAGAACAATGATACTTAAGAGACAGAAGATGTGGCTGGGAGGGGTGCAGTTGGCTGCAGTCTCTTAGCTGGGAAGTGAGCTTGGTAGCTAGGAGATTTTCTCTTGGGAAGTGCAGAGATAACGAGAGACTTGGCTGGGGGTCAGGGGCTGGCCTCAGCCTTCACTTGCTCTTGGGATCAGAGGGGGGACAGTTTGTGGTTTAGGTGCCGGACTGTTGCTGCCCAGAGGATTCACTGCCACTGCGGAGTTTCATCCTTCACTGCTTCTCCTTACTGTGGGTGGGCCTTTACTCGCAAGAGTGGTCATTGAACTAGACCTTTTCAACACTGGACCCCACTGGGAGGGACCTTCACCATCTACTTGGGTGCCTCAGGGGAAACCTGGGACCCTGACCCTCTCCTCCTCTCCAGAGGGAGCATCTCCCAGCTGTTTGCGGCACCTGCTTGCAGGAGCCCAGCTGCCACTGCCCAGCCCCACTGTTTTCTGCGGCTGTTTTGAGGTTTTGCTACACTTTGTTTGCCACCCCAGGTGTGCTCGCCTCTGCTGCTCCAGCTACTGCTCTGAAGTTCCTGCTACAGTCCATTTCACCACCCAGAGTGACACTGAGACTGGCTGCTCCCCATGAGTTTGCAAAGGGAGCCCTTTTCTCTCTCTCCCGCTGTCTGAGCTGCCATTAACCACGTGGAAAGAGGCTGCTGAACTCATGCCACAGCACCCCTGCAGCCGCAGGGGAATCATTGCACCAGCCCTGCCTGGCTAGGAGCCAACAGCACCGCTACCGGCTGTGACCATAACTACACCAAAGGGGAAAAGGCTTGACAGCCCAGAGAAGGCTGTTATTGGCTTTCTGGGTTTTTTTGTTTGTTGTTGCTGTTGTTGTTGTTGTTGTTTGCCTTAGTATACACATATTCTAGTAAAGAACTGCTATTCCTTTTCCCATATCTTTGCCTGAAAGCCCCATCATTTCAAAGTTATAATTTGGAGGGAAGGGAGACATATTTTCCATTCCAAGGGAAGTTCCCACCTTCCTTAGCAGACACCTGTCTTTTAAACCAAGACAACCCCACTTGAAACCCTTTTTTTCCTGTCACACATGATAGAGAGGGTTTACAATCTGACTGTAATCTGGAATATGCATCCTCCAAAAACCCACAGTGCCCAGGAAAGCTTGTGTGTCCTTCTTGCTGTTTGGTGGGGACATAGCTGCTATTTTGTTGACCATGTCTATTGCCAGTCTGGTAGTCATCTGAAGCACTGTTCATTCTTCTTTCCTTGACATCACTGCCAGTGAGTTGGCATACGATGATGGCGTACTCCATAGGCACTTCTGCCACATGTACTGTGTACACTGCACCTCATCTGGATCTACAGGAGACTGCTCATTATTTGAATCACTGTAGAGTACCTCCAGCACAGCTAATTCTCTCAGGTACTGGATAACTTGCTCCATGGCATTTCACCTGCTTGAGTGCACCATTAGAACATTTTAGAGAGAATATCTTTCCATCACTCTTGACAGGAGTCTGGGAGTTTCTGTCTTCTTCCTAATTTTCTGGTCAATGCACACATCCCAGGACAGGGATCCCAGTTGCTTGGCTACCATCTAGTTTCATATCATGGGCCACCATATCCCAGCATCAGAGCAGCCAGGTCACCATGGGCTCACCCAACTGGTGGCTGAAATATTTTCACATATCTTGCAGCTCACCCAGGGATAGGGATGGGGTGATTATCTCTGGTCCTGCCTCTTCCTCCTGTTCTGAGGGCCCTGCTTCATCTTCAACCCTCACTAAGCAAAATTATTTGGTCCTGGATTTCTTTTTCTGTATAGGTATGACTGTGACCAGCATGGGTTGTTCCTCCAGTTCAGCTGCAGTTTGAGTGGCCAGTGACAGTTGCTCTGCTTTCCTCCTCCCCCTGAGGGTGCTGTCTAGTGATGAGCAGAGTCCAATAAATAGTAGCCAGGGGCCAGCACACTGCAACAAGTTGCTCCTCTGTGGAGCAGTCACAGCATTGTCTTTGCAAATATTCTGTCACTTTAACAGGGTCCTATACTTGTTTAGGTGTGAACTTCCAAACCATTGGAGCAGAGAATTTCCCCCCAAACTGTCTCATTTTCTCCCACATTCCATGCCACTCATGAATATACATCCACCCTTGTGGCAGATCTCTGAATAACCTCCTTAGATATCTCTTTCTTGACTCTGAACATGTAGACCACACTGAGGAGACCTGGCAGACTTAGCAACAAGAGGCTTTCTTTAACATCCAAAGTAAATGCAAAATTCTCAAAAGTTGATGTAACAGGCCTGAAGGAGGAAAAGGGGGTAAAAAGCTGGGGAAAATCATCCTTTCCTGTTTCCCCCACAAGCTGGGAACGATTATTAATGAATTTCCAGAGGTAGCACCTAAGGCCATGGCAGGAGAGCAACACTGAAGACACATCCCTAATGACCCTCATTGTCCTTGATGTTATCATATCATAAACGGATATCACATAGTACAGCAAAAAAACAATCATGATCCCTATCCCTGCTCTGAGAAGGAGCACTGTGATGGGCACATAGTGCATATACAGAAACACATACAGGGTTAGGTACCACAACCATGTGAACAGACCAAGCAACATTGTGCCCAGTGGCTCCATACATAATACAACAAATTCTTAGATCAAAATTGGTTCCCACCAACTCTGGACAAATCTGTTATCTCAACCCTTCATGCCTCACACTGGGTGCCAATTGAAGGCTGTTGTGGTTTAGGAGCAGCACTCCTTTATTTAGAGCGTGTCCAATTCTTGCCCCCACTCACTCCTCCCCTTCAGTGGGAGATAAGAATGGCAGAGATTACAGGTTGAGATAAAACTGTTTACTGGAAAAAGCAATGAGGTAAGAAAATGAACAGTAACAGCAACAATACTAATAACAAAACTGTACAAAAAGAGAGTGATTTGCATGCAAAAAAAACCCAAAAAATCCCCACATTCATCAACCAAGCCAGTACTGCTGTAACTCCCAAGACAATGAACAAAATGGTGGGGGGACACTCCATATGCCATCTTTTTCTTCCCAACCATAAACCATGCGCCCCCTCCTTCTCAGAAGTGAGAATCCCTTACTTCCAACCCCTGGCAGTGATGCGAGTCGTATAGAATAACAAACTAGGTATGCCCAGATAGCTCCAGGCTCTTCTCCCTCATGGCTACTGCAAAAAAAAAACAATTGTCCTGGCCAAAATCCACAAGAGGTTTGCATTAAAATTTAATTATGTATTTCCTGCCACAGAATACTCACGCTTGTAATACAGTAATACTGCAGTCAACCAGTTTATCCCAGACAGTCGAAAACATTTCATTAAGATACTTTTCTCACATGAATGCACAGTCTAAAATACTTGGTAGAGAGATACAGTAATACTTTGTACACTAAGCCGGTGAATGAAAATTGGTTGAAGTTGTTCCCATTTCTTCAGTCAGATAGGTCAGTGTTTTGGCTTAAGACATGATATTCATCTAGAGAGCTACAGTGTTGACAACAAAAGCAGTGTATTGTTCATAAGATTACAAAGCAAAAGCCAGACTGCATTTGAAGTTAACCTCTAAGTTTCACCCAAAATTTTTAAAAACTCCTAGCTTTATATTTATAATTTGAGTATAAAGGATTATTTTATCAAACAGTTAACTGAAATACTTACATTCCATCTAACAGTGCTAACATACCAAAAAACTACAGCTGTGAAATATACCACTGTCCTGGGGTGACTTTATGATACTGGTATCCCCAAACGCCTGGTTTATGGTATATACTAAGTTCTGCACCTTTAAGATTAGCTTTGAGAGCTAGGGAAGTTGAAACTGCTGGAGGCTGATGGGAGTTTTTTCTCCTGGCCAATAACTAACCATTTCTTGTTGGAGTCTGGGGTGCAGACTGTGTGCCCTTGTTTTTAGTGTTTAGTTCTGAGATTCAAGGAAACACTGAATTTCATATAATATGAAATTCATGAGCATGTTTTCATGGTGATACATGAAAACAAATGTTAAAGTTAGATGAAAAAAACTAAAAGTGTAGGTGTGTAGATTAGAAAGTTTCTTAAATCACTGGGTGAAAAAAAATAGTTTAGAGAACAGGAGACAAGATGGAGGATTTAGGGTGTTGTCCCTTGTCCTTTCTTCTTTCTTCTTCATGTTCTTCTCCTGGAGGTTTTTGGGTAATAGTGAGTGATTGGATAGAAAATGCCGCAGTGCATCACAGAGGTGATGGGTCATTGGGTCATTAAGAAAAATAATATACATGTCTATTGTTAATTGGATAAAAATAAGTATAAAGATAAAAGAACTGCGTAGTTCGGGGCCATTTTGTGTATCAGACATGAAGTGTGCCACAAGGCCTTGTTTGTACCATCAGAAGAAAGAAATGTGCCAAATTGCAAAGATTAACCTTGTAACCAGCCTGGAGAGACCTGTTAAGTTTTGTAAGGATCCTTCAATAAACACGAGAAACAAGATTCTAACGAGCTCGAGAGTTTTCTTCGGATCATAAAGACTGAGATAAGTGGAACTCCCCACGAGGGAGGATCCCAGAAGAATTCAGCCCAAAGGAGGCTGAGAGACTAGAGAAAAGTTGTAGACACAGAGAATTAAGCCCAAAGGAGGCAAAGAAAAGAAAGAGAAATTACATTTCTGAGAATTGACAGTGGTTTTGACCATTGAAAAGTGAGATCAACCTGTGAACATCACCTTAAGATGTAAGTCCGGGAATTTCTTGCTCTCTTTGGTTTCCGGCTTCTGACGAGGTAACAGGGCTCTGGCTCAGCCTCCTCCTCCCCCACCAGGCCAGATAAGGCCGCGGGTTGGGGGGGAAGCAGGCCAGGCTCAGCTGAACTGAAACCTGACACCATGAACACCTGCAGCTTGAGCAAGACTTTAACTCTTGTACTACCCGGATGAGACTTGCAGTTAATCCTTTTTTTCCCAGAGAGAGGGGAAGAGAGAGAGTGATCAACATGTAAAGAGAAACCATAAATTATCAAAGACAGTGAAGAAAGGAATTAAGTTTCAGAGGGGGAAGAGAAATAAGGAGATGCTTTAATAAGCTGAAATATTTTTCTGTTAAAGCTATAGAGATGGACAGTAGTGTTCTGAAAAAAACCTTTAATTCATGACAGAGTATATTGGGAGGAATGGAGTGTTTCAAAGTGTGAATTTTAAGCAAATGGTGAAGTACTTGTGATCCTATGAGATGCTGGAACAGAAAAAGAGAGGTAATAGTTGATGATTTGTGGCCTTTAAGAGTGTCATGGGGTGGCTTTACCTTTAAAGTGGTTTTGGGAGCTAAGGAAGTTGAAGCTGCTGGTGGCTGATGGGAGTCTTTCCTCCTGACCAATTATCAGTCATTTCTAAGAATTGACAGCAGTTTTGACCATTAAAAAGTTAAGTCAACTTGTGAACACCCCCTTAAGATGTACAGTCAAAGCTCTCTTGTTCTCTTTGGTTTCCGGCTTCTGAGAAGGTAACAAGGCTCTGTCTTGGCCGCCTCTCCCCCCCCCTCCAGGCTGGACAAGGCCGCAGAGGACGAAAGGGGTGGGGGGGGGGAGGAAAGGAAATGGAGCCAGCCAGCCTGGCTTAGTTTTCAGTTTCTGCTGCTGGACTGAAACCTGACACCATGAACTCTTGCAGCTTTTCTAAGACTTTAATTCTTTTACTACCTGGATAAAACGTACAGATTTCTCCTTTTTCCCAGAGAGACAGAGAGAGAGACAATCAACATGAAGACATAAAACCACCAAAAACAGTGAGGGAAAAGAGTTAAGTTTTAGATAGGGAAGAGAGAATAAGGAGATGCTTTATAAGCTGAAAATATCTTTCTGTTAAAGCTATGGAGATGGACAATAGTGGTTTGAAAAGACTCCTTTAATTCATGACAGAGTATATTGGGAGGAATGGAGTGTTCAAAGTGTGGATTTTAAGCAAAAGAGAGAGTAATTGTGATACAGTGAGTTGCTGGAACAGAGTTGAGCGAAGATTTGAAGCTTTGGGGGCAATGAGAAAACTGTTTCCAGAGAAGCTCACAGAGACAGATGAAGAAGACTTTTGCCTTTGAATAACTAATCCTTAAAATGACATCCCTAGACTCATGGCCCATACACACCTCAGAGTGATGTGAAATGGGAGGAGTGAACTCTGATGACAGGATTTCCGGGCAGCTGACATCAGGGAAATAGAAAACTATAACAGGAATAGTTTTCTCGTGAGAAACTCCATAGATTAGCAAAAGAAGACTTCTGTTTCTCTACAAAGACTGATGAAAAGACTGTAGCAGAAATTGAGACTGTTTTAACCACCAAAGTTCTAAAGTTTTTTGTCTCTATGTTGTCATGTGTACAAAAGAATGGTCAGGTAGTAGGGGATAAAAGAGTATTCTGGAAGTTTATTCTGGTGTTTTTATTCTTGTAGTTTTGTTAATAAACTTTCTTTATTCCTTTTAAGTTTTAAGCCTGTTTTGCTCTTGTTCTAATCCATATCTCACAGCAAGAAATAAGTAATTTTTTTAGTTACTGCTTTAAAACCACGACAAAGAGGTAAAGAGAAAACTTCTGTTTCCAGAGAGGCTCACAAAAACAGATGAAGAGAACTTTTGCCTTTGAATAACTCATCCTTAAAAATTACATTCCTAGACTCATTGACCCATAACACACTTCAGAGTGATGTGAAATGGGAAGAAAGAACTGATGGCAGAATTTCCGGGCAGCTGGCATCAGAGAAATAGAAAGCTATGAAGAAAATGGTTTTCTTGGGAAAAACTCCATAGATTAGCAGAAGAGGACTTCTTTTTCTCTACAAAGACTGATGAAAGGACTATTTCAAAAACTAGGACTGTTTTAACCACCAAAGTTTTTCTTGTCTCTATGTTGTCATGTGAAGAAGGGAATGGTTGGGTAGTTGGGGAAAAAAAGGGTTTCTGGAGGTTTTATTCTGGTTTCTTATTCTTGTAGTTTTTGTTAATAAACTTTCTTTGTTCCTTTTAAGTTTTAATCCTGTTTTGCTTTTCTTCTAATCCATATCTCACAGCAAAAAAATAAGTTTTCTAGTGATTTTTTAGTTACTGCTTTAAAACCACGACAACCACATCACACAGAATCACTAGGTTGGAAGAGACCTTCAAGATCATTGAGTCCAACCCAGCCCTAACACCTCAACTAAACCATGGCACTGAGTGCCACATCCAATCTTTTTTTAAACACATCCAGAGGTGGTGACTCCACCACCTCCCCAGGCAGACAATTCCAGTACATTATCACTCTTTCCTTAAAAAACTTTTTCCTAATATCCAACCTATATTCCCTTGGTGCAGCTTAAGACTGTGTCCTCTCATTCTGTCAGTTGCTGCCTGGAGAAAGAGACCAACCCCCACCTGACTACAACAACCTTTCAGGAAGTTGTAGAGTGATGAGATCACCTCCTTATCTCCTTTTTTCCAGGCTAAACAACCCCAGATCCCTCAGTCCTTCTTCATAGGGCTTGTGTTCCAAGCCCCTCACCAGCCTTGTTGCCCTCCTCTGGACACGCTCAAGCGTCTCAACGTCCTTCCTAAACTGAGGGACCCAGAACTGCACACAATACTCAAGGTGAGGCCTCAACAGTGCCAAGTACAGGGGAAGAATGACCTCCTTTGGTCCTGCTGCCACACTATTCCTGATACAGGCCAGGATGCTGTTTGCCTTCTTGGCTACCAGGACACACTGCTGGCTCATGTTCAGTCGGCTGTCGACCAGTACCCCCAGGTCCCTTTCCACCTGGGCACTGTCCAGCCACACCATCCCCAGCCTACAACATTGCAGGGGGTTACTGTCGCCAAAATGCAGGACTCGGCACTTGGACTTATTAAACTTCATGTTATTGGATTCCACCCATCCATCCAACTGTTCCAGGTCTCTCTGCAGAGCCCTCCTACTTTCCAACGGACCAACAAATGCTCCCAGCTTAGTGTCGTTTGCAAATTTATTAATGAAAAACTCAATATCCTCATCCATGCTATCAATAAAAATATTGAACAGAACTGGCCTCAGCACAGACCTCTGAGGGACACTACTAGTGACTGGCCACCAGCTGGATGTAGCACCATTCATCACCATTCTGGGCCTGGGCATCCACCCAGAGAAGAGTGCTCCTGTCCAAGCTGTGGGCTGCCAGGTTTTCCAGGAGTATGCTGTGGGAGACAGTGTCAAAGGCCTTGCTGAAGTCCAAATAGACAACATCCACAGCCTTTCCCGCATCCACCAGGTGGGTCACCTGGTCATAAAAGGAGTCCAGGTTGCTCAAACACGACCTACCCCTCCTAAACCCATGCTGGCTGGGTCTGATACCCTGGACATCCTCTAAGTGCTGTGTGATGACACTCAGTATAAACTGCTCCATTACCTTACTGGGTACTGAGGCCAGGCTAACTGGCCTATAATTACCAGGATCCTCCTTCCCACCCTTTTTGTGAAAGGGTGTCACATTGGCCAGCTTCCAGTCATCTGGAACCTCACAGTGAGTGAGGACTGTTGGTAAATGATGGAGAGTGGCTTCGCAAGCTCATCTGCCAGCTCCCTCATCACCCTGGGATGGATCCCATCTGGTCCCATAGATTTATGAATATCCAAGCATCTCAGCAGTTCTCTGACTGCCTCCTCCTGGATAACAGGGGGACCATTCTGCTCCCTGACACCATCTTGAGGACAAGCTGTCTTGAGGACAAGCCGTCTTCCCACTAAAGACTGAGGCAAAGAAGGCATTAAACACCTCCGCCTTCTCCTCATCTGCAGTTACTAAGTTCCCTCCCATATCCAACAGAGAACAAAGGTTGGTCTTACCCTTCCTTTTACCATTAATATATTTGTAAAAACATTTTTTATTATCCTTTACAAAAGTTGTCAAATTAAGTTTGAACTGAGCTTTGGCCTCCCTAATTTTTTTTTCTACATGCCATAGCAACCCCCTTAAATACTTCCTGAGAAATCTGACCCTCATTCCAGAGATGATACATCCTCTTTTTATTCCCAAGTTCCTTCGAAACCTCGTTGCCCATCCAGGCTGTACATTTGCCTCGTCAATTCATCTTTCGGCACACAAAGACAGTCTGTTCCTTTGCCCTCAAGATCTCTGTTTTGAAGCACACCCACCTTTCCTGAACTCCTTTGTTTTTAAGGGCTGCTTCCCAAGGAACTCTATAAATAAGTCTCCTAAATAGGCCAAAGTCTGGCTTCCAGAAGTCTAATGTAAAAGTCATAATGATGTTCCTCCTCATTTCACCAAATATCAAAAACTGTATTTCATGATCACTATGCCTCAAATGGCCTCCAACCACCACATTTCCCACCAGCCCATCTCTATTTGTAAACAACAGGTTTAGCATAGTCCCTCCCCTGGTGGGCTCACTCATCAGCTGTGACAAAAAGTTGTCCTCCACACACTCTAAGAACCTCCTGGACTGCCTCTTTTCTGCTGTATTAAGTTCCCAGCAGATGTCTGGTAGGTTAAAGTCACCTACAAGAACAAGGGCTGGTGATCCTGAAACATTCTCCAGCTGCTTACAGAATAAGTTGTCTACCTCTTCTTCCTGGTTGGGTGGATGATAACAGACTCCCAGTAGGATGTCAGCCTTGCTGGTCTTCCCTTTAATTCTTACCCATAGACATTCAACTTCACTGTCCTTAGTTTCAACACCTATGGCATCAAAAGCCTCCTTAATATAAAGGGCCACCACACCACCTCATCTCCCTTTCCTGTCTCTTCTGAAGAGCTTGTAGCCATCCAGTGCAGCACTCTAGCTATGTGAGTCATCCCATGTTTCCATGATGGCGACTACATCATAGCTTTGCTGTTGCACCATGGCTTCCAGCTCTTCTTGTTTGCTACCCATGCTGTGTGCATTATTATACATGCGCCTCATCTGGGCTACTGATTTCATCCCTAACTCAGGTTTACCCCCCTCGGGCCTGCTTCCAGACAGCCCAGCTGTATCCCCTTCCCCCTTCAAACTTAGTTTAAAGCCCTCTCAATGAGTTCTGCCAATTCATGAGCTAAAATCCTTCTGCCCTTAACAAAGAGATGCAGCCCATCCAGTTCCAGTAGGTGAGGTGCTGTAAAAGTTGTCCCATGGTCAAAGAACCTGAAATTCTGCCAATGACACCAACCCTTGAACCGCTTGTTAATAATGTGGGCTCTCCTATTCCTTTCATCGTTTTTCTCTGTCATCAAAGGGACTGAGCAGAACACTACCTGTGCTCCAGCCCTATCAACCACATGACCCAGTGCCCTAAAGTCCCTTTTTATTGCCCTGACACTCCTATTTTTAATCTCATCACCGCCAACCTGGAGTATCAGCAGTGGGTAATAATCAGAGGGCTGAATCAGCCCAGGGAGTCTCACGGTAATATCCCATATCCAGGCCCCAGGGAGGCAGCAGACCTCCCTGTGGGTCCAGTCGACATATGGGGCCCTCTGTTCCCCTCAGGAGTCACCCACTATGACTACCCTTCTTTTCTTTTTGATGTCAGAGTTGGTGATTTGTCTGACAGATGAAGTGTAATTGAGAAACTCACTGGGCAGATAATTTTCTTCTACATCATCTGGCTGACCCTCTAGATCCAGGGCCTCATACCTATTCTGAGGTGGCACCTGGCTAGGTGATGGGGGTCAGGAGGATCTTTTATTACCTCCCTGAATAGGGACCCATTTCCACTCCTCTTCATCCACCAGATGTCGTTCTAATTAGGAACGGCGGAAAGAACGACACGAACTCTCAAAGGAGTCAGAACAGGAGAGAATCTCTCAGTTTATTGCTCCAGGCCTGTTTTATAGACAGATACGTGGAAAGTACAGAAAAGAAACTCTTATTGGTTAGTAAACTACTACATCACCATCATTGGTCAGTGGGGCTCACCATCCCCCTGACCTCCTCCTGCAAGGAAAACAAGGAGAGCAAAACAACACCTGCAAGACTGTTTTGTTTCCCTGAGGATTGTTTTAATTCTTTCTCATGTTTTTCCCAGGCTACTTTCTCAGGCAAGCCTGAGGAGCTATGCGGCCTGTAATTTGTACAGGCACTCTGATTCAGATTTAGCATCCATAACCAGGTGTCCTCCTATTGCCTGACAGTGGGAGGCATGGGACTCCTCTGACTACTGGTGGGCCTCCCTCAAGGATGGAAGGGTGGAACTCTAATCTATTTCCCTTTCACTTTCTCTAACACTCCTTAGTCTTTCAACTTCCTCCCTAAGCTCGGCCATCAGCGAAAGATCATTCAGCTGTTCACACTGCAGGCAGCTTCTTCTGCAATGCCCCCTGGTACCACTGATAAGCTCAAACACTCCACACAGGAATGGGACTGGACAGACGCATCCTTTTTGGAGGGTTCTACTTGGTTACATACACTTTTACTAACTGCAGTTTTTTATCATGTAAAAACCATTACTTACAAAAAAAACCCCAAAACCAACTAACCAACAGAAACAACAAACTAAAAACCCCACTAGCAGGAGGAAACCTGCAACCCTGCCTGCTTGCCCCGCCTGCGCAAACTGCTTTGCAAACTGCTGTGCTACACCCTCAGAGACGTGCCACGTTCCTTTTTGCCTGCTCCAGTTCGCAGCACTCCCTAGAGCCCTCTTTTAATCACCCCACTGCTTGCTGGAGGAAAGCCCCGCCCTGCACCTGTGTGGCTAACATCCTCCCCTGCAAGACTACCTCTCCGTGGGAAATGGAAAAATGGAAAATTCTACAGATGCTGAAGGGTTCAATCTGCAGCCTTGGAAAGAGCTTGGGTTAATGTAATGATGAAGGTACACAGACATTGGGTGGAGAAATTATAAACTTATGTCTCTATAGTTATAAGTAAGAATATGTTTTAAGTAAGTAAGAAATTATATTAAGTTGTCATGGGTTAGCTTCACCTTTAAGACCGAGTAAAAAAAGGGGAAGTTGAAGCTACTGGTGACTGATGGGAGTTTTTCTTCCTGACCAATTATCAGTCATTTTCAAGAATTGACAGCAGATCTGACCATTAAAAAGTGAATTCAACTTGTAAACACCCCCTTAAGAAGTACACTCAGAGCTGTCTCGTTCTCTTTTTGTTTCCGGCTTTGGAGAGGTAACAAGCTCCGTCTTGGCTTTCCCCCCCTCCCAGGCTCGGGACAAGGCCGCAGGGAGGGGGGGAGGAGAGAAAAGCAGTTTAGCAGTTTAGTTTAGTTTTCAAGGTCTGCTGCTAGACTGAAACCGGACACTATGAACTTTTGTAGCTTTCTTCTTTTAATTCCTTTACTACTTAAATAAACAACAGATTACTCCTTTTTCTTAAAACAGACAGAGAAAAAGAGACAATTAACATGTAAGACATCATAAAACTACCAAAAACAGTGAAGAAAAGAGTTAAGTTTAAATAAGAAAGAGAGAAAAAAGAAGATGCTTGTTGCTGAAAAGTCTTTCTGTTACAGCTATGGAGATGGACAGTAGTTTAAAGACTCCTTTAATTCATGACTAGAGTATGGGAGGAATAGAGTATTCAAAGTGTGGACTTTAAAGAAAAGAAGAGGATAGTTGTAACACTGTGAGTTGCTGGAACTTGCGAGTGAAGATTTTAAAGCCTTAAAGGAGCCAAAGAGATGGCTGTTTTCCAGGAGGGCTCACAAAAACAACTGAAGAAGATTTCTACCTTTGAATCACTTATCCTTAAAAATAACATCCCTAGATTCAATTTGACCCATTGCACACCTCAGAATAGTGTGAGATGGGAGGAGTGGACTCTAGAAACTCCATGGATTAGCAGGAAGAGACTTCTGTTTCTCTACGGGGACTGATGAGAAGACTCTAGAAATTGAGACTGTTTTTGACCACCAAGATTGTAAAACTATTTTTTTGTCTCCATGTTGTTATGTGTACAAAGAAATAGTCAATTAGTGAAAAGAAAAAGAGTTTTCTGAAAGTTTATTTTGGTATTCTTATTCTAATAGTTTGTTAATAAACTGTCTTTATTCCTTTTAAGTTTTAAGCCTGATTTGCTCTTATTTTAATCCATATCTCACAACAGAAAATAAGTAATTTTTGTTACTAGTTTAAAACCACAACATAATATAGTTTGAGTTTTGAGCTGTAAAACTAAAAAACTAAAACTAAAACTAAAAAACTCAAACTAAAAAAATAGTTTGAGGTTTGAGCTGTAATAATGTGATTTATAGAGTAAGCTAAGGATCTAGAAACTATAATAGAAGTGTGTGTATGAGTACATGACCTGTCAGCTTATTGGCTAAGAAACAGACACAGTGTAGCAAAATTAAGCAAAGGTGATAGGTTAATAAGTAGAAATAAATTTTGTGTTAACTGTCTATTGGACCAAAATGTTATATATTGCTGTGTGAAGAAGAAACCCATGACTACCTTGAGCTATGGCTGACTTGTTGCTCCTCTTTAAATCTCACGCCTTCAGACTGATATCTTATCTGGCTTACTTGAGCAATAAATCATCTCAAAGCATGGTGGTCCTATTCCTCGTTTTTTATCTCGACACCTCTCTACACACACCATTAGGTATTTGCTGATTCACAGGTACAACTGAGTCATTTTTGCAATCCTTTGGAAATTACATGTCTTTGCATGTTTCCATTCCTTCAAGATGCAGATCTGGAGACAATGAAGTTGGATGTGCCTGTCTTTGAATGCCTCATTACTGAATATTCCAAAGAAGAGAGCCTTTTGAAGGCAGATTTTTTTTGTCAATCAGACATTACTTAAGTACATTAGCTCTGCTATGCACTTTCTCAATTTAACTCATTTAATACCCACTTCCTCACACAATCTGCACTGTACCCAAGTTACTCATTTTCATTCCTCCTGCTCTTAGAAGAAACAAGCCTCTTTCCACTTCAACCCATGAAAATCAAACCAACTACACATCCTTTGATTCCACATCAAATCCATTATCAACACTTTTCCTATCTCTTCTACAGGATAAGGTTGTTGTACCTAAGACTCTGCAGTATTCTTTTTGCACAGTTCTTCTAATCAAGTCCTCTATGCTGAATTCCTTCTCTTACCAAAAAGCCTCTAAGGTGGCTTGTACTTTCTCTGATTGGCTATATAAAACAGTAGGCAAGCCTGAAAAACAGATCTACCCCAAAGAAACAACACAAGTACACATCAAATCCTTCCCTGAGAGCCATACAGATGGAATCTTGTGCTCTCCTGCTGCCAAGGTACATGCTGCAGAGCTCAGCATACTACCACTCCCAAAAGGCTGACATGAGTCAATCTGGGAAAACAGCTCTCCATAGCCAGAGCACACAAGCCTGCTACACAGGAAATTACCACAGAAGACATCTGTGTCAATTCTTTTAAGTTATTCTGAGACCAAGACATAACAAGGGGCAAGGGAGAGGAATGTACCTAAATTAAAGGTGGATGAAATGCTTATGGAATCAAAGGATAACCAACAAATGCTTAAAAAGAAGTGTTTAGAGAAATAAATGGGAGAGTTCAGGATAGTTTCTGGATATGAAATCATTGGTGCCAGTCCTACACCAATACTACAACCTCACCTCTCCCACAGCCACGTTTCCCACGGTCTGAAGGCCTGTCTCCTTGATTGCTGTCCACTCCATTCTCTTCAGCTCTGACTGTGGAGAGAGGACAGCTTAAGAGATTCATGCATGAGACAGTATAGCCATCTGCTTAACCTAAACCTCTAAAAAAAGGCAAGATTTTAAAGTGGGCTGGTTAACAGATGCCAGTCACCCCTCTTCTTTGGCAGCCTTAGCTACAAGCAAGTTATTTTTACTTTGTAATAGACCATTAGGAAGCAAAATATCTAAGAGGAAAATGCCCTTCAGCAGACACACTTCTGTTGGGTTGGGGTTTTGGGGGAGGGGAGAAAAGCAGTGTTTTGCAGCCTACACTATTAATTATGGCCTTACCTCTTTAACGAGGTAGGAAATAAAGCTGCCTCATACTATGCTTCCTCAATAACAGGCTACATGGCAACAATGAAAGAATAAGGGACAACCAAGAACACCAACTCTTTTGTCTGCCCATATCATATACCTGTACAACAAGGGGAACTTAAGACAACTGTCCTCTGTATTTAAATCAGAAAGAACAACCGGGTGAAGGTGAGGCATTAGAAAAGCACTAAGCACTGCACCTTAATTAATTCACAGAAAACTCCCGAGGAAGTACTCCAAAAGATGGCTGTCTCTTTGAAGGAAGGAAAAAAAAAAAAAAAAAAGACTGACCACTTAAAAACTGTTGAGATTTTGGACTGCACAACTTTTCCTAATGGCGGCAACAAAGCCAATAATGCTTGCATTGGGAGGAGATATCAAGATTTGGTAACAACTTGAAAAAAATCTTTAATTCCAGTTTACAAAAAGAGGCAAGCAGCATCTGGCTCTGTCAAAAAGTTTGCCCTTCACTTTCATTTTGATGGATCTGATTTCAATTTTTCTAAGCATTGCTGCAAATTTTATCACTATTTTTTTCTAACTTGGACATTATTTTACAAAGACTCACAATGTCTTCACTGGCACAATATTTGAAGATGTTACAATAATTAAAAGAATGGGCTAATATTGTACATTTTTTTCATGCTTTTAAGTTGAAAGTTAAACATATTTTTTCATTGGTGTTTCTCTGCTCATCTATCAGTGCATATGGCACTTACAGGCAATTTATATAGTTTTGATACTGCTGATAAAACTTAAAGAGAAAAAAGCAATGTGCATCCAATGGCAATCTAATGTGATGCTACCTAACTTGGAAACATCAGTTTGCTTTTGTAGAATGTATTTTTGCACCTGTATAAGCTGTAGAAAAATTTTAAATATTTCAACCCACAAAGAATTTTCTGTGTTGTAGAAACTCACCTTTGGTTAGCTTATGAGTAACATATGCTCATATGATCCCCCCATAATGATCCCAGTCTTTTCATTCCCCTTAATAAAAAGATGAGGACATCTTCAAGTTCTCCCATTCATAAAAAGAGATGTAATCAAAGCTGGATAATTTTTTCATTAAAAGAAAATAAGTGCATCAGCTGTGCAGCAACATACTTGCTTCTCAAGCAGTTTTACAGAGTCAATTCTAAAACTTAAAAAATAATAGCAATTTGTACAAGATCAATTAACCAAAAAAGGACAGAAATTTATATTTAGTGTCTTTGAATAAACACAGACCATCCCAAAACCAAGTCACAGACAGACTGAGCATATCTGTTGCATAAACAGGTTATGATCCCTTCAGTGCTGAGCTATAGCTCGGACAGACTTTACTCCATTAAGCATTTGCTCTTAACCAGTTTCAGCTGCAAAAAAAGTGTCTGAATCTTTAAAAATGAACCCCTATACATACACTCTCGGCCACGGCTGCCTCCTCTTCCCCATCTGTTGGAACTTCCCCATCCACGGATCATTTCTCTGTCTCCTCGTTTCTCTCTGTTCTCTTTGTTTTCCAAACCTTCTTTTCCAAGGCTTTTCTTCTTTCCCCCTACAGTCTCCCAAGAAGTCTATTTGGATAGAATAAAATTAGATACAAAAGTCAAAAAGGAAGAGACAGCTCTCAATGTATGCTTCTACCTCACATCCCTCCAGTTCATGGGAAAAAATCAGCCATACATACATATTACACTGATACAAATGGAAACATAAGTTGCATTTTTTGAAAGAAATGAAACAAAAAACAAGTTTTAAAAGTTGGATTTTTTATGGCAAGTGAGACTCCCAAATACTTCTGGCTATAATGGATTTTTACTAGTTCAAGGAAGCCTAGATATGACCACAACACAGAAATTCTGCAAAGCAAGCAACAGTTTCCCTCTCAACTACCTCCATAAATCTAGCAAGGGAGCATGTACAGAGCTATCCTTTTCTCCAAAGGAAATGATAAAATGCTTATAAGTATCATTGAACAATAGACAGTAAGCACATGGCCGGGGGAAACCACTATCCAGATGTACTAGAATTCAAGCACCAAGAGACAAAATGGCAAAATAATAACTTGGGAAAACTGGAGCTTTAGCTTTAATATTAAATTCCATCTTTAAAATAAATTCAGGGATCATATCAGCACCATAGAAATTGAAAATAAAACAACTAAAACACTCGTCAAGAATAGCACAGCAACTCATATTATGCAATTGTACAGTTAGTCTATTGAGCTGTTAGCTGCAAAAGAAAGAAAAAAGGTATTACGTGCAAACCATTAAGATGGCAGATAGGTTTATGTATATGTCCCAATCTCTAGGAGATTTTAGTCTAGGTAAGGTATTTGAGAGATAAAATTGCACATGCAAATGAGATGGCATCAACTGTGAAGCACCACAAAAAGCCATGACCTCTGACAAGCATCTGCATTCAACAAAAAAGGTTGGCTATCAATAGTTTCAGGTCCTATCCTATCTCTTCTCAATTCAGACAACAGCAACTCAGCAGCCCTCACACAGTAGGAAATTATCAGAGTCCAAAATGACTAGACTTGAGGAAACTAATTCTATTGAGAAAGTAGGTAACAAAGCAGTTTACAAGTATAAACTCAATGTTTCAGTATCTCCTTTGGACACAATAAGTACTAAAAGAATAGTTATTCTCTTTTTTTTTTTACATGATATGGAAAGAAGGCTGAAATCACTTTTCAATTTCACCCCCAGTATAGAAGACTATATCGCCATAAACCAGCTTAGGTGAAGCACAGACAGCACAGATTAGAAGTACAAAACGATGTGTTTGAGCAACACCACATAATTTGTGAGGCAGAAAACTGTTTCACCCAGTAATTATCACATGGCTTCATCTGCCATAGCCTGTGTAACTGTATTATGTACTAAAATACTCCTAAAACTTTAGTTATTTCACAGGAGAAAAAAAACCCAACCTCCACTGACAACTGAAGAACCAAATCTATAAATTTCAAAATGTACTACTATTTTACTAATGGCCATGGTGCCAAAAATCGTGAACAATTGCAAGAAATACCCAAAACTGGATGAGTCTGCAAAGCTAAAGAGGAAGCAGCCTCTCTTTAGTAAGGTTTTACATGACTTAGGAAGGATCAGTAAAAGGATGACTATGAAAGCATTGGATCCATGCTTTCCCAGAGTATAATCTTGAGGAAAGCCTCAAAAAGTTGGGCATGTCCTTTGAGATACAGTATGATGCTACCTCTGGGCATGGGAATCCATCACAGACTATTGAAGCTGTCTCTTTTTGCAATCAATTAGCTCCCTTACAATTTCAGCTGAGGATGCCTGAGACAACCCAAATGACAGCTGTGGGCCTGACCTTCAAAAATAGGTAACAGAAGCTGCCTTGCTGGCCTGGTCTTAGATGGAATGAAGAATAATCTGAAAGGTCCCCTTTGTTCTATCTTAAAAGGTTTAGGAAGTAACATATGGTCAGACATAAAATGGATCTTATGACTGTAGGAAGTTAAATTAATAGAAGTCTTGGACAAAGAAACATGCCCTTCTCAACTCTCATCCACAAGCCTCTGTCTATCCAAAGACAGACTGACACAACTGTTGCATGTGAAGCCTTCATAAAGACTAACAGTCACGGAGCATAAAGCCTTAAATATTACAGCATTTAAAAAGAAGACAAAACTGTCAGAGTATCAAAAAAATTATAAATGGACATTCTAGCTATCACTCCTTCTTTTAATTCCTCAATTTGGAGAGACACATCTTCTTCCAAATGTGGTAAAAAAACCTTCCAGTGCATCAAAGCAGAGCGAAATTTTAAAAAAAAAGAGATTTGGGAATCTGCATTCAGAACTAGTACCACCTCTTTTCCAACCTTACATCAAATCCACAGTTAAAGTGTTCTGGAGTATAACAGCCTTCAAGTTGGAGGCCCACAAATTTGCATAAAGAATAAGTTTATTCACACTCTGATGAGAACCCCTTCTAATTAATACTCCTTCCTTCTTGAGTCCTTCAAGTTGTCTGCATTTGTTTGAGTTGCATTTTGTCTACAAAGTGCAGTTGGTTCAGAGGGAGTTGTCAAAAGAGCAATATATGGATATGCTACTTCTAATTGATAAATGAGTTCAGAAAGTTTCTTCCATGCCATGATCACTTATAAAAAAATTCGCTAAAGGAAGCATTTAAAATTCTCTATCAGCCAGAAAACGATTTTCAACTCGAAAATGGCAAATATGAGGAGTACAAAAGAACACAAAACCAGCACATTACCAACACAATTTAATCATGATATGCTCTCTTCTATTCCCAACTTGACAGTTTGTTCAGTATTATATATTTCTGTGTTTCAGATGACCTCAACTCTGATAAATGAAAAGGGGATAGGAAAGAAAGTCCTCTCAGTCAGAACAGTATGTGTTCTAGATTTAGGGTGAGTGGGGGTGGGTTTCCTCATTAACAATAAGACAGACCACATATCCTGACAAATCACAAGAAATACTGAATGTTCAGCATTAAGAAAGGAAGTCCAGGTTTCTTTCCCAATTTAGATGAGATGGAATCTAGCTTACTGTCTTGGACAAACTGTAAGAAGACCCTCCAGCAAAAGCTTGAGATACAGTAAGACATTTTCCTGGTATCTCTTGGGATAGAAAATTGCTCTGTGAAACATTCTAAGCAACATTATTTGTTGTTATACACACATTGTTTAGTCTCCTCTTTCTGGTTTTCAATGAAGTTATGCAAATGAACAACAGTGAAAGGATACTTGTATCCTCTTTTGCCATTAGTAATGCTGTCAATGCAACTTTCAGATGTGGAAACCTCCAAATTCAATACTTGCAATGCAAACCTACAAAAGCTGCACAACTTCAAACATCTACCTGTGCTTTAGGTTTATAAAGATTATCCTTTGAGGCAAACACTTAGACTCAGGTCTCATGGTTGGGAGGTGCTACAAACATTGGAGCAAAAAACAGGCCTGTGTCTGACAGAGCAATGATTTCTGCTGCAGAGTTAAAATTATTGTATGTAAATGAAAACCAAAATATTCTGCAAGAAACCAGCTAAACACCCACAACATTTTCAAGGTTCAGCCTAGTCTAAGGCATGTATGCAGCAGAAAAGCTGTCCTGGTCTCCATTTCCTTCAAAATAATTTGGAGGCATGGAAATTGAAAGCTTCCAAAATGTGACTTTCACAATCACTTCTAAGAAGTGGAAACAAAAAAAAACAGCTTAATAGGAAAGTAAAACCTTACCGTGTCTGAACTTCCTTCCAGCAATATGTTAATTGCTCTGTTCACGTCCCCGTTACAATCATGTAGTGCCACTATGCACTCATCCTGGTTTTTCCCCGTCACTTCCATAAGCTGGCAGTAAGAGTCAGACATGTTAAAATATTCAAATTATCTTTGTAAGAAAATAAGAGTTAGTATCAGCACAGATTCAAAAACACACATAGCTACTGTGTCAGAGCAAACTAAAATCCTAAATAAAGGTAAACACAAATTAAATAATAATCAAGAAAGCACTCTCTCACTTTTTTTTTTCCCTTTAACTTTATGCTTGGAGATTTCCTATGCAGAACTTGGTTCTTATACTTCCCACTAGCACAGCTACAGGCATTATTGGTGAGGATACTTTGGCTTCAGGAAGCACAAAACTTCACTTCTGGCACATCACCAAAACAAGTTCATAACAACAAAAAGCACTTACTGCTTCAGAGGAGGTTTTACAAAGAAAAAGTCAATAAAGTTGCATACACAGCTCTGGAAGGGCAAATTATTTTTTAAAATAATACCACAATTTACCTTTAAACTATGATTCTATGATTTTTACTTTTCTTGAAAAACAACCAATATATTGGCAAACTCAGTTTACACAGGTGACATTTTTCCCCAAGTGTGTGCACACGTGAACAACTTGAATGCAATCTTTATTCTGACAATTATTCAATTGGGACCATACTAAAGAGATATAGTCTGTAAGAGATCAGCACAGATGAACTTTTGCTTAAAGGCCAAAGGAAAATACACCAGTGTAACCATACAGTTATAGCTATATTAGCACACAATTTCTTGAAAACGGACTTTACAGGGCAATAAGAGTACCTTTTTCTAGTGAAACTTCTTCTGAAAAAGGTTTACTCTAAATCAGAAACATGCTCTAGCTCCAAAACACAAGTCAGCACTGTTGCAGTGCATAAAAACTCTGAATCATAAGAAACATACTTGTTTCACTTTATCTTCAAAATCTGTGTCATTCTTATCATAGATCATCTGAGCAAGGCGAATCTGTTCTGCTGTTGCCTGAAAAACAAACATCCAATAAAGTACACAAAATTTAACTATATTTTTTAAAGTTTCTCCTAGTTATCAAAATCACAGAATACACAGATTTGGAAGGGATCCACAAAGATCATCAAATTCCAACTCCTGGCCCTGCACAGGACACCCCAACAATCCCACCGTGTGCCTGAGAGCATTGTCCAAACCCTCCTGGAGCTCTGGCAGCCTTGGGCCATAACCATTCCCTTGGGAAATCAGTTCAGTGCCCAACCACCCTCTGGGGGAAGAACCTTTTCCTGATATCCAGCCTAGCCCTCCCCTGACACAACATCAGGCCATTCCTTCAGGTCCTGTCACTGGTCACTAAAGCGTCACTTTATTTTTTTTTAATCTCAAGATTCTCAAAAAGAATATATACAAGCACAGTGGTGCTACAGGGAAGGGATTAACATCTCTATGCCCATTTTATAGCTAAATAGTTAGCTAGAACAGAAGCAATTTCAACATATTATAATGTGTTTGAACCACAGTTAAAGCTCACCACACAGACAAGGCAACCATATAATAAAATTTATCACAGAAGCTTACACTTTGATATTACTTTTATTTAGTATCTACAACTCCAGAGATAGTTTTATCATAACAAACTGGTATTTCTAAATTAACCGCATCTCTGATGATGCTTGTTCACATCACTCTCCACACCTCTCCCAATAACCACCTTGTCGCAGTTGAGACAGACACAACACGACACTCCGAGGTTCATGCAGCAATACCAAAACTTTATTTTCACCACTTGCTTTTATATGGTTGACCCCAATTGGCTAGAAACTTGGTGTCACCCAGTTCACTGACCAATAGCTGCCTGCGTACATGCTCATCAGGGACTGGCTGGCATCCGTTCTCTGTAGCCAAGTCCCTTCGCCTCTCAGTGCCCTCTCTCCCAAAGATGTTTCCTTTCTTTCACAGGTATAGGCTGATTGAGTTAAGGTCACGGTTACTTGTGCCTGTGAGGCTTTCAGGCCAGCTGTTAGCCATCACAGTTCCCTCTTTTTGTTATTCAACTACAAATGCAGTTTTTGTCATCCTCTTCGGAGCCCTTCACAGACAGGATGACAAACACGGCACAATGACTGAAACAATTATGATAACACAAAGGTGATGAGCCCAGTTCAAATGAGACTCTTTACCCGACTTGACAAGCCTAACCTTTCCAGCCATTGATCTAAAATCTCTCACACAACACATCATCAAATTTTTTACAACTGTGTCCAGGAGCTAACGAAAAAAGAACAGTAACAGCACAATTTCACTGGATGGCATGCCACAGGCTATTTACATCTATAACTGAATCACTCAAACTTAAGGAAGTTTCATTTACCTTTTTGTTATAAACAATTCAATCCAGAAACTATCAGAGGAAACATTTTGCTTTCTTGTTTCAGTTTGGTCTTACATGTCATGTCCAGGTGCATAATTAAAAGTTACACATCCTTCTGCTAGTAATGTCTTTAAATTGTTTTGACTCTTGAGGTTTAAGTGAAGTCATAGGTAAATTGTTGTTCCAAAGGTTCCATATTTCCACACAGTGGGTGCAAAACAGTAGTTCTGGTTACTTTTCTATGGCATCTGCTGTGGGGCCATCAGGGAGGCATTGTTGGTTGTGATCCAGAGCAGAGGGTAGAGCAGGTCACACACACCGAGCAGGTACCCATCGAATACCAGCATCTGTGGAAATACAGGCATACCCGCGCCCCCAAGTGACAAGGTCCCAAGGACCTTCCCATTTGTTGATAATGAGGTCCCATACCAATACCTTAGGCTTGGGTGACTGGACACCACTAGAGGACTGTAATGTTAAAAAGTGATTTTAAAGGACAGGATTTGGGGGATTTGGCAGTATTGTTAGATGATTTAAAGTGTACAGAGCTTTGGCCACCCTACTCTGTGGGGTTTCACCACACATTCCCTCTTTTTGTTTTTCAAGGATATGCTTTAAAGTGCCATGGGCACACTCAACAATGGCTTGTCCTGTAGGGGAATGAGGAATACTAGTGTGGCTCGACACACCCCAGAGCTGTAGAAATTGTCAAGTGTTTTGTGAGAGGTATGCAGGGCCATTATCAGTTTTTATAGTATGAGGAGTGCCTAGGGCAGCCAAGGCTAACTGCCAGTGTGCGATGGCATCACAGCTTCTTTCTCCAGTGTGAACTGATGCCCACATGGTAGATGAAAAAGTATCTACTGAAACATGCATATTTTAAGTGACCAAATTCTGAAATGTGTGTGACATCTGTCTGCCAAACTTCTAAGGCTCGCAGACCACGGGGGTTAACACCCATCTGCAGTGGTGGAGTGTAGCCTTGACAATCAGCACAAGTATTAATAATATTGTGTGCCTCTGTATTTGTTAGCAAAATTTGTCATTGTAGGGCTTGAACACCTTGGTGGAAAAAGGCATGTGATACTCTTGCTTGTGCCAGCATACCTGATGTGGCACTGTCCAGGCAGGGCTAGCTAACCAATCAGCTCAAGCATTACCTTCTTCTATAAAGCCTGGCAAATTTGTATGATTCTGATTATGCAATATATAATAGGGACAAGTTCTAGCTTGGATTGCATGCCACAAAGATTTTAACAGTTCAAATAGTGCAGCATTATCAATTTCTTTTAGTAATGTTTGGTCCAATCTTTGTGTGATGTCTGCAACATAGGCAGAATTGGTCACAATATTTAATGGAATATGAGGAAATCATTGGAAAGCCACACCTACAGCACATAATTCCACTGAGTTGATCCACTATTGTGATCCTCTAGTGTTTGCCATCCATTGTCATCTTTCCAGGTCACAATAGCTTTCCCTGTTTCCCCAGATCCATCAGTGAAAACTGTGAGACCTTTCAGGGGTGTGCAATTAGTGGTTTCAAAGACAACGCAGTGGTCCCACTTAGTTGTAGCAGTTTGTGACTGGGTAAGTGATAGGTAATTTGCCCTGTAAAGTTTTGTAAGGTGCCCTGTAGAGCTGTGCTATTTGCAAAGCACCATTCAATATATTCTTGTACACGTATAATAATTTTTGAGGGATCTTTATCATTTAGCTGCAAGCACCTTTGATGGCATTTAATAATCAATTGTGCAATCAATTCAAAAATAGTAGGTGCTGTCTTTTTAGGTTGATGGGGCAAAAGATCCATTCTAAAATGTGTAGTGGGTCAGACCACTGAGTGTCCCATTGACCAATGATACCTGTAGGGTGTAAATCAACAATAACAACAAACACTGTAATACAAACTTCAGGACATAACCAATAAACTTGTCTGTTCATTATGGCCTGCTCTGTTTCAAGTGCAGTTTTTACCTCTGGAGTTAATTTCCTTGAAGAGGTTAACTCAGCATCACCTTTGAGAATATTAAACAAGGGTGATAGTTGCGGAGTGGTTAACCCTAAGTAAGGTCTTACCAAGTTGATGATACCCAGAAATTTTTGAGAATCATTTAAGGTTTGAACTTTGGTTGCAAATTGAATTGTTTGTGGTTGTATTGTTTGATCTAATATTTTAACTCCCAGGTACTTCCATGGGGGTTGCTGCTGCACCTTTTCTGGTGCAATTTGCAACCCAAACTCTTGCAGTGCTCACATCAAACTTGGCCGAATCTGCACAAGGCCTTCTTTGGTTGGGGTTTCTATCAAGATACCATCCATATAATGATAACAATATGCTCCTGGGAATTGTTCTCTCACTATTGAGAGTGCCTGTGCAACATACCATTGACAAATTGTTGGGATATTTTTCATACCCTGTGGCAGCACTTTCCATTGATATCACTCAACTGGTGCTGCATGATTGATGGAGGGCACTGTAAATGCAAACTTTGGGGAGTCTTCAGGATGTAAGGGAATAGTGAAAAAAGTCTTTCAAATCAACAATCAAAATGTCCTAGGTAGCAGGTATCATAGATGGGGATGGCATTCCAGGCTGTAAAGCACCCATACTTTCCAGAACTGCATTAATTTTCCTTAAGTCATGGAGTAATCTCCATTTACCTGATTTCTTTTTAATTACAAAAACAGAGGTATTCCATGGACTTGTTGAAGGCTCAATGTGTCCTTGATTTAATTGTTCCTGAACTAGGAATTTAAGGGTGTTTAGTTTTTCTCTTTCAACATCTATGATTTTCATGGTAATCACATGCTGTGTCCGATTATCAATTCTTTTGAAGACCTCACCAAAGGAGCCTTCCTCAATGCATCCTAATTTTGTGAATAGTTCCTCTGGGTCTGCTTTGCATGCTGGGCATTTGCACCACCACAGGTGAGTGGGCCATGGTGGGCTGTGGCAGCCGGGAGGGCACCAGCCGCTGCTCCCTGCAGCAGCCCTGTCCATGCCCTGATCCCTGGTCCCATCGTGGGGCCAGCTGCTTGGGACCCCTTGGGGTGGCAGTTCTCGGTGTGGCCAGGGCTGGCTCAGAGTGCCATGTCGGGCTCTGGCTACAGATGGCAGCTGCTGTGCAGCATTCCTTGGGCTTTTTGACCCCTGGCTGTGGACATGGCAAGTGTGGCATCCCACAGCCCCAGGCACTGGCATCTCCTTGCCAGTGCTTCCGGTGCCAGGTGCCACTCAGCATCTGGGTTCTGTTTGGACGCTGAGGCTGGGAATGGGCGTGCCAAGTAGTGGCTGGGCTGTCCAATCAGCTGCAGGCAGAGGAGGATTGAGCGGGTTAATGGTAATACAGGGCATGAAACCAAGAGTGTATGCCTCTGGCAGCTGCAGCACAGGCAGACCCATGCACTGCACATGTGCACCTGATGCCGGTGGCAGGGGGGCTCTGGCGGTGCAGTGCTCTGCAGGGTTAGAGAGTTCAGATGAAAGCTGCTCCCTTTCTGGTTTCTCATCCACCCTCTGCTTGCAAACCCGATGCGGCACCTATTCCCCCCGACTGCTCCCCCGGCACTCTGCCATTTTGGGATGTTTCAGCAGGAGGCACCCGCAGCACCTCTGCTGCTGCTTTCGCATTCTGCTTGGCTTTTATCAGTTTTAACATATCCAGCACCAACCTCCAGGTACTCATAATGCTCATAGCAGTCTTATTTCCCTGAGAGGCTGACTCAAGAATCAATTTACCAACTTGTTCCCAGTTTTTAATACTGAAAGCAGCTTCTGTAGTGGCTTTTACAACCTGGCTCTTGCAAAACTGTAAAAGTTTGCAGAGCCTGTTCACCATATTTAATCCCTCTTTTGCTCAACATAAGGGTCCATACATTCACTATAGCTTTACCTTCTGTTGAAACTTGTCCCCCCATGTTCCCAGCAGCTCACCCTGTTATTTACACGTCTGGACTGTTACACCTCTCCACGCTGTTGTCAGCTGTCCAGGCTGGTCTCTCTCCACTGGGCTCCATCACCTCACTCTCCACGTGCCTAGGCTATCACCATCATGTCAGGGTCACCAATTGTCCCAGTTGAGACACACGACACGACACTCCGAGGTTCATGTGGCAATACCAAAACTTTATTTTCACCACTTGCTTTTATATGGTTGACCCCGATTGGCTAGAAACTCGGTCACTGACCAATAGCTGCCTGCGTACATGCTCATCAGGTACTGGCTGGCGTCTGTTCTCTGCAGCCAAGTCCCTCCACCTCTCAGTGCTCTCTCTCCCAAAGATGTTTCCTTTCTTTCACAGGTATAGGCTGATCGAGTTAAGGTCACGGTTACTTGTGTCTGTGAGGCTTTCAAGGCCAGTTGTTAGCTGTCACATCACCTGACCGTAGTTTTATGAGCACTTAGAAACTGAGTCATGCCTCGTGAACAGCTGCCCTTCCTTTTTTTATAACTGAATACTAGTCTCTGAAAACTCCTAAAAAATCTTTCTCTTGACAAAATATTTGGTGCTTTTGTAACATTTCTGGACAACAAATCCATGCTGGCAACTTCTCCAAAAGCTGAAAGACTAAAATGGATGAATGCAGTAAAGAGCCATAAACCCAAGTAGGCTATGGCTACCCTAAAGAGAAAACTACTAAAAAACATTAACAGCACATCATACAGACCACTCTTCATAGTTCAGCATCTGCAGCCTACTTGAACTGCACTCCCATGAAAATACTGAAGATAACTATGCTACATGAACTTGGATCTCATTTGATTTCTGCTCAAAAAGAAGAGACTACTATCTCATGCTAGAGAAGGCTGATATTGAAGGAAGCCAGGATCCAAAATGCAAGTTGATGTCTTCATTATTGAGAAGGGGACCACATCATCCCTCGAAATTCTTGACAGAAAGGATTCATCCTAGGCAGTTTAACTTCACAGGATACCCACATGAAATTCTGTACCTGACAAGTTCAGACTTAATCAGTCTCAAACTGCTTCACTTTCGGAGTTTACCACAAATGCAAGCTTTAGAGATCACGAAGTGTAAATCCTGAGTCTAAAAAATTACTCCACCATAAACCACCAGCTGCTTATTGGCTAAGAAGCTACTGCAGCTGTCCTAGTTCCTTGAGGGAAGTAATATTTGTTTTGCTCAGCAGCAATGTTCCAAGACAATCACCATTTGTAACTGTCCTAGGTGACCTAGATGACCCAAAAAACCTCATGTATTTCATATCTTCTCCATGCCAACCTACCCAAGATTATTAGTCTCTTTAAGACCTGACAACCCAGGAAGTGGAACTTGTGTCTTTTATCCCAGTTCAGAAAAAGGAGGGGGGCTGAGTCCTTTTAAAAACAGGAAATGCACACCAATGAGCTCTCTTGTTCTCTCTGGGCTCCTGAGGGGGTTGCCTTGGGCAGATCTCCTAGTTACAACCAGAAAGCTGCATTTTGCAATCCGAAGCTACTTCAGAGCAGATTTCAAAACACCTTTGCCACAGCTGCCTGCTGTTTTGTTGAGGAGGCGATGAGTTTTTCAGCTGCTACTCCAGTTCCAGCCACCTGCAATTTGCCAAGGAGGAGTCAAACCCATTCTCCACAAGTTTTCCAGCTGCTGCTCCAGTTCTAGCCATGTCAAGGAGGGAAGTTTCTTCCAGCATTTCAGCAGCATTGAAGCCTTTTGGACAAAAATAGGGATTTTTCCAGGTTTTGCTTTGTCCCTGTCCCCTGTTGGTTGTTTGAGGGAGAAGGGAGTTGTGGAACTGCAGAGATTCAGTTGCTGTGTTGATTTTCCTTTGTTCTCTCTTTCTGCCAGTGGTCCAGAGAAGGGGGCTTCTCCGCCATCTTGTCTTTGTCCTCTAGGCCACGTGGGCTGCTACAGCTGCCGTCATCTTGGGAGGAGGGGGCTTCTCCACCATCTTGTTTTCTTTGTTCCCAGGGAGACGAGGTGACTCAGCACCTTTGTATCTAGTGGTTATTACTTTTTTTTCTTTTTAGTAAACTGGGTTTTTTTTTCACTTATATCTTCTTGCATTCATTTCTCCTTATTGGTGAAAGGGGAGTGATTAAAACTACAAGGAGGTATTTCATTGTGGAGTCTCCACCCCATATAATTGTCTTAAACTAAGACAGTAACAGAGTTAAGTACTCTGCACTACTTCACATTTTCAAAGTGCCATGCTGACAGCTTCATATGACAATCAGTAACACAAGAGGGGAGCCTGCTCTGGAATTCCCAGTGCCAGCCCTGGTGCTACCCTCTGCAAAAGCTTCCCGAGTCAGTGCAGTGCTCTGTGTGAAGAAGTTTGCTCTTGGTATCTACTGAGAGCTCAGCAGAGAGCAAAAATAAAAGGTCTGCTGGTTTCAGAAATTAAGTCCTGATGATCCATCTTCTTGCTCTGACTTCAGCCTCCTCGTGCCCAAAGCAACTTTTTAGCTAGTGAAGAGATTTCCTTTAAAGATATCCAGAATAGAAACATTCAGTGTAATTTCTATAGAGACATGATGGGATATTTGACCAGAAACAGGAAACCACTGAGATTCATTTCATCTGTAAACCAACTTTTTTCAAGTCCATGTTAGAAGACAAAAATATACAAACTTTATAACACTATCAAATGAATAACAATATCTTTAGCTTTCCTGTGTAAGGAGAAAGCTTAGAAACACAAGCAGGTGCAATATCACTAACATTTATGCTAGTGGATTGCACACAGAATTGAAGATTCAGAAGAAAAAAACACCCAACAAAACCCCACAAGATGTATTTACTGCACAAACACCAAATTAGTGTCACAAAAAGTTTTGCTTTTTTTCCCCAGTCAGTGTTTCTTCTTTGTTTTTAAGGCACCATTGTTACAAGCGACATTATAGTATCCTATAAAATAGGATAATTAAGTTTTAATTGCAACTAAGAAAATGGTAGCATCTTAAGACAGCTAGAACTTTATTCAACCTTACAAGATACATTATCTTTGCAGCATAACAGAGTGAAGGAAATTTTTTAAAACTTTGAACTACCAGAAAACAGAAGTATGCAAAACACAAAGTGACAGTAATAGGCCCGGATTTTAAAATAAAATAGTATAATTATTATTCAGAAACAATGAAAAAGAACTGTGATGTAACTTCTTAAATAACTTAAATGATGTTCAATGTGACTATGACAATGACATCTCCATTTGAGAAAGCAACATTATTCTACATTCAAAAAATGAATCAGTGGTAATTGAACAGTATCATCCCACATGTTTTTGTTGATCTGTAAAGCATAAAGAGATTCATCTGATCTAAACAGTAAAAATATATGGTGCACTAAAACATATCTGCTGTATATTAAATAATCATCTTTTCCACTGAAATAACCAAACCAATATCTATTATGCAAGAGGTAGAATAAGTGGAAAAAATGCAAAAAAAGGTCTAAGACTTAATGCCTAAAATCAATGAATCACATCAGTTGCAAATATATCCTAGTGATAGTGCAACCTCCCACTGAGAGCATGTCCCATCAGAGTAGCTGCTTCAGGCCAGACAGAGGTCCCACAACCTCTCTAATCCATGACAGTGTTTGCACTAAACAATTTTTTTTCCTTTTAACAGCTGAAATTTCCAGTGTTCCAACTTGTGCCATTGTCTCCGAGGCTGGCTTCACCTTTTCTATACTCTTTCATGAGGTATCTTAATAGAAGACAACCTGGCCTTGCCTTCTTAGGGATGAACAAATCCAGTTCCCTCTGTCACCACTCATTCATCCTGTGCTCCAGCCTCTCAACCATCTTCACAGCCCCTCACTGGACTTGCTCCCATTCGCCAATGTCTGTCTTGCATTAGGGAACCCAAAACTGGGCAGAGTACTCCACTGCTGTCTTGCAAACATCAAAGAAGGGGAACCCATCACTTCTATCAACCTGCTTGTTATAGTCCTGCACCCTTACTTGTTATAAAGCAAAAACAAATTCAACTTCATTTGTTGAAAATCACTTTCTAAACCCACACATTAGCATGAATCACCACTATGCAAAGCACTGTAACACAAGGAGATAAGGGCTTGAGGTCACATAATTAATATTGTACAGAGCAGAAAAGCCCCTCCATGTTAAAGATCAGTCTAGAAAATAGGACAATTTCCCAGGGGAGCACCTCTAGATTGAGAACTGAGGCAATTCTTGAATTTAATAAAATTTTGAAAAGTACCTGACAAAAGAATAATGAATTGCCAGGAACAGAGACATTTTGCACTTTAACCCAGACAAGCACACAACTATTCTGCTGCTGAGAACCAAGACAATGGGGTAAGAGCTTAATTTCAGTCTTGCAAATACTCAAAATAACTTGAGTCTGCTGGTGGACAACTATCCTCATTTCACTTTGTGAAGGCACTGCACAAGTTTAGGGGTTTGTGACTTCTAAATATGCTGAATCATGCTGTAGAACACAACATGGATCTAACAAAGCTTTTCCCATCCACCCAAATTCCTCTATTGACCAGAAATTTTCTAGCATTATGAATCTGGCATATGAAAGAGCTGAGCTCTGAAGACACTAAGGTAACAGGACAGAAATCCTGACAGAGATAGGCATAGAATTCCTCACTCATGGGAAATGTTGCTGAAGAACACAAAGCTCCTTCAGAGACAAGAATACAGGGACAATTTAATGCTGTGCTGGATAACTAAGCAATTAAAGCAAGATATAAAACAAACAGACTTTTCCAAATTAGACCACAGATCCCCCCACACACACATCTTTTCTCAGTTTTTACTGACTTTGGGAAGAAACAAATCATTGCATGCTCACTTTCAACTCAAAGAAGATTATATAGTAGCACGTACCTGTACTACTTGTTTCTGTGGTTGTGTTGGCTGAGAGGTTGAAATTTGCATTTTGTCCCTAGTGCCCCGGGTACGTTCACTGCCCACTGAAGTCATCATATACAGTATATACAAAACAACGTATGTACAAAATAGAAAATCTGAAAGGAAAAAAAGAGTTAAGGCAGGGTACTAATTCAATACCCTGATAATATACAAATGTAATAGATTGAACTCTTCCTGCCTTTACCACAAACTCTATACAGAGACTCCTGAGAAAGCAGCTTCAATACACTATTTTTTGATTTATTGCAATCTTTACAGTAAAGGGGTAAATTAAGTGGATAAAAAGCATTTTTGTCAGCTGACCAGGGTCTGTCTAGATCTCTACTTCCAGACAACATCTGGATCTCACAGCTTTTCCCAGTTATTTAGCATATAGACTTTTCTATCTGCTACTCTGCTGAAATTCCAGCTCCAGCTGGATCACTCCTTATATTTCTTTAATATCTACTGTCTTGTTTTGATGCCTAGAATTTAACCACTCATACCCACTCAGAATGCTAACAGAAAAGTCACATTCACAAACCAGGCCATTCCTTTCTTCCCTATAATTAAACTGCTTTCCTGCACACATACATGAAGTCATAGACAATGCCCACTCTACTTCCCACTCTCATTCTCTCTTATAGAAAAATTATGATCCTTACCTTTAAATACAACCTTTGTAACCAATATTTTTATGTTCTCCCTCACACTTAAAGAAATTATTTACAAAACTACCTATTACCCTGCTTTAAATATACATTGGTTGTATGGCAACAAAAGAAAACAAAACTTAAACCACATCCAACCACCAGTGCTATCCCATTTGTGGCAGTCAGCTTACTTTCTAATTCTTTCTCTATCATTAAAATTACTTTGAAACAAGAAATTTATTACTCCCCCTGTGTTTTTACAGCACCTGACACAAGATTAATTGACAAGTACGGCTTATAGTTACTATGATAACTGGAAACAGATCTCTTGATTGGTCAGGTCAGAGTTAACTGCCTGGTTTCTATCCCATGACACTGGGAAGTAAAACCTGCAAATTTAGGGAACTGAGGACAACCTACGAGTGGTGTACCTGGGCAGGAGGAGATGTCTAAACAAGCAGCAAAGTGCTTTTACTGCAGCCCCAATGTATAAACATGCCTCAGCACACAACTTGTCACGGCAGCAGCTTTGGTGCAAGCTGGTTAGCACTGAGTTCAGTGCACAATAACGCTCAGATGAAAACTGAGCCCACTGTCATGATCATTGGACATGTTCAATACCCAACTGCTCACTGGCATTCACAAGGAATGGGTACTCAACAATTAAAGTATCAATCAACTCATCACAATTTGAGCATACCACAATAAGCAATGAAAAAAATAAAACCAAGCACCCTTAATAGAGAACATGACAGAGAGCACTAGCCTCTCTGAAAGACAAACTAATAACTTCACCTATGATAGTCTGGAAGTAGCCCACTGTGATTTAAGATATGTTAACTCAACTGGGTCTCAATTTGTTGTTTAATCCATGTTTGTTTTTCAGGATGAAAGGGTACTTTAAGGAAAAAGTGTAGTAAAACATTTTAACAGAGTAAAAGCATGATATTTTAGTAAAAGCCTGTCTGCACAAGCCAGCCTTTGGTATAAGCGATGATATTAAAAGTAGTGTCCTTGAAACTCTCCTGAAGCAGCGAGAATGAAAGAAAATCAATAGCCTTGTGCATTGAGGAAAGAATGTAAACCATATGTATTAACCAATAGTAGCTCGCTAAGCCCGCGGACCCTGTCAGACCCTATAAAAGTGTGCTAAAGATAGAAATAAACGACGTTCGCCATACTTCTGTGAAGACTCAGCTGAATAGTCTGGCGGTTTCTCAATAAAAAAGGTATGCACACAAATATTTGAAACACTCCTGGGGGCATGAAGCAGCACAGGAAGATCAGCCTGCTATGAAAACAGCCCAAACGACCTGAATACAACAAGATCTTTAGAGAACATCATCATCTTGTTGACTGCAACTCATGAGCAGTACAATTTGGTAACAGGTCTGAAGCAGAAAACCAGTGATGGTAAGAGCCTCTTCCTGGCAGCAGTATGAACTTGGACTCGCTTCAGACAACTGTGGAAACACACCCCCAGTTTGACAGTCTCCATCAAGCCAACATGGGCATGTTATAACCCATTTCAGATGTAATACAGTCATCTTAAAGCACAATTGACAGTAGACACAACAACCAGCCCAGCCCCAGCATGAGAAGCAGCTGAAGGGCCCTGCTCCACCACTGACAGTGCACTGACGAGGGCAACATTGCATCCCCCTGGCATGGACATCACTTCACCACACCAGGCTGAGGTTTCACACCTTACCACACCTACTTTAAAGTACCAAAGCAACAGGAAGGAGGAAGGCAGTTAGCAACTGCCTTCAAATTACCATAGTAACTACAATTTTGAGCATTAAGTGGGATATTACTAATAAGATGGGGATGTAGCAGGATGGTCTGCCTGGAGTGGTGGTAAAACAACTTGAACAATACCCTATTTGCAAAGCTATTGCTGGTGAAGGGAGAAGGGGGGGTCATGCAGCTTTTGGTGTTGAAGAAATGCTGAAACCAGCCTGACTCATCAGCCCCAAAGTTAAACATCCCTATAGTGATGTGAAAATATGGCAGACCTGGCAAAGTACCTGAGATAAAGGAACCAACAAGTGATAGTACTGATAACTTATCTAAAGTTGCTGAACTGACACAGCTGGCCCAGAAACACCACTGACAGTCAAACATTAGTATAAAAGCTCAGTCCTGCTTTTTAATGGCAGGGTCTTCTAAAATGTCCTTCCTTGAGTGGGAATGCCCACCAAGGCTATTCCTTGTGGATGAGCAAGAGATTTGCCCACCATCACTGGTATGGGTAATATCAATCTCTACTTAATAATTGTTTTTTCTAGCTTTAATATAATTACTTCAAAGATAGTGCACTATACTAGTTATAGTGTGGTGGTACATCCCCTCTCCACCCTTGGGCCACACTATGATCTGAGAAATGCTCATTAGGCCTCAGCCTTGACAGCAGCACCTGGGCTGAGCTCCTCTTGAGTTTATCAGAAACACTGTCTGCTCCCAGAAACTGGTGCTGTTTAATGAGCTCCTGCTTTTTAACAAACAGCCTTGGAAACTTATTTTTCTTGCCTAAATAACCACCCAAGTGGACTACCATTTATGTTATTGAACTTTCAAAGAAAGTTACCGCCCCAAATTGTGTCCAGAATGGAAAATTACTATGACTAAAGCCCACTCTCTTGAAGCCTTATAAACAGCAATCCAAAGTGAGACCCTTTGAGCCCTCCTGGACCACAGCAGGCTGTGACCAGCAACCTCCCACTGAGTGGGGCCTCTCAGAGCCAGCAAACTCTAAAGTTTGCTATACTTGGAGGGTCACTGAATGCCAATGACATCACAGGCTGATACCCCCACTCCTCAAGGCTCAACCCTTCACCCACTGAGAAGATGCAAAGGCATCCAACGTGAGTATGTCACTGATTTTGAGGGGAATTGTTCACAGGTACATATTCACTTTGTACATATTCTTTAGGTCTGTGTGCACGCAAGTGTGAATATGCTATAGTAAATGGACTAGGAATGTTGCTCTCATACATTCTCAAGTACTTTAGATTCGTAGGTAAATTTGCTGGTGAGTTACTGTTCTATAGTAAATTCTACATTAATCTTTAGTTAAATTGTTTAACTTGTTAGAGTCTGAGACACAGAGTGTGTGCCCTTGTTTCTCATAATTAGTTCTAAGATCCAGAAAAACACTGAATTTCATATATGAAATTCATGAGCATGTTTTCATGGTGATACATGAAAACAAATGTTAAAGTTAGAAAAGCTAAAAGTGTGAGTGTGTAGATTAGAGAATTTCTTAAGTCACTGGGTGAAAAAGTTAGAGTTTAAATTAGTTTAGAAAGCAGAAGGCAAGATGGAGGATTTAGACTGTTTTCTTGTCCTTCTTCTTCATGTTCTTCTAGAGGTTTTTGGGTAATAGTGATTGGTTAGAAAATGCTGCAGTGTAGCACACAGGTGATGGGTCATTGGGTCATTAAGAAAAATGATATACGTGTCTATTGTTAATTGGATAAGAAGAAGTATAAAGATAAAAGAACTGCGTAGTTCGGAGCCATTTTGTGCTTTCAAACACAAAGTGAGCCACAAGGCCTTGTTGTACCATCAGAAAGAAATGTACCAGATTGCAGTGAATTAACCTTGTGCAGCTAGTCTGGAGAGACCTGCCAAGTTTTGTAATGACCTTCTAATAAACACGAGAAACAAGATTCTAATGAGCTCAGGAGTTTTCTTCAAACCTGGAGAACTGAGATAAGTGGGACTCCCCATGAGGGAGGATCCCAAAGGAGCTCAGCTCAGAGGAGACTGAGAAATCCAGGGGAGGAAAGAAAAATATAGAAGTGCAGCAGAATCAGAGAAAGAGAAAAAAAGAAACGAAAAAGAATTTTTAGAGAAAAGTTACATAACTTAAGCTATCAATTAAGTGCTGTTAAAACCTTTGGGCCTAAACTGTTGGTCAAGTCTGGGGCTCAGTTTAGCAAGGGGGTCTACTCTCAACTTTGTGACTCAACAGGAGGGTCTTCCTTATTCCTTTTTATCCTTACCCATTGGGTAGCACAGGTTCCAAGTAGTCAGGGTGAGCATTTTGCATGTGAATCACTCTCTTTTGTACACTTTTGTTATGAATATTGTTGCTGTCACTGTTAATTTTCTTATCGAATTGCTGTTTCCAGTAAATTGTTCTTATCTCAACCCTTGATCTTTACCTTTCCTGCCTCCAATTCTCCTCTCCAGTAACCCACAGGGGGAGGGGGGAAGCAAGCAGCAGCATGGTTTTAGTGGGAGCACTAAATTGGAGAATACCATTCCTAAAGCAGAAATCAGAAAGTTACTCAGGATTTCTCACAATGACAGGACTGAGAAAAGGCTGCAGGATACTGCTTTATGATGGCATGACTACTGTAGTATGATGAGTATATCAATGAGTATAGATTTTACTGCTATGCAGTAGCATGACATAAGCATGAGAAGAAAAGAGTGGAGGAAAACAAACGTGTCTGTAGCTGTTGTCTAAAGCATTTCACCACCTTTATTACTGCTTGAAAGGGAAAAAGCTTACAAGAGTCAGATGTTCCTCAGGAGTGGTGCTGATTACTCAGTGTCTGTAATGTTCCAAACCAATACCACCAAACCTGAGCTTATGGACCCCTGGAAGATTTCTGTCTCATCTTAGTTTTCTGTGGTAAATAGGAAGAATATTGATGGCCAGGAGTAGACCTACATTACTGGCAGAACATCACAGGAGAGAGAAAACATATTATTGGTATGTTTTACCAATAAAAGAAGATTGCTGGGAGTGGCCAGAGTACCAACATGAACATATAAACTAACATATACACTTCCACTTGTCTTAGCAAAGCATACTGAATAAACAAGTGAACACTCTTAAAACCCACTGAGTTGTTAGTCAAAATTATTAATCTGTCAATTCAATCTATAATGACCTAAGAGCATCCCCAATCTACAGAAATCAATACTTTTTCACTACCAGCAAAAAAAAAAAAAGTTCATTTCAAGGATTACTATTCTTAAACAAATGTCATACAGAGGAAGAGAGAAATATACAAATAGGTATTGCAAATAAAGAAAAGACAGCATTGTTTTGTAAGAGAAAGAAATGTTCACCATCAAAACACTGGTTAGGCAAAGGCTGGTTACACATCCAGGGCCCCCCTCAAAAGCATGATGTGGAAGGGGAACTGAACAGGGCATGCTTTCCACTAGTAGAGCAAGTTTCAATCACAAAAGTCAAGCAATATGATTAGCATTATTTTAAAAAATAAAATTTTCTAATCTCACAATATCTATCTTTACTATTATTCCAGTGTCTCTGCCTAACAGATGGTTTACATTTTTGTATATACTGCTGATTATCCTTGTTTTAATAAAAATCTGCCAGCTACACCCAATAAACATCCAACAGACTTGCCCTCAATTTCTTCATAAACATTCAAACTTCAGATGCAACAAGTACCCTTATTCATACAGAAATTTCTGAAGGAGGAATATAAATTTCCCCAAAATCAACTTTCACTGGTATTTAAAAAAAAACAACAAAGGACAATTGCACCAAAATTGGAGAAGCCTAACTAACTTCCACCTAGGGCTTATCTTTCACACAACGAAAGTAATCTTCAGACTACTGAAAACCTGGTTAGCAAAACCCACCTAGCTCTGCTGATGTCAGAAGACAACATTCCTGATTTGTCCTGATTCTGGAAAAACAAGAGAATGAACGTCCTAGAAGAGTCAGAGGGCTCAACCTTATGTTTCAAACATCAATATCTACAAAATCACTATTGTAATCTTTTGATGCCTTTCTGCAAGAACACCATTTTAGATAGCTGAACTTCCACATGCAAAAAGAATAAAATCCTGATCCCTGTCTTAATCATAAGCCTCATGTTTGCAAGGACCTGCAAGATGCAGTAGTTACCAGAACTTACCATTGACTGTAATGGAACTTTGAGTAACACAGTTAGAAAATAACATGCAGTTAGTCTATATATCTAAGTGCCGCTCTCAGGACCATCAGAACTAGAGGATCTTACTAGACCATAACACAGACCAGAGCTAATGCCATGAAATAGAGAGGGGGAAGGGGGGGGAGGGGGAAAGAAAGGAAAAAAAAAAGCTGAACTGGTCCACATAGAAATATAATATATAGTAAATAGGAATTATCTTTGAGAGGCAGCCATCATGGGGAACATGTGAAGAAGGGGCAACCAACAGCAAGTTAATTTTTAAAGTATGTATCTTTGCTGAGTAATAATTGAAGAAACCTTGCCTGTCTGATATTCTAAGACCTGAAGGAAAAATTAAATACATGTTCCTGTCATCTTTGATAGAAGGACCTAATTTCTTGCTCTCTGTCATAAAAAAGGCTTTTCTTATGCAAACCCTCTCTGAAAGGAGGTTGTAGCCAGGTGAGGGTCAATCTCTTCTCCCAGGTGACCAGTGACACAAGAGGACACAGTCTTAAGGTACACCAGGGGAGGTTTAGGCTGGTCAGTAGGAAGAAGTTCCTCACAGAAAGAGTGTTTGGGCATTGGAATGGGCTGCCCAGGAAGGTGGTAGAGTTACCATCCCTGGAGGTGTTTAAGAGAAGACTGGATGTGGCACCTAGTGCCATGGTCTAGTTGACAAGGTGGTATTAGGTCATAGGTTGGACTCTATTATCTCAAAGGTCTTTTTCATCCTAGTTGATTCTGTGAAAAACTACTGAAGTAGAAGAGAGAATGTATTCCCATCACACAGCACACCATATGCTGTCCTGAACTGACTCAGTATCTCAGGTCAGGAAACATAGAGAAACCACAGTGGCTCATAGGTGGGTCCTGGTGCTTTCACAGCCATGCACACACTCTACTTCCTCTTGCTACAGGAGGAAAGGAACACCTCCATTTCCAAGTCCTCTGCTCTCTTATTTTGTAGCCTAAGGAGATAAACGAAAATACTAGCCTAGTTAATACACAGTATAATTGCTGTTTATTCCATCACTGCTACATTCAGTGGTAAAGAACCATCAGTATTGCAAATTTCTTCATACCTGTTTCTCAACAAAGAAAACCAGAAAAGTTACCTTTGGTAACCCTGGGTATTTTCCCTCCTAGGGTTTCCTTAGAAGCATTCAGTGAAAGGGCACTACAGTGTCTACAACTTCCAACAAAGAAGCAGCTAGCAGAACTACAGCCTGGTCACCCCCTGCAACAAAAAATCAGACTCAATTATGCACTGCATTAACTAGGAGGCTTGAAAAAAACATTAACTAGTCCTTCACAAAAGGAAAGGTTTTTCTAGCTGTGGGAAAAAAAACCAAACCACACCAGGTTTTTCAGAGATGAAAATAATTACCCTCTGCAACCAGAAAACATCCTTCCTGAAGTCACACACAAGTGAAGGATGGCTGAGCAGAGTTTGGAGAAAATATAGTGACAAGAGTTTTAGTTCATGTTGGGGACCTGGTTGTATATTCATTCAAAGTTCAATCCATAGTGCAAGTAGAACCCAAACAGTTCATTCCATTAAAATCAAGTTTTAGCTCATATCAAATACAGCACAACTGCAAGCTGTCACCACATAAAGAGTACTGAGAGATGAAAGCTGCAAGAGATTTTTATTTATTTGCCAACTATGGACTGCTCCTTCTCTTGTCAACACCATTGTTAGCACTCTGTCTAGCTTTAAACAAGGTGGGTTTTATTAATTTCTTTTGATACTAAACCTCATCTTGAACTGCTTCAGTCAGAAAACTTGATTTTACCCACAGGTATTCCTACTTGATTTTGTGCATTATTTTTCTCATGATCACAACTTCTCAACTTGGTGTCACATGTAAATTCACTTATTCTTGTTACGTTGCCCTAGAATTTTCCGTGAGGTCAGGTCTATCCAATCTACACCAAAATGATACAAAACTATCCAAAAGAGATGAAGGATTAACAATCTTTACAACTTCAAACATACTACACACTAGAAATGAGCAGATAAATCAAGTGCCTTCCACGCAATTTTATCAAAAAGTCAACCAGGCTGTTCTTGTGTGTTCAATATAAAAAAGATTAAGAAACTAACTAGGACGTAGGAGATAAAATTTGTTTTGCTTTTTTAAAGATACCAAAGAGACAAATTACATATTATGTTGTCGCCCTGAAAACTCAGCTTCTGAGCTTGCTAACATAGTTTTCTAAAGACTTTCCCAGGACAGTAACTGTAAACATAGATATGTGTACATTCTTTCTGTTACACGTCTTGTGATGGGCATCTCTCATGGCCAGTGCAGTGAGAAAGTGTTATCCTGACCATCCAATCCCTGGCCATGGTCAGAAGCTTATAAATCCTGTGGAGAAAAATAAACTCGCTCTTTCTTTCACCACACCTCGACCTGTGTCCATGTGATCTGTTCATCTTCAGCGGCAACATTATGTCAAATTGCCAAAATTCTTATCACACGTAATTCAATATTTATTTTCTTAACAACAGAAGTGGGGGTGAACCATCCCTAGACTTCTAGACCCACAGTCACTGCTCCAGCTTCCCATGCTTTCTCTGCATGTCTGAGATTATATGTTGTTTGGCTGCTATGTGTTTTTTGTCTCTGAAAGGAGGTTCTCACTCTCCTCTACCATTTCTTTCCAAACCAGACTAGCTTATAATAAAACTTAAGAATGTGCAAAGAATTTTTTTTTAAGTTTGAAAAATCGGAATTAGCAAATAATTTTCCTTAAAACCTTCCTTCCTATTGATAGAGCATTAAGAAAAATTTTTCACAGGAATTTATTTTTTTTTTAAGCTTACATCTCCTTTTAAGTATATTTTTGTATTTTACAGGATCATTCATTACAGTGCTGCACTAAACAGCACTTGACCCCACAGATATATGCTGACTACATGCTATGCGATGCAACATTAAAATGCCTAAGTAGAAAGCCTGCTTTCTAAAACATGCCAAGAAGGAGTCACCTATTTCACCATCAATCTATAAGACCAAGCACTCTGCTGCAAGATCAAGTTATTCATTTTGAAAGAAAAGGGACTTGTATGCTTCATATCTCAGCTTATTCATATTAATTGCAGCACCTCATCCTTCAAATTGAGACTGCATCTGGAATACATGCTTTGCTAACTGTGGTGTTCAATTCTAGCAACAGTATTAAAATATTACAAGTATCAGCTTTAGAGATCATATTGCACCTCAGCCTAAATTATCCTACATGCTGTATGTACATTAAACCATCATTTACAATCCACACAATTCCAAGATAGAACATATAGATGACTTGGGCAATTTTATCACTCAGACAATTAAATGCTTGACCTGTTTCTTTCCTTATAAAACTGCCAAATTATGGCCTTCATTTCAGCTAGAGCAAAGACGGCCAATTACTCATTATTTGCAATAACAGAAGTTATTTGGATTTGAAATATGCATCTTATTGCATTTTCACAGCACTTTAAACACACATCCCAAACCCACCCACCTCTCTGCCTATCAAGAGTCAAGAATTACTGTTACCACCACCCCTACACTAGATTCAATCATTAATCCACCTCCTCAAAGGCATGTAAGAGCATATGGCCTTCAGTTTGTCTGAAAGACTACAGACTTGACTATATCAAGTAGCTTAACCTAGAGAAGAAGAAAGCTTTGAGGAGGGCGTCTCAAAGCATATCAATACCTGAAGGTGCAAAAACAGAGCCAGGCTCTTTCAGCAGTACCCAGTGACAGGACCAGAGGCAATGAGCACAAGTGTTTTATGATAAAAAAATCACAATTCAGTTAACATTTGAAACCAAATAGAGGAAACAAAAGGGTTTTCAGAAGCCATATGCTTCATTGTATATTATTATATCCATCATCCTCAAAACATTTCACAAAATAAATACAGTTGAAGATAAAAAATTATTTTCTTTGCTCAAATACAGTTACAAATAATAATTCATTTTCTTTGCTCAAAAGCAATCTCAATATGGTCTCTAAAACATCATCCTACTTCCAGGAACAGTATTTTAGTCATAAGAAATACAACTGAAATGCTCTAGATGAAGCCTAGACCACACAGAATAAAATTGCAGTAAAACTTCCTCTCTCTACAGCTAACCATTTAAAATGTTTAGGAATATGATCATGGCTACTGAATTTAAATTTTACACCTTCAACCATAGGTACTCCCCCTCCATTAAACCAGGTTAAAAAAAAGTACAACCTAATAATTTAAATCTGGAGGTTAAGAAAGTGTTTGTGTTTTCTCCATTTAACTTTGGATTCAAATAGTGAATGATCCTGTAACACAAATTCCACTGAATCTGTATCTTTTGCAGATCTGTAATAACCAGTGGTTCCTGTACAATAAATCAAAAAAAAAAAACCCGACCCCAACCATAAAGTTTACAATATAAATATTACTTTGAGTAAACCTTAAGTCTTGAGAAAGATCAAAGATCTCTCAATATGGAAAACATTTCATCATTTTTAATGCAAAATGCTATACACATCCAGGTTAAGAACTCCTCCAAGCTCATCTATTAAAGACTGTTTTAAGAAGCTGGGGGGAGGGGGGGAGCTTGGCAAATTTACCTTCAAAAGAAGCCACAGTGTCTTGCAGCTTTCACAAAGACAGCTGAACAAAAAAAACAAAAATTCAAGAGAACTGAGAGTAGAAACAACTTCAAGGGAGCTGAGCAAAGTTGTTCACATAAGCTATCTTACAAGCTTTAGTCTCGAGGGAACATAAATAAAACAATATGCTCAGCAAAATAATTATGCTATAGTAAAGACAAGCTGAGCAAGCCATGAGATCTTAGACATCAGACTGTATCACCTCTAATCTGTCTTTAGTCACTGTTTACTCTTTGTAGCATTGCAAAGTAGTGGAAAGAAAAGGGCTGAGGGTACCACACCTCAAACAGCCTGCAGGAGCCCCAGGCAGATGGGTAGTTCCAACAAATTCCCAGTTTGGATGGCCAAAATTAAAGAATATGGACTTTCATGTCAGAGCAAAACAGAGAAACCCTCTGTATTATTTTTGTAAAATATGAACCTGAGGTAACTGTAAAGGAGCTATTTCACAGCCTTTCATCCTGGCACTCACTTTAATGAGCATAACCTGATTAGGAAAGTTATATGAAAAACAGTACAAGTCAAAACCAGGTCTCTGAGAAGCAAAGAGGACAAAAGGGGCTACAAACAAGCAGATTGTATTAGAAAAAAACCAAGAAGTATAAATTCAACAAAAAGCTCAGGCAGAATAACAACACATATTTCCTCTAGCACCTTCCATTCAATAATTTTGAAGTATACAAATACAACACTAAGTTTCTTTAATCTGTCACCTTACAAAGATGACAAGTCAGTTGGTTTCTCTTTTACCAAGGTCCTATGAGGCTTTTGTAAACCCAGGCACAGAAAACAGGTCTTCAGAGTCCTGCTCATGTGCTTTAACCAAATAAAAGACAGAGATAAATTTTAAAAATTATTAAAATATATTAGTCTGTATTCCTAGTCTTTCATGAAGTACCTATTCAAGTACTGGTATTAAATTTCATTGAAATTGCAAGTAAATATTACTATTATTAATAATATTATCAATGGTAATTATTAACATAATATTAACAGTCCATGACACGAATTTCTCAAGCACTATTAATCAGCATACTATTCTGCTACAATCAGTAAGTATCACTAGGGGGACACCAACAAATGTAAAACATACCAAGAAATGGCATTCTATGAGGAAAGGATCACATAGAAATCCATAAAAGAAATGTAAAACACCAAAAATCTGCTCCTAAGTTCTATAAAGGTAGCTTAAAAATTGAAAAAGCTAAAAAAAAAAAAAAACAAACAAAAAAGCAATTAAAAAATTAAAAACCACACACACACTCCTGATAACAGACAAGATTTTTTGGTTGAGTTTTCCCTCAGCTTCCTTAGATTTTAGTGGTGAGTCTAACTCCAAAGTCCTGAATTGTCAAATCCTTTTGCAATTCATGGCACCAGTTTTTTTGAGGACTGGCCAAAACAATGCAAGTGACACAGTCTAAATTCCTGAATTTCCATGCCTTTGTTTTTATTACTATAAACACTTTTTTTTAAAAATCAACATACTGATAAAACAGCAATTAGAACAGAGCTTGCCCCATTCCCACTCTTCCCTACCTCCTTTAAATTGCTGAGGTTATAAACACAGCTGCTTCATTTTCCACAAAATTGATTTACACTAGTTAATCCAGTTTCTCAGTGTAACCTTCCAGGAGTCCCAAACATCATTAATGCTACAAAATTATTTAGCCTTGCTCGCTTTCAAGTTACCTGGTGTAAGGTTAAAAATATATTCTTCAAACAACTTAAATCAAACTACCACAGAAAGATCAGGCTCAGGTATCAATATTGAGGGAATTACTAAAAGGCCTTAGCAAATATTAACAAAGCAAAGCCTCGGAAAACTGAATTGCTACTATTGTTGTGAAGGGCTCTGTTTCAATGGCAAGTGCTACTTCCCCTCCCGTCCCTTACATCCAACTGCAATTTCTCTTCTTCAAAACAGCTGCTCTCACACCAGAATAGCCCCTCCATTTCACCAGGCACCACCACTACCCCAAAGGCTATCACACCTTGATCTGCTGCTGTAGTATAAGCATTCAGTATTCACTCAAATTGAGATTACTAAGGACCGATTACTGCTTGGTAGCTAGAGACAACGCAGGCTGGCCCTCATGAGCTTCCCTTACATAGCTCCACACCAAACCCGAAGTTTCTGTTCCACGAGACCACATGTTCCTTTGAAGGTAAACAAGGGGGCTCTGCATGTCCATGCACCAAGCTCAAAGGTGCACCAGGTCCATTTCTACATCCCATTTCTTTCAGAAGGGTTTCTACCAGCTCACTTTTCTGCTATAATTTTCTTCAGCAACAACAGAAGACACAGAAGAGCTTTTTTTGTTTTGTTTTTAAATGAAAAATAGCCAGTCCAATAATAAAGCCTTGCACTGACTTGCAATTCTCAACAAGCACACATAGTCGGGGTGAGAAAAGACTAAGTAGAAATGGTTAACAGAAATAACAGTTCATTCCTTGTCATGTCCTCAAGTAACCTAGCGTTGCTGCCAATATGTTACCGACAGTGAATTCTGTAGCTGTGACCGCGACACAGCTGCCCTACCGCACCAATGAGGGAGCACCGGGGAAGGCGATAAAGAAAACATGAAAGTAACACCCTACACAAGGCACAAATCAGTAGTTATTCACCCACTTGTTCCCTTCCCATGCTGCCAGCCCTCCTTTGGCCCAACTCGAGGTTAGAAAGAGACCCAAAGACGCTTCCCTCCACCAGATGCATTTCTCCGAAAGGTCCACTGCACCCCCTGCCCTTTCTTCACACCTACAAGCCCAAGGAACCAGGAGAAGCACAAATCCTTCAGAAGAGACCCCCCGCCCCCAGCTGTAATGAGACGAGAAATGAGGAGAAGGGGGTGCAAGACCTACTCTCTAGAATAGAAAAGGGCAGAAAATTAATCCACCTCTCCCGACACCCACCAGGTGAGCTTCCCCTCCCCACACGAACCCGGACTGAGGCAGGAGCTACCCGCAACCGCGACCTACTCAGCGGCCCCTAACCACGCCCCTGAGGAAATGGGGGGAAGGGGGAAAGGTGGCAATCTAGTGCAGGACTAAGCTTCCCTTGGGCGGCCGCCAGCATAAGTAGGGCAGATCCACCCCCCCTGACGCCACCACCCTCATTCTCGCCCGCAGCTGGGAAGGGGCAGCAGGCCCGCCGAGGAGGGGCGGTCCCAGGAGACACCCGCCACCGGACAAGAGCTCACACCAGAATGAGAAACCAGCCCTAGGCGGCGGGTTCGTCCCAGGGCTTCAGACCGCTGAGGGTCCAACAGCTGCCCCCGAACCGTTAAGATGGGAAAGGGCACCAGGCCTCCCTTAGGCGCACGAGTCCACCGCAGCCACCGCACAAACGGGGCAGCTAGCGAAGAAGGGGGGCAGGCGCGCGCACGCGCGCGCATTCCCGTCCATACGTTTCCCCCCCCCCCCGTCCTCCCCCCAGGAGGCAGCCCTGGCCCCGCTACGCGATACCTGCCCAATCTGCTCACAAAGCAGCAGTGGCGCCCACCACAGTCACGTGACCACCTGCTTGGCTTCCTCTTCTTCCCCCACCACACGACGTCACGCGATATCTCATAACACAATCCTCTTCCGCGCACTTCACTCCTCGCCACCCCTTCCGCCTACCCTGGCAATCATATGACCGGGGCTTTGTCCCTCCTCCCAAACGCCCGCGCAGCGGAGGGGTTGGTTAAACCTCTTCAAAGCTACGCTGAGGGGAGGTGGTGTAGGGCGTTTCCGTGAGGGGTCTTCTCTGTACTGGCTTATCGCCGTTGCCGGCTGCTCCGCGGACTGCTCTGAGGGAAGGCCGCAGCTGTTCTTGGGGTCGCTCGGTGGAGGGTTGGTGTGATGATGGAACCCGACCAGAAAGGCCATCTGCGGGGACAGGCAGACCCACCTTAGCTCTCTGTCAGGCTGCGGGGAAACAAAAGACTTAACACCCTAGGAAACAGCCTGGGCCCTGGTGGGATGAGTTTAGGAACAGGGTGAACGTTTAGAATCATGGTTCAGTACCTCTCACTGGTCAAAGGAGCAGTTGGAACTAGGAGCTCTGGGTTTTTTAGGCTTTGCTTCTTTTAAAAAGTGGCCTTTACTTTCTGCCCTCCAGAATTTTGGCAGGAGTGGTTTATGTTACAGATTAAGGCTCATTCAGATTGCCAGATTATGTTTGTCAGGAAAATTAATCCATGATGTCAGAGATTTATATTGTGAAAACCGAGGTTCACATATTTTTTATATAGAATTTTAAAGTTTAATAGAAAGACAATTAGGAGATAAAAATTAAGTAAAATATACAGATACGGCCGGGTGTCTCTGCATTCAGACAAGAGAGCACACTTTACTAACAAAGGATTGTCTCTTAAAAAAAGAATCTTACTACATATTCATAAATTCTCATACATATTCAGATATTCTTAAGTTTTTGATGTTCCTTTGTTTAGTTTTTAACTTGCCCCCTTCCCAATAGATCAATCTTCTTGGCACTACTGGGTTTTACATTCTCTGATAACAGGTGAAATAAATTCTTCCCTTGGAGAGCTTGGAGGACTGCTGTCTTCATCTGTACAAGATAATCTAAGAATGCAGTGGGGGGTCTCTGACTATCTTTTCAGTCTCTGGGTTATATAAACAAAAGTAGTTTGTGCTTTAATATCATGTTATAGCCTAACATATATATGTATTATACCACTATTTCTAAGTTTCATTAATAATATAAATAAAAGAAACTATATTAATACAACAGTTTTCTAACTTTATACATATAACGTTCATTTTAATATATGTGAAAAGCCAATAATATAATATGCACATATAACAATATCTTCCCTGTTATAAACGATTAGCCAATTTGATTAATAAAAAAGAAGAAATTTATTCTATAATCAAATTACACTCATAAAAAGGAAACCATAAGCAAAAATCAGTTCAGCGCTGTGTCAGGCGAACAGCACCGGGTGATACAGGGAGGCTTTCTGCAGCACTTCTCCACCATGCTTCACAAACTGCAACTGTCCCAAGGTGCTTTTTATATGTTTTCAGGCTTTTCGAGGGTCCTTTGGAATACACTTCTTGCAGACAAATATTCATGCTGTTTCTGGGAGTATATGTTGTAATTTTGTCAGGTTTCTTGGAAATATGCCCCTTGCAGACAAATATTTATGTTGGCCTTGCTGCATATCACTATAATCTCGTCAGGGAAGGTTTCCTGGAAATATGCTAGGATTCTTGTCAGACAAGATTATAACTTTAGCATGAATTTATTCATGCTATGTATCACAGTCCCTCTTTCTTTTTATGAATCATTCGGCTTGAGTAATGTTTCTTGTTTTTTAGCTTTCATTATTCGTTCATTTTTTTTCTTAAATTAATTTTGCTTCTTCAAAGGGATCTTCTATGTTGTTTTGTTTCTTTAACACCATAATTTTTTGTGTTCTAGATGTAGTCAATTTTGGATATATAGGCATTGTTATCACTTGCATGCTTTGAACTACACTGGTGATTAGTTGAATAAAACGGGATTAAACAAGGAAGAAATATCAAACCAGCTGTAGCGCACAAAAGGAAGAAGCCTACCTTTTTCCACTATTTTATTTCTAATAGGTTATCCCACCAACTACTTTTTAGCACTGAGTCCCATTTTTGAACTGGTACATGTGCTTTTTTTCTGATATTGTTGACTATATCCGGAACAGCATCTCCATTGTCATTTATTTTAAACAGCAATCTGATGTATTAAATTTCTCATGAACACCTCTTTCTTCAGCTAACAAATAGTCTAAAGCCAACCTATTCTGATATATTGCAGCTCTGGTTTGACGTTACTGACTGGATATTAATTCTATTACCCGAGCAGTCTTCTTTGTTATTACTTTCACAACTGTCTGGACTCTTATGATGCTATTTAGCATATAAATTTGGGTTCGATATCCTCAACTTCCATCTTGTGCCCAGGTGGCTGGCCCATAGATTTCCAATATGCACTCAGGGGGCTATTTTTCATCTCTATATTTTTGAAATCTTCCAGTCTCTTCCCTTTTGTTTCTTTTTAGGTCTTCATATACTGGTACTTCTAGTTTATCTCCATTTGGTCCTGGCAAAAGAAAAAATTCTGTCTGTATAATTTTCAGAGTACAATTCTTTTTTCATTGGCTGGGGGGGAGTTTTGGGTATGTTTTTTTTCCACATATCTAAAATAAGCCTTCTGGTGCTTTCTAATTCTTGAAGGACCCCCGAGCTGTTCACCAGTCTTCACAGAAGTAATGGTGAATGCTGTTTATTTCTATCTTTAGCACACCTTTTATAGGGTTTTACAGGGTTTGCGGGCAGAGTGAGCTACTATTGGCTAGTACACACAGGTTTACATTCTTATCCTGGTACACAGGAACATTGTTTTACTTTCTACAGGCAAGTTTCAAGGATTTTAGCCTTTAATATTGTGACTTAACCCAGAGGCTGGTTTGTGCAGACAGGCTTTTACCAATATATCATGTCCCCCATCTGCTAGAAAACTCTCTATAATTCCCCCGTTTCCTTTTTGCACAAACCAGGCCTTGGATGCAGCTTGTACTACGCTTCTACGAACACAAGATAGCATGCAACTCACTAGCATTATTACCATTATCCCAATGAATAGCATTCGTCCCCCCTCTAGCACAAGAGACTTCAACCACCCAGTAATGCCCCAGCTGGCGAACCAACTCTCAATGGGGTTACTATCTTCTTTCAGGGCATGTAACCCATCCTGTAGCTGGCGCAGCTGCTTATGGATGGAAACTGAATGGTCAGTGAGATTTAAACAGCACATGCCTTCAAACTCTTCACAACCATGTCCTTGCGCTAGGAGCAAAAAGTCAATAGCAGCTCGGTTTTGTAATACTGCATGACGTACGCTACTCACATCGGCTGAAAGCTCACTTAACATTGTGGATGTTAAATTTAATTCTTTCCTAGTCCAGCAAGCGAGCCTTTTTAGGGTGGCTAGACTCTTGGCGGCAGCTGCTCCTGGAATAAAGAAGGAGGTTGCCCAGATTATACCGCGATTCCAAAAGTCTGGGTTTCTAACGTCATCACATTGTAACTCATTTAGGCTTCGCTTGGACCATCTATTGGTTTTCATTTTGTCAGCCACACTCAGCAAATGATGTAAGCTTGGTTGGAACAAGGTAAGTTTCCCAAGATAACATGGCCCTCCATGTGGACTAGCAGGAAATCCATTCCATGCCCTATCCCCACAGACTAGGAAGATGGAACTAGGTAAGCGCTTTGGTAATTGTCCTGTGAGATTGCATCGCGAGTAAAAGGCTTTACTCTCAGTGGCAGTAACGAGATCAACTATGGGGTTAACTGTAGCCCAGCGCTGTGTTGCTTTGTCAAGATGATTTTTTGGTGGGGGCTCAAATATTATCCATCCACCTGAGGTGTTGGTAGAACCTAGCAGATCTAGCTCTTCTGGAGGTCTCATGGTAACATTTAGAACCTCAATAATTTTCGCTTGCCAGCAGGCTTCAAGTTGCCTAGATGTGAGGCCAATGGTGCGGTTGCACTCCTGCAGCATTATCGATCGATTTATTCGAGTCTCGTTACTAACTAAACCTTTAAAGGCTGGAGGATCCCATTCAGGGACTCCCACGAGACAGGTGCGAAAAGGGTCTCCAGGGGTAGCTAGGCTCAAACACATTGATTTCTGACCAGTCAGGTGTGCTAAGGTTACCCATATGTTTTGTCGCTTTTGGATATCAGTCAGCAGACAGCTAGTTGGGGTTACACACAGCACAATTACCATAAGCAGTTTGTCCCATGCAAGTGGCGTCATGTTTGCAAATTCATGGCTAAAACTTTGATCGTTAAGAGAACTTTCAAAGATGCTTACGCTAGCTCTTGAAGGGGGAATGCTTATACCTTCTGCTAATATAATAATTGCTACACACACTAAACCTCTTATCTTAACTCTTATCTATCTACTTTGACACACGTGCTTTGGTATATATATAATCTAAGCATGAAAGCAATTTGCAAAAGGGTAAACACACAACTAAAATTTGTTTAGTGCACAATTAGATAGAGTCTGCACTCTTCTCAGATCTTCACAGGAATTTCTCGCGAACAGACTATAGTTTGACACAGTTCAGTCCTGAAACATTTGTTGTTCTCGTGGTGTCAGCTGACAGCCAATCAGAGATTGACTGAGGGCATCAACGTTCTGATTATTCCTCAGATCCTTCGTGGCTGGTTTGGTCCATCGGCTAGGCACCCACAGCGGTCCAGTATCTGTGGAGACACAACTGTAACCACGCTCGTTAAATAGCAATGGACTTGGTCCCTCCCAGATACCTGTTTTTGGGTTTTTGTAATATAACTTAACTTCTGGGGTAGCTTGCATCTTTACTTGACTATTGTGAATGACCACTGGGGGTTGCTCTAAATCTCCAACTAAAGTGAGGAAATTTAGAGTGAATAACACTTGCTGCAGTCGAATGGTAGGGTCTAACTGTTCTGGTGTTTTTTGCTTATTCAAGTACTCTTTTAGGGTTCTATGGGCTCTCTCTACAATGGCTTGTCCAGATGACACATGGGGAATTCCGGTTACATGTTTGACTCCCCATTTTTGTAAGAAGCGAGAAACTCGTGTTCCTACATATGCAGGCTCATTATCTGTTTTTATTTCTTTCGGAACCCCCATTACGGCAAAGCATGCTACTAAATGTCGAATTACATGTATGCTTTTTTCCCCTACTTGTGCAGTGGCCCAAACCATTTTTGAAAAGGTATCTACTGTAACATGTACATATTTGAGGCGACCAAATTCAGGCACATGTGTTACATCCATTTGCCAAATCTCATAGGCTTGAAGACCCCTAGGGTTAACGCCTAAACCTAGAGTGGTTCCATATTGACTGCATTGTGGACAGGATTTTACAATGCCTTGTGCATCTGTTAAGCTGATGTTAAATTGTCTCTGTAAGGCTTTTGCGGCTTGATGAAAGAGAGCATGACTCTCTCTTGCAGCTGCGAAAGAGTCTCTTGGTGCTGCTACAACAGGACTGACAAGCGTGTCAGCTCTTGCATTGCCTTCTCCGAGACCTAATTCTGTTTGATGACTGCGGATGTGAATGATGCAACAGGGCTCATTTCTGTCCTCTATAGCCCTTTTGATTTGAAAAAATAGTTGACACAATCGCTTATTATCTGGTGGTTTGATGAGAGCGTCTTCAATGCGTTGTACCACTCCTACCACGTACAATGAATCTGATACAATGTTTAGCTTACTGTCTCGCCAATGAGACAGTGCCCATGCAATGGCTGTAAGTTCTAATGTTTGCAGTGAGTCGTGTGCATCTCCATCTATAACTTTACTTCTCCAGCTCGAGTCTTCTTGCCAGGTACAGGCTGCCTTTTTCCGCCGACTTCCTGCATCCGTATACACTGTAAGGCCTTTCACTGGCTGCTTCACAACTTTGGGCTGTTGCAACCACCACTGTTTTAAGATAATCTGCAGGCGTGGGTCGCTAGGTTGCTTGTTGTGTACAGTTCCTGGGTAGTTGAGCAGCGCTAATTGAATTGGTTCTGAGTGTCTCAGCATCCACTCAAGATTCTCTATTGTTATTGGTAGACTGATATGTTCCGGTTCAGCACCACTAATCTCCATTATTCGTGTTCTCGCCTTTTTGATGAGATAAGCAATTGCTTCTGTCCTTTGCCAAATACTCATTGGTGGCGTATATGGTGTAAAAATCCACTCAAGAATTGCTAAAGACTCTGCACTTTTCCTCGCTAATTGCACTAACATTGGCTTCTTGGCAGGCTGCTTGGCACCTCGACGGTTCTTAGGTGGGCCTTCTCCCCCTTTCTCTTTTTGCCAAGCAGGCCACTGAAATATGATGGCACATGGTGCAACAGAGTGGTTACAAATCAAGAGTCCCAAAGGCACATCTGGCAATCTTCTGTCTGCTAGTGTTGAAAGCAGTTTCTTCCCTAGATAAATGAGACATCTCTTTTGATCTGCCGAAAGGATAATCGGGGCTTGGGGGTCTGTACCTTTCAAAAGGCTCATTAAGGGTGCTATCTCATCATTTCGGATACTGGCAATGGATCGTACCCATTGCAGATCTCCAATAAGTTTCTGTGCATCATTGAGAGTGTTGATCTCAGTAGTTAATTCCAATTTTTGCGAGTGGACTGATGAAGATGTCAAAATCCACCCTAGGTACTTCCATGGGGCTTGTTTTTGAATTTTTTCTGGGGCAACCACCAAGCCTTTTGCTGCTAGCTGGGCGGCGATAAACGTGAGATCTTCATCTTGAAATGGATCACATTGACAAAACAAGATGTCATCCATGTAGTGATAAATAATTGTCTGGGAGAGCTTGGCTCGCACAGGTGTCAGTGCCCAGTGCACAAACAGTTGGCACATAGTTGGAGAATTTTTTATCCCCTGTGGAAGGACCACCCACTCAAATCTCTGAGATGGACTTTCTTTGTTGATTGACGGCAAGGTGAAGGCGAATCTCGCTGTGTCTTCTTTTTGCAGGGGTATCGTGAAGAAACAGTCTTTCAAATCTATGACTAGAAGATGCCATTCTTGTGGCAGCATTGTGGGAGAGGGCATCCCTGGCTGTAACGCGCCCATTGCCCACATTTGGTCATTTACCTTGCGCAGGTCATGCAGCAATCGCCACTTTCCAGACTTCTTTGGGATGACAAAAATTGGAGTATTCCATGGGCTGAGCGATGGTTGGATATGCTTTGCTTGTAGCTGTTCCTTGACAAGCTCATGCGCAATTGCTAGCCGCTCTTGGGATAGAGGCCACTGCTCAACCCACACAGGCTCGTTAGATTTCCACTGAATCCTTGGGGTTGGTGGCCTGTCAGCAGTGGCGACTACTGAAAAGGCGATTGATTGGGGAGAGTTAGCGTTGCTCCGAGCTGGCTGAGAACATCTCGACCAACGAGCCCTCCAAGGCTTCCAGGCAAAGGCATGACGTATGGACATAAGATGGTGGTCTGTCCTTCAGGAAATTGAAACTGGACCGGGTGTACACTTCTCAGCGGCGTGGAGTATCCTCCTACACCTTGTACCAAGCTTAAGGCTCTGTGGAGAGGCCATTCTCTTGGCCACCAGACTCGGCTGATGATGGTGACATTAGCTCCCGTGTCTAGCATCATCTTGACTCTTTGTTGCTTTGATCTGTGGCACAGGGTGATTTCAATTACTGGTCGATGACTCATTTGTTGAACGAGATTCACCACTGTGTCTCCTGTTGACCCAAACCCTTTGGCTCTGTGTTCAGGAGCGCTTCGAAAAATGTCTTTCTCAGTTGCCACCTTTTGAAGCAACACCAGTTGAGCAATTCTTGTTCCCTTTTTGATTGTAAGTGGAGGAGCTAGAGTGCAGGCACACACTTGGATTTCATCCGTGTAATCAGCATCGATGAATCCTGGGAGAACAATAAGTCCTGCCATTCCAGCAGATGATCTCCCAATCAACAAAGCACCAAGCGCACTGGTAGCAGAATAAACGGGGCCTGTTACTCCAGTTGGGATTTTGCGGACACTGGTGTCGATGAGTGTGACATCTACTGATGCTGCCAGATCGAGTCCCAGGCTTCCTCGGGTTGCTGGTGGGTTGAGCTGCTGAATAGAGTTGGGCCAGCAACTTGTGTCTTCGCGCGGCGGCTCCTCGCGCTCCTGACCATGTTTTTTGCAAGGCGGCATAGAGAAGTAGCATGCTTGCTTGTCTGGCAGTGATCACACCACACAGTAGCTGGGCAGGATTTTCGATAGTGCCCTCTGCCGCCACATCGAAAACAGATACCTGGAGGTGTGGGGGAGGGTTTGCATCCACTTCCCAGCTTGCTGACAGCAGCAGCAATCAGACTTGTGGTTGGCTTGATGGCTTCTGGAACAGCAGTGGCTACTAGCTGTCCTTGTTGCATTTGGTTTACTCGCAGGGCAATATCTAGCATGTCTCCCACGTCTGCTTGCTTTGGGAGTGTGGCAAGAATAGGCTTTATCTTCGAGTTGGCATTCTCAAAAGCTAGCAGTTTAAACATGTTCTGCTTTGCCTCTTCAGTCATGTCATTCTGAGCTTTAAGGGCTGCTGACAGACGATCGATGAAATGAGGATACGGTTCCGTGAGGCCTTGCCGTATTGTTGTGAAGGAAGGATGAGGTTTGGAGTCAGGCACAGCATTAAAGGCTTGACGAGCGAGCTGTGCAGACAAATGATGCATTGCGAGAGGGTAGTTTAATTGTGCTGTAAACTCCTGAACCAGTGAGCATGTCAGGATTAAGTCCATACAATACATCATTTTGATCTCGTGGTCGATTAGCTTCTAGGACTGCTAACCTCTTCCATTCCTTCTCCCACACCATAAGCTGTGATGGAGTTAAAAGCAGACGCGCAAGATTCTGGCTGTCTATGTGTCTTGGTTCTATAAGACAGGTGTCTGCTAGGGAGAGCAGGAGCCTCCCTTGGGATGAAAGAATGTAGACCCCCTCCCTCCGAATTATTATAATTTTGAAATCAAGGGGCTTTCAGGCAGAGATCTGGGGATAGGAATAACAGTTCTTTACTAGTATAACCAGGTAAACAAACAAACAATAACTACAGCAATAACAAGAAAACAGAACCAGGGACCCCGGGACAGCTTTCTCGGCTGAGACGGGATGGAGGAGAGGCTTTGTTTTCACAAACCCCTCGGGCAGTCAGTCCCGGTGCTCCTGCAGGGCTCCGAGGAAACAGTCAGCTGGAACAGCAGGGGTGAGCTGAGATCCTGGGCTGGTGGATGAGGTGTATCAGCAGCTCCACGGCGATGCCTGGCAGGACAGCGGGTGCGAGGCCACCAACCAAGAGGGGAGAAGGAGAAGAAGCAGCTTCGCGACCCAGCGCACGAACGTCCTTCTTCCCCAAAGCCGAGGAAAAAGCCAGCTAAAAACTGTCCCCACCCTCCTTTTTCTGCCCCCTTCCCCCGCCACCCTGGGCCCGGCTACTCTTTGTCCTTTGTGAGCACCCTTAAGTACCGGTAGTTAGGTTTCCCAGCACATAATGGGTAAAAATTCCCACCTAACCCTCAACACTATGGGACTGTTAACATCAGAAGTGAACAGCCAGTCCAATGCAGTGTTTGCAGCTTCGGATTTGATGCCATTCTCAGTGACTCTTTTTAGCTTGCTGCAAGATCTTCCAGTCATGCTGTTCATAACCTGGATTCTGCTGATCATACAAAATGGGACAAGCAATTGCCCCTGCTGCTTGCCACTCTCCTTCAAGGATTGCATCTCGAATGATGCCGGACCACCTCTGCTGTGCTCTGTGCTTTCTGTTCTCTTCCTCCATGGTGATAGAGCTAGAACAAGGCTGTGGTGTTGGCAGTGTTTCCAAAGGTGGAGCAGATGATTCAGGACGCAGCATATCCTGTAGCTGTTGGACTGACTCTGCTCGTTGTCTCAGTGTTTGCTGCAGAGCTGCTTTCTCTTGCTGAGGCTGTGCTTTATTCGCACATAGGGTTTGTTCAATTCGAGCTTGGAGCTGCTGCATGAGCTGCTCTATTTGATGTTGCCACCCCAGTAGCTCCTTCTTTGCCATTGTGCTGTCATCAATTGGCTCTGCTCCCGCTGCAAGCCGTCCGTCATCGGAATGCATAGAGATGTCGTCATCGGAGGGGAGAGGGATGTCCTGCGGTCTTCCCCAGTGAATGGTAGATGGCATCGAAGGGTAGATCTTCGGTTTGCACTTTGCGGCTCTCATGTGTGCTGACGTATCAGGCTCCGCCTGGCTGGAGCTGGCACCCGCTCCTTCCGGGGGAGCCGTCATTTCTACATCCGCATTTGGGAGGGTAACTTCCGGCTTAGGCTCTGCCAGCGCGGCCGGAGCGGCAGCGTGCTCCGCCGGCGCAGCCGGAACTGCAGAGTGCTCCGCCGGCGCGGCCGGAACCGCATCGGCGCACCCCTGGGATTTTAAAAGTTCCAACACAGTGCTACACTGCCTCCCGGTAAGCCCCTTCGCTGGCCGGACATGCCCCACCCCGAAAAATGCACTCAAACGAGTCATGGGCTCGGCAGGGGGTGATTGCAGTGCGTCTGTCTCAGACGGCGCCATGGTGTCTATGGCAGCTGCTGCTACTGAGGACTCTGCTTTCATATCCCGTAAGGCATTTAACACAAGTTTCCAAACTGAACCGAGGGCTACTACGTCTTTACTCTTTCCCGTAATTGCCGTGTCCCACATCAGATTCCCGACATCCGTCCACTCTTCCACTGCAAAAAGCAGTGAGGGCACTGCAAAATGCCCGCGATTTTTCGCCCATATAATGAGCTTATCCAGGTCCTTTTCCCTGGCTGCTTCACCTCATTTGACGAGGATACCGAGAAGCAGTTTTTTCGCTGCCGCAAACTCTGTCTCCATGCTGACGGCAACCCGCAAGGCGGAAGGTTGCGATCCTTCTACCACGCCCTTGCCTACCTGGGCCCCCCCCAGCAGCCTGACTTTCCACGTCCTACCACACCGCGTCTCACCGCGCTCAGACTGCCTATCTGGTGCCGATCCAAGCCCGCGACGTCTAACGCCAAGATCCACTCCGCTGACTCCAAAGCCCCTCTGCCCGCAGGGGTGTCTCTGGTCAGAGCGCCAAATGTTGAGGGACCCCCGCGCTGTTCACCAGTCTTCACAGAAGTAATTGTGAATGCTGTTTATTTCTATCTTTAGCAGACCTTTTATAGGGTTTTACAGGGTTTGCGGGCAGAGCAAGCTACTTTTGGCTAGTACACACAGGTTTACATTCTTATCCTGGTACACAGGAACATTGTTTTACTTTCTACAGGCAAGTTTCAAGGATTTTAGCCTTTAATATTGTGACTTAACCCAGAGGCTGGTTTGTGCAGACAGGCTTTTACCAATATATCGTGTCCCCCATCTGCTAGAAAACTCTCTATATCTAATAATCAATTTTTTTGTTGATTTAAGTTCTCTTAAAGTTTGGAGACTTTTGGGATCCCAAAATAAGGATTCTTGCCTTTATTTTTATATTGAAAAAAGTTGAATTTTATTATTATATTTGCAGTTCCTTTCTTTTGTTTTTCTCTGAGCTTAGTACAGAGTTGGTTCTTCTGGGATCTACCATGTAGAAGTTCCATTACTAATTTTATATCTTTTACAGGGAGTATTTTTTACTTCATTAAGAAAATTTTTCTCAGTGTGCCAGAGACATTCTTCCCCTATCACTGTTGAGCTTAAAATCTACTATTCGGGACGATTTTTTCTCTTTGTAATTGTTTGGTTTCACTTGAGGAGTTCAATTTGTCTTAAGTTTCTGCCTTTCCATGGCCATGTCAAAGCCCTTCCACATACTCAACAGTGGGTTATGTTAAGTTCCTTACTTATTTTCTTTCTTAACTCCACAAACTGATTTTTCTCCAATCTTCAGATATCTATTTATTTTTCTAATTGTTGTTCAAGTTTTGTATACAAATCTTGAAGTGAAACTGACACAGAGATTGCTGTGCTGGTTTTGCTTTTTTGCTTACCAGTTGTTCTTTTACTAAATCTTGGGCTTTACTTCTAATAACATGTAAAACAAATCCATCTCTCCCGTTATGGGCATTCACTTCCAAGCCTATTACCACTTGCTCTTAAATTTCCTGTAATCTAATATTTTTTCCTGTTCTACATACAATTACTTAGTTTGGATGGGTTATAACAGTGACTGTTGACATGGGTATGTGTAGAAAAACATTTTAACAGAGTAAAAGCATGATATTTTAGTAAAAGCCTGTCTGCACAAGCCAGCCTTTGGTATAAGTGATGATATTAAAGGTAGTGTCCTTGAAACTCTCCTGAAGCAGCAAGAATGAAAGAAAAACAATAGCCTTGTGTATTGAGGAAAGAATGTAAACCTGTATGTATTAGCCAATAGTAACTTGCTTAGCCTGCGGACCCTGTCAAACCCTATGAAAGGTATGCTAAAGATAGAAATAAACGGTGTTCACTATACTTCTGTGAAGAGTCGTGAATAGTCTGGCCGTCTCTCAATATCTGGCACCTGAACAGGGACCTCTCACAGGCTGAGAGGATTCGGTGGAGAAGCCGGTGGAGCAGATCTGTGTGCGGGAAGACGCGGACGCGGATCTGTACCGGGTAGGCGAGCCTGCGCGTGGTGAGACACAGCGCGGGGAGACGCGAAAAAAGGATGCGGGGCGCTGGGGGAGACGGACGGCAGAGGAGTTGAGGAGGGGTCACAACCCACCCCCCACCCATGGCCACAAAGAATGGATGGGTTTGCAGCAGCACGAACTGCTTCTAAACATTATCATTAAACAAAGTGAAGCAGTCAAGGATATGGACCTTGAAAGCTCATTTTATGGGCTAGAGATAATAGTCGCGGGCCCCCCCAGGTCCCGCTGCTGCCTTTTGCAGCGGAAGAATGGAAAGACATAGGAGATTTTGTTGTGGAAGACAATGATTACAGGGTGAAGCAAGGACACACTGTCTCTCAGTCCAACTTGGCAGATTGCAATTAATACCTTAATAAACAGGAAAGTGAGATATGCTCAGGCTGTGAGCCCTGTAATTCTACCTGTGTCAAAGCAGCCGCCTCTACCTTCCACTGCTGGGCGAGCATTCCTGTCTATGCCACCCTTGGAGAGAGGGAGGGAGAGTCAGAGAGAAGAAAATAAGGAGAAAGCAGCTCTACAACAAATGCCGAAACAACAAACAAAATCTGTTCAGCAACGGCAGGATGTGATACATCCTGAACTATTTGCTCCACCTTTGGAGACACTTGTAACACCACAATCTTATCGAAGTTCCAACTTTACTACCCTGGAAGAAGAGAAGCCAGATTGGTTTCCACCCGAACCAGGGGGACATGGGGGAGCACTGAGGTGTGCGCAGAGAACAAAGGCACCCCCAGGGAAGAGGCAGTGCAGAAAAAGCTCCAAGGCCACACTGAACAAATATCAGCAATTACAGAAACAGTTGAGCAGAAACAGGTGGCTCAGACAGCTTCAAAGAGAGACAAAATAGCCAAAAAATCACTAACTATATGGTATCTAGGTCAAAATTCATCACTGTAATTAAAAGTTGATAAGTTGCAATGATCACCGTTGTTACCACCTGGCCCTGAGAGGCTTTTCGTGTAACATCGCCTGTTTTTGTAAAATCGTGCCCTTTTTCCTCCATCTGTGAACAAGAGAAATATTGAAAGAACTGCATTTGTTAAAGTTTACTTTGTGAGTTTTTTTTTTACTCTCCATTTTTCCCCTCTGCGAGAGTATGTGGGGGATGACGGAGACTGCACTCAAACCGTTTAGAGATAACAGCAGAGCAGCAGCAGCAGCAGAGCGGGCAGTTCACCCCCCCGTCCCTCTCTAAGAAAAAGCACCGGGACAGTACCCAGTTTGTTAAAAAGTTATAATTTATTGGTTTTTTAAAATTTTTTATATAACCTTTTAATTTTGTGTTTTAAGTAATTATGAATTTATGCAGTTGCAGTTTTTTAGAGTTTTACTAGAGAATTTATTGTGATTCTTTGAAAGTTCAAAAAGCCCATTTTTAAAAAGTGTTTAAGGTGACTATTAACAGAAGTCAAAGGTACCTTGCAATAATTAGTTTTAAAACCTAATGTTAAAATATTGAATGATTTACAGCTACTAAGAAAACAACCTTCCAATTAATGTTATCTACAAAAGATATTTATGGTTTAAAAAATAATTAGCTAGGGGAACTTTACTGTACAAGACAAAGTTAAGTTAAAGCATGTATTACCCATTTGTTTGTTTTTTCCACAATTCTAATAAGGTAATTTCAATGTGAGTCCTTTTTTTATAAAAAACATCTCTAAAGCATATTTGAATTTTGGGTTTTAGTTAAAAAATTGGACTTGATGTTTCTGAAAAGTGCTACAGAACCTGAATGGCAACTTGCCAAATTCTGTGTTGTTGTGGTTTTTCTCTAGTAAAACTGTATTTGAAAATCTTAACCAATTTAAGCATATACTAGGCAAATTTCTGTTATGAATAAGTATTTTTAGTAATATTTGCAATTATTGTGAGTTATTTTAAAGCCAAATGACATGGAATTATGATGTATTTGTTACATTTTTACAATTCTTATAGTGAATCCATGTTACTGTTATACTGTTTTCAAAATGGTATATATCAAACTTTCAGTTGCCTTATTATAATAATAGAGTAAGATTAAGTTATGCTTTTATTTGATAGTTTAAGTGTTAATAGAATTGAGCAAAGTTAAGTTTTATTTTGTTTAAGTTTGAATGTTTTTAAGTTAAGCTTTATAACTTTGATTTTTTTTAAGGTTTTATTTCCTTTTGTTATAATTAATTTTTATCAGGTTTAAATATTATTTAATTTGAATTATTTTATGTTTTATTGGAGACACTTGTTTATAGTTATTTTCCTAGAGAGATAAAGATGACTATAACTGAAACAGCTGTGATAGAGCACTGATGAACACCTGCTTGTGAATAGAAGTGAATGCTGTCTGTGACACCCTTGATTTCGTTGGGAGTTCTATTGTTGCAATCTATGCAGTGTTTGTTTGTTATAGCTTTCTTATTTTTCATTGTTTCCAGAATTCCAAGAAAATGTATCATTGCTGAGGGTCAGCTGCCATGGGAGAGGCTTCAGATTAAACCAACTGCTGAATCGTTTAATTGGTCTGGTACCTGAGGCTTCTGATCATTTGCTTTGTACAAATGCATTTTAACAGTTTGCTGTACTGCAAGCATCTCATAGCTGCTACTATTGAGAACCTCATTTTAGAAATATGTTAAGAGGCATCTTTCCAGTTTAAAGCCTAGGCCCTGGCCAAGCCTTGACTTTACCTGGATGGAATGTTTGCCAACAGATCCAGATGTTTTCTGTACCAAATCAGTATTTCAGTTGCTTTTTAACTCAGCAATTTGACCCTATTAATATGACAGCTGGATCAGTTTTGAAGTGGGCTTGGAGAATAATTTCCGGAGGTGGTTATCCAATCCTTCACTGATTTTGTTTGTTTGTTTGCAAACTATGAGATACTGGTGCAGTGTTTTAGTGGCTAATGATAGTTCTATATTACATATGTTGTTAATCATTGTTATTCTCTGATTGATTTTAACTGCTATAAGTTTTTTTTTATTCATTGTGTATATGGTTTTGTGTTAATATTCTTGTGTATGACAGAAGTACATCTCATTTTACTTTTTTTTAAAAAAACAGGGAGAATTGATGCCCTAGAAGCATTTGATTAGTGTAATATGTGCATTAGAAATTTGGACCACAATAATGAAATATTTATATTGAAAATTTAGAAAGATCATATAATCTAAATTTGCAATTGGGTGTACCACAGCTAAGCCAAAATGATTTATTAACTTTAAGGGGAGAAGTGTCTGTGTTTTGTTAACAGGTTCAAAAAGGTCACCCATTCATCTGACCAGACTCTCTGCCTCTGAAAACATGAGACCCAGTGAACGGAGAAGTCACCAACTTGGTACTCCAAACAAGATCAGAAATGGACCTGTCAGGACACAGTTGTGTCTGAAAACTACACAGTTTGCCAACAGAAATTTTATGTTGTTATCATGATGTTGTGTCTCTACCAATTTTCTTCAGTTATTCTCTGTTTTAAGATTTAGAAGGATGTGAAGAACAACCTGAACATTGATGACCCCAGTCAGTCACCAATCACGTGCCAGTTGACATCATAGCAGCAGCGGACGTTCCAAGACTGAATCACGTTAAATCATAGTCTGTTTGTGAAGATCTAAAAGAGTATAGAGACTCCATCTAACTGTATATAAAAGCAAATTATAATTGTATTTTTACCCTTTAAGCAAATTGCTTTCACGCTTAGATTGCATGAATACCAGAGCATGTGTGTTAAAAGTAGTTAGAGAATAGTTTAAGATAAAGAGTTTAGCTTGTGTGATAATTGTTATTTGTAGGTTATTGATAAGTTTAGAGAAGATATTAGTATAAAGTATAAGTATTCTCCCTTCAAGAGTTAAAGTGAACATATTTGAATGTTCATTTAACTTTAAACCTTAAAGGAATTCATTCAATAAATTAAGAAAGCCTGATTAGCTGTAATTCTGAAATCATGGTGTCATTTGCATGGAACAAACTGCTTATGGTAATTGTAATGTGCATAGTCCTGACCAACTGTCTGCTAACATCCAAAAGCGACAGAACATATGGGTCACTCTAGCACACTTGACAGGCCAAAAATCAATGTGTTTAAGCCTAGCCACACCTGGAGATCCTTTTCACACCTGTCTCATAGGAGTTCCTGAATGGGATCCTCAAACATTAAAAAGTTTATTTAGCAATGAAACTCAACTGAATCAATTGGCAATGTTATGAGAGTGTAATTGCACTGTTGCCTTCACGTCAAGACAACTTGAAGCCTGCTAGCAAGCAAAAATTATTGAAATTCTCAATGTTACCATAGGGCCCCCAGAAGAATTAGACTTGTTAGGTTCCACCTATACCTCAGGTGGATGGATAATGTTTAAGCCCCTGTCAAAAAGCCACTCCAACAAAGTGATGCAACACTGGGCTACAGTTAACCCTATAGTTGATCTTATTACTAACACCGAAAGTAAAGCCTTTTATTCACGGTGCAATCTCACAAGATGATCACCAAGGCGATTACCTAGTTCAGTATTCTTAATCTGTAGAGATAGATCATGGAATGGAATTCCTGCTAACCCACACAGAGGACCCTGTTGCCTTTGGAAACTTACTTTGTTCCATCCAAACTTACACCAATTGCTGAATGTAGCTGATAAAATAAAAAACATCAAACGGTCAAAGCAAAGCCTGAATGAATTACAGTGTGATGATGTTAGAGACCCAGACTTTTGGGGTCGTGGTATAATATGTCTAGCCTCCTTTTTTACTCCAAGAGCAGCTGCTGCTAAAGGCTTGTCAACTGTAAAAAGGCTAGCTTGTTGGACCAGGAAAGAACTGAACTTAACATCAACAATGTTAAGTGAACTTTCAGCTGATGTAAGTAGTGTACGTCATACAGTATTGCAAAATTAAACTGCAATTGATTTCTTGCTCTTGGCACAAGGACATGGTTGTGAGGAGTTTGAAGGCATGTGCTGTTTGAATCTTACTGACCATTCAGTATCAATCCACGAACAACTAAAACTGCTGCAGAATGGGTTACATGCCCTGAAAGAAGATAGTGACCCCATTAGAAGTTGGTTAGCCAACTGGGGCATTACTGGGTAGTTGAAGTCTCTTGTGCTAGAAGGGGGATGGATTTTACTTATGGTGTTAATTGGGATAGTGGTTTTAAGATGTCTGTTATCTTGTCTCCGTAAAAGTGTTAGAACAAGTCGCGTCTAAAGCCTGGCTTGTGCAAAAAGAGAAAGGGGAAATTGTAGTAAAACATTTTAACAGAGTAAAAGCATGATATTTTAGTAAAAGCCTATCTGCACAAGCCAGCCTTTGGTATAAGTGATGATATCAAAGGTAGTGTCCTTGAAACTCTCCTGAAGCAGAGAGAATGAAAGAAAACAATATCCTTGTGTATGAGAGAAAAAATGTAAACCTATGTGTATTAGCCAATAGTAACTTGCTTAGCCCGCGGACCCTGTCAAACCCTATAAAACGTATGCTAAAGATAGAAATAAACGGTGTTCACTATACTTCTGTGAAGAGTTGTGAGTAGTCTGGCGGTCTCTCAATAGGTATGAGTGATAAAAAAGGAACCTCGGTGTCTTTCTATATACAGCTTTTGGTAGCATCTATGGCATGTATTTGCTGTTATTCCAATAGGGAAAAGACAAAAAATGAGTGACAAAAAAAGGAGTAACAGAGGTTCAGTATGGCTTATACTTCCACCTCCCATGCCTATGGGGTTGCTACCTTTAGCAGGTGTATAGTATCTTCTTGGTGGCGACTACAGCAGTCAGCCCGGTTTTGCTCTCTTGTTTCTTTGTCACCTCCTTTTTGTCAGTTTCCAGGCAAATCACTTTTGGCACTTCTTAACCGTAGCTTCTTACTGTTCTTCAGGTATTTCTTACTCAACAGGCACTAGTAATTCTCATCCACAAAGCAGAGTTATTATTTCAGTTGTTCTTAATTCAGTCTGGAGAGGGGATCAATTTAGCACTTTACATTACATGTAAAGAGAACGCCGATTGTGTGCACTATAATACTAATTTTCTTTACAATTTAAACACTTGCATTTAACTCAGCTAGCATGTCCTGTATTAGGATGATTCAGACGGTGTATGGTATGGCACTGATGGGAGTTGTAATTCTCCTTCTTCTTTGTATGTCACGGGTTAGAGACAGAACCTGAGGATCTCTTAATCGAAACAGTCCCCCTGTTTGAGGTGGGAGTATTCTTCTCAGGGGTGGGTATCGGAGGTGTTTTAGAACTTGTCCAGGCAGGACTTGAAACCACTGATGTAAGTTTGGCTTTACTTCTCAGGTAGGTGTTATTCTCTGTACATTCCTTGGATCATGTGGATTGTCTTAGTTCATTACCACCCAGTCCCCGCTTAAGAGTCAATTTGGTATCATTCTGTAACTTTTCTCTAAAAAATTGTTTTTCTCTTTCTCTGATTCTGCTGCATTTCTTCTATATTTTTCTTTCTCTTCCTGGTTTTCTCAGTCTCCTTTGGGCTGAATTCTTTCAGGATCCTCCCTCATGGGGAATCCTGCTTATCTCAGTTCTTTAGGTTTGAAGAAAACTCCCGAGCTCGTTAGAATCTTGTTTCTTGTGTTTATTAGAAGGTCATCACAAAACTTGGCAGGTCTCTCCAGACTAGCTGCACAAGGTTAATTCTTTGCAATCTGGTACATTTCTTTCTTCTGATGGTACAACAAGGCCTTATGGCTCACTTTGTGTTTGAAAACACAAAATGGCCCCGAATTACATAGTTCTTTTATCTTTATACTTATTCTTACCCAATTAACAATAGACACATATATTATTTTTCTTAATGACCCAATGACCCATCATCTGTATGCTGCACTGCAGCATTTTCTAACCAATCACTTACTATTACCCAAAAACCTCTAGAAGAGGAACATGAAGAAGAAAGGACAAGAGACAACACCCTAAATCCTCCATCTTGTCTTCTGCTTTCTAAACTAATTTAAACTCTAAACTTTAACTTTTTCACCCAGTGACTTAAGAAAACTCTCTAATCTACACACTTACACTTTTAGCTTTTTCTATCTAACTTTAACATTTGTTTTCATGTATCACCATGAAAACATGCTCATGAATTTCATATTATATGAAATTCAGTGTTTTTCTGGATCTTAGAACTAAGTATCAGAAACAAGGGCACACACTATCTCAGACTCCAACACACCTAGTTCAGAAGTTACAGTCCATTCTTCAGGTTTCTTCACAGGTCTTTTGATTCTGCTGGCATGGATCCACCCTCGTTCTTTGGTCCGGATTGCAGCCTCCATTGTTAGCAGTACCTGAAAAGGACCTTCTCATTGTGGAGTTAAAGATTGTTCTTTTCATGTTTTCACCAGTATTCACTCTTCTGGATGGATATTATGAATTTTAAAGTTTAAAGGTGTGGTTTGAGGGATTATTCCTTTTAACCACAAGTTTTCAAGGGTTTTTACAATTGTTTTCACATATTCTTTGATGCTCATTTTCTCTACTTCATAGATAGCAGTTTCATGTTGGGTGGTCAGAAAGGGTAACCCGAACATCATCTCATAGGGAGACACTCCTAGATCTGATTGAGGTTGTGTTCGAACTCTCAATAAAGCCAAAGGTAGGAGGCGTTTTACTCATGACATTTGGGTTTTGATTATTAATTTTGTTAAAGTTCTTTTTAAAGTCTGATTCATCTTTTCTACCCGGCCTGAACTCTGTGGATGCCATGGGGTATGTAATTCTCACTTTATTCTTAAGGCTTAAGTTATTTGCTTCAAGACTCTTGATGTGAAATGTGTTCTTCTGTCTGAGTCTATCCTATTAACTATCTCATACCTGGGAATGATTTGTTCTAAAAGGGTTTTACATACCACATTGGCTGCGGCCTTGACAATAGGAATTGCTTCTACCCAATGGGTTAGATAATCTGTTATTGCTAATAAAAACTGTTGTGGCATTTTTCCTCTGGCTGTCGGCTCGGGGAGTTCCCCCTCCCCCTCCCTCGCTGTGCTCCCAAGTCCACCCTGTGAGCCCCCCCCTCCGCAGGTTCACTCCCTAATGTTTGGCATTTGAAGATGTCCATGTCTATTATTTTTTATCTTAGCTTGTCCAGCCCTGATTTGTAGAAAGTTTGTAAGTAAGCTAGCTGTGAATAATAACTGGTTCCTTCCAAAACTCCCACACTCCGAAGAAGTCCTGTTAAAAGAAGCAGCCTAGACCCCTAAATCCTTTGTCTCTTCCTGGCATTCCCTTTGCAATAATAAACTATGAAATATAATGCAGAAGAAGAGTCCCCCTTTTGGCTTCTTTACTCTGTTGATAGACTTGTGCTCGAAGTGAACTGGTATGCTCAAATCTTGGTCCAAACCCAGACAGAAGTTCTGGCCAAGACCCCTCCTGGCCCTGAGCTGGAGAGAGAAGAAAACTTATATTTGAGCCAGCCGAAAAGCTCTGGCCCGGGTCAGATGGCACTCAATGTGTGGCTGTCTTCCCCCCCTATAAAGGGGGACAGAGGACCCATGGAAGAGTGAGATTTTGACCACTGCTGGGACGTCACCTACTCCAGAAACGGGACTTTGCTGTTGTAAGTGGAGGACATTTTGGGGACAAAAGCAACAACCCCTGAGCACCAAGGGGCTGCTTTTAAGATTGAGATGGCACCACAAGCACCCAGAAGATTGAATTCCCCACAGGGGGAAAGTGGTGAAGAGGGAGTGGGTGAGAGGAGTCCCATCCCAGGCGAAACTTCTGGATGCTGCGTTCCTGTGACTGCCGGTGAAGTGACTGCGACAGACAGGTGAGGTAAGAACATGGGTGCTAGACTGTCTGTGGCACAAAGGGGCATTTTTACCCAAGTTATAGGAATATTAGAAACTGGGAAGAAACCATTTTCTAAGAAAAAAGTAAAAAAGTTAGTTCATTGGGGTTTTTTAAATTTTTCTCAAGTGACCCCTACAGATGTAGCTTCTGTTTCATTTTGGAACAGAGAGGGAACAAAGTTGACAGAATCCATGACTGCTGGAGATAGTTCTGCAGCAAAACTAATTAATTTGTTTGTTTTAATTAGGCTAACACTTACTAAAAAAGAAGTAAGGGAAAAAAGTTTACCCAATTCTACCCCAGCTAACCCTGTTCCTTCACCCCAACCCTGTTACCCTAGGCTGGAAGAGCCATCCCAGTACCCCTGCTCTAGCAGTTCTAGCCAAACTGCAGGAGATTCTTCCTTAAAATCCATCCCAGTTCCAGCTCCTACTCCTTTTCATACCCAGTACCCCCCTCCTTTTGTTCCTAGTAGTCCTTGGGGTACACAGAATGGAGGAAACCACATGGTGGGCCCCTCCCCCAGTGTTCCACAAAGGACCCAGGGGTCCCAAAATGGTGGTGAGCACATGTTCGACCCCCAGGCTGCTGCTTCTTCTTCCCACAATCCCTTTGTCTCCCCTCCCCCCTTTAATCCCTTCCTCCCTAGAGACCTTCCTCCTCCTGGTCCCCCAGACCTTTCCTCCTCCACCTCAGCCCCACCTCCCAGGGGTGTTTCCCTCACAAGTTACCCCGCCTCTGACCCCTCCTACCCCCTCTGCAGCCCCACCTACCCTCTCTCCGTTGCTGGTTCCCAAGCCACTCCCTCCAGTCCACACAGTGTGGAGACAGGAGGGAAAGAAGGGAGAAACCAGGAACTGACACAGAAGCCTGCTTTCCTTGCAGCCCCTGTGACTTTTAATGGTACTGGAGAAACATTGCCAGAATGGAATTCATTCTCATTTTGAATAAAGAGGGACCTCTGTAAAACATCCAGAGTTTGGAAAAGAAAGTGAATTTTTTAAAAGTCTTTTGAAAGCAACCATGTCCTCCAACCAATTGGTCCCACAAGATTTGAAGGATTTGTTTTCATGCCTTCTATCCCCAAGGGAATATTTGCTTTGGGAGGGGGCATGGAGAAGATTGTTGAGAACCCTTCTAAGGGACTTATTAGAGAGCAACACTGATGCTCTAGATGCATATAGAAAAGTGATTACCATGGACCATTTGTGTAGAGAAAGTGATTGGAGTCAAGCCAGAACTCAAGCCCAAGTATTACCAAGGATAGTTCGAGAAAAAATACAGGAGGCTGCAGAGAAAGCATTTCTTAGTATTCCTCTTTCTAAACCTGCTGTTCCCTATGCTCAAATTAAACAATATCTTGACAAACGATTTATGGATTTTGTAAATAGATTAAAGGTACAGATTGAAAAACAAGTGCAAAATGTTACACTGCATTCAGACCTGCTGTTGAAGATGGCCCAAGCAAATGCTAATGAAGCCTGCCAGGTGTTGATTCGAGTGCTGCCAAAAGATCCACCACCTACCTTGACAACTTTGATGGAGATGTGCACAGGTGTCGTTCTATTGAGGAACGGCTGGAAAGAGACGACACAGACTCTCATGGAGTCAGAACAGGAGAATTCCTTAGTTTATTGCTTCAGCTATGTTTTATAGACTAGTTCGTGGAAAGTACAGAAAGGAAACTCTTATTGGTTAGTAAACTGCTACATCACCATCATTGGTCAGTGGTGAATAACACCCTCTGACTTTCTCTTGCAAAGACAACAAGAGACAGGAAAACAGCACCTGGCAGTTGTTTTCTGTCTCTAAGAATTGTTTTGATTCCTCCTTAAAACTTCCCAGGCTACTTTCTCAGGCTGGACTTGAGAAAGCTATGGGGCCTGCAGTTTCTGCAGCTCCCTGCAGCCTGTTCCAAAGCTAGCATCCACACACAGGCATAGTCAGCACTCCAATGCCAAAGACCGGGGACCCCAAGAAAACCCTGGGAGGGATTGTGGCCACAACTGTGTCAACTCTGTCATCGCCAGCTAAGCCAAGAGAAACGCTCACCTGTCACCGATGTGGACAGCCAGGACATTTTGCAAAGTTCTGCTGTGTGCCATATCCTAACAAGCAAGGGCAGGGGAACCGGGAAAAGAGGGGAACCTCAAAATCAAAAAAACTAAATACACAGCGCGAACCTGCTCCGTGCCAAGACACAAGTGGAATGGAAGTCACAGGGGGAGGGAAGAATGAATGTGACAGCACTATTAACTGTGACATTTCTCACCAGATGGACTTCTGCCACTGAAATAACACCAGGGGTAATGAGGTATGGAAGCCTAAATTGCCACTCAAATTGTTTAACAGTAAACATCATTTTTTCAAGTCGCACCACTAGACAGTTGTTGCCGTTGACCCGCTGAGTGACAAATTGACCCTGGACCTGAACTGTAAGTTCCTTGTCATTTGGGACACAAAAAACACACCCCCAGAGATTGAGATCTCTCCCGTCAGCCTTTTGGGTGACTTGGATGGACTCATGTGGATGCTAGCTCTGGAGCAGGCAGCAGAGTGCCTGTGGAATTGCAGGCCACATAGCTTTCTCAGTCCAGCCTGAGAAAGTGGCCTGGGAAGTTTTAAGGAGGATTCAAAACAATCCTCACAGACAGAAAACAGCCTTGCCAGGTGCTGTTTGTCTGTCCCTTGTTTTCTTTGCAGGAGAAAGTCAGGGGGTAGTGTGCCCCACTGACCAATGATGGTAATGTAGTAGTTTGCTAACCAATAAGAGTTTCCTTTCTGTACTTTCTACGTATCAGTCTATAAAACAGACCTGAAGTAATAAACTAGAGAAATTCTCCTGAGTAACTCCTAGAGAGTCCGTGTCATCTCTTCCCAACCGTTCCTAATAGAGCGACAGACTCATCCTCCTGGCACGATGCATTAACCCACCATTCTACCTGGCACAAGGGAAAGTCATTGCCCAAGCCATCCCCATTCCATCGAGAATCCCAGTAGATGATGTTGCATCTCAAATCTACTGGGCTCAGGTAATGGGGGAAAACAAACCCATCATTTCATGTCACTTAAAAAAAGGTAGTGAAGGCCTAGGAATGACAGGCATGATAGACATGGGCAGATATGACTGTTATCCCTGAAAGGAGATGGCCATCACAATGGGAACTACAACCTATGGTGAGCCACATCCAGGGTATAGGAGATGCCCAATTGGCCAAAATATCAAAGAAGCCCATACAGATACGAGGACCCTATAGGCAAGTAGCCTCTATACACCCAGTCATCACTGATTTCCAGGTTCCCCTGTGGGGAAGAGATGTCATGTCACAATGGGGGGTCCGTATTGAAATTCCGAAAACACCTTGGGATTTTTGATCGCGGCCACTGAAAAGCGCCAGACCCAAAAACTGGATTGGACCACTGATTCACCAATTTGGATAAACCAGTGGCCGCTGAGTAAAGAAAAACTAAAGATGCTCAATGAAGTTGTGGAAGAGCAACTAGCTCAAAGAAACATCGAACCAACTTTTAGCCCTTGGAACTCCCCGGTGTTTGTAATCGAAAAGCCAGGGAAAGCCAAGTGGTGACTCGTTCATGACCTCAGAGAGATTAATAAAATCATTGTGGACATGGGACCTCTTCAACCAGGAATGCCTTCCCCTGCAATGCTCCCCCAAAATTAAGGATTGGCTGTAATTGAATCAAAGATTTCTTTTTCAAAATTCCCCTAGACCCTGTAGATGCCCTTAGGTTTGCTTTTTCTGTACCCACCCTCAACCAGGAAACCCCAATGAGAAGTTTCCATTGGAAATCTCTCCCCCAAGGGATAAAAAATCCACCTATAATTTACCAATGGTATGTTGCCTCCTTGTTGTCCCCTGTGTGTGCTGAAGCGTGAGAAGCCATCATCCTGCATTATATGGACGATGTGTTCGTGTGCACCCCCCATGACAAATTGCTGCAGTTCACGCTTGACTGGGTGACCCAAGTTTTAACTGCAGGACTCACCCTCCAAGACGAAAAAGTGCAAAGGATGCCTTCTTGGAAGTACTTGAGTCTAGAAATCACTGCAAAGACCGTTGTTCCTCAAAAATTAGCTTTTAACAGTAATCCCAAAACCTTAGCAAACTTGCACTCCCTGTGTGGGACTTTGAATTGGACCAGGCTGTTGGTTTTCAAGCAAGGCAAGCACCCTGAATAGAAGCCAGCACGGTGGCTTTCCTCAGCCACTGGACCATATCCCACAGCATCAATGTGATGGATGGCGAAAAATGGTGTTTATTGCAGGGGAATTTGACATTTTATAGCCTAGGGTCATTGTGTCACTCCCTTCTGCATACGTCACAGTTAGGTGCTATTGTCTAATTGCAGAAGACTTTACTATCCTAACAGAGAGGGGGGTCTGCTAACTTTCCGTTACATCCCGAATTCTTCCGCACCGTTATTCCCTAGACTACAACACCAGGCTTTGGCTAGGCATTGCTACTGATGACCTAGCCCCTCTTTTCAATTTATTGAAAGGGGGAGAAGAGCTGAGTTCTCCAGGGACTCTGACTCCAGAGGCCAGGGATGCTTTGGAGAAGGTAAGCAGCATGATGGAGAAGAGACAGGCACATAGGTGCCACCCAGAGTTGCCTTTCAAATTTATTGTAATGGGAAAATTGCCACACCTTCAGGGGTTGATCTTTCAGTGGGACAAGGACCAGAAGGACCATCTTATAATCATAGAGTGGGTCTTTCTCAGCCACCACCAGTCCAAAAACATCATGAGGCCACAGGAATTGATGACCCAGCTGGTTGGAAAGGCCAGGTTGAGATTGAGAGAACTGGCTGGTTGTGATTTCTCATGCATACATTTTCCCATCAGCCTTCCTGAGGAAGAAATATCCTCAGTGAAGATGACCAGGGAAATGTTTAAGCACCTCTTGAAGAATCAAGAGACACTGCAGATTGCTCTAGAGAATTTTACTGGGAAGATTTCAGTTCATGCCCCTGCTCACAAATTGTTTAATTCAAAATTTAATCTGGTACCAAAAGATGAGTCAGAAGCCCCTTGAGGCTTTGACTGTTTTTACTGATGTGTCTGGAGCATCCCGAAGGTCAGTAATTACCTGGAAAGATCCTCAGACTCAGCAATGGGAGACAGATGTTGAGTATGTGGAGGGATCCCCTCAGATTGCTGAGTTGGCAGCAGTGGTTAGAGCATTTGAGAAGTTTTCAGAACCATTTAATTTGATTACTGATTCAGCTTATGTAACAGGAGTAGTTTCCAGAGCAGAAAATGCAGTCCTCAAGGAGATCTCAAACAAAACGTTGTTTGATTTACTCTCAAAAATTAATTTATGCAGTTTCCCATCGACAGCATCCATATTTTGTTATGCACATGAGATCACACACAGAATTACCTGGTTTTATTGCGATGGATATCGCAGAGCTGATTCCCTTGTGGCCGCCCCTGTCGGGCTGGTAAGGCTCCCTGATCTGTTCCAACAGGTGAAGCTGAGCCACCAAATGTTTCATCAGAATGTGCCTGGTTTAATTTGCCAGTTTAATCTGAAATGAGGTCAGGCTCAAGCCATTGTGGCCACATGTCCCCACTGTCAACACTCAGCCCTACCATCACTGAGTGCTGGAGTCAATCCAAGAGGGCTTGAAAGCTGTGAAGTGTGGTAAACTGATATAACACACATCCCTGAATTCAGACAAGTAAAATGCATACGTCTCCATCGGTACCTTCTCTGGAGCAATCTTTGCCTCGGCCCAAGTGGGAGAAAAAGGTGTGCATGCCACCAAGCACCTGTTGCAAGCTTTTTCTGTGGTGGGGATCCCTAAAGAGGTTAAAACAGATAATGGCCCAGCGTACATTTCCAAGGTGTTTAAAGAATTCCTGCAAGAATGGGGAGTGAGGCAAATGACAGGCATCCCACACTCTCCAACTGGTCAAGCGGTGGTCGAGAGAGCACACCAGTCACTCAAAAGAGTCCTAAAACATCAATGGGAAAGCAGGGTAAAGTTAACATCACAAGAGTGATTATGTAAAGCCCTGTTCACCCTCAATTTTTTAAACTGTTCTATGGAGGATCAAAACCCCCCAGTAGTTAAGCATTTCTCCCCTCATGGCAAATACAAGCTCAAAGAGCATCCACCAGTGCTGATAAGGGACCCTGAGAGTAGAAAAATTGAAGGTCCCTACAAATTAGTGACATGGGGTAGAGGGTACGCTTGTGTATAAACACCACAAGGCTTATGATAGATCCCACAGAAGTGGGTGAAGCCGTACATTGAGAAACATCCTACTAGACCCCCCAATATTTTGGTGGCAGAAGTTCAAAGAACAACCAGGCATTTGGGTGGAGAAGGAAACCCAGATTCTCCATTTTATCCTGACTTTCCCCTGTTGAATCTGTTTATTGATGAATTCAGTTAATGTGTTTTGCTCCTTGTTTTCCTGTATTTTAGGAAGAAACCATCCCCAGAATGACAGTTTTGTGGATCATTTTCATCCTCCCTGTGCTGATGCCAGCCTCAGAGGCATGGGTTGTTCCACAGCCCAGAAAAAACGTATGGGTTGAGCTGGCAGAAACTCTCAAACAAGACCACATCTGTTTGTCCACAGCAGCAGCAGAAAATCCAATGTTGACATCCCTGGTGGGGGTCCCAGTGAGGTTCGATGAACTTCCATCCAGTTTAAAAGCCCTATTTTACAAAGTTAATTCCCATCCCCCCTGTACAAAAGTTGAGGCCCTAAGCAAGCAGACTGGTCAGGTTTTTGGACTTCTCTCCCCTGTAACTGACCCTGTTGCCGCTGAAGATGAATAGATCACACGGACACAGATCGAGGTGTGGTGAGAAGAAGAGAGAGTTTATTTTTCCCTCCAGGATTTATAGGCTCCTGACCACAGCCAGGGATTGGATGGTCAGGATAACACTTTCTCACTGCACTGGCCATGAGAGATGTCCATCACAAGATGTGTGACAGAAAGAATGTACACATATCTATGTTTACAGTTACTGTCCTGGGAAAGTCTTTAGAAAACTATGTTAGCAAGCTCAGAAGCTGAGTTTTCAGGGCGACATGACCCTTTTACCCTCTGGCAGGGATGGACCCAAGACCTGTCCGTATCCTCAGCAGAACCACATGTTTGAGGTCCTGGGTTCATCCCCTGCCACATATTGTGTGCATTTTGATTTTGAACCTTTGTACCCTAAGGGATACACGTTTCTCCGGCAGCACAAAAAAATTTCAGGCTGCCCGCTGGTGCCAGTGTCTCATTAAAATTAGCTCAGACTCTACCCCCTTAGGGTGCCCCTGAACCCTCGAAAAAGGTGTGTACTTTATTTGTGGTGATCAAGCCTGGGCTGGCATCCCCCTCTCACCTGGTAGGAGGACCTTGTACCATGGGGAGACTTTCCTTGTTTACGCCTAACAAAACCCATATTGCAAATTGGCAAAACAAAATTGTGAATTTGACCCGAAAACAAAAACGCAGTGTTGACTGTTGGAGTCTGGGATACAGAGTGTGTGCCCTTGTTTCTGATACTTAACTCTAAGATCCAGAAAAACACTGAATTTCATATAATATGAAATTCATGAGCATGTTTCCATGGTGATACATGAAAACAACTGTTAAAGTTAGAAAAGCTAAAAGTGTGTGTTGATTAGAGAGTTTTCTTAAGTCACTGGGTGAAAAAGTTAGACTTTAAGTTAGTTTAGAAAGCAGAAGACAAGATGGAGGATTTAGAATGTTGTTTCCTTCTTTCTTCTTCATGTTCTTCTTCTAGAGGTTTTTGGGTAATAGTAAGTGGTTAGAAAATGCTACAGTGCAGCACACGAGTGATGGGTCATTGGGTCATTAAGAAAAATATACGTTTCTATTGTTAATTGGGTAAGAATAAGTATAAAGATAAAAGAACTGCATAGTTCGGAGCCATTTTATGCTTTCAAACACAAAGTGAGCCACAAGGCCATTCTGTACCATCAGAAGAAAATGAGCCAGATTGCAGTGAATTAACCTTGTGCAGCTAGTCTGGAGAGACCTGCCAAGTTTTGTGATAACATCCTAATAAACATGAGAAACAGGATTCTAACAGGCTTTGGAGTTTTTGTCCTGACCCGGAGGACTGTGATAAGCGGGATTCCGCATGAGGGAATATCCCCAAGGAGCTCAGCTCAGAGGAGACTGAGAAATTCAGGAGGAATAAAAAGTACAGAAGAAGTGCAGCAGAATCAGAAAGAGAAAAAAGAAACTAAAAAGAATTTTTTAGAAAAAGTTACATTGACGAATTGGACGAACACTGTAATGAGGAAATTATACATTGGGCAAAAGGGAAAAGGGTTGCCGTCTCAGTGTTTTTACCCTGGGTAGCAACAGCAAAAGCTTTGGGTGAATTGGGCCATCTAGAGTGCTGGGTAGTTAAACAAGCCAACTTAACTTCTACTGCCATTAACAACATCCTAGCAGATGAAGAAACAACCAGGAGAACCACCCTTTAAAACCAAGCGGTTATTGATTTTCTGCTACTGCTGCAGAATCATGACTGCTCAGAATTCGAAGGTCTCTGCTGTCTCAATTTGACTTCAAGACGCGAAGACGTTCGCTCCACCCTGAACCAAATGCAAAAGTTAATAGGAAACATCAAACAACAATCCGAAGACTGGTTTACTAAAATCTTTTCAGGATGGGGAATCTCTGAATGGCTGTCTTCTGTTTTTGGGACTGTTATAGGGTTTTTTGTAATTGTTGTTATTGTTTTCATTATGTTTTCTGTGTTACAAAGTTGGTGCCTTACCACCACCACCCAGTTAACCTCACCCTCACCCCAGATAAATGTTGTAGAGTCCCCAAATTCCTCAGATCCCCAAACCCCTTCACCTTAGTTTGAAGGTGTGAAACCAAACCCTCTTCCTTCTTTTGGAAAAAAATAGGGGGAGATGATGTGGCATTTTTCCTCTGGCTGTCAGCTCGGGGAGTTCCCCCTCCCCGCCCCCGTGCTCCCAAGTCCACCCTGAGAACCCCCCCCTCCACAGGTTCACTCCCTAATGTTTGGCATTTGAAGATGTCCATGTCTATTATTTTTTATCTTAGCTTGTCCAGCCCTGATTTGTAGAAAGTTTGTAAGTTAGCTAGCTGTGAATAATAACTGGTTCCTTCCAAAACTCCCACACTCCGAAGAAGTCCTGTTAAAAGAAGCAGCCCAGACCCCTAAATCCTTTTGATAGTAAAAGGTTCTAAAATCTTAGAAAATTTGGGGACTTAGAAAGAAAGTTAGGTTTGGAAAGCCCTGGGAAAAGTAGGCCCTGAGAAATGTTAGGCCTTGTGCTTGTTAAAGATCAGGTCAAACTGCACCTGTGTAGTCAGTATATGATAAATGATACAATTGTTAGATGTGATTAGATATAATTATTTAAAAAACATGAGGAACAATGTTGGGGGGCTAAGGGGGGATCACAAGAAATCCATGCCTGGGTAAAAACAATGCTTGCAATAGAACAATGTAAGTTTAATAATTAATATGTAAGTTGCGTAACGATAGAGTATAAAATATGTTCAACTCAAAAACCAAATCGGGTCAGATTTGGGTATGTGTACCCCTGACACCCAGAGCTCTTCAATAAAGCACCTTCATATAATCATTCGTGATTATGTGTGTTCTTGAACGCTAACACTTTGTCTCTTCCTGGCATTCCCTTTGCAAGAATAAACTATGAAATATAATGCAGAAGAAGAGTCTCCCTTTTGGCTTCTTTACTCTGTTAATAGACTTGCGCTCGTAGTGAACTGGTATGCTCAAATCTTGGTCCAAACCCAGACAGAAGTTCTGGCCAAGACCCCTCCTGGCCCTGAGCCGGAGAGAGAAGAAAACCTATATTTAAGTCAGCTGAAAAACTCTGGCCCGGGTCAAAAAACTTCCATCTTTGTACTTAGGGAAGTTCAGTGAAGTCGACTTGGATACTTTGAAATGGTCGGAGAGCTAACTCACGGCCTCTAAATGTTGTTTCTCTCATTACCTTTTTATTCACTTTTTGGCAAGTTATACATCTTTCAGTTACTTGTTTTGCTAATCTAAAAATCTCAATACACCCATAATTCTTTAAAAAGTGATCAAACAAAGCTTGGGTACCTCAAAGACTTTTTTTGATACATATCTTCTAATATTTTCCTAGTAAGTGACTTATTAAGTAACTGTCTTCCATCAGGAAGTCTCCATTTTCTAAATTCATCTTGTTTTCTCCTTATCTTATTTAACTCTTTTTCCTCTGCTTCACTGAACTTTGGAATTGCTAATTTTTTCATGTCTGGAGTTAAAATTAATGTAACTCTTTTGATCTTGTTTTCTGCTGCATCTTTAGTTTCTTGATCTGCTGAATTATTCCCTCTTATTTCTGAGGTCATTCCCTTTTGGTGTCTCTTAACATGTATGTCCTGGGGTGATTGTGATGTTAAATTGTTTCCCCATTCGTCCACCTAGCCCAGAAATAAATTTTGTATCCTTAAAACTTCATGTAAGAGTAAAAGTGAGTGGAAAAGAAGCACTGAGTCTGTTATCAGAGACTGTACTTGCTCCCCCCGCATCCTGGGATGGGGTTTTGACTACAGCACAGACAGACAACAAGAGACAGATCGCCTTGGCTTTCCAGCTAGCTGAAGCAGAGAGGTCTTCCTGGACTGTTTTCTTTCCCTTTCCTTGGAACGGTTCGAACCTGTTCTGGACTGGGGACTCAGGGGAGCACTGGGAGCTTGCACCCGTGGACTACCGGGAGCCCAGCCTGGGCAGTGGCATTTTCCAGTGCCAGAGGGACTGATAATTATTGAGAGCACCGCCAGCTATTCACCACTCTTCACAGAAGTAATTGTGAACGCCATTTATTTCTATCTTTAGCACACCTTTTACCGGGTTCTACAGGGTCCGCGGGCAGAGCAAGCTACTATTGGCTAACACACACAGGTTTACATTTTTTCTCCTACACACAAGGATATTGTTTTGCTTTACTCTTCTGCAGGAAGGTTTCAAGGATTTTAGCCCTTAATATCACGACTTATTTCAAAGGTTGGTTTGTGCATACAGGCCTTTACTAATATATAAAATATATCAACAATTCCCCCTTTCTCTTTTTGCACAAACCAGGCTTTGGATAAGATAACATACAACTTAGACTGTCATCTCAATTAACACTATAAGTAAAGTCCGTCCCCCTTCTAGCACAAGAGACCTCAGCCATCCAGTGATGCCCCAGCTGGCGAACCAACTTCTAATGGGGTCACTATCTTCTTTCAGGGCATGTAACCCATCCTGTAGCTGTTGTAGTTGCTTATGGATGGAAGCTGAATGATCAGTAAGATTCAAGCAGCACATGCCTTCAAACTCCTCACAACCATGTCCTTGTGCTAAGAGCAAAAAGTCAATTGCAGCTCGATTTTGTAATACTGCAAGACGTACACTACTCACATCGGCTGAAAGCTCACTTAACATTGTGGATGTTAAGTTTAATTCTTCCTTAGTCTAACAAGCGAACCTTTTTAGAGTTGCTAAGCCTTAATTCATTCAGGCTTCGCTTTGACTGTTTGATGTTTTTCACTTTGGTAGCTACATTCAGCAACTGGTGTAAGCTTGGATGGAACAAAGTAAGTTTCCCAAGATAACAGGGTCTTCTATGTCGATTAGCAGGAATCTAATTCCATGCTCTGTCTCCACAGATTAGGAATATGGAACTAGGTAATCGCTTTTCTAATTGTCCTGTGAGATTGTACCACAAATAAAGGCTTTACTTTCAATGGTAGTAACGAGATCAGTTATAGGGTTGACTGCATCCCAGTGCTGCATTACTTTGTTAGAATGGCTTTTGTCGGGGGTTCAAACATTATCTATCCACCCGAGGTATTGGTGGAACTTAACAAATCTGATTCTTCTGAGGGTTGTAACATTGAGAACTTTGGTAATTTTTGCTTGCCAACAGGCTTCAAGTTGTCTTAATGTGAAGCCAACAGTGTGATTGCACTCTTGCAACATTGCCAATCAATTCAGTTGAGTCTCATTACTAATTAAACCTTTAAATGCTTGAGGATCCCATTCACGGACTCCTATGAGACAGGTGCGAAAGGTTCTCCAGGTGTGGCTAGGCTTAGACACATTGACCTTTGGCCAGTTCAATGTGCCAGAGTGACCCATATGTTCTGTCGCTTTTGGATGTTAGTTAGCAGACAGTTGGTCAGGACTATACACATCACAATTACCATAAGCAGTTTACCATGTAAATGACACCATACTTGCAAACTCACAGCTAAAACTTTAACGTTAAATGAACTTTCAAAGATGCTTACACTACCTCTTGAAGGGGGAATACTTATACTTTATACTAACATAACAATTACTACACAGGCTAAACACTTTATCTTAAACTATTATCTAACTACTTTTAACACACGTGCTCTGGTATATATGTAGTCTAAGCGTGAAAGCGATTTGCTGAAAGGGTAAACACATAACTACACTTTGCTTTATATACAATTAGATGGAGTCTCTACACTTTTCTTAGGTTTCTACAGAATTTCTCCAGCACGATTCAGTCCTGGAATGTTCACTGCTCCCGTGATGTCAGCTGGCAGCTGATCGGTGACTGAGGGCTTTGATGATCAGATTGTTCTTCAAATCCTTCTAAATCTTAAAACAAAGGATAACTGAAAAATTGGTAGAGACACAACATCATAATAACAACATAAAAGTTCTGTTGGCAACTGTGTAGTGTTCAGACACAACTGTGTCCTGACAGGTCCACTTCTGATCCATGTCTGGAGTACCAAGGCTGTGTGGAGACTTCTCTGTTCACTGGATCTCATGTGTTCAGAGGCAGACAGTCTGGCCAGATGAACAGGTGACCTTTTTGAACCTGCCAACAAAACACAGGCACTTCTCTCCTTGAAGTTAATGAATTACACTAATTAAATGCTTTTAGGGCATCAATCTCCCCCGTTTTCTGAAAAAAAAATAAAAATGAGATGTACTTCTATTATAAACATCAACATCAACACAAAACTATTGGAGTGTATAAAACGCTCGCTCGTGGTGAGAGACTTCTCCAGGGTCAAGCTGTTCAAGTATAAGCAATTTATTATAAGGGTAAAAGGAGGGGAGACCCGTGTCAGCCACCAGCCTCGGCGTCCACGTGGTCCGGGGGAGGGGAGAGAGGACAGGTAGAGCGGGGGAGGAGAGGTTGGATAGGGGAGGGAGGGAGTAAGAGAGCAGAGGGAAAGAGGGAAAAAGCAGAGGGAGAGAGCAGGAAAGACGAGAGGGGTAGGAGCAGGGAGAGGGGGCTGAGAGTTGGGAGTGGGGGAGAGGGGTAAAGGGGTAAGAGGGAAAGGCTAAGGGGTAAGGGGTAAGAGGTAAGAGGTAAGAGTTAGGAGTAAAGAGTTAAGAGAGTGAAGTTCTTGTTACAATCGATTATATGCTTTCCTATAGTGAATATTCTAATTCTTAGTAACCAATCACCATGAGACACACCCACTAAAGAATTTACATCCAGCCTATGCGCTTCCCTATATTAACATACAGTGTTGCATTTTAGATTCTACAAAACCTTACAAGTTCTTTCCTTGCTTCTTGACCTTTGCATTCTCTATCAGCAGAAGGACATTGTTTTATCAACAGGGATTCTCCTCTAGCTGGCTAAGCTATTGTTCTTTGGTTAACCAGTACTCAGTATCCTATGACTCAAAGCAGGCTTTCATTGCTACTTTGATTTTAGCCTCCATATTTTCAGAATCTTTTGTTAAACCATCACATTCATAAGGTTTCCCTGTTTCACCTTCCCCAACACAAAACCATATACACAATTAATAAGAACTGTCCTGGTTTAGGGCAAATTTGGGAGAAAACCTCCAGTGGGGCTTCCCCCCCCTCCCCGGGAAGGAAACTCACGTGGCTCTTTTCCCCCACTCCCCAACCGGTTCGGGAAGAGATTTCTCTGAGAGAAGTGGAAAAAACCTGTTTATTTCACAGGCACAGCACCACCCAGCACAAAAATGAATGATATCAAATTACAAAACCTCTCGCCGTTCAGAAGAGATGACAAAACTTCAGAGGGTCTCTTTCCTGTGGGTGTTTGCTCTGTTATCAGTCCCTTCGTCGCTGGAAAATGCCGCTGCCCAGGCTGGGCTCCCGGTAGTCCACGGGTGCAAGCTCCCGGTGCTCCCCCAAGTCCCCAGTCCAAAGCAGGTTTGATTTGTTTCAGAAAAGGGAAAGAGAACAGTCCAGGAAGACCTCTCTGCTCCGGCTAGTTGGAAAGCCAAGGCGATCTGTGTCTTGTTGTCTGTCTGTGCTGTAGTCAAAACTCCCGATGTGGGGAGGGAGCAAGTACAGTCTCTGATAACAGACTCGGTGCTTCTTTTCCACTCACTTTTAGTCTTAGATGGAATTTTAAGAATATAAAACCTGTCTCTGGGCTAGGTGGACGAATGGGGATACAATTTAACATCATAATCAACCCAGGACATTCCACCCCTTATTTCCATATCATCGACTTACTGCCAAAACTAACATTCTAACTCTGCACACATTTACATACATAAAAACTTCCCCTCCGTTCCACCCAAAAAAATACAAACAATATATCCATCATGCCCCTGTCACGCCCCACACCAAGCTACTGAATCCAGACCCCCACGCTAGAGAGCTGCAGGATTCCCCACTCTCTCATTTTACTCACTCAAAACACCATCTTTCACTTGCTCATACCTTCAACACTTGCACATTTCCTTCTATTTCACGTCTGCATGGTTTAATGTACAGACAATGGCAGTAACCTTTTACCCAATGATCAGGTCTCCCTGAGGTACACAGCGTGTTGTTCCATCTCTCTGCATTATCCACCATGTACAACCTGGTCCTTGAGCAAAGACAACCCCACGAATGGGTTTGTCTGTGCTCGAGGTAGAATTGACCCAAACTGTCTTCCCTAGCAGACCTCTGACATGTACCACTGGGACTTTGTCTCCGTCTACTACATGTAAAGACTCAGACTGGGCAGGACCTGCTCGGTTGGTGGAACCTCTGGTGTTGACTAACCAGGTGGCCTTTGCTAGATGTTGCTCCCAGTTTTTAAAAGATCCTCCACCCAGTGCCTTTAAGGTGATTTTTAATAGTCCATTGTACCTCTCCACTTTCCCAGCAGCAGGTGCATGGTAGGGGATATGGTACACCCACTCAATGCCATGTTCCCTAGCCCAGGTGTTTATGAGGCTGTTCTTGAAATGAGTCCCATTGTCTGACTCAATCCTCTCAGGGGTGCCATGCCTCCAAAGGACCTGCTTTTCAAGTCCCAGGATGGTGTTCCGGGCAGTGGCATGAGGCACAGGGTAGGTTTCCAACCATCCAGTGGTGGCTTCTACCATCGTGAGCACATAGCGCTTTCCTTGGCGGGTTTGGGGCAGTGTGATGTAGTCAATCTGCCAGGCCTCCCCATACTTGTATCTGGACCACCGCCCACCGTACCAGAGGGGCTTCAACCGCTTGGCCTGCTTGATCACAGCACACGTCTCACAGTCATGGATAACCTGAGAAATACTGTCTATGGTTAGATCCACCCCTCGATCTCGTGCCCACTTATAGGTGGCATCTCTACCCTGATGACCTGAGGCATCATGAGCCCATCGGGCTAGGAACAACTCTCCCTTATGTTCCCAATCCAAATCTATTTTTGACACTTGTATCTTCGCAGCCTGATCTACCTGCTTATTATTTTGGTGTTCCTCATTAGCTCTACTCTTGGGGACATGGGCATCTACGTGGCGGACTTTCACTGGTAGTCTCCCTACTCTGGTAGCAATATCTTTCCACTCTTTAGCAGCCCAAATTGGTTTTCCTCTATGCTGCCAATTAGCCTCTTTCCACCTCTCCAGCCATCCCCACAGAGCATTGGCCACCATCCATGAATCAGTGTAGAGGTACAGCTTTGGCCACTTCTCTCTTTCAGCAATGTCCAGGGCGAGTTGGACAGCTTTGAGTTCAGCAAGTTGGCTTGATCCACCTTCTCCTTCAGTGGCCTCTGCGACCTGTCGTGTGGGGCTCCATACGGCTGCTTTCCACTTCCGGTTCATCCCTACGATGCGACAGGAGCCATCAGTGAAAAGAGCATAGCGTGTTTCTTCTGCTGGAAGCTGGTTATATGGTGGAGCTTCTTCAGCCCTTGTCACTTCCTCTTGTTCTTTATCTGTGAGACCAAAATTTTCACCTTCAGGCCAGTTTGTAATTATTTCCAAAATCCCAGGGCGGTTCAGTTTACCAATACGGGCGCACTGTGTGATAAGAGCAATCCACTTGCTCCATGTGGCACTGGTTGCATGATGGGTGGAAGGAACCTTTCCCTTGAACATCCATCCTAGCACCGGTAGTCGGGGTGCCAGGAGGAGTTGTGCTTCAGTGCCAATCACTTCTGAGGCAGCTTGGACTCCTTCATAGGCTGCCAAAATTTCTTTTTCTGTTGGGGTGTAATGGGCTTCGGACCCCCTATAGCTTCTACTCCAAAATCCTAATGGTCGACCTCGAGTCTCACCAGACACCTTATGCCAGAGGCTCCAGGACAGACCATGGCTCCCGGCTGCAGAGTAGAGCACGTTCTTCACATTTGGTCCTGTTCTGACTGGGCCAAGGGCTACTGCATGGGCGATCTCCTGCTTGATCTGAGCAAAGGCTTGTTGCTGCTCAGGGCCCCAATGGAAATTATTCTTCTTCCGAGTGACCAGGTAAAGAGGGCTCACAATCTGACTGTATTCAGGAATATGCATTCTCCAGAACCCTATGGCACCTAAGAAAGCTTGTGTTTCCTTCTTATTAGTTGGTGGAGACATTGCTATGATTTTGTTGATGACATCAGTAGGAATCTGACGCCGTCCATCTTGCCACTTTACCCCCAGGAACTGAATCTCACGAGCTGGTCCCTTAACTTTGCTCTTCTTGATGGCAAAACCAGCTTTCAGGAGGATCTGGATGATCTTTTCTCCTTTCTCAAACACTTCTGCTGCTGTGTTCCCCCAGACAATGATGTCATCTATGTACTGTAGATGTTCTGGAGCCTCACCCTTTTCCAGGGCAGCCTGGATCAGTCCATGGCAGATGGTGGGGCTGTGCTTCCACCCCTGGGGCAGTCGGTTCCAGGTGTACTGCACTCCCCTCCACGTGAAAGCAAACTGAGGCCTGCATTCTGCTGCCAGGGGAATGGAGAAAAATGCATTAGCAATGTCGATAGTGGCGTACCACTTCGCTGCCTTGGACTCCAGCTCGTACTGGAGCTCCAGCATGTCCGGCACGGCAGCGCTCAGCGGTGGAGTCACTTCATTTAATGCACGATAGTCCACAGTCAGTCTCCATTCTCCTTCAGATTTACGCACAGGCCAGATAGGGCTGTTGAAGGGTGAGTGGGTTTTGCTGACCACCCCTTGGCTCTCCAGCTCTCTGATCATCTTGTGGATGGGGATCACAGCATCTCGAGTTGTTCTATATTGTCGGCGGTGTACCGTCGAGGTGGCAATTGGTACTTGCTGTTCTTTCACCTTCAGAAGTCCTACTGTAGATGGCTTCTCGGACAGTCCAGGCAAGGTGTTCAGTTGCTGGACACCCTCTGTCTCCACAGCTGCTATTCCAAATGCCCACTTGAATCCTTTTGGGTCTTTGAAATACCCACTTCGGAGGTAGTCTATGCCCAAAATGCATGGGGCCTCTGGGCCTGTCACAATGGGGTGTTTCTTCCATTCTTTTCCAGTCAGGCTCACATCTGCTTCCACCAAGGTAAAATCCTGTGATCCCCCTGTCACGCCAGCAATAGAAACAGATTCTGCCCCTACACGTCTTGATGGGATTATTGTGCACTGTGCACCTGTGTCAACCAAGGCCTCATATCGTTGTGGTTCTGATGTGCCAGGCCAACGAATCCACACAGTCCAAAAAACACGATTTTCCCTAGCCTCTACCTGGCTAGAGGCAGGGCCCCTCTAAGCCTGGTTATCCTTCTTTCCTTTGATATATGTCTTGGATGTTCCTTCAAGGGGATCGGACATGTCATCATCATCATACCTGGCAGTTTGGCTACGGGCAACTGGAGCTGCTTCCCTTTTGGTGGAACTTCCTTTGTAACTCTTCTCCTCCTTCAATTCACGCACCCGTTGTGCCAGAGCTGCAGTAGATTTCCCATCCCATCTCCTCATGTTTTCTCCGCAATCACGCAGGTAGAACCACAGCTCAGCTCGTGGGGTATACCTTTTCTCCCGATCTGGGGAACGCCTGCGTTGAGTGCCAGGACCTCTGATCTGTACTGCTGAGATTTGGAGAAGGTCCTCTTTAATCTCATCTCTAAGTTTTTTGTGATTCTCCTCTATCTTATCTTCTAATTTCAGCAGACGTGTTTCCACAGCTGCGATTCTTGCATGGGTGGGCCCATGCACGGCATCTGCGTATGCTCGAAGCTTCTTCGCCATATCCAGCACGGTCTCCTCCCTTTCATCCCGTTTCATCATTGCTAAAGCAGATGCATATTCTTGCGGCCCAAGTCGTACCAATTTTCGCCACATCACGGATGTACATGGCACCAAGTCAGGATTCTTAGTTGGTATGTCATCTGAAAAAACTATCTCTGCCACTGCCATTTCTCTCAGGCGTTGGATCCCTTGTTCGATGGTTTTCCATTGTGTTTGTTGCATGTAGAGGTCATCTACACACAGATATCTTTGGGCTACACTTTCAAGGACCCGTGCCCAGAGACTGCGAGGGTTAGCCCCCCTCATCATCTCCTGGTCAATAACTGGATCATGTGACAGGGATCCCAGATGCCTCGCTTCAGTGCCATCCAGAACTGTAGCTTCACCTGCAGCATCCCACAGACGGACTAACCAACTAATTATAGATTCATCTGGTCGTCGAGTGTAGTCCTTCCTCAGGCCACGAAGATCTTTCAGGGAAAAGGACTCAATATTAACTTCTGATCTTGTTCCAGTTGCTTTGACTCTTGGTTTTGTGTCAGCAGGTGTTGAAGGTCCTTCTCCTGCATCCTCATCATCATCATCCACTGGTCGATCGGTTTTGTTTGTGCACTTTCCACTTCTTGTGCTAGTAGCAACAGCCATTGGTTGAGGCTTGCTGTCTGGTTTAGCTACCAGCTTTGTAACTGGGAGGTTGGCTGCAGCCTGAGTAATTGGGGTAACTGTTGATTTATCTCCCTGTCCCCTTCCTCCTGTTTGCTGCCCTACAGTATCCAGCAATGCACGGTACGCATATGCCAGGGCCCAGCTTACTGCAATGATCTTTTTTTCTTTGGAATTAACCTGACACTTCTCTTTCAGGTATTTCCCCATCTCAGCTGGATTCAGAATTTGTTCATGTGGGAAGTCCCAAACTACAGGGTCAGAGAATTCCTTCAGGATTTGGCCCATATCCTCCCATTCTCCACCCCACTCAGGATTTTCCATGCTCGGTTCAGGGGTCTCATCAGTCCCTCTAGAAATCTCAGCCCTCATTCTAGAGAGGCTGAAGACTGTATAGAGGAAACTTACTAGATTAAATGCCAGGAAGATGGTCTCTTTAACATTCAGGGGGAACTGAACACTTGCCAATAGTGATGTAACCGATTCAGAGGAGAAGAAGGAAAGGAAAGGTTGAAAAGCCTCGTTCCCTGCTCCTCCTTTAACAAACTGGGTGCATAACCATACCCATGAATATTTTATATTTGGGACAGACTCCAGCACCTGAATAACCTTCTTAGAAATCATAATCACTAGGCCCAGCCCAATAGCTATTCTAGTCCGTGCCCCTCTACTGTAAAAGCTATGTGTTAGGGACAACACCGGGGCTAGTTGTGGATAAGAAAATAAACCAAGGGACCATAAAGGTATTAAAACCTCAAAAAAGCCTAGCGACCAGAAACACATGAAGGCCTGCACCCCAAAAGACATTATTAATTCAAGCAGCATGGCTGGATGGCTAGGGACTGCTTTATCTTATCCCAATACAAAGTAATTGCCACTTCAATACAATCAGTACAGGGTTTTTCCACTCTCTCGTGCCCCACGTTGGGCGCCAATGAATGTATTTGTCCTGGTTTAGGGCAAATTTGGGAGAAAACCTCCAGTGGGGCTTCCCCCCCCTCCCCGGGAAGGAAACTCACGTGGCTCTTTTCCCCCACCCCCCAACCGGTTCGGGAAGAGATTTCTCTGAGAGAAGTGGAAAAAACCTGTTTATTTCACAGGCACAGCACCACCCAGCACAAAAATGAATGATATCAAATTACAAAACCTCTCGCCGTTCAGAAGAGATGACAAAACTTCAGAGGGTCTCTTTCCTGTGGGTGTTTGCTCTGTTATCAGTCCCTTCGTCGCTGGAAAATGCCGCTGCCCAGGCTGGGCTCCCGGTAGTCCACGGGTGCAAGCTCCCGGTGCTCCCCCGAGTCCCCAGTCCAAAGCAGGTTTGATTTGTTTCAGAAAAGGGAAAGAGAACAGTCCAGGAAGACCTCTCTGCTCCGGCTAGTTGGAAAGCCAAGGCGATCTGTGTCTTGTTGTCTGTCTGTGCTGTAGTCAAAACTCCCGATGTGGGGAGGGAGCAAGTACAGTCTCTGATAACAGACTCGGTGCTTCTTTTCCACTCACTTTTAGTCTTAGATGGAATTTTAAGAATATAAAACCTGTCTCTGGGCTAGGTGGACGAATGGGGATACAATTTAACATCATAATCAACCCAGGACAAGAACCTATACCAGTTAAAAATCAATTAAATCATAAACATTATTAATAACATATGTAATATAAAACTACTATTAATTACTAAAACACTGCACCAGCATCCCATAGTTAGCAAACAAACAGAAAGAGAAAAAAAAAAAAAAATCAGTGAAGGATTGGATAACCACCTCCGGAAAATGATTGTCCAAGCCTACTTCAAAAGTGATCCAGCTGTCATATTAATAGGGTCAAATTGCTAAGTCAAAAAGTGACTCAAATACTGATTTGGTACAGAAAACATCTGGATCTGTTGGCAAACATTCCATCCAGGTAAAGTCAAGGCTTGGCCAGGGCCTTAGGCTTTAAACTGGAAAGATGCCTCTTAACTCATTTCTAAAACAAGGTTCTCAATAGTAGCAGCTATGAGATGCTTACAGCACAGCAAACTGTTAAAATGCATTTGTACAAAGCAAATGATCAGAAGCCTCAGGTACCTGACCAATTAAACCATGCAGCAGTTGGTTTAATCTGAGGCCTCCCCCATGGCAGCTGATCCTCAGCAATGGTACATCTTCCTAAAATTCTGGAAACACTGAAAAATAAGAAAGCTATAACAAACAAAAACTGAAGAGATGGCAACAACCAATAGAGCCCCCGATGAAATCAAGGGTGTCACAGACTGCATTCACTTGTATCCACAAGTAGTTTCTATCACAAGCTATATATCACAAGCTTTCTACAACAAGTTCTATCACAGCTGTTTCAGTTTCAGCTATCTTCATCTCTCTAGGAAAATAACTATACTTTGCAGTTTAAACAAGTGTTTCCAATAAAACATAAAACAATTTAAACAGTATTTAAACCTGACAATAATTATTTATAACAAAAGGAAATAACAAACTTAACCTTAAAAGAATATCTAAGTTAGAAAACTTAACTTAAAAACATTCAAGCCTAAGCATTATAAAACTTGACTATCCTTAATTCTATTAACCCTTAATCTATATTAAATGTAAAACTTAACTTAATCTTATTCTGTTACTACAAAAAGCAACTAAAAGTTTGATATATACCTTTTAAACACAATATAACAATAACATGGATTCACTATAAAGATTATAAAGATGTAACAAATACATCACAATTCTATGTCATCTAGCTTTGAGAATAACCCACATTAACTGCAAATGTTACTAAAAATACTTATTCATAACAGGAATTTGCCTAGTATATGGTTAAATTGGTTAGGATTTTAAAGTGCAGCTTTTCTTTAGAAAAACCACAACAACACAGGATTTGGCAAGTTGCCATCCAGCTTTTGTAGCACTTTTCAGAAGCATTAAGTCAAATTTTTTAAACTAAAATCTAAAATCCAAATTGGTATATATGCAGTTATATGTTTTTTACATAACAAAAGGACTCACATTAAAATTACCTTATTAAAATTGTGGAAAAAACAAGCAGATAGATAATATATGCTCTAACTTAACTTTGTCTTGTACAGTAAAGTTCTCTTAACTAATTATTTTTAAAACCACAAATCTCTTCTGTAGATAACATTAATTGGAAGGTTTTCCTAGAAGCTGTAAATCATACCATATTTTAACCTTAAATTCTAAAACCTATTATTGCAAGGCAACTTCACTTTAAACGCTCTTTTTTTTTTTTCTTCAAAGAATCACAATAATTTCTCTCGTAAAACTCTAAAAACTGCAACTGCATAAACTCATGATTACTTAAAACACAAAATTAATTCTAGAACTCTAAAAGGGTATATAAAAACATTTTGAAAACCCAATAAATCATGACTCTTTAACAAACTGGGTACTATCCCGGTGCTTTTTCTTAGAGAGGGAGCAGGGGGGGGTTGACTGCCCACTCTGCTGCTGCTCTCTGCTGCTGCTCTCTGCTGCTGTTATCTTCTTTCACATCCTCCACATACTCTCAAAGAGAGGAAAAACAGAGAGAAAGAAAAAAAAACCTCACAAAGTTAACTTTAACAAATGCATTTTTTTCTCTCAATTTCTCTCCCACTGTTCGCAGATAGAGGAAAAAAGGGCATGATTTTACAAAAGCAGGAGATGTTACACAAAAAGTCTCTCACGGCCAGGTGCTAACAACGGCCATCATTGCAGCTTATCAGCGTGGCCTTGTGTCTCTTTATGGACTTTTTGATTTGGGTTCTTTTTCCCTTTGAATTGAAGATTGATGAGAGGGAGGCGGTTTTTTCTCTCGTTCGGTCTCAGTTGTTTATTTTTTCTTATCAGCATTACAAGGTACAAGGAGCTATGTGCACTATGATAGAAAAGGGGTAAAATGTCTAACAAAGATCTTCTTCAAGGTCTTTTATACATCCATTTACCCAATTAACAGGTGCCAACTAAATTATTTTTCTTAGTGACCCAATGACCCAACACCTGTGTGCTGCACTGTGACATTTTCTACCCAATCACCTACTACTACCCAAACACCCCTAGGAGAAGAACATGAAGAAGAAAGAAGAAGGACAAGAGACAACACCCTAAATCCTCCATCTTGTCTCCTGTTCTCTAAACTACTTTTTCACCCAGTGATTTAAGAAACTTTCTAATCTACACATTTACACATTTCCTATCTAACTTTAACATTTGTTTTCATGTATCACCATGAAAACATGCACATGAATTTCATATTATATGAAATTCAGTGTTTCTTTGAATCCTGGAACTAAATATTAAAAGCAAGGGCACACAGTCTGTATCTCAGACTCCAACAGCCTTGGAACTTTTCTTGCGCTGCTTCTACCCCCAGGGTGCCTTTGTTCTCTGCGCCCACCTCAGTGCTCCCCCATGTCCCCCTGGTTTGGGTGGAAACCAATCTAAATTTGGCTTCTTTTCTTCCAGGGTAGTAAAGATGGAACTTAAATAAGATTGTAGTGTTAAAAGTGACTCCAAAAGTGAAGCAAATATTTCTGGATGTATCACATCCTGCCATAACTGAACAGATTCTGTTCGTTGTTTCAGCGTTCGCTGTGGAACTTTTTTCTCATTATTTTCTTCTCTTTGACTCTCCCTCCCTCTCTCCAAGGGCAGCATAGATAGGAGTGCTTGCCCAGCAGTGGGAGGTAAAGGCATCTGCCGCTGTGACGCAGGTAGTATTACAGGGCTCACAGCCTCAGCATATCTCGCTTTTCTGTTTTTTAAGGTATTAATTACAATCCACCAAGTTCGACCGAGAGACACAGTGTCCTTGCTCTTTTTCGTAATTGACGTTTCCCATATCAGAATCCTAAAATCTGTCCGTTCCTTCACTGCAAAGAGCAGTGGTGGCACTACTAACTGCCTGTGATAATTAGCCCATATAATGAGCATATCCAGGTCCTTTTCCCTGGCTGCTCTGCCTCGTTTAACGAGGATGCAGAGAAGCAGTTTTCCATATCCATGCTAGCGGCCCGCAGCAGGGGGAAGGTTGCGACCCTTCTACCGCGCCCCTGCCTTCGGACTCCCCCTAGCGACTCGCCCCCGTTGATTTGCGAGCCGCCTATCTGGTACCGATCCAAGGCAGCATCTATCTGCACTCAGATCCGCTCCACCAACCTCGGTCCAAGGCTCTGTCCCACCGTGCGTGGATCCACTGAAGCCCCCCTGCCCGCAGGGTGTCCCGTTCGAGCGCCAAATATTGAGAGCACCGCCAGCTATTCACCACTCTTCACAGAAGTAATTGCGAACATCGTTTATTTCTATCTTTAGCACACGTTTTATAGGGTTTTACAGGGTCCGTGGGCAGAGCAAGCTACTATTGGCTAACACACACAGTTTACATTTTTTCTCCTACACACAAGGATATTGTTTTGCTTTACTCTCTCTTCTGCAGGAAGGTTTCAAGGATTTTAGCCCTTAATATCACGACTTATTTCAAAGGCTGGTTTGTGCATACAGGCCTTTACTAATATATAAAATATATCAACAGATTACAGAGCGAACACCCACAGGAGGGAGACCCTCTGAATTTGTCATCTTCAGAGCAGCGGGAGGTTTTGTAATTTGATATTGTTCATTCTTGTGCTGGGTAGTGCTTTGCCTGTTAAATAAACAGGTTTTTTTTCCATTTCTCTCAGAGAAATCTCTTCCCGAACCGGTTGGGGGGTGGGAGAAAGGGGCCATGTCGGTTTGCTTCCGGGGTGGGGGGAGGGGGGGGTGGGGGGGGAAGCGCATTTGAGGTTTTCTCCCAAATTTGCCCTGAACCAGGACAATGTACTCCCTTTATCTCTTCAGGCAATTTTAATCTTTCTAAATCCTCTAAAATGAGTCCTTCGTGTATCAATCTTTTTCCTTTTGAATACAGTAATCTTTTTTCTTCTTAATTTTTTCCAAAGGTATGTACTACTCCAAATGCATACCTTGAATCTGTATAGATGGTTCCCTTTTTATGTGCTAAATGTCTTAATGCTGTTTTTAGACCATATAATTCATAAGTTTGAGCTGGCCAGTTTCCAGTTTGAGGGTAGTTTTCTTTTCTCAACAGTTTGCAAGTTTTTCTCATCAACTACAGCATAACCTGACATTCTATTTCTTGTAACCATTTGCAAGAACCATCTACATATATTATTTCCCCTTCTAAGAGGGCTTGTTCTTCAAGATCTTCCCAAACTTTAGTTTGGTATTGGATAATTTTGAAACAATTATGAGTTAAGTTACCTTTTGGTTCTCTATACAAAAATTGAGCCGGATTTAAATGTCTACTTACTTCTAGTGTCAAATCATCACTGTCTATCAGGATTGCTTCATATTTTAGCATTCTAGAGTCTGATAACTATTTCTCAGCTTTCTGGTTTAACACATTTTGGGCTGCATGATGTGTGTACACAATTAGTTTGCTTCCAAAAGTAAGCTTACGCCTCTCTTCTACTAGGATTGCGGTAGCTGCTATAGCTTGAATACATACCGGTCAGCCATGACTCACTGGGTCCAGCATTTTTGACAAATATGCTACTGGTTTTTTTACTCCTCCACACTCCTGGGCTAAAACTCCATGAGCTACTCCACTTTCCACATTCACGTACAGATGAAAGGGCTTTTCTAATGATGGCAAGCTTAAAGCTGATACTGAGGCTAGTTTTAACTACAATTTTTTAAATTTACTATCATCTTCGTTGGTCCACTTTATGCCATCTCCTTCTGTCAATTTTCTATATAAAAATTTCACTGCCTGTGTATACCACTCGATCCATAGTCTGTAATATCTCAACAATCCAAGTAATTTCTTAATCTTCCTTTTTGAAGAGGGAGGAGGGAGAGACAGAATTCTTGCAATCCTCTCAGGGTTTAGCTTTCGGCTACCCTTGTTTATTAAATGTCTGAGATATTTTACTTCTGATTCTACGAATTGCAGTTTCTCTTTTGATACTCTTAATACTTTTTCCTTAAGGAGATTCAAAAGTTTTATAGTAGCCTCCTTAACTTCAACTTCAGCTTTCCCTGATAACAAAAGATCATCAACATATTGGATAATTTGTATTCCAGGAGGAGTGGGGAAAGTTTGTAATATTGTTTCTAAAGCTTGTCCAAATAGCTTTGGAGATTCAGTAAACCCCTGTGGTAATTTTGTCCATCTCAGTTGCTGCTTCCTCCCAGTAGTTGGATCCTCCCATTCAAAGGCAGAGATATTTCAGCTTTCCTCAGCTAATGGACAAGCCCAAAAAGCTTCTTTAAGATCTACCACGCTGAACCACTGGTGCTTGGGTGGGACTTTGCTTAGGAGAGTATAAGGATTGGGAACTACTGGGTAACAGGTCTGAGTTCTTTTGTTAACTTCCTGTAAGTCTTGTACTCATCTGTAATTCCCATCAGGTTTCTTTACTGGGAGAATAGGGGTATTATGAGGGGACATACAAGGTTCCAATGTCCCATCTTTTATTAGTCTTTTTATCACAGGTTTTAAGCCTTTTCTTCCTTCTAAGGATATGGGATACTGATGCACATGTATGAGGCATTCTTCTCTCTCAATCGTGACCCTTATGGGGTCAATGTCCAGTCCTCCCCTATTTCCTTCCCCAGCCCAAACTTCCTTGTTTATTTTATCTTCATCTTCTAAGTCAAGTTTTAAAACTTTAGCAGTCATTCTCTTTTCTTCAGGTATAACTCTTATTCTTAGCTTTACTTGTAAGTCCCTCCCCAATAAGTTGCTACCTGCTCCAGGGACTAATAAGACATTCTCCATCTAAATTTTGGTTTCTCTCTCAATTACTACATCTTTAATGACTGGAACTGTAAAACATTTTTCTTTTTCCCCTGTTACTTTTGCAGTTTTTTTTACTTACACCACAACTTGTTGGAATACTTAATAGGCAGGTCCTCTCTGCCCCTGTGTCAACTACAAACTCCAATTCTTCCTCCTGGGGACCTGCTTTTAAGGTTATCACAGGTTCTAGATGGTATTTTTCCCTTAGAAAATAGAGCCTATGACTCCCCTATTCTTCTGGGCTTATCTCTCGGAAAATTTTCTGGTCTTTTATTAGGTGAGGGCATTCTTTCTTATAGTGCTCTTTCATCTCACAGTAATAACAGGTGTTCTTAAAGTGCTCTTGGGATTTTGTTTGTACTGCGGTTCTGTTTTTTATCTTTTTCTCTGCCCTTAAAACCTGGATGTCTAGGGGTAGTATTTGGAGGCTTCAAATTTCTCTGGAAACTACTTTCTTGCATAGTAGCTATCATGATTTTTGCTTTCACTTTAGCTTTTTCTTCATCTCGTCTTACATAAACTTTTTGAGCCTCCTTTAATAAATAATTTAAAGATTTGAAATGCCAGTTTTCCATTTTTTCCAGTTTTTTCTTAATGTCTGGTCAGGTATGGGTGACGAAATTAACTCTCAAAAGGGTTTGCTCTGCTATTGTCTCAGGGTCTATCTCAGAATATTGTTTCATATCCCTCCGAAGTCTTTCTAACTATTCAGTTGGGGTCTCCTCCTTTCCTTGTTGCCCATCAAAAGCCTTTTTTACATTTTGCCCTCAAGGTGCTGCCTCTTTTATTCCTTTGATTATCAGATTACGATAATCATTCATTGTTGCTGCTGGAGATGAATAGGTCACACGAACACAGCTCGAGGTGTGGTGAAAGGAAGAAAAGTTTATTTCTTCTCCCAGGATTTATAGGTTTCTTGTTGCCGCCCATATTGCTTGGTTTTATTAAGTTCAGAGGTAGTTTACCCCAGTTGCTCCCCGGTCATAAAGAATGGTTTGTCCCCAGGTGCCCATCATGGTAAACCCTTCCCATTTTTCCAGATTGTTCCCCATCCATCACCCTAATCCTGCCCCTAAGCCCTGTCAATCTATGTGAACCCCCACCTTTTGTTCCAGTTCTTTCCCTGCCTATCATCCCTTCCTCGACGCCCTATTGATTGTACAGTTGCTTTCCCCCCCCCCGGGTCCCTACCATTGGTCCTGCATATTGTAATCCCCACCCTTAACCCCTCCGTTGCTGTTGTCCCATTGGTCACCATACGAGCCGCCCACGGTCCTTAAAACCTGGCGCATGGGGGTGCCCAGGGTCTCGGCTCAGACCTCTCCCCTGTGATCCCAGCCCCGCACCTGTTGGAATAAACTTGTTCCTGGGAAATCGGAGGAGTTTGAGCACTCTTTCTCCCTTCGCCGCATCCTGTGTCGCCCTGTAAGCCCCAACGCCAGAGCGCAGAGGAGCTCTGGAGGTTCCAGGTTGAGCCTCGCAGTGCTAGCCTGGTTCCCCACTCCTGCCGCTGACATCGGCCACAGCTAGCCGAGGCAAAAGAGGCCGATTCGGGCAGCGACAGATGACGCTCAACGCGGGGCCTCTCGTGAGGCGTGGAGACCCCCGGAGAAGTCGGTGAATCTACGCACTTGTGAGGATTTTACAAAAGACTGTGAGCGGCAGCTACCCCGGTAGAGCAGACTCATTTTTGTCGAGTGCTGCTCCTGGGGATCGAGGTGGCAACCGTCGACGTGCCGACGATCGCCTCGGGGTTTGTGGACGTCTCCTGCAGCACCGGTCCGGAATTGGGTGAGTAGCCCCACGTGGGGGACGAGGGGGTGTGCAAGTGTGTGCAGCTCCCCCTGCTGTGTGTTGGTGTGCAGCTCCCCCTGCTGTGTGTTGAGAATCCCTCGGGGAGGGAGTGTGGGGTAGCCCGGTTCAGACCCGTACTTTGTTACGTGTGCCTTTAGCTGCAGGGGGTGGTGGGAATTGCTGTGCTGGGGTTAGAAAGATGGGCGCACGTCTGTCAGCACAGCAAAAAAGAGTTTTCTACCAAGTTGTGAGTACCCTTGAAGGAGAGAGTAGACGGTTTTCTCGTGGGAGGGTGAAACAGTTTGTGAGATGGCTGTTCCTGCATTTCCCCAACTTCACCCCAGACAGAGCAAACACCGTAGAGTTTTGGAATGAAGTCGGAATAAAGTTAACAGAGTTAGTAAATGAAGGAGATACATCGGCTGACAAATTTGTAACATTGTTTATCTTAATTCAGTCTGCCGTAATAAAAGAAAAAAAAATGCAGGAGCAAACGCCACAAACTGCCCCAGTTTCCCCAGTTTTCCCATCCCCGTGTTCCTCTCCCCCTGATCCCGAGTGGAGGGAGACCTGTGGAGCGACCTGCAGGGCAAATTGTCCTGTTCAGGGTTCCCCCAAGGGTAACAGGATCCCTGGCCCCCCACGTCTCTCCCAGAACCCCTGCCCTGGTAGCCCTGGCCAAGTTACCAGAGCACTTTTCGATTCCCCCGTCTCCCCAGTTACAAACCCTCAGCTAAACATTTCCCAGGTTGCAAGTCCCCAGTTTTCACCCTCAGATCCCCGTGCCTCAGTTTCCCCCAGTTTCCAATGTTCCCCTGTGTTCCCCTACCCCTCTCCTAACCCTCAAGAGGGCTCCCGGAGGGCACAAGATGGCGGGGACCACATGGCTGGGACCTTCCCTTGTGCCTCTTCTCCCCATAATCCCTTTCAGACCCCCATGAACAACCCTTTCCTCCCTAGCTCCACCCCTTCTCCCTACCCTAACTCCACCCAGTTCCCCTCGAAAACCTCCTCCTCCTCAGGGGCGGGCCCCTCTGAAGTCATGCACCTAAACCCCGCCTTTTCTGATTGCCGCTCCTCCCCCTTGCCCTCCTCCTCAGTCGGTCCTCCAGTCCCGCCCCCTCCGGCTCCTGGTTCCCACGCCCTTTCTTCCGGTTCCCACGGTCCCACACCCGGTTCCCATGCTTTGGGAGCTAGAGGTGGTAAGCCTGGAAGCCAGAACCCGGAACAGGTAGAAATCCCCCTTGCCGCACCGGTGACTTTTAGTGGAAGGGGGGGGCGGTCCCGGGAATGGGAAGCCCTCTCCTTCCAGACTAAGAGAGAGCTGTGCAAGGCACAGAAGGAGTTTGGGAGAGGTAGTGAATATTTTAAAGGTCTATTAAAAGCTACCTTTTCTGCGAACGAAATGGTGCCCAGTGATCTGAAGGAGTTGTTTTCCTGCCTACTCTCCACAGCTGACTTCAGGTTGTGGAAACAGGGGTGGAAGAGATCATTAGAGACCATCCTTCCAAGCCTCTTGCACAGTATTGATGGATGTATAGATGGAGTCCCTCTGACTTTAGATCACTTGTGCGGTGAGGGAAATTGGGACAAGCCAGAGGAGCAGGCCAGGGTATTACCCCGGCCTGTCCTGATTAAAGTCATGGAGGCCGCAGAAAAGGTTTTCAATACATTACCTGAGGAGGGACCCCAGATAAATTTAATGAGTATTTTCCAGCTCCCTAATGAACCTTTTAATAAGTTTATCAATAGATTGCAAGCCCAGGCAGAGAAGCAAGTAGAAGAGGCAAATCTACAAGAACAGCTTGTATTAGAAGTGGCAAAAGCCAATGCCAATGACATTTGCAAACAGATAATTTTCAGTTTGCCTCTCTACCCAACCCCGACACTAGACATCCTCATCGAAGCCTGCTCCAGGAAGGTGCCGATGATGGGGATGTCCAGAGCCATCCCACCGCAACAGTTGAGACGAGCGCCTACTGTAGCAGTGACGCAGTTTCCACCATCACCAGCGCGTCAACCACTGTGTTTCCGCTGCAGGCAACCTGGACATCTAGCTAGGGACTGCCCGGCAGAGCATCCTAGCCAAGGGAGCAGTGCGGGGGCGAGGGCAAACAATACAATAATAAAAAAAAACTAGGGGAGCTGCGCGAGCCTGCCCCGCGCGAAGCGATAAATGGGGCAGGCCTTGCGGGGGAGGGGGGCTTTTCACATCAGGCTTGGACACCCAACCGGACGCGACATCTAACCACCACCAAGGACATCCTCTTTCAAACCCAGCACTGGACAGTAGTTGCTGTGGATCCACTGGAGGGAGGCAAGAAAAACACTGGATGTGACTGTAAGTACATCGCCATCGGGGACACTAAACACACACCCCCAGAGATTGAGATCTCCCCGATCACCTTCCCAGAGGGTCCGGAAGATCTCCTCCTCTTAGCGCGCTGCATTCACCCACCATATTTTCTCCCGAAGGGGCACATCATAGCCCAATACATTCCTGTCCCGGAGGGAGTCCCAGTGGACGACCACGCACCAGGCGTCTACTGGACAGAAATAGTGGGTGAGGACAAACCCATCATCGATTGCAGCATCAAGCAGGGTGCGGAATCTGTCCATCTGAAGGGTCTGCTTGATACGGGGGCAGATGTGACGATCATCCCCCAGAGGAGATGGCCGTCACATTGGGAGCTGCAACCTGTGGCAGGGAAAATTCAGGGTATAGGGGGTACTCAATTAGCGCAAGTATCAAGGAGCGTAGTGCAAATTATGGGGCCGGATGGGCAATTGGCAAATTTACGCCCATTCATTGCAGATTTCCAGGTTCCCTTGTGGGGGAGAGACCTTATGTCACAATGGGGGGTAAAGATTGAAATCCCGAAAACCCCTCGGGATTTTTAATAGCGGCCACTGTAGAGCGCCCCTTCCAAAAACTTGATTGGACCACTGATGAAGCAATCTGGATTGATCAGTGGCCGCTTCGAAAAGACAAATTAAAGGCGCTCAACGAGCTCGTGGAGGAGCAATTATTAAAAGGTAATATTGTAGAGACTACCAGCCCTTGGAACTCCCCGGTATTTGTTATCCGGAAGCCGGGGAAAGACAAGTGGCGGCTCCTTCACGACCTTCGTGCCATCAATAAAATCATTGTTGACATGGGACCCCTCCAACCAGGGATGCCTACTCCAACGATGCTCCCCCGAAATTGGAATCTGGCCGTAATTGATATAAAAGACTGCTTCTTTCAAATTCCCTTGCATCCTGATGACGCCCCACGGTTTGCCTTCTCGGTGCCCACCCTCAACCGAGAAGCCCCAATGAGGAGATTCCACTGGCGGGTGTTGCCACAAGGCATGAAGAATTCACCCACCATCTGCCAGTGGTATGTCTCCTCATTGCTGTCTCCCGTGCGCAAAGAGATGGGGGAGGTCATCATCCATCACTATATGGATGATGTCCTAGTGTGCGCCCCCCATGACGATCTACTCACCCGATCACTTGACCGAGTGGTTAAGGCTTTAACATCTGCAGGCTTTCAACTCCAGGAGGATAAAGTTCAACGGATGCCACCCTGGAAGTATCTGGGTCTGCGGATTGCTGAGAGGACCGTTGTGCCTCAAAAATTGGCAATAAACAGCAATCCGAAAACCTTGTCAGACCTTCACTCGCTGTGTGGGACCTTAAACTGGGTCAGGCCTTGGCTGGGCCTTTCCACTGAAGACCTAGCCCCCCTCTTCACACTTTTGAAGGGGGAGAAGGAGCTGAGTTCTCCCAGGACCCTGACCCCAGAAGCGAGGAAAGCCCTGGAGAAAGTAGAAGAGGCCCTTGTTGAAAGACAGGCGCATCGGTACGAACCGACCCTGCCTTTTGAGTTTATTGTGCTCGGGAGAATGCCACACCTCAGTGGGCTGATTTTTCAGTGGGACCAGGGCTCAAAGGATCCCCTCTTAATCATAGAGTGGGTTTTCTTGAGCCATCAAAGGTCCAAAAGTGTCACCCGGCCACAGGAGCTGATGGCTCAGCTCATCGGGAGAGCTCGGGCCAGGCTTCGGGAGATGGCTGGGTGCGACTTTGCATGCATTCGGGTACCAGTCAGCTTGTCTCGGGACAAAGAGTCCCCAAATAAGCTGACAAAAGAGATGTTTAATCAGTTACTTCGGGAAAATGAGACACTCCAGATTGCTTTAGATAGTTTTGAGGGCCAGGTCTCTGTTCATGCCCCTGCCCACAAATTTTTCAATTCCAAATTCGAACCAATTCCAAAAGAAGTACGGAGCAGGAAGCCCCTCAAAGCCCTGACTGTGTTCACTGACGCATCCGGGGCATCTCACAAGTCTGTGGTGACTTGGAGAAATCCTGAGACTCAGCAGTGGGAAGCAGATGTTCAATATGTGGAGGGATCTCCACAGGTTGCTGAGTTGGATGCAGTCGTCAGGGCCTTTGAGAGGTTCTCTGAACCTTTCAATTTAGTCACTGATTCGGCCTATGTTGCAGGGGTGGTTGCCAGAGCGGAACACGCTGCCCTGAAGGAGGTCTCTAACCCAAAATTGTTCGAGTTGCTTTCTAAATTAATATATACTGTTTCCCACAGGAAGCAACCATTTTTCGTGATGCATGTGAGGTCGCACACAGATCTCCCCGGCCCAGTAGCCGAGGGAAACCAGATGGCTGATTCCCTCGCTGCCCCTGTTTCCATGGCTCAGCTCCCCGATCGGTTCCAACAAGCTAAGCTGAGCCACCAAATGTTCCATCAGAATGTGCCTGGCCTGGTCCGCCAATTCCACCTGCGGCGGGATCAGGCCAGAGCCATTGTGGCCACATGCCCCCATTGCCAGACCACTGTCATGCCCTCTCTAGGGGCGGGGGTGAACCCTCGAGGCCTGGGGAGCTGTGAGGTGTGGCAGATGGATATAACTCACATTCCCGAATTTGGCGGGCTGAAGTTCGTACATGTATCCATAGACACTTTCTCAGGGGCAGTCTTTGCTTCTGCCCACACAGGAGAGAAAGCCGAGCATGTCTGCAAACACCTCTTGCAGGCTTTCTCTGTGCTGGGGGTCCCCAAAGAGCTAAAGACAGATAATGGCCCAGCATACATTTCCAGGAAACTGGAAGAATTCCTGCAGAGTTGGGGAGTGACACATAAGAGAGGCATCCCACACTCCCCCACCGGCCAAGCGATTGTAGAGCGAGCCCACCAGTCGCTCAAACGCGTCCTAAAACGTCAATGGGATTCAATGAAAGGTTGCGCCCCTCAGGATAGGCTATCAAAGGCGCTGTTTACTATCAATTTTCTGAACTGTACTGATACTAATCCCAATCCTCCAGTGGCACTGCACTTTAACTCCACCAGCAACTACGAGCTCCAACATCGCCCTCCAGTGCTGGTCCGGGACCCAGAGACCCAAAAGATCATGGGTCCATTCGATCTGGTGACCTGGGGGCGAGGTTACGCTTGCGTCTCCTCGCCCCAGGGACTAAGGTGGATCCCACAAAAGTGGGTGAAACCTTATGTCCCAAAACATCCTACCAGGCCACCAGATGAGCAAGAGGATGTCGCTGCGTCCGTGCAGGCCGCCCCAGTAACCCCCGAGGACGACGAGGAGGAGGAATGTCTCGAACCCCTTTTCTCTATTGATTTTTTGCTCTCCCTTTATGTTAACTGAAGTATTTGTTTTCCTTTAATTTTAGAGAGCCATCAGAAGGATGACCACCCCGAACGTCGCACTAGCCACCGTGCTCCTGCAGGATGGGGTGTCTCCGGATGGCTCTCTTCTGTTATAAGAACCATATTATAGATTGTTTTTGTGAATTTTATTAGGTACATTCGCGGTGTTGCGGAAGTGTTTAATTCAATTTATCCTTTCTTTGTTATTCCCCCCACGGCAAGTTAACTATGTTGATGTAAACCCTCTTTCCCCTCCTCCTCCTCTTCCCTCTCCCACTCCTGAATGGTTTGCTGTACCCTCTGCTCCCCTAGACCCCACGCCTTCCTCTGTTTCTTAAAAGGAAAGGGGGAGATGTTGCCGCCCATATTGCTTGGTTTTATTAAGTTCAGAGGTAGTTTACCCCAGTTGCTCCCCGGTCATAAAGAATGGTTTGTCCCCAGGTGCCCATCATGGTAAACCCTTCCCATTTTTCCAGATTGTTCCCCATCCATCACCCTAATCCTGCCCCTAAGCCCTGTCAATCTATGTGAACCCCCACCTTTTGTTCCAGTTCTTTCCCTGCCTATCATCCCTTCCTCGACGCCCTATTGATTGTACAGTTGCTTTCCCCCCCCCCGGGTCCCTACCATTGGTCCTGCATATTGTAATCCCCACCCTTAACCCCTCCGTTGCTGTTGTCCCATTGGTCACCATATGAGCCGCCCACGGTCCTTAAAACCTGGCGCATGGGGGTGCCCAGGGTCTCGGCTCAGACCTCTCCCCTGTGATCCCAGCCCCGCACCTGTTGGAATAAACTTGTTCCTGGGAAATCGGAGGAGTTTGAGCACTCTTTCTCCCTTCGCCGCATCCTGTGTCGCCCTGTAAGCCCCAACGCCAGAGCGCAGAGGAGCTCTGGAGGTTCCAGGTTGAGCCTCGCAGTGCTAGCCTGGTTCCCCACTCCTGCCGCTGACATCGGCCACAGCTAGCCGAGGCAAAAGAGGCCGATTCGGGCAGCGACAGTTTCTGACCACGGCCAGGGATTGGATGGTCAGGGTAACACTTTCCCAACTGCACTGGCCGTGAGAGATGTCCATCACAAGACGTGTATCAGAAAGAATGTACACATCTCTATGTTTACAGTTACTGTCCTGGGAAAGTATATAGAAAACTACATCAGCAAGATCAGAAGCTGAGTTTTCAGGGCGACATCTCACCCTTTTTGGTTTTAACAAAAAGAAAAGGAAAAGAAAAATTAACAAAGAAGCTAGCAACATTATAAACAATCAAAAGGAAAAATAATAGGAAAATACAATACTCCATACAATCAGAAGGCTTTAATTTCAGGGTGATATCTCACCCTTTCGTTATTACAAAAAAACCAAAAAATAAAAGTGAAAACATCAACATCTACTCGTGGATGGCTCTCAATTTGGTCACAGAGGGAGAATCCATGGCCAATTTGAAAGGTGCCTGGGAAAACTTCTGAAATGCTATGACAGCAGCCTGTAATTCCACCAATTGGGCTGATCCAGCCTCATGACTCTCCAAAACCAGCCACTCAGATCCATCCTTCCAGGTAGCAATGGCCTTTCCAGTCCTCCCTGAACCATCAGTAAAGACGGTAGGTCTTTGCACAGGCCCTGACTGGGCCACAAAGCAAGGTCAATGAAGTTTGCCACTTTCTGTGGCTGACAGGGCAGGAAGAACCCCTTCCAAGACATTTAGAGGATTGGACCATTCATCATTTCATTGGCCAATGATACCTGTGGAATGCAAATCTGGAGTGGTAAGGAAAAAACAGCGACATCAATGGAAAGATCAATGCGATAAACTGACGAGCAGAAACTGCTCGCCGAACCTCCTCCAGCACCTGCTGTGCCTCTGGGGTCAGTGTCGGAGGTGACTTTAAATCAAAGTCCCCCTTTAACAGATCAAACAAGGGGGACAGTTGTGTCGTGGTCAGTCCCAAATTCGGACGCAACTGTTGCTATATTTTATATATTAGTAAAGGCCTGTATGCACAAACCAGCCTTTGAACTAAGTCGTAATATTAAGGGCTAAAGTCCTTGAAACCTTCATGCAGAAGAGAGAGCAAAGCAAAACAATATCCCTGTGTGTAAGAGAAAAAATGTAAACTGTGTGTGTTAGCCAATAGTAGCTCGTTCTGCTCGCAGACCCTGTAGAACCCTATAAAGGTGTGCTAAAGATAGAAATAAACTGGCATTCACGATTACTTCTGTGAAGAGTGGTGAACAGCTCGGGGGTCTTCTCAATATTTGGCGCTTCGACCAGAGACACGCTGCGGGCAGAAGGACTCTGGAGTCATCGGAGTGGATCTGGGCATTAATCGTCGAGGGCTTGGATCGGCACCAAATAGGCAGCCTGAGCGCGGTGAGACGCGGAGCGGTAGGACGTGGAAGTAGGGCTGCTGGGGGGGGGCCCAGAGGCAAGGGCGTGTGTAGAAGGGTCGCAACCTTCCCTCTTGCGGGTGCTGTCAGCATGGATGTGGATTTGCGGCAGTAAATAAACTGCTTCTCAGCATCCTCGTTAAACGAGGCGAAGCAGCCCAGGAAAGGGACCTGGATATGCTCATTATATGGGCTAATTGTCTTGAGCATTTGCAGTGCTCACTGCTTCTTGCGGGGCAAGAACGGACTGATAAATCGGCTCTGATATACGGGAAACGGCAATTACGGAAAAGAGCAAGGACACTGTGTTTCTCGGTCGAACTTGGCAGATTGTAATTAATACCTTAAAAAACAGAAAAGTGAGATATGCTGAGGATGTGAGCCCTGTAATTCTACCTGCGTCACAGCGGCAGATGCCTTTACCTCCCACTGCTGGGCAAGCACTCCTATCTATATTGCCCATGGAGAGAGGGAGGGAGAGTTAGGGAAAAAAAAAAATAATGAGAAAAAAGTTCCACAGGGAACGCTGAAACAACGAACAGAATCTGTTCAGTTATGGCAGGATGTGATACATCCAGAACTATTTGCTTCATTTTTGGAGTCATTTTTAACATTGCTATCTTATTTAAGTTCCATCTTTACCACCCTGGAAGAAAAGAAGCCAAATTTAGACTGGTTTCCACCCGAACCAGGAAGATATGAGAGAACGAGGTGAGCGCAGAGAACAAAGGCATCCTGGGGGTAGAAGCAGCGCAAGAAAAGTTCCAAGGCCACTCTGAGCAATTACAGAAACAACTGAGCAGAAACAGGTGGCTCAGACAGCTTCAAAGAGAGACAAACTAGTCAAAAAAATCTCAAACTATATGGTATCTAGTTCAAAATTCATCCTTGTAATTAGAAGCTGATAAACCGCAATGATCACCGTTGTTAGCACCTGGCTGCGAGAGACTTTTCGTGTAAAATCGCCTGCTTTTGCAAAATCATGCCCTTTTTTCCTCTATCAGCAAACAACAAGAGAGATTGAGAGAAAAACTGCATTTGTTAAAGTTAACTTTGTGAGGCTTTTTTTTCTTTCTCTCCGTTTTTCCTCGCTGCGAGAGTATGTAGAGAATGTGAAGAAAGATAAGAGCAGAGCTGCAGCAGCAGCAGAGTGGGCAGTCCACCCCCCCGCTCCCTCTCCCGGGGGGGGGCACTGGGATGGTGCCTGGTTTGTTGCAGGGTCGTGATTTATTGGGTTTTCAAAATGTTTTTATATACCATTGTAGAGTTAATTTTGTGTTTTAAGTAATTATGAGTTTATGCAATTGCAGTTTTTAGAGTTTTACTAGAGAAATTATTGTGGTTCTTTGAAAGTTAAGAAAAAAAAAAAAAGAAAAAAAAAAAGTGTTTAAGGTGAATACTAACAGAAGTTGCCTTGCAATAATTGGTTTTAGAATCCAAGGTTAAAACATGGTATGATTTATAGCTTCTAGGAAAACCTTCTTCCAATTAGTGTTATCTACAGAAGAGATTTGTGGTTTAAAAAATAATCAGTCAAGAGAATTTTATTGTATAAGACAAAGTTAAGTTAAGGTATATATTATCTATTTGCTTGTTTTTTCCACAATTTTAATAAGGGAATTTTAATGTAAGTTTTTTTTTTTTTTTATATAAAACACATATAACTGCATATTTACCAATTTGGATTTTAGATTTTAGTTTAAAAAATTGGACTTAATGTTTTTGAAAAGTGCTACAAAAGCTAGATGGCATAGAATTGTGATGTGTTTGCTACATCTTTATAATCTTTATAGTGAATTTATGTTATTGTTACATTGTGTTTAAAAGGTATATATCAAACTTTTAGTTGCTTTTTTGTAGTAACAGAATAAGATTAAGTTATGTTTTCATTTAATATAGATTAAGTGTTAATAGAATTAAGGATAGTCAAGTTTTATGATGTTTAGGCTTGAATGTTTTTAAGTTAAGTTTTCTAACTTAGATATTCTTTTAAGGTTAAGTTTGTTATTTCCTTTTGTCATATATAATTATTGTGGAGTTTAGAACAGTTTGCTGTGCTGTAAGCATCTCATAGCTGCTACTATTGAGAACCTTGTTTTAGAAATGAGTTAAGAGGCATCTTTCCAGTTTAAAGCCTAGGCCCTGGCCAAGCCTTGACTTTACCTGGACAGAATGTTTGCCAACAGATCCAGATATTTTATGTCCCAAATCAGTATTTGAGTCACCTTTTGACTCAGCAATTTGACCCTATTAATATGACAGCTGGATCAATTTTGAAGTGGGCTTGGAAAATCATTTTCCGGAGGTGATGATCCAATCCTTCACTGATTTTTGTTTCTGTTTCTTTGCTAACTATGGAATGCTAGTGCAGTGTTTTAGTAATTAATAGCAGTTTTATATTATATATGTTATTAATAATGTTTAAGATTTAATTGATTTTTAACTAGTATAAGTTCTTATTAATTGTGTATAAGGTTTTGTGTTGATGTTGTTGCTTATAACAGAAGTACATCTCATTTTTATTTTTTTTTAAGAAAAACGGGGGAAAATGGATGCCCCACAAGCATTTAATTAGTGTAATTCATTAACTTTAAGGAGAGAAGTGTCTGTGTTTTGTTGGCAGGTTCAAAAAGGTCACCTGGTCATCTGACCAGACTGTGTGCCTCTGAACACACGAGATCCAGTGAACAGAGATGTCATCACACAGCCGTGGTACTTCAGACGTGGATCCGAAGTGGACCTGTCAGGAGACAGTTGTGTCTGAACACTATATAGACAGTTGCCAACAGAAATTTTATGTTGTTATTATGATGTTGTGTCTCTACCAATTTTTCAGGTATCCTTTGTTTTAAGATTTAGAAGGATCTGAAGAACAACTTGAACATCAAAGCCCTCAGTCACCGATCAGCTGCCAGCTGACATCATGGGAGCAGTGAACGTTCCAGGACTGAATCGTGCTGGAGAAAATCTGTAGAAGATCTAAGAAGTGTAGAGACTCCATTTAATTGTATATAAAGCAAATTGTAGTTGTGTGTTTACCCTTTCAGCAAATTGCTTTCACGCTTAGACTACATATATACCAGAGCACGTGTGTTAAAAATAGTTAGACAATAGTTTAAGTGTTTAGCTTGTGTAGTAATTGTTATGTTAGTATAAAGTATAAGTATTCCCCCTTCAAGAGGTAGTGTAAGCATCTTTGAAAGTTCATTTAACGATTGAAGTTCTAGCTGTGAGTTTGCAAATATGGTGTCATTTACATGGTAAAATGCTTATGGTAATTGTGTTGTGTATAGTCATGACCAACTATCTGCTAACTAACATCCAAAAGTGACAGAACATATGGGTCACTCTGGCACATTGAACTGGCCAAAGGTCAATGTGTTTGAGCCTAGCCACACCTGGAGATCCTTTCGCACCTGTCTCACAGGAGTCCCTGAATGGGATCCTCCGGCATTTAAAAGTTTAATTAGTAACGAGACTTGACTGAATCGATTGGCAATGTTGCAAGAGTGCAGTCGCACTGCTGGCTTCACATTAAGACAACTTGAAGCCTGTTAGCAAGCAAAAATTACCAAAGTTCTTAATGTTACAACCCTCAGAAGAATTGGATTTGTTATGTTCCACCAATACCTCGGGTGGATGAATAATGTTTGAACCCCCGACAAAAAGTCATTCTAACAAAGTGATACAGCACTGGGTTGCAGTCAACCCTATAGCTGATCTCGTTACTACCATTGAAAGTAAAGCCTTTATTCGTGGTGCAATCTCACAGGACAATTACCAAAGCGATTACCTAGTTCCATATTCCTAATCTGTGGAGATAGAGCATGGAATTAGAATCCTGCTAATCCACATGGAAGACTCTGTTATCTTGGGAAACTCACTTTGTTCCACCCAAGCTTACATCAATTGTTGAATATAGCTAGCAAAATGAAGAACATCAGTCAAGGTGAAGCCTGAATGAATTAAAGTTTAGCCACCCTAAAAAGGCTCGCTTGCTGGACTAGGAAAGAATTAAACTTAACATCCACAATGTTAAGTGAGCTTTCAGCCGATGTGAGTAGTGTGTATCATGCAGTATTATGAAATCAAGTTGCAATTGACCTTTTGCTCTTAGCACAAGGACATGGTTGTAGAGAGTTTGAAGGCATGTGCTGCTTGGATCTTGCTGATCATTCAGCTTCCATCCATGAGCAACTACAACAGCTACAGGATGGGTTACATGCCCTGAAAGAAGATAGTGATCCCATTGGAAGTTGGTTCGCCAGCTGGGGCATCACTGGATGGTTGAAGTCTCTTATGCTAGAGGAGGGACGGACTTTACTTATAATGTTAATTGGGATGACAGTCTAAGTTGTATGTTATCTTATCCAAAGCCTGGTTTGTGCAAAAGGAGAAAGGGGGATTTGTTGCTATATTTTATATATTAGTAAAGGCCTGTATGCACAAACCAGCCTTTGAACTAAGTCGTGATATTAAGGGCTAAAGTCCTTGAAACCTTCATGCAGAAGAGAGAGCAAAGCAAAACAATATCCCTGTGTGTAAGAGAAAAAATGTAAACTGTGTGTGTTAGCCAATAGTAGCTCGTTCTGCTCGCAGACCCTGTAGAACCCTATAAAGGTGTGCTAAAGATAGAAATAAACTGGCATTCACGATTACTTCTGTGAAGAGTGGTGAACAGCTCGGGGGTCTTCTCAATACGCAACCATGTAAAAATCCATCAATATCTGGACATCATTCATTCAGTGTCTGCACTGAATGCAAAAAATTGCACCTCCGAATACGGGGCTGTTCGTCCCAAAAATGATTTTGACCCCCAAATAATTTCAGGGAGGTTGTTTCTGGAGTCACTTGCAGCCCATGAGAAGGCAAGGCGGGGAATAGCTGAGGCTGTATCCACTGGAATTCATCCTGGATGGGTGTAGCCACCAGGACATCATCCATATGAGGATAGAGACGAGCAGCAGGAAACTGCTCGCCAACTCCAGAGAGGGCTAGAGCCCCATATCATCGGCAAATGCTGGCAAATTTTCGCATGCCTTGCGGCAAAATCTTCATTGATATCTCTGTGTGGGCTCAGCATTAATGATAACTGGCACCAGAAAGGCAAATTTCGGTCTGTCATTGAGATGCAAAGGAATTGTAAAGAAACAATCCTTCAGATCCATGATGAGGACTAGCCAATCAGCGGGAAGCATGGTGAGTAACGGCATGCCAGCCTGCAGTGTCCCCATGCTTTCCATCATAGCATTAACTTTTTGGAGGTCTTATAGCAACCTCCATTTCCCAGACTTCTTGATACAGAAAACAGGAGTGTCCCAGGGACTGGTCGAAGGCTCCAGATCACCCTGATCCAGCTGTTCCTGCACCAGTTCACAGAGGGCGACTAATGTATCATGTGAGAGGACAACAGAGTCTGCTAAACAAAGAGTCAATCTCAATTTCTCCGTAGCGTTGAATGTGTCAGCATTGGGTCCAAGGGTCATTCCAGGGGCCAGTCGGCAAACCTGACAATCATGATGTTCGCGCCAGTGTCAAGAAGCCTGCGGACGCTAACTTCTGACTGCATCTCACCAGGGATGGACAGGGTGCAGACCCGTTCAGGACGATCCTTGGCCGTCAGAACAGCAGTCCAGTGAACACGAGGTGGCGCAGGGAACCAGAAGCCACCATCTCCCCACAGCTGATCTTCCACTCTGTGAACACAAGACTCAAAAGGCACAAGTTGAGCAAATCTGGGTCCTGCAGGGATAGGAACAGGAGGGCTGAACATGGAACCCATGGCATGAATCCGTCCCAGGAAATCCGAACCAATGTTCCCTAGGTGCACAACGATGATGCCTTGAGCAGTGGAACTCGACCCTCCCACAAGAAGAGCACTCATGCCCTCACCCACTGGGCCAAAAGCATCCTGAAGCACAGGGAATGCCTGATACCATGGCTGTGCACTCATCTGGCAGGAGGGCAAAGTCTACAGGCCAGCTGAAGAGGCTCCAGCAGCCTGGGACCTTTTGTCTGCAGAGGCCACCGGCTTTGCCCCCTTGGCATCACCACCCGAGCCATTAGTAACCAGCTCAGGACCCCGATCCGCCGTGGCCATAGGAAGAGTCGGGGCATCTCCTCAGCCACAGGCTCGGGTGATGCCCAGGAACCCGAGGCGGGGTGGGGTGGAGCCAGATTGGCACGGCCCACCTCCAGTGCGGGGGCGGGCCGCGGTGCCAGTAGAGGCAGGACTCACGGAGCCGCAGCACCATCCCACCCTTCTGCCAGGGCACATCCCGGGCTCACAGGAGAGGAAACCTGCAGCATGGGGCTGGTAGAACCCGGCCCAGCATCTGGACCACTCGAAGCACCCATCCCCATGCCCCACGAATCTGGCGTGGGGGGGTGGGGAAGCACTCAGAATTGCCCCTAACAGCGGTTCTTCAGGGGCGAAAGGTCCAAGAAGCAGCGCCGGCTGCTCCTCCACTGGAAGAGTGTGCGCGTGCGCGGCTGCCAGTGCGGAGCCTGGGCCTGTCCCATCCCCCACTGCGGGGTAGGGCACGGCCCAGCCACAGCAGGGACATGGGACCGTCCCTGAGGCATCCCCCAGGGGCGGTGCTGCCCCTCGTTCAGGCAGCCCCTCATCGGTCTGCGCCAGGAGGGCACACGAAGGAGGCAACCCCGCCCCGGGCTTACGCCGCTGGGGCGCCGAGCAAGGCGGGGTTATGCCCACTGGTTCCGTGGCGCCCCTGTTCAACCTGTTGGGGGCCCTGGCAATCCCGGGGGAGCCGACCTCGGGACCCGAGACACAGCTGCCCCCCTGCTCCACGTCACCGGGAGAGAGGGAGAGCCTCGCCCTGCTCCCACAACTGGAGTCGGAGTCGGAGTTAGAGGCAGACCTCTCACCCAGGGCGGAGGAAGCAGCTCTCAATCTGGCAGAAGAGGACACGCAGCTGTTCAGAGCGCGATCACACTGACGCCAGATCAGCAGCCACCAAGCCAGGTGGGGGTTGTAATCCACCACCATAGAGTGGATCAACCAATTGCCTAACATGTCCCAAGCAGACTTCGAAAAAACCGCCTCAACTACAGGGAAAAACCCTTCCGCTCTTCCATAAGTATACAATTGCCGAAAGTCAGCATCTGAAACATCAATCCGTTTCTGATCAAAAACAGCACGCAACACACCCACAACCAGGTCCTCCGTAGGAGAGAAAGTAAAAGCAGCCATAGCTACAGGCTAGACAGAGAATGCCTCGCAACGTCACCTTCAACACGTCAGGGCTCACCAGATGTTGCTGCTGGAGATGAATAGGTCACATGAACACAGCTCGAGGTGTGGTGAAAGGAAGAAAAGTTTATTTCTTCTCCCAGGATTTATAGGTTTCTGACCACGGCCAGGGATTGGATGGTCAGGATAACACTTTCCCAACTGCACTGGCCGTGAGAGATGTCCATCACAAGACGTGTATCAGAAAGAATGTACACATCTCTATGTTTACAGTTACTGTCCTGGGAAAGTATATAGAAAACTACATCAGCAAGATCAGAAGCTGAGTTTTCAGGGCGATAATTCATATGTCTTTGTCGTGCCTCATCATTTTGATTCCAATCAGGAGGTACTATTGGCATTTTCTGGTCCTCTGGTGGCCCTTGCTGGTTTTCTATTTCTCATTTTTTTATTCCAGCAACTCTGATCATCTGCCTCTTCTCTTGGGAAAATATAATTTTCATTATTGATTTAATTTCTTCTCAAGTAAATATGTTGGGACTTAAAATTGATTTAATTGCTCAGCTGTACTTATGGGATCTTCTAGTAGTCCTTTTATTTCTTTTTTAAAGTCTCTGACTTCTAAAGAAGTCAAAGGGGCATTAACAAACTTGTACTTCTACCTCCTATTGGAACTTCTCGTAATCAAAATAAACTAGTAGCTTTTTTGTCTTGTTTTGGGGAGGAGTTAGGGGAAAGCTGTTTTTTAACTGAACTTCCTGTATTTTGATATGATACCTCTCCTTTAAGGGAAAAATTCTTTAGAACTGCAGTGGCCATAGCAGGGGTTGATGGGATTGTGCAGGCAGGGGTACGTCCCACCGCTGAATCCTCTAAGGAGGGGGGTGTAGGCGGGGACTGTTACCTGAACCGCTGAGAGAGCGGAGTCTCTTGGCGAAAACCAAACTAGGGCGTGGACAGTCTGCACACGTCTCATGGCGGCAGGAACAGCGGCGCCCAGTGCGGCTGGCGCAGGCAGAACAGCTGGAGAGGGAATGGCCGGGGCAGCCGCGAGGGAAGTGGCTGGGGATGGGACAGCCAGGGCAGCGGCGCCCAGCTTGGCTGGCGTGAGCAGAGCAGCCGGGGCGGGAATGGCCGGGGCGAACAGGGCCCCCAGAGCCACCGGCGGAGTGACCGCGGGCCAAGCAGCCGGAACTGAGGCAGACGGAACCTCCGGCAGGGCCAACGGAGCGGCCGCGAGCCACGCAGATGCAACCGGGGCAGGCAGGCTGCAGGAGGCGGGGGGGCCAAGTGGGAAAGGGGGAGGCAACAGTTCTAGGGGATTTTAGGTTTTTTTTCTTCTTTTTCTCTTCTTGCTTTGTCTTTGATGTTTCTGATACTTCTAAAATTTTTACTCTCTCGGAGTTTGTGTCCCCCATCCAGCATGCAGCATATTCCTTCTCTTCTGGATTAAACAGGTCTTTTGAATTTACAAATACGTTTAAAGCCTGACAAATCCAAATTTCAAAAGAGCCATATCTAGGCTAACAAACGTGATCAGATCTTACTTCCTTGTTCGCCCATTCTATCATGCAAAACTGAATCATTTTTATCCTTTTTTTTTGTACTTGGATTAATATCCCGATTAGCTAACATAACTCCCCAGAGAGCTATTTGGGGTATTTCTCCTGGCAATTTTTTTCTCTTTGTTTTTTCCCGAACCCGACTTATTGGTTTTCTGCCCCTTTTTTTTATCTGTTTATCTCTACCAACCTGAACACTACCTCCTTCCCTGCCCCCCCCCCCCCCCCCCCCCCCCCCAATTCCAGGCACAGAAGACTTTTTCTCAACAATACAATATTATACAACACAATACACTTTCCTCAAAAAAATAAAATTAAACATAAATTCAACAACATTTTCTTTCATCCATTCCCACCCACTCCTTTTATTTCTTTGTCTCTTCTCTGCTCCTCCCAAAATCTCAGACTTTAAACAGAAACACAGCCTGCTGCTGCAAAAGCTCACAACACAATCACACAGGGAATTTTCTTGGGACTTAGGAAAACAAAAGCTGTAACCACAGGGTGCCCCCCCCAATTGCAGCTGATGCTACACACTGGCACCACTCTGCATTCTACTCACACATGTGGCTCAGAAAGAGCTCCCTGAGATAGTCTTACACTAGTCTTCAACCCCCCGCCACAGCACAAAAAAAATTTATCTTTCTCAACAACCTAATACAATCCACTTCCTTCCAAAAAACAAACTTTAAATTAACAATCACACATTTATTTACTCACATTCATCCACATCTGTTTTACTCACCCTCACTCATTCTTATTCACAACCAGACAACAATTAAATACTTTTTACTTTGAAGTTGTTAGTATCTTCTCATGGGTATTGGTAAGAGACGGTCCGAAGATTCTTTCATCTGTCTCACAACCATCTCAAGGACAGAGACTGAGACCCTGAATATCACAAGGGACTTGGTTTAGGGGTTTGGGCCTAGCTGAGGTGGATGTTTGCTAAGTGATTGTTTGCAGGTGGTTGCACGGTACACTGCTCTCGTTCCTGCTGGTGTGCAGAGGCTTGTGCGTGGTACTCTGCACAATGGATTTCCATGACACATTGCCCTCGTTCCTGCTGGTGAACAAAGGCTTGCAAGACATGGTTTGCTCTGTATCCTACACCTGCCCCCTGTGCAATGGAATTCATCACAGTGATCATCAATCTCCTCTGGTTTTGGCCCTGTGTCTCTCGCTTTGTAAAAGACTATAAAATTATACCCCAAATTTACCTTCCTTTGAGATCTCCCCAACAGACAGAAGACTCTGTGTTGTTGGACAGCTGAGTGGACTTCAACGTTGGTAGCTATAATCCCCTTACTCTCTTTTCCTTATGCTTTGCTTTCTCCTTTCTCTCTCTCTATCGCATATTAGTGCTGATGAGCACTCAATAAAGTGTGTTTTGCTGTTTAAGTCCTTGGTTTGCTGATAATCTTTTGTACTCTAAGACTGACTAAAAGAACCACATCACGAATCCCACCTTGCGAATCATGACAGTATTATAAGGCCTTAGATGTTCCAGGTTTCTTGGATTCAGCCTTCAATCCAGCAGCGTTATCTTCAAATTTCTTGGGTGTACCCCTGAATTAGGCAGTGTTAAGCTCAAATTTCTTGGATTCAATTTTCAATCTGGCAAAGTTTTGGGGATCCCCACTTTCATCCTGTTTTCCCAGTGGATTGTGCCAGGAAAACCCTCAGCTCTCTTTCCTGAGGGATCTAACCCCTCCCCTGAGACCCGGTCTCAGTAACCCCGGGGGTGTCTTGCAACCCCACTTCCCGCTCCCCCAAAGATTACTTACAATTCTTTTTCTTCTTTGGGTCTTTGTGCACAAGAATTATGGAGCCAAATACTGTGGTTTAGGAAGCCTTTTCCCTTTCCTTTATTTCTCTCCTTCTTGTCCTCAGGGTATTTACCTGCAGCCGCTGACCCATGCCAGGGGAAACAGAGCGGGGCCTGCCAAACTCAGCAGGATGCATGCTTTTTCCTGCTCAGGATCTCCTGGCGGTCTCAGAGGTGAGGTGTTTATCCCGGACCGAGCACCCCAATTGTGAAAAACGAGGTTCACATAATTTTTATATAGAATTTAAAAGTTTAATAGAAAGAAAATTAGGAGATAAAAATAAAGTAAAATATACAGATATGGCCGGGTGTCTCTGCATTCAGACAAGAGAGCACACCTTCCAAACAAAGGATTGTCCCTTAAAAACAGAATCCTACTACATATCCATAAATTCTCATACATATTCAGATATTCTTCTTAAGTTTTTGATGTTTCTTTGTTTAGTTTTTAACTTGCCCCCTTTCCAATAGATCAATCTTCTTGGCACTACTGGGTTTTACGTTCTCCAATAATGGGTACAATAAATTCTTCCCTTGGAGGGCTTGGAGGACTGCTGTCTTCATCTGGAGAAGATAATCTAAGAATGCAGGGGAGGGTCTCTGACTATCTTTTCAGTCTCTGGGTTATATAAACAAAAGTAGTTTGTGCTTTAATATCATGTTATAGCCTAACATATATATGTATTATACCACTATTTCTAAGTTTCATTAATAATATAAATAAAAGAAACTATATTAATACAACAAAGTTTTCTAACCTTATACATATAACATTGTTGTGGTTTTAAAGCAGCAACTAAAAAATCACTAGAAAACTTACTTATTTCCTGCTGTGAGATATAGATTAGAACAAGAGCAAAACAGGTTTACAACTTAAAAGGAATAAAGAAAGTTTATTAACAAAACTACAAGAATAAGAAAACCAGAATAAAACCTCCAGAAAACCCTTTTTTCCCCCACTATCCAACCATTCCCTTGTTCACATGACAACATAGAGACAAAAACTTTGGTGTTTACAACAGTCCCAATTCTCGCTACAGTCTTTCCATCAGTCTTTGTAGAGAAACAGAAGTCTTCTTCTGCTAATCTATGGAGTTTCTCACAAGAAAACTATTTCTGTTATTGCTTTCTATTTCTCTGATGCCAGCTGCCTGGAAAAAAAATTTGCCATCAGTTGTCTCCTCCCATTTCACATCACTCTGAGGTGTGTATGGGTCAAATGAGTCTAGGGATGTCATTTTTAAGTATGAGTTATTCAAAGGCAAAAGTTCTCTTCATCTGTCTCTGTGAGCATCTCTGGAAACAGAAGTTTTTTCTTTGCCTCTCAACGGCCCCAAATCTTCAACTATTACTTCTCCCACTCTGTTCCAGCACCTCACTGTATCACAACTACTCCACCTTTTGCTCAAAATCCACACTTTGAACACTCCATTCCTCCCAATATACTCTGTCATGAATTAAAGTTTTTTTCAGAACACTATTGTCCATCTCCATAGCTTTAACAGAAAAATATTTCAGCTTATTAAAGCATCTCCTTATTCTCTCTTTCCCATCTAAAACGTACTTCTTTTCTTCACTGTCTTTGATGGTTTTATGATGTCTTCTTCATGTTGATTATCCCTCTCTCTCTCTCTTCCCCTCTCTCTGGGAAAAAGGAGTAATCTGTAAGTCTCATCCAGGTAGTAAAAGAGTTGAAGTCTTGGAAAGCTGCAGATGTTCATGGTGTCAGGTTTCAGTTCAGTGGCAGAAACTGCAAACTAAGTCAGTCCGGTCGGCTCCGTTTCTCCCCCCCGCTCCCCCCTTGCCCTCTGTGGCCTTTTCCGGCCTGGGAGGGGGGGGTGGGGAAGAGGCTGATACAGAGCTCTGTTACCTCGTCAGAAGCCAGAAACCAAAGAGAACAAGAGAGCCCTGGCCTTACATCTTAAGGTGGTGTTCACAAGTTGATCTCACTTCTCAATAGTTAAAACCACCGCCAATTCTCAGAAATGGCCAATAATTGGTCAGGTAAAAAACTCCCATCAGACTCCAGCAGCATCAACTTCGCTAGCTCCCAAAGCTATCTTAAAGGTAAAGTCAACCCAGGACATTTTAATATTGGCGAAAAGCCAATAATATAATATGGACTGATAACAATACCCAGAAAGGAGACAGAGGAGTCCTGTAACTTTATTCGAATAAAGGGAGAGGCCATGGGGCATTTCCCATGGTGTCTCTCAAATTGCTGGAGAATGCAGCCTCCTTTTTATCCTAATCTCCTGGCTGCATTTCCCTCTCTCTTTCCCCATTGACAGAGGTACTTGAAAGGTACAGACTTCCTGAATCACCTAATATCTAATACCCCCTTCAAATGTGCATCCCCCCCATTCTTTTTCTTTCTATCTTGGTTCTTTTTTCCTAAATCCAGATTTAGTACGGCCTTGAGTGAGTAACAGCCTGTGTCAATTAGTGAAATTGCTATGGAGTTTATGGTCCCCTCCATTGCTTCTTTCACCTATCAGTATCTGCCTTTATCTACCAGCAGGCCCACAGTTTGTAAAGATACATCCTTCTCATTCCCTTCAATCCCCCCTCTTCTTGTTTTCTAAATAATTGTCTTATTTTTTTTCTTCCTGGATGTTTTTTTTTTTTTGGTGATTATTTGCAGTGACCTCATTCTCTGTCCTTTTCTAGACATTTCTGGATCAGTAGGCATAGCTACTATTTGCATCCTCTTGATGACATGCTGAATGAGCTGCACTAGACAAGGTATTGAGACGAATGACAGGTTTGTCTTTATAAACAATCTGTGGATCTGCTGATAAGATGAAACTAACACTGAGAGATAACAGAAACAATGGGATGGATTCCACTGAAGAATGAAAGGAACACTGAAGAAACACCATAAAATTCCACAAGAGTTAAGAATGAAGAGTGGGGTTATGCATTGGGGCGGGGGGTGGAATCTCAGGTATTAGGCATTCTGGGAAGCCTGTACCTCTCAAACAGCTCAGCCTATGGGGAAACAGAGAAGGGACATGCGGCCAGGAAATTAGGATAAAAAAGGAGGCTGCGCCCTCCAAAAATTTGAGAGACCCCAGGGGAATGCCCCATGGCCTCTCCCTTTCTTCGAATAAAGTAAAAGGACTCCTCTGTCTCCTTTTTGGACATAAACCTCTGGTGTTTGTGGATTAATTTTCCTGACAATTTGGGGGCTCTGTCTGGGATATTTCCAACCTCCGGGGCGGCGGGCATTGAGTGGAGCTGAAGGCGCACCTCACCCAGTTTCGGTGATCAGCTCCCCTTGATGGCAGCTGGCACCAGGTGATCAATTGGGTTCCCAAGACTGTTCAGGAGACAGATGAGTGGTGGACCAGAGGGTTTCGTGAAGAGTCCGCAGGGAAAGACCACTGAAAATGTCACCGGTGAGTAAAATGGGATCTTCGGGTAGCAAGCCTGGGAGGGCACCATTGGAGGGTAGCACAGGCAAGCCTGGGAGGGCACCCATGGAAGGTTGCACAGGTAAAACAGGGCATCCATGGAGGGTTGCAAAGGTAAAGCTGGGAAGGGGTCCCAGCAAAAAGGATGGCAATCCTATGATACCACCGGAGAGTCCCTTGGGGAGAATGCTGAGATCTTGGGACAGATTATGCATTCACCCAGAAGAAACTATGGAGATGATGGTAAAATATTGTTATTTTGTGTGGCCAGAGTATAAGTTGCCAAATGGACTTATATGGCCACCTTATGGAACAGATAGAATTATTTTGTGTCAAATTCTGTGGAAGTATTTAGAGGAGAATTGGAAAGGATGGATTGAAAAGGAATGTGGATTGATATGGTTTAAACAAGCAACAGGAGAAATCTATGTGTTAAGAAAAAAAAAAGAAGAGGAAAAAGCGGGAGAAGAGGAAAACAGTGAAGACTGGGATGTTTTTCAGCATCTTCCCCCGTCTTGTCCTCTGGTGTTGCCAGCTGACCCAGGGCTATGGATGCTAGCTATGAAGCAGGGAGCACAGTGCCTGTGGAATAGCAGGCCACATAACTTTCTCAGTCTTGCCTGAGAAAGCGGCCTGGGAAATCATAAGGAGGAATTAAAACAATCCTCAGAGATAGAAAACAGCCTTGCAGGTGCTGTTTGCCTGTTCCTTGTTTTCTTGCAAGAGAAGGTCAAGGGGTGGTATACCCCACTGACCAATGATGGTGATGTGTTAGTTTACTAACCAATAAGAGTTTTACTTTTCTGTACTTTCACGTATTGGTCTATAAAAAAGATCTGAGGCAATAAACCAGAGAGAAATTCTCCTGTTCGACTCCAAGAGTGTCTGTGTCGTTCTTCTTGCCATTCCCAATAGAGCGACACAGGGCCAGTTGCAGGTCCCCTGTATCTTTACCTTCCAGAGCAAAGGGATCAGGGAAATGCTGTTCCTACAGCTCGACCTGAGAATAATAATGGTGTAGGGGGAGGGGAGCAGCATATCATATCACCCCCTAGAACCAGAAGAAGAACTCAGTTTAGGGCATCAGAAGCCCCTCAGACCCAAGAGACAGGAGTACACCAAATGCCACTCCGCCAAGTTCCTTTGGGAGGTTAAGGGGGAGGGTTTGGGTTTGTAATTGTACCACTTACTACCCAGGATATGAGGGTTGAAAAAAGAATTACCTCCATATTTGGATGATCCCATAGGGATGGGGGAAAAGATAGAGGAATATTTGGGAAATGGGGATTATACATGGAAGGATTGGGATTTTCTTTTGGGGATTTTGTTTGGGTCATGAAAGAAATGAATGATTTTGCAGAAAGCTTGGCAGCTGTGGGAAGATGAACATCCACAAGCAGTGGGGGGGGAGGGGGCTGGACCTAATGCACCTACAGTAGATGATGCCATCCCCCAGGTGGAGCTCCAGTGGGACCCAAATAACCCGGCCAGTTTGGCTCGCCTTCGCGATTATCATGCTTATTTCATTAGGGCAATCAAATCTGCGGCTCCCAGAACCAACATAGCTAAGACTATGTTGTTAGAACAGGAGAAACATGAAAGCCCCTCTCATTGGTTAGAGAGGATTAGGGATTCCTTGCGGAAGCATGGGAGGATGTCTCCTGAAGGGCAAGCCTTTGACACATAGCTGAAGGTTCAATTTGTTACTAAGACTTGGCCTGATATAAGGAAATGAGTACAAAAAGATCAAGACTGGCAGAATAAGCCTCTGGAGGAATTGGTGAGAAAAACACAGCAAATATATGTAAGACGGGATGAAAAAAAGGTAAAAGCTAAGGCAAAGATGATGGCAGAGTTTTTGCAGCCCCGGAGGAATAAACCACAAGGTCCAAGAGGTCCCCCAGGGCAGAGAGGATGGGGTCGGCTACAAGGAAGTGGCCAGGGCATTCCCTCCTTGACAGGGGAGAGCCGACCCATACAGCGGTTGGGGAGGAACCAGCGTGCTATCTGCAGGGCAGAAGGGCATTGGAAAAGGGAATGCCCACAAAAACAGCTGGACCCTCAGGAGGAAGACATCCAGAAGATAATGGAAATGGATTGTTAGGGATGTCAGGAGCTTCCATTATACCAAGGACCCACCACTCAGGAGCCCTTGATAACTTTTAAGGTGGGTCCGGATCGAGAGGAGGTGTGTTTTCTGGTAGACACAGGTGCCTCTCGATCCACCTTGAATTTTATACCTAAAGGGGTGAAACTGTCAAGAAGGTCATTGGTTATTCAAGGAGTAAGCGGAAAGGATGAGCAAGTGCATTTTATTCAACTGCTATTAATAGATGTGGGGGACAGGTTTGAAATGCATGAATTCCTGTTTGTTCCTAATTGTGATTGTAATTTACTGGGAAAGGATTTGATGGCAAAAGTGGGAATGCAAATTAGTATTCTAAAAAATGACAGAGTCTAGCACTGTGATATCTTTGTGTAAAATATCTGAGAAACCTTATGCTGAAATAGATCCGGAAGTGTGGGCAGCCCTGGGGAAATACGGAAAATTAGACATAGAGCCTCTCCAAATTACTTTGAAGCAACCAGGATAAGTGGTGTCTAAAAAGCAATACCCTCTTTCAAGGGAGGGAAAGAAGGGGTTACAGCCTATCATTGAGTCCCTGCTAAAAGCAGGTCTTTTGGAGCTGTGTATGTCTCCCTATAACATCCCTATCCTGCTGGTTAAGAAACCAGATGGAACCTACAGAATGGTGCAAGATGTAAGAATAATAAATTAAATTGTCAAATCAAGGCATCCCACAGTTCCGGATCCCTATTCAATGCTGAACCAGATCCCTTCTTCACACCAGTATTATTCAGTACTGGATTTTAAGGATGTTTTCTGGGGGTGTCCGATTACAGAAGATAGTAAACAGTATTTTGCTTTTGAGTGGGAACAAGAGGAAAGAGGGGAAATGGTAAAGAAGCAATTGACATGGTCAGTTTTCCTGCAGGGTTATACGGAGTCACCTGTTTTGTTTGGACAAGCTTTGCAGAAAATCTCAAGAGAGTTAATTCCACCCTCAGGAGTTAGGTTGTTGCAGTATGTAGATGATTTGCTTTTATCAGGAGAACAGGAGGAGATGGTTGAAAAAGCTACAGTAAAGCTGCTTAATTTTCTTGCTAAAAAAGGACTTAGAGTGTCCAAAAAAAAGGTGCAGTTGGTAGAGAAAAAGGTCAAATATTTGGGACACATTTTAACTGAAAAGGTATGGTGTATTGATCCAGAAAGAATACAAGGGATTTTACAAGTATCATTACCCCAAACAAAAAAGGAGTTACAGCAGTTTTTAGGGTTGGTGGTGTCTCTATAGGATACTAGTGGTTAGCTTCTTTCTCCCCTCGAACTGAAATTGATGAGAGGGAGGCAGTTTTTTCTCTTGTTCGGACTTGGTTGTTTATTCTTCTCTTATCTGCATTACATGTATACAAGGTACAAGGACCTATGTGCACTAAGATAGAAAAGCACAAAATGGCTAACAAAGATCTTCAAGGTCTTTTACATGTCTATTTAACCAATTAACAGATGCCAAGTAAATTATTTTTCTTAGTGACCCAATGACCCAACACCTGTGTGCTGCACTGTGGCATCTTCTATCCAATCACCTACTACTACCCAAAAACCTCTAGAAGAAGAAGATGAAGAAGAAAGAAGAACAAGAGACAACACCCTAAATCCTCCATCTTGTCTTCTGTTCTCTAAACTAGTTTAAACTCCAAACTTTAACTTTCTCACCCAGTGACTTAAGAAAACTTTCTAATCTACACACTTACATTTTCAGTTTCTCTACTTAACTCTAACAGTTGTCTCCATGGTGCTATATGAAATTCAGTGCTTTCTTGGGTGTCAGAGTTAGGCATTACAGATAAGGGTATATATCTCGCATCTCTGACCCCAACAGATTGGATACTGCAGAGTATGGATAAAAAACTTTTCTCTTGTGGCCAGGCCTTTATATGGCTTTTTAACACAAGACAGTCCTAATGTTGTGGTATGGACACCAGAAGGAGAGCAAAGCATTAAAAAATTAAAAGAAAAATTGGTTAATATCGCAGTCCTAACTCTTCCAGACACAGAAAAGGAATTTGAACTATATGTGGATGTTAAACAGGGTCATATGGATGCTAAATCTGAATCAGAGTGCCTGTACAAATTACAGGCCGCATAGCTCCTCAGGCTTGCCTGAGAAAGTAGCCTGGGAAAAACATGAGAAAGAATTAAAACAATCCTCAGGGAAACAAAACAATCTTGCAGGTGTTGTTTTGCTCTCCTTGTTTTCCTTGCAGGAGAAGGTCAGGGGGACGGTGAGCCCCACTGACCAATGATGGTGATGTAGTAGATTACTAACCAATAAGAGTTTCCTTTCTGTACTTTCCACGTATCTGTCTATAAAACAGGCCTGGAGCAATAAACTGAGAGATTCTCTCCTGTTCTGACTCCTTTGAGAGTCCGTGTCGTTCTTTCCGCCGTTCCTAATTAGAACGACAGGGTCATGCTAAAGGAATTTTGGTGCAAGAGCATGGAGGAACAAGGACACATGTTGCCTACTTTTCTAAAATGTTAGACCTCGTGGCCAGAGGCTGGCCCCATTTTCTGCAGAACTGTGCAGCCACAGCTCTGATGGTGGCTGAGGCCCAAAGGCTGACAAGGGGAGTGTATCTGATTGTTAAAGTTTCACATTAGAATAAAGCTTAGTTAAGTGAGAGAGCCTCTAAGTGGATGACCAGCGCTTGGTTATTACCGTATGAGTCTTGTTTAATGGAACAGGAGGATTTAGAATTTAAAAGCGGGGAAGGTTTTAACCCAGCCTCCTGTTTGAATGGCCCTGAAGCGGGAGGCCAGGGCAAAACCCGTGACTGCATTCAGGTGACAGATCTCCAGACTCAGGCAAGGGAAGATCTACGAGATATTCCATGGCCTGAGGGAGAAAATGTGTTTATTGATGGATCTTCAAGGGTGATAGAAGGAAAATGATTTACAGGATATTCTGTCATGAACGGAAAGCAACTAAAGGAAGGGGGAAGATGACCGCCCACCTGGTCAGCTCAGACAGTGGAGCTGTATGCTCTTGTGAGAGCCTGTAAATTATATCGAGACAGGATAGTGAATGTTTTTACTGATTCTAAATATGCATATGGGGTGACACATGCATTTGGGAAACTATGGCAAGAAAGAAGTTTATTAATCTGCAGGGGAAAGATGTTAGCTCATGAGAACTTAATCTCCCACCTATTGGAAGTGGTGAATTTACCAAAAAAAATAGCAGTAATACACATCAAGGGGCACCAGGCAGGGTGCTCGGAAGAGGCAGTAGGAAACCTACTAGCTGATGAAGAAGCTCAGAAAGCTGCATTATTTCCAGAATTCTCTAAGATACTTCCCTTGCTCCCAGTAACTGTACCCTTGAAAAGAAGCTGTCTTTTCCATCAGAAGAACTTGAGATAATTAAAAAGAGTGGTGCAGAGGAAAGAGGGGTAATTGGTTTACAAAGGATGGTAAGCAGTGGATACCAAAAGCTCTGGCCTTACAGATGTTAAATCAACTTCATGAAGGAAGACATTGGAGCTCCCGTGGACTAGCAGAAGCCTTCCTCAAAATGTATTCTGCTGTGGGTCTTTTTACTCTGGCAAAGCAAGCTACTGACGATTGTTTGATATGTGCTAAAACCAATAGCAGAGTTACAAAGAAACTTGCCAGGGGAGGGAGGCCCTGGGCTGTACGTCCCTTCCAGAGATGCCAAATAAATTTTACTGAAATGCCTCGAGTGGCAAGATTGAAATATCTTCTGGTAATAGTATGTCAGTTAACAGGGTGTCCAGAAGAGTTTCCAGACATTTCAGCAACTACAGGGTCAGTTATTAAAGTATTTTTGGAACAAATAATTCCAAGATATGGGATTGTGGAAGCAATAGACTCAGGGGAACTCATTTTACAGGAAAAATTCTTAAAGGAGTAATGACTGCTTTAGGGATACAATGGAACCTCTACACCCCCTGGCACCCCCAGAGCTCAGACTGGGTTGAAAGGATGAATGGGGAAATAAAGAAACACCTTCTGAAGCTGGTGATAGAAACTAAGATGACATGGGTATGGCTCTTGCCACTGGCTTTGTCAAGAATAAGGGCCAGACCCAGGGGAGATATTCAACTATCTCCCTTTGAATTGATGTTTGGAATTCCTTATCCTTGTAATTCTCAGCCTGGGGTGGGTGTCGCTGTTGGACATGATGTAGAAGTGTGGGTTTAATGCAGCACACCAGAATGAGTTGCTAGGAAAAGGGGCCTTTATTTTCCGAACTTTTCAGCTTTTATAGGGTCTTGCTCTACAGGTTTAACATGATTGGTCAAGGTGTCGTGGTTTTAAAGCAGTAACTAAAAATTTACTAGAAAACTTACTTATTTCTTGCTGTGAGATATGGATTAGAACAAGAGCAAAACAGGCTTAAAACTTAAAAGGAATAAAGAAAGTTTATTAACAAAACTACAATAATAAGAACACCAGAATAAACCTCCAGAAAACCCTTTTATCTCCCACTACCCACTATTCCCTTGTTCACATGACAACATAGAGACAAAAACTTTGGAACTTTGGTGTTTAAAACAGTCCCAATTCCTGCTAGAGTCTTTTAATCAGTCTTTGTAGAGAAACAGAAGTCTTCTGCTAATCCATGGAGTTTCTCACAAGAAAACTATTTCTGTTATTGCTTTCTATTTCTCTGATGCCAGCTGCCCGGAAATCTGTCATCAGATTTTCTCCTCCCATTTCACATCACTCTGAGATGTGTATGGGCCATGAGTCTAGGGATGTTATTTTTAAGGACGAGTTATTCAAAGGCAAAAGTCCTCTTTATCTGTCTCTGTGAGCTTCGCTGGAAAACAGTTTTCTCATTGCCCTCAAGGCTTCAAATCTTTGCTCCACTCTGTTCCAGCACCTCACTATATCACAATTACTCTACTTTTTGCTCAAAATCCACACTTTGAACACTCCATTCTTCCCAATATAGTCTGTCATGAATTAAAGGAGTTTTTTTCAGAACATTATTGTCCATCTCCATAGCTTTAACAGAAAAATATTTCAGCTTATAAAGCATCTCCTTATTCTCTCTTTCCCATCTAAAACTTAACTCTTTTCTTCACTGTCTTCTTCTTGTTGATTGTCTCTCTCTCTCTCTGTCTCTCTGAGAAAAAGAAGTAATCTGTACATTTTATCCAGGTAGTAAAAGAATTAAAGTCTTAGAAAAGCCGCAAGTGTTCATGGTGTCAGGGTTCAGTCCAGCAGCAGAAACTACAAACTAAGCCAAGCTGGCTGGCTCCGTTTCTCTCCTCTTCCCCCCCTCCATCTTCTGCGGCCTTGTCCGGCCTGGGCGGGGGGGAGGAGGCCAAGACAGAGCCTTGTTACCTTGTCATAAGCCAGAAACACAAAGAGAGCAAGAGAACTCTGGTTTTACATCTTAAGGTGGTGTTCACAAGTTGATCTCACTTTTCAATGGTCAAAACTGCTGTCAATTCTTAGAAATGACCGATAATTGGTCAGGAGAAAAGACTCCCATCAGCCACCAGCAGCTTCAACTTCCTTAGCTCCCAAAGCTATCTTAAAGGTAAAGTCACCCCATGACACAAGGGAACACCACCTCTTGTCCCATTGGTGGGACAAGAGAAAAACATGCTATCTACGCTTATACAGAACTGTTTTGAGAAAGTAAAATGATTTACAAATATTGTCCTTGAGCGAGAGAGTTCCCAAGAATCTTTCCCTTGGGAACAGATCAGCCACTGACAGGCTGTAATTCTCTCTGGCTCAGAGAAAATCAGGTCCACAGGCAGGGATAGAGATAAGTGATGTATATTTAAAAACATATATGGCCAGGATACTGGCTCTTGTGAAATCTCTTGGACAGGAAGCTCAGCTGGCACAGACCCTGCCTTTGGGCTTTGCTGTTCACAACATCCAAGTAGGAGACTGGGTCCTAGTGAAAGAGTGGAAAGAAGCACCACTGGTAGCTAAGTGGCGTGGACCTTTCCAGGTGTTGCTGACCACAGAAACAGCCGTCAAGACAACTGAACATGAGTGGACCCATCACACTCGGGTCAAAGTCTCTGAGGCCCAGAGGTTTGGACATCTCAGCTGGAGGAGAAGGATGGGAAGCCATGACTGACACTCTGCAGGAGTGGACTGGAGCAGTAGATGGTACGTCGACATCGGGGGATGCCCCGAGTGCCTACCTACAGACTGCCTGCTAAAATTGTCTGTTTGGGCATCCCTGCTCTCAGATCTCCAGTCACTGGGAGCCAATCCATGCTGTCATTGCTTTCTTTATTCTAAGCTGTTTCTGTGCCTTCACTCGCCACAGGTGGCATGAAAGACAACATGAAAGTGAAAATTAGGTTAGGAAATTAGATTATTACACTATTAGAATGTTTCTCTTAATAATCTTACCTTTATACTGTCAGTTAAGTTGGGGCCAAAAGTGGGAAAATAGTTTTTTAAACTTAGGAGAAGAAGTAGCAAAAGCCTTTAACCTTAGCAATTGTTGGGTCTGTGGAGGGCCGGGGGATTTGAAAACTGGCCATGGGTGGCCAGCCTGGTCGAGCCTAAATGGTGGGTTAGCACCCTGAGTGAAGTCCATAATGGAACAGGATTTTGGGACAAAGAAGGAAGTCCATGGCAGCTTCATTCTTTTGAAAGAGGTATATATTGTCTAAATAGAACAGGTAGCATGTTGCCCTGAGAATCAGGCCTTTCGATATTGTTTTTCACAAGTTCTAGCCACTTTCCCAGGAAAGTAACTATAAACATAGGTGTTTATACATTCCATTAAAGATATGCCTTTTGATGGACATCTCTCATGGCCAGTGCGGTTGGGAAGGTGTTAACCTGACTATCCAATCCCTGGTTGTGGTCGAAAACCTATAAATACTGAAAGAACAAATAAATGAGAATTCTTTCACCACACCTCGAACTGCGTCCATGTGAATAATTTAGTGTCCAACAGTGACAGTAGCATATATGTGGGAAAAAGCGTTTGTGACTGGACTTTAGGTTTAGATTGTTGGACCCCCAACTGCCCTCCTTATGACTGTTCCAGATATCAAAGCAGATGGAATCAAACGCATGTTAAGCTCACTAATGGTAGCTGGGTAAGGTGTTCCTACCATAATTACCAAAAGGATTTTGAAAGCTGTAAAGTAGTGGGGAAGGATAAGTTTTTTGACCCCTTATTTTTAAGCTGCCCCAGAGATAATTCCACAAGTAAGACACATGTTGTCCAAGACTATTAGTGGAAATGGCAACACCGGAATGGAACTCGAACCCTTTTCAGTAAGTTCTGGTCCAGATCTAATAAAACAGATCTGGGATGTAACTGCAAGTGGGAACTTCATGTGGGAGCTTGGAAATGCAAATACTGTGATTCTTATAACAAGGCGACTATTGTTGGGGAACCACTAGGCCCCGGAAGCAAGCTGAATTTTGACCCACCAATTGATAATGAAAATTGGGAAGGTCCCTTTGCCAATGGGACCTGGGCTCTAAAGTGGAATTACTGGATTTGTGGCCAATGTGCTTACTGCAGACTACCCCCAAACTGGTCAGGAATATGTTATGTAGGGTATATTAGACCATTGTTCTTTCTGCTACCACAAGTTCAGGGAAATCAGTTAGGAGTCAAAGTATATGATGATCTAATTAGAGAAAAGTGGTCAATTGATGCATTCCTAGCTGGAGGGAGCACCCAAAAGTGGGGAAAAGATGAATGGCCACCTGAATGAATCATGCAACACTATGGACCAGCTACTTGGAATCCAAATGAATTAATATCAGGTGCCAGAGAACCCATTTATAATTTAAATCGGATAATTAGGTTGCAAGCTGTCTTTGAAATAATAATCAACCAGACAGCTACAGCTCTTGACCTTCTTGCTGACCAGTCTACTCAGATGAGAAATGCAATATTTCAACATTGGATGGTATTAGACTATTTATTAGCAGAAGAAGGGGGAGTGTGTGGCAAATTAAATAACTCAAACTGCTGCTTACAAATAGATGACAATGGAAAAGTAGTGAAACAGATAACAAAAGGAACAAGCAAGTTAGCTCATATACCAGCCCAAACACGGAAAGGATGGGAATGGGCCATGTTTTCATGGTTGCCTGGTGGACTATGGGTTAAACAAATGCTTTTTTTCCTCTTATGTGTTGTAGCAACTCTAATCTTTTTACCATGCACCATCCCTTGCCTCGTACAACTCATTCAACATGTGATCAAAGGGATGCAGGTAGTAGCCATGCCTACTGATCCAGAGATGGCTACAAAAGGACAGAAAGTAATGCCACTGCAAATAATTGCAAACCCAAAAAAGACCAGAGAACAAGAAATTAAGTCAATGAAAACTAAAGTTTGCAAAGACAATTATTAAAAATTAAAAGAGGAGGGATTGAGATGAATGACAGGTTTGTCTTTACAAACAAGCTGTGGGTCTGCTAATAAGATGAAACTGTCACTGAGAGATAATAGAAAAAATGGGATGTATTCCACTGAAGGATGAAAGGGACACTGAAGAAACACCATAAAATTCCACAAGAGTTAAGAATGAAGAGTGGGGTTATGGATTGGGGCGGGGGGGGTGGAATCTCAGGTATTAGGCATTCTGGGAAGCCTGTACCTCTCAAGTACCTCAGCCTATGGGAAAACAGAGAAGGGACATGCAGCCAGGAAATTAGGATAAAAAAGGAGGCTGGGCCCTCCAAAAATTTGAGAGACCCCATGGGAATGCCCCATAGCCTCTCCCTTTCTTCGAATAAAGTAAAAGGACTCCTCTGTCTCCTTTTTGGACATAAACCTCTGGTGTTTGTGGATTAATTTTCCTGACAGTATTATGCATGATAAAAAGATTTGAGTTGCCATAGCACATAAGAGGAAAAATATCATTGGTTTAACCCATAGTCCATGAAAACATGTCCTTTTCTCATGCATTCCATGTTTGGACTGGTACATGAGCTAACTTTATTTTCTTTTTTGTTATCTGTTTTACTACTTTTCCATTGTCATCTATTTGCAAACAGATATTTGAGTAATTTAATTATTCACAAACCTCAGCTAATAATCATATACTTTGATTTCTAAATTATTTTCCTGAACTTGTGGTAGTAAAAAAAGAACAATTGTGTAATATACCCTGTATAATATATCCCTGACCAGTTTGGAGGTAACCTGCAATAAGCATATTTGTCACAAATCCAATAATGCCCTTTCAAAGACCAGGTTCCATTGGCAAAGGGGCTTTTCAGTTTTTCATCATCATTTGGTGGGTCAAAATACAGCTTGCTTCCTGGGCCTAACTGTTGTGGCTGGGTCCTGGGGGCCCGTCTGACCCCAGCTTCTGCCAGCAACAATCCCAGATAGTCAGGCTGTCCCAGGGGACAGAGCCACCATCTGGGGTTCTGCGGGCAGTCTCTAGCCAGGGGTAACCCTTGGAGCACGGGCAAAGGCTTCGGGTGATTAGCTCTTTTAGCAGCGGTTTCTGCTCTGTGATCAGCTCTGTTCAGCCCAGCCAGCTCCATTAAGGTGTTACCCCAGCCAATGCAGATAAGAGATGGGAAGACCATATATAGCATTACGCAGAGTCTTTAATGCAGGCTTCAGTGAAGGGGGGCAGTGATGGTCTAACCCCAAACTGGGTAAAAGCTAGGGTTTTTATAGGGAAGGGGAGGATTGGGAAGGGGACCAATGGTCTGAGAGGGGATAAGATGACCAATAGTTAAGAGGGAGATAACACAGGTTCCTGAAGCAGGAAGGGGTCCACAGCTTAGTAACAGTGACTAGGCAGTTTTATCTTAGGAGATTGATCTCCAGGGAGGATGCCTGTCAGAGGACTGGGCCTCCTCCACACCTAAAGGTCCTCCAACAATAGTTGCCTCTCCGTAAACCACAATATTTAAATTTCCAAGCTCCCACATGAGGTTCCTACCTACAGTTACATCCCAGATCTGTTTTGTTAGATCTGAACCAGAAATTATTAAAAAGGGTTCGATTTCTGTTCCGATGTTGCCACTTCCACTAATAGTCACGGACAACATGTGTCCTACTTGTGGAATTATCTTGGGGGCAGCTTAAAAATAAGGGGTCAAAAAATCTGTCCCTCCCCACTGCTTTACAGCGTTCACAATCTTCTCAGTAATTATGGTAGGAACACCTTACCCAGCTACAATTAGTTAGCTTAACAAGCGTTTGACTCCATCTGCCTTGATATTTGGAACAATCATAAGGAGGGCAGTTGGGGGTCCAACAATCTAAACCCAAAGATAAAGTCCAGTCAAAAATACTTTTTTCCACATATACGCCCCCTGCTTTGTTTAGACAATAAATACCTTTTTCAGAAAAATGAAGTTGCCATGGACTTCATTCCTCATCCCAAAATCCCATCCCATTATGGACTTTACTCCGAGTGCTGACCCACCATTTAGATTCAACTGGGCTGGCCACCCATGGTCAGTCTTCAGATCCTCCTGGCCTATCCGCAGACCCAACAATTGCTAAGGTTAAAGGTTTTTGTTACTTGTTTTCCTAGGACTAAAAAAAACAATTCTCCTACCTCTGGCCTGAATCTAACAGACAATATAAAAGTAGGATTATTAATATTAAGAAAAACATTCTAATGGTGTAATCTGATTACCTAATCTAATTCTCACGTTGCCATCCACACTGCCTGTGGCGAGTAAAGGCACAGAAAGCACTTAACATAAAACAGTGACAGCAAGGATTTTCCCCCCAATGACTGGAGATCTGAAAGGAAGAATGCCCATACAGACAATTTCAGCAGACAGTCTGTGAATAGACACATGGGCCTTCCTCTGATGTCAACGCACTGCCTACTGCTCCAGTGCACTCCTGCAGTGTCAGTCATGGCCTCCTGTCCTTCTCCAGCCAGGAAGTCCAAATCTCCGGGGCCTTAGAGACCTTGAACCGGGTGTGATGGGTCCACCCATGATCAGCTGTCTTGACAGCATTTTCCATGGTCAGTAACACTTGGAAAGGTCCATGCCACTTCGCCACTGTGCTTCTTTCTGCTATATTTTCTATATATTCCCTGCCTCTCTATAGCCACATTCTGCCTCGCTGTAGCCAGGGAGGTGGGGAAGATATTATAGCATGGACCAGAGGGATTAAAGCAAGGCTCTCTCCCTTGCTGAGATGGTATTCCAGCTTTATTCCAGGGATCGCATGGGGAAAGAGGAAGAAAATTGATAACGCGCTCCTTTTTGAACTCAGGGGAAGGGGAAGGGTTACATTCTTACAACCAATAAGGATAACTGGGGACGAAGAGATAAGGGGGGAAGCTAACATTCTATATTTCAGAGGTGCATCTTGGGTTATACCATTTTTCTAAATGCATTACAACACCTCACGCTTCCTTATTTTATAAAAATTTTTGAAGGGTTATGAGCTTATCTTGATCCAGAACACGAGTTTGTCTACCACTCGTGATTGGCGGGCCGGTTAGGTTGCTTCCGGTCCACTAGTTCTATGTGGTTGATTTCTGAGGTAGTAAAGACTAAATTACTGAAAGCTTTTAAAACTAAACAACGAACATTCCCGAATGCTGGACGGTTAGAAACAAAACAACAAAAAACAAGATTGTTTTGACTATTGAAGTCCACCATCCTGTGAGTCCCCAGCCTTTGAACAGCTCACTAAACTAGTCCTCGGCTTCTTGCTTCACTTGTCCAATCAAGTTCCTCATCTCGCAGAGGGCTAACGTGGACACTGGGAGCTTTTGAGGTCAGGTTTAGGCAGCAAAGTCCTTCAAATTCCTGGCATTTGTGTCCATGCAGCAGCAGAAGAAAATCTATGGCTGCTCGATTTTGGAACGTGGCCTGTCTGGTAATTTCTTGGTCTTCGAGGAGGGAGCTGAGGGCGATGGATGTTAAGTTGGCCTCTTTGACTACTTTACTTAGGCAATGAAAAATTAAAAGCATTGTAAATTGCATTGTTAGCTAATCTGTAAATTGTTTATAGGTAGTGCATATTTCGTATCTGCTGGGTTTGTTTTACAAATAACATGAGAAATGGTAATAGTCATTCATCCCAATAAATTTGGGGGATTTTTGCTTTGTTTTGGTATTCTCAATGCATGAGTATTTTAAAAGTAGTAGAAGCTTGGAAAATGAATTATCAAATCTAAATTTTAACTGACTAACATCAATGAAGTTTAATTAGTTTGTGAATTTAAAAAAGAAAGTATGCTTGTGTTTTATTATGAGCAGGTCCAAGCAGCCACATTAAACTCCATTGCCTTTAAGGAGTGATTCAGAAAGACATCTGGTGATGCTGAAGAATGTCTTCAGCTGCGAGACTTTTCCCTGAGTTACATTTGTTTAAACTCTAAGCCAAAAATTACTAATTTTCAAAAAATATGTAATGGCAAGCTATTGTCGAAAGCGCTCATGGTACCCTAAAGCGTATTCTAGAAAAACAAAAAATGGGGATGATTGGAGAAACTCTACACACTCGGTTGGAGAAAGCTCTATATACAATCAATCATCTCACAGTACAAAAGAATTCTAATAATCCTGTCATTTTGAATCATTTTCTTTCGTTGCAGTCCTCAGGCGAGATGTACCTGCCTCGAGCAAAAGTTTGGGTGAGAGACATAACCACTAACAAGTGGCAAGGCCTGTGTGAGCTCATCACTTGGGGTCGTGGGTATGCATGCGTTTCCACAGATGCTGGGGTACTGTGGATACCTGAGAGGTGAGTTCGCCCTGATCTGCAACACCAAGAACAGAAAGCAACCAACAGGCGACCCTTGGATGATGATCAAGATACCGATCATCGTTCAGATGGTCCTTCTACAAGCAGAGAGTGAACATTCTTCCCTGTTGACAAGTTAGACTGTCAGTTTTGAGCAGACTAACGATGTTTTATGTGCTGTGTGTGTTAGTTCACTGAACTAGTTGTATTAGAGTCAACCATCAAGTCCTTGCAAGGAAAACAATCCTTAGACATCAAGAACATAGGCCAGAAAATCATTCTAAATCAGTGTCCATTCAAGGTTCTGTTGAAGGAGACCTCTTGTGCTGTGTTTGTTCTCTTTCCTGCAAGGGCCCAGTAGGAGATTACAAACACTGCTTTTTTATTTTAAAACAAAAAGGGGGAATTATGGATGCTAACTATGAAGCAGGGAGCACAGTGCCTGTGGAATAGCAGGCCACATAACTTTCTCAGTCTTGCCTAAGAAAGCGGCCTGGGAAATCATAAGGAGGAATTAAAACAATCCTCAGAGATAGAAAACAGCCTTGCAGGTGCTGTTTGCCTGTTCCTTGTTTTCTTGCAAGAGAAGGTCAAGGGGTGGTATACCCCACTGACCAATGATGGTGATGTGTTAGTTTACTAACCAATAAGAGTTTTACTTTTCTGTACTTTCACGAATTGTCTTTCCGAATCCATTTAATAATTTGGGTTTGGTTGGGTGTTAACAGGGACAGCCACTCGAAAGTACACAACCCTCCTTGAAGGCACAATAGGATTCCTGCCCATGCTCTATCTCCGCAAATCAGAAATATACCTTTAAGGAGGCTTCTTGGATGTGAGTGGAGAGAATCGTCTGCTGGGACTTGATATAGCGTACCACACCATTGTTTTGCTTTGTATTCTTTTTTATACTGGATTATGCGGTGGTATAGTTTTGTATCTGACAGCGAGTTGTAAATGAAGTGAACACAAAAAAGTTGCAGGGGAGGAGCCCAATAACTAATTCTTGGGGCTCTTTATTTGCTTTGGGCAGTGCTGGTAACCACTTTTCTACAGGATTTTTCACTGACACAGCTTGCCGTTTACGATTTTCATGTGGTTGGTCACTGTGAGTTTTAGGCATTGTATTAAACTTGGGATCACTGAAGCTGGCTGTAAAATCTTCAGCCTGCAGGGGAATTCCTACCAGACAGGTAGACATAGGGTCTTTTCCTCTTGCAGTGGACAAGCAGATATTCTCTTGCTGGAGTGTTTGTGCCAGGGTCACCCAGATGTTCTGTCGCGGCTGAGGGATGATCCAGGCAGTTGTCAGGCTGCTCAGAGTGAGCAGGAAGATACCTGAGGTAAGGCTCATCATGAGTTTGAGTGTGAGGTAGGTTTTTTCTAAAAGAAAAGAAAAAAACATTTTTAAAGCATATTCACAATCCAGGTGTGCAGGTCAGAGAGTAACCAGAGGTTAGGAAGGTTTCTTGTTGCTTTCTCTGGCATCATCTTCTTTTGGAAGCAACTGCCACTTGTCTTTCCTCCTTTTCTGCTGGGGCTGAGTTTTTGGGAACAAAAGGTTTTATCCATTTTTGAGGTATCAATCGGGGGCCTGTAGGGGTGGATACACACGCGTAACCACGCCCCCAGGTGACAAGTTCATAGGAGCCCTTGGTTTGCCAAGTTTCAGGGTCTCCCTGATTAAGACCGGCAGACATTGTGACGACTTAAATTGATCACCACTGTTAAAATGCCGAGCCACTAGAGGACTCATGTATTCAAGCGAACAGTTCAAGAAATTGATGGTAAACATGGCTTTGCAAAGCTTTTGTTGTGGAGACATCCACACTGTCCCACTGCTCTGCCTGGCTAGGATTTGAGTGTCTGGTGGGTTGGTTCAATCACAGCTTAACCTGTGGGGGAGTGGGGGATGCCAGTTTTGTGGTCCACTCCCCACTGCTAGACAAATTCCAAAAACTCCTTGGATTTATACGCTGAGCCATTATCTGTTTTAATTTCCTTAGGGATCCCCAGCACTGAAAAGGCCTGTACTATGTGTTGTTTGGCATGTACAGATTTTTCTCCTGCATGAGCAGAGGCATACACTTCTCCTGAGTATGTGTCAATGCTCACGTGTACATACCTAAGGCGACCAAAACTAGGAATGTGTGTGATGTCTGCCACACTTCGCAGCTCCCAAAGCCTTGCGGATTAACTCCGACGCCTAGCAACGGCACTGCCTGGAGATGGCTATGGGGATAGGTGGCCACAATGGCTTTAGCCTGACCCCATGTCAGCTGGAACTGACGCATCAGTCCTGGCACATTTTGATGGTATTGCTGATGGCTCAGCTTAGCCTGTTGGAATACATCTGGAAGACGTACCTTTTTAGCTGGGGCGGCATGGGAGTCACCCTTGCTCTTCCTCTCAGCGATTTCACCTGGCAAATCGGTATGAGACCTTACGTTCATCACATAGAAAGGATGCTCTTGAATTGAAACCAAATAAATCTCTTTTGAGAGCAACCTAGAGATGCTTGTTCTCGATGTCCTTCAGAACTGCCTGCTCTGCTCTGGACACCACCCCTGCGATGTAGGCTGAGTCAGTAACCAAATTTATCAGATCTGAATACCTCTCAAAGGCTCTGACAGCTGCAGCCAGTTCAGCTATCTGGAGTGACCCCTCCACAAACTCAACATCAGCTTCTCGATGCTGAGTCTGAGGATTTCTCCAAGTCATCACCGACTTATGGGAGGTCCCGATGCATCAGTGAACACTATAAGAGCTTTGAGTGGCCTAAGGCTCCTTTTCTCACAAGGAATGAGGTGGAATTCCTCATGAAACAATTTGCGTGATGGCACGTGGACCGATATTTTCCCACTACAGCTGTCCAGAGCAAACTGGAGATTAACATTGATTTGCAGTAGGTGTTCAAACATTTCTTTGGTCAGTTTCTCGGGAGAGTGTTTCCCTCCTCAGAAAGTTTGACCAGAAGGCAAATACGCATAAAGTCACAACCAGACAGTTCCCGCAGCCTTATCCTTGCCTTTTGGATCAGCTGAGCCATCAGCTCTTGTGGCTTGGTGATAGTTTTGGGTCATTGATGGAAGAGGAAGACCCACTCTGTTGATATATTTTATATATTAGTAAAGGCCTGTCTGCACAAACCAGCCTTTGAAATGAGTCGTGATGTTGAGGGCTGGAGTCCTTGGGGCCTTCCTGCAGAGGAGAGAGTAAAGCAAAACAATATCCTTGTGTGTAGGAGAAGAGGTGTAGGCCTGTGTGTGTTGGCCAACGGTGGCTTGCTCTGCCTGCGGACCCTGTGGAACCCTGTAAAGGGTGTGCTAAGGATAGAAATAAACGGTGTTCACGTTTACTTCTGTGAAGAGTGGTGAATAAACTGGCGGTCTCTCAATACCACTCTATGATTAAGAATGAATCTTTCTGCCCTTCAGCCCATTGGAATATCAACCCATGTAAGTGTGGTAGTTTCCCCAGGACAATGAATTTGAAAGGCAGCTCAGGCTTGAAGAGATGTGCCTGTCTTTCTGTTAAGGCCCCCTGGGCTTTTTCAATTGCAGTTTTTGCTTCTGGAGTCAGTTCCCTGGGAGACAACAACTCTGTCTCCCCTTTCAATGAATTGAGCAGGGGACTCAGGTCTTCGTTAGCGAGACCTAGCCAGGGTCTGACCCAGTTCAAGGACCCACACAGGGAATGGAGATCCTCTAGGGTTTTGGGATTACTAATGATTTCTAATTTCTGCAGCACAACGGTCCATGCGGTGATCTCTAGGCCCAGGTATTTCCAAGGAGGCATCTTTTGAACTTTGTCTTCCTGCATTTGGAATCCAACATAGTTTAAAACTTTAACCACTAGGTCAAGTGTGTCTTGTAGCATGTTGTCATTGGGACAGCACACAAGCACGTCATCCATGTAATGCAAGATGATGGCTTCTCTTTTTTCAGCACGAACAGGGGATAATAATGATGCTACATACCACTGGCAGATAAAGGGGCTGGCCTTCATCCCCTGAGGTAGTACTGTCCAGTGGTATCGTTTCATTGGGGCCTCCCATTTAACTGTGGGGACTGAGAAAGGAAACCGTGGTGCATTAGCTGGGTGTAGGGGAATTTGGAAGAAACAGTCTTTAATGTCTAGAACCGCCAATTGCCAGTTTTGTGAGAGTATTGTTGGAGAGGGCATCCCAGATTGGAGTGACCCCCATGTCCTCAATTTTTTTGTTTATTTCCTGAAAATCCTGAAGGAGGTGCCACTTATCCTTCCCTGGCTTGTTTATTACAAAGACCTGGGAATTCCAAAGGCTGGTTGTTTCTACTATGTGGCCTTTGGTTAGTTGTTCATCCACGAGATCTTCCAGTGCCCTGAGCTTTTGCTTACTGAGTGGCCACTAATTTACCTGCACTGGATTGTCATCCAGCCACGTTAAATTTTGGGTGGCGCGCTCAACAGTGGCCCCCTCTAAAAATCCTTGGGGGTCTCAGGAGTGATTAGTTTGACTCCCCACTGGGACATGGTGTCTCTCCTCCACAGGGTGCACTTGTAGTTGGTGACAAACGGACAAACACTACCCAATCTTCCATCCGGGCCCTTGATCTGAACAATGCTCTTAGAGACTTTTTCCAATTTTACCTTTCCAACACCTTGTATTTTTCCCGCTACAGGTTGCAAGTCCCAATGTGAAGGCCACTCCCTTTTGGGTATGATAGTCACATCTGCCCCAGTGTCAATCAACCCTTTCACATGGAGATGATCTGATCCATGGGTGAGGTTGCATCCCATAATGGATTTATCCTCACCAACCACTTCTGCCCAGTAGACTCCTGGAGCTTTGCCATCTTTTGGGACCTCTGCTGGAATAGGGATCACCTGGGCTATTATCTGCCCCTTGATCAAATAGAAGGGTGGCTGAGGACAACGTGCCAAGAGAGTGAGGTATGTTAGGTCTCCCTTAATTGTCATGGGAGCCACATCAATCTCCATGGGTGTGTGTTCTGTGTCTCCAATAACAAAATGCCTACTATCTAGTCCTGCCATGTCTTGTGAATTGTCCAGCAGGTCCACTCCAATGACTGTTCAATGGGTAGATCTGAAATGAAAAGCTTCAGCAGTTACAAGTCTGAATCACTTTTGAGGCTGCCAGATCTTATTAGGCATGCATTCCCCACAATTATTTTTTTGCAGTCCCATACCTCGCTTTCCTTTCTCCCCCTTTTCAATTAAAATAGAAGCTTTTTTTATTTTTGGGCCCTATTAATTTGTGTCTTTGTGCTGGATGGAAAAGTACTTCATCTCCAGTTGGTTTTTTTTATCTGCTACAGCTTCTTTTTGGTGTTTCTTTTGGTGCTGGCTTTGAGGGCACTCTCTGGTGAAATGTCCTGGCCTCTTGCACTGGAAGCATATGATATGGTGGAGCTGTTCTGATGGCCTCTGTGGCTTGTTCATTCCTGGTGTTGCTGCTGCCACAGTCCTTGGGTTTGTCGGTCCTAGCTTCCTGTCTTGTGCACTATACAGATCTGCTTTCTTGGCACACACCTCAATCATCTCTGCTACAGTGGGTGGAGGATTAACGGGCAGACCCAGGATCACTCTGCAGCAGGCGTCATTGGCATTTCTTTGAGCCATGCCCTTAATTAGTTCTGCCTGGGCCACTGGTCCTTCCACCTGCCTTTGTATTTGCACTTGAAGCGGTTCGACAAACTGCAAAAAACTTTCTGATGGAAGCTGTTTTATATTAACCCGGCTGACGTGGGTTTCAACTGTTGGTAATTGGTTAAAAATCTTTTCTACTACACCACAGATCTTATCTAAAATAGATTTTGTTTGAACCCATGCTTGGTCCTCAGGTTTAGCCCACACTTCCTCCCTACATAGATGTTCTAAAGTAATTTCATTATTCTCTGCATCTTGTGCATCTTGGGCGCTTTGCTTAAGCTCTACTAGTAGGTTTGTTAAGGACTTTTTCCATGAGCTTTCCCAAAGATCAAACTCAGAGGGAGTTAAGAGACACCAGAAGAGGTCTTTGAGATCAGTAGGAACTAATTCCTGAGATTTTAATGTAGCCCTTTGTTGAAAGACCCCCGAGCTATTCACCAGTCTTCACAGAAGTAATTGTGAACGCCGTTTATTTCTATCTTTGGCACACCTTTTATAGGGTTCTACAGGGTCTGCAGGCAGGGCAAGCTACTATTGGCTAACACACACAGTTTACATTTTTTCTCTTACACACAAGGATATTGTTTTACTTTACTCTCTCTTCTGCAGGAAGGTTTCAAGGACTTTAGCCTTTAATATCACGACTTATGTCAAAGGCTGGTTTGTGCATACAGTCCTTTACTAATATATAAAATATAGCAACAGCCCTTATCATTCCTTTCAGTACTTCACTATCTCTACCAAATTCCCTTTGCACCTTGCAAATCTCTTTTTTATTTTGGTACGGGAAGGGTTGGTAATGTACTTTAATTCTTTTTATACTAGTATAGACATATACCAGTATAGACAGGAGCATCTGAAAACATATCTTCATCCTCCCCAGGGCCTGTACCTCCTGGGTTTCTACGCCCACCTCCAGCCCCGCCAGGCCCAGGGGGCCTTGCTCCACCACCGTGTCCAGGGAGGGGCCCAGCCCTACTCCCAAGGGAGCTGGGCAGGGACCCATTCACCCCCCGTCCCGGAAGGGTTGGGTTGGGGCACCCCTCCCCCTGCTCCCCCGTGGGAGCAAGGGGTAGGGCCATCTCTCCCACCCCCCTCCCCCATGGGGACAGGAGGAAGGGGCATGTGGAGCAGGGTTGCAACAGTTGGAGGTGGGGTCACAGGGTGACATTATGCAGGGCGGGAGCATGGTGTAGGGGGGAGGAATGTCTGAGGGAAGGAAGGGGTTGTGGGTGGGGTAAGGGTTGTGGATGGGGAAAGGTGGGCCGAAGGGGTTATGGGAAGGGGAAGGGAAGTACAATGGAGGTCCTCCCATGTGGCCAACTGGCACATGGCCAGTGCCATCTTGGATCCCAGCCACATGAGGATGGGGGGGGTCATTACCTTTAACAATCAGGGTAAATGGGTACAAGGGAAAGATCTCTGATAGCCTGCGCAGCACTATCAGGGATAAGGGCCTGAAGGAGACACATGGAACCAGGAATGGCATTGTCGAGGTGCATTTCCTGTGTTTCTTGTGCTGTTCCCTGTGTCTTTTTCAGCTCAAGAGCAGAGGGTTTGGAAGAAGGGTTGGGGAAAACCAATGGAAACTGCGGTGGCTGCCTCTTCTCTTTCCTGAGTTGATTATGATGTTAAATTGTATCCCCATTCGTCCACCTAACCCAGACACAGGTTTTATATTCTTAAAATGTCATCTAAGAGTAAAAGTGAGTGGAAAAGAAGCACCGAGTCTGTTATCAGAGACTGTACTTGCTCCCCCCACATCGGGAGTTTTGACTACAGCACAGACAGACAACAAGAGACAGATCGCCTTGGCTTTCCAACTAGCCAGAGCAGAGAGGTCTTCCTGGACTGTTTTCTTTCCCTTTTTCTGAAACGAATCAAACCTGCTCTGAACTGGGGACTCGGGGGAGCACCGGGAGCTTGCACCCGTGGACTACCGGGAGCCCAGCCTGGGCAGTGGCATTTTCCAGCGCCAGAAGGACTGATAACAGAGCGAACACCCACAGGAAAGAGACCTTCTGAAGTTTGTCATCTCTTCTGAACGGCAAGAAGTTTTGTAATTTGATATCGTTCATTTTTGTGCTGGGTAGTGCTGTGCCTGTGAAATAAAAAGGTTTTTTCACTTCTCTCAGAGAAATCTCTTCCCGAACCGGTTGGGGGGTGGGAGAAAAGGGCCACATGGGTTTGCTTCCCGGGGAGAGCCCCACTGGAGGTTTTCTCCCAAATTTGCCCTAAACCAGGATACCAGGCAGCCCAAGGACAGTGGCAGCAGTGACACCAGGAATGAACAAGCCACAGATGTCACCAGAACAGCTGCAGCTCATCATCTGTTTCCAGTGGAAGAGGCCAGGACATTTTGCAAGGAACTGTCCTCAAACCCAGCAACAAGGAAAACACCAGAAAGAAGCTATAGCAAATCAATAAAAAAACTAAAGTCTCAGAGCTTTTCTGTCAAGCGCAGAGACATAAAAATGACAGACCTGAAACAGGAAAAAGACTATTTTAATGGGAAAAGGGGAGGAAAGGCAGCGGGGTGAGAGGCTGCAGAAACATAATTGTGGGGAATGTTTGCCTAATAAGATCTGGCAACCGCAAAAGCGATTCAGACTTGTAACTGCTAAAGCTTTTTGTTTCAGATCTAATCATTGGACTGTCATTGAAGTGGACTTGCAGGACAGTTCACAAGACCTGGCTGGACTGGATAATAGGTATTTTGTTATTAGAGACACAGCACATACACCAATAGAAATTGAGGTGGCTCCCATGACAATTAAGGAAGACCTAACACACCTCACTCTCTTAGCTAGGTGCCCTCAACCACCTTTCTATGTAGACAAAGGGCAGGTAATAGCCCAGGTGATCCCTGTTCCAACAGAAGTCCCAGTAGATGACAAAGCACCAGGGGTATACTGGGTGGAAGTGGTGGGTGAAGACAAACCCATTATGGGGTGTAACCTGACACATAAATCAGAACATCTCCATGTAGAAGGGTTAATTGACACTGGGGCAGATGTGACTATCATACCTGAAAAGGTGTGGCCCTCACATTGGGAACCGCAACCCATGGCAGGAAAAATACAGGGTGTTGGAGGGGTGAAACGGGCAAAAATCTCTAAAGCTATTGTCCAGATTGAAGGCCCGGAGGGGAGGTTAGCTTGTGTCTGACCTTTTGTTATTGACTACAAGGGCCCGCTGTGGGGAAGAGACACCATGTCCCAGTGGGGAGTGAAATTAACAATTCCTGAGATACCTCAGGATTTTTGATGGAGGCCACTGTAGAGCGTCCGGTCCAAAAGCTATCTTGGCTAGATAATAATCCAATTTGGGTGAACCAGTGCCCTCTCAGTAAACAGAAACTTGGGGAGCTAGAAAATTTGGTGGAAGAAGAATTGGCCAAAGGACACATCATAGAAACAACCAGCCCTTGGAATTCCCCGGTGTTTGTGATAAAAAAGCCAGGGAAGGATACGTGACGCCTCTTTCAGGATTTGAGAGAAATAAACAAAAAAAATAGAGGTGTCTTGGTTCTAGAAGACAGGTGTCTGCTAGGGAGAGCAGGAGCTTCTTTTGGGATGAAAGAATGTAGACCCCCTCCCTCCGAATTATTATAATTTTGAAATCAAGGGGCCTTTAGGCAGAGATCTGGGGATAGGAATAACAGTCCTTTACTAGTATAACCAGGCAAACAAACAACGATAACTACAGCATTAACAAGAAAACAGAACCAGGGGCCCTGTGACAGCCTTCTCGGCTGAGACAGGATGGAGGAGAGGCTTGTTTCACAAACCCCCTCGGGCGGGCAGTCTTGGTGCTCCTGCGGGGCTCTGAGGAACAGTCGGCTGGAACAGCAGGGATGAGCAGAGATCCTGGGCTGCTGGATGAGGTGTATCAGCAGCTCCGCGGTGGTGCCTGGCACTGCCACACGTCCCGGCAGGACAGGGGGTGCGAGGCCACCAACAAAGAGGGAAGAAAGAGAAGAAGCAGCAGCTCCGTCTGGGTGATGGTGAAATTCCCTTCTCTCTCCCGCAGCAGCTCCGCGACCCAGAAAACGAAAAATGTCTTTCCCCGAAGCCGAAGAAAGCCAGCCAAAAACTATCCCCACCCTCCTTTCCTGCCCCCTTCCCCCCCCCCCCCCCGGCCCAGCCGCTCATTGTCCTTTGTCGAGCACCCACTAAGTACCCACAGTTAGGTTGTCTCCACAACTAATGGGTAAAAATTCCACGGGCAGGCCAGAACAACAAGAACAACAACAAAAAAAAGACACCTAACCCTCAAAAAGAGGACATGGGGTCTCTTCAACAGGGTATGCCATCCCTGACTATGTTACCACAAAATTGGCTATGAGCAGTGCTAGATATTAAATACTGTTTTTTCCAAATTCCCCTACACCCAGGTGATGCACCAAGGTTTTCCTTTTCCATTCCCACCATTAACCGAGAAGCCCCAATGAAACGGTACCACTGGACAGTACTACCTCAAAGGATGAAAGCAAGCCCCTTCATCTGCCAGTGGTATGTGGGGTCTTTGCTGTCCCCAGTGCGTGTTGAAAAAATAAGATGCCATCATTTTGCACTACATGAACGATGTGTTAGTATGGTGTTCCAATAACAACATACTGCAAGACACCTTTGACCTAGTGGTTAAAGTTTTAACCTCTGCTGGATTCCAATTGCAGGAAGACAAAGTTCAAAGGATGCCACCTTGGAAATACCTGGGCCTAGAAATTACTGCACGGACGGTTCTTCCACAAAAATTGGAAATTATTTGTAATCCTAAAACTCTAGCAGATCTCCATTCCCTATGCGGGTCAATAAACTGGGTCCGACCCTGGCTAGGTCTCACTAATGAAGACCTGAGCCCCCTGCTCAATTTATTGAAAGGGGAGAGGGAGTTACTGTCTCCCAGGGAGTTGTCTCCAGAAACAAAAAATGCAATTGAAAAAGCACAAAGGGCCTTGACAGAAAGACAGGCATATCGCTTCAAACCGGAGCTGCCTTTCAAATTTATTGTCCTGGGGAAACTACTACATCTACATGGGTTAATATTCCAGTGGGCCGAGGGGCAGAGAGATCCACTCTTAATAATAGAATGGGTCTTCCTCTCCCATCAACGACCCAAAACTATCACCCAGCCACATAAGCTGATGGCTCAGCTGGTCCAAAAGGCCAGGGTAAGGCTGCAAGAACTGGCAGGGTGTGACTTTGTGTGTATTCACCTTCTGGTCAGACTCTCTGGAGATGGCAAACACTCCCCTGAGAAACTGACCAAAGAGATGTTTGAGCACCTGCTGCAGAGCAATGCTAATCTTCAGTTTGCTCTGGATAGCTATAGTGGGCAAATTTCGGTCCATGCACCATCACACAAATTGTTTCATGAGGAATTCCACCTCATTTCTTGTGAGAAAAGGAGCCAACGGCCACTCAAAGCTCTTACAGTGTTCACTGATGCATCTGGAACCTCTCACAAGTCGGTGATGACTTGGAGAAATCCACAGACTCATCTTTGGGAAGCTGATGTTGAGTTTGTAGGAGGATCACCACAGATACCTGAACTGGCTGTGGCTGTAAGAGCTTTTGAGAAGTTTTCAGAACCTATTAATTTAGTTACTGACTCAGCCTACGTTGCAGTAGAGGTGTCCAGAGCAGAGGAGGCAGTTCTCAAAGACATTGAGAACAAACATCTATTTAGATTGCTCTCAAAACTGATTTATTTGATTTCAAATAGAGAACAACCTTTCTATGTGATGCATATAAGATCACATTCCGATTTGCCAGGTGAAATTGCTGAGGGAAACCAGAAAGCTGATCCCCTTGCTGCCCCAGCTGAAAAGGCATGTCTCCCAGATATGTTCCAACAGGCAAAGATATGTCAACAGCAATACCATCAAAATATGCCAGGACTGATGCGTCTGTTCCAGCTGACACGGGGTCAAGCTAAAGCCATTGTGGCTACCTGTCCCAATTGCCAGCTCCAGGCAGTGCCATCATTAGGCATTGGGGTTAATCCCCTTGGCCTTGGAACCTGTGATGCGTGGCAAACAGATATCACTCACATTCCCAGTTTTGGTCGCCATAAGTATGTACGCGTGAGCATTGATACATACTCAGGAGCAGTGTATGCCTCTGCTCATGCAGGAGAAAAATCTGTACATGCCAAACAACACTTAGTACAGGCCTTTTCTGTATTGGGAATCCTTAAAGAAATCAAAACTGATAATGGCCCAGTGTATCAATCCTAGGAGTTCCTGGAATTTGTCCAGCAGTGGGGAGTGGAACATAAAACTGGCATCCCCCACTCCCCCACAGGTCAAGCTGTGATTGAGCGTACACACCAGATGCTCAAACAAGTCCTAGCCAGGCAAAGTAGTGGAACAGTGTGGATGCCTTCACAGCAAAAGCTTTGCAAAGCCATGTTTACCATCAATTTCCTGAACTGTTCTTTTGAAAACATGAATCATCTGGTAACTCAACATTTTAACAGTGGTGATCATTTTAAATTGTCACAGCGTCCACTGGTTTTAATCGGAGACCCTGAAACTTGGCAAACCAAGGGCCCCTATGAATTTGTCACCTGGGGGCGTGGTTACGTGTGTGTCTTCACCCCTACAGACCCCGATGGATTCCTCAAAAATGGGTAAAGCCTTTTGTTCCCAAAAACCCAGCCCCAGCAGAAGAAGAGAGACAAGTGGCAGTTGCTTCCAAAAGAAGACACTGCCAGGAAAAACAAGAAGAAACCTTCCTAACCTCTGGTTACTCTCTGACCTGCTTACATTGACTGAGAATATGTTTTAAATATGTTTGTTTCTTTTCTTTTAGAAAAAACCTACCTCACACTCAAACCCATGATGAGCCTTACCTCAGCTATCCTCCTGCTCGCTCTGAGCAGCCTGACCACTGCCTGGATCGTCCCTCAGCCACGACAGAACATCTGGGTGACCCTGGCACACACACTTCAACAAGACAATATCTGCCTGTCCACTGCAACAGGAAAAGACCCTATGTCTACCTGTCTGGTAGGAATTCCCCTGCAGGCTGAAGATTTTACAGCCAGCTTTCGTGATCCCAAGTTTAATACAATGCCTAAAACACACAGTGACCAACCACATGAAAATCGTAAACGGCAAGCTGTGTCAGTGAAAAATCCTGTAGAAAAGTGGTTACCAGTACTGCCCAGAGCTAATAAAGAGCCCCAAGAATTAGAGCTATTAGGTTCTTCCCCTGCACCCTTCTGTGTTCACTTAGTTTACAACTTACTGCCTGACAGAAAACTATACAATCACATAATCCAATATCGAAAAGAATGCAAAGCAAAACAATGGTGTGGTGTGCTAAGTCAGGTCTTAGCAGACTATCCTCGCCATTCACATCCAAGAATCCTCCCTAAAGGTATATTTCTAATATGTGGAGATTAAGCATCGGCAGGAGTCCCATCTCGCCTTCGAGGGGGGCCTTGCACTTTTGGGAGGCTGTCCCTGTTTGCACCCAACCAAACCCAAATTATTACATGGACTAGGAAAGACAATTCGACTCATGAAATCCACAAAAGAAGCACTGATATTTTAGACTCAAACTATGATTCGGATATATTTCATTGGACAAATTCAAAAAGGGTTTCTGCATCCATATTTCTTCCATGGGTTGCAGCTTCCAAGGCACTAGATTAATTAGGACAGCTTGAGTGCTGGGTGATTAAACAGGCCAACTTAACATCAGTCGCCCTCAGCTCCCTCCTCAAAGACGAAGTGATTACCAGACAGGCCATACTCCAAAATCGAGCTGCAATAGATTTTCTTCTGCTGCTGCATGGACACGAATGCCAGCAATTTGAAGGCCTTTGCTGCCTAAACCTGTTCTCAAAAGCTCCCAACGTCCACGGAGCCCTCTGAGAGATGAAGAACTTGATCGGACAAGTGAAGCAAGAAGCCGAGGACCAGTTTAGTGAGCTGTTCAAAAGCTGGGGACTCACTGGATGGTGGGCCTCAATCAAAACAATCTTGTTGTTTTTTGTTGTTCTGTTTCTAATCGTGCTAGCCTTCGGGATTGTCCATTGTTTAGCTTTAAAGGCTCTCAAAAAATTAGTCTCTACTACCTCAGAGATCAACCACATAGAGCTAGCGGACTGGAAGCAACTGAACCAGCCCGTCAATCATGAGTGGTGGACAAACTCGTGACCGATATCAAAATGATCTCACAACCCTTCAACAAAAATTTTATATAATAAGAAAGGGTGAGATGTTGTAATGCAGTTAGGAAAAATGGTATGAGCCAAAAAATGTACCCCCGAAAATGTAGGCTTGTAAGTTCTTTCCCTTATCATGTTCTCCCCAGTTCCCCTTATTGGTTGTGAAAATTCCTCCAGCCCTTTCCCCCATCTTGAAAAAGCACTGCTTATTGATACCTCTTCCTTTTTCCCTCCTGCCATCTCACCCCGAAGGATCCCCAGAAATAAAACTGTAACTGCCATCTCAGCAAAGGGAAAGAGCCTCGTTTTTAGGGTCTCCTTTGGCAAGCTAATCTACCTCCCCTGTCTCCCTGGCTGCTGCGGGCGAACAGTGGTAGCAGAAAGGTGGGGACATTAGAGTTATAGCAATATGTCTTTTGATGGACGTTTCTCAAGACCAGTGTGGTTGAGAAGGTGGTAACCTAACTATCCAATCCCTGGTCGTTGTCAAGGATCTATAAATACTGAAGCGACAAAATAAATCGCGCTCTTCTTTTATCATACATCGAGCTGTGTTTGTGTGAATCATTTCGTGTCTGACAGTGACAAGTCCATTAGTTCTATGTGGTTGACTTCTGAGGTGGCAGGGAATAAACTGCTGAGGGCTTTTCTTGTCACGTGCCTCGGGCAGACAAAGAGTTACTTTTAGATAAACATTGTCCCCCCCCAAACCCCTTGTGAAGGACGGCCCAGGAGTTCTGATTAGGTTTGAGTCCCTGGGGGGTTTCTCCCTTGCTGTGTTTCTAGTGATCCCTGACCCTGAACTCCACCCTCATGGGTGGAGACCCTCAGGAGTTCTGTCCCTCAAAAACCCCTGCCCTGCCTTTGTACGGGGCTCTCTGTTCTGGATCTGAGTTTGTTCCCATGCTGAATAAATGGTTTCATGAACAAAGGCCCGTCTTGTTGGTATTCTATGCTGGTCCCCAGAACCCTGTGTCTTCCCTGGACGAGATCCTGAGGTTGCGGACTGCAACAGGCTTTTAAAATCAAGCAACATATAATATTGAACGCCAACACTATTAGGAACAAAACAACAAAAAACAACAGAATTGTTTTAACTATCAAACTCCACCGCCCCTTGAGTACCCAGCCTTTGAACAATTCAATAAACTAAACTAGTCCCCAGATTCTTGCGTCACTTGTCCAATCCAAGTTTTAATCTCTTGGAGGAGTGAGTGGACTTTGGGAGCTATTGAGGTTAGGTTTAGGCAACAAAGTCTTTCAAATTCCTGGCATTCGTGTCCATGCAGAGGCAGGAGGAAGTCTATGGCTGCACAATTTTGAAATGTGGCTTGCCTGGTAATTTCCTCATCTTCTAGTAGGAAGCTGATGGCAGTGGATGTTAAATTTGCCTGTTTGACCACCCAGCACTCTAGGTGTCCCAACTCACATAGAGCTCTGGCGGCTTTAACCCACGGAAGGAATAGAGACGCTGCAATTCTTTTTGATTTGGCACAATGAAAAATATTGGAATCACAATCTGGGTCCAAATTGTCAGAGCTTCTTTTATGAATTTTGTTGGCCAAATTGTTTTTACGAATCCATTCGCCATTTAAGGTTTGGTTGGGTGCTAACAGGGACAACTGCCCTATGGTACATGGCCCTCCTAAAAGTCGAGATGAGATTCCTGCCCATGCCGGGAGCCAAAAACTAGGAAAAAACCCTTAGGGAGATTTTTTGGATGTGAGCGGAGTGGTTCATCTGCTGTAACATGACTTAGAATATTACACCATTTTTTGGCAGTGAATTCTTCTCGATATTGTAATATGGTGTTAAAAACTTTAGTGTTAGAAAATGAGTTGTAGGTAAAGTGAATACAGTAAGGTACTGGGGAGGAACCCAATAGCCCTAATTCTTGGAATTCCTTATCTGCTTTGGGCAGTTTTAGTAGCCATTCCTCCATGGGATTCCTAATCATTACAGCCTGCTGCCTACAATTTTCACGTAGTTGGATGCTTTGCAACTTGGGACCTGTGTTAGGCATGGGAATGTCAAAGTTGGCTGGAAATTCTCCAGCCTTCAATGGAATCCCTACCAGGCAGGTGGACATTGGGTCCTTTCATGCTGCAGTGGACAGGCATATATTTTCTTGCTGGAGCGTCTGTGCCAGGGTCACAGAGATGTTTTGGCGTGGCTGAGGAATGATCCACCCATCTGTCAGACTGCTCTATGCAAGCAGGATGACAACTGGAATAGGGCTCATCACAAGGTTGAGTGGGAGGTAGGTTTTCTCTACAAAGGAAAAACAAACATTTTTAAAGCATATTAAAAGTCAGTGCTTATCTGATGGAAAGTAATCAGATGTTAAGATGTTTTCCTCTCCCTTTCTCCGGCGGCATCTTCTTTTGGAAGCGACTGCTACTTGTTTTTCATCCCCTTCTGCTGGAGCCGGATTTTTGGGGATGAAAGGTTTTACCCACTTTTTGGCTATCCAACGCGGGCCTGCGGGGGTGGACACACATAGCCACGCCCCCAGGTAACAAGTTCATAGGGGTCCTTGGTCTGACAGGTTTCTGGGTCTCTGATTAAGAGCGGTGGACACTGTGACAACTTCAACTGATCACCACTGCTAAAGTGCTGAACCACCAGAGGACTCATATTTTCTAACGAACAATTTAGAAAACTGATAATACACAGGATTTGCAGAGCTTTTGTTGTGGTGACATCCACACTGTTGCATTGCTCTGTCTAGCCAGGACATGTTTTTGCATCTGGTGAGTACGCTCATTCACAGCTTGACATGTGCAGGAGTGGGTGATACAGGTCTTACACTCCACTCCCTACTGCTGGACAAATTCTAGGAACTCCTCGGATTTGTACACCGGGCCATAGTCAGTTTTAATTTCCCTAGGGATCCCCAGAACAGAAAAGGCCTTCACCAGGCATTGTTTGGCATGCACAGCCCTTTCCCCTGCGTCAGCTGAGGCATAAAACGCACCTAGGTATGTGTCAATGCTTACGTGTACATACTTAAGGCAGCCAAAACTGGGTATATGTGTGTGATGTCTGTCTGCCACACTTCGCAGATCACAAGGCCTCAAGGGTTAACCCCAACACTCAGCAATGGCACGGCTTATAGCTGGCAACTGGGACAGGTGGCCACAATGGCTCGAGCCTGACCTCGTGTTAGTTGGAACTGACGGATCAAACCTGGCACATTCTGATGATATTGCTGGTGGCTCAGCTTAGCCTGCTGGTATACATCTGGAAGACGTACCCTTTTGGCTGGTGCGGCAAGGGAGTCTGCTTTGCGGTTCCCTTCTGCCATTTTGCCTGGCAAATCAGTATGTGACCTCACATGTATCACATGTGATGTTGAGTTGAAACTAAATAAATTAGTTTTGAGAGAAACCTGAAGAGATGCTCATTCTCGATGTCTTTGAGAACTGCCTGCTCTGCCCTGGACACTACCCCGGCCACATAGGCTGAGTCGGTGACCAAATTCATCGGCTCAAAAAACTTCTCAAAGGCTCTCATGGCTGCAGCCAGTTTGGCAACCTGGAGTGACCCTTCCACAAACACAACATCAGCTTCCCAGTGCTGAGTCTGGGGATGTCTTCAAGTCATCACTGATTTGTGGGATGCCCTAGACACATCCGCAAACACTCTAAGAGTTTTGAGAGGCCTACGGCTCCTTTTCTCATGAGGAATGAGGTGCAATTCCTCATAAAACAATTTGTGTGATTGGGTGTGAACTGATATTTGTCCACTGTAGCTGTCCAGAGCTACCTAGAGGTTAGCATTGCTCTGTAGCAGGTGCTCAAACATCTCCTTGGTCAATTTCTCAGGAGAATGCTTTCCTTCCTCAGAGTGTGACTGGGAGGTGAATACACACAAAGTCACAACCAGCCAGTACAGGCAGTCTCAACCAGGCCTTTCTGATCAGCTGAGCTATCAGCTTTTGTGGATTGGGGATGAATTTGGATCGTTGGTGGGAGAGGAAGACCCACTCTGTGATTAAGAGTGAATCTCTCTGCCCTTTGATCCTTTGGAATATCAACCCATCTAAGTGTGGTAGCTTTCCCAGGACAATGAATTTGAAAGGCAGATCAGGCCTATAGCAATGAGCCTGACTCTCAGTCAAAACCCTTTGTGCTTTTTCGATTGCAGTTTTTGCCTCTGGGGTCAGTCCCCTGGAAGAAAGCAGCTCTCTCTCCCCCTTTAATAAATTGAGCAGGGGATCTAGGTCCTCATAACTGAGACCTAGCCAGGGTCTGACCCAGATCAAAGACCCTCACAGGGAATGGAGGTCTGCTGGGTTTTGGAATCACTAATTGATTCCAAATGATTTCCAATTTCTGCGGAACAAGGGTCCGCACAGTGATCTCCAAGCCCAGGTACTCCCAAGATGGCATCCTTTCAACTTTGTCCTCTTGCAGTTGGAATCCAGCAGAGGTTAAAACTTTAACCAGTAGGTCAAGTGTGTGTTGGAGTATAGTGTCATCAGGGGCACACATAAGCACATCATCCATGTAGTGTAGGATGATGGCCATCCCTTTTTTGATGCGCACTGGGGACAGCAATGAAGCCATGTCCCACTGGCAGATGGAGGGATTGCACTTCATTCCCTGAGGTAATCTTTTCAGTGGTAACACTTCATTGGGGCCTCTGGGTTGATTGTAGTAACCGAGAAAGAAAATTGAGGCACATCTTCTGGGTGTAAGGGAATTTGGAAGAAACAGTCCTTGATATCCAGGTCAGCCAATTGCCAGTTTTGTGGGAGCATTGTATGGGAAGGCATCCCAGGTTGGAGTGCCCCATGTCCTCAATTACTTCATTTATTTCTCAGAGATCCTGAAGTAGGTGCCGCTTATCCTTCCCTGGCTTCTTTATTACAAAGACTGGGAAATTCCACAGGCTAATTCTCTCCTCTGTGTGGCCTTTGGCCAATTGTTCCTCCACAAGCTCTTCAAGCACCTTGTGCTTATCCTTACTGAGTGGCCACTGACTTACCTAGACCGGATTATCATCCAGCCATGTTAAATTTTCTGTAGGGTGCTCCAGAGTGGCTGCTTCCAAAAATCCTGGGGAGTCTCAGGGATGATTAGTTTGAATCCCCACTGTGACATGGTGTCTCTCCCCACAGGGGGAACTTGTAGTCAGTGACAAATGGATGAACACTGGCCAATTTTCTGTCTGGCCCCTCAATTTATACGATGCTCTTTGAGACTTTCCAGTTTTACTCATCCTTCACCTTGGATTTTGGCAGCCACGGGTTTCAAGTCCCAATGTGACAGCCACACCCTTTCAGGTATGATCGTCACATCTGCCCCTGTGTCAATCAACCCTTCTACATGGAGATGGTCTGCTCCCTGGGTTAGGCTGCATCCCATAATGGGTTTGTCTTCGCCAACCACTTCTTCCCAGTAGACTACAGGTGCTTTGTCATCTACTGGGACCTCTGCTGAAGCAGGAATGGCCTGGGCGATAATTTGGCCTTTGGCCAAATACAAGGGTGGCTGAGGGCAATGCGCCAGGAGAATGAGGTGTGTTATGTCTCCCTTGGTTGCCATGGGAGCCACCTCAATCTCCATGGGTGTGTGTGCTGTGTCCTCAGTAAGAAAATACTCACTATACACTCCTGTCACGTCTCGTGAATTGTCCGGCAGGTCCACTCCAATGACTGTCCATCAGGTAGACCTGAAAAGAATAGCTTTGGCAGTTACAAGTCTGAAATGCTTTGTGAGGCTGCCAAACTTTATTAGGCAAACATCCCCCAAAATTGTTTTTCTGCTGTCCCACATCCCGCTTCCCTTCCTCCCCCTTTTCAATTAAGAGAGAGGGTTTTCCCACTCTGGGGCCCGCTACATTTCTATCATTGTGCTGGGCGGGACTAGACTCTAGTCCCAGTTTTTTTCTTGGTTGGTTGCTGCTTTCTTTTTGTATATCTTCTTCTGCTGCTGGCTTTGAGGACAGTCTCTGGTGAAGTGTCCTGGCCTTTTGCACTGGAAGCAGATGACATGTTGTTCTGATGATATCTGTTGCCTCTTCATTCCTGGTGTGACCACTGCTGCAGTCTTTGGGTTTGCCAGTCCCAGCCTCCTGTCTTGTGCACCAAACAGCTCTGCTTTCTTGTTACATGCTTCAGTCATCTGTGGTATGGTAGGTGAAGGATCCCACTATGTGGCAGTCCCACTATCACCCTGCGTCAGGCTTCGTTGGCATTCCTCTGAGCCATCTCCCTAATTAGCTCTGCCTGTGCCACTGGTCCTTCCACTTGCCTCTCTATTTGTGCTCAAAGCCAGTTGACAAACTGCAAAAACCTTTCTGAGGCATACTGTTTAATATTAACATAACTGCCTTTGGTTTCAACCATTGCTAATTGGTTAAAAAACTTTTCTGCAACTCCACAGATCTTATCTAGAATGGATTTTGTTAACACCCGAGCTTGGTCCTCGGGTTTAGCACACTCCCCCTTGCCTCACAGATGTTCATATGCGATCTCATTATCATCTGCATCTATTGCATCCTGGGTGTTTTGCTTAAGCTCAGCCAGGAGTCCTTTTAAAGATCTCCTGCATGTGCTTTCCCAATGGTCGAGCTCTGAGGGGGTTCGAGACACTGGAAGACATCTCAGAGATCGGCCGTAACTAACTCATTGGATGTTAGAGTAGCTCTCACCATTCCCTTAACAGTCTCACTACTTCTGCCAAACTCCCTTTGGGCTTTATGGATCTCTTTTATGTTTGGGTAAGAGAAGGGCTGGTAGCGTCTATTTATACTTCCCTTATCAGTATATATGACAGGAGCGGTTGAGGGTTGTTGTAGTTAGGGCCTGGCGATGCGGAAGAATTCGGGATGTTACGGAAAGTTATCCGACCCCTCTCTGTTAGGATAGTAAAACCTCCTGCAATTAGCCAATAGCACTTAGGTGTGACGTATGTAGATGGGAGTAACACAATGACCCTAGGTTATAAATTGTCAAATTCCCCTGCAATAAATCGCCATATTCGCCATCCATCACATTGATGCAGTGGGATATGGACCGCGCGGCTGAAGATAGCCGCCCGTGCTGGTTCCAGCCAGGGTACCAACCTTGCTTGACCCCAACAGAGGGTATGGCTTCTTCTTCCTGATCCCAAGGGTCCCCTGTCCCAGGGTTCCCTCCCCCAGCCCCCACCCCCACAGGTACCAGACGGGGGCTCAGCTCCCTCACCATGGGAACCAGAAGGCAAACCATGCCCCCCACCGGGTCCAGGGAGTGGGCTACCCCCCCCCCCCCATGGGAACAGGGCGGGGGGGCATGGGAACCAGGGACAGGAAAGGGGGTGCGGTCACTGTCTGAACCAGGGTTGGAACACCTGAGGGTGGAGTTTCAGGATGATGTCATGCAGGGCAGGAACATGGTGGATGGGGGAGGGGGTGTCTGAGGGAAGGAAGGGGTTGTGGGATGGGTAAGAGTTGGGGGAGGGAATAGGTGGGTTAAAGGGATTGTGGGAAGAAGAAAGGGAGGATGGAGGGTCCACCATGTGGCCTGTGCCATCTTGGACCCCAGCCACGTGGCAGCCACTTTGGGAATGGGGGGGGTCATCACTTTTAAAGCTAACAGAATGCTGAAACCAAGGATTAGCAACCAGGGTAAAGGGGTGTAGGGAAGGTTCTCTGTCAGTCTGTGCACAATTGCTAGAGCCAGGGTGCTGAATGGGAGGCAGGAAGCCAGGACAACAGGGGCTGCACCAGGTGTCCTATGTCTCTCGATCTGTTCCATGCATCCCCTTAAGCTCAGGGGCGAAGGGTTTGGGAGAAGGGGTAGTCTGCCATGACAGTCCTATCACTTTCCTGTTAACCAGTTCTTTATGAATTAAAAGAAACAGCAGGAGAAACTTAGAAGCAACTTTTTCTCCCTGTTTACTTTGAGTTAACAGGTTTCCAGTTCTGTCCCAGGAAGAGACAGAATCCACATCTTGCAGAGTGAACTGGGGAAAGTGGAGAGACAGCCAACAAACAAACCGTTTTAACCGAGTCGTAGAAATCTTAACATTCCCATTATCTAAAATTTCCCTAACTTTGAAATACAACCTCTGTTCTTTTACAGAGAGCTGTGAGTCCATCCTGATGTTAAAAGCTATCTGCACACTTCAGTCGACCTTCCTTTACAGCAAAAACTCCACAGCCAGCCCTGGAAGGCTTCCGCAGCTCCCCCCCCCACACACCGGGATAAGATATGAAATTGTTTGGCAGAGAAACCGTGCGAATTTTAGACTCAGCTGGCAGCCACGTGGGAGCGCCCCTGCCCCCCCACACACACAGCGCCACGTGGCCAAAAACCATGTGGCTGGAGCTGCGCGGTGGAACTGAGACCTTGTGGCTGGTGCCCACCAAAAACCACAGTTCACAGCCACGTCAGAGCTGCACTGCTGCGCTGCACAGCCGAAACCCCCAGCTTGCCGCCGGTGCTGCCCATGGTTGCCACGTGCCCACACAGCGTGGCTGGAGCTGAAAAACCACTCCCACGCTACGTAGTTGGAGCTGAAAAACTGTGGCTCCCACTGTTAGCGTTCAGGAACACACATAACCACGAATGGTTATATGAAGGTGCTTTATTTAAAGAGCTCTGGGTGTCAGGGGTACACATACCCAAATCTGACCCGATTTGGTTTTCGAGTTGGACATATTTTATACTCTATCGTTATGCAACTTACATATTAATTAAACTTACATTGTTCTATTGCAAGCATTGTTTTTACCCAAGCATGGATTTCTCGTGATCCCCCCTTAGCCCCCTAACATGGTTCCCCATGTTCTTCAAACAATAATTATATCTAATCACATTTAGAATTTTAGAACCTTTTACTATCATTTCCTCCCTTTGAAAGCATTTTCACTTCACCATAAGTGCAAATGTTTTCACTTGATACAGTCCTTTGTTTCTGAGTTTATACTTGATGTTCTTCGAATCCTTGATTGATGTAAACGTTGTCCTGGATGTTATAACGAATTGGAGAACCAGAAGATGGTGGGTGTGGATCTCGCGTCAGTGCCTTTATTATCTTCTGGTTCCAGGATGTTTTCTTCTGTATTTCTCTTTTTAAGATGCTGTAAACTAACCAAATTGCTAAAAATACAATTAGTAAAATGATCACATTCTCAATGATAGATTTAATCCATGAATTCACATTCCACCCTAACCCTTTGAAGATTTTGCCTAACCAACTTGTAGTCAAATCCTTTTGCTCTTCCTGTGCTTCGTGCTCTATTTGTTGCAACTGATTGATGTCATGTTCTACATCTTCTGTTACATTTGGGATGTGGACGCAACAATGATCAATCTGTCCCTTTAAAAAACCACACACTCCATGCTCTTTCAGGAGTAGCAAATCTAAGGCAAATCAATTTTGTAAAGTCATTTTTGTGTTGGCTTGTAATTGTATGTTTAGTTCTTTAAATCCTTCCCGAGTGACTCTTGCTAGTCTATCTACCTGACCTGTAAGTTTGTACAAAATTTCTCTATTCCGATAGTTCATTATAGGACCGAGAAAGGACTCTAGGGCCCACCCAAATTTCACTCCACTAGAAGGTTCTTGCCAAATGTCATCCTGATTCTCATTGTCTAGAACTTCTCGTCTGGTTCTTATCTGCAGAAGTTCATGTTTTCCATTAAATGGGGACTTTTTCCAAATAGGACATAAGGTAGGGAGGCCCAAAGTAATTTCTTTTACTTTCCCATCTACAGGCAAATGTGTTGTCCAAGTACCATCACTTGTTGCCCATACAAATGGTCCTGGACTTCGGATTGTACTCCTGGTACATCCTACAATTATTTTGTAATCCACTTTACCTTGTTTATGTTTAATACCTCTGCAGGCACAACCAATTTGTAGAGCTGTTACCACAGCTGGCATTTGTTTTATCTCTATGGCATCAGAAGTGCAGTCATAAGTTTTATTACATGCCCACCAACTTACTTTGTCTGCCTTTGTTTGGCTACTAGTGGCAGTGTTCATTACTGCTGGATCTGTTTCGTTCTCAGAGCCTTCCCACTTAATACACCAAGGGGTATTTGCCATATATTGGAATTTTTGAAGTATACCCATGGACCAAACACTGTCCCAAGGCTCTATCTGACCTTTCCTATCTTTGGCCTCACACTTCCATATCAGAGTGGTTTCTGTAATGTTCTCTCTGATCTTTTCATAATGTGGCAAAAAGCATTCCCAATTTGTGATGTCTTGGTTTTCAACCCACCACTCTATGATTTGTCCTACCCTGCCATGACTTAAGATGCAATCCCATTTCCTCAGAGGCCTCATCCACTCTTCTGTTATTTTCCAGGCCTCTTTGACTACTTGCCTCGACTCTGGTACTTGCTTACAAATAATTGTTTTGTTCTTTTGTACTTTAGGTAATTTTGATGTTATAATCCCCCAACTGATTGGGTCTCCCGCTGCCTTCGGTATTGGCAGACAGGCAGTTATTCTGCTAGTGTTTTGTATTTTGGCAAAGTCTTTAACTAATCCAATCATCACATTCTCAGCCCGAATTTCATTGGAAATTCTTATCACTTGTGTTTTTGCTTGCATCTCTCTCTTCATTCTAGAATGAAGAGTGATTATTTGACCTTTTTGCATTCCACATCCCAAAGACATCAATAACCATAAAATCAGCATTGGCAAAACTACTATTAACACTCTTAAAGCAATTAAATGCATCTTATCTGCAGCTTTGTTGGTCCTACAGTTTACACAGTCTGTGATCTGGAATGGATTTTCTTCACTCGGGTATAGTGAATCCAGGGGTCCACACCGGCTACTTTCACTGCTGTGAAGGTGGTCAACAGTACCTGATGGGGCCCAGTCCACTTTTCTTTCAGTGGTTCTTCATTCCAATTTTTAATGTACACCTCGTCTCCTGGATCTATATCATGAACTGGATTCTCGAGGGTCAGCGGTCTGTTCCACACAAGGGTGCTCCAGAGCCGGGCTAAAGTTTTCCCAAGAGAAAGAACATAATTATACACCTCTTGTTTCCCTGTGACATGTGCATTTGGGTTAGGTTCAGGAGATTCATATGGTTTCCCATACAATATCTCATAGGGGCTAACTGACATTCCACTCCTTGGTTTTATCTGAATTCTTAACAATGCTATTGGCAAAGCCTGGGGCCACTTCAATTTGGCTTCTTGGCATATTTTGCTGATTTGCCTCTTTAGTGTTTGATTCATTTTCTCTACCTGTCCACTTGATTTGGGTCTCCATGGCGTGTGGAGGTCCCAGGTTATTCCCAGCCATCTACTTATTTCTTTTACTATTGTTGCTATAAAATGAGCCCCCCTATCTGATGATATCCCTAAGGGTACCCCAAACCTGGGAATGATCTCCTGTAATAACCACTTAACCGTTTCCTTTGCTTGATTTGTGCGACAGGGAAGGGCTTCTGGCCATCCTGAAAATGTGTCAACCCCTACCAACAGATATTTGTATCCCCGAGTCCTTGGCAGTTCTACAAAATCTACCTGCCAATAGTCTCCTGGTTCTATTCCCATCCTGATCCTCCCCATCTGTGCTTGGCGTCTAGCCACCGGGTTGTTTTTCAAGCAGATCTCACATTTTGACATTACTGATTTTGCCATTGTTAGCATCCGTACTGAGATTAATTTTTGTTTTAGCAGTTTTACCAATGCCTCTGCACCCCAATGACATTCATTATGTTTAATTTGTAGAACTTCTCTCATTATCAAGGGGGTTAACACTATTTGTCCTTGTGCAGTTACATACCACCCTTCTGAATTCTTTTGTGCATTTAGCAAACGTCCCAATTTCTCGTCTTCTACTGAATATTTCGGTTTTGGAGGCAAATTAAATTGAGATACATTAACTTTTAAAGGTATCAGTGCCATTGTCGTTTGCATTTTCCGGGCAGCCTGTCGTGCTGTCCAGTCTGCCTTTCAATTCCCTTCACAAATCTTGGAATTTCCTGATTGGTGTGCTTTGCAGCGCATAATTGCCACTTGCTCCAGCTTTTGCACTGCTTTTATCAATTGTAGGACTGCATCATGATGTTTAATGTGTGTGACGTGGGAAGACAGCAGTCCTCTTTCTTTCCACAATGCCCTGTGTACATGCACCACTCCAAAAGCATATTTTGAATCAGTCCAGATATTTACTTTCTTCCCTTCACTCAGCTCTAACGCCCTGGTTAAAGCAACCAGTTCTGCTCGTTGGGCAGATGTGTTTGCTGGCAAGGCCTTTGCCTCCACCACTGCACCTATTGTTGTTACCGCATATCCAGCGTATCTGTTCCCGTTCTCCACAAAACTGCTTCCATCTGTTAACAGCTCCCAGTCTGCCTGTTCCAGTGGGACATCTTTCAGATCTGGTCTAGCTGAACAGGTGTGTTCTATCACTTCCACACAATCATGTTCTAATGGGCCTTCTTCAGTTGTTGTACCTAAAAACAAGGCTGGATTCAAAAGGTTAGTTGTCTTTAATATGACATCATCCTGCCCAGTCAGGATTACCTGGAATTTCATCATTCTGCTTGGAGACAACAAATTGCCCCCCTTTTGTTCTAAAACAGTGGTTAAAATATATGGTACGTAGACATCTATGTGTCTACCCATCGTGAGTTTCCTAGCTTCTTGTATCAGTATCACAGTGGCTGCAACTGCCCGCAGGCATGAGGGGCCATCCGGCACTCACGTTGTCACGTTGTTTGGAGAAGTAGCCTACCGGCCTTTTCCAGTTTCCCAAACGCTGGGTTAGTACTCCCAGAGCTAGGTGTCATCTTTCGTGCACAAACAGCTGAAAGTCTTTGGATAAATCAGGCAATCCTAACGCCGGAGCAGTTGTCAATGCTTTCTTCTGTTTGAGGAAGGCCTCCTTCTGTGGTTTGCCCCAGGTAAACGGCTGTGTCTTCTGGGCCTCATACTGGGGTTTTGCAATTAGTCCATAGTCCATGATCCACAGGGTGGCACCACCCTGTCATCCCAAAGAAAACTCGCAGCTCATGTAAGTTCTGGGGCTCTGGAATAGCACAAATAGCTTGAATACGATTAGTACCCAGCTTACGTTGCCCTTGTGAGATTTCACATCCCAGGTAAATCACAGTCTGTTGGCCAATTTGTGCCTTTCCTTTAGACACCTTATATCCTCCCATTCCCAGCTGATTTAGAATTTCAATCGTTACCTTTATGCAGGTTACTTTTTCTTCTGTAGCTTTCAGTATATCATCAACATACTGTAACAGCAGGTATTGTTCTCTCGGTACTTGCCCGTTTTCAATCCAAATCTCCAGCTCCTTAGCCAGCTGGCTTCCAAATAGGGTTGGACTGTTCTTGTATCCTTGTGGGAGTCGTGTCCAGGTGAGCTGAGTTTTCCTTACATTTTCTGGATTTTCCCATTCAAAGGCAAACAGTTTCCTACTTTCTTTGTCAAAGGGTGTTGAAGGACCCCTGAGCTATTCACCAGTCTTCACAGAAGTAATTGTGAACGCTGTTTATTTCTATCTTTAGCACACCTTTTATAGGGTTTTACAGGGTCTGCGGGCAGAGCAAGCTACTACTGGCTAACACACACAGTTTACATTTTTTCTCCTACACACAAGGATATTGTTTTACTTTACTCTCTCTTCTGCAGGAAGGTTTCAAGGATTTTAGCCTTAAATATCACGACTTAGTTCAAAGGCTGGTTTGTGCATCCAGGCCTTTACTAATATATAAAATATAGCAACAATTCCCCCTTTCTCTTTTTGCATGAACCAGGCTTTGGATAAGATAACATACAACCTAGACTGTCATCTCAATTAACACTATAAGTAAAGTCCGTCCCCCCTCCAGCACAAGAGACCTCAACCACCCAGCGATGCCCCAGCTGGCGAACCAACCTCCAATGGGGCCACTACCCTCCCTCAGGGCATGTAACCCATCTCGTAGCTGTTGTAGTTGCTTATGGATGGAAGCTGAATGATCAGTAAGATCTAAGCAGCACATGCCTTCAAACTCCTCACAACCCTGTCCTTGTGCTAAGAGCAAAAAGTCTATACTAACATAGCAATTACTACACAGGCTAAACACTTTATCTTAAACTATTATCTAACTACTTTTAACACACGTGCTTTGGTATATATGTAGTCTAAGCGTGAACGCAATTTGCTGAAAGGGTAAACACACAACTACACTTTGCTTTATATACAGTTAGATGGAGTCTCTACACTTTCCTTAGGTCTTCTACAGAATTTCTCTAGCACGATTCAGTCCTGGAATGTTCACTGCTCCCGTGATGTCAGCTGGCAGTGGATCAGTGACTGAGGGCTTTGATGTTCAAGTTGTTCTTCAGACCCTTCTAAATCTTAAAACAAAGGATACCTGAAAAATTGGTAGAGACACAACATCATAATAACAACATAAAAGTTCTGTTGGCAACTGTCTATGTAGTGTTCAGACACAACTGTGTCCTGACAGGTCCACTTCTGATCCATGTCTGGAGTACCAAGGCTGTGTGGTGACTTCTCTATAGAGAGTTTTTTAGCAGATGGGGGACATGATATATTGGTAAAAGCCTGTCTGCACAAACCAGCCTCTGGGTTAAGCCGCAATATTAAAGGCTAAAATCCTTGAAACTTGCCTGTAGAAAGTAAAACAATGTTCCTGTGTACCAAGACAAGAATGTAAACCTGTGTGTACTAACCAATAGTAGCTCGCTCTGCCCGCAAACCCTGTAAAACCCTATAAAAGGTGTGCTAAACATAGAAATAAACGGCATTCACAATTACTTCTGTGAAGACTGGTGAACAGCTCAGGGGTCTTTCAAGATCTGGCGCTCTGACCAGAGACACCCCTGCGGGCAGAGGGGCTTTGAAGTCAGCGGAGTGGATCTGGGCATTAATCGTCGCGGGCTTGGATCGGCACCAGATAGGCAGTCTGAGCACGGTGAGACGCGGTGCGGTAGGACGTGGAAAGTCAGGCTGCTGGGGGGGGCCCAGGTAGGCAAGAGCGTGATAGAAGGCTCGCAATCTTCTGCCTTGCAGGGTGCCGTCAGCATGGAGACAGAGTTTGCGGCGGCGAAAAAACTGCTTCTCGGTATCCTCGTTAAACGAGGTGAAGCAGCCAGGGAAAAGGACCTGGATAAGCTCATTATATGGGCGAAAAATCGTGGGCATTTTGCAGTGCCCTCACTGCTTTTTGCAGTGGAAGAGTGGATTGATGTCGGGAATCTGATGTGGGACACGGCAATTACGGGAAAGAGTAAAGACGTAGTAGCCCTCGGTTCGATTTGGAAACTTGTGTTAAATGCCCTATGGGATATGAAAGCAGAGTCCTCAGTAGCAGCAGCTGCCATAGACGCCATGGCGCCGCCTGAGACAGACGCGCCGCAATCACCCCCTGCCGAGTCCACGAGTCGTTTGAGTGCATTTTTCGGGGTGGGGCATGTCCGGCCAGCGAAGGGGCTTACCGGGAGGCAGTGTAGCACTGTGTTGGAACTTTTAAAATCCCAGGGGTGCGCCGATGCGGTTCCGGCCGCGCTGGCAGAGCCCAAGCCGGAAGTTACCCTGCCGAATGCGGATGTAGAAATGACGGCTCCCCCGGAAGGAGCGGGCGCCAGCTCCAGCCAGGCGGAGCCTGATACGTCAGCAGACACGAGAGCCGCAAAGTGCAAACCGAAGATCTACCCTTCGATGCCATCTACCGTTCACTGGGGAAGACCGCAGGACATCCCTCTCCCCTCTGATGATGACATCTCTATGCATTCCGATGACGGATGGCTTGCAGCGGGAGCAGAGCCAAGTGATGACAGTGCAGTGACAAAGAAGGAGCTACTGGGATGGCAACATCAAATAGAGCAGCTCGTGCAGCAGCTCCAAGCTCGAATTGAACAAACCCTAATGTACAAATAAAGCGCAGCCTCAGCAAGAGAAAGCAGCTCTGCAGCAAACACCGAGACAACGAGCAGAGTCAGTCCAACAGCTACAGGATATGCTGCGTCCTGAACCATCTGCTCCACCTTTGGAAACACTGCCAACACCACAGCCTTGTTCTAGCTCTATCACCATGGAGGAAGGGAACAGAAAGCACAGAGCACAGCAGAGGTGGTCCGGCATCATTCGAGATGCAATCCTTGAAGGAGAGTGGCAAGCAGCAGGGGCAATTGCTTGTCCCATTTTGTATGATCAGCAGAATCCACGTTATGAACAGCATGACTGGAAGATCTTGCAGCAAGCTAAAAAGACAGTCACTGAGAATGGCATCAAATCCGAAGCTGCAAACACTGCATTGGACTGGCTGTTCACTTCTGATGTTAACAGTCCCATAGACAGCCAGAATCTCGCACGTCTGCTTTTAACTCCATCACAGCTTATGGTGTGGGAGAAGGAATGGAAGAGGTTAGCAGTCCTAGAAGCTAATCGACCTCGAGATCCAAATGATGTATTGTATGGACTTAATCCTGACATGCTCACCGGTTCAGGAGTTTTCAGTCATATGACTACAACTAAACTACCCTCTCGCAATGCATCATTTGTCTGCACAGCTCGCTCGTCAAGCCTTTAATGCTGTGCCTGACTCCAAACCTCATCCTTCCTTCACAACAATACGGCAAGGCCTCACGGAACCGTATCCTCATTTCATCGATCGTCTGTCAGCAGCCCTTAAAGCTCAGAATGACATGACTGAAGAGGCAAAGCAGAACATGTTTAAACTGCTGGCTTTTGAGAACGCCAACTCGAAGATAAAGCCTATCCTTGCCACACTCCCAAAACAAGCAGATGTGGGAGACATGCTAGATATTGCCCTGCGAGTAAATCAAACGCAGCAAGGACAGCTAGTAGCCAATGCTGTTGCAGAAGCCATCAAGCCAACCACAAGTCTGATTGCTGCTGCTGTCAGCAAGATGGGAAGTGGATGCAAACCCTCCCCCACACCTCCAAGTATCTGTTTTCGATGTGGCAGCAGAGGGCACTATCGAAAATCCTGCCCGACTACTGTGTGGTGTGATCACTGCCAGACAAGCAGGCATGCTACCTCTCTATGCGGCCTTGCAAAAAACTTGGTCAGGAGCGCGAAGAGCCGCCGCGCGAAGACACAAGTTGTCGGCCCAACTCTATTCAGCAGCTCAACCCACCCGCAACCCGAGGAAGCCTGGGACTCGATCTGGCAGCATCAGTAGATGTCACACTCATCGACACCAGTGTCCGCAAAATCCCAACTGGAGTCACAGGCCCCGTTTATTCTGCTACCAGTGCGCTTGGTGCTTTGTTGATTGGGAGATCATCTGCTGGAATGGCAGGACTTATTGTTCTCCCAGGAGTCATCGATGCTGACTACATGGGTGAAATCCAAGTGTGTGCCTACACTCTAGCTCCTCCACTTACAATCAAAAAGGGAACAAGAATTGCTCAACTGGTGTTGCTTCAAAAGGTGGCAACTGAGAAAGACATTTTTCGAAGCGCTTCTGAACGTGGAGCCAAAGGGTTTGAATCAACAGGAGACACCGTGGTGAATCTCGTTCAACAAATGAGTCATCGACCAGTAATTGAAATCACCCTGTGCCACGGGTCAAAGCAACAAAGAGTTAAGATGATGCTAGACACGGGAGCTGATGTCACCATCGTCAGCCGAGTCTGGTGGCCAAGAGAATGGCCTCTCCACAGAGCCTTAAGCTCGGTACAAGGTGTAGGAGGATACTCCACGTCTCTGAGAAGTGTACACCCGGTCCAGTTTCGATTTCCTGAAGGACAGACCGCCACCTTATGTCCATACGTCATGCCTTTGCCTGGAACCCTTGGAGGGCTCGTTGGTCGAGATGTTCTCAGCCAGCTCGGAGCAGCACTAACTCTCCCCAATCAATCGCCTTTTCAGTAGTCGCCACTGCTGACAGGCCGCCAACTCCAAGGATTCAGTGGAAATTGAATGAGCCTGTGTGGGTTGAGCAGTGGCCTCTATCCCAGGAGTGGCTAGCAATTGTGCATGAACTTGTCAAGGAACAGCTACAAGCAAAGCATATCCAACCATCACTCAGCCCATGGAATACTCCAATTTTTGTCATCCCAAAGAAGTCTGGAAAGTGGCGATTGCTGCATGACCTGCGCAAGGTAAATGACCAAATGTGGGCGATGGGCGCGTTACAGCCAGGGATGCCCTCTCCCACAATGCTGCCACAAGAATGGCATCTTCTAGTCATAGATTTGAAAGACTGTTTCTTCACGATACCCCTGCAGAAAGAAGACACAGTGAGATTCGCCTTCACTTTGCCGTCAATCAACAAAGAAAGTCCATCTCTGAGATTTGAGTGGGTGGTCCTTCCACAGGGAATGAAAAATTCTCCAACTATGTGCCAACTGTTTGTGCACTGGGCACTGACACCTGTGCGAGCCAAGCTCTCCCAGACAATTATTTATCACTACATGGATGACATCTTGTTTTGTCAACGTGATCCATTTCAAGATGAAGATCTCACGTTTATCACCGCCCAGCTCGCAGCAAAAGGCTTGGTGGTTGCCCCAGAAAAAATTCAAAAACAAGCCCCATGGAAGTACCTAGGGTGGATTTTGACATCTTCATCAGTCCACCCGCAATAATTGGAATTAACTACTGAGATCAACACTCTCAATGATGCACAGAAACTTATTGGAGATCTGCAATGGGTACGATCCATTGCTGGTATACGAAATGATGAGATAGCACCCTTAATGAGCCTTTTGAAAGGTACAGACCCCCAAGCCCCGATTACCCTTTCGGCAGATCAAAAGAGCTGTCTCATTTATCTAGGGAAGAAACTGCTTTCAACACTGGCAGACAGAAGATTGCCAGATGTGCCTTTGGGACTTTTGATTTGTAACCACTCTGTTGCACCATGTGCCATCCTATTTCAGTGGCCTGCTTGGCAAAAAGAGAAAGGGGGAGAAGGCCCACCTAAGAGTCGTCGGGGTGCCAAGCAGCCTGCCAAGAAGCCAATGTTAGGGCAATTAGCGAGGAAAAGTGCAGAGTCTTTAGCAATTCTTGAGTGGATTTTTACACCATATACGCCACCAATGAGTATTTGGCAAAGGACAGAAGCAATTGCTTATCTCATCAAAAAGGCGAGAACACGAATAGTGGAGATTAGTGGTGCTGAACCGGAACATATCAGTCTACCAATAACAATAGAGAATCTTGAGTGGATGCTGAGACACTCAGAACCAATTCAATTAGTGCTGCTCAACTACCCAGGAACTGTACACAACAAGCAACCTAGCAACCCACGCCTGCAGATTATCTTAAAACAGCGGTGGTTGCAACAGCCCAAAGTTGTGAAGCAGCCAGTGAAAGGCCTTACAGTGTATACGGATGCAGGAAGTCGGCGGAGGAAGGCAGCCTGTACCTGGCAAGAAGACTCGAGCTGGAGAAGTAAAGTTATAGATGGAGATGCGCACGACTCACTGCAGACATTAGAACTTACAGCCGTCGCATGGGCACTGTCTCATTGGCGAGACAGTAAGCTAAACATTGTATCAGATTCATTGTACGTGGTAGGAGTGGTACAACGCATTGAAGATGCTCTCATCAAACCACCAGATAATAAGCGATTGTGTCAACTATTTTTTCAAATCAAAAGAGCTATAGAGGACAGAAATGAGCCCTGTTGCATCATTCACATCCGCAGTCATCAAACAGAATTAGGTCTCGGAGAAGGCAATGCAAAAGCTGACACGCTTGTCAGTCCTGTTGTAGCAGCACCAAGAGACTCTTTCGCAGCTGCAAGAGAGTCATGCTCTCTTTCATCAAGCCGCAAAAGCCTTACAGAGACAATTTAACATCAGCTTAACAGATGCACAAGGCATTGTAAAATCCTGCCCACAATGCAGTCAATATGGAACCACTTTAGGCTTAGGCGTTAACCCTAGGGGTCTTCAAGCCTGTGAGATTTGGCAAATGGATGTAACACATGTGCCTGAATTTGGTTGCCTCAAATATGTACATGTTACAGTAGATACCTTTTCAAAAATGGTTTGGGCCACTGCACAAGTAAGGGAAAAAAGCATACATGTAATTCGACATTTAGTAGCATGCTTTGCCGTAATGGGGGTTCCGAAAGAAATAAAAACTAATAGGCCTGCATATGTAGGAACACGAGTTTCTCGCTTCTTACAAAAATGGGGAGTCAAACATGTAACCGGAATTCCCCATGTGTCATCTGGACAAGCCATTGTAGAGAGAGCCCATAGAACCCTAAAAGAGTACTTGAATAAGCAAAAAACACCAGAACAGTTAGACCCTACCATTCGATTGCAGCAAGTGTTATTCACTCTAAATTTCCTCACTTTAGTTGGAGATTTAGAGCAGCCCCCAGTGGTCATTCACAATAGTCAAGTAAAGATGCAAGCTACCCCAGAAGTTAAGTTATATTACAAAAACCCAAAAACAGGTATCTGGGAGGGACCAAGTCCATTGCTATTTAACGGGCATGGTTACAGTTGTGTCTCCACAGATACTGGACCGCTGTGGGTGCCTAGCCGATGGACCAAACCAGCCACGAAGGATCTGAGGAACAATCAGAACGTTGATGCCCTCAGTCAATCTCTGATTGGCTGTCAGCTGACACCACGAGAACAACAAACGTTTCAGGACTGAACTGTGTCAAACCATAGTCTGTTCGTGAGAAATTCCTGTGAAGATCTGAGAAGAGTGCAGAGACTCTATCTAATTGTGCACAAAACAAATTTTAGTTGTGAATTTACCCTTTTGCAAATTGCTCTCACGCTTAGATTATATATATATACCAAAGCACGTGTGTTAAAGTAGATAGATAAGAGTTAAGATAAGAGGTTTAGTGTGTGTAGCAATTATTAAACTAGTATAAGGTATAAGCATTCCCCCTTCAAGAGCTAGCGTAAGCATCTTTGAAAGTTCACTTAGCGATCAAAGTTTTGGCCGTAAGTTTGCAAATATGACGCCACTTGCATGGGACAAACTGCTTATAGTAATTGTGCTGTGTGTAACCCCAACCAGCTGTCTGCTGACTGATATCCAAAAGCGACAAAACATATGGGTCACCTTAGCACACCTGACTGGTCAGAAATCAATGTTTGAGCCTAGCTACCCCTGGAGATCCTTTTCGCACCTGTCTCGTGGGAGTCCCTGAATGGGATCCTCCAGCCTTTAAAGGTTTAGTTAGTAACAAGACTCGACTAAATCGATCGATAATGCTGCAGGAGCGCAACCGCACCATTGGCCTTACATCTAGGCAACTTGAAGCCTGCTGGCAAGCGAAAATTATTGAGGTTCTCAATGTTACCATGAGACCCCCAGAAGAGTTAGATCTGCTAGGTTCTACCAATACCTCAGGTGGATGGATAATATTTGAGCCCCCAACAAAAGACCATCTTGATAAAGCAACACAGCGCTGGGCTACAGTTAACCCCATAGTTGATCTCGTTACTGCCACTGAGAGTAAAGCCTTTTACTCGCGATGCAATCTCACAGGACAATTACCAAAGCGCTTACCTAGTTCCATCTTCCTAGTCTGTGGGGATAGGGCATGGAATGGATTTCCTGCTAGTCCACATGGAGGGCCATGTTATCTTGGGAAACTTACCTTGTTCCACCCAAGCTTACATCAATTGATGAGTGTGGCTGACAAAATGAAAACCAATAGACGGTCCAAGCGAAGCCTAAATGAGTTACAATGTGATGACGTTAGAAACCCAGACTTTTGGAATCGCGGTATAATCTGGGCAACCTCCTTCTTCATTCCAGGAGCAGCTGCTGCCAAAAGTCTGGCCACCCTAAAAAGGCTCGCTTGCTGGACTAGGAAAGAATTAAATTTAACATCCACAATGTTAAGTGAGCTTTCAGCCGATGTGAGTAGCGTACGTCATGCAGTGTTACAAAACCGAGCTGCAATTGACTTTTTGCTCCTAGCGCAAGGACATGGTTGTGAAGAGTTTGAAGGCATGTGCTGCTTAAATTTTACTGACCATTCAGTTTCCATCCATAAGCAGCTGCGCCAGCTACAAGATGGGTTACATGCCCTAAAAGAAGACAGTAACCCCATTGAGAGTTGGTTCGCCAGCTGGGGCATTACTGGGTGGTTGAAGTCTCTTGTGCTAGAGGGGGGACGAATGCTATTCATTGGGATAATGGTGATAATGCTAGTGAGTTGTATGTTATCCTGTGTTCGTAGAAGTGTAGTACAAGCTGCATCCAAGGCCTGGTTTGTGCAAAAAGGAAACGGGGGAATTATAGAGAGTTTTTTAGCAGATGGGGGACATGATATATTGGTAAAAGCCTGTCTGCACAAACCAACCTCTGGGTTAAGCCGCAATATTAAAGGCTAAAATCCTTGAAACTTGCCTGTAGAAAGTAAAACAATGTTCCTGTGTACCAAGACAAGAATGTAAACCTGTGTGTACTAACCAATAGTAGCTCACTCTGCCCGCAAACCCTGTAAAACCCTATAAAAGGTGTGCTAAACATAGAAATAAACGGCATTCACAATTACTTCTGTGAAGACTGGTGAACAGCTCGGGGGTCTTTCAAGACTTCTCTGTTCACTGGATCTCATGTGTTCAGAGGCACACAGTCTGGTCAGATGGACAGGTGACCTTTTTGAACCTGCCAACAAAACACAGACACTTCTCTCCTTGAAGTTAATAAATTACACTAATTAAATGCTTTTAGGGCATCCATTTCCCCCGTTTTCTTAAAAAAATAAAAATGAGATGTACTTCTGTTATAAATATCAACACTAACACAAAACCATATACACAATTAATAAGAACCTATACCAGTTAAAAATCAATTAAATCATAAGCATTATTAATAAGATATGTAATATAAAACTACTATTAATTACTAAAACACTGCACCAGCATCCCATAGTTAGCAAACAAACAGAAACAACAAAAAAATCAGTGGATTGGATAATCACTTCCGGAAATGATTCTCCAAGCCCACTTCAAAATTGATCCAGCTGTCATATTAATAGGGTCAAATTGTTGAGTCAAAAAGTGACTCAAATACGGTTTTAGTAGAGAAAACATCTGGATCTGCTGGAAAACATTCTCTCCAGGTAAAGTCAAGGCTTGGCCAGGGCCTGGCTTTAAACTGGAAAGATGCCTCTTAACTCATTTCCAAAACAAGGTTCTCAATAGTAGCAGCTATGAGATGCTTACAGCACAGCAAAGTGCTAAAATGCATTTGTACAAAGCAAATGATCAGAAGCCTCAGGTACCAGACCAATTAAACCATTCAGCAGTTGGTTTAATCTGAAGACTCTCCTATGGCAGCTGATCCTCAGACATGGTACATCTTCTTAAAATTCTGGAAACACTGAAAAATAAGAAAACTATAACAAACAAAAACTGCAGAGATTGCAACAACCAGTAGAACTCCTGATGAAGTCAAGGGTGTCAGAGACTGCATTCACTTCTATTCACAAGCAGGTGTTCACCAGTGTTCCACCACAGCTGTTTCAGTTGTGGCTGTCTTCCTCTCTCTAGGAAAATAACTATACTTTGCAGTTTAAACAAGTGTCTCCAATAAAACATAAAACAATTTAAATTAAACAGTATTTAAACCTGACAATAATTATTTATAACAAAAGGAAATAACAAACTTAACCTTAAAAGAATATCTAAGTTAGAAAACTTAACTTAAAAACATTCAAGCCTAAACATTATAAAACTTGACTATCCTTAATTCTATTAACACTTAATCTATATTAAATGTAAAACTTAACTTAATCTTATTCTGTTACTACAAAAAGCAACTAAAAGTTTGATATATACCTTTTAAACACAATATAACAATAACATGGATTCACTATAAAGATTATAAAGATGTAACAAATACATCACAATTCTATGTCATCTAGCTTTGAGAATAACCCACATTAACTGCAAATGTTACTAAAAATACTTATTCATAACAGGAATTTGCCTAGTATATGGTTAAATTGGTTAGGATTTTAAAGTGTAGTTTTTCTAGAGAAAAACCACCACAACAACATGGGATTTGGCAGGTTGCCATCCAGCTTTTATAGCACTTTTCAGAAACATTAAGTCCAATTTCTAAACTAAAATCCAAAATCCAAATTGGTATATATGCAGTTATATGTGTTTTATATAACAAAAGGACTCACATTAAAATTACCTTATTAAAATTGTAGAAAAAACAAGCAAATAGATAATATATACTTTTAACTTAACTTTGTCTTGTACAGTAAAGTTCTCTGAACTAATTATTTTTTAAACCACAAATCTCTTCTGTAGATAACATTAATTGGAAGGTTTTCCTAGAAGCTGTAAATCATACCATATTTTAACCTTAGGTTCTAAGACCAATTATTGCAAGGCAACTTCTGTTAAGCACTTTTTTACCCTTTTTTTTGTTTTGTTTTATTTTAAACTTTCAAAGAACCACAATAATTTCTCTAGTAAAACTCTAAAAACTGCAATTGCATAAACCCATAACTACTCAAAACACAAAACTAACTCCAAAAGGGTATACAAAAACACTCCGAAAACCCAATAAATCATGACCCTGAAACAAACCAGGCACCATCTCGGCGCCCCCTCCCAGAGAGGAAGCGAGAGGGTCAACCGCCCGCCCCGCCGCTGCTGCAGCTCTGCTGTTATCTTTCTTCACATTCTCCACATACTCTTGCAGAGAGGAAAAGCGGAGAGAAAAGAAAAAAAAAACCTCACAAAGTTAACTTTAACAAATGCAGTTTTTTCTCTCAATTTCTCTCTTGCTGTTCGCACATAGAGGAAAAAAGGGCACGATTTTACAAAAGCAGGCGATGTTACACGAAAAGTCTCTCACGGCCAGGTGCTAACAACAGCGATCATTGCAGCTTATCAGCTTCTAATTACAGTGATGAATTTTGAACTAGATACCATATAGTTTGAGATTTTTTGACTAGTTTGTCTCTTTGAAGCTGTCTGAGCCACCTGTTTCTGCTCAGCTGTTTCTGTAATTGTTCAGAGTGGCCTTGGAACTTTTCTTGCACTGCTTCTACCCCGAGGGTGCCTTTGTTCTCTGCGCCCACCTCAGTGCTCCCCCATGTCCCCCTGGTTCGGGTGGAAACCAATCTAAATTTGGCTTCTTTTCTTCCAGGGTAGTAAAGTTGGAACTTAAATAAGGTTGTAGTGTTAAAAGTGACTCCAAAAGTGAAGCAAATATTTCAGGATGTATCACATCCTGCCATAACTGAACAGATTCTGTTCGTTGTTTCAGTGTTTGCTGTGGAACTTTTTTCTCATTATTTTCTTCTCTTTGACTCTCCCTCCCTCTCTCCAAGGGTAGCATAGATAGGAGTGCTCTCCCAGCAGCGGGAGATAAAGGCATCTGCCGCTGTGATGCAGGTAGAATTACGGGGCTCACAGCCTCAGCATATCTTGCTTTTCTGCTTTTCAAGGTATTAATTACAATCCGCCAAGTTCGACCGAGAGACACAGTTTCCTTGCTCTTTTCGTAATTGCCGTTTCCCATATCAGAGCCCTAAAATCCGTCCGTTCCTTCACTGCAAAGAGCAGTGGTGGCACTACTAAATGCCCGTAATAATTAGCCCATATAATGAGCATATCCAGGTCCTTTTCCTGGGCTGCTTCGCATCGTTTAACGAGGATGCTGAGAAGCAGTTTTTTCGCCGCCGCAAACTCTGCCTCCATGCTGATGGCAACCCGCAAGGGGGAAGGTTGCGACCCTTCTACTACGCCCTTGCCTGCCTGGCCCCCCCCCAGCAGCCTGACTTTCCACGTCCAACCACTCCGCGTCCCACCGCACTCAGGCTCCCTATCCGGTGCCGATCCAAGCCCGCGACGTCTAACGCCCAGATCCACGCAGCTGACTCCAAAGCCCCTCTGCCCGCAGGGTGTCCCTGGTCGGGCGCCAAATGTTGAAGGACCCCCGAGCTATTCACCAGTCTTCACAGAAGTAATTGTGAACGCCGTTTATTTCTATCTTTGGCACACCTTTTATAGGGTTCTACAGGGTCTGCGGGAAGAGCAATCTACTATTGGCTAACACACACAGTTTACATTTTTTCTCCTACACACAAGGATATTGTTTTGCTTTACTCTCTCTTCTGCAGGAAGGTTACAAGGACTTTAGCCTTTAATATCACGACTTATGTCAAAGGCTGGTTTGTGCATACAGGCCTTTACTTATATATAAAATATAGCAATAAATAGGTATGCAGAAAAAGGCATCTTTTAAATCAATTACAGTAAACCATCTATATTTCTCTTTCATGGATGTCAACAATGTGTAAAGGTTAGCTACTATTGGGTAAATATCTTTAGTTATTTCATTTATTGCTCTTAAATCCTGTACTAGTCTGTACTCACCATTTGGTTTCTTCACTGGGAATATTGGTGTATTAAATTCTGATTCATATTCTTCTAAAATTTTGTACTTCAAAAATTTATCAATGGTCTTTACCATTCCTTGCCGTGCTTCTGGTTTTATAGGATACTGTTTGACCCGCACAGGCTTTACCCCATCTTTTAGTTACACATGTGCCGGTTGTGCCAGTTTAGATTTTCCCGGTATATCTGTTTCCCATACAAAGGGAATTACTGCATCCTCTACTTCCTTAGGGATAGTAGGGACAGGTTTTTCTTTTATCATTAAAATTTGTCCTGTCTTTGATTCAGGTATTTTCATTAATAGTTCCCCGTTCTCAAAAGTTATTAATGCATCAAGTTTTGCTAATAAATCTCGTCCTAAAAGTGGAATTGGACACTCAGGCACATATAAGAATTCATGTGTTAAAACTTTGTTTCCAAAACACAAATCTAGGGGTTGCAGGAATGGCCGATTCTCTTCTTTCCCTGTGGCCCCAACTATTGGTTTTGTTTTGTCCCCAATTTGGCCTTTCAGGTAATTTAGTACAGAATATGTAGCTCCCGTATCCACCAGGAATTTTACTTCTTTATCTCCCAATTGTATAGTTACTAAAGGTTCCTGTACTGACTTCTGTTCCGATTCTAGTCAGCTGCTGTACTCTCCCAGTGCCATAGCCTTGGCAACATCTTCCTGGTGGAACTGATTGCCCTGGTTAAACCGGTTATTCGGGTTGTTTGGGCATGCTTTTTTCCAATGCCCCTCCTGCTTGCAATATGCACATTGGTTTAACCCTAATTCTGACAAAACCGATACCCCTCGTCCTCTGCCAAGTCCGCCCCTCCCCAATCCATGACCACCCTTGCCGCGTCCTGAATTCTCTTTCCCTTGTAATACTGCCAAGAGATTTTGCTGCTGCTTCTTACTAGCTTCCCTTTCCCTGATATTGTATACCTTCCAAGCTACTTCAAGTAATTTATCCAAATTCCTTAATTCCTCTCCTTCTAACTTCTGTAATTTTCTCCTGATATTGTCTTGCGACTGCCCAAGGAAAATAAGAGCAAGCTGAACTTTTGGTGGTTCTGTTTCTATTTGCAGATCTGTATATTTTCTCGCGGCTTCTTTAAGCCTTTCCAAAAATGTAGTGGGGGATTCTTTCTTTTCCTGCCTTATCTCATACAGTTTAGACCAATTCATAGTTTTAGGCACAGCATTCTGAACCCCTATCTGAACCCATTCTTGATATCTTTTCACCCTCCGCATATCCCTAAATACATTAGGGTCCCACCCTGGATCCTCGGTAGGAAAATTCTCATCTAAAGTCCCTGTTACTAACCCAGTTCTGAGATCTTCTCTCGCTCTCTCCTTGGCTGCCCTAAGCACCATCTCTTTTTCAGTAGAATCCATTAAAGGATCTAATATTACTTGTATATCATCCCAATCTGGATTCTGAGTTTACATAACCATTTTTGCCACCCTTGCCACTTTGTCAGGATTCTCTCTCTAAGTTCCAGCTGACTGTTTCCAAATTACCAAATCCGCAGGAGAGAAAGGCACCTTTACAAACACCAGCCCCTCTACTCCTACTCCTTGTCTCAAGGGGGCAATCACAGTCTGATTTTGTCTGCCCAAGTCTTTTTCTGTTTTATACAGGACCGGGGCAAACTTAGACCGTGTCTGGTGAGATACCGGTGTCGCTGATTTATTATCATTACATCCATTACTACTATTTTCCCCCCCAGCATTTTTCACATTTCCTTGTATTACGGTTAAATTTTGATCATCTCCTGGGGAAGAAGGATCTGGTGAAGGCGGGAGAGGAGGGTAAAGAGGGAAGGGTGAGGTAGGATTAAGTGGACTAGAATTAGGTGTAATAGGGTTAGGTCGAATAAGACTGGGTGAAGTGGGGGCAGGCAAGACAGAGTCAGGTTCTTTCGGTTCTGTTAAAGCCACCTGTAAATCAACATCCATATCGTTCCCCCGACACAAACTTTCTTTTAATGCTAGGTGTTTTAAACATTTCTCTTTTACACAAACCTCACATTTATCACTCACACATGCTTTAACCACCATCAATCCACACTCAGCTTGCCATTCTGGCTTGTCTCGCAGATAGAAAAACAAGTCAACATACGGAACTTCATCCCATTTTCCCACTCGCTTACAAAACAACATCAACTGTAAAATAGTATTATATTGCAAAGATCCATTCTTTGGCCACTTTTCTCCACTATCCAGGACATATCCTGGCCACCATGTATTACAATAATCAATCAACTTAGCCTTATGTAATTCTTCCCCAAAATTACCTCGTTTCCAATGTGCTAATAAGCTCCCCAAAGGAGAAGTACCTGGTATGGGAGCACTGCTGCCCAAAATCCCTTTAAGCTTCTCCATATTATAACTATAATATACCACAAATGCCAAACCTGCGACACTTTCGCAGTCGTCTAACGAACGGCGCCTAGGCTTTTACCAAGAGGAATTCCTTTAGCCCAACCACGCGCAGCTTTCGCCGCGTCTAACTGGCAGGCACCAAAACCAAAGTAAAGAACCTTACCTCTTCTCCTGGGGACGTTGTGAGCAGCGGAGACCGTCGCGGCTGATGGGCTCCCTGAGAATCCCTCGGTGCAGGCTGGAGCGTGATCAGGTCGCGAGTTCGCTCAGCAGCACTCACAAGGTCCCATCTGGGGTCGCCAAAATGTTAGCATTCAGGAACACACATAACCACAAATGGTTATATGAAGGTGCTTTATTTAAAGAGCTCTGGGTGTCAGGGGTACACATACGCAAATCTGACCTGATTTGAGTTTTCGAGTTGAACATATTTTATACTCTATCGTTATGTAACTTACATATTAATTAAACTTACATTGTTCTATTGCAAGCATTGTTTTTACCCAAGCATGGATTTCTCGTGATCCCCCCTTAGCCCCCTAACATGGTTCCCCATATTCTTCAAACAATAATTATATCTAATCACATCTAACAATTGTATCATTTATCATATACTGAATACACAGGTGTATTGAGATCTCCGCCAGCTATTTACCACTTTTCACGGAAGTAAACGTGAATGCCCTTTATTTCTATCTTTAGCACACCTTTTATAGGGTTTTAAAGGGTCTGCGGGCAGAGCAAGCTACTATTAGCTAACACACAGGTTTACATTTTTTCTCCTACACAGAAGGATATTGTTTTGCTTTACTCTCTCTTCTGCAGAAAGGTTTCAAGGACTTTAGCCTTTAATATCACGACTTATGTCAAAGGCTGGTTTGTGCATACAGGCACATACTAATATATAAAATATAGCAACAATTCCCCCTTTCTCTTTTTGCACAAACCAGGCTTTGGATGTGACTCATTCTATACTTTTATGAACACAAGATAACATACAATTTAAACTGTCATCCCAATTAACATCATAAGTAAAGTCCATCCCGCTTCTAGCACAAGAGACCTCAACCATCCAGTGATGCCCCAGCTGGCGAACCAACTTCCAATGGGGTCACTATCTTCTTTCAGGGCATGTAACCCATGCTGTAGCTGTTGTAGTTGCTTATGGATGGAAACTGAATGATCAGTAAGATTCAAGCAGCACATGCCTTCAAACTCCTCACAACCATGTCCTTGTGCTAAGAGCAAAAAGTCAATTGCAGCTCGATTTTGTAATACTGCATGATGTACACTACTCACATCGGCTGAAAGCTCACTTAACATTGTAGATGTTAAGTTCAATTCTTCTTTAGTCTAACAAGCGAGCCTTTTTAAAGTTGCTAAGTCTTAATTCATTCAGGCTTCGCTTTGACTGTTTGATGTTTTTCACTTTGCTAGCTACATTCTGCAATTGGTGTAAGCTTGGATGGAAACAAAGTAAGTTTCCCAGGATAACAGGGTCTTCTATGTGGACTAGCAGGAATCTCATTCCATGCTCTGTCTCCACAGATTAGGAATATGGAACTAGGTAATCACTTTGGTAATTATCCTGTGAGATTGCACCACGAATAAATGCTTTACTTTCAATGGTAGTAACGAGATCGGTTATAGGGTTGACTGCAGCCCAGTGCCACATTACTTTGTTAGAATGACATTTTGTCAGGGCCTCAAACATTATTCATCCACCTGAGGTATTGGTGGAACATAACAAATCTAATTCTTCTGAGGGTTCTATGGTAACATTGAGAACTTTGGTAATTTTTGCTTGCCAACAGGCTTCAAGTTGTCTTAAAGTGAAGCCAACAGTGCGATTGCACTCTTGCAACATTGCCAATCGATTCAGTTGAGTCTCGTTACTAACTAAACCTTTAAATGCTTGAGGATCCCAATCAGGGACTCCCATGAGTCAGGTGCGAAAAGGATCTCCAGGTGTGGCTAGGCTTAGACACATTGACCTTTGGCCAGTTCAATGTGCCAGAGTGGCCCATATGTTCTGTCACTTTTGGATGTTAGTTAGCAGACAGTTGGCCAGGACTATACACAGCACAATTACTATAAGCAGTTTGTTCCATGCAAATGACACCATACTTGCAAACTCACAGCTAAAACTTTAATCGTTAAATGAACTTTCAAAGATGCTTACACTACCTCTTGAAGGGGGAATACTTATACCTTAAACTAATATAATAATTACTACACAGGCTAAACTCTTTATCTTAAACTATTATCTAACTACTTTTAACACACGTGCTCTGGTATATATGTAGTCTAAGTGTGAAAGCAATTTGCTGAGAGGGTAAACACACAACTACACTTTGCTTTATATACAGTTAGATGGAGTCTCTACACTTTTCTTAGAACTTCTACAGAATTTCTCTAACACGATTCAGTCTTAGAACGTTCACTCCTCCCGTGATGTCAGCTGGCAGCTGATCATCAACATCAACACAAAACCATATACACAATTAATAAGAACCTATACCAGTTAAAAATCAATTAAATCATAAACATTATTAATAAGATATGTAATATAAAACTACTATTAATTACTAAAATACTGCACTAGCATCCCATAGTTAGCAAACAAACAGAAACAACAAAAAAAATCATCAGTGAAGGATTGCATAATCACCTCCGGAAATGATTCTCCAAGCCCACTTCAAAATTGATCCAGCTGTCATATTAATAGGGTCAAATTGCTAAGTCAAAAAGTGACTCAAATACTGATTTGGTACAGAAAGCATCTGGATCTGTTGGCAAACATTCCATCCAGGTAAAGTCAAGGCGTGGCCAGGGCCTTAGGCTTTAAACTGGAAAGATGCCTCTTAACTCATTTCTAAAACGAGGTTCTCAACAGTAGCAGCTATGAGATGCTTATAGCACAGCAAACTGTTAAAATGCATTTGTACAAAGCAAATGACCAGAACCTTCAGGTACCAGACCAATTAAACCATGCAGCAGTTGGTTTAATCAAAGGCCTCCTTCATGGCAGCTGATCCTCAGACATGGTACATCTTCTTAAAATTCTGGAAACACTGAAAAATAAGAAAGCTATGACAAACAAAAACTGCAGAGATTGCAACAACCAATAGAGCTCCCAATGAAATCAAGGGTGTCACAGACTGCATTCACTTCTATCCACAAGCAGGTGTTCATCAGTGTTCCATCACAGCTGTTTCAGTTGTGGCTATCTTCATTTCTCTAGAAAAATAACTATACTTTGCAGTTTTGACAAGTGTCTCCAATAAAACATAAAACAATTTCAATTAAACAATATTTAAACCTAACAATATTTATGACAAAAGGAAATATCAAAACTTAACCTTAAAAGAATATCGAAGTTATAAAACTTAAAAACATTCAAGCCTAAACATTATAAAACTTGACTATTCTTAAATTTTTTATGTTGATATATTTTATATATTAGTAAAGGCCTGTATGCACAAACCAGCCTTTGAAATAAGTCACGATATTAAGGGCTAAAATCCTTGAAACTGACATGCAGAAGAGAGAGTAAAGCAAAACAATATCCTTGTGTGTAGGAGAAAAAATGTAAACTGTGTGTGTTAGCCAATAGTAGCTTGCCTTGCCCACAGACCCTGTAAAACCCTATAAAAGGTGTGCTAAAGATAGAAATAAACGGCTTTCACGATTACTTCTGTGAAGAGTGGTGAATAAGCTGGCGGTCTCTCAATATATTAACACTTAATCTATGCTAAATAAAAACACAACTTAATCTTATTCCGTTACAAGAAAAAGCAACTAAAAGTTTGATATATACTTTTTAAAAACAATATAACAATAACATGGATTCACTATAAAGATTATAAAAATGTAACAAATGCATCACAATTCTATGTCATCTAGCTTTGAGAATAACCCACAATAACTGCAAATGTTACTAAAAATACTCATTCATAACAGGAATTTGCCTGGTATATGCTTAATTTGGTTAGGATTTTAAAGTGCAGTTTTTCTAGAGAAAAATCACATCAACACAGGATTTGGCAATTTGCCATTCAGCGTTTGTAGCACTTGTCAGAAACATAAAGTCCAAATCTTAAATTAAAATCCAAAATCTAAATTGATATATATGCAGTTATATGTGTTTTATATAACAAAAGGACTCACACTGAAATTACCTTATTAAAATTGTGGAGAAAACAAGCAAATAGATAATACATGCTCTAACTTAACTTTGTCTTGTACAGTAAAGTTCTCTTAACTAATTATTTTTTAAACCACAAATCTCTTCTGTAGATAACATTAATTGGAAGGTTTTCTTAGAAGCTGTAAATCACACCATATTTTAACCTTAGGTTCTAAAACCAATTATTGCAAGGCAACTTCTGTTAATATTCACCTTAAACACTGGTTTTTTTGGTTTTTTTTTTAACTTTCAAAGAACCACAATAATTCCTCTAGTAAAACTCTAAAAACTTCAACTGCATAGACTCATAATTACTTAAAACACAAAATTATCTCTAAAAGGGTATATAAAAACATTTTGAAAACCCAATAAATCATGACTTTTTAACAAACTGGGTACTATTTCGGTGCTTTTTCTTAGAGAGGGAGTGGGGGGGTGGAATGCCCCCTCTGCTGCTACTCTCTGCTGCTGTTATCTTTCTTCATCATCCCCCACATACTCTGGCAGAGAGGAAAAATGGAGAGAAAGGAAAAAAAGCCTCACAAAGTTAACTTTAACAAATGCATTTTTTTCTCTCAATTTCTCTCCCGCTGTTTGCAGATAGAGGAAAAAAGTGCACGATTTTACAAAAGCAGGCGATGTTACACGAAAAGTCTCTCACGGCCAGGTGCTAACAATGGCGATCATTGCAGCTCATCCGCGTGGCCTTGGAACTTTTCTTGCACTGCTTCTACCCCGAGGGTGCCCCCCCTCTGTGCGCACACCTCAGTGCTCCCCCATGTCCCCCTGGTTCGGGTGGAAACCAGTCTAAATTTGGCTTCTTTTCTTCCAGGGTAGTAAAGATGGAACTTAAATAAGATTGTAGTGTTAAAAGTGACTCCAAAAATGAAGCAAATATTTCAGGATGTATCACATCCTGCCATAACTGAACAGATTCTGTTCGTTGTTTCAGCGTTCACTGTGGAAATTCTTTCTCATTATTTTCTTCTCTTTGACTCTCCCTCCCTCTCTCCAAGGGCAGCATTGATAGGAGTGCTTACCCAACACTGGGAGGTAAAGGCATCTGCTTCTGTGATGCAGGTAGAATTATGGGGCTCACAGCCTCAGCATATCTCACTTTTCTGTTTTTTAAGGTATTAATTACAATCCGCCAAGTTCGACCGAGAGACACAGTGTCCTTGCTCTTTTTCATAATTGCCGTTTCCCATATCAGAGCCCTTAAATCCGTCCGTTCCTTCACTGCAAAGAGCAGTGGTGGCACTACTAAATGCCTATGATAATTAGCCCATATAATGAGCATATCCAGGTCCTTTTCCCTGGCTGCTCCGCCTCATTTAACAAGGATGCTGAGAAGCAGTTTTTCCTGGGCCGCCGCAAATTCCACATCCATGCTAACGGCCCGCGGCAGGGGGGAAGGTTGCGACGCTTCTACCACTCTCTTGCCTGCCTGGGCCCCCCCCAGCCGCCTGAATTTCCACGTCCTACCGCTCCGCATCTCACTGCGCTCAGGCTACCTATCCAGTGCCGATCCAAGCCCGCGACGTCTAACGCCCAGATCCACGCAGCTGACTCCAAAGCCCCTCTGCCCGCAGGGGTGTCCCTGGTCGGAGCGCCAGATGTTGAAAGACCCCGGAGCTAGTCACCAGTCTTCACAGAAGTAATTGTGAATGCTGTTTATTTCTATCTTTAGCACACCTTTTATAGGGTTCTACAGGGTTTGCAGGCAGAGCAAGCTACTATTGGCTAACACACACAGTTTACATTTTTTCTCTTACAGACAAGGATATTGTTTTGCTTTACTCTCTCTTCTGCATAAAGGTTTCATGGACTTTAGCCCTTAATATTACGACTTATTTCAAAGGCTGGTTTGTGCATACAGGCCTTTACTAATATATAAAATATAGCAACACCAGGCACCCACAAAAAACCACTCACTCACTCACTCACTCACTCACTCACTCACTCACTCACCCCCTGTTATGAATGGAGTGGGGAGATCTTGGACAAGTACCTGCCTCTGCCCAGGCCTCTGGCAGTAGACAGTAGCTTTATTGAGGTTGCCAGCACCCCCAAACCACTCTCACTCGCAAGTTCTTAATAATGGCCAATTAGGTCTATTACAAAATTAATTATTTATTTAATAGACACAATTTAAGAGACATAAGACTTTAACAGATTGCTTACTACACAGGATAAACAAAAAGAAACACTACTAGTAGATAAACAATTCAGTGCATGATAACAGCGTACCTATATTACAGCTAGCAAAGAAATAGTATAGATTAGGATTCAATGTATCTTACCATCCAATTTGTGATGGGGCATACATAAAATGCTTTGCGCTCAATTTCCAGAAAAGTAACTACGAAGATGCGTCCATGCTTCAGGCAGAAGCCCTACAGGTTTCCAGGGAGTGTGTAGGAGACTTCTACCTCTGTGAAAATTTGTGTAGCTTTTATAGTTGTTGTGTCTTTTCAGTCAAGGATTCCTGGCTTATCTCTCTACATCTCATTCTCAAGGTGAGGGATGTTCATTGTCAGCTGGGGGGTCTCACCTGCCAGGCAGCAGACATAACTCACTGCTGGATATCTGTCCGGCCTGGGTTATCTCACTAATTCATGTGAGGGGGGAGAATGTCTGGAGCTATACACCAGCTGATGGACAGAGATGATTAGCTTTCTGTGGTAGAGGGGGGACGTCCTGCTGCACTCCCCTGATGCAGCTGAGCAGAGGAGAAAAAATTTAACGAAGGGTTCATGAGTTAAGGACGTGCAGAGATTGCTGTCTTGGGAATGGTTTATATCCCATATTCATTTTTGGTTTTCTTTTTGCTTTGTGTCCAGAATTGTCATTGCCTTCCCTGGATCTGGGAGCATCATGATGGGTGAAGGGCAGCCTGGGATCCTGCAAGGGTTAGGGGCCAGGGGCTGCTGCTTCCTTACAGTGGGGGCTATCGACTCAGGAACCACACATCTTGGACATCTGACTGGATGTCCTGTTGCCCTGTGGTTTTTGCCTGTTCCTTTCTTTTCTTTTTCCTTTGTCACTGTGACTAGGGCTTGCTGGCTTGCTTCTCTGCCCCTCTGCTGCTTGCGAGCCTGTTGTAGCAAAGTTGTTAGAATGTTGTTAAGTTAGTTTATCTTAGTAGTTGATAGCTTGAAATGTATCTTTTCACCTCTTTTAGTTGCGATTTCCTCTCCCCCGTCTCTTTTCCTCCCGGCTCTTACCAGGAGGCAGGTTACCATGGTTACTGAAGTTTTTTCTCCTCAGCTCTGTGGCGAGAAGCCGGATAGAGTAAAGAAAAAACCCTGCTGGCATTTCCATGTGCTTGGAGTCTCTTTAGCCTGGAAAGTGTGGGGGTGATAGCAGAGAGACCCTTCTTTCCAGCATGAAATTTGTAACTGTTTTTCCAGTCCCAGAATGCCTCTGAGCTATGGAAGCTGAGAGGGTATTCTTGCCTTCCCTTTCTTTCCCTCCTGCGTTGCCAGGAAACCATGCCCTCCCCCCTCTCACCCCCTCTGCCTCTTCTATGGGGAATACTCCTCCACCTTGTAGGCATTTGAAGAAGTTGGTGTCTGTTATTTCCTTATCTTAGTGAATGTAACCTTGATTTGCAGAAAGTTTGTAATTGTGCTAGCTGAGAAAAATAATTGGTTCTCGCTCTGATGTTCCCTCCTTCCGAGAAACCCTGTTAAATGAAACCCCCCGACCCCAAAATCCTTGGTCTCTCACCCTCTGGATTCCCCTTCACAGAAATAAACTGTGGAATGCAACCTAGGGAGAGATTCCACCCATTATTTCTTTGCTCGTTTGATAGACTTGAATTCCTGAAGAAAATTGTAATAAATTATGTGTAAATAAAAATTCGTAAGAGATATAAATAAGATGTATATGTTGAAATAAATAAAAACCAAAGATGTGTATGTAAGAAAAGACAGAAACCTCTCTCCCAAGCCTGGCTGAGAGCTCTCCTCTGAAAGAAAAAGGATTGTAGCCAACACCCAGATAACAAACATTAACTCGGAAAATAGGCAGGATGGGAGCCATCAAAGATAACAAAAGGACTAGCTCGGAGGAGGAACCCAACTCCGGACCTGACCAACGTCTCTGCAGACCTCGATTGTGAAACAATCAAAGTCGACAAAGATGGGCCTCAGAAAAGTATCCGCCGCTAGTCTTGGATCGCCCACCTGCCAGACCAGTGTTGAAGATACAATCACTGGGAACAAAGGGGGAGACTCTGCCGAGATTCCCATCGGCACCAACCCCGGATCACATCACTTCATCCTTGATAACGCAAAATTAAAATACATACAGAGTCTCTTTGCATATGAGGAGACTCTGTCCGGACTCAAGTCAGGTCTATTCTTCCAAGCCAGGAAATCTATTCACCGAGCAATCAAGAATACTTGGTGAATGGAGCCTGCTTGGAATTTTTAGCCTGAGGACTCAAAAATCCTATAAAATTCCAACCCCGAGAGCGCTCAGACGTGGATTTGGGAACCCTACACCTCGGGTGTAGACCCTGTCCACCCAGCGCTGCGCTGACCATTTTTATTGTGGTTTTTCTCTCTGTTTTTTTCTATGTTGTTTATTAATAAATTTCTCTTTGATTTTATCCCAAATTTGCCTTTGCATTTATAACAAAATCAATGAACCCCAAAATGCAAAAACATATGTTGGCTCGAAACCAGTGAAATAGAGAAATTAAGAATTAAGAAGAAATGCTTGACTAAAAGGGGTGTCTGACAAAACCCAGACCCTGACACCCTAATCCACAAGAACAGGAAAAAGAGTCAGACTGCAAGATGAGATAAGGAGCTGGAATACACAAACAAGATGCAAAGACAAAGGCACCACAGGATAAAGGAGATTCCTCGAACCCTAAGCCAGAAGAAACGGATTTGAAGTCCCAAAAAGCGGCCAAAGGACTGAAAGGGGTACGGGGCTAATTGTAATATGAAGTGAAGACAGGCGGGGTTAGGAAATTAATATGTATTAGGCGTATCGTGTAAACCTGGTCTGTAAAGGATAAAAAGGGAAAACCCAATCAAAAAGGTGTGCATGCTTTTTGGAGGAGATATCCCCATGCACCTCAGCGCTGAATAAATTCATACCTGCTCTTATAACTACTCTGCGAGTTATAGGGTTCCTTTTATTCCGCACTTCACCAGAGTGAAGAGAAACCTCATCACTGAGCTAAGCTGGGCCACTCTGGGGGTTTGAGTCAGGAGCCCAGAGCTGGTTCATGCCATGCTGGGAGTCGGGAGCACTCTGTGCCGGGCCGCTCTCTCTGCACAGTAGCCCGACCCTGGGACCAGCCATCACCACTGAGCTGTCCAAAGGAGCAATTACCCACACAGCCCTGCTGTTTTCTGCCACTACTTCAGGGCTTTCTGCTGCATTTTTACTTTACACCCCGTGTCTGCCCATACCCCCACAGCTTCTGCTACGGCTTCAGAGTTTTTGCTACACTTTGTTTGCCACCCTGTGTGTGTTTGCCTCTGCTGTTCCAGCCTGCTGCTCCAAGATGCCTGCTGCAGTCCATTCAGCTTTCTGAGTGGCACTGAGACTGGCTGCTTCCTGTGAGTTGGCAAAGGAAGCCCCTTTTCAATCTCTTCCGCAATCTTAGCTGGCATTACCATGTGGAGAGCTTGGATGAGCTCATGCCGCAGCATCCTCTGCAGCCACAGGGGAATCATCATACCTGTCCTGCCTTGCTGGGAGCCAACAGCATCCCTGCCAGCTATGGCCATAACCTACACCAAAGGGGAAAGTGCTTGCCAGCCAAGAGAAGGCTGTTATTTGGTCTCTTTTTTTGTTGGTTTTTGCTGCCGTTGTTGTTTGTCTTGTTATACATATATATATATGGGTAAAGAACTGTTATTTCTTTTCCCATATCTTTACCTGAAAGCCCCATAATTTCATAGTTATAATAATTTTGAGGGAATGGTGTTACTGTCGGACACGTAATGATTCACACAGACACTGCTCGAAGTGTGATGAAAGAAGAAGTTTTATTCTGTCCTTTCAGTATTTATAGATTTTCAACAATGACCAGGGATTGGATAGTCAGGTCACCACCTTCCCAACCACACTGGCCGTGAGAGACGTCCATCAAAAGGCATATCTTTAATGGAATGTATAAACACCTATGTTTATAGTTACTTTCCTGGGAAAGTGGCTAGAAATTATGAAAACAATATCGAAAGGTCTGATTCTCAGGGCGACAGAATGGGCTAATATTTTCCATTCCAAGGGAGGTTCTGGCCTTCCTAGGCAGACACTTGTCTTTCAAACCAAGACAATCCCTCACTACATACTATCAAGGGCAAAAGAGGCTCAAATTAGAGATCTAAAGTGAATTTATTGCTAACAAAATCAGAGCAGGATAATGAGAAGTAAAATAAAACCTTAAAAATACCTTGCCCCCATCACTCACTCTTTCCCAGCCCTATCACTTAACCCAGTGGTGCAAGGAGACAGGGAATGGGGGTTGTGGTCAATTCATCAACCATAGCTTCTCTTACTGATCAGGGAAAGAAGTCTTTCCCCTGCTGCACCATGGGGTCCCTCCCACTGATAGTGAAAGATTTTAAAATCATAGAAAATTCAGGGAGTTAAAAGAAAGTTAGGCTTGGCAAGCCCTGGGAAAGTGTTAAAGGCAGGCCCTGGGAAATGTTAAGCCTTGTGCTTGCTAAGATCATGTGAAACTGCACCTGTGTAATCAATACATGATAAATGATATAATTGTTAGATGTGATTAGATATAATTATTGTTTAAAGAATCATGAGAAACTATGTTAGGGAGTGTTAGGGGGTTGAGGGGGATCACGAGAAATCCATGCTTGGGTAAAATCAATGTATACAATAGACCAATGTAAGTTTAATAATTAATATGTAAGTTATATAACGATAGAGTATAAAACATGTTCAGCTCGAAACCAAGTGGGGTCAGATTTGGGTCTGTGTACCCCTGACACCCAGAGCTCTTAAATAAAAGCACCTGCATATAATCGTTTTGTGATTATGTGTTCCTGAATGCTAACATTTTGGCAACCCTAGATGCTACCCTGTGAGTGCTGCTGAGCAACTTCGCGACCCGATCACGCTCCAGCCAGCACCGATGGATTCCCGCGGAGCGACTGTCTCCTCTGCTCACAACATCCCCGGGAGAGAGAGATAAGGTGCTTTTACTCTGGTTTGGTTGCCTGCCAATAAGACGTAGAGAAAGCTACACTTGGTTGGGATAAGGAATTCCTGGTGATATTGCCTACGCGCCGTCTGTGCAGGTTTGGCATTTGTGGTGTATTGTAGTCGTAATATGGAGAAACTTAAAGGAATTTCGGGCGGCAATGCCTTCGTATCGTGAACTTCTCCTTTGGGGTGCTTATTAGCACATTGGAAACAGGGTAACTTTGGGGAAGTGTTATGTAAGGCTAAGTTGATTGATCATTGTAATACATGGTGGCCAGGATATGTCTTGGACAGTGGGGAAAAGTGGCCGAGGAATGGATCTTTGCAATATAACACCATTTTACAGTTGATGCTGTTCTGTAAATGAGAGGGGAAGTGGGATGAAGTTCTCTATTTGGATTTGTTTCTCTATCTGCGAGATAAGCCAGAATGGCAGGCTGAGTGTGGATTGATTGTGGTTAAGGCATGTGTGAGTGATAAATGTGAGGTTTGTGTAAAAGGGAAGTGTTTAAAACACCTGGCACTGAAAGAAAGTTTTTGTCGGGGGAACGATATGGATGTTGATTTACAGGTGGCTCTAACAGAACCGAAAGAACCTGACTGTTTCATCTGCCCCTACTTCACCCAATCCTATTTCACGTAACCCTATCTCACCTAATCCTACTTCACACTTCCCTCTTTACCCTCCTCTCCTGCCTACACCAGATCCTTCTTCTCCGGAAGATGATCAAAATTTAACCGTGATACAAGGAAATGTGAAAAATGCTGGTGGGGAAGACAGCAGTAGCAGGGGTGATGATAATAAATCAGCAACACCGATATCTCATCGGACGCGGTCAAAGCTTGCCCCGTCCTGTGTTAAACAGAAAAAGACTTGGGCAGACAAAAGCAGACTGTGATTGCCCCCTTGAGACTAGGAGTAAGAGTAGGAGTAGGAGTAGGAGTAGGAGTAGGAGTAGGAGTAGGAGTAGGAGTAGGAGTAGGAGGGACAGTGTTTGTAAAAGTGCCTTTCTCCCCTGCAGATTTGGTAATTTGGAAACAATCACATGGAATTTATAAAGAGAATCCTGAAAAAGTGGCCAGGGTGGTAAAAATTATTATGAAAACTCAGAATCTGGATTGGGATGATATACAAGTAATATTAGATACTTTAATGTATTCTACTGAGAAAGAGATGGTGCTTAGAGCAGCCAAGGAGAGAGTGAGAGAAGATCTCAGAACTGGGCTGGTGACGGGGACTTTAGATGAGAACTTTCCAACTGAGGATCCAGGGTGGAATCCTAATGTATTCGGGGATATGCAGAGGCTGAACAGATATCAAAAGTGGGTCCAGAATGCTGTGCCTAAAACTATGAATTGGTCTAAATTGTATGAGATAAGACAGAAAAAGAAAAAATCCCCCACTGTGGTTTTGGAAAGGCTCAAGGAAGCAGCGAGAAAATGTACAGATGTCCAAATAGAAACAAAACAAGCAGAAGTCCAGCTTGATTTTATTTTCCTTGGACAGTCGCAGGATGATATCAGGAGAAAATTGTAGAAGTTAGAAGGAGAGGAACTAAGGAATCTGGATAAATTACTTGAGGAGGCTTGGGAGGTATACAATAACAGGGAAAAAGAAGCTAGTAAAAAGCAGCAGCAAAATCTTTTGGCAGTAATACAAGGAAGAGAGAATCCAGGATGTGACAGGGGTGGTTGTGGACTGGGGAGGGGTGGACTTGGCAGAAGATGAGGGGGATTTGTTTTGCCAAGATTAGGGTTAAACCAATGTGCATATTGCAAGCAGGAGGGGCATTGGAAGAGAGAATGCCCAAGCAACCCGAACAACTGGTTTAACCAGGGCAATCAGTTTCAGCAGGAAGATGTTGCCAAGGCTATGGTACTAGAAGAGTACAGCAGCTGACTAGAATCTGAAAAAAAGTCAGTACAGGAATTTTTAGTAACTATACAATTAGGAGATAAAGAAATAAAATTCCTGGTGCATACTGGGGCTACATATTCTGTATTAAATTACCTGAAAGGCCAAATTTGGGATAAAACAACAATAATCAGAGCCACAGGGAAAGAGGAAAACTGGCCATTCTTGGGACTTGTGAATTTGTGTTTTGGAAACAAAGTTTTAACACATGAATTCTTATATGTGCCTGAGTGTCCAATTCCACTTTTAGGATGAGATTTATTGGCAAAACTTGATGCATTAATAACTTTTGAGAACGGGGAACTATTAATGAAAATACCTGAATCAAAGACAGGACAAATTTTAATGATAAAAGAAAAACCTGTCCCTACTATCCCTAAGGAAGTAGAGGATGCAGTAATTCCCTTTGTATGGGAAACAGATATACCGGGAAAATCTAAACTGGCACAACCGGCACATGTGGAATTAAAAGAAGGGGCAAAAGCTGTACAGGACAAACAGTATCCCATAAAGCCAGAAGCATGGCAAGGAATAGTAAAGATTATTGATAAATTTTTGAAGTACCAAATTTTAGAAGAATGTGAATCAAAATTTAATACACCAATATTCCCAGTGAAGAAACCAAATGGTGAGTACAGACAAGTACAGGATCTGAAAGCAATAAAAGGAATAACTAAAGATATTTACCCAGTGGTAGCTAATTCTTACACATTGTTGATATCCGTGAAAGAGAAATATAAATGGCTTACTGTAATTGGTTTAAAAGATGCCTTTCTCTGCATACCCCTTGACAAAGAAAGTAGGAAACTGTTTGCCTTTGAGTGGGAAAATCCAGAAAATGGAAGGAAAATTCAGCTCACCTGGACACGACTTCCACAAGGATACAAGAACAGTCCAGCACTATTTGGAAGCCAGCTGGCTAAGGAGCTGGAGATTTGGACCGAGAACAGGCAAGTACCGAGAGAACAATACCTGCTGTTACAGTATGTTGATGATATACTGATAGCTACAGAAGAGAAAACAACCTGCATAAAGGTAACAATTGAAATTTTAAATCAACTGGGAATAGGAGGATATAAGGTGTCTAAAGGAAAGGCATAAATTGCCCGGCAAACTGTGATTTACCTGGGATGTGAAATCTCACAAGGGCAATGAAAGCTGGGTACTAATCGTATTCAAGCTATTTGTGCTATTCCAGAACCCCAGAACCTGCATGAGCTGCGAGTTTTCCTTGGGATGACAGGGTGGTGCCACCCTGTGGATCATGGACTATGGACTAATTGCAAAACCCCTTTATGAAGCCCAGAAGACACAGCCATTTACCTGGGGTAAACCACAGAAGGAGGCCTTCCTCAAACTAAAGGAGGCATTGACAACTGCTCTGGCATTAGGATTACCTGATTTGTCCAAAGATTTTCAGCTGTTTGTGCATGAAAGACTACGCCTAGCACTGGGAGTACTGACCCAATGTTTGGGAAGCTGGAAAAGGCCGGTAGGCTACTTTTCCAAACAACTTGACAATGTGAGTGCCAGATGGCCCCTCATGCCTGCGGGCAGTTGCAGCCACTGTGATGCTGATACAAGAAGCTAGAAAACTCACGATGGATAGACACATAGATGTCTACGTGCTGTAATAAACAGAGACCCTTTTGTTCGACTAAACATGCAGATATGATACTCTGTAATGCTATGTTCTGTAAAATCAAGATTATATTGAAGGTTGTTACTGATGTTTGTATAATTATCATGTCCTTGCTAAGATTCCTTGAATTCCAGAAAGTTACTGAGCTAAGCCTTTACAGAGAACAGTGAAGAAAGGTTAAAGGAAGATAAGGTAAAGAACGAACCCCTAGACCAATGAAGACGCATGCATACCCGAGAAAGGACACGTCATCGGAGAGCCCGGAGAGCCGGACTGATTAAAAGGAGACACACAGAAAACGGAAGCACGGCCGCGGCGAAGCGGGATCGCTTCCCGGCTGTCCAGCGCTGTATTTTGCTTATTGCTTGCTTGCTATAATTAATAAAACTTCCCTGTATTAAACTTTAACACTCTCTCGAGTGTATTTATAACAATTTGGTGCCCGTGACTTGGATGCAATCTGTAGGACGGATCGGCACTTCCGGGAGGCGCCCCGCTCTAAGGTTTAGCGGCCCGGGGGGGCCGGTTCCTGCCTCGATTGCACCGACGAACCTAAAATTAAAGCAATAAGCAAAAGGGAGACCGGTCGACCCCTTAAAATTCTGTGCACAGAGTCCGGACAAAGACGCGGGACGTGGGACACGTGAGTATAATGGGGATCCGTCTGGGCGGGGTCGGGATCCCGGAGTGTGGTGAGTGTGTGTGTGTCTGAGAGGGGAACCGGTAGCTGGATTCCCCAAGCAAGAGCGAACCCTCTACGAACGAGGGGAAGCGAAAGGAATTGTGTGATTGAAGGCACTCCGGAAGAATGGGACAGGGGAAGAGCAAGCCTCCTGTACCTGTTAAACTCCCACCGGTACCTAAAGATAGTCCGTTGGGTTTTATACTAGATAATTGGGAACATTTCCCGGGGACAGAAAATAAAGATAGGGCAAAAATGATTTTGTGTAGTAATTATTGTGTAGTAATATAGAGAGGAAAAGAAATTTCAAAGAATGTATTTTGGCCTATATTTGGATCAACCGAAGAGTGGGTTAAACAAAAGTTAAATTCCTGGGAACAAAGGATCCCCTTTAACCCAGAGGAAAGTGCTTATGCAAAGACCTGAGTAGAAAATCCACTAGGATTTTGATCTACTAAGATCCACTAGGACCAGGAGGTATTTAAATCTCCCTACCTTTGGTAGTTCTGTGAAGTCAATTTGAATATTTGCAAAGGGTCTTTTTGCTAAGGGTCTCCCTCCATAAGGTAATTTTCAGAGATTTTTCCTATTTGTTTTTAAACATAAGAGGCAGCTTCTAGTAATTTGCTTAGCTAAGTTTCGAATACCTGTGCTCATATACTTTGCTGCAAAATAATCTATTAACCCTTGTGCTCCCCAATGTGTTCTTTGATGTATTTTTCTAATATTCTTTGAGCTATGACTTTTGGTAGTACTTCCCGGCCATCTGGGAGAAACTATCTCCCCTCTGAGTTTTCTATTGCTCCTGTCTCTGGGAGTTTTAACTTTTCTTCCTCAGTAAATCTACTTCTTAAGTCACTATTCTTATGTTCTAGAGTTTCTTCCTGTCCCTCCCTTTTTTTCTTTTAGGACCATTGTTCGTAATGCTGCCTGTTTTGCCTCCTGATCAGCAGCATTATTTCCTCTACTCCTCAAGTCTATTCCCTTCTGGTGTCCTTTCAAATAAACCACTGCTAACCTCTTGGGCCTTCTCAGGGCCTTTAATACTGCAATTATAAGTTTTTGATGAACTAAATCTTTCCCTTGAGAGTTTATTAAACCTCTTTCTTCCCACAGTTTACCAAACATATGCACCACCCCATAACTATATCTGGAATCTGTATATATTGTCCCCTCCTTTCCTTCTAGTAATTTCAATGCCCTTAATACTGCATACAATTCACAGGCTTGGGCTGACCAAGATTTGTCTAATGGACCTGATTCTAGAACTTGAATATCAGGTCCTCTTATTATAGCATAGCCTGTTTTCCTCTTTCCTTCTATCACTCTGGAGTACCCATCCACAAACAGCTTTTCTCCACTTTCTAATTCCTCTTCTTCCAGATCAGGTCTAATTTTGGTTTGTTCCTCAATTGTAGTTATACAGTCATGTGTCAAAGATTTACCTTCAGGTTCTCCATACAAAAATGCAGCCGGGTTTTGTACAGTTATGGTTTTTAATATTAAGTTTAAGGCTTCAATTAAAATTCCTTCATATTTTAAAAGTCTAGCATCTGAAATCCATTTTTCCGCTTTTTGTTGTAGCACACCCGAATGTTATGAGGGGACATTATCTTCAAATTGCTATTAAAGGTGATTTTGCTAGCTTCTTCCACCAGTAAGGCACATCCTGCTACTACTTGTAAACAGGCTGGCCAGCCTTTACTCACAGGGTCTAAGATCTTTGATAAATACCCTATTAGCTTCTTCCTCCCTGCCCACTCCTGAGTTAGGACTCCAGAGGCGACCCTATTTTCTACATTTACAAACAAGTAAAAGGGTCTCTTTAAATCTGAGAGACTCAAGACAGGAGCATGAATTAAACTTTCTTGTAGTTCCCGGAATTTTTCTGTATCTTGTAAACTCCATTTTATTACTCCCTCCTGTGTCAATTTTTGATATAAAAATTTTACTTTACTGCTATAGTTTTCAATCCACTGTCTACAATACCCTGTTAATCCCAAGATTTGACGTATCTGTCTTTTATTTTTAGGAATTAGTAGTGACAAAATTCCTTGTATTTTTTTCAGAGTCTATTTTTTCTCCCCTTTTCTAAAGTAATGGCCTAAATATTTTACTTCTTTTCCACAAATTGGAGCTTTGCCTTAGATACTTGCAATCTTTTTAGACCCAGGAAATTTAACGATTTAATACTCTCTCTCCTTACATCTTCCTCCTCTTTCCAGCTAAAAGCAAATCATCCACATATTGTATCAAGGTCACTCCTGGGTCTGTCTGATAATCCTGTAAAATCTGTTCTAATGCTTGCCCAAACAAATTGAGAGATTCTGTAAATCCCTGGGGCAATAGTGTCCATCTCAGTTGTTGTCTCCTCTCTGTGTCTGGATCTTCCCATTCAAATGTAAAATAATTTCGACTAGTCTCATCAAGAGATGAGACCAAGGCCCAAAATGTATCCTTTAAATCTATAACACTGTACCATAGACTGTCAGGTCCCAATTTGCTTAATAATGTATACGGATTTGCTATTACAGGGAACCGTGCCACTGTACATTTATTAATTTCTCTTAAATCTTGTACCAAACGATAAGTCCCATCTGGCTTCTTTACTGGCAGTATGGGTGTGTTAAAAGGTGACATACATGGTTCTAATCGTCCCTTACTTAACAATCTATCAATTTCTGGTTTCAACCCTCTTCGTCCCTCAAGTGACAAGAGATACTGTTTTATTCTAACTGAGATTTCTGAGTTTTTAATAGTGACCGAGAATGGAGTTATCTTCAACTGCCCTACACTCTCAAGTACAACCCGGAGAGTAAGCGCTGATAAGAAATTGGAAAGAAAATCCCTAACACCGAAGTGAAAAGGGCCGTACCAAGTGTTATTAACAAGTGACTCTGTAGTTCGAACAGCTGAAAAAAAAAAAAAAAGAGTGGACACATGCCAGTCGTATAAAGAGACCTGTGAAGCCACAAAAGACTAATAACTGAGAAGTGGTTAGCCCGGCTGGGAACCTGAGACTTAAGATATCCCGAACAAAGTAACATCCAAAGACTATTAACCGGCTTAAAAACTTATAAATAGTAAATTTCATAAAGATTTTTATATAGAATATAAAATACCCCCATCTAGTAGTAAAGAAATATATAATAGAAGTGTTAAAATAGGCTGTACTTTATGTCAGAATTGTTATCTTTTTGTTTGTTTTAAATGTATAATATGTAAAGAACATTAGTAGACCCACTGTCATAGAGGCTACCCACTAAGAGGGGTGTGTAGATCTTGCTACACTGCCCAGAGAAAACTCACGGATTGGCCCTTAATAACTAGAATACGAGCAAAAAAAATTTGAGACAGAATCAGAGGAGTGGTGAACTGTTTATGCCAGAGGAGTTAACCCCTTGTATTATTATTACCATCCAAACGAACCTGCACCTTTTGTAGTAAATATAGTAGCTGGGTTGTGCAGACAGTGTCTCCAGGAATTGAAGTGTAATACCCCTTTAGTAAAGCATAAAAGTTGGGAAAAATACATACAAAAAATTAATAAGAGAAGGAGTAATTTCCCTCCCGAAAAATACTCTTGCTGCCGAGAAGATGGTACACCCCGTGTCCCGTAGCAACCGGGTCGACGATGGGAGAGGCAGAGGAGTAATAAACTGTGGAAGGAAACACTCCAATATATATGGGACCAAAAGGTCATAGACCTGGAAATGCCACAAGAATGGAAATGATACAACCCAGCGAAATAATTTTTGGAAAATCAAAACTAACACTATACAAAAGAAAAGCCTCTATTATAGCAGGGGAAGCTAATGCTCATTAAAGAAGTTAATAACATTTACAATTTTAATTAGCACATTTAACATTTGTATAAGTAAAACTCACAAACCCTTTAATTAGTCTTTAATCCAATAGGAAGACCAGGCTATTATTCAATCACAGATCACCTTTGGGGCCCCTAGTTTTCAAGTTACACTAGATTCTCTTATTAAGTAGAAGAGTATTAATCGTATCCCGCCCGGACGTAAAGTACTATATATGTGCCCAGCTTCTAATCCAAGCAGAGAATATTGTAATTACCCTGGGGAATTTTACTGTAAATATTGAGGCTGTGAAACAATTTCCATGGAGTAGAAAGTACAAAACCCAGATAAGTATTTAAAGGTTGAACAGAGTCCACATAGATGTATAAAGCCCTGGATAAGCCCCTCAAAGGAAGTAACATATATTGAAACTTGCAAATTACATTACATCAATATTACACAGTCCCAAGACCCTGGGTGGTTATTAGGACGAACCTGGAGTCTCAGGGTATGGGAACCCGGAAAAGATCGGGGAGTGCACATTCTTATAAAGAAAGAGATAGTTCCACATGATTCGGGATCTGTTAGACCAAATCCAGTGGTGTGGGGAGCAGAAGACCCCAAAGTAAGAGATCAGAATAACCATTCAGAAAAATTAGAAAATAGCACACAAGTAACAACCACAGTAGAGACACCCCAAGAATATGGAAATAAAGTTCTTTGGAAAATATTGCAAGCTACCTTTAAAGTATTAAATGATACACACCAAAATTTAACCAGAGAATGTTAGTTATGTTATGCTATAACATTAACCCACCCTTTTATGAGGCCATAGGCTCCATAGCAGAACCAAAAAGATTAAACAGCACTAATCCTGCTGCCTGTTTATAGAAATCGAGAAGGAAAGACACTCCAGGAATAACATTATCTAGAGTCACTGGAAAAGGGAAATGTGTGGGAAATGTGCCCCCAGATAAGAAACATTTATGTCAGACAAAAATACAGATTAATGACCCTCACAAGCCAGCTCAGTGGCTGATTCCAGCAGCCAATACTAAATGAGTTTGCAACACTTTAAGAGTAACCCCATGTGTCTCTGTAACAACCTTTAATGAAACCTATGAATTTTGTATACAAATTATAATAGTTCCCCGGATTATTTATCATTCTGAAGAATATATGTATACACAATACCAAAACTCAGAACACCATTTGGTGAAACAAGAACCCCTCACAGCACTAACAGTAGCCGTATTACTAGGCATAGGAGAGGCTGGATTAAGAACAGGTGTAGCATCCTTAGTTAATCAACACCAAGGACTTAAAAAGCTTAGAATTTCAGTAGATGAAGATTTAAAGAGAATTGATGAATCCATAAAAGACCTCACAGACTCCCTAGACTCACTAGCTGAAGTGGGCTTGCAAAATAGAAGAGGATTAAACCTATTATTTTTACAACAAGGGGGCCTGTGTGCTGCACTTAAAGAAGAGTGTTGTGTATATGTAAATAAAAGCAAGATAGTAAGAGAAACCATGGCTAAATTACAAGAAGGACTGAAAAAGAAAAAGAAAGAACAAGAAATGCAACTGAGTTAGTACAAATCCTAGTTTAATTATTCTCCCTGGCAAACAACTTTACTATCTACCATAGCAGGGTCACTAATTTTACTAATCTTAAGACTTACATTTAGCCCTTGCATTCTTAACAAAGTTATTAACATTGTAAAAAGCAAGTTAGAAGCAGCTCGCCTTATGTTAATACAAACCAAATATAAAACCTTAAATGAGGCAGAAACCGAAGATTATTTAGAACTAAGTAAAAAAGAATTGCAAAGATTTAGCGAACAAAAGTAGGGAATAGAAAAAGGGGGGATTGTAATAAACAGAGACCCTTTTGTTCGACTAAACATGCAGATATGATACTCTGTAATGCTATGTTCTGTAAAATCAAGATTATATTGAAGGTTGTTACTGATGTTTGTATAATTATCATGTCCTTGCTAAGATTCCTTGAATTCCAGAAAGTTACTGAGCTAAGCCTTTACAGAGAACAGTGAAGAAAGGTTAAAGGAAGATAAGGTAAAGAACGAACCCCTAGACCAATGAAGACGCATGCATACCCGAGAAAGGACACGTCATCGGAGAGCCCGGAGAGCCGGACTGATTAAAAGGAGACACACAGAAAACGGAAGCACGGCCGCGGCGAAGCGGGATCGCTTCCCGGCTGTCCAGCGCTGTATTTTGCTTATTGCTTGCTTGCTATAATTAATAAAACTTCCCTGTATTAAACTTTAACACTCTCTCGAGTGTATTTATAACACGTGCCACATATGGTAACCACTGTTTTAGAACAAAAGAGGAGCCATTGGCTATCCCCAAGTCGAATGATGAAATTCCAGGTAGTTCTAATGGAGCAAAATGATGTAACATTGAAAACAAATAACCTTTTGAATCCAGCCTTGATTTTTTAGGTAAAACAGTTGAAGAAGGCCTATTGGAGCATGATTGTGTGGTGATAGAACATACCTGTTCAGCTAGAGCAGATCTGAAAGACATCCCACTAGAACAGCCAGACAGCTGTTTACAGATGGAAGCAGTTTTGTGGAAAACGGGACCAGATACACAGGATATGCGGTAACAACAATAGGTGCAGTGGTAGAGGCAAAGGCCTTGCCAGCAAACACGTCTGCCCAACGAGCAGAACTGGTTGTCTTAACCAGGGCGTTAGAGCTGAGTGAAGGGAAGAAAGTAAATATATGGACTGATTCAAAATACGCTTTTGGAGTGGTGCATGTACATGGGGCATTGTGGAAAGAGTACTGCTGTCTTCTCAAGGCACACACATTAAACATCAAGATGCAGTCCTGCAATTGATAAAAGCAGTACAAAAACCTGAACAAGTGGCAATTATACACTGTAAAGCACACCTATCAGGAAACGCCAAAATTTGTGAGGGGAATCAAAAGGCAGACTGGACAGCTCAACAGGTTGCTCGAGAAGTGCAAACAACAATGATATTGATACCTTCAGAAGTTAATGTATCTCAATTCAATTTGCCTCCAAAACTGAAATATTCAGTAGAAGATGAGAAATTGGGTCGTTTGCTAAATGCACAAAAGAATTCAGAAGGGTGGTATGTAACTGCACAAGGACAAATAGTGTTACCCCCCTTGATAATGAGAGAAGTTCTACAAATTAAACATAACAAATGTCATTGGGGTGCAGAGGCATTGGTAGAACTGCTAAAACAAAAATTAATCTTGGTAAGGAGGCTAACAATTGCAAAATCAATAATGTCAAAATGTGAGATTTGCTTGAAAAACAACCCAGTGGCTTAACGACAGGCACAACTAGGAAGGAATAGGACAGGAATAGAACCAGGAGTACAATTGGAAGTCCAGGACAATTTGTATGGGCAATAAGTGATAGCACACAGACAACACATCTGCCTGTAGATGGGAAAGTAGAAGAAATTCTTTTGGGCCTCCCTACTTTATGTCAAATTTGGAAAAAGTCCCCATTTAATGGAAAACATGAACTTCTGCAGATGAGAAGAAGAAGTTCTAGAAAAGTTCTAGACAATGAGAATCAGGATGACACTTGGCAAGAACCCTCTAGTGGAGTGAAGTCTGGGTGGGCCCTAGAGTCTTTGCTCGGTCCTATAGCAAACTATCAGAATAGAGAAATGTTGTACAAACTTACAGGTCAGGTAGATAGACTGGCAAAAGACACCCGGGAAGGATTTAAAGAACTAAACGTACAATTACAAGCCACCACAAAAAATGACTTTACAAAATCGATTTACCTTAGATTTGTTACTCCTGAAAGAGCATGGAGTATGTGGGTTTTTAAAGGGATGGATTGATCATTGCAGTGTCCACATCCCAAATGTAACTGCCAATGTAGAATATGACATCAATCATTTGAAACAAATAGAGCATGAAGCACAGGAAGAGCAAAAGTATTTGACTACAAGCTGGTTAAGCAAAATCTTCAAAGGGTTAGGGTAGAATGTGAATTCATGGATTAAATCTATCACTGAGAGTGTGATAATTTTACTAATTTACTAATTGTATTCTTAGCAATTTGGTTCGTTTACAGCATCTTAAAGGGAGAAATGCAGAAGAAAACGTCCTGGAACTGGAAAATAATAAAGGCACTGACACGAAATCTACACCCACCATCTTCTGGTTCTCCAGTTTGTGACAGTATCCAGGACAACTTTTACATCAATCATGGATTCAAAGAACATCAAGTATAAACTCAGAAACAAAAGACTATCAAGTGAAAACATTTGCACTTATAGTGAAGTGAAAATGCTTTCAAAGGGGGGAAATGATAGTGAAAGATTTTTAAATCATAGAAAATTCAGGGAGTTAGAAAGAATGTTAGGCTTGGTGAGCCCTGGGAAAGTGTTAAAGCCAGGCCTTGGGAAATGTTAAGCCTTGTGCTTGCTAAGATCATGTGAAACTGCAGTTGTGTAGTCAGTATATGATAAGTGATATAATTGTTAGATGTGATTAGATATAATTATTGTTTAAAGAATCATGAGAAACGATGTTAGGGGTTTGAGTGGGATCATGAGAAATCCGTGCTTGGATGAAATCAATGTATACAATACAACAATGTAAGTTTAATAATTAATGACCCGAGCCAGAGATTCCCGGCTAGCTCAAATAGGTTTTCTTCTCCTCTCCGGCTCAGTGCCAGGAGGGGTCCTGGCCTGTGGGTACGGAGGAGCCCGCTGGGCCCGAGATCCTCGCTCTGCCCTGGAGACAAGATACTTCTCTATAAGAGAGACACAATGTATCGCTCCCAGGGGTCTTTGAGTTAGATATGTTAAACTGTTGTGCCCCATTGGTGTTCCCCCCTGCTGTCCCACCCCGATACAGGTATCTCGGGCTTCCCCCCGCCCCTCTCCTCTCCTATAAATATCCCAGGTTTTCCCCTGTTCGGGGGATTCGCTGTTGCTAGCTCCCTTCGCCGAAGCTCTGCCTGAATAAAGGTTTGCGCTTAGCGGAACGCTGGACCAGCTTTCTCATCCCTGCTTCCTGTGTTGCCTGCCTGCCGCCGCTGAGCTGAGCTAAAATCACTCGACTGCCCGAAGCTGCTCGCACGCGCTTCGGCCCAGCCCTTTTCAGGGCTGTCTCCAGAGAAGTCGCGGCGCTCCGGGCTCTCCGTCGCCGCGGCACGGGCCAGAACTTCTGTTTGGGTCCTGACCAGAATCTGAGCCCACCCGCTCACTTTGAACACGAGTCCACGGATGGGGTGAAGGAGCAGGGGGGACTTTTCTTCTGGTTTGCAATTCACAGCTTTTTTCTGTAAAGGGGAATCCAGGAGAAAAGACAAAGATTCGAGGGTCTAACTGCTTCTTTTAAAGGGTTAACGCCTCGGGGGGTTGGGATTCGGAGGACCAGTTAAAAAATAGGCTTGGCGGGCACACAAACTCTCTACAAATCAAGTGTAGGCAGGTTAAGATAAGAGGTAACGGACATAGGAATTCTCTAATTTCCAAGGACTAGGGTTTTTTCACAGGCGGGGTGGAGCGCGGGGTGAAGCCGTGGGGGAGGGGAGAGGAGGCAAAACCGAGCCACCCGACCTGTTTTGGATGGGACACAGGGAAGCGGAAATACACGGGTAGAAGTGGCGGAGATCCCGCTCCGGGGCATAGCAAGCTGAAGCCGGAGCGGGGTCGGAGAACAAAACGACAAGTCTTCCGCTCTGCCGCGACGAGCGCCGGTAGCTGCGGAGAGGCCGCGCGGGCCGCCCGGCAGAGAAACGGAGACAAACACGGCGCAGGGAAAAACACGAGCTAAAACCAGAGCTCGGGGCCACGCGGGCCAGGGCCAGAGTGAACAAACTCGCGGCGTGGTAGGTGCAGCAGCAGCGCCTTCTCGTTCCCCCGGGCTCTCCGGGGTAGTGGGACAGCTGCGCTGGGGGTGCGGTGGGGCCCGGAAGCTGAGGGTTCGCAGGAAGCGGTGGGGGTGGGGGGCCGGCAGACACAGCAGCCCACAGGCAGCAAGGAAGGGTGAGAGGAAGAAGAACCCGACAAAAGCTTTACTCTCGGCGGTGAGGAGGATGGGCGAACACCCCAGCCACGGCCGAAGGGAGAAAAGCCTTCAACCTAGCTGGCAATATTTACAAGTCCACCACAACAATTAATATGTAAGTTATATAACGATAGAGTATAAAACATGTTCAGCTCGAAACCAAGTGGAGTCAGATTTGGGTCTGTGTACCCCTGACACCCAGAGCTCTTAAATAAAAGCACCTACATATAATCATTTTGTGATTATGTGTTCCTGAACGCTAACACCATGGGAGATAGTTCTCTGCAAATGTCTGATGTGGCTCCATCTCACAAGCAGCAGTCTTTCCAAAACTGCTGCAATGTGAGTCCATCCCATGGGCACACAGTACCTTGTGATGGCTAACAGCTGGCCTGAAGGCCTCACAGACACAAGTAACTCTGACTTTAACTAGATCAGCCTGTACCCATGAAAGAAAAGAAGTAAACATCTTTAAGGAAGAAGACACTGAAAAGAAGAAGGACTTAACTGCAAGGAATGGATGCCAGCCAATCTTTGGCAAACACGTACACTGGCAGCTAATGACCAGTGAACTGGGTGGTAACAAGCTACTAGCCAATTGGGATTGAATGCGTGATTTTTGAAAACCATATAAATGTGAGTTGTGAAAAGTAAAGTTCACTATTGCAGCATGAACTTTGTAGTGTTGTGTCATGTCTGTCTCAACTGTGACATATGGTGATCCTTACATGATAGGTAATAGCTGGCCGCATAAAGAGCGGCGGAGATAGAGCTCAGCGAAGAATAGCAGCCTGGAGAGCTGCAAGCAGTGTGGAGAGCTTCAAAAGTCTGGACGTGTAAATAAGAAGGTGAGGCCACTGGGGACATGGGAGTGCAAGTCTCAACCGAAGAAAAAGCTATAGTGAGTGTATGGACCCTTATGTTGGGCAAATTACGGATAAAATATGATGAAAAGGCTCTGCAAACTTTATTGCTGTGGTACAAGAGCCAAGGAGTATATGCCACCACAGAAGCCACATTTATAGTATTAAAAACTGGGAACGGGCTGGTGAATTGATTTTTGACTTGGCCTCTAGAGGCAATGAGACTGCTAAAAATATTATGACTACCTGGAGGCTTGTGCTGGATACCTTGAAATTGCTGAAAGCTGAGTGGAATGCAAAGGTGGCAGCCGAGGCGCCAAGAGCGCCACCTGCTGAAACATCCAGTGATGGTGGAGCACAGCAGGGGGGGAGCGGTTGGGGGAATAGGTGCTGCATCAAGTTCTCAAGTAGAAAGAATGGGCAAGAAACCAGCAGAGGAGCGGGTGTTAGCCAAGCCCCCTATCCCTGCAACACTACCCCTCCCGCCGGTGGCGCCAGGCATGCCTGTGCCATGCAAAGAGCTGCTCACACCATGAGCGCCCGCACTTGTGTGCATTTTGTTCTACACCCCATTTCCATAAACCTGTTCTATCCTTCTCTGCTTATGAATAATTGGAGTGATGATGAACTTATGCCGAGAGTCCAGCCACCGCTTGATATGCCCATTCACAGCCTCGGCATGCAACTAGGAGCCAGAAGCTGAGCGGCGCTCTGCCCTGAGAGTTCCAGCAGGGAGCTGCCAGCGCCCGAGGGTGTGGGACACCACATCCCACCGCGGCCACTGATTTTGGGAATCAGGACTTTACGAGTGAAATTGTAAAGAGATAAGTTTTATTTCCAGCTGGGACACATGGGGGAATATTTCCTCCAAACCATGCGTACCTGGTCAAGACAGGTTCCAGGTATAAATACATATTGATCCCACAAACTCACACCTCCCTGCCCACCCATTATCCGCCTTCTCTCACTTTGTATTATAATTAGCTGCCACGCCTCCTGGTGGTCCTCTTTGGTGGTCTCTGGGATGAAGGATGAATGTTTTCCTCGGTGATTGCTGTTTGACCTCTGCTTCTGGGCAGGTGCAGTGGAGGTTTGGCTCTCCCTCAGGTCCGCTTGTCCTGCTCAAAACCAACCATCTGGTCCTGGCTGGTTTCTGGAGCCACAGGTTCATGCTTTGTCAGGTTTCCACAATACCTAGGTCTTGCTTTGCTGAGTTTCCACAATATATCTTATCTTAATGATTTTTTCCTGGCAACTAAGTTCCTATGTGGTTTGTTACAAACTGTTTCTGCTATGTGTTCAATTTTCCCTCTACCTGTTTAAGCATATTGTAGGTTTTTAAAATTCTGAATTTTCAAAACCATATATGTTTCCTATCTCACCACAGACAAAGTCTGAAAAGCCCCAGGGACGCCATTCGTTAATAAATTTATGGGATCCTAACGGGGGGACCCAAGTTATTACCCCCTTTCTGGCCCTCAGGAGGACGTTTTCACCATGCAACCAGTATCAATCACTATCTCAGCATACAATCTGGTTAAAATTTGGAAACATATGACATTAATGGCAGTTGCGAGTGGGGATCTCAAAGGTGCTGAACAAATTTCTGTATCTATCTGTCTCGGTTTTAGAAGACAGGTGTCTGCTAGGGAGGGCAGGAGCCTCCCTTGGAATGAAAGAATGTAGACCCCCCCTCCCTCCGAATTATTATAATTCTGAAATCAAGGGGCTTTCAGGCAGAGATCTGGGGATAGGAATAACAGTTCTATTACTAGTATAACCAGGCAAACAAACAACAATAACTACATCATTAGCAAGAAAACAGAACCAGGGGCCCTGTGACAGCTTTCTCAGCTGAGACGGGAAGGGATGGAGGAGAGGCTTTGTTTTACAAACCCCCTTGGGCAGTCAGTCCTGGTGCTCCTGCAGGGCTCTGAGGAACAGTCGGCTGGAACAGCAGGGATGAGCAGAGATCCTGGGCTGGTGGCTGAGGTGTATCAGCAGCTCCACAGCGGTGGCTGGCACTGCCACACGTCCTGGCAGGACAGGGGGTGCGAGGCCACCAACGAAGAGGGAAGAAGGAGAAGAAGCAGCAGCTCCATCTGGGTGATGGCGAAATTCCCTTCTCCCCACCGCAACAGCTCTGCGCCTAAAGTGTCTTTCTCCGAAGCTGAAGAAAGCCTGCCAAACTGTCCCCACCCTCCTTTTTTCCTGCCCCCTTCCCCCCCTGGGCCCGGCCAAACTCTTTGTCTTCTCTCAAGCACCCACAAAGTACCCACAGTTAGGTTGTCCCCACAACTAATGGGTAAAAATTCCACGGGCAAGCCAGAACTAAAAAAGAAGGACACCTAACCCCCAACACTATGCCCCCACTGTCATCAGGTGGCCAAGAGCCTGTGGGTGGGACGATTGGAGCATTCCCAGTGCTGTGAAACAACAGGACTGCGCCTGATATACATATTCCCTTTAAATGGCAAGTTCTCTTTGAGTTATGCGAGGCAAAGCAGTGCAGCGCTGACAATGCCGTTGTGTCCTGGAGGTCTGTGCGTGAGGCACTTATGGCACACACGGCACCTGCAGACCGGACAAAGGACACTTGTGCAACCACAGCAGCCATGCCGACCCCTCCAGTGCCACCAGCAAGAGACCCTAAGTCTTTCAGGTCTGTGGGAGGAGAACCAGAAGATGGCCCCTGGTCAACTGACCCTTTTGATTCTTGTTATAAATATATATTATAATACTGGTTTTTTGAGACAATTAAGATGAATGTTATATGTATAATGTTAAAATGGCTTTGCTTTGTGAATGTAGTGTTTTCTTCTCCTGCTATTAGCAAAAATTTAGGCATAAGTGGTAGTAGTTGATATAGTATGCTTGAGCTGCCTGCCCGGTTAGGATAACATCCAGTGAACAGATGAGGACCTGGCTGCTATCAACACTCACTGCCTGTGGAAAGAAGGAGCCAAAGCCCAAATTAAAAGGTGATAAGAAGAGGATTAAAACCAGAAGCCAAGAAGTGCGCATGCTCTAAAAAAGCAGATCCAAGGAGTGGCCATGCAAAATAGTTCCTGGAAAATGTAAACCAGTTAATAGAAAAGTTTGAATATGCATAAAGTCTATGAATATATATCAAAGTAATGCAATGGGCATGATATATAAAGGGTGTTTCCAAAACACCAGGCATGCTCTTGGCAGAGCACCAAGCACACAGCCGTTAATCTTTGCTTTATTATCTGTGTCTCTTATTGTCTTTATTAAGCTTTTAAATTTTACCAGGAGAGTGAACCTTGTTCTTCACAATTGAGTGCTCATCCCAGATGCAGCATCTCACTCCAAGGACCCAGGAGATCCCAATCAAGGCAGATGCCCCCCCTGCCGACTTTGGTGGTCCACTTTGTCTCTTCTGGTGTCATCAGTGGTAGCAGAGTGACACCCAGCGGACAAGAAAGAGATGAATAAAGCAAAGAAAAAAGAGATCCCTAAGGAAGCACTGTAACAGCCCCACAATTTTCATATACGGAATCTGGATAAGAAAGTAGGGTTGTGTCGTGGTTTTAAAGCAGCAACTAAAAAAATCACTAGAAAACTTACTTATTTCTTGCTGTGAGATATGGATTAGAACAAGAGCAAAACAGGCTTAAAACTTAAAAGGAACAAAGAAAGTTCATTAACAAAAACTACAAGAATAAGAAACCAGAATAAAATCTCCAGAACAACCCTTTTCTCCCCCACTACCCAACCATTCACTTGTTTACATGACAACATAGAGACAAAAATAACGTTTGAACTTTGGTGTTTAAAACAGTCCCAGTTCCTGCTAGAGTCTTTTAATCAGTCTTTGTAGAGAAACAGAAGTCTTTTTCTGCTAATCTATGGAGTTTTTCACAAGAAAACTATTTTTCTTCATAGCTTTCTATTTCTCTGATGCCAGCTGCCCAGAAATTCTGTCATCAGTTATCTCCTCCCATTTCACATCACTCTGAGGTGTGTTATGGGTCAAATTAGTCTAGGGATGTCATTTTAAGGATGAGTTATTCAAAGGCAAAAGTTCTCTTCATCTGTTTTTCTGAGCCCCCCTTGAAACAGAAGTTTTCTCTTTGCCTTTTAAAAGCCTCAAATCTTCAACTATTACTTCTCCCCCTCTGTTCCAGCATCTCACAGTGTCACAACTACTTCACCATTTGCTCAAAATCCACACTTTGAAACACTCCATTCCTCCCAATATACTCTGTCATGAATTAAAGGAGGGTTTTTTTTCAGAACACTACTGTCCATCTCCATAGCTTTAACAGAAAAATATTTCAGCTTATTAAAGCATCTCCTTATTTTTCTTCCCTCTCTAAATTTAATTCTTTTCTTCACTGTCTTCGATGGGTTTATGGTTGATCACTCCCTCTCTCTCTCTGGGGAAAAAAAAAATAAAAATTAATCTGCAAGTCTCATCCAGGTATTAAAAGACTTAAAATCTTGCTCAAGCTGCAGATGTTCATGGTGTCTGGTTTCAGTTCAGCGGCAGAAACTGCAAACCAAGTCAGGCTGGCCAACTCCCCCCCCCCCGCCCTCCGCGGCCTTATCTGACCTGGAGCGGGGGGGGAGGAGGCCGAGACGGAGCCTGTTAACTCGTCAGAAGCCAGAAACCAAAGAGAGCCAGAAATTCTCGGCCTTACATCTTAAGGTGGTGTTCACAGGTTGATCTCACTTCTCAGTGGTTAAAACTGCTGCCAGTTCTCAGAAATGGCCAGTCATTGGTCAAGAGAAAAAACTCCCATCGGCCTCCAGCAGTTTCAACTTCCCTAGCTCCCAAAGCTATCTTAAAGGTAAAGTCACCCCAGGACAGGTTGGTAAGTATTTTTCCCAGGGGCAGATACAGGGGGATGAGAGTGTGTGAATGAGATGTAAACTGGTTATTCCACACCTGTGAAATAAGTGAGGAGTCCCTTGTACTGCGTTTCTGATTTTTCGCGAGAAAAACGGCCAGGAGCGAGATGAAGTGCAAGGTAAAAGGAGTGAAAGTTTCCCCCTGGAGCAACTGGGACTGGGTGTCAGGGACGGGGTAGACCCCTTGAAAGAAGGGAGTCAGGAATTTTCCTAGTCCAATCTACTAGGAGACAGGACAAAAAGGGGTAGGCCCCCTTAGAAAGTTGGCAGGTTGAAGGGTTGGAATTCACAAAGAAGCTACAGGAAGTGTGAGATACAATACCCAAGAGAATCTGGGGGTTGGCCAGCAACATTTGAGATTTTATGATATCGGTGGGTGGATATTAACAAGTGACTTGAAAACAAAGATACCTTATTATTGTATTGTCCTGTTGCGCGTGAGAACGAGTGAGATATATCTATTAAAGACATAAAAGTGAGTGAATGAAAGATTGTGTAATTGTTGATTTAGAAGTTTATTTTTTGGGGGGAGGTGGACTGTAATATATCATTAGGGGAAAAAAAGATTTTTGCGCTGTGAAGAGTGGGTGGTGTTTAAATTGTCAAAAAGGAGTAGGTTAGAATGGAGAATGCCTGGGAAAATGGGACAAGGAACCAGTTAGCTTGGTTCAAAGAAAAAAAGGGGTAACAAGTTACCAGAGGATGTACCCCAAGATAGTCCCCTGGGAATCAAATTAGCAAATTGGGATATTGATCCTTCTGTGAAGGGGAAAGATAAAGCAAAAATGATCCAATATTGCATGAAGGAATGGGTGAAAGGAGAAATCATATCTGATCATGTTTACTGGCCAAGATACGATGTTGGGGAGGATGAAACAGGGAAACTTTATAAATATGATTGTTTAGCAAAAGATTCTGAAAATATGAAACCTAGAATCGAAATAGAAATGAAAATTAGCTTTGAGCTATAGGATACTGAGTGTTAGTTACTATATAAGCAAAGAACAATAGCCTAGCCAGCTGAAGGAGAATCCCTGTTGATAGAACAATACCCTTCTGCTGATAGTGAATCCAAAGGTGGAAGCAGCAAGAGAAGAATTTGAAAAGTAACTGAGAGTTTAAAATGTAACACTGTATAGTAATGTAGTAGTTCTTATAGGCTATATGTAATTTCTATAGAATGTGTGTCATATACTGGTTGGTTACTGGGAATTAGAATATTCACTATAGAAAAAGATATAATGTATTGTAACAAGAACTTTGCTCTCTTAACTTCTTACACTCTCTTAACTTCCTCTCTTCTCTTACTCCCCACTCTTACTCTCTTACCCCCTCTTGCCCCTCTCTCTCTACCCCTTTAATTATCTTCTGCCCTCATGCTCTCAGACCCCTCTTTCCACTCCGTCTCTCCCTCTTTGAGCACGTTTACGCTGTGGCTGGCAGCATAAATGGAGCTCTTCCACCCTCTACCTAAATAATAAACTGCTTATACCAAGAGCAGCCTGACCTGGAGAAGTCTCTCACCATGAGCACGTTTTTTACACCTACAATACAAGTCTTTTGAAGCTTGGATTTGCCAGGGTTTGAATATATTTGTAAATTCAAAAGAACCATTTGATCTAGAGGAAAAAGAATATGCCTCTTGCTGGACAGGAGACACAGAACCTCTGGGGACAAGAGTTCTTAAGATATCAGAAACCCCAGAAATAGAGCAAGCAGAGGAAAATAAAGAAAAGGGTTGGGACCCCCTGTAGATATTGCCACCTCCACTGGCGTTGGAAACCCCTCCACTGCTGCTGGCGCCAGGAATCCCTCCACCACTACTGGCACCGGGAATCCCTTCACCACTGCTGGCAATGGGAGTCCCTCCACCACCACTAGCACTGGGAATTCCCCTGCCCCCACCCATGCGGGGAGTTCTACCCTCTCCATACATATCAGGAACTCCAGCCCCCCCATTCAAACTGAGGGCTACTCTTGAAAGACCCCCGAGCTGTTCACCAGTCTTCACAGAAGTAATTGTGAATGCTGTTTATTTCTATCTTTAGCACACCTTTTATAGGGTTCTACAGGGTCTGCAGGCAGAGCAAGCTACTATTGGCTAACACACACAGTTTACATTTTTTCTCTTACACACAAGGATATTGTTTTACTTTACTCTCTCTTCTGCATGAAGGTTTCAAGGACTTTAGCCTTTAATATCACGACTTATGTCAAAGGCTGGTTTGTGCATACAGGCCTTTACTAATATATAAAATATATCAACAGGCTACAGCCCCCACTGTGCTGGGCGTCCCAACTCTTGCCTCTGCGCCTCCCACTCTGGCAGTCTCAGCTTCACTGCTGAACTCCACCCCCACTCCTCCCGCTCTGGCAGTCTTGGCTTCACTGCTGAACTCTGCCTCTAGCTCTGTTCCCTTGGTGGTCTTGGCTTCTGCTGCCCAGATGAACCCTCTTCCTAGTGAAGGGGCACCATATCAAAATACAAGAGGTGCAATCAAAGCTCAAAAGCAGCCCAATAATCCATCCACTACTACTACTCCAAAACAAGGGAAGAAGGTTATAAAGACTGAAGAACAAAAAGGTTGGGATCAAGAAGTTAATTTATTCCCATTACGAGAAGTACCTATGGGAGGAGTTCTAGGGGGAACAGGATTTGTGAATGCTCCTTTAACCTCTTCAGAGGTTAGGAATCTTAAAAAGGATATTTAAGGGCTATTAGAAGATCCCATAGGTACAGTTGAACCACTAGATCAATTCTTAGGTCCCAACATTTTTACTTGGGAAGAGATTCAGTCAATAATGAAAATAATATTTTCCCAAGAGGAGAGGGAGATGATTAGAACTGCTGGAATGAGAATTTGGTGTTGTAGTGTGTTGTATTTACTCTGAGAACCCCTCATTCTTACCCCCCGTGGTGAGAGGCCTGCTCTTCACAGAACACGGGTGGGGAAAAGGTCTTAGAATATATACAACATGGACTCAAAGTATCTTAGACACAGGAGGCTCAGACTTGCTAGATGTGATCCCGGGTTTATTGTATATGGTTCGCCCGGGGCAAGAAAGAGGCCAAAATGCCTTGGGTCTTATCTCTTATGCTAGGGGGGAGGGGGTGGTCAGGGGATACAGGGGAGTTACAGCCAATGTGACAGGGGAAGGGAAAAGGGGGTTTTTAGGTAGGGACTAACATTATACAAGTTAAGGGTGGGTTCTTCCCTTGGGACACAGCATATATTTTTTAGATGCACTACAACAGTAGTGCATTTAAAAATTATGGCATATCCCAAGGAAAGAACTCACCCTTGGTTTTGTATAATGTTAGTCCCTACCTAAACCTCCCTTTCCCTTCCCCTGTCCCATTGGCTGTAACTCCCCTGTATCCCCTGACCACCCCCTCCCCCTAGTTTTAAAAGATAACACCCAAAGCATTTCGACCTCTTTCTTGCCCCAGGTGATCCACATACAATAAATCTGGGATCACGTTTTGTAAGTCTGAGCCTCCTGAGTCTAAGATACTTTGAGTCCATGTTTTATATATTCTGAGACCCCTTCACGCCCATGTTCTGTGAAGGGCAGGCACATCTCTATGGGGGGTAAGAATGAAGGGGTTCTCAGAGTAATTACAACATTTGGGATAGAGAGAATCAACATGGTCCACCAGGGGATCAGAAAATTCCAATCACACCTCCTAATCAAACCAAAATGAAGAAGCAGGATGAGGACATATGAATGATTATCATAATCTGATAATCAAGGGGAAAAAAGAGGCAGCACCCAGAGGGCAAAATGTCAGAAAAGCTTTTGAGGGACAGCAAGGAAAGGAAGAAACTCCAACTGAATGGCTAGTGAGGCTCCGAAGGAATATGAAACAATTCTCCGGAATAGACCGAATCCCTAGCGGGGCAAGCCCTACTAATCATGCCTGGCCAGATATTAGAAGAAAACTGGAAAAAAATGGAGGACTGGCATGATAAATCATTAAATGGTTTATTAAAGGAAGCTCAAAGGGTTTATGTATGGAGAGATGAAGAAAAAACCAAAGTGCAAGCAAAAATTATGATAGCCACTATGAGAGAGTGTACCTTACAGAAGAATCTGAATCTGGAACCCCCAGGTACTACTCCTAAACACTCAGGGTGCAGAAACAGGGAAAAGGGAAAAAATAAAATTCCAATACGGTCAAAATTCCAGGACCAACCCAAGGATACCTGTTTCTATAATAGGGAGGAAGGGCACTATAAGAGGGAATGCCCTCACCTAAAGAGGGACCTGAAAATATTTCAAGAAACACACCCAGAAGAGGAATAGAGGTCATGGGCTCTATTTTTTGGGGGACAAATACCATCTGGAGCCTTTTATAACTTTAAAAGTAGGCCCCCAAGAAGAGGTACTAGAATTTATAGTTGACGCTGGGGCAGAAAAAACTTGTGTAGTAAATATTCCAAAAGGATGTGATGTAAGTAATGATATTGTGAAAGTGACAGGAGCAAAAGGGGAAGGCTTTAAAGTTCCTGTCATTAAAAATGTAGTCATTGAAGAGGAAACTAAAATAGGGATAGGGGATGTCTTATTAGGTCCTGGAGCAGGTAGCAGCTAATTGGGAAGGGATTTAGAGATACAATTAGGAATAGGGGTTATACCAGAAGAGGGGAAAATGACAGCCAAAGTGTTAAAACTCAGTCAAGAAGATGAGGAAAAGATTGACAGAGAAGTTTGGGCTGGGGAAGGAAATAGGGGAGGACTGAATATTGACCCCATAAGCATCATGATCGAAAGGGTAGAATGTCCCATACATGTATGTCAGTACCCTATATCATTAGAGGGAAGAGAAGGCTTGAAGCCAATAATAGAAGAATTGATAAAGAATGGGATATTGGAACCTTGTAAGTCTCCTCATAATACCCCTATTCTCCCAGTAAAGAAGTCTGATGGGAATTATAGATTAGTGCAAGACTTAAGGGAAGTAAACAAGAGAACTCGAACCTGTTACCCTGTGGTTCCAAATCTCTACACTCTTTTAAGCGATGTCCCACCTCAGCACCAGTGGTTTAGTGTAGTGGATCTTAAAGATGCTTTTTGGGCTTGCCCACTACCAGAGAAAAGCCAAAATATTTTTGCCTTTGAATGAGAAGATCCAAATACTGGGAGAAAGCAGCAATTAAGATGGACAAAATTACCACAGGGGTTCATGGAGGCCCCAAACCTATTTGGACAAACTTTAGAGGAAATACTATAAACTTTCCCCACTCCTCCTGTTCCCAGGGATATCTGGAAGTCCCCAGGTCTCACTCACCCAGTGGCCCCTAAATGACCCATGGTGGGAGGTGCTGCCTGCAGGACACTCTCCTGGTACACCATAGCCTCCAGTGACCAAGGTCATGTAGGCAGAGATAAGCGACCAATGGACTGAAAGTGGTGGGTATCACCTCTATCACAGATTCCCAACAAGGACTTTAGAAGTACCTGTTGGGGAGGATGAAACTGAAACCTTATGCATATGATTGTTTAGCAAAAGATTCTGAAAATATGAAGCCTAGAATGGAAATAGAAATGAGAGCTAGCTTTGAGTCATGGGATACTGAGTGCTAGTTACTATATAACCAAAGAACAATAGCCTCGCCATCTAAAGGAGAATCCCTGTTGATGAAACAATGTCCTTCTGCAGATAGACAATCCAAAGGTCAAGCAGCAAGAGAAGAATTTGTAAAGCTTTTAGAGTTTAAAATGTAACACTGTATGGTAATGTAGTAGTTCTTATAGGCTATATGTAAATTCTTTAGTGGGTGTGTCTTGTAGTGATTGGTTACTGGGAATTAGAATACTCACTATAGAAAAGGATATAATGTATCAAGAACCTCGCTCTCTTGTTCTCCCCGCTCTCTTGCTCTTACTCTTGTTCTCACCTCTCTCTTAAGCTCTCTTACTGATGTTGACCCCTCTCTCTCTTAAGCTCTCTCCCCTGGCTCTTAAACTATCTCTCTCCCCACCCCACTCTCTCTCCCTGACCATGCGTACGCCCCGGCTGGTGTCAGATACAGGTCTCTTCCTCCCTCTACCCATATAATAAATTGCTTATACCTGAACAGCTTGACCCTGGAGAAGTCTCTCACTGCAAGCGAGTCTTTAATACATCTATAAGCACCATGTCTAGCATGCCCTCTGGCCCTGTGGAATTGTATTTTGGGGAGAGGAAGAACAGCTCTGGCCATCCCCCCTCATCTCTGACATCACTAGTGTATTGATTTTGCATGGCCTGGTTTTTGGTAGTGGGGGGTGGCTTCTGTGAGAAGTTGCTAGAAGCTTCCACCATGTCTGGCAGAGCCAATCCCTGATGTGTCCAAAGTTGTACATGCCGCTGGCAAAGGCTGAGCCAATTAAAAATGGTGGCAATGTCTGTGTGATAATGATGCATTGGAGTTGCTACCTAGAACAGAGGCTAGAAAAGATTAAGATAATAAAGTGGGTATTTATTAAAGTCTATCAATAGGTGCACCTTGGGCAGTCAGAAGCCTCCCAGAGGCTACACCCAAAATGGATGACAGTCACGAGTTTCTCAGACAATTATAAGTTTTGTCCATTTACAAATCAGGAGTTAATCCTCCAATTACAACTTCAGGTAATGAAGTCATATAACCCTAGTTTGCTCCCTCCCAACTCACTTTTGATTATGCTTTTCAGGGCCTGATGCAGTAGAGTGTCCTTGCGTTACAGGCCTAGAGAGATTGTTTTGTCTGAATAAAATGGGAGAACAGTAGCTGACAAGCTACGGAGTTTTAGAGTTATACACTAAAGCAGTACAGGATTTGAAAAATATAAAAGCTAAATCCTAAGGCATCAATAACATATTTAAGAAGAAATCAAAACAAAGGTTGTTACACAGTTTTTATTGAGCCCAGAGAAGAGCAGGGTGAGCATATGTGAGATAAACAACTATGCATACACCAAGGTCTGTGAAGAAGGAGGGGGAGGAAGTGCTCCAGGTGTCAGAGCCAAGAGTCCTCTGCAGGCTGTGCCCCTGCAGCTCATGGAGGGCCATGGGGATGCAGAGATCCACCTTAAGCCTGTGGAGGAGCACCACGCCAGAGCTTGGTGGATGCCTGGAGGAGGCTGTGATCCTGAGGAGAGAGGCACCATGCTCCAAGGCTGGGGCTGCCTGTCCTTGGAGGACTGCACCCCATGGAACAGTGACTCACGCTGCAGCAGTTTGAGGGGTACTGTAGCAGTTGAGGTGGACATGACACAACACTCCATGATGCAATAGCAAACTTTACTGCTCACAACTCACATTTATATGGTTTTCAAAAATTGTGCGTTCAATCCTAATTGTCTAGTAACTTGTTACCACCCAGTTCACTGGTCAATAGCTGCCTGCATACATGCTTGCCAAAGATTGGTTGGCATCTGTTCCTTGCAGTTAAGTCCTCCCACTTTTAAATTACTTACTTATTAAAGATGTTTACTTCTTTTCTTTCAAGGCTATAGGCTCATCAATTAAGGTCAGGGTTACTTGTGTCTGTGAGGCCTTCAGGACAGCTGCTAGCTGTCACAGTTCCCCCTTTTTGTTTTTCGACTACAAAGGCAGTTTTTATTATCCTTTGCAGGGCCCTTTGCAGACAGGATAACAAACACAGCACCAATGAGTGAAATATTTATAATAGTACAAAAATTATAAGCCCAGTTTGAATGAGGCTCTTCATCCAGCTTGATGAACCTAACCCTTCCAGCCAGTGATCTATCCCAGAAAATCTTTCATACAACAAATGCCATCAAATTTTTTGCAACCATGTCTATGAGCTAAAAAGAGAAAATCAATAGCAGCACAAGTTTTCAAGGTAGCATGCTGCACACTATCTACATCTATAGCCAAAGCACTCAAAATTAAGGAAGTTTCATATGGATGCTAAATGCAAGCAGCAAGCAGGGAGCCCAGTGTCTGTGGAAAAGCAAGTCGCATAACTTTCTCAGACTAGCCTGAGAAAGCGGCCTGGGAAATCATAAGGAGGAATCAAAACAATCCTTAGAGATAGAAGACAGCCTTGCAGGTGTTGTTTGTCAGTTTCTTCTTTTCTTGCAAGAGAAGGTCAAGGGGTGGTATACCCCACTGACCAATGATGGTGATGTGTTAGTTCACTGACCAATAAGGGTTTTACCTTTCTGGACCTTCGCTTATTGGTCTATAAAAGAAGATCTGAGGTAATAAACCTTGCTCTCCTGTTCAATTCACAAGAGTTGTGCTTCTCGTTGTTCCCAATATAGTGTGACCGTTTAATTTGTCTTTTTTGCTACAAAACAAGTCAATTTATTTAATTCAGAAACTATCAGAGGTAACATTTTGCTTTCCTGTTTCAATTTGCTCTCACATATCATGTCACGGTGTATAATTAAAAAAATATACATCCTTCTGCTGTAATGTCCCTAAAATGTCTAACTCTTGGGGTTTAAGTGAAGCAACAGGTAAATTGTCATCTCAATGATCCATAGTTCCATACAGCAGGTTGTGGTATTACAATTGTTCTGGGAAGACTGTCACATTTTGACAACATTTTGTGTTACTTGTATATTTTGTGTGTCGTTCAAGGTTACTTCCACTAAACAGGTGCAAAAGGGTTGTTGTGGTTGTGCCATAGATGCACAAAATTGCATCTGATTCAATACATGGAGCAGTGATACCCAAACATTGTTACTGTTTCATAGCGTCAGCTGAGGGACTGTCAGGGAGGCGTTGCTGGTTGTGATCCAGAGCAGAGCGTAGAGCAGGGTGCACACACCGGTCAGGTACCCATTGAATTCCAGCATCTGTAGAAATACAAGCATACCCGTGCCTCCAAGTGACAAGGTCCCAAGGACCTTCCCACTTGTTGGTAATGAGGTCCCGTACTAATACCTTAGGCTTAAGCAACTGGATGTCACTAGAGGACTGCAATGACAAAAAATGATTTAAAATATGAGGGTTTTGGGAATTTGGCAATATTGTAAGGTGATTCAGTACATACAGAGCTTTGCCCACCCTACTCTGCGGGATTTCACCACACATTCCCCTTTTTGTCTTTCAAGTATATGCTTCAAAGTGCCATGGGAGTGTTCAACAATGGCTTGGCCTGTAGAGGAATGAGGAATACCAGTGAAGTGCGACACACCCCACAGTTGCAGAAACCGTCAAGTGTTGTGTGAGACATATGCAGGGCCATTATCAGTTTTTACAGTATGAGGAATGCCTAGGACAGCAAGGGCTAGTTACCAATGTGCAATAACATCATGGCTTTTTTCTCCAGCATGAACTGAGGCCCCTACAGTGGATGAAAAGGTGTCTTCTGAAACATGTACATACTTTAAATGACCAAATTCAGAAATGTGTGTAACATCTGTCTGCAAAACTTGTAAGGCTCGCAGACTATAGGGGTTAATACTTATCTGCAGTGGTGCTGTGTGGCCTTGACAATCAGTACAAGTATTAACCATATTGCATGCATCAGTATTTGTTAACAAAACTTGTCATTGTAGGGCTCAAACACCTTGGTGAAAAAAGGCATGTGATACTCTCGCTTGTGCCAGCACGTCTGTCTGGGGGGCTGTCCAGGCAAAGCTGGCTAAACAATCAGCTGGGGCATTACCTTCTGCTATAAAGACAGGCAAATTTGTATGACTCTGAACATGCAACACATAACAGGGACAAGTTCTGGCTTGGATTGTATGACATAAAGTTTTTAACAATTCAAATAATGCAGCATTATAAATTTCTTTTAACAATGCTCAGTCCAATCATTGTGTGATGTCTGCAACACAAGCAAAATCAGTTACAATACGTAAGGGAACATGAGGGAAACATCGTAAAGCCATGGCTACAGCACATAATTCAACTAGCTGAGATGATACGCTGTTGCAACCCTCTAGTGTTTGCCATCCATTATTGAGAAACTGCTCAGACTATTCAGCCGAGTTTTCACAGAAGTATGGCAAATGTCTTTTATTTATATCTTTAGCACACTTTTATAGGGTTTGACATGGTCCACAGGCTTAGCAAGTTAGTACTGGTTAATACATATTGTTTTACATTCTTTTCTCAGTGCACAAGGCTATTGTTTTTCTTTCTTCTCACTGCTCCAGGAGGGTTTCAATCAAACTACCTTTAATATTGTCGCTTGTACTAAAGGCTGTCTTGTGCAGACATGCTTTTACTAAAATATCGTGCCCTCATTTGTTGTCGCTGAAGATGAATAGATCACACAGACACAGGTCGAGGTGTGGTGAAAGGAAGAGGACAGTTTATTTTTCCTCCCAGGACTTATAGGCTTTTGACCATGGCCAGGGATTGGATGGTCAGGATAACACTTTCTCACTGCACTGGCCATGAAAGATGCCCATCACAAGACATGTAACAGAAAGAATGTACACATATCTATGTTTACAGTTACTGTCCTGGGAAAGTCCTTAGAAAACCATGTCAGCAAGCTCAGAAGATGAGTTTTCAGGGTGACATCTCACCCTTTTTGGTTTAACAAAAAGAAAAGAAAAAAGAAAAATGAACAAAGAAGCTAGCAACATTATAAACAATCAAAAGGATAAGTAATAGAAAAATACAATACTCCATACAATCAGAAGGCTGTAATTTCAGGGTGATATCTCATCCTTTCGTTATTACAAAAAAAAACCAAAATCAGAAAAACAACAAAACTCAAAAATAAATGAAACAAATATCCAACATCAAGACCTGCTTGTGGATGGCTCCCAATTTGGTCACGGAGGCAGAATCCATGGCCAAATTGAAAGGTGCCTGGGAAAACCTATGAAATGCTATGACAGCAGCCTGTAATTCCACCAATTGGGCTGATGCAACCTCATGACTCTCCAAAAAAAAAAAACCAAAAAACAAAAGAGCGACATCAATGGAAAGATTATTGTAATAAACTTGAGGAGCAGAAACTGCTCGCAGAACCTCCTCCAGCACCTACTGTGCCTGTGGGGTCAGTGTCAGAGGTGACTTTAAATCAGAGTCCCCCTTTAATAGACCAAACAAGGGAGACAATTGTGTCGTGGTCAGACCCATATAAGGACACAACCATGTAAAAGTCCATTAATATCTGGACATCATTCATGCAGTGTCTGCACTGAATGCAAAAAAAAAATAATTGCACCTCCTGATGTGGGACTGTTCGTCCGTAAAATTATTTTTGACCCTCAAATAATTTCAGGGAGGTTGTAGAGACGAGCATCAGGAAACTGCTTGCAAACTCCAGAGAGGGCTAGAGCCCCATATCATCGGCAAATGCCAGCAAATTTTCACAAGCCTTATGGCAAAACCTCCATTGATACCTCTGTGTGGGCTCAGCATTAATGATAGCTGGCACCAGAAAGGCAAATTTCGGTCTGTCATCGGTATGCAAAGGAATTGTAAAAAACAATCCTTCAGATCCACAATGAGGACTAGCCAATCAGCAGGAAGTATGGCAGGTGAAGGCATGCTAGCCTGCAACATCCCCATGCTTTCCATCATAGCATGAACTGTCTGGAGGTCTTGCAATAACCTCCGTTTCCCAGACTTCTTGATACTGAAAACAGGAATGTCCCAGGGACTGGTAGAAGCTCCAGATCACCGTGATTCAACTGGTCCTACATCAAGTCGCGGATGGTGACTAGTCTATCATGAGAGAGGACAATAGAAAATGATGAACAGAGTCAGTCTCAATTTCTTCTTTGCGTAGAATGTGTCAGCATCGGAGCCAAGGGTCACTCCGTGGGCCTGTCAGCAAACCAGACAATCGTGATGTCCACGCCAGTGTCAAAAACCCGCAGAAGCTAATCTCTGACAGCATCTCACAAAAATGGACAGGGTGCAGACCTATTCAGGATGATCCCTGGCTGTCAGAACAGCAGTCCAATGACCCAGGGAGGTCCAGGGAACCTGAAGCCACCATCTCCCCGCAGCTGGTTCTCAGCTCTGCGAACACAAGACTCAAAAGGCACAAGGTGAGCAAATCTGGGTCCCGCAGGGATAGGAACAGGAGGGGTGAGCCTGGAACCCATGGCAGAAATGCACCCCAGGAAATCTGAATCAATGTCCTCTAGGTGAACAATGATGCCCTGAGCAGTGGTATTCGACCACCTGTCGTGGTTTTAAACTAGTAACAAAAAAATTTACTTATTTCTTGCTATGAGATATGGATTAAAATAAGAGCAAAACAGGCCTAAAACTTAAAAGGAATAAAGACAGTTTATTAACAAACTACAAGAATAAGAATACCAGAATAAACTTTCAGAAAACCCTTTTACTTCTCACTACTTGACCATTTCTTTGTACACATAACAACATAGAGACAAAAAATTTTAGAATCTTGGTGGTCATAAACAGTCCTAATTTCTAGAGTCTTTTCATCAGTCTTTGTAGAGAAACGGAAGTCTCTTTCTGCCAATCTATGGAGTTTTTAGAGTTCACTCCTCCCATCTCACACTACTCCGAGGTGTGCATGGGTCAAATGAGTCCAGGGATGCCATTTTAAGGATAAGTTATTCAAAGGTAGAAGTCTTCTTCATTTGTTTCTGTGAACCTTCCTGGAAAATAGCCATCCCCTTGCCCCCTCAAGGCTTTAAAATCTTCACTTTACTCGTAATTTCCAGCAACTCACAGTATCACAACCACTCTCTCTTTTCTCTAAAGTCCACACTTTGAATACTCTATTCCTCCCATACTCTAGTCATGAATTAAAGGAGTCTTTAAACTACTAGTGTTCATTTCCATAGCTGTAACAAAAAGACATTTCAGCGGCAAGCATCTTCTTTCTCTCTCTTTCTTATTTAAACTTAACTCTTTCCTTCACTGTTTTTGGTGGTTTTATGATGTCTTACATGTTGATTGTCTCTCTTTCTCTGTCTTTTCTAAGAAAAAGGAGTAATCTGTTTGTCTATCCGGGTAGTAAAAGAATTAAAAGCTTTAGAAAAGCTGCAAAAGTTCATGGTGTCAGGTTTCAGTTCAGCAGCAGAAACTAAAAAACCAAGCTCGGCTGACCAGCTCTGCTTCCCCCCCCCCCCCCCCCCTCCCCCCCTTCCCTGCGGCCTCGTTCCGGCCTGGGAGGGGGGGAGGGAAACCAAGACAGAGCTTGTTACCTCGTCAGCAGTCGGAAATCAAAGAGAGCGAGACAGCTCGGAATGTACCTCTTAAGGAGGTGTTTACAAGTTGAATTCACTTTTAATGGTCAGAACGGCTGTCAATTCTTGGAAATGACTGATAATTGGTCTGGAGGAAAAACTCCCATCAGCCACCAGTAGCTTCACTTCCCCTCTCTCCGATCTGTCTTAAAGGTGAAGCTACCTCATGACACCACCCCACCAGAAGAGCACTCATGCCCTCACCCACCGGACCAAAGCATTTGGAAGCACATGGAATGCCTGAGATGCTCAGCTGCACAGTCATCTGACAGGGGGACAAAGTCCACAGGCCAGCCGAAGAGGCTCCAGCAGCCTGGCAGCCTTTGTCCATGGAGGCCACTGGCTTCGCCCCTGCGGCAGCACCACCGGAGCCAATAGTAAACAGTGCAGGACTTTGGTCTGCCGCTGCCGCAGGAGATGACGGGGGAGGGCCACCTCCAGCCACAGGCTCGGGCAATGCCCAGGAACCTGAGGCGGGGTGGGTCGGAGCCAGTTCGGCACGGCCCGCCTTCAGCACCGGTAGAGGCACAGCCCGCGAAGCCGTGGCACCATCCTGCTCTGCTGCCAGGGGACTACCCGGGCTCGCAGGAGGGGAAACCCACAGCATGGGGCTGGCAGAACCCGGCCCGGCGTCCGCACCACCCATCCCCACCCCCCACGAATCTGGCACGGGGGGGGGCAGTGCTCGGAATCGCCCCTAACAGCGTTTCTTCAGGGGCAAAAGGTCCAAGAAGCGGCGCCGGCCACTCCTTCATTGGCACAGCGCGTGCGGCCGCTGGCGCGGGGCCCGGTCCCGTCCCATCCTCCACCGCGGGGCAGGGCACAGCCCAGCCACAGCAGGGACATAGGACCTACCCTGAGGCATCCCCCAGAGGTGGCACCGCCCCCCGTTTAAACACCCCCCCCCATCAGTCTGCGCCGGGAGGGCACACGAAGGAGGCAACCCTGCCCTGGGCTTCCACTGCCAGGGCGCTGGCCGAGGCGGGGTTACCCCCCCCTTGTTCCGCAGCGCCCCCTACAGCCCCTTGGCAAGGATCCAACCCCGCCTCAGGCTTACACCTCTGGGGCGCTGGCCGAGGCGGGGTTACACCCCCTGGTCCCGCGGCGCCCCCGTTCAACCTGCTGGGGGCCCCAGCGATCCCGGGGGAGCCGACCTCGGGACCCAACCTCAGAACGCCGCTGCACCTTCGCCAGATCCCCAGCAGCCGGACCACCCGGGTCCTATAATTGATCAGCAGAGCCTCGAGCAGGGAATCACCTAAAGCGTCCCAAGCCGACTTCGAAAAAGTCTCTTCAACCACAGGGAAAAACCCCTCAGTTCTCCCATACTCACACAATTGCTGAAAGTCAACATACGAAACATCAATCCCCCTCTGATCAAACACCGCACGCTACATTTCCATAACCAGGCCCTCCGTAACAGAGAGCCTAAAACCATCCATAGCCACAGGTTAGACAGTACCCTGTAACCGTCACGTGCAAGACACGTCAGAGGTCACCAGATGTTGCTGCTGAAGATGAATAGATCACACAGACACAGGTCGAGGTGTGGTGAAAGGAAGAGGACAGTTTATTTTTCCTCCCAGGATTTATAGGCTTCTGACCACGGCCAGGGATTGGATGGTCAGGATAACACTTTCTCACTGCACTGGCCATGAGACATGCCCATCACAAGACGTGTAACAGAAAGAATGTACACATATTATGTTTACAGTTACTGTCCTGGGAAAGTGTTGCTATACTTTATATATTAGTAAAGGCCTGTCTGCACAAACCAGCCTCTGGGTTAAGCCGCAATATTAAAGGCTAAAATCCTTGAAACTTGCCTGTAGAAAGTAAAACAATGTTCCTGTGTACCAAGACAAGAATGTAAACCTGTGTGTACTAACCAATAGTAACTCGCTCTGCCCGCAGACCCTGTAGAACCCTATAAAAGTGTGCTAAAGATAGAAATAAATTGGCATTCACAATTACTTCTGTGAAGACTGGTGAACAGCTCGGGGGTCTTTCAATATTTGGCGCTCTGACCAGGGACACCCCTGCGGGCAGAGGGGCTTTGGAGTCAGTGGAGTGGATCTGGGCATTAATCGTCGCGGGCTCGGATCGGCACCAGATAGGCAGCCTGAGCGCGGTGAGACGCGGAGCGGTTAGACGTGGAAGTAGGGCTGCTGGGGGGGGCCCAGGCAGGCAAGGGCGCTGTAGAAGGGTCGCAACCTTCCCTGTTGCGGGTTGCCGTCAGCATGGATGTGGAATTTGCGGCGGCAGATAAACTGCTTCTCTGCATCCTCGTTAAACGAGGCGAAGCAGCCCAGGAAAGGGACCTGGATATGCTCATTATATGGGCTAATTGTCTTGAGCATTTGCAGTGCTCACACTGCTTTTTGCGGTACAAGAACGGACTGATATATCGGCTCTGATATATGGGAAACGGCAATTACGGAAAAGAGCAAGGACACTGTGTTTCTTGGTCGAACTTGGCAGATTGTAATTAATACCTTAAAAAACAGAAAAGTGAAATATGCTGAAGCTGTGAGCCCCGTAATTCTACCTGCATCACAGCGGCAGATGCCTTTACCTCCCACTGCTGGGCAAGCACTCCTATCTATGCTGCCCATGGAGAGAGGGAGGGAGAGTTAGGGAGAAGAAAATAATGAGAAAAAAAGTTCCACAGCGAACGCTGAAACAACGAACAGAATCTGTTCAGTTATGGCAGGATGTGATACATCCAGAACTATTTGCTTCATTTTTGGAGTCACTTTTAGCACTACAACCTTATTTAAGTTCCATCTTTACCACCCTGAAAGAAAAGAAGCCAAATTTAAATTGGTTTCCACCCGAACCAGAGGGATATGAGGGAGCGAAATGGGCGCAGAGAACAAAGGCACCCTGGGGGTAGAAGCAGCGCAAGAAAAGTTCCAAGGCCACTCTGAACAATTACAGAAACAACTGAGCAGAAACAGGTGGCTCAGACAGCTTCAAAGAGAGACAAACTAGTCAAAAAATCTCAAACTATATGGTATCTAGTTCAAAATTCATCCTTGTAATTAGAAGCTGATAAACTGCAATGATCGCCGTTGTTAGCACCTGGCCGTGAGAGACTTTTCGTGTAAAATCGCCTGCTTTTGCAAAATCATGCCCTTTTTCCTCTATCAGCGAACAACAAGAGAGATTGAGAGAAAAAACTGCATTTGTTAAAGTTAACTTTGTGAGGCTTTTTTTTTTCTTTCTCTTCATTTTTCCTCGCTGCGAGAGTATGTAGAGAATGTGAAGAAAGATAAGAGCAGAGCTGCAGCAGCAGCAGAGTGGGCAGTCCACCCCCCCGCTCCCTCTCCCGGGGGGGGGCACTGGGATGGTGCCTGGTTTGTTGCAGGGTCGTGATTTATTGGGTTTTTGGAGTGTTTTTGTATACCCTTTTGGAGTTAATTTTGTGTTTTAAGTAATTATGAGTTTATGCAATTGCAGTTTTTAGGATTTTACTACAGAAATTATTGTGGTTTTTTAAAAGTTAAGGAAAAAAAAAAAGTGTTTAAGGTGAATATTAACAGAAGTTGCCTTGCAATAATTGGTTTTAGAACCCAAGGTTAAAATATGGTGTGATTTACAACTTCTAGGAAAACCTTCTTCCAATTAATGTTATCTACAGAAGAGATTTGTGGTTTAAAAAATAATTAGTCAAGAGAATTTTACTGTATAAGACAAAGCTAAGTTAAAGTATATATTATCTATTTGCTTGTTTTTTCCACAATTTTAATAAAGTAATTTTAATGTGAGTCCTTTTGTTATATAAAACACATATAACTGCATATATACCAATTTGGATTTTGGGTTTTAGTTTAAAAATTGGACTTAATGTTTTTGAAAAGTGCTACAAAAGCTGGATGGCAACTTGCCAAATCCCATGTTGTTGTGGTGGTTTTTCTCTAGAAAAACTGCACTTTTACATCCTAACCAATTTAAGCATATACTAGGCAAATTTCTATTATGAATAAGTATTTTTAGTAACATTTGCAGTTATTGTGGGTTATTTTCAAAGCTAGATGACATAGAATTGTGATGTATTTGTTACGTTTTTATAATTTCTATAGTGAATCCATGTTATTGTTATGTTGTGTTTAAAAGGTATATACCAAACTTTTAGTTGCTTTTTTGTGGTAATAGAATAAGATTAAGTTATGTTTTCATTTAATATAGATTAAGTATTAATAGAATTAAGGATAGTCAAGTTTTATAATGTTTAGGCTTGAATGTTTTTAAGTTTTAAATTTTAAGCTTTAAGTTTTCTAACTTAGATATTCTTTTAAGGTTAATTTTATTATTTCCTTTTGTCATATGTAATTATTGTTGAGTTTAGATATTGTTTTATTGAAATTGTTTTATGTTTTCTTGGAGACACTTGTTTAAACTGCCAAATATAGTTGTTTTCCTAGAGAGAGGAGGACGGCCACAGCTGAGACAGCTGTGATGGAACACTGGTGAACACCTGCTTGTGGATAGAAGTGAATGCAGTCTGTAACACCCTTGACTCCATTAGGAGTTCTATTGGTTGTTGCAAATCTCTGCAGTTTTGTTTGTTATAGCTTTCTTATTTTTCAGTGTTTCCAGAATTTTAAGAAGATGTACCATTGCTGAGGATCAGCTGCCATGGGAGAGGCTTCAGATTAAACCAACTGCTGCATGGTTTAATTGGTCTGGTACCTAAGGCTCCTGATCATTTGCTTTGTACAAATGCATTTTAACAGTTTGCTATGCTGTAAGCATCTCATAGCTGCTACTATTGAGAACCTTGTTTTAGAAATGAGTTAAGAGGCATCTTTCCAGTTTAAAGCCTAAGGCCCTGGCCAAGCCTTGACTTTACCTGGACAGAATGTTTGCCAACAGATCCAGATATTTTCTGTCCCAAATCAGTATTTGAGTCACTTTTTGACTCAACAATTTGACCCTATTAATATGACAGCTGGATCAATTTTGAAGTGGGCTTGGAGAATCATTTCTGGAGGTGATGATCCAATCCTTCACTGATTTTTGTTTCTGTTTGTCTGCTAACTATGGGATGCTAGTGCAGTGTTTTAGTAATTAATAGCCGTTTTATATTATATACCCTATTTATAATGTTTAAGATTTAATTGATTTTTAACTGGTATAGGTTCTTATTAATTGTGTATATGGTTTTGTGTTGATGTTGTTGTTTATAACAGAAGTACATCTCATTTTTATTTTTTTTTAAGAAAAACGGGGGAAATGGATGCCCCACAAGCATTTAATTAGTGTAATTCATTAACTTCAAGGAGAGAAGTGTCTGTGTTTTGTTGGCAGGTTCAGAAAGGTCACCTGTTCATCTGACCAGACTGTGTGCCTCTGAACACACGAGATCCAGTGAACAGAGAAGTCATCACACAGCCGTGGTACTTCAGACATGGATCAGAAGTGGACCTGTCAGGACACAGTTGTGTCTGAACACTATACAGACAGTTGCAGAGATTCTATGTTGTTATTATGATGTTGTGTCTCTACCAATTTTTCAGGTATCCTTTGTTTTAAGATTTAGAAGGATCTGAAGAACAACTTGAACATCAAAGCCCTCAGTCACCAATCAGCTGCCAGCTGACATCACAGGAGCAGTGAACATTCCAGGACTGAATCGTGCTGGAGAAATTCTGTAGAAGACCTAAGAAAAGTGTAGAGACTCTATCTAATTGTATATAAAGCAAAGTGTAGTTGTGTGTTTACCCTTTCAGCAAATTGCTTTCACGCCTAGACTACATATATACCAGAGCACGTGTGTTAAAAGTAGTTAGATAACAGTTTAAGATAAAGTGTTTAGCCTGTGTAGTAATTGCTATGTTAGTATAGACTTTTTGCTCTTAGCACAAGGACACGGTTGTGGGGAGTTTGAAGGCATGTGCTGCTTGGATCTTACTGATCATTCAGCTTCCATCCATGAGCAGCTACAACAGCTACAGGATGGGTTACATGCCCTGAAGGAAGATAGTGATCCCATGGGAAGTTGGTTCGCCAGCTGGGGCATCACTAGATGGTTGAGGTCTCTTGTGCTAGAAGGGGGACGGACTTTACTTATAGTGTTAATTGAGATGACAGTCTAAGTTGTATGTTATCTTATCCAAAGCCTGGTTTGTGCAAAAAGAGAAAGGGGGAATTGTTGCTATATTTTATATATTAGTAAAGGCCTGTCTGCACAAACCAGCCTCTGGGTTAAGCCACAATATTAAAGGCTAAAATCCTTGAAACTTGCCTGTAGAAAGTAAAACAATGTTCCTGTGTACCAAGACAAGAATGTAAACCTGTGTGTACTAACCAATAGTAACTCGCTCTGCCCGCAGACCCTGTAGAACCCTATAAAAGTGTGCTAAAGATAGAAATAAATTGGCATTCACAATTACTTCTGTGAAGACTGGTGAACAGCTTGGGGGTCTTTCAATAGGAAAGTCCTTAGAAAACCATGTCAGCAAGCTCAGAAGCTGAGTTTTCAGGGTGACAATTGGGGAAAAAGTTGGTTTAGAGAACAGGAGACAAGATGGAGGATTTAGGGTGTTGTCTCTTGTCCCTTCTTCTATCTTCTTCATGTTCTTCTTCTAGAGGTTTTTAGGTAGTAGTAAGTGACTGGACAGAGAACGCTGCAGTGCATCACAGAGGTGATGGGTCATTGGGTCATTAAGAAAAATAATATACGTGTCTATTGTTAATTGGGTAAAAATAGGTATAAAGATAAAAGAACTGCATATTTCAGAGCCATTTTGTGCATCAGACACGAAGTGTGCCACAAGGCCCTGTTTGTATCATCAGAAGAAAGAAATGTACCAGATTGCAAAGATTAACCATGTGTAGCCAGCCTGGAGAGACCTGTTAAGTTTTGTGATGACCTTTTAATAAACACGAAAAACAAGATTCTAACGAGCTCGGGAGTTTTCTTCGAATCATAAGAAGTGAGATAAGCAGGGCTCCCCACGAGGGAGGATCCCAAAGAATTCAGTCCAAAGGAGGCTGAGAAATCCACAAATAAAAAGAAAAACACAGAAGAGATGCAACAGAGACACAGAAAAAGGATTTTTTAGAGAAAAGTTACAAACAGGGATGAGCTGAGATCTTGGGCTGGTGGCTGAGGTGTATCCGCAGCTCCGCGGCAGTGGCTGGCACTGCCACACGTCCTGGCAGGACAGGGGGTGCAAGGCCAGCAACGAAGAGGGAAGAAGAAAAAGCAGCAGCTCCATTTGGGTGATGGCGAAATTCCCTTCTCCCCACCGCAACAGCTCCGCACCTTAAGTGTCTTTCTCCGAAGCTGAAGAAAGCCTGCCAAACTGTCCCCACCCTCCCCTTTTTCTGCCCCCTTCCTCCCCTGGGCCTCATCCGAACTCTTTGTCTTTTCTCAAGCACTTACCAAGTACCTGCAGTTAGGTTTTTCCTGCAACTAATGGGAAAAATTCCACGGGCAAGCCAGAACTAAAAAAAAAAGACACTTAACTCCCAACACAAGTTTATCACATTAATCTTTCCATTGATGTCACTGTTTTTTCACTACCACTCCAGATTTGCATTCCACAGGTATCATTGGCCAATGAAATGATGAGTGGTCCAATCCCTTGCATGTTTTGGAAGGGGTTTTTCCTGCCCCGTCAGCCACAGCAAGTGGCAAACTTTACTGAACTTTCTTTACGGCCCAAACATAGTCAGGGGCCTGTGCAAGGACCCACTGTCTTTACTGAAGGTTCGGGGAAGACTGGGAAGGCCATTGCTACCTGGAAGGATTGATCTGAGTGGCTGGTTTTGGAGGGTCATGAGGTTGGATCAGCCCAATTGGTGGAATTACAGGCTGCTGTCATAGCATTTCAGATGTTTTCCCAGGCACCTTTCAATGTGGCCATGGATTCTGCCTCCATGAACAAATTGAGAGCTATCCATGAGCAGGTGTTGATGTGTTCACTTTTATTTTTTTGGTTTTTTTGTAATAACGAAAGGGTGAGATATCACCCTGAAATTACAGCCTTCTGATTGTATGGTGTATTGTATTTTCCTATTATTTATCATTTTGATCATTTAGGATGTTGCTAGCTTCTTTGTTCATTTTTCTTTTCCTTTTCTTTTTGTTAAAACCAAAAAGGGTGAGATGTCGCCCTGAAAATTCAGCTTCTGATCTGGCTGACATAATTTTCTAAAGACTTTCCCAGGACAGTAACTATAAACATAGAGATAGGTGTGCATTCCTTCTGTCAGGAAAATTAATCCACAAACACCAGAGGTTTATGTTCAAAAAGGAGACAGAGGAGTCCTTTTACTTTATTCGAATAAAGGGAGAGGCCATGGGGCATTCCCCTGGGGTCTCTCAAATTTTTGGAGGGCGCAGCCTCCTTTTTATCCTAATTCCCGGCCGCTTGTCCCTTCTCTCTTTCCCCATAGGCTGAGGTACTTGAGACGTACAGGCTTCCCGGAAGGCCTGATACCAGCGGTGATACCTTCCCCCCCCATCCCCAATGCATAATCCCTTCTTAACTTTTATGGAATTCATAGTGTTCTTTCAGTGCCTCTTTGATCCTTTACTGGAATCCATCCCATTGTTTCTGTCGTCTCTCACTGATAGCTACATCTTATCAACTGACCCACAGCTTGTTTGTAAAGACAAGCTCATCATTCCTCTCAATCCCTCCTCTTTTAATTTTTGTTAGTAATTGTCTTTACAAACTTTAGTTATCATTGACTTAATTTCTTGTTCTTGGGTCCTTTTTGGCTTTGCAACTATTTGCGGTGGCATTACTTTCTGTCCTTTTGTAGCTATCTCTGGATCAGTAGGCATGGCTACTACCCACATTCCTTTGATCACATGTTGAATGAGTTGTATTAAGCAAGGGATCATGCATGATAAAAAGATTAGAGTTGCTACAACACATAAGAGGAAAAAAAGCATTTGTTTGACCCATAGGCCACCAGGTAACCATGAAAACATGTCCCATTCCCATCCTTTCCATGTTTGGACCGGTACATGGGCTAACTTTCTTATTCCTTTTGTTATTTGTTTTACCACTTTTTCATTGTCATCTATTTGCAAACAGCAGTTTGAGTCATTAAATTTTCCACACACCCCCCCCTTCTTCTGCTAATAAGTAGTCTAATACCATCCGATGTTGAAATATTGCATTTCTCATCTGAGTAGACTGGTCAGCAAGAAGGTCAAGAGCTGTAGCTGTCTGGTTGATTATTATTTCAAAGACAGCTCGCAACCTAATTATCCAATTTAGATTATAAATGGGTTCTCTGGCACCTGATATTAATTCATTTGGGTTCCAGGTAGCTGGTCCATAGTGTTGTATGATTCGTTCAGGTGGCCATTCATCTTTTCTCCACTTTTGGGTGCTCTTTCCAACCAGGGATGTATCAATGGACCACTTTTCTCTAATTAGATCATCATATACTTTGATTCCTAACTGATTTCCTTGAACTTGTGGTAGCAGAAAGAACAATGGTCTAATATACCCCACATAACATATCCCTGACCAGTTTGGGGGTAGCCGGCGGTAAGCATTTTGGCCACAAATCCAGTAATGCCCCTTTAGAGCCCAGGTCCCATTAGCGAAGGGACCTTTCCAATTTTCATCATCAACTGGTGGGTCAAAATACAGCTTGCTTCCAGGGCCTAGTGGTCCACCAACAATAGTTGCTTCGCCATAAGAATCACAATATTGACATTTCCAAGCTCCTACATGAGGTTTCCACTTGCAATCACATCCCAGATCTGTTTTATTAGATCTGGACCAGAACTTACTGAAAAGGTTTCGAGTTCCATTCCGGTGTTGCCATTTCCACTGATAGTCTCGGACATGTGTCCTACTTGTGGAATTATCCCGGGGGCAGCTTAAAAATAAAGGGTCAAAAAATTTATCCTTCCCCACTGCTTTACAGCCTTCAAAATCTTTTTGGTAATTATGAAAGGAACACCTTACCCAGCTACCATTAGTGAGCTTAACATGTGTTTGATTCCATCTGCCTTGATATCTGGAACAGTCATAAGGAGGGCATTTGGGGGTCCAACAATCTAAACCCAAAGATAAAGTCCAGTCACAAACGCTCTTTCCCACATATGTGCTTCCTGTTCTGTTTAGGCAATAAATGCCTCTTTCAGAAGAATGAAGCTGCCATGGACTTCCTTCTTTGTCCCAAAATCCTGTTCCATTATGGACTTCACTCAGGGTGCTAACCCACCATTTAGGCTCGACCGGGCTGGCCACCCATGGCCAGCTTTCAGATCCCCCTGGCCCTCTGCAGACCCAACAGTTCCTAAGGTTAAAGGTCTTTGCTACTTGTTCTCTTAAAGTAAAAAAATTATTTTCCCACTTTAGACCCCAACTTAACTGAAAATATAAAGGTAAAATTATTAAGAGAAACATTCTAATAGTGTTATAATCTAATTTCTAATTTTCAATTTCACATTGTGTTTTACGCCACCTGTGGCAAGTGAAAGCATAGAAACAGCTTAGCATAAAGAAAGCAATGACAGCATGGATTGTCTCCCAGTGTCTGGAGATTTGAGAGTAGGGATGCCCATGCAATTTCAGCAGTCAGTCTGTGGGTAGGCACTCAGGGCTTCCCCCGATGTCGACGCACCGGCTACTGCTCCAGTCCACTCTTGCGGAGTGTCAGTCGCGGCTTCCTATCCTTCTCCTCCAGCTGAGATGTCCAAATCTCTGGAGCTTTAGAGACTTTGACTCGAGTGTGATGTGTCCACCCGTGTTCAGCTGTCTTGACGGATGTTTCTGTGGTCAGCAACACCTGGGAAGGTCCACGCCACTTAGCCACTAGGGGTGCTTCTTTCCACTCCTTAACTGGGACCCAGTCTCCTGGTTGGATATTATGCACAGCAAAGTCCAAAGGCAGGGTCTGTGTCAGCTGAGCTTCCTGTTGAAGAGATTTCACAAGAGACAGTATCCGAGCCACATACTGTTTTAGATATACATCACTTATCTCTACCCCCGCCCCAGGCTGAGAATTACAAGGATAAGGAATTCCAAACATCAATTCAAAAGGAGATAGTTGAATATCTTCCCTGGGTCTGGCTCTTATTCTTGCTAAAGCCAGTGGTAAGAGCTGCAGCCATGGCATTTTGGTTTCTATCACTAGCTTCAGAAGATGTTTTTTTATCTCTCCATTCATCCTTTCAACCTGGCCTGAGCTTTGGGGATGTTAGGGAGTGTGGAGGTTCCATTGTACCCCTAAAGCAGTCATTACTCCTTTAAGAATTTTTCCAGTAAAATGAGTTCCTCTATCTGAGTCTATTGCTTCCACCATCCCATATCTTGGAATTATTTGTTCCAAAAATACTTTAATAACTGACCCTGTGGTTGCTGAAACAGCTGGGAAGGCTTCTGGCCATCCTGTTAACTGACATACTATCACCAAAAGATATTTAAATTTCCCTACCTGGGGCATCTCAGTAAAATCCACTTGGCATCTTTGGAAGGGACGTACAGCCCAAGGTCTCCCCACCCTGGCCAGTTTCTTTGTAACTTTGTTATTTGTCTTAGCACAAATCAAACAACCATCAACAGCTCGTTTTGCCAGAACAAAAAGACCCACAGCAGTATACATTTTGAGGAAGGTCTCTGCCATCCCTCGGCAGCCTCGGCACCTCCCCCATGAAGTTGCTTTAACAACTGTGATGTCGGAACTCTCGGCATCTGCTCACCATCCCTTGCAAACTAACCAACTCCCTTTCCTTCTGCCCCACTCTCTACAACTATCTCAAGATCCTTCAGTGAAAAAGACAACCTTTCTGGCAAGGGGGCAGCCACTGGGAGCAAGGGAAATATCTTAGAAACTTCCGGCAACAATGCAGCTTTTTGCTTCTTTATTAACTAGTCTGCTTCTCCTTGCCTCTTTTGAGCACCCTGCCTGGTGCCTTCTAATGTGCATCAATCTTTTGGCAAATTCACCACTTCTAACAGGCAGGAGATTAAATTCTCATGAACTAACGTTTTTTGTTTGCAGGTTAATAAACTTCTTTCTTCTTACAGTTTCTCAAATGCATGTATCACTTCATATACATATTTAGAATCAGTAAAAACATTTACTGTCTTGTCTCGGTATAATTCACAGGCACTCACAAGAGAATACAGCTCTGCGTCTTCCTTCTACCACTTTTGAAGACCCATCAATAAACACGTTTTCTCCTTCAGGCCATGGAATGTCTCTCAAATCATTCCTTGCTCTAGATTGCAGATCTATTACTTGAATACAATCATGGAATTTGCCTTGGGTCCCCTCCTCAGGGCCATTCAAACAGGAGGCTGGGTTAAAATTTTCCCTCCTTTAAATTCTAAATCTTCCTGTTCTATTAAACAAGACTCATTGCAACAACTGAGAGCTGGTCATCTACTTAGAGGCTCTCTCAGTTAACAAAGCTTTAATCTGGTGTGAAACTTTAATAATCAGATAACCCCCCCTTGTTAGCTTTCGAGCCTCAGTCACCATCAGAGCTGTGGCTGCACAGTTCTGCAAACAATGGGGCCAGCCTCTGGCCACCAGGTCTAACATTTTAGAAAAATAGGCAACAGGTCTCTGTGTTCCTCCATGCTCCTGAACTAAATTTTTTTTTGCATGACTTCTCCTCCTGTTCTCTTGATAACAGCAAATCATGCACATACTGCAACAACTTAACTTCTGAGGGTGGAGCAAACTCTCTTAACATTTTTCTTTTGCGAAGTTTGCCCAAACAAAACAGGTGACTTTGTATAAACATGATTTAGTTCAGCAGCAAGTAATGCCACTGCTTCAGGCTAATTACATTACATTTCCTTATTTTTTTTTTTTTTTTTTTAGTAACTAACCACTCTCCATCTCAATTTTTGCATTAAGTCCATCTTAGGCATAGGGAGGTGACTAACAAATTAACTTCTATTAAGGAAACTCTAATATTTATAACATTTTATAACTTTTAGCATTTAAAACTTTTATTAAGGAAAGAAAACAAAATACTTTCCTTTAAAGTTTTCCCATAACTTGCACAGAGGAAGTGCAAGACAAATACCCAGGCCTTCCACAGGACACTATTTTTACAAGGTTACAGCTACAGAATTTGCTTTAAGGCTACAACAAACTACAGACTGGTGGGGATGTTCCCCACAAGGTATGAGTTGCAGCATTGGCTTAATAACTGAAATTTGCCAATTCTGGCTTTTTACAACAAAACATACAAAAAGCAGAGGGATGTGGTCCCCTCCAAACCGGAGTCATTCTGCACAAAACTTCATGTAGACAAATTAATTAAATCTTCAAGTTAATTTACTACAAGTTTTACAATTCTTTCAGAGAAAGATGTGTTCAAAATTCTGAGCACACAGAAAAAACCACAATTCTCACAACTCTTTTGAACGATCAAAAAAATTCTTTAGACAATTTTCCCCCTCGGGGATAAAAATTAAGCTGAATCAAGAGGTCTTTGTTTTTACTAAGACACACACTTCTCCTCGATCCAGACCCACTTTAAAAGTTGACAATGGCTCTAGGTTGGTGGATATAATGAGAGCTTTTGACACTCTTAACAATCTATTTCTCTTATCTTCTGGACTTTCTTGACAGTCCAGCTGTTTTTGGTTTTTTTTGCAGACATTGCCGTTTTCAGTGTCCTATGCCCTGAAGACAGCACACTGATCTTTTCCCAGTTGCTGTTTGGCTTGCGTCTCCCCTGCTGGGGAGAGAAAGCCTCTGCCACTTCCTTGTGGCTGATCTCGTCCTCTCTGTCCCGGGGGACCCCTTGGACCTTGCGGTTTTTCCCTCTTTGGCCTGAAAAAGGGCATCACCTTCGCCTTTCCTCCTTGTGCTCACTCTATTTACCACACACCGAATACCAGAGCCAGTCCCTGTCCTGCCACATTGTCCAAACAGCTCCTCCCCGCTCCAGTGCTCCCGGCGGGCACGGCCGGCAGCACCACAGGCAGCCAGGGCGTCCTGCAGCCTCAAAGGGCCGGAAGCTCCTGCTGCCCCTGCCCGGGGCCGGTGGGGTCAGGCACTGCCCAGTGCTGAGTCCCAGCAGCCTCACAGGCCCCCAGCCTGTTCTCCTGGTCCTGCACCTCTACTCCTGATCCCTGCTTCAACCATATCTCTCTACACTCTCCATTAACCAATTCCGTTCCAGCACACCAACACAATCCATCTATCTCCTGCTGCCAAAGACTCTTTCTTGACTCTCCTTATTGCCCCCCCACCCCGGGCGTGGATTCTCGAGATCCCTTCTAGTTCTAGGGGGTGATATGATACGCTGCTCCCTTCCCCCTACACCACTGTTATTCTCAGGTGGAGCTGTAGGAACAGCATTTCCCTGATCCCTTTGCTCTGGAAGGTGAGGATACAGGGACCTGCAGCTGCCCCTGGGTCAGCTGGTAACACCCAAGGACAAAACGGGGGAAGGTGCTGAAAAACATTTTAATCTTCACTGTTTTCTTCTTCCCCCGATTTTTCCTCTTCTCCTTTTTTTTTTTCTCTTAACACATAGATTTCTCTTGTTGTTTGTTTAAACCATATCAATCCACATTTCCTTTCAATCCATCTTTTCCAATTCTCCTCTAGATACCTCCACAGAACTCAACACAAATGAATTCTGTTTTCTAAGGTGGCCATATAAGTCTATTTGGCAACTTATACTCTGGCCATACATAATAACAATATTTTACCATCATCTCTATAGTTACCTCTGTGTGAATGCATAATCTGTCCTAAGATCTCAGCATTCTCCTCAAGGGACTCTCCGGGGCTATTATGGGATTGTCATCCCTTTTGCCGAGACCCCTTCCCGGCTGTACCCTTGCAACCCTCCATGGGTGCTCTGTTTAGCCTGTGCTACCCTCCCTGGGTGCCCTCCCAGGCTTCCTCCCCGAAGATCCCATTTTACTCACCGGTGAGATTTTCAGTTGTCCTTCCCTGTGGATTCTTCACGGACCCCCCTGGTCCGCCACTCGTCTGTCTCCTGGACAGTCTCGGGAACCCAATCGATCGCCCGGTGCCGGCCACCACCAAGGGGAGCTGATCACCGAAACTTGGTGAGGCGCGCCTTCAGCTCCACTCGCTGCCTGCCACCCCGGACGATGGAAATATCCCGGACCGAGCCCCCAAAAATTGTCAGGAAAATTAATCCACAAACACCAGAGGTTTATGTTCAAAAAGGAGACAGAGGAGTCCTTTTACTTTATTCGAAGAAAGGGAGAGGCCATGGGGCATTCCCCTGGGGTCTCTCAAATTTTTGGAGGGCGCAGCCTCCTTTTTATCCTAATTCCCGGCCGCTTGTCCCTTCTCTCTTTCCCCATAGGCTGAGGTACTTGAGAGGTACAGGCTTCCCGGAAGGCCTGATACCAGCGGTGATACCTTCCCCCCCCACCCCCAATGCATAATCCCTTCTTAACTTTTATGGAATTCATAGTGTTCTTTCAGTGCCTCTTTGATCTTCTACTGGAATCCATCCCATTGTTTCCGTCGTCTCTCACTGATAGCTACATCTTATCAACTGACCCACAGCTTGTTTGTAAAGACAAGCTCATCATTCCTCTCACTTCTGTTACACGTCTTGTGATGGACATCTCTCATGGCCAGTGTGGTTGGGAAAGTGTTATCCTGACCATCCAATCCCTGGCCGTGGACAGAAACCTATAATTCCTGGGAGAAGAAATAAACTCTCTCTTCCTTTCACCACACTCCGAGCTGTGTTTGTGTGATCTATTAGTCTCCAGCAGCAACATCCATGGTCATCTTTCTATGTCACAATGGCTTTTCCTGTTTTCCCAGACCCATCAGTAAAAACAGTGAGACCTTTCAAAGGTTTGTGCTTACTTAGTGATTTCAAAGACAATGCAGTCGTCTGGCTCAGTTGCAACAGTTTGTGACTGGGTAGGTGATAGGTAATTTGCCCCATAAATTTTGTAAGACACTTTGTAGAGCTGTGCTATTTGTAAAGCACCATCCAAAATATTCTTGTTGTTCTGGAATGATAATTTTAAAAATTAAGGCATTATCTGCACCCCCCCTTTTTTTGTTTTAACAACTGCAATATGAACATATTTCAACCTAATTAATTCAGGAAAATGTGCAACATAACATACACTTCTCTTATTACGAACAGTAAAACAATACATGTAATCAAACAAGCACACACTGAGCAAAAATAAACAAGTGTCTCGGTTCTTGAAGACAGGTGTCTGCTAGGGAGAGCAGGAGCCTCCCTTGGGATGAAAGAATGTAGACCCCCTCCCTCCGAATTATTATAATTTTGAAATCAAGGGGCCTTTAGGCAGAGATCTGGGGATAGGAATAACAGTTCCTTACTAGTATAACCAGGCAAACAAACAACAATAACTACAGCATTAACAAGAAAACAGAAACAGGGACCCCGTGACAGCCTTCTTGGCTGAGACGGGATGAAGGAGAGGCTTGTTTCACAAACCCCCTTGGGCAGTCAGTCCCAGTGCTCCTGTGGGGCTCTGAGGAACAGTTGGCTGGAACAGCAGGGATGAGCAGAGATCCTGGGCCAGTGGATGAGGTGTATCAGCAGCTCCGCAGTGGTGGCTGGCACTGCCACACGTCCCGGCAGGACAGGGGGTGTGATGCCACCAACAAAGAGGGAAGAAGGAGAAGAAGCAGCAGCTCCATCTGGGTGATGGCGAAATTCCCTTCTCTCTACCGCAGCAGCTCCGCAACCCAAAAAAAGAATGTCTTTCCCTGAAGCCGAAGAAAGCCCACCAAGACTGGCCCCACCCTCCTTTCCTGCCCCCTTCCCCCCCTGGGCCCGGCCACTCTTTGTCCTTTGTCGAGCACCCACTAAGTACCCACAGTTAGGTTGTCCCCACAACTAATGGGTAAAAATTCCATGGGCAAGCCAGAACAAAAAAAAAAAAAGGACACCTAACCCCCAACAAAAAGGCAATACCTTCAACTACCTAAATACTTTACCATCACCCAGTCACTGGGAAGTCGAATTTTACAGTGAGGACTTGGAGAACCGTTTCTGGACATGGTTTCCAAGTTTACTTTAAAAATGGGTCCAGTTTTTGTATGACCAAATCAGCAAGTCAAAATGACTTGATTACACTTGTAATGCAGAAACACCTGGGTCTGATGGTATACTTCCCTAACCAGCTGTGGGAAACAGAAAAATGGAAAATTCCACAGATGCTGAAGGGTTCAATCTCCAGCCTTGGAAAGAGCTTGGGTTAATGTAATGATAAAGGTACACAAACATTAAGTAGAAAAATTATAAACTTATATTCCTATAGTTATAAGAATATGTCTTGAGTAAGTAAGAAATTATATTAGGTAAAATAGTGTGAGGTTTGAGCTGTAATAATGTGACTTGTAGAGTAGGCTATGGATCTAGAATCTATAATAGAGGTGTATGTATGAGTACATGACCTGTCAGCTTATTGGCTCAGGGACAGAGGCAGTGTGGCAAAATTAAGCAAAGGTGATAGGTTAAGTAGAAACAAGTTTCATGTTAACTGTCTATTGGACCAAAATGTTATATATTGCGGTGTGAAGAAGAAACCCGTGACTACCTTGAGCAATGGCTGACTTGTTGCTCCTCTCTAAATCTCACGCCTTTGAGACTGATATCTTATCTGGCTTACTTGAGCAATAAAGCATCTCAAATAACATGGTGGTCCCACCCCTCATTTTTCATCTCGACAACCAGCCAGGAACAGGGTCCAAACCTTGACTGGAAGGGTTTCCCTAAAATACCTACAAGCAAACTTTTATTAATGTAACATGAAATAATTACGTTACAGTCAAATCCCTTTATAAAAACTATGTATTAATGTTATCTGGATCTAGAAATATACTACATTTACACAGCTAACCTTAAGTTTCTCTAATAAATAGTCATGTCAAAATCTACAGCTTAGTTAAAATATAAAGTTAGTTGTAACAAGAGCAAAAAATTACTTAACAATACCTAAATTTTCCAATTTTCCTTCTCAGAAGGTATATAAATCCAAGTGTGGAACATTACAATTATATTACCATTAACTCCTTAACTGGTTTCAAAAGATAACAAGCTTTGAGTCGGAAGTTGTTGCAGGCTGAGAGGGTTACGTTTTTTTATTTCAGTGGTAACCTTTTTTACATCAGGGAAGTTGCAAGGTGGGAGCTGTTCTTTCAGTTTCTTTAAGTGGCAAAAGGGTACCTTGAAAAAACATATCAGGTAATTTCCATTTGTAAGGATAGCTTACAATTCAGAATTATTATAGGAGCATCCATAACAAAAAGCAATCAGAGAAAGGCAGGGGGTTGCAATGTGTTGTGGTAAAACAGCAGTCTCTGAGACAGGGTCTAGGATAGTGGCAACATAGGCGCAACAACAGAACTGACCCTCCAAGATCGTACAGCAATCGCTATCTGAATAGTAAAAACAGGAGAGTCCCATGGACCAGCTGTAAGAACGACATGCCCAGCTTTCAGCTGCTCCTGCACAAGGTGATGTAATTTCTGCAGCTCCCCCAAGGAGATGGTTACCCATCCACCCAGGTCTTTTCTCCAGCACAGTATCAGCTCACAAGGGTCCGCAGGACACAGGAGCCCTGGCTGCAGCAGGAGCAGCATGGGTCAGAGGCCGCACTGGGGTGGCTAGCAGGGCTCCAGTGGAGCACAAGATGGCAGATGCACCTCCTCAGGCACATCCTGCTGCCCACAAGGAGCAGGGACGTGGCTCTGCCCTGCCAGTGCCATCAAGTGCCCTGGGTCGCTTCCTCACTGCCCACATGCAGAGAGTCATGCACATCCTGCCAGACCTACTGTGCCACTGGCGCAGTGTTGGCTGCTGTCCCCCAGCTGTGCCATTTACTCACCGGCACAGCACGCCTTTGCCATGTGATCACCACCATGTTATTGGTACTGCACACTCACCGCCTCTGCTACAGCACTGCACCCCCACAGCACTGCATGCTCCCCTTCTGCCACTGCTCCACTCTCGCAGAGTGCAAATGGAGAGGGAAAATACTATTGGAAAGGGCTCCCCCCCGGCTTTAGCCACTCGCCGCAACACGACTCTAGCTGATGCTGCATGGCTTGGGGCAGCGCAAGCTCTTCTGTGATAGCATCAGGGTCCCCTCCAGAATGTGAAAAACAAGGTTCACACTCCCAGTAAAATTTAAAAGTTTAATAAAGACAATAAGAGACACAGATAATAAAGCAAAGATTAACGACTGGGTGCTTGGCTCTCTGCCAAGAGCACACCTGGTGCTTTGGAAACACCCTTTATATACCATTTCTACTACATAGACTTTACGCATATTCAAACTTTTCCAGGAACTGTACTGCATGACCACTCCTTGGGTCCACTTTTTTAGACCATGCATGCTTCTTGGCTTGTAGTTTTGATCCTCTTTTTATCACCTTTTAATTTGGGCTTTGGCTCCTTCTTTCCACAGGTGGTGAGTGTTGATAACAGCCAGGTCCTCATCATCTGTTCACTGGATGTTATCCTAATGAGGCAGGCAGTTCAAGCATACTATATCGACTATTACCTAAATTTTGCTAATTGCAGGAAAAAAACCCTACATTCACACAGCAAAGCCATTTTAACATTATACATATAACATTCATCTTAATACTTGCAAAAAGCCAATATTACAATATGCATTTATAACAATTTCCCCTCTTCTGTTTGATAAATCATTTAGCTTGAGCAATAATTCTTGTTTTCTGACCTCTATCATTAAATATTAAACCAGCTATAGCACATAAGAGGAAGAAACCTAGCTTCTTCCACCATCCTATTCCCAATACATTATCCCACCAGCTAGTGGTCAACATTGATTCCCATTTTTGGACCAGTACATGGGCTTTTTTTCTGATATTCTTGACAATATCTAGAACAGCATCCCCATTACCAACAATTATTAAACAATCCAGTGTATTAAAGTTTCCACAAACATCCCCTTATTCAGCAAAAAAATAGTCTAAGGCCAACTTATTCTGATATACTGCAGCTCTGGCTTGGTGTTGCTGACTGACTACTAATTCCATGGCCCCAGCTGTTTCATTAGTTATAATTTCTACAACAGCTTGGAGTCTTATAATGCGATTTAGCATGTAAATTTGGGTTCAATATCCCCAACTCCCATCTTGTGCCCAGGTAATTGGCTCATATATCTCCAATATGTGTTGAGGGGGCCATTCCTCATCCCCCCATTTTTGAAATCCTCCAATCAATTCCCTTTTATTTCTTTTTAGGTCCTCATAAACTGGTACTCCTAATTGATCTCCATCTGGTCCTGGTAAAAGGAAAAATCCTGATGGAATGATTCCGAAAGTACAGCTCCCTTTCCACCGTGAAGGGAATCTTGGGTATGCCCTTTTCCCACATATCCAAAATAAGCCATCTGGTGCTTTCCAATAATCATTTTTTTGTTGATTTATATTTTCCCAAAATTTGGATATTTCTGGGATTCCAAAATAAGGATTATGTCCTGTATCATTACATTGGAAGAGTCTAGTTTCATTATCATACTTACAATTCTTTTCTCTTGCCTTTCTGAGTCAAATACAGAGTTTTTTTCCTCTGGGATCCACCATGTAGAAGTTCCATTACTAACTTTATACCTTTTACAGGGAGTATTTCCTATTTCGTTAAGAAAATTTTCCCAGTGCGCCAGAGACATTCTTCCCCTATCACTGTTGAACTTAGAATCCACCCTTCTGGTCGGTTCCCCCCTCTTATATTTGTCTGGTTCCACTTAAGGAGTTCCACCGGGCCTAAGCTACTGCTTTTCTATGGCCATTCCTCTGTCATCAAAGCTCCTCCACAGACCCAACAGTTGGTTATGTTAATTTCCTTACTTACCCTTTCCCCTAATTCCACAAACAGATTCTTTCCCAATCTTGAGATATCTATTTCCCCTTTTAACTGCTCTTTAAGCTTCGTATACAGGTCCTGACATGAGGCTAATACAGGGCTAGATTGCTGTGCTGGCATTGTCTTTTTACTTACCACTTGTTCCTTTACCAAATATGTGACTTTTCCCCTAATGGCAAATGTGAAACAAATCCATTTCTCTCCTTTTGGACATTCATTTCCCAATCTGTTTCCACTTGTTCCTAGGTTTTCTGTAATCCAGTATTTTTTCCCATTTTGCATACAAGTACCTAATTTGGATGGGTCATAACAGTGACTGTTGGCATGGGTGTGAGTAATAAGAACGGAACTCTGGTGTCTTTCCATGTAAAGCTTTCAATTGCATTTGAAATAGCATTATGGCCTTGCCGGTGTCTCAAAAGGGAAAAGACGAAGGATGAGTGACAGAAGAAGGAATAAAAGAGTTCCAGAATGGCTTATACCCCCACCTCCCCTGCCTACGGGGTAGCTGCCCATAGCAGGTGTATAGGATCTTCTTGGTGGTGGGTACAGTGGCCAACCCAGTCTACCCCTCTATTTCCTTGTCACTTCCTTTTTTGCAATTTCCAGGCAAATAGTTTTTGACACATCTTAACCATAGCTTTCAACCGTTCCTCAGGTATTTCCCATTCAACAGGCACTAGTAATTCCTATCCACAAAGCCAAGTTATTATTTCAGTTTTTCTTAATTCTGTCTGGATAGGGAATTGATTTCACGCTCAACACTTTCTACAGTGAGAACATTGATTGTGTGAGCTACAATACCAATTTTTCCACAATTTAAATGCCTACATTTAACCCAGCTAGCATGTCCAGTATTAGGATGATTCAGACACGGTATATGGTATGGCACTGATGGAAGTTGTAATCCCCCCCCTTCTCTGTTTAGGTCACAGGCTAAAGCCAGAACATGATTATCTCTTGACTGAAACAGTCCTGATCCTGCTGTTTGAAGTGGGAGTATTCCTCCCCAAGGGGGGTATTGACGGTGTCTCAGAACTTGTCCAGGCGGCACTTGAAAACACTGATATAAGCTTGGCCTTACTTCCCAGATAGGCGTGATTCTTTGTACATTCCTTGGATCATTTGGATCATCCCAGTTCATTACCACTCAGTCCCCGCTTAAGAGTCAACTTGGTATCACCTTGTTTAGATGTTTGTTGAGGGTTAGGTGGGAATTTTTACCCATTATGTGCTGGGAAACCTAACTACCAGTACTTAGGGGTGCTCACAAAGGACAAAGAGTGGCCGGGCCCAGGGTGGCGGGGGAAGGGGGCAGAAAAAGAAGGGTGGGGACAGTTTTTAGCGGGCTTTTTCCTCGGCTTCGGGGAGGAAGGACGTTCGTGCGCTGGGTCGCGGAGCTGTTTCTTCTCCTTCTCCCCTCTTGGTTGGTGGCCTCGCACTCCCTGTCCTGCCAGGCATCGCCGTGGAGCTGCTGATACACCTCATCCACCAGCCCAGGATCTCAGCTCACCCCTGCTGTTCCAGCCGACTGTTTCCTCGGAGCCCTGCAGGAGCACCGGGACTGACTGCCCGAGGGGTTTGTGAAAACAAAGCCTCTCCTCCATCCCGTCTCAGCCGAGAAAGCTGTCCTGGGGTCCCTTGTTCTGTTTTCTTGTTATTGCTGTAGTTATTGTTTGTTTGTTTACCTGGTTATACTAGTAAAGAACTGTTATTCCTATCCCCAGATCTCTGCCTGAAAGCCCCCTTGATTTCAAAATTATAATAATTCGGAGGGAGGGGGTCTACATTCTTTCATCCCAAGGGAGGCTCCTGCTCTCCCTAGCAGACACCTGTCTTCTAGAACCAAGACAGATTTTGGCCGCCCATCGTGGGGCACTGAGAGAAAAAGGGCAAAAAAGGAATAACAGTTCTTAAATAACCTAACTTTTGTGTGCTGGATTTAGAAACCTTGTTAGGTAGAACCATGTTGTTTAACTTACCCAGGTTCGTGGGCCATGTGGTCACGGCTATATTTCTCCCATTTGCTGCACCTTACCTAAATATGGGTCCTATAACTAAGGCTACTGTAGCTATTATCCAGCTTGTTTTGTTGGTTGATAAGGTGAGGAATTCATGGATGTTTAACGTCCTCTGGACGGCGGGCTCATGGATTCAGAGCTGTCACACACTAACTGGATGGTTTTCAGGTTACTTTAATAATGGTACCCACTGGGAGAAAAAGACAGCTGGGGAAATTTTCTCCCAACCTTTCACCCAGTTCCTTGGGCCTACCCCGCCAGTTTTCAAAGGGTTAAAATCTTCTCTGGATGCTGATGACATCATACAGTGGCTGGTGTTGCTGATAGGCCTGTTCTACTTAACCTTCAGAGACAAAGGGAAAGAGACCGGAGGTGCTGCTCCAGAGCCTGGCACAGCCCCAGAGCGAGGGGGTGCTGCTCCAGAGCCTGGCACAACCCCAGAGACAGGGAGTGGTGCTCCAGGGCCTGGCACAGCCCCAGATACAGGGAGTGCTGCCCCAGAGCCTGCCCCTGCCCCAGAAACAGGGAGTGCTGCTCCAGAGCCTGCCCCTGCCCCAGGGAGTGCTGCTCCAGAGCCTGCCCCTGCCCCACAGCCCACCTCAGAAATGAACCACCCAGGGTGGGTGGGGGTGCTGGTGAAGGAGATGCATGAGATGGGCCAGATGCTAAAGGAGTGCATTTACTCAGCTGCTGGGAAACCCTTCCCCTGCCCCAAAGAGGGAGAGTCTGATGGTGCAGCAGTGGAACCCACAGATGTTACAACCGTCCAGGTTCCAGCTGAACCACAAGGGCAGTCACAGCCAGCAGCTGTTGCCCCTGTGGAAACGAGGAAGTCTAAGATGAAATCACAGCACCCTGCTGATAAGGATAAGAAAGGAGGGTCCTCACAACCCACAGGGGAGCCAGAAGTTGAAATCATCACTGAGTCTCTGACATATGACAGTCTCCGTAAGTTACAAAAAGACATTGTGAGGCGGGGGCGTGAGCCTTATACCACCTGGTTACTTCGGGTCTGGGACCTTATGGGTACAGGCGTGCAGCTGGATGGTGGTGAGGCAAGGAATGTGGGACCCTTGACGCAGGACTCAGGTGTGAATCAGATATTCGTCAGGGAGCAAGGGCCCCTTTCCCTCTGGGAGCAGCTTTTGATGAGTGTAAGAGAAAGGTTTGTCCATAGAGAGAGAATGGAAGAGCACTATCATAGAAGGGAATGGAAAACCATTGAGGAAGGGATCCAACAGCTGAGAGAAGTGGCGATATTAGAGGTCCTTTTTGGAAGGGGTGGACAGCATGATAATGACCCCGACAAAGTCAGGTGCACTGGGCAGATGTTGTGGAGTCTGGCAAATCTAGGGCCACGTGACTACACCACCTATATTGCAACGATTAATGCCGATAACGGCCGAGAGACGGTGGGTTCTGTTGCCACCAGGCTTAGAAATTATGACAGTATGGTCCATGGCCCACATCAATCTAAAATTTCTGCTGTGATTAAGGAACTCAAAGAGGAGATGAGGGAAATGAGGGAAGAGATGAGGAAGAGCAGTTCCCATATGGCACCAGTGCAGGTCACAAGCCCAAAACTCCAAGCCCAGCGTCCCCCAGCTAGAGAGAGAGGGTACACCTCATGAACTGAGCTGTGGTTCTTTCTATGTGACCATGGGGAAGACATGGGAAAGTGGGATGGGAAACCCACTTCTGCCCTGGCAGCACGAGTGTGTCAACTCAGGCAGGGAACCAGTAACCAGAAAGGTTCCACTAAAGTGAAGGTAGCCTCAGCCTCCTGTGACGAAACTGCCAGATATTACAGAAAGAAGGATGATCCCCTTGAAGGAACCTCTAGCATGTATGCCCAGGGAGGAGAGGATGACCAGTGCTAGAGGGGCCCTGACTCTAGCCAGGAAGAGGCACGGGAAAACCGGGTCTTTTGGACGGTGTGGATCCGATGGCCTGGCACATCAGAGCCACAAAAATACGAAGCTTTAGTTGATACTGGTGCACAGTATACCCTAATGCCATCAGGACATGTGGGGGCAGAACCTGTTTCCATTGCTGGGGTGACGGGGGGATCGCAGCAGTTGACTCTGTTGGAAGCTGAGGTGAGCCTGACTGGGAAGGAGTGGCAGAAACATCCCATTGTGACTGGCCCAGAGGCCCCGTGTATTCTGGGCATGGACTTCCTTCGAAATGGCTATTACAAAGACCCAAAGGGACTCAGGTGGGCTTTTGGAATAGCTGCTGTGGAGGCAGAGGACATTAAGCAATTGAACACCTTGCCTGGACTATCAGAGAACCCATCTGCAGTAGGACTCCTGAAGGTGGAAGAACAGCGAGTGCCAATTGCCACATCAATGGTGCACCGCCGACAGTATAGGACAAATCGAGATGCTGTGATCCCCATCCACAAGATGATCCGAGAACTGGAGAGCCAAGGGGTGGTCAGCAAAACCCACTCACCCTTCAACAGCCCCATCTGGCCTGTGCGCAAGTCTGACAGAGAATGGAGATTGACTGTGGACTATCGTGCATTGAATGAAGTGACTCCACCGCTGAGCGCTGCCGTGCCGGACATGCTGGAGCTCCAGTATGAGCTGGAGTCCAAAGCAGCGAAGTGGTACGCCACTATCGACATTGCTAATGCATTTTTCTCCATTCCCTTGGCAGCAGAATGCAGGCCTCAGTTTGCCTTCACGTGGAGGGGAGTGCAGTACACCTGGAACCGACTGCCCCAGAGGTGGAAGCACAGCCCCACCATCTGCCATGGACTGATCCAGGCTGCACTGGAAAAGGGTGAGGCTCCAGAACATCTGCAGTACATTGATGACATCATTGTGTGGGGGAACACAGCAGTGGAAGTATTTGAGAAAGGAGAAAAGATCATCCAGATTCTGCTAGAAGCCGGCTTTGCCATCAAGAAGAACAAAGTCAAAGGACCTGCTCGAGAGATCCAGTTCCTGGGAGTAAAGTGGCAAGATGGGCGGCGTCAGATTCCCACTGAGGTCGTCAATAAGATCACTGCAATGTCTCCACCAGCCAACAAGAAAGAAACACAAGCTTTCCTAGGTGCCATAGGTTTTTGGAGGATGCACATTCCTGAGTACAGCCAGATCGTGAGCCCTCTCTACCTGGTTACCCGAAAAAAGAATGATTTCCACTGGGGCCCTGAACAGCAGCAAGCCTTTGCTCAGATCAAACAGGAGATTGCTCATGCAGTAGCCCTTGGCCCAGTCAGGACAGGACCAGACGTGAAGAACGTGCTCTACTCTGCAGCTGGGAACAATGGTTTGTCCTGGAGCCTTTGGCAGAAAGTGCCTGGGGAGACTCGAGGCCGACCACTGGGATTCTGGAGCCGAAGCTACAGAGGGTCCGAAACCAACTACACTCCCACAGAGAAGGAAATCTTAGCTGCCTATGAAGGAGTCCAAGCCGCCTCAGAAGTGATTGGCACAGAAGCACAACTCCTCCTGGCACCCCGACTGCCAGTGCTGGGGTAGATGTTTAAAGGAAAAGTTCCTGCTACTCACCACGCCACCGACGCTACATGGAGCAAGTGGATCGCCCTCATCACGCAGCGCGCCCGTATTGAAAACCCAAATCGCCCTGGGATTTTGGAGATAATTACAAACTGGCCTGAAGGTGAAAACTTTGGTCTCACTGATGAAGAGGAGCAGGAACAAGTGACACGGGCTGAAGAAGCTCCACCGTATAACCAGCTGCCAGCAGAAGAAACACGCTACGCTCTGTTCACTGATGGTTCCTGTCGCATCGTAGGGATGAACCGGAAGTGGAAAGCAGCCGTATGGAGCCCCACACGACAGGTCGCAGAGGCCACTGAAAGAGAAGGTGGATCAAGCCAACTTGCTGAACTCAAAGCTGTTCAACTGGCCCTGGACATTGCTGAAAGAGAGAGGTGGCCAAAGCTCTACCTCTACACAGATTCATGGATGGTAGCCAATGCTCTGTGGGGATGGTTGGAAAGGTGGAAAAAGGCCAACTGGCAACGCAGAGGAAAGCCAATCTGGGCTGCTGATGAGTGGAAAGACATCGCCACCAGGGTAGAGAAACTGTCTGTGAGGGTCCGTCATGTAGATGCCCATGTCCCCAAGAGTAGGGCTAATGAAGAGCACCGAAACAATGAGCAGGTGGATCAGGCTGCAAAGATAGAGGTGTCAAAGACAGACTTAGATTGGCAACACAAGGGAGAGTTGTTCCTAGCTCGATGGGCCCATGACGCCTCAGGTCATCAGGGTAGAGATGCCACCTATAAGTAGGCACGAGACCGAGGGGTGAATCTAACCATGGACAGTATTTCTCAGGTTATCCATGACTGTGAGACGTGTGCCACGATCAAGCAGGCCAAGCGGTTGAAGCCCCTCTGGTACGGTGGACGGTGGTCCAGATACAAGTATGGGGAGGCCTGGCAGATTGACTACATCACACTGCCCCAAACCCGCCAAGGAAAGCGCTACGTGCTCACGATGGTAGAAGCCACCACTAGATAGTTGGAAACCTACCCTGTGCCTCATGCCACTGCCCGGAACACCATCCTGGGACTTGAAAAGCAGGTCCTTTGGAGGCATGGCACCCCTGAGAGGATTGAGTCAGACAATGGGACTCATTTCAAGAACAGCCTTATAAACAGCTGGGCTAGGGAACATGGCATTGAGTGGGTGTATCATATCCCCTACCATGCACCCACTGCTGGAAAAGTTGAACGGTGCAATGGCCTGCTTAAAACCAGCTTGAAGGCACTGGGTGGGGAACTTTCAAGAACTGGGAGATTAATTTAGCAAAAGCCACATGGTTGGTGAACACCCGAGGTTCCACTAACCGAGCAGGCCCAGCCCAATCTGAGCCCTTTAGAACGACAGATGGAGATAAGGTTCCAGTGGTACATATGAGAGGTATGCTGGGAAAAACTGTTTGGGTTAATTCTGCCTCCAGCAAAGACAATCCAATCCGTGGGGTTGTCTTTGCTCAAGGACCGGGTTGCACTTGGTGGGTGATGCAAAAAGATGGAGAGACCCGGTGCATACCTCAAGGGGACCTGGTTTTAGGGTGAACTACCCATGACACTGTGCTTGTATCTGTATCTGCATGTACATATGTATATAGTTAAAGTAGTATGTGTTAGTGTATAATTTAAAGGTTTAATATTTGATGTAACATTTTGGTATGGGAAAAAATTCGGGGTGGATAGTGTTGAGGGTTAGGTGGGAATTTTTACCCATTATGTGCTGGGAAACCTAACTACCGATACTTAAGGGTGCTCACAAAGGACAAAGAGTAGCCGGGCCCAGGGTGGCGGGGGAAGGGGGCAGAAAAAGGAGGGTGGGGACAGTTTTTAGCTGGCTTTTTCCTCGGCTTCGGGGAAGAAGGACGTTCGTGCGCTGGGTCGCGAAGCTGCTTCTTCTCCTTCTCCCCTCTTGGTTGGTGGCCTCGCACCCGCTGTCCTGCCAGGCATCGCCGTGGAGCTGCTGATACACCTCATCCACCAGCCCAGGATCTCAGCTCACCCCTGCTGTTCCAGCCGACTGTTTCCTCGGAGCCCTGCAGGAGCACCGGGACTGACTGCCCGAGGGGTTTGTGAAAACAAAGCCTCTCCTCCATCCCGTCTCAGCCGAGAAAGCTGTCCCGGGGTCCCTGGTTCTGTTTTCTTGTTATTGCTGTAGTTATTGTTTGTTTGTTTACCTGGTTATACTAGTAAAGAACTGTTATTCCTATCCCCAGATCTCTGCCTGAAAGCCCCTTGATTTCAAAATTATAATAATTCGGAGGGAGGGGGTCTACATTCTTTCATCCCAAGGGAGGCTCCTGCTCTCCCTAGCAGACACCTGTCTTCTAGAACCAAGACAATGTTACAGTCCACTTCTCAGGTTCTTTCACAGGTCCCTTGATCCTGCTGGCATGGATCCAACCTCGTTCCCTGGTCTGGATTGCAGCCTCCGTTGTCAGCAGTACCTGAAAAGGACCTTCCCATTATGGAGTTAAAGGTTGTTCTTTCCATGGTTTCACTAGTGCCCATTCCCCTGGATGGATATTATGAATTTGTCATGGTTTTAAAGCAGTAACTAAAAAATTACTTATTTCTTGCTGTGAGATGGATTAGAACAAGAGCAAAACAGGCTTAAAACTTAAAAGGAATAAAGAAAGTTTATTAACAAAACTACAAGAATAAAAACACCAGAATAAACTTGTAGCATACTCTTTTATCCCCCACTACCTGACCATTCTTTTGTACACGTGACAACACAGAGACAGAAAAACTTTAGAACTTTGGTGGTTAAAACACTCTTAATTCCTGATAGAGTCTTTTCATCAGCCTTTGTAGAGAAACAGAAGTCTTTTTCTGCTAATCTATGGAGTTTCTCACAAGAAAACTATTTCTGTTATAGCTTTCTATTTTTCTGATGCCAGCTGCCGGGAAATCCTGTCATCAGTTCACTCCTCCCATTTCACATCACTCTGCGGTGTGTATGGGTCAATGAGTCTAGGGATGTCATTTTTAAGGATGAGTTACTCAAAGGCAAAAGTCCTCTTCATCTGTCTCTGTGAGCTTCCCTGGAAACAGTTTTCTCATTGCCCTCAAGGCCTCAAATCTTCGCTTCACTCTGTTTCAGCACTTCACTGTATCACAATTACTTTCTCTTTTGCTCAAAATCCACACTTTGAACACTCCATTCCTCCCAATATACTCTGTTATGAATTAAAGGAGTTTTTTCAGAACACTATTGTCCATCTCCATAGCTTTAACAGAAAAATATTTCAGCTTATTAAAGCATCTCCTTATTCTCTCTTCCTCATCTAAAACTTAACTATTTTCTTCACTGTCTTCGATGATTTTATGATGTCTTCTTCATGTTGATTGTCTCTCTCTCTGGGAAAAAGGAGAAATCTGTACGTTTTATCCAGGTAGTAAAAGAACTAAAGTCTTAGAAAAGCTGCAAGAGTTCATGGTGTCAGGTTTCAGTCCAGCAGCAGAAACTGAAAACTAAGCCCGGCTGACCAGCTCTGCTTCTCCCCCCGCCCCCCCCCCCCCCCCCTTCTGCGGCCTTGTCCAGCCTGGAGGCGGGGGGAGGAGGCCAAGACAGAGCCTGTTACCTTTCCAGAAGCCGGAAACACAAAGAGCCCAAGAGAGCTTTGACTGTACATCTTAAGGGGGTGTTCACAAGTTGATCTCATTTTTCAATGGTCAAAACTGCTGTCAATTCTTAGAAATGACCAATAATTGGTCAGGAGGAAAGACTCCCATCAGCCACCAGCAGCTTCAACTTCCTTAGCTCCCAAAACCACCTTAAAGGTAAAGTCACCCCATGACAGAATTTTAAACTCTAAAGATGTTGTTTGAGGGATCATTCCTTTTAACTGGCAATTTTCAAGTGTTCTGGCAATTGTGGTGACATATTTTCTAACACTTAGTTCCCCTACTTCATAAGTAGCAGTTTCATGTTGGGTGGTAAGGAAGGGTAATCCAAATATCATCTCATAGGGTGACACTCCCAGGTCTGACCTGGGCTGTGTTCAAACCCTCAGTAGGGCCAAAGGTAGACATTTTACCCATGACATTTGGGTTTCAATCATTAATTTTGTTAAAGTTCTTTTAAAAGTCTGGTTCATTCTTTCCATCCGGCCCAAACTTCGTGGATGCCTTGGGGTATGTAATCCCATTTTATTCCCAAGGCTTGAGTTATTTGCTGTAAGACCTTTAATGTGAAATGTGTTCCTCTATCCAAGTCTATTTTATTAATCATTCCATACCTAGGAATAATTTGTTCCAGAAGGGTTTTACATACCACATTAGCTGTAGCTCTGACATCAGGAACCGCTTCCACCCAGTGAGTTAAATGGTCTATTACTACCAATAGAAACTTCCACCTCTGCACTTGGGGAAGTTCAGTAAAATCCATTTGGATACTTTGGAAAGGTCACAGAGCTAACCCACAGCCTCCTAATGTTGTTTTTATCACTATTTTTCTATTCACCTTTTGGCAAGTTATACAGTTTTCAGTTATTTGTTTTGCCATTCCAAAAATTCCAATGAAGCCATAATTCCTTAGAAAGTGATCACACAAAGCCTGAGTACCCCAAAGAGTTTTTTGATGCATGTCTACTAATATTTTCCTAGTAAGTGGTTTATTAAGTAACTGTCTTCCATTGGGGTGTTTCCATTTCCCAGACTGATCTTGCTCTCCCCCTATCTTAATTCCTTTTCTTCTTCCTTACTAAATTTTGGGACCTCCAATTATTTGTCTGGGGTCAAAATTAACATAACCCTTTTGGTCCCATTTTCTGCTGCATGTCTAGCTTCTTGATCTGCCAAATTATTCCGTCTTATTTCTGGGGTCATTCCCTTTTGGTGCCCTTTGATATGTACTAAATCTATCTCTTCAGGCAGTTTTAATGCTTCCAAAACTTATAAAATAAGTCCTTCATGTACCAGTCCTTTCTCTTTTGAGTTTAGTATCCCCCTTTCTTACCAATTTTTCCAAAAGGTATGGATTACTCCAAAGGCATACTTTGAGTCAGTATAGATGGTCCCCTTTTTATGTGCTAAATGCTCCAGTGCTCTTTATAGAGCATATAATTCACAAGATTGAGCAGACCAATTTGAAGGTAGTCTTCCTTTTTCAATTGTCTGCATATTTTCCCCATCAACTATAGCATATCCCGACATTCTGTTTCCTTGCAAGCATCTGGATGAACCATCAACATATATTCTTTTTCCCTCTAGTAGGACTTGTTCTGCTAAATCTTCCCAAACTTTAGTTTGGCATTGTATAATTTCCAGACAATTATGTGCCAAATCATCTTTTGGTTCTCCATACAGATATTGAGCCAGACTGAGACTTTTGCTTGTTTCTATAGTCAAATCATTATTGTCAGTCAAGATTGCTTCATACTTTAACATCCTGGAGTCTGTTAACCATTTCTCAGCTTTTTGATTTAGTACATTTTGGACCACATGAGGTATACACACAATTAATTTACTTCCAAAGATGAGCTTACGGCTTTCCTCCACCAAAATAGCAGTAGCTGCTATGGCTTGAATACATACCAGCCAGCCATGGCTTACTGGATCCAATAATTTGGATAAATAGGATATTGGATTTTTTATCGCCCCGCCCCCCCCCCCCCCCCCCCCCCCATTCTTGGACTAAAACCTTGTGAGCTACTCCACTCTCCACATTCACATATAAATGAAAGGGTTTTTCTAAGGAGGGTAAGCTCAGGGCTGGTACCGAGGCTAGTTTCAATTTCAATTTTTCTCATTTGTCATCATCATCTTTGGTCCATCTTATATTGTCTCCCCCTGTCAATTTCTCATGCAAAAATTTTACTGTGTGTATCCTTCAATCCACAATCTGCAATATCCCAGCAGCCCTAGTAGTTTCCTAACCTCTTTCTTTGAAGAGGGAGGAGGAAAGGATAGGATCCCTGCAATTCTCTCAGGATTTAATTTTCTGCTACGTTTGCTTATCAGGTGACCGAGATATTTTACCTCTGATTCCACAAACTGTAACTTTCCTTTTTATACTCTGAGTCCCTTTTCCCCAAGAAAATTCAAAAGTTTTATAGTAGCTTCTCTAACTTCAGTTTCAATTTTAAAAAGACATAGCAAAACCATATAACATATAACATTCATCCTAATACTAACGAAAAAGACAATATCACAATATGAATTCACAACAGCGGAACCACTGGAGCCGGCAGCCCTTTGGAGGGGGAGCTGGGGACTGGGGCGAGGGGGAGGTGGGGGGTAGGGAGGGGAGCTGTGGGGACCGCGTTGCCTAGGGTGGGTGGGGCGGCGGGGCTCGGAACCACGGGGGTGGTGGGGGAGGGCAGGACTGCAGGGACCATCATGTCAGGGGTAGGCAGGGCCGCCGCAGCGGTGACAGGGGGTTAGGACGGCGGGGACGGTGAAATGGGGAGTGTAATAAATGTAGTTATGAATAAAAATTGGTAAAGACCTAAATAAATATATCTGTAGTTATAATAACATGAGAAAATATAAAATATAGTGTGGCCAAGGATTCCTCCCTAGATCCAGCCGCAAACATCCATTTTAGAGATAACAATTCTAGCCGGCACCAGGATAATGATCCTAGCCGGCGCCCATCAACCTAAAAGAATAAGCAGGACACGGGCCATCAGGCTGGACAAAAGAAACAAGCCTGGACGAGATACTCATCACCGGACCTGAACACCCCGCCTGACAAGCTACAGTTGGGGAGCAATCAAACTAGACAAAGAAAGAAGCCCAGCCGAGATATTCATCGGCTCCAACCCCGGAGCCAACCACTCCGTCCTGATGGCCCAAACCAGGATGAAATCAAGGAACACCCAGGACCTTTTTACATATGAGGAGACTCTGCCCCACTGTCTATTGATTCAGTTCGCCGGTTCCAGGAAATCCATTCAACCGACCATCAAGACACTTTGTTGAACAGTGACTGCTCGGAGTTTTGGCCTCAGGGCACAAAACCCCTATAAGAACCCCGGACTGCAGCCCATACAGCATGGATTTGGGAACACCTATACCTTTGGGTATAGACACCCGTCCACCCAGCGCTGCGCTGACCTATTTATTGTGGTTTTTCTCTTTCGTTGCAGGTGCTTAAATTGTTTTATAATAAATTGCTTTTTATTGACCTTATTTTGCCATTGCATTTATAACAGATTGGTGCCGTGACTCGGATTTGGAGAAAACTGCGGGGAACCTCACTTTCCAGGTCGGGTACCCCCGCTGATTTCGGCGGCCTGGTGAGTTGAGAGCCCCGGTAGCTCGTTCCGATATCCGAACTAAATTTAGGCTGAGAAAAACCAAAATAAAAGAGAAACGGATCCAGAAGAGAGAGCTCGGGAAGGCACGGAGCCTTCAGGAAGCCGCGGCTTGTTTTGCTCATAAAACGTCTGTTGTGCACGAAGACATCCACGTAGGAAATAGCTGTAAGTACTACTGGTTGAGCGAGGTGATCGGGCGAGCGTGTGAGACATGATCTGATCACGGAGCGAGTGCAGACTTCAAGGTCGCGTTTCCATCCTCCCGCGAGGGAATTGGCCGGCCACGAAGGAAGCGATTGGTTGTGAGAAAGTTCTCTCTTACACACTTGTAAAAACCTGAGACGAAAGGGCGTCTCGGGGGACTGATCACAAGGGGCTAAAGGGGAAGGTACGTCCTGTTGGGCTCGGGAATTGGTAAACCCTTTCAGCCAACGGACCTAGGTAAAGGTCCAGAGGAGGATCGGAGTGCTAAATACAAGAGACCCCGGCTCAGCTAGCTGAGAGGTGAGTATTAGCGAACTCTGATTTCTCGGGTAAAAGCGGAATGGACACAACGCAGAAACAAAAAGGACTCATAGAGAAGGTAAGGCATTTTTAATAAACATGGGACAAAAGAAGAGTAAGATACAAAAAAAGAACACCGGAAAAAGTCTCTCCGATCGGGCGGAGGGATCACTGGACATTCCACCGGAAAGTCCCTTGGGATGGATGTTAAAATATTGGGAGAATTGTCCCCAGAGAAAAAATAAATCCAAGGCAAAAATTATTCAGTATTGTGCAGAGGTCTGGGGAGGGCAGGAGCTGAGGAATCACCTCACTTGGCCGGTGTTAGGCACGTTTGAGAGATGGACATGTAATGAATTGCTCTCCTACGTAGAGAGCAAAGTCCCCTCGGACCCCGAGGAGAAGGAATATGCCAGGCTCTGGTTAACTGCCAGAGTAGGGTTATTCCCGATAAAACAAAAAGAGAAACGTGGGTCGAGAGCCGAACCCTGGGAACCTCTCGACCATTTACCACCCCCATACCATGGACTGGCGGAGCCCTCTTCTGTAGATCAAGTGGTGCTGTCATTCACCTTCGGGCTCCCAAGAACAATCCACTGGGATGTACACATCCCGAGCGGAAGAATCGGCGTCGGCAGCCGTGCCGGCAGCTCTCCCCTTGCCCCCACCAGCAGATACCGCAGCCACCGCGACCTCTTCAGAGGTTTTTCCGGCACAAGGCTGGGGAACACATTATCCGCAATTGCCAGTCCAGCCGCCACAGCCGGGACCCTCCCATCTAACAGAAGGGGTCCCTCCCGGTAACCGGGTGGCGGCAGAGTTCCCACAATCAACAAAAGGGAAAACTCCCACAAACCCCAGTTCCCCTCCTGCAAGTAGAACCCGGTTGAAAGCAAAAATGGGGGGCGAGGAGTGGGGAGAAAGTAGTGAGAGTGAGCACCGGTTGTTCCCTCTCAGGGAAGTACCGACAGCCCCGGGAGTGACTGAATTTGTGAATGTTCCCCTTAACTCCGGGGATGTGCGAGCGTTTAAGAAGGAGATGGGGCGATTGTTGGACGATCCTTTTGGAGTGGCTGAAAGGCTGGATGACTTTTTAGGAAGTAGTATTTATACATACGATGATCTTATGGCCATCCTGAGATCGCTGTTTAATCAAGAGGAAAGAGAAATGATTAAGCAGGCTGGTATCAGGGACTGGGACCGACGCAATCCACAGGGGACACCAGGTGACCAGAAATAGCCTAGCGTAAGCCCAAGCTGGAATGCCCAGACGGAGGAGGGTAGGCGAAACATGATGGATTTAAGAAACATGATTGTTCAGGGAATAAGGGAGGCAGTTCCCCAAGGTCAGAACATTAGTAAAGTATTCGGGGAATGTCAAGGAAAGGAGGAATCGCCCACAGAATGGGTAGAGAGGTTACGGCGAAGTTTTCAGATCTACTCTGGAACTGACCCGAACTCTCCCGTGGCAGAGGTCTTACTAAAAACGCAATTTGTTGCCAAATCCTGGGAAGACATTAGGAGGAAATTGGAAAAGATTGACGGGTGGCAAGATAAAAGCCTCCAGGAGCTTCTGAGGGAAGCTCAAAAGGTATATATGAGAAGGGAGGATGAAAAACAGATTGCAAGCTAAGGTTTTGGTAGCTGCGGTCAAAGAAGTCCAAAAGCAAGAACAAACACAAGGTAAGTTTAAAACACTACCTAGAAAACAGAAAGGCACTCACAAGGCAGCCCCTACCCCGTGGAGAGAGCTCCCCGAATGTTACTACTGTAAGAAAGTAGGACACAAGCAGCGGGATTGTAGGCAAAGAATAAAAGATGTAAAAATTTTTCAAGAAGATTAGGGGTGTCTGGGGCTCTTTAATTTGGGGACAAGAACATCCAAGGAGCCCTTGATAAAATTGAAAGTGGGTCCCCAGCGGCAGGAGGTAAGCTTTTTAGTGGACACTGGAGCAGAGAGGAGTACTCTGCAAAAATTACCAGAGGGGTGTGTGACAAGCAGGGAAAAGGTTTTTGTAATTGGAGCCAAGGGGGATCCTTTCAAAGTATCTGTAATAAAGAATGTGGAAATAGAATCGGAAAATAAAATTTGTTTAGGAAATTTATTGCTTGTAGAAGAAGCAGATTATAATTTATTAGGAAGAGACATGATTGTTGCATTAGGAATTAATATTGTTGTTAAAAACTCTGAATTAGTAGTAAAATTATTCAAACTAACTCCCAAAGACGAAGAAGAAATTAACCCTAGAGTGTGGCACTCAAAAGGGGAAATCGGGAAATTAGATATCAAGCCTATTAAAATAGAAATCGAAGACCCTGATGACCCTATTAGGATCAAACAATACCCCATCCCGATGGAAGGGAGAAGAGGATTGAAACAAGTAATTGACGACCTCCTTAAAGGGGGTACCCTAGAACCCTGTATGTCTCAGCATAACACCCCCATCCTGGCTGTAAGAAAAACAGATGGCAGTTTCCGATTGGTTCAAGACCTCAGAGCTGTAAATGCTAGAACCCGAACCAGGTTCCCGGTGGTGGCAAATCCTTACACTTTACTGAACAGGCTCTCACCTGAAGATGTATGGTATAGTGTAATCGATTTAAAAGATGCTTTTTGGACTTGCCCTCTGGATGAAAAGAGTAGAAATTATTTTGCCTTTCAGTGGGAAGACCCAGACACAAACCGAAAACAACAACTAAGGTGGACAGTCCTCCCTCAGGGGTTTGTGGAATCCCCGAACCTTTTCGGGCAGGCTTTGGAACAATTGCTAACGCAATTTGTTCCTGAGGGCGGGACAAAGCTCCTGCAGTATGTTGATGACCTATTAATAGCTGGAACAACTGAAGAAAACGTGAGGAGAAGCACGATTGCTTTGTTAAACTTTTTGGGACAAAAGGGGTTAAAAGTATCGAAATCCAAACTGCAATTCACGAAGCCCGAAATAAAATATCTTGGACATTTGATATCTCAGGGAAAAAAGAAATTAGACCCTGAGAGGGTAGCCGGGATTCTTGCACTCCCTGCACCTAAAACAAAAAGACAAATTAGGCAATTTTTAGGGCTCTTGGGATATTGCAGACAATGGATTGAAGGTTTCGGTGAAAGAGTGAAATTTTTGTATGAAAGATTAAACACTGACAGGTTGAAATGGACTGAGCAAGATGAATTTAATTTTCAGAAATTAAAGGATGCCCTCATAACTGCCCCTGTACTAACTTTACCGGATACCAATAAAGAATTTCAGTTATTCGTGGATGTGAATGAACAAGCAGCACAAGAAGTTCTGACCCAGGAGTGGGCAGAAAAGAAGAAGCCCATAGGGTTTCTCTCGAAAATTTTAGACCCGGTTAGTTGGGGTTGGCCTACTTGTTTGCAAGCAATTGTGGCAGTGGCTTTGTTGGTAGGGGAAGCAAAAAAGGTAACTTTCGGAGCTCCCTTGATAGTCTACACCCCACATGATGTAAGAAATATCTTACAACAAAAAGCGGAAAAGTGGTTGACTGATTCGAGGCTTCTGAAATATGAAGCCATCTTAATCAGTTCGCCTGGTTTAGAATTAAGAACCACTACTGCGCAGAATTCTGCGCAGTTCCTGTTTGGGGAACCAACAGAAAAACTATTACACGATTGCGTTGAAACTGTGGAATTGCAAACTAAAGTTAGACCAGATTTAGAAGATCAGGAGTTAGAAGGGGGAGAAAAGTGGTTTATAGATGGATCCTCGAAAGTTGTTGAAGGGAAAAGAAAGACAGGATATGCTATAGTGAATGGCATATCAGGAGACATTGTGGAATCAGGCCCCCTGAAAGCAAGCTGGTCTGCACAAGCTTGCGAGCTTTATGCTCTCCTGAGAGCCCTCCGGGGATTGAAAGGAAAGAGGGGGACCATCTATACAGATTCGCGGTATGCTTTTGGAGTAGTACATACTTTTGGGAAAATTTGGGAAGAAAGGAGTCTGATAAATACGAAAGGAAAAGGGTTAATCCACGGGGAAATCATTCGACAAATTCTACAGGCTGTCAGAGAACCGAAAGAAATATCGGTTGTCCATGTAAAAGGACACCAAACAGGATGGCAGTTCCACACCCGAGGTAACAACCTGGCAGACAAAGAGGCAAAACGAGTGGCTTTGTTAACCGTAAGTATTCCTGAAATAACCCCGGAGGAATCACCAGAAATCCCCACGCTCCCTTCGGAGAGGGAGATAGAGGAATTCAAAAAAGTAGGAGGAAACTTTGAAAAGGGAAAATGGTGGTTGCCTGATAGGAGAGAATTAATTCCAAAAGGGATGGCAAGGGGGATACTGCGAAGATTACATAAACAGACTCATTGGGGAACCCGAGCATTAGCTGAACAATTTCTAAAATTTTTCGGGTGCAAAGGGATCTTTGAACTTGCCAAACAGGAGGTACAAGGATGTGTGATATGCCAAAAAGTAAACCGATCAAAATTTAAGCAAACGGCTTGGGGAAGTTGCCCCCTCTCATACAGGCCATTTGAAAGAATCCAGGTGGATTTCACCGAACTACCAAAAATCGGTAGATACAAATTTTTATTAGTGATAGTAGATAAATTGACACATTGAGTAGAAGCCTTTCCCAGAGCAAGGGCAACAGCCAAAACAGTGTCGAAAATTTTATTAGAAGAAATCATTCCCAGATATGAGATAGTAGATTGCATTGATTCAGACCAAGGAACACACTTCACGTCAAAAATTATTAAACAAATTTCAGAAGCCCTAGGCATCAGATGGCAATATCACACCCCTTGGCATCCTCAGAGTTCAGGACAGGTAGAAAGAATGAATCAAACATTGAAATCTCAACTATCTAAACTTATAATTGAAACAAAGATGTCATGGATTAAGTGTCCTCCCCTTGCGCTACTGAATATAAGAACTATGCTGCACTCTGAGACAGGTCTGTCTCCCTTTGAAATGTTGTATGGGATGCCATACAAACATGGAATGCTGGTAGCACACCCTCAGGTGGAGGATGTGCAGATACAACTATATCTCATTTCTATAAACAAAAATTTACAGGATCTGTGGAAAAGAGGACTGATTCCCCAAAGCACAACACTGGGATTTGCCATACGCCAAATACAGCCTGGAGATAAAGTCCTGATCAAAGCTTGGAAGGAACTCCCCCTCAACCCACACTGGGAAGGACCGTTTCTCGTCCTCCTGACCACAGATACAGCTGTCCGGACTGCAGAAAGGGGCTGGACACACTCATCTCGAGTGAAAAAAGTAACGGATTACAACTCCTCCGAGTGGAAAGTCACCACACCTCCGGGAGAACTGAAAATCAAACTCTGGCGTCATCACAAATGACAAGTGACGACCAGATAAGTTGTATTAATCCTGATTGTGATTGTTTTCCATTTATCCACTTCAAGTGTGCTTATTGTAAACAGATTTGGGTAGCCCACTGTTTAGGAGAGTACAAACCTAAAGGATTGTGCACAAAGTGTCTAGAGAAAGAACAGGAGGAGACTAGCCTTTCTTAACACTTGCCACCCGGGCGGGGTCCTTGGAACTAGACTCTCCTGAGTGGTTCCTATTGTTCCAAAAGGGGTTAAGAGGCCAGTTAGATTCTAAAGCCAAGGCTTTAGAAATCGAGTGCCAAAAAACAATTAAAGTACTGTGTAGGACAGACTCAATTAAATCGTCTCGGTGGGCTACTTTCAAGAGAAGGTATGCCTTAAGGACTACAAGGGCCCCTGAAGAAAGTCCCTGCTGCCGAGAAGATGGTAATCCCCGCCGTATGTTCCTATACGGGCGAAGGGCAAGGCAGAAGGATACAATGGTGGGGAATCCTGATAGTCCTGAACCTAGCCGTGTGCTTGGCCGAGGGAATGAGTCCCGAGGTACCTCCGAGGGAGAGTCCCCTGGGGAAGTGTGAGCAGTGTCGGACTGCCACAGAAACCAGACAAATGATTGACTGTCCTCCAGAACTGCAAAAGGGGATGTGTTTTTCCAATGGCACTCAGTATAATATCTGTAAATTAAAGGGGGAGGTCTGGTGTTACCGCTCAGGGGCAAGTTTTAAGGATGGGCAGTTTCAAACTCCTAAAAGACAAAAGACCAAAACTACCCACTTCAGGTACAAGAGAGAAGTGGGAGGGATTCCTCCAATTTCAATTTGTAGTCAATGTAATAAAACCGTCTGGATCGGAGGAAAAAGACAATCCACCTTTGTAGCATATTACAAAATCAATCCTATATGTTACAATAAAGCAAACTTGAAAACGTGTACTATAGGAGGAAAATTATATTGGGAAGGTAAAAATTTAAAACACGAAGAGAAGTCCTCCTTTAGTAATGAACCAATAATTTTAGATTTGTTAAAAAGTGATGATGACCGGGTATGTTTACAGTTTGACCAAGTATTCTGTTTTTCCAGAGATGAGGATGGGTTAGATCCTAAAAGCAAAATAAAACAGTTAACCTTAGAATTAAAGAGGCAAGAAATAGAAAATCGGAAAAGAAGGCTGGAACAAGAGAGACTTAACTCTCTCAGTGAATATTATGAGCAGCTAGAAAAACAATACAGCAATTGGGGGTTACCAAACCCCAACCAGAACCTATTCATAGACCTAATGCAAGAGATTGCCACAGAATTAGGTCTATCGAATTGCTGGATATGTAGTGGTTTGAGATCAGCCGAAAAGTGGCCATGAAAGGGAGAAAGACTCACCCCAAAACAACTCTTAAAATAGAAGAGCTTAAAATTATCCAAAACAACACGAAGACCCGAGAGGTGGGTGATAGATCAAAGAATAATTGGGACTTTCTGCATTAGCAGAGAAGGGAAAGAATTCACCGATCTAGTAGGTTATACTCCGTGTATAAACACACTCACGGTGAATTCTGACAGCAAAACAAAAATTTGGCAACCTGAACCACCCGCAGGTTATTGGAGTCGCACCCGGGGTAATAACTGTGAATGGATGGAAATAATTGGGCTATGCTGGTACAAAAAACCCTGGGGCCAATCCCTTCCATGCACTAGAAGGCCTAAAAGAATACTGGGATGATCCGGCAAAATTGAACAGGGGTTGGGAAGCTCCTGATAGCATATATTGGATATGTGGGAAAAAGGCATATAGTGAGCTACCTAGAAAATGGAAAAGATCCTGCACACTCGGAATAATTCAGCCCTTTTTCTTTACTCTACCCAGAACAGAGAGTAAATCATTGGGAGCCCCCCTCTTTGAAACACTAAATAGACAAAAGAGAGAATTAAAACGGAAACTACCAATGGCAGGAGGCAACCAGAAATGGAAAGAGGAAGAATGGCCTGCCGAAAGAATTATTCAATATTATGGGCCCGCTACTTAAGCAAATGATGGCAGTTGGGGTTACAGAACCCCCATTTATCTCCTCAACAGACTTATCAGGTTACAAGCGGTAGTGGAAGTAGTTTCCAACCACACCTCAGAAGCCCTAGAACTCCTAGCAAAACAACATTCACAAATGAGAGCTTTTGTATACCAAAACAGATTAGCTCTCGATTATTTGCTAGCCGAGGAAGGAGGGGTGTGTGGTAGATACAACGAATCCGAGTGCTGCATGGAAATAGACTATTATGGCGAAACAATAAAAGGATTAGCTGCTGAAATAAAGAAGGTAGCGCATGTGCCCGTTCAAAAGTGGAATTCAATCCTACAAGCCTCCTGGTGGAACCAAATATTTAAGCAAGGGGCTTGGTGGAAAAAGTTAGTATTTTTCATAGTCTGTTCAATTGCCGGAATCATTTTTCTTCCCTGTTTAATTCCTTGCTTCATCAGATTAATTCACTCTGTTGTGCAAGGAATGCAGATTGCCACCCTTCCAATTGATCCAGAGAAAGCACAAGGGAGACCCACTCCCCTCTCTAAACTGATGAAATTAGAGGAGGAAAAGGAGAACAGAAATGCAATTAAGGCCTTAAGGAATTTTGAAAATAAACATAACCTGTCTCAAGAATATTGTGAGAATTCGCTATCAGACTGGGAGGAAGGTGAATGTGGTTAATCTCACACTCCTCCCTCTGTAGGATTGGATAAAATAATACGAATTTTTAATGTGATGAAGTATTAGGCGGGGGACTGTAATAAATGTAGTTATGAATAAAAATTCGTAAAGACCTAAATAAATATATCTGTAGTTATAATAACATGAGAAAATATAAAATATAGTGTGGCCAAGGATTCCTCCCTAGATCCAGCCGCAAACATCCATTTTAGAGATAACAATTCTAGCCGGCACCGGGATAATGATCCTAGCCGGTGCCCATCAACCTAAAAGAATAAGCAGGACACGAGCCATCAGGCTGGACAAAAGGAACAAGCCTGGACGAGATACTCATCACCGGACCTGAACACCCCACCTGACAAGCTACAGTTGGGGAGCAATCAAACTAGACAAAGAAAGAAGCCCAGCCGAGATATTCATCGGCTCCAACCCCAGAGCCAACCACTCCGTCCTGATGGCCCAAACCAGGATGAAATCAAGGAACACCCAGGACCTTTTTACATATGAGGAGACTCTGCCCCACTGTCTATTGATTCAGTTCCCCAGTTCCAGGAAATCCATTCAACCAACCATCAAGACACTTTGTTGAACAGTGACTGCTCGGAGTTTTGGCCTCAGGGCACAAAACCCCTATAAGAACCCCGGACTGCAGCCCATACAGCGTGGATTTGGGAACACCTATACCTTTGGGTATAGACCCCTGTCCACCCAGCGCTGCGCTGACCTATTTATTGTGGTTTTTCTCTTTCGTTGCAGGTGCTTAAATTGTTTTATAATAAATTGCTTTTTATTGACCTTATTTTGCCATTGCATTTATAACAGGAGGGACCGCGATGCCGGGGAGAGCTGGAACGGCAGGAGGGGGGCGAAAGGGGGGGGGTGGAAACGGGGCTTATGGGGGCTGGAGCAGAAGGGGCGGGGGCCGCTGAGTGAGTGGGGGCAGCAGTGAGGGTCGCATGGCCAGGGGGTGGGGACATGCAGGTCTGGGCAGGGAGGAGTGGAGCTACACTGGCTGGGGTGGGGGGAGCGGGGAGAGGGGCATGAGAAACGGGTGTTGTGAGGTACGGGGGGCTCGGCGCATGTTGTGCATTTGCAGCACACATTTCTACAAGCACTCTGCAGGCTGGGAGCAGCTTTGCAGCCACCATATCTTGGCGGGAGATATTACTAAAAAGCTTATTTCCAACTATGTCCCAGAAATCTCTAGTAAAGAATGCTGAGTGTTCTGCATTTGGGAAGTTGACTAAGGTCCAAGCTAGGAGGTGTTTTAGCTCTTGTTTAGGCAAATTACTTTGGCTGGCTTTCAGTAAGAATTTTAGTTGCTTATACAGCTTTTTGTCTGGGGCTGAACAGCTCTGACCCATGATAGACTGGTATGTTACTCACCTCTTATGTTAATGATGTTGGTTGTCTCTCAGAGCTCGGACGATGTGTGCTGGCCAAGCACCTCCCATCCGTGCTCTGCGACTGTTTCCTTCCTCGCTCAGGGAGTCACGGGTGTTTCCACTCTGCTCTGGTGCAGGTGCCACTTAGTAACACTCACACGTTCTTAACCACGCTGCACAATCTTCTAAAAGCTACGGTTTGGAGGCTGCTTAGCAACGTGTCTCCGTACTTTTGAAGGCTGCCGCAGAAAACGTTTTAGAGAGTTCGAGGTGCAGATGTTGTGGTAACTCCCACACCTTGCTCAACCAGGGAGACGCTTTCCCGTATAGCCAGGTGAGACGTCGCCTTGCAACATCATCCCGAGCTCGGGGCCCCCAAGGAACACCAGGGGTGCACACATTGCTTGGCAAAGTACACCTCGAATACAACCATGTGGCGGATACCTCTAAAGCACCGGAGCCGATGCTACTTAGCAACAGCTGGCCGGTGCCAAAGGGTGCCACGGAACACGATTAAAGAGTTACGGTGTTGTGGTGATCAGCAGTGTGAACCGCACTCTAGATGGACTTAAAGGGTGAAAAACGAGTCTTTTTTAGTTACCAGTGATGGAGAAGTGTCTCACTGATGGAGAAGGCGTGGAGTGGCTCTTGAACGTTGGGCATCAGTTAATGATGTACAAAACACACTCACTCACGGTGAAAGACTTCTCCAGGATCAAGCTGTTCAGGTATAAGCAATTTATTATATGGGTAGAGAGAGGAAGAGACCGGTTTCCGCCACCAGCCGCGGCATACACATGGTCAGGGAGGGAGGGAGAGAGAGAGGAGCGGGGAGAGGGACAGTTTAAGAGCTAGGGGAGAGAGCTTAAAGAGAGAAAGGCAGGGGGGAGCAAGACTAAGAGTACTTAAAAGAGAGGGGAGAACAAGACTAAGAGAGCTTAAGAGAGAAGGAAGAACTAGAGTAAGAGAGGGAGAGCGGGGAGAACAAGAGAGCAAGGTTTTTGTTACAATACATTATATCTTTTTCTATAGTGAATATTCCAGTTCCCAGTAACCAATCACTACAAGACACACCCCATGTAGAAGCTAGGGCCCGGCGCCTCGGAAGATATGGGGATGTAATGGAAAGATAGTCACCCCCCTCTACAGTGTATGGTAATGACCCCTGTAATTAACCAATAGCACCTAGCTGTGATGAAAGCAGATGGGAGTAACACTGTGAACCTAGGTTATAGTGTCAAATTCTCCAGCAATAAACGCCATTTCTGCCATCCATCACATTGATGCTTGTGCGCAGATGGACCAAGTGGCCTGAGCGTGGCCGCCATGCTGTTCCTGAACCAGGGTGTCTGCCTTGCTTAAAGGCAACAATTTGGTGCCGAAACCCGGGAATCAAATTCGAAAAGCAGGATTCAAATCCAGAGAGCGAGGATTGCCTGGAAAACAGGAGCAGAGGCCAGGATGGCTGGACCAGTCCTGGTGTGAGAGACGTTCCTGGGCCCAGAATGAAGATGGAAGCGCTGATAAAGGTCGGATTGCAATTACATAGACAATGTAGTAGAGATTGTAAATCTAATTCTTTTACTCTTGCTATTGCAAGGCTTTTGTATACTGGGGTCATAAATCAGCTAGTAAAGATTATCCACCCTAAGGTGTGGGACAGATGTACTAAAACTCTTGCCGAAGAGACCTGGAGGGCGGCAAAAAACTGTCTGTTGGCCACCCCGAAATTTGGGGTCAGACCGGCCACCCAGACATTACAGCCCCCAGACAAGAGTGGCTCGGCTGAGCCAAAAGGGGCCCAAGAGGGCGATACGTCCCCTCAATCCCCGAATCCTGATCTGCTCTCAAAGGGACAACAGAGAGCAGAAGTTTTTTGGAGAAAGTTAACAGAAGAAGCTAGGGGTGCTGCACGAAAAGCCAGGGGGGGTCCACCGCTCTACGTACCCCAAGATGGCGCTGAGCAAAAAGACATAGAGCGGGAAAGGAATGTCCTTAGTGAGAACAAAGAACAAGCATTGGCATTGATAGATGAACATAGTCGGGGGGATGGGAGAGATAAGGTATGTGAGGAAGAAAGAGAAACTGAAGCGAAAGAGATAAGACGCGGGGGAGGTGTTCAAGGAGAGAGGGAAAGGAATGTAAGAGAGGGGGAAAGAAATGTAAAAGAGGAGGGAGAGAGAGGAAGCCGAGAGGGGAAAAGGAGAGGAGGGTGGAACAGAGGGAGGAGTGAATAGTGGAGTGAAGGGCGGAGTGAAGGGCGGAGTGAAGGGTGGAGCGAAAGGCGGGGAGAGCCAGGAGGGAAGGAGGGAATGGCCCGCCCACAGGGGTTGTAGGCGGGGCCGGAGCCCAACAAAAAGGCACGGGAAACTGGAAATGGCTAGCCAGTCGAGTTCTGACTCCCACCGAGATACTAGCAAGGATGAGAGGTCCGAGACTGACTCCTTAGAGGAGGAAACAACAAAGACAAACAAGAATATCCCCCTCCACATTAAAAAAGAACTGGGAGAGGATACTCCTCTCACAGACTGGGGAGAGATAAAAGCAGCATATGCCAGCTGGGTCCCTTCAGCTGCGCTAGCATTCCCAGTCCAGGTGACAGAGGGGAGACAGAGAGTTCTCTCACCAATAAATCCTAAACTGCAAGGCTCCAGCCTGCAATAGCTGATAATCACAAGACGGGACAATGATTACCCTATGCCTATCAGTTTATAACTTCAGTGTTTCTAACGATTTTCCTGTGCAAATTGTGATTGTTCCCAAGGTCCCGTACCACCTGGATGAAGAGTTGAGCCTGCAAGTGGAGAGACTCATCCGACTTCAGAAAAGAGAACTGGTGACAAGTGTAACCACAGCGATGCTGCTTAGCCTGGGAGCAACTGGTGCTGCCACAGGTGTCTCTGCCATCGTGACCCAACAACAGAGACTGTCTCAGCTACAAATGACAATTGATGAAGACTTGCAGATAATTGAAAAACTGTGTGTTTTAAATAAGCTTGTATCTTTTGTTGAGAGCCAACTAGAAAAAGTCAACAACCTGTTTGTAGAAAGACAGCAGATGCTCTAAGAATACACTTGGTCACCGCATGTGCCTTATGTTTACTAATGAAAAACTCCGGTGTCTATTTTATAAGTTTTTAGCCTTTTAGTTAAGAATAGTGTACCCTATATTTTACTCAAGTTTATGATATCTACTTTTAAAACTTTTCATAATATAGATAAGTTAGATAAAATGTTTAGAGATAAATATAAAATAACGTTAGAACTTTCAAGACTAATACACCTTATATTCTAGCAAATTTAGTTAAGCATAAAGAGGGGGGAAATGTAGAAGGTAGGGCCCAGTGGCTCGGAAGATATCGGGATGTAACGGAAAGATAGTCACCCCCCTCCTCTACAGTGTATGGTAATGACCCCCGTAATTAACCAATAGCACCTAGCTGTGATGAAAGCAGATGGGAGTAACACTGTGAACCTAGGTTATAAAGTGTCGAATTCTCCAGCAATAAACGCCATTTCTGCCATCTATCACATTGATGCTTGTGCGAAGATGGACTTAGTGGCCTGAGCGTGGCCGCCGTGCTGTTCCTGAACCAGGGTGTCTGCCTTGCTAGGCAACACACCCACTAAAGAATTTACATATAGCCTATAAGAACTACTACATTACCATACAGTGTTACATTTTAAACTCTAAAAGCTTTACAAATTCTTCTCTTGCTGCTTGACCTTTGGATTGTCTATCTGCAGAAGGACATTGTTTCATCAACAGGGATTCTCCTTTAGATGGCGAGGCTATTGTTCTTTGGTTATATAGTAACTAGCACTCAGTATCCCATGACTCAAAGCTAGCTCTCATTTCTATTTCCATTCTAGGCTTCATATTTTCAGAATCTTTTGCTAAACAATCATATGCATAAGGTTTCAGTTTCATCCTCCCCAACAGGTACTTCTAAAGTCCTTGTTGGGAATCTGTGATAGAGGTGATACCCACCACTTTCAGTCCATTGGTCGCTTATCTCTGCCTACATGACCTTGGTCACTGGAGGCTATGGTGTACCAGGAGAGTGTCCTGCAGGCAGCACCTCCCACCATGGGTCATTTAGGGGCCACTGGGTGAGTGAGACCTGGGGACTTCCAGACATCCCTGGGAACAGGACAGTTTCAGTGTGGGGATAAGAATAGGTAAAATCACAAGTGCAGAGGCTGAGGAAGGGTATCTTCAGCACTGTGGGGGGGAGCACAGAATGCAAAAGGGGGTATGAACAGAAACACTTCCACTACCCTCAGTCCCCCAACCTCATGGTTATGTGGTCTGTGTGATGCTGGGAGAGGGATAGTTGGGACCTCAGTGATACCCTTAGACCTGGCCAGCCAGCAGGGTCAATAACATTCCTGTATTACTCCTGCAATCTCCAACTTAATCATCTGTTCAGGCTGACTTTGGCTCACCAGATTTTGCACCAGGGGCATTTTTAGTCCCTATAAACAGAAGCGAGTAGGGAGAGACGCCTGTGGCATGCAGCAGTGCTTGTCTTAATAAGAGTTGGGGCACATGGTGAAGTGGGTTACTGTTATGTGCTGGTCAGAATCCACGACTCGAGTCCTCTTGTTCATCAAACAGCCTCGTTTTCTTGTTCAGAACTTGCTTATATAGTCCTTTTAAAACCCCTGGGCTTAGAGAATTTATTGGTTGAGGTTTTAGCACTGCCCAGTATAACTTTTCTCTAAATAATCTTTTCTCTGTTTCACTGATTCTGCTGCTTTACTTCTGTATTTTTCTTTCCCTTTCTCCTGCCTCTCTCAGTCTCCTTTGGACTGAATTCTTTTGGGATCCTCCTTCGTGGGGAGTCCCACTTATCTCAGTTCTTATGATTTGAAGAAAACTCTCGGGCTCATTAGAATCTGGTTTCTCGTGTTTATTGAAAGGTCATTACAAAACTTGGCAGGTCTATCCAGACTGACTGTACAAGCCTAAATCCCTACAACCTGGCTCATTTCGCTCTGATGATACAAAATGGCCCTGAACCATGTGGTCTCTTCGCTTTTATACCAATTTTTACCCTATTAACTACAGACACGTGTATTGTTATTATATCCTAACAAATAAGTTTTCTATATCTACTCACATAATTAAAACTGCGACTAACTCTAAACCAGTCATTCTTTGTGCTCCCAAAAACTGCAGAAGCATGGAGAAGAAGGAAGAAGAAGGATTAAAAACTACACCCTTTTTCCTCCATCTTCGCTCCATGTGTGAAACCCTTCTAAAATCTATATTTACACCTCAGTTATATATTAAACATTTTTTTACTTTCTACTTAATTTCTTACAAATCTTGGTTTGCTCAGGGATATTTGGAAGCCCTTCTGTCAATAACATATAGGATTGATGCATTTTTTAAAAAATAGAATAGACAGAGAAATGTCTCTACATTTCTGGACTCCTACACCCAGCTCCTTGACCAGTAATATGTCTGCTTTTTGGATTGAACATGACTGGCTGAGGTGCATGCTTGGGTCTGAACCTAACTCATCCCTGCTCCATCCAGAGACTTGTTTTACTTCTAGGCTGGTTGAGTTTGGGGTTCTGACATGGCCAAATTTATTTGGCATCTATAAGCTAGCTGCCATGGTGACAAATCACCCTTTCAGTTATATTAAAAAATGTAAAAATGTTCTTATCTTTCCTGCAGGCACCTTGCAAACAAGAAGACAAAGATAACATGAGTCTAATTTGAATGAGGCTTTTCTACTCAATTTCATAAACTTAGCTCTTCCAGCCAGGGGTATGCTCCATGTATCACTGGAGCTGCAGCATTCAGGTCTAGGAGCTGTCAGGAGAAACCACCAATATCGCAATCCTTCAGGCTAATATGTCACAGATTAACTACTTGGAAGTTACAAAGTTACAACTTAACACGATGAACAATAAACAACTCAATTCAAAACTATTTCAATTAAAAACACACATATTTCTACCACTGATGTCTTCCAGATATTTGAATTTTGGAGTTCGAGTAGGGTGATGGGCAGACTGTCCCACCATTATCAATCTTCTGTTTCCAACAAGCTATTGGCTTGCTAGGTTATGTTGTGAATTTATTGAAAAACATGAGAAAAACATGAGAACATGAGAGCACCCAAGACTTTTGAGGCGGGGTGCACATCCACCCCAGACCTCCTCTCCCTTCCTTGTTTCAGCAACTACAGTAGGAATAAAACATGGACCTTTGAACAAAATTAACAAGGTGAAACTTAAAACTGCCTATATGCTTTACTATCACCCAATGTCTGCATTGCTGGGGAGCTGTCACTGTCGGACATGAAATGATTCACACAGACTCAGCTCAAAGTGTGATGAAAAAAGAAGAACGTTTACTTGTTCTTTCACTATTCATAGGTTTTTGACAACAACCAGGGATTGGATAATTAGATTACCACCTTCCCAATCACACTGGCCGTGAGAGACGTCCATCAAAAGGCATATCTTTAATGGAATGTATAAACACTTATGTTTATAGTTACTTTCCTGGGAAAGTGGCTGGAAATCATGAAAACAATATCAAAAGGCTTGATTCTCAGGGCAAGAAGGAGCCTCCTTTTTGCAATGAGGACTTGAAAGGCTTCTTCCAGATGAAGCCTCCATGTTTATTTCAAAGGAAAGGGGTTAAGCTTTTGCTAAAGCCAAATCAACTAGTCAAAGTGACTTGCTTTCATCTTTAGCACAGAAACACCTGGGTTTGATAGTATATCTTCCCTTCCTAGTTAAGGTCACAGTTTGGCCAGAACAAAGACCTAGGCTGGGAACGCTTCCCTATCATATCTTTAAAAGAACTCTTTCAGTAATAACTCATAAAACTGCTGGTTTTGTTATCTATCCTTAGCTAAATAACTAATGATACATAAATAACTTGTAAATAGCTATAACTTTATGCACATATATATGCAACTTCTTAAAATTATAAACAAAAAACATTCACCCTTTAGAACTGTGAGAAAAACCAACTTAACGGAAAAAATAATTTGTAATTAAATAGAGTCTTTAAATGAACTGTAATTTCAAGAGCCCCAGATTTTCATGAGGTAGGTGTATTAGCTGTACTGGTCACTCTTCTTCACACTGCTCCACCACGTCTGTTGAGGGGCCATTAGGAAGCTGCTGCTTGTGGTCACAGGCAAAGCATAGGACATATCCTTGAGATTTCCCCTGTGGAATGGACTTGTGTGCACAGTTTACCTTCATGTGGCTTTGTTGTCCACACGGATCTCAAGTGGGGATGGTTTTTGCTTGGAACATCAATGAGGCTGTTGTCTTTTTTGTCTGATGAGGTAAAAACATCCACCCTAGGATGTGCAGAGGTTCATACCTGTGGCAGTGTGCCTCAGAGAGACAAAGAGTTAACATTGTTCCACCCCAAACCCCTTGTGAAGGGCGGCCCAGGTGTTCTGATTGGGTTTGAGTCCCTGGGGGGTTCTCTCTTGGTGTGCTTCTACTGGTCCCTGACCCTGAACTCCACCCTCAAGGGTGGAGACCCCTAAAGGTTCTGTCCCTCAAAAACCCCTGCTGTGCCTCTGTTTGGAGCTCTCTGTTCTGGACCTGAGTTTGTTCCAATGCTGAATAAATGGTTTCATGAACCGGGAGCCCGTCTCGTTGGTGTTTCATGCTGGTCCCCAGAATCCTGCTGCTTCCCTGGACAAGATCTTGAGGTTGCTGACTGCAACAATACCTGTGAGTATTCCCCTGCTGAATAATAACAGAAAGGTGGAGATTTACAATGATAATAAATACTGTAATACAGATGAGAAGCTCATGAGCATATATATATATAAAAGTTTTTGTTTTAAGCTTGAGTACCTGTGGGTTGTAGTACACGTGTCGCCGCTGGAGATGAATAGATCACACGGACGCAGCTCAGGGTGTGGTGAAAGGAAGAGAGAGTTTATTTCTTCCCCCAGGATTTATAGGTTTCTGACCACGGCCAGGGATTGGATGGTCAGGATAACACTTTCCCAACTGCACTGGCCGTGAGAGATGTCCATCACAAGACGTGTAACAGAAGGAATGCATACATATCTATGTTTATAGTTACTGTCCTGGGAAAGTCTTTAGAAAACTATGCCAGCAAGATCCGAAGCTGAGTTTTCAGGGCGACATCTCACCCTTTTTGGTTTTAACAAAAAGAAAAGGAAAAGAAAAATGAACAAAGAAGCTAGCAATATCCTAAATGATCAAAATGATAAATAATAGGAAAATACAATACTCCATACAATCAGAAGGCTGTAATTTCAGGGTGACATCTCACCCTTTCGTTATTACAAAAAAACAAAAAAAGTGAAAACATCAACACTTGCTCGTGGATGGCTCTCAATTTGTTCATGGAGGCAGAATCCATGGCCACATTGAAAGGTGCCTGGGAAAACATCTGAAATGCTATGACAGCAGCCTGTAATTCCACCAATTGGGCTGATCCAACCTCATGACCCTCCAAAACCAGCCACTCAGATCAATCCTTCCAGGTAGCAATGGCCTTCCCAGTCTTCCCTGAACCTTCAGTAAAGACAGTGGGTCCTTGCACAGGCCCCTGACTATGTTTGGGCCGTAAAGAAAGTTCAGTAAAGTTTGCCACTTGCTGTGGCTGACGGGGCAGGAAAAACCTCTTCCAAGACATTCAAGGCATTGAACCATTCATCGTTTCATTGGCCAATGATACCTGTGGAATGCAAATCTGGAGTGGCAATGAAAATAAACAGCGACATCAATGGAAAGATTAATGTGATAAACTTGATGAGCAGAAACTGCTCGCAGAACCTCCTCCAGCACCTACTGTGCCTCTGGGGTCAGTGTCAGAGGTGACTTTAAATCATAGTCCCCCGCTAACAGACCAAACAAGGGAGACAGTTGTGTTGTGGTCAGTCCCATATAGGGACACACCCATGTAAAAATCCACCAATATCTGGACATCATTCATGCAGTGTCTGCACTGAATGCAAAAAATTGCACCTCCTGATGCAGGACTGTTTGTCCCTAAAATTATTTTGACCTTCAAATAATTACAGGGAGGTTGTTTCTGGAGTCACTTGAAGCCCATGAGAAGGCAAGGCAGGGAACAGCTGAGGCTGTATTCGCTGCAATTCAGCCTGGATGGGCGTAGCCAGCAGGACATCATCCATATAAGGGCAGACATGAGCATCAGGAAACTGCTCATAAACTCCAGAGAGGGCTAGAGCCCCATATCATCGGCAAATGCCAGCAAATTTTCACAAGCCTTATGGCAAAACCTCCATTGATACCTCTGTGTGGGCTCAGCATTAATGATAGCTGGCACCAGAAAGGCAAATTTCGGTCTGTCATCGGTATGCAAAGGAATTGTAAAAAACAATCCTTCAGATCCACAATGAGGACTAGCCAATCAGCAGGAAGTATGGCAGGTGAAGGCATGCTAGCCTGCAACATCCCCATGCTTTCCATCATAGCATGAACTGTCTGGAGGTATTGTAGCAACCTCCATTTCCCAGACTTCTTGATACAGAAAACAGGAATGTCCAAGGGACTGGTGGAAGGCTCCAGATCACCGTGATCTAACTGTTCCTGCATCAAGTCAGGGAGGGTGACTAGTCTATCATGAGAGAGGACAACAGAATCTGTTGAACAAAGAGTCAGTCTCAATTTCTTTGTGTTGAATGTGCCAGCGTCGGAGCCAAGGGTCACTCCGGGGGCCAGTCAGCAAACCTGACAATCATGATGTCCGTGCCTGTGTCAAGAAGCCCGCGGAGGCTAATTTCTGACAGCATGTCACCAAGGATGGACAGGGTGCAGATCCATTCAGGACGATCCTTGGCTGTCAGAACAGCAGTCCAGTGAACCCAGAGAGATGCAGAGAACCCGAAGCCACCATCTCCCCGCAGCTGGTTCTCAGCTCTGCGAACATAAAACTCAAAAGGCACAAGATGAGCAAATCCGGGTCCCGCAGGGATAGGAACAGGAGGGGTGAGTGTGGAACCCATGGCAGAAATGCACCCCAGGAAATCTGAATCAATGTCCTCTAGGTGAACAATGATGCCCTGAGCAGTGGTATTCGACCACCCCACCAGAAGAGCACTCATGCCCTCACCCACCGGACCAAAGCATTCGGAAGCACATGGAATGCCTGATACGCGCAGCTACACAGTCATCTGACAGGGGGACAAAGTCCACAGGCCAGCCGAAGAGGCTCCAGTAGCCTGGGACCCTTTGCCCGTGGAGGCCACCGGCTTCGCCCCTGGGGCAGCACCACCGGAGTCAATAGTAACCAGCTCAGGACCCTGATCCGCCGTGGCCGTAGGAAGCGGCAGGGAAGTCTCTTCCCCAATCACAGGCTCGGGCGATGCCCAGGAGCCCGTGGCGGGGTGGGCTGGAGCCAGCTCGGCACGGCCCGCCTCCAGCGCCCGGGGGGACCGTGGCACCCGTAGAGGCAGGACCCATGGAGCCACGGCACTGTCCTGCTCCGCTGCCAGGGAACAACCCGGGCTCGAAGGAGGGGAAACCCACAGCATGGGGCCGGCAGAACCCAGCCCAGCGTTCGCACCACTCACAGGACACATCCCCATGCCCCACAAATCCGGCATGGGGGGGGCAGTGCTCAGAATCGCCTCTAACAGTGGTTCTTCAGGGGAGAAAGGTCCAAAAAGCGGTGCCAGCCGTTCCTCCACTGGAACAGCGTGCGCGTATGTGGCCGCCAGCATGGAGTCTGGGCCTGTCCCATCCCCACCGCTGGGCAGGGCACAGCCCAGCCTCAGCAGGGGCATGGAACAGTCCCTGAGGCATCCCCCAGGGGCAGCGCCGCCCCCCGTTCAGGCAGCCCCTCATCGGCCTGCTCCGGGAGAGCACACGAAGGAAGCAACCCCGCCCCAGGCTTACACCGTTGGGGCGCCGGGCGAGGTGGGGTTACGTCCACCGGTTCCGTGGCACCTTCGTTCAACCCGCTGGGGGCCCCGACGATCCCAGGGGAGCCAACCTCGGGACCCGAAACACAACTGCCCCCCGGCTCCGCGTCACCGGGGGAGAGGGAGAGCCCCGCCCCGCTTCCGCAGCCAGAGCCGGAGTCAGAGCCAGACCTCTCACCCAGGGCAGAGAAAGCAGCTCTCGATCTGGCATAAGGGGACGCGCAGCTCTTCAGAACGCGGTTGCACCATCGCCAGATTCCCAGCAGCCAGGCCAGACGGGGGTCTCAATCTGCCACCATAGCCTCGACCAAGGAATCGCCTAATGTGTCCCAAGCCGGCTTCTAAAGAAGCACTTCAACCACAGGGAAAATCCCTTCAGCTCTTTCATATGTATACAATTGCCGAAAGTCAGCATCCGAAAAATCAATCCGTGCCCGATCAAAAGCAGCATGCCACAGCTCTACAACCAGGGCCTCTGTAGGAGAGAACCCAAAAGCAGCCATAGCTACAGGCTAGACAGAGAATGCCTCGTAACGTCACCTTCAGCACACGTCAGGGCTCACCAGATGTTGCTGCTGGAGATGAATAGGTCACACGAACACAGCTCGAGGTGTGGTGAAAGGAAGAGAGAGTTTATTTCTTCTCCCAGGATTTATAGGTTTCTGACCACTGCCAGGGATTGGATGGTCAGGATAACACTTTCCCAACTGCACTGGCCATGAGAGATGTCCATCACAAGACGTGTAACAGAAGGAATGCATACATATCTATGTTTATAGTTACTGTCCTGGGAAAGTCTTCGAAAACTATGTCAGCAAGCTCAGTAGCTGAGTTTTCAGGGCGACACACATGTTTTCAGCTTTCATTAGGGGTTGAAGTCTGAAGTTAACGTGCAGGGATGGTGTTTAATAGGAGTGGTGGTGGAGCTGGAGCTGGTTTCAGCTGGGTTGCAGGGCCTTGATCTCTGGGGCTGGTAGCAGGGTGAAGACTTGGTTTCCCTCCATGGGGATCTCATGTTTCCATCAGCAGTGTGGTTCCTTCAAGCTGTTGGAGCTTTGGCTGCAGGTGTGTGGTGGGTGTGGGGCCAGGAGCAGGGTCTGGCGCCAGGATGATGTTTCTTCCTGCTTGCGGTGTACTTCTGGGTATGACGTAGGGACAGTATGTGGGCACTCAACATGATGTCATCTTGGGCCCCGCCCCTGCTCTGCAGCAGCAGACAGGCATGGCCAGGGGAGGTGGTACTGTGGTAGCGGTTTCTGGTCAGACCCAATCAGCTCTGGGTAGGGGTGGTCTGGGCGTTTCCATGGTGATGAAAGGCATGGTCAGCTCTGGTGGTGGGGGGACTGGTCCCGGGAGCCCCATGGGTCTGCGTCATGGCCATGGGCTGCGGCGCCAAAATGGCAGCATTCTCCAACCTGGGACATCAGGTCCATGCGGCACAACAGTCTGGGGCAGCTGTTGGATGCTCTGGCACTGCACCACAGCTCCTCGGTGCAGCTGCACCTTCACTGCTTGTTGTGGTTCCCCTGACTGCGGCAGTATTGACACAGCTCGGGGCTGTCGTCCCACACCACTGCTGAGTGGGATCCAGCCAAATGGCGGGATTGTGCAATTTGGCTCATTGCCACATGGCACAGTCTGCCTGGCTGCCGTGGTACCGCCAGCTGTCTGTGCTCTGTGGCATAGAGGGGTTGCAGGAAGTGCCTCACTAAAAAGCCGTCCCGAGGCGAGGCGCGCATTCAGGGTAGCACAGCCGCGTGGGTGTTGGGGGTTAGGTGTCCTTCCTTTTGTACCATCTCACCTGTGTAATTTTTACACATTAGTTGACGGAAAACCTGATTGCTGGTACTTATGAAGTTCTTGAGAAACACAAAGAGTTAGTCTGGGCCCAGGGGGGGAGGGGGGACAGGAAAAAGGCAGGGCGGGGGCGGCTGGGGGCTGGCTGGTTTCTTCAGCTTGATAGCAGAACACTCGTGGGGAGCTGTGGTTGCTTAGGGAAAGGAATCTCCCATCACCCAGACGGAGGTGAAGCTTCTTCTCCTTCTTCCTTCTTCGTTGGTGGGCCTGGCACCCCCTGTCCTGCCGGGACGTGCCAGTGCCAGCCACCACCACAGAGCTGCTGATACACTTGATCCACTGGCCCAGGATTCCTACTCATTTCTGCCTTTCCAACTGGCTGTTCCTCAGAGTCCTACAGGAGCACCAGGACTGACTGCCCAAGGGGGTTTGTGAATCAAAGCCTCTCCTCCATCCTTTCCTGTCTCAGCCGAGAAGGTTGTCATGGGGTCCCTGTTTCTGTTTTGTTGTTAATGCTGTAGTTATTGTTTGTTTGCCTTGTTGTAGGAAAACATTTTAACAGAGTAAAAGCATGCGATTTTAGTAAAAGCCTGCATGCACAAGCCAGCCTTTGGTATAAGTGATGATATTAAAGGTAGTGTTCTTGAAAATCTCCTGAAGCAGCGAGAATGAAAAACAATAACCTTGTGTACAGGAGAAAAAAGGTAAAACAATATGTATTAGCCGATAGTAATTTGCTTAGCCTGCGGACTTTGTCAGACCCTATAAAAGTATGCTAAAGATAGAAATAAACAATGTTCGCTATACTTCTGTGAAGACTCAGTGAATAGCCTCAACGGTTTCTCAATATCTGGTGCTCCAATCAGGGACCCCCTGCAGGCAGAGGGATTTGGCAAGTCCGTGCGTGGAGAGACACGGATGCGGATCGGTACTGGGTAGGCAAGTCCATGCGCGGGAGGATGCAGACACGGGCAGCTGGGGGAAGCCGAGGGCAGTAGAGTTGAAGAGAGGTCGCTCCCCTCCCCCCATCCGTGGGCTGCCGACATGGAAGTTGGGCTTGCGGCAGCACAAAAACTACTTCTAAACATTATCGTTAAACTAAGTAAAGCAGTCAAACATATGGATCTTGAAAAGCTCATTTTATGGGCTAGAGATATAAGGCGCCCGTGCACTCAGGTTTCGCTGCTGCCTTTTGCAGCGGAAGAATGGAAAGACATAGGAGATTTGTTGTGGAAGAAAACGATTATAGGGAAAAGCAAAGACACTCTGTCTCTCGGTTCAACTTGGCAGATTGTAATTAATACCTTAATGAACAGGAAAGTGAGAAATGCTCAGGCTGCGAGCGCTGTAATTCTCAGCCAGCAACAGCTGCTTTTACCTCCCACTGCTGAGCAAGCATTCCTGTCTATGCCGCCCTTGGAGAGAGGGAGGGAGAGTCAGAGAGAAGAAAATAAGGAGAAAGAAACTCCACAGCAAACGCTGAAACAACAAACAGAATCTGTTCAGCAATGTGATGTGATACATGCTGAACTATTTGCTCCACTTTTGGAGACACTTTTAACACCACAATCTTATTCAAGTTCCAGCTTTACTAACCTGGAAAAAGAGAAGCCAAATTTAGATTGGTTTCTACCCGAACCAGGGGGACATGGGGGGAGCACTGAAGTGTGCACAGAGAACAAAGGTACCCCCAGGGCAAAGGCAGTGCAGAAAAAGCTCCAAGGCCACACTGGACAAATATCAGCAATTACAGAAACAGTTAAGCAGAAACAGGTGGCTCAGACAGCTTCAAAGAGAGACAAAATAGCCAAAAAATTGCTAACTATATGGTATCTAGTTCAAAATTAAGCACTGTAATTAAAAGTTGATAACTTAAAATGATCATTGTTGTTACCACCTGGCCCTGAGAGGCTTTTTGTGTAACATCACCTGTTTTTGTAAAATCGTGCCCTTTTCCCTCTATCTGCAAATGAGAGAGATATTGAGAGGAAGAACTGTATTTGTTAAAGTTAACTTTGTGTGATTTTTTCGTCTCTCTCCTTTTTTCCCCTCTGCAAGAGTATGTGGGGGATAATTGAGACTTCACTAAAACCTTTTAGAGATAACAGCAGAACAGCAGCAGCAGCAGAGTGGGCAGTTCCCCCCCCCCCCCCCCCCCCCCCCGCTGCCTCTTCAAGAAAAAGCACCAGGATAGTACCCAGTTTGTTAAAAAGTCATGATTCATTGGTTTTTTAAAATGTTTTTATATACCCTTTTAGAGTTAATTTTGTGTTTTAAGTAATTATGAGTTTATGTAATTGCAGTTTTTTAGAGTTTTACTAGAGAAATTATTGTGATTCTTTCAAAGTTAAAAAAGCCCATTTTTTAAAAGGTGTTTAAGGTGAATGTTAACAGAAGTAAAAGGTACCTTGCAATAATTAGTTTTAAAAACTAATGTTAAAATATTGAATGATTTATAGCTACTAAGAAAACAACCTTCCAATTAATGTTATCTACAAAAGAGATTTATGGTTTAAAAAAAAATTAGCTAGGAGAACTTTACTGTACAAGACAAAGTTAAGCATATATTACCCATTTGTTTGTTTTTTCCAAAATTTTAATAAGGTGATTTTAATGTGAGTCCTTTTGTTATAAAAAACATATATAACAGCATATATACCAATTTGGACTTTGGATTTTAATTAAAAGTTAGACTTGATGTTTTTGAAAAGTGCTACAAAAACTGAATAGCAACTTGCCAAATTCTGAGTTATGGTTTTTCTCTAGTAAAACTGCACTTTAAAATTCTAACCAATTTAAGCATATACTAGGCAAATTCCTATTATGAATAAGTATTTTAGTAACGTGTAATTATTGTGAGTTATTTTTAAAGCCAAATCACATGGAATTGTGACATATTTGTTACATTTTTATAATCTTTATAGTGAATCCATGTCACTGTTATATTGTGTTTAAAAGGTATATATCAAACTTTCAGTTACCTTTTTGTAATAATACAGTAAGTTATGCTTTTATTTAATATAGATTAAGTGTTAATAGAATTAAGCAAAGTTATGATTTATTATGTTTAAGCTTGAATGTTTTTAAGTTAAGTTTTATAACTTGGATATTCTTTTAAAGTTAAGTTTTATTATTTCCTTTTGTTATAATTATTTTTTATCGGGTTTAAATATTGTTTAATCTGAATTGTTCTGTTTTGTTAAAGATATTTGTTTAAACTGTAAAGTATAGTTATTTTTTTTAGAGAGATGAAGATGACTACAACTGAAACAGCTGTGATAGAACACTGATGAACACCTGCTTGTGGATAAAAGTGAAGGCAGTCTGTGACACCCTTGATTTCATTGGGAATTCTATTGTTTGTTGCAATCTATGCAGTTTTTGTTTTTTATAGCTTTATTATTTTTCAGTGTTTCCAGAATTCCAAGAAAATGTACCATTGCTGAGGGTCAGCTGTCATGGGAGAGGCTTCAGATTAAAGCAACTTCTGAATGGTTTAATTGGTCTGTTACCTAAGGCTTCTGATCATTTGCTTTATACAAATGCATTTTAACAGTTTGCTGTGCTGTAAGCATCTCATAGTTGCTATTATTGAGAGCCTTGTTTTAAAAATGAGTTAAGAGGCATCTTTCCAGTTTAAAGCCTAAGGCCCTGGCCAAGCCTTGACTTTACGTGGATGGAATGTTTGCCAACAGATCTAGATGTTTTTTGCACCAAATCAGTATTTGAGTCACTTTTTGACTTAGCAATTTGACCCTATTAATATGACAGCTGGATCAATTTTGATGTGGGCTTGGAGAATCATTTCTGAAGGTGGTTATCCAATCCTGCACTGATTTTTTTTTTTGTTTGCAGACTATGAGATGCTGGTGCAGTGTTTTAGTAATTAATGGTAGTTTTATATTACATATGTTATTAATAATGTTTATGATTTGATTGATTTTTAACTGCTATAGGTTTTTATTTATTGTGTATATGGTTTTGTGTTAATGTTGATGTACATGACGGAAGTACATCTCATTTTTGTTTTTTTTAAGAAAATGGGGGGAATTGATGCCCTAAAAGCATTTGATTAGTGCAATATGTGTATTAAAAATATGGACCGCAATAATGAAATATTTACATCAAAATTTAGAATGCTCTATTTACAATTAAGTGTACCACAGCTAAGTCAAAATAATTTATTAACTTCAAGGGGAGAAGTGCCTATGTTTTGTTGACAGGTTTAAAAAGGTCACCTGTTCATCTGACCAGTCTGCCTCTGAAAACATGAGATCCAGTAAACACAGGCATCACCACACAATCCTGATACTCCAGACAAGATTAGAAGTGGACCTGTCAGGACACAGTTGTGTCTGAAAACTACACAGACAGTTTGCCAACAGAAATTTTTTGTTGTTATTATGATGTTGTGACTCTAAAATTTTTTTTTCAGTTTTCTTCTGTTTTAAGATTTAAAAGGATGTGAAGAACAACCTGAACATTGATGCCCTCAGTTGGTCACCGATCAGCTGCCAGTTGACATCGCAGGAGTGTTGCTCTATTAGGAACGGCTGGAAGAACGACACAGACTCTCTTGGGAGTCGATCAGGAGAATTTCTCTCGGTTTATTACTTCAGGTCTTTTTTATAGACCAATATGTGAAAAGTACAGAAAAGAAACTCTTATTGGTTAGTAAACTAACACATCACCATCATTGGTCACTGGGGTACACCACCCCTCGACCTTCTCTTGCATGAAAACAAGGAACAGACAAACAGCACCTGCAAGGCTGTTCTCTATCTCTGAGGATTGTTTTAATTCCTCCTTATGAATTCTCAGGCCACTTTCCCAGGCAAGACTGAGAAAGCTATGTGGCCTGCAATTTCCACAGGCACTGTGCTTTCTATTTCAGAGTTAGCATCCATACAGGAGCAGCGGACATTCCAAGACTGAATCGCATTAAATCATAGTCTGTTTGTAAGAAGAATTTTGTAGAAGATCAAAAGAGTATAGAGACTCCATTTAACTATATAAAAGCAAATTGTAGCTATGTTCTTACCCTTTAAGCAAATTGCTTTCACTCTTAGATTGCATAAATACCAGAGCACGTGTGTTAAAAGTAGTTAGACAATAGTTTAAGATAAAGAGTTTTAGTTTGTGTGGTAATTGTTATTTGTAGGTTATTGATAAGTTTAGAAAAGACATTAGTATAAAGTGTAAGTATTCCCACTTCAAGAGTTAGTGTAAGCGTATTTGAAAATTCATTTAACTTTAAAGCCTTAGCTGTGATTCTGAAAGCATGGTGTCATTTGCATGGAACAAACTGTTTATGGTAATTGTGTTGTGTATAGTCCCGACCAACTGTCTGCTAACTAACATCCAAAAGCGAGAGAACATATGGGTCACTCTGGCACATTTGACAGGCCAAAACTCAATGTGTTTAAGCCTAGCCACACCAGGAGATCCTTTTCACACCTGTCTCATAGGAGTTCCTGAATGGGATCCTCAAGCATTTAAAAGTTTAGTTAGCAATGAAATTCGATTGAATCAATTGGCAATGTTATGAGAGTGTAATTGCACTGTTGGCTTCACGTCAAGACAACTTGAAGGCTGCTAGCAAGCAAAAATTATCAAAGTTCTCAGTGTTACCATAGGGCCCCCAGAAGAATTAGACTTGTTAAGCTCCACCAATACCTCAGGTGGATAGATAATGTTTAAACTGATGACAAAAAGCCACTTCAACAAAGTGATACAACACTGAGCTACAGTTAACCCTATAGTTGACCTCATTGCTACCACTGAAAGTAAAGCTTTTTATTCACAGTGCAATCTCACAAGACGGTCACCAAGGTGATTACCTAGTTCAGTATTCTTAATTTGTGGAGATAGAGCATGGAATGGGAGTCCTGCTAGTCCACATGGAGGACCCTGTGACCTTGGGAAACTTACTTTGTTCCATCCAAACTTACACCAATTGCTGAATATAGCTGGTAAAATAAAAAACATCAAACAGTGAAAGCAAAGCCTGAATGAATTAAAATGTGATGATGTTAGAGACCCAGACTTTTGGGGTCATGGTATAATATGGCTAGCCTCCCTTTTTACTCCAGGAGCAGCTGCTGCTAAAGGCTTGTCAACTCTAAAAAGGCTAGCTTGTTGAACCAAGAAAGAACTGAATTTAACATCAACAATGTTAAGTGAACTTTCAACTGATATAAGTAGTGTATGTCACACCGTATTGCAAAATCAAACTGCAATTGATTTCTTGCTCTTGGCACAAGGACATGGTTGTGAGGAGTTTGAAGGCATGTGCTGTTTGAATCTTACTGACCATTCAGTTTCAATCCACGAACAACTAAGGCAGCTGCAGAATGGGTTACATGCCCTGAAAGAAGACAGTGACCCCATTGGAAGTTGGTTAGCCAACTGGGGCATTACTGGGTCGTTAAAGTCTCTTGTGCTAGAAGGGGGACAGATTTTACTTATAGTGTTAATTGGGATAGTGGTTTAAAGTTGTATGTTATCTTGTCTCCATAGAAGTATAAAACGAATCGCTTCTAAAGCCTGGCTTGTGCTAAAAGAGAAAGGGGGAATTGTAGTAAACATTTTAACAGAGTAAAAGTATGAGATTTTAGTAAAAGCCTGTCTGCACAAGCCAGCCTTTGGTATAAGTGAGGATATTAAAGGTAGTGTCTTTGAAACTCTCGTGAAGCAGCGAGAATGAAAGACAAACAATAGCCTTGTGTACAGGAGAAAAAAGGTAAAACAATATGTATTAGCCAATAGTAACTTGCTAAGCCCACAGACCCTGTCAGACCCTACAAAAGTGTGCTAAAGATAGAAATAAATGATGTTCGCTATACTTCTGTGAAGACTCAGTGAATAGTCTGAGCAGTTTCTGAATACCTTGTTATACATACTAGTAAAGAACTTATTCCTATCCCCAGATCTCTGCCTGAGAGCCCCTTGATTTCAAAATTATAGTAATTCGGAGGGAAGTGATCTACATTTTCATTCCAAAGGAGGCTTCTTCCCTCTTTACCAGACACCTGTCTTCCAAACCAAGACAGTGTGGAAGCCATTTTATCCCGCTGCCCCCTCCATGGGCTTGGAAGGGTGCCCAAACCTCCGTTTCCTCCAGTGCCCAGTTCTCGCTCTGTAGTCTGTTGTTTAACAGTCTCTTTAAGTCCAAAATAAATTTCCAGGGCTTTGTAGCTTTTATTGCGCTTTCATCACCTCTGGAGGCTTCCTGGATTATAAATTGACCAGTTTGTTCCCATATATTTATATCAAGGGCAGCCTCTTTGGTTGTGTCTATTATAAATGCATATTGTGATGGCTTTTCTCAAGTATTAAGATGAATGTTATATGTACAATGTTAGAATGGCTTTTGCTGTGTGAATGTAGTTTTTTTACTTTTTCTCCTGCTGTTAGCAAGTATTTAGGCGTAGGTCGATATACTGTGTTTAACTGCCTGAGCGGGCAGGATACCCCCCAGTGAACAGATGATGGGGCCAGGGCTGCTATCAACACTCAATGCCTGTGGAAAGATAGAGGCAAAGCCCAAACCAAAAGATGATAAGAAACAAATTAACACCACAAACCAAGAAATGCGCACGCTCTGAAAAAGCAGACCCAAGGAGTGGTCATGCAGTATAGTTCCTGGAAAAGTTTGAATATGCAGCAAGTCTATGCAGTAGAAATGGTATATAAAGGGTGTTTCCAAAGCACTAGGTGTGTTATTGGGAGAGAGCCAAGCAATCGGCCATTTTAACCCTTTGCTTTACTGTCTTTGTTTCCTATTGTCTTTTTGTTTTAATTAAACCTTTTAAATTTACCAGAACAGTGAACGTCGTTTTTCACATGTTCAATCTGTGCTTCTTAGCCCACGTTATTAAAGCCAACAATGCATCTTTATCATACTCTACCTCCCATTCTTGTAAAAGAAACGACCATTAGCTTCAAACCTAGATGAGGTTGTACTGATATCCATCCTCTGATGGTGCTAGCAACTGTTTTCTTCTATTTTTAAGGGTAAGTCTGTCAGGAAAATTAATCCACAAGCACCAGAGGTTTATGTCCAAAAAGGAGACAGAGGAGTCCTTTTACTTTATTTGAATAAAGGGAGAGGCCATGGGGCATTCCTCTGGGGTGGCTCAAATTTTTGGAGGGTGCAGCCACCTTTTTACCCTAATTTCCTGGCCACATGTCCCTTCTCTCTTTTTCCCTATAGGCTGATGTGCTTGAGAGGTACAGACTGCCCGAAACGCCTGATACCTGAGACTCCCCCCAATGCATAATCCCCTTCTTAACTCTTGTGGAATTCGTGGTGTTTCCTCAGTCTCTTTCATCTTCAGTGGAATCCATCCCATTGTTCCTTGTTATCTCTCAGTGATAGTTTCATTTTATCAGCAGACACACAGCTTGTTTTTAAAGAGAAACCTGTCATTCCTCTTGATATAAATGAAATCAGCCAAATTTTATCAATAAGGATTTTATTGAAAAATTTGTAAAATCGAATTTTGGAACAGCCACTGTTGGGTTTTTAAGCAAGACAGGCGCCCTGGCCAGCTCCAGCACGGTGGCTATCCCCAGCCGCTCGGGCCATATCCCACAACATCAGTGTGATGGATGGTGTATAATGGCATTTATTGCAGGGAAATTTGACATTTTTATAGCCTAGGTTCACTGTGTTACTCCCATCTGCTTACATCACACTTAGGTGCTATTGGCTAATTGCAAGGAGCCTTGCAATCCTAACAGAGAGGGGTGGGTTACTAGCTTTCCGTAACATCCCGAGTTCTTCCGCACCACAAGGACTTAAACTACAACATATCCCCCCTCTCTAGGAATAACTAATTTACTAAAATATAAGGTGTATTAGTCTTAAAAATTCTAATGTTATTTTTATATACGTATCTCTAAACACTTTATCTACTTATCTATATTAAAAAGTTTTTTTTAAAAATGAATAATATAAAATTGAATAACTTTTCTAGTTGGCTCTTAACAAAGGACACAAGCTTATTTAAAATACACAGTTTTCCAATTATCTGCAAGTCTTCATCAATTGTCATTTGTAGCTGAAACTGTCTCTGTTGTTGGGTCACGATGGCAGAGACACCTGTGGCAGCACCAGTTGCTCTCAGGTTAAGCAGCATCGCTATGGTTACACCTGTCACTACTTCTCTTTTCTGAAGTCGGGTGAGTCTCTCCACTTGCAGGCTCAACTCTTCATCCAGGTGGTATAGGACTCTGGGGATGATAACAGCTAATACACAAAAGTCAACAGAGGAATTAAAACTTTGGGTATAAATGCAAGGGCTAGAATATTAGATCGTGGGTTCTCAGCTTATACCACAAGGTTGGGGCTCACTGCTTCAGGTGTTATGACTATAAACAGCACAATTACTATAAGTAGTTTACCATATAAACGACACCATACTTACAAACTTTTAGCTAAACCTTTAGCGTTAGATGAACTTTCAAAGATACTTACACTACCTCTTAAAGGAAAATACTTATATTTTATACTAACATAACAATTACTACACAGGCTAAACACTTTATCTTAAACTATTATCTAACTACTTTTAACACACGTGCTGTGGTATATATGTAATCTAAGCGTGAAAGCAATTTGCTAAAACGATAAACACACAATTACAATTTGCTTTGTATATAGTTAGATGGAGTCTCTACACCTCCCAAATCTTCTACAGAATTTCTCCAACATGATTCAGTCCTGGAATGTTCACTGCTCCCATGATGTCAGCTGGCAGCTGATCGGTGACTGAGGGCTTTGATGTTCAAGTTGTTCTTCAAACCCTTCTAAATCTTAAAACAAAGGATAACTGAAAAATTGATAGAAACACCACATCATAATAACAACATAAAATTTCTGTTGGCAACTGCCTGTATAGTGTCAGGACACAACTGTGTCCTGACAGGTCCACTTCTGATCCATGTCTGGAGTACCAAGGCTGTGTGATGACTTCTCTGTGGCATTGGGGTTGGACTGATTTAGAGGTAAAAAGGTGGCATCTAGCATTCGATAGAGCAAATCGAAAGCAGTGGCTTCAGATCTTTGGGGAGAAGCTTCTCGCTTATGCAGTGGGTACAGACTATTAGATCGTGGGTTCTCAGCCTGTACTACAAGGTTGGGGCCAATTGCTTCAGGTGTCATGACTGGGAGTCGGATAATTTGTACTACTTCACCAGGATCTTTGCCAGGCTTGTGCAAGAATACTGACCACGTTCTTCCGGTGGTCCAGCCCACATCTGCTGGCTGCAGGACCTGCATGATCATTTGATGACAGACTTTAGATCGGTCATCATAAAAGCCATAAAACACTTGCCCTATGGAGTTGAAACTGGGGCGCATACAGCCTGCCAGACCCCAGGTTACTTGCAGAAACTCGTCTGCTTTTGGTGGTGCCCACCGGTTGCTCAGGACTATTGTTTCGCACCCCCAATAGCCACAAAACCAATATCCTAGTTGGCGGCAGTAGTCTTTGCCTGGGTTGGTGGCTGGGCATCAGTATGACTGGTACAGCTTAAAGCGAGGGTGGATGTTATGAGTTACTATACCAGGGAAAATGTCTCGAATGAGCACAAAGAACCTTGGGGCGCCTGCTGTGACTACCTCTTTAATCACCTCGTTCGAGACACGGCGTAAGATCCACCTGAATGGTTGATGGGGGCTATGTTCTGCACTAACCTGCTCGCTGCTAACAAGTCCTAAAAGCAAGATTACACACAGAAGTCGTTGTCGCTTGGGTTTCACAGGCTCAGGAGTTTTGGGCATCTTCGGGTAATCTGGTGGTTCATCGCCTCCTTCCGGCACTGGAGCATATGCATCACGTGGACACCCAATGATCCAGTCCTGCAAACAAAACTTCAGAGTTTTTGTCAGTCTCATTTTGAAGGTCTGGTTTTATTGACTTAAGTGGACACCACTTTACTTTGCCATCTCTTTTAACTGCTGCGTACCCTCGCCCTGTGAGTACCAATCTCCAACCTTGCTCCCACTCTCCTAACTCATTTCTGATTATGACCTGAGGGCCCTCTTCTAAAGTTCGAGTGGCCCAGTGTTTTTGGGAGGGACTGTTTGTTTCATCTCCCCTAGGGAATTGGTTCAGTGCTAACAGTGCAGTTGCTAGCAAGCGCACCTGGTCTGCCTGGGGAATGGAATTGTTAAAGCCTTCTGTTTTTGCTAACACTTCTAGCTTGGCTTTCAAGGTCTGGTTTGTTCGCTCAACGATGGCTTGTCCTGTGCTATTGTACGCAATGCCTTGCACCAGAGTGATACCCCATTTGGAGGCGAATTCCTGGCTCGGCTTTGAGATAAAATTTGCACCATTGTCTGTTTTGATTTGCTTAGGGATGCCAAGCCAAGCCATGGCTGTTAGCCAATGCTGGATCGTTGCTTTGGAGTTGGTTTTCAGGTGCTGCGTGGCTACAATCATTCCGCTGTACGTATCCACTGTTACTGTAAGCCATGCTCGGGGTTTCAACAGCTGGCACAATGTAAAGTCTGTTTGCCATATCTCTGAGGCTTTTAGGCCTCTGGGGTTGATTCCGCAGGACCACAGCAGTGCCTTTTGGTACTGGGGGCATGAAGCTACTACATGTTTTGCATCAGCAACTGAGATTTCACATCTCTTTGCTAGTGCTTTGGCTCCGATGTGCAGGGTTTCATGTAGCTGACAAGCTTCTTGTAGAGTCCACAATCCTTTTGCGGCAGCATCTGCTTTGTTGTTGCCGACCTGGAAGAACCCTTTGATCGGGTCGTGGCTGTTAACATGGATGACTGATATGGTACCTTTTTGAGAGGAGAGCGCTTCTTCTAGCATTAGAGCTGCTGTAGATGTCGATATGCCGGGTCCTGACATAGCCAGGCAAAGCTTGGATACAAACATTGAATCAGTTACAATGTTAAGATGCTCTGTTGGGAATAGTCCGCATGCCAGTACCACAGCTGGTCCTTCCAGTTGCTGGACTGAGAGTGTACGATCAGTCGCTTTGACACAGTGCCACTCGTCCTCTGATTGCCACACTGCAGCCGCAGTGGAGGTTGTCGAGGATGCATCTGTGAAGACTGTTGGTCCTGACTGGGGCCGGTCTATGACCTTTTGTGGGAGGTCCATGTCGACAACAGCTAGCATCTGAGTCCAAGGGGGCTTTGCAGAATACTGAATCTCTTCGCCGAATCCGACCAGGGCTGTCGCCAGGTATTCCGACATCACTGTTGACTGTGTTGAGAGTTGCTTGCAGAAAGGCAGGAATATTTTGGCTGGTTCAATGCCAAGGTGTCTCAGGGCAAGTTTTCTGCCTTTCATAATGAGGTTGCTGAGGTACTCAGCTCCTGGGGAAAATGCATGTGTCTGTTTTCCCAGGACTATCCACTGTATTGGGTGAGCTTTTTCTGGGGGGCCTTGAGCCAGTGCTCCTACTCCCCGTCCCTTTGTGAAATGCACATACAGATCGAGTGGTACCTGGGGCTTCCACGTGGCGAGGGAACTTAAAGATACCTGATGTTCAATAAAGTCAAGAGAGTCCATTGCTTCTGCTGTCAGGGCTTTGTGTTCCCATGGATTTTTCCCTCTTAGGAGATCATACAGGGGGGCCATCTTCTCGGGTGGGATTAAGACGATATCAAGTTTTTGATATCAAGAACAGCACAGGGTTGGCCCTCTGGCACCATAGAGTTCATAGGTAACAGTGTTTGAACAGGTCCCATGGGTTGAATTTTCTTATTTACTTCACGTAAATCATGGAGGAGGTGAAACCCTTCTCTGGATCGTTTAGGGATTATGAAAACAGGAGTATTCCACGGGCTAGTAGATGGCTCTATGTGACCTTGTAATTCACGGTTAACTAACTCAAGAAGGGCATCTAATCGAGGCTTGGACAGGGACCACTGCTCGACCCACACCGGGTCGGATGATTTCCAAGAAAGCTTGATTGGTGGCAGCGGGTACGCAGCAGTGGCCCTTAGGGTAAATTTGTCACCCTGGCTTTTAGCAAGGCTAGGGCGTCTCTCCCTAGCAGGGCTGGGATTCCTGTCATGACATACGGGAAGAGGGCATTAGTTTTCTCTAGGCCTTTTTCTGTGTGGAGTGTAATGGCTATTAGCTGTGCGCTTCTCCGAGCCCGTGACAGCCCTCCAACCCCGCCTACCATGGGGGCATCCTCTAGTTTCCAGAGCAGAGGCCAATTTGTCTCTGGAATGACTGTGACATCTGCCCCTGTATCAATTAGAAAAGGAACACTGATAGACCCAGAGGGGATACTTTGATCACCTGAGGTGTCATTAAGGGTGCAGATCCCCCATACCACCAGCGGGTTGTCACACCTTACTGCCAGGGCCACCTTGGGGTCATGTCCCCCGAGTGTGACCCCTGCTGCCCTTGTGGCAGATAAGGCAAGGTTGGCTGAGTAACTGGCTGAGTCATGAAAGTGGTCGCCTATCGGGGGGGTAATGGATTTGGGAGCACCTTGATCCTTGCAGGATTGGCAGAGCTGGGCCGCCTCACATCCCAAGTGGGAGAGGACTGTGTGCGGCCCTGCTGTTCTCTCCCCCTCCCGTTTCCCTGAGCCTTGGATCTGCATTCTCTGGCAAGGTGCCCCTTTTTCCCACAAGCCCAGCATGGCCCTTTAAATCGGTTCTGCTGTGAGGTGGGCGTTGTTGCCAGGGCCACCCCCCCCCCGCCTTTGGGGCAATTTGCAACAATGTGACCTGCCTGGCCACATTTGAAACACGCCATCGCGTTAGCGATTGCTGTGCAGACTGCAGTTTGAACTGGGGCTATCTGTTCCTCCCTCGCGACATGCTTAATCATGTCTGCGATATTTGACCCTGCTGGTAATGATTGGAGGATTTCCTTGGTTGTCGAATTGCATTGTTGACGCAAGCAGTCTGCTATGACTGGGCCTTTTGCCTCTGGGGGCAGGGCAGAGGAGTCAACAGCTGCCTGAAGGCGGTCTACAAATTGTGTAAAGCTCTCGCTTTTGTTTTGCTTCATGGTAGACCATGGTGATGGCTAAGCAATAACTCTAGAGGCTGAGCGAATAGCTTCTCTGGCTGCACGAGTGGTTGTCATAACTTCGTGGGCCCGCATACCCTTGGCTTGTGCCTGAGGTGTAATCATGTTGGGTCTGTGCCCATTAACCACGGCAGGCTGGAGCCGTGTAGCAGATGGTCTGCCCCAGTTACTTGGGCTAGGTATCTGGCACAGTTGTCTTCCCAATCTTGTTTAAAAACAATCATCCCTGCCCCATCAAAAAGCAATCTGCAAGTGTGTTTTATATCAAAAGGGAGCAGGTCGTCACCTCCAAAAAGACCATCGATAAGGGAGGTGACCACGCCAGAATTAAGCCCTTTTTCTGAAATTGCTTTAACAATCATTTTAACTTCTTTAGGATTTATTGGTGAGTAAACTTTCTGTTCTCCCTAAGACACCCGGACTGGGAATGCTAGCGCAGCTGGGGGGACCCAGGTGGCACATGCTGCTTTTATCTGTCCCCAGTCTGTGAGAGGGGTATCCTCTCTCAGTTCTTTTTTAATGTGGAGGGGGATATTCTTGTTTATCTTTATTGTTTCCTCTTCTAAGGACTCAGTCTCTGACCATTTGTCTTCACTAGTATCTCGGTCGGAGTCGGAACTCGACTGGCTGACTACTTCCTGTTTCCCGTGCCTTTTTGTTGGGCTCCGGCCCCGCCTACCACCCCTGTGGGTGGGCCGTTCCCTCCCTCCTGGCTCTCCCCGCCTTTCAGTCCACCCTCCACTCTGCCCTTCACTCTGCGCTTCACCCCACCTTTCACTCCACCCTTCACTCCACCCTCTGTTCCTTTTCCCCTCTTGGCTCCTCCTCACTGCCCCCTCTCTTACATTCCTTTCCTCTCCCTCTGTACACCTCCCCCGCATCTTATCTCTTTCACTTCAGTTTCTCTTTTTTCCTCACATTCTTTATCTTTCACATCCCCCCGACTATGTTCATCCCTCAATGCCAATGCTTGTTCTTTGTTCTCACTAAGGACATTCCTTTCCTGCCCTATGTCTTTTTGCTCAGCACCATTTTGAGGCACCTGGGGGGATGGTTCCCCCCGGGCTTTTCGTGCAGCACCCCTGGCCTCTTCTCTTAACTTTCTCCAAAAATCTTCTGCTCTCTGTTGTCCCTCTGAGAGCAGATCAGGGTTTGGGGATTGAGGGGATGTATCGCCCTCTTGTGTCCCCTTTTGGCTCAGCCGAGCCGCTCTTGTCTGGGGGCTGTGAAGTCTGAGTAGAAGCATCGACCCCCCAGTTTCAGGGTGGCCAACAGACAGTTTCTTGCCGCCCTCCAGATCTCTTGCTCTTGTCTAGCTTTTTGCAAAGCCTTGACGACCTTACCCCATGACTTAAGATGTTTCCCACTACCCGAATCTATGGTTTCATTAGCGAGGGCTCTGGTACATTTCTCCCACACCTCAGGGTGGAGAATTTCCACTGGTTGCTCTATGACCCCAATATGCAAAAGCCTTGCAATAGCAAGTGCAAAATCTTTAGATTTACAATCTATTCCCCACTGTTTATGTAATTCAGATACGACCTTTATCAGCGCTTCCATCTTCCTTCTGGTCTCAGGGACGTCTCCCTCGCCAGGACTGGTCTAGCCGTCCTGACCGCTGTTCCCGTTTTCCAGGCAATCCTCGCTCTCTGGATTTGAATCCCACTTTTCGAATTTGGCTTCCCAGGTTTTCGGCACCAAATGTTGCCTTTAAGCAAGGCAGACACCCTGGTTCAAGAGCAGCACGGCGGCCGCGCTCAGGCCACTCGGTCCATTCGCACACAAGGCATCAATGTGATAGATGGCAAAATGGCATTTATTGCTGGAGAATTTGACATTTTATAACCTAGATCCACTGTGTTACTCCCATCTGCTTTCATCACAGCTAGGTGCTATTGGCTAATTGCAGGAGTCATTACCATACACTGTGGAGGAGGGGGGGTTACTATCTTTCCGTTACATCCCGATATCTTCCGAGCGCCGGGCCTTAGCTTCTACAAAGGATGCTCTCGAGTTGAAACCAAATAAACCAGTTTTGAGATCAACTGAAGAGATGTTCATCCTCGATGACCTTGAGAACTGCCTGGTCTGCTCTGGACACGACCCCTGTGACGTAGGTTGAGTCAGTAACCAAACTTATGGTTCTGAAAACTTCTCAAAGGCTCTCATGGCTGCAGCCAGTTCAGCTATCTGGGGTGACCCTTCCACAAACTCAACATCAGCTTCCCAGTGCTGAGTCTAAGGATCTCTCCAAGCCATCACCGACTTATGGGATGCTCCAGATGCATCAGTGAACACTGTAAGAGCTTTGAATGGCTTACGGCTCCTTTTCTCGTGAGGAATGAGGTGGAATTCTTAATGAAACAATTTGTGCGATGGTGCATGGACCAATATTTGCCCACTGTAGCTGTCTAGAGCAAATTGAAAGTTAGTATTGCCCTGCAGCAGGTGCTCAAACATCTCTTCCGTCAGTTTCTCAGGAGAGTGTTTTCTTTCTCCAGAAAGTCTGACGATGTCCTTGGTTGATTGTGATGTTAAATTGTATCCCCATTCGTCCACTTAGCCCAGAAATAGGTTTTGTGTCCTTAAAACTTCATCTAAGAGTAAAAGTGAGTGGAGAAGGAGCACCGAGTCTGTTATCAGAGACTGTACTTGCTCTCCCCTGCATCCCAGGACGGGGTTTTGACTACAGCACGGACAGACAACAAGAGACAGATCGCCTTGGCTTTTCCAGCTAGCTGAAGCAGAGAGGTCTTCCTGGACTGTTTTCTTTCCATTTTTTTTTGAAACAAATCAAACCTGCTCTGGACTGGGGACTCGAGGGAGCACCGGGAGCTTGCACCCGTGGACTACCGGGAGCCCAGCCTGGACAGTGGCATTTTCCAGCACCAGAGGGACTGGTAACAGAGCGAACACCCACAGGAAAGAGACCCTCTGAAGTTTGTCATCTCTTCGGAACGGCGAGAGGTTTTGTAATTTGGTATTGTTCATTCTTGTGCTGGGTAGTGCTGTGCCTGTGAAATAAACAGCTTTGTTCCACTTCTCTCAGAGAAATCTCTTCCCAAACTGGTTGGGGGGTGGAGAAAGGGGCCATGTGGGTTTGCTTCCCGGGGAGGGGGGGCATTGGAGGTTTTCTCCCAAATTTTCCCTAAACCAGGGTAATGGAGAGGTGAATACACAAAAAGTCACCACCTGCCAGTTCCCGCAGCCTCAGCCTGGCCTTTTGGATCAGCTCAGTCATCAGTTCTTTTGGCTTGGTGATAGTTTTGGGTCAGTGATGGGAGAGGAAGACCCACTCTTTGATTAAGAGTGCATCTCTCTGCCCCTCGGCCCACTGGAATATCAACCCATGTACATGTGGTAATTTCCCCAGGACAATAAATTTGAAGGGCAGCTCAGGTTTGAAGCGATGTGCCTGTCTTTCTGTCAAGGCCCTTTGTGCTTTTTCAATAGCGGTTTTTGCTACTGGAGTCAGCTCCCTGGGAGAAAGCAGCTCTCTCTACCCTTTCAATAAATTGAGTAGGGGGCTCAGGTCTTCATTAGTGAGACCTAGCCAGGGTCTGACCCAGTTCAAGGACCTGCACAAAGAATGGAGATCCCCTAGGGTTTTGGGATTGTTAATGATTTCCAATTTCTGCGGAAGAATTGTTCGCGTGGTGATCTCCAGGCCCAGGTATTTCCAAGGTGGCATCTTTTGAACTTTGTCCTCTTGCAGTTGGAATCCAGCAAAGGTTAAAACTTTAACCACTAAGTTAAGTGTGTGTTGGAGTATAGTGTCATTGGGACAGCACACTAACACATCATACATATAGTGCAAAATGCTGGCTTCTCTTTTTTCACTGCGAACAGGGGATAACAATAATGCCACATACCACTGGCAGATAAAGGGACTAGCCTTCATCCTTTGAAGTAATACTCTCCAGTGGTATCGCTTCATTGGGGCTTCCCGGTTGACTGTGGGAATGGAAAAAGCAAACTGTGGTGCATCTTCTGAGTGCAGGAGAATTTGGAAAAACAGTCTTTAATGTCTAGCACTGCCAATTACCAATTTTGTGGAAGCATTGTCAGGGAGGGCATTCCTGGTTGGAGAGACCCCATGTTCTCAATTTTTTTGTTTATTTCTCTCAAATCCTGAAGGAGGCGCCACTTATCTGTCCCTGGCTTCTTTATCACAAAGACCAGGGAATTACAAGTGCTGGTTGTTTCTACTATGTGGCCTTTTGTTAACTGTTCATCTACCAAATTTTCTAGCTCCCTGAGATTTTGTTTACTGAGAGGCCACTGGTTCACCCACACTGGATTGTCATCCAGCCACGTTAACTTTTGGGTAGGACACTCTACAGTGGCCTTCTTTAAAAATCCTGTGGGTTATCTGGAACGGTTAGTTTGACTCCTCACTGGGACATGGTGTCTCTCCCCCACAGGGGACACTTATAATCAGTGACAAACAGACGGATACTAGCTAATCTTCCATCCGGGCCCTCAATCTGAACAATTCTCTTAGAAATTTTTTCCAATTTTACCCCTCCAATACCCTGTATTTTTCCCATCACGGGTTGCAGTTCCCAATGTGAAGGCCACACCCTTTCAGGTATGATAGTCACATCTGCCCCAGTGTCAATCAACCCTTCCACATGGAGATGTTCTGATCCATGTGTCAGGTTGCACCCCATAATGGGTTTGTCCTCACCAACCACTTCTGCCCAGTAGACTCCTGGTGCTTTGTCATCTACTGGGACTTCTGTTGGAACAGGGATCACTTGGGCTATTATCTGCCCTTTGATCAAATAGAAGGGCGGTTGAGGACATCTTGGCAAGAGAGTGAGGTGTGTTAGAACTCCCTTAATTGTCATGGGAGCCACCTCAATCTCTATTGGTGTGTGTGCTGTGTCTCCAAGAACAAAATACCTACTAGCCAGTCCTGCCAGGTCTTGTGAATTGTTTTGCAGGTCCACTCCAATGACTGTCCAATGGTCAGTTCTGAAATGAAAAGCTTTAGCAGTTACAAGTCTGAATCGCTTTTGCGGTTGCCAGATCTTATTAGGCATGCATTCCTCACTATTATGTTTCTGCAGTCCCCCACCCCGCTCCCCTTTCTCCCTTTTTCCAATTGACATAGAGGCCTTTTTTTGTTTCTTGGTGCTCGAAGGAATAGCTTTTCATTTCCAGTTTTTTTGTTGATTGTCTACAGCTTCTTTCAGGTGTTTCTTTTGCTGCTGGTTTTGAGGACAGTTCCTTGCAAAATGTCCTGGCTTTTTGCTCTGGAAGCAGATGATATGCTGCAGCTGTTCTGATGACATCTGTGGCTTGTTCATTCCTGGTGTTGCAGCTGCCACGGTCCTTGGGTTTATGGGTCCTGTCTTCTTGTCTTATACATTGTACAAATCTGCCTTTTTTGCACAGGCTTCAATCATATCTGCTATAGTGGGTGGAGGATTAATAGGCAGACTCAAAATCGTTCTACAACAGGATTCATTGGCATTCCTTTGGGCTGTCTCTTTAATTAGTTCTGTCTGGGCCACTGCTCCTTCTACCTGTCTCTGTATTTGCAGTCTAAGTCAGTCCACAAACTGCAAAAAACTTTCTGATGGAAGCTGCCGCGGCGGCGGAAAGCCCGGAGCACCGCGACTTCTCCAGAAGCAGCCTTGAGAAAGGCTGGCCCGAAGCGCATGCGAGCAGCTTCGAGCAGTCGAGTGATTCCAGCTCAGCTCAGTAATAGTATAGTGATTTCAGCTCAGCTCGGCTCGGCAGCAGCGGCAGGCAGGCAACACAGGAAGCAGGGACGAGATAGCTGGTCCAGCGTTCCACCGAGGCACAAGCCTTTATTCAGGCAAAGCTTCGGCAAAGGGTGCCGGTAACAGCGAATCTCCCGAACAGAGGAAAACCCGGGATATTTATGGGGAAGGAGAGGGGCGGGGGGAAGCCCAAGATACCTGTATCGGGGTGGGACAGCAGGGGGGAACACCAATGAAACACAACAGTTTAAAATAACTAACTCAAAGACCCCTGGGAGCGACATTGTGTCGCTCTTACAGAGAAGTATCTCCTCTCCAGGGGAGGGCCAGTATCTCGGGCCCAGCGGGCTCCTCCGTACCCACAACTCCCACTTCTTTATTTATTAAAAAGGCATCCCCTAGAGAGTTACCTGATAGCTTCTTAAAACATGAAAACATACTTAGGAAGATAATAACAACTAGGAAAACCCAAGAAAAAAAAAAAAATATTTTTGAGGAGGGAGGCAACCCATCCTTTGAGCCCTTAGTTCCCAAAAAGGTCCTCAAGCCACTGGGGCTCCTTTTCAGTTTGGAGTTCCTGGACCGTGTGTTGGAGTCTCTGGATGCGGGCGTGGATGCCTTCACTGGGGCTGGAGAGGTCAAAGCAGCACAGTCCGTTAAATTCCTCGCAGCCATGTCCATGGGCCAGGAGCAAAAGGTCTAGAGGGTTGGTGGCACTGCCCATAGACAAGCACATGTGGTCTTGTTGGAGTGTCTTTGCGAGGGTGATCCACACGTTCTCCTGGGGCTGTGCTACTAGCCAGGCATCCACAGCTGATGTTTTCAGGAGCATCCAGATAATCAGGGACATCAGGAACTCAAGGATGGTTTTGCTCTCCATTTTCTACAACAGGACATAGAAGATTAGCTCTAATTTTTGGAGAGGGGGGGAGCTATTTTCTTTCTCCCTTTCCTCTCCCGTCTCCCCCCTCTTTAAAAAAAAAAAAAAAACAAAAAAAAAAAACCAAACAAAAACAAAACCACCAATTATAAGCAAGGTTATTCTGTGTATTTGGAACACAAGACTCAACACCAGCAGCAGCACAGAGGTGCACTTGGGTGTAAGCTGGCAATTTGGGCTAGGCAACAAGGGCAAGAAGGGGAAGGGGGAGGGAGTTAAGAAGACTTGTGTACTGTCACGGTGTCAGGCGTGACGTTGGCAGTCGTCTCGTTGCAGCTCTGGTAGGATGGTTTGGCCTCTGTCTGGTTGTTGGTCTGGTGGCAGGTCGGTTCTGTGGACTCCAACGACGTCTCCGCTTCCAGGCTGCAGTGGGCTGCTGTTTTTCTGGACCTGTGTGGGTCTCAGGAGACTTTGAAAGTTCTGAATCTGGTGCAGGGTTTGTAGGGCCTAAGTAAGGTTTTACATTTTTCCCTGGGAGCCACTTAGGTCCTGATGGTGTGGACACACACGCATACCCTCTCCCCTAGGTAATCAGTGGGAAGGGTCCTGATGTCCGTTGTGATTCAGGATTCTTGATCAGCACCGGCGGCTTTTCTGTGAGTTTGGCATGAGTTGAGTTAGAGAAGTGCCGTATTACAGGGGGGTCAGGCTCTGTAGGCGAGCAATTTAGAAAGTTCATGACATATAGAGCCTTACAGAGCCTCTCAATGGGAGGAATGATCTCTGTTCCTCCCCGCTGGTGATCAAGGACTCTTTTTAGGTTTTGGTGGGTTCTCTCTACTATTGATTGCCCTGTAGGGGAATGAGGAATGCCCGTGGTGTGTTTCACCCCCCACTCATTGAAAAAGTCTCTTAATTTGTGAGAGGTGTAAGCAGGTCCATTGTCTGTTTTAATTTGTTCTGGGACTCTCAGGGTAGCAAAAGCAAGGAGAAAATGTCGGATGGTGTGCTTGGCATTTTCTCCTGCATGGGCTGAGGCAAACACTGCACCAGAGAAGGTGTCTAAGCAGACATGTACGTATTTGACTCTCCCGAAGGATGGGACGTGAGTCACATCAGTCTGCCATATCTTGCAGCTGTTAAGTCCTCGGGGGTTAACCCCGGAGTTAACGACAGGTATTTGGAAAGATTGACAATTGGGACAGGTAGCAACTATTGCCCTAGCCTGGTCTCTGGGTAGTCTGAACATTCTCATCAATGCAGGCACGTTTTGGTGGAAGAACTGGTGGGACAATTTCGCTTGTGCGAAAATGTCAGGGACATTGGCTGCTCCAGCAGGCATGGCTAAGGCATCTGCCCTCCTGTTTCCTTCGGCAATGGCACCTGGGAGGTCGGTGTGCGCCCTCACATGCATGACATAGTAAGGTTGCTTTCTGTGGGAGATAAGATATACTAATTCAGAAAGCAATTTGTATAAATTTGGGTTAGAGACTTCTTTCAGAAATGCATGTTCTGCTCTCATAGCTATTCCAGCCACATAAGCCGAATCAGTCACCAGGTTGAAAGGTTCTTGGAATTTCTCAAAAGCTCTGACAACGGCTGCTAATTCAGCAATTTGTGGTGATCTCTCGACCACTTGGACATCAGACTCCCATTTCTGTGTCCTGGGGTCCTTCCAAGTCATGACTGACTTGTGGGATTTCCCTGAGCCATCTGTGAAAACCGTCAGGGCCTGGAGCGGTGTTTTGCTCTGTAATGATTTGGGGACCAAATTAAATGTGGTTTTGAAAAGTCTGTGGCCAGGTGGGTGTATAGAAATTTGGCCTGAATAGTTATCGAGAGCGAACTGAAGGCTCTCATTGGTTTGGAGCAAAGGCTCCAAACTTCCAGTTGCCAATGGGAGGAAGATGCATGTGAACTCACAGGCTGCAAGAGTGCGGAGACGGACTCTAGCTCTTTTAATGAGTTCAGCCATGATTTCTTGTGGAGTGGTGATAGTCTTAGTGGGCTGGTTATGTGTAAAGATCCACTCGATGATAAGGAGAGGATCCTTCAATGCAGTGTCCCATTGAAAGATGAGTGCGTGTAAGCGCGGGGCCTTACCCAGGACAACCAGCTGGAAGGGCAGGCTGGGCTCATACCGGTGGGCTTGCCGTGAAGACAGGGCCTCCTGGACCTTGGTGATGGATTCTCGAGCTTCTGGTGTGAGGGAGCGCAGTGAGTCGAGGGCCTCACTGCCACGGAGCAGGTTGAAGAGGGGTGCAAGGACTTCTGTTGTTACCCCAAGCAGAGGGCGTATCCAGTTGATGGACCCACAGAGCTGATGCAAGTCCCGCAGGGTCTTGGGGTCATCTTTGATGCTCAGCTGCTGGGGCACGATGGTCCGCTCACGGATCTGGAGTCCTAGGTAGGTCCACGGGCAGGTGTGCTGGATCTTGTCCTCACGGATCTCAAATCCAGCGTCTTCGATTGTCTGGATAGTTTTTTGTAAAGTCCGGTGCAGATAGTCATTGTCAGCAGCACAAACCAGGATGTCATCCATGTAGTGGAGGATGATGGCATCTGGGAACAGGGTCTTCACAGGTGACAGGATGCGGGCCACGTACCATTGGCAGATGGTAGGAGAATTTTTCCTCCATTGAGGAAGGACTAGCCAATGGTATCTTTTTAAAGGTGCTTGTCTGTTTGGAGAGGGAACCGAGAACGCAAATCTGGGGGCGTCCTGAGGATGGAGGGGTATGTTGAAAAAACAGTCCTTTATGTCAATGACAGCCAGCTTCCAATCCCGGGGGAGCATTGAAGGGGAGGGCATGCCAGGCTGGAGGGGGCCCATGTCTTCAATGACATCATTGATCTTCCGGAGGTCCTGAAGGAGTCTCCACCTGTCCTTGCCTGGTTTGCGCAGAACAAAGACAGGAGAGTTCCAAGGGCTATTGGTCTCAGTGATGTGGCCCTTGGCAAGCTGCTCTTCTACGAGGGCTTCCAGTGCGCGTAGTTTGGTTTCAGATAGGGGCCACTGATCAACCCACACTGGATGGTGCTGTTTCCAGGTGAGTTGGGGGATGGTAGGCGTGGCACGCTTCTCAGTGACCCCCACTAAAAATCCCTGCTGGGAATCCTCAGAGAAGCTCCCCATTGGGACAGGAGATCCCGTCTCCAGAGGGTGATTGGTGCTCTCACCACAAATGGCCTGATGGTTGCCATTTGTCCCTCAGGTCCTTCGATGACAATATTCCGTTTGCTCCTCATGGAGGCTGTCATCCCTCCAATTCCTGAAATCATGCCTGCTACAGGTTGTAATTCCCAATTGTCTGGCCACTCGGAGCGGGCGATGATGGTAACATCTGCTCCAGTGTCTAGCATTCCTGGGCGCTGAATCCTTTCCCCATAACAAAACAGGCTACAGTCCACAATGGGTTTGCAGGAGCCCACAACCTGTGTCCACATAGCACTGGGGTTGAGGGGAACATGATCTGGGCAGTCACTAGGAAGTAAAAAGGCCTGTGCCACAGGAGTCTGTTCCTTTAAATAATAAGGAGGGTCTATGCAGGTCAAAGAGATGTAAATTTCATCTCCAGGGTATATAGTCTGGACTTCAGGAACAGTATGAATTTGTCCTGGACAGTCAGTTGGATCCCCAAGTATTAAGATGTTAGAGGGACCGCCTGGTGGTCCACGTTTCCCTGTGGGGACTTTGTAAACACAGTCACCTTTCATATATAAAGAGAGTCTAGTTACCAGTTGACGCCGAGTTCCCATCTGAAGCGCTCCACCTGCTGGGTTTAATATTGGGGCCCCCGTGGAGGCAGGATGGTGGGTTTGGCAGGAGGGGTGGAACGGTGCGGCATTTGATTTGATGTCGAAGCGCGGGGCCGTCCCGCGCTCTGCTTGAAGTTTCCCGAATGCCAGTTCTGTCTGGGGAATCGTTGGTGGGCTGGCGGTTGTATAGAATGTCTCTCTGGACAGTCTTTGAAAAAATGTCCAGGCTCACCACAATTAAAACAACAATTTCTATTGGGGTCTGCAGCATAAGCTCCAGATATCGCCTCTGCCACTCCTTTAGCCACTGCAAGTGCCACTGTATTCTCACTTGAGGCAGAGGAGTGTTTGGTGCAGGCTTCAACCATCTGATCTATGGTTGGTTCGGGGTCCAGAGGGAGGGCTCGCAAAACTGCTTTGCACTCCTGATTAGCATTGGCCATTGCTATTTTTACTAATAATTCCTTTTGTGCCTGAGGGCTCTCTATCTGTTTTTCAATGGCTATTTTTAACTTATCAATATACTTAATAAAAGACTCAGTTGCCCCCTGCTTAATATTGGTGAAGCACTGCATTGGCACTTTATCATCAGGGGTGGTAAAAAGAGATATCTTGGCAGCATTAGCTATATCCTGTAAAGCTGCTTCAGGCAGATCCCGGGCCTGATCTCGGGGCTTTTGGAAATCTCCTTCTCCTGCTAATTGCTCCAAAGTAAAATTGGGTCTGTTAGCATCTCTTGCATAAACATCTGCCAATTGCTTTAAATGTTTTTTCCACTGCCTCTCCCACAACATGTATTCTGCTGGAGAGAGGAGGCAGTTCATAATATTTTTGATGTCATGCGGGACCATGACGTGGGCAGAGAAGGAGGCTTCCAGCAAGTGTTTAAAAAAATGTGAACTCCTGCCATGTTCCTCGGCAGCTTTGCAAAGTTCCTGCAGTTCCCTATAGTGAAGGGATTCCCATGCAGCAACCTGTGCCCCTGTCCTGTCTCTCCTCATTATTACAGGAAAGGCAAGTATTTTCTGGGACAGAGCTGAGTTCCCTGTTCGTGTGGCTTCCCTCTGCACCTCAGGCCAGTGGTCTTCATACTCAGAATCTGAATAAGAAGATTCACTGCTCTCATCTCCTAGTGGAGATGGGAGGCGCCTGGTGGCAGCGCGGGGCCGGCTCAGGTGTCTAGAGCTGGCCCTTTTGTGGCTGCGTGGGGAAGCGGGGGTGGCCCCGCTCCGGGCGGAGCCGTCCCGATTTCCGGGGCACTGGGACCCTGGAGCGGGAGCGCCGCTGGGGACGGGGCCCCGGCACAAAGGGACAGGAGCGGGGCCCGCGACGGGGAGGGGTTTCCCGATGGATGGGGGAGGGCCCGACGCGGTTACACCCAACGACGCAGTGGGGGGGGAGGAGGAACAGGACGCTGCAGGAAGAGAAGGGGTGAAGGCGGGAAAGTGGCCATTTTGGGCATCGAGGGCGGGAAAACCGGGGTGTGAATGGGACAAAATGGCGCGGCTGGCCACACTGCCGGCACCATCTGTGCTAACGCTAGGAACTGGGGGGGACACAACCGGGTGTGAGGGCATAGGAGAAAGGGTAGGGGAAAGACTCAGAGCGGCATGGCCATTGCCACCCTGGTGCGGGTAGAGAGACAGTGGGGGGGTGTCAGGGAGACGGCAGCAGCCCTGTGCCCGGGGGCAATGTCCACCCGCCGACTGGCTCTCAGACAGGGAAAGGGGTTCAGGGACACCTGGAGGGGCTGACGGGGTTGGGGGGTTTAACTGGGGACCCAAAACTCCCTCTTCTTTTTTTCCCTCTTTTTCCAATGAGAAAATAATATTTTGAAACACAGGAAAGAACTTTGCAACAGAAAAATCCCCTTTAGCTTGAACTGTATATAACTTTCTCCCCACATTATCCCAAAAAATTCCTGATTTAGCAGAGTCCGAATTAATCTTAAAATGCTTAAAAACCCAATGAATAAATCTCTTTAAATCCCCTTTAGAAAACTTAAAATTTCCCGCTTTTAAGGTAGTTACAACTTGGATATAAAAGTCCCTCTCAGATGGGGTCAGCCTCAATACAGAGGACTCATTCCCCATCCTTTTTCACTCCCCACCCAGCAGTAAAACAGCAAAAAAAAAGAAAAAAAGCCCGAAGAAAAAACCTTTCACGGGATACACTTACAATTTCTCTTCGGCAGATGCCGGCGGGCGAAAACAAAGCTGCTGGGTAGGTGGTCACCTGGCGGCCGGTCCTCAGGGGCTTTCCCTTGCCCCAGATGGTCAGCGAGGGTCCCGGTCGCAGCCTCTTGGATCGCTTCTTGCTAGAACGCAAGCAAGCTTCCTTGAGGGGTGGCGGCTCCAACGGCGGCTCGCCTCGCAGCTGAAGGTGCGGGCGGACGCTTCTTCAGGGCTTCTTCAAAGCCCCACGTTCGGGTCGCCACTTGCCGTGGCGGCGGAAAGCCCGGAGCACCGCGACTTCTCCAGAAGCAGCCTTGAGAAAGGCTGGCCCGAAGCGCATGCGAGCAGCTTCGAGCAGTCGAGTGATTCCAGCGCAGCTCAGTAATAGTATAGTGATTTCAGCTCAGCTCGGCTCGGCAGCAGCGGCAGGCAGGCAACACAGGAAGCAGGGACGAGATAGCTGGTCCAGCATTCCACCGAGGCACAAGCCTTTATTCAGGCAAAGCTTCGGCAAAGGGTGCCGGTAACAGCGAATCTCCCGAACAGAGGAAAACCCGGGATATTTATGGGGAAGGAGAGGGGCGGGGGGAAGCCCGAGATACCTGTATCGGGGTGGGACAGCAGGGGGGAACACCAATGAAACACAACAGTTTAAAATAACTAACTCAAAGACCCCTGGGAGCGACATTGTGTCGCTCTTACAGAGAAGTATCTCCTCTCCAGGGGAGGGCCAGTATCTCGGGCCCAGCGGGCTCCTCCGTACCCACAGGAAGCTGTTTAATATTAACATGGCTAACTTGAGTTTCAACTGTTGTTAATTGGTTAAAAGTTTTTTCTGCTACATCACAAATCTTATCTGCAATAAATTTTGTTAATACTTTTACTTGATATTCAGGATTAGCCCAAATTCCTTCTCCACATAAATGCTCTAAAGTTATTCCATTATTCTCTGCATCACGTGCATTTTGGTTGCCTTGCTTAAGTTTAGCTAGGAGTTCTGTTAAAGATTTTTTTCCATGAGCTTTCCCAAAGGTCAAACTCGGAGGGAGTCAGTAGACACCGGAATAAATCTTTAAGATCAGCAGGAATTAAATCCTGTGATTTCAATGTAGTTCTTATTATTCCTCTTACAATTCCACTATCTTTACCAATTTTTTTTAAATTTGCATAAGTCTTTTATCACTTGATAATTAAAAGGCTGCTGTTGTATTTGCATTGCTCGTCTGCTGTTATTATATACTACAGGAGCAGCTGTAAGCATATCTTCATCTTCTCCAGGGCCAGTATTCCCTGGGTTTCCTAGCCCACATATACTCCTGCCGGGCCCTGGGGGGCCTGTTCTCTCACCGGGCCTGTGGTGAGGCCCAACTCCTCCCCCGCAGGAGCTGAGCAAGGGCCCATTTTCCCCCCCAGGGGGCAGGGTGGGGACACCCCTCCCCCAGCTCCTCCACAGGAGCAAGGGGTGTAGCTCTCTCTCCCACCACCACTCCCCCCCTTGGAGACAGGGGGCAGGGGCATGGGGAGTAGGATTGCAACAACAGGAGTCGGAGTCATAAGGTGGTGCCAGGCAGGGCAGGGGTATGGTACAGGGGGAAGGAATGTCAGAGGGAAGAAAGGGATTGTGATAAGAGTTGTGGGCAGGAACCGGTGGGTGAAAGGGATTGTGGGTAGGAGAAAGGGGGTACAATGGTGGATTTCCCATGTGGCCAGGTAACATATGGCCAGTGCTGTCTTGGCTCTCAGCCCCGTGGGGGTAGAGCAGTTCATTTTCTTTAACACTGGGAAGAGAAGGATATAGGGAGGGAGTCCTGATGGTTTGTGCAGAACCATCAGAACTGGGTGGCTGAAGGAGACACATGGGACCAGGACTGGCATTGTTAAGCTGCGTTTTGTATTTTTCTTGAATTGTTCAAGGTACCTCTTTCAGCAGAGGAACAGGGGCTTTTGGAGAAGGGTTAGGGGAATCTGGTAAAAACTGCAGTGCCTGTTTCTCTTTTACTTTTATTTCTCTGTTAACCAATTATTTTCAAATTAAAAGAAAAACCAGGAGATATTTTAAAGCTGATTTGTCTCCCTTTTCTATTTTTAAAGATAATAAATTTCCAATTTCGTCCCAGGCAGTTATTGAATCTATTTGTAACAATTCAAGCTGTGCACTCTGCTGAGACAACCATAATACAAGCTGTTTTAACTTGTTTTTTGAAATGCTTACATTTGTGGTTTTTAAAAAATCTTGTCTTTTTTGTGTATAACTCATCCTATGTGGAAAGCTGCGATCCCATTGTGAGGATAAGGCAGCTATGCACACAATCTGTCTATTTTTTCTACTGCACTAAACAAACTGGCACCACAAGTGTTACAGCAATCTCTTGGACTCAGCAGCTAGCTTTAGCCACAAGAGAGTTCACTTCCCCACCTCTGGCTACACTGTATCGGGGCTACAGGGAGAATTCCTTCTCCTCCCCCGCTGGCTGCACGTGGCCGGCCCTGTAATCCAGGCTGCAGAGGGACTTTCTCCTCCCTCCGCTTTACACGCGGCCCAGTCCTTTGTTTTCTGGCCCTTCTGGCACAGCCACCATGCGGAAAGGGGTGCCACAGCTGCTGTGCAGCACCCTGGGCCCTCGGCCATTCGGATTCAGGGCTTCAGGGCGGTCGATTTGCTCCCAACTTCCATCGAGGGATACCTCACCAACGCGTGTCTCTTCGTGGCCTCAGCCCAGGGGAACCCTGCTGCACTCCGCCCCGGCCTGGTGTCAGAGTTTGCTTACCCTCTTCTCTTGTTTCTGGTGGTGGAAAAAGTACCTTTTGTCCTGGAACTGGTCCCAGTGGTGCTCGAGGGATTTTCGATTCCTCTTGAAAGCTTTTTGGCTGTGTTGTGAATTCATGTTGTAAATATTGGCTTTTCACAATGTTGAGGGTTAGGTGTCCTTTTCTTTTTTGTTTTGTCGTTCTGGCCTGCCCGTGGAATTTTTACCCATTAGCTGCGGAGACAACCTAACTGTGGGTATTTAGTGGGTGATTGATAAAGGACAAAGAGTGGCAGGGCCCAGCGGGGGAAGGGGGCAGGAAAGGAGGGTGGGGACAGTTTTTGGCTGGTTTTCTTCGGCTTCGGGGAAAGACATTCGTTTTGCTGGGTCGCGGAGCTGCTGCGGTGGGGAGAAGGGAATTTTTGCCATCACCCAGACGGAGCCGCTGCTTCTTCTTCTTCCCTCTTCGTTGGTGGCCTCGCACCCCCTGTCCTGCCGGGACGTGTGGCAGTGCCAGCCACCGCCGTGGAGCTGCTGATCCACCTCATCCACCAGCCCAGGATCTCAGCTCATCCCTGCTGTTCCAGCCGACAGTTCCTCGGAGCCCTGCAGGAGCACCGGGACTGCCCGCCCGAGGGGGGTTTGTGAAACAAGCCTCTCCTTCATCCCGTCTCAGCCGAGAAGGCTGTCCCGGAGCCCCTGGTTCTGTTTTCTTGTTGATGCTGTAGTTATTGTTGTTTGTTTGCCTGGTTATACTAGTAAAGAACTGTTATTCCTATCCCCAGATCTCTGCCTGAAAGCCCCTTGATTTCAAAATTATAATAATTCGGAGGGAGGGGGTTTACATTCTTTCATCCCAAGGGAGGCTCCTGCTCTCCCTAGCAGACACCTGTCTTCTAGAACTGAGACACACAATTATTCTGATAAATATATACTATATGGTTTCGCTATATTCTTTTCTCTCTTAGCAAGTTATAGGCTTAGATAGGAATTCTGAATGGTAAGGATATGTTTCATCCGGACAAGGCAAGATAACTCCAACAGGCAAGACAATGGGAGGATCAAGGTCTTTTTTCCAAACCTCTGGGGCCTCAGAGACATTGACCCGAGTGTGATGGGTGCACCTGTGTTCAGCTGTCTTGACAGCTGCTTCTGTCGTCAGCAACACCTGGAGAGGTCCACAACACTTAGCTGCCAGTGGTGCTTCTTTCTACTTTTTAACTAGGACCTAATCTCCTGGTTGGATGTTGTGAACAGCAAAGTCCAAAGTCAGGGTCTGTGCCAGCTGAGCTTCCTGTCAAAGAGATTTCACAAGAGACAGTATCCGGGCCACATATTGTTTTAAATACACATCACTTATCTCTAACCCCGCCTCAGGCTGAGAATTACAAGGATAGGGAATTCCAAACATCAATTCAAAGGGAGATAGTTGAATATCCCCCCTGGGTCTGGCCCTTATTCTTGGCAAAGCTAGTTGCAAGAGTCGTACCCACGGCATCTTAGTTTCTATCATCAGCTTCAGAAGATGTTTCTTTATTTTCCCATTCATCCTTTCAACCTGGCCTGGGCATGGGGGTTGCCAGGGAGTGTGGAGGTTACATTGTATCCCTAAAGGAGTCATTGTTCCTCTAAGAATTTTTTCTGTAAAATGAGTTCCCCTATCTGAGTCTATTGCTTCCACAATCCCATATCTTGGAATTATTTGTTACAAAAATACTTTAATAACTGACACTGTAGATGCTGAAATGGCTGGGAACGCTTCTGGCCACCCTGTTAACTGACATACTATTACTAAAAGATATTTAAATCTTGCCACTCGGGGCATTTCAGTAAAATCCACCTGGCATCTCTGGAAGGGATGTACAGCCCAGGGCCTCCCTCCCCTGGCAAGTTTCTTTGTAACTTTGTTATTTATTTTAGCACAAATCAAACAACTTTCAGTAGCTCGCTTTGCCAGAGTAAAAAGACCCACAGCAGCACACATTTTGAGGAAGGCTTTTGCTATCCCTCGGGAGCCCCAATGACTTCCTTCATGAAGTTGTTTTAACAACTGTAAGGCCAGAGCTTTTGGTATCTACTGCTTACCATCCCTTGTAAACCAATTACCCCCCCTTTCCTCTGCCCCACTTTTTAACTATCGCAAGTTCTGGTGGAAAAGACAACTTCTCTGGCAAGGGGGCAGTTACTGAGAGCAAGGGAAGTATCTTAGAGATTTCTGGCAATAATGCAGCTTTCCGAGCATCTTCATCAGCTAGTCTGTTTCCTATTGCCTTTTCTGAGCACCCTGCTTGGTGTCCCTTGATGTGTATTATTGCTACCTTTTTTGGTAAATTCACCACCTCCAATAGGCAGGAGATTAAGTTCTCATGAGCCAATGTCTTTCCTCTGCAGGTTAATAAACCTCTTTCTTCCCATAGTTTACGAAATGCATGTATCACCCCATATGCATATTTAGAATCAGTAAAAACATTCACTGACTTGTCTCGGTATAATTCACAGACTCTCACAAGAGCATACAGCTCAGCTGTCTCAGCTGACCAGGTGGTTGGTATCCTTCCCCCTTCCTTTAATTGCTTTCCATTCACGACAGAGTATCCTGTAAACGCTTTCCTTCTATCACCCTTGAAGACCCATCAATAAACACATTTTCTCCCTCAGGCCAGGGAATGTCTCGTTAATCTTCCTTGCCCTAGTCTGCAGATCTATTACCTGAATGCAGTCATGGAATTCGCCCTGGCTCCCCTCTTCAGGGCCGTTCAAACAGGAGGCTGGGTTAAAACATTCCACTCTTTTAAATTCTAAATCCTCCTGTTCCATTAAACAAGACTTATACTGTAATAGCCGAGCTATGGTCATCCACTTAGAGGCTCTCTCAGTTAAAAAAGCTTTAATCTGATGTGAGAACTTAACAATCAGATAACCCCCCCTTGTCAGCTTTTGGGCCTCAGCTACCATCAGAGCTGTTGCTGCACAGTTTTGCAGACAATGGGGCCAGCCTCTGGCTACCGGGTCTAACATTTTAGAAAAATAGGCCACAGGCCTCCATGTTCCCCCATGCTCTTGCACCAAAATTCCTTTAGCATGACTATTTAACATTCACATATAGTTCAAATTTCTTTTCTGTGTCTGGAAGAGCTGGGACTGGGGATTTAACTAATTTGTCTTTTCATTTCTTAAAGCTTTGCTTTTCTTCTGATGTCCATACCACATTAGGACTGTCTTGTGTTAAAAAGCCATATAAAGGTCTGGCCACAACAGAAAAGTCTTCTATCCATACTATGCAGTATCCCACCAACCCTGAAAACTGCCTTACTCCCTTTTCGTTTGGGGTAATGGTACTTGTAAAATCCCTCTTATTCTTTCTAGATCAATACACCGTAAACCTCCAGTCAAAATATGTCCCAAATATTTGACCGCTTTCTTTTCGGACACTCAAAGTCCTTTTCTAGCATGAAAATTAATCAGTTTTACAGTAGCTTTTTCAACCATCTCCTCCTGTTCTCCTGATAACAGAAAATCATCCACATACTGCAACAACTTAAGTCCTGAGGGTAGAGTAAATTCTCTTAATACATTCTGCAAAGCTCGTTCAAACAAAACAGGTGACTGTATAACCCTGCAGGAGGACTGTCCAAGTCAATTGTTGCTTTACCATTTTCCTTCCTTCCTCCTGTTCCCACTCAAAGGCAAAATACTCTTTACTATCTTCTGTAATCGGACTCCCCCAGAAGGCATCCTTCAAATCCAGTACTGAATAATACTGATGTGAAGAAGGAATCTGGTTCAGGATTGTATAGGGATACGGAACTGTGGGATGCCTTGATTTGACAATTTCATTTATTATTCTTACATCTTGCACCATTCTGTAGGTTCCATCTGGTTTCTTAACCAGCAGGATAGGGGTGTTATAGGGAGACATACACGGCTCCAAAAGACCTGCTTTCAGCAGGGACTCAATAACAGGCTGTAACCCCTTCTTTCCCTCCCTTGAAAGAGGGTATTGCTTTTTAGACACCACTTGGCCTGGTTGCTTCAAAGTAATTTGGAGAGGCTCTATGTCTAATTTTCCATATTTCCCCGGGGCTGCCCACACTTCCAGATCTATTTCAGCATAAGCTTTCTCAGACATTTTACACAAAGATATCACAGTGTTGGACTCTGTGTCATTTTTTACAACACTAATTTGCATTCCCATTTTTGCCATCAAATCTCATCCCAGTAAATTACAATCACAATTAGGAACAAACAGGAATTCATGCATTTCAAACTTGTCCCCCACATCTATTAATAGTGGTTGAATAAAATGGATTCGCTCATCCTTTCCGCTTACTCCTTGAATAACCAATGACCTTCTTGACAGTTTCCCCTCTTTTGGAGTCTGGGATACAGAGTGTGTGCTCTTGTTTCTAATACTTAACTCTAAGATCCAGAAAAACACAATTTCAAACAACATGAAATTCATGAGTATGTTTTCATGGTGATACATGAAAACAACTGTTAAAGTTAGAAAAAGCTAAAAGTGTAAGTGTGTAGATTAGAGTTTTCTTAAGTCACTGGGTGGAAAAGTTAGTTTAGAGAACTGAAGACAAGATGGAGGATTTAGGGTGTTGTTTCTTTTCCTTCTTTCTTCTTCATGTTCTTCTAGAGGTTTTTGGGTAATAGTAAGTGATTGGACAGAAAATGCTGCAGTGCAGCACACAAGTGATGGGTCATTGGGTCATTAAAAATAAAATATGTGTCTATTGTTAATTGGATAAGAATAAAGATAATAGAACGATGTAGTTCGAGGCCATTTTGTGCTTTCAAACACAAAGTGAGCCACATGGCCTTGTACCATCAGAACAAATGTACCAGTTGCAAAGAATTAAGCTTGTGCAGCTAGTCTGGAGAGACCTGCCAAGTTTTGTAATGACCTTCTAATTAACACAAGAAACAAGATTCTAATGAGCTCGGGAGTTTTCTTCAAAACTAAAGAACTGAGATAAGCAGGGCTCCCCACGATGGAGGATCCAAAAGAATTGAACCCAAACGAGACTGAGAAATTCAGGAAGAGAAAGAAAATTTCAGAAGTGCAGCAGAATCAGAGAAAGAGAAAAAGAATTTTTTAGAGAAAAGTTACACCCTCTTTAGTTATAAAATTCAAGGTGGATTGAGAGGCACCTGTGTCTACTAGAAAACACACCTCCTCTCGATCTGGACACACCTTAAAAGTTATCAAGGGCTCCTGAGTGGTGGATCCCCGGTATAATGGAAGCCCCTGACATCCCTAACAATCCATTTCCATTATCCTCCGGATTTTTTCCTCTTGTGGGTCCAGCTATTTTTGTGGGCATTCCCTTTTCCAATGCCCTTCTGCCCTGCAGATAGGGCATTGGTTCCTCCCCAACTGCTGTTTGGGTCAGCTCTGCCCTGTCAAGGAGGGAATGCCCTGGCCACCTCTTTTTGGCTGACCCCATCCACTCTGCCCCGGGGGACCCCTTGGACCTTGTGGTTTATTCTTTTGGGGCTGCAAAAACTCTGCCATCATCTTTGCCTTAGCTTTTACTTTTTCTTCATCCCTTCTTACATATATTTGCTGTGTTTTTCTCACCAATTCCTCCAGACGCTTATTTTGTCACTCAATCTTTTTGTACTCCTTTCCTCATATCAGGCCAAGCCTTAGTAACAAATTGTACCTTCAGCAATGTGTCAGAGGCTGGCACTTCAGGATCCATCCCCCCCATGCTTCTGCAAGGCATCCCTAATCCTCTCTAACCAATGAGAGTGGCTTTCATGTTTCTCCTGTTCTAATGACATAGCTATGTTGTTAGTTCTGGGAGCCGCTGATTTGATTGCCCTAATCAAATAAGCACGGTAATCGCAGAGGCGACTCAGACTGGCCTGGTTATTTGGATCCCACTGGGGGTCTGCCTGGGGGGTGGCATCATCCACTGTAGGTGCATTAAGTCCAGCCCCCCACACTGCTTGTGGATTTTCATCCTCCCACAGCTGCCGAGCTTTCTGCAAAATCATTTGTTTCTCTCATGACCCAAACAAAATCCCCAAAAGAAAATCCCAATCCTTCCACGTATAATCCACATTTCCCAAATATTCTTCTATCTTTTCCCCACCCATATTGGATCATCCAAATATGGGGGTAATTCTTTTTTCAATCCTCTTATATCTTGGGTAGTAAGTGTTATAATTACAAACCTAAATCCTCCCCCTTGACCTCCCAAAGGAACTTGGTGGAGTGGCATTTGGTGAACCCCTGTCTCTTTGGTCCAGGGGGTTTCTGATGCCCTAAACTGAGTTCCCCTTCCGGTTCTAGGGGGTGATATGATATGCTGCTCCCCTCCTCCTACACCATTGTTATTCTCAGGTGGGGTTGTAGGAAAAACATTTCCCTAATCCCTTTGTTCTGGAAGGTGAGGATACAGGGGACCTGCAGCTGGCCCTGGGTCAGTGGACAACACCGGAGGACAAGACAGGGGAAGGTGCCGAAACACATCCCAATCTTCACCGTTTTCCTTTTCCCCCCGTTTTTCTTTTTCTCCTTTTTTTTTCTTAACACACAGATTTCTACTGTTGCTTGTTTAAACCATATCAATCCACATTCCCTTTCAATCCATCCTTTCCAATTCTCCTCTAAATACTTCCACAAAATTCAATACAAACGAATTCTATCTGTTCCATAAGGTGGCCATATAAGTCCATTTGGCAACTTATACTCTGGACATACAAAATAACAATATTTTACCATCATCTCCGTAGTTACTTCTGGGTGAATGCATAATCTGTCCCAAGAGCTCAGCATTCTTCCCAAGGGACTCTCTGGGGGTATTATGGGATTGTCATCCCTTTTGCCAGGACCCCTTCCCAGCTTTACCTTTGCAACCCTACATGGGTGCCCTGTTTTACCTGTGCTACCCTCCATGGGTGCCCTCCCAGGTTTGCTCCCCAAAGACCCCATTTTACTCACCGGTGAGATTTTCAGTGGTCCTTCCCTGTGGACTCTTCACGGACCCCCCCTGGCCTGCCACTTGTCTGTCTCCTGGACAGTCTCTGGAACCCAATTGATCGCCCAGTGCCAGCTGCCACCAAGGGGACCTGATCACCAAAACTGGGTGAGGCATGCCTTCAGCTTTGCTTGCTGCCCACTCGCCTGGATGGTGGAAATATCCCGGACAAGCCCCCAAATTGTCAGGAAAATTAATCCACAAACACCAGAGGTTTATGTCCAAAAAGGAGACAGAGGAGTCCTTTTACTTTATTCGAATAAAGGGAGAGGCCATGGGGCATTCCCCGGGGGTCTCTCAAAATTTTGGAGGGCGCAGCCTCCTTTTATCCTAATTCCCGGCCGTATGTCCCTTCTCTCTTTCCTCATAGGCTGAGGCACTTGAGAGTTACAGGCTTCCCGGAACACCTGATACCTGAGACACCCCACCCCCCTCAGTGCACAATCCCCTTCTTAATTCTTAACTCTTGTGGAATTTGTGGTGTTTCCTCAGTGTCTCTTTCATCCTTCAATGGAATCCATCCCATTGTTTCTTGTTATCTCTCAGTGATAGTTTCATCTTATCAGCAGACCCACAGCTTGTTTGTAAAGACAAACCTGTCATTCCTCTCAGTCCAAAGAAATTATGGGTTTTAGTGTTTTTTTACCGCAAACAGCTGTCCTTGCTATAAATTTTAGACAGCTTTTTCTGCACGCCTCTTATTTCCAGCTTTCCGCTGTAGATTGGGCTCTACTTGTCTTTGTTTTTTCCAGCTTTTTCACTGTAGGTCAGCCTCTTCTCACCTGCTTTTTCCAGCTTTTTGCTGTTTTGGACAGGGTCTACATGCTCTGTCCTGTCTCCCCTCCGCTCTGCTTGCGGGAATGTCTGTGGTCTCAGATAGGGTCACCACATGTTACGTGCTGGTCATGGGTAAGAGACAGAATCCATGACTCAAGTCCTCTTGTTCATCAAACAGCCTCATTTTATCATTAAGAACTTACTTATATAGTCCTTTCAAAAGTCCCGCGCTTAGTAAACTTATTGGTTGAGGTTTCAGCATCGCCCAGCTCCTTGACCAGTGATATGTCTGCTTTTTGGATTGAACATGACTGGCTGAGGTCCTTGCTTGGGTCTGAATCTAACTCATCCCTGCCCCACCTGGGGACTTGTTTTACTTCTAGGCTGGTTGAGTTTGGGGTTCTGGTATGGCCAAATTTATTTGGCAGCTATAATCAAGCTGTCATGGTGTCAGGTTACTGAGCAAGGTCTAATGCCAGAGACCTGCCACAAGTGCCAAACCCCTCTTCTCTACAGTGGGTGGTCATGAGGGTTGGAGCAGCACTGTGCTTCCCCCCCCCCCCCCCCCCCCCCAAAGCTTCACATTCACCCAAAACTGGGAGACAGAGGACGGCTTCTTTCCTCCTGTACCCAGGGTGTCTGTAGTCTCCTGGGCTCTTTGCAGAGGGGGAAATGGGCTGGATGCACTGGGGCCACCAGGTATGGGGCCAGCAGAGGTTGCAAAAAGAGTTACAGGATGGAGCTAATCTCCTACAGCTGACAAAGCCCAAGAGGGCTGGGGTCTTGAAGGGGAGAGGGGTTCCCTGGTTGCATGAACCATTTCTGTCCCTGCACAGTAGTGACATCTCCATGCTTTCTGCTGGCTCCCTCATTATAATGTGCAGGCTAATGAGGTTGCAAGACATGAACTGGTTTGCAGAGTGCTTTGCATCAGAGCCTGCATGCTTGCTATCCCATGTGGAGACTAATGCATGTTTACAGCATACATGTGATATACCACAGACACCCCTCCACAGTGAGGCCATGGTGCAGGGATTCCTTCAGGACCAGGTCTGGGAGAGGTGTTGAAGTGCTTAGATCTCCCCCCAGCCCCCACAGAGTCCCCCTGGCATGGAGCACCCCTTCTTTCCCTCACCAAGTCAGAGCTGAACCAAGCCTGTGTACTGTATGTTGGAGCTCTTAGTGTAGATAATATTTTAACAGAAGGTGGGCATGATATATTAATAAAGGCCTGTCTGCACAAACCAGCCTTTGGAATAAGTTGTGATATTAAAGGCTAAAGTCCTTGAAACTTTCCTGCAGGAGAGAGAATAAAGCAAAAAAATATCCTTGTGTATAAGAGAAAAAAATGTAAACCTGTGTATATTTGCCAATAGTAACTTGCTTAGCCAGTGAACCCTGTAAAACCCTATAAAAGGTGTGCTAAAGATAGAAATAAACGGCGTTCATTATACTTCTGTGAAGACTCGTGAATAGCCTGAGCGGCTTTTCAATATCTCAGAGCCAGACAATCTGCTTCCCATCATCATCATGTCATGCATCAGCCCCAAGCTGAGCCTTGCCTCTGCTTCAGTTTCCCCTTCCACAGCAAGATCTTGTCCCCTGCTCACTCTGAAACCTACTGATGGACAGGGTTGACACATGAGAACTTATACTAGTGACTGCCTGCCCCGCAAGCCCCAAGCCACTGTAGGGTGCAGCTCCAGGGGACAAGAAGATAGCAAGCATAGACCATGGGGTGTCAAATGCTTTGCTAACCAGGGAGCATGACCCCTCTTTCTTCCTCCTCCCCGTGCCACTTGCCCAGCACTGAGCATCCACAAACAGGTTAGAATAGAAACTCCAAGGTTTCCTCCTCCCATAGCATTTACCTGCATCACAAACTTGTTTTCTTTCCAGAGCTGCAGTGGAACCTGCTCTTTGATGGTCTTTTTGACAAAGCATGGCAGGCAGTAGGAGTCAGTGCAAGTACTGATAGAGGTCTTGTGTTTTTGGCCAAAGAGGAACATGGTACAGCAGCCCACTAGAATAGGGGTATTCAGAGTCCTGGAGGGTCCCAGGGTGCCCCGCTGGATCAACAGCACTGCGTGGAACTAGAGGCTCTCAGCCCACTCAGGAAGGGGAATGGGACCCTGGTACTGCTGTTCTGCCAGCCCAGGGTGGTGCTTAGTCCACTGGTGATGTCATAGTGTGAGACCAGGGAGATTTGGAGGCTGTCAGTCCTATGGCTTCATTCTCAAGAATTGCACCCCCTGGGTCAGGGTGCAACAATTGCTGACTGAATCACTCCATGGGCACAGCTGCACCCTCCTGGCTTTGTTCTGGCTCTGGGCTTTCTCACCTTCTGCAGGCAATTAGCTTAACAATGGTAGGAAACAGTTTCAAGATAATTTTATTTTGAGAGGTGCAGAACTGTCAATTGTTGCTTTTCCAGCCCCTCTTTCCCACATTTCCTTGGAAATCTTGCAGCAACCCAGCTGTATGCACACAGCACAGCACTGCACCCATGCAGCCAGTGCTCAGGGCACAGAACCAAGCACTGCTGACCCAGCCTGCTGGGGTAGCCAGGGGAATTACTGCCTGTTCTATCTGCCCTTTTAAATTAAGAAGCTGGATTTGGGTGACCCTGTGTGGCTTGTTTGCTCTCCTGTCCTGAGTGCTGTGATGGGCTCTGCCATTGGAGTGGGCAATCCTAATCTATCTCATTGCAAAGGCAGCCAGGTTATGCCAAGGAGGGATTTGCATGAACCAGGTTTGCTTTTCTCTGAGAAGGCAAGAAGAAACCCTGTTCTGTCTTGGCTTGTTTCACAGTACCAACTCAGAGCCCCACTCTGCTCAAGGCTTCAGCCTTCTGAGGGCTCTCAGAAGCCCAACCCCTCTACTGTCACATTTTTGGGGATGATGGGTGAAGACCCATGTCTACTTTGGCTGGGTGGATGCCAACCCATCCCCCTGAAGGGTTGCTGAGCCCTGCTCTGTTGAGAGGAATGGTGGGGCTAGGCATCCAGGCAAATGTGATTAATAAGCTGTTGAAATGAAGAAAATAAGTTGCTTTTGATTTTCACACCCTACTGGTCTCTGTTGACCCAGGCTCACATTCTCCATCAGTCTTGTCCCCTCCTGGGAGCCAGTGGGAAGCTGGGTGGGAAGGGTGGACACAGGGATGTCAGTGATGCCTCCCCCTTCCCACTCCCATGACCTCAGAGCCAGCTGGGGCACAGATCTGGAGAGCATCACTGCAGAGGGATAGGGTTTGAATCTCTTGGTTGGGGGGAATTCACCCTGCACTAGGTCAGCTTCCAGTATGAGACAGCTGCATGAAGTTCAATATGGTGAAGTGTGGGGTCCTGCACTTGGGTCACAACAACTGCATGCAGCAATACAGGCATGGGGAAGTGTAGGGGGAGGTAAGATGGAATTGAGCTACACGCCATGGGATGTGCCTGCAGAATGCCATGGCAGCACAGTGAAGCTTGTCTCTGCCTGACCTTGGGGGGAAGAAATGCAACATGGCAGATGCCCTTCAGGGAGGACCCTTGCCAGACAAGTGAACTACATGTGATCACCACCATATAAGGACATTAGGAAAATATGTTGCTGACACGGCAATGTGTGATAGCTCATTTAGTGAAGAAATACCATATAAGGAAAGAATTATGGTGTATTGAAGAAGTGTATAAAAACAGCTTACTTTTTGCAATAAACATCTCAATATCTCCACCAATCTGTCTGTGCAATCAGTTGTCATAGGGAAGAGTGGCTTGAAAGCTGTTCGGCAGAAAGGGACTTGGGGGTGCTGGTTGACAGCTAGCTCAATATGAGCCAGCAGTGTGCCTGGATGGCCAAGAAGGCCAATGGCATCTTGGCCTGTATCAAGAATAGTAGAACCAGCAGGACTAAGGAAGTGATCATCCCTCTGTACTCAGCACTGTTGAGTCCACACCTTGAGTACTGCCTTCAGTGCCTTTAAAAAGGACATTGAGGAGCTGAAGTGTTTCCAGAGAAGGGCAACACTTGTGAAGGAACTAGAAAACATGTCTTATGAGGAATGGCTGAGGGATCTGGGGTTGTTTAGTCTCGAGGACACTCAGGAGGGACCTCATCACTCTCTACAACTACCTGAAAGGAGACTCTCATGAGGTGGGGGCTGGTCTTGCTGTGCCTACAATGAGAGGACAAGAGGAAATGGCCTTAAACTGAGACAGGGGAGATTCAGATTAGATATTAGAACATTTTTTTCACTGTGACGGTGGTCAGGTATTGGAATAGGTTGCCCAGAGAGGTGGTGGAGTCACCATCCCTGGAGGTGTTTAAGAGACATCTGGATCTGGCACTGGATCATGTGGTTTAGGGGTTACAGTGATAGTGTTAGGTTGACAGCTGGACTGAATGATCTTAAAGGTCTCTTCCAACCTTGATGATTCTATGATTCTATGAGCCAGTGGCTCCCAGTGGCTATCCCCTGTTCCTAGCAGTCCCTAGCATTTCCAGCTCCTAATGTTGGACTCTAAAATCAGTGCTCGGCTCTCATGCCAATAGCTTTAAGGAGCAGAAATGGCTGCAAGGCCGGAGAAAAGGTTATTTCACCCACTGATGTTGTATAGATCCAGCACCTCCTTTGTTATTTCACCCATTGATGTTGTATATATGCAGCACCTCCTTCTGCTTCTGTCACTGTTGGGAGGAGAGGCATAGCCTAGATGCAGGGGATGAGTCCTGCTGCCATGAGGAGAAGCCTTCCCAAATGCTGTCTGGGGACTGGCTGGCCCCGGCAGGTTTAACTGTGCCATACAGCACAGCTCCACACCAGCTGCTTCTACTGGACCCAAGCAACTAGTATTTGCCATGGCATGAAGGCTAGTACCCCCTGATTTCAGTATCTGTGATTGCTGGGATCTCAGACGAGATGGTGTGGTTCATACCCTCCCACCACAGTTCACTCCAATGACAGTCTGGCAGGCTGGTTTTCATATGTATGCTTTTTAATACTAATTCTGTTACACTAAACACAACCAGTAACAATGATAAATACTGCAATGGAAATGTTAAAAAAAAATATACATATTTCATGTTTTTGAAACCCCCCATAAATTAATGCATAAAATGAATGGTAGAAAAAAGAAAACCCAAAACAAACCACAACACAATTGATCTGTTTAAGGCAATACTCTACACGGATGGGAACAGAAGTACAACAGTGTGCTACATGTTCTGAACAGGAAAAAAGAAAGAAACATCCCCCCTGCCTTATACAAGATGCAGATTGATGTTTCAAGAGTGAAAAATCTCCCAAACTTAGATAATAAAACCAATGGCCAAGTTAAGTGCAGCATTAATACACTCTGCATGTCAAATGATTAACAGGTTCCTTACATGAACTAAAGTCAAGCTACAACAATTTTATATTCCTAATTAAAGGGCTATTCAGGTCAAACCCTATATTTAACTGTACTTCGCATTTGGATGTTTCAACTATGTTTCACTATATGCAAGGACAGCTGGAAATTAGTCTCCTGCTCTGAGATTTACACAAAGGTTGTGAGGTCTCCCCTTCTGAAAGATACTTCCATTAAATACATCCAAAAAGGATACTGCTTTTGGTGACCCCCAAATGCCTTCCACCATTGCCTCCCCTGAGGCACTGGACACCATATGGGGAAAGGAAACCTGGGAAGTATTTGGGTTGATTTTTATTCAAGCTAAGGACATGAAATGCAAGTGGAGATTTGATCCAAACTCTGAGAAGTACTATTTCCCTGTCTGCTAGAAATGGCTATCTGGAGCCTGCTGAAAGCACTTTGCCAGCATGGAAAAAACCCAGCCTGTATCCAGGCTCTGGATAGAGACATGGTGTTTGCCATTAAGGTTGGTGTGAAGTTCCATACCTGTCTGAACAGTCAATTAACCCGTTATTAATGCAGCCCAGAACTTGGCCACTGGAAGGTGGACAATATTCATAATACCAAAAAATCCCACTCTCTCTCAAAAAGGAAAAGGGACAGTAGCTACTTCCTTCTGATTTCTCCCAATGGATCTCAATCAGCTGTCACCTATGCAAGATCGACAGCACCAGACCTCACCAGCACTGACAGAGTACATTCACACTAAGGTTCATGTCTGTAAGGTGCTGCCGGGGGCAAAGAAGCTACTTGGGACATGGTTGGACCCTGCTGTATTGCCTTGCTAGAGTGTGTGGGGAGGAAGCTATGGTACATGAGGAAAGAAACTCAAGCAGAGTTACTAAAAATTTAGACTTGTGATAGCTAACAACTGTCTGTGCTACCTTGAGACTGGGTGGGAGAGTGGAGTGCAGAACTGGGCTGAGAGTCACTTTTGCTGCAACTGTCTCTGATGCTCATCACTAGTGCATGAGGGAGGGTGAAGATGATAGCTGCTTTGAGAAAAGAGGAGTGGAAAGAAGACATGCAATATAACAAAGTTTGAGACTTTAGAACTAGCCACTGGACATGAATACTGAAGTTTACCTGTGACAACTAGCTATCCTTCTATTGTTGCTACTTCCCCCCCTTCATGGTCTGATTCTTCTTCAATTTGGAAAGCTGGGGCTGTTTGACATGATGGTCAGCACTGATTCTCCCATCCCAGTTCCCACAACAGATGGTGACTCAGCTACAGGATATACAATGAAGTCTAGAAATCACATCTTAGGCCCAGACCAACTGCATGCAAGTGGTGTTTCCTTTCAGAACCCTTCAGAAAGCTATTTAATGTTGTCTCATTTCCTTCTTTATTAAACTGAATGTTCAGAAACCCTTGTGTAAGGAGTAAAAATGGTTAAAAATGTGTAAAAAAGGGGGAGAATAAAATTTTTCTGAATTTTCTTCTGTATAGACACTTCATCCTTCATTTTTCTCTGCACAACTACAGTCCTACCAGTGTACTCTGCCCCAGCATGGTGGGGACATAGATGACTGGCTTTCCAACTGTGCCTCTGCTGTGGGTTTCCAGTCCATTCCACATGGGCTTATAGGCCTGGGACCCAGTGCTTGGGTCCCAGATCTCCCACAGTGCTGAGCCTGGGAGGATGAAAGCATCTGGCTCACACCAAGGTTTTACATTGGCCTAGCTAACACTCAGCCCCACTGCCTTCAGGTGGGTGAAGAGGAACCGCAGTCTGTCTCAACCACCATCATGGATGTTGGATGTCCTGCTGGTTTGATGGTTGCCTTATATTTGTCTCAGGACAGAGGCAGCTACAAGCCAAACACAGCTGCTATCCCAACTTTTCTGTGCAAAAAAACTGAGCCCAGAAATCAGTGAGATTGGGATGGAGATGAAGGTGATAAAAACCAGAAGGGCGGTTGTGAAGAGAGCTTGTCCAAGTTTTCCAGCTCTCTCAGTGGGTCTATATTACATCTCCCAAAAAGCTTCATATCTCCTAGATCATGTGAGCTTGAAGAAGGTGGGTAACAGATGGAGAAGGTGGAGTTGCAGCTCTTTTGGGACCAGTGCAGAAGGGAGAATGCAGCCCAGGTAGAGAGCAGTTCTTACTAGTGAGCTCATCTGGGGCAGCTGGATGGGGAACTATGGAATGCTGCTCTGGGAGGACAAATATCTTGGCAGATAATAGCACTTTTCTCAGCATGGCATTTTCTTTTCCTGATGCCTACTCTGCTGTTTTCCAGTGGCACATTTGAGACAGTCAAATTTTAATGAAACTTCTTTTGCACCTTCCACTCCCTGATGCAATCCTACTGCCTGTGTCACCATTTGTTACTTGGAATGACTCCAGAGTCCAGGCACAACTGGTGAGATGGGTTCCTTCCAGAAGCAAATCCATCTTTTACTGGAGCAGCTTTTTACAGAAAGAGAAAAGCTCAGTCACCACTGGTTTCTGCTGGCAACTGGGTCTGGGAAGCAATGGGAAGAGCTGCTCTCCACAGGTACCAGGGAAATATGCAACTTATCCTGCTGGTGCCCATGTTGCTCTACAACACTCAGAAAAAGTGCAACTGGGATAGTGAATGCTGATGGGAGGGAAGAGAGCATTGAATGGCTCCTTTGGGATATTCCTATGGCAGTTTCATGCTCTTACTTTTAGCATCCATGTAATGATCTGAGGGTATAAACTGGCACTTTTGCCTGGGCTCTTCCTTTACCATTCTCCCTTAAAGCTCACACAGGATATGGCCACTATTACCTAGAATGAAGTAGGCTTTGTCACCTGGCTGCTGCTTGGTTCAGCAAGCACAGGCTGCATGTGCCAATGTAAATATACCCTGGCTTTGACCTCTACCACCCTTCAGAGCTGGCTCTTCACATGACCCTATTTCTACTTCTCACGTTTTGAAAGAACTATCTGCATAAATGGGCAGTGCCATAGGGCAAACTTGACTAGGTTGAGCCTAAGGGGAAGGCATGGAAAAGTGATCATTTTAAGGTGCTTTTCACCTTTAGAACATGGCATCCTTGTCACTTCCTTTCAAGGCTTTCCTATGTGAGGAGGGATTGTTCCAAACCTTGAACCACATCTCATCAGACAAACACACATCTGTTACATAGTTGCACAAGCCCTGTAGCAGAAGGGTCAGCAACTCAGCATAGCTAAAGAGGTTGTGATTTAGGATTACTTACACAAGACTAATGCCAGACTGACCAGGTACAGGTTTCTCACAGGGGCTGACATCTGTATTTTAAATCCTTGTTGCACTTCTAAGTTCCTTGACTTCATTAGCAGTGGATGGTGCTGTTGTGCCACCAAATCTTTTTACACATTCTTTCTGGCATCATGCAGACTGAGAAGTCAGTTGTGCAAGAGTCAGCTGCTAAATGTGTGGGAAACACATCCTTGCCAAACATCTGCTCCCAAAGTTGTTTAATCTCTTTACTAACCTCCACTCTTCAGCTGTCTAACACATGTAAGCAATATCAGAAAATGGTAAAGAGAAAGCAGAGTTGTGCTGCTTTTCTTCGTAGTGCTTTGAAAATACATGCAAAACTTCTATAGAATGCTTTTTGCACCTTGCTTGCAAAACTAGCCTATCAATGGTGTCCACCACACACTTGGCAACATCCATGCAGATGGATGCAGGGTGGCGGTAGAAACTTGGGAAGGCAGCTTTCTCCCCTGTGCTGCAGAAAGGAATGGATATCAAGAGGGGATGTGAGTTGTCTGAGGTTAGAGCAAACGTAGTATGTGCCAACAGCAATCTGACACCATCACAGACACCTTCAGCATTAATAAATCTCTCCCATGGGCACCAAGAGATGTAGTGTCAAGACAATATTAACAGCCAAGCTCTGTGAAAATGTGCTTTCTTCAACTAGTTTTTTCTGGCACTGACCTGACTGAACAGTTTTAGTTCTGTCTTGTGTGGGACTAATTTTTTCTTACCTGAAGAAGCTTTCTGAAAGCGTGTGTGTCTTGCAGGAATGAAGTATTGGCTGAAGTCAATATACATGGTTGGACTAAACTCAGGAGTATGGTATTCTTGGGCAAAGACTGAATCCCTGAAGAGCATGGATAGACTGCAGATTGAATCCATGTGTTTGGTGATAATTTCATGTGGAGCTAAGGACAGTGCATTGGATATGTGACACAACAGCTCTAACTAGTACTGACTCACAGTGAAACATCACCTATTTGTCCCTTTTGCAAGTAAATTAATTGTGCCCTGCTCTGGTCTTATTTCTGTGTCCCAGTTACAGTATAATTATAGTTATGCAAATGTATCAGGTTTAGTGAATCAATTAAAAACTGACCTTCTCCCAAAGGTAAAACCCTCTGACACCTCAGACTCACTCCTGATCTTGTAGATGAATTGGTTTCAGTGGGCAGCAGTAACTGCAGCTCCATCTGACCCCTCCCATTCTGGAATAGACACCTTACAAAACATCTCCAGTGCCTAAACAAACCAAGGAGATATCTCTGGACCCCTCTGCATTTGCTCTCCAGACCAGTCAGTTCTTCCAGGCAGTGCCTGGCACTTTGATCAACTTGCCTTTTGTTTTACCATAGTTTAAAATAACTTATTAACCAATCATAATTTTTTTTATTTCTTCTGGCTCCATGAACACAAAGAGGTGTATGTCCTACCATAGGAGGAAGCAATGACCATTAAGTTTTACATTTATAGTGGAAAGCATTGATCACAGCCTGCTGGCCTCACTACTGGATGTGACAGGCGGTAGAGGAGGTGGCTTGACAACACATGCAGGTAGGGTTGACGGATTTAGGGGGGATTAGGTCGAGGTCCTCATCATCTGGGATCTCATCTAACCGGTACCCATCCTTTAGGAGCTGGATGTTCAAGTCTTGGTTGATCTGCTACAGACAAACAAACAGACAAACACTTGAGATTTCTTTCTTCTGATGGCTGGAAGAGGAAAGAAGTCTTTTATTCTGGAATATATTTCCTTATCATTAGCAGCTGTCCCATCAATGAAAGAGTCACAGGTTTTGACCACAAGCGAGGGCTGCTGTTGGGGTTTTATGAGCTGTTTTTTTGTTGGGTTTTTTTTTTTTTTTTCCTCTTAAGGAATTTTCCCCCATACATGTTGCTAGGAGACAATAATGACTTTCTACTTCAGAGAGACAAAAGAAGGTGTCACAGATCAGGGGAGGGGTGCAGCTGGCTACTCTCTCATTACATGGGGTTTCTCGTGAATGGCAGAAATACCACGAGATTTGGACTGGGAAAATAGGGTTCAGTGCAGCCTCTAACTCTTGTGCTCTCAGCATTCGGAGGGGAGAGAGGCTGCAGCTGATGTGGGGAGAATTCATTACCACTGCAGGGTTCAGTCTCTTGCTGCCTTTCTTCTACCGTGAGTGGAGCTTTGCTCGTAAGTTTTCACCATCTGCTTGGGTGCCTCAGGGGAAAAAGCCCCAGGATCCCGACCTTGCCTTTCCCTGCCCTGCTCCGAGCCAGGCTCCCACTGCCCTGCCTGCGCCGTTTCTGCGGCATTGCTCCGAGTTTTCACTACACTGTAACCCCACGCCCCCTGCCTGCCAAGATGCCCTGTGGTTCCACCTACAGCCGTGGAGCTTCTAATCTATCTTGTCTACCACCCTGGGATTTTTGTTCATTCCTGTCGTTCTAGCTTGCTGCTTCCGAGAGTCCTGCTGGGGCACTGGGATCGGCTGCCCCAGGGGGTTTGTGAAAGCAAAGCCTCCCTTCCATTCCTTCCCATCTCAGTCAAGCCACCATTACCACGTGCTCCCCGATCTCACGCCACAGAGCCCCCTGCAGCCGCGAAGGAATCATTGCACCTGCCCTCCCCACTGGGAGCCACCAACACCCCTGCTGGCTGTGACCAGAACTGCACCAAAGGGGAAAGAGCCAGCTGCCAGGAAGGCTGCTGCTACTGGGTTTCTGGTTGTTTGTTGTAACTGCCATAGTTATTGTTGTTTGTTTGCCTTGTTATACATACTAGTAAAGAACTGTTTTTCTTATTCTCATATCTTTGCCTGAGAGCCCCTTAGTTCCAAAATTATAATTCGGAGGGAAGTGAGTTACATTTTCCATTCCAAGAGTCTCCTGCTTTCCTTAGCAGACACCTGTCTTTCAAACCAAGACAGCTGCCTTCTGCTTTTTAAACTTCTTCCAGAATAGGAATATCTAGAGTGAGATATTCCAGAGTAGCAAACTGATACAGTATTTTATTCTGGAATAATCTTTCCATAAAGATTAGTCCTCATTTAAATTAATGTAATAATAATGATAATAAATTGACTGGCAGCTGGGCAGTCCCTTCTTTCAGTCTGGGGCACTGTAGCAGTTGAAAGGTGGTAAAGCTTCTTGGCTTTTTGTAATCTCAAATTCAAGTAGTAACTATCCAGATCTGGGTGAATAACACTTCATCAGGGCCCAGAGATGGCCCAGATCAGCTGATCTGGTCCCTGCTCTTGGACATTTCTCTGCATTTCAGAGGTATTTTTCCAGGGAAGGGATACAGAGGGGAACTGTGGATGCTTAATGCAAAAAGCAAGCAGGAACACAGAGCCTGTCTGAAACTAAGTCACACAAGCTTCTCACTCTGGCCTGAGAAAGCATAAGAAAGAATCCAGACAATCCTTGGTAAAGGACAACAATCTTTGCAGGTGTTGTTTAGGATCCTTGTTGTTTACTTGTAAGAAACAGTCAAGGGGTGGTGTTCCACTTAACCAATGATAGTGATGTGTTGCTTTAATGACCAATGAGAATTTTACCTCTCGGACCTTCTCGAACCTGTCAATAAGTGAAGATCAAGGATAATAAACTTTGCTCTCTTGGACAACTCAGCCAGAGAGTCTGTGTCGTGCTTCTCGCCATTCCTAATATAGTGAGACAGGGAAGAGTTCCCAGTGGCTTCTGTGCAAAATGGCTGTTCAGTACCTTGGATGAAAAATCAGATCCTGCAGAAGCAGTACCTGGAGTCTGAACAACTAATTCACAAGAGACCTTGGGAATATATTCATAAACAATGCAAAGGGATTAACAAGCCAGAGCTTCCCTGTGTTTTCCCTTTGAAAGGGCAGAAGTTCATATCTACAAATCCTCACTAGAATTTCTGGTGCTCCAAATAAACATGCACTAGGTGACCCTGACTCCCACAAGAACTAAAAATCGCAGCACATCCTCAGATGCTTTGTGTTCTTGGCATGCATACAGTTTCTGATCTGCTGTGACAAACAAGTTGATGCATTTGCACCACGTGGGCCAACACTGCACAACTGAGCAGAACTGGGAAAAGCTTGAGTGAATCCAAAGGTATTTGTGATAACAGCCAATGGGCAGATCTGTGTCTGTGCCATGGAAGTATAGGGATGGAGCCAATTGGATCACCAGGAAAGACATAAATATGACACAGTTTCTGCCATGGCCCCTTCCAGGCTCATAGAGTCTACACCACTGGTAAATTCCTTGTGGAGCTGTTTCTGGTGACACAAGGCCATTCTAAGTTGTTTCTGGCTGTTCAACTACTAGCATTCATGGCAAGGATGGCAGAAAAGAATATAACTCACCTCAGCTGATGAGTATCCTGAGGAGGAATACCTGGACATGTCAAAGTCATCATCACTGCAGGGAATGACAAGATGTAGCAAAGAAGGAAACAAGTTAAAAAGATCTGTATTCCATGGTTAGCCCTATCTTTCTTGTGTCATGAAGCTGTACTTCATCCACAGAGAAATTATATCAAGGGAGTCTGGAGACCAACTTTCATCTGTAACCCTGAGACCTTTCCAACAAAGTATTCTTTACTCATGTCTCTTCCTACTTGTTTACACACAGACTTGTTAAAGCATATGCTGAAGGGCACAGCAAGGAAAAGTGCAAGTGTTCCACAAAAGCAGTTTCAGCAGGAATTAGCTTCAGTGCTTGCACTGTAATATATATGTGTATATATATATAAATAAAATCTTATTAACCCTTTGCATACCTGTCTGTATCCAGGGCTACCAGTGGCTTTTCATCTGGACTCTGATCTAATGACGAATAGCCTTTATTGGGAATGACGAGCCTGAAATAATTAAATGTTGTCCGTTAACCACACAGTAAAGCTCAGTGCCACACATAGTCTAGAGCAAAGCCATATGATATTTGTCTTTCTCTGTTTCACTTATGTTTTGGGGAGGGCTCATAAGGTGTATACCAGAATCATTTGTACCAGAAATTGTCACAGTCCCCGCTCGTAGTCCCCCCTTCACGGTTTGGGGGTTATCGCAAGAGATGTAAGCTAGGCCAGGACCCTGGGGGGGGATGGGGGTGGGGCTAGGTTGTCTCTTCCTGTTGGAGTCAGAGGCACAGAGTGTGTGCCCTTATCTATGATACCTGTCTCTGACATCCAAGAAATCACTGAATTTCGCATAACACCATGGAGACAACTGTTAAAGTTAAGTAGAAAAACTGGGAGTGGGAGTGTGTAAGTTAGAGAGTTTTCTTAAGTCACTAGGTGAGAAAGAGTTTAAGGTTTAAGGTCTTTTAAAAAACAAAAGACAAGATGGAGGATTTAGGGTGTTGTCTCTTCTTCCTTCTTCCTTCTTCATCTTCTTTTTCTAGGGATTTTTGGGTAATAATACGTGATTGGATAGAAGATGCCACAGTGCAGCACACAGGTGTCAGGTGATTGGGTCACTAAGAAAAATAATTTACTTGGAATTCATTAATTGGACAAATAGACATATAAAGGACCTGGAAGAAGCTCTTTGTTAGCCATTTTGCACCTCTCTATCTTAGTGTATATAGCTCCTTGTAGTCTGTATATATGTAGTATAGATAAGAGAAAAATAAACAACCAAGTTCGAACAAGAGAAAACTGCCTCTCTCATCAATCTCAGTCCAAGAGGGAAAAGAACCCAGCCACCAGTGTTGCATCTCGACATCTTCCCTTCCAGTTCAGGGACCAAGGGGAGTGGCTGCATGGGTGGGGGAGTGTGTGTATCTGGCCAGGAGTACTGCTACATTGTAATTTGGCACCAGGATTGGATCTGCCCGCCTTCACCATTGCTGCCGGTGGTGGTGGTACAGAGACTGATTGCTGCCTGATCAGATCTGCCTGCCTTCACCACTCTTGCCTGCTGCCAGGGGTGGTACCTAACCTGATTGCTGCCTGTGAGTTTGTAAAAGGAGAAATTTCCTCTCTTCCCCATTACCTGAAACTCCATCACAACCTGAGGAGGTTGCCGAGCTGACATTGAAGTTCCCCCTGAAGCCGTGGGGGAATCATCACACCTTCCCTGCCTCACTGGTGCCTGCTAGCACCCTCTTCTGGCTGCAAGAGAGTTGCTGCAGCTGTTGCCTTACCAGAGCCACCAGTGCCCCCTGCCAGTTGTGGTCATAACTACACCAAATGGGAAAGTGATGCTTAAAAGGTGGGAAAACTTTGGTTGTTGGGGATTAGTGTTTGTTCCATTCTGTTTCATATACATATATATATTTGCTGGTAAAGAACTGTTATTCCTTTCCCATATTTTTTCCTGGAAGCCCCATCATTTCAAAGTTATAATAATTTGAAGGGAGGGGGTCATGCTTCCATTCCAGGAAGGTTCCCACCTCCCTTGGCAGACATCTAGATTTTTTAAAGCAAGACAACTTCCTTGCAAATCCTCCCTTATCACTGAAGACATTTAAATGGGTGCAATTCAGACGAAGCAGGCTGTGTGTCTGGGTAGTTCAGAGCAGTTTCACAGGGATGAGCACTGGACATGCATTGAGAACACACTCCTCCCTGGAAGAAAAAAGAGTTTGGACACTCCACACTTCCTTCTGATGAACCTGATCACTAGCTGTAGTAGTTTAGAATTGCCAGTTTCATTTCCCGGCCACTGCACCAAATAAATGTCGTAAGTTTAAGGCATTAGCTAAAAAATCACTAGAAAACTTACTCATTTCTTGCTGTGAGATATGGATTAGAAGAAGGGAAAAACAGGCTTAAAACTTAAAAAGAATAAAGAAAGTTTATTAACAAAACTACAAGAATAAGAAACCAGAATAAAACCTCCAGAAACCCTCTTTCCCCACCACCCAACCATTCCCTTGTTCACATGACAACATAGAGACAAAAAAACCAAACCCTGGTGATTAAAACAATCCTAACTTTGCTATAGTCTTTTCATCAGTCTTTGTAGAGAAAAAGAAGTTCTCTTTTGTCAATCTATGGAGTTTTTCACAAGAAACCAATTTTCTCATGATTTTCTATTTCTCTGATGCTAGCCGCCCGGAAAACTCTGCCATCAGTTCTTTCCTCTCATTTCACACCACTCTGAGGTGTGTTCATGGGCCATAGGTCAAGTGGTGTCATTTTAAGGATGAGTTATTCAAAGGCAAAAAGTTCTCTTCATCTGTCTTTGTGATCATCTCTGGAAACAGAAATTTTCTCTGTCTCTTGAAGGCCACAAATCTTCAACAACTATCACTTCTCTTTTTCTGTTCCAGCATCTCATGGGATCACAACTACTTCACCATTTGCTTAGATCCACACTTTGAAATACTCCATTCCCCTCAAAATACTGTAATGAATTAAAGGAGATTTTCAGAACACTATTCTCCATCTCCATAGTTTTAGCAAAAGAATATTTCAGCTTATTACAGCATTTCCTTATTTCTCTCCCCCATCTGAAGCTTAATTTCTTTCTTCACTGTCTTTGATAGTTTGTCTCTTTACATTTTGATCACTCACTCTCTTCCCCTCTCTCTGGAAAAAAAGATTAATCTGCAAGTCTCATCTGGGTAGTGAAAGGGTTAAAATCTTGCCCAGGCCTTGTGGATGGTCCCGTGATCTCTGCCGGAGCAGCGGCTGGAGCTGTCTGCGATGGAAGATTTTTTTCCATGGCTGCTCTGGAGGAGTGTGACCACTGTCTCAGCACACCACAGGTCAATGGCTTTCCCTCCCCTTACTCAGCAGTCTCTGGTGAAACTCATCAGTGGCAGAAATTGTAGCCGAGCCAGGGACCGGCCTGGCCCGGCAGGCCCGCTGTACAAGGCCCAGCGAGTGCTCTGGGAAGGGGCTCCTGTGACCTCACAGTCTCCATCCTCCCCGGGACCCACAGAACTCCGGCCAGCCCCACTCCCCACCGCGGCCTTGTCTGGCCTGGGAGGAAGAGGCTGAACCGGAGCTCTGTTACCTCTTCAAAGCTGGAAACCAAAGAGAGCAAGAAATTCCTGGGCTTAGGTCTTAAGGTGGTGTTCACAGGTTGATCTCACTTTTCAGTGGTCAAAACTACTGCCAATTCTCAGAAATGGCCCATTATTGGCCAGGAGAAAAGCTCCCATCAGCCTCCGGCAGCTTTAACTTCCTTAGGTGTTTCCCTTTGTTTCTTAAAAGCTAATCCATCACACTAGCACTGCTTGTATCAGATTGCTCATTTTATCCTCTAGTAATTTCTTTTTTTTCCTCTAGCAATGAGTACATGACACTAGCAATAAATAAATGTGAGAAGGAAGCTAAGGAAAGGCAGAGGCTTGGTGTTCCTACTATTCTTCTATTGAAAATCAGAGATTTGGTCTTTCTGCATAAGCTCCTACACAGTCCTCCACAATACAACCATTTTGAGGTCTCACTCCTAAATTTAGTAATATGAGGAATATGAGCTGGTGGGTGCAACACAAAAGTCTAGTCAGATTAGCCCTTTTACAATTCTATTACTTTATATACTTTTACTTCACCAGAAGTATAAAAAAGGCTAATGATGACTCTGCACCTTTCATTACTTGATAGATTTTGTGTGTTGAAATACAGGCTTCATAGCTTTTACAATAAGGAAAATACATTAATTCAGTGGTATCCACTTCACAAGTTCTTTCACCCACAAAACTGAACATGAGTGAACAAAACAGGGGATCTAGGAGAAGAGCCCTTTGCGGTGCTATTTAATCAATTTTTAAAAATCACTACATTTCGGTGATTGAAGGAAATTGTCTGATCTTCCATACTACATCTTTTTCTTGAGAAATGTCTGTTTCATAATAACACAGAACTTCCATTGTTTTTGCAACAGACAAAAATTGTAATCATGTCTTTGCCCTCAATCTAAATCTTTCCTTTGCATCCTGATTGTTTTTATGCTTGCTTTCCACTGTCCTTGGAACAAAGCCAGATTGCAGTCAGAGCTGCTTTCATCTGCATGTGTCCTAGCATGAGATTCTCATCTTGGTGGTTTTAATCACTTAACATGAAATACATTATGACAAAATCTGAGTTTAGGTTATCCTCAGAGCAGGCTACAATATTTGTCTGTGCAGAAGTGGTGCAGATGGTGGTGTGGACTCTGCCTGTGTTAGCAGATGATAAATGGCCTATACCTGGTGAAGTAACACAATTCTTGTTCTCCAAAACTACTGGCCTGTGGAAATTGCACAATGCCCATTGAGTAAGGAGAACTGAAGTTCACCAGCCTCAATGTCCTGCCAACTCAGCCAGGTCATCTGAAACATTGGGGTCTACTACCACCAAAGACCAGCAGAGACACCCCCAGGACAAAAGAATGCATGTATAAAGGGAAGGGGATATATGTCAATGATTTCAGGGAAATTATTATCATATGCATGTTTAGTCCAGGACAAAGAATGTGTATGCAAAATACAGTATATAAACAGAAACTTTCCTGTACTCAGCATTACGGCTTTGGGAGGAGCTATCCCCCCTGTGCATCTGGCCGAATAAAGAATGCTTGCTTCCTAATACTACATGGATGTTAAGGAGTTTTTTATTTTACCGAATTTTTGTTAACAGTTTTGGTGACACAGGTGGAACAGACTCCTGAATTTCAACAAATCCAAGGGATTGCAGGACCTCCAGCCAGCACCGAGGGATTCTCAGGGAGACCCTTCGATCCCTGGTCTGAATGAAATCAGAGCAAGACCCCTGGTAAGACAAAGGCATTCTTTACTTTAAAGGTGTTAACTGTTAAGTGACCTGTAAGGCACAGCAAAAGCTTTGCAGGGTTTGGTGTAAAAGTACCTAAGGTGGGAAAAGGGAAGGTTTAGAGTCCCTTCAAAAAGGGAGGGGTTAGAGTCCCTTCAAAGGAGCTCCTTAACAGTAATTGGTTATAATGGGAAACAAAACCTCGAAAGAGGTTCCACAGGTGTCACCACTGGGATGCATCTTGAAACACTGGAAAAAAATTGGGGGTGATCCCCTCATGCATGAAAAAATTTTATAAGTTTGTAATAAATGGCAGCCATTTTACACTCTGGAAGGTCAAGAGAAGTGGCCAAAGGATGGAACATTACAGTATAACACAATATTGTAAAAAGTGTTGTTTGTAGAAAGGAAAATAAATGAGATAAAGTTCCTTATGTTGACTTGTTTTTCACCCTAAGAAATCATCCAGAATGGCATTAGGAATGCTGGAGGACCCTACAATGTTGATATATTTTATATATTAGTAAAGGCCTGTCTGCACAAACCAGTCTTTGAAATAAGTCGTGATATTAAGGGATAAAGTCCTTGAAACCTTCCTGCAGAAGAGAGAGTAAAGCAAAACAATATCCTTGTGTACAGGAGAAAAAATGGAAACCTGTGTGTATTAGCCAATGGTAATTTGCTTAGCCCACGGACCCTGTAGAACCCTATAAAAGGTGTGCTAAAGATAGAAATAAACGGCGTTCACGTTTACTTCTGTGAAGAGTGGTGAATAGCTGGCAGTCTCTCAATAGAGAGTCTCTCGAAGACACCCTGCAGGCAGGAAGGCTTTGGTGGGTCCACACACGGTGGGACGGAGCCTTGGACCGAGGTTGGTGGAGTGGATCTGAGTGCAGATAGATGCTGCCTTGGATCGGTACTGGATAGGCGGCTCGCGAATAAAGGGAGGCGAGTCGCTGGGGGAGTCCGAGAGGCGGGGGCGTTGTAGAGGGGTCGCGACCTTCCCCCCCACCGTTTGCCACTAGCATGGATGTGGAATTTGCGGCAGCGAAAAAACTGCTTCTTAGCATTCTCATTAAACGAGGCGAAGCAGCCAGGGAAAAAGACCTGGATATGCTCATTATATGGGCTAATTGTCACGGGCATCTGGCAGTGCTCTCACTGCTCTTTGCAGTGAAGGAACGGACGGATTTAAGTGCTCTGATATGGGAAACGGCAATCACGGAAAAGAGCAAGGACACTGTGTCTCTCAGTCCAACATGGCACATTGTCATTAATACCTTCAAAAACAGAAAAGTGAGATATGCTGAGGCTATGAGCCCTGTAATTCTACCTGCATCACAGCGGCAGATGCCTTTATCTCCCACTGCTGGGCAAGCACTCCTATCTATGCTGCACATGGAAAGAGGGAGGCAGAGTCAGAGAGAAGAAAATAATAAGAAAGAAATTCTACAGCGAACGCTGAAACAACAAACAGAATCTGTTCAGTTATGGCAGGATGTGATACATCCGGAACTATTTGCTTCACTTTTGGAGTCACTCTTAACACTACAATCTTATTTAAGTTCCAACTTTACTACCCTGGAAGAAAAGAAGCCAAATTTAGACTGGTTTCCACCCGAACCAGGGGGACATGGGGGAGCACTGAGGTGTGCACTGAGAACAAAGGCACCCTTGGGGCAGAGGCAGTGCAAGAAAAGTTCCAAGGCCACTCTGAACAATTACAGAAGCAGCTGAGCAGAAACAGGTGGCTCAGACAGCTTCAAAGAGAGACAAAATAGCCAAAAAATCTTGAACTATATGGTATCTAGTTCAAAATTCATCACTGTAATTAGAAGTTGATAAGCTGCAATGGTCACCATTGTTACCACCTGGCCCTAAGAGACTTTTTGTGTAACATCGCCTACTTTTGCAAAAATCGTGCCCTTTTTTCTTCTGTCTGCAAACAACGAGAGAGAAATTGAGAGAAAAAAACTGCATTTGTTAAAGTTAACTTTGTGAGTTTCTTTTTTTTCTTTCTCTCCGTTTTTTCTCTCTGCAAGAGTATTTGGAGAATGTGAAGAAAGATAACAGCAGCAGAACAGCAGCAGGGCGGGTAGTCCACTCCCCTGCTCACTCTCTAAGAAAAAGCACCAGGATAGTACCCAGTTTGTTAAAAAGTCATGATTCATTGGTTTTTTAAAATGTTTTTATATACCCTTTTAGAGTTAATTTTGTGTTTTAAGTAATTATGAGTTTATGCAGTTGCAGTTTTTAGAGTTTTACTAGAGAAATTATTGTGATTCTTTGAAAGTTAAAAAAAAAAAAAAAAGAAGAGAAAAAGGTGTTTAAGGTGAATATTAACAAAAGTTACCTTGCAATAACTGGTTTTAGAACCTAAGGTTAAAATATGGTGTGATTTACAACTACTAGGAAAACCTTCCAATTAATGTTATCTACAGAAGAGATTTGTGGTTTAAAAAATAATTAGTTAAGAGAACTTTACTGTACAAGACAAAGTTAAGTTAAAGCATGTATTATCTATTTGCTTGTTTTCTCCACAATTTTAATAAGGTAATTTCAATGTGAGTCCTTTTGTTATATAAAACACAGATAACTGCATATATACCAATTTGGATTTTGGATTTTAGTTTGAGAATTGGACTTTATGTTCCTGAAAAGTGCTACAAAAGCTGAATGGCAATTTGCCAAATCCTGTGTTGTTGTGGTTTTTCTCTAGAAAAACTGCACTTTAACATCCTAACCAATTTAAACATATACTAGGCAAATTTCTGTTATGAATAAGTATTTTTAGTAACATTTGCAGTTACTGTGAGTTATTCTCAAAGCTAGATGACATGACATAGAATTGTGATATATTTGTTACATTTTTATAATCTTTATAGCGAATCCATGTTATTGTTATATTGTATTTAAAAGGTATATATCAAACTTTTAGCTGCTTTTTGTAGTAACAGAATAAGATTAAGTTATGTTTCTATTTAATATAGATTAAGTGTTAATAGAATTAAGAATAGTTACGTTTTATTATGTTTAGGCTTGAATGTTTTTAAGTTAAGTTGTATAACTTAGATATTCTTTTAAGGTTTTGTTATTTCCTTTTGTCATAAATAATTATTGTCAGGTTTAAATATTGTTTAATTTAATTTTTTTTATGTTTTATTGGAGACACTTGTTTAAACTGCAAAGTATAGTTATTTTCCTAGAGAAATGAAGATGACTACAACTGAAACAGCTGTGATAGAACACTGATGAACACCTGCTTGTGGATAAAAGTGAATGCAGTCTGTGACACCCTTGACTTCATCAGGAGTTCTACTGGTTGTTGCAATCTCTGCAGTTTTTGTTTTTTATAGCTTTCTTATTTTTCAGTGTTTCCAGAATTTTAAGATGTACCATTGCTGAGGATCAGCTGCCATGGGAGAGGTTTCAGATTAAACCAACTGCTGAATGGTTTAATTGGTCTGGTACCTAAGGCTTCTGATCATTTGCTTTGTACAAATTCATTTCAACAGTTTGCTGTGCTGTAAGCATCTCATAGCTGCTACTACTGAGAACCTTGTTTTAGAAATGAGTTAAGAGGCATCTTTCCAGTTTAAAACCTAGGCCCTGGCCAAGCCTTGACTTTACCTGGACAGAATATTTGCTAACAGATCCAGATGTTTTCTGTACCAAATCAGTATTTGAGTCACTTTTTGACTCAGCAATTTGACCCTATTAATATGACAGCTGGATCAATTTTGAAGTGGGCTTGGAGAATCATTTCCGGAGGTGGTTATCCAATCCTTCACTGATGATTTTTGTTGTTTCTGTTTGTTTGCAAACTATGGGATGCTGGTGCAGTGTTTTAGTAATTAATAGTAGTTTTATATTACATATGTTATTAATAATGTTTATGATTTAATTGATTTTTAACTGGTATAGGTTCTTATTCATTGTGTATATGGTTTTGTGTTGATGTTTATAACAGAAGTACATCTCATTTTTATTTTTTTTAAGAAAATGGGGGAAATTGATGCCCTAAAAGCATTTAATTAGTGTAATTCATTAACTTCAAGGAGAGAAGTGTCTGTGTTTTGTTGGCAGGTTCAAAAAGGTCACCTGTTCATCTGACCAGACTGTGTGCCTCTGAACACATGAGATCCAGTGTACAGAGAAGTCATCACACAGCCTTGGTACTCCAGACATGGATCATAAGTAGACCTGTCAGGACACAGTTGTGTCTGAACACTACACAGACAGTTGCCAACAGAAATTTTATGTTGTTATTATGATGTTGTGTCTCTACCAATTTTTCAGTTATCCTTTAAGATTTAGAAGGATGTGAAGAACAATTTGAACATCAAAGCCCTCAGTCACCGATCAGCTGCCAGCTGACATCACGAGAGCAGTGAACGTTCCAAGACTGAATCGTGTTAAATCATAGTCTGTTTGTGACGGAAATTCTGTAGAAGATCTAAGAAAAGTGTAGACTCCATCTAACAGTATATAAAGCAAATTGTAGTTGTGTGTTTACCCTTTCAGCAAATTGCTTTCACGCTTAGACTACGTATATACCAGAGCACGCGTGTTAAAAGTTGTTAGATAATAGTTTAAGATATAGAGTTTAGCCTGTGTAGTAATTGTTATGTTAGTATAAAGTATAAGCATTCCCTCTCCTTCAAGAGGTAGTGTAAGCATCTTTGAAAGTTCATTTAACGTTAAAGTTTTAGCTGTGAGTTTGCAAATATGATGTCATTTACATGGAACCACTGCTTATGGTAATTGTGTTGTGTTTAGTCGTGACCAGCTGTCTGCTAACTAACATCCAAAAGTGACAGAACATGTGGGTCACTCTGGCACATTGAACTGGCCAAAGGTTAATGTGTCTGAGCCTAGCCACCCCTGGAGATCCTTTCACACCTGTCTCATAGGAGTCCGTGAATGGGATCCTCCAGCATTTAAAGGTTTAATTACTAATGAGACTCGACTGAATCAATTGGCAATGTTGCAAGAGTGCAATCGCACCATTGGCTTCACATTAAGACAACTTGAATCCTGTTGGCAAGCAAAAGTTATCAAAGTTCTCAATGTTACCATACAGCCCTCAGAAGAATTAGGTTTGTTAAATTCCACCAATACCTCAGGTGGATGGATAATGTTTGAACCCCCAACAAAAAGTCATTCCAATAAAGTAATGCAGCACTGGGATGCAGTCAGCCCTATAGCTGATCTCGTTACTACCACTGAAAGTAAAGCCTTTATTTGTGGTACAATCTCACAGGACAATTACCAAAGCGATTGCCTAGTTCCATATTCCTAATCTGTGGAGATAGAGCATGGAATGGGATTCCTGCTAATCTACATAGAGGACCCTGTTATCTTGGGATATTTACTTTGTTCCATCCAAGCTTACACCAATTGCTGAATGTAGCTAGCAAAGTGAAAAACATCAAACAGTCAAAGTGAAGCCTGAATGAATTAAGGCTCAACAACTCTAAAAAGGCTCGCTTGTTAGACTAAGGAAGAATTGAACTTAACATCCACAATGTTAAGTGAACTTTCAGCCGATGTGAGTAGTGTACGTCATGCAGTATTACAAAATTGAGCTGCAATTGACTTTTTGCTCTTAGCACAAGGACATGGTTGTGAGGAATTTGAAGGCATGTGCTGCTTGAATCTTACTGATCATTCAGTTTCCATCCATGAGCAACTACAACAGCTACAGGATGGGTTACATGCCCTGAAAGAAGATAGTGACCCCATTAGAAGTTGGTTCGCCAGCTGGGGCATCACTGGATGGTTGAGGTCTCTTGTGCTAGAAGGGGGATGGACTTTACTTATAATGTTAATTGGGATGACAGTCTAAGTTGTATGTTATCTTGTCTTCATAAGAGTATAGAATGAGTCACATCCAAGGCCTGGTTTGTGCAAAAAGAGAAAGGGGGAATTGTTGATATATTTTATATATTAGTAAAGGCCTGTCTGCACAAGCCAGTCTTTGAAATAAGTCGTGATATTAAAGGCTAAAGTCCTTGAAACCTTCCTGCAGAAGAGAGAGTAAAGCAAAAAAATATCCTTGTGTATAAGAGAAAGAATGTAAACCTGTATGTATTAGCCAATAGTAACTTGCTTAGGCCGCGGACCCTGTAGAACCCTTTAAAAGGTGTGCTAAAGATAGAAATAAATGGCGTTCACGTTTACTTCTGTGAAGAGTGGTGAATAGCTGGCGGTCTCTCAATACCCATCAGTGGTGGGGTAATCTGACTGCTGGTACTTAGTGGGTGCCTGAGAAACACAAAGAGTTCAGCTGGGCCCAGGGGAGAAAGGGGACTGGAAAAAGGGAGGGCAGGGGCATCTAGGGGCAGGCTGGTTTCTTCAGCTTCAGAGCAGAACTCTCACTGGGATCTGTTGGGGCTGGGAGAAGGGAATTCGCCATCACCCAGACGGAGCTGCTGCTTCTTCTTCTCTCTTCTTCCTTCTCTGTTGGTGGGCCTCGGACCTCCTGTCTTGCCGGGACGTGTGGCAGTGCCAGCCACCGCCATGGAGCTGCTGATACACCTCACCCACTGGCCCAGGATTCCTACTCATTTCTGCCATCTGTCATGGTTTTAAACCAGTAACTAAAAAATTACTTATTTCTTGCTGTGAGATATGGATTAGAACAAGAGCTAAACAGGCTTAAAACTTAAAAGGAAATAAAGAAAGTTTATTAACAAAACTACAAGAATAAGAACACCAGAATAAACTTCCAGAAAACCGCTTTATCCCACACTACCCACCATTCCCTTGTTCACATGACAACATAGAGAAAAAAAGCTTTGGAACTTTGGTGTTTAAAACAGTCCCAACTCCTGCTAGAGTCTTTTCATCAGCCTTTGTAGAGAAACAGAAGTCTTTTTCTGCTAATCTATGGAGTTCCTCACAAGAAAGCTACTTCTGTTATAGCTTTCTATTTTTCTGATGCCAGCTGCCTGGAAATCCTGTAATCACTTCACTCCTCCCATTTCACATCACTCTGAGGTGTGTTATGGGTCAATGAGTCTAGAGATGTCCTTTTTAAGGATGAGTTATTCAAAGGCAAAAGTTCTCTTTATTTGTCTCTGTGAGCTTCCCTGGAAAACAGAAGTTTTCTCTTTGCCTTTACAACGGCCCCAAATCTTCAACTATTACTTCTCTTCACTCAGTTCCAGCACCTCACTGTATCACAATTACTCCACCTTTTGCTCAAAATCCACACTTTGAACACTCCATTCCTCCCTATATACACTGTCATGAATTAAAGGAGTTTTTTCAGGACACTATTGTCCATCTCCATAGCTTTAACTGAAAAATATTTCAGCTTATAAAGCATCTCCTTATTCTCTACCTTTTCTGTAGCTTAATTCCTTTCTTTACTGTCTCTGATAGTTTATAAAGTCTCTCTACATGTTGATCTCTCTCTCTCTCTCTCTGGATAAAAGGATTAATCTGCAAGTCTCATCTGGGTAATGAAAGCATTAAAATCTTGCCCAGGCTTTGTAGATAGTTCTGTGATCTCTGCTGGAGCAGCAGCTGGAGCTGTCTTCGATGGAAGATTCTTCATGGTTGCTCTGCAGAGTGTGGTCACTGTCTCAGCATGCCGCAGGTCAAGAGCATTTTTCCTTTATTTATTCAGGAGTCTCTGGTGAATTCAGTCACGGCAAAAACTGCAGCCAAGCCAGAGACTGGCCTGGCCAGGCCAGATCCCGGGGGCAAGCCCCGCAGGCCTCATCTCCCTGCTGGGAGACGCTGGGCCCAGCCCAGCCCCTGCCCGGGCCGCATGGCCCGGGCAGGGAACCGGAGGCCAGCTGGAGCTCTGTTACCTTTCACAGCCAGGAAAACAAAGAGAACAAGAGAGCTCTGGCTTTACATCTTAAGGGGATGTTCATAAGTTGATCTCACTTTTCAATGGTCAAAACTGCTGTCAATTCTTAGAAATGACCGATAATTGGTCAGGAGAAAAGACTCCCATCAGCCACCAGCAGCTTCAACTTCCTTAGCTCCCAAAGCTATCTTAAATGTAAAGTCACCCCATGACACCATCCCAGCTAAGTGTTCCTCAGCGCCCTGCAGGAGCACCAGGACAGACTGCTCGAGGGGGTTTGTGAAGCAAAGCCTCTCCTCCATCCTTTCCTGTCTTGGCTGAGAAGGCTGTCAAGGAGTCCCTGTTTCTGTTTTGTTGTTAATGCTGTAGTTATTGTTGTTTGTTTGCCTTGTTATACATCCTAGTAAAGAACTATTATTCCTATCCCTAGATCTCTGCCTGAGAGCCCCCTGATTTCAAAATTATAATAATTCGGATGGAGGGGCATCTACATTTTCATTCCAAGGGAGGCTCCTGCCCTCCCTAGAAGACACCTGTCTTCCAAACCAAGACATATGTGTTATTGAAAGAGTGTGAATCAGAATATAACACACCCATATTACCAGTTAAAAGCAAAAAGGGAAATATAGGTTAGTGCAAGGTTTAAGGGCTATTAATAAAATAGTACCAGATATTCATCCAGTAGTAGCTAATCCGTACACACTTTTGACAGCACTAAAAGGGGAATATAAATGGTTTACAATGATTGATCTTAAGGATACCTTTTTCTGCATACCCTTGGAGGAAAATAGTCATGCAATAATTGCTTTTGAATAGGAAAGTCCCACCTCTGGATGCAAAGTTCTTTTAACCTGGATCATCCTGCCTCAGGGATTTAAAAATAGCCCAACATTATTTGGAAATCAACTAGCAAAAGAATTAGAACAATGGAGGAAAAATAACACTGAAGGAGCAGTTTTACAGTATGTGGATGACACTCTGCTGGTAGCAGAGACCCAAAACCAATGCTTACAAATGACTATAAGTCTGTTGAACTTTCTGGGACAGAATGGTTACAGAGTAACTAAAAGAAAAGCTCAAATAGGAAAAACAACTGTGAACTATTTGGGCTTTGAGATCACTCAGGGGCAAAGAATTTTTGACCTTGACAGAAAGGAAGCAAAATGCCAAACTTCAGAACCATGGAACATCTGAGAATTACGAGGCTTTCTGGGAGTGGTCTGGTGGTGCCCGTTGTGGATATTTAACTATGGACTTTTAGTGAAGCCCCTCTGTCCTGGTTTAGGGCAAATTTGGGAGAAAACCTCCAATGGGGCTCCCCCGGGAAGCAAACCCACGTGGCCCCTTTCTCCCACCCCCCAACCGGTTTGGGAAGAGATTTCTCTGAGAGAAGCGGAAAAAACCTGTTTATTTCACAGGCACAGCACTACCCAGCACAAGAATGAACAATACCAAATTACAAAACCTCTCACTGTTCCGAAGAGTTGACAAACTTCAGAGGGTCTTTTTCCTGTGGGTGTTCGCTCTGTTATCAGTCCCTCTGGCGCTGGAAAATGCCGCTACTTAGGCTGGGCTCCCGGTAGTCCACGGGTGCAAGCTCCCGGTGCTCCCCCGAGTCCCCAGTTCAGAGCAAGTTCGATTCGTTTCAGAAAAATGGAAAGAAAACAGTCCAGGAAGACCTCTCTGCTCCGGCTAGTTGGAAAGCCAAGGCGATCTGTCTCTTGTTGTCTGTCTGTGCTGTAGTCAAAACTCCCACTGCGGGGGGAGCAAGTACAGTCTCTGATAACAGACTCAGTGCTTCTTTTCCACTCACTTTTACTCTTAGATGAAATTTTAAGAATACAAAACCTGTGTCTGGGTTAGGTGGATGAATGGGGATACAATTTAACATCATAATCAACCCAGGACACCCTCTATGAAGCCCTAAAAGAAGCAAAGGAAGGACAAGTGGTGTGGACTCCTGAGTGCCAAAATGCCTTCCGAGAACTGAAAAAGGCATTAATGACAGCACCTGCATTAGGGCTTCCTGACTAAACCAAGCCCTTTGAACTGTTTGTACATGAGAGGCAATATTTAGCCCTGGGAGTCCTGATACAAAAGCCAGGAATCTGGAGGAGACCTGTGGGCTATTTCTTCAAACACCTGAACAACGTGAGCAAAGGATGGCCAGGATGCTTGTGAGTGGTTGCTGCAACCTTTCTACTGATACAAGAAGCCAGGAAACTCACAACTGGACAGCACATAACTGTTTTGGTCCCTCACATGGTGATATCCGTATTAGAGCAAAAGCAGGGGCATTGGCTATCCCCCAGCAGGATGTTCAAATACCAAGTTGTGGTTTTGGAACAGGATGATGTGGAATTGAAGACGACAGCAGCCAGAAATCCAGCCATGTTTCTCGATCCAAAGGCAGTGGATGAAGGAGCCCTAGCACATTATTGTCTCCAAACTATCAAACAGGTATATTCCAGCAGAACTGATTTGTGAGATAAGCCAATAGAGAATACTGATTGAGAATTATTCACAGATGAGAGCAGTTTCTTGAAGGATGGAAAACAGATGTCAGGATATGCAGTGGTGACCGTTACTGAAGTACTGGAAGTTTGATCTTTACCAATTAACACATCAGCACAAAAGGCAGAAATAATAACACTAAAACAAGCATTGAATTTGGCAGCAGGCAAAAGGGTGAATATTTGGACTGACTCTAGGTATGCATTTGGTGTAATTCATGTCCATGGAGCTATATGGAAGAAAAGAGGACTGCTATCAGCTCAAGGATCAGCTATTAAACACAAAGAAGAAATTTTACAACTCTTGGAAGAAATTCAAAAACCAAAGGAGGTGGCGGGGGTGAGTTGCAAAGCACATCAACCTGGACAAACTAATGTTATAGTGGGAAACTGGCAGACAAAGCAGCTCGAGGAGTAGCTGAAAAAGGCATCCTAGCGTTAGTACCACATAGACAAACTGACATATCTGAATTTAAGCCTAATTATGATAGTGAGGATCAGTGCTTAGCAAGCACATTAAAAGCCACTAAGAATCAGGAGAGATGGTGGCAAATAGACAGCCAACAGGTTATAGTTCCAACTTCTGTAATGAGAAAAATAATGGAAAAAGAACACAACAAAACCCATTGGGGAATTGAGTCCATGATATCTAGTCTCCAAATCTTAGTACTCAGCATAGGAATGACTGAAATAGCAAAATCAATCCTAGTGAAATGTCCAATTTGTTTAAAAAACAATCCCATGTATAGGAAGAGGCCACATCCTGGAACAATTAAACAGGAAAATTCACCTGGAGATTATTGGCAAATAGATTTCTCTGAATTACCCAGGCAAAATGGGTACAGGTATCTTTTAGTATTGGTAGATACACTTTCCATATGGCCAGAAGCCTTTCCCTGTTGCACCAATAAAGCTAGGGAAGTGGTAAAAATCATGCTTAAAGAAATCATATGAAGATTTGGGGTGCTGTTGCTGTTGGACACGAAGTAGAAGTGTGGATTCAATCACAGCAGCCAGAATGAGATGCTCAGGAAAAGCCTTATTATCTGAACTTTTCAGCTTTTTATAGGGTATTATACTACAGGTTTAACATGATTGGTAAAGGGAACACTACCTCTCTGTCCCTTTGGTGGGAGAAGAGAAAAACACACTAACCACAGCTGTACAGAACTGTTTTGAGAAAATGAAATTATTTACAAAAATAGTCCTTGAGCAAGAGATGTTCTCAAGAGACTTTCCCTTGGAAACAGATCAGCCACTGACAGGCTGGAACTCTCTCAGACTCAGAAAAATCAGGTCCACAGGGTGCCACTTGGGATGTCCTCAGATAGAGGCCCATATTTCATAGCAGATGTGGTACAACAGCTGAGCAAAACCCTGGGTAGAAAATAGGACTTACACACACCTTGGTGACCACAATCAAGTGGGAAAGTGGAAAGGATGAATCAGATTTTGAAATGACAAATTATCAAAATGTTCCAAGAAGCTTCCTTAAAATGGTCACAGGCCCTCCCTCTGGCTCTTTTGCGAGTCAGAATTCAGCTGAGGTCAAAAATGAAAGTAAGTCCCTATGAATTGCTGTACGGATGACGGTATCAAACATCATCCATTCCTGGAGAAATACATTTAAAGGGAGAAACAGATTTAAATCTATCCTTAATTTCATTAGGAAAAACTCTAGCTGGACTCCATTGGTTTATAACCCTATTGGGACCAGTTGCTTCAAATGCACCTATTCACCCATACCAACCTGGGGACTTTGTATATGTAAAGACCTGGAACTCTGAACCCTTGAAAGAAAAGAGGAAAGGACCAACTCAAGTCCTGGTAACCTACACAGCACTTAAGGTAGAAGGAATCAAACCCTGGGTCCATCACACGTGAGTAAAACCAGCAACCATATTAAACACAGCAGAAACAAGATTAATTAACGTTGTGGAGGGGTTTTTTTGGGTATATAAATCCTATTATTTTAAGTATAGGACATGATTTTCTAGGGGGATATTATTTATTTGATCTAAATGAAGATGATAAATAATTGCATAATTATAATCATAATAGAAACTATATTGTTAATCTCTGGGAAGGGATATGTGATCTTAAAGCTAGTGCAAGATTTTGTCAGATTATAGAATGAAACCTCTATAACAGCTTGTTTGCCAACACCAACCTCTGCAGAAAATCCAGTTCCATGGGGAGCTTTAGTCAGGAATTTGACAAAAATTTGAGAACACATGTGGAAAGGAAATAGCACCCATGCCAACTGGACAGGGATGGAAGGAGAATATTCCTTACAATGGACACATAAGAATGATACTGTTGAGAATTGTAATATCTCAAAACCAGATCTGAAAATAACCTCAAGAAATATTTATTGGCCTACAGACTGCACTAATACACCTTGGGGGTGTCAAATACCAGAAATATGGAACAGCCCTCAAATGGAACAATGGGAATATATCAATCCAGTTTAGTGGTGTCTAGACTGGGAAGTGAATCCAGGCCTCCCAGAAGACCCCTTACAGGTAGGTAAAAAATATTATGATTTAATAAGGTCAAGGCAAAAGTATACAAAGATAAAAGAAAAGTGGAATTGCACTCAAGTATACACTTGTACAAGTAATAATCCTGACATACAGCAACTCATGACTGTGGCTCAAGCTCTATGGTTAGGATGTGTTTGTAGAAATTATTCTACCTTTCTTAATGACACCTGGTCTCACCCAGAAAACGAGACTTGGAGAGGTATAGCCTGTCAACAGGACACAGTAAAGTCATTAGGACCCACAGCATGTGTAGGAAGTAATAGAATCTGGCCCACACATTTGCCCTTGGGAGAATCAAGAGTACAATGGACACTGGGAGTATTAACGTTATGTCCCTTGTGGACGGAGTCATCATTAGGAACCCGATTATGGGGAAAAGTTAAACATGATGAAACTTGGAAATACCCCAGTACAGGAACCATAGTGGGATGGATTTTAGAATCCATATTCACTCCACAGATATCTATCTTCTGGAATAGACTAACCATACACAGTTTGACTCTGAAAATGGAAACTTTAGCAAATGCAACTCAATTGGGGTTCACTGAAATAAAAGAACAATTGTAAGCCATAACTAAAATGACCACACAAAACAGATTTGCCTTAGACTTATTGCTGTTACATGAATATGGAGTATGTGGATACTTGAATTTAAACAACACTTGTTGTGTCCACATTCCAAATGTGACTGCTAAATTGGATGATCAAATAAAGAGGATAAAATCAGTTGCTGCATCCAGCAGAGAATTAAGGGCAGGATTAGAAAGTAACTGGTTAAACAAAATATTTAGAGGATTTGGATTTTCTCTAACTGGTTGTTAGCCTCGGTTTTGCAAAGAATAATTATGATCATAGTAATAATTGTGATTATGATGCTTGCTTTAAGCTACATAAAAGCATGATTTCTAATGCAACATGAAGAACTTATATGATGTTAGTAAAATGGCAAATTGAGGCTTACGAAGGCTTGCAAAGAAGACAAGCTTTACAAGCCTCAAAGGGGGGGAATGTTACCAGATTGTAGGAATCTTAAGCACAGAAAATTCTCAAGATCTTGTGAATGCAAGCTCAATCATAAACAGAGGGTTCAACCTGAAGCCTTGGAAAAGACTTCCAAATTTAAAATCATAAGCAAGAATGTGAGTTTAAATAGAAAGACATCAAGTGTTGTAATGCAGTTAGGAAAAATGGTATCACCTAAAAAATGTACCCCCGAAAATGTAGAATTGTAAGTTTCTTTCCCTTATCTTGTTCTCCCCAGTTGCCCTTATTGGTTGTGTAAATTCCCTCCACCCCTTTCCCCTGTCTTCAAAAAGGACTGCTTATCGACACCTCTTTCTCTTTCCCTCCTGCCACCTTACCCTGAAGGATCCCAAGAAATAAAGCTGTAACTGCCATCTCAGCAAAGAGCTCGTTTTTAGATTCTTCTTTGACAAGCTAATTCTATCTCCCCTGTCTCCCTGGCTGCTGCGGGGCGGACAGTAGTGGCAGAGAGGCAGGGGACTTTAGAAATTATAGCAATCAAGTTAGGTTGTAGGAAGTTTTAAGGTTTTAAAGTTAAGATATAGAAGTAATTATAAAAGTAATAAGAAGTTGAAGGTATAACAAGTAGCTTAGCTTTGTGTGTTATACGATTGGTTAAGAAAGTCTGCACTGTGGCAAAGACATATAAAACAAAATAATTAGTTATTGGTGTAAAAGTAGAAACATTCTTTTGTGGCATTAGTTTATTGGCTAAATAACCTTTAAAAGACCCTGTAAACTGTACTCTTGGGACCACTGACCAAGAACATCTGGTGAATAAGGTGAAGACATACTCACTCCTTCATGAGACTGTGGAACAAGAATAATAAATCATTCTTTGAAACATCTGTAAGTGATCCTGTCTCTCTCACAAAATCCCAATACCAGATGATAAATGGCATACACCTGGTGAGCTAATACAGTGCTTGTTCTCCAGAACTACTGGCTTATGGAAACTGCACAAGGCCATTGTGTAAGGAGAACTGGAAGTTCACCAGCCTCAGTGTCCTGCCAACTCAGCCAGATCATCTGGAACATTGGGGTCTACTACCACCAGGGACCACCAGAGAGACCTCCAGGACAGAAGAACACATATGTAAAGGGGAGGGGATATATGTCAATGATTTGGGGGAAAATTATTATTGTATGTATGTTTAGTCCAGGACAATAAAAGAATATGCATGCAAAATACAGTATATAAACAGAAATTTTCCTGTACTCAGTGTGCACAGCTTTTGGGAGGAGCTATTCCCCTGTGCATCCAGCCAAATAAAGAATGCCTGCTTCTTAATGCTACATTGATGTTAAGGAGTTTTTTATTTTACTGAATTTTTGGTAATACCTGTGCTCATAGTGAGTATGCCAGCAACACCTCAACCTGGTTCACATATTATTTGCTCTTAGGGAGACTGATTGTTTTATGGATTCAGAACCTTTTACCTATAAGGCTGGCTGTGCCCCTGACCCAGAAGACTGAATAGCGAAGGCTACCTGGTACTAGAAGCTGGATGTAAGAAATTCATACAGAAAATGCAGAACAAAAGCCTTGAGAAAGGAGGAGAAGGTGAAGTAGAGACTAGGAGAGGTAATGTGGTTTGCTTGAATCAAGGAAAACATGTTTGATGAGGAGAAGAGCAAAACTGTTAAAAATGTGGAAATGGCTTGAGCTTATTCTCCTCCTGCAGAGACCAGAGGAAGCCAACAGTTTAGACTTTTAAGAACTGCCATAATCTGAATTTTTTGCAGAGTAGCCCACTGGAATATCTCCCATTGTATTGCAGTCATTATCTTGTGAAAAGTTGCTTGAACAAGCTTGTGGTATTTCTGCCTTCCTGGGGTTCCCTGTTTGTGGCAAAACAGACTAAACCATTCTGAAGTATTACTAGGGCTATGCTTGTCATGCTGCTTGGCTTTCAGAAAGCCAAGGGAGCTGGGACGTGAAGAGACATGGGCCAGTGAGACCCTGTGCCAGACACCTCCCAGCCATGTGAGAACAATGAAGCTTGGCTACATCTGCTGCTAAAGCAATGGCTGAAAAACTCTGTATTGCAGATCCCAAGAGATGCTTCTAAAATCTGTGTGAAAAGTAACTAATAAAAGCAAGTCTACTGCCAGCAGGCTCTGCTTGGCTGTGGAGTCATACACATGTCCTCTGAACAGTGCTCAGGTGTACACAAATGGACCGAACTGGCTGTTTAATGTTTTTGTTGATGGATGTCATTGCTCAGTCCTTCCCTACCCAAATCACTCTTCTTTTCATTGACAGCTCAGAAAGGGCAGCCTCTCCAAGAAGTCACTAATTTTACAAGTAGGCACCTGTACTTATCCCATCTTCCCTCCCTTACCATCTTCCTTCACTAACTTCAGTGTTTCTAAAATTCTCAAGCAGCAAATCTACCATTCCTCTTGGGAAACTAGCATTTAGCCTATTACCAAAAGAAACCAATTTTTTTCAGCTTGTATTTGGAAGACAAAAAGCATGGAAAAGCCAGTGGAAGCATCTGCCCAATTTCTTGCTGCCACTAAAGGTCTGGCTCCTTTGCATGATCTCAACAACCAAACAGAGCAGTGAGAAATGCAGTGTGTTCCAACAACATCACAGGGGCTTACAAATAAAACTTGACAAAGTCCTGGCATGATTTATGACTACTATTGTCAGGTTTGGGAATTAATTAACAGAAAGGCTCTGATCTGCAGTTCCTGTTCTACGTAATATATGGTAATTCAAGCAACTTTATCATATTCTGCTGTCATTCTAAGTGAAGTCCTCCTCTAAAAACTGCAAAGTGTATAATCCTGTGGACTCAGGGGGTTCCTTCCTCCTGAATGCAGGTAAATGATACATTGGTGTACTAAAGCTTGCATGAAAACATTAGAAACATCCTAAATGAAAGTATTCATACAATAACATCCTTTTTTACAGCAATTTGTAGCACTGTCTGATACTGTCATACAGAGATGTGCCAAAGCAGCTCCAGCAAAGTATGACCATGTTGTTTCAAGTGAGGAGAAGGTATATAGCAGAGCACACAGAGATGGATTGTTCATAAGCCTTTTTTAAGTCAGTAAGTATGGAGAAGGGGTCATCTGTGGGTGCGGAGGAGCCCGCTGAGCCCGAGATCCTAGCTCTCCCCTGGAGGCAAGACACCTTTCACTCAGAGAGAGACAATGTATCGCTCCCAGGGCTCTTTGAGTTAGATATGTTAAACTGTTGTGCCCCATTGGTGTTCCCCCCTGCTGTCCCACCCCGATACAGGTATCTCGGGCTCCCCCTGCCCCTTTCCTCCCCTATAAATATCCCGGGTTTTCCCCTGTTCAGTAGATTAGCTGTTGCTAGCTCCCTTCGCCAAAGCTCTGCCTGAATAAAGGTTTGTGCTTAGCGGAACGCTGGACCAGCTTTCTCGTCCCTGCTTCCCGTGTCGCCTGCCTGCCGCTGCTGAGCTGAGCTGGAATCACTCGACTGCCCGAAGCTGCTCACACACGTTTCGGCCCAGCCCTTTTCAGGGCTGCCTCTCTAAAGAAGTCGCAGTGCTCCGGGCTTTCCGTCGCCGCGGCAGTCATCATCAAAAAGGAACAGGGGAACTACTGTGATAAAAGCAGCCAAAGCAGAACTAAGCTCTAAACCAGTTTGTGTTACATGAAGCAGCATCATACATTCTCCTGCTGTCAGGATTAGGTGTTATGTGAGACTACCCAGAACACGTAAAACAGTCATATCAAACCCCTAATTTCAACCAGGCTGGGCTGCCTCTGCCTCCTTCAGGCTGCATTGTCACCAGTCCTGAGGCCAGCTGTCCCTGCATCTCCCCCGGGTATGGGATGCAACACAGCATTTGGGCGTGTCAGCTCTAGGAAGGGTCATCACTGCTCTCAAAGTGTGTTTGGTGTTGGAGTCTGAGACACAGAGTGTGTGCCCTTGTTTCTGATACTTAACTCTAAGATCCAGAAAAACACTGAATTTCATATAACATTTAATTCATGAGCATGTTTTCATGGTGATACATAAAAACAACTGTTAAAGTTAGATAGAAAAAGCTAAAAGTGTGAGTGTGTAGATTAGAGAGTTTCTTAAGTCACTGGGTGAAAAATTTAGCTTAGAGTTTAAGTTCGTTTAGAAAGCAGAAGGCAAGATGGAGGATTTAGGGTGCTGTTTCTTTTTCTTCCTCTTTCTTCTTCATGTTCTTCTTCCAGAGGTTTTTGGGTAATAGTAAGTGATTGGAAAGAAAATGCCGCAGTGCAGCACACAAGTGATGGGTCATTGGGTCATTAAGAAAAATAAAATATGTGTCTATTGTTAATTGGATAAGAATGTGTATAAAGATAAAAGAACTGCAAAGTTTGGGGACATTTTGTGCTTTCAAAGCCAAAGTGAGCCACAAGGCCATTCTGTACCATCAGAAGAAAATAAGCGAGATTGCAGTGAATTAAACTTGTGCAGACAGTCTGGAGAGACCTGCCAAGTTTTGTGATAACATCCTAATAAACATGAGAAACAAGATTCTAACAAGCTCAGGAGATTTCTTCAAACCTAGAGAACTGAGATAAGCGGGACTCCCCACGAGGGAAGATCCCAAAGGAGCTCAGCTCAGAGGAGACTGAGAAATCCAGGAGGAAAGAAAAATACAGAAGAAGTGCAGCAGAATCAGAGAAAGAGAAAAAAGAAACGAAAAAGAATTTTTTTAGAAAAAAGTTACATTTGGCAGTAGGCAAATAGCAATGAACATCATCTTTGCCCATCCTAAAATCATTAGGGATTGAAGCTTAGAGCACAGAGGAGTGCTTTTCTAATCCTTTACCTTGTTCGTGCCATCACATTGTTCTTCTTGGGCTGCTGATTAACTGGGCTTCCCACGTTGCCGTTCTTCATGGAGCCCTTCTGAGCCAGCTCTCTCTGCTTCTCTGCATATGGGATACAAAGGGGGAAAGCACAATTAGGGCAACAGCCTGGTTGGCCACCATACAGCTGCAAAAACCTGGATTTGATACCAGCAAAAGGCATAGCAGAATTAATAGCAACAGATATGACCTCTCCATCTCTCAGTAAAGGACAGCTGGATGAGCTGTGTCCCGTTGTCTCCAAGGTCACCAAAGGCTAAAGCTAACATACCCTCTATATTGGGTCTAACTGAGGTAAAGTCCACAGCCCTCACAATGCTGTGCTTTGTATTAGTAGCTGGACAGATGTTGATAACACACCAGTAATTTGGCTACTGCTGAGCAGTGCAGTCCCTCTGACATTCCTTCCCCCATCAAAGGGATGGGAGTGGGCAAGATCCTGGGAGGGGACACAATCAGGCCATCTGACTCAAATTAGCCAAAGGGATACTGCATGCCATATGATGTCAGCTCAGATATATAAAGCTAAGGGAGAGAGGAGGAAGGGGGGCATTCATGATTCTTCAATGTTTGCCTTCTGGAGGACCCATTATGGGTACTGAAGCCCTGCTTTCCAGGAAGTGTCCAAACATTGCTACTGATGGAAAGTAGATATTGACCTTTTTTCTTTAGCTTATGCACGTACAGATTCTTGCTTATATTTTTTTTCATTGTAATAAAAATGCCTTATCTCACCTGCCAGTTGTTCTTCATCTTATTGTCTCCCCTGTCCCATTGGGAAAGGGAGTGATAGAGCAACTTAGTGAACACCTAGCAGCCAGCCAAGGTCAACATGCTACACCCCAACTCACAGCAGCTTGTTGACAACACACACTAAGATGGTCATAAAACTTCTGGATAAGAACCAGCTGGGGTAGAGACCTTGCCTCTAACTGCACCTGGTTGCTGCATGGATTCTAAAACTGTGCTTTAAAGCCTGCTAAAGGGCATTTATTGTGTTACTTTTTCTCCTCCTACTGCGGCTGCCACTGACGGGCCCAGTGGGGACAGAAAAGTGTGTCCATCAAAGTATCACCCACCATTTAGTGTTAGCTCAGCCTAGCTTGACACCAGGCCTGAGTTATTACTGTTTCCCTTTATGGCAACTCAACAGACTAACACACCTCAGAACAGAAAACATTGACCCTGCTTCTGTTCCTAGCAACTTGTGATGTCTCCTGTGTGTCTTTCTCTTTTATCTCACATTGATTCCAGGGAGTGAAACATTTTGCAGCTGTATTTTTAAATAATATATTGTTTTCTTAAATTTCAGAGCTTGTTCTACTTGCTCCTGAAATGTACCTTAAAACTTTGACAGTACATCAAACTTTCTTTTTCTATTCAGTGTAAGAGGTATTTAAATTCTCATTTAGGATAGACTATTTTTCTTAATAACTTCTCACCACAGATTCACAACTAGAATTCAGGTCCAAAAATTAAGCCGTTGGCAGGTATGCAGTATTTGTGCTATATTAATACGTTCCTGCATCCAGTAGGGATAGAAGCCCGTGTACGATGGGTCATCATATAAACTAATATTCAATTTTCTGGTTCAAAGTCCTTCCTTCCTTGTGTCTTGTGGGAAATCAGTTGGGTTGAGCTAGCAATTAGCTACAAAAGTTGAGCTAATTGTTGCAATCTCATTCTGCAGTGCTAGAAAAGGCTTGTAGGGAAAAGACAAGCATGGGGACAGAAAGGCAGGAAAGGGTCTAGTTAAAAATATTCTCCAGAATGTAAGAAAATGTTGGGAACAATTTTTGTGCCATGCCTGAATAATAGGGGTTTACCAGACTGCTGGCTGGGTGTCTTGGGGATGGTTTATTATCCCATACAAATGTTGGGGGTTTTGATCTGTTTTGTTTGTACCTGGAGTGGCTGCTGTCCCCACCCCACCCCATCCTCCCTGGCTCTGGGACTATGTTTGGGAGCCAAGCCAGGGTTTCTGGAGGAAGTTTGGGGTGGGGTGAAAGTCTGCCCTTCCTCTTTCAGCGTGGGCTGTTTGACTGGACACATGTGGCCAGTATCTCTGACCAGGGATCCTGCTGTTTCTGTGAGTTTTGCCTGCTTCTTTTTGATTTTTTTTTGCTTCAGCACTGTGACTGAGCTTGCCGGCTTGGCTTCTTTTGCTGCTCTGCTGTCGGGAAGCCCAGAGCCAGTGTGTACCCCACCAAGACACAGGAACACCCTCGTTTTCCCACCAGGGGGCTTTCAGCACAGCCCGGACCTAGGGACCAACCAGTGCCGGTGACAAATCCCAAAGAGCCTTTTCCCTACTGTGTTTGGGAGACGGACTGCTGCTGCCCAACCCCAGCCGTATCTCTGCCATTGCTCTGGGTTTGTGCTACACTGTAGCTTTTCACCCTCTGCCTGCCAGGAAGTCGTGCTGCCCCAGCTTGCTTCTCCTGAGGTTCCTGCTACAGCTCCTTTTGCTATCCAGAGAGGGCACTGGGATCAGCTGCCCCTGGGGGTTCGTAAAGGAAGCTCCTTCTCCATCCCATTCCGCCAGCAGCATCTGCCATTGTCCACATGAGAGGGAGACAGCCGAAACTCGCGCCACAGTGCCCCCTGCAGCCGCGGCGGAATCATCGCACCCACCCTGCCCAGCCGGGTAGCCACCAGCGCCCCTGCTGGCTGTGACTATAATTACACCAAAGGGCAAAGTGCAGCCAAGAGAAGGCTGATATGGGGTTTCGGGGGGGGGGGGGTGTAAGATTATACAATTTCAATATCTAACATTTATTCAAATTTTTTTTTTCTTTTTCTGTGCCTGGGAAGCACCTTTTTTTTTTTTTTTGTTAATAAACTGATTTTTTCACTTTCACCCCCTGGTTTCCATTTCTCCCATTGGCAGAAGAAAAAGGAGTTATTGAAGCCCTTTCTTCACAGAGGAAACACTCATGCCAGGGTGTTTTCTCCTGAAATTTGTCTCAAAACCAAGACGCTGGGGAACCTGAATAGCTAATTTGTTTTGCTTCTGCTTCCCTGTGGTGTGTGGAATGTGCTGATATAGTTTTTTTTTTTTTTTTCTCTTGTGGATTTTATTTCCTTTGGAGAGAAAGGACCTTCTCTCACTTGTCTTGGGAAAGTAGCATGCCTACCAGAATGTATAAGTGCAAGATGGGCCAACTCTATTCTTTCCACACAGGTAAAAGCAGGGGGACACATGTCCAAGGCCACATTTTTGAGGCTCAAATAAACATCAGAGATGTCTAGAGATTGTGGTGATGAGCATGACTGAGGAACCTGGAAAGAAGACTTCATACTCCTACAAATTTTGCCCAGTTCTCCTGCTGCCAATGGCTGAGCTGAATAAATGCTCATTGAACTTGGCAGGAAAAGGATCAGACTAATAACTCTCTGGCATAAGATACAAAATCAGAGTAATTTCTCACACTGACCACAAATACACAGCACTGAGACAAGCCGCCAATGCTTTAGGAGGCTGTATAATTCGCAGAAGGCACTTGACTCAGAAAAAAAGGCTACAAGTTTCATTTTCTGCCAAGACATTTAGGCCTGATGAAGCTTTTTAAATGGACCATCACACTTTGCTTTCTATTGAATGCTCAGTACAAGCACTAATGCTCTTCTCTAACTCAGATTACTCATTTGGTCAATGAATCTGGACTTTTGTTGTCTTTTTCCTCCAATAGATCTCCCCATGACTATTTCTATGCTCTTACTGAGGGCTATTGTAATGTGTGGATCTGAACAATATGAGATTTCTTATTAAACCCCTTCTTTCACTTATTTGGTGGCTTGGAGTGAACATTCCTAAAGCAATGTAAGTGCGGTAGGAGCATCCATGCCAGTGTCCCCAGCTAAATATCTTAAGCATGAATCAACAGTTCAGCTTCCTCTTGGATGCTATGAATCCTGAGTTGCTGGGGGCCAAAAAGTGAGGGCTACCAGGAGGAATGGAAATCTATCTACTGGATTTGTGTGGCCAGGTTTTGTTAATGGGGACTAGAAGGGTGGCTTCTCTGAGAAGCTGCTAGAAGCTTCCTCCATGTCCACCCCCTCCCTGTCTTTATCTCATGAGCCTTTTGCTTTATTTTCTCTCCCCTGTCCACTTGAGGAGGGGAGTGATAGAGCAACCTTAGTGGGCACCTGGCATCCAGTCAGGGTCAACCCCACCACAGCCCTGGGGTGTTGGGACAGGCTCCTAGAAGGTGTTAGATATGCACATGATTAATTTCAGGCTTTGAGGCAAGGAAACAGTCTTTGTCAGCCTTACAAATATTATGAACCACTACAACTTCCACCATCACCCAAAGAAGCTGTTTGGATATCCTGAAGTAATTCTGGGCTATAAAATCCATCACACTAACCATCAGGTCCATCAGAATGGGGGAATGAAATTTTAGTGCCCATTTTGTGCTCAGTGCTTCCTCCTGGCATTGCAGGTGGAGTTTGTGAACTCCATTTCTAGGTAGTGAGGTATTTCCCAGGCTTCCAGTTCTTTTGGTTTGGCCCCCAGATGTTTCTTTGAAGGCCAGGGCCCCAAATTCTAAGTACCTAAGTTCCTTCTAGAAATGTGACCGATTTAGGCACTTCTGAAGATGTGACTTTTGGGGTCTGAGATTTTAACAAAAATCAGATTTTACAAATTAAAATAGTCCTCATAGAAGCTGCAATCAAACATATAAACCAACACAGTAAAGAGGTGAGACAAGGAGCTACAACCTAGCCTCGATAAGTAAATGGCATTTTTCTTCAAAGTTTGCCCCATATTGGCTGATGATACACCCAAATGAGAATGAATCCCAAGATCACAGCCCTCAATTGACCCAACTGTGCTAACCTTTTGTCACACTATATTAGGAATGGCGATAAGCACGACACTGACTCCCTTAGCTTCATTGTTCAAGAGAACAAAGTTTATTATTCTTAATCTTCTTTTATACACATGTTCAAGAAGGTCCGAGAGGTAAAACTCTCATTGGTCATTAAAGCAACACATCCACCATCATTGGTTAAGTGGAACACCACCCCTTGACTGTTTTCTTAAACACCACCTGCAAAGATTGTTGTCCTTTACCAAGGACCGTTTGGATTCTTTCTTATGCTTTCTCAGGCCAGAGTGAGAAGCCTGTGTGACTTAGTTTCACACAGGCTCTGTTTCCTGCTTGCTTTTGCATTTAGCATCCACAACCTTTGTGTGAAACCTGGGAACTATGCACCTGGGGAATTCTCAGGGAATGAAAAGCTAAGATGCTCTTTCCTTCTCAGTAATTTCAGACACTCCAGTATGGTAATCAAGTATTCCTCACCAGATTGCGTTCCCACATGTCTTACCCAGCCTTGAGGCGACTGCTTCTTGGGGGCATGGCCCCATCATAGAGGATAGGCAGATGTAGTGGTTTAGGTTCACTAATTTGAGTTTCCCAGCCAACGCACCAAATAATGTAAGGGGTTTGGTGCTGGCTAAAATCTCCAATGCACCTACTAGAATTTACTCATTTCCTGCTGTGAGATATGAATTAGAAGGAAGGCAAAGCAGGCTCAAACTTAAAAGGTATAAAGGAAACTTTATTAACAGAACTAAAAGAATAATAAGAATCAGAATAAAACCTTGAGAACACTTCTCCTCCCCCTGCCTGACTTCTTTTCTTTCCCACCTGACAACATAGAGACAATACCTGGGATTTTCAATCAGTTACCACCTCTATAAGTCTTCATCAGTTCTTGTAGGGAGAGGAGTTTCTCTCGCCATGCCATGGAGACTTCTCCACAAGAAAGGGTTCTCTCATGGCTTTTTAATTTCCATGAATAACAGCTGCCCAGAAAATCTGCAATCGTGAAGGTCCTCCCATTTTCACAGCCTTCCCACAGCTGACTTAATGGGCCATGTCAACTTATGGGGTACTATTTTAAGGATGAGCTGTTCAAAAGTAAAGATTCTCTTCATCTATCTCTGTGATCATCTTCATCTCTGGGAACAAAGATCTTTTTCTCTCCCTGGGGGCAAAGGGTCTTCATCACTCTCATCTCTTTCTCTGTTCAAACTTCTCATGGGATCACAGCTACTTCAACATCTGCTTTGCTTTATTATGTATCCCTCTGCTCATGTCTACAGTTTTAACACTCCATCCCACAATATTTTTCATTAATTAAAGGGGATATTTTAGTGTATCATAGTCCATCTCCGTGGCCTTGCCAAAAGAACTTTCAGCCCAATACTACGGCATCTCCTCATTCTCCTTCCATCTGGGACTTGACTCCTTCTTTCCTGACCTTGGTGTCTTCATGTTGTCCTCTACATGTCTTCACTCTGTCCTTTTCTCTCACTCGAGAGAGGATCAATGTTTTACAAGTTTCATCTGTGCAGTGAAAGAGTTAATATCTTGCCCAGGCCTGCGGATGGTCATGATGGTTTCTGCCAGGCAGTGGCTGAAGCAGTCAAGGTGATGGATTTTAGGCCACACTGAGGGCTGTGCCAAGATCTCAGGGGGCCCGCAGAACGGTAGCAGCCACTCTGGCTGCATGGCTGGTCTCTGGCCCCTGCTTCCTTCAATTTCAGCTGCTGGGTGATGGCTTCCCCTTCCTCTGCCTGGTAGCTGCTGCTCCCAGGGCCCAGCAGACCCTGGTTCGGCATGGGCTGGTGGCGGGGACAGGGCTTAGTGGTGGCAAGATATTAGCAGCCACAGCCTGGCCCAGACTCCGCTGGGGTCCCGTGGCTTCCCATCCCCCATCCAGCCACTGTTGGGGTCCAGCCTGGCCCTGCCAGGCCGCACACACCACGGCAGAGCAGGGCCAGCCCGACCGGCACCCAGTTACCTCTTCAAAGCCAGAAGCAAGAGAGATTTCCTGGGTTTGTCTGTCTTTAAAATTTGAATTTCACAGAGGCGGGTCCATCTTCTAAATGGTTCAATAGGTTGTCAATTCTCAGAGCTAGCCAGCTATTTATATTAGTTTTTGCTAGGCACAGAGGAAGCTCTTAGCAGCCCCTCCCAGAAAAATCATCTCCGTGGGTGGCTTCTTCCTTCTTCACCAAATATCAATTAAGGCAAAACCAGCACAGCTCACCCTCAGCACTTGGCAGTTTCTGCCTCTGGCTATGAAAAAACTCTCCAGGTCAAGGACTTCCTGTGCTGCTTGCATCAATCCAGTATATAAAATGTATATAATATGTGCAATGAACTTCCAGGAAGGCTATGCATCTTGATGGAAAAATCTTTGTTGATCCTATTAAACTAGCTAACTCAGGGCAACTCTTGGGCACCAGAAGAATGAGGAAGGGTTGTTAACAGTCACTCCCAGCAAATACAGGGGAAAAGGAACATACAAGAACAAATGAAGAAATAACAAATATCAGTGCTCAAATGATACTATTTACATGGTATTTGCAAGTATTTGAAATAAGTTGTTTAGTTTTCATTTCACTTGGCTGTTCTACTTTTTATCATTGTACCTAGCAAAATACAACCATAGGGTTTGTTGTCCTCCTTCCCGTGAAGTGGCTATGGGTGACTGAGCACACTGAGTACAGGTGTGATGGTTTGCAGAGCCAACAGGAAATCATTAGCAATGGTAGCAGGACTGGTAAAGTTTGGGGAGAAACAGCTTCCTGCTGGCTTTTCATGAATTTTCCCAGAAGACATTTCCTTGAAGAATCAAGATAGAGCAGAGGAAGCTGAGAGGGCATGAAGTAGCCTGCATGTGCCTTTGACATGAAGAAGTATGCCTAATTTAGAGTCTGACAATCTTGTCTGCTCATTAGCAGGGTTGCTGTGTTGGATAATCTACCTGGCTCTCCATGCTTGAGTGGAGCCAAGCAGGATTAGTTTTGGTTTCAGTGGAGAGCTCAGAAAGAGATGTGCTGTCAGCCTGATGCAATGGGGAATTCAGCTGACCAGTTTCATTTTAGAAAATCCTGGACATTGTGTCAGAAGAGGAACATGTGGAGTGGCACGTGTGTGTTCATGTGTGTGTGTATGTGGGGAAGGGGTCCAGGATTCTTTTGATACCACTATACTACTCTGTACAGCATGAGGGACATCTCTTTGTCTGGACATGCAAACCAACAGATCACATCTTGCCCCTCCTTTCTTAATCTACCTTGACACTTCATCTTTAAGGCACTTTATCCCCTTATGACATTAAAATAATTTAAAGAAAGAAGATAAATCCACTCAACAAGCAAGCCGCTAGCCTCACACTAGCCTGTTCTGCCTGCTGACCCCATCTGGGCCATTTAGCATCTGCTCCAAGTGCTGCTTCTAGGTAAGCTCTACCGGTGACAAGACAACAGCCAAGGAAGCCCACAGAGCTTCCAATAAGATAGGAATAACAGTGAAGTATATAGGAGCAAATGAAATACATGCTGCAGACATGATCAGGACCATAATCAGATCCTGTCTGGCAATGGTCTCATGATATAGCTGCACACAAAGGTCCTCAACAAGATGGTGTCCCAGCATGCTAAGCACTCAGCAAATCATTCCTGCCCTGGTGCGCTTTTACCTGCCTGATCCAGGATGTCAGAGGATGGACAAATAATAGAGAACACACTCCCAAGGGAACCTCAGTTAGAGAAAATTACATGTAAGTCAAGAAGGGCTGAATTCCCCCCTTCCCACCAGGAACAGCTAAAAACCTAATGAATTATTTCAAGAAATACTGTATTACTCAGTGCAATTTAAAATGGGTAACTGTTTAACTGGCTGGATGTGTCTTGTAGCAATGCATCTGAACAATTTAGGGCATAGTGTTCCCCAGCCAAACTGTCTGTTGAATTTCTTATCAGACCATCTGGAATTCCTCAAGGTTGCTGAAACATAAATTGTTCAAAAACAAGAAAGAAGACACTGAGAAGCAGGAAAACAAGACTACAAGAACCTGATAACAAAGGACGTTTGAACACCTGCACTGTGACCAATCACAAAACCTGAGGAGTGTGTGCTCAGCGCATGGACAAGATAGAGGCACCAATCAAGTAATGTGTGATTGCGTGAACAGTAGTTTTAGAATCTATAAATAAGTGCATAATGTAAACAATAAATGGCTTTAATAAAACCAAGCAAATGGGCGGCAACAAATGGCTTCTGTGAAATCATATTGGTTCGTTGATCAGAACTCCTGAGCTCCTGCAGTGTCTAGCTGCTTTATAATGAGACAAGATAGTAATGGAGCATGGGAAACAGAATGGACTTAATGTGAATGTGTCTATGTTAAAAATCAGATTGGAATATATCCAAACAATTATTCTTTGGCGTTGTGGTTTGACACTAGCCGAATGCCAGGCACTCACTAAAGTTGCTCACTCACAATCCTCTGCCACAGCTGGGCAGAGGAGAGAAAAATTTAATGAAGGCTTTGTGGAGTTGACATAAGGACAGGGAGAAAACACTCCAAGGGCAAAACAGGCCCAACTTAAAGGTACAAAGTGAATTTATTACTAACAAAATCAGAGGAGGATAATGAGAAATAAAAAAATCCTTTAAAAAACACCTTTTCTTCCACCAGCCCCTTCCTTCTCACAGACAGCGCAGGGAGACAGAGGAATGGGGCTTTTTGTCAGTTCGTCACCTGAGGTTTTCTTCTGCTGGTCAGGGAGAGGAGTTCTTCCCCTGCTACATTGTGGGGTCCCTTCCCACAGGAGACAGTTCTCCATAAACTTCTCCAGTGCGGTTCCAAATCTCCCAAACAGCAGTCCTCCCAAAACTGCTGCAACGTGAGTCCCTCCCATGGGCACACAGTCCTCCCAAAACTCCTGCAGCATGGATCACTCTTCCATGGGGTGCAGTTCTCCAAGGACAGGCTGCTTCAGCCTGGAAGCAGGGGCCCTCTCTCCACTGGGTCTCCCACTGGATCACAGCCTCCTCCAGGCATCCACCTGCTCCAGTGTGAGCACCTCCCCCACAGGCTGCAGGTGGATCTCTGCATCCCCTGTAGATCCCTATGGGCTGCAGAGGGACAGCCTGCTTCACTATGGTCATCACCACGGCCTCCAGAGGAATCTCGGCTCTGGCACCTGGAGCACTTCCTCCCCCTCCTTCTTCAGTGACCTTGGTGTCTCCATGTTGTTTCCCTCATATGTTGTCACCTCCTCCTCTTCTCTACCTGGAATTCAAATTGCAACCCCACCTTGATTTTCTTCTTAAATATGTTATCACAGAGGTGTTACCATCATCTCTATTTGGCCCAGGCTTGGCCAGCAGCATGTCTGTCTTCAGACCCATCAGGGATTGGCTCTGACAGACATGGTGGAAGCTTCTAGCAGCTTCTCACAGATGCCACCTCCATGCCCCCCCTTCTACGAAAAACCAGGCCAAACAAAACCAACACACTTGGGTTTCAGTTGTTAAATGAAATCATAGCCAAATTTAATAATATTTTCCTGATTTTACAAATTAAATGCTGAACAGCTTCTTTGCTAAATGTTGCTATGTGTGGCACTGATTTTGCCTACACACTGTCCAAAACCAGAAATGTCAAAAGTTATTATATGCTTTGGTCTCCTACAGAACTGCTCCTTTTGTGATTTCAGGCAAAGCAGATAAGCCAGGAAATTGGTGAACATCATTCTGTGAGATGCTGAAGATCTACTTGGAGGGTCAGACCACCACCCAAATCCACAGTTCACATTTGCCCCAAGATACTGAGATTTTGAGTGACTAGCTATGGTTGGAGAGTGGTAGGTAGAGAGTGGTTTAGGATGCCGTCACCTCTCACTGCTTCCGTGTTTGACCACTTACATCCTCATTTGAGGCAGTTTGATTGACATGAATGCCATTTGGTTGTAGACTAGGCTGATTTGCTTCCTTTGCACAGTGTGTTGGAAGCATGCAGACTGACTGCTTCTGTCTCTACTGAGGGCCACTGGCTGAACCTAGCTAACTCAATTGCTTTTGAACCTGCCTAACTAGGAAGTGAAGGAACTTTCTGCACTGGGGACATTGCAGTGTTAGTCCATGGGATTTTCTGCAGTGGATGGACAAAGTAAAATTAATCCAGTGTGACAAAACTGTATTTTTCCATCTTCAAGGTCTATTAGATGAGATGAGAATTTGGGATGCATTTGACTCTTTGTTCCCCACTGCCAGCCAGGATTGCTTCAGAGGCCAAGGACTGCAGCAATTTCCTGATGAATTCTACCTTCCCAAGCAAGCAGATGTCTCGGTTACAGAATAGTGCCAGTTTAGCACTATGTGGGTGAAACCCAAACTGTGTATTCTACTCCCTTCTATATAAACTGTTAATGATGGGTCAGTAGCAGTAGCTACCCAGTGCACACCTGGTACCTCAGGCTACAAACTGTGTGTTAAATGAGATAAGGAAAAAGAGGCAAACCCTGTGAGGCAGGGTAGTGTTTCTTTTTCTTCACACCAATGACTCAGCTGTGATAACTCCATCTGGGTGATGCTGTTTTGGGTTTTACCTTTTTATCTTTTATATATTCTCTGTATTCTTTACACATATATTTGCATCTTTGTAGCTTCTTATTGTAGCTTAGCTTCAATATTTTCCTAGGCAGAAAGACAAAACAAATTCCAGGATTCCTATGCTGTCTTGGTTGTCCTTAGAAACCAAGGCTGAAGCCAGCTTTTTGAGACATATTTTTGTAAACAGGGCCTGGATCTCATCCCAAGGGGGGAGAATCTAGAAAGCACTAGAACTGGGGAGATTATTTCACCAGGCAGGTTTCTAATTGGAGGGTTCTTGTCAGAAATTCTAATTTGCAGAATCTATAAAGACTGTACACACATTACTCATGGGGTGCTTCTTCAGTATTTTCCACCTGAAAGATTTGCACACCTGAGGATCCTCATATAAAGGTATCCCTTTTTATCACCCTAACTGTGTCTGGCCCATATTTTGAGGACCAGAGTAAAAGGCATCATGGGGAATCACCAGCATAATCCCACTCATCCTGAGGGGGTCATCTCTGCTAATGGGCTATAATGAACTGACTGTCACCAGCAGAATAAGCAGCTGCAATGACAATCAAGGACTCAAAAAAATATCCTGTAACTCACAGGATTACATCATTCCAGTGTGAAACTCCTAGCCCTGGGGTAGTGTGTTGCAAAGACAGAAAGTACTTTTGACCAGATTAGCATAAGAGATTTGATAATCAGAATGCTTTGGCAAGAAGAAACAGAGATTTGAAGACTGCAATAAGATTGGCTCAGACTGGCGACAGGGAAGATTGAATCAATTTCTGCAAGTAGAAGAGGTGTTGCAAAAATGTATAAGCTTGTTTGTATGATGTTTAACCAAATCATTGTAGTAAAATTTACAAGCCTTCCTAGAATGGTATATAAACGTATGTAGCCCACAGTTAATTCGGATTCTGATCACCACTCAGTTGTCCACGTCTCTCTCAATTGCCGATAATTGGTGCCTCATGTGAGGTAAAGGACCAGCCTACCTGGTGGCAATCGGCAAGCCCCCTGGAACTAATTGTGGTGCTGAGAGAACTGAGTCTGGTCCCACAATCACCTGATCAGCTGTGATGTGACAGGTGAGCCAGGGGAACTGAATTATCGGACAGAATGTGTCCAAGGAGAGAGATGTCTATGAAACCATGCTCGCTCTTCTGGGCAAGCATGGCTCCCCCATCCTAAAGCACGACCTTAAGTCACTTTTACAATGGGTGTCACACATGTTTCCCGATACCACCCCTTCTTCTATTTTTACCCTCTGCTTCTGGGACAAGGTCGGCATTAAGCTTTACGACCTGGGCACCCTCCCTGGCCATGAGCTAGAGCTACAAATACTTCCTGCTTGGAGGAGGGTCATGGACATGATTAAAAAGCAGGGGCGGGAGTGAGGCTGCTTGCAAAGTGACCTCTTAGATGGCTCCAGAAACTGTGCCAGACCGAAACCTGCCCAGGTCCTGCTCCCTGTCCCTTGTCCACACGCCCTCCCCAACGAGCAGCAGGGATACAGCCCTGTCACCCTCTCCAGCCCCACCGCTATATTGCCAGGGATCCCAGAGTGGCCGGACGCTTACCACTTATGCGGTGAACACTGACTCTAGCAGTGGAGGGGAGCTGCACCCTTTCGATCCTGGCCCCGATAAAGATCCAGACTTATTCCCTTCGCATATGCATAATATTTGGTTATGGATAAAAAAGAAAGCCCTTAAGTGTGGGTACAGAGGAGCCCGCTGGGCCTGAGATCCTCGCTCTGCCCTGGAGACAAGATAGTTCTCTGTAACAGAGACACAATGTATCGCTCCCAGGGCTCTTTGAGTTAGATATGTTAAACTGTTGTGCCCCATTGGTGTTCCCCCCTGCTGTCCCACCCCGATACAGGTATCTCGGGCTTCCCCCCGCCCCTCTCCTCTCCTATAAATATCCCGGGTTTTCCCCTGTTTGGTGGATTAGCTGTTGCTAGCTCCCTTCGCCAAAGCTCTGCCTGAATAAAGGTTTGTGCTTAGCGGAACGCTGGACCAGCTTTCTCGTCCCTGCTTCCTGTGTTGCCTGCCTGCCGCCGCTGAGGTGAGCTGAAATCACTCGACTGCCCGAAGCTGCTCGCACGCGCTTCGGCCTAGCCCTTTTCAGGGGTGTCTCCAGAGAAGTCGCGGTGCTCCGGGCTTTCCGTCGCCGCGGCAACTGGCGTCTCAACGTGAGGCCTTTGAAGGAGCCCTGAAGAAGCGTTCGCCCGCACCTTTAACTGTGAGGCGAGCCGCCATTCGAGCTGCCGCCCCTCGAAGAAGCCTGCTTGCGTTTTAGCAAGAGGCTATCCAAGAGGCTGCGACCGGGACCCTTGTCTGACCATCTGGGGCAAGGAAAAGCCCCTGAGGACCGGCCGCCCAGGTGACCACCTACCCAGCAGCTTTTTTTTTCGCCCGCCTGCATCTGCCGAAGAGAAATTGTAAGTCGATCCTGTGAAGGGTTTTTTCGGGCTTTTTTCTTTTTTTTCTTTGCTGTTTTACTGCTGGGTGGGGAGTGAAAAAGGATGGGGAATCAGTCCTCTGTATGGAGACTAGCCCCACCTGAGAGGGACTTTTATATCCAAGTTGTAAATACCCTAAAAGCGGGAAATTTCAAGTTTTCTAAAGGGGATTTAAAGAGATTTATTCATTGGGTTTTTAAACATTTTAAGATTAATTCGGACTCTGCTAAATCATGAATTTTTTGGGATAATGTGGGAAGAAAGTTATATACTGTTCAAGCTAAAGGAGATTTTTTTGTTGCAAAGTTTTTTCCTGTGTTTCAAAATATTATTTTCTCATTAGAAAAAGAGGGTAAAAAAGAAGAGGGAGTTTTGGGTCCCCAGTTGAATCCCCCAACCCCGTCAACCTCTCCAAGTGTCCCCAAACCCTTTTTCCTATCTGAGAGCCAGTCGGCGGGTGGACATTGCCCCCGGGCACAGGGCTGCTGCCATCTCCCTGACACCCCCCCACCATCTCTCTACCTTTACCAGGGCGGCAATGGCCATGCCGCTTTGGGTCTGTGATAAATATAACATTGGATAAAAATTCGTGAAAGAGAATAAAGAATTATATGTTATATTTATAATACTGTAAAAATACAAAATGTAAAATAAACCAGAGATTTCTTCCCGAGTCGGGCAGCAACGATCGACAGCAACGCTTACCAACACAAAACAAAAGGCAGGACACAAGCCATCAAATCAGACAATGAGAGTGGCTCTGCACCCAAACTGGCCACTCCACCCCGGTAGGTGCAATCAGGAGCTATTCCACATGTGAAAAAAACTCTGCTCTGTCGAGATATCCATCTGCTCTGCACCCAAACTGACAGTTGTGAACACTCCATCCTGCAGGCCCCGACCAAAGGTGCAATCAGGCTAAAACAATGAGAAGAGCCCAGCCGAGATACCCATCGGCTCTGCACTGGACCTGGACACTTCACCCTGAGAGCCCAACCGAAGATACAATCAGGAAGCACTCAGAACCTTTCACATGCGAGAAGACTCTGCCCAACTGTCTATTGATTCAGTTTGCCGGTTCCAAGAAATCCATTCAACCAACCATCAAGACTCTTTGTTGAACAGTGACTGCTCGGAGTTTTGGCCTCAGGGCACAAAACCCCTATAAGAACCCCGGACTGCAGCACATACAGCGTGGATTTGGGAGCTCGGTACCTCTGGGTACAGATCCCTGTCCACCCGGCGCTGCGCTGATCTATTTATTGTGGTTTTTCTCTCTCGTTGCAGGTGCTTAAATTGTTTTATAATAAATCGCTTTTTATTAACCTTATTTTGCCATTGCATTTATAACAGGTCTTTCCTCTAACCTCTCTCCCATGCCCTCACACCCGGTTGTGTCCCCCCCAGTTCCTAGTGTTAGCACAGATGGCACTGGCATTGTGGCCAGCCCCACCATTTTGTCCCACTCACACCCCGGTTTTCCCACCCTCGATGCCCAAAATGGCCACTTTCCCGCCTTCACCCCTTCTCTTCCTACCGTGTCCTGTTCCTCCTCCCCCCCCACTGCGTCGTTGGGTGTAACCGCGTCAGGCCCCGCCCCATCCATCAGGAAACCCCTCCCCGTCACAGACCCCGGTCCTGCCCCTTCATGCTGGGGCCCCGCCCCCAGCGGCCCGCCCGCTCCAGGGTCCCAGTGCCTCGGAGGTCGGGACGGCTCCGGCCGGAGCGGGGCCATCCCAGGATCCCCACCCGGCCACAAAAGGGCCAGCTCTAGGCACCTGAGCTGGCCCCACGCTGCCAGCAAGCGCCCCCTATCTCCACTAGGAGATGAGAGCAGTGAATCTTCTTATTCAGATTCTGAGTATGAAGACCACTGGCCTGAGGTGCAGAGGGAAGCCACACGAACAGGGAACTCAGCTCTGTCCCAGAAAATACTTGCCTTTCCTGTAATAATGAGGAGAGACAGGACAGGGGCACAGGTTGGTGCATGGGAGTCCCTTCACTATAGGGAACTGCAGGAACTTTGCAAAGCTGCCGAGGAACATGGCAGGGGTTCACATTTTTTTAAACACTTGCTAGAAGCCTCCTTCTCTGCCCACATCATGGTCCCCCATGACATCAAAAATATTATGAACTGCCTTCTCTCCCCAGCAGAGTACATGTTGTGGGAGAGGCAGTGGATAAAACATTTAAAGCAATTGGCAGATGTTTATGCTAAAGATGCCAACAGACCTAATTTTACTTTGGAGCAATTAGCAGGAGAAGGAGATTTCCAAAAGCCCCGAGATCAGGCCCGGGATCTGCCTGAAGCAGCCTTACAGGATATAGCTAATGCTGCTAAGATATCTCTTTTTACCACCCCTGATGATAAAGTGCCAACGCAGTGCTTCACCAATATTAAGCAAGGGGCAACTGAGTCTTTTATTAAGTATATTGATAAGTTAAAAGTGGCCATTGAAAAGCAGATAGAGAGCCCTCAGGCGCAAAAGGAATTATTAGTAAAAATAGCAATGGCCAATGCTAATCCGGAGTGCAAAGCAGTTTTGCGAGCCCTCCCACTGGACCCAGAACCAACCATAGATCAGATGGTTGAAGCCTGCACCAAACACTCCTCTGCCTCAAGTGAGAATACAGTGGCACTTGCAGTGGCTAAGGGAGTGGCAGAGGGGATATCTGGAGCTTATGCTGCAGACCCCAATACAAGTCGTTTTAATTGTGGCGAGCCTGGACATTTTTTCAAAGACTGTCCGGAGAGACATTTTATACAACCGCCAGCCCACCAACGATTACCCAGACAAAACTGGCGTTCGGGAAACTTCAAGCAGAGCGCGGGACGGCCCCGCGCTTCGACATCAAATCAAATGCCGCACCGCTCCACCCCTCCTGCCAAACCCACCATCCTGCCTCCACGGGGACCCCGATATCAAGGCCAGCAGGTGGAGCGCTTCAGATGGGAACCTGGCTTCAACTGGTAACTAGACTCTCTTTACATATGAAGGGTGACTGTATTTACAAAATCCCCACAGGGAAACATGGACCACCAGGCGGTCCCTCCAACATCTTAATACTTGGGGATCCTACCAACTCTCCAGGACAAATTCATACTGTTCCTGAGGTCCAGACTATATACCCTGGAGATGAAATTTCCATCTCTCTGACCTGCATAGACCCTCCTTATTATTTAAAGGAACAGACTCCCATGGCACAGGCCTTTTTACTTCCTCGTGACTACCCAGATCAGGTTCCCCTCAACCCCAGCGCTATGTGGACTCAGGTTGTGGGCTCCAGCAAACCCATTGTGGACTGCAGCCTGTTTTGTTATGGGGAAAGAATTTAGCACCCAGGAATGATAGACACTGGAGCAGATGTTACCATCATCGTCCGCCCCGAGTGGCCAGACAATTGGGAATTACAACCTGTGGCAGGCATGATTTCAGGAATTGGAGGGATGACAGCTTCCATGAGGAGCAAACGGAATATTGTCATCGAAGGACCTGAGGGACAAATGGCAACCATCAGGCCATTTGTGGTGAGAGCACCAATCACCCTCTGGGGACGAGATCTCCTGTCCCAATGGGGGGCTTCTCTGCAGATTTCCAGCAGGGATTTTTAGTGGGGGTCACTGAGAAGCGCGCCACGCCTACCATCCCCCAACTCACCTGGAAACAGCACCATCCAGTGTGGGTTGATCAGTGGCCCCTATCTGAGACCAAACTGCGTGCACTGGAAGCATTCATGGAAGAGCAGCTTGCCAAGGGCCACATTACAGAGACCAACAGCCCTTGGAACTCCCCTGTTTTCGTCCTACGCAAACTAGGCAAAGACAGGTGGAGACTCCTTCATGACCTCCGAAAGATTAACGATGTCATCGAGGATATGGGATCCCTTCAGCCTGGCATGCCCTCCCCTTCAATGCTCCCCTGGGATTGGAAGCTGGCTGTCATTGACATAAAGGACTGTTTTTTCAACATACCCCTCCATCCTCGGGACACCCCCAGATTTGCATTCTCGGTTCCCTCTCCAAACAGACAAGCACCTTTAAAAAGATACGATTGGCTAGTCCTTCCCCAAGGGATGAAAAATTCTCCTACCATCTGCCAATGGTACGTGGCCCACATTCTGTCACCTGTGAGGACCCTGTTCCCAGATGCTGTCATCCTCCACTACATGGATGACATCCTGGTTTGTGCTGCTGACAATGACTATCTGCACCAGACTTTACAAAAAACTATCCAGACAATTGAGGACGCTGGATTTGAGATCTGTGAGGACAACATCCAGCACACCTGCCCTTGGACCTACCTGGGGCTCCAGATCCATGAGTGGACCATCATGCCCCAGCAGCTGACCATCAAAGACGACCCCAAGACCCTGCGGGACTTGCATCAGCTCTGCGGGTCCATCAACTGGATACGCCCTCTGCTTGGAGTAACAACGGAAGTCCTTGCACCCCTCTTCAACCTGCTCCGTGGCAGTGAGGCCCTCGACTCACTGCGCTCCCTCACACCAGAAGCTCGAGAATCCATCACCAAGGTCCAGGAGGCCCTGTCTTCACGGCAAGCCCACCGCTATGAGCCCAGCCTGCCCTTCCAACTGGTTATCCTGGGTAAGGCCCCGCGCTTACACGCGCTCATTCTCCAATGGGACATGGCATTGAAAGATCCTCTCCTTATCATTGAGTAGATCTTTACACATAACCAGCCCACTAAGACTATTACCACTCCACAGGAAATCATGGCTGAACTCATTAAAAGAGCTAGAGTCTGTCTCCACACTCTTGCAGCCTGTGAGTTCACATGCATCTTCCTCCCATTGTCAACTGGAGATTTGGAGCCTTTGCTCCAAACCAATGAGAGCCTTCAGTTTGCTCTTGATAGCTATTCAGGCCAAATTTCTATACACCCACCTGGCCACAGACTTTTCAAAACCACATTTAATTTGGTCCCCAAATCATTACAGAGCAAAACACCGCTCAAGGCTCTGACGGTTTTCACAGATGGCTCAGGGAAATCCCACAAGTCAGTCATGACTTGGAAGGACCCCAGGACACAGAAATGGGAGTCTGATGTCCAAGTGGTCGAGGGATCACCACAGATTGCTGAATTAGCAGCCGTTGTCAGAGCTTTTGAGAAATTCCAAGAACCTTTCAATCTGGTGACTGATTCAGCTTATGTGGCTGGAATAGCTATGAGAGCAGAACATGCATTTCTAAAAGAGGTCTCTAACCCAAATTTATACAAATTGCTTTCTGAATTAGTATATCTTATCTCCCACAGAAAGCAACTTTACTATGTCATGCATGTGAGGGCACATTCTGACCTCCCAGGTGCCATTGCCGAAGGAAACAGGAGGGCAGACGCCTTAGCCATGCCTGCTGGAGCAGCCAATGTCCCTGACATTTTCGCACAAGAGAAATTGTCCCACCAGTTCTTCCACCAAAACGTGCCTGCACTGATGAGAATGTTCAGACTACCCAGAGACCAGGCTAGAGTGATAGTTGCCACCTGTCCTAATTGTCAATCTTTCCAAATACTGGTCTTTAACTCAGGGGTTAACCCCCAAGGACTTAACAGCTGCCAGATATGGCAAACCGATGTGACTCACGTCCGTCCTTCGGGAGAGTCAAATACGTACATGTCTCCGTAGACACCTTCTCTGGTGCAGTGTTTGCCTCAGCCCATGCAGGAGAAAATGCCAAGCACAGCATCCGACATTTTCTCCTTGCTTTTGCTACCCTGGGAGTCCCAGAACAAATTAAAACAGACAATGGACCTGCTTACACCTCTCACAAATTAAGAGACTTTTTCAATGAGTGAGGAGTGAAACACACCACGGGCATTCCTCATTCCCCTACAGGGCAATCAATAGTAGAGAGAACCCACCAAAACCTAAAAAGAGTCCTTGATCACCAGAGGGGAGGAACAGAGATCATTCCTCCCATTGAGAGGCTCTGTAAGGCTCTATATGTCATGAACTTTCTAAATTGCTCGTCTACAGAGCCTGACCCCCCTGTAATTCGGCACTTCTCTAATTCAACTCATGCCAAACTCACAGAGAAGCCGCCGGTGCTGATCAAAGATCCTGAATCACAATGGACATCAGGACCTTTCCCATTGATTACCTGGGGGAGAGGGTATGTGTGTGTGTCCACACCATCAGGACCTAAGTGTCTCCCAGGGAAAAATGTAAAACCTTATTTAGGCCCTACAAACCCTGCAACAGACTCAGAACTTTCAAAGTCTCCTGAGACCTACACAGGTCCAGAAAAACAGCAGTCCACTGCAACCTGGAAACGGAGACATTGTCGGAGTCCACCGAACCGACCTGCCACCAGACCAACAACCAGACAGAGGCCAAACCGTCCTGCTACCAGGGCCGCAACTAGACAACTGCCAACGTCACGCCTGGCACCGTGACAGTACACAAGTCTTCTTAACTCCCTCCCCCTTCCCCTTTTCGCCCTCGTTGCTTAGCCCAAATTGCCAGTTTACACCCAAGTGCACCTCTGTGCTGTTGCTGGTGTCGGGTCATGTGTCCCTAATACACAGAATAACCTTGCTTATAATTGTTTGGGTTTTTTTGTTTTTGTTTTTTTTTTAAAGAGGGGGGAGACGGGAGAGAAAAGGAAAAAAAGAAAATAGCCCCCCCCCTCCAAAAATCAGAGCTAATCTTTTATGTCCTGTTGTAGAAAATGGAGAGCAAAACCATCCTTGAGTTCCTGATGTTCCTGATTATCTGGATGCTCCTGAAAACATCAGCTGTAGAGGCCTGGCTAGTAGCACAGCCCCAGGAGAACGTGTGGATCACCCTCGCAAAGACGCTCCAACAGGACCACATGTGCTTGTCCATGGGCAGCGCCACCAACCCTCTGTCATCCTGCCTGGCAAGGATTCCTTTAAAGCCCCATGAATATCCTTTCACAGGGAAAGAACCCAACCCGGTAGACATTTGGGATGAGTGGACAAAGATCTTGCCCCATGCACCAGAGGAACCCCAGGAATTAGAGCTTTTGGGATCCTCCAAAGCTACCTATTGCATAAATTTTAATTATCACCCAGTAGCCAATGCATGGCCTGCCTCAAAATACCAAAAGGCAATTAAATCAAGGAAAATTGTGACTCCCAACAGTAAAATTTACAATCAGTCCAAATGGTGCAATTACACCAGCAGCACACAATACGCCTCCTCTCACTATCCCAGAGTGCTGCCCCGGGGAGTGTTCTTGATCTGTGGGGATAGTGTGGGCAGGAATCCCTTCCCGACTCTGGGGAGGTCCTTGCACGTTTGGACAGCTTACCATCCTCACTCCAAATTCAACTCTAATACATGATTGGCTGAAAAAGAATGAATTGGCCCGCCAAAAGAAAGATCTCACCCAATTAGATGAAAATTGCGATAGCCAAATTAAAGATCGGTCCTACACAAAGAGGGTGGTGATGTCAGCATTTTTACCGTGGGTAGCTGCTGCTAAAGCCCTTGGTGAGCCTTCTCACCTGGAGTGTTGGCTTGGTAAGCAGGCCAACCGGACCTCCTCTGTCCTGAGTGACCTCCTGACAGATGAAGAGACCGTTAGGCATGCCACGCTACAAAACCAAGCTGCCATAGACTTTCTACTCCTGGCCCATGGACATGGCTGCGAGGAATCAGATGGTTTGTGCTGCTTTAACCTCTCCAGCCCCAGTGAAGGCATCCACGCCCGCATCCAGAGACTCCAACATGCAGTCCAAAAACTCCAGACTGAAAAGGAGCCCCAGTGGCTTGAAGACCTTTTTGTGAGCTGGGGACTCGAGAGATGGGTTGCCTCCATCCTCAAGAACATTTTTTGGGTTTTCTTGATTGTTATTATCTTCCTAAGTATGTTTTCATGTTTTAAGAAGCTATTAGCTAACTCTCTAGGGGATGCCTTTTTAATAAGTAAAGAAGGGGGAGTTGTGGGTACAGAGGAGCCCGCTGGGCCCGAGATCCTCGCTCTGCCCTGGAGACAAGATAGTTCTCTGTAACAGAGACACTATCGCTCCCAGGGCTCTTTGAGTTAGATATGTTAAACTGTTGTGCCCCATTGGTGTTCCCCCCTGCTGTCCCACCCCGATACAGGTATCTCGGGCTTCCCTCCGCCCCTCTCCTCTCCTATAAATATCCCGGGTTTTCCCCTGTTTGGTGGATTAGCTGCTGCTAGCTCCCTTCGCCAAAGCTCTGCCTGAATAAAGGTTTGTGCTTAGCGGAACGCTGGACCAGCTTTCTCATCCCTGCTTCCTGTGTTGCCTGCTTGCCGCCGCTGAGGTGAGCTGAAATCACTCGACTACCCGAAGCTGCTCGCACGCGCTTCGGCCCAGCCCTTTTCAGGGCTGTCTCCAGAGAAGTTGCGGTGCTCTGGACTTTCCGTCGCCGCGGCACTTAAGGACAGAGACTTTGATACTGCAGCAGAAACTATTGTGGCCTCCGTGCGACTTGTCCTGAGGGGGGAAAACCCACAATGGGAGCACTTAGGCCACTCAGAAATTAAGGAACTGCGCTGTACTGCAGCAGAATATGGTTTAGGGTCCCCTTACTTCAGTAATTTATTAAGAGCAACTTTCACTACTTGTTGCACCTGGTTCCAGGGGTCTGTCTGACCCCCATCTGCCACTGACTTCCCAGATAGGGGTCCCACAAGGAACGGCTGTCCAGGGGTCTCAGGCAGTTTCCAGCCGGGGATAACCCGTATGAGCTCAGCCTGAGGCTTCAAGTGATTAACTCTTTTAGATGTGATTTCAGCTCTTGTAGTGATCAGCTCAGCTCAAGTCAGCTCATGGGTTACCCCAGCCAACACTTGGACGAGAGACGGGGTCCGTGTAGCATTCCACAGAGTCCTTTAATAGCAGGGTTCTGCTAAGGGGACCAGTGATGGTCACATCCACTGAACTGAGCAAAAGCTGGGGTTTTTATAAGGAAGGGGAGAATTGGGAAAAGAACCAATGGTCTAAGACTGGGATAAAATGACCAATAGTTTACAGGGAGATAACATGGGATCCCAAAGCAGGAAGGGGTCCACAGCTTAGTCACCATGACTAAACAGTTTTGTTTTATGTTAGGGGACAGACCTCCAAGGCAGAAGCCTTTCAGAGGACTGGCCTCCCTCCACAACTACTCACCTCATGGCTCTTCATGACATTAAGTTTTTGGCAAATCTTTTGCTCATACCAAGGCAATATACAATATTTATGGCACAGTGGAAAAAAAGACTGTGGAATTTAATTGTAACATATGCAGGGCATGCAAACCAAGACCTGGCTGCCTTAACCATTGACCACCTACTGGGGGGTTACATACCGATCCTAATGTCCTAATGGTCAAGCTGCTACAGGGGATCACAGAGGCAGCTCGCTTGGCACTTCTCAAAGTTCCTGATGCCAGGACCCAGCAACAGTCCTTCATAAATATTAAACAGACCCCCCAGGAGCTCTCTATGCAGTTTGTGGACAGATTAAAACAAACACTGGAGAAACAAATAGATAATGATCAGGCGAGAGAGGTTGTATGTCCCACTATATTAGGAATGGCGATAAACACGACACTGACTCTCTTAGCTGCATTGTCCAAGAGAGCAAAGTTTATTATTATTAATCTTCTTTTATACACATGTTCGAGAAGGTCCGAGAGGTAAAACTCTCATTGGTCATTAAAGCAACACATCACCAGCATTGGTTAAATGGAACACCACCCCTTGACTGTTTCTTAAAGAACACCTGCAAAGATTGTTGTCCTTTACCAAGGACTGTTTGGATTCTTTCTTATGCTTTCTCAGGCCAGAGTGAGAAGCCTGTGTGACTTAGTTTCACACAGGCTCTGTTCCCTGCTTGCTTTTTCCATTTAGCATCTACAGTTGTACTCCTCAAATTTGCCATAGAAAATGCTAATGAGGACTGTAAGCACCACTTGAAATCCTTGCCCCCTGAACCTGAGCCAAATTTGCTTCAAATGATAGATGCCTGCAACCACTTAGGGACACTGCAACAAACTATCGTAATTACCTATCAAGCTGTGGGACAAGGCATAGCTTATGCTTTTGCTGCCCTGAAATTAATCCCCAGAAAGCAGTTGATTAGTTTTGGCTGTGGGGAACCTGGGCACATTAAAAGAGACTGCCAAAAAGTGCAAATATAAAAAAGCTCAAGGCCCCAGTTATATGCCCTTGTTGCCAGAAAAGCCCTTACTTTGCTAATCTATGCTGCTCCAAGTTTCACCAGAATGGCCAGCCTTTACAGGGAAACTTATCTTCGAGCACAGGACGGTGACACATGCAGACACAAATCTCACAGCTGATGCAGCAACCAGGAGCATCTGTCAGTTTTCAACCAACCCAGCCTCCCCCCATCGGACCGTTGCCAACCTATGTGCAGCCACCCCAGGCAGTGCCAGACTGGACATATCAACCAATAACACAGTAACATTGTCTGATTGCTCAGTTTTTTGTCTCCCTACAGGAATTTCTGGACCCTTGAAACCCGGTTACCACGCCTTGCTTACAGGTAGATCGTCTACCTCAATAACAGGATTGTTTGTACTGCCAGGAGTCATTGACTCTGACTTGGTTGGGGAAATAAAGATTATGTCTTGGCCTCCCCAGCTGCCCTGTGTGGTCCCAGCCAGGAGCAATATAGCCCAACTCATACTTTTCCTGGCAGCACCCCTATCTGCACCCCCAATAGCTGAACAGAGGGGGAGCGGGTTTCGTTCCACAGGGGTCACGCAGATTTTGTGGACACAGCGTATTATGTCTCAGTATCCCATATGCCAATGCAAAGTGACTCTGAAAGGCAGGGACATCATCTTAACAGGATTCATTGATACTGGTGCAGATGTGACTTATCTCAAAAAGCTAATGTGCCAGTGATTGGCCATTAACAACTGTGCCTCAGATGCTCTCTCTCAGGCGTGGAATAGCCAAAGCCTGCAAAGCCAACACTTGGTACAAAATACAGGACCTGAAGGCCAAATTGCTAAAGTTAAGCCTTTTGTGCTGTCAGTCCCCCTGGTTTTGTGGGGGAGGGATGTGTTGACACAGTGGGGAATTTTTATGCATTCAAATTTTGTATAGGGGACACTGGGACATGTGTCACCCCCAAATTTACTTGGAAAACCTCAGACCCTTTGTGGGTAGACTAATGGCCCCTGTCATTAAACAAACTGCGAGTATTGCAAGAACTTGTACAGAAAAAGCTAGAATAAGGACATATAGTCCTGTCTAATAGCCCTTGGAATTCCCCCGTGTTTGTGATCAGAAAGCAATCTGGAGGGTGGAGGCTGCTGCATGACTTGTGGTAAATAAACAAAGTAATGGAAGAATTGGGAGCCCTCCAACCGGGGCTCCCTTCCCCTTCCATGATCCTCAGAAATTGGCATATGACAGTAATTTATTTAAAAGATTGTTTCTTTGATATACTGCTGCATCCGGACGATGCACCAAAATTCAGTTTTACTGTGACAAGTGTTAATATGCAGGCACCACTAATTCAATATCATTGGGTCATATTACCCCAAGGCATGAAAAACGGCCCCACCATTTACCAGTGGTATGTTACAAGGACCCTGAGCCTGATTCAGGAATGTATACTTGATGTTCTATTGTATCATTATATGGATGATATTCTTACCTCCACATAATAAGGTGCAGTTTACATGCATTTGATGAATACTGCAATAGATTTTTTGCTTTTAGCACGAGGTCATGGGTGTGAAGACTTTGATGGAATGTGTTGTATGAACCTGTCTGATCACTCAGAATCTATCCATAAAAGCATACAACAACTAAAAGATAGTGTGTTTAAACTAAGAGTAAAATCTAGATCTTGGCTAGATAACCTATTTAGTGGCTGGGGTTTGGCACCCTGGCTAAAAGATTTTTTTAGGATAGGTATGTATGTGTTGATTTTGATAGTAATTGTATTAATCATGATACCTTGACTGCTTCAATGTGTGCAGAGATTAATTAATAAGATTGGTTTTGGTAGAAAAAGAAGAGGGAGGTGTTGCAAAGACAGAAAGTACTTTTGACCTGATTAGCATAAGAGATTTGATAATCAGGATGCCTTGGAAAGAAGAAACAGCTTTGAAGACTGGAATAAGATTGGCTCAGACTGGCGACAGGGAAGATTGAATCAATTTCTGCAAGTAGAAGTGTTGGGGAGGATGAAACAGGGAAACCTTATGAATGTGATGGTTTGGCAAGAGTCTGAAAATAAGAAGCCTAGAATCGAAATAGAAATGAAAGCTTGCTTTGAGTCATAAGATGCTGAGTACTAGTTACAATATGACCAAAGAACAATAGCCTAGCCAGCTAAAGGAGAATCCCTGGTTGATGAAACAATGTCCTTCTGCTGATAGAAAGTCCAAAGGTCAAGAAGCAAGGGAAGAATTTGTAAAGCTTTTAGAGTTTGAAATGCAACACTGTATATTAATGTAGTAATTCTTATAGGCTGTATGTAAATTCTTTAGTGGATGTATCTTGTAGTAATTGGTTACTGGGAATTAGAATATTCACTATAGGAAAGCATATAATGGATTGTAACAAGAACTTCGCTCTCTTAGTCCCTCCCTGCTCCTACCCCGCTCTTAGTTCTTCCCTGCTTTTACCCCTCTCTTGTTTTCCCTACTCTTACCCTCTTAGCTTTTCCCTCCCTTACCCTCTTGGTTTTCCCTGCTCTCTCCCCCTTGTTTTTCCCTCTTTCCCCCTCTTACCCCTCTCTTGTCCTCCCCCTCTCTCCTAAGCCTTCCTGGTTCCCTGATCTCTCTCATGCTCTCTTGATCCTTCCATCCCCCTCTTTAACCTCACCTCTCCTGCTCTCTCCGCACTCTCTCCCCTCCCCCCGACCACGTGGACGCCGAGGCTCGCGGTGGACACGGGTCTCTCCCTCTCCTTACCCTTATGATAAATTGCTTATACTTGAACAGTTTGACCCAGGAGAAGTCTCTCACCGCGAGCGAGTGTTTTGAACAGCAATATCTGGCGCCCACATGTTTGAGAGCCATCCCACGACTTCTCCATCAGTGAGACACTTCTCCATCACTGGTAACTAAAAAAGACTGGTTTTTTATCCTTTAATGCCATCTCGAGTGCAGTTCATGCGGCTGATCAACTTAACACTGTAACTCTTTTTCCCCTGTTCCGCGGCACCCTCTGGCACGGGCTGGCTGTTGCTTAGCAGCGTCGGCTCTGGAGCTTTAGGGGTATCCGCCGCGTGGTTTTTTCGGGGTGCACATTGCCAGGCGACATCTGCAGCCCTGGTTTCCACAGGGCCCTGTGGCACGGGAAGGTGTGGCAAAGCCACGTCTCTTCTGTGTTACACAGGACATCCCTTGTGTGGTTTATTCGGGGTGGGCATTGCCAGGCAGCGTTTGAACCCCTGGTTTCCGCAGGACCCCCTGGCACGGGAAGGTGTGGCAAGGCCATGTCTCATCTGTGCTAAACGGGACATCCCCTGCGTGGTTTATTCGGGGAGAGTGTTGCCAAGCAGCGTTTGAACCCCTGGTTTCTGCAGGAACCTGTGGCACGGGAAGGTGTAGCAAAGCCACGTCTCTTCTGTGCTACACGGGACATACCCTGCGTGGTTTTTTCGGGCTGAGCGTTGCCAGGCAGCATCTGAACCCCTGGTTCCGTGGAGCCCCCGAGTTCAGGAGGGCGTTGCAAGGCGACGTCTCACCTGGGCTAGGCGGGGAAAGCTTCGGCGTGGTTGAGCAAGGGGCAGGCGTTACCACAACGTCTGCACCCCAAACTCTCTAAAAGTTTTTCCGCTGCAGCGTCCAAACCGTAGCTTTTAGAAGATTCTGCAGCATGGTTATGTGCGAGTATTACTAAGTGACACCTGAGAACTGATGGGAGGTGCCTGGTCAGCACCCATCGCCCGAGCTCTGAGAAATGAGCCAACATCATTAAAATAAGAGGTGAGTAATAGATCAGTCTATCATGAGTCAAAACTGTTCAACCCCAGAAAAAAAGCTGTATAAGCAACTAAAATTCTTACTGAAAGCCAGCCAAAGTAAATTGTCTAAACAAGAGCTAAAAAATCTCCTAGCCTGGACCCTAGTTAACTTCCCAAATGCAGAACACTCAGAATTCTTTACTAGACATTTCTGGGACACAGTTGGAAATAAGCTTTTTAATAACATCTCCCGCCGAGATATGGCGGCTGCAAAGATGGTCCCAGCCTGTAGGGCACTCGTAGAAATGTGTGCTGCAAATACACAACGCGTGACGAGCCCCCCGTACCCCGCAACCCCCGTCTCTCCTGCCTCACTCCCTTTCCCCGCTCCCCCCGCCCCAGCCGGCGTGGTTCCCATTCCACCCTCCCAGACCGGCGTGCCCCCAACCCCCGACCACGCGGCCCTCCCTGCTGTCCCCCCACACTCAGCAGCCCCTGCTCCCTCTGCCCCAGTCCCAACAAGCTCCGTTTCCACCCCTCCCCCCGCCTTCCCCGTCCTAGCGCCCCCCCCTTTACGTTCCAGCTCCCTCCGGTATCGCGGCCCCCGCTCCCTCTGTCCCAGTTCCAACAAGCTCAGTTCCCACCCCTCCCCCCACCTTCCCCATCCTAGCGACCCTCCGCTTTTGCCCCCCTCCTGCTATTCCAGCTCCCCCTGGTATTGCGGTCCCGCCCCATTCCACTGTCCCTGCGGTTCTAACCCCCGCCGCCGCTGCGGCCCCGCCGACCCTCGGCACCATGGTCCCCGCGGTCCCGTCTTCCCCCACCACCCCCGTGCTTCCAAGCCCCGCCACTCCACCCACCCTCGGCATCGCGGTCCCCACGGCTCCGCTCCCTACCCCTCGCTGCCCCCGCGCCCCAGTCCCCAGCACCCCCGCCACGGGGCCGCCGGCTCCAGCGGTTTCGCCCTCAGCCGTCCCTCCTGGGAATCCGCCGCTTGCTGCTGCCGCCGCTGCTCCTATAGCGCTCGGCACGCCCGCTGACCTACCGCCCCCCTCCACGTGCACCTCCTCCGTGCCACCCGCGCCGCCTTGGCCCCCCACAAGCGCTGCTTTCACAGCACTCGTGGAGCCGCCAGCCCCGCCGCCACCACCGTCCAGCGACGCCATCCTGTGAAGTGCTGCCCAGCCCGACTCGGAACTACTGCTCCTCCACACCATCTTCCCATGCTACCCTGCGGTGCTGACGTTATCCATGCATGCGCAGTCACAGCTTTTAACGCCGATGCTCCTGCCGCCGCCTTTGGGTCTCCCATGCTACCCCGCCGGTACAGCCTTGCTACAGCCCTCCGTGCCAGCCTCTCAAGCCGTGGAGGGGGAGAGAAAGGACAGGCATGGAACCCCGTCTCTACAGCTGCTGCCACCCGTGCCACCTACGCCACCGCCCAGCCCAGCCACTGTCCCGTCCCCACCACGCGTCTTTGCGCCGCAGCCTCCGCCGCCGTGGCCGCCCGACCCCGCCACACAGGTCTGGCCCGTCTCTGCCCCGCCGCTGACACCGGCATAGCTCTTGTCTGCGTCTACTGCGCCAGCAACACCGCCCGACACCGCGGAACAGCAACAGCCACCGCCGCCGTGCACCGCTGTGCTGCCGCTTCCGGGTTCACCTACGCGGCCACACTCACAACCGATGACGAACCAGCCCGCGGGACTCTTGAACTGCTCTGCACCACCACCAGGAGCCACGAAAAACGGGGGAGAAGGGGAGGGAGAAAAAGGGAGAAATGAGGAAAGAGAAACGTCAAAAGCAGATACTGTGGTGCAAACAGGAGAGAAAAAGACCTGCTTTGCCTCAGCAAATGCTAATTTTCCAGATTCGGAAAAATCTCCAAAAAGCTCAGGTTATTTCAAAGATAATGGTATTTCCTCACCACATTTTAAACAACTGTTGAAAAGTACTCTGGAAGAATGCACACTTACACCAAATGACCGTAAAAATCTTGCTAGTGTAACTCTAACAGACTCACAATATATGCTATGGGAATTCAGATGGAGAAAGATACTCAGAACTGTTAGCAATGTATAGAGAAAAACTGAGATTGCATGGTCCCATTTTTCAGTGGGACTCATCTCAAAAAGGTCCTTCATTAATAATTGAATGGGTTTTTCTTGCTTACAGGTCACCAAAGACAATATTCACATCTTTAGAAATGATATCTCAAATCATTATCAAAGGCAGAGCAAGACTTCTTTCAAAATCTGGCCATGAGTTCACAACTATTTATCTGCCCTTGATCAAAATGTATCTTGATTGGGCAATGCAAAAATTAGAAAATCTGCTGTATGCCCTGTTAGATTTTCCGAGGGTTTGCTCTATTCAATTATGCTACAAAGAGAAAACCCTGATCAGTGAAGAACCTTTAGATGCGATTACTCTCTTCACTGATGGGTCAGGACAAACACATAACTCAGTTATAATGTGGCAGAGTAAAGAAACTAAAACCTGGAAACAAGATGTTCAAAAAGTTCAAGGCTCTCCTCAAATTGTTGAAATGGCAACAGTTGTAAGAGCATTTCAGCTCTTCCCAGAACCCTTTAACCTAATCACTGATTCAGCATATGTTGCTAAAATTATGAAGAGAATTGAGTGATCTGTTTTAAAAGATGTGAATAACAACAAACCGTGCCTTTGGCTCACCTGTTATGGAGGCTAGCTTTGGAGCAGGCTGTAGGCCCATGGCCTGCCAGCCCTGCCTGAGAAGCTAGCCTGGGAAATTCATGGGAGGATTCAAAACAATCCTCAAAGACACAAAACAGCCTGCAGGTGCTGTTTTCTGATTCCCGTGTTTTCCTTGCAGGAGAAGGTCAGGGGGTGGTAAACCCCACTGACCAATGATGGTAATGTAGTACTTTACTAACCAATAAGAGTTTCCTTTCTGTACTTTTGACGAAGTAGTCTATATAACATGGCTGTAACAATAAACTAGAGATTCTCTCCTGTTCTGACTCCCTTGAGAGTCTGTGTCGTTCTTTCCGCCGTTCCCAATTAGAACGACATCTGGTGACCCCGCGTGATGAAGGACTGACCCTCCGAGGTCTGATAACCCGACGTGATGTGCAGCCAACCCCCGAGGTCAGAAAGCAACCGACGTGAAGACATCTGCTAATCCCCTGAGGGTAAGCAGCGAGCGGGAAAAACACCGGCCCTTCCCCCTAGAGGGGAAAGTGGAATTCTCCTGGGCTTTCCAAGAGGAAGCTGGTTTTTAACCAACGGGATAGTGGAGCCTGCCGGAGAGCGGGCTTGGAACGGCTTATCTTGGTGAAGCAGAGCTTGAAATCCCGGGTCCAAGCCGATAGCGTTTGCATAATTGCATTCGCAGAGCCGCCAAGATAAAAAAAAGTTTTCATAATGGAGAACTGTGATTTAGCTGATGAGCAACTCGTCAGCCTTGCATGGCAAGACGCCTTGCTGAGCATGGGACTCTGTATTCCTAAAGAAGATATACGCGCTTTGTTCCACTGGGTGAAAGCGCAGGAGTTTGCTGTAACTGTGAATGATGTGTTTAAGCTTGAGATTTGGTGGTCAGTAGGAGACCACCTGTGGACTAAGCTAGCTGCGGGAGATACCAGTGTGTGCAGCTTAGCAGCAACTTGGGGAGTGATTTTTAAGGCACTGAAACAGTGCCAGCCTAAAAACAGTGAAACTGAACTGTGTAGCAGTCCTTCAGCTCTGCCCGGACCCTTAGAGAACTTTAGCAGCGGGCAGGAGCAGTCCGTGAGCCAGAGATCTCCCTCTCCAGAAAAATTTGAGCGCCCGCCCTCCATGGAGCTCGGCGCGCAAGTTTTACCAGCAGAAAAACAACAAAAGAGCAAAAATCGCTCGGCTCTGCCTTTACCGCACCCACAAGCGCCGCCATCGCCAGCGCAGCGAGAACCGCCTTTGCCTGCGCCCTCTGCGGAATCTCCGCCGGCCCCTCCAGGACCAGCGCTGCGACCACTGCTGCCAGCGGCCGCCGTGGAGCCTCCGCCAGTGCCCCGAGTCCCCACAGCAGCAGCAGCAGCGGCGAGAAAAAAACGAGAGAAAAGGTGGAAAAAAAAGAAGAAAAAGCTAACTCAGGACGCCGCCCGCCGCCACCGGCCGCGGGCCGGGTGGCCAGCCGGGCCCCCTAGCTCCGGTCAGCTGCAAAAACCCCCTAAAAGCCGAGCCGAAGCCCGGATCTGGAGCCGGGGCCGGAGCCGTGGCGAGCATTCCCCCCCCCCGCACCCGTCCAAAGTGCCAGCCAAAAAGCGGCGGGGGAGGGGGGGGGAGAGCCCAAGCCCCCCTTTCGCTCGCGCATGCGCGCCCCCTGAGCTCTTTTCTTCTGTGCCGCGGGAAGCAGCGCGAAACCGCGGAGCCCGCGCGGACGCCCCTGCTCCCCCCGCGCGTGCGGGCCCCGCGTGGAGCGAGCCGCGAGGGGCGGCGCGGAGCCGCAGGGCCTGCACAACACCCTCGCTGCCTCGCGCTCGCCCGCGCTCCAGCGGGGAAGCGGCGGGGAGGACGGGGAGCGAACTTCGCTCCCCCTCGCGCCCGTCAGTGCGGCCCGCGCGCGCGCGGACCGTGCTACAGGCGCCGAACCGGGTTCTGCCAACCTTGTGCTGCCAGGTTAACCCGAGCCGCCCCGCGAGACGGTCCCGGGGCTCGAGCAGTGCCCTGGCCAGCACGCGTTCCCCCCCCGCCTTGCAGGGGGTGAGCCGCACCGGGGTCCTGCGATCCCTGCGAGACCCAAATTTGCTCACCCTGACCACTTTAGTGTTCTTTTAAACTACTATATTGACAAGTTAGACTGTGAGTTTGAACAGACTAACAATGTTTTGTATTAGTTCACTGAGTTAAGGATATTTGACTCAACCGTCAAATCCTTGCAAGGAAAACAATCTTTAAACATCATCATAAACCAAAATTCCAAATTAATATCCATTCCAATATCTAGTAAAAAAACCACTTGTGCCGTGTTTGTTCTCCCTCCTGCAAGGGCCCAGCAGGATGTTACAAACACTGTACATTTTTTATTTTTTTCCTAAACCGAAAGGGTGAATTATGGAGGCTAGCTTTGGAGCAGGCTGTAGGCCCATGGCCTGCCAGCCCTGCCTGAGAAGCTAGCCTGGGAAATTCATGGGAGGATTCAAAACAATCCTCAAAGACACAAAACAGCCTGCAGGTGCTGTTTTCTGATTCCCGTGTTTTCCTTGCAGGAGAAGGTCAGGGGGTGGTAAACCCCACTGACCAATGATGGTAATGTAGTACTTTACTAACCAATAAGAGTTTCCTTTCTGTACTTTTGACGAAGTAGTCTATATAACATGGCTGTAACAATAAACTAGAGATTCTCTCCTGTTCTGACTCCCTTGAGAGTCCGTGTCGTTCTTTCCACCGTTCCCAATTAGAACGACAACCTGTCTCTATCAAATTGTCACATAAAAGGAATGCCTGTAATAAGATTAGAAGTCCACAGCAAACAGTGACAATCCAAGCAAAGGAACTTGGAAAGACTTTGGGAGAAAAAATTGAAAAAGCTCTTAAAGCTCAGACAGCACGAGACCAGAAACTCACTGAAATCCTCACTGCCATACACCTGAACTCCCAGCATCCCTGCAAACAGAAACCAAGAAACAAGCACCTGAACTGCGTAGAGTCACCAGGAGAATATTATCTGCTAGAGACAGTTCAAGAAAAAAAATGAAATTCCATTATTTGCATGAATGCATGTTGTTTTTACCCTTTTTTTAAAATTTTTGTAGTAAAACCTTACCTGTAAATCAGCCCAAGATAAATGCCTGGATTGCCTTAGCCAAAGTCTGCAAGCTTTGATACCGTCTGTTTATCTGACCATTCTGTTTCTATTCATAAATAGCTGCAAAATTTGAAAGATTTAGCCAACCAAACTCATATTGATAATTCTAAAGTGAATCAATCTGACCTTCAAAAGTTAGAAAAGCTGGACAATTTGTTTAAGTGTTTAAGCTTTGCACCTTGGCTAAAGGAACTCTGTAAAATAAGCTTAATTATTTTAATAGTGATAATTGTAGTTTTAGCAGCAGTACCCTATAGACTTCAGTGTGTGCAAAAACTAACAAATAAGACAGTTTCTAGTATCTTAAATAGTTCATCGAGACAGGGGAGATGTTGGGGAGGATGAAACAGGGAAACCTTATGAATGTGATGGTTTGGCAAGAGTCTGAAAATAAGAAGCCTAGAATCGAAATAGAAATGAAAGCTTGCTTTGAGTCATAAGATGCTGAGTACTAGTTACTATATGACCAAAGAACAATAGCCTAGCCAGCTAAAGGAGAATCCCTGGTTGATGAAACAATGTCCTTCTGCTGATAGAAAGTCCAAAGGTCAAGAAGCAAGGGAAGAATTTGTAAAGCTTTTAGAGTTTGAAATGCAAGACTGTATATTAATGTAGTAATTCTTATAGGCTGTATGTAAATTCTTTAGTGGGTGTATCTTGTAGTGATTGGTTACTGGGAATTAGAATATTCACTATAGAAAGACATATATTGTATTGCAACAGGAACTTTGCTTTCTTGTTTTCCCTACTCTTACCCTCTTAGCTTTTCCCTCCCTTATCCTTTTGGTTTTCCCTTCTTTCTCTCTCTTGTTTTTCCCCCTCTCCTGCTCTTGCTCTTACCCTCTTGGATTTTCCCCCTCTTACCCCTCTCTTGTCTTCTTCCTCTCTCCTAAGCCTCCCTAGTTCTCCCCGCTCTCCCTCTGTTGCTCTTGATCCCTCCCTCCCCTTCTCCAACCTCACCTCTCCTGCTCTCTCTGCACTCTCTCCCCTCCCCCCGACCACGTGGACGCCGAGGCTGGCGACAGACATGGGTCTCTCCCTCTCTTTACCCTTGTAATAAACTGCTTATACCTGAACAGCTTGACCCAGGAGAAGTCTCTCACCGCGAGCGAGTGTTTTGTACATCAATAATCAATCACCTCACAGTGCCACAGAACTCCAGTAACCTGGTCATATTGAATCATCACCTTTCATTGCAGGCTTTGGATGAGATGCGTCAGCCTCGAGCGAATGTTCGAGTGAGGAATTTAGTCACCAAGCAGTGGGAAGGTCCCTATGACCTTATCGCTTCGGGGCGTGGGTATGCGTGCGTATCCACAGATACTGGGGTACACTGGGTACCTGCAAAGTGCATTCATCCTGACCTGCGACCGCAAAGGCAGAATCTGGCCAATGAGCAGGTTGGGGACCATGACCAAATTGAAAATCCTCCAATGGATGGGCCATTGGATGATGACTCAGATGCAGATGACATGACTGATCACCCTGATTGCCCATCCACAAGCAGACACTGATGCTGACAATGCTTTCATTTTTGGTTTTTTGTAATGGAGAATGAGTGAGATGTCACCCTGAAACTAGAGACTTCTGACTGTTTAGAACATTGGTTATTTTCTTTGTTATTTTCCTTTTGATTGTTTAGAATATTGTTCATTTTCTCTGTTCATTTTCTTTTTCTTTTTTTCTTTTTTTAAAGAAGAAAGGGTGAGATGTCACCATGAAAAACAAGCCTTCTGATTTTGTTTTTCATAGTTTTAGACACTTTCCCAGGAAAGTAACTATAAACATTGATGTTTATACATTCCTTCTAAGAAACGTCTTTTGATGGACATTTCGCGTGACCAGTGTGATTGGGAAGGTGGTAACTTAATTATCCAATCCCTGGTCATTGTCAAGAATCTATAAATACTGGAGTCAGGAGAATAAACCCCTCCTTTTTCTATCACCCACTGAGACGTGTTTGTGTCAATCATTCCGTGTCTTTTAGCGACAGTGGGGTTCATTTCTCCTGCTTGTTTACTTTTCAAACCAGCACAGCAGAGAATTTAAATTATACAATAAATAAAATTAATATATTTTCACATCCTGATAAGTGATCGACAGAGTCTTGAGAAAACAGAGGTAGAAAGAACAAAGTGCTGATTACAACTTCCAGTTTGAGACCAAGTCCCAATTTCAGCTGACTTACATCATTTTGCTCAGGGACATTAGGCTGCTTGTAGTCAATGCCGAAATCATCACTACTGGGAGGAATGACAGATTTGTCTTTACAAACAAGCTGGAGGTCTGCTGGTAGGTAAAACTAGCACTGAGAGATAAAAGAAACAATGGGAAGGATTCCAGTGATTGATGAATGGAAAAAACATATTTGCCTTTACAAACGAACTGTATACTTACTGATAAATGAAATTGGATATTGAAAGATGAAAGAGATGGTGGGGAAACACCATAAATTCCATAATAATTAAAAATTAAGAGGGAGGGTTATACATTAGTGGGGAATCTTAGGTATCAGGCATTCTGGGATGACTGTACCTCTCAAGTTCCTCAGCCAATGGGGAAAGAGAGAGGGACATGCAGCTGGGAAATTAGGATAAAAAAGGAGGCTGTGTCCTCTAAAAATTTGAGGGACCCCAGAGGAATGCCCCATGGCCTCTGCCTTTATTCGAATAAAGTAAAAAGACTCCTCTGTCTCCTTTTTGGACATAAACCTCTGGTGTTTGTGGACTAATTTTCCTGACAAGCTGGAGGCTCTTGTCTGGGATATTTCCACCATCCAGGGTGGCGGACAGCAAGTGGACCTGAAGCTGCACCTCACCCAATTTCAGTGATCAACTCCCCTTGGTGGTGGCTGGCACTGGGTGATCGATTGGGTTCCTGAGACTGTCCAGGAGACAGATAAGGGGCGGACCAGAGGTGAAGAGTCCACAGGGAAGGAGCACTGAAAATCTTACTGGTGAGTAAAATGAGATATTCGGGGAGTAAACCTGTCGTTCTAATTAGGAACGGCAGGAAGAACGACACGGACTCTCAAGGGAGTCAGAACAGGAGAGAATCTCTAGTTTATTGCTTCAGTCATGTTATATAGACTAGTTTGTGGAAAGTACAGAAAGGAAACTCTTATTGGTTAGTAAAGTGCTACATTACCATCATTGGTCAGTGGGGTTCACCACCCCCTGACTTTCTCCTGCAAGGAAAACACGGGAACAGACAAACAGCACCTGCAGGCTGTTTTCTGTCTTTGAGGATTGTTTTGAATCCTCCCATGAATTTCCCAGGCTAGCTCTCAGGCAGGGCTGGCAGGCCATGGGGCCTGCAGCTTGCTCCAAAGCTAGCCTCCATAATTCACCCTTTCGGTTTAGGAAAAAAAAATAAAAAATGTACAGTGTTTGTAACATCCTGCTGGGCCCTGCAGGAGGGAGAACAAACATGGCACAAGTGGTTTCTTTTATTAGATATTGGAATGGATACTAATTTTGAATTTTGGTTTATGATTTTGATGTTTAAAGATTGTTTTCCTTGCAAGGATTTGACGGTTGAGTCTAATATTTCTAATTCAGTGAATTAACACACACTATACAAAACACTGTTAGTCTGCTCAAACTGACAGCCTAAAATGTTGATAGAAAAGCTCAAAAGAACACTAAAGTGATAAAATTCACATTAAGTACACTTAGATTTATACTCAGTGAAACTCTACTCAATTCTACTATGCAAAATCTATAAACTTTTCACAAATTAACCAACAATGCACAATGCAATTTATGATGCTTTGCTCCCCCCTTCTTATCTCCTCTTTTTTTTTTTTTTTTTTTTTTTCCTCAAATATAATTGAGGGGTTTTTGAGGGATTTATAACGTTTACATGGTTGTGACAGTATTTCACTAGGGCTGGATAGGATGTAGATTCGTTTAGGATGATTTCTGGTTGCTAAAACAGTAGTTCATGAATTTAGGGAGGTTCAGGGAACTCGAAGTTACTATTTTTTCGCGGCTGGTTTGTCAGCTCTTGTGAACACAAGGTTTAAAAGGTATAAGGTGAGCAAATTTGGGTCTCGCAGGGATTGCAGGACTTTGGTGTTCGGGTCGCCGGAGGCGACGGGCACGGCACTGAATCTGAGGCATCCCCTCGAGCCGGCACGGAAGGTCCCGGCGGGGGGGGCTTGCCGCTCTCTTTCTCTCCCCTGCTGCTTTTCTGCTGGCACCTCAGATGGGTGAGGGGGGGCCACGGGGCCGCAGAACTCGGCCCGGCGCTCGCAGCACGGTTCGCACACGCGCGGGCCGCGCGGGGGGAGTGCGACCGAGAGCGGAGGGAACGCGGGCCGCGCGGAGTGAACGCGACCGAGCGCGGAGGGAGCGCGACCGAGCGCGGAGGGAACGCGACCAAGCGCGGAGTGAGCGCTGGCCGCGCGGAGTAAATGCAGTTGAGTGCGGAGTTAGCGCGGGGCAGCGGAGGTGTCTGTGCGGGCCCCGCGGTCCCGTGCTGCTTCTCGCGGCTCGCTCCGCGCGGGGCGAGCGCGGCCCGCGCGAGGCCGCTGCTCCCCCCACGCCGCTTCCCCGCCGGCACTTTGGATGAGTGCGGGGGGGGCGATGCTCGCTAAGGGTCTGGCCCCGGCTCCAGATCCAGGCTTGGGCTCGGCTTTTACAGGGCTTCCGCGGCCGGTTGGCGGCCGCGACCCGACTGGTTGCTCGGGTTCCCCTGCGGTGGCGGCGGGCAGGGGCGCCCCGGACAGCTCCGGCGGCGCTCCGAACTTGTTTTTTTCTCTTTTTTTTTCCATTTTCTCTCTCGTTTTGTTCTCGCCGCTGCTGCTGCTGCTGCAGCTGTAGTTTTGCTAGCGGTGGCAGCGCGTTTACAGCGGCGGCCCATGGTGCTCCGGAGCCGGCAGTTGGCGATCGCAGCTCGGGCGCCCCGGCGGTGGCGGGCCGCGCTGCTCCGGCGATGGGGCCCCACGCGCTGGGCTTGCGTTTTCACTCGCGGCACTGAAGAAAGAAGCTCGGCTGCGGCCGCCCGCGGCGGAGACTCCGCGGAGGGCGCAGGCAGAGGCGGCTCTCGCGGCGCTGGCGATGGCGGCGCCTGCGGGTGCGGTGAAGGCAGAGCTGCGCGATTTCTGCTCTTTTGTTGTTTTTCTGCTGGCAAACCTTGCGCGCCGAGCTCTGCGGATGGCGGGCGCTCAAATTTTTCTGGAGAGGGAGATCTCTGGTCCACGGATTGCTCCTGCCCGCTGCTAAAGTTCTCTAAGGGTCCGGGCAGAGCTGAAGGACCGCTACACAGCTCGGTTTCACTGTTTTTAGGCTGGCACTGTTCCAGTGCCTTAAAAATCACTCCCCAAGTTGCTGCTAAGCTGCACGCACTGGTATCTCCCATAGCTAGCCTAGTCCACAGGTGGTCTCTCACTGACCACCAAATCTCAAGGTTAAACACATCATTCACAGTCATAGCAAACTCCTGCGCTTTCACCCAGTGGAACAAAGCGCGTATATCTTCTTCAGGAATACAGAGTCCCATGCTCAGCAAGGCGTCTTGCCATGCAAAGCTGACAAGTTGCTCGTCAGCTAAATCACAGTTCTCCATTATGAAAACTTTTTTTTTATCTTGGCGGCTCTGTGAATGCAATTATGCAAACGCTATCGGCTTGGACCCGGGATTTCAAGCTCTGCTTCACCAAGATAGGCCGTTCCAAGCCCGCTCTCTGGCAGGCTCCACTATCCCGTTGGTTAGAAACTAGCTTCCTCTTGGAAAGCCCGGGAGAATTCCACTTTCCCCTCTAGGGGGAAGGGCTGGTGTTTTTCCCGCTCGCTGCTTACCCTCAGGGGATTAGCAGATGTCTTCACGTAGGTTGCTTTCTGACCTCGGGGGTCGGCTGCACATCACGTCGGGGTCACCAGATGTCGTTCTAATTAGGAACGGCAGGAAGAACAACACGGACTCTCAAGGGAGTCAGAACAGGAGAGAATCTCTAGTTTATTGCTTCAGTCATGTTATATAGACTAGTTTGTGGAAAGTACAGAAAGGAAACTCTTATTGGTTAGTAAAGTGCTACATTACCATCATTGGTCAGTGGGGTTCACCACCCCCTGACTTTCTCCTGCAAGGAAAACACGGGAACAGACAAACAGCACCTGCAGGCTGTTTTCTGTCTTTGAGGATTGTTTTGAATCCTCCCATGAATTTCCCAGGCTAGCTCTCAGGCAGGGCTGGCAGGCCATGGGGCCTGCAGCTTGCTCCAAAGCTAGCCTCCATATAAACCAGGGATGGCAGCCATGGAGGGTAGCACAAGTAAAACAGGGTACCCGTGGGGGGCTGCAAGGGTAAAGCCATGAAGAGGGCCTGGCAAATGGGATGACAATTCCATAATACCCCCAGAGAGTCCCTTGGGGAGAATGCTGAGATCTTGGGACAGATTATGCATTCACCCAGAGGTAACTATGGAGATGCTGGTAAAATACTGTTATTTTGTGTGGCTAGAGTATAAGTTGCCAAATGGACTTATATGGCCACCTTATGGAACAGATGGAATTAGTTTGTATTGAATTTTGTGGAAGTATTTAGAGGAGAATTGGAAAGGATGGATTGAAAGGGAATGTGGATTGATATGGTTTAAACAAGCAACAGGAGAAATCTATGTGTTAAGAAAAAAAGGAGAAAAGGAAAAAGGGGAGGAAGAGGAAAACAGTGAGGATTGGAATGTTTTTCAACACCTTCCCCCGTCTTGTCCTCCAGTGTTGCCAGCTGACCCAAGGACAGCTGCGGATCCCCTGTATCCTCAACTTCTGGAGCAAAGGGATCAGGGAAGTGGTGTTCCTACAGCTCCACCTGAGAATAATAATGGTGTAGGGGTAGGGGAGCAGCATATCATACCACCCCCTAGACCTAGAAGAGGAACTCAGTTTAGGGCATCAGAAGCCACTCAGACCCAAGAGACAGGGGTACACCAAATGCCACTCCACCAAGTTCCTTTGGGAGGTCAAGGGGGAGGGTTTGGATTTGTAATAGTACCACTTACTACCCAGGATATAAGAGGGTTGAAAGAAGAATTACCCCCATATTTGGATGATCCAATAGGGGTGGGGGAAAAGATAGAGGAATATTTGGGAAATGCGGATTATACGTGGAAGGATTGGGATTTTCTTTTGGGGATTTTGCTTGGGTCATGAGAGAAACAAATGATTTTGCAGAAAGCTCGGCAGCTGTGGGAGGATGAAAATCCACAAGCAGTGTGGGGGGCTGGACTTAATGCACCTACAGTGGATGATGCCACCCCCCAGGCAGACCCCCAGTGGGATCCAAATAACCAGGCCAGTCTGACTCGCCTCTGCGATTACCGTGCTTATTTGATTAGGGCAATCAAATCAGTGGCTCCCAGAACTAACAACATAGCTAAGGCTATGTCGTTAGAACAGGAGAAACATGAAAGCCCCTCTCATTGGTTAGAGAGGATTAGGGATGCCTTGCGGAAGCATGGGGGGATGGACCCTGAAGTGCCAGCCTTTGACACATTGCTGAAGGTACAATTTGTTACTAAGGCTTGGCCTGATATAAGGAAAGGAGTATAAAAAGATGAAGAGTGGCAGAATAAGCATCTGGAGGAATTGGTTAGAAAGAAATTGGCACAGCAAGAATATGTAAGAAGGGATGAAGAAAAAGTAAAAGCTAAGGCGAAGATTATGGCAGTGTTTTTGCAGCTCCAGAGGAATAAACCGCAGGGTCCAAGGGGTCGCCCAAGACAGAGGGGACAGGATCAGCCGCAAGGAAGTGGCAGAGGCATTCCCTCCTGGACAAGGGAGAGCCAACCCAAACAGTGGTTGGGGAGGAACCAATGTGCTATCTGCAGGGCAGAAGGGCATTGAAAAAGGGAATGCCCACAGAAACAGCTGGACCCTCAGGAGGAGGAAGACCAGAGGATAATGGAAATGGATTGTTAGGGGTGTCAGGTGTTCCCATTATATCAAGGACCCACCACTCTAGAGCCCTTGATAATTTTAAGGTGGGTCTGGATAGAGAGGAGGTGTGTTTTCTGGTTGACACAGGGGCCTCTCAATCCACCTTAAATTTTATACCTAAGCAGGGAGAAACTGTCAGAAAGATCATTGGTTATTCAAGGAGTGAGCAGAAAGGATGAGCGAGTGCATCTTATTCTACAGCTATTAATAGATGTGGAGTACAGGTTTGAAATGCATGAATTCCTGCTTGTTTCTAATTGTAATTTACTGGGAAGGGATTTGATGGCTAAAGTGGGAATGCAAATTAGTATTGTACAAAATGACACAGAGTCCAACACTGTGATATCTTTGTGTAAAATGTCTGAGAAAGCTTATGCTGAAATAGATCCGGAAGTGTGGGCAGCCCCAGAGAAATACGGAAAACTAGACAGAGAGCCTCTCCAAATTACTTTGAAGCAACCAGGACAAGTGGTGTCTGAAAAGCAATACCCTATTTCAAGGGAGGGAAAGAAGGGGTTTCAGCCTGTTATTGAGTCCCTGCTGAAAGCAGGTCTTTTGGAGCCGTGTATGTCTCCCTATAACACCCCTATCCTGCTGGTTAAGAAACCAGATGGAACCTACAGAATGGTGCAAGATGTAAGAATAATAAATGAAATTGTCAAATCAAGGCATCCAACAGTTCCCAATCCCTATACAATCCTGAACCAGATTCCTTCTTCACATCAGTATTATTCAATACTGGATTTGAAGGATGCTTTCTGGGGGTGTTCGATTACAGAAGATAGTAAACAGTATTTTGCCTTTTAGTGGGAACAGGAGGAAGGAGGGAAAATGGTAAAGCAACAATTGACATGGACAGTCCTCCCACAGGGATATAGAGTAACCAGTTTTGTTTGAGCAAGCTTTGCAGAAAATATTAAGAGAGTTTACTCCACCCTCAGGACTTAGGTTGTTGCAATATGTGGATGATTTGCTTTTATCAGGGGAACAGGAGAAGGTGGTTGAAGAGGCTACTGTGAAGCTGCTTAATTTTCTTGCTAAAAAAAGACTTAGAGTGTCCAAAAAGAAGGCGCAGTTGGTAGAGAAAAGGTCAAATATTTGGGACACATTTTGACTGGAGGGTTGTTGGAAACCGAGGAATAGAAACTTCTACAGATACTGAAGAGTTCAATTTGCAGCATTGGAAAGAACTTGAATTGATGCAGTAATGAAAGTACACAGACATTAGGTAGAGAAATTATAAACTTATGTTCCTATAAGTTCAAGTAAGAATATGCATAGAGTAAGTAAGAAATTATATTAAGTAAAATAGTTTGAGGTTTAAACTGTGTCATAAGGTGACTTTACCTTTAAGATAGCTTTGGGAGCTAAGGAAGTTGAAGCTGCTGGTGGCTGATTGGAGTCTTTTCTCCTGACCAATTATTGGTCATTTCTAAGAATTGACAGCAGTTTTGACCATTGAAAAGTGAGATCAACTTGTGAACACCACCTTAAGATGTAAAGCCAGAGTTCTTTTGCTCTCTTTGGTTTTCGGCTTCTGAAAAGGTAACAAGGCTCTGTCTCGGCCTCCTCCCCCCTCCTCCAGGCCAGACAAGGCCGCAGAGGGCGGGGAGGGGGGGAGAGAAACGGAGCCGGCCGGCCTGGTTTGGTTTGTAGTTTCTGCTGCTGGACTGAAACCTGACACCATGAACACTTGCAGCTTTTCCAAGACTTTAATTCTTTTACTACCTGGATAAAACATACAGATTACTCCTTTTTCCCAGAGAGAGAGACAATCAACATGAAGAAGACATCATAAAATCATTGAAGACAGTGAAGAAAGGAATTAAGTTTTAGATGGGGAAGAGAGAATAGGAGATGCTTTAATAAGCTGAAATATTTTTCTGTTAAAGCTATGGAGATGGACAATAGTGTTCTGAAAAAAACTCCTTTAATTCATGACAGAGTATATTGGGAGGAATGGAGTGTTCAAAGTGTGGATTTTGAGCAAAAGGTGGAGTAATTGTGATACAGTGAGGTGCTGGAACTGAGTGAAGTAATAGTTGAAGATTTGGGGCCGTTGTAGAGGCAAAGAGAAAACTTCTGTTTTCCAGGGAAGTTCACAGAGACAAATAAAGAGAACTTTTGCCTTTGAATAACTCATCCTTAAAAATGACATCTCTATACTCATTGACCCATAACACACCTCAGAGTGATGTGAAATGAGAGGAGAAAAATATGATGACAGATTTCTGGGCAGCTGGCATCAGAGAAATAGAAAGCTATAACAGAAATAGTTTTCTTGTGAAAAACTCCATAGATTAGCAGAAGAAGACTTCTGTTTCTCTACAAAGACTGATGAGAAGACTTTAGCAGGAATTAAGACTGTTTTAAACACCAAAGTTCCAAAGTTTTTTGTCTCTATGTTGTCATGTGAACGAGGGAATGGTTAAGTAGTGGGGGATAAAGGGGTTTTCTGGAGGTGTTATTCTGGTGTTTTTATTCTTGTAGTTTTGTTAATAAACTTGCTTTATTCCTTTTAAGTTTTAAGCCTGTTTTGCTCTTGTTCTAATCCATATCTCACAGCAAAAAATAAGTAAGTTTTCTAGTAATTTTTTTAGTTACTGCTTTAAAACCACAACAAACTGTAATAGTGTGATTTATAGAGTAAGTTAGAAATCTAGAAACTATAACAGAAGTGTGTGTGAATACGTGACCTGTCAGCTTATTGGTTAAAAGGCAGACTCAATGCGGCAAAATTAAGTAAAGGTGATAGATTACTAAGTGAAAACAAACTTTGTGTCAGCTGTCTATTAGACTAAAAAGTTATATATTGCCCTGTGGAGAAGAAACTCGTAACTTCTTAAGGCTATGGTTGATGTATTGCTTCCAAACCTCACACCTCGAGACTGATATCTTATCGAGCTACTTGAGCAATAAATCATCTTAAAACAAAGTGATTCCATCCCTTGTATTTAATCTCGACAGAGGGTTATGGTATATTGATCCAGAAAGAATACAAGGGATTTTACAAGTACCATTACCCCCGACAAAAAAGGAGTTATGGCAGTTTTCAGGGTTGGTGGGGTACTGCAGAGTATGGATAGAGGATTTTTCTGTTGTGGCCAGACCTTTATATGACTTTTTAACCCAAGACAGTCTTAATGTCATGGTATGGACACTAGAAGGAGAGCAAAGCCTTAGAAAATTAAAAGATGAAGTGATAAATGCCCCAGTCTTAGCTCATCCAGACTAAGAAAAGCAATTTGAACTATATGTGGATGTTAAACAAGGTCATGCTAAAGCAGTTTTGGTGCAAGAGCATGGGGGAACACGGGGGCCTGTTGCCTATTTTTCCAAGCTGTTAGACCCGGTGGCCAGAGACTGGCCCTGTTGTCTGCAGAACTGTGCAGCCAAAGCTCTGATGGTGGCTGAGGCCCAAAAGCTGACATGGGGAGTGTATCTGATTGTTAAAGTTTCACATCAGAATAAAGCTTTGTTAACTGAGAGAGCCTCTAAGTGGATGACCAGAACTCAGTTATTACAGCATGAGTCTTGTCTAATGGAACAGGAGGATTTAGAATTTAAAAGCAGGGAAGGGCTTAACCCAGCCTCCTGTTTGAACAGCCCTGAAGAGAGGGGCCAGGAAGAGCGGCAGCGGAGTGGCGCTGGGGCAGTGGGGTAGCGCCAGCAGGAGAGGCGTGGCTGGGATAGCGCCAAGAGCCCGGGCGAGCGGCTCTGCGAGGTGACGGTCTGCGCGGGCCAGGGTGCGTGGGCAGTGGCGGCAGCAATGGCGGTGAGTGCCACGGGACCCGGCAGCCGCGACGTGGGCGTCTCCAGGAGCCATGGGTTGCCTGGTGTGAACATGGCCATCACAGGACAAACCCGGCCCGGCGGGGGGGAGAAGAGGGCTCCCCCCCTCCTGCATGGCTGATGGCTGAAATTTAAAGAGACTGCAGGTTCCTAGCAGGCAGTTAAGCCTGCCGCTGCTGGCTGTTCTCCTTTTTCACAGTGAAAGAAGATAAACAAGTTCTGCTAACAGCTTTTTAACATCAAAAATGGGATCACAGCTGTCAGCACCCCACAAGGATCTTGAATCCAAATTCCAGGATCTTTTAAGCACTACAGATGTTAAGATTTCTAGAAATAAGTTGAAACAGTTTGTCTCGTGGCTGTCTCATCACCTACCAGAGCTTGATTTGTCAAATGTAAATTCTGTCCCTGCATGGGTCAGAATCGGAAACCTTTTAACCGTTAAAGTACAGCAGGGAGACAAATCTGCTTCAAACTATCTCGCATTGTTCCTCTTAATTCAGAAAGAACTGGTTAACAGGAAAAAGGAGGTGAAGAGACACCCACTGCAGTTTCCATCGACTTACCCATACCATCCCTCCAAACCTTCTGCTCCTGAGCTGAAAAAGATACATGGAACAGCACAATAAACACAGGAAACTCAGCTTGACAATGCCATTCCTGGTTCCATGTGTCTCCCTCAGCACTGCCATCCCTGATAGTGCTGTGCATGCTAGCAGAGATCTTTCCCTGCACCCATTTACCCTGGTTGTTACCCCTCAGTTACAAGGTTCTAAAGGTAATTGTCGTGGTTTTAAAGCAGTAACTAAAAAAATTACTAGAAAACGTACTTATTTCTTGTTGTGAGATATGGATTAGAACAAGAGCAAAACAGGCTTAAAACTTAAAAGGAACAAAGAAAGTTTATTAATAAAAACTACAAGAATAAGAAACCAGAATAAAACCTCCAGAAAACCACTTTTTCCCCCCCAACTACCCAACCATTCCTTTATTCACATGACAACATAGAGACAAAAAAACTTTGGTGTTTAAAACAGTCCCAATTCCTGCTATAGTCTTTTCATCAGTCTTTGTAGAGAAAAAGAAGTCTTTTTCTGCTAATCTATGGAGTTTTTCACAAGAAAACTATTTTTCTTCATAGCATTCTAGTTCTCTGATGCCAGCTGCCCAGAAATTCTGCCATCAGTCTACTCCTCCCATTTCACATCACTCTGAGGTGTGTATAGGTCATGAGTCTAGGGGTGTTATTTTTAAGGATGAGTTATTCAAAGGCAAAAGTTCTCTTCACCTGTTTTTGTTAACCTCTCTGTAAACAGTTTTCTCTTTGCCTCTTAAAGGCCCCAAATCTTCAACTATTACTTCTCCCCCCCTGTTCCAGCATCTCACTGTATCACAACCGCTTCACCATTTGCTCAAAATCCACACTTTGAAACACTCTATTCCTCCCAATATACTCTGTCATGAATTAAAGGAGTTTTTTTCAGAACACTATTGTCCATCTCCATAGCTTTAACAGAAAAATATTTCAGCTTATTAAAGCATCTCCTATTCTCTCTTCCCCATCTAAAACTTAATTCCTTTCTTCACTGTCTTTGATGGTTTTATGGTGTCTCCTTACATGTTGATCACTTCCTCTCTCTCTCTCTCTCTGGGAAAAAAAGATTAATCTGCAAGTCTCATCCAGGTAGTAAAAGAGTTAAAGTCTTGCTCAAGCTGCAGATGTTCATGGTGTCAGGTTTCAGTTCAGCAGCAGAAACTGAAAACAGAGCCAGGAACCAGTCTGAGCCCAGCCAGCCCCGTTTTCCCCCCCACCCCTCCACGGCCTTGTCCAGCCTTGACCCTCCCCTATCCCCACATGGCTGGAGTTCAAGATGGCACTGGCCATGTGCCAGCAGGCCACATGGTGGGACCCAATCGTACTCCCCTTCTTTCAATAACCCCTTCCACCCACCTGTTCCCTCCAACAACCCTTACCCCACCCACAACCCCTTCCTTCCCTTGGACATTCAATCCTCCCCCCTCCACCATGTTCCCACCGTGCATGACATCACCCTGAAACCCCACCTCCAGATGTTGTAATCCTGGTTCTCATGCCCCCTCTCACTGTCCCCACGGAGGGGGGGTGGTGGGAGAGATGGCTCTGCCCCCTGCTCCGGCAGGGGGACAAGGGGAGGGGTGTCCCGGCCTTGCACCCCCTGGAGGGGGGGATGGGTCCCCACCCAGCTCCCTCTAAAGTGGGGCTGGGCCCCTCCCTAGACCCGATGGTGGGGCAGGGCCCCCTGGCCCTGGCATGGGTGGGGGTGGGTGGGGAATCCCAGGAGTTACAGGCCCTGGGGAGGATGAAGATATGCTTTCAGCTGCTCCAGTAATATATACTGGTAGAAGAAAAATTAATAGACATTGCCAACCCTTCTCTTCCAAAAATAAAAAAAAAATTGCAAAGCCCAAAGACAATTTGGGAGAGATATTGAAGTACTGAAAGGAATGGTAAGGGCTACATTAAAATCTCATGAGTTAGTTCCTGCTGATCTCAAAGACCTCTTCCAGTGTCTCCTAACCTCCTCAGAGTTTGATCTTTGGGAAAGCTCATGGAAGAGGTCCTTAAAAAACATCCTAGTGGAGCTTAAGCAAAGAACCCAGGATGCAAAAGATGCAGAGAATAATGAAATCACTTTGAAACATCTATGCAGGGAGGGAGTGTGGGCTGAACCTGAAGACCAAGTGCAGATACTGACAAAATCAATTTTAGATAACATCTGTGGTCTAGCAGAAAAAGTTTTCAACCAATTACCAACATTAGGAACCCAAGTCAGCTATGTTAATATTAAACAGTTTCCATCAGAAAGTTTTTTGCAGTTTGTCGACCGACTTTGAGTGCAAATACAAAGGCAGATGAAAGAACCAGTGGCACAGGCAGAACTGATTAAAGAGATGGCTCAAAGTAATGCCAACGAGGCCTGCTGCGGAGTGATTCTGGGACTGCAAATTAATCCTCCACACACCATAGCAGAGATGATAGAGGCATGTGCCAAGAAGGCAGATCTATATGGTACACAAGACAGCAGGCCAGGACTGACAAACACAAGGACTGTGGCAGCAGCAACACCAGGAATGAAAAAGCCACAGATGTCATTGGAGCAGCTCCAGCATATCATCTGCTTCCAGTGCAAAAGGCCAGGACACTTTGCCAGAGACTGTCCTCAAAGCCAACAACAAAAGAAACACCAAAAAATAAGCAGTAGTCAACCAACAAAAAAACTGGGAATAGAGCACAGCCCCACCCAGCACAAGGATATAAATGCAGTAGGCTTCTATAATGAGAAAAGCTTCTATTTTAATTGAAAAGGGGGAGAAAGGGAAGCGGGGTGTGGGATTGTGGAAAAATAATTGTGGGGAACACGTACCTAACAAGGTCTGGGAGCCTCAAAAGTGATCCAGACTTGTAACAGCTGAAGCTTTTCTTTTCAGGTCTACTCATTGGACAGTCATTGGAGTGGACCTGCAGGACAATTCACAAGACATGGCAGGACTGGATAGTAGGTATTTTCTTACTGGGGACACAGCACACAGACCCAGGGAGATTGAGGTGGCTCCCATGAAAATTAAGGGGGACCTAACACACCTCACTCTCCTGGCGCGTTGCCCTCAGCCAACCTTCTATTTGATTGAGGGGGAAATCATAGCCCAGGCCATTCCTGTTCCAGCAGAGGCCCCAGCAGATGACAAAGCACCAGGAGTCTACTGGGCAGAAGTGGTTGGCGAGGATAAACCCATCATGGGATGCAACGTAACCCGTGGATCAGATAATCTCCAAGTGGAAGGGTTGATTGATACTGGGGCAGATGTGACTATCATACCTGAAAGGGTGTGGCCTTCACACAGGGACTTGCAACCTGTGGCAGGCAAATTACAGGGTGTTGGAGGGGAAGAATTGGTAAAAGTCTCTAAGAGCATTTTTCAGATTGAGGGCCGGGACGGAAGATTGGCTAGTGTCCATCAGTTTGTCACTGACTATAAGTGCCCCCTGTGGGGGAGAGACACCATGTCCCAGTGGGGAGTCAAACTAACCATCCCTGAGACTCCCCAGGATTTTTAAAAGCTGCCGCTGTTGAGTGTCCCACCCAAAAGTTAATGTGGCTGGATGATAATCCAGTCTGGGTAAATCAGTGGCCTCTGAGTAAAGAAAAGCTCAGGGCGTTTGAAGAGCTTGTGAAGGAACAATTAACCAAAGGCCACATAGAAGAAACAACTAGCCCTTGGAATTCCCTTGTCTTTGTAATAAAGAAGCCAGGGAAAAATAAGTGGCACCTCCTTCAGGATTTGAGGGAGATCAACAAAGTAATTGAGGACATGGGGGTCACTCCAACCTGGGATTCCCTCTCCGATGATGCTCCCACAAAATTGGCAATTGGCGGTCCTAGACATTAAAGACTGTTTCTTCCAAATTCTACACCTAGCAGATGCACCACGGTTTGCTTTCTCAGTCCCCACGGTCAGCCAAGAAGCCCCAATGAAATGGTACCACTGAACGGTACTACCTAAGGGGATGAAATGCAGCCCTTCTATCTGCCAGTGTTATGTAGCTTCATTGCTGTTCCCTGCACGCGCTGAAAAAAGAGAAGCCATCATCTTAAACTACATGGAAGATATACTAGTGTGCTTCCCCAATGACACTATACTCCAACACACACTTGACCTAGTGGTTAAAGTTTTAACCTCTGCTGGATTCCAACTCCAAGAAAACAAAGTTCAAAGGATGCCGCCTTGGAAATACCTGGGCCTGGAGATCACTGTGTGGACCGTTGTTCCACAGAAATTGGAAATCATTAGTAATCCCAAAACCCTAGCGGATCTCCATTCCCTGTGCGGGTCTTTGAACTGGATCAGACCTTGGCTAGGTCTCAGTAATGAGGACCTGGATCCCCTGCTCAATTTATTGAAGGGGTGTGATAGATTGGCATTTAAGAAAACAAAGAGAAACACCTAAAGAAGTGAAAACCGCTGGAGGCTGATGGGAGTTTGTCTCCTAGCCAACAGCTGGCCATTTCTAAGAATTGACAGCAGTTTTGACCATTGAAAAGTGAGATCAACCTGTGAATGCCACCTTAAGACTTAAGCCTGGGAATTTCTTTGTATCTTTGTTTCCTGGCTGTGAAAAGTAACTGAGCTTTAGCTGGCTTCCCGTCCCCTGCCCAGGCCATGCGGCCCGGGCGGGGGCTGAGCTGGGCCTGCCACAGCTCCCGGCCTGGAGATGGGGCCTGCGAGGCTTGCCCCAGGCTCTGGCTGGGCCAGGCCGGTCCCTGGCTCTGCTGCAGTTTTTGCTGTGACTGAATTCACCAGAGACTGTTGAGTAAAGAAAGGAAAAAAAACTTGACCTGCGGCGGGCTGAGACAGTGACCACACTCTCCAGAGCAGCCATGAAGAATCTTCCACCGCAGACAACTCCAGCTGCTGCTCTGGCAGAGATCACAGCACCATCTACAAAGCCTGGGGAAGATTTTAACTCTTTCATTACCCAGATGGGACTTGCAGATTAATCCTTTTTTCCAGAGAAAGAAAAAGAGAGTAATCAACATGTAAAGAGGCTTTATAAACTATTAGAGACAGTAAAGAAAAGAATTAAGCTTCAGAAGAGGTAGAGAATAAGGAGATGCTTTAATTAAGCTGAAATATTTTTCTGTTAAAGTTATGGAGATGGACAATAGTGTCTTGAAAAAACTCCTTTAATTCATGGCAGAGTATATTGCGAGGAATAGAGTGTTCAAAGTGTGGATTTTGAGCAAAAGGTGGATGTCCTGGTTTAGGGCAAATTTGGGAGAAAACCTCCAGTGGGCCCCCCCCCCGGGAAGCAAACCCACGTGGCCCCTTTCTCCCACCCCCCAACCGGTTCGGGAAGAGATTTCTCTGAGAGAAGTGGAGCAAAGCTGTTTATTTCACAGGCACAGCACTACCCAGCACAAGAATGAACAATACCAAATTACAAAACCTCTTGCCGTTCCGAAGAGATGACAAACTTCAGAGGGTCTCTTTCCTGTGGGTGTTCGCTCTGTTATCAGTCCCTCTGGTGCTGGAAAATGCCGCTGCCCAGGCTGGGCTCCCGGTAGTCCACGGGTGCAAGCTCCCGGTGCTCCCCCGAGTCCCCAGTCCAGAGCAGGTTCGACTCGTTTCAAAAAAAAATGGAAAGAAAACAGTCCAGGAAGACCTCACTGCTTCAGCTAGCTGGAAAGCCAAGGCAATCTGTCTCTTGTTGTCTGTCTGTGCTGTAGTCAAAACTCCTGATGCAGGGGGTGCAAGTACATTCTCTGATAACAGACTCGGTGCTTCTTTTCCACTCACTTTTGCTCTTAGATGAAATTTTAAGAATACAAAATCTGTGTTGGGGTTAGGTGGACGAATGGGGATACAATTTAACATCATAAACAACCCAGGACAGTGGAGTAATTGTGATACAGTGAGGTGCTGGAACTGAGTGAGGAGAAGTAATAGTTGAAGATTTGGGGCCGTTGTTGAGGCAAAGAGAAAACTTCTGTTTTCCAGAGAAGCTCACAGAGACAGATGAAGAAAACTTTTGCCTTTGAATAACTCATCCTTAAAAATGACATCCCTAGACTCATTGACCCACACACACCTCAGAGTGATGTAAAATGGGAGGAGTGAACTGATTACAGGATTTCCAGGCAGCTGGCATCAGAGAAATAGAAAGCTATAACAGAAATAGTTTTCTTGTGAGGAACTCCGAAGATTAGCAGAAGAAGACTTCTGTTTCTCTACAAAGGCTGATGAAAAGACTCTAGCAGGAATTGGGACTGTTTTAAATACCAAAGTTCCAAAGTTTTTTGTCTCTATGTTGTCATACAAACAAGGGAATAGTTGAGTAGTGGGGGATAAAAGAGTTTTCTGGAAGTTTATTCTGGTGTTCATATTCTTGTAGTTTTGTTAATAAACTTGCTTTATTCCTTTTAATTTTTAAGCCTGTTTTGCTCTTGTTCTAATCCATATCTCACAGGAAGAAATAAGTAAGTTTTCTAGTAATTTTTTAGTTACTGCTTTAAAACCACGACAAAGGGGGAATATAACTGCTTTCTCCAAGGGAGCTGACTCCAGAGGCAAAAACAGCAATTGAAAAAGCACAAAGGGCTTTAACAGAGAGACAGGCACACCGCTATAGGCCTGAGCTGCCTTTCAAATTCATTGTCATGGGGAAATTACCACACTTACATGGGTTGATATTCCAGTGGATCGAAGGGCAGAGAGATTCACTCTTAATCATAGAGTGGGTCTTCCTCTCCCACCAACGACCCAAAGCCATCACTAAGCCACAAGAGCTGATGGCTCAGCTGATCCAAAAGGCCAGGATGAGTCTGCAGGAACTGGCTGCTTGTGACTTTGTGTGTATTCACCTCCCGGTCAAACTTTCTGGGGAGGGAAAGCAGTCTCCTGAGAAACTCACCAAGAAGATGTTTGAGCACCTGCTTCAGAGCAACGCTTACCTCCAGTTATCTCTGGACAGCTACAGTGGACAAATATCAGTCCACGCCCTGTCACACAAATTGTTTCATGAGGAATTCCACCTCATTCCTCATGAGAAAAGGAGCTGTAGGCCACTCAAAGCTCTTACAGTGTTCACTGATGCATCTGGGGCGTCCCACAAGTCGGTGATGACTTGGAGAGATCCCCAGACTCAGCATTGGGAAGCTGATGTTGAATTTGTGGAAGGGTCACCCCAGGTAGCCGAACTGACTGAGGACGTGAGAGTTTTTGAGAAGTTTTCAGAGCAAATCAATTTGGTTACTGACTCAGCCTGCGTAGCAGGGGTGGTGTTCAGTGCAGAGCAGGCAGTTCTCAAAGACACTGACAATGAACATCTCTTTAGGTTGCTCTCAAAACTAATTTATTTAGTTTCAACTCGAGAGCATCCTATCTATGTTATGCATGTGAGCTCACATACTGATTTGCCAGGCAAAATAACAGGAGGGAACCGCAAAGCTGACTCCCTTGCCACCCGACCCGAAAGTGTACGTCTTCAAGATGTATTCCAGCAGGCTAAACTGAGCCACCAGCAATACCATCAAAATGTGCCAGGTCTGATCTGTCAGTTCCAGCTGACATGGGATCAGGCTAAGGCCATTGTGGCCACCTGTCCCAGTTGCCAGCTCCAGGCAGTGCCATCGCTGGGTGTCAGGGTTAATCCCTGAGGTCTTGGAAGCTGTGAAGTGTGGCAGACAGACATCGCACACATTCCCAGTTTTGATCACCTCAAGTATGTACATTTGAGCATTGACACTTAGGTGCAGCTTATGCCTCTGCCCACGCAGGGGAAAAGGCTGTACATGCCAAACAACACCTTGTACAGGCCTTTTCACTGCTGGAGATCCCTAGGGAAATTAAAATTGACAATGGCCCAGCGTATAAATCCAAGGAGTTTATAGAATTTGTCCAGCAATGGGGGGTGGAACACAAAACTGGCATCCCCCACTCCCCCACAGGTTAAGCTGTGATTGAACGCACCCACCAGACACTTAAACAAGTCTTAGCCAGGCAGGGCAGTGGCACAGTGTGGATGTCTCCACAACAAAAGCTTTGCAAAGCCATGTTTGCCATCAATTTTCTGAATTGTTCTTTTGAAAACATGAGTCTCCTGGTGGTGAGGCATTTTAACAGTGGTGATCAATTTAAGTTGTCACAGTGACCACCAGTCTTAATCAGAGACCCAGAAACCTGGCAGACCAAAGGCTCCTATGAACTTGTCACCTGGGGGCACAGCTACAAGTGTGTGTCCACCCCTACAGGCCCCCAATGGATACCTCAGAAGTGGGTAAAGCCTTTTGTTCTCAAAAATCCAGCCCCAGCAGAAGGAGATGGGAATCAAGTGGCAGTTGCTTCCAAAAGAAGACGCCGCTGGAAAGAGAAAGAGGAAACCTTCCTAACCTCTGGTTACTCTCTGGCCTGCACGCCCTGACTTTGAACATGCTTTAAAAATGTTTGTTTCTTTTCTTTTAGAAAAACCCTACCTCCCACTCAAACCCATGATGAGCCCTACCCCAGCTGTCATCCTGCAGTCTGGCAGCTGCCTGGATCGTCCCTCTGTCACGACAGAACATCTGCGTGACCCTGGCACAAACACTCCAGCAAGAGAATATCTGCTTGTCCACTGCAGCAACAAAAGACCTGATGTCCACCTGCTTGGTAGGGATCCCACTGCAGGCTGGACACTTTCCAGGCAGCTTTGAGACTCCTAGGCCCGACACAATTCCAAAACACACAGCGTTCGACCACATGAAAATCATAGGAAGCGTGCTGTAATAATTAGTAACCCTGTAAAGGAGTGGTTACCAAAACTGCCCAAAGCAGATAAGGAACACCAAGAATTAGAGCTGTTGGGTTCCTCCCCAGCACCTTATTGTGTTCATTTCACTTACAACTCGCTGTCAGATACTAAACTCTATAACTACATATTACAGTATTGAGAAGAATGCACAGCCAAAAAATGGTGTAGTATTCTAAGTCACATCACAGCAGGCAATCCTCTCCGCTCACATCCAAAAAACCTCCCTAAAAGTTTATTTCTGATTTGCGGGGATAGAGCATGGGCAGGGATCCCATTTCGGCTTCGAGGAGGGCCATGTACCATAGGGCAGTTGTCCCTGTTAGCACCCAACCAAACCCAAATTACTAAATGGATTCAGAAAGATAATTCAACCCACAAAGTCCACAAAAGAAGTGCTGATATTTTGGACCCGAACTGTGATTCTGAAATTTTTCATTGGGCAAAATCAAAAACAATTGCTGCATCCGTATTCCTTCCATGGGTTGCAGCTGCCAAAGCACTAGGTGAGTTAGGACACCGAGAGTGCTGGGTGGTCGAACAGGCAAATTTAACATCCACCGCCCTCAGCTCCCTCCTAGAAGACTAGGAGATCACCAGGCAGGCTACGCTCCAGAACAAGGCAGCCATAGATTTCCTTCTGCTGCTGCATGGACACAAATGCCAGGAATTTGAAGGACTTTGCTGCCTAAACCTGTCCTTGAAAGCTCCCAATGTCCACGTACCCTCCGAGAGATGAAAAATTTGATTGGACAAGTAAAGCAAGAATCCAAGGACTGGTTTAGTGAACTGTTCAAAGACTGGGGACTCACAGGATGGTGGACTTCGATAGTTAAAACAATTCTGCTGTTTTTTGTTGTTCTGTTCCTGATAGTTCTAGCATTCAGGATTATTTGTTGCTTGATTTTAAAAGCCCTCAGCAATTTAATCCCCACTACCTCAGAAGTCAACCACATAGAACTAACGGACCGAAAGCAACCTAACCGGCCTGCCAATCACAAGTGGTGGACAAACTCGTGTTCTGTATCAGGATAAGCCCAATGCCCTGCTTTTAATTTTTATATAATTAAAAAGGGTGAGATGTTGCATTATGTTAAGATACATGGTATATTCCTGGGGGCTCTCCCCTTGATCTATAGCCTGTTAGTTCCTCCCCCCTTCCTCCCCCAACTTCTCCTTTGTTGTTTTCTCCTATTGGTTGTAACATGTTCTCCCTACCCCCTTCTCCCTCAGTTCAAAAGCCAGCGCAGGACATGATTCTTCCTCTTTTCCTCTTTCCCTGCTCTGAGCATCTTCTGATTAAAGCTGGGCTCTGTCCCACCAGAAAAGAGCCTTGTTCTTTATCCCTAGTCCTTGCTATATATAAACACCCCCCTCCTCTGGTCCATGGCTGGGAGGACCACAGTCTCAGGGGGTAGGGGGATATTAAAAATAGCAATCTCCAGACCCAGTCCAGGGAAGGCTTACGAGATACTTGCTGGCCTGAGGGAGAAAATGTGACTATTGATTGGTCTTCAAGGGTGGTAGAAGGGAAACAATTTACAGGATATTCCATCATGAATGGAAAGCAATTAAAGGAAGGGGGGATGTTACTGCCTGCCTGGTCAGCTCAGACAGCGAAGCTGTGTGTGTTTGTGAGAGCCTGTGAATTATGCCGAGACAAGACAGTGAATGTTTTTACTGATTCTAAATATGCATATGGGGTGATACATGCATTTGGGAAACTATGGGAAGAAAGAGGTTTATTAACCTGCAGGGAAAAGACATTGGCTCATGAGAACTTAATCTCCAGCCTATTGATGGTGGTGAATTTACCAAAAAGGGTGGCAATAATACACATCAAGGGGCACCATGCAGGGTGCTTGAAGGAGGCAATAGGAAATCGACTGGCTGATGAAGAAGCTCGGAAAGCTGCACTGTTGCCAGAAATATCTAAGATACTCCCCTTGCTCCCAGTAACTACACCACTGTGTCCTGGGGTGACTTTATGATACTGGTATCCCCAATCGTCTGGTTTATGTTATATATTAAGTTCTGCACCTTTAAGGCTGGCTTTGAGAGCAAGAGAAGAGGAAGAAGAAGCGTGCGGTTTGTGTTAAAGAAAAAACATCACTCCCACTCATCTCGCTCCTGGACTGTGGTGTCTGCAGCACGGACAGACAGCGGGACAGAGCTTCTCTCTGGTGTTTAGTTAGTTTTAGCTAGCTGAGGCAGAGGAGTTCCCTGGACCTTTGTTTTTTTTCCTTTTTTCTTAGATCTGTGCAAGCCTGCTCTGGACTGAACACCCAGCCAAACCCCGAGAGCTCACGCCTGTGGCCCACCGGGGCCTGGGCCTCGGCACTTTCCAGCGCCAGAGGGACTGATAAGAACCTGAGCGAGCCGAGCTACACCACATCAAAAGGACTTTTCTTCCTAAACTTGATCCCATCGAACAGCAAGAGGTTTTATTATTTAATATTATTCAATTTTCTGTTAAATAAACAGCTTTTTCCACTTCTCTCCAAGGAATTTTTTTTTTTTTTTCCCTTTCCCGGACCAGTTGGTGGGAAGGGGCATTTCCCTGGGGAAATCCCCATTTGGAGTTTTCCTCCCTAATTTGCCCTAAACTAAGACAAATACACTTTTTGGCGCCCAGTGCGGGGCAAGAGGAAGTGGAAAAACCTGTACTGATTGTTGGTTGTATTTTTGGTTGTATTTATTCTGTATTGAGATAAAGCAGTCAGTAGCCATGTTGTTTGGATACATAATATCTCTTGAGGTGGAGGCCTTCATGTCGATCTGGTCCCTAGAATTTTTTGAAGTTTTAATACCTGTCTTTGCCCTCTTTCACAGTAGAGAAGCACAGATTAAAATGGTTATTGTGCTGGGCTTAGGGATAATGATTTATAGGAAGTTCATAGAACGACTGAAGTTTCTGTCAAGTATGTTTGGCTTATGGTTTCTTCGCCCGACCCTGCCTCCCAGTCCCAGTAGCACATTTTGGGAGTTTATTAGTAATTGTACCCAGTTTGTTAGAGGAAGAGCAGGGGATGAGGCTTTTCAGCCTTTTCTTTCCTTCTTCTCCTTTGAATCTGTTATGTCCCTCTTTGAGAATATCCAGTTTCCCCTGAGTGTTAAGGATACCACTTTCCTGGTAGTTCAGCTGTTAAGCTTCCTCTATATAGTCTGCAACTTCTCTAGAGTGAGGGCTGAAATATCCAGAAGAGCCAATGAAACCCCTGCCCCAGAAGTAGACTCAGGTGTGAGAAATCCTGAGTGGTGTAGAGAATGGGAGAGAATTAGCCGAACTCTGAAGGAATTTTCTGATCCCCCAGCCTGAGAATTTTCACATGAACAAATTCAGAACCCAGATGAAGTAAAGAAATATCTGGAAGAGAATTGCTGTGATGATTCTAAGAAGAAAAATATCATTGCAATAAGCTGGGCCCTAGCGTATGCTTATCGCACGGTGCTAGATACTGTAGGGCAGGCAGATAAATCAGCAGCTACTCCAGTCACTCCGGCTGCAGCTAAGCCAGCAGCCAAACCATACAGTGAGCCTAAGCCAGTGACCAAACCAGACAGTGAGCCTAAGCCAGTGGCCAAACCAGACAGTGAACCTAAGCCAGTGTCTGTTGCTCCTACCACGAGAGGTATGAAATTCAAAACCAAAACCAATCGGCCAGTAGATGATGATAATGGCAATGCAGGGGAAGGACCCTCAAGACCAGCAACTGATCAAAAATCAGAAGGCGCTGGTGAACCTTTCTCCCTGAAGGACCTTCGTGGCCTGAGAAAAGATTACACCCGACGACCTGATGAATCTGTAATTATTTGGTTAGTCTGTCTGTGGGATGCTGCAAGTGAGGCTACAGTTCTGGATGGCACTCAAGCGAGGCATCTGGGATCCCTGTCTGTTGGGGAGGGTGAAACAGGGAAACCTTATGAATGTGATGGTTTGGCGAAAAATTCTGGAAGTATGAGGGCTAGAGTCAAGGTGGAAATGAGGGCCTGCTTTGAATCATAGGATGCTGAGTACTGGTTAACCAAGGAACAATAGCTTGGCCAGCTAGAGGAGAATCCCTGTTGATAAAACAATGTCCTTCTGCTGATAAAGAATGCAAAGGTCAAGAAGCAAGGAAAGAACTTGTAAGGTTTTGTAGAATCTAAAATGCAACACTGTATGTTAATATAGGGAAGCGCATAGGCTGAATGTAAATTCTTTAGTGGGTGTGTCTCATGGTGATTGGTTACTAAGAATTAGAATATTCACGATAGAAAAAGATATATTGAATTGTAACAAGAACTTCGCTCTTTTTACTCTGACCTCTTCGCTCTTTTCTCTTAACTCTTACCCCTCTCCCCCTCTCCCCCACTCCTAACTCTCAGCCCCCTCTCCCTGCTCCTACCCCTCTTGTCTTCCCTGCTCTCTCCCTCTGCCTTTTCCCTCTTCCCCCTGCTGCTCTCTTACTCCCTCCCTCCCTCATCCAACCTCACCTCCCCTGCTCTACCTGTTCTCTCTCCCCTCCCCCGGACCACGTGGACGCCAAGGCTGGTGGCGGACACGGGTCTCCCCTCCTTTTACCCTTATAATAAATTGCTTATACTTGAACAGCTTGACCCTGGAGAAGTCTCTCACCGCGAGCGAGAATTTATTACACTGCAATACCTGTCACACGATCCGGTTATCGATCAAGGAGTGATGAGGGGGGCTGACCCTTACAGTCTCTGAGAACGGGTCCTAAAAAGTGTGGCACAAAGATATCTGTGTGCAGATGATCTCTATATACAGCAAACTCGTTAAAAAACCATAGAACAAGAGATTCAGCGCTTGAGAGAAATGGCAATAGTAGAGATTGTCTTCGTGGGTGACTTAGGTACTAGAAATCCAGACTTGGTGCCATGTTCATCTGTAATGTAGCGAAAACTCATTCGACTTAGGCCACAAGAATACGCTTCTGCTTTAGCAACAATGAAGCGGGATGACCGGGAGGAGACTGTGCTGGATATGGCGAAGAAACTTCGAGCATATGCAGATACCGTGCATAGCCCCATGCAGGCAACAATTGCAGCTGTGAAAACAGATATGCAAAACTTCCACGACAAAATAGAGGAGAATTTCAAGAAACTCAAGGAAGACCTTCTTCCAGTCTCAGCAGTACAGACCAGGAGCCCTGGTACTCAACGCAGAAGTTTCCCAGATAGAGAGAAAAAGCTACGAGCTGAGCTGTGGTTTTTCCTATGTGACTGTGGAGAAAACATGAAAAGATGGGATAGAAAATCTACTGCTGCTCTGGCAAAACGGATGCTTGAATTGGAAGACAGCAAGACTCAGGGAGGATACTCCACCAAAAAGAAAGCTGCTCCAGTAGCCTGTAGTCAAACTGACAAGTATGATGATGACATGTCTGATTCTCTTGAAGGAACCTCCAAGACATATACCCAAAGAAAGAAAGATAACCAGGCTTAGAGGGGCCCTGCCTCTAGCCAGGTAGAGGCTAGGGAAAACCGTGTCTTTTAGACTGTGTGGATTCGTTAGCCTGGCACATCAGAACCACAAAAATATGAGGCCTTGGTTGACACTGGTGCACAGTGCACCCTAATCCCATCAAAATATGTAGGGGCAGAATCTGTTTCTATTGCTGGTGTGACAGGGAGATCACAGGACTTTGCTTTAGTTGAAGCTGATGTGAGCCTGACTGGAAATGAGTGGAAAAAACACCCCATTGTGACTGGCCCAGAGGCCCCATGCATTTTGGGCATAGACTACCTCCGAAGTAGGTATTTTAAGGACCCAAAGGGGCTTAGGTAGGCATTTGAGATGGCAGCTGTAGAGACAGAGGGCATCAAGCAATTGAACACCTTGCCTAGACTGTCAGAGAACCCATCTGCAGTAAGACTCCTAAAAGTGGAAGAACAGCAAGTACCAATTGCCACCTCGACTGTGCACCGCCGACAATATAGAACAACTCGAGATGCTGTAATCCCCATCCACAAGATGATCCGAGAACTAGAGAGCCAAGGAGTCGTCAGCAAAACCCACTCACACTTCAACAGCCCCATCTGGCCTGTGCGTAAATCTGAAGGAGAATGGAGATTGACTGTGGACTATCGTGCATTAAATGAAGTAACTCCACCACTAAGCGCTGCCGTGCCGGACATGCTAGAGCTCCAGTACGAGCTGGAGTCCAAGGCAGCGAAGTGGTACGCAACTATTGACATTGCCAATGCATTTTTCTCCATTCCCCTGGCAGCAAAATGCAGGCCTCAGTTTGCCTTCACGTAAAAGAGAGTGCAGTACACCTGAAACCGACTGCCGCAGAGGTAGAAGCACAGCCCCACCATCTACCATGGACTGATCCAGGCTGCCCTAGAAAAGGGTGAAGCTCCAGAACATCTGCAGTACATTGATGACATCATTCTTTAGAAAAAGACGGCTGAAGAAGTCTTTAAGAAAGGAGAGAAAATCATCCAGGTTCTCCTGAAAGCCGGTTTTGCCATCAAGAAGAGCAAAGTTAAGGGACCAGCTCGTGAGATTCAGTTCCTGGGGGTAAAGTGGCAAGATGGACAGCATCAGATCCCTACTGATGTCATCAACAAGATCACTGCAATGTCTCCACCAGCCAACAAGAAGGAAACGCAAGCTTTCCTAAGTGCCGTAAGTTTTTAGAGGATGCACATTCCTGAGTACAGTCAGATTGTGAGCCCTCTTTACCTAGTCACCCGCAAAAAGAACACTTTCCAGTGGGGCCCTGAACAACAACAAGCCTTTGCTCAGATCAAGCAGGAGATCGCTCATGCAGTAGCCCTTGGCCCAGTCAGGACAGGACCAGATGTGAAGAACGTGCTCTACTCTGCAGCCGGGAGCCATGGTCTGTCCTGGAGCCTTTGGCAGAAAGTGCCTGGGGAGACTCGAGGCCGACCACTGGGATTCTGGAGCCGAAGCTACAGAGGGTCCGAAGTCAACTACACTCCCACAGAGAAAGAAATCTTAGCTGCCTATGAAGGAGTTCAAGCCGCCTCAGAAGTGATTGGCACAGAAGCACAACTCCTCCTGGCACCCCGACTACCAGTGCTGGAGTAGATGTTCAAAGCAAAAGTTCCCTCTACCCACCATGCCACCGACGCTACATAGAGCAAGTGGATCGCCCTCATCACGCAGCGCGCCCGTATTGAAAGCCCAAATCGCCCTGGGATTTTAGAGATAATTACAAACTGGCCAGAAAGTGAAAACTTTGGTCTCACTGATAAAAAGGAGCAGGAACAAGTGACACGAGCTGAAGAAGCTCCACCGTACAACCAACTGCCAGCAGAAGAAACAAGCTATGCTCTGTTCACTGATGGTTCCTGTCACATCGTAGAGATAAACCGGAAGTAGAAAGCAGCCGTATGAAGCCCCACACGACAAGTCGCAGAGGCCACTGAAAGACAAGGTAGATCAAGCCAACTTGCTGAACTCAAAGCTGTTCAACTGGCCCTAGATATTGCTGAAAGAAAGAAGTGGCCAAAACTCTACCTCTACACTGATTCATAGATGGTAACCAATGCTCTGTAGAGATGGCTGAAAAGGTGGAAAAGGGCCAACTGGCAACGCAGAGGAAAGCCCATCTGGGCTGCTGATGAGTGAAAAGACATCGCCACCAGAGTAGAGAAACTGTCTGTGAGGGTCCGTCATGTAGATGCCCATGTCCCCAAGAGTAGGGCTAATAAAGAGCGCCGAAACAATGAACAAGTAGATCAGGCTGCAAAGATAGAAGTGTCAAAGATAGACTTAGATTGGCAACACAAGAAAGAGTTGTTCCTAGCTCGATGGGCCCATGATGCCTCAGGCCATCAGGGTAGAGATGCCACCTATAAGTGGACATGAGACCAAAGGGTAGACCTATCCATAGACAGTATTTCTCAAGTTATCCATGACTGTGAGACGTGTGCCACGATCAAGCAGGCCAAGCAGTTGAAGCCCCTCTGGTACGGTGAGCGCTGGTCCAAATATAAGTATGGAGAGGCCTAGCAGATTGACTACATCACACTGCCCCAAACCCGCCAAGGCAAGCGCTACGTGCTCATGATAGTAGAAGCCACCACTAGATAGTTAGAAACCTACCCTGTGCCTCATGCTACAGCCTGTAACACCATCCTGAGACTTGAAAAGCAGGTCCTTTAGAAGCATGGCACCCCTTAGAGAATTGAGTCAGACAATGGGACTCATTTCAAAAATAACCTTATAAACACCTAGGCTAGAGAACATAGCATTAAGTGAGTGTATCATATCCCCTACCATGCACCTGCTGCAAGAAAAGTAGAGAAGTACAATGAACTGTTAAAGACTACCTTAAAAGCATTGAGTAAGGGATCTTTCAAAAATTGAGAGCAGCATCTAGCAAAAGCCACCTAGATAATTAACACCCGAAGTTCCACCAACCGAGCAAGCCCAGCCCAATCCGAGGCCCTGCATGTAATAGGCAAAGTCCCAGCGGTACATCTCAGAAGTTTATTAAGAAAGACAGTTTAGATCAATTCTACTTCGAGTGCAGACAAACCCATTCGTGGGGTTGTTTTTGATCAAGAACCAGGTTACACATAGTAGATAATGCGAAAAGATAGAACAACAAAATGTATACCTCAAGAAAATCTGATAGTTAAGTAAAGATCATGAATTAATTCCCTTGTCTGTATATAATGTATGTGTTGTAGAGTTAATATATATATATATATTAATTTTAATAATAAGTTGACGATATGAAGATAAGGGGTGGAATGTCCTGGGGTGACTTTATGATACTGGTATCCCCAATCGTCTGGTTTATGTTATATATTAAGTTCTGCACCTTTAAGGCTGGCTTTGAGAGCAAGAGAAGAGGAAGAAGAAGCGCGCGGTTTGTGTTAAAGAAAAACATCACTCCCACTCATCTCGCTCCTGGACTGTGGTGTCTGCAGCACGGCCAGACAGTGGGACAGAGCTTCTCTCTGGTGTTTAGTTAGTTTTAGCTAGCTGAAGCAAAGGAGTTCCCTGGACCTTTGTTTTTTTTCCTTTTTTCTTAGATCTGTGCAAGCCTGCTCTGGACTGAACACCCAGCCAAACCCCGAGAGCTCACGCCTGTGGCCCCCCGGGGCCTGGGCCTCGGCACTTTCCAGCGTCAGAGGGACTGATAAGAACCTGAGCGAGCCGAGCTACACCACATCAAAAGGACTTTTCTTCCTAAACTTGATCCCATCGAACAGCAAGAGGTTTTATTATTTAATATCATTCCATTTTCTGTTAAATAAACAGCTTTTTCCACTTCTCTCCAAGGAATTTTTTTTTTTTTTTCCCTTTCCCAGACCAGTTGGTGGGAAGGGGCATTTCCCTGGGGAAATCCCCATTTGGAGTTTTCCTCCCTAAATTGCCCTAAACTAAGACACACTGCCAGAAAAACTGTCTTTTCCACCAGAAGAACTTGAGATGATTAAAAAGAGTGGGGCAGAGGAAAGAGGGGATAATTGGTTTACAAGGGATGGTAAGCAGTGGATACCAAAAGCTCTGGCCTAACAGTTGTTAAAACAACTTCATGAAGGGAGTCATTGTAGCTCCCGAGGACTGACAGAAGCCTTCCACAAAATGTATGCTGCTGTGGGTCTTTTTACCCTCTCAAAGTGAGCTATTGAGGGTTGTTTGATTTGTACTAAAACCAATAATAGAGTTACAAAGAAACTTGCCAGGGAAGGGAGGCCTTGGGCTGTATGTCCCTTCTGGAGATGCCAGGTGGATTTTACTGAAATGCCCCAAGTGGCAAGATTTAAATATCTTCTGGTAATAGTATGTCAGTTAACAGGGTTGCCAGAAGCATTTCCAGACATTTCAGCAACTACAGGGTCAGTTATTAAAGTATTTTTGTAACAAATAATTCCAAGATATGGGATTGTGGAAGCAATAAACTCACATAAGGGAACTCATTTTACAGGAAAAATTCTTAAAGGACTTATGACTGCTTTAGGGATACAATGGAACCTTCATACCCCCTGGAACCCCCAAAGTTCAGACTGGGTTGAAAGGATGAATGAGGAAATAAAGAAACATGTTCTGAAGCTGGTGAGAGAAACTAAGATGCCATGAGTACGGCTCTTGCCACTGGCTTTGGGAAGAATAAAGGCCAGACCTGGAGGGATATTCAACTATCTCCCTTTGAATTGATGGTTGGAATTCCTTATCCTTGTAATTCTCAGCCAGATGGGGTGGGGTGGTGGGGGTTTAGAGATAAGTGATGCATATTTGAAACAATATGTGGCCAGGATACTGTCTCTTGTGAAATCTCTTCGACAGGAAGCTCAGCTGGCACAGACCCTGCCTTTGGACTTTGCTGTTCACAACATCCAACCAGGAGATTAGGTCCTAGTTAAGGAGTGGAAAGAAGCACCACTGGTGGCAAAGTGGCGTGGACCTCTCCAGGTGTTGCTGACCACAGAAACAGCCATCGAGACAGCTGAACACGAGTGGACCCATCACACTCGGGTCAAGGTCTCTAAAGCCCCAGAAATTTGGACCTTGGCAGGAGGAGAAGGATGGGAAGCCGTGACTGACACTCTGCAGGGGTGGACTGGAGCAGTAGCCATGTGTCGACATTGGGGGAAGCCCTGAGTGCCTACCCACAGACTGCCTGCTGAAATAGTCTGTATGGGCATCCCTACTCTCAAATCTCCAGTCACTGGGAGCCAGTCCTCACTGTCATTGCTTTCTTTATGCTAAGCTGTTTCTGTGCCTTCACTTGCCACAGGTGGTGTAGAAGACAACGTAAAAGTGAAAAGTAGGTTAGGAAATTAGATTATTACACTATTAGAATGTTTTTCTTAATAATTTTACCTTTATATTTTCAGTTAAGTTGAGTCTAAAGTGGGAAAATAATTTTTTTAACCTTAGGAGAAGAAGTAGCAAAAACTTTTAACCTTAGAAGTTATTGAGTCTGCAGAGGGCCACGGAGATCTGAAAACTGGCCATAAGTGGCCAGCCCGGTCGAACCTAAATGGTAGGTTAACACTGAGTAAAGTCCATAATAGAACAAAATTTTGGGACAAAGAAGGAAGTCCATGGCAGCTTCATTCTTCTGAAAGAAGCATATATTGCCTAAACAGAACAGGAAGCACATATGTAGAAAAGAGTGTTTGTGACTAAACTTTATCTTTGAGTTTAGATTGTTAGACCCCAACTGCCCTCCTTATGACTGTTCCAGTTGTAGCAACTCTAATATTTACCATGCATTATCCCTTGCTTAACTCATTCAACATGTCATCAAAAGAATGCAAGTAGTAGCCGTGCCTACTGACCCAGAGATGGCTACAAAAAGGCCAAGAGTGATGCCACTGCAAATAATTGCAAGGCCAAAAAAGACCCAAGAAAAAGAAATTAAGTCAATGATAACTAAAGTTTGTAAAAACAATTATTAACAAAAATTAAAAGAGGAGGGATTGAGAGGAATGACATGTTTGTCTTTACAAACAAGCTGTGGGTCTGCTGATAAGATGCAGCTATCACTGAGAGACAACAGAAACAATAGGATGGATTCCACTAAAAGATCAAAGAGGCACTGAAAGAGTACCATGAATTCCACAAAAGTTAAGAATTAAGAAGGGATTATGCATTGGGAGGGGGGGAGGTATCCCAGGTATCAGGCGTTCCGGGAAGCCTGTACCTCTCAAGTCCCTCAGCCTATGGGGAAAGAGAGAAGGGACAAGCGGCCGGGAATTAGGATAAAAAGGAGGTTGCGCCCTCCAAAAATTTGAGAGACCCCAGGGGAATGCCCCATGGCCTCTCCCTTTCTTCGAATAAAGTAAAAGGACTCCTCTGTCTCCTTTTTGGACATAAACCTCTGGTGTTTGTGGATTAATTTTCCTGACAATTTTGGGGGCTCGTCCGGGATGTTTCCACCGTTCGGGGCGGCAGGCAGCGAGCGGAGCTGAAGGCACGCCTCACCCAGTTTCGGTGATCAGCTCCCCTTGGTGGCGGCCAGCACCGGGCGATCAATTGGGTTCCCGAGACTGTCCAGGAGACAGATGAGTGGCAGACCAGGGGGGTCCGTGAAGAGTCCACAGGGAAGGACCACTGAAAATCTCACCGGTGAGTAAAATGGGATCTTCGGGGCGGAAGCCTGAGAGGGCACCCATGGAGGGTAGCACAGGCAAGCCTGGGAGGGCACCCATGGAGGGTAGCACAGGCTAAACAGGGCACCCATGGAGGGTAGCAAGAGTACAGCCGGGAAGGGGTCTCGGCAAAAGGGATGACGATCCCACAATACCCCCGGAGAGTCCCTTGAGGAGAATGCTGAGATCTTGGGACAGATTATGCATTCATACAGAGGTAACTATGGAGATAGTGGTACAATATTGTTATTATGTATGGCCAGAATATAAGTTGCCAAATGGACTTATATGGCCACCTTAGAAAACAGAATTCATTTGTGTTGAGTTCTGTGAAGGTATCTAGAAGAGAATTGGAAAAGATGGATTGAAAGGGAATGTGGATTGATATGGTTTAAACAAACAACAAGAGAAATCTATGTGTTAAGAAAAAAAAGGAGAAGAGGAAAAAGGGGGGGGGAAGAAGAAAACAGTGAAGATTAAAATGTTTTTCAGCACCTTCCTCTGTCTTGTCCTTGGGTGTTACCAGCTGACCCAAGGCCAGCTGCAAGACCCTGTATCCTCACCTTCCAGAACTAGAAGGGATCTCGAGAATCCACACCCGGGGTGGGGTGGGGGGCAATAAGGGGAGTCAAGAAAGAGTCTTTGACAACAGGGGATGGATGTATTGTGTTGGTGTGCTGGAACAGAATTGGTTAATGGGGAGTGTAGAGAGATATGGTTGAAGCAGGGATCAGGAGTGGAGGTGCGGAACCAGGAGCACTGGCTGGGGGCCTGTGAGGCTGCTGGGACTCAGCACTGGGCAGTGCCTGACCCCACCGGCCCCGGGCAGGGGCAGCAGCAGCTGCCGGCCCTTTGAGGCTGCGGGATGCCCTGGCTGCCTGTGGTGCTGCCGGCCATGCCCGCCGGGAGCACTGGAGCGGGGAAGAGCTGTTTGGACAATGTGGCAAGACAGAGACTAGCTCTGGTATTCGATGTGTGGTAAATAGAGTGAGCACGAGGGAAGGTGAAGGTGATGCCCTTTTTCAGGCCAAAGAGGGAAAAACCGCAAGGTCCAAGGGGTCCCCCGGGACAGAGGGGACAGGATCGGCCACAAGGAAGTGGCAGAGGCTTTTTCTCCCGAGCAGGGGAGACCCAAGACAAACAGCGGTTGGGAAAAGATCAGTGTGCTGTCTTCAGGGCGTAGGACACTGAAAATGGCAATGTCTGCAAAAAAAAGCCAAAAACAGCTGGACTGTCAAGAAAGTCCAGAAGATAAGGGAAATGGATTGTTAAGAGTGTCAAAAGCTCTCATTATATCCACCAACCTAGAGCTGTTGTCAACTTTAAAAGTGGATCTGGATCGAGGAGAGGTGTGTGTCTTAGTAAAAACAAAGACCTCTCGATTCAGCTTAATTTTTATCCCCGAGGGGGAAAATTGTCTAAAGAATTTTTTTGATCGTTCAAAGGAGTTGTGAGAATTGTATTTTCTTCTGTGGGCTCAGAAGTTTGAACACATCTTTCTCTGAAAGAATTGTAAAAATTGTAGCAAATTAATTTGGAGATTTAATTAATTTGTCTACATGAGGTTTTGTGCAGAGCTGAATAGCTCCAGTTTAGAGGAGACCACACCCCTCTGCTTTGTGTATGTTTTGTTGTAAAAAGCCAGAATCGGCAAATTTCAGTTATGAAGCCAATGCTGCAACTCATACCTTGTGGAGAACACCCCCACCAGTCTGTGGCTTGTTGTGGACCTAAAGCAAATTCTGTAGCTGCAACCTTGTGTAGATAGTGTCCTATGGAAGACCTGGGTATTTGTCACACACTTCCTCTGTAGGAGTTATGGGAAAACTTTAAAGGAAAGTATTTTGTTTTCTTTCCTTAATAAAAGTTTTAAATGTTAAAAGTTATAAAATGTTATAAATATTAGAGTTTCCTTAATGGAAGTTAATTTGTTAGTCACCTCCCTATGCCTAAGATGGACTTGATGCAAAAATTGAGATGGGGAGTGGTTAGTTACTAAAAAAATGAAGAAATGTATGTAATTAGCTTGAAGCAGTGGCATTACTTGCTGCAGAACTAGATCATGTTTATACAAAGTCACCTGTTTTGCTTGAGCAAACTTAGCAGAAGAAAAATGTTAGGAGAGTTTGCTTCACCCTCAGGGGTTAAGTTGTTGCAGTATGTGGATGATTTGCTGTTATCAGGGGAACAGGAGGAGATGGTTGAAAGAGCTACTGTGAAACTGCTTAAGTTTCTTGCTAAAAAAAAAATTAAAAAAAAAAATTAAAATACAAATTGGTTAATGCCCCAGTCCTAGCTCTTCTAGATACAGAAAATCAATTTGAATTTTATGTGGATGTTAAAACAAAGTCATGCAAAAGAAGTTTTGGTTCAAGAGCATGGGGGAACACAGAGACCTGTTGCCTATTTTTCTAAAATGTTAGACCCAGTGGCCAGAGGCTGGCCCCATTGTCTGCAGACCTGGGCAGCCACAGCTCTGATGGTGGCTGAGGCTCGAAAGCTGACAAGGGGGATTATCTGATTGTTAAAGTTTCACACCAGATTAAAGCTTTGTTAACTGAGAGAACCTCTAAGTGGATGACCAGCTCTCAGTTATTGCAATATGAGTCTTGTTTATTAGAACAAGAGGATTTAGAATCTAAAAGCAGAGAAGGTTTTAACTTAGCCTCCTGTTTGAATGGCCCTGAAGAGGGGAGCCAAGGCAAATTCCATGACTGTATTCAAGTAATAGATCTGCAGACTAGGGCAAGGAATGATTTGCAAGACATTCCATGGCCTGAGGGGGAAAATGTGTTTATTGATGGGTCTTCAAGGGTGATAGAAAGAAGACACAGAGCTGTATGCTCTTGTGAGAGCCTGTGAATTATACCGAGACAAGACAGTAAATGTTTTTACTGATTCTAAATATGCATATGAGGTGATACATGCATTTGAGAAACTGTGAGAAGAAAGTTTATTAACCTGCAAAGGAAAGACGTTGGCTCATGAGAATTTAATCTCCCACCTATGGGAAGTGGTGAATTTGCCAAAAGAAGTAGCAATGATGCACATTAGAAGGTACCAGGCAGGGTGCTCAGAAGAGGCAAGAAGAAGCAGACTGGCTGATGGAGAAGTGAAAAGCTGCATTGTTGCCGGAAGTTTCTTAGATACTTCCCTTGCTCCCAGTGGCTTCCCCCTTGCCAGAAAGGTGTCTTTTCCACTGGAGGACCTTGAGATAGTTGTGGAGAGTGGAGCAGAGGGAAAGGGAGGTGGTTAGTTTGCAAGGGATGGTGAGCGGTGGATGCCGAGAGCTCTGACCTTGCAGTTGTTGAAGCAGCTTCATGGGGGAGGTGGGAGGTGCCGAGGCTCCCGAGGGATGACAGAGACCTTCCTCAAGATGTGTGCTGCTGTGGGTCTTTTTGCTCTGGCAAAGCGAGCTTTTAGAGTTTGTTTGATTTGTGCTAAAACAAATGACAGTTACAAAGAAACTTGCCAGAGGGAGAAGGCTTTGGTCGGTACCCTCCCTTCCAGAGATACCAGGTAGATTTCACTGAAATGCCCCTGGTGGCAAGATTTAAATATCATTTAGTAATAGTATGTCAGTTATGAGTAGCCAGAAGTGTTCCCAGGTGTTTCCACAACTACAGGGTCAGTTATTAAAGTCTTTTTTTAGAACAAGATCGGGCCGAGTTGAAAAGATGAATGGAGAAATAAAAAAGCATCTTCTGAAGCTGGTAATAAAAACTGATATGCCATGGGTGCGGCTCTTGACACTAGCTTTAGCAAGAATAAGGGCCAGACCCAAGAGAGATATTCAACTATCTCACTTCGAACTGATGTTTAGAATTCCTTATCCTTGTAATTCTCGGCCTGGGGCAGGAGTAAAGTGATGTATATTTAGAACAATTTGTGGCCTGGATACTGTCTCTTGTGAAATCTCTTTGACAGGAAACTCAGCTGGCACAGACCCTGCCTTTGGACAAGTGAGAACCAAGAGACTGAGTCCTAGTTAAAGAGTGGAAAGAAGCACCACTGGTAGCTAAGTGGCATGGACCTCTCCAGGTGTTGCTGACCACAGAAACAGCCATCGAGACAGCTGAACACGAGTGGACCCATCACACTCGGGTCAAGGTCTCTAAAGCTCCAGAGATTTGGACCTTGGCAGGAGGAGAAGGATGGGAAGCCGTGACTGACACTCTGCAGGGGTGGACTGGAGCAGTAGCCATGTGTCGACATTGGGGGAAGCCCTGAGTGCCTACCCACAGACTGCCTGCTGAAATAGTCTGTATGGGCATCCCTACTCTCAAATCTCCAGTCACTGGGAGCCAGTCCTCACTGTCATTGCTTTCTTTATGCTAAGCTGTTTCTGTGCCTTCACTTGCCACAGGTGGTGTAGAAGACAACGTAAAAGTGAAAAGTAGGTTAGGAAATTAGATTATTACACTATTAGAATGTTTTTCTTAATAATTTTACCTTTATATTTTCAGTTAAGTTGAGTCTAAAGTGGGAAAATAATTTTTTTAACCTTAGGAGAAGAAGTAGCAAAAACTTTTAACCTTAGAAGTTATTGAGTCTGCAGAGGGCCACGGAGATCTGAAAACTGGCCATAAGTGGCCAGCCCGGTCGAACCTAAATGGTAGGTTAACACTGAGTAAAGTCCATAATAGAACAAAATTTTGGGACAAAGAAGGAAGTCCATGGCAGCTTCATTCTTCTGAAAGAAGCATATATTGCCTAAACAGAACAGGAAGCACATATGTAGAAAAGAGTGTTTGTGACTAAACTTTATCTTTGAGTTTAGATTGTTAGACCCCAACTGCCCTCCTTATGACTGTTCCAGTTGTAGCAACTCTAATATTTACCATGCATTATCCCTTGCTTAACTCATTCAACATGTCATCAAAAGAATGCAAGTAGTAGCCGTGCCTACTGACCCAGAGATGGCTACAAAAAGGCCAAGAGTGATGCCACTGCAAATAATTGCAAGGCCAAAAAAGACCCAAGAAAAAGAAATTAAGTCAATGAAAGAAATTAAAAAGAAAAAGAAATTAAGTCAGCTCTGTGGCGGTGGCTGGCACTGCCACACGTCCCGGCAGGACAGGGGGTGCGAGGCCACCAACGAAGAGGGAAGAAGGAGAAAAAGAAGCAGCAGCTCCATCTGGGTGATGGTGAAATTCCCTCCTCTCCACCGCAACAGCTCTGCGCACCAAGTGTCCTTCTCCGAAGCTGAAGAATCCTGCCAAACTGTCCCCGCCCTCTTCTTTTCTTGCCCCCTTCCCCCCCTGGGCTCGGCTGAACTCTTTGTGTTCTTCGAGTATCTACTAAGTACCCGCAGTCAGGTGTTCTTCACAACTAATGGGTAAAAATTCCACAGGTAACTAAAAGAAGGACACCTAACCCCCAACACTTAGGTATCAGGCATTCCGGGAAGACTGTACCTCTCAAGTACCTCAGCCAATGAGGAAAGAGAGAGGGACATGTGGCCAAGAAATTAGGATAAAAAGGAGGCTGCGTCCTCCAAAATTTTGAGACACTCCAGGGGAATGCCCCATGACCTCTCCCTTTATTTGAATAAAGTAAAAGGACTCCTCTGTCTCCTTTTTGGACATAAACCTCTGGTGTTTGTGGATTAATTTTTCTGACACCAGGGACATGTTTGCAACTGTCCTGGGTTGATTATGATGTTAAATTGTATCCCCATTTGTCCACCTAACCCCGACACAGATTTTGTATTCTTAAAATTTCATCTAAGAGCAAAAGTGAGTGGAAAAGAAGCACCGAGTCTGTTATCAGAGACTGTACTTGCACCCCCTGCATCGGGAGTTTTGACTACAGCACAGACAGACAACAAGAGACAGATCGCCTTGGCTTTCCAGCTAGCCAGAGCAGAGAGGTCTTCCTGGACTGTTTTCTTTCCATTTTTTTTTAAAACGAATCGAACCTGCTCTGGACTGGGGACTCGGGGGAGCACCGGGAGCTTGCACCCGTGGACTACCGGGAGCCCAGCCTGGGCAGTGGCTTTTTCCAGCACCAGAGGGACTGATAACAGAGCGAACACCCACAGGAAAGAGACCCTCTGAAGTTTGTCATCTCTTCGGAACGGCAAGAGGTTTTGTAATTTGGTATTGTTCATTCTTGTGCTGGGTAGTGCTGTGCCTGTGAAATAAACAGGTTTTTTCCACTTCTCTCAGAGAAATCTCTTCCCGAACTGGTTGGGGGGTGGGAGAAAGGGGCCACGTGGGTTTGCTTCCCGGGGGGGGCCCATTGGAGGTTTTCTCCCAAATTTGCCCTAAACCAGGACAGCAACCTAACCAGCCCAGCTAAAAAGTTTCAGTTTATAAATGGAACTTTACAAAATATAATCCATAAAACTTTGCTACTGTCTCTCTTCATATATTTTAAAGGGACAGAGAAAATTTTTTCACCTGAAAAGAACTTCTGCAAATGCCCCCTCATCATTTCTATTTAAATGAACATAGGTTTAAGACAAAGCTATTTACTTGACCCTGCTGTATGGTGTACCAGACAAAAAAAAAAAAAAAAGTCTATGGAAATGAACTTAATTTAAATAGCTCTCTTCATTTAAAGCATCACTTGTTGTAGTGCATCTAAAAATCTTGGTATATCCCAAGGGTAAAACTCACCTTCGGTGTGTGTAATGTTAGTTCCTATCTGAGAACCTTTTCCCTTCCCCCATCCTATTGGCTGTAACTCCCCTGTGTCCCCTGATCACCCCACCCCCTAGTATAAGAGATAAGACCCAGGGCATTTTCGGTCTCTTTCTTGCCCTGGATGGATGACATGCAATAAACCCGGGATTATTCCAAGCAAGTTTGGTCCTCCTGTGTCTAGATACTTTGAGTCCATGTTGTATCCACTCCAGGACCTCTCCACCGCCCGTGTTCCGTGAAGAGCAGGGCTCTCACCACGGGAGGTAGGACAGAGGGGTCCCTTGGGAGAGGATTGCAACAATCACTTATGCTAAAGGCATAATATACCAGTTAAAGAGTTAATATTAGTGCCCACATCAGATTTGTTATGGGTCCTGATATTCTGTGAAGAACCATTAAGGCCACTGAGATATGCAGTAAGTGTGACAACTATTTAGGAGACTAACATTTCATATTTGCTTATCTGAATATTCACAGCATTCAGTTACACAGGAGATCATCATATAGTGAATATTTGTATAAAAACTCACTTGAATAGAGCCTGACAAGTAGGATTGAACTGCATATGCACAATCAAATATTCATGCTTGCACGAGTCTAAAATAGACATTACATGATTGGTCTATGGCAGAGAACAAGAGTTTTATAGTCTGTATAAACTACAGATTTAATTTATTTTTAAAATGTTATAATTGGGAAAACTTTCACTGTCTGGCAGATACCACTGCTTAGAATGACTTGTTGAGTTTCCATCTGGTAGCCAAAACAAATAAGGACAGAAGCACTAATGTCACAGGCAATACACAAGCTTGCAAGAAACTTCACAGCTTGCTGACTCCAGCATTCGGCTTACAAAGTACCCTTGGACTTTTCCTGTTTCCAAGACTGGACTGCAGCTGACACTCCTAGAAATGTTTCTGGCCTTATAGGCTAGAATAAAAGGGCTGACTAGTAAAGGTGATGCTGTTTGTGGATGTTTGCTACAGGCCATCTGATCAGGAGGAAGTGGATGAGGACTTCTACAGGCAGCTAAAATCAGCCTAAAAGTCACAGCTGCTGGTTTTAGTGGGGGACTTGAACTACCCTGACATCTGCTGGAGAAACAACACCATGAAGCAGAAACAGTCCAGAAGGTTCCTGGAAAGCATTGATGACAACTTCCTGTCATGGGTAGTGAAGGATCCCACAAGGAATGGTGTGCTGCTTGTCCTTAAACTAACAAACAGGGAAGGCCTTGTTGGAGATGTGAAGGTTTGGGGCAGCCTTGCTTGCTGTGACCATGAGATTATGGAGTTCAGTATCAGGCAAGGAGGAAGCAAGACAGCAAGATTGTAACCATGGACATGGGCAAGAGACCTTCATGGATGAACAAGGAACTCCTATCATTGCTCAAGCACAAGCCGGAAATACACAGGAGATGCAAGCAGGGTCAGGCCATTTGGAATGAATATAGAGAGGTTGTCAGAGTAAGTAGAAATGAGACAAGGAAGGCCAAGTCCCATCTGGAATTTAACACTGTTGTACTATATTTAGAAACATGGTCTATTCCTGGGACTTACCCTCTCGTGTAATGTGTTAGTTCCTTCCTGGTCACCCCTCCCCTTTGATTCTTCCCTATTGATTGAACCCTGCCCTCCCTACCCCCTTCCCCTCCGTTCAAAAGCCAACACGGGACATGATTCTTCCTCTTTTCCTGCCCTGGACATCTTCTGATTAAAGCTGGGACTCCATCCCACCAGGACAGAGCCTCCTTGTATCCCTAGTCCTTGCTATATTAACTCCCCCCTTCTCTGGCCCACGGCTGGGCGGACACAGTTATGGATGCTAACTGTGAAGCAGGGAGCAAGGTGCCTGTGAAAACTGCAGGCCACATAGCTTTCTCAGTCTTGCCTGGGAAAGTGGCCTGAGAATTCATAAAGAGGAATTAAAACAATCCTCAGAGATAGAAAACAGCCTTGCAGGTGCTGTTTGTCTGTTGCTTGTTTTCTTGCAAGAGAAAGTCGAGGGGTGGTGAACCCCACTGACCAATGATGGTGATGTGTTAGTTTACTAACCAATAAGAGTTTCTTTTCTGTACTTTTCACGTATCGGTCTATAAAAAAGACCTGAGGTAATAAACCAGAGAGAAATTCTGCTGATCAACTGCCAAGAGAGTCTGTGTCGTTCTTCTCACCGTTCCTAATAGAGCGACACACAGTCTCAGGGGGGCAGGGGGATTTTAAAATAGCAAAATACAGCCAAGGATCTCAAGGACAACTAGAAGGGCTTCTTGTTACTGAATGCCTTCTTTGCATCACTTTTCACAAACAAGACCAGCCCTCAGGGATCTCTGGCCCAGAATACCAGTGAAAAGAAATGGTGTAAGGAAGACTTCCCCTCAGTCAAGGAGGACTGGGTTAGAGAACACCTAGGGAAATTTGACATCCACAAGTCCATGGGCCCTGATGAGATGCATCCACAAATGCTGAGGGAGCTGGTGGACATGATAGCAAGGCTGCTTATGATCATCTTTGAAAGGTCATGGCAGTCAGGAGAGTTGCCTGAGGACTGGAAGAAAGCAAATACCACCCTGATTTTGAAAAAGGACAGGAAGGAGGACGCAGGGAACTACTGCCCACTCAATCTCACCTCAGTCCCCAGAAAGGTAATGGAACACTTCACTCTGGAGGCCATCTCTATCCACATAGATGACAAGAAGATGATTAGGAATATTCAGTATGGATTCGCTGTTATAAATACATATTATAATATTTGATTTTTCACAAGTATTAAGATGAATGTTATATGTAAAATGTTAAAATGGCTTTGCTGTGTGAATATAGTTTTTTTCCTGCTATTAGCAAAATTAAGGTAATAGTTGATATAGTATGCTTGAACTGCCTGCCCGGTTAGGATAACATCCAGTGAACAGATGATGGGGACCTGGCTGTTATCAACACTCACTGCCTGTGGAAAGAAGGAGCCAAAGCCTAAATTAAAAGGTGATAAGAAGAGGATTAAAACCACATGCAAAGAAACACACATGCTCTAAAACGGTGGACTCAAGGAGTGGCCATGCAAAATAGTTCCTGGAAAATGTAAACTAGTTAATAGAAAAGTTTGAATATGCATAAAGTCTATGCAATAGAAATAATATATAAAGGGTGTTCCCAAAACCCCAGGTGTGCTCTTGGCAGAGAGCCAAGCACCTGGCCATTTTAACCCTTTGCTTTATTGTCTTTGTCTTCTATTGTCTTTTGTATTAAACCTTTTAAAATTTACCAGAACAGTGAACATGGTTTTTCACAACTGGGGGTTCACTCCAGGATAAACGCCTCACCTCTGAGACCACCGGCAGACCCTGAGTGGAGAAAAGGCGTGCCCTGCTGAGTTCAGAGGACCCCGCTCCATTTCTTCTGGCATGGATCAGCGGTTGCAGGTAAATATCCCATGGACAAGGGGACAAATAAAGCAAAGGAAAGGGAAAACACTCTCTAAACTACGGATGTTAGCTTTGGAGCAGGGAGCCTGCAGACACTGCAGGCCCCACAGCTTTCTCAAGTCCAGCCTGAGAAAGTAGCCTGGGAAGTTTTAAGGAGGAATCAAAACAATTCTTAGAGACAGAAAACAACTGCCAGGTGCTGTTTTCCTGTCTCTTGTTGTCTTTGCAAGAGAAAGTCAGAGGGTGTTGTTCACCACTGACCAATGATGGTGATGTAGCAGTTTACTAACCAATAAGAGTTTCCTTTCTATATTTTCCACGAACCAGTCTATAAAAAACAAGGCTGAAGCAATAAACTAAGGAATTCTCCTGTTCTGACTCCATGAGAGTCTGTGTCGCCTCTTTCCAGCCGTTCCTTAATAGAGCGACACTAAACCGCGGAATTTAGCTCCATAATTCTTGTGCACAAAGATCTGAAGAAGAAAAAAGGATTCTAAGTACTTTTTGGGGGAGTGTGAAGGGGAGTTGCAAGACACCCCTTGGGGTGACTGGGACTGGGTCTCAGGGGAGGAGTTAGATCCCTTGGGGGAAAGGGAGCCGAAGGTTGTCCTGGCACAATCCACTGGGAAAACGGGATAAAAATGGGGATCCCTAAAACTTTACCAAATTGAGGATTAAATCAAATAAATTTGGGCATAAAGCGGCCAAATTGAGGATAAATCCAAGAAACCTGGAACTTTTTTTTTTTTTTTTACAATACCCATGGGTATTGTAACAAGTGACTTGAAAGTAAAAGGTGCTTTATTGTTGTCTTGTTGTGACTAAGAATGAATGAGGGTGAGTGAGACAGATGTCAGTGAGTATGGGTAAATAAATGTGTGTGGTTGTTGATTTAAAGTTTGACTTTGTTTTCTGGAAGAAGGTAGATTGTATTGTGTTGTTGAGGAAGAAAGATTTTCAGTGCTGTGGGGGAGGTGAGAGTTGGGACAGGGGCAATGCCACCACAGGGACTGGATGGGGCTGGGTCATGGTGGGGACATTTGGTGTTATTCCCTCCCTCCCTGTGGGCTCCTGTCTTGGAGTCTTGGAATGACAAACCAGGGCTGGGACTTGTGGTCCAGGAGCTGCAAGGGTTTTGCCCCAAATTTGTTTTCAGAGAAACTGTGCCCCAGGGTGGCGGCTCTGGTCCCAGAGCGGAGTCAATGTAGAGAATATTTTAACAGAAGGTGGGCATGATATATTAGTAAAGGCCTGTCTGCACAAACCAGCCTTTGGTATAAGTGGCGATATTAAGAGCCAATGTCCTTGAAACTCTCCTGAAGCAGAGAGAATGAAGAAAAACAATATCCTTGTGTATGAAAGAAAAAATGTAAACCTGTGTGTATTAGCCAACAGTAACTTGCTTAGCCCGCGGACCCTGTAAAACCCTATAAAAATGTCCTAAAGATAGAAATAAACAGTGGTCACTATACTACTTCTGTGAAGACTCGTGAATAGCCTGAGCGGTTTCTTAATAAGTCAAGGTTATTTTTAGAGGTGATTCCCACCTCCCAGCACTTTCCACTTTCCCCTGGGCAACGGGAGCCTTTGGGCAGGAGTTGCTCCTGTGTGCTGTGGGCTGGCATGTGGCTCAGGCAGGGCCTTGGGGAGGAGAAGCAGAAGTGTTTGAGGGGTTTCTTTTGGGGGGGGTTTGCCCCACTGCGTTTGTGGTGGCAGCGATGAAAGGCTTTTCCTGGGGGATGGTGCCCCCAGAGCTACTCCCTGGAGAGCTGCCTGCTGCAGCACTTGGAGTGGTGGATCAGCCTCAAGAGTGGAGTGGGACTCTTGGAGCCCTGGCTGGCGGTGAGTCAGGTCAGACTCTGCAGGTCCTCTGCTGCGGCCCGGCGATGAGATCATGGTGCGGGGAGTGCCCTGAGAGTGAGTTCAGCTCTTCCCTCTCGAGTGGGGAGGGTGTGGGGGCTGTCTGGATCTTGGTGCCCATGGATTGTTTACACTCATTTAGGGCTCTTCCCAGCCTATGGGGCCCTGCTCAGGTTGTTCCAGTGGCTTCAGGGGGGCTGTTTGAGCCCCAGATGCTGGTCCGGGTTCCCCGTGTTCTGCTCCCAGCTCCAGGCGCATGGGGATTGGGGGGCCCTCAGTGTCTCCTGGAAACCTCCTGACTCTGAAATGGTCTGGGAATATGCTGTGGAGTGGGCTGTTCCCAGTGCCTACTTCAAATGGTGAAGGAGTTGGGGGGCTTCCTCTGGGACCCAAATTTTCCATGCCGGGGTCTTGTAGAGCCTCGGGCACATTTGCATCTGCAATTCTGGGAATGGGGACTAATGTGGGACTATCTCAAAGAACTCTTTCTTGGCCAGATGTGAGAGTGGGATGCGGAGCAGTGCTGGCGTGTGACGTCAGCTCCAATCTGGGGGCACTCTGTGGCTGCAGCTCTTGTTTTCCTGGGTCCCAGGAGAATTCCCTGTGTGGTTGTGCTGTGGGCTTCTGCAGCACTGGGCTGTATCTCTGCTTAAAGTCTGGGATTTTGGGAAGAGCAGTGAAGTTTGGAGAGGGGCATGAAAGGATTCCAGGGGATGCATCCAGGGAGAGTGGGGAGGAAGTAAGCTCTTTTTCTTGGGGGGGTGAGTGCCATCTGAAGCCTTCGATAACTTTGGGGGTAGGCCCCCAAGAAGAAGTATTAGAATTTGTAGTTGATTCTGAAGCAGAAAGAACTTATGTGGTAGAGATTCCAGAAGGATGTGGTGTAAGTGGTAATAAAGTAGAAGTAGCAGGGGGAGAAGAGGTTGAGATTCCTGTCATTGGAGCTGTAGAAATTGGAGGAGAAACCAGAATAGGAACAGGAGATGTCTTATTAGTTCCTAGAGCAGACATCAACTTTTTGGGAAGGGACTTGCAAATACAATTATGAATGGAGGTTGTGCCAGGGAAGAAAGATATCGGGAACACCTGGGGATGCTGGGTTAGGGGTTGCCAGGTTTGGGGGTTGTTTGACTGCTTTTATGAAAGCAGCGGGATCTCAGGGGCTGCAGCGGAGGCCGGTCTGTGTGGGTGGCAGCCGGCAGGGCTTGGCATGGCGGCTTCCAGTTTTCACCCACCCGGTGGAGGTGGCACAGGGCGCAGTTTGCATGGGGCGCTGCTAGGGTCGGGAACTGCCTTGGCTGTGCCAAGTTCTTGAGAGGCGCGTGGTTGCCGGACGCTTTCGCCAGCCCGGTGGGCGGTTCACATGATTTGCCACTGAGGAACAGGCTGGCCCAGTGGCAGAGCCGCCTGACCGGTACACTGAAGCTCAGTGCTGTGGTCTCTGGGTGCTGCCACCTCGGCTGTGGTGGGGGCAGGGTGCGCTGAGCATGCCAGTCCTGTGTGTGCGGGGACAGAGCAGAAGAGGGAGGCGGGGCAAGGGCTTCGCCCCCAGAGTTCCCACGCAAGTGGCAGTCTATGAGTCCCCCCCGCCTGCAGAGCAAGCTGCTAAAATAGAGCCTGCCCTGGTCAGAGCCGCTGAAGCAGCGGGGGAGGAGCGAGGGACAGCCTGAAAGAGGTGCTGTGAATAAAAAGAGTAGTGGGTGATAAGACCAAGGCAAAGGTAGCCGTAATCTCTCGCTAGTTCTCCAAACTTCGCCGAGTTGTTTAATTTTGATCTCTTAAAGCAAAATTTCTTTTTCTCTTTCTTCTCTTTCTTTTTTTCCTTTTTTTTTTCATTGTTAAGAGGAAGGGATTTTGTTGTTCTAAGAAACTGTTAGAAGAATAGGTCTGTGAAGCTAAACAGATATTACCCAGAGGGTAAAAAGGTAATAGATGTGATTCATCTCATGTCAAGACTAACCTGGCCTTTCTTGTTTAATTAATTATGGCTCACAAAAAGAAAAATTTGCCTCTATGTTTACTGTAAAGCATTTTTTTGTTAAACCCAGAAGTTTTGGAGAATGCTGATGGAAAATCCTGATGTAATGTTTTCACTGTCCCTGTGCTATTAAGAAGTCCTTTTCAGGTACTACTGATCACTGGGGACAGCAATCCAAACCAAAGAAAGAGGGTGGATCCACCCCAGTAAAATCAAAGGACCAGTGAAGAAACCTGAGGATTGGACTATATAACATCTGAACCAGGTGATACCAAATTAACTCTTAAGCGGGAGTGGGTGGTAAAGAACTGGGATGATCCAAATGATCCAAGGAATGTACAAAGAATCACACCTAATTGAGGAATAAGGCCAAGCTTATATCAGTGGTTTCAAGTGATGCCTGGACAAATTCTGATACCTCTGATACCCCCCCTCAGGAAAAGATACTTCCACATTAAATAGAAGGATCAGGACCATTTTGGTCAGGAGATCCTCATATTCTGGCATTAACCTGTGACTTATACAAGGAGGAAGGAGAATTACAACTTCCATCAGTGCCATGCCGTATACCCTGTCTGAATCATGCCAATACTGGACATACTAACTGGGTTAAAATGATAGTAAAAGGTTCTAAAATCTTAGAAAATTCGGGGACTTAGAAAGAAAGTTAGGCTTGGCAAGCCCTGGGAAAAGTAGGCCCTGGGAAATGTTAGGCCTTGTACTTGCTAAAGATCATGTCCAACTGCACCTGTGTAGTCAGTATATGATAAATGATACAATTGTTAGATGTGATTAGAAATAATTATTGTTTAAAGAATCATGAGAAACTATGTTAGGGGGCTGGGGGGGATCACGAGAAATTCATGCTTGGGTAAAAAAAATGCATACAATAGAACAATGTAAGTTTAATAATTAATATGTAAGTTGTATAACGATAGAGTATAAAACATGTTCAGTTCAAAACCAAGATGGGTCAGATTTGGGTATGTGTACCCCTGACAACCAGAGCTCTTCAATAAAGCACCTTCATATAATCATTCCATGATTATGTGTGTTCCTGAACGCTAACAAAAAGAAATGTTTAAATTGTGGAAAAATTGGTATTGTAGTTCACAAAATAAAGGCTCTCATTGCATGAAGTGTCATATGCCAAATCTATTAAAAACAATTTAAATAGTAACTTTGCTTTGTGGACTGTAATTCATAGTGCCTGTTGTTATAAATGCAAAGGCAAATTTGGGATAAAATCAAAGAGAAATTTAATAATAAACAACATAGAAAAAAACAGAGAGGAAAAAACCACAATAAAAATGGTCAGCGCAGCGCTGGGTGGACAGGGCCTACACCCGAGGTGTAGGTTTCCCAAATCCACGTCTGAGCGCTCTCGGGATTGGAGTTTTATAGGATTTTTGAGTCCTCAGGCTAAAAATTCCAAGCAGGCTCCATTCACCGAGTATTCTTGATTGCTCGGTGAATAGATTTCCTGGCTTGGAAGAATAGACCTGACTTGAGTCCGGACAGAGTCTCCTCATATGCAAAGAGACTCTGTATGTATTTTAATTCTGAGTTATCAAGGATGAAGTGATGTGATCCGGGGTTGGTGCCGATGGAAATCTCGACGGAGTCTTCCCCTTTGTTTCCAATGATTGCTTTTTCAACACCGGGATGTTCAGGTCTGGCAAGGCCTATCTTTTGGGGCTTGTCTTTCTTTCGTCGATCAGATTGTTCCCTACAGGAATCTGCAGGGCGTTGCTCGGGTCCGGAGGCAGGTAATTTCCCCGAGCCAGCTCCATTGTCGTCTTGATGATCCGTGTCCTGTCTGTTTGTCCGAGTTGATGGGCCTGCCTGAGTTCGTTATCTGGGTGTTGGTGGCAATCGGTGGTTTTCCGGAGAGAATCCCGTTCCCCCCCCCCAAGGAGAGGCTTTTTACATTTCATATTTTTATGTCATTGCAAACACATTTGTCTTAGTTATAACCTTCGAATTTTTAATACAAACAATAATTTATTACAGTCCCCTACTTAATAATTTATCACATTTAAAAATTCGTTATTTTAAAACCAATTTCTCTTTGGAAGAAGAGTATTTCTTCTTATTCTTTTTTTCACCTTTTCTTTATCTGTCACTTAATCATTAATTTCTGTTGACAACATGTGTTTGCTTTCAAATTCCTCTAAGGCTTTTAATGCATTTTCACTTTTTTTCTCTTCCTCTAATATCATTAATTTAGAGAGAAGGGCTGTTTTATCTTGTGCCTTTTCTGGATCTATTGGGAGGGTGGCAATTTGCATCCCTTGTACTACGGAGTGTATTAACCTAATCAGGCAAGGAAGCAAACAGGGTAGAAAGATGATCCCGGCAATTGAACACCCTATAAAGAATACTAGCTTTTTCCACCAAGCCCCCTGCCCAAAAATTTGGTCCCACCAGGAGGCTTGTAGGATGGAATTCCATTTCTGGACTGGCACATGTGCTACCTTCTTTATCTCTGCGGCTAGTCCCTTTATAGTCTCCCCGTAATCATTTATCTCCATGCAACACTCAGATTCGTTATATCTTCCGCACACTCCTCCCTCCTCGGCTAGCAAGTAGTCGAGAGCTAATCTGTTTTGGTAAACAAAAGCTCTCATTTGGGAATGCTGCTTTGCTAGGAGTTCCAGGGCTTCTGAAGTGTGATTTGAGACGACTTCCACTACCGCCTGCAGTCTGATGAGCCGATTAAGGAGGTAAATGGGGGTTCTATAACCCCAACTGCCATCATTTGCCCAAGTGGCTGGACCATAATATTGTATGATCCTTTCGGCAGGCCATTCCTCCTCTTTCCAATTTTGGCTTCCTCCTGCCATTGGTAGCACCTTTTTTAGATCCCTCTTTTGTCGGGCTAGAGTTTCAAAGAGGGGAGCACCTAAAGACTTACTTTCATCTTTAGGTAATGTAAAGAAAAACGGCCGAATTATTCCGAGTGTGCATGACCCTTTCCATTTCCGTGGTAATTCACTGTATGCTTTCTTTCCGCATACCCAGTAAATTCCATCGGGTGCTTCCCAGCCTTTAATAGTTTTTGCCGGATCCTCCCAATAGTCCCTCAGGCCTATGAATGAATGGAAGGGATTGGCCCCCGGTTTTTTGTTCCAACAAAGCCCAATAGTTTCTATCCACTCACAGTTATTTTCCCGATAGGGAATCCAATACCCCTCGGGTGGTTCCGGTTGCCAGATTTTTGTTTTCTTATCTGAGTTTACCGTGAGGGTATTTACACACGGAGTGTACCCTACTAAATCAGTAAACTCCTTTCCCTCCCGGCTGATGCAGAAAGTTCCAATTATTCTCTTGTCAATTACCCATCCCTCTGGTCTCCGGGTCGTTTTTGAAAATTTTAATCCTGTCCATTTTAGCAATTGTTCCGGGGTCAATCCCTCTCCTTTCCATGGCCATCTTTCAGCGGACTTCAAGCCACCGCATATCCAGCAGTTGGATAAACCTAATTCAGTGGCTATCTCTTGCATTAAATCTATAAATAGATTTTGATTTGGGCTAGGTAATTTCCAGTTGTCATATTGTTTTTCCAATAGTTCATATTGTACACTGAGAGAGTTTAACCTCTCTTGCTCCAATCTTTTCTTTTTATTTTCCATTTCCTGCCGTTTCATTTCTATGGTCAGTTGTTTTATTTTACTCTCTGGGTCTAACCCTTCCTCATCTTTAGAGAAACAGAACACTGGGTCAAATTGAAGACACACTCTTTCGTCATCTGATTTCAATAGATCCAAAACTATTGGTTCATTATTGAATGTCAGTTTTGTTTCGTGTTTCAAATTTTTCCCTTCCCAATACATTTTCCCACCCATCACACACGGTTTTAAGTTTGCCTTATTGTAGCATACCGGGTTGACTCGGTGATAAGCCAAAAATGTTGATTGTTTCATTCCCCCAATCCAGACAGTTTTATTACACTGTTCAGAGACCGAGATTGAGGAAATTCCCCTTATTTCTCTTTTATTCCGGAAGTGGGCCATTGTAACCCGTAATTCTTCCGAGGTCCGAATGGGTTTTTCCTTAATACTTGCCCCTGGGCTTGAGCACCAGATTTTTTCTTTTAATTTACACAATTTGAACCAAGTATCGTTTAACTAACATACCCCTGTGTGTAATTCTGGAGGACACACGGTCAAATGCTCGATTTCTGCGGCAGTCTGACACTGCTCACACTTCCCCAGGGGACCCTCCCCTGGGGGCGCCTCGGGCTCCATTCCCTTGATCGAGCACATGACTAGGTTCAGGAACATCAGGATTCCCCACAATTGCATCCCTCTGCCATTCCCTTCGCCCGTATAAAAGTATACGGCGGGGATAACCATCTTCTCGGCAGCAAGGACTGTCTTCAGGGGCCCTTGAAGTCCTGATGGCAAACCTTCGTTTAAAGGTTGCCCACCGAGACGCTTTGACCGGGTCGAACCTGCACGGTACTTTTACGGTTCTACGACACTCAATTTCCAAGGGTTCCGCTTTGCAATCAAGCTGACCCCCTAATCCTTTTCGAAAAAACAGGAACCACTCCGGAGAGTCAAGTTCCAAAAGGCCCGCCCGGGTTGCAAGTATTAGGAACCTGTTGGTCTGATCTAATTCCTTTTCGTAGCACCTAGTGCACAATCCCTTTGGTTTATACCCCCTTATACAATGAGCCACCCAGATCTGCTTACAATAAGCACACTTAAAATGCACAAACGGAAAACAGTAACAATCATGGATATTACAACTTATCCTTTCGTCACTGTTCATTTGTGTTGTCTCCGGAGCTTGATTTTCAACTCTCCTGGCGGGGTGGTGACTTTCCACTCAGTGTCGTTGCAATTCGGAACCTTTTTTGCCCGAGAAAAGTGAGTCCAACCTTTCTCGGCCGTTCGCACAGCGGTGTCTGTTGTCAGGAGGACGAGGAACGGGCCTTCCCAATGAGGGCTCAGGGGGATCTCCCTCCACGTCTTGATCAGGACCCAATCTCCTGGTTGGATTTTGTGGATGGGGAATCCGAGAGGGGTGCTCTGAGGAATCAGTCCTCTTTTCCTTAATTCCTGTAAGTTTTTATTTATAGAAATGAGATAGGGTTGCAGTTGCACATCCTCAATTCGGGGATGTGCCACCGGCATCCCGTGCTTATATGGCATTCCATATAGCATCTCGAACGGGGACAAGCCTGTTTCAGAATGTGGCATCGTTCTGATATTCAGCAGTGCCAAGGGGAGACATTTGGTCCAGGGCATTTTTGTTTCAATAATTAATTTTGATAGTTGTGATTTTAGAGTCTGATTCATTCTTTCCACCTGTCCCGAACTTTGAGGATGCCAGGGAGTGTGATATTGCCACCTAATTCCTAATGCTTCCGATAATTGTTTAATAATTTTTGAGGTAAAATGAGTGCCTTGATCCGAGTCGATATGGTCTACGATCCCATATCTTGGAATTATTTCTTCAAGTAGAATCTTAGATACTGTTTGAGCCGTTGCTTTTGTCCTGGGAAAAGCTTCCACCCAATGTGTCAGCTTATCCACTATCACTAATAAGAATTTATTCCTACCAATCTTTGGCAATTCCGTGAAGTCTACTTGAATTCTTTCAAACGGTTGGTACGAGAGTGGCCGACCTCCCCAATTTGATTGTTTAAAATTTGATCGATTCACTTTCTGGCATATCACACAGCCCTGCACCTCTTGTTTTGCGAGTTCGAAAATTCCTTTACACCCGAAAAATTTAAAAAATTGTTCCGCCAATGCCCTGGTTCCCCAATGTGTTTGTTCGTGTAGCCTTTTAAGTATTCCCTTCGCTACCCCCTTCGGGACTAGCTCTCTCCCGTCGGGTAACTACCATTTCCCCTCTCTTTGGTAACCTCCTACCTTTTTGAAATCTTCCAGCTCCTTCTCGGACGGAAGCAGGGAGACTTCTGGTGGTTTTCCCGGAGTTATCTCAGGAATACTTACCATCAACAAAGCAGCTCGTTTAGCTTCTTTGTCCGCTAAATTGTTTCCCCTTGTATGGAACTGCCACCCCGTTTGGTGTCCCCTTACATGAACAACTGATATCTCTTTTGGCTCTCTGACTGCCTCTAGAATTTGCCTGATTATTTCTTCATGTATTAAATCTTTTCCTTTTGTGTTGATCAACCCCCTCTCTTCCCATATTTTTCCAAAGGTATGCACTACTCCAAATGCATACCTTGAGTCTGTGAAAATGGTCCCCCTTTTTCCTTTCAGGCCCTGAAGTGCTCTTAAGAGAGCAAACAGCTCGCAGGCCTGAGCCGACCAGTTTGCTTTCAGAGGGCCTGATTCTATAATTTGTCCCGTTATGCCATCTATAATAGCATAACCTGATTTTCGTTTCCCTTCCACCATTCTTGAGGAGCCATCAATGAACCATTTTTCTCCTCCTTCCAATTCCTGATCCTCTAGATCAGGCCTTACCTTCGTTTGCAGTTCTACTGTCTCAATACAATTATGAAGTAACTCTCCTGTGGGTTCCCCAAACAGAAATTGTGCTGGATTCTGTGCAGCAGTTGTTTTCAGTTCCAGGTCTGGTGAGCTGATTAACATGGCTTCATACTTCAGAAGCCTGGAATCAGTTAACCCTTTTTCTGCTTTTTGTTGTAAGATATTTCTTACATCATGTGGGGTAAATACTGCCACAGGAGCTCCAAAAGTTACCTTTTTGGCTTCACCAACCAGTAAGGCTACTGCCACAATTGCTTGCAGGCAAGTAGGCCAGCCTCGACTGACTGGGTCTAGGATTTTTGACAAAAATCCTACAGGCTTTCTTTTCCCTGCCCATTCCTGGGTCAGGACTCCCTGTGCTGTTTGTCTGCTTACATCCACAAACAGCTGAAATTCTTTATTTGTGTCCGGTAAGGTTAATACCGGAGCTGTTATGAGGGCATTCTTTAATTCTTGAAATTTTGTTTCATCTTGCTTTGTCTATTTCAATCTGTCTGTGTTTAATCTTTCATACAAAAATTTTACTTTTTCACTGAATCTTTCAATCCACTGTCTGCAATATCCCAGGAGCCCTAAAAATTGCCTGATTTGTCTTTTTGTTTTTTTTTTTTGGGGCCGGGAGCACGAGGATCCCGGCCACTCTGTCAGGGTCCAATCTCTTTTTCCCTTGAGATATCTAAGGTATTTTACCTCGGGCTCTGTGAATTGCAGTTTGGATTTTGATACCTTCAAACCCTTTTTTCCCAGAAAATTCAACAACGAAATTGTACTCTTTTTCACCTGTTCTTCTGTTGTCCCGGCAATTAATAAATCGTCTACGTATTGTAATAGCTTTGTCCCTTCCTCCGGAGTGAATTCAGTAAGTAATTGCTCCAATGCCTGTCCAAATAAGTTTGGTGATTCTACGAATCCCTGGGGGAGGACCGTCCACCTTAACTGTTGATTTCTGTTCGTGTCAGGATCCTCCCACTGAAAGGCAAAGAAATTCCTACTCCCTTCATCCAAAGGACAAGTCCAGAATGCATCTTTTAGATCAATTACACTGTACCATACATCCTCAGGTGAGAGTCTGTTAAGTAAAGTATAAGGATTTGCCACCACCGGAAACCTGGTTCGGGTTCTAGCATTTACTGCCCTGAGATCCTGAACCAGTCGGAAGCTCCCATCCGCTTTCTTTACTGCCAGGATGGGGGTGTTATGTTGGGACATGCAGGGTTCGAGGGTACCCCCTCTAAGGAGGTCATCAATTACTAATTTCAAACCTCTTCTCCCTTCTATCGGGATGGGATATTGTTTGATCCTTATCGGATCCTCTGGGTTTTCTATTTCAATTTTGATGGGGGTAATATCTAATTTCCCCACCTCCCCTTTCGAATGCCATACTTTGGGATCAATTTCCCTTTCATCTTTTGGAGTCAAATGGAATATCTTTATTACTAATTCAGAATTCTTTACAACAATGTTTATACCTAATGCAACAATCATATCTCTTCCCAATAAATTGTAATCAGCTTCTTCTACTAATAATAAATTTCCTAGACATATCTTATTTTGAGACTCAATTTTCACATCTTTTATTACAGAAACTTTGAAGGGATCTCCCTTAGCACCGATTACAACTACTTTTTCTTTACTTGCCACGCATCCCCTGGGTAATTTCTGCAGGGTGCTTCTCTCAGCTCCCGTGTCAACCAAAAATTCTATTTCTTGGCGATGGGGACCTACTTTTAATTTTATCAAGGGCTCTTTTGCTGTTACCATCTCCATCTGAAAGAGCCCAAGACTTCCCTAATTTTCTTGAAATACTTGTTCATCTTTTAATTTCTGACGGCAGTTCCGCTGAATGTGTCCTACTTTCTTACAGTAAAAACATTCCGGGGGATCTTTCCGCGGGGCGGAGCCCTCCTTTTGAGACTCTTGCGGCTTTTTCGGCGCTGTTTTAAACTTGCCTTGTGCCTGTTCCTGCTTTTGAGCCTCCTTTACTGCGGCCACTAGTATTCTGGCCTGGAGTTTCTGTTTCTCATCCTCTCTCCTCATGTAAATATTTTGAGCTTCCCTTAGAAGCTCTTGGAGACTTTTCTCCTGCCACCCTTCAATCTTTTCTAATTTCTTTCGAATATCCTCCCATGATTTTGCCACAAATTGGGTTTTGAGTAACACTTCCCCCACCGGAGAGCTAGGATCAGTCCCAGAGTAAATCTGCAGACTTCGTCGCAATCTCTCCAACCATTCGGTGGGTGATTCTTCCTTTCCTTGGCATTCCCCAAACACCTTACTAATATTTTGGCCTCGGGGAACCGCTTCCCTTATTCCTTGCACAATGATATTTCTCAAATCATTCATACTTCTCCTGCCATCCTCTGTTTGGGCGTTCCAGCTTGGGCTTACGCTCGGCCATTTCTGATCGCCTGGCGTTCCCTGAGGGTTTCGCCGCTCCCAGTCTCTGATACCAGCTTGTTTAATCATTTCTCTTTCTTCTTGACTAAACAGGGATCTCAGGATAGCCATGAGATCCTCATATGTATAAATACTACTACCTAAAAATTCATCCAATCTCTCAGCCACTCCAAACGGATCATCTAACAATCGTCCCATCTCTTTCTTAAACGCTCGCACATCCCCTGAGTTAAGGGGTACATTCACGAACCCAATCACTCCTGGGGCGGTTGGCACCTCCCTGAGAGGGAACATTCTGTGCCTATTCTCATTCTCTTCCCATTCTTCACTCATCTATTTAGACTTAAAACGAGTCCTGCTTGCGGGGGGGGAATTGGGGTTTTTGAGAGTCTGCTCCTTTATTATTGATGTAAAGTCCGTTGCCACCAGGTTACCATGAGGGATTCCCTCTGCTAAACTCGAGGGGCCTGGCTGTGGCAGTGGGACGGGCAATGGGGGATAAGGAGATCCCCGACCTCGCACCACCATAGATTCTGGAGAAGCGGCGGCGGCTGCGGTCCCCACAGGAGGAGCCAGAGGGGGGGCCACCGGAACCACTGCGGGTTCCGGTTCCCCTGTTCGCGATGTGTGTGCTTCACCCGGTTGTCCCAGCGAACCTGTGGGCGCTGATGGCACCACTTGATCCACCGCAGGAGGCCCTGCCGGCCCGTGGTATGGAGGGGGTAAATGATCAAGGGGTTCCCAGGTTTCTGTTTTTGTTCCACCTTTTAGTTTCATTGGGAATAGCCCTACTCTGGCCGTTAGCCAGAGCTTGGCATATTCCTTTTCCTCGGAGTCCGAGGAGACCTTGCTCTCTACATGAGAGAGTAATTCACTACACGTCCACCTTTCAAATGTTCCTAATATCGGCCAAGTGAGATGGGGTCTCAATTCCTGCCCACCCCAAACCTCGGCACAATAGTAGATCATTTTTGCCTTGGATTTCTTTTTCCTTTCAGGGCAATTTTCCCAATACTTTAATATCCAACCTAAAGGACTTTCTGGTGGGATGTCTAGCAACTCCTTCGTTGTCTTGGAAGGGTTTTTCTCATCAACTGGCTTTTGCACTTTACTCTTTCTCTGTCCCATGGTGAAGAGGGAGTCTTACCTGTTTTTCTGCGTTGTGTTCGTCCGACTATATTTGGACAGTCAAAAGTCTGCTAATACTCACCTTCGCGGTTTGCTGTACCGGGGTTTTTCTTAGCGCTTCGATCTCTCCTCCGGACCTTCTCTTGGGTCCTTGTGGCTGGAAGAGTTTACTAATTCCCGAGCTCAACTGGACGTCCTCTTCCCCTTCCAGCCCCTTGTGATCGGTCCCCCAGAGCTCCCTTTAGCCCCAGGCTTTACAAACGTGAAGAGAGAGTCCTCTCACACCGACTCGCTTCCTCCGTGGCCGGCCAATTCCCTCGCGGGAGGATGGAAACGCGGCCTTGGAGTCTGCACTCGCTCCGTGATCAGATCACGTCTCACACACGCTTGCCCAATCACCAGCTCAACCTCACAGTACTTACAGCAATTTTCTTGCGAGGATGTCTTCGTGCACGATTGACTTTTTATGAGCTACCAAGCCGCGGCTTTTCTCCCCGAGCTCCTCTGGATCCGTGTTCTCTTTTATTGTGGTTTTTACCCCAGCCTAAATTTGGTTCGGATGTCGGAGCGAACTGCGGAGGTTCTCGGCTCCCCAGGCCGCCGAAATCAGCGGGGGTACCCGACCTGGATAGCGAGGTTCTCCCACAGTTTTCCGATCCGAGTCACAGCACCAATCTGTTATAAATGCAAAGGCAAATTTGGGATAAAATCAAAGAGAAATTTAATAATAAACAACATAGAAAAAAACAGAGAGGAAAAAACCACAATAAAAATGGTCAGCGCAGCGCTGGGTGGACAGGGCCTACACCCGAGGTGTAGGTTTCCCAAATCCACGTCTGAGCGCTCTCGGGATTGGAGTTTTATAGGATTTTTGAGTCCTCAGGCTAAAAATTCCAAGCAGGCTCCATTCACCGAGTATTCTTGATTGCTCGGTGAATAGATTTCCTGGCTTGGAAGAATAGACCTGACTTGAGTCCGGACAGAGTCTCCTCATATGCAAAGAGACTCTGTATGTATTTTAATTCTGAGTTATCAAGGATGAAGTGATGTGATCCGGGGTTGGTGCCGATGGAAATCTCGACGGAGTCTTCCCCTTTGTTTCCAATGATTGCTTTTTCAACACCGGGATGTTCAGGTCTGGCAAGGCCTATCTTTTGGGGCTTGTCTTTCTTTCGTCGATCAGATTGTTCCCTACAGGAATCTGCAGGGCGTTGCTCGGGTCCGGAGGCAGGTAATTTCCCCGAGCCAGCTCCATTGTCGTCTTGATGATCCGTGTCCTGTCTGTTTGTCCGAGTTGATGGGCCTGCCTGAGTTCGTTATCTGGGTGTTGGTGGCAATCGGTGGTTTTCCGGAGAGAATCCCGTTCCCCCCCCCCCCAAGGAGAGGCTTTTTACATTTCATATTTTTATGTCATTGCAAACACATTTGTCTTAGTTATAACCTTCGAATTTTTAATACAAACAATAATTTATTACACTGTTGAATGGGAAATACCTGAGAAACAGTGGGAAACTACATTTAAAGAGTGACAAAGATGATTTTGCCTGGAAATTAGCAGAAAGGAAGTGACAAGGAAATAGAGGGCAAGATCAGGTCAACCTCTGTACTTGCCACCAAGAAGATCCTATACACCTGCTATGGGCAGCTACCCCATAGGCAGGGGAGGTGGGGGTGTAAGCTATACTGGAACTCTGTTATTCCTTCTTCTGTCACTCATCCTTCATCTTTTCCTTTTTGAGACATCGGCAAGGCCATGTTACAAATGCTATTGAAAGCTTTACATGGAAAGACACCAGAGTTCCGTTCTTATTACTCACACCCATGCCAACAGTCACTGCTATGACCCATCCAAATTAGGTACTTGTATGCAAAATGGGAAAAAATACTGGATTACAGAAAACCTAGAAACAAGTGGAAACAGATTGGGAAACGAATGTCCAAAAGGAGAGAAATGGATTTGTTTCACATTTGCCATTAGGGGAAAAGTCCCATATTTGGTAAAGGAACAAGTGGTAAGTAAAAAGACAATGCTAGCACAGCAATTTAGCCCTGTATTAACCTCATGTCAGGACCTGTATACGAAGCTTAAAGAGCAGTTAAAAGGGGAAATAGATATCTCAAGATTGGGAAAGAATCTGTTTGTGGAATTAGGGGAAAGGGTAAGTAAGGAAATTAACATAACCAACTGTTGGGTCTGTGGAGGAGCTTTGATGACAGAGGAATGGCCATAGAAAAGCAGTAGCTTAGGCCCGGTGGAACTCCTTAAGTGGAACCAGACAAATATAAGAGGGGGGAACCGACCAGAAGGGTGGATTCTAAGTTCAACAGTGATAGGGGAAGAATGTCTCTGGCGCACTGGGAAAATTTTCTTAACAAAATAGGAAATACTCCCTGTAAAAGGTATAAAGTTAGTAATGGAACTTCTACATGGTGGATCCCAGAGGAACCAACTCTGTATTGGACTCAGAGAAAGACAAAATAAAAGAATTGTAAGTATGATAATGAAACTAGACTCTTCCAATGTAATGATACAGGAAAAAAATCTTTATTTTTGAATCCCAGAAATATCCAAATTTTGGGGAAATATAAATCAACAGAAAAATGACTATTGGAAGGCAACAGATGTCTTATTTTGGATATGTGGGAAAAGGGCATACCCAAAGCTCCCTTCACAATGGAAAGGGAGTTGTACTCTGGGAATCATTCAACCAGGATTCTTCCTTTTGCCAGGACCAGATGGAGATCAATTGGGAGTGCCGGTTTATGAGGACCTAAAAAGAAACAAAAGGGAATTGTTTGGAGGACCTCAAAAATGGGGAGATGAGGAATGGCCCCCTGAACGCATATTGGAAACATATGGTACAGTTACCTGGGCACAAGATGGGAGTTGGGGGTATCAAACCCAAATTTACATGCTAAATCACATCATAAGACTCCAAGCTGTTGTAGAAATCATAACCAATGAAACAGCTGGGGCCATGGAATTAATAGTCAGTCAGCAACACCAAACCAGAGCTGCAGTATATCAGAATAGGTTGGCCTTAGACTATTCATTGGCTGAAGAAGGGAGTGTTTGTGGAAAGTTTAATACATCAGATTGCGTTTTAAAAACCGATGACAACGGTGGTGCCGTCCTCAATATCACCAAGAATATCAGAAAAAATAGCCCATGTACCGGTCCAAAAATGGGAATCAATGCTGACCACTAGCTGGTGGGATAACGTATTGGGAATAGGATGGTTGAAGAAGCTAGGTTTCTTCCTCTTATGTGTTACAGCTGGTTTAATATTTCTTCCTTGCTTGATCCCCTGTTTAATTAGTCTAATCACCAGCATAGTCCAAGGCATGCAAGTGGTAACAATACCTATAGACCCAAAATTGGCTACATCTGGAATGGCACAAAATATCATGGCATTAAAGAAACAAAATAGTACAGAAGACCCTTTTAAAGAAGTTAAATTGATTTGTGAAAAAGATGAGCGAATGATAGAGGTCAGAAAACAAGAATTATTGCTCAAGCCAAATGTCGCTGTAGGACATGCAATGATTCACACAGACACGGCTTCCGTATGACAGGGAAAAAACCTGTTTATTCTTGCAACTTTAGTATTTATAGATTCTCAGCAATGACCAAGGATTAGATAGTTAGGTTACCACCTTTCCAATCACACTGGTCGTGCGAGATGTCCATCAAAAGACGTGTATCAGAAAGAATGTATACATATCTATGTTTACAGTCACTGTCCTAGGAAAGTTCTTAGAAATTATGTAAACAAGACCAAAAGTCTTAGTTTTCAGGGGGACAGCCAAATGATTTATAAGACAAAAGAGGGGAGATTGTTATAAATACATATTTGTTGAGGGTTAGATGTCCTTTTTTTTTGTTTTTTTGTTGTTCTGGCCTGCCCGTGGAATATTTACCCATTAGTCGCTGGGACAACCTAACTGTGGGTACTTAGGGGGTGCTCGACAAAGGACAAAGAGTGGGTGGGGCAGGGGGGGGGCGGGGGCAGGAAAAGAGGGTGGGGACAGTTTTTGGCTGGCTTTCTTCGGCTTCGGGGAGAGACATTTCGTTTTCTGGGTCACGTAGCTGTTGCGGGAAAGAGAAGGGAATTTCGCCATCACCCAGACGGAGCTGCTGCTTCTTCTCTTTCTTCCCTCTTTGTTGGTGTCCTCGCACCCCCTGTCCTGCCGGGACGTGTGGCAGTGCCAGGCACTGCCGCAAAGCTGCTGATACACCTCATCCACCAGCCCAGGATCTCAGCTCGTCCCTGCTGTTCCAGCGACTGTTCCTCAGAGTCCTGCAGGAGCACCGGGACTGACTGCCCGAGGGGGGTTTGTGAAAACAAAGCCTCTCCTCCATCCCGTCTCAGCCGAGAAAGCTGTCACGGGGTCCCTGGTTCTGTTTTCTTGTTATTGCTGTAGTTATTGTTGTTTGTTTGCCTGGTTATACTAGTAAAGAACTGTTATTCCTATCCCCAGATATCTGCCTGAAAGCCCCTTGATTTCAAAATTATAATAATTCGGAGGGAGGGGGTCTACATTCTTTCATCCCAAGGGAGGCTCCTGCTCTCCCTAGCAGACACCTGTCTTCTAGAACCAAGACAATATTATAATATTGGCTTCTGGCAAGTATTAAGATGAATGCTATATGTATAATGTTAAAATGGCTTTGCTGTGTGAATATAGGGGTTTTTTTCCTGCTATTAGCAAAATTAAGGTAATAGTCGATATAGTATGCTTGAACTGCCTGCCCGGTTAGGATAACATCCAGTGAACAGATGATGGGGACCTGGCTGTTATCAACACTCACTGCCTGTGGAAAGAAGGAGCCAAAGCCTAAATTAAAAGGTGATAAGAAGAGGATTAAAACCACATGCAAAGAAACACGCATGCTCTAAAACGGTGGACTCAAGGAGTGGCCATGCAAAATAGTTCCTGGAAAATGTAAACTAGTTAATAGAAAAGTTTGAATATGCATAAAGTCTATGCAATAGAAATAATATATAAAGGGTGTTCCCAAAACCCCAGGTGTGCTCTTGGCAGAGTGCCCAGCACCCCGCCGTTTTAAGCCTTTGCTTTATTGTCTTTGTCTGTTATTGTATTTTTTTATTAAACCTTTTAAAATTTACCAGAACAGTGAATGTTGTTTTTCACACACTGAACTGGGACCTTATTAACACCCTACCTCACTAAAAGAGGGACTTTTCACCATCTGCTCGGGTACCCGGGATCCTGAGCTCACCTTTCTCTGCCCTGGTCAGAGCCCCCGCTACTTCTTCAGTACTGCTCCGAGCTTTCCATGCACTGCAGCTCCACATCCCCTGCCTGCTGAGATGTCCCGCTATTCCACCTACAGCCACAGAGCTTCTGATACATCTTGTCCACCACCTTGTGATTTTTGCTCATTCCTGCTGTTCCACCTTGCTGCTTCTGAGAGTCCTGCTGGGGCCCTGGGATTGACTGCCCCAGGGGGTTTGTGAAGTAAAGCCTCCCTTCCATCCCTTCCCATCTCGGTCAAGCCGCCATTACCATGTGCTTCCTGAGCTTGCACCAGAGCACCCCCTGCAGCCACGGGGGAATCATCACACCTGCCCTGCCCACCAGGAGTCACCAGCATCCCTGCTGGCTGTGACCAGAACTGCACCAAAGGGGAAAGTGCCTGAACAGAGAAGGCTGTTACTGGGTTTCTGGTTCTGTTTGTTGTAACTGCCATAGCTGTTGTTTGTTTGCCTTGTTATACATATTAGTAAAGAACTGTTATACCTAAGCTCATACCTTTGCCTGAAAGTGCCTTAATTTCAAAATTATAGTAATTTGGAGGGAAAGGGGTTACATTTTCCATTACAAGGGAGGGTCCTGCCTTCCTTAATAGACACCTGTCTTTCAAACCAAGACACATTGTTATGAAGGACTTTTTCCCATTATAGCAAAACTGTATAATGAATCTGTACCACTGACACCCATCCCACCCTGAATATGCCTCCTGACTGGAAACTTGGACTGAGTTAAGTCGCCTAAGGAAACCTGAGATAACGGTGACTGTTGTTCAATCATCTCAGGTCTGGAAAGAAGCAGATAAGGCTGTCGGGGAAGAATGCATCCAGAAGGAAGCCATAGCCCACAGGCTTATCTACTGAGGCCAGGTTTGCACAGATTCCCCCCCAGCAAAAGGAGGAGGAGGAGAGTTTTGGGTTTGTGGCATAGCATCTTGTCAGAGGCAGTGAACACCCATCCTACATTACACAAACTGGCTCAGCAGTAAACACCCCCATCCCCCCCCCCCCCCGGAAGGCCACATCCATGGGACATTCACATGAGAGGCAGCTGAGGGGATGCCATAGTCCAACAAAGCTCCCCCAAAGTGTTTCCCAGACTCATTCCGAAGGCCTTGCACCAGATGACTGCACATGATGCAACTGATGCAGTGTGTTGCAAGAGAGTGTCAAACTTGTCCCCCTCCTCAGGGGAGGTACCTGGGCGTTCCCACCTGGCCCAAATGTATATTAATCCATTGAACTCTATGTTTTTTGGGGGAACCCTTACCACCAAGACCAGATGGAGAGGATCAACAGGACACCGTTGGGATCCATGGACTGGTGATATTTTCTACTTAATCTGTCTCTGTCACTTTTTCTGTCCCCCCCTCCCCACCTCTTCTGCAATTTCTTTCTTCCTTTCTCTTTCTTTCTGTCTCATTTACTGTTAAATAAAATAATCTTAGATATTTCCAACTTTTCTCTACTTTTCCCCTTTCTTTCACTTTTCCTCTTTTACCATTAATAAAGCAAAAAATATTTTTTGGTACTGAGACATAAACTTTGAAGAATTTAAGATTTTAGAAAAGCTGAGGCTTTAATTAAAAATAAGCTTTGCTAAATCTAATTGAAAAAAATAGATGGACCTTGCTAAAATTAAAGGTAGATAGAGAGGCTTTGCTAAAATTAGAGGATAATCATTGGCTAATAACTAATTGTCTGTCAACTTTATGCTTGATCAGCTGGGCATATAATGAGAAACAAATAATCTGGTAAGGAACTTCAAGAACATAAGACAATTGCAAATCAGAAATCCATTGAAGACATGAAACTAGGAGCCCAGCCAAGGGTCCATTTGTCATTTTGTATTGAAAAGGTAGAAAGGTCAGAATGAGGAAGAGCCATATCCCTTCCTCCCATTTGTGACCCCTCCCCATAATAGGACCACCAACCCATTTCAAGGAACAAACTATGAATACTTAATTGCTTTTTTCCTAATTAGCATAGGAAGCAGAGAGTAGGTGGCAACTGGGTTATGAATATGCATTTGTATTCAATATTTCTGTAAATAAAAAGACTGTATTCACCTGTATTTTGGGCTGTGCGTATTAAGGGGAGACCCAGCACTGGCCTAGCACTGGCCCAGTGCTGCTAATAAACATACCACTCTGTAACCCCAAAATGGTTAAAGAGTTTTTGTCCGTCTCAGTTGGATATTGATACTAGATCATATCCATATTTTGGTAACTCAGTACCAACATATAACCTAGTTTGAGTTTTAATCTTTCTTTGGGGAATATTTGAACCTGAAGTTTTTTCCACAATTCACAGAGAGGTCTCTTTGCTCCTCCATAATTAAGTAGATTATAACAGCCTCCTCAGTAAGTTTGCTGACAACGCAAAGCTGGGAGGAGTGGCCAATACTCTAGAGTGCTGTGCTGCCATTCAGAGGGACTTCAACCAGTGGGAGATATGGGCAGAGAGGAACCTTCTGAAATTCAACAAAGGCAAGTACAGGCTTCTGCACCTGGGGAAGAACAACCCTGGGCACCAGTACAGGTTGGGGATGACATGCTGGAAAGCAGCTTTGTGGAGAAGGACCTGGGGGTCCTGGTGGGCAACAAACTGTCCATGAGCCAGCACTGCCCTTGTGACCAAGAAGGCCAATGGAATCCTGGGGTGCTTTAGAAAGATCATTGCCAGCAGGTTGAGGGGAGTGATTCTGCCCCTCTACTCAGCCCTGGTGAGGCACATCTGGAACGCTGTGTCCAGATCTGGTCTCCACAGTACAAGAGAGACATGGACCTCCTGGATCAGGTCCAGCAGAGGGTGACAAAGATGATTAAGGGACTGTAGCATCTCTCTTATGAGGAAAAGCTGAGGGAGTTGAGCCTGTTCAGCCTCAAGAAGAGATGACTGAGAGGGGATGTCATGGACCTCATCAATTTCTGTCAGTATCTGCAGGGAGGTGTCAGAGAATGGAGCCAGGCTTTGCTCGGTGGTGCCAAGAAATAGGACAAGACATAGAACTTGATGCACAGGAAGTTCCACCTGAACATGAGGAAGAACTTCTTTACTGTGTGGGTGACCAAGCACAGGAACAGATTGCTCAGAGAGGTTCTGGAGTCTCCCTCACTGGAGATAGTAAAAGACTGCCTGGATGCAATACTGTGCCATGTGCTCTAGGACAACCCTGTTTGAGCAGGGAGGTTGGACTAGATGTCTGTTGCGGTTTTAAGCCCAGCTGGAGATGAAACAACCACACAGCTACTCGCTCAACCTCCCCCTCTTCCCCCCCACCCTGGTGGAATGGGGAGGAGAACTGAAGTAAAACTGGTATGTTGAGATAAGAATAGTTTAATAATTGAAAATCAAGTAAAATACAATAATAATGGTAAATAGTAATAATGATGATAATAAAAAGAAAAAAACCCCAAGTGATGCACAATACACTTGCTTACCACCTGCTGACTGATGCCAGACCTCCCTTCCTGAACCCAGATCAGCCCCCTTTTCTGGGTAACTACCCCCAGTTTATATACTGGGCATGAAGTTCTATGGTGTGGAATATCCTTTTGGTCAGTTTGGATCACCCATCCTGACTATGCTCCCTACCAGATTTGTTTAATTTTTTTTTTGGGGGGGGGGGGGGGTTGTGTACCTCCTCCCTGGGAGAGCATGAGACAAGGTAAAAAAATGCCTTTAGCAAAAAACCAAAACATCAGTGTGTTATCAGCACCATTCTCATTCCAAATAAAAAAACACAGCACTGTAAAAGCTACTGAGAAGAAATTAAGTCTACCCTAGCTAAAACTGGGACAACAATCCACTGTGGTCCTTTCCAACTTTATGCATTCTGTGATTCTGTGAAAATGTTATCTATTTGATCCATTCTGCTTTATTATCTGCTGCATAGGTATCTAGAACCCTAGGTATTTCAAATAAAATTCTGTATTTTCCATCTAATAAAATGAAAGCAGATGAAAAAAGGCAACCAGTCTGGTTAACATGCTGAATGAATGGATACTTCTTGCTCCATCATGCTTTGAGAAATCACTGGTCTGCAGTATGATACCTATTTTTTTGTTTCCCAGGAAAGGGAAAGAAAGTGTTACTAACATGACACCCTCCAAATAGTCTGCACACTAGAAGAGAAATTTAGGCATTGTTTCACTAGATGAATTTCCTGTTTACTCCAAACGTCTATGGGAGAACAGAATATGTACAGTCTGAAGTGCTTTTTCCTGCTATTCAGTTTATCAGCCCCAGTCCTGGGTACTTGAATCAGGACCAGCTCAGCCAGTCATCTTGCACCACAAACCTGCTCCCTTAACAGGATTACTGACTTCATTGCTCCCTTAGGGAGATTGCTATTGTCTGGAAATTTGACCAATAGTCTTAGAATTCCATTAGCTATTTAATAAGTTTATTATTAACCAATCTGCTGATTAAGCTTTCCTTAATTAAGTTGGCAGGAATTCTTTTTTAGAGGGATATTGGCCCTTAATTTAATACATCTCTTGGAGCAGATTTGGGGATCTCTATGTGCTATGTGGGCCTTTGTGTGTGGCATGCCCAAACACTTTTCTCTCCTGCTGCAGAAGTACCTGTAAAAGCTGTTTGGGTGGTGTGTGGGGCTGATAATAACAGTAGAAGAGAACAGCATTTTACTCTGATAAGGACAGTAGATCAGAACAGCACAGCCTTGTAGAAATCGATAAAAGATGTAACTTAGGCAAACAGAAGTAATGCAAAACACAAACAGAATTCCAGCTCATCTCTACAAGGCTGACAATGTAGAAGTTATGCAAAACAACAATATTGCTCTTACTCAAAAGTGGGGGTTGAGGAACAGCCACCTCAAAAGGACACAGGACACTGAAGACAGATCCCAAAGAACCATATAAGGACTTCTGAAAAGGGATGGGACTATGTAAAATAAAATTATACATATACATCAAGTAAGTGGAGATAACTAATGCATATGTAATCAGTGTGTATGATAAAAAACTGGGGGCACTCGATTAGAGGAAGGATCCTCCAAGTGATCATCATGTTGTAATAAAGAATGCCTGCTTTCTAATACTCAAAACTGTGTTAGAAAGTTTCCATCTGGCTGCTGCCAGATCACCAGGGAATGGTGGCCCCTGGGGACATTTCAGCATTACAGCCCAGTACTTATACCTGGTGTACCTCAAAGACTCCTACTTCTTTCTTCTGAAATCTCTCCAGATGGTGTGGACTGAGGTATGCAGGGTTTATCCAGTGCAGCTGGTGACCTCACAAGTACAGTTTCAAAAGGCCTAGCCTCTCATTTTGATATCCACACTTCTCTCACATAGATTCAGGTGGCTGGCCCACCCCAGGGGAGGAGCAAGAACTCCTTTCTTCTTTCTTTTGGAAGAGGGCTCAGAGAAAGCTCATGGCTTCATCTCTGGCTTTATATCCTATGCCATGTGCTCTGAATGACAGTCCACTGAGTGTTGTGATCTGTTTCTCATAAAGTACACCTGTACAGAGGACAGGATGCTGCCATCTTCCTCCTCCAGATTGCACCCTGCTTTGGCAGAGAAATAAGAACTGGGCTCAGGGATTAGTCCCAAACTATCATAAATTATTTAATCTTTTCCCATCCTGTGGTGGGTTGACCCTGGCTGGATGCCAGGTACCCACCCAAGCCTCTCTATCATGACCCTTCTCAACTGGAAAGGAGATAGAAAATATAACAAAAGGCTCATGAGTTGAAGACAGGGAGATATCACTCACTGATTACTGTCACAGGCAAAACAGACATTATTTGGGGATATTAATTTAATTTATTGCTAATCAAAAGCAGAGCGGGATAATGATAAGTAAAACAAATCTTAATAACACCTTTGCCCCACCTCTCCATTTTTTCCAGGCTCTACGTCCTTCCCCTCTGTTACCAGATGATAAATTGTCTACACCTGGTGAGCTAATACAGCACTTGTTCTACCAAAACCACTGGCCTATGGAATCTGCGCAATGCCCATTGTGTAAGAAGGAGAACTGGAAGTTCACCAGCTTCAGTGTCCTGACAACTCAGCCAGGCCACCTGGAACACTGGGGTCTACTACCACCAGAGAGACTCCCAGGACAGAATGCATGCATAAAGGGGAGGGGAAATATGTTAATGATTTCAGGGAAATTATTATTGTATGTATGTTTAGTCCAGAACAATCAATGAATATGTATGTAGAATACAGTATATAAACAGAAACTTTCCTGTACTCAGCATGCACGGTTTTGGGAGGAGCTATCCCCCTGTGCATCTGGCTGAACAAAGAACTATACTATGTCCTAATACTACATTGGTGTTAAGGAGTTTTTTATTTTATCGAATTTTTGGTAACAGTTTTGATGACCCAGGTGGAACAGACTCCTGAATTTCAACAAATTCGAGGGATCACAGGACCTCTGGCCATCACCGAGGGATTCACGGGGGAAGGGGGGGGGGGAGAGAACTTTTGATCCCTGGTCTGAAGGAAATCGGAGAAAGACCTCTGGTAAGATAAAGACATTCTTTATTTTAAAGGTGTTAACTGTTAAGTGACCTGTAAGGCACAGAAAAAGCTTTGCAGAGTTGGGTTTAAAGGTGTGAGAAATTATGCTCACTTTTAAAATTTCGAAGGCTTATTAAACCTTAACAAAATACAACAAAAGACTGAATAAGGAGAAGAGCAGCACTGGGAGCATAAGACTAAACCACCATGTGCTCATTTACACAATGGATGTTCTGCTTTTTATACTCTTGGCTCCTCTCAAAGTCTTGTCAGTCAACTCCTTTTCTGCCGTCCATTGGTGGAGATCATTTTCTTACAACTTGATTGAAGGTCAGGTGTTGCCATGCCGCACCTCCTAGTAACAAGCCTGCTCTCCCCAAATGCCCCGACCATGGACAACAATAAAAGGGGGAAGGGAAAGAGAACTATGGGGAGAACATAATAACATAACTATACACCTATAAAACTTTTCTTAACATACACATAATATTCATCCCTTAATTGGTAGAGCCAACCACCACATTACCCATCTATAACAACGGTACCTAAGGTGGGAAAAGGCAAGGTTTAGAGTCTCTTCAAAAAGGGAAGGGTTAGAGTCCCTTCAAAGGAGCTCCTAAACAGTAATTGGTTATAATGGGAAACAAAACCTCAAAAGGGGTATCACAGGTGTCACCGCTGGGATGTATCTTGAAACACTGGAAACAAATTGGGGATGATCACCTCACACATGAAAAACTTATAAAAGTTTGTAATCAGTTGTGGACAGTTTAATGCTGTAAGATCAAGAGAAGTGGCCTCTTGGAGATGGAACCTTACAGTATAACACCATATTGAAATTAATGTTGTTTTGTAGAAGGGAAAATAAGTGGGATGAAGTTCCTTATACACTTGAAAAGGAAAAGAAAGGCAAAGGGTTGAAAAAGGTGTTGTTCTGTGTGCAGCATAGGACAGAGGTGCTTAAAGTGCAGGCAAGAAGAGGAGGATTTAAAGCTGATGCTTCCTCTGTGGCAAGGAATGGGGTGGGGGATGAATGATGAATCGCCCAGGAATACAGTTAGATGCATGAGTAAGCTGTGGGAAAGTGGATTGGAACAGAAAGAATGTTTTAGGGGATCGAAGGATTTTAGTCCAATTGTGGGATGCACCAGAAGGTGGAGAGGACATGTTGGGGGAGATGCCAGGAAAGTTCTTATGTCTTCTCTCTGGCAGGCAGTCGGGAATCATGGTCCAGTAACTCCATTGAATAGTGGATTTAACGTCATGGAGAAAGGTGTCAGGAGTTTATGGGGAAAATCCAGACAGAGTTGCTAAAGTATTTGAAACCATACTCGGGACTCGGGACCCCCCTTTACTTAGAAACAATTGGGTAATTGTTATAATAATTGATGACTAAAGTATACTTTAGCAATTTGTATTAATTAGTGCCTGAAGTATACCTGGCAATTTGTATTGTGATATTTAGTGGCTAAAGTGTATTTGGAAGTTTGTGTTGTGATAGTCAGTAGATGAAATGTGTTTGGCAATTTGTAAAGAAAGGGGACATTGGAAAAGGGAGTGTCTCCAAGCCAAGAGAAATTGAACAAAGAACATAAACCAGGCTCTTCAAGCCAGAAAGCTTAAGATCTTAAGTAAAAGTTAAAAACCCCACAAAGGAACCAGGGGAATCACCCTCAGTTGAGCCCTGCTTACATTATTGCTGGGAATGAAAAGGTACATTTTTTAATTAATACAGGAACAACTGTACTGAATATGAGCAGAGGAAAACTTAGCTCGGAACCTGTAAGTTGTGTGGGTACAACAAAGAGGAGAGAGAACAGGCCTTTTTTTACAACTATTACTATTTAAATTAAGAAAATGGTGGAGGAAATTCCAATTTGTACATGCCTGAATAACCAATCTCTTTGTTGGGGAGAGATTTATTGAGAAAATTTGTTCAAATAGCTTTCTAGGATGGGGAAGTACAAATTCAAATACTATAATCAAAAGCCATCAAGGAAAGACTTTGTGTTACAGGATTCAGAATTGGAAGAAATCTCAGAGGAGGCAGAGAATGCTGTAACCCTGTTGGTATGGGCAACTGAGATGCCTAGATGATCAAAAGTGGCCAGACCAGTGAGGATTACTATCAAACCTGAAGCCAGACTGGTAAAGCAAAAACAGTATCTTATTAAATGTGAGGCAAGAAAAAAGTTGTTAAAACTCATAAAAACTTATAAACAAATTTTAGCATATGGGTTATTGAAAGAACGTGAATCAGAGTATAACACACTGTCCTAGGGTGACTTTGTGATGCTGTATCCTTGTATCCCAGATCATCTGCTTTGCTTTACTGCCAAATATGAGCTCTGTGCCTCTATGACCAGATCCAAGAGCGAAGCCAGGGAGAAGAGGTAGCGTGCAGTGTGTGCAGAAGCTTCACTTCCTCCCTTGGATTCCTCTCCTGGTGTGTTGTCTGCTGCATAGCCAGCGGGAGTGGTTTTCTTTGCTTTTATTTTTTGTTTTTTGAGCTAGCTTTTCTGCTTGTTAGCCTAAACAGAAAGTTTTTCCCAGGACTGTAGCTTCTTCCTCTGGAACTGTTCAGCTTTGCTCCTGCCCAGAACACCATTGAGGGCCCCCTCCCACAGAGTGGCCCAGTGGGGAGAGGCCCTTTCCAGTTCCTAGCCAGGAGGGCCCACACTGCACCACAGCGACCATGGCCAGTGGCCAGCTTCTAGCTGGAAGAGACTGAGCCATACCTACAAAAAGGACTTTGGACTCTGAATCTCTGAATCTACCATCTCTTCAGAGCAGTGAGAGGCTTATTATTTAACATTATTAATTTATTTCTCTCTTTAAAAAAAAACCAGTTATTTTTTCCACTTTCTCCAAGGAAATCTTACCCAAACCAGTTGAAGGAGGGGCTTCTGGAATCTGCCTTTTTAAAGGAGACCCCTTCAGGATGTTTCCTCCTTAAATTTGTCTCAAACCAGGACACACCTATATTACCAGTTATAGATTAATACAAGATTTAAGGGGCATTAATAAAAATACCTGATATTCATCCAGTAGTAGCTAATCTGTACACATTCTTGACAGCACATAAAAGGGAATACAAAGGGTTCGTGGTGCTTGATTGTAATGATGCCGTTTTCTGTAATACCTCTTGGCTCAGATAATTAAAAAATTGTTTGCTTTTCAGAAGGGGAATCCAAACACAGGGTGAAATGTGTAGTTAACATGAATTGTGGAAAAAAACAAAAACAAAAACCAGAAAACCACCCTGGAAAGTATTCTGACAGCAATCAGGACTGAAAGTAAATGCCTCAATGCTCCAGCAAGTCTGTTACATTTCTTAGGATAATCTAGATACAAAGTGTCAAAGAAATGACACAAATGGGCAAAGAAGCAATAATATATTCGAGTTTCGAGATATCACAGGAAAAAGAAGCTTGGGAAGCAGCTGAAAATAAGCCATTTCCAGACTCCAGAGCCAAAGACTACAAGCTGCCTCAGGTATGGCCAGGTGGTATCCATTACGGATTGCCAATTATGGAGTACTAGCAAATCCCTTGCACCAAAATGACTTGGTATGGACTCCTGAGAGTTGGAGGACCTTTGAAGCCCTAAAAGAAACTTAATAACAACCCTTGCATTGGGATTCTCACACTTAACCAAACCATTTGAGTTATCTGTGCATGAAAGGAGGCACTTAGCACTGGGGGTACTGACCAGCATTTGGGGTCATGAAAGCATCCTGTCCAGACAATTGGACAATACAATTGAAGAATGACCTGAATACCTGAGAGCAGTGGTAGCTGCAGAGAAGCACAAAAGCCGATGTGTAACCCACATGGTAATAGATGGTTTTGGAACAAAAAAGAAAACATTGGCCCAGGTTACTCACTTGGAGCAGGACAATGTTGAACTTTAAGTAACCACTACTTTAAACCCCAGCCATGTTTTCTCCAGGCTTCAGAAGAAGCTCAGAGACCTTTGTGCAATGACTGCCTGGTAACCATGGAACAAATGTGTTCTGGTAGACTGGATCTCAAGAGCGATCCTATCCAGGACCTGGAATTGAACTCAGCATTCATGGCTTTGGGAGGAGCTATCCCCCCGTGTATCTGGCCAAATAAAGAATGCCTGCTTCTTAATGCTACATGGGTGTTAAGGAGTTGTTTTTTTTACCAAATTTTTGGTAACACCCTCAGGGGCACAGGGAGAGGGAAAGGGGTTTACAGTCAGTTCATAACAGGTTGTTTCTGCCCCTTCTCAGTGAGGAGTCCTTCCCCTGCTCCAGCTTTGGGTCCCTCCCACAGAAGACAGTTCTCCAGAAACTTCTCCAGTGAAGGTCTCTTTTTCCACAGGCTGCAGTCTTCAGGAACAGGCAGCTCCAGCATGGGTCCCTCACAGTGTCAAAAGTTCTACCAGGAAACCTGCTTTAGCATGAGCTCCTCTCTGTATGGGTCCCTGCCAGGAACCTGTTCCAGTGCAGGGTTCCCATGCGGTCGCAACCTTCTTTTGAGCATCCAGCCACTCCAGCTTGGGGCTTCTCCATGAGCTGCAGGTGGATTTCTGCATCCCCATGGACCTCCATGGGCTGCATTGGCACAGCTGCTTCACCATGGTCTTCACTTAGGGGCTGCAGGGGAATCTCAGCTCCGGCACCTGGAGCAAGTCCTCTCCTTCCTTCTTGGTGTCTGCATAGCTGCTCCTCTCATGTATTTTCACTCGTCTCTTCTCTGAGCACAATTACATCTGCACAATAACTTTTAATCCTTCTTAAATATGTAATCACAGAGGTACCACTGAGACATAGAATTTAGAAAGTTTAGGATTTAATTGATTAAGAATATAGTTAACTTAAAAATGTATATTGCTTTTAGAATACATTAGGCACAATAGAAATCACATGCTGTTTATAACCTTTTACTATCTTTATGTAAGCTTTTGCTGTACTTAAAAATACGTGTAAGAATGTAAGTTTTTTGTCTCCTTTGATGATAAGAAGAGAAAATTTCTTAAGAAAGAAGTTGTTAAGTCTTTCTTTTCTTAAGAGTTGCTTTTTTTTCTCAAAGCAACTAAATGCAGCAGCCAAAAAGTGGCCTAAGTGCCTCAGAGCTGTTACAGCAGTTGTATAAAACATCCAAGCACGTAAATTCACTTTAAGTCAAAAAATAACTATACTAGTGTCCCACAGAGTATCCACTGTACTAAAAGTAAAAAGCAAACACTAGGTGTCCCCTCAAAAGTTCCTGAAATACCAAGCCATTATAGTAAAACAAAATAATATGCAAATACTAATAACTAATATTGTCAATCCAACTTCTTTTCTCAACAAAAATCAAGAACCAATAAAACACAATTACCTAAAAACCATTAAAGCTGTCTATTCCAGCCACCCAGACCTAAAAGACACCTCCTTTAAAGATGCAAAATCTAATTCACCAATAAGAATAGCTACATCATCAGTAAAAAACAACATACTAAGTATGCAGTCACTACCTACAAAAAGGTAATAAAATCTAGACCCCTGCCCACAAATACCTCTGCCCAAAAAGCTAATTGCTCTAACCCAAGCCTTAAAAACGGCAAAAGAAAAAAATTAAACATTTACACAAACTCCAAATATGCCTTTAAAGTAGTACACGCACATAAAGCCATTTAGGAAAAAAAACCCCAACTGTTAAACTTGCAAAAAAACACATTAAACATGCAACAGAAATGCTGCAACTATTAGAAGCAATCAAATTACCTAAAAAAGTAGCGATTATGCACATTAAAGCACACCAAAAAGTAAGCTCAAAATTAGAAAAAAAATAAACTAGCAAATAAAAAAGCCAAAAAGGCAGAAAAAAGTAAAGTAATGACTAAAAAATTCCTGATTCCAGATAAGCAAATTACTCTTAAAAGTAAGCCAAAATATAATAAAAAAGACAGAAAATTAATTTATAGCCAGAAAAAAAGTTTATGATCAAAATAGCTAGGCCACAATAGAAAAAAATTAGTTATTGCTTCCAAATTATTATAGCCACTAATAAAAAATAAACATCAAAAAGCACACTAAAAAATAGATACCCTGCATACATATCTAGCTAAAAAATTATTGCCAAAAACTTATGTGTTACTATCATCCAAGTAACTCAACAATATAATATTTGTCTCCAGACTAAACCCAAAAATATTCCCAAACCAAAACTTAACCAAATTAGAAAAAGCCATAAACCCAGGCAACAATAACAAATTAATTTTACAAAACTGTCAAAAAAAAAGAGTGTAAATATTTGTTAGTGTTAACAGATACCTTTTCAAAATAGCCAGAAAACCTTTCCAACCAAAGCTGTCAAAGCCCAAGAAGTAACCAAAGCATTATTCCAAAAAATACATTTTAAAATTCCAGCCACAGTATCTTCAAACAAAAGCCCACATTTTATCTCAAAAATAGTGCAGCAAATTAGCCATCACTTAAGCATAAATTAAAAACTCCACACTCCATATCACTCCCAATCAAGTAGTCAAGTAAAAAAAAAATAAACCATTTAATCAAACAACAAATTATAAAGCTAAGGCAAAAAGATAATTTACCCTAGCCCCAATCTCTTTCACTAGCATTATTGCAAATTCAAACTAAACCCAAAATTAAAGAAAAACTAAGTCCCTTTAAAATGCTTTATAAGAAGCCATATAAAGTACAAAAAAGTCTACTCAAATTAGAAAATAAACGCCTATATAGTAGCCCTGAGTAAACAACAGAGCAATTAAAAAACATGTAGCTAGAACTCAGAACATAAAGCTTAATGCACCTGTACATAACATACAGCCTAAAAACTATATATATATATTGTCTCTTACAGAAAAATCTTTAAAACCACAATCAGAAAGACCATATCAAGTGCTTCTAACCACCTACACTGCGATTAAAATCAAAAAACAGAATTCTTAGATTCACCACAGCCAAGTCAAGAAAGCTCCAAAAGCCCCTTAAAAGTAACACCAAATAATAGTAAACAAAAACTAAAGTTTACCCAAGCAAAATAAGTACATTGCAGCCAAAAATATTTAATAATTTAACTTGTCAAAATCTAATAAAAAGCTAGTTTTGTTTGTAACTATAATCCAAAAATTAAAAAGTGCCTCTAACCAAAATAATGCTAAATAGCCTTAGTCCCAAGCTTTTATTCATTGCACTAAATCCATTTAAAAAAATAATATAAAAGACCTAAACTTATCAACTGTAATCATGCATAAAAACCATCTATATAAAAAGCAAAAATAGCAAAATCAAGTTATAGTCACGTCAAGAACTGACAAAAAAAATTCAAATACGATGTCAAATAATTAATAGAACTACCTATAAAAAAGCAATTCAAATTACTGTTTCAACTCCTATAAACAATGACCAAAAATATAATCATCTAGATAAACTGTTAGTATAACTTTACACTAGTGCAGACTGTTAATGTAATCTATCTTTAAACCCAAGATACTATTAAGCTCTCATTTAAAATTAAAATGCCATAACTAGTCCCCCTACAAATTATGCCAGTACTAACAGCCCCACTCTAAACTAAAATTAAACCCAAAATTTATAAAATGAGTCCATATGTATTAAAAAACATAAGCCAACAACAACTGTTGTTTAACCCAAATTAGTCTCTCAAACATGTTAAATTTCCAATACAAATTAACATCTCAAAAGTTCAACCAGCTTATTCACCTTTCTTAAAAACATCATTGAAAAGCTAAGCAACACAGTTGTCAAAGCAAGCATGCTTCAAAGACAAAAGACAGAGATCTAAAAAAATATTAGAAACAAAATTACAAAATTTAAACAAGTTCAATTCAAAAGCATTAATAAATAAACTAGCCACTACAAGTAATTTAACAAAACTAAACCAACCCCTATAATCATCTTTAGTAGCATTAAAAACTAGTCAAAAACAAGTTTCAAAAGTATTACCAAAAAAAAAGCCAAAAATCAAATCCACAAATTAATAATAAATGCACTTAGTACAAGTCAAAATAATACATCTTTAGCTTTCAATTATACACAAGCACAATTATAAATACAAGCAACAGCTGCTTTAATTATAAAAAAAAAAGTAAAAGGGTATTTCCAGTTGAAATCCGAAAAACTGTTTAAGACAGTACCAATATTTAAAAAAAATTCCAATCTTAATAAAATCTAGTAAATTTTACCTATAATCCTACTACTAACATAGCTACTGCCCTTGTACTTACTATACATAATTCCAGGACCTACATAATACATCCCATTATTGCATTAAATCATAAAAAACCAGTATTCTATCCCTCTAAACGTAGATTATAATCCAGAATAGTAAGCAAAAAATAGCAAACTGTAAATTTAAAATCTTACATTACCCGAAAACAACAAAAATTCATTTGTAAAAATAATACAACTAATGCTCAAGACATGTCTTGACACTTAGCAAAACATTTACCATGTTAAGATCCACCCAAAAGCCAACCAAAAAACTGTGCTTATATACGTTAGTCATAGTAGTATATGCTTAAAAACTGTCTATACTTTTATAAAAATAATTTTTAAAAAATATCCTTACATGTTAACAATCACTCTAATTTCTGTATTTGTAATTTTGTTAAAATTATTAAGTATAACTTTTCATATTTAACACCACTTGCATCCCATCAGTTAATAAAGTTTAATTACACAATGTACCACAAATTGTCACCTATCCCTATTAAAATAAACCTAACATTAGTAAAATGTTATAAATCTGTATTGTGATATTGGCTTTCGCAAGTATTAAGATGAATATTATATGTTAAATACTTTCTGGCTATGTATGTACTTTTTTCTTGCTTACAAGTTTTAAGCTTAAAGGAATTTTGTAGTACAAAGCAAGGAAACCCCAGAGGGCAAAGACAGTGGGGCCCAAGCTGTTATCAGCGGAAGAACAATGGAGACCAGGCTGTCATCAGCAGCCAGGACCAGGCTGTTGGCAATGGAAGGTCAGATGTGAAGCCCAGCTGTCACGGGTGGCAGAGGGAAGGGGCCCAGACTATTATCAGCACTGACCGCTTCCAAAGAAAGGAAATCCAATTCAAATAAAATGATGATCAGCAAAAATAAAAACCTTACGAAGCATGCTCTGAAGAGGCAGGTTCAGGGCGTAACCATGCAAAATGCTTCTTAGAAAAGTTTGAATATGCATTAAATCCTCACAGCAGGAGGGGATAAAAAGGATGTTCCCAAGATACCAGGTGTGTTCCTGGCAAGGCGCCAGGGCACCCGGCCGTTTTAACCCTTTGCTTTATTTCCTTTGTCTCCTAATTGTCTTTTTGTTTATATTAAACTTTTTATAATTTATTAAGTGAATCTCGTTTTTCACAGTTTGGGGGCTCTGCCCGGGATAAGCACCTCACCTCTAGGACCACCGGAGATCCAGAACGGGGAAACAGGCTGAGTTCAGCAGACCCCACTCCGTTTTTCCTAGCGTGGGCCAGCGGCTGCAGGTCAAAACTCCGAGGACTAGAAGGAGAGGAATAAAGGAAAGGGAAAAGGCTCCCTAAACCGTGGTATTTAGCTCCATAATTCTTGTGCACGAAGACCCAAAGAAGAAAACGGATTGTAAGTAATCTTTGGGGAAGCGGGAAGGGGGGTTGCAAGATACCCCTGGGGTTACTGGGACTGGGTCTCAGGGGAGGGGTTAGCCCCTCGGGAAAGGGAGCCGAAGGTTTTCCTGGCACAATCCACTGGGAAAACAGGGTTAAATGTGGATTCTCTAAAACTTTGTCAAGTTGAGGATTAAATCCAAGAAATTTGGACTTAAAACAGCCAAATTGAAGAATAATCCAAGAAACGTGGAATATTTGAGATATTACAATGCCCATGGGCGGATATTAGCAAGTAACTAGGAAGTAAAGAGCACCTTATTGTCTTGCTGTGACTGAGTGAAGTTGAATCGAACGAATGTGAGAATGCGTAAGTAGATATGTGTGATTGTTGCTTTAAAGTTTGTTTTGTGGAATTGTGTTGTTAAAGAGGAAAGATTTTCTGTGCTGTGCTGGAGTAAGAGTGAGCACAAGTTGACTCTTCAACGGGGACTGGGTCACGGTGGGGACACGTGGAGAGGTTATCTTCCTCCCTGCGAGCTCCTGTCTTGGAGCTCCGGGGTGGCAAACCGGAGCTGGGACTTGTAGTCCAGGAGCCGCGGGGGTGTTGCGTCAAATCGGTTCTCAGCGAAATAGCAGCTCTGGTCTCAGAGCAGAGTCAAAGTTGTCTTTAGTGGTGATCTTCCCTCTGCGCCTTTCCTCCCCCCGGGCAACGGGACCTGCTTGCCGAGGAGGGGTCGCTTTGGTGAGCTGGTATGTGATTCAGCGTTTGAAGTTTTTTTTTAGAAGTTTTTTTGCCCCACTGTGGCGGCGGTGAAAGGTTTTTTTCTGGGAGACCGTGCTCCCAGGGCTACTCCCTGTCGAGCTATTGAGACAGAGTGGCGGGTCAGCCTCAGGAGTGCAAGGGGACTCCTGGAAGCTCCAGCTGGTGGTGAGTCGGGCCGGACCCTGATAAGGTCAGGGCATGGAGGGTTCCCTGGGGGGATGAGTTCAGCTCGTCCCTCTTGAGTGAGAGCAGAGGCCGTCTAGGTCTTGGTGCTCCTGGATTGTTTAAACTCATTTGGAGCTCTCTCAAGCCGCAGAGCTGTGTTTAGGTTGTTCTGGTGGCTACAGGCAGGCTGGATTGAACTCCGGATGCTGGTCCAGGTTCCCTGCACCAGGTACAGGGGGATCAGAGAAGCTCTCAGTAACTCCTGGAACCTCCTGAAGCTGTGAAACAGGCCGGGAACATGCCCAATGGTGAGGGAGCTGGGTGAGTCCCTCTGGGACCCAAGTTTTCTATGCCGGGGTCTTATGAAACCTCGGGCACATTAAGTTCTGTGATTCCGGGAGTGAGGACTGGTGTGAGACTGTCTCAGAGACCTTTTGCTTAGCCAGATGTGGAAGTGAGATATGGAGCAATACTGGCGTACGGTATCAGCTCCAAACCAAGGGAGCTGCAAGCTGAAAGCTCTTGTTTTCCCGGGTTCTGAAAGAATTCCATGTGTGATTGTGCTGTAGGCTTCTGCAGCAGTAGGCTGTGTTGGTGCTTAAAATTTGGGATTTCAGGAAGGGCAGCAAAGTTTGGAGAGGGACTTGGAAGAATTCCAAGAAATGCATCCTGGGAGAAAGTGGAAAAAGAAGTAAGCTCTGTTTGTTTTTTTCTTGGATGACTTCAATATTTGTTTTTTAGAGAAACAAACCCATTTCTTAGCATGTCTTCCAATTCCTTTACTTTAGTGAATATCATAGAATTTTGTGGCTGATTTTATTTTTAGAGGCAGGTTACAGTACTTTGCATAGTAGTCACTCCTTGAGGTGAAAACTTATCAGTCTGTCAATAAGTGTTAGAGCTGTTAACCCTAATGTTGTTTGTGTCCCGTGCTGACGGGCACAGCCCATGGTTCTTAACATCAGAACCTGGTGCCAGCCTAAAAGCAAAATCCTGTGGATTATTGTAAATCTCTCTACTGCTGCTGAAAATTATTTTGTCTCTCTTTTCACAATATGAAATGCTGATCATCTCTCTGATGATTGCTAAAGAGTTATTGTGATGGCGTGTTTAGCTGAATATCATGCTCAGAACTGCCATGATTTCTTGTTCTTTTGAATTTGCCAAGATAATGCACATGTCTCTAGAAGTGCTTGTGTTGTTTCGTAGCTGTGCTTATTATAGAAGTAGAAGAGGACCCAGTTAAAAGATTAGAATTGGGATTGTTGGTGTTTTGAACTGAGAATTGTGGAGACTCTAAACTTGGTCTATTTAAATAGGTACATGTGTTAATTTAGAGATGAGTCTTATTTTGTGAAAGAAGAGTTTGAAAACAATTGTAGGACTGGTTCTTGCTATAGATTGCTCATAGTATATAAGCTGCAAGTACTTTTGAAACATAAAGGTATTGTCAGAAACTTGTCAATTTATCTACATGCCTGTAAGAATAAAAGACCTGATCATATCTTGTCATGAGAAAAGTTACACTAGAGATTATTCACGTTAGGCAGCTGTGTGAGGATGGACTCCTTTGTACTTGTAGAAGAAAATTTAGAGAAGAATGATGTCTGTGTCTTCATTTCTAGCTTGACTGAAGATCTGTTCAAGGGAGTGGAAATGGTAACTGCAGGTTTGTTTTAGTTGGTAAAGGTAGCTGGCTAGCTGACTGGTCTCTCTGGCCTTTCTGCGGAGGTCGTCTGCTCTGCATTGATGTGAGCTGTGTCTAGCACCTTTGATGGCTTTGGGGAGGGTCCCCAAAAAGAGGTGTTGGAATTTGTAGTTGATTCTGAGGCAGAGGAATTTGTGTGGTGGAGATTCTAGAGGGATGTGGTGCAAAGAGTAGTGTGGTGAAGGTGGCAGGGAGAGAGAAATTTGCGATCTCTTTCATTGGAGCTGTGGATATTGCAAGAAGAGCGGGAAGTGTCTTGTTGACTCCAGGAATGGGCATTGGCTTGTGAGAACTTTCAAACGTGCTTAGAGATGAAGATCGTGCCAGAGAGGGAGGATATCAGTAATATCTGGAGATGCCAAGTTGAGAGTTGCTGGGTTTAAGAGTTGTTTGACTGCTTTTATGCAAAGCGGCTGTAGCAGAACCCGGTCCCTGTGAGTGGCGAACAGAGCGGCAGTTCCCAGTCCTCTCCCACCCGATGTGAAGGGTGTGGGGCGCGGTTCATGAGGGGCGCTGCTGGAGCGGGACCCGCCGTGTCTGTGCCAGGGTCTCGAGGGACGCGGGGTTGCCGGCAGCGCTTGCTGGCCCAGCAGCGGCTCTGGGTGAGGTTTGCCACTGAGGAGCGAGCTAGCCCAGCAGCTGAGCACCAGACTAGAGCGCTGTGGACTCTGGGTGCTGCCCCTCGGCTGTGGTGGGAGCTGAGTGTGTTTGAACATGCCAGTCCTGTGTGTAGGGACGGCACAGCAGAGAGAGACGGGGCACAGGCTTTGCCCCCAGGGTCTGCACGCAAGTGACAGCCTTTGGGCCCCCCCTGAAGAGTGAGCTGCTGAATAGAGCTTGTTCGGCCCAGAGCTACGGCAGCAGGGGGGGGAGAGGAAAGAGAGACGGCCTGAGGAACTGCTGTGAATGGGAAAGAAGGAATGGAACAAAAGCCGAGAAACAGACCAGTAGATGATGAGACCAAAGCAAAAGTAGTCTTTCTCGCTGGGTTCTAAAAACCTCATCAAGGTGTTTAACTTCTTGGAGTAAGATCTCTTTTTCTCTTATTTTTTTTCCTTTCTTTCTTTTACTCTTGTTAAAAAGAAGGGGTTTGTTCTAAGAAACTGTTAGAAGAAGTTTGTGAAGCTAAACAAGTAAATATTAACCAAAGGGTAAAAAGGTAATAAATGTAATTTATTTGAAGTCAAAACTAACCTAGCCTTTCTTGTTTAACTAATTTGAACGTGCAGAAAGAGATTGGCTCCTATGTTTACTGTTAAATTTTGTTTAACCCAAGAATTTTAAAGAATTCTGATGGAAAATTTTGATGTGATGTTTTCACTTTCCCTGTGTTATTAAGAAATCCTTTTCAGGTACTACTAATAACTAAGGCAACAATACTAAAAAAACTAAATAACAAAGAGTGAAGCTGGAGTCACACCAATAAGATCAAAAGACCTGAGGATTGGACTATAACACCCAAAGCGAGTGATACCAAATGGACTCTTGAGCAGAGATCGGGCGGTAATGAACTGAGACAATCCAAATGATCCAAGGGATGAGCTAAGAATCACGCCTAACTGGGAAGTAAGACCAAGCCTGTATCAGTAGTTTCAAGTCCTGCCTGGACAAATTCTGAGACACCTTCGATATCCACCTTGGGGAGAAATACTCCGACTCTGAACAAGAGGATTGGGACTGTTTTGGTTGGGAGATCCTCATATATTTTTGCTTTTGCCTGTGATTTGTATAAAGGAGGGGGGAGAACCACAACTTCCATCAGTGCCACATCATATACCTTGTCTAAATCATCCCAATACGAGACATGCTAGCTAGATTAAACATAAGTGTTTAAATTAAAGAAAAACAGGTATTGTGGTTCACAAAGTTAAGCCTCTCATTGCAGGAAGTGTTGTGTGCCAAATCTATTAAGAATAACTTAAATGATAACTTTTGCTTTGCAGATGGGAAATTACTAGTGCCTGTTGAGTGGGAAATACCTGAGGAACGGTGGGAACCTACTGTTAAAAGGTGTCAAAAAAGATTTTCTTAGAAATCAGAAAAGAGGAAGTGACCAGGAAATAGGGGGCAAGACCAGATTGGCCACTGCAACTCACCACCGAGAAGAATATAAAACACCTGCTGTGAGCCGCAACCTCATAGGCAGAGTGGGTGGGGGTGTAAGCCATACTGGACCCCTATTATTCCTTCTTCTGTCACTTATCCTTTTCCCTTTTGGGACACCAGCAAAGCCATGTTACAAATGCTATCGAAAGCTTTACATGGAAACACACCGGGCTTCCTTTCTTATTACCCACACCAATATCAATAGTCACTGCTATAACCCATCCAAGTTAGGTATCTGTATACATAAGGGGAAAAATATTAAACCACAGAAAATTTAGGAACAAGTAGTAACAGATTGGAAAACAATTGCCCAAAAGGAGAAAAAAATGGATTTGCTTCACAGTTGCTGCCGGGGAAAGAACCAAGATTTGGTAAGAGACAAAGTGGTAAGTAAAAAGATAAAGCCAACACAGCAACCTAGACCTGTCATGTCAGGACCTGTATGCAAGGCTCAAACAGCAATTAAATGGAGAAAATTTCTTCATGAAGTGAGAAATAGTCCCGGTAAAAAGTATAAAGTTGGTAGTAGAACTTGTACATAGTAAGTTCCAGAGAAACCAACTCTGAATTAGACCCAAAGAAAAGTAAAAGAAAAGAATTGTGTATATGATAATAAAACCAGATTCTCCCAATGTAATGGTACAAGGAAAAATCCTTACTCTGGAATCCCAGAAATATCCAAATTTTGGGGAAATATAAATCAACAGAAAAATGACTATTGGAAGGCAACAGATGTCTTATTTTGGATATGTGGGAAAAGGGCATACCCAAAGCTCCCTTCACAATGGAAAGGGAGTTGTACTCTGGAAATGATTCAACCAGGATTTTTCCTTTTGCCAGGACCAGACAGAGATCAATTAGGAGTGCTGGTTTATGAGGACCTAGAAAGAAATCAAAGGGAATGGTTTGGAGCACCTCAAAAATGGGGAGATGAGGAATGGCCCCTGAACACATATTGGAAACATATGGGCCAGCTTCTTGGGCACAAGATGGAAGTTGGGGATATCGAACCCCAATTTTCGCATTATGGGACTCCAAGCTGTTGTAGAAATCATAACCAATGAAACAGCTGGGGCTATGGAATTAATAGCCAGTCAGCGATGCAAAGCCAGAGCTGCAATATATCAGAATAAGCTAGCTTTGGACTATTTATTGGCTAAAAGAAGGGGTGTTCTGTGAGAAAATTAATACATAAGATTGTTGTTTTCAATGACAATGGTGATGCCGTTCTAGATATCGCCAAGAATATCAGAAAAATAGCCCATGTGCCAGTCCAAAAATGAGAGTTAATGATGACCACTAACTGGTGGGATAATGTATCGGGGATAGAGTAGTAGAAGAAGCTAAGTTTCTTCCTCCTATGTGCTACAGCTGGTTTAAGATTTCTTCCTTGTTTAATCCCCTGTTTAATTTGGCTAATCACCAATATAGTTCAGGGCATAGTAAATGCCTACAGACCTGTAATAAATTATGGTTGTATTAAAAATTCGGAGTGTATATAAGGAAGATATGTTTTGTAGGGACAAAACAAAATATAAAGCATGGAAAAGCCTCTCCTCAAAGTAGGATGAGGCTTTTCTCCAAGGAGTTGCTGATTGCCAGCAACGCCCAAGATAACTAACCAAAACCGGCCCATCAACCCAAACAAACACACAGGACACGGACCATCAGGAAAACAATGAAACTAGCTCGGGAAATTATCTACCTCCGGACCCAAGCAACGCCCTGCGGATTCCAGTGGGTAGAGAAACCGATCAGTGGGAAAAAGACAAGTTCCAAAAGAAAGACTTCGCCTGACTTAAACATTTCTGTGTTGAAAAAGCAATCAGGGGAGACAAAGGAGGAAACCCGGCCGAGATACCCATCGGCACCAGCCCGGATTCCACCACCCTGTCATGAAAAACCTAACATTGCAACACACAGAGTCTCCTTTGCATATGAGGAGATTCTGGCCGGACACGAAATAATGTCATCATTCTATGTCAGGAAATCCATTCACTGGACAATCAAGGACACTTGGTGAATGGAACCTGCCTGGAATTTTGGCCTGAGGACTTAAAAATCCTATAAAACCCCAATCCTGAGGATGCTCAGACGTGGATTTGGGAAACCTATACCTCTGGTGTAGACCCCTGTCCACCCAGCGCTGCGCTGTTCTTTTTATTGTGGGTTTTTATCGCTGTTTCTACTTATTATTGTTTATTAATAAATTTCTCTTTGATTTTATCCCAAAATTGCCTTTGCATTTATAACAGATTGGTGCCGTGACTCGGATCGGAAAAACTGTGGGAGAACCTCGCTATCCAGGGGGGTACCCCCGCTGATTTCAGCGGCCTGGGAAGCCGAGAACCTCCGCAGTTCACTCCGACATCCGAACCAAATTTAGGCTGAGGTAAAAACCACAATAAAAGAGAAATACGGATCCAGGAAGAGCTCGGGAAGAGAAGCCGCGGCTTGGTAGCTCATAAAAAGTCAGTTGTGCACGAAGACATCCTCGCAAGAAAATTGCTGTAAGTACTGCGAGGTTGAGCGGGGTGATTGGACAAGCGTGTGTGAGACGTGATCTGATCACGGAGCGAGAGCGGACTCCAAAGCCGCGGTTCCATCCTCCCGTGAGGGAATTGGCCGGCTACGGAGGAAGCGAATCGGTGTGAGGGGTCTCTATACGCGTTTGTAAAACCTGGGGCCAAAGGGGTGCTCTGGGGGACCGATCAAAAAAGGGCTGGAAGAGGAAGAGGACGTCCAGTAGAGCTCGGGAAAGAGTAAACTCTTCTAGCAATTAGGATCCAGGAGAGGTCCGAAGGAGAGATCAAAGCGCTAAAAAAAACCCCGGAACAGCAAACCGCGAAGGTGAGTATTAGCAGACTTTTTGACTCTCAAACCACAAACACAACGCAGAGTACTAGGTAAGACTCTTGTTTTTTTCTTCACCATGGGACAGAAAAAGAGTAAAATGCAAAAGCCAGTAGATACGAAAAACCCTTCCATAGAAACGAAGGAATTGTTAGACATCCCACCAGAAAGTCCTTTGGGTTGGTTGTTAAAAGATTGGGAAAATTGCCCTGAAAGGAAAAAGAAGTCCAAGGCAAAAATGATCTACTATTGTGCCGAGGTTTGGGGTGGACAGGAACTGAGGCCCCATCTCACTTGGCCAATATTAGGAACATTTGAAAAGTGGACGTGCAATGAGTTACTCTCGTATGTAGAGAGCAAGGTTTCCTCGGACTCCGAGGAACAGGAATATGCCCGACTCTGGCTAAAGGCCAGAGTAGGACTATTTCCGATGAAACTAAAAAGTGAAACAAAAACAGAAACCTGGGAGCCCCTTGATCATTTACCTCCTCCATACCACGGGCCGGCAGGGTCTCCCGTGGTGGATCAAGTGGTGCCATCAGCTCCCACGAGCTCGCTGGCACAACCAGGTGAAGCACACACATCGCGAACAGGGGAACCGGCGCCAGCAGTGGTTCCGGTGGCCCCTCCTCTGGCTCCTCCTGTGGGAACCGCAACCGCCGCGGTTTCCCCAGAAACCATGGTAGCGCAAAGTAGGGGATCTCCGTATCCCCCATTGCCCGTCCCGCTGCCCCAGCCAGGTTCCCCGACTTTGGCAAGGGGAATCCTTCATAATAACCTAGTGGCGACTGATTGTTCATCAGCAATAAAGGAGCAGACTCTCAAAAACCCCAATTCCCCCCCCGCAAGCAGGACTCGTTTTAAGTCTAGACAGATGAGTGAAGAATGGGAAGAGAATGAGAGTAGGCACAGAATGTTCCCTCTCAGGGAAGTGCCTACTGCTCCGGGAGTGATTGGATTTGTGAATGTACCCCTAAATTCAGGGGATGTGCGAGCGTTTAAGAAAGAGATGGGAAGATTGTTGGATGATCCGTTTGGAGTAGCAGAGAGATTGGATGAATTTTTAGGCAGTAGCATTTATACATATGAGGATCTCATGGCTATCTTGAGATCTCTGTTTAGTCAAGAGGAAAGAGAAATGATTAAACAGGCTGGTATCAGGGACTGGGAGCGGCGAAACCCTCAGGGAACGCCAGGCGACCAAAAGTGGCCGAGCGTAAGCCCGAGTTGGAGCGCCCAAACAGAGGATGGCAGAAGGAGCATGAATGATTTAAGGAATATAATTGTGCAAGGAATAAGGGAAGCGGTTCCCCGGGGCCAAAATATTAGTAAGGTGTTTGGGGAATGTCAGGGGAAGGAGGAATCCCCCACCGAGTGGTTGGAGAGATTGCGGCGAAGTCTGCAGATCTATTCTGGGACAGACCCTAGTTCTCCGGTAGGAGAAGTGTTACTTAAAACGCAATTCGTGGCGAAATCATGGGAGGATATTAGAAAGAAATTAGAAAAGATTGAAGGGTGGCAGGAGAAAAGTCTCCAAGAGCTTCTGAGGGAAGCTCAAAAGATTTACATGAGGAGAGAGGACGAGAAACAGAAACTTCAGGCCAAAATACTAGTGGCCGCAGTAAAAGAAGCTCAGAAACAAGAACAGACGCACGGCAAGTTTAAAACAGCGCCGAAAAAGCCGCAGGAGCCACAGAAGGATGGCTCCGCCCCGCGGAAAGATCCCCCGGAATGTTTTTACTGTAAGAAAGTAGGACACATACAACGGAATTGCCGCCAGAAAATAAAAGATGAAAAGGTATTTCAAGAAGATTAGGGAAGTCTTGGGCTCTTTCAGATGGGGACGATAACAGCTAAAGAGCCCTTGATAAAATTAAAAGTGGGTCCCCATCGCGAGGAAATAGAATTTTTGGTTGACACGGGAGCTGAAAGAAGCACCCTGCAAAAATTACCCAGGGGATGCGTAGCAAGTAAAGAAAAGGTAGTGGTAATCGGTGCGAAGGGAGATCCCTTCAAAGTTTCTGTAATTAAAAATGTGGAAATAGAGTCTGAAAATAAAATATGCCTAGGAAATTTGTTATTAGTAGAAGAAGCCGATTACAATTTGTTAGGAAGAGATATGATTGTCTCGTTGGGTATAAACATTGTTGTAAAGAATTCTGAATTAGTAATAAAGATATTTCATTTAACTCCGAAAGATGAAAGGGAAATCGATCCCAAAGTGTGGCATTCAAAAGGGGAGGTGGGGAAATTAGATATCACCCCCATCAAAATTGAAATAGAAAACCCAGAGGACCCGATAAGGGTAAAACAATATCCCATCCCGATAGAAGGGAAAAGGGGTTTGAAACTAGTAATTGATGACCTCCTTAGAGGAGGTACCCTCGAACCCTGCATGTCCCAACATAACACCCCCATCCTGGCAGTGAAGAAAGCGGATGGGAGCTTCCGACTGGTTCAGGATCTCAGGGCAGTAAATGCTAGAACCCGAACCAGGTTTCCGGTAGTGGCAAATCCTTATACTTTACTTAACAGACTCTCACCCGAGGATGTATGGTACAGTGTAATTGATTTAAAAGACGCATTTTGGACTTGTCCTTTGGATGAAGGGAGTAGGAACTTCTTTGCCTTTCAATGGGAGGATCCGGACACGAACAGAAATCAACAATTAAGGTGGACGGTCCTCCCCCAGGGGTTTGTGGAATCACCCAATTTATTTGGACAGGCATTGGAACAATTACTTACTGAATTCATTCCAGAGGAAGGGACAAAGCTCTTACAATATGTAGATGATTTATTAATTGCTGGAACCATGGAGGAAAAAGTCAGAAAAAGTACAATTTCATTGTTGAATTTTTTGGGAAAAAAGGGTTTGAAAGTATCAAAATCCAAACTGCAGTTTACGGAGCCCGAGGTAAAATATCTGGGACATTGGATTTCTCAGGGGAAAAAGATGCTAGATCCTGACAGAGTGGCCGGGATTCTGGTGCTCCCAGCCCCAAAAACGAAAAGACAAATCAGGCAATTTTTAGGGCTCCTGGGATATTGCAGACAGTGGATTGAAGGATACAGTGAAAAAGTAAAATTTTTGTATGAGAGATTAAACACAGATAGAGTGAAATGGACCACTCAGGATGAAAGCAAGTTTCAGGAATTGAAAACGGCACTTATAACTGCCCCTGTTCTAACCTTGCCAGACACAAATAAAGAATTCCAGCTATTTGTTGATGTAAGTGGACAAACAGCCCAAGGAGTTCTGACCCAGGAGTGGGCAGAAAAGAAAAAGCCCATAGGATTTTTATCAAAAATCCTAGATCCAGTCAGTCGAGGGTGGCCTACTTGCTTGCAAGCAATTGTTGCAGTAGCTCTGTTAGTTGGGGAAGCAAAAAAGATAACTTTTGGAGCCTCTTTAACAGTCTACACCCCACACGATGTAAGAAATATCTTACAACAAAAAGCCGAGAAATGGCTAACTGATTCAAGACTTCTGAAATATGAAGCCATGCTAATTAGTTCACCAGGCCTCGAGTTGAGGACAACTACTGCCCAAAACCCGGCGCAGTTTTTGTTTGGGGAACCAACAGGTGAGCTGTTGCATAATTGCATTGAAGCAGTGGAATTGCAAACAAAGGTAAGACCGGACCTAGAAGATCAAGAGTTAGAAGGGGGGGAAAAATGGTTCATTGATGGTTCATCAAAAATGGTAGAAGGAAAAAGGAAGTCAGGTTTTGCCATCATAAATGGTAAGACCGAACAAATCATAGAATCAGGTCCCTTGCAGGCATGCTGGTCGGCTCAAGCCTGTGAACTGTTTGCACTCTTAAGAGCCCTCAAAGGCCTGAAGGGAAAAAGGGGAACTATTTTCACGGATTCAAAGTATGCATTTGGGGTAGTGCATACTTTCGGAAAAATATGGGAAGAAAGAGGTTTAATAAACACCAAGGGAAAAAGATTAATACATGGAGAAATAATTAAACAAATCTTAGAAGCTATCAGAGAGCCCCAGGAGATATCAGTAGTCCATGTAAAAGGACACCAAACTGGGTGGCGGTTTCACACCAGGGGAAACAATCTAGCGGACAAAGAGGCGAAACGAGCTGCGTTACTGGCGGTAAGTATTCCCGAGATCAGTCCCAAAGAAACCCCAGAAGTGTCCGTGCTTCCTTCAGAGAAGGAGCAAGAAGATTTCCAGAAGGTAGGTGGATATTTTAAAGAAAATAAATGGTGGTTGCCAGACGGAAGGGAGCTGGTTCCAAAAAGTATAGCGAGAGGAATACTCAGGAGATTGCATGAACAAACCCACTGGGGAACCAGAGCACTGGCTGAACAATTTTTAAAATTTTTCGGATGTAAAGGAATCTTTGAACTTGCCAAGCAAGAGGTACAGGGGTGCGTGATATGCCAGAAAGTAAATCGTGCCAATTCAAAACAAACAAATTGGGGTGGCCGGCCACTTTCGTATAGGCCATTCGAGAGAATCCAGGTAGATTTCACGGAACTACCAAAGATTGGGAGAAATAAATATTTATTAGTGATAGTGGATAAACTGACACATTGGGTCGAGGCATTTCCCAGAGCAAAGGCTACGGCCCAAACCGTGTCTAAAATTCTACTAGAGGAAATAATTCCTAGATATGGGATAATAGACCATATCGATTCTGATCAAGGGACTCACTTCACCTCCAAAATCATTAAACAACTGTCAGAAGCATTGGGAATCAGATGGCAATATCACACCCCCTGGCACCCTCAAAGCTCGGGACAGGTAGAAAGGATGAATCAAACATTAAAATCGCAATTGTCCAAATTAATAATCGAAACAAAAATGACTTGGGTCCGATGTCTTCCTTTAGCTTTGTTAAACATCAGGACCATGCCTCATTCTGAAACCGGTTTATCCCCTTTTGAAATGCTATATGGAATGCCATATAGGCATGGGATGCCGGTGGCACACCCTCAAATAGAGGATGTGCAATTACAACCTTATCTCATTTCTATAAATAAAAATCTACAGGAACTCCGGAAAAAAGGATTGATTCCTCAGAGCACAACATTGGGATTTCCAATTCACAAAATCCAGCCGGGCGACAAAGTATTGATTAAGGTGTGGAGGGAACTTCCCCTCAGTCCTCATTGGGAAGGTCCCTTCCTCGTTCTCCTGACCACGGACACTGCTGTGCGAACGGCCGAGAAAGGGTGGACTCACTTCTCTCGGGCCAAGAAGGTTCCGGATTGCCAAGCTCCCGAGTGGAAGATCACCACCCCGCCAGGAGATTTGAAAATCAAGCTCCGAAGGCACCACAAATGAACAATAGCGAAAGGATAAGTTGCAATATCCGCGATTGTTATTGTTTCCCGTTTGTACATTTTAAGTGCGCTTATTGTAAGCAGATTTGGGTAACTCATTGCATAAGGGGTTATAAACCGAGGGGATTGTGCACTAGGTGCTACGAGAGGGAGTTAGACCAGACCAATCGATTCCTGATACTTGCAACTCGAGCGGGCCTTTTGGAACTTGACTCTCCGGAGTGGTTCCTGTTTTATCAAAAAGGATTAGGGGGTCAGCTTGATTGCAAAGCAGACCCCTTGGAAATTGAGTGTCGGAGGACCGTAAAAGTACCTTGTAGATTTGAACCAGTTAAAGCATCTCGGTGGGCAACCTTCAAGCGGAGGTTTGCCATCAGGACATCAAGGGCCCCTGAAGACAGTCCTTGCTGCCGGGAAGATGGTTATCCCCGCCGTATACTTTTGTACGGGCGGAGGGAATGGCAGAGGGATGCAATTGTGGGGAATCCTGATGTCCCTGAGCCTAGTCATGTGCTCGATCAAGAAAATAGAGGCCGAGGTCCCCCCAGGGGAGGCTCCCCAGGGGAAGTGTGAGCAGTGTCAGACTGCCCCAGAAAACGAGCTCTTGACCAAGTGCCCTTCAGAACTACATGCAGGTATTTGTTGGTTAAACGGCACTCAGTTCGAATTGTGTAAATCAAAAAAGAAAATCTGGTGCTCGAACTCGAGAGTAAGTATCAAGGAAAAACCCATTCGGAACTTGGAAGGAATAGGGGTTGTTAGGACCCGCTTCCGAAACAAAAGAGAAATAAAGGGAATTCCCCCAATCGAGGTCTGTGGACAGTGTAATGAGACTGTCTGGATTGGGGGAAAGAAGCATTCGACGTTTTTGGCATACCACCGAGTTAACCCTACATGCTACAATGAAGCAAGCTTAAAACCGTGCATGATGGGGGGAAAATTGTACTGGGAAGGGAAAAATGTGAAACACGAGACAAGGCTGACGTTCAATAATGAACCCATAATTTTGGAACTATTGAAGTCAGATGATGAGAACTCGTGTCTTCAATTTGACCCAGTGTTCTGCTTTTCAAAGGATGAAAAGGGATTAGATCCAGAGAGTAAAATAAAGCAAATAGCTATAGACTTAAAACGACAAGAAATGGAAAATAAAAAGAAAAGGCTGGAGCAAGAGAGGTTAAACTCTCTCAGTGAACAATATGAATTATTAGAAAGACAATACGATAATTGGAAATTACCCAGCCCTAACCAAAACTTGTTTGTTGATCTGATGCAGGAAATAGCCACTGAATTAGGTATATCCAACTGCTGGATATGCGGTGGCTTAAAATCAGCCGAGAGGTGGCCATGGAAAGGAGAGGGATTGACCCCGGAACAAATATTAAAAGGGACAGAATTAAAATTCTCAAAAACAACCCGGAGGCCAGAAGGATGGGTCATAGATGACCGAATAATTGGGACTTTTTGCATTAGCCGGGAGGGAAAAGAGTTTACCGATTTGGTAGGATACACTCCGTGTGTGAATACCCTCACAGTAAACTCAGAAAAGAAAACAAAAATCTGGCACCCGGAATCACCCGAAGGATATTGGATCTCCTATCGGGAAAACAATTGCGAGTGGATAGAGACTATCGGATTATGTTGGAACAAGAAACCAGGGGCCAATCCCTTCCATACTTTCATAGGCCTGAGGGATTATTGGGAGGATCCGGCAAAAACTAATAAAAACTGGGAAGCTCCCGATGGAATTTACTGGATATGCGGGAAAAAGGCATACAGTGAATTACCTCGGAAGTGGAAAGGGTCATGCACACTCGGACTAATTCGGCCATTTTTCTTCACACTACCAAAAGATGAAAGTAAGTCCCTAGGGGCTCCCCTCTTTGAAACATTAGCTCGACAAAAGAGGGACCTAAAAAAGATATTACCGATAGCAGGAGGGAGCCAGAAATGGAACGAGGAGGAATGGCCGGCCGAGAGAATCATACAATACTATGGTCCGGCCACTTGGGCGAATGATGGCAGTTGGGGTTATAGAACCCCCATTTATCTTCTCAATCGGCTCATCCGACTGCAAGCGGTAATGGAGGTAGTTTCAAATCACACCTCAGAAGCCCTGGAACTCCTAGCAAGGCAACATTCTCAAATGAGGGCCTTTGTTTACCAGAACAGACTGGCTCTCGATTACTTGCTAGCTGAGGAGGGAGGGGTGTGCGGGAGATTCAATGAATCAGAGTGTTGCATGGAAATAGATGATTATGGCGAGACTATAAAGGGACTAGCTGCGGAAATCAAGAAAGTGGCACATGTGCCAGTTCAAAAATGGAATTCTATTCTACAAGCCTCTTGGTGGGACCAAATTTTCGGTCAAGGGGCTTGGTGGAAAAAGCTAGTGTTCTTTATAGGATGTTCAATAGCCGGAATCATCTTTGTGCCTTGTTTAATTCCTTGTCTGGTTAGGCTAATACAATCTGTAGTGCAAGGAATGCAAATTGCCGCCCTCCCAATAGATCCGGAAAAATCACAAGATAAAAATGCCCTTCTTTCTAAATTACTGGTTTTAGAAGAAGAGAAAGAGAGTAATAAGGCATTAAGGGCCTTAGAAAAATTTGAAAACGAACATATGCTGACCACTAAAATTGACAATTAAACAAAGAAAAATGACGATGGAAAAGGAGTAAGAAAAGGATACTGTTCTTTAAAAGAAAGTGTGAAAATAACGAATTTTTAAATGTGATAAATTATTAGGTGGGGGACTGTAATAAATTATGGTTGTATTAAAAATTCGGAGTGTATATAAGGAAGATATGTTTTGTAGGGACAAAACAAAATATAAAGCATGGAAAAGCCTCTCCTCAAAGTAGGATGAGGCTTTTCTCCAAGGAGTTGCTGATTGCCAGCAACGCCCAAGATAACTAACCAAAACCGGCCCATCAACCCAAACAAACACACAGGACACGGACCATCAGGAAAACAATGAAACTAGCTCGGGAAATTATCTACCTCCGGACCCAAGCAACGCCCTGCGGATTCCAGTGGGTAGAGAAACCGATCAGTGGGAAAAAGACAAGTTCCAAAAGAAAGACTTCGCCAGACTTAAACATTTCTGTGTTGAAAAAGCAATCAGGGGAGACAAAGGAGGAAACCCGGCCGAGATACCCATCGGCACCAGCCCGGATTCCACCACCCTGTCATGAAAAACCTAACATTGCAACACACAGAGTCTCCTTTGCATATGAGGAGATTCTGGCCGGACACGAAATAATGTCATCATTCTATGTCAGGAAATCCATTCACTGGACAATCAAGGACACTTGGTGAATGGAACCTGCCTGGAATTTTGGCCTGAGGACTTAAAAATCCTATAAAACCCCAATCCTGAGGATGCTCAGACGTGGATTTGGGAAACCTATACCTCTGGTGTAGACCCCTGTCCACCCAGCGCTGCGCTGTTCTTTTTATTGTGGGTTTTTATCGCTGTTTCTACTTATTATTGTTTATTAATAAATTTCTCTTTGATTTTATCCCAAAATTGCCTTTGCATTTATAACAGACCTGAAATTGGCTACATCTGGAACGGCACAAACAAAAAAAAAAAAAAATCATAGTATTAAGGAAATGAAATAATGTGGAAGATCCTTTGGAAAAAGCTAAATTGATTTGTGAAAAGAATAAACAAGTACTAGAAGTTAGAAAACAAGAATTATTGCTCAAGCCAAAAGATTTATAAAAAAAGAAGAGGAGAGATTTTTATAAATCTGTATTGTGATATTGGCTTTTGCAAGTATTAGGATGAATATTATATGTTAAGTACTTTTTGGCTATGTATGTACTTTTTTCTTGCTAACAAGTTTTAAGCTTAAAGGAATCTCCTAGTACAAAGCAAGGAAACCCCAGAGGGCAAAGACAGTGGGGCCCAAGCTGTTATCAGCAGAAGAACAATGGAAACCAGGCTGTTATCAGCAGCCAGGACCAGGCCGTTGGCAGCAGAAGGATGTGAAGCCCAGCTGTCACTGGTGGCAGAGGGAAGGGGCCCAGACTGTTATCAACACTGACCATTTGCAGAAGAAAGGAAACCAAACTCAAAAATAATGTTGATCAGCAAAAATAACGATGATCAGCAAAAATAAAAACCATACAGAGCATGTTCTAAATAGGCGGAACCAAGGAGAGGACATGCTAAATACTTCTTGAAAACATTTGAATATGCATTAAATCCTCACAGCAGGATGGGATAAAAAGGGTGTTCCCATGATATCAGGGGTGTTCCTGGCAAGGCACCAGGGTACCCGGCCGTTTTAACCCTTTGCTTTATTTCCTTTGTCTCCTAATTGTCTTTTTGTTTATATTAAACTTTTTATAATTTATTAAGTGAATCTCGTTTTTCCCAGAATCAGGAACTTGTTAACCCATAAAGTAGAACAGGGAGACAAAGTTGCTTCAAAGTTTCTCCTGTTGTTCCTTTTTAATTCAGAAAGAGCTGGTTAAGAGGGAAGTGAAGGGACAGTCACAGCAGATTCCCTCGTTTTCCCCTACCTATTCTCCCAAAACCTCTGCTCCTGAGCTGAAGGGGATGCATGGGGCAGAAATGCAGGATACCCAGCTCAGCTGTTGCTGTCCTGGCTCCCTGCCTGCCTTTTAGCACCCTGTCCCTGGTGGTTGTGCACAGACTGACAGAGATCCCTCCCTGCACCCTTTTACCCCGGTGGCCACTCCTCAGATACAGTGTTCTGTTAATTTTAAAAGTGATGAACCCCCTCTATCCCCACGTGGCCGAGGTCCAAGATGGTGCTGTCCATGTGCTGGCTGGCCACATGGGGGATCCACCATCTTATCCTTTCTCTTCTTCCCATAATCCCTTTCAGCCACCTGTCCCTTCCCCCAACCCTTACCCCACCCAAAACACCTTCCTTCCCTCAGACATCCCTCCCCCCTCCACCATGTTCCTGCACTGCATGACCTCACCCTGCAACCCCGCCCCCAAGTGTTGCAATCCTGGTTCCCACGGTAATCCCACCCCTTTTCCAGTCCCTGAAGGAAAGACCCTGAACATCACAAGGGACTCGGTACAGGGGCTCTGGCCTGGTTGAGGTGGATGTTTGCCAAGTGATTGTTTGCAGGTGTGCTTGCTGTTCTGCCACGGTACACTGCCCTCGCTCCTGCTGGCGAGTAGAGACTTTTATCGAACACCTGCCCCCCTGAGCAATGGGTTTCATTACAATGGTCATCAATCTCCTCTGTTTTTGGCCTTGTGACCCTCACTTTGTAAAAAACTATAAAATACACCCCAAAACTTACTTTCATTTGAGATCTCCCCAACGGACAGAAGACTCTGTGTCGTTGGACGTGAGAGGAATGACAGGTTTGTCTACAAACAAGCTGTGGGTCAGTTGATAAGGTGTACTATCAGTGAGAGACGACAGAAACAATGGGATGGATTCCAGTAGAAGATCAAAGGGACACTAAAAGAACACTATGAATTCTATAAAAGTTAAGAAGGGATTATGCATGGGGGGGGGGGGGGGGGGGGAAGGTATCACCGCCGGTATCAGGCGTTCCGCGCGGTATCAGGCGTTCCGGGAAGCCTGTACCTCTCAAGTACCTCAGCCTATGGGGAAAGAGAGAAGGGACAAGCGGCCGGGAATTAGGATAAAAAGGAGGCTGCGCCCTCCAAGAATTAGAGAGACCCCAGGGGAATGCCCCATGGCCTCTCCCTTTATTCGAATAAAGAAAAAGGACTCCTCTGTCTCCTTTTTGGACATAAACCTCTGGTGTTTGTGGATTAATTTTCCTGACAGACGGCTAAATGGACTTCGACGTTGGTAGCTATAATCCCCCTTATTCTCCTTTTCTTATGCTTTGCTTTCTCCTCTTTTCCCTCTATCACATATTAGTGGTGATGAGCACTCAATAAAGTGTGTTTTGCTGTTTAAGTCCTTGGTTTGCTGATAATCTTTTGTACTCTAAGATCGAATAAAAGAACCACATCATGAATCCCACCTTGCAGATCGTGACAGGTAGGGAGGATGGGGTGGGTGGCTCTGCCCCCCAGTCCCACAGGGTGGAGACTGGGTCCCCTCCCTGTTCTCACAGTGGGGAGGGCAGGTTTGCCCCCTGTTCCCATGGGGTAGGGCTGGGCCCCTCCCCGGAGCCGGTAGGGGAGCTGGGTCTCCCAGCCTCCACTGGGGTGGGGGTGGGACCCTGGGGATGATGAAGAAGCTATACCCTCAGCCGGTCCTGTCATATATATTGGTAAAAGAAAGATAAAGAGACACTGCCAGCCCTTCTCTTACCAAAATATAAAAGAAATCTGTAAAGCCCAAAGGGAGTTTGGAAGAAATACTGAAATCCTTAAGGGAATGGTGAGAACTACTTTAACATCTTGTCAGTTAGTTCCAGATGATCTCAGAGACCTTTTCTGGTGTCTCCTAACCCCCTCAGACTTCGATCTTTGGGAAAACACATGGAAGAGATCCTTAAAAAGGCTCTTGGTTGAGCTCAAGCAAAGCACTCAGGATGCAAAAGATGAAGATGATAATGAGATCACATTTGAACATCTATGTGGCAAGTGGATGTGGGCTAAACCTGAGGACCAGGCTCAGGTGCTAAAAAAATCCATTTTAGATAAGACCTGTGGCGTGGCAGAAAAGGTTTTTAACCAATTGCCAACAGCTGAAACCCAGGGCGGCTATGTTAATATTAAACAGTTGACCACAGAAAGTTTTTTGCAATTTGTGGACCGGCTTTAAGCACAAATTGAGAGGCAAGTGGAAGGACGAGTGGCGCAGGCAGAGCTGATTAAGGAGATGGCTCAGAAGAATGCCAACGAGGCCTGTCGCAGGGTGATACTGGGACTGCCCATTGAGCTTCCACCTTACCATAGTGCAGATGATAGAGGTGTGTGCCAAGAAAACAGAGCTGTTTGATGCACAAGACAGGAGGCCGGGACTGACAAACCCAAGGACTATAGCAGCGGTAACACCAGGAATGAAAAGCCACAGATGTCATTGGAGCAGTTCTAGCATATCATCTGCTTCCAGTGCAAAAGGCCAAGACACTTTGCCAGAAACTGTCCTCAAAGCTAGCACCAAAAGAAATACCAAAAGGAAGCAGTAGCCAACCAAGAAAAAAATTGAAACTAGAGTGCAGCCCTACCCAGCACAATGATATAAATGTAGTGGGCTCCAGAGTGGGAAAAGCCTCTCTTTTAATTGATAAGGGGGAGGAAGGGAAGGGTGGTGCAGGACTGCCGAAAAACAGTTTTGGGGAACGCATGCCTAACAAAGTCTGGCAGCCTAACAAGCAATCCAGACTTGTAACTGCCAAAGCTTTTCTTTTCAGGTCTACGCCATCGAAAGTCATTTGAGTGGACCTGCTGGACAATTCACAAGATTTGAAAGGACTGGATAGTATTTTGTTATTGGGGACACAGCACACACACCCATGGAGATTAAGGTGGCTCCTATGGCAATCAAGGAAGACTTAATACACCTCACTCTCCTGGTGCGTTGCCCTCAGCTACCCTTCTATTTGGCCAAGGGGCAAATCATCACTCAGGCCATTCCTGTTCCAGCAGAGGTCCCAGTAGATGACAAAGCACCAGGAGTCTACTGGGCAGAAGTGGTTGGCGAGGATAAACCCATCATGGGATGCAACCTAACCCGTGGATCAGATCATCTCCATGTGAAAGGGTTGATTGACATGGGGGCAGATGTGAAAATCATACCTGAAAGGGTGTTGCCTTCACATTGGGACTTGCAACTAGTGGCCCGCAAAATCCAACATGTAGGAGGAATAAAATTGGCAAAAGTTTCTAAGAGCATTGTTCAAATAGGGGGGCTGGATGGGAAATTGTCCAGTGTTCATCTATTTGTCACTGACTACAAGTGCCCCCTGTGGAGGAGAGAAAAACCATGTCCTAGTGTGCAGTCAAGCTAATTATCCCTGAGACTCCCCAGGATTTTTAGAAGGAGCCACTGTGGAGCACCCTATCCAAAAGTTAACGTGGCTGGGTGATAATCCAGTCTCGGTCAATCACTGGACACTCAGTAAGGAAAACTCAAGGCACTCGAATAGCTCGTGGAGGAACAGTTGGCCAAAGGCCACATAGAGGAAACAACTAGCCCTTGGAATTAGCCAGTCCTTGTAATAAAGAAGACAGGGAAGGATAAGTGGTGCCTCCAGGATCTTGGGGAAATAAAGTAATTGAGGACATGGGGTCACTCCAACCTGGGATGCCCTCCCCAACGATGCTCCCACAAAATTGTCAATTTGTGGTCCTAGACATCAAAGACTGTTTCTTCCAAATTCCCCAACACCCAGTAGATGCACCATGGTTTGCTTTCTCGGTTCCTAAGATCAACCGGGAGGCCCCAATGAAACAGTACCACTGGAAAGTTCTGCCTCAAGGAATGAAATGCAGTCCTTCTATCTGCCGGTGGTGTGGCTTCATTGCTGTCCCCAGTGCCTTCCAAAAAAGGGAAGCCATCATCTTACACTACATGGATGATGTGCTCATGTGTACCCCCAGTGACACTATACTCCAACACACACTTGACCTAGTGGTTAAAGTTTTAACCTCTGCTGGATTCTAACTACAGGAAGACAAAGTTCAAAGGATGCCACCTTGGAAGTACCTGGGCTTGGAGATTGCTGTGCGGACCATTGCTCCAGATAAATTGGAAATTCTTAGTAATCCCAAAACCCTAGCAGATGTCCATTCCCTGTGTGGGTCTTTGAACTGGGTCAGACCCTGGCTTGGTCTCAGTAACGAGGACTTGGATCCCCTGCTCAATTTATTGAAGGGGGTGAGAGCTGCTTTCTCCCAGGGAACTGACCCCAGAGGCAAAACCCACAACTGAAAAAGCAAAAAGGGTGTTGAGAGACAGGCTCATCTCTATAAGACTGAGCTGTCTTTCAAATTCATTGTCCTGGGAAAGCTACCACACTTACATGGGTTGATATTCCAGTGGATCGAAGGGCAGAGAGATTGACTCTTAATCATAGAGTGGGTCTTCCTCTCCCACCAATGACCCAAAACCATCACTAAGCCACAAGAGCTGATGGCTCAGCTGATCCAAAAGGACAGGGTGAGGCTGCGGTAACTGGTTGGTTGTGACTTTGTGTGTATTCACCTCCCAGTAAAACTTTCTGAGGAGGGAAAGCACTCTCCTGAGAAGCTGACCAAGGAGATGTTTGAGCACCTGCTTCAGAGCAACGCTTACCTCCAGTTATCTCTGGACAGCTACAGTGGACAAATATCAGTCCACGCCCTGTCACACAAATTGTTTCATGAAGAATTCCACCTCATTCCTCTTGAGAAAAGGAGCCATAGGCCGCTCAAAGCTTTTACAGTGTTCACTGATGCATCCGGGGCATCCCACAAGTCGGTGATGACTTGGAGAGATCCCCAGACTCAGCACTGAGAAGCTGATGTCGAGTTTGTGGAGGGATCACTACTGGTAGGCGAACTGACTGTGGCCATGAGAGTCTTTGAGAACATCTTGGAGCGGATCGATTTGGTTACCGACTCAGTCTATGTAGCAGGGGTAGTGTCCAGAGCAGAGCAGGCAGTTCTCAAGGACATCGAGAATGAGCATCTCTTTAGGTTGCTCTCAAAACTAATTTATTTAGTTTCAGCTTGAGAGCATCCTTTCTATGTGATGCATGTGAGGTCACATACTGATTTGCCAGGTGAAATCGCAGAAGGGAAACATAAAGCAGACTCCCTTGCTGTCTCAGCCAAAAGGGTATGTCTTCCAGACGTCTTCCGGCACGCTAAGCTGAGCCACCAGCAATATCATCAGAATGTGCCAGGTCTGATCTGTCAGTTCCAACTAACACGGGATCAGGCTTGAGCCATTGCGGCCACCTGTCCCAGTTACCAGCTCCAGGCCGTGCCATCGCTGGGTGTCAGGGTTAACCCCCGAGGCCTTGGGAGCTGCGAAGTGTGGCAGACAGACATTGCACACATTCCCAGTTTTGATCACCTCAAGTATGTCCATGTGAGCTTTGACACATACTCAGGTGCAGTTTATGCCTCTGCCCACTCAGGGGAAAATGCTGTACATGCCAAACAACACCCTGTACAGGCCTTTTCACTGCTGGGGATCCCTAGGGAAATTACAACTGACAATGGCCCAGCGTATAAATCCAAGGAGTTCCTAGGGTTTGTCCAGCAGTGGGGAGTGGAACATAAAACAGGCATCCCTCACTCCCCCACAGGCCAAGCTGTGATTGAGCATACCCACCAGACACTCAAACAAGTCCTGGCCAGGCAGAGCAGTGCAACAATGTGGATGTCAACACAAAAAAGCTCTGCAATGCCATGTTTATTATCAATTTCCTGAATTGTTCATTTGAAAACATGACTCCTCCGGTGGTGAGGCATTTTAACAGTGGTGATCAATTTAAGTTATCACAGCGTCCACCAGTCTTCATCAGGGACCCAGAAACCTGGCAGACCAAGGGCCCTTATGAACTCATTACTTGGGGGCGTGGCTATGCATGTGTGTCCACCCCCGCAGGCCCGCATTGGATACCCCAAAAGTGGGTAAAGCCTTTCGTTCCCAAAAACCTAGCTCCAGCAGAAGGGGATGAAAAACAAGTGGCAGTTGTTTCCAAAAGAAGACAGTGCTGGAAAGAGGGAAAGGAAACCTTCCTGACATCTGGTTACTCTGCGGCAGACATACGCTGACTTAATATGCTTTAGAAATGCTTGGTTTTTTTCCTTTTAGAGAAAACCTATTTCCCACTCAACCCCATGATGAGCCCTATCCCAGCTGTCATCCTGTTCACACTGAGCAGTCTGACAGCTGCATGGATCGTCCCTCAGCCATGCCAGAACATCTGGGTGACCCTGGCACAGACACTCTAGCAAGAAAATATATGCCTGTCTACTGCAGCAGCAAAGGACCCTATGTCCACTTGCCTGGTAGGGATTCCATTGCAAGCTGGAGAATTTCCAGCCAGCTTTGACACTCCTATGCCTAACACAGGTCCCAAATCACACAGCATCCAACCATGTAAAAATCGTAGGCGGCGGGGCTGTAATAATTTGTGGATGCTAACTGTGAAACAGAGAGCACGGTGCCTGTGGAAATTGCAGGCTGCATAGCTTTCTCAGTCTTGCCTGAGAAAGTGGCCTGGGAATTCATAGGGAGGAATTAAAACAATCCTCAGAGATAGAGAACAGCCTTGCAGGTGCTGTTTGTCTGTTCCTTGTTTTCTTGCAAGAGAAGGCCGAGGGGTAGTGTACCCCACTGACCAATGATGGTGATGTGTTAGTTTACTAACCAATAAGAGTCTCTTTTCTGTACTTTTCACGTATCAGTCTATAAAAAAGATCTGAAACAATAAACTGAGAGAAATTCTCCTGATCGACTCCTAAGAGAGTCTGTGTCGTTCTTCTCGCCGTTCCTAATAGAGCGACAATAATTAGGAACCCTTTAAAGGAATGGTTACCAAAACTTCTCAAAGCAGATAAGGAAGCCCAAGAATTAGAGCTATTGGGTTCCTCCCTCACATCTTATTGTATTCACTTTACTTACAACTCATTATCTGACAATAGAGCCTTTAACAACATATTACAATATTGAGAAGAATTCACTGCCAAGAAATGGTGTGATATTCTAAGTCATGTTACAGCAGACGAACCACTCCGCTCACATGTAAAACATCTCCCTAAGGGTTTGTTCCTAATTTGCGGAGACAGGGCATGGGCAAGAATCCCATCTCGACTTTTAGGAGGACCATGTACCATAGGGCAGTTGTCCCTGTTAGCTCCCAACCAAACACTAATTGGTAAATGGGTTCGTAGAAACAATTTGACCAACAAAATTCATAAAAGAAGCACTGACAATTTGGACCCAAACTGTGATTCCAAAATTTTTCACTGGACAAAATCAAAAAGAATTGCTGTGTCCATATTTCTTCCATGGGTGGCAGCTGCTCAAGCTCTTGGTGAGTTAAGGCACCAAGAGTGCTGGGTGGTCAAACAGGCAAACCTAACACCCACCGCCCTTAGCTCCCTCCTAGAAGACGAGGAAATCACCAGGCAGGCTACGCTTCTGAACCAAGCGGCCATAGACTTCTTCCTGCTGCTGCATGGACACAGATGCCAGGAATTTGAAGGACTTTGTTGGCTAAACCTCACCTCGAAAGCTCCCAACATCCATGTAGCCCTCTGAGTGATGAAGAGTTTGATTGGACAAATGAAGCAAGAATCCAAGGACTGGTTTAGTGAACTGTTCAAAGGCTGGGGACTCATGGGGTGGTGGACTTCAATAGTTAAAACAATCCTGTTGTTTTTTGTTGTTTTGTTCCTAATAGTGTTGGCATTCAGGATTATATGTTGTTTGATTTAAAAAACCTTCAGCAGTTTAATCCCTACTACCTCAGAAGTCAACCACATAGAACTGACAGACTGAGAGTGATCTAACCAGTCCACAAATCATGAGTGGTGGACAAATTCATGTTCTGCTTCAGAATAAGCCCAACACCCTTCTTTTAACTTTATATAATTAAAAAAAGGGGGAGATGTCATGTTGCACTATATATTACATATGTTACACTAATTGGTTTTTCCCTGCTCCCCCCACCAGCCTCAGGTCTGTGGTGTGTTGGATCCTTCCCCTTGCTCCGTCCCTTTGGTTTCACCCCATTGGCTGTAGCCTGCTTTCCCCTCCCCTTTTTCCCTCAGTTTAAAAATTCCTGTGATTCTTCCCTAAGTCTTTTTTTTCCCTGGAGTTCGTTCCGTGAAAAAACTGGGACAGTGTCCCAGCAGAGAGAGCCTCCTCCGTCTTTTATCTTTGTCCTTGCTGGACCCTCTCCCACCCCTGGGGCTGGGAGCAAAGGGATTTCAGCAGTTACTGACTAACTGCATGCAGGGTTAGTAGTATCAACTGTTGTCTTTTTTGCCCCATTATTTATTTTCATACAAGCATCAGCAACTTTAGGTCACACTGAGTCTTAAATCATCCTGGGGACAGAAAGTAAGGATAATGGGATTATCTGTCCCAGAGACAATTTCAGTTTGAAGCAACATCAGAAACCCTCTCTGAATGCACAAGCTGAGACATCTATAGGACACAGGGAGCAGGAATGATGCACCTGTTCCCCCAAGGCAAGAAGTTCAAGCAAGTGCAGGGAGGATGAAAGAACTATGGTGTATGTACACACACATACACACACAATCAATAACGCTCTTAAGCATGAAAGCTCTTTCTCATGTACAGTATGCTGGAAAGAGCCTGGGTTTTGCCAAGACCCAAACAGAAAGAACTTTGACACTCAGATTTCCCAACAGTCTCTCCACCCCACGGATGCTGGCATATGCAGTGCTCAGAGGACCAGAAAAAGCTATGAGCAGAGTGAAAGAGTGGCAGAAGATACTCTCTGCTTTCAACAAGCCTTTGTGGCTGCTAACAGCTGTACTTGCAAGGTGAATGGAAGGGCAACACCAAGCTTTGGGGAATTAAAAACCTCCAGGTCAGCACCAGTAGAGATGTGGAGGAATCCCAGGGACTGACAACCATGTCGTTTCCAGGCACAGCACTTAAGCCAAAAGTTTTGGGCCCTGAGATCTGCTGAGCTGTCTTCAAGAGCCTCCTAGGGTATCATGTGCATTAGGGGAATGAGAGGAAAAATCATAATTTTCTGATCGCCCAATACACAACCCCGCAAACTCAGATGAGCGAGGAACTGTGCCCTGACTTGGAGTCCACAGGGATAAAAAAGGATGACAGCCAGAAACACAACTCAAGCTGGCATTTTTTTATCCTCTGCATCTACTCCCTGGGCACCTTGTCACATTAGCTCAGCCCAATGACAGAAACAAGGTTTCCTCCTACCAACTCTTCAGAGGCCAGTAACATAAGGTAGAGCAAGCTGCATCCCCTCCCCTGATCATGCTGTGACAAAGCTGTCAGAGCAGCTCTGACAGTGTCACCTCTGCAGCAATATCTGGTGGGAAAGGCAGGTAAAGTCATTGGTCTTCCATGTGTCTCTGGAGAATATGGTATTGGAAACTGGGGACAGAAAGTCTTTTATTCTGTAAATTGCATAAATTTGATTATTGAAGGCAGCAAACTAGAATAAACAGGAACCCTAACAAAGTGCATCTGCTCTTCCTGTGCTAGTGAAGGTGCTTTGCGACAGCAAATTCCATTAACACAGAGAGGTATATTTGGAGGTGCGATAGATTGGCATTTAATAAAAAGTAGGAAACATCTAAGGAAGTTAAGGCTGCTGGAGGCTGATGAGAGTTTTTTCTCCGGGCCAATAACTGGCCACTTCTGAGAATTGACAGTAGTTTTGACTATTGAAAAATGAGATCAACCTGTGAACTCCACCCTTTAAAACCAAAGCCCGGGAATTTCTCTCTCTCTTTGGTTTCCAGGTTTGAAAGGTAACAGAGCTCCAGCTGGCTCCCATCTCCTGCCCAGGCCATGTGGCCCTGGCGGGGGCTGGGCTTGGCCTGCCACAGATCTCGGGCAGGGGATGGAGCCTGCTGGATTGCCCCAGCCCCAGCCCGGGGCCGGGCTCTGCTGCAGCGGGGGGGGGCGGCAGCTCTAAGCGCTGCTGAGCTGAAATCCGGCACCATGAATATCTGCTGTGGCTTGAGCCAGATTTTAACCCTTTCACTACCTAGATGAGACTTGCAGATTAATCCTTTTTCCAGAGAGAGGGGAAGAGAGAGTGATCAACATGTTAAAAAGACAACATAAACTAGCAAAGCCAGTCAGGAAAGGAATTAAGCCTCAGATGGGAAAAGAATAAGAAGATGCAGTAATAAACTGAAATATTCTTTTGTTAAAACGATGGAGATGGGCAATAATGTTCTGAAAAAACTCCTTTAATTCATGAAAGAGTATTTTTGGGGGGATGGAGAATTTCAAAGTGTGTATCTAAGCAAAGGTAATTCATTGATAGAGCTGAGCAAATGGTGAGGTAGTTGTGATCCTATGAGATGCTGGAACAGAAAAGGAGAAGTGAGAGTTGTTGAAGATTTGTGGCCCTTAAGAGAAAAGGAGAAAATTTCTGTTCCCAGAGAGGATCACAGAGACAGATGAAGAGAACTTTTGCCTTTGAATAACTCATCCTTAAAATGACACCCCTTGAATCATGGCCCACGAACACACCTCAGAGTAGTGTGAAATGGGAGGAAAAGACTGATGGCAGAGTTTTCCAGGCAGCTGGCATCAGAAAAATAGAAAGCCATAAGAAAATAGTTTTCTTGTGAAAAACTCTCCATAGATTGACAAAAGAGAACTTCTTTTTCTCTACAAAGACTGATGAAAAGACTATAGCAAAGTTGGGACTGTTTTAACCACCAGGTTTTATCTCTGTTGTCAATTAAACAAGGGAATGGTTGGGTGGTGGGGAAAAAGCATTTCTGGAAGTTTTATTCTGGTTTCTTATTCTTGTAGTTTTGTTAATAAACTTTCTTTATTCCTTCTAAGTTTTAAGCCTGTTTTGCCCTTTTCCTAATCCATATCTCACAGCAAGAAATGAGTAAGTTTTCTACTGATTTTTTAGCTAATGCTTTATAACCATGACAGGGGGTTAAACCAACTACACTTTGCTCACTGGAAAGTCCTTGGTGCTTGAGACAGTGACTGTATGGTTTTCTTATTTTACTCACAGTGTTAAATGCACTCTGCTTACTTTGGTTTACCTTGTGAAAAACCATACTTAAGATTCACTGCTAGCTCCATAATCTGGCTATCTGCACAGACTTGTGGAAGGTCAACAAACATCTGTCAATGACAGTGCAAGGCATCACCCTGAGTCTGTGTTTACCAGCTATATCTGACGTTGTCTAAGTTAAGCTACCATTTGCAACTATGATCATCCAGCTAAAATGATCTCCTTATCTTACTGTTTCAGAAACAGTTTTGGTACCTAATAATATCTCAAAACATTGTTGGGTCAAATGAACAAAGCAAAAGTCAGTGCTTCAGCAGATGATGCCTATGGGGCTGTCTCTGTAAATCAGGCTTGGGTGACTTTAACACTGCTGGACAGGCAGAAGGTTCCATATGCAGCAAACCCCAGAGGCTTTAAAGGACAGCCCCAAAGAACAGGTTTTACAATAGTGGCCATTTACAAATTATGACATATCACTACTTACCCTTTTCTTCCACCTAAAATACCACATTTCCTCCACAGGGCACAACTCAGAGTACTCAGTTTTTCAACCACTTTGTTAACCAGTACTAAAGACCCTCTTGACTGCTAACTACATGATTGAGTATTCAAGAAGCAAGAATCACAGAATGGGAAAGGTTGGAAGGGACTACAGTGGGTCATCTTGTCCAATGGCCATGCTGAAGTGGGATCATCCTAGACCACATGGGACAGGATTGTATCCAGATGGTTCTTGAATATTTCCTGCGAGGGAGACTGCACAACCTCTCTGGGCAATCTATTCCAGTGCTCAATCACCTGCACAGTAAAGAAGTTCCTCCTGGAACTTCCTGGGCATAAATTTCTGCCCATTGCCTCATCTTACTGCTTGGCTATTGAGAAACCGCCAGACTATTCACTGAGTCTTCACAGAAGTATGGCGAATGTCGTTTATTTCTATCTTTAGCACAATTTATAGGGTCTGACAGGGTCCGCGGGCTTAGCAAGATACTATTGGCTAATGCATATTGTTTTACATTTTTTCTCCTGTACACATGTCGCCCTGAAAACTCAGCTTCTGAGCTTGCTAACATAGTTTTCTAAGGACTTTCCCAGGAGAGTAACTGTAAACATAGATATGTGTACATTCTTTCTGTTACACGTCTTGTGATGGGCATCTCTCATGGCCAGTGCAGTGAGAAAGTGTTATCCTGACCATCCAATCCCTGGCCGTGGTCAGAAGCCTATAAATCCTGTGAGGAAAAATAAACTCTGCTCTTTCTTTCACCACACCTCGACCTGTGTCCGCGTGATCTATTCATCTTCAGTGGTAACATACACAAAGCTATTGTTTTTCTTTATTCTTGTGGTTCCAGGAGAGTTTCAAGGACACTGCCTTTAATATTGTCACTTATACCAAAGGCTGGCTTGTGCAGACAGGCTTTTACTAAAATATCATACCCTCCTTCTGTTAAAATATTCTCTACACTTGGCACCACTGAAAAGAGGCTGGGTCCACCCTCTTAACACCCTCCAGTCAGATATTTATATACATTGATAAGAGTAAATAATTTGGTGAGGTGAAATACCACAAAAAATGTACTCACAAACCTTCATTTTTAGATCCTCAAATGTTCTCTGTTTAATTTTTCACAATTCTGTGATTCTGCTGCTGTGGACTGGGTCTGACTGAGTGCTGTGCTTTGCATTAGTAGCTGGACAGATGTTGATAACACACCAGTAATTTGGCTACTGCCGAGTGGCACTGTCCCTCTGACATTCCTTCCCCCATCAACTGAATGGGAGTGGGCAAGATCCTGGGAGGGTCACAACCAGGCCAGCTGGCCCAAATTAGCCAAAGGGATATTCCATACCATATGATGTCAGCTCAGATATATAAAGCTAAGGGAGAGAAGAAGTGGGGGCATTCATGCTTCTTCAATGTTTGCCTTCTGGAGAACCCATTACGGGTGCTGAAGCCCTGCTTCCCAGGAAGTGTCTGGACATTGCTGCTGATAGGAAGTAGAGATTGACTTTTTTTTGCTTTATCTTATGCATACACAGATTCTTGCTTATTTCTTTCCTTTCACTGTAATAAAACTGCCTTATCTCACCTGCTGGTTGTTCTCCATTTTATTCTCTCCCATTGGGAGTGAGAGACCAACTTAGTGAACACCTGGCACAGAGCCAAAGTCAAGCCACTACAGTCATTTTGGTGCCTGAACAGGAACTTGAACCCCAGACCCTCAGAAAAAGTGTGGCATGGGCAGTTTTTTCTAGCCAGAAAAGAGGAGGAGGTGAGAACATGTGAAGGAAACAACATGGAGACACCAAGGTCACTGAAGAAGGAGGGGGAGGTAGTGCTCCAGGTGCCAGAGCTGAGATTCCTCTGCAGGCCGTGGTGATGACCATTGTAATAAATTATTTGTAAATAAAAATTCGTAAAGGTATAAATAAGATGTATATGTGTTGAAATAATATAAAATCCAAAGATGTACATAAACCCTTTCTCCAAGCCTGGCCGGGAGTTTCCTCCAAAGGCAACGGATTGCAGCCAACACCCAGATAACGAACATTAGCTCGGAAAATAGACAGGACGAGGGCCATCAGGAAAACAAAGGAACTAGCTCGGAGGAGAAACCCATCTCTGGACCTGACCAACTCCCTGCAGATCTCTGTTGGGAAACAATCAAGGTCGACAAAGACAAGCCTCAGAAAAAGTATCCGTCGCTAGACCTGAACGCCCCACCTGTCAAACCAGTGTTGGAGATGCAATCACTGGAAACAAAAGGGAAGACTCTGCCAAGATATCCATCGGCACCAATCCCGGATCACACCACTTCTGCCTTGATAACCCAAATTGAAATACATACAGAGTCTCTTTACATATGAGGAGACTCTGTCCGGACACTGGTTAGGTCTATTTTTCCAAGCCAGGAAATCCATTCACCGGACAATCAAGAACACTTGGTGAATGGAGCCTGCTTGGAATTTTAGCCTGAGGACTTAAAATCCCTATAAAACCCCAAGCCTGAGAGCACTCAGACGTGGATTTGGGAACCCTACACCTCCGGTGTAGACCCTGTCCACCCAGCGCTGCGCTGACCATTTTTATTGTGGTTTTTTTCTCTCGTTGTTGTTCTTTGCTGTTTATTAATAAATTTCTCTTTTTGATTTTATCCCAAAATTGCCTTTGCATTTATAACACCATGGTGAAGCCAGTTGTCCTCCTGCAGCCCATGGGGATCTACGAGGGATGCAGAGATCCACCTGCAGCCCGTGAGGGAGGTGCTCACGCTGGAGCAGGTGGATGCCTGGAGGAGGCTGTGATCCAGTGGGAGACCCAGTGGAGAGAGGGCCCCTGCTTCCAGGCTGAAGCAGACTGTCCTTGGAGAACTTCACCCCATGGAAGAGTGATCCATGCTGCAGGAGTTTTGGGAGGACTGCTGTTTGGGAGATTTGGAACCACACTGGAGAAGTTCACGAAGATCTGTCTCCTGTGGGAAGGGACCCCACAATGTAGCAGGGGAAGAACTCCTCTTCCTGAGCAGCAAAACAAAACCTCAGGTGACGAACTGACCAAAACCCCCATGCCCTGTTTCCCTGCTGTTGAGGGTTAGGTGTCCTTTTTTTTTTTTGTTTTGTCGTTCTGGCCTGCCCGTGGAATTTTTACCCATTAGCTGCGGAGACAACCTAACTGTGGGTATTTAGTGGGCGATTGATAAAGGACAAAGAGTGGCAGGGCCCAGGGGGGGAAGGGGGCAGGAAAGGAGGGTGGGGACAGTTTTTGGCTGGTTTTCTTCGGCTTCGGGGAAAGACATTCGTTTGCTGGGTCGCGGAGCTGCTGCGATGGGGAGAAGGGAATTTTCGCCATCACCCAGACGGAGCTACTGCTTCTTCTCCTTCTTCCCTCTTCGTTGGTGGCCTCGCACCCCCTGTCCTGCCAGGCACCGCCGCGGAGCTGCTGATCCACCTCATCCACCAGCCCAGGATCTCAGCTCGTCCCTGCTGTTCCAGCCGACTGTTCCTCAGAGCCCCGCAGGAGCACCGGGACTGCCCGCCCGAGGGGGTTTGTGAAACAAGCCTCTCCTTCATCCCGTCTCAGCAGAGAAGGCTGTCCCGGAGCCCCTGGTTCTGTTTTCTTGTTGATGCTGTAGTTATTGTTGTTTGTTTGCCTGGTTATACTAGTAAAGAACTGTTATTCCTATCCCCAGATCTCTGCCTGAAAGCCCCTTGATTTCAAAATTATAATAATTCGGAGAGAGGGGGTTTACATTCTTTCATCCCAAGGGAGGCTTCTGCTCTCCCTAGCAGACACCTGTCTTCTAGAACCAAGACACCTGCACTGTCAGTGGGAAGGAGGGAAGGGCTGGAACAAGAAAAGGTGTTTTTAAGGGATTTTTTTATTTCTCATTATCCTCCTCTGATTTTGTTAGTAATAAATTCACTTTGTACCTTTAACTTGAGCCTGTTTTGCCCTTGGAGTGTTTTCTCCCTGTCCTTATGTCAACTCCATGAAGCTTTCATTAAATTTTTCTCCCTGCCCAGCTGTGGCAGAGGATTGTGAGTGACTTTAGTGAGTGCCTGGCATTTGACCAGTGTCAAACCATGACACTGCATTATACAGCTGGTCTGTGAGGTCAGACAAGTTGCTTTTTTGTTGTATCCTGCATTTGAAAAGTTGTAATATTTTTCTGTAACCATGTGTCCTGCTTTCATCTAGGATAGAGTTAATTTTTTTCTTAGTAGGAGATACTTCATCTAGTCAATGAGACCCAAAGCAGCCATAGTCTTTTCTAATGTGGCCATGATACCACTTTGTAGGGAGGTGGAAACTCCCAGGTACCTATGAATTGCAGTTAGAAAAAATAAAATTGGCAACAAAGGAGCCAAGATCACTTCATTGTATTACTGATCATCCCCTTCCAATGAAGTATAGTAAAACTCAAAGGACTCAAGCCAAATCCAAGGACTTCAAGTGTGGGGAAGTGTGTGCTCTTCTGCACATAGGCAGGAGTCAGCTATGTGATTTGGGAAGCACTAAAAACATAACATTTGCCTGCACAGAAATATCTACATCAAAGTTTTGTTTTCATATTTTGAAATTGCTTCATGACCTGCTCCACAGATCAGAGGCTGCATAAAGCCACATTTCAGCCTAGTAGTTAAAGAATTCAGGCAGAAAAAGGAATCAAACTTGAGTCTTTCATGTTCTATCTGAAAGTATATAGCTAAAAAAGGCACAGCTGTTCTGTGACTTGAGCCTTTCAAACGTTTTATAGCCAAAATCACCTTGAAAATTAGACATGAATTTTGTGAATAGTTTTGAAATTACCAATTACATAATTTTACATGAAGTTAAAAAATATAGTTATAGGGTTTACTAGATACTTTAAGCCCAAGATACCTGTTGATTGTTTGGGAGTTTTTCAATTGTAAGCAAAACCTGAAAATCTTGATTTTAATAGTTGGCCTCCATTCTGGACTTAAACTACCCATGCCTGAAAGCATCACTTTAAAAATTAAATATGCTAGCCTTGTTCAAGACATTTTATCACAATGTAATTTAATGTCAAGCACTGCTTTTCAGATCAACTTATACCATTATCTTACTTTTAATATTTATTTTTTCTCCTAAATTTCTAGTCCTACCACCAGTATTTAAGATAAACCATATAAAAATCTTTATTTTTTTGAAAATCTGCTCTTATTTTCAGTCTGGGTAGTGATGGAGAAGCTGAGAGAGGCTGTATTCTGGCATGGTGTGGCTGGTGTTACTTGGGAGCTCCATAGCAGTAAAGAGGCTTCCAGGAGCCTGAAGCTCTGAAACACATGGTGTGATTAAACTCTCTTGTTTTAGCCAGCTGGACATTTACTCATGGAAGAAAGCACTTTTAAGCTCTTGAATTTCAGGCTATTGAGCTAGATTGGAGAACTGCATAATTCCTTTAAGAGATATCAACACCTGCTGTCTTGATTGTACCAGTTTCATAGCAGAGAGCAAAGAAGAGGGTATTTTGTTGTTTGGAAAAAGCAGGGGTTATCTTGCATTCAGAGCAGAAGGTACAAAAAATTTAAGTTACAGCAAACATAGCATGATGGGATTGGATTTATGGTAGAATTGCCTTAAAATTGTAATTCTGTCTTGGTAGTTATGAATCATTGTTATATCCTTTGTGTGGTAAGTAAACCTAAACCAATAAATGTGATGAAGTCTGTGCTAACGGGAAAAAAAAAAAACAAAAAAGGCTTAGTTTGTTGCTGCTTCTATCCAATTTCCTCACTGTTCTGTTTAATGCTGTACATCTCTCTGACACATTAAGAACTAGCTGCATCACTTACTGTATTTGGCACACTAGGACTCTGCTGTGCATAGCTGGGTGTAACACTGTGTCATGGTTTAACTCCAGACAGCAACTAAGTACCACACAGCCACTCACTCACTCCCCCCCCCACAGTGGGATGTGGACGAGAATCAGAAAAAAAAGTAAAACTCCTGGGTTAAGTACAGTTTAATAATTGAAATAAAGTAAAATATAACACTAATGATAATAATAGTAACAATTGTAATGAAAAGGCTGCTGAACTCCAGTGACTTGCTCTGTTCCAGTGTCTCTTAATGACTTTCCTGTTTATCTGAGCCTGTGTCAGCTACATTTCATTTACCTCTTCCCTTCTTGCCCCTCTAGTTCTCCTCTAACTAATCTGCAATAATATCACAACTGTTTTTCCTTCCTATAAGTGCCATGTCTACACATACTTTAAATACGTCTAGGGATGGTGACTCAACCATTTCTGTGGACAGCCTCTTCCAATGCTTGATAGCCCATTCAGTGAGGAAATTCTTCCTAATATACAGTCTAAACCTCCCCTGGCACCACTTGAGGCCATTTTCCCTTGTCCTATCCCTGGTGAATTAAAGAACTCAAATCCAACATCAAAATTCTGTTAGATCAAACATTCTTTTACTACAGCACTGGAGACATGCTGGGAATTTTTCTCGTGAGCCTGTCTAATGACACACAGTTTCCTGGGGTTTAAATACACTGTAATACTTAGGATTTCCTCACAGTATCTCAGAGTCTGCCCAGTCTATTACATCAGCGGTGCCTATCTCCAATTTTGTCTTGCTGTTCTTTTGTGGAGCAAGGCTGACATCTAGTGTCTTTTTCCCGACATTATTTTAAGTAGGGGGCTCTGTTACTTCATCAGAGGGTCTTCATTATGGTCTTCATCACCTGCCTGCTGAATGACTCTTCTGTGTTGGCAGCTCCCAATGCATGCGTAATTTACTTCTGCTGACCTCTAGTTTCTTATCTTATTGTTCTAAGTCACTACTAAGACACTACATTTATCTAGTTAAAGACAACCCAAAACTCCTCTTACCTAAACAATTCTTTATTGAATTTGCTTCCTTAGCTAAACAGCCCTCTATTAATTAAGTTTTCTGAGGTGTATAGGTCTCTGGAGTTATATCCTGCATGTGCAAGCTCAGCTGTTCCTTCATTTTCTCAGGTTCTTTATCATGTTCTACTGACACTAAATTAAACACACATTTAAGCAAAAATGGCTAAAATGAAAAAGTCCAAAAAGCCATAAATTCCTTAGGTAACTAGGGAAAAACTCCTTAAAAAGTTCAGGGGACCACAAGATTCTTGGCTAAATGAGATATAACTCCTTTTCACTAGTTATTTGGAAGAAGAGATGGACCTCCACCTTGCTACAACCTCCTTTCAGATAGACAGTGATAAGGTCTCCCCAGAGCCTCCTTTTCTCCAGGCTAAACAGCTCAAGTTCCCTTAGCTGCCTTTCATAATTCTTGGTCTCCAGACCCTTCACCAGTTTAATTGCCCTTCTTTGGACATGCTCCAGCACCTCAATGTCACTACTTCTTGTAGCGATGGTCAAAAACTGAACACAGTATTTGAGGTACAGCCTTACCAGTGCTGAGTACAGGGAGACAATCACTTGCCTAGTCCTGCCGACCACACAATTTCCAATACAATCCAGGATGCCATTTGCTTTCTTGTCCTTCTTGGCCACATGGGCATACTGCTGGCTCATATTCAGACAGCTGCCATCCAACATGCCCAGGTCCTTTTCAGACAGGCAGCTTTTGAGCCACTCTTCCCCAAGCCTTTAGCACTACAAGGGGTTGTTGTGATCCAAGTGCCGGATCCAACATTTAGCCTTGTTGAATCTCATACAAGTGGCCTTGGCCCATCAATCCAGCCTGTCCAGATCCCTCTGTAGAGCCTTCCTACCCTCAATCAGTTCAACACTCCCACCCAACTTGGTGTCATCTGCAAACTTACTAAAGGTGCACTCAGTCCTCTCATCCAGATCATTGGTAGAATTAAACAGAATTGTCCCCATTACGGAACCCCAGGGAACACCACTTGTGATCATCTGCTAGCTGTATTTGGCTCCATTCACCACAACACTTTTGGCCTGGCCATCCAGCCAGTTTTTTATCCAGCAAAGAGTATGCTCATCCAGGCCACGAGTAGACAGTTTCTCCAGGAGAAAGCTTTGTGAGACAGTGACATGCTTTACTAAAGTCCAGGTAAACAAAGTCCACAGGCTTTCCCTCATCCACTAAATGAGTCACCCTGTCATAAAAGGAGATCAAGTTGGTCAAGCAGGACTTGACTTTCCTAAAACCATGCTGATTGGGCCTGATCACCTGGTTGTCCTGTACATGATGCATGATGGCAGTCAAGATGATCTGTTCCATGATCTTCCCTGGCACCAAGGTCAGGCTGACAGGCCTGTAGTTCTCTGGATCCTTCTTCTGGCCCTTCATTATATAGGCATTACATTGGCCAACCTCCAGCCAACTGGTGCCTCCCTGTTTAGTCAGGACTTGTGTATAGGTAAAACCTTACAAAATAAGGGCCTTGTTACCCTTGTAAAGCCATGGCTCAGGCCTGTTACTTCGGATAAGTAGAAAAGGACTATGGGAAAGTGACTCCACTGAATTAGAGGTAGAAAAACAAGTTATATAACCATTACGTGCTCACATCGTGGTTTATGGTGGTTGGTTGAATTACATTTGTTGTGCTTAAATGGAATGTAACTGATAACAACCTAACTGCTTCAAAAGGCCTGTTTTTTGCAATAAAGAGTTCTCTCTTTCACCTGCCTGGGGCCTCTCTGTTGCTCTGCTTCATAACATTTGTCGCCCAACAACAGGAGATCAGAATACAGTGAGGAGGTGAACTGGTACACAACAAAGCCCTGCAAACCCAGAACACCAGGTGTCATGGGGTTACTTTACCTTTAAGGAAGTTAAAGTTGCTGGGGACTGAAAGGAGTCTCTTCTCCTGACCAATTATTGGTCATTACTGGGGATTGACAGCAATTTTAACCATTGAAAAGGGAGATCAACTTGTGAACCCTACCTTAAGATGTAAAGTCAGGGCACTTAGGTGCTCTTTGTTTTCCTGGCTGTGAAGGGTGGCGGAGCTCCAGGCCTCCCATTCCCTGCCCAGGCCTGCGGAAAGTTTTTCTCGGGCTCTGGCCGGGCCGGGCCGGGCCGATCTCTGGCTCGGCTGCAGGCTTTGCTGTAACTAAATTCACTAGAAACTGCCGAATGAAGAAGGAGAGAGGCTCTGGACCTGCAGCGGGCTGGGGCGGCGACTACACTCTCCAGAGCAGCCATGAGGAACTTTCTATCGCAGACGGCTCCAGCTCCTGCACCGGCCGAGGCCACAGAACTATCTACAAAAGCCTGGGCAAGATTTTAACTCTTTCATTACCCAGACGAGACTTGCAGATTAATCTTTTTATCCAGAGAGAGAAAAGGAGAGTGATCAACAGGAAAAGAGACTTTATAAACTACCAGTGACAAGAAAGAAAAAAAGCTTCAGAAAAGGTAGAGAATTAAGAAGATGCTTTAATTAAGATGAAATATTTTTCTGTTAAAACTATGGAGATAGACAATGAAGTCCTGAAAAGAACTCCTTTAATTCATGACGGAGTATGGGGAGGAATAGAGTGTTCAAGGTGTAAAATTTGAGCAAAAGGTAGAGTGATTGTGATATAGTGAAGTGCTGGAAACAGTAAAGCGAAAATTTGAAGCCTTGGGGGGGCAATGAGAAAAACTGTTTTCTGGTGAAGCTCACAGAAACAGATGAAGAAGACTTTTGCTTTTGAATAACTCATCCTTAAAATGCCATCCCTAGACTCATGGCCCATACACACCTCAGAGTGATGTGGAATGGGAGGAGTGAACTCTGATAACAGCAGTTCTGGGCAGCTGATATCAGGGAAAAGGAAAACTATAACAAAAATAGTTTTCTTGTGAGAAACTCCATAAATTAACAGAAAGAAACTTCTGTTTCTCTACAAAGACTGGTGAAAAGACTGTAGAAGGAATTGGGACTGTTTAAACCATCAAAGTTCTAAAGTTTTTGTCTCTGTTGTCATGTGAACAAAGGAATGGTGAGTAGTAAGAGATGAAAAGGTTTTTCTGGAAGTTTATTCTGGTGTTCTTATTATTGTAGTTTGTCAATAAACTTTCTTTATTCCTTTTAAGTTTTATGCCTGTTTTGCTCTTGTTCTAATCCATATCTCACAGCAAGAAATAAGTAATTTTTTCCTTTTGTTAGTTACTGGTTTAAAACCATGACACCAGGATACCAGACTTCGATGAAGAGATGGACTGCAACTCACCTAGGCAGCCCTTATGATCCTGGACTCCCAGACTGCAAGCAGAAAGCAGAGCTCAGACCTTGCTATAATGACAGGAGACATTCTTTGCAAACCACAATCCTACAGAGAGCAAAATGTGTATAAGATTAGGTTAGTGGTATTCGCTGGATGAAGAACCACAGGACTGTGGGTATCCTAGGACTGGGAAGGTGTCCCGGTAGCATCAGTGCAGCTTACAGATACTGCAGCACATTCTCCGCATTGGAGCAACTTTTATTATGGGATAAATAACCTTGTAACTGCTTCCTAAATGAGAGAGGCTTTGATATTAAAAAGTCCTCTGCATAGCTGCACCAGGGACTGCTGGAAAGGCTACTGATTATGAACCTGGGCACGGATCCAGGACATGGATCCAGGGAATGAATCAGTCCTCAATGTAGTGCACAATGTTGTGGGCACGAGCAAAGGCCCCCTGAAGCAACCCCCAGAGCAGGCCGCCACCCCTGCCACTCTGCATGTTGCCTCCTACACAAGCAGCTTCTCAGCGGCCAGCCCCCCACAGTGGCTCCTTCTCCAGCCATCTCCCCAATGCCAGACCCGCTGTGGCTGCTTTCTTGGCCCTTGTAGGGCCCCTGGGCTTCTGTTTTCCCCCCAGGCCTCTGTCGGCTCCCTCGAGCTTTGTTGGCCCCCTTGGCCTGGTGCCAGCTTTCCACAGTGAGGCCTCTTGCATACTGCAGACTGCCTCCCCCACAGAGGATGCTCTCCATGGTGCCCCTCCTGCTGCAACTCCTCCAGTGCCTGTCCCTCTGACCGTGGCTTCTTCACTGCCCACTCCTCCCACAGTTGCTCCTGTTCACTTAGAGGCAGTTGGCCCTTGATAGCTACCCTGGTTCAGCCTATTCTTCCTACCCAGGAACCATAAATCATGGATCATGGCAGATCCATAGCCTACATGGAACACATGCTGCTGCATATCCCTGTCAGAAAGCCAAGAGGACACATTGCAACACAGAGATCTGTTGGTTATTACTGCGTACCCATCCACTTACAAAGACAGGCTACCCTATTATCAGACCTTCAGAGTTTGGTACAGGAGAGTTTGTTGTTCAGTTAACAGGTGACACTGCATACTCAAATCCCAGAATTCAGACAGGCTATCCTTGTGATATTTGTGATATCATTACCCAGAACTCTCAAAACTAACCTTCTATTTTCAGTGACCTGTGGATTTTGACAGGACTGTTTATTGGAGAGATTCCAGGTTAGCTGTGTGAATGTAATATATTTCCGCATGCTTTGAGGCTGCTTAGCATGGTCTAAATTCTTCAACAGAAATGCTGATATACTGCATGATTGATAACACTTGCCATGTGGGATGTATACTGTCTTTTCAGGAATTTTGATTTCAAAGTCTGATTGGACTGAATATTAATTCTTTGCTCAGTTATAATGATGTTAGCTGTTACCATGAAAATTAGAAACTTGTATACCTGGAAAAACATTTTCAAGCTCAGTACCCTTAGTGCATCACTTTTCATTATGTGGCCCTTTAGAAAATTTGGTAGATCCCTCCTTGGAAATATTTTAGGTGGATATTAATGGAATAGCAATTAATGTTCAAGCCCAATATCAAAACATGGCATGATTTACATGGGTGAGGCCCATACCAGTCATAAATCAGGCATTCTTTTGCTCACTTGAAGGAAACCCTTAGCTTTATCTGCAGCATCTATTTGAGAATTAGATATAATTATCTCACAACTCTGATGTAAAGGCAGGCAGAACTGTGATGGCTTTGCCTGTTTGCTTGCTTTTTATCCCACAGTTTTAATAGGGTAATTTTATTGTGAATATTTCACCATGAAGACACATGTGACATCATTTCAGATAGGTACAGCTTTTTAGTGATTTGAGTGTAGTTATTCTTCCTTGCCACCTATAAATTGAAATTTGACTTGATATCAAAACAGTGTAAGTACATTGATGGACCACAAGTGCAGTAAACAGTAGCTCACTTCTTTAGAATAATCTGAAACTATGGCTTTGTAGCTGTTTATATACAGGTGTCAGTCTTACACATCCACTGACCTAACCAAGTTACATGTGCAAAACTCACGGCAGTATTGCATAACTAGGTCCTTGATGTTTTATCCTTAAATATTTATAGCCCATTACCTCCAATAGTTCCAGCTCAAATCTATTGTACAAGCAATCTCAAAAAGCTGTCTTACTATCTGCGGACTGAGCGGGTTTGAAGTGCAATTTGCCAAAATATACATTGTTGTCATTTTTTTCTGAGTAAAGCTGCACTTTAAAAAACCCTGGCAAACATGCTTATAGTAGAACAGTACTGACTGTGACCAAGCATTTTCAATAATATTTGCACTTACCGTGAGCTAGTCCCAAAACTAAATTATGTAAAATCATAAAGTATTTGCCACACTGTCACTAGAGGACACGAAATGATTCACACAAACACCTCTCAGTGTCAGAACAAAAAAAAATTCCCTTTATTCTCTGACTCCAGTATTTATAGCTTCTCGACAATGACTAGGGATTGGATAATCAAGTTACCACCTTCCCAAGCACACTGGTCATGAGAAATGTCCATCAAAAGATGTTTCTTAGAAGAAATGTGATAAACAACTTATGTTTATGTTACTTTCATGAGAAAGTAACTAAAACTATGAAAACATTATCAGAAGGCTTCAATTTCCAGGATGACACCACACCTTTATAATCTCTCCAGTAAATCCATGTTGCTGCTATTTCAGTTACAAATCAGTCCTTTGTTTGCATATTGTTAATTGATGTTTAACTGTTGTATGACAAATTTCCTGTAGCTTTTTTGTAATGATGGAGTCAAAATGAATTAAATTCTGTTGTATCTGAAACCTTTAAAGGAACATTCTCAATTCTGACTTCAGTTTTGTGTGAGGTGCCTCTGCCCAGGGAGGCAAAGATTTAGTTTCAGATAAGCATTGTTAAAGTGAGAGGCGTGGCTTTAAAGCCCGGGAAGAGCAAATTCCATCCCTCTGCCTTGGGGGATGAGTCCTGTGAGCCCAGGAAAAGTTGCCCCATCCCAGACCCTTGTGGGGTGGCAGCCCAGGATGTTCTGATTGGTTTGTGGCCCTGGGGTTTCTCCCTTACTATGTTCCTATTAGACCCCGACCTTAAACTCTATCCCAGCTCTGCCCCATAAAACCCACCACCCTGCCTCTGTTCTGGGCTCTCTCTGGATTTAATCTGAGTTTATTTCTGTGTTGAATAAATGGTTTCCTGGGATTAACCAAGCAGAAACCCGTCTCATTGAGTCTCATGTCGGTCACCAGTAACTGTAGTCTCTCTGGACATGATCCAGCAGCCCCAGAACGCTACAGTTTTGTTACATTTAAGTGATGTTAATTTTCAGTTGTGTTATGTTTCAGTTCTGTACAGTTTAAGTGATGTTAAGGTTCAGTTCTGTTAAGTTTAAGTGTTGTTAAATGTAAGTGATGTTAGGTTTACGTTCTGTTACATTTAGGTTCTGTTAAGGTTAAGTAATGTTAAATTTAATTTCTGTCAAATTTAAGTGTTAAGTTTAAGCAAAGTTAAGTGTCGCTCAGTTTAAGTTCTGCTAGTTTAAGTTCTGTTAAGTTCTATTACAATTAATTTCTGTTCAGTTTCAGTAATGTTAACTAAGTTCTGTTAGGTTTACTTTCTGTTACATTTAAGTGACATTAGGTTTGAGTGAGTATAAGTTCAAGTTCTGTTGAAATATGCTCATTTAAATTACAAGATACAGTTCTTTTGTTATAGAGATAAGATAGAACTGAATGAAACAATTATGATGAAGAATTGGTAAGCAAATTTTAAGAGTATAAGATGTGTAAAAATATGTGCAGATACAGTTTATTAGATACTTAATTTCATTGAAGATTCTATGGGTATAAATATTCTGCATTGGTCAATTAGGATAATTATTCATAATCTTTGCTGTTTTATGAGGAAGCCCTTGAGACTACTAGGGGAATTCCTGGGCATATGCCCTGGAAGAGTCTGACACAGGCTTCAAGAAAGCCTGACTGCTTGTGATGAGACAAAATGCTTCCCCCCATGGTGCTGTGCAACACTAGGTAAATATACCTCGTCCCCTATAGGTCAGTGACCTTTGCCTTGCCCCTGTGCCCCTAGACTATTGGCTCCTGACCCTATACTTAACCTGAGACACTGCAGGAAGTCTTGGTCTTTTTGTCACAGGATCCCTTTGGTGGGGTTGCAATAAACCTCTCTGGAATACCATACAGGAGACCCTTTCCGTCTTTCTTTGCTGACCTATCTGTGGTGTGCCTGTGAGTTTTGGATACAGTGACTGTCTGTGTCAACCCGAGCAGCTTTCTCAAGAGACACTTTGGACTGGTAGCAGCAACAATATCCATTTGCCACACTGCTACAGTTTTATCTCCCATAGGTAGCACACAGGAATGAGTAACAATTCCAAATTATGGCTGTTATTAATTGTAAGCTGTTTAGTGCTTTCTTTCTTGTTTTTATTGTGCTTTATTTTCATATATGCATAGATGTATAGAAAAATATAATCTCGACTTCTTAGGACAGTTACTGCTTCTGTATTAATGATCCTGAATATGTCATTAATTGTCATAGCGTGAATTCACTGACTTTTCATAATGGGCATTATCCATAACATATTATTTGAGATTTCACATATGCATTCCTTTGGTTATTTGCAGTTTGTTCATGGTATCATTGACTACTTAGTTAAATGACAAAGCCAGATGTTTAACAAACTTTTATATACCATGTGTAGCTATCTGCAAGACATGTATGATTTTAATAGACTTTTCTAACTGCTATTAATAGAAGCTTGTTTGTAGGATATGTTAGGGAGACCCTGGCCCTAGCTGGTCAGAAGTATGCCAACATACCCAGGTGTTTTCTGCACTAAAACTGTACTCAGGTCACTTTGACTTGCCAATTTGGTCTTATAACAGCTGGATCCTCTTTTGAGGTAAACTTGGAAACCTTTCCCAGGAATGGTTCTCTGCAGAGGAAAGCCAGTCCTCCAAAAGGCTTCCTCCTTGGAGATCTGTTCCCTAAGATAAGACAAAACTACTTAGTCATGGTGACTAAGCTGTGGACCCCTTCCTGCTCCAGGACCCCACGTTATCTCCTTGTAAACTATTGGTCATTTTACCCCGGTTTTAAATCATTGGTCCATTTCCCAATTCTCCCCTTCTCTATAAAATTCCCAGCTTTTGCCCAGTTCAGTGGAAGTTCATCACTGGCCCCCTTCCCTGAAGCCTGCTATTAAAGGACTCTGCTGAATGCTACACAGCCTCCCGTCTCTCGTCTACGCGTTGGCTGGGGTAACCCATGAGTGGAGCTGGGCTGATCTGAGCTGATCACTACAAGAGCTGAAATAACATCTAAAAGAGCTGTTCACTTAAAGCCTCAGACCACTCATAAGGGTTACCCCTGGCTGGAAACTGCCCGAGGCTCCCTGGACAGCTGTTCTTCATGGGACCCCTATCCAGGATAGTCGGTGGCAGTGCCGGGGGTTGGACAGACCTCTAGACCAGCCACCAACAGTTCTCCAGGTCCTCATTGTGAAACAGGGCTTGCCAGCTATTGCAGACTCTGGGTGATGGTACAGTATTTAGGCAATTGATAATGTATCATTCCATGTCACTATCCTTTCTCTTGTGTGCTAATGATTACATGTATTACCTTGCTTATTTTTGCTCAGTGTGAGTTTATTGCTTTGTTACATGTATTGCTTTACTTTCATGTTGCTTTCATGTTCATAGCAAGAGATGTGTGCATGTTGTCAAAAAAACAAAGAAGGGGGAATACGGCTCTTCAAGAACATTTAGATAATGCAGTATTTACACTAGAAATTTTGAAAGCAGATCATCAATTTTGATCTCTGGCAGAGCAATATTGCTCTGAATATTTGCATGTGTGGAGCCAGTTTCTAAAAGTTTTACCTAAGGATCCACAATTGTGTGTGCAATTGCAAGGCCTAGCTGATTTACTTACCTAAGAGAGAAGGTGCACTTGTGTTTTATTGCCAACAGGTCTAAAGTGGTTACCTGCTTGTCTGGAAAAACATTGATCGCCTCTGAGAAGACGAGACCCAGTGAGAGGAAAAATGACCTAATCACCATCCAGCCCTCATAGTCAAGGCAGGAGCAGGAGTAGGACTGCCAGGACATGGCTGTGTCTGGAGGCTTACAGAGGCAGCCTGTCAACTGCCTTGTGTCCCACTGCACCCACCATCATGTTATTGTGTTCCCGCTGACCTTCTTCAGTTATTCCCTGTTCCATGCTTCCATAAAGACACTCAGTAATATCAAAGTCAGCATTTCCAGCTAATGGACTCCCTCCTGCCTAAGCATCATGGCCCCTGAGCTCCAACCATATGAACTTTGTAACAGTAGCCATTTACTTCCACTTCCTGGAGATACTGGACATTATCTTTTTGTGTTCCTATGCTGTGGGTCTCTGTCAGTGGCATGTTTGTTTTTGATGAGTTTTTATTTATTGTGATCTGTATTCCATGTATCTTATCCTGTGTCCAGCAGATGACCAGTAATATTCATAATAAGATAATAGCCTTACAGGTGCAGACTGTTTTGGCATTAGGGTACATGAACCCTTTACACAAAAAACAAAGAAAGGGGGAGATGTTGCCAATTGATAAACCCTTACAAAATAAGGGCCTTGTTACCCTTGTAAAGCCATGGCTCGGACCTGTTACTTCAGATAAGTAGAAAAGGACTATTGGAAAGTGACTCCACTGAATTAGAGGTAGAAAAACAAGTTCTATAACCATTACGTGTTCACATTGTGGTTTATGGTGGTTGGTTGAATTACATTTATTGTGCTTAAATGGAATGCAATTGATAACAGTCTAACTGCTTCAAAAGGCCTGGGTTTTGCAATAAAGAGTTCCCTCTTGCACCTGCCTGGGGACTGTGTGTCGCTCTGCTTCGTAACACGGACTGCTGGGAAATGATTGAAAGGGGCTTGGTGAGCACTTCTGCCAGCTTCCTCAGTACTCTTGGGTGGATCCCATCTGGCCCCATAGACTTGTGTGTGTCTAAGTGGTGTAGCAGGTCACTGATCATTTTCCCTTTGATTATAGAGGCTTCATTCTGCTCCCTGTCTCTCTCTTCTAGCTCAGCAGGCTGGATACTCACAACTAGTCTTACTATTAAGGACTGATACAAAGAAGGCATTAAATAGCTCAGCCTTCTCCTCATCCTTTGTCACATTTCCCCCTGCATCCAAAAAAAGATGGAGATTCTCCTTAGCCCTCCTTTTCTTGTGATTATATTTATAGGAACAATTTTTAATTGTCTTTCATTGTACTTGTGCAATTAAGTTATTGTTGGGCTTTCTCTCTGCATAATCTAATGACATCTATGTAGTCCTCCTGAGTTGCCTGTCCCTTCTTCCAGAGGTCATAAACTCTCTTCCGTCCCTCCTGTGTTCCAGCCAAATCTCTATGTTCAGCCAGGCTGATCTTCCCTGCAGGCTTGTCTTTCGGCATGAGGGCAGCCTGGTCCTGAGCTTTTTAAGATTTCCTGCTTGAAGAATGTCCAGCCTTCCTGGACTCCTTTGCCCTTCAGGACTGCCTCACAAAAGATTCTGCCAACCAGGCCCCTAAACAGGCCAAAGTTTGCCCTCCAAAAGTCCAAGGTAGCAGTTTTGCTGACCACCCTTCTTCCCTGAGAATTGAAAACTCGATAATTTAATGATCACTGTGCCCAAGATGGCCTCCAGCCATCACATTACCCATATGTCCTTCCCTGTTCAAAACCAGCAAGTCCAGTGGGGCACCTTCCCGAGTTACCAGCTGTCACAAACTTATCTTCCACACATTCTAAGAGACTGTTTCCTCTCTCCTGTATTTTATTTCCATCAGACATCTGGTAGGTTGAAGTCCCCACTGAGAATAAGGGCTACTGATTGTGAGACTCCTCCCAACCGCTTATAGAATATTTCTGTCTCCAGTAGGCCTGGTATTATATAGACCAACTCATGACCAAAAAAACACAAATTCTGCTGGTGACAGCAATCACATAGCCAGGTATTGATCAGCTGTGTCTTCCTGTTTCTTCCAACATCATTCCTTGCAACTGGAAGGTTAGAGGAAAGAAAATACTTGTGCTCCTGATCCCTTAACCAGCTGTCCAAAGACCCTGAACTCTCCTTTGATTGCCCTTGGACTTCTTATTGCACCTTCATCATTGCTGTTATGATTAAATTTTCTTTGACAACTTGTTTTTTGTTTCAAAGTCATTAATGAACATATAAATTAAATGGCTGTTAGACAACTCCATTAACAATGTCCTTTTTTCTGATACTTTCTCCTTCAACACCACCTGATATGTCTGAGTTCCTGGGCTTTTTAATCTCCTGATTCTTCTTGAACTGTTAGCTTATAAAACTTATTTTTGTTATAGATCTACCTCAAATTATTTTTCATTTAATTTGCATGGATTGAACTTGTTATCCTTGTATCCAAAACTATTTCCTATGATCAGGTCTTCTATAGCATCTTCTTGACTTACCGAAGCCAGATCTAAAATAGTACAATTTCGTGACATGTTAGTGAATTTCTGGAGAATTTTTTTTATTTTTAGTGCCTGGAAATACAAGAATATCTCAGACTTACCAATCATAGAATTAATTGCTCTCCAACTTAATTCCTGATATTAAATGATACAAAACAACTGCTGCAGCAGAAATTATATCCCTAATAACATTACAGGACTGTTTTGGCAGTGAAAAAGGACCATGATGGCATATGACATACTGGAAGTGATAATCTTTTAGTAAACTGTGAGTTGTGCTGTCATTAATACACACTGCTGCACCCTGCCTTTTCCTGAGAAGCAGCCACTGGTTTCAGAGTGCTCATCACTGAGATTGCAGGAAAGATCTACTGTCCCAATATACTCACTCATATCCTGTATCAGTAGCTCAAGGTCCTCCACTTTGCTGCATAATCTTGCTACATTTACATATTCAACTTTCTGACTTCTCCCTAGTCACTCGTCCAGCAAGATGTTGCTTATTCAACCACTTTATTTTCCTTTGCTGTCCATGGGTCTACTCTGTGACATTCCTTTCTGCACTGCCATGACCAGATTTGTGTGATTATTCAGTTTATACTCAGGCAGAGCCTTGAAACTTCACAAGCACTTTGCAGTTTTTTCCTGGTGTTTCTTTAAGGTTTCTCTTAGAAATGAGGCCAAAACCAGTGTTTGCAGTAGTACTCCAGGTCCTTAGGTAAAACCTATCTATCAGAGAACATCTTTATAATAATACACCAATGCCCAAACTTCCCCATATCTTCAAACCTTAGCTGTTTGCTGACCTTCCCTGTCACTAATTTGGTAGTGGCCAGAGCTATTCCACTGAACATCTGGGCACCCACTTCTTTCAGAGCCTTGCCTAGCATGGCACACAATCATAGAATGATTTGGGTTGGAAGGGACCTTTAAAGGTCATCTAATCCAAGACTCCTACAATGAGCAGGGACATCTTCAACTAGACTAGGTTGCTCAGAGCCCCATCCAATCTGACCTTGAATGTTTCCAGGGATGGGGCACTTACAACCTCTCTTGGAAACCTGTTCTAGTGGTTTACCACCCTCATCATAAAAAAATTAATCCTTATATTTAGTTTGAATCTATCCTCTTTAAAACCACTATCCTGGGTTCTGTTGCTAAAGGGCCTATAAAAAAGTCTGTCCCAATCTTTCTTATAAGCCTCCTTTTAGTACTGAAAGGCTGCAATAAGGTCTCCCCAGAGTTGTGTTCTCTAGGCTAAACAACCCCAACTCTCTCAGCATTTCCCCATGGGAGAGGTGTTTCATCCCTGTGACCATTTTTGTGGCTCTCTTCTGGACCCACTCCAACAGGTCAACCTCAAACAGATTCAGCAGCATCCTGTCAATGTCATTTGTTCTGATGTGAAGGATAACCAGGGGACTGCTTCCTGTTCCTATGTGAAATTTTCAAAACTTAGATTCCCATTATTTTATCCATGCTCTGAGCAAAACATACACTTCCTTTGATCTGTCCCTTGTCAGGTCTTTGAGTCTGTGTGGCAAAATAGAGGCTCAGATATTGGAGACAAGACAGTCATGTGTGGATTGCTGTCCTCTTGTAAACATCAGCCTTGTGAGAAAGTATTGTGCTAATATAATTCTGTTTCCAGAACCTCAAAAATATTGCTCAGAAAGAGCACAAGTACTTCTATGTGAACCTTTATGTTGTAATGCATTTAGAAAAAATGGTATAATCCAAGTGAATGTACCCCCGAAATGTAGAATGTGAGCTTCTTTCCCTTATCTCTTTCTCCCCAGTTCCCCTTATTGGCTGTGTGAAAGTAATCCTCCCTCCCCCCCCGCCTTCAAAAAGAGGCGCTTATCAATACTCCTTCCACTTTCCCTCCTGCTCTTCTTCTCCACGGGATCCCAAGAAATAAAGCTGCACTTCCATCTCAGCAAAGGAAAGGGCCTAGTTTTTTAGTTCTTCTGTTCTATGCTGTACTATCTCCCCTGTTTCCCTGGCTGCAGCTGGGCAGACAGTGGTAACAGAGAAACAGGGGACATAGAAATAATAGCAGTTGGCGCCCAGTTGTGGGACTCTGAGAGACGCCCAAAAGCGGCTGGAAGCACATGTGTGTGTTTCGCAAGCCTGGAGATGTCAGCTACCTTAAAAAGCTAAAACTCAAATATAGCCTACAAGGGAGAAATCAGTAGCCTTCTCAAGCCCAGAGAGAGTTGATTTCAAAAACAGGAACAGTTTTACTGCTCAACAACGTAAAAGTGGTAAGTCACACCTGCCAATGGCGACAGGGAGTGTGAAATCCGGGTGGAGCAGGTCCCAGGCACGGCCCGCACAGCAACGTGCACGAGCCGAGCCAGGATCAGATGGGCACACGCCCAAGCCAGGGGCTGTGAGAACCACAGGCTGCATGAATGGCAGGGGTGTCCCAGCAGGCAGCGGGGGGTGGCCGGTATAGCGAGAGCTGTGGGGCGCCGGTGGCAGCTGCGGGGGGTGGCCCTGGACGGCGCGAGCAGTGGCCAAGGCGTGGAAGATGGGTAAAGGCGATGCCTTCCCCGTGCGGTGTGGGGACCAAGCCACAGGATCAGCGCAGAGCTAGCCGCAGCACGTTAGACGTGACAGCTGCGCGGCACAACCACATAGCAGCCGTGGAACCCAGCAGCCGCGGCGTGGGGAATGAGTGGCAGCGTTCTGCCCCCCCATGGCTTCAGCCACGTGGTTTTAGCAGCCCAGCAAAGTAAATGCAGCTGAGCTTGACAGATTGTATCTTACCCTAGTGTGTGTGGGGGGGGGGGGGTGGCAAGCTGAGAAAAAAAGCCTGCCACTGCTTGCTTAGCTGCTTTTGCAGTAAAAGAAGATAAAAACAAGTTGTGCTAACACACTGTTAATAGCAGAAATGGAATCCAAACTGTCTATACCCCAACCAAATTTAGAATCCAAATTGCAAGAATTTTTAAGTACCATAAATGTTAAAATTTCTAGAAAAAAGTTAAAACATTTCTTCTCATGGCTATCTCATAACATTGCAGAGCTTGATTTGTCAGAAGTAAATTCTCTCTCTGCATGGGATAAAATAGGCAATATTTTAACACTTAAAATAGAGAACGGAGACGAAAATGCTTCAAAGTATCTCCCACTTTTTCTTATAATTCCAAAAGAATTGATTAACAGAGAAAAAGACATAAAAAACTAGCCACTGCAGCTTCCATCAGTTTCCCTACCTCTTCCCCTAAACCCTCTGCCCCTGAGCTGAAAAAGATACATGGAACAGATCCAGAAGCTCAGGAAATGCACTGTAATAATGCCATTCCTGGATCCATGTGTCTCATTCAGTCCCCCATCTCTGATAGTGTCACACAAGCTATCAGAGACCTTCCCATGCACCCCTATATCCCAACTATTAAAAACCCATACCTCCATGTGGCTGGGATCCAAGATGAAGCTGGTCATGAGCCAGATAGCCATGTGGAGAAACCTCCCTCGTATCTCCCTCCCCCTTCCCATGACTCTTTCCACCCACCTGTCTCTGCCCAGTTCCCCTACTCCTCCCATAACCCCTCCCCTCCCTCATGCATTTCCCTTCCTTCTACCATACCAAATAAATGTCGTGGTTTTAAAGCAGTAACTAAAAAATTACTAGAAAACTTACGTATTTCTTGCTGTGAGATGTGGATTAGAACAAGAGCAAAACAGGCTTAAAACTTAAAAGGAATAAAGAAAGTTTATTAACAAAACTACAAGAATAAGGAAACCAGAATAACACCTCCAGAAAACCCTTTTCTCCCCCACTACTCAACCATTCTCTTGTTTACATGACAACATAGAGAAAAAAAACTTCAGAACTTCGGTGTTTAAAATAGTCCCAATTCCTGCTAGAGTCTTCTCATCAGTCTTTGTAGAGAAACAGAAGTCTTATTCTGCTAATCTATGGAGTTTCTCACAAGAAAACTATTTCTGTTATAGCTTTCTATTTTTCTGATGCCAGCTGCCCAGAAAAATCTGCCAGCAGTTCACTCCTCCCATTTCACATCACTCTGAGGTGTGTTATGGGTCAAATGAGTCTAGGGATGTCATTTTTAAGGATGAGCTATTCAAAGGCAAAAGTTCTCTTCATCTGTCTCTGTGAGCTTCTCTGGAAAACAGAAGTTTTCTCTTTGCCTCTTAACGGCCCCAAATATTCAACTATTACTTCTCTTCACTCTGTTCCAGCACCTTACTGTATCACAATTACTCCACCTTTTGCTCAAAATCCACACATCCACACTTTGAACACTCCATTCCTCCCAATATACTCTGTCATGAATTACAGGAGTTTTTTCAGAACACTATTGTTTATTTCCATAGCTTTAACAGAAAAATATTTCAGCTTATTAAAGCATCTCCTTATTCTCTCTTCCCCATCTAAAACTTTATTCTTTTCTTCATTGTCTTTGATGGTTTTATGATATCTTCTTCATGTTGATTGTCTCTCTCTCTCTGTCTCTCTGGGAAAGAGGAGTAATCTGTACGTTTTATCCAGGTCGTAAAAGAATTAAAGTCTTGGAAAAGCTGCAAGTGTTCATGCTGTCAGGTTTCAGTCCAGCAGCAGAAACTACAAACCAAGCCAGGCCAGCCGGCTTCGTTTCTCTCCCCCCCCGCTCCCCCCCGCCCTCTGCGGCCTTGTCTGGCCTGGAGGGGGGGGGAGGAGGCCGAGACAGAGCCTTGTTACCTTTTCAGAAGCTGGAAACCAAAGAGAGCAAAAGAACTCTGGCTTTACATCTTGAGGTGGTGTTCACAAGTTGATCTCACTTTTCAATGGTCAAAACTGCTGTCAATTCTTAGAAATGACCGATAATTGGTCAGGAGAAAAGACTCCAATCAGCCACCAGCAGCTTCAACTTCCTTAGCTCCCAAAGCTATCTTAAAGGTAAAGTCACCCTATGACACCTGCTCACACATGACATCACCTTGCAACCCTGTCTCCAAATGTTGCAACCCTGTTCCCCATGCCTTCTCCTCCTGTCCCCACAGGGAGGGGGGGCATGAGAGGGATGGCCCTACCCTCATCTCCCGTGGGGGGGGTGGGGGAAGGGGTGTCCTGGCTCTGCCCCCTGGGGAGGGAAGATGTGTCCCTGCCCAGCCCCTGTGGGGGTGTGGGGAGGTCCCTCCACCCATCCAGGGGTGAGGCAGGACCCCCTGGGCCTGCTGGGGGTGCAACTAAGTCCCTCCACCAATCCAGGGGTGAGGCAAAGCCCCATGGGCCTGCTGGAGGCAGGGCTGAGTCCCTTCATCGATCCAGTGGGGAAGCAGGGCCTCCAAGGCCCAGTGAGGGTGGGGCTGGTCAGGGAAACCCCGGAGATACAGGCTCTGGGGAAGATAAGGATATGCCTACAGCTGCACCTGTGATATTTACTGGTAAAAAAAGAACTAATAGACAATATCAGCCTTTCTCTTACCATTATATCCGAGAGATATGCAAAATATAAGATGAATTTGGCAAAAAAAAAAAGTGAAATACTAAAAAGAATGATTAAAGCTACCTTAAAATCTCAGGAGTTAGTTCCTGCTGACGTCAAAGACTTCTTCAGGTGCCTCCTAACCCCCACTGAGTTTGATTTTTGGGAACCCTCATGGAAAAGGTCATTAAAAGACCTCCTAGAGCAACTCAAGCAAAGCATTCAGGATGCAAACGATGCAGAAAATAATGAAATTTCTTTTGAGCACTGTCGCCCTGAAAACTCAGCTTCTGAGCTTGCTAACATAGTTTTCTAAAGACTTTCCCAGGACAGTAACTGTAAACATAGATATGTGTACATTCTTTCTGTTACACGTCTTGTGATGGACATCTCTCATGGCCAGTGCTGTGAGAAAGTGTTATCCTGACCATCCAATCCCTAGCTGTGGTCAGGAGCCTATAAATCCTGGAGGGAAAAATAAACCTCGCTCTTTTCTTTCACCACACCTCGACCTGTGTCCGTGTGATCTATTCATCTTCAGCGGTAACAGAGCACCTCTGTGTGGAGGGGAGGTGGGCCAAGCCTGAAGACCAGGTACAGGTTCTAACAAAACCTATTTTAGATAAGATCTGTGATGTAGCAGAAAAAACTTACAATAAATTGCCAACATTTGAAACCCAAGTCATTTATGTTAATATTAAACAGTTTCCATCAGAAAATTTTTTGCAGTTCGTCGACCAGCTTAGAGGATATATCCAACTACAGGTAGAAGGATCAGTAGCACAAGCAGAACTGATTAAAGAAATGGCTCAAAGAAATGCCAATGAGGCCTGTCACAAAGTGATTTTAAAACTGCCCATCCATCCTCCACCCCCCATAGCAGACATGATCCAGGCCTGCGCCAAGAAAGCAGATCTGTACAGTGCACAAGACAAGAAACCTGGACCAACAAACCCAAGAACTGTGGCAGCAGCAACACCAGGAATGAACAAGCCACAGATGACACCAGAACATCTGCAGCACATCATCTGCTTCCAGTGTCCTGGGGTGACTTTACTTTTAAGGTAGCTTTGAGATCTAGGGAAGTTGAAACTACTAGAGGCTGATGGGAGTTTTTCTCCTGACCAATTACTAGCCATTTCTGAGAATTGATAGTGATTCTGACCATTGAAAAGTGAGATCAACTTGTGAATACCTACCTTAAGACTTAAGACCAGGAATTTCTTGTTCTCTTTGTTTTCCGGCTTCTGACGAGGTAACAAGGCTCTGTCTCGGCCTCTTCCCCTCCCCCCAAGGCCGGACAAGGCCACGGAGGGTGGAGGAGGGAGAAAAGCAGAGCCAGCCGGCCTGACTCGGTTTGCAGTTTCTGCCTCTTAACTGAAACCTGACACCATGAACATCTTCAGCTTTCCAAGACTTTAACTCTTTTACTACCTGGATGAGACATACAGATTGCTTTTTTTTTCCCAGAGAGAGGGGAAGAGAGAGAGAGGGATAATCAACATGAAGAAGATACCATAAAACCATCAAAGACAATGAAGAAAAGAATAAAGTTTTAGATGGGGAAGAGAGAATAAGGAGATGCTTTAATAAGCTGAAATATTTTTCTGTTAAAGCTATGGAAATAAACAATAGTGTTCTGAAAAAACTCCTTTAATTCATGACAGAGTATATTGGGAGGAATGGAGTGTTCAAAGTGTGGATTTTGAGCAAAAGGTGGAATAGTTGTGATACAGTGAGGTGCCGGAACAGAGTGAAGAGAAGTAATAGTTGAATATTTGGGGCCATTAAGAGGCAAAGAGAAAACTGCTCTTTTCCAGGGAGGCTCACAAAGACAGATGAAGAGAACTTTTGCCTTTGAATAACTCATCCTTAAAAATGACATCCCTAGACTCATTTGACCCATAACACACCTCAGAGTGATGTGAAATGGGAGGAGTGAACTGCTGGCAGATTTTTCTGGGCAGCTGGCATCAGAAAAATAGAAAGCTATAACAGAAATAGTTTTCTTGTGAGAAACTCCATAGATTAGCAGAATAAGACTTCTGTTTCTCTACAAAGACTGATGAGAAGACTCTAGCAGGAATTGGGACTATTTTAAACACCGAAGTTCTGAAGTTTTTTTTCTCTATGTTGTCATGTAAACAAGAGAATGGTTGAGTAGTGGGGGAGAAAAGGGTTTTCTGGAGGTGTTATTCTGGTTTCCTTATTCTTGTAGTTTTGTTAATAAACTTTCTTTATTCCTTTTAAGTTTTAAGCCTGTTTTGCTCTTGTTCTAATCCACATCTCACAGCAAGAAATAAGTTTTCTAGTAATTTTTTTAGTTACTGCTTTAAAACCACGACATTTATTTGGTGCATTGGCCGGGAAACAAAATTATTAAATCTAATCCACTACATCCAGGCAAAAAGCCAGGACATTTCGCAAGGAATTGTCCTCAAAACCAGCAACAAGGGAAACACCAGAAAGAAGCTGTAGCCAATCAACAGAAAAACTAAAATTAAATCGCTTTTTTGTCAAGCGCTGAGATACAAAAATGACAGACCTGAAACAGGAAAAAGACTATTTTAATGGAAAAAGGGGTGAAAAAGGGGAGCAGGGTGGAGGACCGAACAAATATTATTGTGGGGAATGCATGCCTAATAAGGTCTGGCAACCACAAAAGCAATTCAGACTTGCAACTGCTAAAGCTTTTGTTTCAGATCTGACCATTGGACTGTCATTGGAGTGGACCTGCAGGACAATTCACAAGACCTGGCTGGACTGGATAGTAGGTATTTTGTTATTGGAGACACAGCACACAAACCCCTAGAAATGGAAATAGCCCCCATGACAATTAAGGGAGACCTGACACACCTCACACTCTTAGCAAGATGTCCTCAACCACCCTTCTATGTAGCCAAAGGGCAAATAGCCCAAGTGATCCCTGTTCCAACAGAAGTTCCAGTAGATGACAAAGCACCAGGGGTATACTGGGCGGAAGTGGTGGGTGAAGACAAACCCATTATGGGGTGTAACCTTACACATAAATCAGAACATCTCCATGTAGAAGGGTAAATTGACACTGGGGCAGATGTGACTATCATACCTGAAACAGTGTGGCCTTCACATTGGGAACTGCAACCCATGGCAGGCAAAGTACAGGATGTTGGAGAAGTGAAATTGGAAAAAATCTCTAAGGGCACTGTTCACATTGAAGGCCCAGATGGAAGACTGTCTAGTATCTGTCCGTTTGTCACTGATTACAAGTGCCTTCTGTGGGGAAGAGACACCATGTCCCAGTGGGGAGTCAAACTAACAATTCCTGAGACCCCCCAAAGATTTTTAGATGGGGCCACTGAAGAGCGTCCTACCCAAAAGTTAACATGGCCGGATGACAATCCAGTGTGGGTGAACCAGTTGCCACTCAATAAACAGAAACTCAGGGCACTAGAAAAATTAGTAGAAGAATTAGCCAAGGGACATACAGTAGAAACAACCAGCCCTTGGAATTCCCAAGTATTTGTAATAAAAAAGCCAGGGAAAGATAAGTGATGCCTCCTTCAGGATTTGAGAGAAATAAACAAAAAAATTGAAGACATGGGGTCTCCCCAACCAGGAATGCCATCCCCGACAATGCTCCCAAAAAATAGGCAATTGGCAGTGCTAGACAATAAAGACTGTTTTTTCCAAATTCCCCAGCACCCAGAAGATGCACCACGGTTTGCCTTTTCCATTCCCACAGTCAATCGGGAAGCACCAATGAAACGATACCACTGGAGAGTACACCCTCAGGGGATAAAAGCCAGTCCTTTCATCTGCCAGTGGTATGTAGGGTCATTATTATACCCTGTTCGTACTGAAAAAAGACATGCAATCATCTTCCACTACATGGATGACGTGTTAGTGTGCTGTCCCAATAACAACATGCTGCAAGACACACTTGACCTAGTGCTCAAAGTTTTAACCTCTGCTGAGTTCCACATGCAGGAAGACAAAGTTCAAAAGATGCCGCCTTGGATATACGTGGGCCTGGAGATCACTAAGTGGACTGTTGTTCCGCAAAAATTAGAAATCATGAGTAATCCTAAAACCCTAGCAGATATCCATTACCTGTTGTCATGGGGTGACTTTACCTTTAAGGTGGTTTTGAGAGCTAAGGAAGTTGAAGTTGCTGGGGACTGATGGGAGTCTTTTCTCCTGACCAATTATGGGTCATTACCGGGAATTGACAGCAGTGTTGACCAGTGAAAAGTGGGATCAAGTTGTGAACCCTACCTTAAGATGAAAAGTCAGGGCACTTTTAGCCTCTACAGACCTCCGGCTGGCCTCCCATTCTCTGCCCGGCCATGCGGCTGGGCCGGGGCTGGGCTGGGCCTGCCGCGTCTCCCGGCCGGGAGATGGGGCCTGCGGGGGGCTTGTCCCGGGCTCTGGCCGGGCCAAGCCGGTTCCTGGCTCGGCTGCAGTGACGGAGTTCACCGGGGACTGCCGAGTAAAGAAGGAGAAAAAGCTCTGGACCTGTGGCGGGCTGAAACAGCGACTACACTCTCCAGAGCAGCCATGGGGAATTTTCTATCGCAGACGGCTCTAGCTCCTGCACTGGCAGAAGTCACAGAACCATCTACAAAGCCTGGACAAGATTTTAAACTTTTCATTACCCAGATGAGACTTGCAGATTAATCCTTTTATCCAGAGAGAAGAAAAGAGAGTGATCAGCATGTAAAGAGACTTTATGGACTGTCAGAGACAGTAAGGAAAAAGAAGTTTCAGAAAAAGTAGAGAATAAGGAGATGCTTTTATGAGCTGAAATAAATTTCTGTTGAGACTATGGAAATGGACAATAAGGTCTTGAAAAAACTCCTTTAATTCATGACAGTATATAGGGAAGAATAGAGTGTTAAAAGTGTAAATTTTAAATAAAAAATAGAGTGATTGTGATACAGTGAAGTGCTAGAATAGAGTGAAGAGAAGATTTAAAGCCTTGAGAGGCAATGAGAAAACTGTTTTCTAGTGAAGATCACAGAAACAGATGAAGAAGACTTTTGCTTTTGAATAACTCATCCTTAAAATGACATCCCTAGACCCATGGCCCATACACACCTCAGAGTGAGGTGAAATAGGAGGAGTGAGCTCTGATAACAGCAGTTCTGAGCATCTGACATCAGGGCAATAGAAAACTATAGCAGAAATAGTTTTCTTGTAAGACACTCCATAAATTAACAGAAAGAAACTTCTGTTTCTCTACAAAGACTGGTGAAAAGACTGTAGCAGGAATTCAGACTGTTTTAACCACCAAAGTTCCAAAGTTTTTGTCTCTGTTGTCATGTGAACAAGGGAATGGTGAATAGTATAGGATAAAAAGGGTTTTCTGGAAGTTTATTCTGGTGTTCTTATTATTATAGTTTGTTAATAAACTTTCTTTATTCCTTTTAAGTTTTAAGCCTGTTTTGCTCTTGTTCTAATCCATATCTCACAGCAAGAAATAAGTAATTATTTTTTAGTTACTGGTTTAAAACCACGACACCTGTTTGGGTCCTTGAACTGGGTCAGACCCTGGCTAGGTCTCACTAATGAAGACCTGAGTCCCCTGATCAATTTATTGAAAGGGAAGAGAGAGTTGCTGTCTCCCAGGGAGCTGACTCCAAAAGCAAAAACTGCAATTGAAAAAGCACAAAGGGCCTTGACAGAAAGACAGGCACATTGTTTTAAATTGGAACTGCCTTTCAAATTTATTGTCTTGGGGAAACTACCACACCGACATGGGTTGATATTCCAGTGGGCCGAGGGGCAGAGACATGCACTCTTAATCATACAGTGAGTCTTCCTCTCCCATCAAAAACCCAAAACCATCACCAAGCCACAAGAACTGATGGCTCAGCTGATCCAAAAAGGCCAGAGTAAGGCTGTGGGAACTGGCAGGTTGTGACTTTGTGTGTATTCACCTTCCGGTCAGACTCTCTGGAGAAGGCAAACACTCCCCAGAGAGTCTGACCAAAAATATGTTTGAGCACCTGCTGCAGAGCAATGCTAAACTTCAGTTAGCTCTGAACAGCTACAGTGGGCAAATATCAGTCCATGCGCCATCACAAAAATTGTTTCATGAGGAATTCCACCTCATTCATTGTGAGAAAAGGAGCCAAAGGCCACTCAAAGCTCTTACAGTGTTCACTGATGCATCTCAAACATCTCATAAGTCAGTGATGACTTGGAGAAATCCACAGACTCAGCTTTGGGAAGCTGATGTTGAATTTGTAGAAGGATCACCCCAGATAGCTGAACTGGCTGCAGCCTTAAGAGCCTCTGAGAAGTTTTCAGAACCGATTAATTTGGTTACTGACTCAGCCTACGTAGCGGGAGTGGTGTCCAGAGCAGAGTAGGCAGTTCTCAAGGACATTGAGAAGGAACATCTCTTTAGATTGCTTGCAAAACTGACTTAATTGGTTTGAACTCGAGAGCATCCTTTCTATGAGATGCACATAAGATCTCACGCCCCGTTACCAGGTGAAATCGCTGAGGGGAACTGGAAAGCTGATTCCCTTGCTGCCCAAGCTGAAAAGGTATGTCTCCCAGATGTCTTTCAACAGGCTAAGTTAAGTCACCAGCAATACCATCAAAATGTGCCAGGACTGATCCGTCAGTTCCAGCTGACACGGGGTCAGGCTAAAGTCATTGTGGCTACCTGTCCCAATTGCCAGCTCCAGGCAGTGCCATCATTAGGCATCGGGGTTAATCCCTGAGGCCTTGGAAGCTGTGAGGTGTGGCAAGCAGATATCACTCACATTCCCAGTTTTGGTCACCTTAAGTATGTACATGTGAGCATTGATACATACTCAGGAGCAGCGTATGCCTCTGCTCATGCAGGAGAAAAATCTGTACATGCCAAATAACACTTAGTACAGGCCTTTTCAGTGCTGGGGATGCCTAGGGAAATTAAAACAGATAATGGCCCAGCATATAAATCCAAGGAGTTCCTGAAATTTGTCTAGCAGTGGGGAATGGACCACAAAACTGGCATCCCCCACTCCCCCACAGGTCAAGCTGTGATTGAGCATACCCACCAGATGCTCAAACAAGTCCTAGCCAGGCAAAGTAGTGGGACAGTGTGGATGTCTCCACAAAAAAAGCTTTGCAAAGCTATGTTTACTATCAGTTTCCGGAACTGTTCATTTGAAAACATGAATCCTCCAGTGACTAAGCACTTTAACAGTGGTGATCAGTTTAAATTGTCACAGCGTCCACCGGTTTTAATCAGGGACCCTGAAACTTGGCAAACCAAGGGCCCCTATGAACTTGTCACCTGGGGCCGTGGTTACGCATGTGTATCCACCCCTACAGGCCCCCGATGGATACCTCAGAAATGGGTAAAGCCTTTTGTTCCCAAAAACCCAGCCCCAGCAGAAGAAGAAGAGAGACAAGTGGCAGTTGCTTCCAAAAGAAGACGCCGCCGGGAAAAAACAAGAACAAACTATCTTAACCTCTGGTTACTCTCTGACCTGCACACATTAACTGTGAATATGCTATAAAAATGTTTGTTTTATTTCTTTTTGAAAAAACCTACCTCACACTCAAACCCATGATGAGCCTTACTTCAGCTATCCTGTTCACGCTGAGCAGCCTGGCAGCTGCCTGGATCGTCCCTCAGCCACAACAGAACATCTGGGTGACCCTGGCACACACACTTCAACAAGACAATATCTGCCTGTCCACTGCAGCAGCAAATGTCCACCTGTCTGGTAGGAATCCCACTGCAGGCTGAAGATTTTACAGCCAGCTTCAGTGATCCCAAGTTTAATACAATTCCCAAAACACACAGTGACCAACCACATGAAAACGGTAATGGGCGGGCTGTGGCAGTGAAAAATCCTATAGAAAAGTGGTTACCAGTACTGCCCAGAGCTAATAAAGAGCCCCAAGAATTAGAGCTATTAGGCTCCTCCCCGCACCCTTTTGTGTTCACTTTATTTACAATTCACTGCCAGATAAAAAACTATACAATCACATAATCCAGTATCGAAAAGAATACAAAGCAAAACAATGGTGTAATACGCTAAGTCAGGTCTTAGTGGATGATCCTCGCCACTCACATCCAAGAATCCTCCCTAAAGGTATATTTCTGATTTGCCGAGATAAAGCATGGGCAGGAGTCCCATCTCGCCTTCAAGGAGGGCCTTGCACTTTCAGACGGCTGTTCCTGTTAGCACCCAACCAAACCCAAATTAATATATGGACTCGAAAAGACAATTCGACCCATGAAATCCACAAAAGAGGCACTGATATTTTAGACTCAAATTGTGATTTGGATATATTTCATTGGGCAAATTCAAAAAGGGTTTCTGCATCCATATTTCTTCCATGGGTTGCAGCTGCCAAGGTACTGGATGAATTAGGACATTTGGAGTGCTGGGTGATCAAACAGGCCAACTTAACATCAGCTGCCCTCAGCTCCCTCCTCAAAGACGAAGAGATTACCAGACAGGCCATACTCCAAAATCGAGCTGGCATTGATTTCCTTCTGTTGCTGCATGGACACGAATGCCAGGAATTAGAAGGACTTTGCTGCTGAAACCTGTCCTCAAAAGCTCCCAACATCCACGGAGCCCTTCTGAGAGATGAAGAACTTGATCGGACAAGTGAAGCAAGAAGCTGAAGACTGGTTTAGTGAGCTGTTTAAAGGCTGGGGACTCACAGGATGGTGGACCTTGATAATCAAAACAATCCTTTTGTTTTTTGTTGTTCTGTTTCTAATCGTGCAAGCATTCGGAATTATCCGTTGTTTAGTTTTAAAAGCTCTCAAAAATTTAGTCTCTACTACCTCAGAGATCAACCACATAGAACTAGCGGACCGGTAGCAATCTAACCATCCCGCCAATCATGAGTGGTGGACAAACTCGTGACCTGTATCAAGATAATCTCATAACCCGTCAAAAGATTTTTTATATAATAATGAAGGGTGAGATGTTGTAATGCATTTAGGAAAAATGGTATGACCCAAAAAAATGTACCCCCAAAAATGTAGAATGTAAGCTTCTTTCCCGTATCCCTTTCTCCCCAGTTCCCCTTATTGGCTGTGTGAATGTAATCCTCCCTCTTCCCCCTGCCTTCAAAAAGTGGTGCTTATCAATACTTCTAACACTTTCCCTCCTGCTCTTCTTCTCCGCGGGATCCCAAGAAATAAAGCTGCACTTGCATCTCAACAAAGGAAAGTGCCTCGTTTTTTAGTTCTTCTGTTCTATGCTATACTATCTCCCCTGTTTCCCTGGCTGCAGCTGGGCGGACAGTGGTAACAGAGAAACAGGGGGCATAGAAATAATAGCACCCTTACAAACCTACAAACCCTCCAGCTTACAGCAACATTGCTCTTCCTGAGTCCAAGTCTTTGATCCTTTCCCTTTTGTTTGCAGTTATCCTGTCTTCTCTTCTTTACACTCCCTCTATATGATTTTCATTCTTTTCCTGACCAAAGCCTTGATAAAAATCTGTAGGTTTAAAAAGCTGTTTTCCTTTCTAGGCATCGTTTTCTTCCTCTAGCACGGCCCATGATAAAGTGTCCTTGCATGTCTGCAGAAGAATCACACTGATAAAGTGCTCTGGAGTTGTCTGAGCTGAGCTGGCATGCTCAGCCATATACATGATGATGTCTAGATCTGCATATGGTCCCACAAACACCTCACCATATTTCAGACCTTAGATTCAGCCTTTTTATTCTCCATCATCAGACTCACCTAATTTCCCTTGAATTGGGGATGGCTTATAGTTCATGGCTACAGTCTCTCCTTCTCTTGTACCACAGTCTCTGTCCAAAATAGATGCAGCTGTTGGATCCTGTTGAGAAAGAAAATGAAACAAAACAGAATAATTTAGCTAAAAGTTCTGCAATCTGTTCTCTGACTGTTAGGTGAGTCCATTCCCATCCACATTCAGAGGGAACAGAGAACATTCTAGTGTTTTGAATGGCTGAACCCTAGGGAAACCTAGACAAAATTTTGGAAGCATGTTTAGTATGCTTACAGTACCCCTGAAAACACCAGATTTCAACACCTGGCTTATATGATAGATAATACTGGGAATATAATATAGAGGGTGCGTCACCAGTTCAAATTCATCCTGCTCTGGCATTAGTCCAAAACAATTTTCATATGATGACTCTTTGGAGTGTTGTATGAAACATATTTACACTTTCAGCTGAGTTCCAAGTGGACCAGTCTACCTCATGACTAAAAGCTCATGACCAGCTGTGTTAAAGTCCATCTCAGAAGAAATGAGGACTGAATGAGTAAGAGAATTCAATCTCTAGTCTGTCTTGGAGAGGAGTAAAGAAGTCTGTAGTTCCCAACCTGGATCTATTTTATTTTGGCTAACTAGAAAGATTTAATTTCAGTATCTGTCAACACAGCATTTTTCACTGTCACTGAAATCCCCCTGAAAACCAAAGTTCTTCAAACACAGAGTATACCCCATTATGCCTACTTGCAGACAAGCTTGTAGTAAAACATTTTAACAGAGTAAAAGCATAACATTTTAGTAAAAGCCTGTCTGCACAAGCCAGCCCTTGGTATAAGAGGTGATATTAAAGGTAGTGTCCTTGAAATTCTCCTGGAGCAGCGAGAGTGAAAGAAAAACAATAGCCTTGTGTATTGGGGAAAGAATGTAAACCATATGTATTAGCCAATAGTAACTTGCTAAGCCCACGGACCCTGTCAAACCCTATAAAAGTGTGCTAAAGATAGAAATAAAAGGCGCTCACTATACTTCTGTGAAGACTCAGTGAATAGTCTGGCGGTTTCTCAATACAAGCTAATTCAGGTAGTTTTGTACTCTATGGTACTGTGTTGTAATGCAGTTAGGAAAAATGGTATGACCCAAAAAATGTACCCCCGAAAATGTAGACGTGCAAGTTTTTTCCCTCATATTGTTCTCCCCAGTTCCCCTTATTGGTTGTGTGAATTCCCTCCACCCTTTTCCCCTGCCTTGAAAAAGGACTGCTTATCGATGCCTCTTCCTCTTTCCCTCCTGCCATCTCACCCCGAAAGATCCCAAGAAATAAAGCTGTGACTGCCATCTCAGCAAAGGGAAAGAGCTCTTTTTTAGATTCTTCTTTGGCAAGCTAATCTAACTCCCCTGTCTCCCTGGCTGTTGCAGGCGGACAGTGGTAGCAGAGGGGCACGGGACCTTAGAAATTATAGCAGGTGGCATCCCTGGATGGGTTTGACCCCCTAAAACCAGCTGGAAACACACGTGTGTTTCGCAAGCCTGGGTACGTCAGCTGCCTTGAAAAGCTAAATATAGTTTACAAGGACTGGATTGGTAACTTTCTCACGCCCAGAGAAAATCAATTCACAAAGGAGAAGTTTCTACTGCTTGGCAACTTAAGAGTGGTGAGTCAGACTGGCTGGCGCAGCGAACGTGAAAGTGGGGCAGAAGCTGAGCTGGGATCAGCTGAGCGTGGGCTTGAGCTGGCGGCGATGACGTGTCCCCACTGGCAGCAAGCCGGCGCGGGCGCCAGGCAACGGTGGCCGCATGGGCAGTGCGGGCCGGCGGCAGCGGGCGGCGGGAGCACGCGGGCGGCGGCAGCGGGCATGGCTCGGCACAGGCGGCGCGGGGACCAACAGTGGCGACCGGGTCACCCTGGACTGGGTGACCAGTGGCCGTGGAGAGAGAACCCCACCCCACACGGCACGGGGACCAAACCACGGGTTCCGTGCAGAGCCGGCCGTAACACGTTTCGCGGGGCAGCCACGTGGCATGGCAGCAACAGCCGTGGGACAGTTTATCTCAACCCAGTGTGGGTGGGTGGGTAGTAAGCTGAGAGAGAAAAAAAACGCCTGCCTTTGCACCGCTTTGTTGTTTTACAGTAAAACAAGATAAAAACGAGTTGTGAAAACACAATTTTAATAACAGGCATGGGATCTACCATATCTACACCCCAACCAAATTTAGAATCCAAATTACAAGAATTTTAAAGTACTATAAATGTTAAAATCTCTAGAAAAAAGTTAAAATGTTTCAGTGTGGTTATCTCATAACAATCCACAGCTTGATTTGTCAGAAGTAAATTCTATCTCTACATGGAATCAAATTGGCAATAGTCGCACTCTAAAAATAGAGGAAGGAGACAAAAATGCTTCAAAATATCTCCCAATTTTTCTTATAATTCAAAAAGAATTGATCAACAGAGAAAAAGACTTAAAAAAACAGCCATTGCAGCCTTCATCAGTATCTCATACCTTTTTACCCATACCTTCTGCCCCTGTGCTGAAAAAGATACATGGAACAAATCCAGAAACTCAAGAAATGCACTGTAATAATGCCATTTCTGGAACCATGTGTCTCATTCAGTCCCCCAGCTCTGATAGTGTTGCGCAAATTACCAGAGACTCTTACCTACACTCCAATATTCCCATCATGAAATCCCCGTGCCTCCACGTGCCTGAAGTTCAAAATGGAGTTGGCCATGTGCCAGCTACCCACGTGGAGGAACCCCCTTCCTATCCTCCCCCTTGCTATCACTCTTTCTATCCACCACACTTTGCCCATTTCCCTTACTCCTCCCAAAACCCCTCCCCTCCCTCTCACATCTCCGTCCCTCCTGCAATACCCTGCTCAAGCAAGACATCACCTTGAAAACCCGCCCCCAGATGTTGCAATCTTTCTCTCCACACCCCTGCCTCCTGCCCCTGTGGGAGGGCGGGGGAAGGGGTATCCTGGCCCTGCCCCCTGGGGAGGGAAGATGTGTCCCTGCCAGGCCCCTGTGCGGCTGTGGGTAGAACCCTCCACCCATCTGGAGGTGAGGCAAGGCCCCCTGGGCCCACTGGGGGGGCAGATAAGTCCCTTCACTGGCCCGGGGATGAGACAAAGCCCCCATTGCCCAGGGGGGGCAGGGCTGAGCAGGGAAACCCTGGAGATACAGGCTCTGGGGAAAATAAGGATATACCTACAGCTGCACCTGTGATATTTACTGGTAAAAAAAGAACCAATAGATAATATCAGCCTTTCTCTTACCATGATATCAGAGAGATGTGTAAAATACAACGTGAATTTGGCAAAAATAGCAAAATATTAAAAAGAATGATTAAAGCTACTTTAAAATCTCAGGAGTTAGTTCCTGCTGACATCAAAGACTTCTTCAGGTGCCTCCTAACCCCCACTGAATTTGATTTTTGGGAAAGTTCATGGAAAAGGTCATTAAAAGACCTCCTAGATGAACTCAAGCAAAGCAATCAGGATGCAAAAGATGCAGAAAATAATGAGATTACTTTTGAACACCTATGTGGGGAGGGAAGGTGGTCTAAGCCTGAAGACCAGGCTCAAGTGCTAACAAAACCTATTTTAGATAAAATCTGTGAAGTAGCAGAAAAAGCTTACAATAAAATACCTACACTAGAAACCCAAGTAAGTTATGTTAATATTAATCAACTTCCATCTGAGAGTTTCTTACATTTTGTAAATCGTCTTAGGTTACAGATACAACAGCAAGTGCAAGAACCAGCAGCACAAGCAGAATTGATTAAAGAAATGGCACAAAGAAATGCCAGCGAGGCCTGCCGTAAAGTGATTTTAAATCTGCCCATCTATCCTCCACCTACCATAACAGATATGATTCAAGTGTGTGCCAACAAAGCAGATCTTTACAGTGCACATGACAAGAAACCAGGACCATACAACCCAAGGAATGTAGCTGCTGTAACATCCGGGATGAACAAGCCACAGATGTCACCTGAACAGCTGCAGCACATTATCTGCTTCCAGTGCAAGAAGCCAGGACATTTTGCAAGTAACTGTCCTCAAACCCAGCAACAAGGAAAACGCAAGAAAGAAGCTATAGCAAATCAACAAAAAAAAAAAAATTTAAGGCGCTCTGCTGCCAGGCGTGAAGACATAAATATGACAGACCTGAAACAGGAAAAAGACTCTATTTTAATGGAAAAAGGGATGAAAAAGGGGAGCAGGGTGGAGGACTGGACAAATATTATTGTGGGGAACGTTTGCCTAATAAGATCTGGCAACCGCAAAAGCAATTCAGACTTGTAACTGCTAAAGCTTTTGTTTCAGATCTGACCATTGGACTGTCATTGGAGTGGACCTGCAGGACAATTCACAAGACCTGGCTGGACTGGATAGTAGGTATTTTGTTATTGGAGACACAGCACACAAACCCCTAGAAATGGAAATAGCCCCCATGACAATTAAGGGAGACCTGACACACCTCACACTCTTAGCAAGATGTCCTCAACCACCCTTCTATGTAGCCAAAGGGCAAATAGCCCAAGTGATCCCTGTTCCAACAGAAGTTCCAGTAGATGACAAAGCACCAGGGGTATACTGGGCGGAAGTGGTGGGTGAAGACAAACCCATTATGGGGTGTAACTTAACACACAAATCAGAACATCTCCATGTAGAAGGGTAAATTGACACTGGGGCAGATGTGACTATCATACCTGAAACAGTGTGGCATTCACATTGGGAACTGCAATCCATGGCAGGCAAAATACAGGATGTCAGAGGGGTGAAACTGGCAAAAATCTCTAAAGCTATTGTCCAGATTGAAGGCCCGGAGGGTAGGTTAGCTAGTATCCGACCTTTTGTCACTGATTACAAGTGCCCCCTGTGGGGAAGAGACACCATGTCCCAGTGGGGAGTGAAATTAACAATTCCTGAGACACCTCATGATTTTTAGATGAGGCCACTGCAGAGCGTCCGGTCCAAAAGCTATCTTGGCTAGATAATAATCCAATTTGGGTGAACCAGTGGCCTCTTAGCAAACAGAAACTCGGGGCTCTAGAAAAATTGGTGGAAGAAGAATTGGCCAAGGGACACCCAATAAATGTACTCCCGAAAATGTAGACTTGCAAGTTCTTTCCCTTATCTTGTTCTCCCCAGTTCCCCTTACTGGTTGTGTAAATCCCCCCCACCCCTTTCCCCTGCCTTGAAAAAGGACTGCTTATCGATAAGCAGTCTTCCCTTCCTCTTTCACTCCTGCCATCTCACCCCGAAGGATCCCAAGAAATAAAGCTGTAACTACCATCTCAGCAAAGGGAAGGAGCTGGTTTTTAGGGTCTTCTGTGGAAGCTAATCTAACTCCCCTGCCTCCCTGGCTGCTGCGGGTGGACAGTAGTAGCAGAGGGGCAGGGGACACAAGAATAATGGCACAACACAAGTCACAAAAGCTGCTTAAAAAAAAGTAAATCAAACCAACTTGCTAAACTCAAAGCCGTTCAACTACCCCTAGACATTGCTAAAAAAGAAAAGTAACCAATGCTCTACCTCTACAGTAATTCATAAATAATAACCAATGCTCTGTAAAAATTGATGGAGAAATTTAAAAAACTAATTAGCAGTGCAAAAAACCCCCAATTTAAGCTGCTAATGAGTAAAAAAATCACTACCAAAGTAAAAAAAACTGTCTATAAAAGTCTGTCATATAAATACCCATATCCTGAAAAATCCAGCTATATAGAAACACCAAAACAATAAACAAGTAAATCAAGCTACAAAAATAAGTGTCAAAAATAAATTTAAATTAGTGACACAAAAAAAGTTATTCCTAGCTCAATAAGCTCACAATGCCTCAAGTAATCAGAATAAAAACGCCACCTATAAGTGAACACAAAACCAGAGTAGATTTAACCATAAACAGTATTTCTCAAGTTATCCCTAACTGTAAAACATGTATTGCGGTCAAACAAGCCAAGCAAGTAAAGCCCCTATAATATAATAAAGAATAATTGTCATGGGGTAGCTTCACCTTTAAGACAGAGTAAAAAGAGAGGAAGTTGAAGCTACTGGTAGCTGATGGGAGTTTTTCCTCCTGACCAATTATCAGTCATTTCCAGAAACTGACAGCAGATCTGACCATTAAAAAGTGAATTCAACTTGTAAACACCTCCTTAAGAAGTACATTCCGAGCTGTCTCGCTCTCTTTTGTTTCCGGCTTTTGAGAAGGTAACAAGGCTCTGTCGTATCCTCCCTTTCCCCCCCCCTTCTCCCTCGGCCGAACAAGGCCGCAGAAGACGAAAGGGGGGGGGGGAGGAAAAGAAAGCAGAGCTGCTCAGTTACTGCTGCTGCTAAACTGAAACCTGACACCATGAACTCTTGCAGCTTTCTAAAGCTTTTAATTCTTTTACTACCTGGATAAACGTACAGATTACTCCTTTTTGCTAGAAAGACAGAGAAAGAGAGACAATCAACATGCAAAAAACATCATAGAACTACTAAAAACAGTGAAGAAAAGAGTTAAGTTTAAACAAGAAAGAGAGAATAAGAAGATGTTTTATAGCTGAAATATCTTTCTGTTACAGCTATGGAGATGGACAGTAGTTTAAAGATTCCTTTAATTCATGACTAGAGTATGGGAGGAATAGAGTATTCAAAGTGTGGACTTTAAAGAAAAGAAGGGTGGTTGTAATACTGTGAGTTGCTGGAACTTGCGAGTGAAGTGAAGATTTTAAAGCCTTAAAGGAGCCAAGGAGATGGCTGTTTTCCAGGAAGGCTCACAGAAACAACTGAAGAAGATTTCTACCTTTGAATAACTTATCCTTAAAAATAACATCCCTGGATTCATTTTGACCCATGCACACCTCAGAATAGTGTGGGATGGGAGGAGTGGACTCTAGAAACTCCATAGATTGGCAGAAAGAGACTTCTGTTTCTCTACAGGGACTGATGAAAAGACTCTAAAAATCGAGACTGTTTTTGACCACCAAGATTCTAAAATTTTTTGTCTCTATGTTGTTATGTGTACAAAGAAATAATCGAGTAGTAAGAAGTAAAAGGGTTTTCTGAAAGTTCATTTTGGTATTCTTATTCTAATAGTTTGTTAATAAACTGTCTTTATTCCTTTTAAGTTTTAAGCCTGTTTTGCTCTTATTTTAATCCATATCTCACAACAAAAATAAGTAATTTTTGTTACTAGTTTAAAACCACAACAATAATCCAAATATAAATATAAAAAAGCCTAGCAAATTAACTACATCACCCTTCCCCAAATCCACCAAAACAAGTACTACATGCTCACAATAGTAAAAACCACCACTAAATATTAAAAACCTACCTTGTGCCTCATGCCACTGTTCAAAACACCATCCTAAACCTTAAAAAACAAGCCCTTTAAAAGCATAATACCCCTAAAAAATTAAATCAAACAACAAAACTCATTTTAAAAACAGTCTTAACAAAACCTAAGCTAAAAAACATAGTATTAAATAAGTATACCATATCCCCTACCATTCACCAGCTACAAGTAAAGTAAAAAAAACTACAAAAGATTATTAAAAAACACCTTAAAGCACTGGGTGGGGGATCTTTCAAAAATTAAAAACAACATCTAACAAAAACCACCTATCTAACACCCGAAGTTCCACCAACAAAACAAGCCCTACCCAATCTAAGCCCTTATGTACATTAAACACAAACAAAATCCCAGTATTACATATCATAAGTTTGTTAAAAAAAACCAATTTAAATCAATTCTGCTTCAAGTGCAGACAAACCCATCCATGGGGTTGTCTTTGCTCAGAAACCAAGTTACACATAATAGATAATGCAAAAAAATAAAACAAGACAATGTGTACCTCAAATAAAATCTAATTGTTAAGTAAAAACCATAAGTAAATATCACTGTTTGCTAAATATCACTACCCTTGTCTGTATATATGTATATATGTATGCATGTATAATATAATATGTGTTTGTAAAGTTAAAACATATATTAGTTTTAGTAATAAACTGACAATATAGGGATAAGGGGTGGAATGTCCTAAAGTAACTTTATAAGGCTTGTATCCCCAGTCGTCTGTTCTGTTTATGTTACATATTATGTTCTGCACCTTTAAGACTAGTTCCGAGAACAAAGAAGAGAAAGAAGCATGTAGGTTTTTTTCAGAAAACGGCACTCGCTTTCCCCCATGCTTCTCCAGACTTTGTTGTCTGCAGCATGGACAGACAGCAAGACAGAGCTCTCCTTTGCTTTTAGTTAATTTTTAGCTAGCTAAAGCAGAGAAGTTTTCCGGACTGATTTTTTTCCTTTTTTTCTTGAATCTGTTCAAACCTGCTCTAAACTAAAAATCAAAAAAAACACCAAGAGCACACACCTGTAGCCCACTGGGGCCTGGGCCTTGGCACTTACCAGCACCAGAAAGACTAATAAAAGACTGAGCGAGCCAAGCTACACCCCATAAAAAAGACTTTTCTAAATTTACCATCTCTTCAAAGAACACAAAGTTTTATTGTTTAATTATATTCAATTTCTGTTAAATAAAAATATTTTTTCACTTTCCTTCATGGAAATCTTTTCCCGAACCAATTAAAATAAGAGCCACTTATATTTACTTTCTAAAAAAACCCAAGTTTTCTCCCAAATTTACCCTAAACCAAGATAGTTAGCAATAAATTTAATTGATATCTCTAATTCTAGTCTGTTTTACCTGTGACATTATTTGGTGAGTGACCTTTCCTGGTCAGCAGCTTTATTTTTGCCAGTTTTTGGTAACACAGGGACACTTCTTCCCCTCCCAATGCTAAAAAAAAAAGTGTAAAATTGAGGTTCCTAAAGAAAAAACTATTTTTATTCCCAGAAATAGCAGCTCTCATCTTCTCCCCTATTTACAATGCTCATTCCCAATTCTCTCAGTTATTGTAGCACTGCAGTTTATGCACTGCAAAGGGCCTGGAGATCCTGCCAACCCTACACCACTTACTGAGGGTCGAATCAGCAAGGTGTCCAACAGCTGCAGCACTGCTGGATGCTGCAGATGGGAAGTGATCAGCATGGTTAGCGTTTTACCACATTGAGCTTAAAGTTGGCAGCACACAAAATGCAAGCCATATTCCTGCCTGTCCCTCAAGAGCATCTGAAGATATTTAGTGTTGCTATCTTCCACATAGCACAGCACACTGAGCAAAGACCAGAGCATACCTTACATATTGAGGTAAACTGGGATTGGCAGAAGCTGTTTGAAATAAAGAAAAGCAGACACCATTTACTGGCATGAGAGTGTTTTTAAAGGAGAGTTTGTTTCCCCTCCATGTTCCCTGAGATGAAGCTGATCTCCATCTGGCTCCAGCTTGTCTCCTCGGTCTCCCATTGACAACACAAAAAAGAGATATCAGGCCAGACCAGATGGCTTCCACCTAGCTTCTCCTTTGAAGGCAGCCTCTTTATCAGCTGAAATCAAACCATCTGTCCCTGATCCCCTTCAAGGAGACACAGCATATTGCAGAGCATGGAAAGAAGCTGTAGGAGACTGGAGGGATGGTTGACTGGCTCAGAACAATCCAGTGGGAAAGCAATGGGAGCACTGCTCCCCACTCCTGCTTACTCCTTGAGCCTTCTCACACTCCGCTGCATAGAGCATTCCCATTTGAAGTCAGCTGCTACTATAACGGGGGCAGTTGACTGCATAGGACCACCATAAGCCTCAAAATGAAGCCAAGAACATTCTGGCACTGTTTAAAGCGCAGGTGCGAGACTAGTCCTGCAATTAGCAAAGGCCTGTCTGGGGGAGGGCCCCAGGAAACTGATAAAAGACAGCCAAGTGTGTACCATGTGGCACACTCCGCTACCCTGGATTTAAAAGCTGCAGAGACCATGGTGGATCCTAGATTGGTGACTATCTACCTTTTTTTTCTCTTTTTCTCTTTTTCTCTTTTTCTCTTTCTTCTTTCTTCTTTCTTCTTTCTTCTTTCCTCTTTCCTCTTTCCTCTTTTCTTTTTCTCTTTTGCTTTCTTCTCCTACCTACTCAAAATATATTGTAAGCCTGACTAAAATATCCAGTCAAAGCCTTGAAAAGTGCCATATTCTATCTAAATATTCTAAAGTTTTCAAGTAAAATGTTTGTTATTGAACCTCTTGAGAAGTTTATTGTTTCTCCCATGCACCACACAGAGTATATCCAACTACCTTCCCCTAAACCTGCCAAGCAGGATGGGACAGAAGCACTGCACAAAGTGGAAACAGGTCAAGGGAGGTCATTACATGTACAAAAAGACAAACCAGATCCCTGGTTGAGCTAGGAAGGGAGGTAAAAGAGTGACCACATCAGTGCTTCCTGTGACAGGCTTAGGCACATGCTCAATGACTCTTGCTCTTTATTCAGATCACTCTGGTCTGCTGCTACTTCTGCTATGGGGACATGGACCAGCCCTAAAGCCCCGTGCTAGAGCTCCCAAAGGCCTTGCTGGAAGGCAGACTGCTGTGAGCCACAGAGGGTTTTGCCTACTTGGCTTGCTGAGCATGACTGCGCAAATCTTTGTATTCTGACAAGGTTTTTTTTAATTACCAAATACCTAGTCTTTGGGATGAAATTTTGCAGTCTGGATATTTCTCTCAGCCTGATTTAATATATGTAAATTTTATATTTATTTATTTACTTACTTATTTACTTATTTATTTATTGGGGTGGGGTGCTGGGAACACATTTTGTCACCTTGAGCCCTGCCCTCTAAGTGTTATCCCTCTCAGCAACCACAGGCTTATGAGGACAGGAGACTGGCAGGGGATAAACAGGGAGGGTAGGCTGAGTCTTCCAGGAGGATTAGAGCTGGATGGAGAAGGGAATGGGAGAGACTGGATGGGTAGCCGGGTTGGAAAAATGGCTGAAAGATGTTCCTAGAAGAACAGATCCAAGAAGACAAGGAAGAAACAGAACAGTGAAAGGCAGTCAGGGTTAAAAGCACTAGATGGGATACAGCTGTCAGACATTTGCCATAGGATGCATCTCTGTGTTCTTCCAGGGTTTGCACACAAAAAAGACAACTGATCATTGCTATTACTCCTCCTTATGGTTTCAGACTAGCTTTGAGTGAAGCTCCAGAAGCATTCTTGCAATGAAGAAAAATCAATGGGATTTAGAAACCTGTCTTTGTGGCCTAAATGTAGCTAAGGCTGGTGGCATGAAGCTGTGTACTCAGAGGGTCCTGAACCATGCTGGTGCTGCTGTGCCAGGCTATGCTGAGGTTTCGCTATAGTCCATTTTCTTCTGTTAAAACTGCAGGGAACCGACGCTAGAAAAAAACAGTAGGGCTGGTTTGCCAAGCTCTCAAATACAGCTATTGTAGCCTAACTTGATCCCCTAAAACCTATGTTCTACAAAGCAATCTTTAATGACATTCATGTAAACCCTTTTGCTTGGTAATTCAGGGGTCAGCATGAGCTGGAGATGAATCAGGGTTATGCAATGAAAGAACAGAAGCCTAAGTATACCATTTCTTGCAGAATTTGCAAGTCATGTAGGGAACAGGAGCATAGTACACAGGAGAAAAGATGATTTTGTTCTTATACAATGTGGGGCTGTCCTAGAGAACTGAGATATTTACACTCTTATGTGAAATGTGCCTAAAAGATTTCCAACAAAGGGTAATTAACAAGGTCTTCCTCCTTTGCTGGGCTCCTGGATCACAGCCCTGGAGCATGATATTCTGAGTGCTTACAAATGTTAACAAAGTGAGTGGGAACTGCACTTTAGATAAAAAGCTATGAATCAGGAGGAGGGGAAATATCATAAGGCTATAGGTATGTTGAGTCAAAAATGCCAAATAATATTCTGTCTTTAATCAGCCTCTCAAGCCCTCATCCATCCATCCAGTCACAAGATCATGATGGAGAGGGAAGGGATTTTGAAAGGGTTGGGGGAATTTGTTGAGGCTGTTTAATTCATACCCTCACCAAGCAGGATTGATGCATAGATGAACAAGGACTTTTTGAAGTGCTCAGACACTATCTGTTGTGCCAAGTGCCACAGAGCATCCCACAAAGTGACTGAGTTAGCAATCAGAGGGAATTTTGGATTTATGCCTTTTCTCTTGTGTGTGGCTCTGTCATGCCTTTCTGTATCAGTAGGCTTATCCTTCACTTGCATTGCACTGCTGTTTACTGGTGCACTGTTATGTCTTGCAACCTTGCTAGGTTCCCTGCCAATGATGCCTCACTGCCTGCACAGCTGTTCTCCACCAAGAGTTGAGAACGCAGGAGCACATGGTGAAATAAGAGCAAAGGAAGTATTATAAAAAACCAGAGCAGCAAACCTAATTTTTATCTTGATCATACTAAAGCCCTGCACTTATTCATCCCAAACAATATAGGAAATCTCTTTTTGAATGACCTGGCACTCAGGAAAGTTCCTTTTTAAAGTCCAGTTACCAGAGATGCTGAAACATGAACATGTATTCCTTCTCAGACTGTTCTTTTTTACTCTGGTGTAGATCTGGTCATCCTCTTTATCCATTAACTGGTGTCTTGTGTCATTGGGTCCATAAGATGTAAGAATGGATTCATATTCTAGCTTCTCCCCCTCACCCCCTTGACTCAAGTTTGGGATTGGTGTTTTCCACTAAGTTTTTTAAATCTTGTGTGTTTTGAACTAAGAGTTTGGGTATTACTAACCCCTTCTCTCCTTTTTCTAGCTCCTTGTTTATTTTCCTCCTCATAGCATACCTCCTACTATTTGCTTCTTGTAACAGGGCACTCTGCCTAAGCAGTGATACAGCATCTCAAAATTTGTCTTGTTTAAAAGTTATCAGTGATGGCAGAGTGCTGAGACCAGCTTGACCAAACTATCAGACCTACCATGAGGACACACAAGACAGACAGTCATTAACTGAGGCTGGGAGCAGCAAGGATGCACAAGCCTTGATATGGAAGTGAGAGTCAGAAGTGCTAAGCAGAACAAACCAAAGAACTGCTAACACCTTTTTCAAAACAAAGCATATTTTGCTGAGTAAGCCTGACAGCACATAATCTAAAAATGCATATGTCTGACAATCAATTATTTTCTACTATAAAAGGTCAGTTCCACTTTTACATAGCAAGGACTTATAGCATACCTCCCTAAGGAGTGTTTAGATTCTTCCCTTGAATGGGGATGCCCCTCAAGGTTACTCCTTGAGGCTAAGCAAAAAAGATTTGCCCACATTCATTGGTATGGGTGAGTAACATCAATCTCTACTTAATAATTATTTTTCTAGTTTTAATATAATTGCTTCAATATTGCTTCAGAAATAGTGCACTATACTAGTAGTTATAGTTATCAATACTGTGTAGCAAATAATTCTGATTAGGGTATTTTTGTCTAATCATTATCATTATTGCAATCAATTTAAATTATTCATTTTTTTCATATAAATATATATGGTTTGCTATACTTATATACAAAAACCATTGATAAAGTTTGGGACTAAGATAGAATCCAGCCAGACCCAGACTCATCTCTGAGAAGTTTAGAAAGCAAGGGGGTCCTTTCTGCACCTTTTGACTCAATGAGAGGGCTTCTCTAATGAAGTTCCCACTCTGTATGTGACACTGTTTTTTAAGAAGAAACATTCTCAGTATTTTCACTGTTTTTCCTGTTACAGACGCCCAAACTCTTCCTGATTCCATAACATCCTTCCTAGGATGAGTGATCAGAAACACGTGTTGAAGGTTGGGTGTCCTTTCTTTTGTTCTGTCTCACCTGGAGAATTTTTGCCCATCAGTAGCAGAAAAATCTGACTGCTGGTACTTATTGAGTACTTGAAAAACACAAAAAGTTCAGCTGGGCCCAGGAGAGAAGGGGGGCAAGAAAAAGAAAGGGCGGGGGCAGCTGAGAGCTGGCTAGTTTCTTCAGCTTCAAAACAGAACTCTCGCTAAGAGCTGTTGCGGCTGGGAGAAGGGAATTGGCCATCACCCAGACAGAGCTGCTGTTTCTTCTTCCTTCTTCTCCTTCTTCCTTCTTTGTTTGTAAGACTTGCACCCCCTGTCCTGCCTGGACATGTGGCAGTACCAGACACCACTGCAGAGCTACTGATACACCTCATCCACCGGCTCAGGATCTCTGCTCATTCCTGCTGTTCCACCTGGCTGTTCTGCCAAGTCCTACAAGAACACCAAGACAGACTGCCTGAAAAGGTTTATAAAGCAAAACCTCTCCTCCATCCTTTCCCATTTCAGCTGAAAAAGCTGTCACTAAGTCCCTAGTCCTGTTTTGTTGTTAATACTATATTGTTTGTTTACCTTGTTATACATACTAGTAAAAAACTCTTATTCCTATGCCCAAATCTCTACCTAAAAGCCCCTTAATTTCAAAATTACAGTAATTCAGAAGAAAAAAGTATACATTTTCATTCCAAAAAAAGCTCCTGCTCTCCCTAACAAACACTTGTCTTCCAAACCAACACATGCAATGTCCAAGGCAATGTATTAATGATCTAGAATGGCTTCACAGCTTTTTGTCTGCCTTTTAATCTCTCAGAACTTTTGCTTGCCTTATTGTCTCTGTCATTACACTGCACAGATGACTTTGTGTTCCCTGCAGTGATGAGTTCTTTTCCCTATGTCTCAGCTTTTCTGGTCTCCTTTTCATCTTTCAAAGTGTTTTTGCACAGGTATTTTATATTTGAGAAAATTGAAATTCAGAGAGGTGAAGCTACAAGAGCAGGAGAACTGAGTCCTCCTCCAGGGTTCTGTCCCCTGTGACAGGAGCATCTTCATAAATGCATTTCTACTTAATACATTTGGTAGCATGTACCAGAAAGCAATAAGTACCAATATTACACTTCAGTACTATATTATAGTCCTGAAAAGTGTTCCCTTCCTGCAAGAATTTGATATTAAACAGAAAATTACATAAATAAATCACAAGTCTCACAGCCCAGACATATTAAAGTTTGGGTTCAGGATACACCAGTCTATCACATCTGACAATTTCTTCTCCCTATGAGTCTCATTTACATAAGGATCTCAACAATTAAAAGGGGAGGAAAAACACGTGACCTTAAAAAGCAAATGAAAAATGTATAACTTTCTTCCTAAATTACCTTCTCAGTTGTAAATTTGGAGACTTGGTCCATGTTTGTTTCTATTTCTTCTGCTATGTGCACTCTATATGGAAAAGTGGAGACTAGAAAAGAGTCAACAAAATGTAAGATGGGCCATCTGCAAGAGTTTCAATTTGGTTTGTAACAAGAATTAATACAAGGGGAAGCATTAAAACCTGTCATTACCACTGAAGCATTTTAGTTTAATAAGGATGGCTTAGACAATACATTCAAATACAGGAGAGATGGTTCACATAAAGTTTCTGTAAGAAAAATCCCTTGAGCCTGGTTCTACCTCTTTGTCTTCACAACTTTCAATTAACACTGCAGGTGGGCACAGAAACACTTTCAGCTCATTATTATCTTTTCACATACTGGCAGACATGAGATATTTAGCTGAAACAGACCTTTTAAATTCCATTATTATTAAGAAAGCAGAAATGGAAAAAAAATACTATTTTTCTTACCTATTACTTCCATTTTTTGCAAGGTAGAAGCAGCTTCATGCATTAAAGATTTGCAACACCTGTGCTGATGGGAAAAGCTATCTAAAATGTGGATCACTATACTGGGTCTGACTGAGATAGAGTTCATTTTTCCTTAGCAGCCCTCACAGTGTTGTGCTTTGCATTGGTAGCTGGAAGGGTGTTGATAACACCAGTGTTTTGGCTACTGCTGAGCAGCATCAGCAGTCTCTCTAACACTCCTTCCCCCCATCAAGGGGCTGGGAGTAGGCAAGATCCTGAGAGGGGACACAACCAGACCAGATGACCCATATAAACCAAAGGGATATTCCATACCATATGATGTCAGCTCAGATATAAAAGCTAAGGGAGAGAGGAGCAATGGAAGGCATTTGTTATTCTACAATGTTTGCCTTCTGAAGCAACTGCTCTGTGTGCTGAAGCCCTGCTTCCCAGGTAGTATCTGAACATTGCTGGCTGATGGGAAGTAGAGCTTAACTTTTCCCTTTGCTTATGCATGCACAAACATTTACTTGGGGTTTTTTTCTTTGCTTTAGTAAACTGCCTTATCTCAACCTACTGGTTGTTTTCCATCTTATTCTTTCCCCTGTTCCACTGGGAAAGGGAGTGATAAAGTAGCTTGGTGGACACCTGGCACACAGCCAAGAAGAAACCACTACAATCACAGACTGGGTTAGGTTGGAAAAGACCTCTGGAGATCTAGTTCAACTCCCCTGCCAAGGCAGGGTCACCTAGAGTAGGTTACACAGAAGACATCGTTGTGGGTTTTGAATGTATCCACAGAGGGAGATTCCATAACCTCCCTGGATAGCCTGTTCCAGTGTTCTGCCACCCTCAATGTAAAAAAGTTCTTCCTCATGTTCTCACAGTCTCTCCTCATGAGAGATGCTCCAGACCCCTAATTTTTTTTGTCACACTCTGCTGGACCCTCTCCAGTATATCCTTGTCTTTCTTGTACTGAGGAGCCCAGAACTGAAAACAATACTCCAGATGTAGCCTCACTGGGGCTGAGTAGAGAGGAACAATCACTTCCCTTGACCTGCTGGTCAAACTCTTCCCAATTTACCCCATGTGAAAAGCAGAGTTCACTCTTTAGAATTTTTAAAAGTTTAATAATGGGATTAAAAGGGACAATGTCCAGCGCTGGGGTGTTTCTGGCTGTTGGCCAAAGAACACATAGGTAGATTAAGACAGTGTTATTTATATACTGTTACATTACATATTCATGTCTTTGATACATTATTCAAACATTCTTGGGAGCTTTTGATATTGCAGAAACTCTTTTGTTGGGCCTTTCATGCTGATTTATCTGCATGACATCCTGTAGATCAGGTCAATATATTTTATTTCTTCATCTTGTTGTTTCACACTTTCCTGATAACAAGGAGTTAACAAGTTCTTCTCCAACTCTTCTCTGGTGCTCTGGTTTGTGTCACTTATCACTTGGAGAGGTCAGTCAGCAGATGTGGGAAAAACAACATAATTGCTTCACACTGCTTCCTTAGTTACATAGAAGCATTTTAACATTTCATGTTTTGCTAAGGCTTACAATATAATACATTCATCACACCACTATTTCTATAAGCTATACGATACATATATAGATATAATATATTCATCTCACAACTATTTCTATGAGCTATACAGTGCAAAACGAATAGATTGTGTTATACTAATGAGCAGCTAAAAGGACTTAGAAATTGTTCCGTATCCAAATACTTATGAACAATAACAACATGTAAAGGCTAATACATAAATGTGAAAGACAATATTATATTGTTATTTTTAACACCCCAAGATACCATTGGCTCTCCTGTCCACAAGAGTACTCTGCTAGCTCATGGTCAATTTGTCATGCATCAAGACTCTCAGGTCCTTCTTCACAGAGCTCTTCTCTAATAGGTCAGCCCCCAACCCACACTGGTACTTGGGGTTATTCCTCCCCAGGTGCAGGACCCTACACTTGCTCTTGTTGAATCTCATTAGGTTTCTTTCTGTCCAACTCTTCAGCCTATCAAGGTCCCACTGAATGGCAGCACAGCCTTCAGGTGCATCAGCCACTCCCCACAGTTGTATCATCAACTTGCTGAGGGTACATTCTATCCCTTCATCCAGGTCACTGATAAACAAGTTGAATTAGACCCAGCCCAGTATTGATCCCTGGAGGATGCCACTGACTACAGGCCTCCAACTGGATTCCACTCCACTTAGATCTTAAGAGCGATGATAGCTTGAAGCTTAACTCAAGTACTTGACTTATTGTCCTGGGTAACCCAAAAAATGTGTTTTCTATTCCATAGAGCCTCTACACCAACTTGCCCAAGATTGTTACTGTCCCTTTAAGACCCAGGGGCCAGAAGCAGAACCGGAGTGGTTTATCCTGGGTTTGCAGAGGCAGGGGTTTGAGGGGTCTCTTTAAGAGACAAGGAAGACTCACACAGTGCTTTTTTGGTTCTCTACAGGTTTTGGAGTGGAGGCAGAGCTTTTTTTTGTTTCTCTCCAGGCTGCCAAGAGATTTGTCTGGGGCAGGGTCTCTGAGCTGAGACAGTGTGAGGCAGATCTATTTTGTTTCTCTCCAGGCACTGGAGAATTTTGCAACATTTTTTTGGCTGCTGTTGCTGAGGCAACCACTACTTCTGGAGCCGGGAACGATGTTTTCATAGGACCTTTTTTACTGTTCCCACTTGGGATGATTATGCTGGGACATTGGAGTCTCTCACTCCACAAGTTTTTCAGCCTTTGCCCCAGTATTTTGCAACTCCCAATGGCTGACGGAACTGCCACCACCAGGAAAACCCGTTGGGTGGCATGGAGCAAGCAGCCCAGCAGCATTGACTCTTGTTTTTGGACAAAATAATAGTTCTTCCAGGTTTTTGTTTTGTCCCTATTCCTTGTTGGTTGTTGTTTAGGGGAGGAGGGAGTTCTGCAAACCCAGAGGCTTGTTTGCTATGTTGTTTTTCCTTTGTTCTCCTTCTCCACAATGTGGTCTGCAGAAGGGGATTCTCCACCATCTTGTCTTTGTCTTCTGGTCCATGCGGTCTGTTACTTTTTTTTAGTAAACTCTTATTTTTTTCACTTATATCTTCTCCCATTCATCTTTCCTTATTGGTGAAAGGGGAGTGGTTAAAACTAAAAGGGGAGGTAACTAATTTTGGAGCCTCCACATAATTGTCATAGTTTAAGACACTTCTGGAGGCACAAATCAGGAATGTTACTAGCTCAAATATCTAGAAGCCTTCAAATGAAATAAAAAATGGTAAATAAATTTGAGTCTCTTTGGGTGATTGTCGCTGTTGGACATGATGTATCAATGTGGGTTCACAGCACACACCATGAGGAAAAGTGGCCTTTATTCTCCAAACTTTTCAGCTTTTATAGGGTCTTACGATACAGGGTTAACATAATTGGGTAAGGGAACATCACCTCTTGTCCCATTGATGGGACAAGAAAAAAACATACTATCTACAGTTATGCAGAACTGTTTTGAGAAAGCAAGATGATTTACAAATGTCCTTGAGTGCAAGGTCTCCCAAGAAATTTTCCCTTGGGAACAGATCTGCCACTGACAGCCTGCAATTCCCTCAGGCTCAGAGAAAATCAGGTCCACAGGTGATCATTCTCATTATCAGGCTATGCAATATAATGAGAGAAGCACTGAAGAAAGCTTGTCATTAGCTGTTAATTGAAGGCACTTTTAGAAAGTGCTGCTTAAAACTTGAAAGACATGCTGTCTTTCCAACTGCTACTTAATGTGTATGTAAGCTGTATTAAAGCAGTCTCATAATGTCCCTGTCCACAGCACCATAGCTCAGAAACAGCTTCTGATGTTTTAGATTAAATTCACATTTTAAAAAGCTCATATACTGTGCTGGTTTTGGCTGTGACAGAATTAATTTTCTTCATAGTTGTCGTCCTAATTAGGAACGGCAGAAAGAACGACACAGACTCTCAAAGGAGTCAGAACAGGAGAGAATCTCTAGTTTATTGCTTCAGCCATGTTATATAGACTAGTTCGTGGAAAGTACAGAAAGGAAACTCTTATTGGTTAGTAAAGTGCTACATTACCATCATTGGTCAGTGGGGTTCACCACCCCCCTGACCCTCTCCTGCAAGGAAAACACGGGAACAGACAAACAGCACCTGCAGGCTGTTTTCTGTCTTTGAGGATTGTTTGGAATCCTCCCATGAAATTCCCAGGCTAGCTTCTCAGGCAGGCCTGGCAGGCCATGGGGCCTGCAGCTTGCTCCAAAGCTAGCCTCCATACATAGTGGCTATTATTTGGGTTATGTTTTGATTTGTGTTGAACACAGGGTTGATAACATAGAGGTGTTTTATTATTGCTGAGCATGGCTTACATCAAACAAAGGCCTTTTCTGCTTTCCTCACTACCACACTGGCAAGGAAGAAGTTGGGGGTGCATGGGAGTTTGGGAGGAGACACAGCCAGGACAGGTGACCCAAACTGACCAAAAGGATATTTCATACCATGTGACATAATGCTCAGTATATAATGTGAGGGGAAGAAGGAGGAAGGGGGAGGATGTTTGGAGTAATGACATTTGTCTTCCCAAGTAACCATTATGCGTGATGGGGCCCTGCTCTGCTGGAGATGGCTGACTACCTGCCTGCCCATGGGAAGCCATGAATTCCTTGTTTTGCTTTGCTTCTGTGCACAGCTTTTGCTTTCCATATTAAACTGTCTTTATCTCAGCTCATGAGTTTTCTAGCTTTTACCCTTCTGATTCTCTGATTTTACTGGTGGGGGTGTTAGTGAGCAGCTGCATGGGGCTTGTTTGCTGGCTGGGGTTAAATCAGGACATTTACATATATCTTAACCCTTAGGCATATCTTCATCATATTTTACTGCATACAGATGTATCTAAGCTGATACTGTCATGTTGTACAAACATAAGGTATCTAAGTGCATTGTTATGAACTTCAAAAGAGGCAGCAGATTCCCAGCTCATTACAATATATAATGAAATAATGTACTGATGACAAAATCAACTAGGTTGGAAAAGACCTCTGAGATCATCAAGCCCAACCTATGACCAAGCACCATCATGTCAACTAGACCATGGCACTAAGTGCCATGTCCAGTCTTCCCTTAAACACCTCCAGGGACAGAGACTCCACCACCTCCCTGGGCAGTCCATTCAAGTATTTAATCATTCTTTCTGTGAAGAAATTCTTCCTAATTTCCGACTTAAACCTTCCTTGGCACAGCTTAAGACTATGTCTTCTTGTCCTGTCACTGGTTGCCTGGGAGAAAAGGACGACCTCCATCTGGCTACAACCTCCTTTCAGGGAATTGTAGAGAGTGATGTCTCCCCTGAGCCTCCTCTTCAGTCTAAACAATCCCCGCTTTCTCAGCTAATCCTCATAAGACATGCACTCCGTACCCTGTGTGGCAGGACCTTTCAGCCCATGATACAGCAAAACCTTATCTCCCCTCACATATGGATAAGTCAGACTGGAATGATTTGTCCTGTGATGAATTATCTCGGCTGAAAACCTCCTTAGCGAGAAATACACATCCTGTCTTGAAGGGTGAGAAAGGAAAACCTAAAATTAGTGACTGCAGAACACAAGCACTTTTACAACTATAAAAGACCTCTATGATTGTCATAAAAGCAGAAATCTCTTACATGCTCTCTGAGTGTGTAGAGAGTTCTCCTCAACATGAAGATGTTACATCCCTGGGATTGAGAGGAATTAGGAGATTCTCAGCACAGCACTACTGAGACATAAACTTAGAAGAATTTAAGATTTTAGAGAAGCTGAGGCCTTAATTAAAAATAAGCCTTGCTAAATCTAATTCAAATAAATAGATGGGCCTCATTAAAATTAAAGGTAGATAGAAAGGCTTTGCTAAAATCAGAGGTTAATCACTGGCTAATAACTGTCAACTTTATGCTTGTTCAGCTGGGCTTATAATGAGAAACAAAGAATCTGGTAAGGAACTTCAAAGACATAAGACAATTGCAAATCAGAAACTCATTGAAGACATGAAACTAGGAGCCCAGCCAAGGGTTCATTTGTCACTTTGCATTGAAAAGGCAGAAAGGTCAGGATGAGGAAGAGATATATTCCTTCCTCCCTTTTGTGACCCCTCCCCATAATGAGACCACCGACCAATTTCAAGGAACAAATTACGCATGCTTAATTGCTTTTTTCCTAATTAGCATAAGAAGTGGAGAATGGGTGGCAACTGGGTTATGAATACGCATTTGTATTCAATATTTCTATAAATAAAAAGCCTGTATTTGTCGCTGTTGGACACAAATTGATTCACACGGACAAAGCTCAATGTGCGATAGAAAAAAAAAGAGAGGTTTATTCTAAGACTCCAATATTTATAGATTCATGAAAATGACCAGGGACTGGATATTAGGTTACCACCTTCCCAATCACACTGGTCATGAAAAACGTCCATCAAAAGACTTTTCTTTAATGGAATGTATAAACATCTATGTTTATAGTTACTTTCCTGGGAAAGTGTCTAGAAACTATGAAAACAAGATCAGAAGGTTTAATTCTCAGGGCAACAGTATTCACCTGTATTTAGGGCTGTGCATATTAAGGAGAGACCCAGCACTGGCCCAATGCTGTTAATAAACATACCACTCTAACCCCAAAATGGTTAAAGAGTCTTTGTCCGTCTCAGTTGGATATTGATACTAGATTATGGATGCTAACCCTGAAATAGAGAGCACGGTGCCTGTGGAAATTGCAGGCCACATAGCTTTCTCAGTCTTGCCTGGGAAAGTGGCCTGGGAATTCATAAGGAGGAATTAAAACAATCCTCAGAGATAGAGAACAGCCTTGCAGGTGCTGTTTGTCTGTTCCTTGTTTTCTTGCAAGAGAAAGTCGAGGGGTGGTGAACCCCACTGACCAATGATGGTGATGTGTTAGTTTACTAACCAATAAGAGTTTCTTTTCTGTACTTTTCATGTATTGGTCTATAAAAAAGACCTGAGGTAATAAACCAGAGAGAAATTCTCCTGATCGACTCCCAAGAGAGTCTGTGTCGTTCTTCTCGCCGTTCCTAATAGAGCGACATCTGGTGACCCCGACGTGATGTGCATCTGGTGACCCCCGAGGGTCAGTGCAGCCGGCGGTCGACAAGCCAGCCGCTTCCCCCACAAAGGGGTAAGTGAGAATTTCCCGGGCTCCCCTGGAGGGGGCTGGTTTTTAGACCAACAGGATAGGGGAGCCCTGCCAGTGAGCAGGCTTGGAACGGCTTATCTTGGCGAAGCTAGAGCTTAAAGTCCCAGGTTAAGCCACTGCGTCTCCATCATTGCATTTGTGGGCCATCAAGATAGACGGTTCTCACAATGAAGAACCACAATTCAACTAATGATCAGCTTGTCTTCTCTGCGTGGCAGGATGCCTTGCCACGCATGGGACTCAGTATTTCTGAAGATGCTATGCGCGCTTTGTTCCAGTGGGTAAAAGCGCAAGGTTTTACTGTGACTCTCGATAATGCCTTTAACCTCGAGATTTGGCTGTCAGTGGGAGACCGCTTATGGTCTGAGTTAGCTGCAGGAGATACCAGTGTGTGCAGCCTGGCAGCCACCTGGGGCGCGCTCTTTAAAGCATTGGAGCGGGGGCCAGTCTGGGGACAGTGATGCCGGGATGGAAGATTCGAATGCCGGGGGTGCCTCTTTTGTATACCATGAGAGACTGGGGGATGAGACCAAGAACCCATCACCCGCTGAGCTGGGCGCTCAAGCCTCGCCAACAGAGAGGCGGCAGGGGAATGGAGACCGCCCGTCCTCGTCCGTGCCTCCGTCTGCGGCGCCTTCACCAGCGCCGCGAGCACCGCCGCGAGCGGCCGCGGGGGGCCCTTCACTGTCGATCATGTTCTTCAGTGCCCCCGCGCTCTCTGCGTTCCTTTCTCCTGTGCCGCAAGGGACAGCACAACACCCCCGCTGCGGCCCACCGGCACGGTGGGAGGAGATCAGCTTTCAGCCCCCCTGCATCCAGCTGCAGAACCCGCGCATGCGCGAGCCTTGCCGGGACACCCATCACGGCAGCCCTCATCAAGGGCATCCCCTCCGGCCTCCGCACAGCCCCCTGATGGCAGCAGCACTGCCCACCACGGCAGAGGCAGGCGTGGTTCTCCTCTCCGTGCCCAGCTTGGCGCGGGGGGGCAGACAGGGCCACAAGCGAAACTGCTGCCCGTGCCAGCTACTGCAACTTTATTGCCAAGGCAACCACTGCTAGAAACAGCAGCTGAGCAGGAGCTTCAGCAAGCAGCAACACGGACAACTTTACAACGGAGTCAGCTTTACTCCAACCATGCAAACTTCAAACCGCTCAGCAACACAGCTGCAGAACCTGATGAACAACAACAGCAGCCTGAACGTGGCGAAACAACCATCTCTACACCACAGATAGCTTCCCTAATTACTTCACTGATTGCAGAGAGTCGGGAAGCTTTTAACCACCGCCATGTGAACTCTACAAGTCCCTCAATCATATTTGAGGGGAAAATCCAATGGTCAAAAAAAAAAAAAAAGGATCAAAGCATTGTGAATTCCATTGTTAACTGATCTGTACAAAATTTATAGATTTTGCATAGTAGAATTGAGTAGAGTTTCACTGAGTCTGGATCTGGGTGTTCTTAAGGTGAATTTGTTAGTTTGGTATTCTTTCAAACTTCCCTGTTGACAAGTTAGACTGTCAGTTTTGAGCAGACTAACGATGTTTTATGTGCTGTGTATGTTAGTTCACTGAACTAGTCAACCATCAAGTCCTTGCAAAGAAAACAATCCTTAAACATCAAAAACATAAGCCAGAAAATCTTTGTAAATCAGTGTCCATTCCAAGTTCTGTTGCAAGAGACCTCTTGTGCTGTGTTTGTCCTCTTTCCTGCAAGGGCCCAGCAGGAGATTACAAACACTGCTTTTTTATTTTAAAACAAAAAGGGGGAATTATAGATGCTAACTGTGAAGCAGGGAGCATAGTGCCTGTGAAATAGCAGGCCACATAACTTTCTCAGTCTTGCCTGGGAAAGTGGCCTGGGAATTCATAAGGAGGAATTAAAACAATCCTCAGAGATAGAGAACAGCCTTGCAGGTGCTGTTTGTCTGTTCCTTGTTTTCTTGCAAGAGAAAGTCGAGGGGTGGTGAACCCCACTGACCAATGATGGTGATGTGTTAGTTTACTAACCAATAAGAGTTTTTTCTGTACTTTTCATGTATTGGTCTATAAAAAAGACCTGAGGTAATAAACCAGAGAGAAATTCTCCTGATCGACTCCCAAGAGAGTCTGTTGTTCTTTCGCCGTTCCTAATAGAGCGACACTAGATCATATCCATATTTTGGTAAATCACTATTGTTGTAATGCATATAGAAAAAATGGTATAATCCAAGAGAATGTACCCCCGAAATGTAGAATGTAAGTTTCTTTCCCTTTTCTCTTTCCCCCCAGTTCCCCTTATTGGCTGTGTGAAAGTAATCCTCCCTCTTCCCCCTGCCTTCAAAAAGAGGCACTTATCAATACTCCTTCCTCTTTCCCTCCTGTTCTTCTTCTCTGCGGGATCCCAAGAAATAAAGCTGCACTTCCATCTCAGCAAAGGAAAGGGCCTCGTTTTTAGTTCTTCTGTTCTATGCTGTACTATCTCCCCTGTTTCCCTGGCTGCAGCTGGGCAGACAGTGGTAACAGAAAAACAGGAGACATAGAAATTATAGCAGTTGGCGCCCATTGGTGCGGCTCTGAGAGACCCCCAAAAGCGGCTGGAAGCACATGTGTATGTTTCGCAAGCCTGGAGATGTCGGCTACCTTGAAAAGCTAAAACTCAAATATAGCCTACAAGGGAGAAATCGGTAGGCTTCTCAAGCCCAGGGAGAGTCGATTTCAAAAACAGGAACAGTTTTACTGCTCAACAACGTAAAAGTGGTGAGTCACACTGGCCGATGGTGGCGGGGAACGAGAAACCAAGTGGAGTGGGTCTTAGGCACGGCCTGGGCAGTAGCATGCAAGAGCCGAGCCAGTGGATCAGCTGGGCGTGCCCCCGGGACGGCGGCTGTGACAACAACAGGCTGCGTGAATGGCAGGGGTGTCCCCGCAGGCTACGCGGGGTGGCCAGTGTAGCGAGAGCTGTGCGGAGCCCGGTGGTAGCAGCGGGGGGTGGCCCTAGACTGTGCGAACCGCGGGCTGAGCGCAGAGCCGGCTGCAGCACGTTACACATGACAGCCGCGCGGCGCGGGCACACGGCAGCTGTGGGACCAAGCAGCCGCGGCGTGGGGAACGAGCAGCAGCGTTCTGCCCCCCCACGGCTTCAGCCACGTGGTTTTAGCAGCCCAGCAAAGTAAATGCAGCTGAGCTTGACAGATTGTATCTTATCCCAGTGTGTGTATGGGGAGAGGGGGGGGGGTGGCAAGCTGAGAAAAAAAGCCTGCCACTGCTTGCTTAGCTGCTTTTGCAGTAAAAGAAGATAAAAACAAGTTGTGCTAACACACTGTTAATAGCAGAAATGGAATCCAAACTGTCTATACCCCAACCAAATTTAGAATCCAAATTGCAAGAATTTTTAAGTACCATAAATGTTAAAATTTCTAGAAAAAAGTTAAAACATTTCTTCTCATGGCTATCTCATAACATTGCAGAGCTTGATTTGTCAGAAGTAAATTCTCTCTCTGCATGGGATAAAATAGGCAATTTTTTAACACTTAAAATAGAGAACGGAGACGAAAATGCTTCAAAGTATCTCCCACTTTTTCTTATAATTCCAAAAGAATTGATTAACAGAGAAAAAGACATAAAAAACTAGCCACTGCAGCTTCCATCAGTTTCCCTACCTCTTCCCCTAAACCCTCTGCCCCTGAGCTGAAAAAGATACATGGAACAGATCCAGAAGCTCAGGAAATGCACTGTAATAATGCCATTCCTGGATCCATGTGTCTCATTCAGTCCCCCATCTCTGATAGTGTCACACAAGCTATCAGAGACCTTCCCATGCACCCCTATATCCCAACTATTAAAAACCCATACCTCCATGTGGCTGGGATCCAAGATGAAGCTGGTCATGAGCCAGATAGCCATGTGGAGAAACCTCCCTCGTATCTCCCTCCCCCTTCCCATGACTCTTTCCACCCACCTGTCTCTGCCCAGTTCCCCTACTCCTCCCATAACCCCTCCCCTCCCTCATGCATTTCCCTTCCTTCTACCATACCAAATAAATGTCGTGGTTTTAAAGCAGTAACTAAAAAATTACTAGAAAACTTACGTATTTCTTGCTGTGAGATGTGGATTAGAACAAGAGCAAAACAGGCTTAAAACTTAAAAGGAATAAAGAAAGTTTATTAACAAAACTACAAGAATAAGGAAACCAGAATAACACCTCCAGAAAACCCTTTTCTCCCCCACTACTCAACCATTCTCTTGTTTACATGACAACATAGAGAAAAAAAACTTCAGAACTTCGGTGTTTAAAATAGTCCCAATTCCTGCTAGAGTCTTCTCATCAGTCTTTGTAGAGAAACAGAAGTCTTATTCTGCTAATCTATGGAGTTTCTCACAAGAAAACTATTTCTGTTATAGCTTTCTATTTTTCTGATGCCAGCTGCCCAGAAAAATCTGCCAGCAGTTCACTCCTCCCATTTCACATCACTCTGAGGTGTGTTATGGGTCAAATGAGTCTAGGGATGTCATTTTTAAGGATGAGCTATTCAAAGGCAAAAGTTCTCTTCATCTGTCTCTGTGAGCTTCTCTGGAAAACAGAAGTTTTCTCTTTGCCTCTTAACGGCCCCAAATATTCAACTATTACTTCTCTTCACTCTGTTCCAGCACCTTACTGTATCACAATTACTCCACCTTTTGCTCAAAATCCACACATCCACACTTTGAACACTCCATTCCTCCCAATATACTCTGTCATGAATTACAGGAGTTTTTTCAGAACACTATTGTTTATTTCCATAGCTTTAACAGAAAAATATTTCAGCTTATTAAAGCATCTCCTTATTCTCTCTTCCCCATCTAAAACTTTATTCTTTTCTTCATTGTCTTTGATGGTTTTATGATATCTTCTTCATGTTGATTGTCTCTCTCTCTCTGTCTCTCTGGGAAAGAGGAGTAATCTGTACGTTTTATCCAGGTCGTAAAAGAATTAAAGTCTTGGAAAAGCTGCAAGTGTTCATGCTGTCAGGTTTCAGTCCAGCAGCAGAAACTACAAACCAAGCCAGGCCAGCCGGCTTCGTTTCTCTCCCCCCCCGCTCCCCCCCGCCCTCTGCGGCCTTGTCTGGCCTGGAGGGGGGGGGAGGAGGCCGAGACAGAGCCTTGTTACCTTTTCAGAAGCTGGAAACCAAAGAGAGCAAAAGAACTCTGGCTTTACATCTTGAGGTGGTGTTCACAAGTTGATCTCACTTTTCAATGGTCAAAACTGCTGTCAATTCTTAGAAATGACCGATAATTGGTCAGGGGAAAAGACTCCAATCAGCCACCAGCAGCTTCAACTTCCTTAGCTCCCAAAGCTATCTTAAAGGTAAAGTCACCCTATGACACCTGCTCACACATGACATCACCTTGCAACCGTCTCCAAATGTTGCAACCCTGTTCCCCATGCCTTCTCCTCCTGTCCCCACAGGGAGGGGGGGCGTGAGAGGGATGGCCCTACCCTCATCTCCCGTGGGGGGGGTGGGGGAAGGGGTGTCCTGGCTCTGCCCCCTGGGGAGGGAGGCTGCAAGTGACTCCAGAAACAACCTCCCTGAAATTATTTGAGGGTCAAAATAATTTTGGGATGAACAGTCCTGCATCAGGAGGTGCAATTTTTTTGCATTCAGTGCAGACATTGAATGAATGATGTCCAGATATTGATGGATTTTTATATGGTTGCGTCCCTATATGGGACTGACCACGACACAACTGTCTCCCTTGTTTGGTTTGTTAAAGGGGGACTCTGATTTAAAGTCACCTTTGACACTGACCCCAGAGGCACAGTAGGTGCTGGAGGAGGTTCTGCAAGCAGTTTCTGCTCATCAAGTTTATCACATTAATCTTTCCATTGATGTCACTGTTTTTTCATTACCACTCCAGATTTGCATTCCACAGGTATCATTGGCCAATGAAATGATGAATGGTCCAATCCTCTGAATGTCTTGGAAGGGGTTCTTCCTGCCCCGTCAGCCACAGAAAGTGGCAAACTTCACTGAACTTTCTTTGTGGTCCAAACATAGTCAGGGCCTGTGCAAGGACCCACTGTTTTTACTGACGGTTCAGGGAGGACTGGAAAGGCCATTGCTACCTGGAAGGATGGATCTGAGTGGCTGGTTTTGGAGAGTAATGAGGCTGGATCAGCCCAATTGGTGGAATTATGGGCTTCTGTCATAACATTTCAGAAGTTTTCCCAGGCACCTTTCAATGTGGCCGTGGACTCTGCCTCGGTGACCAAATTGGGAGTCATCCACAAGCAGGTGTTCATGCTAGACATTTGTTTCAATTTTTTTTTTGTTGTTTTCATTTTTGGTTTTTGTTTTTTTTTTTTTGTAATAACGAAAGGGTGAGATATCACCCTGAAATTACAGCCTTCTGATTGTATGGAGTATTGTGTTTTCCTATTATTTTTTCTTTCGATTGTTTAGAATGTTGCTAGTTTCTTTGTTCATTTTTCTTTTTTTTTTCTTTTTGTTACAACCAAAAAGGGTGAGATGGCCCCCTGAAAAACTCAGCTTTGGAGCTTGTTGATATAGTTTCTAAAGAACTTTCCCAGGACAGTAACTATAAACATAGATATGTATGCATTCCTTCTGTTACACGTCTTGTGATGGACATCTCTCTCGGCCAGTGCTGTTGGGAAAGTGTTATCCTGACCATCCAATCCCTGGCCGTGGTCAGAAACCTATAAATCCTGTGAGAAGAAATAAACTTTCTCTTCCTTTCACCACACCTCGAGCTGTGTACGTGTGATCTATTCATCGCCAGCAGCAACACATTGGAGCAATTTTTATTACGGTTTAAAAAACCTTATACCTCTTTCTTAAATAAGAAAGGCCTTGATATTAAAAACTCTTGTGTGAAGGTGCAGCAAGGAGTGCTAAGAAAGATACTGATAACAAACCTAGGCATGGATCCAGGACACAGATCCTGAGAACGGATCCACTAAATGAATCCAGGGAATGGATTGATCCTCAGTTTAGCACGCAATTGTACGGGCAATACAAAAGCCCCCCCCCACCCCGCAACTCCAACTGATGCCAAGATTAGTACAGAAAAGTTTGTCGTTCAGTTAACTAGTAATGCTACATACTCACCAGAGCTCTGTTAAAACTAAACTTGTATTTTCAATGAGCTGTGATTTTTAATAGGATTGTTTACCGGAGAGATTCAAAGCTGTCTGTGTGAATGTAGTGTCATCCTGCATATAAGTAACATAGCAAGATCTAAATTCTTTAACAGAAATGCTGATATATTGCATAATTAGTAGAACTTGCCATGTGAGATGTATACCCCCTTTTCAGGAATTTTGATTTAAAGGTCTGATTGGACTGAATTAACACTGATTCTTTGCTGAATTATAATAATGTTAGCAATTACCACAACAATTAGAAACTTATATACCTAAAAAACTATTTGCAAGTGAATGTTTCAGTTTCTAGACAAGAAAGTTCATATTTGTAAGATACGGTGCCCCCTTAAAAAATCTGGGGGTCCCTCCTTGCAAATATTTTAGGTAAATGTTAAGGGGACAGTAATTAACTTTTAAGCCCAAAGTCAGCACACTGCATGATTCACTAGGTGCAATTAGCTAGGTCATAAATCAGGCATTCCTTTGCTCACTTGAAGACAAACCTTGAAATTTATCTGCAGCAACTATTTGAAACTTAGCTATAATTAGTACACGAAACTCCACTGCAAAGGTAGTCAAAACTGTGCCAGCTTTACCAGTTTGCTTGCTTTTTACCCCACAGCTCTAATAAAGTAATTTTATTGTTAATCTTTTGCCATGAAGACACAAGACAGCATTTCAGATAGGTACACCTATTTAGTAACTCAACTGTAGTTATTCTTCCTTGCCACATTGTGGTAGTTTCACATTGATTGACATTTGGGAAAGGAGTAAAAAAAAAAACTCCACAGAAATGATTTCTTTAAGGCAAGCTGCTGGGAGCTTCCTCTGTGCCTAGGACAGGCCAATAGCTGGCTAGTTCTGAGAACTGACAACATTTTGCATCATTGAGAAATTCGATCTGCCCCTGTGAAATCCACATTTTAAAAACCATAAGCCTGGGAACTCTCTCTCCTTGCTTCCGGCACTTGGAGGTGAGCCCAGCCCTGCTCCCCCATGGCCTGTGCGGCCTGGGGGAGGCCGGGCCGGACACCAGCAGCTCCTGGGCGGGGGATGGAGGCTGCAGTCCACCAGCCCCAGGCTAGGTCAGGCCACGGCTGCTGGCATCTTGCCGACACTAGCCACCCCACCCCCCCCCCCCCCCCGGCCCGCACCAGCTGCTGCAGGCCGAGACCCCCCCTGCCAGCGGCTGGTGGACAGAGGGAGGCTCCCAGTGAAGCCTGAAATCCAACACAGTGACTGTTTGGCCACTAGGCAAGTTATTAACCCTTTCACTACACAGATAAAACCTGCAGACCTTGTTCCTCTCTCCAGGGTGAGAAAAGAAGTGACAACATGTACAAAGACAACATGATAACATCAAGGTCAGTAAAAGAAGGAGTCAAGCCTCAGATGGAAGGAGGATGAGCAGATGCCCTAATGGGGCTGAAAATTCTTTTGGTAGTACCATGGAGATGGACAATGATATACTGAAATATCTTCTATAATTCATGAGAGAGTATGGGGGGATGAAGTATTCAAACTGCAGATGTGAGCAGAGGCATCCATTGATGAAGCCAAACAGATGTTAGAGTAGCTGTGATCCCATGAGAAGCTTGAACAGAGTGAGAGATGAGAGTTGCTGAATACCCTTTGCCCCCAGGGAGAGAAGAAGAAAACGTCTGTTCCCAGAGATGATCACAGAGACAGATGGAGAGAACCTTTGCCTTTGAACAACTCATCCTTAAAATAATAACCCATGAGTTCATGGCCCATGGACACACCTCTAGGAGGGCTGTGAAAACGGGAGGAATTTCACTATGGCAGAATTTTTTCCCGGGCAGCTGCTATTCATGGAAATGAAAAGCCAGGAGAAAACTGCTTCTTGTGAAGAAGTCTCCATGGCATGACAAGAGAAAACTCTTTTCCCTACAAGAACTGATGAAAGACTATTGTATAGTTGGTACTGCTTTAATATCCCTGGTTTTGTCTCTGCATCATCATTTGGGAAAGGGAAAAGTTGGGCTGGGGGAGGAATGGTGTTCTGGAAGTTTTATTCTGATGTTTCTTATTCTTGTAGTCCTGTTAATAAAGTTTCTTTATACCTTTTAAGTTTTAAGTCTGTTTTTCCCTTCTCCTAATCCATATCTCACAGTAAGAAATGAGTAAGTGCACTGGTGATTTTAGCCAGTGCTTAACCCACCACATAATTTGGTGCGCTGGTCTGGAAACTCAAATTGGTGAATCAAAACCACTACATACGTTTAAACTGAAATTTGTCTTAATATCAAAACAGTTTAAGTACTCTAATAAACCACGAGTGCAGTAAACAGTAGCTCACTCCATAAGAATAATCTAAAACCCTGAGTTTGCAGCTGTTTATATACAAGTGTCAGTCTTACATACCCACTGATCTATTTAAGTTACATGTGCAAAACTCATAGCAATATTATATAACTAAGTTCTTGCTGTTTTAGCCTAAAATATTTATATCCCATTACCTTTATTAAGCCAAGCTGAAATCTATTGCAAAAACAATCTCGAAAAGCTGTCTTACCATCTGTGAAGGAAGCAAGTTTAAAAGGCAATTTGCCAAGATCTGCACTGTTGTAATTTTTCTGAATAAAGCTACACTTTAAAAAACCCTGGCAAATTTATACTTACACCAGAAATGCCCTAACTACAAATAAGTATTTTCAATAATATGTGCAGTTACCATGAGCTGTTCTCAAAACTAAATTACATAAAATCAAAACATACTTGCCACACATTTATAATCTCTCCAATAAATCCATGTTGCTGTTATTTCAGTTACAAATCAATTGTTTGCCTGCATATTAATCATTGATGTTTAACTGTTGTATGACAAATTTTCAGCTGCTCTCTTGTAAGGATGGAGTCAAAATTAGTTAAATTCTGTTGTATCTGAAACTTTTAAAAGAACACTTTCAACTCTGACTTTGCTTTTGTTAAATTAATGTTAATTTTCAGTTTGTTATGCTTCAATTCTGTACAGTTTAAGTGATGTTGAAGCTAAGTTCTCTTAAGCTTAATTGTTGTTAAATTTGAGTAATGTTAAGTTTACGTTCTGTTATTGTAACATTCTGTCACATTTAAGTTCTGCCAAGTTTAGGTTCTATTAAGATTAATTTCTGTCAAGCTTAAGTGTTGTTAAGTTTAAGCAAAGTTAAGTTTCATTGTTCAGTTTAAGTTCTGTTATTTAAAATTCTATTTAGTTGGATTAAGATCAATTTCTGTTCAATTTCAGTAATGTTAGCTTCAATTCTCTTAAGTATACTTTCTGTTACGATTAAGTAATGTTAAGTTTCAGTGAAATTAATTTTAAGTTCTGTTGAAATATGCTTGTTTAAATTATAAAATGCAATTCTTTCTTTATGAAAATGAGTAATATGAAGTTTGCATGAAACTAGCTTCTGTTGAAATTACTCATTTATATTACAAAATACAGTTCTTCTGTTATAAAGAAAATGAAACCAATTAAAACAATTATGATGAAGCATTGGTAAACACCTGTTCAAAGATAAGTTGTATAAAATATGCAAATATTCTGTTTGTTAAATCCTTGATTTCATCAAAGATTCTATGAGTATAAATGTTTTGCACTTGTTAATTAACATAATTATTTATAACAATCTCTGCTGTTTTATCGTCCATAAGTAACACTGAAGAATGAGTAACAATTCCAGATTATGGCTGTTACTAGTTGTAAACTGTTTAGTGTTTTCTTGCTCCCTTTTGTTCTCTAATGTCACATATGCATAGATATGTGGAAAAATATTATCTTGATTTCTTAAGAGTTACTGCTAATGTATTAATGATTCTGAATGTTGTTAATGTCATAACATGAATTCACTAACTTTTTATGATAAACATTATCCATAAGACATTATTTGAAATTACATGTATGAATTCCTTTAGTTATTTGCAGTTTGTTCATAGTACCATTGATTACTTAACTAAAAATAAATTACAAAGCCGGCTGCTTTACAAACTTTAACATATCTTTGTATAGCTATCTGCAAGATGTGTATTATTTTAAGAAACTTTCTCAACTGCTCCTACTAAAAACTTGTTTGCAAAATATGTTAGGGAGACCCTTCCATCTAATACCTTGGCTCTCGCCAAGCCCTGGCCCTAGCTGCTCAGGAGGTATGCCAACAAACCCAAGTGTTTCTGCACTAAAATTGTACTCAGATCACTTTGACTTGCTGATTTGGGCTTATAACAGCTGGACCCCCTTTTGAAGTAAACTTAGAAAGCATTCCCGAGTTGCAGACTCTGGGTAATGGTACAGTATTTAGGGAATTAATAATGTATCCTTCTAAATCACCATCCTATCTCTCATGTACTACTAATTACATGTATTACATTACTTATTTTTGTTCATTGTGAGTTTATTGCTTTACCACATGTATTGTTTTACTTTTATATTGCCTTTATGTTCATAGTGAAAAATATACATGTTGTTAAAAAAAAACCCAAAAAATAAGTGCTTTAGCTACAAATATAAATAATATGCAACATGCTACCTTGAAAAATCATGCTGCTATTTATTTTCTTTTGTTAGCTTATAGTCATGGTTGTGAAAATTTTGATTATATGTGTTGTATAGATATGGATGCTAACTGTGAAGCAGGGAGCATAGTGCTTGTGAAATAGCAGGCCACATAACTTTCTCAGTCTTGCCTGGGAAAGTGGCCTGGGAATTCATAAGGAGGAATTAAAACAATCCTCAGAGATAGAGAACAGCCTTGCAGGTGCTGTTTGTCTGTTCCTTGTTTTCTTGCAAGAGAATGTCGAGGGGTGGTGAACCCCACTGACCAATGATGGTGATGTGTTAGTTTACTAACCAATAAGAGTTTTTTCTGTACTTTCACATATCAGTCTATAAAAAAGACCTGAGGCAATAAACTGGGAGAAATTATCCAGTTCAACTCTTCAAGAGAGTCTGTGTCATTCTTCTTGCCGTTCCCAATAGAGCGACATATATATTTAAATGATCAATCACAATCTATCCATAAGAAAATACAGGATTTAATAGCAACCACACAGAAAATCAAAGAAAATAGTGGAAATTTTTTGAGGATAGATCACTGGTTAGAAGGTCTAGGTTTATGGAGCTGGTTGAAAAGCCTCATTCATACTGGACTTATCATTTTTTGTATCATCATAATTATTTTCCTCATTGTGCCATGTTTGTTATACTCTCTGCAAAGGGCCCTGCAGAGAATGATAAAAACTGCCTTTGTAGTTGAAAAACAAAAAAGGGGGAACTGTGACATCTAACAGCTGGCCTGAAGGCCTCACGGACACAAGTGACTTTAACTTGATCAGCCAGTACCTGTGAGAACCATCCTGCACCTGTGAGAATCAGCTCGTACCCATGAGAAAAGAATGTAAGCATCTTCAAAGAAGAAAGCCTTTAGCAAGTGTGTACACTAACAACTACTAACCAATGAACTGAGTAGCAAAAAGTTACTAACCAATTAGAATTAAACATGATGCTTTTAGAAACCATCTAAATATAATCTTTGTGCAATAAAGAGGGCTATTGCTGCATGAAGAAAAGGTGTCTTGTCCATCTCTACTGTGACAGTACTTGAGGTGTGGCCTCACCAGTGCTGAGTACAGGGGGAAAATCACTCCTCTGGTCCTGCTGGCCACACTGTTTCTGACACAAGGCAAGATGCAATTTCCCTTCTTGGCTACCTGGGCACACTGCTGGCTTGTATTCACCTGTCTGTCAACCAGCATGACCAGGTCCTTTCCAGCCGTTGTTCTCCAAGCCTGTAACACTGCATGGGGTTATTGAGACTAAAGTGTAGGACATGGCACTTTATCTTGCTGAACCTCATAATATTGGTGTAGGCCTATCTATACAGTGTGTCCAGATCCCTCTGCAGAGCCTTCCTACCCTCTAACAGATCAACACTCCCACTCAACTTGGTGTTGTCAGTGAATTTACTAAGGGTAGGCTTGAACCCCTCATCCAGATCATCAATAAAGATATTAAACTGGACTGGGCCAAACACTGACCCCTGGGGGACACCACTAGGGACTGGAAACCAACTGGATGCAGCACCATTCACCATCACTCTCTGGGCCTGGCCATCCAGCTAGTTCTTAACCCAACAAAGAACACACCTGTCCAAGCTGTGGCTGATAGCTTCTCCAGGAACCATTTAAACACTTCTCTGTGTCTACAATTCTTTAGGTAAAAATCCATCTCCTGACTATTTTATCTCCAAAGCAACATTTTAAATCTAAGGTACAGGACCACATGATCAGTATCATGTCTGGAAATTTGGCATCATCACAATAGCTTGTGTAAAGTGCCCAGAAGACCAGTTTTTAGTTAAGGAGTGTCATGTGTGATGATCTCAAGACAGCACACAAAGGTGGCCTAAGCCAAAAATAATAGGTCACAGAAATGGGATGACAGCAGAAAATGCCCAGAACAACTCATGTGGTTCATCTATGCCAGAGAAATCAACAATTTAATGGTAACCTGTGTTTCACCAGTTTGCACAGACACTAGGATAAATATATACAAAAAATGACATTTAGATTGCGTTGTATTTAATTTCATGATAGCTCATGTACATCTACCCCATCTCTATCTGTTTTTTATGCTTCTAATTCTGCAGCATTTGTAAACATTCGAAGCTGAGCAATGTAGTCAACACTGAGTATATGCCTGTACTTATATAGGAAAATGTAATTCACTTGAATTTCCCACCTCAGCCATCTCTGTTATCAAGCAGATGTGAACTATTTCCTGTTTTCAGTAGAGCAAATAGACTTTAACATAGAAAATTAAATTATTCTTCTATTATCGTTATGATTCAGAATGGCAAAATAACAATATGAGACTCCGAGCCTTCATTGGAGGGCATATAGCGAAGGTTTATTAGAAACACACTCCTTTTATGCAGCACTTTGGTACAATGAATATGATTGGTCATTTAGAACAACACCCCTTGACCGTTATTTCCAAGTATATAACAAGTTAGAAAAACACCACCTGCTAACGGTTTTTCACCTTCCAAGGATTGTTTGGATTCCTCTTTATGATTTCCCAGGCCAGAGTGAGAAAGTTGTGTACTTGACTTTCCCACAGGCTCAAGCTAGTGCCTGAAGCCTGAAAATCTCTTATTTGACCACTGTCAGTTCTCACATTCTATTATTTTTGCAAAGACAGAAAGTACTTTCAACATGATTAGCATAAGAGATTTGATAATCAGGATGTCTTGGCAAGAACAGAGTTTCGAAGATTGCAAGAAGACTGGATCAGACTGGTGACAGGGAAGAAGATTGAATCAATTTCTGCAAGTAGATGTTGCAAAAATGCATAAGCTTGATTGTATGATGTTTAACCAAATCATTGTAGTAAAAATTTACTATCTTTCCTAGAATGGTATATAAGCATATGTAGCCCACAGTAAATTCAGATTCTGATCACCACTCAGCTGTCCCCATCTCTCAATCATTGATATATTAGGTTGTGGGTAACCCAAAATGTTACTGCATCCCATATCCATCTGTGCCCAAAAATTTTTACTGTCTCTTTCAGACCCTGCAGCCAGAAAATGGAACTGGCGGGGGGGGGGGGGGGGGGGGGGGGGAAGGGGAGGGTGTTGCCATGGACCCTTTCTAAGTTGGATCTCAGAAGCAGGGACCTCTCTCTGTCTCCTGGCAGTGTTTGCTGAAGGTGGAGGGTCTGCTTCAGATGAGTTGCTTCAGGCAGTTGGGGTTTTTTCTGGGCTTTGAACAGTAGCCACTCAGAAAAACTGCATTTTCCAATCAAAAATTGTTTTGGAATGAACTTTGCAAAGCAAGCCAGTCCTTGGGACTGGCTCACCCGACATCAGTGTGGACAGACTGGTTCTTCCCCCCCAACACACCCGCAGTGTGGAGTACAGCAGCACCAATACTGGCAGAGTCTAGTGAGCAGCAGGAAAAAGTGGTGGCCAGTGGTGCTTACCCAACACACTTACTTCTCATCTGCCACTAGAACTGCTTCATAAGCTCCTACCTTCTCAGGAGGGTTTGCTGCCATCCTTTCCCTTTATCTCCCACTTGCAAAGGCCACGATTTTGGGGGGACGGTCAGACAACATTTTTCCTTTGTCTCCCTACACGTGGGAGCCCATGGCAAGCACCATCTTGGAAAGGGTATTTCTGCCATTTTGGGTTTCTCTTGGTTCTCAGGGAGTTTGTAAGATTTAGCAATTTTGTATCTAGTGATTGTTGACTGTTATTTTTTGCCTGCTGCAGTTTTGCTTCTTAGTAAACTTATTTTTTCCACTTATATCTACTTGTATTTAATTTCTCCTTATTGATGGAAAGGGATTGGTTAAAACAAAGGGGGAGAACTAATTTTAGAGTGTTGCCCTTTAAATTAAGTAAGCTGTGTCAGTGCCTAAAATTTGAGATTTCAGGAAGAGCAGAGAAGTTTGGAGAGGGACTTGGAAGAATTCCAAGAAATGCATCCTGGGAGAAAGTGGAAAAAAGAAGTAAGCTCGGTTTGTTTTTTTTCTTGGGTGACTGCAATATTTGTTTTGTAGAGAAACAAACCCATTTCTTAGTATGCCTTCCAATTCCTTTACTTTAGTGAATATCGTAGAATTTTGTGGTTGATTTTATTTTTAGAGGCAAGTTACAGTAATTTACATAGTACTCACTCCTTGAGGTAAAAACTTATCAGTCTGTCAATGTGTTAGAGCTGTTAACCCTAATGTTGTTTGTATCCCATACTGATGGCACAGCCCATGGTTCTTAACATCAGAACCTGGTGCCAGCATTTAAAGCAAAATCCCGTGGATTGTTGTAAATCTTTTTACTGCTGCTGAAAATTATTTTGTCTCTCTTTTCACAATATGAAATGCTGATCATCTCTCTGATGATTGCTAAAGAGTTATTGTGATGGTGTGTTTAGCTGAAGATCAGGCTCAGAACTGCCATGATTTCTTGTTCTTTTGAATTTGCCAAGAGAGTGCACGTCTCTAGAAGTGCTTGTGTTGTTTTGTAGCTGTGCTTATTACAGAAGCAGAAGTGGACCCAGTTAAAAGATTAGAACTAGGATTGTTGGTGTTTTGAATTGAGAAGAGAATTGTGGAGACTCTAAACTTGGTCTATTTTAATAAGTACATGTGTTAATTTAGAGATGAGTCTTATTTTGTGAAAGAAGAGTTTGAAAACAATTGTAAGACTGGTTCTTGCTACAGATTGTTCATAGTATATAAGCTGCAAGTACTGTTGAAACATAAAGGTATTGTCAGAAACTTGTCAATGTATCTAAATGCCTGTAAGAATAAAAGACCTGATCATATCTTGTCATGAGAAAAGTTACACTAGAGATTATTCACATTAAGCAGCTATGTGAGGATGGACTCCTTTGTACTTGTAGAAGAAAATTTAGAGAATAATGATGTCTGTGTCTTCATTACTAGCTTGACTGAAGATCTGTTCAAGGGAGTGAAAATGGTAACTGCAGGTTTGTTTTAGTTGGTAAAGGTAGCTGGCTAGCTGACTGGTCTCTCCAGCCTTTCTGCGGAGGTCATCTGCTCTGCATTGATGTGAGCTGTGTCTAGCGCCTTTGATGTCTTTGGGGAGGGTCCCCAAAAGGAGGTGTTGGAATTTGTAGTTGATTCTGAGGCAGAGGAATTTGTGTAGTGGAGACTCTGGAGGGATGTGATGTAAAGAGTAGCGAGGTGATAGTGGCAGAGAGAGAGAGAGAGGTTTGCAATCCCTTTCATTAGAGCTGTAGAAATTTTTAGAAAAAGAGCGGGAAGTGTCTTGTTGGCTCCGAGAGTGAGCACTAGCTTGTAGGGAAAAGAACTTTCAAGAGCGATTAGAGGTGAGAATTGTGCCAGAAAGGGGGGATGTTAGGGGCATCTGGAGCGCTGGGTTAGGAGTTGCTAGGTTTACATGTTGTTTTATTGCTTTTATGTAAAGCGGCTGTAGCAGGACCCGGTCCCATGTAAGTGGTGAACAGCAGGGCCCGGTGTGGTGGTTCCCGGTCCTCTCCCACCCGATGTGAAGGGTGGCAGAGTGCGGTTTGTGAGGGGCATTGCTGGAGCGGGACCCACCGTGTCTGTGCCTGGGTCTTGAGGGGTGCGGGGTGCCGGCAGCGCTCGCCGGCCCGGCAGCGGCGCTGGGTGAGGTTTGCCGCTGAGGAACAAGCTGGCCCAGCAGCTGAGCACCAGACCAGAGCGCTGTGGACTTCGGGCTCTGCCCCTCGGCTGTGGTGGTGATAGTAAAAGGTTCCAAAATCTTAGAAAATTCGGGGACTTAGGTTTGGAAAGCCCTGGGAAAAGCAGGCCCTGGGAAATGTTAAGCCTTGTGCTTGCTAAAGACCAGGTCAAGCTGCACCTGTGTAGTCAGTATATGATAAATGATAGAATTGTTAGATGTGATTAGATATAATTATTGTTTAGAGAACATGGGGAACCGTGTTAGGGGGCTAAGGGGGGATCACGAGAAATTCATGCTTGGGTAAAAACAATGCATACAATAGAACAATGTAAGTTTAATAATTAATATGTAAGTTGCATAATGATAGAGTATAAAATATGTTCAACTCGAAAACTCAAATCGGGTCAGATTTGGGTATGTGTACCCCTGACACCCAGAGCTCTTTAAATAAAGCACCTTCATATAACCATTCGTGGGTGTGTGTGATCCTGAACGCTAACATTTTGGCAACCCAGATGGGACCTTGTGAGTGCTGCTGAGCGAACTCGCGACCCGATCACGCTCCAGCCGGCACCGAGGGATTCTTGGGGAGCCCATCAGCCACGACCGTCTCCGCTGCTCACAACGTCCCCGGGAGAAGAGGTAAGGTGCTTTAATTTGGTTTTGGTGCCTGCCAGTTAGACGCGGCGAAAGCTGCGCGTGGTTGGGCTAAAGGAATTCCTCTTGGTAAAAAGCCTAGGCGCCGTCTGTAAGACGACTGCGAAAGCGTCGTGGGTTCGGCATTTGTGGTATATTATAGTTATAGTTATAGTATGGAGAAGCTTAAAGGGATTTTGGGCAGCAGTGCTCCCATACCAAGTACTTCTCCTTTGGGGTGCTTATTAGCACATTGGAAACAAGGTAATTTTGGGGAAGAATTACATAAGGCTAAGTTAATTGATTATTGTAATACATGGTGGCCAGGATATGTCCTGGATAGTGGAGAAAAGTGGCCAAAGAATGGATCTTTGCAATATAATACTATTTTACAGTTGATGTTGTTTTGTAAGCGAGAGGGAAAATGGGATGAAGTTCCGTATGTTGACTTGTTTTTCTATCTGCGAGACAAGCCAGAATGGCAAGCTGAGTGTGGATTGATGGTGGTTAAAGCGTGTGTGAGTGATAAATGTGAGGTTTGTGTAAAAGAGAAATGTTTAAAACACCTGGCATTAAAAGAAAGTTTGCGTCATGGGAACGATATGGATGTTGATTTACAAGTGGCTTTAACAACACCAAAAGAACCTGACTCTGTCTTGTCTGCCCCCACTTCACCTAACCCTATTACACCTAATTCTAGTCCACTTAATCCTACCTCACCCTTCCCTCTTTACCTCCCTCTCCCGCCTTCACCAGATCCTTCTTCCCCAGAAGATGATCAAAATTTAACCGTAATACAAGGAAATGTGAAAAATGCTGGGGGGGAAAATAGTAGTAATGGATGTAATGATAATAAATCAGCAACACCGGTATCTCACCGGACACGGTCTAAGTTTGCCCCGGTCCTGTATAAAACGGAAAAAGACTTGGGCAGACAAAATCAGACTGTGATTGCCCCCTTGAGACAAGGAGTAGGAGTAGAGGGGCTGGTGTTTGTAAAGGTGCCTTTCTCTCCTGCAGATTTGGTAATTTGGAAACAGTCAGCTGGAACTTATAGAGAGAATCCTGATAAAGTGGCAAGGGTGGTAAAAATGGTTATGAAAACTCAGAACCCAGATTGGGATGATATACAAGTAATATTAGATACTTTAATGGATTCTACTGAGAAAGAGATGGTGCTTAGAGCAGCCAAGGAGAGAGCGAGAGAAGATCTCAGAACTGGGTTGGTAACAGGGACTTTAGATGAGAATTTTCCTACCGAGGATCCAGGGTGGGACCCTAATGTATTTAGAGATATGCAGAGGCTGAAGAGATACCAAGAATGGGTTCAGATAGGGGTTCAGAATGCTGTGCCTAAAACTATGAATTGGTCTAAACTGTATGAGATAAGGCAGGAAAAGAAAGAATCCCCCACTGCATTTTTGGAAAGGCTTAAAGAAGCCGCGAGAAAATATACAGATCTGCAAATAGAAACAGAACCACCAAAAGTTCAGCTTGCTCTTATTTTCCTTGGGCAGTCGCAGGATGATATCAGGAGAAAATTACAGAAGTTAGAAGGAGAGGAATTAAGGAATTTGGATAAATTACTTGAAGTAGCTTGGAAGGTATACAATAGCAGAGAAAGGGAAGCTAGTAAGAAACAGCAGCAAAATCTCTTGGCAGTATTACAAGGGAGAGAGAATTCAGGACACGGCAGGGGTGGTCGTGAATTTGGGAGGGGCGGACTTGGCAGAGGACGAGGGGGATCGGTTTTGCCAAGATTAGGGTTAAACCAATGTGCATATTGCAAGCAGGAGGGGCATTGGAAAAAGGCATGCCCAAACAACCCGAATAACCGGTTTAACCAGGGCAATCAGTTCCAGCAGGAAGATGTTGCCAAGGCTATGGCACTGGGAGAGTACAGCAGCTGACTAGAATCGGAACAGAAGTCAGTACAGGAACCTTTAGTAACTATACAATTGGGAGATAAAGAAGTAAAATTCTTGGTGGATACGGAAGCTACATATTCTGTACTAAATTACCTGAATGGGACAATTGGGGACAAAACAACAACAATAGTTGGGGCCACAGGGAAGGAAGAGAATCGGCCATTCCTGCAACCCCTAGATTTGTGTTTTGGAAACAAAGTTTTATCACATGAATTTTTATATGTGCCTGAGTGTCCAATTCCACTTTTAGGATGAGATTTATTGGCAAAACTTGATGCAGTAATAACTTTTGAGAACGGGGAACTATTAATGAAAATACCTGAATCAAAGACAGGACAAATTTTAATGATAAAAGAAAAACCTGTCCCTACTATCCCTAAGGAAGTAGAGGATGCAGTAATTACCTCTGTATGGGAAACAGATATACCGGGAAAATCTAAACTGGCACAACCGATACATGTGGAATTAAAAGATGGGGTAAAGCCTGTGCGGGTCAAACAGTATCCTATAAAACCAGAAGCACGGCAAGGAATAGTAAAGACCATTGATAAATTTTTGAAGTACCAAATTTTAGAAGAATGTGAATCAGAATTTAATACACCAATATTCCCAGTGAAGAAACCAAATGGTGAGTACAGACTAGTACAGGATTTAAGAGCAATAAATGAAATAACTAAAGACATTCACCCAGTAGTAGCTAACCCTTATACATTGTTGACATCCGTGAAAGAGAAATATAGATGGTTTACTGTAATTGATTTAAAAGATGCCTTTTTCTGCATACCTCTTGACAAAGAAAGTAGGAAACTGTTTGCCTTTGAATGGGAAAATCCAGAAAATGGAAGGAAAACTCAGCTCACCTGGACACGACTCCCACAAGGATACAAGAACAGTCCAACCCTATTTGGAAGTCAGCTGGCGAAGGAGCTGGAGATTTGGACCGAAAACGGGCAAGTACCGAGAGAACAATACCTGCTGTTACAGTATGTTGATGATATACTGATAGCTACAGAAGAAAAAGCAACCTGCATAAAGGTAACGATTGAAATTCTAAATCAGCTGGGAATGGGAGGATATAAGGTGTCTAAAGGAAAGGCACAAATTGGCCAGCAGACTGTGATTTACCTGGGGTGTGAAATCTCACAAGGGCAACGTAAGCTGGGTACTAATCGTATTCAAGCTATTTGTGCTATTTCAGAGCCCCAGAACTTACACAAGCTGCGAGTTTTCCTTGGGATGACAGGGTGGTGTCGCCTGTGTATCATGGACTATGGACTGATTGCAAAACCCCTGTATGAGGCCCAGAAGACGCAGCCATTTACCTGGGGCAAACCACAGAAGGAGGCCTTCCTCAAACTGAAGAAAGCATTGACAACTGCTCCAGCGTTAGGATTGCCTGATTTATCCAAAGACTTTCAGCTGTTTGTGCATGAAAGATCACACCTAGCTCTAGGAGTACTAACCCAGCGTTTGGGAAGCTGGAAAAGGCCGGTAGGCTACTTCTCCAAACAACTTGACAATGTGAGTGCCGGATGGCCTTCATGCCTGCGGGCAGTTGCAGCCACTGTGATGCTGATACAAGAAGCCAGGAAACTCACGATGGGTAGACACATAGATGTCTATGTGCCACACATGGTGACCACTGTTTTGGAACAAAAGGGGGGCCATTGGCTATCTCCAAGCAGGATGATGAAATTCCAGGTAATCCTGACTGAGCAGGATGATGTCACACTAAAGACAACTAACCTTTTGAATCCAGCCTTGTTTTTAGGTACAACAACTGAAGAAGGCCCATTAGAACATGATTGTGTGGAAGTGATAGAATACACCTGTTCAGCCAGAGCAGATTTGAAAGATGTCCCACTGGAACAGGCAGACTGGGAGCTGTTTACAGATGGAAGCAGTTTTGTGGACAACAGGACCAGATACGCTGGATATGCGGTAACAACAATAGGTGCAGTGGTGGAGGCAAAGGCCTTGCCAGCAAACACATCTGCCCAACGAGCAGAACTGGTTGCTTTAACCAGGGCATTAGAGATGAGTGAAGGGAAGAAAGTAAATATCTGGACTGATTCAAAATACGCTTTTGGAGTGGTGCATGTACATGGGGCACTGTGGAAAGAAAGAGGACTGCTGTCTTCCCAAGGCACACACATTAAACATCAAGATGCAGTCCTGCAATTAATAAAAGCAGTGCAAAAGCCTGAGCAAGTGGCAATTATGCACTGCAAAGCACACCAATCAGGAAATTCCAAGATTTGTGAAGGGAATTGGAAGGCAGACTGGACAGCACGACAGGCTGCCCGGAAAATGCAAACAACAATGGCATTGATACCTTTAAAAGTTAATGTATCTCAATTTAATTTGCCTCCAAAACCGAAATATTCAGTAGAAGATGAGAGATTGGGACGTTTGCTAAATGCACAAAAGAATTCAGAAGGGTGGTATGTAACTGCACAAGGACAAATAGTGTTACCCCCCTTGATAATGAGAGAAGTTCTACAAATTAAACATAATGAATGTCATTGGGGTGCAGAGGCATTGGTAAAACTGATAAAACAAAAGATAATCTCAGTACGGATGCTAACAATGGAAAAATCAGTAATGTCAAAATGTGAGATCTGCCTGAAAAACAACCCGGTGGCTAGACACCAAGCACAGCTAGGGAGGATTAGGATGGGAATAGAACCAGGAGACTATTGGCAGGTAGATTTTGTAGAATTGCCAAGGACTCGGGGATACAAATATCTGTTGGTAGGGGTTGACACATTTTCAGGATGGCCAGAAGCCCTTCCCTGTCGCACAAATCAAGCAAAGGAAACGGTTAAGTGGTTATTACAGGAGATCATTCCCAGGTTTGGGGTACCCTTAGGGATCTCATCAGATAGGGGGCCTCATTTTATAGCAACAATAGTAAAAGAAATAAGTAGATGGCTGGGAATAACCTGGGACCTCCACACGCCATGGAGACCCAAATCAAGTGGACAGGTAGAGAAAATGAATCAAACACTAAAGAGGCAAATCAGCAAAATATGCCAAGAAGCCAAATTGAAGTGGCCCCAGGCTTTGCCAATAGCATTGTTAAGGATTCGGATAAAACCAAGGAGTGGAATGTCAGTTAGTCCCTATGAGATATTGTATGGGAAACCATATGAATCTCCTCAACCCAACCCAAATGCACATGTCACAGGGAAACAAGAGGTGTATAATTATGTTCTTTCTCTTGGGAAAACTTTAGCCCGGCTCCGGAGCACCCTCGTGTGGAACAGACCGCTGACCCTCGAGAATCCAGTTCATGATATACATCCAGGAGACGAGGTGTACATTATAAATTGGAATGAAGAACCACTGAAAGAAAAGTGGACTGGGCCCCATCAGGTACTGTTGACCACCTTCACAGCAGTGAAAGTAGCCGGTGTGGACCCCTGGATTCACTATACCCGAGTGAAGAAAATCTGTTCCAGATCACAGACTGTAAACTGTAGGACCAACAAAGCTGCAGATAAGATGCATTTAATTGCTTTAAGGGTGTTAATAGTAGTTGTGTCAATGCTCATTTTATGGTTATTGATGTCTTTGAGATGTGGAACGCAAAAAGGTCAAATAATCACTCTTCATTCTAGAATGAAGAGAGAGATGCAAGCAAAAACACAAGTGATAAGAATTTCCAATGAAATTCGGGCTGAGAATGTGATGATTGGATTAGTTAAAGACTTTGCCAAAATACAAAACACTAGCAGAATAACTGCCTGTCTGCCAATACCGAAGGCAGCAGGAGACCCAATAAGTTGGGGAATTATAACATCAAAATTACCTAAGGTACAAAAGAACAAAACAATTATTTGTAAGCAAGTACCAGAATCAAGGCAAGTAGTCAAAGAGGCCTGGAAAATAACAGAAGAATGGATGAGGCCTCTGAGGAAACGGGATTGCATCTTAAGTCATGGCAGAGTAGGACGAATCATAGAGTGGTGGGTTGAAAACCAAGATATCGCAAATTGGGAATGCTTTTTGCCACATTATGAAAAGATCAGAGAAAACATTACAGAAACCACTCTGATATGGAAATATGAGGCCAAAAATAGGAAAGGTCAGATAGAGCCTTGGGACAGTGTTTGGTCCATGGGTATACTTCAAAAATTCCAATACATGGCAAGCACCCCTTGGTGTATTAAGTGGGAAGGCTCTGAGAACGAAACAGATCCAGCAGTAATGAATACAGCCACTAGTAGCCGAACAAAGGCAGACAAGGTAAGCTGGTGGGCATGTAATAAAACTTATGACTGCACTTCGGATGCCCTAGAGGTAAAACAAATGCCAGCTCTGGTAACAGCTCTACAAATTGGTTGTGCTTGCAGAGGTATTAAACATAAACAAGGCAAAGTGGATTACCAAGTAATTGTAGGATGTAGCAGGAGTACAATCCGAAGTCCAGGACCATTTGTATGGGCAACAAGTGATGGTACTTGGACAACACATTTGCCTGTAGATGGGAAAGTAAAAGAAATTACTTTGGGCCTCCCTACCTTATGTCCAATTTGGAAAAAGTCCCCATTTAATGGAAAGCATGAACTTCTGCAGATAAGAGCCAGACGAGAAGTTCTAGACAATGAGAATCAGGATGACATTTGGCAAGAACCCTCTAGTGGAGTGAAATTTGGGTGGGCCCTAGAGTCCTTTCTCGGTCCTATAGCGAACTATCGGAATAGGGAAATGTTGTACAAACTTACAGGTCAGGTAGATAGACTGGCAAGAGTCACTCGGGAAGGATTTAAAGAACTAAACATACAATTACAAGCCACCACAAAAATGACTTTACAAAATCGATTGGCATTAGATTTGCTACTCCTGAAAGAGCATGGAGTGTGTGGTTTTTTAAAGGGACGGATTGATCATTGTTGCATCCACATCCCAAATGTAACAGAAGATGTAGAACATGATATCAATCAGTTGCAACAAATAGAGCACGAAGCACGGGAAGAGCAAAAGGATTTGACCACAAGTTGGTTAGACAAAATCTTCAAAGGGTTAGGGTGGAATGTGAATTCATGGATTAAATCTATTATTGAGAATGTCATAATTTTACTAATTGTATTTTTAGCAATTTGGTTAGTTTACAGCATCTTAAAAAGAGAAATACAGAAGAAAACGTCCTGGAACCAGAAGATAATAAAGGCACTGACGCGAGACCCACACCCACCATCTTCCGGTTCTCCATTTCGTGACAACATCCAGGACAATGTTTACATCAATTGAGGATTTGAAGAACACCAAGTATAAACTCAGAAACAAAGGACTGTATCAAGTGAAAACATTTGCACTTATGGTGAAGTGAAAATGCTTTCAAAGGGGGGAATGATAGTAAAAGGTTCCAAAATCTTAGAAAATTCGGGGACTTAGGTTTGGAAAGCCCTGGGAAAAGCAGGCCCTGGGAAATGTTAAGCCTTGTGCTTGCTAAAGACCAGGTCAAGCTGCACCTGTGTAGTCAGTATATGATAAATGATAGAATTGTTAGATGTGATTAGATATAATTATTGTTTAGAGAACATGGGGAACCGTGTTAGGGGGCTAAGGGGGGATCACGAGAAATTCATGCTTGGGTAAAAACAATGCATACAATAGAACAATGTAAGTTTAATAATTAATATGTAAGTTGCATAATGATAGAGTATAAAATATGTTCAACTCGAAAACTCAAATCGGGTCAGATTTGGGTATGTGTACCCCTGACACCCAGAGCTCTTTAAATAAAGCACCTTCATATAACCATTCGTGGGTGTGTGTGATCCTGAATGCTAACAGTGGGAGCTGAGTGTGTTTGAACATGCCAGTCCTGTGTGTGAAGGGATGGTGCAGCGGGGAGAGATAATGCACGGGCTTTGCACGCAAGTGACAGCGCATGGGCCCCTCCCTGCAGAGCGAGCAGCTGAAACAGCCTGCTGGGCCTAGACCTGTGGCAGCAGCGGGAGACAGAGATGGCCTGAAAAACTGCTGTGAATGGGAAAGAAGGAACGGAACAGAAGCTGAGAAACAGACCTGTAGATGATGAGACCAAAGCAAAAGTAGTCTTGCTTGCTAGGTTCTGAAAACCTCATCAAGGTGTTTATTTTCTTGAAATAGGATCTCTTTTTCTCTTATTTTTTTTTCCCCTTTCTTTCTTTTACTCTTGTTGTTAAAAAAAAAAAAGAAGGGGGTTGTTCTAAGAAACTGATAAAAGAAGTTTGTGAAGCTAAACAAGTAAATATTAACCAAAGGGTAAAAAGGTAATAAATGTAATTTATTTGAAGTCAAAACTAACCTAGCCTTTCTTGTTTAACTAATTTGAACGTGCAGAAAGAGATTGGCTCCTATGTTTACTGTCAAATTTTGTTTAACCCAAGAATTTTAAAGGATACTGATGGAAAATTTTGATGTGATGTTTTCACTCTCCCTGTGTTATTAAGAAATCGTTTTCAGGTACTACTGATAATCAAGGCAGAGAAGCTGCAATCTGGACCAAAGAGTGAAGTTGGATTCACACCAAGAAGATCAAAAGACCTGAGGACTGGACTATAACACCCAAACCGAGTGATACCAACTGGACTCTTGGATAGAGACCGGCGGTAATGAACTGAGACAATCCAAATAATCCAAGGGATGAGCTAAGAATCACGCCTAACTGGGAAGTAAGACCAAGCCTGTATCAGTAGTTTCAAGTCCTGCCTGGACAAGTTCTGAAACACTTTTGATATCCACCCTGGGGAGGAAAACTCCCACTCCAAACAGGAGGACTGGGGCTGTTTTGGTCGGGAAATCCTCATATATTTTTTTGCTTTTGCCTGTGATTTGTATAAAGGAGGCGGGGGAACCACAACTTCCATCAGTGCCACATCATATACCTTGTCTAAATCATCCCAATACGAGACATGCTATCTGGATTAAATATAAGTGTTTAAATTAGAGAAAAATAGGTATTGTGGTTCACAAAGTTAAGCCTCTCATTGCAGGAAGTGTTGTGAGCCATATCTATTAAGAATAACTTAAATGATAACTTTTTTTACAGATGGGAAATTACTAATGCGTGTTGAGTGGGAAATACCTGAGGAACGGTGGGAAACTGCTGTTAAAAGGTGTCAAAAGAAATTTGCTTGGAAATTTGCTTGGAAATTACAAAAGAGGAAGTGACAAGGAAATAGGGGGCAAGACCAGACTGACCACTACAACTCGCCACCGAGAAGAATATAAAACACCTGCTGTGAGCTGCAACCTCATAGGCAGGATGGGTGGGGGTGTAAGCCATACTGGACCCCTATTATTCCTTCTTCTGTCACTTATCCTTTTCCCTTTTGGGACACCAGCAAAGCCATGTTACAAATGCTATCGAAAGCTTTACATGGAAACACACCGGGGTTTCTTTCTTATTACCCACACCAATATCAATAGTCACTGCTATAACCCATCCAAATTAAGTACCTGTATGCATAAAGGGGAAAATATTAGATCACAGAAAATCTAGGAACAAGTAGTAACAGATTAGAAAACAACTGCCCAAAAGGAGAAAAAGATGGATTTGCTTCACAGTTGTTGCCAGGGGAAAGAACCAAGATTTGGTAAGAGAGCAAATGGTAAGTGAAATGATAAAGCCAACACAGCAACCTAAACCTGTATTAACCTCATGTCAGGACCTGTAAGCAAAGCTCAAACAGCAATTAAATGGAGAAAATTTCTTCATGAAGTGAGAAATACTCCTGGTAAAAAGTATAAAGTTGGTAATAAAACTTGTACATAGTAAGTTCCAGAGAAACCAACTCTGTATTAAACACAAAGGAAAGTAAAAGAAAAAAATTGTGTATATGGTAACAGAACCAGATTCTCCCAGTGTAATAGTACAGGGAAAAATCCTTACTCTGGAATCCCAGAAATATCCAAATTTTTGGGGAAATATAAATCAACAGAAAAATGACTATTAGAAAGCACCAGATGTCTTATTTTGGGATATGTGAGAAAAGAGCATACCCAAAGCTCCCTTCGCAATGGAAAGGGAGTTGTACTCTGGGAATGATTCGACCAGGATTTTTCCTTTTGTCAGGACGAGACAGAAATCAATTGGGGGTGTTGGTTTTTGAGGACCTAGAAAGAAATAAAAGGGAATGGTTTGGAGCGCCTCAAAAATGGGGAGATGAGAAATGGCCCCTGAACACATATTGGAAACGTTCTTGGGCACAAGATGGAAGTTGGGGATATCAAACCCCAATTTTCGCATTATGAAACTCCAAGCTGTTGTAGAAATCATAACCAATGAAACAGTTGGAGCTATGGAATTAATAGCCAGTCAGTGATGCAAAGCCACAGCTGTAATATATCAGAATAGGCTGGCTTTAGACTATTTATTGGGTAAAAGAAGGGGTATTCTGTGATAAAATTAATACATAAGATTTTTGTTTTCAATGACAATGAAAATGCCGTTCTAGATATCGCCAAGGATATCAGAAAAATGGCCCATGTGCCAGTCCAAAAATGAGAGTTAATGATGACCACTAACTGGTGGGATAATGTATCGGGGATAGAGTAGTAGAAGAAGCTAAGTTTCTTCCCCTATGTGCTACAGCTGGTTTAATATTTCTTCCTTGTTTAATCCGCTGTTTAATTTGGCTAATCACCAATATAGTTCAGGGTATAGCAAATGCCTATAGACCTGAAATTGGCTACATCTGGAATGGCAAAAACAAAAAAATCATAGTATTAAAAAAATGAAATAATGTAGAAAATCCTTAAAAAAAAAAAAAAAAGCTGAATTAATTTGTGAAAAGAATAAACAAGTACTACAAGCTAAAAAAACCAAGAATTATTGCTCAAGCCAAATGATTTATAAAAAAAGGAGGGGTTTGTTATAAATCTATATTGTGATATTGGCTTTCGCAAGTATTAAGATGAATATTATATGTTAAATACTTTTTGGCTATGTATGTACTTTTTTTTTTTTCTTGCTAACAAGTTTTAAGCTTAAAAGAATCTCCTAAGTACAAGCAAGGAAACCCCAGAGGGCAAAGACAGTGGGGCCCGAGCTGTTATCAGGAAAAGAACAATAGAGCCCAAACTGTTATCAGCAGAAGATACAAAGCCCATCTGCCCTCAAAGAAAGGATGAGGGGCCCAGACTGTTATCAACACCGACCATTTGCAGAAGAAAGGAAACCAAACTCAAAATAATGCTCATCAGCAAGAATAATGATGACCAGCAAAAATAATGCTGAACAGCAGAAATAGAAATAGAAATGTTCTAAATAGGCGGAACCAGGGTGGGGACATGCTAAATAATTCTTGAAAAAGTTTGAATATGCATCAAACCCTCACAGCAGGAGGGGATAAAAAGAGTGTTCCCAAGATACCAGGTGTGTTCCTGGCAACCTGCCAGGGCACCCGGCTGTTTTAACCCTTTGCTTTATTTCCTTTGTCTCCTAATTGTCTTTTTGTTTATATTAAACTTTTTATAATTTATTAAGTGAATCGTTTTTAATACTATGTATATTTTTTCTAGTAAAGAACTGTGTCCTAGGGTGACTTTATGATGCTTTTATCCCCAATCGTCTGTTCTGTTTATGCTGGATATTAAGTTCTGTACTTCTATAGTTCTATTATACCTTTTCCTATATTTTTGCCTGGAAGACCCGTTATTTTGAAGTTACAATAATTTGGAGAGAAGGGTGGTCTTCCCATTTCACGGTTCTCACCTTCCTTGGCAGAAATTTTTCTTTTAAATCAAGACATTTGTAATGATGTGATTTTGGTTCTGGTGTGAGGATTTTTTTTTTCTTTTGTTTTTGGTTGTTTTTGTTGTTTTAAGTGAAGGTTGTATGCTGAATGTGGATTTTAATGATAATTCTTAAATATGTGATTTACAGAAGGGAGGAGTGGAATGTATTGGATTGGCATGGTGTTGGGGGTTAGGTGTCCTTTTTTTAGTTCTGGCTTGCCCGTGGAATTTTTACCCATTAGTTGCAGGGACAACCTAACTGTGGGTACTTGGTGGGTGCTTGAGAGAAGACAAAGAGTTTGGCCGAGCCTGGGGTGGGGGAAAAAGGGCCATGAAAAAAAAGAGGGTGGGGACAGTTTGGCGGGCTTTCTTCAGCTTCAGAAGACACGTTGGGTGCAGAGCGGTTGCAGTGGGGAGAAGGGAATTTCGCCATCACCCAGATGGAGCTGCTGCTGCTTCTCCTTCTTCCCTCTTCGTTGGTGGCCTCGCACCCCCTGTCCTGCTGGGACGTGTGGCAGTGCCAGGCACCGCTGCGGAGCTGCTGATACACCTCGGCCACCGGCCAAGGATCTCTGCTCATCCCTGCTGTTCCAGCCGACTGTTCCTCAGAGCCCTGCAGGAGCACCGGGACTGCCCGCCCGAGGGGGTTTGTGAAAACAAAGCCTCTCCTCCATCCCGTCTCAGCCGAGAAAGCTGTCACGGGGTCCCTGGTTCTGTTTTCTTGTTAATGCTGTAGTTATTGTTGTTTGTTTGCCTGTGTCATGGTTTTAAACCAGTAACTAAAAATGAATTACTTATTTCTTGCTGTGAAATATGGATTAGAACAACAGCAAAACAGGCTTAAAACTTAAAAAGGAATAAAGAAAGTTTATTAACAAACTACAAGAATAAGAACACCAGAATAAACTTCCAGAAAACCCTTTTATCCCCTACTACTTGACCATTTTTTTGTACACGTGTCAACATAGAGACAAAAACTTTAGAACTTTGGTGGTTAAAAACAGTCTCAATTTCTGCTACAGTCTTTTCATCAGTCTTTGTAGAGAAACAGAAGTCTCTTTCTGCTAATCTATGGAGTTTCTCACAAGAAAACTCTTTCTGTTATAGTTTCTTATTTCCCTGATGTCAGCTGCCCGGAAATCTGTCATCAGTTCTTCTCCTCCCATTTCACATCACTCTGAGGTGTGTATGGGCCATGAGTCTAGGGATGTCATTTTAAGGATGAGTTATTCAAAGGCAAAAGTCTTCTTCATCTGTCTCTGTGAGCTTTCCTGGAAAACAGCTTTCTCATTGCCCCCAAGGCTTCAAAATCTTCGCTTTACTCAGTTCCAGCAACTCACTGTATCACAATTACTCTCTCTTTTGCTCAAAATCCACACTTTGAACACTCTATTCCTCCCAATACTCTGTCATGAATTAAAGGAGTCTTTTTAAACTACTATTGTCCATCTCTATAGCTTTAACAGAAAGATATTTCAGCTGTAAAGCATCTCCTTATTCTCTCTTCCCTATTTAAAACTTAACTCTTTTCCTCACTGTTTTTGGTGGTTTTATGATGTCTTCTTCATGTTGATTGTCTCTCTCGTTCTCTGTCTTTCTGAGAAAAATGAGTAATCTGTACGTTTTATCCAGGTAGTAAAAGAATTAAAAGCTTTAGAAAAGCTGCAAGAGTTTATGGTGTCAGGTTTCAGTCCAGCAGCAGAAAGTGAAAACTAAACCAGGCTGGCCAGCTCTGCTTTCTTTTCCTCCCCCCCCTTCGTCCTCTGCGGCCTTGTCCGGCCTTGGGGGGGGGGAGGGGGGGGGGGGGAAGGAGGAGGCCACGACAGAGCCTTGTTACCTTCTCAAAAGCCGAAAACAAAAGAGAACCAGAGTGCTCTGACTTTACATCTTAAGGAGGTGTTCACAAGTTGATCCTACTTTCTAATGGTCAAAACTGCTGCCAATTCTCAGAAATGACCAATAATTGGTCAGGAGGAAAGACTTCCATCAGCCACCAGCAGTTTCAACTTCCTTAGCTCCCAAAGCTATCTTAAAGGTAAAGCCACCCCATGACAGCCTGGTTATACTAGTAAAGAACTGTTATTCCTATCCCCAGATCTCTGCCTAAAGGCCCCTTGATTTCAAAATTATAATAATTCGGAGGGAGGGGGTCTACATTCTTTCATTTCAAGGGAGGCTCCTGCCCTCCCTAGCAGACACCTGTCTTCTAAAACCAAGACACATGGCCTGGTTTTGGTAGTGGGTGGGGCATTGGTTATTCTACAATGCTTGCCTTCTGGAGCAAGTGCCACACATGCTGAAGCCCTGCTTCCTGGGAAGGGTCTGAACATCACTCACTCATGGGAAGTAGAGATTAACTTCTCCCTTTGCTTATGCACATGCAAACTTTTGGTTGTCTTTTGATTTTTTCTTTAGTAAACTGCCTTATCTCAACCTATGAGTTTTTTTCCATTTTATTCTTTCTCCCCTGTCCCACTGGGAAGGGAAATGATCGAGCATTTTGATGGGCACCTGACATTCAGCCACGGTCAAACTACTACACTGCTGCCTTTCAAAAAAATTCAAGAAGAGAGGTGCCACTGGGGAACTCCTTTCTCAGGAGACAACAGAAAAGCACATCACTTTAGCTGCAATAGAAATGGTATATAAAGGGTGTTTCCAAAACACCAGGTGTGCTCTTGGCAGAGAGCCAAGCACCTAGCCATTTTAACCCTTTGCTTTATTGTCTTTGTCTCCTATTGTATTTTTTTTTATTAAACCTTTTAAAATTTACCAGAAGAGTGAATGTTGTTTTTCACACAGACAAAACAAGGACTGAATCTGGGAACTTGGAGTAGGTTTTATGGTAATGTGTAAATTGTGATATGCATGTAGCGACTGTATATAGGCAGCACTCTTGTAAAATCATGTGTCTGTGTAAGGTTAGGAGTATCCCTCATTGGACCTCAGTCATGAATAAATGATGCCCTCTTTAACATAGCATTAGTGCTAAGGAGTCTTATTCTGATATTTTGGTGATTTGGTGACAGTAATTGGCACCCCAGTTGGGACCTCAGCCTTGAGCCTTGGCTCATCTGTGGTTAACAGTCCAGACGGCTGCAAGGGATTCTTGAGGAGACTGTAACTTCTGACTGTTAAAAATAACAATATAATATTGTCTTTCACATTTATGTATTAGCCTTTACATGTTGTTATTGATCATAAGTATTTGGATACGGAACAATTTCTAAGTCCTTTTAGCTGCTCATTAGTATAACACAATCTATTAGTTCTGCACTGTATAGCTCATAGAAATAGTCATGTGATGAATATATTATATCTATATATGTATTGTATAGCTTATAGAAATAGTGGTGTGATGAATGTATTATACTGTAAGCCTTAGCAAAACATGAAATGTTAAAATGCTTCTATGTAACTAAGTAAGCAGTGTGAAGAAATTATGTTGTTTTTCCCACATCTGCTGACTGACCTCTCCAAGTGATAACAGTGACACAAACCAGAGCACCAGAGAAGAGTTGGAGAAGAACTTGTAAGTCCTTGTTATCAGGAAAGTATGAAACAACAAGATGAAGAAATAAAATATATTGACCTGATCTACAGGATGTCATGCAGATAAATCAGCATGAAAGGCCCAACAAAAGAGTTTTTGCAACATCAAAAGCTCCCAAGAATGTTTGAATAATGTATCAAACACATGAATATGTATGGACTTCTGTAATGTAACAGTATATAAATAACACTGTCTTAATCTACCGGTGTGTTCTTTGGCTGATAACCAGAAATACTCCAGCTCTGGACATTGTCCCTTTTAATCCCATTATTAAACTTTTAAGAATTCTAAAGTGATCTCTGTTTTTCGCATGACCATCTGGGACTTGGGGCAAGATCCTTGGGTAAGTAATGGCATCATTTAAATTATTTATCTTGGGGTTATTGACAAGGGATACAAATCCCCACATGGAGTTACTGGTAAGGGGGTTTGACTCCCCCAGCACAAGGTTCGAGACCCTGGGTAAGCTTATCAATGGGGGGGGGGGGGAGTTCCATCCCCTTGGGGGGATACTGAAAAAGTATTATGGGTTCAAGACACCTGGGAAAAAAAAAAAAATAGAGGTTCAAGTCCCCTGATAATAGTAGAAGTTGTCCCCAGGAGGTAACATCAAACTGAGCTCGAAGTTTTCCTGTCCGGCAGCAGTTTCTGACATCTTGACTTGGGAAGAGAGAAAAAAACAGGCTCAGTATACAACTTTAGCCTGTCCTCATCCTTTGCAGGAGTCTTGTCATTAAATGTGTTCAATTCCTTTGCATTCTTCTTTAACTCTGAGAGTGTGTTGTGTTGCACTAAACTAGTTATGTTTGCACTGAAATGGTGTTTCCTTGTTGCCCCCCCCCCCCCCCCGAGTCTGTGGTGTGTTGGATCCTTCCCCTTGCCCCTCCCCTTCGGTTTCACCTCATTGGCTGTAGCCTTCTCTCCCCTGCCCCCTTCGCCCCAGTATAAATGTTCCTGCCACTTCCTGCTCGCTCTCTTTTTTCCCTGGAGTTCGTTCCGGAATAAACTAGGGACAGTGTCCCGGTGTTGGGGAGGATGAAACAGGGAAACCTTATGAATGTGATTGTTTGGCAGAAGATTCTGAAAATATGAAAGCTAGAATCAAAGTAGAAATGAAAGCCTGCTTTGAGTCATAAGATGCTGAGTACTAGTTACTATATGACCAAAGAACAATAGCCTAGCCAGCTAAAGGAGAATCCCTGCTGATGAAACAATGTCCTTCTGCTGATAGAAAGTCCAAAGGTCAAGAAGCAAGGAAAGAACTTGTAAAGCTTGTAGAGCCTAAAATACAACACTGTATGTTAATATGGCGACACTCATAGACTGTATGTAAAATCTTTAGTGGGTGTATCTTGTAGTGACTGGTTACTAAGAATTGGAATATTCACTGTAGAAAAAGATATATTGGATTGTAACAAGAACTTTGCTCTCTTAGCTCTCACCTCTGAGCTCTTACTTCTTACCCCTTTACCCCCCTCTTAGCTCCTACCCCTCTCCCCCACTCTTAGCCTTTCCCCCTCTCTTAGCCCTTCCCTGCTCTTACCCCTCTCTAGTTTTCCCTGCTCTCTCCCTCCAGTTTTTCCATCTTTCCCTCTCTTACTCTTACCCTCTTGGGGTAAGCCTCCCTGGTTTCCCCCGCTCTCCCTCTGTTGTTCTTGTTTCCTCCCTCCCCATCTCTAACCTCTTTTCTCCCTCTCTCACAGCCCTCTCTCCCCACCCCAGATCACGTGGACCCCGAGGCTGGCGGCAGACACAGGTCTCTCCCTCTCTTTACCCATATAATAAATTGCTTATACCTGAACAGTTTGACCCTGGAGAAGTCTCTCACTGCAAGCGAGCATTTTATACATCAATGTCCCAGGAAGAGAGAACCTCCTTGCTCTTTTACCTTTGTTCTTGTTGAACCCCCTAGCACCCCTGGTGGACTGCAGCTAGTCATAAGATTTCCCAGGGTTGGGAGCAAAGGGATTTCGTCAGTTTGGCATCCAACATGGGACCTTGTCTTAAGGTCAGACACCTTACGTAGCAGCTGGAAAATCCATGTGTGGGTTGTACAAGCTTTGGATTGTCAGCTACTTTGTAGCAGCAAGTTGCATTTTGTGTAACTGCGGTTACAAGGGCGGGACCGACCGCTTTCCTCAGCCCGGGAATGTAGATAATATTTTAACAGAAGGTGGGCATGAAAGGCCTGTCTACACAAACCAACCTCTGGAATAAGTCGTGATATTAAAGACTGAAGTTCTTGAAACTTTCCTGCAGGAGAGAGAATAAGGCAAAACAATATACTTGTGTACAGGAGAAAAAATGTAAACCTGTGTGTATTACCCAATAGTAACTTGCTTATCCCGCGGACCCTGTAAAACCCTATAAAAGGTGTGCTAAAGATAGAAATAAACGACATTCACTTTTACTTCTGTGAAGACTCGTGAATAGCTGGCAGTCTCTCAATATCTGGCGCTCCAAATGGGAACCTGTGGGCAGGGGGGCTTTGGCGGGTCCATGCATGGTGGGACGAGGCCTTGGACCAAGGTTGGTGGAGCGGATCTGGGCGCGGATAGATGCTACCTGGGATCGGTACCGGATAGACGACCTGAGTGTGGTGAAAAAGACGTCAGATCGTTATAGGAGTCCAAAGGCAGAGGAGTAAGTGAGGGGTCGTGCCCTTCCCCCCTCCGTGGCAGCACGAAAAATGGATGTGGAGTTTGTGGCAACTAAAAACCTGCTTTTTAGCATTATCGTTAAATGAGGCGAAGCAGTCAGGGAAAAGGACCTGAAAAAGCTCGTTCTATGGGCTAGAGATAATAGGCGTGGGCGCCCAGAAGAATGGAAAGACATAGGAGATTTGTTGTGGAAGAACATGATTACAGGGAAAGGCAAGTCCCTCTGTCTCTCAGTCCAACTTGGCAGATTGTAATTAATACCTTAAAAAACAGAAAAGCGAGATATGCTGAGGCTGTGAACCCCATAATTCTACCTGCATCACAGTGGCAGATGTCTCTACCTCCCACTGCTGGGCGAGCACTCCTAGCTATGCCACCCTTGGAGAGAGGGAGGAAGAGTCAGAGAGAAGAAAATAAGGAGAAAGAAGCTCCACAGCAAACGCTGAAACAACGAACAGAATCTGTTCAGCAACTGCAGGATGTGATATGTCCTGAACTATTTGCTTCACTTTTGGAGACACTTTAAACACTACAATCTTATTTAAGTCCCAATTTATTACCATGGAAGAAGAAAAGCCAGATTGGTTTCTATCCGAACCAGGGAGACATGGGGGAGCACTGAGGTGGGCGCAGAGAACAAAGGCACCCCCAGGGCAGAGGCAGTGCAGAAAAAGTTCCAAGGCCACGCTGAACAATTACAGAAGCAGTTGAGCAGAAACATGTGGATCAGACAGCTTCAAAGAGAGACAAAATAGTCAAAAAATCGCTAACCATATGGTATCTAGTTCAAAATTCATCACTGTAATTAAAGGTTGATAAGCTGCAATGATCACCGTTGTTAGCACCTGGCCCTGAGAGACTTTTCGTGTAACATGGCCTGCTTTTGTAAAATCGTGCCCTTTTTCCTCCATCTGTGAACAACGAGAGAAATATTGAGAGAAATAACTGCATTTGTTAAAGTTAACTTTGTGAGGTTTTTTCCTTCTCTCTGTTTTTCCTCTCTGCGAGAGTATGTGGGGAATGTGAAGAAAGATAACAGCAGCAGAGAGCAGCAGCAAAGTGGGCAGTTAACTCCCCCTGCTCCCTCTCTAAGAAAAAGCACTGGGATAATACCCAGTTTGTTAAAAAAGTCATGATTCATTGGTTTTTAAAAATGTTTTTATATACCCTTTTAGAGTTAATTTTGTGTTTTAAGTAATTATGAGTTTATGCGATTGCAGTTTTTAGAGTTTTACTAGAGAAATTATTGTGGTTCTTTGAAAGTTTAAAAAGTCCCTTTTCAAAAAAAGGTGTTTAAGGTGAATATTAACAGAAGTTACCTTGCAATAATTAGCTTTAAAACCTAAGGTTAAAATATGGTATGATTTACAACTACTAAGAAAACAACCTTCCAATTAGTATTATCTACAAAAGAGATTTATGGTTTAAAAAATAATTAGCTAAGAGAACTTTACAGTACAAGACAAAGTTAAGTCAAAGTATATATTACCCATTTGCTTGTTTTCTCCACAATTTTAATAAGGTAATTTCAATGTGAGTCCTTTTGTTATAAAAAACACATATAACTGCATATATACCAATTTGGATTTTGGATTTTAGTTAAAAAATTAGACTTGATGTTTCTGAAAAGTGCTACAAAAGCTGAATGGCAACTTGCCAAATCCTGTGTTGTGGTTTTTCTCTAGAAAAACTGCACTTTAAAATCCTAACCGATTTAAGCATATGCTAGGCAAATTTCTGTTATGAATGAGTGTTTTTAGTAACATTTGCAGTTATTGTGAGTTATTCTCAAAGCTAGATGACATAGAATTGTGATGTATTTGTTACATTTTTATAATCTTTATAGTGAATCCATGCTATTGTTATATTGTGTTTAAAAGGTATATATCAAACTTTTAGTTGCCTTTTTGTAGTAACAAAATAAGATTAAGTTATGTTTTTATTTTATATAGATTGTATTAATAGAATTAAGAAAATACAAATTTTATTATGTTTAAGTTTGAATGTTTTTAAGGTTAAGTTTTATAACTGATATTCTTTTAAGGTTTTGTTACTTCCTTTTGTCATAATTAATTTTATCAGGTTCAAATATTGTTTAATTTAAATTGTTTTATGTTTTATTGGAGGCACTTGTTTAAACTGCAAAGTGTAGTTATTTTCCTACAGAGATGAAGATGACTACAACTGAAACAGCTGTGATAGAACACTGATGAACCTGCTTGTGGATAAAAGTGAATGCAGTCTGTGACACCCTTGATTATATCAGGACTTATGTTATTTGTTGCAGTCTATGCAGTTTTTGTTTGTTATAGCTTTATTATTTTTCCTTGTTTCCAGAATTTCAAGAAAATATACCATTGCTGAGGGTCAGCTGCCATGGGAGAGAGGCTTCAGATTAAACCAAATGCTGAATGATTTAATTGGTCTGTTATCTAAGTGTCATGAGGTTACTTTACCTTTAAGGTGGTTGTGAGAGCTAAGGAAGTTAAAGTTGCTGGGGACTGAAAGGAATCTCTTCTCCTGACCAATTATTGGTCATTACTGGGAATTGACAGCAATTTTAACCATTGAAAAGGGAGATCAACTTGTGAACCCTACCTTAAGATGAAAAGTCAGGGCACTTGGGTTCTCTTTGTTTCCTGGCTGTGAAAGGTAACAGACCACCGGCTGGCCTCCTGATCTCTGCCCGGCCATGCAGCCGGGCGGGGGCTGGGCTGGGCCTGCCGCCTCTCCCGGCCGGGAGATGGGGCCTGCGGCGGGCTTGTCCCGGGCTCTGGCCGGGCCGGGCCGGTTATTGGCTCGGCTGCAGTGACGGAGTTCACCTGGGACTGCCGAGTAAAGGAGAAAATACTCTGGACCTGCAGCGGGCCAAAACAGCAACTACCATCTCCAGAGCAGCCATGGGGAATTTTCTATCGCAGACGGCTCCAGCTCCTGCACCGGCAGAAGTCACAGAACCATCTACAAAGCCTGGGCAAGATTTTAAACTTTTCATTAATCAGATGAGACTTGCAGATTAATCCTTTTATCCAGAGAGAAGAAAAGAGTGATCAGCATGTAAAGAGACTTAATAGACTGTCAGAGACAGTAAAGAAAGGGAGAATAAGGAGATGCTTTACAGCTGAAATATCTTTCTGTTCAAGCTATGGAGATGGACAATAATAGTTTAAAAAGGCTCCTTTAGTTCATGACAAAGTATGGGGAGGAATAGAGTGTTCAAAGTGTAAATTTTGAGTAAAAAGTAGAATAATTGTGATACAGTGAAGTGCTGGAAACAGTAAAGCGAAAATTTGAAGCCTTGGGAGGCAATGAGAAAAACTGTTTTCTAGTGAAGATCACAGAAACAGATGAAGAAGACTTTTGCTTTTGAATAACTCATCCTTAAAATGCCATCCCTAAACTCATGGCCCATACACACCTCAGAGTGATGTGAAATGGGAAGAGTGAGCTCTGATAACAGCAGTTCTGGGCAGCTAACATCAGAGCAATGGAAAACTATAACAAAAATAGTTTTCTTGTGAGAAACTCCATAAATTAACAGAAAGAAACTTCTGTTTCTCTACAAAGACTGGTGAAAAGACTGTAGCAGGAATTCAGACTGTTTTAACCACCAAAGTTCCAAAGTTTTTGTCTGTGTTGTCATGTGAACAAGGGAATAGTGGGTAGATAAGGGATGAAAAGGGTTTTCTGGAAGTTTATTCTGGTGTTCTTATTATTGTAGTTTGTCAAAACTTTCTTTATTCCTTTTAAGTTTTATGCCTGTTTTGCTCTTGTTCTAATCCATATCTCACAGCAAGAAATTAGTAAGTTTTTTATTAATTACTGGTTTAAAACCACGACACTAAGGCTTCTGATCATTTGCTTTGTACAAATGCATTTTAACAGTTTGCTGTGCTGTAAGCATCTCATAGCTGCTACTATTGAAAACCTTGCTTTAAAAATTAGTTAAGAGGCATCTTTCCAGTTTAAAGCCTAAGGCCCTGGCCAAGCCTTGACTTTACCTGGACAGAATGTTTGCCAACAGATCCAGATGTTTTCTGTACCAAATCAGTATTTGAGTCACTTTTTGACTTAGCAATTTGACCCTATTAATATGACAGCTGGATCAATTTTGAAGTGGGCTTGGAGAACCTTTTTTTTTTTTGCTTTGTTTTTTGTTTTTTTGCAAACTATGAGATGCTGGTGCAGTGTTTTAGTGGTTAGTGGTAGTTTTATATTACATATGTTATTAATAATGTTTATGATTTGATTCATTTTTAACTGCTATAGGTTCTTATTCATTCTGTATATGGTTTTGTGTTAATGTTGATGTGCATGACAGAAGTACATCTCATTTTTATTTATTTTTTTTTAAATGGGGGAATTGATGCCCTAAAAGCATTTGATTAGTGTAATTCATTAACTTCAAAGGGAGAAGTGTCTGTGTTTTGTTGGCAGGTTCAAAATGGTCACCTGTTCATCTCACCAGACTGTCTGCCTCTGAACACATGAGATCCAGTGAACAGAGACATCACCACACAACCTTAGTACTCCAGACAAGATCAGTAGACCTGAGTCATGAATTAAAGGAGTCCTTTAAACTACTATTGTTCATCTCCATAGCTTTAACAGAAAGATATTTCAGCTGTAAGCATCTCCTTATTCCCTCTTTCTTATTTAAACTTAACTCTTTTCTTCACTGTTTTTGGTGGTTCTATGATGTCTTCTGCATGTTGATTGTCTCTCTTTCTCTGTGTTTTTGGGAAAAAGGAGTAATCTTTACGCTTATCCAGGTAGTAAAAGAATTAAAAGGTTTAGGAAAGCTGCAAGAGTTCATGGTGTCAGGTTTCAGTCCAGCAACAGAAACTGAAAACCAAACCAAGCTGCCAGGCTCTGCTTTCCTTTCCTCCCCCCCCCACCCTTCCTTGTCGTCCTCTGCGGCCTTCTTTGGCCGAGAGAGGAGGGGGGGGGGAGTGGAGGATGCTACCACAGAGCCTTGTTACCTTCTCAGAAGCCGGAAACCAAAGAGAGCAAGAGACCTCTGACTGTACATCTTAAGGGGGTGTTTACAAGTTGAATTCACTTTTTAATGGTCAGAACTGCTGTCAATTCTTGGAAATGACTGATAATTGGTCAGGAGGAAAAACTCCCATCAGCCACCAACAGCTTCAACTTCCTTAACTCTCCAAGCTGTCTTAAAGGTAAAGCTACCCCATGACAACCTGTCAGGACACAGTTGTGTCTGAAAACTACACAGACAGTTTACCAACAGAAATTTTATGTTGTTATTATGGTGTTGTGTCTCTACCAGTTGTTTCAGTTATTTTCTGTTTTAAGATTTAGAAGGATGTGAAGAACAACCTGAACATCATAGCCCTCAGTCACCGATCAGCTGCCAGCTGACATCACGGGAGCAGCGGACGTTCCAAGACTGAATCGCGTTAAATCATTGTTTGTAAGGAGAATGTTATGGAAGATCAAAAGAGTGTAGAGACTCCATCTCACTGTATATAAAGCAACTTGTAGTTGTGTGTTTACCCTTTCAGCAAATTGCTTTCACATTTAGACTACATTTATACCAGAGCACGTGTGTTAAAAGTAGTTAGATAATAGTTTAAGATAAAGAGTTTAGCCTGTGTAGTAATTGTTATATTAGTATAAAGTATAAGTATTCCCCCTTCAGGAGTTATTGTGAGCATAGTTGAAAGTTCATTTAACTTTAAAGCCTTAGCTGTGATTCTGCAAGCATGGTGTCATTTGCATGGAACAAACTGCTTATAGTAATTGTGTTGTGTATAGTCCCGACCAACTGTCTGCTAACTAACATCCAAAAGTGACAGAACATACGGGTCACTCTAGCACACTTAACAGGTCAAAAATCAATGTGTCTAAGCCTAGCCACACCTGGAGATCCTTTTCACATCTGTCCAATAGGAGTCCCTGAATGGGATCCTCAAGCATTTAAAAATTTAATTAGTAAAGAGACTCGACTAAATCAACCAGCAATGTTGCAAGAGTGCAATCGCACTATTGGCCTCACATCAAGACAACTTGAAGCCTGCTGGCAAGCAAAAATTATCGAAATTCTCAATGCTACCATAGAGCCCCTGACAAAAAGCCATTCTAACAAAGTAATGCAGCACTAAACTAGAGTCAACCCAATAGTTGATCTCATTACTCACTGTCCTAGTTTAGGGCAAATTAGGGAGGAAAACTCCAAATGGGGATTTCCCCAGGGAAATGCCCCCTCCCCACCAACTGGTCCAGGAAAGGAAAAAAAATTCCTTGGAGAGAAGTGGAAAAAGCTGTTTATTTAACAGAAAATTGAATAATATTAAATAATAAAACCTCTTGCTGTTCGATGGAATGGCAAGTCTAGGAAGAAAAGTCCTTTTCATGTGGTGTAGCTCGGCTCACTCAGGTTCTTATCAGTCCCTCTGGCGCTGGAAAGTGCCGAGGCCCAGGCCCCGGTGGGCCACAGGCATGAGCTCCCGGGGTTTGGCTGGGTGTTCAGTCCAGAGCAGGTTTGCACAGATCCAAGAAAAAAGGGGAAAAAACAAAGGTCCAGGGAACTCCTCTGCCTCAGCTAGCTAAAACTAACTAAATCCCAGAGAGAAGCTCTGTCCCGCTGTCTGGCAGTGCTGCAGACACCACAGTCCAGGAGCGAGATGTGTGGGAGTGATGTTTTTCTTTAACACAAACTGCGCGCTTCTTCTTCCTCCTCTCTTGCTCTCAGAGCCAGTCTTAAAGGTGCAGAACTTAATATATAACATAAACCAGACGATTGGGGATACCAGTATCATAAAGTCACCCCAGGACATTCCACCCCTTATCCCCATATTGTCAACTTATTATCAAAATTAATATATATATATTTTAACACTACAACACATACATTATATACAGACAAGGGAATTAATTAATGATCTTCACCCAACCATCAGATCTCCCTGAGGTACACATTGTGTTGTTCCATCTTTCCGCATTATTCACCATGTGCAACCCGGTCCCTGAGCAAAAACAACCCCACGAATGGGTTTGTCCGCACTCGAAGTAGAATTGATCCAAACTGTCTTTCCTAACAAACCTCTGAGATGTACTGTTGGGACTTTGTCTCCATCTACTATATGCAGGGCCTCGGATTGGGCTGTGCCTGCTCAGTTGGTGGAACCTCGGGTGTTAACAATCCAGGTGGCCTTTGCTAGATGCTGCTCCCAATTTTTGAAAGATCCCCCACCCAACGCATTCAAGGTAGTCATTAAGCAGGCCATTGTACCTCTCCACTTTTCCCGCAGCAGGTGCATGGTAGGGGATATGATACACCCACTCAATGCCATGTTCCCTAGCCCAGGTGTTTATAAGGTTATTCTTGAAATGAGTCCCATTGTCTGACTCAATCCTCTCAGGGGTGCCATGCCTCCAAAGGACCTGCTTTTCAAGTCCCAGGATGGTGTTATGGGCTGTAGCATGAGGCACAGGGTAGGTTTCCAACCATCCTGTGGTGGCTTCTACCATTGTGAGCACATAGCGCTTGCCTTGGCGGGTTTGGGGCAGTGTGATGTAGTCAATCTGCCAGGCTTCCCCATACCTATATTTGGACCAGCGCCCACCGTACCAGAGGGGCTTCAACCGCTTGGCCTGCTTGATCGTGGCACATGTCTCACAGTCATGGATAACCTGGGAAATACTGTCCATGGTTAAATCCACCCCTCGGTCTCGTACCCACTTATAGGTGGCATCTCTACCCTGATGGCCTGAGGCATCATGGGCCCATCGAGCTAGGAACAACTCTCCCTTGTGTTGCCAATCTAAGTCTATCTTTGACACCTCTATCTTCGCAGCCTGATCCACCTGCTCATTGTTTCGGTGCTCTTCATTAGCCCTACTCTTGGGAACATGGGCATCTACATGACGGACCCTCACAGACAGTTTCTCTACTCTGGTGGCGATGTCTTTCCACTCATCAGCAGCCCAGACTGGCTTTCCTCTGCGTTGCCAGTTGGCCCTTTTCCACCTTTCCAGCCATCCCCACAGAGCATTGGCTACCATCCATGAATCAGTGTAGAGGTAGAGTTTTGGCCACTTCTCTCTTTCAGCAATATTCAGGGCCAGTTGAACAGCTTTGAGTTCAGCAAGTTGGCTTGATCCACCTTCTCCTTCAGTGGCCTCTGCGACCTGTCGTGTGGGGCTCCATACGGCTGCTTTCCACTTCCGGTTCATCCCTACGATGTGACAGGAACCATCAGTGAACAGAGCATAGCTTGTTTCTTCTGCTGGCAGTTGGTTGTACAGTGGAGCTTCTTCAGCTCGTGTCACTTGTTCCTGCTCCTCTTCATCAGTGAGACCAAAGTTTTCACCTTCCAGCCAGTTTGTAATTATGTCCAAAATCCCAGGGCGATTTGGGTTTCCAATACGGGCGCGCTGCGTGATGAAGGCGATCCACTTGCTCCATGTAGCGTCAGTGGCGTGGTGGGTAGAGGGAACCTTTGCTTTGAACATCCACCCCAGCACTGGCAGTCGGGGTGCCAGGAGGAGTTGTGCTTCTGTGCCAATCACTTCTGAGGCGGCTTGAACTCCTTCATAGGCAGCTAAGATTTCCTTCTCTGTGGGAGTGTAGTTGGCTTTGGACCCTCTGTAGCTTCGGCTCCAGAATCCCAGTGGTCAGCCTCAAGTCTCCCCAGGCACTTTCTGCCAAAGGCTCCAGGACAGACCATGGCTCCCGGCTGCAGAGTAGAGCACGTTCTTCACATCTGGTCCTGTCCTGACTGGGCCAAGGGCTACTGCATGAGCGATCTCCTGCTTGATCTGAGCAAAGGCTTGTTGTTGTTCAGGGCCCCACTGGAAAGTGTTCTTTTTGTGGGTGACCAGGTAAAGAGGGCTCACAATCTGACTGTACTCAGGAATGTGTATCCTCCAAAAACCTATGGCACCTAGGAAAGCTTGCGTTTCCTTCTTGTTGGCTGGTGGAGACATTGCAGTGATCTTGTTGATGACATCAGTAGGGATCTGATGCCGTCCATCTTGCCACTTTACCCCCAGGAACTGAATCTCACGAGCTGGTCCCTTAACTTTGCTCTTCTTGATGGCAAAACCGGCTTTCAGGAGAACCTGGATGATTTTCTCTCCTTTCTCAAAGACCTCTTCAGCCGTCTTTCCCCAAACAATGATGTCATCAATGTAGTGCAGATGTTCTGGAGCCTCACCCTTTTCCAGTGCAGCCTGGATCAGTCCATGGCAGATGGTGGGGCTGTGCTTCCACCCCTGGGGCAGTCGGTTCCAGGTGTATTGCACTCCCCTCCACGTGAAGGCAAACTGAGGCCTGCATTCTGCTGCCAGAGGAATGGAGAAAAATGCATTGGCAATGTCAGTAGTGGCGTACCACTTCGCTGCCTTGGACTCCAGCTCATACTGGAACTCCAGCATGTCCAGCACGGCAGCGCTCAGTGGTGGAGTCACTTCATTCAATGCACGATAGTCCACAGTCAATCTCCATTCTCCTTCAGATTTACACACAGGCCAGATGGGGCTGTTCAAGGGTAAGTGGGTTTTGCTGACCACCCCTTGGCTCTCTAGTTCTCGGATCATCTTGTGGATGGGGATCACAGCATCTCGAGTTGTTCTATATTGTCGGCGGTGCACCGTCGAGGTGGCAATTGGCACTCACTGTTCTTCCACTTTTAGGAGTCCTACTGCAGATGGGTTCTCTGACAGTCCAGGCAAGGTGTTCAATTGCTTGATGCCCTCTGTCTCTACAGCTGCTATCCCAAATGCCCACCTAAGCCCCTTTGGGTCCTTAAAATACCCACTTCGGAGGTAGTCTATGCCCAAAATGCATGGGGCCTCTGGGCCAGTCACAATGGGGTGTTTCTTCCACTCATTTCCAGTCAGGCTCACATCAGCTTCCACTAAAGTCCTGTGATCCCCCTGTCACACCAGCAATAGAAACAGATTCTGTCCCTACATATCTTGATGGGATTAGGGTGCACTGTGCACCAGTGTCAACCAAGGCCTCATATTTTCATGGTTCTGATGTGCCAGGCCAACGAATCCACACAGTCCAAAAAACACGATTTTCCCTAGCCTCTACCTGGCTAGAGGCAGGGCCCCTCCAAGCCTGGTTATCCTTCTTTCCTTGGGTATATGTCTTGGAGGTTCCTTCAAGGGAATCAGACATGTCATCATCATACTTGTCAGTTTGACTACAGGCTACTGGAGCGGCTTTCTTTTTGGTGGAGTATCCCCCCTGAGTCTTGTTGTCTTCTAATTCATGCACCCGTTTTGCCAGAGCAGCAGTAGATTTTCCATCCCATCTTTTCATGTTTTCTCCACAGTCACATAGGAAAAACCACAGCTCAGCTGGTAGCTTTTTCTCTCTATCTGGGGAACTTCTGCGTTGAGTACCAGGGCTCCTGGTCTGTACTGCCGAGACTGGAAGAAGGTCCACCCTGAATTTCTTGAGATTCTCCTCTATTTTGTCTTGGAAGTTTTGCATATCTGTTCTCACAGCTGCAATTGTTGCCTGTATGGGGCCATGCACGGTATCTGCATATGTTCGAAGTTTCTTCGCCATATCCAGCACAGTCTCCTCCCGGTCATCCCGCTTCATTGTTGCTAAAGCAGAAGCGTATTCTTGTGGCCCAAGTCGAACAAGTTTTCGCTACATTACAGATGTACATGGCACCAAGTCTGGATTTCTAGTACCTAAGTCACCCACAAAGACAATCTCTACTATTGCCATTTCTCTCAAGCGCTGAATCTCTTGTTCTATGGTTTTCCAATGAGTTTGCTGTATATAGAGATCGTCTGCACACAGATATCTTTGTGCCACACTTCTTAGGACCCATTCCCAGAGACTGTAAGGGTCAGCCCCCCTCATCACTTCTTGATCGATAACCGGATCGTGTGACAGGGATCCCAGATGCCTCGCTTCAGTGCCATCCAGAACTGTAGCCTCACTTGCAGCATCCCACAGACGGACTAACCAACTAATTATAGATTCATCAGGTCGTCGGGTGTAATCTTTTCTCAGGCCACGAAGGTCCTTCAGGGAGAAAGGTTCACCAGCGCCTTCTGATTTTTGATCAGTTGCTGGTCTTGAGGGTCCTTCCCCCGCATCACCATTATCATCATCTACTGGTCGATCGGTTTTGGTTTTGAATTTCATGCCTCTCGTGGCAGGAGCAACAGACTGGCTTAGGCTCACTGTCTGGTTTGGCCACTGGCTTAGGCTCACTGTCTGGTTTGGCTGCTGGCTTAGGCTCATTGTCTGCTTTGGCTGCTGGCTTGGCTGCAGCCGGAGTGACTGGGGTAGCTGCTGATTTATCTGCCTGCCCTACAGTATCTAGCACCGTGCGATAAGCATACGCTAGGGCCCAGCTTATTGCAATGATATTTTTCTTCTTAGAATCATCACAGCAATTCTCTTCCAGATATTTCTTTACTTCATCTGGGTTCTGAATTGGTTCACGTGAAAATTCCCAGGCTGGGGGATCAGAAAATTCCTTCAGAGTTCGGCCAATTCTCTCCCATTCTCTACTCCACTCAGGATTTCTCACACCTGAGTCTACTTCTGGGACAGGGGTCTCGTTGGCTCCTCTGGATATCTCAGCCCTCATTCTAGAGAAGTTGCAGACCGTATAGAGGAAGCTTAACAGCTGAACTACCAGGAAAGTGACCAGGAATGTGGTATTCTTAACACTCAGGGGAAACTGGATATTCTCAAAGAGGGACATAACAGATTCAAAGGAGAAGAAGGAAAGAAAAGGCTGAAAAGCCTCCTCCCCTGCTCTTCCTCTAACAAACTGGGTACAATTACTAATAAACTCCCAAAATGTGCTACTGGGACTGGGAGGCAGGGTCAGGCGAAGAAACCATAAGCCAAACATACCTGACAGAAACTTCAGTAGTTCTATAAACTTCCTATAAATTATTATCACCAAGCCCAGCACAATAACCATGCTAATCCGTGCCCCTCTACTGTGAAAGAGGGAAAAGACAAGTATTAAAACCTCAAAAAATTCTAGGGACCAGATCGACATGAAGGCCTCCACCCCGAGAGATATTATGTATCCAAACAACATGGCTACTGACTGCTTTATCCCAATACAGAATAAATACAACCAAAAATACAACCAACAATCAGTACAGGTTTTTCCACTTTCTCTTGTCCCGCACTGCGCGCCAAAAACTGTATTTGTCCTAGTTTAGGGCAAATTAGGGAGGAAAACTCCAAATGGGGATTTCCCCAGGGAAATGCCCCCTCCCCACCAACTGGTCCAGGAAAGGAAAAAAAATTCCTTGGAGAGAAGTGGAAAAAGCTGTTTATTTAACAGAAAATTGAATAATATTAAATAATAAAACCTCTTGCTGTTCGATGGAATGGCAAGTCTAGGAAGAAAAGTCCTTTTCATGTGGTGTAGCTCGGCTCACTCAGGTTCTTATCAGTCCCTCTGGCGCTGGAAAGTGCAAAGGCCCAGGCCCCGGTGGGCCACAGGCATGAGCTCCCGGGGTTTGGCTGGGTGTTCAGTCCAGAGCAGGCTTGCACAGATCCAAGAAAAAGGAAAAAAAAACAACAAAGGTCCAGGGAACTCCTCTGCCTCAGCTAGCTAAAACTAACTAAATCCCAGAGAGAAGCTCTGTCCCGCTGTCTGGCCGTGCTGCAGACACCACAGTCCAGGAGCGAGATGTGTGGGAGTGATGTTTTTCTTTAACACAAACTGCGCGCTTCTTCTTCCTCCTCTCTTGCTCTCAGAGCCTGTCTTAAAGGTGCAGAACTTAATATATAACATAAACCAGACGATTGGGGATACCAGTATCATAAAGTCACCCCAGGACACTCACACTGAAAGTAAAGCTTTTTATTCACGGTGCAATCTCACAGGACAATCACCAAAGCGATTATCTAGTTCAATATTCCTAATCTGTGGAGATAGAGCATGGAATGGAATTCCTGCTAATCCACATAGAGGACCCTGTTATCTTGGGAAACTTACTTTGTTCCATCCAAGCTTACACCAATTGCTGAATGTAGCTGATAAAATAAAAAGCATCAAATGGTCAAAGCAAAGCCTAAATGAATTACAATGTAATGATGCTAGAGACCCAGACTTTTGGAATCGTGGTATAATATGGGCAGCCTCCTTTTTTATTCCAGGAGCAGCTGCTGCTAAAGGCTTAGCAACTCTATAAAGGCTCGCTTGTTAGACTAAGAAAGAATTGAACTTAACATCCATGATGTTAAGTGAACTTTCAGCCAATGTGAGTAGTGTACGTCATGCAGTATTACAAAATTGAGCTGCAATTGACTTTTGCTCTTAGCACAAGGACACGGTTGTGAGGAGTTTGAAGGCATGTGCTGCTTGAATCTTACTGATCATTCAGTTTCCATCCATGAGCAACTACAACAGCTACAGGATGGGTTACATGCCCTGAAAGAAGATAGTGACCCCACTGAAAGTTGGTTCGCCAGCTGGGGCATCACTGGATGGCTTAGGTCTCTTGTGCTAGAAGGGGGACGGTCTTTACTTATAGTGTTAATTGAGATGGTAGTTTTAAGTTGCATGTTATCTTGTCTTCGCAAAAATGTAGAACAAAGCCTGGTTTGTGCAAAAAGAGAAAGGGGGAATTGTAGTGAATATTTTAACAGAAGGTGGGCATGAAAGGCCTGTCTGCACAAACCAACCTCTGGAATAAGTCATGATATTAAAGACTAAAGTCCTTGAAACTTTCCTGCAGGAGAGAGAATAAAGCAAAACAATATACTTGTGTACAGGAGAAAAAATGTAAACCTGTGTGTATTACCCAATAGTAACTTGCTTATCCCGCGGACCCTGTAAAACCTTGTAAAAGGTGTGCTAAAGATAGAAATAAACAGCGTTCACTTTTACTTCTGTGAAGACTCGTGAATCACTGGCAGTCTCTCAATACGGGAAGGTAAGTCCCAGGACGTAAAGGACTTCCTACCACAGCCCCAAGCCAGCAGAGGACCCAGGAAAGAGTAATTGTGAGCAGCACAGGTTCAGCAGCCCGAGTTAGGCGGGTGAGGCATGCAGGCAGCTACAGAGTGTGTTCACTGCAAAGCCGTGAGGTGCAGCGGCGCAGCCGCCATGCAAGGTGTGTTCCAAAACATGGCACGTAGGCAAGCGCCACACAGGGCAGCAACCAGCGAGCATCACAGCCTGTGGCTCAGCGGCTGCCACACAGGCAGCTCAGTGTTGGAGTCTGGAATACAGAGTGTGTGCCCTTGTTTCTGATACTTAGTTATAAGATCCAGAAAAACATTGAATTTCATATAACATGAAATTCATGAGCATGTTTTCATGGTGATACATGAGAACAAATGTTAAAGTTAGAAAAAGCTAAAAGTGTGTGTAGATTAGAAAATTTTCTTAAATCACTGGGTGAAAAAGTTAGTTTAGAGAACAGGAAACAAGATGGAGGATTTAGGGTGTTGTCTCTTGTCCCTTCTTTCTTCTTCATGTTCTTCTAGAGGTTTTTGGGTAATAGTAAATGATTGGATAGAAAATGCCACAGTGCATCACAGAGGTGATGGGTCATTGAGTCATTAAGAAAAATAATATACGTGTCTATTGTTAATTGGGTAAAAATAGGTATATAGATAAAAGAACTGCATACTTTGGGGCCTTTTGTGCATCAGACACGAAGTGCTCCACAAGGCCTTGTTTGTACCATCAGAAGAAAGAAATGTACCAGATTGCAAAGATATAATCTTGTGCAGCCAGCCTAGAGAGACCTGTCAAGTTTTGTGATGACCTTTTAATAAACACGAGAAACAAGATTCTAACAAGCTCGGGAGTTTTCTTTGAATAATAAGAATTGAGATAAGTAGGGCTCCCCACGAGGGAGGATCCCAAAAGAATTCAGTCCAAAGGAGACTGAGAAATCCAGGAAGAGAAAGAAATATACAGAAGAAATGCAGCAGAATCAGAGAAACAGAAAAAGGATTTTTTAGAGAAAAGTTACACTCAGGAGCCGCGGTTTTTCGGCTCTGATGTGGGAAGCTGCAAGGGTTTTTTCAACAGTGCGGCGCACAGCTTCTCGGTGCCATGGGCTGACCAGTGGTTTTCTCGGGCGGCCACGTGGCGTACCCAGCACCGCACAAGTGGCAGCCACCAGAGGAGTGGCATGAGGCAAGTGCACCGGCTCTGGCCACGTGGTTTTTAGCGGTTCGGCTCGGTGTGTGGAGGGGTGGGGCTGCTGTCCCCACACGGCAGCTGCCTGAGTTTCAAGAAACCGCGGTCTCTGCCAAGCAGTTTCATCTCTTACCCCAGTGTGTGGGGGAAAGGAACTGATAAAAAGCCTCCCTGGGCTGGCTGTATTGTTTTTGATGTGAAGGAAGGTAAACTGCACTGTGCAAATAGCTTTTAACATCAAAATGGGCTCACAGCTATCTGCACACCAAAGGAGTTTGTGTTCCCAAATTCGGGAAATTTTAGGTGGTGGGAATATTAAGATTTCTAGAACTTGGTTGAAACAAATTGTCTGTTGGCTATCTTGGCATTTTCCCTAGCTCACCCTGCTAGATGTGGATTCTGTCTCTTTCTGGGACAGAATCGTAAACTTGTTAACCCTTAAAGTAGAACAGGGAGACAAAGTTGCTTCAAAATTTCTCCCGTTGTTCATTTTAATTTGGAAAGAGCTGGTTAAGAGGGAAGTGAAGGGACAGTCACAGCAGATTCCCCCAGCTTCCCCTACCCCTTCTCCCAAACCCTCTGCTCCTGAGCTTAAGGGGATGCATGGGGCAGAAATGCAGGACACCCAGCTCAGCCGTTGCTGCCCTGGCTCCCTGCCTGCCTTTCAGCACCCTGTCTCTGGTGGTTGTGCACAGACTGACAGAGATCCCTCCCTGCACCCTTTTACCCCAGTTGTTACTCCTCATTTACAGTGTTCTGTTAGTTTTAAAAGTGATAATCCCCCCTGTAATAAATTATTGTTGTATTAAAAATTCGAAGTATATCAACAGGACAAATGTGTTTTGCAAGGACATAAAAATATAAAATGTATAAAAGCCTCTCCTCAGAGCAGGACGGGGCTTTCTCCAAAAAGTCGCTGATTGCCAGCAACGCCCAGATAACGAACTCAGGCCGGCCCATCAACTCGAACAAACAGACAGGACACGGACCATCAGAAGGACAATGGAGCTGGCTCGGGAAATTATCTACCTCCGGACCCGAGCAACGCCCTGCAGATTCCAGTGGGAAAAGAAACTGATCGGCGAAAAAGACAAGCTCCAAAAGATAGACTTCGCCAGACCTGAACATCTCGGTGTTGAAAAGGCAATCAGGAGAGACAAAAGGGAAAAGCCCGGCCGAGATATCCATCGGCACCAGCCCAGATTCCACCACCCTGCCATGAAAAACCTAACATTGCAACACATACAGAATCTCCTTTACATATGAGGAGATTCTGCCCGGACACTAGTTAATGTCATTATTCTATGCCAGGAAATCCATTCACTGGACAATCAAGGACACTTGGTGAATGGAACCTGCTTGGAATTTTGGCCTGAGGACTTAAAAATCCTATAAAACCCCAATCCTGAGGACGCTCAGACGTGGATTTGGGAGACCTATACCTCTGGTGTAGACCCCTGTCCACCCAGCGCTGCGCTGATCTTTTTATTGTGGGTTTTTATCGCTGTTTCACTTGTTATTGTTTATTAATAAATTTCTCTTTGATTTTATCCCAAAATTGCCTTTGCATTTATAACACCCCCTATCCCCACATGGACGAGATCCAAGAGGGCACCAGCAACGTGCTGGCTGGCCACATGGCAGAACCTCCATCTTACCCTCCTTGTCCTTCCCATAATCCCTTTCATCCACCTGTCCCTGACCACAACGCTTACCCCACCCACAACCCCTTCCTTCCTTCAGACATCCCTCCCCCCTCCAATATGTTCCCACTGTGTTTGACGTCACCCTGTGATCCCGCCCTCAGGTGTTGCAATCCTGGTTCCCATGGTGACTGCACCCCCTTTCCTATCCCTGGTTCCAATGCCCCCTCTCCCTGTTCCCACGGGGGGGGTGGACGTAGGGTAGGCGGGTCTGCCAACTGTTCCCACAGGGTGCGAGGGGGGGAAGCCTGTGTTCCCACAGTGGGGAGGGTGGGTCCACCCCCTTTCCCCACGGTGGAGGGGGGTGTCCCCGCACTGCTCCCCTGGGGGGGGATGTGAATCCCCTCCTAGCTCATACAGGGGTAAGGCTGGGCCCTTCCCTGGACCCGGTGGGGGGGCTGGGTCCCCTGGACCCCTCAGGGGTGGGAGTGGGTGGGGTGACCCACTGGATGGGGACCCTGGGGATGATGACGAAACTATACCCTCAGCCGCTCCTGTCATATATATTGGTAAAAGAAGGATAAATAGACACTATCAATATTTCCCTTACCAAAACATAAAAGAAATCTGTAAAGCCCTAAGAGAGTTTGGTAGAAATAGTGAAATCCTTAAGGAAATGGTAGGAGCTATTTTAACATCTAATGAGTTAGTTCCAGCTGCTCTCAGAGACTTCTTCCAGTGTCTCCTAATCCCCTAAGAGTTCAATCTTTGGGAAAGCACATGGAAGAGATCCTTAAAAATTCTCCTGGTTGAGCTAAAGCAAAGCCCACAAGATGCAAAACATGCGGATGATAATGAGATCGCATTTGAACATCTATGTGGTGAGGGGATATGGACTAATCCTGAGGACCAGCCTCGGGTGCTAACAAAATTTATTTTAGATAAGATCTGTGGCGTGGCAGGAAAGGTTTTTAACCAATTGCCTACAGCTGAAACCCAGGGTAGCTCTGTTAACAATAAACAGTTTCCATCAGAAACTTTTTTTCAGTTTGTGGACAGGCTACGAGCACAAATAGAGAGGCAAGTGGAGGGACCAATGGTGCAGGCAGAGCTGATTAAGGAGATGGCTCACAGGAATGCCAATGAGGCCTGTCGCAGGGTGATCCTGGGACAGCCCATTGATCCTCTACCTTACCATAGCACAGATGACAGAGGCGTGTATGAAGAAAGCAGAGCTGTTTGGTGCACAAGACAGGAGGCCAGGACTGACAAACCCAAGGACTGTAGCAGCAGTAACACCAGGAATGAAAAAGCCACAGATGACATCAGAGCAGCTCCAGCATATCATCTGCTTCCAGTGCAAAAGGCCAGGACACTTGACCAGAGACTGTCCTCAAAGCCAGCATTAAAAGAAATACCAAAAGGAAGCAGCAGCCAACCAAGAAAAAAACTGAAACTAGAGTGCAGCCCCGCCCAGCGTAATGAAATAAATGTAGCGGGCTCCAGAATGGGAAAAGCTCTCTCTTAATTGATAAGGGGGAGGAAGGGAAGCGAGGTGCGGGACTGTAGAAAAATAATTTTGAGAAATGCGTGCCTAACAAAGCCTGGCAGCCTAACAAGCAATCCAGACTTGTAACTGCCAAAGCTTTTCTTTTCAGGTCTACTTATTGAACAGGCATTGTAGTGGACCTGGGGGACAATTCACGAGACATGACAGGACTGGATAGTATTTTGTTATTGGGGACACAGCACACACACCCATGGAGATTAAGGTGGCTCCCATGACAATCAAGGGAGACTTAACACACCTCACCCACCTGGCGCATTGCCCTCAGTCACCCTTCTATTTGGCCAAAGGCAAATCATCGCCCAGGCCATTCCTGTTACAGCAGATGTCCCAGTAGAGGACAAAACACATGGCGTCTACTGGGCAGAAGTGGTTGGCGAGGATAAACCCATCATGGGATGCAACCTAAACCGTGGATCAGATCATCTCCATGTGGAAGGGTTGATTGACATGGGGGCAGATGTGACAATCATAACTGAAAGGGTGTTGCCTTCACATTGGGACTTGCAACTTGTGGCTCGCAAAATCCAACATGTAGGAGGAATAAAATTGGCAAAAGTTTCTAAGAGCATTGTTCAAATAGGGGGGCCGGACGGCAAATTGGCCAGTGTTCATCTATTTGTCACTGACTACAAGTTGTAGTGGTTTAGATTTGCCAATTTTGTTTCCCGGCCAATGCACCAAATAAAGGTCGTGGTTTTAAAGCAGTAACTAAAAAATTACTAGAAAACTTACTTATTTCTTGCTGTGAGATGTGGATTAGAACAAGAGCAAAACAGGCTTAAAACTTAAAAGGAATAAAGAAAGTTTATTAACAAAACTACAAGAATAAGAACACCAGAATAAACTTCCAGAAAGCTCCTTTATTCCCTACTACCCAACCATTTCCTTGTTCACATGACAACATAGAGAAAAAAAACTTTGGAACTTTGGTGTTTAAAACAGTCCCAATTCCTGTTAGTCTTTTCATCAGCCTTTGTAGAGAAACAGAAGTCTTCTTCTGCTAATCTATGGAGTTTCTCACAAGAAAACTATTTCTGTTATAGCTTTCTATTTTTCTGATGCCAGCTGCCCAGAAATCCTGTCAATAGTTCACTCCTCCCATTTCACATCACTCTGAGGTGTGTATGGGTCAATGAGTCTAGGGATGTCATTTTTAAGGATGAGTTATTCAAAGGCAAAAGTTCTCTTCATCTGTCTCTGTGAGCTTTCCTGGAAAACAGAAGTTTTCTCTTTGCCTCTACAACGGCCCCAAATCTTCAACTATTACTTCTCCCCACTCTGTTCCAGCACCTCACTGTATCACAATTACTCCACCTTTTGCTCAAAATCCACACTTTGAACACTCCATTCCTCCCAATATACTCTGTCATGAATTAAAGTTTTTTCTGAACACTATTGTTTATTTCCATAGCTTTAACAGAAAAATATTTCAGCTTATTAAAGCATCTCCTTATTCTCTACCTCTTCTGAAGCTTAATTCTTTACTGTCTCTACAAGTTTATAAAGTCTCTTTACATGTTGATTACTCTCTCTTTCTCTTTCTGGAAAAAAAGGATTAATCTGCAAGTCTCATCTGGGTAATGAAAGGGTTAAAATCTTGCCCAGGCTTTGTAGATGGTTCTGTGATCTCTGCCGGAGCAGCAGCTGGAGTTGTCTGTGATGGAAGATTCTTCATGGCTGCTCTGGAGAGTGTGGTCACTGTCTCAGCCCACCGCAGGTCAAGAGCTTTTTTTTCTTTCTTTACTCGGCAGTCTCTGGTGAATTCAGTCACAGCAAAAACTGCAGCTGAGCCAGGGACTGGCCTGGCCCTGCCAGAGCCCGGGGTAAGCCCTGCAGGCCCCATCTTCCGGCCGGGAGCCATGGCAGGCTCAGCCGCATGGCCTGGGCAGGGGACAGGAAGCCAGCTAAAGCTCAGTTACCTTTCACAGCCAGGAAACAAAGAGACAAAGAAATTCCCAGGCTTAGGTCTTAAGGTGGTGTTCACAGATTGATCTCACTTTTTAATGGTTAAAACTGCTGTCAATTCTTAGAAATGGTCAGCTGTTGGCTAGGAGAAAAACTCCCATCAGCCTCCAGCAGTTTTAACTTCCTTAGGTGTTTTTCTTTGTTTTCTTAAATTCCAATCTATCACACAAGTGCTCACTGTAGAGGAGAGACACCACGTCCCAGTGGGGAGTCAAGCTAATTATCCCTGAGACTCCCCAGGATTTTTAGAAGGGGCCACTGTGGAGTGCCCTACCCAAAAGTTAACATGACTGGATGATAATCCAGTCTTGGTAATTCAGTGGCCACTCAGTAAGGAGAAGGTCAAGGCGCTTGAATAGCTCATGGAAGAGCAATTGGCCAAAGGCCACATAGAAGAAACAACTAGCCCTTGGAATTCCCTGGTCTTTGTAATAAAGAAGCCAGGGAAGGATAAGTGGCGCCTCCTTCAGGTTCTTAGGGAAATAAACAAAGTAATTGATGACATGGGGTCACTCTAACCTTGGATGCCCTCCCCATCAACGCTCCCACAAAATTGACAATTGGCGATCCTAACATCAAGGACTGTTTCTTTCAAATTCCCCAACACCAGGCAGATGCGTCTCGGTTTCCCTTCTCAGTTCCCACGATTAACTGGAAGGCCTCAATAAAATGATAACAGTGGAGAGGTCTGCCTCAGGGAATGAAATGCAGTCCCTCCATCTACCAGTGGTATGTGGCTTCACTGCTGTCCCCAGTGCGCGCCAAAAAAAGGGAAATCATCATCTTACACTACATGGATGATGTGCTTTTGTGCACCCTCAATGACACTATACTCCAACACACACTTGACCTAGTGGTTAAAGTTTTAACCTCTGTTGGATTCCAACTGCAGAAAGACAAAGTTCAAAGGATGCCACCTTGGAAGTACCTGGGCTTGGAGATTGCTGCACGGACTGTTGTTCTGCAGAAATTGGAAATTGTTAGTGATCCCAAAACCCTAGTGGATCTCTGTTGTAGTGCATCTAAAAATCTTGGTACCTCCCAAGGGTAAAACTCACCTCTGGGCTGTGTAATGTTAGTTCCTACCTGAGAACCTTCTTTCCCTTCCCCCTTCCCATTGGCTGTGACCTCCCTGCATCCCCTAATCACCCCTGCCCCTGGTATAAGAGATAAGACCCTGAGCATTTCGCTCTCTCTCTTGCCCCGGATGGAACACAGACAATAAACCCGGGATTATTCCAGCAAGTTTGAGCCTCCTGTGTCTAGATACTTTGAGTCCGTGTTGTATCCACTCCAGGACCCCCTCCGCCGCCTGTGCCTTGAGACGAGCAGGTTCGCACCACGGGGGGTGGGACAGAGGGGTCCCACCGAGGAGAGGGATAGCGACAGATCTCCATTCTCTGTGCAGGTCTTTGAACTGGGTCAGACCCTGGCTAGGTCTCAGTAATGAGGGCCTGGATCCTCTGCTCAATTTATTGAAGGGGGGAGAGAGCAGGTTTCTCCTAGGGAACTGACTCCAGAGTCAAAAACGGCAGTTGAAAAAGCACAAGCAGCTTTAACTGAGAGACAGGCTCATCACTATAAGCCTGAGCTGTCTTTCAAATTCATTGTCATGGGAAAGCTACCACACATGGGTTGGTATTCCAGTGGGCCGAGGGACAGAGATTCACTCTTAATCATAGAGTGGGTCTTCCTCTCCCACCAACGATCCAAAACCACCACTATGCCACAAGAACTGATGGCTCAGCTGATCCAAAAGGACAGGGTGAGGCTGCAGGAACTGGCTGGTTGTGACTGTGTGTATTCACCTCCCAGTCAAACTTTCTGAGGAGGGAAAGCACTCGCCTGAGAAGCTGACCAAGGAGATGTTTGAGCACCTGCTGCAGAGCAATGCTAACCTCCAGTTATCTCTGGACAGCTACAGTGGGCAATTATTAGTCCACGCCCTGTCACACAAATTGTTTCATGAGGAATTCCACCTCATTCCTCGTGAGAAAAGGAGCCGTAGGCTGCTCAAAGTTTTACAGTGTTCACTGAATCATCTGGGGCATCCCACAAGTCAGTGATGACTTGGAGAGATCCCCAGACTCAGCATTGGGAAGCTGATGTTGAGTTTGTGGAGGGGTCCCCCCAGGTAACCAAACTGGCTGCGGCCCTGAGAGTCTTTGAGAAATTCTCGGAGCCAATCAATTGGGTTACCATCTCTGCCTATGTGGCCAGGGTAGTGTCCAGGGCAGAGCAGGCAGTCCTCAAAGACATCGAGAACAAGCATCTCTTTAGGTTACTCTCAAAACTAATTTATTTAGTTTCAACTTGAGAGCATCCATTCTATGTGATGCATGTGAGGTTACGTACACATTTGCCAGGCGAAATCGCAGAAAAGGACCGTAAAGCAGACTCCCTTGCTGCCCTAGCTGAAAGGGTACATCTTCCAGACATCTTCCAGCAGGCTAAGCTGAGCCACCAGCTATATCATCAGAATGTGCCAGGTCATATCTGTCAGTTCCAACTAACACAGAGTCAGGCTCGAGCCACTGTAGCTACCTGTCCGAGTTGCCAGCTCCAGGCTGTGCAATCACTGGGTGCCGAGGTTAACCCCCAAGGCCTTGGGAGCTGCAAAGTGTGGCAGACAGACATTGCACACATTCCCAGTTATGGCCGCCTCAAGTATGTTCACGTGAGCATTGATTCATACTCAGGTGCGGTTTATGCATCTGCCCACGCAGGAGAAAAGTCTATGCATGCCAAGCAACACCTGATACAGACCTTTTCAGTGCTGGGGATCCCTAGGGAAATTAAAACTGACAATGGCCCAGCATATAAATCCACGGAGTTCCTAGAGTTTGTTCAGCAGTGGGGAGTGGAACACAAAACTGGCATCCCCCACTCCCCCACAGGTCAAGCTGTGATTGAGCATACCCACCAGACGCTCAAACAAGTCCTGGCCAGGCAAAGCAGTGCAACAGTGTAGATGTCACCACAAGAAAAGCTCTGCAAAGCCATGTCTACTATCAGTTTCCTGAATTGTTAATTTGAAAACATGAGTCCCCTGGTGGTTCGGCATTTTAACAGTGGTGATGAATTTAAGTTATCACAGTGTCCACCGGTCTTCATCAGGGACCCACATATCTGGCAGACCCAGGGCCCCAATAAACGTGCTACCTGGGGGCACGGTGTTAGGGCTTTTGCAGGTGTGCTTGGCTTACAGCCTCTTTACAGAGCATGCTGACCCTAACAGTAGACTGCCAAAGCAAACAATGTGATAAATATTCCTGCTTGTTGAGCAAGAACAAGGATCAAACAAAGGTCTGCAAACATCTGGTGGCTACTTTAAGATAAAGATAGTAATGTGTATAGAAAAGAACGCAAAGAATATTATAAATCAGAGCTATAAGTTTGTATGCTATTTTTAAATGCTTGGCTTAAACTATATAAGTAATGCAAGAGCAAGAAATAAAGGTCTCAGTTCCACATCATATTGGTGTGCTGTCTGATTCCTGCCTTAAGATTGAACTTAACAGCGTGGCTTCATGTGTGTGCCCACCCCTGCAGGCCCACGTTGGATACCCCAAAAGTGGGTAAAACCTTTTGTTCCCAAAAACCCAGCTCCAGCAGAAGAGGATGAAAAACAAGTGACAGTCGCTTCCAAAAGAAGATGCCGCTGGAAGGAGGGAGAAGAAACCTTCCTGACATCTGGTTACTCTGCAGCAGACACCTACTGACTGTTAATATGCTTTAAAAATGTTCATTTGTCCTTTTGGTCAAAACCTACCTCCCACTCAACCTCGTGATGAGCCCTCTCCCACTTGTCATCCTGTTTGCATGGACTAGTTCAGTGAATTGGTCAAAGGCTGGGGACTCGCGGGGTGGTGGACTTCAGTAGTTGAACCCTTCTTTTAACTTTATATAATTAAAAAGGGGGGGATGTCTGTTGCACTAAACTAGTTATGTTTGCACTGAAATGGTTTCTCCCTGTTGCTCCTCCCCTGGGTCTGTGGTGTTTTGGATCCTTCCCCTCACTCCTCCTCTTCATTTTAACCTCATTGGCTGTAGCCTACTCTCCCCCACCCCCTTCTCCCCAGTATAAAATTCCCGCCACTTCCTGCTTGCTCTCTTTTTTCCCTGGAGTTTGTTCTGGAATAAACTGGGGACAGTGTCCCGGGAAGAGAGAGCCTCCTTGCTCTTTAACCTTTGTCCTTGCTGAACCCCCTCCCACCCGCGATGGACTGCAGCTAGTCGGAAGATTTCCCAGGGCTGGGAGCAAAGGGATTTCAGCAAGAGTGTTTGTGTGAGAGTGGTGTGTTAATTTGAAACTTCTGGCATATGACCATGGGGCTTCCCATGATACAAATCTTTGTTTACTGAGAGAGAGAGTGTTGATTGAATGTTTTCTGAGGTTTTGAGTATTATTGGTTATTGCTTTATTTTTGTGTGCACAGTCAAAATCACATTTGTGGGTGAAGTCATGTTTGTGGACTTGGATCATCCACTTTTTGGTCTTATTACTTATAGGTTTGGTGGTCCCCCTTTCTCTCCCCTCCTTCCTCATTGTAGCAATGCATCTAACCAACTTAAGCCATAGTGTGCCCCAGCCAAACTGCCTGCAGAGTTTCTTATCAGACCCTCTGGAATTTCTCAAGGTTGTTGCAGCATAAAGTGTTCTAAAATAAGAAAGAAGAAGCTAAGAAACAGAAAAACAAGACCACAAGAACCAGATAAAGGAGGGCGTTTGAATACCTGCCCCGTGGCCAATCACAGGACCTGAGGAGTGCATGCTGAGTGCTTGGAAAAGATAGAGGCACCAATCAAGTAATGCGTGATTGCGTGAACAGTAGTTTTAGAATCTATAAATAAGTGCATAATGTAAGCAATAAATGGCTTCTGCAAAATCATATTGGTTCATTGATCAGAAGTCCCGAGCTCCTGCATATTGGTGACCCTAGCAACATGATTCTAACAATGTGATCCAAAGGAATGCAACATGATGACAGCACCGTGATATGAAGCAAGCACCACAACCCTTTGAACTTTGAAGGGGGTCCTGCAGAGTGAAAAGGCGGCAGGCCCAACCAGAGACTGACGTGGTTGGACCGTCTTGGTGGGAGGTGGAGGACGGCTCCATACAGAGTGAGGGAGAGAGTGGCTCCCAGGGAGAAAAAACTCTGGTTAATACACAGTATGCTGCAGCGGTACACCAGAACAGGTGAGCAGCTGGGGCTGGAGAGAATGGGGAAGAAATTGTCAAAAGAAAAGCAAGCCACACTAAACATCCTCCAGCATATTCTCTCTAAGAGAGCAATTAAATATGACGCAGAAGTCTTAAAAAGACTGTTAAAATGGGGTCAGAGAGAGAAAAAAAGAGATATCTGATGCCTTTAAATTGATTGTGGAAATACAGGGCCAAGATATTAACTCTGCCTTTGAAGATGAGCCAGATTTAGATCGGTTTCCACCTGACCCAGGGGGGGCGTGGCAGAGGAGCCTTTGAGTGTGCGCAGAGAGCGGAGGTACCCCCATGGCGGAGCTGCTGCAGAAGAAGCTCCAAGGCCATGCTGGAGAGATATCAGCAATTACAGAAACAGCTGGGCAGAGCCATGGTGGGTCAAGCAGCTTCAAAAGGAGACAAAATAGCCAAAAGAATTGTTGACTATATGGCATCTAGTTAAAAATTTATTATTGCAATTAAAGGGAGATAAAGAAGCTGCAGTGGCTGCTGCTGCATCTACCACCTGGCCCATAGAGGCTCTCAGTCTAACATTGCCTGTTTCTGTAAATCATTCCTTTTCCCTCTGTCTGCGAATAACGAGAGATAAGACTATACTGAGAGAAAGAAATGTGTTTGTTAAATTTAACTTTGGGGGGGGTGTTTGGTTTTTTTCTCTCCGTTTTTCCCCTCTGCGGGAGTGTGTGGGGGATGGTGAAGGCTGCACAAGAACTTTACAGAAATAACAGTAACAGTGGCAGAGCAGGGCAGTTCAGCTCCCCCACTCCCTCTCCAAGAAGAAGCACTGGAAGAGTACCCAGTTTCTTTAAAAGTCATGATTCATTGTTTTCTTAGAATGTCTTTATATACCTTTTTGGAGTTAATTTTGCAGTTTTTAGGTAATTATAAGTTTCTGCAGTTTTACAGTTTTACTGGAGGAATTTCAAACTGATTGTGCATACAGTAACTAGTAAAATAATAACTGGGGATCTATTTATCCAGGATTATTTGCAACAATCAATTTTAAGTTCTTTTGTCCCACAATTTTTAATTGGCTGATAAGAACTTCCTTATAAAAAGCAGATGGATTTGTGTAATTTTTGTGGACAGGAAAATGTTTATTTATAAATTACTGTGATCCTTTAGAAAATTCAAAAAAAACCTCTTTAGAAATGTTTAAATACTAACGGAATTAAAAAGTTACCTTGCAGTAATTAGTTTAAAAACCTAATGTCAAAATATTGAGTGGTTTACAACCACTGATAAAACGACCTTCTCATTAATGTTACCTACAGAAGATATTCATGGTTTAAAAAATAATTAGCTAGGAAAGCTTCACTGTACAAGAAGACAAAGTTAACTATATATTGCCCATTTACTTACTTTTAACTCAATTTTAATAAGGTAATTGTGGGGTGCCTCCACCCAGGGAGGCAAAGATTTTGTTTTAGATAAGCATTGTTAAAGTGAGAGGCATGGCTTTAAAGTCCGGGAAAAATAAATTCCAACCTCTGCCTCGGGGGATGTGCCCTGTGAGCCCGGGAAGAGTTGCCCCACCCCCAGGCCCCTCATGGGGTGGCAGCCCAGGGGTTCTGATTGGTTTGTGCCCCTGGGTCTTCTCTCTTGCTATATTCCTATTAGACTCAGACCAAAAAACTCCACCCTGGCTCTGCCCCATAAAACCCCCACCCTGCCTCTGTTCTGGGTTCTGTCTCTGGATTTAAGCTGAGTTTGTTCCTGTGTTGAATAAATGGTTTCCTGAGCTTAACCAAGCAGAGGCCCGTCTCGTTGAGTCCCATGTCAGTCACCAGAATCCATAACCTCCGTGGACTTGATCCTGCAGCTATGGAACTCAGCAGGTAATTTCATTGTGAATCTTTTTGCCATAAAAGCCTATGTGTCAACTTTTTAATTATGTATACCTATTTAGACTTTAAATTTTAATTAAAAATTGGACTTGATATTAAAATAGTTTAAGCATAATTGCAAAACCAAGCTCAAATTTATTGTACAAATATTTGAAGAGTGCTACAGAGGCTAAATGGCAATTTGTCAAACCCTGTGTTGTTATGTTTTTTCTCTAGTAAAGCTGCACTTTAAAAGTCCTAATAAGCTTATGCTTACACCAGGAAAACTCTTAATACAAATGAGTGTTTTCAATAATATTTGCAATTATTATGAGTCATTCTCAAAGCCAAATTATATAAAATCAACTATATTAGTCCCATCCTTATAATCTCTATAGTAAATCTGTGTTGATGCTATATTATGTTCAACTGTTATATAGCAAATTTATGTTGCCTTTGTGTAATAATAGAGTCAGAATTAGTTATATTTTCATTTGATACAAATTAAGTGTTGATAGGATTAAGCACAGTTAAGTTTCATTAGGTTTAGGTCTGAATAATGTTTAAGATTTCTTTCTGTCAAATTTAATTCTTATTAAGTTTAGGTGTTTAATTTGTTTCAAGTTTTGTTAAAGGATTCTTGTTTAAGCTGTAAATTATAATTGTTTTCTTTTAGGGATGACTACGACTAAAAAAGCTGTGATGAAACACTGATAAACATCTGTTTATAGATATAAGAAGATACAATTTGAAGATACAGTTTGTCAAATCCCTGCACCTTTTACTTAATATGATCCTTTACTACAGTCTCTGTTGTTTAATCTTTCATAGATAACTCAGAAAAGTGAGTGATGGTTTTACATTGTGACTGTTATTAATCATAAGCTCTTTTATTGTTTTGCTTTGTTTCACCTTACTGTCATAGATACATAAATGTTTAGAAAAGTTTTATCTCAACCTCCTAAGACAGTTGTTGCTGATATACTAGTTACATGATGTGAATTCACTGATTTTTATAATGGGTATTATTCATAAGGTATTATTACTGTATTTATAGCTGGCTTCTCATATGTTTTATCATTTTTGTGTAATTACCTTTAAGACATATCATTTTGAGATCCTTTTGTTTTCTAACTGCAGATGCATCTCCTTAAACAAGTTACACAACTGTTCCTGTACAGGGTTTTTCTTGCGCTTTAATTCCTCCTCATGTTTCAAAAGGTTTGCTATTGCTTAATCCAGTGCAGTTCTGTTGTTTTTCAGTGCTTCCAGAATTCCAGAAAAATGTATCATTGTTGAAAGTCAGCTAACTCTGAGAGAAACTTCAGATTAAACCAACTGCTAGGTAGTTCTATTGGTCTGTTGCCTAAGACTTCTAATCATTTCCTTTACACAAATGCATTTCAACAGTTTGCTGTGCTTTAAGCACCTCATAGCTGCTGTTATTAAGAACCTTGCTTTAAAAATGAGTTGAGACATCCTTCCAGTTTAAAGCCTAGGTCCTGGCCAGGCCTTGACTTTACCTGCATGGAAAGTTTGCCAACAATCCAGATGCTTTATACATCAAATCAATATTCGAGTCGCTTTTGACTTGGCAATTGAACCCTATTGTTATAGATCACAATATAATATTGGCTTTTGCATTTATAGAATAACTTTTTATATCACAAGTGTTTGGATATAGTACAATTTATACTTACTTTTAACTGCTTTTTTATAGTATAATCTGTCAGTATACACTGTATAGTTTATATGAATGGTAATGTAATAAATACATTGTTTGTAGGCATTAGCAAACTTAAAAATACCTCTATGTAACCAATTTAAAGAATGGTGCAAAGACACTAATTTTCCTTACATTTGTGAACTGATGCATAAGCATCTGGAGTGTGAAATAACAGGATAGGAACATAGGAAGACCTTATCTATAGAATATCCTGCAGGCAGGTCAGAGGTTAAAAATCAAACAAGAAGAGAACCTGGAGTATCAAGAATTCCCAAGGAAGTTTGAATAATAAAACATATGAATATGCATGAGCCTCAGGAATGATAAAGACAAACTGTTTCAAATCTATGAGGTGTTCTTTGGCTGTTTGCCAGGAGCACCCCAGTGCTGGACTTCTGTCTATTCCCTATTAAACTTTTTAAAAATCCTGGAGAGTTACTCTGTTTTTTACACTATCGACCTGATAGCTGGATCAATTCTGAAGTGGGTTTGGAGAATCATTTTCTGGAGGTGGTTATCCAATCCTTCACTAATTTGAGGTTTATCAGCTGTTTACAGACTCTGAGATGCTAGTACGGTGTTTTAGTAGTTAATAGTCATTTGATCTCACATGTGTTATTAATCATGCTTATTATCTGATTAATTTCTGACTATTGTAAGTTTTTGTTCATTATGTGTATAGTTTTGTTTTGATATTCATGTGCATGATAAAGGAAGTACATGTCACTTGTAAAAGCAAAAGGAATCAATGCCCTGAGAACATTCAATTAATGTAATATGTACATTAGAAATTTAGACCACAATTAATTTTGAATGATGAAATATTTACCCCCAAAATTTAGAAAATATCATAAAATCTTAATTCACAATTAAGTGTACTACATCTGTGAGAAATTAAGTGGTGATTCTTGTCAATCAAATAACACTCACCCATGTATGTGTGTCTGCAAGCAATGCACACAGAGACCACAGGATTATTACAAAGAAAAGTTTTGAAAATTAGCTAAAATAAAGCATGGAAGTAAAGATTAACAAAATAATTATATAACAATGAGCTTCTAGATAGCAGCTTGTTCTAACAACAAAATATTAAACTTTAAACTATCTTGTATCCTTTGTATAAACCAGTTTTAAGAAAAATTTGTAATCACTTAAGAAAGGGAAGTAAGATCAACAGGAGCTAAAAAGCTCTACAAAAGCATTTTAAAACATGCTAACTTTGAGTTTTGTAATAACTGAGGAAAGAGCCTATGAAGGTATTTTTAGACAGGTTAGATTTAAGTTGTGAAATGATTGAAAGAAAGCTTGCAAAATATATGCTAACAAAATATATGCTTAATTAGATAAACTGCTAATAGAAAAAGATATTTTAAGAGAAAGATGAGAGACTAAGGAGACATCAGAAGACCATCCTGGACCACCTCCCCAACAGATGTCCAAGAACCACAACTGCTGATTGTAATAAATTATTATTGTTTGTTAATCAAATTTAATATAATTGTTAAATATAATATGATTGTTAAAGCTGTTTTAAGAGTTAACACTGTAAAAATGCCTAACCACAAACATCCTGTTGCAAAAACAAGAAACTACTGCAGCTGCAGAAAAGGTAAAACCCACAGTATCCAGCTGCACAAGCAAGAAAGGGGGGTTGCTTAAGAAGGGGGAGTTGTTTAATCATTTTAAAACCAACACCTGATCACGAGACTGAGGAAGACTACCCACGACCACCAAGAAGCAGAAGACCCTACCCACGACCACCAAGAAGCAGAAGACAACCCCCTAGCAACAGATGGTGCAGGCGCTGACACGATCCAGGAAGACACAGATGCAGGGACTGTATAAAAAGAGGAACCTCCTCAGCCAAGGCGTGCACTGTGGGTGGAGACGCTGCTGAGCGGAGCAGAGTCCCTCACAGCCGTCCCGGCTAGCTGGTCTTTTGCTTGCTTTACTGCTTGCTGGATTAATAAAAATTTGCTTTTATAAATTATTTCAAATTGTCCCTTTTATTTTGTCACACCAATTTATAACACTGATTATGAAGAAAAAGCAAGTAGAAAATAACTGAAGATTTGAGGAAGTAAAATGCCTAGAATAGTATAAGAGACTAACCTCTGAGACCTGAATTTGTGCGTTGCTTAGGGTAGAAGCTCTCAACATACCCAGGGCGCTGTAAAAAACTTGCTCACCTTTTATCGAACAAATTAATAAATTGGCTATGTTGTGAATTCATGTTGTAAATATTGGCTTTTCACAATTATTCTGATAAATATATATATTATATGCTTTCACTATATTCTTTTCTCTCTTAGAAAGTTATAGGCTTAGATAGGAATTCTGAATGGTAAGGATATGTTTCATCTGGACAAGGCAAGATAAACAGGCAAGACAATGGGAGGATCAAGCTGTGGAAAACAGGCTATTATCAGCAGCAGGAAATAGAGAGCAAACTCTTATCAAAAAGCCGGTACCAGGACGTTGGCAGGGGGGAAAGATATGAAGACCAGCTGCCCTCAAAGGAAGGATGAGGGGCCCAGACTCTTATCAACACTGACCATTTGCAGAAGAAAGCCAAACTCCAAAATAATGCTGACCAGCTAGAATAATGATGACCAGCAAAAAATATGCTGACCAGCAGAAAATAAAAATTGTGCAAAAGCATGATCTAAGAAGGCAGAACCAGGGAGGGGACATGCTTGAATATGCATTAACCCCTCACAGCAAGGATGGGATAAAAAGGGTATCCCTGAGATACCAGGTGTGCTCTTGGCAGCGCGCCAAGGCACCCGGCCGTAACTCTTTGCTTTACTTTATGTCTCTTATTGTCTTTATTAAACCATTTTAAAATTTTACAGGAGTGAACTTCGTTTTTCACAGCTATATTGCTTGAAATACTGGCAAGTCTAGCATTTTCATTTATAACACAGCTAAGCCTAAATGATTCATTAACCTAAAGAGTAAATAAGCCTGTGTTTTATTGACAGGTTCAAAAGAGTCACCTATTCATCTGACCAGACACGACTGCCTCTGAAAACATGAGACCCAGTGAATGGAGAGGACACCATATAGCCTATGTAGTCAAAACAAGAACAGAAGTAGGACAGCTAAGATTCAGTTGTGTCTGAAAACTACAGACAGTTTGCCAACAGAAGTTTTATGTTATCATTATAATGTGTCTCTACTAATTTTCTTCAGTTATTCCCTGTTTCTGGATTTGAAAGAACATTCAGTGATGTTAAGGATCAACATTTTCAACTGATAGACTTTTGCCTGCTTAAGCAGCACATCTGGAGCCTCAACTATTTGGACCTGAAAACAATAGTAATTTTCTCATTTCCCTGGAGGACACTGGACGTTATTATTGCTCAATTTTCAAAACTGTGAACCTTGGGCTTTATATCAATGTAAAGGGTGTAAAAAACAGGAATATTGTAAAGCTCTTTTGGCAAAAGCATGGTATTAGCCTGTGCCTTCCTATTTTTGAGGAAGAATATAAGAAGGAATTTGCAAAAGAATCAGATGTCCAAATTTAATAAATAAATAAATAAAAATTGAATGTGCACAAAGTAACTTTGTGCCTCATCATTGAGTGATATTTAAATGAGATTAGAAAGAAACAAAAAAAAAGTGCTAAAAATTTTGCTTGAGAATTAAAATTTGAGAAAAGAACCTTTTGCCAAAGGATGACCTTAGAGAAATATGGAGTTCAATCAAATGTTAAGTTTGATTTTGATTTGTTTTCCTTGTTTGCTTTTAGTAGTTTAGCTTTGCCAGTTAGCCAGCCTAGAACCAATGTTTGGGTGAAACTTCAGCTGTTTTAAATCAAATGCTCCGTGAAGTAGACAGTATTAGACACAGCACACTGCAACATAGAACTGCTATAGATTTTTGCTGTTAGCACATGGGCACAGGTGTAAGGATTTTAAAAGAATGTACTGTTTTAAACCTCTCTAACCATTCTGCATCCATTCCCAGGAAACCCAAACAACTACAAAATAACATAAATTAACTGAATGATTGTAGTTTAGATAAATAGTTCAAGGGATGAGGAATAACTATATAGTTAAAAGATATCATAAAGAAAGCTTTGTTATCACTAGTAGTCATTATTATATTGATTTGTATTATTCCATGCATAATAAAATTGGTGCCTCACTTGGTAAAAAATACAGTAAAGAGGGTCTGGCTGGTGCAAGAAAAAGAGGGAATTGTAGCAATGCATCTAACCAACTTAAGCCATAGTGTGCCCCAGACAAACTATCTGTAGAGTTTCTTATCAGACCCTCTGGAATTTCTCAAGGTTTCTGCAGCATAAAGTGTTCTAAAATAAGAAAGAAGAAGCTGAGAAACAGAAAAACAAGACCACAAGAACCAGATAAGAGAGTGTGATAGATTGGCATTTAAGAAAAAAAAAAGTAACTATACCCACAGAAGCTAGGGCTCTGAGAGAGGCTGCTGGAGGCTGCTGGGAGTTCTCTGTCTGAGAACTGGCCAATAGCTGGCTGGCTCTGAAAATTGACAGGTTTTTTGACCATTGAAAAGGGAGATCAACCTGTGAATACCACCTTTTAAACCTAAGCCCGAGAGTTTCCCTCTCTCTCAGTTTCTGGCTGTGAAAGGTAACAGAACTCTGGCTAGCCCCGCTCCCCCTGCGGCCTTGTCCGGCCTGAGGGGAGGGTTGCTGAGCCGGACTCCAGCAGCTCCCAGGCGGGGGGGGGATGGAAACTGTGAAGTGACAGGAGCCCCTTCCCAGAGGGGCTGAGCCCCCTCAGGAAGCCCACCAAGCACCAGTACAGCAGTGCTGCTGGGCCAGGCCAGTCCCTGTCTTGGCTGGAATTCTGCCGCTGCTGGGTTTCACGAGAGACTGGCAATTAGGGGGAGGGAAGCCATTGGCCCACGGCATGATGCCTCTGAGTGCTAGCCTGGCTACTGAAATGCTGGCCACCTTCCCCCAGCACAGCCACTGAAACTCTTCCATCGGAAACAGCCCCAGCCACTGCTTCGGCAGAGATCACGTGACCATCCACAAGACCTGGGCAAGATTTTAACTCTTTCACTACCCAGATGAGACCTGCAGATTTAATCCTTTCTCCAGAGAGAAGAAAGTAAAAGTGATTAACATGTAGAGAGAACATAAACTATCAAAGTTAGTGAAAGAAGAAATCAAGCTTCAAATGGGCAAAGAATGAGGAAATGCTTTAATAAGCTGAAATATTCTTTTGTTAAGGCTATGGAGATGGACAATAATGTTCTGAACAAACTCCTTTAATTCATGAAAGAGTATTTTGGGGGGAATGAAGTATTTCAAAGTGTAGATCTAAGCAAAGGTAGTCCATTGATGAAGCTGAGCAAATGGTGAAGTAGTTGTGATCCTATGAGATGCTGGAACAGAAAAGGAGAAGTAAGAGTTGTTGAAGATTTGTGGCCCTTAAGAGACAAAGAGAAAACTTCTGTTTCCAGAGAGGCTTACAGAGACAGATGAAGAGAACTTTTGCCTTTGAATAACTCATCCTTAAAGTAACACCCCTTGAATCATGGCCCATAAACACACCTCAGAGTAGTGTGAAATGGGAGGAAAGGACTGTTGGCAGAGTTTTCTGGGTGGCTGGCATCAGAGAAATAGAAAGCCATGAGAAAATGGTTTTCTTGTGAAAAACTCCATAGATTGACAAAAAACTTCTTTTTCTCTACAAAGACTGATGAAAAGACTATAGCAAAGTTGTGACTATTTTAACCACCAGGTTTTGTCTCTGTTGTCAATTAAACAAGGGAATGGTTGGGTGGTGGGGAAAAAGGTTTTCTAGAGGTTTTATTCTGGTTTCTTATTCTTGTAGTTCTGTTAATAAAGTTTCTTTATTCCTTTTAAGTTTTAAGCCTGTTTTGCCCTTCTTCTAATCCATATTTCACAGCAAGAAATGAATAAGTTTTCTAGTGATTTTTTAGCTAATGCTTTAAAACCACGACATTTATTTGAAATTTTAGCTAAGTGATATAAAGGATTGTTTGCGCTCATATAATTCTTTAGACATAAACTGTTGACCAAGTCTGGGATCAGGCTTGGATCCAGCTGCAATTAGACTCCTCTCTGAGAAAGCATTTGGAAAGCAAAGGGGTACTTTCTGCACCTCATCACTCATGGGGACAGGCTCCCTGAAAGTTTTGCCTGACCTTGTCTTCTATTCAGTAAATAATCAAGTGTACCTTGTCATTGAATTTTGTTAAACCACTGTCACGTTTACCATTGAATTTTCTTAACTCACTATTTTATATCAATAAACTATATTGTTGCTTCTCTCAAGTGAACTGCATCACGCCATTTGCAACAAATTGGAGTAGTCAGCAGGATGGCAAGTAATATCATTTACAGACGCATAGAGTGAATGAGTCCCAAATTCTCAGAAGAACAGGCTCATAACAATTGGCATAATTAAGTTGTTGAAGACCACTTAAAGGCAATTAGGGGTCACATAAAGGATAGAAAAGGGAAAAGAGATGCTAGATACTGGTTTAGAAGCTGCATATCAAAAAAGGGAGAGAAGACAAAGGAAGGAACAGGACCTAGAGAAGGAAATAGAAAATGTATATAAGTGCTGTCTTTAAAAATGAAACTGCTGCAAAAACAATTAGAGGAAGATACCTTGCAGTGATGTGCAGCCCTTCAGAAGGGCCTGAAGAGGTTGGAGAGATGGGCAGAGAAGAACTTTCTGAAATTCACCAAAGGCAAGTGCAGAGTCCTGCACCTGGGGAAGAGTAATCCCATGCACAGGCTGAGGGTGACCTGCTTGTAAGGAAACAGCAAAGCCTGGCACTGCAGAAAATTCCTGGGAAACATGGAAGAACCCAGATTACACACTATCTGAGAACAGGAAAAGTATCCTGTTTCTTCAAAGCCTGCAAACCTTGAGGAAACTAACAAAGTGTCAGGCCGACATTTATTACAGGCCTGCAACCGAGTTGCATGTGAAGGACTGAACAAAGATTCTCATGTTAAGTGTATAAGTACTGTCTTAACTCTGCAATAAACAGATTCATTTTGCCCTCAGCTTATGAGTCTCACATTCATATGCCACAAATGGCTCCCAATTCTACAGGGACTTCATTACTACTGATGTGATCCAGTCCAGTGGTGTACCCTAAGAGAATTAAGCATGTGTGTATTCAGCTGATCACGAAGGAGCTCCTTTCATCGCTGGTTATATAACAGGTCAGCCTTTTACGAATGGTCGGGCAGCATTTTTATAATGAGACAAGGTGCAACGAAATCCCAAAAACTGCATAAAGACTGTCTGTTGCGCATCACCAGGGAAGAGGGTTATAAACTCCAGCCCCAAAGCCTCATCCAATTACTTATATGGGTCAAACAATTTTGTCCCTTGTCGCACTATTGGGAACGGCGAGAAGCACGACACGGACTCTTGTGAGTTGAACAGGAGAGCGAGGTTTATTACCTCAGATCTTCTTTTATAGACCAATATGCGAAAGTACAGAAAAGTAAAACTCTTATTGGTTAGTGAACTAACACATTACCATCATTGGTCAGTGGGGTATACCACCCCTCGACTTTCTCTTGCAAGAAAACAAGAAACTGACAAACAGTATCTGCAAGGCTGTCTTCTATCTCTGAGGATTGTTTTAATTCCTCCTTATGATTTCCTAGGCCGCTTTCTCAGGCGAGACTGAGAAAGTTATGCAACCTGCTTTTCCACAGGCACTGTGCTGCCTGCTTTTGCTCATATTTAGCATCCATAGTCCCTGGTATCCATCAGCTGGTTCCTATGATCTTACTCACTGGCAAAAGGTTGGTGAAAGTTTACAAACCTGCCAAATTTCTCATCACAATGTCCACCCTGATGACATTATTACTTGACATGTGGTATACTCTCCTTTGCAACAATTTAAGGAAGCAGATTGTGTCCTTGCAGATGCTCCACCTGCATTGCCATCAGATTATGTTATTTTTATTAATGAAACATCACCTGAAGATAATGATCTGGGGAAAAAAAGATCCATTTAATCCTGATCCTGTTGATTCTGGACAAGAACCAGATTTATATCCTCCTTTAGCCCCAGTACATCCTATGGCAGCAGGTGCTCCTAGCGTGGAAGAAATACTAAAAACAGCACGCAAAAAGGCTGCAGCAAATATTTCACAAATTCGACAACCCTCTTATACCTTATCCCATTCCTCTAGCAAATATGATGAAGAAAGAATACCACCTATAGGACCTGAATCAGAAAGGTTTATACAGAGATGCAGGAGGCAAGCACTGGAGGAGGGTGATATTGAATTTTTTCAAGCAATGCCTGTTGTATATTGTAATCAAAACTCACATCACAAACAATTGTCATATGAGATAGTAAAGGAACTGAGGAGATCGGTGAAAGAAAATGGTTTACATTCCTCCTTTACTATGAATTTATTGGATGCAATTGCAGAAGGACATACTATGTCACTAGTGGATTGGAAATATTTTTTAAGGCAATTTTGACAGGAAGACAATACTCTGTCTCATGGAAGAAATTTGTAGATTTGGCTCAAACTCAGGCACTGAATAATGGTAATCAACAACCACCCATTAATATCACTGCATCACAGCTCTCTGGCACAGACATATATGCTACTGCTTGGGCTCAGTTAAGACTCCCCCACCAAGCGTGGGATAAGTCTACTGTTATGGCTGTTAGTTTCTGCTTTATCAGTCTTAAACAATAGGTGAAATCCTGTTGTTGCATAGCAAAGGACCATCTGTTCTGAACACACTTGATTACACAGCAAACTATAATTGCATAAACCTAGTATGAGTTCCTTATATCATGAGGGCACTGCAAAAGTTACCTGATAGAAAAATGTTGGAGTCTGGTTTTGCTGCTGTGAGGCAGGGGCCTCAGGAACCATATATTACTTTTATTGATCGATTACAATCTGCTGTCAGATGGAAAATTGGTATGCAGGAAGCAGCTGATGCTGTCTTAAAATCTCTTGCTTATGAAGATGCTAACAATGACTGTAAAAAAGCCTTGGACCCAATTTGTAATCGTGCTGATGTCAAACTTTCTGATTATATCAAGGCATGTGCTAATATCGGCTTGGAACAATTCAAAGTGGAACTGATTGCTACTGTGATAGCCCAGCAGCTGGAAGCACCCAAAGCCTAACAGGAAATGATCTGGCAGTCACACATCTCCCTATTACTACAGCAGAATTAGAGAATCTGTTCAGGAATTCACTCTCATTTCAAATGGCTCTTGCAGACTATAATGGACAATTTTTTAACACAATGCCTCAACATGCCCTACTACAATCCTTCAAGGAACTTCCCTTTCAACAATGATGACTACAAATGAAAACTCCAATCCCTGATGCAAAGACTGTTTTCACTGACTGTTGCATACAGGTAGAGATATAAAAGAAAGGCCTTATATGGTTTAGGTCCTGCTACTCTAGCTATGCTAGCAGTTAGCTTGTAACTTCCCATGTAAAAAAAATCATAAGAATGAAAGTCAGTTAACACAACAATTTATTTTGGTAAGAGAACTCTTCATACCTGCAAAAACAAGAAATCTGTCCCATGAGAATCAGTGAAGAAAATATGTGCACTAACCAAAAATAGAGAGGTTTGATAGATATGCAAAATGCCATTTACCGACCAATGAACTGTCAGTGTGTGGTCAGCCAATTAGATCTAACACAGTGCCTTCTGTTAATCCTATAAAAATATGAACTATGCAATAAAGATTCAGCTTTTCCTGCATGAAGAAACTGAGTCCTGTCTGCATTATTGCAACAACTGACGGATCAGGAAAGACACACAAAGCTGTCACCCTTTGGAGAAATGATAAGGAACAGTGGGAACATTTGATAACCTTTCAACCCAGATCTACCCAGCTAGTCAAAGTGGCAGCTGTGGTAGAAGCATTTTGCCTTTTTTCACAGGAACCTATTAACATTGTTTGCAATTCCCTTAATGTTACAGGAATCGTTGAGAGAATTGAGCACTCATTCCTGAAGGAAGTCTTTAACAAAGATCTTTTTGTGTTATTAACCACTCTGTACACTATACAACTTTTTACTTCAAAGGTCTCATGAATATTACATTCTGCACCTTGGGTCACACACCACTCTGCCTGGACCTATAGTGCAAAGTAATGCAAGGGCAGATGCCCTCACTATGACAGTCACAATACCACAAAAATTAAGGCAGGCAAAATTTTCTCATGATTTCTACCATCAGAATTCCCGAGCACTGGCAAAACAATTTGATCTGACTTTGCCACAAGCACAGGATGTAATGAACACTTGCTCACAATGTCAGCACTCTTTCTTTGCCAAAAATATTAGGTACAAACTCACAAGGGTTGAAACCTAATGACATTTGGCAAACTGATGTAACACACATACTGAGCTTTGGGGCTATTAAATATGTCCATGTTTCTATTGATACTTTTTCAGGATTCATAGTAGCAACAGCACACAAGGGTGAGAAATCAAGAGATGCCACCTGACATTTTCTCTGTGCCTTCAGCACGATGGGTGTCCCTCAACAGATAAAAACAGGTAATGGACCTGCATATACATCTCATAAAACACAAAAATTCTTCCACACTTGGAGTATCAAACACATCACAGGTATTGCCCATTCCTTAACAGGGTAAGCAATAGTAGAAAAGGCATATTTCACATTGAAAAACATGCCACAAAAACAAAAGAGGGGAAATCCGATAGGCATGCTCCCTCAAAAGCAGCTTGACAAAGCAACCTATGTTTTAAATTTTTTTAATCTCTCCAGTAGAGATGACTTAACTGCACATAAAAGGCTCCTGGGTCAGACTGCTGATGGAGAAGGAGTTCACCCAGAAGTTACATACAAGGATGTACATACTGGTCAGTGGAAAGGTCCAGTTCCACTGTTAGCTTGGGGAAGAGCATATGGGTGTGTTTCTTTACCTACAGGACCATATTGGCTTCCAGTGAAATACATCAAACCGAGCCAAGGATGACAACAATGAACCTTATCATCTTTCTTCTGCTGTACTGCCATCAAATGATAGAAGGAAGAATCTAGTGGGCCCACATCATTCAACCTCCACTGTTTTGGCCTCTGACCTGGCAGGATTCAGAGCCTCCCCTCAGCAACAATGGAACAGAATGGGTAGGAGGAACTTGGCTTCCTCCCCTGGATCAAGATATTGTAGATACATATAGTATTAACACTACTTTTGTTACAGATTTTCTGCCTATATGCTTAACATGAAATCAAACAAGTACCTCTTTACCTTTACCTTGTGCTAACTTTTCTATGCAATTGCATTTAATATATGTATACTCAGACAACGCAAGAAAATTGACTGCTATCACATTGCCGGCCATTCTGTCTACCTCCAACAAATCTATGGATGCCACTCCACCTCATTTCCCCAAATGTTGTTTTACACCCATATCCAATACATGGCGTTTGGAATGGACATCATGTATAGGACAACAGCCACAACAACAGTTCTTACAGTATGGGAGGCTAATTGATTGGAGACCACACTGTATAAAGAAGGTGGGACCAATGCAACCAACCTCCCATTCCAAAAGGTAAACCACAGTACTGTTTGGCATGATGGTGGAATGGCTGGATCATTAATTCAATATTATTTAGGTAATAATCAGTCCCATATGAACAAACAGTTGTGGAAAATGTTGTTACCTGCTTTTGACAATAGGATATACCAAGTAAAATTAGATAAGAATGCTACAATTGCTACTTTACCACTGCAAGAGGAACAATTACTAATGACTTGTACTTCACACCCATATGTTTTTGCTTTAGCTAATGATTTTTCGATAGATTATAGAAATGTTTTTTATTTTTTATCGACTGATTCTTTTGTTTTCAAATCGTGTATAACATATGGAGATAAGAGTAACTATTCTGTCCTTCCATTTAAAAGAAGATCTGAAATATGGGTACCTGTAAAACTTACTCAGGCTTGGGAAGGTCAGGATAGTCTCTCACAATTGGCTCGAATAGTCCTAGAGGAATTCCAAATAAGTAAGAAATGGGCTCACAAATTACTGGGTTGGTTAATCTTTGCTATCGTTTCTGCTGTAATAATATTAACCACAGCCTCTGTGGCTGTCACTGCCTTAACTCATTCCATTCAAACCGCCCATACCATGGGACAAGCTTTAACTAATATCACAAAAAAATTAAAAATACAAGAAAATTGATAAAGAAATAATGGCCAGATTAGATGCCTTGGAAAGTGCTCTTATATGGTTAGGCACGACAGTCGAGGCCCAAAAACCTCAGCTATCCCTGAACTGTGATTGGGAACATATCCATAATTCCTTACATGTCACTCCCCTTCCATGGAATGACACTGAACAGAATTGGGAGACAGTTAAAAATCACTGCCAAGGGGCCTTTGATAAATCCTTACAACAGAATATACAGTCACTTCACACTCAATTAGAAGATCAACTCATAACTTTACAAACTCTGCAGGAACAAAAGGTGCTCACAGATCAGAAAAATTATCTTTCTTGGCTAAATCCAAAAAAATGGTTCTCTGGGATAAATTTATGAGTTTGGGTTTTCATTGAACTGAGCTGTCTGGCAATGATATTCTTTTTAATCTTCTGTTTTTCCTTTTGAACATAATCAGAGCTGTTAAAAGCATGCAAAAACAAGTCATGGTTACCTTAGCCTTATCTATGACCCTAATAAAAAAAGAAAAAAGAAAAAAAGAAAGGTGGGGGGAAGATGTAAGGAAACAGCAAAGCCTGGAATTGCAGAAAAATCCTGGAAGGCACAGAAGAACCTAGATTACACACTATCTGAGAACAGGAAAGGCATCCTGTTTCTTTGTAAGCCTGCAAACCTTGAGGAAACTAACAGTCAGACCAATGGATTTATTCCAGGCCTGCAACCAGGTTGCATGCGAAGGACTGAACTAAGATTCTTACACTAAATTAATAAGTACTGTCTTAACTCTGCAATAAACAAATTAATTTTGCTCTCAGCTTGTGAGTCTCACATTCATGTACCACACCTGCTGGAAAGCAGCTCTGTGGATAAGGACCTGGGGGATCCTGGTGGACAATAAGCTGTCCATGAGGCAGCAGTGTGCCCTTGTGGCCAAGGCCTATGGAAACCTTGGGTGCTTTAAGAACATTGCCAGCAGGTCAAGGGAGGTGATCCTGCCCTTCCACTCAGTGTTACTGAGGCCACATCTGGAGTGCTGTGTACAGTTCTGGGCTCCTCAGTACAAGAGACATGGAGCTCCTAGAGTAGGTCCAGCAGAGGGCACTAAAGACCATTAAGAGACTAAAGCATCTCAGGAAAGGCTGAGGGAGTGGAGGTTGTTCAGCCTCGAGAAGAGGACTGAGAGGGGACCTCTTCAGTGTCTATAAGTATCTGAAAGGAGAGTGTCAAGAGGATGGACCCAGGCTCCTCTCAATAGTGCCAAGCAATAGGACAAGGGACAACAGGCAAAAACTGATGCACAGGAAGTTCCACCTGAACATGAGGAAGAACTCCTTTACTGTGCAGGTGACCAAGCACTGGAACAGATTACCCAGAGATGATGTAGAATCTCCTTCACTAGAGATAGTGAAGAATCATCTGGACACAATTTTGTGCAATGTGATCTAGGATGACCCTGCTTGAACAGGGAGATCAGACCAGATGACCCACTGTGATCCCTTCCAACTGTGACAGGACCTTTCACCCCTGACACAGCAAAAGCTTATCTACTTCCCTCATGGCTAAACTAGGCTAGAATGGTTTGCCTTCTGGTGAGTTTTCTTGGCTGAAAACACCATTAGCCAGCAATAAATATCCTGCCTTGCATGCATGGGAAAGGATAAGCAAAAATCAGTGACTGGCAGACAAGCACTTTTAAAACTATAAAAGACCACTATGCTTTTAATGAAATCAGAAATCTCTTATACACTCTGAGTGTGTGGAGAGTTCTCAATACTGAGACATCGGTATTGAGATACTTCCCTGGGATTAAGAGAAATTATGAGACTTCTGGATACCACTATCATTTGTTGGTAAGGGACATTGACTCCTAATCTATACTATTTCTTTGCTAGCTGCAATATAAGTACCTTTATTATCGTGCACTGTCTTATGAACATACTAGTAGTGTTTGTTTATCCTGTGTAGTAAGACTGTTAAAGTCTCATGTCTGTCTTTTCCTTGTGTCTATTCAATAAATAATTCATGATCTAATAGACCTGATCGGTCATTATTAAGGACTTGTGAGCGAGACTGGGTTTTGGGGTGCTGGCTGCCTCAATAAAGCTGCTGTCTACTGCCAGAAACCTGGGCAAAGACAGGGACTTCTCTAAGCTCTCCCCCCTCATTTGTAACACCAACCTTACCCATTCTGTGAAGAAAAGAAGAAAAGACAAAAGTTGGGAGAAAAAGTTAAAATAATGTTTATACAGGCTCCCCATTCCCCTAGCATCATACAGATTAGGAAACTAATAGTATGCCCTGAAGATTGGGATGGAGATATCTGCAGTGATCCCAATGATAGCAAACCAGAATACAATGATTCTTTGTTCCCCATGGTATGTTGTAATGCAGTTAGGAAAAATGGTATGACCCAAAAAATGTACCCCCAAAAATGTAGACTTCTAAGGTTCTTTCCCTTATCTTGTTCTCCCCAGTTCCCCTTATTGACTGTGTAAATTCCCCTACCCTTTCCCCTGTCTTGAAAAAGGGGTGCTTATTGATACCTCTTCTTCTTTCCCTCCTGCAACCTCACCCCGAAGGATCCCAACAAATAAAGCTGTAACTGCCCTCTCAGCTAAGGGAAAGAGCTTGTTTTTAGGATCTTCTTTGGCAAGCTAATCTAACTCCCCTGTCTCCCTGGCTGCTGCGGGCAGACAGTGGTAGCAGAGAGGCGGGGGACATTAGAAATTATAGCAAGAAAATAATGAAATTACCTTTGAGTATCTGTGTGGGGAAGGGAGGTGGACCAAGCCTGAAGACCAGGCGCAAGTTCTAACAAAACCTGTTTTAGATAAGATCTGTGATGTAGCAGGAAAAGCTTATAACAAATGACCAACACTTGAAACCCAAGTCAGTTATGTTAATATTAAACAGATTCCATCAGAAAATTTTTTGCAGTTCGTCGACCGGTTTAGAGGACATATACAACAACAGGTAGAAGGACTGGTGGCACAGGCAGAACTGGTTAAGGAAAAAGCTCAAAGGAATGCCAACGAAGCCTGCTGCAGAGTGATTTTAAATCTGCCCATCCATCCTCCACCCACCATAGCAGAATCATTGAATCATTTCAAGCCTGTGCCAAGAGAGCAGATCTGTACAGTGCACATGACAGGAAGCCGGGACCGATAAACCCAAGGACTGTGGAAGCTGCAACACCAGGAATGAAAAAGCCACAGATGTCACCAGAACATCTGCAGCACATCATCTGCTTCCAGTGTAAGAAGCCAGGACATTTTGCAAAGAATTGTTTTCAAAAACAGTACAAGGGAAACACCAGAATGAAGCTGCAGCAAATCAACAAAAAAACTAGAAAAAAAGCGCTATTCCATCGAGCGCCAAGACACAAAAGTGACAGACCTGAAACAGAAAAAAGACTCTATTATAATAAAAAGGGGGGGAAAGGGAGAGCCGGGTGTGGGTCTGCAGAAACATAATTGTGGGGAACACATGCCTAATAAGATCTGGAAACTGCAAAAGCAATCCACACTGTAACTGCTGAAGCTTTTCATTTCAGATCTGACTGCTGGACGGTCATTGGTGTGGATATTCAAGACAATTCACAAGACCTGGAAGGACTGGAGAGTAGGTATTTTGTTATTGGAGACACAGCACACACACCCCTAGAAATTGAAAAAGCCCCCATGAAAATTAAGGGAGAACTAACACATCTCACGATTCTAGCAAGATGTTCTCAACCACCATTCTATTTGATCAAGGGGAAAATAACAGCCCAAATGATTCCTGTACCAACAGAAGTCCCAGTAGATGATAAAGCACCAGGAGTTTACTGGGCACAAGTGGTTGGTGAGGACAAACCCATTATGGGGTGCAACCTGACACATGGATCAGACCATCTCCATGTAGAAGGGTTGATTGAAACTGGGGCAGATGTGACTATCATACCCGAAAGGGTGTGGCCTTCACATTGGGAATTGTACCCATGGTGGGCAAAATACAGGGTGTTGGAGGAGTGAAATTGGCAAAAATCTTTAAGAGCATTGTTCAAATCGAGGGCCCAGATGAAAGATTGGCTAATGTCCGTCTGTTTGTCACTGACTGCAAGTGCCCCCTGTGTGGGAGAGACACCATGTTCCAGTGGAGAGTCAAACTAACCATTCCTGAGACCCCCAAAAATTTTTAGAGGGGGCCACTGAAGAGCGTCCTACCCAAAAGTTAACGTGGCTGGATGACAATCCAGTGTGGGTGAACCAGTGGCCTCTTAGTAAACAAAAGCTCAGGGCACTAGAAAAATTAGTGGATGAACAATTAGCCAAGGGACACATAGTAGAAACAATCAGCCCTTGGAATTCCCCGATATTTGTAATAAAAAAGCCAGGGAAAGATAAGTGGTGCCTCCTTCAGGATTTGAGAGAAATAAACAAAAACATTGAAGACATGGAGTCTCTCCAACCAGGGATGAACTCTTCTACAATGCTCCCAAAAAATTGGCAATTGGCAGTTCTGGACATTAAAGACTGTTTCTTCCAAATTCCTCTACACCCAGGAGATGCACCACAGTTTGCTTTTTCAATCGCCACAGTTAACCGAGAAGCCCCAATGAAGCGATACCACTGGAGAGTATTACCTCAGGGAATGAAAAATAGTCCATTCATCTGCCAGTGATATGCGGTGTCATTACTATCCCCTGTTTGTGCTGAAAAAAGTGATGCTATCATCCTGCAATACATGGATGATGTGCTTGTGTGCTGTCCAAATGACAACATGCGGCAAGACACACTTGACCTAGTGGTTAAAGTTTCAACCTCTGCTGGATTCCAAATGCAGGAAGACAAAGTTCAAAAGATGCCGCCTTGGAAATACCTGGGCCTGGAGATCACTGCACGGACCGTTGTCCCGCAGAAATTGGAAATCATTAGTAATCCTAAAACCTTAGCGGATCTCCATTCCCTGTGCGGGTCCTTGAACTGGGTCAGACCCAGGCTAGGTCTCACTAATGAAGACCTGAGTCCCCTGCTCAATTTATTGAAAGGGGAGAGAGAGTTGCTGTCTCCCAGGGAACTGACTCCAGAAGCAAAAACCGCAATTGAAGAAGCACAAAGGGCCTTGACAGAAAGACAAGGCACATCTCTTCAAGCCTGAGCTGCCTTTCAAATTTATTGTCCTGGGGAAACTACCACACCTACATGAGTTGATATTCCAGTGGGCTGAGGGGCAGAGAGATGCACTATTAATCATAGAGTGGGTCTTCCTCTCCCATCAACGATCCAAAACCATCACCAAGCCACAAGAGCTGATAACTCAGCTGATCCAAAAGGCCAGGGTGAGGCTGTGGGAACTGGCTGGTTGTGACTTTATGTGTATTCACCTCCTGGTCAGACTTTCTGGAGAAAGAAAACACTCTCTTGAGAAACTGACCAAAGAGATGTTTGAGCACCTGCTGCAGATCAATGCTAACCTCCAGTTAGCTCTTGACAGCGACAGTGGGCAAATATCAGTCCACGCACCATCGCACAAATTGTTTCATGAGGAATTCCACCTCATTCCTTGTGAGAAAAGGAGCCGTAAGGCACTCAAAGCTCTTACAGTGTTCACTGATGCATCTGGAGCATCTCATAAGTCAATGATGACTTGGAGAAATCTGCAGACTCAGCTTTGGGAAGCTGATGCTGAGTTTGTAGAGGGATCACCCCAGATAGCTGAACTGGCTACGGCCATGAGAGACTTTGAGAAGTTTTCAGAACCGATAAATTTAGTTACTGATTCAGCCTATGTCGCAGGGGTGGTGTCCAGAGCGGAGCAGACAGTTCTCAAGGACATCGAGAAGGAACATCTCTTTAGATTGCTCTGCTCTCAAAACTGATTTATTTGGTTTCAACTCAAGAGCATCCTTTCTATGAGATTGTCCTGGGTTGATTATGATGTTAAATTGTATCCCCATTCATCCACCTAACCCAGAGACAAGTTTTATATTCTTAAAATTCCATCTGAGACTAAAAGTGAGTGGAAAAGAAGCACCGAGTCTGTTATCAGAGACTGTACTTGCTCCCCCCGCATCGGGAGTTTTGACTACAGCACAGACAGACAACAAGACACAGATCGCCTTGGCTTTCCAGCTAGCCAGAGCAGAGAGGTCTTCCTGGACTGTTTTCTTTCCCTTTTTCTGAAACAAATCGAACCTGCTTTAGACTGGGGACTCGGGGGAGCACCGGGAGCTTGCACCCGTAGACTACCGGGAGCCCAGCCTGGGCAGCGGCATTTTCCAGCGACGAAGGGACTGATAACAGAGCAAACACCCACAGGAAAGAGACCCTCTGAAGTTTTGTCATCTCTTCTGAAAGGCGAGAGGTTTTGTAACTTGATATCATTCATTTTTGTGCTGGGTGGTGCTGTGCCTGTGAAATAAACAGGTTTTTTCCACTTCTCTCAAAGAAATCTCTTCCCAAACTGGTTGGGGGGTGGGAGAAAAGGGCCACGTGAGTTTGCTTCCCGGGGGGAGGGGAGAAGCCCCACTAGAGGTTTTCTCCTAAATTTGCCCTAAACCAGGACAGAGATGCACATAAGATCTCATACTGAGTTACCAGGTGAAATTGCTGAGGGAAAATGGAAAGCTGATTCCCTTGCTGCCCCAGCCGAAAAGGTATATCTCCCAGATGTATTCTACCAGGCTAAGTTGAATCACCAGCAATACCATCAAAATGTGTCAGGACAGATCTGTTAGTTCCAAAGGACACAGGATAAGGCTAAAGCCATTGTGGCCATCTGTCCCAGTTGCCAGCTCCAGACGGTGCCATCCCTGGGTGTCGATGTTAATCCCCGAGGCCTTGGAAGTTGTGAGGTGTGGCAGAAAGACATCACACACATTCCCAGTTTTGGTCGCCTTAAGTATGTGCACGTGAGTATTGATACACACTCAGGAGCATTGCACGCTTCTGCTCATGCAGGAGAAAAATCTGTACATGCCAAACAACACTTAGTACAGGCCTTTTCAGTGCTGGGGATCCCTAGGGAAATTAAAACAGATAATGGCCCAGCATATAAATCCAAGGAGTTCCTGAAATTTGTCCAGCAGTGGGGAATGGACCACAAAACTGGCATCCCCCACTCCCCCACAGGTCAAGCTGTGATTGAGCATACCCACCAGATGCTCAAACAAGTCCTAGCCAGGCAAAGTAGTGGGACAGTATGGATGCCTCCACAAAAAAAGCTTTGCAAAGCTATGTTTACTATCAGTTTCCGGAACTGTTCATTTGAAAACATGAATCCTCCTGTGACTCAGCATTTTAACAGTGGTGATCAGTTTAAGTTATCACAGTGTCCACCGGTTTTAATCAGGGACCCTGAAACTTGGCAAACCAAGGGCCCCTATGAACTTGTCACCTGGGGCCGTGGTTATGCATGTGTATCCACCCCTACAGGCCCTCGATATATTCCTCAAAAATGGGTAAAGCCTTTTGTTCCCAAAAACCCAGCCCCAGCAGAAGAAGAGAGACAAGTGGCAGTTGCTTCCAAAAGAAGACGCCGCTAGGAAAAACAAGAAGAAACCTTCCTAACCTCTGGTTACTCTCTGACCTGCATACATTGACTGTGAATATGCTTTAAAAAATGTTTGTTTTATTTCTTTTTGAAAAAACCTACCTCACACTCAAACCCATGATGAGCCTTACCTCAGCTATCCTCCTGCTCACACTGAGCAGGCTGGCAGCTGCTTGGATCGTCCCTCAGCCACGACAGAACATCTGGGTGACCCTAGAACACACACTTCAACAAGACAATATCTGCCTGTCCACTGCAGCAGCAAAAGACCCTATGTCCACCTGTCTGGTAGGAATCCCACTGCAGGCTGAAGACTTTCCAGACAGCTTCAGTGATCCCAAGTTTAATACAATTCCTAAAACACACAGCGCCCAGCCACATGAAAACGGTAAGGGGCGAGATGGGACAGTGAAGAACCCTATAGAAAAGTGGTTACCAGTACTGCCCAGAGCTAATAACGAGCTCCAAGAATTAGAGCTATTAGGTTCCTCCACCACACCTTTCTGTGTTCACTTCATTTACAATTCACTGCCAGATACAAAACTATACAACCACATAATCCAGTATTGAAAAGAATACAAAGCAAAACAATGGTGTGGTGCGCTAAGTCAAGTCTTAGGGGACAATCCTTGCCGCTCACATCCAAGAATCCTCCCTAAAGGTATATTTCTGATTTGCCGAGATAAAGCATGGGCAGGAGTCCCATCTCGCCTTCAAGGAGGGCCTTGCACTTTCAGACGGCTGTTCCTGTTAGCACCCAACCAAACCCAAATTTTTAAATGGGCTTGGAAAGACAATTCAGCCCATGAAATTCACAAAAGAAGCACTGATATTTTAGACTCAAATTGCGATTCTGACATCTTTCATTGGGCAAAATCAAAAAGAGTTGCTGCATCCTTATTTCTTCTGTGGGTTGCAGCTGCCAAGGCACTAGATGAATTAGGACATTTGGAGTGCTGGGTAGTCAAACAGGCAAACTTAACATCAGCTGCCCTCAGCTCCCTCCTCGAAGACGAAGAAATTACCAGACAGGCCACACTCCAAAATTGAGCAGCCATAGATTTTCTTCTGCTGCTGCATGGACACGAATGCCAGGAATTTGAAGAACTTTGCTGCCTAAACCTGTCCTTGCTCCCAACATCCATGGAGCCCTTCTGAGAGATGAAGAACTTGATCAGACAAGTGAAGCAAGAAGCCGAGGACTGGTTTAGTGAGCTGTTTAAAGGCTGAGGACTAACAGGATGGTGGACTTCAGTAGTCAAAACAATCCTGTTGTTTTTTGTTGTTCTGTTTCTAAACATGCTAGCATTCGGGATTGTCCGTTGTTTAGTTTTAAAAGCTCTCAAGAATTTAGTCTCTACTACCTCAGAGATCAACCACATAGAACTAGCAAACTGGAAGCAATCTAACTGGCCCGCCAATCACAAGTGGTGAACAAACTCGTGTTCTGTATCAGGATAAGCTTGTAACCCTTCAAAAATTTTATATAATAAGAAAGGGTGAGGTGTTGTAATGCATTTATAAAAATGGTATGACCTGAGAGAATGTACCCCCGGAATATAGAATATACGTTTCTTTCCCTTATCTCTTTCTCCCCAGTTCTCCTTATTGGCTGTGTGAATGTTAGCCACCCTCTTCCCCCTGCCTTCAAAAAGACACGCGTTATCAATATTCTTCCTCTTTCCCTCCTGCTCTCTTTCTCCACGGGATTTCAAGAACAAGAATAAAGCTGAACTTCCATCTCATCAAGGGAAAAAACCTCGGTTTAGTTCCTCTGTTCCATGCTATAATTTCTTCTCTACCCCCCTGGCTACTGCAGGGCAGACGGTGGCTATAGAGAGGCAGGGATCAAATAGAATTATAGCAGACTGGGAGCTGTTTACAGATGGAAGCACTTTTGTGGAGAATGGGACCAGATATGCTGGATATGCGGTGACAACAATAGGTGCAGTGGTGGAGGCAAAGGCCTTACCAGCAAACACATCTGCCCAATGAGCAGAATTGGTTGCTTTAACCAGGGCATTAGAGCTGAGTGAAGGGAAGAAAGTAAATATTTGGACTGATTCAAAATACACTTTTGGAGTGGTGCATGTACACGGGGCACTGTGGAAAGAAAGAGGACTGCTGTCTTCTCAAAGCATGCACATTAAACATCAAGATGCAGTCCTGCAATTAATAAAAGCAGTACAAAAGCCTGAGCAAGTAGCAATCATGCACTGTAAAGCTCACTGATCAGGAAGCTCCAAAATTCATGAGGGAAATTGAAAAGCAGACTGGACAGCCTGACAAGCTGCTCGAAAAGTGCAAACTGCAATGGCATTGATACCTTTAAAAACTAATGTATCTCAATTCAATTTACCTCCAGAACCAAAATATTCAATAGAAGATGAGAAACTGGGATGCTCACTGAATGTACAGAAGAGTTAAGAAGGGTGATATGTGACTACACAAGGACAAGTAGTGTTACCCCCCTTGATAATGAGAACAGTTCTACAAATTAAACATAACAAATGTCATTGGGGTGCAGAGGCATTGGTGAAATTGTTAAAACGAAATTTAATTTCAGTACGGATGTTAACAATGGCAAAATCAATAATGTCAAAATGTAAAATCTGCTTAAAGAACAACACAGTGGCTAGATGACAAGCACAATTAGGAAGAATTTGGGTAGGCATAGAACCAGGAGATTATTGGCAAGTAGATTTTGTAGAGTTACCAAGAACTTGAGGATACAAATATCTATTGGTAGGGGTTGACACATTTTCAGGATGGCCAGAAGCTCTTCCCTGTCGCACAAATCAAGCAAAGGAGACAGTCAAATGGTTACTGCAAGAAATCATTCCAAGATTTGAGGTGCATCTAGGAATATCATCAGATAGGGGCCCACATTTCACAGCCACAGTAGTGAGAGAGCTGAGTAGGTTGCTGGGAATAGCTTGAGATCTCCATACACCATGGAGACCCCAATCCAGTGGACAAGTAGAGAAGATGAATCAGACATTGAATAGGCAAATCAGTAAAATATGCCAAGAGGCCAAATTGCAGTGGCCACAAGCTTTACCAATAGCACTGCTGAGGATTCAGATAAAGCCTAGAAGCGGGATGTTAGTCAGTCCTTATGAGATATTGTATGAGAAACCATATGAATCCCCTGAACCTAATCCAAATGTACATGTTACAGGGAAGCAAGAGGTGTATAATTATGTTCTGTCTCTTGGAAAAGCTCTAGCTTGACTTCAGACCACCCTTGTGTGGAATAGCCTGCTGACTCTTGAGAATCCAGTTCATGACATACACCTGGGAGATGAAGTGTACGTTAAAACCTGGAATGAAGAACCATTAAAAGAAAGGTGGAATGGACCCTATTAGGGTCTGTTAACTACCTTTACAGCAGTCAAAGTAGATGGACTGGATCCCTGGATACATTACACCAGAGTGAAGAAGATTTCTCCTGCACTGTGGACTGCGCAAATTGTAGGACCAACGAAGCTGCAGATAAAGCGAGTTTGATAGTTTCAAATGTCTAGGTTGCTAGTGCTTGTAATGGTGATTATTTAATGGCCACTAGTGCCATCAGTAGGAATCAATGTTACTTTAGGATGAGAAATGCAAAAGGATCAGCTGACAACTCTTCATTTTAGAATGAAGAGGGATATGCAGCCAAAAACACAAGTGATAAAAGTCTCCAACACAATTCAGGCAGAAAATGTGATGATTTGATTAGTTAAAGATTTTTCCAACATGCAAAACACCAGCAAAGTAACTGCCTGTCTGCCAATACCAAAGGCAGCAGGGGACCCAATAAATTGGGGAATTATAACATCAAAATTACCTGAAATACAAAAGAACAAAACAATTGCATGTAAACAGGTACCAGAAACAAGACACGTAATTCAAGAAGCCTGGAAAATAGTGAGAGAATGGATGAAACCTTTAAAGAAACAAGATTGTGCTATAAGCCATGGCAAAGTGAGGCAAATCATAGATTGGGACCTTTCCATGACTTTAAATGAAGACGAGGCAAGGTGGGAATGTATGTTGCCAAAATATAAAAAGGTTATGGAAAATGTTTCAGATACTGTTCTTGTATGGAAGTGTGAAAGGCAGGAAGGAAAAGATCGAGCTGAGGCTTAGGACAGTGCATGGTCAATGAGTGTGCTTCAGAAATTCCAGTATATGGCAGATACCCCTTGATGCATTAAGTGGGAAGGCTCTGAAAATGAAACAGATCCAGGGGTATGGAACACTGTAACCAGTAATAGAATAGAGGCAAAGTGAATTAATTGGTGGGTATGTAACAAAACTTATGACTGTACTTCTGATGATGAAGAAATAAGACAAATGCCACCGCTAGTGGTAGCTCTGCGAATTGGATGTGCCTGCAGAGGAATCAAGCATAAACAAGGTGAAATAAATTACAAGATAGGACAAGTGATCCAAAAGGTAGTATGGAGCAGAAGTACAATTCTGAGTCCAGACCAATTTGTATGGGCAGCAAGTGATGGCGTTGCCATTTGATTCAATAAACTGTATTATTAAGATAGTAGCAAACGTTAACAGTTAGCATTAGTTGACATTAGTAGTAGTCATGCTAAGGCTTGGTAGGCCGCATGTAACCTGCAGATGAACTATATAGCAGATATTGCAATGTAAGCAGTGTAACTAGGAGATAATCTAAGGAATGTACCTGTTGGCAGAATTTAAAGGTTAAAGAGATAATCGTACCAAGTAGTGAAAGTTTGTGATGATGAAGAAATCATGTAGAAAACATATAAAAACCCTGTGATTTTTCTGTGAAATGGGGCTCTGTCTTTGGACGCTAGTCCACAGGCTCCCGGGCCCTCAATAAAGCACCGCATAAACAACTTCGGTTGTTTGTGTTTTCTTCGGATCGGGCAACAGTTTTCTGGCGACCGCGGCAGGACTCCGAAGGTGACTGGGGCGGTTCGCGTTCTGATCCACTCCACGCCGGCACCGAGTGATTCTCGGGGAGTCATCGGTTCGTGCCCAACCCCCGCACCTGGCGGACGACTGCGAAAGGTAAGCCCGAAGGTGCTTTATTTTCTGGTTCTGGTTTGGGTGCCTGCTCATAAGACGAGGCTGCGATCCTCGCAGGGTTGGGCTAAGACGTCTGGGTGGTCTGGGGAGCCTAGGCGCTGGCTGTCAGACGCGGCGAAAGCTGCGCAAGTCCGGCACTTGCCCCTCGCGGCACCGGGTAGCGGCAAGTGGGATTGGTCTGGTATTTATCTGGTATTAAGTCCCTTTTGTTGCTGTATGTGGTTTGCTTAAATTTGTTAAACTGTAAATATTGATTGTGGTTTTGTATATTGCTGCTTATTGGTTGATATGATAGTGTGTTGTTGATTTATTGTTTAGGTGTTTGTAGGTTGTTGCTGCTAAAAGTGAAACTACCTCAGTATTGGAGAGATTGTGTGTGAGTGTGTGGTATGATAGATTTTGTTGGGCTGTCAGTATTGATTGTGGTTTTTATTACTTCGTATATTGTTGCATATTGGTTGTTGCTATTGGTTACCGAGTTTTTGTACGGCTGTAAGTAAGGTTTAAAATGGCATTTAAGGCACTTAAGTTTATGGTTCAGTCTGATAAGTCTATGGTTCAATCTGATAAAGGTATCCCAGAAAATACCCCTCTGGGATGTTTACTGAAGAGGTGGAAAAGTGAAGGGTTTTTCCAGGAGATGAGTAAAGATAAAATGATTGATTATTGTAATCATTGGTGGCCCGAATATAAGCGAGAAGGGCCGTCATGGACAGAGAATGGTACTGTGGACTTTGACACCATAAATTCGTTAATGCGCTATTTAGAGGACAGTGAAAAATGGGATGAAATACAGTATTTAGACTTGTTTCATTTACTGCGTCGTAAAAAGGAGTGGCAAACCGAGTGCGGAATAATGGTGCTGGAGATGAAAGAATCTGAGTGCGGGGGGGAGAAGTGTTGTAAAAAGGAATCTAAATGTGTGCGGTGTTTAGCTTTAAAATCCCGGACAGAAGAAGATTTGTCTTTACTGGTGTCACCGGGCGCGCCTCCTGCGCCTTCTGCTTCACCCCTTCCTACCGTTTCACCCCTCCCTTCTGCCTCACTTCGTCCCTCGCTGTATCCGCCGTTACCTGAAAGTAGTTCGGAGGAGGAGGATGGGGAGGATGAGGAGGCGACAAACATTACAGTGGCACCCGGGAATGCTAAAAAGGTTGCTATACGTCTTCCAATCCCTTCCCCGCGAAATACTCCCCTCGCAGCACGAACTAGACAGGGACGTAAAAATCATGGGGGACCCCAGTTAATCGCCCCTTTAAGGGAAGCGGTGGGACCCCAAAAAGAGAAAGTGGTTGTAAAAGTACCTTTCTCTCCAGGAGATTTGGTGATTTGGAAGCAGTCAGCAGGTAATTACCGTGAGAATCCTGAAAGAGTGGCACGGGTGGTTAAGATGATTGTTAGAACTCAGAACCCGGACTGGAATGACATGCAGGTTTTATTAGACACCCTAATGGATTCTACTGAGAAAGGGATGGTGTTGCGGGCCATGAAAGAGCGTGCTCGGGAAATGATCAGACTGTATCGAGTTGGGGAAACCGTGAATGACTTGGTTCCGAGTGATGATCCGGGATGGGACCCGGACAAGGCTGAAGGGATGGAATCTATCAGGGCGTACCAGGAGTTGTTGGTGGAAGGAATCAGGACCGGGATGCCTAAAACATTAAATTGGTCAAAGTTGTATTCAGTCAAGCAGGATAAGAATGAATCTCCTTCGGCATTTTTAGAACACCTTAAGGAGACTGCTAGTCGCTTCACTGATTTGGATATCAACAGTGAGGCAGGAAAGTTGCAGCTTGCTTTAATCTTTTTGGGTCAGGCACAGGAAGATATACGTAAAAAACTGCAGAAATTAGAGGGTCAGGATACTCGGGACTTAGATAAAATACTAGAAGTGGCTTGGAAGGTTTATAATAACAGAGAAAAAAAAACGGCCAAGAAACAGCAGGCGAACCTATTAGCTATAATGCAGCAAGCCGGTAATAGAGGAAGAGGCAGAGGTGGTTTTGGGCGCGGTCGTGGCTCTGGACGTGGCAGGGCAGGATTCCAGAATGTCAATTTCGGGGGACGGGGGATGGCCCCTCCTGGTCCCCAGCAAGGAGGGATTGCTCCCAATCAATGCGCGTTCTGTCGTCAGATAGGACATTGGAAAAATGAGTGCCCAGTGAAAGCTGGACTGGGAGGAATGCCAGTGAATGGATCAACAGGTTACCCTGTGAATCCAGAAGGTGGCGCCCAAGCATTTGTGTTGGGGAATTATCAGAATCAAAGCTGACTAGACCAGGACTTGAAGGTCAGGATTGATATTGATGGGAAAGAACAAGAGTTTATCATGGATACGGGGGCAACACATTCAGTTTTAAACAAAAGGTTGGGACCTATTAGTGATACTACCATACAGGTGGTGGGAGCAACGGGACAATTAGAAGAAAGACCCTTCTTACAACCATTAAATTTGAGATTTGGAGGAAAAGAATTAGACCATCAGTTTTTGTATATGCCTAATTGCCCCAAGCCATTGCTTGGCAGAGATTTGTTGTCATCGTTAAATGTCAGAATTATATTCGAAAATGGGAGAGTAAAATTAGAGGTTCCGGGAGAAGAAATTGCTAAATTGTTTGTAATAAAAGAAATTGATCCCTCTCCTATTCCTATCGAAGTAGATCACGCTGTGGTACCTTGGGTATGGGAGTCGGGGAACCCGGGAAAATCAAAAGCTGCTCAGCCGGTGGTAGTAGAATTAAAAGAAGGTGCTCAGCCAGTGAGAATAAAACAATACCCAATTAAATTAGAGGCTAAACAGGGTGTCGCTCCTTTGATAACTCAGTTTTTAGCACAAGGAATTTTGCAGGAATGTGAATCAGACTTTAACACTCCTATTTTTCCAGTTAGAAAACCGAATGGTAAGTATCGGCTAGTGCAGGATTTAAGGGCAATTAATAATATTGTCAAAGACATTCACCCAGTGGTTGCCAATCCGTATACTCTATTAACATCTGTGTCAGAAAAGTTTAAATGGTTCTCTGTTATTGATTTGAAAGATGCTTTCTTCTGCATCCCTCTGGCATTGGAAAGTAGGAAATATTTCGCATTTGAATGGGAAAATCCTGACACTGGAAGGAAGAGACAGCTCACCTGGTCTCGACTGCCGCAAGGATTCAAAAACAGCCCTACAATATTTGGAAATCAATTGGCAAAGGAATTAGAAGAGTGGAAGACTGCTGAGGTAAGAGAGTTACCTTCCTCTTATGTTGTTCTCCAGTATGTGGATGATATCTTTTTGGCAACAGCAGAAAAAGGATTGTGCCTGAAATTGACTATTGCTCTGTTGAATATGTTGGGCCAGGCTGGCTACCGAGTGTCAAAAGAAAAGGCACAGCTGATAAAGGAAAGTGTAATATACTTGGGATGTGAGATCACCCAAGGCCAGAGACGATTGGGAGTCAATCGAGTGGAAGCTATTTGTGCTATTCCCCTCCCCAGGAACCATCAGGAACTAAGGTCTTTTCTGGGAATGGTGGGATGGTGCAGGCTGTGGATTCTGAATTTTGGACTTCTAGCTAAACCATTATATGAAGCTCTGAAGGAACCGCAGTTGAGCTGGGATCGACCGAGGAAAAAGGCCTTTGAAGACTTGAAACAAGCCTTGAGAGAAGCTCCGGCATTAGGCCTTCCCGATTTAAATAAAGACTTTCAGTTGTATGTAAATGAGAGACAGAAACTGGCACTGGGAGTGCTAGCTCAGAGACTTGGTTCATGGAAACGCCCGGTAGGGTATTTTTCGAAACAACTAGATACGGTAAGTGCTGGTTGGCCGTCATGCTTGCGGGCAGTTACGGCCACAGTGATCCTCATCCAGGAAGCCAGGAAATTAACTTTGGGCAGGAAAATAGAGGTATTTGTGCCTCACATGGTACTGGCAGTCCTGGAACAAAAGGGGGGTCACTGGCTTTCATCCAGCAGGATGCTGCAATACCAAGCAATCCTGAGAGAACAAGATGATGTGGATCTAAAAATGACTAATCATGTTAACCCAGCAGAATTTCTCCGCAGTGAGCAAGAAGAAGGGGAGTTAGCACATGACTGCATGGAGGTGATTGAACAAGTGTATGCCAGCTGAATGGATTTGAAAGACGTTCCAATGGAAGACCCGGATTGGGAACTGTTTACCGACGGGTCCAGCTTTGTAGAAAATGGTACCAGGTATGCGGGATATGCAGTGGTAACAGTTACCACTGTAGTGGAAGCAAAGGCCTTGGTCCCTGGAACGTCAGCTCAGCGAGCTGAGATCATTGGACTCACTAGAGCCCTAATATTAAGTTCCGGAAAGAAAGTGAATATATGGACTGATTCTAAATATGCTTTCTGGGTGGTGCACATTCATGGTGCCTTGTGGAAAGAACGAGGGTTATTGAACTCTCAAGGAACCACCATCAAATATAGAACTGAAATTCTAGCTTTGCTAGATGCAGTACACCAACCTGGAAAAGTTGCAATAATGCATGTGAGAGGTCACCAAAAAGAAGAAGGAAAAATATATCGAGGAAACAGATTGGCTGATGTCACAGCACGAGAAGTGGCCAGAGAAGTGTGGACCCAAATGGCCCTGATACCCACTAAGGTGAGTCCTGTAACTCCACATTTGATTCAAGAACCGAAGTATTCCCCGGATGATGAAAAACTAGCATCACTGCTGAAAGCACAGAAGAATGCAACTGGATGGTATGTAACAGCCATGGGACAAGTTGTGGTTCCCACCCGAATTATGACAGCCATCTTAGAAACTGAACATAATAAATGCCATTGGGGAGCAGAGGCATTGGTAAAATTTCTAAAGAAAGAAGTAATTTCTAACCAGATGTTAACATTGGCAAAACGGATGAATGCCATGTGTCCCACTTGTTTGAAGAATAATCCAATAGTTAGGAAGCAGATCCAGTTGGGGAAATTACAAGTGGGACCAGAACCAGGAGACTACTGGCAAGTAGATTTTTCAGAATTACCGAAAGCACAGAACTTCAAGTATCTTTTAGTGTATGTATGCTCTTTCTCAGGATGGCCTGAAGCCTTTCCTTGTCGAACCAATCAGGCAAAGGAAGTAGTCAAAACACTGTTGAAGGAAATTATTCCAAGATTTGGGGTACCGTTAGGACTGTCATCAGATAGAGGCCCACATTTTGTAGCAGGAATAGTACAAGAGGTGGCCAGGATGTTAGATATATCTTGGGACTTACACACCCCTTGGCGACCTCAGTCAAGTGGCCAGGTAGAGCGGATGAATCAAACAATTAAGGGGCAAATCAAGAAAATTTGCCAAGAGGCAAAAATACAGTGGCCACAGGCACTGCCATTGGCATTGTTAAGAATCAGAATCAAACCCAGGGAGCGAGTGGGTGTCAGCCCATATGAAATTCTATATGGGAAACCATACCATACAAATGTGTTGAAAGGAGATTTGCACATGCAGGGTGATCAGACAATATTTGGTTATATCATGTCGCTAAACAAAACTCTTAATGCTTTAAGGGGAACCTTGCAGTGGAACCGACCTTTACCACTGGAAAATCCGGTGCATGACATTCAACCAGGAGACCAAGTCTATGTGAAGAATTGGTCCACCCACCCTTTGAAGGAGACATGGGATGGGCCCCGCCAAGTGATCCTGACAACTTACACTGCAGTAAAGGTCGAAGGAATCGACTCATGGATCCACTACACCCGAGTCAAGAAAGTCCCTGTACAATGGGAGACTCAGATAGTCTCTCCAACTCGGGTGATCTTTCGCAAAAAGTAGCCTTTTTGATTATATTGTTGCTGGTAGTAACGAAACCAATTCCTGTTAACAGCTCTACTGTGGTTGCAGTTACCGAACCAGTGGTTGGTGTTATGGAAAAGATGGATGTGAACCTGACCTATGACCAGAAAACTGAAGTCCAGAATATGCAAGCAACCTGGAAGGAAGGTGCTGATCATCCAGAAGCAAATATTGTCACAGTTTGGGGTAAGGATGCACAAAAGACCAGGCCTACTCACATAGTATCTCTAACAGGGAAGAAGCATAGAGAGCCAAGAGATACAGGAGTAGCTGTACATCAAAGTCACAAACAAGAGAATTTAGTGGTGGGGTTAATTAGAGATTTCGGAAAAGTCCAAAACGTGTCCCGAATAACAGCATGCTTGCCCCTTCCACAAGCAGCAGGAGAACCAATTCCGTGGGGAATAATTCCCATTCCATTACTACCTGAGACGGCGGACAACACATCTACAGTATGTCAAAAGACTGTCCAAAAGGTAGCCGCCCGACCTGAAGAAGATTGTATGAAACTGCCCAACAGCAAATTTACCCGTATAAGAGGGTTTAATGATGTAGGGTGGTGTCAGTATAATGAATTACAAGATTGCCAAAATATTACGAGCCAAACTACACTGTGGGATGAGTGGAAAACCGTATGGGGTCCGAGTTTATTAGAACATTATAGTTATATTGGAGCAGTGGACTGGTGCATACAATGGACAGGAAGTAAAAATCAAACCCCGGAAGAAGTCTATAGAACAGGGACCTCTACAAGAGACATTAAAGCAGCTAAGGAAAATTGGAATTGTACTAAAGTCATTACATGTGATACCCCTGAAAGCCAAATTAGCCTGGCTCCTCTTAGAGTACTACTCAAGTGGGGATGTGAATGCAGAAAATTTAATCATACAATTACAGGAGAAGCATCCAGAAGCAGTGGAATCAGACGTGTGGTAAGTTGTAGAGTTACTACTGTCAAAAGTCCAGGGAATTTAGTCTGGGTAATGGGACATGGACAATGGACTACGCACATTCCTATAGATGGGCCTGTGACACAAATCACTCTGGGAGTCCCGACCCTCTGCCCCCTCTGGAAACAATCAGAATTAAAATCTAAACAAAAGAAAAGAGAAGTGGATGAATTCGCTGAACTAGAAGATGAATGGCATGAACCTGATGGTGGAGTTAAATTTGGGTGGGCTTTAGAATCACTATTTGCACCTGTGGCCTCCTATAGGAACAGAGAGATGCTATACAAATTGCTAGGGCAGACTGAGAGATTGGCAGCAGCCACTAAGAAAGGATTTAAAGACATGAATCTGCAATTACAAGCCACATCCCGAATGACTTTACAGAACAGGATGGCACTGGATATGCTATTGTTAAAAGAGCATGGGGTGTGTCAGTATCTAAAAAGGAAAATTGACCATTGTTGCATCCATATTCCAAACGTGACCATTGAAGTAGAAAAAGATATTTCTCAATTGGAAGCAATTGAATCCAAAACAAAAGAAATTGAAAAAGAAGCACAACATAATTGGATCGGAGCAATATTTGAGTCTTTAGGACTTCAGGTTTCTGGATGGGTTTTGTCAGTGATACAGTACATTCTGTTATTTGCAGTCTTGTTACTAATCATTTGGTTAGCCTATAAGTGTGTTCTAGGAGTCATCGAAAAGGAAACAAGACGTACCAGAAGAGTGATCAAAGCCTTGGCAAGAACCAATGAGATACGCCTCAACGAAAGACGCCGACCTCCTCCGAAATATGAAGATGTCGTTGGGCGAGATAATCCAGCATTTGAAAGAACCAATGAGAACTAAGAGTTGAGCATTCTTGCAGAAGATTGAAGAATGCTCAAAAGGGGGGGAATTGTTGCCATTTGATTCAATAAACTGTATTATTAAGATAGTAGCAAACGTTAACAGTTAGCATTAGTTGACATTAGTAGTAGTCATGCTAAGGCTTGGTAGGCCGCATGTAACCTGCAGATGAACTATATAGCAGATATTGCAATGTAAGCAGTGTAACTAGGAGATAATCTAAGGAATGTACCTGTTGGCAGAATTTAAAGGTTAAAGAGATAATCGTACCAAGTAGTGAAAGTTTGTGATGATGAAGAAATCATGTAGAAAACATATAAAAACCCTGTGATTTTTCTGTGAAATGGGGCTCTGTCTTTGGACGCTAGTCCACAGGCTCCCGGGCCCTCAATAAAGCACCGCATAAACAACTTCGGTTGTTTGTGTTTTCTTCGGATCGGGCAACAATGGCACCTGGACAACACATCTGCCTGTAAGTGGAAAAGTAAAAGAGATTACTTTAGGCCTCCCCACCTTATGCCCAATTTGTAAAAGGTCCCCATTTAAGGGAGAACATGAACTTCTGCAAATAAGGACGAGACAAGAAGTTCAAGAAAACAAAATTGAAGATGAAGAAAGATGGCAGGAACCCTCCAGTAGTGTAAAATTTGAGTGGGCTCTGGAATCCTTGTTTGGTCCAATAGCAAATTACAATAATAGAAAGATGTTGTACAAACTTACAAGTCAGGTAGAAAGACTGGCAAGTCACCAAAGAGGGATTTAGAGAGCAAAATGTACAATTACAAGCCACGACTAAACCCTGCAAAACAGATTGGCTTTAGATATGTTACTGTTGAAAGAACATGGAGTATGTGGGTACCTAAAAGGACAAATTGATCACTGCTGCATCCACATCCCAAATGTAACTGCAGATGTAGAACATGGCATTAATTAATTGAAACAAATAGAACATGAAGCACAGAAAGAGCAGGAAGAACTGACCACAAGTTGATTAGATAAAATCTTTGAAGAGTTAAGATGGAATGTGAGCTCATGGATCAAATCTGTTATTGAGTCTGATAATCCTACTGATTGTGTTTTTAGCAATCTGGTTAATCTATGCAGTTCTGAAAAGAGAGATAAAGAAAAGAGTATCCTAGAACCAGAAGATAATAAAGGCACTGACACAGGACAGAGATCCACATCCGTATTTGTCATCTCCAAGTCCTCCAGAGTGCATCAACGCTTATGACAACTGTGGATTCAAAGATGAACATCAAGTATAAACTCAGAGAAAAAGGACTGTATATAGTGAAAGCATTACATTTATTATAGTAAAGTGAAATACTTTCAAAGGAGGAAATATGTCACTATGGGGTTAAATGTTTCTGAAAATGTTTCTGAAAATCATGTAGAAGTAAGCTGCAAGAAGGTTTGGTATTAGAGATGGTCTAGCAAGCTAAAATGTTTACGGTAATGGGAACTGGTACTTGGGGTCTCCAAGATACCCACCCAGAAATAAGATTCGTATATGTTCGTACAAGGATGAGCTAACTCTCATGAAGCAATATTGATAAAGTTAATGAAGCAATATTAATGAAGCAATATTGATAAAGTTGTTATAGTGATTACTGCTACAGCTGAAATTGTATAAATATGTGCACTTTGGACAAAGACGATGGAGCTAGATTTAAGTTGCTGATACCCCTAGTTCCCGCATGCTTCAATAAAGCACCTACATATAATCAATCTATGATTATGTGTGTTCGCGAAGGCTAACAAAAACAAGCAGACAACCCCAGGAATAGAGAAGCGAGCACACAGACATGAACTGTATCAAGACTGCAGTTGACAACATGTTCTTTTATCCCACATGCAGAAGCAGTGAACTTTGGATTTTATGTAAAAAAGTGTGGGAAATTGTTAATATTGTAAAATCTTGTTTGTTAAAGTGTAGTGTGGATTGTATCATGATTCATAATCTCACACAAGAAATAAGGCCATTGAACATTAAACCAGGTATCACCCTTGTGCCTTATCACTTTGCTGATCACTTTAAGTAATGCGATCCTGCCCATGAGTCAACTAAAAGAAAACGTTTGGGTGACCCTGGCCAATGCATCAGGCCTGGATGCCATTTGTTTGACTCATTCAAGTCCAGGGAAACCATTCTCGACTTGCTTGGTCAGTTTGCCAGTAGACAATTGGCCAATTCAGTAAAAGATCCCTCCAAAACTTTCACGATTCATTTTAAACCCCACTGAAGGATGGGACATCTGGACCAAATTCTTCCCTGAGGCACCCTGTGAACCCAAAGAATTGGAAATCCTTGGCTCAGTGAGAATGGATTTTTGTATAGTATTCAATTCTCTTGTGCCAAAACAAAGCAAAGTTACAGATGTCAGTCCAAATCACGCCTTGTACAAAAATGCAACATCTTGGTGTAATTTCACATCAGTCATAGCCACACTACCCAACCACATTCCATTGCAATTGCCACAAGGGACTTTTCTCTTTTGCAGAGACAGAATTTGGCCCGCCATTCCATCAAATGTTAAAGGTGGTCCATGCAGTGCTGGAAAACTCTCTGCTGACACCTAACATAAAAATAATAAAAGAAAAGAGACGCAGAGGGAAGCGGTTTGTAGATCGATACACACCGGATTGCAATCGTGATTTTAATTAATGGAATTTTGGGCAGAGATTTGTAACAGCTCTCCTTTTACCTCAGGCAACTTCAGTGACAGCCTTGAAACAATTGGATTGACTAGGCTGCTGGCTAAGCAAGTGATCCTGTTCTATCTCTTGCACTGAGCAATTTGTTAACCGATGTTCAAACTGTGAGACGTAACTCTACAAAACAGAGCAGTCATTGAATTTCTTTTGCTAGTGCATGGACACGGGTGTGAAGAATTTGAAGGAATGTGTTGTATGAATCCATCCAATCATTTGGAGTCTATCCACAAGAGCATACAACAATTGAAGGAGGGTATAGCCAAACTTGGAGTTGAAAAGGGATTGTGGTTGGGTGGTTTATTTAGTTGGTTGAACCTTGCACCACTGTGGAGGGAACTTATGAGAACAAGTATATTTGTGTTAGTTATCATTGTAGTCCTTTTGGTATTTGTGCCCTGTCTACTTTGAAGTATCTGACAAATGGTAGACAAGGCTGCTAAGGAAGTGTTCTTGGTTCAAACAGGAGGGAGAGATGTTGCAGTCAGAGGCACAGGAAATATTCCCTTATCTGTGCTGACAGGCTCTGACACCCAAGAGAACAGTTTAACTTAAAGCCATGGAGAAAGCTTCTAGAACTAAGTAGAGAAACTGGTAATGTGAGTGTGTGAGTTGGAATTGTATTAAATCACTGGGTGAAAAAGTTAAGAGTTTGGAGTTTTAGTTATATTAATATGTGAGATACCAGATGGAGGATTTGGGGAATTGTCTCTTTCTCCTTCTTGTTCTTGTTCTTCTTCTAAGGGTTTTTGGGTAATAATGAGTAATTGGATGAAAGAATCCACATAGCAGAACACAGGCGTCAGGTCATTGGGTCACTAAAGAAAATAAGTTACTTGGCATGTGATTATTGGGTAAATGGACATATAAATGGTCTTGGAGAGATTCTTCGTCTCTCCATTTTGCACCTTTCTACCCTAGTGTATATAGCTCCTTGTACTCCGTAAATATGTAATATAGATAAGGAAAGAATAAACAACGGAGCCCAAATATGAGAAAACAGGTCTCTCTCTCTCGTCAATCTCAGTCCTGGGGAAAAGAATCAAGACAGCAATGCTGTGCCACAACAACGGGGTATTGAGGGAGAAGGTGCAAATGATGAAGACTGACCTTTCTGGGTTTTGAAATTCTTTGAGGTCAAAGGAAACTAAGCACAGAAAGCAAAGAAGCTATCTGCTGGCTTCCAGAATCACAAACTGTAAGAGAATTGTGTGCTTTCTCAGAATGGTCGGGTAGTGTCACTTGTGGATCAGTAATTATGAATTACTAGTCCAACCTTTGTATGGACTTTTAAAAACCACACACAAAGATTTTATTATATGGACTGATGATACTCAGGCAGAATTCAAACAAATTAAGAAAGCACTGAGGTCTCCAGCTTTAGGCTTGGTCGATCTCACAAGATCTTTTGAATTATTCACTTATGTGAGACAAAATATCACCTTGGGAGTTCTAGTACAATTTCTAGGGGACCAGAGATGAGCCATTGCATATTATTCTCAACAGCTCAATAATGTGAGACAAAGATGGCTGAGCTGTTTGCGAGCAGTTGCAGCTACAGTGCTGTTGATTCAGGAAACTCATATATTGACTCTGGGACAAAGCATGACAGTCTATGTACCGCCTATGGTACAGATAGTCTTAGAACAAAAGGGGAACCACTGGCTGTCTCACAGCCAAAGTGGTACTAATGGAACAGGACGACATTACCCTCAAAACCACCTCTATTGTTAATCCTATGTTTCTGTCAGCCACCGAAGTAGAAAGTATTTCAGAACATGACTGCCTACAAACAATCAAAGAAGTTTATTCCAGCTGACCAGATTTAAAGGACATCCCAATAGAGGATCCAGATTGTGAACTTTACACAGACAGAAGTAGCTTTGTTCACAATGGAAAATGCATATCAGGATACACAGTAACTACCCTGAGCAAGGTAATAAATCTAAGGCTCTAATGTCAGATGTTTCAGCACAGAAGGCCAAATTGGTTGCTCTCACCCGGGCATTGGAACTAAGCAAAAGAAAGTAAACATCTGGACTGATTCTAAGTATGCTTTTGGCATAGTACATGCCCATGGAGCAATCTGGAGAGAGAGAGGATTGTTATCAGCACAAGATATGACAATCAAACATGGGACAAAAATATTAGACTTATTGGAAGCAGTACAAAAACCAGATGAAGTTGCAATTATGCACTATAAAGCACACCAGACAAATAAAATAGGGCCAAAATACAGAAATTACTTAGCCAACAGGGCGGCTAAAGAAGCTGTGGAAAAAGGCATCCGTGTTTTGGTTCTGCAACAAGAGACTAGTCTACCATATATCAAGCCAGAATAAAGTGCAAAAGATTGTCAGTTAACTATCAGAAGCTAGATTTCACCCCAGTGGATGGGCAATCACCCCTACTGGACAAGTAATAGTTCTCAAGGCAATTATGAGAGAAATAGACAGAGAACACCTGCCTACATATTGGAGTGCAGAAAATTTGTTGAAACACTTAAGAAAGACAGTAATTAGCTCCAAGATGACCAAAATCATATATTCAAAGACTCAAAAGTGTGGCACATGTAAAAGAAATAACCACAATCCTGGAAATAAAGTGGTAATAGGGGCTACAAAATCTGGCAATTCGCTGGGATACAAATTATCGGCAAATAACTTCCACATAAAGGGAGCTATAAATATCTTTTAGTTTTAGTGGATACCTTTTCTGGGTGACCTGAAGCATTTCCCTGTCAAAGAAACACAGCAAAAGAAGTAATAAAAATATTGCTAAATCAAATAATTTTGCATTTTGGAGCTCCTCTGGGAATGTCATCAGACAGAGGGTTGTATGTTGAGACATTTCAACATGAAACTGCCTCATCAGGGCAAGGTCTGACCTGCCCCTTCCCCCACACACATGCACCTCAAAATATTTTGAAGCATCAATCTTTCCAGTCTCTCACACCACCCCATGGCTTGAGACATTTACCAGAACCACAGTAATGGTTCCTTTCCTCTCATGGCAGCACTGGGATCCTAATATAGCAGACAGAGGAGAAAGGAAAGAAGAGGAAAGTATACAGGAAATCATATAACGGACAATTTCTATCTCAATAATCAAAAGCATGTCTAGTTAACATAACAATTTCCTTCTATGCAGGTCATCACTCCCCACCCTCTGAATCTCTAAAATTGCAGGCAAGGTGCGATGCAAACCAGGATCCAGAGGGAGAGTTCATGAACCAGTCTTTCAGCTGGAGAGACCAAAAAATCCAGCAGATTGGTCTGTGATTTCCTTTGTATTTCTTGACACCATATTCTTCTTTGGTGGGGTCTGTTATTTTATATATTCTTTACTCATTTATTAATAACATCTCAAACATTAGACAATTTTATAAAATATTTTTTGATATTTGTTGACTTGTAAGATGGACTCCAAAATAGCATGGTGAGTTCAATTAAAGATTCTTTATTACTTATTGATATTGCAATGTATTGTACTCTTTGTACAAACTGTAAGGCTCAATAGTTAGGCCATCTTGCCTTTTGGAGTCTGTAATCTTACAGATCCAGCTATCACCACAACCCAAACAAATATACATGCCCCAGATTAACACCCTTATCCCTCCCACCAACCAAGTTTCAGGGGTTCCCCAGAACCTGTACCCAGGGAAAGAGGAAAAGATCAATGGGCACCATGGGAAAATTACATTCAGTAGAAAATTCTACTAAATAAAATAATCTGGGATTGCCTCAGGGGTAGGAGTCAAAGATATAACAAAACTCAAGTCATTCCAACCTCCTCAGCTGTCGCAATATATTAGGAATGGTAGAAGCACAACACAGACTCGCTAGAGGGGTTGCACAAGAGAGCAAGTTTTATTATTCCAGATCTTCTTTTATAGAGAGTTCCGAGAAGGTCTGAAAGGTAAAACTCTCATTGGTCATGAAACTAACACATCATCATCATTGGACAGTTGGGAACACCACCCTTTGACCTTTCCTTGCAAAAAAACAACAAGGATCCAAAAAATACCTGCAGAGGTTTTTTTCCCTCTCCAAGGACTGTTTTGATTCCTATGATTTCTCAGGCCATACTTTTTCAGGCCAGTCTGAGAACGTTATGTGACTTGGTTTCACACAGGCTCAAGCTAATGCCTGAAGTCTAAAAATCTCTTGACCATTGTCAGTTCCCACATCTCCCCCTTTTTGTTTTAAGGTGGAAGGCAGCATTTGTAATCTCCTGCAGGGCCCTTGCAGGAAAGAGAACAAATACAGCATCAGAGGTCCCTTTAGTAACTTGTCGATTACCAGATGGAACCTTGCTTGGACACTGACTTAGAATGGTTAGGGACATTCTCTGGCACATGCTATCGAATCCTTCATGCATTACTATCAAGTCTTGTTGTTCATTCTTGCAAGGAATCAGTTAAACTGGAGTGACTCCGAATGTGCAGGAAAAAAATTCAATAATGAAACAAGGTTGCATTATTGACCTCTTTCAAAAGTGAATAATCCAAACATTTGGTTATGTGTCCTAGTTTAGGGCAAAAAAATTCCCTTGGAGAGAAGTGGTAAAAAACTGTTTATTTAACAGAAATTGAATAATATTAAACAATAAAACCTCTTGCTGTTCGATGAGATGGCAAATCAAGGAAGAAAAGTCCTTTTCATGTGGTGTACCTCGGCCCGCTCAGGTTCTTATCAGTCCCTTCAGTGCCGGAAAGTGCAGAGGCCGAGGCCCTGCTGGGCCACAGGCATGAGCTCCCGGGGTTTGGCTGGATGTTTTTCAGTCCAGAGCAGGTTTGAACAGATCCAATAAAAAAAGGAAAAAAAGTCCAGGGAACTCCTCTGCCTCAGCTAGCTAAAACTAACTAACCGTAAAAGAGAAGCTCTATCATGCTGTCTGTCCATGCTGCAGACAACACAGTCCAGGAGCAGGATGTGGGGGAGTGGTGTTTTCTTTGAACACAAACAGTGCACTTCTTCCCCCCCCTTCACTCTCAGAGCCAGTCTTAAAGGTGCAGAACTTAATATGTAACATAAACCAGGCGATTTGGGATACCAGTATCATAAAGTCACCCCAGGACAGTTATGTCTGCTATATAAGCAGATTCAACGACCAAATTGACAGGTACCTAACTGGGCCAAGCTTGGTTTGTGACCTTCTAGCACTTGCTAGTCAGATTCATCCTTCCAGGTGTCAATAGCTTTTCCTGTTTTTTACAATTTTCAAATTGTTTCAAGGTCTACTCTGATAAAGGCTGCAAGACTGTACAGGCCAAATATTTAGACTTGAATCTCCAAAGCACTTTCAGAGCTTTTGGAAATTAGTGTATTTGCACTTACACTTTTTACCTTTGCAGGAAGTGTGGTGAAAATACCAGAGTGAGCTGTATGGGCTTTGTAGATTGTATGTTTTAGAGAGACCCATTGCAGGATGTGCAGGATTGGACCATTGCTCGCTCAATTTTGCCAATGATACCTGTAAGATGAGAATCTGAATTGAAAACAGTAATATCAATGAAGGAATTTTGCTTGATGAACTTGATTCCCAAAGACCTACATGATCCCAATTACCACAAAGTAAAACCACAGCCCTTGGTAACTACAAGGTACACCAAAAGCACATGAGATATTACATGAAGTACAACTACATCTCTTTTGGAAAACTAATAATTTTTGGTTTAGAGTTCAAATAAATGAAACTCAGGGAAAAGTCCATCAGCTGAAGACCTTGATCTTTAGCATCACTAGATGTCTTCTTGAATCTTGAAACAAGAAACAACTGAAGAAGGTTAGTGTAAACACAGTACTATGATGCTGATATAGGGCTTTTGTTGTTAAATTGACTATAATTTTTAGACACATGATTGTCTCTTTTTCAGTCACTCTTCTGTTACTGATCTAGCCACAAAGCCATGCAACGTGTTCCTTTTCATTCCTCGAATGTGATGGGTGTCTGATGCAACTGCTTGAACCTGCTGATGATAAAACACAGGCATATCTTCACCCAAGTTAATAAATTAATTAGGCTTTACTGTTGTTAGTCAAATTTTAATATTTGGTAATTTATTTTTCAAATTTCTAATATAAATACACCTTGTTCAAATTAATCTTTTTTTTTTTTTAATTGTTGCCTATAAATTTGATCAGCCCAGAAACTGCAAACAGCTAAAGTGTTTTCCAGTGAAAAGACCTGAACACCTCTCCCAAGCGAGGGTTTCAGGTTCACTCTAAAGATCAATTCAGCTGTTATATTTACAAGTCAAATTGCCAAGTCAAAAACTCGTATGTAATTTTTGCTGCAGAAATATCTGGGCCCGTTGGTAATTCTTATACAGAAAGAGCTAAGGCGTGGCCAGTGCCCTCCATAACTGGAAAAGAATCTCTTACATGATATAATTTTAAAACGATTCCCAAAAATCCTGGGGTAAAAACCAAATGTACCCCTAAAACTGTAACTTATCAACAATTTTGTTATAGATACATTTTATATTGTTGGCTTTTCGCAAATATTAAAATGAATGTTATGTGTATAAGAATGAGAAATTTTGTTGTATTAATATAGTTTTCTTTATTTCTGTTATTGATGAAATTTAGAAATAGTAGTATAATACATATAGGCTATGGCATAGTATTAAAATAAAAACTGCTTTTGTTTGTATAACCCAAAGACTGAGGAAAAAATAGCTAGAGAACTCTTGCATTTGTAAACTATCTTATCCAGATGAAGACAGCAGTGACCAGAACTCTGGGGGGAGGAATTTATTGCATTTCTGGTATCAGAGAATGTAAATCTCAATGGCGCCAAGAAGATTGATCTATTGGGAAGGGGGCAAGAGAAAACTAAACAGAAGAACACCAAAGATCCTAAGAAGAATGTATGAATATGTATGAGAATTTATGGATATGTAGTAGGGTTCTGTTTTTAAGGGACAATCCTTTGTTAGTAAGGTGTGCTCTCTTGGCTGAATGGAGAGGCACCCGGCCATATCTGTATACTTAACTTTATTTTTTTCTCCTAATTGTTTTTTTATTAAACTTTTAAATTCTATAAAAATTATGTGAACCTCGTTTTTCACAATTGGGGGCTCATTGCCTGGGATAAATACCTCGCCTCTGAAGACCACCGAGGGATCCTGAGTGGGAAAAAGCGCGCACCCTGCTGAGTTCAGCAGACCCGCTCCATTTCCCCTGGTGTGAGTCAGCAGTGGCTGCAGGTAAATACCCCGAGGACAAGAAGGAGAAGAAATAAAGCAAAGAAAAGGGAAAAGGCTCCCTAAACCGCGGTATTTGCTCCATAATTCTTGTGCACGAAGACCCAAAGAAGAAGACGGATTGTAAGTAATCTTTGGGGGAGCGGGAAGCAGGGGTTTCAAGATACTCCTGGGGTTACTGGGACTGGGTATCAGGGGAGGGGTTAGCCCCTCGGGAAAGGGAGCCGAGGGTTTTCCTGGCACAATCCACTGGGAAAACGGGATAAAAGAGGGGATCCCCAACACTTTGCTGGATTAAGAGGTACACCCAAGAGCATCTGGGGTTAACAGTGCTGGATTGAGGGGTACACCCAAGAGCATCCGGGGTTAACAGTGCTGGATTGAGGGGTACACCCAAGAGCATCTGGGGTTAACAGTGCTGGATTGAGGGGTACAGCAAAGAAACCTAAAACATCCAAGGCCTTATAATACCCATGGGAAGATATCAGTAACTTGAAAATAAAAAGTATTTTATTGTTTAGCTTTGAGTAAAAATGAGTGAGAGTGAGTAAAATAGATGTGAGTGAATGTGAGTAAATAAATGTGTAATTGTTACTTTAAAAGTTGATTTTGGTTTGTTTGGAAGGAAGTGGACTGTATTAGGTTGTTTGTGTTGTGGTGAGGGGTTAAGGACTGGTGTGAGACTATCAGGGAGCTCTTTCTAAAGCCAGATGTGCAAGTAGAATGCAGAGTGGTGCTGGTGTTAGTCGCAGTTGAAGAGGAATGGGTGGGGCACCCTATAGTTATAGCTCTTGTTTTGCTAAGTCCCAAGACAATTTCCTGTGTGATTGTGTGCAAGCATTTGCGATAGTGGGCTGTTTTGTTTTTTTTTGTGGTTTAAAGTTTAGGATTTCAGGAGGAGCAGAGAAGAGACAAAGAAATAAAAAGAGCGGGTGGAAATGGATGAAGGAAAATGTTGTTGAATCTATGTTTAATTTTATTTTTTGTGGGGGAAAGTGTATTGTGTTCTATATTGTATTGTTAAGAAAAAGGGTTTTCAGTGCCTGGAAAGAAGGGGGGAAGAAGGTAGTGTTTAGGTTAGTAGAAATAAATTGATTAAAAAAAAAAAAAAATGGGGCAGAAAACCAGTAAATCGGGTTTAGAGAAAAAACAAAGGCAAAAAAAAAATCTCTAGAAGAAATACCCCAAGATAGCCCTTTGGGAGTTATGTTAGCTAATTGAGATATTACCCCAAGTACAAAGAAAAAAGATAAAGATGATTCATTTTTGCATGATCAAATGGGCAAACAAGGAAGTAAGATCCGACCACGTTTGTTAGCCTATGTAATAAATTATTGTTTGTATTAAAAATTCGAAGTATATAAATAAGACAAATGTGTTTTGCAATGAAAATATGAAATGTAAAAAGGCCTCTCCTCAGAGCGGAACGGGGCTCTCTCCGAAAAACCACTGATTGCCAACAACACCCAGATAACGAACTCAGGCAGGCCCATCAACTCGAACAAACAGACAGGACACGGACCATCAGGAAGACAATGGAGCTGGCTCGGGAAATTATCTGCCTCCGGACCCGAGCAACGCCCTGCAGATTCCTGTAGGAAAAAAACTGATCAACGAAAGAAAGACAAGCTCCAAAAGATAGGCTTTGCCAGACCTGAACATCCCGGTGTTGAAAAGGCAATCAGGAAAGACAAAGGGGAAAAGCACGGCCGAGATATCCATCGGCACCAGCCCGGATTCCACCGCTCTGCCATGAAAACCTAACGTTGCAATACATACAGAATCTCCTTTACATATGAGGAGATTCTGTCCGGACACTAGTTAATGTCATTATTCCATGTCAGGAAATCCATTCACTGGACAATCAAGGACACTTGGTGAATGGAACCTGCTTGGAATTTTCGCCTAAGGACAGAAAATCCCTATAAAAACCGAGGCTTGGGAACCCTCGATCGTGGATTTGGGAAACCTATACCTCTGGTGTAGACCCTGTCCACCCAGCGCTGCGCTGATCTTTTTATTGTGGGTTTTTATCGCTGTTTCGCTTGTTGTTGTTTATTAATAAATTTCTCTTTTTCAATTCATATCACGAAATTGCCTTTGCATTTAAAACAGATTGGTGCCGTGACTCGGATCAGGAAAACTGTGGGAGAATCTCGCTGTCCAGGGGGGTACCCCCGCCGATTTCGGCGGCCTGGGAAGCCGAGAGCCTCCGCAGACCACTCCGACATCCGAACCAAATTTAGGCGAAAAGGTAAAAACCCCAATAAAAGAAAAACGGATCCTGAGAGCTCGGGAAGGCGTGGGGCCTTCGAAAAGCCGCGGCTTGGTAGCTTGTAAAAAGTCTGAAGTGCACGAAGACATCCTCACAAGAAAATTGCTGTAAGTATTGTGAGGTTGAGTGGGCGATTGGGCAAGTGTGTGTGAGACGTGATCTGATCACGGAGCGAGTGCGGACTTCAAGGCCGCGTTTCCATCCTCCCGCGAGGGAATTGGCCGGCCGCGAAGGAAGCGATCCCGTGTGAGACTCTCTTTCCACGTTTGTCAAGCCTGGGACTAAAGGGAGTCCCGGGGGACCGATCGCAAAGGGGTTGAAAGGGGAAGAGGACGTCCAATCGAGCTCTGGAACGAGTAAACCCTTTCAACCAAAAGAACCTGGGAAGGGTTCAAAGGGAGAGGTCGAAGCGCTAAGAAAAACCCCGGTACAGCAAACCGCGAAGGTGAGTATTAGCAGACTTTTGACTCTCCAAATATAGTCGGACGAACACAACGCAGAAAAAAACAGGTAAGACTCCCTCTTCACCATGGGACAGATATAGAGAGTTTTTTAGCAGATGGGGGACATGATATATTGGTAAAAGCCTGTCTGCACAAACCAGCCTCTTGGAGTAACCCGCAATATTAAAGGCTAAAGTCCTTGAGATTTGCCTGTAGAGGGTAAAACAATGTTCCTGTGTATCAGGACAAGAATGTAAACCTGTGTGCACCAGCCAATAGTAGTTTGCTTTGCCCGCGAACCCTGTAAAACCCTATAAAGTGTGCTAGAGATAAAAATAAAGTTGGCATTCACAATTACTTCTGTGAAGACTGGTGAACAGCTCGGGGGTCTTCTCAACATTTGGCTCTCCGACCAGGGACACCCTGCGGGCAGAAGGACTCTGGAGTCATCGGAGTGGATCTGGGCGCTGCGTTGTGGGCTTGGATCGGCACCAAATAGGCAGCCTGAGCGCGGTGAGACGCGGAGCGGTTAGACGTGGAAGTAGGGCTGCTGGGGGGGGGCCCAGAGGCAAGGGCGTGTGTAGAGGGGTCGCGACCTTCCCCCTTGCGGGTTGCCGTCGCTATGGAGACAGAGTTTGTGGCGGCCAAAAAACTGCTTCTCGGTATCCTTGTCAAACGAGGTGAAGCAGCCAGGGAAAAGGACCTGGATAAGCTCATTATATGGGCGAAAAATCGCGGGCATTTTGCAGTGCCCTCACTGCTTTTTGCAGTGGAAGAGTGGATTGAGGTCGGGAATCTGATGTGGGACACGGCAATTACGGGAAAGAGCAAAGACGTAGTAGCCCTCGGTCCGGTTTGGAAACTTGTGTTAAATGCCGTACGGGATATGAAGGCGGAGTCCTCAGTAGCAGCGGCTGCTATAGACGCCATGGCGCAGCCCGAAACAGGCGCGCCGCGCTCACCCCCTGCCGCGTCTACGAGTCGTTTGAGCGCATTTTTCGGGGTGGGGCATGTCCGGCCAGCGAAGGGGCTCAAAGGGAGGCAGTGTAGCACCATGTCGGAACTTTTAAAATCCCAGGGGTGCGCCGATGCAGCTCCGGCCGCGCCGGCGGAGCACTCCGCGGTTCCGGCCGCGCCGGCGGAACACGCTGCCGCTTCGGCCGCGCCGGCAGAGCCTAAGCCGGAAGTTACCCTGCCGAATGCGGATGTAGAAATGACGGCTCCCACGGAAGGAGCGGGCGCCAGCTCCAGCCAGGCGGAGCCTGATACGTCAGCAGAAACAAGAGCCGCAAAGTGCAAACCGAAGATCTACCCTTCGATGCCATCTACCGTTCACTGGAGAAAACCGCAGGACATCCCTATCCCCTCCGATGACGACATCTCTATGCATTCCGATGACGGACGGCTTGCAGCGGGAGCAGAGCCAACTAATGACAGCGCAGACACAAAGAAGGAGCTACTGGGATGGCAACATCAAATAGAGCAGCTTGTAGAGCAGCTCCAAGCTCGAATTGAGCAAACCCTATGTATAAATAAAGCGCAGCCTCAACAAGAGAAAGCAGCTTTGCAGCAAACACCCAGACAACGAGCAGAGTCAGTCCAACAGCTACAGGATATGCTGCGCCCTGAACCATCTGCTCCACCTTTGGAAATACTGCCAACACCACAGCCATGTTCCAGTTCTGTCACCTTGGAGGGAGAAAACAGAAAGCACAGAGCACAGCAGAGGTGGTCCGGCATCATTCGAGATGCAATCCTTGAAGGAGAGTGGCACGCAGTAGGGGCAATTGCTTGTCCCATTTTGTTTGATCAACAGAATCCGCGGTATGAACAGCATGACTGGAAAAACTTGCAGCAAGCCAAGAAGACAGTCACCGAGAATGGCATCAAATCTGAAGCTGCAAACACTGCATTGGACTGGCTGTTCACCTCTGATGTTAACAGTCCCACAGACAGCCAGAATCTCGCACGCCTGCTTTTAACCCCATCACAGCTTATGGTGTGGGAGAAAGAATGGAAGAGGTTAGCAGTCCTAGAAGCTAATCGACCTCGAGATCAAAATGATGTATTGTATGGACTTAATCCTGACATGCTCACCGGGTCAGGAGTTTTCAATCATATGGCCGTGCAATTAAACTATCCTCTCGCAATGCATCATTTGTCCGCACAGCTCGCTCGTCAAGCCTTTAATGCTGTGCCTGACTCCAAACCTCATCCTTCCTTCACCACAATACGGCAAGGCCTCACGGAACCGTATTCTCAATTCATCGATCGTCTGTCAGCAGCCCTTAAAGCTCAGAGTGACATGACAGAAGAGGCAAAGCAGAACATGTTTAAACTGCTGGCTTTTGAGAACGCCAACTCAAAGATAAAGCCTATTCTTGCCACACTCCCAAAGCAAGCAGACGTGGGAGACATGCTAGATATTGCTCTGCGAGTAAATCAAACGCAGCAAGGACAGCTAGTAGCCAATGCTGTTGCGGAAGCCATCAAACCAACCACAAGTCTGATTGCTGCTGCTGTCAGCAAGCTAGGAAGCAGATGCAAACCCTTCCTCACACCTCCAGGCATCTGTTTTCGATGTGGCAACAGAGGACACTTGCGAAAATCCTGTCCAGCTACTGTGTGGTGCGATCACTGCCAATCAGACAAGCATGCTACCTCGGTATGTCGCCTTGCAAAAAACGTGATCAAGAGCGCGAGGAGCCGCCGCGCGAGGACACAAGTTGCCGGCCCAACTCTATTCAGCAGCTCAACCCACCAGCAACCCGAGGAAGCCTGGGACTCGATCTGGCAGCATCAGTAGATGTCACATTCATCGACACCAGCGTCCGCAAAATCCCAACCGGAGTCACAGGCCACATTTATTCTGCTACCAGTGCGCTTGGTGCTTTGCTGATTGGGAGATCATCTGCTGGAATGGCAGGACTTATTGTTCTCCCAGGAGTCATCGATGCTGACTACACGGGTGAAATCCAAGTGTGTGCCTACACTCTAGCTCCTCCACTTACAATCAAGAAGGGAACAAGAATTGCTCAACTGGTGTTGCTCCAAAAGGTGGCAACTGAGAAAGACATTTTTCGAAGCGCTCCTGAACGCGGAGCCAAAGCGTTTGGATCAACAGGAGACACCGTGGTGAATCTCGTTCAACAAATGAGTCATCGTCCAGTAATCGAAATCACCCTGTGCCACGGGTCAAAGCAACAAAGAGTTAAGATGATGCTAGACACGGGAGCTGATGTCACCATCGTCAGCCGAGTCTGGTGGCCAAGAGAATGGCCTCTCCACAGAGCCTTAAGCTCGGTACAAGGTGTAGGAGGATACTCCACGTCTCTGAGAAGTGTACACCCGGTCCAGTTTCGATTTCCTGAAGGACAGACCGCCACCTTATGTCCATACGTCATGCCTTTGCCTGGAACCCTTGGAGGGCTCGTTGGTCGAGATGTTCTCAGCCAGCTCGGAGCAGCACTAACTCTCCCCAGCCAATCGCCTTTTCAGTAGTCGCCACTGCTGACAGGCCGCCTACCCCAAGGATTCAGTGGAAGTCTAATGAGCCTGTGTGGGTTGAGCAGTGGCCTCTATCTCAAGAGCGGCTAGCAATTGCACATGAGCTTGTCAAGGAACAGCTACAAGCAAAGCATATCCAACCATCGCTCAGCCCATGGAATACTCCAATTTTTGTCATCCCAAAGAAGTCTGGAAAGTGGCGATTGCTGCATGACCTGCGCAAAGTAAATGACCAAATGTGGGCGATGGGTGCGTTACAACCAGGGATGCCCTCTCCCACAATGCTGCCACAAGAATGGCATCTTCTAGTTATAGATTTGAAAGACTGTTTCTTCACGATACCCCTACAGAAAGAAGACACAGTGAGATTCGCTTTCACCTTGCCGTCAATCAACAAAGAAAGTCCATCTCTGAGATTTCAGTGGGTGGTCCTTCCACAAGGAATGAAAAATTCTCCAACTATGTGCCAACTGTTCGTGCACTGGGCACTGACACCTGTGGGAGCCAAGCTCTCCCAGACAATTATTTATCACTACATGGATGACATCTTGTTTTGTCAACGCGATCCATTTCAAGATGAAGATCTCACATTTATCACCACCCAGCTCGCAGCAAAAGGCTTGGTGGTTGCCCCAGAAAAAATCCAAAAACAAGCCCCATGGAAGTACCTAGGGTGGATTTTGACATCTTCATCAGTCCACCCGCAGAAATTGGAACTAACTACTCAAATCAACACTCTCAATGATGCACAGAAACTTATTGGAGATCTGCAATGGGTACGATCCATTGCTGGTATACGAAATGATGAGATAGCACCCTTAATGAGCCTTTTGAAAGGTACAGACCCACAAGCCCCAATTACTCTTTCAGCAGATCAAAAGAACTGTCTCATTTATCTGGGAAAGAAACTACTTTCAACACTAGCAGATAGAAGATTGCCAGATGTGCCTTTAGGACTTTTGATTTGTAACCACTCTGTTGCACCATGTGCCATCATATTTCAGTGGCCTGCTTGGCAAAAAGAGAAAGGGGGAGAAGGCCCACCTAAGAGTCGTCGAGGTGCCAAGCAGCCTGCCAAGAAGCCAATGTTAGTGCAATTAGCGAGGAAAAGTGCAGAGCCTCTAGCAATCCTTGAATGGATTTTCACACCATATACGCCACCAATGAGTATCTGGCAGAGGACAGAAGCAATTGCTTATCTCATCAAAAAGGCGAGAACACGAATAATGGAGATTAGTGGTGCTGAACCGGAACATATCAGTCTACCAATAACGATAGAGAATCTTGAGTGGATGCTGAGACACTCAGAACCAATCCAATTAGCGCTGCTCAACTACCCAGGAACTGTACACAACAAACAACCTAGCGACCCGCGCCTGCAGATTGTCTTAAAACAGCGGTGGTTGCTACAGCCCAAAGTTGTGAAACAGCCAGTGAAAGGCCTTACAGTGTATACGGATGCAGGAAGTCGGCAGAGGAAGGCAGCCTGTACCTGGCAAGAAGACTCGAGCTGGAGAAGTAAAGTTATAGATGGAGATGCACACGACTCACTGCAGACATTAGAACTTACAGCCGTCGCATGGGCACTGTCTCATTGGCGAGACAGTAAGCTAAACATTGTATCAGATTCATTGTACGTGGTAGGAGTGGTACAAGGCATTGAAGACGCTCTCATCAAACCACCAGATAATAAGCGATTGTGTCAACTATTTTTTCAAATCAAAAGGGCTATAGAGGACAGAGATGAGCCCTGTTGCATCATTCACATCCGCAGTCATCAAACAGAATTAGGTCTCGGAGAAGGCAATGCAAGAGCTGACACGCTTGTCAGTCCTGTTGTAGCAGCACCAAGAGACTCCTTCGCAGCTGCAAGAGAGAGTCATGCTCTCTTTCATCAAGCCGCAAAAGCCTTACAGAGACAATTTAATATCAGCTTAACAGATGCACAAGGCATTGTAAAATCCTGTCCACAATGCAGTCAATATGGAACCACTCTAGGCTTAGGTGTTAACCCTAGAGGTCTTCAACCCTGTGAGATTTGGCAAATGGACGTAACACATGTGCCTGAATTTGGTCGCCTCAAATACGTACATGTTACAGTAGATACCTTTTCAAAAATGATTTGGGCCACTGCACAAGTAGGGGAAAAGGGCATACACGTAATTCGACATTTAGTAGCATGTTTTGCCGTAATGGGGGTTCCGAATGAACTAAAGACAGACAATGGGCCTGCGTATGTAGGAACACGAGTTTCTCGCTTCTTACAAAAATGGGGAGTCAAACACGTAACTGGAATTCCCCATGTGTCATCTGGACAAGCCATTGTAGAAAGAGCCCATAGAACCCTAAAAGAGTACTTGAATAAACAAAAAACACCAGAACAGTCAGACCCTACCATTCGATTGCAGCAAGTGTTATTCACTCTAAATTTCCTCAGTTTAGTTGGAGATTTAGAGCAGCCCCCAGTGGTCATTCACAATAGCCAAGTAAAGATGCAAGCTACCCCAGAAGTTAAGTTATATTACAAAAACCCAAAAACAGGTATCTGGGAGGGACCAAGTCCATTACTATTTAACGGGCGTGGTTATAGTTGTGTTTCCACAGATACTGGACCGTTGTGGGTGCCTAGCCGATGGACCAAACCAGCCACGAAGGATCTGAGAGACAATCAGAACATTGATGCCCTCAGTCAATCTCTGATCGGCTGTCAGCTGACACCACGAGAACAACAAATGTTTCAGGACTGAACTGTGTCAAACCATAGTCTGTTCGTGAGAAATTCCTGTGAAGATCTGAGAAGAGTGCAGAGACTCTATCTAATTGTGCACGAAACAAATTTTAGTTGTGTGTTTACCCTTTTGCAAATTGCTTTCACGCTTAGATTATATATATACCAAAACACGTGTGTTGAAGTAGATAGATAAGAGTTAAGATAAGAGGTTTAGTGTGTGTAGCAATTGTTAAACTAGTATAAGGTATAAGCATTCCCCCTTCAAGAGTTAGCATAAGCATCTTCGAAAGTTCACTTAACGATCAAAGTTTTGGCCGTAAGTTTGCAAACATGACGCCACTTGCATGGGACAAACTGCTTATGGTAATTGTGCTGTGTGTAGCCCCAACCAGCTGTCTGCTAACTGATATCCAGAAGTGACAAAACATATGGGTAACTTTAGCACACCTGACTGGTCAGAAATCGATGTGTTTGAGCCTAGCTACCCCTGGAGATCCTTTTCGCACCTGTCTCGTGGGAGTCCCTGAATGGGATCCTCCAGCCTTTAAAGGTTTAATTAACAACGAGACTCGACTAAATCGATCAGTAATGCTGCAGGAGTGCAACCGCACCATTGGCCTTACATCTAGGCAACTTGAAGCCTGCTGGCAAGCAAAAATTATTGAGGTTCTCAATGTTACCATGAGACCCCCAGAGGAGTTAGATCTGCTAGGTTCTACCAACACCTCAGGTGGATGGATAATATTTGAGCCCCCAACAAAAAACCATCTTCATAAAGCAACACAGCACTGGGCTACAGTTAACCCCATAGTTGATCTTGTTTCTGCCACTGAGAGTAAAGCCTTTTACTCGCGATGTAATCTCACAGGACAATTACCAAAGCGCTTACCTAGTTCCATCTTCCTAGTCTATGGGGATAGAGCGTGGAATGGAATTACTGCTAGTCCACATGGAGGGCCATGTTATCTTGGGAAACTTACCTTGTTCCACCCAAGCTTACATCAATTGATGAGCGTGGCTGACAAAATGAAAACCAATAGACGGTCCAAGCGAAGCCTAAATGAGTTACAATGTGATGATGTTAGAAACCCAGACTTTTGGAATCGCGGCATAATCTGGGCAACCTCCTTCTTTATTCCAGGAGCAGCTGCCGCCAAGAGCCTAGCCACCCTAAAAAGGCTCGCTTGCTGGACTAGAAAAGAATTAAATTTAACATCCACAATGTTAAGTGAGCTTTCAGCCGATGTAAGTAGTGTACGTCATGCAGTATTACAAAACCGAGCTGCAATTGACTTTTTGCTCCTAGCGCAAGGGCATGGTTGTGAAGAGTTTGAGGGCATGTGCTGTTTAAATCTTACTGACCATTCAGTTTCCATCCATAAGCAGTTACGCCAGCTACAAGATGGGTTACATGCCCTAAAAGAAGACAGTAACCCCATTGAGAGTTGGTTCGCCAGCTGGGGCATTACTGGGTGGTTGAAGTCTCTTGTGCTAGAGGGGGGACGGATGCTACTCATTGGGATAATGGTGATAATGCTAGTGAGTTGTATGTTATCTTGTATTCGTAGAAGTATAGTACAAGCTGCATCCAAGGCCTGGTTTGTGCAAAAAGGAAATGGGGGAATTATAGAGAGTTTTTTAGCAGATGGGGGACATGATATATTGGTAAAAGCCTGTCTGCACAAACCAGCCTCTTGGAGTAACCCGCAATATTAAAGGCTAAAGTCCTTGAGATTTGCCTGTAGAGGGTAAAACAATGTTCCTGTGTATCAGGACAAGAATGTAAACCTGTGTGCACCAGCCAATAGTAGTTTGCTTTGCCCGCGAACCCTGTAAAACCCTATAAAGTGTGCTAGAGATAAAAATAAAGTTGGCATTCACAATTACTTCTGTGAAGACTGGTGAACAGCTCGGGGGTCTTCTCAACAGACAGAGAAAGAGTAAAGTGCAAAAGCCAGTTGATGAGAAAAACCCTTCCAAGACAACGAAGGAATTGTTAGACATCCCACCAGAAAGTCCTCTGGGATGGATGTTGAGGAATTGGGAAAATTGTCCCGAAAGGAAAGGAAAATCCAAAGCTAAAATGATTTATTACTGTGCCGAAGTTTGGGGAGGTCAGGAACTGAGAAACCATCTCATTTGGCCAGTACTAGGGACATTTGAAAGATGGACATGTGGCGAATTAATCGCCCATGTAGAGCGTAAAATTTCCTCAGACCCCGAGGAGAAAGAATAGGCCAGGCTCTGGTTAACTACCAGAGTCGGGTTGTTCCCGGTAAAACAGAAAAGTGAGACAAAAGCAGAAAGCTGGGAACCCCTGGATCACTTACCCCCACCATACCACAGGCCGGCAGGACCTCCTGCAGCAGATCAGGTGGTGCCGTCAGCACCCGCAGGTTCCCCAGGGCAACCAGCCGAAGCACACACATCACAAACAAGGGAATCGGCACCGGCAGTAGTTCCGGCAGCCCTCCCTGTGTCCCCGCCTGCAGGAACCCCGGCCGCCACAACCTCCTCAGAAGCCAGGTTGATGCAAGACTGGGGAACACCCTATCCCCCGTTGCCAGTACGGCCACCACTACCGGGACCCTCAAACGTAATTGAGGAGAAACCCGTTGGTAAATTAGTTACCGCGGAATATCCGCAAATAAAAGAGTCAATTTTTATGAATCCCAGTTCCCCTCCCTCGAGTCGAACTCGCTATAAGGCAAGGTTGACAAGTGAGGAATGGGGAGAAAACGAGACTGGGCATCGAATGTTTCCCCTCAGGGAAGTGCCAACTGCCCCAGGAGTTATCGGGTTTGTAAATGTACCTCTTAACTCAGGGGATGTGCGGGCTTTCAAAAAGGAAATGGGAAGGCTGTTGGATGACCCGTTTGGGGTGGCTGAGAGATTGGATGAATTTTTAGGAAGTAGTATTTATACATATGAGGATCTCATGGCTATCCTGAGATCGCTGTTCAGTCAGGAAGAAAGGGAAATGATTAAACAGGCGGGTATCAGGGATTGGGAACGGCGTAACCCACAGGGAACGCCAGGCAGTCAAAAATGGCCTGGTGTAATCCCGAGTTGGAACGCGCAAACGGAAGAAGGTAGGAGAAACATGGTGGATCTAAGGAATATGATTGTACAAGGAATAAGGGAGGCAGTTCCCCGGGGACAAAATATTAGCAAAGCATTTGGGGAATGCCAAGGAAAGGAGGAATCCCCCACTGAATGGTTAGAGAGGTTAAGACGAAGTCTGCAGATATATTCTGCGACTGACCCTAACTCTCCGGTGGGAGAAGTTTTGCTCAAAACTCAGTTTGTGGCAAAATCGTGGGAGGATATCAGAAAGAAACTAGAAAAGATTGATGGATGGCAAGAGAAAAGTTTACAAGAGCTTCTAAGAGAAGCTCAAAAGGTATATATGAGAAGGGAAGACGAAAAGCAAAAGTTACAGGCCAAAATATTAGTGGCCGCAGTAAAAGAAGTACAAAAACAAGAACAGAAACAAGGTAAAACAGTACCGAAAAAGCAGCAGGGATCCCAGAAAGACAGTCCCACTCCTCGAAAGAATCTGCCAGAATGTTTCTACTGTAAAAAGGTGGGGCACATCCAACGGGATTGCTGACTAAAGCAAAAAGATGAAAAAGTGTTCCAGGAAGATTAGGGAAGTCTTGGGCTCTTTCAGATGGGGAAAGTAACAGCTACGGAGCCCTTGATAAAATTAAAAGTGGGTCCCCATCGCCAGGAAATAGAATTCCTGGTTGACACGGGAGCTGAAAGAAGCACCCTACAAAAATTACCCATGGGTTGCATGGCAAGCAAAGAAAAGGTAATCGTGATTGGTGCTAAGGGAGACCCCTTTAAGGTCTCTGTAATAAAAGATGTGGAAATTGAATCTCAGAATAAAGTTTGTTTAGGGAATTTATTGTTAGTAGAGGAAGCAGACTATAATTTATTAGGCAGAGATATGATTGTGGCATTAGGCATAAACATTGTCGTGAAAAATTCTGAATTGGTAATAAAGATATTTCATTTGACTCCAAAAGATGAAAGAAAAATTGATCCACGAGTATGGCATTCAAAAGGAGAAGTGGGGAAATTAAATATTACCCCCATCAAGATTGAAATAGAAAACCCGGAAGATCCAATTAGGATCAAACAGTATCCCATCCCAATAGAAGGGAGAAGGGGTCTAAAATTAGTAATTGACGACCTTCTCAAAGGAGGTACCCTCGAACCTTGCATGTCCCAACATAACACCCCCATCCTTGCAGTAAAGAAAGCAGATGGGAGTTTCAGACTGGTTCAGGATCTGAGAGCAGTAAATGCTAGGACCCGAACCAGGTTCCCGGTCGTTGCAAACCCTTACACTTTACTTAACAGACTCTCACCCGAGGATGTATGGTATAGTGTAATTGATCTAAAAGATGCATTCTGGACTTGTCCTTTGGATGAGGGGAGCAGGAATTTCTTTGCTTTTCAGTGGGAAGATCCTGACACAAACAGAAACCAACAATTAAGGTGGACGGTCCTCCCCCAGGGATTCGTGGAATCCCCAAATTTATTTGGACAGGCATTGGAACAGTTACTCACTGAATTCACTCTGGAGGAAGGGACAAAACTATTACAATATGTAGACGATTTACTAATTGCCGGGACGACAGAGGAACAGGTTAAAAAGAGTACAATTTCCTTGTTAAATTTTTTGGGACAGAAAGGTTTGAAGGTATCAAAGTCTAAGCTGCAATTCACAGAGCCCGAGGTGAAATATCTTGGTCGTTGGATATCACAGGGAAAAAAGAAATTGGACCCTGACAGGGTGGCAGGAATTCTCATACTTCCTGCCCCAAAAACAAAAAGACAAATCAGACAGTTTTTAGGGCTTCTGGGATATTGCAGGCAATGGATTGAAGGATTTAGTGAAAAAGTAAAATTTCTATACGAGAGATTGAATACAGACAGATTAAAATGGACCACTCAGGATGAAAGTAAGTTCCAGGAACTGAAAACTGCACTCATAACTGCCCCAGTTCTAACCTTGCCAGACACGAACAAGGAATTCCAGCTGTTTGTCGATGTAAGTGGACAAACAGCCCAAGGAGTTCTGACCCAGGAATGGGCAGAAAAGAAAAAGCCCATTGGATTTTTATCAAAAATCCTAGACCCAGTCAGTCGAGGTTGGCCTACTTGCTTGCAGGCAATTGTTGCAGTAGCTCTGTTAGTTGGGGAAGCAAAAAAGATAACTTTTGGAGCCTCTTTAACAGTCTACACCCCACACGATGTAAGAAATATCTTACAACAAAAAGCCGAGAAATGGCTAACTGATTCAAGGCTTCTGAAATACGAGGCCATGCTAATCAGTTCGCCAGGTCTCGAGTTAAGAACAACTACTGCCCAGAACCCGGCGCAGTTTTTATTTGGGGAACCAACAGGCGAGCTATTTCATAATTGCATTGAAGCAGTAGAATTGCAAACTAAGGTAAGACCGGACCTGGAGGATCAAGAGTTAGAAGGGGGGGAGAAATGGTTCATTGATGGTTCATCAAAAATGGTAGAAGGAAAAAGAAAATCAGGTTATGCCATCATAAATGGTATGACCGGACAAATCATTGAATCGGGTCCCCTGCAGGCAAGCTGGTCAGCTCAAGCCTGTGAACTATTTGCACTCTTAAGAGCCCTCAAGGGCCTGAAGGGAAAAAGGGGGACTATTTTCACGGATTCAAAGTATGCATTTGGGGTAGTGCACACTTTTGGAAAAATATGGGAAGAAAGAGGTTTGATAAATACAAAGGGAAAAGGATTAATACATGGAGAAATCATTAGACAAATTTTAGAAGCGGTCAGGGAGCCCCAGGAGATATCGGTAGTCCATGTAAAAGGACACCAAACTGGGTGGCAGTTTCACACTAGGGGGAACAATTTAGCAGACAAAGAGGCGAAATGAGCTGCGTTGCTGGCGGTAAGTATTCCTGAGATTAGCCCCAAGGAACCACCAGAAGTATCCGTGCTTCCTTCGGAGAAGGAGCTGGAAGATTTCAGAAAGGTAGGTGGATAGATATTTCAAGGAAAATAAATGGTGGTTGCCGGACGGGAGGGAGCTAGTTCCAAAAAGTATAGCAAAGGGAATACTCCGAAGATTGCATGAGCAAACTCACTGGGGAACCAGAGCGTTGGCTGAACAATTTTTAAAATTTTTCGGATGTAAAGGAATCTTTGAACTTGCCAAACAAGAGGTACAAGGGTGTGTGATATGCCAGAAAGTTAATCGATCAAATTCAAAACAAACAAATTGGGGTGGTCGGCCACTTTCATACAGGCCATTCGAAAGAATCCAGGTGGATTTCACTGAATTACCAAAAATTGGGAGAAATAAATATTTACTAGTGATAGTAGATAAACTGACACATTGGGTAGAAGCATTTCCTAGAGCGAAGGCTACAGCCCAAACAGTGTCTAAAATTCTACTAGAAGAAATAATTCCTAGATATGGGATAGTAGACCATATCGATTCGGACCAAGGTACTCACTTCACCTCAAAAATCATTAAACAATTGTCGGAAGCATTGGGAATCAGATGGCAATATCACACTACTTGGCATCCTCAGAGTTCGGGGCAGGTAGAAAGGATGAATCAAACATTAAAATCACAATTGTCCAAATTAATAATTGAAACAAAAATGACTTGGGTCCGATGTCTTCCTTTGGCATTGTTAAACATCAGGACCATGCCTCATTCGGAAACCGGCCTGTCCCCCTTTGAAATGCTATATGGGATGCCATATAAGCATGGAATGCCGGTGTCACATCCTCAAATAGAGGATGTGCAATTACAACCTTATCTCATTTCTGTAAATAAAAATTTACAGGAGCTCAGGAGAAGAGGATTGATTCCCCAAAGCGCGTCATTGGGATTTCCAATTCACAAAATCCAGCCGGGCAACAAAGTATTGATCAAAGTGTGGAGGGAACTTCCCCTCAGCCATCACTGGGAAGGCCCGTTCCTCGTCCTTCTGACAACAGACACCGCTGTACGAACGGCCGAGAAAGGTTGGACTCACTTTTCTCGAGCAAAGAAAGTTCCCGATTGCAAAGCCCCTGAGTGGAAGGTCACCACCCCGCCAGGAGATTTGAAAATCAAGCTCCGGAGACAACACAAATGAACAGTGACGAAAGGATAAGTTGTAATATCCGTGATTGTTACTGTTTTCTGTTTGTGCATTTTAAGTGTGCTTATTGTAAGCAGATTTGGGTGGCTCATTGCATAAGGGGTTATAAACCAAAGGGATTGTGCACTAGGTGCTACGAAAGAGAATTAGATCAGACCAACAGATTCCTGATACTTGCAACTCGGGCGGGCCTTTTGGAACTTGACTCTCCGGAGTGGTTCCTGTTTTATCAAAAAGGATTAGGGGGTCAGCTTGATTGTAAAGCAGAACGCTTGGAGATTGAGTGCCGTAGAACCGTGAAAGTACCGTGCAGGTTTGACCCGGTTAAAGCGTCTCGGTGGGCAACCTTTAAGCGAAGGTTTGCCATCAGGACATCAAGGGCCCCTGAAGACAGTCCTTGCTGCCGAGAAGATGGTTACCCCCGCCGTATACTTTTGTACGGGAGAAGGGAATGGCAGAGGGATGCAATTGTGGGGAATCCTGATGTCCCTGAGCCTAGCCATGTGCTCGATCAAAGGAATGGAGCCCGAGGCGCCCCCAGGGGAGGGTCCCCTGGGGAAGTGTGAGCAGTGTCAGACTGCCACAAAAATCGAGCGTTTGACCGAGTGTCCTCCAGAATTACACGCGGGAATATGTTGGTTAAACGGTACTCAGCTCAAATTGTGTAAATTAAAAGAAAAAGTCTGGTGCTCGAGCTCAGGAGCAAGTATCAAGGAAAGACCCATTCGGACCTCGGAAGAATTAGGGGTCGCAATGACCCACTTCCGGAATAAAAGAGAAATAAAGGGAATTTCCCCAATTGCGGTCTGTGGACAGTGTAATAAAACTGTCTGGATTGGGGGAAAGAAACATTCAACATTTTTGGCTTACCACCGAGTTAACCCTACATGCTACAATAAAGCAAACTTAAAACCGTGCATGATGGGGGGGAAAATGTATTGGGAAGGGAAAAATTTGAAACACGAAGCGAAACTGACATTCAATAATGAACCAATAATTTTGGATCTATTGAAGTCAGATGATGAAAACGCGTGTCTTCAATTTGACCTAGTGTTCTGTTTTTCTAAGGATGAGGAAGGGTTAGACCCAGAGAATAAAATAAAACAGATAGCCATGGAAATGAAACGACAGGAAATGGAAAATAAAAAGAAAAGATTGGAGCAAGAGAGGTTAAACTCTCTCAGTAAACAATACGAACTATTGGAGAAACAATATGACAATTGGAAATTACCTAGCCCAGACCAAAACCTATTTGTAGACTTAATGCAGGAGATAGCCACTGAATTGGGTTTATCCAACTGTTGGATATGCGGTGGTTTGAAATCAGCTGAAAGATGGCCATGGAAGGGAGAGGGATTGACCCCGGAACAATTACTAAAATGGACAGAATTAAAATTTTCAAAAACAACCCGGAGGCCAGAGGGATGGGTAATAGACGAACGAATAATTGGAACTTTTTGCATCAGCCGGGAGGGAAAGGAGTTTACCAATCTGGTAGGATACACTCCGTGTGTAAATACCCTCACGGTAAACTCAGATAAGAAAACAAAAATCTGGCAACCGGAACCGCCCGAGGGGTATTGGATTCCCTATCGGGAAAATAACTGCGAGTGGATAGAAACTATTGGACTTTGTTGGAACAAGAAACCAGGGGCCAATCCCTTCCATTCATTCATAGGCCTGAGGGACTATTGGGAGGATCCGGCAAGAATTAATAGAGATTGGGAAGCTCCCGATGGAATTTACTGGGTATGCAGAAAGAAAGCATACAGTGAATTACCACGGAAGTGGAAAGGGTCATGCACACTCGGATTAATTCGGCCATTTTTCTTTACATTACCAAAAGATGAAAGCAAGTCTTTAGGTGCTCCCCTCTTTGAAACTCTAGCTCGACAAAAGAGGGATCTAAAAAAAGATATTACCAATGGCAGGAGGGAGCCAGAAATGGAAAGAGGAGGAATGGCCTGCCGAGAGGATCATACAATATTATGGTCCAGCCACCTGGGCAAATGATGGCAGTTGGGGTTATAGAACCCCCATTTACCTCCTCAATCGGCTCATCAGACTGCAAGCGGTAATGGAAGTAGTCTCAAACCACACTTCAGAAGCCCTGGAACTCCTAGCAAAGCAACATTCCCAAATGAGAGCCTTTGTTTACCAAAACAGATTAGCTCTCGACTACTTGCTAGCCGAGGAGGGAGGAGTGTGCGGAAGATTTAATGAATCCGAGTGTTGCATGGAGATAGATGATTATGGAGAAACTATAAAGGGACTAGCTGCAGAAATTAAGAAGGTGGCACATGTGCCAGTCCAGAAATGGAATTCCATCCTACAAGCCTCCTGGTGGGATCAAATTTTTGCGCAGGGGGCTTGGTGGAAAAAGCTAGTATTCTTTGTAGGATGTTCAATTGCCGGGATCATCTTTCTGCCCTGTTTGATTCCTTGCCTGATTAGATTAATACACTCCGTGGTGCAAGGAATGCAAATTGCCACCCTCCCAATAGACCCAGAAAAGGCACAAGATAAAACAGCCCTTCTCTCTAAATTAATGATTTTAGAGGAAGAGAAAGAGAGTGATAAGGCATTAAAAGCCTTAGAGGAATTTGAAAGCAAACATATGTTGTCAACAGAAATTAATGATTGGGTAACAGAGGAAGGAAAAGGTGAAAAAGGATAAAAAAGAAATACTTTCCTTCCAAAGAGAATTGATGTTAAAATAACGAATTTTTAAATGTAATAAATTATTAGGTGGGGGACTGTAATAAATTATTGTTTGTATTAAAAATTCGAAGTATATAAATAAGACAAATGTGTTTTGCAATGAAAATATGAAATGTAAAAAGGCCTCTCCTCAGAGCAGAACGGGGCTCTCTCCGAAAAACCACTGATTGCCAACAACACCCAGATAACGAACTCAGGCAGGCCCATCAACTCGAACAAACAGACAGGACACGGACCATCAGGAAGACAATGGAGCTGGCTCGGGAAATTATCTGCCTCCGGACCCGAGCAACGCCCTGCAGATTCCTGTAGGAAAAAAACTGATCAACGAAAGAAAGACAAGCTCCAAAAGATAGGCTTTGCCAGACCTGAACATCCCGGTGTTGAAAAGGCAATCAGGAAAGACAAAGGGGAAAAGCACGGCCGAGATATCCATCGGCACCAGCCCGGATTCCACCGCTCTGCCATGAAAACCTAACGTTGCAATACATACAGAATCTCCTTTACATATGAGGAGATTCTGTCCGGACACTAGTTAATGTCATTATTCCATGTCAGGAAATCCATTCACTGGACAATCAAGGACACTTGGTGAATGGAACCTGCTTGGAATTTTCGCCTAAGGACAGAAAATCCCTATAAAAACCGAGGCTTGGGAACCCTCGATCGTGGATTTGGGAAACCTATACCTCTGGTGTAGACCCTGTCCACCCAGCGCTGCGCTGATCTTTTTATTGTGGGTTTTTATCGCTGTTTCGCTTGTTGTTGTTTATTAATAAATTTCTCTTTTTCAATTCATATCACGAAATTGCCTTTGCATTTATAACAGCCTAGATATGGTTCTTTTGAAACTTGGATTTGTCAGGCTTTAAACGTGTTTGTAAATTCAAAAGAACTGTTTAATGCAGAGGAGAAAGAATATGCAGCATGCTGGATGGGGGACACAAACTCTGAGAGAGTAAAAATTCTAGAAATATCAGAAATCTCAAAGACAAAACAAGAAGAAAAAAAAAAAAAAGGAAAGAGAAAAGCTGGGACCCTTTAGAAGTGTTACCCCCTCCTCTCCTGCTTGGCCCCCCGCCTGATGCAGATGTCCTGCTGGGGGTCCCTCCTGCCCCGGGTGCAGCCGCGTGGCTCTCGGCAGCCCCGCCGGCCCTGCCGGGGGTTCCATCTGCCCCGGCCCCGGCTGCTTTACCCGCACTGGGCACCCCTGCTGTCCCATCCCCCGCCACTTTTCCCGCAGCTGCCCCGGCCGTCCCGGCCCCGGTGGCTGTGTCCCTGCCGGCTGCGCTGGGCACCGCTGCTCCTGCCGCCAGGAGACACGTGCAGACTGTCCACGCCCCGGTTTGGTTTCCGCCGAGAGACTCCGCTCTCTCGGTGGTTCCGGTAACAGTTCCTGCCTACGGCCCCCCCTTGGAGGACTCAGCGGCAGGACGGATCCCTGCCTTTATTGTCCCATCAACCTCTGCCATGGACGCAGTGGTCCTAAAGAATTTCTTCCTTAACGGAGAGGTACCATACCAAAATACAGGAAGCTTAGTTCAAAAGCGGGTTTCCCCTGACTCCTCCCCAAAACAATACAGAAAGGCTACTAGTTTATTCCCATTACGAGAAGTCCCAATGGGAGGGGGAAATATGGGATTTGTAAATGCCCCTTTGAGTTCCTCAGAAGTCAGAGATTTTAAAAAAGAGCTAAAAAGATTTGAAGTCAAAACTATCCTAGCCTTTCTTGTTTAACTAATTTAAACTCACAGAAAGAGATTAGCTCCTATGTTTACTGTTAAATTTTGTTTATGTGATGTTTTCACTTTCCCTGTGTTGCTAAGAAATCCCTTTCAGGTACTACTGATAACTAAGGCAGCGAGGCTGCAATCTGGACCAGAGTGAAGTTGGATTCACACCAATAAGACTGGACTATAACACCCAAACCGAGTGATACCAAATGGACTCTTAAGCAGAGATCGGGTGGCAATGAACTGAGACAATCCAAATGATCCAAGGGATGAGCTAAGAATCACGCCTAACTGGGAAGTAAGACCAAGTCTGTATCAGTAGTTTCAAGTCCTGCCTGGACAAGTTCTGGGACACCTTCGATATCCACCTTGGGGGGGGCAAAAATTCCCACCCCAAACAGGAGGACTGGGGCTGTTTTGGTCGGGAAATCCTCATATATTTTTGCTTTTGCCTGTGATGTGTATAAAGGAGGGGAGAAAATCACAACTTCCATCAGTGCTACATCATATACCTTGTCTAAATCATCCCAATATAAGACATGCTAGCTGGATTAAATGTAAGTACTTAAATTAGAGAAAAATAAGTATTGTAGTTCACAAAGTTAAGCCTCTCATTGCAGGAAGTGTTGTGTACCAAATCTATTAAAAATAACTTAAATGATAACTTTTGCTTTGCAGATGGGAAATTACTAGTGCCTGTTGAGTGGGAAATACCTAAGAAATGGTGGGAAACTACTGTTAAAAAGTGTCAAAAAAGGATTTGCTGAGAAATTAAAAAAGAGGAAGTGCCAAAAGCTATTTGCCTGGAAACTGACAAAAAGGAGTTGATAAGGAAATAGAGGGCAAGACTGGGTTGGCCACTGTAGTCGCCACCAAGAAGATACTATACACCTGCTATAGGTAGCAACCCCATAGGCATGGGAGGTGGGAATACAAGCCATACCGGACCTCTGTTACTCCTTTTTTTGTCACTCATTTTTTGTCTTTTCTCTTTTGGAATACCAGCAAACATGTGCCATAAATGCTACCAAAAGCTGTATATGCAAAGACACCGAAGTTCCTTTTTTGTCACTCATACCTGTATCAACAGTCACTGTTATAACCCATCCAAACTAGGTAACTGTATGCATAATGGGAAAAAATATTGGGTTACAGAAAATTTGGGAGCAAGTAGTAATAGGTTAGGAAGTGAATGTCCAAAAGGGGAGAGATGGATTTGTTTTACATATGTTATTGGGAGCAAAACCCAAAATTTAGTAAAAGAACAACTGATAAGCAAAAAAAGCAAAACCAGCACAGCAATCTAATCCTGTGCCAGTTTCACTTCAAGATTTGTATACAAAACTGGAACAACAATTAGAAAAAGAAATAGATATCTCAAGACTGGGAAAAAAACAGTTTGTGGAGTTGGGAGAGAGAATCAGTAAGGAACTTAACATCACTAACTGTTGGCTATGTGGAGGGGCTTTGACATCAGAAGAATGGCCATGGAAAAGCAGCAGCTTAAGTCAAATTGAACTCCTAAAATGGAACCAGACAATTACAAAGAGAGAAAACCATCCTGAAGGGTGGATTTTAAGCTCAACAGTGATAAGAGAAGAATGTCTCTGGCGCATGGGGAGGAATTTCCTTAATGAAGTAGGAAATACTCCCTGTAAGAGATATAAAGTTAGTAATGAAACTTCCACATGGTGGATCCCAGATGAACCAACTTGGTACTGGGCTCCCAGAAAAACAAAGGAAGGAGATTGCATATATAATAATGAAACTAAACTGTTTCAATGTAAGGATAAAGGCAAGAATCCTTACTTTAGTATACCTGCAATCTCCAAACTCTGGGAAAACTTAAATCAACAGAAAATTGATTTTTGGAAAGCACCAGATGGCTTATTTTGGATATGTGGAAAAAGAGCATACCCAAAACTCCCCCCACGATGGAAAGGGAGTTGTACTTAGAGAATTATACAGCCAGGATTTTTTCTTCTGCCAGGACCAAATGGAGACAAACTAGGAGTGCCAGTATATGAGGACCTAAAAAGAAGCAAAAGGGAAGAGATTGGAGGATTTCAAAAATGGGGAGATGAAGAATGGCCCCCTGAGCGCATATTGGAAACCTATGGGCCAGCCACCTGGGCACAAGATGGGAGTTGGGGATACCGAACCCCAATTTATATGCTAAATCGCATCATAAAACTCCAGGCAGTTGTAGAAGTAATAACAAATAAAACTGCCCAGGTAATAGAATTAATATCCACTCAGCAACGTCAAGCCAGAGCTGCAATATATCAGAATAAGTTTGCTTTAGACTATTTGTTAGCTGAAGAAGGAGGTGTTTGTGGGAAATTTAATACATCAGATTGTTGTTTAAAAATAGATGACAAGGGGGATGCCGTACTGGATATAGTCAATGATATCAGAAAAATAGCACATGTACCAGTTCAAAAATGGGACCCAATGCTAAAAAGCAGTTGGTGGGATAATCTATTGGGAATAGAATGGTGGAAAAAGTTAGGCTTCTTCCTTTTGTGTGCTACAACTGGCTTGATATTTCTTCCTTGTTTAATCCCCTGCTTTATTCAGCTAATCACCAGAGTAGTTCAGAGTATGCAAGTGACAACAATGCCTATAGATCCAAAATTGACTACATCTAGAGCGGCACAAAAAATTATGGTGCTAAAGAAACAGAACAACATAGAAGATCCTCTTGAAGAAGCAAGATTAATTTAGGAAAAAAATGAGCAAATAATAAAGGCTAGAGGACAAGAAATATTGCTCAAGCCAAATGATTCATGAAAAGAAAAAGGGGGGTTTTGTTATAGATACATTTTATATTGTTGGCTTTTCACAAATATTAAAATGAATGTTATGTGTATAAGAATGAGAAATTTTGTTGTATTAATATGTAGTTTTCTTTATTTCTGTTATTGATGAAATTTAGAAATAGTAGTATAATACATATATGTTAGGTTATGGCATAGTATTAAAATAAAAACTGCTTTTGTTTGTATAACCCAAAGACTGAGGAAAAAATAGCTAGAGAACTTCTGCATTTGTAAACTATCTTATCCAGATGAAGACAGCAGTGACCAGAACTCTGGGGGGAGGAATTTATTGCATTTCTGGTATCAGAGAATGTAAATCTCAATGGCGCCAAGAAGATTGATCTATTGGGAAGGGGGCAAGAGAAAACTAAACAGAAGAACACCAAAGATCCTAAGAAGAATGTATGAATATGTATGAGAATTTATGGATATGTAGTAGGGTTCTGTTTTTAAGGGACAATCCTTTGTTAGTAAGGTGTGCTCTCTTGGCTGAATGGAGAGGCACCCGGCCATATCTGTATACTTAACTTTATTTTTTTCTCCTAATTGTTTTTTTATTAAACTTTTAAATTCTATAAAAATTATGTGAACCTCGTTTTTCACAAATATCATATCAGTAGATAATATTAAAAACAAGATTCACTTAATAAATTATAAAAAGTTTAATATAAATAAAAAGACAATTAGGAGTCAAAGGAAATAAAGCAAAGGCTTAAAACGGCCGGGTGCCCTGGCGGGTTGCCAGGAACACACCTGGTATCTTGGGAACACTCTTTTTATCCCCCCCTGCTGTGAAGGTTTAATGCATATTCAAAACATGTCCCCTCCCTGGTTCCGCCTTCTTAGATCATGCTTTTGCACAATTTTATTTTCTACTGGTCAGCATATTTTTTTTTGCTGGTCATCATTATTCTAGCTGGTCAGCATTATTTGAAGTTTGGTTTCCTTTCTTTTGCAAATGGTCACTGTTGATAACAGTCCGGGCCTCTTATCCTTCCTTTGAGGGCAGCTGGGCTTCACATCTTCTGCTGATAACAGTTTGGGCTCTATTGTTCTCCTGATAAGCTGCTTGGGCCCCACTGTCTTTGTCCTCTGGGGTTTTTTGCTTTGTACTTAGGAAATTCTTTTAAGCTTAAAACTTGTTAACAAGAAAAAAAGTACATACATAACTAAAAAGTATTTAGCATATAACATTCATTTTAATACCTGCAAAAGCCAATATCACAATATAATTTATAACAATAACATTATGTAATCAATATATCATTACCCTTTTATCGCCCCCAGGAGAAGGGGGGGGGGGGGGTACAGGAACAGAGCCGTTCCCCTTGGCAGAGCTGCTCCTTAGAGCAGGGGAGCTGTACCCATCCCCCGCTGTGCTGTGTGCTAACATCAGAGCAGCGGCGCTTGCCGTGACGCGCGTCTGGGGGGGGTACCTTAACCAAGAAATCTGAGCCGTTGTCTCTCAACCCCCTGCCCGGCCACTGCCCCAGCTCCCTCCAACTCCAGAGCAGGGGGGAAAACCTCTGCCCATGGTGCCGCGGCAAAGAGCACAGGGGCCAGTCCTTAAAACAAACATAGGAAAAGTTAAAGGCAAAAAACACTCAGAAGACACACTTTTTGCCCCGAAACCCACGGGGAGGGACCATGGGGAGAAACCTCTGTAATATACGTTGGTATAATTCGCATTTTATTGTACACATATAAAATCAAGTATAAAAGCATGTTTTATGTAAAAAACACAAGCAACTTGAGATTGTAAAAGCAGCTGCTGGAAAACCAGGAATTTGCAAGAGAAGGACCCAGCAATTAAGATAACACCAAGAAGAGATGGGTCCACCCAGCAAGGCGAGCCTACTAACGACCCAGCAATTAACAGCTGATACTGATATGGTCAAAATCCTCAGGACCATGCATCCCAATCTCTGTTTCCCAAAAATCTACTCAAACTTCATCTCCTTCTCAGAAAACTCATCACCAGTCCAGCATCAGAAATATGAATATGTAACAACACAAGAAAAAGAAAGAAACTGAAGCTGCATAGCCTCAAGCTGAAAAATCTGTATAAAACTCAGCTCTCCAAAAGACAGTTTGTGAACTTGGGGGAATCAGTGCGACAGAAGCTGATTCAGAGTTCACCCAGCGCCAACCCTGGGCTTGACGCTGACCTTGATTGTGGCTGTTCCAAAACTCGATTTTACAAATTTTTCAATAAAATCCTTAATGATAAATTTTGACTGATTTATTTATAACACCTCTGTTACAGCATCTTTTGTCCGACTTTCAGCTTTGGGACCACAGTGTTCCGTGCAAAGCTGTATCAGCGGAGGTAGTCCATATCTTCAGAAGTCCGGACAGGCTGGCGAGGAAGGCAGCAATGCGGACGGTGAGGGCCAGATGACAAGTCCTGCTGGCTGTCCCAGAAGCACCATCCCTGCTGGCAGGGAGGCGGGGGGGTGGGGGGGGGGGGGGGGTGGAGTCGCTTTCGCAGACCCTGCATATCAGAGTGGAGGAGCTGGGTGGGGAGGCTGGGCCAGCCGCAGTGGGGACACTCTGCTGCTGTTGCTGCTGCTGGAAGTAGAGGTTGCGGACCCCCTGCATGGTCTCCCAGATCTGCATCCACGAGCGGTTTGAGGGGCCGAGCTGCTCTGGCTGGAACCAGGCTATTCGGGGATCCATCAAATGGGGACCCACCCCAGATGATCCGCTCTCATTTTACCATGCCCAGATGGCCAGAGTTGTAAGGCTTTAAAGCCTTCTGATACAGTGAGTCCCAAGCACTGCTTACATCCAATTCAGAGAGAGGATTAGTTTGTTCCTCTGCGGAATTTCGGTTTCCTTTTGTGGGAAACCTGTATCACAACGGCCGGCGAGTGCAATATGCAAACACAGTGGCTTATCCTAGGAATGTAAGCTCTAGCTTTGTTGATATATGCCATTCCAGACCTCCTCACCGGCAGGGTCCTCTACCTGGGGTCACTGAGACCTGTAGCTCTCCAGGAGCACATGGGGAAAAACTCCTTACCTCTCAAGGGGAGGAGGAGGGAGACTCCAATGTCCAGCTCTTGGCTGCAAGGAACATCGGGGTCTACCAGATGTCGCACTATTATTAGGAACAGCAGAAGTACGACACAGACTCTCTAGCTGGGTTGCACAAGAGAGCAGGTTTTATTATTCCAGATCTTTTATAGATAGTTCCAAGAAGGTCTGAAAGGTAAAACTCTCATTGGTCATGAAACTAACACATCATTATTACTGGACAAGTAGGAACACCACCCCTTGACCTTTCCTTGCAAGAAAACAACAAGGATACAAACAACACCTGCAGAGGTTGTTTTCCCTCTCCAAGGACTGTTTTGATTCCTATGATTTCTCAGGCCATACTTTTTCAGGCCAGTCTGAGAAAGTTATGTGACTTGGTTTCACACAGGCTCAAGCTAATGCCTGAAGCCTAAAAATCTCTTAGTTGACCATTGTCAGTTCCCACACTCGGCATATAATTTCAGTCAGGGTCCTGGGTTCGGACAAAATACCTTTCCAGCTTTACCAAACCCTTCAGTAGTTCTCAAATCCAAAATCTTGTTTCTTCTCTTAACCACTTTTGCCTTTTTTGTCTACAGCTGGAGAGAACTTTCCAGCTGCCACCTCTGCTCCTCTGTCATCCCCTTTTCTCCCTCCTTCCAGGGGCTGCAAACAGTTCCACATCCCCTTCTTCTGCCAATTATACTTTACGCATCGCTTACCATTACTACATGTGCTTCCTTTGGTACAGCAATTTTATGCTTTGCTCTGAGGAGGTAGGAAGAGGTACACAAATTTGATTCTATAATCAGATTAAATCCTGTGTGAGCTCCCAAAACTGAGGGAAGAATCTTTTCCACCCACTGTGGCAACCAGAGAGAAAATACAAGCATCCTAAAACGTTGCTGGGAACAAACATATAAAACATATATAAACATAAATATCTTGAAACTTATCAAAATAAAAACATGTAAATACTTGATGCAGCAAAGAACAGCAACTCTTCGGTCCAGTTGCCACTTCATCCTCTCATGGAAAACTTCTAGAAGGAGAAAACTCAGTCTCACTTGTACCTGTTTCAAAAAGAGGAACTATCTGCCTGGTATTCTTTTGTGTTCTCTGCCATAGAAAGTTTTAGTGATCCTTTAACTAACAATAACAGTCTGTGAAAAGAAACTTAGAAGACATCAAAAATGCAACAATTACAAATAAAACTTATTTGGTAAGACTTAAATTATCTAGTAACTTAACAATACTGATGAGGATCTGTAGCATCATGTAGGCAAACGATTTAGAGTAGCCAGCCATCCTTTTGAGACCTTTTCAGCTTTAGATAAAATGTTTTTTCTCCAATCTACATATTCTGTTACATACTATTTTGCAAATTTGGACTTAAGTCCACAAGCCAACTATTAACATAGTACTAATTCTATGCGTGTGATGTTAGAGTGGTCCTTAGAGAAAAGGGCACTGCTCTCTTTTCTTTCTTGCTCACTTAACCCTCTGGCATTTGAAGCAATATTTGCTATTAAAATTGTTAGGTACAAGGTCCTTCTAGGACAGTTGACTAATCTAGGAACAAACAACCATGCTGCCATACTGGGGACATTGCTCAGAAAATACAAGAAATAAACCATTTAATGTACTTCAGTTTAGAGTTTCAGGTTTTGTTGTGGCTTTATCTGCTGCAGATTTACTGTTTACTGTACTGTCTAATATGTTTCCTCTTTGTTCAGAGCTGACTTTATTCACGTAATTTAGGAGTCTCCAGACTTAGATCTCACAACCATGTAGGTATTCAAAAGTGCTTTCCACTTCTGCTTAAGCAGCTCTGTATTCCAAGTCCGGATATGCACCGAGTTTTCTGGCTGATGAGGATATACTTGAACATCAGGGGTTATTAACAGGAGAAAAACAAAAAACTTGTACAATGATTAAAGTATTTTTCCCCTAAAGGTTACAAATTCTACAGCATCAACAGTTCTGCCTCTGGCCTCTAGTGGCAGTCAAGGCTCAATATTCACTATTGTCAGAAGAAGGCAGTGTAGGAGCATTTTGCGAAGCTTCATTGGAATTACAGGAAAAGAATTTTCCATTTACTTCCAGTGAGCTTTTTAGGGTATTTGAATTTGCCAACCTCTCACAGCTCACTTTTTGGAGGTGGTGCTGAGAGTTTGTTTTCTCGGTCTTGATCCTTAAATTTTGCAATAAATAACAATAACGTGGGAGAAGGCCGATGGGGCATCGGCTGTTTCTCATGCACTGGTTGGAATCCTGCTGCATCCCACAATCTCCCAGTAATTTCAGCACATGTTGGAGTGGGGAGAGGGATGGGTTCTTCCCCCTCCAATGGGTCCAAACTTTTCACACAACAGGTTGCTTCCTGGGCAAAAGACCAGGGCACTCCATTATGTGCTTCTTCTTCAAAAAGCTTTATTTCATTCCCCCCCATTAGTAAAATTTTAAAAACATTGTCTATTTCATTTTCTTTGGTCAATTGCAAGTGTTCCTTTGCAACTTAAGCAGTTCTGTTGCAGAATGAGATATCATTAGCATGGGCTGTGCCTGTTGATAAGCAAACTCTGTCTACAAGAGGGCAGAGCTTGGGGTGAGGGGTAGAGGGGGTTCGTTTTGCTGAGTCAAACCCCTTCTCCAGGGAGTGGAGAGAGGTGACATCATGCTCAGGGAGTCCCACCTCCCTCTCCGTCTCCTCATTTTTTACAGGCAGACAGAGTTTAGAGTGAAGGGAGGGGTTTGACTGCATCCAACTCCTCACCAAAGCTGTCGGGGGGGCGGGGGGGGGACGGGGACGACAAGTTCTGGGAGGCCCAGCTCCTACCACAAGGCTGGAAAATGCTGGTTCATCCTCCACACCTCCCCCAGCAGTGTTAATTTGAAAGTCTTTAGACCTCTTTGGCTCTGGACAAACTTGTCAGACTGCTTTCTCAAGCTTTGAGCTATCTTCTGAGCATTCAATACTCACTGCCTTCAGGTGAGCTATTGTTTCAGCCTCCAGAGCAATTTGCAACTCAACCAGATTTTTATGTTTGCACTACACAATGTATTGCTCTCTGAGTTCAGCCTCCACCTATGTGGATACCAGGCCTTGTCCCTTACAAGGGTTTTTTTCCTTTATTTTGCCAAAGTTCTAATTTTCTCTGCAAATAACTGCAGTTTTTGCTAGTTTTTCTCAGCCCACATCTCTCTGTCTGGGTCTGGACATGCTTTTAACAATTCTATTAGCGGAGAGCAGTTCAGGTTAAGCTTTATACCCGGGGCTCCATAACCTTTTTGCTGGAGAATATCAGTTTCAACGAAAAAATAATTTCTCCTTTATTCTGTGATGAGCAGTTATCTCCATATAAAATACCTCTTCATCAACTCAGTAATATCCTGTCAACTACACCATTAAAAAAATGTAATGCCCTGTAATATATGTTAGTATAATTCGCATTTTATTGTATATGTATAGAAGAAAAAAGGGAGAAATAAAATTGTTCCATATATCAAACACACACACACACCAAAGGATTGCAACACAGCAGCTGGAAGCCAAGGGAGAGAGAATAATTTGCAAAAGAACAAGAATGGCACCAAGGAGGGCTGGGTCCACCCAAGCAAGATAGGCGCTCCAACGACACGGTGAGACCGGATCCGATTCTCCAGGACTATGCATCTCAATACCCAGTTCCCGTAAAACTACTCAGACTCTTCCCCCTTTTCTCCGAAACTTTGTTAACAAACCCACAGAAAAATATGAATATGCAACAAACATTGGAGGAAAGAAAAATAACTGAGACTACACAGCCTCAGGCCGTAAAAACTGTATAAAAATTCAGCTCTCCAAAGGACAGGTGGTGAACTTGGGGGAATCAGTGCAACAGAGGCTGATTCAGAGTTCACCCAGCATCAATCCCGGGCTCGACGCTGACCGTGATTGTGGTTGTTTCCAAAATTTGATTTTTCAAATTTTTCGATAAAATTGTTATCGATAAATTTGACTGAATTTCATTTATAACAGGCCCCAAACAACCTTGCTCAATGAGACACTTAAAAAGGCTTATGGTGGTTCATGTACTCTGAGTTAGACACAGAGGTGTGATATAGAGAACTTATAACTAGGTTTATGCAACTATAGTTTGCTGTGTAATCAAGTGTGTTCAGAACAGATGGTCCTTTGCTATGCAACAACAGGATTTTGCCTGTCTCTAAGAATTAATAAAGCAGGAACTAGTGCTCTAAAAACCAGTAAAAACTGGATCTCTAGTTTAGAATGTGGCCAGAAGCCCTGAGGGACGGCCGGATACCAAGGCCTGCGCAAAGACAAAGGTCATCCAGCGGACACTGTGAAGAAGACTTCTTACTTCATCCAACGACCTCTGCCCAGGTCCACCAGGAGGCAGTGTGCAAGTGCAGATTGACGGAGAACTGATTAACATGTGAGACGAGAGGAGGCGGGCATAATTTATGAATATGTATAGGCTTTCATAAATATGTATGAACTTGAGTATATAAAGAGTGTCTGCTCTGTTTGGCATGCACGTTTGTGGTGGAGCTATCCCCCATGCATTCCAGCACTGAGAAAAACATACCTACTTAGCAACCTTGCTGGTTGTGGAGTCTTTATTCTGTGTGTCAGGAGAAATACTGACTAGATACCCTCAAGAGGTCAAAACAACAAAAATAATTTTACTGGCAACTTTAGAAAATCAGAGGACTTTGGCAAAAGGTTTAGAGCAGCATTCAATCAATGTGAAACACTTCCCAAAGCATTAACTAAGCCCATTCAACTTAGAAAACTTTAAGCCTGTTCAATTATAAGTTACTCAAAAATTCCAAGGAGAGGGAATTAGAAGAAGAGAAAGACGGAAGAGATAAAGAAAGGCACACATATAGGTATCAACTCCTGGGTTTCAGCAATGTTCATTCAGATAGAAATTCCAAGAGGAGGTAGGGTCAAGACATTTGCTTGCTTTGTGTTTGGCCCTAAATAGCCCTTAGCCTTCCTGCTTCAAGTTATGTTAGAAAGTTTGTTTTCTAGCTGATTTCGGTCTCAGTACAAAAATTGGCAGACCCTTTGCCCCCATTCTTTGTCTTAAAGGCATCTATCACTACCAGAGTATGCCTCTGAGACGAGCCCACAATGGGCACTTCCCATATGCTCTTTATTTTGCTCTTTATTCTCCTTATCTGTCCCTACCTTGATGTTATATGGGGATGAAAAAAAGGAAACTAACATTTGCACATCTTCAGGTTCATCCCCTCCACAACATACAATCCCTTTCTTTACACCTCCTCAATACATGGCATCAGCATATTCCCCCCCAGTTTACACTTTTTCTGAATACCTGTATCTCTATACAATGTCATAAAAGCATTAACATAAAAAACTTCATCTCATTTACCAAGTCAGTGCAAAGCAACATCAACTGTAAGATTAATATTAAACTGCAATAACGCATGTTCCCCATCCTCCAATTTATAAGGTAGTCACCATTGATTACAATACCTCTTCATTTTATCTGTAGTCATTGGGTTACCCCCAAACTTATTCTAATTTTTCAAAATACAACCCACAGGACTACAAAGAGCAATTATGGATTGTCTTTATACTATACTTAATAAGACCTTTTCTGCTTCTCACACAACCCCACCAGAAAATAGGCTGGGGATGCACAAGAAGTTGGGAGGGGATAGGCAGGACAGCTAACCCAAACTGACCAAAGGAATATTCCAGACCATATGGTATCATGCTCAGTATATAAAGAGGGGAGAGAAAGAGGAGGAAGGGGAAGACATTTGGAGTGATGGTGTCTGCTTCCCAAGTAACCGTTACGTGTGATGAAGCCCTGCTTTCCTAGAGATGGCTAAAACACGTGCCTGCCCATGGGAAGCAGTGAATTAATTCCTTGTTTTGCTTTACATGCATGCACGGCTTTGGCTTTACCTGTCTTGTACAGTGTCTCGGTTCTAGAAGACAGGTGTCTGCTAGGGAGAGCAGGAGCTTCTCTTGGGATGAAAGAATGTAGGCCCCCCTCCCTCTGAATTATTATAATTTTGAAATCAAGGGGCTTTCAGGCAGAGATCTGGGGATAAGAATAATAGTTCTTTACTAGTATAACCAGGCACACAAACAACAATAACTACAGCATTAACAAGAAAACAGAACCAGGGACTCCGTGACAGCTTTCTCGGCTGAGATGAGAAGGGATGGAGGAGACGCTTTGTTTTCACAAATCCCCTCGGGCGGGCAGTCCCGGTGCTCCTGCGGGGCTCTGAGGAACAGTCGGCTGTAACAGCAGGAATGAGCGGAGATCCTGGGCTGGTGGATGAGGTGTATCAGCAGCTCCGCAGCGGTGGCTGGCACTGCCACACGTCCCGGCAGGACAGGGGGTGCGAGGCCAACCAACGAAGAGGGAAGAAGGAGAAGCAGCAGCTCCGTCTGGGTGATGGTGAAATTCCCTTCTCTCTACCGCAGCAGCTCCGCGCCCCCAAAGAAGGAATGTCTCTCCCGGAAGCCGAAGGAAGACAGCCAAAAACTGTCCCCACCCTCCTTTCCTGCCCCTTTTCCCCCCCCCCTGGGCCCGGCCACTCTTTGTCCTTTGTCGAGCACCCACTAAGTACCCACAGTTAGGTTGTCCCAGCAACTAATGGGTAAAAATTCCACAGGCAAGCCAGAACAAAAAAGGACACCTAACCCCCAACATACAGGAACAACAGGGATTTATTTGTGAAAGTAACACCATTAAGGCCCAAGACATTTGTCTTGGCAATGAACAAAATATTTGTCAGTTTGAAATACATCCTGATAAAACCCTAGAAATTATACTTGTATATATTGGAAAAGGATGCACTTGTATGAAAACCGCTTGTTTTACTTGGAGAAACTGGCTGCTCATGGCTTGGATGGGCATACTCTGCTGGGTAAAAAACTGTCTGGATGTCTGGGCCCAAAGAGCAGTGATGAGTGAAGTCAAATACAGTTGGTGGCTGGTCACAAGTGGTGTTTCCAAGGACTCAATATTGGGGACAGTTCTGTTTAATATCTTTATTGATGGTCAGGACAAGGGGATTGAGTGCATCCTCAGTAAGTTTGCAGATGATACAAAGTTGGGTGGGAGTGTTGATCTGCTGGAGAGTAGGAAGGGTCTTCAGAGGGATGTATGCAGATAGGCTGATTGACGGGCCAAGGCCAATTGTATGAGATTAAACTAGGCAAAGTGCTGGGTCCTTTACTTGGGTCACAACAAACCTGTAATAAATTATTTGTAAATAAAAATTCGTAAAGGTATAAATAAGATGTATATGTGTTGAAATAATAAAAATCCAAAGATGTACATAAACCCTTTTTCCAAGCCTGGCCGGGAGTTTTCTCCGAAGGCAAAGGATTGCAGCCAACACCCAGATAACGAACATTAGCTCGGAAAATAGACAGGACGAGAGCCATCAAGAAAACAAAAGGACTAGCTCGGAGGAGGAACCCACCCCCGGACCTGACCAACGTCCCTGCAGATCTCTGCTGAGAAACAATCAAGGTCGACAAAGACGAGCCTCAGAAAAAGTATCCGTCGATAGTCCTGAATGTCCCACCTGTCAGACCAGTGTTGGAGATGCAATCACTGGGAACAAAAGGGAAGACTCTGCCGAGATTTCCATCGGCACCAACCCCGGATCACACCACTTCTGCCTTGATAACCCAAAATTAAAATACATACAGAGTCTCTTTACATATGAGGAGACTCTGTCCGGACACTGGTTAGGTCTATTTTTCCAAGCCAGGAAATCCATTCACCGAACAATCAAGAATACTCGGTGAATGGAGCCTGCTTGGAATTTTAGCCTGAGGACTTAAAATCCCTATAAAACCCCAAGCTTGAGAGCGCTCAGACGTGGATTTGGGAACCCTACACCTCGGTGTAGACCCTGTCCACCCAGCGCTGCGCTGACCATCTTTATTGTGGTTTTTTTCTCTCATTATTATTCTTTGCTGTTTATTAATAAATTTCTCTTTTTGATTTTATCCCAAATTTGCCTTTGCATTTATAACAGATTGGTGCCGTGACTCGGATCGGAAAAACTGTGGGAGAACCTCGCTATCCAGGTCGGGTACCCCCGCTGATTTCGGCGTCCTGGGGAGCCGAGAGACTCCGCAGTTTGCTCCGACAACCGAACCAAATTTAGGCTGGGGTAAAAACCACAATAAAAGAGAAAACGGATCCAGAGGAGCTCGGGAAGGCACGGAGCCTTCGAGAAAAGCCGCAGCTTGGTAGCTCATAAAAAGTTGACAGTGCACGAAGACATCCTCGCAAGAAAATTGCTGTAAGTATTGTGAGGTTGAGCGGGTGATTGGGCAAGCGTGTGTGAGACGTGATCTAATCACGGAGCGAGAGCGGACTCCAAAGCCGCGTTTCCATCCTCCCGCGAGGGAATTGGCCGGCCACGGAGGAAGCGAGTCGGTGTGAGAAAGACTCTCTCTTCACGTTTGTAAAGCCTGGGACTAAAGGGAGTCCTGGGGGACCGATCACAAGGGGCTGAAAGGGGAAGAGGACGTCCAGTTGAGCTCGGGAATTAGTAAACCCTTTCAGCCAACGGACCTAAGAGAAGGTCCGGAGGAAAATCGAGACAGAGGACCCCGGTGCAGCTAACCGAGAGGTGAGTATTGACGGTCTTTGATTTTCCTGGGTAAAGAAAAGCGGAACGAACACAACGCAGGATAGGTAAGATTTTTGTTTAAAATATGGGACAGAGAAAAAGTAAATCACAAAAGAAAGGTGAGGAAAGGAGTCCTTCTGAAAAAGCGAAGGAGTTGTTAGACATCCCACCAGAAAGTCCTTTGGGATGGATGTTGAAATATTGGGAAAATTGCCCTGAAAGGAAAAAGAAATCCAAAGCAAAAATGATCTATTATTGTGCTGAAGTTTGGGGTGGGCAGGAACTGAGAACCCATCTCACTTGGCCGATATTAGGAACATTTGAAAGGTGGACATGTAACGAATTACTCTCTTATGTGGAGAGTAAGGTTCCCTCGGACTCCGAGGAGAAGGAATATGCCAAGCTCTGGCTAACGGCCAGAGTAGGGCTATTCCCAATGAAACTAAAAGGTGGAACAAAGACAGAAACCTGGGAACCCCTTGATCATTTACCCCCTCCATACCACGGGCCGGCAGAACCTTCTGCGGTGGATCAAGTGGTGCCGTCAGCACCCACGGGTTCCCCAGGGCAACCGGGTGAAGCACACGCATCGCGAACAGGGGAGCCGGCACCAGCAGTGGTTCCGGTGGCCCCCCCTTTGTCCCCTCCTGTGGGAACCGCAGCCGCCGCCGCCTCTCCAGAGTCTATAGTGGTGCAAGGTCGGGGATCACCCTATCCACAATTGCCCGTCCGACTGCCGCAGCCAGGTCCCTCGAATTTAGCAGAGGGAATCCCTCACGGTAACCTGGTGGCAACAGACTGTACATCAATAATAAAAGAACAAACCCTCAAAAACCCCAGTTCCCCTCCTGCGAGTAGGACTCGTTTTAAATCTAAGCTGATGAGTGAGGAGTGGGAAGAGAATAAGAATAGACACAGAATGTTCCCTCTCAGGGAAGTGCCAACTGCCCCTGGAGTAATTGGGTTAGTGAATGTACCCCTTAACTCAGGGGATGTGCGAGCGTTTAAGAAAGAGATGGGGCAATTGCTAGACGATCCGTTTGGAGTGGCCGAGAGATTGGATGAGTTTTTAGGTAGTAGTATTTATACATATGAGGATCTCATGGCCATCCTGAGATCACTGTTTAGTCAAGAGGAGAGAGAAATGATTAAACAAGCTGGTATCAGAGACTGGGAATGGCGAAACCCGCAGGGGACGCCAGGCGATCAGAAATGGCCTAGCGTAAGCCCGAGCTGGAACGCCCAAACGGAGGAAGGTAGGAGAAGTATGATTGATTTAAGAAATATCATTGTGCAAGGAATAAGGGAGGCGGTTCCCCGAGGTCAAAATATCAGTAAGGTATTCGGGGAATGCCAGGGAAAGGAAGAATCACCCACCGAATGGTTGGAGAGATTGTGACGAAGTCTGCAGATTTACTCTGGGACTGATCCTAGCTCTCCGGTGGGGGAAGTCTTGCTCAAAACCCAATTTGTGGCAAAATCATGGGAGGATATCCGAAGGAAATTAGAAAAGATTGATGGGTGGCAGGAGAAAAGTCTCCAAGAGCTTCTGAGGGAAGCTCAAAAGATTTACATGAGGAGAGAGGATGAGAAACAGAAACTCCAGGCCAAAATATTAGTGGCCGCAGTAAAGGAGGCCCAAAAACAAGAACAGGCACAAGGCAAGTTTAAAACAGCGCCGAAAAAGCCGCAAGAGTCTCAAAAAGACGGTTCCGCTCCACGAAAGGATCCTCCAGAGTGTTTTTACTGTAAGAAAGTAGGACACATTCAACGGAACTGTCGACAAAAATTAAAAGATGAAAAGGTATTTCAAGAAGACTAGGGGAGTCTTGGGCTTTTTCAGGTGGGGACGGTAACAGCAAAAGAGCCCTTGATAAAATTAAGAGTGGGTCCCCATCGCCAAGAAATAGAATTCTTGGTTGACACGGGAGCTGAAAGAAGCACCCTGCAGAAATTACCCAGGGGATGTGTGGCAAGTAAAGAAAAAGTAGTTGTAATTGGTGCTAAGGGAGATCCCTTCAAGGTCTCTGTAATCAAGGATGTGGAAATTGAATCTCAAAATAAAATATGCTTAGGAAATTTATTGTTAGTAGAAGAAGCTGATTACAATTTATTAGGAAGAGATATGATTGTTGCATTAGGTATAAATATTGTTGTGAAGAATTCCGAATTGGTAATAAAGATATTCCATTTGACTCCAAAAGATGAAAGGGAAATTGATCCCAGAGTGTGGCATTCGAAAGGGGAGGTGGGGAAGTTAAATATTACTCCCATCAAAATTGAAATAGAGAACCCAGAGGATCCAATAAGGATCAAGCAATATCCCATCCCGATAGAAGGGAGAAGGGGTTTGAAATTAGTAATCGATGACCTCCTCAGAGGGGGTACCCTCGAACCCTGCATGTCCCAACATAACACACCCATCCTGGCAGTAAAGAAAGCGGATGGGAGCTTCCGACTGGTTCAGGATCTTAGAGCAGTAAATGCTAGAACCCAAACCAGGTTTCCGGTGGTGGCAAATCCTTATACTTTATTAAACAGACTCTCACCAGAGGATGTATGGTATAGTGTAATCGATTTGAAAGACGCTTTCTGGACCTGCTCTTTAGATGAAAAGAGCAGGAACTTCTTTGCCTTCCAGTGGGAAGATCCGGACACCAACAGAAAGCAACAACTAAGGTGGACTGTCCTCCCACAGGGGTTTGTAGAATCTCCAAACCTGTTTGGACAGGCTCTGGAGTGTTGGAGTCTGAGATACAGACTGTGTGCCCTTGCTTTTAATATTTAGTTCCAAGATTCAAAGAAACACTGAATTTCATATAATATGAAATTCATGTGCATGTTTTCATGGTGATACATGAAAACAAATGTTAAAGTTAGATAGGAAATGTGTAAATGTGTAGATTAGAAAGTTTCTTAAATCACTGGGTGAAAAAGTAGTTTAGAGAACAGGAGACAAGATGGAGGATTTAGGGTGTTGTCTCTTGTCCTTCTTCTTCCTTCTTCATGTTCTTCTCCTAGGGGTTTTTGGGTAGTAGTAAGTGATTGGGTAGAAAATGTCACAGTGCAGCACACAGGTGTTGGGTCATTGGGTCACTAAGAAAAATAATTTAGTTGGCATCTGTTAATTGGGTAAATGGACATATAAAAGACCTTGAAGAAGATCTTTGTTAGCCATTTTACCCCTTTTCTATCATAGTGCACATAGCTCCTTGTACCTTGTAATGCTGATAAGAAAAAATAAACAACTGAGACCGAACGAGAGAAAAAACCGCCTCCCTCTCATCAATCTTCAGTTCAAAGGGAAAAAGAACCCAAATCAAAAAGTCCATAAACAGACACTGGAGCAGCTACTCACCGAATTTATTCCAGAGGAGGGGACAAAATTATTGCAATATGTAGATGATTTATTGATTGCTGGGGCATTGGAAGAGAAGGTGAAAAAGAGTACGATTTCTTTATTGAATTTTCTGGGACAGAAAGGATTGAAGGTATCAAAATCCAAGCTGCAATTCACAGAGCCCGAGGTAAAATATCTTGGACATTGGATATCTCAGGGGAAAAAGAAATTAGACCCTGAAAGAGTGGCGGGAATTCTCGTGCTCCCTGCCCCAAAAACAAAAAGACAGATTAGACAATTTTTAGGGCTCCTGGGATATTGCAGACAGTGGATTGAAGGATTCAGTGAGAAGGTAAAATTTCTGTATGAAAGATTAAACACTGACAGATTGAAATGGACAATGCAAGATGAAACTAAATTTCAAGAATTAAAGAATGCCCTCATAACCGCTCCGGTACTAACCTTACAGGACACAAATAAAGAGTTTCAGCTGTTTGTGGACGTAAGCGGACAAACAGCACAGGGAGTTCTGACCCAGGAATGGGCAGGAAAGAAAAAGCCTATAGGATTTTTGTCAAAAATTCTAGATCCAGTCAGTCGAGGCTGGCCTACTTGCCTGCAGGCAATTGTGGCAGTAGCCTTGCTGGTTGGAGAAGCTAAAAAGGTAACTTTTGGAGCTCCTTTGATAGTTTTCACCCCACATGATGTAAGGAATATCTTACAACAAAAAGCAGAAAAATGGTTAACTGATTCAAGGCTTCTGAAGTACGAAGCCATGTTAATCAGCTCACCAGACTTGGAACTAAAAACAACTGCTGCGCAAAATCCAGCACAATTTTTGTTTGGAGAACCAACAGGTGAGCTGCTTCATAATTGCATTGAGACAGTAGAACTGCAAACGAAGGTGAGGCCTGACCTGGAGGATCAGGAATTAGAAGGAGGAGAAAAATGGTTCATTGATGGCTCCTCGAGAATGGTGGAAGGGAAACGAAAATCAGGATATGCCATTATAAATGGCATAACAGGACAAACCATAGAATCGGGTCCCCTGAAAGCAAGTTGGTCGGCCCAGGCTTGCGAACTGTTTGCTCTCCTAAGGGCACTTCAGGGCTTGAAAGGGAAAAGGGGAACCATTTACACCGACTCAAGGTATGCATTTGGAGTAGTGCATACTTTTGGAAAAATTTGGGAAGAGAGGGGGTTGATTAACACGAAAGGAAAAGATTTAATACACGAAGAAATAATCAGGCAAATTTTAGAAGCAGTCAGAGAGCCACAAGAGATATCGGTTGTTCATGTAAGGGGACACCAAACGGGGTGGCAATTCCACACAAGGGGGAACAATCTAGCAGACAAAGAAGCTAAACGAGCGGCTTTGTTGACGGTAAGTATTCCTGAGATAGTCCCTAGGGAACCACCAGAAGTCTCCTTGCTTCCGTCGGAGAAGGAGCTGGAAGATTTCAAAAAGGTAGGAGGCTACCTGAAAGAAGGAAAATGGTGGTTACCAGATGGGAGGGAGCTAGTCCCAAAGGGAATAGCAAAGGGAATACTCAAAAGGTTACATGAACAGACGCATTGGGGGACCAGGGCATTGGCTGAACAATTTTTAAAGTTCTTTGGGTGTAAAGGAATCTTCGAGCTTGCAAAACAAGAGGTGCAAGGATGTGTGATATGCCAAAAAGTGAATCGATCAAATTTTAAACAATCAAACTGGGGAGGTCGGCCCCTCTCGTACCAACCGTTTGAAAGAATTCAAGTAGATTTCACAGAATTACCAAAAATTGGTAGAAATAAATTTTTATTAGTAATAGTGGATAAACTGACACATTGGGTAGAAGCTTTTCCCAGAGCAAAAGCGACAGCCCAAACAGTATCTAAAATTCTACTTGAGGAAATAATTCCAAGATATGGGATAGTGGATCATATTGATTCGGATCAAGGCACTCATTTCACTTCAAAAATTATTAGACAATTATCGGAAGCATTAGGGATAAGATGGCAATATCACACTCCCTGGCATCCTCAGAGCTTGGGACAAGTGGAAAGGATGAATCAGACTTTAAAATCACAACTGTCCAAACTAATAATTGAAACAAAAATGTCCTGGACCAAATGTCTCCCCTTGGCACTGTTGAATATTAGAACCATGCCACATTCTGAAACTGGCTTGTCCCCATTTGAAATGCTATATGGAATGCCATATAAGCATGGAATGCCAGTGGCACATCCCCAAATTGAGGATGTGCAACTGCAACCATATCTCATTTCTATAAATAAAAACTTGCAGGAACTGAGGAGAAGAGGATTGATTCCTCAAAGTACCCCTCTTGGATTTCCCATTCATCAAATTCGACCAGGAGATAAAGTCCTGATCAAAGTGTGGAAAGAGCTTCCCCTGAGCCCTCACTGGGAAGGCCCGTTCCTCGTCCTCCTGACCACAGATACAGCGGTTCGGACTGCAGAGAAAGGCTGGACACACTCCTCTCGAGTAAAGAAAGTTACAAACTACAATTCCTCAGAGTGGAAAGTTACTACCCCTCCGGGAGATTTGAAGATCAAACTTCGACGGCAACACAAATGAGTGAAGATCGGATAAGTTGTATAAATTTTAATTGTTATTGCTTTCCTTTTATTCACTTCAAATGTGTTTATTGTAAGCAAATTTGGGTAACTCACTGTTTGAGAGGGCGTAAACCAAGGGGTTTATGTACTAAATGTTTTGAGAAAGAATTAGAACAGACCGATCGATTCCTAATACTTGCTACCCGGACGGGCCTGCTGGAACTTGACTCTCTGGAGTGGTTCCTGTTTTATCGAAACAGATTGAGGGGTCAGCTTGACTGCAAGGCAGAACCCTTGGTAGTCGAGTGCCGGCGAACAATAAAAGTACCGTGCAGATTTGACACGGTTAAAGCGTCTCGGTGGGCGACCTTTAAGCGAAGGTTCGCAATCAGGACTTCAAGGGCCCCTGAAGACAATCCCTGCTGCCGAGAAGATGGCTTTCCCCGCCGTATGCTTATATACGGGCGAAGGGCAAGGCAGAGGGATGAAGTGGTGGGGAATCCTAATGTTCCTGAGCCTAGCCATGTGCTCGACCAAGGGGATGAACCTCGAGGTGCCCCCGGGGGTGAACCCCACGGGGAAGTGTGAGCAGTGTCAAGCTGCCACAAAAACCGAGCCGTTAACCGTTTGTCCTCCAGAACTGCACGCAGGGGTATGCTGGTTAAATGATACCCAACTAAATTTGTGCAAATTAAGGGGAAAGATTTGGTGTTCCAACCCAGGAGCAAGTATTACGGAAAAACAAATTCGGAACTCGGGGGAACAAAAGAGTCAAATAAATCACCTCCGAACCAAAAGAGAATTGAAGGGGGTTACCCCAATTTCGGTCTGCGGACAGTGTAATAAGACTGTCTGGATTGGGGGAAGGAGACAATCCACTTTTTTAGCATATCACCGAGTCAACCCTATTTGCTACAATAAAGCAACCTTAAAGCCGTGCACCATGGGTGGAAAAATGTATTGGGAGGGAAGAAACTTAAATCACGAAACTAAAATGTCATTTAATAACGAACCTATAATTTTAGACTTGCTAGAGAATAATGATAATCGAGTGTGCCTGCAATTTGATCAAGTATTCTGTTTCTCGAAAGACAGTGACGGGTTAGACCCGGAGAGTAAAATAAAACAACTAACCCTGGAATTAAAGAAACGAGAAATGGAAACCAGGAAAAGGAGATTGGAACAGGAAAGGCTAAGTTCCCTCAGTGAGCAATACGAGCAGTTAGAAAAACAATACAACAGCTGGAATTTACCCAGCCCCAATCAAAACCTATTTATAGATCTAATGCAAGAAATCGCCACAGAATTAGGCTTGTCCAATTGTTGGATATGTGGTGGTCTGAAATCGGCCGAAAGATGGCCATGGAAGGGAGAGGGATTGACCCCGGAACAATTACTAAAATGGACTGGATTAAAACTATCTAAAACAACACGGAGACCCGAGGGTTGGGTAATTGACGAAAGAATAATTAAAACATTTTGCATTAGCCGGGAGGGAAAAGAATTTACCGATTTAGTAGGATACACCCCGTGTGTAAACACTCTCACGGTAAATTCAGATAAAAAAACGAAGGTCTGGCAACCAGAACCACCCAAGGGTTATTGGAGCTACTCTCGGGAAAATAACTGTGAATGGGTAGACATAATTGGGCTTTGCTGGAATAAAGTCCAGGGGGCAAATCCCTTCCATGCATTTGTAGGCCTGAGAGACTATTGGGAGGATCCGGCAAAATCAAACAAAGGATGGGAGGCATCGGACGGGATTTACTGGGTATGCGGAAAGAAAGCATACAGTGAATTGCCAAGGAGATGGAAAGGGTCTTGCACACTTGGGATAATTCGGCCGTTTTTCTTTACATTACCTAAAGACGAAAGTAAGTCTTTAGGTGCTCCCCTCTTTGAAACATTGGCCCGGCAAAAGAGGGACTTGAAACGAGAACTACCGATGGCTGGAGGTAACCAAAAGTGGAAAGAGGAGGAGTGGCCTGCCGAACGAATCATTCAGTATTATAGGCCCGCTACCTGGGCAAATGACGGCAGCTGGGGTTACCGAACCCCCATTTACCTCCTCAATCGACTTATTAGGTTACAAGCTGTAGTAGAGGTAGTCTCAAACCACACTTCAGAAGCCCTAGAACTCCTAGCGAAACAGCATTCACAGATGAGAGGTTTTGTATACCAAAATAGATTAGCTCTCGACTATTTGCTAGCTGAGGAGGGAGGAGTGTGCGGTAGATATAATGAGTCCGAGTGTTGCATGGAAATTGACGATTATGGAGAAACTATAAAGGGACTAGCTGCCGAAATAAAAAAGGTGGCACATGTGCCAGTCCAAAAGTGGAATTCCATTTTACAGGCTTCCTGGTGGGATCAAATTTTTAGACAGGGGGCGTGGTGGAAAAAGCTAGTCTTCTTTATAGGATGTTCGGTTGCCGGAGTAGTTTTCCTACCTTGTTTGATTCCTTGTTTGATCAGGTTGATACATTCAGTAGTACAAGGAATGCAGATTGCCACCCTCCCAAAAGACCCAGAAAAAGCGCAAGGACAAACCACACTTCTTTCTAAACTAATGAAGTTAGAAGAAGAGAAAGAAAGCAGAAATGCAATCAAAGCATTAGAAGAATTCGAAACCAAACACATGTTAACTCAGGAAAATAAAGAAGATACAGAGGAATACTAGTATTCCTCTCCAAATAGCAATTGAATACAAATTTTTAATAAGATGAATTATTAGGCGGGGGACTGTAATAAATTATTTGTAAATAAAAATTCGTAAAGGTATAAATAAGATGTATATGTGTTGAAATAATAAAAATCCAAAGATGTACATAAACCCTTTTTCCAAGCCTGGCCGGGAGTTTTCTCCGAAGGCAAAGGATTGCAGCCAACACCCAGATAACGAACATTAGCTCGGAAAATAGACAGGACGAGAGCCATCAAGAAAACAAAAGGACTAGCTCGGAGGAGGAACCCACCCCCGGACCTGACCAACGTCCCTGCAGATCTCTGCTGAGAAACAATCAAGGTCGACAAAGACGAGCCTCAGAAAAAGTATCCGTCGATAGTCCTGAATGTCCCACCTGTCAGACCAGTGTTGGAGATGCAATCACTGGGAACAAAAGGGAAGACTCTGCCGAGATTTCCATCGGCACCAACCCCGGATCACACCACTTCTGCCTTGATAACCCAAAATTAAAATACATACAGAGTCTCTTTACATATGAGGAGACTCTGTCCGGACACTGGTTAGGTCTATTTTTCCAAGCCAGGAAATCCATTCACCGAACAATCAAGAACACTTGGTGAATGGAGCCTGCTTGGAATTTTAGCCTGAGGACTTAAAATCCCTATAAAACCCCAAGCTTGAGAGCGCTCAGACGTGGATTTGGGAACCCTACACCTCCGGTGTAGACCCTGTCCACCCAGCGCTGCATTGACCATCTTTATTGTGGTTTTTTTCTCTCATTGTTATTCTTTGCTGTTTATTAATAAATTTCTCTTTTTGATTTTATCCCAAATTTGCCTTTGCATTTATAACAAACCCTATGGAATGCTACAGGCTTGGGGAAGAATGGCTGGAAAGCTGCCTGGTAGAAAGGGACCCATGGATGCTGGTTGACAGCCAGCTGAACATGACTTAGCAGTGTGCCCATGTGGCCAAGAAGGCCAGTGGCATCCTGGCTTGTATCAGAAATAGCATGGCCAGCAGGGCTAGTGAAGTGATTTTCTCCCTGTGCTTGGCACTGGTGAGGCTACACCTTGAATACTTTGTTCAGTTTTGTGTCACTCACTACAAGAAAGACATTGAAGTGCTGAAGCACGTCCAATGAACAGCAACAAAGCTGGTGAAGGGTCTGGAGAACAAGTCTTATGAGGAGAGGCTGAGGGAACTGGGGTTGTTAAGTCTGGAAAAAAGGAGGATGAGGGGAGACCTTATTGCACTCTACAACTACCTGAAAGGATGTTGTAGACAGGTGGATGTCAGTTGCTTTTCCCAAGTAACAAGTGATAGGACAAGAGGGAAGTGGTTGAGTCATCATCCCTGGAGGTATTTAGAAGAAGTGTAGATGTGGCACTTTTGGACATGGTTTATTGGTGGACTTTGTAGCATTAGGTTAATAGTTGGACTCGATGATTTTAAAGGTCTTTTTCAACCTAAATTATTCTATTCTATGAAAGAGTCAATTCTTGACAGTTAAACCTCAGTACAGATGTACTCATAAGGCATTTTCAAGAAGAGCTGGATGTCCTGTAACTCCTTTACCATACCCAGTCGACTCCCTTTATCCTAGTGTACGATTTAGATTCTGGTTTTGATCAAATTTTTGACACACACAGATTTAGACAAATTGCATCAGTAGCTAGCAGCTTCTCCTTGGCATATCAACTGCCAACAATCCAATGTGAAGTGTATTCTTCTGCGAGGACTACAGCACTTCTTCACTTTGAGAGGAAAAAAGGAATTCACAGTACCTTAAATGTGAGAACACCCTCACAGAGGTACATACAGAAACATAAAAAATCTCAAGTTAGACAACTGTGTGTAGGAGTGAAATAAAGAACTGATGAAGACACAAAAATAATTCCATTTAAGGAAGATATTCAGTCTACCAAGAAAAAAAAAAAATCATTTACTTGCCAACCATAAAAGAGATTGGTTTGAAGGCAAGAAGCAGGAGAGGCTACCACCAAAGCAAGCCATTTCATACCAGATCAAAAGCTCCTCCAGTGCCTGTGGCAAACAGTGGAAAAACAAACATCATTCCCCTCCCTCCATCCTTCAGCTTTACTGCTGAAAATAACCTTTCTCAGTCCCTATGAAGCAGTAAAATCACAGACAAAGGACTCTCCAACTATTTAAAGTTACAAAGCAGTATGTTTATTATGGCTGGGCGGCATGCGGAGTCATCTCCCAAAGAAGTGCGCACCCTACTACTGCCCCTCATTCCCTATTTATTCTCTGAAGTATTACATACGCATAGGATTACACAATGCGCCTAATACATATTCATTGCCTGACTCTGCTCTCTCTCACCTCGTATGGTAATGAGCTCCACGCCCCTCTGGGCATGCTCAGTTCTTTTTTTGAAATGGGTCTGGGGTCCTTTATAATGAAATCTTCCTCGGGCTTGAACTTTTCAACTGTGTCCTGTTGGCAGCTCTGCTGATCCTCTTGGACATAGTTCAGATTTCTTACCTGCAGGTGCAGACATAGTTCTTTCCTTTCCACAATAGTCCATCCTTGTCTCCTTCTACAAACACAACTGAAGACAAGTAAATTATATATATCCTTGGGCAATTCATTTCATCTTGGCAATCATTGACTATTTTACAATCTTTCTACAAGCAAAAGTTATGTAGCCTTGCTTCTAATCACACCTAGTAATCATAAACTACCTATATTGCTCCTACTTTAGATTTTCATATGTTTCTTCTACCTTGAATTTTCTTAAGCTGCTCCTATTCTAGTTAAAATCTTAATTTCCTAATTTTCTTAACTCATCTAAGAGGACTTTACATCTCACTTAGTAAAAGCAGTTTGGATAGAGTCAGTATAATTGGCATGCATTTAAGAGAACATTTCTTCCCAGAGAAGCAATAAACTTATTCTGTGAATAAATGGTAGATATGTCCAAAAGCAGGTACTCTTTGAAACTGAAGAAAACTTCTACCTAGAATTTGATTCTCTCCACCTTGCTATCCTTAGAGTTAAAGGAAAGAAGCAAATGATTGCTTTTTATTACATATTCCAAAATGGACACCAATCTGTTGTACAAGATTACACTTTAAACCTGTCATGGTTTAAGCCCAGCTGACAACTAAGCACCATGCAGCTGCTCGCTCATCCCCTACACCCCAGCAGAACAGGAAAGAGAATTAAAAGTAAAACTTGTAGGTTGAGATAAGAACAGTTTAATAATTGAAATAAAATTAAAATATAATAAAAATAGTCAATATTTTAAAAAATAAGATTAGAAAAACCCAAGAAAAAACAAGTTATGCACAATACAATTTCTCACCGCCTGCTGACTGATGCCAAACCCCATCCCTGAACCCTGATCAGCCCCCCTTCCAGTCACCTCCTCTTAGTTTATATACTGGGCATGATGCTCTATGGTGTGGAATATCCTTTTGACCAGTTCAGGTCAACTGTCCCAGCTGTGCTCCCTTCCAGTTTCTTATGCACCTGCTCACTGGCAGAGCATGAGACACTGAAAAGTCCTTGACTCAGGGTAAGCACTACTTAGCAACAACTAAAACACATGTTTATCAACATTATTCTCATACTGAATCCAAAACAGAGCACTGTACCAGCTACTGAGAAGAAATTAACTCTACCACAGCTGAAACCAGGACAAAACCTCAAAGGAAAATAACAGTCAGGGAGACCACATACAGCTAGAGCTGGAACTGACAGATTTACTAGTTGCAAGTGGCTGCATTACTACAATGACAATTTTATAGTGACACAATAACCTCACAGGGACCTTATTTTCAGAATGGCACAAGACTTCACTGAAGATGCATGCTGTGTGTGTGTGAGGGAAGAGGTGCATTTCTACAGTCTGTGGAGAGCGACAGATAATTAATCTGCACAGAAGCCCAAAGACAAATACTCCAGCCAAAGTCTTAAGATGTCTGGAAAAAACAGGTACACCTTCATGACTGACTCCAAGTCCTGCCATTAGCCAGCTCCATTCTCAATCTCCTGCTCCACAGATCAAATCAGTGATGAGGTCCCATCTTCTTCTCTTACCACATTCTGTCTTCAATTTCACAGCAAAGAGGATACAACTCGAGAGTGAGAGAGAGACAGTATTTAGCTAAGAAACTTAATGATCTTGAATTTTATAAGGAACTGTATTGAAATTAGTTAAGAAATTTGTGTTTCTGTGACTTTGCTATCTTAGTTTTTATAATCTTGTTGCTTTAGCTGCTCTTAGTTCTAGAGAATGGATAACTTTGTTCTAATAAAATAAGAAGAATGTTATGGGAAAGAACAGGGATAACTCAGACTTAGACTCTGATGAATATATTATACCTGTGATAAGGAAAAGCAGCTATACCCCAGAAGTTTCAGTCAAAAGAGTATTGTTTTAGCTAGAGGAGCCTTGGAGTTATAACTAGAGATGAATTAGATATCTAAATAAGAAGTTAGAACAATAATAAACGGGATATCACAAGAAGAAAAAGCACATGCATGAGGCTAGAAAGGCCATATGGAGGATGGCATGACAAAGATGATGGCGATGAAGTAAGAGATCTCCCCCTGACCCCTCCTCAAAATTACCAGAAAATAATGTTAGATGGCAATAGTGCTTCAGAGAAAACAGCAAGAAGAAACATGATACACCTGTATCTGACAAAATAGTGGGCTGAACTCAGCAGAAGGGGGATAAAAGTTGCAGTGTATATAAACCCCTGTAAGTCTTTGTTTCATCAGACATTCTTGGTGAATAAATGACTGCCTGTCCCTAATACTGGCCAGCGTCATTATTAGGGACATTACTTAAACTCCTAAGTTGTTGAAGTTTGAACCTTTTGGATCTCTCTGATTCAAGAGGCTGAGTATACCTCACAGTCCATCTAGGTAAGCTGAGGGCTTTCCTAGAATGTAAGCTTTCAGAATTAAAAAGCACACATTCCCCTCTCTCACCCTGGCATTTTGCTCACTTTGTCTGACCCCAGTGGTAGGTAATGCAGCTAAATCAGAGGACCAACCCATGCCAGCATCAGTTGCCCCTATACACAAGAAGAAATGGACATGAAAGACAGATCATTTAGTAAAGGAGGATGAAGCAGGGCCATCAAAGGAACAGGAGGAAAAGGCAGAACCAGAACAAAAGGTAACTACTCAATCCTTATCCTTGAGTGAGCTGCAAGACATACTAAGATTTCAGCCATCATCCAGGTGCACATATCATCCCAGCATCAGAGCAGACAGGTGATAACAAGACTAACAGTTTGGAATTAGAGGACAGAGAAGACAAGCAGCTAGGATCACTTTCTAGTCAAACAGGCATTGACAAGGCAATTAGAAGAAGGACAAGACTCCTTAGCTTCTGGAAGCAACTTCTATCAAGCATTAAAGGAAGATGTTGTATGTCACCCAGGCAAGTAGATTGAAGTAAAGAAAGGTAGCCAGTACCATACAGAATTAGCCATGCAAGAGATGATTTATTTTAACTCAAAAAATGTGCAGTTACCCACAGACCCAGACAAAGTCCAGTGACCCATGTGGTGGAAATTTGTATGGAGTGCACCACTGTTGCATGCCAAACCACTGGCAATAACAGTGACAATGGGCCACCAATGGTGGATGAAGTAGGTCACCAGCTCTGGGAATACAATGACAATCTCTTCCTCCTTTGTCTTGGCTATGGAGAAACTGGTCCAGCAACTCAGAGGATAGATCCTACTCCCTCCCTACCTGTATGGACCAGCATCACAGCCATGAACAGTAAGTGTCCTCCCACTCATGAGGAAGGTGTAGTAAAACATTTTAACAGAGTAAAAGCATGACATTTTAGTAAAAGCCTGTCTGCACAAAGCAGTCTTTGGTATAAGCAATGATATTAAAGGCCAAAGTCCTTGAAACTCTCCTAAAGCAGACAGAATGAAAGAAAAACAATATCCTTGTGTACTGGAGAAAGAATGTAAACCAATATGTATTGGCCAATGGTAACTTGCTTAGCCTGCAGACCCTGTTAAACCCTATAAAAGGTGCGCTAAAGATAGAAATAAATTATGTTCGCCATACTTCTGTGAAGACTAGGCTGAATAGTCTGAGCGGTTTCTCAGTATTTGGCGCCTGAACAGGGACCCTGTGGGCAGGGGGCTTCAGCAGGTCTGTGTGCGGTGGGACGCGGTCTGGAGCGGCTGGGGGAAACTGGGGCAAAGGAGTAAATATGGGGTCGAGCCCCTACCCCCGCAGTGCACCGCCAGCATGGAAGTTGAATTTGCAGCTGCGAAAAAACTGCTTCTGAGTATTATCGTTAAACGAGGCAAAGCAGTCATGGAAAAGAACCTGGAAAGGTTCGTTTTATGGGCTAATGAACAGGGGTGCCTTGCAGTGCCCCCACTGCTCTTTGCAGTTCAAGAATGGAAAGATATGGGGGATTTGTGGAAGAAAATGATTACAGGAAGAACCAGGGACACTGGCTCTCAATCCAACTTGGAAGATTGTAATTAATACCTTAAAAAACAGGAAAGCAAGATATGCTCAGGCTGCAAGTGCTGTAATTCTCAGCCAGCAGCAGCCATCTTCACCTCCCACTGCTGAGAGAGCATTCCTATCTATGCTGCCCTTGGAGAGAGGGAGAGAAGAGTCAGAGAGAAGAAAATAAGGAGAAAGCGGCTCTGCAGCAAACACCGAAGCAGCAAGCAGAGTCAGTTCAACAGCTGCAGGACATGATGCATCCTGAACCATCTGCTCCACCTTTGGAGACACTTTTAACACTATAAACTTACCTAAGTTCCAACTTTACTACCCTGGAAGAAGAGAAGCCAGATTGGTTTCCACCCGAACCAGGGGGACATGGGGGAGCACTGAGGTGTGCACAGAGAACAAAGGCACCCCCAGGGCAGAGGCAGTGCAGAAAAAGCTCCAAGGCCACACTGGACAAATATCAGCAATTACAGAAACAGTTGAGCAGAAACAGGTGGCTCAGACAGCTTCAAAAAGAGACAAAATAGCCAAGAAATCGCTAACTATATGGTATCTAGTTTAAAATTCATCACTGTAATTAAAAGTTGATAAGCTGCAATGGTCACTGTTGTTACCACCTGGCCCTGAGAGACTTTTTGTGTAACATCACCTGCTTTCGTAAAATCATGTCCTTTTTCCTCCATCTGTGAACAACGAGAGAAATATTGAGAGAAAGAACTGTATGTGCTAAAGTTAACTTTTTGAGGTTTTTTTTTTCTTTCTCTCCGTTTTTCCTCTCTGTAAGAGTATGTGGAGAATGTGAAGAAAGATAACAGCAGAGCTGCAGCAGCAGCAGAGTGGGCAGTTCCCCACCGCCATTCCCTCTCTAAGAAAAAAGCACCGGGACAGTACCCAGTTTGTTAAAAAGTCATGATTCATTGTTTTTTTCAAATGTTTTTATATACCCTTTCAGAGTTAATTTTGTGTTTTAAGTAATTATGAGTTTATGCAGTTGCAATTTTTTAGAGTTTTACAAGAGAAATTATTGTGATTTTTTGAAAGTTCAAAAAGCCCCTTTTTAAGTGTTTAAGGTGAATATTAACAGAAGTAAAAGTTACCTTGCAATAATTAGTTTTAAAACTTAATGTTAAAATATTGAATGATTTACAGCTACTAAGAAAACAACCTTCCAATTAATGTTATCTACAAAAGATATTTATGGTTTAAAAAATAATTAGCTAGGAGAACTTTACTGTACAAGACAAAGTTAAGTTAAAGCATATATTACCCATTTGCTTGTTTTTTCCACAATTTTAATAATTTAATTTCAATGTGAGTCCTTTTGTTATAAAAACACGCATAACGGCATATATACCAAATTGGACTTCAGATTTTAATTAAGAATTGGACATGCTGTTTCTGAAAAGTGCTACAAAAGCTGAGTGGCAACTTGCCAAATCCTGTGTTGTTGTGGTTTTTCTCTAGAAAAACTGCACTTTAAAATCCTCATCAATTTAAGCATATACTAGGCAAATTTCTGTTATGAATAAGTATTTTTAGTAACATTTGCAATTATTGTGAGTTATTTTCAAAGCTAGATGACATAGAATTGTGATGTATTTGTTACAATTTTATAATCTTTATAGTGAATCCATGTTACTGTTATATTGTGTTTAAAAGGTATATATCAAATTTTAGTTCCATTTATGTAATAATAGAAAAAGATTAAGCTATGCTTTTATTTGATATAGATTAAGTGTTAATAGAATTAAGAAAAGTCGTTTTATTATGTTTAGGTTTGAATGTTTTTAAGTCAAGTTTTATAACTTTGATATTCCTTTAACGTTAAGTTTTGTTATTTCCTTTTGTCATAATTAATTTTCATCAGGTTCAAATATTGTTTAATTTGAATTGTTTTATGTTTTGTTAAAGATATTTGTTTAAACTGTAAGGTATAGTTATTTTTTTTAGAGAGATGAAGATGACTACAACTGAAACAGCTGTGATAGAACACTGATGAAACTGCTTGTGGATAAAAGTGAATACAGTCTATGACACCCTTGACTTTATTGAGAGTTCTATTGATTGTTGCAATCTCTGCAGTTTTTGTTTTTTATAGCTTTATTATTTTTCAGTGTTTCCAGAATTTCAAGAAAATGTACCATTGCTGAGGGTCAGCTGCCATGAGAGAGGCTTCAGATTAAACCAACTGATAAATGGTTTAATTGGTCTGGTACCTAAGGCTTCTGATCATTTGCTTTGTACAAATGCATTTCAACAGTTTGCTGTGCTGTAAGCATCTCATAGCTGCTACTATTGAGAACCTTGTTTTAGAAATATGTTAAGAGGCATCTTTCCAGTTTAAAGCCTAGGCCCTGGCCAAGCCTTGACTTTACCTGGATGGAATGTTTGCCAAGAGATCCAGATGTTTTTTGAACCAAATCAGTATTTGAGTCACTTTTTGACTTAGCAATTTGACCCTATTAATATGACAGCTAGATCAATTTTGAAGTGGGCTTGGAGAATCATTTCCAGAGGTGGTTATCCAATCCTTCACTGATTTTTTTTTGGTTTTGCTTGTTTGCAAACTATGGGATGCTGGTGCAGTGTTTTAGTGGGTAATAGTAGTTTTATATTACATATGTTATTAGTAATGTTTATGATTTGATTGATTTTTAACTGCTATAGGGTTTTTATTCATTGTGTATATGGTTTTATGTTGTTGATGTGCATGACAGAAGTACATCTCATTTTTTTTTTTTTTTTTAAATGGGGGGAATTGATGCCCTAGAAGCATTAGATTAGTGTAATAATGTGTATTAGAAATTTGGACCACAATAATGAAATATTTATATTGAAAGTTTAGAAAGATCATATAATCTAAATTTACAATTGGGTATACCACAGCTAAGCCAAAATGATTCATTAACTTTAAGGGGAGAAGTGTCTGTGTTTTGTTGACAGGTTCAAAGAGGTCACCTGTTCATCTGACCAGACTGTCTGCCTCTGAACACATGAGACCCAGTGAACAGAGAAGTCACCACACAGCCTTGGTACTCCAGACATGGATCAGAAGTGGACCTGTCAGGACACAGTTGTGTCTGAAAACTACACAGACAGTTTGCCAACAGAAATTTTATGTTGTTATTATGATGTTGTGTCTCTACCAATTGCTTCAGTTATTCTCTGTTTTAAGATTTAGAAGGGTTTGAAGAACAACTTGATCATCAAAGCCCTCAGTCACCGATCAGCTGCCAGCTGACATCACGGGAGCAGTGAACATTTCAGGACTGAATCGTGCTGGAGAAATTCTGTAGAAGATTTCGGAGGTGTAGAGACTCCATCTAACTATATACAAAGCAAATTGTAATTGTGTGTTTATTTTTCTAGCAAATTGCTTTCACGCTTAGACTACATATATACCAGAACACGTGTGTTAAAAGTAGTTAGATAATAGTTTAAGGTAAAATGTTTAGCCTGTGTAGTAATTGTTATGTTAGTATAAAATATAAGTATTTTTCCATTAAGAGGTAGTGTAAGCATTTTTGAAAGTTCATTTAACATTAAAGTTTTAACTGTGAGTTTATAAGTATGATGTCATTTATATAGTAAACTGTTTATGGTAATTGTGTTGTTTATAGTCATAACACCTGAAGCAGTGAGCCCCAATTTTGTGGTACAAGCTGAGAACCCACGATCTAATAGTCTAGCCCTTGTATTTATACCCAAGCTTTAACTCCTCTGTTGACTTTTGTGTATTAGCTGTTATCATCCCCAGAGTCCTATACCACCTGGATGAAGAGTTGAGCCTGCAAGTGGAGAGACTCACCCGACTTCAGAAAAGAGAAGTGGTGACAGGTGTAACCATAGCGATACTGCTTAACCTGAGAGCAACTGGTGCTGCCACAGCTGTCTCTGTCATCGTGACCCAAACAGAGACTGTTTTAGCTACAGATGACTGTAGATGAAGATCTACAGAGAATTGAGAAATCCATATCCTTTCTAGAAAAATCAGTCTCCTCACTCTCTGAAGTTGTTTTGCAGAACAAGTGAGGTCTCAACCTTCTATTCATGCAGCAAGGAGGCCTCTGCATCGCCCTGAACGAAGAATGCTGCTTCTACGCTGACCACACCGGAGTAGTGAGAGACACCATGGCAGAGCTACGAGACAGGCTGTCTCAATGGAAAGCAGAGAGAGAAGCTCAGCAAAGCTGGTTCCAGTCCTGGTTTGACCAATCCCCGTGGCTAACCACCCTAGTGTCTATCCTGATTAGACCAGTTGTGATGATCTTACTTGTGCTGATCTTTGGACCATGTGTTTTAAATAAGCTTGTGTCCTTTGTTAAGAGCCGACTAGAAAAAGTTACGCAATTTTATATTACCAATTTTTAAGACTAATACACCTTATATTTTAGCAAATTAGTTATTCATAGAGAGGGGAGATATGTTGTAGTTTAAGGGCTTGCGATCTGAAGAACTCGGGATGTAACGGAAAGCTAGTAACCCACCCCTCTCTGTTAGGATAGCAAGGCCTCTTGCAATTAGCCAATAGCACCTAGGTGTGACGTATGTAGATGGTAGTAACACAGTGAACCTAGGCTATAAAATGTTAAGTTTCCCTGCAATAAATCGCCATATTCTTCATTCATCACATTGATGCTGTGAAATGTGGACCGAGTGGCTGGGATAGCCGCCATGCTGGAGCTGGTCAGGGTGTTTTTCTTGCTTAAAACCCAACACCACTAAAGACTTTTCAACTCTAAAAAGGCTCGCTTGCTGGACTAGAAAAGAATTGAACTTAACATCAACAATGTTAAATGAACTTTCAGCTGATGTGAGTAGTGTACGTCATGCAGTATTACAAAATCGAGCTGCAATTAACTTCTAGCTTTTAGCATAAGGACATGGTTGTGAGGAGTTTGAAAGCATGTGCTGTTTGAATCTTACTGATCATTCAGTTTCTGTGGATGCTAACTCTGAAACAGAGAGCATGTGAAACTGTAGGCCACATAGCTTTCTCAGTCTTGCCTGAGAAAGTGGCCTGGGAATTTATAAGGAGGATTTAAAACAATCCTCAGAGACAGAAAACAGCCTTGCAGGTGCTGTTTGTCTGTTCCTTGTTTTCTAGCAAGAGAAGGTCGGGGGGTGGTGTGCCCCACTGACCAATGATAGTGATGTAGTAGTTTACTAACCAATAAGAGTTTCTTTTCTGTACTTTCCACGTATCGGTCTATAAAAAAGACCTGAAGTAATAAACTAAGAGAAATTCTCCTGATTGACTCCTTAGAGAGTCTGTGTCGCTCATTTCGCCGTTCCTAATAGAGCGACAAGTTTCCATCCACAAGCAACTACAACAGCTACAGAATGGGTTACATGCCCTGAAAGAAGATAGTAACCCCATTGGAAGTTTGTTCGCCAGCTGGGGTATCACTGGATGGTTGAAGTCTCTTGTGCTAGAAGGGAGACGGATATTACTTATAGTGTTGAGATGGTGGTTTTAAGTTGTATGTTATCTTGTCTCCATAGAAGTGTAGAACGAGTCGCATCCAAAGCCTGGCTTGTGCAAAAAGACATTGGGGGAATTGTAGTAAAACATTTTAACAGAGTAAAAGCATGACATTTTAGTAAAAGCCTGTCTGCACAAAGCAGTCTTTGGTATAAGCAATGATATTAAAGGCCAAAGTCCTTGAAACTCTCCTAAAGCAGACAGAATGAAAGAAAACAATATCCTTGTGTACAGGAGAAAGAATGTAAACCAATATGTATTGGCCAATGGCAACTTGCTTAGCCTGCAGACCCTGTTAAACCCTATAAAAGGTGCGCTAAAGATAGAAATAAATTATGTTCGCCATACTTCTGTGAAGACTAGGCTGAATAGTCTGAGCAGTTTCTCAATAGGAAGGATATGGAAAGAACACACCACAGGGTACTCTGTGCTTTTACTTGCTGGACCATGGAGTGTCGCTCTATTAGGAATGGCGAGAAGAACGACACAGACTCTCTAAGGAGTCGATCAGGAGAATTTCCCTCGGTTTATTGCTTCAGATCTTTTTTATAGACCGATATGTGAAAAGTACAGAAAATAAACTCTTATTGGTTAGTAAACTAACACATCACTATCATTGGTCAGTGGGGCTCACCACCCCTCGACCTTCTCTTGCTAGAAAACAAAGAACAGACAAACAGCACCTGCAAGGCTGTTTTCTGTCTCTGAAGATTGTTTTAAATCCTCCCCATGATTTCTCAGGCCACTTTGTCAGGAAAGACTGAGAAAGCTATGCAGCCTGCTATTCCACAAGCACTATGCTGCCTGCTTCAAAATTAGCATCCATAATGGAGAAGACATGAGTAAGTAGGATGGAAAACCTACTTTGACCCTAGAGGCATGGGTATGTTAATTGCAGGGTGGTATGCAGAAGCATAATCCATTTGTATTTCTGGAGTGACAGGAGTATCCCAACAGCTGACTGTTACCTAGCTTCTTGGAGGACCATTCTGTTGTGGGGTTGCTGAAAGCTGAAGAACAGTAGGTGCCAATCTCTACCATAATGGTTTACTAGTGGCACACCAACTGGGACTCTGTCATTCCCATCCTTAAGCTGATTCATCAACTGGAGGGCCAAGGACTGATCAGCAGGACGTGTTTACCTTTTAATAGTCCCATATGGCCAGTGTGAAAGTCAAATGGAGAATGTAGACTAAGAGTAGATTATTGTGGCCTGAATGAAGTCACACTGCTGACAAGCACTGACATACCAGACATGCTGGAACTTCCATATGAACTGGAGCCAAAGGCAGCCAAGTGGTATGCCATGATTGATATTGCTAATGCACTTTTCTCATTCCCTTTGGCAGCAGAGGGGTATCCACTACACCTGAGATTGATTGCCCAGAAGTGGAAACAGAGGCCTACCTTCTGCCATGGACTGATCCAGACTGCACTGAAACAGGGCGAACCTCCAGAATATCTGTAAAACATTGATGATAGCATCATGCAAGGCAATACAGCAGAAAATCTTGAGAAAGGGAAGAAAATAATCCAAATCATTCTGAAAGCCAGTTTTGCCATAAAAAAAAGTAAGGTCAAAGGACTTTCACAGGAGATTCAGTTTTTTAGCAATAAAATGGCAAGATGGACATCATCAGATCCCAATGGATATGATTAACAAGATACTAGTTGTTGGCAACTGTGGGGAGGAAAGGGTTAAAAAAGGAAGATTGGTGGAAGGAGTTGTGCTCAAGATGACCTTGCAGCTGGGGGGTACTAAAAATATTAAGGCTGGGAAAATTCACTGTTGTTTCTGTTTATCTTGAGAAGTCAGATAACATAATGCTGTAAAAAGACTTAAAAAGCATTCTTCACAGGCCTAGGCCTACTGTGAAGTAAGGGGAGAAGGGAAATAAGAAGCTTGTAGATTGTAAAACACAGCCTTGTGAAAAATTGTACCTGTGGCAGGCCTTTGATATGTGAGACTGGGAGCAGCCTGAGTGCTTTTTGTCCCTGCTAAAATGACATAAGCTTAGCAGTGTATGGGTCCCTGTTTTGCCAACAAAATAATGGAATAAATCCTTTCTTCAAACTTCACTTGTGGATCTGGCTGGACAGCAGCCAGGCTGAGAGGGACCTGGGGATACTGACTGACAGCAGACTGAACACAAGCCAGCAGTGTGCCCACATGGCCAAGAAGGCCAATGGGATCCCGGCCTGTATCAGGAATAGTGTGGCCAGCAGGACTAGGGAAGTGATTCTTCCCCTGTATTCCACATTGGTGAGGCCACACCTTGAGTACTGTGTCCAGTTCTGGGCTCCCCAATTTATGAAGGTGTCGTGGTTTTGAACCAGTAATTAACAAAAAGGGGGGAAAAAAAGAATTATTTATTTTTTTGCTGTGAGATATGGATTAAAACAAGAGCAAACCAGGCATAAAACTTAAAAGGAATAAAGAAAGTTTATTGACAAACTACAAGAATAAGAACACTAGAATAAACTTTTAGAAAAACCTTTTCATTTCTCACTGCTCACCATTCTTTTGTTCACATGACAACAGAGACAAAAACTTTAGAATTTTGATGGTTTAAACAGTCCCAATTCTTTCTATAGTCTTTTCCTCAGTTTCTGTAGAGAAACAGAAGTTCCTTTCTGTTAATTTATGGAGTTTCTCACAAGAAAACTATTTTTGTTATAGTTTCCCGTTTCTCTGATATCAGCTGCTCAGAGCTGCTGTTATCAGAGCCCACCCCTCCCATTCCACATCACTCTGAAATGTGTTATGGGTCATGAGTTTTGGGGATAGCATTTTTAAGGATAAGTTATTCAAAGGCAAAAAGTATTCTTCATCTGTTTCTGTGAGCTTCACTAGAAAACAGTTTTCTCATTGCCTCTCAAGGCTTCAAATCTCCCAGCACTTCACTATACCATAATTACTCTACTTTTTACTCAAATTTACACTTTGAACACTCTATTCCTCCCCATACTCCATCATGAATTAAAGGAGTTCTTTTCAGGACTTTATTGTCCATCCCCATAGTTTTAACAGAAAGATATTTCAGCTTAATTAAAGCATCTTCTTAATTCTCTACCTTTCTTGAAGCTTCTTTTCTTTCTTGCCACTAGTAGTTTATAAAGTCTCTTTTCATGTTGATCACTCTCCTTTTCTCTCTCCGGATAAAAAGATTAATCCGCAAGTCTCATCTGGATAAGAAAGAGTTAAAATCTTGCCCAAGCTTTTGTAGATGGTTCGGTGATCTCTGCTGAACAGGAGCTGGAGCTGTCTGCAATGAAAAGTTCCTCATAGCTGCTCTGGAGAGCATACTCACTGTCTCTGCTTGCAGCAGGCTTAGAGCTCTTCTCCTTCTTTACTCGGCAGTTTTCTGGTAAATTCCATCACGGCAAAACCTGCAGCTAAGCCAGGAACTGGCCTGGCCTAGCTTGGCTCGGAGCAAGCTCCCGCAAGCCCCATCTCCCAGCCGGGAGAACGGCAGGCCCAGCCCGGCCCCCGCCCAGCCACGTGACCGGGCAGAGAGCGAGAGGCCGAAGCTCTGCTACCTTTCACAGCCAGAAAACAAAGAGAACCACAGAGTTCAGGTTGTACACTTTAAGGTGGGGTTCACAAGTTGATTCCACTTTTCAATGGCTAAAACTGCTGTCAATTCTCAGCAATGACCGATAATTGGTCAGGAGAAAAGACTCCCAGCAGTCCCCAGCAACTTTAACTTTCTTAAAGGTAAAGTAACCCCATGACAGAAGGATATTGAGATCCTGGAGGGTGTACAGAGAAGGGCAGCAAGGCTGGTGAAGGGACTAGAACACAAATCCTATGATGAGCGGCTGAGGGAGCTGGGGTTGTTTAGCCTAGAGAAGAAGAGGCTCAGGGGAGACCATATCTTTCTCTACAACTACCTGAAAGATGGTTGCAGCCAGGTGGGGGTTGGCTTTTTCTCCAAGGCAACTAGAGACAGGACAAGAGGACAGAGTCTTAAGTTGTGCCAGGGGAAGTTTAGGTTGGACATTAGGAAAATGTGCTTCACAGAAAGAGTGACTGGGCATTGGAATTGTCTGCCCAGGGAGGTGGTGTAGTCTCTGTGCCCAGAGGTGTTTAAGGAAAGACTGGATGTGGTACTAAGTGCCATGGTCTAGTTGACAAGGTGGTGTTAGGTCACAGGTTGAACTTGATGATCTCAAAGGTCTTTTCCAACCTAGTTGATTCTGTGATTCTGTGGTCATGGCCATCTTAGTGTTACATCTACATATTCAGTTTACACAGAGATATTGCTGTTAAGAAAGAAACTCAAGCTTTTTTAGGCATTGTGAGTTTCTGGAGAATGCATATTCTGAAGTACAGTCTTATTGTAAATCTTCTTTATCAACTGATCCAGAAGAATGTGGAGGAAGCCCAGTCCTCTGACAGGCATCTTCCCTGGAGATCAACCCCCTAAGATAAGATAAAACTGCCTAGTCACTTTGACTAAGCTGTGGACTCCTTCCTGCCTCAGGACCTCATGTTATCTCCCTGTTAACTATTGGTCACCTTATCCCCTCTCAGACCATTGGTCCCCTTCCCAATTCCCTCCTTCCCTATAAAAACACCAGCTTTTGCCCAGATCAGTGGTTAGACCATCACTGGCCCCCTTCGCTGAAGCCTGCATTAAAGGACTCTCTGTGGAATGCCATATGGTCTTCCTGTCTCTTGTCTGTGTTGGCAGGGATACCCCTGAACGGAGCTGGCTGGGCTGAACAGAGCAGATCACAGAACAGAAATCACTGCTAAAAGAGCTGATCACCTAAAGCCTCTGCCCATGCTCCAAGGGTTACCCCTGGATGGAGATTGCCTGCAAAACCCCGGATGGCGGCTCCCCCCCGGGACAGCCTGACTATCTGGGCTTGTTGTCAGCAGAAGCTGGGGGTCAGACAGGCCCCCAGGACCCAGCTGCAACAAAAGAAGAATAATTTTAAATGAGGCCCTGAGCAACAAAAAGCATTTGAAGAAATTTAACAGGAGATAGTTCATGCAGTAGCTCTCAGACCAGTCCAAACAGGGAGAGATGAAAAAAAAAAACAACTGTGCTCTTCACTGCAGCTGGGGAAAATGGCTCCACGTGGGGCCTCTGATACTTGAGGTCAACCCCCAGGCTTTTGGACTAAGGGATGCAGAGGATCCAAAGCCTGATATACAGTCCTGGCATCTTATGAAGGGGCTTGAGCTGCTTCAGAAGTGATTGGTATTGAAGCACAGCTCCTCTTGGTATGCTGACTGCCAGTGCTGGGCTGGATGATCAAAGGGAGGGTCAGTCCAGGAATCTTGGAAGTGATCATGGACAGTCCAGAAAGCAAAGATTTTGGAATGTCACCAAAGAAAGGCATAATGTGCTGTATTGGGTCTGACTGAGATAGAGTTCATTTTTCCTTAGCAGCCCTCACAGTGTTGTGCCTTGCATTGGTAGCTGGAAGGGTGTTGATAACACACCAGTGTTTTGACTACTGCTAAACAACGTTGTCCCTCTAACACTCCTTTCCCCCATCAAGGGGCTGGGAACGGACAAGATCCTGGGAGATGACACAACCAGGCCAGCTGACCCAAATTAACCAAAGGGATATTCCATGCCATATGATGTCAGCTCAGATATAAAAGCTAAGGGAGAGAGGAGGAACAGGGGACATTCATTATTCAACAATGTTTGCCTTCCAGAGCAACCACTATGCAAGCTGAAGCCCTGCTTCCCAGGAAGTGTCTGAACATCGCTCGCTGACAGGAAGTAAAGATTAACTTTTCTCTTTGCTTATGCATGCGCAAACTTTTGCTTTTTTTTTTTCTTTGCTTTAGTAAACTGCCTTATTTCAACCTATGAGTTGTTTTCCATCTTATTCTCTCTGCCCTGGCCCACTGGGAAAGGGAATGATAGAATGGCTTAATGGGCACCTGGCATCCAGCCAAGGTCAAACCACTACATGTGCTGAAGAAGCTCCATTGTACAAGAAATTACCAGAAAGTAGGAAGCAATATTCCTAGTTTACTGATTGGCTCTGGCATATTGTGGGAAAAGACAGAAAGTAGACAGCAGCTGTATGGAGTCCCTTATGACACGTTGTGAAAACTGCTGGAGGTGAAGGTGTGTTGAATCAGTTTGCAGAGATGAAAGCTCTCCAGCTGGCTTTTAGACATTGCTGAATGAGAAAAATGGCCAATACTTTCCCTCTACACTGATTCACGGATGGTAGCAAATGCCCCATCCCCATGGGGTGGCTGCAGCAATGAAAGCAGAATAACTGGCAGCATAAGGGTAATCCCATATGGGCTGCTGCATTATGGAATGATATTGTTGCCTGGGTGAAGATCACTGTGGTGGTGCATCTCCCCCTGCTACCCCCACCTCCTCCCACACTATGATCTGTGAAATGCTCCTTAAGCCTCAGCCTTAATGAACAGCATCTGGACTAAACTCCTCTTGAGCTTATCAGAAACACTGCTCCCAGAAACTTTGGCTGTCTAACAAGCTCCTCTTTTTTAAGGAACGGCCTTGGAAACTTATTTTTCTTGCCTGAATAACAATCCAAGTGGAATAATATTTTTGTTATAGAACTTTCAAAGAAAGTTACCAACCTAAAATGCGACCAGGATGGGAAATTACTATGACTAAAGCCCACTCTCTTGCAACTCTATAAACAGCAGTACAAAGTGAGACCCTTTGAGCTCTCCTGGACTGCAGCAGGCTGTGATGAGCAACCTCCCTCTGCATGGGGCCTCTCAGAGACAGTGAACACTCAAGTTTGCTATACTGGGAGGATCGCTGAACAATGCCAATGAATCCTGGGCTGATATCCCCCACTCCTCGAGGGTAAACCTTTCTCCTGCTGAGAAGATGCAAGTGCATCCAAAGTGAGTATTTCACTGAACTTAAGGGGAATGTTTCACAGGTAACTTTTATAAACTCTAGATTTGTGTGCGTGAAAGTCTGCATATGCTATAGCAAACGTGCTAGGAATGCTGCTCTACTAGATTCTTAAGTACTTTAGATTTCTAAGTTAGGCCTGTAAGTAAGCTACTGTTGTGGTATAATAAATTCTATAGGAATCCTTTACTAAATTGTTTAACTTATCAGTTAAGTGCTGTTGGGCCTTTAGGCATAAACTGTTGATCAAATCCTGGCTCAGTTTAGTATGGGGATCTACCCTGAACCTTGTGACTCAACAAGAGGGTCTTGTGTATTCCTTTTTATCCTTACCCTTTCATAACCTTTTGTCTACCCCCCTTCCAGCCTACACATAGATAGATTTGGGTTTATTTCAATTTGAGTTGATTGATTTTGGATTTTTGTTTGGTTGTTTCTTGGTGTGCTTTAACCGTCTAGTTTTTGCCGATACCATTGCCAGTGATGCTTTAGGTGACCTTTAAACATTCACTTGCAACAGTCACGTAGATGCTTATGTGTGGAGGAAGCCCAGTCCTCCAACAGGCTTTTTCCCTGGAAATCTGTTCCTTAAGATAAAATAAAACTACTTAGTCATGGTGACTAAGCTTTAGACCCCTTCCTGCTTCAGGACCCCATGTTATCTCCCTGTTAACTATTGGTCATTTTATCCTGGTCTCGGACCATTGGTCCCTTTCCTAATTCTCCCCTTCCCTATAAAAACCACGGCTTTTGCCCAGTTCAGTGGTAGACGGTCACTGGCCCCCTTCGCTGAAGCCTCCCAATAAAGGACTCCACAGAAAGCTACATGGTCTCCTGTCTTTCATCTATGTGTCAGCTGGGGTAACCCATAAGCAGAGCTGGCTAGGCTGATCAGAGCTGATCACAGAGCTAAAATCACTTCTAAAAGAGCTAATCACTTGAAGCCTCAGGCCGTGCTCCTAAGGGTTACCCTTGGCTGGAAACTGCCTGAAACTCCTTGGATGGCTGCTCCTTCCTGGACTTCTATCTGGGATCATTCATGGCAGAGCTGGGGATCAGACAGACCCCTAGACCCAGCTTCAACACTTATGTACAAGTCAGGCCACTGAAGAATATCAGAATGACTAACAGGTGAATCAGGTCACCAAGATGTAATTATTTCTAGCTCAGTGGGCCCATGACACCTCAGGCCATCAAGGAAGAGATGCAACATTGTGGATGCTAAATGCAAGCAGCAAGCAGGGAGCACAGTGTCTGTGGAAAAGCAAGTCACATAACTTTCTCATACTGGCCTGAGAATGCGGCCTGGGAAATCATAAGGAGGAATCAAAATAGTCCTTAGTGATAGAAGACAGCCTTGCAGGTGTTGTTTGTCACTTCCTTGTTTTCTTGCAAGAGAAGGTCAAGGGGTGGTGTACCCAACTGACCAATGATGGTGATGTGTTAGTTTACTGACCAATAAGAGTTTTACCTTTCCGGACCTTCTCGGACTTGTCTATAAAAGAAGATCTGGGATAATAAACCTTGCTCTCATGTACAACCCACAAGAAAGTCTGTATCGTTACTTTCGCCATTCCCAATATAGTGCAACACAACATATCAATGGACTTGCGATCTAGGGGTGGACTTTACCATGGACACTATCACACAGGGTATCCATGAATGCAAAATATGCACTGCAATCAAGCAGGCCAAGCAGTTAAAGCCCCTGTGGTATAGAGGACAATGGCTGAAATATAAATATGGGGAGACTTGGCAGATTGACTATATCACACTCCCACAAACGCACCAAGGCAAGCACCATGTGCTTGGAATGGTAGAAACAAAAATCAGATAGCTGGAAACATAACCTGTTCCCCCTGCCACTGCCCAGAACACTATCCTGGGCCTTGGAAAGCAAGTCTTACAGCAATGCGGTGCTCCAGAAAGAATTGAGTCAGACAACGGGGCTCATTTTTGAAACAACTTCATAGACACTTTGGCCAAAGAACATGGCATTGAGTGGGTATATCACATTCCTTATCATGCACCTGTCGTTCTAATTGGGAACGGCGGGAAAGAATGACACGAATCTCAAGGGAGTCAGAACAGGAGAGAATCTCAAGTTTATTGCTACAGCCATGTTATATAGACTTGTTCGTGGAAAGTACAGAAAGGAAACTCTTATTGGTTAATAAAGTGCTACATTACCATCATTGGTCAGTGGGGTTCACCACCCCCCTGACTTTCTCCTGCAAGGAAAACACGAGAACAGACAAACAGCACCTGGCAGTTGTTTTCTGTCTCTGAGGATTGTTTTGAAATCCTCCTATGAATTTCCCAGGCTAGCTTCTCAGGCAGGCCTGGCAGGCCATGGGGCCTGCAGCTTGCTCCAAAGCTATCATCCATATGCACCACCCTCTGGAAAGAGGGAATGACGTAATGGACTGTTAAAGACTACACTGAGAGCAATGGATGGTGGTACCTTCAAACATTGGGATACACATTGAGCAAAGGCCATAGGGTTAGTCAACACCAGAGGATTTGATAATCGGGCTGGCCCAGCCCAATCAAAATTTTTACATACTGTAGGAGGAGATAAAGTTCCTGTAACACACATTAAAAATATGCTGGGGAAAACAGTCTGGGTTATTCCTGCCTCAGGCAAAGGCAAATCCATCCATGGGATTGCTTTTGTTCAAGGATCCATGGGCATTTGGTGGGTAATGTGGGAGGATGGGGAAGTCCGGTGTGTGCCTCAAGGGGATTTGATTTTGGATGAGAACGGACAATGAATTTAACTATATGATGATAGTAACTATATAACACTATTATCACTTCTATGGCAGCTATATGCCCATCCGTGCACTGAGCATCTCACAATGCCCATCTGTGCCACTCTAGATTTGGGGATCCGAACACTACTCCCCTTCAATCACCACATTAATGATGAATGAACTGTGATGAAAGCAAACAAGGGCAGCCTTGATGAAATCAGGACTGGCTTCAACATCTGACAAGACCACACACTATCTTTCCTGCCTGAAAGGCTGTTACGATAGAAGGATTCCAAGGTCATGGACTAAATGAACTCAGCAGACTTTTATAGGGATGGCCCATTGACTAAGGTAATGAAATTATATCTGTGTGCATATCTATCAAAAGACAGGAAAGGCAATGGTGTAGTGGAAAGTCAGGCATCTAGCATGATGTAAATGGTATGGAATAAGGGATGGATACTGTCCCCATTGCAGCTGGGATAGAGTTCATTTTTTTCTTAGCAACTGCTACAGTGCTCTGTTTTAGATTCAGTTTGGGAATAATGTTGATAACACACTCTAGAAGCCCAGAAGGGGCTAATGTGAGCATTCTGTCCACAAGCCAGACAAAACTGAAATCCAGCAAGTGGAATCCTATTAATGCATACATAAAAACGGCCCAGATAGTCAGATTCCAGTTGGTTCTCATCAACAATTAATAAAGTTTCTAATAGGTACAGGAGCACAGCATTCAAAATTAATGCAGTGGGATGATGAGAAGCTGGATGTATGACCTGGACAACAGAATTAAAATCACTGGATTTAACAAAGCAAGTGTTATCTGCCAAGCTCCTAAGGTTAATTTATGGCTCCTGGGTGAGAAGCAGATGTTGGCTACTCACTTTGCAATTAAAGACTGTAATGAAAACATTTTTTGGATGTTCTGAACGATCGAACCTGACATGTGGACAGCAGCTTGTGGTCCTTCAGTTCAAACGTTAATCCAAACCAGAGACTGCAGTGCACTCACTCTATGCAGCACCTGCAGTCCCTGATCCAAGGACTGCCAGTGTATTGCAATGCCAGATTTTTGCTGTGGCATGAGGGGGAATTTCTGAAGTTCTAGTTGATTTGGCCCCACTAACAGCTGTGGTACTCAATACCACAAACCTAACAACCACACTACCAGCAGCTATGTACTTGGCCATTGACAGGGTGGTAACAGATTTGGAGAAAAGAGGTATCACTCACTCATACTCCCCTTCTGATTATTATGTCTGGCTGGTGAGAGACAGTTGTGGTTTACAGTTCATTACAGTCAATTGACTGACAATACTATGCCTTTAACTGCTGCTGTGCTAACTTTTGCAGAACTGGTAACTCAAATTCAGAGAGCATCCCACTTGTGGATGGCAACCCTATATGTAAAAAATGTTTTTTAGGATTCCACACTGGGAACATGAGGCTCAAATTGCACATACCTGGAAAGGAGTGTAATACACCTTTTAAGAGACTCCTGCAGGGGCATAAGCATTCACCTATGATTGCACATGCTGCACTTGCTGAACTTTTACAGACAGTCTCACTCCCTCTGAACATGAAATTATGTAATGCTCTAATTGCAGAAGACCACCCTGAAAAGGTGGTGGAAGCAGCAACAGCAGTGCAGAAAGCACCTCATGAAGTATAAGTTGAGATTCTACCTGAGGAATGTCAAAGCCAAACTGGCCCTGTCAGAACAAAAATATCTTTACTGTTCAACTCAACTGCATTTAAAGAGACAGAACAGAGATAGTCTGAGTGGGAAAAATTAATTTTGTCACTAGTCCAAGCTGTTAGACAACTTGAGTCACTGAGGGGTAACCTGTCCAGAGTAACCCTGCCAAGACTTGTATAGTTTTCTCTTTCCAGGAATGATGCTGTAGAGGAATTGTAGAGTACATTCTAACAGAGCAAGGACATGATATTTTAGTTAGAGCCTGCTTGCACAACCCACTGTACAATTCCAGAGACAGTGTCCTTGAGATTTTCTGGAGGAGCGAGAATGAAGAAAAACAGTGATGCTGTGTACAAGAAAAATAATGATAAACAAAATGTAGTAGCCAATAGTAGCCTTGTTTAAGCCACGTGAACCCTGTAAGACCCTATAGGAATGTACTAAATATAGCAATAAATGAAGTTGACTTTTACCTCTATGAGGACTCCGTGAATATTCTGAGCGGTTTTCCTTTATGATGCCAGCACACCCCCACTGAAGATGAAGCTAACCATCAAAGGACTGCTTATCCTTCTTGCAGGAACAATCATTGCCAGCATGAACCAAATCTGGTTCACACATCAAGAAGCTCAACCCTGAGGGTGGAGACCCTCAGTTCTTTTATTTATGCTAATCAGTATGGTAACTATAGTACATTCTGCATCCCACATGTTTCTCAGTTGTGGGTGCAATTTACTGTGGCAGTAATTATAAAGGAAGGAAATAAAAGCAATTTGTCCACTGAAATTCAAAAGGTAACCTGGGCTAATGCAACCAAATTTGAAAGGGAATTCCACTCTTGGTGGCAACTAATTAATTTCCCTTATGACCACACCAAGAGTAAAGCCAGTTTTTGTTTTAACAATACACAGTGCTTTGGTATATACTATATATGCAATCATTGTGTCGGGATTAAATCACAATGGAGCTGTACTCTATCCCCTGGAACAGAGTACAGGCCCAGTTGAATGGATGTGCCTGTGTCATGGGGTGGCTTCACCTTTAAGACAGAGTAAAAAGAGGGGAAGTTGAAGCTACTGGTGGCTGATGGGAGTTTTTCCTCCTGACCAATTATCAGTCATTTTCAAAAATTGACAGCAGATCTGACCATTAAAAAGTGAATTCAACTTGTAAACACCTCCTTAAGAAGTACATTCCGAGCTGTCTCGTTCTCTTTGGTTTCCGGCTTTTGAGAGGTAACAAGCTCTGTCTTGGCCTTCCCCCCCCTCCAGGCCGGACAAGGCCGCAGGGAGGGGGGGGGGAGAAGCAGAGCCGGCCAGCCAAGCTTGGTTTTCAGTTTCTGCTGCTGGACTGAAACCTGACACCATGAACTTTTGTAGCTTTCTAAAGCTTTTTAATTCTTTTACTACCTGAATAGACGTACAGATTACTTTTTTCTCAGAAAGACAAAGAAAGACAATCAACATGCAAAAGACATCATAGAACTACTAAAAACAGTGAAGAAAAGAGTTAAGTTTAAATAAGAAAGAGGGAATAAGAAGATGCTTTACAGCTGAAATATCTTTCTGTTACAGCTATAGAGATGGACTCTAGTAGTTTAAAAGACTCCTTTAATTCATGACTAGAGTATGGGAGGAATAGAGTATTCAAAGTGTGGACTTTAGAAAAAAGAGAGAGTGGTTGTGATACTGTGAGTTGCTGGAACTTACAAGTGAAGTGAAGATTTTAAAGCCTTAAAGGGGCCAAAGAGATGGCTGTTTTCCAGGAAGGCTCACAGAAACAAATGAAGAAGATTTCTACCTTTGAATAACTTATCCTTAAAAACAGCATCCCTGGACTCATTTGACCCATGCACACCTCGGAGTAGTGTGGGATGGGAGGAGTGGACTCTAGAAACTCCATAGATTGGCAGAAAGAGACTTCCGTTTCTCTACAGAGACTGATGAAAAGACTCTAGAAATTGAGACTGTTTTTGACCACCAAGATTCTAAAATTTTTTGTCTCTATGTTGTTACGTGTACAAAAATAGTCAAGTAGTGAAAAGTAAAAGGGTTTTCTGAAAGTTTATTCTGGTATTCTTATTCTAGTAGTTTGTTAATAAACTGTCTTTATTCCTTTTAAGTTTTAAGCCTGTTTTGCTCTTATTTTAATCCATATCTCACAGCAAAAAAATAAGTAATTTTCTGTTACTGGTTTAAAACCACGACAGCCTGTATGATAACCCCCTGTGATTTTGTACTTGTAGACAACTTTACTGTAGAGACAAGTAATCATTTTAATATTTGAGTCTATAATTCTGTTAACATTACAGGATGCAATTTTATTTACTCAGCTCCTGTTATATCTTATCAATTATTATGATTTAATTATACACTGATATAAAACATACAGCCTATCCCTATTGGAATGAATCTCACCTTGATATGAACAAAAGACTAATGATGTGGAAGAAATCCAACAAGTATTGCAACAAGTGAAGAAAAACAGGGAACACCATTGGTAGGACATTTTATTTGGATGGTCACCAACAGCAATGGGAATTCTTAACAAGATGTTACACCCTGTGATAGTTCTTTTAATGTTGATCTCCCTGCTTTTCATTTTGGTAATCTAATTACACCTTAAAATGTGGGGGATTAAAATGAGATTATCCCCAAAATTTAGAGACTACTTATAGAATGCATTTGCCCCTTTCCGTCTCTCCCACTCTCTTCTCTTATCAATGGATCACCGAGTCTATATTGGTGTTTGAGCCATGGAGTGGTGTAGAATCCCAGAAGATAAGGGGCTAATGTGTATGTCTCAAACACCGATAGCCAGATAGCTGTGGAGTCAAGCAATGATTGCTGTTAATAACAGCTGAGGACTGTTGGTAATAACACACTGTGAGAAAGAACGGGATGTGGCTGGACAAGGGGGCCATGTGTAGGTAAAGCAGCACTTTTCTGGGACAAATGTCCTTGTTCTAGTTTGTGGAGATAAGCACAACACAATACACCACAAATGCAGGAATAAAGTCAAGAAGCAGGCATAGACTGTGGGAGGGGGGAAATCAAGACCACCGAAGACCCCTGAAGCCCTCCAACCCACTTCCATAAAGGTCCAGAACAGACTGCACATGAGAACTAACTTGCATAGAAAGCAAGAAACTTATCTCCAGGGTGGAGAAAACCTATATATAAAAAGGTACCCCCACAAAGCCCAGATGGCACACCCAGGACCCTGGACACCCCAGCTGTATCGACACTGGGACCAGGACTGGTGATCTCTTTTTCTTTCTCTCTCCCCCTCTTTAATTAATTTCTCACTTTCTCTCTTTCCTTTCACCCTACCCCTTTATCCAAAACCCACTGCCATGTACTTATATAGTAGGTCTGAGACTAGCATACCAATTCCCATGCTAAGTGTGTAGTTTACTAATAAAATTGTGAGATTTTGTGGACCCTCTGACTTTTGTCATTCCTTTCAACTGTGACCATCTACAAATCTTGTGTGCTCCCTTCCCCTTAAGGGTAGGGCATCATACACACTGATGATTTACTCTAAATCAAGGACTTTTCAATATACCATGCTCTGCCAGTGAGCAGGTGCACAAGGAGGGGAGGAGGGGGAGAAGCATAGACAGGAGTTGGAGCCTATGCTGGAATCACTTCTGGAGTTTGTCCCTGGCCTGGGGGGGGAGATAATAAAAATGCTCCTGTACCTCTGCACCTAAGACCTGATACAGGGCAGAGAAGGAACAAGACAATCCCAATGAGAAAAATGAAACATGCAGGGAGGTAATTTTAAGGTTACTGCTACAAATGATACAGCAGCACATCAAAACAAGCTGTGTAACTAAAAGCATCACTTTCTGAATTATTTTAATTTCAGAACACATAGTACTGTAGGCATTTACAAAACATATAGCTGTGTAACCCCTGGGCTACATTAAAATTAATATACATAGGGATGACATTTTCATTTTAGAAACTTTTTTCCACCTAGAAAGGAGTTTCTTGTGTATCTATGCTAGACCTAATGTTATATTAACATACTCTTTCTAAGCCTTACAGGTATAGCCTTTCTTTTTGCTTCTTCATTACTCTTACTTTCTCATTTCAGATTTTCCCCTATTTTAGGGATGCATCAGACAAAACAAAAAGGTCTTAACACATAGCACAACTTCCCTAGGATGAAACAGTCAATATTTTCCAAAAATAATGAATGTGGATTTGATAAGCATGTTGAACACTCATACTGTCCACTGACTAAAATGATAGTTTAGTTTTTAAAAGCTAAGCATACAGTAGATAGTCCAGTTTTTATCTTTTCTAATGTTCAAAGAAAGCTGTATAGAAAAGCATCTTCTGTATCCTTCAAAGTTTCAGAAAATTTTACACCTCCAGGAGTAGCATATATTTGACATCCCAGCTAGAAAACAAACAACATCACTGTAGGATGCAGCTAAGCAAAATCCTTTGATCAGTTGCAGGCATCACAACTAGAGCTACCAGCCCAAGGTCCCACAGCCTGGCAAACATCTGCAAGGAACCAGCATGGCCACAATACTTGAAAACGAGATCTAAGAACCATCAACCCAATTTCTCCAGAAAGAGCTCCCACTTTTCATGTGGGCAGAGAATTGGGAAACTAAAATGCTGTGTTACACATGCCGCTTTCAGAAAGCAAGCCAAAGTCTCATAAGTTTCTAGCAAAGCTCCTCTGAAGCTGCTGCACTTTGACAGGTGTGTTTTCTTCAGAAAAGTCATACTGGTCCTGTGTGGGCAAGAGCATGTTTACTTCCATTTTTGTGCTAAGAACAGAAACTGTCTGCATCAGTGTATGGGAGCAACATATGATCCAACACCATCATCTGTCAATTTCCCGTCATATACCAGTCAGTGCTTGGTGTATGCTGGAGATACAGGCTCAGGAGTGTCGCCCTGAGAATCAGGTCTTTCAATATTGTTTTCATAATTTCTAGCCACTTTCCCAGGAAAGTAACTATAAACATAGGTGTTTATACATTCCATTAAAGATATGCCTTTTGATGGATGTCTCTCACGGCCAGTGTGGTTGGGAAGGTGGTAACCTGACTATCCAATCCCTGGTCATTGTCGAAAACCTATAAATACTGAAAGAACAAATAAACTTGCTTCTTCTTTCATCACACTTCGAGCTGTGTCCATGTGAATCATTTTGTGTCTGACAGTGACACAGGAGGATTTCAGACAGCTGATCAATAGTGCCAGTATCAATGGCAAGTTTTGGGGCTGAAGGGCTCAGAAAAGCCTCAGACTACTTTCTAAGAATGGCTTCCCTTCAGCATTTAACAGCAAACCTATTGCTTCATTGTGAACATTAGCAGATCAGCAGGCTTGCCTGTCACATTGTTTCTAGGCAGATCTCCGACAGTTATCCTGGAGCTCAGCATGAAGACATCAAAAGATAAGATGACACTTTACCTACACAGATGAACAGACATTAAAAAGTATGCATGCTGGTCAAGAACGCAAATTTTTAAGGATTTTGAGAAAAGCCTAGCTTTACAAACTTCACTTCAGGACCCTTTTCACACTGCCAGGTACTGGCCAGACTCAGAGGAAACAGTGCTCTCCTAGGATACCCTCCAGCCTAAACAGAATGAAAATATATTTCTTATAGTTTATGCACTTCAGACTGGGCAAAGGACCTTCCATCCTCTATTTGCTTTCAGCAAGGGATCATGTTTCAAAACAGTTTTTGATAGCTTTAGTAGTAGTTATAACAGCTCTCAAGTTTTGCCTGGAAAATAAACTTCTACCTCAGCCCTTTGGATGGGGAAAACATTGCCAGACTCCTTTGGCCTTCAACACTGGACAACTCATCTGTCCCCAAGACCATGTGAAACTGAAAACTTTTATACTGGGAACAGAAAAAAGTCCTGAGATGCTAAGGTTATTCTATACTTTAAAGCATGTGATTGAGGAGAGAGGGAAGAGTCAAATGGTTACTGTAAACAGAATAAAGCAGCAATATAGGGCAGAACTGTGTGGCAAATCAGTACGATAAACCTCAGTTACCTTCTGAACTGCAGCAATTCTTGCAAGTATCCAGTCCTTACTTGCAAAATACAGACCAGGAAGAGCTACACAAAGTAGACAAAGCACCTGGAAATGTTGTACCAGACTTGTTCTGTCCCATTTCTGAGCCAAATGTCAGCATTTCTAGGCACACAGAAAAATCCCACATATCCAGTCATAGCAACAGCCTTCAACATCAACAAGCTTTTACTATGTACTCCATTAGCTAAAAATGAACTGAAATCCCAAAACAAAGGGTCAGAAAATTCTTTTAATGCAAGTGTTAAATCTCTTTGTGAAATTTTTTTTAATTCTTGGCTGCTGAAGAAGAAGGAAACCTATTTCCAAAGCTTATTATGACAGCTGAATAATATACCCTCCTACCCTGCAACAGCAGGGCTGGACCAGACCATCTCTTTGGGTTCTGGTCACTCCATGACCATGCGAACATGCATCCACAAGCAAATTCCATTCCTCTACTATTATCATGGGGTTTCTAGAAAATACTTATGTGTATTTTTTTTTTGTCTGCCAACATCTTTTCCAAACTTCCTAATCTCACTGCCATACCTACTGCTCTCAACATGAATAAAGAGGGCCAGCCTTGTCATGCCTGCTGTCTCTGCTTGACAAAAAACACACACACACATATACCAAGTAAAGCATGCAACAAGTCTACATCAGCTTTTATGGATGGTTTTCTTCCCCACCACAAAAGTTAGGAGCTGAAAAAGCAAACAAGAAAATACCACCTAGCTAAAAATATTTTCACAATTTTTCAACACTCCCACCATGAGAAAAGTGCCTTTCTTGCCACTGAGGGGTAATTTAAATTTGTAAACTTTCTGTTCACAAGACAATTATTTTGTTCTCAACTTTTTGCAAATACTAGCTGCAATGAGAAACTAAGGACTGGTACATCAACTCTAAATTATATACAGTTTGATATACTGGAAATTTCAGTAGTATCTTCAGTGCTAACATGAACCAGCCAATAACCTATCCTCAGCTGCTGTCAAAAGGATCTGTACAAGTACTTTATTAAAGTTATTTCCACTTCTCCAAATAATTCATATCACTGTCTCATGCAATCGGATGCCAAGATGGAATTTGCTTACTCCAGGTGCCACAGGGAATCAACATCTTGAATCAGCTCATATCCAGCTTTCACTTTAATGTCAAGGTGAACTGTATTTCAACAGGTCCCAGGTTGCACATAACAATGCACCTTCAAGTGAAGAGTGAGGCAGACTGAATTAAGTGGAGAGGAACACACAAAGGAACCTTTCCCAGATGGGAAACAAATAGATAACCACATTCAAGTGTTCTGCAGAATGCAGCTGGGGCACAGCACACACAAGCAAGCCTGTAGCATCAAAGCAACTACACACTCATAAGAAATCATCACCAAGACTACTAGGTGATGATCTAGCATCTCCCATGACTACCTTCCAGCTGGCCTTCCTTCATAAGCATCATTTCAGAAGAGACAAAGAGCCCAGGACCACTCTACCTGCCCAGTTATGCAGCCACAAAGTCCCACAAGCCTGTATACTTCCTTCTCTGCAAAGATTCCCCAGGGTCCCAAGTAGTAGTGTAACCTTTATGTCAACTTCTTCAGAGCTCATTAACCGAGTATAATTGTGTCCATGAAGTGGAAAAATAAAACAAAATGAAAAACATGCTCTGGCGTGGGGGAAAAAATCCAACACCTTACAGATTGTTTTTTTATGTAAAGAGTTCTACGTGAGCAAAACTGTAATTTGACACAGGTGTTTCTTTGCAAAACACCTAGATTTTCCCCCTAGAGCAGTGGCTATAAAATCAGCCACAGAGAGCGTCCCACAGCTTCATACAACTCACACCAGACAAGCGTATTTAACGCCCATCCCGTACGGATATCCCGTCCCTAGGGAGAACCTCTCAGACCGGACTGCGCATAAGCATCACTCAATTTTTCCCCCCAGATCTCACGTATATTGAAAAAATCAACTGACACCTCACCAGTCCTTTATGCCTCCAGTGGCTCTGGCTGCCTGTCCTTACTTGGACAGGCTCCTCAATCTTACTGCCGCTCCCCACTCTCCCGGAGCACTCCCCTCCCCTACACTGGAGCCCACTGGCCGAGGCGGCGCGAAACACTCACTTCATGCATTAGTCAGGCTGGGGCGTTTCGAGACGTTATTGCGTTTGGAGAAGCGACATTTCAACCGAGGCAAGAGCAAGGCTCCTTTTGCCCGCCCGCTCCCTTCCCTTCCCTTCCCTTCCCTTCCCCCCCCCCCCATTGCTACCGACAACACCCAGGGAGATGACGGCCGTTACACAACAATCACGGCGCACGGGAACAGGAGCACACACCCCCATGGCAAGGGTGCAGTTCCCGGAAACAACGCGGCCTCCCTCGCCCCTCACCAGCGGCTGCATCTCGGCCCGAACGGCTGGCACCTGGAACCGGTCTATCTCCTCCATCATGATGGTGGAGACAAGGCGGAAAGAAAGAAGATCGAACGGGGTGAGACTCCTTAAACGTCGAAAGATTACAACAACGCCGACGCCCACCCCAGGTTCTGCCTTATCATCGTCACCGCCGAAGTGACTCAGCCGCGCCGCTTCCGGGCCCGGCCGCCACCGCCCCGCCCTACATTTGCATATTCATGAAGGCGAGAGTTCTGACAATAATTCCGGGTCCAAAAGCTCGGTTCTCCGCGGCCCTTGCCTCACTGCCGCAGGGACGTAGAATTTCCTCCCTCGGGAGGCGCGGGAACACTTCAGGGGGAGGTGGAGAGGAAAGCACTAGCCAATGCCGACAGCGCCCGGATTAGTTACACGCCGCTTTCCGGCGTGCTGCCATGGTTGGCACTCTCGACTTCCGTTTGCCGGAAGGATGTGGGGCTATTGTGAGGAGCAGCTGGTGGCGGGGGAGCCGCTGCGGTAAGCTGCCATGTCAGTCAAGGTGGGCGACAGGCACCGGTAGGTAAAGGGTCTGACATGAGCAGGTATCGTAGCAGGGCTGTGCCACGCTCTCGTATGATAGTGCCGTGGTGAGCTCACCACCTGTGCTTCGTTTTTCAGGGGAATAACGATTCACACGAGAGAGCATCACTATGTGGCCCTGCTGTCTCTGCTGCCCTCAGCTCCTGCTCTGAGCGCATGCCTCAAATGTGTCATTGGTGTGACACCAGTCCTACAATGACATCACCATTCCCACTGTTACATGTTACACTGACGTGCGCAGCCCAGCTCCTTTCCCTCTAGAGTGACACAGAGCTGTAATCCCGCAGGGCTGGGTGGGACATGGGGGCTTGGCACAGTCCCTCCTTGGCACTGCTTGCTGTGTCCTTACATCATGTTGCATCACTCTGTTCCTGCACTGAGGTATGTCATCACTCTGCCACTGATACCCTGCATGTTCCATGGCACTTCTATGTGTTGCCATGCTACTCAGGCAAACAAACATGTCCTAAAGCTGCAGCACCCCACACTGTTACAGTACTGTTGCAGCCCTATGAGACCACAAGAGTCTTTGGTCATCGCTATATTATGCCTTTTTGTCACTGTTACAGTGTATGACACTTCCAGGGTAGGTTTTAATGCACTTGAGATGTCCCTAGTGTGTCAGAGAATCTTCAAGGCTGCTAAATGGATAGGTTGAAATCCCTGTTTTAAAAAAAATACTTTCAATTATACTTAGCTGTAACTTTTATCACTTTCCCTTTTTTTAACTATTTGATCTTCTCTCAGTTCAGACAATTAACTTAGGTTATCTACTAACCTTTGTGGCCCTAACCCTACTCTGGGAGCAGTGGTGTGGGTGGATGTATGTCTGTGAGACCTCACTGTCTGCCTTGTGCTCTGCATGGGCATCTCTGTGTGCATCCTCTCACAGGATGAAGGGCTCACTCATTCCTGGATCTCATCTACTACTGGAGTATCAAAGTATTTGCTTTAAAAGCAGAGGCTGACCTGGTAGATAAAACCTTTTTCATAGCAGGTTTATGTCAATCCAAATGTATTTGATCTTTGGGTTGGGGAAAAGAGGGTTAGCATAGGTGGCCCAGAAATGACAGAACAAAGCAGCCTACTTCCTCAGTCCAGAACATGTGCCAGAAATCCATAACTAACCAAGTGTGACATCCCACCCTTAAGGGAAGGGACCACCCAAATTTTATAAATCCCTGTGGTCAAAAGGAATTACAAAAGTCAGAGGGTCTGCAAAAACTCACAAAGTTTTATTAGTAAATTACACGCTTGGCATGGCAATTGATATGTGAGTCCCTGACCTACTATATAAGCACACAGCAGTGGGGTTTAGATAAAAGAGTAAAATGAAAAGGAAGAGATTAAAAAATAGATTAATTAAAGAGGAAGAGAGAGAAAGAGAGATAAAGACATCACTAGTCCTAGTTCCTGATATGCGGAATAAAAGGAACTCTATAACTCGCAGAGTAGTTATAAGAGTAGGTATGAATTTATTCAGCGCTGAGGTGCATGGGGGATATCTCCTCTGAAAGCATGCACACCTTTTTGATTTGGTTTTCCCTTTTTATCTTTTACAGACTAGGTTTACATGATACACCTAATACATATTCATTTCCTAACCCCGCCTGTCCTCACTTCATATTACAATTAGCCCCATGCCCCTTTCAGACCTTTGGCCACCTTTTGGGACTTTAAATCCGTTCCTTACGGCTTCGGGTCCAAGGAATCCCCTTTATCCTGTGGTGCCTTTGTCTTTGCATCTTGTTTGTGTATTCCTGTTCCTTATCTTATCTTGCAGTCTGACCCTTCTCCTGTTCTGGTGGATCAGGGTGTCAGGGTATGGTTTTTGTCAAACCCCCCTTTTAGTCAAGCATTTCTTTCTAATTCTTAATTTCTCTGTTTCATTCCAGCATCAATCCAGCTCATGGGATGTCTAGGGTGCTGGGGCACTGCCCAGGCTTGGTGGGGATACCTTATGTATAGGTTTCCCCGCCCTGAAGATAGATTTCTCAATTTCTCTGCAAATTAGTTATCTGAAAATCTGAAATCTGTTCTTTCAGACCTTTCTGGAAATGGGTCAGAGGGCTTCGGGGATGTCATGAATGAGTGTTTTAGGGTTGCATTAGGAATCACTAACAAAAGTATTCACAAAAACAGATTTAATATAAAAGTGAAAGCATGACAAAGTGTCTCATTAGGGACTTTTGGCTTTGGGTTCTTTTTCCCTTTGAACTGAAGATTGATGAGAGGGAGGCTGGTTTTCTCTTGTTTGGTCTTAGTTGTTTATTTTTTCTTATCAGCATTACAAGGTACAAGGAGCTATGTGCACTATGATAGAAAAGGGGTAAAATGGCTAACAAAGATCTTCTTCAAGGTCTTTTATATGTCCATTTACCCAATTAACAGGTGCCAACTAAATTATTTTTCTTAGTGACCCAATGACCCAACACCTGTGTGCTGCACTGCGGCATTTTTTACCCAATCACTTACTACTACCCAAACACTCCTAGGAGAAGAACATGAAGAAGAAAGAAGAAGGACAAGAGACAACACCCTAAATCCTCCATCTTGTCTCCTGTTCTCTAAACTACTTTTTCACCCTGTGATTTAAGAAACTTTCTAATCTACACACCTACCTTTCTTATCTAACTTTAGCATTTGTTTTCATGTATCACCATGAAAACATGCTCATGAATTTCATATTATATGAAATTCAGTGTTTCCTTGAATCTTAGAACTAAATATTAAAAACAAGGGCACACAGTCTGTATCTCAGACTCCAACATCTGCCCCTCTCTTTTTTTTAAAAAAACAATAAAAAAAAATCAACCCAAATCTTTTCTTGGATTACTTTTCAAGAAGGGTTATTTTTCCTTCACTCATGTTTTAACAAATGAGGCTTTACAATATTAATTTTCCCACTCTTTCACTTGAAACCCAAAGTTCATTGCTCTTGCATGTGGGATCCAAGCTGTTTAGCTGTCAACTGTGGTCTTGATACAGTTCACATCTGTGTGCTCGCTCTTCTGCTCTTTGGGCTGTCTGTTTGTCTCTGCAGCTGATGAGTTTCTACGTTCTTTGCTAGGAAGTTAATTCTGTTTTGAACCTGTGAATACAAAAACATAGACTTTCCTCCAAATTATTAATTGAAATGATTTTTTAATCTTCTTGTTTCTGAACCTTTGACCAGAACTAAAGAACTCTCTCTCGACTTTGCTTGAGTCTTGTTAGAACAATATCTGATAATTGATGGAATTGGCTTTGTAACAGACTTCTTTTAAAAAGGACTGTTCAAGTATTATTTGCAATAGATATAAGATCTTTATGCTTTTTCTAAAAATTTTAGATATATAAGGTTTTTATACTTCTGGGGCATAGCCTTGGTTCCCCCCTTTTTTTGTAATTAAGTAAGGTATTTGGTTTTTGTTATGACAATGAAAAACCATCAAATTAAAACACTTGCACATGTATACACATATAGGAAATATCACTTTTACAGAAATTAAAAACTTATTAAGAAGATGCATAATTAATATTATATTATATTAAACTTATCTGAATAATCTGTAATATGAATTGCTAAATGTACTAAATATATACTCGCATCTTAGAGTCTGCTACAGCTGATAAATCAATGGAAGATTGGAAAATCATGTCCGGATAACAATTTTCTAAGCCTACTGTAAAATCTAGCTGTTATATTAATTCACTAATTGCCAAGTCAAATTGACTTGAATATTGTTTTGATGCAGAAAACTTCTGGGTTTATTGGCAAATTCTCTATCTAGGTAAAGTCAAGGCTTGGCCAGAGCCTTAGGCCTCATCTGGAAAGATGTCTCTTAAGCCATTTTTAAAGCAAGGGGTTTAAAAATAGCAGCTGTAAGATGCTTAAAACACAGCAAACTTTTAAAAGGCATTTGTATAAAACAAATGATCAGATGTCTTAGGTAATTGACTAATTAAACCATTCAGCAGTTGGTTTAATCTGAAGTTTCTTTCATAAAACTTAACTTTTAACTATGACACATTTTCTTAGAATCTTGGAAACTAAAATAATAAAGTTACATTGGATTAGGTAAATGCAAATTTTCTTAAACAAGGAAAAGAGTAAAAACTAACAAAAAAACTTCTGTATAGAAGCAGTTGCATAACTTATTTACTAAGATGCATCTGTAGTTAGAAAATAAAAAAAATCTCAAATGACACGTGTCTAAAAGGTAATTACACAGATATATCAAAATATGTATAAAACTGGTTGTAAATACAACAACACTTTATAGATAATGCTCATCATAGAAACCTATAAATTTACATTATACAATGAATATGTCATTAGTAAGTATTTGAGGAAATCAAGATATTTTTAAAACATTCACGTCTTAGTGACTAAAAATGAAATAAGGTGAAAAACTTTTAAATTTTTTGTAAATAACAATCACTATGGTTTTTTTTGTGTAAATTATAGAAAACCAAAACTGCAGAGATTATAACAAACAATAGAACCTCCAATGAAATTAAGGGTGTCACAAATTGCATTCACCTCTATTCTTAAGCAGGTGTTTACCAGTGTTTTATCACAGCTGTTTCAGTTGTAGTTATCTTCATCTCTCTAGGAAAATAACAATGTAGTTTAAACAAATGTCTTCAATAAGACATGAAGCAATTTAAATTTTAAACTTGTTAAAAATTAATTATGATAAAAGGAAATAACAAAACTTAACGTTAAAAAATACTAAAGTTATAACTTAAAAATACTTAAATTTAAACAGTGAAGTTTAACTTTGATTAATTTTATTAACACTTAATCTATATTAGATGAAAACATGACTTAATCTTACTCTATTATAAAAAAAAGCAACTAAAAGTTTGGTATACACTTCTTTGAACACAATATAACAGGAACATTGGTTTACTATAGAGATTATAGGGATGCAACAAATATATCACTATTCTATGTTATCTGGTTTTGAGAATAACTCATAATAACTGCAGATGTTATTAAAAATACTTATTCATAACAAGAATTTGCTTGGTATATGTTTACATTTGTTATGATTTTTAGAATGCAGTTTTACTAGAAAAAAATATAATACCACAGATTTGGCAATTTGTCATTCAGCTTTTGTAGTACTTTTCAGAAACATTAAGTCTAACTTTTTAACTAAAATCTAAAATCTAAATTGGTATATATGCTGTTATACATGTTTTTTTTATATAACAAAAATACTCACATTAAAATTTCTTTATCAAAATTGTAAAAAAAAAACAACTCAGCAAATGGGTAATATATGATTAACATAACTTTCAGATTACTGAAAACTGTATTGAACTAAATCTACAATACACATACTCAAATGAAAGGAAAGGTTAAAAATGAAAGAAATCTGTCATTAAATCTTTTTTCTGTAGGGTTAATCATATGATTTTTCAACTCAATTTTAAAGAAATGCATCTTGCAGAAATTAACTGTAACTTTAGTAATAATACTTGATCACTCCATATCATACAATATTACATTATCAGTAGATGTATAGAGAAGATAACATTTTTAAAACTTTCATGTATTAGGAATACTGAAACAGAACTAAAATATTTTAAATTTTTTGGGATGAATAAGTATCATCTTTTTCTACGTTATTCTGTAAAAACAAACTCAACAGATATCATTAGAAATACAACATCTCTATGTATTCTATTATGCAACATTTTTAAACTTTTTGATCCATTTTTGAAGGCATTTCAATAAGGGCTTCTTTCTGAAGCTTGTGACTGCTATAATTTGCAGATTAGCCAGTAATGCATCTTACAATGCTTTTGATTTTTGCTTTTCGGCTATTTTTTTGAAACTATTCCAGAGATGCTGGACTTTGTATTGACATGTCCCGTGACCCCTAGTCCATGTCTGTGGGAGGATTTGTAGATTGAAAGAACTGTGCATTAGCACGGCTGTGGTCAAAAGACTCTTGGCTTTGTGTGGTGTCTAGTGAATCTATCTGCTGTGGTGAAACTGTTGTTTTTTCAAGCTGTTGTTGCTCTGCTGCAGCTGTATTGCAAAGCGCATTCAATTTTAAAAGTGCCGCTGCAGCGCTCGGCGCAGGCCGAGGCTCGGTTTCTCCACTCGCCTGTCCCCCGGCTCCGGGCTGGGCACGGAGGGACGGGACCACGCCTCCCTGTGACGTCACGGGCGCCCCTGATGAGGGCTGGCCTGGGGGCGGTGCCGCAGGCGGGGTATAGAGCTCCGGCTGTGCTTGCGTCACTGATGATGTCACTTTGACTGACAGCTGTGGCTCAAAGCCCACCCCTGGCAGGCGGGGCGCAGGGGCCACCGTGCCCGTGGAGGTCCCGGACCGCTCTGGGTCGGGCTGAACTCTCCCGTACCCTCCCAGGGGGGACAGGGCTGTCTACTCCGCCCCCCTAGGGCCAAAAAGGGACTCAGCTGTCAGCACGCAGGCGGCCAAGGAAGTTTCCCCTCCCTCTTCTGCTTGCAACAGAATACCGGGTGCTGGAACAGCTCTAAGAGAACTTAGACACTTACAAAAGCTCTAAGACCCTTTTTTGCAGATTCTGCCCACGTTTTAGAGTTGCCTCCTCGTCTCTGTATAGTTGTTTTTCTGGGCTTTCAACAGGCTTAGACATTCTCTTTCCTAAGGTAGAATTCAGGAAGGCTGACACAGACTTTACAGCGTGTGGTAACAAGCATTTTGCATTTGACTGAAACAAACCCTTCTGTTTTTCTAGACCCATAGTGTCCCTTGTCTGAGTTTCAGTCCCATTTACTGGCGATGACTTCATAAGTCACTGCAGAAGCTGTTAGAAGTTCAGTCACTGCTTGGTCTCTAAGAGTGTTTTTTTCATATACTCTCACGTTTATCTTCTCCCACAGGCTTGGGGTAAAAATTTTCTCTGAATTCACGTTAGGGAATTCTACCCGTACTCAGGATAGAAGGCTTTTAAGCTCATCCGTGGATACAGAGATCGGGTGCTCCTTTACCATAGCTTCCAAAATAGCCAAAACCTCCCCCTCAGTTTTGGACATGTTTTCCATATTTTTGCTCCCTTTTGACGCCTTACCTGACCTCAGGGTCAGCTTTCTCTCAGCTCCTCTATCCGTGATCCGTTCCACAGCTCACAGACGTCTGGCTTGGCTTGCCCGCTCTCACCAGCACCGGGATTACCGAGATCTTCTTTTTCTCTTTTCCAGGGAGTTTTCCAGCTTTCCGCTGTCTTCTCTTTTTTTTTTTCAACAGGAGCATTCAGTTCAAAGTGCCCCACGTTGGGCACCATTTGTCTCATTAGGGACTTTTGGCTTTGGGTTCTTTTTCCCTTTGAACTGAAGATTGATGAGAGGGAGGCAGTTTTCTCTCGTTCGGTCTCAGTTGTTTATTTTTTCTTATCAGCATTACAAGGTACAAGGAGCTATGTGCACTATGATAGAAAAGGGGTAAAATGGCTAACAAAGATCTTCTTCAAGGTCTTTTATATGTCCATTTACCCAATTAACAGGTGCCAACTAAATTATTTTTCTTAGTGACCCAATGACCCAACACCTGTGTGCTGCACTGCGGCATTTTTTACCCAATCACTTACTACTACCCAAACACCCCTAGGAGAAGAACATGAAGAAGAAAGAAGGACAAGAGACAACACCCTAAATCCTCCATCTTGTCTCTTGTTCTCTAAACTACTTTTTCACCCTGTGATTTAAGAAACTTTCTAATCTACACACCTACCTTTCTTATCTAACTTTAGCATTTGTTTTCATGTATCACCATGAAAACATGCTCATGAATTTCATATTATATGAAATTCAGTGTTTCCTTGAATCTTAGAACTAAATATTAAAAACAAGGGCACACAGTCTGTATCTCAGACTCCAACAACAAAGTTCCTTGGCAAGGTTCACTCTACTTCTTACTAGATGGATAAACACACAGAGAAACAGCAAACAGAAGTCCAAAATCAATCCAAATTGAAATAATCCCAAAACTATGTACGTGGAGGTGGGAGGGGAAGGATAGGAAAGGGTAGGGATAAAAAGGAATATGGAAGACCCTCCTGTTGAGTCACAAGGTTCAGAGTAGACCCCCATGCTAAACTGAGCCCTGGACTGGACTTGACCTACAGTTTATGCCTAAAGCCCCAACAGCACTACTTAGTGTCCTGGTTTAGGGCAAATTTGGGAGAGAATCTCCAAATGGGAGTCCCCCCAGGAAAGCAAATTCAAGTGGCCCCTCCCCCAACTGGTTTGGGAAAAACTATTTCCTTGGAGAAAAGTGGAAAAAACTGTTTATTTAACAGAAATTGAATAATATTAAACAATAAAACCTGTCACTGTTCGATGAGATGGCAAATCCAGAAAAAGTCCTTTTCATGTGGGGTTGCTCGGCTCACTCGGGTTCTTATCAGTCCCTCCGGTACTGGAAAGTGCCGAGGCCCAGGCCCTGCTGGGCCACAGGCATGAGCTCCCGGGGTTTGTCTGATTTTTTTTCAGTCCAGAGCAGGTTTGAAACAGATCCAACAAAAAGGAAAAAAATGTCCAGGGAACTCCTCTGCCTCAGCTAGCTAAAACTAACTAAAAGCAAGAGAGCTCTGTCCCACTGTCCGTCTGTGCTGCAGACAACACAGTCCAGGACCAGGACTTGGGGGAGTGAGTGCTCTTTCTCAACACAAACTGAGCACTGCTTCTTCCCCCCTCTTCACTCTCAGAGCCAGTCTTAAAGGTGCAGAACTTCATATGTAACATAAACAAGGCAATTTGGGATACAAGCATCCTAAAGTCACCCCAGGACACTTAGCCTAAACACTTAAACTTGAAAGAACTTAACAATACTTAGTTGATAACTTAAGTGTTATTAAAAATGAGATTCACTTAATAAATTATAAAAAGTTTAATATAAACAAAAAGACAATTAGGAGACAAAGGAAATAAAGCAAAGGGTTAAAATGGCCGGGTGCCCTGGCGGATTGCCAGGTACACACCTGGTATCTTGGGAACACTCTTTTTATCCCCTCCTGCTGTGAGGGTTTGATGCATATTCAAACTTTTTCAGGAAGTATTTAGCATGTCCCCACCCTGGTTCCGCCTATTTAGAACATGCTCTGTTTGATTTCTATTTCTGCTATTCAGCACTATTTTTGCTGGTCATCATTATTCTTGCTGATGAGCATTATTTTGAGTTTGGTTTCCTTTCTTCTGCAAATAGTCAGTGTTGATAACAGTCCGGGCCCCTCATCCTTCCTTTGAGGGCAGCTGGGCTTCATATCTTTCCCCCCTGCCAGCGTCCTGGTAACGGCTTTTTGATAACAGTTTGCTCTCCATTTCCTGCTGCTGATAATAGCCTGATTTCCACTGTCCTGTTGGAAAGCTTGGTCCTCCCATTGTCTTTCCTGTTGGAGTTATCTTGCCTTGTCCGGATGAAACATATCCTTACCATTCAGAATTCCTATCTAAGCCTATAACTTGTTAAGAGAGAAAAGAATATAGCAAAAGCATATAGCATATAACATTTATCAGAATACTTGTGAAAAGCCAATATTTACAACATCAATTCACAACAGTGTCCTGGTTTTATCCAGGACAGGATTAGTTTTTGGCAGTAGCTGGGTGGGGATGTGGCTAGGGCCCAGTTGTTATTCTATACCACTCACATCATAGCCAGGGGTGGGGGGCAAAGGGACTCTCTTCTGGGGAGAAGGGGTTCCTTCTGGTCAAGAAAATATGGGCTGTACAGCGAGCATTTTGCATGTAAATCTATTGAGAAACCGCCAGACTATTCAGCCGAGTCTTCACAGAAGTATGGCAAACATCGTTTATTTCTATCTTTTGCACATTTTTATAGGGTCTGACACGGTCTGTGGGCTTAGCAAGCAACTATTGGCTAATACGTATGGTTTACATTCTTTCCTCAATACACACGGCTATTGTTTTTCTTTTAATCTCGCTGCACCAAGAGAGTTTCAAGGACACTACCTTTAAGACTGTCGATTATACCAAAGGCTGGCTTGTGCAGACAGGCTTTTACTAAAATGTCATGCTTTTACTCTGTTAAAATGTTTTACTACATAAATCACCCTCTTTTGTATACTTATATTATTACTATTGTTGCTTTTACTGTTTGTTTTCTTATCTCTTTGCTGTTTCCTGTCGCTGTAGGACACGCAATGACTCACACAGACATGGCTCCCATATGACAGGGAAAAAAATGGTTTTATTCTTACAACCTCAGTATTTATAGATTCTCGGCAGTGACCAGGGATTGGATAGTTAGGTTACCACCTTTCTAATCACACTGGTCGAGCAAGACGTCCATCAAAAGACATGTATCAGAAAGAATGTATACATATCTATGTTTACAGTCACTGTCCTGGGAAAGTTTTTGGAAACTATGTCAACAAGATGGAAAAACTGAGTTTTCAGGGTGACAGTTTCCAGTAAATTTTTATTATCTCAACCCATGATCTTTATCTTTTGTTCCTCCAACTCGATTGAGGGGGGAGTGGAAGCAGCACATGGTTTTAGCGGTAGTACTAAGTTGGGGAATACCATTCCTAAACCTTGTGTGGTGGTTTTTAGCAGTAGCTAAAATCACCAGTGTGGACAGAATTTCTGAGCCTGAGAGAGTTTTCAGCCTGTCAGGGGCTCATCTGTTCCCAGGGGAAAAGTTCCTGAGAACAGTTTCTCTCCAGGATTGTGTTATTGTAAATACATAATATTTCTTAAAACAATACTGAACAGATGTTCTTGATGTGTTTTCTCTGGTCCCACCAATGGGACCAAAGGGGGTGTTGTTCCTTCTACCAATCAGGGTAACCTGGTTGGAAAAACTATACAAGGGTTGAAAAAGCCCTGCAATTAAGGCTTTTAGCCACATGAAAACCTGGTTGTGTGTGGTGTTCTAGCTCGGACATTTGCCCAATACTTCATGTACTCTAGCAACACACTAGAGTACCTACTCATTTCTTGTTGTGAGATATGGATTAGGAGAAGGGCAAAACAGGCTTAAAACATAAAAGGAATAAAGAAAGTTTGTTAATAGAACTACAAGAATAAGAAACCAGAATACAATTTCCAGAAACCTTTTCTCTCCCCACCCAACCTTTTTCCTTTCCCAACTCTAGAGAAACATTTTAACAGAGTAAAAGCATGGTATTTTAGTAAAAGCCTGTCTGCACAAGACAGCTTTTAATCCAGGCGACAAAAATAAAATCAGTGTCCTTGAAACTCTCTTGGAACAGTGAGAATAACGGGAAACAATGGCATTGTGTACTGGGGAAAGAATGCAAATGATATGTATTAGCCAATAGTAGCTTGCTAAGCCCGCAGACCCTGTCGGACCCTATAAAAGTGTGCTAAAGATAGAAATAAACGACGTTTGCCATACTTCTGTGAAGACTCAGTGAATAGTCTGAGCGGTTTTTCAATACCCAACTGACACCATAGAGACAAAACCTGGGATGTTAAAGCAGTACCAACTATACAATAGTCTTTTTCATCAATCTCTGTAGGGAGAGGAGTTTTCTCTTGTCATTCCATGGAGAGTTCCCCACAAGAAAACAGTTTTCTCGTGGCTTTTCATTTCCATGACTGGCAACCGCCTGGAAAAAAACTCTGCCATCATGTCTTCCTCCCATTTTCACAGCCCTCCTAGAAGTGTGTCCATGGTCCATGAACTCATGGGGTATTATTTTAAGGATGAGTTGTTCAAAGGCAAAGGTTCTCTTCATCTGTCTCTGTGATCATCTCTGGGAACAGAGGTTTACTTCTTCTCTCCCTTGGGGCAAAAGGTCTTCATCGGCTCTCATCTCTCTCTCCTTTCAAGCATCTCATGGGATCACAGCTACTCCACCATCTGCTTAGCTTCAGCAATGGATATCTTTGCTCAGGGTCTACAGTTTGAATACTTCATTCCCCCCAATACTCTTTTATGAATTAAAGGAGTTTTTCAGAACATTATTGTTCATCTCCATGGCCCTATTAAAAGAATATTTCAGCTTATTAAAGCATCTCCTCATTCTCCTTCTATCTGAGGCTTAACTCCTTCCTTTACTGACCTTGATGTTTCATGTTGTCTCTTTACATGTTGATCGCTCCAACTTTCCTCTCTCATGGAGAGGGAATTAAGTCTGCAGGTCTCATCTGTGTAGTGAAAGGGTTAAATTCTTGCCCAAGCCAAGCAAGCAGTCACAGTCTTGGATTTCAAACTGTGTTGGTGCCTCTCTCAGCCCGGAGTGGATGAGGATGGTCCTCGGCCTGGAGCCCTCTATGCCGGCCATGGTAGGGGGGTGAGAGGGTATTGGCAAGATGTCAGCAGCTGTGGTTCATCCCAGCCTAGGGCCGGGGGCCCCCCTTGGAAGGGCTTAAGCCACCCTGCTGGAATGGGACCCGGAAGGCTTCCCAGGGGGGGCCACAGCCAAGCCTGGCCTGGCCTGGGGCTGGGGGAAGCCACACAGTCTCCATGCCCCACCGGGGAGCTGCTAGAGTCCGGCCCAGCCACACCCCGCCCCTCCCCCCCCAGGCCACACAGGCCGCGGGGGAGCAGGACCAGCCGCAGCAGAGCTCCAATAACTTTCAAGGCCAGAAACAAAGAGACAAGCAGTTCCCAGGCTTGGGTTTAAAAGGTGGTATTCACAAAGGTGTTCTTACTATTCAGTGGTCTAAAATGCTGTCAGTTCTCAAAACTGGCTAGCTATTGGCCTGGTCTCAAGCAGAGAAGAATCTCCCAGCAGCCTCTCTCAGAGGAATCACTTCCGTTGGTGTTTTCCACTTTTTTTCCTAAATGCCAAACTACCACACCTTGTCACTTAAATTGAACAGCATAGCAAAGGATTCATATAGACATTACTATACCACAACAGTAACTCACAGGCCTAACTTACAAATATGAAATATTTAAGAATCTATGAGAACAGCATTCCTGGTTGTCTTGGTTTAAATGACAGGTGTCTACCAAGGAAAGCAGGAACCCTCCTGGAATGGAAAAGATGACCCCCTCCCTCCAAATTATTGTAACTTTGAAATTATGGGGCTTTCAGACAAATATATGGGAAAATGAAGAGCAGTTCTTTACTAGAAAATATATATACATATGTAAATTAAGACAAACAACAACAACAGCAGTGTTAAAAACAACGTTCACTGTTGTCCTAGTTTAGGGCAAATTTGGGAGAAAAACTCCAAATGGGGGTTTCCCCAGGGAGGAAAAAAAAATTCAAATGACCCCTTTCCCCCCCGAACTGGTCCGGGAAAAGGAAAAAAAAATTTCCTTGGAGAGAAGTGGAAAAAGCTGTTTATTTAACAGAAATTGAATAATATTAAATAATAAAACCTCTCGCTGTTCGATGGGGTGGCAAATCTAGGAAGAAAAGTCCTTTTCATGTGGTGTAGCTTGGCTCACTCAGGTTCTTATCAGTCCTTTCGGCACTGGAAAGTGCTGAGGCCCAGGCCCCAGTGGGCCACAGGCGTGAGCTCCCGGGGTTTGGCTGGGTGTTCAGTCCAGAGCAGGTTTGCACAGATCCAGGAAAAAAGGGAAAAAACAAAGGTCCAGGGAACTCCTCTGCCTCAGCTAGCTAAAACTAACTAAAAGCCAGAGAGAAGCTCTATCCTGCTGTCTGTCCGTGCTGCAGACACCACAGTCCAGGAGCAGGATGTGGGGGAGTGATGTTTTTCTTTAATACAAACTGCGTGCTTCTTCTTCCCCCCGCTCTTGCTCTCAAAGCCAGTCTTAAAGGTGCAGAACTTAATATATAACATAAACCAGACGACTGGGGATACCAGTATCATAAAGTCACCCCAGGACAACTGTTCTGGTAAATTTTAAAAGGTTTAATAAAAAAAGACAATAGGAGACAAAGGCAATAAAGCAAAGGGTTAAAACGGCCGGGTGTTTGGCACTCTGCCAAGAGCACACCTGGTGTTTTGGAAACACCCTTTATATACCATTTCTAATGCATCACCTTGATGCATATTCATAGAATTTATGCATATTCAAACTTTTCCATTAACTAGTTTACATTTTCCAGCAACTGTTTTGCACGGCCACTCCTTGGATCCACCATTTTAGAGCATGCACATTTCTTGGCTTGTGGTTTTGATTCTCTTCTTACCATCTTTTAATTTGGGCTTTGGCTCCTTCTTTCCACAGGCAGTGAGTATTGATAGCAGCCACGTCCCCGTCATCTGTTCACTGGAGGTTATCCTAACCAGCAGGCAGTTCAAACATACTATATCAACTCTTACCACTTATGCCTAAATTTTTGCTAATAGAAGGAAAAAAAACCTACATTTACACAGCAAAGCCATTCTAACATTATACATATAAAATTTACTTAATACTTGTGAAAAGCCAATATTATAAAATGTGTTTATAACAGCGGCAACAACAAAACAACAAAAACAGAAAACCCAACAACAGCCTTTTACTGCCCGTCAAGCCATTTCCCTTTTGGGAACCACAACCACAACCGGCAGGGGGCGCTGTTGGTTAGTGTTGGGGCAGAGAGTGTGTGTTGAGTCACCTGCGGCTGCAGGGGCACTCCCAATGCAAGATCCGGACCTCCCTGGTGGTGATGGCTGCTCAGAGAGAGAGCGAGAACGGTTGACTCTCGCAGCCACCCATGTGAGTGGTGATTGGTCTTTGGCACTGCTAACAGCAGCCAGTACATGCTGGGAAAGGTGGCAGGGCTTTATTGCGATGTTGAACCTACTGTATAGAGAACAGGTCCAATGGGGTGTTGCTCCAGCTCCAAGCAGCCCTCCATGCAGTGGCTCTGGGTGTCACCGAAAATCAGGGAGAAAATAAAACTCTCTAGCACTATATTTGAAGGGATAGAGAATCAGGCATTAATTTATTTTCTGGCCCGGATGTGCCAAGGAAAATATTCCAAACACACATATTTTTGCAGGATTTTCCCCTAAATTTATACAGTCAAAACCCATAGAGATGCACTGTTTCAAAGTTCATTGGTCCTAAGTTGAGCAACCCCCAGTATTCAGTTTCCCACTGGATCTGAATCTTCTCCCCTCTGAAGTTAATTAGATCTTCATTTTTCGATTTTCTTATCCGTCCTTTCTGGACCAGATGTCTTCAACTCTGCCAGAGGCAGCATCTGAGGGTAGATGTTTGTAGATGTTTGTTGATGGCCACTGATGTTCCATTTATGTTCTGTTGATGGCCTTTTATCTTTCTGGATTATCTTTGGGCTACTCCCAGTCTGTTGGTATGTTAAGCCCATCTTCTTAGAGTGATGCTACATGGCCTAAAACACTAAAGAAAATTATTTTCCCCAAGGCAAAGTCAAGTCAAGCCTAACTAGAGAGACAAAAATTTACAAGTTATACTGTTTCCAACATGGGGGGAAGGGACAACTCCCCCAGCCATCCAAATGGATTGTGTTTGTCTCTCGGTGCTTCTCTCTTGTGAGCAATGAGCTCACAAACCAGTGGCAGGCAAAGCTCGACCACAGTGTTGGAAAAAAATCCCTGCACAGGAGAGGTCCAAAATGAAGCAGCACCACGTGACTGTCTCTGATCCCGACCAGGCAAAGACTGCCAGAACCCTAACTAAGAAACTGCTGAAACCCGCACCACTTCCCCCTCAATCATCACTCCTCAACTCTTGTTTCTCTGGCTGGGCCATTACCATGGTGTGTGGGAATGCAGGGCCATTTTCTTTTGTTTCCTAATTGCTCCTATTTATGGATGCTAAATCTGAATCAGAGTGCCTGTACAAATTACAGGCCGCATAGCTCCTCAGGCTTGCCTGAGAAAGTAGCCTGGGAAAAACATGAGAAAGAATTAAAACAATCCTCAGGGAAACAAAACAGTCTTGCAGGTGTTGTTTTGTGCTCCTTGTTTTCCTTGCAGGAGAAGGTCAGGGGGATGGTGAGCCCCACTGACCAATGATGGTGATGTAGTAGATTACTAACCAATAAGAGTTTCCTTTCTGTACTTTCCACGTATCTGTCTATAAAACAGGCCTGGAGCAATAAACTGAGAGATTCTCTCCTGTTCTGACTCCTTTGAGAGTCCGTGTCGTTCTTTCCGCCGTTCCCAATTAGAACGACATCTGGTGACCCCACGTGAGGATGAACCGACCCTCCGAGGTCTGGTAACCCGCCGTGAACTGTATCTACTGACCCCTGAGGTCTGAAGACAACCGACGTGACGCTGAACCCCTGAGGGTAAGCAGCGAGCGGGAAAAACACCGGCCCTTCCCCCTAGAGGGGAAAGTGGAATTCTCCCGGGCTTCCCAAGAGGAAGCTGGTTTCTAACCAACGGGATAGTGGAGCCTGCCAGAGAGCGGGCTTGGAACGGCCTATCTTGGTGAAGCAGAGCTTGAAATCCCGGGTCCAAGCCGATAGCGTTTGTGTAATTACATTCGCGGAGCCACCAAGATAAAGTTCTCATAATGGGGAACTGTAATTCAGCTGATGAACAACTTGCCTACCTCGCTTGGCAGGATGCCCTGCCCCGTATGGGACTCTGTGTTTCTGAAGATGCCATGCGTGCCTTATTTCAGTGGATAAAAGAGCAAGGTTTTGCTGTGACTATGGATAATGCCTTTGATCTTGAGGTTTGGCTGTCGGTGGGAGACCGTCTATGGTCTGAACTGACTGATGGGGATACCAGTGTGAGCGGCCTGGCAGTCACCTGGGGGGCGCTTTTTAAGGCGCTGGAACGGAGCCAGTCTGAGGACAGTGAGGCCGGGGTGGAAGATGAGACTGTGGATGAGTGGCGTAGGGCTTCCTCGGAGCGGCCCGGGTCCCCGGAAGATTTGGGCCGCGGGCGGAGGCGGGCTGCGCGCCAGAAATCCCCCCCCCTAGGACCGCCGCTGCGGGCTCTGCCGCCAGCGACGGCGGGTGCTTCTCCCGCCCCCCTGCTGCCTTCGGCGGGGCCCGTGCCGGGGCCGGCGCTGCCCCTCCCCCAGACTCACTGTGGCTGCTCTGCCGCGGCGGCAGCGGGGGCTTCTCCCCCCCCGCTGCCTTCGGCGGGGCCCGTGCCGGGGCCGGCGCCGCCCCTCCCCCGAGCCCGGTGCGGCTGTTCTGCTGCTGTACCTGCTTTGGCCTCCGAGCGAAGATCTGCACCGCCTGACGTGGCCGGCCCGTCCACCTCTTCTGGTGCCCGCAACGACCCGGCAGCGAGCCCGCCCCGGGGCCATGTCGGCCCATCCCCACCCTGTCCGGTGACCGCGTCTCCGATGCATCGGGGGCATTTTTGGGACGTGGTGAAACAGCAAGCTTTGGAAGTGGGGGATTGGGAGTTGCTCGAGAGGCTGGGGACACCCGGGACCGGGATTTTTAACACCGTAGGGGCTGGAGCGGGGGAGACGGCGGGAGGACTGGAAACCGCTTCGGCTCCTGATGACTGGGTCCGGCTGGGATGGGACGTCCAAGGGGCGCCCCAAGGGGCGGCCCAAGCCTTCCCTGTGTTTAAGGCCGCCCCGAATACGGGACAGGCCGACAAGCATAATGTGATAGCATGGAGAGTGGTGCAGGATATACAGAGTAAGGTGGCACAATACGGGCTCGGATCTCCCGAGGTTATGCAGATTATTAGGGTGTTAGACACTGATGTGCTTGCTCCGTTTGATATTAGGCACCTGGCTCAAGTCTTGTTCCAGCCTGTGCAGTTTAAAGTTTTTGAAGACAATTGGAGGCAGATGGCTCAAAGGGCTGCAGACAGGAATGCGCGTCTGCCTGCACATGATCCCAGACAGGGGGTCAGAGTAGAGGCCCTTATGGGTATTGGTGACTTTTCCAATCCTGACCTCCAGGCCTGTTGGGACATCAGAGTCCTTGAGCAAGGGCAGAAGATTGGTATGGGAGCATTGCTAAAAACTATAGAAGCGGCTGCTCCCAGGGCACGATATGTAACGATTACTCAGGGTCTAAAGGAACCTTTCTTACCCTTTGTTGAAAAAATTGCTGCAGCCTTGGAGAAGCAGGTTGAAGATGATAACCTGAGACAGCTCTTGTGTAAACAGCTGGCAAGGGATAATGCTAATGAGGACTGTAGGAAGATCATAGAAGCTCTTCCAGGGGACCCCTCAATACCAGAAATGGTCCGAGCCTGTGCCAAGGTGGGCTCTGTGGGGCACAAAATGTCTGCTCTGGCAGCAGCTCTAGCATCAAAACAACCAGGCTGTCAGGGTGGTTCCAGGAAGCAAAAGAATGCTCAGGGCAAGGCTCGGCAGGTGCAGCAGAATAATAAAGGGAAAGGGAAGTTCTTGTGTGCTAGATGTCACAAGCCAGGTCATTTTGCTGATCAATGTAGATCTAGATATCATGCCAATGGTCAGCCTTTGGGGGATTCGGGAAACGTGTACAGGAGCGCACAGGGGACCTGCGCTCTGACACAAGTGAGTTCCCAGGGCACAGCCCCCCCACAGGCCTACTCAGCCAGCTTAGAGGCAGCACCCAGGGGGCGGCAGGAGTGGATGTATACACCGCAACAACAGTTACATTAGATTCTAGTCATGTGTATAAGGTTCCCCTGGATGCTTTTGGTCCTCTGGGTCACGGTTTGAGTGCACTGCTTGTGGGAAGATCTAGTGCGACCCTACAAGGAATTTTTGTACACCCGGGAGTCATTGATGCTGACTTTATGGGACAGATTTGTGCCCTGGTTTCTACTCCTTCCCCCCCGTTACCATCCCTGAGAAGACTCGCATTGCTCAACTTGTGCCTTTTAAGTCCTGTGTTCCTAGGACTGCTGATCGGACCCGTGGGGATGGTGGCTTTGGATCTACCGGATTGCCCCAAGTCCTTTGGTCTGCCTGTATCTCTACTCAGCGTCCTCAAATGACGTGCACCCTGAGTCTGCCGACTGCCAGCCCGCCGCAAATTCAGCTTCGAGGTCTCATCGACACCGGGGCAGATGTGACGATCGTCTCCTTCTCTGCGTGGCCTCCGTCCTGGCCTTTGACTTCTATGGGTTCGGCCATTGAGGGACTGGGAGGTACCACGCAGACATTTGTGAGCCAGCGGCCCGTGCTGATCAAAAACCCAGAAGGGCAAACAGCTACGGTCCGGCCTTATGTCACTGCAGCTCCACTTAACCTCTGGGGGCGGGATGTCTTGGCAGCATGGGGAGTGCGGATTGGGACACATTTTTGATAGGGGCCACTGTGACGAAGGGCACACAGTTTTCCACGCTGCCTTTGCGGTGGCTGGTGACCAAACCCATCTGGGAAAACCAGTGGCCCCTGGCTAAAGAGAAATTGGTTGCCCTTCGTGAATTAGTCCAAGAACAGTTACAGCACGGACACATTGAGCCTTCCACTAGTCCCTGGAACAGTCCCGTTTTTGTGATCAGGAAAAAATCTGGGAAATGGAGATTGTTGCAGGATCTCCGCAAGATCAATGCAGTCATGGAAAGCATGGGGGCACTGCAGCCTGGCATGCCGTCACCTACCATGCTTCCCACGGGGTGGAAAATCCTAATCCTTGATTTAAAGGATTGTTTTTTTACTATTCCATTGCATTCTGAGGACAAATGCAAGTTTGCTTTCACAGTGCCTGCGATCAACAACGCTGAACCCATGCAGAGGTATCAATGGAAGGTTTTGCCACAGGGCTGCAAGAACAGCCCGACTATTTGTCAGTGGTATGTGGCTCAGGCCTTATCAGGAGTCCGTGAGCAGTTTCCTGAAGCTTATTGTTATCATTACATGGATGACATCCTGGTGGCAGCATCCACCCAGGATGAACTGCTGAGGATACAGCCCCAGCTGTTCGGAGCTCTGCGTTCTCATGGCCTGCAGGTAGCTCCGGAAAAGGTTCAGCAGCATCCTCCTTGGAAATATCTAGGGGTCAAAATCTTAGATCGAACCATTTGCCATCAAGAAGTGCAATTTGTGGATTCTATCAAAACTCTGAATGATGCCCAAAAATTGATGGGTATCATCACGTGGTTGCGTCCTTACTTAGGGCTGACCACGGCACAGTTGTCCCCATTGTTCAATCTTTTGAAGGGGGACCCTGATCTGAACTCCCCTCGGGAGCTGACTCCTGAAGCGCAGCGAGCGCTGGAGGATGTTCAACAGGCTGTTTCTGCTCGGCAGGTTTACCGGGTGGATCCATCCATTGATATCACTGTTTTTATTACTTGTCCAGAGTCTCATCCCACAGGTATCATTGGCCAATGGAGTGAACAATGGTCTGATCCTTTGCACATTTTGGAATGGATTTTTCTGCCCCATCAACCGAAAAAGACGGCGCCCACGGTATTTGAATTGGTTGCTCAATTGATAATTAAATGCCATCAACGGTGTTTGCAGCTGATGGCAGCCGACCCTGGGAAAATTATCCTCCCAATACGGCGGGAGGAATTTGAATGGAGTCTGACTAATAGTGCCTCCTTACAGAGTGCGCTGCAAAACTTTTCAGGGCAGGTTGCTTATCATCTGCCCAGCCACAAACTGTTGCAATTAGCAGGGTCAGCTGAATTGTCCTTTCGACAAAAGAGTAGTCGGGTGCCGGTGCAGGGACCCACCGTCTTCACTGACGGTTCAGGAAGGACGGGAAAAGCCATTGTTACATGGAAGGATGAGTCTGAGTGGCAAGTGCTGGAAGGCCATGAGTCAGGCTCAGCCCAGTTAGTCGAACTAAGGGCTGCAACCATGGCATTCCAGCGGTTTTCTCAGGTACCATTGAATCTAGTTACTGATTCTGCTTATGTAGCAGATCTTGCTAAGCGTCTAGATTGTGTGCTCCTGAAAGAAGTTGATAATGAGCATCTATTTCAGCTGCTGAAGTCTTTGTGGTGTGTAATCCAAGCTCGAGTTCACCCATATTATATCCTGCATATTCGGAGTCATACCAATCTACCAGGTTTCATAGCAGAAGGTAATGCCAGGGCTGATAGGTTAGCTAACCCTGCATGGGTAGCACCTCAGCCTGACAAAATTGCACAAGCTAAGGCATCACATGATTTTTTCCACCAAAGTGCACATACTTTGCAAAAACAGTTTCACTTGATGCCGACCGAAGCTCGTGACATTGTCAGTTCTTGTGCTGACTGTCATGGACTTGCAGCACCTCTGCCAGCGGGGGTGAACCCCAGAGGGTTGAAAGCCCTACAGCTTTGGCAGACAGATGTTACTCACATTGCGGAATTTGGCAGACTTAAGTATGTGCATGTGTCTGTTGACACCTTTTCATCTGCTATGTGGGCATCTGCTCACACCGGGGAAAAAGGTCGTGATGTTATTGCCCATTGGAAAATTGCATTTGCAGTCTTGGGCATACCTTCTTCTGTGAAAACTGACAATGGCCCTGCCTACACCTCACAGAAGACACGACGATTTTTACAGTTATGGGGAGTTTCACACACATTCGGTATTCCACATTCTCCCACTGGGCAGGCTATTGTCGAACGCGCTCATGGTACCCTAAAACGTGTTCTAGAAAAACAAAAAACGGGGATGGTTGGAGAAACTCCACACAGCCGGCTGGAGAAAGCCTTGTATACAATCAATCACCTCACAGTGCAAAAAAATTCTGATAACCCTGTCATTTTGAATCATTTTCTTTCATTGCAGTCCTCAGGCGAGGTGCACCTGCCCCGAGCGAAAGTCTGGGTGAAAGACCTAACCACCAACAGGTGGCAAGGCCCGTGTGAACTCATCGCTTGGGGTCGCGGGTATGCATGCGTTTCCACAGACACTGGGGTACGGTGGGTACCCGCAAGGTGTGTCCGCCCTGATCTGCGACACCAAAGGCAGAAAGCAATCAACAGGCGACCCTCAGATGATGACCAAGATACCGATCATCACTCAGATGGTCCTTCTACAAGCAGAGACTGAACATTCTTACTTGTCGACAAGTTAGACCGTCAGTTGGAACAGACTAACAATGGTTTTTGTTGCGTGTGCGTGTGTGTTAGTTCACTGAACCGGTTCTGTTAGAGTCAGCCATCAGATCCTTGCAAGGAGAACAATCCTTAAACATCAAAACATAAGTCAAGATTCTAAATCAGCATCCATTCCAAGTTCTGTTGAAATAAACCTCTTGTGCTGTGTTTGTTCTCTCTCCTGCAAGGGCCCAGCAGGACATGACAAACACTGCCCTTTTATTTTATTTATTTTTTTTTAACAAAAGGGGTGAATTATGGATGCTAAATCTGAATCAGAGTGCCTGTACAAATTACAGGCCGCATAGCTCCTCAGGCTTGCCTGAGAAAGTAGCCTGGGAAAAACATGAGAAAGAATTAAAACAATCCTCAGGGAAACAAAACAGTCTTGCAGGTGTTGTTTTGTGCTCCTTGTTTTCCTTGCAGGAGAAGGTCAGGGGGATGGTGAGCCCCACTGACCAATGATGGTGATGTAGTAGATTACTAACCAATAAGAGTTTCCTTTCTGTACTTTCCACGTATCTGTCTATAAAACAGGCCTGGAGCAATAAACTGAGAGATTCTCTCCTGTTCTGACTCCTTTGAGAGTCCGTGTCGTTCTTTCCGCCGTTCCCAATTAGAACGACACCTATTTGTCCCCCGGGCAACCCCCTCCCCCCGCATAGTCTTTCTTTCTTACCGGATGGCAAAAAAAATTACCTGAGAAAAAGAAAAAAGCCAAACCAAACCAAACAAACTAAAAGAACCCTAATCCCCAACACTGGTACATTTGCTATAGCATATTCACACTCACATGCACATGGACATAAAAAGTCTGTACAAGGTACCTGTGAAAAATTCCCCTTAAGTTTAGTGAAATACTCACTTCAGATGCCTTTGCATCTTCTCAGCAGGAGAAAGGTTTAGCCTCGAGGAGTGGGGGATATCAGCCCAGGATTCATTGGCGTTGTTCAGCGATCCTCCCAGTAGAGCAAACTTGAGTGTTGCCTGGCTCTGAGAGGCCCCACGCAGAGGAAGGTTGCTCGTCACAGCCCACTGCAGTCCAAGTGGACTCAAAGGGTCTCACTTTGTACTACTGTTTGTAGGCTTACAAGACAGTTGGCTTTAGTTGGTAATTTTCCATTTGAAAGGAAAGATGAGTTCTAATGTCTAAAAATAATTTGATGGGTGAAGGTATAGGTGTTAACATCTTTGAAATGGGTCTTAATGGTTCTACTGACTTTGGGCAGCAGGTTTGTTGCAGAGCCCAGACAGCTTGGTGCCTGAAACCATCAAGGGTCTGCACAAGCCAGAGTTTCTCAACTTTGAGTTAAATTGACAAGTTCAAGGGGGGATATGGGGCAGGTGGTTCGGGAAAGCTGTACCTTCCTAGTACCTCAGCCAATGGGGAAAGGAAGAGAGCAATGTGCAGCCAGGAGTTTAGGATAAAAGGACACTGTGCTCTCAGAAACCTTGAGAGAGAAAATCCTGTGGGCATGTTGTAAGAGACGGTCCGAAGATTCTCTCATCTGTCTCACGACCATTTCTAGAACAGAGACTAAGACCCTGAATATCCCAAGGCACGTGGTATAGGGGTTCGGGCCTAGCTGAGGTAGATGTTTGCCAAGTGATTGTTTGCAGGTGGTTGCACGGTACACTCTCCTCGTTCCTGCTGGTGAGCAAAGACTGGTAAGATGTGGTTTGCGTTGTACCCTACACCTTCCCCCCTTTGCCATGGGTTTCATCACAATGGTCATCAATCTCCTCTGGTTTTGGCCCTGTGCCCCTAGCTTTGTAAAGACTAAAAATACACCCAAAACTTGCCTTCCTTTGAGATCTCCCCAACGGACAGAAGACTTTGCGTCAACAGACGGCCAAGTGGACTTCGACGTTGGTAGCTATAATCCCCTTTCTCTTTTTCCTATGCTTTGCTTTCTCCTCTTTTCCCTCTATCACATATTAGTGCTGATGAGCACTCAATAAAGTGTGTTTTGCTGTTCGAGTCCCTGGTTTGCGGATAATCTTTTGTACTCTAGAATCAAATAAAAGAACCACATCACGAATCCCACCTTGTGGATCGTGACATGTGTCTTGGCGAACTTTCTCCCTTTATTTGAATAATGTTGAAGGACTGCTCTGTCTCCTTTTTGGACATAAACGTCTGGTGTTTGTGGATTTTCCTGACAAATGGGAGCTTCATCTGGGATACTTCCACCATCATGGGTTGGCACACAGCAAGAGGAGCTGGAGGTGTGCCTCACCCAGTTTTGGTGACTGTTGCCGCCCATATTGCTTGGTTTTATTAAGTTCAGAGGTGGTTTACCCCAGTTGCTCCCCGGTCATAAAGAATGGTTTGTCCCCAGGTGCCCATCATGGTAAACCCTTCCCATTTTTCCAGATTGTTCCCCATCCATCACCCTAATCCTGCCCCTAAGCCCTGTCAATCTATGTGAACCCCCACCTTTTGTTCCAGTTCTTTCCTTGCCTATCATCCCTTCCTCGACGCCCTATTGATTGTACAGTTGCTTTCCCCCCCCCCGGGTCCCTACCATTGGTCCTGCATATTGTAATCCCCACCCATAACCCCTCCGTGGCTGTTGTCCCATTGGTCACCATACGAGCCGCCCACGGTCCTTAAAACCTGGCGCATGGGGGTGCCCAGGGTCTCGGCTCAGACCTCTCCCCTGTGATCCCAGCCCTGCACCTGTTGGAATAAACTTGTTCCTGGGAAATCGGAGGAGCCTGAGCACTCTTTCTCCCTTCGCCGCATCCCGTGTCGCCCTGTAAGCCACAACGCCAGAGCGCAGAGGAGCTCTGGAGGTTCCAGGTTGAGCCTCGCAGTGCTTGCCTGGTTCCCCACTCCTGCCGCTGACATCGGCCACAGCTAGCCGAGGCAAAAGAGGCCGATTCGGGCAGCGACAGATGACGCTCAACGCGGGGCCTCTCGTGAGGCGTGGAGACCCCCGGAGAAGTCGGTGAATCTACGCACTTGTGTGGATTTTACAAAAGACTGTGAGCGGCAGCTACCCCGGTAGAGCAGACTCATTTTTGTCGAGTGCTGCTCCCGGGGATCGAGGTGGCAACCGTCGACGTGCCGACGATCGCCTCGGGGTTTGTGGACGTCTCCTGCAGCACCAGTCCGGACTTGGGTGAGTAGCCCCCACGTGGGGGACGAGGGGGTGTGCAAGTGTGTGCAGCTCCCCCTGCTGTGTGTTGGTGTGCAGCTCCCCCTGCTGTGTGTTGAGAATCCCTCGGGGAGGGAGTGTGGGGTAGCCCGGTTCAGACCCGTACTTTGTTACGTGTGCCTTTAGCTGCAGGGGGTGGTGGGAACTGCTGTACTGGGGTTAGAAAGATGGGCGCACGTCTGTCAGCACAGCAAAAAAGAGTTTTCTACCAAGTTGTGGGTACCCTTGAAGGAGAGAGTAGACGGTTTTCTCGTGGGAGGGTGAAACAGTTTGTGAGATGGCTGTTCCTGCATTTCCCCAACTTCACCCCAGACAGAGCAAACACCGTAGAGTTTTGGAATGAAGTCGGAATAAAGTTAACAGAGTTAGTGAATGAAGGAGATACATCGGCTGACAAATTTGTAACATTGTTTATCTTAATTCAGTCTGCCGTAATAAAAGAAAAAAAAATGATGCAGGAGCAAACGCCACAAACTGCCCCAGTTTCCCCAGTTTTCCCATCCCCGTGTTCCTCTCCCCCTGATCCCGAGTTGAGGGAGACCTGTGGAGCGACCTGCAGGGCAAATTGTCCTGTTCAGGGTTCCCCCAAGGGTAACAGGATCCCTGGCTCCCCACGTCTCTCCCAGAACCCCTGCCCTGGTAGCCCTGGCCAAGTTACCAGAGCACTTTTCCATTCCCCCGTCTCCCCAGTTACAAACCCTCAGCTAAACATTTCCCAGGTTGCAAGTCCCCAGTTTTCACCCTCAGATCCCCGTGCCTCAGTTTCCCCCAGTTTCCAATGTTCCCCTGTGTTCCCCTACCCCTCTCCTAACCCTCAAAAGGGCTCCCGGAGGGCACAAGATGGCGGGGACCACATGGCTGGGACCTTCCCTCGTGCCTCTTCTCCCCATAATCCCTTTCAGACCCCCAAGAACAACCCTTTTCTCCCTGACTCCACCCTTTCTCCCTACCCTAACTCCACCCAGTTCCCCTCGAAAACCTCCTCCTCCTCAGGGGCGGGCCCCTCTGAAGTCATGCACCTAAACCCCGCCTTTTCTGATCGCCGCTCCTCCCCCTTGCCCTCCTCCTCAGTCGGTCCTCCAGTCCCGCCCCCTCCGGCTCCTGGTTCCCACGCCTTTTCTTCCGGTTCCCACGGTCCCACACCCGGTTCCCATGCTTTGGGAGCTGGAGGTGGTAAGCCTGGAAGCCAGAACCCGGAACAGGTAGAAATCCCCCTTGCCGCACCGGTGACTTTTAGTGGAAGGGGTGGGCGGTCCCGGGAATGGGAAGCCCTCTCCTTCCAGACTAAGAGAGAGCTGTGCAAGGCACAGAAGGAGTTCGGGAGGGGTAGCGAATATTTTAAAGGTCTATTAAAAGCTACCTTTTCTGTGAACAAAATGGTGCCCAGTGATCTGAAGGAGCTGTTTTCCTGCCTCCTTTCCACAGCTGACTTCAGGTTGTGGAAACAGGGGTGGAAGAGATCATTAGAGACCATCCTTCCAAGCCTCTTGCACAGTATTGATGGATGTATAGATGGAGTCCCTCTGACTTTAGATCACTTGTGCGGTGAGGGAAATTGGGACAAGCCAGAGGAGCAGGCCAGGGCATTACCCCGGCCTGTCCTGATTAAAGTCATGGAGGCCGCAGAAAAGGTTTTCAATACATTACCTGAGGAGGGACCCCAGATAAATTTAATGAGTATTTTCCAGCTCCCTAATGAACCTTTTAATAAGTTTATCAATAGATTGCAAGCCCAGGCAGAGAAGCAAGTAGAAGAGGCAAATCTACAAGAACAGCTTGTATTAGAAGTGGCGAAAGCTAATGCCAATGACATTTGTAAACAGATAATTTTCAGTTTGCCTCTATCCAACCCCGACACTAGACATCCTCATCGAAGCCTGCTCCAAGAAGGTGCCGATGATGGGGATGTCCAGAGCCATCCCACCGCAACAGTTGAGACGAGCGCCTACTGCAGCAGTGACGCAGTTTCCACCATCACCAGCGCGTCAACCATTGTGTTTCCGCTGCAGGCAACCTGGACATCTAGCTAGGGACTGCCCGGCAGGGCATCCTAACCAAGGGAGCAGTGCGGGGGCGAGGGCAAGCAATACAATAATAAAAAAAAAAACTAGGGGAGCTGCGCGAGCCTGCCCCGCGCGAAGCAATAAATGGGGCAGGTCTCGCGGGGGAGGGGGGCTTTTTACATCAGGCTTGGACACCCAACCGGACGCGACATCTAACCACCACCAAGGACATCCTCTTTCGAACCCAGCACTGGACAGTAGTTGCTGTGGATCCACTGGAGGGAGGCAAGAAAAATACTGGATGTGACTGTAAGTACATCGCCATCGGGGACACTAAACACACACCCCCAGAGATTGAGATCTCCCCGATCACCTTCCCAGAGGGTCCGAAAGATCTCATCCTCTTAGCGCGCTGCATTCACCCACCATATTTTCTCCCAAAGGGGCAAATCATAGCCCAATACATTCCTGTCCCGGAGGGAGTCCCAGTAGACGACCACGCACCAGGCGTCTACTGGACAGAAGTAGTGGGTGAGGACAAACCCATTGTTGATTGCAGCATCAAGCAGGGTGCGGAATCTGTCCATCTGAAAGGTCTGCTTGACACGGGGGCAGATGTGACGATCATCCCCGAAAGGAGATGGCCGTCACATTGGGAGTTGCAACCCGTGGCTGGCAAAATACAGGGTATAGGGGGTACCCAATTGGCACAAATCTCAAAGAGCGTAGTGCAAATTATGGGGCCGGATGGGCAATTGGCAAATTTACGCCCATTCATTGCGGATTTCCAGGTTCCCTTGTGGGGGAGGGACCTTATGTCACAATGGGGGGTAAAGATCGACATCCCGAAAACCCCTCGGGATTTTTAATAGCGGCCACTGTGGAGCGCCCCTTCCAAAAACTTGATTGGACCACTGATGAAGCAATCTGGATTGATCAGTGGCCGCTTCGAAAAGACAAATTAAGGGCGCTCAACGAGCTCGTGGAGGAGCAATTATTAAAAGGTAATATTGTAGAGACTACCAGCCCTTGGAACTCCCCGGTATTTGTTATCCGGAAGCCGGGGAAAGACAAGTGGCGGCTCCTTCACGACCTTCGTGCCATCAATAAGATCATTGTTGACATGGGACCCCTCCAACCAGGGATGCCTACCCCAACGATGCTCCCCCGAAATTGGGATCTGGCCGTAATTGATATAAAAGACTGCTTCTTTCAAATTCCCTTGCACCCTGATGATGCCCCACGGTTTGCCTTCTCGGTGCCCACCCTCAACCGAGAAGCCCCAATGAGGAGATTCCACTGGCGGGTGTTGCCACAAGGCATGAAGAATTCACCCACCATCTGCCAGTGGTATGTCTCCTCATTGCTGTCTCCCGTGCGCAAAGAGATGGGGGAGGTCATCATCCATCACTATATGGATGATGTCCTAGTGTGCGCCCCCCATGACGATCTACTCACCCGATCACTTGACCGAGTGGTTAAGGCTTTAACATCTGCAGGCTTTCAACTCCAGGAGGATAAAGTTCAACGGATGCCACCCTGGAAGTATCTGGGTCTGCGGATTGCTGAGAGGACCGTTGTGCCTCAAAAATTGGCAATAAACAGCAATCCGAAAACCTTGTCAGACCTTCACTCGCTGTGTGGGACCTTAAACTGGGTCAGGCCTTGGCTGGGCCTTTCCACTGAAGACCTAGCCCCCCTCTTCACACTTTTGAAGGGGGAGAAGGAGCTGAGTTCTCCCAGGACCCTGACCCCAGAAGCGAGGAAAGCCCTGGAGAAAGTAGAAGAGGCCCTTGTTGAAAGACAGGCGCATCGGTACGAACCGACCCTGCCTTTTGAGTTTATTGTGCTCGGGAGAATGCCACACCTCAGTGGGCTGATTTTTCAGTGGGACCAGGGCTCAAAGGATCCCCTCTTAATCATAGAGTGGGTTTTCTTGAGCCATCAAAGGTCCAAAAGTGTCACCCGGCCACAGGAGCTGATGGCTCAGCTCATCGGGAGAGCTCGGGCCAGGCTTCGGGAGATGGCTGGGTGCGACTTTGCATGCATTCGGGTACCAGTCAGCTTGTCTCGGGACAAAGAGTCCCCAAATAAGCTGACAAAAGAGATGTTTAATCAGTTACTTCGGGAAAATGAGACACTCCAGATTGCTTTAGATAGTTTTGAGGGCCAGGTCTCTGTTCATGCCCCTGCCCACAAATTTTTCAATTCCAAATTCGAACCAATTCCAAAAGAAGTACGGAGCAGGAAGCCCCTCAAAGCCCTGACTGTGTTCACTGACGCATCCGGGGCATCTCACAAGTCTGTGGTGACTTGGAGAAATCCTGAGACTCAGCAGTGGGAAGCAGATGTTCAATATGTGGAGGGATCTCCACAGGTTGCTGAGTTGGATGCAGTCGTCAGGGCCTTTGAGAGGTTCTCTGAACCTTTCAATTTAGTCACTGATTCGGCCTATGTTGCAGGGGTGGTTGCCAGAGCAGAACACGCTGCCCTGAAGGAGGTCTCTAACCCAAAATTGTTCGAGTTGCTTTCTAAATTAATATATACTGTTTCCCACAGGAAGCAACCATTTTTCGTGATGCATGTGAGGTCGCACACAGATCTCCCCGGCCCAGTAGCCGAGGGAAACCAGATGGCTGATTCCCTCGCTGCCCCTGTTTCCATGGCTCAGCTCCCCGATCGGTTCCAACAAGCTAAGCTGAGCCACCAAATGTTCCATCAGAATGTGCCTGGCCTGGTCCGCCAATTCCACCTGCGGCGGGATCAGGCCAGAGCCATTGTGGCCACATGCCCCCATTGCCAGACCACTGTCATGCCCTCTCTAGGGGCGGGGGTGAACCCTCGAGGCCTGGGGAGCTGTGAGGTGTGGCAGATGGATATAACTCACATTCCCGAATTTGGCGGGCTGAAGTTCGTACATGTATCCATAGACACTTTCTCAGGGGCAGTCTTTGCTTCTGCCCACACAGGAGAGAAAGCCGAGCATGTCTGCAAACACCTCTTGCAGGCTTTCTCTGTGCTGGGGGTCCCCAAAGAGCTAAAGACAGATAATGGCCCAGCATACATTTCCAGGAAACTGGAAGAATTCCTGCAGAGTTGGGGAGTGACACATAAGAGAGGCATCCCACACTCCCCCACCGGCCAAGCGATTGTAGAGCGAGCCCACCAGTCGCTCAAACGCGTCCTAAAACGTCAATGGGATTCAATGAAAGGTTGCGCCCCTCAGGATAGGCTATCAAAGGCGCTGTTTACTATCAATTTTCTGAACTGTACTGATACTAATCCCAATCCTCCAGTGGCACTGCACTTTAACTCCACCAGCAACTACGAGCTCCAACATCGCCCTCCAGTGCTGGTCCGGGACCCAGAGACCCAAAGGATCATGGGTCCATTCGATCTGGTGACCTGGGGGCGAGGTTACGCTTGCGTCTCCTCGCCCCAGGGACTAAGGTGGATCCCACAAAAGTGGGTGAAACCTTATGTCCCAAAACATCCTACCAGGCCACCAGATGAGCAAGAGGATGTCGCTGTGTCCGTGCAGGCCGCCCCAGTAACCCCCGAGGACGACGAAGAGGAGGAATGTCTCGAACCCCTTTTCTCTATTGATTTTTTGCTCTCCCTTTATGTTAACTGAAGTATTTGTTTTCCTTTAATTTTAGAGAGCCATCAGAAGGATGACCACCCCGAACGTCGCACTGGCCACCGTGCTCCTGCAGGATGGGGTGTCTCCGGATGGCTCTCTTCTGTTATAAGGACCATATTATAGATTGTTTTTGTAATTTTTTTTATTATTTTAGGTACATTCGCGGTGTTGCGGAAGTGTTTAATTCAATTTATCCTTTCTTTGTTATCCCCCCCACGGCAAGTTAACTATGTTGATGTAAACCCTCTTTCCCCTCCTCCTCCTCTTCCCTCTCCTGAATGGTTTGCTGTACCCTCTGCTCCCCTAGACCCCACGCCTTCCTCTGTTTCTTAAAAGGAAAGGGGGAGATGTTGCCGCCCATATTGCTTGGTTTTATTAAGTTCAGAGGTGGTTTACCCCAGTTGCTCCCCGGTCATAAAGAATGGTTTGTCCCCAGGTGCCCATCATGGTAAACCCTTCCCATTTTTCCAGATTGTTCCCCATCCATCACCCTAATCCTGCCCCTAAGCCCTGTCAATCTATGTGAACCCCCACCTTTTGTTCCAGTTCTTTCCTTGCCTATCATCCCTTCCTCGACGCCCTATTGATTGTACAGTTGCTTTCCCCCCCCCCGGGTCCCTACCATTGGTCCTGCATATTGTAATCCCCACCCATAACCCCTCCGTGGCTGTTGTCCCATTGGTCACCATACGAGCCGCCCACGGTCCTTAAAACCTGGCGCATGGGGGTGCCCAGGGTCTCGGCTCAGACCTCTCCCCTGTGATCCCAGCCCTGCACCTGTTGGAATAAACTTGTTCCTGGGAAATCGGAGGAGCCTGAGCACTCTTTCTCCCTTCGCCGCATCCCGTGTCGCCCTGTAAGCCACAACGCCAGAGCGCAGAGGAGCTCTGGAGGTTCCAGGTTGAGCCTCGCAGTGCTTGCCTGGTTCCCCACTCCTGCCGCTGACATCGGCCACAGCTAGCCGAGGCAAAAGAGGCCGATTCGGGCAGCGACAGGTGACCAGCTCCCTTTGGCACTGGCCAGCACCGGGTGATTGATTGGGTACCCATGACTGTCCAGGAGACAGAAAAGAGGCAGACCAGGGGGTTCCATGAAAGAAAGGACCACTGGACATGGATGCCCAGAGGGGGTGAAACAAGGGGACTTAAGAGTTAAAAAAATACTTGATTAAGAGGTAGGTGACAAGACATTGAGGAATGCTGAAAAATTACTGTATTTGCAAAGACAGGATGAGAGGAAGGCTGTTCTAAGATAAGAAAGGAGCCAGGACTCGCAAACAGGATGGGGGCAAGTCACAATATTGTCAAAGTAAAGATGGTCTGTACTTTGACAATACTTTACTACAAGGTAAATCTGACCATATCACAAATCCAATTCAGCTAGCTTAGTTCATGCCAGAACAAGTCCCCAAATAAGTTACAGGGGACCCTCAGCCATCCTCATTGTGAAAAACGAAGTTCACTCCTGTAAAATTTTAAAAAGGTTTAATAAAGACAATAAGAGACATAAAGTAAAGCAGAGTTACGGCCGGGTGCCTTGGCGCGCTGCCAAGAGCACACCTGGTATCTCGGGAATACCCTTTTTATCCCATCCTTGCTGTGAGGGGTTGAGAGGAATGACAGGTTTGTCTTTACAAACAAGCTGTGGGTCTGCTGATAAGATGCAGCTATCAGTGAGAGACAACAGAAACAATGGGATGGATTCCACTAAAAGATCAAAGAGGCACTGAAAGACCACCATGAATTCCACAAAAGTTAAGAATTAAGAAAAGATTATGCATTGGGAGGGGGGGAAGGTATCGAAGGTATCAGGCGTTCCAGGAAGTCTGTACCTCTCAAGTACCTCAGCCTATGGGGAAAGGGAGAAGGGATAAGTGGCCGGGAATTATGATAAAAAGAGGCTGCGCCCTCCAAAAATTTGAGAGACCCCAGGGGAATGCCCCATGGCCTCTCCCTTTATTTGAATAAAGAAGAAGGACTCCTCTGTCTCCTTTTTGGACATAAACCTCTGGTGTTTGTGGATTAATTTTCCTGACAGGGTTAATGCATATTCAAGCATGTCCCCTCCCTGGTTCCGCCTTCTTGGATCATTCTTTTGCACAATTTTTTATTTTCTGCTGGTCAGCATATTTTTTGCTGGTCATCATTATTCTAGTTGGTCAGCATTATTTTGAGTTTGGCTTCCTTTCTTCTGCAAATGGTCACTGGTCGATAAGAGTCCGGGCCCCTCATCCTTCCTTTGAGAGCAGCTGGTCTTCATATCTTTTCCCCCTGCCAACGTCCTGGTACCGGCTTTTTGATAAGAGTTTGCTCTCCATTTCCTGCTGCTGATAATAGCCTGTTTTCCACAGCTTGATCCTCCCATTGTCTTGCCTGTTTATCTTGCCTTGTCCAGATGAAACATATCCTTACCATTCAGAATTCCTATCTAAGCCTATAACTTGCTAAGAGAGAAAAGAATATAGTGAAAGCATATAATATATATATTTATCAGAATAATTGTGAAAAGCCAATATTTACAACATGAATTCACAACACTCATTCAGGCTTAGTAGGAAGCACATCACTGGCCAGAGATCTGGGATGTCTCTCCAGAGACATCTCAGCTAATGAGCTAAGCCCAGAAGTATTGAATTGACTATATAAGTGAGCTCTGAACAATAAACGAGGCTGTTGTCTGATGAGCATTTGGCTCTTGAGTTGTGGATTTCTGTCTCCCCACCCACGGCTGGCATATAACAGGGATACAAGTCTCTTCCAAGGCTGTTATAAATGAAATAGAGCCAAATTTATCAATAATAATTTTACTGAAAAATTTGCAAAATTGCGTTATGGAAACAACCACAATCACAGGGTCGAAGCATCGAGCCCGGGATCGGCGCTGGGTGAACTCTGAATCAGTCTCTACTGCTCTGATTCCCCCAAGTTCACCATCTGGTCTTTGGAGGAGTGAGTTTTTACACAGTTTCTATAGCCTGAGGCTGTACAGTTCTTTCTTCTAGGGTTTGTTGTATATTCATATTTACTGTAGGTTTGTTAACTACATTTCCGATAAGGGAGGAAAGGTTGGAGTGGCTTTACAGGAACTGAGTTTTGAGATGCATGATCTGGAGATATTTTCTTTGTGGTTTGTTAATGACGTTCCATGGGAGGGGGAGAGTTACGGGAACTGAGTATTGAAATGCATGGTCCTGAGAATCAGATCAGGCTGGTATCAGGCGTAAATCACTGAGTCCTTAGTACACCCGATCTTGCTTGGGTGGGACTTGTTATCCTTGGTGCCATTCTGTTATTTTTCAAATTACCCTTCTCCTCCGGCTCCTGGCTGTCATGTTGCAACTCCTTGCTATGCATGTGTGTTTGATACTTGTAACCAGTTTTTATTTCTTCTTACTGCTTATATACATATACAATGAAACACAAATAATACAACCATATATTACAAAGGCTACTTGTGATAAGTAACATTCTTTAGACCCCTGAGCCAGTGAAAACTGATCTCATGGCCTGGAATGCTAGCAGGAGACTAAGGGGCATGCTCCGAGAACAAAGTTGAAAAGTTCAGATGTGAAGAAGAGCTTGGAAGCCTCCATCAAAGACCACTGACAACCCCCAAATTGGGGAGGCGTAAGCACAGACAGGACCTGGAGCTAATTATGATACAAAGCAGGTCTAGGCAGGGCTAGGAACTGAATATGTATTAGGCATAATGTGTAATCCTAGATTGTAGAGAATAAAAGGAGAACACTAGTTGCTAATGGCACATATCCCTTTGGGATTGATTCTGCATATGCCCAGCCCTGAATAAAGGCATACCTGTGTTGGGGATTTGGTGCCCTTCTTTTAGTTCAGGCTCACCTGTGGAATTTTTACCCATTAGTTGCAGGGAAAACCTGACTGCTGGTACTTAGAGGGTGCTTGAGAAAACACAAAGAGTTCACCTGGGATCACGGGGGGGGGGGGGGGGGGGGGGGGGGGGGGGAAGTGGGGCAGGAAGAAAGGGAGGGCAGTGCCAGCCACCGTTGCAGAGCTGCTGATACACCTCATCCACCGGGCCGGGATCTCTGCTCATTCCTGCCGTCCCAGCTAAGTGTTCCTCAGAGCCCTTCAGGAGCACTGGGACTGACTGCCCAAGGGAGTTTGTGAAGCAAAGCCTCTACTCCATCCTTTCCTGTCTCGGCCGAGAAGGCTGTCACAGGGTCCCTGGTTCTGTTTTGTTGATAACGCTGTAGTTATTGTTGTTTGTTTGCCTTGTTATAAATACTAGTAAAGAACTGTTATTCCTATCCCCACATCTCTGCCTGAGAGCCCCTTGATTTCAGAATTATAATAATTTGGAGGGAGGGGGTCTACATTTTCATTCCAAGGGAGGCTCCTGCCCTCCCTAGCAGACACCTGTTTTCCAAAACTGAGACAACCTACTTTACAGCTTTAACAAGTTGTGAAGTCTTTTCCACGAAACAGGGGCAGTAAGGGAAAGTCAGGAAGGGTCTCAGCAAATCTCACCATTGAATAGAACTTCAGGGAGTAAAACATGGCAGGACACCCAGGGTGGGCAACGAAAGGAAAGTCAAAAAAATGGCCTTGACTATAGGAATGACAATCCCAAAATACCTCTGAAGGGTCCTTTAGGAGTGTCAGGAAAATTAATCCACAAACACCAGAGGTTTATGTCCAAAAAGGAGACAGAGGAGTCCTTCTTCTTTATTCAAATAAAGGGAGAGGCCATGGGGCATTCCCCTGGGGTCTCTCAAATTTTTGGAGGGCACAGCCTCCTTTTTATCCTAATTCCCGGCCGCTTGTCCCTTCTCCCTTTCCCCATAGGCTGAGGTACTTGAGAGGTACAGACTTCCCGGAACACCTGATACCTTCGATACCTTCCCCCCCTCCCAATGCATAATCTCTTCTTAATTCTTAACTTTTGTGGAATTCATGGTGGTCTTTCAGTGCCTCTTTGATCTTTTAGTGGAATCCATCCCATTGTTTCTGTTGTCTCTCACTGATAGCTGCATCTTATCAGCAGACCCACAGCTTGTTTGTAAAGACAAACCTGTCATTCCTCTCAGGAGAATGTTGAGATGGTTTGCACAATCTCCTAGAGGTAGTTAAAAGGACTTGGGCTCCCAGAGCAAGCAATATGGGCAACATTGGTGCCCTAAGGTGGCAATTAGAGGCACCAAGAAATGGTCTCGGCAACCTATGCCCAGAGGGTAATATGGTGTTGGTTTGGGAAAGGATTGGTAGAGGGGGAGTATGGAGAAATATGGTTAAGGCAAATAGAACCAGGAGATAAAGATAAGGATAAGGAAAGACTGGAACTTCTCGGCCTTATATTCAAAATCTGCAGTCTAATACAGGGCTGGTTGCAAGTCTTTTGTATTCCTGGTGTTATAAATGACAATATGATATTGGGTTTCGCATTTATGTATTAGCTTTTGCATGTTGTTATTTATCACAAGTATTTTATTATGGTAATATTTATAATTCCTTTTAGCTGCTCGTTAGTATAATATAATCTATCAGTTTATGTATGCATTGTATAGCTTGTATGAATAGTAGTGTAATAAATAGATATATCATATTAAATATAAATATAATATGAATATATCAATATTAAAATAAAAACTATGCAATTTTAAAATTCTTTTTTGTAACTAAGAAAATTATGTAAAATAATTATGTTGTTTCTCACATCCATGGACTGGTCTCTCCAAATGATAAGATAACAGTGACAAAAACCAGAGCACCAGAGAATTTATTTGCCCTCTTATTGGGGAGTGTGAAACAACAGGATGTAACCACAAGAAGAAATAAAATATATTGGCCTAATCTACAGGATGTCATGCATACAAGTCAGAGGTTAAAACCAAACAAATGAGTCCCTGGAGCATCAAAAACTCACAAGAATATTTGAATAATTGTTGGGGGTTAGGTGTCCTTTTTTTTTTAGTTCTGGTTTGCCTGTGGAATTTTTACCCATTAGTTGCTGGGACAACCTAACTGTGGGTACTTGGTGGGTGCTTGAGAGAAGACAAAGAGTTCGGCTGGGCCCAGGGGGGGAAGGGAGCAGGAAAAAAGTAGGGTGGGGACAGTTTGGCAAGCTTTCTTCAGCTTCGGAGAAGGACACTTTGGGGCGCGGAGCTGTTGCTGTGGAGAGAAGGGAATTTCACCATCACCCAGACGGAGCTGCTGCTTCTTCTTCTTCCCTCTTGGTTGCTGGGCCTCGCACCCCCTGTCCTGCCGGGACGTGTGGCAGTGCCAGCCACCGCCGTGGAGCTGCTGATACACCTCAGCCACCGGCCCGGGATCTCTGCTCATCTCTGCTGTTCCAGCCGACTGTTCCTCAGAGCCCTGCAGGAGCACCGGGACTGCTTGCCCAAGGGAGTTTGTGAAACAAAGCCTCTCCTCCATCCCTTCTCGTCTCAGCCGAGAAAGCTGTCACGGGGCCTCTGGTTCTGTTTTCTTGCTAATGCTGTAGTTATTGTTGTTTGTTTGCCTGGTTATACATACTAGTAAAGAACTGTTATTCCTATCCCCAGATCTCTGCCTGAAAGCCCCTTGATTTCAGAATTATAATAATTTGGAGGGAGGGGGTCTACATTCTTTCATTCCAAGGGAGGCTCCTGCCCTTCCTAGCAGACACCTGTCTTCTAAAACCAAGAAAATAATGTATAAACTTATGAATATGTATGTACCCCCAGTAATGTAACAGTATATAAAGAACATTGTTTTAAGTTAACGGTGTGTTCTTTGGCCAACCACCAAAAACACCCCAGCGCTGGATATTGTTCCTTTTACCCCTTATTAACCTTTTCAGTATTGTAAAGACTGAATTTTGTTTTCACACATTGAATGTTCCACCGAGATAAACCTCGTGTCTCGGTGGCTCTGGGGGGTCCTGGGCGAGAGGCACCCCACTAATTTAAAGCGGCTTGCCTGGGGTTTCTCCGGCTGTTATTGGCAACCGCAGGTTAAACCCTCGGTAGGATAAAAGGGAAAAAGAGAAAACAGGAAGTAAAAACTTCCTGATAAACCATGGCAACTCCTAAAATTGTGCATGAAGACCTAGACTGGTTAGTATACCTCAAAAAGGGGGGGGGGGAGGGGGGGGGGTGGTCGCGAAAAATCCGGGAGTGCGTGTGTGCATGAGATGCAGATGGGACAGTCTCTGATCTGTGAAGCCAGTGGGGAGTCCTGACCGCTGTGGTTTTGCACTCTTCACGAGGAGGTTGGCCTGCGAAGAGAGGAAGTGAATGTTAGAGGCCGAGTGAGAGTCCAAAATGGGGGAGGTTTAGCTACTTTGGGGTTAAAACAGGGAATAAGAAAACAAAGAGGAGAGAAATTGCCTCTAATTTTGACTGCATGAACCAGAATTCCAGTTATTACTGCACTCAGTCCATGTCTGATGGCCTATAGGAATCCTGGCTATATTGAGTGTTGGAACAGTTAAAAATTGGTGCAGAGGCTGCAAAAGGTGGGATGCTGAAAACTTGAAACCCCAATATACCCTTGAAGCACAAATGGTTAGGCTGATCTAAAGTGTTAATCTGCTGAGCTGAAAACACTGCCTCAGAGATCCGAGAAACTGATTAGACCTGCTTGAAAATAGGGTAAAAAGTGGGATAGCCCTTCAGTAGGGCTGTGTAGTTATTTTTAAGTACTGTTATATGACCGGAGTTTTATAGGTATGTGGGTGGCGAGAGAAAGGTTTTAAGCCTGGGAAATCTCAAAAGGGTTTAAGACTACTTTATTGGGAGGTTGGTTATTGTGCAACGAATAAGCACCTGTAAAGGAATATTAGTACCTGATTCAACAACAAGGGTACCTTATTATTGTGTAAATGTGTGTAATGTGTATGTGTATGTCCCTTATCTAGTGTGACTGACAAGTATAACTGCTGAATGAATGAGACATACTACTAGCATGAAGTGAGTGGGAGTCTTGAATCCATGGTTCCATTTTTGGGTGACCAAAAAGGCCAGAAAAAAGGGAAGTGCTTGTCGTTTTATAATAAAGATTTTCTGTTGTTTATATGAGTGAAATTTTGTGCTTGAGTTGTGGACCTGGGTGTGAGCCTTGGGTATTGTGTGAGTGTAAAATCTGTCATAAGAGGTGGTATTGCTGACTATAATGTTCGCTTGTGGTGAGAGACTTCTCCAGGGTCAAGCTGTTCAGGTATAAGCAATTTATTATAAGGGTAAAGAGATGGGGAGACCTGTGTCTGCCACCAGCCTCGGCATTCACGTGGACCGAGGGGACAGGAGAGAGAGCGGAGAGAGTAGGGGAGGAGAGGTTGGAAAAGGGGAGGGAGGGAGGAAGAGAGCGAGGCTCTTGTTACAATCCATTATATGCTTTCCTATAGTGAATATTCTAATTCTTAGTAACCAATCACTATGAGACACACCCACTAAAGAATTTACATACAGCCTATGCGCTTTCCTATATTAACGTACAGTGTTGCATTTTAGACTCTACAAAGCTTTACAAGTTCTTTCCTTGCTTCTTGACCTTTGGACGTTCTATCAGCAGAAGGACATTGTTTTATCAGCAGGGATTCTCTTTTAGCCGGCTAGGCTATTGTTCTTTGGTCATATAGTAACTAGTACTCTGTATCTTATGACTCAAAGCAGGCTTTCATTTTTATCTCAATTCTAGGCTTCATACCTTCAGAATCTTTTGTTAAACAATCATATTCACATGGTTTCCCTGTTTCATCTTCCCCAACAAGGTGGTATTGCACCACTACTCACAAGAGTGCCTGGTGGCAGGAGTGTAAAAGGGCAGAATTAAGAACCAGATGTTGAGCATTAAATTTCCTAATTTCTGTAGGACACAAGGAAGTGGACAGCCCTAGGACATGGAAAAGCTTGGAGGGATGCAGAGACTGAGTGAGAACAGGCGGAAATAATTAGTGTGTAGAAAACAGTATTTTGTTCCCAGAATATGGAATGTATCTGAGAATTAGGAAAATACCTGCGAAGAGTGTAAAGTTAGATTCACGTGTGTCATGGGGTTAGTTTACCTTTAAGGAAGTTAAAGTTGCTGGGGACTCCTGGGAGTCTTTTCTCCTGACCAATTATCAGTCATTGCTGAGAACTGACAGCAGTTTTAGCCATTGAAAAGTAAAATCAACTTGTGAACCCCACCTTAAAGTGTACAACCAGAAGTCTGTGGGGTTCTTTGTTCCTTGACTGTGAAGGGTGGCGGAGCTCCGGCTGGCCTCCGGTTCCTTGCCCAGGCCATGCGGCCGGGGGGGGGGGCGGGCCGGGCCCGCCGCGTCTCTCGTCTCCCGGCCGGGAGATGAGGCTTGCCCCGGGCCAGGTCGGGCTGGGCCGGGCCCGGCCCGATCTCTGGTTCAGCTGGAGGTTTTGCTGTAACTACATTCACTAGAAAACTGCTGAGTGAAGAAGGAAAAGAGCTCTAAGCCCGCAGCAAGCAGAGACGGAGGCTACGCTCTCTAAAGCAGCTATAAAGGACTTTCTATCGCAGACGGCTCCAGCTCCTGTTCAGCAGAGATCACCGAACCATCTACAAAAGCTTGGGCAAGATTTTAACTCTTTCTTATCCAGATGAGACTTGCGGATTAATCTTTTTATCCAGAGAGAAAAAAAGGAGAGTGATCAACATGAGAAGAGACTTTATAAACTACTAGTGGCAAGAAAGAAAAGAAACTTCAAGAAAGGTAGAGAATTAAGAAGATGCTTTAATTAAGCTGAAATATCTTTCTGTTAAAACTATGGAGATGGACAATGAAGTCTTGAAAAGAACTCCTTTAATTCATAATAGAGTATGGGGAGGAATAGAGTGTTCAAAGTGTAAATTTGAGTAAAAAGCAGAGTAATTGTAGTATAGTGAAGTGCTGGGAGATTTGAAGCCTTGAGAGGCAATGAGAAAACTGTTTTCTAGTGAAGCGCATAGAAACAGATAAAAAATACTGTTTGCCTTTGACTAACATCCTTAAAAATGCTATCCCCAAACTTATGACCCATAACACATTTCAGAGTGATGTGGAATGGGAGGAGTGAACTTTGATAGCAGCAGCTCTGAGCAGCTGATATCAAGGAGACAGAAAACTATAACAAAATAGCTTTCTTGTGAGAAACTCCATAAATTAACAGAAAGGAACTTCTGTTTCTCTACAGAAACTGAGGAAAAGACTATAAAAAGAATTAGAACTGTTTAAACCATCAAAATTATAAAGTTTTTGTCTCTGTTGTCATGTGAACGAAAGAATAGTGAGCAGTGAGAAATGAAAAGGTTTTTTCTAAAAGTTTATTCTGGTGTTCTTATTCTTGTAGTTTGTCAATAAATTTTTCTTTATTCCTTTTAAGTTTTGTTCCTGGTTTGCTCTTATTTTGATCCATATCTCACAGCAAGAGATAAATAATTCTTTTTTCCCCTTTTTGTTAATTACTGGTTCAAAACCACGGCAACGTGGAAGCTAAGAAAAAGAGAGACAAAAGGAGTTGTGAGGGAGGTGTTGGGACAAACAGATAAAAATAAGACACAAAGCAAGCAAGGAGAAAACTCACAGGAAAAGGGGAAGCAGGAAAGCATCCATAGGTATACCTTCCAATAGCCCACTGGGAATAAAATTGGCACAGTGGGAACATAACCTTGACACAAAGAATAAAAATCAGATCAAAATAATACATTATTGTATGATATAATGGACCAAAGAGGAGATAAGATCAGACCATTTATTCTGGCCTATACATGTGTTATAAATCTGTATTGTGATATTGGCTTTCGCAAGTATTAGGATGAATATGTTAAATACTTTTTGGCTATGTATGTACTTTTTTCTTGCTAACAAGTTTTAAGCTTAAAGGAATCTCCTAGTACAAAGCAAGGAAACCCCAGAGGGCAAAGACAGTGGGGCCCAAGCTGTTATCAGTGGAAGAACAATAGAGGCCAAGCTGTTATCAGCAGTCAGGACCAGGCCGGTGGCAGCAGCGGAAGGATGGATGTGAAGCCCAGCTGTCACCAGGGCAGGACGAGGGGCCCAGACTGTTATCAACACTGACCATTTGCAGAAGAAAGGAAACCAAACTCAAAAATAATGATGATCAGCAAAAAAATAATGATAATCAGCAAAAATAAAAACCATACAGAGCATGTTCTAAATAGGCAGAACCAGGGAGGGGACATGCTAAATACTTCTTGAAAAAGTTTGAATATGCATTAAACCCTCACAGCAGGAGGGGATAAAAAGAGTGTTCCCAAGATACCAGGTGTGTTCCTGGCAACCTGCCAGGGCACCCGGCCGTTTTAACCCTTTGCTTTATTTCTTTTGTCTCCTAATTGTCTTTTTGTTTATATTAAACTTTCTATAATTTATTGAGTGAATCTCGTTTTTCACAGATGGTTCCTTTGAGAAGGGGATGTGCCAAGCTTTGAATATTTATGTCAATGCTAAAGAAATGGTCAGTCAGGCAGAAAGGGATTACACTGCTTGCTGGGGGGGGGGGGGAAGCCTCTCTGAGGGAGGTGAATGCATTTAAATGAAAAGAAATGAAAAACTAGGACCCCTTAGATTAGCTACCCCCTCCATATCCACAAGCACCTAATGCACCCCCTCCACACCCTGATGGACCTAGCCAGAATACCAGGGGAAGAGGGGTCCAATGAGAGGAACTGAAAGAAGAGGACCAGGCAGCATCACTATCCCCCCTCTAGGAAGCACCATTGGGAGGGGCACAAGGGGGAATCGGGTTTTTAACTGCCTGACTTAATTCTTCTGAAGTGAGGGCATTTAAAAAATAATTAAAAGCCCTACTAAAAGATCCTATTGGATTAGCAGAAAAAATAGATCAATTTTTGGGACACAATGTTTATATTTGGGATGAAATGCAATCTGTAATAAACCTCTTGTTTACACACGAAAAAAGACAAATGATCTGTGCAGCAGGGATGTAGATATGGGAGAGGGAACATGCAAACAGACCCCCTGGGGAGCAGAAAATGCCATTACAACGCCCAAATTGGCACCACAATAATGCCAGGGGAAGGCAAAACATGGATGAGTATAGGACACGATTTATCAAGGGAATTAGGGAAGCTGCTCCCCAAAATCACAGTGCCCATAAAGCATTTGCTGAATTACAAAAGGATGAGACTCCAACTGAAGTTGGAGTAGTAGCTAGAGAGGTTAAAAAGAAATATGAGATGGTACTCAAGAATGTACCCAGATTCAGAGGTTGAACAAGCTCCGCTAAAAGTGACCTTTGTCACTCATGCTTGGTGTGGGCACACAGTTTGTGGTGATTTGTGTTGGAGTCTAGAATACAGTGTGTGTGCCCTTGTTTCTGATACTTAATTATAAGATCTAAAAACAACACTAAATTTCATATAATATGAAATTCATGAGCATGTTTTCATGGTGATACATGAAAACAAATGTTAAAGTTAGATGAAAAAAGCTAAAAGTGTAAGTGTGTAGATTAGAAAGTTTTTTTAAATCACTGAGTGAAAAAGTTAGTTTAAAGAACAGGAGACAAGATGAAAGATTTAGAGTGTTATCCCTTGTCCCTTCTTCTTTCTTCTTCATGTTCTTCTCCTAGAGGTTTTTAAGTAATAGTAAGTGATTGAGTAGAAAATGCCGCAGTGCATCACAGAGGTGATGGGTCATTGGGTCATTAGGAAAAATAATATAGGCGTCTATTGTTAATTGGGTAAAAATAGGTATAAAGATAAAAGAACTGCGTAGTTCAAGGCCATTTTGTGCATCAGACACAAAGTGTGCCACAAGGCCTTGTTTGTACCATCAGAAGAAAGAAATGTACCAAATTACAAAAATTAACCTTGTGTAACCAGCCTGGAGAGACCTGTTAAGTTTTGTAGTCACCTGTTAATAAACACGACAAACAAGATTCTAACGAGCTCGGGAGTTTTCTTCAAATCGTAAGAAGTGAGATAAGCAGAGCTCCCCATGAGGGAGGATTCCAAAAGAATTCAGTCCAAAGGAGGCTGAGAAATCCAAGAATAAAAAGAAAAATACAGAAGAGATGCAGCAGAAACAGAGAAACAGAAAAAGGATTTTTTAGAGAAAAGTTACATGCTTGGCATTTTCTCCTGCATGGGCTGAGGCAAACACTGCACCAGAGAAGGTGTGTAGGGAGACATGTACATATTTAACTCTCCCGAAGGATGGGACTTGAGTGACATCGGTTTGCCATATCTGGCAGCTGTTAAGTTTTCGGGGGTTAACCCCGGAGTTAGCGACAAGTATTTGGAATGATTGGCAATTGGGACAGGTGGCAACTATCACTCTAGCCTGGTCTCTGGGTAGTCTGAACATTCTCATCAATGCAGGCATGTTTTGGTGGAAGAACTGGTGGGACAATTTCGCTTGTATGAAAATGTCAGGGACATTGGCTGCTCCAGCAGGCATGGCTAAGGCGTCTGCCCTCCTGTTTCCTTCGGCAATGGCACCTGGGAGGTCAGTATGTGCCCTCACATGCATGACATAGTAAGGTTGCTTTCTGTGGGAGATAAGATATACTAATTTGTTGCTATATTTTATATATTAGTAAAGGCCTGTATGCACAAACCAGCCTTTGAAATAAGTTGTAATATTAAGGGCTAAAGTCCTTGAAACCTTCATGCAGAAGAGAGAGTAAAGCAAAACAATATCCTTGTGTGTAGGAGAAAAAATGTAAACTGTGTGTGTTAGCCAATAGTAGCTTGCTCTGCCTGCAGACCCTGTAGAACCCTATAAAAGGTGTGCTAAAGATAGAAATAAACAGCATTCACAATTACTTCTGTGAAGACTGGTGAATAGCTGGGCAGTTTCTCAACATCTGGCGCCCGAACAGGGACACCCCTGCGGGCAGAGGGGCTTTGGAGTCAGTGGAGTGGATCTGAGCGTTAGACATCTCGGGCTTGGATTGGCACCGGATTGGCAGCCTGAGCGCGGTGAGACGCGGAGCGGTAGGACGTGGAAGTTCAGGCTGCTGGGGGAGTCCGAGAGGCGGGGGCGTAGTAGAAGGGTCGCAACCTTCCCTCCTGCCGCGGGCCGTTAGCATGGATGTGGAATTTGCGGCGGCAGATAAACTGCTTCTCTGCATCCTCATTAAACGAGGCGGAGCAGCCCGGGAAAAAGACCTGGATATGCTCATTATATGGGCTAATTGTCATGAGCATTTGCAGTGCTCACACTGCTTTTTGTGGTGCAAGAATGGACTGATATATCTGCTCTGATATGGGAAACGGCAATCACAGAAAAGAGCAAGGACACTGTGTCTCTCGTTCGAACTTGGCAGATTGTAATTAATACCTTAAAAAAAAACAGAAAAGTGAGATATGCTGAGGCTGTGAGCCCTGTAATTCTACCTGCGTCACAGCGGCAGATGCCTTTATCTCCCGCTGCTGGGCAAGCTCTCCTATCTATGCTGCCCATGGAGAGAGGGAGGGAGAGTCAAAGAGAAGAAAATAATGAGAAAAAAAAAAAAAGTTCCACAGCGAACACTGAAACAACGAACAGAATCTGTTCAGTTATGGCAGGATGTGATACATCCAGAAATATTTGCTTCATTTTTAGAGTAGTTTTTAACATTACAATCTTATTTAAGTTCCAACTTTACTACCCTGGAAGAAAAGAAGCCAAATTTAGGTTGGTTTCCACCCGAACCAGTGGGACATGGGGGAGCACTGAGGTGGGCGCAGAGAACAAAGGCACCCTGGGGGTAGAAGCAGCGCAAGAAAAGTTCCAAAGCCACGATGATAAGCTGCAATGATCGCCATTGTTAGCACGTGGCCGTGAGAGACTTTTCGTGTAACATCGCCTGCTTTTGTAAAATCGTGCCCCTTTTTCCTCTATCGGCGAACAACAAGAGAGATTGAGAGAAAAAACTGCATTTGTTAAAGTTAACTTTGTGAGATTTTTTTCCCTTTCTCTCCGTTCTTCTTCTCTGCGAGAGTATGTGGAGAATGTGAAGAAAGATAAGAGCAGAGAGCAGCAGCAGCAGAGTGGACATTCCACCCCCCTGCTCACTCTCGAAGAAAAAGCACCGGGATAGTACCTAGTTTGTTATTGGGTTTTTAAAATGTTTTTATATACCCTTTTAGAGTTAAGATTGTGTTTTAAGTAATTATGAGTTTATGCAATTGAAGTTTTTAGAGTTTTACTGGAGAAATTATTGTGGTTCTTTGAAAGTTTAAAAAAAAAAAAAAAAAAGAGAAAAAGTGTTTAACAGAAGTTGCCTTGCAACAATTGGTTTTAGAACCTAAAGTTAAAATATGGTGTGATTTACAGCTTCTAGGAAAACCTTCCAATTAATGTTATCTATAGAAGAGATTTGTGGTTTAAAAAATAATTAGTTAAGAGAACTTTACTGTACAAGACAAAGTTAAGTTAAAGTATATATTATCCATTTGCTTGTTTTTTCCACAATTTTAATCAGGTAATTTTAATGTGAGTTCTTTTGTTATATAAAACACATATAACTGCATATATACCAATTTGGATTTTGGATTTTAGACTAAGAATTGGACTTAATGTTTCTGAAAAGTGCTATAAAAGCTGGATGGCAACCTGCCAAATTCCATGTTGCTGTGGTTTTTCTCTAGAAAACTGCACTTTAACATCCTAACCAATTTAAGCATATACTAGGCAAATTTCTGTTATAAGTATTTTTAGTAACATTTGCAGTTATTGTGGGTTATTCTCAAAGCTAGATGACATAGAATTGTGATGGATTTGTTACATTTTTATAATCTCTATAGTGAATCCATGTTATTGTTATATTGTGTTTAAAAGGTATATATCAAACTTTTAGCTGCTTTTTGTAGTAACAGAATAAGATTAAGTTGTGTTTTTATTTAATATAGATTAAGTGTTAATAGAATTAAGGATAGTCAAGTTTTATAATGTTTAGGCTTGAATGTTTTTAAGTTAAGTTTTCTAACTTAGATATTCTTTTAAGGTTAAGTTTGTTATTTCCTTTTGTCATATATAATTATTGTTGGGTTTAGAGATTGTTTGATTGAAATTTGTTGAGGGTTAGGTGGGAATTTTTACCCATTATGTGCTGGGAAGCCTAACTACCGGTACTTAAGGGTGCTCACAAGGGACAAAGAGTAGCCGGGCCCAGGGTGGCGGGGAAGGGGGCAGAAAAGGAGGGTGGGGACAGTTTTTGGCTGGCTTTTTTCCTCGGCTTCGGGGAAGAAGGACGTTGGTGCGCTGGGTCGCGGAGCTGCTGCCTCTCCTTCTCCCCTCTTTGGTTGGTGGCCTCGCACCCCCTGTCCTGCCAGGCATCGCCGTGGAGCTGCTGATACACCTCATCCACCAGCCCAGGATCGCAGCTCGTCCCTGCTGTTCCAGCTGACTGTTTCCTCGGAGCCCTGCAGGAGCACCGGGACTGACTGCCCGAGGGGTTTGTGAAAACAAAGCCTCTCCTCCATCCCGTCTCAGCCGAGAAAGCTGTCCCGGGGTCCCTGGTTCTGTTTTCTTGTTATTGCTGTAGTTATTGTTTGTTTGTTTACCTGGTTGTACTAGTAAAGAACTGTTATTCCTATCCCCAGATCTCTGCCTGAAAACCCCTTGATTTCAAAATTATAATAATTCGGAGGGAGGGGTTCTACATTCTTTCATCGCAAGGGAGGCTCCTGCTCTCCCTAGCAGACACCTGTCTTCTAGAACCAAGACAGATTTTGGCCGCCCAACGTGGGGCACTGAGAGAAAAAGGGCAAAAAAGGAATAACAGTTCTTAAATAACCTAACTTTTGTGTGCTGGATTTAGAAACCTTGTTAGGTAGAACCATGTTGTTTAGCTTACCCAGGTTTGTGGGCCATGTGGTCACAGCTATATTTCTCCCATTTGCTGCACCTTACCTAAATATGGGTCCTATAACTAAGGCTACTGTGGCTATTATCCAGCTTGTTTTGTGGGTTGATAAGGTGAGGAACTCATGGATGTTTAACGTCCTCTGGACGGCGGGCTCATGGATTCAGAGCTGTCACACACTAACTGGATGGTTTTCAGGTTACTTTAATAATGGTACCTACTGGGAGAAAAAGACAGCTGGGGAAATTTTCTCCCAACCTTTCACCCAGTTCCTTGGGCCTACCCCGCCAGTTTTCAAAGGGCTAAAATCTTCTCTGGATGCTAATGACATCATACAGTGGCTGGTGTTGCTGATAGGCCTGTTCTACCTAGCCTTCAGAGACAAAGGGAAAGAGACCGGAGGTGCTGCTCCAGAGCCTGGCACAGCCCCAGAGCGAGGGGGTGCTGCTCCAGAGCCTGGCACAACCCCAGAGACAGGGAGTGGTGCTCCAGAGCCTGCCCCTGCCCCAGAGACAGGGAGTGCTGCTCCAGAGCCTGCCCCTGCCCCAGAGACAGGGAGTGCTGCCCCAGAGCCTGCCCCTGCCCCAGAGACAGGGAGTGCTGCTCCAGAGCCTGTCCCTGCCCCACAGCCCACCTCAGAAATGAACCACCCAGGGTGGGTGGGGGTGCTGGTGAAGGAGATGCATGAGATGGGCCAGATGCTAAAGGAGTGCATTTCCTCAGCTGCAGGGAAACCCTTCCCCTGCCCCAAAGAGGGAGAGTCTGATGGTGCAGCAGTGGAACCCACAGATGTTACAACCGTCCAGGTTCCAGCTGAACCACAAGGGCAGTCACAGCCAGCAGCTGTTGCCCCTGTGGAAACGAGGAAGTCTAAGATGAAATCACAGCACCCTGCTGATAAGGATAAGAAAGGAGGGTCCTCACAACCCACAGGGGAGCCAGAAGTTGAAATCATTACTGAGTCTCTGACATATGACAGTCTCCGTAAGTTACAAAAAGACATTGTGAGGCGGGGGCGTGAGCCTTATACCACCTGGTTACTTCGGGTCTGGGACCTTATGGGTACAGGCGTGCAGCTGGATGGTGGTGAGGCGAGGAATGTGGGACCCTTGACGCAGGACTCAGGTGTGAATCAGATATTCGTCAGGGAGCAAGGGCCCCTTTCCCTCTGGGAGCGGCTTTTGATGAGTGTAAGAGAAAGGTTTGTCCATAGAGAGAGAATGGAGGAGCACTATCATAGAAGGGAATGGAAAACCATTGAGGAAGGGATCCAACAGCTGAGAGAAGTGGCGATATTAGAGGTCCTTTTTGGAAGGGGTGGACAGCATGATAATGACCCCGACAAAGTCAGGTGCACTGGGCAGATGTTGTGGAGTCTGGCAAATCTAGGGCCACGTGACTACACCACCTATATTGCAACGATTAATGCCGATAACGGCCGAGAGACGGTGGGTTCTGTTGCCACCAGGCTTAGAAATTATGACAGTATGGTCCATGGCCCACATCAGGCTAAGATTTCTGCTGTGATTAAGGAACTCAAAGAGGAGATGAGGGAAATGAGGGAAGAGATGAGGAAGAGCAGTTCCCATATGGCACCAGTGCGGGTCACAAGCCCAAAACTCCAAGCCCCACGTCCCCCAGCTAGAGAGAGAGGGTACACCTCACGAACTGAGCTGTGGTTCTTTCTACGTGACCATGGGGAAGACATGGGAAAGTGGGATGGGAAACCCACTTCTGCCCTGGCAGCACGAGTGCGTCAACTCAGGCAGGGAACCAGTAACCAGAAAGGTTCCACTAAAGTGAAGGTAGCCTCAACCTCCTGTGACGAAACTGCCAGATATTACAGAAAAGAGGATGATCCCCTTGAAGGAACCTCTAGCATGTATGCCCAGGGAGGAGAGGATGACCAGTGCTAGAGGGGCCCTGCCTCTAGCCAGGAAGAGGCACGGGAAAACCGGGTCTTTTGGACGGTGTGGATCCGATGGCCTGGCACATCAGAGCCACAAAAATACGAAGCTTTAGTTGATACTGGTGCACAGTGTACCCTAATGCCATCAGGACATGTGGGGGCAGAACCTGTTTCCATTGCTGGGGTGACGGGGGGATCGCAGCAATTGACTCTGTTGGAAGCTGAGGTGAGCCTGACTGGGAAGGAGTGGCAGAAACATCCCATTGTGACTGGCCCAGAGGCCCCGTGTATTCTGGGCATGGACTTCCTTCGAAATGGCTATTACAAAGACCCAAAGGGACTCAGGTGGGCTTTTGGAATAGCTGCTGTGGAGGCAGAGGACATTAAGCAATTGAACACCTTGCCTGGACTATCAGAGAACCCATCTGCAGTAGGACTCCTGAAGGTGGAAGAACAGCGAGTGCCAATTGCCACCTCGACGGTGCATCGCCGGCAGTATAGGACAAATCGAGATGCTGTGATCCCCATCCACAAGATGATCCGAGAACTGGAGAGCCAAGGGGTGGTCAGCAAAACCCACTCACCCTTCAACAGCCCCATCTGGCCTGTGCGCAAGTCTGACAGAGAATGGAGATTGACTGTGGACTATCGTGCATTGAATGAAGTGACTCCACCGCTGAGCGCTGCCGTGCCGGACATCTGGAGCTCCAGTACGAGCTGGAGTCCAAAGCAGCGAAGTGGTATGCCACTATCGACATTGCTAATGCATTTTTCTCCATTCCCCTGGCAGCAGAATGCAGGCCTCAGTTTGCTTTCACGTGGAGGGGAGTGCAGTACACCTGGAACCGACTGCCCCAGGGGTGGAAGCACAGCCCCACCATCTGCCATGGACTGATCCAGGCTGCCCTGGAAAAGGGTGAGGCTCCAGAACATCTGCAGTACATTGATGACATCATTGTGTGGGGGAACACAGCAGTGGAAGTATTTGAGAAAGGAGAAAAGATCATCCAGATTCTGCTAGAAGCCGGCTTTGCCATCAAGAAGAACAAAGTCAAAGGACCTGCTCGAGAGATCCAGTTCCTGGGAGTAAAGTGGCAAGACGGACGGCGTCAGATTCCCACTGAGGTCGTCAATAAGATCACTGCAATGTCTCCACCAGCCAACAAGAAGGAAACACAAGCTTTCCTAGGTGCCATAGGTTTTTGGAGGATGCACATTCCTGAGTACAGCCAGATCGTGAGCCCTCTCTACCTGGTTACCCGAAAAAAGAATGATTTCCACTGGGGCCCTGAACAGCAGCAAGCCTTTGCTCAGATCAAACAGGAGATTGCTCATGCAGTAGCCCTTGGCCCAGTCAGGACAGGACCAGACGTGAAGAACGTGCTCTACTCTGCAGCCGGGAACAATGGTTTGTCCTGGAGCCTTTGGCAGAAAGTGCCTGGGGAGACTCGAGGCCGACCACTGGGATTCTGGAGCCGAAGCTACAGAGGGTCCGAGGCCAACTACACTCCCACAGAGAAGGAAATCTTAGCTGCCTATGAAGGAGTCCAAGCCGCCTCAGAAGTGATTGGCACAGAAGCACAACTCCTCCTGGCACCCCGACTGCCAGTGCTGGGGTGGATGTTTAAAGGAAAGGTTCCTGCTACCCACCACGCCACCGACGCTACATGGAGCAAGTGGATCGCCCTCATCACGCAGCGCGCCCGTATTGGAAACCCAAATCGCCCTGGGATTTTGGAGATAATTACAAACTGGCCTGAAGGTGAAAACTTTGGTCTCACTGATGAAGAGGAGCAGGAACAAGTGACACGGGCTGAAGAAGCTCCACCGTATAACCAGCTGCCAGCAGAAGAAACACGCTACGCTCTGTTCACTGATGGTTCCTGTCGCATCGTAGGGATGAACCGGAAGTGGAAAGCAGCCGTATGGAGCCCCACACGACAGGTCGCAGAGGCCACTGAAGGAGAAGGTGGATCAAGCCAACTTGCTGAACTCAAAGCTGTTCAACTGGCCCTGGACATTGCTGAAAGAGAGAGGTGGCCAAAGCTCTACCTCTACACTGATTCATGGATGGTAGCCAATGCTCTGTGGGGATGGTTGGAAAGGTGGAAAAAGGCCAACTGGCAACGCAGAGGAAAGCCAATCTGGGCTGCTGATGAGTGGAAAGACATCGCCACCAGGGTAGAGAAACTGTCTGTGAGGGTCCGTCATGTAGATGCCCATGTCCCCAAGAGTAGGGCTAATGAAGAGCACCGAAACAATGAGCAGGTGGATCAGGCTGCAAAGATAGAGGTGTCAAAGACAGACTTAGATTGGCAACACAAGGGAGAGTTGTTCCTAGCTCGATGGGCCCATGACGCCTCAGGTCATCAGGGTAGAGATGCCACCTATAAGTGGGCACGAGACCGAGGGGTGGATCTAACCATGGACAGTATTTCTCAGGTTATCCATGACTGTGAGACGTGTGCCATGATCAAACAGGCCAAGCGGTTGAAGCCCCTCTGGTACGGTGGGCGGTGGTCCAGATACAAGTATGGGGAGGCCTGGCAGATTGACTACATCACACTGCCCCAAACCCGCCAAGGCAAGCGCTATGTGCTCACCATGGTAGAAGCCACCACTGGATGGTTGGAAACCTACCCTGTGCCTCATGCCACTGCCCGGAACACCATCCTGGGACTTGAAAAGCAGGTCCTTTGGAGGCATGGCACCCCTGAGAGGATTGAGTCAGACAATGGGACTCATTTCAAGAACAGCCTTATAAACAGCTGGGCTAGGGAACATGGCATTGAGTGGGTGTACCATATCCCCTACCATGCACCCGCTGCTGGAAAAGTTGAACGATGCAATGGCCTGCTGAAAACCAGCTTGAAGGCACTGGGTGGGGGAACTTTCAAGAACTGGGAGATTAATTTAGCAAAAGCCACATGGTTAGTGAACACCCGAGGTTCCACTAACCGAGCAGGCCCTGCCCAATCTGAGCCCTTTAGAACGACAGATGGAGATAAGGTTCCAGTGGTACATATGAGAGGTATGCTGGGAAAAACTGTTTGGGTTAATTCTGCCTCCAGCAAAGACAATCCAATCCGTGGGGTTGTCTTTGCTCAAGGACCGGGTTGCACTTGGTGGGTGATGCAAAAAGATGGAGAAACCCGGTGCATACCTCAAGGGGACCTGGTTTTAGGGTGAACTACCCATGACACTGTGCTTGTATCTGTATCTGCATGTACATATGTATATAGTTAAAGTAGTATGTGTTAGTGTATAATTTAAAGGTTTAATATTTGATGTAACATTTTGGTATGGGAAAAAATTCGGGGTGGATAGTGTTGAGGGTTAGGTGGGAATTTTTACCCATTATGTGCTGGGAAGCCTAACTACCGGTACTTAAGGGTGCTCACAAGGGACAAAGAGTAGCCAGGCCCAGGGTGGCGGGGAAGGGGGCAGAAAAGGAGGGTGGGGACAGTTTTTGGCTGGCTTTTTTCCTCGGCTTCGGGGAAGAAGGACGTTGGTGCGCTGGGTCGCGGAGCTGCTGCCTCTCCTTCTCCCCTCTTTGGTTGGTGGCCTCGCACCCCCTGTCCTGCCAGGCATCGCTGTGGAGCTGCTGATACACCTCATCCACCAGCCCAGGATCGCAGCTCGTCCCTGCTGTTCCAGCTGACTGTTTCCTCGGAGCCCTGCAGGAGCACCGGGACTGACTGCCCGAGGGGTTTGTGAAAACAAAGCCTCTCCTCCATCCCGTCTCAGCCGAGAAAGCTGTCCCGGGGTCCCTGGTTCTGTTTTCTTGTTATTGCTGTAGTTATTGTTTGTTTGTTTACCTGGTTATACTAGTAAAGAACTGTTATTCCTATCCCCAGATCTCTGCCTGAAAACCCCTTGATTTCAAAATTATAATAATTCGGAGGGAGGGGTTCTACATTCTTTCATCGCAAGGGAGGCTCCTGCTCTCCCTAGCAGACACCTGTATAGAGAGTTTTTTAGCAGATGGGGGACATGATATATTGGTAAAGGCCTGTCTGCACAAACCAGCCTCTTGGAGTAACCCGCAATATTAAAGGCTAAAGTCCTTGAGATTTGCCTGTAGAGGGTAAAACAATGTTCCTGTGTATCAGGACAAGAATGTAAACCTGTGTGCACCAGCCAATAGTAGTTTGCTTTGCCCGCGAACCCTGTAAAACCCTATAAAGTGTGCTAGAGATAAAAATAAAGTTGGCATTCACAATTACTTCTGTGAAGACTGGTGAACAGCTCGGGGGTCTTCTCAACATTTGGCGCTCCGACCAGGGACACCCTGCGGGCAGAAGGACTCTGGAGTCATCGGAGTGGATCTGGGCGCTGCGTTGTGGGCTTGGATCGGCACCAAATAGGCAGCCTGAGCGCGGTGAGACGCGGAGCGGTTAGACGTGGAAGTAGGGCTGCTGGGGGGGGGCCCAGAAGGCAAGGGCGTAGTAGAGGGGTCGCGACCTTCCCCCTTGCGGGTTGCCGTCGCTATGGAGACAGAGTTCGCGGCGGCCAAAAAACTGCTTCTCGGTATCCTTGTCAAACGAGGTGAAGCAGCCAGGGAAAAGGACCTGGATAAGCTCATTATATGGGCGAAAAATCGCGGGCATTTTGCAGTGCCCTCACTGCTTTTTGCAGTGGAAGAGTGGATTGAGGTCGGGAATCTGATGTGGGACACGGCCATTACGGGAAAGAGCAAAGACGTAGTAGCCCTCGGTCCGGTTTGGAAACTTGTGTTAAATGCCGTACGGGATATGAAGGCGGAGTCCTCAGTAGCAGCGGCTGCTATAGATGCCATGGCGCAGCACGAAACAGGCGCGCCGCGCTCACCCCCTGCCGCGTCTACGAGTCGTTTGAGCGCATTTTTCGGGGTGGGGCATGTCCGGCCAGCGAAGGGGCTCAAAGGGAAGCAGTGTAGCACCGTGTCGGAACCTTTAAAATCCCAGGGGTGCGCCGATGCGGCTCCGGCCGCGCCGGCGGAGCACTCCGCGGTTCCGGCCGCGCCGGCGGAACATGCTGCCGCTTCGGCCGCGCCGGCAGAGCCTAAGCCGGAAGTTACCCCGCCGAATGCGGATGTAGAAATGACGGCTCCCCCGGAAGGAGGAGGCGCCAGCTCCAGCCAGGCGGAGCCTGATACGTCAGCAGAAACAAGAGCCGCAAAGTGCAAACCGAAGATCTACCCTTCGATGCCATCTACCGTTCACTGGAGAAAACCGCAGGACATCCCTATCCCCTCCGATGACGACATCTCTATGCATTCCGATGACGGACGGCTTGCAGCGGGAGCAGAGCCAACTAATGACAGCGCAGCGACAAAGAAGGAGCTACTGGGATGGCAACATCAAATAGAGCAGCTTGTAGAGCAGCTCCAAGCTCGAATTGAGCAAACCCTATGTATAAATAAAGCGCAGCCTCAACAAGAGAAAGCAGCTCTGCAGCAAACACCCAGACAACGAGCAGAGTCAGTCCAACAGCTACAGGATATGCTGCGCCCTGAACCATCTGCTCCACCTTTGGAAATACTGCCAACACCACAGCCATGTTCCAGTTCTGTCACCTTGGAGGGAGAAAACAGAAAGCACAGAGCACAGCAGAGGTGGTCCGGCATCATCCGAGATGCAATCCTTGAAGGGGAGTGGCACGCAGTAGGAGCAATTGCTTGTCCCATTTTGTATGACCAGCAGAATCCACGCTATGAACAGCATGACTGGAAAATCTTGCAGCAAGCCAAGAAGACAGTCACCGAGAATGGCATCAAATCTGAAGCTGCAAACACTGCATTGGACTGGCTGTTCACTTCTGATGTTAACAGTCCCACAGACAGCCAGAATCTCGCACGCCTGCTTTTAACCCCATCACAGCTTATGGTGTGGGAGAAGGAATGGAAGAGGTTAGCAGTCCTAGAAGCTAATCGACCTCGAGATCAAAATGATGTATTGTATGGACTTAATCCTGACATGCTCACCGGGTCAGGAGTTTTCAATCATATGGCCGTGCAATTAAACTATCCCCTCGCAATGCATCATTTGTCCGCACAGCTCGCTCGTCAAGCCTTTAATGCTGTGCCTGACTCCAAACCTCATCCTTCCTTCACCACAATACGGCAAGGCCTCACGGAACCGTATTCTCAATTCATCGATCGTCTGTCAGCAGCCCTTAAAGCTCAGAGTGACATGACAGAAGAGGCAAAGCAGAACATGTTTAAACTGCTGGCTTTTGAGAACGCCAACTCAAAGATAAAGCCTATTCTTGCCACACTCCCAAAGCAAGCAGACGTGGGAGACATGCTAGATATTGCCCTGCGAGTAAATCAAACGCAGCAAGGACAGCTAGTAGCCAATGCTGTTGCGGAAGCCATCAAACCAACCACAAGTCTGATTGCTGCCGCTGTCAGCAAGCTAGGAAGCAGATGCAAACCCTTCCTCACACCTCCAGGCATCTGTTTTCGATGTGGCAACAGAGGACACTTGCGAAAATCCTGTCCAGCTACTGTGTGGTGCGATCACTGCCAATCAGACAAGCATGCTACCTCGGTATGTCGCCTTGCAAAAAACGTGATCAAGAGCGCGAGGAGCCGCCGCGCGAGGACACAAGTTGCCGGCCCAACTCTATTCAGCAGCTCAACCCACCAGCAACCCGGGGAAGCCTGGGACTCGATCTGGCAGCATCAGTAGATGTCACATTCATCGACACCAGCGTCCGCAAAATCCCAACCGGAGTCACAGGCCCCATTTATTCTGCTACCAGTGCGCTTGGTGCTTTGCTGATTGGGAGATCATCTGCTGGAATGGCAGGACTTATTGTTCTCCCAGGAGTCATCGATGCTGACTACACGGGTGAAATCCAAGTGTGTGCCTACACTCTAGCTCCTCCACTTACAATCAAGAAGGGAACAAGAATTGCTCAACTGGTGTTGCTCCAAAAGGTGGCAACTGAGAAAGACATTTTTCGAAGCGCTCCTGAACGCGGAGCCAAAGCGTTTGGATCAACAGGAGACACCGTGGTGAATCTCGTTCAACAAATGAGTCATCGTCCAGTAATCGAAATCACTCTGTGCCACGGGTCAAAGCAACAAAGAGTTAAGATGATGCTAGACACGGGAGCTGATGTCACCATCGTCAGCCGAGTCTGGTGGCCAAGAGAATGGCCTCTCCACAGAGCCTTAAGCTCGGTACAAGGTGTAGGAGGATACTCCACGCCACTGAGAAGTGTACACCCGGTCCAGTTTCGACTTCCTGAAGGACAGACCGCCACCTTATGTCCATACGTCATGCCTTTGCCTGGAACCCTCGGAGGGCTCGTTGGTCGAGATGTTCTCAGCCAGCTCGGAGCAACGCTAATTCTCCCCAGCCAATCGCCTTTTCAGTAGTCGCCACTGCTGACAGGCCGCCTACCCCAAGGATTCAGTGGAAGTCTAATGAGCCTGTGTGGGTTGAGCAGTGGCCTCTATCTCAAGAGCAGCTAGCAATTGCACATGAACTTGTCAAGGAACAGCTACAAGCAAAGCATATCCAACCATCTCTCAGCCCATGGAATACTCCAATTTTTGTCATCCCAAAGAAGTCTGGAAAGTGGCGATTGCTGCATGACCTGCGCAAAGTAAATGACCAAATGTGGGCGATGGGTGCGCTACAACCAGGGATGCCCTCTCCCACAATGCTGCCACAAGAATGGCATCTTCTAGTTATAGATTTGAAAGACTGTTTCTTCACGATACCCCTACGGAAAGAAGACACAGTGAGATTTGCTTTCACCTTGCCGTCAATCAACAAAGAAAGTCCATCTCAGAGATTTGAGTGGGTAGTCCTTCCACAAGGAATGAAAAATTCTCCAACTATGTGCCAACTGTTCGTGCACTGGGCACTGACACCTGTGCGAGCCAAGCTCTCCCAGACAATTATTTATCACTACATGGATGACATCTTGTTTTGTCAACGCGATCCATTTCAAGATGAAGATCTCACATTTATCACCACCCAGCTCGCAGCAAAAGGCTTGGTGGTTGCCCCAGAAAAAATCCAAAAACAAGCCCCATGGAAGTACCTAGGGTGGATTTTGACATCTTCATCAGTCCGCCCGCAGAAATTGGAACTAACTACTCAAATCAACACTCTCAATGATGCACAGAAACTTATTGGAGATCTGCAATGGGTACGATCCATTGCTGGTATACGAAATGATGAGATAGCACCCTTAATGAGCCTTTTGAAAGGTACAGACCCACAAGCCCCAATTACTCTTTCAGCAGATCAAAAGAACTGTCTCATTTATCTGGGAAAGAAACTACTTTCAACACTAGCAGATAGAAGATTGCCAGATGTGCCTTTAGGACTTTTGATTTGTAACCACTCTGTTGCACCATGTGCCATCATATTTCAGTGGCCTGCTTGGCAAAAAGAGAAAGGGGGAGAAGGCCCACCTAAGAGTCGTCGAGGTGCCAAGCAGCCTGCCAAGAAGCCAATGTTAGTGCAATTAGCGAGGAAAAGTGCAGAGCCTCTAGCAATCCTTGAATGGATTTTCACACCATATACGCCACCAATGAGTATCTGGCAGAGGACAGAAGCAATTGCTTATCTCATCAAAAAGGCGAGAACACGAATAATGGAGATTAGTGGTGCTGAACCGGAACATATCAGTCTACCAATAACGATAGAGAATCTTGAGTGGATGCTGAGACACTCAGAACCAATCCAATTAGCGCTGCTCGACTACCCAGGAACTGTACACAACAAGCAACCTAGCGACCCGCGCCTGCAGATTGTCTTAAAACAGCGGTGGTTGCTACAGCCCAAAGTTGTGAAACAGCCAGTGAAAGGCCTTACAGTGTATACGGATGCAGGAAGTCGGCGGAGGAAGGCAGCCTGTACCTGGCAAGAAGACTCGAGCTGGAGAAGTAAAGTTATAGATGGAGATGCACACGACTCACTGCAGACATTAGAACTTACAGCCGTCGCATGGGCACTGTCTCATTGGCGAGACAGTAAGCTAAACATTGTATCAGATTCATTGTACGTGGTAGGAGTGGTACAACGCATTGAAGACGCTCTCATCAAACCACCAGATAATAAGCGATTGTGTCAACTATTTTTTCAAATCAAGAGGGCTATAGAGGACAGAGATGAGCCCTGTTGCATCATTCACATCCGCAGTCATCAAACAGAATTAGGTCTCGGAGAAGGCAATGCAAGAGCTGACACGCTTGTCAGTCCTGTTGTAGCAGCACCAAGAGACTCCTTCGCAGCTGCAAGAGAGAGTCATGCTCTCTTTCATCAAGCCGCAAAAGCCTTACAGAGACAATTTAATATCAGCTTAACAGATGCACAAGGCATTGTAAGGTCCTGTCCACAATGCAGTCAATATGGAACCACTCTAGGCTTAGGTGTTAACCCTAGAGGTCTTCAAGCCTGTGAGATTTGGCAAATGGACGTAACACACGTGCCTGAATTTGGTCGCCTCAAATACGTACATGTTACAGTAGATACCTTTTCAAAAATGATTTGGGCCACTGCACAAGTAGGGGAAAAGGGCATACACGTAATTCGACATTTAGTAGCATGTTTTGCCGTAATGGGGGTTCCGAAAGAACTAAAGACAGACAATGGGCCTGCGTATGTAGGAACACGAGTTTCTTGCTTCTTACAAAAATGGGGAGTCAAACACGTAACTGGAATTCCCCATGTGTCATCTGGACAAGCCATTGTAGAAAGAGCCCATAGAACCCTAAAAGAGTACTTGAATAAACAAAAAACACCAGAACAGTCAGACCCTACCATTCGATTGCAGCAAGTGTTATTCACTCTAAATTTCCTCAGTTTAGTTGGAGATTTAGAGCAGCCCCCAGTGGTCATTCACAATAGCCAAGTAAAGATGCAAGCTACCCCAGAAGTTAAGTTATATTACAAAAACCCAAAAACAGGTATCTGGGAGGGACCAAGTCCATTACTATTTAACGGGCGTGGTTATAGTTGTGTTTCCACAGATACTGGACCGTTGTGGGTGCCTAGCCGATGGACCAAACCAGCCACGAAGGATCTGAGAGACAATCAGAACATTGATGCCCTCAGTCAATCTCTGATCAGCTGTCAGCTGACACCACGAGAACAACAAATGTTTCAGGACTGAACTGTGTCAAACCATAGTCTGTTCGTGAGAAATTCCTGTGAAGATCTGAGAAGAGTGCAGAGACTCTATCTAATTGTGCACGAAACAAATTTTAGTTGTGTGTTTACCCTTTTGCAAATTGCTTTCACGCTTAGATTATATATATACCAAAACACGTGTGTTGAAGTAGATAGATAAGAGTTAAGATAAGAGGTTTAGTGTGTGTAGCAATTGTTAAACTAGTATAAGGTATAAGCATTCCCCCTTCAAGAGTTAGCATAAGCATCTTCGAAAGTTCACTTAACGATCAAAGTTTTGGCCGTAAATTTGCAAACATGACGCCACTTGCATGGGACAAACTGCTTATGGTAATTGTGCTGTGTGTAGCCCCAACCAGCTGTCTACTGACTGATACCCAAAAGCGACAAAACATATGGGTAACTTTAGCACACCTGACTGGTCAGAAATCAATGTGTTTGAGCCTAGCTACCCCTGGAGATCCTTTTCGCACCTGTCTCGTGGGAGTCCCTGAATGGGATCCTCCGGCCTTTAAAGGTTTAATTAACAACGAGACTCGACTAAATTGATCAGTAATGCTGCAGGAGTGCAACCGCACCATTGGCCTTACATCTAGGCAACTTGATGCCTGCTGGCAAGCGAAAATTATTGAGGTTCTCAATGTTACCATGAGACCCCCAGAGGAGTTAGATCTGCTAGGTTCTACCAACACCTCAGGTGGATGGATAATATTTGAGCCCCCAACAAAAAACCATCTTCATAAAGCAACACAGCACTGGGCTACAGTTAACCCCATAGTTGATCTTGTTACTGCCACTGAGAGTAAAGCCTTTTACTCGCGATGTAATCTCACAGGACAATTACCAAAGCGCTTACCTAGTTCCATCTTCCTAGTCTGTGGGGACAGAGCGTGGAATGGAATTCCTGCTAGTCCACATGGAGGGCCATGTTATCTTGGGAAACTTACCTTGTTCCACCCAAGCTTACATCAATTGATGAGCGTGGCTGACAAAATGAAAACCAATAGACGGTCCAAGCGAAGCCTAAATGAGTTACAATGTGATGATGTTAGAAACCCAGACTTTTGGAATCGCGGCATAATCTGGGCAACCTCCTTCTTTATTCCAGGAGCAGCTGCCGCCAAGAGCCTAGCCACCCTAAAAAGGCTCGCTTGCTGGACTAGAAAAGAATTAAATTTAACATCCACAATGTTAAGTGAGCTTTCAGCCGATGTAAGTAGTGTACGTCATGCAGTATTACAAAACCGAGCTGCAATTGACTTTTTGCTCCTAGCGCAAGGGCATGGTTGTGAAGAGTTTGAGGGCATGTGCTGTTTAAATCTTACTGACCATTCAGTTTCCATCCATAAGCAGTTACGCCAGCTACAAGATGGGTTACATGCCCTAAAAGAAGACAGTGACCCCATTGAGAGTTGGTTCGCCAGCTGGGGCATTACTGGGTGGTTGAAGTCTCTTGTGCTAGAGGGGGGACGGATGCTACTCATTGGGATAATGGTGATAATGCTAGTGAGTTGTATGTTATCTTGCATTCGTAGAAGTATAGTACAAGCTGTATCCAAGGCCTGGTTTGTGCAAAAAGGAAATGGGGGAATTATAGAGAGTTTTTTAGCAGATGGGGGACATGATATATTGGTAAAGGCCTGTCTGCACAAACCAGCCTCTTGGAGTAACCCGCAATATTAAAGGCTAAAGTCCTTGAGATTTGCCTGTAGAGGGTAAAACAATGTTCCTGTGTATCAGGACAAGAATGTAAACCTGTGTGCACCAGCCAATAGTAGTTTGCTTTGCCCGCGAACCCTGTAAAACCCTATAAAGTGTGCTAGAGATAAAAATAAAGTTGGCATTCACAATTACTTCTGTGAAGACTGGTGAACAGCTCGGGGGTCTTCTCAACACACCTGTCTTCTAGAACCAAGACAAAATTGTTTTGTGTTTAGATATTGTTTGATTGAAATTGTTTTGTGTTTTGTTGGAGACACTTGTTTAAACTGCAAAGTATAGTTGTTTTCCTAGAGAGAGGAGGACGGCCACAGCTGAGACAGCTGTGATGGAACACTGGTGAACACCTGCTTGTGGATAGAAGTGAATGCAGTCTGTGACACCCTTGACTTCATCGGGAGTTCTACTGGTTGTTGCAATCTCTGCAGTTTTTGTTTTTCATAGCTTTATTATTTTTCAGTGTTTCCAGAATTTTAAGAAGGTGTGCCATTGCTGAGGCTCAGCTGCCATAGGAGAGGCTTCAGATTAAACCAACTGCTGCATGGTTTAATTGGTCTGGTACCTAAGGCTCCTGATCATTTGCTTTGTACAAATGCATTTTAACAGTTTCCTGTGCTGTAAGCATCTCATAGCTGCTACTATTGAGAACCTTGTTTTAGAAATGAGTTAAGAGGCATCTTTCCAGTTTAAAGCCAGGCCCTGGCCAAGCCTTGACTTTACCTGGACAGAATGTTTGCCAGCAGATCCAGATGTTTTCTGTACCAAATCAGTATTTGAGTCACTTTTTGACTCAACAATTTGACCCGATTAATATGACAGCTGGATCAATTTTGAAGTGGGCTTGGAGAATCATTTCCAGAGGTGATTACCCAATCCTTCACTGATTGTTTTGTTTCTGTTTGTTTGCTAACTATGGGATGCTGGTGCAGTGTTTTAGTAATTAATAGTAGTTTTATATTACATACCCTATTAATAATGTTTATGATTTAATTGATTTTTAACTGGTATAAGGTCTTATTAATTGTGTATATGGTTTTGTGTTGATGTTGATGTTTATAAGAGAAGTACATCTCATTTTATTTTTTTTTAAGAAAAACGGGGGAAATGGATGCCCTAAAAGCATTTAATTAGTGTAATTCATTAACTTCAAGGGGAGAAGTGTCTGTGTTTTGTTGGCAGGTTCAAAAAGGTCACCTGTCCATCTGACCAGACTGTGTGCCTCTGAACACACGAGATCCAGTGAACAGAGAAGTCATCACACAGCCTTGGTACTCTAGACATGGATCAGAAGTGGACCTGTCAGGACACAGTTGTGTCTGAACACTACACAGACAGTTTACCAACAGAAATTTTATGTTGTTATTATGATGTTGTGTCTCTATCGATTTTTCAGTTATCCTTTGTTTTAAGATTTAGAAGGATCTGAAGAACAACATGATCATCAAAGCCCTCAGTCACCGATCAGCTGCCAGCTGACATCACAGGAGCAGTGAACATACCAGGACTGAATCGTGCTGGAGAAATTCTGTAGAAGACCTAAGAAAAGTGTAGAGACTCCATCTAACTGTATATAAAGCAAAGTGTAGTTGTGTGTTTACCCTTTCAGCAAATTGCTTTCACGCTTTGATTACATATATACCTGAGCACATGTGTTAAAAATAGTTAGATAATAGTTTAAGAAAAAGTGTTTAGCTTGTGTAGTAATTTTTATGTTAGTATAAAGTATAAGTATTCCCCCTTCAAGAGCTAGTGTAAGCATCTTTGAAAGTTCATTTAACGATTGGAGTTTTAGCTGTGAGCTTGCAAACATGATGTCATTTGCATGGGACAAACTGCTTATGGTAATTGTGTTGTGTATAGTCCTGACCAACTGTCTGCTAACTAACATCCAAAAGTGACAGAACATATGGGTCACTCCAGCACATTTAACTGGCCAAAGGTCAATGTGTCTAAACCCAGCCACACCTGGAGATCCTTTCACACCTGTCTCGTAAAAGTCCCTGAATAGGATCCTCAAGCATTTAAAGGTTTAATTAGTAATGAGACTCTACTGAATCGATTGGCAGTGTTGCAAGAGTGCAATCGCACTGTTGGCTTCACATTAAGACAACATGAAGTCTGCTGGCAAGCAAAAGTTACCAAAGTTCTCAATGTTACCATAGAACCCTCAGAAGAATTGGACTTGTTAGGTTCCACCAATACCTCAGGTGGATAGATAATGTTTGAACCCCCGACAAAAAGTCATTCTAACAAAGTAATGCAGCACTGGGCTGCAGTCAACCCTATAGCTGATCTCGTTACTACCATTGAAAGTAAAGCCTTTATTCGTGGTGCAATCTCACAGGACAATTACCAAAACGATCACCTAGCTCCATATTCCTAATCTGTGGAGATAGAGCATGGAATGGGATTCCTGCTAATCCACATAGAAGACCCTGTTATCTTGGGAAATTTACTTTTTTTCCATCCAAGCTTACACCAATTGCTGAATGTAGCTGATAAAATGAGAAACATCAAATAGTCAAAGCGAAGCTTGAATTAATTAAGGCCTAGCAACTCTAAAAAGGCTCGCTTGCTAGAATAAGGAAGGATTGAACTTAACATCCACAATGTTAAGTGAGCTTTCAGCCGATGTGAGTAGTGTATGTCATGCAGTATTTTGAAATCAAGTTGCAATTGACTTTTTGCTCTTAGCACAAGGACATGGTTGTGAGGAGTTTGAAGGCGTGTTCTGCTTGGATCTTACTGATCATTCAGCTTCCATCCATAAGCAACTACAACAGCTACAGGATGGGTTACATGCTCTGAAAGAAGATAGTGACACCATTGGAAGTTGGTTCGCCAGCTGAGGCATCACTGGATGGTTCAAGTCTCTTGTCCTAGAAGGGGGATGGACTTTACTTATAGTGTTAATTGGGATGACAGTTTAAGTTGTATGTTATCTTATCCAAAGCCTGGTTTGTGCAAAAAGAGAAAGGGGGAATTGTTGCTATATTTTATATATTAGTAAAGGCCTGTATGCACAAACCAGCCTTTGAAATAAGTCGTAATATTAAGGGCTAAAGTCCTTCAAACCTTCATGCAGAAGAGAGAGTAAAGCAAAACAATATCCCTGTGTGTAGAAGAAAAAATGTAAACTGTGTGTGTTAGCCAATAGTAGCTTGCTCTGCCTGCAGACCCTGTAGAACCCTCTAAAAGGTGTGCTAAAGATAGAAATAAACAGCGTTCACAATTACTTCTGTGAAGACTGGTGAATAGCTGGGCAGTTTCTCAACACTAATTCAGAAAGCAATTTGTATAAATTTGGGTTAGAGACCTCTTTTAAAAATGCATGTTCTGCTCTCATAGCTATTCCAGCCACAGAAGTCGAATCAGTCACCAGATTGAAAGGTTCTTGGAATTTATCAAAAGCTCTGACGATGGCTGCTAACTCAGCAAACTGTGGTGATCTCTCGACCACTTGGACATCAGACTCCCACTTCTGTGTCCTGGGGCCCTTCCAAGTCATGACTGACTTGTAGGATTTCCCTGAGCCATCTGTGAAAACCGTCAGAGCCTTGAGTGGTGTTTTGCTCTGTAACAATTTGGGGACCAAATTAAATGTGGTTTTGAAAAGTCTGTGGCCAGGTGGATGTATAGAAATTTGGCCTGAATAGCTATCGAGAGCGAACTGAAGGCTCTCACTGGTTTGGAGCAAAGGCTCCAAACTTCCAGTTGCCAATGGGAGGAAGATGCATGTGAACTCACAGGCTGCAAGAGTGCAGAGACGGACTCTAGCTCTTTTAATGAGTTCAGCCATGATTTCCTGCAGAGTGGTAATAGTCTTAGTGGGCTGGTTATGTGTAAAAATCCAATCGATGATAAGGAGTGGATCCTTCAATGCCATGTCCCATTGAAAAATGAGTGTGTGTAAGCACGGGGCCTTACCCAGGACAACCAGTTGGAAGGGCAGGCTGGGCTCGTAGCAGTGGGCTTGCCGCGAAGACAGGGCCTCCTGGACCTTGGTGATGGATTCCTGGGCCTCCGGTGTGAGGGAGTGCGGTCAATCGAGGTCCTCGCTGCCGCGGAGCAGGTTGAAGAGGGGCGCAAGGACTTCCGTCATTACCCCAAGCAGAGGGCGTATCCAGTTGATGGACCCGCAGAGCTGATGTAAGTCCCGCAGGGTCTTGGGGTCGTCTCTGATGGTCAGCTGCTGGAGTACGATGGTCCACTCAGGGATCCGAAGTCCCAGGTAGGTCCAAGGGCAGGTGTGCTGGATGTTGTCCTCACGGATCTCAAATCCAGCATCCTCAATTGTCTTTATAGTTTTTTGTAAAGTCCGGTGTAGGTAGTCGTCATCAGCAGCACAAACCAGTATGTCATCCATGTAGTGGAGGATGACAGCATCTGGGAACAGGGTCCTCACAGGTGACAGAATGTGGGCCACGTACCATTGGCAGATGGTAGGAGAATTTTTCATCCCTTGGGGAAGGACCAGCCAATGGTATCTTTTTAAAGGTGCTTGTCTGTTTGGGGAGGGAACCGAGAATGCAAATCTGGGGGTGTCCCCAGGACGGAGGGGTATGTTGAAAAAACAGTCCTTGATGTCAATGATGGCCAGCTTCCAATCCTGAGGGAGCATAGAAGGGGAGGGCATGCCAGGCTGAAGGGATTCCATGTCTTCAATGACATCGTTGATCTTCCAGAGGTCATGAAGGAGTCTCCACCTGTCCTTGCCTGGTTTGCGTAGGACAAAGACAGGGGAGTTCCAAGGGCTGTTGGACTCAGTGATGTGGCCCCTGGCAAGCTGCTCCTCCACGAGGGCTTCCAGTGCACGCAGTTTGGTCTCAGATGCGGGCCACTGATCAACCCACTCTGGATGGTGCTGTTTCCAGGTGAGTTGGGGGATGGTAGGCATGGCGCGCTTCTCAGTGACCCCAACTAAAAATCCCTGCTGGGAATCCACAGAGAAGCCCCCTATTGGGACAGGAGATCCCATCCCCAGAGGGTGATTGGTGCTCTCACCACAAATGGCCTGATGGTTGCCATTTGTCCCTCAGGTCCTTCGATGACAATATTCCATTTGCTCCTCATGGAAGCTGTCATCCCTCCAATTCCTGAAATCATGCCTGCCACAGGTTGTAATTCCCAATTGTCTGACCACTTCGAGCTGGCGATGATGGTAACATCTGCTCTGGTGTCTAGCATTCCTGGGTGCTGAATCCTTTCTCCATAACAAAATAGGCTGCTGTCCACGATGGGTTTGCTGGAGCCCACAACCTGAGTCCACATAGCGCTGGGGTTGAGGGGAACCTGTTCTGGGCAGTCACTAGGAAGTAAAAAGGCCTGTGCCATGGGTGTCTGTTCCTTTAAATAATAAGGAGGGTCTGTGCAGGTCAGGGAGGCGGAAATTTCATCTCCAGGGTATATAGTCTGAACCTCAGGAACAGTATGAATTTGCCCTGGAGAGTTGGTTGGATCCTCAAGTATTAAGATGTTAGAGGGACCGCCTGGTGGTCCATGTTTCCCTGTGGGGATTTTGTAAATACAGTCACCCTTCATATGTAAAGAGAGTCTAGTTACCAGTTGACGCTGGGGTCCCATCTGAAGCGCTCCACCTGTTGGGCTTGATATTGGGGTCCCCGTGGAGGCAGGATGGTGGGTTTGGCAGGAGGGGTGGAGCGGTGCGGCATTTGATTTGGTGTCGAAGCGCGGGTCCATCCCACGCTCTGCCTGAAGTTTCCCGAACGCCAGTTTGGTCTGGGTAACCGTTGGTGGGCAGGTGGTTGTATAGAATGTCTCTCTGGACAGTCCTTGAAAAAATGTCCAGGCTCGCCACAATTAAAACAGCGATTTGTGTTGGGGTCTGCAGCATAAGCTCCAGATGTCTCCTCTGCCACTCCCTTAGCCACTGCAAGTGCCACTGTATTCTCACTTGAGGCAGAGGAGTGCTTGGTGCAGGCTTCAACCATCTGATCTATGGTTGGTTTGGGGTCCAGTGGGAGGGCTCGCAAAACTGCTTTGCACTTGGAATTAGCATTGGCCATTGCTATTTTTACTAATAATTCCTTTTGTGCCTGAGGACTCTCTATCTGCTTTTCAATAGCCACTTTTAACTTATCAGTATACTTAATAAAAGACTCAGTTGCCCCTTGCTTAATATTGGTGAAACACTGTGTTGGCACTTTATCATCAGGGGTGGTAAAAAGAGATATCTTAGCAGCATTAGCTATATCTTGTAAATCTGCTTCAGGCAGATCTCGGGCCTGATCTCAGGGCTTTTGGAAATCTCCTTCTCCTGCTAATTGCTCCAAAGTAAAATTAAGTCTGTTGGCATCTTTAGCATAAACATCTGCCAATTGCTTTAAATGTTTTTTCCACTGCCTCTCCCACAACATGTACTCTGCTGGGGAGGGAAGGCAGTTCATAATATTTTTGATGTCATGAGGGACCATGACGTGGGCAGAGAAGGAGGCTTCCAGCAAGTGTTTAAAAAAGTGTGAACCCCTGCCATGTTCCTCGGCAGCTTTACAAAGTTTCTGCAGTTCCCTATAGTGAAGGGATTCCCATGCAGCAACTTGTGCCCCTGCCCTGTCTCTCCTCATTATTACAGGAAAGGCAAGTATTTTCTGGGATAGAGCTGAGTTCCCTGTTCGTGTGGCTTCCCTCTGCACCTCAGGCCAGTGGTCTTCATACTCAGAATCTGAATAAGAAGATTCACTGCTCTCATCTCTTAGTGGAGATGGGGGGTGGTTGGTGACAGAGTGGGGCCGGCTCAGGTGCCTAGAGTTGGCCCTTTTGTGACCGGGTGGGGAAGCCAAGATTTCCCCCCTCTGGCTGGAGCCGTCCCAACCTCTGGGGCACTGGGACCCTGGAGCGGACGCACCGCCAGGGGCGGGGCCCCGGCACAAAGGAGCGGGACCAGGGTCCGCGACAGGGAGGGGTTTCCCAATGGATGGGGTGGGGCCACCCATCGACGCCATGGCGGGGGAGGAAGAACAAGACGCGGCAGGAAGAGAAGGGGTGAAGGTGGGAAAGTGGCCATTTTGGGCTTCAAGGGTGGGAAAACCAGGGTGTGAGTGGGACAAAATGGTGGGGCTGGCCACACTGACGGCACCATCTGTGCTAATGCTCGGAACTGGGGAGGACACAACCGGGTGTGAGGGCATATGAGAGAAGTTAGAGAAAAGACCCAGAGCAGCATGGCCATTGCCATCCTGGTAAGGGTAGAGAGACGGTAGGGGGGTGTCAGGGAGATGGCAGCACCCCTGTGCCTGATGGCTGCGTCCACCTGCCGAATGGCTCTCAGAAAGGGAAGAGGGTTTAGGGACACTTGGAGAGGTTGACAGCGTTGGGGGGTTCAACTGGGGACCCAAAACTCCCTTTTCTTTTTTTCCCCTCTTTTTCCAATGAGAAAATAATATTTTGAAACACAGGAAAAAATTTTTCAACAGAAAAATCTCCCTTTGCTTGAACGGTATATAACTTTCTTCCCACATTATCCCAAAAAATTCCCGATTTAGCAGAATCCAGATTAATCTTAAAATGTTTAAAAACCCAATGAATAAATCTCTTTAAATCCCCTTTAGAAAACTTAAAATTTCCCGCTTTTAGGGTGCTTACAACTTGGATGTAAAAGTCCCTCTCAGGTGGGGTCAGCCTCGACGTCAAGGACTGATTTCCCATCCTTATTCACTCCCCGCCCAGCAGCAAAACAGCAAAGAAAAAGAAAAAAGTCCAAAAAAACCCTTCATGGGATCGACTTAGAATTTCTCTTCAGCAGATGCAGGCGGGCGAACAAAAAGCTGCTGGGTGGGTGGTCACCTGGGCGGCCGGTCCTCAGGGGCTTTTCCTTGCCCCGGATGGTCAGCGAGGGTTCCCAGTCGCAGCCTCTTGGATAACTCTTTCTAAAATGCAAGAAAGCTTCCTCGAGGGGCGATGGCTCAAACAGCGGCATGCTTCACAGTTAAACTGCAGGTGGGCGCTTCTTCAGGGCTTTGTTTGAATGCCCCGCGGTTGGGCGCCAGTTGCCACGGCGACGGTGGGGGCGGGAGCACCGCAACTTCCCTGGAGAAGCAGCCCTGGAAAGAACTGGCCTGAAGTGTCTTCGGGCAGGCGAATGATTTCAGCTCAGCTCTTCTGGCTCGGCTCAGCGGTGGTGTGCAGGCGACATGGAAGAAGGGACCAAAGAGCTGATCTGGCGTTTTGCCAAGCACTAACCTTTATTCAGGCAGGGCTTTTAGCAAAGGGAGCCGGTGACAGTTACTCTGCCGAACAGGGGAAAAACCGGGATATTTATAGGGGAGGAGAGGGGCGGGGGGAGGCCAGGATACATGTATCAGGGTGGGACAGCAGGGGGGAACACCAATGGAGCGCAACAGTTTAACATAACTAACTCAAAGATCCCTGGGAGCGATACTTTGTCTCTCTCTGAGTGAAAGGTGTCTTGCCTCCAGGGGAGAGCCAGGATCGCAGAGCCAGCGGGCTCCCCGGCCCCCACAGGAAATCTTAGGCCAAACTGTTGAACTTCCAATGGTGACTATTCTGCATTCTATATAAACATCTAATGACTTGCAAAAATTGCTAAGTACAATTAATTGGATCAGACCATTGTTGGAATTATTGAATGTGCTGTTGGCACCACTTTTTGATTTATTAGAAGGTGATCCCTCCTTGTTATCTTCCAGGAGCTTGTCCCTGTTGTAATACATTAAGAAACATGGTATAATCCTGAGATATACCCTCTGAGCTGCAGAGTGTTAGTTCCTTCCCCTGACTCCTCCCTCGTCGTGCTTTCCTATTGGTTGTAACATGTAACCCTACCCCTTTTCTCCTCACTTCAAAAAGCAGCGCAAGATCAGAGTCTTCCTCTTTTCTGCACCAGATTCCCCTGAATAAAGCTGGGATATCATCCCAGGAAGAAAAGAGCCTCGTTTTATCTCTAGTCCTTGCTATATATATAACTACCCCCTCCTCTGGGCCACAGATGGGCGGAACACAGCCTCGGGGGAGTTGGGGGACTTAAAATAGCATGTCCCCAAAAGCACTTGATGCATTGGAGCAAGCAGAATTAGCAATGTAAAGGAGAACACAGAAATGTGTGGGTGATGGGAACATATACACTCTATTTTATCCTTGAGTGTTACTTTATGAAGTTGTATAGTTACTGATGTTGTCAAAGTTGTATAGCTATTGATAGAACTATATGGCTGTTGATTTTGTTAATATCCTCATATATGGCCTTTAGCTTATTCTTGTATGTTTTATCAAGTTGTACAGCTACTGACGTCACTATTCTATAGGTGTAGGTATAGGGGTTTTGATAGAGCATGGGAGAAAGTTACCAGGTACAATGCAGAAGAAAGGGACTTTGAATGCATGTTGGAAGTTTTAGGGCTAAAGATGACAGGATGAAAGAGTCAGAAGACCTAAACAGAAACGAATCTACTATCTGAAACCTAGAAAGTAATGCAGTAGTTCTGCAAGATAAATATACCAGTGTAGACAGAAAACAGAGAAATTACATTAGAAGAACAAGAACAGGCTCAGTGTCATGGTTTGAAAAGACAGGTGTCTGCTAAGGAAGGCAGAAACCTCCCTTGAAATAAATAAAAATGTAACCCCCCCCAAATATTATAATCTTGAAATCAAAGTGCTTTCAGGCAAAGATATGGGAGTAGGAATAACAGTTCTTTACTAAGGAAATTAAAATAGAAATGCAGTAGTACAAAAAAAAAAGAAAACCAACCAAAATACAACCCATTGACAGTCAGAATACAACCTGACACCCTGCTGGTCAGGGTGTTGGTAGCAGTCTAATTAAATGGTGGCTGCAGTTGTCCTGGAGTGACAGATGTGGTTCTGTTGAAGTAATGATCCTGTAGAAGAGCGTAGTTTTCCTCTGAAGGTCCGGTGGTGTAGATGGGTCTGGTGTCCTCTAATTCAGTGGAGAAAAACTGCCTGTGGTGTTCCAAGTCTCGATTACATCCAGGTAGAAATGCTTGGCTTCTTCCCCTGGGTGGAGCATCTCACAATGGGATGATGTAATTTGCTATAATTTCTATGTCCCCTGTTTCTCTGTAGCCACTGTCTGCCCAGCTGCAGCCAGGGAAACGGGAGATATTACAGCATGGAACAGAGGAACTAAAACAAGGCTCTTTCCCTTGCTGAAATGGAAGTTCAGCTTTATTCTTGGGATCCCTTGGAGAAGGAGAGCAGGAGAGAAAGAGGAAGAATATTGATAACGCGTGTCTTGTTGAAGGCAGGGGGAAGAGGGTGGATAACATTCACACAGCCAATAAGGAGAAGTGGGGAGAAAGAGATAAGGGAAAGAAGCTTACATTCTACATTTCAGGGGTGCATTCTCAGGTCATACCATTTTACTAAATGCATTACAACAGTAATTTTATCAGTCATGCAGTGAGGGTCAATGACCCATTAACAGAAGATATCCCCCTGGAGAGAGGATGGGTCATGGAAGAGATAAAGGACACTGCCACACCTGGTTTCAACAGAAGGTAACAGAATACATACTTTTGGTTACATCTTGCATTGCAACCCAAGACACTCAACTTGAACAAGATCAAGTGCTTGAGGCCAAATCAGAGGAGACCAGCAGATTAGTTTTGGAAGTGGTAGCATGGAAGCAGAAATACTGAGAGCTGAATAATCAGTACAATGTGTTAACTTGCTAGTAAAACCTATGTGTTGTATTTAGATACTGTTATAAATCTCTATTGTGATATTGGCTTTCGCAAGTATTAGGATGAATATTATATGTTAAATACTTTTTGGCTATGTATGTACTTTTTTCTTGCTAACAAGTTTTAAGCTTAAAGGAATCTCCTAGTACAAAGCAAGGAAACCCCAGAGGGTAAAGATGGTGGGGCCCAAGCTGTTATCAGCAGAAGAATAATGGCTGCTACCAGCAGCCAGGACCAGGCCGGTGGCAGCAGCGGAAGGAGGGATGTGGAGCCCAGCTGTCACCAGGGCAGGATGAGGGGCCCAGACTGTTATCAACACTGACCATTTGCAGAAGAAAGGAAACCAGACTCAAAATAATGCTCATCAGCAAGAATAATGATGACCAGCAAAAATAGTGCTGAACAGCAGAAATAAAAATCATACCGAGCATGTTCTAAATAGGCAGAACCAGGGAGGGGACATGCTAAATACTTCTTAAAAAGTTTGAATATGCATTAAACCCTCACAGCAGGAGGGGATAAAAAGAGTGTTCCCAAGATACCAGGTGTGTTCCTGGCAACCTGCCAGGGCACCTGGCCATTTTAACCCTTTGCTTTATTTCTTTTGTCTCCTAATTGTCTTTTTGTTTATATTAAACTTTTTATAATTTATTAAGTGAATCTTGTTTTTCACAATATGTCTTTCTACCTATTAGTCCTGAGTGAAATATGTGAATATATCTTAATATCAATTTGCCTAAACATGTCTTTCTAGAGATGCTGTAATTTCATAATTAAAAAAGGAAGGGGGACTTGTAGAGGGGGCAGATAGATAGTGCTGAAGGCAATCTTGCCCCTGATAAACTGCAGCTGTGCCAAACAGTGGGAACAGCCTTTCCCTCACAGCTATGGATGGGAGTTATGTTATAAACACGAGCACAAAACTGTGCGAGAGGAAGCTTTGAAAAGAACAAGACAAGAGGGAGAGAAGCAGCAAGCAGAGAAGTTGCTTCAGTGGATAGAAGAACTGAAATTACAGAAAACAAAAGCAACAAAAACTGAAAAAGTAACAAGAGAATTTACTAAAGCAGCAGTGGAAGCCCGAGACAGTAGTTCTATTATTCAATACGTGTTTATTTGCTGGTGAAACATATGTGTTGTGTTTGTGAATTGCAGCCATTAATCTTTCTTAATATTCTGTACACATATGTGTAAAGACTTCGACACTGCTTGTTAATACCCCATAAGTATAAAAACTTCGATGAAGTATAATGTAGGTTTGGGGAATGAATTAAGGTCAGTACACGAATGCATTCCAGAGCTAGTGGAACCTACATAAAGACACTGTCCTGGGTTGATTATGATGTTAAATTGTATCCCCATTCATCCACCTAGCCCAGACACAGGTTTTGTATTCTTAAAATTTCATCTAAGAGTAAAAGTGAGTAGAAAAGAAGCACCGAGTCTGTTATCAGAGACTGTACTTGCTCCCCCCACATCCTGGACGGGGTTTTGACTACAGCACAGACAGACAACAACACAGATCGCCTTGGCTTTCCAGCTAGCCGGAGCAGTGAGGTCTTCCTAGACTGTTTTCTTTCCCTTTTCCTTAAACAGATTGAACCTGCTCTGGACTGAGGACTTGAGAGAGCACCAGGAGCTTGCACCCATGGACTACTGAGAGCCCAGCCTGGGCAGCGGCATTTTCCAGCGCCAGAGGGATTGATAACAGAGCGAACATCCACAGGAAAGAGACCCTCTGAAGTTTGTCATCTCTTCAGAGCGGCGAGAAGTTTTGTAATTTGATATTGCTCATTCTTGTGCTGGGTAGTGCTGTGCCTATTAAATAAACAAGTTTTTTCCACTTCTCTCAGAGAAATCTCTTCCCGAACCAGTTGGAGGGTGGGAGAAAGGGGCCACGTGAGTTTGCTTCCCGAAGGGGGCCCCATTAGAAGTTTTCTCCCAAATTTGCCCTAAACCAAGACAGATACTTGTACCACGTTTGATATTTCTTCTGCAAGGGCCCTGTTGAAGGACGGTAGACATGGCATTTATTTAAAAGAAAAGAAAGGGGGAATTGTGGGCACACAGTTTGTGGTGATTGGGAATGGGGCTGCTGCTGAGCCTCATCCCTCATGGGCTACAACTGTGTAAGACAGGTGAACAATATTGAAGGCAATGAAATATGGAGTGCTGTGGTGTACTGACCAATCACAAAAGGTAGAGAGGGCACACAGGTGTAATACATGTAAGATGAATAGTATAAAAGGTTGCACTAAAAAGGGTAAAGTGTGGGTGTTTGAAGCCTTCTTTGGTGTGGAGGCCCAGGGGCCTGTTACCAAAATGCCTCAACCCTGGAGGAGCAGAGGCAAAAGGAGAGAGACGCCTCTCTAGAATAGAGTAAGAATAGACCTCCGTCCCATGGATCTTTTGCAGCCACATGTTGGTGCCTTTTGGGTTCTGGTGTTCTGATAGTGTGTGAGCATTGATGCTACCCTTGTTCAGCTCCCATTTACCATTCATGTACCCTTCCTAGAATGTTCTTCCTTCCCTTAACCCCCATTGGCTCTGTTTTGCCACGTTGTTCCACCCTTGTTACCCCCTTTGTTCTCCCAACCCTTATCCACTCCCCTGTACCATTTTCTTTGTCCCTATTGGACCTCGACCCTCAGATCTGCCTTTCTTGACCCTTCATTTAACCCTGTGCCTTTAGCCCAATCCTTGGTTCTCACCCCTGCACCTATTTGAAGCTGTGTTTGATAAACCAGTTGTTGGATTGCCAAACGGGAACCCATCCCTTCGTCTTAAATCATCAACATTTTCTATGGTGTGCTCCGTGCTCAGAGAATGCTGGTCCCTCTCTGGGATCTTTTTGCAGCATGCGCCATAACACTTTGTGTTGGGGAGGATGAAACAGGGAAACCTTATGAATGTGATTGTTTGGTAGAAGATTCAGAAAATATGAAGCCTAGAATCAAAGTAGAAATGAAAGCCTGCTTTGAGTCATAAGATGCTGAGTACTAGTTACTATATGACCAAAGAACAATAGCCTAGCCAGCTAAAGGAGAATCCCTGCTGATGAAACAATGTCCTTCTGCAGATAGAAAGTCCAAAGGTCAAGAAGCAAGGGAAGAATTTGTAAAGCTTGTAGAGTTTAAAATGCAACACTGTATGTTAATGTAGTAATTCTTATAGGCTGTATGTAAATTCTTTAGTGGGTGTATCTTGTAGTGATTGGTTACTGGGAATTAGAATATTCACTATAGAAAAAGATATATTGTATTAGTAACAAGAACTTAGCTCTCTCTTGTTTTCCCTACTCTTACCCTCTTAGTTTTTCCTTGCTCTTACCCCTCTCTTGTTTTCCCCGCTCTCTCTCTTGTTTTTCCCTCTCTCCCTCTCACTCTCTTGTTTTTCCCTCTTTCCTGCTCTTACCCCTCTCTTGTCCTCCCCCTCTCTCCTAAGCCTCCCTGGTTCTCCCCGATCTCTCTCATGCGCTCTTGATCCCTCCCTCCCCACCTTTAACCTCATCTCTCCTGTTCTCCCCATCCCTCTCTCACCCCTCTCCCTGACCACGTGGACGCCGAGGCTGGCGGCAGACACGGGTCTCTCCCTCTCTTTACCCATATAATAAATTGCTTATACCTGAACAGCTTGACCCTGGAGAAGTCTCTCACCACGAGCGAGTGTTTTGTACATCAATAACTTCGGTGTCAGTCATACCTCCACGGTCAACTTGGCCAGATATAAGAAAAAAAGATAGATTCGATGTCTGACAAGACAAAAGATTGAACGTCCTGTTAAAAGAAGCCAGAAGGTATATGCACAAATAGACGAAGAAAAAGAAAAGGCAAAAGCAAAAATAATGGCAGCTACTATTGTTGAGGGAAACTACCATGTAAGGACTCACTTTTATAAGGAGGTTAGGCCCCAGTCAGGCCAAAACAAGTGGAGCCAGGGGGAGGATTAATGGAACAGAGCTCCCTGAGGGAGAGGCCCTTAAAAGGGAAAAAGTGAATCTAAAAACCAAGGCCAGATCTGTCATTATTGCAAGGAAATTGGGCATTGTGGTGGTTTGACATTGATTGATATTTCGGGAAAGAAGTAAGAAACACCCACGGAAGTGATTTCTTTGAGAGAAGCTGCTGGGAGTTTCCTCTGTTCCTAGGACAGGCCAATAGCTGGCTAGTTCTGAGAACTGACAACATCTTGCACCATTAAGAAATTAGGTCCACCCCTGTGAATTCCACCTTTTAAGAAACACAACCCCGGGAGCTTTTTCCTCTTTGTTTCCCGTCTCAGTAGGGAATGGAGCTCTGGTGAGGCCGGCCCTGCTGCTCCATGGCCTGGGGCGGGGAGCTGGGCTAGACCCCAGTGGCTCCCAGGTGGGGAATAGAGGCTGTGGCTCCTGAACCCAGGGTGGGCCAGGCTGGGCCATGGCTGCTGGCATCTCACCAACACCAACACCCCCCCCCCCCCCGCCCACACTGATGGCTCCAGGCCGAGACCCCCCCTCCCGGGCGGAGGGAGGCACCCAGCACGGCCTGAAATCCAACACTGTAACTTCCATGGCCTGGGCAAGATTTAGCACTTTCACTACACAGATGAGACCTGCAGACCTTGATCCTCTCTCAAGGGTGAGAAAAAGAGTGGCAACACGTAGAAAGACAATATGAAAACACCAAGGTCAGTAAAAGAAGGAGTCAAGCCTCAGATGGCAGGAGGATGAGGAGATGCTCTAATGGGCTGAAAATTCTTTTGGTAGTACCATGGAGATGGACAATGATATACTGAAATGTCTCCTTTAATTCATAAGAGACTATGGGGGGAATGAAGTATTCAAGCTGTAGATCTGAGCAGAGGCATCCATTGAGGAAGCCAAGCAGCTGTTAGAGTAGCTGTGATCCCATGAGAAGCCTGAACAGAGCTTCAGAACAGAGAACAGAACAGAGAGTTGATCTTCCTTTGCTCCCAGGGAGAGAAGAAAACCTCTGTTTTCAGAGATGATCACAGAGACAGATGAAGGGAACCTTTGCCTTTGAACAACTCATCCTTAAAATAATACCCCATGAGTTCACGGCCCATGGACACACCTCTAGAAGAGCTGTGAAAATGGGAGGAATGTCACGATGGCAGAACTTTTTTGCCTGGGCAGCTGCTATTCATGGAAATGAAAAGCCACGAGAAAACTGTTTCTTGTGGAGAAGTCTCCATGGCATGACAAGAGAAAACTCTTCTCCCTACAAGAACTGATGAAAGACTATTGTATAGTTGGTACTGCTTTACCATCTGAGGTTTTGTCTCTATGTGGTCACTTGGGAAAGGAAAGAGTTGGGTAGGGGGAGGAAAGGTGTTCTGGAGGTTTTATTCTGATGCTTTTTATTCTTGTAGTCCTGTTATTAGTTTCTTTATTCCTTTTAAGCCTGTTTTGCCCTTTTCTTAATCCATATCCCACAGCAAGAAATGGGTAAGTGCCCTGGTGATTTTAGCCAGCACTAAAACCCACCACAGACATTTAAGGCAAAACTGGACCCAAAGGGAAAAAGACTTGAAAGATTTTAAAGAAGTTCGAGAAACGGACAAATAGGGAAGTCAGGGGCTCTATCTCCTGGGGGCAAAATATCAGCAGGGACCTTGATAACCGTAAAAGTAGGTCCTCAGGAGGAGGAATTTAAATTTCTAGTAGATACAGGGGCTGAGAGGGCATGTGTTTGTAGAATTCTGAAAGGATGTGAAAAAAGTCAAAATACGATTCAAGTAGTAGGGGCGAAAGGAGAAAGATTTAAAGCACCAGTTATATAAAATGTAATAGTTGAGGAAGCAAACAAAATAGAAATGGGGATGTTTTATTAGTACTGGAGGCAGGATGTAATTTGCTGGGGAGGAATTTGCAAGTGCAGCCAGGTATCAAGCTGCTTCCAGAAAGGGATAGAATGTAGTCAAACTCCTCCATTTAAAAGATGAGGACAAAAAACAAACTGAGGAAGAAGTTTGGGCCAAGACTGGAAATTGGGGCAAGTTAAACATAACCCCTATAGTAGTTAAAATAACTAATACAGATTGTCCAATTTGAGTACGGCAGTACACACTGTTTAAAAGGGAGAAAAGGGTTGCAGACAGTATTTCAAGAATTAAGGATGGAACTTCAGAACCGTGCATGTCTCCCCACACTACTCTCATATTACCAGTAAAAAAAAATCAAGTGGGACATTCAGGCTTGTCCAAGACCTGAGAGAAGTGAACAAAAGAACTATAGATCAATATCCAATAGTACCCAATCCCTACACACTATTGAGTAAAATTCCTCCATCACATCAGCAGTTCAGTGTGATAGACCTCAAAGATGCCTTTTAGGCTTGTCCCCTAGCAGAAGAAAGTAAGGATGTATTTACTTTTGAATGGGAGGATCCCAATACAGGGAGAAAGCAACAGCTTAGATGGACAAAATTACCCCAAGGATTTACTGAATCCCCTAACTTATTTGGACAATCCTTGGAAGAAGTACTGCAACTTTCCCCCATTGTACCAGAAGTAAATCTTATCCAATATGTTGATGATTTAATTCTTTCAGGGGAGGATGAGGAGAAAGTCTGAGAAATCACCATATCGTTAATAAGTTTCTTAGAAAGCCAAAGGTTTCAGGTATAGAAAGAAAACTTCAATTTGTAGAGAATGAAGTAAAATACTGCAGGCATATAATAAGCCAAGGGAGCTGGTGATTAAATCCGAAAAAGATTACAGGAATAACCTCACTCCCACAGCCAAAAATTTAAAAAAAAAAATCAGAAAACTTTTAGGCCTGTTGGGATATTGTAAGATATGGATAGAAGGGTACACCCAGGCTGTTAAATTACTATATGAAAAATAGTAAAAGATGAAATTACATAGAGAAAAGAAGATGAACAAAGATTTTTAAAACAAAAAATTGATTAGTGTCCCTGCTCTAAGTCTCCCTGCTTTAGATAAACTTTTTTTCCTATTTGTAGATGTAGAAAATGGGGTAGCCCATGGAGTCCTAGCACAAGAATGGGAGGGGGGGCCAAAACCCCAGTGGCTTACCTGTCAAAATTGTTAGACCCTGTTAGTAAGGGGTGGCCCACCTGTATCCAGGCAGTAGCTGCCACTGGCTTACTAGTAGAAGAAAGCAGAAAATTACCTTTTAGAGGGAAGTTAAAGGTGCACACCCCACATGCAGTTAGAAATATTTTGAATCAAAAAGCTAAGAAATAGCTCACTGATTCTCGAGTGCTAAAATATGAAGCAATTTTAATAAAGATGATCTAGATCTGATTACAGATAAACACCTCAATCCTATCCAGTTTTTGTATGAAGAACCAATAGAAGAACTAGTGCATGATTGCTTAGAAATCATAAACTATCAGACCAAAGTGAGAGAGGATCTGACAGACCAACCCCTTCAGGGGGAGAAATTATTATACATTGATTGATCCTCAAGGGTCATTCAGGGGCAGCGAATGTCAAGATATGCTATAATAGATGAGAAATTAGTAACCATAGAAAAGAAGAAATTACCCCCCAGCAAGTCAGCTCAAGCATGTGAGCTGAACACCTTGAAACAAGCCCTCAAAATATTAATGCAGGAGATGGGACTGTGTATACTGAGTCCAAGTACACCTTTGGAGTGGTGCATACTTTTGGGAAAATCTGGGAGGAAAGAGGACTGCTAAATTCAAAAGAGAAAGGATTAATTAATGAGAGGCTTATCACAGAAGTATTAGAAGCCTTACAACTGCCAGAGGAAATTGCTGTTGTGCACATTTGGGGGCATCAGAAAGGAACCACCTTAGAAATATGAGAGAACAACTAAGCAGACTTAGAGGCTAAAAATGCATCTGAGTCAGAGAAAGAGAAAGTGATGATGATGATCCTGAACCCTACAGGAGAAATTCAAGATATACCAGTATTCAGTGAAACAGAAGAAAATAAATTCCTTGAAATAAGAGCAAAAAAAGGCAAAAAAGGGAAGTGGGTGTTATCCAATGAGAGACAGTTATTAAATAAACCACTGGCAATGCATGCACAATAAGATTAATTGGGGTACCCAAGCTCTGAGTTATCAGTTCCTAAGAAATTGAGGTTGCATATAAATTTTTGGAAAAGCTAAGCAAATAACTGAAAAGTGTGCAATATGTCAGAAAGTAAACAGAAAAGTCATGACAGGAGCACACTGAAGAGGGCGAGAATTAGCCTTACGGTCCTTTTGGAGTATCCAAGTAGATTTCACTGAACTCCCCCAAGTGCATCAGTAGAAACTTTTACTGGTAATAGTAGATCATTTAACACATTGGGTAGAGGCAGTACCAACTACTGCCAGTATGGTATGCAAAACTCTTCTAGAACTAATCATTCCCTGGTATAGAATAGTAAACAACATTGACTCATACCAAAGAACCCATTTCACATCAAAAATACTATGGCAGGTAGTACAAGCTCTGAGTATTGAATAAGAATTACACACTCCATAGCATCCACAAATTTCGGGGTGGGTTAAAAGGATGAATCAAATTCTCAAGAGAACTCTAACTAAACTGATGATAAAACCCAAATGTCATGGGTAAAATGCCTACCCCTTGCCTTGTTAAAAATCAGAACACAACCTAGATTAGACTTAGGGGTTTCAACTTATTAAATGATGTTTGGCTTACCTTTCCTGATTTCTCCGAATAATATTGCCACTTATAAAGAAGGGGAGGACACTGTCAAGAAATACGTCCTGTCTATAGCACAAGCTCTAGAGGAAATGCGGGAAAAAAGAATAATCCCTCAGACTGCTACCCTAGATTTCAAAATTTATGTTAATCCTGGGAACTGGCTAATGATTAAATCATAGAAAGCCCAACCTTTAACCCCACAATGAGAAGGTCCCTTTCAGGTGTTGCCGACCACCAAATCAGCTGTGTGAATTGTGGAATGAGGACAGACTCATGCTAGCAGAATAAAAGGACCAGTGGAAGAACCCCACAACTTCCACAGAAGGACTGAAAATTATTTTGAAACGAAACGTGCGGGCTCAATGTGGCAAGTAAACTATGAGCAACTGCACATCAATCCAGACTGGGAGGGAATTCCCTGTAGGCTTCATCAGTTCTTTTGTATTCCCAAGGTCGAGAGGCTCTCCAAACTCTGACACAACCTTTAGGGCTATAGTTTACTTCATCCCCAGTCAAGTAGATCAGGGCTATATAAATTATACTACACTGTTAGCGTTCAGGAACACATAATCACGGAATGATTATATGAAGGTGCTTTATTAGGAGCTCTGGGTGTCAGGGGTACACATACCCAAATCTGACCCACCTTGGTCTTGAGCTGAACATGTTTTATACTCTATCGTTATATAACTTATATATTAATTATTAAACTTACATTGTTCTATTGTATGCATTGTTTTTACCCAAGCATGGATTTCTCATGATCCCACTCAACCCCTTAACATTGTTCCTCATGTTCTTCAAACAATAATTATATCCAATCACATCTAACAATTGTATCATTTATCATATACTGACTACACAGGTGCAGTTTCACCTGATCTTTAGCAAGCACAAGGCCTAACATTTCTCAGGGCCTACTTTTCCCAGGGCTTTCCAAGCTTAACTTTCTTTCTAAGTCCCTGAATTTTCTATGATTTTAAAACCTTTTACTATCATTAGCATGGAAGAAAGATATTGTTACTGCTACCAGTCCAAAACGTCTCTTGAGAAAGCTGCTCGGGTTGGCACAGTCACTGTATCCAAAACTCACACGCACACCACGGATAAATCAGCAAAGAAAGACGGAAAGGGTCTCCTGTATGGTATTCCAGAGAAATTTATTAGAACCCCACTGAAGGGGTCCAGTGACAAAAGACCAATACTTCCTGCCATGTCTCAGGTTAAGTATAGGGTCAGGGGGCAATAGTCTCGGGGCACAGGGGCAAGGTAAAGGTCACTGACCTATAGGGGACAAGGTGGATTTACCTAGTGTTGCACAGCACCATGGAAGAAGCATTTTCCCTCATTGTAAAGCAGTCAGGCTTTCTTGAAGCCTGTGGCAGGCTCTTCCAAGGCATATGCCCAGGAATTCCCCTAGCAGGCTCAAGGGCTTCCTCAACTCCCCTGTTTTGTCTTACTAAACTCCGATAGATTTATGCAGACACAACTAAACAGGAGAACATTGTCGCTGCCCGCTCGGCCCCTTTTGCCTCGGCTAGCTGTGGCCGATGTCAGCGGCAGGAGTGGGGAACCAGGCAAGCACTGCGAGGCTCAATCTGGAACCTCCAGAGCTCCTCTGCGCTCTGGCGTCGTGGCTCACAGGGCGACACAGGTTGTGACGAAGGGAGAAAGAGTGCTCAAGCTCTCCCAATTTCCCAGGAACAAGTTTATTCCAACAGGTGCAGGGCTGGGATCACAGGGGAGAGGTCTGAGCCGAGACCCTGGGCACCCCCATGCGCCAGGTTTTAAGGACCGTGGGCGGCTCATATGGTGACCAATGGGACAACAGCAACGGAGGGGTTATGGGTGGGGATTACAATATGCAGGACCAATGGTAGGGACCCGGGGGGGGGAAAGCAACTGTACAATCAATGGGGCGTCGAGGAAGGGATGATAGGCAAGGAAAGAACTGGAACAAAAGGTGGGGGTTCACATAGATTGACAGGGCTTAGGGGCAGGATTGGGGTGATGGATGGGGAACAATCTGGAAAAATGGGAAGGGTTTACCATGATGGGCACCTGGGGACAAACCATTCTTTATGACCGGGGAGCAACTGGGGTAAACCACCTCTGAACTTAATAAAACCAAGCAATATGGGCGGCAACAGAACATAAGTAACACAATAAGAACCACAACCAAAATAGATAAAATTATGGTTATATAACTTGTTTTTCTACCTCTAATTCAGCTGAGTCACTTTCCCATAGTTCTCTTCTACTTAGCAGAAGTAGTAGGCCTGAGCCATGATTTTACAAGGGTAACAAGGCCCTTATTTTGTAAGGTTTTACTTACATACAACAAATTACTATACCAGGAACCCCTTGTTTCTAGCATGACTAGAAGCAAGGGGAGGAGTTTATTGCCATGTTAAACCCCATAACCTGGCCCAAAGAGACCAGGGGTGAAGACTGCAATGGAAATACCTTTAAATTGATGTAAATCATTATTTGAGTTTTATGTTACAGGAATTACTATAACAGGAACCACCTGAATCAATCAAGGGGAAACCTCACAAGAAGCAGTTGCAGTACAGAAGTGACCTGACCTGAGCTAGTGTCTTGGAAGACAGGTGTCTGCTAGGGAGGGCAGGATCCTCCCTTGGAATGAAAATGTAGACCCCCCTCCCTCCAAATTATTATAATTTTGAGATCAAGGGCTCTCAGGCAGAGATCTGGGGATAGGAATAACAGTTCTTTACTAGTATGTATAACAAGGCAAACAAACAACAATAACTACAGTGTTATCAACAAAACAGAACCAGGGACCCCGTGACAGCCTTCTCAGCTGAGACGGGAAAGGATGGAGGAGAGGCTTTGCTTCACAAACCCTCTCGGGCGGGCAGTCCCAGTGCTCCTGCGGGGCTCTGAGGAACACTTAGCTGGAATAGCAGGAATGAGCAGAGATCCTGGGCTGGTGTGATGTGTGGAATAAAGGGACTCTATAACTAGCAGAGTAGTTGTAAGAGCAGGTATGAATTTATTCAGCGCTGAGGTGCATGGGGATATCTCCTCCAAAAAGCATGCACACCTTTTTGATTGGGTTTTCCCTTTTTATCCTTTACAGACCAAGTTTACAAGATACGCCTAATACATATTAATTTCCTAACCCCGCCTGTCTTCACTTCATATTACAATTAGCCCTATGCCCCTTTCAGTCCTTTGGCCGCTTTTTCTTTTTTTTTTTTTTTTTTTTTTTTTTGGGACTTCAAATCCGTTTCTTCCGGCTTAGGGTCCGTGGAATCTCCTTTATCCTGTGGTGCCTTTGTCTTTGCATCTTGTTTGTGTAATCCAGCTCCTTGTCTCATCTTACAGTCTGACTCTTTTTCCCTGTTCTTGTGGATTAGGGTGTCAGGGTCTGGTTTTTGTCAGACACCCCTTTTAAGCATTTCTTCTTAATTCTTAATTTCTCTATTTCAGTCCCCCCTTTTCTAGAAAATCAGTAAATTCTTTTACTTAGCAATACTAATGCCTTTTATTTTTCAGTCTACTTTTACAGCTTGCTCTCCTCGGTATGTATCCCTCATTGCATTACCATATGCTGCTGCTAGGGAAGTCAGTACTGCCATCCATTTTAACATCCTCCAGTTCCAAACAAGCATTGCAATTGATAGCACCAGACTTATACCTACTAATGCCAGTATTATAATGATAGGGTGGCAAAGTGTGTTCAAAATTCCAGTTGCAGTTGGTGACCATCCAAAGAGTGCATCCCACCAGTGATGATTTGTGTCTTGGTTTACTCTTTGTAATACTTTGCTTATTTCTTTTGTATCATGATAGACAGTAATCAGAGTCTTTTGCCCATTTTCCTGGATCTCTTTCAGGATTTTTGCCAAATCTTGGTGGTTCATTAGCTGTCTTATTAATGTCAGGTTCATTCCAATGGGTGTAGGTGATAATTTATGGTATATTGTATAGTTATATTTTATCAACTGGTGGGATGTTACCGGTGCTGAATATAAAAAATCACACCTTACAGTTTTAACAAAATTACAAATCCAAAAGTTAGAATGGTTCTTAATAGGCAAATTTACATTGTTATAATCTATTTCTACAGAAACACACACAGTTCTTAGACATACACAGCCTAGGCCAATATATACAAGCACACTCTTATGACTAGTATCAGGATGAATCTCAAAGTGGCAGATGCTTTGCTCAGTGTCTAAACATATGTCTTGTGCATCAATCGTGTTAGCCTCACAGATAAACCCTTGTTGTTTCCTATGGAGGCTAGCTTTAGAGCAAGCTGCGGGCCCCATGGCCTGCCAGGCCTGCCTGAGAAGCTAGCCTGAGAAATTCATGGGAGGATTCAAAACAATCCTCAAAGACAGAAAACAGCCTGCAGGTGCTGTTTTCTGATTCCCGTGTTTTCCTTGCAGGAGAAGGTCAGGGGGTGGTAAACCCCACTGACCAATGATGGTAATGTAGTACTTTACTAACCAATAAGAGTTTCCTTTCTGTACTCTCGACGAACTAGTCTATATAACATGACTGAAGCAATAAACTAGAGATTCTCTCCTCTTCTGACTCCCTTGAGAGTCCGTGTCGTTCTTTCCGCCGTTCCTAATTAGAACGACAGTTTCCGGGTAACACAAGATTCTAAATTCACAGTTTGCCACCCCCCATTCATCAACCAGGCCCATGCTCTATGCTCCGAGGGGTAGAGCACTGTCCTTTCATGATTCAGTCCTAATGCAATAATAGGGTGGATATTGTAAATTGTGGCATTACGTATAGTCAGCACAAAGGCAGTAGCTATTTTGGTGGTAGGGTCATAAGTAAAATTTACCAGAGTCCACCAAGACTGAAGTTTTCTTTCTAAATTATTTGCATTGTCCCAGACAATTTTCCTAATTTCAATTGGAAAAGCACCTTCACTTACTTCTCTTATTACTGAAGCAACTATTGATTGCATCCATAATTGTGCCTGTATGCAGCTGAGGGCTAATGACACATTATTTTGGGCAATATTTAGTGCTTTTATTATTAGCTTGTGGTCTTGGCCCCCAGCCTCTTTCCACCTCGGTAATATTTTAGAAACTTCCCATTGGTTAGTTCCTAGTGCTAATAAAGAGGATTGTAGGGGCTGTTTTAGTTTTGTCAAATCACTTGTTGCAGCAGCTAATTTATTCATTAATATTTCTGAATCAATTCCATTTAATACTCCTAACCCTGTTCCTAATATTCCAGTTAAGTCTCTTCTCATTCTGCTCCTGAAGTGTATCTGCTTTTGTAACCATGTTGCCCAGCCCTCAGATGATGTCTTTAGGAAAGAGGAACAGGCTGGCTGAATCTCAGAGATGTTAGTTTGCATTAGTAATTCAATACGCTTGAGAGACCACTCTGGATTAAATAACAGTTGTTGTTGTCCTGTATTCCTTATTACATATGGACCAACTTCATAAATTTTAGGTTCAATCTTAGGTTTAACTTTAGATGGTGTGGTCTGAGCTTGGGTTACAGTTGATTTGGTCGTTGCAATAGGCACGGCTTTCATTCTAAATTTGAATGTTAGCCCTTTATCCCCACGACCCCAGAGGCAGACCACATCCACTGTTTGTACTAATGTAAAATTATACCAACAATCCAATTTACTTAAACGGTCAAAAACTTCCCAGTGCTTGCTCGTAGGGGAAGCTGAAACACTAATTTGGACTGCCTTTTCATAGTTAGTCCCATTAATCATCCGGCATCCTACCCTGATTACTTCTCCGATAGTCCCTTGAAGTGTCCATAACCTTTGTTTTTGCCATTCTCGTTTTTTATATATCTGGTTTTCATGCATAACTACAGTTGATAGGTTTAAATCCCTTATATCAGAGTGTTTTCCCATGAATCCAGTGGATTGAATGAAAGCTTGGGACCAAGGCCATTCAGCATTTTTCTGGCTAGAGGTGCTTTCCAATTCTTGAATTACACTTGTGGTTACAAGTAAAAGAAACAGACTGACTTTATTGACTAGGTTTTTGCAAGCTAAATCATGGAATGCTCCCAACTGCAATGTACTTATTTTGCTCTAGTAAGTTTTAGTTTCAGTTCATTGTCACCCAGTGTTACTTTCCAAGGGGCTTCTGGAGCTTTCTTCACTCGAGAATGGTGAATCCAGGCGCTCTGTTCCTTGATCTTAACTGCAGTGAAGGTGGTGAGGATCACCTGGAACGGTCCTTCCCACTGTGGTTCTAAAGTTTTTTCTGTAAGAGACTTAACATACACATAATCTCCAGGCTGTATGTCATGCACTGGCCCATCCAGCCCTCTGCTCCGGGTTCCAACCACATGTTTCTCAATTGCTCTGAGCTGCTTGCCTAGGGCTATCATATAGGCAGTCAGCCTCTCCTCCCCCACTTGGGTAGACAATCCCTTTTGCACACCGTATGGTCTCCCATAAAGCATTTCAAAGGGACTTAGTTTTTCTTTGGCTCTGGGCTTGGTTCAGATCTGCATCAATGCCAGTGGGAGAGATTGGGGCCAAGGTAAATTAGCTTCTTGTCCCAGCCTCACAATTTGCTGTTTAATTAAATGATTCATTTTTTCTACTTGGCCACTTGACTGGGGGCGATAAGGGGTATGGAGCTCCCAATCTATCCCCAGATGTCAACTGATTTGTTGTACTATCTTTGAGATAAAATGTGGCCCCCTATCTGAAGATATTGTGGCTGGAACCCCGAAGCGTGGTATTACCTCTTGTAACAATACCCTGGTTACCTCCCGGGCTTTGGCAGTCCTGGTGGGAAAAGCCTCTGGCCACCCTGAAAAGGTATCTGTTAAAACTAGCGAATATCGATACCCCCCTTTTCTTGGGAGTTCTGAGAAGTCAATTTGCCACTGTTCTCCAGGCCCATGGCCTTTTCCAATTTGGCCGAGTTTTGGTTTGGGGGTATTCTTAGGCTTAGTCTGGAGGCAAATGTCACACTGCCGAGTTACCTGAATGACAGTAGAGTATAAATTTCTGGCAGTAATCTTTTCAATTAGATAGCTATACAGGGCATCTATTCCCCAGTGTGTTTTCTGGTGCTCTTCTCTTACTAGTGACCATAACAAATGAGAAGGGATGACTATTGTCCCTTCTGCAGTAATAGCCCATCCCTCTTGGTTATATTTTCCCCCTTGATCTTGAATTAGTTTTCTATCTTTTCTAGTATATACTGGCTTACCTTCAAGGGAGATCTGTCCATCAGGAATTAAGGCTCCCTCAATTGTTATCTCACCTTTTGCTGCTTCTTTTGCCTCTCTGTCCTCCAGCTCGTTCCCTTCCTCCAATTCTGAGCTCACCTTCTGGTGTGCCTTAATGTGCAAATTGCTACCTGCTCAGGTAGCTGGACTGCTTCCAGTAGCCGCAATATCTCCTGCACATGTTTGATATTTTTCCCTTGTGAGTTTAACAGTCCTCTTTCTTTCCAGATGGCCCCATGTGCATGTACAACCCCAAATGCATATCTCAAGTCTGTATAGATGTTTATTTTCCTTCCCTTTGCAATCTCCAGGGCACGGGTTAGAGCGATGATCTCTGCCTTTTGTGCAGAGGTATCCGTTGGCAAGGGTCCAGATTCTATTACCTCTTTGCAGGTGGTAACTGCATACCCGGCATGTCACTTTCCACTGATGATGTAGCTGCTCCCATCAGTGAACCAGGTTTCTGCATCGTCCAGCAGGGTGTCTTTCAGGTCTGGGCGGCTGGAGTAGGAAGCTTCGATGGTCTCCAGGCAGTCGTGGTGCACCGGCTCCCCTTGATTCCCACTGAGAAAAGAAGCTGGATTGATAATGTTAGTTACAACTATCTCTACATCATCTTGTTCTACCATGATGGCTTGGTATTTCAGGAACCTTTGTGGGGAAAGCCAGTGCCCGCCCTTTACTTCTAGGACTGCAGACACTGTGTGAGGCACCAATACAGTCATTTTCTGGCCCAGGGTGAATTTGCGTGCTTCCTGAATATTCAGCACCACTGCAGCAACAGCTCTAAGGCATCCTGGCCATCCCTTGGCTGTTGCATCTAGTTGTTTGGAGAAGTAAGCAACTGCTCTTCGGTATGGACCCAAGTCCTGGGCTAGTATTCCCAGGGCAATTCCTTGCTTCTCATGGGAAAACAGGAAGAACGGTTTACTTACATCCAGGAGTCCAAGCGCTGGAGCCGACATTAGGGCATTCTTCAGCTGGTGGAAGGCTTGTGTGGCCTCTTTTGTCCACTGGAGTTCTCTGTTCCCGCTTGTAATGAGCACATACAGAGGTTTCACAAGCAACCCGTAGCTGTGTATCCATAGTCTGCACCATCCTGTCATTCCTAAGAACGTTCGCAGCTCCTTCACTGTTTGAGGTTTCGGGGTTTGGCATATCACTTCTTTGTGATCTTGCCCTAGAGTCCGCTGTCCAGCACTGATCTCATAACCCAGATAAATTACTTTTGGCTTCACTACCTGGGCCTTTTTCTTTGATACCCTGTATCCCTGAAGTCCCAGAAAGTTTAGCAGGCTTACAGTCCAGGCTATGCATGCCTCTTTTGTCCGGGTGGCTATGAGGATGTTATCCACGTACTGCAATATCTTTCCTTCTTCTGGGGGAGCCTCCCAGGACTCCAGATCCTTGGCAAGTTGCTCTCCAAACAGAGTAGGAGATTTTTTAAATCCTTGAGGCAACACAGTCCAGGTGAGCTGGGATTTGCGCCCACTTTTGGGGTTTTCCCATTCAAATGCAAAAAATTTTCTGGCTGTCCGCATGGATAGGGAGGCAAAAGAAGGTATCTTTCAAGTCTAAAACAGTAAACCAAGTTAGCTCAGGTGTCAGGCATGTTAATAGAGTGTATGGATTTGCGACTACAGGATAGAGATCCTCAGTTATTTTGTTAACAGCCCTTAGATCTTGTACTATCCGGTATGACCCATCAGGTTTCCGGACTGGCAAAATGGGAGTAGTGAACTCAGATGGGCACTCTTTTAACAAGCCTAACTGCAAAAATTTTTCAATTATGGGACTAATTCCTTCCCTATCTTCTCTTTTCAGGGGATACTGTTTAATTCTAACTGGTTGTCTTCCTTCCTTGAGTTTGATTAATATTGGGAGTGCATTTTTCACTCTCCCTGGTACATTGGAGGCCCACACTCCAGGAAATACTTGATTTATTATTTCTTCACTAATTTCCCCCTCTGTGTGGACGGCTGTCAACATTAGACTCAATGCCTCTATGTACTGTTCATCATTTACCTCCAGAATAACCTCTCCATTTTTAAATTTAATAGTTACTTGTAATTGTTCTAACAAGTCTCTGTCGTTCTAATTAGGAACTGTCGCCCTGAAAACTCAGCTTCTGAGCTTGCTGACATGGTTTTCTAAGGACTTTCCCAGGACAGTAACTATAAACATAGATATGTGTACATTCTTTCTGTTACACGTCTTGTGATGGGCATCTCTCATGGCCAGTGCAGTGAGAAAGTGTTATCCTGACCATCCAATCCCTGGCCGTGGTGAGAAGCCTATAAATCCTGGCAGGAAAAATAAACTCAGCTCTTTCTTCCGCCACACCTTGATCTGTGTCCGTGTGATCTATTCATCTTCAGCGGCAACAAGGAATGGCCGGAAAGAACGACACGGACTCTCAAGGGAGTCAGAACAGGAGAGAATCTCTAGTTTATTGCTTCAGCTATGTTATATAGACTAGTTCGTGGAAAGTACAGAAAAGAAACTCTTATTGGTTAGTAAAGTGCTACATTACCATCATTGGTCAGTGGGGTTCACCACCCCCTGACTTTCTCCTGCAAGGAAAACAAGAGGACAGACAAACAGCACCTGGCAGTTGTTTTCTGTCTCTAAGGATTGTTTTGAAATCCTCCTTTGAATTTCCCAGGCTAGCTTCTCAGGCAGGCCTGAAAGGCCATGGGGCCTGCAGTTTCTGCAGCTCCCTGCAGCCTGCTCCGAAGCTCGCATCCATAAGTCTCTACCTAACAGATGTCTCGGGGATCTGGGCAGATATAGAAATTTATGAATACCCCATTGCTTTCCAAGCTTATACTTTAATGGCTTGCAAAAATATGCTTTTTCAGGTTGACCAGTTGCTCCTATTACTGTAACATAATCCTTCCCCACAGGTGCCAAAGTCTTATTCAAGGCTGAATATGTTGCCCCTGTGTCAACCAGAAATTCCACCTCTTTCCCTCTTTCCCCCAGTTTCAATTTTATAACCAGTGGATCTTCTGGGGTGAGATCTACCGGTCCTCTTCAATCTTCATATGCAATCATTTTCCCTTTTTCCCGGTCTCTCTTTTCCTGGAAGCCACCCCGTCTCCGCTCTGGGCACTGATTTTTCCAGTGACCATATTTCTTACAGATGGCACACTGGTCTCTGCCCAGACAGGACAGGCCTTGTCTATATGATCCCTGTCCACGTTTTCCTCTCACTCCCTCACTTACAACAGCTACAAACTTCCTCATTCCTTGTTTATATCCTTCTTCCCGGTTACTAAAAACTCTCCACGCCTCATCTAACAAAGTCTCTAAGTTCCTCCCATCTGCTCCCCAAAGCTTTTGTAGTTTACGCCTTATGTCACCCATAGACTGCCCCAGGAATAAATTAACTAACTGCTGTATCCCTACTTCAGACCCAGGGTCCAGTGATGTGTGACGGCGCATGGCATCTCTTAATTTTTGGAGGAATTCAGATGGTGAGTCAGAGGGCCCCTGCCTGATTGCATATAAGGCTGACCAATTTATAGTTTTGGGGATGGCTCTTTCCATCCCCTTTGCAATCCATTCCTGATAGCTTTCTAGTTTTTTTAATTCTGCTAATCTGTTTGGATCCCACTGTGGGTTTTGGAGTGGGAAATAATCTTTCACATCCAATTGTTGGGTTGTATAATAATCTTCTGCCAGATCCCCTGCCATTTTTATAATTAATTGTTTTTCTGTCTTGGTCAGTGAATCCAATAATAATTGCATATCACTCCAGTCTGGATTGTGTTGTTTTATTACATTTCGCAGACGTTTAGCTGTGTTAACTGGATCATTGTGGTAATTTTTAGCAACCTTCTCCCATGCCTCCAAATCGATTGTGGAGAAGGGAACCTTAACCAATACCACTCTTCCCTCTGGTGCCACTGCCTCTCGCAGCAGTGCCTGTAATATGTGTGTCTGTTGTCTAGTGCGGTGTGCAACCGGAGGAATGTCTACATCCCCTGAGTCCACATCCTCCCCCTCATCCCTTTCTGGTCTTATGTAGGGAGGCTTAAGCAAATCATCTGCCAGATCTTGTTCTTGGGCCACAGTCTGGTAAACCTTATCTGATTTTGTGCATCTTTGCCCTATGCTACACGCTGAACAACACCGCTGAAGCCTCCCCCTCTTAGTCTTATTCTCCTTCTCCAGGGCAAATACCAGAGGGTCAGAGGGAGCCCTGATCCCACAGTCCCTCTGACATTCGGGGTGATTTCGAAGGGAGAAAAACATATCAGCATATGTTACCTCTGCCCATTTCCCTTCCCTCCTGAGAAAGAGCATGAGTTGCAATAGTGTGTTATAGTCCAAAGTTCCACTAGGTGGCCACTTCGCTCCCTCATCCAATTTATATAGCGGCCACCAGTCCTTACAGAATTTGATTAAATCCTTCTTGTTCTCAGTTCCTCCACGTCCAGCAATATTTTTCCAATGTGCAAGAATACAACCTAGCCGACTTGCTTTAGGGATTTCTTTACTTTGTCCAGTGCCCATTGTTTCCCTTTCTTGTCCTGTCCTGTTTCCATCCAAACTTTTCCTCACACACAATTGCAATTAGTGGGTACCCAATGTGACTTTTCACACACAAACTTCAAAGTTTTCACTTTGCACGTGAAGCATATGCCCTGATGGTTATGAAAGCAACAATACCAGCATCTACCCACGGTTAAAACAAATATTAATCACTTCGCACTCAGGCACAACACTCCTCATCTACATTTGGGTTTGCCCCACACTGACTCCAGTCGCTTCGCCTTTTTCCGGCCGCCTCAGTCGCCCGAGGTCAGAACCGTGGATAGGGCTCCACACTCGCTCTGCACCTCTGGCGCGTCTCACTCGCTCACTCACAGACCACACTCACTCAGTGACTCAACGTGTCCGGACTTAGCATTCACACAAAACAAGGGTTCGCTTGACTCACCCCCAGAGTGGCTAGCGGGCTGCCCTATCAGCTCAGCGAGAACCCCCCCCTTGTCGGCCGCGCTATCGGCCAGGATCGATCCCTTTCCCTCTGTCCCCGGCCCCTCCTGGCCGGGTGCTTGCAAGCCCACAGGGACTGTGCTGTATGACAGACGTCTCTGGTCGCTTTACCAGCAGCTCTCCCCTTGATATTTAATTCATACCTTTATCCGCAGGCCGGCAGGTTGTTGTCTATCCCCGCGGTGAGCGAACCGAGGCTCGGTGTCCCTCCCGGAAAGTCCTGGGGGCGTGCCAGGGAATCCGTTCCTCGGCCGCTCCCGCAGCCAGACAGAGACCCTCCTGCCTGGCTCGCCAAAATGATGTGCGGAATAAAGGGACTCTATAACTAGCAGAATAGTTATAAGAGCAGGTATGAATTTATTCAGCGCTGAGGTGCATGGGGATATCTCCTCCAAAAAGCATGCACACCTTTTTGATTGGGTTTTCCCTTTTTATCCTTTACAGACCAGGTTTACACGATACGCCTAATACATATTAATTTCCTAACCCCACCTGTCTTCACTTCATATTACAATTAGCCCCATGCCCCTTTCAGTCCTTTGGCCACTTTTTTTTTTTTTTGGGACTTCAAATCCGTTTCTTCCGGCTTAGGGTCCAGGAATCTCCTTTATCTTGTGGTGCCTTTGTCCTTGCATCTCGTTTGTGTATTCCAGCTCCTTGTCTCATCTTGCAGTCTGACTCTTTTTCCTGTTCTTGTGGATTAGGGTGTCAGGGTCTGGTTTTTGTCAGACACCCCTTTTAAGCATTTCTTCCTAATTCTTAATTCCTCTGTTTCAGGTGGATGAGGTGTATCAGCAGCTCCACGGCGGTGGCTGGCACTGCCACACGTCCCGACAGGACAGGGAGTGCGAGGCCCAGCAACCAAGAGGGAAGAAGAAGAAGCAGCAGCTCCATCTGGGTGATGGTGAAAAATTCCCTTCTCTCCACAGCAACAGGTCTCCGTGCAAAAGTGTCCTTCTCTGCAGCTGAAGAAGCCCGCCAAACTGTCCCCGCCCTCCCCTTTTCCTGCCCCCTTCCCCCCTGGGTCCAGCCGAACTCTTTGTGTTTCTCAAGTACCCACCAAGTACCCGCAGTCACATTTTCCCCACAACTAATGGGTAAAAATTCCACAGGTGAGCCAGAACTAAAAGAAGGACACCCAACCCCCAACAGCTAGTTTTGGTGCCTAGTATTCCATGTAATACAGCACCTTTCCTATCCTGAGTGACCACCAGAACAGATGGAGCCCAAAATCATGGACTAAGTTAACTCAGTGGCCATTTTGAGGATGTTTGTGGACATTTTACAGACATTTTACATGGGTGGTCCATAGATTAAGGGAATTATATCTGTGTATTTTATCAAAGTATGGTGTTGTGTATTTAGATTTCTCAAGGAATTTCTTCTCATTGTCATTGGGGAGGCACTGGGAGGGGGTGGCTTCTGGATGAATAGGCAGCAATCAATGCACAGAAGTAATGGCTTATGGCCCTGGTGTGTGGAAAAATCACGCTATGAAAAATCAGTGTCCATAAAGGAGACAGAGGAGTCCTGCAACTTTATTCCAATAAAGGGAGAGAGTGTCCACTGGGGCATATGCCTGTGGGGTTTCCCTCTTGAGGTCGTGGGGGGCATAGCCTCCTTTTATCCAAAACTCCCTTAGGTATTAGTATAAGGGTTCTGCTCCCTAGTGGGTCTTATCTGTTCAGATTTCATATAACATCTCATTAACTTTTCTGTTATTATTAGTTGACCCATTTCTAATTGTCCCCAACTATTCTCTAAAAGTGTCCTTTTATTTTCATTAATCCATTTATAATCAGAGGGTTGGTATTTTACAGGCTGCTTAGTTGATACTACAGTAGGTATTAGATCTGCCACAGTTGGTTCATTTCTTTCAGCAGCGATTTTAGCTTCATAACCAGCAAATTTGTTACCTGCTTCTGGGAGGATGTTACCTTTAGAATGCCCTTGGCCACTTGCAATGGGAGTTTCACCACCTCGAGAGCTTAAGGATTTCAGTTGTATATTTGACAATCATTTGTGCAGTCAGAAGTCCTCTTTCTCTCCATATGGCTCTGTGGGCAGGAACAATTCCATAAGCATATTTGGAATCAGTCCAAATATTAACTTTCTTTCCTTTTGCCAGTTCTAATGCTCGAATGAGGGCTATCAGCTCAGCCTTTTGTGCTGAGGTTCCTGCTACTAAATGGGTTTGAGTTTGCAGGAATGTCTTGAAAAATGGATCAACCCCCTTTTTCCCCTCTCTCCCTGTGCCAGCCCACGCCACCTGGGAAGTTCCAAGTTCTCATTGGTGGGCACCCTGTCATCTGCGAATGAGTTACAGCCTTTGTCTTGACAGATCCCAGCGCCCACCAGCACCCCCTGCCAGCTGCGAGTCACTGCAGTCTCTGCCTCCTGAAGTGTGCCAGCATCCCCTGCTGGCTGTGGTCATAACTAAAATAGTACCTAGCAGGTTGGAAGCTTCTGTTATTGTGTTTTTTGTTCTGTTCTATGTCTATTTTCTAGTAAATAATGGTTATTCCTTTTTTTACAATTTTGCCTGAAAGCTCCGTAATTTTGAAGCTATAATAATTCAGAGGGAGGGGTCTTCTTTCATTCCAGAAAGGTTCTTGCCTTTCTTGGCAGACATTTGTCTTTTAAACCAAGACACATGGTAAGGAGGGTGGTGGACAATAAGGAATATATGGAGCAGTGTGGAATCTGAGCATGACATAAATAAGGGGTGGAGAATGTGCTGGTTTTGGCTGGGGTAATGTTCTTCATAGTAGTCAGTACAGGATTATGTTTTGGATTTGTGCTGAAACAGTGTTAATAATAGAGGTGTTTTCATTATTGCTCAGCAGTGCTTTTCTGCTTCTCACACTGCCCCGCCAGCAAGTAGGCTGGGGGTGCATGAGAAGTTAGGAGGGGACGCAGCTGGGACAGCTGACCCAACTGACTAAATGAATATTCCATGCTATATGATGCCATGCTCAGCATATAAAGTGCAGGGAAGATGAAGGAAGGGGGGACATGTTTGGAGTGATGGCATTTGTCTTCTCAAGTAACCATTATGTGTGACAGAGCCCTGCTTTCCTGGAGATGAATAAACACCTGCCTGCTGATGGGAAGCACTGAATGAATTCCTTATTTTGCTTTGCTTGCACATGTGGCTTTTGCTTTACCTATTAAACTGTCTTGATCTCAATCTGAGTTTCATCACTTTTACCCTTGTGATTCTCTTCCCCATCTCACCAAGGCAGAGTGAGTGAGTGGCTGTGTGGTGCTTAGTTGCCAGCTGGTATTAAAACTACATAATCATATTTAAAATAACTGCTTTCCTAAATCTCAGCATTTGTGGCTATTTCCTCTCACCATAGAGGACCACACATGGGAGTGACACAGGGTTAAATGGGATGCTGTTCTCTGCCCTATCAACAACTTCCTGCATATTTTTGTATATGCCACACAGGTTAGCGTTTTTAAAGAATACTACACTTCCGTGTGTCCTGTGTCAAACTCAAGACCTGATTTTCAGAAGAGATGAGAATCAAGTGGTTCCAGTCTCTTCAGTCTGATTTAGGGTTATTGGCTTATGCCTTTACATAATTCTGCATCTTCCCAAAATGCTGTGGGGCTCAATTGTAAATAACACATTTCAAACCTGAAAATAATGATGTTATTTAAGTACCAATCATACATAAATATTATTACTTACAAAGCTGCATTGGGAACACAAAGATCCAGGCACATCCAATTAGTTTAACAGACTGAACACTGAAACACATTTCTTATTAATGTACACAAACATACAAGAGCCTAAAGATGCTTCTAATTAATGATTCATCCAGAAAGCCAGTACCTGATGGTAGTCTCTGATAGCAAACCAGCTTTTGACATATGTTCACCCAAGAATACGGAAGATTACATTCACAGAAAAAGACATGAGGTGGCTGCAGATTGAACAGGAGGCTAAAGCCACCTGGTTGAAGAAATAAAGAGTTAAGTAAGGAAAGAAACTGATGTCAGAGAAGGCAGATAAAGGACAGGCACAGAAGAAGGGCAGACAACCATCACCTGTGAGGGAAAAGAAGAAGAAAAAAAGAAAAAAATTATCACAAAGCACTGGAAGAACACAGCCATGAAAGTGAAGGAAGGGCTGGAAATGACATGATAAAAGGGAAGGACCTGATACTGTTCGCATAACTATTTTGGCTTTAAAAGCAATCTCAGGAAGAAAATTTTTAAAGGGAAAGGAGTCAGCTACAAAAATTGAGGATGTAGAGCAGAACAAAGCAATACATTTTAAGTAGAGGAATGGAAAGCACAAGAATAGATGAAAAGGGTATAGTGCTAGAGGAGAATTTGCAATTGTCCTGGGGTAACCCAAAATGTTATTGTATTCTATATCAATCTGTGCCCAAAAATTGTCACTGTCTCTTTAAGACACAGAAGTGCACCCAGAAACAGAATCATGAGGTCAGAAGGTTTGCCACTGTTGGGGAAGATGAAACAGGAAAACCTTATGAATATGATCGTTTAGCAAAAGATTCTGAAAATATGAAGCCTAGAATCGAAATAGAAATGAAAGCTTGCTTTGAGTCATAGGATACTGAGTGCTAGCTACTATATAACCAAAGAACAATAGCCTAGACAGCTAAAAAAGAATGCCTGTTGATAGAACAATACCCTTCTGCTGATAGAGACTCCAAAGGTCAAGCAGCAAGAGAATTTGAAAGGTAGCTTTTAGAGTTTAAAATGTAACACTGTATGGTAATGTAGTAGTTCTTATAGGCTATATGTAAATTCTTTAGTATGTGTGTCTCATAGTGGTTGGTTACTGGGAATTAGAATATTCACTATAGAAAAGGATATAATGTGCTGTAACAAGAACTTCTCTCTCTTGATTCTTATTCCCTTCTCTTAACCCTTAACTCTTATTCCCTTATCCCCTCTCCTCTCTTAACCCTTAGCTCTTAAGCTCTCTCCCCTCGCTCTTAACTTCTCCCCCATCTCTCCCATCTCTCTTACTTTTACCTGCTCTTATTTATTCCCTGTTCTTACCCCCTTTGGCCCCTCTTTCTCTACCCCCTTAATTACCTTCTACTCTCTCTCTCCCCTCTTCACTCTCTCTCTCCCTCCCTGACCACATGTATGCTATCGCTGGTGGTGAAAACGGGTCTCTTCCTCCCTCTACCCAAATAATAAACTGCTTATACCTTGTAGTGCATCTAAAAAATCTTGGTATTTCCCAAGGGTAAAACTCACCTCTGGTTTGTGTAATGTTAGTTCCTACCTGAAAACCTTCTTTCCCTTCCCCCTTCCTATTGGCTGTGACCTCTCTGTATCCCCTGATTACCCCTGCCCCCTAGTATAAGAGATAAGACCCAGGGCATTTCCGTCTCTCTCTTGCCCCGGATGGACGACAGACAATAAACCCGGGATTATTCCAGCAAGTTTGAGCCTCCTGTGTCTAGATACTTTGAGTCCGTGTTGTATCCACTCCAGGACCCCCTCCGCTGCCTGTGTCCTGAGACGATCAGGGCTCTCACCACGGAGGGTGGGACAGAGGGGTCCCACCGGGAGGAGGATTGCAACAATACCTGAACAGCTTGACCCTGGAGGTCTCTCACTGCAAGTGCGTGCTTTGTACATCTATAGCCACAGTCCCTCTGACAGGTCAAATCACTAGAACTGAGCTCTCTCTCACCCTGTGGGTTTTGGACTCAGGCAGAGTCCCTCTCTTGCTGTTTGGCTTGCTTCTTGGTTTTTTTGCTATGGAACTGAGGCAGCACAGGCAGAGATTTTCCCTTTTGGGTTTTCTTTTTCTGTTTTGTTTTGGTTTATTTTTCCTCCCTTAAAGGAAAACCACTAGGAATATTCACAGAGTCCTCATAGAGATAAGAGTGAACTTTGTTTATTGATTTTTTATCAGTACATTTTTATAGGGTTTGACAGGGTTCACACGGCTTAAGCGAAACTACTAGTGGCTAAACTAACTTGATCACGCGCATCTACTTTTACATGAATGGTTATATGCAAATCTGCATGCGCCTCTACATCAATCTCTCCTCCCCATTCTGCAGTTAGTGCATCCTGCTTATCATCTTCTTTCTTGTTTATAACTTCACTGTTCTCCCTCATGCTCGTTATTCAGGGAGACTTCAAGGACACTGCCTCTCGGGCTGTAGGCTGGATTGTGCAAACAGGCCTTGAATAAAATATTGTGTCCTTGGTCTGCTAGAATATTCTCTATACTCCCTCCTCTCCTAGAGGCTGCATGTAGCAGTCTTGGACTGCCTCAAGGTGAATTCAGCAAGTGCTTGCCTGCTGCTGCGGCACAGAACAGGGTGGCCCTGCTCCAGTCCAAGTTGCTTCAGCCCACCAAAACCACCTGGCCAAAGCGCAAAAAGCATGGAGTCCAAGACACTGCAGCCATCTTCTCCTGCATCTCCTGCTGTGAGGAAGGCAAAGTCCCTCCATGAGATCTAGCCCTTGATCTGGAGAATACCAGTTGCCTTTCTCTTCATGAAGCTTCAGTCGCCAGAGAGATAAAAGATGTGGAAAGAGGGGAGGTTGACACCATCTTCCCTTTGTCTTTTGAGCCAGGCGCTCAGCTGCAGAATGGCATCTTGGTGGGGAGGGTTACCCCACCATTCTGTGATTTTCTTTATTCCCATGGAGTTCAACGGATTTTGCAATTTTGTATCTAGTTGTGATAAACAAAGTTCACTATTTAAAGTTTGTGAAAAATGAAGTTCACTCTCCTGGTAAAATTGAAAAGGTTTAATAAAGACAATAAGAGACACAGATAATAAAGCAAAGAATAATGGCCGGGTGCTTGGCGCTCTGTCAAGAGTATGTCTGGTGTTTCAGGAACACCCTTAATATACCATTTCTATTGCATCACCTTGATGCATATTCACAGACTTTATGCATATTCAAACTTTTCCATTAACTAGCTTACATCTTCCAGGAACTATTTTGCATGGCCACTCCTTGGATCCACCTTTTTAGTACATGCGCATTTCTTGGCTTGCAGTTTTAATTCCCTTCTTATCATCTTTTAATTTGGGCTTTGGCTCCTTCTTTCCACAGGTGGTGAGTGTTGATAGCAGCCGGGTCCCCATCATCTGTTCACGGGATGTTATCCGAACCGGTAGGCAGTTCAAACATACTATATTGACTACTGCCACTTATGCCTAAATTTTTGCAAATAGGAGAAAAAAAACCCCAAAACTACATTCACACAGCAAAGCCATTCTAACATTTTACATATAACATTCATCTTAATACCTGCGAAAAGCCAATATTATACTACGTATTTATAAAAATATCTTGGTTTTGGAAGACAGGTGTCTGCTAGGGAGGGCAGGAGCCTCCCTTGGAATGAAAATGTAGACCCCCCTCCCTCCAAATTATTATAATTTTGAAATCAAGTGGCTCTCAGGCAGAGATTTGGGGATAGGAATAACAGTTCTTTACTAGTATGTATAACCAGGCAAACAAACAACACTAACTACAGCGTTAACAACAAAACAGAACCAGGGGCCCCGTGACAGCCTTCTCGGCCGAGACGGGAAAAGATGGAGGCTTTGCTTCACAAACCCCCTCAGGCAGTCAGTCCCGGTGCTCCTGCGGGGCTCTGAGGAACACTTAGCTGAAATAGCAGGAATGAGCAGAGATCCTGGGCTGGTGGATGAGGTGTATCAGCAGCTCCGCAGCGGTGGCTGGCACTGGCACGTCCCGGCAGAACAGGGGGTGCGAGGCCCACCAACGGACAAGGAAGGAGAAGAAGCAGCAGCCCTATGTGGGTGATGGCGAATTCCCCTCTCTCTGCCACAACAGCTCCCAGCAAAGTGTCCTTCTCTGAAGCTGAAGAAGCCAGCAAGTTGCCCCCTCCCTCCCTTTTTTTTCCTGCTCTCCTTCCCCCCTGGGCCCAGCTGAACTCTTTGTGTTTCTCAAGCACCCACTCAGTACCAGCAATCAGGTTTTCCTGCAACTTATGGGTAAAAATTCCACAGATGAGCCAGAAGTAAAGGAAGGACACCTAACCCCCAACAAACAAATTTTTAAAAGTTTAATAAGGGATAAGAAAGGATAATATCCAGCACTGGGGTGTTTTTGGTGATCAGACATAAAAAACACCGTTAGCTTAAAAGAAGGTTCCCTATATACTGTTACATTACTGGGGTACATGCATATTCATGAGTTTTATACATTATTCAAACATTCCTGTGAGTTTCAGGAACTCTTTTGTTTGGTTTTAACCTCTGACTTGTCTGCACACCATCCTGTAGATTAGATCAATATATTTTATTTCTTCATGTGGTTCCACCTCGTTTTACACTCCCTGATAACAGTCAATAAATTCTCTTGGTGCTCTGGTTTTTGTCACTGTTACCTTATCACTTAGATAGGCCAGCCCACAAATGTGAGAAACAACATAATTTTTTTACACCATTCTCTGAGTTAGTTACATGAATAAAAGCATTTTAACATTACATAATCTCTATTTTAATATTTTGCTAAGGCCTATGATATATTTATCACTCTATTTGTATGAGCTATGCAGTGCATACATAAACTTGTAATGTATATATGTTGGTATAATTCACATTTATTGTACACATATATAACTCAGGTATAAAACAGGTCTTATGAATAAAACATGAACAACTTGGGATTGCAAAAGGAGTCTGGGAACCCAGGATTTTTGCAAGAGAACAAAGATAGCATCCAGAAAGAGATGGATCCACCCAGGCAAGACGAGCCACTAATGACTCAGTAATCAATGCCTGATACTGATCCAGTCGACTATACATCTCAATGCCCGATTCCCAAAAAACTGCTGAAACCCTCTCTCCTTCTGGGAAAACTCATCAACAGACCAACAGCAGAAATATGAATATGCAACAACGCATCAAGGAGGAAAAAACTGAGACTGCATAGCCTCAGGTCGAAAAAACTGTATAAAACTCCAAACTCCGATAGAGAGTTTGTGAACTTGGGGGAATCAGTGTGACAGAGGCTGATTCCAAGGTCACCCGACGCCGACCCCGGGCTCGACATTGACTGATTGTGGCTGTTTTGAAATTTGGTTTTACAAATTTTTCAGTAAATTTCTTATTGATAAAATCTGGTTGATTTAATTTATAACAAACTGATAGATTATATTATACCAACAAGCATTTAAAAAGTAATTATAATATGTACCATATCAATCAATATTGTCACTTAGTGACTATTTAATGTTGTGAAAAACAAAGTTCAGTCTTCAAAATTTTAAAAATTTTAATAAGGGATAAAAGGGACAATATCCAGTGCTGGGGTGCTTTTGGCAGATTTCCAAGCACACTGGTTAGCTTAAAACAATGTTCTTATATCCTTTTACATTACATGGGTTAAATGCATATTCATGAGAGTTAGACATATTCAAAGATTCCTGTGAGTTTAGATGTTCCAGAAATTCTTTTGCTTGGTTTTAACCTTTGACTTGTCTGCATGCCATCTTGAAGATTAAATAAATATATTTTATTTCTGATGCTCCATTCTGTTGTTTTGACACTTCCTGATAATCTGGAGGGTCAGTAGCAAATGCTTCTTTTGGTGTCCTGGTTCATGTCACTCATCATTGAGATAAGATGGTCCACAAATGTGAGAAACAACATAGCTATTTCACACCATTATCTTAGTTACACAAATAGAAGCATTTTAACATTACCTAGTCCCTAATTTAATATTATGCAAAGGCCTAATATATATTTATCACACTACTATTTATATAAGCTATATGGTGCATACATAAGATGACATAATAGTTTACCAAAAAGTAGTTAAAAGGAATTACAAATTGTACCATATCAAAATCTTTGTGGTTGTCTCTGTTGGACACGAAGTAAAAGTAGATTCATTCACAGAACCGAACGAGATGCCAGGAAAAGGTTTTTATTCCCCGAACTTTTCAGCCTTTTATAGAGTATTACACTACAGGTTTAATATGATTGGTAAAGGGAACACCACCTCTCTGTCCCATTGGTGGGACAAGAGAAAACACACTAACCACATCTGTACAGAACTGTTTTGAGAAAATGAGATTATTTACAATAATAGTCCTTGAGCGAGAGATGGTCTCAAGAGACTTTCCCTTGGGAACAGAACAGCCACTGACAGGCTGTAACTCTCTCAGGCTCAGAAGAATCAGGTCCACAGTTAATAATAATAACTTGCAAAAGCTAATACATAAATGTGAAAGCCAATACTATATTGTCATTTATAACACTGTTATTTTTTTTCCTGTTGCAGTTTAGCTTGTAAGAAAAATGTTATTTTTTTCACTTATATCTACTCGTATCCTTTCTTTATTGGTGGAAAGGGATTGGTTAAGGCAAAACGGGGGACAACTCATTTTAGTGTCCCCTTTAAATTGCCTTAAACCAAGACAGCAATGAAAGGGACAAGGACAGAAAGCCTATGGAAATGATGCTCAGCAGTAAAAACAGCCTCACTGGCAAGTAACAGGCTTGTTTCCTGCCTCACTATGAACACTGGCAGAGAGAAAGAACATATATGGCATAAGTGCAGGAGCTGACTGTTGGGGGTTAGGTGTCCTTCCTTTAGTTCTGGCTCACTTGTGGATTTTTTACCCATTAGTTGTGGGGAAAACCTGACTGCTGGTACTTGGTGAGTGCTTGAGAAACACAAAGAGTTCAGCTGAGCCCAGGGGAGAAGGGGGGACAGGAAAAAGGGAAGGTGGGGAAAGTTTTGCTGGTTTCTTCAGTTTCAGAGAAAGACATTTTGCTGGGAACTGTTGCTGCAGGGAGAAGGGAATTTGCCATCACCCAGACGGAGCTGCTGCTTCTTCTTCTCCTTCTTCCCTCTTGGTTGCTGGGCCTCGCACCCCCTGTCCTGCCGGGATGTGTGGCAGTGCCAGCCACCGCCGTGGAGCTGCTGATACACCTCATCCACCAGCCCAGGATCTCTGCTCATTCCTGCTATTCCAGCTAAGTGTTCCTCAGAGCCCCGCAGGAGCACCGGGACTGCCCGCCCGAGAGGGTCTGTGAAGCAAAGCCTCTCCTCCATCTTTTCCCGTCTCGGCCGAGAAGGCTGTCACGGGGCCCCTGGTTCTGTTTTGTTGTTAACGCTGTAGTTAGTGTTGTTTGTTTGCCTGGTTATACATACTAGTAAAGAACTGTTATTCCTATCCCCAAATCTCTGCCTGAGAGCCACTTGATTTCAAAATTATAATAATTTGGAGGGAGGGGGGTCTACATTTTCATTCCAAGGGAGGCTCCTGCCCTCCCTAGCTGACACCTGTCTTCCAAAACCGAGCACTTACTTATTTTCAAATGAGATTTTCTTGTCAGTAACTCTGATTTAGACCTTAAAAAAACAATTAATTTCATAGTGGTCATCAGGGCTCAGTAAATACTAATCATCAGGCCCTGACTGGGCAGTGAGTAACCCAAAGGCATGGCCATCCACTCCCTGGACTCTCAAATCCACTGAGATGTGGGCTATATTTTGACTCAGGGAAAATGAGGCAAAAGCCTTGACTCCAGATCTAGCAAGTCACCCACACACTTCGTCCTCTTCAAGAATACTCTAGTCAATAAAAGGACATGAAACAGCAATCATATTTAATAAGCTCAAGGCATATAGGAAAGGCACTATACGACAAATTAAAATTACTTTCAAGTTATTGTAACAGGAGTTATGTGAAAAGCTAAGAATCAAAACAGTTTAAACAGTTTATGATAGTTCAAGAACTTTAAAATAAAAAGTAATGCCTTTACAGCACATTAATTTTTCACCTTGAAGAAGTAACTGGGCACCGGTCGGACCCGCCCCGCTCTGCCATGGCTCGCATGGCCTGGCAGGGCTGGGCTGGACCCCACCAATGGCCGGATGGGGGACGGGAGGCTGTGGGGCCCTGGCAGAAGCTGGGCCAGGCCACGGCTGCTAACATCTTGCTGACACTAAGCCTTGCCCCCTGCCACTGGCCTGCACTGGCCCCAGTGGCTGCTGGGCAGTGGGAGGGGCCCAGCATGGCCTGAAATCCATCACCATGACTGCTTCAGCCACTGCCTAGCAGGAACCATCATGACCATCTGCAGGCCTGGGCAAGATATTAACTCTTTCACTGCACAGATGAGGCCTGCAGACCTCAATCCTCTCTTGAGTGAGAGAAAAGGACAGAGTGAAGACACATAGAGGACAACATGAAGACACCAAGGTCAGTAAAGGAGTCAAGTCCCAGATGGAAGGAGAATGAAGAAATGCCTTAGTATTGGGGCAGAAAGTTCTTTTGGTAAGGCCATGGAAATGGACTATGATACACTAAAATATCCCCTTTAATTCATGAAAAAGTATGTCAGGATGCGACACTGGTGATTGGGTTTTTTTCCCCAGGACTGAGAGTGACGAGAGGCAGTTTTCTCTTGTTCAGACTTGGTTCTTTATTCTTTCCTTATCTATATTACATATATACAGAGTACAAGGAGCTATATACACTAAGATAGAGAGGTACAAAATGGCTAAGGAAGAACCTCTTCAAGGTCATTTATATGTCTATTTGTCCAATTAAATGCTAAGTAAATTATTCTTCTTAGTGACCCAATAATCCGACACCTGTGTGCTGCACTGCGGCATTTTCTATCCAATCACTTATTATTACCCAAAAATCCCTAGAAGAAGAAGTTGAAGGAAGAAGGAGAAAGGGACAACGCCCAAAGTCCTCCATCTTGTCTATTATTTTCTAAAATAGCTTAAAGCTTAAACTCTAACTTTCTCACTCAGTGACTTAAGAAAACTCTATCTAACCTACACACATTCCCAGTTTCTCTACTTTAACAGCTGTCTCCATGGTGTTATGTGAAATTCAGTGCTCTCTTGGGTGTCAGAGTCAGGCATCACAGATAAGGGCACACATTCTGTAGCTTCGACCCAAACAAAAGTATGGGGGATGGAGTGTTCAAAATGTAGATGTGAGCAGAGGTATCCATAATAAAGCAAAGCAGATGTTGAAGTAGCTGTGATCCCATGTGTTGATATATTTTATATATTAGTAAAGGCCTGTCTGCACAAACCAGCCTTTGACATAAGTCGTGATATTAAAGGCTAAAGTCCTTGAAACCTTCCTGCAGAAGAGAGAGTAAAGCAAAACAATATCCTTGTGTATAAGAGAAAGAATGTAAACCTGTGTGTATTAGCCAATAGTAGCTTGCTTAGCCCGCCGACCCTGTAGAACCCTATAAAAGGTGTGTTAATAATAGAAATAAACAGCATTCACATTTACTTCTGTGAAGACTGGTGAATAGCTGGCAGTCTCTCAATATTTGGCGCCCGAACAGGGACACCCTGCGGGCAGGGGGGCTTCGGTGGGTCCACGCACAGTAAGACGGAGCCTTGGACTGAGGTTGGTAGAGCGGTTCTGAGCGCAGATAGATGCTGCCTTGGATCGGTACTGGATAGGCGGCTCAAAAATAAAGGGGGGCGAATCGCTGGGGGAGTCTGAGGGGCGAAGGCGTTGTAGAGGGGTCGCGACCTTTCCCCTCCCATAGTTTGCCGCTAGCATGGATGTGGAATTTGCAGCGGCGAAAAAAACTGCTTCTTAGCATTCTCGTTAAATGAGGCGAAGCAGCCCGGGAAAAAGACCTGTATATGCTCATTATATGGGCTAATTATCACAGGCATTTATTAGTGCCCTCACTGCTCTTTGCAGTGAAGGAACGGACGGAAATAACGGCTCTGATAAGGGAAATGGCAATCACAGAAAAGAGCAAGGACACTGTGTCTCTCGGTCCAACTTGGCACATTGTCATTAATACCTTAAAAAACAGAAAAGCGAGATATGCTGAGGCTGTGAGCCCCGTAATTCTACCTGCATCACAGCAGCAGATGCCTTTATCTCCCACTGCTGGGCAAGCACTCCTATCTATGCTGCCCTTGGAGAGAAGGAGGGAGAGTCAAAGAGAAGAAAATAATGAGAAAAAAGTTCCACAGCGAACGCTGAAACAACGAACAGAATCTGTTCAGTTATAGCAGGATGTGATATATCTGGAACTATTTGCTTCACTTTTGGAGACACTCTTAACACTACAATCTTACTTAAGTTCCAGCTTTACTACCCTGGGAGAAAAGAAACCAAATTTAGGTTGGTTTCCACCCGAACCAGGGGGACATGGGGGAGCACTGAGGTGTGCGCAGAGAACAAAGGCACCCTCGGGCTAGAAGCAGTGCAAGAAAAGTTCCAAGGCCATGCTGAACAATTACAGAAGCAGCTGAGCAGAAACAGGTGGCTCAGACAGCTTCAAAAAGAGACAAAATAGCCAAGAAATCGCTAACTATATGGTATCTAGTTTAAAATTCATCACTGTAATTAAAAGTTGATAAGCTGCAATGGTCACCGTTGTTACCACCTGGCCCTGAGAGACTTTTCGTGTAACATCGCCTGCTTTTGTAAAATCGTGTCCTTTTTCCTCTATCTGCAAACAACGAGAGAGAAATATTGAGAGAAACAACTGCATTTGTTAAAGTGAACTTTGTGAGGGTTTTTTTTTTTCTTTCTCTCCGTTTTTCCTCTCTGCAAGAGTATTTGTGGAATGTGAAGAAAGATAACAGCAGAGCTGCAGCAGCAGCAAGGCAGACAGTCCATCCCCCCCACTCCCTCTCTAAGAAAAAGCACCGGGATAATACCCAGTTTGTTACAAAGTCATGATTTATTGGGTTTTCAAAATGTTTTTATATACCCTTTTAGAGTTAATTTTGTGTTTTAAGTAATTATGAGTTTATGCAGTTGAAGTTTTTAGAGTTTTACTTAAGAAATTTTGTGATTCTTAAAAAGTTAAAAAAAAAAAAAGGTGTTTAAGGTGAATATTAACAGAAGTTGCCTTGCAATAATTGGTTTTAGAACCTAAGGTTAAAATATGGTGTGATTTATAGCTACTAGGAAAACCTTCCAATTAATGTTATCTACAGAAGAGATTTGTAGATTAAAAAATAATTAGTTAAGAGAACTTTACTGTACAAGACGAAAGTTAAGTGAGAGAATATATTACCTATTTGCTTGTTTTCTCCACAATTTTAATAAGGTAATTTGAATGTGAGCCCTTTTGTTATATAAAACACATATAACTGCATATATACCAATTTGGATTTTGGATTTTACTTTAAGAATTGGACTTTATGTTTCTGAAAAGTGCTACAAAGGCTGAATGGCAACTTGCCAAATCCTGTGTTGTTGTGGTTTTTCTCTAGAAAAACTGCACTTTAAAATCCTAATCAATTTAGGCATATACAAGGCAAATTCCTATTATGAATAAGTATTTTTAGTAACATTTGCAATTATTGTGAGTTATTCTCAAAGCTAGATGACATAGAATTGTGATGTATTTGTTAAATTTTTATAATCTTTATAGTGAATCCATATTATTGTTATATTGTGTTTAAAAGGTATATGTCAAACTTTTAGCTGCTTTTTGTAGTAACAGAATAAATTTAAGTTATGTTTTCATTTAGCATAGATTAAGTGTTAATAGAATTAAGAATAGTCAAGTTTTATTATGTTTAGGCTTGAATGTTTTTTAGTTAAGTTTTATAACTTGGATATTCTTTTAAGGTTAAGTTTTGTTATTTCCTTTTGTCATAATTAATTTTATTAGGTTTAAATATTGTTTAATTTAAATGGTTTTGTGTTTTAATGGAGACACTTGTTTAAACTGCAAAGTATAGTTGTTTTCCTAGAGAAATTAAGATAGCCACAACTGAAACGGCTGTGATAGAACGCTGATGAACACCTGGTTGTGGATAGAAGCGAATGCCGTCTGTGACACCCTTGACTTCATCGGGAGTTCTATTGGTTGTTGCAATCTCTGCAGGTTTTTTTTGTTATAGGTTTCTTATTTTTCAGTGCTTCCAGAATTTTAAGAAGATGTACCATTGCTGAAGATCAGCTGCCATGGGAGAGGCTTCAGATTAAACCAACTGATAAATGGTTTAATTGGTCTGGTACCTAAGGCTTCTGATCATTTGCTTTGTACAAATGCATTTCAACAGTTTGCTGTGCTGTAAGCATCTCATAGCTGCTATTATTGAGAACCTTGTTTTAGAAATATGTTAAGAGGCATCTTTCCAGTTAAAAGCCTAGGCCCTGTCCAAGCCTTGACTTTACCTGGACGGAATATTTGCCAGCAGATCCAGATGTTTTCTGTACCAAATCAGTATTTGAGTCACTTTTTGACTCAGCAATTTGACCCGATTAATATGACAGCTGGATCAATTTTGAAGTGGGCTTGAAGAATCATTTCCGGAGGTGGTTATCCAATCCTTCACTGATGATTTTTTGTTTCTGTTTGTTTGCTAACTATGGGATGGTGGTGCAGTGTTTTAGTAATTAATAGTAGTTTTATATTACATATGTTATTAATAATGTTTATAATTTGATTGATTTTTAACTGCTATAGATTCTTATTAATTGTGTATATGGTTTTGTGTTGATGTTGATATGTATAACAGAAGTACATCTCATTTTTATTTTTTTTTAAGAAAACGGGGGAAATTGATGCCCTAAAAGCATTTGATTAGTGTAATTCATTAACTTCAAGGTGAGAAGTGTCTGTGTTTTTTTGGCAGGTTCAAAAAGGTCACCTGTTCATCTGACCAGACTGTGTGCCTCTGAACACATGAGATCCAGTGAACAGAGAAGTCACCACACAGCCTTGGTATTCCAGACATGGATCAGCAGTAGACCTGTCAGGACACAGTTGTGTCTGAACACTAAACAGACAGTTTACCAACAGAAATTTTATGTTGTTATTATGATGTTGTGTCTCTAACAATTTTTCAGTTATTTTTTGTTTTAAGATTTAGAAGGATGTGAAGAACAACTTGAACATCAAAGCCCTCAGTCACCGATCAGCTGCCAGCTGACATCACGAGAGCAGTGAACGTTCCAAGACTGAATCCTGTTAAATCATAGTCTGTTTGTGAGGGAAATTCTGTAGAAGATCTAAGAAAGGTGTAGAGACTCCATCTAATTGTATATAAAGCAAATTGTAGTTGTGTGTTTACCCTTTCAGCAAATTGGTTTCGTGCTTAGACTACATATATACCAGAGCACGTGTGTTAAAAGTAGTTAGATAATAGTTTAAGATAAAGTGTTTAGCCTGTGTAGTAATTGTTATGTTAGTATAAAGTATAAGTATTCCCCCTTCAAGAGGTAGTGTAAGCATCTTTGAAAGTTCATTTAACGTTAAAGTTTTAGCTGTGAGTTTGCAAACATGATGTTATTTACATGGAACAAACTGCTTATGGTAATTGTGCTGTGTATAGTCCCGACCAGCTGTATGCTAACTAACATCCAAAAGCAACAGAACATATGAGTCACTCTGGCACATTGAACTGGCTAAAGGTCAATGTGTTTGAGCCTAGCCACACCAGGAGATCCTTTTGCACCTGTCTCATAGGAGTCCCTGAATGGGATCCTCAAGCATTTAAAGGTTTAATTAGTAATGAGACTCTACTGAATCGATTGGCAATGTTGCAAGAGTGCAATCGCACTGTTGGCTTCACATTAAGACAACTTGAAGCCTGTTGGCAAGCAAAAGTTATCAAGGTTCTTAATGTTACTATAGGGCCCCCAGAAGAATTGGACTTGTTAGGTTCCACCAATACCTCAGGTGGATGGATAATGTTTGAACCCCCGACAAAAAGTCATTCCAACCAAGTAATGCAGCACTGGGCTGCAGTCAACCCTAGAGTTGATCTCGTTACTACCACTGAAAGTAAAGCCTTTTATTCGCGGTGCAATCTCACAGGACAATTACCAAAGTGATTACTTAGTTCCATATTCCTAATCTGTGGAGACAGAGCATGGAATGGGATTCCTGCTAATCCACATAGAAGACCCTGTTATCTTGGGAAATTTACTTTTTTTCCATCCAAGCTTACACCAATTGCTGAATGTAGCTGATAAAATAAAAAGCATCAAACAGTCAAAGTGAAGCCTGAATGAATTAAGGCCTAGCAACTCCAAAAAGGCTCGCTTGTTAGACTAAGAAAGAATTGAACTTAACATCCACAATGTTAAGTGAACTTTCAGCCGATGTGAGTAGTGTATGTCATGCAGTATTACAAAATCGAGCTGCAATTGATTTTTTGCTCTTAGCACAAGGAAACGGTTGTGAGGAGTTTGAAGGCATGTGCTGTTTGAATCTTACTGATCATTCAGCTTCCATCCATAAGCAACTACGCCAGCTACAGGATGGGTTACATGCCCTGAAAGAAGATAGTGACCTTATTAGGAGTTGGTTCGCCAGCTGGGGCATCACTGGATGGTTGAGGTCTCTTACGCTAGAAGGGGGGCGGACTTTGCTTATAATGTTAATCGGGATGACAGTCTAAGTTTTATGTTATCTTGTCTTCATAAAAGTATAAAATGAGTCACATCCAAAGCCTGGTTTGTGCAAAAAGACAAAGGGGGAATTGTTTATATATTTTATATATTAGTAAAGGCCTGTCTGCACAAACCAGCCTTTGAAATAAGTTGTGATATTAAAGGCTAAAGTCCTTGAAACCTTCCTGCAGAAGAGAGAGTAAAGCAAAACAATATCCTTGTGTATAAGAGAAAGAATGTAAACCTGTGTGTATTAGCCAATTGTAGTTTGCTTAGCCCGCGGACCCTGTAGAACCCTATAAAAAGTGTGTTAATAATAGAAATAAACAGCATTCACATTTACTTCTGTGAGGACTGGTGAATAGCTGGCGGTCTCTCAATACCCATGAGACACTTGAACATGAGAGTGATGAATACCCTTTTCCCCCAGGGAAAGAAGATGACCTCTGTTCCCAGAGATAAAGATGATCACAGAGATAGATGAAGAGAACGTTTGTTTTGAACAGTTCATCCTTAAAACAATGCCCCATAAATTGACATGGCCCATAAATGTATCTGTGGGAAGGCTGTGAAAATGGGAGGACCGTCATGATTGCAGATTTTCTGAGCAGCTGTTATTTGAGGAAATTAAAAAGCCACGAGACTACTGTTTCTTGTGGAGAAGTCTCCATGGCATGGCAAGAGAAAACTCCTCTCCCTACAAGAACTGATGAAAGACTATTGTAGAGGTGGCAACTGACTGGAAGTCCCAGGTTTTGTCTCTACATTGTCAGTTGGGAAAGAAACAAAGTGAGGAAGGTGGAGAAAAAGTGTTCTGAAGGTTTTATTCTGCTTCTTCTTATCTTTTTAGTTCTGTTAATAAAGTTTTCTTTATACATTTTAAGTTTTGGGCCTGATTTTCCCTCCTCCTAATTCATATCTCACAGCAGGAAATGAGTAAATAATTCTAGTAGGTGCACTGGCTATTTTAGCCAGAGCTAAACCCAGTACATTATTTGGTGCGTTGGCTGGGGAACTCAAATTGGTGAACCTAAACCACTACACCAACACAATCAGCAATCATGCTGAAGCAGCCTTCAAACTCACAACAGTGTTTATGATGTTAAAGAGGGAAGTTTTTCAGCAGTAACCAATATTGTAAGGCTCCTTGGTATACAGCACGTACTTCCAAATTTTAGGCAACAGTTGCCTCATACATCCCATTTAAACCTTGTGTGAGGGCACACACCAGGTGCTCTGTATTTCCCACTCAGAAAGAAAAAGTTTCTTACAGTAAAATCCAATTGCACATGAGTATTTACATATTGATCTTGCAGACAGTATCCAAGGCATGTGCACATAGTACAAGCCTACAAAGCACCATGAGCCAAGCTGTGATAAGGGAGGAAAATAAGAGTGTCATCTCCTCCCAGTAATAAATATGCTGTTGCTCCAGCTCCTTCAGCTAATTTTTCTCCAGGCTTGATAGCCTGAGGTGGGGTTAATGCCCACACAGTTTGAAGAGCTGTGGCTTGTGCTTTTTCAGATTGATGTTCAGTTCAATGTTGGGTTTGTGACACTAATAACATAGCTCCAATGCTATCCCCCCTAGATAAGGCATGAGTAATCATCAGATATACCTGAAATACAAGAGCTCGAGAATATGATATTAACAGAAGATGTAGAATAAGAGGATAAAATGGAGTATAGAACCATACTGCATTGTCAGAGGTTGTTACATGAATGTTCACATCTAGATTAATAAGCTGCAGTCCCTCCATGCAATCCATTGGTGTAAACAATTCCATTTTCCCCATGGCTAATATTTTGGGATAGACACCATCTGGAAGAATTTCAGCCATCACTGTACTGGATGTGTACAGTCACAGTATTTTGGCCTGTAATTATTTCACTATCTTGCAATGCCCAAATTCCAGCTTGAATTCCTTTTTCCATCGTAGAATAATGTATAGCTAAGCCATGTCATACTTTGGATCAAAATCTTACAGTTTTTTTTTCAACTTTTCATCCCAGTCATCTGCCACAATCCCCACAAGACTACAGCATCTAGAATTGATACTTTTAATTCAAAAGGATTTCCTTGCCTGAGAGTGCATAATTGGGGATGCTCAAGCAGAAAATTTTTGCAGGCATTTGAGGCTTCTTCTTGTTGCTTGACCCATTGCCAAACAACTTTCTTCCTAGTACATTTCTGCTGTTTTGTCATTTGCCAGTAGGGCCTCACTGTGACGTGGCAGGTGGGGTGGTGTTGAGGAGGATGAAACAGGGAAACCTTGTGAATATGATTGTTTAGCAAATGATTCTGAAAATATGAAGCCTAGAATAGAAATAGAAATGAAAGCTCGCTTTGAATCATAAGATGCTGAGTACTAGTTACTAGTCAGCTAAAGGAGAATCCCTGATTGATAAAACAATGTCCTTCTGCAGATAGAGAATCCAGAAGTCAAGCAGCAAGGGAAGAATTTGTAAAGCTTTTAGAGTTTGAAATGTAACACTGTATGGTAATGTAGCAGTTCATATAGGCTATATGTAAATTTTTTAGTAGGTGCGTCTCGTAGTGATTGGTTACTGGGAATTAGAATATCCACTATAGGAAAGCATATAATGGATTGTAAGAAGAACCTAGCTCTCTTGATTCCTCCCTCCCCCTCTTTATCCTCTCTTATCCTGCTCTACCCGCTCCACTCTCTCTCCCTCCCTGACCACGTGGACGCCGAGGCTGGCGGCGGACATGGGTCTCTCCCTCTCTTTACTCTTATAATAAATTGCTTACACCTGAACAGCTTGACCCTGGAGAAGTCTTTCACTGCAAGTGAGTGTTTTGTACAACAATAGGGTGGAATAATTGTTTTTGCATAAGCACTAACTTTTGCTGATGATTAAACATTTCTGATGTGATCCCATCTATTTCTGATTGTGGGACACCAGTTTGTACAACATCATTTCACATTTGTTTTCTCGCCACCTGTGGGGTAACTCTTTTCTGTTTTGCTGGTTTATTTTCATTCACCACCTGCACAGATGGTTCCAAAATTACACCCTAAATTTCCCTCAAGGTATTTGCTAGCGCATCAATATTACCAGTAGCACTCATGTCTGCTGGTATAATCAAGGATTTCAGCAAAACAGGCACCCCCCCCAAAGCTACATTTTGATACTTTTTGTTATTGCTGCCCTGTCTAGACTAGATCCTGTCATTAGTTCATGAGCCAACCACATCTACTTCAGGAAACTAATACCTCCTTTCGTTACACACCAATTTCCAAGGGATGACACTAATTTTGCAGTACTTGCATATGCTGTTAAAACTGCCATGCACAACCATTGATACAGCATAGGTGCAGAAACATCTTGCCCATCGAGACCCCTGATATTTTGTAATTGAGAGGAAAGATGCATGCTAATGTCTTTACAAACAATTTTATGGGTGAAGGTATGGGTATTAACGTCTTTGAAATGGATCTTAATGTTTCTGCTGACTTTGGGGAGTTGTAAGAGACGGTCTGAAGTTTCCTTCATTTGCCTCACAACCGTCGCAAGAACAGAGACTAAGATCCTGAAGACCCCAAGGGACTTGGTACAGGGGTTCTGGCCTGGTTGAGGTGAATGCTTGCTGATTGCTTGCAGGAGTGCTTGCTGTGCTGCCACCGTACACTGCTTTTGTTCCTGTGAGTGAGCAGAGACTGGTGAGGAACAGCCTGTTCTGTACCTCACACCTGCTTCCCAGAGCAATGGGTCTCATTACAGTAGCCTATAAATCTCCCTACCTCTTGGCCAACTGCCCCTCGCTTTGAAATAGACTATAAAAGTAACTTTCTAAGTTACTTTCAGAGAGAGAGATCTCCCCACAGGAGAAGACACCGGCAACCCTGTCTCATCCATTGGTAGCTATAACTCCTCCTTGTCTCTCTCTCTCTCTCTCTCTCTCTCTCTCTCTCTCTCCTCTGTCACATAACCCCTGTTGTTGGCACTAAAATAAAGGTGCATTATTGTTGTGATTTAAACTGAAATCCCATTGTGTCCTTTTTTCTCTCTGAGATCAAATGAACCTCTCACGACTCCCGCTTGTATTAGTGGATCATGACAGGAGTGGGTTTATTACTGAGCCAGACAGCTTGGCTCCTGAAACCAAAAAGGGTCTGCACAAGTTTCTGAACTTTGGGGTAAAGGAACAGGTTCACATGGGAATATGTGGAAGGCAGCTTGGGAAGGCTGTATCTTCCTAGTATCCCAGCCAATGGAGAAAGGAAGAGGGCAACGTGCGACTGGGAGTTAGGACAAAAGGAGGCTGCGCCCTCTGAAAACTCAAGAGAGAAAAACCCCGTGGGCGTGTGCCCCAGTGTTCTTTCTCCCTTTATTCTAATAAAGTTGAAGGACTCCCCTGTCTTCTTTTTGGACATAAACCTCTGGTGCTTGTCAGTTTTCCTGACATAATTGAGCATATCCTGGTTGTATCTGATCATCATTGTCTATGTGGCTTAGTAAGTTTTTTCACCCATTAATGAGTGGATAGATGGAGAGGCAATACCCCATGCTTGCAAAATCCATGCCTGTGGGAATTTCAAGCACAGAAAATTATCAAAATCTTGTGCATGCAGGCCCAAACACAGAAATTAATACAGGCTTCAACCTGAGACCTCGGAAAAGGCTTCCGGATTTAAAGACCATAAGCAGGAATGTGGATTAGTAGTTTATATAGAAAGACATTAAACTGAGTAGTGGAAAGTTTTAAGGTTTTAACATTTTAACGTTAATATAGAGAAGTAGTTATAAAGGTAATAAGAAGTTTTAAAGTGCAGCAAATAGTTTTGTGTGTCATAGGATTCGTTAAAAATGTCTGCACTGCAGCAAAGACGTATAAGACAAAATAGTTAACTATGGGTGTGAAAGTAGAAATAGTCTTTGTGGCAGTAGTTTATTGGCTAATTAACCTTTAAGAGACCTTGTAACCTGTGGTCTTGTGACCACTGATCACAAACAGCTAGTGAACATTATTGAGAAACCGCCAGACTATTCACTGAGTCTTCACAGAAGTATAATGAATGCCATTTATTTCTATCTTTAGCACACTTTTATAGGGTCTGACAGGGTCCGCGGGCTTAGCAAGTTACTACTGGCTAATACATATAGTTTTACGTTTTTTCTCCTGTACACAAGGCTATTGTTTTTCTTTCATTCTCACTGCTTCAGGAGAGTTTTAAGGACAATACTTTTAATATCACCACTTATACCAAAGGCTGGCTTGTGCAGACAGGCTTTTACTAAAATGTCATGCTTTTACTCTGTTAAAATGTTTTACTACAATTCCCCATTTCTCTTTTTGCACAAGCCAGGCTTTAGACGTGATTTTTTTCACACTTCTACAGATACAAGATAACATAGAGCTTAAAACAACTATCTCTATTAATACCATAAGTAAAATTTGTCCTCCTAGCACAAGAGACGTCAGCCATCTAGTGATGCCCCAGCTGGCAAACCAACTTCCAGTGGGGTCACTATCTTCTTTCAGGGCATGTAACCCATTCTGTAGCTGTTGTAGTTGCTTGTGGATGGAAAATGAATGATCAGAAAGATTCAAATAGCAAATGCCTTCAAACTCTGCACAACCATGTCCTTGTGCCAAGAGCAAGAAGTTAATTGCAGCTCGATTTTGCAATACTGCATGATGTACACTACTCACATCAGCTGAAATTTCACTTAACATTGTTGATGTTCAGTTCTTTCCTGGTTTAACAAGCTAGCTTTTTTAGAGTTGCTAAGCCTTTAGCAGCAGCTGCTCTTGGAGTAAAAAAGGAGGCTAGCCATATGCCCTGGGGTGACTTTATGATACTGGTATTCCCAATCTCTTGCTTTACATATATTAAGTTCTGCACTTTTAAGATTAGCTTTGGGAGCTAGGGAAGTTGAAACTGCTGGAGGCTGATGGGAGTTTTTTCTCTTGACCAATGACTGGCCATTTCTGAGACTTGACAGTGATTTTGAGAATTGAAAAGTGAGATCAACCTGTGAACACCTACCTTAAGATGTAAGCCCGGGAATTTCTTGCTCTCTTTGGTTTCCGGCTTCTGAAGAGGTAACAGGCTCCGGCTCAGCCTCCTCACCCCCCCCCCCCCCCCGCCCCGCCCCTGCCAGGCCGGACAAGGCTGCGGAGGGGTGGGGGGGAGAAAAGCGGAGCCAGCCGGCCTGACTTGGTTTGCAGTTTCTGCCACTGAACTGAAACCTGACACCATGAACATCTGCAGCTTGAGCAAGACTTTAACTCTTTTACTACCTGCTTGAGACTTGCAGATTAATCCTTTTATTCCCAGAGAGAGAGGAAGAGAGAGAGAGGGAGTGATCAACATGTAAGGAGATACCATAAAACCATCAAATACAGCGAAGAAAAGAGTTAAGTTTTAGAGGGGAAAGAGAAAATAAGGAGATGCTTTAATAAGCTGAAATATTTTTCTGTTAAAGCCATGGAGATGGACAGTAGTGTTCTGAAAAAAAAACTTTAATTCATGACAAAGTATATTGGGAGGAATGGAGTGTTTCAAAGTGTGAATTTTGAGCAAAAGGTGGAGTACTTGTGATACTGTGAGATGCTGGAACAGAGGGGGAGAAGTAATACTTGAAGATTTGTGGCCTTTAAGAGGCAAAGAGAAAACTTCTGTTTCCAGAGGGCTCACAAAAACAGATGAAGAGATCATTTGCCTTTGAATAACTCATCTTTAAAAATGACATCCCTAGACTCATGACCCACACACACCTCCGAGTGATGTGAAATGGGAGAACTGATGGCAGAATTTCCGAGCAGCTGGAATCAGAGAACTAGAAAGCTATGAAGAAAAATAGTTTTCTTGTGAAAAACTCGATAGACTAGCAGAAGAAGACTTGTTTTTCTCTACAAAGACTGATGCAAAGATTATAGCAAGAATTGGGACTGTTTTAAACACCAAAGTTTTTTTGTCTCTATGTTCTCATGTGAACAAGGGAATGGTTGGGTAGTAGGGGGAAAAAAAGTGTTTTCTGGAGATTTTAATCTGGTTTCTTATTCTTGTAGTTTTTATTAATAAACTTTCTTTGTTCTTTTTAAGTTTTAAGCCTGTTTTGCCCTTGTTCTAATCCATATCTCATAACAAGAAATAAGTAAGTTTTCTAGTGATTTTTTAGTTACTGCTTTAAAACCACGACACCATATTATACCACAACCCCAAAAGTCTGGGTCTCTAACATCATCACATTGTAATTCATTCAGGCTTTGCTTTGACCGTTTGATGTTTTTTATTTTACCAGCTATATTCAGCAATTGTTGTAAGTTTGGATGGAACAAAGTAAGCTTTCCAAGGTAACAGGGTCTTCCATGTGGGTTAGCAGGAATTCCATTCCGTGCTCTGTCTCCACAGATTAAGAATATTGAACTAGGTAATCACCTTGGTGATCGTCCTGTGAGATAGCACTGTGAATAAAAAGCCTTACTTTTGGTGTTAGCAATAAGATCAATTATAGAGTTAACTGTAACCCAGTGTTGCATGACTTTGTTGGAGTGGCTTTTTGTCAGGGGTTCAAACATTATCCATCCACCTGAGGTATTGGTGGAACCTAGCAAATTCAATACTTCTGGGGGCCCTATGGTAACACTGAGAACTTTGATAATTTTTGCTTGCTAGCAGCCTTCAAGTTGTCTTGACGTGAAGCCAACAGTGTGATTGCACTCATAGCATTGCCAATTGATTCAATTGAATTTCATTACTAACTAAACTTTTAAATGCTTGGGGATCCCATTCAGGAACTCCTATGAGACAGGTGCAAAAAGGATCTCCAGGTGTGGCTAGGCTTAGACACATTGATTTTTGGCCTATCAAATGTGCCAGAGTGACCGATATGTTCTCTCGCTTTTGGATGTTAGTTAGCAGACAGTTGGGACTATACACAGTACAATTACTATAAGCAGTTTGTTCCATGCAAATGACACCATGCTTTCAGAATCACGGCTAGGTTTTAAGGTTAAATGAACTTTCAGATATGCTCACTTTAACTCTTGAAGGGGGAATACTTATACTTTATACTAATATCTTTTCTAAACTTATCAATAACCTACAAATAACAATTATAACACAAGTTAAACTCTTTATCTTAAACTATTCTCTAACTACTTTTAACACACGTGCTCTGGTATTCATGCAATCTAAGCATGAAAGCAATTTGCTTAAAGGGTAAAATACAGTTACAATTTGCTTTTATATACAGTTAGATGGAGTCTCTATACCTTTTTAGATCTACAAAATTCTTCTTCGAAACAGACTATGATTTAATGTGATTCAGTCTTGGAACACCTGCTGCTCTGGTTTTGTCAGCGGGCAGCCGATCGGTGACTGACTGAAGGCATTGATGTTCAAGATGTTCTTCACATCCTTTTAAATCTTGAAACAGAGAATAACTGAAAAAAATTGGTAAAGACACAACATCATGATAACAACATAAAATTTCTGTTGGCAAACTGTCTGTGTAGTTTTCAGACACAACTGTGTCCGGACAGCTCCACTTCTGATCTTGTTTGGAGTACTAAGGTTGTCTGGTGACGTCCGTGTTTACTGGATCTCATGTTTTCAGAGGCAGACAGTCTGGTCAGATGAACAGGTGACCTCTTTGAATCTCCCCTTGAAGTTAATAAATTATTTTGGCTTAGCTGTGGTACACTTAATTGTAAATTCAGCTTATATGATCTTTCTAAATTTTGATGTAAATATTTCATTTTTGTAGTCCAAATTTTTAATGCACATATTACACTAATCAAATGCTTTTAGGGCATCAATTCCCCCATTTTTTAAATAAAAATAAAAATGAGATGTACTTCCGTCATGTACATCAACATTAACAGAAAACCATATACACAATAAATAAAAAACTATAGCAGTTAAAAATCAATCAAATCATAAACATTATTAACAACATATGTAATATAAAACTACTACTAACCACTAAAACACTGCACCAGCATCTCACAGTCTGCAAACAAACAAAAAAATCAGTGAAGGATTGGATAACCACCTCCGGAAATGATTCTCCAAGCCCACTTCAAAATTGATCCAGCTGTCATATTAATAGGGTCAAATTGCTAAGTCAAAAAGTGACTCAAATACTGATTTGGTGCAGAAAACATCTGGATCTGTTGGCAAACATTCTGTCCAGGTAACGTCAAGGCTTGGACAGAGCCTTAGGCTTTTAACTGGAAAGATGTGTCTTAAGTAATTTTAAAAACAAGGTTTTTAATAGTAGCAGCTATGAGATGCTTACAGCACAGCAAACTGTTGAAATGCATTTATACAAAGAAAATGGTCAGAAGCCTTAGGTAAGACAAATTAAACCATTTATCAGTTGGTTTAATCTGAAACCTCTCCCATGGCAGCTGGCTTTCAGCAATGGTACATTTTCTTGGAATTCTGAAAAAACTAAAAAATAAGACAGCTATAAAAACCAAAAACTGCAGAGATTGCAACAAACAATACAACTCCCAATGAAATCAAGGGTGTCACAGACTGCATTCACTTCTATCCACAAGCAGGTGTTCACCAGTGCCCCATCACAGCTGTCTCAGTTGTAGTCATCTTTATCTCTCTAGGAAAATAATTATACTTTGCAGTTTAAACAAGTGTCTCCAATAAAACGTGAAACAATTTAAATTAAACAATATTTAAACCTGATAAAAATTAATTACGACAAAAGGAAGTAATAAAACTTAACGTTAAAGGAATATCAATGTTATAGAACTTAAAAACATTCTAACCTAAACATAATAAAACTTAACTTTGCTTAATTCTTTTAACACTTAATCTATATTAAATAAAAGCATAACTTAATCTTACTCTATTATTACAAGAAGGCAACTGAAAGTTTGGTATATACCTTTTGAATGCAATATAACAGTAACATGGATTCACTATAGAGATTATAAGAATGTAACAAATGCATCACAATTCCATGTCATTTGGCTTGAAATAATAATTCACAATAATTGCAAACGTTACTGAAAATACTTATTCATAACAGAAATTTGCCTAGTATATGCTTAAATTGGTTAGGATTTTAAAATGTAGTTTTACTAGAGAAAAACCACAACAACACAGGATTTGGCAAGTTGCCATTCAGCTTTTGTAGCACTTTTCAGAAACAGCAAGTCCAATTCTTAATTAAAATCTGAAGTCCAAATCGGTATATATGTTGTTATATGTGTTTTATAACAAAAGGACTCACTTTAAAATTACCTTATTAAAATTGTGAAAAAATCCAAATGGATAATATATGCTTCACTTAACTTTTGTCTTGTACAGTAAGGTTCTCCTAGCTAATTATTTTTTAAACCATAAATCTCATTTGTAGATAACATTAGCTGGAAGGTTGTTTCATTAGTAGCTGTAAATCATTCAATATTTTAACATTAAGTTTTAAAACTAATTATTGCACGGTAACTTTTACTTCTGTTAATATTCACCTTAAACACTTTTTTAAAAAGGGGCTTTTTGAGCTTTCAAAGAATCACAATAATTTCTCTAGTAAAATGCTAAAAAACTGCAAGTGCATAAACTCATAATTACTTAAAACACAAAATTAACTCTAAAAGGGTGTATAAAAACATTTGAAAAAACCAATGAATCATGACTTTTTAACAAACTGGGTACTATCTCGGTGCTTTTTCTTAGAGAGGGAGTGAGGGGGGTGTGAACTATCCACTCTGCTGCTGCTGCTGTTCTGCTGTTATCTCTAAAAGGTTTGAGTGCAGTCTCCATCATCCCCCACATACTCTCGCAGAGGGGAAGAATGGAGAGAAAAAAAACCTCACAAAGTTAACGTTAACAAATGCAGTTCTTTCTCTCAATATTTCTCTCTTTGTTCACAGACAGAGGAAAAAGGGAACTATTTTACAAAAACAGGCGATGTTACACAAAAAGTCTCTCAGGGCCAGGTGGTAACAAAGGTGATCATTGCAACTTATCAACTTTTAATTACAGTGATGAATTTCGAACTAGATACCATATAGTTAGCAATTTTTTGGCTATTTCGTCTCTCTTTGAAACTGTATGAGCCATCTGTTTCTGCTCAACTGTTTCTGTAATTGCTGATATTTGTCCCGCGTGGCCTTGGACCTTTTTCTGCACTGCCTCTGCCCTGGGGGTGCCTTTGTTCTCTGCGCACACCTCAGTACTTTCCCCATGCCCCCCTAGGTCGGGTAGAAGCCAATCTATATCTGGGCTTCTCTTCTTCCAGGGTAGTAAAGTTGGAACTTAGATAAGATTGTAGTGTTAAAAGTGTCTCCAAAGGTGGAGCAAATAGTTCAGGATGTATCACATCCTGCCATTGCTGAACAGATTCTGTTCGTTGTTTCAGCATTTGTTGTGGAGTTTCTTTCTCCTTATTTTCTTCTCTCTGACTCTCCCTCCCTCTCTCCAAGGGCAGCATAAACAGGAATGCTTGCCCAGCAGTGGGAGGCTGCTGCTGTGACCCAGGTGGAATTACGGTGCTTGCAGCCTGAGCATGTCTCCACGCACGGATCCTCTCTACCAGCCCGCGTCTGTGTCTCTCCGCACATGGACCTGCCAAATCCCTCTGCCCGCAGGGGGTCCCTGATGGGAGCTCCAGATATTAAGAAACCGCCAAACTATTCACCGAGTCTTCACAGAAGTATAGTGAACGCCATTTATTTCTATCTTTATCACACTTTTATAGGGTCTGACAGGGTCCGTGGTCTTAGCAAGTTACTATTGGCTAATACATATTGTTTTACATTTTTTCTCCTGTACACAAGGCTATTGTTTTTCTTTCACTCTCGCTGCTTCAGGAGAGTTTCAAGGACACTACTTTTAATATCATCGCTTATACCAAAGGCTGGCTTGTGCAGACAGGCTTTTACTAAAATGTCATGCTTTTACTCTGTTAAAATGTTTTACTACAGAACATGGCAAAGACGTTCTCACTCCTTCATGAGACTGTAGATGAAGAGTAATAAATCATGCTTTAATACATCTCCCAGTGGTCCTGTCTCTTAAAATCCCAAAACATGCCAGTATGCCTTCCCCACTCTTCTACTGATAGATCTTAAAAAATTTCCTTAATTCTTTCAGGGTATAAGTATGTGTGATCTGTACTCTTCTGTGCAGCAGATCTCTCTGCTCCTCCACTTGTATGATGGGTTGTCCTGGGGTGAGTTTATGATGCTTGTATCCCCGATCATCAGTTCTGTTTATGTTGGATATTAAGTTCTGCACCTTTAAGACTGGCTCTGAGAGTGAAGGGGGGGAAAGAAGAAGCTTGCAGTTTGTTTTCAGAATCAGTACTCACTCCCCCGCATGCCTCTTTGGACTGTCTTGCCTGCAGCACGGACAGAGAGCAGGACAGAGCTCTCCTTTTCACGTAGTTTTTAGCTAGCTGAGGCAGACAAGTTCCCTGGACTGTTTTTATTTTTCCTTTTTTCTTGGATCTGTTCAAACCTGCTCTGGACTGAAAACCCAGAAAAACCCCAGGAGCTCACGCCTGTGGCCCACCGGGGCCTGGGCCTTGGCACTTTCCAGCGCCAGAAGAACTGATAAGAAACTGAGCGAGTTGAGCTACACCCCATAAAAAGGACTTTCTGGATTTGCCATCTTTTCAAACAGCAAGAGGTTTTATTGTTTAATATTATTAATTTTTTTTTTTATGCTTGTGGATACTTTGCTTGTTAATTAAACAGTTTTGTCCACTTTTCTCCAAGGAAATTTTTTCCCTAACCAGCTGGGGTAGGGGCCGCTTGAATTTGCTTTCTGGAGGGATCCCATTCAGAGGTTTTCTCCCAGATTTGCCCTAAACCAGGACAGGGGTCATGCTTTACCAGCTCCCTGTCAGATAAGTTTGGATTAAACTCAATCTCAGAGTCTGGAGACTCACCTCAGATATTTTCATCCTGTTCCTCAGGATCCCATGATGATTTCATGAACTTGGGAAATCAAAACCTTACTTTTCCCCTATCTGTGTCTTTGTTAGCAATACAAGCTACCAGCTGTTCTACAGTGCATTGCTGCTCATACCACTGCTCTGCTTGAGTAGTAATTACTTCATGTGTGGTAGCCTTTGCAACATTTAAAGTCCCAACTACTTTTACCAACTCTCACTTTGCTCTGTAATGCATTAACTTCATGGTGGAGAGCTCTAAGACCAGTAGCTAATAGCAATCCCATTTTCCCCACAAACTTGCCCAAAGACTCTGATGCTGCTTTCCATGGCAATCCATGCAGTCATTGTTGGAGTCTGGAATACAGAGTGTGTGCCCTTGTTTCTGATACTTAGTTATTAGATCCAGAAAAACACTGAATTTCATATAGCATGAAATTCATGAGCATGTTTTCATGGTGATACATGAGAACAAATGTTAGATAGAAAAAGCTAAAAGTCTAAGTGTGCAGATTAGAAATTTTTTTAAAATCACTGGGTGAAAAAGTTAGTTTAGAGAACAGGAAACAAGATGGAGGATTTAGGGTGTTGTCTCTTGTCCCTTCTTCTTTCTTCTTCATGTTCTTCTCCTAGAGGTTTTTGGGTAATAGTAAGTGATTGGACAGAAAATGCTGCAGTACAACACAGAGGTGATGGATCATTGGGTCATTAAGAAAAATAATATACGTGTCTATTGTTAATTGGGTAAAAATAGGTATAAAGATAAAAGAACTGCGTATTTTGGGGGCATTTTGTGTATCAGACAACAAGTGCGCCACAAGGCCTTGTTTGTACCATCAGAAGAAAGAAATGTACCAAATTACAAAGATATAACCTTGTGCAGCCAGCCTAGAGAGACCTGTCAAGTTTTGTGATTACCTTTTAATAAACACGAGAAACAAGATTCTAATGAGCTCAGTTTTCTTCAAATCATAAGAACTGAGATAAGCAGGGCTCCCCACAAGGGAGGATCCCAAAAGAATTCAGTCCAAAGGAGACTGAGAAATCCAGGAATAGAAAGAAAAATACAGAAGAAATGAAGCAGAATCAGAGAAACAGAAAAAGGATTTTTAGAGAAAAGTTAGTCATCTCTAGTATCTGGGGCGTAGCCACTCCCCCATCATCTATTTCAGGACATACTTCTGGTGGATCCATTGTAGCAAGGAAAGCAGCAAGGTGGGGGGTGGGGGGGCTCAGTGCTCAGTACGGGGCTGTTGGAGGTTAGGATATTTTATTTTTTTTCTCTTATATAATTTTCTCCCATTTGTTGCCAAGACACAATAACTATCAGCACTTAAGAGAGACAAAAATATAGCCAATGAGGAGGGGGACGAGTGCCGCTGGCTGCATTCTCATAACTTAAAGGCTTTCTCTAGGGAAGGGAAGAGATAGAGATTTTAGTTGGTGGGTTAGGGGCTGGGCTCAGTTCCTCTCTCTCTCTCTCTCTCACTCTCGGGATGGGAAGAAGGATGGCCAGTCTGCAGTTGCTGTAGGAAAATTTTGCTGCCACCATGGTGCTCTGTCTCTTACTGCTCCTATTGTGAGTGACCTAATTAACACCCAACCTCACTGGAAAAGGACCCTCACCATCTACTCAGGCACCTCAGGGGAAAACCTGGGACACTGACCTCCTCTCCCTCTGAGGGAGCCTCTCACAGCTGCATTCAGGAGCCAGGCTGCTGCTGCCCAGCCCTTCCGATTTCTGCCACTGATCCAGGTTTTTTGCTACACTGTAACCCAGCACCTGCTGTCTGCTGAGACACCCGGGGGGTCCTGCTATGACTGCAGAGTTTCTGCTACCTTTTGCTTGCTACCCCAGGTGTGCCCAACCCTGCCGTTCCAGCCGTTGCTCTGAGGGCCCTGTGAAAAACGAGGTTCACTTCTTTGGTATAATTTAAAAAGTTTAATAAAAAGACAATTAGGAGACAGAAATAAAGCAAAATTAACAAATAGGGCCAGGTGCCTCGGCATTCAGCCAACAGCACACCTTACTAACAAAGGATTGTTCCTTAAAAACACCAGCCTGTTGCATATTCATAGATCCCTATGCATGATTCAAACATCCTCTTAAGTTTAGATGTTCCTTTGCTTAGTTTTAACCACCCCCACCCCCACCCCCCCCAGCAGATCAGTCTTCTTGTGGCTCTGTTCAGTCTCACATTCCCTGATAACAGAGGTTCAATAAATTCCTCCCCTGGAGCTCTGGTCACTGCCATCTTCCTCTAGATAAGATAATCCAGGAATGCAGGGGGGTTTTCTGATTATCTTTTCATCTTCTGGGTTATATGAACAAAAGCAGTCTTTATTTCAATACCATGCTGTAGCCTAAGAAATATATATATGTATCACAAAACTATTTCTATGTTTCCTTAATAGCAGAAATAAAAGAAACTATATTAATACAACAAAGTTTTCCAACATTATGCATGTTGCATTCATTTTAATATTTGCAAAAAAACAATAATATAATATGTACTTATAACAGTCCTGCTACAGCCCATCTCACCATCTGGAGGGGCACCTAGATCGGCTGCCTTGTGAGGTTGTAAAGAAGTCCCTTTTCTGTCTCTTCCACCAGTGTCTGCCATTATCCACGTAAAGAGGCATCTAAGCTCATGCCACAGTGCCCCCTGAAACTGCAGGGGAACCATAGTAGCTGCCCTGTGCAGCAGTGACGGTAACTAGACCAACGGACAAAGTGCTTGACAGATGAAAAAAGGCTGTGGTTTGATTTCTGGTTTTGTTTGTTGTTGCTGCCATTGTTGTTTGCCTTGTTATACATATACATACTACTAAAGAACTGTTATTTCTTTGCCCATATCTTTGCCTGAAAGCACCTTAATTTCTAAGTTATAATAATTTGGAAGGAAGGGGGTCATATTTTCCATTCCAAGGGAGGTTCCCACCTTCCTTGGAAGACACCTGTCTTTCAAACCAATACATGGGCCATCACAGAATACAGGGAGTCACCACTGAGAGGAAAGATGTGTTCTAATGCCTTTACAAATAATTTAATGGGAGAAGGTATGTGTGCTAATGTCTTTGAAGTGGGTTTTAATGTTTCTGCTGACTTTGGGTTTGTTACCGAGCCCAGACAGCTTGGCTCCTGAAACAGACAAGGGTCTGCACAAGACTGAACTTCTGACCTTTGGGGTAAAGTGACAGGTTCAAGAGGGGATATGGGGTAGGCAGTTTGGGAAGGCTCTACCTTCCTAGTAACTCAGCAAATGAGGAATAGAAGAGGGCAACATGTGGCTGGGAGTTAGGATAAAAGGGAGTCTGTGCTCCCTGAAACCTTGAGAAAATCCTGTGGGAGTGAGTCTCGGTGAACTCTCTCCCTTTATTCAAATAAAGTTGAAGGACTCCTGTGTCTCCTTTTTGGACATAAACCTCTGGCATTTGTGAATTTTTCTGAAACCATCAGGGCCTCCCCAGTCCCTGAATTTTTTGCTAGCCATGACATGTTTTTTTTGGATCTTAATGACTATTCAAAATGTGTGAGTCAGCACAGGCAGGCAACTGGGATGACCACAAACTCATGGCTGAAACACAAAGAGAAAATTTATTTCCATTACATCACTAACAAGAGGGTCCCTAAAGTAATGCAATGGCAGAGGCACACAAGTGGAGATGCAAGAACTCAAATCCAGTCCACGCCAGAGGATCATGGGCCTGCTGTTCCCACTGGCTTATCAAGGGTTATTTCCAGATGCAAGGTCACTTGACCATATTTACAATCCTCCTAACCAGTCTTCTGCTTTTAACCCAATCCTCCCAACATTCCAGCCCCGCACTCAAGAGACCACTTCCACTGGGTCTGAAAATGTGGGATAGGGTAATTAACAGTGGTGCTTAATAAAGCATATATATTTTAAAATCCTCCTCACCACTCTTTTGCTTTTAACCCATTCTTCCCAGCATGTGAATCAAAGCCTCTACTCTTCAGAATATCTGAGATAATGGCTACTGAAAATTATTGAAAATATTTTTGTGGAAATTCTAAAAATGAAAGAAAATTAAATTTATTGCAAGCATTTCACCCCAGGTTTAGTTTATGAAAGGAATGAGAAGGAGGTGCGTTTACAAACAGACTGTGGGCCTGATGGTAGATAAGGCCAGATGCAGAGAGGTGAAATAAACAATGGGGGGAACCATAAATTCCATAGGAATTCCACTAATTGACACAGACTGTTACTCAAGACTGTGCTAAATCTCTAGATTTAGAGAAAAATAACAGAGGCACAAGGATAAAGAAAAAGGGGGGTGTACATTAGAAAGGGGGTCTGTATTTAGTGATTTGTAAAGTCTGTACCTCTTAAGTGCTTCAGCCAATGGGGAAAGAGGTCAACATGCTGCCAGGAAATTAGGATAAAAAGGAGGCTGCACCCTCCAAAACCCTGAGAGAGAAAATCCCGCTGGCATGTCTCCTGGTGAACTCTCTCCTTTTATTCAAATAAAGTTGAAGGACTCCTGTGTCTCCTTTTTGGACATAAACCTCTGGTGTTTCTGGATTAGTTTTCCTGACAATTTGGGGGCTCTTGTCCCGGATATTTCCACCATCCAGAGGTGGCAGGCAGCAAGTGGAGCTGAAGGTTTGCCTCTCCCAGTTTCAATGATCAGCTCCCCTTGGTGGTGGCCGACACTAGGCGATTGATTGGGTTCTCAAGACTGTCCAGGAGACAGACGAGTGGCAGACCAGGGGGTCCATGAAGAGTCCACAGGGAAGGACCACTGAAAATCTCACTGGTCAGTACAATGGGATCTTTGGGGACTAAACTTTGGAGGGCACACATTGAGGGTAGCACAGGTAAACCTGAGAGGATGCCCATGGAGGGTAGAACAGTGTCCTGGGGTGACTTTATGACACTGGTATCCCCAATCGTCTGGTTTATGTTATATATTAAGTTCTGCACCCTTTAAGACTGGCTTTGAGAGCAAGAGAGGGGGAAGAAGAAGCACGCAGTTTGTGTTAAAGAAAAACATCACTCCCACACATCCCGCTCCTGCACTGTGGTGTCTACAGCACGGACAGACAGCGGGACAGAGCTTCTCTCTGGCTTTTAGTTAGTTTTAGCTAGATGAGGCAGAGGAGTTCCCTGGACCTTTGTTTTTTTTCTTTTTTTCTTAGATCTGTGCAAGCCTGTTCTGGACTGAACACCCAGCCAAACCCCGGGAGCTCACGCCTGTGGCCCACTGGGGCCTGGGCCTCAGCACTTTCCAGTGCCGGAGGGACTGATAAGAACCTGAGCGAGCCGAACTACACCACATGAAAAGGACTTTTCTTCCTAGACTTGCCATCCCATCGAACAGCAAGAGGTTTTATTATTTAATATTATTCAATTTCTGTTAAATAAACAACTTTTTCCACTTCTCCCCAAGGAATTTTTTTTTTCCTTTTCCCGGACCAGTTAGTAGGGAGGGGGCATTTCCCTGGGGAAATCCCCATTTGAAGTTTTCCTCCCTAATTTGCCCTAAACTAGGACAAACAGGTAAAACAGAACACCTATGGAGGGTTGCAAAGGTAAAGCCGGGAAGGAGCCCCAGCAAAAGGATGATGATCCCAAAATATCTCCCAGGAATCCCTTGGAAGAATGTGGAGTTGGTTTACATATTCTCCCAGAAGTAATTAAAGACATGGATGCCCAAAGGGAGTGATAAAGGAAAATCAAGAAAGGGTCTCAACAATCCATGCCCAGGGGACAATAAGGGGAGTCGAGAAAGAGTCTCGACAAGAGGAGATGGACAAATAGCACTGATATGTTGATAAAAGATAAGTTGAAGTAGAGTGTAGAGAGATATGGTTGAGGCAAGGACCAGCAGGACTGGGCATGGAGGTGCTGGACCAGGAGCATGGGCTGGGGGCCTGTGGGGGCTGTGGGGCATCTGGGGCTCAGAGCCAGGCAGTACCTGATTATGCCACCCCCAGGCAGGAGTGGCAGTGACCACCAGTCCCCATGAGGCTGCAGAATGCCCCAGACTCCTGTGATACTGCTGGCTGTGCCCGCCAGGAACGCCAGGGGGAGGAACCATTTGGACAGGGACAGTCTCTGGTATACGGTGTGTGATAAAGAAAGTGAGCACAAGGAGGAGGAGGAAGACCTATCTGGGAAATACAGATTGTACATGGAAGGATTAGGATTTTCTTTTAAGGTTTTTGTTAGGTTCACTGAAAAATTAATAGTTTTGAGCTGTGAGAAAATGAATACCCACAGGCAGTAGTGGGGATGGGGGGGGGGAGGGACTAGGAACAGAGCAGAATAAGTCCCTGGATAAATTTGTTACAGCAAATGTATGTAAGAAGAAATAGAAGAAATGAGGAAAAGGCGAAAGCAAAGGCAAAGAGTTTTTATAGCCCCAGAGGGATAAACCGCAGGACCCGAGGGGTCCCCCAGGATAGAAAGGAATGGGGTCGGCCACAAGGAAGGGGAAGAAGCATTCCCTCCTCACCAGAGGAGACCCAACCCAAACAGCAGCTGGGAAAGAATCAGTGTGCTATCTGCAGGGCAGAGGGACATTGGAAGTAGGAATGTCCACAGAGACAGCTGGATCCTCAGGAGGAAGAAGTCCAGAGGATAATGGAGATGGATTGTTAGGGGTGTCAGGGGCTCCCATGATACCAGGGATGCACCACACTGGAGCCCTTGATAACTTTTAAAGTGGGTCCAGATCAAGAGGAGGTGTGTTTCCTGGTAGATATGGGCCTCTCAAGCCACTGATTTTACCTGTAAGGGGGGAAAATTGTCAGAAATATCTTTGATTATTCAAGGGGTAAATGGAAAGGATGAGCGGGTGTTTTATTCAACTGCATTTAGTAGATGTGGGGGATATGTTTGAAATGCATGAATTCCTGTTTGTTCCTAACTGTGATTGTAATTTACTGGGAAGGGATTTGATGGCTAAAGTGGGAATGAAAATTAGTATTGTAAAAAATGATACACAGGCTAACAATGTGGTAACTTTGTGTAAAATGTCTGAGAAAGCTTATGCTGAAAAAAACCCAGAAGTGTGGGCAGCCCCAGGGAAATATGGAAAATTAAATATAGAGCTTCTCCAAATTACTTTGAAGCAACCAGGACAAGTGGTGTCTAAAAAGCAATACCCTATTCCAAGGGAGGGAAGGAAGAGGTTACAGCCTGTTATTGAGTCCTTGCTAAAGGCAGGTCTTTTGGAGCCATGTATGTCTCCCTATAACTCTCATATCCTGCTGGTTAAGAAACAGGATGGAACCTATAGAACAGTGCAGGATTTAAGAATAAAAAATGAAATTGTCAAACCAAGGCATCCCACAGTTCTGGATCCATATACCATCCTGAATCAGATCCCTTCTTCACATCAGTATTATTCTGTACTGGATTTGAAGGATGCTTTCTGGGGGTGTCTGATTACCAAGGACAGTATTTTGCCTTTGAGTGGGAACAGGAGGAAGGAGGGAAAATGGTAAAGCAACAGCTGATATGGACAGTCCTACAGCAGGGATATACAGAGTAACCAGTTGTGTTTGGACAAGCCTTGCAGAAAACATTAAAAGAGTTTACTCCACCCTCAGGAGTTAGGTTGTTGCAGTATGTGGATGATTTGCTTTTATCAGGGGAGCAGGAAAAGGTGGTTGAAGAAGCTACTGTGAAGCTGCTTTATTTTCTTGCTAAAAAGGGGCTTAGAGTGTCTGAAAATAAGACAGAATTGTTAGAGAAAAAGGTTAAATATTTGGGACACATTTTGACTGGAGGGTTACGGTGTATTGATCCAGAAATAATACAAGGAATTTTACAAGTACCATAACCCCAGACAAAAAAAAAAAAAAAAAAAAAAAAAGAAGCAGTTTTTAGGGTTGGTGGGGTACTGCAGAGCATGGATTGAGTATTTTTCTATTTTAGCCAGACCTTTATATGACTTTTTAACCAAGACAGTCCTAATGTTGTGGTATGGTCACCAGAAGGAGAGCAAAGCTTTAGAAAATTAAGAGATAAATTGGTTAATGCCCCAGTCTTGTCTCTTCCAGACTCAGAAAGGGAATTTGAGTTATATATGTATATGTTAAACAGGGCCATACTAAAAGAATTTTGGTGCAAGAACACAGGGGACCATGGTGGCCTGTTGCTTATTTTTCTAAGCTGTTATACTCAGTGGCCAGAGGCTGGTCCCATCATCTGCAGAACTGTGCAGCCAGAGCCTTGATGGTAACTGAAGCCTGAAAACTGACATAGGAGGATATCTGATAGTTCAAGTTTCACATCAAGTTAAAGCTTTGTTAACTGATAGAGCCTCTAAGTCGATGACCAGCACTCAGTTATTACGGTATGAATCTTGTTTAATGGAACAGGAGGACTTAGAATTTAAAAGTGGGGAAGGGTTTAACTCAGCCTTCTGTCTGAACAGCCCTAAAGAGGGGGGCAGGACGAAACCCATGATTGCATTCAAGTGATAAATCTCCAGACCCAGGCTAGGGAACATTTATGAGACACTCCCTGTCCTGAGGGAGAAAATGTGTTTATTGATGGGTCTTCAAGGGTGGTAGAAAGGAAGCGATTTACAAGACATGCTATCATTAATAGAAAGGAATTAAAGGAAGGGGGGAGATTGCCGCCCATATGGTCAGCTCAGACAGCAGAGTTGTATGCACTTGACAGAACCTGTGAATTATATCAGGATAAGATACTAAATGTTTTTACTGATTCTAAATATGCATATGGGGTGATACATGCATTTGAGAAATTATGGGAAGAAAGGTTTATTAATGTTAGCTCTCGAGAGTTTAATTTTGTGCCTATTGGAGGTAGCAAATTTACCAAAAGGGGTGTCAATAACACACGTTAGAGGACATCAGGCAGGGTTCTCAGAGGGGGAAATAGGTAACCAACCAGCTGATGAAGAAGCTAGGAGAGCTGCATTGTTGCAGTGGGTACCAAATGCTCTGGCCTTACAGATATTGAAACAACTCCATGAAGGGAGCCATTGGGGCATTCAAAGATTGGCAGAAGCCTTGCTCAAGATGTATGTTGATGCCACAATTCCTTTAACTCTCAGTCCTGGGAAATTTTCTGATTAGCTCCAGTCCACCTGGGGTGGGGGGGGGAAGGGCAAGGATAAAGATAAAAGACAAAAAGGCTTTTTTCTCCCAGGACAGTGTCCCAGTTTAATCCAGATTATTCCAGGGAAAAAAGAGACCAATCAGGAAGTGGTGGGGACTTTTATACAGAGGGAAAGGGGGCAGGGGAGAGTAGAATTACAGCCAATGGGGTGAAACCGAAGGGGAGGGGTGAGGGGGAAGGAACCAACATACCACAGACCCAGGGGGGAAGCAACAGGGAGAAACCATTTAGGGTAAACATTTTTTAATGCAACACAATATATCCCTCTTTTTAATTATATAAAATTAAAAGAAGGGCTTAACTATTGAAGTCCACCACCCCATGAGTTCCCAACCTTTGACAAATTCACTGAACCAGTCGGCACAAGCAGGATGACAATTGGGACAGGGCTCATCACAAGCTTGAGTGGGAGGTAGGTTTTCACCAAAAGGAAAACCAAACATTTTTAAAGCATATTAACAGTGAGTGGGTGTCTGCTGGAGAGTAACCAGATGTCAGGAAGGTTTCTTCTCCCTCTTTCTTATGGTGTCTTCTTTTGGAAGCAACTGCCACTTATTTTTCATCCCCTTCTGCTGGAGATGGGTTTTTGGGAATGAAAGGCTTTACCCACTTTTCGGGTATCCAATGCGAGCCTGCTGGGCTGGACACACACACGTAGACAAGCCCTCGGGTAGCAAGTTCATAAGGGCCTTTGGTCTGGCAGGTTTCTGTGTCTCTGATTAAGACCAGTGAATGCTGTGACAACTTAAATTGATCACCGCTGTGAAAATGCTGAACCACCGGGGTACTCACGTTTTCAAATGAACAATTCAGGAAATTGATAGTAGACATGTGTCGAGAATATTTTATATATTAGTAAAGGCCTGTCTGCACAAACCAGCCTCTGGAATAAGTCGTGATATTAAAGGCTAAAGTCCTTGAAACTTTCCTGCAGAAGAGAGTAAAGCAAAACAATATCCTTGTGCACAGGAGAAGAAATGTAAACCTGTGTGTATTAGCCAATAGTAACTTGCTTAGCCCGCAGACCCTGTAGAACCCTATAAAAAGTGTCCTAAAGATAGAAATAAATGGCGTTCACTTTTACTTCTGTGAAGACTCATGAATAGCTGGCGGTCTCTCAATAGACATGGCTTTGCAGAGCTTTTGCTGTGGTGACATCCACACTGTTGAACTGCTCTGCCTGGCTAGGACTTGTTTGAATGTCTGATGGGTGTGTTCAGCCACAGCTTGACATGTGGGGGAATGGGGGATGCCAGTCTTATGTTCCACCCCCCACTGCTGGACAAACTCTAGGAACTCCTTGGATTTATATGCTGGGCCACCATCAGTTTTAATTTCCCTAGGGATCCCCAGCACTCAAAAGGCCTGCACCAGGCGCTGTTTGGCATGCACAGCCTTTTCCCCTGCATGGTCAGAGGCATAAACTTCACCTGAGTATGTGTCAATGCTTACGTGAACATACTTGAGGCGACCAAAACTGGGAATGTGTGTAATGTCTGTCTGCCACACCTCACAGCTCCCAAAGCCTCGGGGGTTAATCCCGACACACAGTGATGGCACGGACTGGAGCTGGCATCTGGCACAGATGGCCACAATGGCTCAAGCCTGACTCCGTGTTAGTTGGAACTGACAGATACGACCTGGCACATACTGATGATATTGTTGGTGGCTCAGCTTAGCCTGCTGGAAGATATCTGGAAGACGTACCTTTTTGGCTGGGGAGGCAAGGGAATCAGCTTTGTGTCGTTCTAATTGGGAACGGCAGGAAGAACGACACGGACTCTCAAGGGAGTCAGAACAGGAGAGAATCTCTAGTTTATTGCTACAGCCATGTTATATAGACTAGTTCGTGGAAAGTACAGAAAGGAAACTCTTATTGGTTAGTAAAGTGCTACATTACCATCATTGGTCAGTGGGGTTCACCACCCCCCTGACCCTCTCCTGCAAGGAAAACACGGGAACAGACAAACAGCACCTGCAGGCTGTTTTGTGTCTTTGAGGATTGTTTTGAATCCTCCCATGAATTTCCCAGGCTAGCTTCTCAGGCAGGGCTGGCAGGCCATGGGGCCTGCAGCTTGCTCCAAAGCTAGCCTCCATAGCTTTGCGGTTCTCTTCTGCGATTTCGCCTGGCAAATAGGTATGTGACCTCACATGCATCACATAGAATGGATGGTCTCAAGTTGAAACTAAATAAATTAGCTTTGAGAGCAACCTAAAGAGATGCTCGTTCTTGATGTCTTTGAGAACTGCCTGCTCTGCCCTGGACACTACCCTGACCACATAGGCTGACTTGATAACCAAATTGATAGGCTCTGAGAACTTCTCAAAGGCTCTCACAGCTGCAGCCAGTTTGGTTACCTGGGGGATGTCTCTTTATGGACTTTTGGATTTGGGTTCTTTTTCCCTTTGAACTGAAGACTGATGAGAGGGAGGCTGGTTTTCTCTCGTTCGGTCTCAGTTGTTTATTTTTTCTTATCAGCATTACAAGGTACAAGGAGCTATGTGCACTATGATAGAAAAGGGGTAAAATGGCTAACAAAGATCTTCTTCAAGGTCTTTTATAAGTCCATTTACCCAATTAACAGATGCCAACCAAGCTATTTTCCTTAGTGACCCAATGACCCAACACCTGTGTGCTGCACTGCGACATTTTCTACCCAATCACCTACTACTACCCAAAAACCCCTAGGAGAAGAACATGAAGAAGAAAGAAGAAGGACAAGAGACAACACCCTAAATCCTCCATCTTGTCTCCTGTTCTCTAAACTACTTTTTCACCCAGTGATTTAAGAAACTTTCTAATCTACACATTTACACTTTTCCTATCTAACTTTAGCATTTGTTTTCATGTATCACCATGAAAACATGCACATGAATTTCATATTATATGAAATTCAGTGTTTCCTTGAATCCTAGAACTAAATATTAAAAACAAGGGCACACAGTCTGTATCTCAGACTCCAAAAGGGGTACTCCTCCACAAATTCAACATCAGCTTCCCAATGCTGAGTCTGGGGATCTCTCCAAGTCATCACCGACTTGTGGGACGCCCCAGATGCATCAGTGAACACTGTGAGAGCTTTGAGTGGCCTTCGGTTCCTTTTCTCAGGAGGAATGAGGTGGAATTCCTCATAAAACAATTTGTGTGACAGAGCGTGGACTAATAATTGCCCACTGTAGCTGTCCAGAGATAACTGGAGGTTAGCATTGCTCTGCAGCAGGTGCTCAAACATCTCCTTGGTCAACTTCTCAGGAGAGTGCTTTCCCTCCTCAGAAAGTTTGACTGGGAGGTGAATTCACACAAAGTTACAACCAGCCAGTTCCCTCACCCTCACCCTGGCCTTTCGGATCAGCTGAGCCATCAGCTCTTGTGTCTTGGTGTCACTGTAGGACACAAAATGATTCACACAGATGCAGCTCGAAGTGTGATAAAAGAAGAACATTTATTTGTTCTTTCAGTATTTATGGGTTTTTGACAATGACCAGGGATTGGATAGTCAGGTTACCACCTTCCCAATCACACTGGCCGTGAGAGACATCCATCAAAAGGCATATCTTTAATGGATATATAAACACCTATGTTTATAGTTACTTTCCTGGGAAAGTGGCTAGAAATTATGAAAACAATATTGAATGGTCTGATTCTCAGGGCGACAGCTTGGTGATGGTTTTGGATCGTTGGTAGAAGAAGACCCACACTATGATTAAGTGAATCTCCCTGCCCTTAGATCCATTGGAATATCAGCCCATGTAAGTGTGGCAGTTTCCCCAGGACAATGAATTTGAAAGGCAGCTCAGGCTTATAGTGACGAGCCTGTCTCTCAGTCAGAGCCCTTTGTGCTTTTTCAATTGCGGTTTTTGCTTCTGGGGTCAGTTCCCTGGGGGAAAGCAGCTCTCTCTCCCCTTTCAATAAATTGAGCAGGGGATCTAGGTCTTCATTACTGAGATCTAGCCAGGGTCTGACCCAGTTCAAAGACCCGCAGAGGGAATGGAGATCCACTAGGGTTTTGGGATTTCTAACAATTTCTAATTTCTGTGGAACAATGGTTTGTGCAGTGATCTCTAAGCCCAGGTACTTCCTAGGTGACATCCTTTGAACTTTGTCTTCTTGCAGCTGGAATCCAGCAGAGGTTGAAACTTTAACCACTAGGTCAAGTGTGTGTTGGAATATAGTGTCATTGGGGGTGCACACAAGCACATCATCCCTGTATTGTAAGATAATGGCTTCCCTTTTTTTGGCGCTCACTGGGGACAGCAATGAAGCTACATGCCACTGGCAGATAGAAGGACTGCATTTCATCCCCTGAGGTAGTACTCTTGAGTGGTACCATTTCCTTGGGGCCTCCCAGTTGATCGTAGGAACCAAGAAAGCAAACCATGGTGCATCTGCTGGGTGTAGGGGAATTTGGAAGAAACAGTCTTTGATGTCTAGGACCGCCAATTGCCAATTTTGTGGGAGCAGTCTTGGGGAGGGCATCCCAGGTTGGAGTTGTGACAGACTAGCATTTAAGAAAACAAAGAGAAACACCCAAAGAAGTTAAAACCGCTGGAGGCTGGTGGGAGTTTTTCTCCCAGCCAACAACTGGCCATTTCTAAGAATTGACAGCAGTTTTGACCATTGAAAAGTGAGATCAACCTGTGAACACCACCTTAAAGACCTAAGCCTGGGAATTTCTTTGTTTCTTTGTTTCCTCGCTGTGAAAAGTAACAGAGCTCCAGCTGGCCTCCCGTTCTCCTGCCCAGGCCATGCGACCCGGGCAGGGGCTGGGCTGGGCCTGCCACGGCTCCCGGCCGGGAGATGGGGCCTGTGCGGCTTCTCCCGGAGCTCTGGCTGGGCCAGGCCATTCCCTGGCTCAGCTGCAGTTTTTGCCGTGACTGAATTCACCAGAGACTGTTGAGTAAGGAAAGGAAAAAAGCTCTTGACCTTCGGCAGGCTGAGACAGTGACCACACTCTCCAGAGCAGCCATGAAGAATCTTCCATCACAGACAGCTTCAGCTGCTGCTCCAGCATAGATCACAGAACCAGCTACAAAGCCTGGGCAAGATTTTAACCCTTTCATTACCCAGATGAGACTTGCAGATTAATCCTTTTTTTCCAGAAAGAGAAAGAGAGAGTAATCAACATGTAAAGAGACTTTATAAACTGAGACTGTAAAGAAAGGAATTAAGCTTCAGAAAAGGTAGAAAATAAGGAGATGCTTTAATAAGCTGAAATATTTTTCTGTTAAAGCTATGGAGATGGACAATAGTGTTCTGAAAAAACTCCTTTAATTCATGACAGAGTATATTGGGAGGAATGGAGTAGTTCCAAGTGTGGATTTTGAGCAAAAAGTGAAGTAGCTGTGATACAGTGAGGTGCTCAAACAGAGGGGAAGTAATAGTTGAAGATTTGTAGCTTTGCAGAGGCAAAGAGAAAACTTCTGTTTCCAGAGAGGCTCACAGAGACAAATGAAGAGAACTTTTGCCTTTGAATAACTCATCCTTAAAAATGACATCCCTAGACTCATTGACCCATAACACACCTCAGAGTGATGTGAAATGGGAGGAGACAACTGATGACAGATTTTTGCGCAACTGGCATCAGAGAAATAAAAAGCTATGAAGAAAATTAGTTTTCCTGTGAAAAACTCCATAGATTAGCAGAAGAAGACTTTTTTTTCTCTACAAAGACTGATGAAAAGACTATAGCAGGAATTGTGACTGTTTTAAACACCAAAGGTTTTTTGTCTCTATGTTGTGAACAAGGGAATGGTTGAGTAGTTAGGGTAAAAATGGGTTTCTGGTAGTTTTATTCTGGTTTCTTATTCTTGTAGTTTTTGTTAATAAACTTTCTTTATTCCTTTTAAGTTTTAAGCCTGTTTTGCTCTTGTTCTAATCCATATCTCACAACAAGAAATAAGTGAGTTTTCTAGTGCCTTTTTTAGTTACTACTTTAAAACCATAATATTTATTTGGTGCATTGGCTGGGAAACGAAATTGGCAAATCTAAACTACTGCAACAGTGAATCTATTAATGTAAAAAATAGAAAGTCTCCAAATTGTATTCCTATGGAAATCAACACGCTGGGAAAGAAAAAAAATGTCTCCTTCTGTACCTGCAGAAAGCCCCTTGGGCAGTTCAACACTGAAGTTTTGTATCTCCTAACAGTGAATTTTTCTTGTTGCATTTTTCTGACTGTATTTCTTACTTCTCTGTAGATGCTTATTTATTTTTTTCCTGGGATAAGCAGGCGAATCTTGGCAGGGGGACCCTGCAGGGGATACAACTGGGCCAGCTGATCCAAATTAGCCAAAGGGATTTTCCATACCATATGATGTCAGCTCAGATATATAAGCTAAGGGAGAGAGGAGGAAGGGGAGGCATTAATGAGTTTTCAGTGTTTGCCTTCCAGAGGAACCATTACATATGCTGAAACCCTGCTTCCCAGGAAGTGTCCCAACATCACTGCTGATAGGAAGTAAAGACTGTCTTTTCTTCTCTTTAGCTGTTCTGGGTGCAGATGTCCACTTATTTCCTTCTTTTGCTGTAGTAAACTCCCTTATCTTACCCTACTGGTTGTGCTCCATCTTATTCTCTCCCCTGTCCCAGTGGGAAAGGGAGTGATAGAGCAACTGAGTGGGCACCTGGCACCCAGCCAAGGACATCCCACTACACCATCTGTGACAAGACACCTCTTTTTTATCCTGGAGACCCATGGGAAGTCCCCATAGATCCCCTGTAATATCCTGTGACATCAGGGTTCCTCATCAGCCAAGAGACACCAAAGATGTTCAGACTTATGTCCTGTTACAGGCTGTGAGCTCGGTCTGCTTTGGTAGATGGAAGAGCCCTGGAATGTCCCCATGGAGTCACCGGGATTGCCCATGACCTCAATGTTCTTTAGGAGCACAGAGATCACTGGGAAGTTTTTCTGGAAGTCCAGTGAGTGCCTAAGCCAAATTGGGCTCCATGGCACGTAGAGACCCCTCTGTTGTCCCCATGGAGCCCCTGTGAGTGCCCATGAGCTCAGAAATCTTTGGAGGATTTGAAGCCCTGGGATGCCATGGGATGTCAGCATGGGGGGCCTGTGATCAGGTGTGATCTCCTGGATTGTGGTGGTGCATTGCCCTTGCCTCTCCTTTTTCAGTCCCACCATGATCTGAGAAATGCTGGTTAGGTCTCGGCCCTGACAAACTGCAGCTTGGCTGAGCTATTCTGAAGCTTCTTAGAAACACTGTGTGCTCCCAGCAAGGTGTGCTGTCTACTGTGTTCTGTTTTTGTTTTTTGTTTTTTGTTTTTTGTTTTTTGTTTTTTGTTTTTTGTTTTTTTGTTTTTTGTGGGTTTTTTTTGGTTGTTTTTTTTTTTGTTTGTTTTGTTTTTGTTTTTTTGTTGTTTGGTTTTTGGTTTTTGGTTTTTGGTTTTTGGTTTTTGGTTTTTTGTTTTTTAACAGCCTTGGAAACATTCTTTTTGCCTGAATGGCAAACATTGTGTGCAGGTGTGCATATCCCCTCTGGAATATGGGAGAGGGTCTGTTCTCCTGGAATCTTAAGTAGTTTAGAATTGTAAGTTGTGCTTGTAAGTAAAGTTCCTACATTTGTGCATCCATTAGCCTTGTTCTTCCTTGGAGAACTTACAATACTCAGGTGATCTGTGTAGGCTGTAGATTGCAGTGGTGGACTTCAAGCCTTCCAGAAGAAGAGAGATTCTGTCCACACTTTGGATTTTCCTTTGCCTGAACCTTCAAGGTACGAGGCTTCAATTTCCAAGCAGTTTGAAGAGCTCCAAATTAAGACATAAACATGTGCTTGTTTTTTCATCACCTCAGTCACCACTGATGGCTTAGTCAAGTTATCCTGTGCATTGGATTTAATTGACTAATGAAGCATGTGCTAAAAATACATCCAGTATCTCCTCGATTACCTTCTCAGAAGGGTTTGACTGGAGAAAAATGAGTTCTGGAGACAAATATTTGGTATACTGGAAGTAGAATTTAGGAGTTGATTTCAGAGCATTGCATGCACAAATGGTTAAGGAAGATCCATCTTCTTCTGTCCCCTCTATGCTTGTTCTCATTTGAAATACTAAACATTCTGCAGGTTGGTTTTGTTAAGATTGGGTTTTGGCTTTTTTTGAGGGGTGGGGTGGTGGTGGGGAGGATGTGGGTGTGGGTTTTTTTATTTCCAGAATATTGTACAAAGAACTTGTGCCCCAAATCAGCAGTATGAAAAAAATCAGGTGTAAAAGAATGTCACAGAAATAGAGGATAATATGAATCGGAAACTGATTCAGTATTCACCCGGGTGTTTCACTTCAACAAGGTAATTGTCCTTCATAGAAATGTAGTGGCAGGCTTATAGCATACTAGAAGTGATGACCTTTTTCTGTCCGAAATTGACCATCAAAATATTTTGGCTCTTGATTTAACCCCCTGAGCCAGCCATGTTTCAGGCTGCAGAAGCTACAGCTGGTGTGGAAGAGGCAGGGTGCAGCTGTGCTTGCTGGTCCTGACCTGGCACCCACAGGTAGCAGCCATCAGCACCCAGGGTGCCCTGTGCTGTGCCACCCCACCAGGGCTGGGCCTGCCTCCTCCCACCCCAAGTAGCCTTAGGAAAACAGTACACTATTCCATCTGCTTTAAAAACAAATAAGCAAACAAAAAGCCCACTGTAAAAATATGCAAAATCTTCAAACTACTTATCAGCGCTTGCTCTGTTTTTGTTGATATAGCAAATGGTTTCTAGGTAAACTGGTATTGATGGTACTATTTTAGATTAGGTTCCTAAACTTCAGAAAGGAGAACATGGTGATCATGTACCCCTGAAGAATGCTGGAAACAGTAAGATTGCTCAGTCATTTAAAGGTGGCCAGAAAATAGGTGAAGCATTGGAGTGGACACTGTGAGTAGGTAGCCTTAAGTTATGTAATGACTGGCATTTCAGTGGGAATGTCACACTGACACCAAGAGATGGTGTCATGATGTGTTGCATGGCAGCAAATTGGGCCAAAATTCTACTGATTTTTACCTAGGTGGATGGGCCACCTTCACTTAACCCAGTAAAGGGATGTAAGTCAATTATGTTTGAAAAGTAGCCATAAAAAGTAGTCCTTTTAGTATTTTTGACTGGTTCAAGTGTGCAAAGCTGTGCCGACAGGTCATTGGAATTAGCTGTTGGAATCTAATTGCAATTTGACACGTCACCAGTCTGCATCACTAGGAGGCTCAATGGTTTAGATTGAGAGGCGGTGCACGTTTTTTTTCAGAGTAATGGCCCAACGAAGAGCAACGTTCACTGGCATGAATGCTGTTGCATCCTTCAAGAGAAATGATCTAAGCTTAGCACTGTGTGAGAACTCTTGGTTCATTCTAACAGAGCATCCTCGGTTCTGTTTGTTTGGTGTCCTGGGGTGACTGTATGGCCTGGCATCCCCAATCGTCTGTTCGGCTTTACTGCCAGATATTGAGTTCTGTGCCTTTAATGCTGGTTCCAAGAGTGAAGGGGAGGAGAAGAAGCACGCAGTTTGTCTGCAGAAGCTTCACTTCCTCCCTTGGAATTCCTTTCTCTCGGTATGTTGTCTGCAGCACGGATAGAGAGAGGACAGCTTTCCTTTGCTTTTTAAGCTAGTTTTTCCTCTGTAAGATGAGTCAAGAGAGCTTTTTCTGTGATGGTGTTCTTTTCTTGGACTGTTCAGCTCTGCTTCAGACTGAAAACCCAGAATAATACTGGGAGCTCATGCCTGTGGCCTGCACCAGAGGGCCTGATACAGACTGAGTCAGAGTGGAGGTCTCACCCACGAAAGGACTCTGATCTACAGAAGGACTCTCTCTGAACTTGCCATCTCTTCAGATCAACGACAGGTTCCATTGTTTAATATTATTAATTTTTTTCATGTTTGTGAGTATTTTGCTTACAGAATAAACATTTTTTCCACTTTTCTCCAAGGGTATTATCTTCTGAATCAGTTGGGGGAGGGGCTGCTGAATTCTGCCCTTTAGAGGAATTATCCTTTGGGAAGTTTCCTTCCAAATCTTTTCTAAACCAGGACAAATATTTTGGCACCCAGTATGTGGCTTGAGAAAGTGGAAAAAAACTGTACTGACTGCATTGTGGTTTCACTTACTGTGTATTGGGATTAAGTACTCAGTACCCATTATGTTGCTTGAGTTTATAATGTCTCTGGGTGGAGGCCTTGGTGTCTTTCTGGTCCCTAGGCCTGTTAGAAGTGTTAACACCTTTCTGGTCCCTAGGCTTGATTTCCTATCCACAGATAGCTCCAGTATTGCCCCTAACATATAGCTTTTACATAAGAGGAGCACAGATTCAGGTTGCTATTTTGCTGGGCATGGTGATAATGATTTATAGGGAGTTAACAAAGGTACTGGGGTTTGTTCAAAATATGTATGGTTTGTTGTTTCTTCGTCCTACCCTGCATCCTAGTTTCAGTAGCATATTTGGGGGTTTATTAGTAATTGCATCCAGTTTGTTAGAGAAGGAGTAAGGGGTGAGGCTTCCCAGCCTTTCCTTCCCTTCTTCTCCTTTAAATCTGGTACGTCACCTTTTGAGAATGTTCAGTTTCCCCTGAATGTTAAAGAGACCACTTTCTTGGTATTTTATCTGGTAAGCTTCCTCTATATGGTCTGAAGTTTTTCTAGAATGAAGGCTGATATGTCCAGAGGGGCTGATGAGACATCTGATCCAGGTGTGGACCCAGTCGTGGAAAATCCTGAGTGGTGTGGGGAATTGTAGAGAATGGGCCAAACCCTGAAAGAATTTTCTGATCCCCTAGCCTGGGACTTTCCCCATGAACAAATTCAGATCCCAGATGAGGTGGGGAAATATCTGGAAGTGAAGTGCCATGATGATTCTAATGAATAAAATCTCATTGCAAAAAGCTGGGCCCCGGCATATGTCACCCTGAAAACTCAGCTTCTGAGCTTGCTGACATGGTTTTCTAAAGACTTTCCCAGGACAGTAACTGTAAACATAGATATGTGTACATTCTTTCTTTTACACGTCTTGTGATGGGCATCTCTCATGGCCAGTGCAGTGAGAAAGTGTTATCCTGACCATCCAATCCCTGGCCGTGGTCAAAAGCCTATAAATCCTGGGAGGAAAAATAAACTTGCCCTTCTTTTCACCACACCTCGATCTGTGTCCGTGTGATCTATTCATCTTCAGCGGCAACATCTGGTGACCTCGACGTGTCTTGCACGTGTGTTACACGGTACTATCTAGCCTGTGGCTATGGATGGTTTTGGGCTTTCTCTTACGGAGGGCCTGGTTATGGAAATATGGCGTGTGGTGTTTGATCAGAGAGGGATTGATGTTTCATATGCTGACTTTCAGCGATTATGTGAGTATGGGAGAATTGAGGGGGTTTTCCCCGTGGTTGAAGAGATTTTTTCGCAGTCGGCTTGGGAGGCTTTAAGTGATTCCCTGCTCAAGGCTCTGCTGGTCGGTTATGAGCCCCGGGTGCTCCGGCTGCTGGGGATCTGGCTAAGGTGCAGTGGTGTTCTGAGGTCGGGTCCCGAGGTCAGCTCCCCTGGGATCGCCGGGTCCCCCGGCGGGTTGAACGGGGGCGCCGCGGGACCGGTGGGCGTGACCCCGCCTCGACTGGTGCCCCGGTGGTGTGGGCCTGAGGCGGGGTTGGATCCTTGCCAGCAAGCCGCCGGGGGCGCCACGGAATGGGGGGGTGTAACCCCGCCTCGGCCAGCGCCCCGGCGGTGGAAGCCCGGGGTGGGGTTGCCTCCTTCATGTGCCCTCCCGGCACAGACCGATGAGGGGCTGCCTGAAGGGGGGGGCGGCGCCGGCTCTGGGGGATACCTCAGAGTCGGTCCTATGTCCCTGCTGTGGCTGGGCTGTACCCTGCCCCGCGGTGGGGGACGGGCCAGGCCCAGGCTCTGTGCCAGCGGCCGCACACACTGTTCCAGTGCAGGAGCGGCCGGCGCCGCTTCTTGGACCTTTCACCCCTGAACAAACGCTGTTAGGGGCGATTCCGAGCACTGCCCCCCCCACGCCGGATTCGTGGGGCGTGGGGATGGGTGCTGCGAGTGGTTCTGCCGGCCCCATGCTGCCGGATTCCCCTCCTGCGAGCCCGGGTTGTTCCCTGGCAGCAGAGCAGGACGGTGCCGCGGCTTCGCAGGCTGTGCCTCTTCTGGCGCCTCGGTCCCTCCCGGCGCTGCAGGCGGGCCGTGCCAATCTGGCTCCAAGCCACCCCGCCTTGGGTTCCCGGGCATCGCCCGAGCCTGCGGCTGGAGCCGGCCCTCCCCCGTCACCTCCTGCGGCCACGGCAGACCAAGGTCCTGCGCTGTTTACCACTGGCTCCGGTGGTGCTGCCGAGGGACAGTGTCGCTCTATTAGGAACGGCGAGAATGAACGACACAGACTCTTCTGGAGTCGATCAGGAGAATTTCTCTTAGTTTATTACCTCAGGTCTTTTTTGTAGACTGATATGTGAAAAGTACAGAAAAGAAACTCTTATTGGTTAGCAAACTAACACATCACCATCATTGGTCAGTGGGGCACACCACCCCTCGACCTTCTCTTGCCAGAAAACAAGGAACAGACAAACAGCACCTGCAAGGCTGTTTTCTGTCTCTGAGGATTGTTTTAAATCCTCCCCATGAATTTTCAGGCTACTTTGTCAGGCAAGACTGAGAAACTATGCGGCCTGTAATTTCTAAGGCACTCTGTTTCAGAGTTAGCATCCATAGGACAGAAGCCAGTGGCCTCCATGGGAAAAAGGCCCCAGGCTGCTGGAGCTTCTTTGGCTGGCCTGTGGACCTTGTCCTCTTGTCAAATGACTGTGCAGCTGAGCGTATCAGGCATTCCATGTGCTTCCAAAAGCTTTGGTCCAGTGGGTGAGGGCATGAGTGCTCTTCTTGTGGCGTGGTTGAATTCCACTGCTCAGGGCATCATTGTTCACCTAGGGGACGTTGATTCAGATTTCCTGGGGTGCATTTCTGCCATGGGTTCCACAATCACCCCTCCCGTTCCTATCCCTGCGGGACCCGGATTTGCTCATCTTGTGCCTTTTGAGTTTTATGTTCGCAGAGCTGAGAACCAGCTGCGGGGAGATGGTGCCTTCGGGTTCCCTGGACCTCCCTGGGTCACTGGACTGCTGTTCTGACAGCCAGGGATCATCCTGAACGGGTCTGCACCCTGTCCATCCTTGGTGAGATGCTGTCAGAGATTAGCTTCCGTGGGTTCTTGACACTGGCATGGACATCACGATTGTCAGGTTTGCTGACGGGCCCTGGAGTGACCCTTGGAGCCAATGCTGACACATTCAACACAAAGAAGAACTTGAGACTGACTCTTTGTTCAGCAGATTCTGTTGTCTTCTCTCATGATAGACTAGTCACCCTCCATGACTTGATGCAAGAACAGTTGGATCACAGTGATCTGGAGTTTCAACCAGTCCCTGGGACATTCCTGTTTTCTATGTCAAGAAGTCTGGGAAATGGCGGTTGCTACAATACCTCCAGAAAGTTACTGCTATGATGGAAAGCATGGGGATGTTGCAGGCTAGCATGCCTTCACCTACCATGCTTCCTGCTGATTGTCTAGTCTTCATCGTGGATCTGAAGGATTGTTTTTTACAATTCCTTTGCATCCCAATGACAGACCGAAATTTGCCTTTCTGGTGGCAGCTATCATTAATGCTGAGCCCACACAGAGATATCAAAGGAGATTTTGCCGTAAGGCATGTGAAAATTTTCCAGCATTTGCCGATGATATGGAGCTGCAAGTGACTCCAGAAACAACCTCCTTGAAATTATTTGAGGGTTAAAATAAATTTTGGGACAAACAGTCCCGCATCAGGAGGTGCAATTATTTTTTTGCATTCGGTGCAGACACTGCATGAATGATGTCCAGATAGTAATGGACTTTTACATGGTTGTGTCCCTATATGGGACTGACCATGACACAACTGTCTCCCTTGTTTGGTCTATTAAAGGGGGACTCTGATTTTAAAGTCACCTCTGACACTGACCCCACAGGCACAGTAGGTGCTGGAGGAGGTTCTGCGAGCAGTTTCTGCTTCTCAAGTTTATTACATTAATCTTTCCATTGATGTCGCTGTTTTGTTTTTTTGGGTTTTTTTAGAGAGTCATGAGGCTGGATCAGCTCAATTGATAGAATTACAGGCTGCTGTCATAGCATTTCATAGGTTTTCCCAGGCACCTTTCAATTTGGCCATGGATTCTGCCTCCGTGACCAAATTGAGAGCCATCCACAAGCAGGTGTTGATGTTGGACATTTGTTTCATTTATTTTTTGGGGTTTCTGTTGTTTTTCTGTTTTTTTTGGTTTTTTGGGTTTTTTTGTAATAATGATAGGGTGAGATATCACCCTGAAATTACAGCCTTCTGATTGTATGGAGTATTGTATTTTCCTGTTATTTATCCTTTTGATTGTTTATTGTCGCTCTATTAAGGAACGGCTGGGAAGAGACGACACAGACTCTCATGGAGTCAGAACAGGAGAATTCCTTAGTTTATTACTTTAGCCTTGTTTTATAGACTGGTTCGTGGAAAGTACAGAAAGGAAACTCTCATTGGTCCTCAAATCACTACATCACCATCATTGGTCAGTGGTGAACAACACCCTCTGACTTTCTCTTGCCAAGAAAACAAGAGACAGACAAACAGCACCTGGCACGGATGTTTTCTGTCTGTGAGGATTGTTTTCAAATCCTCCCATGAATTTCTCAGGCTAGCTCTCAGGCAGGACTGAGAAGTTATGCGGCCTGCAGTTTCTGCAGGCTCCCTGCAGCTTGCTCCAGAGCTAGCATCCACAGTTTATAATGTTGCTAGCTTCTTTGTTCATTTTTTTTTTCTTTTCTTTTTGTTAAACCAAAAAGGGTGAGATGTCCCCCTGAAAACTCAGCTTCTGAGCTTGCTAACATCGTTTTCTAAGGACTTTCCCAGGACAGTAACTGTAAACATAGATATGTGTACATTCTTTCTGTTACACGTCTTGTGATGGGCATCTCTCATGGCCAGTGCAGTGAGAAAGTGTTATCCTGACCATCCAATCCCTGGCGATGGTCAAAAGCCTATAAATCCTGGGAGGAAAAATAAACTTGCCCTTCTTTTCACCACACCTTGATCTGTATCTGTGTGATCTATTCATCTTCAGCGGCAACAGGCATATGCTTATCGCACACTGCTAGATACTGTAGGGCAGCAGATAGAGGCAGGGAGTAGGGACATAAATCAGCAGCTACCCCAGTCACTCAGGCTGCAGCAGATACCCCAGTCATTCAGGTTGCAGCTAAACTAGACAGTGAGCCTAAGACAATGGCAGTTGCTCCTATCACGGAAAGAAGGACAAAAGCAAAATCAATTGCCCAGTGGACGATGATGATCCTGAGGAAGAACTCTCAAGGCCAGCAACTCACTCAAAATCAGAAGTCACTATGGAGCCCTTGTCCCTGAAGGACCTTTGTGACTTAAGAAAGGATTACACTTGAAAATCAGATTAATCTATAATTAGTTGGCTAGTCCATCTTTAGGATGCTACAGGTGAGGCTACAATTCTGGACAGTACTGAAACGAAGCATTTGGGATCCCTGTCACATGATCCACTTATCGACCAAGGAATGGTAAGGGGGTCTTACTGAGAAACTACCAGACTATTCACCGAGTCTTCACAGAAGTATGGTGAACATCTTTTATTTCTATATTTAGCACACTTTTATAGGGTCTGACACGGTCTGTGGGCTTAGCAAGCAACTATTGGCTAATACATATGGTTTACATTCTTTCCTCAATACACAAGGCTATTGTTTTTCTTTCATTCTCGCTGCTTCAGGAGAGTTTCAAGCACACTACCTTTAATATCATAACTTATACCAAAAGCTGGCTTGTGCAGAGAGGCTTTTACTAAGACATCATGTTTTTACTCTGTTAAAATGTTTTACTACAATTCCCCATTTCTCTTTTTGCACAAGCCAGGCTTTAGAGGCGATTCATTTCACACTTCTTCAGATACAAGATAGCATACAGCTTAAAACAACTATCTCTATTAATACCATAAGTAAAATTCATTCCCCTTTCAGCACAAGAGAATTCAATTATCCAGTGATGCCCCAGTTGGCTAACTATCGTAGTTGATAGCTTGAAATGTATCTTTTCCCCTCTTCTAGTTGTGATTATTTCCCTCCTCATCTCTTTTCCTCCCAGCTCTTACCGGGAGTCAGGTTACCATGGTTACTGAAGTTTTTTCTCCTCAGGTCCGCAGTGAGAAGCCAGATAGACTAAAGAAAAAACCCTCCTGGCATTTCCAGATGCTTGGAGTCTCTTTAGCCTAGAAAGCGCGGGGGTGATAGCAGAGAGACCCTTCTTTCCAGCATGAAAACTTGTAACTTTGTTTTTCCTGTCCCAGAATGCCTCTGAGCTACAGGAGCCGAGAAGGTATTCTTACCTTCCCTTTCTTTCCTCCCTGCATTGCCAGGAAACCATGCCCCCCCCCCTCCCCCTCTGCCCCTCTGTGGAGAATACTCGTACACCTTTGTGGGCATTTGAAGAAGTTGGTGTCTGTTATTGCTTATCTTAGTTTGTGTAACCTTGATTTGTAGAAAGTTTGTAAATGTACTAGCTGAGAAAAATAATTGGTTCTCTCTCTGATGTTCCCTCCCTCCGAGAAACCCTGTTAAAAGAAACCCCCCGACCCCAAAATCCTTGGTCTCTCGCCCTCTGGATTCTCCTTCACAGAAATAAACTGTGGAATGCAACCTAGGGAGAGATTCCACCCCTTATTTCTTGGCTTGCTCAATAGACTTGACTTCCAAAAGTAACTCAGAGAGCCCCAAAATTCAACATATGCCAGCTCGAAACCAGAGTGAAGAGAAACCACATAACTGAGCTAAGCTGGGCCACTCTGAGGGTTCGAGTTAGCTAACCAACTTCTAATGGGGTCATTATCTTCTTTCAGGGCATGTAACCCATTCTGTAGCTGTTTTAGTTGTTTGTGGATTGAAACTGAATGATCAGTAAGGTTCAAACAGCACATAACCTCAAACTCTTCACAACTATGTCTTTGTGCTAAGAGCAAGAGAACACCTGGTGCCTAGCAAGGCAGACACCCTGGTTCAAGAGCAGCAAGGTGGCCAAACCCGCACACAAGCATCAATGTGATGGATGGCAGAAATGGCGTTTATTGCTGGAGAATTTGACACTTTATAACCTAGGTTCAGTGTTACTCCCATCTGCTTTCATCACAGCTAGGTGCTATTGGCTAATTACAAGGGTCATTACCATACACTGTAGAGGAGGGGGGTGACTATCTTTCCGTTACATCCCGATATCTTCCGTCCGCCGGGCCCTAGCTTCTACATTTCCCCCCTCTTTAAGCCTAACTAAATTTGCTAGAATATAAGGTGTATTAGTCTTGAAAGTTCTAATGTTATTTTATGTATATCTATCTCTAAACATTTTATCTAACTTATCTATGTTATAAAAAGTTTTAAAAGTAGATATTATAAACTTGAGTAAAATATAAGGTACACTATACTTAACTAAAAGGCTTAAAACTTATAAAATAGACACCGCAGTTTTTCATTAGTAAATAAAAGGCACATGGGGTGACCAAGTGCATTCTTAGAGCATCTGCTGCCTTTCTACAAACAGGATGTTGACTCTTTCTAGTTGGCTCTTAACAAAAGACACAAGCCTATTTAAAACACATGGTCCAAAGATTAACACCAATAAGATCATCACAACTGGCCCAATCAGGGTAGACACCAAGGTGGTCAGCCATGGAGATTGGTCGAACCAAGATTGGAACCAGCTTTGCTGGGCTTCCCTCTCCGCCTTCCGTTGGGATAGTCCGTCTCATAGCTCAGCCATGGTGTCTCTCACAACTCCGGTGTGGTCTGCATAGAAGCAGCACTCTTCCTTCAGGGCGATGCAGAGGCCTCCTTGCTGCATGAACAGAAGGTCAAGACCTCACCTGTTCTGCAAAACAACCTCGGAGAGTGAGGAGACTGATTTTTCTAGAAAGGATATGGATTTCTCAATTCTCTGTAGATCTTCATCTACGGTCATCTGTAGCTGAGAGAGACTCCGACTCTGGGTTACCAGAGTGGAGACACCAGTGGCCGTACCAGTCGCTCCTAAGCTGAGCAGCATTGCTTTTGACAGTCCTGTCAGCAGCTCTCTTTTCTGAAGGCAGTCTACTCACTCAAGGTACTGGTTCACTTCTTCTCCGGAGTGGTATAGGACCCTGGGGATGATAGCAGCTAATACACAAAAGTCAGCAGAGGAGTTAAAGCTCTGTGTATAGATGCAAGGGCATAGCCCACTGCACTTGCAAACCCACATGCCAGACAAGGGGGCGATTGCCCATTTCTTAGACTTGTCAGCCTGCATGGTGGTTGCTCAGACTTTTTTGTCAACAACAGTGGCTTTGCCTATGCAACACCCTCTCCCGATCATGTGGCTGATGGTGATTCTGCGAGAAGATGACTCACTGTGGCACTGGACCGGGGCCTCAGCATTAGACCACATTGGCTGGTTGTTAAGGGCCACAGCCTCATAGTAAGGGGGCTGTGTGTCATAGCACAGCCAGCAGGATTCTGTGGCATTGGGGTTGGATTGATTTAGAGGAAAAAGGTGTCATCTAGCATTCGATAGAGCAAATCGAAAGCAGCGGCTTCAGATCTTTGGGGGAGAAGTTTCTCGCTTATGCAGCGGGTATAGACTATTAGATTGTGGGTTCTCAGCCTGTACTACAAGGTTGGGGCCAATTGTTTCAGGTGTCACGACTGGGAGTGGGATAATTTGTACTACTTCACCGGGATCTTTGCCAGGCTTGTGCAAGAATACTGACCACATTTTTCCAGTGGTCCAGCCCACATCTGCTGGCTGCAGGACCTGCATGATCATTTGATGACAGACTTTAGATTGGTCATCATAAAAGCCATAAAACACTTGCCTTATGGAGTTGAAACTGGGACGCATACAGCCTGCTGAACCCCAGGTTACTTGCAGAAACTCGTCTGCTTTTGGTGGTGCCCACCTATAGAGTTTTTTAGCAGAGGGTGGGCACGATATATTAGTAAAGGCCTGTCTGCACAAACCAACCTCTGGAATAAGTCGTGATATTAAGGGCTAAAATCCTTGAAACTTGCCTGCAGAAGAGAGAGTAAAGCAAAAAAATATTCTTGTGTACAAGGGAAAAAATGTAAACCTGTGTGTATTAGCCAATAGTAGCTTGCTTTGCCCGCGGACCCTGTAAAACCCTATAAAAGGTGTGTTAATAATAGAAATAACTGGTGTTCACATTTACTTCTGTGAAGGCTGGTGAATAAGCTGGTGATCCCTCAAAATCTGGCGCTCCGACCAGGGACCTCCTGCGGGCAGAGGGGCTTTGGAGCCAGCGGAGCGGATCTGGGCACGGGAAGCCGCGGGTACGGATCGGCACCGGATAGGCAGCCTGAGCACGGTGAGACACAGTGCGGTTGGACGTGAAAATTCAGGCTGCTGGGGGAAATCAAGGTACGGGGGGGGGGGGGGTGGGGGGTGTAGTAGAGAGGTCGCGACCTTCCCCCCCGTCATTTGCCGCTAGCATGGAAGTGGAATTTGCGGTGGCGAAAAAACTGCTTCCTAGCATGCTCGTTAAACGAGGAGAAGCAGCCAGGGAAAAGGACCTGGATAAGATCTGTTACCTCTGTCTCTCTTTTCTTTGCCTCTTTTGGGCTCTGTTCTCTGTGGATATAGCTTTCTATAGTTCCCCAGCCTTCTCTGGGCTGAATTCTTTGTGAATACAGTTCTTCTCTAATTCCCCAGCCTCCTCTGGGCTGAATTCTCCCGGGATCCTCCCTCGTGGGGAGTTCCACTTATCTCAATTCTCATTATTTGAAGTAAACTCTCGAGCTCGTTAAAATCTTGTTTCTTGTGTTTATTGCAGGATCCTTACAAAAGTTAACAGGTCTCTACAGGTTGGTTACAAGGTTAATCTTTGCAATTTGGTACATTTCTTTCTTCTGATGGTACAAACAAGGCCTTGTGGCACACTTCATGTCTGATACACAAAATGGCCCTGAACTACGCAGTTCTTTTATCTTTATACCTATTTTTATCCAATTAACAATAGACACGTATATTATTTTTCTTAATGACCCAATGACCCAACACCTGTGTGCTGCACTGCGACATTTTCTACCCAATCACCTACTACTACCCAAAAACCCCTAGGAGAAGAACATGAAGAAGAAAGAAGAAGGACAAGAGACAACACCCTAAATCCTCCATCTTGTCTCCTGTTCTCTAAACTACTTTTTCACCCAGTGATTTAAGAAACTTTCTAATCTACACACCTATCTTTCTTATCTGACTTTAGCATTTGTTTTCATGTATTACTATGAAAACATGGTCATGAATTTCATGTTATATGAAATTCAGTGTTCTCTTGAATCTCAGAACTAAACACTAAAAGCAAGGGCACACAGTCTGTATTTCAGACTCCAACAGATCATTATATGGGCGAAAAATTGTGGGCATTTTGGAGTGCCCTCACTGCTTTTTGCGGTCGAAGAATGGACGGATGTCGGGAATCTGATGCGGGAAACGGCAATCATGGGAAAGAGTAAAGACGTAATAGCCCTCAGTTCAGCAGGGAAAATTGTGTTAAATACCTTAAGGGATATGAAGGCAGAGTCCTCGGTGGCAGCCGCTGCTTCAGATGCCATGACGCCATCCGAGACGGACGTGCCGCAGCCACCTCCTGACAAGTCCGTTAGCCGTTTGAATTTATTTTTCGGGGTTGGGCATGTCCGGCCAGGGAAGGGGCTCACAGGGAAGCAATGTAGCACCGTGTCGGAACTTCTAAAATCCCAGGGGTGCTCCGACGCGGCTCCGGCCGTGCTGGCGGAGCCCTCTTCGGCTCCGGCTGCACCGGCAGAGCCTAAGCCGGAAGTTACCCTGCCGAATGCGGATGTAGAAACGACGGTTCCCCTGGAAGGAGCAGGCGCCAGCTCCAGCCAGACAGAGCCTGATACGTCAGCAGAAACGAGAGCTACCAAGTGCAAACCAAAGATCTACCCTTCAATGCCATCTACCGTTCACTGGGGAAGACCGCAGGACATCCCTCTCCCCTCCGATGATGATATCTCTATGCACTCCGATGACGGACGGCTTGCAGCAGGAGCAGAGCCAATTGATGATAACGGTACATTGAAGAAAGAGCTACTGGGATGGCAACATCAAATAGAGCAGCTCGTGCAATAGCTTCAAGCTCGGATTGAACAAACCCTATGTGCGAATAAAGCACAGCCTCAACAAGAGAAAGCAGCTCTGCAGCAAACACCGAGACAACGAGCAGAGTCAGTTCAACAACTACAGGATATGCTGCGTCCTGAACCATCTGCTCCACCTTTGGAAACATTGTCAACACCAAAACCTTGTTCTAGCTCTATCACCTTGGAGGAAGAGAACAGAAAACACAGAGCACAGCAGAGGTGGTCCGGTATCATTCGAGATGCAATTCTTGAGGGAGAGTGGCAAGCAGCAGGGGCAGTCGCTTGTCCCATTTTATATGATCAGCAAAATCCACATTATGAGCAACACGACTGGAAGATCTTGCAGCAAGCCAAAAAGGCAGTTACTGAGAATGGCATTAAATCCGAAGCTGCAAACACTGCATTGGATTGGCTGTTCACCTCTGATGTTAACAGTCCCATAGACAGCCAAAATCTCGCACGTCTGCTTTTAACTCCATCACAGCTTATGGTGTGGGAGAAGGAATGGAAAAGGTTAGCAGTTCTAGAAGCAAATCGACCTTGAGATCAAAATGATGTATTATATGGACTTAATCCTGACATGCTCACTGGTTCAGGAGTTTACAGTCATATGGCTGTACAGTTAAACTACCCTCTTGCAATGCATCATTTGTCTGCACAGCTCGCTCGTCAAGCCTTTAATGCTGTGCCTGATTCAAAACCTCATCCTTCCTTCACAACAGTACGGCAGGGCCTCACGGAACCGTATCCTCATTTAATCGATCGTCTGTCAGCAGCCCTAAAAGCTCAGAATGACATGACTGAAGAGGCAAAACAGAACATGTTTAAACTGTTAGCTTTTGAGAATGCCATCTCGAAGATGAAGCCTATCCTTGCCACACTCCCAAAGCAAGCAGATGTGGGAGACATGGTAGATATTGCCTTGCGAGTAAATCAGACGCAACAAGGACAGCTAGTAGCCAATGCTGTTGCAGAAGCCATCAAGCCAACCACAAATCTGCTTGCTGCTGCCGTCAGTAAACTGGGAAGCGGATGCAAACCCTCCACCACACCTTCAAGCATCTGTTTTTGATGTGGCAACAGAGGGCACTTGCGAAAATCCTGTCCAGCTACTGTGTGGTGTGATCACTGTCAGACAGGCAAACATGCTACTTCTGTATGTCGCCTCGCAAAAAACATGATCAAGAGCGCGAGGAGCCGCCGCGCGGGGACACAAGTTGCCGGCCCAACTCTATTCAGCAGCTCAACCCACCAGCAACCCGGGGAAGCCTGGGAATCGATTTGGCAGCATCAGTAGATGTCACACTCATCGACAGCACCATCCGTAAAATCCCAACTGGAGTTACAGGACCTGTTTATTCTGTTACCAGTGCACTTGGTGCTTTGTTGATTGGGAGATCATCTGCTGGAATTGCAGGACTTATTGTTCTCCCAGGAGTCATTGATGCTGATTATACTGGTGAGATCCAAGTGTGTGCCTACACCTTAGCTCCTCCACTTACGATCAAAAAGGGAACAAGAATTGCTCAATTGGTGTTATTTCAAAAGGTGGCAACTGAGAAAAACATTTTTCGAAGAGCTCCTAGACGCGGAGCCAGAGGATTTGGGTCAACAGGAGACACAGTGGTGAATCTCGTTCAACAAATGAGTCATCGGCCAGTAATTGAACTCACCCTGTGCCACGGAACAAAGCAGCAAAGAGTCAAGATGATGCTAGACACAGGAGCTGATGTTACCATCGTCAGCCGAGTTTGGTGGCCAAGAGAATGGCCTCTCCACAGAGCCTTAAGCTCGGTACAAGGTGTAGGAGGATACTCCACGCCACTGAGAAGTGTACACCCGATCCAGTTTCGATTTCCTGAAGGACAGACCACCACCTTATGTCCATACGTCATGCCTTTGCCTGGAAGCCTTGGAGGGCTCTTTGGTTGAGATGTTCTCAGCCAGCTCGGGGCAACACTAACCCTTCCCAATCAATCGCTTTTTTAGTAGTTGCCACTGCTGACAGGCCGCCAACCCGAAGGATTCAGTGGAAATCTAATGAGCCTGTGTGGGTTGAGCAGTGGCCTCTCTCTCAGGAGCGGCTAGCAATTGCACATGAACTTGTCAAGGAACAGCTACAAGCAAAGCATATCCAACCATCGCTCAGCCCATGGAATACTCCAATTTTTGTCATCCCAAAGAAGTCTGGAAAATGGCGATTGCTGCATGATCTGTGCAAAGTAAATGACCAAATGTGGGCAATGGGAGCATTACAACCAGGGATGCCCTCTCCCACAATGCTGCCACAAGAATGGCATCTTCTAGTCATAGATTTGAAAGACTGTTTCTTCACAATACCCCTGCAAAAAGAAGACACAGTGAGATTTGCCTTCACTTTGCCATCAATCAACAAAGAAAGTCCGTCTCAGAGATTTGAGTGGGTAGTCCTTCCACAAGGGATGAAAAATTCTCCAACAATGTGCCAACTGTTTGTGCATTGGGCACTGACACCTGTGTGGGCCAAGCTCTCCCAGACAATTATTTATCACTACATGGATGACATCTTGTTTTGTCAACGTGATCCATTCCAAGATGAAGATCTCACATTTATCACCGCCCAGCTCGCAGTGAAAGGCTTGGTGGTTGCCCCAGAAAAAATTCAAAAACAAGCCCCATGGAAGCATCTGGGGTGGATTCTGACATCTTCGTCAGTCCACCCACAAAAATTGGAATTAACCACTGAAATCCTCACCCTTAATGATGCACAAAGGCTTGTTGGAGATCTGCAATGGGTACGATCCATTGCCGGTATCTGAAATGATGAGATAGCACCCTTAATGAGCCTTTTAAAAGGTACAGACCCACAAACTCCAATTACCCTTTCTGCAAATCAGAAGAGCTGTCTCATTTATCTAGGGAAGAAACTGCTTTCAACACTATCAGACAGAAGATTGCCAGATGTGCCTTTAGGACTTCTGATTTGTAACCACTCTGTTGCACCATGTGCTATCATATTTCAGTGGCCTGCTTGGCAAAAAGAGAAAGGGGGAGAAGGCCCACTTAAGAGCCGTCGAGGTGCCAAGCAGCTTGCCAAGAAGCTATGGTTAGTGCAATTAGCGAAGAAATGTGCAGAGCCTTTAGCGATCCTTGAGTGGATTTTTACGCCGTATATGCCACCAATGAGTATTTGGCTGAGGACAGAAGCAATTGCTTATCTCATCAAAAAAGCGAGAACACGAATTGTGGAAATTAATGGTGCTGAGCCAGAACATATCAGTCTGCCAATAACGGTAGAAAATTTTGAGTGGATGCTGAGACACTCAGAACCAATTCAATTAGCGCTGCTCAACTATCCAGGAACTGTACACAACAGGCAACCTAGAGATCCACGCCTGCAGGTCATCTTAAAGCAGCGGTGGTTGCAACAGCCCAAAGTCGTGAAGCAGCCAGTAAAAGGCCTTACAGTATATACGAATGCAGGAAGTCGGCAGAAAAAAGCAGCCTGTACCTGGCAAGAAGACTCGAGTTGGAGAAGCAAAACTATAGATGGAGATGCACATGACTCACTGCAGACATTAGAACTTACAGCCATCGCATGGGCACTGTCTCATTGGTGAGACAGTAAGCTGAACATTGTATCAGATTCATTGTACGTGGTAGGAGTGGTACAATGTATTGAGGACGCTCTCATCAAGCCACCAGATAATAAGCGATTGTGTCAACTATTTTTTCAAATCAAAAGAGCTATAGAGGACAGAAACGAGCCCTGTTGCATCATTCACATTCGCAGTCATCAAACAGAATTAGGTCTTGGAGAAGGCAATGCAAAAGCTGATACGCTTGTCAGTCCTGTTGTAGCAGCACCAAGAGACTCTTTCGCAGCTGCAAGAGAGAGTTATGCTCTCTTTCATCAAGCCGCAAAAGCCTTACAGAGACAATTTAATATCAGCTTAACAGATGCACAAGGCATTGTAAAATCCTGTCCACAATGCAGTCAATATGGAACCACTCTAGGCTTAGGTGTTAACCCTAGGGGTCTTCAAGCCTATGAAATTTGGCAAATGGATGTAACACACGTGCCTGAATTTGGTCGCCTCAAATACGTACATGTTACAGTAGATACCTTTTCAAAAATGGTTTGGGCCACTGCACAAGTAGGAGAAAAAAGCATACATGTAATTCGACATTTGGTAGCGTGCTTTGCCGTAATGGGAGTTCCGAAAGAAATAAAAACAGACAATGGGCCTGCATATGTAGGAACACGAGTTTCTCGGTTCTTACAAAAATGGGGAGTCAAACATGTAACTGGAATTCCCCATGTGTCAACTGGACAAGCCATAGTAGAAAGAGCCCATAAGACCTTAAAAGAGTATTTGAATAAGCAAAAAACACCTGAACAATTAGACCCTACCATTCGATTGCAGCAAGTGTTATTCACTCAAAATTTCCTTAGTTTAGTTGGAGATTTAGAGCAACCCCCAGTGGTCATTCACAATAGTCAAGTAAAGATGCAAGCTACCCCAGAAGTTAAGTTGTACTACAAGAACCCAAAGACAGGTATCTGGGAGGGACCAAGTCCATTGCTATTTAATGGGCGTGGTTACAGTTGTGTTTCCACAGATGCTGGACCGTTATGGGTGCCTAGCCAATGGACCAAACCAGCCACGAAAGATCTGAAGAACAATCAGAACATTGATGCCCTCAGTCAGTCACTGATCAGCTGCCAGCTGACACCACGAGAACAACAGATGTTTCAGGACTGAATCGTGTCAAATCATAGTCTGTGAGAAATTCCTGTGAAGATCTGAGAAGAGTGCAGAGACTCTATCTAATTGTGCACGACACAAATTTTAGCTGTGTGTTTACCCTTTTAGCAAATTGCTTTCATGCTTAGACTACATATATACTAGAGCACGTGTGTTAAAAGTAGATAGATAATAGTTAAGATAAGGAGTTTAGTTTGTGTAGTGATCATTATATTAGTATAAGGTATAAGTATTCCCCCTTCAAGAGCTAGTGTAAGCATCTTTGAAAGTTCATTTAACCTTAACACCTAGCCGTGATTCTGAAAGCATGGTGTCATTTACATGGAACAAACTGCTTATAGTAATCGTGCTGTGTGTAGTCCCGACCAGCTCTCTGCTAACTAACATCCAAAAGCGGCAGAACATATGGGTCACTCTTGCACATTTGACAGGCCAAAAATCAGTGTGTCTAAGCCTTGCCACACCCGGAGATCCTTTTCGCACCTGTCTCATAGGAGTCCCTGAATGGGATCCTCAAGCATTTAAAAGTTTAGTTAGTAATGAGACTCGACTGAATCAATGGACAATGTTATGAGAGTGTAATCACACTGTTGGCTTCACGTCAAGACAGCTTGAAGCCTGTTGGCAAGCAAAAATTATCCAAGTTCTCAATCTTACCACAGAGCCTCCAGAAAAATTAGACTTGTTAGGCTTCACCAGTACCTCAGGTGGATGGATGATGTTTGAACCCCTGACAAAAAGCCACTCCAACAAAGTGATGCAACACTGAGCTACAGTTAACCCTACAGTTGATCTCATTACTAACACTGAAAGTAAAGCTTTTTATTCACGGTGCAATCTCACAGGACAATCACCAAAGCGATTACCTAGTTCAGTATTCTTAATGTGTGGAGACAGAGCATGGGATGAAATTCCTGCTAGCGCACATGGAGGACCCTGTTATCTTGGGAAACTGTTTTGGTTTTAAACCAGTAATTAACAAAAGGGGAAAAAAATTACTTATTTCTTGTTGTGAGATATGGATTAAAACAAGAGCAAAACAGGCGTAAAACTTAAAAGGAATAAAGAAAGTTTATTGACAAACTACAATAATAAGAACACCAGAATAAACTTCCAGAAAACCCTTTTCATTTCTTACTGCCCACCATTCCTTTGTTCACATGACAACAGAGACAAAAACTTTAGAACTTAGATGGTTTAAACAGTTCTAATTCTTTCTACAGTCCCTTCACCAATCTCTGTAGAGAAACAGAAGTTCCTTTCTGTTAATTTATGGAGTTTCTCACAAGAAAACTATTTTTGTTATAGTTTTCCGTTTCCCTGATATTAGCTGCCCAGAGCTGCTGTTATCAGAGCCCACCCCTCCCATTCCACATCACTCTGAAATGTGTTATGGGTCATGAGTTTTGGGGATAGCATTTTTAAGGATAAGTTATTCAAAGGCAAAAAGTATTCTTCATCTGTTTCTGTGAGCTTCACTAGAAAACAGTTTTCTCATTGCCTCTCAAGGCTTCAAATCTCCCAGCACTTCCCTATACCATAATTACTCTACTTTTTACTCAAATTTACACTTTGAACACTCTATTCCTCCCCATACTCCATCATGAATTAAAGGAGTTCTTTTCAGGACTTTATTGTCCATCCCCATAGTTTTAACAGAAAGATATTTCAGCTTAATTAAAGCATCTTCTTAATTCTCTACCTTTCTTGAAGCTTCTTTTCTTTCTTGCCACTAGTAGTTTATAAAGTCTCTTTTCATGTTGATCACTCTCCTTTTCTCTTTCTGGATAAAAAGATTAATCCGCAAGTCTCATCTGGATAAGAAAGAGTTAAAATCCTGCCCAAGCTTTTGTAGATGGTTCGGTGATCTCTGCTGAACAGGAGCTGGAGCTGTCTGTGATAGAAAGTTCCTCATAGCTGCTCTGGAGAGCGTGGTCACTGTCTCTGCTTGCTGCAGGCCCAGAGCCCCTCTCCTTCTTTACTCGGCAGTTTCTGGTAAATTCCATCACAGCAAAACCTGCAGCTAAGCCAGGAACCGGCCTGGCCCAGCTTGGCATGGGGCAAGCCCCCGCAGTCCCCATCTCCCGGCCGGGAGAACGGCAGGCCCAGCCCAGCCCCCGCCCGGCCGCATGGCCTGGGCAGGGAACCGGAGGCCAGCCGGAGGTCTGCTACCTTTCACAGCCAAGAAACAAAGAGAACAAGAGAGTTCTGGTTTTTTTACTTTAAGGTGGGGTTCACAAGTTGATCCCACTTTTCAATGGCTAAAACTGCTGTCAATTCTCAGCAATGACCGATAATTGGTCAGGAGAAAAGACTCCAGGCAGTCCCCAGCAACTCCAACTTTCCTTAAAGGTAAAGTAACTCCATGACAGAAACTTACTTTGTTCCACCCAAACTTATACCAATTGTTGAATATTGCTGGTAAAATGAAAAACATCAAATGGTCAAAGCAAAGCCTGGGTGAATTAGTGTGATGATGTTAGGGACCCAGACTTTTTAGAGTTGTGTTATAATATGGCTAGCCTCCGTTTTTACTTCAAGAGCAGCTGCTGCTAAAGGCTTATCAACTCCAGAAAGGCTAGCTTGTTAGACCAAAAAAGAACTTAATTTAACACCAACAATGTTAAGTGAATTTTCAACTGATGTAAGTATTGTACATCATGCCGTATTGCAAAATCAAGCTGCATTTGATTGTGAAAGCTAGGGCCAGGCGGACGGAAGATATCGGGATGTAACGGAAAGATAGTCACCCCCCCTCCTCTACAGTGTATGGTAATGACCCCCGTAATTAGCCAATAGCACCGAGCTGTGATGAAAGAAGATGGGAGTAACACTGTGAACCTAGGTTATAAAGTGTCAAATTCTCCAGCAATAAACGCCATTTCTGCCATCCATCACATTGATGCTTGTGTGTGGGTTTGGACCGAGTGGCCTGAGCTTGGCCACCGTGCTGCTCTTGAACCAGGGTGTCTGCCTTGCTAGGCAAGAATTTGGTGCCGAAACCTGGGATTCAAATTCGAAAAGCGGGATTCAAATCCAGAGAGTGAGGATCGCCTGGAAAATGGGAGCAGTGGTCCGGACGGCTGGACCAGTCCTGGCGTGAGAGACGTTCCTGGGCCAAAAAGGAAGATGGAAGTGCTCGTAAAGGTTGTATCTCAATTACATAAACAATGGGGAATAGACTGTAAGTCGAAATATTTTATACTTGTTATTGCAAGGCTTTTGCATATTGGGATCATAGAGCAACCAGTAGAAATTCTCCACCCTGAGGTCTGGGACGAATGTACCAGAGCCCTCGCTAATGAAACCATGGATTCAGGCAGCAGGAAACATCTTAAGTCATGGGGGAGGGTTGTCAAAGCTTTGCAAAAAGCTAGACAAGAGCAAGAGACCTGAAGGGTGGCAAGAAACTGTCTGTTGGCCACCCCGAAACTGGGGGTTGGTGCTGCCACCTAGACATTACAGCCCCCAGACGAGAGCGGCTCCGCTGAGCTGAAGGGGACACAAGAGGGCGACATGTCCCTTCAATCCCCGAATCCTAATCTGCTCTCAGAGGGACAACAGAGAGCAGAAGTTTTTTGGAGAAAGTTAACAGAAGAAGCCAGAGGTGTTGCAGAGAAAGCCCAGGGGGAACCACCGCCTTATGTACGCCAAGATGGTGCTGAGTAAAAAGACATAGAGCGGAAAAGGAATGTCCTTAGTGAGAACAAAGAACAAGCACTGGCATTGATGGATGAACATAGTCAGGGGGATGGGAAAGATAAGGTATGTGAGGAAGAAAGAGAAACTGAAGCGAAAGAGATAAGATGCGGGGGAGGTGTTCAGGGAGAGAGGGAAAGGAATGTAAGAGAGGGGGCAGGGAGAGGAAGCCTAGAGAGGAAGAGGAGAGGAGGGTGGAACAGAGGGCAGAGTGAAGGGCGGAGTGAAAGGCGAAGTGAAGGGCGGAGTGAAAGGTGGAGTGAAGGGCGGAGTGAAAGGTGGGGAGAACCAGGAGGGAGGGAATGGCCCGCCCACAGGGGTTGTAGGCGGGGCCAGAGCCCAACAAAAAGGCACGGGAAACCGGAAATAATGAGCCAGTCAAGTGCCGACTCCGACCGAGATACTAGTGAGGGCGAACGGTCGGAGACTGACTCCTTAGAGGAGGAAACAACAAAGATAAACAAGAATATCTCCCTCCACATTAAAAAAGAACTGAGAGAAGACACCCCTCTCAGAGACTGGGGAGAAATAAAAGCAGCATGTGCCACCTGGGTCCCCCCAGCTGCGCTAGCATTCCCAATCTTGGTGTCTGAGAGGGGACAGAGAATTCACTCACCAATAAACCCTAAAGATGTTAAAATGATTGTTAAAGCAATTGCAGAAAAAGGGCTTAATTCTGCCATGGTCACCTCCCTTATCAATGGTCTTTTTGGAGGTGACGATCTGCTCCCTTTTGATATAAAACACACTTGTAGATTGATTTTCGATGGAGCAGGAATGATTGTTTTTAAACAAGATTGGGAAGACAACTGTGCCAAACACCTAGCCCAGGTAACCGGGGCGGATCACCCATTGCGCGGCTTCAGCCTGCAGCGGTTAATAGGCACAGACCCAACAATGATTACACCTCAGGCACAGGCCCAGGGTCTGTGGCCCCACGAAGTTATGACAACCACTCGTGTGGCCAGAGAAGCTATTCGCTCGGCTTCTAGAGTTATTGCTAAGCCATCACCATGGTCTACCATGAAGCAAAACGAAAGTGAGAGCTTTACACAATTTGTAGACCGCCTTCAGGCAGCTGTTGACTCCTCTGCCCTGGTCTCAGAGGCAAAAGGCCCAGTCATAGCAGACTGCTTACGTCAAAAATGCAATTTGACAACCAAGGAAATCCTCCGATCATTACCGATAGGGTCAAATATCGCAGACATGATTAAGCATGTCGCGAGGGAGGAACAGGTAGCCCCAATCCAAGCTGCAGTCTGCACAGCAATGGCTAACGTAATGGCGTGCTTTAAATGCGGCCAGGCAGGTCATGTTGTTGCAAACTGCCCCAAACGGGGGGGGGCCCTGGCAGTGCCCATCACACATCAAAACTGATTTAAGGGGCCATGCTGGGCTTGTGGGAAAAAGGGGCACCTTGCCAGAGAATGCAGATCCAAGGCTCAAGGAAACGGGAGGGGGAGAGGACAGCAGGGTCGCACATAGTCCTCTCCCACTTGGGATGTGAGGTGGCCCAGCTATGCCAATCCTGCAAGGAGCGAGGTGCTCCCAAATCCATTACCCCCCCTGAGAGGCGACCACTTTTATGACTCAGCCAGTTACTCAGCCAACCTTTGTGGGTGCGGAGGAGCCCGCCGAGCCCGAGATCCTGGCTCTCCCCTGGAGACAAGATACTTCTCTGTAAGAGAGACACAATGTATCGCTCCCAGGGCTCTTTGAGTTAGATATGTTAAACTGTTGTGCCCCATTGGTGTTCCCCCCTGCTGTCCCACCCCAATACATGTATCTCAGGCTCCCCCCCACCCCTCTCCTCCCCTATAAATATCCCGGGTTTTCCCCTGTTCAAGAGATTAGCTGTTGCTGGCACCCTTCGCCAAAGCTCTGCCTGAATAAAGGATTGTGCTTAGCGGAACGCTGGACCAGTTTTCTTGTCCCTGCTTCCCGTGTTGCCTGCCCTCCACCGCTGTGCCGAGCTGGAATCACTTGACTGTCTGAAGCTGCTCACACGTGCTTCGGCCCAGCCCTTTTCAGGGCTGCTTCTTTAGAGAAGTTGCGGTGCTCTGGGCTTTCCGTCACCGCGGCAACTGGCATCCCAACGCGGGGTATTCAAAGGAGCCCTGAAGAAGTGTCTGCCTGCAGTTTTAGCTGCAAGACGAGCTGCCGTTTGAGCTGCCGCCCCTCGAGGAAGCTTCCTTGCGTTTTAGCAAGAGGCGATCCAAGAGGCTGTGACCAGGACCCTCGCTGACCATCTGGGGCAAGGAGAAAAGCCCCTGAGGACCAGCCACCCAGGTCATCACCCACCCAGCAGCTTTTTGTTCGCTCGCCTGCATCTGCCGAAGAGAAATTGTAAGTCGATCCCGTGAAAGGTTTTTTCGGGCTTTTTTCTTTTTCTTTGCTGTTTTACTGCTGGGCAGGGAGTGAAAAAGGATGGAAAACCAGTCCTCTGGATCAAGGTTGACCCCACCTGAGAGGGACTTTTATATCCAAGTTTTAAATACCCTAAAAGCGGGAAATTTTAAGTTTTCTAAAGGGGATTTAAATAGATTTATTCATTGGGTATTTAAACATTTTAAGATTAATCTGGATTCTGCTAAATCAGGAATTTTTTGGGATAATGTAGGAAGAAAGTTATATACCGTTGAAGCAAAGGGAGATTTTTCTGTTGCAAAATTTTTTCCTGTGTTTCAAAATATTATTTTCTCATTAGAAAAAGATGGTAAAAAAGAAGAGGGAGTTTTGGGTCCCCAGTTGAACCCCCCAACCCCGTCAACCTCTCCAAGTGTCCCCAAACCCTCTTCCCTATCTGAGAGCCAGTCGGTGGGTGGACATTGCCCCCGGGCACAGGGCTGCTGCCATCTCCCTGACACCCCCCCGCTGTCTCTCTACCCTTACCAGAGCGGCAATGGCCATGCTGCTCTGGGTCTTTCCTCTAACCTCTCTCCCATGCTCTCACACCCAGTTGTGTCCCCCCCAATTCCTAGCATTAGCACAGATGGCACTGGCAGTGTGGCCAGCCCCGCCATTTTGTCCCACTCCCACCCCGGTTTTCCCGCCCTCGATGCCCAAAATGGCCACTTTCCCGCCTTCATCCCTTCTCTTCCTGCCGCGTCTTGTTCATCCTCCCCCCCACTGCGTCGATGGGTGTAACTGCGTCGGGCCCCGCCCCACCCATCGGGAAACCCCTCCCCGTCGCGGACCCCAGTCCTGCCCCTTTGTGCCAGGGCCCCGCCCCCGGCAGAGCGCCTGCTCCAGGGTCCCAGCGCCCTGGAGGTCAGGACGGCTCTGGCCGGAGTGGGGCCATCTCGGCTTCCCCACCTGGCCACAAAAGGGCCAACTCTAGGCACCCGAGCCGGCCCCACGCTGCTACCAAGCGCCCCCCATCTCCACTAAGAGATGAGAGCAGTGAATCTTCTTATTCAGATTCTGAGTATGAAGACCACTGGGCTGAGGTGCAGAGGGAAGCCACACGAACAGGGAACTCAGCTCTATCCCAGAAAATACTTGCCTTTCCTGTAATAATGAGGAGAGACTGGGCAGGGGCACAAGTTGCTGCATGGGAATCCCTTCACTATAGGGAACTACAGGAACATTGTAAAGCTGCCGAGGAACATGGCAGGGATTCACATTTTTTTAAACACTTGCTGGAAGCCTCCTTCTCTGCCCACGTCATGGTCCCCCATGACATCAAAAATATTATGAACTGCCTTCCCTCCCCAGCAGAGTACATGTTATGGGAGAGGCAGTGGAAAAAACATTTAAAGCAATTGACAGATGTTTATGCTAAAGATGCCAACAGACCTAATTTTACTTTGGAGCAATTAGCAGGAGAAGGAGATTTCCAAAAGCCCCGAGATCAGGCCCGAGATGTGCCTGAAGCAGCCTTACAGGATATAGCTAATGCTGCTAAGGTATCTCTTTTTACCACCCCGATGATAAAGTGCCAATGCAGTGCTTCACCAATATTAAGCAAGAGGCAACTGAGTCTTTTATTAAGTATATTGATAAGTTAAAAGTGGCCATTGAAAAGCAGATAGAGAGCCCTCAGGCGCAAAAGGAATTATTAGTAAAAATAGCGATGGCCAATGCTAATCAGGAGTGCAAAGCAGTTTTGCGAGCCCTCCCACTGGATCCCGAACCAACCATAGATCAGATGGTTGAAGCCTGCACCAAACACACCTCTGCCTCAAGTGAGAATACAGTGGCTAAAGGAGTGGCAGAGGGGATATCTGGAGCTTATGCTGCAGACCCCAATACAAGTCGTTTTAATTGTGGCGAGCCTGGACATTTTTTCAAAGACTGTCCGGAGAGACATTTTATACAACCGCCAGCCCACCAACGGTTACCCAGACAAAACTGGCGTTCGGGAAACTTCAAGCAGAGCGCGGGACGGCCCCGCGCTTCAACATCAAATCAAATGCCGCACCGCTCCACCCCTCCTGCCAAACCCACCATCCTGCCTCCACGGGGACCCCGATATCAAGGCCAGCAGGTGGAGCGCTTCAGATGGGAACCTGGCGCCAACTAGTAACTAGACTCTCTTTACATATGAAGGGTGACTGTATTTACAAAATCCCTCCAGGGAAAGGTGGACCACCAGGCGGTCCCTCCAACATCTTAATACTTGGAGATCCAACCAACTCTCCAGGGCAAATTCATACTGTTCCTGAGGTTCAGACTATATACCCTGGAGATGAAATTTCCATCTCCCTGACCTGCATAGACCCTCCTTATTATTTAAAGGAACAGACTCCCATGGCACAGGCCTTTTTACTTCCTAGTGACTACCCAGATCATGTTCCACTCAACCCCAGCGCTATGTGGACTCAGGTTGTGGGCTCCAGCAAACCCATCGTGGACTGCAGACTGTTTTGTTATGGAGAATGGATTCAGCGCCCAGGAATGCTAGACACAGGAGCAGGTGTTACCATCATCGCCCGCTCCGAGTGGCCAAACAATTGGGAATTACAACTTGTGGCAGGCATGATTTCAGGAATTGGAGGGATGACAGCTTCCATGAGGAGTAAATAGAATATTGTCATCGAAGGACCTGAGGGACAAATGGCAACCATCAGGCCATTTGTGGTGAGAGCACCAATCACCCTCTGGGGACGGGATCTCCTGTCCCAATGGGGGGCTTCTCTGAGGATTCCCAGCAGGGATTTTTAGTGGAGATCACTGAGAAGCGCGCCACGCCTACCATCCCTCAACTCACCTGGAAACAGCACCATCCAGTGTGGGTTGATCAGTGGCCCCTATCTGAGACCAAACTGCGTGCACTGGAAGCCCTCGTGGAAGAGCAGCTTGCCAAGGGCCACATCACTGAGTCCAACAGCCCTTGGAACTCCCCTGTCTTTGTCCTATGCATACCAGGCAAGGACAGGTGGAGACTCCTTCATGACCTCCGAAAGATTAACGATGTCATCGAGGATATGGGATCCCTTCAGCCTGGCATGCCCTCCCCTTCAATGCTCCCCTGGGATTGGAAGCTGGCTGTCATTGACATAAAGGACTGTTTTTTCAACATACCCCTCCATCCTCGGGACACCCCCAGATTTGCATTCTCGGTTCCCTCTCCAAACAGACAAGCACCTTTAAAAAGATACCATTGGCTAGTCCTTCCCCAAGGGATGAAAAATTCTCCTACCATCTGCCAATGGTACGTGGCCCACATTCTGTCACCTGTGAGGACCCTGTTCCCAGATGCCGTCATCCTCCATTACATGGATGACATTCTGGTTTGTGCTGCTGACGATGACTATCTGCACCGGACTTTACAAAAAACTATCCAGACAACTGAAGACGCTGGATTTGAGATATGTGAAGACAAGATCCAGCACACCTGCCCTTGGACCTACCTAGGACTCTGGATCCGCAAGCGGACCATCGTGCCCCAGCAGCTGACCATCAAAGATGACCCCAAGACCCTGCGGGACTTACATCAGCTCTGTGGGTCCATCAACTGGATACACCCTCTGCTTGGAGTAACGACAGAAGTCCTTGCGCCCCTCTTCAACCTGCTCCGTGGCAGTGAGGCCCTCGATTCACCACGCTCCCTCACACTGGAGGCCCAGGAATCCATCACCAAGGTCCAGGAGGCCCTGTCTTCGCGGCAAGCCCACCGCTATGAGCCCAGCCTGCCCTTCCAACTGGTTATCCTGGGTAAGGCCCCGTGCTTACACACACTCATTTTTCAATGGGACATGGCATTGAAGGATCCACTCATTATCATCGAGTGGATCTTTACACATAACCAGCCCACTAAGACTATTACCACTCCGCAGGAAATCATGGCTGAACTCATTAAAAGAGCTAGAGTCCGTCTCTGCACTCTTGCAGCCTGTGAGTTCACATGCATCTTCCTCCCATTGGCAACTGGAAGTTTGCAGCCTTTGCTCCAAACCAGTGAGAGCCTTCAGTTCGCTCTCGATAGCTATTCAGGCCAAATTTCTATACATCCACCTGGCCACAGACTTTTCAAAACCACATTTAATTTGGTCCCCAAATCATTACAGAGCAAAACACCGCTCAAGGCTCTGACAGTTTTCACAGATGGCTCAGGGAAATCCCACAAGTCAGTCATGACTTGGAAAGACCCCAGGACACAGAAATGTGAGTCTGATGTCCAAGTGGTTGAGGGATCACCACAGATTGCTGGATTAGCAGCTGTCGTCAGAGCTTTTGAGAAATTCAAAGAACCTTTCAATCTGGTGACTGATTCGGCTTATGTGGCTGGAATAGCTATGAGAGCAGAACATGCATTTCTAAGAGGTCTCTAACCCAAATTTATACAAATTGCTTTCTGAATTAGTGTATCTTTTCTCCCACAGAAAGCAACCTTACTTTGTGTAGTGGTTTAGATTTCTTAATTTCGTTTTCTTGGCTAACGCACTAAATAAATGTCGTGGTTTTAAGGCAGTAACTAAAAAAATTACTAGAAAACTTACTTATTTTTTGCTGTGAGATATGGATTAGAACAAGAGCAAAACAGGCTTAAAACTTAAAAGGAATAAAGTAAGTTTATTAACAAAACTACAAGAATAAAAACACCAGAATAAACCTCCAGAAAACCCTTTTATCCCCCACTACCCACCATTCCCTTGTTCACATGACAACCTAGAGACAAAAAAACTTTGGTGTTTAAAACAGTCCCAATTCTTGCTAGAGTCTTTTCATCAGCCTTTGTAGAGAAACAGAAGTCTTCTTCTGCTAATCTATGGAGTTTCTCACATGAAAACTATTTTTGTTATAGTTTTCTATTTCTCTAATGCCAGCTGCCCGGAAATCTGTCATCAGTTAATTCCTCCCATTTCACATCACTCTGAGGTGTGTATGGGCCATGAGTCTAGGGATGTCATTTTTAAGGATGAGTTATTCAAAGGCAAATGTTTTCTTCATCTGTCTCTGTGAGCTTCCCTGGAAAACAGTTTTCTCTTTGCTCTTAAGGCCCCAAATCTTCGCTTCACTCTGTTCCAGCACCTCACTGTATCACAATTACTCCACTGTTTGCTCACAATCCACACTTTGAACACTCTATTCTTGTCAATATACTCTGTCATGAATTAAAGGAGTCTTTTCAAAACACCATTGTCTATCTCTATAGTCTTAGTTTAGGGCAAATTAGGGAGGAAAACTCTGGATGGGGATTTCTCCAGGGAAATGCCCCTCCTTACTAACCAGTCCGGGAAAGGGAAAAAATTTCTTTGGAGAGAAGTGGAAAAAGCTGTTTATTTAACAGAAAATTGAATAATATTAAATAATAAAACCTCTTGCTGTTCGATGGGATGGCAAATCTAGGAAGAAAAGTTTTTTTCATGTGGTGTGTAGCTCGGCTTGCTCAGTTTCTTATCAGTCTCTCTAGCGCTGGAAAAGTGCCGAGGCCCAGGCTCTGGTGGGCCACAGGCGTGGGCTCCCGGGGTTTAGCTGGGTGTTCAGTCCAGAGCAGGTTTGCACAGATTTAAGAAAAAGGAAAAAAAACTAAAGGTCTGGGGAATTCTTCTGCCTCAGCTAGCTAAAACTAACTAAAAGCTAGGGAGAAGCTCTGTCCCGCTGTCTGTCTGTGCTGCAGACAACACAGTCCAGGAGCGAGATGTGTGGGAGTTATATTTTCTTTAACACAAACTGCGGCTTCTTTTTCCTTCTCTTTTGCTCTCACAGCTAGTCTTAAAGGTACAGAGCTTAATATATAACATAAACCAGACGATTGGGGATACCAGTATCATAAAGTCACCCCAGGACATTCCACCCCTTATCCCTATATCGTCAACTTATTATCAAAATTAATATATATATATATTTTAACTCTACAACACATACATTATACAGACAAGGGAATTAATTTACGATCTTCACTCAACTATCAGATCTCTCTGAGGTACACATTGTGTTGTTCCATCTTTCTGCATTATCTACCATGTGTAACCTGGTCTCTGAGCAAAAACAACTCCACGAATGGGTTTGTTTGCACTCGAAGTAGAATTGATCCAAACTGTCTTTTTTAACAAACTTCTGAGATGTACCGCTGGGACTTTGTCTCCGTCTACTATATACAGGGCTTCGGACTGGGCTGGGCCTGCTCGGTTGGTGGAACTTCGGGTGTTAACTATTCAGGTGGCCTTTGCTAGATGTTGCTCCTAATTTTTGAAAGATCCCCCACTCAATGCTTTCAAGGTAGTCTTTAACAGTCTATTGTACCTCTTCACTTTCCTTGCAGCAGGTGCATGGTAGGGGATATGGTACACCCACTCAATGCTATGTTTCCTAGCCCAGCTGTTTATAAGGTTATTCTTGAAATGAGTCCCATTGTCTGACTCAATCTTCTCAGGGGTGCCGTGCCTCTAAAGGACCTGCTTCTCAAGTCTCAGGATGGTGTTCCGGGCTGTAGCATGAGGCACAGGGTAGGTTTCTAACCATCCAGTGGTGGCTTCTACCATCGTGAGCACGTAGCGCTTTCCTTGGCGGGTTTGGGGCAGTGTGATGTAGTCAATCTGCCAGGCTTCTTCATACTTGTATCTGGACCACCGCTCACCGTACTAGAGGGGCTTCAACCGCTTGGTTTGCTTGATCGTGGCACACGTCTCACAGTCATGGATAACCTGGGAAATACTGTCTATGGTTAGATCCACCCCTCGGTCTCGTGCCTACTTATAGGTGGCATCTCTACCCTGATGGTCTGAGGCATCATGGGCCCATCGAGCTAGGAACAACTCTCCTTTGTGTTGCCAATTTAAGTCTATCTTTGACACCTCTATCTTTGCAGCCTGATTCACCTGCTCATTGTTTCGGTGCTCTTCATTAGCTTTACTCTTGGGGACATGGGCATCTACATGACGGACCTTCACAGACAGTTTCTCTACCCTGGTGGCGATGTCTTTCCACTCATCAGCAGCCCAGATTGGCTTTCCTCTGTGTTGCCAGTTGGCTCTTTTCTACCTTTCTAGCTATCCTCACAGAGCATTGGCTACCATCTATGAATCAGTGTAGAGATAGAGTTTTGGCCATTTCTCTCTTTCAGCAATGTCCAGGGCCAGTTGAACAGCTTTGAGTTCAGCAAGTTGGCTTGATCCACCTTCTCTTTCAGTGGCCTCTGCGACTTGTCGTGTGGGGCTCCATACGGCTGCTTTCCACTTCCGGTTCATCTTTACGATGCGACAGGAACTATCAGTGAACAGAGCGTAGCGTGTTTCTTCTGCTGGAAGTTGGTTATATGGTGGAGCTTCTTCAGCTCGTGTCACTTGTTCCTGCTCTTCTTCATCAGTGAGATCAAAGTTTTCACCTTCAGGCCAGTTTGTAATTATCTCTAAAATTCCAGGGCGATTTGGGTTTCCAATACGGGCGCGCTGCGTGATGAGGGCGATCTACTTGCTCCATGTAGCGTCGGTGGCGTGGTGGGTAGAGGGAACCTTTCCTTTAAACATCCACTCCAGCACTGGCAGTCGGGGTGCCAGGAGGAGTTGTGCTTCTGTGCCAATCACTTCTGAGGCAGTTTGAACTCTTTCATAGGCAGCTAAGATTTTCTTCTCTGTGGGAGTGTAGTTGGCTTCGGACCTTCTGTAGCTTCGGCTCCAGAATCCCAGTGGTCGGCCTCGAGTCTCCCTAGGCACTTTCTGCCACAGGCTCCAGGACAGACCATGGCTCCCGGCTGCAGAGTAGAGCACGTTCTTCACATCTGGTCCTGTCTTGACTGGGCCAAGGGCTACTGCATGAGCGATCTCTTGCTTAATCTGAGCAAAGGCTTGTTGTTGTTCAGGGCCTCACTGGAAAGTGTTCTTTTTGCGGGTGACTAGGTAAAGAGGGCTCACAATCTGACTGTACTCAGGAATGTGCATCCTCTAAAAACCTATGGCACCTAGGAAAGCTTGTGTTTCTTTCTTGTTGGCTGGTGGAGACATTGCTGTGATCTTGTTGATGACATCAGTAGGGATCTGACGCCGTCCATCTTGCCACTTTACCCCCAGAAACTGAATCTCACGAGCTGGTCTCTTAACTTTGCTTTTCTTGATGGCAAAACCGGCTTTCAGGAGAACTTGGATGATTTTCTCTCTTTTCTTAAAGACCTCTTCAGCCGTCTTTCCCCAAACAATGATGTCATCAATGTACTGCAGATGTTCCGGAGCCTCACTCTTTTCCAGGGCAGCCTGGATCAGTCCATGGCAGATGGTGGGGCTGTGCTTCCACCCCTGGGGCAGTCGGTTCCAGGTGTACTGCACTCCCCTCCACGTGAAAGCAAACTGAGGCTTACATTCTGCTGCCAGGGGAATGGAGAAAAATGCATTGGCAATGTCAATAGTGGCGTACCACTTCGCTGCTTTGGACTCCAGCTCGTACTGGAGCTCCAGCATGTCCGGCACAGCAGCGCTCAGCGGTGGAGTTACTTCATTCAATGCACGATAGTCCACAGTCAATCTCCATTCTCCTTCAGATTTACGCACAGGCCAGATGGGGCTGTTGAAGGGTGAGTGGGTTTTGCTGACCACCCCTTGGCTCTCTAGCTCTCGGATCATCTTGTGGATGGGGATCACAGCATCTCGAGTTGTTCTATACTGTCGGCGATGCACCGTCGAGGTGGCAATTGGTACTCGCTGTTCTTCCACTTTCAGGAGTCTTACTGCAGATGGGTTCTCTGACAGTCCAGGCAAGGTGTTCAGTTGCTGGACACCCTCTGTCTCTACAGCTGCTATTCCAAATGCCCACCTAAGCCCCTTTGGGTCCTTAAAATACTCACTTCGGAGGTAGTCTATGCTCAAAATGCACGGGGCCTCTGGGCCAGTCACAATGGGGTGTTTCTTCCACTCATTTCCAGTCAGGCTCACATCAGCTTCCACTAAAGTAAAGTCCTGTGATTCCCCTGTCACACCAGCAATAGAAACAGATTCTGCCCCTACATATTTTGATGGGATTAGGGTGCACTGGGCACCAGTGTCAACCAAGGCCTCATATTTTCGTGGTTCAGATGTGCCAGGCCAACGAATCCACACAGTCCAAAAGACACGGTTTTCCCTAGCCTCTACCTGGCTAGAGGCAGGGCCCCTCTAAGCCTGGTTATCCTTCTTTCTTTGGGTATATGTCTTGGAGGTTCTTTCAAGAGAATCAGACATGTCATCATCATACTTGTCAGTTTGACTACAGGCTACTGGAGCGGCTTTCTTTTTGGTGGAGTATTCCCCCTGAGTCTTGCTGTCTTCTAATTCACGCACTCGTTGTGCCAGAGCACCAGTAGATTTTCCATCCCATCTTTTCATGTTTTCTCCACAGTCACGTAGGAAAAACCACAGCTCAGCTCGTAGCTTTTTCTCTCTATCTGGGGAATTTCTGCGTTGGGTCCCGGGGCTCTTGGACTGTACTGCCGAAACTGGAAGAAGATCTTCTTTGAGTTTCTTGAAATTCTCTTCTATTTTGTCTTGGAGGTTTCGCATATCTGTTCTCACAGCTGCAATTGTTGCCTGCATGGGGCCATGCACGGTATCTGCATATGTTCGAAGTTTCTTCGCTATATCTAGCACAGTCTCCTCTCGGTCATCCCGCTTTATTGTTGCTAAAGCAGAAGCGTATTTTTGTGGCCCAAGTCGAACAAGTTTTCGCCACATCACAGATGTACATGGCACCAAATCTGGATTTCTAGTACCTAAGTCACCCACGAAGACAATCTCTACTATTGCCATTTCTCTCAAGCGCTGAATCCCTTGTTCTATGGTTTTCTAACGAGTTTGCTGTATATAGAGATCGTCTGCACACAGATATCTTTGTGCCACACTTCTTAGGACTCGTTCCCAGAGACTGTAAGGGTCAGCCCCCCTCATCACTTCTTGATCGATAACCGGATTATGTGACAGGGATCCCAGATGCCTCGCTTCAGTGCCATCCAGAACTGTAGCCTCACCTGCAGCATCCCACAGACGGACTAACCAACTAATTATAGATTCATCAGGTCGTCGAGTGTAATCTTTTTTCAGGCCACGAAGGTCTTTCAGGGAGAAAGGTTCACCAGCGCCTTCTGATTTCTGATCAGTTGCTGGTCTTGAGGGTCCTTCCCCCTCATCGCCATTATCATCATCTACTGGCCGATCGGTTTTGGTTTTGAATTTCATACCTCTCGTGGTAGGAGCAACAGACACTGGCTTAGGTTCACTGTCTGGTGTGGCCACTGGCTTAGGCTCACTGTCTGGTTTGGCTGCTGGCTTAGGCTCACTGTCTGGTTTGGCTGCTGGCTTAGGCTCACTGTCTGGTTTGGCTGCTGACTTATCTGCTTGCCCTACAGTATCTAGCAGCGTGCGATAAGCATACACTAGGGTCCAGCTTATTGCAATGAAATTTTTCTTCTTAGAATCATCACAGCAATTCTCTTCCAGATATTTCCCTACTTCATCTGGGTTCTGAATTTGTTCACGTGAAAATTCCCAGGCTGGGGAATCAGAAAATTCCTCTAGAGTTCGGCCAATTCTTTCCCATTCTCTACTCCACTCAGGATTTTTCACACCTGAGCCTACTTCTGGGACAGGGGTTTCATTGGCTCTTCTGGATATCTCAGCCCTCACTCTAGAGAAGTTACAGGCCGTATAGAGGAAGCTTAACAGCTGAACTACCAGGAAAGTAGTATCTTTAACACTCAGGGGAAACTGGATATTCTCAAAGAGGGACATAACAGATTCAAAGGAGAAAAAGGAAAGAAAAGGCTGAAAAGCCTCATCCCCTGCTCTTCCTCTAACAAACTGGGTACAATTACCAATAAACTCCCAAAATGTGCTACTGGGACTGGGAGGCAGGGTCGGGCGAAGAAACCATAAGCCAAACATACCTGACAGAAACTTCAGTAGTTCTATAAACTTCCTACAAATAATTATCACCAAGCCCAGCACAATAACCATTCTAATCCATGCCCCTCTATTGTGAAAGAGGGAAAAGACAAGTATTAAAACCTCAAAAAATTCTAGGGACCAGATCGACATGAAGGCTTCCACCTCGAGAGATATTATGTATCCAAACAACATGGCTACTGATTGCTTTATCTTAACACAGAATAAATACAACCAAAAATACAACCAACAATCAGTACAGGTTTTTCCACTTTCTCTCGCCCCACGTTGGGCGCCAAAAGCTGTATATGTCTTAGTTTAGGGCAAATTAGGGAGGAAAACTCTGGATGGGGATTTCCCCAGGGAAATGCCCCTCCTCACTAACCGGTCCGGGAAAGGGAAAAAATTTCTTTGGAGAGAAGTGGAAAAAGCTGTTTATTTAACAGAAAATTGAATAATATTAAATAATAAAACCTCTTGCTGTTCGATGGGATGGCAAATCTAGGAAGAAAAGTTTTTTTCATGTGGTGTGTAGCTCGGCTTGCTCAGTTTCTTATCAGTCTCTCTAGCGCTGGAAAAGTGCCGAGGCCCAGGCTCTGGTGGGCCACAGGCGTGGGCTCCCGGGGTTTAGCTGGGTGTTCAGTCCAGAGCAGGTTTGCACAGATTTAAGAAAAAGGAAAAAAAACTAAAGGTCTGGGGAATTCTTCTGCCTCAGCTAGCTAAAACTAACTAAAAGCTAGGGAGAAGCTCTGTCCCGCTGTCTGTCTGTGCTGCAGACAACACAGTCCAGGAGCGAGATGTGTGGGAGTTATATTTTCTTTAACACAAACTGCGGCTTCTTTTTCCTTCTCTTTTGCTCTCAGAGCTAGTCTTAAAGGTACAGAGCTTAATATATAACATAAACCAGACGATTGGGGATACCAGTATCATAAAGTCACCCCAGGACACTTTAACAGAAAAATATTTCAGCTTATAAAGCATCTCCTTATTCTCTCTTTTCCATCTAAAACTTAACTCTTTTCCTCACTGTTTTTGGTGGTTTTATGATGTCTTCTTCATGTTGATTGTCTCTCTCTTTGTCTCTCTGGGAAAAAAGAGTAATCTGTACGTTTTATCTAGGTAGTAAAAGAATTAAAGTCTTGGAAAAACTGCAGATGTTCATGGTGTCAGGTTTCAGTCTAGCAGCAGAAACTACAAACTACAAACTGGCTCCATTTCTCTCCCCCCCCCCCCTTCCCATTTTCTGTGACCTTGTCCGGCCTGGAGGGGGGGGAAGGCCAAGACAGAGCCTTGTTACCTTTTCAGAAGCCGGAAACTAAAAAGAGAACAAAAGAACTCTAGCTTTACATCTTAAGGCAATGTTCACAAGTTAATCTCACTTTTCAATAGTCAAAATTGCTGTCAATTCTTAGAAATAACGGATAATTGGTCAGGAGAAAAGACTCCCATCAGCCTCCAGCAGCTTCAACTTCTTTAGCTCTCAAAGCTGTCTTAAAGGTAAAGTCACCCCATGACACTATGTCATGCATGTGAGGGCACATACTGACCTCCCAGGTGCCATTGCCGAAAAAAACAGGAGGGCAGACGCCTTAGCCATGCCTGCTGGAGCAGCCAATGTCCCTGACATTTTCACACAAGTGAAATTGTCCCACCAGTTCTTCCACCAAAACGTGACTGCATTGATGAGAATGTTCAGACTACCCAGAGACCAGGCTAGGGCAATAGTTGCTACCTGTCCCAATTGTCAATCTTTCCAAATACCGGTCGTTAACTCCTGGGTTAACCCCCGAGGACTTAACAGCTGCCAGATATGGCAGACCGATGTGACTCACATCCCGTCTTTCGGGAGAGTCAAATATGTACATGTCTCCGTAGACACCTTCTCTGGTGCAGTGTTTGCCTCAGCCCATGCAGGAGAAAATGCCAAGCACACCATCCGACATTTTCTCCTTGCTTTTGCTACCCTGGGAGTCCCAGAACAAATTAAAACAGACAATGGACCTGCTTACACCTCTCACAAATTAAGAGACTTTTTCAGTGAGTGAGGAGTGAAACACACCACGGGCATTCCTCATTCCCCTACAGGGCAATCAATAGTAGAGAGGACCCACCAAAACCTGAAAAGAGTCCTCGATCACCAGCGGGGAGGAACAGAGATCATTCCTCCCATTGAGAGGCTCTGTAAAGCTCTATATGTCATGAACTTTCTAAATTGCTTGCCTACAGAGCCTGACCCCCCTGTAATACGGCACTTTTCTAATTCAACTCATGCCAAACTCACGGAGAAGCCGCCAATGCTGATGAAGGATCCTGAATCACAACGGACATCAGGACCTTGCTCATTGATTACCTGGGGGAGAGGGTATGCGTGTGTGTCCACACCATCAGGACCTAAGTGGCTCCCAGGGAAAAATGTAAAACCTTATTTAGGCCCTACAAACCCTGCACCAGACTCACAACTTTCAAAGTCTCCTGAGACCCACAAAGGTCCAGAAAAACAGCAGTCCACTGCAGCCTGGAAACGGAGACGTCGTCGGAGTCCACCGAACCGACCTGCCACCAGATCAACAACCAGACAGAGGCCAAACCGTCCTGCTACCAGGGCCGCAACGAGACGACTGCCAACGTCACGCCTGGCACCGTGACAGTACACAAGTCTTAACTCCCTCCCCCTTCCCCTTCTCACTCTCGTTGCCTAGCCCAGATTGCCAGTTTACACCAAAATGCACCTCTGTGCTGCTGCTGGTGTTGGGTCATGTGTCCCCAATACACAGAATAACCCTGCTTATAATTGTTTTTTTTTTAAAAAGAGGGAGGAGATGGGAGAGGAAGGGGAAAAAGAAAATAGCTCCCCCACCTCAAAAAATCAGAGCTAATCTTTTATGTCTTGTTATAGAAAATGGAGAGCAAAACCATCCTTGAGTTCCTGATGTTCCTGATTATCTGGATGCTCCTGAAAACATCAGCTGTGGAGGCCTGGCTAGTAGCACAGCCTCAGGAAAATGTGTGGATCACCCTCGCAAAGTCGCTCCAACAAGGCCACATGTGCTTGTCCATGGGCAGCGCCACCAACCCTCTGTCATCCTGCCTGGTAGGGATTCCTTTAAAGCCCCATGAATATCCTTTCACAGGGAAAGAACCCAACCCGGTAGACATTTGGGATGAGTGGACAAAGATCTTGCCCCATGCACCAGAGGAACCCCAGGAATTGGAGCTTTTGGGATCCTCCAAAGCTACCTATTGCATAAATTTTAATTATCACCCAGTAGCCAATACATGGCCTGCCTCAAAATACCAAAGGGCAATTAAATCAAGGAAAAATGTGACTCCCAACAGTAAAATTTACAATCAGTCCAAATGGTGCAATTACACCAGCAGCACATGATCCGCCTCCTCTCACTATCCCAGAGTGCTGCCCCGGGGAGTGTTCTTGATCTGCGGGGATAGAGTGTGGGCAGGAATCCCTTCCCGACTCTGGGGAGGTCCTTGCACGCTTGGACAGCTTACCATCCTCACTCCAAGTTCAACCCTAATACATGATGGGCTGAAAAAGAATGAATTAGCCCACCAAAAGAAAGATATCACCCAATTAGATGAAAATTGCGATAGCCAAATTAAAGATCGGTCCTACACAAAGAGGGTGGTGATGTCAACATTTTTGCCATGAGCAGCTGCTGCTAAAGCCCTTGGTGAGCCTTCTCACCTGGAGTGTTGGCTTGGTAAGCAGGCCAACCGGACCTCCTCTGTCCTGAGTGACCTCCTGACAGATGAAGAGACTGTTAGGCATGCCACGCTACAAAACCGAGCTGCCATAGACTTCCTACTCCTGGCCCATGGACACGGCTCCGAGGAATCGGACGGTTTGTGCTGCTTTAACCTCTCCAGCCCCAGTGAAGGCATCCACGCCCGCATCCAGAGACTCCAACATGCAGTCCAAAAACTCCAGACTGAAAAGGAGCCCCAGTGGCTTGAAGATCTTTTTGTGAGCTGGGGACTTGAGAGATGGGTTGCCTCCGTCCTCAAGAACATTTTTTGGGTTTTCCTGATTGTTATTATCTTCCTAAGTATGTTTTCATGTTTTAAGAAGCTATTAGCTAACTCTCTAGGAGATGCCTTTTTAATAAGTAAAAAAGGGGGAGTTGTGGTTGCGGAGGAGCCCGCAGAGCTCGAGATCCTGGCTCTCCCCTGGAGACAAGATACTTCTCTGTAAGAGAGACACAATGTATCGCTCCCAAGGCTCTTTGAGTTAGATATGTTAAACTGTTGTGCCCCATTGGTGTTCCCCCCTGCTGTCCCACCCCAATACAGGTATCTCGCGCTCCCCCCTGCCCTTCTCCTCTCCTATAAATATCTCGAGTTTTCCCCTGTTCGGGAGATTAGCTGTTGCTGGCACCCTTCGCCAAAGCTCTGCCTGAATAAAGGATTGTGCTTAGCGGAACGCTGGACCAGCTTTCTTATCCCTGCTTCCCGTGTCGCCTGCCCACCGCCACTGAGCCGAGCTGGAATCACTTGACTGTCCGAAGCTGCTCACACGCGCTTCGGCCCAGCCCTTTTCAGGGCTGCTTCTCTAGAGAAGTCGCGGTGCTCCGGGCTTTCTGTCGCTACGGCAAACCTTGCCTTATCTGCCACAGGGGAAGCAGGGGTTACACTTGGGAGACATAACCCCAAGGTGGCCTTGGCAGTAAGGTGTGACAACCCACCCGTGGTATGGGGGATCTGCACCCTTTATGACACCCCAGGTGATCAAGGTATCCCCTCTGGGTCTATCAGTGTTCCTTTTCTAATTGATACTGGGGCAGATGTCACAGTCATTCCAGAGACAAATTGGCCTCCGCTCGGGAAACTAGAGGATGCCCCCTTGGTGGGCGGGGTTGGAGGGCTGTCACGGGCTCGGAGAAGCGCACAGCTAATAGCCATTACACTTCACACAGAAAAAGGGCCAGAGAAAACTATTGCCCTCTTCCCGTATGTCATGACAGGAATCCCAGCCCTATTAAGAAGAGACGCCCTAGCTTTGCTAAAAGCCAGGGTGACAAATTTACCCTAAAGGCCACTGCCGCGTACCTGCTGCCGCCAATCAGGCTTTCTTGGAAATCATCCGACCCGGTGTGGGTCGAGCAGTGGCCCCTATCCAAGCCTCGATTAGATGTCCTACTTGAGTTAGTTAACCGTGAATTACAAGGTCACATAGAGCCATCTACTAGCCCATGGAATACTCCTGTTTTCGTAATCCCTAAACGATCCAGAGAAGGGTTTCACCTCCTCCACGATTTGCATGAAGTAAATAAGAAAATTCAACCCATGGGGCCTGTTCAAACACTGTTACCTATGAACTCTATGGTGCCAGAGGGCCAACCCTGTGCTGTTCTTGATATCAAAGACTTTTTCTTTTCTATACCCTTACATGAAGAAGACAGGGAGCAGTTTGCTTTTTCAGTGGTGTTTCCAAACAGCCAGCGCCCAAACCTACTCTTCCAGTGGAAAGTGCTGCCTCAGGGGATGGTCAACTCACCTACAATCTGTCAAATCACAGTCGATCAAGTGCTAGCACCGATCCATCATAGCAACACGACTGCGACCATCATCCAGTACATGGACGACATCCTGATTGCCGCACCCTCAGGAGGTCAGGTAGACCAGTTAGTGTCAACAATCACAGAGACTCTAAAAACAAAAGGCTTTGAAATGGCGAGCGCGAAAATAAAAAACGGGCCGTGTGTAACTTTTTTGGGGTGGGGATCACAGTCTCTTACATATCCCCTCCCCAGAGAAAGATCTGTCAAGACATCAAAATGCTCCATGACGTGCAGCAGCTGGTGGGATCCCTGTAATGGCTCCGCAACATCATCTTAATCCCACCCGAGAAGATGGCCCCCCTGTATGATCTCCTAAGAGGGAAAAATCCATGGGAACACAAAGCCCTGACAGCAGAAGCGATGGACTCTCTTGACTTTATCAAACAGCATGTATCTTTAAGTTCCCTCGCCAGGTGGAAGCCCCAGGTACCACTCGATCTGTATGTGCATTTCACAAAGGGAGGGGGAGTAGGAGCACTGGCTCAAGGCCCCCCAGAAAAAGCTCACCCAATACAGTGGATAGTCCTGGGAAAACAGACACATGCATTTTCCCCAGGAGCTGAGTATCTCAGCAGCCTCATTATGAAAGGCAGAAAACTTGCCCTGAGACACCTTGGCATTGAGCCAGCCAAAATATTCTTGCCTTTCCGCAAGCAACCCTCGACACAGTCAACAATGATATCGGAATACCTGGCGACAGCCCTGGTCAGATTCGGCGAAGAGATTCAGTATTCTGCAAAGCCCCCTTGGACTCAGATGCTGGCTGTTGTCGACATGGACCTCCCACAAAAGGTCATAGACCGGCCCGAGCCAGGACCAACAGTTTTCACAGATGCATCCTCGACAACCTCCACTGAGGCTGCAGTGTGGCAATTGGAGGACGAGTGGCACTGCGTCAAAGCGACTGATCGTACACTCTCAGTCCAGCAGTTAGAAGTAGCAGCTGTGGTACTGGCATGCGGACTGTTCCCAACAGAGCATCTTAACACTGTAACTGATTCAATGTTTGTAGCCAAGCTTTGCCTGGCTATGTCAGGACCCGGCATATCGACATCTACAGCAGCTCTAATGCTAGAAGAAGCGCTCTCCTCTCAAAAAGGTACCATATCAGTCATCCATGTCAACAGCCACAATCCGATCAAAGGGTTCTTCCAGGTCGGCAACGACAAAGCAGATGCTGCCGCAAAAGGATTGTGGACTCTACAAGAAGCTCGTCAGCTACACGAAACCCTGCACATCGAAGCCAAAGCACTAGCAAAGAGATGTGAAATCTCAGTTGCTGATGCAAAACATGTAGTAGCTTCATGCCCCCACTGCCAAAAGGCACCACTGTGGTCCTGTGGAATCAACCCCAGAAGCCTAAAAGCCTCAGAGATATGGCAAACAGACTTTACATTGTACCAGCTGTTGAAACCCCGAGCATGGCTTGCAGTAACAGTGGATACGTACAGCGGAATGATTGTAGCCACGCAGCACCTGAAAACCAACTCCAAAGCAACTATCCAGCATTGGCTAACAGCCATGGCTTGGCTCGGCATTCCCAAGCAAATCAAAACAGACAATGGTGCAAATTTTATCTCAAAGCTGAGCCAAGAATTTGCCTCCAAATGGGGTATCACTGTAGTGCAAGACATCCCGTACAATAGCACAGGACAAGCCATTGTTGAGCGAGCAAACCAGACCTTGAAAGCCAAGCTAGAAGTGTTAGCAAAAACAGAGGGCTTTAACAATTCCATTCCCCAAGCAGACCAGGCACGCTTGCTAGCAACTGCACTGTTAGCACTGAACCAATTCCCTAGAGGAGATGAAACAAACAGTCCCTCCCAAAAACACTGGGCCACTCGAGCTCTAGAAGAGGGCCCGCATGTCGTAATCAAAAACGAGTTAGGAGAGTGGGAGCAAGGTTGGAGATTAGTGCTCACAGGGAAAGGGTACACAGCACTTAAAAGAGATGGTAAAGTAGTGTCCACTTAAGTCAATAAAACCAGACCTTCAAAATGAGACTGACAAAAACTCTGAAGTTTTGTTTGCAGGACTGGATCATTGGGCACCAGTGTGATGCATATGCTCCAGTGCTGGAAGGAGGCGATGAAGCACCAGATAACTGGAAGATGCCCAAAACTCCCAAGCCTGTGAAAGTCAAGTGACGACTTCTGTGTGTGATCTTGCTTTTAGGGCTTGTTTGCAGCAAGCAGGTTAGTGCAGAACACAACCCCCATCAACCATTCAGGTGGATCTTACTCTGTGCTTCGAACAAGGTGATTAAAGAGGTAGTCACAGCAGGCGCCCCAAGGTTCTTTGTGCTCATTCGAGACATTTTCTCTGGTATAGTAACTCATAGCATCCACCCTCACTTTGAGCTGCACCAGTCATACTGGTGCCCAGCCACCAACCCAGGCAAAGACTACTGCCGCCAACTAGGATATTGGTTCTGTGGCCACTGAGGGTGCGAAACAATAGTCCTGAGCAACCGGTGGGTTTTGAAGGATCGCCAGCTTATTCACCAGCCTTCACAGAAGTAAACGTGAATGCCGTTTATTTCTATTATTAACACACCTTTTATCAGGTTCTACAGGGTCTGCGGGCAAAGCAAGCTACTATTGGCTAATACACACAAGTTTACATTTTTTCCCTTGTACACAAGAATATTTTTTTGCTTTACTCTCTCTTCTGCAGGCAAATTTCAAGGATTTTAGCCCTTAATATCACGACTTATTCCAGAGGCTGGTTTGTGCAGACAGGCCTTTACTAATATATCGTGCCCAACCTCTGCTAAAAAACTCTCTATAATTCCCCCTTTCTCTTTTTGCACAAACCAGGCTTTGGATGTGGCTCGTTCTACACTTTTACGAACACAAGATAACATACAACTTACAAGCATTATCACCATTAACCCTATAAATAGCATCCGTCCCCCCTCCAGCACAAGAGACTTCAACCATCCAGTGATGCCCCAGCTGGCTAACCAACTTCCAATGGGGTCACTATCTTCCTTCAGGGCATGTAACCCATCCTGTAGCTGGCGTAGTTGCTTATGGATGGAAACTGAATGATCAGTAAGATTCAAACAGCACATGCCCTCAAACTCCTCACAACTGTGTCCTTGCGCTAAGAGCAAAAAGTCAATTGCAGCTCGATTTTGTAATTCTGCATGACGTACACTGCTTACATAGGCTGAAAGTTCACTTAACATTGTGGATGTTAAGTTTAATTCTTTCTTAGTCCAGCAAGCGAGCCTTTTTAGGGTGGCTAGACTTTTAGCGGCGGTTGCTCCTTGAATGAAGAAGGAGGTTGCCCATATTATACCGCGATTCCAAAAGTCTGGGTTTCTAACATCATTACACTGTAACTCGTTTAGGCTTCGCTTGGACCGTCTATTGGTTTTCATTTTGTTAGCCACATTTAGCAATTGATGTAAGCTTGGGGGGAACAAAGTAAGTTTCTCAAGATAACATGGCCCTCCATGTGGACTAGCAGGAATTCCATTCCATGCCCTATCCCCACAGATTAGGAAGATGGAACTAGGTAATCGCTTTGGTAATCGTCCTGTGAGATTGCATTGCGAGTAAAAAGCTTTACTCTCAGTGGCAGTAACGAGATCAACTATGGGGTTGACTGTAGCCCAGCGCTGTGTTACTTTGTCAGGATGATTTTTCATCGGGGGCCCAAACATCATCCATCCACCTGAGGTATTGGTGGAACCTAGCAGATCTAACTCTACTGGGGGCTCCATGGTAACATTAAGAACTTCAATAATTTTCGCTTGCCCGCAGGCTTCAAGCTGTCTAGCTGTGAAGCCAATGGTGCGATTGCACTCTTACAGCATTACTGATCGATTCAGTCGAGTCTCGTTACTAACTAACCCTTTAAATGCTTGAGGATCCCATTCAGGGACTCCTATGAGACAGGTGCGAAAAGGATCTCCAGGTGTGGCTAGGCTCAAACACATTGATTTTTGACTGGTCAGGTGTGCTAAGGTGACCCATACGTTCTGTCGCTTTTGGATATTAGTCAGCAGATAGCTGGTTGGGGTTACACACAGCACAATTACCATAAGCAGTTTGTCCCATGCAAATGACATCATGTTTGCAAACTCACGGCTAAAACTACAATCGTTAAATGAACTTTCAAAGATGCTTACACTAGCTCTTGAAGGGGGAATACTTATACCTTATACTAATATAATGATCACTACACAAACTAAACTCCTTATCTTAACTATTATCTATCTACTTTTAACACACGTGCTCTAGTATATATGTAGTCTAAGCATGAAAGCAATTTGCTAAAAGGGTAAACACACAGCTAAAATTTGTGTCGTGCACAATTAGATAGAGTCTCTGCACTCTTCTCAGATCTTCACAGGAATTTCTCACAGACTATGATTTGACACGATTCAGTCCTGAAACATCTGTTGTTCTCGTGGTGTCAGCTGGCAGCTGATCAGTGACTGACTGAGGGCATCAATGTTCTGATTGTTCTTCAGATCTTTCGTGGCTGGTTTGGTCCATTGGCTAGGCACCCATAACGGTCCAGCATCTGTGGAAACACAACTGTAACCACGCCCATTAAATAGCAATGGACTTGGTCCCTCCCAGATACCTGTCTTTGGGTTCTTGTAGTACAACTTAACTTCTGGGGTAGCTTGCATCTTTACTTGACTATTGTGAATGACCACTGGGGGTTGCTCTAAATCTCCAACTAAACTAAGGAAATTTTGAGTGAATAACACTTGCTGCAATCGAATGGTAGGGTCTAATTGTTCAGGTGTTTTTTGCTTATTCAAATACTCTTTTAAGGTCTTATGGGCTCTTTCTACTATGGCTTGTCCAGTTGACACATGGGGAATTCCAGTTACATGTTTGACTCCCCATTTTTGTAAGAACCGAGAAACTCGTGTTCCTACATATGCAGGCCCATTGTCTGTTTTTATTTCTTTCGGAACTCCCATTACGGCAAAGCACGCTACCAAATGTCGAATTACATGTATGCTTTTTTCTCCTACTTGTGCAGTGGCCCAAACCATTTTTGAAAAGGTATCTACTGTAACATGTACGTATTTGAGGCGACCAAATTCAGGCACGTGTGTTACATCCATTTGCCAAATTTCATAGGCTTGAAGACCCCTAGGGTTAACACCTAAGCCTAGAGTGGTTCCATATTGACTGCATTGTGGACAGGATTTTACAATGCCTTGTGCATCTGTTAAGCTGATATTAAATTGTCTCTGTAAGGCTTTTGCGGCTTGATGAAAGAGAGCATAACTCTCTCTTGCAGCTGCGAAAGAGTCTCTTGGTGCTGCTACAACAGGACTGACAAGCGTATCAGCTTTTGCATTGCCTTCTCCAAGACCTAATTCTGTTTGATGACTGCGAATGTGAATGATGCAACAGGGCTCGTTTCTGTCCTCTATAGCTCTTTTGATTTGAAAAAATAGTTGACACAATCGCTTATTATCTGGTGGCTTGATGAGAGCGTCCTCAATACATTGTACCACTCCTACCACGTACAATGAATCTGATACAATGTTCAGCTTACTGTCTCACCAATGAGACAGTGCCCATGCGATGGCTGTAAGTTCTAATGTCTGCAGTGAGTCATGTGCATCTCCATCTATAGTTTTGCTTCTCCAACTCGAGTCTTCTTGCCAGGTACAGGCTGCTTTTTTCTGCCGACTTCCTGCATTCGTATATACTGTAAGGCCTTTTACTGGCTGCTTCACGACTTTGGGCTGTTGCAACCACCGCTGCTTTAAGATGACCTGCAGGCGTGGATCTCTAGGTTGCCTGTTGTGTACAGTTCCTGGATAGTTGAGCAGCGCTAATTGAATTGGTTCTGAGTGTCTCAGCATCCACTCAAAATTTTCTACCGTTATTGGCAGACTGATATGTTCTGGCTCAGCACCATTAATTTCCACAATTCGTGTTCTCGCTTTTTTGATGAGATAAGCAATTGCTTCTGTCCTCAGCCAAATACTCATTGGTGGCATATACGGCGTAAAAATCCACTCAAGGATCGCTAAAGGCTCTGCACATTTCTTCGCTAATTGCACTAACCATAGCTTCTTGGCAAGCTGCTTGGCACCTCGACGGCTCTTAAGTGGGCCTTCTCCCCCTTTCTCTTTTTGCCAAGCAGGCCACTGAAATATGATAGCACATGGTGCAACAGAGTGGTTACAAATCAGAAGTCCTAAAGGCACATCTGGCAATCTTCTGTCTGATAGTGTTGAAAGCAGTTTCTTCCCTAGATAAATGAGACAGCTCTTCTGATTTGCAGAAAGGGTAATTGGAGTTTGTGGGTCTGTACCTTTTAAAAGGCTCATTAAGGGTGCTATCTCATCATTTCAGATACCGGCAATGGATCGTACCCATTGCAGATCTCCAACAAGCCTTTGTGCATCATTAAGGGTGAGGATTTCAGTGGTTAATTCCAATTTTTGTGGGTGGACTGACGAAGATGTCAGAATCCACCCCAGATGCTTCCATGGGGCTTGTTTTTGAATTTTTTCTGGGGCAACCACCAAGCCTTTCACTGCGAGCTGGGCGGTGATAAATGTGAGATCTTCATCTTGGAATGGATCACGTTGACAAAACAAGATGTCATCCATGTAGTGATAAATAATTGTCTGGGAGAGCTTGGCCCACACAGGTGTCAGTGCCCAATGCACAAACAGTTGGCACATTGTTGGAGAATTTTTCATCCCTTGTGGAAGGACTACCCACTCAAATCTCTGAGACGGACTTTCTTTGTTGATTGATGGCAAAGTGAAGGCAAATCTCACTGTGTCTTCTTTTTGCAGGGGTATTGTGAAGAAACAGTCTTTCAAATCTATGACTAGAAGATGCCATTCTTGTGGCAGCATTGTGGGAGAGGGCATCCCTGGTTGTAATGCTCCCATTGCCCACATTTGGTCATTTACTTTGCACAGATCATGCAGCAATCGCCATTTTCCAGACTTCTTTGGGATGACAAAAATTGGAGTATTCCATGGGCTGAGCGATGGTTGGATATGCTTTGCTTGTAGCTGTTCCTTGACAAGTTCATGTGCAATTGCTAGCCGCTCCTGAGAGAGAGGCCACTGCTCAACCCACACAGGCTCATTAGATTTCCACTGAATCCTTCGGGTTGGCGGCCTGTCAGCAGTGGCAACTACTAAAAAAGCGATTGATTGGGAAGGGTTAGTGTTGCCCCGAGCTGGCTGAGAACATCTCAACCAAAGAGCCCTCCAAGGCTTCCAGGCAAAGGCATGACGTATGGACATAAGGTGGTGGTCTGTCCTTCAGGAAATCGAAACTGGATCGGGTGTACACTTCTCAGTGGCGTGGAGTATCCTCCTACACCTTGTACCGAGCTTAAGGCTCTGTGGAGAGGCCATTCTCTTGGCCACCAAACTCGGCTGACGATGGTAACATCAGCTCCTGTGTCTAGCATCATCTTGACTCTTTGCTGCTTTGTTCCGTGGCACAGGGTGAGTTCAATTACTGGCCGATGACTCATTTGTTGAACGAGATTCACCACTGTGTCTCCTGTTGACCCAAATCCTCTGGCTCCGCGTCTAGGAGCTCTTCGAAAAATGTTTTTCTCAGTTGCCACCTTTTGAAATAACACCAATTGAGCAATTCTTGTTCCCTTTTTGATCGTAAGTGGAGGAGCTAAGGTGTAGGCACACACTTGGATCTCACCAGTATAATCAGCATCAATGACTCCTGGGAGAACAATAAGTCCTGCAATTCCAGCAGATGATCTCCCAATCAACAAAGCACCAAGTGCACTGGTAACAGAATAAACAGGTCCTGTAACTCCAGTTGGGATTTTACGGATGGTGCTGTCGATGAGTGTGACATCTACTGATGCTGCCAAATCGATTCCCAGGCTTCCCCGGGTTGCTGGTGGGTTGAGCTGCTGAATAGAGTTGGGCCGGCAACTTGTGTCCCCGCGCGGCGGCTCCTCGCGCTCTTGATCATGTTTTTTGCGAGGCGACATACAGAAGTAGCATGTTTGCCTGTCTGACAGTGATCACACCACACAGTAGCTGGACAGGATTTTCGCAAGTGCCCTCTGTTGCCACATCAAAAACAGATGCTTGAAGGTGTGGTGGAGGGTTTGCATCCGCTTCCCAGTTTACTGACGGCAGCAGCAAGCAGACTTGTGGTTGGCTTGATGGCTTCTGCAACAGCATTGGCTACTAGCTGTCCTTGTTGCGTCTGATTTACTCGCAAGGCAATATCTACCATGTCTCCCACATCTGCTTGCTTTGGGAGTGTGGCAAGGATAGGCTTCATCTTCGAGATGGCATTCTCAAAAGCTAACAGTTTAAACATGTTCTGTTTTGCCTCTTCAGTCATGTCATTCTGAGCTTTTAGGGCTGCTGACAGACGATCGATTAAATGAGGATACGGTTCCGTGAGGCCCTGCCGTACTGTTGTGAAGGAAGGATGAGGTTTTGAATCAGGCACAGCATTAAAGGCTTGACGAGCGAGCTGTGCAGACAAATGATGCATTGCAAGAGGGTAGTTTAACTGTACAGCCATATGACTGTAAACTCCTGAACCAGTGAGCATGTCAGGATTAAGTCCATATAATACATCATTTTGATCTCAAGGTCGATTTGCTTCTAGAACTGCTAACCTTTTCCATTCCTTCTCCCACACCATAAGCTGTGATGGAGTTAAAAGCAGACGTGCGAGATTTTGGCTGTCTATGGGACTGTTAACATCAGAGGTGAACAGCCAATCCAATGCAGTGTTTGCAGCTTCGGATTTAATGCCATTCTCAGTAACTGCCTTTTTGGCTTGCTGCAAGATCTTCCAGTCGTGTTGCTCATAATGTGGATTTTGCTGATCATATAAAATGGGACAAGCGACTGCCCCTGCTGCTTGCCACTCTCCCTCAAGAATTGCATCTCAAATGATACCGGACCACCTCTGCTGTGCTCTGTGTTTTCTGTTCTCTTCCTCCAAGGTGATAGAGCTAGAACAAGGTTTTGGTGTTGACAATGTTTCCAAAGGTGGAGCAGATGGTTCAGGACGCAGCATATCCTGTAGTTGTTGAACTGACTCTGCTCGTTGTCTCGGTGTTTGCTGCAGAGCTGCTTTCTCTTGTTGAGGCTGTGCTTTATTCGCACATAGGGTTTGTTCAATCCGAGCTTGAAGCTATTGCACGAGCTGCTCTATTTGATGTTGCCATCCCAGTAGCTCTTTCTTCAATGTACCGTTATCATCAATTGGCTCTGCTCCTGCTGCAAGCCGTCCGTCATCGGAGTGCATAGAGATATCATCATCGGAGGGGAGAGGGATGTCCTGCGGTCTTCCCCAGTGAACGGTAGATGGCATCGAAGGGTAGATCTTTGGTTTGCACTTGGTAGCTCTCGTTTCTGCTGACGTATCAGGCTCTGTCTGGCTGGAGCTGGCGCCTGCTCCTTCCAGGGGAACCGTCGTTTCTACATCCGCATTCGGCAGGGTAACTTCCGGCTTAGGCTCTGCCGGTGCAGCCGGAGCCGAAGAGGGCTCCGCCAGCACGGCCGGAGCCGCGTCGGAGCACCCCTGGGATTTTAGAAGTTCCGACACGGTGCTACATTGCTTCCCTGTGAGCCCCTTCACTGGCCGGACATGCCCCAATGCACTCAAATGGCTAACAGACTCGGCAGGAGGTGGCTGCGGCGCGTCCTACTCGGACAGCGCCATGACGTCTATGGCAGCTGCTGCTATTGAGGATTCTGCCTTCATATCCCTTAAGGCATTTAACACAATTTTCCCTGCTGAACTGAGGGCTATTACGTCTTTACTCTTTCCCGTGATTGCCGTTTCCCACATCAGATTCCCGACATCCATCCATTCTTCCACCGCAAAAAAGCAGTGAGGGCACTCCAAAATGCCCACAATTTTTCGCCCATATAATGATCTTATCCAGGTCCTTTTCCCTGGCTGCTTCGCCTCGTTTAACGAGGATGCTAAGAAGCAGTTTTTTCGCTGCCGCAAATTCCGCTTCCATGCTAGCAGCAAACGATGGGAGGGAAGATTGCGACCCTTCTACTACGCTCCCACCTCTCCGTCTCCCCCAGCAACCTGAATTTCCACGTCCAACCGCACTGCGTCTCACCGCGCTCAGGCTGCTTATCCAGTGCCGATCCAAGCCCACGGCTTCCCGCTCCCAGATCCGCTCCGCTGACTCCAAAGTTCCTCTGCCCGTAGGAGGTCCCTGGTCGGAGCGCCAGATCTTGAAAGACCGCCAGCTATTCACCAGTCTTCACAGAAGTAATCGTGAATGCCGTTTATTTCTATTATTAACACACCTTTTATAGGGTTCTACAGGGTCCGCGGGCAGAGGAAGCTACTATTGGCTAGTACACACAAGTTCACATTCTTATCCTTGTACACAAGAATATTTTTTTGCTTTACTCTCTCTTCTGCAGGCAAGTTTCAAGGATTTTAGCCCTTAATATTACAACTTATTCCAGAGGCTGGTTTGTGCAGAAAGGCTTTTACTAATATATCGTGCCCCCCATCTGCTAAAAAACTCTCTGTAGGTGATCTGTGAGCTGGAGAGCCAAGGGGTGATCAGCAAAACCTATTCACCCTACAACACTTGTATTTGGCCTGATGGCAGAGTTTTCTGGGCAGCCATCATCAAGTGAATGAAAATCCATGAGAAAACTATTTTCTTGTTGAGAACTCTCCATGGAATGACAAAAAGAAACTTCCCTACAAAGACTGATGGAAAGACTGTTATATAGTTGGTACTGTTTTAACCACCAAGTTTTGTCTCCATGTTGTCAGTTAGACAAGGGAATGGTTGGGTGGTAAGGAAGAAGGGTTTATGGAAGTTTTATTCTGGTCTCTTATTCTTGTAGTTTTGTTAATAAACTTTCTTCATTCCTTTTAAGTTTTAAGCCTGTTTTTCCCTTCTCCTAATCCATCTCACAGCAAGAAATAAGTAATTTTTCTAGTAATTTTTTTAGCTAGTGCTTTAAAACCACTGCAAGTGGCTTGTGTTGTCTCATGTTTCTGCTGCTTACCTTTTGGCCCTTTTGAGGACCCTGGTAAGGCAGTAGCCAAGGAAGCTATCTTGCAATCTGAGGTATCTATGCACAAGCCTAAGCCATCTGTGCTAAAAATGGATCACCTGGGAGGGCCTCTATTACCCTCCTACAGTCATAATTGGCATTACTTCTTGCCAACTGTGTGAGCAGTAGCCGTCTCAATTCCAGTTCATCCACCTGCTTCTCCAAAGATGCAGAGTTCTTCAACAAACTGCATATATGGCTCCTTAGCCCCTTGGACTGTCATAGCAAACTTTTGCTTTGGAGCTGACAGCTCAATCGTTTTCATCAGAGCTGCAAAGCCAGTCTTCTGGCATTGATCTAACATCTGCGGGTAGAATGTAACCTGAAAATCAGGGTTAGAAAAATTCCCAATCCCTGTCAATAGATCAGGTCCAACTCCATATCTAGGGTCCCGTTGAAGCAATTGACTATTTTGTCTGGCTACTTTTGTGGCCAACTGACTCCAATTGGTTTCAAAGACTTCAAATTGAACAGGCTGAAACAACACCTGAGCAAGGTGCCTAATGTCATATGGTACCAGTGGCTCAGAATTAAGAATGCAAATCATCTGCATTACCTCGTGAGACCCCAGTCCATGCTGTGCAACCTTGTCTCTAATACCCATCACAGTTTTCGTGGATAGGACCTGGTGTGTGTTAGGCAGCCCTGTTCTAGCATTTCCCTTAATTACAGGGAATGCCTGAAGACCTTTTTGCGAGGTCACAGCATCTCTGTGATGTAGATAATATTTTAACAGAGGGTGGACACAATATGTTAGTAAGGGCCTGTCTGCACAAACCAGCCTCTGAAATAAGTTGTGATATTAAAGACTAAAGTCCTTGGAACTTTCCTGCAGGAGAGAGAATAAGGCAAAACAATATCCTTGTGTACAGGAGAAAAAATGTAAACCTGTGTGTATTAGCCAGTAGTAACTTGCTTAGCCCACAGACCCTGTAAAACCCTATAAAAGGTGTGCTAAAGACAGAAATAAATGGTGTTCACTTTTACTTCTGTGAAGACTTGTGAATAGCTGGCGGTCTCTCAGTACTGTGATCCTGCCCCTTAGACTTCACAGGAGCAGAGGCAGGCATCTGGCTGGAGCTTGCCTCTCCTGTACCAGACTGGCTGTTCCTGGCAGAATCTGAAAAATCAAGGAAACTGTCTCCAATTCCCCTGAATCTTTCAATGAGTTCCCAGTCTCCCATTTCCAAGGCTTTTTCTTTGACCTCCTCCCAAAACCTTCTGGGATCTCTGGGACGCACTGTGACTTGGCATCGAGGAAGGGTCCAATGAGCACTAGAGTGGGGGCCTTCTCTGTGTCCTCCACCCCGAGCAGACACTCGCCCCGACAAGCCAGATTCACTGCGAGCCTCTATGGTAAACAAGGAAGTCTCGTTTGCTCCTGTCCCGGCCCCCGCTGCAGCCGGGGGGGTTGCGTTCCCTGCCGGCTCCGAAGCCGGTCCGACTTGCGGGCCTTGCCCGCCGAGGGGGGAAGGCGGCACCGCTTGAGAGACGCCCCTGCCCCTCCCGGCGCCTATCCCAGCGTCGGGACGGTTCCGGCAGGGTTCTCAAAAGCTGTAGCGCCACCTCCCTGGGCGGCGCCAGCTTTGGCAGCCCCCGCCGCCTCCGCACGGGCCGGGGAGGCGGCGCAGCCTCCCGCGCCGCTTTCTCCGCTTGTGTGCCCAGCGGCAGCGTCCGCACTGCTTTCCCCCGCCAAGGCGGGGGGGATCGCGCAAGTTCGCAGTGGCACCAGCTGAGCCGGCGTGGCGTTTGCAGCTGGGCCGGGGCCCGCCGCTTTTCTGCGCGAGCCGCTGCGTGCGGGGCCGTTCCCAGCGGCCGCCGCGGCGCCGGCAGCGGTGGACCCCGTGGCTCCGTTCCCACTCGGGCCCGCGCCGCTAGCCCCTTCTGGGTGAAGGGGCCGAGCGGGCGACAGCGGCGGAGCTGCCCCGTCTCCTTCGGACGTTAAATCTATTAACGCTCCGATGGCGCTGGCCGGAGCCGGCGCGTGCGCGGGGGGGCCGCTCCCAGCGGGGCCGTGGGAAGCGGATGGGACCCCGCCTGTCCCGTCGCCCGCGGCGTCTGGCCGCGGGAAGGGAATGAGTGCTGCTGCTCCACAATTAATACACACCACGGATGCTGGGGTAGTTTTCATCATGCGAGACAGGAACGACACGAACACCAATATGATGCAGAAGTTGTACAAAGTTTACTTGTAGTTGATGGTTATTTATACAGTTATATTTCAGTGCACGCGTCTAGCTGTTGTCATCTAGCTACATAGTTGGTTGCATACATTGTTCACGCGCCATCCACACACAATCATTCTCCTTCTTATTGGCTGATGTTATCAACTTCATTTCCCCCCACTCCAGGTGCACATCTTCTTTGCTGGCTAAATTCCCTAATTCTTTGCCACATCAGCAAAACTTCTTTACTGACCGTGTTCATGTCCTTGATTCGTTTCCAACTATTGTAAAATAGCCCAGGCCCCGACACACGGAGAGGAGTCAGAGCAGCTCGGCCACCACTGCCGGCGGAGGGGGAGCCTGTTTTGCTCCCTCCACCGTGGGAAACGCTAGGGGAATGCTTTGTTCCCTGTCATCCCGTGGTGTCCCGAGCCCTGGGCGGGGTGACTCCCGCTTAGCGGGAGAGAAAGGGCTGCCGGGGTCTGAATCTTCCCGCATCCCCCTCCCCCCGGTCAGTTGCCTTGGGGGACTCGAAACAAAGGGCACCCACCCCCAGGCTCAAGCTGTTAAGGGATGGGGCTGGGGAAAAGATCCCCTCTAAGCCGTCCCGGACCACCTCCGATGCGGTCTCCCGTTTCTTAAGGTCCAGGAGAACGGCTTCCGAATCAGACCAGTCTCCTCCATCAGAGCCTGCGTCTGAGACGTCTTGAGAGGAGGCGCGGGAGCTCGCGGCTTCTATCGCATTCATTAATTTCCTCCATGGGTGGAGCAGTTTCGCATCTTCCCCACCGCCAGACAGCACCAGCATGTTATAGATACATTTTATATTGTTGGCTTTTCGCAAATATTAAAATGAATGTTATGTGTATAAGAATGGGAAATTTTGTTGTATTAATATAGTTTTCTTTATTTCTGTTATTGATGAAACTTAGAAATAGTAGTATAATACATATATGTTAGGTTATGGCATAGTATTAAAATAAAAACTGCTTTTGTTTGTATAACCCAAAGACTGAGAGAAAAAATAGCTAGAGAACTCCTGCATTTGTAAACTATCTTACCCAGATGAAGACAGCAGTGACCAGAACTCGGGGGGGAGGAATTTATTGCATTTCTGGTATCAGGGAATGTAAATCTCAATGGCGCCAAGAAGATTGATCTATTGGGAAGAGGGCAAGAGAAAACTAAACAGAAGAACACCAAAGATCCTAAGAAGAATGCATGAATATGTATGAGAATTTATGGATATGTAGTAGGATTCTGTTTTTAAGAGAAAATCCTTTTTCAGTAAGGTGTGGTCTCTTGGCTGAATGCAGAGACACCCGGCTGTATTTGTATACTTTATTTTTTTCTCCGAATTGTTTTTTTTATTAAACTTTTAAATTCTATAAAAATTATGTGAATCTCGTTTGCCCTCTTCCCAATAGATCAATCTTCTTGGCGCCATTGAGATTTACATTCCCTGATACCAGAAATGCAATAAATTCCTCCCCCCTGAGTTCTGGTCACTGCTGTCTTCATCTGGATAAGATAGTTTACAAATGCAGGAGTTCTCTAGCTATTTTTTCTCTCAGTCTTTGGGTTATACAAACAAAAGCAGTTTTTATTTTAATACTATGCCATAACCTAATATATATGTATTATACTACTATTTCTAAGTTTCATCAATAACAGAAATAAAGAAAACTATATTAATACAACAAAATTTCCCATTCTTATACACATAACATTCATTTTAATATTTGCGAAAAGCCAACAATATAAAATGTATCTATAACAAAACCCCCCTTTTATTCTTTGTAAAACATTTGGCTTGAGCATTAAAATTTGTTTGTTTGTTTATCTGCATGTTTTTGGATTACTCAGGTAATTAGCTGAAAAAAACAGAGAATACAACAAAAAAATTAAACCAGCTATCTAAAATTTGGATATTTTTGGGATTCCCAAGTAAGGATTTTTCCCTGTACCATTACATTGGGAGAGTTTGGTTTTATCATCATACACACAGTTCTTTTCTTTTACTTTTCTTTGGGTCTAATGCAGAGTTGGTTTCTTTGGAACTCACTATGTACAATTTTATTTACTAACTTTATACTTTTTACCGGGAGTATTTCTTACTTCATTAAGAAATTTTCTCCATTTAATTGCTGTTTGAGCCTTGCATACAGGTCCTGACATGAGGTTAATACAGGTCTAGCTTGCTGTGTTTGCTTTATCTTTTTACTTACCATTTGCTCTCTTACCAAATCTTGGTTCTTTTTCCTGGCAGCAACCGTGAAGCAAATGAATTTTTCTCTTTTCAGACAACTGTTTTTCAGTCTGATACCCCTTGTTCTTATACTGTCTGTGACCTAATATTTTTCCTCTTATGTATACAGATACCTAACTTGGATGGGTTATACCAGTGACTATTGATACTGGTGTGGGTAATAAAAAGAAGCTCGGTGTCTTTCCATGTAAAGCTTTCGATAGCATTTGTAACATGGCTTTGCTGGCGTCTCAAAAGGGAAAAGGATAAGGGACAGGAGACGGAATAGTAGGGGTCCAGTATGGCTTACACACCCACCCACTCTGCCTATGAGGTTGCAGCTCACAGCAGGTGTTTTATTTTCTTCTCGGTGGCGAGTTGCAGTGGCCAATCTGGTCTTGCCCCCTGTCGCCCTGAAAACTCAGCTTCTGAGCTTGCTGACATGGTTTTCTAAGGACTTTCCCAGGACAGTAACTGTAAACACAGATATGTGTACATTCTTTCTGTTACACGTCCTGTGATGGGCATCTCTCATGGCCAGTGCAGTGGGAAAGTGTTATCCTGACCATCCAATCCCTGGCCATGGTCAGAAGCTCATAAATCCTGGGAGGAAAAATAAACTCGGCTCTTTCTTTCACCACACCTCGACCTGTGTCCGTGTGATCTATTCATCTTCAGTGGCAACAGCCCCCTATTTCCTGGTCACTTCTTCTTTTCTCATTTCTAAGCAAATCCTTTTTGTCCTGGGTTGATTATGATGTTAAATTGTATCCCCATTTGTCCACCTAACCCAGACACAGGTTTTGTATTCTTAAAATTTCATCCAAGAGTAAAAGTGAGTGGAAAAGAAGCACCGAGTCTGTTATCAGAAGCTGTACTTGCTCCCCCCCCCCCGCATCAGGAGTTTTGACTACAGCACAGACAGACAACAAGACACAGATTGCCTTGGCTTTCCAACTAGCCGGAGCAGAGAGGTCTTCCTGGACTGTTTTCTTTCCCTTTTTCTGAAACGAATCGAACCTGCTCTAGACTGGGGACTCGGGGGAGCACCAGGAGCTTGCACCCGTGGACTACCAAGAGCCCAGCCTGGGCAGCGGCATTTTCCAGCGCCAAAGGGACTGATAACAGAGCGAACACCCACAGGAAAGAGACCCTCTGAAGTTTGTCATCTCTTCTGAACGGCGAGAGGTTTTGTAATTTGATAGCATTCATTTTTGTGCTGGGTAGTGCTGTACCTGTGAAATAAACAGGTTTTTTCCACTTCTCTAAGAAAAATCTCTTCCCGAACCGGTTGGGGGGTGGGAGAGAAGGGCCACGTGAGTTTGCTTCCCAAGAGAGAGCCCCACTGGAGGTCTTCTGCCAAATTTGCCCTAAACCAGGACAGACACCTTTTAACAGCAGTTTCTCACCTTTTCTCATGTATTTCCCACTCAACAGGCACTAGTAATTTCCCATCTGCAAAGAAAAAGTTATCATTTAAGTTATTCTTAATAGATTGGACACACAACACTTCCTGCAATGAGAGGCTTAACTTTGTGAACTACAATGTTTATTTTTCTCTAATTTAAGTACTTATATTTAATCCAGCTAGCATGTCTCGTATTGGGATGATTTAGACAAGGTATATGATGTGGCACTGATGGAAGTTGTGATTTCCCCCCTCCTCCTTTATACAAATCACAGGCAAAAGCAAAAATATATGAGCATCTCCCAACCAACAGAGCCCCAATCCTCCTGTTTGGAGTGGGAGTTTTTCCCTCCCAAGGTGGATATCGAAGGTGTCTCAGAATTTGTCCAGGCAGGACTTGAAACTACTGATACAGGCTTGGTCTTACTTCCCAGTTAGGCGTGATTCTTAGCTCATCCCTTGGATCATTTGGATTGTCTCAGTTCATTACCGCCTGATCTCTGCTTAAGAGTCCATTTGGTATCTCTCGGTTTCGGTGTTATAGTCCAGTCTTCAGGTCTTTTGATCTTCTTGGTGTGAATCCAACTTCACTCTTTGGTCCAGATTGCAGCCTCACTGCCTTAGTTATCAGTAGTACCTGAAAGGGATTTCTTAGCAACACAGGGAAAGTGAAAACATCACATCAAAGTTTTCCATCAGTATTCTTTAAAACTCTTGGGTTAAACAAAATTTAACAATGAACATAGGAGCCAATCTCTTTCTGTGAGTTCAAATTAGTTAAACAAGAAAGGCTAAATTACTCTTGACTTACAATAAATCACATTTATTAACTTTTTACTCTCTGGTTAATATTTACTTGTTTATCTTCACAAGCTTCTAACAGTTTCTTAGAACAAAAACACTTTCTTTTTAACAATAAAAGTAAGAGAAAGAAAGAGAGAAAGAAATCTTGCTTTAAGAAATTAAACACCTTGACGAGGTTTTCAGAACTTAGCGAGAAAGATTGCTTTTGCTTTGGTCTTATCATCTACTGGCTTGTTCCTCGGTTTTTGTTTTGGTTTTTTCCCTATTCACAGCAGTTTTTTTTTTCAGGCTGTTTCTCGCTCCTCTTCCCCACTGCTGCCGCAGCTCTGGGGCTCCTCTGCTGGACCAGCTCACTCCTCAGTGGCAAACAGCACTCAGCGCCACTGCTGGGCCGGCGAGCGCATCTGGCAACCCCACACCCCTTGAGACCCCGGCACAGACACAGCGAGTCCCGCTCCAGCCGCTTTACATAAAAGCAGTTAAACAACTCCCAAACCTAGCAACTCCTAACCCAGCGCTCCAGATGCTCCCGACATCCCCCCTCTCTGGCACAATTCTCACCTCTAATCGTGTTTGAAAGCTCTCTTTCCCACAAGCCAATGCTCATTCCCGAGCCAACAAGACACTTCTCACTCTCCTCCTAATTTCCACAGCTCTAATGAAAGGGGTTGCAAACCTCTCTCTCTATCTCTGCCACCATCACTGCGGCACTCTTTACACCACATCCCTCCAGAATCTCTACTACACAAATTCCTCTGCCTCATAATCAACTACAAATTCTAACACCTCCTTTTGGGGACTCTCCCCAAAGCCATCAAAGGCCCTAGACACAACTGACACTCAATGCAGAGCAGATGACCCCCCCGCTGAGAGGCCGGAGAGACCATTCAGCTAGCTAGCTACCTTTACCAACTGAAACAAATTTGCAGCTACTATTTCTGCTCCTCTAAACAGATTCTCAGTTAAGTTCTTTCTTCACTTTTCCCCAGGATGCATTTTTTTGAAATCCTTTTAAGCTCTTTTCCAAAATTTACTGCTCTTCCTGAAATCTCAAATTTTAAACATAAACACAGCTTACTGCTGCAAATGCTTACCACACAATCACACAGGGAATTGTCTTAGGACTTAATAAAACAAAGGCTATAACTACAGGGTGCCCCCCCACTCCTCCTTAACTGCGGCTTATGCTACACACCAGCACCACTCTGCATTCTACTTGCACGTCTGGCTCAGAAAGAGCTCCCTGATAGTCTCACACCAGTCCTCAACCCCTCACCACAACACAAACAACTTAATACAGTCCACTTCCTTCCAAACAAACCAAAATCAACTTTTAAATCAACAACTACACATTTATTTACGCACATTCACTCACATCTATTTTACTCACTCTCACTCATTTTTACTCAAAGCTAAACAACAACAAAATACTTTTTATTTTCAAGTTATTAATATCTTTCCATGGGTATTATAAGGATTTGGATGTTTTAGGTTTCTTTGCTGTAGCCCTTAATCAAGCTCTGTTAACCCCAGATGCTCTTGGGTATATCCCTCAATCCAGCTCTGTTAACCCCAGATGCTCTTGGGGGTACCTCTCAATCTGGCTCTGTTAACCCCAGATGCTCTTGGGTATATCCCTCAATCCAGCTCTGTTAACCCCAGATGCTCTTGGGGGTACCTCTCAATCTGGTTCTGTTAACCCCAGATGCTCTTGGGTATATCCCTCAATCCAGCTCTGTTAACCCCAAATGCTCTTGGGTATATCCCTCAATCCAGCTCTGTTAACCCCAGATGCTCTTGGGTATACCTCTTAATCCAACAAAGTGTTGGGGATCCCTGCTTTTATCCCGGTTTCTCAGTGGATTGTGCCAGGAAAACCCTCGGCTCCCTTTCCCGAGGGGATAACCCCTCCCCTGAGACCCAGTCCCAGTAACCCCAGGGGTATCTTGCAACCCCCGCTTCCCACTCCCCCAAAGATTACTTACAATCCGTTTTCTTCTCTGGGTCTTCGTGCACAAGAATTATGGAGCTAAATACCGCAGTTTAGGGAGCTTTTTCCCTTTCCTTTGCTTTATTTCTTCTCCTTCTTGTCCTCGGGGTATTTACCTGCAGCTACTGCAGACTCACACCAGGGGAAACAGAGCAGGTCTGCTGAACTCAGCAGGGTCTGCACATTTCTCATTCAGGATCCCTCAGTGGTCTTCAGAGGTGAGGTGTTTATCCCGGGTGACACCCCCAATTGTGAAAAACGAGATTCACATAATTTTTATAGAATTTAAAAGTTTAATAAAAAAACAATTAGGAGAAAAAAATAAAGTATACAAATACGGCCGGGTGTCTGCATTCAGCCAAGAGACCACACCTTACTGACAAAGGATTGTCCCTTAAAAACAGAATCCTACTACATATCCATAAATTCTCATACATATTCATGCATTCTTCTTAGGATCTTTGGTGTTCTTCTGTTTAGTTTTCTCTTGCCCTCTTCCCAATAGATCAATCTTCTTGGTGCCATTGAGATTTACATTCTCTGATACCAGGAATGCAATAAATTCCTCCCCCCAGAGTTCTGGTCACTGCTGTCTTCATCTGGATAAGATAGTTTACAAATGCAGGAGTTCTCTAGCTATTTTTTCCTCAGTCTTTGGGTTATACAAACAAAAGCAGTTTTTATTTTAATACTATGCCATAGCCTAACATATATGTATTATACTACTATTTCTAAATTTCATCAATAACAGAAATAAAGAAAACTATATTAATACAACAAAATTTCCCATTCTTATACATATAACATTCATTTTAATATTTGTGAAAAGCCAACAATAAAATATGTATCTATAACAGTAGCTTGCTAAGCCCGTGGACCATGTCGGACCCTATAAAAGTGTGCTAAAGATAGAAATAAATGACGTTCGCTATACTTCTGTGAAGACTCAGTGAATAGTGTGAGCGGTTTTTCACCAAGAGACCTAGGACCATCTGGTCCTCTGGAGGTACCACAGAGATTGGCATACTGTCAGCTTACTGGGAAAAAGTCTCTAGCAAAAAGAAAAATGGCAGGCAAAGAAACCCACCACCTCGACTGAAAAAACTCAGTTTTCCTAGGCGGGTGGGTGGGGGGAAGGAGGAAGGTATTACCTTCTCACCAGTTGAAGTGTTGATGCTGAACCCACGTTGGGCCACCAGATGTCGCTAGAAGACACAAAGTATTTGTCGAGAGTTTAAGTTCGAACACCACATGCAACCCGTTTTCCTGTGGATGAAAAGCCTTTATTCCGGGTTTTCTTAACCCTTATATAGTTTTTCCAACCAGATTACTCTCATTGGTAGAAGGAACGACACCCCCTTTGGTCCCATTGGTGGGATTAGAGAAAACACACTAAGAACATCTGTTCAGTATTGTTTTGAGAAATATTATCTATTTACAATAACACCATCCTGGAGGGAAACTATTCCCAGGAACTTTTTTCCCTGGGAATAGATGAGCACCTGACAGGCCAAAACTTCTCTCAAGCTCAGAAATCCTGTCCACACTACAGGGAATAAAAGGTCAGCTTCTCTGTAAGCCCCCTGGCAAGATTTCTTGGGGCAAAGAGCTGGATTAAAAGCCTCCAAGCAATCAGATATGCGTAGAAGCTAGGGCCTGGCGGACGGAAGATATCGGGATGTAATGGAAAGAAAGTCACCGTCCTCCTCTACAGTGTATGGCAATGATCCCCGTAATTAGCCAATAGCACCGAGCTGTGATGAAAGAAGATGGGAGTAACACTGTGAACCTAGGTTATAAAGTGTCAAATTCTCCAGCAATAAACGCAATTTCTGCCATCCATCACATTGATGCTTGTGTGCGGGTTTGGACCGAGTGGCCTGAGCTTGGCCACTGTGCTGCTCCTGAACCAGGGTGTCTGCCTTGCTAGGCAAGAATTTGGTGCCGAAACCCGGGATTCAAATTCAAAAAGCGGGATTCAAATCCAGAGAGCGAGGATCTCCTGGAAAATGGAAGCAGCGGTCAGGACGGCTGGACCAGTCCTGGCGTGAGAGATGTTCCTGGGCCCAGAAGGAAGATGGAAGCGCTCATAAAGGTTGTATTTCAAATAGATTGTAAACCTGTTGCCGCTGAAGATGAATAGATCACACGAACACCAGTCGAGGTGTGGTGAAAAGAAGAGAGTGTTTATTTTTCCTCCCAGGATTTATAGGCTTTTGACCACGGCCAGGGATTGGATGGTCAGGATAGCACTTTCTCACTGCACTGGCCATGAGAGATGCCCATCAAAAGACGTGTAAAAGAAAGAATGTACACATATCTATGTTTACAGTTACTGTCCTGGGAAAGTCTTTAGAAAACCATGTCAGCAAGCTCAGAAGCTGAGTTTTCAGGGCAATATAAACCTAATTCTTTTACTCTTGCTCTTGCAAGGCTTTTGTATATTGGGGTCATAAATCAGTTAGCAAAGATTATCCACCCTAAGGTGTGGGACAGATGTCCTAAAACCCTTGCCGAAGAGACCTGGAGGGTGGCAAAAAACTGTCTGCTGGCCACCCCAAAATTTGGGGTCAGAGTGGCCACCCAGACATTACAGCCTCCAGACGAGAGCGGCTCGGCTGAGCTGAAGGGGACACAAGAGGGCGACACCTCCCCTCAATCCCCGAATCCTAATCTGCTCTCAGAGAGACAACAGAGAGCAGAAGTTTTTTGGAGAAAGTTAACAGAAGAAGACAGAGGTGTTGCAGAGAAAGCCCGGGGGGAACCACCGCCTTATGTATGCCAAGATGGCGCTGAGCAAAAAGACATAGAGAGGGAAAAGGAATGTCCTTAGTGAGAACAAAGAACAAGCACTGGCATTGATGGATGAACATAGTCGGGGGGATGGGAAAGATAAGGTATGTGAGGAAGAAAGAGAAACTGAATCGAAAGAGATAAGATGCGGGGGAGGTGTTCAGGGAGAGAGGGAAAGGAATGTAAGAGAGGGGGCAGGGAGAGGAAGCCGAGAGGGGAAAAGGAGAGGAGGGTAGAACAGAGGGCAGAGTGAAGGGCGGAGTGAAAGGCTGGGAGAACCAGGAGGGAGGGAGTGGCCCGCCCACAGGGGATGTAGGCGGGGGTGGAGCCCAACAAAAAGGCACGGGAAACCAGAAATGGTGAACCAGTCATGTTCCGACTCCCACCGAGATACTAGTGAGGGCAAACGGTCGGAGACTGACTCCTTAGAGGAGGAAACAACAAAGATAAACAAGAATACCCCCCTCCACATTAAAAAAGAACTGGGAGAGGATACTCCTCTCACAGACTGGGGACAGATAAAAGCTGCATATGCCACCTGGGTCCCTTCAGCTGCATTAGTGTTCCCAGTCCAGGTGACAGAGGGGAGACAGTTCACTCACCAATAAATCCTAAACTGCAAGGCTCTAGCCTGCAAAAGCTGATAAGGACAGACGGGACAATGATTACCCTATGCCTATCAGTTTATAACTTCAGTGTTTCTAACTATTTTTGTGTGCAAGTTGTGATTGTTCCCAGGGTCCTGTACCACCTGGATGAAGAATTGAGCCTGCAAGCGAAGAAACTCACCCGACTTCAGAAAAGAGAACTGGTGACAGGTGTAACCATAGCGATGCTGCTAAAGCTGAGAGCAACTGGTGCTGCCACAGGTGTCTCTGCCATAGTGACCCAACAACAGAGACTGTCTCAGCTTCAAATGACAATTGATAAAGACTTGCAGATAATTGAAAAACCATGTGTTTTAAATAGGCTTGTGTCTTTTGTTAAGAGCCAACTAGAAAGGGTCAACATCCTGTTTGTAGAAAGGCAGCAGATGCTCTAAGAATACACTTGGTCACCGCATGTGTCTTATGTTTGTTAATGAAAAACTGCAGTGTCTATTTTATAAGTTTTTAGCCTTTTAGTTAAGTATAGTGTACCTTATATTTTACTCAAGTTTATAATATCTACTTTTAATACTTTTCATAATATAGATAAGTTAGATAAAATGTTTAGAGATAGATATACATAAAAGAACTTTCAAGACTAATACACCTTATATTCTAGCAAATTTAGTTAGGCATAAAGAAGGGGGGAAATGTAGAAGCTAGGGCCCAGCAGACGGAAGATATCAGGATGTAACGGAAAGATAGTAACCCCCCTCCTCTACAGTGTATGGTAATGACCCTTGTAATTAGCCAATAGCACCGAGCTGTGATGAAAGAAGATGGGAGTAACACTGTGAACCTAGGTTATAAAGTGTCAAATTCTCCAGCAATAAACGCCATTTCTGCCATCCATCACATTGATGTTAGTGTGCAGTTTGGACCGAATGGCCTGGGCTTGGCCACCGTGCTGCTCCTGAACCAGGGTGTCTGCCTTGCTAGGCAACAAATATGAAGCCCCATCTCTCTTCTGCATAGCTTGGAAGAGTTGATTTTCACTCACAACAGCCTTGCTAAACACTCAGAGCAGAAATCACAATAGCAGCTAGCGAGTGGTGCGGGATCTCTGCATCCCACCGACCCCCCAGCCATGATATATATTATCAGTCAATCTCTTCAGTATATTCATGTGTTTATATGTGATTTTATTCCTATATAATAGATTAAAATATAGTAAATTTTTGTTTATGCTAATGAAAGTTTTAATTTACACTGACTTCAATAGGTGTGATTGACTGCACATAGTTGGGGATGTACTTAACTCCTTGTGTACATAAGACTTCCTTTATGATCTGGTATTGAGAGACTGCCAGCTTATTCACCAACCTTCACAGAAATAAAAGTGAACACCGTTTATTTCTATCTTTAGCACACCTTTTATAGGGTTCTACAGGGTCCGCGGGCTAAGCAAGTTGCTATTGGCTAATACACACAGGTTTACATTTTTTCTCCTACACACAAGGATATTGTTTTGCTTTACTCTCTCTTCTGCAGGAAGGTTTCAAGGACTTTAGCCTTTAATATCACGACTTATTTCAAAGACTGGTTTGTGCAGACAGGCCTTTACTAATATATAAAATATATCAACAATCTGGTGGGTGTTATGCCCCCAAAGCAAGCACTACTGCTCTAAGTAATGCTGTTACTGCTGATTTCATTCATTCCTTTTTCCATCTTCTAATGATTTAAATAGTTTTGAGAGTTAAGGAGTATTTGACAGAAATAATTCCTTTTGAACAGCTGATAATTACTAGGGAAGTATATAATAGCTGGGAACATATCAGTTTGAGAATTCATTAAACAGGTAAAGACTATTCTGTTATCATTATTTTGAAAATTCATATAACATGATTTGTCAGGCATCCTCTGTGAAAACATGATTAAATTGTTAAAAGCTGTTTTCTTAAGGAAAATATAATTTTAAATCATTAAAATTGAATTGAACTTATATATGCTGTTAGGACTAATTTTTAGGAAACTAAAAAGAGGACATAACCCACAGTAAACGTAAATGTGTATATGTACATATATAGATAGACAGGTATGTGTGTATACACACATTTAGATATAAATATACACATATACGTAATTTTTATTTTGAATGTCAAATAAAAAGCAGGACTTTGGTTAAACTCTACAATCCATTTTCTGAAGAGGATTATCTCAGAGCACTTACTAGCAAGCTGATTTCTCTCTTGAAGTTATGTTCTCATGCCTGTGAAGCAGGTGCATGAATTACTAATATTTAATCTTGAAGGTTCATGCCTGTTTTCTGGAAACAACGTCACAACAACTCAAGCTAAGGAATGTCAGGCTAGACTTAAAATAACACTGAAAAGATAACCTGAATAGGTAAAAAATGCATTTGTATAGATCAAAGCCTCTCTATGTGCATATGTGAACAGGCTTTTTACCTGACAGTTAACTGGAACTTTTATTTCTGAAATGAATGGCATTTTCTTCATTATTTTGTAACTGATCATTACATTTATCAGAACATGAATACAGTGGCATCTGCTTTTAGAAGGCTGTGGAAAAGGGATGAATTCCTTTTGCCAAATAGCTTTCTGAAAAGGTATAGGGAGGAAGTCTGGATGTTTTAATACAAAATATATAGGTTTTTGGAGAATCATTATTATTTTGTCTTGAAACGTTAATGTTTTCCTTTGGTAAGTTCATAAAAAGAATTTGGATTAACTTGAAGTGCACATTAAGTGTAACCTTGCTAAAACTTAAAAAGAGCTTTTATTGAAATTAGTAAATAATTTCAAAAATGAATTTTGTATGGATAAGCAATAAGGAGTGAATAAAATCATCAGATAAGCCTAGTGAAGGCATGTTGTAAACCATCTCAACAGTAAGGAGTGCAAGCAAGTTTTAAATAACCACATGTTGAACAAATTCCTACTGAACCTTCTAAAATCAGTAACTGTGCTTAAAACACAGCTATTGTCTTTATTTGGATGCACTTATAGAGTGGTATAGATGTCTTTTGAAAGACTTTCTTTTTCTATATTTATCTGTATATAGGACCACCCTGTTACCTCTGTCTCTCTTTTCTTTGCCTCCTTTGGGCTCTGTTCTCTGTGGATATATCTTTTCTTTAGTTTCTCAGCCTTCTCTGGGCTCAATTCTCTGTGAATACAGCTTTCTATAGTTCCCCAGCCTTCTCTGGGCTGAATTCTCTGTAGATACATCTTTTCTATAGTCTCCCAGCCTCCTCTGGGCTGAATTCTCTGTGAATACAGCTTTCTATAGTTCCCCAGCCTTCTCTGGGCTGAATTCTTCTGGGATCCTCCCTCGTGGGGAGTTCCACTTATATCTCAGTTCTCATTATTCGAAGTAAACTCTCGAGCTCGTTAAAATCTTGTTTCTCGTGTTTATTGCAGGATCCTTACAAAAGTTAACAGGTTTCTTCAGGTTGGTTACAAGGTTAATCTTTGCAATTTGGTACATTTCTTTCTTCTGATGGTACAAACAAGGCCTTGTGGCACACTTCATGTCTGATACACAAAATGGCCCTGAGCTACGCAGTTCTTTTATCTTTATACCTATTTTTATCCAATTAACAATAGACACGTATATTATTTTTCTTAATGACCCAATGACCCATCACCTCTGTGATGCACTGCGGCATTTTCTATCCAATTACTAACTACTACCCAAAAACCTCCAGGAGAAGGACATGAAGAAGAAAGAAGAAAGACAAGAGACAACACCTTAAATCCTCCATCTTGTCTCCTGTTCTCTAAACTATTTTTTCACCCAGTGATTTAAGAAACTTTCTAATCTACACACCTACCTTTCTTATCTAACTTTAGCATTTGTTTTCATGTATCACCATGAAAACATGCTCATGAATTTCATATTATATGAAATTCAGTGTTCTCTTGGATCTCAGAACTAAACATTAAAAACAAGGGCACACAGTCTGTACTTCAGACTCCAACACCACCCCAGGACAATTTTTACTTTCTAGTGCAGCACCGCTGTGCCCCCTTGTCTAACAATTATTCCACCACAAATCTTTGATTTTTTTTCTTTTTTTTTTTTTCAAATTGTTTTAAGAAAGGTTCTTAAATCACTCAATGTATGGGGAGTTTACCTTTCCCCCCCCCCCATGTCCCCATTTGGTAAATGAATGTAGAGTGTTAACATTCCTGCCCCGAGTCTGAATTAATGTACAGATAAATAATGGATTTTCCAATGGCTAGTCACTTATCATCCTGAAAACTCAGTTTTTCGATCTTGTTGACATAGTTTCTAAAGACTTTCCCAGGACAGTAACTGTAAACATAGATATGTGTACATTCTGATACACATCTTTTGATGGACATCTCTCACAGCCAGTGCGGTTGGGAAGGTGTTAACCTGACTATCCAATCCCTGGCCGTGGTCAGAAACCTATAAATTCTGAGAGAAAAAATAAAGTTCTCTCCTTCCTTCACCACACCTCGAGCTGTGTCCATGTGACTCATTCGTGTCCAGCAGCAACAAGTCACTTTATGAAAGTGTTAAAATAATTTTACAAGACAGAGATATTGACTGTGGTTCTACAGCAAGGTGGGGTTCAGCTCCAGCTATTACTATCTCCCAGCACGTGCTCCCAAACCTGACTCAGACAAATGAACAGGATTTTTTTGAGGGTTGAAATGTTACATACAGTTCAAGTAAAGGTGACAGAGTCAAGTTAAAGAAATGTCGTATTTCAACTCTAATCTACTGTTTTATTTGCTATCAGAGGAAAAATATTTAGGTGTGTATTCATTATCTTAAATCAATGTGGTTGTATTTGAGATGCTTGCTCCCAAACTGAATTGCCAGTCACTTCAGCTAGCCCATGAAGGACTTCCTGGGCTTTATTGCACATGGAAATAGCATTTTCATTACTTAACTACAGAAGATAAGTATGTTTACATTTCACTGTTAACAAAAAAAAGAAAAAAAGGAAAAGGAAAAGGAAAAGGAAAAGGAAAAGGAAAAGGAAAGGAAAGGAAAGGAAAGGAAAGGAAAGGAAAGGAAAGGAAAGGAAAGGAAAGGAAAGGAAAGGAAAGGAAAGGAAAGGAAAGGAAAGGAAAGGAAAGGAAAGGAAAGGAAAGGAAAGGAAAGGAAAGGAAAGGAAAGGAAAGGAAAGGAAAGGAAAGGAAAGGAAAGGAAAGGAAAGGAAAGGAAAAGAAAAGAAAAGAAAAGAAAAGAAAAGAAAAGAAAAGAAAAGAAAAGAAAAGAAAAGAAAAGAAAAGAAAAGAAAAGAAAAGAAAAGAAAAGAAAAGAAAAGAAAAGAAAAGAAAAGAAAAGAAAAGAAAAGAAAAGGAGTCGTTTGCCATTTGTGTTTTCAAATGGACATATTTTTGCCCAAGGATTCTTCCCAAGAACAAGACCAGGGCAAAATTCTGTAAAACGTTCAAATGCTCTGACTCATAAATACATAGAGATGGAACTGTTAGAAGAGTTTCAAAGCTCCAAAGGAACAGGAGTTAATTGTATCAAATGTTCAAAATAGGTATATGAACATGGGTTTACTATGCCATTGTTGAGGGTTAGGTGTTCATTTTTTTGTTTTATTTTGTGTTCTGGCCTGCCCATGGAATTTTTACCCATTATGTGCTGGGACAACCTAACTACCGATACTTAGGGGTGCTCACAAAGGACAAAGAGTGGCCGGGCCCAGGGGGGGGGGAAGGGGGCAGAAAAGGAGGGTGGGGACAGTTTTTGGCTGGCTTTCTTCGGCTTCGGGGAAGGACGTTCGTTTGCTGGGTCGCTGAGCTGCTGCGGTGGGGAGAAGGGAATTTCGCCATCACCCAGACGGAGCTGCTGCTTCTTCTCCTCCCCTCTTTGTTGGTGGCCTCGCACCCCCTGCCCTGCCGGGACGTGTGGCAGTGCCAGGCACCGCCGCGGAGCTGCTGATACACCTCATCCACCAGCCCAGGATCTCAGCTCATCCCTGCTGTCCCAGCCGAGTGTTTCCTCGGAGCCCTGTAGGAGTACCGGGACTGACTGCCCGAGGGGTTTGTGAAAACAAAGCCTCTCCTCCATCCCATCTCAGCCGAGAAGGCTGTCCCGGGGTCCCTGGTTCTGTTTTCTTGTTATTGCTGTAGTTATTGTTTGTTTGTTTACCTGGTTATACTAGTAAAGAACTGTTATTCCTATCCCCAGATCTCTGCCTGAAAGCCCCCTTGATTTCAAAATTATAATAATTTGGAGGGAGGGGGTCTACATTCTTTCATCCCAAGGGAGGCTCCTGCTCTCCCTAGCAGACATCTGTCTTCTAGAACCAAGACAGCCATATATTGTCTATTCAGTTTAATCTCAATTATAGGTAGTTAATATTGTGAGAAAAACCCTAAGTGACTTGATGTTGAAGTTTTTTAGGCTGCTGTGGTTAAGGCTGTCATACCACTGTAATTTCTTCTGTGTATAAATGTGTTTACAAAAATTACAAAGATGACTTGGGCTGGAAGAGATGCCTCTTTATTACAAATGGTGTGAACTGATTTTCTTTCACACACTTTGAATGTTACAAACAACAGATTCTTTCTATGCACATGGTATGAAGGAAAATTTAAACAGCAATCTGTTAGGCAATGCAGAGATTTTCTCATCATCTGTATGGGGAAGACTGCTTTCAGGACTCATGACAGCAACAGGACAAGAGAGCTCAGCAGAACAGTTTTGCAGCTGCTTTGCAGCATGGAGCAAAAATTTTTTTCTTTGGTTTTCTGCCTTTTATGAATGTATTCGGAAGTTGCAATACTCTGGTTTAGACTGATAAAATTAAAAGGCTAATATGGTTTACCATCCCATGTAATATGGATGGAAATTTGAATGTGTTGCATTTCCTTGTATATATCTTAAGTATCTCACAATGTCTGCAAATGTATGCTGATGAAATAGACTGTAGAGCTCTGAACAGGTCAGATTAATTTGTTCAAGAATCTCATAAATCTTTGAAGTTGAGGTTGTTGAGGGTTAGCTTGCTCAAAATGTTTCTTTCTGATAATAGTTAGGAGTTGTGTTTCACAAAATGTCTTCCAAGCCAAAATGCTGATTTCTATTTTTTTTTATTTTCCCCTCTATGAATGTTGCAAATTCCATTACACTGTACTATTACAGCCTCTGAGGGGGTTCTTCATACAAATGTGGGTTTCTGCAAACAGCAAAATATTCTTGCGTGACTGTACTTTGGGCAGCAACCTGCTGATATTTGAGTGTTCATTCCAGGTGTAATATTTGTAAAGCAGGGCAAATAATTTGCATGACTAGTGCATGCTAAGCACATCCTTAAATAAGCTACATCAATGCTACTTACAGCAAAAGCAGAATTCATCTGCGCTGAAATTACAATGAGTGGTTAGGAGAATCATACAGTATGTAATTTAGTTATTTGATTTGTCTTGTCCACGTCATGCAGAAGACCTGAATCTTAATGCTTTGTCTTTCCTTTTCAAATTGACTGCCCTTAGTGCTGGGCCATTTTTGGTTTAATGTCTGAATCCCTCTCTGTCTCTTGCTCCTCTTCATTTTTCCTGCCTGGATTAATTTTGGGTTAAAAAAACCTTAGTAATTCTACATTTTGCCTGATGCAGTGTTTCAGTTTGTGACAAATATAGGAGGAAATGTCCCAAAAGGGTGTCTCTTCTAACAAAGAGTAGGTTTCAGTAACCCCTCCCCATGGGTTCGAAAGGAAATCCTTTGGAAAAAAGTGGAAAAGTGGAAAAAAATGTTTATTTAACAAGCAGAGTACTCACAAGCATGAAAAAAAATAAAGGAATAATGCTAAATAATAAAGCCTCTCGCTGCGAGAAAAGCTGGTAAATCAGAGTTTTTTCTGTGGATGTGGCTCTCTCTCCCCAGCGCTGAGATGCAGCGTGGGCCCTCTGGGCCACAGTGTGAATGAGGGCCCCTAGCGATGGTGTTTCGGACTGGAGAAGAGATGAACAGTTCTAGAAGAAGCTACAGTCTTGGGAAAACTTTTGCTTCAGCTCATAGACGAGAAATTAGCTGAAAAAGTATAGCTGTCTTCCTTCTGTCTATGCCGCAGACAACACAGGAGACTGCAGCTGCAGCGAATTTGGAGGAGGATATACAAAAACTGTGTCAAAAGTATTCTATTGCTTCTCCCCTACCTTCATTCTTAAAGACACGGGACTCATATCTGACATAAAGCAGATGGTAGGGGATACAGTACCAGCATCATAAAGTTTCCCTAGGACATTCTACCCCTTATGTCTATATTGTCTGCTTAATGCTCAAACTAAATTATATTCTGACTCTACACACACACCTTTATACATACATACATATATACAGTTATGTACATATAGTGACAGTGATGCTTAGCAAACAGTGGTATTTACCTAACATTTTCTTGCGGTACACAACGTGTCATTCTATTTCTCTGCATTACCTATTATGTATAACTTGGTTTCTGAGCAAAGATAACTCCACAGATGGGTTTGTTTGTATTTGAGGTAGAATTAATTTAAATAGTCTTTCTTAACAGTCTTTTGATATGTATGATTGGGACTTTGTTTTTGTCTATTGTATGTAGGGGTTCAGATTGGGCAGAGCTTGTTCTATTGGTGGAGCGTTGGGTGTTAATAATTAGGTTGCTTTTGTTAGATGTTGCTCTCAATTTTTGAAATATTTTCTACTCAATGTTTTTAAGGTGGTTTTTAATAGTTTATTGTATTGTTTCACGTTGCTTGGAGCATGGTAGAGGATATACTACACTCACTTAATCCCATGTTCCCTAGACCAGGTGTTGATAAGGTTGTTTTTGAAATAAATCTTGTCAGACTCATTTTTTTGGGGCGTATTATGTTTTTAAAGGTTTTATTTTTCAAGACTCAGAATGGTGTTGCAGGCAGTAGTGTGATGTATAGGGTAGGTTTTCAGTCATTTAGTGGGGGCTTTTACTATTGTGAGTACCTAGTGTTTGTCTTGGCATGTTTGGGGCAGTGTTATATAGCCAATCTGCTAGGCTCTTTTATACTTGTATTTGGACGATTGCCTACCATACTATAGGGGCTTTATTTGCTTGGTCTGCTTGATTGCAGCACATGTCTTACAGTTATGGATTGTTGAGGCTGGGACTAGGGGTCTGTCCAACCCTCAGCTCTGCCACCAACTATCCCGGATAGGAGTCCCGGAAGGAATGGCTGTCCAGGGAGTCTCAGGCAGTTTCCAGCCAGGGGTAACCCTTAGGAGCACGGCCTGCGGCTTCACGTGATCAGCTCTTTTAGATGTGATTTCAGCTCTGTGATCACCTCAGATCAGCCCAGCTCCGCTCATGGGTTACCCCAGCCGACGCATAGACTAGAGATGGGAGACCGTGTCGTGCTCCGCAAAGTCTTTATTGGCAGGCTTCAGTGAAGGAGGCCAGTGACGATCTTCCCCTGAACTGGGAAAAAGCCAGGGTTTTTATAGGGAAGGGGAGAATTGGGAAAGGGACCAATGGTCTGAGACCAGGATAAAATGACCAATAGTTAACAGGGAGATAACATGGGGTCCTGAAGCAGGAAGGGGTCCACAGCTTAGTCACCATGACTAAGTAGTTTTGTCTTATCTTAGGGGACAGATCTCCAGGGAGGAAGCCTGTCAGGGGACTGGGCTTCCTCCACAATGGATAACTTGAGACATATTGTTTATGGTTAGGTTCAGCTTTCAGTTTCATGCCTGCTTATAGGTGTCATCTTTGCCTTGATGGCCTGAGGCATTATGGGCCCATTGAGTTAGGAATAGCTTGCTTTTGTGTTGTCAATTTAAATCGATCTATGATCCTTCTATCTTTGGAGCTTAATCTACTTGCTTGTTCTTTTGGTGCTCTTTATTAGCTCGACTTTTGGGTGCGGATGCTTGTCGTGGTTTTGAACCAGTAATTAACAAACAAGGGGGAAAAAAGAATTATTTATTTCTTGCTGTGAGATATGGATTAAAATAAGAGCAAACCAGGCATAAAACTTAAAAGGAATAAAGAGAAGTTTATTGACAAACTACAAGAACAAGAACACCAGAATAAACTTTTAGAAAAACCTTTTCATTTCTCACTGCTTACTATTCTTTTGTTCACATGACAACAGAGACAAAAACTTTATAATTTTGATGGTTTAAACAGTTCTAATTTTTTCTATAGTCTTTTCCTCAGTTTCTGTAAAGAAACAGAAGTTCCTTTCTGTTAATTTATGGAGTTTGTCACAAGAAAACTATTTTTGTTATAGTTTCTCGTTTCTCTGATATCAGCTGCTCAGAGCTACTGTTATCAAAGCCCACCCCTCCCATTCCACATCACTCTAAAATGTGTTATGGGCCATGAGTTTGAGGATAGCATTTTTAAGGATAAGTTAGTCAAAGGCAAAAAAGTATTTTTCATCTGTTTCGGTACGCTTCACTAGAAAACAGTTTTCTCATTGCCTCTCAAGGCTTCAAATCTCCCAGCACTTCACTATACCACAATTACTCCACTTTTTACTCAAATTTACACTTTGAACACTCTATTCCTCCCCATACTCTATTATGAATTAAAGGAGTTCTTTTCAGGACTTCATTGTCCATCTCCATAGTTTTAACAGAAAGATATTTCAGCTTAATTAAAGCATCTTCTTAATTCTCTACCTTTCTTGAAGCTTCTTTTCTTTCTTGCCACTAGTAGTTTATAAAGTCTCTTTTCATGTTGATCACTCTCCTTTTCTCTCTCCGGATAAAAAGATTAATCCGCAAGTCTCATCTGGATAAGAAAGAGTTAAAATCTTGCCCAAGCTTTTGTAGATGGTTCGGTGATCTCTGCTGAACAGGAGCTGGAGCTGCCTGCGATGAAAAGTTCCTCATAGCTGCTTTAGAGCGTGGTCGGTGTCTCTGCTTGCTGCAAGCTTAGAGCTCCTCTCCTTCTTCACTCAGCAGTTTTCTAGTGAATGCAGTTACAGCAAAACCTCCAGCTGAACCAGAGATCGGGCCGGGCCCGGCCCAGCCCGACTTAGCCTAGGGCAAGCCTCATCTCCCGGCCGGGAGACGAGAGACGCGGCGGGCCGCCCCGGCCCCCGCCCAGCCGCATGGCTTGGGCAGAGAACCGGAGGCCAGCCGGAGCTCCGCCACCCTTCACAGTCAAGAAACAAAGAAGAAACTACAGACTTCTGGGTGTACACTTTAAGGTGGGGTTCACAAGTTGATTCTACTTTTCAATGGCTAAAACTGCTGTCAATTCTCAGCAATGACCGATAATTGGTCAGGAGAAAAGACTCCCAGGAGACCCCAGCAACTTTAACTTTCTTAAAGGTAAAGGAACCCCATGACAATGCTAAATGCAAGCAGCAAGCAAGGAGCACAGTGTCTGTAGAAAAGCAAGTCACATAACTTTCTCAGACTAGCCTGAGAAAGTGGCCTGGGAAATCATAAGGAGGAATCAAAATAATCCTTAGAGATAGAAGACAGCCTTGCAGGTGTTGTTTGTCAGTTTTTTGGTTTTTTGCAAGAGAAGGTCGAGGGGTGGTGTACCCCACTGACCAATGACGGAAATGTGTTAGTTCACTAACCAATAAGGATTTTACCTTTCTGGACCTTCGCCTACTTGTCTATAAAAGAAGATCTGGGGTAATAAACCTTGCTCTCCTGTTTAACTCACAAGAGAGTCCATGTTGTTTCTACCTCGCCATTCCAAATATAGTGCGACATTTGGGCACATGGGCATTTATATGGTGGACTTTTATAGGTAGTTTCTTTATTCGGGCAGTGGTGTTTTTCTACTTCTTAGCAGCCCAAATGGGTTTTTTCCTACCCTGACAATTAGTCTTTTTTCACTTTTCCAGCCATCTCTACAGAGTATTGGCTACTATTTATGAATCAGTGTAGAGGTACAGCTTTGGTCACTTTTTTCTTTTAGCAATGTCCAAGGCCAATTGAATTCAGTGAGTTAGCTTGATTCACTGTTTTTTTAGTAGTTTTTGTAACTTGTCGTGTGGAGTTCTATATGGTTTCTTTTTACTTTTGTTTCATTTTTATAATGTGATAGAAACTGCTCTAAATACATATTATAATATTGGCTTTTCACAAGTATTAAGATGAATGTTATATGTATAATGTTAGAATGGCTTTACTGTGTAAATGTAGTTTTGGTTTTTTTTTTCTATTGCTATTAGCAGAAATTTAGGCATAAGTGGCAATAGTCATTATAGTTTGCTTGAACTGCTTGCTGGTTAGGATAACATCCAGTGAACAGATGATGGGGACCTGGCTGCTATCAATACTCACCGTCTGTGAAAGAAGGAGCCAAAGCCCAAATTAAAAGATAAGAAGAGGATTAAAAACCACAAGCCAAGAAGCGCACATGCTCTAAAAAGGCAGATCCATGGAGTGGCCATGCAAAACCCTGACTCTGCCTCAGAACTAAAACCTGAAAGAACAGTTTTTCTACCTGATGCTCCTCCACCTCCTGTCTTCTCTTTTCCCCCGTGGCCAGTCCCTGCCCCCCTCCTCCTCTTCCAGGCAGGCTCTGCGAGGCCTGCCCCTCTCCCTGCCACGGGCACCGCGGGCTTTGCCACCACCCCCGCCCTTCTCGCTGGGCCGGGAAGTGCGGGATCCGCTCCGCCCCTGCCCAGTACTGCCGTGCCGCCAGCTCCCGCCCCTTCCTTCCCCTCCCCTCCCTCCCCCTCCAGCCCTAGCCGCCCCGCTCTCTACCTCCGGGGCAGGGAAAAGAGCATCCGTCCCCGCCTCTCCCCCGCCCCCTCTCCTCCCCTTCGGGACTGGAACCACAGGGCCATTCCCCAACACCCCACCGCATTCGGCCCCTTCCCTTACCCCGCGCCGCTTCATGGAGCACCCCCGTCGGTTCCTCCCGCCCCCCGCACTTCCCCCACTGGTGGCTGCCCTGCCAGTCCTGGCTGCCGCACAACAGTGGTCGTGGGGTGGGATACCACCCCTGCCCGCCCTGCTCGCTGCTCCCGCGACTCCCGTGGCTCCCGCAGCCCTGCCGCCGGCCCCCGCCCCCCCACGGTTTTCCCCGCGGCTTTCTCCCCTCCTGCGGTTTCCCCTCCCCCCCCCCTCCCGCGGCTCCTGTCGCCACAGCCACAGCCTTGGCCGCTGCAGCTCCGGCTGCCGCCGCAAACCCATCCCCCCACTCCCCTCCTGCCCTCTTTTTCCGTCTCTGCCGCCGCCCAGGCAGACGAGCAGCAGCACCGAACCTCTCACCGCAAACCCGGCACCCACCATCCCTAAACCTGTGCCTGCTGCACAGCCAACAGCGCTGGGACCGCCGCCCCACCGCCGCCCCGCCGCCGCCCCGCCGCCGCCTTCCCGTGGCTGGGCTGCATGCCTCCCGGTCCCCTGCCGCTCCGCTCCAGGCACCCTTGTTGCACTCGAGGAGGCACTGCGCAGCAGATGCACGCCCTGCATTCTCTTCTGAGGAAGACAGTGGCAGCTCCTCAGATTCTGACACTGAGCTCGAGGATCGGTAGGCCCTTACACAGAAAGAAGACACCCAGGAAGGTGACTGGGAATTGGCTCAAAAGATCTCAGCCTTCCCAGTTCTCTTTGGGAAAGGGAGGAGGGAGGGACCCTCAAATACAAGAGCATGGGAACTGTTATAGATACATATTATTGGCTTTTCACAAATATTAAAATGAACGTTATATGTATAAGGTTAGAAAACTTTGTTGTATTAATATAGTTTCTTCTATTTCTGTTGTTGATGAAACTTAGAAATAGTGGTATAATATATATGTTAGGCTATAACGTGATATTAAAGCAAAAACTACTTTTGTTTATATAACCCAGAGACTGAAAAGATAGTCAGAGACCCCCCCTGCATTCTTAGGTTATCTTATCCAGATGAAGACAGCAGTGACCAGTGTTCCAGGGGAGGAATTTATTGCACTTCTGTTATCGGAGAGTGTGAGACTGAATGGAGCCGAAAAGATTGATCTATTAGGGAGGGGGCAAGTTAAAACTAAACAAAGAAACATCTGAAATTTAAGAGAAATGTTTGAATTATATGAGAATTTATGAATATGTAATAGGGTTCTGTTTTTAAGGGACAATCTTTTGTTAGTAAGGTGTGCTCTCTTGTCTGAATGCAGAGACACCTGGCCATATTTGTATATTTTACTTCATTTTTATCTTGTAATTGTCTTTCTATTAAACTTTTTAAATTCTATATAAAAAAGATGTGAACCTCGTTTTTCACAGAACCAATTCCATACAGTGAAATCAAAAAACTTTGTAAGGTAGCAAAAGAACATGGGTGAGGGTCACTTCTTTAGAAACTTACTAGAAGTCACCTTCTCTATGCGCACACTAGTCCCACACAACATTAGAAACACTGTTACTTGCCTCCTTTCCCCTGCTGAATATATGATATAGGAAAGGCAGTGGAAAAGACATTTAAAAACATTATCTGACACCTATTCTAAGGATGCACATCAGCCACATTTGACCGTTGAGCAACTAGCCAGAGAAGGTAGGCTTCAAAAACCCTCAGATCAAGTCAACACTTTACCAGAACCCACACTGCAGGACATAGCTATCACAGCAAAAGCATCACTGCTCCTTACCCCCGATGACTGTCCCCACACAACATATCTCTAATATCAAAGAAGGGGTGGATGAGAGTTTCATTAAATTTGTATACAGATTAAAAAGTGCCCTAGGAAAACAAATAGAGAGTACAGAGGGACGAAAGGAACTCTTGAGTAAACTTGCTAGGGAAAATGCTAACAAGCAATGTAAGACCATCCTAAGAGCTTTACCCCTGGATATAGAACCCATGATAGAACAGGTGGTGGAAAGCTGTACATGCTATTCATCCACTGAAAACACAGTTGCCCAAGCAGTTGCTAAGGGCATTGCAGAAGGAGTCTCTAGTGCATTGGCAGTGGTAACCTCCAAAGATAATACCCACTGTTTCAACTGTGGGGAATTTGGACACTTTATAAAGGACTGCCCAGAAACGTCACTGTTGTAGTGCATCTAAAAATCATGGTATATCCCAAGGGTAAAACTCACCCTCAGTCTGTGTAATGTTAGTCCCTACCTGAAAACCTTTTCACTTTCCCCTGTCCCATTGGCTGTAACTTCCCTGTGTCCCCTGATCACCCTCAGCCCCTAGTATAAGAGATAAGACCCAGGGCATTTTGGTCTCTTTCTTGCCCTGGATGGATGACAGACAATAAACCCAGGATTGTTCCAAGCAAGTCTGAGCCTCCTGTGTCTAGATACTTTTAGTCCATGTTGTATCTATTCCAGGATCCCTCTCCTGCCCGTATTCTGTGAAGAGCAGTGCCTCCACACCACGAGGGGTAGAACAGAGGGGTCCCCCAGGAGAAGATTGCAACAGAATGGCGCCCAGCTGTTAGGGCTGAACAAGCCCACGTTCAAAGGCTAATTATAGCCAGGGCCAGCCGTTCTTTGGAGACTTTTGGATGCTGTTTAAAATACAGCAAAAAAAGTTTCCAAAAGGAGTCGATAATCCTCCAGCACCAGCAGACCGATTCCAGGGCAACGGGTATCTTTCCACCACCAGAAATGACAAAATAAGGTAAGATTAACTCCGACACCAGGCCGGGGTGGGGGGAGCAAAACAGACCCTGGGGGACTGTGCTACTGTGAAACCCTTTCCGAGCAGCAGCCGTGCCGGGCTCGGCCACGTGCAAAGCGGTGGGGTTCCCCCAGCTGCGGGCAGAGAGGGGAGGAGAGGGAATTCTCACGGTTGTCCATGCCAGTGTGAGTTCAGTTTTAACCCTTGTGGTGCCAGATTTGCTTTCTGCGGTAAGGAAAATAGACAAATGTGTGCAGAGCTGCCTTAACTTCCAGAAGGGGTTTGCAGCTCTCCATACAAGAAAGGAGTCATACACAAAAAATACAGGATTTTTTAAAAACCACAAATGTAAAAATTTCAAAAAATAAGTTAAAACAGTTGGTATCATATTTGACTCAGCAAAGTGAACAGATCGAATTGTTGCAATTAGACTCAGAAACTGCCTGGGATGAAATTGGAAATTTATTAACCTTAAAAATAGAAGGAGGAGACAAATCGGTTTGAAATTCCTCCAGGTTTTTCTTTTAATTCAAAAAGAATTGGTTAACAGAGAAATAAAAATGAAAGACAAACAGGCACTGCAGTCTTCACCTAATTCCCCTAACCTTTCTCCCAAAACCTCTTCTCCTCCACTGAAAGAGGTACCTGGGACAAACAATACAAGTTCTAGTCCTGTGTGTCTCTCAGCCACCCAGTTCTGATGGTTCACAAGCCATCAGGACTCCCTCTCTATATCCTTCTGTTATAAATGCAAAGGCAAATTTGGGATAAAATCAAAAAGAGAAATTTATTAATAAACAACAAAGAATGACAATGAGAGAGAAAAACCACAATAAAAATGGTCAGTGCAGCGCTGGGTGGACAGGGTCTACACCCGAGGTGTAGGGTTCCCAAATCCACGTCTGAGCGCTCTCAGGATTGGGGTTTTATAGGATTTTTAAGTCCTCAGGCTAAAATTCCAAGCAGGCTCCATTCACCAAGTGTTCTTGATTGTTCGGTGAATAGATTTCCTGGCTTGGAAAAATAGACCTAACCAGTGTCCGGACAGAGTCTCCTCATATGCAAAGAGACTCTGTATGTATTTTAATTTTGGGTTATCAAGGATGAAGTGATGTGATCCGGGGTTGGTGCCGATGGAAATCTCGGCGGAGTCTCCCCCTTTGTTTCCAGTGATTGTATCTCCAACACTGGTCTGACAGGTGGGCGATTCAGGACTAGCGGCGGATACTTTTCTGAGGCTCGTCTTTGTCGACTTTGATTGTTTCACAACCGAGATCTGCAGAGACGTTGGTCAGGTCCGGAGTTGGGTTCCTCCTCCGAGCTAGTCCTTTTGTTGTCCTTGATGGCTCCCATCCTGTCTATTTTCCGAGTCAATGTTCGTTATCTGGGTGTTGGCTACAATCCTTTGCTTTCGGAGAAGAACTCCCGGCCAGGCTTGGGAGGAGGGTTTCTTTCTTTTTACATACACATCTTTGGTTTTTTATTATTTCAATATATACATCTCATTTATATCTTTACGAATTTTTATTTACACATAATTTATTACACTTCTTTTCCCAGAGTTAAAGGAAATGAACCCTCCTATCCCCATGTGGCTGAGAGCCAAGATGGCACTGGCCACGTGTTACCTGGCCACATGGTGAATTCTACAGTGTATCCCCTTTCTCCTACCCATAATCCCTTCCACCCACCAGTTCCTGCTCACAACCCTTATCACAATTGCTTTGTTCCCCCTGACATTCCTCCACCCTGCACCACCCCCCCCACACCTGCTTGGCCCCACCATATGACCCTGCCCCCCGAGGCTGTAACCCTATCCCCTATGCCTCTGCCCCCTGTCTCCCAGCTAGGAGGGGTGGGGAGAGAGAGAGTTAAACCCTTTGCTCCTGTGGAATAGCAGGGAGAGGGGTGTCCCAGCCCTGCCCCCTGGGGAAAGAGGGGTGCGGGCCCTCGCCCAGCTCCTGCAGGGGAGGAGCTGGGCCTCTCCCCAGGCCCGGTGAGGAAATGGGGCCCCAAGGCCCCGGCATGGGGGGGGCGGGCAGGGAAACCCAGGGAATACCAGCCCTGGGAAAGATGAAGTTATGCTAACATTGGCTCCTGTAATATACAATAGCAGCAGAGGAGCAATGCGATTACAACATCAACCTGTCAATTACCAAGTAATCAAAGATATTTGTAAAATAAAGAATGATTTTGGTCGTAATAGCGAGGTCTTGAGGGAAATAATAAGATCTACATTAAATCACAGGATTTAATTCCTGCAGATATTAAAGATTTATTTTGGTGTCTGCTAACTCCCTCTGAATATGATCTTTGGGAAAGCTTATGGAAAAAATCTTTAACAAAACTCCTAGCTGAACTCAAACAAAGTAATCAAAATGCACATGATATGGAGAAAAATGAAATCACTTTAGAACATTTGTGTGGAGAGGGAAATTGGACTAATTCTGCAGATCAAGTGAGAGTATTAACAAAGTTTATTGCAGATAAAGTTTGTGATGTAGCTGAAAACATTTTTAACCAGTTACCAACAGTCTAAATTCAAGTCAGTTACGTTAATATTAATCAACTTCCATCCGAGAGTTTCTTGCAGTTTGTAGACCAACTTAGACTGCAGATACAGAGACAAGTCAAAGAACCAGTGGCCCAGATGGAACTGCTTAAAGAAATGGCCCAAAGGAATGCCAACGAGGCTTGTCGTAGAGTAATTCTGAGTCAACCTATTAATCCTCTACCCACCATAGCAGATATGATTGAAGCGTGTGCCCAGAAAGCAGATTTGTACAGTGTACATGACAAGAAACCAGGAAACCCAAGGACAGTGGCAGCAGTGACACCAGGAATGAACAAGCCACAGATGTCACCCAAACAGCTGCAGCACATCATCTGTTTCCAGTGCAAGAGGCCAGGACATTTTGCAAGGAACTGTCCTCAAACCAAACAACAAGGGAAACACCAGAAAGAAACTGCAGCCAATCAACAAAAAAACTGAATTTAAAGCTCTGTGCTGCCAAGTGCAAAGACATAAATATGACAGACCTGAAACGGGAAAAAGACTCTATGTTAATAGAAAAAGGGGAGGAAAGGGAGCAGGGTGGGAGACTGCAGAAACATAATTGTGGGGAACGCATGCCTAATAAGATCTGGCAACCACAAAAGCGATTCAGACTTGTAACTGCTAAAGCTTTTTGTTTGAGATCTAATTGTTGGGTGCTCATTGGAGTGGACTTGCAAGACAATTCACAAGACCTGGCTGGAGAGGATAGGTATTTTGTTATTGGAGACACAGCACACACACCAATAGAGATTGAGGTAGCTCCCATGACAATTAAGGGAGACCTAACACACCTCACTCTCTTGGCTAGATGTCCCCAACCACGCTTGTATTTGATCAAAGGGCAGATAATAGCCCAAGTAATCCCTGTTCCAACAGAAGTCCCAGTAGATGATAAAGCACCAGGAGTCTACTGGGCAGAAGTGGTGGGTGAGGACAAATGCATTATGGGGTGCAACCTAACTCATGGATCAGAACATCTCCATGTCGAAGGGTTGATTGACACTGAAGCAGATGTGACTATCATACCCAAAAGTGTGTGGCCTTCACATTGGGAACTGCAACCCGTGGCAGGAAAAATACAGGGTGTTGGAGGGATGAAACTGGCAAAAATCTCTAAAGATATTGTCCAGATTGAAGGCCCAGATGGAGGATTGGCTAGTGTCCAACATTTTGTAATTGACTACAAGTGCCCCCTGTGGGGAAGGGACACCATGTCCCAGTGGGGAGTGAAATTAACAATTCCTGAGAAACCCCAGGATTTTTAGTGGAGACCACTGTAGAGCGTCCGGTCCAAAAGCTATCTTGGGTAGATAATAATCCAATATGGGTGAACCAGTGGCCTCTCAGCAGACAGAAACTCAAGGCGCTAAAAAACTTGGTGGAAGAAGAATTGGCCAAGGGACACATAGTAGAAACAACCAGCCCTTAGAATTCCCCGGTGTTTGTGATAAAAAAGCCTGGGAAGGATAAGTGGTGTCTCCTTCAGGATTTGAGAGAAATAAACAAAAAATAGAAGACATGGGGTCTCTCCAACCAGGGATGCCATCACCAGCAATGTTACCACAAAATTGGCTACTAGCAGTGCTACATATTAAAGACTTTTTTTTTTCAAATTGCCCTGCACCCAGAGTGTTGGGTTTCAAGCAAGAAAAGCACCCCGATCAGCTCCAGCATGGCGGTCACTCTCGGCCGCTTGGTCCATACTCCACAACACCAATGTGATGGATGGCAAATATGGCGATTTATTGCAGGGAAACTTAACATTTTATAGTCTGGGGTCACTGTGTTACTCCCATCTACATACGTCACACCTAGGTGCTATTGGCTAATTGCAGAAGACTTTCCTATCCTAACAGAGAGGGGGTCTGCTACCTTTCCGTTACATCCCGGTGTCTTCCGCTCCACTATGCCCTAGACTACAACATATTCCCCCCTCTCTATGAATAACTAATTTGCTAAAATATAGGGTATATTAGTCTTAAAAATTCTAATGTTATTTTTTATATACGTATTTCTAAACACTACGTCTAACTTATCTATATTATAAAAGTTTTAAAAATGGATAATATAAAATTGAATAAAATATAGGATACATTATACTTAGCTAAAAACTAAAAGCTTATAAAATAGATACTACAGCTTTCATTGGTAAATATAAAGCACATGCAATAACTAAATATATATTAAAACATCTGTTGCCTTTCTATAAACAAAATGTTAACTTTTTCTAGTCGGTTCTTAACAAAAGACACAATCTTATTTAAAATACATGGTCCAAAGATCAGCACAAGTAAAATCATCACAACTGGTCCAATCAGGGTAGACACCAGGGTGGTCAGCCATGGAGATTGATCGAACCAGGATTGGAACCAGCTTTGCTGGGCTTCTCTCTCTGCTTTCCGTTGAGACAGCCTGTCTCGTAGCTCTGCCATGGTGTCTCTCACTACTCCAGTGTGGTCTGCATAGAAGCAGCATTCTTCGTTCAGGGCAATGCAGAGGCCTCCTTGCTGCATGAATAGAAGGTCGAGACCTCGTCTGTTCTGCAAAACAACTTCAGAGAATGAAGAGACTGATTTTTCTAGAAAGGATATGGATTTCTCAATTCTCTGTAGATCTTCATCTACAGTCATCTGTAGCTGAGAGAGGCTCTGACTCTGGGTTACCAGGGCGGAGACACCCGTGGCTGCTCCGGTCGCTCCCAAGCCAAGCAGCATTGCTATTGACAGTCCTGTCAGCAGCTCTCTTTTCTGAAGGCAGCCTGCTCGTTCAAGGTACTGGTTCACTTGTTCTTTGGAGTGGTATAGGACCCTGGGGATGATAATAGCTAATACACAAAAGTCAACAGAGGAATTAAAGCTTTGGGTGTAAATGCAAGGGCTTAGCCCACTGCAGTTGCAAACCCACATGCCAGACAAGGGGGCAATTGCCCATCTCTTGGACTTGTCCACCTGCACGGTGGTTGCATAAACGTTTTTGTCAACAACAGTGGCTTTGCCCACGCAAAACCCTTGCCCTGTCATGTGGCTGATGGTGATTCTGCGAGAAGGTGACTCACTGTGGCACTGGACTGGGGCTTCTGCATTGACCCACAGTGGCCGGTTATTAAGGGCCACAGCCTCATAGTAAGGGGGCTGTGTGTCATAACACAGCCAGCAGGATTCTGTGGCATTAGGGTTGGATTGATTCAGAGGTAAAAAAGTGGCATCTAACATTCAATAGAGCGAATCGAAAGCAGCGGCTTCAGATCTTTGGGGAGAAGCTTCTTGCTTATGCAGCGGGTACAGACTATTAGATCGTGGGTTCTCAGCCTGTACTACAAGGTTGGGGCCAACTGCTTCAGGCATTATAACTGGGAGCCGGATAATTTGTACTACTTCACCGGGATTTTTACCAGGCTTGTGCAAGAATACCGACCACATTCTTCCAGTGGTCCAGCCCACATCTGCTGGCTGCAGAACCTGCATGATCATTTGATGACAGACTTTATATTGGTCATCATAAAAGCCGTAAAACACTTGCCCTATGGAGTTGAAACTGGGACGCATACAGCCTGCTGGACCCCAGGTTACCTGCAGAAACTCGTCTGCTTTTGGTGGTGCCCACCTGTTACTCAGGACTATTGTTTCGCATCCCCAATAGCCACAGAACCAATACCCTGGTTGGTGGCAGTAGTCTTTGCCTGGGTTGGTGGCTGGGCACCAGTATGACTGGTACAGCTCAAAGTGAGGGTGGATGTTATGAGATACTATACCAGGGAAAATGTTTCGGATGAGCACAAAAAACTTTGGGGTGCCTGCTGTGACTACCTCTTTGATCACTTCATTCGAGGCACGGCGTAAGATCCACCTGAATGGTTGATGGGGGTTATATTCTGCACCAACCTGCTCGCTGTTAACAAGTGCTAAAAGCAAAATTACACACAAAAGTTGTCGCTTGGGTTTCACAGGCTCAGGAGTTTTGGGCGCCTTCGGGTTGTCTGGTAGTTCATCGCCTCCTTCTGGCAGTGGAGCATATGCATCACGTGGGCGCCCAATGATCAGGTCCGGCAAACAAAACTTCAGAGTTTTTGTCAGTTTCATTTTTAAGGTCTGGTTTTATTGATTTAAGTGGACACCACTTCACTTTACCATCTCTTTTCACTGCAGCGTACCCTCTCCCTGTGAGTACTAATCTCCAACCTTGCTCCTACTCTCCTAACTCATTTCTGATTATGACATGCGGGCCCTCTTCTAGAGCTTGAGTGGCCCAGTGTTTTTGGGAGGGACTGTTTTTCATCTCCCCTAGGGAATTGGTTCAGTGCTAACAGTGCAGTTGCTAGCAAGCGCGCCTGGTCTGCCTGGGGAATGGAGTTGTTAAAGCTTTCTGACTTTGCTAACACTTCTAGCTTGGCTTTCAAGGTTTGGTTTGCTCGCTCAACGATGGCTTGTCCTGTGCTATTGTACGGGATGCCTTGCACTAGCGTGATACCCCATTTGGAGGCAAATTCTTGGCTCAGCTTTGAGATAAAATTTGCACCATTGTCTGTTTTGATTTGCTTGGGAATGCCGAGCCAAGCCATGGCTGTTAGCCAATGCTGGATAGTTGCTTTGGAGTTGGTTTTCAGGTGCTGCGTGGCTACAATCATTCCGCTGTACGTATCCACTGTTACTGCAAGCCATGCTCGGGGTTTCAACAGCTGGTACAATGTAAAGTCTGTTTGCCATATCTCTGAGGCTTTTAGGCCTCTGGGGTTGATTCCACAGGACCACAGTGGTGCCTTTTGGCAGTGGGGGCAGGAAGCTACTACGTGTTTTGCATCAGCAACTGAGATTTCACATCTCTTTGCTAGTGCTTTGGCTTCGATGTGCAGGGTTTCGTGTAGCTGACGAGCTTCTTGTAGGGTCCACAATCCTTTTGTGGCAGCATCTGCTTTGTCGTTGCCGACCTGGAAGAACCCTTTGATCGGATTGTGGCTGTTGACATGGATGACTGATATGGTACCTTTTTGAGAGGAGAGCGCTTCTTCTAGCATTAGAGCTGCTGTAGATGTCGATATGCCGGGTCCTGACATAGCCAGGCAAAGCTTGGCTACAAACATTGAATCAGTTACAATGTTAAGATGCTCTGTTTGGAACAGTCCACATGCCAGTACCACAGCTGCTACTTCCAGTTGCTGGACTGAGAGTGTACGATCAGTCGCTTTGACACAGTGCCACTCATCCTCTGATTGCCACACCACAGCCGCAGTGGAGGTTGTCGAAGATGCATCTGTGAAAACTGTCGGTCCTGGCTGGGGCCGGTCCATGACCTTTTGTCATAGGTCCATGTCGACAACAGCTAGCATCTGAGTCCAAGGGGGCTTTGCTGAATCTCTCCGCCGAATTCGACTAGGGCTGTCTCCAGGTATTCTGACATCACTGTTGACTGTGTCGAGAGTTGCTTGCGGAAAGGCAGGAATATTTTGTCTGGCTCAATGCCAAGGTGTCTCAGGGCAAGTTTTCTGCCTTTCATAATGAGGCTGCTGAGATACTCAGCTCCTGGGGAAAATGCACGTGTCTGTTTTCCCAGGACTATCCACTGTATTGGGTGAGCTTTTTCTGGGGGGCCTTGAGCCAGTGCTCCTACCCCCCCTCCCTTTGTGAAATGCACATACAGATTGAGTGGTACCTGGGGCTTCCACCTGGCGAGAGAACTTAAAGATACCTGCTGTTCGATAAAATCAAGAGAGTTCATTGCTTCTGCTGTCAGGGCTTTGTGTTCCCATGGATTTTTCCCTCTCAGGAGATCATACAGGGGGGTCATCTTCTCAAGTAGGATTAGCACGATGTTGTGGAGCCATTGAAAGGATCCCACCAGCTGCTGCACATCATGGAGCGTTTTGATGTCCCGACGGATCTTTATCTGGGGAGGGGATATGTAAGAGTCTGTGATCCCCACCCCCAAAAAAGGTTACACATGGCCCCTTTTTTATTTTTGCACTCGCGATTTCAAAGCCATTTGCTTTTAGAGTCTCTGTGATTGTTGACACTAACTGGTCTACCTGACCTCCCGAGGGTGCAGCAATCAGGATGTCGTCCATGTACTGGATGATGGTCGCAGTCGAGTTGCTATGACGGATCGGTGCTAGCGCTTGATTGACTGTGATTTAGCAGATTGTAGGTGAGTTGACCATCCCCTGAGGCAGCACTTTCCACTGGAAGCGTAGGTTGGGGCGCTGGCTGTTTGGAAACACCACTGAAAAAGCAAACCGCTCCCTGTCTTCTTCATGTAAGGGTATAGAAAAGAAACAGTCTTTGATATCAAGAACAACACAGGGTTGGCCTTCTGGCACCATAGAGTTCATAGGTAACAATGTTTGAACAGGTCCCATGGGTTGAATTTTCTTATTCACTTCACATAAATCGTGGAGGAGACGAAACCCTTCTCTGGATCGCTTAGGGATTACAAAAACAGGAGTATTCCACGGGCTAGTAGATGGCTCTATATGACCTTCTTGTAATTCACGGTTAACTAACTCAAGAAGGGCATCTAATCGAGGCTTGGACAGGGGCCACTGCTCGACCCACACTGGGTCAGATGATTTCCAAGAAAGCTTGATTGGTGGCAGTGGGTGCACAGCAGCGGCCCTTAGGGTAAATTTGTCACCCTGGCTTTTAGCAAGGCTAGGGCGTCTCTCCCCAGCAGTGCTGGGATTCCTGTCATGACATACGGGAAGAGGGCAGTAGTTTTCTCTGGCCCTTTTTCTGTTTGGAGTGTAATGGCTATTAGCTGTGCGCTTCTCTGAGCTCGTGACAGCCCTCCAACCCCGCCCACTATGGGGGCATCCTCTAATTTCCAGAGAGGAGGCCAATTTGTCTCCGGAATGACTGTGACATCTGCCCCAGTATCAATTAGAAAAGGAACACTGATGGACCCAGAGGGGATACTTTGATCACCTGAGGTGTCATAAAGAGTGCAGATCCCCCATACGACCAGCAGGTTGTCACACCTTACTGCCAGGGCCACCCTGGGGTCCTGTCCCCCAGCTGTGATCCCTGCTGTCCCTGAGGCAGATAAGGCAGGGTTGGCTGAGCAACTGGCTGAGTTATGAAAGTGGTTGCCTCTCAGAGGGGTAATGGGTTCGGGAGCAGCTCGGTTCTTGCAGGATTGGCATAGCTGGGCCGCCTTGCATCCCATGTGGGAGAGAACTGGATGCGGCCCTGCTGTCCTCTCCCCCTCTTGTTTCCCTGAGCCTTGGTTCTGCATTCTCTGGCAAGGTGCCCCTTTTTCCCACAAGCCCAGCATGGTCCTTTAAGCTGGTTCTGCTGTGAGGTGGGCACTGCCGGGGCCCCTCCCTTTCTGCAATTTACAGCAACATGACCTGCCTGACCGCATTTGAAACATGCCATCACATTAGCAACTGCTGTGCAGATTGCAGCTTGAATCGGAGCTGCCTGTTCCTCCCTCGCAACATGTTTAATCATCTCTGCGATATTTGCCTATGCCGGTAGTGATCGAAGGATTTCCTTGGTTGTTGAATTGCATTGCTGTCGTAAGCAGTCTGCCATGACTGGGCCTTTTGCCTCTGGGGGCAGGGAAGAGGAGTCAACAGCTACCTGAAGGTGGTCTACAAATTGTGTAAAGCTCTCACTCTCTTTTTGCTTTATCGTAGCCCACGGTGATGGCTTAGCAATAACTCTAGAGGCCGAGCGAATAGCTTCTCTGGTTGCACGAGTGGTTGTCATAACTTCATGGGCCCGCATACCCTGGGCTTGTGCCTGAGGTGTAGCCATGGCTGGGTCTGTGTCCATTAGCCGTGGCAAGCTGGAACCGTGTAGTGGATGATCTGCTCCATTTACTTGGGCTAGGTATCTGGCACAGTTGTCTTCCCATTCTTGTTTAAAAACAATCATCCCTGCTCCATCAAAAAACATTCTGCAAGTGTGTTTTATATCAAAAGGGAGCAGGTCATCACCTCCAAAAAGACCATCGATAAGGGAGGTGACCATGGCTGAATTAAGCCCTTTTTCTGCAACTGCTTTAACAAGTGTTTTAACTTCTTTAGGATTTATTGGTGAATAAACCCTTTGCCCCCCCTCAGACACCCTGACTGGGAACACTAACGCATCTGGGGCAACCCAGGTGGCACATTCTGCTCTTATCTGTCCCCAGTCTGTGAGAGGGGTGTCCTCTCTCAGTTCTTTTTTAATGTGGGGGGGGGGTGTTCTTGTTTATCTTTACTGTTTCCTCTTCTGAGGAGTCGGGTTCTGACTCTTTGTCACTCGTATCTCGATCAGAGCCGGAACTCGACTGGCTGGCTGCTTCCTGTTTGCTGTGCCTTTTTCTTGGGCTCCGGCCCCTCCTACCGCCCCTGTGGGCGGGCTGTTCCCTCTCCCCTGGCTCTCCACGTCTTTTGTTCCACCCTCTACTCCGCCTTTCATCCCGCCTCTCACTCTACCTTTCCCTCCGCCCCCCAGTACAGGCTTTGCTCTGCTCTCCGCCCCCCCCCCCCCCCTTCTACTGACTTCGCATTCCAATCATTCTGCACCCATCCCCCACTGTTCCTTACACATTCCTTATCTTTCCCATCCCCCCAGCCATGCTCACCTTCCAAGGCCAGCTTTTGTTCTTTGTTAGAGACATATTTTTCCCGCTCTACAACTTTTTTCTCTGCGCCATCTTTAAGCCTCTCAGGGGATGTTTTCCCTCTTACTATCTTTGCTACATTTTTAGCTTCTTCTGTTAAATTTTTCCAAAAATCTCTTGCTTTCTGTTGTCCCTCTGAGGGCAGCTCAGGGTTTGGGGTTTTAGGAGGCATATCGTCCTCCTGTGTCCCCTTCTGCTCAGCTGAGCTGCTCTCTTTTGGAGGCTCTAAAGTTTGTGTTGTAACACTCACTCCTAGTTTTGGGGTAACCAACAGACAGCTTTTTGCTGCTGTCCAGGCTTCTTGTTTTTGTCTAGCTTTTTTCAAGGCCTTAACAACTTTACCCCATGACTTAAGATGTTTCATATTACCAGAATCTACAGTTTCATTAGCCAGAGCTCTGGTACATTTCTCCCACACCTCAGGGTGAAGAATGTACACTGGCTGCTCTATAATACCTATTTGTAAAAGCTGTGTAACAGCAAGCATAAAATCCTTAGATTTACAGTCTATTTCCCACTGCTTATATAATTCAGATACGACCTTTATCCGTGATTCCATTTTCCTTCTGGGCCCAGGATCTCCATGCCAAGAACAGTCCAGCTATCTTGGACGCTGCCAGCCAATTCAGGATATTATTGCTTTTTTAACTTCTTCTCATGTTTCTTCCAACTTTTCTCCCGAGTTTCGTGCACCAGATGTTGGGCTTCAAGCAAGAAAAGCACCCCGATCAGCTCCAGCATGGCGGTCACTCTCGGCCACTCGGTCCATACTCCACAACACCAATGTGATGGATGGCAAATATGGCGATTTATTGCAGGGAAACTTAACATTTTATAGTCTGGGGTCACTGTGTTACTCCCATCTACATACGTCACACCTAGGTGCTATTGGCTAATTGCAGAAGACTTTCCTATCCTAACAGAGAGGGGGTCTGCTAGCTTTCCGTTACATCCCGGTGTCTTCCGCTCCACTATGCCCTAGACTACAACACCAGAGGATGCCCCACGGTTTGTTTTTTCTATTTTCACAATTAACCAGGAAGCCCCAATGAAACGGAACCACTGGACAGTACTACCTCAGGGAATGAAAGCGAGCCCCTTCATCTGCCAGTGGTATGTGGAGTCATTGCTGTCCCCAGTGCGTGCTGAAAAAAGAGATGCCATCATTTTGCATTATATGGATGATGTGTTAGTGTGCTGTCCCAATAACAACATGCTGCAAGACACCCTTGACTGAGTGGTTAAAATTTTAACCTCTGATGGATTCCAATTGCAGAAAGACAAGGTTCAAATGATGCCACCTTGGAAATACCTGGGCCTGGAAATTCCTGCATGGACTGTTGTTCCACAAAAATTGGAAATCATTAGCAATCTTAAAACTCTACCTGATCTCTATTCCCTGTGTGGATCATTGAACTGGGTCAGACCCTGGCTAGGTCTCACTAATGAAGACCTGAGTCCCCTGCTCAATTTATTGAAAGGGGAGAGACAGTTGCTGTCTCCCAGGGAACTGACTCCAGAAGCAAAAACTGTGATTGAAAAGGCACAAAAGGCCTTGACAGAAAGACAGGCACATCGCTTCAAACCAGAGCTGCCTTTCAAATTTATTGTCCTGGCGAAATTACCACATCTACATGGGTTAATATTCCAGTGGCCCAAGGGGCAGAGAGATCCACTCTTAATCATAGAGTGGGTCTTCCTCTCCCATCAAAGACCCAAAACTATCACCAAGCCACAAGAGCTGATGGCTCAGCTGATCCAAAAGGCCAGGGTAAGGCTGCGGGAACTGGCAGGTTGTGACTTTGTGTGTATTCACCTCCCGGTCAGGCTCTCTGGAGAAGGCAAACACTCCCCTGAGAGACTGACCAAAGAGATGTTTGAGCATCTGCTGTAGAGCAATGCTAACCTCCAGTTTGCTCTGGACAGCTATAGTGGGCAGATATCAGTTCATGCACCTTCACACAAATTGTTTCATGAGGAATTCCACCTCATTCCTCGTGAGAAAAGGAACCGAAGGCCACTCAAAGCACTCACAGTGTTCACTGATGCATCTGGAACCTCTCACAAGTTGGTGATGACTTGGGGAAATTCGCAGACTCAGCAGTGGGAAGCTGATGTTGAGTTTGTAGAAGGGTCACCTGTTGTCATGGAGTTACTTTACCTTTAAGGAAAGTTGGAGTTGCTGGGGGCTGCCTGCAGTCTTTCTCCTGACCAATTATCGGTCATTGCTGAGAATTGACAGCAGTTTTAGCCATTGAAAAGTAGAATCAACTTGTGAACCCCACCTTAAAGTGTACAACCAGAAGTCTGTGGTTCTCTTTGTTTTCTGGCTGTGAAAGGTGAGCAGAGCTTCGGCTTCTCGCTCTGCCCGGCCACGTGTGGCCGGGCGGGGGTCGGGCCGGGCCCGCCGCGTCTCTCGTCTCCCGGCCGGGACATGGGGCTTGCGGGGGCTTGCCCCGGGCCAGGTCGGGCTGGGCCGGGCCCGGCCCGATCTCTGGCTCGGCTGCAGGTTTTGCTGTAACTACATTCACTAGAAAACTGCCGAGTGAAGAAGGAGAGGGGCTCTGGGCCTGCTGCAAGCAGAGACGGAGACCACGCTCTCCAAAGCAGCTATGAGGAACTTTCCATCGCAGACGGCTCCAGCTCCTGTTCAGCAGAGATCACCGAACCATCTACAAAAGCTTGGGCAAGATTTTAACTATTTCTTATCCAGATAAGACTTGCGGATTAATCTTTTTATCCAGAAAGAGAAAAGGAGAGTGATCAACATGAAAAGAGACTTTATAAACTACTAGTTGCAAGAAAGAAAAGAAACTTCAAGAAAGGTAGAGAATTAAGAAGATGCTTTAATTAAGCTGAAATATCTTTCTGTTAAAACTATGGGGATGGACAATGAAGTCCTGAAAAGAACTCCTTTAATTCATGATGGAGTATGGGGAGGAATAGAGTGTTCAAAGTGTAAATTTGAGTAAAAAGTAGAGTAATTATGGTATAGTGAAGTGCTGGGAGATTTGAAGCCTTGAGAGGCAATGAGAAAACTGTTTTCTAGTGAAGCTCACAAAAAACAGATGAAGAATACTTGTTTGCCTTTGAATAACTTATCCTTAAAATGCTATCCCTGAACTCATGACCTATAACACATTTCAGAGTGATGTGGAATAGGAGGGGTGGGCTCTGATAACAGCAGCTCTGAGCAGCTGATATCAGAGAAACGGGCAACTATAACAAAAATAGTTTTCTTGTGAGAAACTCCATAAATTAACAGAAAGGAACTTCTGTTTCTCTACAGAAACTGAGGAAAAGACTATAGAAAGAATTGGGACTGTTTAAACCATCAAAATTCTAAAGTTTTTGTCTCTGTTGTCATGTGAACAAAAGAATGGTGAGCAGTGAGAAATGAAAAGGTTTTTCTAAAAGTTTATTCTGGTGTTCTTATTCTTGTAGTTTGTCAATAAACTTTCTTTATTCCTTTTAAGTTTTATGCCTGGTTTGCTCTTGTTTTAATCCATATCTCACAGCAAGAAATAAATAATTCTTTTTTTTCCCTTTTTGTTAATTACTGGTTCAAAACCACGACAAAGGTACACAGACATTGTGTAGAGAAATTATAAACTTATGTGTCTATAGTTATAAGTAAGAATATGCCTAGAGTAGGTAAGAAATTATATTAAGTAAAATAGTTTGAGGTTCAAGCTGTAATAATGTGACTTATAGAGTAGGTTAGAGATCTAGAAACTGTAGTAGAGGGGTATGTGAGTACGTGACCTGTCAGCTTATTGGCTAAGAGACAGAAGCAGTGCAGCAAAATTAAGTAAAGGTGATAGGCTAATAAGTGAAAACAAGCTTCATGTCAACTGCCTATTGGGTTAAAATGTTATATATTGCCGTGCAAAGTAAAAACTCGTGTCTTCCTCGAGCTATGGCGGACTTGTTGCTCCTCTAAATCTCATGCCTTGAGACTGATATCTTATCAGGTTACTTGAGCAATAAATCATTTCAAAGCAAGGTGGTCCCATCCCTCATTCTTCATCTTGACAGTTTATAGTAAATTTATATTTTTTTTCAGATTTGTGCACAGGTTAAATGGGATTGTTGAAGCGAGAGTGGGTTTTGCTGACTACCTTTTGGCTATCTAGCTCACGGATTATTTTGTTGATGGGAATTACAGTATTTCGAGTTGTCTGGTACTGATGGTGGTGCACTGTCGAAGTGGCAATTAGTATTTGATGTTCTTTATCATTCAGAAGGTTTATTGATGATAGGTTTTTTGATAGTTTAGTCCAGGTGTTTAACTGTTTAACTCTTTCTGTCTTTACAGCAGCTATTTTAAATGTCTACTTGAGTGTCTTTGAAATACTTGCTTTGGAGGAAGTCTATGCTCAAAATGCATGGGACCATTGGGCCAGTCAGAACAGGGTTTTTAAAAATTTATTTCCAGTTGGGCTCACCTCAGCTTCCACCACAGTAAAATCTTGTGATCCCCCTTTCACACCAGCAATAGAAACAGATTCTGCCCCTGCATGTCCCAAAGGGATTAGTGTGCACTGTGCACTAGTGTCAACCAAGGCATCATATTTTTGTGGTTTTGATGTGCTAGGCCAATGAATTTACATAGTCTAAAACACACAGGTTTTTTTGGCTTCTATTTGGCTAGAGGTAGGGCCCCTCTAGTCTTGGTTATTTTTCCTTCCTTGGGCATATATTTTAGAGGTTCTTTTAAGGGGATTGGACATGTCATCATTTCTTCCATCATATTTAGCAGTTTGGTTACAGATAATTAGAGCTGTTTCTTTTTTGGTGGAATTCTTTTTTTTGAGTCTTTCTTTTTTCTCATTCATGCACCTGTTGTGCCAGATTAGCAGTGGGTTTTCTGTTGCACTGTATTAGGAACGGTGATGACACAGACTCTCTAGCTGGGTTGCACAAGAGAGCAAGTTTTATTCTTCCAGATCTTCTTTTATAGACAGTTCCGGGAAGGTCCGAAAAGGTAAAACTCTCATTGGTCATGAAACTAACACATTACCATAGTTGGACAGTTAGGAATACCACCCCTTGACTGCTTCTTACAAATAAACAACAAGGGGGCAAACAACACCTGCAAAAGTTCTTTTCCCTCTCCAAGGACTGTTTTGATTCCTCCTTATGATTTCTCAGGCCAGAGTGAGAGAGCTGTGTACTTGACTTCCCCACAGGTTCAAGCCTGAAGCCTAAAATCTCTTATTTGACCATTGTCAGTTCCCACAGGTTTTCCATCCCACTTCCTCATTTTTTCTCCACAGTTATACAGGAAAACCCAAAGTTCATCTCATGGGATGCACTTTTTTTCTCTTTTTGGAGGATGATTGTGTTTGGTAACAGAACCTCTGATCTGTACTGACGAGATTTGGACAAGGTTCTCTTTAATTTTCTTTTTGAGTTTTTTGTGCTTATTTTTTCATTTTATCCATTATTTCTGCATGCGTTTTGATAGATGTGTTTTCACAGTTGAGATTTTTGCATTTATTGGGTCACGCATGACATTTGCATATGTATGGAGCTTCTTCACCATATCAAGTATGGTCTCATTCTTTTAATCTCATTTAATTATCGTTAAAGCAGAAGCACATTTTTGTAGTCCAAATAATATGAGTTTTTGTTACATTATTGGTGTATATTTTATCATGTCTGGATTCTTAGGCATTGCTAGGTCATTTGAGAAGACAATTTTTATTATTAATATTATTATTTTTAAAATATATTATTTTTTCATTTTAAATTTAATTTAATTATTAATTTTTATTATTAATATTATTTATTCTTTGTTTTATGGTCTTTCACAGGTTTGTTGCATATAGAGATTGTTTGCACATAGGTATTTTGTTTTTTACACTTTTGTGGTGGGTTTAGTGCTGGCTAAAAGCACCAGTGCACTTACTCATTTCTTGCTGTAAGATATGGATCAGGAGAAGGTCAAAACAGGCTTAAAATTTAAAAGGTATAAAGAAACTTTATTAATAGGACTACAAGAATAAGAAGCATCAGAATAAAACCTCCAGAACACCATTCCTCCCCCTGCCTAACTTCTTTCCTTTCCCAACTGGCAATGTAGAGACCAAACCTGGGATGTTAAAGCAGTACCAACTATACAATAGTCTTTGATCAGTTCTTGTAGGGTGAGAAGTATTCTCTTGTCATGCCATGGAGACTTCTCCACAAGAAACAGTTCTCTTGTGGCTTTTCATTTCCACGAATAGCAGCTGCCCAGGAAAAGTTCTTGCCATCGTGAAATTCCTCCCATTTTCACAGCCCTATGTCACAATCCACTAACGCAAGCGGGAGTCGTGAGAGGTTCGTTTAATCTCAGAGTGCAAAAAGGACACCAAGGGATTTCAGTTTAAATCACAAGAGCAATAATTCACCTTTATTTTGGTGCCAACAACATGGGTTATGCGATAGATGAGAGGGAGAGAAAAAAAGAGAGAGAGAGGGATAAAGAGGCAAAGTAAAAAGAGAGAAAAGGGGTTATAGCTACCAATGGATGAGACAGGGTCACCGGTGTCTTCTTCCATGGGGAGATCTCTCTTGAAGAAAGTAACTTAGAAAAGTCACTTTTATAGTCTGTTTCAAAGTGAGGGAAAATTGGCCAAAAGGTGGGGAGATTCACAAGCCATTGTGATAAGACCCATTGCTCTGGGAAGCAGGTGTAAGGTACAGAAAATCCACTCCTTACAAGTCCCTGCTCACCAGCAGGAACTAAGGCAGTGTACCATGGCAGCACAGCAAGCACACCTGCAACAGTCACTTGGCAAGCATCCACCTCAACCAGGACAGAACCCCTTTACAAAGTCCCTTGGGGTATTCCAGGTCTTAGTCTCTCTTCTTGTGATGGTCATGAGGCAAATGAGGGAAACGTCAGACCATCTCTTACACGCTACTACAAGTGCGTCCATGGGCCATGATCTCATGGGGTATTTTAAGGATGAGTTGTTCAAAGGCAAAGGTTCTCTTCATCTGTCTCTGTGATCATGTCTGGGAGCAGAGGTTTTCTTCTTCTCTCCCTGGGGCATAGGGTCTTTATCACTCTCATCTCTCTCTCTGTTCAAGCTTCTCATGGGATCACAGCTACTCCAACATCTGCTTAGCTTTATCAATGGATGCCCCTGCTCATGGCTACAGTTTGAATACTTCATCCCCCCATACTCTCTCATGAATTAAAGAGGATATTTCAGTGTATCATTGACCATCTCCATGGTGTTATAAATAGCTCACCACAATTGGGTTGGTCAATCAATAAGGCAATTTATTAATTCGCTGATAAGGGATGAGCAAGCAGTGCTGGGGACGCAGGGAGTTGTTGCCCTAGCAAGGCAGACACCCTGGTTCAGGAACAGCACGGTGGCCAAGCCCAGGCCACTCGGTCCAAACTGCACACTAACATCAATGTGATGGATGGCAGAAATGGCGTTTATTGCTGGAGAATTTGACACTTTATAACCTAGGTTCACAGTGTTACTCCCATCTTCTTTCATCACAGCTCGGTGCTATTGGCTAATTACGGGGCAATTACCATACACTGTGGAGGAGGGGGGGGGGGCGACTCTATCTTTCCGTTACATCCCGATATCTTACAGCCACTGGGCCCTAGCTTCCACAGGGAGTGTCCACTCCACCAAGATGTCCACTTTACCCCTGGTCTCTGTCTCTTTTATAGGCAGTTTCTTGTTGGGCTGTGTCATGCCTACTGTGCTGGGGTACAAGTCCAGGCAAGCCGGAACATGTTGGCTATCTCCCAAGCAGCAGGGGCTGCAAGCCCCCACCAGGTTTGGACAAAGCTCCAACATGCTGCCAGGTTACACTCCTAGCAAGCAGGTAACAACAGTAATAAGTTTTTACATGTTTGGACAAGCCTGCTGTTTCTTCATACATAAAGAGTGGATACAATTTATAAATAAAACAATTACATAGTGGCAAAAATACATAACAGCAAAAGCCAGCAATTCACAGCAATGGGATTTAAACAAATATAATGAAATAATTATATTTTCCTTTGTCTCATGTCCATGCTTTACTATGAGATCAGTGTAGTAGTTTAGATTTTCCAATTTTCATTTCCCGGCCAGTGCACCAAATAATGTGGTGGTTTTAGCTCTAGCTAAAATCACCAGAGTATTTACTCATTTCTTGCTGTGAGATATGGATTAGGAAAAGGGCAAAACAGGCTTAAAACTTAAAAGGAATAAAGAAAGTTTATTAACAAAACTACAAGAATAAGAAACCAGAATAAAACCTCCAGAAACCTTTTCTCCCCCCACCCAACCTTTTTCCTTTCCCAACTGACACCGTAGAGACAAAACCTGGGATGTTAGTGCAGTACCAACTATACAATAATCTTTTCATCAGTCTCTGTGGGAGAGGAGTTTTCTCTTGTCATCCCATGGAGAGCTCTCCACAAGAAAACTGTTTTCTTGTGGCTTTTCATTCCCATGATTGGCAGCTGCCAGGAAAAAAACTCTGCCATCATGCCTTCCTCCCATTTTCACACCACTCTGAGGTGTGTTCATGGGCCATGAACTCAAGGGGTGTCATTTTAAGGATGAGTTGTTCAAAGGCAAAGGTTCTCTTCATCTGTCTTTGTGATCACCTCTGGGAACAGAGGTTTTCTCTTTTTTTTCCTGGGGGCTAAGTGTCTCCATCAACTCTCACTTCTCTTTCTCTGTTCTAGCATCTCATAGGATCACAACTACTTCACCATCTGCTCAGCTTCATCAATGGATTACCTCTGCTCAGATTTACACTTTGAAATACTTCATTCTCCCCAAAATACTGTTTCATTAATTAAAGGAGTTTTTCAGAACATTATTGTCCATCTCCGTGGCCTTAACAAAGGAATATTTCAGCTTATTAAAGCATCTCCTCATTCTCTTCCCATCTGAGGCTTCATTCTTTCTTTCACTGACTTTGATGGTTTATGTTGTCTCTTTACATGTTGATCACTCTCTTCTCTCTGGAGAAAGGATTAAATCTGCAGGTCTCATCTGGGTAGTGAAAAAGTTAAAATCTTGTCCAGGTCTTGTGGATGATTACATGATCTCTGCCAGGGCAGCGGCTGGGGCTGTTTGCAATGGAAGATTTTTTGGTGGCTGTGCTGGGGGAGGGTGGCCACCATTTCAGCAGCCAGGCTAGCACTCAGAGGCAGCATGCCATGGGCCGATGGCTTCCCCTCCCCTTACTCAGCAGTTTCTGGTGAAACCCAGCAGCGGGAGAAATTTCAGCTGAGCCAGGGACCGGCCTGGCTCAGCAGCGCTGCTGTACAGGGCTCAGTGGGCTTCCTGAGGGGCTCAGCCCCTCTGGGAAGGGGCTCCTGCCACTTCACAGTCTACATCCCCCTGCCTGAGAGCCACTGGAGTCTGCCTCAGCCCTTTACCCCCAGGCCAGACAGGCGGGGGGGGGGGGGGGGGGGAAGGGAACACGGCCAGCCGGACTTGTGTTACCTTTCAAAGCCAGAAACAAAAAGAGACAGAAATTCCCAGGCTTAGGTTTACAAGGTGGTATTCACAGGTTGATCTCACTTTTCAATGGTCAAAACTGCTGTCAATTTTCAGAGCCGGCCAGCTATTGGACAGTTCTCAGACAGAGAACTCCCAGCAGCCTCCAGCAGCCTCTCTCAGAGCCCTAACTTCCGTGGGTGCTCTTTACTTTTTTTTTTCTTAAATGCCAATCCATCACATCCCCAAATGTCAATCAATGCAAAACCAGCACAACTTTTCAAGAGCTGTATCCAGAGTCTGAGAGGGTTAGGCCCTCTTATTATTCCTTGGTTGATAGTTGGGTCATGTGACAGGGATCTTAAATGCTTTGCTTCAATACCATCTAGAATTGTAATTTCACCTGCAGTGTCTTAAAGATGGACTAACCAATTATAGATTTCTTGTCTGGTTTAATTGCAATTTGAGTAATTGGGGTGTCTTCTGCAATCTGGGTTGTTGTAGTTTAGGGCATAGCGGAGCGGAAGACACCGGGATGTAACAGGAAGCTACTAGACCCCCCTCTGTTAGGATAGCTAGGCCTCTAGCAATTAGCCAATAGCATCTAGGTGTGATGTAAGCAAATGGGAGTAACACAGTGACCCCAGACTATAAAATGTTAAGTTTCCCTGCAATAAATTGCCATATTGCCATCCATCATATTGATGCAGTGGGATATGGACCGCGCGGCTGAGGATAGCCGCCCATGCTGGTTCCAGCCAGGGTACCAGCCTTGCTTGACCCCGACACTGGGTGATTGAGGTGTTTGCTGCAGCTTGAGTGATTGGGGTGTCTGTTGATTTATCTCCCTGCCCCTCTGCCTTTATCTGTTTCCCTACAATACTTAGTAGTGTGCAATAAGCATATGCTAGGGTCCAACATACTGCAATGAGCTTTTTTTCATTAATATTGTCATTGTACTTCTCTTTCAGGTATTTTTCCACTTCAGTTGGGTTCTGAATTTGTTCAGGGGGGAAATCTCAAGTTATCAGGTCAGAGAATTTTTTTGGGGTTTAGCCCATGTTCTCTCATTTCTCACATGACTTAGGATTTTTCACGATTGGGTTGGGTGTCTTATGAGCCCCTTTGGACATTTTAGCCCTCATTCTAGACAAGTTGCAGACTATGTAGAGGAAGCTTACTAGATAAAATACCTAGAAGGTGTTTTATTTAATCTTCAGGGGAAAGTGAACATTTTTAAAAGGTGACATACTAGATTTAAAGGAGAAGAAGGAGATGAACAGTTGGGAAATCTCATATCCTTCTCTTTCCTTAATAAATTGGGTGCAATTATTAATAAACTCATAAAATTGGTTATTGAAACTAGGATGGAGATTAGGATGGAGAAACAATAGACCATACACATTTTGAACAACTTCTAATATCTCAGTTAACTTTCTATGAACTATTATTAGTGAGCATAGCAAAATAGCATTCCTAATCCATGCTCTTCTTCTGTAAAAGCTACATGTCAGAGACAATATTGGAGTTATTTGTGGATAGGCAAATAGGCTTAGGGACTAGAAAGACATCATCTCAAATAAGCTTAGGGACTAGAGAGACATCAGTGCTTTACATCAGAAAGATATTAACTCAAGCAACATGGCAGCTATTGATTGTTTTATTGTAATACAGAGTAATTAAAACTAAAATGCAATTAGTATAGCTTTCTTTCACTTTTTTTAGCCCCACCTTGGGCACCAAAATATTTGTTCTGGTTTGAGACAAATACAGGAGGAAATGTCCAGAAAGGGTGTCTCTTCTAATGAAGAGTAGGTTTCAGTAACCCCTCCCCATGGGTTTGAAAGGAAATCCTTTGGAGAAATTGGAAAAAACTGTTTATTTAACAAGCAGAGTACTCACAAGCATGAAAAAAAATAAAAAATAATAACGTTAAATAATAAAACCTCTCACTGTGACAAAAGCTGGTAAATCAGAGAGTAATTTCTGTGCGTGTGGCTCTCTCTCCCTCTCCGGTGCTGGGATGCAGCGTGGGCCCTCTGGGCCACGGCGTGAGCGGGGGCCCCAGCGATGGTGTTTCGGACCAGAGAAGAGCTGAACAGTTCTAGAAGTTGCCACAGTCTTGGGAAAACATTTTTCCGCTCACAGACGAGAAATTAGCTGAAAAAGCACAGCTGTCTTCCTTCTGTCTATGCCACAGACAACACAGGAGATTTCAGTTGCAGCAAATTTGGAGGAGGATATATGAAAACTGTGTCAAAAGCATTCTATCACTTCTCCCCTCCTTTCGTTCTTAAAGGCACGGGGCTCATATCTGGTATAAAGCAGATGGTAGGGGATACAATACAGCATCATAAAGTCACCCTAGGACATGCAGGAAGGAGGAAAGTAACTTGGAGATTTTGGAAGCAGGAAGACAATTTCTTCCCCTTTGATGTTATGACATAGCATAAGAGGAGAAAAAAAAACCTGTTAGGAAAATTCAGTTCTATTAATTTAACCAATTGCATTGCTCAACCAACAAATAGTAACAGGCCAGATTTATACATAGCTTTAAACTTTTAAAGGCATTTAAAATGAACACTTGGAAATATAATAATATAATTTTATTATATTGAAAGACTAGATGGAATTGAGAGATCAGGAAGATGAGAGTATGAGTCCCTATTTATTATATATTGCAGTAAAGGTATGGTTTTAATTTCAGTCACAGCCTTACATCTGCTCCATCTGAAGGTGCTTTCATTTGGTGAGAGCAGAACATGCTCCAGGAGTGCTTACTCCTCTTCTTTGTTTGTATTTGATCTTGAATGTTCTTATTTGATGAAATCTTTGCTTAAACTTGAAGTTTTAGTATTCCTCTTAACCTCTTCTTTTACTTCTAGTAAAATGTGTTCTAGCTTGAATTTATAAAACTGAGTAGCATACTTCTGCTATAGATGTAAGCAAGCATCTCTGGACTGCAAATACCGATCTTGTTAGCAAGTGGAGCACTTAATATTTCTTTGAGCTTGTCTCTTTACTTCTATTTCCATATGATAAACCCAGAATATATTCTTCAAGGTCTGCATTTGTGGAGGCACCTTTCATTCACTTGCAGTTCATATCACTAAGACCCGGTTTGCCATATTTACCCTATCTTCTATGAACTCAAGGGGGAACTTCAGAAAATGGGACTGTCCTTGAAGTTCTGTGGCACAATCTGGCAGCCTGTGCAAGTCCTTCAGGTACTCCATTTTCTGAAATAGTGCTTGGAACATGCATGGACGTGTTTCTGGGGTCCTTTTGAACCTGTGAGTACAGTGGTTCTGTCAGTGTCGTGACTCCTAGCATTACTTTCCATTTTCCAGTACACAGAATCATGATTTCCTGTGCCAATGTTTCTGGCTTTATCTTGCTTTCCAGGAACTTGCAGTGTTCAATTTTTGCAGTATTTTGGTTGCATGACATCTTGAGATGTGTATGTTGCAATACATAGAAGCCATTTTATAAACTAGTTACCACCTGCCTTTAGAAACAAAGGTGTTGGGAAAAATGTTCCTCTGGCTTCTTAGTCTCCTCACATTGGTGATAAATTTCAACAATGTAGATAGATTTAATCCTGAAGTTTCTTTATTTCTTCTTTTATTAGTTTGGTGGGGTTTTTCCCTTCTGTCCTCATAGTGCTTCAAACAATTCTCTAAAACTAGTGTTGCCAGTACTGGATTTTTAAAAAGACCGTGAGAAGAATTCTGCTAATTATTTAGCTGTGACAGACTGGTGGTTTTATAGCAAGAAATTTGTGCCTTTAAAATTGTCTTATTTACTAAATGTCCCTTGAAACTTCCTGAGGAAGCTAGCCATGTTCCCATAGTAAACTTAGTCATATCACTACAGATTGCTTAGCAACTTTTGCTTTGTGCACTGCAATTGTACTGTACTTGCTTTTGATCTAAAGTTTTTTCCTCCTCAAGAAAAATTCTGGCCTTTTTTTCTGTAGGGTTTTTTTTTCTCCTTTAATTTTTCCCAACCAGCTAAATGCACCAGAAATAGCTGTTTCAGGAGCCCTAGTCCATCTCAGTAGGGTTGTCTTCTGGTTTTGAGGTTTAAGAACTCCTTGCTCAGTGACTGATTCTACTTAGGATACAGATCCATTGGGTGAGACATGGAAAGTTGGCTTTTTGTTTGCTTGTTTGGTTGGTTTTCTGAATGCTTAAAGTAATAGAACTGAAGACACCTCATCTTATTACAAAGCAGTTCCTTAACTGTGTATGACAGACCAAAGGAGAGACTGTGTAACTTGACAAAACAGCAAGAGGTGTGCCTTACTGTTGATATGCTGGAGGAGAGTTTGGAGCAAAAAAATCTCATATAATTCAGAATTGTCCTGCACATCCTTCCCAACTTTGAAGATGGGTCAGATGTACACCTTTCAATTTATATTGCTTCTGGTGTTTCTGGGAATTTTTCATTCTGTAATCCTTGGTGGCTTTCTAGACTTTTGATGAGCCTTTCCTAGCTGTGGTGAATCTCCAGTTCTCTTCCATACAGCAGGCCAGGACTGACCAGTTCCCCAGGTGATTTGGAAACTATGGTGTGCACCACTATTATGTTACACACCCATCAAACTAGGAACATTCTCCAGGAGTCCAGGTCTAGTTCAAAGATGAAAACATCTGTGTTACCCAGACTCAGGGCTGAGAATGAGGTGCCTCCCAGGGCAATTGCCAACAACACTTAATGGATAAGACGTCAGCCTAAGTGATGGAAAGCAGCTTTTTAGAAGCTTCCAACTGAAAGGGTCAAACTTAAACTGCCCCTCTCCGTTCTTGGGTGACGGAGCACAGCTCTTAGGCCAAGGATGTGGGATTCCTGGCCAGAAGCTACTTTCTGAGCTCTAATGGGTTAAAGCACTGTGATTGTAATGATGCTTTGGGTGCTATGCTATCATTGTCAGAGCAGACTTGACACAAAGCAGATCCTTAAGAAATTTCACCCCAGTCTTTTTATTGCACCTATACCTGGTGTCTTTAAACTCTTCTGACTCCACAGTGCACTTCATCTTATTGCCCATCATCACACTACCTTTTAAGTTCATCAGTGGAAGCACTGCCTTGAGACAGCACCCCCAAAAATCCACAATACAGACATGCTATTTTTAAAATCCCCCTGCTCTCCTGAGACTGCAGTCTGCCCAGCTGTGGCCCAGAGGAGGGGGGAGTTCATATATAGCAAGGACTAGGGATAAAAAACTAGGCTCTTTTCTGGAGTCCTGGCTTTAATCAGAAGATGTTCAGGGCAGGGAAAGAGGAAAACAGGAAGAATCATGTCCTGTGTTGGCTTTGGAACTGAGGGAGAAGGGGGTAGGGAGACATGTTACAACCAATAGGAGAAAACTACAAGGGAGGAGTCGGGGGGGGGCGGGGGGGGGGGGGGATAGGAACTAAACATGCTATAGATCATGGAGAGAGCCTCCAGGGATATACCATGTATTTTAACACAATGCAACACAGACAAACCCCAAAGCAGTACTGGGGTGGCAGGCCAACTCTCAGCACCCATATCAGCCTCACTACAGCACACTTCATTCTCCTCACAACATAACCAACACAGTCCAACTCCACCAAAACCCACTAACCCACTCTTTTATAACTCTCATCCTTACTGGACACAGCTGTGAGAGCAAGGCTGTTGTCCTAGTTTAGGGAAAATTAGGAAGGAAAACTCTAAATGGGGATTTCCCCAGGGAAATGCCCCTCCTCACTTTCTGGTCCGGGAAAAGGAAAAAAAAATTCTTTGGAGAGAAGTGGAAAAAGCTGTTTATTTAACAGAAATTGAGTAATATTAAATAATAAAACCTTTTGTTGTTCGATGGGATGGCAAATCTAGGAAGAAAAGTCCTTTTCATGTGGTGAACGGCTCGCTCAGTTTCTTATCAGTCCCTCCGGCGCTGGAAAGTGCCGAGGCCCAGGCCCCGGTGGGCCACAGGCGTCAGCTCCCGGGGTTTGGCTGGGTGTTCAGTCCAGAGCAGGCTTGCACAGATCCAAGAAAATTGGAAAAAAAACAAAGGTCCAGGGAACTCCTCTGCCTCAGCTAGCTAAAACTAACTAAAAATAACCAGAGAGAAGCTCTGTCCCGCTGTCTGGCTGTGCTGCAGACACCACAGTCCAGGAGCGAGATGTGTGGGAGTGATGTTTTTCTTTAACACAAACTGAGCACTTCTTCTTCCCCCTCTCTTGCTCTCAAAGACAGTCTTAAAGGTGCAGAACTTAATATATAACATAAACCAGACGATTGGGGATACCAGTATCATAAAGTCACCCCAGGACAGCTGTTCCCACTCTTTGGTAATTAACACAGCTGCAATTTATCAGGGGCAAGACTACCTTCAGCACTATCTCTATCCTTCTCCTCCCACACTGTGTTGATCTGCCACCTTTCAGCTGGAGCAGTCCAATGGTCTAGAAACAAGTGAGAGAGTCTGGGAGCTCAGAGCATAGTAGCGAACAGGAGTCAACTTACTGCCTTACCTTTGGAACAAGTTTGGGCCAGGGTGTGAAGGGTATTTTTAAATGCATGGAAAGAGAAGCAGTTGTACAGTCAGGTCTTCACTTCCTTGGGATATATTAGCCTTAGAGTTCCTTGTTAGACTGAAGTGCTTCATCTTAATTTGTACTACTAGACCTGTAGTTTGGAACCTGATATTGTAGCAGAAAATACATTTTTTTGCCTCCCTTAGGAAGAGTTTCAATGTGTTTTGATTTTTTTAATTAGTTCCATATGATGCTGGAGGTGCATCTTAGAAGATCTGCTGTTTATATGTTTTAGGTGTTTGTTAAGGGTGTTTGTATTTTAAGTTGTACTGGCTGTGTTCACCATGGTACTTGCTATTTCTATGGGTCTAGTAACTTCATTGTTTCTAGATTCCATTCAGGATAGGGGGTTAAATCTCTAGAGGTCTTCCTATGTTTAGTTCTAGTTATGTGGATAAAGATTTCTTCTTGTTTAGCTGTTAAGACAGCTACATGTATGGACACTTAAGATAACAGGCACTAGCTTTAAAGATAAGAAACCTGTAGACAGGATGGTTTTCATGATGGATGTGGAACTTTCAAGATGTTTTTCATTATCTGTCAGACAGTCTCGTTCATCCAAAGTATTTGCTGAAGGAGCTTGTTGGAAAAGGTGTCATGGTTTTAAAGCAGAAACTAAAAAATTACTAGAAAACTTATTTCTTGCTGTGAGATATGGATTAGAACAAGAGCAAAACAGGCTTAAAACTTAAAAGGAATAAAGAAAGTTTATTAACAAAACCACAAGAATAAGAAAACCAGAATAAAACTTCCAGAAAACTCTTTTTTCTCCCACTACCCAACCATTCCCTTGTTTACATGACAACATAGAGACAAAAAACTTTGGAACTTTGGTGTTTAAAAGTGTCTCAATTCCTGCTAGAGTCTTTTCATCAGTCTTTGTAGAGAAACAGAAGTCTTTTTCTGCTAATCTATGGAGTTTCTCACAAGAAAACTATTTCTGTTATCACTTTCTACTTCTCTGATGCCAGCTGCCCAGAAAAATCTGCCATCAGATTCTCTCCTCCCATTTCACATCACTCTGAGGTGTGTATGGGTCAATGAGTCTAGGGATGTCATTTTTAAGGATGAGTTATTCAAAGGCAAAAGTTCTCTTCATCTGTTTTTGTGAGCCTCTCTGGAAACAGAAGTTTTCTCTTTGCCTCTCAAGGCCCCAAATCTTCAACTATTACTTCTTCCCCTCTGTTCCAGCACCTCATTGTATCACAACTACTCCACTGTTTGCTCAAAATCCACACTTTGAACACTCCATTCCTCCCAGTATACTCTGTCATGAATTAAAGGAGTTTTTTTCAGAACACTATTGTCCATCTCCATAACTTTAACAGAAAAATATTTCAGCTTATAAAGCATCTCCTTATTCTCTCTTCCCCATCTAAAACTTAACTCTTTTCTTCACTGTCTTTGATGGTTTTATGATGTCATTTTCATGTTGATTGTCTTTCTCTCTCTCTGTCTCTCTGGGTGAAAGGAGTAATCTGTAAGTCTCATCCAGGTAGTAAAAGAGTTGAAGTCTTGAAAAGCTGAAGGTGTTCATGGTGTCAGGTTTCAGTTCAGCGGCAGAAACTGCAAACCAAGTCAGGCCAGCCGGCTGCGTTTCTTTCCCCCCCCCCCCGCGGCCTTGTCTGGCCTGGAGGGGGGGGGGGGGGAAGGAGGTCGAGACAGAGCCTGTTACCTCGTCAGAAGCCGGAAACCAAAGAGAACAAGAGAGCCCTGGCTTTACATCTTGAGGTGGTGTTCACAAGTTGATCTCACTTTTCAGTGGTCAAAACTGCTGTCAATTCTTAGAAATGACCAATAATTGGTCACAAGAAAAGACTCCCATCAGCCTCTCGAAGCTTCAACTTCCTCCCAACTCCCGAAGCTATCTTAAAGGTAAAGTCACCCCATGACAAAAGGGGAGAAGGAAGTGTTTTTAGGATTTTTATTTTCTTTTTGGTCATCAAGTAATATAAGATTGCCTTGCTTTTTTTCTGGATAATCTTCATGCAGGGAACAATTAATTCATGTCATGGTCCATTTCTGTGAAGGAGAAAGTAGGAGATAGCAATAAAACACTGATTTTTTTCCTCACCTTTTCTGGATTTCTGAGCACAAAGAATGGAAGTTCAATAATGGAAAACCGCTCAGACTATTCACTGAGTCTTCACAGAAATATAGCAAATGTCGTTTATTTCTATCTTTCGCACACTTTTATAGGGTCCGACAGGGTTTGCAGGCTTAGCAAGCTACTATTGGTTAATACATAATATTTTACATTCTTTTCCATGTACATGATGCCATTGTTTTTCTTTATTCTCGCTGTTCCAGGAGAGTTTCAAGGACGCTGCCTTTAATATTGTCGCCTGGATTGAAAGCTGGGTGGTGCGGACAGGCTTTTACTAAAATAATATGCATTTACTCTGTTAAAATGTTTTACTACAATTCCCACTTTTTATTTTTGTGCAAACCAGGCTTTGGACATGATTTGTTTCAGACTTTTACAAATACAGGATAACATACAGCTTACAATAACTATTTCTATTAATACTATTTTTAGTGTTCAGGAACACACATAATCATGGAATGATTATATGAAGGTGCTTTATTAAGAGCTCTGGGTGTCAGGGGTACACATACCCAAATCTGACCCGACTTGGTTTTGAGTTAAAAATGTTTTTATATTCTATCGTTATATAACTTACATATTACTTATTAAACTTAAATTGTTCTATTGTATGGATTGTTTTTACCCAAGCATGGATTTCTCGTGATCCCCCCTAGCCCCCTAACATTGTTCCTCATGTTCTTTAAACAATAATTATATCTAATCACATCTAACAATTGTATCATTTATCATATACTGATTACACAGGTGCAGTTTCATGTGATCTTTAGCAAGCACAAGGCCTAACATTTCCCAGGGCCTACTTTTCCCAGGGCTTTCCAAGCTTAACTTTCTTTCTAAGTCCCTGAATTTTCTATGATATTAAAACCTTTTACTATCACTATAACAATAATTTATTTCTATTTTAGTGTAAGATATTTTAATTACTTAGTTATGCTTTAACTGGTTAACCAACTTCTAATTGGGTCATCAACTTCTTTCAGGGCATGTAACCTGTTTTGTAGCTGTTTTAGTTGTTCATGGATAGAAACTGAGTGGTTAGAAAGATTCATATAACACATTCTTTTAAATCTTAAAACAGAGAATAACTGAAGAAAATTGGTAAAGACACAACATTATGATGACAACATAAAACTTCTGCTGGCAAACTGTCTGTGTAGTTTTCAGACACAACTGTGTCCTGGCAGCTCCACTTCTGATTGTGTTTGGAGTACTAAGGTGTAGTAAAACATTTTAACAGAGTAAAAGCATGACATTTTAGTAAAAGCCTGTCTGCAGAAACCAGTCTTTGATATAAGCGACAATATTAAAGGCCAATGTCCTTGAAACTCTCCTGAAGCAGAGAGAATGAAAGAAAAACAGTAGCCTTGTGTACAGGAGAAAAAATGCAAACCAATATGTATTGGCCAATTGTAACTTGCTAAGCCCGCAGACCCTGTCGAACCCTATAAAAGGTGTGCTAAAGACAGAAATAAACAACGTTCGCTATAGCTCCATGAGGACTCAGTGAATAGTCTGAGCTGTTTCTCAATAAAAAGACTGTATGGTGACTTCTCCATTCACTGGATCCCATGTTTTCAGAGGCAGGCAGACAGTCTGGTCAGACGAACAGGTGACATTTTTGAACCTGTCAACAAAACATAGGCCTTTCTCCCCTTGAAGTTAATGAATCATTTTGGCTTAGCTGTGGTACACTTAATTGTAAATTCAGATCCTTTTAAATTTTTGATGTAAATATTTCATAATTCAAAATGAATTGTGGTCTAAATTTCTAATGCACATATTACATTAATTGAATGTTTTCAGGGTATCAGTTCCTTTTGTTTTTAAAAGTGAGATTTGCTTCAATCATGTATATTAATATCAACACAAAATTATACAAGTAATGAACAAAAAACCGACAACAGTCAGAAATCAGTCAGATAATAAACATTATTAATACCATATGTAATATAGAATTACTATTAACTACTTAAATACTGCACCAGCATCCCATAGTCTGCAAAGAGACAACAAAATCAGTGAAGGATTGGATAACCACCTCCGGAAATGATTCTCTAAGCCCACTTCAAAATTCATCCAGCTGTCATATTAATAGGGTCAAATTGCCAAGTCAAGAGTGACTCCAATACTGATTTGGTGCAGAAGACATCAGGATCTGTTGGCAAACATTCCATCCAGATAAAGTCAAGGCTTGGCCAGGGCCTTAGGCTTTATTCTGGCAAGATGTCTCAACTCATTTTCAAAACATGGTTCTTAATAATAGCAGCTATGAGATGCTTAAAGCACAGCAAACTGTTGAAATGCATTTGTACAAAGCAAATGATCAGAAGCCTTAGGTAACAGACCAATTAAACCATTCAGCAGTTGGTTTAATCTGTAGACTTTCCCATGGCAGCTGACCCTCAGCAATGGCACATTTTCTTGGAATTCTGGAAGCACTGAAATATAAGAAAGCTATACTGGATTAGGCGAAAGCAAGCCTTCTTAAACAAGGAAAGGATTAAAAACCAAGAAAACTTTGTCTAGGAACAGCTTTATAGCTTGTTTACCCAGATGCATCTTGTGATAGATTGGCATTTAAGAAAACAAAAAGAAACACCTTAACCTGGGGTGACTTTACCTTTAAGATAGCTTCGGGAGTTAGGAGGAAGTTGAAGCTTCGAGAGGCTGATGGGAGTCTTTTCTTGTGACCAATTATTGGTCATTTCTAAGAATTGACAGCAGTTTTGACCATTGAAAAGTGAGATCAACTTGTGAACACCACCTCAAGATGTAAAGCCAGGGTTCTCTTGTTCTCTTTGGTTTCCAGTTTCTGACGAGGTAACAGGCTCTGTCTCGGCCTCCTCCCCCCTGCTCCTCCAGGCCGGACAAGGCCCCAGAGGGCGGTGGGGGGGGAGAAACGCAGCCGGCCGGCCTGGCTTGGTTTGCAGTTTCTGCCGCTGAACTGAAACCTGACACCATGAACTTCTGCAGCTTTCCAAGACTTCAACTCTTTTACTACCCAGATGAGACTTACAGATTACTCCTTTCACCCAGAGAGACAGAGAGAGACAATCAACATGAAGAAGACATCATAAAACTATCAGAGACAGAAAAGAGTTAAGCTTCAGAAGAGGTAGAGAATAAGGAGATGATTTACTTAAGCTGAAATATTTTTCTGTTAAAGTTATGGAGATGGACAATAGTGTTCTGAAAAAACTCCTTTAATTCATGACAGAGTATACTGGGAGGAATGGAGTGTTCAAAGTGTGGATTTTGAGCAAACAGTGGAGTAGTTGTGATACAATGAGGTGCTGGAACAGAGGGGAAGAAGTAATAGTTGAAGATTTGGGGCCTTGAGAGGCTAAGAGAAAACTTCTGTTTCCAGGGAAGCTCACAGAGACAGATGAAGAGAACTTTTGCCTTTGAATAACTCATCCTTAAAATGATATCCCTAGACTCATTGACCCGTACACAACTCAGAGTGATGTGAAATGGGAGGAGAGAATCTGATGGCAGATTTTTCTGGGCAGCTGGCATCAGAGAAGTAGAAAGCGATAACAGAAATAGTTTTCTTGTGAGAAACTCCATAGATTAGCAGAAAAAGACTTCTGTTTCTCTACAAAGACTGATGAAAAGACTCTAGCAGGAATTGAGACACTTTTAAACACCAAAGTTCCAAAGTTTTTTGTCTCTATGTTGTCATGTAAACAAGGGAATGGTTGGGTAGTGGGAGAAAAAGAGTTTTCTGGAAGTTTAATTCTGGTTTTCTTATTCTTATTGTTTTTGGTAATAAACTTTCTTTATTCCTTTTAAGTTTTAAGCCTGTTTTGCTCTTGTTCTAATCCATATCTCACAGCAAGAAATAAGTTTTCTAGTAATTTTTTAGTTACTGCTTTAAAACCACAACATTTATTTAGTGCGTTGGCCAGGAAATGAATTTAGCAAATCTAAACCACTACACATCTGTAGTTAGAAAACAAAAGGATTTCAAATGACATGTGTCTAAAAGGTAATTACACAAAGATATGTTAAGATATATGAAAAGCTGGCTATAAATACAGAAATGACACTATAGATAATGGTCATCATAAAAAGCCATAAATTCACATTATATGATGAATATGTCAGCAGTGTCTGAGAAAATTAAGATAATATTTTTTAGAACCTTTATGTCTTAATGACCAAAAATTAAATAAGGTAAAAAACTTTTAAATTTCCTAGTAAATAGCAATCACTATTCTTTTGTGTTACCTATAGAAAACAAAAACTGCAGAGATTGCAAAAAACAATAGAATTCCCGATGAAATCAAGGGTGTCACAGACTGCATTACCTTCTATCCACAAGCAGGTGTTCATCAGTGTTCTATCACAGCTGTTTCAGTCATAGTCATCTTCATCTCTCTAGGAAAATAACTATACTTTGCAGTTTAGACAAGTGTCTTCAACGAAATGTGAGACAATTTAAATTAAACAATATTCAAACCTGGTAGAAATGAATTATCACAGAAGGAAATAACAAGACCTTAAAAAAACCCATAAGTTATAAAACCTAACTTAAAAACATTCAGACCTAAACATAGTGAAACTTAACTTTGCTTAATTCTATTAACACTTAATCTATATCAAATGAAAGCATAACTCAATCTTACTCTATTATTACAAAAAAGGCAACTGAAAGTTTGATATATACCTTTTGAACACAATATAACAGTAACCTGGATTCACTATAGAGATTATAAGAATGCAACAAATACATCACAAATCCATGTCATCTGGCTTTGAGAATAACTCACAATAACTTCAGATGTTACTGAAAATACTTATTTGTAGCAGGAATTTGCTTGGTATATGCTTAAGTTGGTTAGGATTTTTAAAGTGAAGTTTTGCTAGAGAAAAAGCACAGCAATACAGTATTTGGCAAGTTGCCATTCAGCTTGTGTAGCACTTTTCAGAAACGTCAAGTCTAACTTTTAATTAAAATCCAAAGTCCAAATCAGTATATATGTTGTTACACGTGTTTTTTATAGCAAAAAGACTCTCATTGAAATTACCTTATTAAAATTGTGGAAAAAACAAGCAAATGGGTAATATATGGTTAACTTAACTTTGTCTTGTATAGTAAAATTCTCCTACCTAATTACTTTTTAAACCATGAATATGTTCTGTAGATAACATTAATTGGAAGGGCGTTTTATTAGCAGCTGTAAATCATTTAATATTTTGACATTAAATTTTGAAACTCATTTTTGCAAGGTAACATTTTACTTCTGTTAATATTTACTCTAAACATTTCTAAAGAGGGGTTTTTTAAATTTTCTAAAGGGTCGCAATAATTTCTCTAGTAAAACTATAAAAAACTGCAACTCATAATTACTTAAAACCCAGAATTAACTCTAAAAGGGTATATAAAGACATTCTAAAAAAAACAGTGAATAATGACTTTTTAACAAAGTGGGTACTATACCGGTGCTTTTTCTTGGAGAGGGAGCAGGGGGCTGAATGCCCTGCTCTTCTGCTGATCTGCTGTGGTTAGCACCAGAAGGTTTGAGTGAAGTCTTCATCATCCCCCACATACTCTTGCAGAGAGGAAAAATGGAGAGAAAGAAAAAAAACCTCACAAAGTTGACTTTAACAAATGCAGTTTTTTCTTTCAATATTTCTCTTGTTCTTTGCAGACAGAGGGAAAAGGACACGATTCTACAAAAACGGACGATGTTACACAAAAAGCCTCTCAAGGCCAGGTGGTAGCAATGGTGACCATTGCAACTTATCGACCTTTAATTACAGTGATGAATTTTGAACTAGATACCATATAGTTATTGATTTTTTGGCTATTTTATCTCCCTTTGAAGCTGTCTGAGCCACCTATTTCTGCTCAACTATTTCTGTAATTTCTGATATTTATCCAGCATGGCCTTGGAGCTTCTCCTACACTGCCTCTGCCATGGGGGGTGCTTTTGTTCTTTGCGCACGCTCCAATGTTTCCCTCATGCCCCCCTGGTTCGGGTGGAAACTGATCTAAATCTGGCTTCTCTTCTTCCAGGGTAGTAGAGTTGGAACTTTGCTGCTATATTTTATATATTAGTAAAGGCCTGTATGCACAAACCAGTCTTTGAAATAAGTCGTGATATTAAAGGCTAAAGTCCTTGAAACCTTCCTGCAGAAGAGAGTAAAGAAAAACAATATCTTTGTGTACAGGAGAAAAAATGTAAACCTGTGTGTATTAGGCAATGGTATCTTGCTTAGCCCGCGGACCGTGTAAAGCCCTATATAAGTGTGCTAAAGATAGAAATAAACAGCGTTCACTTTTACTTCTGTGAAGAGTGGTGAAAAAGCTGGCGGTCTCTCAATATCTGGTGCTCGAATGGGAGACCCTGCGGGCAGGGGGGCTTCGATGGGTCCATGCACGGTGGGATGAAGCCTTGGACCGAGGTTGGTGGAGCGGATCTGAGTGCAGATAGACGGTGCCTTGGATCGGTACTGGATAGGCAACCTGAGCGTGGTGAGACGTGGTGCAGTTGGACGTGGAAATTCCAGTTGCTGGGGGAGACCAAGGTGCAGAGGAGTAAGAAAGGCTAGCGTTGTCTGCCGCTAGCATGGAAGTGGAATTTGTAGCAGCAAAAAACTGCTTCTGAGTATTCTCGTTAAAGGAGGTGAAGGAGCCCAGGAAAATGACCTGGATATACTCATTATATGGGCTAATTATCACGGGCATTTATTAGTGCCCCCACTGCTCTTTGCAGTTGAGGAACGGACAGATTTAAGGGCTCTGATCTGGGAAACGGCAATCACGGAAAAGAGCAAGGACACTGTGTCTCTCGGTCGAACTCGGCAGATTGTAATTAATACCTTCAAAAACAGAAAAGCGAGATATGCTGAGGCTTTGAGCCCTGTAATTCTACCTGCATCACAGTAGCAGACGCCTTTAGCTCCCACTGCTGGGCAAGCACTCCTATCTATGCTGCCCATGGAAAGAGAGAGGAAGAGTCAGAGAGTAGAAAATAATGAGAAATTCCACAGCAAACACTGAAACAATGAACAGAATCTGTTCAGCAATGGCCAGATGTGATACATCCGGAACTATTTGCTTCACTTTTGGAGACACTCTTAACACTACAATCTTATTTAACTTCCATCTTTTCTACCCTGGAAGAAAAGAAGCCAAATTTAGATTGGTTTCCACCTGAACCAGGGGGACATGCGGGAGCACTGAGGTGTGCGCAGAGAGCGGGGGCACCCTGGGGGGCAAAGGCAGTGCGAAAGGGGTTCCAAGGCCGCGCTGGACAATTGCAGAAAAAGCTGAGCAGAAACAGGTGGCTCAGACAGCTTCAAAGAGAGACAAAATAGCCAAGAAATCGCGAACTATATGGTATCTAGTTCAAAATTCATCACTGTAATTAAAAGTTGATAAGCTGCAATGGTCACCGTTGTTAGCACCTGGCCATGAGAGACTTTTCGTGTAACATCACCTGCTTTTGTAAAAATCGTGCCCTTTTTTCCTCTGTCTGCAAACAACGAGAGAGAAATTGAGAGAAAAAACTGCATTTGTTAAAGTTAACTTTGTGAGGTTTTTTTTCTTTCCATTTTTCCTCTCTGTGAGAGTATGTGGGGGATGTGAAGAAAGATAACAGCAGCAGAGAGCAGCAGCAGAGTGGGCAGTCCACTCCACCGCTCCCTCTCCAAGAAAAAGCACCGGGATAGTACCCACTTTGTTAAAAAGTCATGATTCAGTGGTTTTTTAAAATGTTTTTATATACCCTTTTAGAGTTAATTTTGTGTTTTAAGTAATTATGAGTTTATGCAGTTGCAGTTTTTAGAGTTTTACTAGAGAAATTATTGTAATTCTTTGAAAGTTTAAAAAGCCCCTTTTCAAAAAAAAGGTGTTTAAGGTTAATATTAACAGAAGTTACCTTGCAATAATTAAATTTAAAAGCTAAGGTTAAAATATGGTATGGTTTATAGCTTCTAAGAAAACTTTCCAATTAATGTTATCGACAGAAGAGATTTGTGGTTTAAAAAATAATTAGTTAAGAGAACTTTACTATACAAGACAAAGTTAAGTTAACCATATATTACCCATTTGCTTGTTTTTTCCACAATTTTAATAAGGAAATTTCAATGTGAGTCCTTTTGTTATATAAAACACATATAACTGCATATATACCAATTTGGATTTTGGATTTCAATTAAGAATTGGACTTAATATTTCTTAAAAGTGCTACAAAAGCTGATTGGCAACTTGCAAAATCCTGTGTTGTTGTGGTTTTTCTCTAGAAAAACTGCACTTTAAAATCCTAACCAATTTGATCACATACTAGGCAAATTCCTGTTATGAATAAGTATTTTTAGTAACATTTGCAGTTATTGTGAGTTATTCTCAAAGCTAGATGACATAGAATTGTGATGTATTTGTTACATTTTTATAATCTCTATAGTGAATCCATGTTACTGTTATATTGTGTTCAAAAGGTATATATCAAACTTTTAGCTGCTTTTTGTAGTAACAGAATAAGATTAACTTATGTTTTTATTTAATATAGATTAAGTGTTAATAGAATTAAGGATAGTCAAGTTTTATAATGTTTAGGCTTGAATGTTTTTAAGTTAAGTTTTATAACTTGGATATTCTTTTAAGGTTAAGCTTTGTTATTTCCTTTTGTCATAAATAATTATTGTTAAGTTTAAATATTGTTTAATTTAAATTTTTTTATGTTTTATTGGAGACACTTGTCTAAACTGCAAAGTATAGTTATTTTCCTAGAGAGAGGAAGATAGCTACAACTAAAACACCTGTGACAGAACGGTGATTAACACCTGGTTGTGGATAGAAGTGAATGCAGTCTGTGACACCCTTGACTTCATTGGAAGTTCTATTGTTTGTTGCAAACTCTTCAGTTTTTGTTTGTTATAGGTTTCTTATTTTTCAGTGTTTCCAGAATTTTAAGAAGATGTACCATTGCTGAGGATCAGCTGCCATGGGGGAGGCTTCAGATTAAACCAACTGCTGCATGGTTTAATTGGTCTGATACCTGAGGCTTCTGGTCATTTGATTTGTACAAATGCATTTTAACAGTTTGCTGTGCTGTAAGCATCTCATAGCTGTTGTTATTGAAAACCTTGTTTTGAAAATGAGTTAAGAGGCATCTTTCCAGTTTAAAGCCTAGGTCCTGGCCAAGCCTTGACTTTACCTGGATGGAATGTTTGCCAACAGATCCAGATGTTTTCTGTACCAAATCAGTATTTGAGTCACTTTTTGACTCAGCAATCTGACCCTATTAATATGACAGCTGGATGAATTTTGAAGTGGGCTTGGACAATCATTTCCGGAGGTGGTTATCCAATCTTTCACTGATGATTTTTTTTTTTGTTTCTGTTTGTTTGCTAACTATGGGATGCTGGTGCAGTGTTTTAGTAATTAATAGTAGTTTTATATTACATATGTTATTAATAATGTTTATAATTTGATTGATTTTTAACTGCTATAGGTTCTTATTCATTGTGTATATGCTTTTGTGTTGATGTTGATGTGTATGACAGAAGTACATCTCATTTTTATTTTTTTTTAAAAAACGGGGGAAATTGATGCCCTAAAAGCATTTGATTAGTATAATTCATTAACTTCAGGAAGAGAAGTGCCTGTGTTTTTTTGGCAGGTTCAAAAAGGTCACCTGTTCATCTGACCAGACTGTCTGCCTCTGAACACATGAGATCCAGTGAATGGAGACGTCACCACATAACCTTGATACTCCAGACATGGATCAGAAGTGGACCTGTCAGGACACAGTTGTGTCTGAACACTACACAGACAGTTGCCAACAGAACTTTTATGTTGTTATTATGATGTTGTGTCTCTACCAATTTTTTCAGTTGTCTTCTGTTTTAAGATTTAGAAGGATGTGAAGGACAACCTGAACATCGAAGCCCTCAGTCACCAATCAGCTGCCAGCTGATTTCACGGGAGCAGTGAACGTTCCAAGACTGAATCGTATTAGAGAAATTCTGTAGAAGATCTAAGAAATGTCTAGAGACTCCATCTAACTGTATATAAATCAAATTGTAGTTGTGTGTTTACCCTTTCAGCAAATTGCTTTCGTGCTTAGACTACATATATACCAGAGCACGTGTGTTAAAAGTAGTTAAAAAATAGTTTAAGACAAAGAGTTTAGCCTATGTAATAATTGTTATGTTAGTATAAAGTATAAGCATCCCCCCCCCTTCAAGAGGTAGTGTAAGCATCTTTGAAAGTTCATTTAACATTAATGCCTTAATTGTGAGTCTGCAGGCATGGTGTCATTTGCATGGAAAAAACTTCTTATAGTAACTGTGCTGTGTATAGTCCCAACCAACTGTCTGCTAACTAACATCCAAAAGTGACAGAACATGTGGGCCACTCTGGCACATTGAACTGGCCAAAGGTCAATGTGTTTGAGCCTAGCCACACCTGGAGATCCTTTTGCACCTGTCTCATAGGAGTCCCTGAATGGGATCCTCAAGCATTTAAAGGTTTAATTAGTAACGAGACTCGACTGAATCAATTGGCAATGTTTCAAGAGTGCAATCACACTGTTGGCTTCACATTAAGACAACTTGAAGCCTGCTGGCAAGCGAAAATTTATGAAGTTGTCAGTGTTACCCTAGGGCCCCCAGAAGAATTAGATTTGTTAGGTTCCACCAATACCTCAGGTGGATGGATAATGTTTGAGTTCCCGACAAAAAGCCATTCCAACAAAGTAATGCAGCACTGGGCTGCAGTCAACCCTAGAGTTGATCTCGTTACTACCATTGAAAGTAAAGCTTTTTATTCGCAGTGCAATCTCAAAGGACAATTACCAAAGCGATTACCTAGTTCCATATATCTAATCTGTGGAGAGAGAGCATGGAATGGGATTCCTGCTAATCTACAAAGAGTACCCTGTTTTCTTGAGAAACTTACTTTGTTCCACCCAAGCTTACACCAATTGCTGAATGTAGCTGATAAAATAAAAAACATCTAACAGTCAAAGTGAAGCCTGAATGAATTAAGGCTTAGCAACTCTAAAAAAGCTCACTTGTTAGACTAAGAAAGAATTGAACTTAACATCCACAATGTTAAGTGAACTTTCAGCTGATGTGAGTAGTGTACGTCATGCTGTATTACAAAATCAAGCTGCAATTGATTTCTTACTCTTAGCACAAGGACATGGATGTGAAGAGTTTGAAAGTATGTGCTGCTTGAATCTTACTGATCATTCAGCTTCCATCCATAAGCATCTACAACAGCTACAGGATGGGTTACATGCCCTGAAAGAAGATAGTGACCCCATTGGAAGTTGGTTCGCCAGCTGGGGCACCACTGGATGGTTGACATCTCTTGTGCTAGAAGGAGGATGGACTTTACTTATAATGTTAATCGGGATGACAGTTTAAGTTGTATGTTGTCTTGTCTTCATAAGAGTATAGAATGAGTCACATCCAAAGCCTGGTTTGTGCAAAAGGAGAAAGGGGGAATTGTTGCTATAGTTTATATATTAGAAAAGGCCTGTATGCACGAACCAGTCTTTGAAATAAGTCATGATATTAAAGGCTAAAGTCCTTGAAACCTTCCTGCAGAAGACAGAGTAAAGCAAAACAGTATCCATGTGTACAGAAGAAAAAATGTAAACCTGTGTGTGTTAGCCAATAGTAACTTGCTTAGCCCACGGATCCTGTAAAACCCTATATAAATGTGCTAAAGATAGAAATAAACAGCGTTCACTTTTACTTCTGTGAAGAGTGGTGAAAAAGCTGGCGGTCTCTCAATAAAACTTAAATAGGATTGTGGTGTTAAACGTTGTTGTAATCCTTTCTTGGGGGGACCCCTCTGTCCCACCCCCCATGGTGAGAGCCCCGCTCGTCTCAGGACACAGGCAGTGGAGGAAGTCCTGGACTGGATACAACACGCACTCAAAGTATCTAGACACAGGACCCCCAAATTTGCTGGAGTAATCCCGGGTTTATTGTATGTCATCCATCCAGGGCAAGAGAGAGACCGAAATGCCTTGGGTCTTATCTTTTATACTAGGGAGCGGGGGTGATCGGGGGATACAGGGAGGTCACAGCCAATGGGAAGGGGGAAGGGAAAAAGTTCTCAGGTAGGAACTAACTTTACACAAACCAGAAGTGAGTACTACCCTTGGGAGATACCAAGATTTTTTAGATGCACTACAACAACCTTGCCTGACTAGGACTTGTTTGAGCATCTGGTGTGTACGCTCAATCACCGCTTGACCTGTGGGGGAGTGGGGGATGCCAGTTTTATGTTCCACTCCCCACTGCTGGACAAATTCTAGGAACTCTTTGGATTGATACGCTGGGCCATTATCTGTTTTAATTTCCTGAGGGATCCCCAGCACTGAAAAGGCTTGAACTAAGTGCTGTTTGACATGTACAGATTTTTCTCCTGCATGAGCAAAGGCATACACTGCTCCTGAGTATGTATCAATGCTCACGTGTACATACTTAAGGCGACCAAAACTGGGGATATGTGTAATATCTCTTTGCCACACTTGGCAGCTTTCAATTCCTTGGGGATTAACCCCGATGCCTAATGATGGCACTGCCAGGAGCTGGCAATTGGGACAGGTGGCCACGATGGCTTTAGCCTGACCTTGTGTCAGCTGGAACTGACAAATCAGTCCTGGCACATTTTGATGGTATTGCTGGTGACTTAACTTTGCCTGTTGAAACACATCCTTGAGACATTCCATTTCAGCTGGGGCAGCAAGGGAATCGGCTTTCCGGTTTCCCTCAGCGATTTCAGCTGGCCACGGGGTATGTGACCTTACATGCATGACATAGAAAGGATGTTCTCGATTTGAAACCAAATAAATCAGTTTTGAAAGCAATCTAAAGAGATGTTCGTTCTCAATGTCCTTGAGAACTGCCTGCTCCACTCTGGACACTGCTCCCGCTATGTAGGCTGAATCAGTAACCAAATTTATCGGTTCTGAAATCTTCGCAAAGGCTCTTATGGCTGCAGCCAGTTCAGCTATCTGGGGTGATCCTTCTACAAACTCAACATCAGCTTCCTAATGCTGAGTCTGCGAATTTCTCCAAGTCATCACCAACTTGTGAGAGGTTCCAGATGCATCAGTGAACACTGTGAGCGCTTTGAGTGGCCTTCGGTTCCTTTTCTCACGAGGAATGAGGTGGAATTCCTCATGAAACAATTTGTGTGATGGCGCATGAACTGAAATTTGCCCATTATGGCAGTCCAGAGCAAACTGGAGGTTAGCATTGCTCTACAGCAGATGCTCAGACATCTCTTTGGTCAGTCTCTCAGGGGAGTGTTTGCCTTCTCCAGAGAGCCTGACTGGGAGGTGAATACACACAAAGTCACATCCTGCCAGTTCCCGCAGGCTCACTCTGGCCTTTTGGATCAGCTGAGCCATCAGCTCTTGTGGCTTGGTGATAGTTTTGGGTCTTTGATGGGAGAGGAAGACCCACTCTATGATTAAGAGTGGATCTCTCTGCCCCTCAGCCCACTGGAATATTAACCCATGTAGATGTGGAAACTTCCCCAGGACAATAAATTTGAAAGGCAGCTCAGGTTTGAAGCGATATGCCTGTCTTTCTGTCAAGGCCTTTTGTGCCTTTTCAATCACAGTTTTTGCTTCTGGAGTCAGCTCCCTGGGAGACAGCAGCTCTCTCTCCCCTTTCCATAAATTGCGTAGGGGACTCAGGTCTTCATTAGTGAGACCTAGCCAGGGTCGGACCCAGTTTAGTGACCCACATAGGGAATGGAGATCTGCTAGAGTTTTAGGATTACCAATAATTTCCAATTTTTGTGGAACAACAGTCTGTGCAGTAATTTCCAGGCCCAGGTATTTCCAAGGTGGCATCCTTTGAACTTTGTCTTCCTGCAATTGGAATCCAGCAGAGGTTAAAACTTTAACCACTAAGCCAAGGGTATCTTTCAGCATGTTGTTATTGGGACAGCACACTAAGATGTCATCCATATAATGCAAAGTGATGGCATCTCTTTTTTCAGCACGCACTGAGGACAGCAATGACCCCACATACCACTGGCAGATGAAGGAGCTCGCTTTCATCCCCTGAGGTAGTACTGTCCAGTGGTACCATTTCATTGGAGCTTCTCGGTTAATTGTGGGAATGGAAAAGGCAAACCGTGGTGCATCAGCTGGGTGTAGGGGAATTTGGAAAAAACAGTCTTTAATATTCTCATGGGTTAGCTTCACCTTTAAGACCGAGTGAAAAAAAAGAGGAAGTTGAAGCTACTGGTGACTGATGAGAGTTTTTCTTCCTGACCAATTATCAGCCATTTCCAAGAATTGACAGCAGATCTGACCATTAAAAAGTGAATTCAACTTGTAAACACCCCCTTAAGAAGTATACTCGGAGCTTTCTCATACTCTTTCTGGTTTCCGGCGTTTGAGAGGTAACAAGCTCTGTGTTGGTTTCTCCCCCCTTCCCAGGCCCGGGACAAGGCCGCAGGGATGGGGGGGAGGAGGAGAGAAAAAGCTGAGCTTAACACTTTTGTTTAGTTTTCAAAGTCTGCTGTTAGACTGAAACCTGACACTATGAACTTTTGCAGTTTTCTTAAAACTTTTAATTCTTTTACTACCTGAATAAACAAACAGATTACTCCTTTTTCTTAGAAAAGACAGAGACAATTAACATGTAAGACATCATAAAACCACCAAAAACAGTGAAGACAAGAGTTAAGTTTAAATAAGAAAGAGAGAAAAGGAGATGCTTGTTGCTGAAAAGTCTTTCTGTTACAGCTATGGAGATGGACAGTAGTTTAAAGACTCCTTTAATTCATGACTAGAGTATGGGAGGAATAGAGTATTCAAAGTGTGGACTTTAGAACAAAGTAGTTGTGATAACTGTGAGTTGCTGGAACTTAGGAGTGAAGTGAAGATTTTGAAGTTTTGAAAGAGCCAGAGAGATGGCTGTTTTCCAGGAGGGCTCACAGAGAGAAATGAAGAAGATTTCTACCTTTGAATTACTTATCCTTAAAAATGGCATCCCAGGACTTAAAATGACCCCTGCACACCTCGGAAGAGTGTACAATGGGAGGAGTAGACTCTAGAAACTCCATGGATTAGCAGAAAGAGACTTCTGTTTCTCTGCGGAGACTGATGAAAAGACTCTAGAAATTGAGACTGTTTTTGACCACCAAGATTCTAAATTTTTTGTCTCTATGTTGTTATGTGTACAAAGAAATGATCAAGTAGTGAAAAGTAAAAGGGTTCTCTGAAAGTTTATTTTAGTATTCTTATTCTAGTAGTTTGTTAATAAACTGTCTTTATTCCTTTTAAGTTTTAAGCCTGTTTTGCTCTTATTTTAATCCATATCTCTAGCAAGAAATAAGTAGTTTTTTGTTACTAGCTTAAAACCACGACAAATATCCAGCACTGCTAGTAGCCAATTTTGTGGTAACGTAGTCAGGGATGGAATACCTGGTGAAGAGACCCCATGTCCTCTATTTTTTTGTTTATTTCTCTCAAATCCTGAAGGAGACACCACTTATCCTTCCCTGCCATTTTATTACAAATACCGGGGAATTCCAAGGGCTGGTTGTTTCTACTATGTGTCCCTTGGCCAATTCTTCTTCCACCAATTTTTCTAGCACCCTGAGCTTTTGTCTGCTGAGAGGCCACTGGTTCACCCAAATTGGATTTTTACCTAGCCAAGATAACTTTTGGACCGGACGCTCTACAGTGGCCTCCATCAAAAATCCTGAGGTGTCTCAGGAATTGTTAATTTCACCCCCCACTGGGACATGGTGTCTCTTCCCCACAGCGGGCACTTATAATCAGTGACAAAAGGTCGAACACAAGCTAACCTGCCATCCGGGCCTTCAATCTGGACAATATCTTTAGAGATTTTTGCCAGTTTCATCCCTCCAACACCCTGTATTTTTCCTGCCACGGGTTGCAGTTCCCAATGTGAGGGCCACACTTTTTCAGGTATGATAGTCACATCTGCCCCAGTGTCAATTAACCTTTCTACATGGAGATGTTCTGATTTGTGTGTTAAGTTACACCCCATAATGGGCTTGTCTTCACCCACCACTTCTGCCCAGTAGACTCCTGGTGCTTTGTCATCTTCTGGGACTTCTGTTGGAACAGGGATCACTTGGGCTATTACCTTCCCTTTGTCTACATAGAAGGGTGGTTGAGGACATCTAGCCAAGAGAGTGAGGTCTGTTAGGTCTCCCTTAATTTTCATGGGAGCTACCTCAGTCTCTATTGGTGTGTGTGCTGTGTCTCCAATAACAAAATACCTACTATCCAGTCCAGCCAGGTCTTGTGAAATATCCTGCAAGTCCACTCCAATGACAGTCTGTTGCTATATTTTATATATTAGTAAAGGCCTGTATGCACAAACCAGCCTTTGAAATAAGTCGTAATATTAAGGGCTAAAGTCCTTGAAACCTTCATGCAGAAGAGAGAGTAAAGCAAAACAATATCCTTGTGTGTAGGAGAAAAAATGTAAACTGTGTGTGTTAGCCAATAGTAGCTTGCTCTGCCTGCAGACCCTGTAGAACCCTATAAAAGGTGTGCTAAAGATAGAAATAAACAGCGTTCACAATTACTTCTGTGAAGACTAGTGAATAGCTGGACGGTTTCTCAATAACAGTCCAACGATCAGATCTGAAACAAAAAGCTTTAGCAGTTACAAGTCTGAATTGCTTTTGCGGTTGTCAGACCTTGTTAGGCAAACGTTCCTCACAATTATATTTCTGCAGTCTCCCACCCCGCTCCCTTTCCTCCCCTTTTCCCATTAAAACAGGGTCCTTTTCCTGTTTCAGGTCTGTCATTTTTATGTCTCTGCGCTTGACAGAAAAGCGCTTTGATTTCGGTTTTTTTGATTTGCCACTGCTTCTTTCTGGTGTTTTCCTTGTTGCTGGGTTTGAGGACAGTTCCTTGCAAAATGTCCTGGCCTCTTGCACTGGAAACAGATGATGTGCTGCAGCTGTTTGGGTGACATCTGTGGCTTGTTCATTCCTGGTGTCACTGCTGCCACTGTCCTTGGGTTGCCTGTTTTCTTGTCCTGTACACTGTACAAATCTGCTTTCTGGGCACACGCTTCAATCATATCTGCTATGGTAGGTAGAGGATTAATAGGTAGACTCAGAATTACTCTACAACAAGCCTCGGTGGCATTCCTTTGGGCCATTTCTTTAAGCATTTCCATCTGGGCCACTGCTTCCTTAATTGTCTTTGTATCTGTAGCCTCAGACGATCTACAAACTATAAGAAACTCTCACATGGGAGCTGGTTAATATTAACATAACTGACTTGAATATCAAATGTTAGTAATTGGTTAAAAATATTTTCAGCTACATCACAAACTTTATCTGCAATAAACTTTGTTAATACTCTCACTTGATCAGCACGATTAATCCAATTTCCCTCCCCACATAAATGTTCTAAAGTGATTTCATTGTTCTCTGTATCATATGCATTTTGATTACTTTGTTTCAGTTCAGCTAGGAGTTTTGTTAAAGATTTTTTCCATAAGCTTTCCCAAAGACCATATTCAGAGGGAGTTAGCAGACACCGAAATAAATCTTTAATATTTGCAGGAATTAAATCCTGTGATTTCAATGTAGTTCTTATTATTCCACTCAAGACCTCGCTATCATGACCAAAATCATTCTTAATTTTACAAATATCCTTGATTATTTTGTAATTGAAAGGCTGATGTTTTAATCGCATTGCTCCTCTGCTGCTATTGTATATTACAGGAGCTGCTGTTAGCATAATTTCATCTTCTCCAGGGCTGGCATTCCCTGGGTTTCTCTGCCCGCCCCCCCCCCCCCCCATGCTGGGCTCTGGGGGCCCTATTCCTATTCCTGGGGAGAGGTTCAGCTCCTCCCCTGCAGGAGCTGGGTGAGGGCCTGCACCCCCTCATGCCGAGCTCCGGGGGGCCCGTTCCCTCCCCATACCTTGGGAGAGATCCAGCTCCTCCCCTGGAGAAGCCAGGCGAGGGCCCGCACCATCCCCCCACGCCATGCCCCGGAGGTTCCATTCCCCCACCGGGCCTGTGGAGAGACCCAGCCCCACCCCCGCAGGAGCCTGGAAAGGGCCCACACCCCCCCCACACCAGGCTCCGGGGGTCTGCACCCCCACCCCCCTGGGGGGCAGGGCTGGGACACCCCTCTCCCTGCCCCTCTGCAGGAGCAAGGGGTGTAATTCTCTCTCTCCCCACCCCTCCTCGCTGCGGGACAGGGGGCAGAGGGATAGGGGATAGGGTTACAGCCTCGGGAGGCAGGGTCATAGGGTGGGGCCAAGCAGGTGTGGGGGGGGTGGTGCAGGGTGGAGGAATGTCAGGGGGAGCAAAGGGATTGTGATAAGGGTTATGGGCGGGAACCGGTGGGTGGAAGGGATTATGGGTAGGAGAAAGGGGATACACAGGGGAATTCACCATGTGGCCAGGAAACATGTGGCCAGTGCCATCTTGGCTCTCAGCCACATGGGGATAGGAGGGTTCATTTTCTTTAACACTGGGAAAAGAAGGGTATAGAGAGGGAGTCCTGATGGTTTGTGAACCATCAGAACTGGGTGGCTGAGAGAGACACACGGGACTAGAACTTGTATTGTTTATCCCGGGTATTTCTTCCAGTGGAGGAGCAGAAGTTTTGGGAGAAAAGTTAGGGGAATTAGGTGGATACTGCAGTGCACATTTGTCTTTCATTTTTATTTCTCTGTTAACCAATTCTTTTAATATTAAAAGAAAAACCGGGAGGAATTTCAGAGCCGATTTGTCTCCTCCTATTTTTAAGGTTAATAAATTTCCAATTTCATCCCAGGCAGTTTCTGAGTCTAATTGCAACAATTCGATCTGTTCACTTTGCTGAGTCAAATATGATACCAACTGTTTTAACTTATTTTTTGAAATTTTTACATTTGTGGTTTTTAAAAAATCCTGTATTTTTTGTATATGACTCCTTTCTTGTGTGGAGGGCTGGGATCCCATTCTGGAGGTCACGGCAGCTCTGCACACATCTGTCTATTTTCCCTACCACAGAAAACAAACTGGCACTCCAAAGGTTACAATTAAACTCACACTGGCATGGGCAACCGTGAGAATTCCCTCTCCTCCCCTCTCTGCCCACGGCTGGGGGGAACCCCACTGGTTTACACGTGGCAGAGCCCGGGAGAATTCCCCCTCCCCCCGTCTCTGCCTACGTCTGGGGGAACCCCACCGCTTTGCACGTCGCGGAGCCCGGGACGGCTGCCGCTCAGAAGTGGTTACACGGAACACAGTCTCCCGGGGTCTGTGTCACTCTCCACCCCCCCCAGCCCAGTGTCGGAGTTAAATCTTACCTTGTTCTGTCGTTTCTGGCAGTGGAAAGATACCCGTTGCCCTGGAGTCGGTCCCCTGGTACCGGAGGATGTTCGATTCCCTTTTGGAAACTTTTTTTGCTGTATTTTAAACGGCGTCCAAAGTCTCCAAAGAACAGCTGGCCCTGACTCTGATAAGCCTTTGAACGTGGGCTTGTTCACCCCGACGGCCGGGCGCCACTCTGTTGTAATCCTTTCTTGGGGGGACCCCTCTGTCCCACCCCCCGTGATGAGACACAGGCAGCGGAGGAGGTCCTGGAGTGGATACAACACGCACTCAAATTAATTAGACACAGGACGCCCAAACTTGCTGGAATAGTCCCAGTTTTATTGCATGTCATCCATCCGGGGCAAGAAAGAGACCGAAAATGCCCTGGGTCTTATCTCTTATACTAGGGGGCAGGGATGATCGGGGGATACAGGGAGGTCACAGCCAATGGGAAGGGGGAAGGGAGAAGGTTCTCAAAAAGGAACTAACTTTACACAAACCGGAGGTGAGTTTTACCCTTGGGAGATACCAAGATTTTAAGATGCACTACAACAAAAAGTGTCTCCAAAGGTGGAGCAGATGGTTCAGAACGTACCATATCCTGCCATTGCTGAACAGATTCTGCTTGTAATCTCAGCGTTTGCTGTGAAGCTGCTTTCTCTTGGTAACGCTGAGCTCCACTTGTACTTGATGACTGCCAATACGAGCTTGCAGTTGTTGCACAAGTTTTTCTATTTGTTATTGCCACTTGTCCTGGGTTGATTGTGATGTTAAATTGTATCCCCATTCGTCCACCTAGCCCAGACATAAGTTTTGTGTCCTTAAAACTTCATCTAAGGGTAAAAGTGTGTGGAGAAGAAGCACCGAGTCTGTTATCAGACACTGTACTTGTTCTCCCCGCATCCCGGGATGGGGTTTTGACTACAGCACAGCCAGACAACAAGAGACAGATCGCCTTGGCTTTCCAGCTAGCCAAAGCAGAGAGGTCTTCCTGGACAGTTTTCTTTCCCTTTCCCTTAAAACGGATCAAACCTGCTCTGGACTGGGGACTCAGGAGAGCACCGGGAGCTTGCACCCGTGGACTACCGGGAGCCCAGCCTGGGCAGTAGCATTTTCCAGCACCAGAAAGATTGACAACAGAGCGAACATCCAGAGAAAAGAGACCCTCTGAATTTTGTTATCTCTTCAGAGCGGCGAGAAGTTTTGTAATTTGATATCATTCATTTTTGTGCTGGGTAGTGCTGTGTCTGTTAAATAAACAGGTTTTTTCCACTTCTCTCAGACAAATCTCTTCCCGAACGGGTTGGGAGGTGGGAGAAAGGGGCCACGTGGGTTTGCTTCTGGGGGGGGGGGGCAATTGGAGGTTTTCTCCCAAATTTGCCCTAAACCAAGACAAATACACCACTCTAATCTTTTTTTAATGCATCATTACAATTTACTGGTTCTTCTTCTGCCGGTGGTCACCCCTCCTCTGAATGCATCGACACGTCATTGTCTGGGGGGAGAGGGACGTCGTACGGTTTTCCCCACTGAACAGTAGATGGCAGCAAAGGATAGATTTTTCAGCTTGCACTCTGGGGTTCTTATTTCCGCTGATGTTTGGGGTTCCCCTGGCTGGAGCTGGCGTCGTCTTTTTCTGGAGACGCCGTGATTTCTACATCTGCATTCGGTGGGGTAACTTCTGGCTTGGGCTCAGCTGGCACGGATCAGCCCGCCTCAGTACTTTCCTCGGTTTTTAAGAGTTCTGAGATGGAGCTACACTGCTTTCCTGTGATTCCCTTCACCGACCAAACATGCCCAACTCCAAAGAAAGCACCCAGATGGTTGATTGACGTGGCAGGAGGTAACTGTGACATGTCTGTCTCGGACTGAGCCATGGTTTGCAAGGCAGCGGCTGTGACTGTGGACTCGTCTTTCATATCTTTTAAGGTATTCAACACAACTCGCCAGATCAAACCGAATGTTAGAGCATCTTTACTTTTCCCCATAATAGCTTTTTCCCACAGCTGATCTCCTATATCTTTCCATTCTTCCACTGCAAAAAGCCGTGGTGGCACCTGCAGGCGCCCATTTTCTTTAGCCCATAAAACGAGCTTTTCAAGGTCTTTAGCCTTGACTGCTTCTCTTTCATGCAATCCCAGCCCTGGTCTGCTTCCACATCCCACCGCTGTGCAAACCTGCCGAGCTGGTACCCTATGCCCGCAGACTCCCTGTTCAGAGCACCAGGTAATGGAAAACCGCTCAGACTATTCACTGAGTCCTCATAGAGGTATAGCGAACATCGTTTACTTCTATCTTTAGCACACTTTTATAGGGTTCGACAGGGTTTGTGGGGCTTAACAAGCTACTATTGGTTAACACATATTGTTTTACATTCCTTTCCATGTACACAATGCCATTGTTTTTCTTTATTCTCACTGTTCCAGGAAAGTTTCAAGGACACTGCCTTTAATATTTTCGCCTGGATTAAAAGCTGGCTTGTGCAGACAGGCTTTTACTAAAATATCATGCCTTTGTTCTGCTAAAACATTAACTACAATTCCCCCTTTGTCTTTCTGCACAAGCCAGGCTTTGGAAGGGATTCGTTCTACACTTCTACGGATACAAGATAACATACAGCTTAAAACAAGTATCCTTATTAATAGCATAAGCAAAATTAGTCCCTCTTCCTGCACAAGAGACTTCAATGTTAAAAGACCCTCGAGCTGTTCACCAGTCTTCACAGAAGTAATTGTGAATGCCGTTTATTTCTATCTTTAGCACACCTGTTATAGGGTTTTACAGGGTTTGTGGGCAGAGCAAGCTACTATTGGTTAGTACACACAGGTTTACATTCTTGTCTTGGTACACAGGAACATTGTTTTACTTTTTACAGGCAAGTTTCAAGGATTTTAGCCTTTAATATTGCGAGTTATCCCAGAGGCTGGTTTATGCAGACAGGCTTTTACCAATATATCATGTCCCCCATCTGCTAAAAAACTCTCTATAATTCCTCCGTTTCCTGTTTGCACAAACCAGGCCTTGGATGCGGCTTGTACTACACTTCTACGAACACAGGATAGCATACAACTCACTAGCATTATTACCATTATCCCAATTAATAGCATTCATCCCCCCTCTAGCACAAGAGACTTCAACCACCCAGTAATGCCCCAGCTGGCGAACCAACTCTCAATGGGGTTACTGTCTTCTTTCAGGGCATGCAACCCATCCTGTAGCTGGCGTAGCTGCTTATGGATGGAAACTGAGTGGTCAGTAAGATTTAAGCAGCACATGCCTTCAAACTCTTCACAACCATGTCCTTGCGCTAGGAGCAGAAAGTCAATTGCAGCTCGGTTTTGTAATACTGCATGACGTACGCTACTCACATCGGCTGAAAGCTCACTTAACATTGTGGATGTTAAATTTAATTCTTTCCTAGTCCAGCAAGCGAGCCTTTTTAGGGTGGCTAGACTCTTGGGGGCAGCTGCTCCTGGAATGAAGAAGGAGGTTGCCCATATTATACCGAGATTCCAAAAGTCTGGGTTTCTAACGTCATCACACTGTAACTCATTTAGGCTTCTCTTGGACCGTCTATTGGTTTTCATTTTGTCAACCACATTCATCAATTGATGTAAGCTTGGGTGGAACAAGGTAAGTTTCCCAAGATAACATGGCCCTCCATGTGGACTAGCAGGAATTCCATTCCATGCCCTATCCCCACAGACTAGGAAGATGGAACTAGGTAAGCGCTTTGGTAATTGTCCTGTGAGATTGCATTGCGAGTAAAAAGCTTTACTCTCAGTAGCAGTAACGAGATCAACTATGGGGTTGACTGTAGCCCAGCGCTGTGTTGCTTTGTCAAGATGGTTTTTTGTTGGGGGCTCAAACATTATCCATCCACCTGAGGTATTGGGAGAACCTAGCAGATCTAACTCTTCTGGGGGTCTCATGGTAACATTGAGAACCTCAATAATTTTCGCTTGCCAGCAGGCTTCAAGTTGCCTAGATGTCAGGCCAATGGTGCGGTTGCACTCCTGCAGCATTATCGATTGATTTAGTCGAGTCTCGTTGTTAACTAAACCTTTAAAGGCTGGAGGATCCCATTCAGGGACTCCTATGAGACAGGTGCGAAAAGGATCTCCAGGGGTAGCTAGGCTCAAACACATTGATTTCTGACCAGTCAGGTGTGCTAAGGTGACCCATATGTTTTGTCACTTTTGGATATCAGTCAGCAGACAACTAGTTGGGGTTACACACAGCACAATTACCATAAGCAGTTTGTCCCATGCGAATGGCATCATATTTGCAAACTCACGGCCAAAAGTTTGATCGCTAAGTAAACTTTCAAAGATGCTTACGCTAGCTCTTGAAGGGGGAATGCTTATACCTTATACTAATATAATAATTGCTACGCACAATAAACCTCTTATCTTAACCCTTATCTATCTACTTTAACACACGTGCTTTGGTATATATATCTCTAAGCGTGAAAGCAATTTGCAAAAGGGTAAACACACAGCTAAAATTTGTGTCGTGCACAATTAGATAGAGTCTCTGCACTCTTCTCAGATCTTCACAGGAATTTCTCACGAACAGACTATGGTTTGACACAGTTCAGTCCTGAAACGTTTGTTGTTCTCGTGGTGTCAGCTGACAGCCGATCAGAGATTGACTGAGGGCATCAACGTTCTGATTGTTCCTCAGATCCTTCGTGGCTGGTTTGGTCCATCGGCTAGGCACCCACAGCGGTCCAGTATCTGTGGAGACACAACTGTAACCACGCCCGTTAAATAGCAATGGACTTGGTCCCTCCCAGATACCTGTTTTTGGGTTTTTGTAATATAACTTAACTTCTGGGGTAGCTTGCATCTTTACTTGACTATTGTGAATGACAACTGGGGGCTGCTCTAAATCTCCAACTAAACTGAGGAAATTTAGAGTGAATAACACTTGCTGCAATCGAATGGTAGGGTCTAACTGTTCTGGTGTTTTTTGCTTATTCAAATACTCTTTTAAGGTCTTATGGGCTCTCTCTACAATGGCCTGTCCAGATGACACATGGGGAATTCCGGTTACATGTTTGACTCCCCATTTTTGTAAGAAGTGAGAAACTCGTGTTCCTACATATGCAGCCCCATTGTCTGTTTTTATTTCTTTCGGAACCCCCATTATGGCAAAGCATGCTACCAAGTGTCGAATTACATGTATGCTTTTTTCCCTTACTTGTGCAGTAGCCCAAACCATTTTTGAAAAGGTATCTACTGTAACATGTACGTATTTGAGGCGACCAAATTCAGGCACATGTGTTACATCCATTTGCCAAATCTCACAGGCTTGAAGACCCCTAGGGTTAACGCCTAAACCTAGAGTGGTTCCATATTGACTGCATTGTGGACAGGATTTTACAATGCCTTGTGCATCTGTTAAACTGATGTTAAATTGTCTCTGCAAGGCTTTTGCAGCTTGATGAAAGAGAGCGTGACTCTCTCTTGCAGCTGCGAAAGAGTCTCTTGGTGTTGCTACAACAGGACTGACAAGCGTATCAGCTTTTGCATTGCCTTCTCTGAGACCTAATTCTGTTTGATGACTGCGGATGTGAATGATGCAACAGGGCTTATTTCTGTCCTCTATAGCTCTTTTGATTTGAAAAAATAGTTGACACAACCGCTTATTATCTGGTGGTTTGATGAGAGCGTCTTCAATGCCTTGTACCACTCCTACCACGTACAATGAATCTGATACAATGTTCAGCTTACTGTCTCGCCAATGAGACAGTGCCCATGCGACAGCTGTAAGTTCTAATGTCTGCAGTGAGTCGTGTGCATCTCCATCTATAACTTTACTTCTCCAGCTCGAGTCTTCTTGCCAGGTACAGGCTGCCTTTTTCCGCCGACTTCCTGCATCCGTATACACTGTAAGGCCTTTCACTGGCTGCTTCACGACCTTGGGCTGTTGCAACCACCGCTGTTTCAAGACAATCTGCAGGCATGGGTTGCTAGGTTGCTTGTTGTGTACAGTTCCTGGGTAGTTGAGCAACGCTAATTGAATTGGTTCTGAGTGTCTCAGCATCCACTCAAGATTCTCTATTGTTATTGGTAGACTGATATGTTCCGGTTCAGCACCACTAATCTCCACTATTCGTGTTCTCGCATTTTTGATGAGATAAGCAATTGCTTCTGTCCTCTGCCAGATACTCATTGGTGGCGTATATGGTGTGAAAATCCACTCAAGGATCGCTAGAGGCTCTGCACATTTCCTCGCTAATTGCACTAACATTGGCTTCTTGGCAGGCTGCTTGGCACCTCGATGGCTCTTAGGTGGGCCTTCTCCCCCTCTCTCTTTTTGCCAAGCAGGCCACTGAAATAGGATGGCACATGGTGCAACAGAGTGGTTACAAATCAAGAGTCCCAAAGGCACATCTGGCAATCTTCTGTCTGCTAGTGTTGAAAGCAGTTTCTTCCCTAGATAAATGAGACAGATCTTTTGATCTGCCGAAAGGGTAATCGGGGCTTGGGGGTCTGTACCTTTCAAAAGGCTTATTAAGGGTGCTATCTCATCATTTCGGATACCGGCAATGGATCGTACCCATTGCAGATCTCCAACAAGCCTTTGTGCATCATTGAGAGTGTTGATCTCAGTAGTTAATTCCAATTTTTGCGGGTGGACTGATGAAGATGTCAAAATCCACCCTGGGTACTTCCATGGGGCTTGTTTTTGAATTTTTTCTGGGGCAACCACCAAGCCTTTTGCTGCGAGCTGGGTGGTGATAAATGTGAGATCTTCACCTTGAAATGGATCGCGTTGACAAAACAAGATGTCATCCAAGTAGTGATAAATAATTGTCTGGGAGAGCTTGGCTCACACAGGTGTCAGTGCCCAGTGCACGAACAGTTGGCACATTGTTGGAGAATTTTTCATCCCCTGTGGAAGGACCACCCACTCAAATCTCTGAGATGGACTTTCTTTGTTGATTGACGGCAAGGTGAAGGCGAATCTCACTGTGTCTTCTTTCTGCAGGGGTATCGTGAAGAAACAGTCTTTCAAATCTATGACTAGGAGGTGCCATTCTTGTGGCAGCATTGTGGGAGAGGGCATCCCTGGCTGTAACGCGCCCATTGCCCACATTTGGTCATTTACCTTGCGCAGGTCATGCAGCAATCGCCACTTTCCAGACTTCTTTGGGATGACAAAAATTGGAGTATTCCATGGGCTGAGCGATGGTTGGATATGCTTTGCTTGTAGCTGTTCCTTGACAAGTTCATGCACAATTGCTAGCCGCTCCTGGGATAGAGGCCACTGCTCAACCCACACAGGCTCATTAGATTTCCACTGAATCCTTGGGGTTGGCGGCCTGTCAGCAGTGGCGACTACTGAAAAGGCGATTGATTCGGGAGAGTTAGCGTTGCCCCGAGCTGGCTGAGAACATCTCGACCAATGAGCCCTCCAAGGGTTCCAGGCAAAGGCATGACGTATGGACATAAGGTGGCGGTCTGTCCTTCAGGAAATCGAAACTGGACCGGGTGTACACTTCTCAGCGGTGTGGAGTATCCTCCTACACCTTGTACCGAGCTTAAGGCTCTGTGGAGAGGCCATTCTCTTGGCCACCAGACTCGGCTGACGATGGTAACATCAGCTCCCGTGTCTAGCATCATCTTGACTCTTTGTTGCTTTGATCCGTGGCACAGGGTGATTTCAATTACTGGTCGATGACTCATCTGTTGAACGAGATTCACCACGGTGTCTCCTGTTGATCCAAACCCTTTGGCTCCGCGCTCAGGAGCGCTTCGAAAAATGTCTTTCTCAGTTGCCACCTTTTGAAGCAACACCAATTGAGCAATTCTTGTTCCCTTTTTGATTGTAAGTGGAGGAGCTAGAGTGTAGGCACACACTTGGATTTCACCCGTGTAATCAGCATCGATGACTCCTGGGAGAACAATAAGTCCTGCCATTCCATCAGATGATCTCCCAATCAACAAAGCACCAAGTGCACTGGTAGCAGAATACATGGGGCCTGTGACTCTAGTTGGGATTTTGCGGACACTGGTGTCGATGAGTGTGATGTCTACTGATGCTGCCAGATCGAGTCCCAGGCTTCCTCGGGTTGCTGGTGGGTTGAGCTGCTGAATAGAGTTGGGCCGGCAACTTGTGTCTTTGCGCCGCGGCTCCCCGCGCTCTTGCTCATGTTTTTTGCAAAGCGACATACCGAGGTAGCATGCCTGTTTGTCTGGCAGTGATCACACCACACAGTAGCTGAGCAGAGTTTTCAGTAGTGTCCTCTGCTGCCACATCGAAAACAGATACCTGGAGGTGTGGGGGAGGGTTTGCATCCACTTCCCATCTTGCTGACAGCAGCGGCAATCAGATTTGTGGTTGGCTTGATGGCTTCTGCAGCTGCATTGGCTACTAGCTGTCCTTGCTGCGTTTGATTTACTCGTAGGGCAATATCTACCATGTCTCCCACATCTGCTTGCTTTGGGAGTGTGGCAAGGATAGGCTTTATCTTCGAGTTGGCCTTCTCAAAAGCTAGCAGTTTAAACATGTTTTGCTTTGCCTCTTCAGTCATGTCATTCTGAGCTTTAAGGGCTGCTGACAGACGATCGATGAAGTGAGGATATGGTTCTGTGAGACCTTGCCGTATTGTTGTGAAGGAAGGATGAGTTTTGGAATCAGGCACAGCATTAAAGGCTTGACGAGCGAGCTGTGCAGACAAGTGATGCATTGCGAGAGGGTAGTTTAGTTGTACAGTCATATGACTGTAAACTCCTGAACCGGTGAGCATGTCAGGATTAAGTCCATACAATACATCATTTGGATCTCGAGGTCGATTAGCTTCTAGGACTGCTAACCTCTTCCATTCCTTCTCCCACACCATAAGCTGTGATGGAGTTAAAAGCAGACGTGCGAGATTCTGGCTGTCTATGGGACTGTTAACATCAGAAGTGAACAGCCAGTCCAATGCAGTGTTTGCAGCTTCGGATTTGATGCCATTCTCAGTGAGTGTCTTTTTGGCTTGCTGCAAGATCTTCCAGTCATGCTGTTCATAGTGTGGATTCTGCTGGTCATACAAAATGGGACAAGCAACTGCCCCTGCTGCTTGCCACTCTCCTTCGAGGATTGCATCTCGAATGATGCCGGACCACCTCTGCTGTGCTCTGTGCTCTTGGTTCTCTTCCTCCATGGTGATAGACATAGGACAAGACTGTGGTGTTGACAGTGTCTCCAAAGGTGGAGCAGATGGTTCAGGACGCAGCATATCCTGTAGTTGTTGAACTGACTCTGCTCGTTGTCTCGGCGTTTGCTGCAGAGCTGCTTTCTCTTGCTGAGGCTGCGCTTTATTTGTACATAGGGTTTGTTCAATTCGAGCTTGGAGCTGCTGCACGAGCTGCTCTATTTGATGTTGCCATCCCAGTAGCTCCTTCTTTGTCGCTGCGCTGTCATCACTTGGCTCGGCTCCTGCTGCAAGCCGCCCGTCATCGGAATGCATAGAGATGTCGTCATCGGAGGGGAGAGGGATGTCCTGCGGTCTTCCCCAGTGAACAGTAGATGGCATCGAAGGGTAGATCTTCGGTTTGCACTTTGCGGCTCTTGTTTCTGCTGACGTATCAGGCTCTGCCTGGCTGGAGCTGGCACCCGCTCCTTCCGGGGAAGCCGTCATTTCTACATCCGCATTCGGGAGGGTAACTTCCGGCTTAGGCTCAGCCAGCGCGGCCGGAGTGGCGGCGCGCTCCGCCGGCGCGGCCGGAACTGCAGAGTGGCACACCCCTGGGATTTTAAAAGTTCCGACACGGTGCTACACTGCCTCCCGGTAAGCCCCTTCGCTGGCCGGACATGCCCCACCTTGAAAAATGCACTCAAACGACTCGTGGGCTCAGCAGGGGGTGATTGCGGCGCGTCTGTCTCAGGCGGCGCCATGGCGTCTATGGCAGCTGCTGCTACTGAGGACTCTGCCTTCATATCCCGTAGGGCGTTTAACACAAGTTTCCAAACCGAACCGAGGGCTACTACGTCTTTACTCTTTCCTGTAATTGCCGTGTCCCACATCAGATTCCTGACATCAGTCCACTCTTCCACTGAAAAAAGCAGTGAGGGCACTGCAAAATGCCCGCGATTTTTTGCCCATATAATGAGCTTATCCAGGTCCTTTTCCCTGGCTGCTTCACCTCGTTTGACGAGGATACCAAGAAGCAGTTTTTTCGCCGCCGCAAACTCTGTCTCCATGCCGACGGCAACCCGCAAGGGGGAAGGTCACGACCCCACTACTACGCCCTTGCCTTCCTGGGCCCCCCCCAGCAGCCTGAATTACCACGTCCTACCGCACCCCGTCTCACCGCGCTCAGACTGCCTATCTGGTGCCGATCCGAGCCCGCGACGATTAATGTCCAGATCCACTCCGCTGACTCCAAAGCCCCTCTGCCGGCAGGGGTGTCCCTGGTCGGAGCGCCAGATGTTGAAAGACCCCCGAGCTGTTCACCAGTCTTCACAGAAGTAATTGTGAATGCCGTTTATTTCTATCTTTAGCACACCTTTTATAGGGTTTTACAGGGTTTGCGGGCAGAGCAAGCTACTATTGGTTAGTACACACAGGTTTACATTCTTGTCTTGGTACACAGGAACATTGTTTTACTTTTTACAGGCAAGTTTCAAGGATTTTAGCCTTTAATATTGCGAGTTATCCCAGAGGCTGGTTTGTGCAGACAGGCTTTTACCAATATATCATGTCCCCCATCTGCTAAAAAACTCTCTATACTTCAACCATCCAGTGATGCCCCAGTTGGCTAACTAACTTCCAATGGGGTTACTATCACAAATGACACCATACTTTCACAATCACAGCTAATCAGGTTTTTGTTATTTGTTGAATGAATTTCTCTAAAGTTTAAAGTTAAATGAACTTTCAAATATGCTCACTTTAACTCTTGGAGGGGGAATACTTACACCTTATACTAATATCTTCTCTAAAATCGCCAATAGCTTACAAATAACAATTATCACACAAGCTAAAACTTTTTATCTTAAACTATTCTCTAACTACCTTTAACACACGTGCTCTGGTACTTATGCAATCTAAGCATGAAAGCAATTTGCTTAAAGGGTAAAAAATACAGTTGCAATTTTGCTTTTATATACAGTCAAATGGAGTCTCTACACTCTGTTAGATCTTCTACAGAATTCTTCTCACAAACAGACTATGATTTAAAGCGATTCAGCCTTGGAACATTTGCTGCTCCTGTGCTCTCAGCTGGCAGCTGATCAGTGACTGACTGAGGGCGTCGATGTTCGGATTGTTCTTCACATCCTTCGTGGCTGGTTTGGTCCATTGGCTAGGCACCCATAGCGGCCCAGCATCTATGGAAACACAGCTGGATCCTCGCCCATTAAACAGCAATGGATTTGGTCCCTCCCAGATACCTGTTTTTGGATTCTTCTAATATAATTTAATTTCTGGGGTAGCCTGCATCTTTATCTGACTGTTATGAATTAACACAGGGGTTTGCTCTAAATCTCTAGCTAAACTGAGGAAATTTAGAGTAAATAACACTTGTTGCAATCTAATGACAGGGTCTGATTGTTCTGGTGTATTTTGTTTACTTAAATACTCTTTTAAGGTCTTATGGGCTCTTTCTACAATGGCTTGTCCAGTTGACACATGGGGAATTCCAGTTACGTGTTTAACTCCCCATTTTTGTAAGAACCGAGACACCCGTGTTCCTACATATGCAGGCCAATTGTCTGTTTTTAGCTCTTTTGGAACTCCAATCACAGCAAAGCAAGCTACGAAATGTCCGATTACATGTATGCTTCGCTCTCCCACTTGTGCAGTGGCCCAAACCATTTTTGAAAAGGTATGTACTGTAACATGTACGTATTTGAGGCGACAAAATTCAGGCACATGTGTTACATCCATTTGCCAGATCTCACAGGCTTGAAGACCTCTAGGGTTAACACCTAAGCCTAGAGTGGTTCCATATTGACTACATTGTGGACAGGAATTTACAATGCCTTGTGCATCTATCGAACTGATATCAAATTGTCTCTTTAAAGCTTTTTGCAGCTTGGTGAAAGACAGCATGACTTTCTTGCAGCTGCGAGAGTCTCTTGGTGCTGCAACAGCAGGACTGACAAGTGTATCAGCTCTTGCATTGCCTTCTCTGAGACCTAACTCCGTTTGATGACTGCAGATATGAATGACGCAACAAGATTCTTCTCTATCTCCAGTAGCTCTCTTAATTTGCAGGAATAGTTGACACAATCGCTTATTATTCGGTGGCTTGATGAGAGCATCTTCAATACATTGGACGACTCCTACCACATATAATAAGTCTGATACAATGTTCAGCTTTCTGTCTCGCCAACGAGACAATGCCCATCAGACAGCTGTAAGTTCCAACGTCTGCAGTGAGTCATGTGCATCTCCACCTATTGTATTGCTTTTCCAACTCGAACCTTCTCGCCAGGTGCAGGCTGCCTTTTTCTGTCACTTTCCTGCATCAGTATATACTGTAAGGCCTTCCACTGGTTGTTGCACTATTTTGGGCTGTTGCAATCACTGTTGCTTTAAGATGATCTGTAAACATGGATCTTTAGGTTCCCTGTTATGTACAGTTCCTGGATAACTGAGCAGCGCTAATTGTATCAATGCTGAATGTCTCAGCATCCACTCAAGGTTTTCTGTTTTTATCGGTAGGCTAATATGCTCTGGTTCAGCACCATGAATTTCCATAATTCGTGTTCTTGCCTTTTTGATGAGGTAAGCAATTGCTTTTGTTCTCTGCCAAATACTCCTAGGTGGCATATGCCGTGTAAAAATCCACTCAAGGATTGTCAAAGGCTCTTCTTTCTTTGCTGACAATCTCACTGACTGTACCTTCTTGACAGGCTGCTTGGCATCCTGACAGCTCTCAGATGGGTTTTCTACCTGTTTTTCTTTTTGCCAAGCAGGCCACTGGAATATGATAGCACATGGGGCAATGGGATGATTACAGATCAAAAGTCCCAAAGGCACATCTGGCAATCTTCTGTCTGCAAGCATTGAAAGTAGTTTCTTCCCTAGGAATGTAAGACATTTCTTTTGGTCTACAGAAAGTGTTAGCGTTCAGGAACACACATAATCACGAATGATTATATGAAGGTGCTTTATTGAAGAGCTCTGGGTGTCAGGGGTACACATACCCACATCTGACCCGATTTGTTTTTGAGTTGAACATGTTTTATACTCTATTGTTATACAACTTACATATTAATTATTAAACTTACATTGTTCTATTGTAAGTATTGTTTTTACCCAAGCATGGATTTCTCGTGATCCCCCCTAGTCCCCCAACATTGTTCCTCATGTTCTTTAAACTATAATTATATCTAATCACATCTAACAATTGTATCATTTATCATATACTGACTACACAGGTGCAGTTTGACCTGATCTTTAGCAAGCACAAGGCCTAACATTTCTCAGGGCCTGCTTTTCCCAGGGCTTTCCAAACCTAACTTTCTTTCTAAGTCTCCGAATTTTCTAAGATTTTAGAACCTTTTACTATCAAAAGGGTAACAGGAGTTTGTGGATCTGTGCCCTTCAAGAGGCTCATTAAAGTTGCCATTTAATAATTTTTAATGCCAGCAATGGATCGTACCCATTGCAGATCTCCAATGAGTTTCTGTGCATCATTAAGGGTGTTGATCTCAGTTGTCAGTTCCAATTTCTGTGGGCGGACAGATGAAGATGTAAAAATCCACCCTAGATATTTCCATGGGGCTTGTTTTTGAATCTTCTCTGGGGCAATTACCAAGCCTTTTGCAGCAAGTTGAGCAGTGATATATGCAAGGTCATCATCTTGGAATGAATCACTTTGACAGAACAAAATATCGTCCATGTAGTGGTAAATAATTGTCTGACAAAGTTTTGCACACACTGGTGTTAGTGTCCAATGCACAAACAGTTGGCACATAGTTGGGGAATTTTTCATCCCCTGTTGGAGGACCACCCACTCAAATCTTTGAGATGGACTTTATTAATTGCTGGTAAGGTGAAGGCAAACCGCACTGTGTCTTCCTTTTGCAGGGGTATTGTAAAGAAACAGCCTTTCAAATCTATAACTAGAAGATGACATTCTTGTGGCAGCATTGTGGGAGAGGGCATCCCTGGTTGTAATGCTCCCATTGTCCACATCTGGTCATTTACCTTGTGCAGATCATGCACTAATCGCCACGTTCCAGATTTCTTTGGGATGACAACGATTAGAGTATTCCATGGGCTGAGCGATGGTTGGATGTGTTTTGATTGCAACTGCTCATTGACAAGCTCATGTGCAATTGCCAGCGGCTCCTGAGAGAGAGGCCACTGCTTGACCCACACTGGCTCATTAGATTTCCATTGAATCCTTGGGGTCAGCGGCTTGTCAGCAGTGGTGACTCCTGAAAAGTCGAGCGGGCAAGAGATGTTAATGGTGCTCTGAGCTGGCTTAGAACATCTTGACCCATGAGCCCTCCAAGGCTCCCAGACAAAGGCATGACATATGGACATAAGGTGGTAGTCTGGCCCTCAGGAAATTGAAACTGAGTTGGATGAATGTTTCTCAGTGGTGTAGAGTGTCCTTCTACACCTTGTACTGAGTTTAAGGCTTGGTGGAGAGGCCAATCTTTTGGCCACCAAACTGGGCTGACAATGATGACATCAGCTCCTGTATCTAGCGTAATTTTGACTTTTTGTTGCGTCATTCTTTGGCCTAGGGTGATTTCAATTATTGGTCAATGGTTCATTTGTTGAACAAGATGCACCACTGTATCTCCAATAGATCCGAATCCTCTGGCTTCATGTTTAGGGGTGCTCTGAAAAATACTTTTTTCAGTTGCTACCTTTTGAAACAACACCAATTGAGCGATTCTTGTCCCCTTCTTAATCATGAGTGGAGGGGCTAATGTGTAGGCACAAATTTGAATTTCACCCGTGTAATCAGCATCAATAACTCCTGGGAGAACAATGAGTCCCACAACTCCAGCAGATGATCTTCCAATTAGCAAATCACCAAGTGCACTAGTGACAATAAATGGGTCCTGTGACTCCGGTTGGGATCTTATGGATGGTACTGTCTATGAGAGTGACATCTACTGATGCTGCCAGATCAATTCCCAGGCTTCCCCTGGTTGCTGGTGGGTTGAGTTGCTGTATAGAGTTGGGCCAGCTACTTGTGTCCCGACATGGCGGTTCTTCATGCTCTTGCTCACGTTTTTTGCAAAACAACATGTAGTAATAGCATGATTATCTGACTAGCATCAATCACACCATATGGTAGCTTGGCAGGACTTTCAGACGTGGCCTCTGTTGCCACATCGGTAACAAATGTTTGGAATGGCAGTGTTAGGTTTGTGTCCATTTCCCAATTTACAGACCGCAGCAGCAAGCAGACTTGTGGTTGGCTTGATGGCTTCTGCAACTGCATTGGCTACAAGTTGTCCTTGTTGTGACTGATTAACTCTCAGAGCAATATCCAGAATGTCCCCCACATCTGCTTGTTTTGGGAGCATGGCAAGGATAGGCTTTATTTTTGCATCAAAAGCTAACAATTTAAACATGTTCTGCTTTGCTTCCTCAGTCATGTCATTTTGAGCTTTCAGGGCCACTGACAGATGATCGATGAAATGAGGATATGGTTCTGTGAGGCCTTGCTGTACTGTTGTGAAGGAAGGATGAGGTTTGGAATCAGGCACAGCATTAAAAGCTTGAAGAGCAAGCTGTGCTGACAAGTGATGCATTGCAAGGGGATAATTTAATTGTACAGCCATGTGACTGTAGATTCCTGAACCAGTGATCATGTCAGGATTAAGTCCATACAATACATCATTTTGATCTCGGGGTTGATGGGCTTCCAAAATGGCTAACCTTTTCCATTCCTTCTCCCACACCATAAACTGCGATGGAGATAAAAGCAGACATGCTAAGTTCTGGCTGTCTATGGGACTATTAACATCAGAGGTGAATAACAAATCTAAAGCAGTGCTTGCAGCTTCAGATTTAATGCCATGCTCAGTAACTGTCTTTTTGGCTTGCTGCAGGATTTTCCAGTCGTGCTGTTCATATAATGGATTTTGCTGGTCATATAAAATGGGGCAAGCTATTGCTCCTGCTGCTTGCCATTCTCCTTCAAGGATTGCATCTAGAATGATGCCAGTCCATCTTTGCCTTGATTTTTGTTTCTTGTTCTCTTCTTCTAGGGTAGTAGAGTTAGAGCTTGGATAAGATTGTGGTGTTAAAAGTGTCTCTAAAGGTGGAGCAGATGGTTCAGGACGTATCATATCCTGCAGTTGCTGAACAGATTCTGCTTGCTGTCTCAACGTTTGCTGTGGAGCTGCTTTCTCTTGATGACACTGAGCTCCATTTGTACTTAATGACTGCTCAATTCAAGCTTGCAGGTGTTGCACAAGTTGTTCTATTTGCTGTTGTCACTCTAATAGGTCCTTTTTTCTAATCATCATTACAATTTACTGGTTCTTCTTCTGCTGGTGATCGCCCGTCTTCTGAATGCATCAACACGTCATCTTCTGGGGGGAGAGGGATATCTTGCGGCTTTCCCCAGTGAACAGTAGATGGTAGCGAAGGATAGATTTTCAGCTTGCACTCTTGGGGTCTTATTTCCACTGACGTTCAGGGATCCACCTGTCTGGGGCTGGCGTCGTCTCCTTCCAGAGACGCAGTCATTTCTACATCTGCATTCAGTGGAGTAACTTCGGGCTTGGGCTCCCCGCCTTCCCCAGTACACTCCTGAGTTTTTAAAAGTTCCAAGATCAAGCTAAATTGCTTCCCCGTGATCCCCTTCAGTGGCCGAACATGCCCAACCCCAAAGAAAGCACCCAGACGGCTGATTGACGTGGCAGGAGGTGACTGCGACACGTGTGTCTTGGACCGAGCCATGGTTTGCAAGGCAGCGGCTGTGACTGTGGACTCTGCTTTCATATCTTTTAAGGTGTTCAACACAACTCGCCAGATTGAACTGAGCATTAGACTGTCTTTACTTTTCCCTGTGATAGCTTTTTCACACAACAGATCTCCTATATCTTTCCATTCTTCCACTGCAAAAACAGAGGCAGCACCTGCAGGCGTCCGTTTTCTCTAGCCCATAAAATGAGCTTTTCAAGATACTTATCCTTGACTGCTTCTCCTCGTTTAACGATAATGCTTAGAAGCAGTATCCATGCTGCCGCAAATTCAACCTCCATGCTAGCAGCCCTGCAGACAGGGGAAGGGTCGCGACACCTTCTCCCTGGGCGCCGAAGCGTAAATAACTCCGGTCTTCACTCCAGGCCACTCCATCTTGGATTTCCCCAGCTTAGGCTTGCTTCCACGTCTCACCGCATGCAAACCCGCCATCCTGGTTCCGATCCACTCCCACGTTGTCCTGCTGTGCAGATCTACTCTGCCGGCCCCGGCTTGCTTCCACGTCTTCCCACTGTGCAGACCTGCCGAACTCCCTCTGCCTGCAAAGGGTTCCTGTTCAGAGTGCCAGGTATTGGAAATCGCTCAGACTATTCACTGAGTCTTCACAGAAGTATGGTGAATGTCATTTATTTCTATCTTTAGCACACTTTTATAGGGTCTGACAGGGTTCGCGGGCTTAGCAAGCTACTATTGGTTAATACATATTGTTTTACATTCTGTTCCCAATACACAATGCCATTATTTTTCTTTATTCTTGCTGTTCCAGGAGAGTTTCAAGGACACTGCCTTTAATATTGTCACCTGGATTAAAAGCTGGCTTGTGCAGACAGGCTTTTACTAAAATATCATGCCTTTGTTCTGCTAAAATATTCTCTACAATTTTGCTTGTTTATTCTTTTTTTTTTTCCCTTTTTTTTCTAGAAAAATAGGATGAGATGTGGACCTGATTTTCTGAGTTTGAGAGAGTTTTCAGCCTGTTAGTGGCTGATCTGTTCCCAAGGGAAAGTCTCTTGGGAACATTTATCTCTCAAGAACTGTTTTTGTAAATAGATTGTAGTTCTCAAAACAATACCGTACAGCTGTGTTGAGTGCATTTCTCTTGTCCCACCAATGGGACGAGAGAGGTGTTCTTCCTTTTACCAATCATGTAAAACCTGTATTGGAACACCTTTTAAAAGGGGCTGAAAACCCTGAAATAAAACCCTTCTGATGACCTACCTCTGCCTGTTGCCTTGAACTCACATTACTTATCTCGTGTCCTACAGCGACACTCCTTAGCCTTGCATTCCCTTGCATTCCCATGCCCCATCCATAACCTGCATACTGCTTTCCTCCAGCGCCTTGCTTTGCCTAGCCCTTCCTGTTTCTGCCTGGCCTACCATTACTGGACTTACCTTCCTATGCCCAGTCTTGCCTAGAACTTCTGGGACTTCTTTCACCTACCACTCCATTTGCTTTTCCCATCACTTCTCTGGTCTTGTCAATCTCTCCCTTGACATGCCTTGGTTTGAATTGCCTTGCATGCATGGAAGGCAATGCAAAAAGTAGTAAGCAAGGCAAAGCAAAGCAAGGAAGTTGTAAGTAGGGTGAGGCAAAGCAAACATAGGCAAAGGGAAGCAAAGCAAAGGTAGGCTAGGAAAAACTGGGAATGGTACTGAAGTCAAGGCAAGGCAAAGTGACTCAGAGTGTCTTTCCTTGGGAAGCAAAGGACATAGTGCCAGTGTTGGTGGACCAGATGTTACGGTATTGTGGGGAGGTATAGTCCAGCAAGACATTTCTGTCCTGGCCCCTTCTGTGTAGGAGCAATTGTTGGACATATTCAATACTATCGCTTGATAAGATCCTGAAGAATGGCAATGCTTATCAAGGGAAGGAAAGCATGTAGCCCCAGTGCTGGAGGTGCAAAGAAGAAGCTGCCTTGTAGAAGTCAAGGGCAGCAGCAACTTTCTGTTCTGGCATATTTGATTTGGAAGCACTGCTTCAATTTGTACAATGATGGAGGCGGTATCCATCTTTGGAAGGTGGTCTCCTGAAAGATTCAATTTGGCATGTGATTTCCATTTCTCAGAGGTGACCTTCTTGAAATTTTGGCAGCATACGTCTTTTGGACAAGGTAAGCAGCTCTGCTGAGTCTTGGTGTGTGGCTGATCTAGTGCCCCAGGCAGGTAATGCCCAGTAACAATGTTCTGGTACCACTGTATGGGATCAGTCCCTGGACATTTTGTATTTTGGAGGAGGAGTTGCCATTTCTTTTGAGATGGGCTTCTAGTTCCTCTCTTTGGCAAAGACAACAAGTTTGGATGCTCACTTTGGGTGGTCTCAGTGAATTTCAAGGCTTTTGCCAAAAAACAGTTCTCTAGGTTAGAGCTGTTGAACTATCAGTGGGAATGCAGACTCCAAGCTGCTGAGCTTTTTGTCCTAGTAGCTTTAGTGTGTGAGCAGTCCCTGGTGCTGTTCTGTTTGGATCCTGACTCTGTGAAATGGAAAGCTAAGGACTATACCTAGAGCTGAGAAGGAAAGTGCTGATAGCAGGGCATGTGCTCATATTTTAATGGGTGCAGTTTAAATTGTTGGCAGCAAGAGTTTTCTCAGCTGGCACTTTTGAGCTCTGTTTTTGCCCTGATCTTTTGAAGTTTGCTAGCAGACTCTGCAAGAATGAAAAGCTTTGTTAGGACAAAGGAGTTCGTGCTGCCTTTTGAGTGTGGTACAAAGAAGAGTATGCAGTTGGAAGGGGAAAATCAGTGAAATCTTTTTGTGCTGGCACAGTTGATTTGAGAGCAGGGATGTTTGCAACTTGGCTCTGCCCTCGGGGTGATTTTGAGCTGGGCTGGGTGCGTTTCCTTCTTTTGCGAGTCCACAGCGCAATCGTGTGGTTGTTCTGATGAGCGCTGACAGTGCCCAGGAAAAAGCCAAGTGCTTTTCTGGCCTGGCCCCATTTGTGTGGTGGCAGTTTATGGAAGAGCTCTGCTGTGGATCCTGGTTCTTGGAGACTGACAGAATGTGATTCTGCATGTAGCAGGGAAGGAAGAGGAATAGTTTCATTGTTGGCTGTGCAGTTTATAGGCTGTGAAAGAAAAAGCAATTGCAACATGGCCCCTTTCATTTAAAACCTTTTCTTTGAGATCAGCTGATCAACATGTAACTCGCACCCTTTGAACTGCATCCACCTCCCTGGAGATAGACACTTTCTCTCAAGCTCTATGACCATCCTACCCTCTCACTCACGCAGATCCTAAACCCCTTCAAAACATCCAGCAGTTGCTTGCAAAGAAAAAGTCTTATAACAAAAAGCCAGTGCTGCCCTTCATAGTCCCTTTGCAGTCTATAAACTAAACACATAGGTGATTCGCACTTTCCTTTGTAACAATATATATAACATCAGCACATTCTCTTAAAGTAGCTGAGTCCTCAGTCAGCAAAGCTTTTCCAGCTGCTGTTCAGACTGAAAGATGGGCCAGGACAGAAAACATTTGCTGCCCTACCCTCTTCCCTGTGCAACTTGATATTTGCAGAGCACTTTCACACACCTTCAGTGTTGCCAAGTGCAAACAGCTAGAGCTCACATACAAGAAAGTGTCAGGGCAGACTAAAGAAGCCATTTCTCCAAGCAGCATTTAAATTGTGCACAACATACTCTGGACTACATACCTCCCTTTTAACATATATGGACTGTCACATTTTTAACTCCTGCAGCTTTGTTGCAAATGTCCAGCAGCTGCCCTCATCACATAGGCTGTAGAAAACAAAGTTATTGTGGGGTTGCACCTTCCCCTTGCCACACGTAAGCCACAGTAAACTCACTGACGCACTCTCTATATCCATTCTCTGCTGCGTCTACCATCATGTTCTTTGAATCTCAGGGCCTAAATGTAAGTGCAATAGTTTTCCAATAGGGCTGCAAGAGGAATAGGCAGCAGCACAAGTATCTGTCATTGAACTTCCCACTGCCAATGTGATTTTAACAGCCACCCTCCTCTGGCACCCTGTACGCTGCGCACATCAGCCCGGTACTGTGTGGCTTCGTTCTTCACCGTTTGTAGCCTGTCACACTTTTGTTCTCCCAGAGGTGAATTGTCATCTGTTTCTCGAACAGAACACTGCTGGCAGTGAAGCCCTCCTAAGCATTGGTGCTGCCAAACACTCCTGGGACATGCACTTTCCTACTAAGCGCTACATACCACACCATGCTGCCTCTCTTGTCTGAATATAAACAGAAAGCTTCTCAGCTACATCTAGCGCAGAGAACTGTGCCTGGACAAGCTTGCCTGGAGCTTGCCTGTGAAGCTTGTATTGGCACCACATTCAAGGGGAAGTCCTCTTTCTTTTACAACCTGCAAAGCACCACCAGATCGCCATGCTCCCTGGACGATCCTTCTCAGCTCGAAGTACCACCACACACATTACAGCCTCACTAGGACTAACACTCTGGAGAGATGTCTCAAACAGAAGAATGTGCCAGAACAAAAACATTGTTCATGTCCTGTCACCCTGAAAACTCAGCTTCTGAGCTTGCTGACATAGTTTTCTAAGGACTTTCCCAGGACAGTAACTATAAACATAGATATGTGTACATTCTTTCTGTTACACGTCTTGTGATGGGCATCTCTCATGGCCAGTGCAGTGAGAAAGTGTTATCCTGACCATCCAATCCCTGGCCGTGGTCAAAAGCCTATAAATCCTGTGAGGAAAAATAAACTCTGCTCTTCTTTTCACCACACCTCGACCTGTGTCCATGTGATCTATTCATCTTCAGCGGTAACAATGTCCCTTTCTTGTTGCCCAGACTGTGGTGCTGTGTTGAATGTCTTGGACATAGAATGACTAATCCAAGGAAGACAGAGTAAAACTTTCTGGCAGATTTTATCTGCGTTTAATCCTGTACCGTTCACAGTTTTAGGAACCAGCACCTTACCTCCTGCCAAAGGCACCCGTGCATGAACATTGGCCCTTTTCCATGGGAAAAAATACACAGCCCGCCTGTGTTTTGAGGTCAGCTCAGAGGTGGCATCTGGCACTCCAAGTGCAGCAAGAGTCTGAGTTCCTGGAGGGTTTGGTCTGAGAGAAATCCTGCACTTTTCAGAATTTAAGGAGTGGCATCTTACTTCTGACAACATGCACCTCAACGTGAACGCTGGCATTTTTCTAAGGGAAATATTACTCAGCCCCCAGTGTCTCAACATCAGCTCAGAGATGGAAACCCCAGGGCAGGCAGAGTTCCAATTGCTAGCAGTTTTGATGTGGGGTAAATCCTGTGCCATTCACAAATTTAGGAGGCAGCGTTAAATTTACAGCCACAGGCATCTGGACACGAACAGTGGCCTTTTTTTCATGGGAAATTGTTCTCAGCCCCCCAGTGTCTTGAGGTAAGCTTACAGGTGGCGCCTGGCAGTCTAAGATCAGCCAGAGTCTGAGTGTCTGGAAGCTTTTGTCTGGGAAAAATCCTGCACTGTTTGCAATTTTAGGAAGGGGCACCTCAGTTTTGGCCACAGGCTTCTGAATGCAAATGTTGGCCCTTTTCCATGGGAAGCAATACTTAGCCTGTGAGAAGAGATAGGATTGAATTGAGTTACAGGTTGTGGGATGCATCTGCTGAACACCATGGCAACACAGAGAAGCACACAGCAGCACAGAGAGGCTTGTCCCCCCCTGACCTTGCTGGAAGGAGGTGCCATGCAGCAGAGCCCTGCAGAGAGGAGCTTGCCAGAAGCTGGCTGATGGGTGAACAGTGTGTGATCATAGAAGGCCATTAAGAAAGCATGCTGCTGATATGACAATGTGTGATAGGTTGCTTACTGAGAATTGCCATATAAGGAAATACTGTGCCTTGAAGAAGTGTATAAAACCAGCTCGTTTCTTTGAATAAATGATTTCAATTCCCTTCCAGTCTGAGTCTGTGCCTCAGTCATTACAATTGGCGCCCTGCATCAGAGATTGATAGTGGTTGCAGCAGTAGTGACGCTCAGCTGAACTTTACAGGGGGCTAAAATGAGGTTCAGGGCCTGAAATGAATCCCAGGAACTGAAACAAAGCACAGGAGATAAAACGAAGAGCATGGCTCCAATCAATCTTTCTTCAGGATGGAGGGTAGCAGCTCAGAACCATGAGGGATGACATATCCCAGGAACAGAAGAACGTTGCAGAGACGTTGGAACAGATTTTGAAGAAACATGGCAGGAAAGTTGAATCTGTGGATTTGGACAAACTCTTGTTCTGGGCAAAAGACTCGCTGTCGGACACAAAACAAGTCACACAGACACAGCTCAAGGTGTGGTGAAAGGAAGAGAAAGTTTATTTCTTCTTCCAGGATTTATAAGTTTCTGACCACAGCCAGGGATTGGATGGCCAGGATAACACTTTCCCAACCGCACTGGCCGTGAGAGATGTCTATCACAAGACATGTAACAGAAGGAATGCATACATATCTCTATGTTTACAGTTACTGTTTTGGGAAAGTCTTAGAAAACTATGTCAGCAAGCTCAGAAGCTGAGTTTTCAGGGCAACATCTCACCCTTTTTGGTTTTAACAAAAAGAAAAGAAAAAAGAACAAAGAAACTAGCAACATTATAAACAATCAAGAAGATAGATAATAGGAAAGTACAATACTCCATACAATCAGAAGGCTGTAATTTCAGGGTGATATCTCACCCTTTCTTTCTTACAAACCACAAAAACAAAAAAAAAATAAAATGAAACAAATGTCTAGCATCAACACCTGCTTGTGGATGGGCCATTGGGGTGAGCACCCACGTCATCTGCATCTGAGTCCTCATCCGATGGCCCACCAATCCGATGACTTCCAATTTGGTCATGACCTCCAGCTCACTCGCCGGTCAGATGCTGCCTCTGCGGTTGCAGGTCAGAACAAACGCACTTTGCAGGTACCCAGCGTACCCCATTATCTGTGGATACACACGCATACCCGCGCCCCAAAGCGATAAGGTCATAGGGACCCTCCCACTGTTTTGTGACCAGATTCCTCACTCTAACCTTTACCCGAGGCTGATGCGTCTCATCAAAAGCCCTCAAAGAAAGGTGATGGTTCAACATGACCGGGTTACTGGAGTTCTGCGGCACCGTGGGGTGATTGAGGGTATATAAAGCTTTCCCCAACTGACTGTGTGGGGTTTCACCCTGCATTCCACGTTTCTGCTTCTGCAGAACTTGCTTCAGCATACCATGAGCATGTTCTACAGTAGCCTGACCTGTCCGAGAATGAGGGCTACCAAACTTGTGTGACATACCCCACAACTGCAGTAACTGCCACACCTTCTGAGAGGCGTAAGCAGAACCATTATCGGTCTTCACAGCAGAAGGTATGCCCAAAACAGCAAAGGCCTGCCTCCAGTGGGCAATGACATCGCAGGTCTTTTCTCCTGTGTGAGCAGAAGCCCACATTGCAGAGGAGAAAGTGTCCACACTGACATGCACATACCAAAGCCAGCCGAACTCGGCAACCTGAGTGACATCGGTCTGCCAAAACTCCAAGGCCCAAAGGCGCCTGGGGTTTACCCCTGCCGGCAAAGGCGCAGCAAGCGCATGACAGTCGTCACAAGACTCAACAATGTCATCGGCCTCAGCTGATGTCAGCTGAAACTGTTTCCTCAAAGTATGTATATTCTGATGGAAGAATCCATGTGATGCCTTATCCTGGCCGAGCGTATCAGGCGGAGGTGCAACCCACACAGGGTTAGCCAATTTATCAGCCCTCGCGTTACCTTCTGCAATAAACCCCGGTAAATTGGTGCGTCTCCTCACACGCAGAATATAATATGGATGTTCCTGGGCCTGAAGGGCACTTCACAGGGCCTTCAGTAAATGAAACAAGGCAGGATTGCTGACCTCCTTCAAGACTGAATGACGCAACCGCTGGGCCACATAGGCCGAATGCGTGACCAAATTGAAAGGTTCCTGGGAAAACTTCTGAAATGCCAAGACAGCAGCCCGTTTTTCCACCAATTGGGCAGACCCACTATCATGACTCTCCAAAACTTGCAACTCAGATCCTTCCTTCCAGGTAGCAATGGCCTTTCCAGTCCTCCCCAAACCATCAGTAAAGACAGTGGGGCCTTGCACAGGCTCCTGACTATGTTTGGGCTGCAAAGAAAGTTCAGTGAAGTTTGCCACTTGCAACAACTTATGACTGGGCAGATGGTAAGACTGGGCATGCAGGAAGCATGGTGGGTGATGGCATTCCAACCTGCAATGCCCCCATGATTTCCATCACAGCATTAACTTTCCAGAGGTCTTGTAACAACCTCCATTTCCCAGACTTCTTCTTGATGCAGAAAACAGGAGTGTTCCAGGGACTGGTCGAAGGCTCCAGATGACCCTGGTCCAACTGTTCCTGCACCAATTCACAGAGGGTGACTAATTTATCATGAGAGAGGGGCCACTGATTTTCCCAAACGGGTTTCTCTACCAACCAACGGATGGGAGGCGTAAGACAGTCTGCACCCTCCGACACAGTGGCTCCCATCAAAAATCCGTCCCCATACACACCCCCCATGCAGACAGAATGTCCCTCCCCCAGAGTGTTAACCGGGAATCTTTTGTGACATACGGTCAAACCATGGCCGTGTCTCCCTCGGGGTTCATGATGAACACAGGCCTCTGGCTCACATAGCATTGTGCATTGTGCCGCTCCTGCCAACCCCACAACTGACATCTGCGCCGGGTCCAAGGGCCACTCCAGGGGCCAGTCGGCAGACCTGATGATCGTGACATCTGCGCCAGTGTCAAGAAGCCCACTAAGACTGATTTCTGACGGTGTCTCACCAGGGATGGACAGGGTGCAGAGCCGCTCAGGACGATCCTTGGCTGCCAGAACAGCAGTCCAGTGAACCTGAGGCAGCCCCATGGATCCGAAGCCGCCATCTCCCTGCCGCCAATCTTCCGCTCTGTGAACACAAGAGTTAAAAGGCACAAGTTGAACAAGTCTGGTTCGCACAGGGATAGTAACAGGAGGGGTGAGTGTGGAAACCATGGCATAAATCCACCCCGTGAAGTCCGAATCAATGATTCTTAGGTGCACAATGATGCCCTGAGCAGTGGCACTAGATCTCCCCACAAGAAGAGCACTCATGCCCTCACCCACTGGACCAAAAGCATCCAAAGGAACCCTGTACATTCTGCAAGAGTCCAAGACAACTGTGTCTGCCATGCAGACATCAAGGCCTGCTGAGCCACAGGTGCTGGCTACGAGCTGGCCGAGCAGACCTCCATTGGCTCCGGAGTGTGAAGAGAGGCTTGTGTCTGAGTGCGTCTCCCCATCGCGCTCGGTTTCCCATTTCCCGAGCCCGACAGAGACTTACCATTGACATGGACCGTCGCCCTGCACACATTTGCCGCATGATTCACCCTACCACACCGGGCACAGTAATACAGAGGAGCCGAGGCTCCCTGCACCTTCTTTCTCTGCTTCTTGCTGGCCTGAGCAGTCCCCTGTTGTTGCTGCCCACCCAGCGGCTTCACCTAAGTTGGCCGCAGTGCAGCAGCCCCAATAGGGGTCTCTCCAGCATCGACACCAGCCTCTACATAAGCCCGCGCCTTCTGCGGCAGCGAAGGATCACCAGGGATCGCAGTAATGATCCTCCGACACGCGGCATTACAATTAGTCTTTGCAAGAGTCTTGAGCATAACCTGCCTCGCCATACTATCCTGCACTTGCCGCTCCACAGAAGCAGTCAGCCGATTCGCAAAATGCAGAAAAGACTCGTCATCTCGCTGGACAATAGTCACAAAAGGCTCCTTGGGGGTGGCCAGTTCTAAGACCTGCAATAATGCTGCCATGCCAGTCTCCTTACACTGCTCAAGTACAAGAGGGTCAAGGTTAACCTGCCTATTAACATCAGCAAAGCCATCCTTACCCAGCAGAACATCAGAGCTGATCACCCACCTGGGATCCCGCTGACCCAAGGCAGCATTCTGCTGCACCACTTGACAGGCTATCTCAGCCCATACCCCCTCAAAAATGCCATACTCCACCGGCTGAAAGACAACACGGGCTATATTCCGAATATCATAAGGTACCAGGACAGCACCCACAAGGCCCCGAAGAGCCTGCATAACCTCATTCGACCCAAGGCCATGTCTTTCAGCCGTCTCCTGGAGATCTGCTAAAGCCTTCCAGAATAACGGCTGATGAGTCCTCTGAGCCGCATCCTGAAGCACAGGAAATGCCTGATACCCACCCGGAGGAGCGGACTCACTTGCCGCCTCCCGTCTGGGAGAGTGCCCTGAGACAGGACCAGGCACCTGTCTGGAAGACCCCACAACAGCATCTGGTGCCACAGCCGCCATAACACCAGTGGAATCCGAGGAGCCATCCTCACCGTCTAGGGGGCCGTCACCACCCTCATCAACCTTAACCCTCACAGCGCCCCAAAAGCTCTTCAGATCCCGCGGCCGCACAGTCATCTGTCAGGGAGACAAGGTCCACTGGCTAGCTGAAGAAGCTCCAGCAGCCTGGGACCCTTTCCCTGTGGAGGCCACTAGCTTAATCCCTGCGGCAGCACTACCCGAACCAATGGTAAACAGCACAGGACTTTGGTCCGCAGCGGCCGCAGGAGGCGACGGGGGAGGGCCGCCTCCAGCCGCAGGCTCGGGCAATGCCGGGGAACCCGAGGCAGGGCTAGGTGAAGCTGGCACAGTGCGGCCCGCCTCCAGCGCAGGGGGGCACCACGGTGCCGGTTGAGGCGCAGCCCGCGGAGGCGCAGTACTGTCCTGCTCCACTGCCAGGGGGCATCCCAGGCTCGCAGGAGGAGAAAACCCCACCATGGAGCTGGCAGCCGCCCAGACGTCCACACCATGAGCTGCACCCTTCCCCACACTCTATGAATCCTGCGCAGGGAGGGCAACGCTCGGAATCGCCCCTAACAGCATCTCGTCAGGAGCGCAAAAGCCAGGAGTCGGCACCGGCCAGCCCTCTATCGCAGCAGTGTGTGCATGCATGGCCACGGAGCCCGGACTTGTTCCATCTCCCACAGCAAGGTACGACACAGCTAAACCACAGCTGGGACACGGGACCGTCCCTGACATTGCCCCCAGGGCCAGCACCGCCCCTTGCTCAGGCGGCCCCCCATCGATCTGTGCCGGGAAAGCACACCAAGGAGGCGACCCCACCCCAGGCTTACGCCCCCGGGGTGCCAGATGCAGGGGAGTTACATCCCCCTGTTCCGCCATGCCTCCGACTGCCTGCCGGTTGGGATCCAACCCCGCCCCAGATCTACGTTGCCGTGGCACCGGGTGAGGTGGGGCTACATCCACTGGCTCTACATCACTGGGGGAGAGGGAGAGCTCTGCCTCGCTCCCACAACTGGATTCAGAGTCATCTCTCTCATCCAGATCAGAGACAGCAGCCACAGAACCAGCAGAAGAGGATGAGCAACTACCCAGAACGCGCTCGCACCGTCGCCAGATGCCCAGGAGCCACACCAGACGGGTCATAATCTACCAGCAGAGTCTCGACCAGGGAATCGCCTAAAGCGTTCCAAGCCGACTTCGAAAAAATCGCCTCAACCACAGGGAAAAAACCCCTCAATTCTCCCATACTCACACAATCGCTGAAAGTCAGCATCTGAAACATCAATCCCTTTCTGAGCAAACGCTGCATGCCATAGTTCCATAACCAGGCCCTCCGTAGGAGAGAGCCCAAAAACAGCCATGGCCACAGGCTAGACAGTACCCTATAACCGTCACCTGCAACACACATCGGGGTCACCAGATGTCGCTGTCGGACACAAAACAAGTCACACAGACAGCTCAAGGTGTGGTGAAAGGAAGAGAAAGTTTATTTCTTCTCCCATGATTTATAGGTTTCTGACCACAGCCAGGGAGTGGATGGTCAGGATAACACTTTCCCAACCGCACTGGTCATGAGAGATGTCCTTCACAAGACGTGTAACAGAAGGAATGCATACATATCTCTATGTTTACAGTTACTGTTTTGGGAAAGTCTTAGAAAACTATGTCAGCAAGCTCAGAAGCTGAGTTTTCAGTGCGACAAAAGACTGTGATTCAACTTTAGATAATGCCCATGTTTTTGAGCATCGGACATGGGATACTTTTGGGGAAGGCTTTGTGGGACCGAGCTATGTGAGGCAATGTAGTGCTGACAAAGCTTTTGTGTCCATGGTGGACTGTCTGTGAGGTGCTCAAAGTGCATGCGGCACCTGAAGACTGGACAAAGAAGGACCCTTCTGCGCCACCAGCAAATGACCATAAGTCTATTGGGGCTGTGGGAGGAGAACCTGAAGACAGCCCCTGGTCCCCCAGTCTGTTTGATCTTGGAGGGGAGCTGGACAGTACCGCAGAAGAGCTCGTGCCACCCCATGCCATGCAGCATCAGATGGAGCCGTGTCACGAGGAGTGGCTGGAGCCAGGGCTCCTGGCAGCGTGTTCCCTCTCTGCCCGCCTTCTGCAAGAATGTAGCAGTAGTGGCAGAGGAGGAGGGGAGAAACATGCCGGGCCGTGGAGGCACAGCTCTGTATCAACGGCAGTGAGTGCACAGCGGCGAGCACATGGTGGGGAGCACATGGCCACGAACACATGGCTGTGAGCACATGGCTGAATTGCTCCGCACCTGTGAGCACATGGCAGAGCTGGGGGACAGCGGCAAACACTGCGCCATTGACACAGATGGTCCGGTCAGGCCAGCACAGCTCTCTGCATGTGGGCAGTGAGGAGGTGACCCAGATACCCCAGCAGCATGGCAGGGGCAGTGCCGTGTCCCTGCTCCTCACACACAGCAGGATTTGCCCAGGGAGGTGCGGCCACCGTCTTGTGTGCTGACAGCCATGCGAGCCGCCCTAGTGCAGCCACCTGACCCGTGCCACTCCCATCGCTTCTGCTACATCCAGGGCTCCTGTCTCCTGTGGATCTTTGTGAGCTGATACCGTGATGGAGAAAAGACCTGGGTGGATGGGTAGCCCTTACCTCGGAGGGGCTGCATCATTTGCACTGCCTTGTGCAGGGACAGCTGTGGGCTGGGCATGTTGTTCCTGCAGCTGGTCCGTGGAACTCTCCTGTGTTTGTTACTCAGATGCCAATTGCTGCACGATCTTAGAATGTTGCCACAATCCTGGAACCTATCTCAAAGACTGTTTTTTTACCACACCACCTTGTGACCCCCTGCATTGTTCTAATTGCTTATTATTATGGATGCTCCTGTAATAATTCTAAATTGTAAGCTATCCTTTCAATCGGAAATTAACTGATATGTTTTTTCAAAGTACCCTTTTCCCACTTGAAGAAAGTCAAAGAACGATTCCCACCTTGCTGCTTCCCTGATGTGGAAAAGGTTATCACAGGAGTAAAACATGGTAACCCTCTCACCCTGCAGCAACTTCTGACTCAGAGCTTGTTATCTTTTGAAACCATTTAAGAGTTAATGCTAATATAATTGTAATGTTCCAGGCCTGGATTTATAAACTTGTATACACCTTCTGAGAAGGAAAATTGGAAAATTTAGATACTGTTAAGTCATTTTTTGCTCTTGTTACAATTAACTTTATATTTTCACTAAGCTGTAGATTTTGACATGACTGTTAATTAAATTTAAGATTAACTGTGTGATTGTAATATGTTTCTGGATCCAGATAATATTAATACATAGAGTTTTTATAAAGGGATTTAACTGTAAGATAATTATTTGATCTTACTTATATGCATTATTTGATTATATTAATAATGGTTTGCTTGTAGGTGTTTTAGGGAAACCCTCACAGTCAAGACTTGGGCCCTGGCCAAGCCCTGGACCCAGCTGATTAGGGAGGTATACCATCTGACCCAGGTATTTCTGCACTGAAAGTGTAATCAAGTCATTTTGACTCGCTGATTTGGTCATAAAAAAGCTGGACTCCCTATTAAGGTAAACTTGGAAACCTTATCTAGAAAAGGTTCTCCCAAGTCCTTACTGTGAAATGGAGCTCCCCAGTGATGGCAAACTCTGGGTGATAGTAAAATATTTAGGCAGTTGAAGGTATTACCTCGCTTATTTTTGTTCGGTAGTGCTTATTGTTTTATTAAATGCATTGTTTTACTGAATTGGAACATGTTCATTGTGGAGGAAGGCCAGTCCTCTGAAAGGCTTCCTCCTTGGAGTTCTGACCCCTAAGATAAGACAAAATTATTTAGTCATGGTGACTAAGCTGTGGACCCCTTCCTGCTTCGGGACCCCATGTTATCTTCTTGTAAACTATTTGTCATTTTACCCCAGTCTTAAACCATTGGTCCTTTTCCCAATTCTCCCCTTCCCTATAAAAACCCCAGCTTTTGCCCAGTTCAGTGGATGTGGCCATCACTGGCCCCCTTCGCAGAAGCCTGCTATTAAAAGGCTCTGCGGAATGCTACATGGCTTCCCGTCTCTCGTCCACGCGTCAGCTGGGGTAACCCATGAGTGAGCAGAGCTGATCACAGAGCTGAAATCACATCTAAAAGAGCTGATCACTTGAAGTCTCTGACCACACTCATAGGGGTTACCCCTGGCTGGAAACTGCCTGAGACTCCCTGGACAGCCATTCCTTCTCCTGACCTCTTTCCAGGACAGTCAGTGGCAGCTGGGGGTCAGACAGACCCCCGGAACCAGCCACCAACAGTTCATGTTATACTTGTTAAAACAAAAAAGAGTGGGTGCAGAGATGGGATATACCCTTCATGAAAGCCCAGGACACTTATATGTTCTTAATTTTTTGAATTGCATTCAGAATGACCTAACCCCCATCCAATGACATCTTTGTGAATGACAAGCTCACTTAAACTTATTAAGAATCTTGAACATAGAAAATGAGAAGGACCCTTTCCGTTGATAACCTGGGGGTGAGGATATATGTGTGTTTCCACAGATTCTGGTCAAAGATGAATACCTGAAAGAGTGGTTTGGCCAGTCTTGGTTACTCTGGCTTCATCATCAGCTCGTAGGGAAACTCAGAGAACAAGATGAATGGAGCTTTTTTGGTTCGGGTGGTGGCCCAAACATGTTCTAATGTTGGAAGTGTTTTGTTTCATAATTCTTGTTTGCATAAAACAAAGAGGGAATTGTCAGAAGAGATAGGATAGAATTGAGTTACACGCTGTGGGACGTGCCTGCAGAATGCCATGGCAGCCCAGAGAAGCACATGGCAGCACAGTGAGGCTTGTCTCTGCCTGACCTTGTGGGGAGGAGGTGCCATGCAGCAGAGCCCTGCAGAGAGGAGCTTGCCAGAAGCTGGCTGATGGGTGAACAGTGTGTGATCATAGAAGGCCATTAAGAAAGCGCGCTGCTGATATGACGTGTGATAGGTTGCTTACTGAGAATTGCCATGTAAGGAAATACTGTGCCTTAAAGAAGTGTATAAACCAGCTAATTTCTTTGAAAAAATGACGCAGAATCCCTTCGGGTCTGAGTCCATGCCTCAGTCGTTACATCAACTCCCCAGTGTCTAGAGGTCAGCTCAGAGGTGTCCTCTGGCACTCATGATCAGCCAGAAACCTAGTTCCTTTCTGCATTGGTCTGGGAGAAATCTTGCTCCATTCACAATTTTAGGAGAAAGCACCCCATTTCCTGCCAAAGCTGCCAAGACCCACACCCTGACCCTTTTCCATGGGAAATCATACTCAGCCCTCCAGAGTCTTGAAGCCAGCTCACAAGTGGGGTCTGGCACTCCCAGGGTAGCCAGAGTGTGCGTGTCTGGCAGCTTTGGTCTGGGAGAAATCTTGCGCTGTTTTCAATTTTAGGAGCTGGCACCATACTTCCTGCCAAAGGTGGCAGAGGTGTCATCTGGTGCTCCCAGGGCAGCAAGACTCTGAGTTCCTGAGAACTTTGGTCTGGGAGAAATCCTCCACCTTTCAGAATTTTAGGAGTGGCACCTCACTTCCGGCAACACATGCCTGAATGTGAACACTGGACCTTTGCCAGGAAAAACAGTACTCAGCCCCCCTGCGTTTTGAAGTCAACTCTGAGGTTGTATCAGGTAACCCCCAGTTCAGCCAGAGTCCTAGTTGCTGGCAGCTTTGGTCAGGGAGAAATTCTGCGCCTATCACAAATTTTGAAGCCAGCACTGTCGCTGTTGTACATGAAATGATTCACACAGACACAGCTCAATGTGTGATAGGAAAAATGGAGCAATTTATTCCGTGACTCCAATATTTACAGATTCTCGACAATGACCAAGGATTGGATAGTTAGGTTACCACCTTCCCAATCACACTGGACGTGAGAAACATCCACCAAAAGATGTTTCTTTAATGGAATGTATAAACACCTATGTTTATAGTTACTTTCCTGGGAAAGTGGCTACAAATTGTGAAAACAAGATCAGAAGGCTTAATTCTCAGGGCAACATCTCACCCTTTCTGTCTTTAAAAAAAAAAAAAAAAAATGAACAGAGGAAATGAACAATATCTTAAACAATCAAAAAGAAAAATAACAGAGAAAATAATCAATGATCTAGACAATCAGAAGGCTTTAGATTCAGTGGGATATCTCACCATTTCTCCATTATGAAAAATAAAAATGAAAACATGTCTGGCATCAATGTCTGCTTATGGACAGGCCATTGGGGTGATCACTCATGTCATCTGCATCGGAGTAATCATCCGACGGCCCATCCATTGGATGACTTTCAATTTGGTCATGGTCTCCAACCCGCTCGTCGGCCAGATGCTGCCTTTATGGTCGCAGGTCAGGGCGAATGCATTTTGCAGTTACCCAGCGTACCCCAGTATCTGTGGATATACACTCATACCCGTGCCCCAAAGCGATAAGGTCATAGGGACCCTCCCACTGTTTAATGACTAAATTTCTGACTCGAACCTTCACTTGAGGCTGATGCGTCTCATCCAAAGCCCATAATGAAAGGTAATGGTTCAGCATGACCTGGTTATTGGAGTCCTGTGGTACTGTGAGATGATTGAGGGCATATAAAGCTTTTTCCAAACAACTGTGCAGGGTCTCACCCTGCATTCCCCGTTTCTGCTTCTGTAGAGCTCAGTGTACCATGAGCACGTTCCACAATAGCCTGACGTGTCGGAGAATGAGGGCTACCAAGCTTGTGTGACATACCCCACAACTGCAGTAACTGCCACACCTTCTGAGAGGCGTAAGCAGGACCATTATCGGTCTTCACAGCAGAAGGTATGCCCAAAACAGCAAAGGCCTGCCTCCAGTGGGCAATGACATCACTGGTCTTTTCTCCTGTGTGAGCGGAAGCCCACATTGCAGAGGAGAAAGTGTCCACACTGACATGCACATACCGAAGCCAGCCAAACTCGGCAACCTGAGTGACATCGGTCTGCCAAAGCTCCAAGGCCCAAAGGCGCCTGGGGTTTACTCCTGCCAGCAAAGGCGCAGCAAGAGCATGACAGTCGTCACAAGACTCAACAATGTCATGGGCCTCAGCTGACGTCAACCGGAACTGCTTCTGCAAAGTATGTGCATTCTGGTGGAAAAACCCATGCGATGCTTTAGCTTGCTGGAGCGTGTCAGGCGGAGGTGCAACCCATGCAGGGTTAGCCAACTTGTCAGCCCTCGCGTTACCTTCTGCAATGAACCCTGGTAAATTGGTATGACTCCTCACATGCAGAATATAATATGGATGTTCCTGGGCCTGAAGGGCACTCCACAAGGCCTTCAGTAAATGAAACAAGGCAGGATTGCTGACCTCCTTCAAAACTGAATGACACAACCACTCGGCTTTGTCGGCCACATAAGTGGAATCCATGACCAAATTGAAAGGTTCCTGGGAAAACTTCTGAAACGCCATGACGGCAACCCATAATTCCACCAATTGGGCTGACCCATCTTCATGACTTTCCAGAACCTGCCACTCAGATCCATCCTTCCAGGTTGCAATGGCCTTCCCAGTCCTCCCCAAACTGTCAGTAAAGACGAAAACACCGTTGCCAGCATTTGACAATAAAGCGAGCTATCAGCTCAAACAATGCAGTTGCCATTTTCTGCAGCTGATGGGGCAGGAAGACCCATTCCAGGACATGCAAGCGATCGGACCATTCGTCATTCCATTGGCCAGTGATACCTGTGGGATGCAAATCTGGAGTGGTAATGAAAACAGAGACATCAATGGAAGGATCAATGCGATAAACCTGACAAGCAGAAACTGTCTGCTGAATCACCTCCAGCACCTGCTGTGTCTCTGGGGTCAGCGTCCAAGGCAACTTCAAATCAGAGTCTCCCTTCAACTGATAAGACAAGGGAGACAACTGTGCTGTGATCAGTCCCAAATAGGGACACAACCAAGTCACGACACTCACTAACTTTTGTACATCATTCAGTGTCCTCACCGAATGCACAAACTGCACCTCTTGATGTTGGACGGTTCACTCCAAAATTTTGACCCCCAAATACTTCTAAGGAGGCTGGCACTGGACTTTCTGGAGTCACTTGCAGCCCATGAGAATGCAGGGCACTGAGCAGCCAAAGTTGTATCTCTAGCAGTTCGTCCTAGGTGGGCGCAGCCACCAAGATGTCATCCATATAATAATTGAGATGAGCATCAGGAAACTGCCGGCGAACTCCAGACAGGGCTCAAGCCACATACCATTGACAAATGGCGGGCAAATTCCGCATGCCCTGTAGCAAAACCCTCCATTGATATCTGTGTGGGCTCATCATTATTGGCAGCTGGCACCAAGAAGGCAAATTTTCAGTCTGTCATCAGCATGCAAAGCAATTGTAAAGAAACAATCCTTCAGATCCACAATGAGAACTGGCCAATCGGCAAGAAGCATGGTGGGTGACGGCATTCCAACCTGCAACGCCCCCATGCTTTCCATCACGGCATTAACTTTTTGGAGGTCTTGCAGTGACCTCCACTTCCCAGACTTCTTCTTGATACAGAAAACAGGAGTGTTCCAGGGACTGGTTGAAGGCTCCAGATGACCCTGGTTCAACTGTTCTTGCACTAAATCACAGAGGGTGACGTGTTTATCGTGTGGGAGGGGCCACTGGTTCTCCCAAATGGGTTTGTCCACCAGACATCGTATAGGAGGCGTTGGACAGTCTGCACCCTCCAACACAGTGACCCTCATCAAAAATCCATCTCGATATGCACTTTTCACACAGCCAGAACATCCCTCCCCCAGAGAGTTACCTGTGAGTCTTTCATAACATATGGCCAAACCATGGCCGTGTCTCCCTCGGGGTTCATGGTAAACACGGGCCTCCAGCTCACATAGCATTGCGCTGCTCCTGCCAACCCCACAACTGACATCTGCACCAGTTCCAAGGGCCACTTCAGGGGCCAGTCGGCAAGCCTGAAAATCGTGATGTCCGCGCCAGTGTCAAGAAGCCTGCAGAGGCTAACGTCCGATGGTGTCTCACCATGGATGGACAGGGTGCAGACCCGTTTTGGATGATCCTTGGCTGTCAGGACAGCAGTCCAGTGAACCTGAGGCTGCCCAGTGGACCTGAAGCTGCCATCTCCCCGCAGCCGGTTCTCAGCTCTGCAAACACAAGACTTAAAAGGCACAAGTTGAACAAGTCTGGTTCCTGCAGAGATAGTGACAGGGGGGGTGAGTGTGGAAACCATGGCGTAAATCCACCCCGTGAAGTCCAAATTAATGATTCCTAGGTGCACAACGATGCCCTGAGCAGTGGTACTAGATCTCCCCACAAGAAGAGCACTCATGCCCTCATCCACTGGACCAAAAGCATCCAAAGGAACCCTGTACATCCTGCAAGAGTCTAAGACAATCATGTCTGCTGTGCAGACATCAAGGCCTGCTGAGCCACAGGTGCTGGCTACGAGCTGGCCGAGCAGACCTCCATTGGCTCCGGAGTGTGAAGAGAGGCTTGTGTCTGAGCGCGTCTCTCCTTTGTGCTCTGGTTTCCGTTTCCCGAGCCTGACAAAGGCTGACCATTGGCATGGACCTTTGCCTTGCACACATTTGCCGCATGATTCGGCCTACCACACCGGGCACAGAAAAACAAGGAAGTCGAGACCCCCTGCGCTTTCTTTTTCTGCTTCTTGCTGGCCTGAGCATTCCACTGTTTCCGCTGTCCACCCTGTGGCTTCATCCAAGTTGGCCTCAGAATGGCAGCCACGGTAGGCAGCTCATCAGCAGCGACACCTTCTTCTACACAAGCCTGTGACATCTGCGGCAGCAAGGGATCACCAGGGAGCATCCCAATGATCCTTTGACACACGGCATTACAGTTAGACCTTGAGAGGTTTTTGAGCACTAGCTGTCTCGCCTCGCCATCTTGCACCTGCCTCTCCATAGAAGCAGTCAGCTGATTTGCAAATCGCAGGAAAGACTCGTCAGCCCACTGGAAAACGGTCGCAAAAGGCTCCTTCGTGGCAGCCAGTTCTATGGTCTGCACCAGCGCTGCCATGCCAGTCTCTTTGCATTGCTCAAGCACAATAGAGTCAAGGCCAACCTGCTTACCAACACCAGCAAAACTGTCCTTGCCCAGCAGAGCATCAGATCTGATCACACGCCTGGGATCCCGCTGACCCAAGGCAGTATTCTGCTGCACCACTCAACATGCCAACTGAGCCCATTGCAATTCAAAAAAATATCATATTCAACCAGCTGAAAAAGAACACCGGCTAAACTCCGGATATCATAAGGTACCAGTACATCACCAACAAGGCCCCGAAGGGCCTGCATAACTTTGTTTGACCCTAACCCATGTTTCTTAGACGTCTCCCAGAGATTCGTGAAGACTTTCCAGGATAATGGCTGATGGGTCCTCTGAGTCGCATCCTGAAGCACAGAGAACGCCTGATAACCATCAGGAAGAAAGGTCTCGCCTGCATCATCCTGTCTCATGGACTCTTCCAAGACAGGGCCAGGCACCTGGCTGGAAGACAGTGTAACAGCACTTGGTGTAACAGACGTCATTGCACCAGCAGAATCAGAGGAGTCATCCCCGCCTTCCAGGGGCTATGCTAGGAATCATAACCAGCCCCCTCGTCAACCTTAGCCCTCACCGCCTTGCAAAACTGTGCCTGGTCCCGCAGGGTATGGTCGTCTGGCACGGTGGTAAAGTCCATGGGCCAGCCAAAGAAGCCCCACCAGCCCGGCGCTCTTTTCCCCTGGGAGCCACTGGCTTCTTGATGGCAGTATCACCGCCTGTGCCAAGACTAAATAACGCAGGACCCAGATCTGCCGCGGCCGTCCCTTCTGCAGGAGACGGCAGGGGTGCCCCCACTCCAGCTGCAGGCTCGGGTGCTGTCCTGGAACCCAAGGTGGGATGGAGTGGAGCCAGCTCGGCCCTCCTCCAGCGCAGGAGAAGAACGAGGCGCAGGGAGGGGAGCGGCTCGCAGAGCCGTGGCACCACCCCGCCACCGGGGGCAGTCCAGGGCTCACAGGAGGGGAGCGGCGCAACACAGAGCCGGCAGAAGCCAGCCCGTCGTCTGCGCTGCACTCAGCACTTTCCCCCACGCCCAATGAAGCCGGTGCGGGAGGAGAGGCATCTGGGATTGCCCCCAACAGAGTCCCATTAGGGACGCAAAGCCCAGTAGTCAGTGCCGGCTGCTCTTTAAGGACCGGCACGGACACCCTGCCCACCACGACAGGGGCCCAGAGAAGGGCAATCAAACCCCTGCCCTCTGGGACGGCACCCGCCCGCACATGCGTAGCAGCTGGCCCGGAGCCCGGGCCGGCCCTGTTAACCCCCTTGGGGTACGGCACAGCCCTGTTGCAATGAGGGCACGGAATCGTCCCCATCTCTGCCTCCAGGGGTAGCACAGGCCCCTGTTCTGACAACTCCCTCCCCTCTTGCACTGGAAACGCACACGGGGAAGGTGACCCCGCGCCACGCTTCCGCCTCCGGGGCATCGGGTAAGGCGGGGCCATACCCATCAGCTCCGCGGAGCCCCCGAGAGCCCGCTGACTGGGGCCAAACCTGATGGGGGCCCTAGCAACCCCAGGGGAGCCGACCTCAGAATCCGAGACACAGCCCTCCCCCAGCCCCGTGTCACGGGGGGAAAGAGAAAACTGCCCCACTGTCAAAGCTGGAATCCATAAGGTCCTCCTTGTCAAATTCAGAGAAAACAGCCACTGAACTAGCAGAAGAGAACACACAGCTGTCCAGAGCGCAGTCACACTGCTGCAAGATCACCAGGAGCCGAGATATTTCGGCATGACACCCTGCAGGCATCACCTGAATCAGGTAATCTCCCAACGCATCCCAAACTTGCTTCAAAAAAACTGCCTCAACTATAGGAAAAAAACCCTCACTTTGGCCATAAGAATACAACCACTGAAAATCAGCATCTGGAACATCGATCCACTTCCTATCGAATGCAGCACGCCAAAATCCCATAATCAAGGCATCTGTCAGGGAGAACCCGAGGGAAGCCATAGCACAAAAACTCACCAAACGACACTGCTACTGTTACCTGCAATACACCTTGAGGTCACCAGATGTCTCTGTTGGACACTAAATGATTCACAAAGACACGGCTCAATGTGTGATAGGAAAAATGGAGCGATTTATTCCATGACTCAAATATTTATAGAATCTCGACATTGACGAGGGATTGGATAGTTAGGTTACCACCTTCCCAATCACAGTAGTAGTGTGAAACATCCATCAAAAGACATTTCCTTAATGGAATGTATAAACATCTATGTTTATAGTTACTTTCCTGGGAAAGTGGCTAGAAATTATGAAAACAAGATCAGAAGGTTTAATTCTCAGGGCAACACCAGCACCTTGTTGCATTATAATGGCAATGGCGAGGCAGTACTACATGGACTCTCTTGTGAGTTGAACAGGAGAGCGAGGTTTATTACCTCAGATCTTCTTTAATAGACCGATACACACAAGTCCAGAAAGGTAAAACTCTTACTGGTCAGTGAATTAACACATCACCATCACTGGTCAGTAGGGTACACCACCCCTCGACCTTCTCTTGCAAGAAAACAAGAAACTGACAAACAACACCTACAAGGCTGTCTTCTATCTCTGAAGATTGTTTTGATTCCTCCTTATGATTTCCCAGGCCCCTTTCTCAGGCAAATCTGAGCAAGTTATGCGGCCTGCTTTTCCACAGGCACTGTGCTCCCTGCTTGCATTTAGCAACCATAATTCCCCTTTTTTGTTTTAGGGCAGACAGGCAGCATTTGTAACCTCCTGCTGTGCCCTTGCAGGAAAGAGAACAAACACAGCACAAGAGGTCTCCTTTCAGTTATCAACAAAACCTTGAATGGACACCAATTTAAAATGATCAGGGAGATTTTCTGGCATATATTACTGAATCCTTTATGTACCACTGTCAAGTCTTGTTGTTTTTTCTTGCAAGGATCTGATGGCTAACTCTAATACAACAAGTTAAACTTACACAGAAAACAAAACATCATTAGTCTGCACAAAACTGACAGTCTAACTTATCAATAGGGCTGAATGCTCACTCTTTGCTTGTAGAAGGACCATTTGATTGATGATCGGCATCCTGATCATCATCCGAAGGTCGCCTATTGGCTGCTTTCTGCCTTTGGTGTTGCAGATCAGGGCGAACGCACCTTGGAGGTATCTACCATATCCCAGTATCTGTGGAAACACATGCATACCCACGACCCCAAGTGATGAGCTCACACGGGCCTTGGCACTTGTTAGTGGTTAGGTGTCCCACCCAAACTTTTGCTCGAGGCAGGTGCACCTTGCCTGAGGACTGCAATGAAAGGAAATTATTCAAAATGACAGGGTTGTCACAATTTTTTTGCACTGTGAGATGATTGATTGTATATAGAGCTTTCTCCCATCGACTGTGTGGAGTTTCTCCAGCCGTTCCAATTTTTTGTTTTTCCGGAATGCGCTTTAGGGTACCATGAGCATGTTCAACAATGGCTTGCAAGTACATATTTTTTGAAAATTAATACTTTTTGGCTTTGAGTCCAAATAAATGAAACTCAGGGAAAAGTCTGTCAGCTAAAGACATTGATCTTCAGCATCACCAGATGTCTTTTTGAATCACTCCTTGAAGGTGATGGATATTTCATGTGACTGGTTGGACCTGCTGATAATAAAACACAGGTATACCTTCTTCTAAATTAATAAACCAATTAAACTTCACTGTTGTTAGTCAAAATTTAGATTTGATAATTCATTTTTCAAGTTTGTAATACTTTCAAAATATTCATCCCTTGAGAATACTGAAGCAAAGCAAAAATCTTTTAAATTTCTTGGGATGAATGACTATCATCATTTTTCATGTTATTTATAAAACAAACCCAGCAGATACCAAAGATGCAATATCGATATGTATGTTTTGCAGTTTAGATAAGTGTTTTTTAACAAAACGTGAGATAATTCAAATTTCAAACTTGGTAGAAATTTTGACATAAAGAAATAACAAAACTTAACCCTAAAAGAATACTAAAGTGAAAAAACGTAACTTAAGATCACTCAGACTTAAACCTAGTGAAAGTTTTCTTAGTTCTATTATGCAATATCTATAAACTTTTTCATTTATTTTTTAAGGCACTTCATTTAATAGAGGCTTCTTTCTGAAGCTTAATTGTGACTGAAACAATTTGCAGATTAGCTAGCAGTGCAACTTACAATGCTTTTAATTTTTGCATTGCCTAAAAATATTTATTTGTTTTTAGTTGATCACCGTTTCCTCATTATGAGAATCGTCTACCTCGACGGCCCGTGAATGCAATTACGCAAATGCAGTGGCTTAATCCGGGACTTCAAGCTCGACCTTCGTCAAGATAAGACGTTTCAGGCCCACTCACAGGCAGGCCCCGCTATCCCGTGGTCTGAAAGACCAGCTCCCTCCAGGACAGCGTGGGAGATTTTTCAGTTACCTCTCTCAGGAAGAAGTGGGTAGCACGTCTTCAGTCCCGGCTGCAATGCACGTCGGAGTCTACCAGATGTCATGCTATATTAGTAACGGCAAGGCGGTACGACACAACTCTCTTGTGAGTTGAACAGGAGAACTGTTGCTATCCTTCCTCCCAGGGGGACCCCTCTGTCCCACCCCCCGTGGTGAGAGACTGCTCGTCTCGGGACACAGGTGGCGGAGGGGGTCCTGGAGTGGATACAACAGGGACTCAAAGTATCTAGACACAGGAGGCTCAAACTTGCTGGAATAATCCCGGGTTTATTGTCTGTCGTCCATCCGGGGCAAGAGAGAGACCGAAATGCCCTGGGTCTTATCTCTTATACCAGGGGGCAGGGGTAATCAGGGGGTGCAGGGAGGTCACAGCCAATGGGAAGGGGGAAGGGAAAGAAGGTTTTCAGGTAGGAACTGTTGGAGTCTGAGATACAGACTGTGTGCCTTGGTTTTTAATATTTAGTTCTAAGATTCAAGAAAACACTGAATTTCATATAATATGAAATTCATGAGCATGTTTTCATGGTGATACATGAAAACAAATGTTAAAGTTAGATGAAAAAAGCTAAAAGTATAGGTGTGTAGATTAGAAAGTTTCTTAAATCACTGGGTGAAAAAGTAGTTTAGAGAACAGGAGACAATATGGAGGATTTAAGGTGTTGTCCCTTGTCCCTTCTTCTTTCTTCTTCATGTTCTTCTCCTAGAGGTTTTTGGGTAATAGTAAGTGATTGGATAGAAAATGCCGCAGTGCATCACAGAGGTGATGGGTCATTGGGTCATTAAGAAAAATAATATACGTGTCTATTGTTAATTGGGTAAAAATAGGTATAAAGATAAAAGAACTGCGTAGTTCGGGGCCATTTTGTGTATCAGACATGAAGTGTGCCACAAGGCCTTGTTTGTACCATCAGAAGAAAGAAATGTGCCAAATTGCAAAGATTAACCTTGTAACCAGCCTGGAGAGACCTGTTAAGTTTTGTAAGGATCCTTCAATAAACACAAGAAACAAGATTCTAACGAGCTCGAGTGTTTTCTTCGAATCATAAGGACTGAGATAAGTGGAACTCCCCACGAGGGAGGATCCCAGAAGAATTCAGCCCAAAGGAGGCTGAGAGACTAGAGAAAAGTTGTATCCACAGAGAACTGAGCCCAAAGGAGGCAAAGAAAGAGAAATTACAGGAACTAACATTACACAAACCAGAGGTGAGTTTTACCCTTGGGAGATACCAAGATTTTTAGATGCACTACAACAGACAACAAGGTTTATTACCTCAGATCTTCTTTAATAGACCGATACACACAAGTCCAGAAAGGTAAAATTCTTATTGGTCAGTGAACTAACACATCACCATCATTGGCCAGTGGGGTACACTACCCCTCGACCTTCTCTTGCAAGAAAACAAGAAACTGACAAACAACACCTGCAAGGCTGTCTTCTGTCTCTGAGGATTGTTTTGATTCCTACTTATGATTTCCCAGGCCACTTTTTCAGGTGAGTCTGAGAAACCTGTGTGACTTAACTTCACACAGGTTCTGGTCCGTGCTTACTTTTTGCATTTAGTATCTATAGGTACCTTACTTCCTGCCAAAGGTGCCTGAATGCAAACACTGGCCCTTTTCCATGGGAATCAATACTCAGCCCCTCAATATTTCAGGTCAGCTCAGAAGTGGCATCTGGCACTCAACATCAGCCAGAGTCCTAGTACCTTGCAGCACTGGTCTGGGAGAAATCCTGCGCCATTGGTAAATACTGGAGGAGGCACCCTACTTCCTGTCACAGGCACCTTGATGCGAATGTTTGCCCTTTTCCATGGAAAACAATATTCATACCCCAGTGTCTTGAGGTAAGCTCAAAAGTGTCAGCTGTTGCTCCCAGAGCAGAAAGATTCTGAGTTCCTGGGAACTTTGGTCCGGGAGATATCCTGTGCTGTCACCCTGAGAATCAGGACTTTCGATATTGTTTTCATAATTTCTAGCCGTTTTCCCAGGAAAGTAACTATCAACATAGGTATTTATACATTCCATTAAAGATATGCCTTTTGATGGACGTCTCTCACGGCCAGTGTGGTTGGGATGGTAGTAACCTGACTACCCAATCCCTGGTCATTGTCGAAAACCTATAAATACTGAAAGAACAAATAATCTTCTCTTCTTTTTTCACCACACTTCGAGCTGAGTCTGTGTGAATCATTTCATGTCCAACAGTGACACTGTGCCATTCGCAATTTTAGGAACAGCACCTGACTATTGGCTACACTTGCCTGAATGTGAACACTGGACATTTTCCACGTGAAACAGTACTCGGCCCCGCCGTGTCTTGAGGTCAGCTCAAAGCTGGTGTCAGGCATTCCAAGATCAGCCACAGTCCAAGTTGCTGGCAGCTTTGGTCTGGGATAAACATGCGCCATTCATAAATTTAGAAGATGGCACCTCATTTCCAGCCACAGGTGTCTGGACATGAACACTGGCCGTTTTCCATGGGAATCAATACTCAGCCACCCCATGTTCTGAGGTCAGCCCCGAGGTAGCATCTGGCACACCCGTGGCAGGCAGAGTCTAAATGTCTGGCAGCTTTTCTCTGAAAGAAATCCTGTGCCATTTTAAATTTCAGGAGGTGGGACCTCAGTTTTGGCCACAGACTCATGGATGTCTTGTGGTCAGCTCAGAGGTGGCATCTGGCAAGCCAAGGGTAGCCACAGTTCAAGTGTCTGGCAGCTTTGCTCTGGGATAAATCCAGCACCTTTCAGAACTTTTAGAATGGCACCTTATGGCCACAGGAGCTTAAATGCGAATGCTGGCCATTTTCCATGGGAAGCAATATTTAGCCCCCCAGTGTCTTGAGGCCAGCTCAGAGGAAATATCCAGCATGCCAAGCACAGCCAGAGTTCAAGTGTCTGGCAGTTTGGCCTGGGAGAAATCTTGCACCGTTGGTAATTTTTGGAGTGGCACCTCACTTCTGGCCCCATGCGTCCAGACGTGAACACTGGCCATTTTCATGGGAAACAATACTCAGTCCACCAGTGCCATGAGGTCAGCTCAGAGGTGTCATCTGGAGCTCCCAAAGCAGCAAGAGACTGAGTTTCTGGCAACTTTGGTCTGGGAAAAAATCTTGCACCCTTTTCTGTTTTTGGAAGTGGCACCTCATTTCCAGACACAGGCATCTGGATGTGAACACTGGCCCTTTTCCATGTGCAACAATACTCAGTCACCCCATGTTGTGAAGTCAGCTCAGAGGTGGCATCAGGCATGCCATGGGCAGCCACAGTCCGAGTGTCCAGCTGCTTTGCTCTGGGGGAAATCCTGTGCCATTTGCAATTTTAGGACATGATGCCTGACTTCTGGCCCCATGTGCCTGGAAGTAAACACTAGCCATTTTTCATTGGGAAACAATTATTAGCCCCCCAGTGTCTTGTGGTCAGCTCAGAGGGAACATCTGACACGCCAAGGGCATCCAGGGTCTGAGTGTCTGTTAGTTTTGGTCCGGGAGAAATCCTGCACCATTCACAATTTTAGGAGGCGACACCACAGTTTTGGCCAAAAGTGCCTAGCCCCTAACCCTGGCCCTTTTCCATGGGAAAGAATACTTAGCCCCCCATTTTCTTAAGGTCAGCTCAGAGGTAGCATCTGGCATTCCAAGATAAGCCAGAGTCTAGTTTTCTGGCAACACTGTGAGAGATCCTGTGCCGTTTGCAGTTTTTGGAGTTCTATTCTATTCTAAAAGTTTTATTCTAATTCTTACTATACTCTTAATTCTATTAATAGAAATTTCTTCATACCTTTTAAATTTTAAACCTATTTTTCCCTTCTCCTAATCCATATCTCACAAAAAAAAATTAATACACTAATAATTTTAACCAACACTAAAGCCACCACATTCCCTCCTAAGGCAACTAGACACGAACGCTGCCCCTTTTCAATGGGAAAAAATATTCAGCCCCACAGTGTCTCTAGGTCAGCCAGCGGTGTTGTCTAGTACTCCAAGGGCAGCCAGAGTCCTAGTTACTTGTGACTTTTGTCTGGGAGAAATCCTACACCTATTGCAATTTTTGTAGGCAGCACCTTACTTTCCTGCCAAAGATGCCTTGACTTGAATGCTGGCCCTTTAACACAAGAAGCAATACTCAGTCCCCCAGTGTCTCAAGGTCAGCTCAGAGGTGGTGTTTGGCACTCCAAGATCAGCCAGTGTCCAAGTGTCTGGTATCTTTGGTCTGGGAGAAATTCTGCACTGTTCGCAATTTTAGGAGGCGGTGCCTTACTTCCTGCCAGAGGCACCTGGACCTGAATGTTTTCCCTTTTCCATTGGAAACAACACTCAGACTCTGTCGCGTTATATTGGGAATGGGGAGAAGCACGACACGGACTCTCTTGTGAGTTGAACAGGAGAGCGAGGTTTATTACCTCAGATCTTCCTTTAGAGACAGATACGCGAATGTCCGGAAAGGTAAAACCCTTATTGGTCAATGAACTAACACATCACCATCATTGGTCAGTGGGGTACACCACCCCTTGATCTTCTCTTGCAAGAAAACAAGAAACTGACAAACAACACCTGCAAGGCTGTCTTCTATCTCTAAGGATTATTTTGATTCCTCCTTATGATTTCCCAGGCCACTTTCTCAGGATAGTCTGAGAAAGTTACGCGACTTTCTTTTCCACAGACACTGGGTGTTGCCCTGAGAATCAGACCTTTTGATATTGTTTTCATAATTTCTAGCCATTTTCCCAGGAAAGTAACTATAAACATAGGTGTTTATACATTCCATTAAAGATATGGCTTTTGATGGACGTCTCTCATGGCCAGTGTGGTTGGGAAGGTGTTAACCTGACTATCCAATCCCTGGTCGTGGTCGAAAACCTATAAATACTGAAAGAGCAAATAAACGCTTTCTTCTTCTTTCACCACACCTCGAGCTGTGTCCATGTGAATCATTTTGTGTCTGACAGTGACATCTGGTGATCACGACATGTATCGCAGGCGACGGTTGCAAGGTAATGTCCAGCCCTGGGGCCATGGCTGCCTTTGGGTTTTCTCCTACAGAAGCTCTGGTTGTGGGGGTTTGGCGAGCTGTTTTTGATCAGAAAAGGATTGATGTTTTGGATGCTGATTTTCAGCGGTTGTATGCTAATGGGAGAGCTGAAGGGTTTTTTCCTGTGGTTGAGGTGGATTTTTCGAAGCCGGCTTGGGATGCATTAGGCAATTCCCTGATCCGGGTGATGCCCGTAGCATACAATCCCCACCTGGCCCAGCTTCTGCTGATCTGGCCGTAGTGTGACTGCTCTCTGAACAGCTGCGCGTCCTCTTCTGCCGGGTCGGTAGCCGCTTTCTCTGACCTGGATGAGCTGGACGACTCGGAGTCCAGCTGTGGGACTGGGACGGAGCTCTCCCTCTCCCCCCGTGACCCGGAGCCGGGGGACAGCTGTGTCTTGGGTTCCGAGGTCGGCTCCCCCAGGGTTGCCGGGGCCCCCGGCAGGTTGGGTCCTGACCAGCGGGCTGTCGGGGGCGCCGTGGAGCCGGTGGGCATGACTCCGCCTCCCCCAGCGCCCCAGTGACGTAAGACTGGGGCAGGGTTGCCTCCTTTGTGTGCCTTCCAGGCGCAGGCTGACGGGGAGCTGCCTGAACAGGGGGTGGCACCTCCCCTGAGGGTGGCATCAGGGACGGTCCCATGTCCCCGTTGTGGCTGGGCTGTGCCCTACCCCGTGTTGGGGGATGGGACAGGCCCGGGCTCCGCACCGGCAGCCACGCATGCGCACCCTGTTCCAATGGAGGAGGGGCTGGCGCCGATTCTTGGGTTTTGTGCCCCCAAGGAGACGCTGTTAGGGGCGATTCCGAACACTGCTCCTCCCGTGCCGGATTCGTGGGGTGTGGGGACGGGTGCTGCGAGTGACACGGATGCCGGGCTGGCTTCTGCTGGCTCCATGGTGCGGGTTTCCCCTTCTGCGAGCCCAGGACGACCTCTAGCAGCGAAATGGGACGGTGCCGCGGCTCCGTGGGTCGTGCCTCTCCCTGTGCCTCAGTACCCCCGCCCCGCACTGAGGGCGGGCCACGCTGAGCTGGCTCCACCCTGCCTTGCCTCAGGTTTCTGGGAGTCGCCCAAGCCTGCAGCTGGAGAGAGGACGCCCCTGTCATCTCCTACAGCTGAGGCGGCCGCGGCGAATCGGGGTCCTGCGTTGTTTACTATTGGTTCGAGTAGTGATGCCGCAGGGGCGAAACCGGTGGCTCCCAAGGGCAAGGGGTCCCGGGCGGCTGGAGCTTCTTCGGCTGGCCTGTGGACTTTGCCCCCCTGCCAGATGACTGTGCGGCTGCGGGATCAGGCAAGATGTTGGGAAGTGATGAGGGCTAAGGTTGATGAGGTAGCTGGCTGTGACTCAGCGCAGCCCCCTAGACGGCAAGGATAGCTCCTCTGTTTCTCCTGGTGTTACGACAGCTATGGCACAGGGCACTGTTGTGGTGTCTTCCGGTCAGGTGCCTTGCCCTGTCTTGGGGGACTCTCAGAGACCAGACATAGCAGGCGAGTCCATTCCTCTGGATGGGTATCAGGCACTCCCTGTGCTTCAGGATGCGACTCAGAGGACCCATCAGCCGTTATCCTGGAAAGTCTTCGCTAATCTCTGGGAGACGGCTGAGAAACATAGGTTAGGGTCAAATGAAGTTATACAGGCCCTTTGGGGTTTTGTTGATGATGTCCTGGTACCTTATGATATCTGGAGTTTAGCCCGTGTTCTTTTTCAGACGGTGGAGTAGGGCATTTTTGAGTCGCAATGGGCTCAGATAGCCTGTCAAGTGGTGCAGCAGAATACTGCCTTGGGTCAGTGTCATGGGGTAACTTTACCTTTAAGGTGGTTTTGGGAGCTAAGGAAGTTGAAGTTGCTTGGGACTGACGGGAGTCTTTTCTCCTGACCAATTATCAGTCATTACTGAGAATTGACAGCAGTTTTAACCATTGAAAAGGGAGATCAACTTGTGAACCCTACCTTAAGATGTAAAGTCAAGGCACTTTAGTTCTCTTTGTTTCCTGGCTGTGAAAGGTAACAGACCTCCGGCTGGCCTCCCGTTCCCTGCCCAGGCCATGCGGCTGGGCGGGGGCTGGGCTGGGCCTGCCGCCTCTCCCGGCCGGGAGATGGGGCCTGCGGAGGGCTTGTCCTGAGCTCTGGCCGGGCCGGGCCGGTTCCTGGCTCGGCTGCAGTGACGGAGTTCACCGGGGACTGCCGAGTAAAGAAGGAGAAAAAACTCTGGACCTGCAGTGGGCCGAAACAGCGACTACACTCTCCAGAGCAGCCATGGGGAATTTTCTATCGCAGACGGCTCCAGCTCCTGCACCGGCAGAAGTCACAGAACCATCTACAAAGCCTGGACAAGATTTTAAACTTTTCATTACCCAGATGAGACTTGCAGATTAATCCTTTTATCCAGAGAGAAGAAAAGAGAGTGATCAGCATGTAAAGAGACTTTATGGACTGTCAGAGACAGTAAGGAAAGAGAGAATAAGGAGATGCTTTACAGCTGAAATATCTTTCTGTTAAAGCTATGGAGATGGACAATAGTAGTTTAAAAAGACTCCTTTAATTCATGACAGAGTATGGGGAGGAATAGAGTGTTCAAAGTGTAAATTTTGAGTAAAAAGTAGAATAATTGTGATACAGTGAAGTGCTGGAAGATTTGAAGCCTTGAGAGGCAATGAGAAAACTGTTTTCTAGTAGAGCTCACAGAGACAGATGAAGAAGACTTTTGCCTTTGAATAACTCACCCTTAAAATGACATCCCTAAACTCATGGCCCATACACACCTCAGAGTGATGTGAAATGGGAGGAGTGAGCTCTGATACCAGCATTTCTGAGCAGCTGACATCAGGGAAATAGAAAACTATAACAAAAATAGTTTTCTTGTGAGAAACTCTATAGATTACCAGAAAGAGACTTCTGTTTCTCTACAAAGATTGATGAAAAGACTCTAGCAAGAATTGGGACTGTTTTTAAGCACCAAAGTTCCAAAGTTTTTTTGTCTCTGTTGTCATGTGAACAAGGGAATGGTGAATAGTAGGAGATAAAATGGGTTTTCTGGAAGTTTATTCTGGTGTTCTTATTATTATAGTTTGTTAATAAACTTTCTTTATTCCTTTTAAGTTTTAAGCCTGTTTTGCTCTTGTTCTAATCCATATCTCACAGCAAGAAATAAGTAATTTTTTTTAGTTACTGGTTTAAAACCACGACAGTCAGCAGGATCCCAGGCGGGTGATCGGCTCTGATGCTCTGCTGGGTAAGGACGGCTTTGCTGATGTTGGTAGGCAGGTAGGCCTTGACCCTATTGTGCTTGAGCAATGCAAGGAGACAGGCATGGAAGTGTTAGCATTCAGGAACACACATAATCATGGAATGACTATATGAAGGTGCTTTATTGAAGAGCTCTGGGTGTCAGGGGTACACATACCCAAATCTGACCCATCTTGGTTTTGAGTTGAACATGTTTTATACTCTATCGTTATACAACTTGCATATTAATTATTAAACTTACATTGTTCTATTGTATGCATTGTTTTTACCCAAGCATGGATTTCTCGTGATCCCCCTCAACCCCTTAACATTGTTCCTCATGTTCTTTAAACAATAATTATATCTAATCACATCTAACAATTGTATCATTTATCATATACTGATTACACAGGTGCAGTTTCACGTGATCTTTAGCAAGCACAAGGCCTAACATTTCTCAGGGCCTACTTTTCCCAGGGCTTTCCAAACCTAACTTTCTTTCTAAGTTCCTGAATTTTCTAAGTTTTCAAAACCTTTTACTATCATTCCCCATTTTGAAAGCATTTTCACTTCACTATAAGTGCAAATGTTTTCACTCGATACCGTCCTTTGTTTCTGAGTTTATACTTGATGTTCTTCAAATCCATGATTGATGTAAACGTCCTGGATGTTGTCACGAACTGGAGAACCAGAAGATGGTGGGTGTGGATCACATGTCAGTGCCTTTATTATTTTCTGGTTCCAGGACGTTTTCTTCTGTATTTCTCCTTTTAAGATGCTGTAAACTATCCCAATTGCTAATAATACAATTAGTAAGATTATCACACTCTCAATGATAGATTTAATCCATGAGCTCACATTCTACCCTAGCCCTTTGAAGATTTTGCCTAACCAGCTTGTAGTCAAATCCTTTTGCTCTTCCTGTGCTCCATGCTCTATTTGTTGCAACTGATCGATGCAATATTTTACATCTGCAGTTACATTTGGGGTGTGGACGCAACAATGATCAATCCATCCCTTTAAAAACCCACACACTCCCTGCTCTTTCAGGAGTAGCAAATCTAAGGCAAATCAATTTTGTAAAGTCATTTTTGTGGTGGCTTTTAATTGTACATTTAGTTCTTTAAATCTTTCTGTGGTGATTCTTGCCAGTCTGTCTACCCGACCTGTAAGTTTGTACAACATTTCTTTATTCTGACAGTTTGCTATAAAACCACCAAAGACTCTAGGGTCCACTCAAATTTCACTCTACTAGCGGGTTCTTCTCAAGTGTCATCTTGATTCTATTCCTATCCTAATCTTCCCTAGCTATGCCTGTGTCTAGCCACTGAGTTGATTTTGCCATTGTTAGCATCCGTACCGAGATTAATTTTTGCTTTAGCAATTTTACCAATGCCTCTTCACCCCAATGACATTCATTATGTTTAATTTGTAGAACTTCTCTCATTATCAAGGGGGGTAACACTATTTGTCTTTGTACAGTTACATACCACTCTTCTGAAATCTTTTCTGCATTTAGCAAACGTTCCAATTTCTCGTCTTCTACTGAATATTTTGGTTTTGGAGACAAATTGAATTGAGATACATTAGTCTTTAAAGGTATCAATGCCATTGTTGTTTACACTTCTTGAGCAATCTGTTGGGCTGTCCAGTCTGCCTTTCGATTCCTCTCACAAATTTTCGAGTTTCCTGATTGGTGTGCTTTACAGTGTATAACTGCCACTTGTTCAGGTTTATGTATTGCTTTTATCAACTGCAGGACTGCATCTTGATGTTTAATGTGTGTACCTTGAGAAGACAGTAGTCTTCTTTCTTTCTACAGTGCTCTGTGCACGTGTACTACTCCAAAAGCATACTTTGAGTCAGTCCATATGTTTACCCTTTTCCCTTTACTCAATTCTCGTGCTCTGGTTAAGGCAACCAGTTCTGCCCTCTGGGCAGATGTATTTGGTGATAATGCTTTTGCCTCCACTATTGTACTGACTGTCGTTACTGTTGGAGTCTGGAATACAGTGTGTGCCCTTGTTTCTGATACTTAGTTATAAGATCCAGAAAAACACTGAATTTCATATAATATGAAATTCATGAGCATGATTTCATGGTGATACATGAGAACAAATGTTAAAGTCAGATAGAAAAAGCTAAAAGCATAAGTGTGTAGATTAGAAAGTTTTCTTAAATCACAGGGTGAAAAAGTTAGTTTAGAGAACAGGAGACAAGATGGAGGATTTAGGGTGTTGTCTCTTGTCCCTTCTTTCTTCTTCATGTTCTTCTCCTAGAGGTTTTTGGGTAGCAGTAAGTGATTGAACAGAAAATACTGCAGTGCAGCACATAAGTGAAGGGTCATTGGGTCATTAAGAAAAATAATATACATGTCTATTGTTAATTGGGTAAAAATAGGTATAAAGATAAAAGAACTGTGTATTTTGGGGCCATTTTGTGCATCAGACACGAAGTGTGCCACAAGGCCTTGTTGTACCATCAGAAGAAAGAAATGTACCAGATTGAAAAGATATAACCTTGTACAGCCAGCCTAGAGAGACCTGTCAAGTTCTGTGACGACCTTCTAATAAACACGAGAAACAAAATTCCAACGAGCTTGGGAGTTTTCTTCAAAACTAAAGAACTAAGAAAAGCAGGGCTCCCCACGAGGGAGGATCCCAAAAGAATTCAGTCCAAAGGAAGCTGAGAAATCCAAGAAGAAAAAGAAAAATACAGAAAAAATGAAGCAGAAGCAGAGAAACAGAAAAAAGATTTTTTAGAGAAAAGTTACAATTACCACATACCCAGTGTATCTGGTCCCATTCACCAAGAAGCTGCTTCCATCTGTGAATAGCTCCCATTCTAGTTGCTCTAGTGGGATGTCTTTCAGGTCTTCTATTGCCCAATAGGTGTTGATATATTTTATATATTAGTAAAGGCCTGTCTGCACAAACCAGTCTTTGAAATAAGTTGTGATATTAAAGGCTAAAGTCCTTGAAACCTTCCTGCAGAAGAGAGAGTAAAGTAAAACAGTATCCTTGTGTATAAGAGAAAGAATGTAAACCTGTGTGTATTAGCCAATAGTAACTTGCTTAGCCCGCAGACCCTCTAGAACCCTATAAAAGGTGTGCTAAAGATAGAAATAAACGGCATTCACATTTACTTCTGCGAAGACTGGTGAATAGCTGGCGGAGTCTCAATATCTTGTGCTTCAAACGGGACACCCTGCGGGCAGGGGGGCTTCGGTGAGTCCATGCACGGTGGCACGGAGCCTTGGACCGAGGTTGGTGGAGCAGATCTGAGCGCAGATAGACGCTGCCTTGTATTGGTACCGGATAGGCAACCTGAGCATGGTGAGACACGGTGCGGTTGGACGTGGAAATTCAGGATGCTGGGGGAGACCAAGGTGCAGGGGCGTAGTAGAGGGGTCGCAACCTATCCCCCCGTTGTTTGCCGCTAGCATGGGAGTGGAATTTGCGGCGGCGAAAAAACTGTTTCTTTGTATTCTTGTTAAACGAGGCGAAGCAGCCTGGGAAAAAGACCTGGATATGCTCATTATATGGGCTAATTGTCACGAGCATTTTGCAGTGCTCCCACTGCTATTTGCAGTGAAGGAACGGATGGATTTAAGGGCTCTGATATGGGAAACGGCAATCACAGAAAAGAGCAAGGACACTGTGTCTCTCGGTCGAACTCGGCAGATTGTAATTAATACCTTCAAAAACAGAAAAGCGAGATATGCTGAGGCTTTGAGCCCTGTAATTCTACCTGCATCACAGCGGCAGATGCCTTTAGCTCCCACTGCTGGGCAAGCACTCCTATCTATGCTGCCCTTGGAGAGAAGGAGGGAGAGTTAGAGAGAAGAAAATAATGAGAAAAAAGTTCCACAGCGAACGCTGAAACAACGAACAGAATCTGTTCAGTTATGGCAGGATGTGATACATCTGGAACTATTTGCTTCACTTTTGGAGTCACTTTTAACACTATAATCTTATTTAAGTTTTAACTTTACCACCCTGGAAGAAAAGAAGCCAAATTTAGATTGGTTTCCACCCAAACAAGGGGGACATGGGGGAGCACTGAGGTGTGCGCAGAGAACAAAGGCACCCTAGGGGTAGAAGCAGTGCAAGAAAAGTTCCAAGGCCACGCTGAACAATTACAGAAGCAGTTGAGCAGAAACAGGTGGCTCAGACAGCTTCAAAAAGTGACAAAATAGCCAAGAAATCGCAAACTATATGGTATCTAGTTGAAAATTCATCACTGTAATTAAAGGTTGATAAGCTAATATGGTCACCGTTGTTAGCACCTGGCCGTGAGAGACTTTTCGTGTAAAATCGCCTGCTTTTGTAAAATTGTGCCCTTTTTCCTCTATCTGCAAACGAGAGAGAAATTGAGAGAAACAACTGCAGTTGTTACAGTGAACTTTGTGAGTTTTTTTTTCTTTCTCTCCGTTTTTCCTCTCTGCGAGAGTATGTGGAGAATGTGAAGAAAGATAACAGCAGAGCAGCAGCAGCACCAGAGCAGGCAGTCCATCCCCCCCGCTCCCTCTCTAAGAAAAAGCATTGGGATAATACCCAGTTTGTTAAAAAGTCATGATTTATTGGTTTTATAAAATGTTTTTATATACCCTTTTAGAGTTAATTTTGTGTTTTAAGTAATTATGAGTTTATGCAGTTGCAGTTTTTAGAGTTTTACTCGAGAAATTATTGTGATTCTTTGGAAGTTAAAAAAAAAAATGTTTAAGGTGAATGTTAACAGAAGTTGCCTTGCAATAATTGGTTTTAGAACCTAAGGTTGAAATATGGTGTGATTTACAGCTACTAGGAAAACATTCCAATTAACATTATCTACAGAAGAGATTTGTGGTTTAAAAAATAATTAGTTAAGAGAACTTTACTGTACAAGACAAAGTTAAGTTAGAGCATGTATTATCCATTTGCTTGCTTTTTCCACAATTTTAATAAGGTAATTTCAATGTGAGTCCTTTGGTTATAAAAAACACCTATAACTGCATATATAGCAATTTGGATTTTGGATTTTAGTTTAAGAATTGGACTTTATGTTTCTAAAAAGTGCTACAAAAGCTGAATGGCAACTTGCCAAATCCTGTGTTGTTGTGGTTTTTCTCTAGAAAAACTGTACTTTAAAATTCTAACCAATTTAAACATACACTAGGCAAATTTCTGTTATGAATAAGTGTTTTTACTAACATTTGCAGTTATTGTGGGTTATTCTCAAAGCTAGATGACATAGAATTTTGATGTATTTGTTACATTTTTATAATCTTTATAGTGAATCCATGTTATTGTTATATTGTGCTTAAAAGGTATATATCAAACTTTTAGCTGCTTTTTGTAGTAACAGAATAAGACTAAGTTATGTTTTTATTTAGTCTAGATTAAGTGTTAATAGAATTAAAAATAGTCAAGTTTTATTATGTTTAGGCTTGAATGTTTTTAAGTTAAGTTTTATAACTTGGATATTCTTTTAAGGTTAAGTTTTGTTATTTCCTTTTGTTATAATTAATTTTTATTAGGTTTAAATATTGTTTAATTTAAATTGTTTTATGTTTTATTGGAGACACTTGTCTAAACTGCAAAGTATAGTTATTTTCCTAGAGAGATGAAGATTACAACTAAAACAGCTGTGACAGAACGCTGATGAACACCTGCTTGTGGATGGAAGTGAATGCAGTCTGTGACACCCTTGACTTCATCGGGAGTTCTATTGTTTCTTGCAATCTCTGCAGTTTCGTTTGTTATAGGTTTCTTATTTTTCAGTGTTTCCAGAATTTTAAGAAGATGTACCATTGCTGAGGATCAGCTGCCATGGGAGAGGCTTCAGATTAAACCAACTGCTGCATGGTTTAATTGGTCTGGTACCTAAGGCTTCTGATCATTTGCCTTGTACAAATGCATTTTAACAGTTTGCTGTGCTGTAAGCATCTCATAGCTGCTACTATTGAGAACCTTGTTTTAGAAATGAGTTAAGAGGCATCTTTCCAGCTTAAAGCCTAAGGCCCTGGCCAAGCCTTGACTTTACCTGGACGGAATGTTTGCCAGCAGATCCAGATGTTTTCTGTACCAAATCAGTATTTGAGTCACTTTTTGACGCAGCAATTTGACGCTATTAATATGACAGCTGGATAAATTTTGAAGTGGGCTTGGACTATCATTTCCGGAGGTGATTATCCAATCCTTCACTGATGACTTTTTGTTGTTTCTGTTTGTTTGCTAACTATGGGATGCTGATGCAGTGTTTTAGTAATTAATAGTAGTTTTATATTACATATCTTATTAATAATGTTTATGATTTAATTGATGTTTAACTGTTATAGGTTCTTATTCATTGTGTATATGGTTTTGTGTTGATGTTGATGTGTATAACAGAAGTAAATCTCATTTTCATTTTTTTTAAGAAAACGGGGGAAATTGATGCCCTAAAAGCATTTAATTAGTGTAATTCATTAACTTCAAGGAGAGAAGTGTCTGTGTTTTGTTGGCAGGTTCAAAAAGGTCACATGTCCATCTGACCAGACTGTGTGCCTCTGAACACACGAGATCCAGTGAACAGAGAAGTCACCACACAGCCTTGGTACCTCAGACATGGATCAGAAATGGACCTGTCAGGACACAGTTGTGTCTGAACACTACACAGACAGTTGCCAACAGAAATTTTATGTTGGTATTATGATGTTGTGTCTCTACCAATTTTTCAGTTATCTTCTGTTTTAAGATTTAGAAGGATCTGAAGAACAACGTGAACATCAAAGCCCTCAGTCACCGATCAGCTGCCAGCTGACATCACGAGAGCAGTGAACGTTCCAAGACTGAATCGTATTAGAGAAATTCTGTAGAAGATTTAAGAAAAGCGTAGACTCCATCTAATTGTATATAAAGCAACTTGTAGTTGTGTGTTTACCCTTTCAGCAAATTGCTTTCACGCTTAGACTACATATATACCAGAGCACATGTGTTAAAAGTGGTTAGATAATAGTTTAAGATAAAGTGTTTAGCCTGTGTAGTAATTGTTATGTTAGTATAAAGTATAAGTATTCCCCCTTCAAGAGGTAGTGTAAGCATCTTTGAAAGTTCATTTAACGTTTAAGTTTTAACTGTGAGTTTGCAAGTATGGTGTTATTTACATGGAACCAACTGCTTATAGTAATTGTGCTGTGTATAGTCCTGACCAACTGTCTGCTAACTAACCCAAAAGCGACAGAACATATCGGTCACTCTGGCACATTGAACTGGCCAAATGTCAATGTGTTTGAGCCTAGCCACACCTGGAGATCCTTTCGCACCTGTCTCATAGGAGTCCCTGAATGGGATCCTCCAGCATTTAAAGGTTTAGTTAGTAATGAGACTCAACTGAATCCATTGGCAATGTTGCAAGAGTGCAATGGCACTGTTGGCTTCACATTAAGACAACTTGAAGCCTGTTGGCAAGCAAAAATTATCAAAGTTCTTAATGTTACTATAGGGCCCCCAGAAGAATTGGACTTGTTAGGTTCCACCAATACCTCAGGTGGATGGATAATGTTTGAACCTCCAACAAAAAAACATTCCAACAAAGTAATGCAGCACTGGGCTGCAGTCAACCCTATAGCTGATCTTGTTACTACCACTGAAAGTAAAGCCTTTATTCGTGGTGCAATCTCACAGGACAATTACCAAAGTGATTACCTAGTTCCATATTCTTAATCTGTGGAGATAGAGCATGGAATTAGATTCCTGCTAATCCACATAGAGGACCCTGTTATCTTGAGAAACTTACTTTGTTCCACCCAAGCTTACATCAATTGCTGAATGTAGCTAGCAAAATGAAAAGCATCAAACAGTCAAAGCGAAGCCTGAATGAATTAAGGCTTAGCAACTATTTTTTCTTTTACTGTGAGCTTGCCCACCACTCGCAATTGGTGGGCCTATTAGGTTCATTTCTGTTGGCTAGTTCCGTGTGGTTAGCTTCTGAGGTAGTAGAAATTACACTACTAAGGGTCTTCAAAATTAAACAACGGACAATTCCAAATGCTAACACAATCAAAAACAAAATAACAAAAAACAAGATTGTTTTGATTATTGAAGTCCACCATCCTGTGAGTCCCCAGCCTTTGAACAGCTCACTAAACCAGTCCTCTGATTCTTGTTTCACTTTTCCAATCAAGTTTTCCATCTCTCAGAGGGCTCCATGGACATTAGGAGCTTTCGAGGTCAAGTTCAAACTGCAAAGTCCTTCAAACTCCTGGCATTCATGTCCATGCAGAAGTAAAAGAAAATCTATAGCCGCCCTGTTCTGGTGCGTAGCTTGTCTGGTAATTTCTTCGTCTTTGAAGAGTGAGCTGAGGGCAGTGGATGTTAAGTTGGCCTGTTTCACTACCCAGCATTCTAACTGTCCTAATTCACCTAATGCCTGGGCAGCTGCAACCCGTGGAAGAAATATGGATACACCAATTCTTTTTGACTTTGCCCAATGAAAAATGTCAGAATCACAATTTGGATCTAAAATGTCAGTTTTCCTTTTGTAAATTTTGTGGGTTGAAGTTTCTTTTCAAATCCATTTTTTAATTTGGGTTTGTTTAGGTGCAACAGGGACAGCCTCCCAAAGGTACACAGTCCTCGTCGAAGGCGAGATGGGATCCCTGCCTACGCTCTATCTCCACAAATCAGAAATATGCTTTTAGGGAGGGTTCTTGGATGTGAACAGAGAGGATCATCTGCTGTGTCATGACTCCGCACACTACACCACTGCCTTGCCTTACATTCGTTTCGATATTGTGCTACGTGGTGATATAATTTAGGGTCTGTCAGTGTGTTATACATAAGGTGGATACAAAAGGGTGCAGGAGCAGAACCTAATAGCTCTAATTCTTGGGGTTCCTTTTCTGCTCTGGGCAGATTGTGTAGCCACTCTTCTACAGGGTTTTTAACTGTTACCGTTCTCCGCTTACAGTTTTTGAGTGGCTGGGTGCTATGCGTTTTGGGACCTATATTAAACTTGGGATCACTAAAGCTGGCTGAAAATTCTTCAGCCTGCAGTGGGATTCCTACCAGAACGGTAGACATAGGGTCTTTTGCTGCTGCAGTGGACAGGCAGATGCTCTCTTGTTGGAGTGTTTGTGCCAGGGTCACCCAGATGTTCTGTTGTGGCTGAGGGACGATCCAGGCTGCTGTCAGGCTTCTCAGAGCGAGCAGGATGACAGAAGGGTTAAGGTTCATCATGGATTTGAGTGAGAGGTAGGTTATTTCTAAAAAAAAAGGAAACATTTTTTTTAAAACATATTTACAGCCAAAGTATGCAGGTCAGAGGCTAGAAAGGTTTCTTCTCGTTCTCTCTGGCAGTGTCTTCTCTTGGAAGCAACAGCCACTTGCTTCTCTGCTCTTCTTGCTGGGGCTGGATTCTTTGGAAAAAAAGGCTTTACCCATTTCTGAGGAAACCATCAGGGGCCTGTAGGGGTAAACACACACACACAGCCATGCCCCCAGGTGACAAGTTCATAGGGGCCCTTGGTTTGCCAAGTTTCAGGGTCCCTGATTAAAACCGGTGGACGCTGTGACAATTTAAACTGATCACCACTGTTAAAATGCTGAGTCACAGGATGATTCATGTTTTCAAATGAGCAGTTTAGGAAATTAATGGTAAACAGAGCTTTACAGAGCTTTACAGAGTTTCTGTTGTGGAGACATCCACACTGCCTCAGTACCTTATGTTGCAATCCTCCTCTCGGGGGACCCCTCTGTCCCACCCCCCGTGGTGAGAGCCCCCTCGTCTCGGGACACAGGCGGCAGAGGGGGTCCAGGAGTGGATACAACAGGGACTCAAAGTATCTAGACACAGGAGGCTCAAACTTGCTGGGAATAATCCCGGGTTTATTTATTAATCAGTAACCAAATTTATTGGTTCTGAAATCTTCGCAAAGGCTCTTATGGCTGCAGGCAGTTCAGCTATCTGGGGTGATCCTTCTACAAACTCAACATCAGCTTCCTAATGCTGAGTCTGTGAATTTCTCCAAGTCATCACTGACTTGTGAGAGGTTCCAGATGCATCAGTGAATACTGTGAGCGCTTTGAGTGGCCTTCGGTTCCTTTTCTCACGAGGAATGAGGTGGAATTCCTCATGAAACAATTTGTGTGATGGCGCATGAACTGAAATTTGCCCATTATGGCAGTCCAGAGCAAACTGGAGGTTAGCATTGCTCTACAGCAGATGCTCAGACATCTCTTTGGTCAGTCTCTCAGGGGAGTGTTTGCCTTCTCCAGAGAGCCTGACTGGGAGGTGAATACACACAAAGTTACATCCTGCCAGTTCCCGCAGGCTCACTCTGGCCTTTTGGATCAGCTGAGCCATCAGCTCTTGTGGCTTGGTGATAGTTTTGGGTCTTTGATGGGAGAGGAAGACCCACTCTATGATTAAGAGTGGATCTCTCTGCCCCTCAGCCCACTGGAATATTAACCCATGTAGATGTGGAAACTTCCCCAGGACAATAAATTTGAAAGGCAGCTCAGGTTTGAAGCGATATGCCTGTCTTTCTGTCAAGGCCTTTTGTGCCTTTTCAATCACAGTTTTTGCTTCTGGAGTCAGCTCCCTGGGAGACAGCAGCTCTCTCTCCCCTTTCCATAAATTGCGTAGGGGACTCAGGTCTTCATTAGTGAGACCTAGCCAGGGTCGGACCCAGTTTAGTGACCCACATAGGGAATGGAGATCTGCTAGAGTTTTAGGATTACCAATAATTTCCAATTTTTGTGGAACAACAGTCTGTGCAGTAATTTCCAGGCCCAGGTATTTCCAAGGTGGCATCCTTTGAACTTTGTCTTCCTGCAATTGGAATCTAGAAGAGGTTAAAACTTCAACCACTAGGTCAAGGGTATCTTGCAGCTAGTTGTTATTGGGACAGCATACTAAAACATCGTCCATGTAATGCAAAATGATTCTATCTCTTTCTTCAGCACACACTGAGGACAGCAAAGACCCCACATACCACTGGCAGATGAAGGGGCTTGCTTTCATCCCCTGAGGTAGAACTGTCCAGTGGTACCGTTTCATTGGGGCTTCTCGGTTAATTGTGGGAGTGGAAAAGGCAAACCTTGGTGCATCAGCTGGGTGGAGGGGAATTTGGAAAAAAACAGTCTTTAATATCCAGTACTGCTAGTAGCCAATTTTGTGGTAACATAGTAGGGGATGGCATTCCTGGTTGAAGAGACCCCATGTCCTCTATTATTTTTTTTATTTCTCTCAAATCTTGAAGGAGACGCCATTTATCCTTCCCTGGCTTTTTTATTACAAACACCGGGGAATTCCAAGGGCTGGTTGTTTCTACTATGTGTCCCTTGGCCAATTCTTCTTCCACCAATTTTTCTAGTGCCCCGAGCTTTTGTCTGCTGAGAGGCCACTGGTTCACCCAAATTGGATTATTATCTACCCAAGATAGCTTTTGGACCGGACGCTCTACAGTGGCCTCCATCAAAAATCCTGAGGTGTCTCAGGAATTGTTAATTTCACCCCCCACCGGGACATGGTGTCTCTTCCCCACAGCGGGCACTTGTAGTCAATTACAAAAGGTTGGACACTAGCTATCCTACCGTCCGGACCTTCAATCTGGACAATATCTTTAGCAATTTTTGCCAGTTTCATTCCTCTAACACCCTGTATTTTTCCTGCCACAGGTTGCAGTTCCCAATGTGAGGGCCACACCTTTTCAGGTATGATAGTCACATCTGCCCCAGTGTCAATTAACCCTTCTACATGGAGATGTTCCAATTTATGTGTTAGGTTACACCCCATAATGGGTTTGTCTTCACCCACCACTTCTGCACAGTATACTCCTGGTGCTTTGTCATCTACTGGGACCTCTGTTGGAACAGGGATCACTTGGGCTATTATCTGCCCTTTGGCTACATAGAAGGGTGGTTGAGGACATCTAGCCAAGAGAATGGGGTGTGTCAGGTCTCTTTTAATTGTCATGGGAGCCACCTCAATCTCTATTGGTGTGTGTGCTGTGTCTCAAATAAAAAAATACCTATTATCCAGTCCAGCCAGGTCTTGTGTATTATTCTGCAAGTCCACTCCAATGACAGTCCAACGATCAGATCTGAAACAAAAAGCTTTAGCAGTTACAAGTCGGAATCGCTTTTGCGGTTGCCAGACCTTATTAGGCAAATGTTCCTCACAATTATATTTCTGCAGTCTCCCACCCCACTCCCTTTCCTCCCTATTTCCCATTAAAATAGAGTCTTTTTCCTGTTTCAGGTCTGTCATATTTATGTTCTCATGCCTAGAAGCAAAGCACTTTAAATTTGTTTTTTTTGTTGAATGGCTACAGTTTCTTTCTGGTGTTTCCCTTGTTGCTGGGTTTGAGGACAGTTCCTTGCGAAATGTCCTGGCCTCTTGCACTGGAAGCACATGATGTGCTGCAGCTGTTCTGGTGACATCTGTGGTTTTTTCATTCCTGGTGTCACTGTCACGGTCCACAAGGTGGGATTCGTGATGTGGTTCTTTTAGTCGGTCTTAGAGTACAAAAGATTATCAGCAAACCAAGGATTTAAACAGCAAAACACACTTTATTGAGTGCTCATCAGCACTAATATGTGATAAAGAGAAAAGAGGAGAAAGCAAAGCATAAGGAAAAGAGAGTAAGGGGATTATAGCTACCAATGTAAAAGTCCACTCAGCTGTCCAACGACGCAGAGTCTTCTGTCTGTTGGGGAGATCTCAAAGGAAGGCAAGTTTGGCATATAATTTTATAGTCTTTTACAAAGCGAGGGGCACAGGGCCAAAACCAGAGGAGATTGATGAGCACTGTGATGAATTCCATTGCGCGGGGGCCAGTTGTAGGGTACAGAGCAAACCATGTCTTGCAAGTCTTTGGTCACCAGCAAGAACGAGGACAAGGTGTCGTGGAAAACCCGTCGCGCAGGTTGCCACGCACAAGCCTCTGCTCACCAGCAGGAATGAGAGCAGTGTACCGTGCAACCACCTGCAAACAATCACTTAGAAAACATCCAGCTCAGCTAGGCCCAAATCCCCAAACCAAGTCCCTTGTGATATTCAGGGTCTCAGTCTCTGTCCTTGAGACAGTTGTGAGACAGATGAGAGAATCTTCGGACCGTCTTTTACAACATGGCAAGAGATATTGTTTCTGCCCACATCCAAAGTCCCCTGAGGGTCCAGGCAGAGCCAAGGAAATGCTACTTAGCTCATCCCGAGTCCCATCCTCCAGCCTTTCATTGTATACAGAAGAGGCATCTCTGGCATCTGAATCCTCCATCTCCTCATCATTGTCCCCAGACTGGCACTGTTGTAACGCTTTAAAGAGCATGCCCCATGTGGTCGCCAGGGTACACATGCTGGTATCTACTTCAGTTAACTTGGACCATATACGGTGTCCCACCGACAGCCAAATGTCAAGATCAAAGGTATTATTTATGGTTACTCTAAAACCCTGTGCTTTTGCTCGCTGGAACAAAGCACACATGGAATCTTCTGAGACATTGAGTCCCATGCGTGGCAAGGCGTCTGTAAGAGACGGTCCAAAGATTCTCCCATCTGTCTCATGACCGCTGCAAGGAAAGACCCTGAACATCACAAGGGACTTGGTACAGGTGCTCTGGCCTGGTTGAGGTGGATGCTTGTCAAGTGATTGTTTGCAGGTGTGCTTGCTGTGCTGCCACGGTACACTGCCCTCGCTCTTGCTGGTGAGCAGAGACTTGTACCCCACACCTGCCCCCCTGAGCAATGGAATTCATCACAATGGTCATCAATCTCCTGTTTTTGGCCCTGTGCCCCTTGCTTTGTAAAAAACTTTAAAATACACCCCAAAACTTACTTTCCTTTGAGATCTCCCCAACGGACAGAAGATTCTGCGTTGTTGGACAGCTGAGTGGACTTCGAGGTTGGTAGCTATAATCCCCGTACTCTCTTTTTCTTATGCTTAGCTTTCTCCTCTTTTCCCTCTATCGCATATTAGTGCTGATGAGCACTCAATAACGTGTTTTGCTGTTTAAGTCCCTGGTTTGCTGATAATCTTTTGTACTCTAAGACCGACTAAAAGAACCACATCACGAATCCCACCTTGCGGATTGTGACAGTGTCCTGCCACACAAAGAGGACAAGTTGATTCTCAGCTGATCATCGGTTCCCCATTGTAGGAACTATCTTGACAGCCCGCAAATGCAATTACAAAAACGCAGTGGCTTAACCTGGGATTTTAAGCTCTAGCTTCGTTGAGATAAGCCACTCCAGGCCTGCTCACAGGCAAGGCCCTCTTTCCCGTGGTCTGAAAAGACCAACTCCCTCCAGGAGAGTGCCAGAGATATTCGCTTACCTCTCTCAGGAGGAAGTGGGTGGCACGTTTCTCATTCGCGGCTGCAAGGACCATCAGGGTCCACCAGTTGTCGCACTATATTGGGAACGGCGAAAAGAATGACACAGACTCTCTTGTGAGTTGAACAGGAGAGCAAGGTTTATTACTCCAGATCTTCCTTTATGGACTGATATGCGAAGGTCCAGAAAGGTAAAACCCTTATTGGTCAGTGAACTAACACATCACCATCATTGGTCAGTGGGGTACACCACCCCTTGACCTTCTCTTGCAAGTAAACAAGAAACTGACAACACTTGCAAGGCTGTCTTCTATCTCTAAGGATTATTTTGATTTCTCCTTATGATTTCCCAGGCCACTTTCTCAGGCTAGTCTGAGAAAGTTATGCGACTTGCTTTTCCACAGACACTGGGCTCCCTTCTTGCTGCTTGAATTTAGCATCCATAAGACTCCTAGTGTTTTGAGGTCAGCTCAGAGGTGGCATCTGGCTGGTGCATGCCAGTTTTGTAAACTAGACTTTTCATGCCATTTTCTTTGTGCATGCACAGCCAGCCATTTAAGTCCTGACAGGAAGTCAGTCTGGGGGGAATCTAAGCATAAGTCTCAAGGAGGAACAGTAAGTTTGAGACAGGAAAGTTAAAAATTTAGGGAATAATTAATTAGGAATACCTAACTTGGTAATGTATATTATCTTTAAGACTTATTCTGCTTGGTAGAGAAATGTATATTGTCTCTGTAACCTCTGCTATGCTTTCAAAAGCAGAATGAACATCTGCTAGCCATGATAGCAAAACAGTGTGAAAGAATGCAGGACTTTAGTGACAAGGAAAGAATTAAAACCCAAACACAAGATGAAAGGAAGCAAGAATGCCAAGACACTGATATGAAAGGGTTAGTCAGACCCTGAAACTAGCCAGTACTAGTCTTGCGGCTTAGACCACGACCAAGGGGCCAGGGGGCATGCACAAAGAAGTAAGGTGAAAAGTTCAAATACAAAGAAGAGCTTAGGAACCTTCATCAGAAGATCACTAGCAACCCCCAAATTGGCAAAGCACAGGCGCAGACAAGACTGAATGCTAATTACCATACGAAGTGAGGCTAGGCAGGGCCAGAGAATGAATATGTATTAAGCATATTGCATAATCCTTGATCATAAAGAATAAAAGAGGAACGATCATTACTTTCAGTGCATATGACTTTAGAGAAAGTTCCCACATATGCCAGGCTGCTAGATTTAATACATATCTAATACATACTTACTTTGCAACTTTAATGAGTTGTAGAGTTTTTTCCGCATATCAAGTTGGCTCAGAGAAGTGCTGCCTCACCTCCGCAGTACCCTCTCTTCAGTTATCATTTTGTTGCAGTAGTCAGAATTTGTGACACAAAAGATGCTTATGCCTGGTCCTCCATGGGGTGACCTGTGGTTTTGCCTGTGGGACCACGGAGAGGGCTTGAGGAAGTGGGATGGAAAACCTATTTTGACCCTAGAGGCACTGGTGCAGGAATTGCAGGGGAAAACAATCACAAATGGGGGTTTTGCCAGGAAAGTTGCTGTTCCAGGCTCCAGTGGGCAGTTTCTCACAAAGAATTGAAGGGATGATTTCACTACTGATTCTATGGAATAGAGTTCTAATCAATTTCTACAAAAATTAGTGGAAAAACCTGTGATCAGTATTAGGGGCCCTGCCTCCAGCCAGGTGGAAGAGGGACAATCAGGTTTACTGGACTGTGGGGATCCAATGTCCTGGAATGTCAGACCCACAGGAGTATAAGGCTCTCATAGATACCGGTGCACAGTGTACCCTAATGTCATCAAGCTATAAAGGGGCAGAACCCATTTCTATTTCCGGAGTGACAAGAGGATCTCAACAATCGACTGTATTGGAGGCTGAAATCATCCTGATTGGGAATGTGTCGCTCTATTAAGGAACGGCTGGAAAGAGGCGACAAAGACTCTCGTGGAGTCAGAACAGGATAATTCCTTAGTTTATTGCTTCAGTCTATTTTATAGACTAGTTCGTGGAAAGTACAGAAAGGAAACTCTTATTGGTTAGTAAATCACTACATCACCATCATTGGTCAGTGGTGTATAACACCCTCTGACTTTCTCTTGCCAAGAAAACACTGGGCAGACAAACAGCACCTGGAAGGCTGTTTTCTGTCTCTAAGAATTGTTTTGATTCCTCCTTAAAACTTCCCAGGCTACTTTCTCAGGCTGGGCTTGAGAAAGCTATGGGGCCTGCAGTGTCTGCAGGCTCCCTGCTCCAAAGCTAGCATCCATAGGAATGAGTGGCAAAAGCACCCCACTGTGACTGGCCCACAGGCTCTGTCTGTCCTTGGCATAGATTACCTCAGGAGAGGGTATTTCAAGGATCCATAAGGGTGTAGATGTGTTGGAACCCTGGGCACAGAGAATTTCATGCTTTCTGTGCTGACAGGCACAGACCCACAAGAGAACAATATGTTTGACCTGAGGCCATGGAAAAGGCTTCCAAAATTAATAGAACTGAGAGTGTGTAGTTTGAGTAGAAATGTGTTATATCACTTAGTGGAAAATTTAGACTTTAAGGTTTTAGAATATAGTAATATGTATGCAACAAGATGGAGGTTTTAGGGCATTAACTTGCCTTGTTCTTTCACCTTCTTAATGGATTTTAGTAATATTGTGTGATTGGATAGAAAAATCTGCAGTGCAGGGCACGAGTGTTTGTTTATTGGGTTATAAGTAAAAATAAATTAGTTGACATTTTATAATTGGGTAAGTTGGCACTTAAAAGGCCTTGGAAAGAGATACCTGGGCTCCATTTTCTAAACTGTTAGCTTAGTGTGTAGACGACCTTACTGTTTGTGAGAATGTAATATAGATAAGAAAAAATAAACAGCTGAGTCCGAACATGAAAACCATCTCTCTCTCTTGCACTCATTAATCCCAAGCTTGATGAAAAGAACCCAGAGACTTTTGACATAGATGGGCTTTTGGCATAACTGCCTTGGAAAAAGAGGAAAGTTAACAGTTGTCTACCCTGTCCAGTTTCTCAAAAGAGTTTTCTGTTGTTAGGCTGCTGAAGGTTGAAGAACAGCAGGTGCCAATAGCTACCACAATGGTGCACCAGCAGCAATATTGCAACAACCAAGACTCCCTGATTCCCATGCATAAGTTGATTCACTGATGGGAGAGCCAAAGAGTGATTGGCAGGACCTGCTTACCTTTTAATAGCCCCATATGACCAGTGCAAAAGTCTAACAGAGAATGGAGGCTGATAGTAGATTTTTGTGGCCTGAATGAAGTCACACCATCACTGAGTGCTGCTGTGCTGGATGTGCTGGAACTTCAGTACCAACTAGAGTCCAAGGCAGTCAAATTGTGCCACAACTGATATTGCTAATGTGTTTTTCTCTCCTTTGTCAGCAGAGTGCAGGTCAGCTTTCTTTCACTTGGAGGGGAGTCCAATACACCTGGAACCAACTGCTCAGGGGTGGAAACACAGCCCCAGTATTTGCCATGGTGTCTTGGGGATGGTTTATTATCCCATCTCATTATTCGTGCTTTAGATCTGTTTTGTTTTGTGCCCAGGGGTGGCAGCTGTCTCCACCCTACCCCTCCATCCTTCCTGGCTCCGGGGCTATCATGATGAATGGGAGCTAGGCCAGGGTTTCTGGAAGGAGTTGGGGGTAGGGCAAAAGGTAGCCCCTTTCTTCCAGTGTGGGTGGCTCTACTGGACACACGTGGCCAGTATCTATGACCAGGGATCCTGCTGTTTCTGTGGGTTTTGCCTGCTTCTTTTTGGTTGTTTTTTTTTCACTTTGGCACTGTGACTGAGCTTGCCAGCTTAGCTTCTTTTGCTACTCTGCTGTTGAGAAGCCCAGAGCTAGTGCGTGCCCTGCCAGGACCCAGGAACACCCCATTTCCAACTGGGGGCCACCCCCCTCCGCAAAGCCCAGACCCAGGTTCCAGCCAGCGCTGGTGAGAAATCCCAGGGGGCCCTTTCCCTGCTGTGTTCAAGAGCTGGGCTGCTGCTACCCAACTCCCACTACACCTCTGCCGTTTGCTCTGGGTTTGTGCTACACTGTAGCTTTTCACTCTGCCTGATGAGAAGTCCTGCCCTTCCAGCTTGCTTCTCCTGAGGTTCCTGCTACAGCTCCTTTTGTTATCCAGAGGGGGCACCAAGATTGGCTGCTCCTGGGGTTTCTTAAAGGAAAGCCCTTCTCTCTACCTTCCTGCTGGCTGCATCCGCCATCGTCCGTGTGGAGAAAGATGACCAGACCCGCGCCACAGCACCCCCTGCAGCTGAGGGGAGTAATCGCACCTGACCTGCCTGTCTGGGGGCCTGCCAGCACCCCTGCTGGCTATGATCGTAACTACACCAAAGGGGAATTTGCTTAAAGAGCGGGAAGAGACTGTTTATTAGGTTTTTTGTTTTGTTTGTTGTTGTAACCATTGTTGTTGTTTGTTGCCTTGTTATACATATATATACTAGTAAAGAACGGTTATTCCTTTTCCCATATCTTTGCCTGAAAGCCCTGTAATTTCAAAGTTATAATAATTTGGAGGGAAGGGGGTCATATTCTCCATTCTGAGGGAGGTTCCCGCCTTCCTTGGCAGATACCTGTTTTTTTAAACCAAGACACATAGATTAATCCAGACTGCACTGGGAAAGGGTGAAGCTCCAGAACACTTCCCATCATTGTGTGGGGCAATTCAGCAGAGGAAGTTTTTGGGATAGGGAAGAAAATAGTCCAAATCCTTCTGAAAGTTGGTTTTATGGTTAAAAAAAGGTCAAGGGAACCTGCCCAAGAGACCCACATTTCAAGAACAAAATGGCAAGGTGAGCATCACCAGATTCCAGTGGATGTGTTCAACAAAATACCAGCAATGTCTCCACCAACTCACAAGAAAGAAACACAAGGGTTTTTTTAACACCTCTGTGGCAGCTATATTCATCATCACACGGGTTTACTTTCAAACCAGCACAAAATGGTATGGAATATAGGGTGGATACTGTTCTGGTTTCATCTGAGTGTATTGGTTTAGCACGGCGTAGTTTGTGGTAGCAGGGGGCCACAAAGTTGGCTCTGGTGAAAAGCTACTAGAAGCTTCTAGCATGTCCAGAAGAGCCAATCCTTGATGGCTCTGAACATGGACATGCTGCTCGCCAAGTCTGGGCCAATGAGAGAAGTTGGTAATGCCGCTGTGATGACATATTTAAGAAAAAAATCAAAATAAAGACACAGATTTTTGCTTCCAGTCTGTCCTGGGGTGACTTTATGATGCTTGTATCCCAAATTGCCTGTTCTGTTTATGTTACATATTAAGTTCTGCACCTTTAAGACTGGTTCCGAGAGCAAAGGGGGGGAAAGAAGAAGCACGCAGTTTGTGTTCAGAAACTGCACTCGCTCCCCCACATGATTCTCCAGACTGTGCTATCTGCAGCACGAACAGACAGTGGGACAGAGCTCGCCTTTGCTTTTAGTTAGCTTTTAGCTAGATGAGGCAGAGAAGTTCCCTGGACTGTTTTTATTTTTCCTTTTTTCTTGGATCTGTTCAAACTTGCTCTGGACTGAAAACCCAGAAAAACCCCAGGAGCTCACGCCTGTGGCCCACTGGGGCCTGGGCCTCAGCACTTTCCGGCACCGGAGAGACTGATAAGAGACTGAGCGAGCTGAGCTACAGCCCATGAAAAGGACTCTTCTGGATTTGCCATCTCATTGAACAGTGAGAGGTCTAATTGTTCAATATTATTCAATTTCTGTTAAATAATCAGGGTTTTTTTTTACCCTTTTCTCCAAGGAAATATTTTTCCTGAAACAGTTGGGGGAGGGGCCACTTAAATTTGCTTTCTGGATGGACCCCATTTAGAGGTTTTCTCTCAAATTTTCCCTAAACCAAGACACAGATGTAACCCACTTACCATCCTTTGGAAGGTCTAAATATGTGCACGTCGGTCAACACATTTTCTGGAGCAGTATTTCCATCAGCTCATGTAGGAGAGAATGCCACTCATACCATCAAGCATTTTCTCCTTGCATTTGCAACCCTGGGAGTCCCTGAACAAATTAAAACAGATAATGGGCCTGCCTATGCCTCCCCTAAGTTGAAAGAATTCTTCAACCAGTGGGGAATAAAACCCACAAGGGGCATAGCCACTAATCCCACAGGGCAATCCATCATAGAAAGGACCCATCAAACCATCAGAAGAGTCCTCAATCATCAGCAGAGAGAAACAGAAATTATGTCTCCTGTTGAAAGACTCTGCAAGGCCCTCTACATCATTAACTTCCTAAACTGTACATCATCGGAGCCTGACCCCCCAATACTCTGCCACTTCTCAAATTTGACCCAAGCTTAGCTCACTGAGAAACCGCGAGTGCTAGTAAAGGATCCAGAAACACATCAGATTTCTGGACCTTTCCAGTTGATTACCTGGGGGAGGGGCTATGCCTGTGTTCTACTACCATCTGGCCCAAAATGGTTCCCAGGGAAAAACAAAACCATACCTAGGCCCTACAGATGCTGCTCCCACAAACACTAACAATAATTCTCCTGAGTCCAATACATGACCTCCTCAAAACCAGACCAGTTTTGCATGGAGATGAAGGCGTTGCCGAATGACCACAAACCAGAGAGAAGACTGTCCAATCACACGACAGAAGACAAAACAGAAAACCGAACAAGTGTTTCTGCATTAGTCAAGCCATAGGCCAGATGCAGTCTGGCCACAAATTGCTCCCTAGTTTGTTGTTACCCCTCTTTCCCTAAAATACCCTCATGTCCCCCTCCCTCAACCCTTGCCAGAACCTCCCTAAACCTTATAAATACCTACCCCCCAATCCTCAGTTTTTAGTAAATAGAAAAAGAGGGTATGGAAAGGGATGAATGAGAGAAAAAAAAACACACCCCCACACCCCCCCTTCCACCTTAAAGTTAACAAATTTTGCTTATATTCCCTATCAGAAGCCCCATCCCTGTTTCTCCCTTGGGTAGCCACAGCTAAAGCCCTTGGTGAGCTAAATCACCTGGGGTGTTGGCTTAGCAAGCAGGCCAACATGACATCTGCTGCCCTAAGCGATCTTTTAAGGGATGAGGAGACTACCAGACACACATCCCCACAAAATCGAGCTGTGATAGACTTCCTACTGCTTGCCCATGGACATAGCTGCCAGGACTTTGAGGGGATGTGCTGCTTCAACTTCTCTTCACACTCAAAATCCATCCATGCCAACATCCAGAACCTGAAGGGACAAGTAAAGGATATAAAAGTGGAAAACCCAGACTGGGTCAATGAACTTTTTAGACAATGAGGATTAAAAGGATGGGTTTCATCTTTAGTTAAGGGAATTGTGTGGATTTTTGTTGTGATTCTTATCATGTTACTTACTTCTCCTGTCTTCTACATTGCTTTAAAAGAGTTGTTAAGGAGGCCTTTTTACTAAATACTGAACAGCATTGTGGAGGCAGGTCAGCCTGCCAAAGCTTTCCCTTGGAGGAATGTGCCCTGAGGGAGCTGTGATAAGCTCATCTCAACCCTCTCCTGGAGAGATACCCCATTCAATGGGACCATCCACTCTCATCATGGTGAGCTATCCCACCATGCTTTGGTGACTATGCTGATCCTTTGTAACCCATTGGTTTTCCCCCCTGGTATGACCCTGGTCTTCCCCCATAAAAACCCCAGCTTCTGCCCAGTTCAACAGGGAGCTGCTGTCTCTGGCTACCCTTTACAGAGCTGCTGGACAATAAAGGCTATCTCTGTGTAGTTGCCACACGATGCTCCTGTTTCTCTATCTCTGAGTCGGCCCGGGATAACCTCGCAAGCAGAGCTGAAATCACTTGCAGCCACAGGCTGCCCCTTGCTGAAGTTACCTGGTGGCCAGGGATTGACAGAGATCCCTGAAGACTGTCTCTTGTGGGACTGCTCTCTCTGGGAAAGTTGTGGCATCCCAGGTCAGACCAATGGACCCAGCCTGGCTACCACAGCTGCTGGCACTGCACAAGCTGCTCTGCCTGCTGGTGCCACCCCTGCACCTTTCCTTCATGTGGGGCACTGGAAAAAGTAAATAAAACTGCTGCCACTGCTTTTGCCCTGTCCGCAGCATAGCTGGCTAAAAACAGCTAAGCAAAGTCCATTGTGAGCCATGCCGAGGCAGCCACAGTGGTGTGCTGTTGTCCTGGTTGCACCAATTTTGGCTGCACAGTACCGGCCATGTGGCTGCTCACGGACCAGGCCAGTAGCGGCCACGTGGCCACTCCTGGCTCCAGCCACTCCTGGGCTTGGGGCTGTCCCCCATGCCAAATGCGGGGCCACTCCTGATGCTGGTCCCGTCTGCATGGTTGCTTCTGGCACCGGTATAGCCCCTGACCAGCATGGCCCAGCAGCACCACCAGAAAAAGGACCAGGGGAGAACTTTGCTGGGAAGGGGACCAGTCCCACCAGGAAAGGGGCCCCAGCTACCCCTCCAAGAGGGGGCCTGGTGGGCTCCCCAGTGAGGAGCTTGACAGCCTTCTTACCACCCCTCAGAGAGCAGAAATCTCAGTCGAGCCACACCGAGCCACAGGCTGGGCCAGTCTGGCCGCACAGAGCTGGCCCGGGCCCATCCAGTTACCTGTTCCCAGGCTGGGAGACAAGAGAGCTCCCCATGCTCTAGCCCATCCTTGAATGTATTTTCAGGGAAGTGTATCCAGCCCTTCTAAGTGGTTTAATAGGATGTCAATCTTCAAAACTAGTGTGCTGATTGGTTAACTGGGTGTCAATCTTCTAAACTAGGCAGCTGCTTGGGTCTTCAAAACTAGCCAGCTGATTGGCTCTGCTCGGTCCCCACAGAGAACCAATCCCCTCCAACTGAAAACTAGACTTTGTTAAACCACAACAGTATTAGATCAAGCAAGTTGCCAGAAGACATTAATAATTTTAGGTTCTTCAGAAGAAAGGGTCCCCAGCAATTAGTGTTTGGAGATTGGATCACAGGATCACAGAATATTCAGAGTTGAAAGGGACCCACTAGGATCATCAAAGTCCAACTCTACTTGTTCTTGTAAGGAACAAGGTGATCTACATTTGTTTCCCCTTTAAATTTTCACTGTTTTTCCAATGGCTTCCTCCCCAGAACCAAAATCAGTGCCTTTTTCCTAAGGAACAAGGCCCCAGCATCAGGAACCTGGATTTTTCACTGAAGCGTATCACTTTAATAGTTTCCATCATAGAAGAGGACAAGAATTCTTATACCCCAGTCCTAAATCAGCAAGAATCTTCCATGTCCTGTATTGCTCATGTGAGTATCTGTGTGCTCTGCTTTATTTGTTAAACTGCTTTCTATCTCTTCTGTCATTTGTGTATTTATAGAAGTACTTGTCTCTCTATCTGTCTTATTTGTCTCTGTATTTATAAATAATTTTTTGATTGGGACAGAAGAGTTTCAAAAGGTTCAGTTATCACAGAATCACACAGAATTAACAATTTTGGAAAAGACCTTTGAGATCATCAAGTCCAACCTATGACCTAACACCACCTGAATGTGAGGAAGAACTTTACTGTGCAGTGATCGAGCACTGGAACAGATTGCCCAGAGAGGTTGTGGAGTCTCCCTCACTGGAGATATTCAAGAACTGTCTGAACACAATACTGTGCAATGTGCTTGAAGACAACCCTGCTTAAGCATCATGATTAAGGGTCTTTAATTAAGCATCTATGATTCTGTAATATGGACAAAGGGGAAAAAGGTGCAAGTACATCTGATGCTGTTTGGGTTTATACCTTTTTTCTTTTATATATTCTCTGTATTCTTTACACATATATTTGTAGCTTTGTAGCTTTTTATTGTAGCTTATCTTCAGCATTTTCCTATGCAGGAAGACAAAACAATTTCCAGGATGACTATGCTATCTTGGTTCTGCTTAGAAACCAAGGTTGAAAACAACTCTTCAAGACATATTTTTGTAAACAAGACCTAGATCTCATCTGAAGCAGGGGAGAATTTAGAAGGTACTAGAATGAGGGGAATTACTTCAACAGGCAAACTTCTAATTGGGGGATTGTTGTCAGATATGCTAATTTGCAGAATCTATAAAAACTGTACATATATCATGTGGGGTGTGGATCTTTGGCATTTTCCACCTAATGAGCTGTGCACATGAAGATCCTTTTATAAAGGTACCCCTTTTATCACCCTAACTGTCTGGCTCATATTTTAGGACCAGAGAAAAAGGTATCACATAAAGATCACATTCCCTACATTACTGTATATATATATTATTTCTATCAGAGACATCCAGGGGCTGGCTTTTTGAGTTAAAACCCATCTCAAGAGCAGTGCTGTTTTCCAGGTTATTTAATCCTTGCCACAGACTCCAGTTCATGATGTCCAGTTTATCTAGGGTGAAGGAAGTGTCTCTAATGTTGAGCTTTTCAGCTTCAGCTCAGAAATTAATAAAGAAGGGCCCTTTGCAATGTACAATGGTAGAAAGGCCTGGAGAAGTTGATGGACTCTGGAATGTGCCTGACTAGCTTCCTGTATGATACAGCGTAGACTGTCTAAGCTATTGGCAGAAATATGCTATTAGAAGAAATCCTGCTGCAGACATCTTTCTTTTAAATGAATCTTTACATCATTCCACCAGAGTCCTAGTAAAGGAGAAATTTTACTCTCTCTGAAAATGAATTGGGCATGCAGAGCCCAGCAAACTCAAGGAAAGGAATTTTGACACTTGCAGTATTCTTCTGACGGTTGATTACAGTTTCTAAATTTGATTTTAATACTATAAATCTGTTTTCAGAGTGTAATCACCTTCTTAAAAGGTTCAAAGAGCATCAAATTAACACTAGCTCTGCAGCTGTGGTAGCAGTTGTTTTCCAAGCATTTTCAAGGGTCAGGCTTTCATTGTTGCCAGAATTATTTTTGCTTTTATATATTTTCTATATTCTTAACACATATATTCTAGGTCTGTTGTTGTATAGTTATATAGTTCCTAGCTAGCCCCAGTACTTTTCCCTACCCTGATAGGCAGAAAGACAAAACACATTACATGGGCTCCAAGCCCCGAGGGGTACAAGGCCCCTGTCCCGTGTTGGTTCTTCCTGGGAACCAAGGTTGAATGTAGTGAATATTTTAACAGAAGGTGGGCATGATATATTAGTAAAGGCCTGTCTGCACAAACCAGCCTTTGGAGTAAGTTGTGATATTAAAGGCTAAAATCCTTGAAACCCTCCTGCAGGAGAGAGAATAAAGCAAAATAATATCCTTGTGTACAGGAGAAAAAATGTAAACCTATGTGTATTAGCCAATAGTAACTTGCTTAGCCCGCAGACCCTGGCAAACCCTATAAAAGGCGTGCTAAAGATAGAAATAAATGGCATTCACTTTTACTTCTGTGAAGACTCGTGAATAAGCTGGCGGTCTTTCGATAGTTGAAACCAGATCTTTGAGACACATTTTCATAAACAATGTTTAGTTATTATCTGAGGGGGAAGGATTTAGAAAAGGGTTGAACAAGGAGGGAATTACCTTTCCACTTATGTCTCTCATTGGGGATTTTTGTCAGTTATTTGCTAAACTTATAAAACTGTATTCACCCTATGCATGGGTGTTCATTTAGGCATTTTCTATATCTGCCCCTTGGACGCCTCCAATGAAGACCAGCCTTTATATCACTTCCCATACTAATATTACCTTGAAAGTGTGTTGTTTCATTTCTAGGTTCTTTAAGGCACCATCATGATCATCTTTAAGGTGATAGTCTGACAAAACAGAAGTGCCAGTGCTACCTATGACATGCTAACAGTATTCATATTCTTAAACCAAGTCAAGTTACTGCTTTTGGTCCCTTAAATATTGCACTTGATTAATTTTTCCCCTAGTTTGATCCAAGCTCACTTATAGGAGTTACAGCCTATTAGGCTCTTCAAACTGCTAGAAAAAAAACCCACATGGATGCCAGTTTCCTTAATTTTGTTCTTCAGGAACAGTCTATGGGGTTGCTCTGTAAGTGAAAATTATTTACTTTATCTATTTCTTAGTCTCTGTCAATGCAATGGGGGTAAAGACTGCTGTGGGGATATCCTTTGCCAGCTGTAGGCTTGAATTCAGTAGGCTGCAGGTCTGTATGAAATGTTACAAAATCGCAGAATCAACTAGGTTGGAAAAGACCTTTGAGATCGAGTCCAACCTATGACCTAACACTACCTGGTCAATTAGACCATGGCACTAAGTGGCACATTGAGTCGTTTCTATAACACCTCCAGGGATGGTGACTCCACCACCTCCCTGGGCAGCTCATTCCAATGTCCAATCACTCTTTCTGTGAAGAATTTCTTCCTAATATCCAACCTAAACCTCCTCTGATGCAGCTTAAGACTGTGTCCTCTTGTCCTGTCCCTGGTTGCCTGGGAAAAGAGACCAGCCCTCACGTAGCTACAACCTCCTTTCAGGTAGTTGTAGAGAGTGATAAGGTCTTCCCTGAGCCTCCTCTTCTCCAAGCTAAACAACCCCAGCTGCCTCAGTGACTCCTCGTAGGACTTGTTTTTCTAGAACCTTCACCTGCCTTGTTGCCTTTCTCTGGACACATTCCAGAATCTCAGCATCCTTCCTAAATTGAGGGGCCCAGAACTGGACACAGTACTCAAGGTGTGGCCCAACCAGTGCCAAGTACAGGGGAAGAATGACTTCCCTAGTCCTGCTGGCCGCACTATGGCCAGTGCAGAAGTCAAATGGGGAATGGAAGCTGACAGTAGACTATTGGGGCCTGAATGAAGTCATGCTACCTCTAAGCGCTGCCTTAGCAGACATGTTGGAACTCCAATAGGAGCTGGAGTCAAAAGAAGCCAAATGGTATGCCACAATTGTTATCGCTAATGCATTTTCCTCAATCCCTCTGGCAGTAGACTGCAGCCCACAGTTTGCTTTGACCTGGAGGGGTGTGCGATACCCCTGGAACAAACTGCTTCAGGGGTGGAAACACAGCCCTACCATCTGCCATGGCCGAATCCAGACTGCCCTGTAACAGGGTGGAGCTCCAGAACACCTACAATATATTAATGATATCACTGTGTGGGGCGATACTGTAGCAGTGTGGCAAATGGATATTGTCACTGCTACCAGTCCAAAGCGTCTCTTGAGAAAGCCCCTTGAGTTGGCACAGTGTTGTGGTTTTAAACTAGTAACAAAAATTACTTATTTTTGCTGTGAGATATGGATTAAAATAAGAGTAAAACAGGCTTAAAACTTAAAAGGAATAAGGACAGTTTATTAACAAACTATTAGAATAAGAATACCAAAATAAACTTTCAGAAAACCCTTTTACTTCTCACTACTTGATTATTTTTTTGTACACATAACAACATAGAGACAAAAAAAATTTTAGAATCTTGGTGGTCAAAAACAGTCTCAAATTCTAGAGTCTTTTCATCAGTCCCTGTAGAGAAACAGAAGTCTCTTTCTGCTAATTTATGGAGTTTCTAGAGTCCACTCCTCCCATTTCACACTACTCCGAGGTGTGCATGGGTCAAATTGAGTCCAGGGATGCTATTTTTAAGGATAAGTTATTCAAAGGTAGAAATCTTCTTCATTTGTTTCTGTGAGCCTTCCTGGAAAACAGCCATCTCCTTGGCTCCTTTAAGGCTTTAAAATCTTCACTTCACTCGTAAGTTCCAGCAACTCACAGTATCACAACCACTCTCTTTTTTTTAAAGTCCACACTTTGAATACTCTATTCCTCCCATACTCTAGTCATGAATTAAAGGAGTCTTTTAAACTATTGTCCATCTCCATAGCTGTAACAGAAAGATATTTCAGCTGTAAAGCATCTTCTTATTCCCTCTTTCTTATTTAAACTTAACTCTTTTCTTCACTGTTTTTAGTAGTTCTATGATGTCTTTTGCATGTTGATTGTCTCATTTTCTTTGTTTTTCTGAGAAAAAAAGAGTAATCTGTACGTCTATCAGGTAGTAAAAAAATTAAAGCCTTAGAAAAGCTGCAAGAGTTCATGGTGTCAGGTTTCAGTCCAGCAGCAGAAACTGAAAACCAAGCTCGACTAGCCGGCTCTGGCCTTCCCCCCCCCCTTTCGTCCTCTGTGGCCTTGTCTGGCCGAGGGAGAGGGGGGGGAGGGAAGGGAGGGTACGACAGGGCCTTGTTACCTTCTCAAAAGCCGGAAACAAAAGAGAACGAGACAGCTCGGAATGTACTTCTTAAGGAAGTGTTTACAAGTTGAATTCACTTTTTAATGGTCAGATCTGCTGTAAATTCTTGGAAATGACTGATAATTGGTCAGGAGGAAAAACTCCCATCAGCCACCAGTAGCTTCAACTTCCCCTCTTTTTACTCTGTCTTAAAGGTGAAGCTACCCCATGACACACAGCCAGTCACTGTATCCAAAACTCACATGCACACCATGGATTAGTCAGCGAAGAAAGACAGAAAGGGTCTCTTGTACAGTATTCCAGAGAGGTTTATTGCAACCCCACCAAAGGGATCCTGTGACAGAAAGACCAAGATGTCCTGCAGTGTCTCCGGTTAAGTATAGGATCAGAAGCCAATAGATAGAGAACAGCCTTGCAGGTGCTGTTTGTCTGTTCCTTGTTTTCTTGCAAGAGAAAGTCGAGGGGTGGTGAACCCCACTGACCAATGATGGTGATGTGTTAGTTTACTAACCAATAAGAGTTTCTTTTCTGTACTTTTCACGTATCGGTCTATAAAAAAGACCTGAGGCAATAAACCAGGGAGAAATTCTCCTGATCGACTCCCAAGAGAGTCTGTGTCGTTCTTCTCGCCGTTCCTAATAGAGCGACATGGTAGTTTCAGCATCATTAAGCAGGTCACTGAGTGCAGCGGAGGTGGTGTTGGCCTGCTTACTAAGCCAGCACCCCAGGTGAGAAAGCTCACTGAGAACCTTAGCTGCAGCCACCCAAGGTAGAAATAATGACACCACAACTCTTTTTGGTTTATTCCAATTTGTATCTTGGCTATCACAATTTTCATCAAATTCAGTATATTATCTCTTTTGGCGTGCCAATTTCCCTTTTATATTGCAATTTTGAAGTAAAGTTATGTTTGGGGTGAGGGTAGTAAATTGGACAAGGCTACAAGGACCCCCTTGCAGGAGTGAGGGGATCCTGGCCCACGCGCGGTTCCCCATAGATGAGAAATACCCCCCGAGGCAACACTTTGGGATGGAGTGTGGACACAGAAAGTTTATGACTGGTATAAATGCACCAGATTGGAGGATTACAAATTTTGTTAATTGGTGTTACATTTGTTTTATGGGTGGACCTAATACGGTCAAAGTGGGTCAAGTATTTGTCAGAATGTTTATAATGAAACTGCACACAATATGCAGCTTTGGAGGACCCCAATAAATCCAATTCCTGGGGTTCCTCTGGTGCTTGCAGTAGAATTTTGGTCCACTTGTCCCAAATGTTGACTGGGTTGGGTTTTTTACCTGCATTCAGGTACTCTTTTGCTGTTAAAGGAATCCCTACCAGGCATGTGGAGAGCAAGTTGTCTAGATTACCCATGGACATGCAGAGATTGTCTTGTTGTAAAGTCTTGGCCAGTGTGACCCAGATGTTCTGATGGGGCTGAGGGATGATCCATGCACCAGCTGATGAAAAGGCGAGGAGCATCAAAAATCTTATATGGAGCAGTTGGAAGTCTTTTGCCACTGAACGCATGGCAGGAGACTTAGGGGTGATGAGCTGATTTGTGAGTTTGAAGAAATGAGTTCTTAGACTTGTATAACTTTAACAGCTTTTCATGTCTTTTCATCCCATTCCCTTAATTTATACTGTAGAAGGGGGTGGGAGGAAAAAGGGAATAACACTATAACAAACAGAAAGAGGTAACAATATAACAAATTAAAGTGGGGTAACAGTGCAACACAATCTGTGAGTAGAACCTATTGTTGCATTCTGCAGCTGCAGGATCATGTCCAGGGAAGCTACAGTTACCAGGAACTAGCATGGGACACCAATGAGACAGGCTTCTGCTCATGAAACCATTTATTCAGCATGGGAACAAACTCAGATCCAGAGACAGAGAGCCCCGAACAGAGGCAGGGTGATGGGTTTTGAGGGACAGAACTAGGGTGGAATTCAGGGTCAGGGACCACCAGGAACACAGCAGGAGAGAAACCCCAGGGGCTCAAACCCAATCAGAACTCCTGGGCCGCCCCCATGAGGGGTCTGGGGGGGGGCTACTCTTCCAGGGCTCACAGGGCCCAGCCCCCAAAGCAGTTCAGAATTCACACTAGCAGGCCTTTACAGCCATGCCTCTCACTTTAACAATGCTTATCTGAAACTAAATCTTTGCCTCCCTGAGGCACCTCACAACAATTAGACAGTCTCATTATTCTAATAGGTGGAGTAGTGGAGGGTTATCTTCTTTTTGACGAACATCTGCATTTACTTTTCTTTCTTCTCCTCCACGGCACTCGAGCCTGGTCTCTCTGCGCTCTTTGAGGTTCCGGAGAAGTGTCTCTGGGTGCTGCATTTGGCAGTTCAATGTATGGTTTGACACTTCTGCCTGGAACCCATCTTGGGCCAGATCCTGTAGACATGCAAGCATACCCTCTCTCCCAGGTTATTAATGGAAAGGGGCCCATGATTTGCTTGGACTCGGGGTCCTTGATCAATACAGGTGTCTTCTCTGTAATTTGAGCTCTGCTAGTGTTTGAGAAGTGTCTGACTACAGGGGGATTCGGCTCCATAAATGAATTGTTAAGAAAATTGATTACATAAAGGGCCTTACATAATCTTTCTACACTTGATAATGTTTCAAACCCCCTACTCTGCTGATCAAGGATTCTTTTGAGGGTGCGGTGATCCCTCTCTACAATAGATTGACCTGTTGGGGAGTGGGGCATGCCAGTAGTGTGTTTCATCCCCCATAGGTTTGCAAACTTGGAATTTTTGGGAGGTGTAAGCAGGGCCGTTGTCTGTTTTTATAGCCTGAGGAATGCCTAGGGTGGAAAATGCTAGGAGAAAATGTTTGATAACGTCTTTGGCCTTTTCTCCTGTGGTAGTGCACATTCCTGGGCATTCCTTAGTTTCTGTGTAAACCCTCCCTGCAGCTGTGACGTGTTTTTCCCTTCCCCTCCCTGTCCCTGAAATGTTATCCCATTGGTTGGTGTTATATGTCTCCCCACCCCTCTCCCGAGGTTTGAAAGTACCCGGGAAATGTTTCCTCCCTCTCTTTTTCCTCCCAGATCCCAGCCTGAATAAACATCCGACGTTATCCCAGAGGGAAAAGCAGCCCTTTGGTCTTTATCTTGGTCGTGAAGAGCCCCCCCTGCCCTCCCCTCAACATCGCTAGCCAGGATTACTTCAGGGGGGACAAAGTTCTCCTGTGTGGGATGATGAGAATATAGCTCCAGAGAATGTGTCAATAGGCACATAAATATATTTAAGTCTCCCAAAGGGAGCATAGTGGGTAACATCTGTTTGCCACAGTTATAAACTCTTGAGGCCCCAGGGATTAACCCCGGTCCCCATAGATGGCATGGCAAAGTCCTGGAAGTTGAGGCAGGAGCCCACAATTTCTCTTGCCTGCTCCCTTGTGATTTTAAATATACGAACAAGGGCTAGCATGTTCTGGTGGAAGAACTGATGGCTCATTTTGCCTGGCTGAAAATGTCCATCAGGGTGTTCTGCACTGCCATGGCCAGAGTATCTGCTCTCCGGTTGCCCTCTGTTATTGGTCCTGGGAAGTCGGTGTGTGATCTCACATGCATAATGTGATATGGTTGCTCTTGGTGGGAGAGGAGATAAACTAGCTTCAAGAGCAAGCTATGTAAATTTGGATTTGACACTTCCTTTAACAAAGAATGTTCTGCTCTTTCAGCTATTCCAGCAACATAGGCTGAATCAGTAACCAGATTTAAGGGTTGTTTGAACTTCTCAAAAGCTCTGACAACAGCTATCAATTCTGAAAATTTGTCTGGATGCTGTCACAAACTGGAGAACCAGAAGATGGTGGGTGTGGATCTCATGTCAGTGCCTTTATTATTTTCTGGTTCCAGGACGTTTTCTTCTGTATTTCTCCCTTTAAGATGCTGTAAACTATCCCAATTGCTAAGAATACAATTAGTAAAATTATCACACTCTCAATGATAGATTTAATCCATGAACTCACATTCCACCCTAACCCTTTGAAGATTTTGCCTAACCAGCTTGTAGTCAAATCCTTTTGCTATTCCTGTGCTCCATGCTCTATTTCTTGCAACTGATTGATGTCATATTCTACATCTGCAGTTACATTTGGGATGTGGTTCAATGATCAATCCGTCCCTTTAAAAACCCACACACTCCATGCTCTTTCAGGAGTAGCAAATCTAAGGCGAATTGATTTTGTAAAGCCATTTTTGTGGTGGCTTGTGTTTCTACGTTTAATTCTTTAAATCCTTCCCGGCTGTCTCTTGCCAGTCTATCTACCTGACCTGTAAGTTTGTACAACATTTCTCTATTCCGATAGTTTGCTATAGGACCGAGAAAAGACTCCAGGGCCCACCCAAATTTCACTCCACTAGAGGGTTCTTGTCAAGTGTCATCCTGATTTTCATTGTCTAGAACTTCTCGTCTTGGTCTTATCTGCAGAAGTTCATGTTTTCCATTAAATGGGGACTTTTTCCAAATTTGACATAAAGTAGGGAGGCCCAAAGTAATTTCTTTTATTTTCCCATCAGCAGGCAGATGTGTTGTCCAGGTGCCATCACTTGTTGCCCATACAAATGGTCCTGGACTTCAGATTGTACTCCTGGTACATCCTACGACTATTTTGTAATTCACTTTACCTTGTTTATGTTTGATCCCTCTGCAGGCACAACCAATTTGTAGGGCCATTACCAGGGGTGTCATCTGTTTTATCTCTATATCATCAGATGTGCAGTCATAAGTTTTATTACATGCCCACCAACTTACTTTGTCTGCCTTTGTTCTGCTACTGGTGGCAGTGCTCACTACTGCCAGATCTGTTTAATTCTCAGAGCCTTCCCATTTAATACACCAAGGGTTGTTTGCCATATATTGGAATTTTTAAAGCATACTCATGGACCACGCACTGTCCCAAGGCTCTATCTGACCTTTTTGTTCTTTGGCCTCACACTTCCATACTAGCGTGGTTTCTGTAATATTCTCTGTAACCTTTTTATAGTGCGGCAAAAAGCATTCCCAATTTGTGATGTCTTGATCTTCAACCCATCACTCTATGATTTGTCCTAACCTGCCATGATTTAAAGCACAGTCCCTCCCGTTTCCTCAGAGGCCTCATCCACTCTTATTTTCCAGGTTTCTTTGACTACTTGACTGGACTCTGGAAACTGCTTAAAATCATTGTTTTGTTCTTTTGTATTTGTCATGGGGTAGCTTCACCTTTAAGACAGAGTAAAAAGAGGGGAAGTTGAAGCTACTGGTGGCTGATGGGAGTTTTTCTTCCTGACCAATTATCAGTCATTTCCAAGAATTGACAGCAGATCTGACCATTAGAAAGTGAATTCAACTTGTAAACACCTCCTTAAGAGGTACATTCCGAGCTGTCTCGTTCTCTTTGATTTCCGACTGCTGATCAGGTAACAAGCTCTGTCTTAGCTTCCCCCCCCCCCTTCCCAGGCCGGAATGAGGCCGCAGGGAAGGGGGGGCGAGAAGCAGAGCTGGTCAACCGAGCTTGGTTTTCAGTTTCGGCTGCTGGACTGAAACATGACACCATGAACTTTTACAGTTTTCTAAGCTTTTAATTCTTTTACTACCTAGATAAACAAACAGATTACTCCTTTTTCTTAGAAAAGACAAAGAAAGAGAGACAATCAACATGTAAGACATCATAAAACTACCAAAAACAGTAAAGAAAAGAGTTAAGTTTAAATAAGAAAGAGAGAAAAAGAAGATGCTTGCTGTTGAAATATCTTTCTGTTACAGCTATGGAGATGGACAATAGTAATTTAAAGACTCCTTTAATTCATGACTAGAGTATGGGAGGAATAGAGTATTCAAAGTGTGGACTTTAGAGAAAAGAAAAAGTGGTTGTGATACTGTGAGTTGCTGGAACTTACGAGTGAAGTGAAGATTTTAAAGCCTTAAAGGAGCCAAGGAGATGGCTGTTTTCCAGGAAGGCTCACAGAAACAAATGAAGAAGATTTCTACCTTTGAATAACTTATCCTTAAAAATAGCATCCCTGGACTCAATTTGACCCATGCACACCTCGGAGTAGTGTGAAATGGGAGGAGTGGACTCTAGAAACTCCATAGATTAGCAGAAAGAGACTTCTGTTTCTCTACGGGGACTGATGAAAAGACTCTAGAATTTGAGACTGTTTTTGACCACCAAAATTCTAAAATTTTTTGTCTCTATGTTGTTATGTGTACAAAGAAATAGTCAAGTAGTAAGAAGTAAAAGGGTTTTCTGAAAGTTTATTCTGGTATTCTTATTCTAGTAGTTTGTTAATAAACTGTCCTTATTCCTTTTAAGTTTTAAGCCTGTTTTACTCTTATTTTAATCCATATCTCACAGCAAAAAATAAGTAATTTTTGTTACTAGTTTAAAATCACGACACTTCCCCATAGCAGGCACTTGTAGTCAATAACAAAAGGTTGGACACTAGCTATCCTACCATCCGGACCTTCAATCTGGATGATAGCTTTAGCAATTTTAGCCAGTTTCATCCCTCCAACACCCTGTATTTTTCCTGGCATGGGTTGCAGTTCCCAATGTGAGGACCACACCTTTTCAGGTATGATAGTCACATCTGCCCCAGTATCAATTAACCCTTCTACATGGAGGTGTTCTGATTTATGTGTTAAATTACATCCCATAATGGGTTTGTTTTCACCTACTACTTCTGCCCAGTCGACTCCTGGTGCTTTGTCATCTACTGGGACTTCTGCTGGAACAGGGATCACCTGGGCTATTACCTGCCCTTTGTCTACATAGAAAGGTGGTTGAGGGCACCTAGGTAAGAGAGTGAGGTGTGTTAGGTCTCCCTTAATTGTCATGGGAGCTACCTCAATCTCTATTGGTGTGTGCTGTGTCTCCAATAACAAAATACCTACTATCCAGTCCAGCCAGGTCTTGTGAATTATCCTGCAAGTCTACTCCAATGACAGTCCATCGATCAGATCTGAAACAAAAAGCTTTAGAAGTTACAAGTCTGAATTGCTTTTGCGGTTGCCAGACCTTATTAGGCAGACGTTCCTCACAATTATATTTCTGCAGTCTCCCACCCCACTCCCTTTCCTCCCTTTTTCCCATTAAAACAGAGTCTTTTTTCTGCTTCAGGTCTGTCATTTTTATGTCTCTGTGCTTGACAGAAAAGCGCTGAGACTTTAGTTTTTTGATTGGTTTGCTATAGCTTCTTTCTGCTGTTTCCCTTGTTGCTGGGTTTGAGGACAGTTCCTTGCAAAATGTCCTGGCCTCTTGCACTGGAAACAGATGATGTGCTGCAGCTGTTCTAGTGACATCTGTGGCTTGTTCATTCCTGGTGTCACTGCTGCTACTGTCCTTGTGTTGCCTGGTTTCTTGTCGGGTACACTGTACAAGTCTGCTTTCTGGGCACACACTTCAGTCATATCTGCTATGGTGGGTGGAGGATTGATAGGAAGACTCAGAATTACTCTGCGACAAGCCCTGTTGGCATTTCTTTGGGCCATTTCTTTAAGCATTTCCGTCTGGGCCACTGGTTCTTTAACTTGTCTCTGTATCTGTAGTCTCAGTCGATCTGCAAACTGTAAGAAACTCTCACATGGGAGCTGGTTAATATTAACATAACTGACTTGAATATCAACTGTTGGTAATTGGTTAAAAATGTTTTCAGCCACATCACAAACTTTATCTGCAACAAACTTTGTTAATATTCTCACTTGATCAGCAGGGTTAATCCAATTTCCCTCTCCACATAAATGTTCTAACGTGATTTCATTGTTCTCTGTATCATATGCATTTTGATTACTTTGTTTGAGTTCAGCTAGGCGTTTTGTTAATGATTTTTTCCATAAGCTTTCCCAAAGATCATATTCAGAGGGAGTTAGCAGACACCGAAATAAGTCTTTAATATCTGCAGGAATTAAATCCTGTGATTTCAATGTAGTTCTTATTATTCCCCTCAAGACTTCACTATCACAACCAAAATAATTTTTAATTTTACAAATATCTTTGATTACTTGGTAATTGAAAGGCTGATGTTGTAATTGCATTGCTCCTCTGCTGTTATTGTATACTACAGGAGCCGCTGTTAGCATAACTTCATCTTCTCCAGGGCTGGCATTCCCTGGGTTTCTCTGCCCGCCCCCCCCATGCCAGGCTCTGGGGTGCCCGTTCCTTTCCCACACCTGTGGAGAGACACAGCTCCTCCCCTGCAGGAGCCGGGCAGGGGGCCGCCCCCCCCACGCCAGGTCCCGGGGGTCCACACCCCCCCCCCGCTGCGTCCCGGGGGTCCCATTCCCTCATCGAGCCTGTGGAGAGGACTAGCCCCACCCCCACAGGAGCCGGGAGAGGGTCCGTGCCCCCCCATGCCAGGCCCTGAAGGCTCGCACCGACCCCCCCGGGGGGCAGGGCCGGGACACCCCTCCCCCTGCCCCTCTGCAGGAGCAAGGGGTGTAACTCTCTTCCTCCCTGCCCCTCCTCCCTGCGGGACAAGGGGTGGAGGGATAGGGAATAGGGTTACAGCCTCGGGGTGCAGGGTAATAGGGTGGGGCCAAGTAGGGCTGGGGGGTGGAGCAGGGTGGAATGTCAGGGGGAACAAAGGGGTTGTGATAAGGGTTATGGGTGGAAACTGGTGGGTGGAACTGATTATGGGTAGGAGAAAGGGGATACACAGGGGTATTCACCATGTGGCAGGGAAACACATGGGCAGTGCCATTTTGGCTCTCAGCCATGTGGGGATAGGAAGATACATTTTCTGTAACACTGACAGGGTATAGGGAGGGAGCCTTGATGGCTTGTGAAGCAGGACTGGGTGACTGAGAGAGACACACAGAACTAGAACTTTTATTGTTTGTCTCAGGTATCTTTTCCAGTGGGGGAGCAGAGGTTTTGGGGGAATAGTTAGGGAAGTTAGATGGATACTGCGGTGCTTGTTGGTCTTTCGTTTTTATTTCTCTGTTAACCAATTCTTTTCGAATTAAAAGAAAACCGGGAGGAATTTCAGGGCCGATTTGTCTCCTCCTTCTATTTTTAAGGTTAATAAATTTCCAATTTCATCCCAGACAGTTACTGAATCTAATTGCAGCAATTCGATCTGTTCACTTTTCTGAGTCAAATATGATACAAACTGTTTTATCTTATTTTTTGAAATTTTTACATTTGTGTTTTTTAAAAAATCCTGTATTTTTTGTGTATGACTCCTTTCTTGTGTGGAGAGCTGGGATCCCATTTTGGAGGTCACAGCAGCTCTGCACACAATCTGTCTAATTTCCCTACCTCAGAAAACAAAGAGGAACCACAAGGGTTACAATTAAACTCACACTGGTACAGACAGCAGGGAGAATTCCCTCTCCCCCCACCCCGTCTCTGCCCACGGTTGGGAGGAACCCCACACACTCAGGACGCTGCCGCTGGGAAGGAGTTGCACGTAACACAGTCCCCCGGGGTCTGTTTCACTCTCCAGCTCTCCCAGCCCAGTGTCGGAGTTCAATCTTACCTTGTTCTGTCGTTTTCTGGCGGTGGAAAGATACTCGTTGCCCTGGAATCAGTCCCCTGGTGCTGGAGGATTTTCGACTCCTTTTCGGAAACTTTTTTTGCTGTATTTTTTTTTAAACTGCATCCAAAGTCTCCAAAGAATGGCTCACCCCGGCTCTGATAAGCCTTTGAACGTGGGCTTGTTCAGCCCCTACGGCCGGGCGCCACTCTGTTGCAATCCTCCTCCTGGTGGGACCCCTCTGTCCCACCCCCTGTGGTGAGAGCCCCGATCGTCTCAGGGCACAGGCGGTGGAGGGGGTCTTGGAGTGAATACAACAGGGACTCAAATTATCTAGACACAGGAGGCTCAAACTTGCTGGAATAATCCCAGGTTTATTGTCTGTCGTCCATCCAGGGCAAGTGAGAGACCAAAATGCCTTGGGTCTTATCTCTTATACTAGGGGGCAGGGGTAATCAGGGGATACAGGGAGGTCACAGCCAAAGGGAAAGGGGAAGGGAAAGAAGGTTTTCAGGTAGGAACTAACATTACACAAACCAGAGGTGAGTTTTACCCTTGGGAGATACCAAGATTTTTAGATGCACTACAACATTCCCCCATACGATGATGTCATCAATTTACTGCAGATGTTCCAGAGCCTCATCCTTTTCCAATGCAGTCTGGATCCGTCCATGGCAAATAGTGGGATTGTGTTTCCACCCTTGGGGCAGTCGGTTCCAGATGTACCGCTCAGCCCTCCAGGTGAAAGCAAACTGTGGCCTGCACTTGGCTGCCAAGGGAATGGTGAAAAATGCATTGGCAATGTCAGTGGTGGCACCACTTTGCTGCCTTGGACACCAGCTCGTACTGAAGCTCCAGCATGTCCTATCAGGATTTTGAGAGATGGAACCACAGGGCAACATCTTAAAACATGATTTATTATTCTTCTTCTACAGTCTCATGAGAGTGTCTTCACCATATTCACCAGTTGTTTGTGGTCAGTGATGACAAGACCACAGATTACAAGAGTTTTTAAAGGTTAATTAGCCAATAAACTTCTGCCACAAAAGAATGTTTCTACTTTTACACCAATAATTAATTATTTTGTTTTATATGTCTTTGCCGCACCGTGGACTTTGTTAGCCAATCATATGACACACAAAACTACTTGTTATACCTTAAACTTCTTATTACCTTTATAACTACTTCTATATCTTAACTTTGAAACCTTAAAACTTCCTATAACCTAGCTTAATGTCTTTTCTACTTAAACTCACATTCTTGCTTATGATTCTAAATCTGGAAGCCTCCTCCAAGGTCTTAAATCAAACCCCCTGTTCATGTCTATGTTTGAGCTTGCATTTACAAGATCATGAGAGCTTTCTGTGCTTGGAATTCCCACAATGTCCAGCACAGCAGCACTCAGTGGTGACATGACTTCATTCAGGCCATGGTAATCCACCGTCAGTCTCCATTCGCCACTGAATTTAGGCACTGGCCATATAAGATTATTAAAGGGTGAATGAGTCTTGTTGACCACCCCTTGCCTCTCCAATTCACAAATCATCTCACGGATGGGAATCACAGAGTCTCGGTCAGTGCAGTACTGATGATGGTGCACTGTTGCTGTGATGATCAGTACTGTACTGGGGTGACTTTATGATGCTTGTATCCCCAATAGCCTTGTTTATGTTACATATTAAGATCTGCACCTTTAAGATTGGCTCTGAGAGTGAAGGGATGGGAAGAAGCAGACAGTTTGTGTTGAGGAAAAATACTCACTCCCCCGCATCCTGCTCCTGGATGGTGTTGTCTGCAGCACTGACAGACAGTGGGACAGAGCTTCTCTTTTGCTTTAGTTAGTTTTTAGCTAGCTGAGGCAGAGAAGTTTCTCTTAATTTTTTTTCCTTTTTCTCAGATCTGTTCAAACCTGCTCTGGACTGAAAAAAACCCAGACAAATCCTGAGAGCTCATGCCTGTGGCCCACTGGGGCCTGGGCCTTGGCACTTTCCAGTGCAGGAGGGACTGATAAGAACCTGAGCGAGCCGAGCTACATCACATGAAAAGGAGTTTTTTTCTGGATTTGCCATTTCATCGAACAGTGAGGGGTTTTATTGTTTAATATTATTCAATTTCTGTTAAATAAACAATTTTTTCCACTTCTCTCCAAGGAAATCTTTTTTCCCGAACCAGTTGGTGGAGGGGCCGCTTGAATTTGCTTTTCTGGGGGAACCTCATTTGGAGGTTCCCTCCCAAATTTGCCCTAAACCAGGACAGGTACCCATTGGTCTTTCTTCCTCACCAGTCCCACAGCAGAAGGGTCCTCTGAGAGACCAGGCAAGGTGTTCAACTGTGTAATTTTTTCTGTCTCCACAGCAGCTATCCCAAAAGCCCAGTGATGTCCCTTTGGGTCTTGAAAAGGGGATATATCATGTTTAGACAGATTCAGTAATACCCTGAATTTTATAAGGAGCTGTGTTGCAATTAGCTAAGAAATCTATAATTTTGTGATTTTTTTTTTATTTTAGCTGGTTTTAGTTTAAGCCAGTGTATAATTTTGCCTCAGTGAATACCCTGAGAAAACTAAGGAATAAATTGGAGTTTACAAACTCCAGAAGTTTTAATAAATGTAACCCACTTGTAGAACTTAATAGAGAATTGTTTAGCTAAGAAATTACAAATAATATATTATTGTTAAAGTAGCAAACCTCTAATTTATCCTTTAATTAGATATGGATTAGATGTTCTAATAGTAGTTAGAACAAGAAGATGAAAAACTGTGACTCAACAGGGAAAGACTAAGACTATGCAGGTGTCATGAGCAGTCAGCCTGAACAGGTCATCTGGAGGGCGGCATGATGAAGATGAAGGTGATGAATGAAGGGAAGACCCCTACTCAGACTCTTCAAAATTACCAGAACAGGATACCATATGGTAGTCTTGTTCCATAAAAAAGAAGCAAGAGGAAATTAGATACCTATTTTATGATGTAAGATACTGGGCAGATACAAGGTGGGGGGGGGGGGGGGGGGATATCAGAAGCCTTTGTGTTGCAATGTATATAAACCCTGGAATGTTTTAGTTTCTTCGGACATTCTTGGCAAATAAATAACCATCTGTCTCAAACTTTGTCCAGAGCTGATATAAGGAATATTCACCACACAACTCACAGTTGTGGGGGGTTAACCCTTTATTTCAGCTCTTTGTTTCACTTTGAAATACGTACCCCTGAGGTAATCTATGCCAAGGATGCATGGGTTCTCTGGACGAGTCACAATGAGGTGTATGCGTCATTCCTTCCTGGTCAAGCTTGCTTCAGCTTCCAGTACAGTCAGCTTCTGTCATCCCCCAGTCACCCAAGATATAGACATGGATTCTGCCCCCACATACCTTGATGGCATTAAAGTACATTGTGTGTCAGTGTCAACTAAAGCCTTATACTTTTTTGGGTCTGATTTGCCAGACCATCGAATCCACACAGTCCAATAGACCAGATTATTACTTTCCTCTACCTGGCTAGGAGGCAGGGCCCTTCTAGTTCTGGTCATAGTACTCTCTTTGCTCTCTTCCTGTAAATATGACCTGGAGGTCCCTTCAAGAGGATCAGACATAACATCATCACTACTATACCGCCTGGAGTCTTGTCCATGAGAAACTGGAGCAGCATTTATCTTTGATGAGTTTCTTGTAGTAGTCATTCCTCTTTTCAATTCACATACCAGTGCTGCTAAGGAAGAGGTGGGTTTTCCATCTTACCTCCTTGTGTCTTCTCCAGGCTTATGGAGGAAAAACCATACATTGCCTTGTGGAGTGTACCCTTTTCCTGTAGCTGGGAGATGCCTGCTCCTAATAGCAGAAAGACCCTTGTCTGTCCTGGTGAGATGTGGAAGATTCCCTCCTTAATGCAGTAAAACATTTTAACAGAGTAAAAGCATGACATTTTAGTAAAAGCCTGTCTGCACAAGCCAGCCTTTGGTATAAGTGATGATATTAAAGGTAGTGTGTTTGAAACTCTCCTGAAGCATCAAGAATGAAAGAAAAAAAATAGCCTTGTGTATTGGGGAAAGTATGTAAACCATATGTATTTACCAATAGTATCTTGCTAAGCCCGCGGACCCTGTCAAACCCTATAAAAGATTGCTAAAGATAGAAATAAACAACGTTCACCATACTTCTGTGAAGACTTGGCTGAATAGTCTGAGCAGTTTCTCAATATCTGGCGCTCCAATCAGGGACCCTTTGCAGGCAGAGGGATTTGGCAGGTCCATGCTGTTACCTCTGTCTCTCTTTTCTTTGCCTCCTTTGGGCTCTGTTCTCTGTGGATATATTTTTTCTTTAGTTTCTCAGCCTTCTCTGGGCTCAATTCTCTGTGAATACAGCTTTCTATAGTTCCCCAGCCTTCTCTGGGCTGAATTCTCCCGGGATCCTCCCTCGTGGGAAGTTCCACTTATCTCAATCTTCATTATTTGAAGTAAACTCTCGAGCTCGTTAGAATCTTGTTTCTCGTGTTTATTGCAGGATCCTTACAAAAGTTAACAGGTCTCTCCAGGCTGGTTACAAGGTTAATCTTTGCAATTTGGTACATTTCTTTCTTCTGATGGTACAAACAAGGCCTTGTGGCACACTTCATGTCTGATACACAAAATGGCCCTGAGCTACGCAGCTCTTTTATCTTTATACCTATTTTTATCCAATTAACAATAGACACGTATATTATTTTTCTTAATGACCCAATGACCCATCACCTCTGTGATGCACTGTGGCATTTTCTATCCAATTACTAACTACTACCCAAAAACCTCTAGGAGAAGAACATGAAGAAGAAAGAAGAAAGACAAGGGACAACACCCTAAATCCTCCATCTTGTCTCCTGTTCTCTAAACTACTTTTTCACCCAGTGATTTAAGAAACTTTCTAATCTACACACCTACCTTTCTTATCTAACTTTAGCATTTGTTTTCATGTATTACTATGAAAACATGATCATGAATTTCATGTTATATGAAATTCAGTGTTCTCTTGAATCCCAGAATTAAACATTAAAAGCAAGGGCACACAGTCTGTATTTCAGACTCCAACACATGTGCAGAGGGACGCGGACGCGGGCCAAGGGCAAAGGAGCTGGGGCGAAGACCGAGGGCGAGTGCGCATCAGCACCCAGGAGGAGGGGTCGCTCCCCTCCCTGCCCCCATGGCTGCAAAAAATGGATGGGTTTGCGGCAGCACGAAAACTGCTTCTAAACATTATTGTTAAATGAAGCAAAGCAGTCAAGGACATGAACCTTGGAAAGCTCGTTTTATGGGCTAGAGATAATAGGCGCGGGCGCCTCCAGGTCCCGCTGCTGCCTATTGCAGCGGAAGAATGGAAAGACATAGGAGATTTGTTGTGGAAGACAACGACTACAGGGAAAAGCAAGGAGACTGTCTCTCGGTCCAACTTGGCAGATTGTAATTAATACCTTAAAAAACAGGAAAGCGAGATATGCTCAGGCTGCGAGCACTGTAATTCTACCTGTGTCACAGCAGCTGTCTTTACCTCCTACTGCTGGGCAAGCATTCCTGTCTATGCCGCCCTTGGAGAGAGGGAGGGAGAGTCAGAGAGAAGAAAATAAGGAGAAAGCGGCTCCACAGCAAACGCTAAAACAATGAACAGAATCTGTTCAGCAACGGCAGGATGTAATACATCCTGAACTATTTGCTCCATGTTGCTATATTTTATATATTAGTAAAGGCCTGTATGCACAAACCAGCCTTTGAAATAAGTCATGATATTAAGGGCTAAAGTCCTTGAAACCTTCATGCAGAAGAGAGAGTAAAGCAAAACAATATCCCTGTGTGTAAGAGAAAAAATGTAAACTGTGTGTGTTAGCCAATAGTAGCTTGTTCTGCCTGCAGACCCTGTAGAACCCTATAAAAGTGTGCTAAAGATAGAAATAAACTGGCATTCACAATTACTTCTGTGAAGACTGGTGAAGAGCTGGCGGTCTCTCAATAGCTCCACCTTTGGAGACACTTTTAACACTACAATCTTATCTAAGTTCCAACTTTACTACCCTGGAAGAAGAGAAGCCCAGATATAGATTGGTTTCTACCCGAACCAGGGGGACATGGGGGGAGCACTGAAGTGTGTGCAGAGAACAAAGGCACCCCCAGGGCAGAGGCACTGCAGAAAAAGCTCCAAGGCCACGCGGGACAAATATCAGCAATTACAGAGACAGTTGAGCAGAAACAGGTGGCTCAGACAGATTCAAACTGACAAAATAGCCAAAAAATCGCTAACTATATGGTATCTAGTTCAAAATTCATCACTGTAATTAAAGGTTGATAAGTTGCAATGATCACCACTGTTATCACCTGGCCCTCAGAGGCTTTTCATGTAACATGGCCTGTTTTTCTAAAATCGTGCCCTTTTTCCTCTATCTGTGAACAACGAAATATTGAGAGAAAGAACTGCATTTGTTAAAGTTAACTTGGTGAGGTTTTTTTTCTTTCTCTCCGTTTTTCCCCTCTGCACAAGTATGTGGGGGATGTAAAGAAAGATAACAGCAGAGCAGCAGCAGCAGCAGCAGCAGAGTGGGCAGTTCCCCACCCCCACTCCCTAAGAAAAAGCACTGGGATAATACCCAATTTGCAAGAAAGTCATGATTTATTAGTTCTTTTAAATGCTTTTATATACCCTTTTAGAGTTAATTTTGTGTTTTAAGTAATTATGAATTTATGTAGTTGTATTTTTTTAGAGTTTTACTAGAGAAATTATTGTGATTCTTTGAAAGTTCAAAAAGACCCTTTTTAAAAAAAGTGTTTAAGGTGAATATTAACAGAAGTAAAAGTTACCTTGCAATAATTAGTTTTAAAACTTAATGTTAAAATATTGAATGATTTACAGTTGCTAGTAAAACAACCTTCCAATTAATGTTATCTACAGAAGATATTTATGGTTTAAAAATAATTAGCTAGGAGAACTTTATTGTAAAAGACAAAGTTAAGTTATAGCATATGTTACCCATTTGCTTGTTTTTTCCACAATTTTAATAAGGTAATTTCACTATGAGTCCTTTTGTTATAAAAAAAATGTACAATAGCATATATACCGATTTGGACTTTGGATTTTAATTAAAAGTTAGACTTGATGTTTCTGAAAAGTGCTACAAAAGCTGAGTGGCAACTTGCCAAATCCTGTGTTGTTGTGGTTTTTCTCTAGAAAAACTGCACTTTAAAATCCTAACCGATTTAAGCATATACTAGGCAAAATTTCTCTTATGAATAAGTATTTTTAATAACATTTGCAAATATTGTGAGTTATTTTTAAAGCCAAATGACATAAAATTGTGATGCATTTGTTACATTTTTATAATTTTATAGTGAATCCATGTTACTGTTATATTGTGTTTAAAAAGTATGTATCAGAGTTTCAGTTGCCTTTTTGTAATAATAGAATAAGATTAAGTTATGCTTTTATTTGATATAGATTAAGTGTTATTAGAATTAAGCAAAGTTAAGTTTCATTATATTTAAGTTTGAACGTTTGTAAGTTAAGTTTTATAACTTTGATATTCTTTTAAGGTTTTGTTATTTCCTTTTGATATAATTAATTTTACCAGGTTTAAATATTGTTTAATTTAAATTGTTTCACATTTTATTGGAGACATCTGTTTAAACTGCAAAGTACAGTTATTTTCCTAGAGAGATAAAGATGACTACAACTGAAACAGCTGGGATAGAGCACTGATGAACACCTGCTTGTGGATAAAAGTGAAGGCAGTCTGTGACACCCTTGATTTCATCAGGAGTTTTATTGTTTGTTGCAATCTATGCAGTTTTTGTTTTTTATAGCTTTATTATTTTTCAGTGTTTCTAGAATTCCAAGAAAATGTACCATTTCTGAGAGTCGGCTCCCATGGGAGAGGCTTCAGATTAAACCAACTGCTGAATGGTTTATTTGGTCTATTACCTAAGGCTTCTGATCATTTGCTTTGTATAAATGCAGCTCAACAGTTTGCTGTGCTGTAAGCATCTCATACCTTCTACTATTGAGAAGCTTGTTTTAGAAATGAGTCAAGAGGAATTTTTCCAGTTTAAAGCCTAATGCCTTGGCCAAGCCTTGATTTTACCTGGACAGAATGTTTGCCAGCAGATCCAGATGTTTTCTGTACCAAATCAGTATTTGAGTCGCTTTTTGGCTTAGCAATTTGACCCTATTAATATGACAGCTGGATCAATTTTGAAGTGGGCTTGGAGAATCATTTCCAAAGGTGGTTAACCAATCCTTCACTAATTTTTTTTCGTTTGTTTGTTTCTGTTTGTTTGCTGACTTATGGGATGCTGGTGCAGTGTTTTAGTAGTTAATAGTAATTTTATATCACATATGTTATTGATAATGTTTATTATTTCATTAATTTTTAACTGTTATCAGTTTTTTATTCATTGTGTGTGTAGTTTTGTGTTGATGTGTATGACAGAAGTACATCTTATTTTATTTTTTTTGAGAAAACGGGGGAAATTGATGCCTCAGAAGCATTTGGTTAGTGTAATATGTGCATTAGAAATTTGGACCACAATAATGAAATATTTATATTGAAAGTTTAGAAAGATCATATAATCTAAATTTACAATTGGGTATACCACAGTTAAGCCAAAATGATGCATTGACTTCAAGGGGAGAAGTGTCTGTGTTTTGTTGACAGGTTCAAAAAGGTCACCTGTTCATCTGACCAGACTGTCTGCCTCTGAAAACATGAGATCCAGTGAACGGAGACATCACCACACAACCTTGGTACTCCAAACAAGATCAGAAGTGGAGCTGCGAGGACACAGTTGTGTCTGAAAACTACACAGTTTGCCAACAGAAATTTTATGTTGTTATCATGATGTTGTGTCTTTATCAATTTTTTTCAGTTATTCTCTGTTTTAAGATTTAAAAGGATGTGGAGACCAATTCAAACATTGAAGCCCTCAGTCAGTCACTGATCAGCTGCCAGCTGATGTCACCAGAGCAGCAGATGTTCCAAGACTGAATCGCATTAAATAATAGTCTGTTTGTAAGAAGAATTTTGTAAAATATCTAAAAGAGTATAGAGACTACATTTGACTGTATGTAAAAGCGAATTGTAACTGTATTTTACCCTTTAAGCAAATTGTTTTCACGCTGAGATTGCATAAATACCAGAGCACGTGTGTTAAAAGTAGTTAGATAACAGTTTAGGATACAGAGTTTAGCTTGTGGGGTAATTGCTATTTGTAGGTTATTGATAAGTTTAGAAAATATATTAGTATAAAGTATAAGTATTCTTCCTTCAAGAGTTAAAGTGAGCATATCTGAAAGTTCATTTAACCTTAAAACCTAGCCGTGATTCTGAAAGCATGGTGTCATTTGCATGGAACAAACTGCTTATAGTAATAGTAATGTGCATAGTCCCAACTGTCTGCTAAATAACATCCAAAAGCGACAGAACATATGGATCACTCTGGCACATTTGATAGGCCAAAAATCAATGTGTCTAAGCCTAGCCACACCTGGAGATCCTTTTTGCACCTGTCTCATAGGAGTCCCTGAACGAGATCCTCAAGCATTTAAAGGTTTAATTAGTAATGAGACTCAACTGAATCGATTGGCAATGTTGCAAGAGTGCAATCACACTGTTGGCTTCACATTAAGACAACTTGAAGCCTGTTGGCAAGCAAAAATTATCAAAGTTCTCAATGTTACCATAAGGCCCCCAGAAGAATTAGACTTGTTAGGCTCCACCAATACCTCAGGTGGATGGATAATGTTTAAGCCCCCGTCAGAAAGCCACTACAACAAAGTGATGCAACACTAGACTACAGTTAACCCTATAATTGATCTCATTACTAACACCAAAAGTAAAGCTTTTTATTCACGGTGCAATCTCACAAGACAATCATCAAGGCAATTACCTAGTTCAATATTCTTAATTTGTGGAGATAGAGCATGGAATGGAATTCCTGCTAGCCCACATGGAGGACCCTGTTACCTTGGGAAACTTACTTTGTTCCATCCAAATTTACACCAATTGTTGAATATAGCTGGTAAAATAAAAAACATCAAATGGTCAAAGCGAAGCCTGAATGAATTACAATTTGATGATGTTAGAGACCCAGACTTTGGGGTCATGGTATAATTTGGCTAGTCTCCTTTTTTACTCCAGGAGCAGCTGCTGCTAAAGGCTTGTCAACTCTAAAAAGCTTACTTATTAGACCGGGAGAGAACCGAAATTAACATCCACAATGTTAAGTGAACTTTCAGCCGATGTGAGTGGTGTATGCCATGCTGTATTGCAAAATCAAACTGCAAGTGATTTCTTGCTCTTAGCACAAGAACATAGTTGTGAAGTGTTTAAAGGTATGTGCTGTTTGAACCTTACTGAACATTCAGTTTCAATCCACAAACAACTAAAACAGCTACAGAATGGGTTACATGCTCTGAAAAAGATAGTGACCCCATTGGAAGTTAGTTAGCCAACTGAGGCATCACTGGATGGTTGAAGTCTCTTGTGCTGAAAGGGGGATGAATTTTACTTATGGTATTAATTGTAATAGTGGTTTTAAGTTGTATGTTATTTTGTATCTGTAGAAGTGTAAAACGACTTGCGTCTAAAGTCTGGCTTGTGCAAAAAGAGAAAGGGGGAATTGTAGTAAAACATTTTAACAGAGTAAAAGCATGACATTTTAGTAAAAGCCTGTCTGCACAAGCCAGCCTTTGGTATAAGCGATGATATTAAAGGTAGTGTGTTTGAAACTCTCCTGAAGCATCAAGAATGAAAGAAAAACAATAGTCTTGTGTATTGGGGAAAGAATGTAAACCATATGTATTAACCAATAGTATCTTGCTAAGCCTGCGGACCCTGTCAGACCCTATAAAAGTGTGCTAAAGATAGAAATAAACAACATTCACCATACTTCTGTGAAGACTCGGCTGAATAATCTGAGCGGTTTCTCAATACCTTAAGCTCCTCTTTTAGCTTCTGATGACCCTCTTCAGTTTTCTCTTCCAGGCTCTGGACATGCTCAACCAGTTTCATTTCCACAGACAAGACATGGGCCCATAATGGGGTAGTGACAGTGTCTTCATAAATCCTGAGTTTACTAACCAACACACCCATCTTGTCTTCTCCCTCCCTCCATTGCAGCGTCTCTAAGTAATGGGAATATATTTCTGGCACAAGCCATGCAAATTTCAGCCACATCTGTGATGTGCACTAGACACCATCTGAACTTTTAGGGAATCTCTCATCCTCTGAAAAAATGATCCTCGGCACCACTAATTCCCTCAGGCTTTGGATACTTTGCTCCATCATATTCCACTGTCCTTGGTGCACATGGATGTCCTCTTTACAAAGGTATCTTTCCCTCACACTTGCCAGCAGTTGCTGCCAGAGATTGAGAGTTTCCTGTGTTTTCCTGATCCCCTGGTCAATAAGAACATTTTGGGACAGGGATCCCAGTTGCCTAGCTTTACTACCATCTAGAATTTTATTATTAGCCAGAAAACTTGTTGGTCACAGTGATGATTGCAGTCTTGTCGAAAACAGTGTTTGTAGTCCTGTTGAAGTTCTGGTCCTCCTCTGGATCTGTCAAGGGGTGGCAGAAGTCCCCAAGGCCAAAGATTATATACGCTCAGGTTCAGGTGGGAATGCTCAGTAGCTCCCACAGGGCAAGGAGTTTCATAATGGATGATATAACACCGTGAGTCATGGGATATTTTGTGAGTCTTTGATGGTCTAAGTCATTGCAGCTGCCTATTATGCTGGTTCCATTGAGTCCATTAGCAGAGATGACCCTGCAGACTTGGGTGTGAATTTGCACATGCTTCCCCAGGGCTCTGGTAGAGCTGGGTAGATATCCGCTACCAAGTAATAGAACAGAGCATGATCAGGTGTTTGCTGGAACTAAATCAGAAGTACAGAGAATCATTCTCAAATGTAAATAACTTAAATACACCCATTTTATGGCTGTCTCAATCATCTGCCATATTAGAGGCAGGACAACTTTACCAAAACCTCCACCTTCTTCAGAATTAGTAAAAAGCTCTCCAAAAGGCCCAGAGGAACTAAATAACCAATTCTGTTTGGGTCATAGGTTTACTGTCCTTCACCAACTATGACATGACAAGCACCAAAAAAATGAAGCACAATGCTGAGACCCTTAATGAAATGCATGGCTTGCCTGTCAGTTAATGAGGAAAGGACTTGAGAGTGAAGAGCTTTCTTTAAATTTTTCTTAAAATCTAGATGTTAAAGAGACTGCTTTCATTAGCATCACGGACTATAGAGCCAACAGTCACTGATTAAATGAGAAGGCTCTTGCTCTCCATCGGGAGTACTCAGAAAATTAAGAATAAGATTACTTTGTCAATGGATTAAGGTCACATTCTCACTGCATGACTAAATATGTGAAAAATGCCTTATATTTCAATTACATCTCATAAAAAGAGATGAGATAGCACCAAGCTACTGCCTGACAGAATAGCAGCAGCAGAACAGAATAGACATAAATAAATGATATGCACGTTGCTATTAAAAAAGTCTCTGACTTGTAGACTCCTACAATAAACAATTTTCCCAGTTATTTAGCAAGCAAAAAGGGCTGCAGCCTCCATTTGTACGACAACTGAATTTACAGTGTTGTTGTTTAGCTCTGGGCACTGAAGGATGCAGTGTCAAGTTCTCCACTCAGAGTGACCTATGTGCCCCATCTTTTTTATCTTTCTCAAGAACACCATGAAGGAATTCTAAGGACACATCTCCATTTTCATCCAGCCACTGCTCAAACAACCTACAGGAGGGACAGGAAAGACAGCAAGTTACAGCAAGAAATAGAGCACTCCAACCAGACCTTGCCCAGGGACATACCATCCCTGCAGCGCCCGGTGAATGTTTTGATGATCTAAATGGTCTCAGAATAACATCTACCCACCTACATTGCTCTCAGACAGTGCTGCTGCTTCAGCAAGCCTTGTGAAAGCTTTCCACTGTTAGATTTATGAATGATGTTACTTGTACATAAGCTACCGGTGAGCAGGGCTTGTACCATCACTTGGGCTAGACCAGCAGAACACAGTCCAGCTGAGCCTATGCAGACTGTTGGTCCTGCATTGTCCTTTTCCCCATCTTTCTTCTTGCTTGGTACCTTCCTCTTCTTTCCCTTTGAGTGACCCCTTTAACTTTTCATCATCTCAGAGCACTTTTTTTCTTCCCCTTTCACCTATATGCCAACAAGGGCAAGGGAGACCTCTATATTCACTGTGTCTGCATGCCAAGAGAGACAGCACACTGTCCTGTTTCCCATTTGGGTTTACCATCTTTCACATGAGAACTGCAAATGAGTATAAAATAAGGAAAAACAAGTCCCATTTTCCAGAGCCCTTCAGCTACTTTATCTACAGATACAGATATATTTCTGGAGTGTCAGGAGGGAGAATAAAGGCTTAAAGTTTTCTCCACTTTAATGATGCTCTCTCCTTCCCCAAGTCTTCTCTAGAACATCCTCCCATTTCGTTTGGCTGCTGATCTCACTGCAAGGATGCTTAACTTGTGGTGACATCATAGCACAACTGCTAGGGCTTGAAGGAAGCTGGCCAACCTGTCAGCAACTCTTTATTATTTTAAAGAAGCAAAAACTCAGTTCATGTTACGTTCTGGACCAACAGCTTTGGAGCACAGTGAAATGAAGAGCTGAATTAAAAGCTTTAAGACCCCACAACCATGAGTTTTGGAGTGAGCATTCCAAAATAACAACTTTGGGCAGAAGTTAGGGGCATACGGTTATTTACTCACCAAGAATGTCCAATGAAATAGACTTTCAAAGGTTTATATACACTACAAAACTTCAGCCCTCCCTCTTCTGAGTTGGGCTCAGGTTTAGTCATGGGCAGGTTTAGCGTTTCTTCTTACTGTTCTGTGAAGCAATACTGCCATCTAGAGTCCTTTTTCCTGGTAATTTTGTGTGGGAGTCAAAAAAATTCTTGGATTTTCATCATATTATCATTTTTCTCATTGTCCTTTGGATGCTCTTTTAAATCTCACACATGGTCCTTCCCTTCTTACAGTGTCCCATTGTATCATTGTTTTAATTGCTTAGCTAGACATCTAATCCATCTCTAGTTATAAAATAACTCTGAGGCTCCTTTAAATTTTAGAATCCTCTGACTAAAACTTCTGGGGTGTAGCAACCCCCATAGTACAGGTGCAGTACATTTATCAGTGTCGTCGTTTTAAAGCCATGACACAGAGCTAAGCTTAAATTACTCCCTAGCTTTCCTGACGTCCATCTTATTTTATTAGAACAAAGTTAACTATTGCTTAAAACTAAAAGCAGCTAAAATAGAATTATGACAAAATTACAAAAACACATCTCTTAAATAATTTCAGTACATCACCTTACAAAATTCAAAATTGCTACATTTATTGGCTAAATAAAATATATCTATTTTTAACAGTCAAGTCCTCAAAATAGGCACATTCCAGAAGCAGGACAGCAAAGTTTGTTCCTCCTCTTCACTTGAGACCGTTTACAAGGGCATGTACTGACAGAATAAGCAGGAATGGCTTCAAATGAAAAAGAGTAGGTTTAGACTTGATATTAGGAAGAAATGCTTTACTGTGATGGTGGTGAGGTACTGGAACGGGTTGCCCAGAACAGCTGTAGATGCCTCATCCCTGGAAGCATTCAAGGCCAGGTTGGATGGGGCTTGGAGAAACCTGGTCAAGTGGAAGGTGTCCCTGCCCATGTCAGGGGGTTTGAAACTGGGTGATCTTTAAAGTCCCTTCCAAGCCAAACCATTCCATGATTCTATGATATATTGATATACAGATTCAAGTGCAAAGGTATTTTACTATCTTAAGAAATTGTCTAAACAAAGGTGGTAAGGAAAAAGGTACTGCTGAGTGTGTGGTGGTGGCAGTGATGTGTTTGCTCTCCCTTTGTCTTGGGTTGCAATGCAAGATGTAACCAAAAGTATGTATTCTATTACCATCTCTTGAAAACAGGTAGGGTAGTGTACTTTATCTCTTTCATGACCCATCCCTCATAACAGGAGGATATCTTCTGTTAATGGGCCATTGACTCTCACTCCATGACTGATAAAATTACATCATGCCATTGTGAGATGCTCCACCCAGGGGGAGGAGCAAAGCATTTCTACCTGGATATAATTGAGACTCACAACACTACAGGCAGCCTTTCTCCACTGAATTCCCAGAAGAGAGAGACTGGACCCGTCTACACCACCAGACCTTCAGAGGAAAACTACACCCTTCTACCTGATCATTACTTCAGCAGAACCATATCTGTCACTCCAGGAGGACTGCAGCCACCATTTAATTGGACTGCTACCAACACCCTGACCAACAGGGTGTCAGGTTGCATTCTCTGTCAGTGGGTTGTTTTTTTGCTAGTTTAATTTTTTTTTTCTTTTTGTACGACTGCATTTTTATTTTAATTTCCTGTCATGGTTTTAAAGCAGTAACTAAAAAATCACAAGAAAACTTACTTATTTCTTCCTGTGAGATATGGATTAGAACAAGAGCAAAACAGGATTAAAATTTAAAAGTAACAAAGAAAGTTTTTTAACAAACTACAAGAATAAGAAACTAGAATAAAACCTCCAGAAACTCTTTTTTCCCTTAACTACTGTCATGGAGTTACTTTACCTTTAAGGAAAGTTGGAGTTGCTGGGAACTGCCTGGAGTCTTTTCTCCTGACCAATTATCGGTCATTGCTGAGAATTGACAGCAGTTTTAGCCATTGAAAAGTGGGATCAACTTGTGAACTCCACCTTAAAGTAAAAAAACCAGAACTCTCTTGTTCTCTTTGTTTCTTGGCTGTGAAAGGTAGCAGACCTCCGGCTGGCCTCCGGTTCCCTGCCCAGGCCATGCGGCCGGGCGGGGGCTGGGCTGGGCCTGCCGTTCTCCCGGCCGGGAGATGGGGCCTGCGGGGGCTTGCCCCGAGCCAAGCCGGGCCAGGCTGGTTCCTGGCTTGGCTGCAGGTTTTGCTGTGATGGAATTCACCAGAAACTGCCGAGTAAAGAAGGAGAGGGGCTCTAGGCCTGCAGCAAGCAGAGACACCGACCACACTCTCTAGAGCAGCTATGAAGAACTTTCCATAGCAGACAGCTCCAGCTCCTGTTCAGCAGAGATCACCGAACCATCTACAAAAGCTTGAGCAGGATTTTAACTCTTTCTTATCCAGATGAGACTTGCAGATTAATCTTTTTATCCAGAGAGAAAAGGAGAGTGATCAACATGAAAAGAGACTTTATAAACTACTAGTGGCAAGAAAGAAAAGAAGCTTCAAGAAAGGTAGAGAATTGAGAAGATGCTTTATTTAAGCTGAAATATCTTTCTGTTAAAACTATGGGGATGGACAATGAAGTCCTGAAAAGAACTCCTTTAATTCATGATGGAGTATGGGGAGGAATAGAGTGTTCAAAGTATAAATTTGAGTAAAAAGTAGAGTAATTATGGTATAGTGAAGTGCTGGGAGATTTGAAGCCTTGAGAGGCAATGAGAAAACTGTTTTCTAGTGAAGCTCACAGAAACAGATGAAGAATACTTTTTGCCTTTGAATAAGTTATTCTTAAAAATGCTATCCCTAAACTCATGACCCATAACACATTTCAGAGTGATGTGGAATGGGAGGGGTGGGCTCTGATAACAGCAGCTCTGGGCAGCTGATATCAGGGAAACGGAAAACTATAACAAAAATAGTTTTCTTGTGAGAAACTCCATAAATTAACAGAAAGGAACTTCTGTTTCTCTACAGAGACTGGTGAAGGGACTGTAGAAGGAATTAGGACTGTTTAAACCATCAAAGTTCTAAAGTTTCTGTCTCTGTTGTCATGTGAACAAAAGAATGGTAGGCAGTAAGAAATGAAAAGGTTTTTCTGGAAGTGTATTCTGGTGTTCTTATTATTGTAGTTTGTCAATAAACTTTCTTTATTCCTTTTAAGTTTTATGCCTGTTTTGCTCTTGTTTTAATCCATATCTCACAACAAGAAATAAGTAATTTTTTTCCCCTTTTGTTAATTACTGGTTTAAAACCACAACAACTACTCAACCATTCTCTTGTTTACATGACAACACAGAGACAAAAAAAAAACTTTGGTAGTTAAAACAGTCTCAATTTTTGCTATAGTCTTTTCATCAGTCTTTGTAGAGAAAAAGAAGTTGTCTTCTGCTAATCTATGGAGTTTTTCACAAGAAAACTATTCTTTTTATAGCTTTCTATTTCTCTGATGCCAGCTGCCTGGAAATTCTGCCATCAGTTCTCTCCTCCCATTTCACATCACTCTGAGGTGTGTTAGGTTAAATGAGTCTAGGGATGTCATTTTTAAGGATGAGTTATTCAAAGGCAAAAGTTCTCTTCATCTGTTTTTGTGAGCCTCTCTGGAAACAGAAGTTTTCTCTTTGCCTCTTAAAGGCCACAAATCTTCAACTATTACTTTTCCCTCTCTGTTCCAGCACCTCACAGGATCACAACTACTTCACCATTTGCTCAAAATCTCCACTTTGAAACACTCCATTCCTTTCAATATACTCTGTCATGAATTAAAGGAGTTTTTTCAGAACACTACTGTCTATCTCCATAGCTTTAACAGAAAAATATTTCAGCTTATTAAAGCATTTCCTTATTTCTCTTCCCCCTCTAAAACTTATTTTTTTTCTTCACTGTCTTTGACGGTTTTATGGTGTCTCCTTACATGCTGATCACTCCCTCTCTCTCTTCCTCTCTCTCTCTGGGAAAAAAAAAGGATTAATCTGCAAGTCTCATCTAGGTAGTAAAAGAGTTAAAATCTTGCTCAAGCTGCAGATGTTCATGGTGTCAGGTTTCAGTTCAGCGGCAAAAACTGCAACCGAGTCAGGCCGGCTGGCTCCGCTTTTCCTCCTCCCCCCCCTCCATGGCCTTGTCTGGCCTGGTGGGGAGGGGGGAGGAGGCTGAGCCGAAGCCTGTTACCTCTCCAGAAGCTGGAAACTAAAGACAGCAATAAATTCCCAGGCTTACATCTTAATGTAGCTGTTCACAGGTTGATCTCACTTTTCAATGGTCAAAACCACTGTCAGTTCTCAGAAATGACCAGTTATTGGTCAGGAGAAAAAACTCCCATCAGCCTCCAGCAGTTTCAACTTCCCTAGCTCTCAAAGCCAGCCTTAAAGGTGCAGAACTTAATATATAACATAAACCAGGTGTTTGGGAATACTAGTATCATAAAGTCACCCCAGGACGTTTCCTTAGTAAAGAACTGTTATTCCTATTCCCATATCTTTGACTGATAGCACCTTGATTTCAAGATTATAATAATTGGGGGGGGGGGGGGGGAGGGGTCGCTGCTTGACATGAAGTAGAAGTGTGGATTTCTATGCAGCATACACCAGAATGAGTTGCTAGGAAAAGGCCTTTATTCTCCAAACTTTTCAGGCTTTTATAGGGTATTACAATACAGGTTTAACATGATTGGTAAAGGAAACACCACCTATCTGTCCCATTGGTGGGACAAGAGAAAAACACACTAACCACAGCTGTACAGAACTGTTTTGAGAAAATGAAATTATTTACAAATATTTATGATATTATTATCTCCTTGAGCGAGAGATGCTCTCAAGAGACCTTCCCTTGGGAACAGATCAGCCTCTGACAGGCTGTAACTCTCTCAGGCTCAGAAAAATCAGGTCCACAGGTGGTGGCTTACATTTTTATTTATTTCAAGGGAGGTTTCTGCCTTCCTTAGCAGACACCTGTCTTTTCAAACCAAGACAACCTTCCATTAAAAAAAACCAAAACATTAGCTCCAGAAAGGTTTAATATGAATGTTCAAGTGCTTAGTGAGTCACTTAGGGCAGGTCAGGAAACTGTAACTAGATTTGCCATGCCAGCCTCACCTTTGTTCTTTATTGGCGGTCAATAGAGCAAAAGAGACATAAATAATCTATAAATACTTCTAGTCCCTGGATACACTCAGGATCAAAATGTGCTTTAAGCTGTAACACAAGCCTATGGTTATCCTAAGACAAATGCCCTTCATAGTGTGGTATAAGGGTATATATATGGCACACAGGATGTTGAAGAGGAGCAATCAGTAGAATCAGCAGAAAGGAGTCTAGAGCAATGGAGTCTTTACTATAAATGTTTGTGAATCTCTTTTCCAGATGTGGCAGACAATGACCTGAAGAAGCAAACGTGACATGTTCTGTCCATTCATTGAAATTGCCATGATTGGGCCCATGACTGACAAGGAGAGAAGAAGAAATTCACAACAAAGTCAGAGTCACAATAGAGCTTTCAAATGCTACAAAACCTTTCACTTTTAAGTGTGAAAAATAGGCCAAGGATCTGACCTGGCAAGTGCAGATGCAGAAGACAGATAGGATTTTCCAGTGTCCATGAAGTCGCTGCTTATAGCCCAAAGGAGTAGCTTGGCCCAGTTTTTGGTGTCTTGGTGGGAAAAGATACATTATGGGAGTTTTTGCTATGGGTTGGATGCTGAGATCTGTTCTATACCAGCGGTGTCCTTTGGCTACCTTTTGAAACATACTGTGTGTCCTATCAACATATTTTACTATGGTCCATTGTTTTAATAAACTTTGTGTCTTTTATTGGTAGACTTGAAGATAAAATTTATTACATATTTTTATTTCTTCACAGAATTCACAGAATGACTAGGTTGGAAGAGACCATCAAGATCACCGAGTCCAACCCAAGCCCTAACACCTCAACTAGATCATGGCACTTGTCGCTCTATTAAGGAACGGCTGAGAAGAGACGACACAGACTCTCATGGAGTCAGAACAGGAGAATTTTCTAGTTTATTGCTTCAGCCTTGTTTTATAGACTGGTTCATGGAAAGTACAGAAAGGAAACTCTTATTGGTTAGTAAACTGCTACATCACCATCATTGGTCAGTGGTGAACAACACCCTCTGACTTTCTCTTGCAAAGAAAACAAAGGACAGAAAAACAGCACCTGGCATAGCTGTTTTCTGTCTCTAAGAATTGTTTTGATTCCTCCTTAAAACTTCCCAGGCTACTTTCTCAGGCTGGACTTGAGAAAGCTATGGGGCCTGCAGTTTCTGCAGGCTCCCTGCAGCCTGCTCCAAAGCTAACATCCACAGGCACTGAGTGCCAAATCCAGTCTTTTTTTAAACACATCCAGGGATGGTGACTCCACCACCTCCCTGGGCAAACCATTCCAGTACTTTATCACTCTTTCCATGAAAAACTTTTTCCTAATATCTGTTATAAATGCAAAGGCAATTTCGGGATAAAATTAAAAAGAGAAATTTATTAATAAACAACAAAGAACAAACAACGAGAAAAACCACAATAAAAATGGTCAGCGCAGCGCTGGGTGGACAGGGTCTACACCGGAGGTGTAGGGTTCCCAAATCCACGTTTGAGTGTTCTCAAGCTTGGGGTTTTATAGAGATTTTAAGTCCTCAGGCTAAAATTCCAAGCAGGCTCCATTCACCAAATGTCCTTGATTGTCCGGTGAATGGATTTCCTGGCATGGAAAAATAGAACTAACCAGTGTCCGGACAGAGTCTCCTCATATGTAAAGAGACTCTGTATGTATTTCAATTTGTGTCATCAAGGCAAAAGTGGTGTGATCCGGGGCCGGTGCCGATGGGTGTCTCGGCAGAGTCTTTCTTTTTGTTTCCTTTGATTGCATCTCCAACGCTGGTTTGACAGGTGGGGTGTTCAGGTCTGGCGACGACTACCTTTTTCGGGGCTTGTCTTTTGTCGACCTGATTGTTTCCCAACAGAGATCTGCAGGGGCGTTGGTCAGGTCCGGAGATGGATATCTCCTTCGAGCTAGTTCTTTTGTTTTCTTGATGGCCCTCGTCCTGTCTATTTTCTGAGCTGATGTTCGTTATCTGGGTGTCGGCTGCAATCTGTTGCTTCTGGGAGGAAACTCCCGGCCAGACTTGGAGAAGAGTTTTTGTACATTTTGGATTTTATATTATTACAACACATACATATCTTATTTATACCTTTACGAATTTTTATTTACAGATTAATTTATTACAGTCCCTAGCTTAATAATTCATTTTATTAAAAATTCGTATTTTAATCAAATCGTTACTGGAAGAGGAATACTGGTATTCTCCTTACTCAATTTCATCTTTCTTTCTAGTTTGTTAGTGTATCTTCACTATTTTCTTGAGATAACATGTGTTTGTTTTCAAACTCCTCTAAGGCTTTAATTGCATTTTTACTCTCTTTCTCTTCTTTTAACTTCATTAGTTTAGAAAGAAGGGTTGTTTGCCCTTGTGCTTTTTCCGGGTCTATTGGGAGGGTGGCAATCTGCATTCCTTGTACTACAGAATGTATCAATCTGATCAAACAAGGAATCAGACAAGGCAGGAAGACAACTCCGGCAATTGAACATCCTATAAAGAAGACTAGCTTTTTCCACCAAGCCCCCTGTCCAAAAATTTGATCCCACCAGGAGGCTTGTAAAATGGAATTCCACTTTTGAACTGGCACATGTGCCACCTTTTTTATTTCAGCAGCTAATCCCTTTATAGTTTCTCCATAGTCATCAATCTCCATGCAACACTCGGATTCATTATATCTACCACACACTCCTCTCTCCTCAGCTAGCAAATAGTCGAGAGCTAATCTATTTTGATATACAAAAGCTCTCATCTGTGAATGTTGTTTCGCTAGGAGTTCTAGGGCTTCTGAAGTGTGATTCGAGACTACTTCTACTACAGCCTGCAACCTAATAAGCCGATTGAGGAGATAAATGGGGGTTCGGTAACCCCAGCTGCCGTCATTTGCCCAGGTAGCGGGCCCATAATATTGAATGATCCTTTCGGCAGGCCACTCCTCCTCTTTCCACTTTTGGTTGCCTCCTGCCATCGGTAGTTCTCGTTTCAATTCCCTCTTTTGCCGGGCCAATGTTTCAAAGAGGGGAGCCCCTAAAGACCTACTTTCATCTTTAGGCAATGTAAAGAAAAAAGGCCGAATTATCCCAAGTATGCAGGATCCTTTCCATTTCTTTGGCAATTCACTGTATGCTTTTTTTCCGCATATCCAGTAAATCCCGTTCGGTGCCTCCCAACCTTTGTTTGATTTTGCCGGGTCCTCCCAATAGTCTCTCAGGCCTATAAATGCATGGAAGGGATTTGCCCCATGGTTTTTATTCCAACAGAGTCCAATTATGTCTACCCATTCACAGTTATTTTCCCGAGAGTGGCTCCAATAACCCTCGGGTGGTTCTGGTTGCCAGACCTTCGTTTTTTTATCTGAATTTACCGTGAGAGTGTTTACACACGGGGTGTATCCTACTAAATCGGTAAATTCTTTTCCCTTCCGGCTAATGCAAAACGTTCCAATTATTCTCTTATCAATTACCCAACCCTCGGGTCTCCGTGTTGTTTTGGATAATTTCAATCCTGTCCATTTTAGCAATTGTTCCAGGGTTAATCCCTCTCCCTTCCATGGCCATCTTTCGGCCGATTTCAAGCCACCACATATCCAACAATTAGATAAACCTAATTCGGTGGCAATTTCCTGCATTAGATCTATAAATAGATTTTGGTTGGGGCTGGGTAAATTCCAGCTGTTGTATTGTTTTTCTAACTGTTCATATTGTTCACTGAGGGAATTTAGCCTTTCTTGTTCTAATCTCTTTTTCTTGTTTTCCATTTCTCGTCTCTTTAACTCCAGGGTTAGTTGTTTTATTTTATTTTCCGGATCTAACCCTTCATTATCTTTCGAAAAACAGAATACTTGGTTAAACTGCAAACACACTCGATCATCATCACTTTTTAGCAAATCTAAAATTATAGGTTCATTATTGAATGACGTTTTTGTTTCATGTTTTAAATTTTTCCCCTCTCAATACATTTTTCCACCCATTGTACAAGGCTTTAAGTTTGCTTTATTGTAGCAAAGAGGGTTGACTTGGTAATAAGCTATGAAAGTTGATTGCCTCTTCCCCCCAATCCAGACAGTCTTGTTACACTGTCCACAGACCGAAATTGGGGGAACCCCCCTCAACTCCCTTTTGTTTCGGAGGTGAGTTGTTTGAATCTTTTGTTTTCCCGAGGTCCGAAATTGCTTTTCCATAATACTTGCTCCTGGGTTGGAGCACTAAATCTTCTCCTTTAATTTGCATAAATCCAATTGGGTATCATTTGACCAGCATACCCCTGCGTGCAATTCTGGAGGACAAACGACCAATTGCTCGGTTTCTGTGGCAGTTCGGCACTGCTCACACTTCCCCGGGGGGCTCACCCCCGGAGGCGCCTCGGGGTTCATTCCCTCTGCCAAGCACATGGCTAGGTTCAGGATCATCAGGATTCCCCACCACTGCATCCCTCTGCCTTGCCCTTCGCCCGTATATGAACATATGGCGGGGAAAGCCATCTTCTCGGCAGCAGGGACTGTCTTCAGGGGCCCTTGAAGTCCTGATGGCAAACTTTCTCTTAAAGGTTGCCCACCGAGATGCTTTGATCGTGTCAATCCTGCACGGTACTTTTATTGTTCGGCGGCACTCAATTACTAAAGGTTCCGCCTTGCAGTCAAGTTGCCCTCTCAATCCCTTCCGGAAAAACAGGAACCACTCAGGAGAGTTGAGTTCCAGCAGGCCCGCCCGGGTAGCAAGTATTAGGAATCGGTTGGTCTGATCTAATTCTTTTTCTAAACACTTAGTGCACAAACCCCTTGGTTTATACCCTCTTAAACAGTGAGCCACCCAAATTTGCTTACAATAAGCGCACTTAAAGTGTACAAAAGGAAAGCAGTAACAATCAAAATTGGTACAACTTATCCGTTCTTCACTCATTTGTGGTGTCGCCGAAGCTTGATTTTCAATTCTCCCGGAGGGGTAGTAACTTTCCACTCGGAGGAATTGTAGTTCGAAACTTTCTTTGCCCGAGAAGAGTGTGTCCTACCCTTCTCGGCAGTTCGAACCGCTGTATCCGTAGTTAAGAGGACGAGAAATGGGCCTTCCCAGTGAGGGCTGAGGGGAAGCTCCTTCCACACCTTGATTAGAACTTTATCTCCCGGTTGAATCTGATGAATGGGAAATCCCAGCGTTGTGCTTTGAGGAATCAATCCTCTTCTCCTCAGTTCCTGTTAATTTTTATTTATAGAAATGAGATATGGTTGAAGTTGCACATCCTCCACTTGAGGATGTGCTACCGGCATTCCATGCTTATATGGCATTCCATATAGCATTTCAAAGGGGGACAAGCCTGTTTCGGAGTGTGGCATGGTTCTGATATTCAACAATGCCAAGGGGAGACATTTGATCCAAGACATTTTTGTTTCAATTATAAGTTTGGACAGCTGCGATTTTAATGTCTGATTCATTCTTTCTACTTGCCCCGAACTCTGAGGATGCCAGGGGGTGTGATATTGCCATCTTATCCCTAATGCTTCTGATAATTGTTTATTAATTTTTGAAGTAAAATGAGTGCCTTGATCTGAGTCAATATGATCCACTATCCCATATCTTGGAATTATTTCTTCTAGTAGAATTTTAGACACTGTTTGGGCTGTCGCCTTTGCTCTGGGAAAAGCTTCTACCCAATGTGTCAATTTATCTACTATTACCAGCAAAAATTTATTTCTACCAATTTTTGGTAATTCTGTGAAATCAACTTGGATTCTTTCAAACGGCCGGTATGAGAGCGGCCGACCTCCCCAGTTTGATTGCTTAAAATTTGATCGATTTACTTTTTGGCATATCACACACCCCTGTACCTCTTGTTTTGCGAGCTCGAAGATTCCTTTACACCCAAAGAACTTCAAAAATTGTTCGGCCAATGCCCTGGTTCCCCAATGCGTCTGTTCGTGCAACCTTCTGAGTATTCCTTTTGCTATTCCCTTTGGGACTAGCTCCCTCCCGTCTGGTAACCACCATTTTCCTTCTTTGAGGTAGCCTCCTACCTTTTTGAATTCTTCCAGCTCCTTCTCCGACGGAAGCAAGGAAACTTCTGGTGGTTCCCTTGGGACTATCTCAGGAATACTTACCGTCAACAAAGCCGCTCGTTTGGCTTCTTTGCCTGCTAAATTGTTCCCCCTTGTGTGGAATTGCCACCCAGTTTGGTGTCCTTTTACATGAACAACCGATATCTCCTGTGGCTCTCTGACTGCTTCTAAAATTTGCCTGATTATTTCTCCATGTATTAAACCTTTTCCTTTTGTGTTAATCAAACCCCTCTCTTCCCATGTTTTTCCAAAAGTATGCACCACTCCAAATGCATACCTTGAATCAGTGTAAATGGTTCCCCTTTTTCCTTTCAAGCTATGAAGTGCTCTTAGGAGAGCAAATAGCTCACAAGCCTGTGCAGACTAACTTGCTTTTAGGGGACCCGATTCTATAGTTTGTCCTGTCATGCCATTTATGATGGCTGTCTTGGTTCTAGAAGACAGGTGTCTGCTAGGGAGAGCAGGAGCCTCCCTTGGGATGAAAGAATGTAGACCCCCTCCCTCCAAATTATTATAATTTTGAAATCAAGGGGTTTTCAGGCAGAGATCTGGGGATAGGAATAACAGTTCTTTACTAGTACAACCAGGTAAACAAACAAACAATAACTACAGCAATAACAAGAAAACAGAACCAGGGACCCCGGGACAGCTTTCTCGGCTGAGACGGGATGGAGGAGAGGCTTTGTTTTCACAAACCCCTCGGGCGGGCAGTCCCGGTGCTCCTGCAGGGCTCCGAGGAAACAGTCAGCTGGAACAGCAGGGATGAGCTGCGATCCTGGGCTGGTGGATGAGGTGTATCAGCAGCTCCACGGCGGTGCCTGGCAGGACAGCGGGTGCGAGGCCACCAACCAAGAGGGGAGAAGGAGAAGAAGCAGCTCCGCGACCCAGCGCACGAACGTCCTTCTTCCCCGAAGCCGAGGAAAAAGCCCGCTAAAAACTGTCCCCACCCTCCTTTTTCTGCCCCCTTCCCCGCCACCCTGGGCCCGGCTACTCTTTGTCCTTTGTGAGCACCCTTAAGTACCGGTAGTTAGGTTTCCCAGCACATAATGGGTAAAAATTCCCACCCAACCCTCAACACCATCCACCCCGAATTTTTTCCCATACCAAAATGTTACATCAAATATTAAACCTTTAAATTATACACTAACACATACTACTTTAACTATATACATATGTACATGCAGATACAGATACAAGCACAGTGTCATGGGTAGTTCACCCTAAAACCAGGTCCCCTTGAGGTATGCACCGGGTCTCTCCATCTTTTTGCATCACCCACCAAGTGCAACCCGGTCCTTGAGCAAAGACAACCCCACGGATTGGATTGTCTTTGCTGGAGGCAGAATTAACCCAAACAGTTTTTCCCAGCATACCTCTCATATGTACCACTGGAACCTTATCTCCATCTGTCGTTCTAAAGGGCTCAGATTGGGCAGGGCCTGCTCGGTTAGTGGAACCTCGGGTGTTCACTAACAATGTGGCTTTTGCTAAATTAATCTCCCAGTTCTTGAAAGTTCCCCCACCCAGCGCCTTCAAGCTGGTTTTAAGCAGGCCATTGCACCGTTCAACTTTTCCAGCAGCGGGTGCATGGTAGGGGATATGATACACCCACTCAATGCCATGTTCCCTAGCCCAGCTGTTTATAAGGCTGTTCTTGAAATGAGTCCCATTGTCTGACTCAATCCTCTCAGGGGTGCCATGCCTCCAAAGGACCTGCTTTTCAAGTCCCAGGATGGTGTTCCTGGCAGTGGCATGAGGCACAGGGTAGGTTTCCAACCATCCAGTGGTGGCTTCTACCATCGTGAGCACGTAGCGCTTGCCTTGGCGGGTTTGGGGCAGTGTGATGTAGTCAATCTGCCAGGCCTCCCCATACTTGTATCTGGACCACCGCCCACCGTACCAGAGGGGCTTCAACCGCTTGGCCTGCTTGATCGTGGCACACGTCTCACAGTCATGGATAACCTGGGAAATACTGTCCATGGTTAGATCCACCCCTCGGTCTCGTGCCCACTTATAGGTGGCATCTCTACCCTGATGACCTGAGGCGTCATGGGCCCATCGAGCTAGGAACAACTCTCCCTTGTGTTGCCAATCTAAGTCTGTCTTTGACACCTCTATCTTTGCAGCCTGATCCACCTGCTCATTGTTTCGGTGCTCTTCATTAGCCCTACTCTTGGGGACATGGGCATCTACATGACGGACCCTCACAGACAGTTTCTCTACCCTGGTGGCGATGTCTTTCCACTCATCAGCAGCCCAGATTGGCTTTCCTCTGCGTTGCCAGTTGGCCTTTTTCCACCTTTCCAACCATCCCCACAGAGCATTGGCTACCATCCATGAATCCGTGTAGAGGTAGAGCTTTGGCCACCTCTCTCTTTCAGCAATGTCCAGGGCCAGTTGAACAGCTTTGAGTTCAGCAAGTTGGCTTGATCCACCTTCTCCTTCAGTGGCCTCTGCGACCTGTCGTGTGGGGCTCCATACGGCTGCTTTCCACTTCCGGTTCATCCCTACAATGCGACAGGAACCATCAGTGAACAGAGCGTAGCGTGTTTCTTCTGCTGGCAGTTGGTTATACGGTGGAGCTTCTTCAGCCCGTGTCACTTGTTCCTGCTCCTCTTCATCAGTGAGACCAAAGTTTTCACCTTCAGGCCAGTTTGTAATTATCTCCAAAATCCCAGGGCGATTTGGGTTTCCAATACGGGCGCGCTGCGTGATGAGGGCGATCCACTTGCTCCATGTAGCGTCGGTGGCGTGGTGAGTAGCAGGAACTTTTCCTTTGAACATCCGCCCCAGCACTGGCAGTCGGGGTGCCAGGAGGAGTTGTGCTTCTGTGCCAATCACTTCTGAGGCGGCTTGGACTCCTTCATAGGCAGCTAAGATTTCCTTCTCTGTGGGAGTGTAGTTGGCTTCGGACCCTCTGTAGCTTCGGCTCCAGAATCCCAGTGGTCGGCCTCGAGTCTCCCCAGGCACTTTCTGCCAAAGGCTCCAGGACAAACCATTGTTCCCAGCTGCAGAGTAGAGCACGTTCTTCACGTCTGGTCCTGTCCTGACTGGGCCAAGGGCTACTGCATGAGCAATCTCCTGTTTGATCTGAGCAAAGGCTTGCTGCTGTTCAGGGCCCCAGTGGAAATCATTCTTTTTTCGGGTAACCAGGTAGAGAGGACTCACGATCTGGCTGTACTCAGGAATGTGCATCCTCCAAAAACCTATGGCACCTAGGAAAGCTTGTGTTTCCTTCTTGTTGGCTGGTGGAGACATTGCAGTGATCTTATTGACGACCTCAGTGGGAATCTGACGCCGCCCATCTTGCCACTTTACTCCCAGGAACTGGATCTCTCGAGCAGGTCCTTTGACTTTGTTCTTCTTGATGGCAAAGCCGGCTTCTAGCAGAATCTGGATGATCTTTTCTCCTTTCTCAAATACTTCCACTGCTGTGTTCTTCCACACAATGATGTCATCAATGTACTGCAGATGTTCTGGAGCCTCACCCTTTTCCAGTGCAGCTTGGATCAGTCCATGGCAGATGGTGGGGCTGTGCTTCCACCCCTGGGGCAGTCGGTTCCAGGTGTACTGCACTCCCCTCCACGTGAAGGCAAACTGAGGCCTGCATTCTGCTGCCAAGGGAATGGAGAAAAATGCATTAGCAATGTCGATAGTGGCGTACCACTTCGCTGCTTTGGACTCCAGCTCATACTGGAGCTCCAGCATGTCCGGCACGGCAGCGCTCAGCGGTGGAGTCACTTCATTCAATGCACGATAGTCCACAGTCAATCTCCATTCTCTGTCAGACTTGCGCACAGGCCAGATGGGGCTGTTGAAGGGTGAGTGGGTTTTGCTGACCACCCCTTGGCTCTCCAGTTCTCGGATCATCTTGTGGATGGGGATCACAGCATCTCGATTTGTCCTATACTGTCGGCGGTGCACCGTCGAGGTGGCAATTGGCACTCGCTGTTCTTCCACCTTCAGGAGTCCTACTGCAGATGGGTTCTCTGATAGTCCAGGCAAGGTGTTCAATTGCTTAATGTCCTCTGCCTCCACAGCAGCTATTCCAAAAGCCCACCTGAGTCCCTTTGGGTCTTTGTAATAGCCATTTCGAAGGAAGTCCATGCCCAGAATACACGGGGCCTCTGGGCCAGTTACAATGGGATGTTTCTGCCACTCCTTCCCAGTCAGGCTCATCTCAGCTTCCAACAGAGTCAATTGCTGCGATCCCCCCGTCACCCCAGCAATGGAAACAGGTTCTGCCCCCACATGTCCTGATGGCATTAGGGTACACTGTGCACCAGTATCAACTAAAGCTTCGTATTTTTGTGGCTCTGATGTGCCAGGCCATCGGATCCACACCGTCCAAAAGAACCGGTTTTCCCGTGCCTCTTCCTGGCTAGAGGCAGGGCCCCTCTAGCACTGGTCATCCTCTCCTCCCTGGGCATACATGTTAGAGGTTCCTTCAAGGGGATCATCCTCTTTTCTGTAATATCTGGCAGTTTCGTCACGGGAGGCTGAGGCTACCTTCACTTTAGTGGAACCTTTCTGGTTACTGGTTCCCTGCCTGAGTTGACGCACTCGTGCTGCCAGGGCAGAAGTGGGTTTCCCATCCCACTTTCCCATGTCTTCCCCATGGTCACGTAGAAAGAACCACAGCTCAGTTCGTGAGGTGTACCCTCTCTCTCTAGCTGGGGGACGTGGGGCTTGGAGTTTTGGGCTTGTGACCCGCACTGGTGCCATATGGGAACTGCTCTTCCTCATCTCTTCCTTCATTTCCCTCATCTCCTCTTTGAGTTCCTTAGTCACAGCAGAAATCTTAGCCTGATGTGGGCCATGGACCATACTGTCATAATTTCTAAGCCTGGTGGCAACAGAACCCACCGTCTCTCGGCCGTTATCGGCATTAATCATTGCAATATAGGTGGTGTAGTCACGTGGCCCTAGATTTGCCAGACTCCACAACATCTGCCCAGTGCACCTGACTTTGTCGGGGTCATTATCATGCTGTCCACCCCTTCCAAAAAGGACCTCTAATATCGCCACTTCTCTCAGCTGTTGGATCCCTTCCTCAATGGTTTTCCATTCCCTTCTATGATAGTGCTCCTCCATTCTCTCTCTATGGACAAACCTTTCTCTTACACTCATCAAAAGCCGCTCCCAGAGGGAAAGGGGCCCTTGCTCCCTGACGAATATCTGATTCACACCCGAGTCCTGCGTCAAGGGTCCCACATTCCTTGCCTCACCACCATCCAGCTGCACGCCTGTACCCATAAGGTCCCAGACCCGAAGTAACCAGGTGGTATAAGGCTCACGCCCCCGCCTCACAATGTCTTTTTGTAACTTACGGAGACTGTCATATGTCAGAGACTCAGTAATGATTTCAACTTCTGGCTCCCCTGTGGGTTGTGAGGACCCTCCTTTCTTATCCTTATCAGCAGGGTGCTGTGATTTCATCTTAGACTTCCTCGTTTCCACAGGGGCAACAGCTGCTGGCTGTGACTGCCCTTGTGGTTCAGCTGGAACCTGGACGGTTGTAACATCTGTGGGTTCCACTGCTGCACCATCAGACTCTCCCTCTTTGGGGCAGGGGAAGGGTTTCCCAGCAGCTGAGTAAATGCACTCCTTTAGCATCTGGCCCATCTCATGCATCTCCTTCACCAGCACCCCCACCCACCCTGGGTGGTTCATTTCTGAGGTGGGCTGTGGGGCAGGGGCAGGCTCTGGAGCAGCACTCCCTGGGGCAGGGGCAGGCTCTGGAGCAGCACTCTCTGTCTCTGGGGCAGGGGCAGGCTCTGGGGCAGCACTCCCTGTCTCTGGGGCTGTGCCAGGCTCTGGAGCAGCACTCCCTGTCTCTGGGGCAGGGGCAGGCTCTGGAGCAGCACCTCCGGTCTCTTTCCCTTTGTCTCTGAAGGCTAGGTAGAACAGGCCTATCAGCAACACCAGCCACTGTATGATGTCATTAGCATCCAGAGAAGATTTTAGCCCTTTGAAAACTGGCGGGGTAGGCCCAAGGAACTGGGTGAAAGGTTGGGAGAAAATTTCCCCAGCTGTCTTTTTCTCCCAGTAGGTACCATTATTAAAGTAACCTGAAAACCATCCAGTTAGTGTGTGACAGCTCTGAATCCACGAGCCCGCCGTCCAGAGGACGTTAAACATCCATGAATTCCTCACCTTATCAACCCACAAAACAAGCTGGATAATAGCCACAGTAGCCTTAGTTATAGGACCCATATTTAGGTAAGGTGCAGCAAATGGGAGAAATATAGCTGTGACCACATGGCCCACGAACCTGGGTAAGCTAAACAACATGGTTCTACCTAACAAGGTTTCTAAATCCAGCACACAAAAGTTAGGTTATTTAAGAACTGTTATTCCTTTTTTGCCCTTTTTCTCTCAGTGCCCCACGATGGGCGGCCAAAATCTGTCTTGGTTCTAGAAGACAGGTGTCTGCTAGGGAGAGCAGGAGCCTCCCTTGGGATGAAAGAATGTAGACCCCCTCCCTCCGAATTATTATAATTTTGAAATCAAGGGGTTTTCAGGAAGAGATCTGGGGATAGGAATAACAGTTCTTTACTAGTACAACCAGGTAAACAAACAAACAATAACTACAGCAATAACAAGAAAACAGAACCAGGGACCCCGGGACAGCTTTCTCGGCTGAGACGGGATGGAGGAGAGGCTTTGTTTTCACAAACCCCTCGGGCGGGCAGTCCCGGTGCTCCTGCAGGGCTCCGAGGAAACAGTCAGCTGGAACAGCAGGGATGAGCTGCGATCCTGGGCTGGTGGATGAGGTGTATCAGCAGCTCCACGGCGGTGCCTGGCAGGACAGCGGGTGCGAGGCCACCAACCAAGAGGGGAGAAGGAGAAGAAGCAGCTCCGCGACCCAGCGCACGAACGTCCTTCTTCCCCGAAGCCGAGGAAAAAGCCCGCTAAAAACTGTCCCCACCCTCCTTTTTCTGCCCCCTTCCCCGCCACCCTGGGCCCGGCTACTCTTTGTCCTTTGTGAGCACCCTTAAGTACCGGTAGTTAGGTTTCCCAGCACATAATGGGTAAAAATTCCCACCCAACCCTCAACAATGGCATATCCTGATGTTCGTTTTCCTTCAACCATTTTTGAGGAGCCATCAATGAACCATTTTTCTCCTCCTTCCAATTCCTGATCCTCCAAGTCAGGCCTAACCTTGGTTTGCAGCTCTACTGTCTCGATGCAATTATGAAGTAGCTTACCTGTTGGTTCTCCATACAAAAACTGCGCCGGGTTCTGTGCAGTAGTTGTTTTTAGTTCCAGTCCTGGTGAGCTGATTAACATGGCTTCATATTTCAGAAGCCTCGAATCAGTTAACCATTTCTCTGCTTTCTGTTGTAAGATATTCCTTACATCATGTGGGGTGAAAACTATCAAAGGAGCTCCAAAAGTTACCTTTTTAGCTTCTCCGACCAGCAGGGCTACTGCCACAATTGCCTGCAAGCAAGTAGGCCAGCCTCGACTGACTGGATCTAGAATTTTTGACAAAAATCCTATGGGCTTTTTCTTTTCTGCCCATTCCTGGGTCAGAACTCCTTGTGCTGTTTGTCCACTTACGTCTACAAACAGCTGAAACTCTTTATTAGTGTCAGGTAAGGTTAGTACTGGGGCAGTTATGAGGGCATTCTTTAATTCTTGAAATTTAATTTCATCCTGTACTGTCCATTTCAATCTATCGGTGTTTAATCTTTCATACCGAAATTTTACCTTCTCACTAAATCCTTCAATCCACTGTCTGCAATATCCCAGGAGCCCTAAAAATTGTCTAATTTGTCTTTTTGTTTTTGGGGCAGGGAGCGCGAGAATTCCCGCCACTCTCTCAGGATCTAATTTCTTTTTCCCCTGAGATATCCAATGTCCAAGATATTTTACCTCGGGCTCTGTGAATTGCAGCTTGGATTTTGATACCTTCAATCCTTTCTGTCTAAGAAAATTCAACAAAGAAATCGTACTCTTTTTCACCTTCTCTTCCGATGCCTCGGCAATTAACAAATCATCTACATATTGCAGTAATTTTGTCCCCTCCTCTGGAATAAATTCGGTGAGTAGTTGCTCCAGAGCCTGCCCAAACAGGTTTGGAGATTCTACAAATCCCTGTGGGAGGACAGTCCACCTTAGTTGTTGCTTTCTGTTGGTGTCCGGATCTTCCCACTGGAAGGCGAAGAAATTCCTACTTTTTTCATCCAAAGGGCAGGTCCAGAAATCGTCTTTTAAATTAATTATACTATACCATACATCCTCCGGTGAGAGTCTGTTTAGTAAAGTATAAGGATTTGCCACCACCGGAAACCTGGTTCGGGTTCTAGCATTTACTGCTCTAAGATCCTGAACCAGTCGGAAGCTCCCATCCGCCTTCTTTACTGCCAGGATGGGGGTGTTGTGTTGGGACATAGAGGGTTCGAGGGTACCCCCTCTGAGAAGGTCATCGATTACTAATTTCAAACCCCTTCTCCCTTCTATCGGGATGGGATATTGCTTGATCCTTATCGGATCTTCCGGGTTCTCTATTTCAATTTTGATGGGAGTAATATTTAACTTCCCCACCTCCCCTTTTGAATGCCACACTCTGGGATCGATTTCCCTTTCATCTTTTGGAGTCAGATGGAATATCTTTATTACCAATTCGGAATTCCTCACAACAATATTTATACCTAATGCAATAATCATATCTCTTCCTAATAAATTGTACTCAGCTTCTTCTACTAATAACAAATTTCTTAAGCATACTTTATTTTGAGATTCAATTTCCACATCTTTTATTACAGAAACCTTGAAGGGATCTCCCTTAGCACCAATTACAACCACCTTTTCCTTACTTGCCACACATCCCCTAGGTAATTTCTGCAGGGTGCTTCTTTCAGTTCCCGTATCAACCAGGAATTCTATTTCCTGACGATGGGGACCCACTTTCAATTTTATCAAGGGCTCTTTTGCTGTTACCGTCCCCATCTGAAAGAGCCCAAGACTTCCCTAGTCTTCTTGAAATACTTTTTCATCCTTTATTTTTTGTCAACAGTCCCGTTGGATGTGTCCTACCTTTTTACAGTAAAAACACTCCGGAGGATCTTTTCGTGGAGTGGAACCGCCCTTTTGAGACCCTTGTTGCTTTTTCGGTACTATTTTAAACTTGCCCTGTGCCTGATCTTGTTTTTGTGCTTCTTTTACTGCGGCCACTAATATTTTGGCCTGGAGTTTCTGCTTCTCATCCTCTCTCCTCATGTAAATCTTTTGAGCTTCCCTCAGAAGCTCTTGGAGGCTTTTCTCCTGCCACCCATCAATCTTTTCTAATTTCCTTCGGATATCTTCCCATGATTTTGCCACAAATTGGGTTTTGAGCAGGACTTCCCCCACCGGAGAGCTAGGGTCAGTCCCAGAGTAAATCTGCAGACTTCGTCGCAACCTCTCTAACCATTCAGTGGGTGATTCTTCCTTTCCCTGGCATTCCCCAAATACCTTACTGATATTTTGACCTCGGGGGACCGCCTCCCTTATTCCTTGCACGATTATATTTCTTAGATCAATCATGCTCCTCCTACCTTCCTCCGTCTGGGCATTCCAACTCGGGCTCACGCTAGGCCATTTTTGATCGCCTGGCGTCCCCTGCGGGTTTTGCCGCTCACAGTCTCTGATACCGGCCTGTTTAATCATCTCTCTTTCCTCTTGACTAAACAGTGATCTCAGGATGGCCATGAGATCTTCATATGTATAAATACTACTACCCAAAAATTCATCCAATCTTTCAGCCACCCCAAACGGATCATCTAGCAATCGCCCCATCTCTTTCTTAAACGCTCGCACATCCCCTGAGTTAAGGGGTACATTCACGAACCCAATTACTCCAGGGGCAGTTGGCACTTCCCTGAGAGGGAACATTCGGTGTCCATTCTCATTCTCCTCCCACTCCTCACTCATCAGCTTTGCTTTTAAACGAGTCCTACTCGCAGGAGGGGAACTGGGGTTTTTGGGGGTCTGTTCTTTTATTATTTGTGAGAAGTCCGCTGCCGCCAGGTTACTGAAAGGGACCCCCTCTGTTAAGTTTGAGGGTCCTGGCTGTGGCGGCCGGATGGGCAATTGTGGATAGGGTGATCCCCAGCCTTGCACCACCATAGACTCTGGAGAGGTTGTGGCGGCTGGGGTTTCCACAGGCGGGGACAAAGGAAGGGTTGCCGGAACCACTGCTGGTGCCGACTCCCTTGTTCGCGATGTGTGTGTTTCAACCGGTTGCCCTGGGGAACCCGCGGGTGCTGACGGCACCACTTGATCCACCGCAGAAGGCTCTGCCGGCCCGTGGTATGGAGGGGGTAAATGATCAAGGGGTTCCCAGGTTTCTGTCTTTGATCCACCTTTTAGTTTCATCGGAAATAACCCTACTCCGGCAGTTAACCAGAGCCTGGCATATTCTTTCTCCTCGGGGTCCGAGGGGACCTTACTCTCCACATAAGAGAGTAATTCGTTGCACGTCTACCTTTCAAATGTTCCTAGTATCGGCCAAGTGAGATGGCTTCTCAGTTCCTGCCCTCCCTAAACCTCGGCACAATAATAGATCATTTTTGCTTTGGATTTCTTTTTCCTCTCGGGACAATTTTCCCAATATTTCAACATCATCCCAAGGGACTTTCCGGTGGGATGTCTAGCAATTCCTTTGCTTTCTCGGAAGGACTCTTTTCATCACCTTTCTTTTGTAGTTTACTTTTTCTCTGCCCCATATTTAAACAAAAATCTTACCTGTCCTGCGTTGTGTTCGTTCCGCTTTTTCCAGGAAAATCAAAGTCTGCTAATACTCACTTCTCGGTTAGCTGCACCGGGGTCCTCTGTCTCGATTTTCCTCTGGACCTTCTCCTAGGTCCGTTGGCTGAAAGGGTTTACTAATTCCCAAGCTCAACTGGACGTCCTCTTCCCCTTTCAGCCCCTTGTGATCGGTCCCCCGGAACTCCCTTTAGTCCCAGGTTTTACAAGCGTGAAGAGAGAGTCTTTCTCACACCGAATCGCTTCCTCCGCGGCCGGCCAATTCCCTCGCGGGAGGATGGAACCGCGGCCTTGGAGTCCGAACTCGCTCCGTGATCAGATCACGTCTCACACACACTTGCCCAATCACCCGCTCAACCTCACAATACTTACAGCAATTTTCTTGCGAGGGTGTCTTCGTGCACTGTCGACTTTTTATGAGCTACCAAGCCGCGGCTTTTCTCGAAGGCTCCATGCCTTCCCGAGCTCCTCTGGATACGTTTCTCTTTTATTGTGGTTTTTACCCCAGCCTAAATTTGGTTCGGATGTCGGAGCGAACTGCGGAGGCTCTCGGCTCCCCAGGCCGCCAAAATCAGCGGGGGTACCCGACCTGGACAACGAGATTCTCCCACAGTTTTCCCGATCCGAGTCACGGCACCAATCTGTTATAAATGCAAAGGCAATTTCGGGATAAAATTAAAAAGAGAAATTTATTAATAAACAACAAAGAACAAACAACGAGAAAAACCACAATAAAAATGGTCAGCGCAGCGCTGGGTGGACAGGGTCTACACCGGAGGTGTAGGGTTCCCAAATCCACGTTTGAGTGTTCTCAAGCTTGGGGTTTTATAGAGATTTTAAGTCCTCAGGCTAAAATTCCAAGCAGGCTTCATTCACCAAGTGTCCTTGATTGTCCGGTGAATGGATTTCCTGGCATGGAAAAATAGAACTAACCAGTGTCCGGACAGAGTCTCCTCATATGTAAAGAGACTCTGTATGTATTTCAATTTGTGTCATCAAGGCAAAAGTGGTGTGATCCGGGGCCGGTGCCGATGGGTATCTCGGCAGAGTCTTTCCTTTTGTTTCCTTTGATTGCATCTCCAACGCTGGTTTGACAGGTGGGGTGTTCAGGTCTGGCGACGACTACCTTTTTCGGGGCTTGTCTTTTGTCGACCTGATTGTTTCCCAACAGAGATCTGCAGGGGCGTTGATCAGGTCCGGAGATGGATATCTCCTTCGAGCTAGTTCTTTTGTTTTCTTGATGGCCCTCGTCCTTTCTGTTTTCTGAGCTGATGTTCGTTATCTGGGTGTCGGCTGCAATCTGTTGCTTCTGGGAGGAAACTCCCGGCCAGACTTGGAGAAGGGTTTTTGTACATTTTGGATTTTATATTATTACAACACATACATATCTTATTTATACCTTTACGAATTTTTATTTACAGATTAATTTATTACATATCCAACCTATATTTCCCTTGATGGTTAATTTCTTTAGATCTAAATGTATGGTTATATCCCAACTTGCCCTGTGGAACATGGTTCCTGAACTTGTGTCCAAGGATACAGCCCTTGGAACCAGTAGCAAGTGGCACTGCTAAAATTGCAGCCTTTCTAAACACTGAGTACTAATATCTTCTTATTTGGCTTTCATTATTACAAAGACATCTTCCTTCTTGGAAGGCTCAATAAAAGGACTACAGACTGGCACTCACCCAGCTGTACAGTAATGAGAGGAGATGACTAGCAAAAGACTGCAAACATCTAGGGGGAGAGGGACTGTCCATATAATTTTTCTTTGATGTTACAAAAGGTGGGCTTCTTTAAAGTGAGGAGCTTAGTTCCTTTTTGTTTGTTTCAATTTAGAAACATCAGAAAGATTTGGGATGTTTTTATTTGCTTTTGCTTTAATAGAAGGCTCTGAATCTTTAACAAAGATTTAATCTAATGAAAATATTAATTGCTGAAATGAAGCAACCCTTAGCAGAAACAAAATTTTTTGAAGAGTCATCTGAGTTAAAAATCTATTAGCACGGATTTGTCTCCACTCCTCTCGTTTCACAGTTTAACACACACACACACGTGCGCACACACACACACACACACACACGTGCGCACACACACGCAAAGGAAACTTGATATGGTGTTGGGGGTTAGGTGTCTTTTTTTAGTTCTGGCTTGCCTGTGCAATTTTTACCCATTAGTTGCGGAGAAAACCTAACTGCGGGTACTTGGTGGGTGCTTGAGAAAAGACAAAGAGTTCGACCACGCCCAGAGGAGAAAGGGGGCAGGAAAAGGGGAGGGCGGGCACAGTTTAGCGGGCTTCTTCAACTTCGGAGAAGAACACTTTGGGCGCAGAGCTGTTGCGGTGAGGAGAAGGGAATTTCTCCATCATCCAGACGGAGCTGCTGCTTCTTCTTCTTCCCTCTTCATTGGTGGCCTCACACACCCTGTCCTGCCAGGACATGCGGCAGTGCCAGGCACCACCGTGGAGCTGCTGATACACCCCAACCACCGGCCCAGGATCTCTGCTCATCCCTGCTGTTCCAGCTAAGTGTTCCTCAGAGCCCTGCAGGAGCACCGGGACTGCCTGCCTGAGGGGGTTTGTGAAGCAAAGCCTCTCCTCCATCCCTTCCCGTCTCGGCCAACAAGGCTGTCACAGGGTCCCTGGTTCTGTTTTCTTGCTAATGCTGTAGTTATTGTTGTTTGTTTGCCTTGTTATAAATACTAGTAAAGAACTGTTATTCCTATCCCCAGATCTCTGCCTGAGAGCCCCATAATTTCAGGATTATCATAATTCAGAGGGAGGGGGTCTACATTTTTCATTCCAAGAGAGGTTCCTGTCCTTTCTAGCAGACACCTGTCTCCCAACACCGAGACATATGGGTAGCTTGTTTTTATTTTTAAAAGTTGCCATGTTGTCTTTTGTAGGGTTTCAAGCAAGGCAAGCACCCTGAATAGAAGCCAGCTCGGTGGCCCTCCTTGCCACACGGACCATATCCCACAGCATCAATGTGATGGATGGCGAAAATGGTGTTTATTGCAGGGGAATTTAACATTTTATAACCTAGGGTCATTGTGTTACTCCCATCTGCTTTCGTCATCGTTAGGCGCTATTGGCTAATTGCAGAAGGCCTTACTATCCTAACAGAGAGGGGGGTCTGCTAACTTTCCGTTACATCCCGAATTCTTCCGCTCCGCTATGCCCTAGACTACAACATATTCTCCTCTCTCTATGAATAACTAATTTGCTAAAATATAATGTGTATTAGTCTAAAAAATGGATAATATAAACTTAAGTAAAATATAGGATACACTATACTTAACTAAAAAGCTAAAAGCTTATAAAATGGATACTACAATTTTCATTAGTAAATATGAGGCACATGTGGTGACTAAGTATATTTTTAAAGCATCAGTTGCCTTTCTATAAACAGAATGTTAACTTTTTCTAGTCGGCTCTTAACAAAGGACACAAGCTTATTTAAAATACATGGTCCAAAGATTAGCACAAGTAAAATCATCACAACTGGTCCAATTAGGGTAGACACCAGGGTGGTCAGCCACAGAGACTGATCGAACCAGGACTGGAACCAGCTCTGCTGGGCTTCTCTCTCTGCCTTCCTTTGAGACAGCCTGTCTCGTAGCTCTGCCATGGTGTCTCTCACTACTCCGGTGTGGTCTGCGTAGAAGCAGCACTCTTCTTTCAGGGCAATGCAGACGCCTCCTTGCTGCATGAATAGAAGGTCAAGACCTCGCCTGTTCTGCAAAACAACTTCAGAGAGTGAGGAGACTGACTTTTCTAGAAAGGATATGGATTTCTCAATTCTCTGTAGATCTTCATCTACAGTCATTTGTAGCTGAGAGAGACTCTGACTCTGGGTTACCAGGGCGGAGACACCCGTGGCTGCACCGGTCGCTCCCAAGCCGAGCAGCATTGCTATTGACAGTCCTGTCAACAGCTCTCTTTTCTGAAGGTGGCCTGCTCGCTCAAGGTACTGGTTCACTTCTTCTCCGGAGTGGTATAGGACTCTGGGGATGATAACAGCTAATACACAAAAGTCAACAGAGGAGTTAAAGCTTTGAGTATAAATGCAAGGGCTAGACTATTAAAACACTTGCTCTATGGAGTTGAAACTGGGACGCATACAGCCTGCCGGACCCCAGGTTACTTGAAGAAATTCGTCTGCTTTTGGTGGTGTTCACTTGTTACTCAGGACTATTGTTTCGCACCCCAAATAGCCAAATAGCTCAAATAGCAGTTTACTATGTAAATGACACTATGCTTACAAACTCACAGCTAAAACTTTAACGTTAAATGAACTTTCAAAAATGCTTACACTACCTCTTAAAGGGGAAGTACTTATATTTTATACTAACATAACAATTACTACACAGGCTAAACTCTATCTCAAACTATTATCTAACTACTTTTAACACAGGTGCTCTGGTATATATGTAGTCTAAGCTTGAAAACAATTTGTTAAAAGAATAAACACACAACTACAATTTGCTTTATATACAGTTAAATGAAGTTTCTACACTTCTTAGATCTTCTACAGAATTTCTCTAACACGATTCAGTCCTGGAATGTTCACTGCCCCCGTGATGTCAGCTGGCAGCTGATCGGTGACTGAGGGCTTTGATGTTCAAGTTGTTCTTCAGATCCTTCTAAATCTTAAAACAAAGAATAACTGAAAAATTGGTAGAGACACAACATCATAATAACAACATAAAATTTCTGTTGGCAACTGTCTGTGTGGTGTTCAGACACAACTGTGTCCTGATAGGTCCACTTCTGATTCATGTCTGGAGTACCAAGGCTGTGTGGTGACTTCTCTGTTCACTGGATCTCATGTGTTCAGAGGCAGACAGTCTGGTCAGATGGACAGGTGACCTTTTTGAACCTGCCAACAAAACACAGACACTTCTCTCCTTGAAGTTAATGAATTACACTAATTAAATGCTTTTAGGGTATCAATTTCCCCCGTTTTCTTAAAAAAATGAAAATGAGATGTACTTTTGTTCAATAGTAACACAAAACCATATACACAATTAATAAAAACTCAACAGTTAAAAATTAATTAAATCATAAATATTATTAATAACATATGTAATATAAAAGTACTGTTAATTACTAAAACACTGCACCAGCATCCCATAGTTAACAAACAGAGACAAAAAATCATCAGTGAAGGATTGGGTAATCACCTCTGGAAAATGATTCTCCAAGCCTACTACAAAATTGATCCAGCTGTCTTATTAATAGGGTCAAATTGCTGAGTCAAAAAGTGACTCAAAAACTGATTTGGTACAGAAAACATCTGAATCTGCTGGCAAACATTCCGTCTAGGTAAAGGCAAGGCTTGGCCAGGGCCTTAGGCTTTAAACTGGAAAGATGCCTCTTAACATATTTCTAAATCAAGATTCTCAATAGTAACAGCTATGAGATGCTTACAGCACAGAAAACTGTTAAAATGCATTTGTACAAAGCAAATAATCAGAAACTTTAGGTACCAGACCAATTAAATAATTCAGCAGTTGGTTTAATCTGAAGCCTCCCCCATGGCAGCTGATCCTCAGCAATGGTACATCTTAAAATTCTGGAAACACTGAAAAATAAAAAAGCTATAACAAACAAAACTGCAAAAATTGCAACAACTCAATAGAACTCCCAATGAAGTCAAAGGTGTTACAGACTGTATTCATTTCTTTCCACAAGCAGGTGTTCATCATTGTTCTATCACAGCTGTTTCAGTTGTAGCTGTCTTCATATCTCTAGGAAAATAACTATACTTTGCAATTTAAACAAGTGTCTCCAATAAAACATAAAACAATTTAAATTAAACAACATTTAAACTTAACAATAATTATTTATGACAAAAGGAAATAACAAAACTTAACCTTAAAAGAATATCTAAGTTATAAAACTTAACTTAAAAACATTCAAGCCTAAACATTATAAAACTTGACTATCCTTAATTCTATTAACACTTAATCTATACTAAATAAAAACATAACTTAATCTTATTCTGTTACTACAAAAAGCAGCTAAAAGTTTGATATATACCTTTCAAACACAATATAACAATAACATGGATTCACTATAAAAATTATAAAAATGTAACAAATACATCACAATTCCATGTCATCTAGCTTTGAAAATAACCCACAATAACTGCAAATGTTACTAAAAATACTCATTCATAACAAGAATTTGCCTAATATATGCTTAAATTAGTTAAGATTTTAAAGTGCAGTTTTTCTAGAGAAAAACCACAACAACACAGGATTTGGCAAGTTGTCATTTAGCTTTTGTAGCACTTTTCAGGAATATCAAGTCTAATTTTTAAACTAAAATCCAAATTGGTATATATGCAGTTATATGTGTTTTATATAACAAAAGAACTCACATTGAAATTACCTTATTAAAATTGTGGAAAAAACAAGCAGATAGATAATATATGCTCTAACTTAACTTTGTCTTGTACAGTAAAGTTCTCTTAACCAATTATTTTTTTAAACCACAAATCTCTTCTGTAAATAACATTAATTGGAAGGTTTTCTTAGAAGCTGTAAATCACACCATATTTTAACCTTAGATTTTAAAATTAATTATTACAAGGTAACTTCTGTTAATATTCACTTTAAACATGTTTGTTTTTGAAAAGGGGCTTTTTAAACTTTTTTAAAAAATCACAATAATTTTTTCTAGTGAAACTTTAAAAACTGCAACTGCATAAACTCATAATTATTTAAAACACAAAATTAACTCTAAAAGGGTATATAAAAACATTTTAAAAACCCAATAAATCATGACTTTATAACAAACTGGTTATTATCCCAGCACTTCTTCTTAGAGAGGGAGTGGGGGGGGTGAACCGCCTGCTGCGCTGTTGCAGCTCTGCTCCCATCCCCCTTCACATTCTTTACTGTTTTTTTCTTCTGAGGACTCGGGCTCTGACCACTGGTCACTTGTATCTCGATCAGAGTCAGAGTTCGACTGGCTGGCCACTTCCTGTTTTCCGTGCCTTTTTGTTGGGCTCCAGCCCCGCCTGCCACCCCAGTGGGTGGGCCGTTCCCTCCCTCCTGGTTCCCCACGCCTTTTGTTCCACCCTCCACTCCGCCTATCACCCCACCTTTCCCTCCGCCCCTCACTCCAGGCTCTGTTCTGCCCCCTGCTCTCCCCTCTTCCTCCTCCCTTTGCATTCCAATCATTCTGTACCCATCCCCCACTTTCTTCTCCACATTTCTTATCTCTCTCAACCCCCCAACTGTGCCCATCTTCCAAGGCCAGCCAAGGCCAGCTTTTGTTCCTTGTTAAAGACATTGTTTTCCCGCTCTATAACTTTTTTCTCAGCGCCATCTTTAAGTCCTTGGGGGGATGTTTCTTCCCTTACTCTCTTTGCTACATCTCTGGCTTCTTCTGTTAAATTTTTCCAAAAATCTCTTGCTTTCTGTTGTTTCTTCCAGAGCACACAAGGATTTTGGGACCGAGGGGACTCCCGCCCCCCCCCCCCCCCAGCTCGGCTGAGCTTCTCCCGTCTGAGGGCTGTAAAGCTCTGACCCCAAATTTCAGGGTAGCCAACATACAGTTCCTTGTTGCTTCCCAAATCCCTTTGGCAAGGATTTTAGTACATCTGTCCCACACCTTAGGGTGGATAGACTTTACAAACTGATTTACAACCTCAATAAACCAAAGCCTTGCAATAGCAAGTGAATTAGGTTTACAACTTAATTGCAATCTGACCTTTATCAGGGATTCCATCCTCGTTCAGGATGCAGGGACGTCTCCCTCACACCAGGACTAAGTCCAGATCTCCTGGTTGCTGCTTCTGTTTTTTCAGGGAATCCTCGCTTTCTGGGTTTTTTCCCGCTTCTCCTCCCGGGTTTCGTGCACCATTTATAGGTTTTCAGGCAAGGCAAGCACCCTGAATAGAAGCCAGCTCGGTGGCCCTCCTTGCCACACGGACCATATCCCACAGCATCAATGTGATGGATGGCGAAAATGGTATTTATTGCTGGGGAATTTAACATTTTATAACCTAGGGTCATTGTGTTACTCCCATCTGCTTTCGTCATCGTTAGGCGCTATTGGCTAATTGCAGAAGGCCTTACTATCCTAACAGAGAGGGGGGTCTGCTAACTTTCCGTTACATCCCGAATTCTTCCGCTCCGCTATGCCCTAGACTACAACAGTCTTTATCAGCTATGAAGCAGCAAAATGCCCATTTTCCAAGGATTTTACTTCTACCTTTATGACCAGTGTTTTCTGTAGAAAGGAGTTTTCTGTGGCTCATTGATGGAGGTTAAAATTATTCCTTGTTTTTTATCCTTCTCTCAGGGAATTTTGTCATCTCTGGGAGCAGCTTTTAATGAGTATAAGAGAGGTTTGTTCACAGAGACAGACTGCAGGAGCACCATCATAAAATACCCTGGAAGACCATTGAGAAAGGGATCCAACAGCTGAGAGAAGTGGCAGTACTGGAGATAGTTTTTGGAAGGGACAGACAGCATGATAATGACCCTGACAAGGTCAGGTGCACAGGAAAAAATTTGTGGAACCTGGGAAATCTAGGGCCATCCTAATACACCACCTTCATTGCAATGATTAATGACAAGGACAACTGAGAGACAATGGGTTCTGTACCCAGCAAGATCAGGAATTATGAGAGTATGGTCAGTGGCCCAATGCAGGCTCATGTGTCTACTGTGGTTAAGAGCCTCAAGGAGGAGATTTAGGGAGGAGATAAGGGAGGAGGTGAGGGAGGAAGTGAGGAAGAACAGTTCCCATGTGGCACCAGTGTGAGTCACAGATCCCAATGTCAGAGCTCAATGTCCCCCAGCTAGGGAGAGGGGATACACACCATGAGATGACCTGTGGGTCTTCCTGTGTGACCATGGGGATGATATGAGAAGGGTGAGAGGGAAAACCCACTTCAGTCCTGGAAGCATAGGTGCGTCAAGGAGGAAAACACTAAGCGAGGGAGTTCCACTAAAGAGAAGGTAGCTTCATCTTCCCATGACCAAGCTGCTAGGTACAATAGAAAGGAGGATGATATGTCTGATCCCCTTGAAGGAACCTGCAGAATGTATGCCCAGGTAAGGAATGATGACCAGGACTAGAGGGGCCCTGCCTCTAGCCAGATAGCATCACAAGAGAATAGTGGCATTTTGACTGTGTGGATCTGATGGCCTGGCACATCAAAGCCACCAAAATACAGAGCTTTGGTCAGTACTGGTGCACAGTGTACATTAATGCCATCAATACATGTGGGGGCAGAACCTGTTTCCATTGTTGGGGTGACCGGGGAGGTTGCAGCAGTTGACCCTGTTAGAAGCCGAGGTGACCGTGACTGGAAAAAAGTGGCAGAAACACCTTATTGTTACTAGTCCAGAGACCCCATGTATTCTGGGCATAGATTTCCTCTGGACCAGCTATTTCAAAGACCCAAAAGTGTGGAAGGTCTCTGGGTTCTTTTCCTCAAGGTCAGGATTAATGAGCAAGAGAGACAGATTTTGTGTTGGGACTCAGTTGTTTATTTTTTCTTATCTATATTACATTCTCACAGAGAGTGAGTTTACACTAAGCTAACAGTCTAGAAAACGGAGCCCCAGGTATCTCTCTCCAAGTCTTTTTAAGTGTCAACTACCCAATTATAAATTGCCAACTAACTTATTTTTGCTTATAACCCAATAACCAAACACCCGTGTTCCGCACTGCAGACTTTTCTATCCAGTCACACAATATTACTAAAATCCATGAAGAAGAAGAAGAAGAGAGAATAAGGCAGGTTAACGCCCTAAACCCTCCATCCTGTTGCATATATATTACTATAATCCTAAAACCTTAAAGTCTAAATTTTCCACCAAGTACACACTCACAGTTTCAGTTCTATTAATTTTGGAAGCCTTTTCCATGGTCTCAGGTCAAACACAGTGTTCCCCTGTGAGTCTGTGCCTGTCAGCACAGAAAGCATGAAATTCTCTGTGTCCAGGGTTCCAGCACAAAAGGACTCAGGTGGGTTTTTGGGATAGATGCTGTGGAGGCAGAGGGCATTAGGCAATTAAACACCTTGTCTGGACTGTCCGAGAATCCTTCTGCAGTTGGGCTCCTGAAAGTGAAGGAGCAACAAGCACCAATTGCTGCCTCGATGGTGCACTACCAGCAGTATTAGATAAATCCAGATGCTGTGATCCCCATCCACAAGATGATCCATGAGCTGAAGAGCCAAGGGGTGGTCAGCAAGGCCCATTCACCCTTCAAACGCCCCATCTGCCTGTGCACAAGTTTGACGGGGAATGGAGATTGACTGTATCCAGGTGTCGTTCTAATTAGGAACGGCCGGAAACAACGACACGACTCTCAAGGGAGTCAGAACAGGAGAAGTCTCTAGTTTATTGCTTCAGCCATGTTATATAGACTAGTTCGTGGAAAGTACAGAAAAGAAACTCTTATTGGTTAGTAAAGTGTTACATTACCATCATTGGTCAGTGGGGTTCACCACCCCCTGACTTTCTCCTGCAAGGAAAACAAGAGGACAGACAAACAGCACCTGGCAGTTGTTTTCTGTCTCTGAGGATTGTTTTGAAATCCTCCTATGAATTTCCCAGGCTAGCTTCTCAGGCAGGCCTGGCAGGCCATGGGGCCTGCAGCTTGCTCCAAAGCTAGCATCCATATCCAGGAGCCATGGTCTGTCCTGGAGCCTTTGGCAGAAGGTGCCTGGTGAGACCTGAGGCTGACCACTTGGATTCTGGAGCCTAAGTTACAGAGGGTCCTAAGCCAACTACACTCCAAGGAAAGGTTCCCTCTACCCACCATGCCACCAACGCCACATTGAGTAAGTGGATTGCCCTCATCAGAAAGGGCGCCCGTATTAGAAACCTGAATTGTCCTGGGATCTTGTAAATAATTACAAATTGGAGTGAAGGTGAAAACTTTGGCTTGACTGATGAAGAGAAGCAAGAACAGGTAAAACGTTCTGAGCAAGTTCCACTGTACAAACAATTGCCAATGGAAGAAATACGCTATTCTCTTCACTGACCATTCCTGTCATATTGGAGGGATGAACTGAAAATGGAAAGAAGCCATATGGAGCCCCACAGGACAGGTTGCAGAAGCTACTGAGGGATAAGGTGGATCAAGTCAACTTGCTGAACTCAAAACCATCCAGTTGGCCCTGGATGTTGCCAAAAAAGAGAAGTGGACAAAGCTCTACCTTTGTAGTGATTCGTGGATGGTAGCCAATGGTCTTTGGGGGTGGCTGGAAAGATAGAAAAAGGCCAGCTGTGAGCATAGGGGACAATCAATCTGGGCTGCTGAAGAGTGGAAAGACATCACTGTCTGGGTAGAGAGGCTACCTGTGAAAGTCCGTCATGTAAATGCCCATGTCCCCAGGAGTCAAGCTAATGAGGAGTACTGAAACAATGAGCAGGTCGATCAAGCTGCAAAGATAGAGGTGTCACAGATAGAATTGGATTTGAAACACAAGGGGGAGTTGTTCCTAGCTTGATGGGCCCATGATGCCTCAGGCCATCAGGGCAGAGATGCCACCTATAATTTGGCATGAGACCGAAGGGTAGATCTAACCATGGACAGTATCTCCCAAGTTAGCCATGATAGTGAGACAAGCGCTGTGATCAAGCAGTGCAAGCGGGTGAAGCCCCTATGGTATGGTTGGCAGTGGTCCAAATATGAGTATGGGGAGGTCTGGCAGATCGATTACATCACACTGCCTCAAACCCAGCAAGGCAAGCATTACGTGCTCACAATGGTAGAAGCCACCACAAGATGGTTGGAGACCTGCCCTGTGCCTCATGCTCTGGCCCATAACACCATCCTAAGCCTTGTAAAGAAAGTCCTTCAGAGGTATGCCTGAGACAATTGAATCTGACAGCAAGACTCATTTCAAGAATAGCCTTGTAAATACCTGGCTAGGGAACATGGCACTGAATGAGTGTACCTTATTCCCTATCATGCACCAGCTTCTGGGAAAGTTGAGCGGTGCAACGGACTGCTAAAAAATCACCTTGAAGTCACTGGGCGGGGGGACTTTCAAAAATTGGGAACTGCACTGAGCCACCTGGTAAATTAACACCTGAGTCTCCACTAACTGAGCTGGACCTGCCCAATCTGAACCCTTGTGTGCAGCAGACTGAGATAAGGTTCTGGTGGTGCATATGAAAGGTATGCTGGGAAAAATTGTTTGGATTAATTCTGCCTTGAGCAAAGACAAACCCACCCATGGGGTTGTCTTAGCTGAAGGACCAAGTTGCACCTGGTGAGTGATGCAGAAGGATGGAGACATGTGATGCATACTATCGGCGATGGAGAAAGACGGGGACAACTGACTTGGTGATCAGAATCCGATTTTACTGTGGGCTACATAAGATTATATATCATTCTAGGAAAGCTAGTAATTTTTTACTACAGTGATTAAAAATCATATAAACATACAAACAAACATGCATATTTTACATTGATTCAATCTTCCCCCAGTGCCAGGCTTGATTCAATCTTCTTGCAATCTTCAATGCTCTGTTCCTGCCAAGGCATCTTGACTATCAGATCACTTATGCTAATCAAGTCCAAGGTACTTTCTGACTCTACCATAGCATACCTCAAAGGTGTTGGAGTCTGAAATACAGACTGTGTGCCCTTGTTTTTAATTTTTAGTTCTAAGATTCAAGAGAACACTGAATTTCATATAATATGAAATTCATGATCATGTTTTCATAGTGATACATGAAAACAAATGCTAAAGTTAGATAAGAAAGGTAGGTGTGTAGATTAGAAAGTTTCTTAAATCACTGGGTGAAAAAGTAGTTTAGAGAACAGGAGACAATATGGAGGATTTAGGGTGTTGTCCCTTGTCCTTCTTCTTTCTTCTTCATGTTCTTCTCCTAGAGGTTTTTGGGTAGTAGTTAGTAATTGGATAGAAAATGCCGCAGTGCATCACAGAGGTGATGGGTCATTGGGTCATTAAGAAAAATAATATACGTGTCTATTGTTAATTGGATAAAAATAGGTATAAAGATAAAAGAACTGCGTAATTCGGGGCCATTTTGTGTATCAGACATGAAGTGTGCCACAAGGCCTTGTTTGTACCATCAGAAGAAAGAAATGTACCAAATTGCAAAGATTAACCTTGTAACCAGCCTAGAGAGACCTGTTAACTTTTGTAAGGATCCTGCAATAAACACGAGAAACAAGATTTTAATGAGCTCGAGAGTTTACTTCAAATAATGAGAACTGAGATAAGTGGAACTCCCCACGAGGGAGGATCCCAGGAGAATTCAGCCCAGAGGAGGCTGGGGAATTAGAGAAGAACTGTATTCACAGAGAATTCAGCCCAGAGAAGGCTGGGGAACTATAGAAAGCTGTATTCACAGAAAATTCAGCCCAGAGGAGGCTGGGAGACTATAGAAAGCTGTATCTACAGCGAATTCAGCCCAGAGAAGGCTGGGAGACTAAAGAAAAGATATATCCACAGAGAATTGAGCCCAAAGGAGGCAAAGAAAAGAGAGACAGAGGTAACAAAAGGGACCTTGTTTTGGGGTGAACTGTCCATCACACTGTGCCTGTATCTAGATCTAGATGAATACATGTATATAATTTACCTATGCTGCATCCAGCTTGCAACCAGTCACTAGTGGTATCCCTCAGGGGTCTGTGCTGGGGCCAATCCTGTTCAATATTTTTATTGATGACATGGATGAGGGTATTGAGTTTTTCATTAGTAAATCTGCAGACACTAAGCATGGAGCGTGTGTCAATCTGTTGGAAGGTAGGAGGGCTCTGCAAAGAGACCTGGAATGGTTGGATGAATGGGCAAAGTCCAATGGGATGAAGTTTAATAAGTCCAAGTGCCGAGTCCTGCATTTTGGCCACAATAACCCCCTGCAACATTATAGGCTAGGGGCAGTATGGCTGAACAGTGCCCAGGCAGAAAGGGACCTGGGGGTATTGGTTGACTGTTGCTGGCTGGTTCTGGGGGTCTGTCTGACCCCTGACCACTGCTGCAGATTACCCAGATAGGGGTCCTGAGAGGAACAGCTGTCCAGGGGTCTCAGACATTTTCCAGCCAGGGGAAACCCCTATGAGCTCGGCTTGAGGCTTCAAGTGATCAGCTCTATGAGACGTGATTTCAGCTCTTGCAATAATCAGCTCAGCACAGTTCATGGGTTACCCCAGCCAACACATAGACAAGAGATGTTGCCACTGGAGATGAATAGATCACACGGACACAGCTCGAGGTGTGGTGAAAGGAAGAAAAAGCTTATTTCTTCTCCCAGGATTTATAGGTTTCTGACCACAGCCAGGGACTGGATGGTCAGGATAACACTTTCCCAACCTCACTGGACATGAGAGATGTCCATCACAAGACGTGTAACAGAAGGAATGTATACATATCTATGTTTATAGTTACTGTCCTGGGAAAGTCTTAGAAAACTATGTCAGCAAGCTCAGAAGCTGAGTTTTCAGGGTGACATCTCACCCTTTTTGGTTTTAACAAAAAGAAAAGAAAAAAGAAAAATGAACAAAGAAACTAGCAACATTATAAACAATCAAAAGGAAAAATAATAGGAAAATACAGTGCTCCATACAATCAGAAGGCTGTAATTTCAGGGTGATATCTCACCCTTTTGTTATTACAAAAAAACAAAAAAAAATAAAAGTGAAAACATCAACACCTGCTTGTAGATGGCTCTCAATTTGGTCACGGAGGCAGAATCCATGGTCAAATTGAAAGGTGCCTGGGAAAACTTCTGAAATGCCATGACAGCAGCCTGTAATTCCACCAATTGGACTGATCCAGCCTCATGACTCTCCAAAACCTGCCACTCGGATCCATCCTCCCAGGTAGCAATGGCCTTTCCAGTCTTCCCCGAACCTTCAGAAAAGACAGTGGGTCCTTGCACAGGCCCTGACTAGGTTTGGGCCACAAAGAAAGGTCAATGAAGTTTGCCACTGTCTGTGGCTGACAGGGCAGAAAAACCCCTAACAAGACATTCAAGAGATTGGACCATTCATCATTTTATTGGCCAATGATAGCTGCGGAATGCAAATCTGGAGTGGCAATGAAAAAAACCAGCGACATCAATGGAAAGATTAATGTGATAAACTTGACGAGCAGAAACTGCTTGCAGAAACTCTTCCAGCACCTACTGTGCCTCAGGGGTCAGTGTTGGAAGTGACTTTAAATCAGAGTCCCCATTAACAAACCAAACAAGGGAGACAGTTGTGTCATGGTCAGTCCCATATAGAGACACAACCATGTAAAAATCCATCAATATCTGGACATCATTCATTCACTGTCTGCACTGAATGCAAAAATTGCACCTCCTGATGTGGGACTGTTCATCCCAAAAATTATTTTGACCCTCAAATAATTTCAGGGAGGTTGTTTCTGGAGTCACTTGTAGCCCATGAGAGTGCAAGGCATTGATCAGCTGAGGCTGTACCCTCAGCACTTCATCCTGGGTGGGTGCAGCCACCAAGATGTCATCCATATAATGATAGAGATGAGCATCAGGAAACCACTTGCGAACTCCAGACAGGGCTCGAGCCACATACCATTGGCAAATGGCAGGCAAATTCTGCATGTCTTGTGACAAAACTCTCCATTGATATCTCTGTGCTGGCTCAGCATTGTTGACAGCTGGCAACGAGAAGGCAAATTTCGGTCTGTCATCGGGATGCAAAGGAATTGTAAAAAGACAATCCTTCAGATCCACGATGAGGACTAGCCAATCAGCGGGAAGCATGGTGAGTGATAGCATGCTAGCCTGCAACATCCCCATGCTTTCCATCACAGCATTAACTTTCTGGAGGTATTGTAGCAACCTCCATTTCCCAGACTTCTTCTTGATACAGAAAACAGGAATGTCCTAGGGACTGGTTGAAGGCTCAAGATCACCCTGATCCAACTGTTCCTGCATCAAGTCATGGAGGGTGACTAGTCTATCATGAGAGAGGACAACAGAAGATGCTGAACAAAGAGTCAGTCTCAAGTTCTTCTTTGTGTAGAATATGTCAACATTGGGTCCAAGGGTCACTCTGGGGGCCCTTCAGCAAACCTGACAATCATGATGTCCGTGCCAGTGTGAAAAAGCCCGCGGAGGCTAATCTTTGTCAGCATCTCACCAAGGATGGACAGGGTGCAGACCCATTCAGGACTATCCCCGGCTGTCAGAACAGCAGTCCAGTGACCCAGGGAGGTCCAGGGAACCCGAAGGCACCATCTCCCCGCAGCTGGTTCTCAGCTCTGCGAACACAAGACTCAAAAGGCACAAGGTGAGCAAATCTGGGTCCCACAGGAATAGGAACAGGAGGGGTGATTGTGGAACCCATGGCAGAAATGCACCCCAGGAAATCCGAATCAACGTCCCCTAGGTGAACAATGATGCCCTGAGCTGTGGTATTCAACCACACCACAAGAAGAGCACTCATGTCCTCACCCACCGGACCAAAAACATCCTGAAGCACATGGAATGCCTGATACGCATCCAGAGCAGCAGCCTCGCCTGCTGCGTCCTGCCTCACAGAGTTCCCTGAGACAGGGCCAGGCACCTGGCCGGAAGACACCGCAACAGTGCCCAAAAATCGAGTCTGATTGTGCGGCTGCACAGTCATCTGACAGGGGGACAAAGTCCACAGGCCAGCCGAAGAGGATCCAGCAGCCTGGGACCCTTTGCTTGTGGAGGCCACCGGCTTCACCCCTGCGGCACCACCACCCAAGCCAATAGCAACCAGCTCAGGACCCCGATCCACCGCGGCCGTAGGAAGCGGCAGGGGAGTCTCTTCCCCAGTCACAGGCTCAGGCGATGCCCGGGAAACCAAGGCGGGGCAAGGTGGAGCCAGCTCGGCACGGCCTGCCTCCAGCACCAGGGGGGGACCGTGGCGCCGGTAGAGGCAGGACCCACGGAGCCAGGGTACCATCCCGCTCCACTGCCAGGGAACAACCTGGGCTGGCAGGAGGGGAAACCCGCATCATGGGGCCTGCAGAACCCAGCCCGGTGTTCACACCACTCCCAGCACCCATCCCCATGCCCCACGAATCTGGTGCGGGGGGGGGCAGTGCTCGGAATCGCCCCAAACAGCGGTTCTTCAGGGGCGAAAGGTCAAAAAAGCTGTGCCGGCTGCTCCTCCACTGGAACAGCATGTGCGTGCGCAGCTGTCGGCACGGAGCCTGGGCCCGTCCCATCCCCCACCGCAAGGCAGGGCACAGCCCAGCCGCAGCAGGGACATGGGACCGTCCCTGAGCCATCCCCCAGAGGTGGCGCTGCCCCCTGTTCAGGCAGCCCCTCATCAGTCTGCTCCGGGAGAGCACACAAAGGAGGCGACCCCGCCCCAGGCTTACACAACCGGAGAGCCAGCCAAGGTGGAGTTACGCCCCCCGGTTCCCGTGGCACCCTCGATGGCTCGCTGGCAAGGATACAACCCTGCCTCAGCCCTACGCCTCCGGGGCGCCGGCCCAGGTGGGGTTACGCCCACCGGTTCCTCGGCACCCCCATTCAACCCGCTGGGGGCTGTGGGGGCCGGGGAACTTGCTGGCTCCGCGATCCTGGCTCTCCCCTGGAGGCAAGACACCTTTCACTCAGAGAGAGACAATGTATCGCTCCCAGGGATCTTTGAGTTAGTTATGTTAAACTGTTACACTCCATTGGTGTTCCCCCCTGCCGTCCCACCCGATACATGTATCTCGGGCTCCCCCCGCCCCTCTCCTCCCCTATAAATATCCCGGGTTTTCCCCTGTTCGAGAGAACAGCTGTTGCTGGCTCCCTTCGCCAAAGCTCTGCCTGAATAAAGGATTGTGCTTGGCGAACACTAGACCAGCTTTCTTGTCCCTTCTTCCCATGTTGCCTGCCCGCTGCCGCTGAGCCGAGCTGGAATCAGTCGCCTGCCCGAAGTCGCACACATGCTCTTCGGCCCAGCATTTTCAGGGCTGCTTCTCCACAGAAGTCCTGGTGCTCCGGCCCTCCGTCGCTGCGGCAGGGGGCCCCGGCGATCCTGGGGGAGCCAACCTCGGGACTCGAGACACAGCCACCCCCCCGGCTCCGTGCTACCGGGGGAGAGGGAGAGCCCCGCCCCACTCCCACAGCCAGAGTCGGAGCCAGAGCCAGACCTCTCACCCAGGGCAGAGGAAGCAGCTCTCGATCTGGCATAAGAGGACACACAGCTCCTCAGAACGCGGTCGCACCGTCACCAGATCCCCAGCAGCCAGGCCAGACGGGGGTCCCAATATACCACCATAGCCTCAACCAGGGAATCGCCTAATGCGTCCCAAGCCAGCTTCGAAAGAAGAGCCTCAACCACAGGGAAAAACCCTTCAGCTCTTCCATAAGTATACAATTGCCGAAAGTCAGCATTCAAAACATCAATCCGTGCCTGATAAAAAGCAGCACACCACAGCCCTACAACCAGGGCCTCTGTAGGAGAGAACCCAAAAGCAGCCATAACTACAGGCTAGACAGAGAATGCCTCACAACGTCACCTTCAACACATGTCAGGGGTCACCAGATGTTGCCGATGGAGATGAATAGATCACACGGACACAGCTCGAGGTGTGGTGAAAGGAAGAGTTTATTTCTTCTCCCAGGATTTATAGGTTTCTGACCACAGCCAGGGATTGGATGGTCAGGATAACACTTTCCCAACTGCACTGGCCGTGAGAGATGTCCATCACAAGACGTGTAACAGAAGGAATGTATACATATCTATGTTTATAGTTACTGTCCTGGGAAAGTCTTAGAAAACTATGTCAGCAAGCTCAGAAGCTGAGTTTTCAGGGCGACAAAGAGACAGGAGGCTGTGTAGCATTCTGCAGAGTCCTTTAATAGCAGGCTTCAGCGAAGAAGGCCAGTGATGGTCACATCCACTGAACTGGGCAAAAGCTGGGGTTTTTATAGGGAAGGGGAGATTTGGGAAATGGACCAATGATTTAAAACCGGGGTAAAATGACCAATAGTTTACAAGGAGATAACATGGGGTCCACAGCTTAGTCACCATGACTAAGTAGTTTTGTTTTATCTTAAGGAACAGATCTCCAGGCAGGAAGCCTTTTGGAGGACTGGCCTTCCTCCACAGTTGATAGCCAAGTGAACATGAGCCAGCAGTGTGCCCTGGTGGCCATGAAGGGCAATGCCATCCTGGCCTGTATCAGGAATAGTGTGGCCAGCAGGACCAAGGAGGTCATTCTTCCCCTGTACTTGGCACTGGTGAGGCCACACTTTGAGTACTCTGTCCAGTTCTGGGCCCCTCAGTTTAGGAAGGATGTTGAGATGCTTGAGCGCAACCAGAGGAGGACAACAAGGCTGGTGAGGGGCTTGGAACACAAGCCCTATGAAGAACGGCTGAGGGAGCTGGGGTTGTTTAGCCTGGAAAAAAGGAGACTGAGAGGTGACCTTATCACTCTTTACAACTTCCTGAAAGGTGGTTGTAGTCAGGTGGGGGTTGGTCTCTTTCTCCAGGCAGCAACTGACAGAATGAGAGAACACAGTCTTAAGCTGTACCAAGGGAAATATAGGTTGGATATTAGGAAAAAGTTTTTTCACAGAAAGGGTGATAAAGTACTGGAATGGTCTACCCAGGGAGGTGGTAGTGTCACCATCCCTGGATGCGTTTAATAAAAGACTGGATGTGGCACTCGGTGCCATGGTTTAGTTGAAGTATTAGGGCTGGGTTGGACTCTATGATCTTGAAGGTCTCTTCCAACCTAGTGATTCTGTACATAGTTAAAAAGTTTGTTGCAACATGTTGGTATGGGGAAAAATTCAGGGTGAATAATGTTGGTTGCAAGGTTTTTTCCTCTTTTTTTTTTCTTTCAGGGAATTTTGTTCCATTTGTTGCCTAAGAGATGGTGATGATGATACTTAAGAGACAAAAGATGTGTCTGGGAGGAGGGGGAAGGCTGCCATTTGCCACCATCTCTTAGCTGGGGGGCTTTCTCTTGGGAAGTACAGAGATAACACGAGATTTTGGCTGGGGGGTTCATGGGGCTGGGCTCAGCCCTTGCTCACTCTCCTGATCTCGGGATCTGAGGTAAGATGGTCATGGTCTTGATATGCGGAAAAGACTCCACAACTTATGAAAGTTGAGAAGTAGGTATGTACTATATTTTAGCTAGCGGACATATGTGGAAATATTTCCAAAGGCATATGCACCGAGAGTAAGGATTGCCCTTCTTCTATTATCTACAATCTAGGATTGCACAATACGCCTAATACATATTCATTCCCTAGCCCGGCCTAGCCTCACTTTGTATGGTAATTAGCTCCAGGCTTGTCTGCGCTTGCACCTCCTCAATTCAGGGGTTGTCAGTTGTCCCTGATGAAGGCTTTCAAACTCTTCTTCACATCTGAACTTTTTACCTTTGTCTCCCGAGCATGCGCGTTAATCCTCTGGTCACATTCCAGACTGCAAGATTAATTTTTGCTGGTTCAGAGTTTAAAGAATGTCTCTTATCATCAGCAGCCTTGGGAGAACCTTGTATACTCCAGTCTCTTTGCATGTCCTGGCTTCTCTATTATCTCAGAATAGTCTTGCTATCTTCCTGTCCTTGCAAACACAGTGAATTCTCAGCATTCCTCAATGTTTTGTCAGCTACCTCTTAACTAGGCATTCTGTTTACTCTTAAATTTCTTGTTTCAGTCTTGGTACCCTGTGGACCTGATTGTCTGAGTTTTCAGCCTGTCAGTGAAAATTCCTTTTCCCAAGGGAAAGTCTCTTTAGAACATTTCTCTCTCAAGGACTATTTTTCTAAATAGTTTATGGCTCTCAAAACAATATTGTACAGCTGTGTTGTGTTTTCTCTTGTTCTACCAATGGGACTAGAGAGGTGTTGTTCCCTTTGCCAATCATGTTAAACCTGTATTGGAACACCTTATAAAAAGGAGCAAACAGGTTAAATGAAAAAAGCCCTTCTGATGATCCTTTTTCTGCTGTGGAACTGAACTCATGCTTCTTATTTCGTGTCCAACTGCTGTTGCTGTGGGGATAATTAGCTGCCACCACAGAGTTCTGGTCTGTACTGCTTCTCCTTAACGTGGGTGAGCCTTTGCTCGTAAGATCGGCCACTGAACTGGGACCTTTTCAACACCCAATCTCACTGGAAAGGACCCTCAACATATGCTTAAGTGCCTCAGAGGAAAACCCGGGACCCCAACCCCCTCTGGAGGAAGTGTCTCTCAGCTGTTTGTGGGATCCTGGCTGGTGCTGCCCAGCCCCGGTGTTTTCTGCCAGTGCTTCAGGCTTTTTGCTACACTTTAACCTGACATCCCTTGCTCACTCAGACATCCCACGGCTCCTGGAATGGCTTTGGAGTTTTTCCTACACCCTGCCACCCTGGGTGTGCTTGCCTTTGCTGTTTCAGCTTGCTGCTCTGAGGTTCCTGCTACAGTCCATTTTCACGCCCTTGGGGGGCACTGAGTTGGGCTGCTTCCCTTGAGTTTGCAAAAGAAAGCCCCTTTTCTATCTCTTCCACTGACTGAGTTGCCTTTACCATGTGGAGAGAGGCAGCTGAGCTCGTGCCACAGTGCCCCCTGCAGCTGCAGGGGAATCATCCCACCTGCCCTGCCTGGCCAGGAGCCAACAGTGCCCCTGCCTGCTGTGTCCATAACTACACTAAAGGGGAAAGTGCTCAACAGCTGAGGTGAGGGTGTTATTGGGTCCCTGATTTTTTGTTTATTGCTGCTGTTGTTGTTTGTTTTCCTTGGTGTATATTTATATATTCTAGTAAAGAACTGTTATTCCTTTTCATATATGTTTGCCTGAAAACCCCTTAATTTCAAAGTTATAATAATTCAGAGGGAAGGGGATCATATTTTCCATTCCAAGGGAGGTTCCTGCCTTCTTTGGCAGGCACCTGTCTTTCAAACCAAGACACTCACGTAAACATTCTAGCAAGCTGTTGACACCTTTTTTTTCCTGCAGAGGAATCAATATATTCAGAGAAACTCTAAGTAAACTTTTGCATGTGTTTTTCTGCACACTGGGGAATGAAGATGACTTTGATGCCTACAACCTCCAAGTTTGTGTGAAGGACTGCTCTTTTGCTCAAGTGGACCGAGTACTGGAGATAGAAGCGATGCTCAGAGACATAGCAAACAAAGGAAGCTGTGCTTGCTAGTGCTCCCTCAGGTGCAGGATTCATATGGATAAGACAGAATTTACAGTCCTGGGGATTGTCTCTCAAAGAAACAATGATGAAGTAGCTGGAGAAATTGTGAAGTTGAAACCTTACGTCCCATTCCACTGAGGAAGGCACCTGAGCAGAGCTGTGCTAATGTTCTCTTTTCTCTTCTGCCTTGTGTCAATATGTTTAATTGTTCAACAATTTTCTTTTAATAATTATGAAAGTTTTTTTCATGTTGTGTTTTTCAGCTCTGATAGTGCATATGTGCTGTATAGGAAACAAATCTATCAACATGATATTAATTTCTTTTTTGTAGGTGGTGTGACGGATTGACATTTAAGAAACAAAGAGAAACACCTAAGAAAGTGTTGAGGGTTAGGTGGGAATTTTTACCCATTATGTGCTGGGAAACCTAACTACCGGTACTTAAGGGTGCTCACAAAGGACAAAGAGTAGCTGGGCCCAGGGTGGCGGGGAAGGGGGCAGAAAAAGGAGGGTGGGGACAGTTTTTAGCTGGTTTTTTCCTCGGCTTCGGGGAAGAAGGACGTTCGTGCGCTGGGTCGCGGAGCTGCTTCTTCTCCTTCTCCCCTCTTGGTTGGTGGCCTCGCACTCCCTGTCCTGCCAGGCATCGCCGTGGAGCTGCTGATACACCTCATCCACCAGCCCAGGATCTCAGCTCATCCCTGCTGTTCCAGCTGACTGTTTCCTCGGAGCCCTGCAGGAGCACCGGGACTGACTGCCCGAGGGGTTTGTGAAAACAAAGCCTCTCCTCCATCCCGTCTCAGCCGAGAAAGCTGTCCCGGGGTCCCTGGTTCTGTTTTCTTGTTATTGCTGTAGTTATTGTTTGTTTGTTTACCTGGTTATACTAGTAAAGAACTGTTATTCCTATCCCCAGATCTCTGCCTGAAAGCCCCTTGATTTCAAAATTATAATAATTCGGAGGGAGGGGGTCTACATTCTTTCATCCCAAGGGAGGCTCCTGGGTCCTATAACTAAGGCTACTGTGGCTATTATCCAGCTTGTTTTGTGGGTTGATAAGGTGAGGAATTCATGGATGTTTAATGTCCTCTGGAAGGCGGGCTCATGGATTCAGAGCTGTCACACACTAACTGGATGGTTTTCAGGTTACTTTAATAATGGTACCTACTGGGAGAAAAAGACAGCTGGGGAAATTTTCTCCCAACCTTTCACCCAGTTCCTTGGGCCTACCCCGCCAGTTTTCAAAGGGTTAAAATCTTCTCTGGATACTAATGACATCATACAGTGGCTGGTGTTGCTGATAGGCCTGTTCTACTTAGCCTTCAGAGACAAAGGGAAAGAGACCGGAGGTGCTGCTCCAGAGCCTGGCACAGCCCCAGAGCGAGGGGGTGCTGCCCCAGAGCCTGCCCCTGCCCCAGAGACAGGGAGTGGTGCTCCAGAGCCTGCCCCTGCCCCAGAGACAGGGAGTGCTGCTCCAGAGCCTGCCCCTGCCCCAGAGACAGGGAGTGCTGCTCCAGAGCCAGCCCCTGCACCAGAGACTAGGGGTGCTGCTCCGGAGCCTGCCCCTGCCCCAGAGACAGGGAGTGCTGCTCCAGAGCCTGCCCCTGCCCCACAGCCCACCTCAGAAATGAACCACCCAGGGTGGGTGGGGGTGCTGGTGAAGGAGATACGTGAGATGGGCCAGATGCTAAAGGAGTGCATTTCCTCAGCTGCTGGGAAACCCTCCCCCTGCCCCAAAGAGGGAGAGTCTGATGGTGCAGCAGTGGAACCCACAGATGTTACAACCATCCAGGTTCCAGATGAACCACAAGGGCAGTCACAGCCAGCAGCTGTTGCCCCTGTGGAAACGAGGAAGTCTAAGATGAAGTCACAGCACCCTGCTGATAAGGATAAGAAAGGAGGGTCCTCACAACCCACAGGGGAGCCAGAAGTTGAAATCATCACTGAGTTTCTGACATATGACAGTCTCTGTAAGTTACAAAAAGACATTGTGAAGCGGGGGCGTGAGCCTTATACCACCTGGTTACTTCGGGTCTGGGACCTTATGGGTACAGGCGTGCAGCTGGATGGTGGTGAGGCAAGGAATGTGGGACCCTTGACGCAGGACTCAGGTGTGAATCAGATATTCGTCAGGGAGCAAGGGCCCCTTTCCCTCTGGGAGCGGCTTTTGATGAGTGTAAGAGAAAGGTTTGTCCATAGAGAGAGAATGGAGGAGCACTATCATAGAAGGGAATGGAAAACCATTGAGGAAGGGATCCAACAGCTGAGAGAGGTGGCGATATTAGAGGTCCTTTTTGGAAGGGGTGGACAGCATGATAATGACCCCGACAAAGTCAGGTGCACTGGGCAGATGTTGTGGAGTCTGGCAAATCTAGGGCCACGTGACTACACCACCTATATTGCAATGATTAATGCCGATAACGGCCGAGAGACGGTGGGTTCTGTTGCCACCAGGCTTAGAAATTATGACAGTATGGTCCATGGCCCACATCAGGCTAAGATTTCTGCTGTGATTAAGGAACTCAAAGAGGAGATGAGGGAAATGAGGGAAGAGATGAGGAAGAGCAGTTCCCATATGGCACCAGTGCGGGTCACAAGCCCAAAACTCCAAGCCCCACGTCCCCCAGCTAGAGAGAGAGGGTACACCTCACGAACTGAGCTGTGGTTCTTTCTACGTGACCATGGGGAAGACATGGGAAAGTGGGATGGGAAACCCACTTCTGCCCTGGCAGCACGAGTGCGTCAACTCAGGCAGGGAACCAGTAACCAGAAAGGTTCCACTAAAGTGAAGGTAGCCTCAGCCTCCCGTGACGAAACTGCCAGATATTACAGAAAAGAGGATGATCCCCTTGAAGGAACCTCTAGCATGTATGCCCAGAGAGGAGAGGATGACCAGTGCTAGAGGGGCCCTGCCTCTAGCCAGGAAGAGGCACGGGAAAACCAGGTCTTTTGGACGGTGTGGATCCGATGGCCTGGCACATCAGAGCCACAAAAATACGAAGCTTTAGTTGATACTGGTGCACAGTGTACCTTAATGCCATCAGGACATGTGGGGGCAGAACCTGTTTCCATTGCTGGGGTGACGGGGGGATCGCAGCAGTTGACTCTGTTGGAAGCTGAGGTGAGCCTGACTGGGAAGGAGTGGCAGAAACATCCCATTGTGACTGGCCCAGAAGCCCAGTGTATTCTGGGCATGGACTTCCTTCAAAATGGCTATTACAAAGACCCAAAGGGACTCAGGTGGGCTTTTGGAATAGCTGCTGTGGAGGCAGAGGACATTAAGCAATTGAACACCTTGCCTGGACTATCAGAGAACCCATCTGCAGTAAGACTCCTGAAGGTGGAAAAACAGCGAGTGCCAATTGCCACCTCAACGGTGCACCGCCGACAGTATAAGACAAATCGAGATGCTGTGATCCCCATCCACAAGATGATCCGAAAACTGGAGAGCCAAGGGGTGGTCAGCAAAACCCACTCACCCTTCAACAGCCCCATCTGGCCTGTGCGCAAGTCTGACAGAGAATGGAAATTGACTGTGGACTATCGTGCATTGAATGAAGTGACTCCACCGCTGAGCGCTGCCGTGCTGGACATGCTGGAGCTCCAGTATGAGCTGGAGTCCAAAGCAGCGAAGTGGTATGCCACTATCGACATTGCTAATGCATTTTTCTCCATTCCCTTGGCAGCAGAATGCAGGCCTCAGTTTGCCTTCACGTGGAGGAGAGTGCAGTACACCTGAAACCAACTGCCCCAAGGGTGGAAGCACAGCCCCACCATCTGCCATGGACTGATCCAGGCTGCACTAGAAAAGGGTGAGGCTCCAGAACATCTGCAGTACATTGATGACATCATTGTCTGGGGGAACACAGCAGTGGAAGTATTTGAGAAAGGAGAAAAGATCATCCAGATTCTGCTAGAAGCCGGCTTTGCCATCAAGAAGAACAAAGTCAAAGGACCTGCTCGAGAGATCCAGTTCCTGGGAGTAAAGTGGCAAGATGGGCGGCGTCAGATTCCCACTGAGGTCGTCAATAAGATCACTGCAATGTCTCCACCAGCCAACAAGAAAGAAACACAAGCTTTCCTAGGTGCCATAAGTTTTTAGAAGATGCATATTCCTGAGTACAGCCAGATCGTGAGTCCTCTCTACCTGGTTACCCGAAAAAAGAATGATTTCCACTGGGGCCCTGAACAGCAGCAAGCCTTTGCTCAGATCAAACAGGAGATTGCTCATGCAGTAGCCCTTGGCCCAGTCAGGACAGGACCAGATGTGAAGAACGTGCTCTACTCTGCAGCTAGGAACAATGGTTTGTCCTGGAGCCTTTGGCAGAAAGTGCCTGGGGAGACTCGAGGCCGACCACTGGGATTCTGGAGCCGAAGCTACAGAGAGTCCGAAGCCAACTACACTCCCACAGAGAAAGAAATCTTAGCTGCCTATGAAGAAGTCCAAGCCGCCTCAGAAGTGATTGGCACAGAAGCACAACTTCTCCTGGCACCCCGACTGCCAGTGCTGGGGTGGATGTTCAAAGGAAAAGTTCCTGCTACTCACCACGCCACCGACGCTACATGGAGCAAGTGGATCGCCCTCATCACGCAGCGCGCCCGTATTGGAAACCCAAATCGCCCTGGGATTTTGGAGATAATTACAAACTGGCCTGAAGGTGAAAACTTTGGTCTCACTGATGAAGAGGAGCAGGAACAAGTGACACGGGCTGAAGAAGCTCCACCGTATAACCAGCTGCCAGCAGAAGAAACACGCTACGCTCTGTTCACTGATGGTTCCTGTCGCATTGTAGGGATGAACCGGAAGTGGAAAGCAGCCGTATGGAGCCCCACACGACAAGTCGCAGAGGCCACTGAAGAAGAAGGTGGATCAAGCCAACTTGCTGAACTCAAAGCTGTTCAACTGGCCCTGGACATTGCTGAAAGAGAGAGGTGGCCAAAGCTCTACCTCTACACAGATTCATGGATGGTAGCCAACGCTCTGTGGGGATGGTTGGAAAGGTGGAAAAAGGCCAACTGGCAACGCAGAGGAAAGCCAATCTGGGCTGCTGATGAGTGGAAAGACATCGCCACCAGGGTAGAGAAACTGTCTGTGAGGGTCCGTCATGTAGATGCCCATGTCCCCAAAAGTAAGGCTAATGAAGAGCACCGAAACAATGAGCAGGTGGATCAGGCTGCAAAGATAGAGGTGTCAAAGATAGACTTAGATTGGCAACACAAGAGAGAGTTGTTCCTAGCTCGATAGGCCCATGACGCCTCAGGTCATCAGGGTAGAGATGCCACCTATAAGTGGGCACGAGACCGAGGGGTGGATCTAACCATGGACAGTATTTCTCAAGTTATCCATGACTGTGAGACGTGTGCCACGATCAAGCAGGCCAAGCGGTTGAAGCCCCTCTGGTACAGTGAGAGGTGGTCCAGATACAAGTATGGGGAGGCCCGGCAGATTGACTACATCACACTGCCCCAAACCCGCCAAGGAAAGCGCTACGTGCTCACCATGGTAGAAGCCACCACTGAATGGTTAGAAACCTACCCTGTGCCTCATGCCACTGCCCGGAACACCATCCTGGGACTTGAAAAGCAGGTCCTTTGGAGGCATGGCACCCCTGAGAGGATTGAGTCAGACAATGGGACTCATTTCAAGAACAGCCTTATAAACAGCTGGGCTAGAGAACATGGCATTGAGTGGGTGTATCATATCCCCTACCATGCACCCGCTGCTGGAAAAGTTGAACGGTGCAATAGCCTGCTTAAAACCAGCTTGAAGGCACTGGGCGGGGGAACTTTCAAGAACTGGGAGATTAATTTAGCAAAAGCCACATGGTTGGTGAACACCCGAGGTTCCACTAACCGAACAGGCCCTGCCCAATCTGAGCCCTTTAAAACGACAGATGGAGATAAGGTTCCAGTGGTACATATGAGAGGTATGCTGAGAAAAACTGTTTGGGTTAATTCTGCCTCCAGCAAAGACAATCCAATCTGTGGGGTTGTCTTTGCACAGGGACCGGGTTGCACTTGGTGAGTGATGCAGAAGGATGGAGAGACCCGGTGCATACCTCAAGGGGACCTGGTTTTAGGGTGAACTACCCATGACACTGTGCTTGTATCTGTATCTGCATGTACATATGTATATAGTTAAAGTAGTATGTGTTAGTGTATAATTTAAAGGTTTAATATTTGATGTAACATTTTGGTATGGGAAAAAATTCGGGGTGGATAGTGTTGAGGGTTAGGTGGGAATTTTTACCCATTATGTGCTGGGAAACCTAACTACCGGTACTTAAAGGTGCTCACAAAGGACAAAGAGTAGCCGGGCCCAGGGTGGCGGGGAAGGGGGCAGAAAAAGGAGGGTGGGGACAGTTTTTAGCTGGTTTTTTCCTCGGCTTCGGGGAAGAAGGACGTTCGTGCGCTGGGTCGCGGAGCTGCTTCTTCTCCTTCTCCCCTCTTGGTTGGTGGCCTCGCACTCCCTGTCCTGCCAGGCATCGCCGTGGAGCTGCTGATACACCTCATCCACCAGCCCAGGATCTCAGCTCATCCCTGCTGTTCCAGCTGACTGTTTCCTCGGAGCCCTGCAGGAGCACCGGGACTGACTGCCCGAGGGGTTTGTGAAAACAAAGCCTCTCCTCCATCCCGTCTCAGCCGAGAAAGCTGTCCCGGGGTCCCTGGTTCTGTTTTCTTGTTATTGCTGTAGTTATTGTTTGTTTGTTTACCTGGTTATACTAGTAAAGAACTGTTATTCCTATCCCCAGATCTCTGCCTGAAAGCCCCTTGATTTCAAAATTATAATAATTCGGAGGGAGGGGGTCTACATTCTTTCATCCCAAGGGAGGCTCTTGCTCTCCCTAGCAGACACCTGTCTTCTAGAACCAAGACAGGAAGTTAAGGCTGCTGGAGGCTGATGAGAGTTTTTCTCCTGTCCAATAACTGGCCATTTCTGAGAATTGACAGTAGTTTTGACTATTGAAAAGTGAGATCAACCTGTGAACACCACCTTAAGACCTAAGCCTGGGAATTTCTTGTTCTCTTTGGTTTCCAGCTTTTGAAGAGGCAACAGGGCTCCGGTTCAGCCTCCTTCTCCCAGGCCGGACAAGGCCGTGGGGGGAGCAGGGCTGGCCGGAGCTCTGCAGTTCCCGGGGGGGGATGGAGACTGTGAAGTGTCAGGAGCCCCTTCTCGGAGGGCTCACTGAGCCTTGTACAGTGAGCCTGCTGGGCTAGGCCAGTCCCTGGCTCGGCAGCAGTTTCTGCTGCTGCTGAGTAAGAGGAGGGAAAGCCATTGACCTGCAGCTTGCTGACATAGTAGCCACACTCCCCCAGAGCAGCCACGGAAAAAATCTTCCATCGCAGATGCTCTGGCAGAGATCACAGTACCATCCACAAAGCCTGGGCAACATTTTAACCCTTTCACTACCCAGATGAGACTTGCAGATTAATCTTTTTTCCAGAGAGAGGAAAAAAGAGAGAGAGTGATCAACATGTAAAGAGACAACATAAACTATCAAAGACAGTAAAGAAAGGAATTAATCTTCAGATGGGGGAGAGAAATAAGGAGATTCTTTAATAAGCTGAAATATTCTTTTGCTAAAACTATGGAGATGGACAACAGTGTTCTGAAAAAACTCCTTTAATTCATGAAAGAGTATTTTGGGGGGAATGGAGTATTTCAAAGTGTGGATCTAAGCAAATAGTGAAGTAGTTGTGATCCTATGAGATGCTGGAACAGAAAAAGAGAAGTAATAGTTGTTGAAGATTTGTGGCCCTTAAGAGGCAAAGAGAAAACTTCTGTTTCCAGAGATGTTCGCAGAGACAGATGAAGATAACTTTTGCCTTTGAATAACTGTCCTGGGTTGATTATGATGTTAAATTGTATCCCCATTCGTCCACCTAACCCAGACACAGGTTTTGTATTCCTAAAATTTCATCTAAGAGTAAAAGTGAGTGGAAAAGAAGCACCGAGTCTGTTATCAGAGACTGTACTTGCTCCCCCCACATCGGGAGTTTTGACTACAGCACAGACAGACAACAAGAGACAGATCGCCTTGGCTTTCCAACTAGCCAGAGCAGAGAGGTCTTCCTGGACTGTTTTCTTTCCCTTTTTCTGAAACGAATCGAACCTGCTCTGGACTGGGGACTCGGGGGAGCACCAGGAGGTTGCACCCGTGGACTAACAGGAGCCCAGCCTGGGCAGCGGCATTTTCCAGCACCAGAGGGACTGATAGCAGAGCGAACACCCACAGGAAAGAGACCCTCTGAATTTTGTCATCTCTCCTGAACGGCGAGAGGTTTTGTAATTTGATATCATTCATTTTTGTGCTGGGTAGTGCTGTGCCTGTGAAATAAACAGGTTTTTTCCACTTCCCTCAGAGAAATCTCTTCCCGAACCAGTTGGGGGGTGGGAGAAAAGGGCCACGTGGGTTTGCTTCCTGGGGGGAGCCCCACTGGAGGTTTTCTCCCAAATTTGCCCTAAACCAGGACAATAGCTCATCCTTCAAATGACACCCCTTGATCTATGGCCCATCACACACCTCAGAGTGGTGTGAAATGGGAGGAAAGAACTGATGGCAGAGTTTTCCGGGCGGCTGGCATCAGAAAAATATAAAGCCATGAGAAAATGGTTTTCTTGTGAAAAACTCCATAAATTGGCAGAAGAGAACTTCTTTTTCTCTACAAAGACTGATGAAATGACTATAGCAAAGTTGGGACTTTTAACCACCAGATTTTTTTCTTGTCTCTATGTTGTCATGTGAACAAGGGGAATGGTTGGGTAGCAGGGAAAAAGGGTTTCTGGAGGTTTTATTCTGGTTTCTTATTCTTGTAGTTTTGTTAATAAACTTTATTCCTTTTAAGATTTAAGCCTGTTTTTCTCTTCTTCTAATCCATATCTCACAGCAAGAAATGAGTAAGTTTTCTAGTGATTTTTTAGCTAATGCTTTAAAACCACAACAGGTGGGTAAGATGCCACAGAGAATGAGAAAATCTCATTATTTAAGATGCAAATTTGTTAGAACCCTTGGCACAGAGAATTTCAGGGCTTCTGTGCTAACAGGCACAGACCTGCAAGAGAACAGTCTATTTAACCTGAGGCCGTGGAAAAAGCTTCAAAAATTAGGTGATAGAACTAAGATTCTGAGTGTATAGTGTGAATAGATGTGTGTTGCTGGGGAGGATGAAATAGGGAAACCTTATGAATATGATTGTTTAGCAAAAGATTCTGAAAATATGAAACCTAGAATCAAAATAGAAATGAAAGCTAGCTTTAAGCCATAGGATACTGAGTGCTAGTTACTGTATAACCAAAGAACAATAGCCTAGCCAGCTGAAGGAGAATCCTTGTTGATGAAACAATACCCTTCTGCTGATAGTGAATCCAAAGGTCAAGCAGCAAGAGAAGAATTTGAAAGGTAGCTTTTAGAGTTTAAAATGTAACACTGTATGGTAATGTAGTAGTTCTTATACGCTATATGTAAATTCTTTAGTATGTGTGTCTCGTAGTGGTTGGTTACTGGTAATTAGAATATTCACTATAGAAAAGGATATAATATATTGTAACAAGAACATTGCTCTCTTAACTCTTACTCTCTTATTTCTTATTCCCTTCTCTTAACCATTAACTCTTATTCCCTTATTCCCTCTCCCCTCTTAACTTCCATGCTTCTCTTGCTCTTGGCTCTTAACTTCTCCCCCCGCCATTACTTTTAGCCTCTCTTACCCGCACCTCTTAACTCTTACTCCCTTCTCCTACTCTCTCTCTCTCCCCTCTCTATTGAAAAACGGCTCAGACTATTCACTGAGTCTTCACAGAAGTATAGCGAACATCATTTATTTCTATCTTTAGCACACTTTTATAGGGTCCAACAGGGTTCGCGGGGCTTAACAAGCTACTATTGGTTAATACATATTGTTTACATTCTTTTCCATGTACACAATGCTATTGTTTTTCTTTATTCTCATTGTTCCAGGAGAGTTTACAAGGACACTGCCTTTAATATTGTCCTCTGGATTTAAAGCTGGGTTGTGCAGACAGGCTTTTACTAAAATATCATGCTTTTACTCTGTTAAAATGTTTTTCTAAAAGTCCCCCTTTATTTCTTTTTGCACAACCCAGGTTTTGGACACGATTAGTGTCAGACTTTTACAGATACAGGATAACATATAGCTTACAATAACTATTTCTATTAATATTATAACAAAAATTCGTTTCTTTTAGTATATGAGATTTTAACTACTTAGTAATGCTTTAACTAGTTAATCAACTTCTAATGGGGTCATCAACTTTTTTCAGGGTGTGTAACCTGTTTTGCAGCTGTTTTAGTTGTTCATGGATAGAGACAGAGTGGTTAGAAAGATTCATATAACACATCCTTTCAAATCTTAAAACAGGGAATAACTGAAGAAAATTGGTAAAGGCACAACATCATGATGACAACATAAAATTTCTGTTGGCACACTGTCTGTGTAGTTTTCAGACACAACTGTGTCTTGGCAGCTCCACTTCTGATCTTGTTTGGAGTACTAAGGCTGTATGGTGACTTCTCTGTTTACTGGGTCTCATACTTTCAGAGACAGTCAGTCTGGTCAGATGAACAGGTGACCTTTTTGAACCTGTCAACAAAACATAGGCACTTCTCCCCTTGAAGTTAATGAATCATTTTGGCTTAGCTGTGGTACACACAATTGTAAATTCAGATTATGTGATCTTTCTAAATTTTTGATGTAAATATTTCATTATTCAAAATGAATTGTGGTCTAAATTTCTAATACACATAGTACACTAATCAAATGATTTTAGGCCATCAATTCCCCCCGTTTTTTAAAAATGAGATATACTTCCATCATGCACTTCAATATCAACACAAAACTATACACACAATGAATAAAAAACCTACAGCAGTCAAAAAAATCAGTCAGATAATAAACATTATTAATAACATATGTGATATAAAATTACTATTAATGACAAAAGCACTGCACTAGCATTCCATAGTCTGCAAACAGACAACAAAATCAGTGAAGGATTGGATAACCACCTCCAGAAATGATTCTCTAAACCCACTTCAAAATTGATCCAGCTGTCTTTTTTTACTCGGTCTTAAAGGTGAAGCTACCCCATGACATTCCACCCCTTCAACTTGTAAACACTTACTCTAAAATTATCAATTATATTTAATATACAACTTAAAACAATAAAACTAATAAATTGACAGAAAAGAAGAAACAAATATCTACTACTTTCCACCCCTAGATTTTCTATTACTGCTATATAAACTTAAGACAATCTTGTTTTGCTCTTAATTAATCTTTATCTCACAGTAACACTATTAGTAGTCTAGATTTGCTAATTTTCGTTTCCCGGCCAACGCACCAATTAAAATGTTGTGGTTTTAAACTAGTAACAAAAATTACTTATTTTTGTTGTGAGATATGGATTAAAATAAGAGCAAAACAGGCTTAAAACTTAAAAGGAATAAAGACAGTTTATTAACAGACTATTAGAATAAGAATACTAAAATAAACTTTCAGAAAACCTTTTTACTTCTTACTACTCGATTATTTCTTTGTACACATAACAACATAGAGACAAAAAAAAAAAGTTTTACAATTTTGGTGGTTAAAAACAGTCTCAATTTTTAGAGTCTTTTCATCAGTCCCTGTAGAGAAACAGAAGTCTCTTCCTGCCAATCTATGGAGTTTCTAGAGTCCACTCCTCTCATCTCACACTATTCTGAGGTGTGCAATGGGTCAAATTGAATCTAGGGATGTTATTTTTAAGGATAAGTGATTCAAAGGTAAAAATCTTCTTCAGTTGTTTCTGTGAGCCTTCCTGGAAAACAGCCATCTCTTTGGCTCCTTTAAGGCTTTAAAATCTTCACTTCACTCGCAAGTTCCAGCAACTCACAGTATTACAACCACCCTTCTTTTCTTTAAAGTCCACACTTTGAATTCTCTATTCCTCCCATACTCTAGTCATGAATTAAAGGAGTCTTTAAACTACTGTCCATCTCCATAGCTGTAACAGAAAGACTTTTCAGCAACAAGCATCTTCTTTTTTCTCTCTTTCTTATTTAAACTTAACTCTTTTCTTCACTGTTTTTAGTAGTTTTATGATGTCTTACATGTTAATTGTCTCTCTTTCTCTGTCTTTTCTAAGAAAAAGGAGTAATCTGTTGTTTATTTAAGTAGTAAAAGAATTAAAAGTTTTAAGAAAGCTGCAAAAGTTCATAGTGTCAAGTTTCAGTCTAGCAGCAGACCTTGAAAATTAAAACTAAGCTGCCAAGCTCTGCTTTTCTCTCCTTCCCGCCCCCCCCCTCCCTGCGGCCTTGTCCCGGGCCTGGGAGGGTGGGGGAAAGCCAAGAAAAAGCTTGTTACCTCTCAAAAGCCAGAAACCAAAGAGAACGAGAGAGCTCTGAGTGTACTTCTTAAGGGGGTGTTTACAAGTTGAATTCACTTTTTAATGGTCAGATCTGCTGTCAATTCTTGGAAATGACTGATAATTGGTCAGGAAGAAAAACTCCCATCAGTCACTAGTAGCTTCAACTTCTCCTTTTTTTACTCGGTCTTAAAGGTGAAGCTACCCCATGACACTGTCATATTAATAGGGTCAAACTGCCAAGTCAAAAAGTGACTCAGATACTGATTTGGTACAAAAGACATCTGGATCTGTTGGCAAGCATTCTATCCAGGTAAAGTCAAGGCTTGGCCCGGGTCTTAGGCTTTAAACTAGAAAGAAGTGTCTTAACTAATTTTTAAAACAAGGTTGTTAATAATAGCAGCTATGAGATGCTTACAGTACAGCAAACTGTTGAAATGCATTTGTACAAAGCAAATGATCAGAAGCCTTAGGTACCAGACCAATTAAACCATTTATCAGTTGGTTTAATCTGAAGCCTCTCTCATGGCAGCTGACTTTCACCATGATACATTTTCTTGGAATTCTGGAAACACTGAAAAAATAATAAAGCTACACTGGATTAGGCAAAACCAAGCCTTTTTAAACAAGGAAAGGAGTAAAAAAACCCCAAGAAAACTCTGTATAGGAACAGCTATATAGCTTGTTTACCAAGATGCATCTGTGGTTAGAAAACAAAAAGATCTCAAATGACACGTGTCTAAAAGGTAATTACACAAAGATATGTTAAAATATATAAGCCGGCTGTAAATACAACAGTGACACTCTATAGATAATGCTCATCATAAAATCCATAAATTTACATTTTACAATTAATATGTCAGCAGTAAGTGTCTGAAAAAATCAAGATAATATTTTTAGAACATTCATGTCTTACTGACCAAAAATAAAATAAGGTGAAAAAATTTAAATTTCCTAGTAAATAACAATCACTATTCTTTTGTGTTACCTATAGAACACAAAAACTGCAGAGATTGCAACAAACAATTGAACTCCCAATGAAATCAAGGGTGTCACAGACTGCATTACCCTCTATCGACAAGCAGGTGTTCATCAGTGTTTTATTACTGAGAGACCGCCAGCTATTCACCAGTCTTCACAGAAGTAATCGTGAACGCCGTTTATTTCTATCTTTAGCACACCTTTTATAGGGTTTTACAGGGTCTGTGGGCAGAGCAAGCTACTATTGGCTAACACACACAGTTTACATTTTTTCTCCTACACACAAGGATATTGTTTTGCTTTACTCTCTCTTCTGCATGAAGGTTTCAAGGACTTTAGCCCTTAATATTACGACTGATTTCAAAGGCTGTTTTGTGCATACAGGCCTTTACTAATATATAAAATATAGCAACATTTTATCACAGTTGTTTTAGTTGTAGTCATCTTCATCTCTCTAGAAAAATAGCTATACTTAGCAGTTTAAACAAGTGTCTTCAAGAAAACGTAAAACAAATTAAACAATATTCAAACTTGGTGAAAATTAATTACAACAGAAGGAAATAACAAAACTTAACCGCAAAAGAATACCAAAGTTATAAAACTTAAAAACACACAGATTTAAACATAGTGAAACTTTGCTTAATTTTATTAACACTAAATCTATATCAAATGAAAGCATAACTCAATCTTACTTTATTATTACAAAAAGGGCAACTGAAAGTTTGGTATATACTTTTTGAATACAATATAACAGTAACATGGATTCACTACAGAGATTGTAAGGATGCAACAAATACATTACAATTCCATGTCATCTGGTTTTGAAAATAACTCACAACTGCAGATGTTACTGAAAATACTTATCTATAGTAGGAATTGCTTGGTATATGCTTAAATTGGTTAGGATTTTTAAAGTGCAGTTTTACTAGAGAAAAACCACAACAACACGGGATTCGGCAAGTTGCCATTCAACTTTGGTAGCACTTTTCAGAAACATCAAGTCTAATTCTTAATTAAAATCTGAAGTCCAAATTGATATATATTCTGTTATACATGTTTTTTTATAACAAAAGGGCTCACATTGAAATTACCTTATTAAAATTGTGGAAAAAACAAACAAATGGGTAATATATGCTTAACTCTGTCTTGTGCAGTGAAGTTCTCCTAGCTAATTATTTTTGAAACCATGAATATCTTCTGTAGATAACATTAATTGGAAGGTTGTTATATCAGTAGCTGTAAATCATTCAATATTTTAACATTAGGTTTTAAAACTATTGCAAGGTAACTTTTACTTCTGTTAATATTCACCTTAAACACTTTAAAAAGGTTTTTTTTTAATTTTTTAAAGAATCACAATAATTTCTCTAGTAAAACTCTAAAAAACTGCAACTGCATAAACTCATAATTACTTAAAACACAAAATTAACTCTAAAAGTGTATATAAAAACATTAAAAAAAAACAATGAATCATGACATTTTAAAAAACTGGGCACTATCCTGGTGCTTTTTCTTAGAGAGGGAATGGGGTGGAGGACCTGCCCTCTCTGCTGCTGCTGTTCTGCTATTATCTCTAATAGGTTTGAGTGCAGTCTCTGTCATCCCCCACATACTCTCACAGAGGGGAAAAACAGAGAGAAAAAAAACCTCCCAAAGTTAGCTTTAACAAATGCAGTTCTTTCTCTCAATGTTTCTCTCGTTGTTCGCAGACAGAGGGAAAAAGGTGCGATTTTAGAAAAACAGGCCATGTTACACAGAAAGCCTCTGAGGGCCAGGTGGTAGCAACGGTGACCATTGCAACTTATCAACCTTTAATTACAGTGATGAATTTCGAACTAGATACCATATAGTTAGCGATTTCTTGGCTATTTTGTCTCTCTTTGAAGCTGTCTGAGCCACCTGTTTCTGCTCAACTGCTTCTGTAATTGCTGATATTTGTCCCGCGTGGCCTTGGAGCTTTTTCTGCACTGCTTCTGCCCTGGGGGTGCCTTTGTTCTCTGCGCATGCTCCAATGTTCCCCCCATGCCCCCCTGGTTCGGGTGGAAACCAATCTAAATCTGGCTTCTCTTCAAAAGTAGAGTTAATATCTTGTCCCTGTATGTCCACAATCGATTTAAAAACATTGAACATCTCTTTATTTTCTTCTCTCTGACTCTCCCTCCCTCTCTTCAAGGGCAGCATAGACAGGAATGTTCACCCAGCAGTGGGAGGTAAAGACGGCTGCTGCTGTGACGCAGGTAGAATTACGGGGCTCGCAGACTGAGCATATCTCACTTTCCTGTCTTTTAAGGTATTAATTACAATTCACCAAGTCCAACCGAGAGACAGAATGTCCTTGCTTTTCCCCTGTAATCGTTTTCTCCCACAACTTGTCTCCTGTTTCTCTCCATTCTTCCACTGCAAAAAGCAGCGGTGGGACCTGGAGGCACCCACCCCCATTGTCTCTAGCCCATAAAAGGTGCTTTTCAAGGTCCTTATCCTTGACTGCCTCTCCTCATTTAACTATAATGCTTAGAAGCAGTATCCGTGCTGCTGCAAATTCATCCATGCTAGCAGTCCTGAGGATGGGGGGAGGTTTGCAACTCCTTCTCCCTGTGTGCCAAAGCCTAATTATCTTCGGTCTTCACCCCAGGCCCCTCCTTCCTGGTTTTCCCCAGCTTAGGCTTGCTTCCGCGTCTCACCGCATGCGAACCCACCAACCTAGTTCTGATCTGCTTCCACATCTTCCTGCTGCGTGGACCTGCCGAGCTCCCTCTGCCCACAAAGGGTCCCTGTTCAGAGCGCCAAATATTGGAAAACCGCTCAGACTATTCACTGAGTCTTCACAGAAGTATAGCAAACGTCGTTTATTTGTATCTTTAGCACACTTTTATAGGGTCCAACAGGGTTTGCGGGGCTTAACAAGCTATTATTGGTTAATACATATTGTTTACATTCTTTTCCATGTACACAATGCTATTGTATTTCTTTATTCTCACTGTTCCAGGAGAGTTTCAAGGACACTGCCTTTAATATTGTCGCCTGGATTAAAAGTTGTGCAGTCAGGCTTTTACTAAAATATCATGCTTTTACTCTGTTAAAATGTTTCTCTACACCTCTCCACTCTCTCTCTCCCTCCCTGACCATGTGTACGTTGTGGCTGGCAGTGGAAACGGGTCTCTTCCTACCTCTACTCAAATAATAAATTGCTTATACCTGAACAGCTTGACCCTGGAGAAGTCTCTCACCACACGTGTTTTGTACATCTGTAGTGTGTTATATCACATAGTAGAAAGTTTAAAGTTTTAGGATATAGTAATATATATGTAGCAAGATGGAGGTTTTAGGGTGTAGGCTTGTCTTTTTCACCTTCTTCATGAGTCTGATATTGTATAATTGGTTAGAAAGGTCTGCAATGCAGAACAAAAGTGTTTAGTTACTAAGTTAAAAGGAAAAATAAATTAGTTAGCATTTTATAATTAAGTAGTTTACACTTAAAAAGCCTTATAGAGACCTAGAGCTCCATTTTTAGTCTATTAACTTAGTGTGCTAAAGAATTCACAATCTGCAAAACTGTAATATAGATAAGAAATAATAAACATTTAAGTCTGAACAAAAATACCATCTGTCACTCATTAATCCCAACCCTAAAGAAAAAAAAACAGATAAGCCACACAACATTTTACACAGTGGTGCCTCGTGTGAGGAACTCAAGGTCGGGACTTCCTTAAAGAAACAGAAAAAAAAAGAAAGCAGCTGGAAGCTGGAAAAATCCCCAGGGAAAAAAGAAAAAGAAAACAACAGCTCCAAGATCCCTCAACGCTGGTGAAACGGAGGAACCAGAAACCTTTGCTGCAAGTTGGTCAGGGAAAAGGGGAACCAAGGAATCATCTAACAACAAAAGTCAGGTAGGCTTCAAGGTTAATCATATTTAATTACAGGGAACGTAATGTCCAGATCACAGAGAGATCTCCTAAAATCAATGATATAGGAACATCCCATATCTGTCCCAAAAGAGTAACTAAAAGACCTCTTATCTTGGGTCCACGAGCAATTTCCAAATGTAGACCCAAGAGCTCTGTTTACACCTTTTCTTTAGGACTCTGTTCATCTCAGATTATATAATGCAACTACACTAAGAAACACTGCACCAGCAAAACTTCTTCCTGCTTATAGAGTTGTTTATGAGGTTGTAGCCAGTAGGTGCAGTGCACAAGGGCATGCAGAAGACACAAGTGAGGTAATGGATGCATCTCAGAGCCCCCCAAACCACCCCAAACAACCAAAAGCAACAGGGGGAGGAGCCCCACCTCCTCCCTCTCAGGCAGCAGCAGCAAGAATAGAAAGAACACTGACTACAGCTCAGGCAGCGGCAGAGATAATCCCAGTGAACAAAGAACACCCTGAGAGGAATGATGGGTTTGTCTTTACAAACAAGCTGTGGGTCTGCTGATAAGATGCAGCTATCAGTGAGAGACATCAGAAACAATGGGATGGATTCCACTAAAAGATAAAAGAGGCACTGGAAGAACACTATGAATTTCATAAAAGTTAAGAATTAAGAAGGGATTATGCTCTGGGGGGGGGGGGGCGGGCGGAGAAGGTATCCCAGGTATCAGGCGTACCTCTCAAGTACCTCAGCCTATGGGGAAAGAGAGAAGGGACAAGCAGCCGGGAATTAGGATAAAAAGGAGGCTGTGCCCTCCAAAAATTTGAAAGACCCCAGGGGAATGCCCCATGGCCTCTCCATTTATTCAAATAAAGAAGAAGGACTCCTCTGTCTCCTTTTTGGACATAAACCTCTGGCGTTTGTGGATTAATTTTCCTGACAATTTTGGGGGCTCGTCGGGGATAATTGCACCGTCCGGGGCAGCAGGCAGCGAGCGGAGCTGAAGGCGCGCCTCACCCAGTTTCGGTGATCAGCTCCCCTTGGTGGCGGCCGGCATGGGGCGATCGATTGGGTTCCTGAGACTGTCCAGGAGACAGACGAGTGGCGAACCAGGGGGGTCCGTGAAGAGTCCACAGGGAAGGACCACTAAAAATATCACCGGTGAATAAAATGGGATCTTCTGGGAGCAAGCCTAAGAGGGCACCCATGGAGGGTAGCACAGGTCAAACAGGGCACCCATGGAGGGTTGCAAGGGTACAGCCGGGAAGGGGTCCTGGCAAAAGGGATGACGATCCCATAATAGCCCCAGAGAGTCCCTTGGGGAGAATGCTGAGATCTTGGGACAGATTATGCATTCACCCATGTCCTGGGGTGACTTTATGATACTGGTATCCCCAGTCGTCTGGTTTATGTTATATATTAAGTTCTGCACCTTTAAGACTGGCTCTGAGAGCAAGAGAGGGGGAAGAAGAAGCGCGCAGTTTGTGTTAAAGAAAAACATCACTCCCACACATCTCGCTCCTGGACTGTGGTGTCTGCAGCACGGACAGACAGTAGGACAGAGCTTCTCTCTGGTTTTTAGTTTTAGCTAGCTGAGGCAGAGGAATTCCCTGGACCTTTGTTTTCTCCTTTTCTTGGATCTGTGCAAGCCTGCTCTGGACTGAACACCCAGCCAAACCCCGGGAGCTCACGCCTATGGCCCACCGGGGCCTGGGCCTCGGCACTTTCCAGCGCCGGAGGGACTGATAAGGAACCTGAGCAAGCCAAGCTACACCACATGAAAAGGACTTTTCTTCCTAGACTTCCCATCCCATCAAACAGCAAGAGGTTTTATTATTTAATATTATTCAAATTTCTGTTAAATAAACAGCTTTTTCCATTTCTCTCCAAGGAATTTTATTTTTTTTTTCCCTTTCCCGGACCAATTGGTAGGGAGGAGCATTTCCCTGGGGAAATCCCCATTTGGAGTTTTCCTCCCATATTTGCCCTAAACGAAGACAAATACAGTTTTTGGCGCCCATTGCGGGGCAAGAGAAAGTGGAAAAACCTGTACTGATTGTTAGTTGTATTTTTGGTTATATTTATTCTGTATTGGGATAAAGCAGTCAGTAGCCATGTTGTTTGGATACATAATATCTCTCGAGGTGGAGGCCTTCATGTCGATCTGGTCCTTAGAATTTTTTGAGGTTTTAATACCTGACTTTGCCCTCTTTCACAGTAGAGAGGCACGGATTAGAATGGTTATTGTGCTGGGCTTGGTGATAATGATTTATAGGAAGTTCATAGAACGACTGAAGTTTCTGTCAGGTATGTTTGGCTTATGGTTTCTTCACCCGACCCTGCCTCCCAGTCCCAGTAGCACATTTTGGGAGTTTATTAGTAATTGTACCCAGTTTGTTAGAGGAAGAGCAGGGGATGAGGCTTTTCAGTCTTTTCTTTCCTTCTTCTCCTTTGAATCTGTTATGTCCCTCTTTGAGAATATCCAGTTTCCCCTGAGTGTTAAGGATACCACTTTCCTAGTCACTTTCCTGGTAGTTCAGCTGTTAAGCTTCCTCTATACGGTCTGCAACTTCTCTAGAATGAGGGCTGAGATATCCAGAGGAGCCAATGAAACCCCTGCCCCAGAAATAGACTCAGGTGTGAGAAATCCTGAGTGGAGTAGAGAATGGGAGAGAATTGGCCGAACTCTGAAGGAATTTTCTGATCCCCCAGCCTGAGAATTTTCACTTGAACAAATTCAGAACCCAGATGAAGTAAGGAAATATCTGGAAGAGAATTGCTGTGATGATTCTAAGAAGAAAAATCTCATTGCAATAAGCTGGGCCCTAGCGTATGCTTATCGCACGCTGCTAGATACTGTAGGGCAGGCAGATAAATCAGCAGCTACCCCAGTCACTCCGGCTGCAGCTAAGCCAGCAGCCAAACCAGACAGTGAGCCTAAGCCAGCAGCCAAACCAGACAGTGAGCCTAAGCCAGTGGCCAAACCAGACAGTGAGCCTAAGCCAGTGGCCAAACCGGACAGTGAGCCTAAGCCAGTGGCCAAACCAGACAGTGAGCCTAAGACAGTGTCTGTTGCTCCTACCACGAGAGGTATGAAATTCAAAACCAAAACCGATCGGCCAGTAGATGATGATAATGGCAATGCAGGGGAAGGACCCTCAAGACCAGCAACTGATCAAAAATCAGAAAGCGCTGGTGAACCTTTCTCCCTGAAGGACCTTCGTGGCCTGAGAAAAGATTACACCCGATGACCTGATGAATCTATAATTAGTTGATTAGTCCGTCTGTGAGATACTGCAGGTGAAGCTACAGTTCTGGATGGCACTGAAGCGAAGCATCTAAGATCCCTTTCACACAATCCGGTTATCGATCAAGAAGTGATGAGGGGGGCTGACCCTTACAGTCTCTGGGAACGGGTCCTAAGAAGTGTGGCACAAAGATATCTGTGTGCAGAGGATCTCTATATACAGCAAACTCATTGGAAAACCATAGAACAGGAGATTCAGCGCTTGAGAGAAATGGCAAGAGATTGTCTTTGTGAGTGACTTAGATACTAGAAATCCAGACTTAGTGCCATGTACATCTGTGATGTGGCAAAAACTTGTTCGACTTGAGCCACAAGAATACGCTTCTGCTTTAGCAACAATGAAGCAGGATGACCGGGAGGAGACTGTGCTAGATACGGCAAAGAAACTTCGAACATATGCAGATACCGTGCATGGCCCCATGCAGGCAACCATTGCAGCTGTAGAAACACGTATGCAAAACTTCCAAGACAAAATAAAGGAGAATCTCAAGAAACTCAGAGAAGACCTTCTTCCAGTCTCGGCGGTACAGACCAGGAGCCCTGGTACTCAACGCAGAAGTTCCCCAGATAGAGAGAAAAAACTACAAACTGATCTGTAGTTTTTCCTATGTAACTCTGGAGAAAACATGAAAAGATGAAATGGAAAATCTACTGCTGCTCTGGCAAAACGGGTGCGTGAATTAGAAGACAGCAAGACTCAGAGAGGATACTCCACCAAAAAGAAAGCTGCTCCAGTAGCCTGTAGTCAAACTGACAAGTATGATGATGACATGTCTAATTCTCTTGAAGGAACCTCCAAGACATATACCCAAGGAAAGAAGGATACCCAGGCTTAGAGGGGCCCTGCCTCTAGCCAGGTAAAGGCTAGGGAAAACCGTGTCTTTTAGACTGTGTGGATTCGTTGGCCTGGCACATCAGAACCACGAAAATATGAGGCCTTGGTTGACACTGGTGCACAGTGCACCCTAATCCCATCAAGATATGTAAGGGCAGAATCTGTTTCTATTGCTAGTGTAACAGGGGGATCACAAGACTTTACTTTAGTAGAAGCTGATGTGAGCCTGACTAGAAATGAGTGAAAGAAACACCCCTTTGTGACTGGCCCAGAGGCCCCATGCATTTTGGGCATAGACTACCTCCGAAGTGAGTATTTTAAAGACCCAAAAGGGCTTAAGTGAGCATTTGGGATAGCAGCTGTAGAAACAGAGGGCATCAAGCAATTGAACACCTTGCCTGGATTGTCAGAGAACCCATCTGCAGTAAGACTCCTAAAAATGGAAGAACAGCGAGTGCCAATTGCCACCTCGACGGTGCACCGCCGACAATATAGAACAACTCAAGATGCTGTGATCCCCATCCACAAGATGATCCGAGAACTAGAGAGCCAAGAAGTGGTCAGCAAAACCCACTCACCCTTCAACAACCCCATCTTGCCTGTGCGTAAATCTGAAGGAAAATGGAGATTGACTGTGGACTATCGTGCATTGAATGAAGTGACTCCACCGCTGAGCGCTGCCATGCCGGACATGCTGGAGCTCCAGTATGAGCTGGAGTCCAAGGCAGCAAAGTGGTATGCCACTATTGACATTGCCAATGCATTTTTCTCCATTCCCCTGGCAGCAGAATGTAGGCCTCAGTTTGCTTTCACGTGGAGGGGAGTGCAGTACACCTAGAACCGACTGCCCCAAGGGTGAAAGCACAGCCCCACCATCTGCTATGGACTGATCCAGGCTGCCCTGGAAAAAGGTGAAGCTCCAGAACATCTGCAATACATTGATGACATCATTGTTTAAGGAAAGACGGCTGAAGAGGTCTTTGAGAAAAGAGAGTAAATCATCCAGATTCTCCTGAAAGCCAGTTTTGCCATCAAGAAAAGCAAAGTTAAAGGACCAGCTCGTAAGATTCAGTTCCTGGAAGTAAAGTGGCAAGATAGACAGCGTCAGATCCCTACTGATGTCATCAACAAGATCACAGCAATGTCTCCACCAGCCAACAAGAAGGAAACACAAGCTTTCCTAGGTACCATAGGTTTTTGGAGAATGCACATTCCTGAGTACAGATTGTGAGCCCTCTTTACCTGGTCACCCACAAAAAGAACACTTTCCAGTGGGGCCCTGAACAACAACAAGCCTTTGCTCAGATCAAACAGGAGATTGCTCATGCAGTAGCCCTTGGCCCAGTCAAGACAAGACCAGATGTGAAAAACATGCTCTACTCTGCAGCCGGGAGCCATGGTCTGTCCTGGAGCCTTTGGCAGAAAGTGCCTGGGGAAACTCAAGGCCGACCACTGGGATTCTGGAGCCGAAGCTACAGAGAGTCCGAAGCCAACTACACTCCCACAAAGAAAGAAATCTTAGCTGCCTATGAAGAAGTCCAAGCCGCCTCAGAAGTGATTAGCACAGAAGCACAACTCCTCCTGGCACCCCGACTGCCAGTGCTGGGGTGGATGTTCAAAGCAAAAGTTCCCTCTACCCACCACACTACCGACGCTACATGGAGCAAGTAGATCGCCCTCATCATGCAGCGCGCCCGTATTGGAAACCCAAATCGCCCTGGGATTTTGGAGATAATTACAAACTGGCCGGAAAGTGAAAACTTTGGTCTCACTGATGAAGAAGAGAAAGAACAAGTGACACGAGCTGAAGAAGCTCCACCGTACAACCAACTGCCAGCAGAAGAAACACGCTACGCTCTGTTCACTGATGGTTCCTGTTGCATCGTAAGGATGAACCAGAAGTGAAAAGCAGCCGTATGGAGCCCCACACGACAGGTCGCAGAGGCCACTAAAAGAGAAAGTGAATCAAGCCAACTTGCTGAATTCAAAGCTGTTCAACTGACCCTAGATATTGCTGAAAGAGAGAAGTGGCCAAAACTCTACCTCTACACTGATTCATGGATGGTAGCCAATGCTCTGTAAAGATGGCTGGAAAGGTGGAAAAGGGCCAACTGGCAACGCAGAGAAAAACCCATCTGGGCTGCTGATGAGTGGAAAGACATCGCCACCAGAGTAGAGAAAATGTCTGTGAGAGTCCGTCATGTAGATGCCCTTGTCCCCAAGAGTAAAGCTAATAAAGAGCACCGAAACAATGAGCAAGTGGATCAAGCTGCAAAGATAGAGGTGTCAAAAATAGACTTAGATTGGCAACACAAAAGAAAGTTGTTCCTAGCTCGATGAGCCCATGATGCATCAAGTCATCAAGGTAGAGATGCCACCTGTAAGTGGGCACGAGACTGAAGGGTAGATTTAACTATGAACAGCATTTCTCAAGTTATTCATGACTGTGAGACATGTGCTGTGATTAAACAGGCCAAGAAGTTGAAGCCCCTCTGGTACAGTGAGCAGTGGTCCAGATACAAGTATGGAGAAGCCTAGCAAATTGACTACATCACACTGCCCCAAACCCGCCAAAGCAAGCGCTACGTGCTCACAATGGTAGAAGCCACCACTGGATAGTTAAAAACCTACCCTGTGCCTCATGCTACAGCCCGTAACACCATCCTGGGACTTGAAAAGCAAGTCCTTTGGAAGCGTGGCACCCCTGAGAAGATTGAGTCAGACAATGAGACTCATTTCAAGAATAACCTTATAAACACCTGAGCTAGGGAACATAGCATTGAGTGAGTGTATCATATCCCCTACCATGCACCTGCTGCAGAGAAAGTGAAGAGGTACAATGGACAGTTAAAGACTACCTTGAAAGCGTTGAGTGAGAGATCTTTCAAAAATTGAGAGCAGCATCTAGCAAAAGCCACCTGGATAGTTAACACCAGAAGTTCCACCAACCGAGCAGGCCCAGCCCAATCCGAAGCCCTGAATATAGTAGACGGAGACAAAGTCCCAGCGGTACATCTCAGAGGTTTGTTAAGAAAGACAGTTTAGATCAATTCTACTTTGAGTGCAGACAAACCCATTCGTGAAGTTGTTTTTGCTCAAGGACCGGGTTGCACATAGTGAATAATGCAGAAAGATGGAACAACACAATGTGTACCTCAGAGAAATCTCATGGTTAGGTGAAGATCATGAATGAATGCCCTTGTCTGTATATAATGTATGTGTTGTAGAGTTAAAATATATATATATTAATTTTGATAATAAGTTGACGATATGGGGATAAGGGGTGGAATGTCCTGGGGTGACTTTATGATACTGGTATCCCCAATCGTCTGGTTTATGTTATATATTAAGTTCTGCACCTTTAAGACTGGCTCTGAGAGCAAGAGAGGGGGAAGAAGAAGCGCGCAGTTTGTGTTAAAGAAAAACATCACTCCCACACATCTCGCTCCTGGACTGTGGTGTCTGCAGCACGGACAGACAGCGGGACAGAGCTTCTCTCTGGTTTTTAGTTAGTTTTAGCTAGCTGAGGCAGAGGAGTTCCCTGGACCTTTGTTTTCTCCTTTTCTTGGATCTGTGCAAGCCTGCTCTGGACTGAACACCCAGCCAAACCCCGGGAGCTGACGCCTGTGGCCCACCGGGGCCTGGGCCTCGGCACTTTCCAGCGCCAGAGGGACTGATAAGGAACCTGAGCAAGCCGAGCTACACCACATGAAAAGGACTTTTCTTCCTAGACTTCCCATCCCATCGAACAGCAAGAGGTTTTATTATTTAATATTATTCAAATTTCTGTTAAATAAACAGCTTTTTCCATTTCTCTCCAAGGAATTTTTTTTTTTTTTTTCCCTTTCCCGGACCAGTTGGTAGGGAGGAGCATTTCCCTGGGGAAATCCCCATTTGGAGTTTTCCTCCCCAATTTGCCCTAAACGAAGACACTTCTGGGTGAAGTAACTATGGAGATGATGATAAAATATTGTTATTATGTATGGCCAGAGTATAAGTTGCCAAATGGACTTATATGGCCATCTTATGGAACAGATAGAATTCATTTGTGTCTAATTCTGTGGAGGTATCTAGAGGAGAATTGGAAAGGATGGATTGAAAGGGAATGTGGATTGATATGATTTAAACAAGCAACAGGAGAAATCTATGTGTTAAGAAAAAAAGAAGAGGAAAAAGGGGGGGAAGAGAAAAACAGTGAAGACTGGGATTTTTTTCAGCACCTTCCCCTGTCTTGTTCTCCGGTGTTACCAGCTGACCCAGGGACAGCTGCAGATGCCCTGTATCCTCACCCTCCAGAGCAAAGGGATCAGGGAAATGCAGTTCGTACAGCTCCACCTTAGAATAACAATGGTGTAGGGGGAGGGGAGAAGCCTATCATATCACCCCCTAGGACTAGAAGGGGAACTTAATTTAGAGCATCAGAAGCCCCCTGGACCCAAGAGACAGGGGTACACCAAATGCCACTCCGCCAAGTCCCTTTGGGAGGTCAAGGGGAAGGATTTGGGTTTGTAATTGTACCACTTACTACCCAGGATATAAGAGGATTGAAAAAAGAATTACCCCCATACTTAAATGATCCCATAGGGGTGGGGGAAACGATAGAAGAATATTTGGGAAATGCAGATTATACCTGGAAGGATTGGGATTTTTTTGGGGGGGATTTTGTTTGGGCCATCAGAGAAACGAATGATTTTGCAAAAAGCTCTGCAGCTGTGGGAGGATGAACATCCACAAGCGATGGGGGGGGCTGGACCTAATGTACCTATAGTGGATGATGCCATCCCCCTGGTGGACCCCCAGTGGGACCCAAATAACCAGGCCAGCCTGGCTTGCCTCCGTGATTACCATGCTTATTTGATTAGGGCAATCAAATCAGTGGCTCCCAGAACTAACAACATAGCTAAGGCTATGTCGTTAGAACAGGAGAAACATGAAAGCCTGTCGCCCTGAAAACTCAGCTTCTGAGCTTGCTGACATGGTTTTCTAAGGACTTTCCCAGGACAGTAACTGTAAACATAGATATGTGTACATTCTTTCTGTTACACGTCTTGTGATGGACATCTCTCATTGCCAGTGCAGTGAGAAAGTGTTATCCTGACCATCCAATCCCTGGCCGTGGTCAGGAGCCTATAAATCCTGGGGGGAAAAATAAACGTTCTCTCTTTCTCTCACCACACCTCGACCTGTGTCCGTGTGATCTGTTCATTTTCAGCGGCAACAAAAGCCCCTCTCATTGGCTAGAGAGAATTAGGGATGCCTTGCGTAAGCATGGGGGAATGGACTCTGAAGGGCAAGCCTTTGACACATTGTTGAAAGTACAATTTGTTACTAAGGCTTGGTCTGACATAAGGAAAGGAGTACAAAAAGATCAAGAGTGGCAGAATAAGCCTCTAGAGGAATCGGTGAGAAAAACACAGCAAATATATGTAAGAAGGGATGAAGAAAAAGTAAAAGCTAAGGCAAAGATGATGGCAGAGTTTTTGCAGCCCCAAAAGAATAAACCACAAGGTCCAAGGGGTACCCCGGGGCAGAGGGGATGGGGTCGGCCACAAAGAGGTGTCCAGGGCATTCCCTCCTCGACAGGGGAGAACCGACCCAAACAGCGGCTGGGGAGGAACCAATGTGCCATCTGCAGGGAAGAAGGGCATTGGAAAAGGGAATGCCCACAAAAACAGCTGGACCCACAAGAGGAAGAAGTCCAGAGGATAATGGAAATGGATTGTTAGGGATGTCAGGGGCTTCCATTATACCGGGGACCCACCACTCAAGAGCCCTTGATAACTTTTAAGGTGGGTCCAGATCGAGAGGAGGTGTTTTCTAGTAGACACAGGTGCCTCTCGATCCACCTTGAATTTTATACCTAAAGGGGGGAAACTGTCAAAAAGATCATTGGTTATTCAAGGAGTAAGCGGAAAAGATGAGCGAGTGCATTTTATTCAACTGCTGTTAATAGATGTGGGGGACAAGTTTGAAATGCATGAGTTCCTGTTTGTTCCTAATTATGATTGTAATTTACTGGGAAGAGATTTGATGGCAAAAATGGGAGTGCAAATTAGTATTATAAAAAATGACACCGAGTCCAGCACTGTAATATCTTTGTGTAAAATGTCTGAGAGAGCTTATACTGAAATAGATCCAGAAGTGTGGGCAGCCCCGGGGAAATATGGAAAATTAGACATAGAGCCTCTCCAAATTACTTTGAAGCAACCAGGACAAGTTGTGTCAAAAAACCAATACCCTCTTTCAAGGGAGGGAAGGAAGGGGTTACAGCCTATCATTGATTTCCTGCTAAAGGCAGGTCTTTTGGAACCGTGCATGTCTCCTTATAACACCCCTATCTGGCCAGTTAAGAAACCAGATGGAACCTACAGAAAGTTGCAAGATTTAAGAATAATAAATAAAATTGTCAAATCAAGGCATCCCACAGTTCCAGATCCCTATACAATCCTGAACCAGGTCCCTTCCTCACACCAGTATTATTCACTATTGGATTTAAAGGATGCTTTCTGGGGGTGTCCGATTACAGAAGAGAGTAAACAGTATTTTGCCTTTGAGTGGGAACAAGAGGAAGGAGGTAAAATGGTAAAGCAGCAATTGACTTGGACAGTCCTCCCACAGGGTTATACAGAGTCACCTGTTTTGTTTGGACAAGCTTTGCAAAAAATACTAAGAGAGTTTACCCCACTCTCAGGGGTTAAGTTGTTGCAGTATGTGGATGATTTGCTGTTTTCAGGGGAACAGGAGGAGATGGTTGAAAGAGCTACTGTAAAACTGCTTAATTTTCTTGCTAAAAAAGGACTTAGAGTGTCCGAAAAGAAAGTGCAGTTGGTAGAGAAAAAGGTCAAATATTTGAGACATATTTTAACTGTAGGGTTACGGTGTATTGATCCAGAAAGAATGCAAGGAATTCTACAAGTACCATTACCCAAAACAAAAAGGGAGTTATGACAGTTTTTAGGGTTGGTGGGATACTGCCAAGTATGGATAGAAGACTTTTCTGCTGTGGCCAGACCTTTATATGGCTTTTTAACACAAGACAGTCCTAATGTTGTGGTATGGGCACCAGAAGGTGAGCAAAGCTTTAAAAAATTAAAAGACAAATTGGTTAATGCCCCAGTCCTAGCTCTTCCAGACACAGAAAAGGAATTTGAATTATATGTGGATGTTAAACAAGGTCATGCAAAAGGAATTTTAGTTCAAGAGCATGGGGGAACACAGAGACCTGTTGCCTCTATTTTCAAAACTGTTAGACCCAGTGGCCAGAGGCTGGCCCCATTGTCTGCAAAACTGTGCAGCCACAGCTCTGTTGATGGCTGAGGCCTGAAAGCTGACAAAGAAAATTTATCTGATTGTTAAAGTTTCACACCAGATTAAAGCTTCGTTAACTGAGAAAGCCTCTAAGTGGATGACCAGCTTTCGGTTATTGCAATATGAGTCTTGTTTATTAGAACAGGAGGATTTAGAATTTAAAAGCAAGGAAGGTTTTAACCCAGCCTCCTGTTTGAATGGCCCTGAGGAGGGGAGCCAAGGCAAATTCCATGACTGTATTCAAGTAATAGATCTGCAGACTAGGGCAAGGAATGATTTGCGAGACATTCCATGGCCTGAGGGGGAAAATGTGTTTATTGATGGGTCTTCAAGGGTGATAGAAGGAAGACGATTTACAGGATACTCTATCATGAATGGAAAGAAATTAAAGGAAGGGGGAAGGTTACCACCCACCTGGTCAGCCCAGACAGCAGAGCTGTATGCGCTTGTGAGAGCCTGTGAATTATACCGAGACAAAAGATTAAATGTTTTTACTGATTCTAAATATGCATATGGGGTGATACATGCATTTGGGAAACTGTGGGAAGAAAGAGGTTTAGTAACCTGCAGAGGAAAGATGTTGGCTCATGAGAACTTAATCTCCCGCCTATTGGAGGTGGTGAATTTACCAAAAAAGGTAGCAATGATACACATCAAGGGACACCAGGCAGGGTGCTCGGAAGAGGCAATAGGAAACAGACTGGCTGATGAAGAAGCTCGGAAAGCTGCATTGGTGCCAGAAATCTCTGAGATACTTTCCTTGCTCCCAGTAACTGCCCCCTTGCCAGAGAAGTTGTCATTTTCCACCAGAACTTGAGATAGTTAAAAAGAGTGGGGCAGAAGAAAAGAGGGGTAATTGGTTTACAAGAGGTGGTAAGCAGTGGATACCAAAAGCTCTAGCCTTACAGTTGTTAAGACAGCTCCACGAAGGGAGTCATTTGGGCTCCCAAGGGATAACAGAAGCCTTCCTCAAAATGTATGCTGCTGTGGGTCTTTTTACTCTGGCAAAACGAGCTGTTGAAAGTTGTTTGATTTGTGCTAAGACAAATAACAAAGTTACAAAGAAACTTGCCAGGGGGGGAAGGCCTTGGGCTGTACGTCCCTTCAAGAGATGCCAAGTAGATTTTACTGAAATGCCCCAGGTGGGGAGGTATAAATATCTTTTAGTAATAGTATGTCAGTTAACAGAGTAGCCAGAAGCATTTCCAGCCATTTCAGCAACTACAGGGTCAATTATTAAATTATTTTTGTAACAAATAATTCCAAGATATGGGATGGTGGAAACAATAGATTCAGACAGAGGCACTCATTTTACAGGAAAAATTCTTAAAGGAGTTATGACTGCTTTAGGGATACAATGGAACCTCCATACTCCCTGGCATCCCCAGAGCTCAGGCCAGGTTGAAAGAATGAATGGAGAAATAAAAAAAACATCTTCTGAAGCTGGTAATAGAAATGAAAATGTCATGGCTGCAGTTCTTGCCACTGGCTTTAGCAAGAATAAGAGCCAGACCCAGGGAAGATATTCAACTATCTCCCTTTGAAGTGATGTTTGGAATTCCTTTTCCTTGTAATTCTCAGCCTGGGGCAGGGGTGGAGATAAGTGATGTATATCTAAAACAGTATGTGGCTCGGATACTGTCTCTTGTGAAATCTCTTTGACACGAAGCTCAGCTGACACAGACCCTGCCTTTGGACATTACGCTGCATAATATCCAACCAGGAGATTGGGTCCTAGTTAAGGAGTAGAAAGAAGCACCACTGGTGGCAAAGTGGCGTGGACCTTTCCAAGTGCTGCTAATCACAGGAACAGCCATCAAGACAGCTGAACATGGGTGGACCCATCACACTCGAGTCAAGGTCTCTAAAGCTCCAGAGATTGGGACATCTCAGCTGGAGGAGAAGGATGGGAAGCCGTGACTGACACTCTGCAGGAGTGGACTGGAGCAGTAGCCATGCGTCAACATCGGGGGAAGCCCTGAGTGCTTACCCACAGACTGCCTACTGAAATAGTCTGTATGAGCATCCCTACTCTCGAATCTCCAGTCAGTGGGAGCCAATCCATACTGTCATTGCTTTCTTTATGCTAAGCTGTTTCTGTGCCTTCACTTGCCACAGGTGGTGTAGAAGACATGAAATTGAAAATTAGAAATTAGATTATAACACTATTAGAATGTTTCTCTTAATAATTTTACCTTTATATTTTCAGTTAAGTTGGGGTCTAAAGTGGGAAAATAATTTTTTAACCTTAGGAGAAGAAGTAGCAAAAACCTTTAACCTTAAAAACTGTTGGGTCTGCGGAGGGCCAGGGGGATCTGAAAGATGGCCATGGATGGCCAGCCCAGTAGAGCCTAAATGGTGAGTTAGCACCCTGAGTGAAATCTGTAATAGAACAGGATTTTGAGACAAAGAAGGAAGTCCATAGCAGCTTCATTCTTCTGAAAGAGGCATATATTGCCTAAATAGAACAGGAAGCACATAAGTGGGTGTAGAAGCTAGGGCCTGGCAGCTCGGAAGATATCGGGATGTAACGGAAAGATAGTAACCCCCCTCCTCTACAGTGTATGGTAATGAACCCTGTAATTAGCCAATAGCACCTAGCTGTGATGAAAGCAGATGGGAGTAACACTGTGGACCTAGGTTATAAAATGTCAAATTCTCCAGCAATAAATGCCATTTCTGCCATCCATCACATTGATGCTTGTGTGCGGGTTTGGACAGAGTGGCCTGAGTATGGCCACCGTGCTGCTCTTGAACCAGGGTGTCTGCCTTGCTAAGGCAACATTTGGTGCCGAAAACCCAGGAAGCCAAATTCAAAAAGCAGGATTCAAACCCAGAAAGCGAGGATCACCTGGAAAACAGGAGCAGTGGCCAGGACGGCTGTACCAGTCCTGGCGAGGGAGAAGTCCCTGAGACCAGAAGGAAGATGGAAGCCTTGATAAAGGTTGTATCTGAATTACATAAACAGTGGGGAATAGACTGTAAGTCTAGAGATTTTACACTTGCTATTGCAAGGCTTTTGCATATTGGGGTCATAGACGAACCAGTAGAAATTCTCCACCCTGAGGTGTGGGAGAAATGTACCAGAGCTCTCGCTAATGAAACAATGGATTTGGGCAGTGGGAAACATCTTAAGTCATGGGGGAACATCGTCAAGGCTTTACAAAAAGCTAGACAAGAGCAAGAGACCTGGAGGGTGGCAAGAAACTGTCTGTTGGCCACCCCGAAACTGGGGGTTGGAGCGGCTACTCAGACATCACAGCCCCCAGACGAGAGCGGCTCAGCTGAGCCAAAGGGGACACAAGAGGGCGATATGTCCCCTCAATCCCCGAATCCTGATCTGCTCTCAAAGGGACAACAGAGAGCAGAAGATTTTTGGAGAAAGTTAACAGAAGAAGCCAGGGGTGCTGCATGAAAAGCCTGGGGGGAACCACAGCCCCAGGTACCTCAAAATGGCGCTGAGCAAAAAGACATAGAGCGGGAAAAGGAATATCCTTAGTGAGAACAAAGAACAAGCACTGGCATTGATGGATGAATGTAGTCGGGGGGATGGGAAAGATAAGGAATGTGAGGAAGAAGGAGAAACTGAAGAGGAAGAGATAAGATGCGGGGGAGGTGTTCAAAAAGAGGGGGAAAGGAATGTATGAGAGGGGACAGAGAGGGGGAGCCAAGAGGGGAAAAGGAACAGAGGGTGGAGTGAAGGGCAGAGTGAAAGGCGGAGTGAAGGGTGGAGTGAAAGGTGGGGAGAACCAGGAGGGAGGGAATGGCCCGCCCACAGGGGTTGTAGGTGGGGCTAGAGCCCAACAAAAAGGCACGCGATACCGGAAATGGCCAGCCAGTCGAGCTCTGACTCCGACCGAGATACTAGCGAAGGCGAATGGTCAGAGGCTGAGTCCTTAGAGGAGGAAACAACAAAGATAAACAAGAATATCCCCCTCCACATTAAAAAAGAACTGAGAGAGGATACCCCTCTCACAGACTAGGGACAGATAAAAGCTGCATGTGCCAGCTGGGTCCCTCCAGCTGCGCTAGCATTCCCAGTCCGGGTGTCTGAGGGGGGACAGAGAGTTTACTCACCAATCAATCCTAAAGAAGTTAAAATGATTGTTAAAGCAATTTCAGAGAAAGGGCTTAATTCTGCCATGGTCACCTCCCTTATTGATGGTCTTTTTGGAAGTGACGACCTGCTCCCTTTTGATATAAAACACACTTGCAGATTGATTTTTGATGGGGCAGGGATGATTGTTTTTAAACAAGATTGGGAAGACAACTGTGCCAGACACCTAGCCCAGGTAACTGGGGCAGACCATCCGCTACACGGCTCCAGCCTGCAACAGCTGATGGGCACAGACCCAACAATGATTACACCTCAGGCACAAGCCCAGGGTATGCAGGCCCACAAAGTTATGACAACCACTCGTGCGGCCGGAGAAACGATTTGCACAGCCTCTAGAGTTATTGCTAAGCCATCACCATGGTCTACCATGAAGCAAAACGAAAGTGAGAGCTTTGCACAATTTGTAGATCACCTTCAGGCAGCTGTTGACTCCTCTGCCCTGCCCCCAGAGGCAAAAGGCCCAGTCATAGCAGACTGCTTATGTCAACAATGCAATTAGACAACCAAGGAAATCCTCCGATCATTACCGGCAGGGTCAAATATCGCAGACATGATTAAGCATGTCGCGAGGGAGGAACAGGTAGCCCCAATCCAAACTGCAGTCTGCACAGCCATCGCTAACGCGATGGCATGCTTTAAATGCGGCCAGGCAGGTCACGTTGTTGCAAATTGCCCCAAAGAGGGGGGGCCCTAGCAGCGCCCACCTCACAGCAGAACCGATTTAAAGGGCCATGCTGGGCTTGTGGGAAAAAGGGGCACCTTGCCAGAGAATGCAGATCCAAGGCTCAGGGAAACGGGAGAGGGAGAGGGAGAGGACAGCAGGGCCGCACACAGTCCTCTCCCACTTGGGATGTGAGGCGGCCCAGCTATGCCAATCCTGCAAGGAGCGAGGTGCTCCCAAATCCATTACCCCCGGAGAGGTGACCACTTTCATGACTCAGCCAGTTATTCAGCCAACCTTGCCTTATCTGCCACAGGGGCAGCAGGGATCACACTAGGGGGACATGACCCCAAGCTGGCCCTGGCAGTAAGGTGTGACAACCCGCCAGTGGTATGGGGGATCTGCACCCTTTATGACACCCCAGGTGATCAAGGTATCCCCTCTGGGTCTATCAGTGTTCCTTTTCTAATTGATACAGGGGCAGATGTCACAGTCATTCCAGAGACAAATTGGCCTCCACTCTGGAAACTAGAGGATGCCCCCATGGTAGGCGGGGTTGGAGGGCTGTCACGGGCTTGGAGAAGCGCGCAGCTAATAGCCATTACACTTCACACAGAAAAAGGGCCAGATAAAACTATTGCCTCCTTCCCATATGTCATAACAGGAATCCCAGCCCTGTTAGGGAGAGACGCCCTAGCCTTGCTAAAAGCCAGGGTGACAAATTTACCCTAAGGACCACTGCCGCGTACCCGTTGCCACCAATCAGGCTTTCTTGGAAATCATCCGACCCGGTGTGGGTCGAGCAGTGGCCCCTGTCCAAGCCTCGATTAGACGTCCTTCTTGAGTTAGTTAACCGTGAATTACAACTAGGTCATATAGAGCCATCTACTAGCCCGTGGAATACTCCTGTTTTCGTAATCCCTAAATGATCCAGAGAAGAGTTTCGCCTCCTCCACAATTTACGTGAAGTAAATAAGAAAATTCAACCCATGGGGCCTGTTCAAACACTGTTACCTATGAACTCTATGGTGCCGGAGGGCCAACCCTGTGCTGTTCTTGATATCAAAGACTGTTTCTTTTCTATATCCTTACATGAAGAAGACAGGGATCAGTTTGCTTTTTCAGTGGTGTTTCCAAACAGCCAGCGCCCAAACCTACTCTTCCAGTGGAAAGTGCTGCCTCAGGGGATGGTCAACTCACCTACAATCTGTCAAATCACAGTCGATCGAGCGCTAGCACCGATCCGTCATAGCAACTCGACTGCTACCATCATCCAATACATGGACGACATCCTGATTGCCGCACCCTCAGGAGGTCAGGTAGACCAGTTAGTGTCAACAATCACAGAGACTCTAAAAACAAATGGCTTTGAAATCGCAAGCACAAAAATAAAAAAGGGGCCGTGTGTAACCTTTTTGGGGGTGGGGATCACAGGCTCTTATATATCCCCTCCCCATTTAAAGATCCGTCGGGACATCAAAACGCTCCATGACGTGCAGCAGCTGGTGGGATCCCTGCAATGGCTCCGCAACATCGTCTTAATCCCACCCGAGAAGATGGCCCCCCTGTATGATCTCCTGAGAGGGAAAAATCCATGGGAACACAAAGCCTTGACAGCAGAAGCAATGAACTCTCTTGACTTTATCGAACAGCAGGTATCTTTAAGTTCTCTCGCCAGGTAGAAGCCCCAGGTACCACTTGATCTGTATGTGCATTTCACAAAGGGAGGGGGAGTAGGAGCACTGGCTCACGGCCCCCCAGAAAAAGCTCACCCAATACAGTGGATAGTCCTGGGAAAACAGACACGTGCATTTTCCCCAGGAGCTGAGTATCTCAGCAGCCTCATTATGAAAGGCAGAAAACTTGCCCTGAGACACCTCGGCATTGAACCAGCCAAAATATTCCTGCCTTTCCGCAAGCAACTCTCGATGCAGTCAACAGTGATGTCGGAATACCGGGCGACAGCCCTGGTCGGATTTGGCTGAGAGATTCAGTATTCTGCAAAGCCCCCTTGGACTCAGATGCTAGCTGTTGTCGACATGGACCTCCCACAAAAGGTCATAGACTGGCCCTAGCCAGGACCAACAGTCTTCACAGACGCATCCTCGACAACCTCCACTGAGGCTGCAGTGTGGCAATCAGACAACAAGTGGCACTGCATCAAAGCGACTGATGGTACACTCTCAGTCCAGCAACTGGAAGGAGCAGCTGTGGTACTGGCATGCGGACTGTTCCAAACAGAGCATCTTAACATTGTAACTGATTCAATGTTTGTTGCTAAGCTTTGCCTGGCTATGTCAGGACCCGGCATATCGACATCCACAGCAGCCCTAATGCTAGAAGAAGCGCTCTCCTCTCGAAAAGGTACCATATCAGTCATCCATGTCCACAGCCTCAACCCGATCAAAGGGTTCTTCCAGGTCAGCAACGACAAAGCAGATGCTGCCGCAAAAGGATTGTGGACTCTACAAGAAGCTCGTCAGCTACACGAAACCCTGCACATCGGAGCCAAAGCACTAGCAAAGAGATGTGAAATCTCAGTTGCTGATGCAAAACATGTAGTAGCTTCATGCCCCCACTGCCAAAAGGCACCGCTGTGATCCTGTGGAATCAACCCCAGAGGCCTAAAAGCCTCAGCGATATGGCAAACAGACTTTACATTGTACCAGCTGTTGAAACCCTGAGCATGGCTTGCAGTAACAGTGGATACATACAGCGGAATGATCGTAGCCATGCAGCACCAGAAAACCAACTCCAAAGCAACTATCCAGCATTGGCTAACAGCCATGGCTTGGCTCGGCATCCCTAAGCAAATCAAAACAGACAATGGTGCAAATTTTATCTCAAAGCCGAGCCAGGAATTCACCTCCAAATGGGGTATCACTCTGGTGCAAGGCATCCCGTACAATAGTACAGGACAAGCCATCATTGAGAGAGCAAACCAGACCTTGAAAGCCAAGCTAGAAGTGCTAGCAAAAACAGAAGGCTTTAACAATTCCATTCCCCAGGCAGACCAGGTGTGCTTGCTAGCAACTGCACTGTTAGCACTGAACCAATTCCCTAGGGGAGATGAAACAAACAGTCCCTCCCAAAAACACTGGGCCACTTGAGCTCTAGAAGAGGGCCCGCAGGTCATAATCAAAAATGAGTTAGGAGAGTGGGAGCAAGGTTGGAGATTAGTGCTCACAGGGCAAGGGTACACAGCAGTTAAAAGAGATGGTAAAGTGGTGTTCACTTAAGTCAATAAAACCAGACCTTCAAAATAAGACTGACAAAAATTCTGAAGTTTTGTTTGCAGGACTGGATCATTGGGCGTCCACATGATGCATATGCTCCAGTGCCGGAAGAACGTGAGGAACCACCAGATAACCCGAAGATGCCCAAAACTCCTGAGCCTGTGAAACCCAAGCGACAACGACTTCTGTGTGTAATCTTGCTTTTAAGGCTTGTTAGCAGCTAGCAGGTTAGTGCAGAACATAACCCACATCAACCATTCAGGTGGATCTTACGCCGTGCCTCGAACGAGGTGATTAAAGAGGTAGTCACAGCAGGCACCCCAAGGTTCTTTGTGCTCATTCGAGACATTTTCCCAGGTATAGTAACTCATAACATCCACCCTCGCTTTGAGCTGTACCAGTCATACTGGTGCCCACCACCAACCCAGGCAAAGACTACTGCCGCCAGCTAGGATATTGGTTTTGTGGCTATTGGGGGTGCGAAACAATAGTCCTGAGCAACCGGTGGGCACCACCAAAAGCAGACGAGTTTCTGCAAGTAACCTGGGGTCCGGCAGTCTGTATGCATCTGTCACGATCCGCAAGGTGGGATTCGTGATGTGGTTCTTTTAGTCGGTCTTAGAGTACAAAAGATTATCAGCAAACCAAGGACTTTGTCTTAGTTTAGGACAAATTAGGGAGGAAAACTCTGAATGGGGATTTCCCCAGGGAAATGCCCCTCCCTACCAACCGGTCCGGGAAAGGGAAAAAATTTCTTTGGAGAGAAGTGGAAAAAGCTGTTTATTTAACAGAAAATTGAATAATATTAAATAATAAAACCTCTTGCTGTTCGATGGGATGGCAAATCTAGGAAGAAAAGTCCTTTTTATGTGGTGTAGCTCGGCTCGCTCAGTTTCTTATCAGTCCCTCCAGCGCTGGAAAGTGCCGAGGCCCAGGCCCCGGTGGGCCACAGGCGTGAGCTCCCGGGGTTTGGCTGGGTGTTCAGTCCAGAGCAGGCTTGCACAGATCCAAGAAAAAGGAAAAAAAACAAAGGTCCGGGGAATTCCTCTGCCTCAGCTAGCTAAAACTAACTAAAAGCCAGGGAGAAGCTCTGTCCCGCTGTCTGTCTGTGCTGCAGACAACACAGTCCAGGAGCGAGATGTGTGGGAGTTATATTTTCTTTAACACAAACTGCGCGCTTCTTCTTCCCCCTCTTTTGCTCTCAGAGCCAGTCTTAAAGGTACAGAACTTAATATATAACATAAACCAGACGATTGGGGATACCAGTATCATAAAGTCACCCCAGGACATTCCACCCCTTATCCCCATATCGTCAACTTATTATCAAAATTAATATATATATATATTTTAACTCTACAACACATACATTATACAGACAAGGGAATTAATTCACGATCTTCACCCAACCATCAGATCTCCCTGAGGTACACATTGTGTTGTTCCATCTTTCCGCATTATCCACCATGTGCAACCCGGTCCCTGAGCAAAAACAACCCCACGAATGGGTTTGTTTGCACTCGAAGTAGAATTGATCCAAACTGTCTTTCCTAACAAACCTCTGAGATGTACCGCTGGGACTTTGTCTCCGTCTACTATATACAGGGCCTCGGATTGGGCTGGGCCTGCTCGGTTGGTGGAACCTCGGGTGTTAACTATCCAGGTGGCCTTTGCTAGATGCTGCTCCCAATTTTTGAAAGATCCCCCACCCAATGCTTTCAAGGTAGTCTTTAACAGTCCATTGTACCTCTCCACTTTCCCTGCAGCAGGTGCATGGTAGGGGATATGGTACACCCACTCAATGCCATGTTCCCTAGCCCAGCTGTTTATAAGGCTGTTCTTGAAATGAGTCCCATTGTCTGACTCAATCCTCTCAGGGGTGCCATGCCTCCAAAGGACCTGCTTCTCAAGTCCCAGGATGGTGTTCCGGGCTGTAGCATGAGGCACAAGGTAGGTTTCCAACCATCCAGTGGTGGCTTCTACCATCGTGAGCACGTAGCGCTTTCCTTGGCGGGTTTGGGGCAGTGTGATGTAATCAATCTGCCAGGCCTCCCCATACTTGTATCTGGACCACCGCCCACCGTACCAGAGGGGCTTCAACCGCTTGGCCTGCTTGATCATGGCACATGTCTCACAGTCATGGATAACCTGGGAAATACTGTCCATGGTTAAATCCACCCCTCGGTCTCGTGCCCACTTATAGGTGGCATCTCTACCCTGATGGCCTGAGGCATCATGGGCCCATCGAGCGAGGAACAACTCTCCCTTGTGTTGCCAATCTAAGTCTATCTTTGACACCTCTATCTTTGCAGCCTGATCCACCTGCTCATTGTTTCGGTGCTCTTCATTAGCCCTACTCTTGGGGACATGGGCATCTACATGACGGACCCTCACAGACAGTTTCTCTACCCTGGTGGCGATGTCTTTCAACTCATCAGCAGCCCAGATTGGCTTTCCTCTGTGTTGCCAGTTGGCTCTTTTCCACCTTTCCAGCCATCCCCACAGAGCATTGGCTACCATCCATGAATCAGTGTAGAGATAGAGTTTTGGCCACTTCTCTCTTTCAGCAATGTCCAGGGCCAGTTGAACAGCTTTGAGTTCAGCAAGTTGGCTTGATCCACCTTCTCCTTCAGTGGCCTCTGCGACCTGTCGTGTGGGGCTCCATACGGCTGCTTTCCACTTCCGGTTCATCCCTACGATGCGACAGGAACCATCAGTGAACAGAGCGTAGCGTGTTTCTTCTGCTGGCAGTTGGTTGTACGGTGGAGCTTCTTCAGCCCGTGTCACTTGTTCCTGCTCCTCTTCATCAGTGAGATCAAAGTTTTCACCTTCAGGCCAGTTTGTAATTATCTCCAAAATCCCAGGGCGATTTGGGTTTCCAATACAGGCGCGCTGCGTGATGAGGGCGATCCACTTGCTCCATGTAGCGTCGGTGGCGTGGTGGGTAGAGGGAACCTTTCCTTTAAACATCCACCCCAGCACTGGCAGTCGGGGTGCCAGGAGGAGTTGTGCTTCTGTGCCAATCACTTCTGAGGCATCTTGAACTCCTTCATAGGCAGCTAAGATTTCCTTCTCTGTGGGAGTGTAATTGGCTTCGGACCCTCTGTAGCTTCGGCTCCAGAATCCCAGTGGTCGGCCTCGAGTCTCCCCAGGCACTTTCTGCCACAGGCTCCAGGACAGACCATGGCTCCCGGCTGCAGGGTAGAGCACGTTCTTCACATCTGGTCCTGTCCTGACTGGGCCAAGGGCTACTGCATGAGCGATCTCCTGCTTAATCTGAGCAAAGGCTTGTTGTTGTTCAGGGCCCCACTGGAAAGTGTTCTTTTTGCGGGTGACCAGGTAAAGAGGGCTCACAATCTGACTGTACTCAGGAATGTGCATCCTCCAAAAACCTATGGCACCTAGGAAAGCTTGTGTTTCCTTCTTGTTGGCTGGTGGAGACATTGCTGTGATCTTGTTGATGACATCAGTAGGGATCTGACGCCGTCCATCTTGCCACTTTACCCCCAGAAACTGAATCTCACGAGCTGGTCCCTTAACTTTGCTCTTCTTGATGGCAAAACCGGCTTTCAGGAGAACCTGGATGATTTTCTCTCCTTTCTTAAAGACCTCTTCAGCCGTCTTTCCCCAAACAATGATGTCATCAATGTACTGCAGATGTTCCGGAGCCTCACTTTTTTCCAGGGCAGCCTGGATCAGTCCATGGCCGATGGTGGGGCTGTGCTTCCACCCCTGGGGCAGTCGGTTCCAGGTGTACTGCACTCCCCTCCACGTGAAAGCAAACTGAGGCCTACATTCTGCTGCCAGGGGAATGGAGAAAAATGCATTGGCAATGTCAATAGTGGCATACCACTTTGCTGCCTTGGACTCCAGCTCGTACTGGAGCTCCAGCATGTCCGGCACGGCAGCGCTCAGCGGTGGAGTCACTTCATTCAATGCACGATAGTCCACAGTCAATCTCCATTCTCCTTCAGATTTACGCACAGGCCAGATGGGGCTGTTGAAGGGTGAGTGGGTTTTGCTGACCACCCCTTGGCTCTCCAGCTCTCTGATCATCTTGTGGATGGGGATCACAGCATCTCGAGTTGTTCTATACTGCCGGCGGTGCACCGTCGAGGTGGCAATTGGTACTCGCTGTTCTTCCACTTTCAGGAGTCCTACTGCAGATGGGTTCTCTGACAGTCCAGGCAAGGTGTTCAGTTGCTGGACACCCTCTGTCTCTACAGCTGCTATCCCAAATGCCCACCTAAGCCCCTTTGGGTCCTTAAAATACCCACTTCGGAGGTAGTCTATGCCCAAAATGCATGGGGCCTCTGGGCCAGTCACAATGGGGTGTTTCTTCCACTCATTTCCAGTCAGGCTCACATCAGCTTCCACTAAAGTAAAGTCCTGTGATCCCCCTGTCACACCAGCAATAGAAACAGATTCTGCCCCTACATATTTTGATGGGATTAGGGTGCACTGGGCACCAGTGTCAACCAAGGCCTCATATTTTCGTGGTTCAGATGTGCCAGGCCAACGAATCCACACAGTCCAAAAGACACGGTTTTCCCTAGCCTCTACCTGGCTAGAGGCAGGGCCCCTCTAAGCCTGGTTATCCTTCTTTCCTTGGGTATATGTCTTGGAGGTTCCTTCAAGAGAATCAGACATGTCATCATCATACTTGTCAGTTTGACTACAGGCTACTGGAGCGGCTTTCTTTTTGGTGGAGTATCCCCCCTGAGTCTTGCTGTCTTCTAATTCACGCACCTGTTGTGCCAGAGCACCAGTAGATTTTCCATCCCATCTTTTCATGTTTTCTCCACAGTCACGTAGGAAAAACCACAGCTCAGCTCGTAGCTTTTTCTCTCTATCTGGGGAATTTCTGCGTTGAGTCCCGGGGCTCTTGGACTGTACTGCCGAGACTGGAAGAAGATCTTCCTTGAGTTTCTTGAAATTCTCCTCCATTTTGTCTTGGAAGTTTTGCATATCTGTTCTCACAGCTGCAATTGTTGCCTGCATGGGTCCATGCACGGTATCTGCATATGTTCGAAGTTTCTTCGCCATATCCAGCACAGTCTCCTCTCGGTCATCCCGCTTCATTGTTGCTAAAGCAGAAGCGTATTCTTGTGGCCCAAGTCGAACAAGTTTTCGCCACATCACAGATGTACATGGCACCAAATCTGGATTTCTAGTACCTAAGTCACCCACGAAGACAATCTCTACTATTGCCATTTCTCTCAAGCGCTGAATCCCTTGTTCTATGGTTTTCCAACGAGTTTGCTGTATATAGAGATCGTCTGCACACAGATATCTTTGTGCCACACTTCTTAGGACCCGTTCCCAGAGACTGTAAGGGTCAGCCCCCCTCATCACTTCTTGATCGATAACCGGATCATGTGACAGGGATCCCAGATGCCTCGCTTCAGTGCCATCCAGAACTGTAGCTTCACCTGCAGCATCCCACAGATGGACTAACCAACTAATTATAGATTCATCAGGTCGTCGAGTGTAATCTTTTCTCAGGCCACGAAGGTCCTTCAGGGAGAAAGGTTCACCAGCGCTTTCTGATTTTTGATCAGTTGCTGGTCTTGAGGGTCCTTCCCCCGCATCGCCATTATCATCATCTACTGGCCGATCGGTTTTGGTTTTGAATTTCATACCTCTCGTGGTAGGAGCAACAGACACTGGCTTAGGTTCACTGTCTGGTTTGGCTGCTGGCTTAGGCTCACTGTCTGGTTTGGCTGCTGGCTTAGGCTCACTGTCTGGTTTGGCTGCTGGCTTAGGCTCACTGTCTGGTTTGGCTGCTGACTTGGCTGCAGCCTGAGTGACTGGGGTAGCTGCTGATTTATCTGCCTGCCCTACAGTATCTAGCAGCGTGCGATAAGCATACACTAGGGCCCAGCTTATTGCAATGAAATTTTTCTTCTTAGAATCATCACAGCAATTCTCTTCCAGATATTTCCTTACTTCATCTGGGTTCTGAATTTGTTCACGTGAAAATTCCCAGGCTGGGGAATCAGAAAATTCCTTCAGAGTTCGGCCAATTCTCTCCCATTCTCTACTCCACTCAGGATTTTTCACACCTGAGCCTACTTCTGGGACAGGGGTTTCATTGGCTCCTCTGGATATCTCAGCCCTCACTCTAGAGAAGTTACAGGCCGTATAGAGGAAGCTTAACAGCTGAACTACCAGGAAAGTGGTATTCTTAACACTCAGGGGAAACTGGATATTCTCAAAGAGGGACATAACAGATTCAAAGGAGAAAAAGGAAAGAAAAGGCTGAAAAGCCTCATCCCCTGCTCTTCCTCTAACAAACTGGGTACAATTACCAATAAACTCCCAAAATGTGCTACTGGGACTGGGAGGCAGGGTCGGGCGAAGAAACCATAAGCCAAACATACCTGACAGAAACTTCAGTAGTTCTATAAACTTCCTACAAATAATTATCACCAAGCCCAGCACAATAACCATTCTAATCCATGCCCCTCTATTGTGAAAGAGAGAAAAGACAAGTATTAAAACCTCAAAAAATTCTAGGGACCAGATCGACATGAAGGCTTCCACCCCGAGAGATATTATGTATCCAAACAACATGGCTACTGACTGCTTTATCTTAACACAGAATAAATACAACCAAAAATACAACCAACAATCAGTACAGGTTTTTCCACTTTCTCTCGCCCCGCACTGGGCGCCAAAAGCTGTATATGTCTTAGTTTAGGACAAATTAGGGAGGAAAACTCTGAATGGGGATTTCCCCAGGGAAATGCCCCTCCCCACCAACCGGTCCGGGAAAGGGAAAAAATTTCTTTGGAGAGAAGTGGAAAAAGCTGTTTATTTAACAGAAAATTGAATAATATTAAATAATAAAACCTCTTGCTGTTCGATGGGATGGCAAATCTAGGAAGAAAAGTCCTTTTTATGTGGTGTAGCTCGGCTCGCTCAGTTTCTTATCAGTCCCTCCAGCGCTGGAAAGTGCCGAGGCCCAGGCCCCGGTGGGCCACAGGCGTGAGCTCCCGGGGTTTGGCTGGGTGTTCAGTCCAGAGCAGGCTTGCACAGATCCAAGAAAAAGGAAAAAAACAAAGGTCCAGGGAATTCCTCTGCCTCAGCTAGCTAAAACTAACTAAAAGCCAGGGAGAAGCTCTGTCCCGCTGTCTGTCTGTGCTGCAGACAACACAGTCCAGGAGCGAGATGTGTGGGAGTTATATTTTCTTTAACACAAACTGCGGCTTCTTTTTCCCCCTCTTTTGCTCTCAGAGCCAGTCTTAAAGGTACAGAACTTAATATATAACATAAACCAGACGATTGGGGATACCAGTATCATAAAGTCACCCCAGGACAGACTTAAACAGCAAAACACACTTTATTGAGTGCTCATCAGCACTAATATGCGATAAAGAGAAAAGAGGAGAAAGCAAAGCATAAGGAAAAGAGAGTAAGGGGATTATAGCTACCAACGTTGAAGTCCACTCAGCCGTCCAACGACGCAGAGTCTTCTGTCCGTTGGGGAGATCTCAAAGGAAGGTAAGTTTGGGGTATTATTTTATAGTCTTTTGCAAAGCGAGGGGCGCAGGGCCAAAAACAGAGGAGATTGATGATCATTATGATGAATTCCATTGCGCGGGGAGCAGGTGTAGGGTACAGAGCGATCCATGTCTTGCAAGTCTTTGCTCACCAGCAGGAACGAGGGCAAGGTGTCGTGGAAAACCCATTGCACAGGGTACCACGCACAAGCCTCTGCCCACCAGCAGGAACGAGAGCAGTGTACAGTGCAACCACCTGCAAACAATCACTTAGCAAACATCCATCTCAGCTAGGCCCAAATCCCCAAACCAAGTCCCTTGTGATATTCAGGGTCTCAGTCTCTGTCCTTGAGACGGTTGTGAGACAGATGAGGGAATCTTTGGACCGACTCTTACAGCATCCCAGTTTCAACTCCATAGGGCAAGTGTTTTATGGCTTTTATGATGACCGATCTAAAGTCTGTCATCAAATGATCATGCAGGTCCTGCAGCCAGCAGATGTGGGCTGGACCACCGGAAGAATGTGGTCGGTATTCTTGCACAAGCCTGGCAAAGATCCCAGTGAAGTAGTACAAATTATCCGACTCCCAGTCATAACACCTGAAGCAATTGGCCCCAACCTTGTAGTACAGGCTGAGAACCCATGATCTAATAGTCTGTACCCGCTGCATAAGCGAGAAGCTTCTCCCCAGAGATCTGAAGCCACTGCTTTTGATTCGCTCTATCGAATGCTAGATGCCACTTTTTTACCTCTAAATCAATCCAACCCCAATGCCACAGAATCCTGCTGGCTGTGCTATGACACACAGCCCCCTTTCTATGAGGCTGTAGCCCTTAACCAGCCGATGTGGTCTAATGCTGAGACCCCGGTCCAGTGTCGCAGTGAGTCACCTTCTCACAGAATCACCATCAGCCACATGACCTGGTGAGGGTTTTGCGTAGGCAAAGCCACTGTTGTTGACAAAAAAGTCTGTGCAACCACCATGCAGGTTGACAAGTCTAAGAAATGGGCAATCACCCCCTTGTCTGGCATGTGGGTTTGCAACCGCAGTGGGCTAAGCCCTTGCATCTATACCCAGAGCTTTAACTCCTCTGCTGACCTTTGTGTATTAGCTGCTATCATCCCCAGGGTCCTATACCACTCTGGAGAAGAAGTGAACCAGTACCTTGAGCGAGCAGGCCGCATTCAGAAGAGGGCTGCTGACAGGACTGTCAATAGCAATGCTGCTTGGCTTGGGAGCGACCGGTACAGCCACTGGTGTCTCCGCTCTGGTAACCCAGAGTCAGAGTCTCTCTGAGCTACAGATGACTGTAGATGAAGATCTACAGAGAATTGAGAAATCCATATCCTTTCTAGAAAAGTCAGTCTCCTCACTCTCTGAAGTTGTTTTGCAGAACAGGCAAGGTCTCGACCTTCTATTCATGCAGCAAGGAGGCCTCTGCATCGCCCTGAAAGAGGAGTGCTGCTTCTATGCAGACCACACCGGAGTAGTGAGGGACACCATGGCAGAGCTACGAGACAGGCTATCTCAACGGAAGGCGGAGAGAGAAGCCCAGCAAAGCTGGTTCCAATCTTGGTTCGATCAATCTCCGTGGCTGACCACCCTGGTGTCTACCCTGATTGGGCCAGTTGTGATGATCTTCTTGTGTTAATCTTTGGACCGTGTATTTTAAATAGGCTTGTGTCTTTTGTTAAGAGCCAACTAGAAAGGGTTAACATTCTGTTTGTAGAAAGGCAACAGTGCTCTAAGAATATGCTTAGTCACCATGTGTGCCTTATGTTTGTTAATGAAAAACTGCGGTGTCTATTTTATAAGTTTTTAACCTGTTAGTTAAGTGTAGTGTACCCTATATTTTACTCAAGTCTATAATATCTACTTTTAAAACTTTTTATAATATAGATAAGTTAGATAAAATGTTTAGAGATAGATATATAGAAAATAACATTAGAACTTTTAAGACTAATACACCTTATATTCTAGCAAATTTGATTAAGCATAAAGAGGGGGGGAAATGTAGAGGCTAGGGCCTTGTGGCTTGGAAGATATCGGGATGTAACGGAAAGATAGTAACCCCCCTCCTCTATAGTGTATGGTAATGAACCCTGTAATTAGCCAATAGCACCTAGCTGTGATGAAAGCAGATGGGAGTAACACTGTGGACCTAGGTTATAAAATGTCAAATTCTCCAGCAATAAACGCCATTTCTGCCATCCATCACATTGATGCTTGTGTGCGGGTTTGAACAGAGTGGCCTGAGCATGGCCACCATGCTGCTCTTGAACCAGGGTGTCTGCCTTGCTAAGGCAACATGTGGGAAAGAGAGTTTGTGACTGGACTTTATCTTTGGGTTTAGATTGTTAGACCCCCAACTGCCCTCCTTATGACTGTTCCAGATATCGAGGCAGATGGAATCAAACACATGTTAAGCTCACTAATAGTAGCTGGGTGTTCCTTCCATAATTACCAGAAGGATTTTGAAGGCTGTAAAGCAGTGGGGAAAGATAAGTTTTTTGACCCTTTAGTTTTAAGCTGCCCCCGAGATAATTCCACAAGTAAGACACATGTGGTCCGAGACTATCAGTGGAAATGGCAACACCGGAATGGAACTCGAAGTCTTTTCAGTAAGTTCTGGTCCAGATCTAATAAAACAGATCTTGGATGTGATTGCAAGTGGAAACCTCATGTAAGAGCTTGGAAATGCAAATATTGTGATTCTTATGGCGAGGCAACAATTGTTGGTGGACCACTAAGCCCTGGAAGCAAACTGTATTTTGACCCACCAGTTGATGATGAGAATTGGAAAGGTCCCTTTGCTAAAGGAACCTGGGCTCTAAAGGGGCATTACTAGATTTGTGGCCAAAATGCTTACCACAGGCTACCCCCAGACTGGTCAGGGATGTGTTATGTGAGGTATATTAGACCATTGTTCTTTCTGCTACCACAAGTTCAAAGAAATCAGTTAGGAGTCAAAGGATATGATGATCTAATTAGAGAGAAGCAGTCAATTGATATATCCCTGGCTGGAAGGAGCACCCAAAAGTGGGGAAAAGATGAATGGCCACCTGAACGAATGAGACAACACTATGGACCAGCTACCTGGAACCCAAATGAATTAATATCAGGTGCCAGAAAACCCATTTAGAATTTAAATCAGATAATTAGGTTGCAAGCTGTCTTTGAAATAATAATCAACCAGACAGCTACAGCTCTTGACCTTCTTGTTGACCAGTCTACTCAGATGTGAAATGCAATATTTCAACATCGAATGGTATTAGACTATTTATTAGCAGAAGAAGGGGGAGTGTGTGGAAAATTTAATGACTCAAACTGCTGTTTGCAAATAGATGACAATGGAAAAGTAGTAAAACAAATAACAAAAAGAATAAAAAAGTTAGCACATGTACCAGTCCAAACTTGGAAAGAATGGGAATGGGACATGTTTTCATGGTTACCTGGTGGCCTAGGGGTTAAACAGATGCTTTTTTTCCTCTTATGTGTTGTAGCAACTCTAATCTTTTTACCATGCATGATCCCTTGCTTAATACAACTCATTCAACATGTGATCAAAGGAATGTAGGTAGTAGCCGTGCCTACTGACCCAGAGATAGCTACAAAAGGGCAGAGAGTGATGCCACTGCAAATAATTGCAAAGCCAAAAAAGACCCAAGAACAAGAAATTAAGTCAATAATAACTAAAGTTTGTTAAGACAATTATTAACAAAAATTAAAAGAGGAGGGATTGAGAGGAATGATGGGTTTGTCTTTACAAACAAGCTGTGGGTCTGCTGATAAGATGCAGCTATCAGTGAGAGACAACAGAAACAATGGGATGGATTCCAGTAGAAGATCAAAGAGGCACTGAAAGAACACTATGAATTCCATAAAAGTTAAGAATTAAGAAGGGATTATGCATTGGGGGGGGGGGGGGGGAAGGTATCCCAGGTATCAGGCGTTTCGGGAAGTCTGTACCTCTCAAGTACCTCAGCCTATGGGGAAAGAGAGAAGGGACAAGCGGCCGGGAATTAGGATAAAAAGGAGGCTGCGCCCTCCAAAAATTTGAGAGACCCCAGGGGAATGCCCCATGGCCTCTCCCTTTATTTGAATAAAGAAGAAGGACTCCTCTGTCTCCTTTTTGGACATAAACCTCTGGTGTTTGTAGATTAATTTTCCTGACAACCTTAACCGTGCAGAGGCACTCCCAACAGACCAGGGACCCCTTAAAGTACTGGGGACCAACACAAAAATGGAACCCATGGCAGCAGAAGAACATACTTCTCCCAGAGAAGAGGAAACAAAGGGGAACAGTTCCACCACCTCTTGGAACAGGGGGTGGGGGGGGACGGGGGGGACAGGACTCCACAACATCCCAAAGCAGCAAGCACAGCTTTGCCACAAGAGTTTTAAAAGCTACAAACATAGCTTTGCCCCACTTCAGCCCACAAGGCCTGGCTCAGATGAGGCCGGGACAGAGAGAGGTTGCAGGACAACAAGAACCACTCCAGACGAGCGAGGGGGGAACAAGATCAGATCTCAGACCAGAAGTTCCAAAAATAAAGCAAAAAATAACGAACTGCAGCTCCTTCCTACCGATTGCTGTGGCGCAGTCTTCCTAGACTGCCTGCTCTCAAACCCGAACCAAACCCTTCAGCACGGCAGCAAACCTCCCAGGTCCCTGGCTCACCCCAAGTTTTTCAGCAGTCACATACCACGGCATGTTCCCCAAGGAACTCCTCCAAGACCTCTTACTACAGCTTAAATACTGTGCACAAAATATATCCTTTCCACAAAATGGCGGCACCCTGCAACCCTCTTCCATACAGTAAAATAGCAGCACCCTGTACACTTTCATAAACAATGCCTACGTATTTCCACCAACGCCATTTTGTGACCAGCAAAACGTTCAACCTCTGGCTGCAACGCCACCTATAGCCGCTTCTGTTATTACACTCTCAAAATATACAGCCACAAATACAACCTCCAAGTTTCTACGCAAGAGAGAGAGAGATAAATATAACCTTGAAACCAAAAAAAAAGAGCATCTTCACAGGACATTTTACACAGTGGTGTAATTTTACACAAATTCTGCTTTGTGTATATTACTTTATATTGCAGGCTGTATATGCTGGGCTTTGCTGATATGCAGCACTGATTTTATGCTCTGAAGTTGGCAGATGTGGTTTTACCTTGGCTGGGCGCTAGGCACCCACTAAGCTGTCTTATTACTCCCCTTCCAGCAGGACAGGGGATGAGAATAATATGGAAAACAACTAGTAGGTTGAGATAAGGCAGTTTACTAAGTAAAAAAAAGACAAGCAAAAGTTTGTGCATACATAAGCAAAAGGAAAAGTTAATCTCTGCTTCTCAACTTCTCATCAGTGAGCAATGTTTAGACACTCTGGGAAGCAGGGCTTCAGCACATGTAGTGTTCCTCCAGAAAGCAAACATAAAATAATGAATGCCCCCCCATTCCTCCTCCCTCCCTTAGCTTTTATATCTGAGCTGACATCATATGGCATGGAATATCCCTTTGGTTAATTTGGGTCAGCTGACCTGGTTGTGTCCCCTCCCAGGATCTTGCCCAATCCCAGCCCCTTGATGAAGGGAAGGGATGTTAGAGGGACAGCACTGCTCAGCAGTAGCCAAAACACTGGTGTGTTATCAACAGCCTTCCAGATACCAATGCAAAGCACAGCACTATGATGGGTGCTAAGGAAAAAATGAACTCTTATTCAGACCCAATACAATCTGCACCCCTTATTCCATACCATTTACATCATACTCAGATGCCACATAATTTATATACATCTTCCAACTGTTCCATTGTATTTATTTCTCATTACTGAAATCCTTTCTTACCCACACATATAACTTAAACTACATCCTTAAACCATCTCTATACCAAACATACATTTTCATTAATTACTATCCCCCTGTCTTTTCACAGATAGATATTAGCTTCCTGTTTCATGGGCTTCCGCCATCCCTCCAGACTTGAACTCCATTCAGTCAGGATGAGTGGTCAGGACAGGAGAAGCTTTCCACTTGATCATTGGGCACCAACACCAGCCTGACTCGGGTCATCATCACAATCTCCTTGCTCCTGACAAAATTCATTCTTCATCAGTTCATGTCACTCCTGATCATTTACTTCCTGCAAGATAAACATACACCATAGATTATTTTTCCCCTGGGGTTAAATCTTCTTGAGGCATTCATCAGGTCTCACCCTCCTTCCTCATTACCCAACAAGTACACCCAGGTCCTTGGTCAAAGACAATCCCACAAATGGGTTTGCCTTTTCCCATGGGGGAAGAAATCCACACTGACTTGTGCAGCCACATCCCTATGTGTAGTGCAGGGACCTTATCTCCTCCCACAGTGTGTAGGGGTTTACTTTAGGCAGGATCAGGGTGGTTAACAGATCCCCTAGTGTTGACCAGCTGAGTGGCTTCTGCTAAATTTGCATCCCAATGCTTCCATGCCCCATTGCCTAATGCTTTTAACATAGTTTTCAGCAGTCCATTTTACCTTTCAGTCTTCCCAGAGGCCTGTGGGTGATAAGGGATGTGATATATCCACTGAATGCTGTGTTTCTTTGACCCAAGAGTTTATGAGGTTGTTTCCAAAATGAGTCCCACTGTCTGACTCAATTCTCTCTGGGATACCATGTGACCTCAAAATGTGTCTCTCAAGGCCTGAGATTGTGTTTTGAGCAGTGGCATGTATTAACCACTGACCAGGAGTCAGTATAGAGTAGAGGCCACTTTTCTCATTCAGCAATTGTCGCAGTACAAACAGACAAGGCAACTTTTTTTCATGCAGCAATAGCAAATCTTTATTGTTCACAGTGTTATAGATACATATTATACTATTGGCTTTTTGCAAATATTAAAATGAATGTTAGATGTATAGTGTTGGAAAACTTTGCTCTATTAATATAGGTTCTTTTATTTCCGTTATTGATAAAAACTTAGAAATAGTGGTGGAATACATACATACATATATATATATATATATATATAGATGTCGCTGTTGGAGACGAGTCACACAGACGCAGCTAGAGGTGTGGTGAAAGAAAGAGCGCACCTTATTTTTTCTCTCAATATTTATAAGTTTCTGACCACGGCCAGGGATTGGATAGTCAGGTTAACACCTTCCCAACCACACTGGCCGTGAGAGATGTCCATCAAAAGACGTGTATCAGAAAGAATGCATACATATCTATGTTTACAGTCACTGTCCTTGGATAGTTTTTAGAAACTATGTCAATAAGTTCGAAAAGCTGAGTTTTCAGGGAGACATCTCACCCTTTTTCTTTTTTAAAAAAGAAAAAGAAAAGAAAATGAACAAAGAAGCAAACAACATTCTAAACAATCAAAAGGAAAATTAATAGGAAAAATAAACAGTGCTCCATACAATCAGAAGGCTGTAGTTTCAAGGTGATATCTCACCCTTTCATTATTACAAAAAAAAAATAAAAGTGAAAGCGTGTCTAGCATCAACACCTGCTCATGAATGGGCCATCGGGGTGAGCACTCACGTCATCTGCATCTGAGTCATCATCTGATGGCCTACTCATTCAATGACTTTCAATTTGGTCACAGTCTCCAACCCGCTCGTCAACCGGATGCTGCCTCTGCTGTTGCAGGTCAGGACGAACGCACTTTGCAGGTACCCAGCGTACCCCAGTATCTGTGGATACACATGCATACCCACGTCCTGAAGCGATAAGGTCATAGGGACCCTCCCACTGTTTGGTGACTAAATTCCTCACTCGAACCTTCACCCGAGTCTAAGGCATCTCATCCGAAGCCCACAAGGAAAGGTGGTGGTTCAACATGACTGCATTACTGGAGTTCTGCAGCACCATGAGGTGATTGAGGGTATATAAAGCTTTTCCCAACTGACTCCTCCTTCACCCTGCATTCCACGTTTCTGCTTCTGTAGAACTCGCTTTAGTGTACCATGAGCATGTTCCACAATAGCCTGACCTGTCAGAGAATGAGGGACACCAAGCTTGTGTGACACACCCCACAACTGCAGGAACTGCCGCACCTTCTGAGAGGCATAAGCAGGACCATTATTGGTCTTCACAGCAGAAGGTATGCCTAAAACGACAAAGGCCAGTGGGCAATGACATCACGGGTCTTTTCTTCTTTTCTTCTGTGTGAGCAAAGCCACATGGCAGAGGAGAAAGTGTCCACACTGATGTGCACATACCACAACCAATTGAACTCCGCAACTTGGGTGACAGCTGTCTGCCAAAGCTCCAAGGTGCTAAGGCCTCCTGCCGGCAAAGGTGCAGCAAGCTCATGACAGTAGTCACAAGACCCGACAATGTCATGGGCCTCAGCCCATGTCAGCTGGATCTGCTTCTGCAAAGTATGTGTGATCTGGTGGAAGAACCCATGCGATGCCTTGGACTGGCCAAGCGTATCAGGCTGAGGTGCAGCCCCCATGGTGGGTTAGCCAACTTGTCAGCCCTTGCCTTACCTTCTGCAATGAACCCTGGTAAATTGGTGTGACTCCTCACATGTAGAACGTAATACAGATGCACTCGGGCCTGTATGGCAGCCCACAGGGCCTTCAGTAAATGAAACAAGGAAGGATTGCTGACCTCCTTCAAGACTGAATGAGCCAACCACTGGGCTTTGTCAGCCACATAAGAGGAATCCATGACCAAATTGAAAGGTTCCTGGGAAAACTTCTGAAATGCCAAGACAGCAGCCCGTAATTCCACCAATTCGGCTGACCCAGCCTCATGACTCTCCAAAACCTGCCACTCGGATCCATCCTTCCAGGTAGCAATGGCCTTCCCAGTCCTCCCCTATTGATGTACAGAACACTTGGTCACGGTGAGAGACTTCTCCAGGGTCAAGCTGTTCAGGTATAAGCAGTTTATTATATGGATAAAGAGAGGGAGAGACCCGTGTCCGCCACCAGCCTCAGCATCCATGTGGTCGGGGGGGGATATAGTGGACCAGGGAGAGCAGGAGAAGAGAGGTAAAAGAGGGGGAGGGAAGAATCGAGAGAGCATGAGAAAGTGGGGAGAACAAGGGAAGCTTAGGAGAGAGGGGAGAACAAGAGAGGGGGAAGAGGGAACACAAGGGAGTTAAGAGAGTGGGGAGAATAAGAGAAAGAGAGAGAGAGAGAGGGGAAGAGCGTGGGGGGAAGAGTAAGAGAGGGAAAAACAAGAGAGTAACAGCAAGAGAGTAAGAAAGGGAGAGAGGGGAAAAAAAGAGAGAGAAGTTCCTGTTACAATACAATATATCTTTTTCTATATTGAATATTCCAATTCCCAGTAACTAATTGTTAGCGTTCAGGAACACACATACATAATCACAAATGATTATATGAAGGTGCTTTATTGAAGAGTTCTGGGTGTCAGGGGTACACATACCCAAATCTGACCCATCTTGGTTTTGAACTGAACATGTTTTATACTCTATCATTACACAACTTACATATTAATTATTAAACTTACATTGTTCTATTGTATGCATTGTTTTTACCCAAGCATGAATTTCTCATGATCCCCCTCAACCCCCTAACATTGTTCCTCATGTTCTTTAAATAATAATTATATCTAATCACATCTAACAGTTGTATCATTTATCATATACTGATTACACAGGTGCAGTTTCACATGATCTTAGCAAGCACAAGGCCTAACATTTCCCAGGGCCTGCTTTTCCCAGGGCTTTCCAAGCGTAACTTTCTTTCTAAGTCCCCGAATTTTCTATGATTTTAAAACTTTTTACTATCATAATCACTACGAGATACACCCACTAAAGAATTTACATATACCCTATAAGAACTATTGCATTACCATACAGTGTTACATTTAAAACTAAAAGTTTTACAAATTCTTCTCTTGCTGCTGGACCTTTGGATTCTCTATCAGCAGAAGGACATAGATTCACCAAGCGGGATTCTCCTTTAGCTGGCTAGGCTATTGTTCTTTGGATAGCACTCATTATCCCATGACTCAAAGCTAGCTCTCATTTCTACTTCGATTCTAAGCTTCATATTTGCAGAATCTTTTGTTATTCATTTCATATTCATATCATATTCATAAGGTTTCCCTGTTTCATCCTCCCCAACACTCCCCAAACTGTCAGTAAAGACAGTGGGTCCTTGCACAGGTTCCTGACTGTTTTTGGGCCGCAAATAAATTTCAGTGAAGTTTGCCACTTGCAATAGCTTGTGACTGGGCAGATGATAGGTGATCTGCCCAGAAAAATCCTCCAGAGCACTTTGCATGGAAATACTGTTTGCAAAGCTCCAGTCAAAATACTCTCGTGGTACCGGGAGCACAATCTTTGCGGGATCCACACCCATCAATTGCAAACACCGTTGCTGGCATTTGATTATCAAACAAACTATCAGCTCAAACAATGCAGTAGCTGTCTTCTGCAGATGATGGGGCAGGAAAACCCATTCCAGGACATTCAAGGGATCAGACCATTCATCATTCCATTGGCCAATGAAACCTGTGGGATGCAAATCTGGAGTGGTAATGGAAACAGTGACATCAATGGAAGGATCAATGCGATAAACCTGATGAGCAGAAATTGCTTACTGAACCTCCTCCAGCACTTGTTGGGCCTCTGGGGTTAGAGTCCAAGGTGACTTCAAATCAGAGTCCCCCTTTAACAGACCAAACAATGGAGACAGTTGTGTCATGATCAGTCCCAAATAGGAATGCAGCCAAGTGACGACACCCACAAATTTCTGAACATCATTCAGTGTCGTTACGGAACACACAAATTGCACCTCTTGATGTTGGACTGTTTGTTCCAAGATTTTGACCCCCAAATATTTCCAAAGAGGTTGGTGCTGAACCTTTTCTGGAGCCACTTGCAGCACATGAGAATGCAAGGCAGTTAACAGCTGATGCTCTATCTGCTGCAGTTCATCCTGGGTGGGCGCAAGCACCAAGATGTCATCTATATAATGATTGAGATGAGCATCAGGAAACTACTTGCGAACTCCAGACAGGGCTCGAGCCATATACCATTGGCAAATGGCCAGTGAATTTCGCACACCTTGCGGAAAAACCCTCCATTGATATCTTTTTGTGGGCTCTGCATTATTGATAGCTGGAACTGAGAAGGCAAACTTCGGTCTGTCATCGGAATGCAAAGAAATTGTAAAAAAACAATCCTTCAGATCCACGATGTGGACCGGCCAACCAGCGGGAAGCATAGTGGGTGACAGCATGCCAACCTGCAATGTCCCCATTCTTTCCATCACAGCATTAACTTTCCAGATGTCTTGTAGCAACCTCCATTTCCCAGACTTCTTCTAGATACAGAAAACAGGAGTGTTCCAGGGACTGGTCGAAGGCTCAAGATCACCCTGATCCAACTGTTCCTGCACCAGTTCACGGAGGGTGACTAGTTTATCATGAGGGAGGGGCCACTGGTACTTTCAAATGGGTTTCTCCACCAGACACCGTATAGGAGGCATTGGACAGTCTGCACCCTCCAACACAGTGGCCCCCATCAAAAATCCATCCCAATACGCACCCCCCATGCAGCCAGAACATCCCTCCTCCAGAGAGTTATCTGGGAGTCCTTCGTAACATATGGCCAAACCATGGCAGTGTCTCTCTCATGGCTTGTGATGAACACGGGCCTCCAGCTCACATGGCATTGCGCTGCTCCTGCCAACCCCGCGACAGACGTCCGCACCAGTTCCAAGGGCCACTCTGGGGGTCAGTCAGCAAGTCTGACAATTGTGACGTCTGTGCCAGTGTCAAGAAGTCTGTGGAGGCTAACCTCTGACGGCATCTCACCAGGGATGTACAGGGTGCAGACCCGTTCAGGACAATCCTTGGCTGTCAGAACAGCAGTCCAGTGAAACTGAGGCACCCCAGTGGACCCAAAGCCACAATCTCCCCTCAGCCGGTCCTCCACTCTGCAAACACAAGACTTAAAAGGCACAAGTTGAACAAGTCTGGATCCCACAGGGATAGTAACAGGAGGGGTGAGCATGGAAGCCATGGCATAAATCCGCCCCAGGAAATCCGAATCAATGATTCCTAGGTGCGCAATGATGCCCTGAGCAGTGGTACTAGACCTGTCCACAAGAAGAGCACTCATGCCCTCACCCACTGGGCCAAAAGCATCCAAAGGAACCCTGTACATCTCGCAAGAGTCCAAGACCACTATGTCTGCTGTGCAGACATCAAGGCCTGCTGAGCCACAGGTGCTGGCTATGAGCTAGCCGAGCAGACCTCCTGTCGCTCTATTAGGAACGGCGAGAAGAACGACACAGACTCTCTTGGGAGTCGATCAGGAGAATTTCTCTCAGTTTATTGCTTCAGGTCTTTTTTATAGACTGATACGTGAAAAGTACAGAAAAGAAACTCTTATTGGTTAGTAAACTAACACATCACCATCAATGGTCAGTGGGGCTTACCACCCCTCGACCTTCTCCTGCAAGAAAACAAGGAACACACAAACAGCACCTGCAAGGCTGTTTTCTGTCTCTGAGGATTGTTTTAATTCCTCCCCATGATTTCCCAGGCCGCTTTCTCAGGCAAGACTGAGAAAGCTATGTGACCTGCAATTTACACAAGCACTGTGCTGCCTGCTTCAGAGTTAGCATCCATAACCTCCATCGGCTCAGGGTATGAAGGGAGGCTTGTGTCTGAGTGCATCTCCCCATCGCGCTCTGTTTCCCTTTTCCCGAGCCCCACAGAGTCCTACCATTGGCATGGACTGTTGCCCTGCACACTTTTGCCACATGATTTGGCCTACCACACCGGGCACAGTAAAACAGAGGAGCCGAGGCCCCCCGTGCTTTCTTTTTCTGCTTCTTGCTGGCCTGAGCAGTCCCCTGTTGCTGCTGCCCACCCTGCGGCTTCACCCAAGTTGGCCGCAGTGCAGCATCCACAGTAGGGGGCTCCTCAGCATCGACACCTGCCTGTACACAAGCCCGTGCCATCTACATCAGCGAGGGATCACCAGGGAGCATCCCAATGATCCTCTGACACACAGCATTACAATTAGTCTTCGCAAGACTCTTGAGTACAAGCTGCCTTGCCACACTATCTTGCATCTGCCTCTCCACAGAAGCTGTCAGCCAATTTGCAAAATGCAGAAAGGACTCATCAGACCTCTGGATGACAGTCACAAAAGGCTCCTTCAGGGCGGCCAGTTCTATGGTCCGCACCAACACTGCCATGCCTGTCTCCTTGCATTGCTCAAGCACAATAGGGTCAAGTCCAACCTGTTTACTAACGTCAGCAAAGCCGTCCTTACCCAGCAGAGCATCAGAGCTGATCACCCACCTGGGATCTCGCTGACCCAAGGCAGTATTCTGCTGCACCACTTGACAGGCTATCTCAACCCAGTGCAACTCAAAAATGCCATACTCCACCGGCTGAAAAATAACATGGGCTATACTCTGGATATCATAAGGTACCAGGACACCACCCACAAGGCCCCGAAGAGCCTGCATAACCTCATTCGACCCTAACCCATGTTTTTCAGCCATCTCCCAGAGATCTGCCAAGGCCTTCCAGGATAACTGCTGATGAGTCCTCTGAGTTGCATCCTGAAGCACAAGGAATGTCTGATACCCATCCGGAGGAATGGCCTTGTTTGCTGCATCTTGTCTCACAGAGTCCCCCAAGACAGGGCCAGGCAGCTGGCCAAAAGACCCCACAACAGCATCCAGCGCCACAGCCACCATAACACCAGCAGAACCCGAGGAGCCATCCCTGCCCTCCAGGGGGCTGTGCCCAGAATCACAGCCAGCTACCTCATCAACCTTAGCCCTCACCACTTCCCAACATCATGCCTGATCCTGCAGCTGCACAGTCGTCTGGCAGGGGGGCAAAGTCCACAGGCCAGCTGAAGAAGTTCCAGCAGCCTGGGACCTTTTGCCTGTGGAGGCCACTGGCTTCGCCCCTGCGGCATCACCACCCGAGCCAATAGTAAACAGCACAGGACCCCAATCTGCCCCAGCCGCAGGAGGCGGCAGGGGTGTCTCCTCCCCAGCCACAGGCTCAGGCAATGCCCAGGAACCCGAGGCGGGGTGGGGTGGAGACAACTCAGCACAGCCCGCCTCTAGCACAGGGGGAAATCGAGGCACAGGTAGAGGCACAGCCTGCAGGGCTGCAGTACCGTCCCGCTAAACTGCCAGGATGCATCTCAGGCTCTCAGGAGGGGAATCCCGCCCCATAGAGCTGGTAGAAGTCAGCCCAGCGTCCACACCACTCGCAGCATCCATCCCCAGGCCCCACAAATCCAGCGCTGGAGGAGCAGCGCTTGGAATCGACGCTAACAGTGTGTCCTCAGGGGCGCAAACATCAAGAATCAAGAATCCCCCAGATCGGGAGAGAAGGTATACCCCATGAGCTGAGCTGTGGTTCTTCCTGCGTGACTGTGAAGAAAACATGAAGAAATGAGATGGAAAATCTACTGTGGCTCTGGCACAACAGGTGCGTGAATTAAAAGAAGAGTCACAAAAGAAGTTCCACCAAAAAAGAAGCAGCTCCAGTTTCCCGTAGCTGAACTGCCAAGTATGATAATGATGACATGTCTGATCCCCTTGAAAGAACCTCCAAGACATATACAAAAGGAAAGAAAGATAACCAAGCTTAGAGGGGCCCTGCCTCTAGCCAAGTAGAGGCTAGGGAAAATTGTGTTTTTTGGACTGTGTAGATTCTTAGCCTGACACATCAAAACCACAAAAATATGAAGCTTTAGTTGATACTGGTGCGCAGTGCACATTAATCCCATCAAGACATGTGGGGACAGAATCTGTTTCTATTCTTTTACCTTAGTAGAAGCAGATGTGAGCCTGACTAGAAGTAAGTGGAAAAAACACCCTATTGCGACAGGCCCGGACGCCCCATGCATTTTGGGTATAGACTACCTCCGAAGTAGGTATTTCAAAGACCCAAAAAGACTCAGGTGGGAATTTGGGATAGCAGCTGTGGAGACAGAGGGTGTTCAGCAACTGAACACCTTGCTCGGACTGTCCGAGAATCCATCTGCAGTAAGATTTCTAAAAATGAAAGAACAGCAAGTACCAATTGCCACCTGGACAGTGCACCGCCAACAGTATAGAACAATTGGAAATACTGTGATCTCCATCCATAAGATAATCTGAGAGCTGGAGAGCCAAAGAGTGGTCAGCAAAACCCACTCACCCTTCAACAGCCCCATTTGGCCTGTGTGTAAATTTGAAAGAAAATAGAAATTGACTGTAGATTATCGTGCATTAAATGAAGTAACTCCACTGCTGAGCGCTGCCGTGCCGGACATGCTGGAGCTCCAGTACTAGCTAGAGTCCAAAGCAGCGAAGTGGTACGCCACTATTGATATTGCCAATGCATTTTTCTCCATTCCCCTGACAGCAGAATGCAGGCCTCAGTTTGCCTTCACGTGGAGGGGAGTGCAGTACACTTAGAACCGACTGCCCCAGAAGTAGAAGCACAGCCCCACCATCTGCCATGGACTGATCCAAGCTGCCCTAGAAAAAAGTGAAGCTCCAGAACATCTACAGTACATAGATGACATCATTGTGTGAGAGAACACAGCAGCAGAAGTGTTTGAAAAAAGAGAGGAAATTATCCAGATCCTCCTAGAAGCTAATTTTGCCATCAAAAAAAGCAAAGTTAAGAGACCAGCTCGTGAGATTCAGTTCCTGGGAGTAAAGTAGCAAAATAGACAGCGTCAAATTCCTACTGATGTCATCAAGAAGATCACAGCAATGTCTCCACCAACTAATAACAAAGAAACACAACCTTTCTTAAGTACCATAAAGTTTTGAAGAATGCATATTCCTGAATACAGTCAGATTGTGATCCCTCTTTACCTGGTCACCCAGAAAAAGAATAATTTCCACTGGGGCCCTGAGCAGCAACAAGCCTTTGCTCAGATCAAGCAAGAGATCGCTCATACAGTAGCCCTTAGCCCAGTCAGAAAAGGACCAGATGTGAAAAACGTGCTTTACTCTGCAGCTGAGAGCCATAGTCTGTCCTAGAGCCTTTGACAGAAGGTGTCTAGTAAGACTCGAAGCCAACCATTAGGATTTTAAAAACTGGAAGCAACATCTAGCAAAAACCACCTAGCTAGTCAACACCAGAGGTTCTACTAACCAAGCAAGTCCTGCCCAGTCTGAGTCTTTGCATGTAGTAAATAGAGATAAAGTCCCAGTAGTACATGTCAAAAGTCTGTTAAAGAAGATGGTTTGAATTAATTCTACCTCAAGTACAGACAAACCCATTCGTGAAGTTGTCTTTGCTCAAAGACCAAGTTGTACATGGTAGATAATGCAGAAAAATGGAACAACACAATGTGTACCTCAGAAAGACATGATCATTAGATGAAAAGTTACTGCCATTGTCTGTACATTAAACCACACAGACATGAAATAAAAAAAAAATGTGTAAGTGTTGAGAGTATGAGCAAGTAAAAGATGGTGTTTTAAGTGAGTAAAACGAAAAAGTGGAGAATCCTACAGCTCTCCAGCGTAGAATCTAAATTCAGTAGCTTGGTGTAGAGCGTGACAGGGGCGTGATAAATATACCGCTTGCATTTATTGAGTAAAACAGAGGAGAAATTTTTATGCATGTATATGTGTGCAGAACTAAAATGTTAGTTTTGACAGTAAGTCGACAATATGGGAATAAGGGGTAGAATGTCCTAGGTTAATTGTGATGTTAAATTGTATCCCCATTCATCCACCTAACCCAGACACAAGTTTTGTATTCTTAAAATTTCATCTAAGAGTAAAAGTGAGTGAAAAAGAAGCACCAAGTCTGTTATCAGAGATTGTACTTACTCCCCCTGCATCCTGGGACAGGGTTTTGACTACAACACAGACAGTCAACAAAAGACAGATCACCTTAGCTTTCCAGCTAGCCGGAGCAGAAAGGTCTTCCTAACTGTTTTCTTTCCCTTTTCCTTGAACAAATCGAACCTGCTCTGGACTGGGGACTCGGGGGAGCACCGGGAGCTTACACCCGTAGACTACTGAGAGCCTAACCTGAACAGCGGCATTTTCCAGCACCAAAGAAATTAAAAACAGAAAAAACACCCACAAGAAAGAAACCCTCTGAATTTTATCATCTCTTCAGAGTGGCGAGAGGTTTTGTAATTTAATATTGTTTATTCTTGTGCTAGGTAATGCTGTGCCTGTTAAATAAACAAGTTTTTTCCACTTCTCTCAGAGAAATCTCTTCCCGAACTGGTTGGGGGGTGGGAGAAAGGGGCCACGTGAGTTTGCTTCCCAGGGGGGGCCCCATTGGAAGTTTTCTCCCAAATTTGCCCTAAACCAAAACAAATACAAAGGTCAACCCTTTCCTCCTCCTGGCCAAAGGCAGGGCCCCTGTATTCCTTTTCCTGGTCAAATTATTCACTATCTGACCTTTGCGATGCCAGATCACAAGTTCCCTCACCAGGGTTTAATAAAATTATTTTAGTACTTTTATGTCTAGGATATCGCTGATTGCCTTCTTGTCTCTCTGCAGCAAATACACTGGCAGTCTTCTTTGTTGACCCTTTCCTAACAGCTCCCTTCTCAGTTCATGGACACAGGCTTTCAGCTTAGAGGTGGGTTCGCCATCCCACTTCCTCATGTCTTTCCCCTGGTCACACAAATAGAACCAAAGTACACCACGTGGCCTGCATTTGGGGCTTCCCTCTGACTGAGGCAGTGATACCAGAATTATTTTTTGCTTTTATATTTCCTTCATATATATATATTTGTAGCTCTGTAGACTATTGTTGTATATAGTTCCTTGCTAGCCCCAGTACTTTCCCCTACCCTGATAGTCAGAAAGACAAAACACGTTCTAGAGGCTCCAAGCCCTGGGGGTCCAAGGCTCCTATCCTGTTGTGGTTTTAAACTAGTAACAAAAATTACTTATTTTTGTTGTGAGATATGGATTAAAATAAGAGCAAAACAGGCTTAAAACTTAAAAGGAATAAAGACAGTTTATTAACAGACTATTAGAATAAGAATACTAAAATAAACTTTCAGAAAACCTTTTTACTTCTTACTACTCGATTATTTCTTTGTACACATAACAACATAGAGACAAAAAAAAATAGTTTTACAATTTTGGTGGTCAAAAAACAGTCTTAATTTTTAAAGTCTTTTCATCAGTCCCTGTAGAGAAACAGAAGTCTCTTCCTGCCAATCTATGGAGTTTCTAGAGTCCACTCCTCTCATCTCACACTATTCTGAGGTGTGCAATGGGTCAAATTGAATCTAGGGATGTTATTTTTAAGGATAAGTGATTCAAAGGTAAAAATCTTCTTCAGTTGTTTCTGTGAGCTTTCCTGGAAAACAGCCATCTCTTTGGCTCCTTTAAGGCTTTAAAATCTTCACTCGCAAGTTCCAGCAACTCACAGTATTACAACCACCCTTCTTTTCTTTAAAGTCCACACTTTGAATACTCTATTCCTCCCATACTCTAGTCATGAATTAAAGGAGTCTTTAAACTACTGTCCATCTCCATAGCTGTAACAGAAAGACTTTTCAGCAACAAGCATCTTCTTTTTTCTCTCTTTCTTATTTAAACTTAACTCTTTTCTTCACTGTTTTTGGTAGTTTTATGATGTCTTACATGTTAATTGTCTCTCTTTCTCTGTCTTTTCTAAGAAAAAGGAGTAATCTGTTGTTTATTTAAGTAGTAAAAGAATTAAAAGTTTTAAGAAAGCTGCAAAAGTTCATAGTGTCAAGTTTCAGTCTAGCAGCAGACCTTAAAACTAAAACTAAGCTGCCAAGCTCTGCTTTTCTCTCCTTCCCCCCCCCCCCTCCCTGCAGCCTTGTCCCGGGCCTGGGAGGGGGGGGGAAAGTCAAAACAGAGCTTGTTACCTCTCAAAAGCCGGAAACCAAAGAGCACAAGAGAGCTCTGAGTGTACTTCTTAAGGGGGTGTTTACAAGTTGAATTCACTTTTTAATGGTCAGATCTGCTGTCAATTCTTGGAAATGACTGATAATTGGTCAGGAGGAAAAACTCCCATCAGTCACCAGTAGCTTCAACTTCCCCTTTTTTTACTCGGTCTTAAAGGTGAAGCTACCCCATGACATATCCTATCTTGGTTCTTCCTGGGAGCCAAGGATGAAATTCCCTCCCTAGACAATTTCTCATAAACAAAGTACAGCTAGTTGCAAGAAAGGGGGGCTACAGAATATGTGGAACCAAAAGGGGGAAATTACCTCATTACTTGTGCTTCTAATTGTGGATTCTTGTCAATTATGCTAATTTACTAAACTTATAAAACTGTATTCACCCTGTGTGGGGTGGGAAATTTTCCATATCTGCCCCTTGGAGGGCTCCAATAAAGACCAGCCTTTATATTACCTTCTATAATAATATTGTCTCAAAAGTTTTATTCCTAGAGTCTTTAAGGTATCAGCAGGAGAGGACTGATTTATTGGGCTGCCCCTAAAAGCTGAGGTGCTGGCTTGTAGGAATGAGGAAATACCCAGAGTTTCTTCTACATTTTGGAGCCAGGAGGATGCCATCTCTACAGATGATATATCCATTTGTGGGTAATACAGTGCTGCCAAGCTGCTGAAATGCGATGCAGGGGCACTTTGAACCACCTTCCTCCAAATGGCCATTTTACAAGGGACATCCTCTGGATCATTATCGACCCTATTGTCTCACTATATTAGGAATGGCAATAAGCACAACACTGTCTCCCTTAGCTTCATTGTTCAAGAGAGCAAAGTTTATTATTCTTAATCTTCTTTTATACACATGTTCGAGAAGGTCCGAGGGCTAAAACTCTCATTGGTCATTAAAGCAACACATCCACCATCATTGGTTAAGTGGAACACTACCCCTTGACTGTTTCCTAAACACCACCTGATAAGACTGTTGTCCTTTACCAAGGACTGTTTGGATTATTTTGGATTCTTTCTCATGCTTTCTCAGGCCACACTGAGAAGCCTGTGTGATTTAGTTTCACACAGGCTCTGTTCCCTGCTTACTTTTTGAATTTAGCATCCATACCCTATGACTTTTTAGATCACTTTAGATGACTTCCAGCACTGTGAATTCTCTCAAGTACTGGATACCTTCATCTGCAGTGGTCCACCTCCCCGGGGAGTTCACAAGATCTTCCTCAAATGGATATCTTCCTCTCAGACTTGAGAGAAGACATCTCCAGATGCTGAAAATTGCTCCTACTTTTCCAGTTCCTCTTTCAATTTCCTGATTTTTGGCTTCTTCTTTTGCTTCTTCTTCTTCTTCTTCCTCCTCCTCTTCCTCCTCCTCCCTTACTAATTGGTGGTATGGGTCTCTTACTTGCCTTGTCCATTTTTCTGTTTTCACTACTGGGGCAATTGCTGTAGTTGCTGTGGTTTGAGTCCCTGTCTCAGCCATAGTGTCCTCAAACACAGTTTGGGTTCCTGCCTCAACTACAATCCTCTAAAAGCACTCAACAGTGGCTCGGTAGGCACAGGCCAGGCCCCAGTATAGGGTGAGAAGCTTCTGGTTTTCATTGGGGTAAGCAAGGCACCCTTCTATCAGGTGACAGGTCAGTTTGTCAGGGTTGATTACTTGTTCAGGTATAAAGTCCCAGGCAATGGGAGGTGATAACCACCCTAAGAAACTGCCCAAATCCTTCCACACACCCTGCCACCCAGGAACTGAATGCCTCAGGGCAGATTTCAATATCTCCTCACCTAAAGTATGTTTTCTCTTACACCAGGATAGTACCAGATTCTGTGAATTCCATAGTGTACCAACAATATTAGCTAATATTATTAATAGTATTAAACAGCTTGCATAAGGATAAGCCAAGACCATGGGAGTCTGTATTATAAAATCATTCACATCCACCTTGGGCAGGGAAAAGGAGCTGTATTCACCCATCATCACTGTCTTCACATGTTTCCAAAATCAGTAAAATAAAGAGATAAGCAGTGCAGCTGACAAATGCTGTGTGCTGCACAGGAGCTTCCTACTTGATAACTACTATTTGCCATTTACTGTAGCATGTAATATAAATAACTGCCTTTATCTCACCCCACATTTGGGTGCCAAAAAAAGAACTGTAGTGGTTTGACCTTGGACGAGTGCCAGGTGCTCATTCAGCTGTTCTATGACTTCCAGTGGGACAAGGGAGAGAGAATAATGTGGAAAACAACACATAGATTGAGATAAGACCATTTACTAAAAAAAAAAAAAAAAGGTAAGCATAAGTTTGGACGTGCATAAGTAAAGGGAAAAGTTAATCTCTACTTCCCATCAATGAGAGATGTTCAGACACCTCCTGGGAAGCAAGGCTTAAGCACGCATTGCAGTTTCTCTGGATGTCAAACTGTCTCAGTTTTGAGACAAATTTCATGAGAAAACGCCCTGGAATGAATGTTTCCTCTAAAGAGAAGAGGTCAAATAATCCCTTTTTGCCAATGAGAGAAATGAATACCAGGGATGAAAGTAAAAAAAAAACCTATTTATTAACAAAAAATAAGGGTGCCCACAGTGACGCACTGTATTAGGAACGGCAAGAAGCAGTACGACACAACTCTCTTGTGAGTTGAACAGGAAAGCATAGAGTTTATTACTTCAGATCTTTTTATAGATCGATATGTGAAAGTACAGAAAGGTAAAACTTATTGGTTAGTGAACTAACACATCACCATTATGGGTCAGTGGTGTACACCACCCCTTGACCTATACTTGCAAGAAAACAAGAAACTGACAAACAACACCTGCAAGGCTATCTTCTATTTCTGAGTGTCGTGGGTTCAAGGCATTAGCTAAAAACAAATCACTAGAAAACTTACTCATTTCTTGCTGTGAGATATGGATGAGAAAAAAAAAAGCAAAACAGGCTTAAAAATTAAAAGGAATGAAGAAAGTTTATTAACAAAAACTACAAGAATAAGAAACCAGAATAAAACCTCCAGAAACCCTTTTTCCCCATTACCCAACCATTCTCATTGTTCACATGACAACACAGAGACAAAAGACAACCTGGTGGTTAAACCAGTCCCAACTTTGCTATAGTCATTTCATCAGTCTTTGTAGAGAAAAAGAAGTTCTCTTCTTCCAATCTATGGAGCTTTTCACAAGAAAACCATTTTCTCATGGCTTTCTATTTTCTGATGCCAGCCGCCCGGAAAACTGTCATCAATTCTCTCCTCTCATTTAACACCACTCTGAGGTGTGTTATGGGTCATAAGTCCAGGGGTGTCATTTGAAGGATGAGTTATTCAAAGGCAGAAGTTCTCTTCATCTGTCTCTGTGAGCATCTCTGGAAACAGAAGTTTTCTCTTTGCCTCTTAAGGGCCACAAATCTTCAACAACTATTACTTCTCTTTTTCTGTTCCAGCATCTCATAGGATCACAACTACTTCACTATTTGCTTAGATCCACACTTTGAAATACTCCATCCCCCCCAAAATTCTCTTTCATGAATTAAAGGAGTTTTTTCAGAACACTATTGTCCATCTCCATAGTTTTAGCAAAAGAATATTTCAGCTTATTAAAGCATCTCCTTATTTCTCTCTCTCATCTGAAGCTTAATTCCTTTCTTCACTGTCTTTGATAGTTTATGTTGTCTCTTTACCTGTTGATCACTCTCTTCCCCTCTCTCTGGAAAAAAGATTAATCTGCAAGTCTCATCTGGGTAGTGAAAGGGTTAAAATCTTGCTCAAGCCGCAGCAGGTATTCATGATGCTGGGTTTCAGCTCATCGGCGCTTAGAGCTGGGGACTCCCCTGGGAAAATCTTCAGCCACCTCGGAGGCTTTCCAGGAAGCTGCAGCAGAGCCCAGCCCGGCCTGAGCCCAGGGGAAGCCTTGCAGGCCCATCTCCTGCCCAGGAGCCGTGGCAGGCCCAGCCCAGCCCCTGCTCAGACCGTATGGCCTGGGCAGGGGATGGGGGGCCAGCTAGAGTTCTGTTACCTTTCAAAGCCAGAAACCAAAGAGACAAAGAAATTCCCGGGCTTAGGTCTTAAGGTGGTGTTCACAGGTTGATCTCACTTTTCAGTGGTCAAAACTACTGTCAGTTCTCAGAAATGGCCAGTTATTGGCCAGGAGAAAAACTCCCATCAGCCTCCAGCAGCATAAACTTCCTTAGGTGTTTCTCTTTGTTTCTTAAATGTCAATCCATCACAGTAACAACACAGAACCCCGATCCGCCACAGCCGCCTCGGCCATAGGAGTCGGCAGGGGCATCCCCTCTCTAGCCACAGGCTGAGGCGACGCCCAGGAACCTGAGGGGGGGGGGGTGGAGCCAGCTTGGCACTGCCCTCTCCTAGCGCAGGGGCCGACGGAGGCGCAGGGAGAGACACAGCCCACAGACCCGCGGCACCGTCCTGCTCTGCTGCCAGGGGTCTCCTGGGCTCGCAGGAGGAGAAAGCTGCACCATGGAGCCGGAAGAAGCCAGCCTGGCGTCCGCGTCACGAGCAGCACCCGTCTCCACGCCCCACAAATCAGGCACGAGAGGAGCAGAGTTCGGAATCGCCGCTAACAGCGCCTCCTTGGGGGTGCAAAACTCAAGAATCAGTTCCGGCCGCTCCTCGCGGAGTGGTGTAGGCACCCCCTCCATTGAAACAGAGTGCGCATGAGCCGCCTTCGGCTTGGAGCTTGGGCCCGTCCCATCCCCCACCGGGGGGTTTAGCACAGCCCAGCTGCAACGGGGACATGAGACCGTCCCAAACACCGCCCCCAGGGGCATCACTGCTCCCTGTTCAGGCAGCTCCCTGTCGGCCTGCGCCGAGAACGCACACAGAGGAGACGATGCCGCCCCAGGCTTACGCCACTGGGGCGCCGGGCGAGGCGGGGTCATGCCCACTGTCTCTGCTGCGCCCCCGTCAGCCCTCTGGCTGGGACGCAACCTGCCCGGGGCTCCGGCAACCCCCAGGGGAGCCGACCTCAGAACCCAAGACACAGCTGTCCCCCGGCTCCGCGTCACTGGGGGAGAGGGAAAGCTCCTCCCCGCTCCCACAGCTGGAGTTTGAAGTGTTCCTCTCATCCAGGTCAGAGAAAGCGGTTACTGACCGGGCAGAAGAGGACGCGCAGCTGTTCAGAGCGCAGTCACACTGTCGCCAGATCAGCAGAAGCTGAGCCAGGTGGGGATCGTATGCTACGGGCATCACCCGGATCAGGGAATCGCCTAACGCCTCCCAAGCTGGCTTCGAAAAAACCGCCTCAACCACAGGAAAAAAACCTTCAGCTCTCCCATTAGCATACAACCGCTGAAAATCAGCATCCTAAACATCAATCTGTTTCTGATCAAAAGCAGCTCTCCGAACCCCCACAACCAGGGCTTCTGTAGGAGAAAACTCAAAGGCAGCCATGGCCCCAGGTCTGGACATTACCCTGCAACCGTCACCTGCGATACATGTCGTGATCACCAGATGTCATTGTCGGGCACAAAATGATTCACATGGATGCAGCTCGAGGTGTGGTGAAAGAAGAAGAAAGCATTTGTTCTTTCAGTATTTATAGGTTTTCGACCATGACCAGGGATTGGATAGACAGGTTACTACCATCCCAACCACACTGGCCGTGAGAGACATCCATCAAAAGGCATATCTTTAATGGAATGTATAAACACCTATGTTTATAGTTACTTTCCTGGGAAAATGGCTAGAAATTATGAAAACAATATTGAAAGGTCTGATTCTCAGGACGACAGGAATGGCTCTTTCCATCCCCTTTGTGATCCACTCCTGATAGCTTTCCAGTTTTCTCGATTCTGCTGATCTGTTTGGATCCCACTGTGGGTTTTGGAGTGGGAAATAATCTTACACGTCCAATTGTTGGGTTTTAAAATAATCTTCTGCCAGATCCCCTGCCGTTTTTATAATTAATTGTTTTTCTGTCTCGGTCCGTGCATCCAGTAATAATTGCATATCACTCCAATCCAGACTGTGTTGTTTTATTACATATTGCAGACATTTGGCTGTGTTAATTGGATCGCTGTGGTAATTTTTAGCAACCTTTTCCCATGCCTCCAAATCGATTGTGGAGAAGGGAACTTTAACCTAAACCACTCCTCCCTCTGGTCCCATTGCCTCACGCAGAGGTGCCTATAATATGTGTGTCTGTTGTCTAGTCTGGTGCGCGATCGGAGGGGTGTCTGTATCCTCTGAGTCTGCATCCTCATCCCTTTCTTGTCTTATGTGGAGAGGCTTAAGCAAATTGTCCACCAGATCTTGTTCCTGGGCCACAGTCTGGTAAACCTTATCCGATTTTGTACATCTTTGCCCTATACTACACGCCGAAAAACACTGCTTAAGCCTTCCTCTCTTAGCCTTATTCTCCTTCTCCAGGGCCAGTACCAGAGGGTCAAATGGAGTCCTGATCCCACAATCTCTCTGCCATTCCGGGTGATTTCAAAGGGAGAAAAACATATCAGCATATGATACCTCTGTCCACTTCCCATCCCTCCTAAGAAATAGCATGAGTTGCAATAGCATGTTGCACAACAAAATTCCACTAGGTGGCAACCTCAGTCATCATCCAATTTATATAGTGGCCACCAGTCTTTGGAGAATCTAATATGATCTCTCTTGTTCTCAGTGCCCCCACGTCCAGCAATGTCTTTCCAATGTGCAATAATACAGCCTAGTGAACTCACTTTAGGGATTTCTTTACTTTGTCCAGTTCCCATTGTTAGCGTTCAGGAACACATAATCACAGAATGATTATATGGAGGTGCTTTTATTAAAGAGCTCTGGGCATCAGGGGTACACATATCCAAATCTGATGCCACATGGTTTTGAGCTGAACATGTTTTATACTCTATAGTTATATAACTTACATATTAATTATTAAACTTACAATGTTCTATTGTATACATTGATTTCATCCAAGCATGGATTTCTCACAATCCCCCTCAAACCCCCCTAACATAGTTTCTCATGATTCTTTAAACTATAATTATATCTAATCACATCTAACAATTATATCATTTATCATATACTGAGTACACAGGTGCAGTTTCACATGATCTAGCAAGCACAAGGCCTAACATTTCCCAGGGCCTAGTTTTATCACTTTTCCCAGGGCTTGCCATGCCTAACTTTCTTTCTAACTCCCTGAATTTTCTACTATTTTAAAACCTTTTGCTATCATTCCCCCCTTTGAAAGCATTTTCACTTCACTATAAGTGCAAATGTTTTCACTTGATACAGTCCTTTGTTTCTGAGTTTATACTTGATGTTCTTCGAATCCATGACTGATGTAAACGTTGTCCTGGATGCTGTCACGAACTGGAGAACCAGAAGGTGGTGGGTGTGGATCTCATGTCAGTGCCTTTATTATTTTCTGGTTCCAGGACATTTTATTCTGTATTTCTCCCTTTAAGATGCTGTAAACTAACCAAATTGCTAAGAATACAATTATTAAGATTATTATTCTCTCAATGATAGATTTAATCCATAAACTCACATTCCACTCTAACCCTTTGAAGATTTTGCCTAACCAGCTTATAGTCTTTTGCTCTTCTTGTACTTCATGCTCTGTTTGTTGTAACTGATTGATGTCATATTTTTACATCTGCAGTTACATTTGGGATGTGGACGCAGCAATGATCAGTCCATCCCTTTAAAAACCCACACACTCCATGCTCTTTCAGGAGTAACAAATCTAAGGCAAATTGATTTTGTAGTTATTTTTGTGGTGGCTTGTGTTTCTACATTTAATTCTTCAAATCCTTCCTGGATGTCTCTTGCCGGTCTATCTACCTGACCTGTAAGTTTGTACAAAATTTCTCTATTCCGATAGTTTGCTATAGGACCGAGCAAAGACTCCAGGGCCCACCCAAATTTCACTCCACTAGAGGGTTCTTGTCAAGTGTCATCCTGATTTTCATTGTCTAGAACTTCTCGTCTTGGTCTTATCTGCAGAAGTTCATGTTTTCCATTAAATGGGGACTTTTTCCAAATTGGACATAAAGTAGGGAGGCCCGAAGTAATTTCTTTTATTTTCCCATCTGCAGGCAGATGTGTTGTCCAGGTGCTATCACTTGTTGCCCATACAAATGGTCCTGGACTTCGGATTGTACTCCTGGTACATCCTACGACTATTTTGTAATTCACTTTACCTTGTTTATGTTTGATCCCTCTGCAGGCACAACCAATTTGTAGGGCCATTACCAGGGGTGGCATCTGTTTTATCTCTATATCATCAGATGTGCAGTCATAAGTTTTATTACATGCCCACCAACTTACTTTGTCTGCCTTTGTTCTGCTACTGGTGGCAGTGCTCACTACTGCCAGATCTGTTTAATTCTCAGAGCCTTCCCATTTAATACACCAAGGGATGTTTGCCATATATTGGAATTTTTAAAGCATACTCATGGACCACGCACTGTCCCAAGGCTCTATCTGACCTTTTTGTTCTTTGGCCTCACACTTCCATAGTAGTGTGGTTTCTGTAATATTCTCTGTAACCTTTTTATAGTGCAGCAAAAAGCATTCCCCATTTGTGATGTCTTGATCTTCAACCCATCACTCTATGATTTGTCCTAACCTGCCATGATTTAAAGCACAGTCCCTCCCGTTTCCTCAGAGGCCTCATCTACTCTTATTTTCCAGGTTTCTTTGACTACTTGACTGGACTCTGGCACCTGCTTACAAATCATTGTTTTGTTCTTTTGTATTTCAGGTAATTTTGACATTATAACTCCCCAGCATATTGGGTCTCGCGCTGCCTTCAGTATTGGCAGACAGGCAGTTATTCTTCTGGTGTTTTGCATTTTGGCAAAGTCTTTGATTAATCCAATCATTACATTCTCAGCCCGAATTGCATTAGAAATTTTTATCACCTGTGTTTCTGCTTGTACCTCTCTCTTCATTCTAGAATGAAGAGTGGTTAGTTGACCTTTTTGCATTCCACATCCCAAAGACATCAATAACCATAAAATGAGCATTGGCACAACTACTGATAACATTCTTGAAGCAATTAAACACATTTTATCTGCAGCTTTGTTGCTTCCACAGTTTACACAGTCTGTAATCCAGAATGGATTTTCTTCACTCGGGTATAGTGAATCCAGGGGTCCACACTGGCTAATTTGAATGCTGTAAACGTGGTCCACACTACCTGATGGGGTCCAGTTCACTTTTCTTTCGGCAGTTCTTTTTTCCAATTTTTAATGTACACCTCATCTCCCGGATGTATGTCATGAACTGGATTCTCAAGAGTCAGCGGTCTATTCCACACGAGGGCGCTCCAAAGACAAGCTAAAGTTTCCCAAGAGAGAGAATACAATTATGTACTTCCTGCTTTCCCTTGATGTGTACATTTGGGTTAGGTTCAGGAGATTCATATGGTTTCCCATACAATATCTCATAAGGACTGAGTGTCATTCCACTCCTCGGTTTAATCCGAATCCTTAACAGCGCTATTGGCAAAGCTTAGGGCCACTGCAATTTGGCTTCTTAGCATATTTTACTGATTTGCCTCTTTAGTGTCTGTTTCATTTTCTCTACCTGTCCACTTGACTGGGGTCTCCATGGCGTATGGAGGTCCCAGGTTATTCCCAGAAATCTACTTACTTCTCTTACTACTGTGGCTATAAAATGGGCCCCCCTATCTGATGATATCCCTAGGGGTACCCCGAACCTGGGAATGATCTCCTGTAGTAACCATTTAACTGTTTCCTTTGCTTCATTTGTGCGACAGGGAAGGGCTTCTGGCCATCCAGAAAATGTGTCAACCCCCACTAACAGATATTTGTATCTTTGAGTCCTTGGCAATTCTACAAAATCCACCCGCCAATAGTCTCCTGGTTCTATTCCTATCCTAATTGTCCCTCCTGTGCCTGTCGTTTAGCCACTGGGTTGTTTTTCAAGTGGATCTCACATTTTGACATTACTGATTTTGCAATTGTTAGCCTCCGTACCGAGATTAATTTTTGCTTTAACAATTTTACCAATGCCTCTGCACCCCAATGACATATGTTATGTTTAATTTGTAGAACTTCTCTCATTATCAAGGGGGGGTAACACTATTTGTCCTTGTGCAGTTACATACCACCCTTATGAATTCTTTTCTGCATTTAGCAAACGTCCCAATTTCTCGTCTTCTACTGAATATTTCGGTTTTGGAGGTAAATTGAATTGAGATACATTAACTTCTGAAGGTATCAATGCCATTGTTGCTTGCACTTCTCGAGCAACCTGTTGAGCTGTCCAGTCTGCCTTTTGATTCCCCTCACAAATTTTGGAGTTTCCTGATTGGTGTGCTTTACAGTGTATAATTGCCACTTGTTCAGGTTTTTGTACTGCTTTTATCAATTGCAAAACTGCATCTTGATGTTTAATGTGGGTGCCTTGAGAAGACAGCAGTTGTCTTTCTTTCCACAGTGCCCCATGTACATGCACCACTCCAAAAGCGTATTTTGAATCAGTCCAGATATTTACTTTCTTCCCTTCACTCAGCGCTAACGCCCTGGTTAAGACAACCAGTTCTGCTCATTGGGCAGATGTGTTTGCTGTCAAGGCCCTTGCCTCTGCCACTGCACTTATTGTTGCTACCGCATATCCTGTGTATCTGGTCCCATTTTCCACAAAACTGCTTCCATCTGTAAACAGCTCCCATTCTGGTTGCTCTAGTGGAACATCTTTCAGATCTGGTCTAGCGAACAGGTGTGTTCTATCACTTCCACACAATCATGCTCCAATGGGCCTTCTTCAACTGTTGTACCTAAAAACAAGGCTGGATTCAAAAGGTTAGTTGTTTTCAATGTTAAATCATCCTGCTCCGTTAGAACTACCTGGAATTTCATCATTCGACTTGGGGATAGCCAATGGCCCCCCTTTTGTTCTAAAACAGTGGTTACTATATGTAGCGCGTAGACATCTATGTGTGTACCCAGAGTGAGTTTTCTAGTTTCTTGTATCAGCATCACAGTGGCTGCAACTGCCCGCAGGCATGAAGGCCATCCAGCACTCACACTGTCAAGTTGTTTGGAAAAGTAGCCCACCGGCCTTTTCCAGCTTCCCAAATGTTCGGTCAGTACTCCCAGTGCTAGGTGTAGTTTTTCATGCACAAACAGATGAAAATCTTTGAACAAATCAGGTAATCCTAATGCCAGAACAGTTGTCAATGCCTCCTTTAGTTTGAGGAAGGCCTCTCTCTGTGGTTTACCCCAGGTAAACGGCTGCATCTTCTGGGCTTCATACAGGGGTTTTGCAATTAGTCCATAGTCCATGATCCACAGGCGGCACCACCCTGTCATCCCAAGGAAGACTTGCAGCTCATGTAGGCTCTGGGCTTCTGGAATAGCACAAATAGCTTGAATACGATTAGTACCCAGCTTACATTGCCCTTGTGAGATTTCACATCCCAGGTAAATCACAGTTTGCTGGGCAATTTGTGCTTTTTCTTTAGACACCTTATATCCTCCCATTCCCAGCTGATTTAAAATTTCAATTGTTACCTTTATGCAGGTTGCTTTCTCTTCTGTAGCTGTCAGTATATCATCAACATACTGTAACAGCAGGTATTGTTCTCTCAGTACTTGCCCATTCTCAGTCCAAATCTCCAGCTCTTAGCCAACTGACTTCCAAATAGGGTTGGACTATTCTTGTATCTTTGTGGAAGTTGTGTCCAGGTGAGCTGAGTCTTCCTTCCTTTTTATGGATTTTCCCACTCAAAGGCAAACAGTTTCCTACTTTCTTTGTCAAGGGGTATGCAGAAAAAGGCATCTTTTAAATCAATTACAGTAAACCATTTATATTTCTTTTATGGATGTCAACAACGTGTAAGAATTAGCTACCACTGGGTAAATATCTTTAGTTATTCCATTTATTGCTCTCAAATCCTGTACTAGTCTGTACTCACCATTTGGTTTCTTCACTGGGAATACTAGTGTATTAAATTCTGATTCACATAGTTCCAAAATTTGGTATTTCAAAAATTTATCAATAATCTTTACTATTCCTTGCTGTGCTTCTGGCTTTATGGGATACTGTTTGACCTATACAGCCTTTGCCCCTTCTTTTAATTCCACATGTACCGGTTGTGCCAATTTAGATTTTCCCAGTATGTGTGTTTCCCATACAGAGGGAATTACTTCATCCTCTACTTCCCTAGGGATAGTAGGGACAGGTTTTTATTTTATCATTAAAATTTGTCCTGTCTTTGATTCAGGTATTTTCATTAGAAGTTCCTCCTTCTCAAAAGTTATTACTGCATCAAGTTTTGCCAATAAATCTTGTCCTAAAAGTGGAATTGGACACTCAGGCACATATAAGAATTCATGTGTTAAAGCTTTATTCCCAAAACACAAATACAGGGGTTGCAAGAATGGCCGGTTTTCCTCTTTCCCTGTGGCTCCAACTATTGTTTTTGTTTTGTCCCCACTTTTCCCTTTCAGGTCATTTAATACAGAATATGTATCCCCTGTATCCACCAGGAATTTTATTTCTTTATCTCCCAATTGTATGGTTACTAACGGTTCCTGTATTGACTTCTGTTCCCATTCTAGTCAGCTGTTGTTCTCTCCCAGTACCATAGCCTTGGCAACTTTTTCCTGCTGGAACTGATTGCCCTGGTTAAACCGGTGTCGTGGTTTTAAACTAGTAACTAAAAAAAAAATTACTTATTTCTTGTTGTGAGATATGGATTAGAACAAGAGCAAAACAGGCATAAAACTTAAAAGGATTAAAGAAAGTTTATTAACAAACTACAATAATAAGAACACCAGAATAAACTTCCAGAAAAAACCCTTTTTATCCCCCACTATCCACCATTTTCTTGTTCACATGACAACAGAGACAAAAACTTTGGAACTTTGGTGGTTAAAACAGTCCTAATTCCTGTTACAGTCTTTTCATCAGTCTTTGTAGAGAAACAGAAGTCTCTTTCTGTTAATCTATGGAGTTTCTCACAAGAAAACTACTTCTGTTATAGTTTTCTATTGCCCTGATGTCAGCTGCCCAGAACTGCTGTTATCAGAGCTCACTCCTCCCATTTCACATCACTCTGAGGTGTGTATGGGCCATGAGTCTAGGGATGTCATTTTAAGGATGAGTTATTCAAAGGCAAAAGTCTTCTTCATTTGTCTCTGTGAGCCCTACTAGAAAACAGTTTTCTCATTGCTTCTCAAGGCTTCAAATCTTCCAGCACTTCACTGTATCACAATTATTCTACTTTTTATTCAAAATTTATACTTTGAACACTCTATTCCTCCCCATACTCTGTCATGAATTAAAGGAGTCTTTTTAAACTACTATTGTCCATCTCCATAGCTTTAACAGAAAGATATTTCAGCTGTAAAGCATCTCCTTATTCTCTCTTTCCTTACTGTCTCTGACAGTCCATAAAGTCTCTTTACATGCTGATCACTCTCTTTTCTTCTCTCTGGACAAAAGGATTAATCTGCAAGTCTCATCTGGGTAATGAAAAGTTTAAAATCTTGCCCAGGCTTTGTAGATGGTTCTGTGACTTCTGCCGGTGCAGGAGCTGGAGCCATCTGCGATAGAAAATTCCCCATGGCTGCTCTGGAGAGTGTAGTTGCTGTTTCAGCCCACTGCAGGTCCAGAGTTTTTTCTCCTTCTTTACTTGGCAGTCTCCAGTGAACTCCGTCACTGCAGCCGAGCCAGGAACCGGCCCGGCCCGGCCAGAGCCCGGGACAAGCTCCCCGCAGGCCCCATCTCCCGGCCGGGAGAGGCGGCAGGCCCAGCCCAGCCCCCGCCCGGCCGCATGGCCTGGGCAGGGAACGGGAGGCCAGCCGGAGGTCTGTTACCTTTCACAGCCAGGAAACAAAGAGGCTAAAAGTGCCTTGACTTTACATCTTAAGGTAGGGTTCACAAGTTGATCCCACTTTTCAATGGTCAACACTGCTGTCAATTCCCAGTAATGACCGATAATTGGTTAGGAGAAAAGACTCCCATCAGTCCCCAGCAACTTCAACTTCCTTAGCTCTCAAAACCACCTTAAAGGTAAAGTCACTCCATGACAACCGGTTGTTCAAGTTGCTTGGGCATTCTTTTTTCCAATGCCCCTCCTGCCTGCAATATGCACATTGATTTAACCCTAATCTTGGCAAAACCGATCCCCCTCATCCTCTGCCGAGTCCGCCTCTCCCTAGTACATGACCACCCCTGCCGCATACTGGATTATCTCTTCCTTGTATGACTGCCAAAAGATTTTGCTGCTGCTTTTTACTAGCTTCTTTTTCCCTGTTATTGAATACCTTCCAAGTGACCTTAAGTAATTGATGCAAATTCCTTAATTCTTCTCCTTCTAACTTCTTCAATTTTCTCCTGATATAATCCTGCGACTGCCCAAGGAAAATAAAAGCAAGCTGAACTTTTGCTTGTTCTGTTTCTATTTGGAGATCTGTCGAGATGAAATACAAGGGATGGGACCACCGTGCGTTGAGATGATTTATTGTTCAAATAGCCCAATATTAGTCTCAAGGAATGAGATTTATTGGAACAACAAGTCAACCATCATTTGAGGAAGTCACCCGTTTCTTCTCTGCACAGCAATATATCACATTCTAGCCCAATAGGTAGTTGACACCAAGTTTGTTTTCACTTCTTAACCTATCACCTTTACTTAATTTTGCTGCACTGCGTCTCTCTCTTAGCCACTAAGCTGACAGGTTACATACTCATGCATCTCTCTGTTATAGTTTCTGGATCTCTAACTTACTCTATGTCACACTATTACAGTTCAAACTTCAAACTATTTTACCTAATATAATTTTTTACCTACTTAAGACATATTCTAACTTATAACTATAGAGACATAAGTTTATAATTTCTCTACTCAGTGTCCACACACCTTCATCACTACATCAATACAGGCTTTTTCTAAGGCTGTAGATTCTCAATGTCTAACAGCGATCTGTATATTTTCTCGCTGCTTCTTTGAGCCTTTCCAAAAATGCAATGGGAGAGTCTTTCTTTTTCTGTCTTATACAATTTAGACCAATTCATAGTTTTAGGCATAGCGTTCTGAACCCCTATCTGGACCCACTCTTGATATCTCTTCAGCTCCTGCATATCCCCAAATGCATTAGGATCCCACCCTGGATCCTCGGTCGGAAAGTTGTCATCTAAAGTACCCGTCACCAGCCCAGTTCTGAGATCTTGTCTCACTTTCTCTTTGGTTGCTCTAAGCACCATCTCTTTCTCAGTAGAATCCATTAAAGTATCTAATATTACTTGTATATCATCCCAATCCAGATTCTGAGTTTTCATAATCATTTTTACCACCCTGGCCGCTTTATCAGGATTCTCTCTATAAGTTCCAGGTGATTGTTTCCAAATTACCAAATCTGCAGGGGACAAAGGCACTTTTACAAACACCGGCCCTTCTACTCCTACTCCTACTCCTACTCCTACTCCTACTCCTACTCCTACTCCTACTCCTACTCCTACTCCTACTCCTACTCCTACTCCTACTCCTACTCCTACTCCTTGTCTCAAGGGGGCAATCACAGTCCGCTTTTGTCTGCCCAAGTCTTTTTCCATTTTACACAGGAATGGGGAGAGCTTGGACTGGGTACGATGAGATACTGGTGTCGCTGATTTATTATCATCACCCCCGCTACTGCTTTCTTCCCCCCCCAGCATTTTTCACATTTCTTTGTATCATGGTTATATTTTGATCATCTCCCAGAGAAGAAGGATCTGGTGTAGGCGGGAGAGCAGGGTGAAGAGGGAAATGTGAAGTAGGATTAGGTGAGATAAGGTTAGGTGAAATAGGATTGGGTGAAGTTGGGGCAGACGAAACAGAGTCAGGTTCTTTTGGTTCTGTTAGAGCCACCTGTAAATCAACATCCATATCTTTCCTCCGACAGAAATTTTCTTTCAGTGTCAGGTGTTTTAAACACTTCCCTTTTACACAAGCCTCACATGTATCACTCACACATGCCTTAACCACAATCAATCCACACTCAGTCTGCCATTCTGGCTTATCTCGCAGATAGAAAAACAAATCAACATACGGAACTTCATCCCATTTCCCCTCTCGTTCACAGAGCAGCATCAACTGTAAAATGGTGTTATATTGCAAAGATCCATTCCTCGGCCACTTTTCCCCACTGTCCAAGACATATCCTGGCCAGTATGTATTACAAAGTCAATCAACTTAGCCTTATGTAACTCTTCCCCAAAGTTACCCTGTTTCCAATGTGCTAATAAGCACCACAAAGGAGAAGTACCCGGTATAGGAGCATTGCTGCCCAAAATTCCTTTAAGCTTCTCCATATTACAACTACAATACAACACAAATGCCAAACCTGTGACGCTTTTGCAGTTTTCTGACTGCCGGTGCCTAGGCAATACCAACAGAAATTCCTTTAGCCCAACCAAGCGTAGCTTTCATTGCATCTTATTGGCAGGCAACCAAACCAAAGTAAAAGCACCTTATCTCTTCTCCCAGAGACGTTGTGAGCAGTGGAGACGGTCGCAGCCGATGGGCTCCCCAAGAATCCCTCAGTGCCAGCTGAAGCATGATCGGGTTGCGAATTCACTCAGCAGCACTGACAGAGTCCCATCTGGGTCGCCAAAAATGTTAGCGTTCAGAAACACATAATCACAGAATGATTACATGAAGGTGCTTTTATTAAAGAGCTCAGGGCGTCAGGGGTACACAGACCCAAATCTGACCCCACTTGATTTCGAGCTGAACATGTTTTTATACTCTATAGTTATATAACTTACATATTAATTATTAAACTTATATTGTTCTATTGTATGCATTGATTTTACCCAAGCATGGATTTCTTGTGATCCCCCTCAAACCCCCTAACATAGTTTCTCATGATTCTTTAAACTATAATTATATCTAATCACATCTAACAATTATATCATTTATCATATACTGACTACACAGGTGCAGTTTCACATGATCTAGCAAGCACAAGGCCTAACATTTCCCAGGGCCTAGTTTTAACACTTTTCCCAGGGCTTACCAAGCCTAACTTTCTTTTTAACTCCCTGAATTTTCTGTGATTTTAAAATCTTTTACTATCACCATTATCTCCTCCTTCTTGTTCTCTTCTGTTTCCACCCAAACTTTTCCTCACACAATTTTACTGTCTCTTCTAAGTACTCTTCCCACACACAATCCCAATTTGCAGGTACCCAATGTGACTTTCCACACACCAACCTCAAGATTTTAGGTTCAATATCAACTTGATTTGGATAATTTTTCACTTCACACATAGGGCATACTATTATTAGAGAGTTATTAGAGCAACAATACCAACGTCTTTCACAATCTCCGCACTGCAATAAAACACACGTCAGATGCCAATCCCTTGATCCTCTGACAGCTCTAAATCCCCCACAAAGACAAGATATCTCATTCACGTCCCCTGGAATACTCAGGATCTGTACTGCAGGTTGTTCCCAGTCCAAGGCCACCAACCTCCCCGCAGAGGTTTCATATATTCCTCCTAGATAGATCTGTTCATTCCCTCTTTCTCTCCAACAATTCATTGGATCAATCGATTTCCAGGGATCAAGTCCAAACCACTGCTGAGGAGAGACTCCTTCAATTTGCCTATCCATAGTTAAAACAAATGTTAACCACTTTGCATTCAAGCACAACACTCCTCATTCACACTTGGGTGTTGCTGCTGGAGACAAAATAGGTCACACGAACACAGCTCGAGGTGTGGTGAAAGGAAGAGAGATCTTTATTTCTTCTCTCAGAATTTATAGCTTTCTGACCACGGCAAGGGATTGGATAGTCAGGATAACACTTTCCCAACTGCACTGGCTGAGACATGTCCATCACAAGATGTGTATCAGAAAGAATGCATACATATCTATGTTTACAGTTACTGTCCTGGGAAAGTCTTTAGAAAACTATGTCATCAAGCTCAGAAGCTGAGTTTTCAGGACGACACTTGGGTTTTCCCCACACTGACCCCAGTCGATTTGCCTTTCTTCAGCCAGCTCAGTTACCCGAGGTTGGAAACCCGGATAGGGCTCCACACTCGCTCCGCACCTCTGGTGTGTCTCACTTGCTCATTCACTCACTGAACACACCCAATGATTCATCCTGTCCCGACTTAGCATTCACACAAAATAGCAGCAAAACAAGGGTTCACTCAACTCACCCCTGGATTTGCTAGCGGGCTGCTCTATCAGTTCAGGAAAACCGCTCTGTAGGCCACCCCAATGGCCATGGATTGATCCCTTTCCCTCTGTCTCCGGCCCCCTCCTGTCTAGCTACTTGCAAGCCCACTGGGACTGTGCTGTGCGTCAGACATCTCTGCAAGACTTATTAGCAGCCCTTTCCTTGATATTTAATACATACCTTTATTCGCAATGCCAGCAGGTCATTTTCTGTCCCCGCGGTGAGCGAACTGCTATTATTTCTATATCTCCTGCCTCTCTGTTGCCACTGTCGTCCCAGATGCAGCCAGGGAAACAGAAGAGAGATTATATAGCATGGACCAGAGGGCTAAAAACAAGGCTCGTCCCCTTGCTGAGATGGAAGTTCAGCTTTATTCTTGTTCTTGGAATCCCGTGGAGAATGAGAGCAGGAGAGAAAAAGGAAGAATATTGATAACGAGTGTCTTTTTGAAGGCAGGGGAAAGAGGGTGGCTAACATTCACACAGCCAATAAGGAGAACTGGGGACAAAGAGATAAGGGAAAAAAAACGTACATTCTATATTTCAGGGGTACATTCTCTCGGGTCATACCATTTTTCTAAATGCATGACAACAGCGAACCAAGGTTTGGAGTCCCTCCCAGGAAGGTCCTGGGGGGCGCACCAGGGAATCCGCTCCTTGGCCGCTCCCACAGCCAGACAGAGATTCTCCTGGCTGTCTCACCAAAATGATATGTGGAAAGAAAACTCTATAACCCATAGAGTAAATTATAAGAGTAGGTATGTATTTATTCAGTGCTGAGGTGCATGGGGGCAAGCTCCTCCAAAGACATGCATACCCTGAAGACTTGCCCCTCTCTTTTTATTCTCTACAAACTAGGGTTACACAATATGCCTAATACATATTTATTTCCTAACCCAGCCTGTCCTCACTTCATATTAAAATTAGCTCCACGTCTCTTTGCAGCTGTGCACTGCTCTTTGTTGGTCACTTTGGTGGTCATCTGAGGGTCTTTGGGATGAAATCAGTGATTTTCCCCTCAGTTGAACTTTTCACCTCGTCTCCTTGTGCATGCTCCTTTTAGTCCTATGACCACCTTTCAGACTTTGATACCATTTCTTCCGGCTTAGGTGTCCAAAGAATCCCCTTATCCTGTGGTGCTTTGTGCTTGCATCCTGTTTGTGTATTCTAGCTCTTTATCTTATCTTGTAGTCTTGCTCTCTTCCTGCTCTTGTGGGAGCAGTAAGCATTTTATACGGGTTTGGCAGCCCCCTCTTATAGTCAAAGCATTTCTTTATGCTTGATTCCTAATTCTTAATTTCTCTGTTTCAATGGAGGATGGGGGGGTGGGGCTGTGTTACAATCTGGTTCAAAAACAGAAGAGCAAAGAAAACTAAGTATCTGTGTATAAAATGGAAAGAACTTTGAAGGTTCAAAATATTCCCAAAAAATGAGATTAAAGCCAAACAAGATTAAATGTTGATGCCAAAAAAAAAAGATATATTTTATTTTATAGTGAGAGGTAAAGTGAAAGAAAGAGAAAAGTAGGGAAAAGTTGGCAAAAGCCAAGGTTACTTTAAAAAGCATAGGATAGGTCACCACCACATTGTGCTACCTTTGTTGCTGCTGAGACAAGGTGGGGGGAGCAAAGCAGTTTTTGCCTTTTTCTTTCTGCTGAATGTCTTCCCTCCACATTTTGCACCAGTTTTGCGTTCCTTTTTATGGGCCTCAAGGCAGGCTATTCACGGTCCATCCTGCACGTGGTTTTCAGGTGTTCAAGAGTGCTTATTATAAGCAGTCGTAATGACGAAGCACTTTTTGAAGCCTTTCTTTAATTATTAGGCTCTTATATCCCACCCCTTGATTTGGCATTATTTCACAGGACATCAAGGTAGCCTTCTTCAGCAGCGGTGATTTGAATGTTATCCAAAAGAGGGAGAGAAGGAAAGGAGTAAGTGTTGCATCATGCATTTAACCAGGCCAATGCCAGCAATTAGAAATGCAACTGCAATGACAATTATTATTCCAATTTGTGCTAACAATTTTCCCTATCCCATGAGCCCAAGAGGCTAGGATGGTAGGGACCCATGAGCTATCAAACACTTTTTGTGGTTGCATTGCATGAAACACATTTCTGGTATGATTATTTATTTCTCTCATCTTAGCTCGTGCCTCCTCAGTAGAGGTACAGGCATTATGAATTGTTATACAACACTCAGTTTCTGTTAAATTTAACATTCAACAAACTCCTTTTTCCTTTTACAATAACATATCCAAAGGTAATCTAATTTGCAAAGTCATTTTAGTAGTTTGCTGGACTTGGGTGTTTAATTCTTCAAATGCACATTGTGTCCAATTGCTTAATACACTTAATTGCCAGGTAGTATCTTCTAATATGAATTGGTGTCTTTTTAAGGTGACATAGGGAGCAAAGACATTTTCCAGAAATAGATATACTTTTTGTCCAGTGGTATAGTAATCTGGAAGGCTAATTCTCTGAATTGTCCATTCTGGTCTTTGTGCTGCCTTTGAAGAGGGAACACTACAATGGTGACATTCTTTAGACATTTTAGTGAAAGTAAAAACAAATCTGGGTGTTGTAGTTAGGGCCTTGCGCTGCGGAAGAACTCGGGATGTAACGAGAAAGTTAGAAACCCACCCCTCTCTGTTAGGATAGCAGGGCCCCCCTGCAATTAGCCAATAGCACCCAGGTGTGACGTATGCAGATGGGAGTAACACAGTGACCCCCAGGCTATAAAATGTTAAGTTTCCCTGCAATAAATCGCCATATTGCCATCCATCACATTGATGCAGTGGGATGTGGACCGCGCGGCTGAGGATAGCCGCCCGTGCTGGTTCCAGCCAGGGTACCAGCCTTGCTTGGACACCCACATATGGTGCCAGAAACCCGGGAGGAAGAAAAGTGGGACAAGAAGAAAGCAAGGATACCCTGAGTCAAGGAACAGCGGTCAAGATAGTGAGTCTATTCTTGACGGGAGAGCCTGGGCCCGGAAGGATGATGAAATCATCGAAAAAGGTTAGATTGTAAGTTGTAAATTAATTAAGTTGTAAACCTAATTCGCTTGTTATTACAAGGCTTTGGGTTGTAGAAGTCGTAAATGAGTTTGTAAGGTTTATCCACCCTAAGGTGTGGGACAGATGTACTAAAACGCTTGCCAAAGAGATCTGGGGAACAACAAGGAACTGTATGCTGGCTACCCTGAAATTCAGGGTCAGAGCTTTTACAGCCCCCAGACGGGAGAAGCTCAACTGAGCTGGGAGGGGGGCCGGGAGTCCCCTCAGTCCCTAAATTCTTATCTGCTCTCAGAGAAACAGCGAAGAGCAGAAGATTTTTGGAAAAAGTTAACAGAAATAGCCAGAGGTGTGGCAGAAAAAATAAGAAGAAAACATCCCTCCAAAGACATAAAGATGGCACAGAGAAAGAAGTTGTAGCGCGGGAAAAATATGTCTCTAACAAAGAAAGAGGAATGTGATCGGGGGATGGGAAAGAAAAAGAATGTGAAGAAAAAAGATAAGGAATGTGAAAGAGATAAGACGTGGGAGGCACAGGGATTGGAATGCAGGAGAGGAGAGAGGGGGGAGCAGAAGGTGGAAGGAAAGGTGGGATGGAGGCGGAGTGGAACCAGGGGGGAGGGAACAGCCTGCCCACGGGGGTGGTAGCGAGGCCGGGGCCCGAGAAAAGGCACGGCAAACAGGAAGTAACCGACCAGTTTTGACTCTAACCGAGACACGAGCAGTTCACACACACACACACACACACACACCCCCACTCCCTCTCTGAGAAGCGGCGGGACAATACCGAGTTTGTTACAAAGTCATAATTTACTGAGTTTTTAAAAAGTGTTTATGTACCCTTTTGGAGTTAATTTTGTGTTTTAAGTAATTATGAGTTTATGCAGTTGGAGTTTTCAGAGTTTTTCTCAGATTTAAAAAGTAGCCCGGCACGGCCCAGTTCAGGAAAACACACGGCAGTACGCTGTCGCCATGGCAACCACCGCTGAAACAAGTAACAGCTACTTCAATGAAACCGCGGAAAGTAAAACTACAAAACAAAAGAAGAACAACAGAAAGCTGGACATTTTTGAGAAGGATAAGAAAAAGAGAGACTTTTAATTAGACAATTTAAAAATTAGAAGCTTTGTAAATTGTATTGTTTATAAATTAGCAAATTGTTGTAATTAAAATTGAGATTTAAAAATAAGTTTCTATTGAATTAAGTGCCTTTAAAAATAGATTAAAAAGTTTAAATGTTGTATTTTTGCATCCCAAGAAACTTAAAAGATTCTTGTTTTGTTTCAGTAATTTCAAAGTTATGTTAATCATATATTACCCATTTGCTGAGTTTTTGACAATTTTAATAAGGAAATTTTAATGTGAATATTTTTGTTATACAAAACACATATAACTGCATATATACCAATTTGGATTTTGGATTTTAGTTTAAAAATTGGACTTGATATTTTTGAGAAGTGCTACAAAAGCTAAATGACAACTTGCCCAATCCTGTATTGTGGCTTTTTTCTTTGGAAAGGCTGCACTTTGGAGTCTTAGCTAATTTGAGCATATACTAGGCAAATTCTTATTGTGAATGAGTGTTTTTAGTAACATTTGCAGTTATTATGGGTTATTCTCAAAGCTAGATGACATGGAATTGTGATGTATTTGTTAAATTTTTATAATTTTTATAGTGAATCCATGTTACCGTTGGCTTGAATGTTTTTAAGTTAAGCTGTATAACTTGGATATTCTTTTAAAGTTAGGTTTTGTTATTTCCTTTTGTTATAAATAATTATTGTAAAGTTTAAATTTTGTTTAATTTGAATTGTTTTATGTTTTATTGAAGACACTTGTTTAAATTGCAAAGTATAGTTATTTTTCTAGAAATATGAAGACAGCTACAACTGAAGCAACTGTGATAAACCACTGATGAACATCTGCTTGTGGACAGAAATGAATGCAGACTGTGACACCCTAGACTTCATTGAGAGTTCTATTCAGTTGTTGCAATTTTTGCAGTTTCGTTTGCTATAACTTTTTTATTTTTTAGTGTTTCCAGAATTTTAAAAAGATGTACCATTGCTGAAAATCAGCTGCCATAAAAGAAGCTTCAAATTAAACCAACTGCTGAATGATTTAATTAGTCTGGTACCTAAGGTTTTTAATTATTTGCTTTGTACAAATGCATTTTAACAGTTTGCTGTACTGTAAGCATCTCATAGCTGTTGCTATTGAAAACCTTGTTTTAAAAATGAGTTAAGAAGCATCTTTCCAGTTTAAAGTCTAAGGCCCTGGCCAAGTCTTAACTTTACCTGGACAGAATGTTTATCAACAGATCCAGATGTTCTTGTACCAAATCAGTATTTGAGTTGCTTTTTAACTCAACAATTTGACCCTATTAATATGACAGCTGGATAAATTTTAAAGTGAGCTTGGAAAATCATTTCCGGAGATGATGATCCAATCCTTCACTGATGATTTTTGGTTTTGTTTGTTTATTAACTATGGGATGCTGGTGCAGTGTTTTAATAATTAACAGTATTTTTATATTAATTGATTTTTAACTGTTACAGGTTCTTACTAATTGTATATAAGGTTTTGTGTTAATGTTGAACAGAAATACATCTCATTTTTATTTTTTAGAAAACGGGGGAAATTGATACCCTAAAAGCAATTTGATTAGTGTAATTCATTAACTTCAAGGAGAGAAGTGTCTGTGTTTTGTTGGCAGGTTCAAAAAGGTCACCTGTCCATCTGACCAGACTGTGTGCCTCTGAACACACGAGATCCAGTGAACAGAGAAGTCATCACACAGCCTTGGTACTCCAGACATGGATCAGAAGTGGACCTGTCAGGACACAGTTGTGTCTGAACACTATACAGACAGCTGCCAACAGAAATTTTATATTGTTATTATCATGTAGTGTTTCTATTAATTTTTCAGTTATCCTTTGTTTTAAGATTTAGAAGGGTTTGAGGAACAAGATGAACATCAAAGCCCTCAGTCACCGAACAGCTGCCAGCTGACATCACGGGAGCAGTGAACATTCCAGGACTAAATCGTGTTAGAGAAATTCTGTAAAAGATTTGAGAGGTGTAGAGACTCCATCTAACTATATACAAAGCAAATAGTAATTGTGTGTTTATCCTTTTAGCAAATTGTTTTCACGCTTAGACTACATATATACCAGAACACGTATGTTAAAAGTAGTTAGATAATAGTTTAAGATAAAGTGTTTAGCCTGTGTAATAATTGTTATGTTAGTATAAAATATAAGTATTTTCCTTTAAGAGGTAGTGTAAGCATCTTTAAAGGTTCATTCACGTTAAAGTTTTAGCTGTAAGTTTGTAAGCATGGTGTCATTTACATGGTAAACTGCTTATAGTAATTGCGCTGTTTATAGTCATAACACCTGAAGCAGTGAGCCCCAACCGTGTGGTACAAGCTGAGAGCCCATGATCTAATAGTCTAGCCCTTGTATAGCCCTTTATACCCAAGCTTTAACTCCTCTGTTGACTTCTGTGTATTAGCTGTTATCATCCTCAGAGTCCTGTACCACCTGGATGAAGAGTTGAGCCTGCAAGTGGAGAGACTCACCCGGCTTCAGAAAAGAGAAGTGGTGACAGGTGTAACCATAGCGATGCTGCTTAACCTGAGAGCAACTGGTGCTGCCACAGGTGTCTCTGACATCGTGACCCAACAACAGAGACTGCTTTAGCTACAGATGACTGTAGATGAAGATCTACAGAGAATTGAGAAATCCATATCCTTTCTAGAAAATCAGTCTCCTCACTCTCTGAAGTTGTTTTGCAAAACAAGTGAGGTCTCGACCTTCTGCTCATGCAGCAAAGAGGCCTCTGCATCGCCCTGAAAGAAGAATGCTGCTTCTACGCTGACCACACCGGAATAGTGAGAGACACGATGGCAGAGCTACGAGACAGGCTGTCTCAACGAAAAGCAGAAAGAGAAGCTCAGCAAAGCTGGTTCCAGTCCTGGTTCGATCAATCTCCATGGCTAACCACCCTGGTGTCTATCCTGATTGGACCAGTTGTGATGATTTTACTTGTGTTAATCTTTGAACTCAATTTTATATTATCCATTTTTAAAACTTTTATAATATAGATAAGTTAGATGAAGTGTTAAAAATACGTATATAACAAATAACATTAGAATTTTTGAGACTAATATACCTTATGTTTTAGCAAATTAGTTATTCATAGAGAGAGGGGATATGTTGTAGTTAGGGCCTTGCGCTGCGGAAGAACTCGGGATGTAACGAGAAAGTTAGAAACCCACCCCTCTCTGTTAGGATAGCAGGGCCCCCCTGCAATTAGCCAATAGCACCCAGGTGTGACGTATGCAGATGGGAGTAACACAGTGACCCCCAGGCTATAAAATGTTGTTTCCCTGCAATAAATCGCCATATTGCCATCCATCACATTGATGCAGTGGGATGTGGACCGCGCGGCTGAGGATAGCCGCCCGTGCTGGTTCCAGCCAGGGTACCAGCCTTGCTTGGACACCCACATCTGGGGAAACGGGAGTGAATTCCAATTCCACACCTATGTCCACCATGTTGTTCTAATGACAAATGCAAATAAAATTTCCCATCAGAGCATCCCTCAGCTATTCCAAGAGGGACTATATATTTTGCAGTTTTACAATTAGTTTTATCTGCATAACCAAGGATGGTGATTTTTGGTTTATCAGGGTACTGTGGACTGGATAGTGGGTAAAGGGAACTCCACATGGGTTGAGAAGGTATTCGTAGGAGGAGTTACAGGACTCATCTTGATTTATCCAGCCTTTTCAGGGTGTCCCAGTTTGAGACAAATTTGGAAGAACACTTCCCAAAAGGATGTCTCCACTAAAAGGCAGATTCCAGCAGCCTCTCTCCCAACTGGTTTGGGAAAAAATGTCCTTGAAAAAAAGTGAAAAAAACTGTGTATTTCACAAACAAAGTACTCACAAAATTGGAAAAATCAATAATATTAAACAATAAAACATCTTGTTGCTCTGAAAAGATGCTAGATTCAGAGATCCAGAATCCAGAAGTCCTTTCTGTAGGTATGGCTCCCTCTGGGCTAGGAGCTGGCAGGGCAGAGTCCCAGGGGGGCCTCTCCCCACTGGGGTTTGCTAGCCTGGGCTCCCAGTGCTGGTCTTCCAGACCGGAGCAGAGCTGAATAGTTCCAGAGGAAGAAGCCGCAGTCCAGGAGAATTTTTTGTCTTGGCTAGTGACCTAGAAACTAGCATAAAAGCAAGGAAAAAAAACCAACTCTCCACCTGTCTGCACCACAGACAACAAGCCGAGAGAGAGGAATCCAAGGGAGGAAGTCAAGCTTCCGCAGACAAATCTGCGCTCTGCCTCTCCCTCACTTCACTCTTGGATCTATGTTGGGGAGGATGCAACAGGGAAACTTTATGAATATGATTGTTTAGCAAATGATTCTGAAAATATGAAGCCTAGAATCGAAGTAGAAATGAAAGCTCGCTTTGAGTCATAAGATGCTGAGTACTAGTTACTAGTCAGCTAAAGGAAAATCCCTTATTGATGAAAAAATGTCCTTCTGCAGATAGAGAATCCAAAGGTCAAGCAGCAAGGGAAGAATTTGTAAAGCTTTTAGAGTTTGAAATGTAACACTGTATGGTAATGCAGCAGTTCCTATAGGCTATATGTAAATTCTTTAGTGGGTGTGTCTTGTAGTGATTGGTTACTGGGAATTAGAATAGTCACTATAGGAAAGCATATAATGGATTGTAACAAGAACCTCCCTCTCTTGATTCCTCCCTCCCCCTCTTTAACCTCTCTTCTCCTGCTCTCCCTGCTCCACTCTCCCTCCCTCCCTGACCATGTGGATGCCGAGGCTGGCGGGAGACACGGGTGGGTCTCTCCCTCTCTTTACTCTTATAATAAATTGCTTATACCTGAGCAGCTTGACCCTGGAGAAGTCTCTCACCACGAGCGAGTGTTTTGTACTACAATAGATCTAGTCTTAAAGGCACAGAACTGAATATGTGGCATATCTGGTATCCCAAACAAGTACGCATATCCCTTAAAAATGTTCAAATTCTAAATGAAAACCATGTTTCCAGAGGACTTCCAGATCATTCTTTGCATGTTATGTTTGAGCAATTGAAGAGGACTACTTTCTTTTTGTCATGGTAAATACAGATTCTCTAAATTTGCCTTTAAGAAAAGTTTGTATAAACCATGCCCACATGACATTTTGTCAGTTGATTTGGGTTATATTCATTATGTTAGAAAATTGCACACACCAGGAGGGGTTAAAAACTGTGCTATATTTGCCTTCACAACTTGTTGCTATTCAGGCCCCCACTGGAAATCATTCTTCTTGCAGGTAACCAGGTAGAGAGGGCTCACAATCTGCCTGTACTCAGGAATATGCATTCTTCAAAAACTTATGGCGCTGAGGAAAGGTTGAGTTTCCTTCTTGATGGTCACTGGAGACATTGTGGTGATCATGCTGATAACCACAGTGGGAATCTGACACCATCCATCTTGCCATTTGACCCCCAGGAACTGGATCTCTCAGTCAGTCCTTTGACTTTGGTCTTCATGATGGTGAAACTGGCTTCCAGCAGAATCTGGATGATTCTCTCTCCTTTCTCAAATACTTCCATTGCCATGTTCCACCACACGATGTCATCGATGTAGTGCAGATGTTCTGGAGCCTCACCCTTTTCCAGTGCATTCTGAATCAGCCCATGGCAAATGGTAGGACTGTGTTTCCACCCCAAAGGCAGTTGATTTCAAAAATAATGCACACCCTTCCAGGTGAAAGCAAACTGCGGCCTGCATTCTGCTGCCAGAGGAATGGAGAAAAACGCGTTAGCAATGTCAGCAGTGGCATACCACTTTGCTGCCTTGGACTCCAGCTCGTACTGGAGCTCCAGCATGTCCAGCACAGCAGCGCTCAGCGGCGGAGTAACTTCATTCAAGTCACAATAGTCAGCAGTCAATCTGCATTCTCTGTCAGACTTGAACACAGGCCAAATGGAATGCTGAAGGATGAATGGGTTTTGCTGACTACCCCTTGACTCTCCAGCTCTCAGATCATTTAATGGTTGGGAATCACAGCATCTAGATTCGTCCGATACTGCCATCAGTGCACCGTCGAGGTGGCAATTGGTACTTGTTGTTCTTCCACCTTTATGAGTCCTACTGCAGATGGATTAACTGATAGTCCAGGCAAGGTGTTCAATTGCTTAATGTCCTCTGCCTCTACAGCAGCTATTCCAAAAGCCCACCTGAGTCTCTATGAGTCTTTGAAATAGCTGTCACTGATGGACACGATGTATTGAGGGTTCTTCAGATAATCTGACACACACACAGCTGCTTTGTGAGGCAAAGAAACCTTTATTTTGGGGTTTTCTCAACCCTTATAAAGATTCTTCCACCAGGTTACCCTGATTGGTAGAAGGAACAACACCCCCTTTGGTCCCATTGGTGGGACCAGAGAAAACACACCAAGAACATCTGTTCAGTATTGATTTGAGAAATATTATCTATTTACAATAACATAATCCTGGAGAGAAAACTGTTCCCAGGAACTTTTTCCCTGAAAACAGATGAGCCCCTGACAGTCTGAAACTCTCTCAGGGTCAGAGAATCATGACCACATCTCACCCTTTTCTTTCTATAAAAAAAAAAAAAAAGAAAAAAAGAAAAAGTGAGGAAGATATTTCAACTTCTCCTCGTACAGGGACTATCTGAGTGATCGCTCGCATCTTCTGCATCCGTGTCATCACTCAAAGGTTCCTCCACTTGGTGACCTTCATTCGGGTCATGGCCTGAGGTTTGCCTGTTGGCTCGGTTCTGCGTTTGTGATTGCAGGTCAGGATGGACACACTTTGTAGGCACCCAGTGCACCCCAGTATCTGTGGATACACATGCATACTCACCACCCAAAGTGATAAGTTCAAATGGGCCTTCCCACTGCTTGGTGGTAAGGTTTTGCACCCAAACCTTCGCTCGGGGCTGATGTGTCTTGCCTGAAGCCTGCAAAGAAAGGTGATGGTTCAAGATGACTGGGTTATTTGAAGTCTGCAGCACTGTAAGGTGATTTACCGTGTACAAAGCATTTGCCAATCAACTTTGCGGGGTTTCACCCTTCATTCCCCATTTTTGTTTTCGAAGAACCTGCTTCAGAGTACCATGAGCACATTCAACAATGGCTTGATCAGCTGGAGAATGCGGAATGCCGAATTTCTGTGAGATACCCCACAACTGCATAAACAGCTGCACTTTCTGTGAAGCGTACGCTGGGCCATTATCGGTTTTCACAGTAGAAGGTATTCCTAGCACAGCAAAAGCCTGACTCCAATAGGCAATGACATCACAAATTTTTTCTCCATTGTGAGCAGAAGCCCACACTGCAGAGGAGCAAGTGTCAATAGACACATGCACATACTTGACCCTTCCGAATTCAGCAATTTGGTAGATTTGTAGCTTTGTAGAGACAAAGAGAAAACTTCTGTTTCCAGGGAGGCTCACAAAGACAGATGAAAAGCACTTGTGTCTTTGAATAACTAATCCTTAAAAATGACATCCCTAGATTCATTTGACCCATAACACACCTCAGAATGTTGTGAAATGGGAGAACTGATGGCAGATTTCCAGGCAGCTGGCATCAGAGAAGTAGAAAGCTATAACAGAAATCGTTTTCTTGTGAGAAACTCCATAGATTAGCAGAAAAAGACTTCTATTTCTCTACAGAGACTGATGGAAAGACTATAACAAGAATTGAGACTGTTGTAAACACCAAAGTTTTTTTGTCTCTATGTTGTCATGTGAACAAGAGAATGGTTGGGTAGTGGGGGATAAAAGGGTTTTCTGAAAGTTTTATTCTGTTTTTCTTATTCTTGTAGTTTTGTTAATAAACTTTCTTTATTCCTTTTAAGTTTTAAGCCTGTTTTGCTCTTGTTCTAATCCATATCTCACAGCAAGAAATAATTAAATTTTCTAGCAATTTTTTAGTTACTGCTTTAAAACCACATTTATTTAGTGCGTTGGCCGGGAAACGAAATTAGCAAATCTAAACCACTACAGGAGGCCACACAGAGGAAGACAGGATGGTGATGTCAGCACCGTGTTATCAGACCTTGTTGGTGGATCTCCAGAGGGGTGGCACCAGGGAGGCACAGGGTACACCACATCTCAGGCCTTTTGTCAGTCAGGGTTGCAGTCCAGTGCACCTGAGGTGGTCCAGTCTATCCAAACCAACTGTCCCCTCGACACTGGCTTGCAGCACTAGAAACTGAGGATTTGAAAGGCATGAGTTGAGCAATTCGTGTTTTCTCAGGGATGGTGAGGGGAGGGGTGGGCGTGGAAGCCATAGCACAAATATGTCCCGAATAATCAGCATCGATAAGTCCCTGATGCACAACGATGCCCTGAAGGGTAACACTCGATCTTTCCATTAGGAAAACACTCCATAGGCATCCAAAGGAACTCTATGCACTTCACAAGAGTTCAAGACTACTGTTGCTGCTGTGCAGACATCAAGTTCAGCTGAGCCAGAGGTGCTGGCCACAAGTTGGCTGATCAAACCTGCATCAGCTTAGGGACCTGGGGAAATGCTTAAGTCTGAGCGCGTTTCCCCTTCATGCTCAGGTTCTCGTTTCCCTGATCTGGCAAAGGCTGACCCTTGGCATCAAACTTTGCCATGCAAGCCTCTGCATGGTGGTTTGGCTTTCTACACCAAGCACACAGAAAAGAGGGAGATTTCCCTTTCTGCTTCTGTTTCCTCTGCTTTTTGGTGGCTTGTGCTGTCACCTGCTTCTGCTGCATACCTTTTGGCCCTTTTGAGGATGTTGGTAAGGCAGTAGCCATGGCAGCAATCTTATAATCTGTGGTGCTTATGTTCGCACAAGCCTGGACCATCTGTGCCGTCAATGGATCACCTGGTAGAGCCTCTATCACCCTCCTACAGTCATCATTAACATTGCATCTTGACAACTGTGCCACCAGTAACCATCTTAATTCAGGTTAATCCACCTGCTTCTCCAAAGATGCAGAGAGTTTTTCAACAAACTGTATATAAGTCTTTTTAGCCCCTTGGACTATGATAGCAAACTTTTGCTTTGGAGCTGAGAGCTCTATCGTGTTCAGCAGAGCTGCAAAGCCTGGCTTCTGGCATTGATCTAGCATCTGTGGGTAGAAGGTATTTTGAAATCAGGATCAGAAAAATTCCCAATCCCTGTCAATAGATCTGTTTCAACCCCATACCTAGGGTCATGGTGAGACAATTGACTATTCTGTCCAGCTACTTTTGTGGCAAACTGACTCCAATTGGCTTCAAAGACTTCAAATTGAACAGGCTTGTTGGAGTCTGGGATACAGAGTGTGTGCCCTTGTTTCTGATGCTTGGTTCTAAGATCCAGAAGAACACTGAATTTCATAGAACATGAAATTCATGAGCATGTTTTCATGGTGATACATGAAAAAAACTGTTAAAGTTAGATAGAAAAAGCTAAAAGTGTAAGTGTGTAGATTAGAAAGTTTTCTTAAGTCACTGGGTGAAGACAAGATGGAGGATTTAGGGTGTTGTCTCTTGTCCCTTCTTCTTTCTTCTTCATGTTCTTCTTCTAGAAGGTTTTGGGTAATAGCAAGTGACTGGTTAGAAAATGCCGCAGTGCAGCACATAGGTGAAGGGTTACTGGGTCATTAAGAAAAATAATATACATGTCTATTGTTAATTGGGTAAGAATAAGTATAAAGATAAAAGCACGGCGTAATTCAGGGCTATTTTGTGCATCAGACACAAAGTGAGCCACAAGGCCTTGTTGTACCATCAGAAGAAAGAAATGTACCAGATTATAGTGATTTAAGCTTGTGCAGTCAGTCTGGAGAGACCTGCCAAGTTTTGTGATGACCTTCTAATAAACATGAGAAACCAGATTCTAACGAGCTCGGGAGTTTTCTTCAAAACTAGAGAACTGAGATAAGCAGGGCTCCCCATGAGGGAGGATCCCAAAAGATTTCAGTCCAAAGGAGACTGAGAAATCCAGGAAGAGAAAGAAAAATACAGAAGTTCAGCAGAATCAGAGAAAGAGAAAAAGTATTTTTTAGAGAAAAGTTACAAGGCTGAAACAACACCTGAGCAAGGTGCCTAATGTCATATGGTACCAGTGGCTCAGAATTAAGAACATGAATCATCTGCATTACCTCCTGTCCTGGTTTAGGGCAAATTTGAGAGAAAACCTCCAATGGGGCTCCCCCCGGGAAGCAAACCCACGTGGCCCTTTTCTCCCACCCCCCCAACCGGTTCGGGAAGAGATTTCTCTGAGAAAAGTGGAAAAAACCTGTTTATTTCACAGGCACAGCACTCCCCAGCACAAGAATGAACGATATCAAATTACAAAACCTCTCGCCATTCCGAAGAGATGACAAAATTCAGAGGGTCTCTTTCCTGTGGGTGTTCGCTCTGTTATCAGTCCCTCTGGCGCTGGAAAATGCCGCTGCCCAGGCTGGGCTCCTGTTAGTCCACGGGTGCAAGCTCCCGGTGCTCCCCCGAGTCCCCAGTTCAGAGCAGGAAAAGAAAACAGTCCAGGAAGACCTCTCTGCTCCGGCTAGCTGGAAAGCCAAGGCGATCTGTCTCTTGTTGTCTGTCTGTGCTGTAGTCAAAACTCCCGATGCGAGGGGGGGAGCAAGTACAGTCTCTGATAACAGACTCGGTGCTTCTTTTCCACTCACTTTTACTCTTAGATGAAATTTTAAGAATACAAAACCTGTGTCTGGGTTAGGTGGACGAATGGGGATACAATTTAACATCATAATCAACCTAGGACACCTCCTGAGACCCCAGGCCATGCTGTGCAACCTTGTCTCTAATACCCATCACTGTTTTCGTGGATAGGACCTGGTGTGTGTTAGGCAGTCCCGTTCTAGCATTTCCCTTAATTACAGGAAAAGCCTGAAGATGTCTTTGTGAGGTCACAGCATCTCTGTGATCCTGCCCCTTAGACGTCATAGGAGCAGAGGCAGGCATCCGGCTGGAGCTTGCCTCTCCTGTACCAGACTGTCTGTTCCTGGCAGAATCTGAAAAATCAAGGAAATTATCTCCAATTCCCCTGAATCTTTCAAGGAGTTCCCAATCCATCTCCAAGACTTTCTCCTTTACTTCGTCCCAAAACCTTCTGGGGTCTCTGGGACGGACTGTGACTTGGCATGGGGGGAATGTCCAGTGCGCACTGGAGGGGGGGCCTTCCCTGTGTCCACTCCAAGCAGATACTCACCACGACGAGCCAGCGTTACCGCCCTGGTAAATAAGGGAGGCTCAGACGCTCCTGCCCTGGCACTAGTGGCAGCCGATGGGGAGTCTCCCGCTGGCTCTGAGGCAGCTCCGGCATTCAAGCTTTGCTCGGCGCGGGGGAAGGGCGGTGCTGCCTGGGAGCCACCCCCGCCGATTCCAGCGCCGGGACAGTTTTGGCCGGCCCGGGGCCGCCACTCCCATCTATGCCCACGGCCACAATGTCTGCTGCCAGACCCCTGGCACCGTCCTCCCCAGGCGTGGAGCCGCCGCGGCCCTCCCTCGTGATCGCGGGGGCTGCCGAATGAGTGTCATCCCCCTCGCCAAGCACGAGGCAGACCCCGTCTCCTTCAGACGTTAAATCTTTTAACACCCCGATTGCGCTGGCCGGAGCAGGTGCGTGCACAGTGTGGCCACTCGCAGCGGGGCTCCGGGAAGCAGACAAGACCCTGCCCGCCCCTATGCTCGTGGCGTCCGGCCGCGGGAAGGGAATAAGTGCAAAAACCCCACAGCTCGGTTACGGCACGGGGAGGGGTCGCAACAATTCTGCCGGCTTTGCTCTGTCCACCGCAGGGAATGCCCGGGGAATGCTTTGTTCCCTGTCGTCCCGCGGTTTCCTGAGCCCCGGGTGGGGCAACTCCCGCTGAGCTGGGAGGGAAGGACTGCCGCGGTCTGAATCTCTTGCGTCCCCCTCCTGCCGGTCACTTGCCCCTGGGGACTTAAAATAAAGGGCATCCACCCCCAGGCTAGACTCGCTAAAGGATGGGACTGGGGAAAAAATTCCCTCTAAGCAGTCCTGGTCCACCTCTGATGCCGTCTCCCATGTGTCACAGTCCAGCAGAATGGTTTCCGGATCAGACCAGTCCCCTCCATCAGAGCCCACGTCTGAGACATCTCGATAGGAGGCTCGGGAACTTGGGGCTTCTATCACATTTCATTAATTTCTTCCATGGGAGGAGCAGTTTCGCTTCTTCACCATTGCTAGACAGCACCAGCTGATACAAGGCGTCACCTATGCTCCACCAAAGATCTTTCAGCAGTGCATCAGCAGCAGTCGGAAAAAAATCCATGTTCTTTCCCCCATAAATACAAAGCATTGATATCTGCTTCTGGAATATCTAGGTCCTGCCTGCGCAAAATGTTCAGCCAAAGACCAAGGACCATCTCATCCTCTGGAGCTAACGCAGCGACTGGCATACTGTCAGCTCACTGGGAAAAAGCCCTGAGCCAAAGGAAAAAAACGGCAGGCAAAAAAGCCGCAGTCTGGACTGAAAAAAACCCAGAGCTCAGGGCGGGTGGGGGGCGGGAAAGAGAAGGTATTACCTTCCCGCAGCTGCAGCCTCGATCCTGAGTCCCACCTGGGCATCTGAAACTGAGTCCCACTTGAGCGCCAGAAACTGAGTCGTTGTTCGGGCGCCAAATGTCACTGATAGACACGATGTATTGAGGGTTCTTCAGATAATCTGACACACACACAGCTGCTTTGTGAGGCAAAGAAACCTTTATTTTGGGGTTTTCTCAACCCTTAAAAAGATTCTTCCACCAGGTTACCCTGATTGGTAGAAGGAACAACACCCCCTTTGGTCCCATTGGTGGGACCAGAGAAAACACACCAAGAACATCTGTTCAGTATTGATTTGAGGAATATTATCTATTTACAATAACACAATTACCTAAGCTTGTTGGCGGCAGAACCCACTGTCTCTCAGTTACTATCAGTGTTAATTGTTGCAATGGAGGTGATGTATTGAGATGGCCTTAGACTTACCAAATTCCACAACATCTGCCCTGTGCACCTGACTTTGTCGGGGTCATTATCATGCTGTCCGCCCCTCCCAAAAAGGACCTCCAATACTGCCAGTTCTCTCAGCTGTTGAATCCCTTCTTCAAGGGTTTTCCAGTGCCTTCCATGATGGTGCTCCTCCATTCTCTCTCTGTGGACAAACCTCTCTCTTACACTCATTAAAAGTCACTCCCAGAGGGAAAGGGGCCCTGGCTCCCTTACGAATACCTGATTCACACTTGAGTCCTGGGTCAAGGGTCCCAAATTCCTTGCTTCATCACCATCCAGTTGCATGCCTGTACCCATAAGGTCCCAGACCTGAAGTAACCAGGTTTTATAAGCCTCATGCCCCCATCGCAGAATGTCTTTTTGCAGGTTACGGAGACTTTCATACATCAGGGGCTCGGTGATGATTTCAACCTCTGGCTCCCCTGTGGATTGTGAGGGCCCTCCTTTCTTATTGTCAGGAAAATTAACCGACAAACACCAGAGGTTTATGTCCAAAAAGGAGACAGAGGAGTCCTTTATTCTTTATTCGAATAAAGGGAGAGGCCATGGGGCATTCCCCTGGGGTCTCTCAAATTTTTGGAGGGCGCAGCCTCCTTTTTATCCTAATTCCTGGCCGCTTGTCCCTTCTCTCTTTCCCCATAGGCTGAGGTACTTGAGAGGTACAGACTTCCAGGAACTCCTGATACCGGCGGCGATACCGTCCCCCCCCCACCCCCAACGCATAATCTCTTCTTAACTTTTATGGAATTCATAGTGTTCTTTCAGTGCCTCTTTGATCTTCTACTGGAATCCATCCCATTGTTTCCGTCGTTTCTCACTGATAGCTACATCTTATCAACTGACCCACAGCTTGTTTGTAAAGACAAGCTAATCATTCCTCTCAATCCCTTCTCTTTTAATTTTTGTTAATAATTGTCTTTACAAACTTTAATTATCATTGACCTAATTTCTTGTTCTTGGGTCCTTTTTGGCTTTGCAATTATTTGCAGTGGCATTACTTTCTGCCCTTTTGTAGCTATCTCTGGGTCAGTAGGCATGGCTACTACCTGCATTCCTTTGATCACATGTTGAATGAGTTGTATTAAGCAAGGGATCATGCATGGTAGAAAGATTAGAGTTGCTACAACACATAAGAGGAAAAAAAAGCATTTGTTTGACTCATAGGCCACCAGGTAATCATGAAAACATGTCCCATTCCCATCCTTTCCATGTTTGGACTGGTACATGGGATAACTTTCTTATTCCTTTTGTTATTTGTTTTACTACTTTTCCATTGTCATCTATTTGCAAACAGCAGTTTGAGTCATTAAATTTTCAACACACCCCCCCTTCTTCTGCAAATAAATAGTCTAATACCATCTGATGTTGAAATATTGTATTTCTCATCTGAGTAGACTGGTCAGCAAGAAGGTCAAGAGCTGTAGCTGTCTGGTTTATTATTATTTCAAAGACAGCTTGCAACCTAATTATCCGATTTAGATTATAAATGGGTTCTCTGGCACCTGATATTAATTCATTTGGATTCCAGGTAGCTGGTCCATAGTGTTGTCTCATTCGTTCAGGTGGCCATTCATCTTTTCCCCACTTTTGTGTGCTCTTTCCAACCAGGTATGTATCAATGGACTGCTTTTCTCTAATTAGATCATCATATACTTTGATTCCTAACTGATTTCCTTGAACTTGTGGTAGCAGAAAGAACAATGGTCTAATATACCTCACATAACCTATCCCTGACCAGTTTGGAGGTAGCCTGCGGTAAGCATTTTGGCCACAAATCCAGTAATGCCCCTTTAGAGCCCAGGTCCCATTAGCGAAGGTGTCGTTCTAATTGGGAACGGCAGGAAAGAACGACAGGACTCTTAAGGGAGTCAGAACAGGAGAGAATCTCTAGTTTATTGCTACAGCCATGTTATATAGACTAGTTCGTGGAAAGTACAGAAAAGAAACTCTTATTGGTTAGTAAAGTACTACATTACCATCATTGGTCAGTGGGGTTCACCACCCCCCTGACCCTCTCCTGCAAGGAAAACAAGAGAACAGACAAACAGCACCTGCAGGTTGTTTTCTGTCTTTGAGGATTGTTTGAAATCCTCCCATGAAATTCCCAGGCTAGCTCTCAGGCAGGGCTGGCAGGCCATGGGCCTACAGCCTGCTCCGAAGCTAGCCTTCATACGAAGGGACCTTTCCAATTCTCATCATCAACTGGTGGGTCAAAATACAGCTTGCTTCCAGGGCCTAGTGGTCTACCAACAATAGTTGCCTCGCCGTAAGAATCACAATATTTACATTTCCAAGCTCCTACATGAGGTTTCCACTTGCAATCACATCCCAGATCTGTTTTATTAGATCTGGACCAGAACTTACTAAAAAGGGTTCGAGTTCCATTCCGGTGTTGCCATTTGCACTGATAGTCTCGGACAACATGTGTCGGACTTGTGGAATTATCCCAAGGGCAGCTTAAAAATAAAGGGTCAAAAAATTTATCCTTCCCCACTGCTTTACAGCCTTCAAAATCTTTTTGGTAATTATGGAAGGAACACCTTACCCAGCTACCATTAGTGAGCTTAACATGCGTTTGATTACATCTGTCTTGATATCTGGAACAGTCACAAGGAGGGCAGTTGGGGGTCCAACAATCTAAACCCAAAGATAAAGTCCAGTCACAAACGCTCTTTCTCACATATGTGCTTCCTGTTCTGTTTAGGCAATAAATGCCTCTTTCAGAAGAATGAAGCTGCCATGGACTTCCTTCTTTGTCCTAAAATCCTGTTCCATTATGGACTTCACTCAGGGTGCTAACCCACCATTTAGGCTCGACCGGGCTGGCCACCCATGGCCAGCTTTCAGATCCCCCTGGCCCTCCGCAGACCCAACAGTTCCTAAGGTTAAAGGTCTTTGCTACTTGTTCTCCTAAAGTAAAAAAATTATTTTCCCACTTTAGACCCCAACTTAACTGAAAATATAAAGGTAAAATTATTAAGAGAAACATTCTAATAGTGTTATAATCTAAATCTAATTTTCAATTTCACGTTGTCTTTTACACCACTTGTGGCAAGTGAAAGCACAGAAACAGCTTAGCATAAAGAAAGCAATGACAGCATGGATTGGGTCCCAGTGTCTGGAGATTTGAGAGTAGGGATGCCCATGCAATTTCAGCAGTCAGTCTGTGGGTAGGCACTCAGGGCTTCCCCTGATGTCGACGCACCAGCTACTGCTCCAGTCCACTCCTGCGGAGTGTCAGTCGCGGCTTCCCATCCTTCTCCTCCAGCTGAGATGTCCAAATCTCTGGAGCTTTAGAGACCTTGACTCGAGTGTGATGTGTCCACCTGTGTTCAGCTGTCTTGACGGCTGTTTCTGTAGTCAGCAACACCTGGAAAGGTCCACACCACTTAGCCACCAGGGGTGCTTCTTTTCACTCCTTAACTAGGATCCAGTCTCCTGGTTGGATATTATGCACAGCAAAGTCCAAAGGCAGGGTCTGTGTCAGCTGAGCTTCCTGTCGAAGAGATTTCACAAGAGACAGTGTCCGAGCCACATACTGTTTTAGATATACATCACTTATCTCTACCCCCGCCCCAGGCTGAGAATTACAAGGATAAGGAATTCCAAGCATCAATTTAAAGGGAGATAGTTGAATATCTTGCCTGGGTCTGGCTCTTATTCTTGCTAAAGCCAGTGGTAAGAGCCGCAGCCATGGCATTTTCATTTCTATCACTAGCTTCAGAAGATGTTTTTTTATCTCTCCATTCATCCTTTCAACCTGGCCTGAGCTTTGGGGATGCCAGGGAGTGTGGAGGTTCCATTGTATCCCTAAAGCAGTCATTACTCCTTTAAGAATTTTTCCAGTAAAATGAGTTCCTCTATCTGAGTCTATTGCTTCCACCATTCCATATCTTGGAATTATTTGTTCCAAAAATACTTTAATAACTGACCCTGTGGTTGCTGAAACAGCAGGGAAGGCTTTTGGCCATCCTGTTAATTGACATACTATTACCAAAAGATATTTAAATTTCCCCACCCGGGGCATCTCAGTAAAATCTACTTGGCATCTTTGGAAGGGACGTACAGCCCAAGGTCTCCCCACCCTGGCCAGTTTCTTTGTAACTTTGTTTTTTGTGTCAGGAAAATTAATCCACAAACACCAGAGGTTTATGTCCAAAAAGGAGACAGAGGAGTCCTTTTACTTTATTCGAATAAAGGGAGAGGCCATGGGGCATTCCCCTGGGGTCTCTCAAATTTTTGGAGGGCGCAGCCTCCTTTTTATCCTAATTCCCGGCCGCTTGTCCCTTCTCTCTTTCCCCATAGGCTGAGGTACTTGAGAGGTACAGACTTCCCGGAACGCCTGATACCTGCGATATCTTCCCCCCCCCCCCCCCCCCCCCCATGCATAATCCCTTCTTAACTTTTATAGAATTCATAGTGTTCTTTTAGTGCCCCTTTGATCTTCTACTGGAATCCATCCCATTGTTTCTGTCGTCTCTCACTGATAGCTACATCTTATCAACTGACCCACAGCTTGTTTGTAAAGACAAACCTGTCATTCCTCTCATTTGTCTTAGCACAAATCAAACAACCATCAACAGCTCGTTTTGCCAGAACAAAATGACCTACAGCAGCATACATGTTGAGGAAGGTCTCTGCTATCCCTCGGGAGCTTCGGCACCTCCTCCATGAAGTTGCTTTAATAACTGCGATGTCAGAACTCTCGGCATCTGCTCACCATCCCTTTCAAACTAACCACCTCCCTTTCCCTCTGCCCCACTCTCCACAACTATCTCAAGGTCCTTCAGTGAAAAAGACAACCTTTCTGGCAAGGGGGCAGCCACTGGGAGCAAGGGAAATATCTTAGAAACTTCCGGCAACAATGCAGCTTTTCTCTTCTTTATTAACTAGTCTGCTTCTCCTTGCCTCTTTTGAGCACCCTGCCTGGTGCCTTCTAATGTGCATCATTGCTACTTCTTTTGGCAAATTCACCACTTCTAACAGGCAGGAGATTAAATTCTCATGAACTAACGTCTTTCTTTTGCAGGTTAATAAACTTCTTTCTTCTTACAGTTTCTCAATGCATGTATCACTTCATATACATATTTAGAATCAGTAAAAACATTTACTGTCTTGTCTCGGTATAATTCACAGGCACTCACAAGAGCATACAGCTCTTCGTCTTCCTTCTACCACTTTTGAAAACCCATCAATAAACACGTTTTCTCCTTCAGGCCATGGAATGTCTTGCAAATCATTCCCTGCCCTAGTTTGCAGATCTATTACTTGAATACAATCATGGAATTTGCCTTGGCTCCCCTCCTCAGGGCCATTCAAACAGGAGGCTGGGTTAAAACCTTCTTTGCTTTTAAATTCTAAATCCTCCTGTTCTAATATACACGATTCATATTGTAACAACCGAGAGCTGGTCATCCACTTAGAGGCTCTCTCAGTTAACAAAGCTTTAATCTGGTGTGAAACTTTAACAATCAGATAACCCCCCTGTCGTTCTAATTGGGAACGGCGGAAAGAACGACACGGACTCTCAAGGGAGTCAGCACAGAAGAGAATCTCTAGTTTATTGTTACAACCATATTATATAGACTGGTTCGTGAAGAGTACAGAAAGGAAACTCTTATTGGTTAGTAAAATACTACATTACCATCATTGGTCAGTGGGGTTTACCACCCCCTGACCTTCTCCTGTAAGGAAAACACGGGAATCAGAAAACAGCACCTGCAGGCTGTTTTGTGTCTTTGAGGATTGTTTTGAATCCTCCCATGAATTTCCCAGGCTAGCTTCTCAGGCAGGCCTGTCACGCCACGGGCCTACAGCCTGCTCCAAAGCTAGCATCCACAACTCACCTTTTCGGTTTAGGAAAAAAATAAAAAATGTACAGTGTTTGTAACATCCTGCTGGGCCCTTGCAGGAGGGAGAACAAACACGGCACAAGTGGTTTCTTTTACCAGATATTGGAATGGATATTAATTTGGAATTTTGGTTTATGATTTTGATGTTTAAAGATTGTTTTCCTTGCAAGGATTTGACGGTTGAGTCAAATATCCTTAACTCAGTGAATTAATACAAAACATTGTTAGTCTGTTCAAACTGACAGTCTAACTTGTCAATATAGTAGTTTAAAAGAACACTAAAGTGGTCAGGACTTTGGTGCGGTTCGTTCGCAGGAGAAGAACCTGGCAGCACAAGGCTGGCAGAAACCTGGATCGGCGCCTGTAGCACGGTCCGCGCGCTCGGGCCGCGCTGACGGGCGCGAGGGGGGGGGGCGAAGTTCGCTCCCCGTCCTCCCCGCCGCTTCCCCGCTGGAGCGCGGGCGAGCGCGGGGCCGCGGGGATGTTGTGCGGGTCCCGCGGCTCCGCGCTGACCCTCGCGGCTCGCTCCGCGCGGGGCGCACACACGCGGGGGGAGCAGGGGCGTCCGCGCGGGTGCCGCGGTTTCGCGCCGACCCTCGCGGCTCGCTCCGCGCGGGGCGCGCACGCGCGGGGGGAGCAGGGGCGTCCGCGCGGGTGCTGCGGTTTCGCGCTGCTTCCCGCGGCACAGAAGAAAAGAGCTCACAGGGCGCGCGCGTGCGAGCGAAAGGAGGCTTGGGCTCCCCCCCCCCTCCCCCGCCGCTTTTCGGCCGGCACTTTGGATGGGCGTGAGGGGGGGGGAATGCTCGCCACGGCCCCGGCCCCGGCTCCAGATCCGGGCTTGGGCTCGGCTTTTACGGGGTTTTTGCAGCCGGCCGGAGCCAGGGGGCCCGGCCGGCCGCCCGGCCCGCGGCCAGTGGCGGCGGGCGGCGTCCTGAGTTAGCTTTTTCTTCCTTCTTTTCCACCTTTTCTCTCGTTTTCTTCTCGCTGCTGCTGCTGCTGCTGTGGGGACTCGGGGCACCGGCGGAGGCTCCACGGCGGCCGCTGGCAGCAGTGCTCCTGGAGGGGCCGGCGGAGGCTCCGCGCCGGGCGCAGGCAAAGGCGGTTCTCGCTGCGCTGGCGATGGCGGCGCTTGTGGGTGCGGTAAAGGCAGAGCCGAGCGATTTTCGCTCTTCTGTTGTTTTTCTGCTGGTAAAACTTGCGCGCCGAGCTCCGTGGAGGGCGGGCGCTCAAATTTTTCTGGAGAGGGAGATCTCTGGCTCACGGATTGCTCCTGCCCGCTGCTAAAGTTCTCTAAGGGTCCGGGCAGAGCTGAAGGACTGCTACACAGTTCGGTTTCACTGTTTTTAGGCTGGCACTGTTTCAGTGCCTTAAAAATCACTCCCCAAGTTGCTGCTAAGCTGCACGCACTGGTATCTCCCGCAGCTAGCTTAGTCCACAGGTGGTCTCCCACTGACCACCAAATCTCAAGGTTAAACACATCATTCACAGTCACAGTAAACTCCTGCGCTTTCACCCAGTGGAACAAAGCGCGTATATCTTCTTTAGGAATACAGAGTCCCATGCTCAGCAAGGCGTCTTGCCATGCAAAGCTGACAAGTTGCTCATCAGCTAAATCACAGTTCTCTATTATGAAAAAATTTTTTATCTTGGCGGCTCCGCGAATGCAATTATGCAAACGCTATCGGCTTGGACCCAGGATTTCAAGCTCTGCTTCACCAAGATAGCCGTTCCAAGCCCGCTCTCTGGCAGGCTCCACTATCCCGTTGGTTAAAAACCAGCTTCCTCTTGGAAAGCCCGGGAGAATTCCACTTTCCCCTCTAGGGGGAAGGGCCGGTGTCTTTCCCGCTCGCTGCTTACCCTCAGGGGATTAGCAGATGTCTTCACGTTCGTTGCTTTCTGACCTCGGGGGTCGGCTGCACATCACGTCGGGTTATCAGACCTCGGAGGGTCGGTCCGTCATCACGTCGGGGTCACCAGATGTCGTTCTAATTGGGAACGGCGGAAAGAACGACACGGACTCTCAAGGGAGTCAGCACAGAAGAGAATCTCTAGTTTATTGTTACAACCATGTTATATAGACTGGTTCGTGAAGAGTACAGAAAGGAAACTCTTATTGGTTAGTAAAATACTACATTACCATCATTGGTCAGTGGGGTTTACCACCCCCTGACCTTCTCCTGTAAGGAAAACACGGGAATCAGAAAACAGCACCTGCAGGCTGTTTTGTGTCTTTGAGGATTGTTTTGAATCCTCCCATGAATTTCCCAGGCTAGCTTCTCAGGCAGGCCTGTCAGGCCATGGGCCTACAGCCTGCTCCAAAGCTAGCATCCACACCCCCCCTTGTCAGCTTTCGAGCTTCAGTCACCATCAGAGCTGTGGCTGCACAGTTCTGCAGACAATGGGGCCAGCCTCTGGCCACCGGGTCTAACATTTTAGAAAAATAGGCAACAGGTCTCTGTGTTCCCCCATGCTCCTGAACCAAAATTCCTTTTGCATGACCTTGTGTAACATCTACATATAATTCAAATTCTTTTTCTGTATCTGGAAGAGCTAGGACTGGGGCTTTAACCAATTTGTCTTTTAATTTTTTAAAACTTTGTTCTCCTTCTGGTGTCCATACTACAACATTAGGACTGTCTTGTGTTAAAAAGCCATATAAAGGTCTGGCCACAACAGAAAAGTCTTCTATCCACACTCGGCAGTATCCTACTAACCCTAAAAACTGCCGTAATTCCCTTTTTGTTTGGGGTAATGGTACTTGTAGAATTCCTTGTATCCTTTCTGGATCAATACACTGTAACCCTCCAGTTAAAATATTCCCCAAATATTTGACCTGTTTCTCTACTGTTATAAATGCAAAGGCAATTTTAGGATAAAAATAAAAAGAGAAATTTATTAATAAACAACAACAAACAAACAACGAGAAAAAACCACAATAAAATGGTCAGCGCAGCGCTGGGTGGACAGGGTCTACACCGGAGGTGTAGGGTTCCCAAATCCACCTTTGAGTGTTCTCAAGCTTGGGGTTTTATAGAGATTTTAAGTCCTCAGGCTAGAATTCCAAGCAGGCTCCATTCACCAAGTGTCCTTGATTGTCCGGTGAATGGATTTCCTGGCATGGAAAAATAGAACTAACCAGTGTCTGGACAGAGTCTCCTCATATGTAAAGAGACTCTGTATGTATTTCAATTTGTGTCATCAAGGCAGAGTGGTGTGATCCGGGGCCGGTGCCGATGGGTATCTCGGCAGAGTCTTTCCTTTTGTTTCCTTTGATTGCTTCTCCAACGCTGGTTTGACAGGTGGGGTGTTCAGGTCTGGCGACGACTACTTTTTCGGGGCTTGTCTTTTGTCGACCTGATTGTTTCCCAACAGAGATCTGCAGGGGCGTTGGTCAGGTCCGGAGATGGATATCTCCTCCGAGCCAGTTCTTTTGTTTTCCTGATGGCCCTCGTCCTGTCTATTTTCTGAGCTGATGTTCGTTATCTGGGTGTTGGCTGCAATCTGTTGCTTCTTGGAGGAAACTCCCGGCCAGACTTGGAGAAGGGTTTTTTTTACATTTTGGATTTTATATTATTACAACACATACATATCTTATTTATACTTTTACGAATTTTTATTTACAGTTTAATTTATTACATCTACCAACTGTGCTTTCTTTTTAGACACTCTAAGTCCTTTTTTAGCAAGAAAATTAAGCAGTTTCACAGTAGCCCTTTCAACCATTTCTTCTTGTTCTCCTGATAACGGTAAATCATCCTCATACTGTAACAACTTAACTCCGGAGGGTGGAGTAAACTCTTCTAACATTTTTCTTCTGCGAAGTTTGCTCAAACAAAACAGGTGACTTTGTATAAACATGATCTAGTTCAGCAGCAAGTAATGCCACTGCTTCAAACCAATTACATTACATTTCTTTATTTTTTTAGTAACTAACCACTCCCCATCTCAATTTTTGCATTAAGTCCATCTTAGGCATAGGGAGGTGACTAACAAATTAACTTCTATTAAGGAAACTCTAACAGTTATAACATTTTATAACCTTTAACATTTAAAACTTTTATTAAGGAAAGAAACAAAATACTTTCCTTTAAAGTCTTCCCGTAACTTCCATAGAGGAAGTGCAAGACAAATACCCAGGCCTTCCATAGGACACTATTTTTACAAGGTTGCAGTTACAGAATTTGCTTTAGGTCCACAACAAACTACAGACTGGTGGGCGTGTTCCCTACAAGGTATGACTTGCAGCATTGGCTTCATAACTGAAATTTGCTAATTCTGGCTTTTTACAACAAAACATACAAAAAGCAGAGGGGTGTGGTCCCCTCCAAACTGGAACTATTCAGCTCGGCACAAAACCTCATGTAGACAAATTAATTAAATCTCTAAATTAATTTACTACAATTTTTACAATTCTTTCTCTGAAAGATGTGTTCAAACTTCTGAGCACACAGAAGGAACCACAATTCTCACAACTCCTTTGAACGATCAAAAAAATTCTTTAGACAATTTTCCCCCTTGGGGATAAAAATTAAGATGAATAGAGAGGTCTTTGTTTTTACTAAGACACACACCTCTCCTCAATCCAGACTCACTTTAAAAGTTGACAATGGCTCTAGGTTGGTGGATATAATGAGAGCCTTTGACACTCTTAACAATCCATTTCTCTTATCTTCTGGACTTTCTCGACAATCCAGCTGTTTTTGGCTTTTTTGCAGACATTGCCTTTTTCAGTGTCCTATGCCCTGAAGGCAGCACACTGATCCTTTCCCAACTGCTGTTTGGCTTGGGTCTCCCCTGCTGGGGAGCAATACCTCTGCCACTTCCTTGTGGCCAATCTCGTCCCCTCTGTCCCGGGGGACCCCTTGGACCTTGCGGTTTTTCCCTCTTTGGCCTGAAAAAGGCTATCACCTTCGCCTTTCCTCCTTGTGCTCACTCTATTTACCACACACCGAATACCAGAGCCAGTTCCTGTCCTGCCACATTGTCCAAACAGCTCCTCCCCGCTCCAGTGCTTTCAGCGGGCATGGCCGGTAGCACCACAGGCGGCCAGGGCGTCCCGCAGCCTCAAAGGGCCCGCAGCTGCTGCTGCCCCTGCCCGGGGCTGGTGGGGTCAGGCACTGCCCAGTGCTGAGTCCCAGCAGCCTCACAGGCCACCAGCCTGTGCTCCTGGTCCTGCACCTCCACTCCTGGTCCCTGCTTCAACCACATCTCTCCACACTCCCCATTAACCAATTCTGTTCCAGCACACCAACACAATCCATCCATCTCCTGCTGTCAAAGACTCTTTCTTGACTCCCCTTATTGACCCCCCCACCCCGGGCATGGATTCTCGAGATTCCTTCTAGTTCTAGGGGGTGATATGATATGCTGCTCCCTTCCCCCTACACCACTGTTATTCTCAGGTGGAGCTGTAGGAACAGCATTTCCCTGATCCCTTTGCCCTGGAAGGTGAGGATACAGGGCATCTTCAGCTGGCCCTGGGTCAGCTGGTAACACTGGAGGACAAGATGTGGGAAGGTGCTGAAAAAAATCCCAGTCTTCACCATTTTCCTCTTCCCCCCCTTTTTCCTCTTCTCCTTTTCTTTTCTTAACACATAGATTTCTCCTGTTGCTTGTTTAAACCATATTAATCCACATTCTCTTTCAATCCATCTATTCCAATTCTCCTCTAGATACCTCCACAGAATTTGACACAAATGAATTCTATCTGTTCCATAAGATGGCCACATAAGTCCATTCGGCAACTTATACTCTGGTCATACATAATAACAATATTTTATCATCATCTCCATAGTTACTTCTGGGTGAATGCACAATCTGTCCCAAGATCTCAGCATTGTCCCCAAGGGACTCTCCGGGGGTATTGTGGGATCGTCACCCCTTTTGCCGAGACCCCTTCTCGGCTGTACCTTTGCAACCCTCCATGGGTGCCCTGTTTGACCTGTGCTACCTTCCATGGTTGCCCTCCCAGGCTTGCCTGTGCTACCCTCCCTGGGTGCCCTCCCAGACTTGCTCCCCGAAGATCCCATTTTACTCACCAGTGAGGTTTTCAGTGGTCCTTCCCTGTGGACCCTTCACAGACCCCCCTGGTCCGCCACTTGTCTGTCTCCTGGACAGTCTCGGGAACCCAATCGATCCCCCAGTGCCAGCTGCCACCAAGGGGAGCTGATCACCGAAACTGGGTGAGGCGCGCCTTCAGCTCCGCTTGCTCCCCGCCACCTCAGATGGTGGAAATATCCCGGACGAGCCCCCAAAAATTGTCAGGAAAATTAATCCACAAACACCAGAGGTTTATGTCCAAAAAGGAGACAGAGGAGTCCTTTTACTTTATTCGAATAAAGGGAGAGGCCATGGGGCATTCCCCTGGGGTCTCTCAAATTTTTGGAGGGCTCAGCCTCCTTTTTATCCTAATTCCTGGCCGCTTGTCCCTTCTCTCTTTCCCCATAGGCTGAGGTACTTGAGAGGTACAGGCTTCCTGGAACGCCTGATATCGGCGGCCATACCTTCCCCCCCCCCACCCCCAATGCATAATCCCTTCTTAACTTTTATGGAATTCATAGTGTTCTTTCAGTGCCTCTTTGATCTTCTACTGGAATCCATCCCATTGTTTCCATCGTTTCTCACTGATAGCTACATCTTATCAGCAGACCCACAGCTTGTTTGTAAAGACAAGCTAATCATTCCTCTCAACAGGAAAGGATGGAGGAGTGGCTTTGCTTCACAAACCCCCTGTGGGCAGTCAATTCTGGTGCCTCTGCAGAACTCTGAAGAAAATCCAGCTGGTATGGTAGGAATGAGCAGAAATGCTGGGCCAGTGGCTGAGATGTATCAGAAGCTCCGCGGTGGTGGCTAGCACTGTCTCATGTTCCATCAGGACAGGGGGTGTGAGGCCCACAAAGGAAGAAGAAAGAAGAAGCAACAGCAGCTCTGTCTGGATTATGGTAGATTCCTTTCCCCAAGCAACAACAGCTCCAAGTGTATCCTGCCTCTGAAGCCAAAGAAATGAGCCCACCCGCAGCTTCCCCCACCCTCCCTTTTTTTCCTGCCCCCGTTCCCTGTGGTCACAGCCAAACTCTTTGTCTTCTCAAGCACCTACTAAGTACCAGCAGTCAGGTTTTCCAGAAATTAATGGGAAAAATTCTATAGGTAAGAAGGAACAAAAGGAAGGACACCTAACCCCCAACAGTCCCACGGTCCTTTCCTGTCTCTGATATGTAAGGGGGGTTGTTCTAAAGGGTGGTGCTCTAGTCAGGTTCTGCACTGCTCACATGAAGATATGCAGGTACAGCACATCTCTCGAGTCATTGATTATCCTCTGCTTGCTGCTTCCTTGTATAGGTCTTGTGCCCCTGTGTGCTGTCGCTTTAAGTGCAAACATTCTAATAATCAGGCCCAGTTTTCTGCTGGAATTTTTACAGTTAGTAGGGCTAATCTGACCATTTCATCTATGTTATAGATACATATTATATTATTGACTTTTCGCAAATATTAAAATGAATGCTATATGTATAATGTTAGAAAACTTTGTTGTATTAATATATATTTTTTTTATTTCTGCTATTGATGAAACTTAGAAATAATGGTGTAATACATATATATTTCTTAGGCTGTAGCATAGTATTAAAATAAAACTGCTTTTGTTCATATAACCCAGAGAATGAAAAGATAGTCAAAAACCCCCCCTGCATTCCTAAATTATCTTATCCACATGAAGACAGCAGTGACCAGAGCTCCAAGGAAGGAATTTATTGAGACTCTGCCATCGAGGAGTGTAAGACTGCAAAGAGCCACAGGATTGATCTGCTGGGAGGGGGAGTTGAAACTAAGCAGAGGAACATCTAAATTTAAGAGGAATGTTTGAATTATGCATAAGGATCTATGAATATGCAAGAAATTGGTGTTTTTAAGGGACAATCATTTGTTAGTAAGGTTGTGCTCTTGGCTGAATGCTGAGGGACCCGGCCGTATTTGTTCATTATGCTTTATTTCTGTTTCCTAATTGTCTTTTTATTAGACTTTTAAAAATATACCAAAAAGTGGACCTCATTTTTCAAAATCTACATTTTTATTCTAGTGTCTAGCTGGGGTTTCATTTTCTTGGCGAGAGGCTGTTGGAAACCAAAGAATGGAAAATTCTATATATACTGAAGAGTTTAATTTGCAGCCTTGGAAAGAGATTGGATTGATGCAGGGATGAAAGTACACAGACATTGGGTAGAGAAATTATAAACTTATGTGTCTATAGTTATAAGTAAGAATATGCCTAGAGTAGGTAAGAAATTATATTAAGTAAAATAGTTTGAGGTTTAAGCTGTAATAGTGTGACTTAGAGTAAGTTAGAGATCTAGAAACTGTAGTAAGAAAGTGTGTGAGTACGTGACCTGTCAGCTTATTGGTTAAAAGACAGATGCAGTGCAGCAAGATTAAGCAAAAGTGATAGGTTAATAAGTGAAAACAAGCTTCGTGTCAACTGCCTATTGGGCTAGAATGTTATATATTGCCATGCGGAGAAGAAACTTGTGACTTCCTTGAGCTATGGTTGATTTGTTGCTTCTCTAAAATCTCACACCTTGAGACTGATATCTTATCTGGCTACATGAGCAATAAATCATTTAGAAGCAAAGTGGTCCCATCCCTTGTATTTCATCTTGACAAGAGACTACCCACCCAACTAGAAAATTCCCTTTTTTTTTTTTTTTTTTTGCTATAGCAATAATTTCTTGATATTTCTCCTTCTGTCAAACAGGGACTCTATATACTTCCCAGTCATTTTTGTCCCAGAAGGGGAGCCACTCACTACACCCTTTGAACACAGCAAAAGGATCATTGTAAATATATACAGTCAGAACTTTCAGATTCATGGTTAAATACACTCCAGACTGCTACTAATTCTCCTACTTGTGCACTATGTTCCCATTTTGTTATAATTTCAATTCCTGTATTTATTTGTCCTATGGTGACTTTATGATGCTTGTATCCCCAATTGTCTGTTGCGTTTATGCTGGATATTAAGTTCTGCACCTTTAAGACTGGTTCTGAGAGCCAAGGGGGGTGGGGTGGGGGAGGAAGTGTGCAGTTTGTTTTCAAAAACTGCACTTGCTCCCCTGCATTCCTTCTCACGGGCTTGGTTGTCTGCAGCACAGAAAGCAGGAGAGAGTTCTCCTTTGCATTTAGTTATGTCAGGAAAATTAATCCACAGACACCAGAGGTTTATGTCCAAAAAGGATACAGAGGAGTCCTTTATTCTTTATTCGAATAAAGGGAGAGGCCATGGGGCATTCCCCTGGGGTCTCTCAAATTTTTGGAGGGCGCAGCCTCCTTTTTATCCTAATTCCTGGCCGCTTGTCCCTTCTCTCTTTCCCCATAGGCTGAGGTACTTGAGAGGTACAGGCTTCCTGGAATGCCTGATACCTGCGATACCTTTCCCCCCCCACCCCCAATGCATAATCCCTTCTTAACTTTTATGGAATTCATAGTGTTCTTTCAGTGCCTCTTTGATCTTCTACTGGAATCCATGCCATTGTTTCTGTTGTCTCTCACTGATAGCTACATCTTATCAGCTGACCCACAGCTTGTTTGTAAAGACAAACCAGTCATTCCTCTCATTTGTAAAGACAAATCTGTCACTCCTTTCAGTTAGTTTTTTTCTAGCTGAGGCAGAGAAGTTCCCCGTACTTTGGCTTTCCTTTTTCATAGAACTGATTGGCCCTGCTCTGGACTGAAAACCCAGAAAAACACTGGGAGCTCATGCCTGTGGCCCAGCAGGGCCCAGGATGCGACATTTTCCAGCACAGGAGGGACTGATAAGAGACTGAGCGAACCGAGCTACATCCCACGAAAAAGACTTTCTGAATTTGACATCTTTTCAGAACAGTGAGAGGTTTTTATTGTTTAATATTATTCATTTTATATGCTAATGAATACTTTGCTGGCTAAATAAATATTTTTTTGCCACTTTTCTCCAAGGAAATCTTTTCCAGAACCAGTAGGGGGAGGGGCCACTTGAATCTGCTTTCTAGAGGGACCCCTTTGCAAGTTTCCTCACAAATTTGCCCTAAACCAAGACAGCCACAGCACAATATTTCCAAACATTACCTTCTCACTTCGCTGATGCATCAGTAAACCACATGTTCTGCAATTGTTCTGACTATGGGGGAGCAACCTGAATCACAGAAGGTGTAGAATCAGTGGTGCTATTTAGGGTTACCTCATCTTGTAGAGGAAGATTTTTGGGAGCTCCTTCTGTTACTTGGAAAATGGTGCAATAATATTCAATTTGAGCATACCACTTCTGAACAGACGCATGTTGGGCCACCCCACCAGGGGGTAACGTTCCTGCCAAAACTGACTTGATGACTTTAAAAGGTCCTCTTAAAATTAGTGATTGCTTGCAAATAGTTTTCTCTGCTTCCTGAAAAGCAGTGCTTACCACAAATAAGCCTTTTTCCCAGGGAGAATATAGCTTTTCAGCATCTTTACAACTGTGAATAAAACCCTATAGGTCTGGTTGGACTATGAGGTCCTTTCTGCCATAAATGTATGGGTAGTCCAGAGTTTGCAAATCCCCACTCAGTGTGTACCGGATCAGTAGGGTATATAGGGCCTAATGATTGATAGATGTTAGTGTTATAAATCTGTATTGTGATATTTGCTTTCACAAGTATTAGGATGAATATTAAATGTTAAATACTTTTTGGCTATGTATGTATTTTTTTTCTTGCTAACAAGTTTTAAGCTTAAAGGAATTTCGTAGTACAAAGCAAGGAAACCCCAGAGGGCAAAGAGAGTGGGGCCCAAGCTGTTATCAGCGGAAGAACAATAGAGGCCAAGCTGTTATCAGCAGCCAGGACCAGGCCGGTGGCAGCTGTGGATGCTAGCTTTGGAGCAGGCTGCAGGGAGCCTGCAGAAACTGCAGGCCCCATAGCTTTCTCAAGTCCAGCCTGAGAAAGTAGCCTGGGAAGTTTTATGGAGGAATCAAAACAATTCTTAGAGACAGAAAACAGCCGTGCCAGGTGCTGTTTTTCTGTCCTTTGTTTTCTTTGCAAGAGAAAGTCAGAGGGTGTTGTTCACCACTGACCAATGATGGTGATGTGTCGCCCTGAAAACTCAGCTTCTGAGCTTGCTGACATGGTTTTCTAAAGACTTTCCCAGGACAGTAACTGTAAACATAGATATGTGTACATTCTTTCTGTTACACGTCTTGTGATGGACATCTCTCATGGCCAGTGCAGTGAGAAAGTGTTATCCTGGCAATCCAATCCCTGGCCATGGCCAAAAGCCTATAAATCCTGGGGGGAAAAATAAACGCTCTCTTCTTTTCACCACACCTCGACCTGTGTCCGTGTGATCTATTCATCTTCAGCGGCAACAGTGATGTAGCAGTTTACTAACCAATAAGAGTTTCCTTTCTGTACTTTCCACGAACCAGTCTATAAAACATGGCTGAAGCAATAAACTAGAAAATTCTGTTCTGACTCCATGAGAGTCTGTGTCGTCTCTTCTCAGCCATTCCTTAATAGAGCGACAGGCAGCAGTGGAAGGATGTGCTGCGAAGCCCAGCTGTCACCCGGGCAGGACGAGGGGCCCAGACTGTTATCAACACTGACCATTTGCAGAAGAAAGGAAACCAAACTCAAAATAATGCTGATCAGCAAGAATAATGATGACCCGCAAAAATAATGCTGAACAGCAGAAATAAAAACCATACAGAGCATGTTCTAAATAGGTGGAACCAGGGAGGGGACATGCTAAATACTTCTTGAAAAAGTTTGAATATGCATTAAACCCTCACAGCAGGAGGGGATAAAAAGAGTGTTCCCAAGATACCAGGTGTGTTCCTGGCAACGCTCCAGGGCACCCGGCCATTTTAACCCTTTGTTTTATTTCCTTTGTCTCCTAATTGTCTTTTTGTTTATATTAAACTTTTTATAATTTATTAAGTGAATCTCGTTTTTCACATTAGCTTCAAAAACTAAGATTTGTAGGGCCTCATTGTGAAGGGGGGTCCAATCCCACTTTGCCTTTTTTCCATAGCAAATCATACAGGGGCCTTGTAATTATTGAAAAATCAGGAATGTATTTCTGCTGTAATTATTATGAGAATTCCCTCCATTCTTGTCCCCCATAGAGATGTGTCTGCCCTACACAGACGGGGGGGGGCGCGGGGGTGGGGGGATGGGAATCCTATAATGTATTCAGCATGAACTTAGGTATTTAGACAAAGGAGGCTCAATCTTGCGGGACGTGGTCCCTGGTTTATTGTATGTGAGTCGCCCGGGGCAAGAAAGAGAAAGAGGTGTCTTGGGTGCTCTCTCTTAAACTAGGGGTAGGTGAAGAGATATGGGGGTTAACAGCCAATGGGAGAGGGAAAAAGAAAAGGGAGGCCAGGAAGGGACTAGCATTAAACAAAACCAAGGGTGGGTTTTATCCTCACGGACATACCATATATCTTAATGCACTGCAATGTATGTCCTCCAAAAAATTAGCAGGCCTGATGCATGCTGCATGTCTTTCTTAGTCTCTAGTGGTTTCATTTGGTCTAGGTGGGTGAGAGTGTCTGGGGGAATACAGACCATTCCTCCTTTCCACCAGATTCACAGGAATTTTACTTCTTGGGAAGGGAGTTGTACTTTTTCAGAAGGAATATGTAAGTGCAGGGACTCTAGATGTTCAATAATGTTTTGTGTGTGTTGATTGTACAGGTGCAATTTCATGTCCTGCTACCAAAATATTGTCAGTGTATTGATATACTCTTACTCCTGGTGCAGGAGGAATGAGTGACAATTCTTGTGCTAGTGCATGATGTGCTAGAGTAGGTGAGTGTTTAAGTCCTTGTGGGAGGCTGGTAAAAGTTTATATCTGGCTGTCCCATGTGAAAGCAAAACGCCCCTGATCTTGTTCCTGCAAGGAAATCATAAAAACATGTCCTTGACATCAATAGTGGCCATAATTTGATGAGCTTGTTCTTGTATAGTAGCTATCAGCTCAGCAATGTTTGGGACTGCTGCACTGAGAGGCCCTGTATTTGAATTAAGCCTCCAGTAATCTACTGACAGTCTTCAATTGCCATTAGGCTTGTGGACTGGCCACACGGGAGCATTGTAAGGGGAATATGTTGCAATCACTATTCCTCTTTCTTTTAAATCTCCAGTAACTGCGGTGATTCCTTCCCTGGCTCCTCAAGGTGTTATGATCTGGTTTAAACCCAGAGGAGCAAAGAAAGCTAAGTCTCTGTGTTTAAAACTGAAAGAACTTTGATAGTTCAAAATATACCCAAAAGCAAGATTAAAACCAAATGAGGTTAGATGTTGGTGCCAAAAAACCTGATATGTTTTATTTAATAGTGATAGAGACAAAGAGAAATAAAAAGAAAGAGAGAAAGAAGTGTGCATGGGGGTGTGGGGAAACAGGAAGAGAGTGACGGGGGTTAGGTGGAAGCATATGACCCATCCAAGGGTCCCAATGTGAAAAACGAGGTTCACTCTCCTGTTAAATTTTAAAAGTTTAATAGAGACAATAAGAGACAAAGATAATAAAGCAAAGATTAATGGCCAGGTGCTTGGCATTCCGCCAAGACCACACCTGCTGTTTTGGAGACACGCTTTGTATACAATTTCTATTGCATCAGCCTGTTGCACATTCATAAACAATTATACATATTCAAACTTTTCCAAGAACTGTTTTGCATGGCCACTTCTTGGGTCCACCTTTTTAGAGCACACGTGTTTCTTGGCTTGTGGTTTTAATCCTCTTCTTAGCACCTTTTAATTTGGGCCTTGACTCCTTTCCACAGACAGTGAGTGTTGATAATCAGCAGGGTCCCCATCATCTGTTCATTGGATGTTATCCCAATCAAGCAGATAATTCAAAGATACTATATCAACTATTACCGCTATGCCTAAATTGTTTGTCTGGGGATCCCTTTTTTTTTTTAAGGTGGAGGGGCGGGGGGGCGCTTTGATGTGCCATGTCACTCCCTTCTGCTGTGGAAAATCTTCCCTGGGTGAAGGGGCCCCTCAGCTGGGCTCCTCTGCACATCACATTACTGCACCTCTGAGCAGAGGCCTTTAAAACTGTCTTGGGGTGATTGTGAAGTTAAATTGTATCCCCATTCGTCTGCCTAGCCCAGAAATAGGTTCTGTATCTTTAAAACTTCATCTGAGAGTAAAAGTGAGCAGAGAAGAAGCACCAAGTCTTTTATCAGACTGTACTTGCTCCCCCTGCATTCCAAGATGGGGTTTTGATTTGTCCCTCAAGAAACAAAATAAGCCTAGTAAATGCTTATGTTGTTAACCAAATACATGCTTTCAAACAAAGCAAAATGTATCCTTTCCTGCTTTGTTTGTGAAAGGAAGTTACATTTCCTTTGCCTTCACATTGAACCAAATGCTGAATGGTTTAATTGGTCTGTTACCTAAGGCTTCTGATCATCTGCTTTGTACAAATGCATTTTAACAGTTTGCTGTGCTTTAAGCATCTCATAGCTGCTATTATTAACAACCTTGTTTTGAAAATTACTTAAGAGGCATCTTTCCAGTTTAAAGCCTAATGCCCTGGCCAAGCCTTGACTTTACCTGGACAGAATGTTTGCCAACAGATCCAGATGTTTTTTGCACCAAATCAGTATTTGAGTCACTTTTTGACTTAGCAATTTGACCCTATTAATATGACAGCTGGATCAATTTTGAAGTGGGCTTGGAGAATCATTTCCAGAGGTGGTTATCCGATCCTTCACTGATTTTGTTGTGTGTTTGCAGACTATGGGATGCTAGTGCAGTGTTTTAGTGGTTAGTGGTAGTTCTATATTATATATGTTATTGATAATGTTTACTATTTGATTGATTTTTAACTACTATAGGTTTTTATTTATTGTGTATATGGTTTAGTGTTGATATTGATGTGTATCACAGAAGTACATCTCATTTTATTTTTTTTTAAAAAAACGGGGGGAATTGATGGCCTAAAAGCATTTGATTAGTGTAATATATGCATTAGAAATTTGGACCACAATAATGAAATATTTACATCAAAAATTTAGAAAGGTCATATAATCTAAATTTACAATTAAGTGTACCATGGCGAAGTCAAATTGATTCATTAACTTCAAGGGGAGAAATGCCTCTGTTTTGCTGACAGGTTCAAAAAGGTCACCTGTTCATCTGACCAGACTGTCTGCCTCTGAAAACATGAGACCCAGTGAACAGAGAAGTCACCACACAACTTTAGTACGCGAAACAAGATCAGAAGTGGAGCTGCGAGGACACAGTTGTGTCTGAAAACTGCACAGTGTGCCAACAGAAATTTTATGTTGTCATCATGATGTTGTGTCTCTACCAATTTTTTTTCAGTTATTTTATGTTTTAAGATTTAAAAGGATGTGAAGAACATCCCAAATATCAATGCCCTCAGTCAGTCACTGATTGGCTGCCAGCTGATGTTGCATGAGAAGCAGATGTTCCAAGACTGAATCACGTTAAATCATTGTTTGTGAGAAGAATTTTGTAGAAGATCTAAAAGAGTATAGAGACTCCATCTGACTGTATATAACAGCAAATTGTAATTGTATTTTTACCCTTTAAGCAAATTGCTTTCACGCTGAGATTGCATGAATACCAGAGCATGTGTGTTAAAAGTAGTTAGAGAATAGTTTAAAATAGAAAGTTTAGCTTGTGTGATAATTGTTATTTGTAAGTTATTGATCATTTTAGAGAAGATATTAGTATAAGGTGCAAGTATTCCCCCTTCAAGAGTTAAAGTGAGCATATTTGAAAGTTCATTTAACTTTAAACCTTAAAGAAATTCATTCAACAAATTACAAAAACCTGATTAGCTGTGATTCTGAAAGTATGGCGTCATTTGTGTGGAACAAACTGCTCATAGTAATTGTGTTGTATATAGTCCCGACCAACTGTCTGCTAACTAACATCCAAAGGCGACAGAACATATGGGTCACTCTGGCACACTTAACAGGCCAAAAATCAATGTGTTTAAGCCTAGCCACACCTGGAGATCCTTTTCGTACCTGTCTCATGGGAGTCCCTGAACGAGATCCTCAAGCATTTAAGGTTTAGTTAGCAATGAAACTCCATTGAATCAATTGGCAGTGTTACAAGAGTGTAATCGCACTGTTGGTATCAGGTCAAGATAACTTGAAGCCTGCTGGCAAGCAAAAATTATTGAAGTTTTCAATGTTACCATAGGGTCCCCAGAAGAACTGGACTTGTTAGGCTCCACCAGTACCTCAGGTGGATGGATAATGTTTGAGCCCAGTCAAAAAGCCACTCCAACAAAGTGATGCAACACTAGACTACAGTTAACCCTATAGTTGATCTTATCACTAACACCGAAAGTAAAGCTTTTAATTCACGGTGCAATTTCACAAGACGATTACCAAGGCGATTACCTAATGCAATATTCTGTTGGAGTCTGAGATACAGACTGTGTGCCCTTGCTTTTAATATTTAGTTCCAGGATTCAAAGAAACACTGAATTTCATATAATATGAAATTCATGTGCATGTTTTCATGGTGATACATGAAAACAAATGTTAAAGTTAGATAGGAAATGTGTAAATGTGTAGATTAGAAAGTTTCTTAAATCACTGGGTGAAAAAGTAGTTTAGAGAACAGGAGACAAGATGGAGGATTTAGGGTGTTGTCTCTTGTCCTTCTTCTTTCTTCTTCATGTTCTTCTCCTAGGGGTGTTTGGGTAGTAGTAGGTGATTGGGTAGAAAATGTCACAGTGCAGCACACAGGTGTTGAGTCATTGGGTCACTAAGAAAAATAATTTAGTTGGCACCTGTTAATTGGGTAAATGGACATATAAAAGACCTTGAAGAAGATCTTTGTTAGCCATTTTACCCCTTTTCTATCATAGTGCACATAGCTCCTTGTACCTTGTAATGCTGATAAGAAAAAATAAACAACTGAGACCGAACGAGAGAAAAAACCGCCTCCCTCTCATCAATCTTCAGTTCAAAGGGAAAAAGAACCCAAATCAAAAAGTCCGTAAACAGACAATATTCTTAATCTGTGGAGATAGAGCATGGAATGGAATTCCTGCTAGCCCACATGGAGGACCCTGTTACCTTGGAAAACTTATTTTGTTCCATCCAAATTTACACCCATTTCTAAATATAGCTGGTAAAATAAAAAACATCAAATGGTCAAAGCGAAGCCTGAATGAATTACAGTGTGATGATGTTAGAGACCCAGACTTTTGGGGTTGTGGTATAATATGGCTAGCCTCCTTTTTTTACTCGAGGAGCAGCTGCTGCTAAAGGATTATCAACTCTAAAAAGGCTAGCTTGTTGAACCAGGAAAGAACTGAATTTGACATCAACACTGTTAAATGAACTTTCTGCTGACATAAGTAGTTTATGTCACACCATATTGCAAAATCAAGCTCCAGTTGATTTCTTGCTCTTGGCACAAGGACATGGTTTTGAAGAGTTTGAAGGTATGTTCTGTTTGAACCTTACTGAACATTCAGTTTTAATCCACAAACAACTAAAACAGCTACAGAATGGGTTACATGCCCTGAAAGAAGATAGTGACCCCATTGGAAGTTGGTTAGCCAACTGGGACATTACTAGATGGTTGAAGTCTCTTGTGTATGTTACTTATGGTATTAATAGGGATAGTTGTTTTAAGCTGTATGTTATCTTGTATCTATAGAAGTGTAAAACGACTTGCGTCTAAAGCCTGGCTTGTGCAAAAGGAGAAAGGGGGCATTATAGTAAAGTATTTTAACAGAGTAAAAGCATGACATTTTAGTAAAAGACTGTCTGCACAAGCCAGCCTTTAATCCAGGAGACAATATTAAAGGCAGTGTCATTGAAACTCTCTTGGAGCAGCAAGAATAAAGAAAAACAATAGCCTTGTGTATTGAGGAAAGAATGTAAACCATATGTATTAACCAATACTAACTTGCTAAGCCCGCAGACCCTGTCAGACCATATAGAAGTGTGTTAAATATAGAAATAAATGACGTTTGCCATACTTCTGTGACATCTCGGTGAATGCTCCGGCAGTTTTTCAATATGGCAGCACCTGAATATGAAGATGAGTAGGGTTATGTGTTGCCGCCCATATTGCTTGGTTTTATTAAGTTCAGAGGTAGTTTACCCCAGTTGCTCCCCGGTCATAAAGAATGGTTTGTCCCCAGGTGCCCATCATGGTAAACCCTTCCCATTTTTCCAGATTGTTCCCCATCCATCACCCTAATCCTGCCCCTAAGCCCTGTCAATCTATGTGAACCCCCACCTTTTGTTCCAGTTCTTTCCCTGCCTATCATCCCTTCCTCGACGCCCTATTGATTGTACAGTTGCTTTCCCCCCCCCCGGGTCCCTACCATTGGTCCTGCATATTGTAATCCCCACCCTTAACCCCTCCGTTGCTGTTGTCCCATTGGTCACCATATGAGCCGCCCACGGTCCTTAAAACCTGGCGCATGGGGGTGCCCAGGGTCTCGGCTCAGACCTCTCCCCTGTGGTCCCAGCTCTGCACCTGTTGGAATAAACTTGTTCCTGGGAAATCGGAGGAGTTTGAGCACTCTTTCTCCCTTCGTCACAACCTGTGTCGCCCTGTAAGCCTCAACGCCAGAGCGCAGAGGAGCTCTGGAGGTTCCAGGTTGAGCCTCGCAGTGCTAGCCTGGTTCCCCACTCCTGCCGCTGACATCGGCCACAGCTAGCCGAGGCAAAAGAGGCCGATTCGGGCAGCGACAGTTGACGCTCAACGCGGGGCCTCTCGTGAAGCGTGGAGACCCCCGGAGAAGTCGGTGAATCTACGCACTTGTGTGGATTTTACAAAAGACTGTGAGCGGCAGCTATCCCCGGTAGAGCAGACTCATTTTTGTCGAGTGCTGCTCCTGGGGATCGAGGTGGCAACCGTCGACGTGCCGACGATCGCCTCGGGGTTTGTGGACGTCTCCTGCAGCACCGGTTCGGACTTGGGTGAGTAGCCCCACGTGGGGGACGAGGGGGTGTGCAAGTGTGTGCAGCTCCCCCTGCTGTGTGTTGGTGTGCAGCTCCCCCTGCTGTGTGTTGAGAATCCCTCGGGGAGGGAGTGTGGGGTAGCCCGGTTCAGACCCGTACTTTGTTACGTTTGCCTTTAGCTGCAGGGGGTGGTGGGAATTGCTGTGCTGGGGTTAAAAAGATGGGCGCACGTCTGTCAGCACAGCAAAAAAGAGTTTTCTACCAAGTTGTGACTACCCTTGAAGGACAGAGTAGACGGTTTTCTCGTGAGAGGGTGAAACAGTTTGTGAGATGGCTGTTCCTGCATTTCCCCAACTTCACCCCAGACAGAGCAAACACCGTAGAGTTTTGGAATGAAGTCGGAATAAAGTTAACAGAGTTAGTAAATGAAGGAGATACATCGGCTGACAAATTTGTAACATTGTTTATCTTAATTCAGTCTGCCGTAATAAAAGAAAAAAATTTGCAGGAGCAGCTGCCACAGACTGCCCCGGTTTCCCCAGTTTCCCCATCCCCGTGTTCCTCTCCCCCTGATCCCGAGTTGAGGGAGACCTGCGGAGCGACCTGCAGGGCAAATTGTCCTGTTCAGGGTTCCCCCAAGGGTAACAGGACCCCTGGCCCCCCACGTCTCTCCCAGAACCCCTGCCCTGGTAGCCCTGGCCAAGTTACCAGAGCACTTTTCGATTCCCCCGTCTCCCCAGTTACAAACCCTCAGCTAAACATTTCCCAAGTTGCAAGTCCCCAGTTTTCACCCTCAGACCCCCGTGCCTCAGTTTCCCCCAGTTTCCAGTGTTCCCCTGTGTTCCCCTACCCCTCTCCTAACCCTCAAGAGGGCTCCCGGAGGGCACAAAATGGCGGGGACCACATGGCTGGGACCTTCCCTTGTGCCTCTTCTCCCCATAATCCCTTTCAGACCCCCATGAACAACCCTTTCCTCCCTAGCTCCACCCCTTCTCCCTACCCTAACTCCACCCAGTTCCCCTCGAAAACCTCCTCCTCCTCAGGGGCGGGCCCCTCTGAAGTCATGCACCTAAACCCCGCCTTTTCTGATTGCCGCTCCTCCCCCTTGCCCTCCTCCTCAGTCGGTCCTCCAGTCCCGCCCCCTCCGGCTCCTGGTTCCCACGCCCTTTCTTCCGGTTCCCACGGTACCACACCCGGTTCCCATGCTTTGGGAGCTAGAGGTGGTAAGCCTGGAAGCCAGAACCCGGAACAGGTAGAAATCCCCCTTGCCGCACCGGTGACTTCTAGTGGAAGGGGGGGGTGGTCCCGGGAATGGGAAGCCCTCTCCTTCCAGACTAAGAGAGAGCTGTGCAAGGCACAGAAGGAGTTTGGGAGAGGTAGTGAATATTTTAAAGGTCTATTAAAAGCTACCTTTTCTGCGAACGAAATGGTGCCCAGTGATCTGAAGGAGCTGTTTTCCTGCCTCCTTTCCACAGCTGACTTCAGGTTGTGGAAACAGGGGTGGAAGAGATCATTAGAGACCATCCTTCCAAGCCTCTTGCACAGTATTGATAGATGTATAGATGGAGTCCCTCTGACTTTAGATCACTTGTGCGGTGAGGGAAATTGGGACAAGCCAGAGGAGCAGGCCAGGGTATTACCCCGGCCTGTCCTGATTAAAATCATGGAGGCCGCAGAAAAGGTTTTCAATACATTACCTGAGGAGGGACCCCAGATAAATTTAATGAGTATTTTCCAGCTCCCTAATGAACCTTTTAATAAGTTTATCAATAGATTGCAAGCCCAGGCAGAGAAGCAAGTAGAAGAGGCAAATCTACAAGAACAGCTTGTATTAGAAGTGGCAAAAGCCAATGCCAATGACATTTGTAAACAGATAATTTTCAGTTTGCCTCTCTACCCAACCCCGACACTAGACATCCTCATCGAAGCCTGCTCCAGAAAGGTGCCGATGATGGGGATGTCCAGAGCCATCCCACCGCAACAGTTGAGACGAGCGCCTACGGCAGCAGTGATGCAGTTTCCACCATCACCAGCGCGTCAACCACTGTGTTTCCGCTGCAGGCAACCTGGACATCTAGCTAGGGACTGCCCGGCAGAGCATCCTAGCCAAGGGAGCAGTGCGGGGGCGAGGGCAAACAATACAATAATAAAAAAAAACTAGGGGAGCTGCGCGAGCCTGCCCCGCGCGAAGCGATAAATGGGGCAGGTCTTGCGGGGGAGGGGGGCTTTTCACATCAGGCTTGGACACCCAACCGGACGCGACATCTAACCACCACCAAGGACATCCTCTTTCAAACCCAGCACTGGACAGTAGTTGCTGTGGATCCACTGGAGGGAGGCAAGAAAAACACTGGATGTGACTGTAAGTACATCGCCATCGGGGACACTAAACACACACCCCCAGAGATTGAGATCTCCCCGATCACCTTCCCAGAGGGTCCGGAAGATCTCCTCCTCTTAGCGCGCTGCATTCACCCACCATATTTTCTCCCAAAGGGGCAAATCATAGCCCAATATATTCCTGTCCCGGAGGGAGTCCCAGTGGACGACCACGCACCAGGCGTCTACTGGACAGAAATAGTGGGTGAGGACAAACCCATCATCGATTGCAGCATCAAGCAGGGTGCGGAATCTGTCCATCTGAAGGGTCTGCTTGATACGGGGGCAGATGTGACGATCATCCCCCAGAGGAGATGGCCGTCACATTGGGAGCTGCAACCTGTGGCAGGGAAAATTCAGGGTATAGGGGGTACTCAATTAGCGCAAGTATCAAGGAGCGTAGTGCAAATTATGGGGCCGGATGGGCAATTAGCAAATTTACGCCCATTCATTGCGGATTTCCAGGTTCCCTTGTGGGGGAGAGACCTTATGTCACAATGGGGGGTAAAGATTGAAATCCCGAAAACCCCTCGGGATTTTTAATAGCGGCCACTGTGGAGCGCCCCTTCCAAAAACTTGATTGGACCACTGATGAAGCAATCTGGATTGATCAGTGGCCGCTTCGAAAAGACAAATTAAGAGCGCTCAACGAGCTCGTGGAGGAGCAATTATTAAAAGGTAATATTGTAGAGACTACCAGCCCTTGGAACTCCCCGGTATTTGTTATCCGGAAGCCGGGGAAAGACAAGTGGCGGCTCCTTCACGACCTTCGTGCCATCAATAAAATCATTGTTGACATGGGACCCCTCCAACCAGGGATGCCTACTCCAACGATGCTCCCCCGAAATTGGAATCTGGCCGTAATTGATATAAAAGACTGCTTCTTTCAAATTCCCTTGCACCCTGATGACGCCCCACGGTTTGCCTTCTCGGTGCCCACCCTCAACCGAGAAGCCCCAATGAGGAGATTCCACTGGCGGGTGTTGCCACAAGGCATGAAGAATTCACCCACCATCTGCCAGTGGTATGTCTCCTCATTGCTGTCTCCCGTGCACAAAGAGATGGGGGAGGTCATCATCCATCACTATATGGATGATGTCCTAGTGTGCGCCCCCCATGACGATCTACTCACCCGATCACTTGACCGAGTGGTTAAAGCTTTAACATCTGCAGGCTTTCAACTCCAGGAGGATAAAGTTCAACGGATGCCACCCTGGAAGTATCTGGGTCTGCGGATTGCTGAGAGGACCGTTGTGCCTCAAAAATTGGCAATAAACAGCAATCCGAAAACCTTGTCAGACCTTCACTCGCTGTGTGGGACCTTAAACTGGGTCAGGCCTTGGCTGGGCCTTTCCACTGAAGACCTAGCCCCCCTCTTCACACTTTTGAAGGGGGAGAAAGAGCTGAGTTCTCCCAGGACCCTGACCCCAGAAGCGAGGAAAGCCCTGGAGAAAGTAGAAGAGGCCCTTGTTGAAAGACAGGCGCATCGGTACGAACCGACCCTGCCTTTTGAGTTTATTGTGCTCGGGAGAATGCCACACCTCAGTGGGCTGATTTTTCAGTGGGACCAGGACTCAAAGGATCCCCTCTTAATCATAGAGTGGGTTTTCTTGAGCCATCAAAGGTCCAAAAGTGTCACCCGGCCACAGGAGCTGATGGCTCAGCTCATCGGGAGAGCTCGGGCCAGGCTTCGGGAGATGGCTGGGTGCGACTTTGCATGCATTCGGGTACCAGTCAGCTTGTCTCGGGACAAAGAGTCCCCAAATAAGCTGACAAAAGAGATGTTTAATCAGTTACTTCGGGAAAATGAGACACTCCAGATTGCTTTAGATAGTTTTGAGGGCCAGGTCTCTGTTCATGCCCCGGCCCACAAATTTTTCAATTCCAAATTCGAACCAATTCCCAAAGAAGTACGGAGCAGGAAGCCCCTCAAAGCCCTGACTGTGTTCACTGACGCATCCGGGGCATCTCACAAGTCTGTGGTGACTTGGAAAAATCCTGAGACTCAGCAGTGGGAAGCAGATGTTCAATATGTGGAGGGATCTCCACAGGTTGCTGAGTTGGATGCAGTCGTCAGGGCCTTTGAGAGGTTCTCTGAACCTTTCAATTTAGTCACTGATTCGGCCTATGTTGCAGGGGTGGTTGCCAGAGCGGAACACGCTGCCCTGAAGGAGGTCTCTAACCCAAAATTGTTCGAGTTGCTTTCTAAATTAATATATACTGTTTCCCACAGGAAGCAACCATTCTTCGTGATGCATGTGAGGTCGCACACAGATCTCCCCGGCCCAGTAGCCGAGGGAAACCAGATGGCTGATTCCCTCGCTGCCCCTGTTTCCATGGCTCAGCTCCCCGATCGGTTCCAACAAGCTAAGCTGAGCCACCAAATGTTCCATCAGAATGTGCCTGGCCTGGTCCGCCAATTCCACCTGCGGCGGGATCAGGCCAGAGCCATTGTGGCCACATGCCCCCATTGCCAGACCACTGTCATGCCCTCTCTAGGGGCGGGGGTGAACCCTCGAGGCCTGGGGAGCTGTGAGGTGTGGCAGATGGATATAACTCACATTCCCGAATTTGGCGGGCTGAAGTTCGTACATGTATCCATAGACACTTTCTCAGGGGCAGTCTTTGCTTCTGCCCACACAGGAGAGAAAGCCGAGCAGGTCTGCAAACACCTCTTGCAGGCTTTCTCTGTGCTGGGGGTCCCCAAAGAGCTAAAGACAGATAATGGCCCAGCATACATTTCCAGGAAACTGGAAGAATTCCTGCAGAGTTGGGGAGTGACACATAAGAGAGGCATCCCACACTCCCCCACCGGCCAAGCGATTGTAGAGCGAGCCCACCAGTCGCTCAAACGCGTCCTAAAACGTCAATGGGATTCAATGAAAGGTTGCGCCCCTCAGGATAGGCTATCAAAGGCGCTGTTTACTATCAATTTTCTGAACTGTACTGATACTAATCCCAATCCTCCAGTGGCACTGCACTTTAACTCCACCAGCAACTACGAGCTCCAACATCGCCCTCCAGTGCTGGTCCGAGACCCAGAGACCCAAAAGATCATGGGTCCATTCGATCTGGTGACCTGGGGGCGAGGTTACGCTTGCGTCTCCTCGCCCCAGGGACTAAGGTGGATCCCACAAAAGTGGGTGAAACCTTATGTCCCAAAACATCCTACCAGGCCACCAGATGAGCAAGAGGATGTCGCTGCGTCCGTGCAGGCCGCCCCAGTAACCCCCGAGGACGACGAGGAGGAGGAATGTCTCGAACCCCTTTTCTCTATTGATTTTTTGCTCTCCCTTTATGTTAACTGAAGTATTTGTTTTCCTTTAATTTTAGAGAGCCATCAGAAGGATGACCACCCCGAACGTCGCACTAGCCACCGTGCTCCTACAGGATGGGGTGTCTCCGGATGGCTCTCTTCTGTTATAAGAACCATATTATAGATTGTTTTTGTGAATTTTATTAGGTACATTCGCGGTATTGCGGAAGTGGTTAATTCAATTTATCCTTTCTTTGTTATTCCCCCCACGGCAAGTTAACTATGTTGATGTAAACCCTCTTTCCCCTCCTCCTCCTCTTCCCTCTCCCACTCCTGAATGGTTTGCTGTACCCTCTGCTCCCCTAGACCCCACGCCTTCCTCTGTTTCTTAAAAGGAAAGGGGGAGATGTTGCCGCCCATATTGCTTGGTTTTATTAAGTTCAGAGGTAGTTTACCCCAGTTGCTCCCCGGTCATAAAGAATGGTTTGTCCCCAGGTGCCCATCATGGTAAACCCTTCCCATTTTTCCAGATTGTTCCCCATCCATCACCCTAATCCTGCCCCTAAGCCCTGTCAATCTATGTGAACCCCCACCTTTTGTTCCAGTTCTTTCCCTGCCTATCATCCCTTCCTCGACGCCCTATTGATTGTACAGTTGCTTTCCCCCCCCCCGGGTCCCTACCATTGGTCCTGCATATTGTAATCCCCACCCTTAACCCCTCCGTTGCTGTTGTCCCATTGGTCACCATATGAGCCGCCCACGGTCCTTAAAACCTGGCGCATGGGGGTGCCCAGGGTCTCGGCTCAGACCTCTCCCCTGTGGTCCCAGCTCTGCACCTGTTGGAATAAACTTGTTCCTGGGAAATCGGAGGAGTTTGAGCACTCTTTCTCCCTTCGTCACAACCTGTGTCGCCCTGTAAGCCTCAACGCCAGAGCGCAGAGGAGCTCTGGAGGTTCCAGGTTGAGCCTCGCAGTGCTAGCCTGGTTCCCCACTCCTGCCGCTGACATCGGCCACAGCTAGCCGAGGCAAAAGAGGCCGATTCGGGCAGCGACAGTTATGGATGCTAACTATGAAGCAGGGAGCATTGTGCCTGTGGAATAGCAGGCTGCATAAGTTTCTCAGTCTCGCCTGAGAAAGTGGCCTGGGAAATCATAAGGAGGAATTAAAACAAACCTCAGTGATAGAAGACAGCCTTGCAGGTGCTGTTTGTCAGTTTCTTATTTTCTTGCAAGAAAAGGTCAAGGGGTGGTGTACCCCACTGACCAATGACGGTAATGTGTTAATTTACTAACCAATAAGAGTTTTACTTTTCTGTACTTTCATGTATCGGTCTATAAATGAAGATCTGAGGTAATAAACCCTAAAAGGAAGAGGAAGAACTCCCCTGTTCAACTCCCAAGAGAGTCTGTGTCGTTCTTCTCGCCGTTCCAAATAGAGCGACATCAGGTTTTTTATTTTCTCCAGCAATCTGCTGTTGAATCTTTTCTACTTTTCCTTGAGAAACTTCTTTTAGACTTTTATGACAATATATCTTCTGGTTAGGAAATATAATACATTGTCAGGGTCCTGTAGTTGTTCAAGGGTGATCTTGCAGAAAATTGGAGGAGGATAATCCTTCTAAAACTGGCCCATGTCCTTGCACATTCCATGCCACTCAGCCGCAGGTGTCTGAATAAGCTCCCTAGAAATCTCTTTTTTGACTCTAAACATAGTGTAGACTGCACTGAGGAGGCCTGGCAGACTTGTCAACAAGAACATGCTTTCCTTAATATCCAAAGGGAATTAAAAATTCTCAAAAGCTGTTGTAAGAGGCCTGAAGGAAAAAAAGGGGGAAAAAAGCTGGAGAAAATCATCCTCCTCTGTTGTCCCCCCAGACTGGATACGATTATTAGTGGGCTTCCAAAGGTAGTGCCTGAGGTAAGGGTGGGAGAGCATCACTGGATGCACATCCTGGACTCTTTGCCAAGTGCAATTGTTGGAGAAGTTAATGCAGCTATGTTGACATACTTGGTTTGCTTTGCAGGTAAAATTATCCCTTTGCCACTCTTTAGTAGAGTTTATCTCTCCTCAAGTCATAAAATCACACGTCTTCTCAATTGAAGATATGACTCCTGGTGCAAAGGCACTTCCCAAATGGACCATGGCGATAAACGGGAACATCCATCCTGGTGGATTCTATAAAAAAGAAACTCAGCGCTTCTAATTATTTTTATAAATAGCATTTCTGTGCAGGAACATATTTCCATTTTTCTTGCCCAGGTTTCATAGTAAAAATGGTATTCTCTTTTCCTACTGCTATTACGTCAGTAAATTTGGGGGAATCCATTTTGTCTTTGGACCCACACTTTAGCTTTATTACTAAAAGACACAGTTGATCCAAATCCTCTATCACCTTGTACTGTAGTTATTTTAGGTGGATCCTCTTTTTGGCTTCGTGCTTTCAAAAGTGGCAATATCAAAAGCTGGGCTGTATGCTCCTTAGGTTGAATGACTGAATCTTGGTTCCCATTATACATCAAAATGACTTTTTTTTCTTCCTGTTACTCAGCATCAGTGATTTCCCCCATTACATGAATTCCTTTAATTGCTAAGATAGACCATGGGGCAATTAATCCAAAATGTTCCAAGGGAATTTGAATCCCAATACCAGTGCCAACAATCTTAGTTTTCCCTTGATTAATTTGTGTTTAAATTAACACATATAAGTCTAATCTTGCTGCCTCGGGAGAAGCCCAGTAAGGTGCTAATGCTCCTGAGGTAATTTCCCAATACATAATTGTTTCAGTTACTGCCAAGGGTTTAAGTTGCAAATAAGATTAGTCAGTCACTTCAGTGGTGTTTTAGCTTCACCAATTGGTCTTTTAATATATGCAACACTTCTGTAAGATTTATTTTCAATTTTTTCATTTTTCCCTTTCCCAATTTATGTATTTGTTCTTTTGAAAGCCCATTCAGTTGTTCTACTAGTCCAGCTGCTTGCAGATAATAAGGAATATGGAAAATCCATTGCATATTTTGTTCTTCAGCAAATTGATGCACTTGTTTGTTTTTGAAATGTGACCCATTATCTCCTTGAATCTGTAAAGGAATCCCATAATAAAGGTGTTCTGATGGGACACTTGTGGCTGGGTTCTTCTTCCCCCTCAGACTGAGACTGATGAGAGAGGCGGTTTTCTCTTGTTCAGACTTGGTTGCTTATTCTTCTCTTATCTACATTACATGTATACAGGGTACAAGAAGATACATGTACTAAGATAGAAAGGTGCAAAATGGCTAACAAAGAACTTTTTCAAGGTCTTTCATATGTCTATTTATCCAATTAACAAATGCCAAGTAAAATATTTTTCTTAGTGACCCAATGACCCAACACCTGTGTGCTGCACTGCAGCATTCTTTATCCAGTCACTTACTACTACCCAGAAACTTCTAAAGAAGATGAAGAAGAAAGGAGACAACACCCTAAATCCTCCATCTTGTCTTTTTTTTAAAAAAAGAGCTTAAACTTTAACTTTTTCATCTAGTGACTTAAGAAAACTCTCTAACTTACACACTCACATTCCTATTTTTTCTGTTTAATAGTTGTTTCCATGGTGTTATATGAAATTCAGTGCTTTCTTGAATGTCAGAGCTAGGTATCAGATAAGGGCACATACTCTGTGCCTCAGACTCCAACATATAGGATGATTAAGCCTAAAGTTTGAATAGTACTATGTTGGCTAGCTCTCTTACATGGGTGTCACCCTGAGAATTTAACCTTCTGATCTTGTTTTCATAGTTTCTAGCCACTTTCCCAGGAAAGTAACTATAAACAGATGTTTATACAGTCCATTAAATAAATGTCTTTTGATGGACGTTTCTCACGACCAGAGTGGTTGGGACGGTGGTAACCTAACTATCCAATCCCTGGTCATTGTTGAGAATCTATAAATACTGAAACCACAGAATGAATCACTCTTTTTCCTATTACACATTGAGCTGTGTCTGTGTGAATCATTTTATGTCCAATAGCGACATCTGGTGACCTCAAAGTGTATTGCAGGTGCCGATAGCAGTGTCATTTGGCAAGTTGCTGTGCTGTGGCTTCCCTCAGGTCCTCCCTGACAGATGCTTTGGTTATGAAATTTTGGCATGCTGTATTAGATAGGAAGGGGATCGACGTTTCGGATGCTGATTTTCTGCGGTTGTATTCTTATGGGAGAGCTGAGGAGTTTTTTCCTATGGTTGAGGCAGTTTTTTCGAAGCGAGCTTGGGATGCGTTGGGAGATTCTCTGATTCAGGCGATGCCCGCAAGGTATGATGGCAATGTAGCTCGGCTCCTGGTGATCTGACGGCAGTGTGACTGCACTCTGGACAGCTATGTGTTCTCTTCTGCTAGTTCAGTGGCTGTTTTCTCTGACTTGGACGAGGAGGACGGCACAGATTCCACCTTTGGAAGCGGGGCGGAGTTACCCCTTCCTCCCGTGATGCGGGGCTGGGGGAGGGCTGTGTCTCGGATTCCAAGGTGAGCTTCCCCGGGGTTGCTGGGGCCCCAAGCGAGCTGCGCCCCGCCTCGCTCGGCACCCAGGAGACAGAAGTGCAGGGCGGGGTCGCCTTCTCTGTGTGTGTTTCCAGCGCAAAGCGAAGGGAAGCTGCCAGAACAGGGGGCCACGCCGCCCCTGGAGGCGGAGTTGGGTACAATTCTGTGTCCTCATTGCAGCGGGACTGTGCTGTACCCGACGGGGATTGACGGGGCGAGCCCAGGCTTTGTGCCAACTGCCACGCATGCGCTGGCGGGTGCCGTCCTGGAGGATGGAGGTTTGACTGACTCTCTCTCAGCCCCTGTCCTGGTGGGCGGGGCATCTGTGCCATTCCGTGCGGAGTAGCCAGCACCAACTTTTGGGCTTTGCGTCATCTGTAAGACTCTCTTGGGGTCGTTCCTGGACGCCACTCCTCCCGCACCGGATTCGTTGGGCGTGGGGAGAAGTTCCGGGTGCGGCGCAGACGCCAGACTGGCTTCTGTTGGCTCGGTGCTCGTGAGCCCGGGACAGCCCCTGGCAGCGGGGCGGGGCGGTGCCGTGGCTCCGCAAGCCACGCCCCTCCCTGCGCCTTGTTCTTCCCCCGCACTGGGGGAGGGACACGCTGAGCTGGCTCCACCCCGTCCCGCCTCGGGTTCCTGGACACCACCTCAGCCTGCAGCTGGAGCGGGGGCGCCCCTACCATCTCTCGTGGCTGAGTCAGCCGCTGCTGATGCGGGCCCTGCGTTGTTTACTCTTGCCACAGGCAGTGATGCAGCTGTCAGGAAGCCGATGGCCCCCAGGGGCAAAGGGCCCGGGGCTGGTAGGGCTTCTTCGGCTGGCCTATGGACTTTACCCCCCTGACAGACGACTGTACAGCGGCGGGAGCAGGCACGGTTTTGGGAGACGGTGAGGGCTAAGGTTGACAAGGTGGCTGGTTATGACTCCAAGCATAGCTCCCTGGAAGGCAGGGATGACATCTCTGATCCTGCTGGTGCTACGACGGCTGTGACGCCGAGCACTGTTGCGATGTCTTCCAGCCAGGTGCCTGGCCCTGTCTCAGGGGAGTCTGTGAGAGAGGACATAGCAGGCAAGGCCGTTCTTCCAGATGGTTATCAGGCATTCCCTGTGCTTCAGGGTGCGACTCAGAGGACCCATCAGCCGTTATCTTGGAAAGCTTTGGCGAATCTCCAGGAGATGGCTGAGAAACATGGGTTGGGGTCAAATGAAGTTATGCAGGCCCTTTGGGGCCTTGTTGGTGATGTCCTGGTACCTTATGATATCCGGAGTTTAGCCCGTGTTCTTTTTCAGCCGGTTGAATATATTTTTGAATCACAATGGGCTCAGTTGGCACATCGAGTGGTGCAGCAGAATACTGCCTTGGGTCAGTGGGATCCCAGGTGGGTGATCGGATCTGATGCTCTGCTGGGCAAGGACAGCTTTGCTGATGTTAATCGTCAGGTTAGCCTTGACCCTATTGTGCTTGAGCAATGCAAAGAGACGGGCATGGCAGCATTAGTGCGGACCATAGAACTGGTTGCCCCAAAGGAACCTTTTACGACTGTTGTCCAGCAGGCTGATGAGTCTTTTCTGTGATTTGCGAATCGACTGATGGTTTCTGTGGAGAGGCAGGTGCAGGATGGCAAGGCAAGGCAGCATGTGCTCAGAAACCTCGAGAGGTCTAATTGCAATTCTGTGTGTCAGAGGATCATTGGGATGCTCCCTGGTGATCCCTCGCTAGCACAAAAGGCACAGGCTTGTGTAGAGGCAGGTGTCGCTGCTGATGAGTTGCCTACCATGGCTGCCATTCTGCGGCCAACTTGGGTGAAGCTGCAGGGTGGACAATGGCAACAGGTGAATACTCAGGCCAGCAAGAAGCAGAAAAAGAAACAGCAGGGGGTCTTGACTACCTTGTTTTTGCTGTGCCCGGTGTGGTAGGCCAGCTCACGCGGCAAATGTGTGCAAGGCAAAGGTCCATGCCAATGGTCAACTTTTCTTTGGCTCGGGAAAAGGGAAGCTGAGGGCAACAGAGAGATGCCCCCAGACACAAACCTTTCTTCATACCCCAGAGCTGATGGAGGTTTGTGTTGCTCTATTAGGAATGGCGAAAGAACGACACAGACTCTCTCGTGGAGTCAGAACTGGAGAAGTTTCTCCTCCGGTTTATTACCTCAGGTCTTTTTTTATAGACTGATACATGAGAAGTACAGAAAAGAAACTCTTATTGGTTAGTAAACTAACACATCACCATCATTGGTCAGTGGGGCTCACCACCCCTCGACCTTCTCCTGCAAGAAAACAAGGAACAGACAAACAGCACCTGCAAGGCTGCTCTCTATCTCTGAGGATTGTTTTAATTCTTCCTTATGAATTCCCAGGCCACTTTCCCAGGCAAGAATGAGAAAGCTATGTGGCCTGTAATTTCCACAGCCACCGTGCTCCCTGCTTCACAGGTAGCATTCATAATTCCCCCTTTTTGTTTTAAAATAAAAAAGCAGTGTTTGTAATCTCCTGCTGGGCCCTTGCAGGAAAGAGAACAAACACAGCACAAGCAGTCTCCTTCAACAGAACTTTGAATGGATATTTATTTAGAATGATTTTCTGGCTTATGTTTTGGATGTTTAAGGATTGTTTTCTTTGCAAGGACCTGATGGTTGACTAATACAACTAGTTTAGTGAACTAACACAAACAGCAAATAAAATATCGTTAGTCTGCTCAAAACTGACAGTCTAACTTGTCAATAGGGAAGTTTAAAAGAACACCAAAGTGACGAAACTCAAGAACACCCAGATCTAGACCCAGTGAAACTCTACTCAATTCTACTATGTAAAATCTATAAACATTTTACAGATCAGTCAACAATGCAATTCACAATGCTTTAATCCCCCTTTTTTTTTTTTTTTTGTTGACCATTCGATTTTCCCCTCAAATATGATTGAGGGACTTGTAGAGTTCACATGGCTGTGGTTAAAAGCTTCCCGACTCGCTACAATCAGTGAAGCAACCAGGGAAGCTATCTGCGGTGTAGAGATGGTTGTTTCGTCAGGCTCAGGCTGCTGTTGTTGTTCGTCGGGTTCTGCAGCTTTGTTGCTGAGCGGTTTGAAGTTTGCATGGTTGGAGTAAAGTTGACTCCATTGTAAAGTTGTTGCTGCTGCTACTCACTGAAGTTTTTGCTCAGCTGCTGTTGTTTCCAGTGGTGGTTGCCTTGGCAACAAAGTTACAGTCACCAGCACGGGCGGCAGCTTCCCTTGCGGCTCTGTCTGCCCCCCTGCGCCGGGCTGGGCATGGAGGGGAGGAACTACGCCCGCCTCTGCCGTGGTGGGCGGTGCCGGTGCCGTCAGGGGACTGTGCAGAGGCGGTGTGGAGGCCGGAGGGGACACCCTTGATGAGGGCTGCCGCGATGGGGTCCCGGCAAGGCTCGCGCATGCGCGGGCCCTGCTGATGGACGTGGGGTGGCTGAAAGCTGATCTCCCCCCGCTGTGCTGGCGGGTCCTGCAGATGGACGCGGCGGGGCTGCTCCCCCCGCCGCACCGACAGGCGGCAGCAGGGGTGTCTGTGCTGTCCCGTGCGGCGTAGGAGAAAGGAGCGCAGAGGGTGCGGGGGGGCTGAAGAACACCGTCGACAACGAGGGGCCCCCCGTGGCTACTTGCGGCGGCGTTCGCGATGCTGGTGAAGGCACCACGGAGGGCGCAGGTGATGACGGGCGGTCTCTGTTCCCCTGCTGCCTCTCTGTTGACGAAGCTTGCGCGCCCAGCTCCGCAGGTGATGGGTTCTCAGTCTCACCCCCCAGTCTCTCATGGTGTACAAAAGAGGCACCCTTGGCATCCAAATCTTCCATCCTGGTATCACTGTCTTTAGACTGGCACCGCTCCAACACTTTAAAGAGTATGCCCCAGGTGGCTGCCAAGCTGCACACGCTGGTATCTCCTGCAGCTAACTCAGACTATAGGCGGTCTCCCACTGACAGCCAAATCTCGAGATCTAAGGCATTATTGACAGTCACAGTAAAACCTTGAGCTTTTACCCACTGGAACAAAGCGTGCATAGCATCTTCAGAAATACTGAGTCCCATGCGCGGCAAGGCATCCTGCCACGCAGAGAAGACAAGCTGATCATTAGTTGAATTGCAGTTCCCCATTGTGAGAACCGTCTCTCTTGACGGCCCACAAATGTAATGATGCAGACACAGTGGCTTAACCCTGGACGTTAAGCTCTAGCTTTGTCAAGATAAGCCGTTCCAAGCCCGCTCACTGGCAGGGCTCTAATATCTTGTTGGTCTAAAAACCAGCTCCCTCCAGGAGACCCCGGGAGATTCTCACTTACCCCTCTGTGGGGGAAGCGACTGGCTCGTCGACCGCCGGCTGCACTGACCCTTGGGGAGGGGGGGGGGGGGCACCAGATGCACACCATGTCGGGGTCACCAGATGTCACTCTATTAGGAACGGCAAAAGAACGACACAGACTCTCTCATGGAGTCAGACCTGGAGAAGTTTCTCCCTGGTTTATTGCTTCAGATCTTTTTTATAGACCGATACGTGAAAAGTACAGAAAAGAAACTCTTATTGGTTAGTAAACTAACACATCACCATCATTGGTCAGTGGGGCTCACCACCCCTCGGCCTTCTCTTGCAAGAAAACAAGGAACAGACAAACAGCACCTGCAAGGCTGTTCTCTATCTCTGAGGATTGTTTTAATTCTTCCTTATGAATTCCCAGGCCACATTCCCAGGCAAGACTGAGAAAGCTATGTGGTCTGTAATTTCCTGAGGCACTGTGCTCCCTGCTTCGCAGGCAGCATCCATAGGTTTGCTTGGACAGCTCGTAGCCAGCACCTACGGTTCAGCAGGCCTATACGTCTGCACAGCAGACACGTTTTTCTTGGACTCTTGCAGGATGTTCAGAGTTCCCTTGGATGCTTTTGATGCAGTGGGTGAGACCATGAGTGCTCTTCTCGTGAGAAGATCTAATACTACTGCTCAGGGCATCATTGTGCACCTGGGAGTCATTGATTCGGATTTCACGGGGCGGATTTATGCCATGGTTTCCACGCTCATCCCCCCATCACTATCCCTGCGGGAACCAGACTTGCTCAACTTGTGCCTTTTAAGTCTTATGTTCGCAGAGCTGAGAACCAGCTACCGGGAGATGGTGGCTTCAGGTCCACTGGGCAGCCTCAAGTTCACTGGACCGCTGTCCTAACAGCCAAGGATCGTCCTGAGCGGGTCTGCACCCTGTCCATCCCCGGTGAGATGCTGTCAGAGACTAGCCTCCGCGAACCTCTTGACACTGGCGCTGACATCACAATTGTCAGACTTGCTGAGTGGCTCCCAGAGTGGCCCTTGGAACCGGTGCAGACGCCTCTTGCTGGGTTGGCAGGAGCAGCACAATGCTATGTGAGCCGGAGGCCCATGTTCATCACAAACCCTGAGGGAGACACAGCCATGATTTGGCCTTACATTACGAAGGACTCTAGGATAAATCTCTCCAGGAGGGATGTTCTGGCTGCATGGGGAGTGTGCATCAAGATAGATTTTTGATGGGGGCCACTGTGATGAAGGGCGCAGAATGTCCTACGCCTCCTTTACAGTGGCTGGTGGACAAACCTATTTGGAAGAACCAGTGGCCCCTCCCTCAGGATAAATTAGTCGCCCTTTGTGATTTGGTGCAAGAACAGTTGGATCAGGGTCTTCTGGAGCCTTCTACCAGTCCCTGAAACACTCCTGCTTTCTGCATCAAGAAAAAGTCTTGGAAATGGAAGTTGCTACAAGACCTTTGGAAAGTTAATGCTGTGATGGAAAGCATGGGGATGTTGCAGGTTGGAATGCTATCACCCACCATGCTTCCCACTGGTTGGCTAGTCCTCATCGTGGATCTGAAGGATTGTTTCTTTACAATTCCTTTGCATCCTGCTGACAAAAAATTTGCCTTCTTGGTGCCAGCTGTCAATAATGCTGAGCCCCCACGGAGATATCAATGGAGGGTTTTGCCACAAGGCATGCAAAATTCGCCAGCCATTTGCCAATGGTATGTGGCTCGAGCCCTGTCTGGAGTTCACCAGCGGTTTCCTGATGCTTATCTCTATCATTATATGGATGACATCTTGGTGACTTCACCCACCCAGGATGAACTGCTGAAAATACAGCCTCAGCTGATCAATGCCTTGCATTCTCATGGGTTGCAAGTAGCTCCAGAAAAGGTTCAGCACCAACCTCCTTGGAAGTATGTGGGGATCAAAATTTTGGAACGAACAATCCAACATCAAGAGGTGCAGTTTGTGCATTGGGTGAGAACACTCAATGATGTCCAAAAGTTGGTGAGTGTCATCACTTGGTTGTGTCCCTATTTGGGACTGACCACGGCACAGCTGTCTCCCTTGTTTGATCTGTTGAAGGGAGACTGATTTGAAGTCGCCTCGGATGCTGACCCCAGAGGTACAGTGGGTGCTGGAGGAGGTTAAGCAAGCAGTTTTTGCTCATCAGGTTTATCGCATTGATCCTTCCTTTGATATTGCTCTTTTCATTACCTCTCCAGATTTGCATCCCACAGGTATCATTGGCCAATGGAATGATGAGTGGTTCAATCCTTTGCATATCCTGGAATAGGTCTTCCTGCCTCATCAGCCGCAGAACACAGCAACTGCATTGTTTGAGCTGATAGCTCGCTTGATAATCAAACACCAGCAACAGTGTTTGCAATTGATGGGTGCGGATCCTGCAAAGATTGTGCTCCTGGTACTGTGGGAGGACTCTGACTGGAGCTTTGCAAACACTGTTTCCATGCAGTGTGCTCTGGAAAACTTTTCTGGGCAGATCTCTTAACATCCTCCCAGCCATCAGCTATTGCAAGTGGCAAAATTCACTGAAATTTTTTTGCTGCCCAAAAATAGTCAGGAACCTGTGCAAGGACCCACTGTCTTTACTGATGGTTCGGGGAGGACTGGGAAGGCCATTGCTACCTGGAAGGATGGATCTGAGTGGCAGGTTTTGGAGAGTCACGAGGATGGGTCAGCCCAATTGGTGGAATTACGGGCTGCTGTCATGGCATTTCAGAAATTTTCCCAGGAACCTTTCAATCTGGTCACGGATTCCCCCTATGTGGCCAACATAGCCCAGCAGTTGTGTCATTTGGTTTTGAAGGAAGTCAGCAATCCTGCCTTGTTTCATTTACTGAAGACCTTGTGATGTGCCATTCAGGCCCGGGTGCATCCGTACTACGTTCTGCATGTGAGGAGTCATACCATTTTGCCAGGGTTCATTGCAGAAGGTAACACGAGGGCTGACAGATTGGCTAACCCACCATGGGCGCTGCACCTCAGCCTGGCACACTCAAGCAGGCCAAGGCATTGCATGGGTTTTTCCACCAGAACATACATACTTTGCAGAAGTAGTTTCAGTTGACACCAGCTGAGGCCCATGACATTGTCGAGTCTTGTGACAACTGTCATGTGCTTGCTGTGCCTTTGCCGGCAGGAGTATACCCCAGAGGCCTTAGTGCCTTGGCGCTTTGGTAGATGTATGTCAGACAAATTGCCCAGTTTGACTGGCCCCAGTATGTGCATGTCAGTGCGGACACTTTCTCCTCTGCAATGTGGGTTTCCACTCACACAGGAGAAAAGACCCATGATGTCATTGCCCACTGGAGGCAGGCCTTTGCTATTTTAGTCATACTTTCTGCTGTGAAGACTCATAATGGTCCTGCTTGCATCTCTCAGAAAGGACAGCGGTTCCTGCAGTTGTGGGGTTTGTCACACAAGTTTGGTATCCCTCATTCTCTGACAGGGCAAGCTATCGTAGAATGTGCTCATGGTACACTAAAGCAAGTTCTACAGAAGCAAAAACAGGGAATGCAGGGTGAAACCCCGCACAGTTGGTTGGAAAAATCTTTATATACTGTTGCCCTGAAAACTCAGCTTCTGAGCTTGCTGACATAGTTTTCTAAGTACTTTACCAGGACAGTAACTGTAAACATAGATATGTATACATTCTTTCTGTTACACGTCTTGTGATGGGCATCTCTCATGGCCAGTGCAGTGAGAAAGTGTTATCCTGACCATCCAATCCCTGGCTGTGGTAAGAAGCCTATAAATCCTGGGAGGAAAAATAAACTCTGCTCTTCTTTTCACCACACCTCGACCTGTGTCCGTGTGATCTATTCATCTTCAGCGGCAACAATATACCCTCAATTGCCTCTGAGTGCCGCAGAAGTCAAATAACCTGGTCATGCTCAACCACCACATTTCATTGCAGGCTTCGGATGAGATGCATCAGCCTCGAGTGAAGGTTCGAGTGAGGAATTTAGTCACCAAATAGTGGGAAGGTCCTTTTGACCTTATCGCTTCGGGGCACGGCTATGCATGTGTATCCACAGATACTGGGGTATGCTGGGTACCTGCAAACTTCGTTCATCCTGACCTGCGACCGCAAAGGCAGCATCCGGCCGACGAGCGGGTTGGAGACCATGACTAAATTGAAGGTCATCTGATGGATGGGCCGTTGGATGATGACTCAGATGCAGATGATGTGAGTGATCATCCTGATGGCCCATCCACGAGTAGACACTGATGCCAAACACGTTTTTCTTTTTTATTTTTTGTAATGGAGAAAGGGTGAGATATCACCCTGAAATTAAAGCCTTCTGATTGTCTAGAACATTGTTTATTTTGTCTGTTATTTTCCTTTTTGATTGTTTAAGATATTGTTCATTTTCTTTGTTCATTTTTCTTTTCTTTTTTTTCTTTTTTTTAAAGACAAAAAGAGTGAGATGTCGCCCTGAGAATTAAACCTTCTGATCTTGTTTTCATAGTTTCTAGCCACTTTCCCAGGAAAGTAACTATAAACAGAGATGTTTATACGTTCCATTAAAGAAATGTCTTTTGATGGACGTTGCTCACAACCAGTGTGGTTGGCAATGTGGTAACCTGACTATCCAATCCCTGGTCGTTGTCGAGAATCTATAAATACTGAAACCACGGAATAAATCACTCTCTTTTTCCTATCACACATTGAGCTGTGTCTGTGTGAATCATTTTGCGTCCAACAGTGACACATGGGCAAGCTTTTAAATATCCAGAGTATGTATCCACAGCTGTACAGATAAATTGATACCCATGATCTTGAAGTAACTATCCTGTATAATCCATTTGCAGTATCTGCCCAGGTAATTTTCCTTGATTTAATTGTCTCTTAAATATATGTGGGACTGGTTGCTTATGAGTATGCTAACAAACTGGGCAGCCATCTATGATTTTTTTTACCACATCAAGTGAAATAGCTGTTCCATGGTCTTGTGCCCATCTGTAAGTGGCTTTTTCTCCAAGATGTCCACATCTCTGGTGTGCCCATTTGGCCAAACCCTCAGGAATTTCTTCCTGAGGGAACTCCAATCATTCTTGGGATATTTTTGCTCGTTTGTCTGCAATATAATTGTATAGTCGTTGTAATGTATCTATATTACAATGTCCATCTACATGAAACAGTGACTTGAGTTTGTTGAACTAGCTCCCATATGCTCATCCATAATTCTTTTCCCCAAACTTCTTTTGCATAAATTTTCCAATCCTTGGCTACTCAAGTGGGTAGCCAGGTGTGGGAAATAGAAACACCGAACCATAATACCCAACAGCCATGTAGCTAATCCTTGAGCTACTGAGCAGGAGTTAGTATATATGTGACATCTCCCAAAGGTATGCTGTTTAATTGCCATATATGCTGCATATAATTCAGCATATTGGCTGCTTTTCCCTTCTCTAGTTGTTTCTAAAAATTTCTCAGATACTGGATTGTATGCAACCACTTTCCAAAACCTTTTTCCACCTATATACATTGCTAATCTGTCTGTAAACCATGCACCTTTCTTTTCATCCTGCTAATTGCTCAAAAGGTTGTTCTCAACAGGGGATTCATGTTGTAGTTTAAACTCTATGGGGTTATGATTTGTCCCTTCAACAGGGGCATTGGCTACCTTTCCATGTAGAGTAGCTTTTCCATTTGCCCCTACTTTAGTACAGTCCTGTACATACCATTTCCAGTTTATGATGCCAGATTCTTGTGTATGTCAAATTTGATGTGTTCTAGGAGAGCTCTTTATCCAATGCATAACTGGGATTTTTGGGTGTAAAAGTACTTCACGCCCTATTGGAATTTTTTCTGTTTTAATTAATGCCCAATAACATGCTAACCACAGTTTTTCAGAGTATCATTTTTCCCGGCCTCTGTGAGTTTTTGGTTCCAGAATCCTAAAGGAACTTTCTTTTATCCTTTTTTCTGCTATAAGCTCTAATTTTAGCATATAGCTCATTTACTGATACATTCAGTTCCACTTCTCCCTCTTCTAGAGGCCAGAAATCTAGTGCCTTTTGGATTACTCCTTTAGTTAATTCAAATCATTGCTGTTGTTCATTGCCCCACTAAAACTCATATTTTTTCCTAGTAACTTTATATAGAGGAGCTAGAACTTTTCCTAAATGAGGAATATGTTGTCTCCAAAATCCAAATATTCCAATAAATCTTTGAACTTCATTCTTGTTTTGAGGTATCACAAAATCTATAATCTGTCAGGCCTTGGGAAGTATTTCCCGATTGCCTCAATGCCACTGAATTCCTAAAAATTTGATAGTTTGTGCTGGTCCCTGTATTTTGTTAGGATTAATTTCCCATCTTTTATTTCTTATGTGTTGTACAAGTTTCTCCAAATGATCTTGTACATATTTTTCACTTTTCCCTTGAATTAAAATATCATCAATATAATGAATTAATTGCATTCCTTCCAAGAGGGTAAACTCAACCAAATGTTTGGCTATGGTTCTATGACATAGTAAAGCTGTGTATCTACCCCTGTGGTAGCCTGGTGAAAGTATACTGCCTGCCTTGACAAGTTAATGCAATTTGATCCCAATGCTCTTCAACTATGAGGATGGTGAAAAAAGTGTTAGCTAAATCAATGACAGCATACCAGTTCCCATCATATTTCTGAATTTTTTTCATCAGCGTTTTGTACCAGGCACAGCTGCAGTCAAAGTGGCCTGTGCTTATTAATTCTCTATAATTCACAGTCATTCTCCACAACCCACCACTTTCCTTAACTTGCTATACAGGATTATTCCAAGCTGTGGTGGTGGGTTTTAGCACTCCTGCCTCTAGCAAATCTTTCATTGTTAATGTTATTTCTTCCTGCCCTCCAGGAATGTGATACTGCTTCAAAGATTTTGTCACTGGGGGAATTTCTACTGGAGGCTTGTGTACCTTTCCTACCAGAATAGGTCTCATACTACTATATGGCTTGGTACCAATTTGATACTGTCCATCTGATAATTCTAGGGTCAAGCCCTTTAAGATATCAATTCCAATTATATATTCAGGGACTAGAACTATCATCACTGAGTATTTTTACCATAGTAAATTTCCTATTTTCATCTTAATTTCTTTTTGTACAACTTCAATTTGTTTGCCTCCTAATCCAATTAAGGACTGGTTGTTCCTTAAATCTTTTTGCATTCCCATAAATTAGTGAGGCCTCCACTCCAGTGTTCACAAAGGCTTTAACCATTTGAGTGGATTGTTTTTTCCAAAAAATTTGAAGCTCCACATGGGGACGCTGATCCTTTCATGACCATCCCTTTACTGGAGCTTGGCCTATCTCCTAATCTTGGTTATGATATGATTCTATTTCCCACACTTCCTGTATGCGGGAGCTCTCAGGACCTCTGATCAGTGAATCAATATGATTTTGCAGAAGCCATTTATTGTTTACATTATACACTTATTTATACATTCTAAAACTACTGTTCACGCATCTTTTCATTGGTGCCCCTATCCTGTTGTATTGCATTATGATTACATGGTATACTCCTGATGCTTCCCCTCTGATCTGTGGTGTGTTAGTTCCTTCCCCTCGCTCCTCCCCTTTGGTTTTTCCCGATTGGTTGTAACCTGCCTTCCCCCACCCCCTTTCCCTCTGTTCAAAAGCTAGCGCGGGACCAGATTCTTCCTCTTTTCTGCCCTGGATGAGTTTGAATTAAAGCTGGGACACTGTCCCGGTAGAAGAGAGCCTCCTTGTCTGTTATCTCTAGTCCTTGCCATAAAACTCCTCTACCTGCCCCCCCCATGGACCACGGCTGGGCGGGCACCTTCCTCAGGGTGAGAGCAGGGGCAATTCTTAAATAGCAGTTGGCGCTCCATTGTAGGGGCTTCTTGGAGCTCCCACACGCGGCTGGAGATCCACACATGGATTTTACAAGCCTTGGATCTGTCAACTACCTTGGAGCGGTACACTTTTTTGCACATCTAAAGCTCACAAGGGTGAGACCGACAGCCTTCTGTAGCCTGGGAAGGTCGGTTTCAGGTCATAGAGGACTTCTTACAATGCCCGAGACACCCAGGGACACAAGAAGCCATGAGTGCGGCAGCACAGCAAGGCGGGGACCGGCCAGGGCCGGTGGCGGCAGCGACCACACAGTCCGGATGGCGGCCAGGGCTGGCGGCGGCGAGTGCACGGCGTGGACAGCAGCTGGGGCTGGTCGAAGCAGCAGCGTGAGGCACTGGCAGTGCCGAGCGGCACAGGGAGGGTCGCGGTGCAGCGGGCAGTCCGCGAGCGGCCTTCAGCATGCGGTTTCTCGGCACCGCGGCGCAAAGCACACAGCACAGCACGGCTGTGTGGACACCGTGTGAGCGATCCGGCTCAGCGCGGGAGAGGAGTAGCACCGCCCTCCCCGCTCTGCTGCTGGCTGAATTTAAAGGAACCATAGGTTTGCTGGCAGACAATCCCTTACCCCGGTGTGGGGGGGAGGGAGCCAAACCGAGAGAAGCCTGCCTGAGCTGGCTGTCTTATTTTTGCGGTGATAGAAGGTAAACTAGTTGTGCTAATAGCTTTTAACATCGAAATGGGCTTTTGGCTATCTGCACACAAAAGGAGTTTTAAATCCCAATTTCAGGAGATTTTAAGTGTGGAGAACATTTTAACAGAGCAAGGGCATGATATTTTAGTCAAAGCCTGTCTGCACAACCCAGCTTTCAACCCAGATGACAATTCCAAGGACAGTGTACTTGGAACTGTCTTGGAGCAGCAAGAATGAAGAAAAACAATGATGTTGTGTACAAGAAAAAGAATGATAAAATGTATTAGCCAACAGTAGCTTGTTAAGCCGCATGTACCCTGTAGGACTGTATAACAGTGTGCTAAAGATAGAAATAAAGCGAAGTTCACTTTTACCTCTATGGGGACTCCATGAATATTCCAAGCGGTTTTCCTTTATTTAAGTACCACAAATGTTAAGATTCCTAGAAATAAGATGAAACAGTTTGTCTCTTGGCTGTCTCGTCACTTTCCACAGCTTGACCGGCTAGAGGTGGATTCTGTCCCTGCTTGGGACAGGGTCGGAAACTTGTCAACCCTTAAAGTAGAACAGGGAGACAAAGTTGCTTCCAAGTATCTTCAGTTGTTTCTCTTCATTCAGAAAAACTGGTTAACAGGTGTTATAAATGCAAAGGCAAATTTGGGATAAAATCAAAGAGAAATTTATTAATAAACAACATAGAAAAAAACAGAGAGAAAAACCACAATAAAAATGATCAGCGCAGCGCTGGGTGGACAGGACCTACACCCGAGGTGTAGGTTTCCCAAATCCACGTCTGAGCGCTCTCAGGCTTGGGGTTTTATAGGATTTTTAAGTCCTCAGGCTAAAATTCCGAGCAGGCTCCATTCACCGAGTATTCTTGATTGCTCGGTGAATAGATTTCCTGGCTTGGAAGAATAGACCTGACTTGAGTCCGGACAGAGTCTCCTCATATGCAAAGAGACTCTGTATGTATTTTAATTCTGAGTTATCAATGTGATCCGGGGTTGGTGCTGATGGAAATCTCGACGGAGCCTTCCCCTTTGTTTCCAATGATTGCTTTTTCAACACCGGGATGTTCAGGTCTGGCAAGGCCTATCTTTTGGGGCTTGTCTTTCTTTTGTCGATCAGATTGTTCCCTACAGGAATCTGCAGGGCGTCGCTCAGGTCCGGAGGCAGGTAATTTCCCCCCGAGCCAGCTCCATTGTCGTTTTGATGATCCGTGTCCTGTCTGTTTGTCCGAGTTGATGGGCCTGCTTGAGTTCGTTATCTGGGTGTGGGTGGCAATCAGTGGTTTTTCGGAGAGAATCCCGTTCTCCCCCTCCGCAAGGAGAGGCCTTTTACATTTCATATTTTTGTGTCATTGCAAACACATTTGTCTTAGTTATAACCTTCGAATTTTTAATACAAACAATAATTTATTACACAGGGAAGTGAAGAGACAGCCACTGCATTTTCCACTGGTTTCCCGTAAGCCTCCTTCCAAACCCTCTGCTCCTGGGCTGAATAAGATACATGGAACAGCCCAAGAAACGCAGGAAACCCAGCTTAGCAATGGTCCTCCTGACTCCATGTGTCTCGTTCAGCCTCCTATCTCTGGTAGTGGTGCGCAGACTAGCAGAGTTACTCCTCAGTTACAGTGTTCTGTTAGTTCTAAAAGTGATGACACCCCCTGTCACTGTTGGACATGATGTAGAAGTGTGGATTCATTCACAGCACACACCAGAACAAGTTGCTAGAAAGGGCCTTTATTCCCTGAACTTTTCAGCTTTTATAGTGTCTTATGCTACAGGTTTAACATGATTGGTAAAGGGAGCACAACCTCTTATCCCATTGTTGGGATAAGGGAAAAACACACTATCCACAGTTGTACAGAACTATTTTGAGAAATTGTTTACAGAGATAGACCTTGAGCGAGAAATGCTCTCAAGAGACTCCCTTGGGAACAGACCAGCCACTGACAGGCTGTAATTCTCTCAGGCTCAGAAGAATTGTTGCAATCTTCTCTCGGGGGACCCCTTCTTTCTACCCCCAGTGGTGAGAGTCCTGCTCTTCACAGAACACAGGCAGGAGAGGGATCCTGGAGTGGATACAACATGGACTAAAAGTATCTTAGACCAGGAGGCTCAGACTTGCTTGGAATAATCCCAGGTTTATTGTCTGTCATCCATCCGGGGCAAGAAAGAGGCCAAAATGCCCTGGGTCTTATCTCTTATACTAGGGGGCGGGGGTGATCAGGGGACACAGGGAAGTTACAGCCAATGGGACAGGGGAAGGGAAAAGGTTTTCAGGTAGGGACTAACATTACACAGACTGAGGGTGAGTTTTACCCTTGGGATATACCATGATTTTTAGATGCACTACAACAAGAAATCAGGTCCACATCTCACCTTTTCTTTCTATAAACAAAGAAAACAAGAAAAAATGAGCAAGATGTTTAACACCTTCTTGTAGAGGGACCCTCTGAGTGATCACTTGAATCTTCTGCATCTGTGTCATCACTCAGGTTCCTCTACTTGATGATCTTCCTCCTGGTCACGGCCTGTGGTTTGCCTGTTGGCTCGGTTCTGCCTTCATGATTGCAGGTCAGATCAGACACACTTTGTAGGCACCCAGTGCACCCCAGTATCTGTGGATACACATGCATACTCACCACCTGAAGTGATAAGTTCAAATGGGCCTTCCCACTGCTTGGTGGTAAGGTTTTGCACCCAAACCTTCGCTCGGGGCTGATGTGTCTCTCCTGAAGCCTGCAAAGAAAGGTGATGGTTCAAGATGACCAGGTTATTTGAAGTCTGCAGCACCGTGATGTGATTTATCGTGTACGAAGCTTTTGCCAATTGACTTAACGGGGTTTCACGTTGCATTCTCGGTTTTTGTTTTTGAAGAACCTGCTCCAGAGTACCATGAGCACATTCAACAATGGCCTGGCCAGTTGGAGAAAGTGGAATGCCAAATTTGTGTGAGACACCCCACAACTGCATAAACTGCTGCACTTTCTGTGAAGCGTACACCAGGCCATTATCGGTTTTTACAGTAGAAGGTATTCTTAGCACAGCAAAAGCCTGACTCCAATGGGTGATGGCATTGCACGTTTTTTCTCCAGTGTGAGCAGAAGTCTACATTGCAGAGGAGGAAGTGTCAATAGACACATGCACATTCTTGACCCTTCTAAATTCAGCAATTTGGGTAACATCCATTTGCCAAATTTCCAAGGCCTTGAGACCTCTAGGGTTTACGCCCACCAGTAAAGGTGGAGCAAGTGCATGACAGTCATTGCAGGAATTGACAATGTAAGGAGCCTCAGTTGGAGTCAACTGAAACTGCTTTTGCAATGTATGTGCATTTTGATGAAAGAATTCATGCAATGTTCTGTCCTGTGCTATCACACCTGGCTGAGGTGTTACCCATGCAGGGTTAGCCCACTTTTCAGCCCTGCCATTGCCTTCTGCTATGGAACTTGGCAGATTGGCATAGCTTGTACCTTGCTCTTGAACCAAATCTGGAAGGGCAAGTACATTTTCTTTTTGTAGGGACCACTGATTTTCCGTGATGGATTTGTCTCCATACCCCCATAAGGGAGGCGTGGGGCATGGTGTGTCCTTCGTTGCAGTGGTCCCCACTAAAAATCCATCCTGATCTGAACCCCCAAACCACCAGTACATCCTGCTCCCAGAGGTTAGCAACAGCGTGGTAACATAATCCTGATTCATAGCAAATTGTACCTCTGAGTTTTTGATCTACACTGGCCACTGGCTGATGAAGCATTTGGCCGTTCCACCCAACACTGCAACAGGTGACTCCAGATCACCTGTCCTGATCCAGAGGCCACTGCGGTGGCTATGCAGAGGAGGCCAGGATGGTGATGTCAGCACCCATGTTAATCAGGCCTTGCAGGTGGATTTCTGGTGGGGTAGCACCCGAGAGGCATAGGGTACACCAAATCTCAGGCCTTTTGTCAGTCAGGGTCTCAGTCCAGCACACCTGAGGTGGTCCAGTCAATCCAAAGCAACTGTCCCCTCGACAACGGCTCACAGCCCTGGAAACTGAGGACTTGAAAGGCACAAGTTGAGCAATCCATGTTTTCTCGGGAATGGTGAGGGGAGGGGTGGGCATGGAAGCCATAGCACAAATTTGTCCCGAATAATCAGCATCAATAAGCCACAGATGCACAATGATGCCCTGGAGGGTGGCACTTGACTGCCTCATCAGGAGAGCACTTTTACCCTCCCCCAGGGGTCCATAGGCATCCAAAGGAACTCTATGCACTGCGCAAGAGTTCAGGACTACTGTTGCTGCTGTGCAGACATCAAGTCCAGCTGAGCCAGAGGTGCTGGCTACAAGCTGACTGAGCAAGCTGGCATCAGCTTCAGAACCTGGGGAAATGCTTATGTCCAAGTGCATTTCCCCTTCACGCTCAGCTTCCCATTTCCCTGATTTGGTAAAGGCTGGCCCTTGGCATCGTATTTCACTATGCAAGCCTCTGCAAAGTGGTTTGGCTTTCCACACCGAGCAGACAGAAACGAGGGAGCTTTCCCTTTCTGCTTCTGTTTCCCCTGCTTTTCGGTGGCTTCTGCTGCTTACCTTTTGGCCCTTTTGAGGACCCTGGTAAGTGTAAGAGATGGTCCGAAGATTCTCTCATCTGTCTCACAACTGTTTCTAGAACAGAGACTGAGACCCTGTATATCACAAGGGACTTTTTTGCAGGGGTGCGGGCCTAGCTGAGGTGGATGTTTGCTAAGTGATTGTTTGCAGGTGGTTGCACAGTACACTGCCCTCATTCCTGCTGGTGAGCAAAGACTTGCAAGACGTGGTTTGCTCTGTACCCCACACATACCCCCTGCACAATGGAATTCACCACAATGATCATCAATCTCCTCTGTTTTTGGCCCTGTGCCCCTCACTTTGTAAAAGACTATAAAAATACACCCCAAACTTGCCTTCTTTTGCGATCTCCCCAACAGACAGAAGACTCTGCGCGGATGGATGACTGAGTGGACTTCGACGTTGATAGCTATAATCCTCTTATTCTCTTATGCTTTGCTTTCTCCTCTTTTTTCTCTATTGCATATTAGTGCTGATGAGCACTCAATAAAGTGTGTTTTGCTGTTTGAGTCCCTGGTTTGCTGATAATCTTTTGTACTCTAAGACCGACTAAAAGAACCACATCACAAATCCCATGTTGTGGATCGTGACAGTAAGGCAGTAGCCAAGGCAGCTATCTTGCAATCTGAGGTGCCCATGTTTGCACAAGCCTGAGCAATCTGTGCCCTGGTGGGGCGACTCCCACCAAGTGGGTGGAGAGGGAATGCGGTCCAAATCTCCTCCATCCCCTGCCCTGTTGTCAGTGGCCTCAGGGGACTCAGCATAAAGAGCGCCCAGCCCCCTGCTCAAATCACTAAAGGATATGGCAGGGGAAAGGTTCCTGTCCAAATCATCCTGGACCACTCCCACTGTGGTTTCCCATGTGTCCTGGTCCAGGGAACTGTCTTCTGGGTCCGACCAGTCTCCCGGATCAGAACCTGCGTCTGACATGGCTCACAAAGACGCTCTGGAGCTGGCAGCTTCTATCACATCCATGAATTTCCTCCATGGAAGGAGGAGTTTTGCTTCATCCCCACTGCCAGACAGCACCTGCTGATACAAGGGATCACTGAAGCTCCGCCAGTGTGCCTTCAGCAGGGCATCAGCAGCAGATGGAAAGAAGCCCTGCTCCGTTCCCCATAAATACAAAGCATTAATATCTGCTTCAGGAATGTCCAAATCATGCCTGTGCAGAATATCAAACCATAATTCCAGTATCATCTCCTCCTCCTGACTCAAGATGATAAATATCATGTCGTCAGGTCACCGGGAAAAGGTCTTGAGGAAAAACGGCAGGCAAAAACCCAGTGTTGACTGAAAACTCAGTTTTTCCCAGGCAGGCGGGCAGAGCAAGGATGGAAGGCAACTACCTTCTAGCTAGTTGCAGTGTCGATGCTGTAACTCACACTGGGTGCCAGATGTCGCTGTTGGACACAATGTACAAGTGTGGATTCATTCACAGCACACTCCAGAATGAGTTGCTAGGAAAGGCCTTTATTCCCCAAACTTTTCAGCTTTTATAGGGTCATACGCTACAGGTTTAACATGATTGGTCAAGGGAACACTACCTCTTATCCCATTGGTGGGATAAGAGAAAAACACACTATCCACAGCTGTACAGAACTGTTTTGAGAAAGTGAAATTGTTTACAGAGATAGACCTTGAGCAAGAGATGCTCTCAAGAGACTCCCTTGGGAAAAGATCAGCCACTGACAGGCTGTAATTTTCTCAGGCTCAGAGAAATCAGGTTCACACCCCCCTATTCCCATGTGGCTGGGGTCCAAGATGGCGCCTGCCATGTGCCAGCCAGCCACATGGTGAGACCCCCATGTTACTCTCCTTCTCCTTCCCATAATCCCTTCCACCCATCTCTCCCTGCCCACAACCCTTACCCTGCCCACAACCCCTTCCTTCCCTCAGACATCCCTCCCACTTCCACCATGTTCCAGCCCTGTATGATGTCATCCTGTGATGCCGCCTCCAGTTGTTGCAATCCTGGTTGCCACGGTGACCCCTCCCCCTGTCCCCAATTGGGGTGTGGGGGTGGGAAGGATGTCTCTGTCCCCTGCTCCCAAGACGGGGGGGAGGGGGGGTATCCTAGCTCTGCCCCCCCAAGGGAAGGGATGGATCCCCACCCAGCTCCCGCAGGGGTAGAGCTGGGCCCCTTCCCGGACCCAGTGGTGGGGCAGGCGCCCCTGGCCCCTGCATGTGTGGGGGTGGGCAGTGGGAACCCAGGGGATGGAGACCCTGGGGATGATGAAGATATGCTTTCAGCTGCTTCTGTAATATAAATTGGTAAAAGAAGGGTAAATAGATATTACAAACCTTTCTCTTACCAAAAAATGAAATAAATTTGCAAAGCCCAAAGAGAATTTGGTAGAAATAGTGAAATCCTTAAAGGAATGGCAAGAACTACATTAACATCTCATGAATTAATTCCTGCTGATCTCAGAGTCGTCTTCCGGTGTCCCCTAACACCTTCCGAGTTTGATCGTAAGGAAAACTCATGGAAAAGGTCCTTAAAAATCCTCCTGGTTGAGTTACAGCAAAGCACCCAGGATGCAAAAGATGCAGAGAACAATGAAATCACATTTGAACATCTATGTGGTGAAGGGGTGTGGGCTAAACTTGAAGACCGGGCTCGGGTACTAACAAAATCCATTTTGGATGCAATCTGTGGTGTAGCAGAAAAGGTTTTTAACCAGTTGCCAACAGTTGAAACCCACGTCAGCTATGTTAATATTAAACAGTTTCCATCAGAAAGTTTTTTGCAGTTTGTCAACCAGCGTCGAGTGCAAATACAAAGGCAGGTGGAAGGACCAGTGGCGCAGGCAGAACTGATTAAGGAGATGGCTCAGAGAAATGCCAACGAGGGCTGCCATAGAGTGATCCTGGGACTGCCCATTAATCCTCCACCCACCATAGCAGAGATGATAGAGGCGTGTACCAAGAAGGCAGAGATGTATGGTGCACAAGACAGGAGGCCGGGACTGACAAACCCAAGGACTGTGGCAGCAGCAACAGCAGGAACGAAAAAGACAGAGATGTCATGGGAGCAGTTCCAGCATATCATCTGCTTCCAGTGCAAAAGGCCGAAGACTGTCCTCAAAATCAGCAACAAAAGAAACACCAAAAAGAAGCAGTAGCCAACCAGCAAAAAAGCTGGAACTAGAGCGCAGCCCCGCCCAGGACAATGATATAAATGCAGCAGGCTCTAGAATGAGAATAACCTCTATTTTAATTGAAAAGGGGGAGGAAGGGAAGTGGAGTGCCTGATTGCAGGAAAATAATATTGGGAAACATGTGCCTAACAAGATCTGGCAGCCTCAAAAACGATCCAGACTTGTAACTGCTGAAGCTTTTCTTTTCAGGTCTACTCATTAGACAGTCATTGGAGTGGACCCGCAGGACAATTCATGAGACATGGCAGGACTGGATAGTAGGTATTTTGTTACTGGGGACACAGCACACACACCCATGGAGATTGAGGTGGCTCCCATGACAGTTAAGAGAGACCTAACACACCTCACTCTCTTGGCGCGTTGCACTCAGCCACCCTTCTATTTGACCAAGGGGAAAATCATCGCCCAGGCAATTCCTGTCCCAGCAGAGGTCCCAGTAGATGACAAAGCACCGGGAGTCTATTGGGCAGAAGTGGTTGGCGAGGATAAACCCATCATGGGATGCAACCTAACCCATGGATCAGATCGTCTCCATGTAGAAGGGTTGATTGACACAGGGGCAGATGTGACGATCATATCTGAAGGGGTGTGGCCTTCACATTGGGACTTGCAGCCCAAGGCGGGAAAGATACAAGGTGTGGGAGGGGTAAAATTGGCAAAAGTCTCTAAGAGCATTATTTAGATTGAAGGTCCAGATGGAAAATTGGCAAGTGTCCGTCCGTTTGTCACTGACTACAAGTGCCCCCTGTGGGGGAGAGACACCATATCCCAGTGGGGAGTCAAACTAACCATCCCTGAGACTCCCAAGGATTTTTAGAGGAGGCCACTGCGGCACGCTCCACCCAAAAGTTAATGTGGCTGGATGATAATCCAGTGCGGGTAAATCAGTGGCCACTCAGTAAAGAAAAGCTCAGGGTGCTGAAAAAGCTTGTGGAGGAACAATTAGCCAAAGGCCACATAGAAGAAACAATTAGGCCTTGGAATTCCCCAGTTTTTGTAATATAGAAGCCAGGAAAGGATAATTGGCACCTCCTTCAGGATTTGAGGGAGATAAACAAAGTAACTGGGGACATGGGGGCACTCCAACCTGGGATGGCCTCTCAGACAATGCTCCCACAAAATTGGCAACTGGAGGTCCTAGACATCAAAGACGGTTTCTTCAAAATTCTCCAACAGCCAGCAGATGCACCTCGGTTTGCTTTCTCGGTCCCTACGGTCAACCGAGAGGCCCCAATGAAACAGTACCGCTGGAGAGTTCTGCCTCAGGGAGTGAAATGGTGTCCTTCTATCTGCCAGTGGTATGTGGCTTCATTGCTGTCCCCATTACGTGTTGAAAAAAGAAAAGCCATCAGCTTACACTACATGGATGATGTCCTAGTGTGTTGCCCCAATGACACTATACCCCAACACACACTTGACCTAGTGGTTAAAGTTTCAACCTCTGCTGGATTCCAACTGCAAGAGGACAAAGTTCAAAAGATGCTGCCTTGGAAATACCTGTGCCTGGAGACCACTGCGCGGACCATTGTTCTGCAGAAATTAGAAATTGTTAGTGATCTCAAAACCCTAGTGGATCTCCATTCCCTGTGCAGGTCTTTGAACTGGGTCAGACCCTGGCTGGGTCTCAGTAACGAGGACCTGGATACCCTGCTCAATTTCTTGAAGGGGGAGAGAGAGCTGCTTTCTCCCAGGGAACTGACCCCAAGGGGAAAAACCGCAATTGAAAAAGCTCAAACAGCTTTAACAGAGAGACAGAATCACCACTATAAGCCTAAGCTGCCTTTCAAATTCATTGTCTTGGGGAAACTACCATACGTGCATGGGTTGATATTCCAATGGATTGAAGGGCAGAGAGATTCGCTCTTAATCATAGAGTGGGTCTTCCTCTCCCACCAACAACCCAAAATCATCACCAAGCCACAGGAGTTGATGGCTTAGCTGATCCAAAAGGCCAGGGTGAGGCTGCGGGAACTGACTGGTTGTGACTTTGTGTGTATTCACCTCCGGGTCAAACTTTCTGAGGAGGGAAAGCACTCTCCTGAGTTGACCAAGGAGATGTGTGAGCACTTGTGTCGTGGTTTTAAACCAGTAACTAAAAAAAAATTACTTATTTCTTGCTGTGAGATATGGATTAGAACAAGAGCAAAACAGGCTTAAAACTTAAAAGGAATAAAGAAAGTTTATTAACAAACTATAATAATAAGAACACCAGAATAAACTTCCAGAAAACCCTTTTTATCTCCTACTATTCACCATTCCCTTGTTCACATGACAACAGAGACAAAAACTTTGGAACTTTGGTGTTTAAAAACAGTCTCAATTCTTGCTAGAGTCTTTTCATCAATCTTTGTAGAGAAACAGAAGTCTCTGGTAATCTATAGTTTGTCACAAGAAAACTATTTTTGTTATAGTTTTCTATTTCCCTGATGTCAGCTGCTCACAAATGCTGGTATCAGAGCTCACTCCTCCCATTTCACATCACTCTGAGGTGTTGTCATCACCCCAGGACAGGTGTGTATGGGCCATGAGTTTAGGGATGTCATTTTAAGGATGAGTTATTCAAAGGCAAAAGTCTTCTTCATTTGTCTCTGTGAGCCCTACTAGAAAACAGTTTTCTCATTGCCTCTCAAGGCTTCAAATCTTCCAGCACTTCACTGTATCACAATTATTCTACTTTTTATTCAAAATTTATACTTTGAACACTATTCCTCCCCATACTCTGTCATGAATTAAAGGAGTCTTTTTAAACTACTATTGTCCATCTCCATAGCTTTAACAGAAAGATATTTCAGCTGTAAAGCATCTCATTATTCTCTCTTTCTTTACTGTCTCTGACAGTCCATAAAGTCTCTTTACATGCTGATCACTCTCTTTTCTTCTCTCTGTATAAAAGGATTAATCTGCAAGTCTCATCTGGGTAATGAAAAGTTTAAAATCTTGCCCAGGCTTTGTAGATGGTTCTGTGACTTCTGCCGGTGCAGGAGCTGGAGCTGTCTGCGATAGAAAATTCCCCATGGCTGCTCTGGAGAGTGTAGTCGCTGTTTCGGCCCACTGCAGGTCCAGAGTTTTTTCTCCTTCTTTACTTTGCAGTCCCTGGTGAACTCCGTCACTGCAGCCGAGCCAGGAACCGGCCCGGCCCGGCCAGAGCTCGGGACAAGCCCCCCGCAGGCCCCATCTCCTGGCCGAAAGACACTGCAGGCCCAGCCCAGCCCCCGCCCGGCCGCATGGCCGGGCAGAGAACGGGAGGCCAGCTGGAGGTCTGTTACCTTTTATAGCCAGGAAACAAAGAGAACTAAACTGCCCTGACTTTACATCTTAAGGTAGGGTTCACAAGTTGTTCCCACTTTTCAATGGTCAAAACTGCTGTCAATTCCCAGTAATGACCAATAATTGGTTAGGAGAAAAGACTCCCATCAGTCCCCAGCAACTTCAACTTCCTTAGTTCTCAAAACCACCTTAAAGGTAAAGTCACTCCATGACAACTTGCTTCAGAGCAATACTAACCTCCAGTTAGCTCTGGACAGCTACAGTGGACAAATATCAGTCCATGCACCGTCACAACAATTGTTTCATGAGGAATTCCACCTCATTCCTTGTGAGAAAAAGAGCTGTATGCCGCTCAGAGCTCTTACAGTGTTCTTTGATGCATCCGGGGCATCCCACAAGTTGGTGATGACTTGGAGAGATCCCTAGACTCAGCATTGGGAAGCTGATGTTGAGCTTGTGGAGGGGTCACCCCAGGTAGCCAAACTGGCTGTGGCCGTGAGAGCCGTTGAGAAATTCTTAGAGCAAATCAATTTGGTTACCAACTCTGCCTATGAAGCAAGGGTGGTGTCCAGAGCAGAGCAGGTAGTTCTCAAAGACATCGAGAACGAGCATCTCTTTGGGTTGGTCTCAAAACTAATTTATTTAGTTTCAACTCGGGAGCATCCTTTCTATGTGATGCATGTAAGGTCACATACTGATTTGCCAGGCGAAATCACAGAAGGGAACCGCAAAACTGATTCCCTTGCTGCTCCAGCCAAAAGGGTACGTCTTCCAGATGTATTCCAGCAGGCTAAGCTGAGCCACCAGCAATATCATCAGAATGTTCCAGGACTGATCTGTCAGTTCCAGCTAACATGGGGTCAGGCTAAGGCCATTGTGGCCACCTATCCTAGTTGTCGGCTCCGGGCCGTGCCATGGCTGGGTGTCGGGGTTAACCCCCAAGGCCTTGGAAGCTATGAAGTGTGGCAGACAGACATCACACACATTCCCAGTTTTGGTCACCTTAAATACGTACATGTAAGCATTGACACATACTCAGGTGCAATTTATGCCTCTGCACATGCCGGAGAAAAGGCTGTGCATGCCAAACCACACTTGGTGCAGGCCTTTTCAGTGGTGGGGATCCCTAGGGAAATTAAAATTGATGACGGCCCAGCGTATCAATACAAGGAGTTCATAGAATTTGTCCAGCAGTGGGGAGTGAAACATAAAACTGGCATCCCCACTCCCCCACAGGTCAAGCTGTGATTGAGTGTACCTACCAGACACTCAAACAAGTCCTAGCCAGGCAGGATAGTGGGACAGTGTGGATGTCACCACAGCAAAAGCTCTGCAAAGCCATGTTTATCATCAATTTTCTGAACTGTTCATTTGAAAACATGAATCTCCCAGTGGCTTGGCATTTTAACTGTGGGGATCAATTTAAGATGTCACAGCATCCACCAGTCCTAATCAGGGACCCAGAAATCTGGCAGACCACGGGCCCCTATGAACTTGTTAACTGGGGCGTGGCTACACATGTATGTCTACCCCTGTAGGCCCCCGATGGATACCTCAGAAGTGGGTAAAGCCTTTTGTTCCCAAAAACCCAGCCCCAGCAGAAGGAGATGGAAAACAAGTGGCAGTTGCTTCCAAAAGAAGACACCACCGGAAAGAGCAAGAGGGAACCTTCCTGGCCTCTAGTTACTCTCTGACCTGCATACCCTGACTGTGATCATGCTTTAAAAATGTTTGTTTCTTTTCTTTTAGAGAAAACCTACCTCCCACTCAAACCCATGATGAGCTCTACCCCAGCTGTCATCCTACTCACACTGAGTAGTTTGACAGCTGTTGAAAGACCGCCAGCTATTCACCAGTCTTCACAGAAGTAATCACGAACGCCGTTTATTTCTATTATTAACACACCTTTTATAGGGTTCTACAGGGTCCGCGGGCAGAGCAAGCTACTATTGGCTAGTACATACAAGTTTACATTCTTATCCTTGTACACAAGAATATTGTTTTGCTTTACTCTCTCTTCTACAGGCAAGTTTCAAGGATTTTAGCCCTTAATATTACAACTTATTCCAGAGGCTGGTTTGTGCAGACAGGCCTTTACTAATATATCGTGCCCCCCATCTGCTAAAAAGCTCTCTATAGACAGCTGACTGGATCATCCCTCAGCCATGCCAGAACATCTGGGTAACCCTGGCACGGACACTCCAGCAAGAAAATATCTGCTTGTCCACTGCAGCAGCAGAAGACCCTATGTTCACCTGCATGGTGGGGATCCCACTGCAGGCTGGAGACTTTCCAGGCATCTTTGACACTCCTAGGCCTAACACAGCTCCCAAATCACACAGTGTCCGACCATGTGAAAGTCGTAGGCGGCGGGCTGTAGTGATTAAGAACCCTGTGGCAGAATGGTTACCAATACTGCCCAAAGCTGATAAGGAACCCCAAGAATTAGAGCTATTGGGTTCCTCCCCAGCACCTTATTGTGTTCACTTCACTTACAACTTGCTGTCTGATACTAAACTCTTTAACAACATATTACAGTATCAAGAAGAATTCACAGCCGAAAAATGGTGTAGTATTCTAAGTCATGTTACAGCAGACAAACCTCTCTACTCACACCCAAGAAACCTCCCTAAAGGTTTATTTCTGATTTGTGGAGACAGAGCATGGGCAGGAATCACATCTCGGCTTCGAGGAGGGTCATGTACCATAGGGCGGTTTTCCCTGTTATCACCCAACCAAACCCAAATTATCAAATGGATTCAGAAAAACAATTTGACCAGTAAAGTCCACAAAAGAAGCATTGATATTTTGGACCCAAACTGTGATTCTGACATTTTTCATTGGGAAAAATTAAAAAGAATTGCTGCATCCATATTTCTTCCATGGGTTGCAGCTGCCAAAGCACTAGGTGAGTTAGGACACCTAGAGTGCTGGGTGGTTCAAACAGGCAAACTTAACATCCACTGCCCTCAGCTCCCTCCTAGAAGATGAGATCACCAGGCAGGCTACGCTCCAAAACCGAGTGGCCATAGATTTCCTTCTGCTGCTGCATGGACACAAATACCAGGAATTTGAAGGACTTTGTTGCCTAAACCTGACCTCGAAAGCTCCCAACATCCACTTATCCCTCCAAGAGATGAAGAACTTGATTGGACAACTGAAGCAAGAATCTGAGGACTGGTTTAATGAACTGTTCAAAGGCTAGGGACTCATGGGGTGGTGGACTTCAATAGTTAAAACAATCTTGTTTTTTGTTTTTCTGTTCCTGATAGTACTAGCATTTGGGATTATTAGTTGTTTGATTTTAAAAGCCCTCAGCAGTTTAATCCCTACTACCTCAGAAGTCAACCACATAGAACTAGCAGACAGAAAACAATCTAACCGTCCCGCCAATCACGAGTGGTGGACAAACTCATGTTCTGTATCAGGATAAGCCCAAAGCCCTGCTTTTAATTTTATATAATTAAAGAGGATGAGGTGTTGTATTGCATTAAGATACATGGTATATTCCTGAAGACTTACCCTCTGATCTGTAATGTGTTAGTTCTTTCCCAGTCACTCCTCCCCTTTAGTTGTTTCCGATTGGTTGCAACCTGTTTTCCCTTCCCCCTCTCCCTTTGTTTAAAAGACAGCGTGGGATCCGATTCTCTCTCTTTTCTGCCTTGGATGACTTCTGATTAAAAGCTGGGACCCAGTCCCCGCAGGAGATAGCCTCCTTGTCTGTATCTCTAGTTCTCGCTATAAACCCCCCTCCAGACCTCGGCTGCACGGACACAGTCCCAGGGGTGCTAGGGGGATTTAAATAGCATCTAATAATAGTTTCATAGACCAAAGCTCTGCTTTGCTGGAATCCTCAATGTCGCTATCTCAAGTGACAGAGCCATTATTTAATCTTTAAATGTTTTTAAAGATTGCTTCACATAGATGCATACAGTTCCCCATCTATTTGATTCCCTTTATGAAGTGAGCCTTTCTGTATAATATGGGATCAGCTGGTTCATATCTAACCTATCTGGGCTGAAGTAATAACTATATCAAGAATGAGGTTGAATTTGTCTACTTGGTTTTAGGGCAGAGGAAGGAATCACTTTCTGCAAAGGTTAGGTTCTCCAGGAAAATTAAATTAAATATGCTCTTCTGTCAGTACTTGATGGACATAATTTGGACCTGCAAGGTGAAAAATCATTTGAAAGCCTTCAGTAATGTTTGCCTCTCCCTAGTCTCATTAGCTTTCTTTCTTCCTTAAAGATTTAATTTTCCTGAGGAACAGGAAGTTTTTTTGATTAAATAACTGACCTTTCACATTTGGAAATGTGTCGCCCTGAAAACTCAGCTTCTGAACTTGCTGACATAGTTTTCTAAGACTTTCCCAGGACAGTAACTATAAACATAGACATATGTATGCATTCCTTCTGTTACACGTCTTGTGATGGACATCTCTCACGGCCAGTGCAGTGGGAAAGTGTTATCCTGACCATCCAATCCCTGGCCGTGGTCAGAAACCTATAAATCCTGGGAGAAGAAATAAACTCTTGCTCTTCCTTTCACCACACCTCGAGCTGTGTCCGTGTGATCTATTCATCACCAGCGGCAACATCTGGTGACCCCTGACGTGTTGAAGGTGACGGTGCGAGACATTCTCTGTCTAGCCTGTAGCTATGGCTGCTTTTGGGTTCTATCCTACAGAGGCCCTGGTTGTAAGGCTGTGACGTGCTGCTTTGGATCAGACACGGATTGATGTTTCGAATGCTGACTTTCGGCAATTGTATACTTAAGGAAAAGCTAAAGGGTTTTTCCCTGTGGTTGGGGCGCTTCTTTTGAAGCTGGCTTGGGATGCATTAGGTGATTCCCTGATCGAGGCTCTGGTGGTATATTGGGACCTCTGTCTGGCCCAGCTGCTGGGGACCTGGTGAAGGGACGACCGCGTTCTGAGGAGCTGCACATCCTCTTATGCCAGATCGAGAGCTGCTTCCTCTGCCCTGGGTGAGAGGTCTGGCTCTGGCTCCGGCTCCGGCTGCGGAAGCGGGGCGGGGCTCTCCCTTTCCCCCGGTGGCACGGAGCTGGGGGGGCAGCTGTGTCTCGGGTCTCGAGGTCGGCTCTCCAGGGATCGCCAGGGACCCCAGCGAGTTGAACAGGGTCCGGTGGGCCTAGCCCCGCCTTGGCCGGTGCCCCGGAGGCGTAGGCTTGAGGCGGGGTTGGATCCTTGCCAGCAGGCCATTGAGGGTGCCGTGGAACCAGGGGGCATAACCCCGCCTAGGCCGGCGCCCTGGCGGTGGAAGCCTGGGGCGGGGTTGCCTCCTTTCTGTGCTCTCCCGGAGCAGACCGATGAGGGGCTGCCTGAACGAGGGGCGGTGCCAGCCCTGGGGGATGCCTCAGGGACGGTCCCATGTCCCTGCTGCGGCTGGGCTGTGCCCTGCCCCGCAGTGGGGATGGGATGGGCCCAGGCTCTGGGCCGGCAGCCGCACACACGCGCTCTGTTCCAGTGGAGGAGCAGCTGACGACACTTTTTGGACCTTTCGCCCCTGACGAACAGCTGTTCGGGGCCACTCTGAGTGCTACCCCCCCCGCGCCAGATTCGTGGGGCATGGGGATGGGTGCTGCCAGTGGTGCGGACAGTCCCAATTCCTGCTAGTCTTTTCATCAGCCTTTGTAGAGAAACAGAAGTCATCTTCTGCTAATCTATGGAGTTTTTCACAAGAAAACTATTTCTGTTATAGTTTTCTATTTCTCTGATGCCAGCTGCCCGGAAATCCTGTCATCAGTTCACTCCTCCCATTTCACATCACTCTGAGGTGTGTATGGGACAATGAGTCTAGGGATGTCATTTTTAAGGATGAGTTATTCAAAGGCAAAAGTTCTCTTCATCTGTCTCTGTGAGCTTCTCTGGAAAAACAGTTTTCTCATTGCCCTCAAGGCCTCAAATCTTCGCCTCACTCTGTTCCATCACCTCACTGTATCACAATTATTCTACTTTTCACTCAAAATCCACAGTTTGAACACTCCATTCCTCCCAATATACTCTGTCATGAATTAAAGGAGTTTTTTTCAAAACACTACTGTCCATCTCCATAGCTTTAACAGAAAAATATTTCAGCTTATAAAGCATCTCCTTATTCTCTCCCCATCTAAAACTTAACTCTTTTCTTCACTGTCTTCTTCATGTTGATTGTCTCTCTGTCTCTCTGGGAAAAAGGAATAATCTGTATGTTTTATCCAGGTAGTAAAAGAATTAAAGTCTTGGAAAAGCTGCAAGTGTTCATGGTGTCAAGTTTGAGTCCAGCACCAGAAACTGAAAACTAAGCTAGGCTGGCTGGCTCTGTTTCTCACCCCCCCCCCCCCCCCAACCCTCTGCGGCCTTGTCCGGCCTGGAGGAGGGGGGGATGAGGCTGAGACAGAGCCTTGTTACCTTGTCAGAAGCCGCAAACCCAAAGAGAGCAAGAGAACCCTGGCTTTACATCTTAAGGTGGTGTTCACAAGTTGATCTCACTTTTCAATGGTCAAATCTGCTGTCAATTCTTAGAAATGACCGATAATTGGTCAGGAGAAAAGACTCCCATCAGCCACCAGCAGCTCCAACTTCCTTAGCTCTCAAAGCTATCTTAAAGGTAAAGTCACCCCATGAAACAGTCTTTTAAGTCCACTATCAGAATGTCCCAGGAGGCAGGTATCATTGTAGGAGATGCCATACCAGCTTGCAATGTGCCCATGCTCTCCATCACAGAATTGATTTTTTCTTAGGTCATGGAGTAACCTCCATTTACCAGATTTCTTTTTTATGAAAAATACTGAGGTGTTCCAAGGGCTCATAGATGGGTCTGTGTGTCCTTGAGTTAGCTGTTCTTGTACTAATGATTTTAGGGCGTCTAGCTTCTCCTTTGCAAGGGACCAATGTGGTACCCACTTATGGATGCTGAAAGCAGGCAGGGAGCACAGAGCCTGTGTGAAACTCACACAAGGTTCTCACTCGGGCCTGAGAAAGCATAAAGAGGAATCCAAGCAGTCCTTGGGAGAAGACAACAACCTTTACAGGTGTTGTTTAGATCCTTGTTGTTTACTTGCAAGAAACAGTCAAGGGGTGTATTACCCAATTGACCAATGATGGTGATGTGTTGTTTTAATGACCAATGAAAGTTTTACCTCTCGAACCCTCCTGGACCTGTCTATAAATGAAGATCGGGAATAATATAACTGGCTCTCTTGTGCAACCCAGCCAGAGAGTCTGTGTTGTGCTTCACTGTTCCCAAAATAGTGCGACATCTGGGGACCTCCCGACGTGCGTTGCAGCCACGAGCTGAAGGACATTCGAGTCTCCCTCGTCCTCCTTTGAGAGGTAAGGAGTTTTTCCCCATGTGCTCCTGGAGAGCTACAGGTTTCAGTGACCCCAGGCAGAGGGCCCAGATGGTGAGCAGGCCTGGAACCACAAATCTCAATGAAGCTAGAGCTTACATTCGCAGGATAAGCCACTGCGTTTGCATATTGCACTAGTGGGCCATTGAGATAAAGTTTTCCACAAAGGGAAACCGAAGTTCTGCAGAGGAACAAACTCGTCCTCTCTCTGAACTGGACATAAGCAGCGCTTAAGACGTACTGTATCAGGCTTTAAAGCGTTACAGCTGTGGCCATCTGGGCATGATAATGCAAGAGCAGATCAGCCAGGGTGGGTCCCCATTTGATGAATCCCCGGGTAGCCTGGTTCCAGCCAGAGCAGTTCAGCCCTTCGAACTGCCTGTGGATGCAGATCTGGGAGACCACACAGGGGGTCCCCCACCTCTACTTCCAGCAGCAGCAGCGGTGGCAGCAGCAGTGGCGGCAGCAGCAGCAGACCGCCCCCGCCGCAGCCAGCCTGGTCTCCCCACCCGCCATGTACCGTGCTCCCCATGCCAGCCTGTCTCAGCTTCTGCAGACTCGGACTAGCTCCACTGATACAGCTGCGGACGGAACACCGTGTGTGGCTAGAGGACATGCAATGATTCACACGAACACCTCTCAGCATCAGAACAGAAAAAACAGTGCCTTTATTCTCTAACTCCAGTATTTATAGATTCTCAACAATAACCAGGGATTGGATAATTAAGTTACCACCTTCCCAAGCACACTGGTCATGAGAACTGTCCATCAAAAGACATTTCTTAGAAGGAATGTGATAAACAACTTATGTTTAGGAACTTTAATGGGAGAGTAACTAAAACTATGAAAACATTATCAGAAGGCTTTTAAATCTCAGGGTGACCTCTCAGCTTTTCTCCCCTAAAAAAGAAAAAGAAAAAGAAAAATGAATAAAGAAAATGAGCAATATTCTAAACAATCAAAAAGGAAAATAAACAATATTCTAAACAATCAGAAGGCTCTAGTTTCAGGGTGATATCTCACCCTTTCTCCATTACAAAAAGCAAAAACAAAAACTCTTTCAGTGTCTGCTTGTGGATGGGCCATCGGGGTGATCACTCACGTCATCTGCATCTGAGTCATCATCTGATGGCCCATCCATCAGATGATTTTCAATTTGGTCACAGTCTCCAACCTGCCCATTGGCCGGATTTTTCCTTTGCAGCTGCAGGTCAGGACGAATGCACTTTGCAGATACCCAGCACACCCCAGCATCTGTGGATACACACACATACCTGAGCCCCAAAGCGATAAAGTCATAGGGACTTTCCCACTGTTTGGTGACTAAATTCCTCACTCGAACCTTCGCTCGAGGCTGATGCGGCTCATCTGAAGCCTACAAGGAAAGGTGACGGTTCAACATGACCAGGTTATTGGAGTTCTGTGGCACTGTGAGGTGATTGAAGGGATATAAAGCTTTTTCCAACCAACTGTGCGGGGTTTCACCCGGCATTCCCCATTTCTGCTTCTGTAAAACTCCTTTTAGTGTACCATGAGCACGTTCTACAATAGCTTGACCTGTCGGAGAATGAGGGATACCAAACTTCTGTGACACACTCCACAACTGCAGGAACTGCAGCACCTTCTGAGAGGCGTAAGAAGGACCATTATTGGTCTTCACAGCAGAAGGTATGTCTAAAACAGCAAAGGCCTGCCTCCAGTGGGCAATGACATCACAGGTCTTTTCTCCTGTGTGAGTGGAAACCCATATTGCAGAGGAGAAAGTGTCCACACTGACGTGCACATACCAGAGCCGGCCAAACTCGGCAATTTGTATGACATACATCTACCAAAGCTCCAAGGCCCAAAGGCCTCTGGGGTTTACCCCTGCCAGCAAAGGCACAGCAAGCGCATGACAGTTATTACAAGACTCAACAATGTCATGGGCCTCAGCTGATGTCAACTGAAACTGCTTCTGCAAAGTATGTGTGTTGTGGTGGAAAAAACTATGCGATGCTTTGGCCTGCTTGAGCGTGTCTGGCTGAGGTGCAGCGCCCATGGTGGGTTAGCCAATCTGTCAGCCCTCGTGTTACCTTCTGCAATGAACCCTGGCAAAATGGTATGACTCCTCACATGCAGAACGTAGTACGGATGCACCCGGGACTGAATGGCACACCACAAGGTCTTCAGTAAATGAAACAAGGCAGGATTGCTGACTTCCTTCAAAACCAAATGACTCAACCGTTGGGTTATGTCGGCCACATAGGGGGAATCTGTGACCAAATTGAAAGGTTCCTGGGAAAATTTCTGAGATGCCATGACAGCAGCCCGTAATTCCACCAATTGGACTGACCCATTCTCATATTCTAACACCTGCCACTCAGATCCGTCCCTCCAGGTAGCAACAGCCTTTCCAGTTCACCCCAAACCATCAGTAAAGACAGTGGGTCCTTGCACAGGTTCCTGACTCTTTTTGGGCCACAAAGAAATTTCAGTGAATTTTGCCACTTGCAATAGCTTGTGGCTGGGAGGATGTTAAGAGATCTGCCCAGAAAAGTTTTCCAGAGCACACTGCATGGAAATAATGTTTGCAAAGCTCCAGAGTCCTCCCACAGTACCAGGAGCACAATCATTGCAGGATCAGCACCCATCAGTTGCAAACACCATTGCTGGTGTTTGATTATCAAGCGAGCTATCAGCTCAAACAATGCAGTTGCAGTCTTCTGCGGCTGATGTGGCATGAAGACCCATTCTAGCACATTCAAGGGATTGAACCATTTATCATTCCATTGGCCAATGATACCTGTGGGATGAAAATCTGGAGGGGTAATAAAAACAGTGACATCAATGAAAGGATCAATGCAGTAGTCCTGACGAGCAAAAACTGCTCACTTAACCTCCTCCAGCACCCTACGTACCTCTGGGGTCAGTGTCTGAGGCAACTTTAAATCAGTCTCCCTTTAACAGATCAAACAAGGGAGACAGCTGTGCCGTGGTCAGTCCCAAATATGAACGTAACCAAGTGACAACACCCAGCAATTGGACATCATTCAGTGTCTTCACTGAATGCACAAATTGCATCACTTGGTGTTGGACTGTTTGTTCCAAAATTTTGACCCCCAAATATTTCCAAGGAGGTTGGTGCTGAACCTTTTCTGGAGCTACTTGCAGCCCATGAGAGTGCAAGGCATTGATCAGCTGAGGCTGTACCCTCAGCACTTCATCCTGGGTGGGTGCAGCCACCAAGATGTCATCCATATAATGATAGAGATGAGCATCAGGAAACTACTTGCGAACTCCAGACAGGGCTCGACCCACATGACATTGGCAAATGGCAGGCAAATTCTGCATGCCTTGCGACAAAACTCTCCATTGATATCTCTGTGCAGGCTCAGCATTGTTGACAGTTGGCAACGAGAAGGCAAATTTCGGTCTGTCATCAGGATGCAAAGGAAATGTAAAGAAACAATCCTTCAGATTCACAATGAGGACTGGCCAATCTGTGGGAAGCATGGTGGGTGATGACATGCCAACTTGCAACATCCCCATGCTTTCCATTACAGCGTTAACTTTCCGGAGGTCTTGTAGCAACCTCCATTTCCAAGACTTTTTCTTGATGCAGAAAGCAGGAGTGTTTCAGGGACCGGTAGAAGGCTCCAGAAGACCCTGGTCCAACTGTTCCTGCAACAGTTCATGGAGGGTGACTAATTTATCCTGAGGGAGGGGCCACTGGTTCTCCCAAATGGGTTTGTCCACTAGCCACCGTATAGGAGGCGTAGGACATTCTGCACCCTTGATCACAGAGACCTCCATCAAAAATCCGTCCCAATGTGCACTCCCCATGCAGCCAGAACATCCCTCCTGGAGAGATTTATCCAAGAGTCCTTCATAACGTAAGGCCAAATCATGGCTGTGTCTCCCTCTGGGTTTGTGATGAACATGGGCCTCCGGCTCACAGCATTGTGCCGCTTCTGTCAACCCCACGAGAGACCTCCGCACCAGTTCCAAGGGCCACTCCAAAGACCAATCGGCAAGTCTGACAATTGTGATGTCCGTGCCAGTGTCATGAAGTCCGCAGAGGCTAACCTCTGGCGGTGACTCACCAGGGATGGACAGGGTACACGCCCTCTCAGGGCGATCTTTGGCTGTCAGGACAGCAGTCCAGTGATCCTGAGGTGGCCCAGTGGACCCGAAGCCACCATCTCCCAGCAGCTGTTTCTCAGCCCTGTGAACACAAGACTTAAAAGGCACAAGTTGAGCAAGTCGGGTTCCAGCAGGGATAGTGATGGGGGGGTGAGCTTGGAAACCATGGCATAAATTAATCCAGTGAAATCCAAATCAATGATTCTTAGGTGCACAATGATGCCCTGAGCAGTGGTATTAGATCTTCTCATGAAAACAGCACTCATGCCCTCACCCATGGGACCAAAAGCATCCAAGGGAACCCTGTGCATTCTCCAGGAGTCCAAAACAACTGTGTCTGCTGTGCAGACATCAAGGCCTGCTGAACCACAGGTGCTGGCTACGAGCTGGCCAAGCAGACCTCTATCAGCTTCAGGGTGTGAAGAGAGGCTTGTGTCTGAGCGCGTCTCTCTGTCACGCTCTGCTTCCTGTTTCCCAAGCACAACAAAGGCTGGCCATTGGCGTGGACCTTTGCCTTGCAAACATTCGAGGCATGATTTGGCTTTCCACACCAAGCACAGAAAAACAAGGGAGTTGTCACCCCCTTTACTTTTTCTTTCCATGCTTTCTGATGGCCTGAGCATTTCCCTGCTTTAGCCACCCTCCCTGCTGCCTCATCCAGGCTGGCCGCAGAACAGCAGCCAAGGCAGCCATCTTATCATCAGCGATACCTACCTTTACACAAGCCTGTGCAATTTGCGCTAGCGAGGGATCACCATGGAGCATCCCAGTGATTTTCCTACATTCAGCAGTACAGTTACTTCTCGCGAGGTGTTTGAGCAAGAGCCGTCTCACCGCACAACGCCGCACCTGCCTCTCTACAGATGCAGTCAGCCTATCAGCAAATCGCAGAAAAGATTCCTCAGCCCCCTGGACAACAGTCGAAAAGGGCTCCTTTGGGGCAGCCATTTCTATGGTCTGCACTAATGCTGCCATGCCCGTCTTCTTGTATTGATCAAGCACAAAGAGGGTCAAGGCCAGTCTGCCTATTAATGTCAGCAAAGACATCCATACCCAGCAGAGCATCAGATCCAATTACACGCCTGGGATCTCACTGACCCAAGGCAGTATTCTGCTGCACTATGAGGCATGCTGTCCTGGTTTAGGGCAAATTTGGGAGAAAACCTCCAATGGGGGCTCCCCCCCGGGAAGCAAACCCACGTGGCCCCTTTCTCCCACCCCCCAACCGGTTCGGGAAGAGATTTCTCTGAGAGAAGTGGAAAAAACCTGTTTATTTAACAGGCACAGCACTACCCAGCACAAGAATGAACAATATCAAATTACAAAACCTCTCACCGCTCTGAAGAGACAAAATTCAGAGGGTTTCTTTCCTGTGGGTGTTCACTCTGTTATCAGTCCCTCTGATGCTGGAAAATGCCGCTGCCCAGGCTAGGCTCCCGGTAGTCCATGGGTGCAAGCTCCCATTGCTCCCCCGAATCCCCAGTCCAGAGCAGGTTTGTTTTGTTTCAAGGAATAGGGAAAGAAAACAGTCCAGGAAGACCTCTCTGCTTTGGCTAGTTGGAAAGCCAAGGCGATCTGTCCCTTGTTGTCTGTCTGTGCTGTAGTCCAAACCCCGTCCTGGGATGCGGCGGGGAGGGAGCAAGTACAGTCTCTGATAACAGACTCAGTGCTTCTTCTCCACTCACTTTTGCTCTTAGATGAAGTTTTAAGGATACAAAACCTATTTCTGGGCTAGGTGGACAAATGGGGATACAATTTAACATCACAATCACCCCAGGACACATGCGAACTGAGCCCATTGTGATTCAAAAATATCGTATTCAACTGGCTTTAAAAGAACACGGGCCAGACTCTGGATGTCATAAAGCAACATCACCAACAAGAAGTCACAGTGCTTGCATGACTTGATGGGACCCTAACCCATGTTTTTCAGCCGTCTCCCGGAGATTCGTCAGGGCCTTTCATGACAACGGCTGATGGGTTCTTTGAATTGCACCCTGAATCACAGGGAATGCCTGAGAACCATCTGGAAGAAAGGCTGAGCCTGCTACTTTCTGTCCAATGGACTCCCCAGAGACAGGGGCAGGTACCTGGCTGGAAGCCACCACAAGAGCTCTTGGCATCACAGTCCCTGCAGCACCAGTAGTGTCTGAGAAGTCATCTCCGCCCTCCAGGGAGCTATTTTCGAAATCACAACCAGCCACCTCATCAGCCATGGCTTTCACAGCGTCCCAAAATCACGCATGATTTCTCGGTCTCACCGTCATTTGGCAGGGGGGTAAAGTCCATAGACCAGCTGAAGAAGCCCCACCAGCCCAGGGCCCTTTGCCCCTGGGGGTCATCGGCTTCATGACGGCCGCGTCTATGCCCGCGCCAAGAGTAAACAACACAGGGCCCATATCTGCCGCGACTGACGCAGCCGTGGCAGATGGCAGCAGCACCCCTGCACCAGCTGTGGCTCCCGGCGGTGCACAGGAACCCGAGGCAAGACCATGTAGAGCCAGCCTGGCGTTGCTCTCCGCCAGCGCGAGGGGAGAATGAGGCTCAGGGAGGGGCGTGGCCAGCGGAGCCGTGGCACCGCCCCACCTTGCCAAGGGCTGTCCCGGGCTCGCGGAGGGGTGACACTGCAGCGCAGATCCAGTGGAGTCAAGCCCGGCCCCCGTGCCGCACTAGGCGCCCCCCCCCCCCGCCCCCCCCCCCCCCCCCCCACTCCCAGCGACGCTGGCCCAGGAGGGGAGTTGTCCGGCACCGCCCCCAGCAGGGTCCCACTGGTGACGCGAAACCCAATGGCCGGCACCGGCCGTTCTGTGCGGAGTGGCATGGGTGCCCCACCCCCTGGAACAGGGTCTGAGAGAAGATCAATCAAACCCCTGCCCTCAGGGACTGCCCCCGCCTGCGTCTGCGTGGCAGCCAGCACGGAGCCCAGTCCAGCCCCTTCAACCTCCGGGGGATACAGCACAGCCTTGCCGCAATGACGACATGGAACTGTCACTGACTCTACCTCCAGAAATGGCGCAGGCTCACGTCCCAGCGGCTTACCACCTCCCAGCGCCAGAAAAACACACACGGCAGGCGACTCCGCCTCGCTTTTCTGCCTCCTGGGTGCCAGGCAAGGTGGGGCCACGCCCACGAGCTCCGTGAGTCTCTCGAGAGCCCGCTGTCCCCTGCCCACTTGCCGGTCGGGGGGACCAGCTCTCTGGGGGCCCAATCTGCCTCGGGGGAGCCGACCTCCCAGTCCGAGATACAGCCTTCCCCCAGCGCAGTGGCACGAGGGGAGAGAGAGAACTCCACCCTGCTCCCAGAGCCGGAATTCATCCTGTCCCCTTCACCCGCCTCAGAGAAACCTCCCACTTAGTCGTCACAAGAGGACCCACAGCTCCCCAGAGCTCGGTCACATTGCCTCCAGGTCACCAGGAGTTCTGCCATTTCCGCAAAACACCCTGCAGGCACAGCTTGAATTAGGGAATCTCCTAACGAATCCCAAGCTTGCTTTGAAAAAGCTTTCTCAACCATAGGAAAAAAACCCTCAAGTCGGCCATAATAATACAATCGCTGAAAAGCATCCTCTGAAACGTCGATCTGCCTCCTATCCAGTAAACCCCAAAAAAATTCCAGCACTAACACATCTGTCAGCGAGGACCTGAGAGGCCATTTCAACGAAAAAAACCAACTCACCCAACCTACTCCGCACTGTTACCTGCAGTGCATGTTGAGGTCACCAGATGTCACTAGAGGACATGAAATTATTCACACGAACACCTCAGCATCAGAACAGAAAAACCAGTGCCTTTATTCTGTGACTCCAGTATTTATAAATTCTCGACAATTACCAGGGATTGGATAATTACCACGTTCCCAACCACACTGGTCATGAGAAACGTCCATCAAAAGACATTTCTTAGAAGAAATATGATAAACAATTTATGTTTATGGAACTTTCATGGGAGAGTAACTAAAACTATGAAAACATTATCAGAAGGCTTTTAATTCTCAGGGTGTCAACAGTGGTCTTGAAGCTAAGAAAAATTCTGACAAAATATGCTGTAACAGAGGGTTTTCTCCATGGTCCCGCCCCATGGGTTTTGGGGTTAAAAATTTGCCTTCTGAGTGTTTTACGCCTTAACTTTTCCTATGTTTGTTTTAAGGCTTGCTTGTGAGCTCTCCCCGTGGTACTGCAGGCGAAGGCCCCCCCGCTTCCCCCCTACTCCGGTGTCGGAGGGGCCGGGGCAGCGGCCACACAGGGGGTTGGCACACAGCGGCTCGGGTTTCTTTGGGCTCATCCCCTCTTGCCGCGGGGCGCGACAAGCGCTGCTGTGATGTTAGCACAGAGCACAGCGGGGGCTGGGCGCACCTCCCCCGCTCCCAAGGAGCGGCTCCGCCAAGGGGAACGGTGGTTTGTCTTCGCCTCCCTCCCGTTTCCATGGGGGCAACAAAAGAGTACTGATATATTGATTACAGAATGTGACTCTACTGATACGATATGATGTTCGTAAGTTACAGTTTTACGGGTTCATTCGGTTTTTACCCCAGGATTTTTGGGAATTTTGTTTTAAAAATTATATCATATAGGAGATTCTTTTCCAATTAGGGTGGGCACTGGCCACTCCTTAGCTCTTTCTGGAAAGAATTACCAACAGACCCTGATATTTCTGCAGCAAAAATTAGACACAAGTTCTTTGACTTGGCAATTTGACCTGTAAATATAACAGTTGAATTAATCTTTGGAGTGAACCTGAAACCCTTGCCATGGAGACGTGTTCAGGTCTTCACTGGAAAGAAACATTTTAGCTATTTGCAGTTTCTGGGCTGATCAAAAAAAAAAAATATTAATTTGAACAAGGTATATTTGTATTAGAAATCTGAAAAAATAATTATCAAATCTAAATTTTGATTGACTAATAACAGTAAAGTTTAATTTATTTATTAACTTGGAAGAAGATATGCCTATGTTTTATTATCAGCAGGTTCAAGCAGTCACATTACACACCCATCACCTTCGAGGAGTGAAAAGGGACACATGTTTCAGGATTCAAGAAGACATCTAGTAATGCTAAAGATCAGTGTTCAGCTGATTGACTTTACCTGAGTTTAATTTATTTGGACACTAAACAAAAAAATTATTAATTTTCCAAATAGATGTAATTGTACCTCATGTAATATTTCACATGCTTTTTATTTTTTTGTAGTTACCAAGGGCTTTGGTTCTATTTTGTGGTAATTTGGATCATGTAGGTCTTTTGGAATCAGGTTCATCAAGAAAATTTCTCCACTGATATTAATGTTTTCAATTCAAATTATCATCCTACAGGTATCATTGGCAACTGAGCGAGCAATGGTCCGATCCTGCAATGGGTCTTCCTAAAATATACAAGCTGCAAAGCCCATACATCTCACTCTGGTATTTTGACCACACTTTCTGCAAAGGGAAAAAGTGTCAGTGCAAATGCACAGATTTCCAAAAGCTCTGAAAGGGCTTTGGAGATTCAAGTTTAAATATTTAAATAAATATAAACATGCCTTTACATTAAAAAAACCCAACAACAACAACAAAAAACCAACAAAAAAACCAGCACCCATGCTGTCTGAATTAATTGCTCATTTGAAACAATTTGAAAATTGTGAAAAACAAGAAAAGCTATTGATACCTGGAAGGATGACTCTGACTGGCAAGTGCTAGAAGGTCACGAACTAAGCTTGGCCCAGTTAGATACCACTGAATTTGGTCATTGAATCTGCTTATATAGCAGACATAACCAAATGTTTGGATTATTCACTTTTGAAACAGGTCAAAAATGCAAGCTTGTTTCATTATTGAAAATTTCTCCTGCACATTCAGAGTCAATCCAGTTTACCAGGTTTAACTGACTCCTTGCAAGAATGAACAACAAGACTTGATGGTAATGCATGAAGGATTCAATAGCATGTGCCAGGGAATCTTCCTGACCATTCTAAGTCAGTGTCCAAGCAAGGTCTCATCTGGTAATTGACAAGTTACTAAAGGGACCTCTGATGCTGTGTTCGTTCTCCGTCCTGTAAGAGCCCAGCAGGAGATTACAAATGCTGCCTTTCTGCCCTAAAACAAAAAAGGAGAATTATGGACGCTGAAAGCAGGCAGGGAGCACAGATCCTGTGCGAAGCTCACACAAGGTTCTCACTCGGGCCTGAGAAATCATAAAGAGGAATCCAAACAGTCCTTGGGAAAAGACAACAACCTTTACAGGTGTTGTTTAGATCCCTGTTGTTTACTTGCAAGCAACAGTCAAGGGGTGTATTACCCAACTGACCAATGATGGTGATGTGTTGTTTTAATGACCAATGAGAGTTTTACCTCTCAGACCTTCTCAGAGCTGTCTATAAATGAAGATCAGGAATAATAAAACTGGCTCTCTTGGGCAACCCAGCTAAGAGAGTCTGTGTTGTATTTCGCCGTTCCTAAAATAGTGCGACATCCACTGACTAATAATTTTTTTAGGATTGAGAGGAATGACAGGTTTGTCTTTATAAACAAGCTGTGGGTCTGCTGATAAGATGCAGCTATCAGTGAGAGACAACAGAAACAATGGGATGGATTCCACTGAAAGATGAAAGAGGCACTGAAAGAGCACCATAAATTCCACAAGAGTTAAGAATTAAGAAGGGATTATGCACTGGGTGGGGGGGAAGGTATCCCAGGTATCAGGCATTCCGGGAAGCCTGTACCTCTCAAGTACCTCAGCCTATGGGGAAAGAGAGAAGGGACAAGCAGCCGAGAATTAGGATAAAAAGGAGGCTGAGCCCTCCAAAATTTTGAGACCCCAGGGGAATGTCCCATGGCCTCTCCCTTTATTCAAATAAAGTAAAAGGACTCCTCTGTCTCCTTTTTGGACATAAACCTCTGGTGTTTGTGGATTAATTTTCCTGACAATTTTTGGGGGCTCGTCCAGGATATTTGCACCGTCTGGGGCAGCAGGCAGCTTTTGTCAGAGCTGAAGGCACGCCTCACCCAGTTTTGGTAATCAGCTCCCCTTGGTGGCAGCCGGCACTGGGCGATCGATTGGGTTCCCGAGACTGTCCAGGAGACAGATGAGTGGCGAACCAGGGGGGTCCGTGAAGAGTCCACAGGGAAGGACCACTGAAAATCTCACGGGTGAGTAAAATGGGATCTTTGGTGAGCAAGCCTGAGAGGGCAGCCATGGAGGGTAGCACAGGTCAAACAGGGCACCCATGGAGGGTTGCAAGGGTACAGCCGGGAAGGGGTCTTGGCAAAAGGGATGACAATCCCATAATACCCCTGGAGAGTCCCTTGGGGAGAATGCTGAAGTCTTGGGACAGATTATGCATTCACACAGAAGTAACTATGGAGAAGGTGGTAAAATATTGTTATTATGCATGGCCAGAGTATAAGTTGCCAAATGGACTTATATGGCCACCTTAGAAAACAGAATTCATTTGTGTTGAGTTCTGTGAAGGTATCTAGAGGAGAACTGGAAAAGATGGATCGAAAGGGAATGTGGATTGATATGGTTTAAACAAACAACAAGAGAAATCTATGTGTTAAGAAAAAAAAAAGGAGAAGAGGAAAAAGGGGGGGGGAGAAGAAAACAGTGAAGATTAAAATGTTTTTCAGCACCTTCCCACATCTTGTCCTCCAGTGTTACCAGCTGACCCAGGGCCAGCTGCAGGTCCCTGTATCCTCACCTTCCAGAGCAAAGGGATCAGGGAAATGCTGTTCCTACAGCTCCACCTGAGAATAACAGTGGTGTAGGGGGAGGGGAGCAGAATATCATATCACCCCCTAGAACTAGAAGGGATTTCGAGAATCCACGCCCGGGGTGGGGGGGGCAATAAGGGGAGTCAAGAAAGAGTCTTTGACAACAGGAGATGGATGGATTGTGTTGGTGTGCTGGAACAGAATTGGTTAATGGGGAGTGTGGAGAGATGTGGTTGAAGCAGGGACCAGGAGTGGAGGTGCAGGACCAGGAGCACAGGCTGGGGGCCTGTGAGGCTGCTGGGACTCGGCACTGGGCAGTGCCTGACCCCACCGGCCCCAGGCAGGGGCAGCAACAGCTGCCGGCCCTTTGAGGCAGCAGGATGCCCTGGTCACCTGTCGTGCTGCCAACCATGCCCGCCGGGAGCACTGAAGCGAGGAGGAGCTGTTTGGACAGTGTGGTAGGACAGGGACTGGCTCTGGTATTCATTGTATGGTAAATAGAGTGAGCACAACAAGGAAAGGTGAAGGTGATGGCCTTTTTCAGGCCAAAGAGGGAAAAACCGCAAGGTCCAAGGGGTCCCCCTGGACAGAGGGGACGGGATCGGCCATGAGGAAGTGGCAGAAGCTTTCTCTCCTGTCATGGGGTGGCTTTACCTTTAAGGTGGTTCTGAGAGCTAAGGAAGTTGAAGCTGCTGGTGGCTGATGGGAGCTTTTCCTCCTGACCAATTATCAGTCATTTCTAAGAATTGACAGCAGTTTTGACCATTAAAAAGTGAAGTCAACTTGTGAACACCCCCTTAAGATGTACAGTCAAAGCTCTCTTGTCTTCTTTGTGTTTCCAGCTTCTGACAAGGTAACAAGGCTCTGTCTTGGCCTCCTCCCCCGCCCTGCTCCAGGCCGGACAAGGCCACAGAAGGGGGGGGGGGGGGGGGGGAGAAGCAGAGCTGGCTAGCTGGGCTTAGTTTTCAGTTTCTGCTGCTGGACTGAAACCTGACACCATGAACTCTTGCAGCTTTTCTAAAGCTTTAATTCTTTTACTACCTGGATAAAACGTACAGATTAGTCCTTTTTCCCGGAGAGACAGAGAGAGAGACAATCAACATGAAGAAGACATCATAAAACCACCAACAACAGTGAGGAAAAGAGTTAAGTTTTAGATGGGGAGAGAATAAGGAGATGCTTTATAAGCTGAAATATCTTTCTGTTAAAGCTATGGAGATGGACAATAGTAGTTTGAAAAGACTCCTTTAATTCATGACAGAGTATATTGGGAAGAATAGAGTGTTCAAAGAGTGGATTTTGAGCAAAAGAGAGAGCAATTGTGATACAATGAGGTGCTAGAACAGAGTGAAGCGAAGATTTGAGGCCTTGAAGGCAATGAGAAAACTGTTTCCAGGGAAGCTCACAGAGACAGATGAAGAGGACTTTTGCCTTTGAATAACTCATCCTTAAAATGACATCCCTAAACTCATGGCCCATACACACCTCAGAGTGATGTGAAATGGGAGGAGTGAACTATGATGACAGGATTTCCGGGCAGCTAGGAATCAGAAAAATAGAAAACTATAACAAAAATAGTTTTCTCGTGAGAAACTCCATAGATTAAGAGAAGAAGACTTTTGTTTCTCTACAAAGGCTGATGAAAAGACTCTAGCAAGAATTGGGACTGTTTTAACCACCAAAGTTCTAAAGTTTTTCTGTCTCTATGTTGTCACGTGTACAAAAGAATAGTCAGGTAGTGGGGGATAAAAGGGTTTTCTGGAAGTTTATTCTGGTGTTCTTATTATTATAGTTTGTTAATAAACTTTCTTTATTCCTTTTAAGTTTTAAGCCTGTTTTGCTCTTGCTCTAATCCATATCTCACAGCAAGAAATAAGTATTTTTTTTTAGTTACTGGTTTAAAACCACGACATCTCCCCAGCAGGGGACACCCAAGCCAAAGAGCGGTTGGGAAAGGATCAGTGTGCTGTCTTCAGGGCATAGGAAACTGAAAACGGCAATGTCTGCAAAAAAGCCAAAAACAGCTGGACTGTCGAGAAAGTCCAGAAGATAAGGGAAATGGATTGTTAAGAGTGTCAAAGGCTCTCATTATATCCACCAACCTAGAGCCGTTCTCAACTTTTAAAGTGGGTCTGGATCAAAGAGAGGTGTGTGTCTTAGTAAAAACAAAGACCTCTCGATTCACCTTAATTTTTATCCCCAAGGGGGAAAATTGTCTAAAGAATTTTTTTGATCCTTCAAAGGAGTTGTGAAAATTGTGGTTTCTTCTGTGAGCTCAGAAGTTTGAACACATCTTTCTCTGAAAGAATTGTAAAAATTGTAGTAAATTAATTTGAGGATTTAATTCATTTGTCTACATGAGGTTTTGTGCCGAGCTGAATAGCTCCAGTTTGGAGGAGACCACATCCCTCTGCTTTTTGTATGTTTGTTGTAAAAAGCCATAATTGTCAAGTTTCAGTTATGAAGCCAATGCTGCAACTCATGCCTTGTGGAAAACACCCCCACCAGTCTGTGGTTTGTTGTGAACCTAAAGCAAATTCGGTAGCTGCAACCTTGTGAAGATAGTGTCCTATGGAAGGCCTGGGTATTTGTCATGCTCTTCCTCTGTGGAAGTTATGGGAAAACTTTAAAGGAAAGTGTCGTGGTTTTAAACCAGTAACTAAAAAAAATACTTATTTCTTGCTGTGAGATACGGATTAGAACAAGAGCAAAACAGGCTTAAAACTTAAAAGGAATAAAGACAGTTTATTAACAAACTACAAGAATAAGAACACCAGAATAAACTTCCAGAAAACCCTTTTATCTCTCACTACTTGACCATTTCTTTGTACACATGATAACATAGAGACAAAAAAACTTTAGAACTTTGGTGGTCAAAAACAGTCCTAATTTTTGCTAGAGTCTTTTCATCAGTCTTTGTAGAGAAACAGAAGTCTCCTGCCAATCTATGGAGTTTCTCACGAGAAAACTATTTTTGTTATAGTTTTCTATTTCTCTAATGCCAGCTGCCCGGAAATCTGTCATCATAGTTCACTCCTCCCATTTCACATCACTCTGAGGTGTGTATGGGCCATGAGTCTAGGGATGCCATTTTAAGGATGAGTTATTCAAAGGCAGAAGTCCTCTTCATCTGTCTCTGTGAGCCTGTCATGGGGTAGCTTTACCTTTAAGACAACTTGGAAAATTAAGGAAGTTGGAGCTGCTGGTGGCTGATGGGAGTTTTCCTCCTGACCAATTATTAGTAATTTCCAAGAATTGACAGCAGTTCTGACCATTAAAAAGTGAATTCAACTTGTAAACACCCCCTTAAGAAGTACAGACAGAGTTCTCTTGCCCTCTTTGGTTTCCGGCTTCTGAGAAGGTAACCAGGCTCTGTGGTAGCCTCCTCCACTCCCCCCCCGCCTCTCTCTCTCGTCCGAAGAAGGCCGCAGAGGACGAGAGGGAAGGGGGGGGGGAGGAAAGGGAAGCAGAGCCTGGCAGCTTGGTTTAGTTTTCAGTTTCTGCTGCTGGACTGAAACCTGACACCATGAACTCTTGCAGCTTTCCTAAAGCTTTTAATTCTTTTACTACCTGGATAAACAAACAGATTACTCCTTTTTCTCAAAAAAGACGGAGAACAAGAGAGACAATCAACATGCAAAAGACATCATAGAACCACCAAAAACAAGTGAGGAAAAGAGTTAAGTTTAAATAAGAAAGAGGGAATAAGAAGATGCTTTACAGCTGAAATATCTTTTTGTTACAGCTATGGAGATGGACAATAGTAGTTTAAAAGACTCCTTTAATTCATGACTAGGGTATGGGGGGAATAGAGTGTTCAAAGTGTGGACGTTAGAGAAAAAGAGAGAGTGGTTGTGATACTGTGGGTTGCTGGAAATGGGTAAAGTGAAGATTTTGAAGCCTTGAGGGGGCAAGAGGAAAGCTGTTTTCCAGGAAGGCTCACAGAAACAGATGAAGAGGACTTCTACCTTTGAATAACTTATCCTTAAAATGGCATCCCTAGACTCATTGACCCATGCACACCTCGGAGTAATGTGGAATGGGAGGAGTGAACTCTAAAAACTCCATAGATTGGCAGAAAGAGACTTCTGTTTCTCTACAAAGACTGATGAAAAGACTCTAGCAAAAATTAGGACTGTTTTTGACCACCAAGGTTCTAAAGTTTTTGTCTCTATGTTATCATGTGTGCAAAGAAATGGTCAAGTAGTGAGAGATAAAAGGGTTTTCTGGAAGTTTATTCTGGTGTTCTTATTCTTGTAGTTTGTTAATAAACTGTCTTTATTCCTTTTAAGTTTTAAGCCTGTTTTGCTCTTATTCTAATCCATATCTCACAGCAAGAAATAAGTAATTTTTTAGTTACTGGTTTAAAACCACGACAGAGCCTTCCTGGAAAACAGTTTTCTCTTTGCCCCCCAAGGCTTCAAATCTTCACTCTACCCATTTCCAGCAACTCACAGTATCACAATTGCTCTCTCTTTTCTCAAAAGTCCACACTTTGAACACTCTATTCCTCCCAATACTCTAGTCATGAATTATAGGAGTCTTTTTAAATTACTGTTGTCCATCTCCATAGCTTTAACAGAAAGATATTTCAGCTGTAAAGCATCTCCTGATTCCCTCTTTCTTATTTAAACTTAACTCTTTTCCTCACTGTTTTTGGTGGTTCTATGATGTCTTCTTCATGTTGATTGTCTCTCTTTCTCTGTCTATCTGGGAAAAAGGAGTAATATGTACGTTTATCCATGTAGTAAAAGAATTAAAAGCTTTAGGAAAGCTGCAAGAGCTCATGGTGTCAGGTTTCAGTCCAGCAGCAGAAACTGAAAACTAAGCCCGGCTGGTCGGCTCTGCTTCTCCCCCCCCCCCCCACTCCCTGCGGCCTCGTCCAGCCTGGAGGGGGGGGGAAGGCCAAGACAGAGCCTTGTTACCTTGTCAGAAGCCAGAAACCAAAAAGGGCAAGAGAGCTTTGACTGTACATCTTAAGGGGGTGTTCACAAGTTGACTTCACTTTTTAATGGTCAAGCCTGCTGTCAATTTTAGAAAAGACTGATAATTGGTCAGGAGGAAAAGCTCCCATCAGCCACCAGCAGCTTCAACTTCCTTAGCTCTCAAAGCTGTCTTAAAGGTAAAGCTACCCCATGACAGAAAGTATTTTGTTTTCTTTCCTTAATAAAAGTTTTAAATGTTAAAGGTTATAAAATGTTATAAATATTAGAGTTTCCTTAATGGAAGTTAATTTGTTAGTCACCTCCCTATGCCTAGGATGGACTTGATGCAAAAATTGAGATAGGGAGTGGTTAGTTACTAAAAAATGAAGAAATGTAATGTAATTGGCTTGAAGCAGTGGCATTACTTGCTGCTGAACTAAATCATGTTTATACAAAGTCACCTGTTTTGTTTGGGCAAACTTCTCAAAAGAAAAATGTTAGGAGAGTTTGCTCCACCCTCAGAGGTTAAGTTGTTGCAGTATGTGGATGATTTGCTGTTATCAGGGGAACAGGAGGAGATAGCTGAAAGAGCTACTGTGAAACTGCTTAATTTTCTTGCTAAAAAAGGACTTAGAGTGTCCGAAAAGAAAGCACAGTTAGTAGAGAAAAAGGTCAAATATTTGAGACATATTTTAACTGGAGGGTTACGGTGTATTGATCCAGAAAGAATGCAAGGAATTCTACAAGTACCATTACCCCAAACAAAAAGGGAGTTATGACAATTTTTAGGGTTGGTAGAATACTGCCGAGTATAGATAGAAGACTTTTCTGTTGTGGCCAAACCTTTATATAGCTTTTTAACACAAGACAGTCCTAATGTTGTGGTATGGACACGAGAAAGAGAGCAAAGCTTTAAAAAAATAAATTAAAAGACAAATTGGTTAATGCCCCAGTCCTAGCTCTTCCAGACACAGAAAAGGAATTTGAATTATATGTGGATGTTAAACAAGGTCATGCAAAAACAATTTTGGTTCAAGAGCATGAGGGAACACAGAGACCTGTTGCCTATTTTTCTAAAATGTTAGACCCGGTAGCCAGAGGCTGGCCCCATTGTCTGCAGACCTGTGCAGCCACAGCTCTGATGGTGTCTGAGGCCCGAAAGCTGACAAGGGGGGGTTATCTGATTGTTAAAGTTTCACATCAGATTAAAGCTTTGTTAACTGAGAGAGCCTCTAAGTGGATGGCCAGCTCTTGGTTATTGCAATATGAGTCTTATTTATTGCAACAGGAGGATTTAGAATTTAAAAGTGGGGAAGGTTTTAACCCAGCCTCCTGTTTGAACAGCCCTGAAGAGGGGAGCCAAGGCAAATTCTGTGGATGCTAGCTTTGGAACAGGCTGCAGGGAGCCTGCAGAAACTGCAGGCCCCATAGCTTTCTCAAGTCCAGCCTGAGAAAGTAGCCTGGGAAGTTTTAAGGAGGAATCAAAACAATTCTTAGAGACAGAAAACAACTGCCAGGTGCTGTTTTCCTGTCTCTTGTTGTCTTTGCAAGAGAAAGTCAGAGGGTGTTGTTCACCACTGACCAATGATGGTGATGTAGCAGTTTACTAACCAATAAGAGTTTCCTTTCTGTACTTTCCACGAACCAGTCTATAAAACAAGGCTGAAGCAATAAACTAAGGAATTTTTCCTGTTCTGACTCCATGAGAGTCTGTGTCGTCTCTTTCCAGCCGTTCCTTAATAGAGTGACAAAATTCCATGACTATATTGAAGTAATAGATCTGCAGACTAGGGCAAGGAATGATTTGCGAGACATTCCATGGCCTGGGGAAGAAAATGTGTTTATTTATGAGTCTTCAAGGGTGATAGAAGGAAGACGGTTTACAGGATACTCTGTCATGAATGGAAAGCAATTAAAGGAAGGAGAGAGGTTACCACCCACATGGTCAGCTCAGACAGCAGAGCTGTATGCTCTTGTGAGAGCCTGTGAATTATACTGAGACAAGACAGTAAATGTTTTTACTGATTCTAAATATGCATATTGGGTGATACATGCATTTGGGAAACTATGGGAAGAAAGAGGTTTATTAACCTGCAGAAGAAAGACGTTGGGTCATGAGATCTTAATCTACTGCCTATTGGAGGTAGTGAATTTGCCAAAAGAGGTAGCAATGATGTACATTAGAAGGCACCAGGCAGGGTGCTCAGAAGAGGCAAGGAGAAGCAGAGTGACTGATGGAGAAGCTCGGAAAGCTGCATTGTTGCTGGAGGTTTCTGGGATACTTCTCTTGCTCCCAGTGACTTCCCCATTGCCAGAAAGGTTCTGTTTTCCACTGGAAAAACTTGAGATAGTTGTGGAGAGTGGGGCAGAGAAAAGGGGGGTTGTTGGTTTGCAAGGGATAGTGAGCAGTAGATGCCGTGAGCTCTGACCTTGCAGTTGTTGAAGCAGCTTCATGGGGGAGGTGCCGAGGCTCCTGAGGCATGGCAGAGGCCTTCCTCAGGACGTGTGCTGTTGTGGGTCTTTTTGCTCTGGCAAAGCGAGCTTTTAGGGTTTGTTTGATTTGTGCTAAAACAAATAACAGAGTTACAAAGAAACTTGCCAGAGAGGGAAGGCCTTGGGCGGTATGTCCCTGTCATGGTTATAAAGCAGTAACTAAAAAATTACTTATTTCTTGCCATGAGATATGGTTTAGAACAAGAACAAAACAGGCTTAAAACTTAAAAGGAAATAAAGAAAGTTTATTAAAAAAACTACAAGAATAAGAACACCAGAATAAACTTCCAGAAAACTCTTTTATCCCCAACTACCCACCATTCCCTTGTTCACATGACAACAAAGAGACAAAAAAACTTTGGAACTTTGGTGTTTAAAACAGTCCCAATTCCTGCTAGAGTCTTTTCATCAGCCTTTGTAGAGAAACAGAAGGCTTCTTCTGCTAATTTATGGAGTTTCTCACAAGAAAGCTACTTCTGTTATAGCTTTCTATTTTTCTGATGCCAGCTGCCCGGAAATTCTGACATCAGTTCACTCCTCCCATTTCACATCACTCTGAGGTGTGTTATGGGTCAATGAGTCTAGGGATATCATTTTAAGGATGAGTTATTCAAAGGCAAAAGTTCTCTTCATCTGTCTCTGTGAGCTCCCCTGGAAAACAGAAGTTTTCTCTTTGCCTCTCAAGGCTTCAAATCTTCAGCTATTACTTCTCTCCTTCTGTTCCAGCACCTCACTGTATCATAATTACTCTACTTTTTGCTCAAAATCCACACTTTGAACACTCCATTCCTCCCAATATACTCTGTCATGAATTAAAGGAGTTTTTTCAGGACACTATTGTCCATCTCCATAGCTTTAACAGAAAAATATTTCAGCTTATAAAGCATCTCCTTATTCTCTACCTTTTCTGAAGCTTAATTCTTTTCTTTACTGTCTCTGATAGTCTATAAAGTCTCTTAACATGTTGATTACTCTTTTCTTCTCTCTCTGCATAAAAGGATTAATTTGAAAGTCTCATATGGGTAATGAAAGGGTTAAAATCTTGCCCAGGCTTTGTAGATGGTTCTGTGATCTCTGCTGGAGCAGCAGTTGGAGTTGTCTACGATGGAAGATTCTTTATGGCTGCTCTGCAGAGTGTGGTCACTGTCTCAGCACGCCGCAGGTCAAGAGCTTTTTTTCTTTCGTTACTCGGCAATCTCTGGTGAATTCAGTCATGGCAAAAAACTGCAGCCAAGCCAGGTATGGATGCTAACTCTGAAACAGAGAGCACAGTGTCTGTGGAAATTGCAGGCTACATAGCTTTCTCAGTCTTGCCTGAGAAAGTGGCCTGGGAAATCATGGGGAGGAATTAAAACAATCCTCAGAGACAGAAAACAGCCTTGCAGGTGCTGTTTGTGTGTTCCTTGTTTTCTTGCAGGAGAAGGTCGAGGGGTGGTAAGCCCCACTGACCATTGATGGTGATGTGTTAGTTTACTAACCAATAAGAGTTTCTTTTCTGTACTTTTCACGTATCAGTCTATAAAAAAGATCCGAAGCAATAAACTGAGAGAAATTCTCCTGATCGACTCCCAAGAGAGTCTGTGTCGTTCTTCCCAGCCGTTCCTAATAGAGCGACATCTGGTGACCGCCGACATGATGTGCATCTAGTGACCCCCGAGGTTCGGTGCAACCAGCGGACAACGAACCAGCCGCTTCCCCCACAGAGGGGTAAGTGAGAATCTCCCGGGCTCCCCTGGAGGGAGCTGGTTTTTTAGACCAGCCGGATAGTGGAGCCCTGCCAGTGAGCGGGCTTGGAACGGCTTATCTTGACGAAGCTAGAGCTTAAAGTCCTGGGGTAAGCCACTGCGTCTGCATCACTGCATTCGCGGGCCGTCAAGATAGACAGTTCTCACAATGGGGAACTGCAATTCAACTAATGATCAACTTGTCTTCTCTGCATGGCAGGACGCCTTGCCGCGCATGGGACTCAGTATTTCTGAAGAAGCTATGTGCGCTTGGTTCCAGTGGGTAAAAGCGCAAGGTTTTACTGTGACTGTTGATAATGCATTTAACCTCGAGATTTGGCTGTCAGGGGGAGAACGCCTATGGTCTGAATTAACTGAAGAGGATACCAGCATGTGCAGCCTGGCAGCCACCTGGGGCGTGCTCTTTAAAGTGTTGGAGCGGTGCCAGTCTGGGGACAGTGAGGCCGGAATGGAAGATTCGGATGCCAAGGGTGCCTCTTTTGTACACCATGAGAGACTGGGGGGTGAGACCAAGAACCTGTCACCCGTGGAGTTGAGGGCGCAAGCTTCGTCAACAGAGAGGCGGCAGGGGAACGGGGACCGCCCGCCTCTGCCTGCACCCTCCGCGGTGCCTTCACCGGTGCTGCGAGCACCACCGCGCATGACCGTGGGGGGCTCTCCTCCCCCCCCGCTGCCCTCCGCGGGGCCCATGCATGTGCCGGCGCTGCCCCTTTCCCAGGCGTGCTGCAGCTGTCCTGCCGCCGTACCTGCTTTGGTTTCCGAGCGAAAATCTACACCGCCTGAAGCAGCCAGCCCGCCCATCTCTTCTGGTGCCCAGAACGGCCCAGCTGCGAGCCCACCCTGGGACCATCTTGGGCCATCCCCACCCCGTCCAGTGGCCGCGTATCCGAAGCGTCGGGGGCATTTTTGGGACGTGGTGAAACAGAGAGCTTTGGAAACGGGGGATTGGGAGTTGCTTGAGAGGCTGGGAACACCCGGGACTGGGATTTTTAACACCGTGGGTGCTGGGGCGGGGGAGATGGAGGGAGGATCGGAAGCCGCTTCGGCTTCTGGTGACTGGGTCCGGCTGGATTGGGAAGTTGAAGGCGCACCCCGAGGGGCAGCCCAAGCCTTCCCTGTGTTTAAGGGTGCCCCGAATACGGGACAGGCCGACAGGCATAATGTGATAGCATGGAAGGTGGTGCAGGATATACAGAGTAAGGTGGCACAATATGGGCTCGGATCTCCCGAGGTTATGCAGATCATTAGGGTGATAGACACTGATCTGCTTGCTCCATTTGATATTAGGCACCTGGCTCAAGTCTTATTCCAGCCTGTGCAATTTAAGGTTTTTGAAGATAATTGGAGACAGATGGCTCAGAGGGCTGCAGACGAGAATACGCGTCTGCCTGCACACGATCCCAGACATGGGATCAGATTAGAGGCCCTTACAGGTGTGGGCGAGTTTTCCCATCCTGATCTCCAGGCCCGTTGGGACCCTACAGTCCTTGAGCAAGGGCAAAAAATTGGTATTGGAACATTGCTGAAGATGATAGAAGCAGCTGCTCACAGGGCACAATATGTGACAATCACTCAGGGTTTAAAGGAACCCTTGTTGCCATTTGTTGAGAAAATTGCAAGAGCCTTGGAGAAACAGGTTGAAGACGATAACCTGAGACAGCTCTTGTGCAAACAACTCGCAAGGCATAATGCTAATGAAGATTGTAGGATGATCATAGAAGATCTTCCAGGAGACCCCTCAATACCAGAGATGGTCCAAGCCTGTGCCAAAGAGGGCTCTGTGGGGCACAAAATGTCTGCTCTGGCAGCTGCTCTGGCATCAAAACAACCAGGCTGCCAGGGTGGTTCCCGGAAGCAAAAGGATGCTCAGGGTAAGGCTCGGCAGATGCAGCAGAATAAAAAAGGAAAAGGAAAGTTCTTGTGTGCTAGATGTCACAAGCCAGGTCATTTTGCTGATCAATGTAGATCTAGATATCATGCCAATGGTATTGATGAATTCGGGAAACATGTACAAGAGCGCACAGGGGAACTGCGCTCTGACACAAGTGAGTTCCCAGGGCACAGCCCTCCCACAGGCCTACTCAGCCAGCTTAGAGGCAGCACCCAAGGGGCAGCAGGAGTGGATGTATACACCGCGACAACAGTTACATTAGATTCTGGTCATGTGTATAAGGTTCCCCTGGATGCTTTTCGTCCTCTGGGTCAAGGCTTGTGTGCACTGCTTGTGGGAAGATCTAGTGCAACCCTACAGGGGATTTTTATACACCCAGGAGTCATTGATGCTGACTTTATGGGACAGATTTGTGCCCTGGTTTCTACTCCTTCCCCCCCTGTTACCATCCCTGAAAAAACTCGCATTGCTCAACTTGTGCCTTTTAAGTCCTGTGTTCCTAGGACTGCTGATCGGACTCGCAGGGATGGTGGCTTTGGATCTACCGGACTGCCCCAAGTCCTTTGGTCTGCCTGTATCTCCACTCAGAGACCTCAAATGACGTGTACCCTGAGTCTGCTGACTGCCAGCCCGCCTCAAATTCAGCTTCGAGGTCTCATTGACACCGGGGCAGATGTGACGATTGTCTCCTTCTCTGCGTGGCCTCCGTCCTGGCCTTTGACTTCTATGGGTTCGGCCATTGAGGGACTGGGAGGTACCGCGCAGACATTTGTGACCCAGCGGCCCGTGCTTATCAAAAACCCAGAAGGGCAAACAGCTACGGTCCGGCCTTATGTCACTGCAGCTCTGTGATAAACAGAGACCCTTTTGTTCGACTAAACATGTAGATAGGATGCTCTGTAATGCTATGTTCTGTAAAATCAGGATTATATTGAAGGTTGCTACTGACGCTTGCATAATTATTATGGCCTTGCTAAGATTCCTTGAATTCCAGAAAGTTACTGAGCTAAGCCTCTAAAGAGAACAGTGAAGAAAGGTCAAGAAGATAAGACTGAGGAAGACTTCCGATCTTCCTCTTGCGACCACCAGAAGGCAGAAAAGGACCCCCTAACAACTGGAGACGCATGCGCAGAGACACCCGAGAAAGGACACGTCGTCGGAGAGCCGGACCGATTAAAAGGGGACGCACGGAAAACGGAAGCACGGCAGCGGCGAAGGGGGACCGCTTCCCTGCCATCCAGCGCTGTCCTTTGCTTATTGCTTGCTTGCTACAATTAATAAAATCCTCTTTAATCAAGTCATATCACTCTCTTTGAGTGAATTTATTACAATTTGGTGCCCCGTGACTCGGATGCAATCTGTAGGACGGATTCTCGGCACTTCTGGGAGGCGCCCCGCTAAGATTTAGCGGCTCGAGGGGGGGCTGGTTCCTGCCTCGATTGCACCGACGAACCTAAAATTAAGGCAATAAGCAAAAGGGAGACCGGTCGACCCCTCAAATTCTGTGCACAGAGTCCAGACAAAGACACGGGACGCGTGAGTGTAACGGGGAACCGTTCGGTCGGGGGTCGGGATCCCGGAGTGTGGCGAAGTGTGTGTGTGCATGAGAGGGGGACTGGTAGCCGGATTCCCCAAGCGAGAGCGGACCCTCTATCAGTGCAGTTCCCATTAGCCCGCGAGGGCCTGGGCCACGAACGAGGGGAAGCGAAAGGAATTGTGTGATTTGAAGGCACTCCGGAGGAATGGGACAGAGGAAGAGCAAGCCTCCTGTACCTGTTAAACTACCACCGGTACCTAAAGATAGTCCGTTGGGTTTTATACTAGATAATTGGAAGTATTTCCCGGGGACAGAAAATAAAGATAGGGCAAAAATGATTCACTATTGTGTAGAAGTATGGGGAGGAAAGGAAATTTCAAAGAATCTATTTTGGCCAATATTTGGATCAACCGAAGATTGGGTTAAACAAAAGTTAAATTCCTGGGTAAACACAAAGATCCCCTTTAGTTCAGAAGAAAGTGCTTATGCAGAGATCTGGGTAGAAAATCCCGAGGTTTTTATATTTAAATTGACAGAGAATTCGGGGGAGGGGAAGGGAAAGAAAAAGAAAGCCCGAAAAGAAGACACTTTGATAATACCCCCCCCCCTCCATTTGTACCACCACCACCATGAGCCCCTCCCCCTCCCCCTCCGAATCCCGAGGAGGAGGATTTAGACATGCCAGAGGTGGGGCCTGTTACCAGGAATAGATCCAGAAGGAAACAGGAGAACCTATTCCCATTAAGAGAGATGCCAATGGGTGGCCCCCAAGCTAGAATAGGGTTTATATCTGTCCCTCTTAGTTCAGGGGGTGTCAGAGACTTCAAAAAGGAGATGGGGCATTTGCTGGAAGATCCATTGGGAGTTGCAGAAAGAGTTGATAAGTTCTTAGGACCCAATATTTATACATGGGAGGAACTACAATCTATTCTGAATATTTTATTCACGGCAGAAGAGAAAAACATGATTAGAAGGGAAGGCATGCGTATCTGGGATGCTCAGCATGCTCAGGGATCACTGGCAGATGTAAAATGGCCCCTCCAAAATCCCCAGTGGGATCATCAAAATCCAGCGCACAGAGTACATATGCAGGATTTAAGGACTATTATAATTCAAGGAATTAGGGAGGCAGTCCCAGGAAGTCATAATATCAATAAAGCATTTAATGAGAGGCAAAAGAAAGATGAAACTCCTACGGAATGGTTGGAAAGGCTAAGAAAGAATTTTCAACTATATTCCGGAATGGATCCAGATACCCAATTAGGGCAAGCACTGCTTAAAGCACAATTTGTAGCAAAATCCTGGGAGGATATTCGGAGAAAGATAGAAAAATTGGATGGGTGGCAAGACAGGGGTTTGGATGAGCTTTTGAGGGAGGCCCAAAAAGTGTATGTTAGGAGAGAAGAGGAGGCTCAGAAGCGGCAAATTAAGATGATGGTGGCTGCTGTGAGAGAAAGTAGAGATCAAACCTGGAAAGGGAAACAACAGAGACCGATCAGAGATTCAAAGGAAAGACAGAACACTAAAGCTTGTTTTTACTGCGGAAAGAAAGGACACTTTAAGAGAGAATGTAGGGTGAGGATCCAGGATGAAAAGATGTTCAAAGAAGACTAGGGGTGTCAGGGGCTCTTTTTTATAGGGACCAAAAAAACACCAGAAAGAGCCCTTGATAAAGTTAAAAGTGGGTCCCCAGCACCAAGAAATAACATTCTTGGTAGATACTGGAGCTGAGAGATCAACCATTCAGTTTTTACCTAAAGGATGTAGTATATCCAAAGAAACTGCCACAGTAGTGGGGGCAAAGGGGGAACCCTTTGAAGTGGGGGTTATTAAAGATGTGATGATAGAATCAGAATCAAAAGTCGGGTTGGGAAATTTTTTGTTAGTACCAGAAGCAGATTATAATTTGTTGGGACGGGATTTAATTATTGAATTGGGAATACATTTAGATATAGTTGATAAGGAGTGGAGGATAAGACTATGCCCTTTAAGAGTAGAAGATGAAGACAAAATAAACCCAGAAGTGTGGTATACACCTGAGAGTGTGGGGCAGCTGAAGATAACCCCATTCTCGGTCACTATTAAAAACCCAGAAATCCCAGTTAGAATAAAACAATATCCCTTGTCACTTGAGGGACGAAGAGGGTTGAAACCAGAAATTGACAGATTGTTAAGTAAGGGACTATGAGAACCATGTATGTCACCTTTTAACACACCCATGCTGCCAGTAAAGAAGCCAGATGGGACTTATCGTTTGGTACAAGATTTAAGAGAAATTAGCAAACGCACAGTGGCACGGTTCCCCGTAGTTGCAAATCCGTATACGTTATTAAGCAAACTGGGACCTGACAGTTTGTGGTACAGTGTTATAGATTTAAAAGATGCATTCTGGGCCTGCCCTCTTGATGAGGCTAGTCGAGATTATTTCGCATTCGAATGGGAAGATCCAGACACGGGGAGGAGACAACAACTGAGATGGACAGTACTGCCCCAGGGATTCACGGAATCCCCCAATTTGTTTGGGCAAGCATTAGAGCAGATTTTACAGGATTATCAGACAGACCCAGGAGTGACCTTGATACAATACGTGGATGACTTGCTTTTAGCTGGGAAAGAGGAAGAAGACGTAAGGAGAGAGAGTATTAAGTTGTTAAATTTCCTGGGTTTAAAGGGATTGAAAGTATCTAAGGCAAAGCTCCAATTTGTGGAAGAAGAAGTAAAATATTTAGGCCATTACCTTAGAAAAAGGGAGAAAAAGATAGACCCTGAAAGAGTACAAGGAATTTTGTCACTACCAATTCCTAAAAATAAAAGACAGATGTGTCAAATCTTGGGATTAACAGGGTATTGTAGACAGTGGATTGAAAATTATAGCAGTAAAGTTAAATTTTTATATCATAAATTGACACAGGAGGGATTAATAAAATGGAGTTCAGAAGATACAGAAAAACTCCGGGAACTACAAGAAAGTTTAATTCATGCTCCTGTCTTGAGTCTCCCAGATTTGAGGAGACCCTTTTACTTGTTTGTAAATGTGGAAAATGGAATTGCCTTTGGAGTCCTAACTCAGGAGTGGGCAGGGAGAAAGAAGCCAATAGGGTATTTATCAAAGATCTTGGACCCTGTGAGTAAAGGCTGGCCACCCTGTCTACAAGTAGTAGCAGGATGTGCCCTACTGGTGGAGGAAGCTAGGAAAATCACCTTTAATAGCAATTAGAAGGTAATGTCCCCCCATAACATTCAGGGTGTGTTACAACAAAAGGCAGAAAAATGGATTTCAGATGCTAGACTTTTAAAATATGAAGGAATTTTAATTGAAGCCCCAAACTTAATAATAGAAACCACAACTGTACAAAACCCGGCTGCATTTTTGTATGGAGAACCCGAAGGTGAACCTTTGACACACGACTGTATAACTACGATTGAGGAACAAACCAAAATTAGACCTGATCTGGAAGAAGAGGAATTAGAAAGCGGAGAAAAGCTGTTTGTGGATGGGTCCTCCAGAGTAATAGAAGGAAGGAGGAAAACAGGCTATGCCATAATACGAGGACCTGATTTGCAAGTTCTAGAATCAGGTCCATTAGACAAATCTTGGTCAGCCCAAGCCTGTGAATTGTATGCAGTATTAAGGGCATTGAAGCTACTAGATGGAAAGGAGGGGACAATATATACAGATTCCAGATATAGTTATGGGGTGGTGCATACGTTTGGTAAACTGTGGGAAGAAAGAGGCTTAATAAACTCTCAAGGGAAAGATTTAGTTCATCAAAAACTCATAATTGCAGTATTAAAGGCCCTGAGAAGGCCCAAGAGGTTGGCAGTGGTTTATTTGAAAGGACACCAGAAGGGAATGGACTTAAGGAGTAGAGGAAATAATGCTGCTGATCAGGAGGCAAAACGGGCTGCGTTACGAACAATGGTCTTAAAAGAAAAAGGGGGGCATGAAGAAATTCTGGAACATAAGGATAGTGACTTAAGAAGTAGATTTACTGAGGAAGAGAGGTTAAAACTCCCAGAGACAGGAGCAATAGAAAACCCAGAGGGGATATGGTTTCTCCCAGATGGCCGGGAAGTACTACCAAAAGCCATAGCTCAAAGAATATTAGAAAAAATACATCAAAGAACACATTGGGGAGCACAGGGGTTAATAGACTATTTTGCTGCGAGGTATATGAGCACAGGTATCTGCGATTTAGCTAAGCAAATCACTAGAAGCTGCCTCCCATGTTTAAAAACGAATAGGAGAAATCTCAGAAAATTACCATATGGAGGGAGACCCCTGGCAAAAAGACCCTTTGCAAATATTCAGATTGACTTCACAGAACTACCGAAGGTAGGGAGACTTAAATACCTCCTGGTCCTAGTAGACCATCTCACACATTTCCTAGAAGCTTTCCCAACATCTAGGGAAACTTCACGAACAGTTGTAAAGGTGCTATTGGAAGAAATAATTCCTAGATATGGGGTACCAGAGACAATAGACTCTGACAAAGGTCCCCATTTTACATCAAAAATAACTCAGGAGGTGTCAGAAGCATTAGGAATCAAGTGGGAACAACACACCCCTTGGCACCCTCAAAGTTCTGGGAGAGTAGAAAGGATGAAAGGAGAAATAAAAAAGCAACTTACTAAGCTAGTGATGGAAACAAAACTACCATGGGTTAAATGTGTTCCACTAGCCCTTCTGAATATTCGAACCCAGCCAAGGGCAGATTTGGGAATTTCCCCTTTTGAGATGTTATATGGTATGCTCTATAATATAGAGGAAGTTCAAACACATCCAAATGTGAGTGATCAATACATCAATAAGTATTTAATAAAATTAATGAAATTCAAGAAGGCATTGTGGGAAAAAGGAATGCTAGCTCAAAGACCACCATTGGATTTTATATTACACCAGGTACAACCCGGAGAGTGGGTGCTGATAAGAAGTTGGAAAGAGAATCCCCTAACACCGAAGTGGGAGGGACCATATCAAGTCCTACTAACAACTGACTCTGCAGTTCGAACAGCGGAGAAGGGATGGACACATGCCAGTCGGATAAAGGGACCTGTGGAACCACCAAAAACTAATAACTGGGAAGTGGTTAGCCCGGCTGGGGACTTGAGACTTAAGATAACCCGAACAAAATAACATCCAAGAATTATTAACCTGCTTAGAAACTTATGAATAGTAAACTCCATAAAGGCTTTTATATAGAATATAAGATACATCCATCTAGTGGTAAGGAAATATATAATAGAAGTGTTAAAATAGGCTGTGCTTTATGCCAGTATTGTTATCCTTCTGTTTGTTTTAAATGTATAATATATGAAGAGCACTGGTGGACCCACTGTCATAGAGGCTACCCACCAAGAGGGGTGTGTAGATTTTGCTACACTGCCCAGAGGAGACTCAGTAATTGGGCCCTAGTTACCAGAATACGAGCAGGAGCGTTTTAAATGGGATCAGATAAGTGGTGGGCTATATATTCAAAAGGAGTTAACCCCTTGTATTATTGTTACCATCCAAACGAACCTGCGCCTTTTGTAGCAAATATAGTAGCTGGGTTGTGCAGACGGTGGCTCCAAGAATTGAGATGCAATACCCCTTTAGTAAAGCATAAAAATTGGGAAAAATACATACAAAGAATCAATAAAAGAAGGAGTAATTTCCCTCCTCAAGAGTACTCTTGCTGCCGAGAAGATGGTACACCCCGTGTCCCGCGGCAACCGGGTCGACAACAGGAGAGGCAGAGAAGTAATAAACTGTGGAGGGAAACACTCCAATATACATGGGACCAAAAGGTCATGGTCTTGGAAATGCCACAAGAGTGGGAATGACAACCCAGCGAAATAATTTCTGGGGAATCCAAATTGACACTTCACAAAGGAAAAGCCTCTATTATAGCAGGGGAAGCCAATGCTCATTAAATAAGTCAGTAACATTTATAATCTTAATCAGCACTTTTAACATTTGTATAAGTAAGACTCACGAACCCTTCAATTGGTCTTTAATCCGATGGGAAGACCAGGTTATTATCCAATCACAGATCACCTCTGGAGCCCCTAGCTTTCAAGTTACACTAGATTCTCTCATTAAGTGGAAGGGTACTAGTCGTATCCTGCCCGGGCGTAAGGTACTATATATGTGCCCAGCTTCTAATCCAGGCAGAGGATATTGTAATTACCCTGGGGAATTTTACTGTAGATATTGGGGCTGTGAGACAATTTCCATGGGGTGGAAAGTACAGAACCCAGATAAGTATCTAAAGGTTGAACGAGGTCCACACGGATGTATAAAGACCTGGATAGGCCCCTCAGGGGAAGTAACATATGTTGGGACTTGCAAATTTCACTACATCAATATCACACAATCCCAAGACCCTGGGTGGTTATTGGGACGAACCTGGGGTCTCAGGGTATGGGAACCCAGAAAGGATCGGGGAGTGCACATTCTTATAAAGAAAGAGGTGGTTCCCCATGATTCGGGATCTGTTGGACCAAATCCAGTGGTGTGGGGAGCAGTAGACTCCAAAGTAAGAGATCAGAATAACCATTCAGAAAAACTAGAAAATAGCACCCAAGTAACAACCACGGTAGAGACACCCCAAGTGTCGCCCTGAAAACTCAGCTTCTGAGCTTGCTAACATAGTTTTCTAAAGACTTTCCCAGGACAGTAACTGTAAACATAGATATGTGTACATTCTTTCTGTTACACGTCTTGTGATGGACATCTCTCATGGCCAGTGCTGTGAGAAAGTGTTATCCTGACCATCCAATCTCTGGCCGTGGTCAGAAACCTATAAATCCTGGAGGGAAAAATAAACTTCTCTCTTCTCTTCACCACACCTCGACCTGTGTCCGTGTGATCTATTCATCTTCAGCGGTAACATCTGGTGACCCCGACGTGTCTTGCACGTGTGTTACAGGGTACTGTCTAGCCTGTGGCTATGGCTCTTTTTGGGCTCTCTCCTACAGGGGGCCTGGCGATGGAGATATGGTTTACGGTGTTGGATCAGAGAGGGATTGATGTTTCGAATGCTGAGTTCCAGCGATTGTGTGAGTATGGCAGAGATGAGGGTTTTTTCCCTGTGGTTGAGGCCCTGTTTTCGAAGTCGGCTTGGGATGCTTTAGGCGATTCCCTGCTCGAGGCTCTGCTGCTCGATTATGAGCCCCGGCTGGTCCAGCTGCTAAGGGTTTGGCGGCAGTGCGCCCGTGTTTTGCATAGTCGCTCGCCCTCTTCTGTGAGTTCTGTGGCCGCTCTCTCTGATCTGGATGAGAGCGGCGACTCTGATTCCAGCTGTGGCAGTGAGGCGGAGTTTTCCCTCTCCCCCGGTGATGCGGAGCGGGTGGATGAGGCCCCGTCTCGCCCAGCACCCCGGCGGCGCCGGTCTGGGGCAGGGTTGGATTCCGAACGGGGGGATGTAACTCCACCGCGTCCGGCACCCCGGCTGCGTCGGGCTGGGGTGGGGTCGCCTCCTTGGTGTGCTTTCCCGGCACAGGCCGATGGGGGGCCACCTGAGCAGGGGGCGCCGCCGCCCCTGGGGGCGATGTCAGGGACGGTCCCCTGCCCCTGCTGTGGCTGGGCTGTGTCGTATCCCGCTGTGGGGGATGGGGCAGGCCCGGGCTCTGCGGCAGCGCCTGCGCACGCTGCTCCAAAGGGGGGCTGGCCGGTACCGGCTCCTGGCTTTCGCGCTCCCGACGGGATGTTGCTGGGGGCGCTGCCGAGCGTTGTCCTTCCCGCACCGGATTTGTGCGATGTGAGGCCAGGTGCGGCGCGTTGTGCAGACGCTGGGCCGGCTGCCAGCTCCGGGGCGCGGTTTTCTCCCCCTGCGAGCCCGGGACGGCCCCTGGGGGCGGAACGGGACGGTGCCGCGTCTCCACGGGCTACGCCCCAGCCGGCGCCGCGTTCCCCCCCCTCACGGGAGGGGGGCCGCGCTGCGCCGGCTTCACCTCGCCCCGCCTTGCGTTCTCGGGCATCGCCGGCGCCTGCGGCTGGGGGCAGCCCCCCCCCGTCGCCTCCGGCGGCCGCGGGGACGAAACCGGTGGCCCCCAAGGGGGAGGGATCCCGGGCTGCCAAGGCTTCTTCGGCTACCCGGCGGACCTTGCCTTCCAGCCCGGTGCCTGATCCTGTCTTGGGGCACTCTCCGAGACGGGGAGCGGCAAGTGAGGCCGCTCCTCCGGGGGGGTACCAGGCATTTCCTGTGCTTCAGGATGGGGCTCAAAAGACTCATCAGCCGTTACCCTGGAAGGCTTTGACAGATCTCCGCGAGACGGCTGAAAAGCATGGCCTTGGATCGAACGAGGTTATGCAGGCTCTTCGAGGCATTGTGGGGGGTGTGCTGGTACCCTATGACATTCGGAATATAGCCCGTGTTGTCTTTCAGCCAGTGGAGTATGGCATTTTTGAGGCGGTATGGGCTGAGATGGCTTGTCAAGTGGTACAGCAGAATACTGCCTTGGGTCAGCGAGATCCCAGGCGGGTGGCCAGCTCAGATGTTCTGCTGGGTAGGGATGTCTTTGCTGATGTTAATAGGCAGGTTAACCTTGACCCTCTTGTACTTGAGCAGTGTAAGGAGACCGGCGTGGCGGCGTTGGTGCGGACCTTAGAACTGGCCGCCCCCAAGGAGCCCTTTGCAACTGTTGTCCAGCGAGATGGCGAGTCTTTTCTGCGTTTTGCAAATCGGCTGACTGCTTCTGTGGAGCGGCAGGTGCAGGATGGTATGGCGAGGGAGATGATGCTTAAGACTCTCGCAAAGACTAATTGTAATGCCGCATGTCGGAGGGTCATTAGTGCGATCCCTGGTGATCCTTCGCTGCCACAGATGGCGCGAGCCTGTGTAGAGGCTGGTGTCGATGTTGGAGAGACCCCTACTGTGGCTGCTGCGCAGCGGCCACCTTGGGTGAAGCCGCCGGGTGGGCAGCAACAACAGGGGACCGCTCAGGCCGGCAAGAAGCAGAAGAAAAAGGCGCAGGGAGCCTCGGCTCCTTTGTATTACTGCGCCCGGTGTGGTAGGGCCAATCATGGGGCGGATGTGTGCAGGGCGACGGTCCATGTCAATGGTAAATCTTTGACGGGCTCGGGAAACGAGAAGCCGAGCGCGAAGGGGAGACGCGCTCAGACACAAGTCTCTCTTCACACTCCGGAGCCAATGGAGGTCTGCTCAGCCAGCTTGTAGCCAGCACCTCCGGCTCTGCAGGCCTTGATGTCTGCACAGCAGACACAGTTGTCTTGGACTCTTGTAGGGTGCACAGGGTCCCTTTGGATGCCTCGGGCCCAGTGGGTGGAGGCATGAGTGCTCTTCTTGTGGGGAGATCTAGTGCCACTGCTCAGGGCATCATTGTGCACCTAGGAATCATTGATTCAGACTTCACGGGGCGGATTTATGCCATGGTTTCCACACTCACCCCTCCTGTTACTATCCCTGCGGGAACCAGACTTGCTCAACTTGTGCCCTTTAAGTCTTGTATTCGCAGGGCAGAAGGTCGGCAGCGGGGAACTGGCGGCTTCGGATCCACGGGGCCACCTCAGGTTCACTGGACTGCAGTTCTGGCGGCCAAGGATCGTCCTGAGCGGCTCTGCATCCTGTCCAACCCTGGCGAGACGCCATCAGAAGTCAGTCTCCGCGGGCTTCTTGACACTGGCGCAGATGTTACGATCATCGGATCTGCCGACTGGCCCTCGGGATGGCCCTTGGACCCAGTGCAGACGTCAGTTGTGGGGCTGGCAGGAGCTGCACAATGCTATGTGAGCCGAAGGCCTGTGTTCGTCACGAACCCCGAGGGGGACACGGCCATGGTCTGGCCGTATGTCACGAAAGACTCCCGGTTAACACTCTGGGGGAGGGACGTTCTGGCTGCATGGGGGGTGCGTATGGGGACGGATTTTTGATGGGGGCCACTGTGTTGGAGGGTGCAGATTGTCCTACACCTCCCATACGTTGGTTGGTGGACAAACCCGTTTGGGAAAATCAGTGGCCCCTCTCTCAAGACAAGTTAGTCGCCCTCCGTGAATTGGTGCAGGAACAGTTGGACCAGGGTCATCTGGAGCCTTCAACCAGTCCCTGGAACACTCCTGTTTTCTGCATCAAGAAGAAATCTGGGAAATGGAGGTTGTTGCAAGACCTCCGGAAAGTTAATGCCGTGATGGAAAGCATGGGAGCATTGCAGGTTGGAATGCCATCACCCACCATGCTTCCTGCTGATTGGCCCGTTCTCATTGTGGATCTGAAGGATTGTTTCTTCACAATTCCTTTGCATCCCGATGACAGACCGAAATTTGCTTTCTCAGTGCCGGCTATCAATAATGCTGAGCCTGCACAGAGATATCAATGGAGGGTTTTGCCGCAAGGCATGAGAAACTCACCGGCCCTTTGCCAATGGTATGTGGCTCGAGCCCTGTCTGGAGTTCGCGAGCAGTTTCCTGATGCTCATATTTATCATTATATGGATGATATCTTGGTGGCTGCGCCCACCCAGGATGAGCTGCTGAGGATACGGCCTCAGCTGCTCACTGCTTTGCATTCTTATGGGCTGCAAGTGGCTCCAGAAAAGGTTCAGCAACAACCTCCTTGGAAGTACTTAGGGATGAAAATTTTGGAACGGACAGTCCAACACCAGGAGGTGCAATTTGTGCATTCGGTGAAGACACTGAATGATGTTCAGAAATTGGTGGGTGTCGTTACTTGGTTGCGTCCCTACTTGGGACTGACCACGGCACAATTATCCCCCTTGTTTGGTCTATTGAAAGGGGACTCTGATTTAAAGTCACCTCGGACACTGACCCCGGAGGCACAGCAGGTACTGGAGGAGGTTCAGCGAGCGGTTTCCGCTCGTCAGGTTCATCGCATTGACCCTTCCATTGATGTCGCTGTGTTCATTGTTACTCCAGATTTGCATCCTGCGGGTATCATTGGCCAGTGGAATGATGAGTGGTCTGATCCCTTGCATGTCCTAGAATGGATTTTCCTGCCCCATCAGCCGCAGAAGACGGCGACAACGATGTTTGAGCTGATAGCTCATTTGATAATTAAATGCCGACAACGGTGTTTACAATTGATGGGTGCAGATCCCGCAAAGATTGTGCTCCCGGTACCACGGGAGGACTTTGATTGGAGCTTTGCAAACAGTATTTCCATGCAAAGTGCTCTGGAGAATTTTTCTGGGCACATCACTTACCATCTGCCCAGTCATAAGTTGCTGCAAGTGGCAAACTTCACAAAACTTTCTTTGCGGCCCAAACATAGTCAGGAGCCTGTGCAAGGCCCCACTGTCTTTACTGATGGTTCAGGGAGGACTGGAAAGGCCATTGCTACCTGGAAGGAAGGATCTGAGTGGCAAGTCTTGGAGAGTCGTGAGACTGGGTCAGCCCAATTGGTGGAATTACGGGCTGCCGTCATGGCGTTTCAGAAGTTTTCCCAGGAACCTTTCAATTTGGTCACGGATTCCGCCTACGTGGCCGATATAGCCCAGCGGTTGGGTCATTCAGTCTTGAAGGAGGTCAGCAATCCTGCCTTGTTTAATTTACTGAAGGCCCTGTGGAGTGCTATTCAGGCCCGGGTGCATCCATATTACGTTCTGCATGTGCGGAGTCACACCAATTTGCCAGGGTTTGTTGCAGAGGGTAACGCAAGGGCTGACAAGTTGGCTAACCCTGCATGGGTTGCACCTCAGCCTGATACGCTCAGCCAGGCCAAGGCATCGCATGGATTCTTCCATCAGAATGCGCATACTTTGCAGAAACAGTTTCAGCTGACGTCAGCTGAGGCCCATGACATCGTTGAGTCTTGTGACGATTGTCATGCACTTGCTGCACCTCTGCCGGCAGGGGTAAACCCCAGGGGCCTTCGGGCCTTGGAGCTCTGGCAGACAGATGTCACTCAGGTTGCCGAGTTCGGCCGGCTTCGGTATGTGCACGTTAGTGTGGACACTTTCTCCTCTGCCATGTGGGCTTCTGCTCACACGGGAGAAAAAACCTGCGATGTCATTGCCCACTGGAAGCAGGCCTTTGCTGTTTTGGGCGTGCCTTCTGCTGTGAAGACCGATAATGGTCCTGCTTACACCTCTCAGAAGGTGCGGCAGTTCCTGCAGTTGTGGGGTGTGTCACACAAGTTTGGTATCCCTCATTCTCCGACAGGTCAGGCTATCGTAGAACGCGCTCACGGTACACTGAAGCGAGTTCTGCAGAAGCAGAAACGGGGAATGCAGGGTGAGACCCCACACAGTCGGTTGGGGAAAGCTTTATATACCCTCAATCACCTCACGGTGCCGCAGAACTCCAGTAACCCGGTCATGTTGAATCACCACCTTTCTTTGCGGGCTTCGGATGAGACGCCTCAGCCTCGGGCAAAGGTTAGAGTGAGGAATCTCGTCACAAAACAGTGGGAGGGTCCCTATGACCTCATTGCCTCGGGGCGAGGGTATGCTTGTGTATCCACAGATACTGGGGTACGCTGGGTACCTGCGAAGTGTGTCCGTCCTGACCTGCAACCACAGAGGCAGCATTCGACCGGTGAGCGGGCTGGAGACCGTGACCAAATTGGAAGTCAGCGGATGGGTGGGTCATCGGATGAGGACTCAGATGTAGATGACATGCGTGCTCACCCCGATGGCCCATCCACAAGCAGGTGTTGATGTTGGACAATTGTGTCATTTATTTTTGAGTTTTGTTGTTTTTTCTGGTTCTTGTTTTTTTGGGTTTTGTTCTTTGTTTTTTTTTGGTTTTTTTATAATAACGAAAGGGTGAGATATCACCCTGAAATTACAGCCTTCTGATTGTATGGAGTATTGTATTTTTCCTGTTATTTATCTTTTGATTGTTTATAATGTTGCTAGTTTCTTTGTTCATTTTTCTTTTTTCTTTTCTTTTTATTAAACCGAAAAGGGTGAGATGTCGCCCTGAAAACTCAGCTTCTGAGCTTGCTAACATAGTTTTCTAAAGACTTTCCCAGGACAGTAACTGTAAACATAGATATGTGTACATTCTTTCTGTTACACGTCTTGTGATGGACATCTCTCATGGCCAGTGCTGTGAGAAAGTGTTATCCTGACCATCCAATCTCTGGCCGTGGTCAGAAACCTATAAATCCTGGAGGGAAAAATAAACTTCTCTCTTCTCTTCACCACACCTCGACCTGTGTCCGTGTGATCTATTCATCTTCAGCGGTAACACCCAAGAATATGGAAACGAAGCTCTTTGGAAAATTTTGCAAGCTACCTTTAAAATATTAAATGATACACACCCAAATTTAACTAGAGGATGTTGGTTATGCTATAACATTAACCCACCCTTTTATGAGGCCATAGGCTCCATAGCAGAACCAAAAAGAGTAAACGGCACCAATCCTGCTGCCTGCTTATGGAAATCGGGAAGGGAAGACACCCCAGGAATAACATTATCTCGAGTCACTGGAAAAGGGAAATGTGTGGGAAATGTGCCCCCAGATAAGAATCATTTATGTCAGACAAAAATACAGATTAATGATCCTCGCAAGCCAGCTCAGTGGCTGATTCCAGCACCTAATACTAAATGGGTTTGTAACATTTTAGGAGTAACCCCGTGTTTCTATAACAGCCTTAAATGAAACCTATGAATTTTGCATACAGGTTATAATAGTTCCCCGGATTATTTATCATTCTGAAGAATATATGTATACACAATACCAAAACCCAGAACACCATTTAGTGAGGCGAGAACCCTTCACGGCACTAACAGTAGCCGTATTGCTAGGCATAGGAGGGGCGGGATTAGGAACAGGTGTAGCATCCTTAGTGAATCAGCACCAGGGATTCAGAGAGCTTAGAATTTCAGCAGATGAGGATTTAAGGAGAATTGATAAATCTATAAAAGACCTCACAGACTCCCTGGACTCACTGGCTGAAGTGGCCTTGCAAAATAGAAGGGGATTAAACCTATTATTTTTACAACAAGGAGGCCTTTGTGCTGCACTTAAGGAAGAATGTTGTGTATATGTAAATAAAAGTGGGATAGTAAGAGAAACCATGGCCAAATTACAAGAAGGACTGGAAAAGACAAAGAGAGAACAAGAAATGCAACAGAGTTGGTACGAATCCTGGTTTAATTATTCTCCCTGGCAAACAACTTTACTATCTACAATAGCAGGGCCGCTAATTTTACTAATCCTAGGACTTACTTTTGGCCCTTGCATTCTTAATAAAATTATTAACATCGTAAAAAGCAGGTTAGAAGCAGCTCACCTTATGTTAATACAAACCAAATATGAAGCCTTAAATGGGGAAGAAACAGAAGATTATTTAGAACTAAGTAAAAGGGAATTACAAAGATTTAGCGAACAAAAGTAGGGAATAGAAAAAAGGGGGGGGTTGTGATAAACAGAGACCCTTTTGTTCGACTAAACATGTAGATAGGATGCTCTGTAATGCTATGTTCTGTAAAATCAGGATTATGTTGAAGGTTGCTACTGACACTTGCATAATTATTATGGCCTTGCTGAGATTCCTTGAATTCCAGAAAGTTACTGAGCTAAGCCTCTAAAGAGAACAGTGAAGAAAGGTCAAGAAGATAAGACTGAGGAAGACTTCCGATCTTCCTCTTGCGACCACCAGAAGGCAGAAAAGGACCCCCTAACAACTGGAGACGCATGCGCAGAGACACCCGAGAAAGGACACGTCGTCGGAGAGCCGGACCGATTAAAAGGGGACGCACGGAAAACGGAAGCACGGCAGCGGCGAAGCGGGACCGCTTCCCTGCCATCCAGCGCTGTCCTTTGCTTATTGCTTGCTTGCTACAATTAATAAAATCCTCTTTAATTAAGTCATATCACTTTCTTTGAGTGAATTTATTACAGTTGCCCTTCGTGAATTAGTCCAGGAACAATTGCAGCAGGGACACATTGAACTTTCCACTAGTCCCTGGAACAGTCCCGTTTTTGTGGTCAAGAAAAAATCTGGGAAATGGAGGCTGTTGCAGGATCTCTGCAGGATCAATGCAGTCATGGAAAGCATGTGGGCACTGCAGACTGGCATGCCCTCACCTACCATGCTTCCTATGGGATGGACAATTTTGATCATTGATTTAAAGGATTGTTTTTTTACGATTCCTTTGCATCCTGATGACAAGCAAAAATTTGCTTTCATGGTACCTACAATTAACAATGCTGAACTTGTGCAGAGGTATCAATGGAAAGTTTTGCCACAGGGTTGCAAGAACAGCCTGACTATCTGCCAATGGTATGTGGCTCAGGCCTTGTCCGGAGTCCGTGAGCAGCTCCCTGAGGCATACTGCTATCATTACATGGATGACATCGTGGTGGCAGCATCCACCCAGGCCGAACTGCTGAGAATACAGCCTCAGCTGTTCAATACCCTGCATTCTTATGGTCTGCAGGTGGCTCCAGAGAAGGTTCAACGGCATCCTCCTTGGAAATACTTAAGAGTCAAAATCTTAGATCAAACTATTTACAATCAGGAGGTGCAATTCACAGATTCCATCAAGACTCTGAATGATGCCCAGAAATTGATGTGTATCATCACGAGGTTATGTCCTTACTTGGGGCTGGCCACAGCGCAGTTGTCCCCAGTGTTCAATATTTTAAAGGGGGACCTTGATCTGAATTCACCTCGAGAGCTGACTCCTGAAGCGCAGTGAGCGCTGAAGGATGTCAAATAAGCTGTGTCTGCTCGTCAGGTTTACCGAGTAGATCCCTCTGTTGATATCACTGTTTTTATTACCTACCCAGATTCTTATCCTATGGATGCTAAATCTGAACCAGAGTGCCTGTAGAAATTACAGGCCGCATAGCTCCTCAGGCTTGCCTGAGAAAGTAGCCTGGGAAAAACTTGAGAAGGAATTAAAACAATCCTCAGGGACAGAAAACAGCCTTGCAGGTGTTGTTTTCTATCCCTTGTTTTCTTTGCAGGAGAAAGTCAGAGGGGTGGTGAGCCCCACTGACCAATGATGGTGATGTAGCAGTTTACTAACCAATAAGAGTTTCCTTTCTGTACTTTCCACGTATCAGTCTATAAAACAGAGACCTGAAGCAATAAACTAGAGAAATTCTCCTTTTCTGACTCCATGAGAGTCTGTGTCGTCTCTTCCCAGCCGTTCCTTAATAGAGCGACATTATCCTACTGGTATCATTGGCCAATGGAGCGAACATTGGTCCCATCCTTTGCACATTTTGCAATGGGTTTTTCTGCCCCATCAATCAAAAAAGACAGCACCCACGTTGTTTGAATTGATTGCTCAATTGATAATTAAATGCTGTCAGCAGCGTTTGCAGTTAATGGCAGCTGACCCTGGAAAAATCATCCTCCGAATACAATAGGTGGAATTTGAATGGAGTCTTACCAACAACGCTTCCTTACAGAGTGCACTGCTGCTGTAATTGTTCTGAGAACCCCTTCATTCTTGTCCCCCGTGGGGATGTGCCCACCCTTCATAGAACACGGGTGGGAAGGGGTCTCATAATATATACAACATGGACTTGGGTATTTTAGACAAAGGAGGCTCAAACTTGAGAGACGTGGTCCCAGGTTTATTGTATGTGAATCACCTGGGGCAAGAAAGAGGCCGAGGTGCCTCGGGTGCTTTCTCTTAAACTAGGGGGAGGGGGTGGTCAGGGGATACAGGGGAGTTACAGCCAATGGGATAAGGAAAAAGAAAGGGAGGTTAGGTAGGGACTAACCTTATACAAAACCAAGGGTAATTTCTTCCCCTGGGACATACCATAATTTTTAAATGCACAACAACATGCTGCAAAACTTTTCAGGGCAGATCCCTTACCATCTGCCCAGTCACAAACTACTGCAATTGGCAAAGTCAGCCGAATTGTCCTTTCGGCCAAAATAGTAGTCGGGTGCCGGTGCAAGGACCCACTTTCTTCACTGACAGCTCAGGAAGAATAGGGAAAGCCATTGTTACGTGGAAGGATGAATCTGAGTGGCAAGTTCTGGAAGGCCACAAGTCAGGCTCAGCTCAGTTAGTTGAACTAAGGGCTGCTACCATGGCATTCCAGCGGTTCTCTCAGGTACCACTGAATTTGGTCACTGATTCTGCTTATGTAGCAGATTTAGCCAAGATTTTGGATTGTGCACTTTTGAAAGAAGTTGATAACTAGCACTTATTTCGGTTGCTGAAATCGTTGTGGTGTGTAATCCGAGCCCAAGTTCACCCATATTACATCCTGCATATTTGGAGTCACAACAACTTACCAGGTTTCATAACAGAAGGTAATGCCAGGCCTGATAGGTTAGTGAACCCTCCATGGGTAGCACCTCAGCCTGAAAAATTGCACAAGCTAAGGCAACGCATGATTTTTTTCATCAAAGTGCACATACCCTGCAAAAGCAATTTCACTTGCCTTGCAGCTTTGGCAGACAGATGTCACACACATTGCTGAATTTGGTTGGTTTAAGTATGTGCATGTGTCTATTGACACCTTCTCATCTGCTATGTGGGCATCTGCTCATGTCGCTCTATTAAGGAACGGCTGGAAAGAGACGACACAGACTCTCATGGAGTCAGAACAGGAGAATTCCTTAGTTTATTGCTTCAGCCTTGTTTTATAGATTGGTTCGTGGAAAGTACAGAAAGGAAACTTTTATTGGTTAGTAAATCACTACATCACCATCATTGGTCAATGGTGTACAACACCTTCTGACTTTCTCTTGCCAAGAAAACAATGGGCAGACAAACAGCACCTGCAAGGCTGTTTTCTGTCTTTGAGGATTGTTTTTAAATCCTCCCATGAATTTCTCAGGCTAGCTCTCAGGCAGGACTGAGAAGCTATGGGGCCTGCAGTTTCTGCAGGCTCCCTGCAGCTTGCTCCAGAGCTAACATCCATATGCTCACACTGAAGAAAAAGGTTGTGATGTTATTGCCCATTGGAAGATTGCGTTTGTGGTCTTAGGCATACCTTCTTCTGTGAAAACTGATAATGGTCCTGCCTACGCCTCACAGAAAACATGACAGTTTTTACAGTTGTGGGGAGTTTCGCACAAATTCGGTATTCCACATTCTCCAACTGGGCAAGCTATTGTTGAATGCGCTCATGGTACCCTAAAGCGTGTTCTGGAAAAACAAAAAACGTGAATGAATGGAGAAACCCCAAACAATTTGTTGAAGAAAGCTCTATATACAATCATCTCACAGTGCAAAAAAATTCTGAAAACCCTGTCATTTTGAATAATTTCCTTTCGGTGCAGTCCTCAGGCGAGACACACCTGCCTCGAGCGAAAGTCTGGATGAGAGACCTAACCACTAATAAGTGGCAAGGCCCATGTGAGCTCATCACTTGGAGTCGTGGGTATGCATGTGTTTCCACAGATACTGGGTGTCTTGGTTTTAGAAACAGGTGTCTGCTAGGGAAGGCAGGGGCCTCCTTTGGAATGAAAGAATGTAGACCCCCTCCCTCCAAATTATTATAATTTTGAAATCAAGAGGCTTTCAGGCAGAGAACTGGGGATAAGAATAACAGTTCTTTACTAGTATAACCAGGCAAACAAACAACAATAACTACAGCATTAGCAAGAAAACAGAACCAGGGACCCTGTGACAGCTTTCTTGGCTGAGACGAGAAGGGATGGATGAGAGGCTTTGTTTCACAAACCCCCTCAGGCGGGCAGCCCTGGTGCTCCTGCAGGCCTCTGAGGAACAGTCGGCTGGAACAGCAAGGATGAGCTGATATCTCGGGCTGGTGGCTGAGGTGTATCAGCAGCTCCGCAGCGGTGCCTGGCACTGCCACACATCCCGGCAGGACAGGGGGTGCGAGGCCACCAACAAAGAGGGAAGAAGGAGAAGCAGCAGCATCTCCATCTGGGTGATGGTGAAATTCCCTTCTCTCCACCTCAACAGCTCCGCGCCCAAAATGTCTTTCTCCGAAGCTGAAGAAAGCCTGCCAAACTGTCCTCACACTCCTTTTTTCATGCCCCCCTTCCCCCCCTGGGCCTGGTCAAACTCTTTGTCTTTTGTCAAGCACCCACCAAGTACCCACAGTTAGGTTGTCCCCCCAAGTAATGGGTAAAATTTCCACATGCAAGCCAGAACTAAAAAAAAAGAATGTGGGTGCAGAAGAGCCCGCCGAGCCCGAGATCCTGGCTCTCCCCTGGAGGCAAGATACTTCTCTGTAAGAGAGAGACAATGTATCACTCCCAGGGGTCTTTGAGTTAGATATGTTAAACTGTTGTGCCCCATTGGTGTTCCCCCCTGCTGTCCCACCCCGATCCATGTATCTCAGGCTCCCCCCCACCCCTCTCCTCCCCTATAAATATCCTGGGTTTTCCCCTGTTCGGGAGATTCGCTGTTGCTGGCACCCTTTGCCAAAGCTCTGCCTGAATAAAGGTTTGTGCTTTGTGGAACACTGGACCAGCTTTCTCGTCCCTGCTTCCCATGTCGCCTGCCTGCCGCTGCTGAGCCGAGCTGGAATCACTCGCCTGCCCGAAGCCGCACACAGGCGCTTCGGCTCAGCCCCTTTCAGGGCTGCTTCTCTAGAGAAGTCGCGGTGCTTCGGCCTTTCCGTCACCGCGGCAACTGGTGTCTCAACGTGGGGCACTCAAAGGAGCCCTGAAGAAGCGTCCACCTGCAGCTTTAACTGCGAGGCGTGCCGCTGTTCGAGCCGCCGCCCCTTGAGGAAGCTTTCTTGCATTTTAGCAAGAGGCGATCCAAGAGGCTGCGACCGGGACCCTCGCTGACCATCTGGGGCAAGGAGAAGCCCCTGAGGACCGGCCGCCCAGGTGACCACCCACCCAGCAGCTTTTTGTTCGCCCGCCTGCATCTGCTGAAGAGAAATTGTAAGTCGATCCCGTGAAGGGTTTTTTTTCGGGCTTCTTTCTTTTTCTTTGCTGTTTTACTGCTGGGCGGGGAGTGAAAAAGGATTGGAAATCAGTCCTCTGCATCGAGGCTGACCCCACCTGAGAGGGACTTTTATATCCAAGTTGTAAGCACCCTAAAAGCGGGAAATTTTAAGTTTTCTAAAGGGGATTTAAAGAGATTTATTCATTGGGTTTTTAAACATTTTAAGATTAATTCGGATTCTGCTAAATCGGGAATTTTTTGGGATAATGTGGGAAGAAAGTTATATACAGTTCAAGCTAAAGGGGATTTTTCTCTTCCAAAATTTTTTCCTGTTTTTCAAAATATTATTTTCTCATTGGAAAAAGAGGGAAAAAAAGAAGAGGGAGTTTTGGGTCTCCAGTTGAACCCCCCAATGCCGTCAACCTCTCCAAGTGTCCCCAAACCCTCTTCCCTATCTGAGAGATAGTCGGCGGGTGGACATTGCCCCCGGGCACAGGGCTGCTGCCGTCTCCCTGACACGCCCCCATCGTCTCTCTACTCTTACCAGGGTGGCAATGGCCATGCCACTCTGGGTCTTTCCTCTAACCTCTCTCCCATGCCCTCACACCCGGTTGTGTCCCCCCCAGTTCCTAGCGTTAGCACAGATGGTGCCGGCAGTGTGGCCAGCCCCACCATTTTGTCTCACTCCCACCCCAGTTTTCCCACCCTTGATGCCCAAAATGGCCACTTTCCCACCTTCACCCCTTCTCTTCCTGCCGCGTCCTGCTCCTCCTCCCCCCCCCACTGCGTTGTTGGGCCCCACCCCATCCATCGGGAAACCACTCCCCGTTGCAGACCCTGGTCCTGCACCTTTGTGCCCGGGCCCCGCCCCAGTGGCACACCCGCTCCAGGGTCCCAGTGCCCCGGAGGTTGGGACGGCTCCGGCCAGAGCGGGGCCATCTCAGCTTCCCCACCTGGCCACAAAAGGGCCATCTCTAGGCACCCGAGCCGACCCCGCGCTGCCACCAAGTGCCCCCTATCTCCGCTAGGAGATGAGAGCAGTGAATCTTCTTATTCAGATTCTGAGTATGAAGAACACTGGGCTGAGGTGCAGAGGGAAGCCACACAGGCGGGGAACTCAGCTCTGTCCTGGAAAATACTTGCCTTTCCTGTAATAATGAGGAGAGACAGGGCAGGGACACAAGTTGCCGCATGGGAATCCCTCCACTATAGGGAACTGCAGGAACTTGGTAAAGCTGCTGAGGAACATGGCAGGGGTTCACATTTTTTTAAACACTTGCTGGAAGCCTCCTTCTCTGCCCACGTCATGGTCCCGCATGACATCAAAAATATTATGAACTGCCTTCTCTCCCCAGCAGAGTAAATGTTATGGGAGAGGCAGTGGAAAAAATATTTAAAGCAATTGGCAGATGTTTATGCTAAAGATGCCAACAGACCTAATTTTACTTTAGAGCAATTAGCAGGAGAAGGAGATTTCCAAAAGCCCCGAGATCAGGCCCGGGATCTGCCTGAAGCAGCCTTACAGGATATAGCTAATGCTGCTAAGATATCTCTTTTTACCACCCCTGATGATAAAGTGCCAACGCAGTGCTTCACCAATATTAAGCAAGGGGCAACTGAGTCTTGTATTAAGTATATTGATAAGTTAAAAGTAGCCATTGAAAAGCAGATAGAGAGCCCTCAGGCGCAAAAGGAATTTTTAGTAAAAATAGCAATGGCCAATGCTAATCCAGAGTGCAAAGCAGTTTTGCGAGCCCTCCCACTGGACCCCGAACCAACCATAGATCAGATGGTTGAAGCCTGCACCAAACACTCCTCTGCCTCAAGTGAGAATACAGTGGCACTTGCAGTGGCTAAGGGAGTGGCAGAAGGGATATCTGGAGCTTATGCTGCAGACCCCAATACAAGTTGTTGTTTTAATTGTGGCGAGCCTGGACATTTTTTCAAAGACTGTCCGGAGAGACATTCTATACAACCACCTGCCCACCAACGGTTACCCAGACAGAATTGGCATTGGGGAAACTTCAAGCAGAGCGCGGGACGGCCCTGCACTTCGACATCAAATCAAATGCCGCACCACTCCACCCCTCCTGCCAAACCCACCATCCTGCCTCCATGGGGACCCCGATATCAAGCCCAGCAGGTGGAGCGCTTCAGATGGGAACCTGCCGTCAACTGGTAACTAGACTCTCTTTACATATGAAGGGTGACTATTTACAAAATCCCTCCAGGGAAAGGTGGACCACCAGGCGATCCCTCCAACATCTTAATACTTGGGGATCCAACCAACTCTCCAAGGCAAATTCATACTGTTCCTGAGGTTCAGACTATATACCCTGGAGATGAAATTTTCATCTCCCTGACCTGCATAGACCATCCTTATTATTTAAAGGAACAGACTCCCGTGGCACAAGCCTTTTTACTTCCTAGTGACTACCCAGATCATGTTTCCCTCAACCCCAGCGCTATGTGGACTCAAGTTGTGGGCTCCAGCAAACCCATTGTGGACTGCAGCCTGTTTTGTTATGGAGAAAGGATTCAGTGTCCAGGAATGATAGACACTGGAGCAGATGTTACTATCATCGCCCGCTCCGAGTGGCCAGACAATTGGGAATTACAACCTGTGGCAAGCATGATTTCAGGAATTGAAGGGATGACAGCTTCCATGAGGATCAAATGGAATATTGTCATTGAAGGACCTGAGGGACAAATGGCAACCATCAGGCCATTTGTGGTGAGAGCACCAATCACCCTCTGGGGACGGGATCTCCTGTCCCAATGGGGGCTTCTCTGCGGATTCCCAGCAGGGATTTTTAGTCAGGGTCACTGAGAAGCGCGCCACGCCTACCATCCCCCAACTCACCTGGAAACAGCACCATCCAGTGTGGGTTGATCAGTGGCCCCTATCTGAGACCAAACTGTGCACTGGAAGCCTTCGTGGAAGAGCAGCTTGCCAAGGGCCACATCACTGAGTCCAACAGCCCTTGGAACTCCCCTGTCTTTGTCCTACGCAAACCAGGCAAGGACAGGTGGAGACTCCTTAATGACCTCCGGAAGATCAACGATGTCATTGAAGACATGGGATCCCTTCAGCCTGGCATGCCCTCCTCTTCAATGCTCCCTCGGGATTGGAAGCTAGCTGTCATTGACATAAAGGACTGTTTTTTCAACATACCCCTCCATCCTCGGGACGCCCCCAGATTTGCATTCTCGGTTCCCTCTCCAAACAGACAAGCACCTTTAAAAAGATACTATTGGCTAGTCCTTCCCCAAGCGATGAAAAATTCTCCTACCATCTGCCAATGGTACTTGGCCCACATTCTGTCACCTGTGAGGACCCTGTTCCCAGATGCCGCCATCCTCCACTACATGGATGACATCCTGGTTTGTGCTGCTGCTGATGACTATCTGCACAGGACTTTACAAAAAACTATCCAGACAATTGAGGATGCTGTATTTGAGATACATGAGGACAAGATCCAGCACACCTGCCCTTGGACCTACCTAGGACTCTGGATCCGTGAGCGGACCATCGTGCCCCAGCAGCTGACCATCAAAGATGACCCCAAGACCCTGCGGGACTTACATCAGCTCTGCGGGTCCATCAACTGGATACGCCCTCTGCTTGGGGTAATGACGAAAGTCCTTGCGCCCCTCTTCAACCTGCTCCGTGGCAGCGAGGCCCTCGATTCACCACGCTCCCTCACGCCGGAGGCCTGGGAATCCATCACCAAGGTCCAGGAGGCCCTGTCTTGGTGGCAAGCCCACCACTATGAGCCCAGCCTGCCCTTCCAACTGGTTATCCTGGGTAAGGCCCCACGCTTACATGCGCTCATTTTTCAATGGGACATGGCATTGAAGGATCCACTCCTTATCATCGAGTGGATCTTTACACATAACCAGCCCACTAAGACTATTACCACTCCGCAGGAAATCATGGCTGAATTCATTAAAAGAGCTAGAGTCTGTCTCTGCACTCTTGCAGCCTGTGAGTTCACCTGCATCTTCCTCCCATTGGCAACTGGAAGTTTGGAGCCTTTGCTCCAAACCAATGAGAGCCTTCAGTTCGCTCTCGATAGCTATTCAGGCCAAATTTCTATACACCCACCTGGCCACAGACTTTTCAAAACCACATTTAATTTGGTCCCCAAATCATTTCAGAGCAAAACACCGCTCAAGGCTCTGACGGTTTTCACAGATGGCTCAGGGAAATCTCACAAGTCAGTCATGACTTGGAAGGACCCCAGGACACAGAAATGGGAGTCTGATGTCCAAGTGGTCAAGGGATCAGCACAGATTGCTGAATTAGCAGCCGTCGTCAGAGCTTTTGAGAAATTCCAAGAACCTTTCAATCTGGTGACTGATTCGGCTTATGTGGCTGGAATAGCTATGCGAGCAGAACATGCATTTCTAAAAGAGGTCTCTAACCCAAATTTATACAAATAGCTTTCTGAATTAGTGTATCTTATCTCCCACAGAAAGCAACCTTACTATGTCATGCATGTGAGGGCACATACTGACCTCCCAGGTGCCATTGCCTTTGGAGGCTAGCTTTGGAGCAAGCTGCAGGCCCCATGGCCTGCCAGCCCTGCCTGAGAAGCTAGCCTGGGAATTTCATGGGAGGATTCAAAACAATCCTCAAAGACAGAAAACAGCCTGCAGGTGCTGTTTTTCTGATTCCCGTGTTTTCCTTGCAGGAGAAGTTCAGGGTGTGGTGAACCCCACTGACCAATGATGGTAATGTAGTACTTTACTAACCAATAAGAGTTTCCTTTCTGTACTTTCGACGAACTAGTCTATATAACATGGCTGTAACAATAAACTAGAGATTCTCTCCTGTTCTGACTCCCTTGAGAGTCCGTGTCGTTCTTCCTGCCGTTCCCAATTAGAACGACAATTGCCGAAGGAAACAGGAGGGCAGATGCCTTAGCCATGCCTGCTGGAGCAGCCAATGTTGCTGACATTTTCGCACAAGTGAAATTGTCCCACCAGTTCTTCCACCAAAACGTGCCTGCACTGATGAGGATGTTCAGACTACCCAGAGACCAGGGTAGAGCAATAGTTGCCACCTGTCCTAATTGTCAATCTTTCCAAATACCAGTCGTTAACTCCTCGGTTAACCCCCGAGGACTTAACAGCTGCCAGATATAGCAAACCAATGTCACTCATGTCCCATCCTTCGGGAGAGGCAAATACGTACATGTCTCCGTAGACACCTTCTCTGGTGCAGTGTTTGCCTTAGCCCATGCAGGAGAAAATGCCAAGCACACCATCCGACATTTTCTCCTTGCTTTTGCTACCCTGGGAGTCCCAGAACAAATTAAAACAGACAATGGACCTGCTTACACCTCTCACAAATTAAGAGACTTTTTCAATGAGTGGTGAGTGAAACGTGCCACGGGCATTCCTCATTCCCCTAAAGGGCAATCAATAGTAGAGAGGACCCACCAAAACCTGAAAAGAGTCCTTGATCACCAGCGGGGAGGAACGGAGATCATTCCTCCCATTGAGAGGCTCTGTAAGGCTCTATGTCATAAACTTTCTAAATTGCTCGTCTACAGAGCCTGACCCCCCTGTAATTCGGCACTTCTCTAACTCAACTCATGCCAAACTCACGGAGAAGCCGCCAGTGCTGATCAAGGATCCTGAATCACAATGGACATCAGGACCTTTCCCATTGATTACCTGGGGGAGAGGGTATGCGTGTGTGTCCACACCATCAGGACCTAAGTGGCTCCCAGGGAAAAATGTAAAACCTTATTTAGGCCCTACAAACCCTGCACCAGACTCAGAACTTTCAAAGTCTCCTGAGACCCACACAAGTCCAGAAAAACAGCAGTCCACTGCAGCCTGGAAACGGAGACGTCATTGGAGTCCACCAAACCGACCTGCCACCAGACCAACAACCAGACAGAGGCCAAACCGTCCTGCTACCAGGGCCGCAACGAGATGACTGCCAACGTCACGCCTGACACCGTGACATTACACTAGTCTTCTTAACTCCCTCTCCCTTCACCTTCTCGCCCTCGTTGCCTAACCCAAATTGCCAGTTTACACCAAAATGCACCTCTGTGCTGCTGCTGGTGTCGGGTCATGTGTCCCCGATACACCGAATAACCTTGCTTATAATTTTTTTTTTTTAAAGAGGGGGGACACGGGAGAGGAAGGGGAAAAAGAAAATAGCTCCCCCCCTCCAAAAATCAGAGCTAATCTTTTATGTCCTGTTATAGAAAATGGAGAGCAAAACCATCCTTGAGTTCATGATGTTCCTGATTATTTGGATGCTCCTGAAAACATCAGCTGTGGAGGCCTGGCTATTAGCACAGCCCCAGGAGAACGTGTGGATCACCTTCACAAAGACACTCAAACAAGACCACATGTGCTTGTCCATGGGCAGCGCCACCAACCCTCTGTCATCCTGCCTGGTAGGGATTCCTTTAAAGCCCCATGAATATCCTTTCACAGGGAAAGAGCCCAACCCGGTAGGCATTTGGGATGAGTGGACAAAGATCTTGCCCCATGCACCAGAGGAACCCCAGGAATTAGAGCTTTTGGGATCCTCCAAAGCTACCTATTGCATAAATTTTAATTATCACCCAGTAGCCAATACATGGTCTGCCTCAAAATACCAAAGGGCAATTAAATCAAGGAAAAATGTGACTCCGAACAGTAAAATTTACAATCAGTCCAAATGGTGCAATTACACCAGCAGCACATGATCCGCCTCCTCTCACTATCCCAGAGTGCTGCCCTGGGGAATGTTCTTGATCTGTGGGGATAGAGTATGGGCAGGAATCCCTTCCTGACTCCGGGGAGGCCCTTGCATGCTTGGACAGCTTACCATCCTCACTCCAAATTCAACTCTAATACATGATTGGCTGAAAAAGAATGAATTGGCCCGCCAAAAAAAAGATCTCACCCAATTAGATGAAAATTGCGATAGCCAAATTAAAGATCGGTCCTACACAAAGAGGGTGGTGATGTCAGCATTTTTGCCGTGGGCAGCTGCTGCTAAAGCCCTTGGTGAGCCTTCTCACCTGGAGTGTTGGCTTTGTAAGCAGGCCAACCAGACCTCCTCTGTCCTGAGTGACCTCCTGACAGATGAAGAGACTGTTAGGCATGCCATGCTACAAAACCGAGCTGCCATAGACTTCCTACTACTGGCCCATGGACATGGCTGCAAAGAATCGGACGGTTTGTGCTGCTTTAACCTCTCCAGCCCCAGTGAAGGCATCCACTCCCGCATCCAGAGACTCCAACATGCAGTCCAAAAACTCCAGACTGAAAAAGAACCCCAGTGGCTTGAAGACTTTTTGTGAGCTGGGGACTCGAGAGATGGGTTGCCTCGGTCCTCAAGAACATTTTTTGGGTTTTCTTAATTGTTATTATCTTCCTAAGTATGTTTTCATGTTTTAAGAGGCTATTAGCTAACTCTCTAGGGGATACCTTTTTAATAAGTAAAGAAGGGGGAGTTGTGGGTGCGGAGGAGCCCGCCGAGCCTGAGATCCTGGCTCTCCCCTGGAGGCAAGATACTTCTCTGTAAGAGAGAGACAATGTATCACTCCCAGGGGTCTTTGAGTTAGATATGTTAAACTGTTGTGCCCCATTGGTGTTTCCCCCTGCTGTCTCACCCCGATACATGTATCTCAGGCTCCCCACCGCCCCTCTCCTCCCCTATAAATATCCTGGGTTTTCCCCTGTTCGGAAGATTCACTGTTGCTGGCACCCTTCGCCAAAGCTCTGCCTGAATAAAGGATTGTGCTTAGCGGAACGCTGGACCAGCTTTCTCATCCCTGCTTCCCATGTCGCCTGCCCGCCGCCACTGAGCTGAGCTGGAATCACTCGCCTGCCCGAAGCTGCTCACACGTGCTTTGGCCCAGCCCCTTTCAGGGCTGCTTCTCTAGAGAAGTCGCGGCGCTCCGGCCTTTCCGTTGCTGCAGCAAAAGGACACCTAACCCCCAACACTGGGATACAGTGGATACCTGCAAGGTGTGTTTGTCCTGACCTGCGACACCAAAGGCAGAAAGTAGCCAACAGGCAATCTTCAGATGATGATCGGGATGCCGATCATCAATCAGATGGTCCTTCTACAAGTAAATAGTGCGCATTCTGCCCTGTTGACAAGTTAGACTGTCAGTTTTGTGCAGACTAACAATGTTTTGTTTGCTGTGTAGGTTTAACTAGTTGTATTAGAGTTAGCCATCAGTTCCTTGCAAGAAAAAACAACAAGACTTGACAGTGGTACATCAAAGATTTGGTAACATATGCTAGAAAATCTCCCTGATCATTCTAAATCAATGTCCAATCAAGTTTTCGTTGATAACTGAAAGGAGACCTCTTGTGTTGTGTTTGTTCTCTTTCCTGCAAGGGCCCAGCAGGAGATTACAAACACTGCCTTTCTGCCCTAAAACAAAAAAGGGAAATTATGGATGATAAATGCAAGCAGCAAGCAGGGAGCACAGTGTCTGCGGAAAAGCAAGTTGCATAACTTTCTCAGACTAGCCTGAGAAAGTGGCCTGGGAAATCTTAAGGAGGAATCAAAACAATCCTCAGAGATAGAAGACAGCCTTGTAGGTGTTGTTTGTCAGTTTCTTATTTTCTTGCAAGAAAAGTTTGAGGGGTGGTGTATCCCACTGACCAATGAAGGTGATGTGTTAGTTCACTGACCAATAAGGGTTTTACCTTTCCGGACCTTCGTGTATCTGTCTATAAAAGAAGATCTGGGGTAATAAACCTTGCTTTCCTGTTCAACTCACAAGAGAGTCCGTGTTGTGCTTCTTGTCATTCCTAATATACTGCGACAGGAAATAATCCACATTAGGAAACACCATGCAGGGTGCTCAGAGGAGGCAATAGGTAACTGACTGGCTGATGAAGAAACTCAGAAAGCTGCATTGTTACCAGAAATCTCTAAGATCCTCCCTTTGCTCCCAGTAACCCCACCACTTACAGAGAAACTGTCTTTTCAACCAGAAGAGCTTGAGATAAATAAAAAGAGTGGAGCAGAAGAAAGAGGGGATAATTGGTTTACAAGGAATGGTAGGCAGTGGATACCAAAAGCTCTGGCCATACAGATATTAAAACAACTCCATGAAGGGAGTAATTTGGGCTCCTGAGGACTGGAAGAAGCCTTCCTCAAGATATATGTTGCTGTGGGTCTTTTTACTTTGGCAAAATGAGCTACTGAAAGTTGTTTGATTTGTGCTAAAACAAATAACAGGGTTACAAAGAAAATTGCTGGGGGAGGGAAGCCTTGGGCTTTACGTCCCTTCCAAAGATGCCAGGTGGATTTTACTGAAATGCCTTGAGTAGCAAGGTTTAAATATCTTCTGGTAATATTATGCCAGATAACAGGGTGTCCAGAAGCATTTCCAACTGCTTCAGAAACTATGGGGTCAGTTATTAAAGTATTTTTGGAGCAAATAATTCCAAGATATGGGATTGTCAAGCAGTAAACTCAGAGAGGGGAACTAATTTTACAGGAAAAATTCTTCAAGGGGTTATGACTGCTTTGGGGATACAATGGAACCTCCATACCCCCTGGCACCCCCAGAGCTCAGGCTGGGTTAAAAGAATGAATGGAGAAAAAAGAAACACCTTTTGAAGCTGGTGATAGAAACCAAGATGCCATTGGTACAGCTTTTGCCATTGGCTTTGGCAAGAATAAGGGCCAGACTCAGAGGAGATATTCACTTATCTCCCTTTGAGCCGATATTTGGAATTCCTTACCCTTGTAATCCTCAACCTAGCAGGGGGGTGGAAATAAGTGATGTATATTTAAAACAATATGTGGCCAGGATACTGCCTCTTGTGAAATCTCTTTGACAGGAAGCTCAGTTGGCACAGACCCTGCCTTTGGACTTTGCTGTTCATAACATCCAACCAGGACAGTGGGTCCTAGTTTAGGAGTGGAAAGAAACATCACTTGTGGTCAAGTGGCCTGGACCTTTCTAAGTGTTACTGACCACAGAAACAACCATCAAGACAGCTGAACACAGGTGGACCCATCACACTCAGGTCAAGGTCTCTAAAGCCCCAGATATTTGGACATCTCATCTGAAGGAGAAGGACGGGATGCCACGACTGACACTTCACAGGAGTGCACTGGAGCAGTAGCCAGTGTTTTGGCATCGGGGGAAGCCTTGTGTGCCTACCCACAGACTGTCTGCTGAAATAGTCTGTATGGGCGTCCCTCCTTTTGGATATCCAGTCATTGGGAGGCTAATCTTTGCTGTCACCGTTTTCTTTATGTTGTTTCTGTGCCTTCACTTGCCACAGGTGGTGTGGAAGACAAGGTAAAAATTAGATTAGGAAATTAGGTTACACAATTAGCATGTTTTTCTTAATGTTCCTACCATTAAATTGTCAGGTTTGAGTATGAGATGGGAGAATTGTTTTTTAGTCCTAGGAGAAGAAGTAGCAAAAACCTTTAACCTTAGCAATTGTTGGGTCTGCCAATGGCCAGGACAATCTGAAGAGGGGCTGTGGGTGGCCAACCCCGTCAAGCCTAAATGGTGGGTCAGCACCCTGAGTGAGGTCCATAATGGAATGGGATTTTGGGATGAGAAAGGAAGTCTATGGTGGCTACAGTCTTCTGAAAGAGGCATTTATTGTCTAAATAGAACAGGAGGCGAATACACTGGAAAAAGTGTGACTGGACTTTGTTTTTGTGTTTAGACTGTTGGACCCCCAACTGCCCTCCTTATGATTGTGCTAAATATGGAGGCACATGGAATCAAATGCATGTTAAGCTCACTAATGGCAGCTGGGTAGGGTGTTTCTGCCATAATTACCAAAAGGGTCTTGAAGGCTGTAAAGCAGTGGGGAAGGATAAGTTTTTAGACCCCTTATTTTTAAGCTGCCCCCGAGATAATTCCACAAGTAGGACACATGTTGTCCGTGACTACCAGTGGAAGTGGCAACACCAGAATGGAACTCGAACCCTTTTTAATAAGTTCTGGTCCAGATCTAACAAAACATATCTGGGATGTAACTGCAGGTGGAAACCTCATGTGGGAGCTTGGAAATGCAAATACTGTGATTCTTATGGCAAGGCAACTATTGTTGGGGGACCACTAGGCCCAGGAAGCAAGCTGTATTTTGACCCACCAATTGATGATGAAAAGTGGGTAGGACCCTTTGCCAATGGGACCTGGGCTCTAAAAGGGCATTACTGGAATTTTGGCCAATATGCTTATTGCAGGTTACCTCCAAACTGTTCAGGGATATGTTATGTGGGGTATATTAAACCATTATTTTTTCTGCTACCACAGCTTCAGGGAAATCAGTAAGGAATCAAGATATATAATGATCTAATTAGAGAAAAGAGGTCAATTGATGCAGCCCTGGCTGGAGGGAGCACCCAAAAGTGGGGTATAGATGAATGGCCACCTGAGCAAATCATACAACACTGTGGACCAGCCACATGGAATCCTAATGAGTTATTATCAGGTGCCAGAGAATTGGATAATTAGATTACAATCTGTCTTTGAAATAATAACCAACCAGAGAGCTACAGCCCTTGACCTTCTTGCTGACCAATCCACTCAGATGAGGAATGTGATATTTCAACATCGGATGGTATTAGATTATCTATTAGCAGAAGAAAGGGGAGTATGTGGCAAATTAAATAACTCTAACTGATCTTTTCAAATAGATTACAATGGAGAATCATGAAACAAATAAAGGGAATAAGAAAGTTAGCTCATGTACGAGTCCAAACATGGAAAAGATAGAAATGGGACATGTTTTCATGGTTACCTGGTAGACTATGGGGTAAACGAATGCTTTTTTCCCTCTTATGTGCTGTAGCAACTCTCATATTTTACCATGTATGATCCCTTGCTTAGTGCAACTTTTTCAGCATGTGATCAAAGGGATGCGGGTAGTAGCCATGCCTACACATCCAGAAATGGCTACAAAAGGACAGAAATTTATGTCATGCAAATAGTTGCAAAAGCAAAAAGGACCCAAGAACAGAAAGTTAAGTCAATGATAACTAAGGTTTGTAAAGACAATTACTGAGAAAATAAGAAGAGGAGGGATTGAAAGGAGAGAGACACCTTGCGAAGGAGGTGTCTTTAGAAACAAACTGTGGGCCTGATGGTAGATAAGTCCAGATACAGAGAGGTGAAAGAAGCAATAGGGGGAACCATAAATTCCATAGGAATTCCACTAATTGATTCAGACTGTTACTCACTCAAGACTGTGATAAATATCTGGATTTAGATAAAAAGAATAGAAACACAAGGAAAAAAAAAAAGGAAGGGTATACATTAGAGGGGGGTCTTAGGTATTAGGCGTTTCGGGGAGTCTGTACCTCTCAAGTGCCTCAGCCAATGGGGAAAGACAGTGAAAAAATGCAGCTGGGAAATTAGGTTAAAAAAGAGCCTGTATCACCTAAAATTTTTAGAGACCCCATGGGGAATGCCCTATGACCTCTCCCTTTATTCAAATAAATTTACAGGACTCCTCTGTCACCTTTTTGGACATAACCCTCTAGTTTTTGTGGATTAATTTTCCTGACACATTGAACATAATGTGTCCTCCCAGGGACAGTTTGCATAAAGGATAAACCTTAATTGACATCTGCATAAAGCCTACTTTTCTTAAAATTCCTTTTTTTGTTTCCCTGTGAGCTCTTTGGGGCAGGGCCACCTCCAGGCTGTGTTCTGTACCTCCAGTACAGCACCTAGCACAATGGAGGGCTTAAGTCCAGTGCTGGGAGAGAATTGCAACAATTTAGAGCCATCATTTTTTTTTCCTCTTTTGGAGAGTAAATGCAACAGAAACTTATTATGTGAACCATCTTTGTCGGGGGAGATTTCTTGTTCTGCATATTAAAATTCCATGTGTGAATTTCACAAGTTCTTTCATTAGATGAGAAGTAGCAGGACTTTATAAATGCAGCCAATGTAATCCCTTATATAAGGAGGATGCTGGGTTCAAATCTCTGGTTACACTAAAATACCAGTATGATAACTTTTCTTAGAAGCATAGACCCACCAGGATCTTCAAAGCCCAACTCCTGGACTTGCACAGGACAGTCCCAAGTATCACACCATGTGCCTGAGAGCATTATCTAAGCATTTACTGAAATCTGTCAGGCTTGGTGCTGTGACCACTTCCCTGGGGAGCCTGTTCCAGTGCTCAACCACCCTCTGGGTGAAGAACCTTTTCATACTATCCAACCTAAATCTCCCCAATACAGCTCATTCTGTTTCCTCAGGTCCTGACACCAGTCACCAGAGAGAAGAGATCAGTGCCTGCCCCTCCGCTTCCCCTCATGAAGAAGCTGTGGACTGCAATGAAGTTTCTCCTCAGTCTCCTCCAGACTGAATAGACCAAGTGACCTCAGCCACTCCTCATTTGGCTTCCTCTCAAGGCCAGCCCTTCACCATCTTCACAGCCCTTCTTTTTGTCATTTTCCAGTAGTTTTACATCTTTCTTTTATTTGGGTGCCCAAAACTACACACAGGACTCAAGGTGAGACTGCATCAGTGCAGAGTAGAGTGGGACAATCACCTCCCTTGGCCAGCTGGCAATGCTATGCCTGATGCAACCCAGGACATGGCTGGCCCTCCTGGCTGTCAGGGCACACTGCTGACTCGTTCAACTTTCCATTGGCCAGGACTCCCCGGTCCCTTTCAGCAACACTGCTTTCCAGTGTCTTATTCCCCAGTCTGTACGTACATCCTGAGTTGCCCCATCTCAGGTGCAGAATCCCTTTTTGAAAATTGGGACATTTGGCAGCTTCCAGTTCACCTGGAACCTCTCCAGATTCCCAAGACTGTTCAAAAATGGTTGAGAGAGGCCTCGTGATGACATCAGCCAGCTCTTTGAGTATTCTTGGATGAATCCCATCAGGCCTCATAGACTTACAGGGATCCATCTGGAGCAGCAGATCCTGTACAAGTTCAGGGTTGACTGGGAGTTTATCATTCTATCAGCCATGGTCCTCCAGCTCAGGGCTCTTGTCCCCTCTTAGCCTATTGATGTACTAAACACTCGCTCGAGGTGAGAGACTTCTCCAGGGTCAAGCTGTTCAGGTATAAGCAATTTATTATATGGATAAAGAGAGGGAGAGACCTGTGTCCGCCACCAGCCTTGGCGTACACGTGGTCAGGGAGGGAGAGAGAGTGGAGCAGGGAGAGCAGGAGAAGAGAGGTTAAAGAGAGAGAGGGAGGAATCAAGAGTAAGAGAGGGAGAGCGGGGAGAACAAGGGAGACTTAAGAGAGAGGGAAGAACAAAAGTAGAGTAAGAGGGAACACAAGGGAGTTAAGAGAATGGGGAGAGTAAGAGAGAGAGAGAGAGGGGAGAGAGAGAGGGGAGAAAACAAGAGAGTGGGGAGAAAACAAGAGAGTTAAGAGAGGGAAGAGTAAGAGAGCGAAGTTCTTGTTACAATCAAATATATGCTTTTCTATAGTGAATATTTTAATTCCCAGTAACCAATCACTATGAGACACACCCACTAAAGAATTTACATATAGCCTATAGGAGCTACTACATTACCATACAGTGTTACATTTCAAACTCTAAAAGCTTTACAAATTCTTCTCTTGCTGCTTGACCTTTGGATTCTCTATCTGCCGAAGGACATTGTTTCATCAACTGGGATTCTCCTTTAGCTGGCGAGGCTATTGTTCTTTGGATATTTATTAACTAGCACTTAGTATCCCATGACTCAAAGCTAGTTCTCATTTCTACTTTGATTCTAGGCTTCATATTTTCAGAATCTTTTGCTAAACAATCATATTCATAAGGTTTCCCTGTTTCATGCTCCCCAACATTAGCATGTTATCAGTGTTGAAGACAGAAGCAAAGAAAGCATTAAACACCTCTGCCTTGTCTATGTCCCTGCTTGTGAGGTGGCCATTCCCACCCTGTAATGGGCCAATGCTATTTCTGTACTGCCTTTTGCCATTAATATATTTAAAAGACCTCTTTTTATTGTTCCCCACAGTACTGGCAGCTTCAATTACAGTTGAGCTTTGACTGCATGAATTTTCTCCCTTCAATGGTGAGCAGCATCTCTGTATTCCTCCCGTGTTATCTGACCTTGCTTACACTGGGCATACACTTTTTTCTTTTGCTTTAGCTCCAGAAGGTCCCTGTTAAGTCAAGCTGGCCTTCTGCCTTTCCTGCTTGACTTCCAACATTTTTGGAATTGCCTTCTCCTGTGCTCTTAGGAGGTGTGTTCTTCTTCATGCTCCCACCAATATAACCCAGTTCCTCTCCCTGCTGCCAAAGGTACCTCAGGAATGAACAGGACCATGATGTTGGGAGACTTGGCTGTTGAGACAAGGGGCACTATGTACACTCTTTGCTATGCTTTGTAAACCTCCTATTGCATTGAACCCCCACCCCAGTGTCATCTCACCCCACAGCCCCCTCCTAGAGCCACCAGTCACAGCATCTGCTCCACAGGATGGTGAAATGAGAAACATATATGGTTTTAAAAATTCAGAATTTTAGAGGCCTATAATATGCTTAAGCAGGTAGAGAAGAAATAGAACACATAGCAGAAACAGTTTGTAACAAACCACAGAGGAACTTAGTCGCTAGGAAAAGCCATTAAGATATATTATGAAAACTTAGTAAAGCAAGACCTAAGTATTGTGAAAACCTGACAAAGCATGAACTTGTGGCTCCAGACACCAGCCAGGACCGGATGGGTGGTGTTGAGAGAGACATGCTGACCTGAAGGAAAGCCAAAGCACCATTGCACCTGCTCAGAAGCAGAGGAAGATATACAACCTTCATCCCAAAGACCCTAGTCCACGATCACCAGGAGGAGTGGCAGCTAATTATTATACGAAGCGAGAGAAGGCAGAGAATAGGTGGGCAGGGAGGTGTAGGCTTATGGGATCAATGTGTATTTATACCTAGAACCTGTCTTGACCAGGTACACATGGTTTGGAGGAGATATCCCCCCATGTGTCCCAGCTGGCAATAAAACATATCTCTGCAATTTTTGTTGTCAAGTCCTGATTCCTGAAATCAATGGGCTCCATAGGATGCTTGCCTGGGAAAGCAAATGCAAGCAAGACCAGTGTGCAGCTCCAGTGTGGGCTTAAAAACTGAGTGGATAATTCATCCATGTCTTCCCTGCAAATACACCCAAAGTTCAGCCTATGTCTCTGCTTTGTCTCTCCCCATACCCTCAACAAAGTCCTAAATCTAGGGGAGTGCATGTGTGTGCATGCGTATGGGGTTTTTTTCTTGATACCCAAAACTGGGCAAGAAAAAACTCTATAGTCAGATGGCTACAGAGCAGGTATCTATCTATTCAGCACTGTGAGTGAGGGGGATGTCTCTGCCAAAAATTGACTCAATCTTCTTTAGCCTTCAGTTACATTTTACAAGTCCTTCTGCACAACGTCACAATTACAATATATCATTAACATTCTCATATTTGCATAAACCTGTGTCATGGTTTTACAACAGTTTGTTGCTTTCACACATGCATCAGTTCCTTTGGTGGTGGTCGTCAGTCTTCTGGTGGTCTTCTGATGAAGACTTCTGTAGTCTTCCTCATGTTTGAACTTTTTACCTCTATCTTCAGCGCATGCCTGGTGTTTCTTGTTTTTCAGTCTCACTTGTTTTTAGCTAATTTTGCAGCTTGCAAGTTCTGTTAAAGCTTACTATCTTGCTCTTGATGGTGCTTGTTATGTCATTTGACCTTGTCTTGGTTTGAAAAAGACAGGTGTCTACTAAGAAACCTCCCTTGAAATAAATAAAAATGTAAACCACCCCCCCCCTGCAAAATATTATAATCTTGAAATCAAGGTGCTCTCAGGCAAAGATATGGGACTGGGAATAACAGTTAATTACTAAGGAAATGAAAATAAAAATGCAGTAGTACAAAAAAGAAAACCAACAAAAAACAACCCACTGACAGAGTCAGAATACATCCTGACACCCTGTTGGTCAGGGTGTTGGTAGCAATCTGATTAAATGGTGGCTACAGTCCTCCTGGAGTGACAGATGTGGTTCTGTTGAAGCAGTGATCCTATAGAAGGGCACAGTTTTCCTCTGAAGGGCTAGTGGTGGTGTAGATGGGTCCAGTCCCTCCTCTGGGATCCAGTGGAGAAAGGCTGCCTGTGGTGTTTCAAATCTCCAGAGACACACAGGTAGAAATGCTTGGCTCCTCCCCCTGGGTGGAGCATCTCACAATGGGATGAGGTAATTTTTTCAGTCATGCAGTGAGACTCAACAGCCCATTAACAGAATATATCCCCCTGGAGGGAGGATAGGTTGTGGAAGAGATAAAGAACACTGCCCCACCTGGTTTTAACAGATGGTAATAGAATACATCCTTTTGGTTACATCTTGCATTGCAACCCAAGACAGCCCTCTTGCTTGCTCTGCTATCTTGCTTGCTTTATCTGCACATCTGGTTACAGTATTAATTGTGGTTAACCTTTGGTTACATACCACTTAGGTTTCAAATCCCCTCCTTTCTTGTTACTTTTGTGAATTCTGTTGCACTACTTGTTGCTGTGGGATTTTGGTTTCTTCTCAGGGCCATGTTCTCTTGGGATACTCCCTCAAAGGGGAGTCTCCCTTATCTCAGTTCTGTTTCAGGAAGGATTCTCTAAAGGCTCTTTTGCTTCTTGTTTCTTGTGTTTATTAATATATATAAAAAGACTTGGCAGTCCTCCCCAGACTTTTCGCTCAAATTCAACCCACCATTGCCTGGCTCAAATTGGCTCGAAAGGCACAAAATGGCCTCGAAATACACATTTCTTTTATCTTTATACTTATTTTCACCCAATTAACAATAGACATGTAAATTATTTTTTTAGCGACACAATGACTTATCACCTGTGTGCTGTATTGCGGCATTTTTTATCCAATCACTTACTATTGTTAGCATTCAGGAACACACATAATCACGAATGATTATATGAAGGTGCTTTATTTAAAGAGCTCTGGGTGTCGGGGTACACATACCCAAATCTGACCCAATTTGTTTTTGAGTTGAACATGTTTTATACTCTATCATTATACAACTTACATATTAATTATTAAACTTACATTGTTCTATTGTATGCATTGTTTTTACCCAAGCATGGATTTCTCATGATCCCCCCTAGCCCCCTAACATTGTTCCTCATGTTCTCTAAACAATAATTATATCTAATCACATCTAACAATTGTATCATTTATCATATACTGACTACACAGGTGCAGTTTGACCTGATGTTTAGCAAGCACAAGGCCTAACATTTCCCAGGGCCTACTTTTCCCAGGGCTTTCCAAACCTAACTTTCTTTCTAAGTCCCTGAATTTTCTAAGATTTTAAGACCTTTTACTATCATTTCCCCCCTTTGAAAGCATTTTCACTTCACTATAAGTGCAAATGTTTTCACTTGATACAGTCCTTTGTTTCTGAGTTTATACTTGGTGTTCTTCGAATCCTCGATTGATGTAAACGTTGTCCTGGATGCTGTCAGGAACTGGAGAACCAGAAGATGGTGGGTGTGGATCTCGCATCAGTGCCTTTATTATTTTCTGGTTCCAGAACGTTTTCTTCTGTATTTCTCTTTTTAAGATGCTGTAAACTAACCAAATTGCTAAGAATACAATTAGTAAGATGATCACATTCTCAATGATAGATTTAATCCATGAATTCACATTCCACCCTAACCCTTTGAAGATTTTGCCTAACCAACTTGTGGTCACATCCTTTTGCTCTTCCTGTGCTTCATGCTCTATTTGTTGCAACTGATTGATGTCATGTTCTACATCTTCAGTTACATTTGGGATGTGGACGCAACAATGATCAATCTGTCCCGTTAAGAAACCACACACTCCATGCTCTTTCAGGAGTAGCAAATCTAAGGCCTATCGATTTTGTAAAGTCATTTTTGTGGTGGCTTGTAATTGTACGTTGAGTTCTTTAAATCCTTCCCGAGTGACTCTTGCCAGTCTATCTACCTGACCTGTAAGTTTGTACAAAATTTCTCTATTCCAATAGTTTGCTATAGGACCGAGAAAAGACTCTAGGGCCCACCCAAATTTCACTCCACTAGAGGATTCTTGTCAAGTGTCATCCTGATTCTCATTGTCTAGAACTTCTCATCTGGTTCTTATCTGCAGAAGTTCATGTTTTCCATTAAATGGGGACTTTTTCCAAATCGGACATAAGGTAGGGAGGCCCAAAGTAATTTCTTTTACTTTCCCATCTACAGGCAAATGTGTTGTCCAAGTACCATCACTTGTTGCCCATACAAATGGTCCTGGACTTCGGATTGTACTCCTGGTACATCCTACAATTATTTTGTAATCCACTTTACCTTGTTTATGTTTGATACCTCTGCAGGCACAACCAATTTGTAGGGCTGTTACCAGAGCTGGCATTTGTTTTATCTCTATGTCATCAGAAGTGCAGTCATAAGTTTTATTACATGCCCACCAACTTACTTTGTCTGCCTTTATTCGGCTACTAGTGGCAGTGTTCATTACTGCTGGATCTGTTTTGTTCTCAGAGCCTTCCCATTTAATACACCAAGGGGTGTTTGCCATATATTGTAATTTTTGAAGTATACCCATGGACCAAACACTGTCCCAAGGCTCTATCTGACCTTTCCTATCTTTGGCCTCACACTTCCATATTAGAGTGGTTTCTGTAATGTTCTCTCTGATCTTTTCATAATGTGGCAAAAAGCATTCCCAATTTGCAATGTCTTGGTTTTCAACCCACCACTCTATGATTTGTCCTACCCTGCCATGACTTAAGATGCAATCCCGTTTCCTCAGAGGCCTCATCCACTCTTCTGTTATTTTCCAGGCTTCTTTGACTACTTGCCTCGACTCTGGTACTTGCTTACAAATAATTGTTTTGTTATTTTGCAGTTCAGGTAATTTTGATGTTATAATTCCCCAACTTATTGGGTCTCTCGCTGCCTTCGGTATTGGCAGACAGGCAGTTATTCTGCTGGTGTTTTGTATTTTGGCAAAGTCTTTAACTAATCCAATCATCACATTCTCAGCCTGAATTTCATTGGAAACTCTTATCACTTGTGTTTTTGCTTGCATCTCTCTCTTCATTCTAGAATGAAGAGTGATTATTTGACCTTTTTGCATTCCACATCCCAAAGACATCAATAACCATAAAATGAGCATTGGCACAACTACTATTAACATTCTTGAAGCAATTAAATACATTTTATCTGCAGCTTTGTTGCTTCTACAGTTTACACAGTCTGTAATCTGGAATGGATTTTCTTCACTCGGGTATAGTGAATCCAGGGGTCCACATTGGCTAATTTGAATGCTGTAAACGTGGTCAACAGTACCTGATGGGGCCCAGTCCACTTTCTTTCAGTGGTTCTTCATTCCAATTTTTAATGTACACCTCGTCTCCTGGATGTATATCATGAACTGGATTCTCGAAAGTCAGCGGTCTGTTCCACATGAGGGTGCTCCGGAGCCGGGCTAATGTTTTCCCAAGAGAAAGAACATAATTATATACCTCTTGCTTCCCTGTGACATGTACATTTGGGTTAGGTTCAGGAGATTCATATGGTTTCCCATACAATATCTCATAGGGACTAACTGACATTCCACTCCTTGGTTTTATCCGAATCCTTAACAATGCTATTGGCAAAGCCTGGGGCCACTGCAATTTGACTTCTTGGCATATTTTACTGATTTGCCTCTTTAGTATCTGATTCATTTTCTCTAGCTGTCCACTTGGTTGGGGTCTCCATGGCGTATGGAGGTCCCAGGTTATTCCCAGCCATCTACTTATTTCTTTTACTATTGTGGCTATAAAATGAGGCCCTCTATCTGATGATATCCCTAGGGGTACCCCGAACCTGGGAATGATCTCCTGTACTAACCACTTAACCATTTCCTTTGCTTGATTTGTGCGACAGGGAAGGGCTTCTGGCCATCATGAAAATGTGTCAACCCTCACCAACAGATATTTGTATCCTCAAGTCCTTGGCAATTCTACAAAATCTACCTGCCAATAGTCTCCTGGTTCTATTCCCATCCTAATCCTCCCTAGCTGTGCTTGTCATCTAGCCACCGGGTTGTTTTTCAAGCAGATCTCACATTTTGACATTACTGATTTTGCCATTGTTAGCATCTGTACTGAGATTAATTTTTGTTTTAGCAGTTTTACCAATGCCTCTGCACCCCAATGACATTCATTATGTTTAATTTGTAGAACTTCTCTCATTATCAAGGGGGGTAACACTATTTGTCCTTGCATAGTTACATACCACCCTTCTGAATTCTTTTCTGCATTTAGCAAACGTCCCAATTTCTCGTCTTCTACTGAATATTTCGGTTTTGGAGGCAAATTAAATTGAGATACATTAACTTTTAAAGGTATCAATGCCATTGTCGTTTGCATTTTCCGAGCAACCTGTCGTGCTGTCCAGTCTGCCTTTTGATTCCACTCACAAATTTTGGAGTTTCCTGATTGGTGTGCTTTGCAGTGCATAATTGCCACTTGTTCTGGTTTTTGTACAGCTTTTATCAATTGCAGGACTGCATCTTGATGTTTAATGTGTGTGCCTTGGGAAGACAGCAGTTGTCTTTCTTTCCACAGTGCCCCATGTACATGCACCACTCCAAAAGCATATTTTGAATCAGTCCATATATTTACTTTCTTCCCTTCACTCAGCTCTAACACCCTGGTCAAGGCAACCAGTTCTGCTCATTGGGCAGATGTGTTTGCTGGCAAGGCCTTTGCCTCTACCACTGCACCTATTGGTTGTTACTGCATATCCAGCATATCTGGTCCCGTTCTCCACAAAACTGCTTCCATCTGTAAACAGCTCCCAGTCTGTCAGTTCCAGTGGCACATCTTTCAGATCTGGTGTAGCTGAACAGGTGTGTTCTATCATTTCCACACAATCGTGTTCTAATGGGTCTTCTTCAGTTGTTGTACCTAAAAACAAGGCTGGATTTAAAAGGTTAGTTGTCTTCAGTGTGACATCATCCTGCTCAGTCAGGATTACCTGGAATTTCATCATTCGCCTTGAGGATAGCCAATGGCCCCCCTTTTGTTCTAAAACAGTGATTACCATGTGTGGCACATAGACATCTATGTGTCTACCCATCGTGAGTTTCCTGGCTTCTTGTATCAGTATCACGGTGGCTGCAACTGCCTGCAGGCATGAAGGCCATCCAACACTCACGTTGTCAAGTTGTTTGGAGAAGTAGCCTACTGGCCTTTTCCAGCTTCCCAAATGTTGGGTTAGTACTCCCAGTGCTAGGTGTGATCTTTCATGCACAAACAGCTGAAAATCTTTAGATAGATCAGGCAATCCTAATGCTGGAGCAGTTGTCAATGCTTTCTTCAGTTTAAGGAAGGCTTCCTTCTGTGGTTTGCCCCAGGTAAACGGCTGCGTCTTCTGGGCTTCATACAGGGGTTTTGCAATTAGTCCATAGTCCATGATCCATAGGCGGCACCACCCTGTCATACCAAGGAAAACTCGCAGCTCATGTAGGTTCTGGAGCTCTGGAATAGCACAAATAGCTTGAATACGATTAGTACCCAGCTTACGTTGGCCTTGTGAGATTTCACACCCCAGGTAAATCACAGTCTGTTGGGCAATTAGTGCCTTTCCTTTAAACACCTTATATCCTCCCATTCCCAGCTGATTTAAAATTTCAATCGTTACCTTTATGCAGGTTGTTTTCTCTTCTGTAGCTATCAGTATATCATCAACATACTGTAACAGCAGGTATTGTTCTCTCGGTACTTGCCCGTTTTCGGTCCAAATCTCCAGCTCCTTCGCCAGCTGACTTCCAAATAGGGTTGGACTGTTCTTGTATCCTTGTGGGAGTCGTGTCCAGGTGAGCTGAGTTTTCCTTCAGTTTTCTGGATTCTCCCATTCAAAGGCAAACAGTTTCCTACTTTCTTTGTCAAGGGGTATGCAGAAAAAGGCATCTTTTAAATCAATTACAGCAAACCATTTATATTTTTCTTTTACGGATGTTAACAATGTGCAAGGATTAGCTACCACTGGGTAAATATTTTTAGTTATTTCATTTATTGCTCTTAAATCCTGTACTAGTCTGTACTCACCATTTGGTTTCTTCACTGGGAATATTGGTGTATTATATTCTGATTCACATTTTTCTAGAATTTGTGTTGAGGGTTAGGTGGGAATTTTTACCCATTATGTGCTGGGACAACCTAACTACCGGTACTTAGGGGTGCTCACAAAGGACAAAGAGTGGCTGGGCCCAGGGTGGCGGGGGAAGGGGGCAGAAAAAGGAGGGTGGGGACAGTTTTTAGCTGGCTTTTTCCTCGGCTTCGGGGAAGAAGGACGTTCGTGCGCTGGGTCGCGGAGCTGCTTCTTCTCCTTCTCCCCTCTTGGTTGGTGGCCTCGCACCCCCTGTCCTGCCAGGCATCGCCGTGGAGCTGCTGATACACCTCATCCACCAGCCCAGGATCTCAGCTCGTCCCTGCTGTCCCAGCCGACTGTTTTCCTCGGAGCCTTGCAGGAGCACCGGGACTGACTGCCCGAGGGGTTTGTGAAAACAAAGCCTCTCCTCCATCCCGTCTCAGCCGAGAAAGCTGTCCCGGGGTCCCTGGTTCTGTTTTCTTGTTATTGCTGTAGTTATTGTTTGTTTGTTTACCTGGTTATACTAGTAAAGAACTGTTATTCCTATCCCCAGATCTCTGCCTGAAAGCCCCCTTGATTTCAAAATTATAATAATTCGGAGAGAGGGGGTCTACATTCTTTCATCCCAAGGGAGGCTCCTGCTCTCCCTAGCAGACACCTGTCTTCTAGAACCGAGACAATCTGGTATTTCAAAAATTTATCAGTAATTTTTACTATTATTTGCCGTGCTTCTGGTTTTATAGGATACTGTTTGACCTGTACAGGTTTTACCCCTTTTTTTAATTCCACATGTATCAGTTGTGCCAATTTAGATTTTTCCTGGTATATCTGTTTCCCATACAGAGGGAATTACTGCATCCTCTACTTCCTTAGGGATAGTAGGGACAGGTTTTTCTTTTATCATTAAAATTTGTCCTGTCTTTGATTCGGGTATTTTCATTAATAGTTCCCCGTTCTCAAAAGTTATTACTGCATCAAGTTTTGCCAATAAATCTCGTCCTAAAAGTGGAATTGGACACTCAGGCACATATAAGAATTCATGTGTTAAAACTTTGTTTCCAAAACACAAATTCAGGGGTTGCAGGAATGGCTGATTCTCTTCCTTCCCTGTGGCTCCAACTATTGTTTTTGTTTTGTCCCCAGTTTTCCCTTTCAGGTGATAATAAATTATGTGTAAATAAAAATTCGTAAGAGATATAAATAAGATGTATATGTTGAAATAATAAAAAACCAAAGATGTGTATGTAACAAAAGAAAGAAACCTTTCTCCCAAGCCTGGCTGGGAGCTCTTCTCTGAAAGAAAAAGGATTGTAGCCAACACCCAGATAACAAACATTAACTCGGAAAATAGGCAGGATGGGAGCCATCAAGGAGAACAAAAGGACTAGCTCGGAGGAGGAATCCAACTCCGGACCTGACCATCATCTCTGCAGACCTCGGTTGTGAAACAATCAAAGTCGACAAAGATGGGCCTCAGAAAAGTATCCGCCGCTAGTCCTGAATCGCCCACCTGTCAGACCAGTGTTGGAGATACAATCACTGGAAACAAAGGGGGAGACTCCGCCGAGATTCCCATCGGCACCAACCCCGGATCACATCACTTCATCCTTGATAACCCAAAATTAAAATACATACAGAGTCTCTTTGCATATGAGGAGACTCTGTCCGGACACAAGTCAGGTCTATTCTTCCAAGCCAGGAAATCTATTCACCGAGCAATCAAGAACACTTGGTGAATGGAGCCTGCTTGGAATTTTTAGCCTGAGGACTTAAAAATCCTATAAAACTCCAATCCTGAGAGCGCTCAGAGGTGGATTTGGGAACCCTACACCTCGGGTGTAGACCCTGTCCACCCAGCGCTGCGCTGACCATTTTTATTGTGGTTTTTTCTCTCTGTTTTTCTTTGTTGTTTATTAATAAATTTCTCTTTTGATTTTATCCCAAATTTGCCTTTGCATTTATAACAAGGTCATTTAATACAGAATATGTAGCTCCTGTATCCACCAGGAATTTTAGTTCTTTATCTCCCAATTGTATAGTTACTAAAGGTTCCTGTACTGACTTCTGTTCCCATTCTAGTCAGCTGCTGTACTCTCCTAGTACCATAGCCTTGGCAGCATCTTCCTGCTGGAACTGGTTGCCCTGGTTAAACCGGTTACTCGGGTTGTTTGGGCATTCTTTTTTCCAATGCCCCTCCTGCCAGCAATATGCACATTGATTTAACCCTAATCTTGGCAAAACCGATCCTCCTCGTCCTCTGCCGAGTCCGCCCCTCCCCAATCCACGACCACCCCTGCCGCGTCCTGGATTCTCTCTTCCTTGTAATACTGCCAAGAGATTTTGCTGCTGCTTCTTACTAGCTTCCCTTTCCCTGCTATTCTATACCTCCCAAGCCTCCTCAAGTAATTTATCCAAATTCCTTAATTCCTCTCCTTCTAACTTCTGTAATTTTCTCCTGATATCATCTTGCAACTGCCCAAGGAAAATAAGACCAAGCTGAACTTTTGCTGGTTCTGTTTCTATTTGCAGATCTGTATATTTTCTCGCTGCTTCTTTGAGCCTTTCCAAAAACGCAGTGGAGGATTCTTTCTTTTCCTGCCTTATCTCATACAATTTAGACCAATTCATAGTTTTAGGCACAGCATTCTGAACCCCTATCTGGACCCACTCTTGATATCTTTTCAGCCTCCGCATATCCCTAAATACATTAGGGTCCCACCCTGGATCCTCGGTCGGAAAATTCTCATCTAAAGTCCCTGTTACCAACCCAGTTCTGAGATCTTCTCTCGCTCTCTCCTTGGCTGCTCTAAGCACCATCTCTTTTTCAGTAGAATCCATTAAAATATCTAATATTACTTGTATATCATCCCAATCTGGATTCTGAGTTTTCATAACCATTTTTATGACCCTTGCCACTTTGTCAGGATTCTCTCTATAAGTTCCAGCTGATTGTTTCCAAATTACCAAATCCACAGGAGAGAAAGGTACTTTTACAAACACCGGCCCCTCTACTCCTACTCCTTGTCTCAAGGGGGCAATCACAGTCTGCTTTTGTCTGTCCAAGTCTTTTTCCGTTTTATACAGGACCGGGGCAAGCTTGGACCGTGTCCGGTGAGATACCGGTGTTGCTGATTTATTATCATTACACCCATTACTGCTATTTTCCCCCCCAGCATTTTTCACATTTCCTTGTATTACGATTAAATTTTGATCATCTCCTGGGGAAGAAGGATCTGGTGTAGGCGGGAGAGGAGGGTAAAGAGGGAAGAGTGAAGTAGGATTAAGTGGACTAGAACTAGGTGTAATAGGGTTAGGTGGAATAGGATTGGGTGAAGTGGGGGCAGACAAAACAGAGTCAGGTTCTTTCGGTTCTGTTAAAGTCACCTGTAAATCAACATTCATATCGTTCCCCCGACGCAAACTTTCTTTTAATGTCAGGTGTTTTAAACATTTCCCTTTTACACAAACCTCACATTTATCATTCGCAAATGCCTTAACCACCATCAATCCACACTCAGCCTGCCATTCTGGCTTGTCTCGCAGATAGAAAAACAAGTCAACATACGGAACTTCATTCCATTTTCCCTCTCACTTACAAAACAACATCAACTGTAAAATAGTATTATATTGCAAAGATCCATTCTTCGGCCACTTTTCTCCACTATCCAGGACATATCCTGGCCACCATGTATTACAATAATCAATCAACTTAGCCTTATGTAACTCTTCCCCAAAATTACCCTGTTTCCAATGTGCTAATAAGCACCCCAAAAGAGAAGTACCCGGTATGGAAGCACTGCTGCCCAAAATCCCTTTAAGCTTCTCCATATTATAACTACAATATACCACAAATGCCGAACCTGTGACTCTTTCACAGTCGTCTTACGGATGGCGCCTAGGCAATACCAACAGGAATTCCTTTAGCCCAACCATGCGCAGCTTTCGCCGCGTCTAACTGGCAGGCACCCAAACCAAAGTAAAGTACCTTACCTTTTCTCCCGGGGACGTTGTGAGCAGCGGAGATGGTCACGGCTGATGGGATCCCCCAGAATCCCTTGGTGCCGGCTGGAGCGTGATCGGGTCGCTAGTTCGCTCAGCAGCACTCACAAGGTCCCATCTGGGTCGCCAAAATGTTAGCGTTCAGGAACACACATAATCACGAATGATTATATGAAGGTGCTTTATTTAAAGAGCTCTGGGTGTCAGGGGTACACATACCCAAATCTGAACCAATTTGGTTTTGAGCTGAACATGTTTTATACTCTATCGTTATACAACTTACATATTAATTATTAAAGTTACATTGTTTTATTGTAAGCATTGTTTTTACCCAAGCATGAATTTCTCGTGATCCCCCCTAGCCCCCTAACATTGTTCCTCATGTTCTTTAAACAATAATTATATCTAATCACATCTAACAATTGTATAATTTATCATATACTGACTACACAGGTGCAGTTTGACCTGATCTTTAGCAAGCACAAGGCCTAACATTTCCCAGGGCCTACTTTTCCCAGGGCTTTCCAAACCTAACTTTCTTTCTAAGTCCCTGAATTTTCTAAGATTTTAAGACCTTTTACTATCACTACTACTCAAAAACCTTTAGAAGAAGAAGAAGAAAGAAGGAAAAGAGACAACACCTTAAACTCTCCATCTTGTCTTCTGTTTTCTAAACTAGCTTAAGATCTAAACTAACTTTTTCACCCAGTGATTTAAAAAAACTTGCTAATTTACACACTCTAACTTTTAGCTTTTCTATTTAACAGTTGTTTTCATGGTGTTATATGAAATTCAGTGTTTTCTTGGATATCAGAGCTAGGTTTCAGAGACAAGGGCACACACTCTGTGCCTCAGACTCCAACAAATTCTTTCACAAATTATCACATGTTTATTCTATGGAAATATGTTCCTCTTTCTATTCTATATCTCAATTTACATATCTTCCAATCATCATAAGACATTGTGGTTTGCTGACAGCACCAAAAAATGCACTATCTAAATATGCATGTACACCAAATGATTATTCCTAATAAGAAGATGCCCATGAATAATTATTTCAACCAATTTAGATTAGGGAGCCAAGACATAAGTTTCTCCTATGAGTGAGTTGACCAATGTTATAAATCCATATTACTGGCTTTTCACAAATATTAAAATGAATGTTATGTGTATAATGTTGGAAAACTTTGTTGTATTAATATAGTTTCTTTCATTTCTGTTATTGATAAAACTTAGAAACAGTGGTATAATACATATATATATATATGTTAGGCTGTAGCATGGTATTATAATAAAGACTACTGTTCATATAACACAGAGACTGAAAAGATAGTCAGAAAATCCCCCATGCATTCTTAGATTATCTTATCCAGATGAAGACAGCAGTGGCCAGTGCTCCAAGGGAGGAATTTATTGAACCTCTGTTATCAGGGAGTGTGAGACTCAATGGAGACAAGAAGATTGATCTATTGGGTACGGGGGGAGTTGAAGCTAAACAAAGGAACATCTAAAACTTAAGAGGAATGTTTGAATCATGTATAAGAATTTATGAATATGTAATAGGATTCTGTTTTTACGGGACAATCCTTTGTTAGTAAGGCATGCTCTTGGCTGAATGTTGAGGCACCGGGCCGTATTTGTTCATTTTGTTTTATTTCCATCTCCTAATTGTCTTTCTATTAAACTTTTTAAATTTTATATAAAAAAATGCGAACCTCGTTTTTCACACCAAGATGTATTATCCTTTGTTACTTCATGGAGTATCTTTCCATGTTGCTAGAGTGTATGTATATCTGTTGTTATTTGCCCTGATTGATCTATATAAGTACAGCAACTGGTATTTATCAATGAACAGACTCCTCCCATTTGTGCTGTGATATCTAATGCCATAAGGTTTTGAAATACTACTTGTTTTAAATAATTCATTTCTGTTTGCTCTAGCTTTATTTGTTCTACAAGGAAACGCTTCTGGCCCCCCAGAAGCACTATCGGTATCAGTAAGTAGCAGCAAATATCAAAACTCCCTATATTGGGAGTTCAGAAAAGTCAATCTGCCACAACACTCCAGGAAAAGCTCCTCTGCTAATAACCCCTTGTTCTAGCCTAACTATGGTATTTGGATTATTCATCAAAAAAGTCACAAATTATGATGTGTTGTAATTATGCCAAAAGCTCCTTCATTCTTACCCCCCCTAGAGATGTGCCTGCCCTTCACAGAACACGGGCGGAAAGGGGTCTCAGAATATATACAACATAGACTCAAAGTATCTTAGACACAGGAGGCTCAGACTTGCAAAATGTGATCCCAGGTTTATTGTATGTGGATAGCCCGGGGCAAGAAAGTGGTCGAAATGCTTTGCGTATTATCTCTTAAACTAGGGCGAGGGGGTGGTCAGAAATACAGGAGAGTTACAGCCAATGGGACAGGGGAAGGGAAAGGGAGGTTTAGGTAGGGACTAACATTATACAAAACCAAGGGTGAGTTCTTTCCTTGGGACATACCATAATTTTTAAATGCACTACAACAGTGATGTTACTTCTTTAACAATATTTTACAAGCCTGGGACTGCAATTCATTCCCCTAGGTATTGGAGTAAGGGTTCTGCTCCCCAGTAGCCATATCATGTTCAGACTTTACATAATGTATCACTGACTTTTCTGGTATTATTAGTTGACCTGTTTCTAATCATCCCAAACAATTCTCTAAAAGTTTCCATTTATTTTCATTAATCTATTTATAAACAGAGGTTTGTTATTTTACAGCCTACTTAGTTGATACTACAGAAGGTATTAAAACTGCCACAATTTATTACTTTCTTTCAGCAGTGATTTTAGCTTCTTAAAACCAAAACCAAAATGTAATTACTACACTTTTTTCCACTTTCTCTTGATTTACCAAAATATGGATATGTCATGGGGTAGCTTCACCTTTAAGACAGAGTAAAAAGAGGGGAAGTTGACGCTACTGGTGGCTGATGGGAGTTTTTCCTCCTGACCAATTATCAGTCATTTCCAAGAATTGACAGCAGATCTGACCATTAAAAAGTGAATTCAACTTGTAAACACCCTCTTAAGAAGTACACTCAGAGCTCTCTCGTTCTCTTTGGTTTCCGGCTTTTGAGAGGTAACAAGCTCTGTCTTGGCTTTCCCCCCCCCCCCCCCAGGCCCAGAACGAGGCCGCAGGGAAGGGGGGGGGGGATGAGAAGGAAGCAGAGCCTGGCAGCTTAGTTCAGTTTTCAAGGTCTGCGGCTGGACTGAAACCTGACACTATGAACTTTTGCAGCTTTCTTAAAACTTTTGATTCTTTTACTACCTAGATAAACAAACAGATTACTCCTTTTTCTTAGAAAAGACAGAGAAAGAGAGACAATTAACGTGTAAGACATCATAAAACTACCAAAAACAGTGAAGAAAAGAGTTAAGTTTAAATAAGAAAGAGAGAAAAAAGAAGATGCTTGCTGCTGAAAGGTCTTTCTGTTACAGCTATGGAGATAGACAATAATAGTTTAGAAGACTCCTTTAATTCATGACTAGAGTATGGGAGGAATAGAGTATTCAAAGTGTGGACTTTAAAGAAAAGAAAAATGATTATGATCCTGTGAGTTGCTGGAACTTGCGAGTGAAGTGAAGATTTTAAAGCCTTAAAGGAGCCAATGAGATGGCTGTTTTCCAGGAAGGCTCACAGAAGCAAATGAAGAAGATTTCTACCTTTGAATAACTTATCCTTAAAAATAACATCCCTGGATTCATTTGACCCATGCACACCTCAGAGTAGTGTGGGATGGGAGAAGTGGACTCTAGAAACTCCATAAATTGGCAGAAAGAGACTTCTGTTTCTCTACAAGGACTGATGAAAAGACTCTAGAAATTGAGACTGTTTTTGACCACCAAGATTCTAAAATTTTTTGTCTCTATGTTGTTATGTGTACAAAGAAATAATCGAGTAGTAAGAAGTAAAAGGGTTTTCTGAAAGTTTATTTTGGTATTCTTATTCTAATAGTTTGTTAATAAACTGTCTTTATTCCTTTTAAGTTTTAAGCCTGTTTTGCTCTTATTTTAATCCATATCTCACAACAAAAAATAAATAATTTTTGTTACTAGTTTAAAACTACAACAGGATATGATCTAGTATCAATATCCAACTGAGGCGGACAAAGACTCTTCAACCGTTTTAGGGTTAGAGAGTGTATGTTTATTAACGGCACTGGACTGATGTGTCAGGTCACCCCTTAATACACATGGCCCCGAATACAGGTGAATACAGGCTTTTTATTTACAGAAGTATTGAATACAAATGCATATTCATATTCATAACCCAGTTTCCACACACTCTCTGCTTCTTATGCTAATTAGAAAAAAAAGAAATTAAGCATGCATGATTTGTTCCTTGAAATAGGACAGTGGTCCTATTATGGGTAGGGGTTACAAATGGGAGGAAGGGACATGGCTCTTTCTCGTTCTGACTTTTTTACTTTTTCAATGTAAAGTGACAAATGAACCCTTGGCTGGGCTCCTAGTTTCATGTCTTCAATGGGTTTCTGATTTGCAGTTGTCTTATGTTCTTGAAGTTCCTTACTAGATTCTTTGTTTTTCATTATAAGCCCAGCTGAACAAGCATAAAGTTGACAGACAATTAGTTATTAGCCAATGATTAACCTCTAATTTTAGCAAGGCGTCTCTATATACCTTTAATTTTAGCAAGACCCATCTGTTTATTTTAATTAGATTTAGCAAGGCTTATTTTTAATTAAAGCCACAGTTTCTCTAAAATTTTAAATTTTTCAAAGTTTATGTCCCACTCTGGCCCCACACTGGCACCAAATCTTTTGTCCCTGTTTGAGACAAATTAGGAGGAAACGTCCTGAAATGAACGTGTCCTCTAATAGAAAGCAGGTTTTTGCAGCCCGTCCCCCAGTTGTGATGAATGCCTTTGTCTTGGTTCTAGAAGACAGGTGTCTGCTAGGGAGGGCAGGAGCCTCCCTTGGAATGAAAGAATGTAGACCCCCTCCCTCCGAATTATTATAATTTTGAAATCAAGGGGTTTTCAGGCAGAGATCTGGGGATAAGAATAACAGTTCTTTACTAGTATAACCAGGCAAACAAACAACAATAACTACAGCATTAGCAAGAAAACAGAAACAGGGACCTCGTGACAACCTTCTCGGCTGAGATGGGATGGAGGGGAGGCTTTGCTTCACAAACCCCCTCAGGCAGTCAGTCCCGGTGCTCCTGCAGGCCTCTGAGGAACAGTCGGCTGGAACAGCAGGGATGAGCAGAGATCCTGGGCTGGTTGTGGACTCTGTGTCTAACTCTGAACCAGAGTGCCTGTAGAAATTACAGGCCGCATAGCTCCTCAGTCTTGCCTGAGAAAGTAGTCTGGGAAAAACATCTGGTGACCGCCGAAGTGATGTGCATCTGCTGAACCCCTGAGGGAGTGCAGACAGCGGGCAAAGAGCCAGCCCTTCCCCCCAGAGGGGTAAGTGGAATTCTCCCGGGCTTTCCTAGAGAGAGCTGTTTTTTAAACCAACGGGATAGTGGAGCCCTGCCAGTGAGCGGGCTTGGAGCGGCTTATCTTGACAAAGCAGAGTTCGGAATCCCAGGTCTGAACCCATAGCGCCTGCGTTATTGCATTAGCGAAGCCGTCAAGATAAAGTTCTCATAATGGGGAACTGCATTTCAGCTAATGAACAGCTTATCTACCTTGCGTGGCAGGACGCCTTGCCGCGCATGGGACTCTATTCCTGAAGATGATATGCGCGCTTTATTCCAGTGGGTAAAAGCGCAAGGTTTTACTATGACTATAAATAATGCATTTAACCTTGAAATCTGGCTATCAATGGGAGACCGCTTGTGGACTGAGCTAGCTGCAGAAAATACCAGTGCGTGCAGCTTAGCAGCAACCTGGGGAGTGATTTTTAAGGCGCTGGAACAGTGCCAGTCTAAGAACAGTGAAGCCGAGATAGAAGACTTAGATGCCAAGAGTGCCTCCTTTGTACAAGATGAGAGACTGGGAGATGAAACTGTAGATAAGCAGCGTAGCACTCCCTCAGCTCTGCCCGGACCCTTGAAGAACTTTAGCCGCGGGCAGGAGCAGTTTGTGAACCAGAGATCTCCCTCTCCAGAAAAGTTTGAGCGCCCGCCACCCGCAGAGCTGAGCGCGCGAGCTTTGCCAACGGGAAAGCGGCAAGCAAGCAGAGACCGCCCGCCTCCGCCTGTGCCACCCGCAGAGCCTCCGCCGGCTCCAAAAGCGCCGCTGCGGGCGGCCGCAGAACCTCCTTTCTCCGGCCCCTCCGCGCTCTCCGAGCTTCTTTGTTCTGTGCCATGGGCGGAAGTGCGGACGCCCCCGCTGCAGCCTGTCAGCGTGGCGGGGGGGGAGAGAGTCAGCGCTCGGCTCACCTGCGCCTAGCGCGCAGGGCCCCGCTGAAAAAACCGAGCGCAAGTCCGGAGCACCACAGCCCACCGCCGCCGGAGGGCCCGGGCAGCCACTCGGGCTGCGGCCGTCAGCCGCCAAGAAACCCGAGCACACAGACGCGCCGCCGCCCCCCGCAAAACCACCACAGCTGCGGTGGCAGCAGCAGCGGCGAAAAGAAAACGAGAGAAAAGATGGAGAAAAAAGAAGAAAAAGCGAGTCCAGGACGCTGCCCGCCGCCACCGGCTGTGGCCCGGGCGGCCGCCCAAGCCGCGGCCGCCGGCCGCCCAAGCCGCGAGAACCCCCTGCGTACGCGGCGGGGGGGAAGCCGAGCCCGAACCTGTCTCTGGAGCTGGGGCCAGGCCTGCAGCAAAACCAGCAAACCCCCCGCCTACGTGGCGGGGGGGGCAGTGCCCTCACAGCCACCCGCGGGGCCTGCCAGCGCCGCGGGGGGAAATCGCCCCCCCGCGCCCATCCGAGAAGCGGCGGCGGGGGGGAGCGGCAAGCCCCCCCGCGCCCCCTCGCGCAACACGCGCATGCGCGAACCTCGCCACCTCGCCCCGCCTCGCGTCCTCCGGCATTGCCTGAGCCTGCAGCTGAAGACGGCCCCCCCCCATCGCCTCCGGCGGCCCGGGCGGACCAAGGTCCTGCGATTTCTGCCATGGGTTCCACACTCATCCCTCCTGTTCCTATCCTTGCGGGACCCAAATTTGCTCACCTTGTGCCTTTTGAGTCTTGTGTTCGCAGAGCTGAGAACCAGCTGCGAGGAAATGGTGGCTTTGGGTTCCCTAGACCTCCCTGAGTTCATGAACTACTGTTCTGACAGCCAGAGATCATCCTAAACGAGTCTGCATCCTGTCCATCCTTGGTGAGATGCTGTCAGCTTCTTAACACTAGCATGGACATCATTACAGAGTGTGCTGCAAAACTTTTCAGGGCAGATTGTTTATCATCTGCCCAGCCACAAACTGTTGCAATTAGCAGAGTCAGCTGAATTGTCCGTTCAGCAAAAAAGTAGATTTTACATAGTAGTTAAGTGGAGTTTCACTGAGTTTAAATCTAGGTGTTCTTAATGTGAGTTTTATCACTTTGGCATTCTTTTAAACTACTCTATCGACAAGTTAGACTGTCGGTTTAAACAGACTAACAATGTTTTGTATGGTGTGTGTGTTCGTTCACTGAACTAGTTGTATTGAGGTCAGCCATCAAGTCCTTGCAAAGAAAACAATTCTTAAACACCAAAAACATAAGCCAACATTCTAAATCAGCAACCATTCAAAGTTCTAGTAGAAGAAACCTCTTGTGCTGTGTTTGTTCCTTTTCCTGCAAGGGCCCAACAGGAAATTACAAACACCGTGCATTTTTATTTTTTTTTTCCTAAGCGAAAAAGGTGAGTTGTGGACTCTGTGTCTAACTCTGAACCAGAGTGCCTGTAGAAATTACAGGCTGCATAGCTCCTCAGTCTTGCCTGAGAAAGTAGTCTGGGAAAAACATGAGAAAGAATTAAAACAATCCTCAGGGACAGAAAACAGCCTTGCAGGTGTTGTTTTCTATCCCTTGTTTTCTTTGCAAGAGAAAGTCAGAGGGTGTTGTGCCCCACTGACCAATGATGGTGATGTAGCAGTTTACTAACCAATAAGAGTTTCCTTTCTGTACTTTCCACGTATCGTTCTATAAAGAGACCTGAAGCAATAAACTGGAAAAAATTCTCCTGTTCTGACTCCATGAGAGTCTGTGTCGTCTCTTCCCAGCCGTTCCTTAATAGAGCGACAGGCTGGTGGCTGAGGTGTATCAGCAGCTCCGCAGTGGTGGCTGGCACTGCCACACCTCTCGGCAGGACAGGGGGTGCGAGGCCACCAACGAAGAGGGAAGAAGAAGAAGAAGCAGCACCTCCATCTGGGTGATGGTGAAATTCCCTTCTCTCTCTACTGCAACAGCTCCGCGCCCAAAAATGTCTTTCCCGGAAGCTGAAGAAAGCCTGCCAAACTGTCCCCACCCTCCTTTTTCCTGCCCCCCTTCTCCCCCTGGGCCCGGCCGCTCTTTGTCTTTTGTCAAGCACCCACCAAGTACCCACAGTTAGGTTGTCCCCACAACTAATGGGTAAAAATTCCACGGGCAAGCCAGAACAAAAAAAAGGACACCTAACCCCCATCAGCCTTAGATAAGAATAGCGTGCCATGTTTGTAACCCTAAGATAAGAAAACCACAAGTTATGTAGGACCCCAACCCCTTAAGACTGTAACTTTTAGATAAATGAACAAACAGGGTGGTTGCCAAACTTGTATAAATAACCTCAGTAAGATGAGCATGGTGGAGATGCACATGGAGGTGTGGTGTTAACTTCCTGCATGCCGCATGCTCCCCCCAGCCAGGCAAATAAAGGTGTGCTTTACTTTACAGTACCTTACTGTGCAGTAGATTCCTTTTGTAATAAATTATTTGTAAATAAAAATTCGTAAAGGTATAAATAAGATGTATATGTGTTAAAATAATATAAAATCCAAAGATGTACATAAACCCTTTCTCCAAGCCTGGCCGGGAGTTTTCCTCCAAAGGCAACGGATTGCAGCCAACACCCAGATAACGAACATTAGCTCGGAAAATAGACAGGACGAGAGCCATCAAGAAAACAAAGGAACTAGCTCGGAGGAGGAACCCACCTTCGGACCTGACCAACGTCCCTGCAGATCTCTGTTGGGAAACAATCAAGGTCGACAAAGACAAGCCTCAGAAAAAGTATCCGTCGCTAGTCCTGAACGCCCCACCTGGCAGACCAGTGTTGGAGATGCAATCACTGGAAACAAAAGGGAAGACTCTGCCGAGATTTCCATCGGCACCAATCCCGGATCACACCACTTCTGCCTTGATAACCCAAATTGAAATACATACAGAGTCTCTTTACATATGAGGAGACTCTGTCCGGACACTGGTTAGGTCTATTTTTCCAAGCCAGGAAATCCATTCACCGGACAATCAAGAACACTTGGTGAATGGAGTCTGCTTGGAATTTTAGCCTGAGGACTTAAAATCCCTATAAAACCCCAAGCTTGAGAGCGCTCAGACGTGGATTTGGGAACCCTACACCTCCGGTGTAGATCCTGTCCACCCAGCGCTGCGCTGACCATTTTTATTGTGGTTTTTTTCTCTCGTTGTTGTTCTTTGCTGTTTATTAATAAATTTCTCTTTTTGATTTTATCCCAAAATTGCCTTTGCATTTATAACAGATTGGTGCCGTGACTCGGATCGGAAAAACTGTGGGATAACCTCGCTATCCAGGTCGGGTACCCCCGCTGATTTTGGCGGCCTGGGGAGCCGAGAGCCTCCGCAGTTCGCTCCAACATCCGAACCAAATTTAGGCTGGGGTAAAAACCACAATAAAAGAGAAAACGGATCGAGAGGAGCTCGGGAAGGCACGGAGCCTTCAAGAAAAGCCGCGGCTTGGTAGCTCATAAAAAGTCGACAGTGCACGAAGACATCCTCGCAAGAAAATTGCTGTAAGTATTGTGAGGTTGAGCGGGTGATTGGGCAAGCGTGTGTGAGACGTGATCTGATCACGGAGTGAGAGTGGACTCCAAGGCCGCATTTCCATCCTCCCGCGAGGGAATTGGCCGGCCACGGAGGAAGCGAGTCGGTGTGAGAAAGACTCTCTCTTCACGTTTGTAAAGCCTGGGACTAAAGGGAGTCCCGGGGGACCGATCACAAAGGGCTGAAAGGGGAAGAGGACGTCCAGTTGAGCTCGGGAATTAGTAAACCCTTTCAGCCACCAGACCTAAGAGAAGGTCCGGAGGAAAATCGAGACAGAGGACCCCAGTGCAGCTAACCGAGAGGTGAGTATTGGCAGACCTTGATTTTCCTGGGAAAAAAAGCGGAACGAACACAACGCAGGATAGGTAAGATTTTTGTTTGAAATATGGGGCAGAGAAAAAGTAAATCACAAAAGAAAGGTGAGGAAAAGAATCCTTCCGAAAAAGCGAAGGAGTTGTTAGACATCCCACCAGAAAGTCCTTTGGGATGGATGTTAAAATATTGGGAAAATTGCCCTGAAAGGAAAAAGAAATCCAAAGCAAAAATGATTTATTATTGTGCCGAGGTTTGGGGTGGGCAGGAACTGAGAACCCATCTCACTTGGCCGATATTAGGAACATTTGAAAGGTGGACATGTAACGAATTACTCTCTTATGTGGAGAGTAAGGTTCCCTTGGACTCCGAGGAGAAGGAATATGCCAAGCTCTGGTTAACGGCCAGAGTAGGGCTATTCCCAATGAAACTAAAAGGTGGACCAAAGACAGAAACCTGGGAACCCCTTGATCATTTACCCCCTCCATACCACGGGCCGGCAGAACCTTCTGCGGTGGATCAAGTGGTGCCGTCAGCACCCACGGGTTCCCCAGGGCAACCGGGTGAAGCACACATATGGCGAACAAGGGAGTCGGCACCAGCAGTGGTTCTGGCAGCCCCCCCTTTGTCCCCGCCTGTGGAGACCGCAGCTGCCACAGCCTCTCCAGAGTCTATGGTGGTGCAAGGTCGGGGATCACCCTATCCACAATTGCCCGTCCGACTGCCGCAGCCAGGTCCCTCAAATTTAGCAGAGGGAATTCCTCATGGTAACCTGGTGGCAACGGACTTTACACCAATAATAAAAGAACAGACCCTCAAAAACCCCAGTTCCCCTCCTGCGAGTAGGACTCGTTTTAAATCTAAGCTGATGAGTGAGGAGTGGGAAGAGAATGAGAATAGACACCGAATGTTTCCTCTCAGGGAAGTGCCAACTGCCCCTGGAGTAATTGGGTTCGTGAATGTACCCCTTAACTCAGGGGATGTGCGAGCGTTTAAGAAAGAGATGGGGCGATTGCTAGACGATCCGTTTGGAGTGGCTGAAAGATTGGATGAGTTTTTAGGTAGTAGTATTTATACATATGAGGATCTCATGGCCATCCTGAGATCACTGTTTAGTCAAGAGGAGAGAGAAATGATTAAACAAGCTGGTATCAGAGACTGGGAGCGGCGAAACCCGCAGGGGACGCCAGGCGATCAGAAATGGCCTAGCGTGAGCCCGAGCTGGAACGCCCAAACGGAGGAGGGTAGGAGAAGCATGATTGATTTAAGAAATATCATCGTGCAAGGAATAAGGGAGGCGGTTCCCCGAGGTCAAAATATCAGTAAGGTATTTGGGGAATGCCAGGGAAAGGAAGAATCACCCACCGAATGGTTAGAGAGATTGCGACGAAGTCTGCAGATTTACTCTGGGACTGATCCTAGCTCTCCGGTGGGGGAAGTCTTGCTCAAAACCCAATTTGTGGCAAAATCATGGGAAGATATCCGAAGGAAATTAGAAAAGATTGATGGGTGGCAGGAGAAAAGTCTCCAAGAGCTTCTGAGGGAAGCTCAAAAGATTTACATGAGGAGAGAGGATGAGAAGCAGAAACTCCAGGCCAAAATATTAGTGGCCGCAGTAAAAGAGGCTCAAAAACAAGAACAGGCACAGGGCAAGTTTAAAACAGCACCGAAAAAGCAGCAAGAGTCTCAAAAAGACGGTTCCGCTCCACGAAAGGATCCTCCAGAGTGTTTTTACTGTAAGAAGGTAGGACACATTCAACGGAACTGTCGACAAAAACTAAAAGATGAAAAAGTATTTCAAGAAGACTAGGGGAGTCTTGGGCTTTTTCAGGTGGGGACGGTAACAGCAAAAGAGCCCTTGATAAAATTGAAAGTGGGTCCCCATCGCCAAGAAATAGAATTTTTGGTTGACACGGGAGCTGAAAGAAGCACCCTGCAGAAATTACCCAGGGGATGCGTGGCAAGGAAAGAAAAGGTAGTTGTACTTGGTGCTAAGGGAGATCCCTTCAAGGTCTCTGTAATCAAAGATGTGGAAATTGAATCACAAAATAAAATATGCTTAGGAAATTTATTGTTAGTAGAAGAAGCTGATTACAATTTATTAGGAAGAGATATGATTGTTGCATTAGGTATAAATATTGTTGTGAAGAATTCCGAATTGGTAATAAAGATATTCCATTTGACTCCAAAAGATGAAAGGGAAATTGATCCCAGAGTGTGGCATTCGAAAGGGGAGGTGGGGAAGTTAAATATTACTCCCATCAAAATTGAAATAGAGAACCCAGAGGATCCGATAAGGATCAAGCAATATCCCATCCCGATAGAAGGGAGAAGGGGTTTGAAATTAGTAATCGATGACCTCCTTAGAGGGGGTACCCTCGAACCCTGCATGTCCCAACATATCACCCCCATCCTGGCAGCAAAGAAGGCGGATGGGAGCTTCCGACTGGTTCAGGATCTTAGAGCAGTAAATGCTAGAACCCGAACCAGGTTTCCGGTTGTGGCGAATCCTTATACTTTACTTAACAGACTCTCACCGGAGGATGTATGGTATAGTGTAATCGATTTGAAAGACGCTTTCTGGACCTGCCCTTTAGATGAAAAGAGCAAGAACTTCTTCGCCTTCCAGTGGGAAGATCCGGACACCAACAGAAAGCAACAACTAAGGTGGACTGTCCTCCCACAGGGGTTTGTAGAATCTCCAAACCTGTTTGGACAGGCTCTGGAGCAGCTACTCACCGAATTTATTCCAGAGGAGGGGACAAAATTACTGCAATATGTAGATGATTTATTGATTGCTGGGGCATTGGAAGAGAAGGTGAAAAAGAGTACGATTTCTTTATTGAATTTTCTGGGACAGAAAGGATTGAAGGTATCAAAATCCAAGCTGCAATTCACAGAGCCCGAGGTAAAATATCTTGGTCACTGGATATCTCAGGGGAAAAAGAAATTAGACCCTGAAAGAGTGGCGGGAATTCTCATGCTCCCTGCCCCAAAAACAAAAAGACAGATTAGACAATTTTTAGGGCTCCTGGGATATTGCAGACAGTGGATTGAAGGATTCAGTGAGAAGGTAAAATTTCTGTATGAAAGATTAAACACTGACAGATTGAAATGGACAATGCAAGATGAAACTAAATTTCAAGAATTAAAGAATGCCCTCATAACAGCTCCGGTACTAACCTTACCGGACACAAATAAAGAGTTTCAGCTGTTTGTAGACGTAAGTGGACAAACAGCACAGGGAGTTCTGACCCAGGAATGGGCAGGAAAGAAAAAGCCTATAGGATTTTTGTCAAAAATTCTAGATCCAGTCAGTCGAGGCTGGCCTACTTGCCTGCAGGCAATTGTGGCAGTAGCCTTGCTGGTCGGGGAAGCTAAAAAGGTAACTTTTGGAGCTCTTTTGATAGTTTTCACCCCACATGATGTAAGGAATATCTTACAACAAAAAGCAGAAAAATGGTTAACTGATTCAAGGCTTCTGAAGTACGAAGCCATGTTAATCAGCTCACCAGACTTGGAACTGAAAACAACTGCTGCGCAAAACCCGGCGCAATTTTTGTTTGGAGAACCAACAGGTGAGCTGCTTCATAATTGCATTGAGACAGTAGAACTGCAAACCAAGGTTAGGCCTGACCTGGAGGATCAGGAATTAGAAGGAGGAGAAAAATGGTTCATTGATGGCTCCTCAAGAATGGTGGAAGGGAAACGAAAATCAGGATATGCCATCATAAATGGCATGACAGGACAAACCATAGAATCGGGTCCCCTGAAAGCAAGTTGGTCGGCCCAGGCTTGCGAGCTATTTGCTCTCCTACGAGCACTTCAGGGCTTGAAAGGAAAAAGGGGAACCATTTACACCGACTCAAGGTATGCATTTGGAGTAGTGTATACTTTTGGAAAATATGGGAAGAGAGGGGGTTGATTAACACAAAAGGAAAAGATTTAATACACGAAGAAATAATCAGGCAGATTTTAGAAGCAGTCAGAGAGCCACAGGAGATATCGGTTGTTCATGTAAGGGGACACCAAACGGGGTGGCAATTCCACACAAGGGGGAACAATCTAGCAGACAAAGAAGCCAAACGAGCGGCTTTGTTGACGGTAAGTATTCCCAAGATAGGCCCGAGGGAACCACCAGAAGTCTCCTTGCTTCCGTCGGAGAAGGAGCTGGAAGATTTCAAAAAGGTAGGAGGCTACCTGAAAGAAGGAAAATGGTGGTTACCAGACGGGAGGGAGCTAGTCCCAAAGGGAATAGCAAAGGGAATACTCAAAAGGTTACATGAACAGACGCATTGGGGAACCAGGGCATTGGCTGAACAATTTTTAAAGTTCTTTGGGTGCAAAGGAATCTTCGAGCTTGCAAAACAAGAGGTGCAAGGATGTGTGATATGCCAAAAAGTAAATCGATCAAATTTTAAACAATCAAACTGGGGAGGTCGGCCCCTCTCATACCGGCCGTTTGAAAGAATCCAAGTAGATTTCACAGAATTACCAAAAATTGGTAGAAATAAATTTTTACTAGTAATAGTGGATAAGCTGACACATTGGGTAGAAGCTTTTCCCAGAGCAAAAGCGACAGCCCAAACAGTATCTAAAATTCTACTTGAGGAAATAATTCCAAGATATGGGATAGTGGATCATATTGATTCGGATCAAGGCACTCATTTCACTTCAAAAATTATTAGACAATTATGGGAAGCATTAGGGATAAGATGGCAATATCACACCCCCTGGCATCCTCAGAGCTTGGGACAAGTAGAAAGGATGAATCAGACTTTAAAATCGCAACTGTCCAAACTAATAATTGAAACAAAAATGTCCTGGACCAAATGTCTCCCCTTGGCACTGTTGAATATTAGAACCATGCCACATTCTGAAACCGGCTTGTCCCCGTTTGAAATGCTATATGGAATGCCATATAAGCATGGAATGCCGGTGGCACATCCCCAAATTGAGGATGTGCAACTGCAACCATATCTCATTTCTATAAATAAAAACTTGCAGGAACTGAGGAGAAGAGGATTGATTCCTCAAAGTACCCCTCTCGGATTTCCCATTCATCAAATTCGACCAGGAGATAAAGTCCTGATCAAAGTGTGGAAGGAGCTTCCCCTGAGCCCTCACTGGGAAGGCCCGTTCCTCGTCCTCCTGACCACAGATACAGCGGTTCGAACTGCAGAGAAAGGCTGGACACACTCCTCTCGAGTGAAGAAAGTTACAAACTACAGTTCATCAGAGTGGAAAGTTACTACCCCTCCGGGAGAGTTGAAGATCAAACTTCGGCGGCAACACAAATGAGTGAAGATCGGATAAGTTGTACAAATTTTGATTGTTATTGCTTTCCTTTTATTCACTTCAAATGTGCTTATTGCAAGCAAATTTGGGTGACTCACTGTTTAAGAGGGCGTAAACCAAGGGGCTTATGTACTAAATGTTTTGAAAAAGAATTAGAACAGACCGATCGATTCCTAATACTTGCTACCCGGACGGGCCTGCTGGAACTTGACTCTCCTGAGTGGTTCCTGTTCTATCGAAAAGGATTGAGGGGTCAGCTTGACTGCAAGGCAGAACCCTTGGTAGTCGAGTGCCGGCGAACAATAAAAGTACCGTGCAGATTTGACACGGTTAAGGCGTCTCGGTGGGTGACCTTTAAGCGAAGGTTTGCCATCAGGACTTCAAGGGCCCCTGAAGACAGTCCCTGCTGCCAAGAAGATGGCTTTCCCCGCCGTATGCTTATATACGGGCGAAGGGCAAGGCAGAGGGATGCAGTGGTGGGGAATCCTGATGATCCTGAGCCTAGCCATGTGCTCGGCCAAGGGGATGAACCCCGAGGCGCCCCCGGGGGTGACCCCCACGGGGAAGTGTGAGCAGTGTCAAGCTGCCACAAAAACCGAGCCGTTAACCGTTTGTCCTCCAGAACTGCACGCAGGGGTATGCTGGTTAAATGATACCCAACTAAATTTGTGCAAATTAAAGGGAAAGATTTGGTGTTCCAACCCAGGAGCAAGTATTACGGAAAAACAAATTCGGAACTCGCGAGAACAAAAGAGTCAAACAAATCACCTCCGAACCAAAAGGGAGTTGAAGGGGGTTCCCCCAATTTCGGTCTGTGGACAGTGTAACAAGACTGTCTGGATTGGGGGAAGGAGACAATCCACTTTTATAGCTTCTCACCGAGTCAACCCTATTTGCTACAATAAAGCAACCTTAAAGCCGTGCACCATGGGTGGAAAAATGTATTGGGAGGGAAGAAACTTAAAACACGAAACTAAAATGTCATTTAATAACGAACCTATAATTTTAGACTTGCTAGAGAATAATGATGATCGAGTGTGTCTGCAATTTGATCAAGTGTTCTGTTTCTCGAAAGACAGTGAAGAGTTAGACCCGGAAAGTAAAATAAAACAACTAACCCTGGAGTTAAAGAAACGAGAAATGGAAACCAAGAAAAGGAGATTAGAACAGGAAAGGCTAAGTTCCCTCAGTGAGCAATACGAGCAGTTAGAAAAACAATACAACAGCTGGAATTTACCCAGCCCCAACCAAAATTTATTTATAGATCTAATGCAAGAAATCGCCACAGAATTAGGATTGTCCAATTGTTGGATATGTGGCGGTCTGAAATCAGCCGAAAGATGGCCATGGAAGGGAGAGGGATTAACCCCGGAACAATTACTAAAATGGACTGGATTAAAATTATCTAAAACAACACGGAGACCCGAGGGTTGGGTAATTGACAAAAGAATAATTGGAACATTTTGCATTAGCCGGGAGGGAAAAGAATTTACCGATTTAGTAGGATACACCCCGTGTGTAAACACTCTCACGGTAAATTCAGATAAAAAAACAAAGGTCTGGCAACCAGAACCACCCGAGGGTTATTGGAGCCACTCTCGGGAAAATAACTGTGAATGGGTAGACATAATTGGACTCTGTTGGAATAAAATCCAGGGGGCAAATCCCTTCCATGCATTTGTAGGCCTGAGGGACTATTGGGAGGATCCGGCAAAATCAAACAAAGGTTGGGAGGCACCGGACGGGATTTACTGGATATGCGGAAAGAAAGCATACAGTGAATTGCCAAAGAAATGGAAAGGGTCCTGCATACTTGGGATAATTCGGCCGTTTTTCTTTACATTACCTAAAGACGAAAGTAAATCTTTAGGTGCTCCCCTCTTTGAAACATTGGCCCGGCAAAAGAGGGACTTGAAACGAGAACTACCGATGGCTGGAGGTAACCAAAAGTGGAAAGAGGAGGAGTGGCCTGCCGAAAGAATCATTCAGTATTATGGGCCCGCTACCTGGGAAAATGACGGCAGCTGGGGTTACCGAACCCCCATTTACCTCCTCAATCGGCTTATTAGGTTACAAGCTGTAGTAGAGGTAGTCTCAAACCACACTTCAGAAGCCCTAGAACTCCTAGTGAAACAGCATTCACAGATGAGAGCTTTTGTATATCAAAATAGATTAGCTCTCGACTATTTGCTAGCTGAGGAGGGAGGAGTGTGCGGTAGATATAATGAGTCCGAGTGTTGCATGGAAATTGACGACTATGGAGAAACTATAAAGGGACTAGCTGCCGAAATAAAAAAGGTGGCACATGTGCCAGTCCAAAAGTGGAATTCCATTTTACAAGCCTCCTGGTGAGATCAAATTTTTGGACAGGGGGCTTGGTGGAAAAAGCTAGTCTTCTTTATAGGATGTTCGATTGCCGGAGTAGTCTTCCTACCTTGTTTGATTCCTTGTTTGATCAGATTAATACATTCGGTAGCACAAGGAATGCAGATTGCCACCCTCCCAATAGACCCAGAAAAAGCGCAAGGACAAACCACACTTCTTTCTAAACTAATGAAGTTAGAAGAAGAGAAAGAAAGCAAAAATGCAATCAAAGCATTAGAGGAATTCGAAACCAAACACATGTTAACTCAGGAAAATAAAGAAGATACAGAGGAATACTAGTATTCCTCTCCAAATAACAATTGAATACGAATTTTTAATAGGATAAATTATTAGGCGGGGGACTGTAATAAATTATTTGTAAATAAAAATTCGTAAAGGTATAAATAAGATGTATATGTGTTAAAATAATATAAAATCCAAAGATGTACATAAACCCTTTCTCCAAGCCTGGCCGGGAGTTTTCCTCCAAAGGCAACGGATTGCAGCCAACACCCAGATAACGAACATTAGCTCGGAAAATAGACAGGACGAGAGCCATCAAGAAAACAAAGGAACTAGCTCGGAGGAGGAACCCACCTTCGGACCTGACCAACGTCCCTGCAGATCTCTGTTGGGAAACAATCAAGGTCGACAAAGACAAGCCTCAGAAAAAGTATCCGTCGCTAGTCCTGAACGCCCCACCTGGCAGACCAGTGTTGGAGATGCAATCACTGGAAACAAAAGGGAAGACTCTGCCGAGATACCCATCGGCACCAACCCCGGATCACACCACTTCTGCCTTGATAACCCAAATTAAAATACATTGTCGTGGTTTTGAACCAGTAATTAACAAACAAGGGGGAAAAAAGAATTATTTATTTTTTTTGCTGTGAGATATGGATTAAAATAAGAGCAAACCAGGCATAAAACTTAAAAGGAATAAAGAGAAGTTTATTGACAAACTACAAGAACAAGAACATCAGAATAAACTTTTAGAAAAACCTTTTCATTTCTTACTGCTTACTATTCCTTTGTTCACATGACAACAGAGACAAAAACTTTATAATCTTGATGGTTTAAACAGTTCTAATTTTTTCTATAGTCTTTTTCTCAGTTTCTGTAGAGAAACAGAAGTTTCTTTCTGTTAATTTATGGAGTTTTTCACAAGAAAACTATTTTGTTATAGTTTCTCGTTCCTCTGATATCAGCTGCTCAGAGCTGTTATTATCAGAGCCCACCCCTCCTATTCCACATCACTCTGAGATGTTATAGGTCATTAGTTTGGGGATAGCATTTTAAGGATAAGTTATTCAAAGGCAAAAAGTATTCTTTCTTTGTTTTTGTGAGCTTCACTAGAAAACAGTTTTCTCATTGCCTCTCAAGGCTTCAAATCTCTCAGCACTTCACTATACCATAATTACTTTACTTTTTCTCAAATTTACACTTTGAACACTCTATTCCTCCCCATACTCTATCATGAATTAAAGGAGTTCTTTTCAGGACTTCATTGTCCATCCCCATAGTTTTAACAGAAAGATATTTCAGCTTAATTAAAGCATCTTCTTAATTCTCTACCTTTCTTGAAGTTTCTTTTCTTTCTTGCCACTAGTAGTTTATAAAGTCTCTTTTCATGTTGATCACTCTCCTTTTCTCTTTCTGGATGAAAAGATTAATCCGCAAGTTTCATCTGGATAAGAAAGAGTTAAAATCTTGCCCAAGCTTTTGTAGATGGTTCAGTGATCTCTGCTGAACAGGAGCTGAAGCCGTTTACGATGAAAAGTTCCTCATAGCTGCTTTTGAAGAGCGTGGTCTCCGTCTCTGCTTGCAGCAGGCTTAGAGCTCTTCTCTTTCTTTACTCGGCAGTTTTCTAGTGAATGTAGTTTCAGCAAAACCTGCAGCTGAGCCAGAGATCGGGCCGGGCCCGGCCCAGCCCTACCTGGCTCGGGGCAAGCCTCATCTCCCAGCCGGGAGACGAAAGACGCGGCGGGCCCGGCCCGGCCCCCGCCCGGCCGCATAGCTTGGGCAAAGAACCGGAGGCCAGCCGGAGCTCCGCCACCTTTCACAGTCAAGAAACAAAGAACCCTACAGACTTCTGGTTGCACACTTTAAGGTGGGGTTCACAAGTTGATTCTACTTTTCAATGGCTAAAACTGCTGTCAATTTTCAGCAATGACCGATAATTGGTCAAGAGAAAAGACTCCCAAGAGCCCCCAACAACTTTAACTTCCTTAAAGGTAAACTAACCCCATGACATACATACAGAGTCTCTTTACATATGAGGAGACTCTGTCCGGACACTGGTTAGGTCTATTTTTCCAAGCCAGGAAATCCATTCACCGGACAATCAAGAACACTTGGTGAATGGAGCCTGCTTGGAATTTTAGCCTGAGGACTTAAAATCCCTATAAAACCCCAAGCCTGAGAGCGCTCAGAAGTGGATTTGGGAACCCTACACCTCCGGTGTAGACCCTGTCCACCCAGCGCTGCGCTGACCATTTTTATTGTGGTTTTTTTCTCTCGTTGTTGTTCTTTGCTGTTTATTAATAAATTTCTCTCTTTGATTTTATCCCAAAATTGCCTTTGCATTTATAACACTTTGAATCCGCTTATTGAACTCTATCAGGCTTGCTGCTGTGACCACTTCCCTGGGGAACCTGTTCCAGTGCCCAACCACCCTCTGGACAAAGAACCTCTTCCTAATATTCAACCTAAATCTCCCTGAAACAACTTCAGGCTATTCTCATTGTTTCTGTCGCTGGTCACGAGAGAGGAGAGATCGGTGTTTGCCTCTCCCCTTTATGAGGGAGTTATAGACTGCTATGAGGTTTCCCCTCTGTCTCCTTTTCTCCAGGTTGAACAGACCAAGTGACCTCAGCTGCTGCTCATATGGCTTCCCCTCAAAGCCCTTCACCATCTTTCTGGCCCTCCTTTCAATATTCTCTAATAGTTTAATATCATTCTTATATTGGGGTGTGTGGACATGATTTTCTAAGCCTGAGAGAGTTTTCAGCCTGTCAGTGGCTGATCTGTTCCCAAGGGAAAGTTTCTTGAGAGCAGTTTTCTCTCAAGGACAGTTTTTTGTAAATAGGTTTATGGTTCTCAAAACTATGTTGTACAGATGTCTTGCATGTTTTCTCTTATCCCACCAATGGGACAAAAGAGGGGTTGTTCCCTTTACCAATCATGTTAAACATGTATCAAAACACCTTATAAAAGGGGCTGAAAAACCTTGAAATAGTCTTCTTCAGATTAAACTTCTGCCTGCTGTAATTGAATCCATGCTCCTATTTCGTGTTCACTAGCAACAATTGGCGGCCTGACATGAGTATTACAAATGAAAAGAGGTAATTATTTCCCCCTCACACCCGAGAAAAAGGGGTTTTTCTTTTCAGTCCAAGCATGCAGGTTTTTTGCCTGTTTTTCTTTTGCTGGAAGATTTTTCTCAGTGAGCTGCAAGCATGCTAATTGCTGCCTTAGCTCCAGAGGATTCTCTAGTCTTAGACTTATGGACAGACATTTTCCAGTGAAATAGACCGGACATTTCTGGAGCCGATCTTCAGGCTCTTTATTTATGGGGGGAAAGAATGTGGGTTTTTTCTAGCACTGCTGACCCACTGTTGAAACATTGTTGCCAAGCCCTAGGCGATGCCTTGTTTCAATTGATGTTGTCAGATGAAGTGGAGGAAGTTAAATTACTCCCACTGTGGAAGAAATTTATGACCATGCTAGAGAGCTCTAGCTCCCAAGCCCCATCCAGGGAGGTCTCGGAGTCTGGCTCTTTAGAAGGGTACTGGACTGATCCAGAAGTCACTCCAGTAGATCTTGACTCATGGGAGACAGGATTGGACTTTGACCAGGACAGCACTGATGGAATTTTTTCTCCCACCCCAATTCCTTTGCGAGTCTAACCCGGGGATGGGGAGTCCCTCTTCCGTGTCACACGGAGTGGATGACTGGCAGCAGAAGGGGGAGGTTCGACTCTCAGAAGCTTTCCCCCCCCTGCTCCAGCTGGGGCCGCCCTGCCTAGGGCTTGGGGAACCTCGGATTGGACAGGAACCTACTATCCCCCACGTATTCCCTGCAGTGGAGGGAGAGAGAGCCTTGGCGGCTCTTTTTCCGCCTGCAGTGGCAGCGGGACTGCAGAGGCCTCTCCGTGGTTTGCATGAACTGTGGTGTAGCTGTGTTAATTCCATTCACGCAGCCAAACACTGCTGGCATTGGGACTGGTGGAGTTCCCCCCGCTCCCGTGCCACGGCTTGAAAACAGTCCCGTCGCGCCTTTGCAGTTGGCAGGCAAGTTGGCAACCAGAGCGGTCGGGCAGTTCCTGGACATAGCGCAAATAGGAGATGGGGCCGTTCCGCTCTGTCCCGCGCGGGCTGCGTAGCCAGTGCCCTCCACGCGGCCCCTTCCCGTGGGGGTGGCCCGTGGCACCGGCACAGGTGCAGGCGCCACTGCCAGAACGGGCGCTGCTGCTACCGCGGCAGGCGGCAAGGGAGCTCGGCCAGGGCCGCGATCTCCCGTGTCCCCTCCCGCCATGAAGGGGGGAAAACGCAAGCGGCATGAGTGGCGATGCGAGTGTGAGTAGTGCCGCGAGCAAGGCCGCAGCCAGTGAGGGTCTTTTGTTGGAACCAGTTTCCCCTGCCCCCTCCCCCGCAGCCGGAACAGCAGCGGCCACAGGCAACGGGGTTGGCACCTCCCATACGGACTGTGCTGGGGCCCCTCTGGGCCCGCCCTCTCTCCCGGTACTGGTGCCTGCAGCGCCGGGCGGGGGTGGAGGCGAACCTCCATCAGCCCCCACCCCCCACCCTCTCGCGAGCTGTGTTTGGTTGCATTGTTTGGGTCTGCTGTAGGCTCTGCACCGCAGGTGACTGCGGACCCTGCCTTGGCTGCCCCGGATTCGGCGTTTGGCGCAGGCAGGAACACTCCCCCGGCTGCTGCTGGTCCCGGAGCAACTGCATCTGAGCCCCCCCATTCACATTTGGGTCTCGCGGTGACACTGCTGCTTCAGGGCAAGTGTCTGCTCGGAGTGGGGGACATCGAGAGGGTCCCCATTCCAGTACACATTGGACACTCCCACCGTGCCAGGTCACAGTCCGTCCCAGGGACCCTAGGCGTTTTTGGGACGAAGTTAAAGCTTTGCAGATGGGAGATTGGGACCTTCTGGAGCGTTTTGTGGTGTTATAAATGCAAAGGCAATTTTGGGATAAAATCAAAGAGAAATTTATTAATAAACAATAACAAGTGAAACAGCGATAAAAACCCACAATAAAAAGATCAGCGCAGCGCTGGGTGGACAGGGGTCTACACCAGAGGTATAGGTCTCCCAAATCCACGTCTGAGCGTCCTCAGGATTGGGGTTTTATAGGATTTTTAAGTCCTCAGGCCAAAATTCCAAGCAGGTTCCATTCACCAAGTGTCCTTGATTGTCCAGTGAATGGATTTCCTGGCATAGAATAATGACATTAACTAGTGTCCGGGCAGAATCTCCTCATATGTAAAGGAGATTCTGTATGTGTTGCAATGTTAGGTTTTTCATGGCAGGGTGGTGGAATCTGGGCTGGTGCCGATGGATATCTCGGCCGGGCTTTTCCCTTTTGTCTCTCCTGATTGCCTTTTCAACACCGAGATGTTCAGGTCTGGCGAAGTCTATCTTTTGGAGCTTGTCTTTTTCGCCGATCAGTGGAGGTAGATAATTTCCCGAGCCAGCTCCATTGTCCTTCTGATGGTCCGTGTCCTGTCTGTTTGTTCGAGTTGATGGGCCGGCCTGAATTCGTTATCTGGGCGTTGCTGGCAATCAGCGACTTTTTGGAGAAAGCCCCGTCCTGCTCTGAGGAGAGGCTTTTATACATTTTATATTTTTATGTCCTTGCAAAACACATTTGTCCTGTTGATATACTTCGAATTTTTAATACAACAATAATTTATTACAGTCCCCCACCTAATAATTTATTACATTTAAAAATTCGTTATTTTAACATTAATTTTCTTTTGAAGGAAAATATTTCTTTCTTACTCTTTTTCACCCTTTCCTTCTTCTGTTACCCAATCATTAATTTCAGTTGACAACATGTGTTTGCTTTCAAATTTTTCTAAGGCTTTTAATGCCTTATCACTCTCTTTCTCTTCTTCTAAAATCATTAATTTAGAGAGAAGGGCTGTTTTATCTTGTGCCTTTTCCGGGTCTATTGGGAGGGTGGCAATTTGCATTCCTTGCACCACAGATTGTATTAACCTAATCAGGCAAGGAATCAAACAAGGCAAAAAGATGATTCCGGCAATTGAACATCCTACAAAGAATACTAGCTTTTTCCACCAAGCCCCCTGACCAAAAATTTGGTCCCACCAAGAGGCTTGTAGAATGGAATTCCATTTCTGAACTGGCACATGTGCCACCTTCTTGATTTCCGCAGCTAGTCCCTTTATAGTTTCGCCATAATCATCTATCTCCATGCAACACTCTGATTCATTAAATCTTCCGCACACTCCTCCCTCCTCAGCTAGCAAGTAGTCGAGGGCTAATCTGTTTTGGTAAACAAAGGCTCTCATTTGGGAATGTTGTCTTGCTAGGAGTTCCAGGGCTTCTGAAGTGTGATTTGAAACTACTTCCATTACCGCTTGCAGTCTGATGAGCCGATTGAGGAGGTAAATGGGGGTTCTATAACCCCAACTGCCATCATTTGCCCAGGTGGCTGGACCATAATATTGTATGATTCTCTCGGCAGGCCATTCCTCCTCTTTCCATTTCTGGCTCCCTCCTGCCATTGGTAATATCTTTTTTAGATCCCTCTTTTGTCGAGCTAGAGTTTCAAAGAGGGGAGCACCTAAAGACTTGCTTTCACCTTTTGGTAGTGTAAAGAAAAATGGCCGAATTAATCCGAGTGTGCATGACCCTTTCCACTTCTGAGGTAATTCACTGTATGCTTTTTTTCCGCATACCCAGTAAATTCCATCGGGAGCTTCCCAATCTCTATTAGTTCTTGCCGGATCCTCCCAATAGTCCCTCAGGCCTATGAAAGCATGGAAGGGATTGGCCCCTGGTTTCTTGTTCCAACACAATCCAATAGTTTCTATCCACTCGCAGTTATTTTCCCGATAGGGAATCCAATACCCTTCGGGCGATTCCGGTTGCCAGATTTTTGTTTTCTTATCTGAGTTTACCGTGAGGGTATTTACACACGGAGTGTATCCTACCAGATCGGTAAACTCCTTTCCCTCCCGGCTAATGCAAAAAGTTCCAATTATTCGATCGTCTATTACCCATCCCTCTGGTCTCTGGGTTGTTTTCGAAAATTTTAATTCTGTCCATTTTAGTAATTGTTCCGGGGTCAATCCCTCTCCTTTCCATGGCCATCTTTCAGCTGATTTCAGACCGCCACCGCATATCCAGCAGTTAGATAAACCCAATTCGGTGGCTATTTCCTGCATTAAATCTACAAATAGGTTTTGGTCGGGGCTAGGTAATTTCCAATTGTCATATTGTTTTTCTAATAGTTCATATTGTTTACTGAGAGAGTTTAACCTCTCTTGCTCCAATCTTTTCTTTTTATTTTCCATTTCCTGTCGTTTCATGTCTATGGCTATTTGTTTTATTTTACTTTCTGGGTCTAACCCTTCCTCATCCTTAGAAAAACAGAACACTGGGTCAAATTGAAGACACGAGTTTTCGTCATCTGACTTCAATAGATCCAAAATTATTGGTTCATTATTGAATGTCAGTTTCGCTTCGTGTTTCAAATTTTTCCCTTCCCAATACAATTTTCCCCCCATCATGCATGGTTTTAAGTTTGCTTTATTGTAGCATGTAGGGTTAACTCAGTGGTAAGCCAAAAATGTCGAATGTTTCTTTCCCCCAATCCAGACAGTTTTATTACACTGTCCACAGACCGCGATTGGGGAAATTCCCTTTATTTCTCTTTTATTCCGGAAGTGGGTCATGGCGACCCCTATTTCTTCCGAGGTCCGAATGGGTCTTTCCTTGATACTTGCTCCCGAATTCGAGCACCAGACTTTCTTTTTTAATTTACACAATTTGAACTGAGTACCGTTTAACCAACAAATTCCCGCGTGTAGTTCTGAAGGACACTCGGCTAAGCGCTCGATTTTTGTGGCAGTCTGACACTGCTCACACTTCCCCAGGGGACCCTCCCCTGGGGGCGCCTCGGGCTCTATTCCTTTGATCGAGCACATGGCTAGGCTCAGGGACATCAGGATTCCCCACAATTGCATCCCTCTGCCACTCTCTCCGCCCGTACAAAAGTATACGGCGGGGGTAACCATCTTCTCGGCAGCAAGGACTGTCTTCAGGGGCCCTTGATGTCCTGATGGCAAACCTCCGCTTAAAGGTTGCCCACCGAGACGCTTTAACCGGGTCAAACCTGCACGGTACTTTCACGGTTCTACGGCACTCAACCTCCAAGGGTTCTGCTTTGCAATCAAGCTGACCCCCTAATCCTTTTTGATAAAACAGGAACCACTCCGGAGAGTCAAGTTCCAAAAGGCCCGCTCGAGTTGCAAGTATCAGGAATCTATTGGTCTGATCTAATTCCTTCTCGTGGCACCTAGTGCACAATCCCCTCGGTTTATAACCCCTTATGCAATGAGTTACCCAAATCTGCTTACAATAAGCACACTTAAAATGCACAAACAGAAAACAGTAACAATCCCGGATATTGCAACTTATCCTTTCGCCACTGTTCATTTGTGTTGCCTTCGGAGCTTGATTTTCAAATCTCCCGGCGGGGTGGTGATCTTCCACTCAGGGGCTTTGCAATCGGGAACTTTCTTTGTTCGAGAAAAGTGAGTCCAACCTTTCTTGGCCGTTCGTACAGCGGTGTCTGTTGTCAGGAGAACGAGGAACGGGCCTTCCCAATGAGGGCTGAGGGGAAGTTCCCTCCACACTTTGATCAACACTTTGTCGCCCGGCTGGATTTTGTGAATTGGAAATCCCAATGACGCGCTTTGGGGAATCAATCCTCTTTTCCGGAGCTCCTGTAAATTTTTATTTACAGAAATGAGATAAGGTTGTAATTGCACATCCTCTATTTGGGGATGTGACACCGGCATTCCATGCCTATATGGCATCCCATATAGCATTTCAAAGGGGGACAAGCCGGTTTCTGAATGAGGCATGGTCCTGATGTTTAACAATGCCAAAGGGAGACATCGGACCCAAGTCATTTTCGTTTCAATTATTAATTTGGACAATTGTGATTTTAATGTTTGATTCATCCTTTCTACCTGCCCCGAACTTTGAGGATGCCAGGGAGTATGATATTGCCATCTGATTCCCAATGCTTCCGATAATTGTTTAATGATTTTTGAGGTGAAGTGAGTACCTTGGTCTGAATCGATATGGTCTACTATCTCATATCTAGGAATTATTTCTTCTAGTAGAATTTTAGACACAGTTTGGGCTGTAGCCTTCGCTCTAGGAAATGCTTCTACCCAATGTGTCAGTTTATCTACTATCACTAGTAAATATTTATTTCTACCAATCTTTGGTAATTCCGTGAAATCTACCTGGACTCTCTCGAATGGCCTATATGAAAGTGGCCGGCCACCCCAATTTGTTTGTTTTGAATTTGAGCGATTTACTTTCTGGCATATCACACACCCCTGTACCTCTTGTTTGGCAAGTTCAAAGATTCCCTTACATCCGAAAAATTTTAAGAATTGTTCAGCCAACGCTCTGGTTCCCCAGTGGGTTTGTTCATGCAATCTCCGGAGTATTCCTCTTGCTATACTTTTTGGAACTAGCTCCCTCCCGTCTGGTAACCACCATTTATTTTCTTTGAAATATCCACCTACCTTCTTGAAATCCTCTAGCTCCTTCTCCGAAGGAAGCACGGATACTTCTGGTGGTTCCTTGGGACTAATCTCAGGAATACTTACCGCCAGCAACGCAGCTCGTTTCGCCTCTTTGTCTGCTAAATTGTTCCCCCTGGTGTGAAACTGCCACCCAGTTTGGTGTCCTTTTACATGGACTACCGATATCTCCTGGGGCTCTCTGACAGCTTCTAAAATTTGTCTAATAATTTCTCCATGTATTAATCCTTTTCCCTTGGTATTTATTAAACCTCTTTCTTCCCATATTTTTCCGAAAGTATGTACTACCCCAAATGCATACTTTGAATCCGTGAAAATCGTTCCCCTTTTTCCCTTCAGGCCTTTGAGGGCTCTTAAGAGCGCAAATAGTTCACAGGCTTGAGCTGACCAGCTTGCCTGCAGGGGACCCGATTCTATGATTTGTCCAGTCATACCATTTATGATGGCATAACCTGATTTTCTTTTTCCTTCTACCATTTTTGATGAACCATCAATAAACCATTTCTCCCCCCCTTCTAACTCTTGACCCTCCAGGTCCGGTCTTACCTTAGTTTGCAATTCTACTGCTTCAATGCAATTATGAAATAGCTCGCCTGTTGGTTCCCCAAACAAAAACTGCGCCGGGTTCTGGGCAGTAGTTGTTCTTAACTCGAGGCCTGGCGAACTGATTAGCATGGCCTCGTATTTCAGAAGCCTTGAATCAGTTAGCCATTTCTCGGCCTTTTGCTGTAAGATATTTCTTACATCGTGTGGGGTGTAGACTGTTAAAGAGGCTCCAAAAGTTATCTTTTTTGCTTCCCCAACTAACAGTGCTACTGCAACAATTGCCTGCAAGCAAGTAGGCCAACCTCGACTGACTGGATCTAGGATTTTTGATAAAAATCCTATGGGCTTTTTCTTTTCTGCCCATTCCTGGGTCAGAACTCCTTGGGCTGTTTGTCCACTTACATCGACAAACAGCTGGAATTCTTTGCTTGTATCTGGCAAGGTTAGAACTGGGGCAGTTATGAGTGCAGTTTTCAGTTCCTGAAACTTGCTTTCATCTTGAGTGGTCCATTTCAATCTGTCAGTGTTTAATCTTTCATACAAAAATTTTACTTTTTCGCTGTATCCTTCAATCCACTGTCTGCAATATCCCAGGAGCCCTAAAAATTGCCTGATTTGTCTTTTTGTTTTTGGGGCTGGGAGCACGAGGATCCCAGCCACTCTGTCAGGGTCTAGCCTCTTTTTCCCCTGAGAAATCCAATGTCCAAGGTATTTTACCTCGGGCTCTGTGAATTGCAGTTTGGATTTTGATACCTTCAAACCCTTTTTTCCCAGAAAATTCAACAACGAAATTGTACTCTTTTTCACCTGTTCTTCTGTTGTCCCGGCAATTAATAAATCATCTACGTATTGTAATAGCTTTGTCCCTTCCTCTGGAATGAATTCAGTAAGTAATTGCTCCAATGCCTGTCCGAATAAATTTGGTGATTCTACGAATCCCTGGGGGAGGACCGTCCACCTTAGCTGTTGATTTCTGTTCGTGTCAGGATCCTCCCACTGAAAGGCAAAGAAATTCCTACTCCCTTCATCCAAAGGACAAGTCCAGAATGCATCTTTTAAATCAATTACACTGTACCATACATCCTCAGGTGAGAGTCTGTTAAGTAAAGTATAAGGATTTGCCACCACCGGAAACCTGGTTCGGGTTCTAGCATTTACTGCCCTGAGATCCTGAACCAGTCGGAAGCTCCCATCCGCTTTTTTACTGCCAGGATGGGGGTGTTATGTTGGGACATGCAAGGTTCGAGGGTACCTCCTCTAAGGAGGTCATCAATTACCAATTTCAAACCTCTTCTCCCTTCTATCGGGATGGGATATTGTTTGATCCTTATCGGATCCTCTGGGTTTTCTATTTCAATTTTGATGGGGGTAATATCTAATTTCCCCACCTCTCCTTTTGAATGCCATACTTTGGGATCAATTTCCCTTTCATCTTTTGGAGTCAAATGGAATATCTTTATTACTAATTCAGAATTCTTTACAACAATGTTTATACCTAATGCAACAATCATATCTCTTCCTAATAAATTGTAATCAGCTTCTTCTACAAATAATAAATTTCCTAGGCATATTTTATTTTGAGACTCAATTTCCACATCTTTTATTACAGAAACTTTGAAGGGATCTCCCTTAGCACCAATTACAACTACTTTTTCTTTACTTGCCACGCATCCCCTGGGTAATTTCTGCAGGGTGCTTCTCTCAGCTCCCGTGTCAACCAAAAATTCTATTTCTTGGCGATGGGGACCTACTTTTAATTTTATCAAGGGCTCTTTTGCTGTTATCGTCCCCATCTGAAAGAGCCCAAGACTCCCCTAATCTTCTTGAAATACTTGTTCATCTTTTAATCTCTGACGGCAGTTCCGCTGAACGTGCCCTACTTTCTTACAGTAGAAACATTCCGGGGGATCTTTCCGCGGGGCGGAGCCATCCTTTTGAGACTCTTGCGGCTTTTTCGGCGCTGTTTTAAACTTGCCGTGTGCCTGTTCCTGTTTCTGAGCCTCTTTTACTGCGGCCACTAGTATTTTGGCCTGGAGTTTCTGTTTCTCATCCTCTCTCCTCATGTAAATCTTTTGAGCTTCCCTTAGAAGCTCTTGGAGACTTTTCTCTTGCCACCCTTCAATCTTTTCTAATTTCTTTCTAATGTCCTCCCATGATTTTGCCACAAATTGGGTTTTGAGTAACACTTCTCCCACCGGAGAGCTAGGATCAGTCCCAGAGTAAATCTGCAGACTTCGTCGCAACCTCTCCAACCATTCGGTGGGGGATTCCTCCTTCCCTTGGCATTCCCCAAACACCTTACTAATATTTTGGCCCCGGGGAACTGCTTCCCTTATTCCTTGCACAATGATATTTCTCAAATCATTCATACTTCTCCTGCCATCCTCTGTTTGGGCGTTCCAACTCGGGCTTACGCTCGGCCATTTCTGATCGCCTGGCGTTCCCTGAGGGTTTCGCCGCTCCCAGTCTCTGATACCAGCCTGTTTAATCATTTCTCTTTCCTCTTGACTAAACAGGGATCTCAGGATAGCCATGAGATCCTCATATGTATAAATACTACTACCCAAAAATTCATCCAATCTCTCAGCCACTCCAAACGGATCATCTAACAATCGTCCCATCTCTTTCTTAAACGCTCGCACATCCCCTGAGTTTAGGGGTACATTCACAAACCCAATCACTCCTGGAGCGGTAGGCACCTCCCTGAGAGGGAACATTCTGTGCCTACTCTCATTCTCTTCCCATCCTTCACTCATCTGTCTAGACTTAAAACGAGTCCTGCTTGCGGGGGGGGAATTGGGGTTTTTGAGAGTCTGCTCCTTTATTATTGATGTAAAGTCCGTTGCCACCAGGTTACTATGAAGGATTCCCTCTGCCAAATTCGAGGGGCCTGGCTGTGGCAGTGGGACGGGCAATGGGGGATAAGGAGATCCCCGACCTTGCACCATATCATGGGTTAACTTCACCTTTAAAACCGAGTGAAAAAAAAGAGGAAGTTGAAGCTGCTGGTGACTGATGGGAGTTTTTCTTCTTGACCAATTATCAGTCATTTCAAGAATTGACAGCAGATCTGACCATTAAAAAGTGAATTCAACTTGTAAACACTCCCTTAAGAAGTACACTCAGAGCTGTCTCGTTCTCTTTTTGTTTCCGGCTTTGGAGAGGTAACAAGCTCCGTCTTGGCTTTCCCCCCCCCCCTCCCAGGCCCGGGACAAGGCCGCAGGGAGGGGGGGGGAAGGAGAGAAAAGCAGTTTAGCAGTTTTGTTTAGTTTTCAAAGTCTGTTGCTAGACTGAAACCGGACACTATGAACTTTTGTAGCTTTCTTCTTTTAACTCCTTTATTACCTAGATAAACAACAGATTACTCCTTTTTCTTAGAACAGACAGAGAAAGAGAGACAATTAACATGTAAGACATCATAAACCTACCAGAAACAGTGAAGAAAAGAGTTAAGTTTAAATAAGAAAGAGAGAAAAAGAAGATGCTTGTTGCTGAAAAGTCTTTCTGTTGCAGCTATGGAGATGGACAGTAGTTTAAAGACTCCTTTAATTCATGGCTAGAGTATGGGAGGAATAGAGTATTCAAAGTGTGGACTTTAAAGAAAAGAAAAATGATTATGATCCTGTGAGTTGCTGGAACTTGCGAGTGAAGTGAAGATTTTAAAGCCTTAAAGGAGCCAGGGAGATGGCTGTTTTCCAGGAGGGCTCACAGAGACAACTGAAAAAGATTTCTACTTTGAATCACTTATCCTTAAAAATAGCATCCCTAGATTCAATTTGACCCATTGCACACCTCAGAGTGGTGTGAGATGGGAGGAGTGGACTCTAGAAACTCCATGGATTAGCAGAAAGAGACTTCTGTTTCTCTACGGGGACTGATGAAAAGACTCTAAAATTGAAACTGTTTTTGACCACCAAGATTGTAAAACTTTTTTTTGTCTCTATGTTGTTATGTGTACAAAGAAATGATCAAGTGGTGAAAAGTAAAAGGGTTCTCTGAAAGTTTATTTTGGTATTTTTATTCTAGTAGTTTGTTAATAAACTGTCTTTATTCCTTTTAAGTTTTAAGCCTGTTTTGCTCTTATTTTAATCCATATCTCTAGCAAAAAATAAATAAGTTTTTATTACTAGCTTGAAACCACGACACACCACCATAGATTCTGGAGAAGCGGCGGCGACTGCGGTCCCCACAGGAGGAGCCAGAGGGGGGGCCACCGGAACCACTGCTGGTGCCGGCTCCCCTGTTCGCGATGTGTGTGCTTCACCTGGTTGTGCCGGCGAGCCCGTGGGAGCTGATGGCACCACTTGATCCACCACGGGAGACCCTGCCGGCCCGTGGTATGGAGGGGGTAAATGATCAAGGGGTTCCCAGGTTTCTGTTTTTGTTTCACTTTTTAGTTTCATTGGAAATAGCCCTACTCTGGCCTTTAGCCAGAGCTTGGCATATTCCTTTTCCTCGGAGTCCGAGGAGACTCTGCTCTCTACATAAGAGAGTAATTCACTACACGTCCACCTTTCAAATGTTCCTAATATTGGCCAAGTGAGATGGGGTCTCAATTCCTGCCCACCCCAAACCTCGGCACAATAGTAGATCATTTTTGCCTTGGACTTCTTTTTCCTTTCAGGGCAATTTTCCCAATATTTTAACAACCAACCTAAAGGACTTTCTGGTGGGATGTCTAGCAATTCCTTCGTTGTTTTGGAAGGGTTTTTCTTATCAACTGGCTTTTGTACTTTACTCTTTCTCTGTCCCATGGTGAAAAGGGAGTCTTACCTGTTTCTCTGCGTTGTGTTCGTATTTGGAGAGTCAAAAGTCTGCTAATACTCACCTTCGAGGTTTGCTGTACCGGGGTTTTTCTTAGCGCTTCGATCTCTCCTCCGGACCTCCCTTTGGGTCCTTGTTGCTGGAAGAGTTTACTAATTCCCGAGCTCAACTGGACGTCCTCTTCCTCTTCCAGCCCCTTGTGATCGGTCCCCCAGAGCACCCCTTTGGCCCCAGGCTTTACAAACGTGAAGAGAGAGTCCTCTCACACCGACTCGCTTCCTCCGTGGCCGGCCAATTCCCTCGCGGGAGGATGGAAACGCGGCCTTGGAGTCCGCTCTCGCTCCGTGATCAGATCACGTCTCACACACGCTCGCCCAATCACCCGCTCAACCTCGCAGTACTTACAGCAATTTTCTTGCGAGGATGTCTTCGTGCACGATTGACTTTTTATGAGCTACCAAGCCGCGGCTTTTCTTCCCGAGCTCCTTTTGGATCCGTGTTCTCTTTTATTGTGGTTTTTACCTCAGCCTAAATTTGGTTCGGATGTCGGAGTGAACTGCGGAGGTTCTCGGCTTCCCAGGCCGCTGAAATCAGCGGGGGTACCCCCCTGGACAGCGAGGTTCTCCCACAGTTTTCCGATCCGAGTCACGGCACCAATCTGTTATAAATGCAAAGGCAATTTTGGGATAAAATCAAAGAGAAATTTATTAATAAACAATAACAAGTGAAACAGCGATAAAAACCCACAATAAAAAGATCAGCGCAGCGCTGGGTGGACAGGGGTCTACACCAGAGGTATAGGTCTCCCAAATCCACGTCTGAGCGTCCTCAGGATTGGGGTTTTATAGGATTTTTAAGTCCTCAGGCCAAAATTCCAAGCAGGTTCCATTCACCAAGTGTCCTTGATTGTCCAGTGAATGGATTTCCTGGCATAGAATAATGACATTAACTAGTGTCCGGGCAGAATCTCCTCATATGTAAAGGAGATTCTGTATGTGTTGCAATGTTAGGTTTTTCATGGCAGGGTGGTGGAATCTGGGCTGGTGCCGATGGATATCTCGGCCGGGCTTTTCCCTTTTGTCTCTCCTGATTGCCTTTTCAACACCGAGATGTTCAGGTCTGGCGAAGTCTATCTTTTGGAGCTTGTCTTTTTCGCCAATCAGTTTCTTTTCCCACTGGAATCTGCAGGGCGTTGCTCGGGTCCGGAGGTAGATAATTTCCCGAGCCAGCTCCATTGTCCTTCTGATGGTCCGTGTCCTGTCTGTTTGTTCGAGTTGATGGGCCGGCCTGAGTTCGTTATCTGGGCGTTGCTGGCAATCAGCGACTTTTTGGAGAAAGCCCCGTCCTGCTCTGAGGAGAGGCTTTTATACATTTTATATTTTTATGTCCTTGCAAAACACATTTGTCCTGTTGATATACTTCGAATTTTTAATACAACAATAATTTATTACAGTGGGGACTGGAGATAATTTACCTGGTGTTGCAGACACTGGGAGGAACAAGCTATCCGGTACAGGAGATATAAACTCTAGCCAGATGCCTGTCTCTGCTTCTGTGACGTCTATGGGGCAGGGTCAAAGAGATGCTGTGACCTCACAAGGATGTCTCCTGGCTTTCCCTGTGGTTAAGGCAAACCCTCAGACAGGACAGCCTAATATGCATCAGATTATATCCTTCAGAGGTGTGTTGGACATTAGAGACAAGGTGGCTAGATATGGTCTGGGTTCTCCAGAGGTCATGCAGATTATTAGAGTCATCGAGTCTGAGCCACTGGTACCATATGACATTAGGCACCTTGCTCAGGTGTTATTTCAGCCTATCCAGCTTGAAGTCTTGGAAACCAATTGGAGTCACTTATCTGTGAAAGTAGCTGCATGTAATAGTCAATTGTCTCACCAAGACCCCAGGTATGGGGTTGTTGGGGGTTAGGTGTCTTTTTCTTTTTTTTTTTCTGGCTTGCCTATGGAATTTTTACCCATTAGTTGCGGGGACAACCTAACTGTGGGTACTTGGTGGGTGCTTGACAGAAGACAAAGAGTTTGGCCCGGCCCAGGGGGGGGAAGGGGGCAGTAAAAAAGGAGGGTGGGGACAGTTTGAAAGGCTTTTCTTCAGCTTCGGAGAAGGACACTTTGGGCACAGAGCTGTTGCAGTGGGGAGAAGGGAATTTCGCAATCACCCAGACGGAGCTGTTGCTTCTTCTTCCCTCTTCGTTGGTGGCCTCGCACCCCCTGTCCTGCCGGGACGGGCGGCAGTGCCAGCCACCGCCACGGAGCTGCTGATACACCTCAGCCACCAGCCCAGGATCTCTGCTCATCCCTGCTGCTCCAGCCGACTGTTCCTCAGAGGCCTGCAGGAGCACCGGGACTGACTGCCCGAGGGGATATGTGAAGCAAAGCCTCCCCTCCATCCTGTCTCAGCCGAGAAGGTTGTCACGAGGTCCCCGTTTCTGTTTTCTTGCTAATGCTGTAGTTATTGTTGTTTGTTTGCCTTGTTATAAATACTAGTAAAGAACTGTTATTCCTATCCCCAGATCTCTGCCTGAAAGCCCCTTGGTTTCAGAATTATAATAATTCGGAGGGAGGGGGTCTACATTCTTTCATTCCAAGGGAGGCTCCTGCCCTCTCTAGCAGTCACCTGTCTTCTAAAACCAAGACAGGGGTTGCATGTGGTTTGTTGACAGGGGCTGGAAATTTTTCTAACCCTGATTTTCAGTCTACGTTCCACCCACAGATGCTGGATCAGTGCCAGAAGACAGGCATGGCAGCTCTGGTGAAAACCATAGTTAGCAGCTCCAAAACAGAGGTTTGTCACTATAGTCCAAGGGACTAAGTAACATTATCTGCAGTTTGTTGAAAAACTCTCTGCATCTTTGGAGAAGCAGGTGGATGATCCTGATTTGAGAAAGCTACTGGTCGGACAGCTTGCAAGAAGCAATGCCAATGATGATTGCAGGAGGGTGATAGAGACCCTCCCAGGGGATCCATCCTGTTATAAATACACTCGAGAGAGTGTTAAAGTTTAATCAAAGAAAAGTTTTATTAATTATAGCAAGCGAGCAATAAGCAAAAATAACAGCGCTGGACGGCCGGGAAGCGATCCTGCTTCGCCGATGCCGTGCTTCCGTTTTCCGTGTGTCCTCTTTTAATTGGTCCGGCTCTCCGATGATGTGTCCTGTCTCGGGTGTTTCTGCGCATGCTTCTCCATTGGTTTAGGGGGTCTTTCTCTACCTTATCTTCTTTAACCTTTCTTCACTGTTCTCTTTAAAGGCTTAGCTCAGTAACTTTCTGGAATTCAAGGAATCTTAGCAAGGCCATAATAATTATACAAGCATCAGTAACTATACAAGCGTCAGTAACAACCTTCAATATAATCTTGATTTTACAGAACATAGGATTACAGAGTATCATATCTGCATGTTTAGTCGAACAAAAGGGTCTCTGTTTATCACACATCCTTAGTGGACATGGTCCAGGCATGTGCTAATATTGGCACCACAGATTATAAGATGGCTGCCTTGGTTACTTCCTTACCAGCATCCTCAAAAGGGCCAAAGGGTAAGCAGCAGAAACAGGTGACTGCACAAGCCACCAAAAGCAGGGAAAACAGAAAGGGAAAGGGAAAACTCCTTCGTTTCTGTGCAGTCGGTGTGGAAAGCCAAACCACATTGCAGAGGCTTGCACAGTGAAATTAGATGCTAAGGGCCAGCCTTTGCCAAGTTCAGGAAACGCTAAGGTGAGAGCTTCGGGGAAACATGCACAGTCATAAGCACTTCCTCTGGCCTCAATGCTGATGTAGGTCTCCTCAGCTGGCTTGTGGCCAGCACCCGTGGCTCAGCTGGACTTGATGTCTGCACAGCAGCAACAGTAGTGTTATAAATGCAATGGCAAAATAAGGTTAATAAAAAGCGATTTATTATAAAACAATTTAAGCACCTGCAACGAGAGAGAAAAACCACAATAAATAGATCAGCGCAGCACCGGGTGGACAGGGATCTGTACCCAGAGGTACCGAGCTCCCAAATCCACGCTGTATGTGCTGCAGTCCGGGGTTCTTATAGGGGTTTTGTGCCCTGAGGGCAAACTTCGAGCAGTCACCGTTCAACAAAGAGTCTAGATGGTTGGTTGAATGGATTTCCTGGAACCGGCGAATTGTATCTTCGGTTGGGCTCTCAGGGTGGAGTGTCCAGGTCCGGTGCAGAGCCGATGGGTATCTCGGCCGGGCTCCTCTCATTGTTTAGCCTGATTGCATCTTTAGTCGGGGCTTGCAGGGTGGAGTGTTCAGTTTGGGTGCGGAGCAGATGGATATCTCGACGGAGCAGAGTCCCTTTCACATGCGGAGTAGCTCCCAGTGTTTTCTGATTGCACCTACCGGGGTGGAGTGGCCAGTTTGGGTGCGGGGCCACTCTCATTGTCTGATTTGATGGCTTGTGTCCTGCCTTTTGTTTTGTGTTGGTAAGCGTTGCTGTCGATCGTTACTGCCCGACTGGGGAAGAAATCTCTGGGTTATTTTACATTTTGTATCTTTACAGTATTACAAATATAACATATAATTCTTTATTCTCTTTCACGAATTTTTATCCAATGTTATATTTATCACAGTAGTCTTGGACTCTTGCAAAGTGCATAAAGTTCCTTTGGATGCCTTTGGACTCTTGGGGGAGGGAAAAAGTGCTCTCCTCATGGGGAGGTCAAGTATCACCCTCCAGAGTGTTGTTGTGCATCTGGGACTTATTGATGCAGTTTATATGGGACAGATTTGTGCTGTGGTTTCCACTCCCACCCCCCCGTCACTATCCCCAAGAAAATGTGCATTGCTCAACTTGTGCCTTTCAAGTCTTCAGTTTCCAGGGCTGCGAACTGATGTCAAGGGGACAGCTGCTTTGGATCTACGGGGCTGCCTCAAGTGCACTGGACTGCAACCCTGACTGACAATCATCTCGAGATGTGGACCACCCTGTGCCTCCCTGGTGCCACCCCACCAGAGATCCACCTACAAGGTCTGATCGACACGGGTGCTGACATAACCATCCTGTCCTCCTCTGCGTGGCCTCCACAGTGGCCTCTGGATCCTGTGGAGTTGCCTGTCACAGGATTGGGTGGAACAGTGCAATGTTTTGTCAGCCAGCAGCTTGTGCTGATCACAAACTCAGAGGTACAGTCTGCTATGGTTGGGCCTTATGTCACCACAGCTATTGCTGACCTCTGGGATGGGATGTACTGGCAGCTTGGGGGGTACAGATCGGGACGGATTTTTGATGGGGGCCACTGCGACGAAGGGTGCACAGTGCCCCTTGCCTCCTTAACTGTGGCTGGTGGACAAACACTCCTGTCTCTCATATCTAAAAGAAATCTGGGAAATGAAGGTTATTACAAGATCTCCAGAAAATCAATGCTGTGATTGAGAGCATGGGGATGCTGTAACCTGGTATGCTGTCGCCCACTATGCTTCCTGCAGACTGGCTGGTTCTCATCATTGATTTGAAGGATTGTTTCTTTACAATTCCTTTGCATACTGATGATAAACTGAAGTTTGCCTTCACAGTGCCAGCAATTAACAATGCTGAGCCCGCTCAGAGATATCAATGGAGGGTTTTGCCACAAGGCATGTGCAATTCCCTGGCCATTTGCCAACGGTATGTGGCCCTGGCCTTGTCGGGAGTGCGCAAGCAATTTTCTGATGCCCATTTTTACCATTATATGGATGATATCCTGGTGGTGGCATCCACTCAGGATGAACTGCTGAGGATACAGCCTCAGTTGCTCGATGCTTTGCACTCTCACGGGCTGCAGGTGGCTCCTGAGAAGGTTCAACAGCAACCTCCTTGGAGGTATCTGGGGGTGAAAATTTTGGAGCGAAGAATTCAACACCAAGAGGTGCAATTTGTGCAGTCTGTTAAGACTCTGAATGATGCACAGAAATTGGTGGGTGTCATTACTTGGTTACGTCCATATTTGGGACTGACCATGACACAACTGTCTCCATTGTATGATCTATTAACAGAGAACTCTGATTTGAAGTCACCTCACAAATTGACACCTGAGGCACGACGAGCGCTGGAAGAGGTGCACAGAGCCATCTCTGACTGCCAAGTCTACCGCATTGATCCCTCTATTGATGTCACTGTCTTCATTACCACTCCAGACTTGCCTCCTACAGGCATCATTGGCCAGTGGAGTGACAAATGGTCTGATTCTTTGCACATTTTGGAATGGGTTTTTTTGCCCCATCAGCCACAAAAAAATGGCAACCACATTGCTTGAATTGATCGCTCGCCTGATAATCAAATGCCAACAACGGTGTTTGCAATTGATAGGAGCGGATCCTGTAAAGGTTGTACTCCCAGTATAGCAGGAGGAATTTGACTGGGGCTTTGCAAACAGTGTATCCCTGCAAATTGTTCTGGAAAACTTTACAGGGCAGATCACTTATCATCTACCCAGACAGAAGCTACTGAAGGTGGCAACAGCAACTAATTTTTCTTTGTGGCCAAAATGTAGTCAGGAGCCAGTGCAAGGACCCATTGTCTTTAGTGATGGTTCGGGAAGACAGGAAAGGCCATTGTCACTTGGCAGGATGGGTCTGAGTTGCAGAAGCTGGAAGTTCATAAGACTGGCTCAGCCCAATTGGTTGAATTGAGGGCTGCTGTCATGGCATTCCAAAGATTTTCCCAGGTACCTTTCAATCTGGTCATGGATTCTGCCTATGTGGCAGACATAGCACAACTATTGGGTTATTCACTTTTGAAGAAAGTCAGCAATGCTACTTTGTTTCATTAGTTGAAGACCTTGTGGTGTGCTATTGAGGCCCGAGTTCACCCATGCTACATTCTGCATGTTAGAAGCCATACCAATTTGCCAGGTTTCAAAGCAGAAGGTAATACCAGGGCTGACAAGTTGGCTAACCCTGCCTGGGTAGCACCTCAGCCTGATGTCCTAGTGCAAGCCAAAACATCGCATTAATTTTTTCATCAAAATGCACATATGTTGCAAAAGCAGTTTCAGTTGACTCCAACTGAGGCTAGTGACAATGTCAATTCTTGTGATGACTGTCATGTGCTTGCTACGCCTTTACCAGTGGGGGTAAACCCCAGAGGTCTCAAGGCTTTGGAGATTTGGCAAATGGATGTCACCCGGATTGCTGAATTTGGCATACTCAAGTATGTGCATGTGTCTATTGACACTTTCTCCTCTGCCATATGAGCTTCTGCTCATACTGGAGAAAAAACGTGCAATGTTATTGCCCATTGGAGGCAGGCTTTTGCCATTTCAGGGATACCTTCTACTGTGAAGACCAATAATGTCCCTGCTTATGCCTAGGAGAAAGTGCAGAAGTTCATGCAGTCGTGGGGTGTGTCACACAAATTTGGCATTCCGCATTCTCCAACTGGCCAAGCCATTGTTGAACGTGCTCATAGTACTCTGAAGCAGGTTCTTCAAAACAAAAACAGGGAATGCAGGGTGAAACCCTGCACAATCAATTGGCAAAAGCTTTGTATACGGTCAATCACCTTATGGTACCGCAGAACTCAAATAACCATGTTATCTTGAACCATCGCCTCTCATTGCAGGCTTCAGGGGAGACGCATCAGCCCTGAGCGAAAGTTCGGGTGCAAAATTTGACCACCAAACAGTGGGAAGGCTTGTTTGAACTTATCGCTTCCGGTCATGGGTATGCATGTGTATCCACAGATACTGGGGTGCACTGGGTACCTACAAAGTGTGTCCATCCTGACCTGCAATCACAAAGGCAAAACCGAGCCAACAGGCTCATGACCAGAATGAACGTCAAGTGGAGGAACCTTCAAGTGCTGACACAGATGCAGAAGATGCGAGTGATCACTCGGATGGTCCTTCTACAAGCAGGCGTTAAACATCTTGCTCATTTTTTCTTTTATTTATTTTCTTTTTTTTTCTAGAAAAAAAGGGTGAGTTGTGGATCTGATTTTCTAAGCCTGAGAGAGTTTTCAGCCTGTCAGTGTCTGATCTGTTCCCAAGGGAAAGTTTCTTGAGAGCAGTTTTCTCTCAAGGACTGTTTTTTGTAAATAGGTTTATGGTTCTCAAAACGATGTTGTAGAGATGTCTTGAGTGTTTTCTCTTGCCCCACCAATGGGACAAGGCAGGTATTATTCCCTTTACCAATCATGTTAAACCTGTATTGGAACACCTTAAAAAAGGGGCTGAAAAACCTCAAAATAGTCTTCTTCAGATGAAACTTCTGCCTGCTGTAATTGAATCCAAGCTCCTATTTCATGTCCACTAGTGACAGGGGTGCTCAAAACTGCACACAATATTTAAGGTGAGGCCACACCAGTACAGAGTAGAGCAGGAAAATTACCTGCCTTGACTGGATGGCAGTGCTGTGCCTGATTGTCTTGGGGTGATTTGATGATGATTCTTTATTCCTTATTCATGTGCTTTATGCCCAGAAATAGCTGTTGTAGCTTTAAGATGGATCCACGGTGTGGGGCGAGAAGCCTTGGGCTCCTGCGCAGTTTGGTTCAAACTCTCTCCAGGTGCTCTGGCAGCAGGGACCAGGGTGGTACATTGTTTTTTTTTGTTGGATTAGTTTTTTTGCTATCTTGAAGCAAGAAGGTTTTTTTCCTTCCCTTCTCCTAGCCTGGAGGCTGTACTGGGAATCCTTTCAGTGGCTTCTTTTTTGCTTTTTTTTCCCTTTAACTGTTTTGGTTTGGCTTGTTTTTCTGAGTGGCTATGTGAACTCCTGTTCCTCCTGTCCTCTGAGAAAAAGAAGGGCAGTTGCCATCTTTGCCTCTTGGCCACACAGCAAGGTGGGGGTGGGGTATAAGGTTCAATTTATTTTCCTCTCTGCTTGGCAAGTATCTAGCTTTGTTAATTAACAGTTTCACTTTTTTTTTCACTTTCACCCACAGGTATTCAGTCCTCTCATTGGCAAAAAGGGATTATTGGAGCCCTTGTCCTTCGAGGCAACACTCGTTCCAGGGTGTTTTCTCCTAAAATTTGTCTCCAAAACCAAGACACTGATGCACCCCAGGACATGATTGGTCCTTCTGGTTTCCAGGGCACACTGCTGACTCATATTCAACTTTCCATCAACCAAGACCTCCAGGTCCCTTTTCACAGCACTGGTTTCCAGCATCTCATTCTATCACCGAAAGTGTGGAAAAAACAAAACACCTCCAACAGCATTTTAGTGTTAGAGAGTCAAGGTATTACTTTATTATCTGGCCAGGATGTTGTTCTGGCCAGGATGTACCACAGAAATAATCTCATCCACACATAGCCTGGGTGTGCAGAGAGAATCATTCCATGACACATAACATTTACTAGATTTTTCAGATCTTTTATACAGTCAAAACTCTTAGAAATCAGTTGGGTCAGTGTTCATTGGTCCCAAGTTGCGTAGTTCTTAGTATTTGGTCTCCTATTGGATCTGGATTTCTTCGCTTCTGATGTTAATTAGATCTTCATTCCTTGATATTCTTTTCAGTCTTTTCTGGAGGAGATATCTCCAACTCTGCCAGAGGCAGAGTCTGGGGTAGATGTTCATAGATGGCCGCTGATGTTCCATTAATGGCCTCTGATGGTTATTTATCTTTTGGGCTACTCCCAGTCTGTTGAAATGCTAAATCAATAAGGCCATACCTAGTGGAACAATGTTCTGGAAAGAAAATTATTTTTCCCCAGGGCAAAGGCAAACAAAACCCCTTGACTCAAGTTATACAAAAATTTTTAAACTGGTATGTTTTCCAATAATTCTCCCATCTGTACATACATCCAGAGTTGCCCCATCTCAGGTGTAGAATCCAGCTGTTTCACTTATTAAACTTCATATGGTTGGCGATTTCCCAGTTCTCTCATTTGTCAAATTCTCTCTGCGGGGCCTCTCTGACTTTGAAGGAGTCAACAGCTCCTCCCAGTTTCATATCAACAAACTTATTTAGAATCCCTTCAAGTCCTGAACCCAAATCATTTATGAAGATTTTGAAGAGCACAGGGCCTAAAATAAAGCCCTTCAGAACCCCACTAGTGACCGGTTGCCAGTCTGATGTTGTCTCCAAATTGCGGATTTTGCATGCATTGTTACTGTGCTAAAAGTTCACAGGCATAGTAAAAATTGAATTAATCCTTTTGGTATCAGTTTCATCCCATTCACTATAACCCTTTGTGCCCAATCCATAAGCCAGTTGCTCATCCATCACATCATGTGTTTATCCAGCTGAGTGCTGGACATGTTGTCCAGAAGGATCCTGTAAGAGACAGTATCAAAAACTTTGCTGAAATCCAAAAAGATTACATGACCTGGTTTCCCTTGATCATCTTGATGGGTTACCTTGTCATAAAAGAAAATAAGGTTTGATAAGCAGGACTTTCCTTTCATGAAGCCATGCTGTCTGTGACCAATGACTGCGTTGTCTTCCAGGTGTTTTTCAGTACCTCCCAGAATGATCTTCTCCATAACTTTACCAGGTTGTAAGTACAAGGTCAGAGTGAATTAGTGTGGGCTCTATTGTCTATTTGTAATTGTCCTTCCATGCCATGCAGCTAATGAATAAGCAATTTAGTCAAATCTGTAACGGCTTTTTCTGTGCACCAGCCACAGTTTCTCTGAGCTTTTCTCACTGCTGCTTTATTGCATGGAAACTCAGTGTGAAAAACAAAGTTCACTCCTGTAAAATTTTAAAAAAGTTTAATAAAGACAATAAGAGACATAAAGTAAAGCAAAGAGTTACGGCCGGGTGCCTTGGCGCTCTGCCAAGAGCACACTTGGTATCTTGGGAATACCCTTTTTATCCCATCCTTGCTGTGAGGGGTTAATGCATATTCAAGCATGTCCCCTCCCTGGTTCCGCCTTCTTGGATCATGCTTTTGCACAATTTTATTTTCTGCTGGTCAGCATTTTTTTTTTTTGCTGGTCATCATTATTCTAGCTTGTCAGCATTATTTGAAGTTTGGTTTCCTTTCTTCTGCAAATGGTCACTTGTTGATAACAATCCGGGCCCCTTATCCTTCCTCTGAGGGCAGCTGGGCTTCATATCTTTCCCCCCTGCCCACGTCCTGGTACCGGCTTTTTGATAACAGTTTGCTCTCCATTTCCTGCTGCTGATAATAGCCTGTTTTCCACTGTCCTTCTGTTGGAAAAACATCTTGATCCTCCCATTGTCTTGCCTGTTGGAGTTATCTTGCCTTGTCCGGATGAAACATATCCTTACCATTCAGAATTCCTATCTAAGCCTATAACTTGCTAAGAGAGAAAAGAATATAGCGAAAGCATATAGTATATTTATCAGAATAATTGTGAAAAGACAATATTTACAACATGAATTCACAACATCAGGCTACTTCCAGTTCTTTGCTAGGGGATCTCCAGCTTTGAAAGAAAAAAGTCATAACAATAACCAGCCCAGATAATCTTGATTCCTTGCTATAGCAGCACCATCAGCATGCAGGACTTTCCCTTCCCATATGGTTTATTTGCTCTGTAGTTAGTCATGTGCACAGAGTGTAGGGAAACATTTTAGCAGAATAAGGGCATGATATTTTAGTAAAAGCCTGTCTGCACAACCCAACTTTCAATCCAGGAGACAATTCTAAGGGCAGTGTCCTTGAAACTCTCCTGGAACATCAAGAATAAAGAAAAACAATGCCATTGTGTACTTAGAAAAGAATGTAAAACAATATGTATTAACCAATAGTAGCTTGTTAAACCTGCAAACCCTGTAGGACCCTATAAAAGTGTGCTAAAGATAGAAATAGATGACATTTGCTATACCTCTACTATGGATGCTAGCTTTGGAGCAGGCTGTAGGCCCATGGCCTGCCAGCCCTGCCTGAGAAGCTAGCCTGGGAAATTCATGGGAGGATTCAAAACAATCCTCAAAGACAGAAAACAGCCTGCAGGTGCTGTTTTCTGATTCCCGTGTTTTCCTTGCAAGAGAAGGTCAGGGGGTGGTAAACCCCACTGACCAATGATGGTAATGTAGTACTTTACTAACCAATAAGAGTTTCCTTTCTGTACTTTGCACGAACCAGTCTATATAACATGACTGAAGCAATAAACTAGAGATTCTCTCCTGTTCTGACTCCTTTGAGAGTCCGTGTCGTTCTTTCCGCCGTTCCCAATTAGAACGACACCTCTACGAGGACTCAGTGAATAGTCTGAGTGGTTTTCCATTAGCAGAGGAAGCTATCATTATGTAAATTATGCAAAGTACATCTAACGTGAAGGCAGTCTAGACCCTTTAACATGATGGGAGCTAGAAAAAAAGGCAAATTAAATGCACAGGACTTCATATGGAATATGCCCCACTCTATGCAATTCCTCTGAAACTGAGGTGCTGATCTCCATCTATTTTAGGATCTCCAAAATCTGAATTAGCTTGGCTTTGGTACCAGGTATAGGAATTCTGCTCTTTCTGTTTGTTTGCCAAACAAATATGTTTGCCTTTGTCTTTAGCATCCAATATTTCAATCTGTAAATGAGGGACGGGGCATAGGAATAAATAACGTTTCATCTATTTAATAAAATTAAAAGTTATAATTTATAACTAGCCATAAGATAGATGCATGTAGAAAGCTTTAAAACAGCCCCTTTGCACCATAAATTCTTTTTTCCTCTTAATAACAGGATACAATGAATGGAAATAAAGGAGTTTTAAAGGAAGTGTTGTGAAAAATTGTTACATGTGGGTTGTGGGTTGGGAGACAGAAACCACAACTCGAGTCCTCTTGATCATCAGACAAAACAGCCTGTTTTATTGTTCAGAACTTTCTTATATAGTCGGTTCAAAACTCTCAGGCTTAGATAGCTCATTGGCTGGGATCTCTCTCCACCCAGAACTCTGGCCAGTGGTGTGCTTGCAACTAAGCTCAAATGGGGTTGGCTGAAGGTCCCCTGTAATTTATCCAGGGACTTGTTCTGGCATGAACTAGGCTAGCCGAAATGGATTTGTGTTATGGCCAGATTTACCTTGTCCAGTACAGACCAGCTGTACTGTGACAATATAGTGACAATAAATAAATAATACCTTGGCAGATTATTTCCATGAATGATCTAACTCATCTTTTTAAAATCCTAAAAGACTCTATTCCTTTCTCCACTGACTGAAATACTCAGAGGCTGATGGAGTGCAAGATCAGGCTCAAAATCATGGGTAAGTGGACTCCATGTCTAATTTAACTCCACTTTATCAGTGTATTTAAACTGGACACCAATGCCTTATATTGTTGACAGAATGATTTTTGCTTTTATATAATCTCTTTATTCTTTACACATGTATTTGTAGCTCGGTAGCCTATTATTGTAATAATAGCCTAGTCCCAGTACTTTTCCCTACCTTTTCCCTAGGCAGAAAGACAAAACATGTTCCAGAGCTCCAAGCCTTGGGGGGCACAAAGCTTCTATTGTATCTTGGCTCTTCCTGGGAACCAAGGTTGAAAACAGCTCTTCAAGACACATTTTTATAAACAATGTGTTATAGATACATATTATAATATTGGCTTTTCACAAATATTAAAATGAATGTTATATGTATAAGGTTTGAAAACTTTGTTGTATTAATATAGTTCCTTCCATTTTTGTTATTGATGAAACTTAGAAATAGTGGTATAATACATATATGTTGAGCTATGGCATAGTATTAAAGCAAAAACTACTTTTGTTTGTATAACCCAAAGACTGAAAAAATAGTCAGAGACCCCCCTGCATTCTTAGATTATCTTATCCAGATGAAGACAGCAGTCCTCCAAGTCCTCCAGGAAAGGAATTTAGTGCACCTTTGTTATCAGAGTGTGAGACTGAATGGAGCCAAGAAGATTGATTTATTGGGAAGGAAGGGGGAAAGTTAAAAACTAAACAAAGAAACATCTAAAACTTAAGAGGAATGTTTGAATTATGTATAAGAATTTATGAATAGGTAGTAGACTTCTGTTTTTAAGAGACAATCCTTTGTTAGTAAGGTGTGCTCTCTTGGCTGAATGCAAAGACACCCGGCCGTATCTGTATATTTTACTTTATTTTATCTCCTAACTGTCTTTCTATTAAACTTTCAAATTCTATATAAAAAATATGTGACCACGTTTTTCACAAACGTTTAGTCCCTATCTAAAGGGAGGGGGAGGGAGGGCAAGATTAAGAGATAGTTGAACCAGGGGGAAATTACTTCATCACTTGTGCTCCTAATCGGGGATTTTTGTCAAATATGCTAATTTGATAAATTTATGAAACTGTATTCACTGCACAGAGGGGCAGGCATTTTGAATATTTTCCATATCTACCCCCTGGAGGTCTCAAATAAAGACCAGCCTTTATAGTGCCTCCTATACTAATATTATCTTGAGTGTTGTTTCATTTCTAGGTTCTTTAAGGCATCAGTATCAACCTCATTTTTAGCAAACTGTGCTGCCTCTTTAAAACATTAGTGTGTTTAATTTTTTTCACTTTTTCACAGAGTTTATTATCTTAATTTTTAATTCAAAACTGAAACTGAATTTGTTCAGGGGTTCATTAATTTCTGTCAAGTGAACTTTTTACAGAGGGTTTCATATCCATATGACAGACAGGTATAGACTTCGCATTAATTTTGCACAGAGGATCTGAATGCTTGGTGATCTAAGCAGATATTTAATATGTAATGGGAAATCGCTCAGACTATTCACTGAGTCCTCATAGAGGTATAACGAACGTCATCGATTTCTATCTTTAGCACACTTTTATAGGGTCCTACAGGGTTTGCAGGCTTAACAAGCTACTATTGGTTAATACATATTGTTTTACATTCTTTTCTAAGTACACAATGGCATTGTTTTTCTTTATTCTTGCTGTTCCAGGAGAGTTTCAAGGACACTGCCCTTAGAATTGTCTCCTGGATTGAAAGCTGGGTTGTGCAGACAGACTTTTACTAAAATATCATGCCCTTATTCTGCTAAAATGTTTTCCTACAAATATGCCAACACTAGGCAATATAAAATCTTTTATTTCAGCTCCTATAACTGGAAGCGATTGAGAATAAAATTCCACTCTGCAGGTTTTCCAGTGAATGGGTTTATCCCTCAAAACTGTTATAAATTGATGGGGAAGATCTTGCAATCTTGGTAAGAGTAAAAAAAGGGTGATAATTAATTATTAATGATTATAAAGGTATTTCAAAAGACTTTACAAGGAATTCTCCTATAGGGGAATTCACAGCCACTGGAGACAGATTGCTGAAGAGACCTTCAAGCTAAAAACCCAGAACAAAGACTTTGCAGACTTTGGAGAAATTTTGACTAATGCTTATGTTTATCCTTGATCCTACAAGTCAAAATCTTCATTGGTCCAGGAGCAGTTGGCAAGGGGAGAGGGGCTACATCTCCCCTCCATGTGGCACTCGGATGGGGCAGGACTATGTGTGTGCCTGGGGCAATATGCAGTGTCCATCTCACAAACTCCTGACTGCCCCCTTGTTCCTTGGCTGGAATTTGGTTTACCTGTTTTCATAGTGGGTCTGTCTTCACTTGAGCTTTGCAATAGACACGTGGCTTTCATCCCCCTTCTTTCCCAGGCTAGACCTTAAAGGTAGTGTCCATCCAATGCCAATTGCACACAGCAGGAGTTGGGGTTTGACTTATCTTGGTGTCCTGATTTAGGGTAAATTTGGGAGGAAACCTCCAAATGGCGTTCCCCTAGAAAACAGACTCAAGTGGCCTCACCCCCAGCTGGTTGGAGAAAAAGATTTCCTTGGAGAACAGTGGAAAAAACCTGTTTATTTAACATGCAAAGTATTCACAAACATAAAAAAACCTTGAATAATATTAAACAATAAAACGTCTCGCTATTCTGAAGAGATGGCAAATTCAGAAAGTTCTTTTCATGGGGTGTAGCTCAGCTCGTTCAGTCTCTTATCAGTCGTTCCTGCACTGGAAAATGCTGTGTCCTGGGCCCCGGTGGGCCACAGACATGAGCTCCCGGTGTTTTCCTAGGTTTTCAGTCCAGAGCAGGTTTGAACAGTTCCAAGAAAAAGAAAAACCACAGTCCAGGGAACTTCTCTGCCTCAGCTAGCTAAAAACTAACTAAAAGCAAAGGAGAGCTCTCTCCCACTGTCTGTCTGTGCTGCAGACAACACAGTCCAGGAGCAGGAATGCAGAGGAGTGAATGCAGTTTCTGAAAATAAACTGTGTGCTTCTTTCCCCCCCTTTGCTCTTGGAACCAATCTTAAAGGTGCAGAACTTAACATCCAGCATAAACAGAACAGACAATTGGGGATACAAGCATCATACAGTCACTCTAAGACATTTGGGGATCTGCCCCTAAAAGCTTAAAGTTCTTAGATTTCAGTAGAAATCAAAAACCCCCATTTTTTTCATGATTAAAAACAGAACTCGCTGCACAGAAGCAAACCCCTGTGCCAAACTCCAAAGCAAATCCTAGTTTCAGTAAATGTGCATTTTAATCACAGCAGTGTTATCAGGTAAGGTTGACCATAACTCCGTAACTTTGATGTTTTTTTCCTCTTCATGTCCAAGGAAGTGTGCTGAGCTCAATGTGACCCAAGCACTACCCTGCCCTGTCCCCACACACGTGTGCTCCCCTAACAGTGCTTGCCATTGTTTTGCTTATTAATGTGATTAGCAAAGGGATCAGAACAAAACAATTAATTATTTAGAGATAAGCTTATTTATTACATGGATGATAAGTAAGTAACAGAAATAACATACATGGATAATAAGCAGATAATAGAAATAAACATAGAAAGGCAATGCATCAAATTATTACTACAGATTGCAGCTAGTGATTAAGAAAAGATTCATCTCCAATTACCCTAATATGTTACTGTGTCTTGGTTTGAAAGATAGGTGTCTGCCAAGGAAGGTGGGAACCTCCCTTGGAATGGAAAATGTGACCCCCTTCCCTTCAAATTATTATAACTTTGAAATTACAGGGCTTTCAGACAAAGATATGGAAAAAGGAATAACAGTTCTTTACTAGCATATATATGCATAACATGGCTGTAGTAGTTTAGATTCACCAATTTGAGTTTCCCGGCCAACGCACCAAATAATGTGGTGGGTTTTAGTGCTAGCTAAAATCACCAGGGTACTTACTAATTTCTTGCTGTGAGATATGGATTAGAAGAAGGGAAAAACAGGCTTAAAACTTAAAAGGAATAAAGAAATTTTATTAACAGGACTACAAGAATAAGAAACCAGAATAAACTCTCCAGAAACCTTTTCTCCCCCGACACAACCTTTTCCCTTTCCCAAGTGACAACATAGAGACAAAACCTGGGATGTTAAAGCAGTACCAACTATACAATAGTCTTTTGTCAGTCTTTGTAGGGAGATGAGTTTTCTCTTGTCATTCCATGGAGAGTTCTCCACAAGAAACAGTTTTGTCACAGCTTTTCATTTCTACAACTGGCAGCCGCCTGGGCACAAATTCTGCCATCTCCTCCCATTTTCACACCACTCAGAGGTGTGTTCATGGGCTATGAACTCAAAGGGTATTATTTTAAGAATGAGTTGTTCAAAGGCAAAGGTTCTCTCCATCTGTCTCTGTGATCATCTCTGGGAACAGAGGTTTTCTTCTTCTCTCCCTGGGGCAAAGGGTCTTCATCAGTTCTCATCTCTCTCTCTCTATTCAAGCATTTGATAGGATCACAGCTACTCCACCATCTGCTTAGCTTCATCAATGGATACCTTTGCTCAGATCTACAACTTGAATACTTCATTCCCCCAAAACTCTTTCATGAATTAAAGGAGTTATTTTTCAAAACATTATTGTCTATCTCCATGGCCCTACCAAAAGAATATTTCAGCTGATTAGAGCATCTCCTCATTCTCCTTCCATCTGAGACTTGACTTTCTTTCACTGACCTTGATGTTTCATGTTGGTTTTTTATGTGTCACTTTGTTCTTTTATTTCCCTGGAGACAGGACTAAAGTCTGCAGGTCTCATCTGTGTAGTGAAAAGGTTAAATCTGGCTCACACCACACAGGCAGTCATAGTGTCAGATTTCTGGCCAGCAGCCAGCTGGGACAGGCAGAGGGACGGATGGTCCTTGGCCTGGAGCTGTCTGTGCAGGGCGGATGGTCCTTGGCCTGGAGCTGTCTGTGCAGGGCGGAGGGAGCGGGACAGGTCTCAGCTGGTGTCAGCAGCCATGGCTCGGCCCAGCCGGGGGCCGGGGGACCCCTGGGAAGGGCTTTGGCCACCCTGCCCAAACGGGACCCAGAAGGCTTCCCAGGAGAAGCCAGTGCCGCAGCACAGCCTGGCTCGGCGCGGCCTGGGGCCGAATCTCCGCAGTCTCCATTCCCTGCATGGGAGCTGCTGGAGTCTCTCCCAGCCCCTCCCCCCCCCCCCCCCCCCCCCCCAGGCCGCACAGGCCATGGGGGAGTGGGTGGGCCAGCCGCACCATAGTTCTGCTACCTTTGAAGGCTGGAAAGAAAGAGAAAGATGTTTCCGGACTTGGGTTTTTAAAAGGTGATATTCACAAAGGTGAACTTACTTTTCAGTGGTGCAAAATACTGTCAGTTCTCAGAACTGGCCAGCTATTGGCCTGATCTCAAGCAGAGAAGAAACTCCCAGCAGCCTCTCTCAGAGAAATCACTTCTGTGGGTGGTTCCCACTTCTTTCCCTAAATGCCAAACTATCACAATGGCAAACAAACAACGATGGCAGCAAACACAAACATAACTAGAAACCCAGCAACAGCCTTCAAGCTGTTAATCACTTTCCCCGTGGTGTAGTTATGGTCACAGCTGGCAGGGGCACTGGTGGCTCCTGGCCAGGCAGGGCAGGTGTGATGATTCCCCTGTGGCTGCAGGGGGCACTGGGGCACAAACTCAGCCACCTCTCTCTACGCAGTAATGATGGGTGTGCTGGCGGAAGACAGAGAAGGGGCTTTCCTTTGAACACGTGTGGGAAGTACCCACGTTCAGTGCCACTTGAAAAACTGAATAGACTGTATCAGGAAACCTCAGAGCAGCGGCTGGAACGGAAGAGGTGGGCACACCCTGGAGTGGCAAACAAAATGTAACAGAAAACTCTGCAACCTTACCAGGAGCCGCGGGGGTCAGGTGGACAAGGTGTTGGGTTACACTGTAGCAAAAAAACCCAAGCAAGCAGCAGAAAACAGCAGGGCTAGGCAGCTGCAGCAGGGCTTCTCCGCAGCAGTTGCCGCATGCAGCTAGGGAGATGCATCCTCCAGGAAGGGGGAGGGGCGAGGGTTCCCAGATTTTTCCCCTGAGGCACCCAAGTTGATGATGAGAGTCCTTTCTAGTCAGATTGGGTCTTGCTAAGGTCCCAGTGATGCCATGATGATTTTTTGCCTTTTCTTTTTGTGAAAAACTCGGTTCACTCTCCTGGTAAAATTTAAAAGTTTAATAAAGGACAATAGGAGACAAAGATAAAGCAACATTTAACGGCCGGGTGCTTGGCGCTCAGCCAAAAGCACACCTGCTGTTTCAGAGACATTCTATATACCTTTTCTATTGCATTAACCTATTGCATATTCATAAACAATTATACATATTTGAACTTTTCTCCAAACTAGTTTAAATGTTCCAAGAACTGTTTAGCATGGCTCCTCCTTGGGACCACCTTTTTAGAGCATGTGAATTTCTTGGTTGTGGTTTTAGTCCATTCTTATTATCACCTCCAGCTTGGATTTTGGTCCATACTTTCTTCAGACAGTAAGTGCTGATACTTGGCGTATTAGTAGCAGGAGTCTTCAGCATACATTCATTGGATGTTATCCCAACTATTAAAAATGAGATTCACTTAATAAATTATAAAAAGTTTAATATAAACAAAAAGACAATTAGGAGACAAAGGAAATAAAGCAAAGGGTTAAAACGGCCGGGTGCCCTGGCAGGTTGCCAGGAGCACCCCTGGTATCTTGGGAACACTCTTTTTATCCCCTCCTGCTGTGAAGGTTTAATGCATATTCAAAGCATGTCCCCTCCCTGGTTTTGCCTTCTTAGAACACGCTCTGTATGGGGGTATTTTCTGCTGGTCAGCATTATTTCTGCTGGTCATCATTATTCTTGCTGACCAACATTATTTTGAGTCTGGTTTCCTTTCTTCTGCAAATGGTCAGTGTTGATAACAGTCTGGGCCCCTCATCCTTCCTTTGAGGGCAGCTGGGCTTCATATCTTTCCTCCTTGCTGCAAATAACTTGGGCTCTATTGTTCTTCCACTGGCAACAGCTTGGGCCCCACTGTCTTTGCCCTCTGGGGTTTTCTTGCTGGTACGTAGGAGATTCCTTTAAGCTTAAAACTTGTTAGCAAGAAAAAAAAAAAACATACATAGCTAAAAAGTATTTAACATATAATATTCATCTTAATACCTGCGAAAGCCAATATCACAATATAGATTTATAACACAACCAAGCAGGCAGTTCAATTATTGCAAGTATAACTATATCAGCTACTATACCTAAGTTTAGTTAACAGCAGAAAAAAAACTATAGCAAAAGTTACTTTAACATTATACATATAATATCTATTTCAATATTTTGCAAAAAGCCAATATTATAATATGAATTTAAAACATTTTTATATACCTTTTATGTATTCTCAGTATTCTTAGCATACATAATTGAAATTTTTTAGCCTGATAGCTTAGCTTAGACACAGTATTCTGCTTGGCAAGAGGACCAACTATCCTAAAGGCCTCACGGTTGGAGGCTGGAAAGCCTTACGCTATCTTGAGAAACCAAGGGTCTTTCTGGAACATATTTTGTAAACTAGGTTCAAGCCCCATCTAGGGGGGAGTACTTTAGAATAGGGAGATGTCACACAATTCTTTTAAGCTTCTTATTGGTGAATATTTGTCAGATATGCTAATTTGCAAGGTCTATAAAATTATACACACAGCATACCGTGTGTGTGCATTTTGGCGTATTCTACCTTGACAAATTTTTGCACCATAAGGATTCTTATTAATACTACTGAGGTAAAACCTTTTTTATCACTTAGCTCTGTCTGGGTCGTAATTCTAGGACCAGGAAAAAGGCATCACCAGTTCACCAGCAGCTCTTATGAGCAGAGGGTCATCCATGGTAAAGAAGAAGCAGTGCCGTGCTGGACTCCGTGGTGACAGCAAATTCTCCCCTGGTAGTAGCAGCTTGACCATTCCTCTCCGATCCCGAGATGGAAAGGGAGAGGAGCTGAGCCCAGCCCCTCACCCCCTAGCCAAAATATCGTGGTATCTTTGCCCTTTCCCAAGAGAATGCCCCTTAGCTATGAGAGTGCAGCCACCTGCACCCCTCCCCCCACCTTGGCCACTTCTTTTGTATCTTAAGTAGTGCTCATTATTGTCTCTCAACAACAAATGGGACAAAAATCCCTGAGAGAAAGAATAAAAAAAGGAAAAATCCTAACCTCTAACATACTGTTGTAATAAATTATTGTTGTATTAAAAATTCGGAGTGTATATAAGAAAGATATGTTTTGTAGGAACAAAACAAAATATAAAGCATGGAAAAGCCTCTCCTCAAGGTAGGATGAGGCTTTTCTTCAAGGAGTTGCTGATTGCCAGCAACGCCCAAGATAACTAACCAAAACCGGCCCATCAACCCAAACAAACACACAGGACACGGACCATCAGGAAAACAATGAAACTAGCTCGGGAAATTATCTACCTCCGGACCCAAGCAACGCCCTGCGGATTCCAGTGGGTAGAGAAACCGATCAGTGGGAAAAAGACAAGTTCCAAAAGAAAGACTTCGCCAGACTTAAACATTTCTGTGTTGAAAAAGCAATCAGGGGAGACAAAGGAGGAAACCCGGCCGAGATACCCATCGGCACCAGCCCGGATTCCACCACCCTGTCATGAAAAACCTAACATTGCAACACACAGAGTCTCCTTTGCATATGAGGAGATTCTGGCCGGACACGAAATAATGTCATCATTCTATGTCAGGAAATCCATTCACTGGACAATCAAGGACACTTGGTGAATGGAACCTGCCTGGAATTTTGGCCTGAGGACTTAAAAATCCTATAAAACCCCAATCCTGAGGATGCTCAGACGTGGATTTGGGAAACCTATACCTCTGGTGTAGACCCCTGTCCACCCAGCGCTGCGCTGATCTTTTTATTGTGGGTTTTTATCGCTGTTTCTACTTATTATTGTTTATTAATAAATTTCTCTTTGATTTTATCCCAAAATTGCCTTTGCATTTATAACAGATTGGTGCCGTGACTCGGATCGGAAAAACTGTGGGAGAACCTCGCTATCCAGGGGGGTACCCCCGCTGATTTCAGCGGCCTGGGAAGCCGAGAACCTCCGCAGTTCACTCCGACACCCGAACCAAATTTAGGCTAAGGTAAAAACCACAATAAAAGAGGATACGGATCCAAGAAGAGCTCGGGAAAAGAAGCCGCGGCTTGGTAGCTCATAAAAAGTCAGTTGTGCACGAAGACATCCTCGCAAGAAAATTGCTGTAAGTACTGCGAGGTTGAGCGGGGTGATTGGGCAAGCGTGTGTGAGACGTGATCTGATCACGGAGCGAGTGCGGACTCCAAAAGTCGCGGTTCCATCCTCCCGCGAGGGAATTGGCCGGCTACGGAGGAAGCGAATCGGTGTGAAGGGTCTCTCTACGCGTTTGTAAAACCTGGGGCCAAAAGGGGTGCTCTGGGGGACCGATCAAAAAGGGCTGGAAGAGGAAGAGGACGTCCAGTAGAGCTCGGGAAAGAGTAAACTCTTCTAGCAATTAGGATCCAGGAGAGGTCCGAAGGAGAGATCAAAGCGCTAAGAAAAACCCCGGAACAGCAAACCGCGAAGGTGAGTATTAGCAGACTTTTTGACTCTCAAACCACAAACAACGCAGAGTACTAGGTAAGACTCTTGTTTTTTTCTTCACCATGGGACAGAAAAAGAGTAAAATACAAAAGCCAGTAGATACGAAAAACCCTTCCATAGAAACGAAGGAATTGTTAGACATCCCACCAGAAAGTCCTTTAGGTGGGTTGTTAAAAGATTGGGAAAATTGCCCTGAGAGGAAAAAGAAGTCCAAGGCAAAAATGATCTACTATTGTGCCGAGGTTTGGGGTGAACAGGAACTGAGGCCCCATCTCACTTGGCCAATATTAGGAACATTTGAAAAGTGGACATGCAATGAGTTACTCTCTTATGTAGAGAGCAAGGTTTCCTCGGACTCCGAGGAACAGGAATATGCCCGACTCTGGCTAAAGGCCAGAGTAGGACTATTTCCGATGAAACTAAAAGGTGAAACAAAAACAGAAACCTGGGAGCCCCTTGATCATTTACCTCCTCCATACCACGGGCCGGCAGGGTCTCCCGTGGTGGATCAAGTGGTGCCATCAGCTCCCACGAGCTCGCCGGCACAACCAGGTGAAGCACACACATCGCGAACAGGGGAACCGGCGCCAGCAGTGGTTCCGGTGGCCCCTCCTCTGGCTCCTCCTGGGGGAACCGCAACCGCCGCTGTTTCCCCAGAAACCATGGTAGCGCAAAGTAGGGGATCTCCGTATCCCCCATTGCCCGTCCCGCTGCCCCAGCCAGGTTCCCCGACTTTGGCAAGGGGAATCCTTCATAATAACCTAGTGGCGACTGATTTTTCATCAGCAATAAAAGAACAAACTCTCAAAAACCCCTATTCCCCCCCCGCAAGCAGGACTCGGTTTAAGTCTAGACAGATGAGTGAAGAATGGGAAGAGAATGAGAGTAGGCACAGAATGTTCCCTCTCAGGGAAGTGCCTACTGCTCCGGGAGTGATTGGATTTGTGAATGTACCCCTAAATTCAGGGGATGTGCGAGCGTTTAAGAAAGAGATGGGAAGATTGTTGGATGATCCGTTTGGAGTAGCAGAGAGATTGGATGAATTTTTAGGCAGTAGCATTTATACATATGAGGATCTCATGGCTATCTTGAGATCTCTGTTTAGTCAAGAGGAAAGAGAAATGATTAAACAGGCTGGTATCAGGGACTGGGAGCGGCGAAACCCTCAGGGAACGCCAGGCGACCAAAAGTGGCCGAGCGTAAGCCCGAGTTGGAGCGCCCAAACAGAGGATGGCAGAAGGAGCATGAATGATTTAAGGAATATAATTGTGCAAGGAATAAGGGAAGCGGTTCCCCGGGGCCAAAATATTAGTAAGGTGTTTGGGGAATGTCAGGGGAAGGAGGAATCCCCCACCGAGTGGTTGGAGAGATTGCGGCGAAGTCTGCAGATCTATTCTGGGACAGACCCTAGTTCTCCGGTAGGAGAAGTGTTACTTAAAACGCAATTCGTGGCGAAATCATGGGAGGATATTAGAAAGAAATTAGAAAAGATTGAAGGGTGGCAGGAGAAAGGTCTCCAAGAGCTTCTGAGGGAAGCTCAAAAGATTTACATGAGGAGAGAGGACGAGAAACAGAAACTTCAGGCCAAAATACTAGTGGCCGCAGTAAAAGAAGCTCAGAAACAAGAACAGACGCACGGCAAGTTTAAAACAGCGCCGAAAAAGCCGCAGGAGCCACAGAAGGATGGCTCTGCCCCGCGGAAAGATCCCCCAGAATGTTTTTACTGTAAGAAAGTAGGACACATACAACGGAATTGCCGCCAGAAAATAAAAGATGAAAAGGTATTTCAAGAAGATTAGGGAAGTCTTGGGCTCTTTCAGATGGGGACGATAACAGCTAAAGAGCCCTTGATAAAATTAAAAGTGGGTCCCCATCGTGAGGAAATAGAATTTTTGGTTGACACGGGAGCTGAGAGAAGCACCCTGCAAAAATTACCCAGGGGATGCGTAGCAAGTAAAGAAAAGGTAGTGGTAATCGGTGCGAAGGGAGATCCCTTCAAAGTTTCTGTAATTAAAGATGTGGAAATAGAGTCTGAAAATAAAATATGCCTAGGAAATTTGTTATTAGTAGAAGAAGCCGATTACAATTTGTTAGGAAGAGATATGATTGTCTCGTTGGGTATAAACATTGTTGTAAAGAATTCTGAATTAGTAATAAAGATATTTCATTTAACTCCGAAAGATGAAAGGGAAATCGATCCCAAAGTGTGGCATTCAAAAGGGGAGGTGGGGAAATTAGATATCACCCTCATCAAAATTGAAATAGAAAACCCAGAGGACCCGATAAGGGTAAAACAATATCCCATCCCGATAGAAGGGAAAAGGGGTTTGAAACTAGTAATTGATGACCTCCTTAGAGGAGGTACCCTCGAACCCTGCCTGTCCCAACATAACACCCCCATCCTGGCAGTGAAGAAAGCGGATGGGAGCTTCCGACTGGTTCAGGATCTCAGGGCAGTAAATGCTAGAACCCGAACCAGGTTTCCGGTAGTGGCAAATCCTTATACTTTACTTAACAGACTCTCACCCGAGGATGTATGGTACAGTGTAATTGATTTAAAAGACGCATTCTGGACTTGTCTTTTGGATGAAGGGAGTAGGAATTTCTTTGCCTTTCAATGGGAGGATCCGGACACGAACAGAAATCAACAATTAAGGTGGACGGTCCTCCCCCAGGGGTTTGTGGAATCACCCAATTTATTTGGACAGGCATTGGAACAATTACTTACTGAATTCATTCCAGAGGAAGGGACAAAGCTCTTACAATATGTAGATGATTTATTAATTGCTGGAACCATGGAGGAAAAAGTCAGAAAAAGTACAATTTCATTGTTGAATTTTTTGGGAAAAAAGGGTTTGAAAGTATCAAAATCCAAACTGCAGTTTACGGAGCCCGAGGTAAAATATCTGGGACATTGGATTTCTCAGGGGAAAAAGATGCTAGATCCTGACAGAGTGGCCGGGATTCTGGTGCTCCCAGCCCCAAAAACGAAAAGACAAATCAGGCAATTTTTAGGGCTCCTGGGATATTGCAGACAGTGGATTGAAGGATACAGTGAAAAAGTAAAATTTTTGTATGAGAGATTAAACACAGATAGAGTGAAATGGACCACTCAGGATGAAAGCAAGTTTCAGGAATTGAAAACTGCACTTATAACTGCCCCTGTTCTAACCTTGCCAGACACAAATAAAGAATTCCAGCTATTTGTTGATGTAAGTGGACAAACAGCCCAAGGAGTTCTGACCCAGGAGTGGGCAGAAAAGAAAAAGCCCATAGGATTTTTATCAAAAATCCTAGATCCAGTCAGTCGAGGGTGGCCTACTTGCTTGCAAGCAATTGTTGCAGTAGCTCTGTTAGTTGGGGAAGCAAAAAAGATAACTTTTGGAGCCTCTTTAACAGTCTACACCCCACACGATGTAAGAAATATCTTACAACAAAAAGCCGAGAAATGGCTAACTGATTCAAGACTTCTGAAATATGAAGCCATGCTAATTAGTTCACCAGGCCTCGAGTTAAGGACAACTACTGCCCAAAACCCGGCGCAGTTTTTGTTTGGGGAACCAACAGGTGAGCTGTTGCATAATTGCATTGAAGCAGTGGAATTGCAAACTAAGGTAAGACCGGACCTGGAAGATCAAGAGTTAGAAGGGGGGGAAAAATGGTTCATTGATGGTTCATCAAAAATGGTAGAAGGAAAAAGGAAGTCAGGTTATGCCATCATAAATGGTAAGACCGAACAAATCATAGAATCAGGTCCCTTGCAGGCATGCTGGTCGGCTCAAGCCTGTGAACTGTTTGCACTCTTAAGAGCCCTCAAAGGCCTGAAGGGAAAAAGGGGAACTATTTTCACGGATTCAAAGTATGCATTTGGGGTAGTGCATACTTTTGGAAAAATATGGGAAGAAAGAGGTTTAATAAACACCAAGGGAAAAAGATTAATACATGGAGAAATAATTAAACAAATTTTAGAAGCTATCAGAGAGCCCCAGGAGATATCAGTAGTCCATGTAAAAGGACACCAAACTGGGTGGCGGTTTCACACCAGGGGAAACAATCTAGCGGACAAAGAGGCGAAACGAGCTGCGTTACTGGCGGTAAGTATTCCCGAGATCAGTCCCAAAGAAACCCCAGAAGTGTCCGTGCTTCCTTCAGAAAAGGAGCAAGAAGATTTCAAGAAGGTGGGTGGATATTTTAAAGAAAATAAATGGTGGTTGCCAGACGGGAGGGAGCTGGTTCCAAAAAGTATAGCGAGAGGAATACTCAGGAGATTGCATGAACAAACCCACTGGGGAACCAGAGCACTGGCTGAACAATTTTTAAAATTTTTCGGATGTAAAGGAATCTTTGAACTTGCCAAGCAAGAGGTACAGGGGTGCGTGATATGCCAGAAAGTAAATCGTGCCAATTCAAAACAAACAAATTGGGGTGGCCGGCCACTTTCATATAGGCCATTCGAGAGAATCCAGGTAGATTTCACGGAACTACCAAAGATTGGGAGAAATAAATATTTATTAGTGATAGTGGATAAACTGACACATTGGGTCGAGGCATTTCCCAGAGCAAAGGCTACGGCCCAAACCGTGTCTAAAATTCTACTAGAGGAAATAATTCCTAGATATGGGATAATAGACCATATCGATTCTGATCAAGGGACTCACTTCACCTCCAAAATCATTAAACAACTGTCAGAAGCATTGGGAATCAGATGGCAATATCACACCCCCTGGCACCCTCAAAGCTCGGGACAGGTAGAAAGGATGAATCAAACATTAAAATCGCAATTGTCCAAATTAATAATCGAAACAAAAATGACTTGGGTCCGATGTCTTCCTTTAGCTTTGTTAAACATCCGGACCATGCCTCATTCTGAAACCGGTTTATCCCCTTTTGAAATGCTATATGGAATGCCATATAGGCATGGGATGCCAGTGGCACACCCTCAAATAGAGGATGTGCAAATACAACCTTATCTCATTTCTATAAATAAAAATCTACAGGAACTCCGGAAAAAAGGATTGATTCCTCAGAGCACAACATTGGGATTTCCAATTCACAAAATCCAGCCGGGCGACAAAGTATTGATTAAGGTGTGGAGGGAACTTCCCCTCAGTCCTCATTGGGAAGGTCCCTTCCTCGTTCTCCTGACCATGGACACTGCTGTGCGAACGGCCGAGAAAGGGTGGACTCACTTCTCTCGGGCCAAGAAGGTTCCGGATTGCCAAGCTCCCGAGTGGAAGATCACCACCCCGCCAGGAGATTTGAAAATCAAGCTCCGAAGGCACCACAAATGAACAATAGCGAAAGGATAAGTTGCAATATCCGCGATTGTTATTGTTTCCCGTTTGTACATTTTAAGTGCGCTTATTGTAAGCAGATTTGGGTAACTCATTGCATAAGGGGTTATAAACCGAGGGGATTGTGCACTAGGTGCTACGAGAGGGAGTTAGACCAGACCAATCGATTCCTGATACTTGCAACTCGAGCGGGCCTTTTGGAACTTGACTCTCCGGAGTGGTTCCTGTTTTATCAAAAAGGATTAGGGGGTCAGCTTGATTGCAAAGCAGAACCCTTGGAGGTTGAGTGCCGTAGAACCGTGAAAGTACCGTGCAGGTTTGACCCGGTTAAAGCGTCTCGGTGGGCAACCTTCAAGCGGAGGTTTGCCATCAGGACATCAAGGGCCCCTGAAGACAGTCCTTGCTGCCGGGAAGATGGTTATCCCCGCCGTATACTTTTGTACGGGCGGAGGGAATGGCAGAGGGATGCAATTGTGGGGAATCCTGATGTCCCTGAGCCTAGTCATGTACTCGATCAAGAAAATAGAGGCCGAGGTCCCCCCAGGGGAGGTTCCCCAGGGGAAGTGTGAGCAGTGTCAGACTGCCCCAGAAAACGAGCTCTTGACCGAGTGCCCTTCAGAACTACATGCAGGTATTTGTTGGTTAAACGGCACTCAGTTCGAATTGTGTAAATCAAAAAAGAAAATCTGGTGCTCGAATTCGAGAGTAAGTATCAAGGAAAAACCCATTCGGAACTTGGAAGGAATAGGGGTTGTAAGGACCCACTTCCGAAACAAAAGAGCAATAAAGGGAATTCCCCCAATCGAGGTCTGTGGACAGTGTAATAAGACTGTCTGGATTGGGGGAAAGAAGCATTCGACGTTTTTGGCACACCACCGAGTTAACCCTACATGCTACAATGAAGCAAACTTAAAACCGTGCATGATGGGGGGAAAATTGTACTGGGAAGGGAAAAATGTGAAACACGAGACAAGGCTGACGTTCAATAATGAACCCATAATTTTGGAACTATTGAAGTCAGATGATGAGAACTCGTGTCTTCAATTTGACCCAGTGTTCTGCTTTTCAAAGGATGAAAAGGGATTAGATCCAGAGAGTAAAATAAAGCAAATAGCTATAGACTTAAAACGACAAGAAATGGAAAATAAAAAGAAAAGGCTGGAGCAAGAGAGGTTAAACTCTCTCAGTGAACAATATGAATTATTAGAAAGACAATACGATAATTGGAAATTACCCAGCCCCAACCAAAACTTGTTTGTTGATCTAATGCAGGAAATAGCCACCGAATTAGGTATATCCAACTGCTGGATATACGGTGGCTTAAAATCAGCCGAGAGGTGGCCATGGAAAGGAGAGGGATTGACCCCGGAACAAATATTAAAAGGGACAGAATTAAAATTCTCAAAAACAACCCGGAGGCCAGAAGGATGGGTCATAGATGACCGAATAATTGGGACTTTTTGCATTAGCCGGGAGGGAAAAGAGTTTACCGATTTGGTAGGATACACTCCGTGTGTGAATACCCTCACAGTAAACTCAGAAAAGAAAACAAAAATCTGGCACCCGGAATCACCCGAAGGATATTGGATCTCCTATCGGGAAAACAATTGCGAGTGGATAGAGACTATCGGATTATGTTGGAACAAGAAACCAGGGGCCAATCCCTTCCATACTTTCATAGGCCTGAGGGATTATTGGGAGGATCCGGCAAAAACTAATAAAAACTGGGAAGCTCCCGATGGAATTTACTGGATATGCGGGAAAAAGGCATACAGTGAATTACCTCGGAAGTGGAAAGGGTCATGCACACTCGGACTAATTCGGCCATTTTTCTTCACACTACCAAAAGATGAAAGTAAGTCCCTAGGGGCTCCCCTCTTTGAAACTTTAGCTCGACAAAAGAGGGACCTAAAAAAGATATTACCGATAGCAGGAGGGAGCCAGAAATGGAACGAGGAGGAATGGCCGGCCGAGAGAATCATACAATACTATGGTCCGGCCACTTGGGCGAATGATGGCAGTTGGGGTTATAGAACCCCCATTTATCTTCTCAATCGGCTTATTCGACTGCAAGCGGTAATGGAGGTAGTTTCAAATCACACCTCAGAAGCCCTAGAACTCCTAGCAAGGCAACATTCTCAAATGAGGGCCTTTGTTTACCAGAACAGACTGGCTCTCGACTACTTGCTAGCTGAGGAGGGAGGGGTGTGCGGGAGATTTAATGAATCAGAGTGTTGCATGGAAATAGATGATTATGGCGAAACTATAAAGGGACTAGCTGCGGAAATCAAGAAAGTGGCACATGTGCCAGTTCAAAAATGGAATTCTATTTTACAAGCCTCTTGGTGGGACCAAATTTTCGGGCAAGGGGCTTGGTGGAAAAAGCTAGTATTCTTTATAGGATGTTCAATAGCCGGAATCATCTTTTTGCCTTGTTTAATTCCTTGTCTGATTAGGCTAATACAATCTGTAGTGCAAGGAATGCAAATTGCCGCCCTCCCAATAGATCCGGAAAAATCACAAGATAAAAATGCCCTTCTTTCTAAATTACTTATTTTAGAAGAAGAGAAAGAGAGTGATAAGGCATTAAAGGCCTTAGAAAAATTTGAAAACGAACATATGCTGACCACTAAAATTGACAATTAAACAAAGAAAAAAATGATGATGAAAAAGGAGTAAGAAAAGGATACTTTTCTTTAAAAGAAAGTGTGAAAATGACGAATTTTTAAATGTGATAAATTATTAGGTGGGGGACTGTAATAAATTATTGTTGTATTAAAAATTCGGAGTGTATATAAGAAAGATATGTTTTGTAGGAACAAAACAAAATATAAAGCATGGAAAAGCCTCTCCTCAAGGTAGGATGAGGCTTTTCTTCAAGGAGTTGCTGATTGCCAGCAACGCCCAAGATAACTAACCAAAACCGGCCCATCAACCCAAACAAACACACAGGACACGGACCATCAGGAAAACAATGAAACTAGCTCGGGAAATTATCTACCTCCGGACCCAAGCAACGCCCTGCGGATTCCAGTGGGTAGAGAAACCGATCAGTGGGAAAAAGACAAGTTCCAAAAGAAAGACTTCGCCAGACTTAAACATTTCTGTGTTGAAAAAGCAATCAGGGGAGACAAAGGAGGAAACCCGGCCGAGATACCCATCGGCACCAGCCCGGATTCCACCACCCTGTCATGAAAAACCTAACATTGCAACACACAGAGTCTCCTTTGCATATGAGGAGATTCTGGCCGGACACGAAATAATGTCATCATTCTATGTCAGGAAATCCATTCACTGGACAATCAAGGACACTTGGTGAATGGAACCTGCCTGGAATTTTGGCCTGAGGACTTAAAAATCCTATAAAACCCCAATCCTGAGGATGCTCAGACGTGGATTTGGGAAACCTATACCTCTGGTGTAGACCCCTGTCCACCCAGCGCTGCGCTGATCTTTTTATTGTGGGTTTTTATCGCTGTTTCTACTTATTATTGTTTATTAATAAATTTCTCTTTGATTTTATCCCAAAATTGCCTTTGCATTTATAACACTGTCATCCTGTCCTGTGCTTCATCTGGGGAGCCCTGTTGCAGAGAAGGGCTGGAGAAACACTCCTGGTAATTGGAAAGTCTTATACAGCATGTCTGCTCATAGGTGAGGTCCCCGACCTTGATGCAATTTGGTCTCACTTTTATATTGTTACTTGTATGGGGGCACATGACTGGATGTTCCTTTTGGAACTTTGTGGTCTGGCACACCTGTCTGCTGGCCAGGCACTTGGGTATGTCTGAACACGTAGCTCTTGTTTTCCTAAAATTGTATATGTTGTTTTGAAAAGGTACATATGTTCAAAAGTTCATACAGTGATCAACTTGAGAGTTCACATAGTGGTCAACTTTGGTTCAGGCTCCACATAGAGCCTACCCTGTCAGCCATGCTCCTTCTTCTTGTACACAAGGGTGGTCTTCATGTCCACTTTGGAGGTTCTGCAAACAGACAGATCTTGACTGGGGTTTGAGTTCAATCCTGGATGCCACCAAGAAGGAAACTGCTGCACTGGGATAGGACATGGGGTCATTGTTTTAAATAGAAAGAGGATTGATTTGGATTAGATATAAGATTTTTACAATGAGCATGGTAAAACCCTGGCACAGGTTGCCCAGAGAGGTGGTGGATGCCTGTGCTGGGTTTGCATGGCCTGGTTTTTTAGAGCAGGGGGGTTACAGGGGTGACTTCTGTGAGAAGCTGCTGGAAGCTTCCTTCATGTCCAGCAGGGCTAATCCCTGGTAGCTCCTAAGATGGATGTGCCACTGGTCAAGGCTGGGCCAATTAAAAATGTTAGTAACACCTCTGTTATAACAGATTTAAGAAGAAAGAAAAAGAAGTTGTGCAGTTGTAATTGCAGCCAGAGAAGAGGGGGGTGAGAACATGAGAAGAACAACTATGCAGACACCAAGGTCAGTGAACAAGGAGGGAGAGGAGTTGGTCCAGGCACAGGAGCTGAGATTCCTCTGCAGCCCATGGAGATCCACAAGGGATGCAGAGATCCAACTGCAGCCCATGGAGGAGTCCCAGGCTGGAGTAGGTGGATGCCTAGAGTAGGCTGTGAGTCCGGGGGAGACCCATGATAAGAAGGGACCTGGTCCCATGCTGGAGCAGCCTGCCTTTGAAGGACTGCAGCCTGTGGAAGAGCGACCCACACTGCAGCAGTTTGAGGGGTACTGTTGCCCGTGGGGTGGATTGATGGACTCACATTGCAGCAGTGTGCAGAGAGCTGTTGCGTTATAAATGCAAAGGCAAATTCAGGATAAAATAAAAAGAGAAATTTATTATAAAACAACAAAGAACAAACAGCGAGAAAAACCACAATAAAATGGGCAGCGCAGCACTGGGTGGACAGGGTCTATACCAAAGGTATAGGTGTTCCCAAATCCACACTTGAGGGTTCTCAAGCCTAGGTTTTTATAGAGATTTTGTGTCCTCAGGCTAGAATTCCAAGCAGGTTCCATTCACCAAGTGTCCTTGATTGTTGGGTGAATGGATTTCCTGGCATGGAAAAATAGAGTTAACAAGTGTCCGGACAGAATCTCCTCATATGCAAAGAGATTCTGTATGTTTCTTGATTTTATTTCGATTTGTATCATCAGGGCAGAGTGGTGGGATCCGGGCCGGAGCCGATGGGTATCTCGGCAGTGCTTTTCCCTTTGTCTCCTTTGATTGCTTTTCCAACAACGGTTTGACAGGTGGGGTGTTCAGGTCTGGCGATGACTATCTTCTTGGGGCTTGTCTTTTTGTCGACCTGATTGTTTCCCAACAGAGATCTGCAGGGCGTTGCTCAGGTCCGGCGATGGATACCTTCTCCGAGCCAGTTCCTTTGTCTTCTTGATGGCCCTCGTCCTGTCTATTTTTCTGGGCTGATGTGCCTGCTTGTGTTTGTTATCTGGGTGTTGGTTGCAATCTGTTGCCTCTCGGAGGGGAATCCCAACCAGACCCGGAGAAGGATTTTTTCATTTTGTATTTTATATCATTACAAACATATATATATCTTATTTATACCTTTTACGAATTTTTATTCATAGATTAATTTATTACATGTCGTGGTTTAAACCAGTAATTAACAAAAAGGGGAAAAAAGGAATTATTTATTTCTTGCTGTGAGATATGGATTAAAATAAGAGCAAACCAGGCATAAAACTTAAAAGGAATAAAGAAGAGTTTATTGACAAACTACAAGAATAAGAACACCAGAATAAACTTTTAGAAAAAACCTTTTCATTTCTCGCTGCTCACTATTCTTTTGTTTACATGACAACAGAGACAAAAACTGTATAATTTTGATGGTTTAAACAGTCCTAATTCTTTCTATAGTCTTTTCCTCAGTTTCTGTAGAGAAACAGAAGTTCCTTTCTGTTAATTTATGGAGTTTGTCACAAGAAAACTATTTTTGTTATAGTTTCTCGTTTCTCTGATATCAGCTGCTCAGAGCTACTGTTATTAAAGCCCACCCCTCCCATTCCACATCACTCTGAAAATGTGTTATGGGTCATGAGTTTGAAGATAGCATTTTTAAGGATAAGTTAGTCAAAGGTAAAAAAGTATTCTTCATCTGCTTCTGTGAGCTTCACTAAGAAACAGTTTTTCTCATTGCCTCTCAAGGCTTCAAATTTCTCAGCACTTCACTATACCACAATTACTTCACTTATTACTCAAATTTACACTTTGAACACCTTATTCCTCTCCATACTCTATTATGAATTAAAGGGGTTTTTCTCAAGACTTCATTGTCCATTTCCATAGTTTTAACAGAAAGATATTTCAGCTTAATTAAAGCATCTCCTTAATTCTCTACCTTTCTTGAAGTCTCTTTTCTTTCTTGCCACTAGTAGTTTATAAAGTCTCTTTTCATGTTGATTACTTTCCTTTTCTCTCTCTGGATGAAAAGATTAATCTGCAAGTTTCATCTGGATAAGAAAGAGTTAAAATCTTGCCCAGGCTTTTGTAGATGGTTCTGTGATCTCTGCCGGAGCAGCAGCTGAAGCTGTCTTCGATAGAAGATTCTTCATGGCTGCTCTGCAGTGTAGTTGCTGTCTCAGCCTGCCGCAGGTCCAGAGCTTTTCTTCTTTACTCGGCAGTTTCCTAGTAAATTCTATTACAGCAAAACCTGCAGCTAAGCCAGGAACCGGCCTGGCCCGGCTCAGCCCGGGGCAAGCCCCCGCCGGCCCCCATCTCCCGGCCGGGAGAACGGCAGGCTCAGCCCGGCTCCCCACCCAGGCCGCATGGCCTGGGCAGAGAACGGGAGGCTTGGAGCTCCGCCACCCTTTACAGCCAAGAAACAAAGAACAACTACAGACTTCTGGGTGTACACTTTAAGGTGGGGTTCACAAGTTGATTCTACTTTTCAATGGCTAAAACTGCTGTCAATTCTCAGCAATGACCGATAATTGGTCAAGAGAAAAGACTCCCAGGAGACCCCAGCAACTTTAACTTTCTTAAAGGTAAAGGAACTTTATGACATTACAGTTGCTTGTGAGATGGACTCATGTTGGAGAAGTTTGAAGAGAACTGTCTCCCATGGCAGGGACGTGTGCTTGTTTGAAGGCAAACCAGCAGGAAGAATTAACCCCACACAAGTATATTTCAAGAGATTCCAAGTCAGAACTACATTTTAATAGGAAAATTGCAAGAAAGGCAATAATACAGAAACACTGACTTAAACTGACAAAGTCAGAATACAACCTGTCACCCTGTTGGTCAGGGTGGTGTTAGCAGTCCAATTAAATGGTGGTTGCAGTCCTGTTGGAGTGATGGATGTGGTGCTGTTGAAGCAGTGATCATGTGGAAAGGCCTGGTCTTTCTCTGGAGGTCCAGTGGTAGTTATCAATGGCTCTTGTCCTCTGGGAATCCAATGGTAGTGATGTGTCGCACTATATTAAAAACGGTGATAAGCATGACAGTGACTCTCTTAGCTTCATTGTCCAAGAGAGCAAACTTTATTATTCTTGATCTTCTTTTATAGGCATGTTTGATAAAGTTTGAAAGGTAAAATTCTCATTGGTTATTAAAGCAACACATCCACCATCATTGGTTAAGTGGAACACCACCCCTTGACTGTTTTCCTAAACACCACCTGCAAAGATTGTTGTCCTTAACCAAGGACTGTTTGGATTCTTTCTCATGCTTTCTCAGGCCAGAGTGAGAAGCCTGTGACTTAGTTTCACACAGGCTCTGTTCCCTGCTTTTTGCATCCACAGTGGTGTCTTGCTGTCCCAAGCCTCAGATAATATACAAGTAGGAATGCTTGGTTCCTCTCCCAGAGCAAGGCATCTCACGATGAGGAGATGCAATTCTATGAGTCATTCTGGAAGACCTTGATAGCCCATTAATGGACAGGACCCCCCCAGGATGGCTGCTGCTTCCCCAGAGGGAGTTCTCAGGGCTGAGTCATAGAGAAGATAAAGAACACTATTCCACCCATTTTAACACCTCATGTAGATGTTAGTAGAACTTTTGGTTACACCTTACACTGTAACCCAAGACAGGACCCAACGGTGCAGCAGGGGAAACGATTCCTCTCCCTGAGCAGCAGGAGAGACCACAGGTAAAGAACTTTCCATAATCCCCATTCCCTGTCTCTTTGCACTGCTGGAGGAGGAGGTAGAGCTGGGAAGGAGGGAGGGGTGGGGGAAGGTGTTTTTAAGGGCTTATTTTACTTCTCATTATTCTGCTTTGATTTTGTTAGCAAAAAATTCAATTAATATCTCTAATTCTAACCTGTTTTGCCTATGAGGGTATTTGGCGAGTGATCTCTTCCAGTCCTTACCTCATGAACCCTTCATTATATTTTCTCTCTCCTGTCTAGCTGCAGAGTGGAGTGAGAAAGTGGCTTTGGTGGGTGCCTGGCATCCAGCTGGCATCACCCAATTACAATGCCCCATCCCTGGAAACATTCAAGGCCAGATTGGATAGGGTTCTGAGAAACCTGGTCTAATTGAAGATATCCCTGGTCACTGCAGGGGAGTTGGACTGAATGGCCTTCAAATGTCCTTTCTAACCTATACGATTCTGTGATTCTATGATTCTAAGACCATAGCATTATATGGCCAGAAGAGGTTGTCCAAGTCTCACTTGATTAGTGGCTCTATGGTGGGATCTGCTGCAGTGTTTGGTGTGGAGGAATAGGGGATTTCTCCTGGCATGTGGATCAGTGAGTGTTGGATTTCTTACCACCCCTTCCTTGTGCTGTTGGGGAAGGTGAAACAGGGAAACCTTATGAATGTGATTGTTTGGCAGAAGATTCTAAAAATATGAAGGCTAGAATCGAAGTAGCAATGAAAGCCTGCTTTGAGTCATAGGATACTGAGTACTGGTTAACCAAAGAACAATAGCTTAGCCAGCTAGAGGAGAATCCCTGTTGATAAAACAATGTCCTTCTGCTGATAGAAAAGTACAAAGGTCAAGAAGCAAGGAAAGAACTTGTAAAGTTTTGTAGAATCTAAAATGCAACACTGTATGTTAATATAGGGAAGCGCATAGGCTGTATGTGAATTCTTTAGTGGGTGTGTCTCATGGTGATTGGTTACTAAGAATTAGAATATTCACGATAGAAAAAGATATATTGGATTGTAACAAGAACTTCGCTCTCTTAACTCTTAACTCTGACTCCTTACCTCTTACCCCTTAGCCTTTCCCTCTTACCCCTTTACCCCTCTCCCCCACTCCTAACTCTCAGCCCCCTCTCCCTGCTCCTACCCCTCTCGTCTTCCCTGCTCTCTCCCTCTGCTTTTTCCCTCTTTCCCTCTGTTGCTCTTACTCCCTCCCTCCCCCATCCAACCTCACCTCCCCTGCTCTACCTGTTCTCTCTCCCCTCCCCCGGACCACGTGGACGCCGAGGCTGGTGGCGGACATGGGTCTCCCCTCCTTTTACCCTTATAATAAATTGCTTATACTTGAACAGCTTGACCCTGGAGAAGTCTCTCACCGTGAACGAGTGTTTTTTACACTCCAATATTGTGCCACCCACAGAACTGAAAACATGCTATGTCTTCAGAAATACGTATCATTAAATAGCAGTTTATTTATATTTGTCCTTATAGAATAGCTGAATGTTGGAGTGAGAGGCACAGAGTTTGTGCCCTTATCTCCAATACCTGGCTCTGACATCCAAGAAAGCACTGAATTTCATATAACACCATGGAAACAACTGTTAATGTTAGATAGAAAAACTAGGAGTGTGAGTGTAAATTAGAGAGTTTTCATAAGTCACTAGGTAAAAAAGTTAAAGGTTTAAGCTAGTTAGAAAACAAAAGACAAGATGGAGGATTTAGGGTGTTGTCTCTTCTTCCTTCTTCTTTCTTCATCTTTTTCTGTGGGATTTTGGGTAGTAGTAAGTGATTGGATAGAGAATGCCGCAGTGCAGCACACACGTGTTGGGTCATTGGGTCACTAAGAAAAATAATTTACTTGGCAATTGTTAATTGATTAAATAGACATATAAAAGACCTTGAAAAAGTTCTTTGTTAGCCATTTTGCACCTATCTTAGTTCATGTAGCTTCTTGTACCCTGTATATATGTAATATAGCTAAAAGAAGAATATACAACCAAGTCCGAACAAGAGAGAACTGCCTCTCTCATCAATCTCAGTCCAAAGGGGAAAAGAACCCATCCACAAGTGTCCCATCAGGACAGCTAAAGACAAGGAGAAAAGCAACCTGAGACAGTCAGTGCCTCATAGACTCAAACAGGTTCTTTCCCTGCTTTGTTATAATACTTCATTGGAACTGACACATTGATATCCCAAGTTTTTCTAGGAAGTGACCTTTGTTCTGCCCATTGATTCCCAGTGGCCATCAACTCCTTACAATTGGAATGACAGGCCAGGTTAAAGGTCAGTCCTTAAATAAAGGTTCTGAATTACTAAACAACTGAAGTTAAAATGAAAATGGAAATCTGCACCTCATTTTTTCCGACAAAGTTACTGCTAATGACACTTCAGGATCTTAAATGCCTTCTGCTCTTTAACTCATGAATATTTCACTTGATAGCCTCTTAAACCAGCTCCTCTTGCAGGACAGGCAGAAAAGGAAAGCAATCTTCCTGGGATATATGACTTGTGGGAAAAAAAAAGCTTTTGCAGGAAAAGAAATCAGAAGCAAATAAAGTATTTGCCTTTTAGGTGATGGCCAGAAACAATCATTCCCTCAACTAAGATTCACAGTAAAATTATTTTGTTTATATGAGCTGTGGCATTAAAAGCACCTAAATCATACAGTTGTGCCAGGGAAGTCTGATGTGTTTTGCTTGCCTGTGCAGAGTAGGGCAGCACTGAACCCCTTGGCTCTGCCAGGTTATGGGGATGGGTGGTGGTGTGTTTGTACAGAAGAGCAGAAAGGGCTGCTGTCTCCTTATGCCTTACGAAGCTGTTAGTCCAGTCATTCTCACACTGAACCATGGTCCCACAGCCAGGTGCCCTCAGCCTTGGTGGGACCCAGCTCACTGTCTGCAGGGCATCCATGATGCCTTAAGCTGTAGCTTTTATATTTTTCAGATTGTGTTGCAGAATAAGGACTTAACTATTAAAATTGTAAAGATATGTTTTACTTACAGCAGCTGACAGCAGCAGGGACACATGGGGGATTTTCCACCATACATTCTTACTTGGTCGAAACAAGTTACAGGTTTAAATACACACTGATCCCACAAGTCCACACCTCCCTGCCCACCCATTCCCCATCCATTTCCCCTCCACCTGCTTAAGCACATTATATTCTTCTAAAATTCTGAATTTTCATAAGCATACATGTTTCCCATATCAAGATCAGTACTGCTTTAGTGTATAACTCTAAAACTCCATAGCCTGTCAGCTATTGTTCTCCCATTTTATTCAGACAAAACAATTTCTCTCTAGGCCTGAAATTCAAAGACACCTCTCAGGCCCCAAAAAATGTAAACAACAGTGAAGTAGGGGGGTAAACTGGGGGAATGTGACTCCATTATTGAAGCTATAATTGGACAATTAACCTCTGATATGGAAATAGACCAAACTTATATCTGTCTGACAATAACATGGATGAGGGTACTGAGTCTTCCATTAGTAAATTTGCAGACGACACTAAGCTGGGAGCATGCGTCAATCTGTTGGAAGGTAGGAGGGCTCTGAAAAGAGACCTGGAATGACTGGATGGATGGGCAGAATCAAATAAGATGATGTTTAATAAGTCCAAGTGCTGAGTCCTGCATTTTGGCCACAATAACCCCCTGCAACATTATTGCTGGGGACAGTGTGGCTGGACAGTGCCCAGGCAGAAAGGGACCTGGGGATACTGGTGACAGCTGGCTAAACATGAGCCAGCAGTGTGCCCTGGTGGCCAAGAAGGCCAATGACATCCTGGCCTGTATCAGAAATAGTGTGGCCAGCAGGAACGGGAAAGTGATTCTTCCCCTGTACTAGGCACTGGTGAGGCCGCACCTTGAGTACTGTGTCCAGTTCTGGGCCCCTCAGTTTAGGAAGGACATTGAGATGCTGGATGGAGCACGTCCAGAGAAGGGCAACAAGGCTGGTGAGGGGCTTGGAACACAATCCCTGTGAGGAACGACTGAGGGAGCTGGGGTTGTTCAGCCTGGAGAAAAGGAGACTTAGAGGTGACCTTATCACTCTCTAAAACTTCTTGAAAGGTGGTTATAGTCAGGTAGGGGTTGGTCTCTTTCTCCAGGCAACAACTGACAGAACAAGAGGACAGTCTTAAGCTGCACCAAGGGCAATTTAGGTTGGATATTAGGAACAAGTTTTTTACATAAAGGGTGATAAAGTATTGGAATGGTTTTCCCCGGGAGGTAGTGGAGTCACCATCTCTGGATGTGTTTAAAAAAAGACTAGATGTGGCACTCGGTGCCATGGTCTAGTTGAGGGGTTAGGGCTAGGTTGGATTCAATGATCTTGAAGGTCTCTTCCAACCTACTGATTCTGTGACAAACCGAGGACAGTTGTCCATCTTGGGTGCAGTCTCTGCAAGACTCCTGAACTGCCCAAGGTGTACCCTTTGAAGGCCTTTCAAAAAATACCTACTTTTAACTCTGTCTAGCTTCTGTTCCAGGTAGCCTCTCCAGTCATCATCCAGAGCTCCCCAGGGCTCCCAGAACCTTCCTTTGCCCCAAAGGACCCTCAGGTCCTCTGAGGGTGGTGGGTTCAAATTTACCTCTGTATCTTCTCCTCTAAACTTTTATTCATTTTCTGTACCATGAGTTGAGTGGGAAACATTGGTAGATAGCACAGTAAATTTGCTATTGAATCTTCAGGAGTATTTATACTTATTGTATAGCTTTTGCAAAAGAATACTTTGACAGATTCTGCAAATTTATTTCTATGCTATTATAACATCGCTAGTTCCAGCTGAGATGAGCATACCCTTGTGCCAGATGCAGTATATACTCCCCATACCTTTCCCAAAAATCGCACTAAGTAATATGAAGCTATTTGCCTCAGGGTAAGTTCATCTTCTGCAGTGTCAGGACAGGAGGTGCCAGAACCTGATGAACATGGCACCATACTCTTATATCTTGATCCAGACTCCTCAGTGTTTAATAAATGACTATATTGAAACGAAGAAATTAAGAATTAAAAAAAAAAAAATGCTTAACTAAAAGGGGTGTCTGACAAAAACCAGACCCTGACACCCTAATCCACAAGAACAGGAAAAAGAGTCAGACTGCAAGATGAGATAAGGAGCTGGAATACACAAACAAGATGCAAAGACAAAGGCACCACAGGATAAAGGAGATTCCTCAAACCCTAAGCCAGAAGAAACGGATTTAAAGTCCCAAAAAAAAAAAAAAAAAAAGCGACCAAAGGACTGAAAGGGGCACGAGGCTAATTGTAATATGAAGTGAAGACAGGCGGGGTTAGGAAATTAATATGTATTAGGCGTATCAGTGTAAACCTAGTCTGTAAAGGATAAAAAGGGAAAACCCAATCAAAAAGGTGTGCATGCTTTTTGGAGGAGATAACCCCATGCACCTCAGCGCTGAATAAATTCATACCTGCTCTTATAACTACTCTGCGAGTTATAGGGTTCCTTTTATTCCGCACTTCATTTTGGCGAGCCAGCCAGGAGGGTCTCTGTCTGGCTGCGGGAGCAGCCGAGGAACGGATTCCCTTGCGCGCCCCCAGGACTTTCCGGGAGGGACCCCGAACCTCGGTTCGCTCACCGTGGGGACAGACAACAACCTGCCGGCCTGCAGATAAAGGTATGAATTAAATATCAAGGGGAGAGCTGCTGGTAAAGTGACCAGAGACATCTGTCATACAGCACAGTCCCAGTGGGCTTGCAAGCACCCGGCCAGGAGGGGCCGGGGACAGAGGGAAATGGATCGATCCTGGCCAATAGCGTGGCCGACAAGGGGGGGGTTCTCGCTGAGCTGATAGGGCAGCCTGCTAGCGACTCTGGGGGTGAGTCGAGGGAACCCTTGTTTTGTGTGAATGCTAAGTCCGGACATGTTGAGTCACTGAGTGTGTTTGGTGTGTGAATGAGCGAGTGAGACGCACCAGAGGTGCGGAGCGAGTGTGGAGCCCTATCCGCGGTTCCAACCTCGGGCGACTGGGGCGGCCGGAAAAAGGCAAAGCGACTGGAGTCAGTGTGGGGCAAACCCAAATGTAAATGAGGAGTGTTGTGCCTGAGTGCAAAGTGATTAATATTTGTTTTAAACGTGGGTAGACACTGGTATTGTTGCTTTAATAACCATCAGGGCATATGCTTCACGTGCAAAGTGAAAACTTTGAAGTTTGTGTGTGAAAAGTCACATTGGATGCCCACTAATTGCAATTGTGTGTGAAGAAAACTTTGCGTGGAAATGGGACAGGACAAGAAAGGGAAACAATGGGCACTGGACAAAGTAAAGAAATCCCTAAAGCAAGTCAGCTAGGTTGTATTCTTGCACATTGGAAAAATATTGCTGGACGTGGAGGAACTGAGAACAAGAAGGATTTAATCAAATTCTGTAAGGACTGGTGGCCGCTATATAAATTGGATGAGGGAGCGAAGTGGCCACCTAGTGGAACTTTGGACTATAACACGCTATTGCAACTCATGCTCTTTCTCAGGAGGGAAGGGAAATGGGCAGAGGTAACATATGCTGATATGTTTTTCTCCCTTCGAAATCACCCCAAATGGCAGAGGGACTGTGGGATCAGGGCTCCCTCTGACCCTCTGGTATTGGTCCTGGAGAAGGAGAATAAGACTAAGAGGGGGAGGCTTAAGCGGTGTTGTTCAGCATGTAGCATAGGGCAAAGATGCACAAAATCAGATAAGGTTTACCAGACTGTGGCCCAAGAACAAGATCTGGCAGATGATTTGCTTAAGCCTCCCCACATAAGACCAGAAAGGGATGAGGATGAGGATGTGGACTCAGGGGATGTAGACACCCCTCCGGTTGCACACTGCACTAGACAACAGACACATATATTACAGGCACTGCTGCGAGAGGCAGTGGCACCAGAGGGAGGAGTGGTATTGGTTAAGGTTCCTTTCTCCACAATCAATTTGGAGGCATGGGAGAAGGTTGCTAAAAATTACAGCAATGATCCAGTTAACACAGCTAAACGTCTGCGATATATAATAAAACAACACAATCCAGACTGGAGTGATATGCAATTACTATTGGATGCACTGACCGAGACAGAAAAACAATTAATTATAAAAACTGCAGGGGATCTGGCAGAAGATTATTATAAAACCCAACAATTGGATGTGAAAGATTATTTCCCACTCCAAAACCTACAGTGGGATCCAAACAGATTAGCAGAATTAAAAAAAACTAGAAAGCTATCAGGAGTGGATCACAAAGGGGATGGAAAGAGCCATCCCCAAAACTATAAATTGGTCAGCCTTATATGCAGTCAGGCAGGGGCCCTCTGAGTCACCATCTGAATTCCTCGAAAAATTAAGAGATGCCATGCACCGTCACACATCACTGGACCCTGGGTCTGAAGTAGGGATACAGCAGTTAGTTAATTTATTCCTGGGGCAGTCTATGGGTGACATAAGGCGTAAACTCCAAAAGCTTTGGGGGGCAGATGGGAGGAACTTAGAGACTTTGTTAGATGAGGCGCGGAGAGTTTTTAGTAACCGGGAAGAAGGATATAAACAAGGAATGAGGAAGTTTGTAGCTGTTGCAAGTGAGGGAGAGAGAGGAAAACGTGGACAGGGATCATATAGACAAGGCCCGTCTCGGCTGGGCAGAGACCAGTGTGCGATCTGTAAGAAATATGGTCACTGGAAAAATCAGTGCCCAGAGCGGAGACGGGGTGGCTTCCAGGATAAGGGAGACCGGGAAAAAAGGAAAATGATTGCATATGAAGATTGAAGAGGACCGGTAGATCTCACCCCAGAAGATCCACTGGTTATAAAATTGAAACTGGGGGAAAGAGGGAAAGAGGTGGAATTTCTGGTTGACACGGGGGCAACATATTCAGCCTTGAATAAGACTTTGGCACCTGTGGGGAAGGATTATGTTACAGCAATAGGAGCAACTGGTCAACCTGAAAAAGCATATTTTTGCAAGCCATTAAAGTATAAGCTTGGAAAGCAATGGGGTATTCATAAATTCCTATATCTGCCCAGATCCCCGAGACATCTGTTGGGTAGAGACTTGCCGCGGCGACGGAAAGCCCGAAGCACCACGACTTCTCTAGAGAAACCGCCCTGAGAAGGGCTGGGTCGAAGCGCGTGAGCAGCTTCTAGCAGGCGAGTGATTTCAGCTCAGCTCAGCGGCAGCGGCAGGCAGGCAGGCAGGCAGGCAACACAGGAAGCAGGGACGAGATAGCTGGTCCAGCATTCCGCTAAGCACAAACCTTTATTCAGACAGAGCTTCGGCGAAGGGTGCCGGCAACAGCGAATCTCCTGAACAGGGGAAAACCCGGGATATTTATGGGGAAGGAGAGGGGCGGGGGGAAGCCCGAGATACCTGTATCGGGGTGGGACAGCAGGGGGGAGCACCAATGGGACACAACAGTTTAACATATTTAACTCAAAGACTCCTGGGAGCGACACATTGTGTCTCTCTTACAGAGAAGTATCTTGCCTCCAGGGGAGATCCAGGATCTCAGGCCCAGCGGGCTCCTCCATACCCACAACTCCCCCTTCTTTACTTATTAAAAAGGTATTCCCTAGAGAGTTAGCTAATAGCTTCTTAAAACATGAAAACATACTTAGGAAGATAATAACAATCAAGAAAACCCAAAAAATGTTCTTGAGGACGGAGGCAACCCATCTCTCAAGTCCCCAGCTCACAAAAAGGTTTTCAAGCCACTGGGGCTCCTTTTCAGTCTGGAGTTTTTGGACTGCATGTTGGAGTCTCTGGATGCGGGCGTGGATGCCTTCACTGGGGCTGGAGAGGTTAAAGCAGCACAAACCATCTGATTCTTTGCAGCCGTGTCCATGGGCCAGGAGTAGGAAGTCTATGGCAGCTCGGTTTTGTAGCGTGGCATGCCTAACAGTCTCTTCATCTGTCAGGAGGTCACTCAGGACAGAGGAGGTCCGGTTGGCCTGCTTACCAAGCCAACACTCCAGGTGAGAAGGCTCACCAAGGGCTTTAGCAGCAGCTGCCCACGGCAAAAATGCTGACATCACCACCCTCTTTGTGTAGGACCGATCTTTAATTTGGCTATTGCAATTTTCATCTAACTGGGTGTCATGGTTTTAAACCATTAATTAACAAAAGGGAAAAAATTACTTATTTCTTGCTGTGAGATATGGATTAGAACAAGAGCAAAACAGGCATAAAATTTAAAAGGAATAAAGAAAGTTTATTGACAAACTATAATAATAAGAACACCAGAATAAACTTCCAGGAAAAAACCTTTTCATCTCTTACTGCCCACTATTCCTTTGTTCACATGACAACAGAGACAAAAACATTAGAACTTTGATGGTTTAAACAGTCCTAATTCTTTCTACAGTTTTTTCACCAGTCTTTGTAGAGAAACAGAAGTTTCTTTCTGTTAATTTATGGAGTTTCTCACAAGAAAACTATTTTTGTTATAGTTTTCCTTTTCCCTGATATCAGCTGCCCAGAGCTGCTGTTATCAGAGCTCATTCCTCCCATTCCGCATCACTCTGAGGTGTGTTATGGGCCATGAGTCTAGGGATACCATTTTTAAGGATGAGTTATTCAAAAGCAAAAGTCTTCGTCATCTGTTTTTTGTGAGCTTCATCAGAAAACAGTTTTTTCTCATTGCCCTCCCAAGGCTTCAAATTTTCGCTTTACTGTTTCCAGCACTTCACTATATCACAATCACTCTACTTTTTACTCAAATTTTACCTTGAACACTCTATTCCTCTCCATACTCCGTCATGAATTAAAGGAGTTCTTTTTCAGGACTTCATTGTCCATCTCCATAGTTTTAACAGAAAGATATTTCAGCTTAATTAAAACATCTTCTTAATTCTCTACCTTTTCTTGAAGCTTCTTTTCTTTCTTGTCACTGGTAGTTTATAAAGTTTCTTTTCATGTTGATCACTCTCCTTTTCTCTCTCTGGATAAAAAGATTAATCCGCAAGTCTCATCTGGGTAATGAAAGAGTTAAAATCTTGCCCAGGCTTTGTAGATAGTTCTGTAGCCTCGGCCGGTGCAGGAGCGGGAGCCGTCTGCGATGGAAAGTTCCTCATGGCTGCTCTGGAGAGTGTAGTCGCCGCCCCAGCCCGCTGCAGGTCCAGAGCCTCTCTCCTTCTTCACTCGGCAGTTTCTGGTGAATCCCATCACGGCAAAAACTGCAGCGGAGCCAGGGACCGGGGCCAGCCCCGCAGGCCCCCCCCCATCTCCCAGCCGGGAGATGCGGCAGTCCCAGCCAGGCCCCCGCCCGGCCGCATGGCCGGGCAGAGAGCGAGAGGCCGGAGCTCTGCTACCTTTCACAGCCAGGAAACAAAGAGAACTCAAGTGCCCTGACTTTACATCTTAAGGTAGGGTTCACAAGTTGATCTCCCTTTTCAATGGTTAAAATTGCTGTCAATTCTCAGTAATGACCAATAATTGGTCAGGTGTTGGAGTCTGAGATACAGACTGTGTGCCCTTGCTTTTAATATTTAGTTCCAGGATTCAAAGAAACACTGAATTTCATATAATATGAAATTCATGTGCATGTTTTCATGGTGATACATGAAAACAAATGTTAAAGTTAGATAGGAAATGTGTAAATGTGTAGATTAGAAAGTTTCTTAAATCACTGGGTGAAAAAGTAGTTTAGAGAACAGGAGACAAGATGGAGGATTTAGGGTGTTGTCTCTTGTCCTTCTTCTTTCTCCTTCATGTTCTTCTCCTAGGGGTGTTTGGGTAGTAGTGAGTGATTGGGTAGAAAATATCACAGTGCAGCACACAGGTGTTGGGTCATTGGGTCACTAAGAAAAATAGCTTAGTTGGCATCTGTTAATTGGGTAAATGGACATATAAAAGACCTTGAAGAAGATCTTTGTTAGCCATTTTACCCCTTTTCTATCATAGTGCACATAGCTCCTTGTACCTTGTAATGCTGATAAGAAAAAATAAACAACTGAGACCGAACGAGAGAAAAAACTGCCTCCCTCTCATCAATCTTCAGTTCAAAGGGAAAAAGAACCCAAATCAAAAAGTCCATAAACAGACAAATGGCTCCCAAACTTGGGGCACTTTGAACTGAAGGCTCCTGTTCAGAAAAAAGCAAACAAACAAAAAAAAAAAAAAAAAGAGAAGACAGCGAAAAGCTGGAAAAAAGGAGAAGACAGCGGAAAGCTGGAAAACTCCCTGGAAAGGGGAAAAAGAAGATCTCAGTAATCCCGGTGCTGGTGAGAGCGGACAAGCCAAGCCAGATGTCTGTGAGCTGTGGAACGGATCACGGATAGAGGAGCTGAGAGAAAGCTGACCCTGAGGTCAGGTAAGCCGTCAAAAGGGAGCAAAAATATGAGAAACATGTCCAAACCTGAGGGGGAGGTTTTGGCTACCTTGGAAGCTATGGTAAAGGAGCACCCGCTCTCTGTATCCACGGATGAGTTTAAAAGCCTTATATCCTGGGTACGAGTAGAATTCCCTAATGTGAATTCAGAGAATATTTTTACCCCAAGCCTGTGGGAGAAGATAAACGTGAGAGTATATGAAAAAACCACTCTTAGAGACGAGGTAGCAGCTGAACTTCTAACAGCTTCTGCAGTGACTTATGAAGTCATCGCCTGTAAATGGGAGTCTGAAACTCAGGCAAAGGACACTATGGGTCCAGAAAAACAGAAGGGTTTGTTTCAGCCAGATGCGGAATGCTTGTTACCGCACGCTGTAAAGTCTGTATTAGACTTCCTGAAATCTACCTCAGGAATGTCTAAGCCTGTCGAAAACCCAGAGAAACAACTATACAGAGACGAGGAGGCGATTCAAAAATGCGGGCAGAATTTGCAAAAAGGGGTCTTAGAGCTTTCGCAAGAGTGTCTCAGTTCTCTTGGAGCTGTTCCAGCAGCCGGTATGCTGGTGCCGGCAGAAGAGGGAGGGGAAACTTCCTTGGCCGCCTGCGTGCCGGCAGCCGAGTCCCTTTCCGGCCCTAGGGGGGTGGAGGGGACAGCCCTGTCCCCCCTGGGAGGGTACGGCGGGGTTCGGCCCGACCCAGAGCGGTCCGGGACCTCCACGGGCACAGCGGTCCCTGCGCCCCGCCTTCCAGGGGTGGGCTTGGAGCCACAGCTGTCAGTCAGCGTGACGTCAGCAGTGACGCAACCACAGCCGGAGCTCTATACCCCGCCTGCGGCACCGCCCCCAGGCCAGCCCTCATCAGGGGCGCCCGTGACGTCACAGGGAGGCGTGGTCCCGTCCCTGCATGCCCAGCCCGGAGCCGGGGCACAGGCGGGTGGAGAAACCGAGCCTCGGCCTGCACCAAGCGCTGCAGCGGCAGTTTTAAAATTGAATTCGCTTTTCAATACAGCTGCAGCAGAGCAACAACATCTTGAAAAAACAACAGCTTCACAACCGCAGATAGTTTCACTGGACACCACACAAAGCAAAGAGTCTTTTGAGCATAGCCGTGGTAATGCACAGTTCTGTCAATCTACAAATCCTCCCACAGACATGGATACAGGGTTACGGGACATGTCAATACAAAGTCCAGCATCTCTGGAATGGTTTCAGAAAAATAGCCGAAAAGCAAAAATCAAAAGCATTGTAAGATGCATTGCTGGCTGATCTGCAAATTATAGCAGTCACAAGCTTCAGAAAGAAGCCCTTATTGAAGTGCCTTCAAAAATGGATCAAAAAGTTTAAAAATGTTGCATAATAGAATGCATATGGATGTTGTATTTCTAATGATATCTGTTGATTTTGTTTTTACAGAATAACATAGAAAATGATATTTATGCATCCCAAGAAATTTAAAAGATTTTTCTTCAGTTTCAGTATTCTCAATACATGAAAGCTTTGAAAATGTTATCTTCTCTATATATCTACTGATAATGTAGTATTGTATGATATAGAGTGATCAAGCAGTATTACTGTAGTTACAGTCGGTTTCTACAAGATGCATTTCTTTAAAATTAAGTTGAAAGATCATATGATTAACCCTACAGAAAAAGGATTGAATGACAAGTTTTTTTTTATTTTTAATCTTTCCTTTCATTTGAATAAGTGTATTGTAGATTTAGTTCAATACAGTTTTCAGTAATCTGAAAGTTATATTAACCATATATTATCCATTTGCTTGGTATTTTTTTTACAGTTTTAATAAAGAAATTTTAATGTGAGTCCTTTTGTTATAAAACAAAAAAAAAAAACCAAAAAAAAAAAAAACCAAAAAAAAAAAACCACCAAAACCAAACCTGTATAACAGCATATATACCAATTTGGATTTTAGTTAAAAAAGTTAAACTTAATGTTTCTGAAAAGTACTACAAAGGCTGAATCACAAATTATCAAATCTGTGGTGTTGTATTTTTTCTCTAGTAAAACTGAATTCTAAAAATCCTAACAAATTTAAGCATATACCAAGCAAATTCTTGTTACGAATGGTATTTTTAATAACATGTGCAGTTATTATAAGTTATTCTCAAAACCAGATAGCATAGAATGGTGATAAATTTGTTGCATCCCTATAATCTCTATAGTGAATCAATATTCCTGTTATATTGTGTTCAAAGAAGTGTATACCAAACTTTTAATTGCCTTTTTTTTATAATAATAGAGTAAGATTAAGTTGTATTGTCATCTGATACAGATTAAGTGTTAATAGAATTAATCAAAGTTAAATTTCACTATGTTTAAGTTTGAATGTTTTTTACTTAAGTTATAACTTTAGTATTTTTTAATTTTAAGTTTTGTTACTTTCTTTTATCATAATTAACTTTTAACAAGTTTAAATTTAAATTGCTTCATGTCTTATTGAAGACATTTGTTTAAAATGCATAGTTATTTTCCTATAAAGATGAAGATAATTACAAATATTTTCAATTTATTATCTTGATTTCCTCAGACACTTACTGATGACATATTCATTCTATAATGTAAATTTATAGATTTCTATGATGAGCATTATCTATAAAGTGTCATTGTATTTACAAGCAGCTTTATACATATTTTAATATATCTTTGTGTGATTACCTTTTAGACACGTGTCATTTGAGATTTTTTTGCTTTCTCACTACAGATGCATCTTAGTAAATAAGTTATGCAGCTGCTCTATACAGAGTTTTTTTGTCTTAGTTTTTACTCTTTTCTTTGTTTAAAAAGATTTGCATTTGCCTAATCCAATGTATCTTTATTATTTTAGTTTCCAAAATTCTAAGAAGATGTGTCATGGTTGAAAGTCAAGGGTTATGAAAGAAACTTCAGATTGAATTGACTACTGAATGGTTTGATTGGTCGATTGCCTAAGACATCTGATCATTGTTTTATACAAATGCTTTTTAAAAGTTTGCTGTGTTTTAACCATCGTATAGCTATTATTTTTAAACCCCTTGCTTTGAAAATGACTTAAGAGACATCTTTCCCGATGAGGCCTAAGGCTCTGGCCAAGCCTTGACTTTACCTGGATGGAGAATTTACCAATAAACCCAGAAGTTTTCTGCATCAAAACAATATTCAAGTCAATTTGACTTGGCAATTAGTGAATTAATATAGCAGCTGGATTTTACAGTGAGCTTGGAAAATTGTTATCCGGACATGATTTTCCAATCTTCCACTGATTTATCAGCTGTGGCAGACTCTGGGATGAGAGTATATATTTAGTACATTCAGCAATTCATATTATAGATTATTCAGATAAGTTTAATATTGCATAATATTAATTATGCATCTTCTTAATAAGTTTTTGATTTCTGTAAAAGTGTTATTTCCTATGTGTATACATGTGCAAGTGTTTTAATTTGATGGTTTTTCATTTTTATAACAAAAAAAACCAAATACCTTACTTAATTATATAAAGAAAAAGGGGGGGACCAAGGCTATGCCTCGGAAGTATAAAAACCTTATATATCTTAAATTTTTGGAAAAAGCATAAAGATCTTACATCTATTGCAAACAATTCTTGAACAGTCCTTTTTAAACAAGTCTTTTACAAAGCCAATTCCATCAATTACTAGGTATTGTTCTAACAAGTACTCAAGCAAAGTTAAGAGAGAATTCTTTGCGTCTAGTCAAAGGTTCAGAAACAAGATTAAAAAATTCATTTCAATTAATAATTTGGAGGAAAGTCTATGTTTGTGTATTCACAGGTTCAAAGCAGAAGTAACTTCCTAGAGAAAAACATAGAAACTCATCAGCTGCAGAGACAAGCAGACAGCCTAAAGAGCAGAAGAGCGAGCATGCTGATGTGAACTGTATCAAGACCACAGTTGACAGCAGAACAGCTTGGATCCAACATGCAAGAACAATGAACTTTGGGTTTCAAGTGAAAAAGTGGGAAAATTAATATTGTAAAGCCTCATTTGTTAAAACAGGAGTGAAGGAAAAATAACCCTTCTTGAAAAGTAATCCAAAGAAAGATTTAGGTTGATTTTTTTTAATATTTTTTTTTTTTAAAAAAGAGAGGGGCAGATGTTGGAGTCTGAGATACAGACTGTGTGCCCTTGCTTTTAATATTTAGTTCCAGGATTCAAAGAAACACTGAATTTCATATAATATGAAATTCATGTGCATGTTTTCATGGTGATACATGAAAACAAATGTTAAAGTTAGATAGGAAATGTGTAAATGTGTAGATTAGAAAGTTTCTTAAATCACTGGGTGAAAAAGTAGTTTAGAGAACAGGAGACAAGATGGAGGATTTAGGGTGTTGTCTCTTGTCCTTCTTCTTTCTCCTTCATGTTCTTCTCCTAGGGGTGTTTGGGTAGTAGTGAGTGATTGGGTAGAAAATATCACAGTGCAGCATACAGGTGTTGGGTCATTGGGTCACTAAGAAAAATAGCTTAGTTGGCATCTGTTAATTGGGTAAATGGACATATAAAAGACCTTGAAGAAGATCTTTGTTAGCCATTTTACCCCTTTTCTATCATAGTGCACATAGCTCCTTGTACCTTGTAATGCTGATAAGAAAAAATAAACAACTGAGACCGAATGAGAGAAAAAACTGCCTCCCTCTCATCAATCTTCAGTTCAAAGGGAAAAAGAACCCAAATCAAAAAGTCCATAAACAGACAGTCAGGAGAAGAGACTCCTTTCAGTCCCCAGCAACTTTAACTTCCTTAAAGGTAAAGAAACCCCATGACATTGGGTGAGATCCTTCTTTTGGCGGGCCAATTCATTCTTTTTCAGCCAATCATGTATTAGAGTTGAATTTGGAGTGAGGATGGTAAGCTGTCCAAGCATGCAAGGGCCTCCCCGGAGTCAGGAAGGGATTCCTGCCCACACTCTATCCCCACAGATCAAGAACACTCCCCGGGGCAGCACTCTGGGATAGTGAGAGGAGGCGGATCATGTGCTGCTGGTGTAATTGCACCATTTGGACTGATTGTAAATTTTACTGTTGGGAGTCACATTTTTCCTTGATTTAATTGCCTTTTGGTATTTTGAGGCAGGCCATGCATTGGCTACTGGGTGGTAATTAAAATTTATGCAATAGGTAGCTTTAGAGGATCACAAAAGCTCTAATTCCTGGGTTCCTCTGGTGCATGGGGCAAGATCTTTGTCCACTCATCCCAAATGTCTACTGGGTTGGGTTCTTTCCCTGTGAAAGGATGTTCATGGGGCTTTAAAGGAATCCTTACCAGGCAGGATGACAGAGGGTTGGTGGCGCTGCCCATGGACAAGCACATGTGTTCTTGTTGGGGCGTCTTTGTGAGGGTGATCCACACGTTCTCCTGGGGCTGTGCTACTAGCTAGGCATCCACAGCTGATGTTTTCAGGAGCATCCAGATAATCAGGAACATCATGAACTCAAGGATGGTTTTGCTCTCCATTTTCTACAATAGGACATAAAAGATTAGCTCTGATTTTTGGAGGGGGGGGAAAGCTATTTTCTTTCTCCCTTTCCTCTCCCATCTCCCCCCTCTTTAAAAAAAACCAAACAAAAACAAAAACAAAAAAAACCAAACAATTATAAGCAAGGTTATTCTGTGTATTGGGGACACATGACCCAACATCAGCAGCAGCACCGAAGTGCAATTTGGTGCAAACTAGCAATTTGGGCTGCGCAACGAGGGCAAGAAGGGGAAGGGGGAGGGGGTTAAGAAGACTTGTGTACTGTCACGGTGTCAGGAGTGATGTTGGCAGTCATCTCGTTGCGGCCCTGGAAGCAGGATGGTTTGGCCTCTTTCTGGTTGTTGGTCTGGTGGCAGGTCGGTTTGGTGGACTCCGACGACGTCTCCGTTTCCAGGCTGCAGTGGATTGCTGTTTTTCTGGACCTGTGTGGGTCTCAGGAGACTTTGAAAGTTCTGAATCTGGTGCAGGGTTTGTAGGGCCTAAATAAGGTTTTACATTTTTCCCTGGGAGCCACTTAGGTCCTGATGATGTGGACACACACACATACCCTCTCCCCCAGGTAATCAATGGGAAAGGTCCTGATGTCCATTGTGATTCAGCATCCTTGATCAGCACCAGCGGCTTCTCTGTGAGTTTGGCATGAGTTGAATTAGAGAAGTGCCGAATTACAGGGGGGTCAGGCTCTGTAGACAAGCAATTTAGGAAGTTCATGACATATAGAGCCTTACAGAGCCTCTCAATGGGAGGAATGATTTCTGTTCCTCCCCGCTGGTGATCAAGGACCCTTTTCAGGTTTTGGTGGGTTCTCTCTACTATTGATTGCCCTGTAGGGGAATGAGGAATGCCCGTGGTGTGTTTCACCCCCCACTCATTGAAAAAGTCTCTTAATTTGTGAGAGGTGTAAGCAGGTCCATTGTCTGTTTTAATTTGTTCTGGGACTCCCAGGGTAGCAAAAGCAAGGAGAAAATGTCGGATGGTGTGCTTGGCATTTTCTCCTGCATGGGCTGAGGCAAACACTGCACCAGAGAAGGTGTCTACGGAGACATGTACGTATTTGACTCTCCCGAAGGATGGGACGTGACATCGGTTTGCCATATCTGGCAGCTGTTAAGTCCTCGGGGGTTTACCCCTGAGTTAACAACAAGTATTTGGAACGATTGGTAATTAGGACAGGTGGCAACTATTGCTCTTGCCTGGTCTCTGGGTAGTCTGAACATTCTCATAAGTGCAGGCACATTTTGGTGGATGAACTGGTGGGACAATTTTGCTTGTGCGAAAATGTCAGCAACATTGGCTGCTTCAGCAGGCATGGCTAAGGCATCTGCCCTCCTGTTTCCTTCAGCAATGGCACCTGGAAGGTCAGTGTGCGCCCTCACAGGCATGACATAGTAAGGTTGCTTTCTGTGGGAGATAAGATATACTAATTCAGAAAGCAATTTGTATAAATTTGGGTTAGAGACCTCTTTTAGAAATGCATGTTCTGCTCGCATAGCTATTCCAGCCACATAAGCCGAATCAGTCACCAGATTGAAAGGTTCTTGGAATTTCTCAAAAGCTCTGACGACGGCTGCTAATTCAGCAATCTGTGGTGATCCCTCAACCACTTGGACATCAGACTCCCATTTCTGTGTCCTGGGGTCCTTCCAAGTCATGACTGACTTGTGGGATTTCCCTGAGCCATCTGTGAAAACCGTCAGAGCCTTGAGCGGTGTTTTGCTATGTAATGATTTGGGGACCAAATTAAATGTTGTTTTGAAAAGTCTGTGGCCAGGTGGGTGTATAGAAATTTGGCCTGAATAGCTATCGAGAGCGAACTGAAGGCTCTCATTGGTTTGGAGCAAAGGCTCCAAACTTCCAGTTGCCAATGGGAGGAAGATGCATGTGAACTCACTGGCTGCAAGAGTGCGGAGACAGACTCTAGCTCTTTTAATGAGTTCAGCCATGATTTCCTGCAGGGTGGTAATAGTTTTAATGGGCTGGTTATGTGTAAAAATCCACTCGATGATAAGGAGAGGATCCTTCAATGCCATGTCCCATTGAAAAATGAGTGCGTGTTAGCGCGGGGCCTTACCCAGGATAACCAGTTGGAAGGGCAGGCTGGGCATATACCGGCGGGCTTGCCGCAAAGACAGGGCCTCCTGGACCTTGGTGATGGATTCCCGGGCCTCCGGCGTGAGGAAGCATGGTGAGTCGAGGGCCTCGCTGCCACGGAGCAGGTTGAAGAGGGGTGCAAGGACTTCTGTTGTTACTCCAAGCAGAGGGCGTATCCAGTTGATGGACCCGGAGAGCTGATGCAAGTCCCGCAGGGTCTTGGGGTCGTCTTTGATGGTCAGCTGCTGGGGCACGATGGTCCGCTCGCGGATCTGGAGTCCCAGGTAGGTCCAAGGGCAGGTGTGCTGGATCTTGTCCTCACGGATCTCAAATCCAGCGTCCTCAATGGTCTGGATAGTTTTTTGTAAAGTCCGGTGCAGATAGTCATTGTCAGCAGCACAAACCAGGATGTCATCCATGTAGTGGAGGATGACGGCATCTGGGAACAGGGTCCTCACAGGTGACAGAATGTAGGCCACGTACCATTGACAGATGGTAGGAGGATTTTTCATCCCTTGAGGAAGGACTAGCCAATGGTATCTTTTTAAAGGTGCTTGTCTGTTTAGAGAGGGAACTGAGAATGCAAATCTGGGGGCGTCTCGAGGATGAAGGGGTATGTTGAAAAAACAGTCCTTGATGTCAATGACAGCCAGCTTCCAATCCCGGGGGAGCATTGAAGGGGAGGGCATGCCAGGCTGGAGAGGTCCCATGTCCTCAATGACATCGTTAATCTTTCGGAGGTCATGAAGGAGTCTCCACCTGTCCTTGCCTGGTTTGCATAGTGTTGCCGCTGAAGATGAATAGATCACACGGACACAGGTCGAGGTGTGGTGAAGAGAAGAGCAGAGTTTATTTTTCCTCCCAGGATTTATAGGTTCCTGACCACAGCCAGGGATTGGGTGGTCAGGATAACACTTTCTCACTGCACTGGCCATGAGAGATGCCCATCACAAGATGTGTAACAGAAAGAATGTACACATATCTATGTTTACAGTTACTGTCCTGGGAAAGTCTTTAGAAAACCATGTCAGCAAGCTCAGAAGCTGAGTTTTCAGGGCGACACATAGGACAAAGACAGGGGAGTTCCAAGGGCTATTGGACTCAGTGATGTGGCCCTTGGCAAGCTGCTCTTCTACGAGGGCTTCCAGTGTGTGCAGTTTGGTCTCAGATAGAGGCCACTGATCAACCCACACTGGATGGTGCTGTTTCCAGGTGAGTTGGGGGATGGTAGGCGTGGCGCGCTTCTCAGTGACCCCCACTAAAAATCCCTGCTGGGAATCCTCAGAGAAGCCCCCCATTGGGACAGGAGATCCCATCCCCAGAGGGTGATTGGTGCTCTCACCACAAATGGCCTGATGGTTCCCATTTGTCCCTCAGGTCCTTCCATGACAATATTCCGTTTGCTCCTCATGGAAGCTGTCATCCCTCCAATTCCTGAAATCATGCTTGCCACAGGTTGTAATTCCCAATTGTCTGGCCACTCGGAGTGGGCGATGATGGTAACATCTGCTCCAGTGTCTATCATTCCTGGGCGCTGAATCCTTTCCCCATAACAAAACAGGCTGCAGTCCACAATGGGTTTGCTGGAGCCCACAACCTGAGTCCACATAGCGCTGGGGTTGAGGGGAACCTGATCTGGGGAGTCACTAAGAAGTAAAAACGCCTGTGCCACGGGAGTCTGTTCCTTTAAATAATAAGGAGGGTCTATGCAGGTCAGAGAGATGGAAATTTCATCTCCAGGGTATATAGTCTGGACCTCAGGAACAGCATGAATTTGTCCTGGACAGTTGGTAGGATCCCCAAGTATTAAGATGTTAGAGGGACCGCCTGGCGGTCCACGTTTCCCTGTGGGGATTTTGTAAATACAGTCACCTTTCATATGTAAAGGGAGTCTAGTTACCAGTTGACGGCGGGTTCCCATCTGAAGCGCTCCACCTGCTGGGCTTGATATCGGGGTCCCTGTGGTGGCAGGATGGTGGGTTTGGCAGGAGGGGTGGAGTGGTGCGGCATTTGATTTGATGTCGAAGTGCAGGGCCGTCCCGCGCTCTGCTTGAAGTTTCCCGAATGCCAGTTCTGTCTGGGTAACCGTTGGTGGGCTGGCGGTTGTATGAAATGTCTCTCCGGACAGTCTTTCAAAAAAATGTCCAGGCTCGCCACAATTAAAACAACAACTTGTATTGGGGTCTGCAGCATAAGCTCCAGATATCCCCTCTGCCACTCCCTTAGCCACTGCAAGTGCCACTGTATTCTCACTTGAGGCAGAGGAGTGTTTGGTGCAGGCTTCAACCACCTGATCTATGGTTGGTTTGGGGTCCAGTGGGAGGGCTCGCAAAACTGCTTTGCACTCTAGATTAGCATTGGCCATTGCTATTTTTACTAAAAATTCCTTTTGCGCCTGAGGGCTCTCTATCTGCTTTTCAATGGCTACTTTTAACTTATCAGTATACTTAATAAAAGACTCAGTTGCCCCTTGCTTAATATTGGTGAAGCACTGCGTTGGCACTTTATCATCAGGGGTGGTAAAAAGAGATATCTTGGCAGCATTAGCTATATCCTGTAAGGCTGCTTCAGGCAGATCCCGGGCCTGATCTCGGGGCTTTTGGAAATCTCCTTCTCCTGCTAATTGCTCTAAAGTAAAATTAGGTCTGTTGGCATCTTTAGCATAAACATCTGCCAATTGCTTTAAATATTTTTTCCACTGCCTCTCCCATAACATTTACTCTGCTGGGGAGGGAAGGCAGTTCATAATATTTTTGATGTCATGGGGGACCATGACGTGGGCAGAGGAGGCTTCTAGCAAGTGTTTAAAAAAATGTGAACCCCTGCCATGTTCCTCGGCAGCTTTGCAAAGTTCCTGCAGTTCCCTATAGTGAAGGGACTCCCATGCAGCAACCTGTGCCCCTGTCCTGTCTCTCCTCATTATTACAGGAAAGGCAAGTATTTTCCGGGACAGAGCTGAGTTCCCCGCCCGTGTGGCTTCCCTCTGCACCTCAGCCCAGTGTTCTTCATACTCAGAATCTGAATAAGAAGATTCACTGCTCTCATCTCCTAGTGGAGATAGGGGGCACTTGCTGGCAGTGCGGGGCCGGCTCGGGTGTCTAGAGCTGGCCCTTTTGTGGCAGGGTGGGGAAGTCGGGATGGCCCCGCTCCGGCCAGAGCGGTCCAAACGTCCAGGGCGCTGGGACCCTGGAGCGGGCGCGCCGCTGGTGGCGGGGCCCCGGCACAAAGGGGCAGGACTGGGGTCTGCGACGGGGACGGATTTCCCGATGGATGGGACGGGGCCCGACGCGGTTACACCCAACGAGGCAGTGTGGGGGGAGGAGGAGCAGGACGCGGCAGGAAGAGAAGGGGTAGAGGCGGGAAAGTGGCCATTTTGGGCATCGAGGGTGGGAAAACCGGGGTGGGAGTGGGACAAAATGGCGGGGCTGGCCACACTGCCGGCGCCATCTGTGCTAACGCTAGGAACTGGGGGGGACACAACCGGGTGTGAGGGCATGGGAGAGAGGTTAGAGGAAAGATCCAGAGCGGCATGGCCAGTGCCGCCCTGGTACGGGTAGAGACGGTAGGAGGGTGTCAGGGAGACGGCAGCAGCCCTGTGCCCGGGGGCAATGTCCACCCGCCGACTATCTCTCAGATAGGGATGAGGGTTTGGGGACACTTGGAGAGGTTGACGAGGTTGGGGGGTTTAACTGGGGACCCAAAACTCCCTCTTCTTTTTTTCCCTCTTTTTCCAATGAGAAAATAATATTTTGAAACACAGGAAAAAACTTTGCAACAGAAAAATCCCCTTTAGCTTGAACTCTATATAACTTTCTCCCTACATTATCCCAAAAAATTCCTGATATAGCAGAATCCGAATTAATCTTAAAATGTTTAAAAACCCAATGAATAAATCTCTTTAAATCCCCTTTAGAAAACTTAAAATTTCCCGCTTTTAGGGTATTTACAACTTGGATATAAAAGTCCCTCTCAGGTGGGGTCAGTCTCCGTACAGAGGACTGATTCCCCATCCTTTTTCACTCCCCAAACCAGCAGTAAAACAGCAAAGAAAAAAAAGAAAAAAAGCCTGAAAAAAAAACCTTTCACGGGATCGACTTACAATTTCTCTTCAGCAGATGCTGGTGGGTGAAAAAAAAGCTGCTGGGCGGGTGGTCACCAGGCAGCCGGTCCTCAGAGGCTCTTCCTTGCCCCAGATGATCAGACGAGGGTCCCGGTCGCAGCCTCTTGAATAGCTTTCTTGCTAAAACGCAAGAAAGGCTTCCTCGAGTGGTGGCGGCTCGAATGGCGGCTCGCCTCGCAGTTAAAGCTGCAGGCGGACGCTTCTTCAGGGCTCCTTCGAAGGCCTCACTTTGAGACTCCAGTTGCCGTGGCGACGGAAAGCCCGGAGCACCACGACTTCTCTAGAGAAACAGCCCTGAGAAGGGCTGGGTCGAAGCGTGTGAGCAGCTTCTAGCAGGCGAGTGATTTCAGCTCAGCTCAGCGGCGGCGGCAGGCAGGCAGGCAGGCAACACAGGAAGCAGGGACGAGATAGCTGGTCCAGCGTTCCGCAAAGCACAAACCTTTATTCAGGCAGAGCTTCGGCGAAGGGTACCGGTAACAGTGAATCTCCTGAACAGGGGAAAACCCGGGATATTTATAGGGGAAGAGAGGGGCGGGGGGAAGCCCGAGATACCTGTATCGGGGTGGGACAGCAGGGGGGAGCACCAATGGGACACAACAGTTTAACATATCTAACTCAAAGACTCCTGGGAGCGACACATTGTGTCTCTCTTACAGAGAAGTATCTTGCCTCCAAGGGAGAGCCAGGATCTCAGGCCCAGCGGGCTCCTCTGTACCCACAGAGACTTGTTAAAACAATTACAAGTAACTATTAAATTTAAAAATGGAGAGGTTATTCTGGAGGTAAATGATGAACAGTACATAGAGGCATTGAGTCTAATGTTGACAGCTGTCCACACAGAGGGAGAAATTAGTGAAGAAATAATAAATCAAGTATTTCCTGGAGTGTGGGCCTCCAATGTACCAGGGAGAGCGAAAAATGCACTTCCAATATTAATCAAAGTCAAGGAAGGAAGACAACCAGTTAGAATTAAACAGTATCCCCTGAAAAGAGAAGATAGGGAAGGAATTAGTCCCATAATTGAAAACTTTTTGCAGTTAGGCTTGTTAAAAGAGTGCCCATCTGAGTTCAATACTCCCATTTTGCCAGTCCGAAAACCTGATGGGTCATACTGGATAGTACAAGATCTAAGGGCTGTCAACAAAATAACTGAGGATCTCTATCCTGTAGTCGCAAATCCATACACTCTACTAACGTGCCTGACACCTGAGATAACTTGGTTTACTGTTTTAGACTTGAAAGATGCCTTCTTTTGCCTCCCTATCCATGAGGACAGCCAGAAAATTTTTGCATTTGAATGGGAAAACCCCAAAAGTGGGCGCAAATCCCAGCTCACCTGGACTGTGTTGCCTCAAGGATTTAAAAACTCTCCTACTCTGTTTGGGGAGCAACTCGCCAAGGATCTGGAATCCTGGGAGGCTCCCCCAGAAGAAGGAAAGATATTGCAGTATGTGGATGACATCCTCATAGCCACCCGGACAAAAGAGGCATGCATAGCCTGGACTGTAAGCCTGCTAAACTTTCTGGGACTTCAGGGATACAGGGTATCAAAGAAAAAGGCCCAGGTAGTGAAGCCAAAAGTAATTTATCTGGGTTATGAGATCAGTGCTGGACAGCGGACTCTAGGGCAAGATTGCAAAGAAGCGATATGCCAAACCCCGAAACCTCAAACAGTGAAGGAGTTGCGAACATTCTTAGGAATGACAGGATGGTGCAGACTATGGATACACAGCTACGGGTTGCTTGTGAAACCTCTGTATGCGCTCATTACAAGAGGGAACAGAGAACTCCAGTGGACAAAAGAGGCCACACAAGCCTTCCACCAGCTGAAGAATGCCCTAATGTCGGCTCCAGCACTTGGACTCCCAGATGTAAGTAAACCGTTCTTCCTGTTTTCCCATGAGAAGCAAGGAATTGCCCTGGGAATACTGGCCCAGGACTTGGGTCCATACCGAAGAGCAGTTGCTTACTTCTCCAAACAACTAGATGCAACAGCCAAGGGATGGCCAGGATGCCTTAGAGCTGTTGCTGCAGTGGTGCTGAATATTCAGGAAGCACGCAAATTCACCCTGGGCCAGAAGATGACTGTATTGGTGTCTCACACAGTGTCTGCAGTCCTAGAAGTAAAGGGCGGGCACTGGCTTTCCCCACAAAGGTTCCTAAAATACCAAGCCATCATGGTAGAACAAGATGATGTAGAGATAGTTGTAACTAACATTATCAATCCAGCTTCTTTTCTCAGTGGGAATCAAGGGGAGCCGGTGCACCATGACTGCCTGGAGACCATCGAAGCTTCCTACTCCAGCCGCCCAGACCTGAAAGACACCCCGCTGGATGATGCAGAAACCTGGTTCACTGATGGGAGCAGCTACATCATCAGTGGAAAGCGACATGCCGGGTATGCAGTTACCACCTGCAAAGAGGTAATAGAATCTGGACCCTTGCCAACAGATACCTCTGCACAAAAGGCAGAGATCATCGCTCTAACCCGTGCCCTGGAGATTGCAAAGGGAAGGAAAATAAACATCTATACAGACTCAAGATATGCATTTGGGGTTGTACATGCACATGGGGCCATCTGGAAAGAAAGAGGACTGTTAAACTCACAAGGGAAAAACATCAAACATGCGCAGGAGATATTGCGGCTACTGGAAGCAGTCCAGCTACCTGAGCAGGTAGCAATTATGCACATTAAGGCACACCAGAAGGTGAGCTCAGAATTGGAGGAAGAGAACGAGCTGGCGGACAGAGAGGCAAAAGAAGCAGCAAAAGGTGAGATAACAATTGAGGGAACCTTAATTCCTGATGGACAGGTCTCCCTTGAAGGTAAGCCAGTATATACTAGAAAAGATAGAAAAGTAATTCAAGATCAAGGGGGAAAATATAACCAAGAGGGATGGGCTATTACTGCAGAAGGGACAATAGTCATCCCTTCTCATTTGTTATGGTCACTAGTAAGAGAAGAGCACGAGAAAACACACTGGGGAATACATGCCCTGTATAGCTATCTAATTGAAAAGATTACTGCCAGAAATTTATACTCTACTGTCATTCAGGTAACTCGGCAGTGTGACATTTGCCTCCAGACTAAACCTAAGAATACCCCCAAACCAAAACTTGGTCAAATTGGAAAAGTGTGGGTACGGAGGAGACCGCTGGGCCCGAGATACTGGCCCTCCCCTGGAGAGGAGATGCTTCTCTGTAAGAGTGACACAATGTCGCTCCCAGGGGTCTTTGAGTTAGTTATGTTAAACTGTCGTGTTTCATTGGTGTTCTCCCCTGCTGTCCCACCCCGATACAGGTATCTCGGGCTTCCCCCCGCCCCTGTCCTTCCCCATAAATATCCCGGGTTTTCCCCTGTTCAGGAGATTCGCTGTTACTGGCACCCTTTGCCGAAGCTTTGCCTGAATAAAGGCTTGTGCCTCAGTGGAACGCTGGACCAGCTATCTCGTCCCTGCTTCCTGTGTTGCCTGCCGCCGCCGCTGCCGAACTGAGCTGAGCTGAGCTGAAATCACTATACTATTACTGAGCTGAGCTGGAATCACTCTGCTCGAAGCTGCTCACATGCGCTTTGGGCCAGCCTTTCTCAAGGCTGCTTCTGGAGAAGTCGCGGTGCTCCGGGCTTTCCGCCGCTGCGGCAGAAAAGGCCATGGGCCTGGACAACAATGGCAAATTGACTTCTCAGAACTCCCAAGAAAAGGGGGGTATCGATATTTGCTAGTTTTAACAGATACCTTTTCAGGGTGGCCAGAGGCTTTTCCCACCAGGACTGCCAAAGCCCAGGAGGTAACCAGGGTATTGTTACAAGAGGTAATACCACGCTTTGGGGTTCCAGCCACAATATCTTCAGATAGGGGGCCACATTTTATCTCAAAAATAGTACAACAAATCAGTCGACATCTGGGGATAGATTGGGAGCTCCATACCCCTTATCGCCCCCAGTCAAGTGGCCAAGTAGAAAAAATGAATCATTTAATTAAACAGCAAATTGTGAGGCTGGGACAAGAAGCTAATTTACCTTGGCCCCAATCTCTCCCACTGGCATTGATGCGGATCCGAACCAAGCCCAGAGCCAAAGAAAAACTAAGTCCCTTTGAAATGCTTTATGGGAGACCATACGGTGTGCAAAAGGAATTGTCTACCCAAGTGGGGGAGGAGAGGCTGACTGCCTATATGATAGCCCTAGGCAAACAGCTCAAAGCAATTGAGAAACATGTGGCTGGAACCCAGAGCAGAGGGCTGGATGGGCCAGTGCATGACATACAGCCTGGAGATTATGTGTATGTTAAGCCTCTTACAGAAAAAACTTTAGAACCACAGTGGGAAGGACCATTCCAGGTGATCCTCACCACCTTCACTGCAGTTAAGATCAAGGAACAGAGCGCCTGGATTCACCATTCTCGAGTGAAGAAGGCTCCAGAAGCCCCTTGGAAAGTAACACTGGGTGACAATGAACTGAAACTAAAACTTACTAGAGCAAAATGAGTACATTGCAGTTGGGAGCATTCCATGATTTAGCTTGCAAAAACCTAGTCAATAAAGTCAGTCTGTTTGTTTTACTTGTAACCACAAGTGTAATTCAAGAATTGGAAAGCACCTCTAGCCAGAAAAATGCTGAATGGCCTTTGTCCCAAGCTTTCATTCAATCCACTGGATTCATGGGAAAACACTCTGATATAAGAGATTTAAACCTATCAACTGTAGTTATGCATGAAAACCAGATATATAAAAAGCGAGAATGGCAAAAACAAAGGTTATGGACCCTTCAAGGGACTACTGGAGAAATAATCAGGGTAGGATGCCGGATGATTAATGGGACTAACTATGAAAGGCAGTCCAAATTAGTGTTTCAGCTTCCCCTACGAGCAAGCACTGGGAAGTTTTTGACCGTTTAAGTAAATTGGATTGTTGGTATAATTATACATTAGTACAAACAGTGGATGTGGTCTGCCTCTGGGGTCGTGGGGATAAAGGGCTAACATTCAAATTTAGAATGAAAGCCATGCCTATTGCAATGACCAAATCAACTGTAACCCAAGCTCAGACCACACCATCTAAAGTTAAACCTTAGATTGAACCTAAAATTTATGAAGTTGGTCCATATGTAATAAGGAATACAGGACAACAACAACTGTTATTTAATCCAGAGTGGTCTCTCAAGCGTATTGAATTACTAATGCAAACTAACATCTCTGAGATTCAGCCAGCCTGCTCCTCTTTCATAAAGACATCATCTGAGGGCTGGGTAACATGGTTACAAAAGCAGATACACTTCAGGGGCAGAATGAGAAGAGACTTAACTGGAATATTGTCGTTCTATTAAGGAACGGCCGGAAAGAGACGACACAGACTCTCATGGAGTCAGAACAGGAGAATTCCTTAGTTTATTGCTTCAGCCTTGTTTTTTATAGACTGGTTCGTGGAAAGTACAGAAAGGAAACTCTCATTGGTCCTCAAATCACTACATCACCATCATTGGTCAGTGGTGAACAACACCCTCTGACTTTCTCTTGCAAAGACAACAAGAGACAGGAAAACAGCACCTGGCAGTTGTTTTCTGTCTCTAAGAATTGTTTTGATTCCTCCTTAAAACTTCCCAGGCTACTTTCTCAGGCTGGACTTGAGAAAGCTATGGGGCCTGCAGTTTCTGCAGCTCCCTGCAGCCTGTTCCAAAGCTAGCATCCACAGAATATTAGGAACAGGGTTAGGAGTATTAAATGGAATTGATTCAGAAATATTAATGAATAAATTAGCTGCTGCAACAAGTGATTTGACGAAACTAAAACAGCCCCTACAATCCTCTTTATTAGCACTAGGAACTAACCAATGGGAAGTTTCTAAAATATTACCAAGGTGGAAAGAGGCTGGGGACCAAGACCACAAGCTAATAATAAAAGCACTAAATATTGCCCAAAATAATGTGTCGTTAGCCCTTAGCTGCATACAGGCACAATTATGGATGCAATCAATAGTTGCTTCAGTAATAAGAGAAGTAAGTGAAGGTGCTTTTCCAATTGAAATTAGGAAAATTGTCTGGGACAATACAAATAATTTAGAAAGAAAACTTCAGTCTTGGTGGACTCTGGTAAATTTTACTTATGACCCTACCACCAAAATAGCTACTGCCTTTGTGCTGACTATACGTAATGCCACAATTTACAATATCCACCCTATTATTGCATTAGGACTGAATCATGAAGGGGCAGTTCTCTACCCCTTGGAGCACAGAGCATGGGCCCGGATGATGAATGGGGGGTGGCAAACTGTGAATTTGGAATCTTGTGTTACCCGGGAACAACAAGAGTTTATCTGTGAGGCTAACACGATTGATGCACAAGACATATGTTTAGACACTGAGCAAAGCATCTGCCACTTTGAGATTCATCCTGATGCTAGTCAGAAGAGTGTGCTTGTATATATTGGCCTAGGCTGTGTATGTCTAAGAACTGTGTGTGTTTCTGTAGAAATAGATTATAACAGTGTAAATTTGCCTATTAATAACCATTCTAACTTTTGTATTTGTAACTTTGTTAAAATTGTAGGGTATGATTTTTTATATTCAGCACCAGTTACATCCCACCAGTTGATAAGATCTAACTATACAATATACCATAAATTATCACCTACACCCATTGGAATGAACCTGACATTAGTAAGACAGCTAATGAACCACCAAGATTTGGCAAAAATCCTGAAAGAGATCCAGGAAAACGGGCAAAAGACTCTGATTACTGTCTATCATGATACAAAGGAAATAAGCAAAGTATTACAAAGAGTAAACCAAGACACAAATCATCACTGGTGGGATGCACTCTTTGGATGGTCACCAACTGCAACTGGAATTCTGAACACACTTTGCCACCCTATCATTATAATACTGGCATTAGTAGGTATAAGTCTGGTGCTATCGATTGCAATGCTTGTTTGGAACTGGAGGATGTTAAAACGAATGGCAGTACTGACTTCCCTAGCAGCAGCATATGGTAATGCAATGAGGGATACATACCGAGGAGAGCAAGTTGTAAAAGTAGACTGAAAAATAAAAGGCATTAGTATTGCTAAGTAAAAGAATTTACTGATTTTCTAGAAAAGGGGGGACTGAAACGAAGAAATTAAGAATTAAAAAAAAATAAATGCTTAACTAAAAGGGGTGTCTGACAAAAACCAGACCCTGACACCCTAATCCACAAGAACAGGAAAAAGAGTCAGACTGCAAGATGAGATAAGGAGCTGGAATACACAAACAAGATGCAAAGACAAAGGCACCACAGGATAAAGGAGATTCCTCAAACCCTAAGCCAGAAGAAACGGATTTAAAGTCCCAAAAAAAAAAAAAAGCGACCAAAGGACTGAAAGGGGCACGAGGCTAATTGTAATATGAAGTGAAGACAGGCAGGGTTAGGAAATTAATATGTATTAGGCGTATCAGTGTAAACCTAGTCTGTAAAGGATAAAAAGGGAAAACCCAATCAAAAAGGTGTGCATGCTTTTTGGAGGAGATATCCCCATGCACCTCAGCGCTGAATAAATTCATACCTGCTCTTATAACTACTCTGCGAGTTATAGGGTTCCTTTTATTCCGCACTTCAATAACACTTGGCAAGAACCTTCTAGTAGAGTGAAATTTGGGTGGGCCCTAGAGCAGATAGCAAACTATCAGAATAGAGAAACAGGTCAGGTAGATAGACTAGCAAGAGTCACCCGGGAAAGATTTAAAAAATTAAATGTACAATTACAACTTATTACTCCTGAAAGAGCATGGAGTGTGTGAGTTTTTTTAAGGGGACGGATTGATCGTTGCTGCATCCACATCCCAAATGTGACTGCAGATGTAGAATATGACATCAATCAGTTGCAACAAATAGAGCATGGAGCATAGGAAGAGCAAAAGGATTTAACTATAAATTGGTTAGGCAAAATCTTCAAAGGGTTAGGGTGGAATGTGAGTTTATGGATTAAATCTATCATTGAGAGTGTGATAATCTTACTAATTGTATTCTTAGCAATTTAGTTAGTTTACAGCATCTTAAAAGGAGAAATACAGAAGAAAACGTCCTGGAACCAGAAAACAATAAAGGCACTGATGCGAGATCCACACTCACCATCTTCTGGTTCTCCAGTTCCTGACAGCATCCAGGACAACGTTTACATCAATCGAGGATTTAAAGAACACCAAGTATAAACTCAGAAACAAAGGACTGTATCAAGTGAAAACATTTGCACTTATAGTGAAGTGAAAATGCTTTCAAAGGGGGGAAATGATAGTAAAAGGTCTTAAAATCTTAGAAAATTCAGGGACTTAGAAAGAAAGTTAGGTTTGGAAAGCCCTGGGAAAAGTAGGCCCTGAGAAATGTTAGGCCTTGTGCTTGCTAAAGATCAGGTCAAACTGTACCTGTGTAGTCAGTATATGATAAATAATACAATTGTTAGATGTGATTAGATATAATTATAGTTTAAAGAACATGAGGAACAATGTTAGGGGGCTAGGGGGGATCACGAGAAATCCATGCTTGGGTAAAAACAATGCATACAATAGAACAATGTAAGTTTAATAATTAATATGTAAGTTGCATAACGATAGAGTATAAAATATGTTCAACTCAAAACCAAATCGGGTCAGATTTGGGTATGTGTACCCCTGACACCCAGAGCTCTTCAATAAAGCACCTTCATATAATCATTCGTGATTATGTGTGTTCCTGAATGCTAACAAAGCAAATTCTGCAACTCCCATCTTGTGGGGAACCCCCCCACCAGTCTGTGACCTGTTGTGGAGAACTAGAATTGCCAGGCTCTAATCCTGAGGCTGATTCTGCAGCTGCTGCCTTGTGGGGATGGTGTTGTCCTATGCAGACCTAGGTATTTATCATGCATCTTCCTCTGTGGGGACTATAGGAAAACTTTAGGGGAAAGTATTTAATATCTTTCCTTAATAAAAGTTAATTTGTTAGTCACCTCCCTACGCCTAAGATGAACTTGATGCGAAAAAATTGGGACAGGGAGCAATTAGTTACTAAAAAAAAATAAAAATGTGATTTGCTTTAGGCAGTGGCATTGCTTGCTGCTGAACTGGGTCAGATTTAAAAGGAAAATCAATGGAACAAAAGGAGGGGAAATGGTAAAACAACAACTGACATAGCCAGCCCTCCTGCAGGGATATACAGAGTCACCTGTTTTGTTTGGGCAAGCTTTGCAGAAAATTAAGAGAGTTTACTCCACCCTCAGGAGTTGTTGCAGTAGGTGGATGTTAAACAAAGTCATGGTAAAGGAATTTTGGTGCAAGACCACGGGCGAACAAGAAAGCCTGTTGCCTATTTTTCTAAATTGTTAAACCTGATAGCCAGAGGCTGGCCCCATTGTCTGCAGAACCATGAAGCCACAGCTCTGATGGTGGCTGAAGCCCGAAAGCTAACATGGGGAGGGTATCTGATTGTTAAAGTTTCACATCAGATTAAAGCTTTGTTAACTGAAAGAGCCTCTAAGTGGATGACCAGCCCTCGGTTATTACAGTATGAGTCTTGTCTAATGGAACAGGAGGATTTGGAATTTAAAAGCAGGGAAGGGTTTAACCCAGCCTCCTGTTTGAACGGCCTTGAAGCAGGAGGTCAGGAAGAAACCCATGGCTGCATTCAAGTGGTAGATCTACAGACCCAGATGAGGGAAGATTTGAAATACTCCCTGGCCTGAGGGAGAAAATGTGTTTTTTTGATAGGTCTTCAAGGGTGGTAGAAGGGAAGCAATTTACAGGATACTCTATTGTGAATGGAAAGCAATTAAAGGAAGAGGGGAGGTTACTGCTGTCCTGGTCAATGCAGACAGTCGAGCTGTATGTGCTTGTGAGAGCTTGTGAATTATACTGAGACAAGACAGTGAATGGTTTTACTGATTCGAAATATGCATATAGGGTGATACATGCATTTGGGAAACTATGGATAGAAAGAGGTTTATTAACTTACTGGGAAAAAGGTTGGTTCATGAGAACTTAATCTTCTGCCTGTTGGAGGTGGTGAAGTTAGCCAAAAGGGTGGCAATAATACACATCAAGGGGCACCAGGCAGGGTGCTCGGAGGAGACAATAGGAAACCAACTGGCTGATGAAGCAGCTTGTAAAGCTGCATTGTTGCCAGAAATCTCTAAGATCCTCCCCTTGCACTGCTGCCAGAGAAACTCTTTTCCACCAGAGGAACTTGAGATACTTAAAAAGAGTGGGGCAAAGGATAAGCGGGGATAATTGGTTTACAAGAGATGGTAGGCAGTAAATACCAAAAGCTCTGGCCTTAAAATTGCTATAACAACTTCATGAAGGGAGTCATTGGGGCACCCAAGGACTGGCAAGAGCCTTCCTCAAAATGTATGCTGCTGTGGGTCTTTTTACTGTGGCAAAAAGAGTTACTGAAAGTTGTTTGATTTGTGCGAAAACCAATAACAAAGTTACAAAGAAACTTGCCAGGGGAGGGAGGCCTTGGGCTGTATGCCCCTTCCAGAGATGCCAGGTAGATTTTACTGAAATGCCTCGAGTGGCAAGATTTAAATATCTTCTGGTAATAGTATGTCAGTTAACAGGGTGGCCAGAAGCATTTCCAGGCATCTCAGCAACTACAGGATCTGTTATTAATGTATTTTTGGGACAAATAATTCTAAGATATGGGATTGTGGAAGCAATAGACTCAGATAGGGGAACTCATTTTACAGGAAAAATTCTTAAAGGAGTTATGACTGCTTTAGGGATACAATGGATCATCCATACCCCCTGGTACCCCCAGAGTTCAGACTGGGTTGAAAGGATGAATGGGAAAATAAGGAAACACCTTCTGAAGCTGGTGATAGAAACTAAGATGCCATCAGTACAGCTCTTGCCACTGGCTTTGTCAAGAATAAGGGCCAGACTCAGGGGGGATACTCAATTATCTCCCTTTGAATTGATGTTTGGAATTCCTTATCCTTGTAATTCTAAGCCTGGGGGGGGAGGGATATAGATAAGTGATGTATATTCGAAGCAATATGTGGCCTGGATACTGTCTCTTGTGAAATCTCTGACAGGAAGCTCAGCTGGCACAGACCCTGCCTTTGGACTTTGCTGTTCACAAAAGTGAAATCCAGGAGACTGGGTCCTAGCTAAGGAGTGGAAAAAGGCACCACTGGCGGCAAAGTGGCGTGGACCAGTCCAGGTGTTGCTGACCACAGAAACAACCGTCAAGACAGCTGAACACGGGTAGACCCATCACACTCGGGTCAAGGTCTCTGAGGCCCCAGAGATTTGGAGATCTCAGCTGGAGGAGAAGGATGGGAAGCCACAACTGACACTCCGCAGGAGTGGACTGGAGCAGTAGCCAGTGCGTCAGCATTGGGGGAAGCCCCGAGTGCCTACCCAAAGACTGTCTGTTGAAAGAGTTTGTGTGGGCATCTGTGGACCTGATTTTTCTTTGTCTGAGAGAGTTCCAGCCTGTCAGTGGCTAATCTGTTTCCAAGGGAAAGTCTCTTGAGAGCGTCTCTCGCTCAAGGACTATTATTGTAAATAATCTCATGTTCTCAAAACAGTTCTGTACAGCTGTGGTTAGTGTGTTTTCTCTTGTCCCACCAATGGGACAGAGAGGTGGTGTTCCCTTTACCAATCATGTTAAACCTGAGGCGTAATACCCTATAAAAAGCTGAAAAGTTCGGATAATAAAGCTTTTTCCTTAGCATCTCGTTCTGGTGTGTGAGGTGAATGAATCCACTTCTACTTCATGTTCAACAGCGACATCTGGTGGCCCAACGTGGGTTCGGCATCGACACCGCGACTGGTTCGACGGTAAAGCCTCCCCCATCCCCCGCCCGCCCACCCGGGAAAAAAATGAGTTTTTCAGTGGAGACTGTGGGGTTTTGCCTGCTGTTTTTGCTGGAGACCCTTTTTCTGTGAGCTGACAGCATGATAATTACCGTCTTGAATCGAGAAGAGGAGCTGGTCTTGGAGTTATGGTTTGATATCCTGCACAGGTGTCACGATCCGCAAGGTGGGATTCGTGATGTGGTTCTTTTATTCAGTCTTAGAGTACAAAAGATTATCAGCAAACCAGGGACTTAAACAGCAAAAACACACTTTATTGAGTGCTCATCAGCACTAATATGCAATAGAGGGAAAAGAGGAGAAAGCAAAGCATAAGAAAAAGAGAGGGGTTTATAGCTACCAATGTTGAAGTCCACTCAGCCGTCCACCGAAGCAGAGTCTTCTGTCCGTTGGGGAGATCTCAAATGAAAGTAAGTTTTGGGGTATATTTTATAGTTTTTTACAAAGCAAGGGGCACAAGGCCAAAACCAGAGGAGATTGATGACCATTGCAATGAAACCCATTGCTCAGGGGGGCAGGTGTGGGGTACAAGTCTCTACTCGCCAGCAGGAGCGAGGGCAGTGTACCGTGGCAGCACAGCAAGCACACCTGCAAACAATCACTTGGCAAGCATTCACCTCAGCCAGGCCAGAGCCCCTGTACCGAGTCCCTTGTGATATTTAGGGTCTTTCCTTGCGGCGATCGTGAGACAGATGGGAGAATCTTTGGACCGTCTCTTACAAGAGGCATGACTTGAACATTCCTGAGACAGATATTAATGACTTGTATTTATGGGGAAAGGAGCAGGACTTCTTCCCAACTGCTGCGGATGCCCTGCTGAAAGGCCACTGGCAGAGCCTCAGCGATGCCTTGTTATCAGCTCGTGGTGTCGGGTGGGGTGAAGAAGCGAAACTCGTCCTTCCGTGGAGGAAATTCATCGATATGATAGAAACCGTCAGGTCCAGAGCATCTTTGTGGGACGTCTCAGACGCAGGCTCCGATCCGGGAGACTGGTCTGACCCAGAAGACGTTCTCCTAGACCGTGACACACGGAGAATCCCGGTGGAGGTGGTCCAGGGTTGTTTGGACGGGATCTTTGCCCCATCCATATCCCTTAGTGGCTCGAGCGAGGGGCTCGCAGCCCTTTATCCTGAGTCCTCTGCGGCCAGTGACAATAGGGAGGGAGGCAGGGGAGGTTCGGACTGCGTCCCCTCTCCTCCCGCTTGGCGGGAGTCACCCCGCCCGGGGATCGGGACTCCGTGGGAAGAGGGGGAACAAAGCATTCCTGCGGTGTTCCCCGCGGTGGGGAGTGCGACACAGGCGCCCCCCCCCCTCCCCCCGACCACACCAACGGAGCCGTTCAAACCCCTGTCTGTGGTATGCATGAACTGCGGAGTAGCGGCACTCATTCCCTTTCCGCAGTCGGGCGGCGCGGGCGGGATCCCATCCGCACCGCGGGGTCCGCGGGGTGCGATCCCGCTGCGCATGCGCAGGCCACGACCGGCGCCGTGGGACCACTGAGAAACTTCACAAATGCAGTGGCCCCCGCTCGCAGCGCAGGCGTGGACGCTGATCCCCGCGACTCCGCGCCAATGGACGGCGAGAACCGGGGGGGATGCCGCCGCCGCCGCCGCCGCCGCTGCGGCGGCCGAAGGGGCCGATGGGAAGAGCGCCGCTCGCAGCGGGGCAGCTGAGACCGCGGTTGGCGCCGCGCCGGCTCAGCGAGCGCCTCTGCGAAACCCCGTGGGGGGGCAAGCAGCATGAACACTACTGCGGAGAGCACAAGCAGAGCAGACCGCGGGAGGCGGGGGCGACACTGTCCCCCCGACTGGCGCGGGCTCGGCGGAGACGGCGCCACGGCTTCTGACAATTTGCCCGGGGCTGTCCCCGCACTGGGAGCGGTGCCGGGAGGGGGAAGAGTCGGCTCTCAAGTGGCGCCGCCCTTTTCCCCAGGCGGGCCAGCCCCGCCTGCCGGCTCGGCATCGGAGCCGGCAGGGAACGCCCCCCTGGCTTCCGCTTCTGCAGAGGCAGGGGCAAACGAGTCTCCTTTGTTTACCATTGGGACTCGCAGTGACTCTGGCTTGGCGGAACGAGTGTCTGCTCTAAGTGCAGGGCACAGAGACGGCCCTCACTCGAGTACACACTGGACTTTACCCCCTTGCCGGGTTACTGTACGGCCTCGAGATCCAAGGAAATTTTGGGATGAAGTAAAGGAAAAAGCGATGGAGATGGGAGACTGGGAGCTAATGGAAAGATTTAGAGGCATTGGACACAGTTTCCTTGATTTTTCCGATTCTGCCAGGAATGGACAGTATGGTACAGGAGAAACGAGCTCCAGCCAGGGGCCTGTCTGCTCCTGTGACGTCTAAGGGGCAGGATTACAGACATGCTGTGACTTCACAGGGAGGTCTTCAGGCTTTTCCTGTAATAAAAGGAAATCCTGGAACAGGACTGCCTAACACACTGAGCCCTGACCACAAAAACGGTGATGGGTATTAGAGACAAGGTGGCACAGCATGGACTGGGGTCTCAGGAAGTAATGCACACGATTAGCGTTCTTAATTCTGAGCCATGTGGTACCATATATTAGGCACCTTGCTCAGGTGTTGTTTCAGCCTATTCAGTTTGAGATTTTTGAGGACAATTTGAGTCAGATGGCCACAAAAGTGGCTGGATGAAATAGTCAATTGCCTCAAGAGGACCCTAGATTTGGGGTTGGGCCTGACCTTTTGACAGGGATTGGAAATTTCTCTAACCCTGATTTCCAGGTCACATTCCACCTGCTGATGTTAGATCAGTGCCAGAAGACAGGCTTTGCAGCTCTGATGAAAACAATAGAGCTGTCTGCTCCAAAGCAAAAGTTTGCTACCATTATCCAGGGACCTAGGGAGCCATATGTGGATGCTAACTGTGAAACACAGAGCACGGTGCCTGTGGAAATTGCAGGCCGCATAGCTTTCTCAGTCTTGCCTGAGAAAGTGGCCTGGGAAATCATGGGGAGAAATTAAAGCAATCCTCAGAGATAGAAAACAGCCTTGCAGGTGCTGTTTGTCTGTTCCTTGTTTTCTTGCAAGAGAAGGTCGAGGGGTGGTGTGTTGTAGTCTAGGGCATGGCAGTGCGGAAGACTTCGGGATGTCACGGAAAGTTAGTAACCCACCCCTCTCTGTTAGGATAGTAAACCCTCCTGCAATTAGCCAATAGCACCTAACGGTGACGAAAGCAGAATGGGAGTAACACAATGACCCTAGGTTATAAAATGTTAAATTCCCCGGCAATAAACACCATATTCGCCATCCATCACATTGGTGCTGTGGGTTATGGTCCGTGTGGCCAAGGAGGGCCACCGTGCTGGCTTCTAATTCAGGGTGCTTGCCTTGCTTGAAAACCTACATATGGTGCCCGAAACCCGGGAAGAAAAGCGAGAAGAAACCCAGAAAGCGAGGATTCCCTGAAAAACCGAAGCAGCGACCAGGAGAGCTGGACTTAGTCCTGGTGAGGGAGACGTCCCTGCATCCTGAACGAAGATGGAATCACTGATAAAGGTCGTATCTGAATTATATAAGCAGTGGGAGGTAGATTGTAAATCTAAGGATTTTATGCTTGCTGTTACACAGCTTTTACAAATCGGTGTTATAGAGCAGCCAGTGGACATTCTTCACCCTGAGGTGTGGGAGAAATGTACCGGAGCTCTGGCTAATGAAACTGTAGATTCTGGTAATATGAAACATTTTAAGTCATGGGGTAAGGTCGTTAAGGCCTTGAAAAAAGCTAGACAAAAGCAAGAAACCTGGACGGCAGCAAAAAACTGTCTGTTGGTCACCCCAAAACTAGGAGTTAGTGCTACAACACAAACTTTAAAGCCTCCAGATGAGAGCAGCTCAGCTGAGCAGAAGGGGATACAGGAGGACGATACGCCCCCTAAAACCCCAAACCCTGAGCTGCCCTCAGAGGGACAACAGAAAGCAAGAGATTTTTGGGAAAAATTAACAAAAGAAGCCAGAGATGTGGCAAAGAAAGTAAGAGGAGAAACATCCCCCCAAAGACTTAAAGATGGCGCTGAGAAAAGACTTACAGAGCGGGAAAAAAATGTCTTTAACAAAGAACAAAAGCTGGCCTTGGAAGATGGGCACAGTCGGGAGGTTGAGAGAGATAAGAAATGTGGAGAAGAAAGTGGGGGATGGATACAGAATGATTGGAATGCAAAGGCAGTGGAAAGAGGGGGAGGCAGAGGGCAGAACAGAGCCTGGAGTGAGGGGCGGAGGGAAAGGTGGGGTGAAAGACGGAGTGGAGGATGGACCGAAAGGCAGGGAGAACCAGGGGGGAGGGAACGGCCCGCCCACAGGGGTGGCAGGCAGGGCCGGAGCCCAACAAAAAGGTACGGGAAACAGGAAGTAGCCAGCCAGTCGAGCTCGGATTCCGACAGAGATACTAGTGATGAATGCTCAGAGCTCGAGTCCTCAGAAGAGGAAACAATAAAGATAAACAAGAACATCCCCCCCCACATTAAAAAATAACTGAGAGAGGACACCCCTCTCACTGACTGTGGACAGATAAGAGCAGAATGTGCCACCTGGGTTGCCCCAGATGCATTAGTATTCCCAGTCAGGGTGTCTGAGGCAGGGCAGAGGGTTTACTCACCAATAAATCCTAAAGAAGTTAAAACAATTGTTAAAGCAGTTTCAGAAAAAGGGCTTACTTCACCTATGGTCACCTCCCTTATCGATGGTCTTTTTGGAGGTGACGACCTGCTCCCTTTTGATATAAAACACACTTGCAGAATGTTCTTTGATGGAGCAGGGATGATTGTTTTTAAACAAGAATGGGAAGATAACTGTGCCAGATACCTAGCCCAAATAAATGGGGCAGACCATCCACTACACGGTTCCAGCTTGCCACGGTTAATGGGCACAGACCCAGCCATGACTACACCTCAGGCACAAGCCCAGGGTATGCAAGCCCATGAAGTTATGACAACCACTTGTGTGGCCAGAGAAGCTATTCGCTCGGCCTCTAGAGTTGTTGCTAAGCCATCACCGTGGGCTACCATAAAGCAAAAAGAAAGTGAGAGTGTTGCAGTCAGCAACCTCAGGATCTCATCCAGGGAAGCAGCAGGATTCTGGGGACCAGCATCAAACACCAACGAGACGGGCTCCCGGTTCACGAAACCATTTATTCAGCATGGGAACAAAGCCAGGTCCAGAACAGAGAGCTCCGAACAGAGGCACAGCGGGGGTTTTTGAGGGACAGAACCGAGGGTTTACACCTTTGAGGGTGGAGTTCAGGGTCAGGGACCATTAGAAACACACCAAGGGAGAACCCCCCAGGGACTCAAACCCAATCAGAACTCCTGGGCCGCCCTTCACAAGGGGTTTGGGGTGGGACAATGTAACTCTTTGTCTCCCTGAGGCTGCTGCCACATGAGAGCTTTACACAATTTGTAGACCGCCTTCAGGCAGCTGTTGACTCCTCTTCCCTGCCCCCAGAGGCAAAAGGCCCTGAAGGCTGGTGAATAAGCTGGCGGTCTGTCGTGGTTTTGAACCAGTAATTAACAAAAAGGGGAAAAAAAGAATTATTTATTTCTTGCTGTGAGATATGGATTAAAATAAGAGCAAACCAGGCATAAAACTTAAAAGGAATAAAGAAAAGTTTATTGACAAACTACAAGAATAAGAACACCAGAATAAACTTTTAGAAAAACCTTTTCATTTCTCACTGCTTACTATTCTTTCGTTTACATGACAACAGAGACAAAAACTTCATAATTTTGATGGTTTAAATAATCTTAATTTTCTTTATAGTCTTTCCATCAGTTTCTGTAAAGAAACAGAAGTTCCTTTCTGTTAATTTATGGAGTTTGTCACAAGAAAACTATTTTTGTTATAGTTTCTCGTTTCTCTGATATCAGCTGTTCAGAGCTACTGTTATTAAAGCCCACCCCTCCCATTTCACATCACTCTGAAATGTGTTATGGGTCATAAGTTTGAGGATAGCATTTTTAAGGATAAGTTAGTCAAAGGCAAAAAAGTATTTTTCATCTGCTTCTGTGAGCTTCACTAGAAAACAGTTTTCTCATTGCCTCTCAAGGCTTCAAATCTCCCAGCACTTCACTATACCACAATTACTTCACTTTTTACTCAAATTTACACTTTGAACACTTTATTCCTCCCCATACTCTATTATGAATTAAAGGAGTTTTTTTCAAGACTTCATTGTCCATCTCCATAGTTTTAACAGAAAGATATTTCAGCTTAATTAAAGCATCTTCTTAATTCTCTACCTTTCTTGAAGCTTCTTTTCTTTCTTGCCACTAGTAGTTTATAAAGTCTCTTTTCATGTTGATTACTCTCCTTTTCTCTCTCTGGATGAAAAGATTAATCCGCAAGTTTCATCTGGATAAGAAAGAGTTAAAATCTTGCCCAAGCTTTTGTAGATGGTTCGGTGATCTCTGCTGAACAGGAGCTGGAGCCGTCTGCGATGGAAAGTTCTTCATAGCTGCTTTAGAGCGTGGTCTCCGTCTCTGCTTGCAGCAGGCTTAGAGCTCTTTTCCTTCTTCACTCAGCAGTTTTCTAGTGAATGTAGTTACAGCAAAACCTGCAGCTGAGCCAGAGATCGGGCCGGGCCCGGCCCAGCCCGACCTGGCTCGGAGCAAGCCTCATCTCCCGGCCGGGAGACGAGAGACGCGGCGGGCCCGGCCCGGCCCCCGCCCAGCCGCATGGCCTGGGCAGGGAACTGGAGGCCAGCCGGAGCTCCGCCAGCCTTCCCAGTCAAAAAACAAAGAACAACTACGGACTTCTGGGTGTACACTTTAAGGTGGGGTTCACAAGTTGATTCTACTTTTCAATGGCTAAAACTGCTGTCAATTCTCAGCAATGACCGATAATTGGTCAGGAGAAAAGACTCCCAGGAGACCCCAGCAACTTTAACTTTCTTAAAGGTAAAGGAACCCCATGACATGGTCTCTCAATATTTGGTGCTCCGACCAGGGACCTCCCGCAGGCAGAGCAAGCTACTATTGGCTAACACACACAGGTTTACATTTTTTGTCCTACACACAAGGATATTGTTTTGCTTTACTCTCTCTTCTGCATGAAGGTTTCAAGGACTTTAGCCTTTAATATCACGACTCATTCAAAGGCTGGTTTGTGCATACAGGCCTTTACTAATATATAAAATATATCAACAAGGCCCAGTCATGGCAGACTGCTTACGTCAGCAATGCAATTCAACAACCGAGGAAATCCTTCGATCATTACCGGCAAGGGCAAATAGCACAGAGATGATTAAGCATGTCGCGAGGGAGGAACAGGCAGTTCAGATTCAAACTGCAATCTGCACAGCAGTTGCTAACGTGATGGCGTGTTTCAAATGCGGTCAGGCAGGTCATGTTGCTGCAAATTGCAAAAAGGGGGGGGCCCTGGCAGCGCCCGCCTCACAGCAGAACCAGTTTAAAGGACTATGCTGGGCTTGTGGGAAAAAGGGGCACCTTGCCAGAGAATGCAGATCCAAGGCTCAGGGAAACGGGAGGGGGAGAGGACAGCAGGGCCGCATCCAGTTCTCTCCCACTTGGGATGCGAGGCGGCCCAGCTATGCCAATCCTGCAAGAATCGAGCTGCTCCTGAACCCATTACCCCCCCGAGAGGCAACCACTTTCGTAATCCAGCCAGTTACTCAGTCAACCCTGCCTTATCTGCCTCAGGGACAGCAGGGTTGACGTTTGGGGGACAGGACCCCAGGGTGGCCCTCGCTGTAAGGTGTGACAACCCGCCGGTTGTATGGGGGATCTGCACCCTTTATGACACCTCAGGTGATCAAAATATCCCCTCTGGGTCCATCAGTGTTCCTTTTCTAATTGATACTGGGGCAGATGTCACAGTCATTCCGGAGACAAATTGGCCTCCTCTCTGGAAACTAGAGGATGCCCCCATGGTGGGCGGGGTTGGAGGGTTGTCACGAGCTCGGAGAAGCACACAGCTAATAGCCATTACACTCCACACAGAAAAAGGGCCAGAAAAAACTACTGCCCTCTTCCCGTATGTCATGACAGGAATCCCAGCATTGCTAGGGAGAGATGCCCTAGCCTTGCTAAAAGCCAGGGTGACAAATTTACCCTAAGGGCCGCTGCTGTGTACCCGCTGCCACCAATCAAGCTTTCTTGGAAATCATCCGACCCAGTGTGGGTCGAGCAGTGGCCCCTGTCCAAGCCTCGATTAGATGCCCTTCTTGAGTTAGTTAACCGTGAATTACAACAAGGTCATATAGAGCCATCTACTAGCCCATGGAATACTCCTGTTTTTGTAATCCCTAAGCGATCCAGAGAAGGGTTTCGCCTCCTCCACGATTTACGTGAAGTGAATAAGAAAATTCAACCCATGGGACCTGTTTAAACATTGTTACCTATGAACTCTATGGTGCCAGAGGGCCATCCCTGTGCTGTTCTTGATATCAAAGACTGTTTCTTTTCTATATCCTTACATGAAGAAGACAAAGAGAGGTTTGCTTTTTCAGTGGTGTTTCCAAACAGCCAGTGCCCCAACCTACGCTTCCAGTGGAAAGTGCTGCCTCAGGGGATGGTCAACTCACCTACAATCTGCCAAATCACAGTCGATCGAGCGCTAGCACCGATCCGTCATAGCAACTCGACTGCGACCATCATCCAGTACATGGACGACATCCTGATTGCCGCACCCTCGGGAGGTCAGGTAGACCAGTTAGTGTCAACAATCACAGAGACTCTAAAAGCAAATGGCTTTGAAATCGCGAGTGCAAAAATAAAAAAGGGGCCATGTGTAACCTTTTTGGGGGTGGGGATCACAGACTCTTACATATCCCCTCCCCAGATAAAGATCCGTCGGGACATCAAAACGCTCCATGATGTGCAGCAGCTGGTGGGATCCTTTCAATGGCTCCGCAACATCGTCCTAATCCCACCTGAGAAGATGACCCCCCTGTATGATCTCATGAGAGGGAAAAATCCATGGGAACACAAAGCCTTGACAGCAGAAGCAATGAACTCTCTTGACTTTATCGAACAGCAGGTATCTTTAAGTTCCCTCGCCAGGTGGAAGCCCCAGGTACCACTCGATCTGTATGTGCACTTCACTAAGGGTGGGGGAGTAGGAGCACTGGCTCAAGGTCCCCCAGAAAAAGCTCACCCAATACAGTGGATAGTGTGATAAACAGAGACCCTTTTGTTCGACTAAACATGCAGATATGATGTTCTGTAATGCTATGTTCTGTAAAATCAGAATTGTGTTGGGGGTTGCTACTGACGCTGGCATAGTTATTACGGCCTTGCCGAGATTCCTTGAATTCCAGAAAGTTACTGAGCTAAGCCTCTAGGGAGAACGGTGGAGAGAGGTCAAGAAGATAAGGACTGAGGAAGACTTCTGATCCTCCCCTTGCGATCATAAAAAAGCAGAAAAAGACCCCTAACAGCTGGAGATGCATGCGCAGAAACACCCGAGAAAGGACACGTCGTTGGAGAGCCGGACTGATTAAAAGGAGACACACGGAAAACGGAAGTGCGGCAGCGGCGAAGCGGGATCGCTTCCCGGCCGTCCAGCGCTGTGTTTTGCTTATTGCTTGCTTGCTACAATTAATAAAACTTTTCTTTGATTAAACTTTAACACTCTCTCGAGTGTATTTATAACAGATAGTCCTGGGAAAACAGACATGTGCATTTTCCCCAGGAGCTGAGTACCTCAGCAGCTTCATTATGAAAGGCAGAAAACTTGCCCTGAAACATCTTGGCATTGAGCCAGCCAGAATATTCTTGCCTTTCCGCAAGCAACTCTCTACACAGTCAACAGTGATGTCAGAATACCTGGCGACAGCCCTAGTTGGGTTCAGCGGAGAGATTCAGTATTCTGCAAAGCCCCCTTGGACTCAGATGCTGGCTGTTGTCGACATGGATCTACCACAAAAGGTCATGGACCAGCCCCAGCCAGGACCAACAGTCTTCACAGATGCATCCTCGACAACCTCCACTGCGGCTGCAGTGTGGCAATCAGAGGACGAGTGGCACTGTGTCAAAGCAACTGATGGTACACTCTCAGTCCAGCAACTGGAAGTAGCAGCTGTAGTACTGGCATGTGGACTGTTCCAAACAGAGCATCTTAACATTGTAACTGATTCAATGTTTGTAGCCAAGCTTTGCCTGGCTATGTCAGGACCCGGCATATCGACATCTACAGCAGCTCTAATGCTAGAAGAAGCGCTCTCCTCTCAAAAAGGTACCATATCAGTCATCCATGTCAACAGCCACAATCCGATCAAAGGGTTCTTCCAAGTCGGCAACGACAAAGCAGATGCTGCCGCAAAAGGATTGTGGACCCTACAAGAAGCTCGTTAGCTACATGAAACCCTGCACATCAGAGCCAAAGCACTAGCAAAGAGATGTGAAATCTCAGTTGCTGATGCAAAACATGTAGTAGCTTCCTGCCCCCACTGCCAAAAGGCACCACTGTGGTCCCGTGGAATCAACCCCAGAGGCCTAAAAGCCTCAGAGATATGGCAAACAGACTTTACATTGTGCCAGCTGTTAAAACCCCGAGCATGGCTTGCAGTAACAGTAGATACGTACAGCGGAATGATTGTAGCCACGCAGCACCTGAAAACCAACTCCAAAGCAACTATCCAGCATTGGCTAACAGCCATGGCTTGGCTTGGCATCCCCAAGCAAATCAAAACGGACAATGGTGCAAATTTTATCTCAAAGCCGAGCCAGGAATTCACCTCCAAATGGGGAATCACTCTAGTACAAGGCATCCCGTACAATAGCACAGGACAAGCCATCGTTGAGCGAGCAAACCAAACCTGGAAAGCCAAGCTAGAAGTGTTAGCAAAGTCAGAAAGCTTTAACAATTCCATTCCCCAGGCAGACCAGGTGCGCTTGCTAGCAACTGCACTGTTAGCTCTGAACCAATTCCCTAGGGGAGATGAAATAAACAGTCCCTCCCAAAAACACTGGGCCACTCGAGCTCTAGAAGAGGGCCCACAGGTCATAATCAGAAATTAGTTAGGGGAGTGGGAGCAAGGTTGGAGATTAGTACTCACAGGGCGAGGGTACGCTGCAGTGAAAAGAGATGGTAAAGTGAAGTGGTGTCCACTTAAGTCAATAAAACCAGACCTTAAAAATGAAACTGACAAGAACTCTGAAGTTTTGTTCGCAGGACCTGATCATTGGGTGCCCGCGTGATGCATATGCTCCAGTGCCAGAAGGAGGCGATGAACCACCAGACAACCCGAAGGCGCACAAAACTCCTGAACCTGTGAAACCCAAGCGACAACAACTTTTGTGTGTAATCTTGTTTTTAGCACTTGTTAACAGCGAGCAGGTTGGTGCAGAATATAACCCACATCAACCATTCAGGTGGATCTTATACCGTGCCTCGAACAAAGTGATCAAAGAAGTAGTCACAGCAGGCACCCCAAGGTTCTTTGTGCTCATCCGAGACATTTTCCCTGGTATAGCAGCTCATAACACTCACCCTCGCTTTGAGCTGTACCAGTCATACTGGTGCCCAGCCACCAACCCAGGCAAAGACTACTGCCACCAACCAGGGTATTGGTTTTGTGGCTATTGGGGGTGTGAAACAATAGTCCTGAGTAACAGGTGGGCACCACCAAAAGCAGACGAGTTTCTGCAGGTAACCTGGGATCCGGCAGGCTGTATGCGTCCCAGTTTCAACTCTATAGGGCAAGTGTTTTATGGCTTTTATGATGACCGATCTAAAGTCTGTCATCAAATGATCGTGCAGGTTCTGCAGCCAGCAGATGTGTGTTGGACCACCGGAAGAATGTGGTCGGTATTCTTGCACAAACCTGGTAAAGATCCCGGTGAAGTAGTACAAATTATCCGACTCCCAGTTATAGCACCTGAAGCAGTTGGCCCCAACCTTGTGGTACAGGCTGAGAACCCACGATCTAATAGTCTATACCTGCTGCATAATCGAGAAGCTTCTCCCCAAAGATCTGAAGCCACTGCTTTCGATTCGCTCTATCGAATGTTAGATGCCACCTTTTTACCTCTAAATCAATCCAACCCTAATGCCACAGAATCCTGCTGGCTGTGTTATGACACACAGCCCCCTTACTATGAGGCTGTGGCCCTTAACAACAGGCCACTGTGGGTTAATGCAGAAGCCCCAGTCCAGTGCCGCAGTGAGTCACCTTCTCGCAGAATCACCATCAGCCACATGACAGGGCAAGGATTTTGCGTGGGCAAAGCCACTGTTGTTGACAAAAAAGTTTGTGCGACCACCGTGCAGGTGGACAGGTCCAAGAGATGGGCAATCGCCCCCTTGTCTGGCATGTGGGTTTGCAACCGCAGTGGGCTAAGCCCTTGTATTTATACTCAAAGCTTTAACTCCTCTGTTGACTTTTGTGTATTAGCTGTTATCATCCCCAGAGTCCTATACCACTCCGGAGAAGAAGTGAACCAGTACCTTGAGCGAGCAGGCCGCCTTCAGAAAAGAGAGCTGTTGACAGGACTGTCAATAGCAATGCTGCTCGGCTTGGGAGCGACCGGTGCAGCCACGGGTGTCTCCGCTCTGGTAACCCAGAGTCAGAGTCTCTCTCAGCTACAGATGACTGTAGATGAAGATCTACAGAGAATTGAGAAATCCATATCCTTTTTAGAAAAGTCAGTCTCCTCACTCTCTGAAGTTGTTTTGCAGAACAGGCGAGGTCTCGACCTTCTATTCGTGCAGCAAGGAGGCCTCTGCATCGCCCTGAAAGAAGAGTGCTGCTTCTACGCAGACCACACCGGAGTAGTGAGAGACACCATGGCAGAGCTACGAGACAGGCTGTCTCAACGGAAGGCGGAGAGAGAAGCCCAGCAATGCTGGTTCCAGTCCTGGTTCGACCAATCTCCGTGGCTGACCACCCTGGTGTCTACCCTAATTGGACCAGTTGTGATGATTTTACTTGTGCTAATCTTTGGACCGTGTATTTTAAATAAGCTTGTGTCCTTTGTTAAGAGCTGACTAGAAAAAGTTAACATTTTGTTTATAGAAAGGCAACAGATGCTTTAAAAATATACTTAGTTACTGCATGTGCTTTATATTTACTAATGAAAACTGTAGTATCCATTTTATAAGCTTTAGCTTTTTAGTTAAGTATAGTGTATCTTATATTTTACTCAATTTTATATTATCCATTTTTAAAACTTTTTAATATAGATAAGTTAGACAAAGTGTTTAGAGATCCGTATATAGAAAATAACATTAGAATTTTTAAAACTAATATACCTTATGTTTTAGCAAATTAGTTATTCATAGAGGATGGGGAATATGTTGTAGTCTAGGGCATGGCAGTGTGGAAGACTTCGGGATGTAACGGAAAGTTAGTAACCCACCCCTCTCTGTTAGGATAGTAAACCCTCCTGCAATTAGCCAATAGCACCTAACGGTGACGAAAGCAGAATGGGAGTAACACAATGACCCTAGGTTATAAAATGTTAAATTCCCCTGCAATAAACACCATATTCACCATCCATCACATTGGTGCTGTGGGTTATGGTCCGTGTGGCCAAGGAGGGCCACCGTGCTGGCTTCTAATTCAGGGTGCTTGCCTTGCTTGAAAACCTACAGTGGTGTACCCCATTGACCAATGATGGTGATGTGTTAGTTTACTAGCCAATAAGAGTTTCTTTTCTGTACTTTTCACTTATCGGTCTATAAAAAAGATCTGAAGCAATAAACTGGGAGAAATCCTCCTGATCGACTCCCAAGAGAGTCTGTGTCGTTCTTCTCGCCGTTCCTAATAGAGCGACAGCCATACATGCAGTTTTTTGAGAAACTCTCTGCCTCCTTAGAGGAGCAAGTGGACCAGGGGCATCTTGAGTCTTTGACTAGTCCCTGGAACACTCCTGTCTTTTGTATCACAAAGAAATCTGGGAATTGGAGGTTATTACAAGACCTCTGGAAAGTCAATGCCGTGATTGAGAGCATGGGGGTGCTGCAACCGGGTATACCGTCACCCACTATGCTTCCTGCAGACTGGCCTGTTCTCATCATTGATTTGAAGGATTGTTTCTTTACATTTCTTCTGCATCCTGATGATAAACCTAAGTTTGCTTTCACAGTGCCAGCAATTAACAATGCTGAGCCTGCTCGGAGGTATCAATGGAGAGTTTTACCACAAGGCATGCGCAATTCTCTGGCCATTTGCCAATGGCATGTGGCCCTGGCCTTGTTGGGAGTTCGCAAGCAATTTTCTGATGCCCATTTTTACCATATTTTATATGGATGATATCCTGGTGGTGGCATCCACTCAGGATGAACTGCTGAGGATACAGCCTCAGTTGCTCGATGCTTTGCACTCTCACGGGCTGCAGGTGGCTCCTGAGAAGGTTCAGCAGCAGCCTCCTTGGAGGTATTTGGGGGTGAAAATTCTGGAGCAAGCAATTTAACACCAAGAGGTGTAATTTGTGCAGTCTGTTAAGACTCTGAATGATGCACAGAAATTGGTGGGTGTCATTACCTGGTTACGTCCGTATTTGGGACTGACCACGACACAACTGTCTCCATTGTATGATCTATTAACAGGGGACTCTGATTTGAAGTCGCCTCGCAAGTTGACCCCTGAGGTGCAACAAGCACTGGAGGAGGTACACAGACCCATCTCTGATTGCCAAGTTTATCGCATTGATCCCTCTGTTGATGTCACTGTCTTCATCACTGCTCCGGACTTGCCTCCTATAGGCATCATCAGCCAGTGGTGTGACAAATGGTCTGATTCTTTGCACATTTTGGAATGGGTTCTTTTGCCCCATCAGCCACAAAAAACAGCCACGACGTTGCTTGAATTGATTGCTTGCCTGATAATCAAATGCCGACAACGGTGTTTGCAGTTGATGGGAGTGGATCCTGCAAAGGTTGTACTCCCGGTACAGTGGGAGGAATTTGACTGGGGCTTTGCAAACAGTGTTTCCTTGCAGATTGCTCTGGAAAACTTTACAGGGCAGGTCGCTTACCATCTGCCCAGCCACAAGCTACTGAAGGTGGCAACAACAATTAATTTTTCTTTGTGGCCAAGATGTAGTCGGGGGCCAGTGCAAGGACCCACTGTCTTTACTGACAGTTTGGGGAAGGCCATTGTCACTTGGCAGGATGGGTCTGAGTGGCAGAAGCTGGAAGGTCATAAGACTGGCTCAGCCCAATTGGTTGAATTGAGGGTTGCTGTCATGGCATTCCAAAGATTTTCCGAGGTACCTTTCAATCTGGTCATGGATTCTGCCTATGTGGCAGTCATAGCACAACGCTTAAGTTATTCACTGTTGAAAAAAGTCGGCAACGCTACTTTGTTTCATTAGTTGAAGACCTTGTGGTATGCTATTGAGGCCCGAGTTCATCCGTAGTACGTTCTGCACGTTAGAAGCCATACCAATCTGCCAGGTTTTATAGCAGAAAGTAATGCCAGGGCTGACAAATTGGGTAACCCTGCCTGGGTAGCACCTCAGCCTGATGTACTAGTACAGGCCAGAGCATTGCATGAATTCTTTCATCAAAATGCGCATACATTGCAAAAGCAGTTTCAGTTGACTCCAACTGAGGCTAATGACATTGTCAGTTCCTCTGATGACTGTCACACACTTGCTTCACCTTTACCGGTGGGCGTAAACCCTAGAGGTCTCAAGGCCTTAGAAATTTGGCAAACAGACGTTACCCAAATTGCCGAATTTGGAAGGGTCAAGTATGTGCATGTGTCTATTGACACTTTCTCCTCTGCAATGTAGGCTTCTGCTCACACTGGAGAAAAACGCGCAATGCCATTGCCCATTGGAGGCAGGCTTTTGCCATGCTAGGAATACCTTCTACTGTGAAAACCGATAATGGCCCTGCGTACGCTTCACAGAAGGTGCGGCAGTTTATGCAGTTGTGGAGTGTCTCGCACAAATTTGGCATTCTGCATTCTCCAACTGGCCAAGCCATTGTTGAACGTGCTCATGGTACTCTGAAGCAGGTTCTTCAAAAACAAAAACAGGGAATGCAAGGTGAAACCCTGCAAAGTCAATTAGCAAAAGCTTTGTACATGATAAATCACCTCATGGTGCTGCAGAATTCAAATAACCCGGTCGTCTTGAACCATCACCTTTCTTTACAGGATTCAGGTGAGACACATCAGCCCCGAGCGAAAGTTCAGGTGCGAAATTTAACCACCAAACAGTGGGAGAGCCCGTTCAAACTTATCGCTTCAAGTCGTGGGTATGCATGTGTATCCACAGATACTGGGGTGCACTGGGTACCTACAAAGTGTGTCTGCCCTGACCTGCAATCCCAAAGGCAGAACTGAGCCAACAGGCAAACCACAGGCTGTGACCAGGAGGAAGGTCATCAAGTGGAGGAACCTTCGAGTGATGACACAGATGCAGAAGATGCGAGTGATCACTCAGATGGTCCCTCTACAAGCAGGCGTTAAACATCTTGTTCATTTTTTCTTTTTTTAATATAAAAAAAGGGTGAGATGTGGACCTGATTTTTCGGAGTCTGAGAGAATTACAGCCTCTCAGTGGCTGATCTGTTTCCAAGGGAAAGTCTCTTGAGAGCATCTCTCGCTCAAGGACTATTATTGTAAATAATCTCATGTTCTCAAAACAGTTCTGTACAGCTGTGGTTAGTGTGTTTTCTCTTGTCCCACCAATGGGACAGAGAGGTGGTGTTCCCTTTACCAATCATGTTAAACCTGAGGCGTAATACCCTATAAAAAGCTGAAAAGTTCGGATAATAAAGCTTTTTCCTTAGCATCTCGTTCTGGTGTGTGAGGTGAATGAATCCACTTCTACTTCATGTTCAACAGCGACAGGCATCCCTTCTCTCGGATCTCCAATCATTAGGGGAAATCCTCGCTGTCATTGCTTTCTTTATGCTAAGCTGTTTCTGTGCCTTCACTCACCACAGGTGGTACGAAAGACAGCGTGAAAGTGAAAATTAGGTTAGGAAATTAGATTATTACACTATTAGAATGTTTCTCTTAATAATCTTACCATTATATTGTCAGTTAGGTTGGGGTCTAAAGTGGGAAAAGAATTTTTTAACCTTAGAAGAAGAACTAGCAAAAACCTTTAACCTTAGCAGTTGTTGGGTCTGCAGAGGGCCAGGGGGATCTGAAAACTGGCCATGGGTGGCCAGCCCAGTCGAACCTAAATAGTGGGTTAGCAACCTGAGTGAAGTCCATAATGGAACAGGATTTTGGGACAAAGAAGGAAGTCCATGGAAGCTTAATTCTTCTGAAAGAGGCATATATTGTCTAAACAGAACAGGAAGCATATATGTGGGAAAAAGCATTTGTGACTGGACTTTTATCTTTGGGTTTAGATTGTTGGACCCCCAAATGCCCTCGTTATGATTGTTTCAGATATTGAGGCAGATGGAATCAAACGCATGTTAAGCTCACTAATGGTAGCTGGGTAAGGTGTTCCTTCCATAATTACCAAAAGGATTTTGAAGCCTGTAAAGCAGTGGGGAAGGATAAGGTTTTTTTTACCTCTTATTTTTAAGCTGCCCCTGAGATAATTTCACAAGTAGGACACATGTTATCTGGGATGCAACTGCAGGTGGAAACCTCATGTGGGAGCTTGGAAATGCAAATACTGTGATTCTTACGGCAAGGCAACTATTGTTGGGACACCACTGGGCCCCAGAAGCAAGCTGTATTTTGACCCACCAATTGATGATGAAAATTGGAAAGGTCCCTTTGCCAATGGGACTTGGGCTTTAAATGGGCAGTACTGGATTTGTGGCCAATATGCTTACCGCAGGCTACCCCCAAACTGGTCAGGGATATGTTATATAGGGTATATTAGACCATTGTTCTTTCTGCTGCCACAAGTTCAGGGAAATCAGTTAGGAGTCAAAGTATATTGTAATAAATTATTTGTAAATAAAAATTCGTAAAGGTATAAATAAGATGTATATGTGTTGAAATAGTAAAAATCCAAAGATGTACATAAACCCTTTTTCCAAGCCTGGCCGGGAGTTTTTCTCTAAAGGCAAAGGATTGCAGCCAACACCCAGATAACGAACATTAGCTCGGAAAATAGACAGGACGAGAGCCATCAAGAAAACAAAAGGACTAGCTCGGAGGAGGAACCCAACCCCGGACCTGACCAACGTCCCTGCAGATCTCGGTTGGGAAACAATCAAGGCCAACAAAGACGAGCCTCAGAAAAAGTATCCACCGCTAGTCCTGAATCTCTCACCTGTCAGACCAGTGTTGGAGATGCAATCACTGGAAACAAAAGGGAAGACTCTGCCGAGATTTCCATCGGCACCAACCCCGGATCACACCACTTCTGCCTTGATAACCCAAAATTAAAATACATACAGAGTCTCTTTACATATGAGGAGACTCTGTCCGGACACTGGTTAAGTCTATTTTTCCAAGCCAGGAAATCCATTCACCGAACAATCAAGAACACTTGGTGAATGGAGCCTGCTTGGAATTTTAGCCTGAGGACTTAAAATCCCTATAAAACCCCAAGCCTGAGAGCGCTCAGACGTGGATTTGGGAACCCTACACCTCCGGTGTAGACCCTGTCCACCCAGCGCTGCGCTGACCATTTTTATTGTGGTTTTTTTCTCTCATTGTTATTCTTTGCTGTTTATCCCAAATTTGCCTTTGCATTTATAACATATATGATGATCTAATTAGAGAAAAGCGGTCAATTGATGCATCTCTGGCTGGAGGGAGCACCCAAAGGTGGGGCAAAGATGAATGAGCACCTGAACAAATCATACAGCACTATGGACCAGCTACTTGGAACTCAAATGAATTAATATCAGGTGCCAGAGAACACATTTATAATTTAAATTGGATAATTAGGTTGCAAGCTGTCTTTGAAATAATAATCAACCAGACAGCCACAGCTCTTGACCTTCTTGCTGACCAGTCTACTCAGATGAGAAATGCAATATTTCAACACAGGATGATATTAGACTATTTATTAGCAGAAGAAGGGGGAGTGTGTGGCAAATGAAATGACTCAAACAGCTGTTTGCAAATAGATGACAATGGAAAAGTGGTGAAACAAATAACAAAAAGAATAAGAAAGTTACCTCGTGTACCGGTCCAAACATGGAAAGGATGGGAAGGGGACATGTTTTCATGGTTACCTGGTGGACTATGGGTTAAACAAATGCTTTTTTTCCTCTTATGTGTTGTCATGTGTTCTAATCTTCTTACCATGCATGATCCCTTGCAACTCATTCAAGATGTGATCAAAAGGGGTACAGGTAGTAGCCATGCCTACTGACCCAGAGATGGCTACAAAAAGACAGAAATTGATGTCACTGCAAATAGTTGTAAAACCAAAAAAGACCCAGGAACAAGAAATTAAGTCAATGATAACAAAAGTTTGTAAAGACAATTATTAAAAATTAAAAGAGGAGGGATTGAGAGGAATGACGTGTTTGTCTTTACAAACAAGCTGTGAATCTGCTGATAAGATGAAATTATCACTGAGAGATAAAAGAAATAATGGGATGGATTCCACTGATTGAGTGAAAGATGAAAGGGACACTGGGGAAACACCATAAATTCCATAAGAATTAAAAATTAAAAGGGAGGGTTATACATTAGAGGGGAATCTTAGGTATCAGGCATTCCAGGAAGTCTGTACCTCTCAAGTACCTCAGCCAATGGGGAAAGAGAGAAAGACATGCGGCCAGGAAATTAGGATAAAAATGAGGCTGCATCCTCAAAAAATTTGAAAGACCCCAGGGGAATGCCCCATGGCCTCTCCGTTTATTTGAATAAAGTTGAGGGTTAAGTGTCCATTTTTTTTCGTTTTTTTGTTGTTCTGGCCTGCCCGTGGAATTTTTACCTATTAGTTGCTGGGACAACCTAACTGTGGGTACTTAGGGGGTGCTCGACAAAGGACAATGAGCGGCTGGGCCGGGGGGGGGGGGGGGGGTAGGAAAGGAGGGTGGGGACAGTTTTTGGCTGGTTTTCTTCGGCTTCGGGGAGAGACGTTGGTTTTCTGGGTCGCGGAGCTGCTGCGGGGGGAGAGAAGGGAACTTCGCCATCACCCAGATGGAGCTGCTGCTTCTTCTCCTTATCCATATCTCACAGCAAGAAATAAGTAATTATTTGTTACTGGTTTAAAACCACGACACCCAGACAGACAGAGCTGCTTCTTCTTCTTCCCTCTTTGTTGGTTGTCCTCGCACCCCCTGTCCTGCCGGGACGTGTGGCAGTGCCAGCCACCGCCGCGGAGCTGCTGATACACCTAATCCACCAGCCCAGGATCTCAGCTCATTCCTGCTGTTCCAGCCAACTGTTCCTCAGAGCCCTGCAGGAGCACCGGGACTGACTGCCCGAGGGGTTTGTGAAAACAAAGCCTCTCCTCCATCCCGTCTCAGCCGAGAAAGCTGTCACGGGGCTCCCTGTTTCTGTTTTCTTGTTAATGTTGTAGTTATTGTTGTTTGTTTGCCTGGTTATACTAGTAAAGAACTGTTATTCCTATCCCCAGATCTCTGCCTAAAGCCCCCTTGATTTCAAAATTATAATAATTCGGAGGGAGGGGGGTCTACATTCTTTCATCCCAAGGGAAGCTCCTGCTCTCCCTAGCAGACACCTGTCTTCTAGAACCAAGACAGCCCTCCAAAAATTTGAAAGACCCCAGGGGAATGCCCCATGGCCTCTCCGTTTATTTGAATAAAGTAAAAGGACTCCTCTGTCTCCTTTTTGGACATAAACCTCTGGTGTTCATGGATTAATTTTCCTGACATTATTAACCTCTGAATTTCACACCCTCCCACTTAAACATGAAAAATCAAGTTGGGCACACAAAAATCAAAGGCGTAGTAAAGTATGGTAGCTATGATTTCTAGTTTTAACTGTGTTAATTAAAGCTACTATTCCTGAACATCCAAACTGACTACTTTGATAGCACCCAAGAACCCATCAAGGCAGTTTTGATTTAGGAATGGTATTCCCCAATTTAGTGTTCCCACTAAAACACTCCAAAGAATGCTGCTTGTTCACTCCCCCCTCTGCTTCCACCCTGTGACAGGATGAAGAGGAGAATTAGAAGCACAAAAGGAGAAGATCACAGGTTACGAACAATTTACTGAAAACAGCAATGACATAAGGAAACGAACGGTAACAGCAACAATATTAATAACAGGATGTACAAGGGAGGCAAATGATTCACATGTGATTTGCTCACCAGACAGCCTGGCAACACCTGATGGCCCGCCATGCTATGCAACCTTGAAGGGACCCCTTCTCCTGCGTCCGGATGTTGGAGTCTGAGATACAGAGTGTGTGCCCTTGTTTATAATACTTAGTTTTAAGATCCAGAAAAACACTGAATTTCATATAACATGAAATTCATGAGCATGTTTTCATGGTGATACATGAGAACAAATGTTAAAGTTAGATAGAAAAAGCTAAAAGTGTATGTAGATTAGAATCTTTTATAAATCACTGTGTGAAAAGTTAGAGAACAAGAAACAAGATGGAGGGTTTAGAGTGTTGTCTCTTGTCCCTTCTTTCTTCTTCATGTTCTTCTCCTAGAGGTTTTTGGGTAATAGTAAGTGATTGGACAGAAAATGCTGCAGTGAAGCACAGAGGTGATGGGTCATTGGGTTATTAAGAAAAATAATATACATGTGTATTGTTAATTGGGTAAAAATAGGTATAAAGATAAAAGAACTGTGTATTTCAGGGGCATTTTGTGCATCAGACACGAAGTGGGCCACAAAGCCTTGTTGTACCATCAGAAGAAAGAAATGTACCAGATTACAAAGAATTAACCTTGTGCAGCCAGCCTAGAGAGACCTGTCAAGTTTTGTGATGACCTTTTAATAAACACGAGAAACAAGATTCTAACAAGCTCAGGAGTTTTCTTCATATCATAAGAACTGATATAAGCAGGGCTCCCCATGAGGGAGGATCCCAAAATAATTCAGTCCAAAGGAGGCTGAGAAATCCAGGAAGAAAAAGAAAAATACAGAAGAAATGCAGCATAATCAGAAAAACAGAAAAAGGATTTTTTAGAGAAAAGTTACATCTGGAAAATGAAGTGTGGTGGTATAGAATAAACTCCAGGTCCTAGCCATGCCCCCCTCCTGGCTACTGCAAAAATTAACCTTGTCCTGGCTGGAACAAGTACATTATCCACCCCTTTTTCTATACTATCTACATCATGCCCAGATCCTACACTTTCCAACTATATATATACATACACACATACATACATATATATATATACACATATACAAGCATGAGTATAATTTCCATAGTCAATTGCCATCCCTCCAAAAAGTCTGTTGGGTTCATTTAGTCCATGACTACAGGTTCTATCTACCCTAGATGTCTTCATGGAAAGGAGGGCTGGTGTGCTGTCAGATGGTTGCAAACTGCATCATGAGCTCACAACTGGTGTATCTGGAACAGTCCATTCTCATGGTCCATGGTAGTTATGGCATACAGTGACAGTGTCATTCAGAAACCAATATCACACAATTCAACATTGCTGACTGTTCTCACCAAAAAAATCAAAACCCATTAAGGTGCACACAGTGTTTCCCTGTCCCTTTGATTACCCACCAGGTGTACACAGGTCCTTGAGCAAAAATAATCCCACAGCTGGTTTTGACTTGGCTTGAGGCAGGACTAATCCAAACTGTCTTCCTTAACATATTCCTCATAATGTACCAGAGGAACATTATCCCTTTCTACAGTATGTGGAGGTTTTGATTGGGCAGGGCCAGCTTGGTTGGTAGAGCCTCTAGTGTTAACTAATTAGATGGCCTTTGTTAAATGTAGAGTCCAATGTTTGAAAATACCACCACCAATTGCTTTCAGCGTGGTTTTTGACAGTCCATTGCACCATTCAACTTTCCTAGAGGCTAGTATGTGATAGGGAATATGATGCAACCACTCAATACTATGCTCTCTGGCCCAGGTGTCTATGAGGCTATTTTTGAAATGAGTCCTGTTGTCCAACTCAATTTTTATGGGGGTGCCACAATGCCACAGGACTTGCTTTTCATGGCCCAAGATGGTGTTCTGGGCAGTGGTGTGAGGCATAGGGTACATCTCCATCCACCCAGGGGTTGTTTCTAAGCATGTAGTGCTTGCCTTGGTGAGTTTGTGGGAGTGTGATGTAATTTATCTGCCAGGCCTCCCCATACTTATATTTCAACCATCATCCACCATACACAATCTTTACCCACTTGGCCTACTTGATCACAGTGCATGATTCACAGTTATGGATAACCTGGGAGATAGTCTCCATGGTTAAGCCCCCCTCCTTGACCATGAGCACATCTGTTGCATCTCTTCCCTGATGACCTGAGGAGTCATGGGCCCACTGAATCAGAAATAATTCATGCTTATGTTGCCAGTCCAGATTCACCTGAGACACTTTAATCTTGTGTTGTGGGTTGATGCTTGCCAGATGCCAAGCACCCACAAAGGCCACTCACTCACTCCCCTCTGCAGCTGGACAAGGGAGAGAAAATTAACAAAGGGTTCATGGGTTGAGATAAGGACGGGGAGAGATTATTCAACAAATACCATAATGGGCAAAACAGACTCAAATTAGAGCTATGAAATGAATTTATTACTAACAAAATCAGAGCAGGACAAGGAGAAGTAAAATAAGCCCTTAAAGCACCTTCCCCCACCCCTCCCTCCTTCCCAGCTCTACCTCCTCCCCTAGTGGAGCAAGGAGACAGGGAATGGAGGTTATGGTCAGTTCATCACTCGTGGTTTCTCCTGCTCTCAGGGAGAGAAGTCGTTTCCCCTGCTGTACTGTGGGGTCCCTCCCATGTGAGACAGTTCTCTGTGAATTTCTCCAACGTGAGTCCATCTCATGACCAACAGCTCTCTGCACACTGTTACAGCCTGAGTCCATCCCACAGACAACAGTACCTATCAAACTGCTGCAGCATAGGTCACTCTTCCACAGGATACAGTCCTTCAAGGACAGGCTGCTTGTCTTGGTTTAGAGACAAGTTTGGAAAAACATTCTGGAATAAGTGTTTCCTCTAAAAAAAAAGGGTTCCAGCAATCCCTTTACACCAATAAGTGAATACTAGTGGAGAAAAGTGAAAAAAACCCCCCATCCATTTATTGACCGAGTGCACACACAGCACAGTAAAAGGTAAATAAATGCTTGATATTGAACTGTCAGACCTTGCGTTTCCCCCCCGCCCCCCATTGGAACAAAAAACCAAAATGCCAGGGGGAAAAAACCAAAAACCAAAAATCCCCTGCCATGTTGGGGGGGCAAGAAAGATGTCACTGGGTCCTTTCTCAGGGAAAAAACCCAAAAGGTTCATGCAGCAGCTCCAGCAAACAGATGGGAACCTAGTTAATCTCTGGTGTTGCTCCCCTCTTCACAGCAGATGAAGCAGGTGGGTTTGGTGTCCTTTCTCTTGATGGCTTGACTTTTTTGGAGATGTGGGGCCAAAACAGAGTGGCCCCTTGCCTTTTCTGCTGGTTGTTCTCTCTGATCTCAGACCAAAATCAAATTATCCAGGTCACTTTGAAAAGCTGATGAAGGATTGATGCTGCAGCCTCTCCAAGGATGGGGAAAGAAAAAACCTCCTGGCTGGGATAACAAAAAAACCCAAACTAGCCAAGAAAAAAACCCAAACCGCACAGCACGCTGGATGCCTGGGGAGTGAGGCTTTGAAAAAGACTGCCAAGGAGTCCCAAAGCTCCCGCCTCCTCCTGGACCTACCTTAAAGTTACAGCAACCATTTTTGGGCATAAAACAGACGATAAGGGAATAGACTAATTATCATAAAATCACCCCAAGACACTGCTCCAGCATGGGAACAGGGCCCCTCTCTCCATGGGTCTTTCCCCAGCTCATACCCTACTCTAGGCATCCACCTGCTCCAGCGTGGGGCTCTTCCACAGGCTGCAGGTGGATCTTTGCATCCCCCATGGACCTCCATGGGCTGCAGGGGGACAGCCTGCTTCACCATGGGCTGCAGAGGAATCTTGGCTCTTGTGCCTGGAGCACCTCCTCCCCCTCCTTCTTCACTGACCTTGGTGTCTGCATGTTGTTTTTCTCACGTGTTCTCACTCTGCTCTTCTCTGGTTGGAATTAAAACTGTGCCACCACTTTTTGTTTATCTCTCTTCTCAAATATGTTATCACAGAGGCATTACCACTATTTCTAATTGGTCCAGCCTTGACCAGTGGTATATCCATCTTAGGAGCCACCAGGGATTGGCTCTGCTGGACATGGAAAAAGCTTCTAGGAGCTTGTCACAGAAGCCACTCCTGTAGCCCCCCTGCTGCCAAAAACCAGGCCATGCAAAAACAATACATCTTGGCAGCATGATCCATCTGTCCATTGTTGTGATGTTATTTAGTAGCCTGACCCTTGGGTACATGTGCATCTACATGACATACTTTTACAACCAGATTCTCTAACTGGGCAGCAATGTCTTGCCACAATTCAGCAGCCTAGATGGGTTTCTCTCTGCACTTCCAATTGGTCTTTTTTCATCAGTCTAGCCACTCCCGCAGAGCATTTTCTACCATCCATGAGTCAGTTCAGAGGTAGAGTGCTGGCCATTTTTTAAATTCAGAGATATCTAAAGCCAGCTGGACGACTATCAGTCTGCAACCTGACTCAATCTTCCTTGTCCCTCAATAGCTTCTGTGACTTGTCATGTACCACTCCATGTGCATCCTCCAAAAACCCACAGTGCTTAGAAAAGCCTGTGTTTCCTTCTTGCTGGTCAGTAGGTACATAGCTGCTATTTTGTTGACCACATTTATTGGAATCTGAATACATTCATCTTGCCATTTTACTCCTAAAAACTGAATTTCCTGGGCAGGTCCCTTGACTATACTTTGCTTTATGGAAAAAATGGCCTTCAGGACAATCTGGATTATCTTCTCCCCTTTCTTGAAGACTTCCTCTGCTGTGCTGCACCATACGATGATGTCATCGATGTATTGCAAGTGTTCTGAAGTGTCACCCTTTTCCAGTACAGTCTGGATCATTCCATGGCAAATCATGGGGCTGTGTTTCTACCCCTGGGGCAGGCGGTTCCAGGTGTACTGGACGCCCTTCCAGGTAAAAGCAAACTGTGGCCTGCACTCTGCTGCTAAAGGAGTGTAGAAAAATGCATTAGCAATGTCAGTGGTGGCACCACTTTGCTGCCTTGGATTCCAGTTCATACTGAATTTCCAGCATGTCTGGCACAGCAGCACTCAGTGGTGGTGACTTTGTTCAGGCCATGATGGTCCACTGTCAGTCTCCACGATAGTCCACTGGACTTACATACTGGCCATATAGGGCTATTGAAGGGTGAATGAGTCTTGCTAACCACTCCCTGGCTCTCCAGTTCATGAATCATCTCACGGATGGGGGTTACAAAGTCCTGGTTGTTGTGATATTGTTGTCAGTGCACTGTTGTGATAGCAATAAGTACCTGTTGTTCTTTGACCCTCAGCAGTCCCACAGCTGAAGGGTCTCTGAGAGACCAGGAAAGGTATTCAGTTGTCTAATTTTCTCTGTCTCCACAGCAGCTATCTCAAAAGGCCAGTGATGTCTTTTTGAGCCCTTGAAATACCCTTTCCTGAGGTAATCTATGCCAAGGATGCACGGGGGCTCTGGATAAGTCACAATGGGGTGTTTTTGCCATTCGTTCCCAGTCAGGCTCACTTCAGCTTCCAGTACAGTCAGCTGTTGGGATACCCCCATCATCCCAGAAACAGAGATGGATTCTGTCCCTACATATCTCAATGGCATCAGGGTACATTGTGTACCAGTGTCAACTAAAGCCTTATACTCCTGTGGGTCTGATATGCCAGGCCATTGGATCCACAGAGTCCAATAGATTTGACTGTCTGTTTCGTCCACCTGGCCAGAGGTCTTTAGTCCTGGTCATAGTACTCATTGCTCACTTCTTGTAAATATGAACTGGAGGTCCTTTCAAGAGGATCACAAGTGACAGCCCTCTGTATGGGGTTTGACTGAAACAGAGTTCATTTTTCCTTAGCACCCCTCACAGTTCTGTGCTTTGCATTGGTATTGTTTTAGCTACTGTTGAGCAGCGTTATCCCTCTAACATTCCTTCCCCCCCCATCAAGGGGCTGGGAGTAGGTGAGATTCTGGGAGGGGACACAACCAGGCCAGCTGACCCAAATTAACCAAAAGGATATTCTATACCATATGATGTCAGCTCAGATATAAAAGCTAAGGGAGGGAGGAAGAATGGGGGAGGCATTTGTTGTTCTACAATGTTTGCCTTCCAGAGAAACTGCTGCATGTGTTGAAGCCCCGCTTCCTGGGAAGTGGCTGAACATCACTCGCTGATGGGAAGTAGAGATTAACTTTTCCCTTTGCCGATGTGTGTGCAAACTTTTGCTTGTTTATTTCTTTGCTTTTGTAAACTGCTTTATCTAAACCTCCTAGCTGTTTTCCATCTTATTCTCCCTCCCCTGTCCCACTGGAAAAGGGAGTGATAGAGTGGCTTAGTGGGCACCTGGCCAAGGTCAAACCACTACATACTCCTCTTCTGTCTGAGGACTTGCCCACTGCAAACTGAAGCAGCATTTATCCTTGAAGGATTTCTTGCAGTGCTTGTTCTTCCTCTCAACTCACATCCCCATGCTGTTAGGGCAAAGGTGGGTTTTCCATTCCACTTCCTCATGTCCTCTCTGTGGCTGTCGTTCTAATTGGGAACGGCAGGAAGAACGACACGGACTCTCAGGGGAGTCAGAAGAGGAGAGAATCTCTAGTTTATTGCTACAGTCATGTTATATAGACTAGTTCGTCAAAAGTACAGAAAGGAAACTCTTATTGGTTAGTAAAGTGCTACATTACCATCATTGGTCAGTGGTGTTCACCACCCTCTGACTTTCTCCTGCAAGGAAAACACGGGAACAGACAAACAGCACCTGCAGGCTGTTTTCTGTCTTTGAGGATTGTTTTGAATCCTCCCATGAAATTCCCAGGCTAGCTTCTCAGGCAGGGCTGGCAGGCCATGGGCCTACAGCCTGCTCCAAAGCTAGCCTCCACATGTGGCCATGTAGGTAAGACCACAAGTGACCTTGTGGTGTGTACCCTTTCTCTTGAGCAGGGGAGCACTTTCTCCCAATAGCAGAGACTCTTGTTTGTACTAGTAGGGCATGGGACAATTATTTAAATTGCTGGTAGTCCTCTTTAAATTGATGGAGGTCCTTGGACAGTCTACACAGATGAGACACAGGCCCATATAGGGCAAGAGATACTTTCTTCATATTGCCAGAGTTTGGTAACCAAATTATCCACTCTTTATTCTTTCTTTCATTGACATTGTTGGGGGTTTGGTGTCTTTTTTTTTTTAGTTTTGGCTTGCCTGTAAAACTTTTACCCATTAGTTGCGGAGACAACCTAACTGTGGGTACTTGGTGAGCGCTTGAGAGAAGACAAAGAGTTCAGCCATGCCCAGGAAGGGAAGGGGGCAGGAAAAAAGGAGGGTGGGGACAGTTTGGAGGGCTTTCTTCAGCTTCGGGGAAGGACACTTTGGGCACGGAGCTGTTGCAGTGGGGAGAAGGGAATTTCGCCATCACTCAGTGTCATGGGGTGGCTTTACCTTTAAGATAGCTTTGGGAGCTAAGGAAGTTGAAACTGCTGGTGGCTGATGGGAGGCTTTCCTCCTGACCAATTATCAGTAATTTCTGGGAATTGGCAGCAGTTTTGACCATTAGAAAGTGAGATCAACTTGTGAACACCTCCTTCAGATGTAAAGTCAGAGCACTCTGGTTCTCTTTTGTTTCTGGCTTCTGAGAAGGTAACAAGGCTCTGTCTTGGCCTCCTCCTCTTCCCCCCCCCTCAAGGCTGGACAAGGCCGCAGAGGACGAAGGGGGGGGGGGAAAGGAGACAGAGCCGGCCAGCTTATCTTAGTTTTCAGTTTCTGCTGCTGGACTGAAACCTGACACCATGAACTCTTGCAGTTTTCTAAGACTTTAATTCTTTTACTACCTGGATAAAACGTACAGATTACTCCTTTTTCCCAGAAAGACACAGAAAGAGAGACAATCAACATGAAGAAGACATCATAAAACCACCAAAAACAGTGAGGAAAAGAGTTAAGTTTTAAATAGGGAAGAGAGAATAAGGAGACGCTTTACAAGCTGAAATACCTTTCTGTTAAAGCTATGGAGATGGACAATAGTAGTTTAAAAAGACTCCTTTAATTAATGACAGAGTATATTGGAAGGAATGGAGTGTTCAAAGTGTGGATTTTGAGCAAAAGAAAGAGTAATTGTAATACAGTGAGTTGCTGGAACAAAGTGAAGCGAAGATTTGAGGCCATGAGGGCAATGAGAAAACTGTTTCCAGGGAAGCTCACAGAGACAGATGAAGAGAACTTTTGCCTTTGAATAACTCATCCTTAAAATGACATCCCTAGACTCATGGCCCATACACACCTCAGAGTGATGTGAAATGGGAGGAGAAAATCTGATGACAGATTTCCGGGCAGCTGGAATCAGGGCAATAGAAAACTATAACAGAAATAGTTTTCTTGTGAAAAACTCCATAGATTAGCAGGAGACTTCTGTTTCTCTACAAAGACTGATGAAAAGACTGTAGCAAGAATTAGGACTGTTTTTAACCACCAAAGTTCTAAGGTTTTTTGTCTCTATGTTAATACGTGTACAAAGGAATGGTCAAGTAGTGGGGGATAAAAGGGTTTTCTGGAAGTTTATTCTGGTGTTCTTATTTTTGTAGTTTGCTAATAAACTTTTTTTATTCCTTTTTAAGTTTTAAGCCTGTTTTGCTCTTGTTCTAATCCATATCTCACAGCAAGAAATAAGTAATTATTTGTTACTGGTTTAAAACCACGACACCCAGACAGACAGAGCTGCTTCTTCTTCTTCCCTCTTCGTTGGTGGCCTCGCACCCCCTGTCCTGTCGGGACGTGCAGCAGTGCCAGCCACTGCCGCGGAGCTGCTGATACACCTCAGCCACCAGCCCGAGATCTCAGCTCATCCCTGCTGTTCCAGCCAACTGTTCCTCAGAGCCCTGCAGGAGCACCGGGACTGCCTGCCCGAGGGGGTTTGTGAAACAAAGCCTCTCCTCCATCCCTTCCCGTCTCAACCGAGAAAGCTGTCACGGGGCCCCTGGTTCTGTTTCCTTGCTAATGCTGTAGTTATTGTTGTTTGTTTGCCTGGTTATACTAGTAAAGAACTGTTATTCCTATCCCCAGATCTCTGCCTGAAAGCCCCCTTGATTTCAGAATTATAATAATTCAGAGGGAGGGGGTCTACATTCTTTCATTCCAAGGGAGGTTCCTGCCCTCCCAGCAGAAACCTGTCTTCTAAAACCAAGACAGATTTTGGCACCCACCCGTGGGGCACTGAGCGAAAAAGGGCAAAAAAGGAATAACAGTTCTTAAATAACCTAATTTTTCTGTGCTGGATTTAGAAACCTTGTTAGGTAGAACCATGTTGTTTAGCTTACCCAGGTTTGGGTGGCATGTGGTCACGGCTATATTTCTCCCATTTGCTACACCTTACCTAAATATGGGTCCTATAACTAAGGCTACTGTGGCTATTATCCAGTTTGTTTTGTGGGTTGATAAGGTGAGGAATTCATGGATGTTTACCATCCTCTGGATGGCGGGCTCATGGATTCAGAGCTATCACACACTAACTGGATGGTTTTGGGGTTGCTTTAATAATGGTACCTACTGGGAGAAAATAACAGCTGGGGAAATTTCCTCCCAACCTTTCACCCAGTTCCTTGGGCCTACCCCACCAGTTTTCGAAGGGTTAAAATCATCTCTGAATGCTAATGACATCATACAGTGACTGGTGTTGCTGATAGGCCTGTTCTACTTAGCATTCAGAGACAAAGGGAAATTGACTGGGGATGCTGCCTCAGAACCTGGCACAGCCCCAGAGACAGGGGGTGCTACTCCAGAACCTGGCACAGCCCCAGAGACAGGGTGTGCTACTCCAGAACCTGGCACAGCCCCAGACACAGGGGGTGCTGCTCCAGAACCTGGCACAGCCCCAGAGACAGGGGGTGCTGCTCCAGAGCCTGCTGCTGCCCCATGGCCCACCTCAGAAATGAACCACCCAGAGTGGGTGGGGGTTCTGGTGAGGGAGATGCATGAGATGGGCCAGATGCTAAAGGAGTGCATTTCCTCAGCTGCTGGGAAACCCTCCCCCTGCCTCGAAGAGGGACAGTCTGATGGTGCAGCAGTGGAACCCACAAACGTTACAACCGTCCAGGTTCCAGCTGAACCACAAGGGCAGTCACAGCCAGCAGCAGTTGCCCCTGTGGAAACGAGGAAGTCTAAGATGAAATCACAGCACCCTGTTAATAAAGATAAGAAAGGAGGGCCCTCACAACCCACAGGGGAGCCAGAGGTTGAAATCATTACAGAGTCCCTGATGTATGAGAGTCTCTGTAATCTGCAAAAAGACATTGTGAGGTGGGGGTGAGGCTTATACCACCTGGTTACTTCGGGTCTGGGACCTTATGGGTACAGGCGTGCAACTGGATGGTGGTGAGGCAAGGAATGTGGGACCCTTGACCCAGGACCCAGGTGTGAATCAGGTATTCGTCAGGGAACCAGGGCCCCTTTCCCTCTGGGAGCGGCTTTTAATGAGTGTAAGAGAGAGGTTTGTCCACAGAGAGAGAATGGAAGAGCACTATCATAGAAGGGGATGGAAAACCATTGAGGAAGGGATCCAACAGCTGAGAGAAGTGGCGGTATTAGAGGTCCTTTTTGGGAGGGGTGGACAGCATGATAATGACCCTGACAAAGTCAGGTGCACTGGGCAGATGTTGTGGAGTCTGGCAAATCTAGGGCCACGTGAATATACCACCTATATTGCACTGATTAACGCCGCTGATAACAACCGAGAGACAGTGGGTTCTGTCGCCACCAGGCTTAGAAATTTCGACACTATGGTCCATGGCCCGCAGCAGGCCCAGGTTTCTGCTGTGATTAAGGAACTCAAAGAGGCGATGAGGGAAATGAGGGAAGAGATGAGGAAGAGCAGTTCCCATATGGCACCAGTGCGAGTCACAAGCCCAAAACTCCAAGCCCAGCGTCCCCCAGCTAGAGAGAGAGGGTACACCCCACGAGCTGAGCTGTGGTTCTTTCTACGTGACCATGGGGAAGACATGGGAAAGTGGGATGGGAAACCCACTTCTGCCCTGGCAGCACGAGTGCGTTAACTCAGGGAGGGAACCATTAACCAGAAAAATTCCACTAAAGTGAAGGTAGCCTCAACCTCCCGTGACCAAACTGACAGATATTACAGAAAAGAGGATGAGCCCCTTGAAGGAACCTGCAGAATGTATGCCCAGGGAGGAGAGGATGACCAGTGCTAGAGGGGCCCTGCCTCTAGCCAGGAAGAGGCACGGGAAAACCGGGTCTTTTGGACGGTGTAGATCTGATGGCCTGGCACATCAGAGCCACAAAAATATGAAGCTTTAGTTGATACTGGTGCACAGTGTACCCTAATGCCACCAGGACATGTGAGGGCAGAACCTGTTTCCATTGCTGGGGAGATGGGGGGATCACAGCAATTGACTCTGTTGGAAGCCGAGGTGAGCCTGACTGGGAAAGAGTGGCAGAAACATCCCGTTGTGACTGGCCCAGAGGCCCCGTGTATTCTGGGCATAGACTTCCTTCAGAATGGCTATTACAAAGACCCAAAGGGACTCAGGTGGGCTTTTGGAATAGCTGCTGTGGAGGCAGAGGACATTAAGCAACTGAACACCTTACCTGGACTATCGGAGAATCCATCTGCAGTAGGACTCCTGAAAGTAGAAGAACAACGAGTACCAATTGCCACCTCGACGGTGCACCACCGGCATTATAGGACAAATCGAGATGCTGTGATCCCCATCCACAAGATGATCCAAGAACTAGAGAGTCAAGGGGTAGTCAGCAAAACCCACTCACCCTTCAACAGCCCCATTTGGCCTGTGTGCAAATTTGACAGAGAATGGAGATTGACTGTGGACTATCGTGCATTGAATGAAGTGACTCCACCGCTGAGCGCTGCTGTGCCGGACATGCTGGAGCTCCAGTACGAGCTGGAGTCCAAGGCAGCGAAGTGGTACACCACTATTGACATTGATAATGCATTTTTCTCCATTCCCCTGGCAGCAGAATGCAGGCCTCAGTTTGCCTTCACGTGGAGGGGAGTGCAGTACACTTGGAACCGACTGCCCCAGGGGTGGAAGCACAGCCCCACCATCTGCCATGGACTGATCCAGGCTGCCCTGGAAAAGGGTGAAGCTCCAGAACATCTGGAGTACATTGATGACATCATTGTGTGGGGGAACACGGCAGTTGAAGTATTTGAGAAAGGAGAGAAAAGATCATCCAGATTCTGCTAGAAGCCGGCTTCGCCATCAAGAAGAACAAAGTCAAAGGACCTGCTCGTGAGATCCAGTTCCTGGGGGTAAAGTGGCAAGACGGACGGCATCAGATTCCCACCAAGGTGGTCAATAAGATCACTGCAATGTCTCCACCGACCAGCAAGAAGGAAACTCAAGCTTTCCTAGGTGCCATAGGTTTTTGGAGGATACACATTCCTGAGTACAGCCAGATCGTGAGCCCTCTCTACCTGGTTACCCAAAAAAAGAATGATTTCCACTGGGGCCCTGAACAGCAATAAGCCTTTGCCCAAATCAAGCAGGAGATCGCTCATGCAGTAGCCCTTGGCCCAGTCAGGACAGGACCAGATGTGAAGAACGTACTCTACTCTGCAGCCGGGAACAATGGCTTGTCCTGGAGTCTTTGGCAGAAAGTGCCTGGAGAGACTCAAGGCCGACCACTGGGATTCTGGAGCCGAAGCTGCAGAGGGTCCGAAGCCAATTACACTCCCACAGAGAAGGAAATCTTAGCTGCCTATGAAGGAGTTCAAGCTGCCTCAGAAGTGATTGGCACAGAAGCACAACTCCTCCTGGCACCCTGACTACCAGTGCTGGGCTGAATGTTTAAAGGAAAGGTTTCTGCTACCCACCACGCCACCGACGCTACATGGAGCAAGTGGATTGCCCTCATCACGCAGCGCGCCTGTATTGGAAACCCAAATCGCCCTGGGATTTTGGAGATAATTACAAAATGGCTGGAAGGTGGAAACTTTGGTCTCACTGATGAAGAGGAGCAGGAACAAGTGACATGAGCTGAAGAAGCTCCACCGTACAACCAACTGCCAGCAGAAGAAACATTCTATGCTCTGTTTATTGATGGTTCCTGTCGCATCGTAGGGATGAACCGGAAGTGGAAAGCAGCCATATGGAGCTCCACACGACAGGTTGCAGAAGCTACTGAAGGAGAGGGTGGATCAAGCCAACTTGCAGAACTCAAAGCTGTTCAACTGGCCCTGGACATTGCTGAAAGAGAGAAGTAGACAAAGCTCTACCTCTACACTGATTCATGGATGGTAGCCAATGCTCTGTGGAGATGGCTGGAAAGGTGGAAAAGGGCCAATTGGCAGCGTAGGAGAAAACTAATCTGGGCTGCTGATGAGTGGAAAGACATCGCCACCAGAGTAGAGAAACTGTCTGTGAGGGTCCGTCATGTAGATGCCCATGTCCCCAAGAGTAGGGCTAATGAAGAGCACCGAAACAATGAGCAGGTGGATCAGGCTGCAAAGATAGAAGTGTCAAAGATAGACTTCAATTGCAACACAAGGGAGAGTTGTTTCTAGCTCGATGGGCCCATGACGCCTCAGGTCATCAGGGTAGAGATGCCACCTATAAGTGGGCACGAGACCGAGGGGTGGACCTATCCATGGACAGCATTTCTCAGTCATTCATGACTGTGAGACGTGTGCCACGATCAAGCAGGCCAAGCGGCTGAAGCCACTATGGTATGGTGGGCATTGGCCCAAGTATAGGTATGGGGAAGCCTGGCAGATTGACTACATCACACTGCCCCAAACCTGCCAAGGCAAGCGCTACGTGCTCATGATGGTAGAAGCCACCACAGGATGGTTGGAAACCTACCCTGTGCCTCATGCCACTGACCGGAACACCATCCTGGGCCTTGAAAAGCAGGTCCTTTGGAGGCATGGTACCCCTGAGAGGATTGAGTCAGACAATGGGACTCATTTAAAGAACAGCCTTATAAACACCTGGGCTAGGAACATGGCATTGAGTGGGTGTACCATATCCCCTACCATGCACCTGCTGCTGGAAAAGTTGAATGGTGCAATGGCCTGCTTAAAACCAGCTTGAAGGCACTGGGAGGGGGGAGTTTCAAGAACTGGGAGATTAATTTAGCAGAAGCCACATGGTTAGTGAACACCCGAGGTTCCACTAACCGAGCAGGCCCTGCCCAATCTGAGACCTTTAGAACAACAGATGGAGATAAGGTTCCAGAGTGTTGGAGTCTGAGATACAGACTGTGTGCCCTTGTTTTTAATATTTAGTTCTAAGATTCAAGGAAACACTGAATTTCATATAATATGAAATTCATGAGTATGTTTTCATGGTGATACATGAAAACAAATGCTAAAGTTAGATAAGAAAGGTAGGTGTGTAGATTAGAAAGTTTTTTAAATCACTGGGTGAAAAAGTTAGTTTAGAGAACAGGAGACAACATGGAAGATTTAGGGTGTTGTCCCTTGTCCCTTCTTCTTTCTTCTTCATGTTCTTCTCCTAGAAGTTTTTGGGTAATAGTAAGTGATTGAATAGAAAATGCCACAGTGCATCACAGAGGTGATGGGTCATTGGGTCATTAAGAAAAATAATATACGTGTCTATTGTTAATTGGGTAAAAATAGGTATAAAGATAAAAGAACTGCATAGTTTGGGGCCATTTTGTGCATCAGACACGAAGTGTGCCACAAGGCCTTCTTTGTACCATCAGAAGAAAGAAATGTGCCAAATTGCAAAGATTAACCTTGTAACCAGCCTGGAGAGACCTGTTAAGTTTTGTAAGGATCCTTCAATAAACACAAGAAACAAGATTCTAACGAGCTCGGGAGTTTTCTTCGAATCATAAGGACTGAGATAAGTGGGAATCCCCACGAGGGAGGATCCCAGAGGAATTTAGCTTAAAGGAAGCTGAGAGACTAGGGAAAAGTTATATCCACAGAAAATTGAGCCCAAAGGAGGCAAGGAGAGAGAAATTACACATATGAGAGGTATGCTGGGAAAATCTGTTTGGATTAATTCTGCCTCCAGCAAAGACAATCCAATCTGTGGGGTTGTCTTTGCACAGGGACCGGGTTGCACTTGGTGAGTGATGCAGAAGGATGGAGAGACCCGGTGCATACCTCAAGGGGACCTTGTTTTAGGGTGAACTACCCATGACACTGTGCTTGTATCTGTATCTGCATGTACGTATGTATATAGTTAAAGCAGTGTGTGTTTGTGTATAATTTAAAGGTTTAATATTTGATGTAACATTTTGGTATGGGAAAAAATTCAGGGTGGATAATGTTGGGGGTTTGGTGTCCTTTTTTTTTAGTTCTGGCTTGCCCGTGGAATTTTTACCCATTAGTTGCGGGGACAACCTAACTGTGGGTACTTGGTGGGTGCTTGACAGAAGACAAAGAGTTCAGCCAGGCCCAGAGGGAGAAGGGGGCAGGAAAAAAGGAGGGTGCGGACAGTTTGAAAGGCTTTCTTCAGCTTCGGGGAAGGACACTTTGGGCACGGAGCTGTTGCAGTGGGGAGAAGGGAATTTAGCAATCACCCAGACGGACCTGCTGCTTCTTCTTCCCTCTTCGTTGGTGGCCTCGCACCCCCTGTCCTGTCGGGACGTGCAGCAGTGCCAGCCACTGCCGCGGAGCTGCTGATACACCTCAGCCACCAGCCCGAGATCTCAGCTCATCCCTGCTGTTCCAGCCAACTGTTCCTCAGAGCCCTGCAGGAGCACCGGGACTGCCTGCCCGAGGGGGTTTGTGAAACAAAGCCTCTCCTCCATCCCTTCCCGTCTCAACCGAGAAAGCTGTCACGGGGCCCCTGGTTCTGTTTCCTTGCTAATGCTGTAGTTATTGTTGTTTGTTTGCCTGGTTATACTAGTAAAGAACTGTTATTCCTATCCCCAGATCTCTGCCTGAAAGCCCCTTGATTTCAGAATTATAATAATTCAGAGGGAGGGGGTCTACATTCTTTCATTCCAAGGGAGGTTCCTGCCCTCCCTAGCAGACACCTGTCTTCTAAAACTGAGACAGACATCAATGCTAATGAGTTGATGCACGGCAATGGCACTCTCCATAGGAACTACCACTGCATAGTTTCTGTACACTTGACCATATCTGGATTTATAGGGGATTACTCATTATTTGAATCCTTAAAGAGTACCTCCAGCACAGCTAATTCTCTCAGGTGCCAGATACTTTGCTCCATGGTGTTCCACTGTCACCCTGAAAATCAGGCCTTTCAATATTGTTTTCATAATTTCTAGCCACTTTCCCAGGAAAGTAACTATAAACATAGATGTTTATACATTCCATTAAAGATATGCCTTTTGATGGACGTCTCTCATGGCCAATGTGGTTGGGAAGGTGGTAACCTGACTATCCAATCCCTGGTCATTGTCAAAAACCTATAAATACTGAAAGAACAAATAAACTTCACTTCTTCTTTCACCACACTTCGAGCTGCGTCCGCGTGAATCATTTCGTGTCCGACAGTGACATTCCACCTGTCTTAGTGCACTACTAGATCATCCTTGAAAAGATATCTTTCCCTCAAGCTAGACAGGAGTTGCCTCCAGAGGCTGAGTTTCTATTCTTTTCACAATCTCCTGGTCAATGCCCACATCCTGGGACAGGGATTCCAGTTGCTTGGCTTCACTACCATCTAGTTTCATATTGTGGGCCATGACATTCCAGCATCAGAGCAACCAGATCACCAGGGGCTCACCCAATTGGCAATTGACATTTTTTTGCATACCTCGCAGCTTACCCAGGAATAGGGATTACCTCTTCCTCCTGCTGTGAGGGCTCTACTTCATCCTTAAAAGAACTGATTTTTTCTTAGCTTTCTTCTTCTGTACAGGGGCAACTGCTACCAGCACAGGTTGTTCCTCTGGTTCAGCTACAGTTTGAGTGGCCATAATGCCTGTTGGTCTGCTTTTCTCCTCCGCCTCCCCCCCAAGGGTGCTGTCTAGTAATGGGCAGTGTCCAATAAATAGTAGCCAGGGCCTAGCATCTTGCATAACTTTACGCCTCTCTAGAACTGCCACAGCATTTTTCTTTCCAATATACTGCCACTTTATCAGGGTCCTGTAGTTGTTCAGGGGTGAACTTCCAAACCACTGGAGCAGAATAGTCCTTCAAAAGCTGGCTGATTTTCTCCCACCTTCCATGTCGCTCATGATTATCCACCCTCGGGGCAGATCTCTGAAAGACCCTCCTAAAAATCTCTTGTAACTCTAAACATGGTGTGGACATCACTGAGGAGACCTGGCAGACATAGCAACAAGAACATGCTTTCCTTAACACCCAAAGGGAATTCAAAATTCTCAAAACCTGTTGTAACAGACCTGAAGGACAAAAAGGGGATGAAAGGCTGGGGAAATTCATCATCCCCTGTTTCCCCCCACAGGCTGGGTACAATTATTAAAGGACTCCTAGAAGTAGCACACAAGGGAAGGGCAGAAGGGAAGCACTGAAGACACATCCCAAATGACCCTCATTGTCCTTGATGTTCTGTCATTAACTGATATCACACAGTACATCAACAAAACACTCCTGATCCCTCTCCCTGTTCTGAAAATCATCACGAGGAGCATATGTATATATGGGAATATATACAGGGTTAGGTGCCACAGCACATGAACAGACCAAGCAACATTGTGACCAGTGGTTCTGAACCTAATACAACAAATGCTTAAATCAAATTTGGTTCCAACCTGCTCTGGTAAGATCTGTTGTTATCTCAACCCTTTGAGGCCCAAATTGGGTGCCAAATAAGGCTGTCATGGTTTAGGAATGATATTCCCCAATTTAGTGTTCCCACTGAAACACTCCAAACCGCACACTGGTAACACTCCCCCCTTTCCCCTGTGGCAGGCTGGAGAGGAGAATTGGAAGCACAAAAGGTAAAGATCATGGGTTGAGATAAGAACAATTTACTAGAAACAGCAATGAAATAAGGAAACAAACAGTAATAAGAACAATATTAATAACAAAAGTGTATGAGGGAGGTGAATGATTCACACAGGATTTGTTCACCACACAGAGCCTGGCAATACCTGCCCACCCACCACACTACATGACCCCAAAGGGACCCCTTCCCCTGTTCCCAGAAAATGACATGAGGTTGTAAAGAATAACCTCTGTGTGCTAGCCATGCCCCCTCCTGGCTACTGCAAAAATTAACCCTTTCCTGGCCAGAACCAGGACAGGCAGATATTCCTACTTACTTTATGCATTTAAATCAAGCACCTCAGCCAACAGCCTAGGTTCTCTGCCAGAGAGCAACTCAGAGCCCCAAATTCAGGCTTTGCCTTTCTGTTCTGATTATACAGGTAGTCTGAAATTAAACTATGCTGCTTGCCTGCAATCAGTCTCAAGGAGGTTAAGTTCTGATTAAGCACAATGTCCTGAATAAGAGCAGGAAAACACCACAGCTCTCACTGCTCTAGATTTATATAACAGCACCTGAAAGCGAAAGCACTCTGCAAGATGCTAAAGTAACAGCAGAGAATTCCTGTTGCAGAAAGCTTACCACCTAGATAGGAAGCATGCATTAAAGTAAGGGGAAAATACACAGAGAAAATACTTGACTATCAATTCTCACAATTTAAAGCCATAAGTCCAGGCATTTGACATTGTTCTCAAAGCCTCAACCCTGAAACAACATCAAAATGAAATCAGGTTTTTCCTTGGAGGGAAAAGGGTTCTTAAATGTTAGTTCAGTGTACCCAAGTTGCCAAAAGGCAACTCAAAAATAATTTTTAGGCCTGGGTTTTACACCAACTATCTGATTTTTGATTACTTGGCTTTGGCAATACTATGAAAATCAAGCTCAGACAGAGCTAGTGACAAGAGAGAGATCAGAATCCAGGGTTACAGAATCAGTCCAAACTTAAGGCACCAATTACATGCAGAGTTTTTCCAGCTTGACAATACAGATAAGCAGCTGGCTGCCCATACTTTAAGCATCTCCATTTGAGTACTCCCTGCTTGGTAACTATTTTATTTTACAAAACAGCCTCACTGAAAAAAAATTTCACTTTTCATATGTACTTTGGACATCAGTACTTTGGCAGAAGAAGGATGAAATCACATTCCTTACATACCACAGGCATTCCGCATTAAGATGCTTGAGCAGGCACTGGTCAGATTTTGAAGAGCAGAACAGCAGTGGGATAAGTCAGAAAGGCACTGGATTAAGAAACAGGAGTAGGTAAAGTTACTCAAGAACTGACAAAAGAATTTAAATGAAATACAGGCAAGCAAATGTTTCAAATGCAGATAAATTCCCTTGTGCCACTAAGCTGTGGCTGAAACAGCAATCACAGGACACAATATCTTAGTGGTACTAACAGAAGTTAAAAAAAATGACCTACATAGACTGAGATGGCCTTGCATGCAGGCAGCAGCACAGGTCCACAGATAATGTCTGCGGTGTCCTTGTCTACTTGGAAGTGCCCACCAAAAAAAGGGTACGGTCAAGGTTATTAATTACAATATTCAAGGCAAAGCAAAGTAATATTGCCATAACTGAAAGAACACATACAGAAATCCACAGTAAGGGGACTACAGAATTAGGTCATCCAACTGATTCAAGATGCAAACTGCTCATAAATGCAATGGAAGTCTTTCACCCAGACAAGTCGCTCTTATTTGTTTCACAGGTGAAAGTAATCATCTGAGCTAGTAGGATGCAATTTGATTGTAGTAGGAAAAAGCAACATCTTTAATAAAATTAATTGAGAGTAGAAATCTGTATCACTAAACACACATAAATTCAGAACCTGCACAACAGCTGTATGAGAAGTGATTTTAACATCTACACTATACCTTTCCAGCCACAACATGCAGGACAGTTGTGCCATTTATTTGGGTGGGTTAAAATGACTCCTAACCTTCAACAGAAAATACAGACAGCAATTAATAAAAAAAAACAACCATCATGAGAATTAAAAGTTTTATTAGTGTACTCACATATTAGGCAAATGCAACACACATGAAGCTTATTTCTTAGGTTCACAAGTTCTACCAATACATTAGTCTAGTAGTAAAACTAGCATAAATTGGTAACTTCTTTGCCAATTTTGGAAAGGTGTCTGTCCCACTTTTTCAAGGCTTGATTTTTGGTATTGCTTCTGTGTCCTAGTCATTATGGCATAAAACTATCCATCTCTATTATCAATTTACTTAACAGATTAAAAGCTGTAACACTGGCCCCATTTTTGTTCTAAAAGCTATCACTAGCTGTACTTACAAAGTACAGTACTAGTGTAATGGATGAAACAATGGGAAAAACAAAGACAATCCCGCTACTGCCACAATAACAAAAGAATGACAGACAGCTAGATCACAAGCTCGTTAGTAAGATATATATTTTTCAAGTCAGAATAACCCTTCTATATAGCTTCCCAACCCATCCCCAACCCAGACTTATTTGTAGAATATATTTCTGAATATTTTTAATATGGTGTAGCTGTAGTGTCCAAGGGTTCACAATAACATGCACGGTCACAAAGAACCTAGAAGTCCTCCTTTCTGGTCATACCTCAGCAACCACTTTCCTAGAGGTTTTGCAAAAGCAACTACTTTTAATAACAAGACCCATTATGACATAATGAATGTGTATGATCTGGTATGCAAGTAAGCTATACAAAGCCACACAGATCAGAAATTTAAAATCTGTTACTGAAATATATTAAGAAGATCTATTAAAAACCTATATGATCTATTTAAAACTTATATGAAAGAGTAGTTTACCTTGGGAAAGAGTTTTTCAAGGTACTTAGCTCCAAAAACTAAAACCCACGATTTTTAGTGACATCTGTTCAATGAAAAAATACAGGGGTATTTTTTGTAAGGGGTAAACCAATAACCTTGTGTACTTAATCCAGTATCCAATGCTACAATAAATTCTTATTCCATGAGAAAAAAACCAGTGACTTCAATGATTCAAGGTAAACAAACAAGTCCCAAATTATACTATTGCCAGCAATAATGCCAGCACCAGATTCATCAACTCAGATGAGTAGGGAAAAGTAGATTCTAAGTGTGATGGATACTTGGAATTTATAATATGAATGGATTTAGGCCCCATTAAGTGGATAGTGTCATAAAATTTCACAGATGAATCTCAAGACATTTTTTTCCCTTGAAATTGAGGTATTTTATTTTTCTTTAAGAAGGCAGCAAGAAGTTGAGCTTTTTATATTTAGGACAACTCAAAAAACTGCTTATATAAAAAAATATAAAAGAATAAGGGAGTAGTATCTTGGAATTTTATAAGAGATTTACCCAAATCAAAAAACCCAAGCAACTATTTATGGGAACTAAAATGTAGAACAGCACAATATGGTGATATTTGAGATCATGATACATTACCTGTACATATACTTAGTTATTCATGTTATTGATAAACCATTAGGACACTCAATTATATGCCCAGTAAAAACACCATTAAGAGTCTTGAGAACAGTCCCATCTTCTTTCTGAAGAAGGCATTTCTATACACTAAATTTTTATCTAGTAGCAGAGTATAGGAAACAGAATCCACAAGGTGCTTTAATTGATGAGACCTCAAGTGCTGGGTTTTTTTTTTTTTTCTTTTTTAAAAACCTTTTTAGACAGTAAATAGTTCATGGGGACCACACACAAATACTATGGCAGACGAGGTGTTATATTAAGTCTGTTGATTAGACTTGATATTTAGCCCACTGGTAACAGAGGAAGGAGTTTTACGACATGCTGGAGCAGCGTACTGAAGGGGAGCCCATCTGAGTCAATACTTTGTCCAACCACTGTAGAGGTCCATTCAGATGAAGTTCAATCCAGCAAGGAGTGCTTGTTACTGTTTGCCGCCTAGAAAATAAAGAATAGGGAAGTCAGAAAGCAGCTTTAGCTACCATAAAGTTCACCATATGATCAAATCTGTTTCCATCTATATCTCATATACAGAAAGATAAAAATCCACAACCATTACCATAACTGTTACTAAACTTTTTTCAGATAGTCTTTCAAGGAAGAAAACCCAACAAAAACTCCAAAACACTCCACATCTGTAAGACACATCAGTAATTACATGCTTGTACATAATACATTGAGAGTATTCCACTCTGGAGAATAAGAGCTTCAGCATTTGCTTCAAGTACCACACAAAGATCTTTACATCTAAAAAGAAATTCAAAACTGAAGATTGTCCAACCAGTGTGGTGTTCACATCACAGATAGCTGTGTGCAGCTGCACTGCAACCTTCAAAGAGTCTGCATGCATAACTAGGTTTGAATTTTGTAGACAATTACTGAGAAATACAAACTAGAAACCCTTGATTCTGCACTATTAGAATGGCCAAACAGCACAATGCTATGATGATCATAAGGTCTATCTTTTTTGGAGCAACTGACAAGATAAATGTATAAGGAAACTGCTAGATGTTGTCAGAAACACTATGTCAAAACACAGTGTGTGGCTATACTGTGCTAACTGATGCTATCTCAAAGGAACACTAAACTCTTATCTCAAATTTTCTGTAATCTTACACTTCTACATGTGTTTTGTACTGCAACATCCTCACAAAAACAACCAAGGTAACGTAAGTTGTGTTTCCATTGTCTTCTATATAAACTTACCCATAATTTTTCACAATAGAAGCCCTTAATTAAACACCATATTGCAAGTCTCAGTAAGGCTGAAGGGCTGACAAGCAAAAAAGCTTCATTCACTCTCCCATATATCCTTGTTTCAGATAGCTGTTGTTCAAAAATTTTCCTTCTCATCTCCAAAGTAAAAAATCAGTATCAGACATACTCTGCCTGAAAAATTCTGGTTTTTTCACTATACCTGCTCCAGGCATGGGAATTTTCCCAAATTAGACTGCCAAGACTATTGTTGCTAAGCCAGTTTTTCCTAGTAATTCTAGCTATCCCAAAGTCAAAGCAAGAAGCCATCAAGATTCAAAGGCAGCAGATTAGTTAGATACAAACCCAGCCCCTTCATTTTTACTGTTGGCATTGGAACCCTTCGCTTTAAGGAAATCTGTTTATATAAACAGAGGAACTAAAAAGAGAGAAAAATTAAGCCAAAGAGAGGATGAATTTCCAAAGTTGTCAGTGATTTCACATTTTCTAGGAAAAGAAAGCAGCTGAGGTCTGTGCACACTCAGCACTCTAAAAAACATTGTTTATCTTAGCCCCAAATGCCTATGCCAAAATAAAGTGATCCAATAGAACAACCTAAATCACAGGAAATATAATTCAATTTAGTCTCAAATCCTTTCCCAAAGAAGTAAGTTCATTATTCCAATGCTGTTAACTCCCCTACAATGTATTCCACAACACACTTCCTCAGAATTTTATAACTGGTTCTGTTCAACAACCCTAGCTTGGCACTACACTGGCAGAAGTTGATAAAATAGTAACAGTTGCTTAGCAGCTGTCTCAAAACTAAAACTCAGCCTCTTCTACCCACAGATTTCTAGCTCACATGTCACTAAGTCTGTTTGCTGTAGTTATGTCTCTACTGAACTCTCTTCAGATGATGATCCTAGACCTGGATAGCCCTTGTGATAACGTGAACACTTGACTGCTGAGCTGAATTTCTACCACCATCCTTAATTCTAGCCAACATGTGTTGAGCAAAAAGTTGCAAACTATTTTGTTTATCAAGCTTATAAGTTTGGTAAACAAACAAAATGTACCACTTTGCCATGTCTGTGCATTTACCCACATAGCATAAAATGTAAGTAATGCTTTGGCTTTGCCCAAGCCCGTTGTATAAGAAACCTTTTTGACATAATGATGAAGCATGGAAGTTTTAACAAGAATGATGGATTTTACAGTGCCTCCTGGTCTATTTTGATAATTCAGACTACATTTGTTTAAATTCAAGGTTGTGTTTGCAGGAGCAACCTTGTCTTGCTTTAATCACAACTGCAGCATAACTTACAGGTTTTGTGCATCAATACTTTATTAACATCATCTTAAATAGAGATGCAAAGAAACTAGTTCAGCATTATGCCAGTAATCAGTTTCTGTGGTGTTCTGGCAGTGTTTTCACTGCAGCTTTTTTAATCCTATGATCTCTCAGCAGTTTATAGACTAACAACCAACATTCTCCCTCCTTAGAAACAAATTTACCAAAAGGCTCCTCACTGTTTTAATTCAGCACTTATTCTCCATTCACTTCAAGTTGTCTCCATATAATCTGACTTATTAAGCCTCTTCTGTTCCGATTTGAATGTTATATTTAATTATGTGTAAGTGTATACATACTTCTTTCGAGACAAATCCAATAATTCTTTAAACTTGAGACACATTCTTTTTTGTGTATCTCTTACTAACAAAGAGGTACCAATTTATTCCATTACTCAAATTTCTCACTTAATCTAATTAGACTTCTACAAAATTGGCTTAATTTATCTGAGAAGCCTCCCCCACATATTTGTGTGTTGGAGTCAGAGGCACAGAATGTGTGCCCTTATCTCTGATACCTGGCTCTGACATCCAAGAAAGCACTGAATTTCATATAACACCATAGAAACAACTGTTAAAGTGAAATAGAAAAACTAAGAGTGTGTGTGTAAATTAGAGAATTTTCTTAAGTCACTGAGTGAAAAAGTTAAAGTCTAAGGTTTAAGCTAGTATTAAGTGATTGGATTAAAAAGTGCCGCAGTGCAGCACACAGGTGTCGGGTCATTGGGTCACTAAGAAAAATAACTTACTTGGCATTTGTTAATTGGGTAAATAGACATATAAAAGACCTTGAAAAAGTTCTTTGTTAGCCATTTTGCACCTTTCTATCTTAGTGCATGTAGCTCCTTGTACCTTGTATATATGTAATATAGGCAAGAAAAGAATAAACAACCATGTCCGAATGAGAGAAAACTGCCTCTCATCAATCTCAGTCCAAGGGGGAAAAAGAACCCAGCCACAAGTGTCCCATTAGGACATTTGTGCTGCTATTTACATGTGTATATTTCAAGAGCAGATAAAGAAAAACAAACCCCCAAGATTCACAGTGGAACCTACACACCATTACTCAACTTCAGAAATTATATGGATTTTTTAAAAAGTCATTATGTATTACAATAAGGTATTGATATGTCAGACTTCATTCTTTCAGGGGAAAATTGCTAGAGAGGTTTAAGAAATTTGTTTAAATAAAGAATAAAATTGGAATCTATTAAAAAAGCAGATAAAAGGCTATTTTTCCACTAAAAAAAAAGTTATCAGTTTTACTACATAAACACAGTCATCTTACTCCCACAAAGTTTTTTCCATTACAAGTTCTGAAATATTTGTCATCTCTTAAATGCATGTTCTCCAGCTGTTTCATTCTGCAGAATGCACTCCAAATTACTTCAATTCTTTCTGTCAGATACTGTCAACTGCATCCCTCACCATAACCTAATGAACTCATGATACTCCACACAGAACAGGACAAAGACCAAAATTACTACATCTAACAAACAGCAAATAATCTCACAGCACAAACTGTGAAACTTCTAGATATTGTCAGTGATTTTGCCATAATAAGCAAGCAAGACAAACCAAATGAGGAAACAACTTTGACAATATTCCTTGCTCAACAGCTGACTGTAATACTAAAATCAATTTCTGATCTTTATAACTTAAAACCTCAATAGCTGAGGAGGGAGAAAAAGGAAAATAGGGGGTTCTGTCGCTAAAGGACACGAAATGATTCACACGAACGCCTCTCAGTGTCAGAACAGAAAAAGCTCCCTTTATTCTCTGACTCCAGTATTTATAGATTCTCAGCAATGACCAGGGATTGGATAATTAAGTTACCACCTTCCCAAGCACACTGGTCATGAGAAATGTCCTTCAAAAAACGTTTCTTAGAAGGAATGTGATAAACAACTTATGTTTATAGAACTTTCATGGGAAAGTAACTAAAACTATGAAAACATTATCAGAAGGCTTTAATTTTCAGGGCGACATCTCACCCTTTCTCTTTTAAAAAAGAAAAAAGAAAAATTAACTATATCCTAAACAATCAAAAGGAAAATAAACAATGTTCTAAACAATCAGAAGGCTCTAGTTTCAGGGTGATAGGGTTCAACTTGTAGACAGCATGTCTACAGTAGCACTAAGAAGCCTGTAGGTACAGCTTTCAAACCAGACAGAAATAGTACATTAGTGAAAGAAGAAAAATGCACTCTAAAATTAAAAACAAAGTTTTTTACCTGTATTCAGCTCCCCATCCTTTAACAAAACTCATTCTTATGGTACACATTCTAGTAAGCTGATAAACTGCTTCAAAACCCTGATTCACAGATTGAGCCAGAAGAGCAGCAAATTCTTGGTTATTAAAGATTTTTAGATTGCATCCTATAAAGAAAAATAAAAGTCCAAAGAGTACAATCAATCAATGAATACTTGTGTTTGCTATCCAGAAGCCCAAAACTATGAAAAGGAAAGAAAATGTCCAGTGAATACATTCAATGAATATTTTTACACAAGACCTTTGGTAAGCTACTAACCTGGTGGAATTTTGCACACAGTTGCAGGATGCCAGCCATATCTTTGATTACAGTTAGGGCTCTGAACAAAAATCGCGCTATCGCTTAAGCACTCAGCAAAAACTTCTCCACCAATGTAATAGAGACGTACTCCCCTTCCTGTAGCAAAATTGAAAAGAACTCTAGTTATGATATGACCCAAGAAGATTAAGAAACAAGAGAGTATTTGTTTCAGAGAAGGCCAAGGTTTTTCTTTATAACAGAAACAAAAATCAATTATCTACAGGACAACACTGCTGGGCTGACAGCTGTAGCAGGAGCAGAACACAATTAACTTGCAATTTTCCTCCCACAAACTCAAAATATTTGAAGAAGTAGAATAATTTTTGGTCAAGAGTGAGATAGAATTTTCTAGCCATGTAATGGCTTGTAACCAAATCAAAATTAGAAAGCAGTGTTCATTACCAAATAACTTTTTACTTAAAGAAATACCAGAATCAAAATAAAAATATTAGGTTCAGCAGAGTTAAAACTTGTACTAGTATTTAAGTGTTATATATGAAGCAGCACAGGCCACTATGGCAAAAAAAGGAAAACACAGTGTACCACTTCAACACTCTGCTTACATGCACCCATACTATTTCACAACCCACTGCATACCCCTTTCTCTGTACTACTTGAACAAAACCAACAGGACTTCATTTAGCCCTATTAAAAAAAAAATCCCATAAGAAATATTATTGTTCACTTTTAAATTGTGGTTTTGTTCTCTCTGTCTGAGCGGAAAAAACCCCTGTATAGCTAATTTCTAGCAGAAGATAAGTAATGTACAATTGAGCTCTCAAAGAAAGCTATTTATAGTTAACAGGTACTTTAAAGGTCATACTTTCTATTCTCCCTTTTCTTTAAAACAATTTTTCAAACAAGATGTGAATTGGTCTATTAAAAAAATGAAAGTTCCTTACATTTTTGCTTTTCCTCATCATTGATCATTTTGATTAGTTGGCACAGGTGTAGCCATCTAAATTTTTATTAGACAAGCATTTGGATTTGGCATAGAGGCAATCAGAAGGTTCTATTAAATAGGTTGAATTTTTTACTAAAAATCAAACCAAAAAACATCATGAATGTTGCTAAATAAAAGAATCCAGAAAAAAAAGGATAGTTTATTGGAGAACCTAAAGCCAAGACACTGCATTGCAGTAAACAATATTTTTTACTAACCATTACAAAGAAAATCTTAATCATGTCAAAACAGCATGTTATCTCAACTGCAGCTTTTCCCATTTCAGAAAAGCATTCAAGTACTACCAATGTTCATTCTGCATTTTATAAATTAGAATAAGCTAAGCAACATGCTAATATTTTGCAAATAATGGTTAAATTTCAATTATAAGCAACTCTGAATATAAATGCTACCTAGGGCAGAGCAGTCCAGTGAGGAGCCTGAAAGCCAAAAACCTGCCTCTTGGGATATTTTGGTGTGTCATCTTTTTCCAGAAGGCAGAGAACAGCAACATGAGCAACAGAAATCCCCTGCAGTTCAGTGGCTTCCTCCTGCCATCAGCTTAGTGACTACTGATCGAGGAAAGGGAGCTCCTTTCAGCTCTAGACATCACTACATCTTTTCCCAATTGCAACAGGCTGTGGTAACAGAAGCAGCTATATTTCTCCTCAGTTTCAGAAGCAGCAACCTCTCTATCTTTCCACTTCTGTCCTTAGCAAGAGATCAGGCTTTTCTTGGCAAGCCCCAAGAGAGAAGTTCTATGGCTGGCTGCACAAGGGTGAAAGGAACGCAAAACACAGATCTGACCATCCTACCTGGATCATTCCAGATAATTTCATGTCTAAAATGAAATTAAAGATCAGCTATCGTTACCTATGTGTCGCCTTGTCATTTCCACTGTAGCATTTCTGTTTACGTTGGAAAGCAAACCTAGACAAAATCGTTCTGAATTTGATGGATCTGTAAAGCCATCTACAGTCAGGGAAGGCTGGGATGCATGGAAGGTTTCTCCCACTCTCTGATTCAATTCATAATATGCTATTGAACACCAAAATGCAGGCTCCGAGTAAGTAACTGGTTGCAAGTCTATAAAAAAAAAATTTAAAGCAAGCTTAATACAAAATTCGAGGCTGAAATCTATCTGCCCTGCCATTTGTCTCTCCCAGAAACAACAGCTGTAGTCTCCTCAAATGATATTTTACTTGCTGTCATTTTTACCTACTCCAGTAAACAGAATGGAATTTAGACTTTCATACAAAAGAAGAAGGAGGGGAAGAGGGGGTGATCTAATCTGACCACAGCTCATTTAGTTCAGTACTTGCATTTTGCTTGGCAAAATGATTAAGCTAATGCTTCTGTGAGTGCCAGATGTTGAGACATTTCTGTTGCTTTTCTATAACTTGCAAACATTTTGGCAATGTTAAAGAAAAGATTAAACTATCAAACACTGAACCACACAAGGGAAAAATATTAATATGAAAATTGTGTTTCCTTATATTACACTAGATCTTATACTATCTCTTTATCAAAAAGCAGTTCTAACCTCCTTTTACTCTCCCCTATGAGATCTCATTATCTTCCCTGTGCATCTTCAGCTTTTCCTGAGCTGCTTCCCCTTTTTACTTACCCTCATTACTTACTAAGTGTTCTGAAAAGCATTTTTCTGTCATCATTTCTTAAACAAACTCAGGGAAATCTGATCTTCCTGAGGCATTTATACAAATACACAGCAATGGAACCTGATCAAAGCAGGTGGGCAACTAATGTGGGAGCAATGATTGTGTTGCAGTTATAGGTGAAACAGTACATGAGAAGAGTAGCAGAACATATATACAAGGGAGTCAGCAAGTCTGGGCAGCACTATGGATTGGCTAACGTTCTTTAAACTATTTATTTTATAAATGCTAGTCCTGCACACACAACCATATTATTCTTTCGCTTTGCTAGGAACTCAACAGTTACAGAAATAGAGTAGTAGTTAAGAAGTTATTTACCCAGCCCTATTCTGTTTATCATCAGGAAGTCAACCCAATATTCTCCTTCTAATACAGGTCTTATTTTTTTTTAAGTACATTTTCAGTTTTATTGTAATATATACATAAAGAAGTGTCATCACACGGAGAAACAATTACAAGTATTTCCAGCTTACCCAGGCTATGATTAACCGGAGAAAGACTACTAGGAGACAGCTCTGCTGGAGATCCTGTTGAAGCAATACAGATTGTTTCAGAGCAAATGACTCTCGTTATTTCAGATAAGTAGGAATAACCATTATCTAGATATAGTTTTACATTGAAATTCTTCGGAATAAGAAACCTCAGAAATACTAACACCACTTTTCCAGCATATCACACACTTATTGTGAATTAAGGCTGCATTTAATTTTCCAGACTCATGGGACCCTATCCCTCCTCACAAACTTAATTAATATCTTAGTGTTGTATTTGGCAGAACTTTCACTTCATGCACACTCTGTGAACATAACTTTATGTGTCACAGAATCATAGAATGGTTTGGATTGGAAGGGACCTTCAAGATCATCTAGTTCCCACCCCCCTGCCATGGGCAGGGACACTTTCCACTAGACCAGGTTACTTAAAGCCCCATCCAACCTGGCCTTGAACACTTCCAGGTATGGGGCAGATACAGCTTCTCTGGACAACCTGTGCCAGTGCCTCACCACCTTCACAGGAAAGAATTTCTTCCCAGTATCTAATCTAACCCTACTCTCTGTCAGTCTGAAGCCTTCCCCCTTATCCTATCACTCCATGCCCTTGTCCAAAGTCCCTCTCCAGATCTCCTGTAGCCCCTTTAGGTACTGGAAGGTGCTCTAAGGTCTCCCTGGAGCCTTCTCTTCTCCAGGCTGGACAACCCCAACTCTCTCAGCCTGTCTTCATAAGAGAGGTGCTTCAGCCCAGTGAGAAGGTAGTGACTTCTTCCCAAAATTCAGTGGAAAAAAAGCTAAGAAAAAGTGGACGAGACAAGCAAGATATTGCCTCTATTCTCAAAGAAGAGGGTTTATCTCTAGAAGAACAAGCTGGATTTCCTCATTTGAGATTATTCTTTCCTGGAAGGAGGAAGGAAAAATATAGAAAAACATGAACTCTCCAACACAATTTGTGCACTTGTAGACAAAATACAAAGAGGCTTTGCACAGAATCATTCCTACAATGATTGCTGATATGAGGCTTTTTAAATTAAGATAGCCATTATCACATAGTGGGAAAATATTGCAATTCTTTTGGAAACTGGTGCAGTTGATTCCAACTGAAAAAGATTGCTAACATTAGCTAACCAAATACACTCAAGTCTGCCAGCAGATAGCAGGATGTTCTTATCCAGCACATTAACTGTTCTTTGCCAAGTCTAAAGCAAACCACATTATCTAGAAACTCTTTCATACAAAGGCATGGATGCTTAATATTTCTACTACTCTTTCCATAGAGCCTTCCATACAAGAATTGATTTGAAACATGGCAAAAGTGATAAGGTACCAGAGGTAAGAGACAGGTTCTCAAACTTCAGAGTCTGTAACTTGTTTAGGCCAACAGACACATTCCTTCAATGAACCTGTCTCCAGAGGGTAAAGCTGGGGATGGTTAAAACAAATCTGCTATTAAAATCTGATGAAGACTTAATTAGACCTGTATGCTTTTGTTACAAAACAAATGTAATGTACTTAATATGGCACAGAATGTTTTAAAAGCATTCCCCTAACAAAATATTAATTTGTTCAATAAAGACTGAAAATGATATTTTAAGCAGAAAACACCAGGTTGTACAGAGGAAAACTGCCATCATCTTTTAGGCTGAATTGATTCTGCTATGCAGAGGGATCACAGCTAGTGATCCCAAGTTTTGAAAGTAGTTACCTGTATCCATGCTTTGGTTCAACTGCTGGTCATTTGTTTCTCCATCTTCACTGATATATCCTGGAGGTGGTGTTTCTGTAAAAAAAAAAAATAAAAAAAGAAAAAAAAAGAAAACACCTAATGATTCAATGACTGGGGAAATTTGTAATATTTAGCATTTGAGGTTTTCGTTCTCAAGTCCTCATGAGCTCCATTCAATACCTAAATACTTTATTAGAATGTCATTTTGCCATCCCTTTCTCCTTCCAGTGGGTCTTCAAACACACTACCTGCCTTAATTGTCTATGCAAAATGTATCCTCTCTTGTATGCCAGTCAACTGTTCAAATATGTTATATAATTAACAGATAATCTTTATCTTTTCCATTTAAAACAAGATACTCTCACTAGAATAAGTAACATTTTGCAATTGTGATTGACAGCTTTCACATTGAGCAGAATTATAAATGAAAAAAACCCCTCATCTGGTGACTTGCACAAAAAAAATAAAATTATGTGAGCTGTCTTAATGTACTATAACCATCAGATCAGATACACTCCCATGCCTTATAGATGTGAAGGTTACTTTTCAGTTCAATCCCCAAATCCATTTTTTTTCATTACCTAAAAGTTTATTTTACTCAATAAATGTATTATTTAAAGAGTTACACTGCACAAACTCCATTATCATTATTACTTCCAAGCTCTATTAAAACAATCATCTATTCTTTTAACTAGCTTTCATTAAAGATGTGTTGTAGTGCATGTAAAAATCATGGTATGTCCCAAGGGTAAAACCCTCAGTCTCTGTAAAGTTAGTTCCTACCTGAGAACCTTATCCCTTCCCCCTTCCCATTGGCTGTTAACTTCCCTGTGTCCCCTGATCACCCCCACCCCCTAGTATAAGAGATAAGACCCAGGGCATTTTCGGTCTCTTTTCTTACCCCGGATGGACGACATGAAATAAACCCAGGATTATTCCAGCAAGTTTGGGCCTCCTGTGTCTAGATACTTTGAGTCCGTGTTGTATCCACTCCAGGACCTCTCCACTGCCCGTGTTCCATGAAGAGCGGGGCTCTCACCACGGGGGATAGGACAGACGGGTCCCTGAGGAGTGGATTGCAACAGAGTGGCGCCCATCGTAGGGCTGAACAAGCCCACGTTCAAAGGCTTATCATAGCCAGGGCCAGCCATTCTTTGAAGACTTTGGACGCCATTTAAAATACAGCAAAAAAGAAGTTTCCAAAAGGGAGTCGAAAATCCTCCAGCACCAGGGGACCGACTCCAGGGCAACGGGTATCTTTCCACCACCAGAAACGACAGAACAAGGTAAGATTGACTCCAAAACTAAGCTGGATGGGGGGGGTGGGGGGGGTGGAGAGTGAAACAGACCCCGGGGGACTGTGCTCCTCTGTAACCCCTTCCAAGCAGCAGCTGTGCGGGGCTCCGCCACGTGCAAAACGGCAGGGATCCCCCAGCCGTGGGCAGAGAGGGGGAGAAGGAGAGGGAATTCTCCCAGTTGCCTGTACCAGTGTGAGTTTAATTGTAACCCTTGCAGTGCCAGTTTGTTTTCTGCAGTAAGGAAAATAGACAGATTGTGTGCAGAGATGCCTTGACCTCCAGAATGGGTTCACAGCTCTCCACACAAGAAAGGAGTCATACACAAAAAATACAAGATTTTTTAAAAACCACAAATGTAAAAATTTCAAAAAATAAGTTAAAACAGTTTGTATCATATTTGACTCAGCAAAGTGAACAGATCGAATTGTTGCAATTAGACTCAGTAACTGCCTGGGATGAAATTGGAAATTTATTAACCTTAAAAATAGGAGGAGACAAACCGGCTCTGAAATTCATCCCGGTTTTTCTTTTAATTCGAAAATAATTGGTTAACAGAGAAATAAAAATGAAAGACAAACAGGCACTGCAGTATCCACCTAATTCCCCTAACTTTTCTCCCAAAACCTCTGCTCCTACACTGGAAGAGATACCCGGGAAAAACAATACAAGATCTAGTCCCATGTGTCTCTCTCAGCCACCCAGTTCTGGTTCACAAGCCATCAGGACTCCTTCTCTACACCCTTCTTTTCCCAGTGTTAAAGAAAATGTACCTTCCTATCCCCATGTGGCTGAGAGCCAAGATGGCACTGGCCACATGTTACCCGGCCACATGGTGAATTCCCCTGTGTATCCCCTTTCTCCTACCCATAATCCTTTCCACCCACCAGTTCCCACCCCTAACACTTATCAAAATCTCTTTGTTCCCCCTGACATTCCTCCACCCTGCCCCACCCCCCAGCCTTGGCCCCACCCTATGACCCTGCCCCCCGAGGCTGTAACCCTATTCCTTATCCCTCTGCCCCCTGCCCCACAGGGAGGAGGGGTGGGGAGAGAGTTACACCCCTTGCTCCTGCAGAGGGGCAGGGGGAGGGGTGTCCCAACCCTGCCCCCCGGGGGGGGGGAGGCGCGCCCTTGCCCAGCTCCTGCGGGGGTGGGGCTGGGTCTCTCCACAGGTCCGGGGAGGGAATGGGGCCCGTAGAACCTGGCGTGGGGGGGGGGGGGGGGGGGGGGGGGCGCAGGGAAACCCAGGGAATACCAGCCCTGGGGAAGATGAAGTTATGCTAACAGTGGCTCCTGTAATATACAGTAGCAGCAGAGGAGCAATGCGATTGCAACATCAACCTTTCAATTACCAAGTAATCAAGGATATTTGTAAAATTAAGAATGATTTTGGTCATGATAGCAAGGTCTTGAGGGGAATAATAAGAACTACATTGAAATCACAGGATTTAATTCCTGCAGATATTAAAGATTTATTTTGGTGTCTACTAACTCCCTCTGAATATGATCTTTGGGAAAGCTTATGGAAAAAATCTTTAACAAAACTCCTAGCTGAACTCAAACAAAGTAATCAAAATGCACATGATACAGAGAACAATGAAATCACTTTAGAACATTTATGTGGGGAGGGAAATTGGATTAATCCTGCTGATCAAGTGAGAGTATTAACAAAGTTTATTGCAGATAAAGTTTGTGATGTAGCTGAAAACATTTTTAACCAATTACCAACAGCTGATATTCAAGTCAGTTATGTTAATATTAATCAGCTTCCATTTGAGAGTTTCTTGCAGTTTGTAGATCGTCTTAGGCTACAGATACAGAGACAAGTCAAAGAACCAGTGGCCCAGATGGAGCTGCTTAAAGAAATAGCCCAAAGGAATGCCAACGAGGCTTGTCGTAGAGTAATTCTGAGTCTACCTATTAATCCTCCACCCACCATAGCAGATATGATTGAGGCATGTGCCCAGAAAGCAGATTTGTACAGTGTACATGACAAGAAACCAGGAAACCCAAGGACAGTGGCAGCAGTGACACCGGGAATGAACAAGACACAGATGTCACCAGAACAGCTGCAGCACATCATCTCTTTCCAGTGGAAGAGGCCAGGACATTTTGCAAGGAACTGTCCTCAAACCCAGCAACAAGGGAAACACCAGAAAGAAACTGTAGCCATTCAACAAAAAAAACAAAATTAAAGAGCCTTGCTGCCAGGCGTGAGAACATAAATATGACAGACCTGAAACAGGAAAAAGACGCTATTTTAATTGGAAAAGGGGAGGAAAGGGAGCGGGGTGGGAGACTGCAGAAATATAATTGTGAGGAACGTTTGCCTAAAAAGATCTGGCAACCGCAAAAGCGATTCAGACTTGTAACTGCTAAAGCTTTTTGTTTCAGATCTGACCATTGGACTGTCATTGGAGTGCACTTGCAGGATAATTCACAAGACCTGGCTGGACAGGATAGTAGGTATTTTGTTATTGGAGACACAGCACACACACCAATAGAGATTGAAGTGGCTCCCATGACAATTAAGGGAGACCTAACACACCTCACTCTCTTGGCAAGATGTCCTCAACCACCCTTCTATGTAGCAAAAGGGCAGATAATAGCCCAAGTGATCCCTGTTCCAACAGAAGTCCCAGTACATGACAAAGCACCAGGGGTATACTGGGCAGAAGTGGTTGGTGAGCACAAACCCATTATGGGATGCAACCTGACACATGGATCAGAGCATCTCCATGTGGAAGGGTTGATTGACATTGGGGCAGATGTGACTATCATACCTGAAAAGGTGTGGCCTTCACACTGGGAACTGCAACCCGTGGCAGGCAAAATACAGGGTATCGGAGGGGTGAAACTGGCAAAGATCTCTAAAGCTATTGTTCATATTGAAGGCCCAGATGGAAGATTGGCTAGTGTCTGACCTTTTGTCACTGACTACAGGTGCCCCCTGTGGGGAAGAGACACCATGTCCCAGTGGGGAATAAAATTAAAAATTCCCGAAACCCCCCAGGATTTTTGATGGAGGCCACTGTAGAGCGTCCGGTCCAAAAGCTATCTGGGCTAGATAATAATCCAATTTGGGTGAACCAGTGGCCTCTCAGCAGACAAAAACTTGGGGCGCTAAAAAAATTGGTAGAAGAAGAATTGGCCAAGGGACACCTAGTAGAAACAACGAGCCCTTGGAATTCCCCAGTGTTTGTAATAAAAAAGCCAGGGAAGGATAAGTGGCGCCTCCTTCAGGATTTCAGAGAAATAAAAAAATAGAGGACATGGGGTCTCTTCAACCAGGTATGCCATCCCCGACTATGTTACCACAAAATTGGCTGCTAGCAGTGCTAGATATTAAAGACTATTTTTTCCAAATTCCCCTGCACCCAGAGGATGCACCACAATTTGCTTTTTCCATTCCCACAATTAACAGGGAAGCTCCAATGAAACGGTACCACTGGACAGTTCTACCTCAGGGGATGAAAGCGAGCCCCTTCATCTGCCAGTGGTATGTGGGGTCCTTGCTGTCCCCTGTTCGTGCTGAAAAAAAGAGATGCCATCATTTTGCATTATATGGACGATGTGTTAGTGTGCTGTCCCAATAACAACATGCTGCAGGACACCCTTGACTGAGTGGTTAAAGTTTTAACCTCTGCTGGATTCCAATTGCAGGAAGACAAAGTTCAAATGATGCCACCTTGGAAATACCTGGGCCTGGAAATTACTGCACGAACGGTGGTTCCACAAATATTGGAAATGATTGGTAATCCTAAAACTCTAGCAGATCTCCATTCCCTATGCGGGTCACTAAACTGGGTCAGACCCTGCCTAGGTCTCACTAATGAAGACCTGAGCCCCCTGCTCAATTTATTGAAAGGGGAGAGACAGTTGCTGTCTCCCAGGGAACTGACTCGAGAAGCAAAAAATGCAGTTGAAAAAGCACGAAGGGCCTTGAAAGAAAGAGAGGCACATCACTTCAAACCTCAGCTGCCTTTCAAATTTATTGTCCTGGGGAAATTGCAACATCTACATGGGTTAATATTCCAGTGGGCCAAAGGGCAGAGAAATCCACTCTTAATAATAGAATGGGTCTTCCTCTCCCATCAACGACCCAAAACTATCACCAAACCACAAGACCTCGTGGCTCAGCTGATCCAAAAGGCCAGGGTAAGGCTGTGGGAACTGGCAGGTTGTGACTTTTTGTGTATTTACCTCCCGGTCAGGCTCTCTGGAGAAGGCAAAAACTCCCCTGAGAAACTGACCAAAGAGATGTTTGAGCATCTGCTGCAGAGCAATGCTAACCTCCAGTTTGCTCTGGATAGCTATAGTGGGCAAATTTCAGTCCATGTGCCATCACACAAATTGTTTAATGAGGAATTTGACCTCATTCCTCATGAGAAAATGAGCCGAAGGCCACTCAAAGCTCTTACAGCGTTCACTGATGCATCTGGAACCTCTCACAAGTCGGTGATGACTTGGAGAGATCCTCAGACTCAGCATTGGGAAGCTGATGTTGAGTTTGTAGAAGGGTCACCCCAGATAGCTGAACTAGCCGCGGCCGTGAGAGCCTTTGAGAAGTTTTCAAAACCGATTAATTTGGTTACTGATTCAGCCTACGTAGCGGGAGTGGTGTCCAGAGCAGAGCAGGCAGTTCTCAAAAACATTGAGAATGAGCATCTCTTTAGGTTGCTTTTAAAACTGATTTATTTGGTTTCAAATAGAGAACATCCTTTCTATGTGATGCATATAAGATCGCATACCCCATTGCCAGGTGAAGTCGCTTGGGGGAACCGGGAGGCTGATTCCCTTGCTGCCCCAGTGGAGAAGGTATGTCTCCCAGATGTGTTTCAACAGGCAAAGATAAGTCACCAGCAATACCATCAAAATGTGCCAGGACTGATTTGTCAGTTCCAGCTGACATGGGGTCAGGCTAAAGCCATTGTGGCTACCTGTCCCAATTGCCAACTCCAGGCAGTGCCATCATTAGGCATCGGGGTTAATCCCCGAGGAATTGAAAGCTGTGAAGTGTGGCAAACAGACATTACACATATCCCCAGGTTTGGTCGCCTCAAGTATGTACATGTGAGCATTGATACATACTCAGGAGCAGTGTATGCCTCTGCTCATGCAGGAGAAAAATCTGTACATGCCAAGCAACACTTAGTACAGGCCTTTTCTGTATTGGGAATCCCTAAAAAAATTAAAACTGATAATGGCCCAGCATATCAATCCAAAGAGTTCCTGGAATTTGTCCAGCAGTGGGGAGTGGAACATAAAACGGGCATCCCCCACTCCCCCACAGGTCAAGCTGTGATCGAGCGTACCCACCAGACGCTCAAACAAGTCCTAGCCAGGCAAGGTAGCGAAGCAGTGTGGATGTCTCCACAACAGAAACTCTGTAAAGCTCTGTTTACCATTAATTTCCTAAACTGCTCATTTGAAAACATGAATCCTCCTGTGACTCGGCATTTTAACAGTGGTGATCAGTTTAAATTGTCACAGCGTCCACCAGTTTTAATCAGGGACCATGAAATTTGGCAAACCAAGGGCCCCTATGAACTTGTCATTGGGGGGCATGGCTATGCATGTGTCTCCACCCCTACAGGCCCCCCGATGGATTCCTCAGAAATGGGTAAAACCTTTTCTTCCAAAGAATCCAGCCCCAGCAAGAAGAGAAGAGAAGCAAGTGGCTGTTGCTTCCAAGAGACGAGGCCGCCGGAGAGAGCAAGAAGAAACCTTTCTAGCCTCTGACCTGCATACTTTGGCTGTAAATATATTTTAAAAAAAAGTCTGTTCCCCTTTTTTTTAGAAATAACCTACTTCTCACTCAAATCCATGATGAGCCTTAACCCTGCTGTCATCCTGCTCGCACTGAGCAGCCTAACAGCAGCCTGGATCGTCCCTCAGCCACAACAGAACATCTGGGTGACCCCGGCACAAACACTCCAACAAGAGAGCATCTGCCTGTCCACTGCAGCAGCAAAAGACCCTATGTCTACCTGTCTGATAGGAATCCCACTGCAGGCTGAAGAATTTTCAGCCAGCTTTAGTGATCCCAAGTTTAATACAGATTCCAAAACACATAGCACCCAGCCACTCGAAAACCGTAAGCGGAGAACGGTAACAGTTACAAACCCTGTAGAAGAGTGGCTACCAAAATTGCCCAGAGCAGAAAAGGAACCCCAAGAATTAGAGCTATTAGGTTCTGCCCCTGCACCCTTTTGTATCCACCTTATGTATAACACACTGACAGACCCTAAATTATATCACCATGTAGTACAGTATCCAAACAAATTTAAGGCAAGGCAATGGTGTAGTGTGCAGTCACGTCACAGCAAATGGTCCTCTCCGTTCACATCCAAGAACCCTCCCTAAAAGCATATTTCTGATTTGTGGAGATAGAGCGTGGGCAGGGATCCCATCTCGCCTTTGAGGAGGACCGTGTACCTTTGGGAGGCTGTCCCTGTTGGCACCTAACCAAACCCAAATTAAAAAATGGATTTGAAAAGACAATTCAACCCACAAAATTTACAAAAGAAACACTGACATTTTTGATCCAAATTGTGATTCTGACATTTTTCATTGGGCAAAATCAAAAAGAATTGCTGTATCTATATTTCTTCCATGGGTTGCAGCTGCCCAGGCATTAGGTGAATTAGGACAGTTAGAATGCTGGGTAGTGAAACAGGCCAACTTAACATCCACTGCCCTCAGCTCCCTCCTCGAAGATGAAGAAATTACCAGAAAAGCTACCCTCCAGAACAGGGCGGCTGTCGCCCTGAAAACTCAGCTTCTGAGCTTGCTAACATAGTTTTCTAAAGACTTTCCCAGGACAGTAACTGTAAACATAGATATGTGTACATTCTTTCTGTTACACGTCTTGTGATGGACATCTCTCATGGCCAGTGCAGTGGGAAAGTGTTATCCTGACCATCCAATCCCTGGCTATGGTCAGGAGCCTATAAATCCTGGAGGGAAAAATAAACCTCTCTCTTCTCTTCACCACACCTCGACCTGTGTCCGTGTGATCTGTTCATCTTCAGCGGCAACATCTGGTGAACCCCTACGTGTGTTGCACGTGTGTTACAGGGTACTGTCTAGCCTGTGGCTATGGATGGTTTTGGGCTTCCTCTTACGGAGGGCCTGGTTTTGGAGATATGGCGTGCAGTGCATGATCAGAGAGGGATTGATGTTTCGTATGCTGACTTTCAGCAATTGTGTGAGTATGGGAGAACTGAGGGGTTTTTCCCTGTGGTTGAAGCGATTTTTTCTCAGTCGGCTTGGGGCGCTGTAGGCGATTCCCTGATCGAGGCTCTGCTGGTCGATTATGAGCCCCGGGTGCTCTGGTTGCTGGGGATCTGGCGAAGGTGCGGCTTTCTGAGGTCGGGTCCCGAGGTCAGCTCCCCCGGGATCGCCGGGGCCCCCGGCGGGTTGAAGGGGGCCGGCGCAGGCCCGGGGGGTGTAGCCCCCCCTCGGCCCGCGCCCCGGCGGTGTAGGCCCGGGGCGGGGTTGGATCCCTGCCAGCAGGCTGTCCGGGGCGCCGCGGACCCGGGAGGTGTAACGCTGCCTCGGCTCGCGCCGCGGCGATGGAAGCCCGGGGCGGGGTCGCCGCCTCTGCGTGCCCTCCCGGCACAGACCGATGAGGGGGTGCTTGAACGGGGGGCGCTGCCGGCCCTGGGGGATGCCTCGGGGTCTGTACGGTGTCCCTGCTGCGGCTGGGCCGTGCCCCGCCCCGCGGTGGGGGACGGGCAGGGGCCAGGCTCCGCGCCGGTGGCCGCGCACGCCTTTCCAGCGGAGGAGCAGCCGGCACCGCTTCTTGGACCTTTCGCCCCTGAAGAAACGCTGTTAGGGGTGATTCCGAGTGCTGCCCCCCCCACGCCAGATTCGGGGGGCGTGGGGGCGGGTTCTGCGAGTGGTGCCGACGCTGGGCCGGGTTCTGCCGGTCCCATGCTGCCGGATTCCCATGCCTGCTCCCTGGCAGCGGAGCAGGACGGTGCCACGGCTTCGCAGGCTGTGTCTGTACCGGCGCCTCGGTCCTTCCCGGCGCTGGAGGCGGGCTGTGCTGAACTGCCTCCAGCCCCCCCATCTCGGGTTCCCAGGCATCACCCGAGCCTGCGGCTGGAGCCGGGCCTGCCCCGCCGCCTCCTGCGGCTGTGGCAGACCAAGGTCCTGCTCTGTTTATCACTGGTTCGGATGGTGATGCCGCGGGGGCGAAACCGGTGGCCTTGACAGGCCAGGGGTCCCAGGCTGCTGGAGCTTCTTCAGCTGGCCTGTGGACTTTGTCCTCCTGTAAAATGACTGTGCAGCTGAGCATATCAGGCATTCCATGTGCTTCCGAATGCTTTGGTCCGGTGGGTGAGGGCATGAGTGCTCTTCTTGTGGCAAGGTTGAACACCACTGCTCAGGGCATCATTGTTCACCTAGGGGACGTTGATTCGGATTTCCTGGGGTGCATTTCTGCCATGGGTTCCACACCCCTGCCTCCTGTTCCTATCCCTGTGAGACCTGGATTTGCTCACCTTGTGCCTTTTGAGTTTTATGTTCGCAGAGCTGAGAATCAGCTGCGGGGAGATGGTGGCTTCGGGTTCCCTGGACCTCCCTGGGTCACTGGACTGCTGTTCTGACAGCCAGGGATCATCCTGAACGGGTCTGCACCCTGTCCATCCTTGGTGACATACTGTCAGAGATTAGCTTCTGTGGGTTTTGACACTGGCATGGACATCACGATTGTCTGGTTTGCTGATGGACCCTTGGACCCGATGCTGAGACATTCAACACAAAGAAGAACTTGAGACTGACTCTTTGTTCAGCAGATTCTGTTTTTCTTCTCTGATGATAGACTAGTCACCCTCCGTGACTGATGCAAGAACAGTTGGATCACGGTGATCTGGAGTTTCAACCAGTCCCTGGGACATTCCTGTTTTCTCTATCAAGAAGAAGTCTGGGAAATGGAGGTTGCTACAACACCTCCAGAAAGTTACTGCTATGATGAAAAGCATGGGGATGTTGCAGGCTAGCATGCCTTCACCTGCCATGCTTCCTGCTGATTTGCTAGTCCTCATTGTGGATCTGAAGGATTGTTCTTTGCAATTCCTTTGCATCCTGATGACAGACCGAAATTTGTCTTTTTGGTGCCAGGTATCATTAATGCTGAGCCCACACAGAGATATCAATGGAGATTTGCCATTTCACAAGGCATCCAAATTTGCTGGCATTTGCCGATGATATGGAGCTACGAGTGACTCCAGAAACAACCTCCTTGAAATTATTTGAGGGTCAAAAATAATCTTTGGGACAAACAGTCTAGCATTTGGAGGTGCAATTATTTTTTTTGCATTCAGTGCAGACACTGCATGAATGATGTCCAAATATTAGTGGACTTTTACATGGTTGTGTCCTTATATGGGACTGACCACGACACAACTGTCTCCCTTGTTTGGTCTATTAAAGGGGGACTCTGATTTTAAAGTCACCTCTGACACTGACCCCACAGGCACAGTAGATGCTGGAGGAGGTTCTGTGAGCAGTTTCTGCTCCTCAAGTTTATTACATTAATCTTTGCTCCTCAAGTTTATTATATTAATCTTTCCATTGATGTCGCTGTTTTGTTTGTAGGTTTTTTTTTAGAGAGTAATGAGGCTGGATCAGCCCAATTGATGGAATTACAGGCTGCTGTCATAGCATTTCATAGGTTTTCCCAGGCACCTTTCAATTTGGCCTTGGATTCTACCTCTGTGACCAAATTGAGAGCCATCCACGAGCAGGTGTTGATGTTGGACAATTGTGTCATTTATTTTTGAGTTTTGTTGTTTTTTCTGGTTCTTGTTTTTTGGGTTTTTTGTTTTTTGTCTTTTTTTTAATAATAACGAAAGGGTGAGATATCACCCTGAAATTACAGCCTTCTGATTGTATGGAGTATTGTATTTTTTCCTGTTATTTATCTTTTGATTGTTTATAATGTTGCTAGTTTCTTTGTTCATTTTTCTTTTTTCTTTTCTTTTTATTAAACTGAAAAGGGTGAGATGTCGCCCTGAAAACTCAGCTTCTGAGCTTGCTAACATAGTTTTCTAAAGACTTTCCCAGGACAGTAACTGTAAACATAGATATGTGTACATTCTTTCTGTTACACGTCTTGTGATGGACATCTCTCATGGCCAGTGCTGTGAGAAAGTGTTATCCTGACCACCCAATCCCTGGCTGTGGTCAGGAGCCTATAAATCCTGGAGGGAAAAATAAACCTCTCTCTTCTCTTCACCACACCTCGACCTGTGTCCGTGTGATCTGTTCATCTTCAGCGGCAACAGGCGGCTATAGATTTTCTTTTGCTTCTGCATGGACATGAATGCCAGGAGTTTGAAGGACTTTGCTGTTTGAACTTGACCTCGAAAGCTCCCAACATCCATGGAGGCCTCCAAGAGATGAAAAACTTGATTGGAAAAGAGAAACAAGAATCAGAGGACTGGTTTAGTGAGCTGTTCAAAGGCTGGGGACTCACAGGATGGTGGACTTCAATAATCAAAACAATCTTGTTGTTTTTTGTTGTTTTGTTTTTGATTGTGTTAGCATTTGGAATTGTCCGTTGTTTAATTTTAAAGACCCTTAATAGTGTAATTTCTACTACCTCAGAAGCTAACCACATGGAACTAGCCGACAGAAATGAATCTAATCGGCCCACCAATTGTGAGTGGTGGGCAAGCTCACGGTAAAGGAAAAAATAAGCTAAAGTTTTTTTTTTCTTCTTCTTTCTCATTTTTGTATAACAGAAAAGGGTGAGGTGTTGTAGTGCATGTAAAAATCATGGTATGTCCCAAGGGTAAAACCCTCAGTCTCTGTAAAGTTAGTTCCTACCTGAGAACCTTATCCCTTCCCCCTTCCCATTGGCTGTTAACTTCCCTGTGTCCCCTGATCACCCCCACCCCCTAGTATAAGAGATAAGACCCAGGGCATTTTCAGTCTCTTTCTTGCCCCGGATGGACGACATGAAATAAACCCGGGATTATTCCAGCAAGTCTGGGCCTCCTGTGTCTAGATACTTTGAGTCCGTGTTGTATCCACTCCAGGACCTCTCCACTGCCCGTGTTCCGTGAAGAGCGGGGCTCTCACCATGGGGGGTAGGACAGAGGGGTCCCCCAGGAGAGGATTGCAACAAAGATGGAGTTTCACTAACCAAAGCAAACTCAGTAACAAGTTTGAAGCATTCTGATACAAGAAGCTTTGCTTAATTCAACAGAAATATCTTCAAAACCCAGAAGAATATGCATGTTCCTTTTCTCCATTGAAAAGGTGCTTTGTAATCCAGATAAGTTAACCAACTGCCTTTCAGGAAATATTTTTCTTTGAAGTGGGCAAATGTCTTTTCCTATATGGAGTTGGACTTCGATGACCCTTGTGGGTCCCTTCCAACTCAGGATATTCTACTATATATTAAAGGCAAAATCTGGATTGCTTTAGTGAAAGTGTTTGAAGCTAACTATGTCTACAATTGCCTTAGAATTGTTTCTGAGACATCTGAGGGATTAGATACATTTAATTACATTATTATCAAACAGCAGAAATTTAAAGCTTTTTGCCTAAGAATTAAAATCAAATTATATCAAATATCACGTCTGAATTTTACAGCAATATAGTAAGGTCAGAAGGAAGCCAGCAAGAGGAAACTAGATTAAGTCAGTTGATTAAAAACATTAACCAAAAGAATTATATCTTTGGTTCACTCGGTAAAACTAGTGAGCTAAATATAGATGTGACAAAATTCAAATGAGAATTTAAAAGGATGATTAAGGGAAATCTTCACTATCAAGAATTATGATAACAAAACTCATACTAATTTTGCACATTTTTATTGAATTCATTGTCATAAAGTGGACTCCACTCTTCTCCAAATCATTTATTATAGTTAAGCCCACAGCCATGGTAAAAGGTCAATAACCATTTCCAATCCAACCCACACCTCTTGTTTCCAGTTGCTAATCTAGTCTCTGGCACAGATTATTTTCCGTAACTAATCTCTGTCTGAAGAGAGATTTCCTCCAAGTAGTAGTATTAATGGAACATACAGCCCTAACAGCCATCCTGAACCTTAACGACCGCCATCTTCCCAGCTGAAAGTGAAACCAACCTCTCTGTAGACCATGTACTGAGACAGTATTGTGGTGAAAAGCTACCATGGTCTTAGTCGGGCCTACTGCTAAAGAAAATGGTTCTTTTAAGCAGGCTGTCAATACACACAAGACTTATCAGAATCTAGTTAAGTGTTCAAGATTAAGTCAGCAAGGTCAAATAAAGTAAGATGCCATGAATACAACAGGAGGGTGTCAGTGACAAAGATAAGGAGGCAAGGTACGGTTAGCTGCATAAACATTTGAAAGTCATGTGAATACCCACAATCACTTTGAACATACTTCCTGCAAATAACTACCTAGATGCTTTAGCTCATTTCCATAGCACTGGATTTGCAAATGGTAGATTTCCAGTAAGTTGTTAGCAAATGGTATCAAAAGCCCTCAGATTGAGTCAAAGAAGGCATATATCAGTTAGGAAAGCAGCACCAATTTCTATCCCCTTAAATTGCTCTTTAAAGATCTGTCCCTAGGTGGCAACAAACATGGCCCAGATTAAACAGATGAGAACAAATTGATTGCATTTTTTAATGCCATTTCAATTCTTGGATACATTTAAAGAAAACACAAGCAACTACCTGTTTAAGACACATAGATACAACTTCTACATTGCACATATTTGAGTTTCAAGTAATTTTATTCTTCAAAAGAGTCCAGATCTGAATTTTCAGCTTCATAACATAGCTATATTAAACATTTATGAGAAAACTTCAGCTTGACTTGGTTTTACACTCCAGGCAACTTCCTGAAGGGATAGGAAACACAAAGTTGGGGCAGAAAACAAAGTTCACTGATTTTATGTTTCACTAATAGTACCAGCTTTTGGGCGCACTGTAGCAGGTTAGTCTTGGGGTAGGGAAGGGGCAAAGAAGGGGAAGAAGGAATTTTTTGATTTCAGTATTGTTAGGTTGTTCTTTCATACTAAAAAGACAAAACTGTGCACACAATAGTAACAAATACACAAAGCAGACCTTGATCAATTTTTGACTACAGATCAAAACACTAAGTCACTGATTTGCAACTTAAAGTTTTCTCTCCAAACTACATGTGGTGAGATTGAGTAGTAAACTGCTGCTCAATCTCCAATACACAGCATTTGGCAACTCCTATATGCTTGTAAAACAGATTGAAAGCATAAGACAAAGGTCTATTTTTCACTCATTAGCATTCTGAATCTTAAATAAGCTACTGAAACCAAGTAAGCAATATAGTTTCACACAGGATCGTGTTCTGAAAACAGCAATGTTCAGGTATTTCCATTAGAACTAATACACAAAATCGACTAGATCTAATTTATTGTCACATCTTGCAATTAATTTGATCACTTAGGAGCATAAAATTACCGTCTTTGTTTCAGCAGCATAATGTTAAACACTGTTTAGAGCCAAAGTTAAGAAAATACCTGGTATGTAATTGCTCTGTGGTTCAATTCCAGCTGGAAAGTTAGTGTTTTCAGGAATGGAATGGGTATAGTCATCGAGAGGCGGCAGTTCTGTTAGAATCTCAGTGTGCCGTGGCACTAGTACAGGAGGCAAGACTGGAAAAGCAAAATTCAAAGCATTAGCAAGACCTTCAAAATGCATGCTTCTGTGAGCTAAAAGGAAAAAATATATATCTAAATCATCTAACAATTTCTTCAGATGTTTTGAAATTTTCTGACTCTCAGTACTGCTAGCACTATGATTGTACTGCTAGTGGTAAAAACAGATTCCTGAAGTGCCTCTCGAGTAAGACTATTCCACATTAGCAAAGGTGAATCATCTCTGTTCTCCTTTTAAGTCTGGGCTGTATTTAGCCATCTGGAAACTACTAGCGGTCCTGGAAATGTTTGTCAGGGGTAAAGGTATCTCCACATTCATAAAGATTTTTCAGTAATTTTACTATTAAAAACTATCAGGGGTGGTTTTCTCAAAAACTGTATCTCTAAGAATCTTGTACTTTTGGCAAGAGAAAGCATCATCTTTCTCTTTCTTACTTATAACATTATGCTGATCAAGTACGTACAGATGCTATACAAAGTCAGAAGTAGTCTTCCTACCTGGTGTCTCCACCCTCTGGTAGTGGTAAGGGTTTACACATACTTCATCCTTTTTAAGATTAAAAGCATATTCACAGTTTTCAATTGCTTTAAGTTCATGGTGACTGTGAAGATCTGGCCAGCGCCACAAACGACAGTAAATAACATGCGGCAATCCTTTACGATGAGATACCTGTAGACGGCCATCGAGAGATCTGGAGGAGAAAGATGTTAAAAAGTTTTTACAGACTGCATGCTCTTAGTCACTCAAGCACGAGTATATACACATGGGATGGGTACTTTATTCATTCTCAGAATTCAGTGGATTGATACTGCTAGTGACATTTATACTCTTGTTGAAAGGCTTCAAATATGATAGGAATTACCATAAGAGTAGTCTCTCAACTTATATTTGAATTGCTCAAATCATTGCCAGTAAATTTAGAATTCATTAAATGCTACTTTACCTCCAACCAAGTATTTAGGATGATTGTTTTGTATTTTTTTAAATGTAGAAGAGAGTTGTTAAAAAAAATAATAAAATCACACACTTAATGGTCCCTTCTACTACTAAATCTCAAAGCTTTGCTATGGCATAGATGCTTTATGGCTTTAAGGTTAAGAATTCCCACAGGACTGCAAATAAGACTATAAGTATTCAGCTGCCCAAATGATCAACATGGCAGTATAACTGTAATGCAAAAAGTATGAATGCACATCTTTTAAGGACTGTACAGTTTATCTTCTTGACTTCGTCTGCCTTACTACGAGCTGAAATCATTTTGCTAGTTTTAAGACAGACTGTATATGCTTACACAAATGCAAATGTTTATGATTGTTATGGGATGGGAGACAAACCTCAATAAACAAATCAAGTAATGTGACATGAAAAAATAAAGACCCCGTTTAGAATTTGCCTGCCATTAACTACTGAAGAATTTCCAAACAATTATTTAGTAGCTCATATCTGAGCCAATTAGCAAGATTTAACTGAAAGCTTGTGACATACAAAGCAGTTTAAATACTTTGTAAGATTAGGCCTAAAGAATCAAGCTTCCCAACTTTGTTAATATAAATACCAAATCATTAAAGCTTGCATTTAACAAGTCTTCCCATTCTTTCAATAGCACTGTCATGAAAAATCAGTATTGCAGAATTAGAGTTTCATTGGTCAAAACACCAGCTGATAACACTTGGATTTCTACACTGGCAATCAAATATCTTAAAATGCTATACCATGAGAGGCCTAGGAGGCATTTTAGTCTATTTTACAGCTAAAGTATCCCATTACAGACCCTTCAAAGCCAATCCCTCCCACAAGATTTCTATGATGCAAGAGGGCAGAATATTCACCTGGTTTGTTCAGAGAAGCTGTAAAGGCCTGTTGTATCCCACTGATCTATCGTGTTTGGTGTACTCAGTCCCCAAATTTCAGAACAAGTGCTGTGCATAATAAATTGAAAACAAAAACAAAAAATTGATATGAATATGGAACATGGTTATTCAAAACACTGTGGTGTCAAACATGGAAAAACATACAGAATACTTCCTTTCACATAGAAGATAGAGCATTGTTAGACTTGCATTTAGACTGACATTGCATGCTATATTTTCTATATGAAGGAGGCTATCAAAATGGAACAAGTGATTCAAGGTAAATGATAAATGTTTTTAAAAGTTGAACAAGTTCTCTGCTTTTAAGTAGTCATACAGTTGTAACGTTACTTAAAACAGGCAAAACTTCTTCAGCCTAGCTCTTAAAAAAATTCAGTTTTAAAGGGTAATTTCTGGGGGTTTTTTGTTTCTTTTTTAACATAAGCTTCCCTAAGACTTCAAATAAATGTAATGTATATCTGAAACTGAACATCACAATTGAACTTTCAGGTACCACCACATTAATCTCATTCTCCATGCACATACTAATTTGCTGCTTTCCCTAAAAGAGGAAAATTCAGACTTTAAAGAAAACCACATTGTAGCTAATAGTTCTCTGTTTTCAGAACTCTCCTTGATTAAAGAACTAAATAATCTTTTCCACAGTATACAAAACACAGAATGTTTAACACAGTTTTACAGTATAGTATTTTAGGATTCAACTACAGGATAACAAACCTTTAATTGCTAAATCAAGGAGGAGGAAAAGAGAGACAACTAATTTTTTACCAAACTGCTTCAAGGACAAGATCACAACAGTAAAGAAAAAGGAGCCTTCAATCATAGGCACAAACTAAAAGCATCATCAGATGTAAACAAAGCAAGAAAACAGCATGGGTTTGTAAACAGAAAGCAGACTCAGAAGCATAAATCCAGCTCAGCTCTATCACAGACTTGCTCTGTGTCCTGGGGTGACTTTATGATGCTTGTATCCCCAATCGTCTGTTCTGTTTATGCTGGATGTTAAGTTCTGCACCTTTAAGACTGGTTCCAAGAGCGAAGGGGGGGGAAAGAAGAAGAATGAAGCTTGTTTTCAAAAACTGCACTCACTCCCCTGCATCCCTCTCCAGACTGTTGTTGTCTGCAACACAGACAGACAGTGGAAGAGAGTTCTCCTTTGCTTTTTAGTTTTTAGCTAGCTAAGGCAGAGAAGTTCCCTGGACTGTTTTTTTTTCCTTTTTTCTTGGAACTGTTCAAACCTGCTCTGAACCAAAACCCCAGAAAAACACTGGGAGCTTATGCCTGTGTCCCACCGGGGCCTGGGCCTCAGCACTTTCCACTGCCGAAGGGACTGATACGAGACTAAGAGAGCCAAGATACACTCCATGACAAGGACTTTCTGAATTTGCCATCTCTTCAAACAGTGAGAGATTTTATTGTTTAATATTACTCAATATTTTTTTATACTTGTAGATATTTTTCTTGTTAAATAAACAGGTTTTTCCACATTTTCTCCAAGGAAATCTTTTCCTGAACCAGTTGGGAGATGGGCCACTTGAATTTGCTTTCTGGAGGGACCCCATTCAGAGCTTTCTTCACAAATTTGCCTTAAACCAAGACATTCTGTGACCACTAAAAATGGACAGTTTATTTTTTATATAAGTGACATACAACTAGACTTCGCACCTCAGAAATTATGAGAATTTGATTCATAAGAAACTTACATCTCTACTTCCTAATTACAGAACCTTAAGTTTGACTGTCTGCTACAGTCCCTTTAAAATGAATAGCCTCTGAAAAGTTGCAACAGAAAGAATCCAAGTTCACCAAACTCCTGGTTTTAAATATAGGTGTTGCAATTTAAACTACTAAACTTAGCTGATACAGTCACAAGTTTGGATTGAGTGCTTAAGGGAAGAAAAGTAGGTATTTTTATTTCTCCTCCCTACACAGGGAAAATTCATTAGTGTTATGAAACAAGAAGACATAAATATGTGTGGGCTACTGATGAAGGGAATTAATGGTTCTTGTCCCCTCCTTGCCTGTCCCAAATACCTAATTTTTAGTGTCATTCCAGGGAGGCTGAAATGTTAATGCAATTGAGCGGCAACCTAAATCTATCAACTGGCTATCTGACCACAGAACATACATGGCAGAAAATGTAACTTTTGAGAGTTACTTTTCATCTAGATCACTTCTATTCACTGTAGAGCTACATGAGCACTACAAATGAGGAATAAGACTATAATTGTGGACAGCAGCCTGCATTTATCACAAATAAAATTGTTACATAAAGTATGGTCTTTGACATTTTACTGATTATGGACACAAGTAAAATCTTGTAGTAGGGAACATTTGTCTAGTAGAGAGCAGCAGAGTGTCAGACGAGAAGGCCCATTCTCTGATTTAGATCCAGCTCTTCAAAAGAGCCAACTCTCCTGAGCAAGTTACATCTATCTCAGACAAAGGCAGCACCACATATCTCTAGAAAGTGGGAAAAGAGGGATCCTGAGCATCACTATATCAGCAGAGCATACAGCCTCTTTTTCATGTTCCTAAGATGTCTCTAGGATGGTAGACAGCTAGAAGCTGCATAGTGATTGAAATAGTTGCCCTGAAGACACATAAGGAGCCTGTGAGATGCCAGGGAGCATTCCAACACTACTGTGTCCTTAAATATTCACCACTGCTGCTTGTAAGAGACCATCACATCAAATCAGAAGAATAATCAGCAGACACAAAGCCTGCTGCATATTGACACATTCAGCTCATTACCTTTGAGCAATGGATCCTTTATACAAAGCAGTGCTCCAAAGCTGACACTGTAACAGATTACACATTCCCAAAATTGTGGGGTGCATCACTGGTGTAAGAATGGCATGCCACACATTTGCTGCACAAGTCTTAAGATAGCACATGCAAAAGTAAAATTTCACAGATCCTTACAAAAAATAATGAATAGGAAAAATATTTTATATTGCTAACCTCTTCTCTCTATAAATATTCAAACTATCAAAGCTGACAGCATATTTCATAACCTACAGAAAGACAAACCATATCCTGAAGTGACTGCAACAGAGTCATAGGTTACAATGAAGCTCAGGACACCATGGAGGGAAGGCAGGCCAGGAGGTACAGAAAAAGTGAACAGTTAGAGCAAAACTGTTCTAATATACACCAGCTTACATGACATGCTATCTTCCAGGATGTATGTTTGCTTCGAGTTATGATTAATATAAATGTTTTACGGGTTTATCTACACTATGACTGTACTCAACTCAAATAATCCACAATCAAACACACAAGAGCCTGCAGTACATCAACCCATATGATCAATAAAGTCAGCTCAAAATAGCTTTTACTGTTCACTGGAAGAAACATCTGAGGAAATAAAGTGGTCTCTCCACTCTCCTGCTCACATAAAAGATCCATTGCCTGAGATGCAAGACAGTCCCCCCATTACATCACCCACAGAGTAAACAAGGCCTCTTAATATTCACACACATACACAACTAAATCAGAATGAAATTCCTCACAACCCTAAAAAGCATACTTCATGCACAGCACTTCCATGAAAGACCACAATATGTTCATTCATATGCAAGCAATAGCCTGACAGAGAGCAGACATCTATTCATCGCAGAAAGTTGGAAATCTATAGCCACTAACAAGTTTGCCAAATCCACATTCAAGGCAATCATCTCCATTTGGTTTTCTTCCTGCATCTTATAATCACAAGAATTTTTTCCATTTAATCTGTCTACCCCTACATTTTCTGAGGCATTTGTAGCACTGAATCTGTGACTGAAACAAAAAATAATTTCAGTAAACCATGACACTACCCTATTTATCTGTTTTAAAGTAGGAGATTGTAGTGGTTTAGATTTGTCAATTTCATTTTCCTGGCCAATGCACCAAATAAATGTCGTGGTTTTAAGGCAGTAACTGAAAAATTACTAGAAAAATTACTTATTTCCTGCTGTGAGATATGGATTAGAACAAGAGCAAAACAGGCTAAAAACTTAAAAGGAATAAAGAAAGTTTATTAACAAAACTACAAGAATAAGAACACCAGAATAAACCTCCAGAAAACCCTTTTATCCCCCACTACCCACCATTCCCTTGTTCACATGACAACATAGAGACAAAAAACTTTGGAACTTTGGTGTTTAAAACAGTCTCAATTCCTGCTAGTCTTTTCATCAGCATTTGTAGAGAAACAGAAGTCTTCTTCTGCTAATCTATGGAGTTTTTCACAAGAAAACTATTTCTGTTATAGTTTTCTATTTCTCTGATGCCAGCTGCCCGGAAATCCTGTCATCAGTTCACTCCTCCCACTTCATATCACTCTGAGGATTGTATGGGTCAATGAGTCTAGGGATGTCATTTTTAAGGATGAGTTATTCAAAGGCAAAAGTTCTCTTCATCTGTCTCTGTGAGCTTCCCTGGAAACAGTTTTCTCATTGCCTCAAGCGGCCTCAAATCTTTGCCTCACTCTGTTCCAGCACCTCACTGTATCACAGTTACTCCACCTTTTGCTCAAAATCCACACTTTGAACACTCCATTCCTCCCAATATACTCTGTCATGAATTAAAGGAGATTTTTCAGGACACTATTGCCCATCTCCATAGCTTTAACAGAAAAATATTTCAGCTTATAAAGCATCTCCTTATTCTCTCTTCCCCATCTAAAACTTAACTCTTTTCTTTTCTGTCTTTGATGGTTTTATGATGTCTTCTTCATGTTGATTGTCTCTCTCTCTCTGTCTCTCTGGGAAAAAGGAGTAATTTGTATGTTTTATCTAGGTAGTAAAAGAATTAAAGTCTTGGAAATGCTGCAAGTGTTCATGGTGTCAGGTTTCAGTCCAGCAGCAAAAACTACAAACTAAACCAGGCTGGCCAGCTCCGTTTCTCTTCCCCCCCCCGCCCCGCCTCTGCCCTCTGCAGCCTTGTCCAGCCTGGAGGGGGGGGGAGGAGGCCAAGACATAGACTTGTTACCTTTTCAGAAGCCGGAAAGAAAAAAAAAAGAGCAAGAGAACTCTGGCTTTTCATCTTAACGGGGCGTTCACAAGTTGATCTCACTTTTCAATGGTCAAAACTGCTGTCAATTCTTAGAAATGACTGATAATTGGTCAGGAGGAAAGACTCACATCAGCCACCAGCAGCTTCAACTTCCTTAGCTCCCAAAGCTATCTTAAAGGTAAAGTCACCCCATGACAGAGATGAAAGTTTTAAAATTCTAGAATTGTTATGCAAAGTCTTCCCTATAGATATGACCTTGAAATTTATTTTTACTCACATTTTCACTGAAAGACTAAACAAGTGTAGTGGTTTAGATTCGCCAGTTTGAGTTCCTAGCCAATGCCCCAAATAATGTGGTGGACTTCAGCGCTGGCCAAAAATCACCAGTGCACTCACTCATTTCTTGCTGTGAGATATGGATTAGGAGAAGGGCAAAACAGACTCAAACCTTAAAAGGTAAAAAGATACTTTCTTAACAGGAATACAAGAATAAGAAGCATCAGAATAAAACCTCCAGAATCTTTTTCCTCCCCCTGCCCAACTTCTTTCCTTTCCCAACTGACAATGTAGAGACAAAACTGTCGTACTATTGGGAATGATGAGAAGCACGACACAGACACTCTTGTGAGTTGATCAGGAGAGCCTAAGGTTTATTACCTCAGATATTCTTTTATAGACCAATACACGAAAGTACAGAAAGGTAAAACTCTTACTGGTTAGTGAACTAACACATTACCATCATTGGTCAGTGGGGTACACTACCCCTCAACCTTCTCTTGCAAGAAAACAAGAAACTGACAAACAACACCTGCAATGCTGTCTTCTATCTCTGAGGATTGTTTTAATTCCTCCTTATGATTTCCCAGGCCACTTTCTCAGGCGAGACTGAGAAAATTATGCAGCCTGCTTTTCCACAGACACTGTGCTCCCTGCTTTTGCTCATATTTAGCATCCATACAAAACCTGGGATTTAAAATCAGTTACCAACTGTATAGTAGTCTTTCATCAGTTCCTGTAGGGAGAGGAGTTTTCTCTTGCCATGCCATGGAGACCTCTCCACAAGAAACAGTTCTCTCGTGGCTTTTTATTTCCATGAATAGCAGCTGCCCAGGGAAAAAAATCTGCAATCGTAAAATCCCTCCCATTTTCACAGCCCTCCTACAGCTGTGTCCATGGGCCATGAACTCATGGGGTATTATTTTAAGGATGAGTTGTTCAAAGGCAAAGGTTCTCTTGATCTGTCTCTGTGATCATCTTCATCTCTGGGAACAGAGGTTTTCTTCTTCTCTCCCTGGGGGCAAAGGGTCTTCATCACTCTCATCTCTTTCTCTCGCTCTGTTCAAGCTTCTCATGGGATCACAGGTACTCCAATATCTGTTTGGCTTTATCAGTGGATGCCTCTACTCAGATCTACAGTTTGAATACTTCATCCCCCCATACTCTCTCACTAATTAAAGGAGATATTCCACTGTATCACTGTCCATCACCATGGCCTTATCAAAATAATTTTTCAGCCCAACACTAAGGCATCTCCTCATTCACCTTCCATCTAGGGCTTGACTCTTTCTTTACTGACCTGTGTCCTCACGTTGTCTTGTATGTGTCCTCACTTTGTCCTTTTGTCTCACCCGAGGGGAGAATCATGGTCTGCAGGTCTCATCTGTGCACTGAAAGGGTTAAATCTTGCCAGGCCTACAGATGGTCATGGGCAGAGGCTGCAGCAGTCATGATGATGGATTTCAGGCTGCACTGGGCCCCTCCCTCCACCCGGAAGGCACTCAGGGGGGCAGATGGGATGGCCCAGAGCCGGTCCCGAGGCCTGGTGGGCCCCGGCTTGGTGGGGGCTGGTAGGGGGGGCTTAGTGTCGGTAAGATGTGAGCAGCAGTGGCCTGGCCCAGCCTGGGTCAGGGCCCACAGCCTCCATCCCCTGCCTGGGAACCGCTGGGGTCTGACCCATCCCCCCCAGACTGCACAGGCCATGATGGAGTATCCTGGGGTGACTTTATGATGCTTGTGTCCCCAATCGCCTTGTTTATGTTACATATTAAGTTCTGCACCTTTAAGACTGGCTCTGAGAGAGAAGGGGGGGAAGAAGCGCACAGTTTGTGTTGAGAAAGAGCATTCACTCCCTTGCATGCTGCTCCAGACTGTGTTGTCTGCAGCACAGACAGAGGACAGAGGTCTCCTTTGCTTTTAGTTAGTTTTTAGCTGAGGCAGAGACATTCCCAGGACTGTTTTCCCTTTCTCTTGGATCTATGCAAACCTACTCTGGACTGAAAACCCAGACAAACCCCGGGAGCTCATTCCTGTGGCCCACCAGGGCCTGGGCCTCGACACGTTCCAGTACCGGAGGGACTAATAAGAACCTGAGTGAGCCGAGCTACATCACATGAAAAGGACTTTTTATGGATTTCCCATCTCATCAAACAGCGAGAGGTTTTGCTGTTTAATATTATTCAATTTCTGTTAAATAAACACTTTTTTTTCCACTTTTCTCCAAGGAATATATTTTTTCAGAACCAGTTGGGGGAAGGGCCACTTGAATTTGTTTTCTGGAGGGACCCCATTCGGAGGTTCTCTCCCAAATTTGTCCTAAACCAGGACAAGGAGCAGGGCTGGCCCCACCAGAGCTCAGCTACCTTCTGAGGCCAGAAGCAAAGAAAGAGCTTTCCCAGGCTTGCTGTTTTTAAAATGTGGAATTCACAGAGGCGGATCTAGTTTCTAAATGGTTCAAAATGTTGTCAGTTCTTAGAACTAGCCATCTATTGGCCTTTTCCAGGCACTTAGGAAGCTCTTAGCAGCTTCTCTCAGAAAACTCATTTCCGTGGGTGGTTTCTTACTTCTTTCCCAAGTGTCAATCAATGCAAAACCAGCACAAGAAAAATGCAACAAAAAATATGATCAGGTTTTCACTTAAACTGGAGAAGTTACTTAGCACAGGGACACAAACACCTTTATACCAGCCTAACATTTACAGGACTTACTACCTTTGTCGAGGGGTAGAAAAGAGCTGCAGAATTTGCTTTGAGAGCTACACCAAGCTATCCAAACAAGAGTCAGAGCAGTAAGAAACAACCATTAGATTTATAGAATCCCATTTTCTCACAACAAATGGACAATGCCAATGCATTAACATTGCTCATTGCTGATTGTGTAAAATTTGCCTGAGAAAACAGGTTGAAGTCTGCAGATTGAAGATCTCTACCTTGCATACGAATTGGTTTTTGGTTGGTTGGGGTTTTTTGTGGGGTTTTTTTTGGTTCATCACTGGTGAAGCTCCTGAGAAGACAGTCCCATTACACTCCACTGATACTAAGTTTAAGAAAAGGACCAACAGATTGATGGATGAAAGAACAGAATCCTTCCTCTCATACTAGTTATCTTCTTCCTGATGCACCTAAGGTTCAAGAAGAGCTGGGAGGGAAACATACCAAACCTTTGGAACTAGTTCAGAGAGGGTTTCAAAGACAACAGTAATAGGAAAGCCTGATTTGACAAGCTTAGGTATAATATAGATGAAACAAAGTCAGTTATTAAAAAAGTTCATTGGCTTACATACAATATTGTATTCAGCACAGATAGTTCCTATCAAGTCTGTCAAATTCCACCTTGGACTTCTGGTGGTCAGTCTTTGGCCTGTTTAGGACATTTATTGACAGAGTACCTGGGGAGTTAGTCCTGAAGGGTAAAGGTGTCCAGGAAGGCTAGATGTGCTTTAAAAAGCAATTGTTAAATATCCAGGAGCAGGCTGTCCCCATTTGTAAAAATACAAGTTGTTGGGGAAAGATAATCCTGGTTAAACAGAAAATTTAGGCTGGAACTTAGGGGGGAAAAAAAAGAATCTGTCATCTCTGGAAGGAGGGTCAGATAACTTGGGAGGACTATAAGGATGTCACGAGGGACATATATAGGGAGAAGATGAGAAGGGAAAAAGTCCAACTAGAACTTGATTTGGCCACTGCAGTTAAAGACAACAAAAAGTTTTAATAAATACATTTGCAGCAAAAAAGGGTCAAGGAGAGTCTCCATTTATTGAATGCAGAGAGTAGTGTAGTGTCAGGGTATGAAGAAAAGGCAGAGGTATCTAATGCCTTCTTTGCCTCAGTCTTTAATATCAAGACAAGTTGTCCTCAGGATAACCAGCTCCCTGAGCTGGAAGATAGGGACCGGGAGCTGAGTGAAGCCCCCATAATACAGGAGGAGATGGTTAGTGACCTGCTATGCCAATTAGATACACACGGGTCTATGGGCCCAGAGGGAATCCACCCCAGAGTAATGAGGAAACTAGCAAAAGACCTTGCCAAACCACTCTCCATCATATACCAGCAGTCCTGGTTAACCAGAGAAGTTCCAGCTAACTGGAAACTAGTAAACATAATGCCCATCTACAAGAAGGATTTGAGGGATGATCCGGGGAACTACAGGCCTGTCAGTCTTACTTCAGGGCACATGCAGGACAATCAGTGGATCAGGCCCTGGCCAACATGGATTTACAAAAGGAAGGTCCTGCTTCACCAACCTGATCTCTGGCCTGGCTAACTCAAAATGATATCATATGTCATATCTGTGCCCAAAATTGTTACTGTCTCTTTATGACCCTGCAATGCAGCCAGAAACACAACAGTGGGGCAGGAGGTGCCTAGGACTTTTAAAAGTGGGAGCATGCAGGAAGCCCTCTCTCTCTTGCCATTTTGGCTCTCTCTTGCCTTATAGCTCTTGCTCAAGGCAGAGGCTCCCTTTTGTGGTTTATTTCCTGTTTCTCTCTGGCCTCTGGAGGGGGTTGTTTCAGGCAGGTTTCTGGACTCACAATAGCAACTCAAGAACCTGCATTTCATGATCAAAAACTGTTACAGAGTAAAATTTGCAACACCTGTCAGCAGTGCGAAGCCTAAGCCAGTCTGGGGTTGGGCTGCCATTCATGAGTACCTGACAGTCCATTTTCTACCCCCCCCCCCCCGCCCCATGAAAGCAGGTACCCAAGACAGCAGTGCCACCACTGACAAAGTCCAGTGGGTGACAGGCACCAAGAAGCGGTAGCACTGACCCCCACAAAGATCAGCAATTAATGTAACTTTTCTCTAAAAAGACTTTTTTCTGCTTCTCTGCTTCTGCTGCATCTCTTCTGTATTTTTCTTTTTATTCTTGGATTTCTCAGCCTCCTTTGGACTGAATTCTTTTGGGATCCTCCCTCGTGGGGAGCCCTACTTATTTCAGTTCTTATGATTCGAAGAAAACTCCTGAGCTCATTAGAATCTTGTTTCTCGTGTTTATTAACAGGTGATCACAAAACTTAACAGGTCTCTCCAGGCTGGTTACACAAGGTTAATCTTTGCAATTTGGTACATTCTTTCTTCTGATGGTACAAACAAGGCCTTGTGGCACACTTCGTGTCTGATGCACAAAATGGCCCCGAAATATGTAGTTCTTTTATCTTTATACCTATTTTTACCCAATTAACAATAGACACGTATATTATTTTTCTTAATGACCCAATGATCCATCACCTCTGTGATGCACTGCAGCATTCTCTATCCAATGACTTACTATTACCCAAAAACCTCTAGGAGAAGAACATGAAGAAGAAAGAAGAAGGGATAAGGGACAACACCCTAAATCCTCCATCTTGTCTCCTGTTCTCTAAACTAACTTTTTCACCCAGTGATTTAAAAAAACTTTCCAATCTACACACTTACACTTTTAGCTTTTTTCATCTATCTTTCACATTTGTTTTCATGTATCACCATGAAAACATGCTCATGAATTTCATATTATATGAAATTCAGTGTTTTTCTAGATCTTATAACTAAGTATCAGAAACAAGGGCACACACACTGTATTCCAGACTCCAACAATTAACAACTGCTACTAAACTGCTTCATAAGCTTCTACCTTCCTGGTTTTTTTTTCTTCCAGGGACAAGGGTGAACCAAGCAAGGTTAGTCTGCCATCTCCCTTTTGTCTCACAGACCACACAGTCATTTGAAGAGCACACCATCTTGGAGGGAGGGCTGCCGCTGTCTTTTCCCTTTGTCTCTCTATGCACGTGTCAGGCACCCTCTTGGGGAAGGAGACACTGCCATTTTGGGTTTCTCTGTTCACAGGGAGTCTGTGGGATTTCAGCAACTTTGAAACTAGTGTCTACAACTTATTTTTTCACTTATATCTACTTGTATTAGTTTCTCTTTATTGGTGGAAAGGGATTCATTAAAACTAAAGAGGTAACTCATTTCAGTGTCCACCTTAAATTGTATTAAACCAAGACACCTTCTATGACAAAGTGACCCACTTAGTAGATGAGGGAAAGGTTGTGGATGTAGTCTATCTAGAGTTCAGTAAAGCATCTGACACCATCTCCCACAGCACCCTCTTAGAAAAACTGGCTGCTTGTGGCTTGCATGGGTGGACTCTTAGATATGTAAAACAAGAGCTGGATGAACAGGCACAGAAAGTTATGGGATATGGAGCTAAATCCAGTTGGTGGCCGGTCACTAGCTGTGTTCCCCAGGACTAAGTTTTGGGGCTGGTCCTGTTTAACATCTTTATTGATGATCTGGACAAGGGGATCAAGTGAATCCTCAGTAAATTTGCAGACAACACCAAGTTGGGTGGGAGTGCTGATCTGCTCAAGGGTAGGAAGGCTCTGCAGAGACATCTGGATAGACTCAATCAATGGGCTGAGGATGACTGCATGAGGTTCAACAAGGCAAAGTGCCGGGTCCTTCACTTGGGTCACAGGAACCCCATGCAGCACTACAGGCTGGGGAAGGAGTGGCTTGAGAGCTGTTTGGCAGAAAGAGACCTGGGGGTGCTGGTTGACACTTGGTTCAATATGAACCAGCAGTGTGGCCAAGAAAGCTAATGGCATCTTGGCCTGTATCAGAAATAGTGTAGGCATCAGGAGTAGGGCAGTGATTGTCCCCCTGTACTTGGCACTGGTGAGGCTGCACCTTGATTACTGCATTCAGTTTTGGACCCTTCACTTCAAAAAGGACATTGAGGTGCTGGACCGTGTCCAGAGAAGGGCAACAAGGCTTGTGAAGGATCTAGAAAACATGTTTTATGAGGAATGGCTATGGGAGCTGGATTTTAGTCTAGAGAATAGGAATCTCAGGGGGACCTGATCTCTCTACAATTACATGAAAGAAGGTTGTAGTGAAGTGGGGGCCAGTCTCTTCTGTCATACCTGCAGTGAGAGGACCAGAGAAAATGGCCTTAAGCTGAGACAGGGGAGATTCATATTAGATATCAGAAAAAAATTTTCACTGTTAGGGTAGTCAGGCATTAGAATAGGTGGCCCAGGGAAGTGGAAGAGTCACCACATCCCTGGAGGTGTTCAAGAAGCATCTAGATGTGGCACTGGGAGATATAACTTAGGGGTTACATTGGTAGTTCTAGGTGGTATAAGGACTTGAAAGGCACAGTTGCCCATCTCAAACACTGTCAAGGCCATGGAAAGAACTTGCCAAAAGGACAGGAACTTGAGATAAGCACAGAGGGGAGGAATTTGTAACAATGTGTTAATTCCAGGCCAGGCAGAGGTGAGATCTGGCTAGCACATGCTGGTTAATGCATCTGGACAAAAATTCCAACCATGACAAACTGTGGAAAAGGAAGCAACTGCTCGTACACATGTGTTGGTTTTGCATTGATTGACATTTCGGGAAGAGGTAAGGAACTACCCACAGAAGTGACTTCTCTGAGAGAAGCTGCTGGGAGCTTCCTCTGTGCCTCGGAAAGGCCAATAGCTGTCTAATTCTGAGAACTGACAACATTTTTAACCATTTAGAAACTAGATTCGCCTCTGTGAATTCCACATTTTAAAAAGAGCAAGCCCAGGAAATCTCTCTCTTTCCATCTGGCCTCAAAGGGTAATGGAGCTCTGCCTTGCCCCGCTCCCCCACGGCCTGTGTGACCTGTGAGGGGGGCCAGGCCGGACCCCAGTGGCTCCTGGGCAGGGGACAGGAGGCTGGGGGGCCCCGGCCCAGACTGGGCAAGGGCCACAGCTGCTAACATTTTGCTGACACTAAGATCCGCCCCGCACCCGGCCCCCACCGAGCCAGAACCCGCCAGGCCCCAGGAGTGGCTCCAGGCTGTCCCATCCTCTCCCCCCTCCAGCAGCTGCTGGGGAGGGGGCCCAGCACAGCCTGAAATCCATCATCATGACCACTGCAGCCACTGGGCGAGATTTAACCCTTTCAGTGCACAGATGAGACCTGCAGACCATGATTCTCTCTTCAGGGAGAAAAAATGAGTCTTGACACATAGAAAGACAACATAGACACCACGGTCAGTAAAGAAGGAATAAAGCCTCAGATGAAAGGAGAATGAGGAGATGCTGAATGGGGCTGAAAGCTCTTTTGGTAAGGCCATGGTGATGGACAATAATATACTGAAATATCTCCTTTAATTAGTGAGAGAGTATGGGGGGATGAAGTATTCAAACTGTAGATCTGAGTAGAGGTGTGATAAATATAACATTGGATAAAAATTCGTGAAAGAGAATAAAGAATTATATGTTATATTTGTAATACTGTAAAGATACAAAATGTAAAATAACCCAGAGATTTCTTCCCGAGTCGGGCAGCAACGATCGACAGCAACGCTTACCAACACAAAACAAAAGGCAGGACACAAGCCATCAAATCAGACAATGAGAGTGGCTCCGCACCCAAACTGGCCACTCCACCCCGTAGGTGCAATCAGGAGCTATTCGCATGTGAAAGGGACTCTGCTCCGTCGAGATATCCATCTGCCCTGCACCCAAACTGGCCACTCCACCCCGGTAGGTGCAATCAGGAGCTATTCCACATGTGAAAGGGACTCTGCTCCGTCGAGATATCCATCTGCTCCGCACCCAAACTGACAGTTGCGAACACTCCATCCTGCAGGCCCCGACCTATGGAGGCTAGCTTTGGAGCAAGCTGCAGGCCCCATGGCCTGCCAGCCCTGCCTGAGAAGCCAGCCTGGGAATTTCATGGGAGGATTCAAAACACTCCTCAAAGACAGAAAACAGCCTGCAGGTGCTGTTTGTCTGTTCCCGTGTTTTCCTTGCAAGAGAAAGTCAGGGGGTGGTGAACCCCACTGACCAATGATGGTAATGTAGCACTTTACTAACCAATAAGAGTTTCCTTTCTGTACTTTCGACGAACTAGTCTATATAACATGACTGAAGCAATAAACTAGAGATTCTCTCCTGTTCTGACTCCCCTGAGAGTCCGTGTCGTTCTTTCTGCCGTTCCCAATTAGAACGACATCTGGTGACCCCGCGTGATGATGAACCGACCCTCCGAGGTCTGGTAACCCGACGTGATGTGCAGCCGACCCCCGAGGTCAGAAAGCAACCTACGTGAAGACATCTGCTAATTCCCTGAGGGTAAGCAGTGAGCGGGAAAAACACCAGCCCTTCCCCCTAGAGGGGAAAGTGGAATTCTCCCGGGCTTTCCAAGAGGAAGCTGGTTTCTAACCAACGGGATAGTGGAGCCTGCCAGAGAGCGGGCTTGGAACGGCCTATCTTGGTGAAGCAGAGCTTGAAATCCCGGGTCCAAGCCGATAGCGTTTGCATAATTGCATTCGCAGAGCCACCAAGATAAAAAAAAGTTTTCATAATGGAGAACTGTGATTCAGCTGACGAGCAACTTGTCAGCTTTGCATAGCAAGACGCCTTGCTGAGCATGGGACTCTGTATTCCTGAAGAAGATATACGCGCTTTGTTCCACTGGGTGAAAGCGCAGGAGTTTGCTATGACTGTGAATGATGTGTTTAACCTTGAGATTTGGTGGTCAGTGGGGGACCACCTGTGGACTAGGCTAGCTGCGGGAGATACCAGTGCGTGCAGCTTAGCAGCAACTTGGGGAGTGATTTTTAAGGCACTGGAACAGTGCCAGCCTAAAAACAGTGAAACCGACCTGTGTGGCAGTCCTTCAGCTCTGCCCGGACCCTTAGAGAACTTTAGCAGCGGGCAGGAGCAATCCGTGGACCAGAGATCTCCCTCTCCTGAAAAATTTGACCGCCCACCATCCGCAGAGCTTGGCGCGCAGGTTTTACCAGCAGAAAAACAACAGAAGAGTGAAAATCGCTCGGCTCTGCCTTTACCGCACCCGCAGGCGCCGCCATCGCCAGCGCAGCGAGAGCCGCCATTGCCTGAGCCCTCCGCGGAGCCTCCGCCGGCCCCTCCAGGACCAGCGCTGCGAGCACTGCTGTCAGCGGCCGCCTTGGAGCCTCCGCCGGTGCCCCGAATACCTGCCAGTGCGGCCGCGAAAAACCCTCTCTTCAGCCCCCCCCGCGCACAGGGGGCGGGGGGGCGCCGCCGCCGCCGCCGCCGCGGAGCCAGGGCAGACGCCTGAGCACACAGAAGAGCCGCAGCCACCGGTAAAATCCCCACAGCGGCAGCAGCAGCGGCGAGAAAAAAACGAGAGAAAAGGTGGAAAAAAAGGAAGAAAAAGCTAACTCAGGACGCCGCCCGCCGCCACCGACCGCGGGCCGGGCGGCCATCCAAGCCCTCTGGCTCCGGCCGGCTGCGAAAACCCCGTAAAAGCCGAGCCGAAGCCCGGATCTGGAGCCGGAGCCGGAGCCGTAGCAAGCATTCCCCCCCCCCCGCACCCATCCAAGAAGCGGCGGGGGAGGGGGGGGGAGCCCAGGCCCCCCTTTCGCTTGCGCGCGCGCGCCCTGTGAGCTCCTTTCTTCTGTGCCACGGGAAGCAGCGCGAAACCGCGGCACCCTCGCGGACGCCCGCCGCTGCCCCGCGCGTGTGCGCCCCGCGCGGAGCGAGCCGCGAGGGGCGGCGCGGAGCCGCGGGACCTGCACAACACCCCCGCTGCCCCGCGCTCGCCCGCGCTCCAGCGGGGAAGCGGCGGGGAGGACGGGAAGCGAACTTCGCTCCCCCTCGCGCCCGTCAGTGCGACCCGCGCGCGCGCGGACCGTGCTACGGGCGCCGGGCCGGGTTCTGCCAGCCTTGTGCTGCCAGGTTCTTCTCCTGCGAACCCGAGCCGCCCCGCGAGACGGTGCCAGGGCTCGAGCAGTGCCCCGGCCAGCACGCGTTCCCCCCACCTTGCAGGGGGTGAACCGCACCAAAGTCCTGCAATCCCTGCGAGACCCAAATTTGGTCACTTTGTATCACTTTAGTGTTCTTTTAAACTACTATATTGACAAGTTAGACTGTCAGTTTGAACAGACTAACAATGTTTTGTATTAGTTCACTGAGTTAAAGATATTTGACTCAACTGTCAAATCCTTGCAAAGAAAACAATCTTTAAACATTATCATAAACCAAAATTCCAAATTAATATCCATTCCAATATCTAGTAAAAGAAACCACTTGTGCCGTGTTTGTTCCCCCTCCTGCAGGGCCCAGCAGGATGTTACAAACACTGTACATTTTTTATTTTTTTCCTAAACCGAAAGGGTGAATTATAGAGGCTAGCTTTGAAGCAAGCTGCAGGCCCCATGGCCTGCCAGCCCTGCCTGAGAAGCTAGCCTGGGAATTTCATGGGAGGATTCAAAACACTCCTCAAAGACAGAAAACAGCCTGCAGGTGCTGTTTGTCTGTTCCCGTGTTTTCCTTGCAAGAGAAAGTCAGGGGGTGGTGAACCCCACTGACCAATGATGGTAATGTAGCACTTTACTAACCAATAAGTTTCCTTTCTGTACTTTTGACGAACTAGTCTATATAACATGACTGAAGCAATAAACTAGAGATTCTCTCCTGTTCTGACTCCCCTGAGAGTCCGTGTCGTTCTTTCTGCCGTTCCCAATTAGAACGACACTGACCAAAGGTGCAATCAGGCTAAAACAATGAGAGGAGCCCAGCCGAGATAGCCATCGGCTCTGCACCGGACCTGGACACTCCACCCTGAGAGCCCAACCGAAGATACAATCAGGAAGCACTCAGAACCTTTCACGTGTGAGAGGACTCTGCTCAACTGTCTATTGATTCAGTTCGCCGGTTCCAGGAAATCCATTCAACCAACCATCAAGACTCTTTGTTGAACAGTGACTGCTCGGAGTTTTGGCCTCAGGGCACAAAACCCCTATAAGAACCCTGGACTGCAGCACATACAGCGTGGATTTGGGAGCTCGGTACCTCTGGGTACAGATCCCTGTCCACCCGGCGCTGCGCTGATCTATTTATTGTGGTTTTTCTCTCTCGTTGCAGGTGCTTAAATTGTTTTATAATAAATCGCTTTTTATTAACCTTATTTTGCCATTGCATTTATAACAGATTGGTGCCGTGACTCGGATTCGGAGAAAACTGTGGGGAACCTCACTTCCCAGGACAGGTACCCCCACTGATTTCGGCGGCCTGGTGAGTTGAGAGCCCCCGTAGCTCGTTCCGACATCCGAACTAAATTTAGGCTGAGAAAAACCACAATAAAAGGGAAACGGATCCAGAGGAGAGAGCTTGGGAAGGCACGGAGCCTTCGGAAAGCCACGGCTTGTTTTGCTCATAAAACGTCTGTTGTGCACGAAGACATCCACGTAGGAAAATAGCTGTAAGTACTGCTGGTTGAGCAAGGTGATTGGGCGAGTGTGTGAGACGTGATCTGATCACGAAGCGAGTGCAGACTTCAAGGTCGCGTTTCCATCCTCCCGCGAGGGAATTGGCCGGCCATGAAGGAAGCGATTTGTTGTGAAAAAGTTCTCTCTACACACACTTGTAAAAACCTGAGACAAAAGGGCGTCTCGGGGGACTGATCACGAGAGGCTAAAAGGGGAAGGATACGTCCTGTCGGGCTCGGGAATTGGTAAACCCTTTCAGTCAACGGACCAAGGTAAAGGTCCAGAAGAGGATCGGAGTGCCAATTACAAGAAACCTCAGCTCAGCTCGCTGAAGGGTGAGTATTGGCAAACTTTGATTTCTCGAGTAAAACGCGAAAAGGTCACAACGCAGAAACAAAAAACAGACTGGTAAGAAATTTTTTACATACTAAATATGGGGCAAAAAAAGAGTAAAATGCAGAAAAAGACCACCGGGAAGGGCCCCTCCGATCAGGCGGAAAGGTCGCTAGACATCCCACTGGAAAGCCCTTTGGGATGGATGCTAAAATACTGGGAAGATTGTCCCCAGAGAAAAGGTAGGTCTAAGACAAAAATGATCCATTATTGTGTAGAGGTTTGGGGAGGACAAGAATTGAGAAGTCACCTCACTTGGCCGGTGTTAGGCACATTCGAGAGATGGACATGTAAGGAATTGCTCTCCTATGTGGAGGGCAAAGTCCCCTCGGACTCCGAGGAGAGGGAATATGCTAAACTCTGGTTAAACGCCAGAGTAGGGCTATTCCCGATAAAACAAAAAGAAAAACGTGGGTCGAGAGCTGAACCCTGGGAACCTCTCGACCATTTACCACCCCCATATCATGGACTTGGCAGAGCCTTCTTCTATAGATCAAGTAGTGCCTTCAGCACCTTTGGGCTCCCAAGGACAACCCGCTGAGATGTATACATCCAGAGCGGGAGAATCAGTGTCGGCAGCTGTACTGGCAGCCCTCCCCTTACCCCCGCCTGTGGACAACATAGTCACAGAAACCTCTCCAGAGGTTGTTCCTGCGCAAAGCTGGGAGCCACTCTATCCGCCCTTGCCAGTCCGGTCGCCACAACCGGGACCTTCCCATATAACGGAAGGGATCCCTCCCGTTAACCGGGTGGCGGCAGAGTTCCCACAATTGACAAAGGAGAGAACACCCACAGCCCCCAGTTCCCCTCCCGCAAGTAGAACCCGTTTAAAAGCGAGAGGAGGCGAGGAGTGGAGGGAGAGTGAGAATGAGCACCGGTTATTCCCCCTCAGGGAAGTACCGACAGCTCCAGGAGTGATTGGATTTGTGAATGTTCCCCTCAACTCCGGAGACGTACGAGCGTTTAAGAAAGAGATGGGACGATTGCTGGATGATCCTTTCGGTGTGGCTGACAGGTTGGACGAATTTCTAGGGAGTAGCATTTATACCTTTGACGATCTTATGGCAATCCTAAGATCATTGTTTAACCAAGAGGAGAGAGAAATGATTAAATAAGCTAGTATCAGGGACTGGGACCGACGCAATCCACAGGGGGCACCAGGTAACCAGAAATGGCCTAGTGTAAGCCCGAGCTGGAATGCCCAGATGGAGGAGGGCAGACGAAACATGATAGATTTGAGGAGCATGATTATTCAGGGAATAAGAGAAGCGGTTCCCAGGGGCCAGAATATTAGTAAAGTTTTTGCGGAATGTCAAGGGAAAGAGGAATCACCCACAGAATGGATAGAGAGATTGCGGCGAAGTTTTCAGATTTACTCTGGAATTGGCCCGAACTCTCCTGTGGGGGAGGTTCTGCTAAAAACACAATTCGTTGCCAAATCCTGGGAGGACATCAGAAGAAAATTAGAAAAGATTGAGGGGTGGCAGGATAAAAGCCTCCAAGAGCTCCTAAGGGAAGCTGAAAATGTATACATGAGGAGAGAGGATGAGAAACAAAGACTGCAAGCTAAGGTTTTGGTAGCTGCAGTCAAGGAAGTCCAGAAACAGGAACAAGCACAAGGTAAGTTTAAAACGCTACCTAGAAAACCGGGAGGTCCTCACAGGGCAACCCCAACCCCAAGGAAAGAACTCCCTGAATGCTACTACTGTAAAAAGGTAGGACACATTCGACGGGACTGTAGGCAAAGAATAAAAGACGAGAAAATTTTTCAGGAAGATTAGGGATGTCGGGGGCTTTTTACCTTGGGGACTGGAACATCCAAAGAGCCCTTGATAAAATTAAAAGTGGGTCCCCAGCGACAGGAGGTAAGTTTTCTGGTGGATACTGGAGAGGAGAGAAGTACCCTGCAGAAACTGCCGGATGAATGTGTGGCAAGTAGGGAAAAGGTTTTTGTAATTGGCGCCAAGGGGGATCCCTTCAAGGCGTCCGTAATAAAAGATGTGGAAATAGAATTGGAAAATAAAGTTTGCTTAGGGAATTTGTTACTTGTGGAAGAAGCTGATTACAATTTGTTGGGAAGAGACATGACTGTCGCTTTAAGAATTAATATCATGATTAAAAATTCTGAATTAGTAGTGAAAATATTTAAGCTGACTCCCAAAGACAAAGAAGAAATTAACCCTAAAGTATGGCACTCACAGGGGGAGGTAGGAAAGCTGGATATCAAGCCCATCAATATAGAAATTGAAGACCCTGAGGACCCTATAAGGGTCAAACAATACCCCATCCCGATGGAAGGGAGAAGGGGGTTGAAACAAGTAATCGACGACCTCCTAAAAGGGGGTACTCTGGAACCCTGCATGTCTCAGCATAACACCCCCATCCTGGCTGTAAGAAAGGTGGATAGCAGTTTCCGATTGGTTCAGGACCTAAGAGCTGTAAACGCTAGGACCCAAACCAGGTTCCCGGTGGTGGCCAATCCCTATACCCTACTAAATAGACTCTCACCTGAAGATGTGTGGTACAGTGTAATTGATTTAAAAGATGCTTTTTGGACTTGCCCTCTGGATGAAAGGAGTAGAAATTATTTTGCATTTCAGTGGGAGGACCCTGATACAAACCGAAAGCAACAGCTAAGGTAGACGGTCCTCCCCCAGGGGTTTGTGGAATCTCCGAACCTTTTCGGGCAGGTGTTGGAACAATTGCTAACACAATTTGTTCCTGAAAGTGGGACAAAGCTTTTGCAATATGTTGATGACTTATTGATAGCTGGAACAACTGAGGAGAATGTGAGGAAAAGCACGATTGCCTTATTGAACTTTTTAGGGAAAAAGAGGTTAAAAGTATCAAAATCCAAGCTGCAATTCACAGAGCCTGAAATAAAATACCTCGGACATTGGATATCTCAGGGGAAAAAGAAATTAGACCCTGAGAGAGTGGCAGGAATCCTGGCGTTACCTGCACCAAAAACGAAAAGACAAATCAGGCAATTTTTAGGGCTCTTGGGATATTGCAGGCAGTGGATTGAAGGTTTCAGTGAGAAAGTGAAGTTTTTGTATGAGAGGTTAAACACTGACAGATTGAAGTGGACTGAACAGGATGAGTTTGATTTCCAGAAATTGAAGAATACCCTTATAACCGCCCCCGTACTAACTTTACCGGATACAAATAAAGAATTTCAGTTATTCGTGGATGTGAGTGGACAAACAGCACAGGGAGTTCTAACCCAGGAGTGGGCAGAAAAGAAAAAGCCTATAGGGTTTCTCTCAAAAATCTTAGATCCTGTCAGTCGGGGCTGGCATACATGTTTGCAGGCAATTGTGGCAGTAGCTTTGTTGGTGGGAGAAGCTAAAAAGGTAACTTTCGGAGCTCCCTTGGTAGTTTACACTCCACATGATGTGAGAAACATCTTACAGCAGAAAGCGGAGAAGTGGTTGACTGATTCTAGGCTTCTGAAATATGAAGCCATTTTAATCAGCTCGCCTGGTTTAGAATTGAAAACCACTTCTGCACAAAATCCTGCTCAGTTCCTGTTCGGTGAACCTCCAGAAAAATTGTTACACGACTGCATTGAGGCTGTGGAGCTGCAGACTAAAGTTAGACCAGATTTAGAAGATCAAGAGTTAGAAGGAGGACAGAAGTGGTTTATAGATGGATCTTTGAGGGTAGTTGAAGGAAAAAGAAAGTCAGGTTATGCAATAATAAATGGCACATCAGGAGAAATTGTAGAATCGGGCCCCTTGAAAGCAAGCTGGTCTGCACAAGCTTGCGAGCTCTATGCTCTCCTAAGAGCCCTCCGGGGACTGAAAGGAAAAAAGGGGACCATTTATACAGACTCACGGTATGCCTTCGGGGTAGTACACACTTTTGGAAAGATTTGGGAAGAAAGAGGACTAATAAATACGAAGGGAAAAGGCCTAATCCATGGGGAGATCATTCGACAAATCCTAGAAGCTGTCAGAGAACCGAAGGAAATATCAGTTGTCCATGTAAGAGGACACCAGACAGGATGGCAGTTTCAAACCCGAGGTAACAATTTAGCAGATAAGGAGGCAAAACGAGCAGCCTTGTTAACCGTAAGTATTCCCAGAGTAATCCCGGAAGAATCTCTGGAAATCCCCATGCTCCCTTCAGAGAGGGAGATAGAGGAATTCAAGAAGGTAGGGGGAATCTTAGAACGGGGAAAATGGTGGTTACCTGATGGGAGGGAATTAATTCCAAAAAGAATGGCAAAGGGGATATTGCAAAGGTTACACAAGCAGACACATTGGGGAACTCGAGCATTAGCTGAACAGTTCCTGAAGTTTTTCGGGTGCAAGGGGATCTTTGAACTTGCTAAACAAGAGGTACAAGGGTGCGTGGTTTGCCAAAAAGTGAACCGGTCCAAATTTAAACAGACGGCTTGGGGAGGTCGTCCTCTCTCATACAGGCCATTTGAAAGGATCCAAGTGGACTTCACTGAACTACCGAAAATTGGTAGATACAAATTTTTATTAGTAATAGTAGATAAATTAACACATTGGGTAGAAGCCTTTCCCAGAGCAAGGGCCACAGCCCAAAGTGTCTAAAATTTTATTAGAATAAATCATTCCTAGATATGGGAGAATAGATTGTATTGACTCAGACCAAGGAACCCATTTCACTTCAAAAATTATTAAACAAATTTCAGAGGCTCTGGGTATTAGATGGCAATACCACACCCCTTGGCATCCTCAGAGTTCAGGACAGGTAGAAAGGATGAACCAAACACTGAAATCCCAATTATCTAAACTCATGATAGAAACAAAAATGTCATGGATTAAATGTCTTCCCCTTGCTCTGCTAAATATAAGAACTATGCCTCACTCTGAGACGGGTCTGTCTCCCTTTGAAATGTTATATGGGATGCAATACAAACATGGTATGCCGGTGGGACACCCTCAAGTGGAGGATGTGCAAATACAACCATATCTCATTGCTATCAACAAAAATTTACAGGACCTACGAAAGCAAGGACTTATCCCCCAAAGCACCACTCTGAGATTCGCAATACACCAGATACAGCCTGGGGATAAAGTCCTCATCAAAACTTGGAAGGAGCTCCCCCTCGCTCCCCACTGGGAAGGACCATTCCTCGTTCTCCTGACCACAGACACACCTGTCCGGACTGCTGAAAGGGGCTGGACACACTCATCTCGAGTAAAAAAAGTAAAGGATTACAACACCTCCGAGTGGAAAGTCACCACCCCTCCGGGAAAGCTGAAAATTAAACTTCGGCGTCATCACAAATGACCAGTGACGACCAGATAAGTTGTATTAACCCTGAATGTGATTGTTTTCCGTTTATACATTTTAAGTGCGCTTATTGTAAACAGATTTGGGTAACCCACTGTTGGGGAGAGTACAAACCTAAAGGATTGTGTACCAAGTGTCTAGAAAAAGAACAGGAGGAGACTAGCCGTCTCTTAATACTTGCCACCCGAGCGGGGTTATTGGAACTAGACTCTCCTGAGTGGTTCCTGCTTTTTCAAAAAGGGATAAGAGGTAAACTAGACTCCAAGGCAGAAGCTTTGGAAATCGAGTGTCGAAAGACAGTTAAAGTACCGTGTAAGACAGACACCATTAAGTCGTCTCGGTGGGCTACTTTCAAAAGAAGGTACGCCACTAGGACTACAAGGGCCCCTGAAGAATATCCTTGCTGCCGAGAAGATGGTAATCCCCGCCGTATATTCTTGTATGGGCGAAGGGCAAGGCAGAGGGATACACCGGTGGGGAATCCTGACAGTCCTGAGTCTAGCCGTGTGCTTGGCCGAGGGAATGAGTCCCGAGGTACCTCCGGGGGAGCGTCTCCTGGGGAAGTGTGAGCAGTGTCGGACTGCCACAGATACCGGACGAATAATTGACTGTCCTCCAGAACGACAAAAGGGGTTTTGTTTGTCTAACGGCACTCAGTATAATCTCTGTGAACTAAAGGGGGAGGTCTGGTGTTACCGCTCAGGGGCAGGTTTTAGGGACGGGCAGTCTAAGACTCCTATGATAAGAAAAACCAAAGCTACCCACTTCAGGTATAAGAGAGAAGTGGGAATGCTTCCTCCGATTCCAACCCGTAGCCAATGTAATAAAACGGTTTGGATAGGAAGAAAAAGACAATCCACCTTTTTAGCATATTATAAAGTCAACCCTTTGTGTTACAATAAAGCAAACTTAAAAACATGTACCATAGGAGGGAAATTGTATTGGGAAAGTAAAAATTTAAAACATGAAGAAAGAGCCTCCTTTAGTAATGAGCCGATAATTCTTGATTTATTTAAAAGTGATGATGACCGAATATGCTTACAATTTGATCAAGTGTTCTGCTTCTCCAGAGATGAGGAAGGGATGGACCCTGAAAGCAAAATAAAACAACTAACCCCAGAATTAAAGAGACGAGAAGTAGAAATTCGGAAAAAGAGACTAGAACAAGAGAGACTAAACTCTCTTAGTGAGCACTATAAGCAATTAGAAAGACAATACAGCAATTGGGGATTACCAGCCCCCAACCAGAATCTTTTCATAGACCTAATGCAAGAAATAGCCACAGAATTAGGTCTGTCTAACTGTTGGATATGTGGTGGTTTAAAGTCGGCTGAAAGGTGGCCTTGGAAGGGAGAAGGACTCACCCCAGAGCAACTCCTAAAATGGGAAGGCTCAAAAATGTCAAAAACGACACAAAGACCCGAGGGATGGGTGATAGACCAAAGAATAATTGGTACCATCTGCATTAGCAGAGAGGGAAAAGAATTCACTGACTTAGTAGGCTATACTCTGTGTATAAACACACTCACGGTGAATTCTGACATTAAATCAAAAACTTGGCAACCTGAACCACCTGCGGGCTATTGGAGTCGCACCCGGGGTAATCACTGCGAATGGGTTGAAATAATTGAACTATGTTAGTACAAAAACTCCAGGGCCAATCCCTTCCAAGCACTAGAAGGCCTAAAAGAATATTGGGATGATCCAGCAAGAACCAACAAAGGTTGGGAAGCTCCCGACAGCATTTACTGGATATGTGGCAAAAAGGCATATAGTGAGCTACGTAGGAAATGGAAGGGGTCCTGCACACTCGGAATAATTAGGCCCTTTTTCTTTACTCTACCCAGAACAGAAAGTAAATTGCTGGAAGCTCCCCTCTTTGAAACATTAGATAGACAAAAGAGGGAATTAAAACGGGAACTACCAATGGCAGGAGGCAGTCAAAAATGGAAAGAAGAAGAATGGCCTGCTGAAAAGATCATTAAGTACTATGGGCCTGCTACTTAGGCAAATGATGGCAGTTGGGGTTACAGGACTCCCATTTACCTTCTCAACAGACTTATCAGGTTACAAGCGGTAGTAGAAGTAGTTTCCAACCACACCTCAGAGGCCTTAGAACTCCTAGCGAAGCAACATTCGCAAATGAGAGCTTTTGTGTACCAGAACAGATTAGCTCTCGATTATTTGTTGGCCGAGGAAGGAGGAGTATGTGGAAAATACAATGAGTCCGAGTGCTGTATGGAAATAGATGATTATGAAGAAACAATAAAAGGACTAGCTGCTGAAATAAAGAAAGTAGCACATGTGCCAGTTCAAAAATGGAATTCGATTCTGCAGGCCTCCTGGTGGGACCAAATATTTGGGCAGGGGGCTTGGTGGAAAAAGTTAGTGTTCTTTATATCTTGTTCAATTGCAGGAATCATCTTCCTCCCATGTTTGATTCCTTGCCTCATCAGATTAATTCACTCTGTTGTGCAAGGAATGCAGATTGCCACCCTTCCAACTGACCCAGAAAAGGCACAAGGGAAACCCACTTCTTTCTCTAAACTAATGAACTTAAAGGAGAAAGGAGAGAACAAGAAAGCAGTTAAAGCCTTAAGGAAATTCGAAAATAAAAACAAACCTTCTCAAGAATACTGTGGGAATTCACTTACAGACTGGGAGGAAGACGAATGAAGTTAAACTCCACAGCTCTCCCTCATGAGAAATGAATGGAATAGCACGAATTTTTAATGTGATAAATTATTAGGCGGGGGACTGTGATAAATATAACATTGGATAAAAATTCATGAAAAAGAATAAAGAATTATATGTTATATTTGTAATACTGTAAAGATACAAAATGTAAAATAACCCAGAGATTTCTTCCCAAGTCGGGCAGCAACGATCGACAGCAACGCTTACCAACACAAAACAAAAGGCAGGACACAAGCCATCAAATCAGACAATGAGAGTGGCTCCGCACCCAAACTGGCCACTCCACCCCGGTAGGTGCAATCAGGAGCTATTCGCATGTGAAAGGGACTCTGCTCCGTCGAGATATCCATCTGCCCTGCACCCAAACTGGCCACTCCACCCCGGTAGGTGCAATCAGGAGCTATTCCACATGTGAAAGGGACTCTGCTCCGTCGAGATATCCATCTGCTCCGCACCCAAACTGACAGTTGCGAACACTCCATCCTGCAGGCCCCGACCAAAGGTGCAATCAGACTAAAACAATGAGAGGAGCCCAGCGGAGATAGCCATCGGCTCTGCACCGGACCTGGACACTCCACCCTGAGAGCCCAACCGAAGATACAATCAGGAAGCACTCAGAACCTTTCACGTGCGAGAGGACTCTGCCCAACTGTCTATTGATTCAGTTTGCCGGTTCCAGGAAATCCATTCAACCAACCATCAAGACTTTGTTGAACAGTGACTGCTCAGAGTTTTGGCCTCAGGGCACAAAACCCCTATAAGAACTCCGGACTGCAGCACATACAGCGTGGATTTGGGAGCTCGGTACTTCTGGGTACAGATCCCTGTCCACCCGGCGCTGCGCTGATCTATTTATTGTGGTTTTTCTCTCTCGTTGCAGGTGCTTAAATTGTTTTATAATAAATCGCTTTTTATTAACCTTATTTTGCCATTGCATTTATAACAGAGGCATCCACTGATAAAGCCAAACAGATATTGGAGTACCTGTGATCCCATGAGAAGCTTGAACAGAGCGAGAGAAAGAGATGAGAGTGATGAAGACCCTTTGCCCCCAGGGAGAGAAGAAGAAAACCTCTGTTCCCAGAGATGAAGATGATCACAGAGACAGATCAAGAGAACCTTTGCCTTTGAACAACTCATCCTTAAAATAATACCCCATGAGTTCATGGCCCATGGACACAGCTGTAGGAGGGCTGTGAAAATGGGAGGGATTTTACGATTGCAGATTTTTTCCCTGGGCAGCTGCTATTCATGGAAATGAAAAGCCACGAGAGAACTGTTTCTTGTGGAGAGGTCTCCATGGCATGGCAAGAGAAAACTCCTCTCCCTACAAGAACTGATGAAAGACTACTATACAGTTGGTAACTGATTTTAAATCCCAGGTTTTGTCTCTACGTTGTCAGTTGGGAAAGAAAAGAAGCTGGGCAGGGGGAGGAAAAAGGTTCTGGAGGTTTTATTCTGATGCTTCTTATTCTTGTAATCCTGTTAAGAAAGTTTCTTTATACCTTTTAAAGTTTGAGCTTGTTTTGCCCTTCTCCTAATCCATATCTCACAACAAGAAATGAGTAAGTGCACTGGTGATTTTAGCCAGCGCTAAACCCACCACATTATTTGGGGCATTGGCTGGGAAATGAATAATTGGAAAATCTAAACTACTACAACATATCACCCCAAGTTATAGGCACATCATTGTGATCACTCCATAGATACCCAAAACTTGGACTGTGTAAAGTTGGTAGCCCCAGAAGAATGACTTTGCAATCCCCACAACAAAGAAGTCCAGGGTGAAGAACCCAGAGGATGTTGTTGGATCCACCGGTGGTGACTGTCTTCTGCTCTCTCCTCTTTTCTCTCCCTCTCTCCAAGCGTCCCTCTTTGTCTCTCTTTTCCCTCTCTCCTTTTCTCTTGCCTCCTTTCTCTCCTGCTCCCTCTCTCCTCCTTTCTCACTGCCTTCTCTCTCTCCATCCTTTCTGTCCCCCCCTTTCTCTCTCTCTCTCCTTTCTCATGAAAGACCTTTTGTTGCCCAAGGCCCCACTTGAAGTGGTTCATCTTTCAGGTCATTCAATAGAGGGGGCTCAGAGGCTAACTATAACCTAGAACATGTGTTCTCCAAAACCCCACGAGGCCTAGAAAAGCTTGTGTTTCCTTCTTGATAGTGGGTGGACAAAGTTGCAATTTTCTTAGCCATCTCTGTAGGCACATGACAGTGTCCAACCTGCCATTTTATTCCCAAGGTCCCTTGACCTTCCTTTTCTTTTTGGCAAACTCAGTTTTCCAAAGAATCTGAATTATTTTTTTCCCTTTCTCAAACACTTCTTCTGCCTTATTGCCCTACACAATGTCATCAATATATTGTAGATGTTCAGGGGCATCACTTTTTTCCAGTTCAGTTTGGATCAGTCCATGACAAATAGTAGAGCTGTGCTTCCACCCTTGGGGCATTCAATTCCAGGTGTATTGGACACCTCTCCAAATGAAAGCAAACTGTGGCCTGCACTCTGCATCCAAAGGAATTGAGAAAAATGCATTGGCAATGTCAATTGTAGCACACCGCTTGGCTGCCTTCAACTCCAGTTCATATTGGAACTCTAATGTCTGCTACAGCAGCACTCAGTGGTGGCGTTACTTCATTTAGGCCACAATAGCCTACTGTTAACCTACACCCTGCATCAGACTGGCACTGGCCATATAGACTATTAAAAAATAAGTGAGTCTTGCTGATCACTCCTTGGCTCTCCAGCTGATGAATCAGGTCATGGATGCGAGCCAGGGTGTCTCAGTTTGTGCAATATTGCTGCCAGTGCAATGTCCTAGTAGCAACTGGCTCTTGCTGGTCTTCAACCTGCAGCAATCCTAAGATGAAGGGATCTTCTGAGAGGCCTGACAGGGTGGATAATTGTTTGACCTTCTCTGTATTCACTGTAGCTACACCAAAAGCCCATCAATACCCTTTTGGATCCTTGAGGTACCCTCTCCTGAGTTAGTCCATGCCAAGGAGACAAGGGGCCTCTGGGCCAGTCACAATGGGGTGATTTTGCCATCTGCCCCCTGTCAAGCTCACCTCAGCCTCCAATAGACAATTCTTAGCATCCCCCTGTCACTCCAGAGATCCAGATGGGTTCTGTGCCCCTGTACTGTGATGGCACCATTGTACACTGTGCACTGGTATCAACTAAAGCTTTATACTTCTGTGGATCTGATGTGCCAGGCTATCAAATCCACACAGTCCAGTATGCCCAGTCATCCCTTTCCTCCGCCTGGTCGAAGGCAGGGATCCTCTATTCCTGTTCCTGGTCAGAGTACTCACTGTCTGACCTTTGCAATGCCACACCACATGTCCCCTCACCAGGGTCAAAGGAAGTAATTTCAGTTGTGTCTTAGAGATCGCTGATTGTCTTCTTGTCTCTTTGCAGCAACTACACTGACAGCCTTTTTGGGTGACCCCTTAACAACTCTCTCCCCTCTCAGTTCACCAACATGGGCTTCCAGCTTAGAGGTGGGTTCAACATCCGACTTCCTCATGTCCTCCCTCTGGTCACAAAGAACCAGTTCATTATGTGGCCTGCACTTGGAGCTTCCCTCTGACTGGGGCAGGAGAGAACTGATCTCTTGGGCTGCCCCCAAAAGTTGAGGTGCTAGTCTGTATGGATGTGGAAGTACCTAGAGTTTCTTCTAAGTTTCGGTGTCTTCCTGGCTCCATCTCTACAGTTGACATACATTTTCAGGTAATACATTGCTACCAAGCTGCTGGAATATGATGCAGAGGAACTTTGAACCACCTTCCTCCACAGGGCCCTTGAGCAAGAGACATCCTCTGGATCTTTAGGGACATAATTTTTTAGATTACTATAGACAACATCCAGCACTGCTAATTCTCTCAAGAACTGGATATCTTCATCTGCAGTGGTCCACTTCCCTGGGGAGTTAATAAGATCTTCCTTAAATGGATATCTTACCCTCACACTTGAGAGAAGCTGTTTCCAAAGGTTGCAAATTGCTCCTTCCTTTCCAATTCCTCTTTCAATTTCCCGATCTTTAGCAAGGGATCCCAGCTGTTTGGTTCCATGACCTTCTAACTGCTGACTGTTGACCCCATTATCCCAGAATCAAAGCAGCCATGCATAAATCCTCTCACTTGGCTGGTGGCTGTAATCTTTGCGCAAGTTCTGATGAGGTCAGAGACCGAGTAACTTTGGTTTCCTGTTTGATTTGCCTCACTCCTCTCAATTTCTCTGTTGAAGGAGCAGCTTCTTGATCTAACTCCTCCTTTGCTGATTCTCCTTCTTCCTCCTTGGTTGGATAGATGGGCAGAATCCAATAAGATGGAGTTTAATAAGTCCAAATGCTGAGTCCTGCATTTTGGCCACAATAACCCCCTGCAATAGGCTGGGGACGGTGTGGCTGGACAGTGCCCAGGCAGAAAGGGACCTAGTGGTAATGGTGAATAGCCAGCTGAACATGAGCCAGCAGCATGCCCTGGTGGCCAAGAAGGCCAATGGCATTCTGGCCTATATCAGGAATAGTGTGACCAGCAAAACCAGGAAAGTCATTCTTCCCCTGTACTTGGCACTGGTGAGGTTGCACCTTGAGTACTGTGTCCAGTTCTGGACCTCTCAATTTAGGAAGGATGTTGAGATGCTGGAGCATGTCCAGAGAAGGGCAACAAGGCTGGTGAAAGACCTGGAACACAAGCACTATGAAGAATGGCTGAGGGAGCTGGGGTTGTTTAGCCTGGAGAAAAGGAGACTCAGAGCTGACCTTATCACTCTCTACAACTTCCTGAATGGTGGTTGTAGTCAGGTGGGGGTTGGTCTCTTTTTCCAAGCAGCAACCGATAGAACAAGAGAACAGTCTTAAGCAGCACCAAGGGAAATTTAGGTTGGATGTAAGGGAAAAGTTTTTTACTGAAAGAATGATAAAGTACTGGAATCGTCTGCCCAGGGAGGTGGTGGAGTCACCATCCCTGGATATGTTTAAAAAAAGATTAGATGTGGCGCTCAGTGTCATGGTCTAGTTGAAGTGTTAGGGCATGGGTTGGACTCGATTTTAAAGGTCTCTTCCAACCTAGTGATTCTGTGTGTGATTCTCCCATTCTAATTGATGATATGGACCTGTAGCTCTCCTTATCTATATTTCTTTTTCACTACTTGAGCAATTACTGTAGTTGCTGTGGTTTGAGTCCCTGTCTCAGGTATAGTGTCCTCAAATGCAGTTTGCGTTCCTGTCTCAACTACAGTCTTCTGAAAGTACTGAACAGTGGCTCTGTAGGCACAGACCAGGCCCCAATACAGGGAAAGAAGCTTCTGGTTTTCATTGGGGTAGGCAAGACACCCTTTTATCAGTTAATAGGTCAGTTTGTTAAAGTTGTTTACTTGTTCAGGAGTAAAGTCTCAGGCAATGGCAGGTGATAATCACCCTAGGAAGCTTCTCAAATCCTTCCATGCACACTGCCACTCAGGAACTGGATGGCTCAGGGCAGATTTCAATAGCTCCTCACCTAAAGTGTTTTCCCTTACACCAGAATGACACCAGATTCCACATACCACATGATATGTTAACCGTATTAATTAATAGTAATAAACAGCTCACATAAGGACAAACATGGACCACAGGAGTCTGCATTATAAAACCATTCACATCAATCTAGGGCAGGCAGACGGAGGTGTATTCCCTCATTGTCCACAGAAGATAGCTCCCCCAGCACAAGACCATCAACATAAGGACAAAGCACCACTGTCTTGGGTTACAATGCAAGATGTAAGCAAAAGTATGTATTCTATTACTATCTGTTGAAACCAGGTGGGGCAGTTTTCTTTATCTCTTCCACAACCCATCCTCCCTCCAGGGGGATATCTTCTGTTAATGGGCCATTGAGTCTCATTACATGACTGATAAAATTACATCATCCCATTGTGAGATGCTCCACACATGGGGAGGAGCCAAGCATCTAAACATGTATATCTTTGGAGGCTCAGAACACCACAGCAGCCTTTCTCCACTGAATTCCTAGAGAGAGACCGGACCCATCTACACCACTAGACCTTCAGAGGAAAACTACGTCCTTCTATGGAATCATTACTTCAACAGAACCCCATCTGTCACTCCAGGAGAACTACAGCTACCATTTAATTGGACTGCTACCAACACCCTGACCAACAGGGTGTCAGGTTGTATTCTGACTCTGTCAGTGTGTTGGTTTTTGTTGGTTTTTTTTTGTACTACTGTATTTTTATTTTAATTTTCCTAGTTAAGAACTGTTATTCCTATTCCCATATCTTTCCCTAAGAGCCCCTTGATTTCAAGATTATAATAATTCGGGGGGGGGGGGGGGGGGTGGTATCCATTTTTCCATTTCAAGGGAGGTTTCTGCCTTCTTTAGAAGACACCTGTCTTTTCAAACCAAGACAACCACAGAAACATTGCTTATATTCACATGTTCCCAAACTCAGCAAAAGATAAGCAGTGAAGCTGACAAACTCCATGTTCCACACATGAGCTTGAACTTGGTAACTTCTATTACTATAGCATGCAATATACATATAAATGTTACGTGCTGGTTGTGAGTTGGGAGACAGAATCTATGACTCAAATCCTCTTGCTCATAAGACGAAATATCCTGGTTTATTGTTCAGAACTCTTATATAGTCGATTCAAAACTCCCAGGCTTAGATAGCTCATTGGCTGGGATCTCTCTCTGCCCAGATCTCTGGCCAGTGGTGTGCTTGCAACTAAGCTTGAATGGGGATGGCTGAGGGTCCCCTGTAACTTATTCAGACACTTATTCTGGCATGAACTAGGCTAGCTGAATTGGATTTGTATTATGGTCAGATTTACCTTGTCCAGTACAGACCGAGTGTACTGTGACAGTACTGTGACAACTCTCCTTTTCCTTTTTATTAAAAAAATGTAAAGTGTTCTGTTATCCTATCTGCAAGGGCTCTTTGCAGACAGGGTGACAGGAGAAAGCATGGGTCTACTTTGAATGAGGTTTTCCACACAATTTGACAAACCTAGCTCCCCTCAGCCATCAAGGTGTCCTATGTACCAATGAAGTTTGTAGCAATCACTTCCAGGAACTACTAGGCAAGATCACAATCCTTCAGGCTAACATGCCACAGGTTAACTACTTATTGTTACAAGTTACAACTTAACACTAAAAAACAAAAAACCGTTTAGAACACAAATTATACCTTAACTCTATAAACAAAAAACATTCAACCTTTAGAACTGAGAAAAAAACCCAACTTAACAGAAAAAGCAATTTGTAAACAAATAGAGTTTTTAAATGAACTGCCATTTCAAGAGTCCAGATTTTCATGAGGTAGGTGTATAGGCTGTTCTGGTCACTCTTCTTCACTACGTCTGTTGGGGCACCATCAGGAGGATGCTCCTTGTGGTCCCAGGCAGGATGTAGGGCAGGATGGACACATCTGGCAGGTACCAAATGAATTCCAGTGTCCGTGGAAGCACAGGCATATCCCCGTCCCCAGGTAATGAGGTTCCATGGGCCTCCCCACCTATTGGTGAGAAGGTCTTTCACCATTACCTTGGGCTTGGGTAACTGTTCATCACCGCATGATTGTAGTGATAGAAAGTGATTAAAAATGACTGGGTTCTGTGACTTTTCTGATAATGTTAAATGATTTAGCGTATAATTGGCTTTAGCTACCCTGCTCTGTGGGGTCTCACCAGACATTCCTCCCTTTTGTTTTTCAAGAATATGTTTTAAAGTGCCATGTGCTCTTTCCACGATGACTTGTCCTGTTGCTAATCAGGGAATATCAGTGTGGTGTGCTACAGCCCAGAGCTGTAGGAAATGTCTTGCTTTCTGTGAAATGTATGCCAGGCCATTGTCTGTTTTGATGGCATGAGGGATGCCCAAAGCCGCAAAAGCTGATCACCAATGTGAGATGGCATTTGTCATGGTTTTAAAGCATTAGCTAAAAAATCACTAGAAAACTTACTCATTTCTTGCTGTGAGATATGGATCAGAAGAAGAGCAAATCAGGCTTAAAACTTAAAAGGAATAAAGAAAATCTATTAATAAAACTACAAGAATAAGAAACTAGAATAAAATTTCCAGAAACCCTTTTTTCTTACTACTCAACTATTCTTTTGTTCACATGACAACATAGAGACAAAAAAACTTGGTGGTTAAAACAGTCTCAACTTTATTAAAGTCTTTTCATCAGTCTTTGTAGAGAAAAAGAAGTTCTCTTCTGCTAATCTATGGAGTTTTTCACAAGAAAACCATTTTTCTCATGTTTTTTTATTTTTGATGCTAGCTGTCCAGAAAACTCTGTCATTAATTCTTTCCTCCCATTTCACACCACTCTGAGATGTGTTATGGGTCATAAGTCTAGGGTTGTTATTTTAAGGATGAGTTATTCAAAGGCAAAAGTTCTCTTCATCTGTCTCTATGAGCATTTTTGGAAACAGAAGTTTTCTCTTTGTCTCTTAAGGGCCACAAATCTTCAACAACTATCACTTCTCTTTTTCTGTTCCAGCATCTCATAGGATTACAACTACTTCACTATTTGCTTAAATCCACACTTTGAAATACTCTGTTCTCCTTAAAATACTCTATCATGAATTAAAGGAATTTTTTTAGAACACTATTGTCTATCTCTATAGTTTTAGCAAAAGAATATTCCAGCTTATTTAAGCATTTCCTTATTTTTCTCTCTCATCTGAAGCTTAATTCTTTTCTTCACCGTCTTTGATAGTTTATGTTGTCTTTTTACTTGTTGATAACTCTCTCTTGCCCTCTTCTTGGGAAAAAAAAAAAGATTAATCTGCAAGTCTCATCTGGGTAGTAAAATGTTAAAATTTTGCTCAATCCGCAGGTGTTCATGGTGCCAGGTTTTAGATCAGTGGTGTTCAGAGCTGGGAGTTTCTCAAGAAAAGTTCCAGCCACTCCGGAAGCTTCTCAGGAGGCTGCAGCAGAGCCCGGCTTTGGCCTGGGCCCAGGAGAAGGTCCGCAGGCTCTATCTCTCGGCTCGGGAACCGCGGCAGGCCTAGCCCAGCCCCTCACCCAGGCCGCATGGCCTGAGGAGGGGAGCTAGCTAGAGTTCTGTTACTTTTCAAAGCCGGAAACTAAATAGAGACAAAGAAATTTCTGGGCTTAGGTCTTAAGGTGGTGTTCACAGGTTGATCTCACTTTTTAATGGTCAAAACTACTGTCAATTTTCAGAAATGGCCAGTTATTGGCCAGGAGAAAAACTCCCATCAGCCTCCAGCAGCCTAAACTTCTTTAGGTGTTTCTTTTTGTTTCTTAAATGTTAATTTATCACAGCATCGTGACCCTTTTCTCTTGTGTGTACTGTAGCCCATATTGCTGATGAAAACGTATCAATGGGTAAGTGTACATATTTTAGATATCTGAATTCAGGGACGTGTATGACATTGGTTTGCCAGATTTGCAAGGCATGCAATCCACAAGAGTTTACTCCCATCTGCAGTGGTGCAGTGTGGTCTTGGCAGTCAGCACAGGTGATAACAATATTACAAGCTTCTGTCAGCTGGAATTGCCATTGTAAGGCCTAAACACCTTGGTGGAAGAAATTGTGTAATGCCTTTGCTTGTGCCAGCATGTCTGACTGTGGTGCTGTCCAGGCAGGGCTAGCTAGCATATCTGCTCTAGTGTTGCCCTCTGTGATGAAACCTGGTAGATTTGTGTGACTCCTGATATGTAAGATATAATAAGGGTAGGTTCTGGCTTTGATGCTATGGCATAAAGTTTGTAGCAAATTAAATAATTTTGCATTGTCAATTTCCTTTAACAGTGCTTGGTCTAATCTCTGTGTGATGTCAGCTACGTATGCAGAATCAATTACTATATTTAGAGGAATGTGGGGAAAATGTTGGAAAGCCATAGCCACAGCATGCAGCTCCACTAACTGGGGTGATCCAACTTTCCAATGTTTGCCACTCACCTTCCTCTTTCCACGTTACAATAGCTTTTTCTGTTTTCCCAGAACCATCAGTAAACACTGTAACACCCTTTAAAGGTGTTCAGCTATTCAGAGGTTTAAGAGACAGTGCAGTTTCCCCACTTAACTTCAGCAATCTATAGCTTGGTAAATGATAAGTGATTTGTCCTGTGAAGTTTTGCAGGGCACTTTGTAAGGCTGTGCTGTTAGCAAAACATCATTCAAAGTGTTCTTGTGTTACAGTTATCATAATTTGTGAAGGATCCCTAGCATTCAATTGTAAACACCTGTGATGACATTTGATAATTAATCGTGCAATTAGATCAAATACTGTAGGTGCTGTCTTTTTTGGTTGATGAGGTAAAAACATTCACTCTAGGATGTGCAGAGGATCGGGCCAGTGAGTATTCCACTGCCCAATAATACCAGTAGGGTGGAGATTAACAATGAGAACAAATACAGTGATACACACGTCTGGGCATATCCAGTAGACTTGTCTGTTTGTGATAGTTTGCTCTACTGTTTCAAGAGCGGCTTTTGCCTCTGGGGTTAATTTTCTGGGGGAAGTTAACTCTGGATCGCCTTTTAAGAGGTCAAATAAAGGTGCCAATTGTGAGTTGGTCAATCCTAAATAAGGTTTGACCCATTTGATGGTACCCAAAAGTTTTTGTGCATCGTTTAGTGTCTGAATTTTTGTTGAAAACTGAGTTGTTTTTAGCTGTATAGTCTAGTTCATTATTTTGAGTCCCAAATATTTCCAGGGTGCTTGCTGCTGCACCTTCTCTGGTGCTACCTGCAGCCCAAATGTTTTTAATGCTTATAGAAGGCTTGGCTGAATCTGTGAGAGCTCTTTTGTGGTTTGGGTTGCAATCAGAATGTCATCCATGTAATGATAACAGTATGTCCCTGGAAATTTTTCTCTCACTGATGAAAATGCCTGTGCAATATACCACTGGCAAATTGTGGTGCTATTTTTCATGCCTTGAGGCAAAACACACCCTAGATAATGTTGCACTGGTGCCACATTATTAACAGAAGGCACTGTAAAAGCAAACTTTGGGGTATCATCTGGGTGCAGTGGAATAGTGAAAAAATAGTCTTTTAAGTCCACTATCAGAATGTCCCAGGAGGCAGTATCATTGTAGGAGATGGCATACCAGCTTGCAATGTGCCCATGCTCTCCATCACAGAATTAATTTTTCTTAGGTCATGAAGCAACCCTCATTTACCAGAATTATTTTTTATGACAAATACTGGCATGTACCAAGGGCTCATGGATGGCTCTATGTGTCCTTGAGCTAGCTGTTCTTGTACTAATGATTTTAGGGCATCTAGCTTCTCTTTTTCAATGGACCACTGTGGTATCCACAGACTAATAATTCTTGTAAGATGCAAATTAACAATGATAATAAACACTCTAATACAGATTAGAAGCTCTTGTACTTATATATATAAAAGTTTTTGTTTCAAGCTAGAGTACCTGTGGGTTGGAGTACACGTTTGCATCTTTCATTAGGGCTTGTAGTCTGAAGTTAACATGTGATGGGATGGTGTTTGATAGAAGTGGTGATGGAGCTGGACCTGGTTTTGTCAGGACTGCAGGGGCTTCTTCTTTGGGGCTGGTGGAGGTTCCATCTTGTGTTTCCATCAGCGATGTGGTTCTTTGGAACTGTTGGAGCCTTGGCTGCAGCTGCACTGAGGCTGCAGGGCTGGGACCAGTGCCGGAATGTTACTTCCTACTTCTGGTCTACTTCTGGGTATGACACAGGCACAAAATCCAGGGACTCAAAGTGATGTCATCTCAGGCCCCACACCCATGCTGCAGCGGCAGGCAGGCATGGCCAGCAGAGGCAGGACTGTGGGTGGGGTTTCTGGGCTGAGCCAATTAGCTCTGGGCAGGGGTGGCCTGGGCATTTCCATGGTGACGAGGGGCATGGGCAGTTCCAGTGATGGGGAGGGGATCCCGGGAGCTGCACAGGGCTGCATCATGGCCACAGACTGCGGTGCCAAAATGGCGGCATTCTCCAACCTGGGACAGCAGTTCCGCACAGCACAAGAGTTCAGGGCAGCTGGAGGGCATTCTGGCACCGCACCGCAGCTCCTCGGTGCAGCCGCGCCTTTGCTGCTTGTTGTGGTTCGCCCAGCTGTGGTGGTGTCGGCACAGCTCGGGGCTCCGCCGCCCTGCCGTTTGGCAGGATCCAGCCACATGGCAGGATTGTGCCATTTGGCTCATTGTCGCACGCCGCAGTCTGTCCACCTGCCATGATGCCGCCAGCCGCCTGTGCTCTGCGGCACGGTGGAGTTGTGGGAAACGGCTCGCTTAAAAGCAGTCCCAAGGCAAGAGGCGCATTCAGGGTGGCATGGCTGTGCATGGCAGTGTAATAAATTATGTGTAAATAAAAATTCGTAAAGTTATATAAATAAGATGTATATGTTAAAATAATAAAAACCAAAGATGTGTATGTAAAAAAGAAAGAAACCTTTCTCCCAAACCTGGCTGGGAGCTCTTCTCCGAAAGAAAAAAGATTGTAGCCAACACCCAGATAAGAAACATTAACTCGGAAAATAGGCAGGATGGGAGCCATCAAAGACAACAAAAGGACTAGCTCGGGGGAGGAACCCAACTCCGGACCTGACCAACGTCTCTGCAGACCTCGGTTGTGAAACAATCAAAGTCGACAAAGACAAGCCTCAGAAAAAGTATCCGCTGCTAGTCCTGAATCGCCCACCTGCCAGACCAGTGTTGAAGATACAATCACTGGAAACAAAGGGGGAAACTCCGCCGAGATTTCCATCGGCACCAACCCCGGATCACACCACTTCTGCCTTGATAACCCAAAATTAAAATACATACAGAGTCTCTTTACATATGAGGAGACTCTGTCCGGACACAAGTTAGGTCTATTCTTCCAAGCCAGGAAATCTATTCACCAAACAATCAAGAACACTTGGTGAATGGAGCCGGCTTGGAATTTTAGCCTGAGGACTTAAAAATCCTATAAAACCCCAAGCCTGAGAGCGCTCAGACGTGGACTTGGGAAACCTACACCTCGGGTGTAGGTCCTGTCCACCCAGCGCTGCGCTGATCATTTTTATTGTGGTTTTTCTCTCTGTTTTTTCCTATGTTGTTTATTAATAAATTTCTCTTTGATTTTATCCCAAAATTGCCTTTGCATTTATAACAGATTGGTGCCGTGGACTCGGATCGGAAAACTGTGGGAGAACGTCGCTATCCAGGACGGGTACCCCCGCTGATTTCGGCGGCCTGGGGAGCCGAGAACCTCCGCAGTTCACTCCGACATCCGAACCAAATTTAGGCTGAGGTAAAAACCACAATAAAAGAGAACACGGATCCAAAAGGAGCTCGGGAAGAAAAGCCGCGGCTTGGTAGCTCATAAAAAGTCAATCGTGCACGAAGACATCCTCGCAAGAAAATTGCTGTAAGTACTGTGAGGTTGAGCGGGTGATTGGGCAAGCGTGTGTGAGACGTGATCTGATCACGGAGCGAGAGCGGACTCCAAGGCCGCGTTTCCATCCTCCCGCGAGGGAATTGGCCGGCCACGGAGGAAGCGAGTCAGTGTGAGAGGACTCTCTCTTCACGTTTGTAAAGCCTGGGGCCAAAGGGGTGCTCTGGGGGACCGATCACAAGGGGCTGGAAGAGGAAGAGGATGTCAAGTTGAGCTCGGGAATTAGTAAACTCTTCCAGCAACAAGGACCCAAAGGGAGGTCCGGAGGAGAGATCGAAGCGCTAAGAAAAACCCCGGTACAGCAAACCGCGAAGGTGAGTATTAGCAGACTTTTGACTCTCCAAATACGAACACAACGCAGAAAAACAGGTAAGACTCCCTTTTCACCATGGGACAGAGAAAGAGTAAAGTGCAAAAGCCAGTTGATAAGAAAAACCCTTCCAAAACAACGAAGGGATTGTTAGACATCCCACCAGAAAGTCCTCTGGGATGGATGTTGAGGAATTGGGAAAATTGTCCCGAAAGGAAAGGAAAATCCAAAGCTAAAATGATTTATTACTGTGCCGAAGTTTGGGGAGGTCAGGAACTGAGAAACCATCTCATTTGGCCAGTACTAGGGACATTTGAAAGGTGGACGTGTGGTGAATTAATCTCTCACGTAGAGCGTAAGGTTTCCTCGGACTACGAGGAGAAAGAATATGCCAGGCTCTGGTTAACTACCAGAGTCAGGTTGTTCCTGGTAAAACAGAAAGATGAAACAAAGATAGAAAACTGGGAACCCCTGGATCACTTACCCCCACCATACCACGGGCCGGCAGAACCTTCTGCAGCAGATCAGGTGGTGCCGTCAGCACCCGCAGGTTCCCCAGGGCAACCAGCCGAAGCACACACATCGCAAACAAGGGAATCGGCACCGGCAGAAGTTCCGGCAGCCCTCCCTGTGTCCCCGCCTGCAGGAACCCCGGCCGCCGCAACCTCCTCAGAGGCCAGGTTGATGCAAGGCTGGGGAACACCCTCTCCCCCGTTGCCAGTCCGGCCACCACCGCCAGGACCCTCGAACGTAACAGAGGGGGTCTCTTTTGGTAATTTAGTTGCAGCGGAGTTTCCGCAAACAATAAAAGAACAGATTTTCAAAAACCCCAATCCCCCCCCTGCGAGCAGGACTCGTTTTAAGGCGAAATTAATGAATGGGAAGTGGGAAAGGAATGAGAGTAGACACAGAATGTTCCTTCTCAGGGAAGTGCCAACTGCCCCTGGAGTAATTAGGTTCGTGAATGTACCCCTCAACTCAGGGGATGTGCGAGCGTTCAAGAAAAAGATGGGGCGATTGTTAGATGATTCGTTTGAAGTAGCTGAGAGATTGGATGAGTTTCTAAGTAGCAATATTTATACATATGAGGATCTCATGGCTATCCTGAGATCACTGTTTAGTCAAGAGGATGAGAAACAAAAACTCCAGGCCAAAATATTAGTGGCCGCAGTAAAAGAGGCTCAAAAACAAGAACAGGCACGGGGCAAATTTAAAACAGCGCCGAAAAAGCCGCAGGAGTCTCAAAAGGACGGCTCCGCCCCGCGGAAGGATTCCCCAGAATGTTTTTACTGTAAGAAAGTAGGACACATTCAGCGGAACTGCCGTCAGAAATTAAAAGATAAACAAGTATTTCAAGAAGATTAGAGAAGTCTTGGGCTCTTTCAGATGGGAATGGTAACAGCAAAAGAGCCCTTGATAAAATTAAAAGTAGGTCCCCATCGCCAAGAAATAGAATTTTTGGTTGACACGGGAGCTGAGAGAAGCACCCTGCAGAAATTACCCAGGGGATGCGTGGCAAGTAAAGAAAAAGTAGTTGTAATCGGTGCTAAGGGAGATCCCTTCAAAATTTCTGTAATAAAAGATGTGGAAATTGAGTCTCAAAATAAGATATGTCTAGGAAATTTATTATTAGTAGAAGAAGCTGATTGCAATTTATTGGGAAGAGATATGATTGTTGCATTAGGTATAAACATTGTTGTAAAGAATTCTGAATTAGTAATAAAGATATTCCATTTGACTCCAAAAGATGAAAGGGAAATTGATCCCAAAGTATGGCATTCGAAAGGGGAGGTGGGGAAATTAGATATTACCCCCATCAAAATTGAAATAGAAAACCCAAAGGATCCGATAAGGATCAAACAATATCCCATCCCGATAGAAGGGAGAAGAGGTTTGAAATTAGTAATTGATGACCTCCTTAGAGGAGGTACCCTCGAACCCTGCATGTCCCAACATAACACCCCCATCCTGGCAGTAAAGAAAGCGGATGGGAGCTTCCGACTGGTTCAGGATCTCAGGGCAGTAAATGCTAGAACCCGAACCAGGTTTCCGGTGGTGGCAAATCCTTATACTTTACTTAACAGACTCTCACCTGAGGATGTATGGTACAGTGTAATTAATCTAAAAGATGCATTCTGGACTTGTCCTTTGGATGAAGGGAGTAGGAATTTCTTTGCCTTTCAGTGGGAGGATCCTGACACGAACAGAAATCAACAGTTAAAGTGGACGGTCCTCCCCCAGGGATTCGTAGAATCACCAAATTTATTCGGACAGGCATTGGAACAATTACTTACTGAATTCATTCCGGAGGAAGGGACAAAGCTATTACAATACGTAGACGATTTATTAATTGCCGGAACAACAGAAGAACAGGTGAAAAAGAGTACAATTTCGTTGTTGAATTTTCTGGGAAAAAAGGGTTTGAAGGTATCAAAATCCAAACTGCAATTCACAGAGCCCGAGGTAAAATACCTTGGACATTGGATATCTCAGGGGAAAAAGAGATTGGACCCTGACAGAGTGGCCGGGATCCTCGTGCTCCCAGCCCCAAAAACAAAAAGACAAATCAGGCAATTTTTAGGGCTCCTGGGATATTGCAGACAGTGGATTGAAGGGTTCAGTGAAAAAGTAAAGTTTTTGTATGAAAGATTAAACACTGACAGATTGAAATGGACAATGCAAGATGAAACAAAATTTCAAGAATTAAAGAATGCCCTCATAACAGCTCCGGTATTAACCTTACCGGACACAAATAAAGAATTTCAGCTGTTTGTGGATGTAAGCGGACAAACAGCAAAGGGAGTCCTGACCCAGGAATGGGCAGGGAAAAGAAAGCCTATAGGATTTTTGTCAAAAATCCTAGACCCAGTCAGTCGAGGTTGGCCTACTTGCCTGCAAGCAATTGTGGCAGTAGCCTTACTGGTTAGTGAAGCCAAAAAGGTAACTTTTGGAGCCCCTGTGACAGTATTTACCCCACATGATGTAAGAAATATCTTACAACAAAAAGCAGAAAAATGGTTAACTGATTCCAGGCTTCTGAAGTATGAAGCCATGTTAATCAGCTCACCAGACTTAGAACTAAAAACAACTGCTGCACAGAACCCAGCACAATTTCTGTTTGGGGAACCCACAGGAGAGTTACTTCATAATTGTATTGAGACAGTAGAACTGCAAACGAAGGTAAGGCCTGATCTGGAGGATCAGGAACTGGAAGGAGGAGAAAAATGGTTCATTGATGGCTCCTCGAGAATGGTGGAGGGAAAACGAAAATCAGGTTATGCTATTATAGATGGCATAACAGGACAAATTATAGAATCAGGCCCTCTGAAAGCAAACTGGTCGGCTCAGGCCTGCGAGCTGTTTGCTCTCTTAAGAGCACTTCAGGGCCTGAAAGGGAGAAGGGGGACCATTTTCACAGACTCAAGGTATGCATTTGGAGTAGTGCATACCTTTGGAAAAATATGGGAAGAAAGGGGGTTGATCAACACAAAAGGAAAAGATCTAATACATGAAGAAATAATCAGGCAAATTCTAGAAGCAGTCAGAGAACCAAAAGAAATATCAGTTGTTCATGTAAGGGGACACCAAACGGGGTGACAGTTCCATACAAGGGGAAACAATTTAGCGGACAAAGAAGCTAAACGAGCTGCTTTGTTGATGGTAAGTATTCCTGAGATAACTCCGGGAAAACCACCAGAAGTCTCCCTGCTTCCGTCCGAGAAGGAGCTGGAAGATTTCAAAAAGGTAGGAGGTTACCAGAGAGAAGGGAAATGGTGGTTACCCGACGGGAGGGAGCTAGTCCCGAAGGGGGTAGCAAAGGGAATACTTAAAAGGCTACACGAACAAACGCATTGGGGGACCAGGGCATTGGCGGAACAATTTTTAAAATTTTTCGGGTGTAAAGGAATTTTCGAACTCGCAAAACAAGAGGTGCAGGGCTGTGTGATATGCCAGAAAGTAAATCGATCAAATTTTAAACAATCAAATTGGGGAGGTCGGCCACTCTCGTACCGACCGTTCGAAAGAATTCAAGTAGACTTCACGGAATTGCCAAAAATCGGTAGGAATAAATTCTTATTAGTGATAGTGGATAAGCTGACACATTGGGTGGAAGCTTTTCCCAGGACAAAAGCAACGGCTCAAACAGTATCTAAGATTCTACTTGAAGGAATAATTCCAAGATATGGGATTGTAGACCATATCGACTCTGATCAAGGTACTCATTTTACCTCAAAAATTATTAAACAATTATCGGAAGCATTAGGAATTAGGTGGCAATATCACACTCCCTGGCATCCTCAAAGTTCAGGACAGGTAGAAAGAATGAATCAGACTCTAAAATCACAACTATCAAAATTAATTATTGAAACAAAAATGCCCTGGACCAAATGTCTCCCCTTGGCATTGCTGAATATCAGAACGATGCCACATTCTGAAACAGGCTTGTCCCCGTTCGAGATGCTATATGGAATGCCATATAAGCACGGGATGCCGGTGGCACATCCCCGAATTGAGGATGTGCAACTGCAATCCTATCTCATTTCTATAAATAAAAACTTACAGGAATTGAGGAAAAGAGGACTGATTCCTCAGAGCACGCCTCTCGGATTCCCCATCCACAAAATCCAACCAGGAGATCGGGTCCTGATCAAGACGTGGAGGGAGATTCCCCTGAGCCCTCATTGGGAAGGCCCGTTCCTCGTCCTCCTGACAACGGACACCGCTGTGCGAACGGCCGAGAAAGGTTGGACTCACTCCTCTCGAGTGAAGAAAATCACAGATCACGGTTCAACCGAGCGGGAAATTACTACCCCCCCAGGAGATTTGAAGATCAAACTCCGGCGACAACACAAATGAGTGGAGATCGGATAAGTTGTGTCAATGTTGATTGTTATTGCTTTCCTTTTATCCATTTTAAATGTGCTTATTGTAAGCAAATTTGGGTTGCTCACTGTTTGATGGGACGTAAACCAAGAGGTTTATGTACAAAGTGTTTTGAAAAGGAATTACAGCAGACAGACAGATTCTTAATACTTGCTGCCGAGGTGGGCCTGCTGGAACCGGACTCTCCTGAGTGGCTCCTGTTTTACCGAAACGGTCTAGGGGGTCAGCTTGACTGCAAGGCAGAACCCTTAGTAGTCGAGTGCCGGCAAACAATAAAAGTTCCGTGCAGATTTGACACGGTTAAAGCGTCCCGGTGGGCGGTCTTTAAGCGAAGATTTGCCATCAGAACATCAAGGGCCCCTGAAGATAGTCTTTGCTGCCAAGAAGATGGTTTACCCCGCCGTATGCTTATATACGGGCGAAGGGCAAGGCAGAGAGATGAAGTGGTGGGGAATCCTGATGTTCCTGAGCCTAGTCACGTGCTCGACCAAGGGGTTAGACCCCGAGGTGCCCCCGGGGATGAACCCCACGGGGAAGTGTGAGCAGTGTCAAACTGCCACAAGAACCGAGACACTAGCCGTTTGTCCTCCAGAACTGCACGAAGAAATATGCTGGCTAAATGACACCCGATTAAAATTGTACAAATTAAAAGAGAAAATTGAGTGTTCCAATCCGGGAGCAAGTATTACAGAAAATCAAATTCGGAACTGGGAGGAACAAAAAGTTAAATTAATCACCTCCGACCAAAAAGAGAACTAAAAGGGGTTCCCTCAATCTCAGTCTGCGGGCAGTGTAATAAGGCTGTCTGGATTGGGGGAAGGAGACAATCCATTTTTGTAGCATATCATCGAGTTAACCCTATTTGTTACAATAAAGCAACTGTAAAGCCGTGTTCCGTGGGGGGGGGGGAAATGTACTGGGAGGGAAGAAACTTAAAACATGAAACTAAAGTGCCATTGAATAATGATCCTATAATCCTAATTTGAGACCAGGCACATGTTAGCACAAGAAAATAAAGAAGGTACGGAGGAATACTAGTATTCCTCTCCAAATAATAATAAAATACGAATTTTTAATAGGATAAATTATTAGGTGGGGGACTGTAATAAATTATGTGTAAATAAAAATTCGTAAAGTTATATAAATAAGATGTATATGTTAAAATAATAAAAACCAAAGATGTGTATGTAAAAAAGAAAGAAACCTTTCTCCCAAACCTGGCTGGGAGCTCTTCTCCGAAAGAAAAAAGATTGTAGCCAACACCCAGATAAGAAACATTAACTCGGAAAATAGGCAGGATGGGAGCCATCAAAGACAACAAAAGGACTAGCTCGGGGGAGGAACCCAACTCCGGACCTGACCAACGTCTCTGCAGACCTCGGTTGTGAAACAATCAAAGTCGACAAAGACAAGCCTCAGAAAAAGTATCCGCTGCTAGTCCTGAATCGCCCACCTGCCAGACCAGTGTTGAAGATACAATCACTGGAAACAAAGGGGGAAACTCCGCCGAGATTTCCATCGGCACCAACCCCGGATCACACCACTTCTGCCTTGATAACCCAAAATTAAAATACATACAGAGTCTCTTTACATATGAGGAGACTCTGTCCGGACACAAGTTAGGTCTATTCTTCCAAGCCAGGAAATCTATTCACCAAACAATCAAGAACACTTGGTGAATGGAGCCGGCTTGGAATTTTAGCCTGAGGACTTAAAAATCCTATAAAACCCCAAGCCTGAGAGCGCTCAGACGTGGACTTGGGAAACCTACACCTCGGGTGTAGGTCCTGTCCACCCAGCGCTGCGCTGATCATTTTTATTGTGGTTTTTCTCTCTGTTTTTTCCTATGTTGTTTATTAATAAATTTCTCTTTGATTTTATCCCAAAATTGCCTTTGCATTTATAACAGCAGCCATTTTGTTCTTCCGCCCCCTCCACAGGCTTGGAAGGGTGCCCAACCCTCCCTCTATCAGTTCTCACCCTGTAGCCCGCTGTTTAACCGTCTCATTAAGTCCAAAATAAATTTCCAAGGCTTTATAACTTTTATCACACTTTCGTTCCCTCTGGAGGCTGCCCTAAGTATTAACTGATCAGTTCATTCCCATATATTTATATCAAGGGCAGCCTCTCTGGCTGCATCCAAATCATGGTTCTTTGCCCATGTTATTAAAACTAACAATGCATCTTTATCATATTCTACCTGCTATTCTTGTAAAAGAAGCAACCATACATTCAAAACTGGATGAGGTTGTACTGAGAGCCATCCTCCCATAGCTCTTGCGATTGTTCTCTTCTATTTTTAAGGGTAAGTCCAAAAAAATTATGGATTTTGAGTGGTTTTTCCCCACAAACCACTCTCCTTGCTGTAAATTTTAGATGGCTTTTTCCGCACGCCTCTTATTTCTAGCTTTCTACTGTAGATCGGGCTCTACTCACCTGTTTTTTCCAGCTTTCTTCTGTTCTGGACAGGCTCTACATGCTCTGTCTCCGCTCTGCTTATGGAAATGGCTGCATCTTCACATGGCTTCACTATGCATTATGTACCGGTTGTGAGTTGGGAGACAGAATCTATGACTCAAATCCTCTTGCTCATAAGACGAAATATCCTGGTTTATTGTTCAGAACTCATATAGTCAATTCAAAACTCCCAGGCTTAGATAGCTCATTGGCTGGGATCTCTCTCCGCCCAGATCTCTGGCTAGTGGTGTGCTTGCAACTAAGCTTGAATGGGGATGGCTGAGGGTCCCCTGTAACTTATCCAGACACTTGTTCTGGCATGAACTAGGCTAGCCGAATTGGATTTATGTTGTGGTCAGATTTACCTTGTCCAGTAAAGCCAGATGGACTGTGACAATACTGAGACATAAAAATAGATATGTATATATATATAAAATAGCCTTTGTCTTGTCCCAATTGGGTGCCAAAAAGGACTGCAGTGGGCTGATCTCAGCTGGACACCAGGTGCCCACTAAGCTGCTCTCACTCCCCTTCCCAGCTGGACAGGGGAGACAAAATAAGAAGGAAAACAACTCATAGGTTTAGATTAAGCCATTTACTAAAGCAAAAGTTTGCACATGTGCAAGCAAAGACAAAAAAAAAATATTTTATTCCCTACTTCTCATCAGCAAGTTATGTCTAGCCACTTCCCAGGAAGCAGGGCTTCAGCACAGGTAGCAGTTGCTCTGGAAGACAAACACTCTAAATAACAAATGCCCCCTGTTTCCTCAGCTTTTATATCTGACTTGACAACATATGGTATGGAATATCCCATTGGTCAATTTGGGTCAGCATTATATTTTTAAAACTAACATAGCATGTTTGCTGACTATATTATATATATTATATATATATTATATATATAATATATATAAAATATATATAAAATATAATATATATGCATTATATACATTATATGCAATACATACTATATACATATACTATATATACTATATATTACATTGCATTATATTACATTATGTGTTTTTGCTAAGGCAAGAATCAAGAAAGCAACTTAGTAGCCAAGGTGTTTAACTACAGGACCCTGCTCTCCTCAGGCCCAGAACAGAACACAGGACCCCATATTTGATACTGTTGACAGAAAATTGACTATGCAGGGGACACCTGTAGAACAAGAATCAAAATCTATTTCCTGAGCTTCACTGCCTAGAGGTAGACAGAAAGGACGTATTAAAATCACAGACAAGCCCTGGAGTCTTCAAGAATCTTGCTCACAATCCACACCCAGAACATGCATCTGAAGATGATACCCACAAGTGCTCTTGCCTCACATGCAAGGGCTTAACAGTTAAAGCAGTTTCCCAGGACATCCAACAATTTCATTTCCTCACTCCACCTAGCAGGAGTCATTTGCCCTCTGCTGAGGTAGCAGTCACCCTGCTCTCTCTCTCTCTATCCTATTGCAGCCAAAAAGATGAGTTTCAAAGGCTTGAGGAATATTAGCATTTAAATAAACAGTTATATATCTTCTTGCTGGAAGGAGAACTGTTTAAATCCTTATTGTAATTGCTGTGGTTGTTGGTCAAAACACTGAAGGTTTCCCACATGATGAAAGACACACTGACACTGGGCTCGAGTACAAACCTCTTATCATTAAACAGACTATTACAGCATTTTTAAAATGGCTGCCACCAATGCAGCCTGCGACAGGTACAAAGACTTATATTTTCTTACCACATTCACCTAATTTGAGATGCATAGGTGACAGCAAAACATTGATTTTTCATTACTAACTGTGCTTAGACAAAGCATCAGTCTGCAAGACAGGTACATGGGACAAGCAGAACATTAGACACTCAAAATTTAAATACAAAGGTGTGGATAGGATTTCCGAGCCTGAGAGAGTTTCGGCCTGTCAGGGGCTCAACTGTTCCCGGGGAAAAGTTCCTGGGAACAGTTTCTCTCCAGGATTGTGTTATTGTAAATAGATAATATTTCTCAAAACAATACTGAACAGATGTTCTTGGTGTGTTTTCTCTGGTCCCACCAATGGGACCAAAGAGGATGTTGTTTCGTCTACCAATTGGTAACCTGGTTGGAAAAACTTTATAAGGGTTGAGAAAACCCCAAAATAAAGGCTTTAGCCTCACGAAGCAGCTGGTGTATGTGTCAGATTATCTGAAGAACCCTCAATATATCGTGTCCATCAGTGACACAAAGGAACTAAAAAGGTATTCTCATTATTAACTTTCTGGAATTCATCAGTATGGACACACTTGAATTCTTTCCATGATATGGCTGTTATGTTTATATTCAAGTTCCCCCCCCCCCCCCATCACAGAAGAGATTTATTACAGAAAGACAGTAAAGAATAATCAATAAGCTTTGGTGATTAGTATGGATGCTAAATATGAGCAAAAGCAGGGAGCACAGTGCTTGTGGAAAAGCAGGCCGCATAATATTCTCAATCTCACCTGAGAAAGTGGCCTGGGAAATCATAAGGAGGAATTAAAACAATCCTCAGAGATAGAAGACAGCCTTGCAGGTGCTTTTTGTCAGTTTCTTGTTTTCTTGCAAGAGAAGGTCAAGGGGTGGTGTACCCCACTGACCAATGATGGTGATGTGCTAGTTTACTAACCAATAAGAGTTTTACCTTTCTGTACTCTCACATATTGGTCTATAAAAGAAGATCTGAGGTAATAAACCTTGGAGGAACTCTCCTGTTCAACTCACAAGAGAGTCTGTGTCATTCTTTTCGCTGTTCCCAATAGAGCAACAGATTAGAGGCTGCACTGCTGTAGTCTTACACTAATACAACAAGGTTCACAAGCCAATCTTGCAAAACGTAGTTGGAGTCCATGAAATCAACATTTGAGTTATCTATTAAATGGAAAAAGACTTCAACCAAACACCTGAGAATCAAACATTGTTTCAAACACAACTTTCCATGGCACAAAGTGGCAGGATTCCATGCCAGTTGTCAGCCTTTCTTCCTGTACAAAATTGTGAAACTACAGCATGAGGTACAATTATTTCAAATACCAGAGGAACATGATTTGTACCCTCCCACAAAACTAAGAGGAAGTGAAGACCAGCTCTGGGATGTAATTTGCCAGTTCAACTAAACAGTAACTTTAAAATTGCACATTTAAGCAAAACCTAGAGTATGTTTCTTGTTGCCCTGAAAACTCAGTTTTTCAATCTGGTTGACATAGTTGCTAAAGACTTTCCCAGGACTGTAACTGTAAACATAGATATGTATATATTCGATGGAGATCTCTCACAGCCAGTATGGTTGGGAAGGTGTTATCCTGACTATCCAATCCCTGGCCGTGGTCAGAAACCTATAAATTCTGAGAGAAAAAAGAAATCTCTCTCCTAACTTCACCACACCTCGAGCTGTATCCAGGTGACTCATTTCGTATCCAGCAGCAACATCTGGTGACCCCCAATGTGTGTTGCAGGTGACGGTTGTAGGGCACTCTCTGGCCCTGGGCCATAGCTGCTTTTGGGATTTCTACTGCAGAGGCCCTGGTTCTGGGGGTGTGGCGTGCTGTCTTTGATTAGAAATGGATTGATGTTTTGGATGCTGACTTTCAGCGGTTGTATGCTTATGGGAGAGCTGAAGGTTTTTTTCCTGTGGTTGAAGCATTTTTTTCGAAGCCGGTTAGAGACACGTTAGGCAATTGCCTGATCTGGGCTATGGTAGTGGCTTACGACTCCCACCTAGCCCTGCTGCTGCAGATCTGGTGGCAGTGTGACCGCACTCTGAACAGCTGCGCATCCCCTTCTGCCGGATCGGTAGCCGCTTTCTCCAACCTGGATGAGAGGGATGGCTCTGACTCCAGTTGTGGGAGCAGGGCGGAGCTCTCCCTCTCCCCCGGTGACACGGAGCCGGGGGGCAGCTGTGTCTCGGGTTCCGAGGTCAGCTCCCCCAAGGTTGCCGGGAGCCCCGGTGGGTTGGATCCCGGCCAGCAGGCCGTCGGGGGCACCGCAGAGCTGATGGGTATGACCCCGCCTCGCCCGGCATCCCAGCTGCATAAGCCTGGGGCAGGGTCGCCGCCTTTGTGTGCCTTCCCGGTGCAGACTGATGAGGGGCTGCCTGAACGGGGGGCAGTGCGGCCCCTGAGGGAGGCGTCGGGGACGGTCCCATGTCCCTGTTGTGGCTGGGCTGTGCCGTACCCCGCGATGGGGGACAGGACGGGCCCAAGCTCCGTGCTGGTGGCCGCGCACACACATGCTGTTCCAGTGGAGGAGGGCTCGGCGCTGCTCCGCACAGAGCGGCCGGCACCGATTCTTGGGTTTTGCGCCCCCAAGGAAACTCTGTTAGGGGCGATTCCGAGCGCTGCTCCTCCCGCCCCGGATTTGTGGGGCGTGGGGACGGGTGCTGCAAGTGGTGCGAACGCCGGGCCAGCTTCTTTACCTGTGCCTTGGTCCCTCCCTGCACTGGGGGTGGGCCACAGCGAGCTGGCTCCACCCCACCCCACCTCAGGTTCCTGGACTTTGCCCAAGCCTGCGGCTAGAGAGGGGGCACCCCTTCCGCCTCCTATGGCTGCGGCGGATTGGGGTCCTGCGCTGTTTACAATTGGCTCGGGGGGTGATGCCGTGGGGGCAAAGCCGGTGGCCTCCACAGGAAAAGGGTCCCAGGCTGCAGGAGCCTCTCGGGCTGGCCTGTGGACTTTGCCCCCCTGTCAGATGACTGTGCAGCCGCAGGATAAGGCACAATTTTGGGGCACTGTGAAGGCTAAGGTTGATGAGGTAGCTGGCTGTGATTCTGGGCACAGCCCCCTGGACAGCGGGGATGGGTCCTCTGGTTCTGCTGGTGTTACAGCGGCTGTGGCGCCAGATGCTGTTGTGGGGTCTTCTGGCAAGGTGCCTGGCCCTGTCTTGGGGGACTCCGTGAGACAAGATGCAGCAAGCGAGTCCAACATCAAGAGGTGCAATTTGTGCATTCAGTGAAGACACTGAATGATGTCCAGAAATTGGTAGGTGTCGTTACATGGTTGCGTCCCTATTTGGACTGACCATGATACAACTGTCTCCCTTGTTTGGTCTGTTAAAGGGAGACTCTGATTTAAAGTCACCTCAGACACTGACCCCAGAGGCACAACAGGTGCTGGAGGAGGTTCGGCGAGCAGTTTCTGCTCGTCAGGTTTATCGCATTGACCCTTCCATTGATGTTGCTGTTTTCATTACCACTCCAGATTTACATCCCACAGGTATCATTGGCCAATGGAATGATGAGTGGTCCGATCCCTTGCATGTCCTGGAATAGGTTTTCCTGCCCCATCAGCTGCAGAAGATGGCAACTTCACTGTTTGAGCTGATAGCCCATTTTGATAATCAAATGCCGCAACGGTGTTTGCAATTGAGGGATGTGGATCCTGCAAAGATTATGCTCCCGGTACCACGGGAGGACTTTGGAGCTTTGCGAACACTATTTCCATGCAAAGTGCTCTGGAGAATTTTTCTGGGCAGATCACCTATCATCTGCCCAGTCACAAGCTATTGCCAGTGGCAAACTTCACTGACCTTTCTTTGTGGCCCAAACATAGTCAGGAGCCTGTGCAAGGATCCACTGCCTTTACTGATGGTTCAGGGAGGACTGGAAAGGTCATTGCTACCTGGAAGGATGGATCTGAGTGGCAGGTTTTGGAGAGTCGGGAGGTTGGGTCAGCCCAATTGGTGGAATTACGGGCTGCTGTCATGGCATTTCAGAAGTTTTCCCAGGCACCTTTCAATTTGGTCACAGATTCCGCCTCCGTGACCAAATTGAGAGTCATCGAATGGATAGGCCATTGGATGATAACTCGGATGCGGATGACGTGGGTGATCACCCCAATGGCCCATCCACAAGCAGGTGTTGATGCTAGACACATTTTCACTTTTATTTTTTTTGTAATAACAAAAGGGTGAGATTTCACCCTGAAATTACAGCCTTCTGATTGTATGAAGCATTGTTTATTTTTCCTATTATTTTTCCTTTTGATTGTTTAGAATGTTGTTAGCTTCTTTGTTCATTTTCTTTTCTTTTTCTTTTTTTAAAAAACAAAAAGGGTGACATGTCACCCTGAAAACTCAGTTTTTCGATCTGGTTGACATAGTTGCTAAAGACTTTCCCAGGACAGTAATTGTAAACATAGATATGTATATATTCTTTCTGATACACATCTTTTGATGGACATCTCTCACGGCCAGTATGGTTGGGAAGGTGTTATCCTGATTATCCAATCCCTGGCTGTGGTCAGAAACCTATAAATTCTGAGAGAAAAAGTATATCTCTCTCCTTCCTTCACCACACCTCGAGATGTGTCCGTGTGACTCATTTCGTGTCCAGCAGCAACAGCTTCTTCTGCATCAGGCTTTTCTCCATCCAATACCCAAGAAAAGGCAACCCAAGCATCCAAAGAAATGGTCAGTTTATCTACAATTACAGGAAAATTCTAAGTGAAAATTTTCAATTCCTGACCTACTAAAATTTGCTTGTAGATTTCAGAATAAAAAGCCACAATTTATGGAATCGTTAAACAAGTATTAAACAAGACATGGGAAGGTACTTTTTATTAAAATAGCAAGTATAGATTACAAGCAGGATTAAATCAGTAAGGGAGCCTATTAACTAGCTATTTGTGTTCAAAGCTGCAGCAGTAAAAGAACTGTAGTATGTTGTTTATCCTAGAAAATCTTTGTAAGCTAACTGCCTGAGCAATACAACCAGGAAGGGTTGTTTTCTGTAAAATTGCTCTGGTTGTCATAAAATACTCACACCAGTAAAAACAGCACTCAGGTGTTTTGTTACAGTACCAAGTAAACTAAATTGGGTAACTTCTACAGAAGAAAAATATAATGAGGAAATGAATCTTTGTCACACTGAATAGCTGGCCTGATATAAAGGCAAATTACCACAGTAAACCAGGGAATAGTTTAAAATTGACTGAAGCCAACTATGGCCTTCATTTCATTACTGGAGGGAAAATAAGTACTATTTATGAGACAATTTGGGGCTTGGTATTGACAATAAAGCACAGTCAACATTTTTCTTGAGTGACTAATACATCTTCTTAATGACAGCATGAAGTGCCAGATACAGATATTATTCTAACAAGTTAGAGCTTTATACCAGGATTCACTGAGCAGGTAAGTCATTAAAGTAATCACAAGTATCTCTTTTTCATTTGCTTAAAACTCAACAGTCCTAGCATCAGTTGTTAATCTGACAAACAATAAATGACATATAAAAATCAAGCAAGCTTTAACACTTCTTTTTGATTCTGATTCTTCTTGCTTACTATTAAGACAATCCTCATGAGGAGCAACAGTAACTTGAACTTGCACAAATTCCAACATATTTTCACCCATAAACTTGCTTTCCACATCACTGATACTCCAATGGGAATAATACCTTAAACTTATTGCCTAAATAAATAATACAGCTTATATCACTGAGGTGAAGAAATTGCATTATCATACGCCTTATAGAAAATCATTTCAATTTATAGACTGGAAAATGTCAGCAAATTAAAAACTTGTAAGGTTACCTGAGAAAAAGCAGCAGAGACAAGGCCAGAATCCACATCCCCTGAGCCTTTATCCAGTGCTCCAGTTAGTATACAATATAGTCTCCAAAATTCAATGGCTTTTTTTCCTCCTGACTTGAGAGACAAGCTCCTTTGAACTATACAGCATTTTGCTATTGGCTAAGTATCTTGTACATTTATATTCTTACATGTTGACCTACCTCAAAAGACATGCTGGTACTTTCTGCTTGGCACACCAACTCTAACAAATTATGTGGCTAAGTCACATGGCTACCTGAATTGTGCAAGTTTAAAACTGGTAGCCCTAAGTATCTTTAATACTCTAAGACTTCCTTTTTCAGGATGACATCATTATAAGATGCTGTAACCTGAACTATGTCTACACTAAAGCTTAACCTTAGTTATAGAATTCAGTCCTCATCACGAGCTGTGCAACAAACCAAGTTATCAGCTATATTTTAGTATTTATAATTAAAATTCAATTACACTTAAACACAATTGCTATTTTTAACTTCAATCAACACTGTTAGAAGGCTAGAAAACTTAAATCTTCAAATTAATCTTCTAAAGAATGACTGATTTGCAAGGCCCTAACTGCTGTAATACACAGTGTCTGGGCAGTGCCCTACTGATTGTCATGAGGTGGCTTTACCTTTAAGATAGCTTTGGGAGCTAAGGAAGTTGAAGCTGCGGGTGGCTGATGGGAGTCTTTCCTCCTGACCAATTATCAGTCATTTCTAAGAATTGACAGCAGTTTTGACCATTAAAAAGTTAAGTCAACCTGTGAACACCTCCTTAAGGTGTAAAGTCAGAGCACTCTTGTCCTCTTTGTTTCTTGGCTGTGAAAGGTAACAGAGCTCTGGCTAGCCTCCTGTTCCCTGCCCAGGCCATGAGGCCCGGGTTGGGGCTGGGCTGGGCCCAGCGGCTCCCGGCCGGGAGATAAGGGCCTGCGGGGCTTGCCCTGGGCTCTGGCCGGGCCAGGCCGGTCCCTGGCTCGGCTGCAGTTTTTGCCGTGACGGAATTCACCAGAGACTGCCGAGTAAAGAAAGGAAAAAAAAAAGCTCTTGACCTGCGGCAGGCTGAGACAGCGACCACACTCTCCAGAGCAGCCATGAAGAATCTTTTATCAAAGACAGCTCCAGCTCCTGCTCTGGCAGAGATCACAGAACCATCTACAAAGCCTGGGCAAGATTTTAACCCTTTCATTACCCAGATGAGACTTGCAGATTAATCCTTTTATCCAGAGAGAGAAAAAGAGAGTAATCAACATGTAAAGAGCCTTTATAAACTATCAGAGACAGTAAAGAAAAGAATTAAGCTTCAGAAAAGGTAGAGAATAGGGAGATGCTTTATAAGCTGAAATATTTTTCTGTTAAGGCTATGGAGATGAACAATAGGGTCTTGAAAAAACTCCTTTAATTCATGACAGAGTATATAGGGAGGAATAGAGTGTTCAAAGTTTGGATTTTGAGCAAAAGGTGGAGTAATTGTGATACAGTGAGGTGCTGGAACAGAGTGGAATAGAGTAATAGTTGAAGATTTGAGGCCTTGAGAGCCAATGAGAAAACTGTTTCCAGGGAAGCTCACAGAAACAGATGAAGAGAACTTTTGCCTTTGAATAACTCATCCTTAAAATGACATCCCTAGACTCATGGCCCATACACACCTCAGAGTGATGTGAAATGGGAGGAGAAAATCTGATGACAGATTTCCAGGCAGCTGGCATCAGGGCAATAGAAAACTATAACAGAAATAGTTTTCTTGTGAAAAACTCCATAGATTAGCAGAAGGAGACTTCTGTTTCTCTACAAAGACTGATGAAAAGACTGTAGCAGGAATTGGGACTGTTTTAACCACCAAAGTTCCAAAGTTTTTGTCTCTATGTTGTCATGTGAACAAAGGAATGGTGGGTAGTAGGGGATAAAAAGGGTTTTCTGAAAGTTTATTCTGGTGTTCTTATTCTTGTAGTTTGTTAATAAACCTTCTTTATTCTTTTTTAAGTTTTAATCCTGTTTTGCTCTTGTTCTAATCCATATCTCACAGCAGGAAATAAGTAATTTTTTTAGTTACTGCTTTAAAACCATGACACTGATGCACATACATTTTTCTGTATATAGATATCAAAATTACTTGGGTTGAAAAGGACCTTAAGGCCATCTAGCCCCAACCCCCCCTGCCATGGGCAGGGACACCTTTCACTAGACCAGGTTGCTCAAAGCCCTATCCAACCTGGCCTTGAACACTTACAGTGAGGGTGCAGACACAACTTCTCTGGGCAACCTGTGCCAGTGCCTCATTACCCTCACAGTCAAGAATTTCTTTCCAATATCTAATCTAACCCCACCCTCTGTCAGTTTGAAGCCATTCCCTCTTGCTCTATCACTCCATGCCCTTGTCCAAGGTCTCTCTCCAGCTCCCATGTAGCCCCTTGAGGTACTGGAAAGTTGCTATAATGTCTCCCCAGAGAGAGGGAGATATATCAGAATATATCAGAAGGGTCCTGCTGCTTATCAGCCGTTCAAGTAGGAAGTGTTGGTAGAAGAAAAATATGCTATTAAAAATCCTGCATCCTACACTACATATGAAATACACTGAAACTATGAAACAAATAGGAGAAAGCAAACCATTTAACTTTAGGCTATAATGTGGAAGTTATGTAGAAAGGGTTAAGGGAAAAACAAAATTTAACTTCTTAGCTTGTTCTGCTTCGACCATTCACTGCACTCTGCTACACCCCCATCCATGATGTCTCCTCTCTATGAACAAGGACCTCAAGACTGTTGACCAGTTCACAAAAAAATTTTACTAAAAAATGCTTTTTACTAAGAAATTACTGTTTTCACAAAAGGCTTCAAAAAGGAATTTTTTCAAGTCTGTTTCTAAAGACAAGCACCACAGACATACAGTTAGTTATCTAACTCCTTCCCTGAATAAGCATTTTAAAAAAAAATAACAAATCGGGAATACTAATGCCAGAAAAGGTGATATTTCCATGTGGTTAGTTTGTCTGAACAGATTGTTTTTTTTTCACCAGCTCAAAAGAATTTGAGAAATTTGTGAGTGACCACCAGTTCTCATTTTTAAGTTTAATTTGGTAATGAAACATGAACTAAATTGATTTTTAAGACAGTTTTTTAGTTAAAAGAAATGCATAAGAGTAGTTTGCAAACAGATGCAGGAAATCTCATAACACTGTCTTATTGATTGCTAATATCAAGCTTAGAAATTAAGTTTCATAGAGACTTGAAATCAAACCTGACATGAATTTTTATTTCCCATTGTATGTTCATATAGCATCTAAAAAATATTCTGCAACCTAGAGTTTGAATATGTCATTTTACACATATGTAATTAGGGCCAGAGGAAGTCAGGAAGTTACACAGTAAGCTGCCATAGGAGTACATACACATAAGGCCAACTCCAAGATGAAGACATGTCACACACAACAGGAAGCTACTGCAAAGCACACCATCACTCTGTCCTTACTGCCCTGTGGAAACCAAAGCCTGGTGCAACACACTTAGAAAGCACCAAGAACTTTCTTTAGTCTTTTACAGAGAACATAGAGACAAAGTTGAACTCCCACCATAATTACAGAACTGAGAAAAGGAAGGACAATTTGATCCTCCTGCTATACATTTCCAGTTAACACAGACAAAGTCTTCACAGCACCAGCTATCATAAGGATGATGAGGGGATTTTGAAGCTTATTTTGGCCAACACTCCCCAAAATATCAACTATCTCTTGCCATATTTCCAGGAAAGATCTCTCTGGCTTTCTTCTAAAGCATTTAAATTGAAATTTCAATAAGAGAAAAATCACAGGGAGCTCTGTTTCATCCTCAGTAATCCTGTCATAAAAAGGAGTCAGTTTATAAACAAACTATTTACAAGCACATTCTTCTTGTAACCTCAGCAATAAAAATAGTATATTCTGATGCACTGTTTAAATAACTATACTTGTTTTAGAAAGCTTAAGATGTTCAACTATGGTCTTCAAAAATTCACAGAACCAATTTACAGCTAAGTGAATGCATCCAGACTGAGATATGGTATATGCCATGAGAACGTTCTTCATACATAGCAACTCTCAACTTGTGAGCTATGATTAAGAATCAATGTCCATCCCCAACTTGAATAGTGAATTAGCTCTGCTACAAACTAGCAGGCAGTGCCAAGTTCTGCTTCTGGGAAAATAGACTTCACCTCTGTCTGGATAGCAATGTTATTTTAGGATCTACTGTGTCAATCCAACTGCCTGCTGTTGTCCCCTCACCTAACGCACTCATAGCTTAGCAGCAGATGTTGGGAACTCTCCTAAAACAGTTTCCAGAGGAACTTTCCCTTCCTCCCAGTGTAATTGTTGAAACCATCCGTTTCCTATGGCTTTAACCTGTATTGCTATACTCTGAAGCAACCTATTTTGGGGAACGATATTAAAACTTGAAAACAAACTATTCTAAAAGCCACATTAGCTTGACACCTCTGCCCTACTGGTGATCAAAAGCATCCCTAAAACTAGGTTATTGCCTGCAGCTATGTGATCACTTTCCTGATGTGAGAAACAATGCTCACTTTTAAAATTTTAAAGGTTTATTAAACCTTAACAAAATACAACAAAAGACTGAATAAGGAGAAAGAGTAGTGCTAGGAGTCTCTGTGACCAGCAGCCACATGCTAGTCTACAAAATGGATGCTTTGCCTTTTATACTCCTAGCCCCTCCCAAAGTCCTGTCAATCAACTCCTTCTTTGCCATCTATTGGTGGAGATCACTGTCTTACATCTTGATTGGAGGTCAGATGTTGCCATAGTAACAAGCCAGCCCTCCACAAATGCCCCTACCAAGGCCATGCATGACAACAATACAAGGGGGAGGGGAAAGAGGACTATGGGAGGACATATCACAATAACATAACTATACATGAATAAAACTTCTCTTAACATACACATAATAGTAATTCCTTAATTGTGAGAGCCAACTATCGCATTGCTCATCTGTAACACTGATAAATATTCCCAAGGAATTAAAGAAAACATGGTAACAAGTAGCACAGGTTATATTCAAGAAAAACTGTGCCCTATACACCTAAATTAGAATTTATTTTTTTTTTTCAGTTATGAGAAGAAAAGGCGTCAAAATGTTATAATTTTTTAAAATTTTTTTGTTCTGAAACAGCAGTTCCAAGTTTTCCCATCTTTGCCTAATTTACTTCTGCTGTTAACTCCTTTGTAGACGCTGTGATCAGCATTAAAGTTCCATGTATGGAGGCTCATATTAACTAATAAAGAGAGTGAGCATTCAGAAAACAATTTTAACATGTACCATAAGCTATGCCTAGGCTGCTTATCCTTAGTGCCAACTCACTGCAGGGAATGAAAAAAAGGGCTGCAGGACAAGCAAGCAAAGGAATAACATTAGTATACTAGAGAAATTCATAATTTCTTTAGAAAATCTTGACCATGTAAAATGGTCTTGCTTTCACATGTTTGATGAACTTTCACCAGATTCTGCAGTTTTAGTAGTAATACTTCATATAAAATAAATCCCTAATACAGTCATCACATTATACAAATGTTTGCATGGAAGCAGAACTCAACCTGTGATATGGATGTACCCAGTTACAGCTCAGGAAGGACACAGTCAGTTCTGCACTAGGTTTCAGACGTATGCTCTAGAGGAACACAGGACATCATGGAGTCTAAACTCAATGCTTCCCTTCGACTAATTTTTTTTCAGTTTTAAAAGCATAGGAGCTACAACATTCCAGGCCAACATTATCCCAAACCTGCCCCAACTAAACTCTTATTAGTTGTATGTTATCAGGCATTTTACAAAAGCAACTGCATTTGGCAAGTCTATTTAAAAGAAGCAAGAAGGCATGAAGTATATCTATACTCTTTTAATGACAGAAAAGCCTCACAGCTGATCACACCAAAATACCGAGATGATGAAACTAGCTATTTGTTTGCCTGCTTTGGATTCCTATACTCTGTACTGTCATCACTGAAAGAACTTTTAAATAATAAAGATAGACTGTGAATATGCCATTTGACTATTCACTATGCGGCATGGTTTGGTTTGTTAAAGGCTTGGATTTCAGCTACCACTAATTACAAAATATTTATGGACAGGGCTTTGAGCAATCTTGCTTAGTTCGTGGAAGGTATCCCTGCCCATGTCAGGGAGGTTCAAACTAGGTCATCATTAAGGTCGCTTCCAACTCAAACCATTCTATGATTCTGTGATTCTATTTCAACAGAACAATCCATGATAATAAGGAAGAAACTGCTCCATTAGAAGACTCATATAAATGGTGAACTCACATGCCAACATTTAGTTTCAAGATACTCAGGGATTATATGATTAAAATCCCACTGGCTTGTTGGGAGGATTCAGCAAGATAACTACAAATTACTTAGAGGGCTAGTGTCAAAAGGTCCTCTGTACTTATTTAGCCTCTGCTCTAGATTACTGACCCACTTATGAAGAGCTAAGCATCCCTGCTGTGCAATGCCAACACCCACTCCATCTGTTTGCTTCTGCTTTCTCAGAACCTCTATTAGTCTGAATAAGAAGTTCTGTTAATTACCACATGAGCGGCTTTTGCATAGCACACAGTAACAGCCTCAGTATGTAGTCATCTTGACAAACAGCATAGGAACAGAGCAATCCTAATTCAACAGAATTATCAATGACATACAGTAATATATAAAACGCAGATTTCTGAAGAGGCAATTTAATACAACCTTTGTCCAAGCTCCTCTCAGTTTTTAAAAAAAGGCTTGTAGGTGTTTAGTTGCTTTAGGTTTCAATGATGAAAAAGTATACTGGAATTAAGTACTGTATCAAACTCTCTGGAAATCTCCAAGGGGACCAGAAATTTGTGAAATCACAAAAGAAACTTCTGTTGAGGAAATAATGCAACAGGGGAAAACAGGAACATCCCACATTTGTCAATATCTACACTGAGTATTAGTAAGTAAATCTAAAGGAAGTTCAAAAAACCCACACAAAACCAAAAATACCCCTCCCCAAGCAAAACAAGGTTTGGAAAGTTAGCCCAGCTGCCACATCACAACTACATCACAGCATCTTGGCACCTCAAACTTTCTGTTGACTAGGAAGGAAAAAAGTTCCAAATTCAGCATTTTATTATTTATCCTGACTGATCTGCAGATCTTTAAGACATTCATTAAATAGGTCTCAATCAGCAGTGTTAACTTACTAAATCCAAGAACAAGAATCTCCAGAAGTCATTACAGTACTGAGTTGACATTTGTTATTTCCTGGGAACCCAGACTCCTGCTATCAAAGTGAAATAATATCAATAGTCCAAAACCTAACAATGAAACTCAAGAATTCTGGCAACCCTGATATAATCTCACTCCTTAATACCAAAGCCATTTCTTAGTTTAAAATTAAACCTTGTACAATTGCCAACATCACTTCAAGAGCTCTCTAGCTACTAGCTTACTCCTAAGGTAGTTAAGAAAAGTAAAACCTAGGTCCAGTACTTCTTACAGCTTACTGGAAGATAGATGAGAACAGTATATCACAGCCCAGCAAGAACTGCTGGTCACAACATGGAGGCTATACAGAGTATCACAGCTTTGTATTCTGTTTTAAAGAATTATTTAGTATGTCACACAAAAGGTCAGGCAAGCAGAAGAACATACTCAATGTACACTAGGAAAACGATATATTAGCATAGTTTGTATCCTCTAGAAAAATTAGACAACTGTTCTTCTCAAATACCAATATTTACTGCCCCAGTACCCTTGCAGGAGAGCTCTAGAAGATAGATACACATTTTGTATCAAGTGAATCTCTATATGGGATATTTAGCTTCTGTCATATGAAGCACCTCACAATTAAAGCATTTTGTCTTTTTCATGGTAAAGACTTGCTAAATACATAGAGTCATCTTATGTCAAGTCGAGAAATACATACCCCTACAGGTTCCAATCTTAGTCTACTGATATACACCAAGACAAGAAAGAGCTAATATTTTATTTCCGATTGTTTTCCAGCCAGCAAAAGGAAGAAAGCAGAAGGGAAACCCAGAGAATTTTGGAACTGCTCTAGGGAAGAAAATACAAGCAGAGGGCAGCATTAGAAACAAAAGGTGGATAGAAAAGAGAAAACACAAAGTAGTCATTTATTCAGAGTATACTCATGATTTTCCCAAACAGCTGTGTCAAATCTAAAAGAGAACACTAGAACCATTGTAAGAGCTATAACATATTTGATATATAGAAATCATTAGTGACACCAGTCAAACCTAGTTTATGCTATGATTAATACAAAGTTTAAAAGTAGTTGGGATGAATGTGCTAATAAATCATAATAATAATCATAATAATAATCATAAACCACATGTGGTTTCTCTCCCCCAGAAATTATTTTAAGTGTCAAGGCACTAAATGCCCAAAATATTCCCATGTCACCAGATCCTCTTTTTCATAGAAAAACACACCTGTGAAGTGATTTGATACTTGTGTTGCACATAATGAACTTGCACATGCACCTTAGAGGTATTTCTGTACAACATGAATGGAAAATACCACATTATACTTACAAACATAACCCTTGCCCCTCGCACAGCAGTTGCTATGAATTAAGTTGAGAAAAAGGGATAGAATGCAAGTTATTTACCTAAATGTATATACATAGCAGGAGTGGAAGAACAGTTCTAGAAATATTCCAAGTTATTAAATAAAAAAGCATTTACATTAACCAATAGCAAATAATTAAAATGGTCTTCAGACAGTGTGCCTCCAAAGATAAAAACTTCAAAAGGGAGAATAGACACAGTTTGTACAATTTAACTGAAATTACCAGACAAAACAGAAAACAAATAGATGACTGAAGTGTTGACCAAGGAAAAACTAGTCTTACTTTTAAAATGAAAGTTCAAATATGCCCCTCTGATTATAGACAGTGTTATTAAATAAAACCATAAGGCAGTGCTATAAACTAAGAACTGTGCTAGGCACCACCAGAATACACAGAATTTGAATCTAAGTAGCAATGAAAATTGAAACAAAGATATTATTAGAAATTATAACTTTACAAAGCATGTTATAAGCAGGCACTATATAAAACCAAAATAGGTCTTAAAGAATTTGTAAAGAATCAAAGCTTGCAACTGATTTTTTAGTCATTTGTTCAGATAGCCTAAACATACATTTACTTATTTCCTAAGTGGTTGTAACAATTTCAAATACAACAGCACTTACCTTGGAATTGTCACACATTTTGTACTGCAATTCTGAGTGGTAATTGCCTTCTCAAGCTCATCCAGCTGTCCTGTTTTCTTTAGCTTTTTGACCAAGCTTTTCACTGCTTTTTCACACCACTTTTCATCCTGACCATTCTGCTCACTACCAGCAGCCCCTCCAGAGCCACCAGCAGATTTTTTCCATCCCAGAAGTCTCTTCACAACTGGTGGAGTGAATGGCAATATGGATGACATGACTTTCACCAGACAGAAGACTCAGCAAGCAATAAATTAGAGATTCCCTTCCAATCCCTAAAAACACAAACCAAAACAGACATTAGCACTGAGGTTTCACATGAAACAAATACCTTGCTTTGGACTTTTTATTACCAAATGCCATAGGATCCTGCATCCTAAAATAAGTCAGATAAATCTACATAAAGGTTAGGTACTTCAACAATAAAATTCAAATGCAAGTTTGCTGCAGACTCTTCAACAGTTAGCACAGACTAAGGTTACTGTTGGATTGGACATTTAATTTTTCCTCAAGTCTTTCCTGGCTAAATCAACTCCAGAAAAAAAAAAAAAAAAAAAAAAAACAGGTTAACTTTAGGCTAGCTTGGCACCTAGGCTGGCTGGGTCTATTAATTTATTAAAATTTTCCACAAGTGATATGTACATTCTGCCCATGTCCAAATTAATTTACCAAGCAAAATTGTGTTTGAAATGTTATTTAGTCACAACAGCTTGACAGAAGTTTTCCAACAGCCAGCCATTTCACAAGCCTTTTCTCCTTGTTTTTCATGCTTTAAATAACTAACAACTTTAGTTCCACTGGGGACACCAATTTGAAATTCACTTATAAATCTGCTAATAAGCTTATTCCCATCTTTCAGTCTAGAATTTAATGGCTTACAGATAATTAATCTTCTCAACTGGCAGTGCTCAAAATCACCAAGTCTTTTAAAATTTATTAAAGGATAGTTAAAAATCTTAAGTTTGCAGATACATGGGTAGTAGAACTGACCATTTTTAATTTTGATAGCCTTTCAGTATCAACTACCTGATCAGGATGTTTATATGAAATGAAATATTAAAAGATATGCTAAAAGTTGGACTATGTTTAACATTCACTACGACTTGCACTTCAAACAATTTAAAATAAAAATTATGGCAATTTAGAAAAAAAATCTTAGTTTTGGAGCTTCTATTAGACTAGTTTGATGTATTAAAATGTAAGCCCCAAACCAACCACATTATTTCAGGCAGACAGCTGTTAGAAATTGCTCAAGTACATAATGGTCTTATGGATAGAAGCATGGCATTGAAGTAAAAAACAATCTTATTTCCATGCAACAAACTCCAGAAAGTTCCCTTACTTCCAAGCTGTATAAATTAGTTGTCAGCTGAAAAAACCTTGTTTTAGCTAAAACTTAACACTAGATTCAGTCTACTCAATTTGAGCTTTCAAGGCAGCTTACATGTCTCTACATTCTGTACAGGTACACACCTCACTTCTATCCAAAATACACCAACTTAATCTTACTGAAGTTTCCCATCTGCAAAAGAGCATGGTTGATTTGGGATACTTCAGGCAACAGTATTTATGGCTAATTTATGTCTTGTCACATCTTTGCAGTTTCACTGAGAGCCAAGTCAATAGACACTAGATTATATTCTACAAGTAACTTTAAATCGTAACTTTTCAACTTCCGCAAAACAGAACACTCAGTAGGCATGACATTTCAGTTTCGACTAAATTATACCTCCATAAACCAGCTTCTGAGAGCACCTCAAAACACAGGTGAAGCAAGAAATGTAGTTTTCTTGGATCTGGGAGACAGAGGTTCCAATTAACAGGGACTCAAGATTAAGACTGGGAATGTTATACAAGCAATTCAAAATAATCTATCCTAAATAAGAGAATCATAGAAATTTTCAATTTAAACACTAACTAGGACACTCAGGGTATAGTTTCATAGGGAGGCAAGCCAACCCAACAGCTTCCTGCCACAGGAAGCACAGCCCTCCTTTTCTTCCCTGTGGTACCACCACCACTACCACCTCTGAATCTGTACTAATACCTTTCCACAAAGACTCAGCTAGATAACCAAGTAAAAACTGATCCATTTAGGGGTGGTTTTTGTTTTCTCTTTTGCTGAGTTAGTTTCCTTTTAGGTAAACAAGTTGCAGCAGCTCACACAGAGTACTGTAAGTACTCCAGCTGATGTCAGGGGAGTTACAGGAATATGTATGGAGGACTCCAGTCCCAGCCTTCAGCAGCCATTGTAGCATTGACTGCTTTGCTGGAAATGCAAATCTGGGCATATACTTTTAACTTAGATAATTTATTTTGGTGGCAAAGCCAAATAGGCAGTCTTACACTCCCTTTTTCGCATGTTCTTAACTGTTCACAAGCCGGGAAGTGAAACATGTTAGTCCCCTAATGCAGTACACTGAGTAACTCCAGAAGGCTTGCATGGCCTCTACTGTTTTAACACTCACACACTAGGTTTCTGAAACAGGAAATAGCAGTCACTCTGAGTGTTATAAAGACTTCAATATTTGAGCAAGGCCAACATTAGATCCTCCAGAGGCATACGCAAGAAATTGAAAAAGACCAAATCAAAGAAGATAACCTCTTCTGCTTTAAGGATTCCATTTTAAATACTAGCAATTGATGGTATAATACTTGAACATTAAATTCAGTGTTGAAAGGTGTGGGCAACCAAGTTCCACTATCACTGCTTATCCAGACACCATTTTTTCTCCCCATCTATGGAGTTTGCTGAGATATAATATACATATTTCTTGTTTAGCTTCAAAATTCTTACCTTTCATTGCCCCAGAATACTCCTTTGATTGTCAGTCTTATAAAACACTTCAGTACAGTCTCATCACCAAGGTAAATTGCCTATTCTTCCAGACCCTCTAAATATTCTCAATGCTTTTATCCAATTTTTCAGCTTTACAATACTCCTTGTCATGAGGTGTCCAATTTTGCAGTCTTCTTTCCTTTAAGAATGATCTATGTATCATTTTCTGTATTCCCCGGTGTTCTTTTTTTTTTTATCCAAGATTTGCCTTTCTGCTTCAAATGCACATTTAAATAATTTAAGTCTTGCAGCAGGAAAGAATTTAGAAGCCCCATACATTTCAGTTTTTCTGTATATTTGAACTCTCACACTATTTTGAAATACTCAGAGGAGGAAAAAAAAAATCATTCTTTTCCCACTTCCAAAAGACTCTAAGCTCAGATATAACTAATTGTAAATTTCCAGATACTATACTTAGCTTTAACCAGTTCCCTTATAGACGTGTGCTCATCCAGCTTCTCAAGAAGCTGTCAGTGTTTGATCTGCTACCCGAGTGAAAAGTAGCTTTAAAAAAATATAAACCACAAAGGGATACACTTAAAGAGCTCTTTATTACAATGACTATTACAGCTTAGCATCTATTGAAAAAAAAAAAAAAAAAAACACAACAAAAAACCCCCACAACATATACCACAGCTGCAGACTAAGTCTGGGGAGGTTTAAATGAGCTTCTTTCTAGCTACTGTTTTGCCATGTCAGGGATTTGCCAGAAGTATCAATAAGAATTTCACTAAGTTACTTCAGTAGTGGCCCTGTATCTTTCAAAGGGTAAGCAGAGAAAATATGACACAAGTAGGAAAGGACTTCATTCATCTTAATACTTCAGCCAATTGTGATGACTACTCACAGGAGAGCAGCACTGCTCCAAGCCTAGAAGAGACAGTGTAAAGTGCAAGGCACGGTTAGGTTGAATTATGAGCAATTTAGATAAATGCAAATTATGCAAGGGCAAAGTAGCAATAAAGAAATTAATAAAAAATACCCTACTCTGCCAGGAGTACATCCAGCCTAGCACTCCATCTCCAAAGGTGGCAAAAGGACATGCTACTCAAGGAAAGCACAAGAACCTGGCTCTTTTCTGAGCCTGTTCTCATAATTCTTCAGCACCTTAAACTGTTACAGCAGTAAATTAAAAGCTACATGCCTACCCATTCCCTTTAGCAGCCATTTATGTACCTCCTGCCCAAAAATTCATCTAACCACTTTTTGAACCTGTCTCTACAACCTCGTGGCAGACTGCACCAGAATTTAACGGCTCACTGTTTAAAGAACTACTTTTAGCTATTTATCATCGTTTTAGTTTCACAAAGTGCCTCTTGTTCTACTGTTGCAAAATGTGGAATATGTAAAATTTTCTTAAGAAGGGATGTTCTTTGATCTTTATATACTTTCAAGCCTAATCAACAAGAAGGGACATTTAATCCATGAAACAGGGAGCAACTAACAAGCTCTAAGTGATGTCCAGGTGTTACAAAAACAAACTACTTCTTGGTAGATTTGCCTTGTTAAGGTTTAGGGCTCAACATGTTTCAATGATCTCAGACCTAGGGGGAGGTTAATAAAGCTTGGCAAGAAAGATGTACCACTGATAGTGGACACAAAGAATGCAGAATTTACAGGCCACAAGGACATTTGGCAGACCTCCCAAGATAAGGGAGAAACTAATAAAGCCAACTCAGCAACTATGCTGAATCAGCTCCGATTGGGTAAAAAGTAATTCTGGCAGGGGGAGAGCACAACCACAGACTCACGAACCACTGACCCAGGAAACCCACTGACTCAAAAGAAGAGAAAGACTGAGTATGCAGAATAATTACCATTAGAAGCAAGGGAATCATTAACCAATAGAAGATAGAATATTAATTAATAAGAGAACTATCTAACTTGTAGCCAATGAACACTAATTCCTTTGTTTGCGAAAATGTATATATAGTAAAAACTTTTAATAGTTGCTATGCTTGATTTGTAGAATACCACTGAGCACCCAGGCTTGTGCAACTCTGAAATAAATAATCAATGTCTCCCTCGAGTGTGTAATTATTGGCTTGTTTCACAACAGGTAACAAATCTGAATTTTGTGGACAACGCTACCGCTGCAAGCTTTGCTGAAGAACTGTTTGTATTCATCTTGTCTGCAAGCTTCATGATTCTGTACATTTGAATCACATCCCTCCCTCAAATGGAGGGCTATTATCAGCCTTTTGTCACAAAGAAAGTATCTGAACACAGCTCATACAGTTTGGGATGCTCCTCTAGAGAGATGCCAAGCCTGAAAGCTTTACTACTTCAATTAAATTACAAATACTCAAATACACTGCCTAAGGACTTGACCTAAAGACCACAGAAAAATTATATCAGTTTATGGTTATCTTCTCACTTATCTTTTTTGTCATATTATCCTAAAGCTCTCAACATTATAATTTAAATAAAAAGCACAAAGACAGAGATCTACACCTCATGAGGAACTGGACATAGAAGGCAGAGTTCATATCTGGTGCTGAATATCTGGCAGGAGCTCAAATAAAAAGGAGGAGCCCTACACCTGTGTTGTGTTCTAAATATCTATCCCGTCTCAGACACCATGTTTATGGTAATAGATTTAGGACTCACTGTTGCAGCTCATTTTTGAGCAGCAAATCCCATTTCAATTAATTAACTGTAACTTTTGCCTTCAAATTGATACAGTAATATAGGTTTTGATCTTTGTTCCTAAAGAATCATCCTCTTATACACTGGCACTGTTCATACTAGCCTCTTGCTAAAAACATTCTAGTTCTTTTGTCTTGTAATTTTCTTCATTCCCCCAAAAAAATAAAATGCTTTTTCCCCAAACACACCCAGAAAATAATCTTTGCCAACAATACAAAAAACATTTCCTCATTGCTAAATTGGCTGCAAATTAAATACATGCTAAATATCTAATATCCCCTCTTCCTTGCCATGTTTTTTGTGATTTCCTTGAAGTCTACAATCAACCATCTCAAAAAAAATGAGTACTCATTTACACCCTTTGCTTTTAAGGATTTTTGTGTGCTTCACAATCATTCTTTTCACTGCCTCTTCCTTTGCTCACTCTCTTCTACTGAGGCCAAAAACCACAGCCCAAATCTAATTTTTAATTCCCATGTACTATTTCAAATTTCCACTACAACACACCAACATACAGGGACTCTGAGGGACTGCAGAGAGATTTTTAAGACCCCTTTCTGAGCTCAACTATAGGTGAACTATTACTATCAAGGCAGCAGTGCAATACATAGCAGAAAACTTACACTGTTTTATCCCTTTCCACATTCTCTGGATTGTGCCTTAAAATTGCAGCTTTGAATACTCAAGGTGCACTCACTGTTAGCCAAAGAGGTACAAGAGTTTCTTTAGACTGATGGAACACATGCTGTTATTCCAAACAGATTAATACTGGAAAAGCTACAAACTGCCTAACTCTGCTGATATTTATTTCATCTCTGCCCCCATAGTATTTCTGCCTCTTGATGCACACATTTCTATAGTGTGTCAAAAAGTGTCATAGTTGGCAGCTTCTAAAGTCACAGCTTGAGTCATCTGCTATTTATTACATTCTACTGTGGTTCTCTGGAACAAGTATTAAATATTAAGCCCATTATCTCAGCAATAACTAAGCATAAAATACAAAGTAAACCTTAAAGACAGCATGCTATCAGACTAACATCTTCAAGATAAATTTTCCTTTCCTGAGTATCTGGAACATACTATAAACACACTGGTGCTACCAAAAGTATCAAGTGCTTTCTGGCTAATTTATTCTAAAATCTTATGCAACATATTTCATATCAGCATGCTTATTCATCTTAAACTTGAAAATAAAGAAATCTGATCTTAGTTTTACTAGAAGAACTCTGTCTTAGAGGAACTTCATTTGCAAGAGCGATTCTGAAATAAAAAGGACAGATATTAAGCTCCTAAGGAAAGAAGATCAAGGAAAATAATTAGTGGTATTTGGGAGTCTACAAGCTCATTTCCTCACAAATTTAGTACCATTTTGGATATTTTTAAGGCAATTTTTTTTCATTACTCCTGGAATTTGGACAAGATTTTTTATCAATTTCACCAACTGCACAATGTTTCAGATCTTTCAGAAGACAAGGGTATATCCACCCTTTCCCTTCACATGTGCCCCTGTGATATTACTGGTTTCACAATAAAGTGACATTAATTGAAGCATAGTCTATTTAAGGAAGAATCAAGACCTTAGGTTAAACAATAGTGGGAGTTGAAGTTTTAAAAGGCATAGCTTATGCAGTACTTGCATGTCTCCTATATTAAATCAAAGTCATTAAGACTTAGAAAAACAATATAACAAGTATTTCATCTTGCATTAAACAGAAGAAAAACCAAAACTAATTTATTGTCTGCTTCTCGATCCTTCAGGCTGTGTTATTCCATCCAAGGAAACAGTTTATTCTCTGTGGAATCTGAGAAAGTTCTCCTCCATGTTAATGATCTCAACTTGCAGAAAACCTGAATTCTGCATGAACTTCAAACTAAAATCAAAGCCAGTTTTTTCCCTTTCAGATAGAATACACTCCAGTTAAATTACACAGCGTAACAGACAAGAGAAGACATTTCACTTTTATTGCAGCCACAATCCCTCCTTTCGCAATTCCATAAGGGCAAATTCTTTTTCTACAAATGAATATTAGACACCTGGTTTTGTCATTCTGGAGAAGCCCAAGCCTACTGTTACATACACACATTTCTGAAAAACAACCACACAAGAAAATGAGATGGTGCTCATCTTCTCTCATATTTCAGTCCTAGTAGGACAGCTTCAAGTATTCCCTTACTGGGTTTGGGGTGTTAGGGTTTTAGTTTTTTTTGCTTTGGAGGAAGGGGAATGCAGCCCTACTGAGCAATGCCCTCAAATCTAACTCCCAGTTTAACTTTTCAGCCAATTAGGCCAGCAGTGGGGAGTGGCTCTGAAGAGCTTCCTCCCAAGGGGCGCCATCTGGCCAGCTCACAGCCCAAAGATCCAAGGAGTAAAAAGCCAAGGTCCTGGTTGAGCTTGGACATGAGCCAATGAGGCAGGCTGCTTGGGATCTGGGGGGACAGGAACAAGGAAAATTCTTGCTCGGGGTCAGCTTTAGAATGAGAATTTCAAACGTGCCTACAGAGACTCAATATGCACAATTTTTAAGTATACTATGGTCTAGTATTGCAATGCATCTTGAAACTGGATAATTGTAGTACCTTTATATAGCTCACTGAAAACAGAATTACCCACCTACTTTGAAAGTAGACTTTTTTCCTCTCACTCTCTTCATGAAATTTGGTTATGAATCAAATGAGAAAAATCATATTTCTCATACACAGAACTAAAATAAGCACAATCATGACATTAGGAAAGCTTCGAAGTTGGATTTTTTTAAAATTACTAAGAACTACTACAAATGACATTGAAATGTAGTAATGAAAAGCTATATTGCTATTAGAAAATTGCACTCTATGTAACACATTTATTCATGGTATACTAAAATTGCATGCAACTGGAGACACAAGAAAGATGTTAATTTTACTAACCTTTGATGAAATCACTAATAGGACTGAGGTATTTTAGCAACTCCCCTAGAATTGCAAATGAGGAAAATTGCAACTAGTCAGCCAATTAACCTGTCTCTGCAAAGCAGCAAACTTCTTCCACTTAGTGTTATGAATAACCTAATAATATTGCTCCTTAAAAGGCCATAATAGCCCCACAAAAGCACCACTCCAAACCACAGCAGCTTAAGCCCTTACCTCATTAATTTTGACTAAAATTTTTCAAGTGTAACAAAGTGTCAACTTCATTATTTTAGAAAATAAATATTCCTGGGCTAAATTGGTCAGGAATATTCACAGAACTGATTATCAGGTACCTAGGTACTTGTTTCAGATTTTATCTGTATAGCTTAGCAGCTTCTCCACTAAACCCCAAACAATTGCATTTAACAATTAGTTAATGCAAGATCACTATCAATACAGGCCAAACAAACATTTCTCAAACAATCCCCCTTGTTAAGCAGAGTTCACTTTGCATAAGCTCATATTGTTCCTGTGTAATTAAATCTAGCTTGAGCCCCAGACTAAACTGATAGGACACCCAGGAACAGCTCTCTCACAGTCTCTTCTTGGTCTAACTTGACCACTTATGGCTGCCACCCATCATAATAATAAAAAGTCACATGGAATGATGCCTTACTGTTTGTAACAGTTTCTCTATTGAAAGTGGAGAGGAATGTTTAGGAAGGTTTTCTGCAGTAGCCCAGAGTACTGAACACAGGGCTGCCTGTACTTCCCATTCTATTACAAAAAAACCTAATCCCTATCACATGATCTGCAGCAATTCAGTTTAACAAATCAACAGTTATAAATATTTTGGCAAAGTAAGCTTAGGTATTTTTTGCCTCTCAGCACACTTCACCATCAGTTAATGGCTTTTATCATAAAGTCATTAAATCCAATCTGAAAAGCAGAATTTACAGCTCGCTAAGCAAGTCAGGCCCATAAACGGATGCTTTAAATTACAGGGCATTTATATGCACAATCATTAAGGCAGCACTGAATACATTTGAAAGCTCAAAAATACTTCTGATAATAATTAAAACTTTTGTGCACTGTTCTTTATACAAACAAAACATAGGAATTCATTTCAGTCTCAAGCAGAGATCAGATTTGTTATCCAGGCCTGTTCTCACAGTACTTTTATGGAAAAGGGATTGAAGAGGTGGAAACAAGTTCTTTTAAGTTGTGTTTAGTAGCAGAGATTTTTTTGGAGCTCAAATAAACTCAGTTATATCAACTGGTGCTCAACACTTCTGAAAGATCAAGAACAGGAAAACAGAGGACCCAGAAGGGGCTTTCATTTGGAGATTCACTGTAATTATTTGATTTTGTTCATGAATCTAGCTTCTGGGTGGAATAAAATAGATTCTACACAAACTCAGCTTCTTCCATAAAGAAAACTGGATCTTCAAACACTCTCATTCCTTTTCGTGACTGTCAGTGTAGTCTGAGTCTGACCCACACAACTGCAGAACAACAATCAACTACCAGGTTACTCTATTAAAATCACAATATGCTCTTAAATATGTGCTTAGACTTGTCTTTGAGTTAGAATTTAAGCCACTTTAAATAAGACCCTCCTCTTTCTCTTTTTAAAGGCATTTGTAACTAATGCTATCTTTCATCATGATAATGCTAAATAAACAGGGGGACTTCACAAACCTCCTGTTTACTTACATTCTCATTCTCCTCTAATTCACTAGTTTGTAAACATTAAAGTTTTAAAGCTATACCTCAGAACAAACACACAGTCAATATACTCACAAAATGCAAGCTCCAACACTGCAGTGAAGCATAGGAAGGAAGAATGATATTGCTATATAGACTAAGGGAAGCCTTTCACTTTAACAAGAGGGGGTTTTGTTGGTTTGGGTTTTTTTTTTCAGTTTGGAGAACAGAGCAAAGACTAATCAGTCACTAGAGAGTCCAGTCTCCACAGAAATAATGTCACAAATAATTCTGAAAGTACAGCTCTCCAGGCTAAGAGGAGCACTTAAAAAAAAGACAAATTTGCTGTTATGTGCAGTCTCATAACAAGCTGTTATTATAAACTTCTTGTTACATATGGAATCTGACTCATTTATAACCATGAACTGTGATAACATGAGCCCTACACAGGTTGCAGCATTCACTAGCACTATTTTCAGAAATAATTTGATGGTAAACCCAGTAAGCAAAACTTTTTCTTAATGCTATCCACTTGTTTGCAATGGATTTGAAAAGAGCACAACACCCCCGTTGTTTTTTTTTTTTTAGTCAAAAACTGTGACAGACAAACAAAAATACATCAGACTAGGCTGCAGTATGAATTCCAGCTGTTCAATTCAACAGCTTTCCAAGATTATCACAAGAGCTCTTCACTCACCCACTTTTTAGCCATCTTTTATTTCCCCAGAATGAAGACTAAAAGACTAGTGTCACACTTTTTCTTTTCCCCTCCACCTCCTACAAAAAAATTACAAATAGGAATTCCACAAAATTACAAAAAAGAACTCTGCAGTAACACCAACTACTTGCATTTATCACAACACAACTTTTCCCATGTGCTTATCTAGGTAGATGACATACTTAACAGATGATGTTTGTTTACATCTTACAATGCATGGATAGCCACAGTACTAAAACTAATACCATGAAGAAAATCACTAATCAATTCGCATATACATGTCTCATGTAGACTGTATATATATCACCTCCACGGTTCTGGAATACACAAAAGAGCACTGGCTGAAGTGAAACCTTGCAATCCTAAACACTTCTTTCCAATTTGCTTCTAGCTTTCTCCATCACCCCGGCACGAAGTCTTGCACACCTAACCTCTGTAAGAAAAAAAGTCCAGGCAAGAGAGGGAGGAGAAAAAAAGCATATATTCTTTTTTTCCCCCCTCCCCTCATACACACAATGAGAGCGCAGGCCAACCCTTCCCACCTTTCAACACCCCACGCCGAGGGCTATTCCGGCGTGTGAAAGGCGGAGGGGGTGACATCAACACTCCCCGCCCCGGCCCTACTTCCTAGGAGCAGACCCTGGGAGCAGCCAGCAGAAGCCGCCACCCCCCCCCCCCCCCCCCGTTTCCTTCCGCCAGGAGAGGCAGCTTCCCGAGCCGCCGCCGCCAGTGGGGCCCACCGCGTCTGTTTGCCACCCTCAGCGCCAGCAGCGCCCCACCAAAACAAAGGGGGAAGAGGTGTGCGGGGAAGCGGGAGTGGGGAGGAGCCCCCGTCTTCCGCCGGGGCCAGGCCGGGCCTAGTCAGCCCATACGCCGCCGACGGGGCACTCCTTCCCACAGCGCAGCCGAGCCGCTCGTCGAAACCACCCCAAAACCAACCTCCTCCTTAGCAAGCAGCCCAGCAGCCCTGCTCCCTCAGCGTTGCTCTCCCTGGGCGCCTGCCCTCCCCCCACCCATTGGCTCCTGCCCAGACCCGCCCACAGCAGTAGGCGGGGAGGCGGAGCACTGGCTCGGCCATTCGTCACTTGAGAAACAGTGGTCTAGGATTGGGCAACAATTGCCAAGGCCCGACCCCAGCCTCCGATTGGCGGATTGAGCCGCCAATCGAATGCACGCGGCCCGAAAAAAATAAGGAAAGAGAAAAAAAAGACGCGAGGCGAAGAGAGATGGATCCGGCTGGGCGGGGCGGGGCGGCGCTTATTGATCACTCTTCGTTCCACGTGCCCATTAGGGGTGGTTGATCAAGAAAGGACAATCGGGGCGGAAGTTCGAGTTACTCGTAGGCGCGCAGCCGCCGCTGCCGTAACATTCCGCGCCGGGAGCAGGTGAGAACTGAAAAAAGTAGTTCGCTGTTTCCCGACAAAAATTACCTCAGGAACCGCAGCGGGCCCGCCACGGTGACACCACCCCCCGCTCCGTTTATCCGGACCTCCTGCCTTCAAGCGGCCAACAAAGCCGTAACTAAATCGAGGTTTAAATGTTCCTTGGATGAGGACAAAACCTCTTCCCTCAGAGTTCGGGTACGGATGGGAACCACGGTGACCCCTCAGGGGCACAATACTACACAGTACCTGCAGCTAAGGTGAGGACAAAATGGCCTGCACCCCAGCCCTCACCAGGCCCCTTTTCCCTGATCGTATCCTGAATCTTTTGGTTGACAGCGGCCGAATATGAGCCAGCATGTGCCCAGGTGGCCAAGAAAGCCAAGGGCATCTTGACTTGTATCAGCAATAGTGTGGCCAGCAAGACGAGGGCAGTTATCGTGCCCCTGTACTGGTGGGGCTGCACCTCGAGTACTGTGTTCAGTTTTGGGCCCCTCACTCCAAGAAAGACATTAGGGTGCTGGAGTGTGTCCAGAGAAGGGCAATGGAGCTTGAAGAAGGGGCTGAAAAAGTCCTATGAGGAATGGCTGAGGAAGATGGGGGTGTTTAATCTCGATAAGAGGAGGCTGATGGGAGACCTCGCTCTCTATAACTGCCTGAAAGGAGGTTGTAGCCAGGTAGGGGTCGGTCATCTCTCCCGTGTAACAAGTGACAGTGTCACTGAAATAACTGGGATGAGACTCCCTAACACTCTTTTTGATGTTGGTGAATAAGATATTACTTTATTCTTGGCCAGGGGGTGTGTGTGGGACTGACAAAGTTCTGGCCTCCACATAGACACCGATACAAAACTTTTTCACTTATTTATGCTTTTTCAGCAAACAAAGAAATTAATATTCATTGGTTCTAAGTTACATAATTCTTTTTATTAATTAGTATTCTATCCTCTATTCTATCTATTAGTATTCTGTCCTCTATTGATTTCTCCCTCTTCATGCTAATCTGGTCCACATGCTTTAGTCCTTTTGCTATCTTTTTCTCAGGTGGGAAGTCTCCAATTTTCCAGGCCTTAATCTCCTCTGTGTCTTCTGGTATTTTGCCAGTAGGCAGAGTTGGCACCAAAGATGCAGACACAAACTTAAGGAACAAGTGTAATTTACTATAATGCAAAACTGCTAGGAATTACAAAAGGATAATCTAAGCAATGCACATAATCATTACTACAAAACATTGCCTATAGTGATTAAGAAAGATACATTACCAGTTACCCTAAGACTTTACTCCTTCATCCAGGTCTGTGCAACAGCTGGGGAAGCCACTGTCACAGTGAAAGACTGAAGAGCCACTCCCAGCAACTGGGATTTCTGCGTGGTGCATCCACCCACAGGCAAGGCTTCCAACTTTGCTATAAGAAGGCCCAGCTTTTATATTGTTGACTAAACAAGCTGACATAACTTCTAGTGTGGGAACATCTGGTTTCATCCTCCTCTTGGGTTCCTCACAAAGCCTGGCCAGGGCTCAAGGATGAAATACAGGAGTTGTCTTTGATCATACACCTCCAAACAAAGCCAGATGTCTGATTTCATGGCCTTGTCTGGCTTCTAAATACAGAAAGGTAAATACATGTTTCACTAATGATATATATATATATCATATTGCTTATAATACTTCATTAATGAGTGGATACATATAACGTTTGGTTGGAAGGTTCATCCAGAGGTCAACTTTGGCTCAAGGCCTGTTGTTCATGCCTTAGTACTTCATCTGATTACTACAACATCCTTGAAGTGCCATACATTTAAGATCCCAGATGCCCAGTATTCAAATCCTTTTGGCTTTGTTTATTGAAGCTTCTCGGGGTTAGTTTTTAAAAACTTAAGGTTTCAGTTATTTAATGTTAAAACAATAAGAGTCTGTGAAGAAACTTAACTAGTGCTGGCTAAAAGTGGACACTGCTTACAATTAATTAAAACAAAAATTAAAAATTAGTTAGGAAACATCTATCATTTCCAACAATTCCCCCCTTTGGAAGTGATCTTCATTACTTTTTTTAAGATTACTTCCACTTAAATCATTGAGTGTTTAGCAAGACTTAAGACACTAGAATGCAATAATCACTATTAATAAAACTTATTAGGTGTCGCCCTGAAAACTCAGCTTCTGAGCTTGCTGACATGGTTTTCTAAGGACTTTCCCAGGACAGTAACTGTAAACATAGATATGTGTACATTCTTTCTGTTACACGCCTTGTGATGGGCATCTCTCATGGCCAGTGCAGTGAGAAAGTGTTATCCTGACCATCCAATCCCTGGCCGTGGTAAGAAGCCTATAAATCCTGGGAGGAAAAATAAACTCTGCTCTTCCTTTTACCACACCTCGAGCTGTGTCCGTGTGATCTATTCATCTTCAGCGGTAACAATTAGGTAAAACATTTAAATTATCTAGTACCTTGTCTCGGTTTTAGATGACAGGTGTCTGCTAGGGAGGGCAGGAGCCTCCTTTGGAATGAAACTGTAGATCCCCTCCCTCTGAATTATTATAATTTTGAAATCAAGGAGCTCTCAGGCAGAGATCTGGGGATAGGAATAACAGTTCTTTACTAGTATGTATAACGAGGCACACAAACAACAATAACTACAGCATTAGCAAGAAAACAGAACCAGGGACCCTGTGACAGCCTTCTCTGCTGAGACAGGAAAGGATGGAGGAAAGGCTTTGCTTCCCAAACCCCCTTGGGCAGTCAGTCCCGGTGTTCCTGCAAGGCTCTGAGGAACACTTAGCTGGAACGGCAGGAATGAGCAGAGATCCCGGGCTGGTGGATGAGGTGTACCAGCAGCTCTGCAGCGGTGGCTGGCACTGCCGCATGTCCTGGGGGGACAAGGGGTGCAAGGCTCACCAACAAAGAGGGAAGAAGGAGAAGAAGAAACAGCAGCTCCATCTGGGTGATGGCGAATTCCCTTCTCTCCACAGCAACAGCTCCCAGCAAAGTGTCCTTCTCTGAAGCAGAAGAAACCTGCCAGAACTGCCCCCACCCTTCCTTTTTCCTGCCCCCCTTCCCCCCTGGGCCCAGCTGAACTCTTTGTTTCTCAAGCACTCACTAAGTACCAGCAGTCAGGTTTTCCCAGCAACTAATGGGTAAAAATTCCACAGGTGAGCCAGAACTAAAGGAAGGACACCTAACCCCCAACATACCTTAACGATATGAATCAAGATTCTTAACACTAAATAAACAATCAATTTTCAAAAAATATCCATTATACAGAGTAGCCAGCCATCTTTTTGGGATCTTTTTCAGTTTTAGAAAATATAGTTTTTGTTGGATCTATACATTCTATTACATCCCATTTTGCAAATTTGGAATAAAATCCATAAACCAACAATTAATATCAAAAATATGATAATTATGCCAATCAGTTTTCTTGTGATTGCACTTAAATTTTAGCTTCATGATGATATTCAATTAAAGACATCTTCCACTTTATCACTTGATATGGTCCTTTCCACCTTTCTCAGAGTAGTTCTTTGTCATGAATAAAATCTGTCAAGAAATCCACCCCAGTTTAAATACTGTAAGTGTTTGGTTGTGTACAGTTAATGTTCTTGTCCCATTTGTAAACCTTGTTTGTTGTACCCCTTTTTTACCCCAATAGTTGTTAGTAATGTTAATTACTTACCGGTTATTGAAGTGTTTTAAGAGTTCTCTTATAAGATGTACCTCTACCCCCTTTCCCTTACTTCCCTGTTTTTATATAACAACCCTGTTCCCTACATGCCTACCTCCCTTCCTCCATCGGGAATCACTACTGCTGCTCCCAAGGGGCTGTGTGCCCTGAGGCATATGCAAACTAAGGCAAGCCAGACACCAAAACAATGAGCTAACAAAGGAATAAAAGGTCAAAGAGACATATCCTAGCAAGCTATGATGGAAGACCATCTTCCTGCATCACCTGAGCCTGCTTAAAAGGTGTCATCATGGCCTAAAGAGGACTGGAAAGGAGTGACCCCCCTGGACAATGAGTCAGAACAGGCCTCCTGGCTACTCCTGTGAGGACAGAAGCCGCAGCTCTGCAGTGTGTGCTGCAAAGCTGAATTGTGCCTCCTCCTTGGAGCTGCCAGTGTGGGAGTAGCAGTGATGCAAGCGACCCCTCGGGCCCCCACCCCAAGGCTGAGTCCTAATAAAGGCATAAAACAGGAGTCTGTCTCCTGACCAATTTATTTCGTTCTTCAACTGAGGTTTTGAGGTATACCCAGTCTCCGGGTTGGTATGGATGGGCGGTGATGTCCAGCATTGTGGGTGCTGCCAGTACAATGTATCTGTGGAGAGAAGACACCACTTTCCCTAAGGCTATAACAGACTCTGATTCATTATTTCTACTTTCCTGCTCAACTGAGATCTCCATGGGGTGTGCAAGTCCCATTTCACCCTTAACATTTTAGCTGGGCTTTACACTATTTTAGTTGTGAAGTATGAACCTCTGACTGGTGACATTCCCACTGGCACTCCAAACTTCAGAATAATTTCTTTCAATGATACCAGTCATTCATATGCTCAAAACTTGAGTCTTCAATGTTTGTTTCTACTATAGACTCTATTCCCCCATGAGTTACCTTATGTTGTTGCCCTGCGATTTTCCTCATAAGGTGTTGGGGAATTATTACCTCTTTGCTGGGTGTAATGCACTATCCTTCAGGACTCTTTTCAGTATCTAACAATTTTTCCAATTTCTCATCTTCAGCCTGATAATCGGCAGCCTCCTTGTCCAAATGCCAGTATTTCTCAGGTAAGACCAACAGGATGTCTCCACCAGTATCCTCCTTGGCTGCTTTGTCAGCCAGGCTATTTCCAACATTCACTGGGGTCTCTCTTAATTGATGAGCTTTAAAATGCATTATTGTCATCTTTTGAGGTAGCTATACCCCCTCTAACAATCTCTTTATAGTCCATGTTTAATGGGGGATCCCTGAGAGGTTTACAGCCCTCTTTCTTTCCAAATGGCTCCATGGGCATGGACCACTCCAAAAGTAAATTTCAAGACAGTCCATATATTTACAGTATTATCCTGTGAGAGTTCTAACGTTATCATCAGTGCAATCAGTTCTGCTTTCTAAACTGATGTTTGGGGGATTAGAGCTTTGGCTTCTATTACCTCATGCTGAGTTACCACTGCATATCCAGCTTTTCAGATTCCATTTTCACAAAGCTGCTCCTATTCATGAAGAGTTCCCAATCCACTTCTTCCAAGGGAGTGTCCTGTAGATCATCTTGACTGGAGTATGCCTGTTCAATAGTCTGCCAACAATCATGGACCAGTTCCCCTTTTTCCTGGGTCAGCTGTTAAGAACACTGCTGGATTCAGAAGGGCAGTTACTTTTAACTCCACATCATCTTGTTCTAACAATATTGCCTGGTATATTAACATCCTGCTTGGTCATAACCAGTGTACTTATTTTTGTTACAACACCACTGTAACTGTATGGGGCCCAAGACCAGTCAATTTCTGTCCCAGGGTTAATTTTCTTGCTTCCTGGATTAGGAGGACTGTTGTGGCTACTGCCCTAAGGCAGACTGGCCATCCTTTGCTCTTCCAGGATCCCAGTTATGTCAGTGCCCCCAGTGTCAAATGGGACCTTTCATGCACAAACAATTCAAAAGGTGCTTCTAAGTCCAGTAGTCCCAATGCAGGAGCAGTTATTAAAGCATGTTTCAATTCCTGAAAGGCTTTCCTGCATTCAGGCTCAGTTCTCTTTTAGAAAGGGGCTCAGGAGTTTGACAGAAAGCCTCTTGTCTTTCCTGACCCAGACTCCTTTCTCCATGTGAGATAGTAAATCTCCTAAAGTGCAAGTAACCTTCCAGTTCAGAGGTAAAGCCTTTCCACATAACAGTTAATCTGAGCAGGCCAAGGCCTGTGTAGTGCTGCACCAATCCCTTGGCCACAGGACAAACTAAGCCTGCTCATTGTATCAGAGGAACCTGAAGAAGCAGTGGCCTGCTCAGGCCATCCTGACCTTGATGAGAGCTCTGTGTAGAAGCAGCAGCCTGCCACATTTATCTCAACTTTGATAAAGGTTCTCTGTTCTCTTGGGAAAGGTGCGTACCAAAGGATTGACTCCAGCCATAAACACCGCGTGTGAATGTTTTCCTTTACCACCAGGAATGCTGGAAGGTAGCATGTTTAAGAGAATGACTGATAAGGGCAGAAATGTCTGCTCTATGGGTGCTTGGTGATGTGGCTGTTTTGTCTTTGCTTCTGTACCTTCCTATAACTTTCCCATAGTAGAAACATATAAATATTGAAGTGTGTGTAATAAAGATGGATCCTGCTAGAAGCAGCAGTGGTCTCTGCTTGTTTTTTTCCAAGCTGCTGCAGAGCCTGTAGCCAGAAACTTGGTACTGGTGATGAGGCTCCAGAACATCTCCAGTACATTGATGACATCATTGTGTGGGGGAACATGTCAATGGAAGTATTTGAGAAAGGAGAAAAGATCATCCAGATTCTCCTAGAAGCGGACTTAACCATCAAAAAGAGCAAAGTCAAGGGACCTGCTTGAGAGATCCAGTTCCTGGGGGTAAAGTGGCAAGACAGATGGCATCAGGTTCCCACCAATGCCATCAACAAGATCACAGCAATGTCTCCATTGACCAGCAAAAAGGAAATGCAAGCTTTCTTAGGTGCCATAGGTTTTTGAGAATGCACATTCCTGAGTACAACCAGAGCGTGAGCCCTCTCTACCTGGTCACCTGCAAGAAGAATGATTTCCACTGGAGCCCTGAAAAGCAACAAGCTTTCTCCCAGATCAAGCAGGAAATCACTCATGTGGTAGCATTTGGCCCAGTCAGGATGGGACCAGATGTGAAGAACGTGCTCTACTCTGCAGCTGGCAGCCATGGTCTTTCCTGGAGCCTTTGGCAGAAAGTGCCTGGTGAGACTCAGGGTCAACCACTGGAATTCTGGAGCCAAAGTTACAGAGGCTTTGAAGCCAACTACACTCCTGTTGCAGTGCATTGTTGTTCATGATATTTCATTCAATTACCTTCTGTACTGTTAAGTTGTACCCCCCCCCCTTGTTAGTACTTTAGTCCCAGTTGTGCCCTCCTACCCTGGTTGCCAATCCACCCTGATACCAGCCCCTTGTTCCTGAATGTTCCCTGTTCCCCCTCCCATTAAGTTGTCAATCCTCCCTTGTGCCAACCCCCTGCCTGGACTTCCCCCTTTGGAGTTCCCCTATTCCTCCAAGCGCCATTGGACCATGTACCCCACTCTCCTCCCCTTGTGTTCCCCACTGGTTTATGTATTATGTAACCCTGCCTTGTGCTCCTCCCCTAAGTCTTCCCTTTTGACTTATTATTTGTACACTCCTCTTCCTCCTCCCCTGTATGTAAGTTGTTGTACCCCTGTATCTTTGGTCTTTCATCCCTGGAACCTTCAAGAAAATAAATCCCTTTTGGAAGCCATATGGAAGACTTCTCCCTCATCCTTGCTCCTGCCCTCAATGCTGGACAGTCTGTGCCATAGAGCATAAGTCCTAAGCTGCCCAGCTTTCCAGGAGCAGCCCACTATTGGCCCAGTGCCAGGAGCTGGCTGGGGAAAAATCCAGCACCGCATCACACTCCAACAAAGAAGGAGATCCTGGCAGCCTATGAAGGAGTCCAAGCCACCTCAGAGGTAATAGGCACTGAAACACAATGCCTCCTGGCACCCCGACTACTGGTACTGGGGTGGATGTTCAAAGAAAAGGTTCCCTCTTGTAGATAATATTTTATATATTAGTAAAGGCCTGTGTGCACAAACCAGCCTTTGGAATAAGTCGTGATATTAAAGTCTAAAGTCCTTGAAACCTTCCTGCAGAAGAGAGAGTAAAGCAAAACAATATCCTTGTGTATAGGAGAAAAAATGTAAACCTGTGTGTATTAGCCAATAGTAACTTGCTTAGCCCGCGGACCCTGTAAAACCCTATAAAAGGTATGCTAAAGATAGAAATAAATGGCGTTCACGTTTACTTCTGTGAAGGGTCGTGAATAGCTGGCGGTCTCTCAATATCTAGCGCTCTGAACGGGACCCTGGGGGCAGGGGGGCTTCGGCGGGTCCACACACACTGGGACGAGGCCTTGGACCGAGGTTGGTGGAGCAGATCTGAGTGCGGATAGATGCTACCTCAGATTGGTACCGGATGGACGACCTGAGCATGGTGAAAAAGGCGTCGGGTCATTGGGGGATTCTAAAGGCAAAGGAGTAAGTGAGGGGTCGCGCCCTTTCCCCCGCCATGGCCGCATGAAAAATGGAAATGGAGTTTGCGGCAGCATGGAAACTACTTCTAAGCATTATCGTTAAACGAAGCGAAGCAGTCAGGGAAAAGGCCCTGGAAAGGCTTGTTGTATGGGCTAATGAATATGGGCACCTCGTGGTGCCCCCACTGCAAGCAGTTGAAAAATGGTCGGATATATGGGATCTGATGTGGGAAACGGCAATCACGGGAAAGAGTAAAGATGTAGTAGCGCTTGGTTCGATATGTAAAATTGTGTTGGATACCTTAGATATGAAGGCGGAATCCAGGGTCGTAGCCGCCGCTGTAGAAGCCATGGCGCGACCCAAAACAGACGTGCCACCACAGTCACCTCCTGCCACATCAATCAGCTGTCTGGGTGCTTTCTTTGGGGTTGGGCACGTTCAGCCAGCGAAGGGGTTCACAGAAAAGCAGTGTAGCACCTTATCGGAAATTTTAAAAGCTCAGGAGTGTGCCGGGGCAGGCAGGACCACGTCAGCGGAGCCCAAACCAGAAGTTACTCCACCAAATGCGGATGTAGAAATGACTCGTCTCTGGAAGGAGACAGCGCCAGCCCCAGGCAGGTGGAGCCTCACATGTCATCAGAAATCAAAGCCCCAGATTGCCAGCTCCCATCTACTGTTCACTGGGGAAAGCTGCAGGACGTCCCTCTCCCCCATAAGCATGTTGATACATTCAACAGACAGGCAACCACCGGCAGGAGATGAATCAGTAAATTGTAATGATGCATCTAAAAAAGATCTATTAGGGAGGCAGCAACAAATAGAACAGCTCGTGCAACAGCTGCAAGCTCAGATTGAGCAGACACTACGTGCAAACGAAGTACAGCATTATCAAGAGAAAGCAGCTCTGCATCAAACACCAAAGCAGCAGGGAGAGTCTGTTCAGCTACAGCAGGATGTGATACATCTGGAACTATTTGCTTCACTTTTGGAGACACTCTTAACACTACAATCTTATTTAAGTTCCAACTTTACTACCTTGGAAGAAAAGAAGCCAAGTTTAGATTGGTTTCTACCCAAACCAGTGGGACATGGGGGAGCACTGAGGTGTGCGCAGAGAACAAAGGCACCCCCAGGGCAGAGGCAGTGCAGAAAAAGTTCCAAGGCCACGCTGAACAATTACAGAAGCAGTTGAGCAGAAACAGGTGGCTCAGACAGCTTCAAAGAGAGACAAAATAGCCAAAAAATTGTGAACTATATGGTATCTAGTTCGAAATTTATCACTGTAATTAAAAGTTGATAAGTTGCAATGGTCACCATTGTTACCACCTGTCCCTGAGAGACTTTTCGTGTAACGTCGCCTGCTTTTGTAAAATCGTGCCCTTTTTCCTCTATCTGCAAACAACGAGAGAGAAATGGAGAGAAAAAACTGCATTTGTTAAAGTTAACTTTGTGAGGTTTTTTTCTTTCTCTCTGTTTTTCTTCTCTGCGAGAGTGTGATAAACAGAGACCCTTTTGTTCGACTAAACATACAGATATGATATCCTGTAATGTTATGTTCTGTAAAATCAAGATTGTAACTTACCCCTTACTTACTTACGATAGTTACTTACGTATGCATAGTAACTGATGCTTGTATAGCTACTGACGTTTATCATGTCCTTGCTAAGATTCCTTGCATTCCAAAAAAATTACTGAGCTAAGCCTTTACAGAGAACAGTGAAGAAAGGTTAAAGGAAGATAAGGTAAAGACCGAACGATCGGACCCCTAGACCGATGAAGGCGCATGTGCAGAAAGACCCGAGGAAGGACACGTCACAGGAGAGCCTGGAGAGCCGGACTGATTAAAAGGAGACACACGAAAAACAGAAGCACGGCCGCGGCAAAGCGGGATGGCTTCCCGGCTGTCCAGCGCTGTCTTTTGCTTATTGCTTGCTTGCTATAATTAATAAAACTTCCCTTTATTAAACTTTAACACTCTCTCGAGTGAATTTATAACAATTTGGTGCCCGTGACTCGGATGCAATTTGTAGGACGGATCGGCACTTCCGGGGGGCGCCCCGCTCTAAGGTTTAGCGGCCCGGGGGGGCCGGTTCCTGCCTCAATTGCACCGACGAACCTAAAATTAAAGCAATAAGCAAAAGGGAGACCGGTCGACCCCTTAAATTCTGTGCACAGAGTCCGGACGAAGACGCGGGACGTGGGACGCGTGAGTATAACGGGGATCCGTCTGGGCGGGGTCGGGATCCCGGAGTGTGGTGAGTGTGTGTGTGTCTGAGAAGGGAACCGGCAGCTGGATTCCCCGAGCAAGAGCGGTACGAACGAGGGGAAGCGAAAGGAATTGTGTGATTGAAGGCACTCCGGAAGAATGGGACAGGGGAAGAGCAAGCCTCCTGTACCTGTTAAACTCCCACCGATACCTAAAGATAGTCCGTTGAGTTTTATACTAGATAATTGGAAACATTTCCCGGGGACAGAAAATAAAGATAGGGCAAAAATGATTTTGTGTAGTAATTATTGTGTAGTAATATAGAGAGGAAAAGAAATTTCAAAGAATGTATTTTGGCCTATATTTGGATCAACCGAAGAGTGGGTTAAACAAAAGTTAAATTCCTGGGAACAAAGGATCCTCTTTAACCCAGAGGAAAGTGCTTATGCAAAGACCTGAGTAGAAAATCCACTAGGATTTTGATCTACTAAGATCCACTAGGACCAAGAAGTATTTAAATCTTCCTACCTTTGGTAGTTCTGTGAAGTCAATTTGAATATTTGCAAAGGGTCTTTTGCTAAGGGTCTCCCTCCATAAGGTAATTTTCAGAGATTTTTCCTATTTGTTTTTAAACATGGGAGGCAGCTTCTAGTAATTTCCTTAGCTAAGTTTCGAATACCTGTGCTCATATACTTTGTTGCAAAATAATCTATTAACCCTTGTGCTCCCCAATGTGTTCTTTGATGTATTTTTCTAATATTCTTTGAGCTATGGCTTTTGGTAGTACTTCCAGACCATCTGTGAGAGGCTATCTCCCCTCTGAGTTTTCTATTGCTCCTGTCTCTGGGAGTTTTGGCCTTTCTTCCTCAGTAAGTCTACTTCTTAAGTCACTATTCTTATGTTCTAAAGTTTCTTCCTGTCCCTCCCTTTTTTTCTTTTAGGACCATTGTTTGTAATGCCGCCTGTTTTGCCTCCTAATCAGCAGCATTATTTCCTCTACTCCTCAAGTCTATTCCCTTCTGGTGTCCTTTCAAATAAAACACTGCTAACCTCTTGGGCCTTCTCAGGGCTTTTAATACTGCAATTATAAGTTTTTTATGAACTAAATCTTTCCTTTAAGAGTTTATTAAACCTCTTTCTTCCCACAGTTTACCAAACATATACACCACCCCATAACTATATCTGGAATCTGTATATATTGTCCCCTCCTTTCCTTCTAGTGATTTCAATGCCCTTAATGCTGCATACAATTCACAGGCTTGGGCTGACCAAGATTTGTCTAATGGACCTGATTCTAAAACTTGAATATCAGGTCCTTTTATTATAGCATAGCCTGTTTTCCTCTTTCCTTCTATCACTCTGGAGGACCCATCCACAAACAGCTTTTCTCCGCTTTCTAATTCCTCTTCTTCCAGATCAGGTCTAATTTTGGTTTGTTCCTCAATTGTAGTTATACAGTCATGTGTCAAAGATTTACTTTCAGGTTCTCCATACAAAAGGCAGCCGGGTTTTGTACAGTTTTGTACAGTTGTAGTTTTTAATATTAAGTTTAAGGCTTCAGTTGAAATTCCTTCATGTTTTAAAAGTCTAGCATCTGAAATCCATTTTTCCGCTTTTTGTTGTAGCACACCCCGAATGTTATGAGGGGACATTATCTTCAAATTGCTATTAAAGGTGATTTTGCTAGCTTCTTCTACCAGTAAGGTATATCCTGCTACTACTTGTAAACAGGCTGGCCAGCCTTTACTCACAAGGTCTAAGATCTTTGATAAATACCCTATTAGCTTCTTCCTCCCTGCCCACTCCTGAGTTAGGACTCCAGAGGCGACCCTATTTTCTACATTTACAAACAAGTAAAAGGGTCTCTTTAAATCTGAGAAACTCAAGACAGGAGCATGAATTAAACTTTCTTGTAGTTTCCGGAATTTTTCTGTATCTTCTAAACTCCATTTTATTACTCCCTCCTGTGTCAATTTTTGATATAAAAATTATACTTTACTACTATAGTTTTCAATCCACTGTCTACGATACCCTGTTAATCCCAAGATTTGACGTATCTGTCTTTTATTTTTAGGAATTAGTAGTGACAAAATTCCTTGTATTTTTTCAGAGTCTATTTTTTCTCCCCTTTTCTAAAGTAATGGCCTAAATATTTTACTTCTTTTCCACAAATTGGAGCTTTGTCTTAGATACTTGCAATCCTTTTAAACCCAGGAAATTTAACGATTTAATACTCTCTCTCCTTACATCTTCCTCCTCTTTCCAGCTAAAAGCAAATCATCCACGTATTGTATCAGGGTCACTCCTGGGTCTGTCTGATAATCCTGTAGAATCTGTTCTAGTGCTTGCCCAGGCAAGTTGAGAGGTTCTGTAAATCCCTGGGGCAATAGTGTCCATCTCAATTGTTGTTTCCTCTCTGTGTCTGGATCTTCCCATTCAAATGTAAAATAATTTCGACTAGTCTCATCAAGAGATGAGACCAAGGCCCAAAATGTATCCTTTAAATCTATAACACTGTACTATAGACTGTCAGGTCCCAATTTGCTTAATGATGTATACGAATTTGCTATTACAGGGAACCGTGCCACTGTACGTTTATTAAATTCTTATTAATTTCTCTTAAATCTTGTACCAAACGATAAGTCCCATCTGGCTTCTTTATTGGCAGTATGGGTGTGTTAAAAAGTGACATACATGGTTCTAATAGTCCCTTATTTAAGAATCTATTTATTTCTGGTTTCAACCCTCCTCGTCCCTCAAGTGACAAGAGATACTGCTTTATTCTAACTGAAATTTCTGAGTTTTTAATAGTGACCGAGAAAGGAGTTATCTTCAACTGCCCTACACTCTCAGGTACAACCCGGAGAGTAAGCGCTGATAAGAAACTAGAAAGAAAATCCCTAACACCGAAGTGAAAAAAGCCGTACCAAGTGTTATTAACAACTGACTCTGTAGTTCGAACAGCTGAAAAGGAGTGGACACATGCCAGTCGTATAAAAAGACCTGTGAAGCCACAAAAGACTAATAACTGAGAAGTGGTTAGCCTGGCTGGGAACCTGAGACTTAAGATATCCCGAACAAAGTAACATCCAAGGACTATTAACCGGCTTAAAAACTTATAAATAGTAAATTTCATAAAGATTTTTATATAGAATATAAAATACCCCCATCTAGTAGTAAAGAAATATATAATAGAAGTGTTAAAATAGGCTGTACTTTATGTCAGAATTGTTATCTTTTTGTTTGTTTTAAATGTATAATATGTAAAGAACATTAGTAGACCCACTGTCATAGAGGCTACCCACTAAGAGGGGTGTGTAGATCTTGCTACACTGGCCAGAGAAAACTCACGGATTAGCCCTTAAAAACTAGAATACGAGCAAAAAAAAAAAAAAATTTGAGACAAAATCAGAGGAGTAGTGGACTATTTATGCCAGAGGAGTTAACCCCTTGTATTATTACCATCCAAACGAACCTGCACCTTTTATAGTAAATATAGTAGCTGGGTTGTGCAGACAGTGTCTCCAGGAATTGAGGTGTAATACCCCTTTAGTAAGCATAAAAGTTGAGAAAAATACATACAAAGAATTAATAAGAGAAGGAGTAATTTCCCTCCCGATGAATACTCTTGCTGCCGAGAAGATGGTACACCCCGTGTCCCGTAGCAACCGGGTCAACAATGGGAGAGGCAGAGGAGTAATAAACTGTGGAAGGAAACACTCCAATATATATGGGACCAAAAGGTCATAGACGTGGAAATGCCACAAGAATGGAAATGATACAACCCAGCGAAATAATTTTTGGAAAATCAAAACTAACACTATACAAAAGAAAAGCCTCTATTATAGCAGGGGAAGCTAATGCTCATTAAAGAAGTTAATAACATTTACAATCTTAATTAGCACATTTGACATTTGTATAGGTAAGACTCACGAACCCTTTAATTGGTCTATAATTCGATGGGAAGACCAGGCTATTATCCAATCACAAATCACCTCCGGAAACCCTAGCTTTCAAGTTACACTAGATTCTCTTATTAAATGGAAGAGTACTAGTAATATCCCGCTCGGGCGAGTACTATATATGTGCCCAGCTTCTAATCCAGGCAGAGGATATTGTAATTATCCTGGGGAATTTTACTGTAGATATTGGGGCTGTGAAACAATTTCCATGGGGTGAAAAGTACAAAACCCAGATAAGTATCTAAAGGTTGAACAGGGTCCACATGGATGTATAAAGCCCTGGATAGGCCCCTCAGGGGAAGTAACATATACTGGGACTTGTAAATTTCATTACATCAATATTACACAGTCCCAAGACCCTGGGTGGTTACTGGGACGAACCTGGGGTCTCAGAGTATGGGAACCCGGAAAAGATCGGGGAGTGCACATTCTTATATAAAAAAGAAATAGTTCCACATGATTCGAGATCTGTTGGACCAAATCCAGTGGTGTGGGGAGTAATAGATCCCAAAGTAAGAGATCAGAGTAACTATTCAGAAAAATTAGAAAATAGCACACAAGTAACAACTACAGTAGAGACACCCCAAGAATATGGAAATGAAGTTCTTTAGAAAATATTGCAAGCTACCTTTAAAGTATTAAATGATACACACCCAAATTTAACCAGAGAATGTTGGTTATGCTGTAACATTAACCCACCCTTTTATGAGGCCATAGGCTCCATAGCAGAACCAAAAAGAGTAAATGACACTAATCCTGTTGCCTGTTTATAGAAATCGGGAAGGGAAAACACTCCAGGAATAACATTATCTAGAGTCACTGGAAAAAGGAAATGTGTGAGAAATGTGCCCCCAGATAAGAAGCACTTATGTCAGACAAAAATACAGATTAATGACCCTTGCAAGCCAGCTCAGTAGCTGATTCCAGCACCTAATACTAAATGGGTTTGTAACACTTTAGGAGTAACCCCATGTGTCTCTGTAACAGCCTTTAATGAAACCTATGAATTTTGTATACAAGTTATAATAGTTCCCCGAATTATTTATCATTCTGAAGAATATATGTATACACAATACCAAAACTCAGAACACCATTTAGTGAAACGAAAACCCCTCACAGTATTAACAATAGCCGTATTACTAAGCATAAGAGGAGCTGGATTAGGAACAAGTGTAGCATCCTTAGTTAATCAACACCAGGGGCTTAAAGAGCTTAAAATTTCAGTAGATGGAAATTTAAGAAGAATTGATGAATCCATAAAAGACCTCACAGACTCCCTAAACTCACTGGTTGAAGTAGTCTTGCAAAATAGAAGAAGATTAAACTTATTATTTTTACAACAAGGGGGCCTGTGTACTACACTTAAAGAAGAGTGTTGTGTATATGTAAATAAAAGCGGGATAGTAAGAGAAACCATAGCCAAATCACAAAAAGAACTGGAAAAGAGAAAGAAAGAACAAATGCAACAGAGTTGGTACGAATCCTAGTTTAATTATTCTCCCTAGCAAACAACTTTACTATCTACTATAGCAGGACCACTAATTTTACTAATCTTAAGACTTACTTTTAGCCCTTGCATTCTTAATAAAGTTATTAACATTGTAAAAAGCAAGTTAGAAGCAGCTCACCTTATGAAACCTTAAATGAAGCAGAAACCGAAGATTATTTAGAACTAAGTAAAAAAAGAATTGCAAAGATTTAGCGAACAAAAGTAAGGAATAGAAAAAGGGGGGGATTGTGATAAACAGAGACCCTTTTGTTCGACTAAACATACAGATATGCTATCCTGTAATGTTATGTTCTGTAAAATCAAGATTGTAACTTACCCCTTACTTACTTACGATAGTTACTTACGTATGCATAGTAACTGATGCTTGTATAGCTACTGACGTTTATCATGTCCTTGCTAAGATTCCTTGCATTCCAAAAAAATTACTGAGCTAAGCCTTTACAGAGAACAGTGAAGAAAGGTTAAAGGAAGATAAGGTAAAGACCGAACGATCGGACCCCTAGACCGATGAAGGCGCATGTGCAGAAAGACCCGAGGAAGGACACGTCACAGGAGAGCCTGGAGAGCCGGACTGATTAAAAGGAGACACACGAAAAACAGAAGCACGGCCGCGGCAAAGCGGGATGGCTTCCCGGCTGTCCAGCGCTGTTTTTTGCTTATTGCTTGCTTGCTATAATTAATAAAACTTCCCTTTATTAAACTTTAACACTCTCTCGAGTGAATTTATAACAGAGAGTATGTGGGAGATGATGAAGAAAGATAACAGCAGAGCTGCAGCAGCAGAGCGGGCAGTTCCCCCCCCCACTCCCTCTCTAAGAAAAGCATCGGGATAGTACCCAGTTTGTCAAAAAGTCACGATTCATTGGTTTTTTAAAATGTTTTTATACACCCTTCTAGAGTTAATTTTGTGTTTTAAGTAATTATGAGTTTATACAGTTGAAGGTTTTTAGAGTTTTACTAAAGAAATTATTGTGATTCCTTGAGAGTTCAAAAAGGCACATTATAAAAAAGAAAACAACAAAAAAAAACTGTTTAAAATGAATATTAACAAAGTTAGCATGCAATAATTAGTTTTAAAACCTAATGTTAAAATATTGTATGATTTACAGCTGCTAAGAAAACAACCTTCCAATTAATGTTATCTACAAAAGGGATTTATGGTTTAAAAAATAATTAGTTAAGAGAAATTTACTGTACAAGACAAAGTTAAGTCAAAGTATATATTACCCATTTGCTTGTTTTTTTCCGCAATTTTAATAAGGTAATTTCAATGTGAGTCCTTTTGTTATAAAAAATGTGCATAACAGCATAAATACCAATTTGGACTTTGGATTTTAATTAAGAATTGGACTTTATGTTTCTGAAAAGTGCTACAAAAGCTGAATGGCAACTTGCCAAATCCTGTGTTGTTGTGGTTTTTCTCTAGAAAACTGCACTTTAAAATCCTAACCAATTTAAGCGTATACTAGGCAAATTTCTGTTATGAATGAGTGTTTTTAGTAACACTTGCAGTTATTGTGAGTTATTTTCAAAGCTAGATGACATAGAATTGTGATGTATTTACTACATTTTTATAATCTTTATAGTGAATTCATGTTATTGTTATATTGTGTTTTAAATTGTATATATCAAACTTTTAGTTGCCTTTTTTTAGTAACAGAATAAGATTAAGTTATGTTTTTATCTAATATAGATTAATGTGATAGATTGGCATTTAAGAAAACAAAGAGAAACACTTAAGGAAGTTAAAACTGCTGGTGGCTGATGGGAGTTTTTCTCCTAGCCAACAGCTGGCCATTTCTATGAATTGACAGCAGTTTTAACCATTGAAAAGTGAGATCAACCTGTGAACACCACCTTAAGACCTAAGCCTGGGAATTTCTTTGTCTCTTTGTTTCCTGGCTGTGAAAGGTAACTGAGCTTTAGCTGGCTCTCTGTCCCCTGCCCAGGCCATGCGGCCCGGGCAGGGGCTGGGCTGGGCATGCAGAGGCTCCCGGCCGGGAGATGGGGGGCTGCGGGGCTTGCCCTGGGCTCTGGCCGGGCCAGGCCCGTCTCTGGCTCGGCTGCAGTTTTTGCTGTGACTGAATTCACCAGAGACTGCTGAGTAAAGAATGAAAAAAAGCTCTTGACCTGCAGTGGGCTGAGACAGTGACCACACTCTCCAGCGCAGCCATGAAGAATCTTCCATCGCAGACAACTCCAGCTGCTGCTCTGGCAGAGATCACAGAACCATCTACAAAGCCTGGGCAAGATTTTAACCCTTTCATTACCCAGATGAGACTTGCAGATTAATCCTTTTTTTCCAGAGAAAGAAAAAGAGAGTAATCAACATGTAAAGAGACTTTATAAACTATTAGAGACAGTAATGAAAAGAATTGAGCATCAGAAGAGGTAGAAAATAAGGAGATGCTTTAATTAAGCTGAAATATTTTTCTGTTAAAGCTATGGAGATGGAAAATAGTGTCCTGAAAAAACTCCTTTAATTCATGACAGAGTATATTGGGAGGAATGGAGTGTTCAAAGTGTGGATTTTGAGCAAAAGGTGGAGTAATTGTGATACAGTGAGGTGCTGGAACAGAGTGAGGCGAACTAATACTTGAAGATTTGAAGCCTTGAGAGGCAATGAGAAAATTTCTGTTTCCAGAGGAGCTCACAGAGACAGATGAAGAGAACTTTTGCCTTTGAATAACTCATCCTTAAAAATGACATCCCTAGACTCATTGACCCATACAATCCTCAGAGTGATGTGAAATGGGAGGAGAAAATCTGGTGACAGATTTCTGGACAGCTGGCATCAGAAAAATAGAAAGCTATAACAGAAATAGTTTTCTTGTGAGAAACTCCATAGATTAGCAGAAGAAGACTTCTGTTTCTCTACAATGGCTGATGAAAAGACTCTAGCAGGAATTGAGACTGTTTTAAACACCAAAGTTCCAAAGTTTTTTGTCTCTATGTTCTCATGTGAACAAGGAAATGGTTGGGTAGTGGGGGATAAAGGAGTTTTCTGGAAGTTTATTCTGGTGTTCTTATTCTTGTAGTTTTGTTAATAAACTTCCTTTATTCCTTTTAAATTTTAAGCCTATTTTGCTCTTGTTCTAATCCATATCTCACAGCAAGAAATAAATAAGTTTTCTAGTAATTTTTTTAGCTACTGCTTTAAAACCACGACATTTATTTGGTGCGTTCCACTAAAATTAAGTGTTAATAGAATTAAGAAAAGTCATGTTTTATTATGTTTAGGCTTGAATGTTTTTAAGTTAAGTTTTATAACTTGGATATTCCTTTAAGGTTAAGTTTTGTTATTTCCTTTTGTTATAATTAATTTTTATTATGTTTAAATATTGTTTAATTTAAATTGTTTTATGTTTTATTGGAGACACTTGTCTAAACTGCAAAGTATAGTTATTTTCCTAGAGAGATAAAGATGACTACAACTGAAACAGCTGTGATAGAACACTAACGAACATCTGCTTATGAATAGAAGTGAATGCAGTCCGTGACACCCTTGACTTCATTGGAAGTTCTATTGGATGTTGCAATCTCTGCAGTTGTTTTTTACAGCTTTATTATTTTTCACTGTTTCCAGAATTCCAAGAAAATGTACCATTGCTGAGGGTCAGCTGCCATGGGAGAGACTTCAGATTAAACCAACTGCTGAATGGTTTAATTGGTCTGGTACCTAAAGCTTCTGATAATTTGCTTTCTACAAATGCATTTCAAGTTTGCTGTGCTATATGCATCTCATAGCTGCTATTGTTATAAACCTTGTTTTAGAAATGAGTTAAGAGGCATCTTTCCAGTTTAAAGCCTAGGCCCTGGCCAAGCCTTGACTTTACCTGGATGGAATGTTTGCCAACAGATCCAGATATTTTTTGCACAAAATCAGAATTTGAGTCACTTTTTGACTCAGCAATTTGACCCTATTAATATGACAGTTGGATCAATTTTGAAGTGGGCTTGGAGAATCATTTCCAGAGGTGGTTATCCAATCCTTCACTGATTTTTTTGTTTCTGTTTGTTTGCAGACTATAAGATGCTGGTACAATGTTTTAGTAGTTAATGGTAGTTTTATATTACATATGTTATTAATAATGTGTATGATTTGACTGATATTTAACTGCTATAAGTTTTTATTCATTGTTGTCGTAGTTTTAAACTAGTAAAAAATTACTTATTTCTTGCTAGAGATATGGATTAAAATAAGAGCAAAACAGGCTTAAAACTTAAAAGGAATAAAGACAGTTTATTAACAAACTACTAGAATAAGAATACTAGAATAAACTTTCAGAAAACCCTTTTTCTTCTCACTACTTGACTATTTCTTTGTACACATAACAACATAGAGACAAAAAAAATTTTACAATCTTGGTGGTCAAAAACAGTCTCAATTTCTAGAGTCTTCTCATCAGTCCCCGTTGAGAAACACAAGTCTCTTTCTGCCAATCTATGGAGTTTTTAGAGTTCACTCCTCCCATTTCACACTACTCCAAGGTGTGCATGGGTCAAATGCGTCCAGGGATGCTATTTTTAAGGATAAGTTATTCAAAGGTAGAAATCTTCATTTGTTTCTGTGAGCTTTCCTGGAAAACAGACATCTCTTTGGCTTCTTTAAGGCTTCAAAATCCTCACTTCACTCGTAAATTCCAGCAACTCACAGTATCACAACCACTCTTTCTTTTCTCTAAAGTCCACACTTTGAATACTCTATTCCTCCCATACTCTAGTCATGAATTAAAGGAGTCTTCTAAATTATTATTGTCCATCTCTATAGCTGTAACAGAAAGACCTTTCAGCAGCAAGCATCTTCTTTTTTCTCTCTTTCTTATTTAAACTTAACTTTTTTCTTCACTGTTTCTGGTAGTTTTATGATGTCTTACACGTTAATTGTCTCTGTTTCTCTGTCTTTTCTAAGAAAAAGGAGTAATCTGTTTGTTTATCTAGGTAGTAAAAGAATTAAAAGTTTTAAGAAAGCTGCAAAAGTTCATAGTGTCAGGTTTCAGTCCAGCAGCAGACCTTGAAAACTGAACTAAGCTGCTAGGCTCTGCTTCCCTCTCCTCTCCCCCCCTTTCATCCCTCGCGGCCTTCATCGGCCGAGAGAGAGAGAGGGGGTGGGGTGGAGGAGGTTATTACAGAGCCTGTTACCTTCTCAAAGCCGGAAACCAAAAGAGATCGAGAGAGCTCTGAGTGTACTTCTTAAGGGGGTGTTTACAAGTTGAATTCACTTTTTAATGGTCAGAACGGCTGTCAGTTCTTGGAAATGACTGATAATTGGTTTGGAAGGAAAACTCCCATCAGCCACCAGTAGCTTCAACTTCCCCTCTCTTCAATCTGTCTTAAAGCTGAAGCTACCCCATGACAATTGTGTATATGGTTTTGTATTTATGTTGATGTACATGACGGAAGTACATCTCTTTTTTATTTTTTTTTAAAAAAAGGGAGAATTGATGGCCTAAAAGCATTTGATTAGTGTAATTCATTAACTTCAAGGGGAGGAGTGTCTGTGTTTTATTGACAGGTTCAAAAGGTCACCTGTTCAGACTGTCTGCCTCTGAAAACATGAGATCCAGTGAACAGAGACATCACCACACAACCTTGGTACAAGATCAGAAGTGGACCTGTCAGGACACAGTTGTGTCTGAAAACTACACAGACAGTTTACCAACAGAAACTTTATGTTGTTATTATGATGTGTCTCTACCAATTTTTTTCAGTTATTTTCTGTTTTAAGATTTAAAAGGACGTGAAAAACAACCTGAACATTGAAGCCCTCAGTCACCGATTGTGATTCTGCAAGCATGGTGTCATTTGCACGGAACAAACTGCTTATAGTAATTGTGCTGTGTATAGTCCCGACCAACTGTCTGCTAACTAACATCCAAAAGCAACAGAACATATGGGTCACTCTCGCACATTAAACTGGCCAAAAATCAATGTGTTTGAGCCTAGCCACACCTGGAGATCCTTTTCGCACCTGTCTCTTAGGAGTCCCTGAAAGGGATCCTCAAGCATTTAAAGGTGTAGTTAGTAACGAGACTCGACTGAATTGATTGGAAATGTTGCAAGAGTGCAATCGCACTGTTAACTTAACATTAAGACAATTTGAAGCCTGCTGGCAAGCGAAAATTATCAAAGTTCTCAATGTTACCATAGAGCACCCACAAGAATTAGATCTGTTAGGTTCCACCAATACCTCAGGTGGATGGATAATGTTTGAGCCCCCGACAAAAAGCCATTCTAACAAAGTAAGGCAGCATTGGGCTGCAGTCAACCCTATAGCTGATCTTGTTACTACCATTGAAAGTGAAGCCTTTATTCGTGATGCAATCTCACAGGACAATTACCAAAGCCTAGTTCCTAGTTCCAATTACCTAGTTCCATATTCCTAATCTATGGAGATAGAGCATGGAATGGGATTCCTTCTAGTCCACATAGAAGACCCTGTTATCTTGGGAAACTTACTTTGTTCCATCCAAGCTTACACCAATTGCTGAATGTAGCTGATAAAATGAAAAACATCAAACAGTCAAAGCAAAGCCTGAATGAATTAAACCTTAGCAACTCTAAAAAGGCTCGACTGTTAGACTAAGAAAGAATTAAACTTAATATCCACAATGTTAAGTGAACTTTGAGCCAATGTGAGTAGTGTACATCATGCAGTATTACAAAATCGAGCTGCAATTGACTTTTTGCTCTTAGCACAAGGACATGGTTGTGAGGAGTTTGAAGGCATGTGCTGTTTGAATCTTACCGATCATTCAGTTTCCATCCATAAGCAACTACAACAGCTACAGGATGAGTTACATGCCCTGAAAGAAGATAGTGACCCCATCGGAAGTTGGTCCGCCAGCTGGGGCATCACTAGATGGTTGAAGTCTCTTGTGCTAGAAACAGACGGACTTTACTTATAATGTTAATTGGGATGACAGTTTAAGTTGTATGTTATCTTGTCTTCATAAGAGTATAGAATGAGTCACATCCAAAGCCTGGTTTGTGCAAAAAGAGAAAGGGGGAATTGTTGATATATTAGTAAAGGCCTGTGTGCACAAACCAGCCTTTGAAATAAGTCGTGATATTAAAGGCTAAAGTCCTTGAAACCTTCCTGCAGAAGAGAGAGTAAAGCAAAATAATATCCTTGTGTGTAAGAGAAAAAATGTAAACCTGTGTGTGTTAGCCAATAGTAGCTTGCTCTGCCCGCGGACCCTGTAAAACCCTATAAAAGGTGTGCTAAAGATAGAAATAAACGGCATTCACAATTACTTCTGTGAAGAGTGGTGAATAGCTGGCGGAGCTCTCAATAAAAAGGTATACGAAAGATAGAAACAAACGGTGTTCACTTTTACTTCTGTGAAGGGTCATGAATAGCTGGCGGTCTCTCAATACCCTCTATCCACCATGCCACCAATGCCACATGGAGTAAATGGATTTCCCTCATCACACAGCACACCCATATTGGAACCCTGAATCGCCCTGGGATCTTGGAAATAATCAGAAATTTGCCTTAAGGTGAAAACCTTGATCTTTCTGATGAAGTGGAGCAAGAACAGGTAACCCATGCTGAGGAAGCTCTACCTTACAACCAACTGCCACAAGAAGAAACATGCTATGCTTTTTTCACTGACGGTTCTTGTCACATCGTAGGGATGAAACGAAAGTGGAAAGCAGCCGTATGGAGTCCCACATGACAGGTTGCAGAAGCTACTGAAGGAGAAGGTGGATCAAGTCAACTTGCTGAACTCAGAGCCGTCCAATTGCCCCTGGACATTGCTGAAGGAGAGAAGTGGCCAAAACTCTACTTTTACACGGATTTGTGGATGGTAGCAAATTCTCTGTGTTATTGGCTGGAAAGCTGGAAAAAGGCCAATTGGCAGCATAGGGGAAAACCAATTTGGGCTGCTGAAGAGTGAAAAGGCATTGCCACTTAGGTGAAGATACCTGTGAAAGTCTGTCATGTAGATGCCCGTGTCCCCAAGAATAGGGCTAATGAGGAACAGTGAAACAATGAACAGGTAGATCAGAATGTGAAAGTAGAGGTGTCACAGATAGATTTGGATTGGCAACAGAAGGGGGAGTTGTTCCTAGCTTGATGAGCCCATGATGCCTCAGGCCATCAGGGTAGAGATGCCACCTATAAGTGGGCATGAGACCAAGGGGTGGATTTAACCATGGACAGTATCTCCTAGGTTATCCATGATTGTGAGACGTGCTGTGATCAAGCAGGCCAAGCAAGTGAAACCCCTATGGTATGTTGGGAAGTGGTCCAAATATAAGTATGGGGAGGCCTGGCAGACTGACTACATCACACTGTCTCAGACCCACCAAGGCAAGTCCTATGTGCTCATAATGCTAGAAGCCACCACTGGATGGCTGGACACCTACCCTGTGCCTCATGCTACTGCCCGGAATGCCATCCTGGGCCTTGAAAAACATGTCCTTTGGAGAAGGTATGGTAACCCCAAGAGAATTGAGTCTGACAAGGGGACTCATTTCAAGAACATCTTTATAAACACCTGGGCTAGGGAACATTACATTGAGTGGGTGTACCATAATCCTTACCATGCACGAGCAGCTGGGAAAGTTGTGTGATATAATGACCTCTTAAAACCACCTTGAAGGCACTAAGTTGCCAAAATCCCTTCACTCCCAGCCCCAGGAAATCGTCAGCTAGCTCTAATCCACCTGGGGTGGGGAGGAACAGCAAGGACAAAGATAAAAGACAAAGGAGGCTTTTTTCTCCTGGGACAGTGTCCCAGTTTAACCCAGAATGATTCCAGGGGAAAAAGAGGCAAGAATAGGGATGGCGGGGATTTTTAAACTGAGGGAAAGGGGGGAGGGAAGGGCAGGTTACAGCCAATGGGGAGAAACCAAAGAAGTGGGGTGAGGGGGAAGGAACCAACACACCACAGACCCACAGCGGGAGCAACAGGGTGAAGCCACTTATCGTAACAGTGCAATACATCATCTCCCCCTTTTTTAATAATATAAAGTTAAAAGAAGGGCATTGGGCTTATTCTGATAGAGAACATGAATTTGTCCACCACTCGTGATTGGTGGGCCGATTAGATTGCTCTCGGTCCATTAGTTCTATGTGGTTGACTTCTGAGGTAGTAGGGATCAAACTGCTGAGGGCTTTTAAAATTAAGTAACATATAATCCTGAATGCCAACACTGTTAGGAACAAAACAACAAAAAACAACAGGATTGTTTTAACTATCAAAGTCCACCATCCCATGAGTCCCCAGCCTTTGAACAGTTCACTAAACCAGTCCTCGGATTCTTGCTTCACTTGTTCAATCAAACTCTTCATCTCTCGGAGGGCTACGTGGACGTTGGGAGCTTTCGAGTTTAGGTTCAGGCAACAAAGTCCTTCAAATTCCTGGCATTCATGTCCATGCAGCAGCAGGAGGAAGTCTATGGCTGCTCGGTTCTGGAGCGTGGCCTGCCTGGTAATTTCTTCGTCTTCTAGGAGGGAGCTGAGGGTGGTGGATGTTAAGTTTGCCTGTTTAACTATCCAGCACTTTAGGTGCCCTGTAGGTGTATAAACAGGCTAGCGGTGAGAGACTTCTCCAAGCTAGGCTGCTCTTGGGATAAGTAGTTTATTATTTAGGTAGAGGGTGGAAGAGATCCGTTTACACTGCCAGCCACAGCATAAACGTGCTCAAAGAGAGAGAGAGTGGAAAGAGGGGTCTGAGGGCATGAGGGCAGAAGGTAATTAAGGGGGTACAGAGAGAGGGGCAAGGGAGGGTAAGAGAGGGTAAGAGCCTAAGAGGTAAAAGGGTAATGAGAAGTTAAGAGAGTAAGACAGCAAGAGAGGCTAAGTAAGAGAGCGAAGTTCTTGTTAAAATACATTATATCCTTTTCTATAGTGAATATTCTAATTCCCAGTAACCAACCAGTACATGACACACGTTCTATAGAATTTACATATAGACTATAAGAACTACTACATTACCATACAGTGTTACATTTTAAACTCTAAAAGCTACTTTTCAAATTCTTCTCTTGCTGCTTTGACCTTTGGATTCACTATCAGCAGAAGGGTATTGTTTAATCAACTGGGATTCTCCTTCAGCTGGCTAGTCTATTGTTCTTTGGTTATATAGTAACTAACACTCAGTATCCTATATCTCAAAGCTAGTTTTCATTTCTATTTCGATTATAGGTTTCATATTTTAAAAATCTTTTGCTAAACAATCATATTTATAAGGTTTCCTTGTTTCATCTTCCTCAACAGTGCCCTAACTCACCTAGAGCTTTGGCAGCTGCGACCTATGGAAGAAATATGGATGCAGCAATTCTTTTTGATTTTGCCCAATGAAAAATTTCCAGATCACAGTTTGGGTCCAAATTATCAGCGCTTCTTTTATGAACTTTGTTGGTCGAATTGTTTTTATGAACCCATTTGCCAATTAAGGTTTGGTTGGGTGCTAACAGGGACAATTGCCCTATGGTACATGGCCTTCCTAAAAGCCGAGATGGGATTCCTGCCCATGCCCTATCTCCACAAATTAGGAACAAACCCTTAAGGATATTTTTGGGATGTGAGCAGAGAGGTTCCTCTGCTGTAACATGACTGAGAATATCACACTGTTTCTTGGGAGTGAATTCTTCCCAAAATTGTAATATGTTGTTAAAGGTTCTAGTGTCACACAAAGAGTTGTAAGTAAAGTGAATACAATAAGGTGCTGGGGAGGAACCCAATAGCTCGAATTCTTGGGGTTCCCTATCTACTTTGGGCAGTTTTGGTAACCACACCTCCACAGGGTTCCTAATCATTACAGCCCGCTGCCTACCAATTCACGTGGTCGGATGCTGTGTGATTAAGGACCTGTGTTAGGCATAGTTGTAGGTAATATTTTAACAGAAGGTGGGCATGAAAGGCCTGTCTGCACAAACCAGCCTCTGGAATAAGTCGTGATATTAAAGGCTAAAGTCCTTGAAGCCTTCCTGCAGAAGAGAGAGTAAAGCAAAACAATATCCTTGTGTATAGGAGAAAAAATGTAAACCTATGTGCATTAGCCAATAGTAACTTGCTTAGCCCGCAGACCCTGGCAAACCCTATAAAAGGTGTACTAAAGATAGAAATAAACAGCATTCACTTTTACTTCTGTGAAGACTTATGAATAGCTGGCAGTCTCTCAATACATAGGAGTGTGAAAGCTGGCTGGAAATTCTCCAGCCTGCAATAGAACCCCTACCAGGCAAGTGGACATAGGGTCCTTTGCTTTTTCAGTGGACAGGCATATATTTTCTTGCTGGAGTGTCTGTGCCAGGGTCACCCAGATGTTCTGGCTTGGCTGAGGGCCGATCCACGCAGCTGTCAGACGGCTCAATGCGAGCAGGATGACAGCTGGGATAGGGCTCATCATGGGGTTGAGTGGGAGGTAGGTTTTCTCTAAAAGAAAAAACATTTTTAAGCATAATCACAGTCAGTGGGTGTCGGCCAGAGAGTAACCAGATGTCAGGAAGGTTTCCTCTCCCTCTTTCCTGCGGCGTCTTCTTTTGGAAGCGACTGCCACTTGTCTTCCATCTCTTTCTGCTGGAGCTGGGTTTTTGGGAACAAAAGGCTTTACCCACTTTTGGGGTATCCAACGCGGGCCTGCAGGGGTGGACACACATGCATAGCCACACCCCCAGGTAACATCTTGCTCAAACATCTCCTTGGTCAATTTCTCAGGAGAGTATTTTCCCTCCTCAGAAAGTTTGACTGGGAGGTGAATGCACACAAAGTCACAACCAGCCAGTTCCCGCAGCCGCACCCTGGCCTTTCGGATCAGCTGAGCCATCAGCTCTTGTGGTTTGGTGATGGTTTTGGATTGTTGGTGGGAGAGGAAGACCCACTCTATGATTAAGAGTGAATCTCTCTGCCCTTCGATCCATTGGAATATCAACCCATATAAGTGTGGTAGTTTCCCCAGGACAATGAATTTGAAAGGCAGCTCAGGCTTATAGTGATGAGCCTGTCTCTCAGTCAAAGCCCTCTGTGCTTTTTCAACTGCGATTTTTGCCTCTGGGGTCAGTTCCCTGGGAGAAAGCAGCTCTCTCTCCCCCTTCAAGAAATTGAGCAGGGTATCCAGGTCCTCGTTACTGAGACCCAGCCAGGGTCTGACCCAGTTCAAAGACCTGCACAGGGAATGGAGATCCACTAGGGTTCTGAGATCACTAACAATTTCTAATTTCTGCAGAACAACGGTCCGCGCAGTGGTCTCTAAGCCCAGGTACTTCCAAGGTGGCATCCTTTGAACTTTGTCTTCCTGCAGTTGGAATCCAGCAGAGGTTAAAACTTTAACCACTAGGTCAAGTGTGTGTTGGAGTATAGTGTCATTGGGGGTGCACAAAAGCACATCATCCATGTAGTGCAAGTTGATGGCTTCCCTTTTTTCAGCACACATTGGGGACAGCAATGAAGCCACATACCACTGGCAGATAGAAGGACAGCATTTCATTCCCTGAGGCAGAACTCTTCAGTGGTACCGTTTCATTGGGGCCTCTCGGTCGATCATAGGAACCGAGAAAGCAAACCAAGGTGCATCTGCTGGGTGTAGGGGAATTTGGAAGAAACAGTCCTTTATGTCTAGGACCGCCAATTGCCAATTTTGTGGGAGCATTGTTGGGGAGGGCATCCCAGGTTGGAGTGACTCCATGTCCTCAATTACTTTATCTCCCTCAGATCTTGAAGGAGGTGCCACTTATCCTTCCCTGGCTTCTTTATTACAAAGACTGGGGAGTTCCAAGGGCTAGTTGTTTCTTCTATGTGGCCTTTGGCTAACTGCTCTTCCATGAGCTCTTTGAGTGCCTTGAGCTTTTCTTTACTGAGTGGCCACTGATTTACCCACACTGGATTATCATCCTGCCACGTTAACTTTTGGGTAGGGTGCTCCACAGTGGCCACTTATAAAAATCCTGGGCAGTCTCAGGGATAATTAGTCTGACTCCCCACTGGAACATGGTGTCTCTCCCCTACAGGGGATACTTGCAGTCAGTGACAAACAGACGGACACTGGCCTATTTTCCATTCGGTCCCTCAATTTGAACAATGCTCTTAGAGACTTTTCCAATTTTACTCCTCCTACACCTTGGATTTTCCCATCCACGGGTTGCAAGTCCCAATGTGAAGGCCACACCCTTTCAGGTATGATCATCTCATCTGTCCCCATGTCAATCACCCCTCCCACATAGAGATTATCTGATCCACGGGATAGTTTGCATCCCATAATGGGTTTATCCTTGCCAACCACTTTTTCCCAGTAGACGGCAGGTGTTTTGTCATCTACTGGGACCTCTGCTGGAACGGAGATGGCCTGAGCGATGATTTGCCTATTGGCCAAATAGAAGGGTGGCTGAGGACAACGCGCCAGGAGAGTGAGGTGTGTTAATTCTCCCTTGATTGCCATGGGAGCCACCTCAATCTCCATGGGTGTGTGTGCTGTGTCCCCAATAACAAAATACTCACTATCCAGTCCTGTCATGTCTCGTGAATTGTCTGGCAGGTCCACTCCAATGACTGTCCAATGAGTAGACCTAAAAAGAAAAGCTTTGGCAGTTACAAGTCTGGATCGCTTGTGCGGCTGCCAGACTTTATTAGGCACGCGTTCTCCAAAATTACTTTTCCACAGTCCTGCACCCTGCTTCCCTTCCTCCTCCTTATCAATTAAGAGAGCGGCTTTTCCTATTCTAGAGCCCGCTACATTTATATCATTGTGCTGGGCGGGACTGTGCTCTAGTTTCAGTTTTTTTGTTGGTTGGCTATTGCTTCCTTTTGGTATTTCTTTTGGTGCCAGCTTTGAGAAGAGTCTCTAGCGAAGTGTCCTGGCCTTTTGCACTGGAAACAGATGATATGCTGGAGCTGCTCTGATGACATCTGTGGCTTCTTCATTCCTGGTGTTACTGCTGCTACAGTCCTTGGGTTTGTCAGTCCTGGCTTCCTGTCTTGTGCACCAAACATCTCTGCTTTCTTGGTTAACGCCTCTATCATCTGTGCTGTAGTAGGCAGAGGATCAATAGGCAGTCCCAGGATCACCCTGTGGCAGCCCTCATTGGCATTCCTCTGAGCCATCTTCTTAATCAGCTCTTCCTGCACCACTGGTCCTTCCACTTGCTTTTATATTTCCACTTGAAGTCGGTCGACAAACTGCAAAAAACTTGCTGAGGGAAACTCTTTCATGTTAACATATCTGCCCTGAGTTTCAACCGTTGGCAGCTGGTTAAAAACTTTTTCTGCCATGCCACAGATCTTATCTAAATTGGATTTTGTTAGCGCTCAAGCTTGGTCCTCAGGTTTAGCCCACATTCCCTCGCTGCATTGATGTTCAAATGTGATCTCATTATCATCCGCATCTTTTACATCCTGGGTGCTTTGCTTAAGCTGAACCAGGAGACCTTTTAAAGATCTCTTCCACATGCTTTCCCAAAGATAAAATTCTGAGGGGGTTTACGAGACACCGGAAGAGGTCTCTCAGATCAGCTGGAACAAACTTATTGGATGTTAAAGTAGCTCTCACCATTCTCTTAAGGATTTCACTATTTCTACCAAACTCTCTTTGTGCTTTACAAATTTCTTTTATATTTTGGTAAGAGAAGGGCTGATAGTATTTATTTATCCTTCTTTTATCAATATATATAATAGGGGTGGCTGTGGGTATAGCTTCATCATCCCCAGGGTCCCCATCCCCTGGGTCCCCCCACCCACCTCCACCCCTGTGGGGGCTGGGGGGCCCAGCCCCCCCACCAGGTCTGAGGAGGGGCCCAGCCCTACTCCCACATGAGCTGGGCAGGGATTCACCCTACCCCCTGGGGGGGAAGGACAGGGACACTCTCCCCCACCATGGGAACAGGGGGTGGACCAAACCCACCCACCATGGGAGCAGGGCAGGGACCCGTCCCCCACTTAGTGGGAATGGGGGGCGGAGCCACCCGCTCCCATGGGAACAGGGTGAGTGGGCATGGGAACCAGGGCTCAGAAAGGGTATGGGGTCACCGTGGGAACCAGGATTGCAACACCTGGGGGCAGGGTTTCAGGGTGATGTCATGCAGGACGAGAACATGCTGGAGAGGGGAGGGATATCTGAGGGAAGGAAGGGGTTGTGGGTGGGGACAGGTGGGTGAAAGGGATTATGGGAAGGAGAAGGAGGGTAAGATGGAGGTTCCACCATGTGGCTGGCCACCACATGGCCAACGCCATCTTGGACCTCGGCCGTGTGGGTATAGGGGAGATCATCACTTTTAGAACTAACAAAACACTGTAACTGAGGAGTAACAGCCAGAGTAAAGGGGTGCAGGGAAAGATCTCTGTTATTCTGTGCACAACCACCAGAGACAGGGTGCTGAATGGGAGGCAGGGAGGCAGAAGAGCAATGGCTGAGCCAGGTGTCCTGCGTTTCTTGGGCTGCTCCATGTATTCTCTTCAGCTCAGGAGCAGAGGGTTTGGGACAAGGGGTAGGGGAAACCAGAGGAATTTGCTGTGATTGTCCCTTCACTTCCCTATTAAACAGCTCTTTCCGAATTAAAAGGAACAGTGGGAGAAATATTGAAGCAACTTTGTCTCCCTGTTCTACTTCAAGGGTTAACAAGTTTCCGATTCTGTCCCAGGAAGAGACAGAATCCACATCTAGCAGTGTGAGCTGGGGAAAGTGCTGAGACAGCAAACAAACCGTTTCAACCGAGTTCTAGAAATTTTAACATTCCTAACACCTAAAATTTCCCGAACTTGGGAAAATAAACTCCTTTTGTGTACAGATAGCTGTAAGCCCATTTTGATGCTAAAAGCTACCTGCACAACTTTGTCTACCTTCCTTCACAGCAAAAACAACACAGCCAGCCCTGTGAGGCTTCTCTCAGTTTCTCTCCTCCACCACAGACTGGGGTAAGAAACCAAACTGCTTGCCAGGGAAACCGCGATTCCTTTAAACTCAGCTGCCTTGGGGTGGTGGCGCCATCCCCACACACACCAAGCCGAGCCGCTAAAAACACACGGCCGGTGCCACGTGGAGGCACAGCTACTGCCCCCCCCACAGAGCTGAACCGCCAAAAACCACATGGCCCCACACTGCTGAGAAACCGCATACTCCACTGCCAAAAAAAAGCCCACATGCCGTGCCAACAGTGGCTGCCGCTCGTGTGGCGCCAGGCGTACCATGTGGCTGGCCGAGAAAACTGAGGGTCCGCCCTTGGCTGCGCCACCCCCGTACCATGCTCGCCCTTGCCATGGCACTGAAAAGCTGCAAAAAGAAAAGAAAAGAAAAAACCCTTGCATCTGCCTCACCCTGTGGCTTTTCGGTGAGCACCCACATGCCTCCGCAGCTGAACTCGCGTGGCGAATGTGTGCCGCTCACACTCACCCATTCTTGGCTCCTTGGCTGGCTCAGGGCTGTGTAGGAAGTTCTCGATGTCCTAGGAATCAACTCTCCCAGGCCAAGGAGGGCTTCTAACCCCACCCTTGTAGGCTTAGCTGTGCAAAAAACAACTCATAGCCCCAGGGTAGTTGACAATCCAAAGCTTGTACAATCCACACGCAGATTTCCAGCTGTCTGAGGGAGCTCTGCTCTTGAGACAAGCCCCACAAGCCAAAATCCCTTCACTCCCAGCCCCGGGAAATCACTGACTAGCTCTAATCCACCCAGGGTTAGGGGGGAATGGCAAGGACAAAGATAAAAGACAGAGAAGGCTTTTTTTTCCCGGGACAGTGTCCCAGTTTAACCCAGAATGATTCCAGGGGAAAAAGAGGCAAGAACAGGGATGGCAGGGATTTTTAAACTGAGGGAAAAAGGGGAGGGGAAGGCAGGTTACAGCCAATGGGGAGAAACTGAAGGGGAGGGGTGAGGGGGAAGGAGCCAACATACCACAGACCCAGAGCGGGAGCAACAGGGTGAAACCACTTATCGTAACTTCGTGCAATACAACACTGAGTGGGGGGACTTTCAAAAACTGGGAGATGCATTTAGCAAAGGCCACATGGTTAGTTAACACCAGAGGCTCCACCAACCAAACAGGCTCTTCCCAATCTGAACCCCTGCAAACAACAGACGTAGATAAGTTTCTGGTGATATACATGTCACGATCCACAAGGTGGGATTCATGATGTGGTTCTTTTATTTGATCTTAGAGTACAAAAGATTATCAGCAAACCAGGGACTCAAACAGCAAAACACACTTTATTGAGTGCTCATCAGCACTAATATGCGATAGAGGGAAAAGAGGAGAAAGCAAAGCATTGCAAAAAGAGAGTAAGGGGATTATAGCTACCAACGTCGAAGTCCACTCAGCCGTCCATCGACGCAGAGTCTTCTGTCTGTTGGGGAGATCTCAAGGGAAGGCAAGTTTGGGGTGTATTTTTATAGTCTTTACAAAGCGAGGGGCACAGGGCCAGAAACAGAGGAGATTGATGACCACTGTGATGATTTCCATTGTTCAGGGAGGCAGGTATAGGGTACAACACAAACCACTTCTTACAAGCCTTTGCTCACCAGCAGGAACGAGGGCAGTGTACCGTGCAACCACCTGCAACAATCACTTAGCAAACATCCACCTCAGCTAGGCCCAAACCGCTATACCAAGTCCCTTGTGATATTCAGGGTCTCAGTCTCTGTCCTTGAGACGGTTGTGAGTCAGATGAGAGAATCTTCGGACCGTCTCTTTCACCACCCCGTGTCTCACAATCATGGTCAAGCGAGGTCTTTCTGCACGATGTTGTAGTGCTGCTGCGAAATTCTTCTTTGATGTCTTCAGGACTTGTTACAGTTGGTAGTATATCCCGGAAAAAAAAGACAGGTAGTAGGGAAAAGACGAGGGACAAGAAAAGGAAAAAGAGAAAACAAAACAACAGAAATCAATATATTGATTTAAAAAGGAAAACTAATCAATATATATAATTCCAATTAAGGATTACACACTAGTTTCTTATCATAAAACAGTCAATTTCATTTTAAAATACAACGCAATAAAATGATTAACCTCATAGTCACAATGGCAAATTACTTATTGTAGTGCCTGCATAGTTTGTCAAGTGTCAATAACCTTAGGGGTATCGGCAACACGTAAAGCACCAACCATATTGTGTGTATTCATTATGGAAGTCAATTGTGTCAACCGCCTCATCATGCTCCAATTCATGATGTACAAGATTGCTGATAGAACAAAACTAAGTAAAACTAAAACCAAGAGGATGATGATGGGATGACACACTTTGTTCAAAACACCTGTGGCAGTTGGTGACCATCCAAAAAGAGTGTCCCACCACTTGTGTTCAGCATCTTTCCTTACTCTTTCCTAAACATGATGTATTTCTTTTACATTGTGATGAACCATAACTAAGGTCTTTTGTCCATCCTTTTTGATCTTTTCCAAAATTTCGATTAAATCCTGGTGAAGCAACAATTGCCTTACCAGAGTAAAGGTCATTCCAATTGGAGCAGGCACTAAATGATGAATCAAAGTATAATTAAGCTGTAAAAAATAGTATGATGTATCTGGAACTGAATAAGAAAACTCACATCCTGTAATCTCAATAAAATTGCATACACAAAAATTTGAATTATTCTTAGTATCCACTACTATGTTTTCTAGAAGCATACTGTTATAAATAAATAAATCAAATTTTATCAATAACAATTTTTATTGAAAAATTTGCAAAATCAAATTTTGGGACAGCCACAATTAAAGGCAATGCCGAGCCCGGGATCGATGTTGGGTGAACTCTGAACCAGTCCCTGTCGCACTGATTCCCCCAAGTTCACAAACTGTCTATTGGAGTGCCAAGTTTTATACAGTTTTTTCGGCCTGAGGACATGCAGTATCAGGTTTTTTTTTCGTGATGTGTTGTTACATATTCATAATTTAGCTGTTGAACTGCTGATGAAGTTTCTAGGAAGGAGATTAGGTCTGAGTGGATTTTCAGGAAGCAGTCCTTGAGATGTAGAATTTTTGATGAGATTTCCCCAGAAGGGGATGGAGTCTGAGTGTTTTGTTTTTTTCTTTCAGGAGACCGACACTGAGATGCACAGTCAACCGAATCGGTATCACGTGCTGATCACCGAATCATTAGTGGCTTGTCTTATCTGAGTGGATTCATCTCTCTCCTGGTGCCCCCTTTGTCCTTTTGCAAAGTCCTGAGCTCTCTGTCGTCGTTGTGGCAATCCTCCGGTGCTCATGTTTTATGTAATATGCTCAAGTTATCTTTGTGCACTATACACACAAATTTTATCAAAAATACACATATTACAATACTATCACAAGCAGTTCTCAAGCATACACATCCATTGCCTATATACACAAGCACTGTTTCAGAAGTCTCATTAGTATGGATTTCAAAATGACAAATATTCTGTTCTGTGTCTAGACAAATGTCTTGAGTTTTGATGGCATTACTTTCACAGATAAACCCTTGTTGTTCCCAGACAATACAGTTTTCTAAACCAACAGTTTGCCATTTCCCACTAATTTGATGGGCCCATTCCCTATGCTCTAAAGGATAGAGAATAGCTGTCATGATTCAGTCCCAATGCAGATAGAAAAAACTGAATGCACTGAAGCATTACGTATTGTCAACACAAAAGCTGTGGCTGTGTTTGTGGTGGGGTCGTATGTGAAATTCACCAAATTCCACCAAGATTGAAATTCTCTTTCAAAATCATTTGTATTGTCCCAAATTATTTTCTGAATCTCGGTGGGAAAGGTGCCTTCTTTGCTCTCTCTGATAATTGATGCAGCAACTGACTGCATCCACAATTGGGCTTGAACATAGCTAAAAGCCAGAGAAACATTGTTTTGTGTAGCACCAAGTGTGTAAATTATTAATTTGTGGTCATTCACATTTACCATTTCCCAATTTGGCAATGTTTGACAGCAACCACTGTTGGGTTCCCAAAGCTGATGACTGTAGTGGTTGCTGTAATTTGGTTAAATCTTTAATTGCAACAGCCAATTTATTCATTAACACTTCTGAATCAATACTATTCAAAATTCCTAGTTGTCACCCTGAGAATTAAGCCTTCTGATCTTATTTTCATAGTTTCTAGTCACTTTCCTAGAAAAGTAACTATAAACATAGATGTTTATGCATTCCATTAAAGAAATGTCTTTTGGTGGACGTTTCTCACAACCAGTGTGGTTGGGAAGGTGGTAACCTAACTATCCAATCTCTGGTCAGTGTCGAGAATCTATGAATACTGAAACCACAGAATAAATCTCTCTCTTTTTTCTATCACACATTGAGCTGTGTCTGTGTGAATCATTTTGTGTCCAACAGCGACATCTGGTGACCTTTGGTGTGTACTGCATGTGACGATAGCAGTGTTGTTGAGTACTGTACTATGGCTTCCCTCAGGTTTTCCCCAATGGAGGCCTTGGTTATGGGATTTTGTTGTGCTGTATTCGATAGGAAACAGATCGACATTTCAGATGATGATTTGCAGCGGCTGTACGCTTATGGGAGAGCTGAGGGGTGTTTTGCCTATGGTTGAAGCAGTTTTTTCAAAGCAGGCGTGGGATGATGTCATAGGGTGACTTTACCTTTAAGATAGCTTTGGGAGCTAAGGAAGTTGAAGCTGCTGGTGGCTGATGGGAGTCTTTTCTCTTGACCAATTATCGGGCATTTCTAAGAATTGACAGCAGTTTTGACCACTGAAAAGTGAGATCAACTTGTGAAAAACACCTTAAGATGTAAAGCCAGAGTTCTCTTGCTCTCTTTGGTTTCCAGCTTCTGAAAAGGTAACATGCTCTGTCTCGGCCTCCTCCCCCCACTCCAGGCCAGACAAGGCCGCAGAGGGTGGGGGGGGTGGGGGGGGGGGGGGGGGAAGAGAAACGGAGCAGGCCGGCCTGGCTTGGTTTGTAGGTTCTGCTGCTGGACTGAAACCTGACACCATGAACACATGCAGCTTTTCCAAGATTTTAATTCTTTTACTACCTGGATAAAACGTACAAATTACTCCTTTTTCCCAGAGAGACAGAGAGACAGAGAATCAACATGAAGAAGACATCATAAAATCATCAAAGACAGAAAAGAAAAGAGTTAAGTTTAAGATGGGGAAGAGAGAATAAGGAGATGCTTTATAAGCTGAAATATCTTTCTGTTAAAGCTATGGAGATGGACAATAGTGTTCTGAAAAAACTCCTTTAATTCATGACAGAGTATATTGGGAGGAATGGAGTGTTCAAAGTGTGGATTTTGAGCAAAAGGTGGAGTAATTGTGATACAGTGAAGTGCTGGAACAGAGGGGAAGAAGTAATAGTTGAAGATTTGAGGCCACTGGAGGCAAAGAGAAGACTTCTGTTTTCAGGGAAGCTCACAGAGACAGATAAAAAGAACTTTTGCCTTTGAATAACTCATCCTTAAAAATGACATCCTTAGACTCATTGACCCATAACACACCTCAGAGTGATGTGAAATGGGAGGAGTGAACTACTGACAGGATTTCCTGGCAGCTGACATCAGAGAAATAGAAAACTATAACAGAAATAGTTTTCTTGTGAGAAACTCCATAGATTAGCAGAAGAAGACTTGTTTCTCTACAAAGGCAGATGAAAAGACTCTAGCAGGAATTGGGACTGTTTTAAACACCAAAGTTCCAAAGTTTTTTGTCTCTATGTTGTCATGTGAACAAGGGAATGGTGGGTAGTGGGGGATAAAAGGGTTTTCTGGAGGTTTATTCTGGTGTTCTTATTCTTGTCGTTTTGTTAATAAACTTTCTTTATTCCTTTTAAGTATTAAGCCTGTTTTGCTCTTGTTCTAATCCATATCTCACAGCAAGAAATAAGTAATTTTTCTAGTAATTTTTTTAGTTACTGCTTTAAAACCACAACATTTATTTGGTGCATTGGCCGGGAAAACAAAATTGGCACCACTACAGATGCCTTGGGAGATTCTTTGATTCAAGTGATGCCCGTGGGGTATGATGCCAAAATAGCTCAGCTTCTGGTGATCTAGCAGCAGTGTGACTGCTCTCTGGACAGCTTTGCATCCTCTTCTGCTAGTTCAGTGGCTGTTTTCTCTGACCTGGACGAGGAAGATGGTTCGGACTCCAGCTTTGGGAGCAGGGCAGAGTATTCTCTTCCCCCCTGTCACGCGGGGCTGGGGAAGGGATGTGTCTTGGATTCCAAGGTCAGTTCCCCTGCGGTTGCTGGTGTCCCCAGCGAGCTGGGCCTGGCGGGCAAGTGGGCTCTTGGGGGTTCTGTGGTGCTGATGGGCGTTTCCCAGCCTTGCCTGGCGCCCAGGAGGCGGAAGCCCAGGGTGGAGTCATATTGAGAGCTCCGCCAGCTATTCACCACTCTTCACAGAAGTAATTGTGAACGCAGTTTATTTCTATTATTAACACACCTTTTATAGGGTTCTACAGGGTCCGCGGGCAGAGCAAGCTACTATTGGCTAGTACACACAAGTTTACATTTTTTCCCTTGTACACAAGAATATTGTTTTGGTTTACTCTCTCTTCTGCAGGCAAGTTTCAAGGATTTCATCCCTTAATATTACGGCTTATTCCAGAAGCTGGTTTGTGTAGACAGGCTTTTACTAATATATCGTGCCTACCATCTGCTAAAAACTCTCTATAATTCCCCCTCTCTCTTTTTGCACAAACCAGGCTTTGGATGCGGCTCGTTCTACACTTTTACGAACACAAGATAACATACAACTTACAAGCATTATCATCATTAACCCTATAAATAGCATCCGTCCCCCCTCCAGCACAAGAGACCTCAACCATCCATTGATGCCCCAGCTGGCGAACCAACTTCCAATGGGGTCACTATCTTCCTTCAGGGCATGCAACCCATCCTGTAGCTGATGTAGTTGCTTATGGATGGAAGCTGAATGATCAGTAAGATTCAAACAGCACATGCCTTCAAACTCCTCACAACTGTGTCCTTGCGCTAAGAGCAAAAAGTCAATTGCAGCTCGATTTTGTAATACTGCATGACGTACACTACTCACATCGGCTGAAAGCTCACTTAACATTGTGGATGTTACGTTTAATTCTTTCTTAGTCCAGCAAGAGAGCATTTTTAGAGTAGCTAAACTTTTAGCGGCAGCTGCTCCTGGAAGGAAAGAGGAGGTTGCCCATATTATACCGCGATTCCAAAAGTCTGGGTTTCTAACATCATTACACTGTAACTCATTTAGGCTTTGCTTTGACCGTCCATTGGTTTTCATTCTGTTAGCCACATTTAGCAATTGATGTAGGCTTGGGTGGACAAAGTAAGTTTCCCAAGATAACATAGCTCTCCATGTGGACTAGCAGGAATTCCATTCCATGCCCTATCCCCACAGATTAGGAAGACGGAACTAGGTAATCGCTTTGGTAATCGTCCTGTGAGATTGCACTGTGAGTAAAAAGCTTTACTCTCAGTGGCAGTAACGAGATCAACTATGGGGTTGACTGTAGCCCAGCGCTGTGTTACTTTGTCAGGATGACTTTTCGTCGGGGCCTCAAACATCATCCATCCACCTGAGGAATTGGTGGAACCTAGCAGATCTAATTCTTCTGGGGGCTCCATGGTAACATTGAGAACTTCAATAATTTTCGCTTGCCACCAGGCTTCAAGCTGTCTAGATGTGAAGCCAATGGTGCGATTGCACTCTTGCAGCATTGCCGATTGATTCAGTCGAGTCTCATTACTAATTAAACCTTTAAATGCTTGAGGATCCCATTCAGGGACTCCTACGAGACAGGTGCGAAAAGGATCTCCAGGTGTGGCTAGGCTCAAACACATTGATTTTTGACTGGTCAGGTGTGCTAAGGTGACCCATACGTTCTGTCGCTTTTGGATATTAGTCAGCAGATAGCTGGTTGGGGTTACACACAGCACAATTACCATAAGCAGTTTGTCCCATGCAAATGACATCATGTTTGTAAGCTCAGGGCTAAAACTTCAACGTTAAATGAACTTTCAAAGATGCTTACACTAGCTCTTGAAGGGGGAATACTTATACCTTATACTAATATAATAATCACTACACAAGCTAAACTCCTTTTCTTAAACACTATCTACTTTTAACACATGTTCTCTGGTCAATATGTAGTCTAAACGTGAAAGCAATTTGCTAGAAGGGTAAACACACAGCTAAAATTTGTTTTGTGCACAATTAGATAGAGTCTCTGCACTCTTCTCAGATCTTTACAGGAATTTCCCACAAACAGACTATGACTTGACACAATTCAGTCTTGAAACATCTGTTGTTCTCGTGGTATCAGCTGGCAGCCGATCAGAGACTGACTGAGGGCATCAGCGTTCTGATTGTTCTTCAGATCTTTTGTGACTGGTTTAGTCCATCGGCTAGGCACCCATAGCGGTCCAGCATCTGTGGAAACACAACTGTAACCACGCCCATTCAATAGCAATGGACTCGGTCCCTCCCAGATACCTGTCTTTGGGTTCTTGTAGTACAACTTAACTTCTGGGGTAGCTTGCATCTTTACTTGACTATTGTGAATTACCACCGGGGGTTGCTCTAAATCTCCAACTAAACTGAGGAAATTTAGAGTGAACAACACTTGCTGCAATCGAATGGTAGGGTCTAATTGTTCAGGTGTTTTTTGCTTATTCAAATACTCTTTTAGGGTCCTATGGGCTCTCTCTACAATGGCCTGTTCAGTTGACACATGGAGAATTCCAGTTACATGTTTGACTCCCCATTTTTGTAAGAACCGAGAAACTCGTGTTCCTACATATGCAGGCCCATTGTCTGTTTTTATTTCTTTTGGAACTCCCATTACGGTAAAGCACGCTACCAAATGTCGAATTACATGTATGCTTTTTTCTCCTACTTGTGCAGTGGCCCAAACCATTTTTGAAAAGGTATGTATTGTAACATGTACATATTTGAGGCAACCAAATTCAGGCACATGTGTTACGTCCATTTGCCAAATCTCAAAGACTTGAAGACCCCTAGGGTTAACACCTAAGCCTAGAGTGGTTCCATATTGACTGCACTGTGGACAGGATTTTACAATGCCTTGTGCATCTGTTAAGCTGATATTAAATTTTCTCTGTAAGGCTTTTGCGGCTTGATGAAAGAGAGCACGACTCTCTCTTGCAGCTGCGAAAGAGTCTCTTGGTGCTGCTACAACAGGACTGACAAGCGTATCAGCTTTTGCATTGCCTTCTCCGAGACCTAATTCTGTTTGATGACTGCGGATGTGAATGATGCAACAGGGCTCATTTCTGTCCTCTATAGCTCTTTTGATTTGAAAAAATAGTTGACACAATCGCTTATTATCTGGTGGCTTGATGAGAGCATCTTCAATACGCTGTACCACTCCTACCACGTACAGTGAATCTGATACAATGTTCAGCTTACTGTCTCGCCAATGAGACAGTGCCCATGCGACGGCTGTAAGTTCTAATGTCTGCAGTGAGTCATGTGCATCTCCATCTATAGTTTTGCTTCTCCAACTCGAGTCTTCTTGCCAGGTACAGGCTGCTTTTCTCTGCCGACTTCCTGCATCCGTATATACTGTAAGGCCTTTTACCGGCTGCTTCACGGCTTTGGGCTGTTGCAACCACCGCTGCTTTAAGATGATCTGCAGGCGTGGATCTCTAGGTTGCCTGTTGTGTACAGTTCCTGGATAGTTGAGCAGGGCTAATTGAATTGGTTCTGAGTGTCTCAGCATCCACTCAAAATTTTCTACCGTTATTGGCAGACTGATATGTTCCGGCTCAGCACCACTAATTTCCACAATTCGTGTTCTCACTTTTTTGATGAGATAAGCAATTGCTTCTGTCCTCTGCCAGATACTCATTGGTGGCATATACGGTGTAAAAATCCACTCAAGGATCACTAAAGGCTCTGCACATTTCCTCGCTGATTGCACTGACATTAGCTTCTTGGCAGGCTGCTTGGCACCTTGATGGCTCTTAGGTGGGCCTTCTCCCCCTTTCTCTTTTTGCCAAGCAGGCCACTGAAATATGATAGCACATGGTGCAACAGAGTGGTTACAAATCAGAAGTCCTAAAGGCACATCTGGCAATCTTCTGTCTGCTAGTGTTGAAAGCAGTTTCTTCCCTAGATATATGAGACAGCTCTTCTGATTTGCAGAAAGGGTAATTGGAGTTTGCGGGTCTGTACCTTTTAAAAGGCTCATTAAGGGTGCTGTCTCATCATTTCGGATACTGGCAATGGGTCGTACCCATTGCAGATCTCCAACAAGCCTTTGTGCATCATTAAGGGTGTGGATCTCAGTGGTTAATTCAAATTTTTGTGGGTGGACTGACAAAGATGTCAGAATACACCACAGATATTTCCATGGGGCTTGTTGTTGAATTTTTTCTGGGACAACCACCAAGCCTTTCACTGCGAGCTGGGTGGTGATAAATGTGAGATCTTCATCTTGGAATGGATCACGTTGACAAAACAAGATGTCATCCATGTAGTGATAAATAATTGTCTGGGAGAGCTTGGCCTGCACAAGTGTCAGTGCCCAGTGCACCAACAGTTGGCACATTGTTGGAGAATTTTTCATCCCTTGTGGAAGGACCACCCACTCAAATCTCTGAGACGGACTTTCTTTGTTGATTGACGGCAAAGTGAAGGCAAATCTCACCGTGTCTTCTTTCTGCAGGGGTATTGTGAAGAAACCGTCTTTCAAATCTATGACTAGAAGATGCCATTCTTGTGGCAACATTGTGGGAGAGGGCATCCCTGGTTGTAATGCTCTCATTGCCCACATTTGGTCATTTACTTTGCACAGATCATGCAGCAATCGCCATTTTCCAGACTTCTTTGGGATGACAAAAATTGGAGTATTCCATGGGCTGAGCGATGGTTGGATATGCTTTGCTTGTAGCTGTTCCTTGACGAGTTCATGCGCAATTGCTAGCCGCTCCTGAGACAGAGGTCACTGCTCAACCCACACAGGCTCTTTAGATTTCCACTGAATCCTTGGGGTTGGCAGCCTGTCAGCAGTGGTGACTACTGAAAAAGCGATTGATTGGGAAGAGTTAGTGTTGCCCCGAGCTGGCTGAGAACATCTCGACCAACGAGCCCTCCAAGGCTTCCAGGCAAAGGCATGACGTATGGACATAAGGTGGTAGTCTGTCCTTCAGGAAATCAAAACTGGATCGGGTGTACACTTCTCAGCATTGTGGAGTATCCTCCTACACCTTGTACCGAGCTTAAGGCTCTGTGGAGAGGCTATTCTCTTGGCCACCAAACTCGGCTGATGATGGTAACATCAGCTCCTGTGTCTAGCATCATCTTGACTCTTTGCTGCTTTGTTCCGTGGCACAGGGTGAGTTCAATTACTGGTTGATGACTCATTTGTTGAACAAGATTCACCACTGTGTCTCCTGTTGACCCAAATCCTCTGGCTCCACGTCTAGGAGCTCTTCGAAAAATGTCTTTCTCAGTTGCCACCTTTTGAAATAACACCAATTGAGCAATTCTTGTTCCCTTTTTGATCGTAAGTGGAGGAGCTAAGGTGTAGGCACACACTTGGATTTCACCAGTATAATCAGCATCAATGACTCCTGGGAGAACAATAAGTCCTGCAATTCCAGCAGATGATCTCCCAATCAACAAAGCACCAAGTGCACTGGTGACAGAATAAACAGGTCCTGTAACTCCAGTTGGGATTTTGCGGATGGTGCTGTTGATGAGTGTGACATCTACTGATGCTGCCAAAGTGATTCCAGTGAGTTGGGCCGGCAACTTGTGTCCCCACACAGCGGCTCCTCGCTCTCTTGATCATGTTTTTTGCGAGGCGACATACAGAAATAGCATGTTTGTCTGACTGACAGCGATCACACCACACAGTACCTGGACAGGATTTTCGAAAGTGCCCTCTGTTGCCACATCAATAACAGATGGCTGGAGGTGTGGTGGAAGGTTTGCGTCCGCTTCCCAGTTTACTGCCTGCAGCAGCAAGTAGAGCTGTAGCTGGCTTGATGACCTCTGGAACGGCATTGGCTACTAGCTGTCCTTGTTGCGTCTGATTAACTCGCAGGGCGATATCTAGCATGTCTCCCACATCTGCTTGCTTTGGGAGTGTGGCAAGGATAGGCTTTATCTTCGAGTTGGCATTCTCAAAAGCTAACAGTTTAAACATGTTCTGTTTTGCCTCCTCAGTCATGTCATTCTGAGCTTTTAGGGCTGCTGACAGACGATCGATGAAATGGGGATACGGTTCTGTGAGGCCTTGCCGTACTGTTATGAAGGAAGGATGAGGCTTTGAATCAGGCACAGCATTGAAGGCTTGACGAGCAAGCTGTGCAGACAAATGATGCATTGCAAGAGGGTAGTTTAACTATACAGCCATATGACTGTAAATTCCTGAATAGGTGAGCATGTCAGGATTAAGTCCATATAATACATCATTTTGATCTCGAGGTCAATTGGCTTCTAGAACTGCTAACCTTTTCCATTCCTTCTCCCACACCATAAGCTGTGATGGAGTTAAAAGCAGACGTGCGAGATTTTGGCTGTCTATGGGACTATTAACATCAGAGGTGAACAGCCAATCTAATGCAGTTTTTGCAGCTTCAGATTTAATGCCATGCTCAGTAACTGTCGTTTTGGCTTGCTGCAAGATCTTCCAGTCATGTTGTTCATAATGTGGATTTTGCTGATCATATAAAATGGGACAAGCGACTGCCCCTGCTGCTTGCCACTCTCCCTCAAGGATTGCATCTTGAATGACGCCGGACCACCTCTGCTGTGCTCGGTGTTTTCTGTTCTCTTCCTCCAAGGTGATAGAGCTAGAACAAGGTTTTGGTGTTGACAGTGTTTCCAAAGGTGGAGCAGATGGTTCAGGACGCAGCATATCCTGCAGTTGTTGAACTGACTCTGCTCGCTGTCTCGGTGTTTGCTGCAGAACTGCTTTCTCTTGTTGAGGCTGTGCTTTATTCGCACATAGGGTTTGTTCAATCTGAGCTTGAAGCTGTTGTACGAGCTGCTCTATTTGTTGTTGCCATCCCAGTAGCTCTTTCTTTGATGTACCGTTATCATCAATTGGCTCTGCTCCTGCTGCAAGCCGTCCGTCATCGGAGTGCATAGAGATATCGTCATCGGAGGGGAGAGTGATGTCCTGCGGTCTTCCCCAGTGAACAGTAGATGGCATCGAAGGGTAGATCTTTGGTTTGCACTTCGTGGCTCTCGTTTCTGCTGACGTATCAGGCTCTGCCTGGCTGGAGCTGGCGCCCGCTCCTTCCGGGGAAGCCGTCATTTCTACATCCGCGTTTGGCAGGGTAACTTCCAGCTTAGGCTTCCCCGTTGCGGCCGGAGTCTGAGAGGGCTCCGCTGACGCGGCCAGAGTCTGAGAGGGCTCCGCTGACGCGGGCGCAGCCGCATCGGAGCACCCCTGGGATTTTAAAAGTTCCGACACGGTGCTACACTGCTTCCCTGTGAGCCCCTTCGCTGGCTGGACATGCCCAACCCCAAAAAATGCACTCAAACGGCTCGCGGACTTGGCAGGGGGTGACTGCAGCGCATCCGTCTCGGACGGTGTCATGGCATCTAAGGCAGTGGCTGCCACCGAGGACTCTGCCTTCATATCCCTTAAGGTATTTAACACAATTTTCCGTACTGAACTGAATGCTATTACGTCTTTACTCTTTCGCATGATTGCCGTTTCCCACATCAGATTCCCGACATCCGTCCATTCTTCTACCGCAAAAAGCAGTGGGGGCACTGCAAAATGCCCATGATTTTTCGCCCATATAATGAGCTTATCCAGGTCCTTTTCCCTGGCTTCTTCGCCTTATTTGATGAGAATACTCAGAAGCAGTTTTTTCACCATCGCAAATCCCACTTCCATGCTAGCGGCAAACAGCGGGGGGGAAGGTTGCGACCCCTCTACTACACCCCCGCACCTCGATCCTCCCCAAGCAACCTGAATTTCCATGTCCAACCACATGGCGTCTCACCGCACTCAGGCTGCCTATTAGGTACCGATCCGCGCCCGCAGCTTCCCGCACCCAAATCCTCTCTGCCGGCTCCAAAGCCCCTCTGCCCACAGGAGGTCCCTGGTCAAAGCGCCAGATTTTGAGGGATCGCCGGCTTATTCACCAGTCTTCACAGAAGTAAATGTGAACGCCATTTATTTTTATTATTAACACACCTTTTATATGGTTCTACAGGGTCCGCGGGCAAAGCAAGCTACTACTGGCTAATACACACAAGTTTACATTTTTTCCCTTGTACACAAGAATATTGTTTTGGTTTACTCTCTCTTCTGCAGGAAAGTTTCAAGGATTTTAGCCTTTAATATCACAACTTATTCCAGAGGCTGGTTTGTGCAGACAGGCCTTTACTAATATATCGTGCCCACCCTCTGCTAAAAAACTCTCTATACAGGGTCGTGGGGCGAGACAGATTGTGCTCAAAAACCTCATGAGGTCTAATTGTAATGGCATGTGTCGGATGATCATTGGCATGCTTCCTGGTGATCCCTCACTGCTGAAAATGGTACAGGCTTGTGTAGAGGCAGGTATCACTGTGGATGAGACACCTACCATGACTGCCGTTCTGCTGCCTACTTGGGTGAAGCCACAGGGTGGGCAGCAGCAACAGGGGACTGCTCAGGCCAGCAAGAAGCAGAAAAAGAAAGCACAGGGGATCTCAACTCCCTTTTTTTTCTGTGCCCAGTGTGGTAGGCCGAATCATGCGGCGAATGTGTGCAAGGCAAAGGTCCATGCAAATGGTCAGCCTCTGTCAGGCTTGGGAAAAGGGAAGCAGAGTGCGACTGAGAGACGCACTCAGACACAAGCCTCTCTTCACACCCCAGAGCCAATGGAAGTTTGCTTGACCAGCTCATAGACAGCACCTGCGGCTCAGGAGGCCTTGATGTCTGCACAGCAGACACGGCTGTCTTAGACTCTTGCAGGATGTACAGGGTTTCTTTGGATGCTTTTGGTCCTGTGGGTGAGGGCATGAGTGCTCTTCTTGTGGGGAGATCTAGTACCACTGCTCAGGGCATCATTGTGCACCTGGGAGTCATTGATTCGGATTTCATAGGGCGGATTTATGCCATGGTTTCCTCGCTCATCCCCCCGTCACTATCCCTGCGGGAACCAGACTTGCTCAACTTGTACCTTTTAAGTCTTGTGTTTGCAGAGCTGAGAACCGGCTGCGGGGAGATGGCGGATTCGGGTCCACTGTGCTGCCTCAGGTTCACTGGAGCACTGTCCTGATGGCTAAGGATTGTCCTGAGTGTGTCTGCACCCTGTCCATCCCTGGTGAGACACCATGAGACATTAGCCTCCGCAGGCTTCTTGACACTGGCGCAGACATAATGATTGTCAGGTGTTGGGGGTTTGATGTTCTTTTCTTTTAGTTCTGGCTTGCATGTGGAATTTTTACCCATTAGCTGGAGGGAAAACCTAACTGCGGGTACTTGGTGGGTGCTTGACAAAAGACAAAGAGTTTGGCCGGCCCTGGGGGGAAAGGGGGCAGGAAAAGGGGAAGGTGGGGACAGTTTGGTGGGCTTTCTTCAGCTTCAGAGACGGACACTTTGGGCGCGGAGCTGTTGCTGTGGAGAGAGGGGAATTTTGCCATCACCCAGACGGACCTGCTGCTTCTTCTCCTTCTTCCCTCTTCGTTAGTGGCCTCGCACCTCCTGTCCTGCCAGGACGTGTGGCAGTGCCAGCCACCACCGCGGAGCTGCTGATCCACCTCAGCCACCAGCCCAGGATCTCAGCTCATCCCTGCTGTTCCAGCCAACTGTTCCTCAGAGCCCTGCAGGAGCACCAAGACTGTCCGCCTGAGGGGGTTTGTGAAGCAAAGCATCTCCTCCATCCCTTCCCATCTCAGCCGAGAAGGTTGTCATGGGGCCCCTGGTTCTGTTTTCTTGCTAATGCTCTAGTTATTGTTGTTTGTTTGCCTTGTTATAAATACTAGTAAAGAACTGTTATTCCTATCCCCAGATGTCTGCCTGAGAGCCCCTTGATTTCAGAATTATAATAATTCGGAGGGAGAGAGTCTACATTTCTTCATTCCAAAAGAAGCTCCTGCCCTCCCTAGCAGACACCTGTCTTCTAAAACTGAGACAACAGTCCATTAAAGATATGCTTTTTGATGAATGTCTTTCAAGGCCAGTGTGGCTGGGAAGGTGATAACTTGGCTATCCAATCTCTGGTCATTGTCAAAAACCTATAAATACTAAAAGAACAAATAAACTTCTCTTCTTTTTTCACCACACTTAGAGCTGCGTCTGTGTGAATCATTTCATGTCTGACAGTGACACAGTTGAACAAGGGTCATCTGGAGCCTTCTATCAGTCCCTGGAACACTCCTGTTTTCTGTATCAAGAAGAAGTCTGGGAAGTGGAAGTTGCTGCAAGACCTCTGGAAAGTTAATGCTGTGATGGAAAGCATGGGGACATTGCAGGTTGGTATGCTCTCACCCACCATGCTTCCCGCTAATTGGCCAGTCCTTATCATGGATCTGAAGGATTGTTTCTTTACAATTCCTTTGCATCCAGGTGACAGAGCAAAATTTGCCTTCTCGGTTCCAGATGTCAATAATGCTGAACCCGCACAGAGATATCAATGGAGGTTTTTGCCACAAGGCATGCAGAATTCTCCAGCCATTTGCCATTGGTATGTGGCTCAAGCCCTGTCTGGAGTTCACCAGCAATTTCCTGATGCTCATCTCTATCATTATATGGATGACATATTGGTGGCTGCGCCCATCCAGGATGGACTGCTGAGGATACAATCTCAGCTGATCAGTGCCTTGCACTCTCACAGGATGCAAGTAGCTCCAGAAAAAGTTCAGCGCCAACCTCCTTGAAAGTATTTGGGGGTCAAAATTTTGGGACGAACAGTCCAACATCAAGAGGTGCAATTTGTGTATTCAGTGAAGACACTGAATGATGTCCAAAATTTGGTTGGTGTCATCACTTGGTTGTGTCCCTATTTGGGACTGACCACGTCACAGCTGTCTTCCTTGTCTGATCTGTTAAAGGGAGACTCTGATTTGAAGTCATCTTGGACACTGACCCCAGGGGCACAACAGGTGCTGGAGGAGGTTCAGCGAACAGTTTCTGCTTGTCAGGTTTATCGCATTGATCCTTCCATTGATGTCACTGTTTTTATTACCACCCCAGATTTGCATCCCACAGGTATCATTGGCCAATGGAATGATGAGTGATCCAATCCCTTGCATGTCCTGGAACAGGTCTTCCTGCCCTATCAGCCACAGAAGACAGCAACTGCATTGTTTGAGCTGATAGCTCTCTTCATTGTCAAATGTCGCAACAGTGTTTGCAATTGATGGGTGCGGAACCCACAAAGATTGTGCTCCCGGTACCATGGGAGGACTTTGACTGCAGCTTTGCAAACAGTATTTCCCTGCAAAGTGCTCTGGAAAACTTTTCTGGTCAGATCACCTATCATCTTCCAGACCACAAGCTATTGCAAATAGCAAAATTCACTGAACTTTCTTTGCGGCCCAAAAATAGTCAGGAACCTGTGCAAGGACCCACCATGTTTACTGACAGATCGGGGAGGACTGGGAAGGTCATTGCTACCTGGGACGGATCCGAGTTGTTGGAGTCTGAGATACTGCGTGTGTGCCCTTGTTTCTAATACTTAGTTCTAGGATCCAAAGAAACACTGAATTTCATATAAAATTAAATTCATGAGCATGTTTTCATGGTGATACATGAGAACAAATGTTAAAGTTAGATGGAAAAAGCTACAAGTGTAAGTGTGTAGATTAGAAAGTTTCTTAAAACACTGGGTGAGAAATTAGTTTAGAGAGCAGAAAACAAGATGGAGGATTTAGGGTGTTGTCTCTTGTCCTTCTTCTTTCTTCTTCATATTCTTCTCCTAGAGTTTTTTGGGTAGTAGTAAGTGATTGGATAAAGAATGCCGCAGTGCAGTACACACGTGTTGGGTCATTGGGTCACTAAGAAAAATAATTTAGTTGGCATCTGTTAGTTGGGTAAATGGACATATAAAAGACCTTGAAAAGGATCTTTGTTAGCCATTTTTACCCCTTTTTATCACAGTGCACATAGCTTTTTGTAATGCTGATAAGAAGAGGATAAACACCCAAGACCGAACAAGAGAAAACTGCCTCCCTCTCGTCAGTCTTCAGTTCAAAGGGAAAAAGAACCTAACCACGAAGTCCATAATGAGACACCTGTTGTAGTCTAGGGCATTGCGCTGCGGAAGAATTCGGGATGTAACGAGAAGCTGCTAGACCCCCTCTCTGTTAGGATAGTAAAACCTGCAATTAGCCAATAGCACTTAGGTGTGACGTATGTAGATGGGAGTAACACAATGACCCTAGGTTATAAATTGTCAAATTCCCCTGCAATAAACGCCATTGCTTCGCCATCCATCATATTGATGTCTTGTGGGTAGATTGGCCAGGGTGGCCCTGGAGAGAGGCCACGGGCTGGCTCCTGGAATAAGGGTGTTAGCCTTGCTTGGAAAACCCACAATTGGTGCCCGAAACCCGGGAAGAAAAGTGGGAAAAATCCGGAAAGTGAGGAATCCCTGAAAAACCAGGAGCAGCGGTCAGGACAGGCTGGACCTTTCCTAGACGAGGGAGACGTCCCTGTATCTTGAACGACAATGGACCCAAGGATAAAGGTCGTATCTGAACTATATAAACAGTGGGGTGTAGACTGTAAATCTAAGGATTTTATGCTTGCTGTTACACAGCTTTTACAAATCGGTACTATAGAACAGCCAGTGGACATTCTTCACCCTGAGGTGTGGGAGAAATGTACCAGAGCTCTGGCTAATGAAACTGTAGATTCTGGTAATATGAAACATTTTAAGTCGTGGGGGAAGGTCGTTAAGGCCTTGAAAAAAGCTAGACTGAAACAGGAAACCTGGACAGCAGCAAAAAGCTGTCTGTTGGTCACCCCAAAACTAGGGGTGAGTGCTACAACACAAACTTTAGAATCCCCAGATGAGAGTAGCTCAGCTGAGAAGGGGACACAGGAGGATGATATGCCTCCTAAAACCCCAAACCCTGAGCTGCTCTCAGAAGGGCAACAGAAAGCAAGAGATTTTTGGGAAAATTTAACAGAAGAAGCCAGAAATGTAGCAAAGAAAGTAAGGGGAGACACATCCCCCCTTGGACTTAAAGATGGCGCTGAGAAAAATGTTATAGAGCGGGAAAAGTATGTCTTTAACAAAGAACAAAAGCTGGCCTTGGAAGATGGGCACAGTTGGGGAGTTGAGAGAGATAAGAAATGTAGAGAAGAAAGCAGAGGATATGTGCAGAATTCTTGGAATGCGAAGGCGGTGGAAACGAGGGGTGGCAAAGGGCGGGTTAGAGCCTGGAGTGAAGGGCGAAGGGAAAGGTGGGATGGAGGCGGAGTGGAGCCAGGGGGGAGGGAACGGCCTGCCCACAGGGGTGGTAGTCGGGGCCCAAGGAAAAGGCACGGCAAGCAGGAAGTAGCTGAGCAGTTGAGTTCTAACTGTAACCGAGACACGAGCGGGTCAGCACCCCCCCCCCCCCCCCCCCCGGGAAGAAGCGCTGGGATAATAGCGAGTTTGCTACAAAGTCATGATTTCTTGAGTTTTTAAAAGGTGTTTATGTACCCTCTTGGAGTTAATTTTGTGTTTTAAGTAATTATGAGTTTATGCAGTTGGAGTTTTCAGAGTTTTTCTCAGATTTAAAAAGTAGCCCGGCACGGCCGAGTTCAGGAAAACACACGGCAGTACGCTGTCGCCATGGCAACCACCGCTGAAACAAGTAACAGCGACTTCAATGGAACCGCGGAAAGTAAAGCAATAAAACAACAAAAAACAACAGAAACCTGGACATTTTTGAGAGGGATAAAAAAAAGAGAGAGTTTTAATTAGACAATTTAAAAAATTAGAAGTTTTGTAAATTGTATTGTTTATAAATTAGCAGATTGTTATAATTAAAATTGAGATTTAAAAATAAGTTTTTATTGAATGAAGTGCCTTTGAAAATAAATTAAAAAGTTTAAATGTTGTATTTCTGTATCCCAAGAAACTTAAAAGATTTTTGTTTTGTTTTAATAATTTCAAAGTTATGTTAATTATATATTACCCATTTGCTGAGTTTTTGACAATTTTAATAAGGAAATTTTAATGTGAATTTTTTTGTTATATAAAACACATATAACTGCATATATATTAATTTGGATTTTGGATTTCAGTTTAAAAATTAGACTTGATGTTCCTGAAAAGTGCTACAAAAGCTAAATGACAACTTGCCCAATCCTGTGTTGTGACTTTTTTTTAGAGAGGCTGCACTTTGGAATCTTAGCTAATTTGAGCATATACTAGGCAAATTTTTGTTGTGAATGAGTGTTTTTAGTAATATTTGTAGTTATTGTGGGTTATTTTCAAAGCTAGATAACATAGAATTGTGATGTATTTGTTACATTTTTATAATTTTATAGTGAATCCATGTTATTGTTGACTTTAATGTTTTTAAGTTAAGCTGTATAACTTGGATATTTTTTTAAAGTTAGGTTTTGTTATTTCCTTTTGTTATAAATAATTATTGTTAAGTTTAAATTTTGTTTAATTTGAATTGTTTTATGTTTTATTAGAAACACTTGTTTAAATTGCAAAGTATAGTTATTTTCCTAGAAATATGAAGACAGCTACAACTGAAGCAACTGTGATAAACCACTGATGAACACCTGCTTGTGGACAGAAATGAATGCAGACTGTGACACCCTAGACTTCATTAAGAGTTCTATTCAGTTGTTGCAATTTTTGCAGTTTCGTTTGCTATAACTTTATTATTTTTCAGTGTTTCCAGAATTTTAAGAAGATGTAGCATTGCTGAAGGTCAGCTGCCATTGAATAAGCTTCAGATTAAACCAACTGTTGAATGATTTAATTAGTCTGGTACCTAAAGTTTTTAATTATTTGCTTTGTACAAATGCATTTTGACAATTTGCTGTGCTGTAAGCATCTCATAGCTGCTACTATTGAGAACCTTGTTTTAAAAATAAGTTAAGAGGCATCTTTCCAGTTTAAAGTTTAAGGCCCTGGCCAAGCCTTGACTTTACCTGGACAGAATGTTTGCCAACAGATCCAGATGTTTTCTGTCCCAAATCAGTATTTGAGTCACTTTTTGACTTGGCAATTTGACCCTATTAATATGACAGCTGGATCAATTTTGAAGTGGGCTTGGAGAATCATTTCCGGAGGTGATGATCCAATTCTTCACTGATGATTTTTGTCTCTATTTGTTTATTAACTATGGGATGCTGGTGCAGTGTTTTAATAATTAACAGTACCTTCATATTAATTGATTTTTAACTGTTATAGGTTTTTACTAATTGTGTATAAGGTTTGTGTTAATGTTGAACAGAAATACATCTCATTTTTATTTTTAGAAAACGGGGGAAATTGATACCCTAAAAGTAATTTGATTAGTGTATTTCATAAACTTCAAGGAGAGAAGTGTCTGTGTTTTGTTGGCAGGTTCAAAAAGGTCACCTGTTTATCTGACCAGACTGTGTGCCTCTGAACACACGAGATCCGGTGAACAGAGAGGTCATCACACAGCCTTGGTACTCCAGACATGGATCAGAAGTGGAGCTGTCAGGACACAGTTGTGTCTGAACACTATACAGACAGCTGCCAACAGAAATTTTATGTTGTTATTATGATGTGGTGTTTCTATTAATTTTTCAGTTATCCTTTGTTTTAAGATTTAGAAGGGTTTGAGGAACAACTTGAACATCAAAGCCCTCAGTCACCGATCAGCTACCAGCTGACATCATGGGAGCAGTGAACGTTCCAGGACTGAATCGTGTTAGAGAAATTCTGTAGAAGATTTGGGAGGTGTAGAGACTCCATTTAACTATATACAAAGCAAATTGTAATTGTGTGTTTATCCTTTTAGCAAATTGTTTTTACGCTTAGACTACATATATACCAGAACACGTATGTTAAAAGTAGTTAGATAATAGTTTAAGGTAAAGTGTTTAGTCTGTGTAGTAATTGTTATGTTAGTATAAAATATAAGTATTTTCCTTTAAGAGGTAGTGTAAGTATCTTTGAAGGTTCATTTAACGTTAAAGTTTTAGCTGTAAGTTTATAAGTATGATGTCATTTACATGGTAAACTGTTTATAGTAATTGTGCTGTTTATAGTTATAACACCTGAAGCAGTGAGCCCCAATTTTGTAGTACAAGCTGAAAACCCATGATCTAATAGTTTAGCCCTTGAATTTACACCCAAAGCTTAAACTCCTCTGCTGACTTTTGTGTGTATTAGCTGTTATCATCCCCAGAGTCCTGTACCACCTGGATGAAGAGTTGAGCCTGCAAGTGGAGAGACTCACCCGACTTCAGAAAAGAGAAGTGGTGACAGGTGTAACCATAGCGATGCTGCTTAACCTGAGAGCAACTGGTGCTGCCACAGGTGTCTCTGTCATCGTGACCCAACAACAGAGACTGTTTTAGCTACAGATGACTGTAGATGAAGATCTACAGAGAATTGAGAAATCCATATCCTTTCTAGAAAAATCAGTCTCCTCACTCTCTGAAGTTGTTTTGCAGAACAGGTGAGGTCTCGACCTTCTATTCATGCAGCAAGGAGGCCTCTGCATCGCCCTGAATGAAGAATGCTGCTTCTATGCTGACCACACCGGAGTAGTGAGAGACACCATGGCAGAGCTACGAGACAGGCTGTCTCAACGAAAGGCAGAGAGAGAAGCTCAGCAAAACTGGTTCCAGTCCTGGTTTGACCAATCTCCGTGGCTAACCACCCTGGTGTCTACCCTGATCGGACCAGTTGTGATGATTTTACTCGTGCTAATCTTTGGACCGTGTGTTTTAAATAAGCTTGTATCCTTTGTTAAAAGCTGACTAGAAAAAGTTAACATTTTGTTTATAGAAAGGCAACAGATGCTTTAAAAATATACTTAGTCACCGCTTGTGCCTCATATTTACTAATGAAAACTGTAGTATCCATTTTATAAGCTTTTAGCCTTTTAGTTAAGTATTTTATATTTTATTCAATTTTATATTATCCATTTTTAAAACTTTATAATATAGATAAGTTAGACAAAGTGTTTAGAAATACGTATAAAAAAATAACATTAGAATTTTTAAGACTAATATACCTTATATTTTAGCAAATTAATTATTCATAGAGAGGGGGGAATATGTTGTAGTCTAGGGCATTGCGCTGCGGAAGAATTCGGGATGTAACGAGAAGCTGCTAGACCCCCTCTCTGTTAGGATAGTAAAACCTGCAATTAGCCAATAGCACTTAGGTGTGACGTATGTAGATGGGAGTAACACAATGACCCTAGGTTATAAATTGTCAAATTCCCCTGCAATAAACGCCATTGCTTCGCCATCCATCATATTGATGTCTTGTGGGTAGATTGGCCAGGGTGGCCCTGGAGAGAGGCCACGGGCTGGCTCCTGGAATAAGGGTGTTAGCCTTGCTTGGAAAACCCACAGACACCGAGTGGCAGGTTTTGGAGAGTCATGAGAATGGGTCAGCCCAATCGGTGGAAATACGGGCTGCTGTCATGGCGTTTCAGAAATTTTCCCAGGAACCTTTCAATCTGGTCACAGATTCTGCCTATGTGGCTGACATAGCCCAGCAGTTGGGTCATTCAGTTTTGAAGGAGGTCAGTAATCCTGTCATGTTTCATTTACTGAAGACCCTGTGGTGTGCCATTCAAGCCCAGGTGCATCCATACTACGTTCTGTATGTGAGGTGTCATACCATTTTGCCAGGGTTCATTGCAGAAGGTAACGCAAGGGCTGACAAGTTAGCAAACCCTGCATGGGTTGCACCTCAGCCTGATACGCTCGAGCAGGCCAAAGCATCGCATGGGTTTTTCCACCAGAACGTACATATTTTGCAGAAGCAGTTCCAGTTGACGTCATCTGAGGCCCATGACATTGTTGAGTCTTGTGACGACTGTCATGTGCTTGCTGCACCTTTGCTGGCAGGGGTAAACCCCAGAGGCCTTAGGGCCTTGGAGCTTTGGCAGACAGATGTCACCCAAGTTGCTGAGTTTGGTCAGCTCGTGTATGTGCACGTCAGTGTGGACACTTTCTCCTCTGCAATGTGGGTTTCTGCTCACACGGGAGAAAAGGCCCGCAATGTCATTGCCCACTGGAGGCAGGCCTTTGCCATTTTAGGCATACCTTCTGCTGTGAAGACTGATAATAGTCCTGCTTACACCTCTCAGAAGGTGCAGCAGTTCCTGCACTTGTGGGGTGTGCCACACAAGTTTGGTATCCCTAATTCTCCGACAGGTCAAGCTATTGTAGAATGTGCTCATGGTACACTAAAAGGAGTTCTACAGAAGCAGAAATGGGGAATGCAGGGTGAAACCCCACACAGTCGGTTGGGGAAAGCTTTATATACCCTCAATCACCTCACAGTGCCACAGAACTCCAATAACCTGGTCATGTTGAACCATCAGCTTTCACTGCGGGTTTCGTTTGAGACACATCAGCCTCGAATGAAGGTTCAAGAGAGGAATTTGTTCACCAAGCAGTGGGAGGGTCCCTATGACCTCATTGCTTCGGGGCATGGGTATGTGTGTGTATCCACAGATACTGCGGTATGCTGGGTACCTGCAAAGTGCGTTCATCCTAACCTGCAACTAGAAAGGCAGCATCTGGCCGACGAGTGGGTTGGAGACCGTGGCCAAATTGAAAGTCATCCAATGGATGGGCTATCGGATGATGATTCTGATGCAGATGACGTGAGGGATCACCCCGATGGCCCATCCACAAACAGACACTGATGCCGAACATGTTTTCATTTTTATTTTTTGTAATGGAGAAAGGGTGAGAGATCACCCTGAACCTAAAGCCTTCTGATTGTCTAGAACATTGTTTATTTTCTCTGTTATTTTCTTTTTTGATTGTTTAAGATATTGTTTGTTTTCTCTGTTCATTTTTCTTTTCTTTTTTTCTTTTTTTTAAGAAAAAAGGGTGAGATGTTGCCCTGAGAATTAAGCTTTCTGATCTTGTTTTCATAGTTTCTAGCCACTTTCCCAGGAAAGTAACTATAAACATAGATGTTTATACATTAGATTAAAGAAATGTCTTTTGGTAGACGTTTCTTACGACCATTGTGGTTGGGAAGGTGGTAACCTAACTATCCAATCCCTGGTCAATGTCAAGAATCTATAAATACTGAAACCACAGAATAAATCTCTCTCTTTTTTCTATCACACATTGAGCTGTGTCTGTGTGAATCATTTCGTGTCCAACAGTGATGCCTAGTCTTGATTCCACAACACTGGTTATATGTCTTGTCATCCGTTTATGAAAGGAATTCTGTTTTTGCAACCAGCTTGTCCACCCCTCAAAGGAAGTCTTCAAAAAAGGTGAACAAGCTGGCTGAATCTCTTAAACATTGTTTTGCATTAGCAATTTGACTTGTTTGAGAGACCATGCTGGATTAAACAGTATTTTTTGTTGGCCAGTTTTACTGATTATATATGGTCCAATTTCAAAAAATTTTGGAGTCAATTTAATTGGTGGTTGGATGGTAGGTATTACAACATGAACATTAAGCTCTCCACAATATTTGGTATTGTTTTTACCACACACAACTTTAGAGGACAATTGTACAGCCGTTAAATCCAGTTAACAATCTTGATTCCAAGTTTCACAAGATATAACCTGGCCACGAGATCCAGTGACATGACTGTGTACAGATTCAGTGTGAGATCCGGTACTCAGTCTGCAGCGTATTGAAACATCATCACCTTGGGCTAACATAAAAGGAGGGAAAATGTTAGTTTTGTCATTCAGCACAAAAGGGGTGTTCACACCATGGTATGTGATTATTACACTTAATATAGGCCTTGCTACAGTATTTATTTTAAACCTGTAAACTAAACCTGTAAATCCTGACTGATCATGTCATGGTTTTAAAGCAGCAACTAAAAAAAAAATCACTAGAAAACTTACTTATTTCTTGCTGTGAGATATGGATTAGAACAAGAGCAAAACAGGCTTAAAACTTAAAAGGAATAAAGAAAATTTATTAACAAAAACTACAAGAATAAGAAACTAGAATAAAACCTCCAGAACAACTCTTTTCTCCCTCACTACCCAACCATTCCCTTGTTCACATGACAACATAGAGACAAAAAAACTTTGGTGTTTAAAACAGTCCCAATTCTTGCTAAAGTCTTCTCATCAATCTTTGTAGAGAGACAGAAGTCTTCTTCTGCTAATCTATGGAGTTTTGTCACAAGAAACTATTTTCTTCATAGCTTTTTATTTCTCTGATGCCAGCTGCCTGAAAATCCTGTCATCAGTTCACTCCTCCCATTTCACATCACTCTGAGGAGTGTTATGGGTCAATGAGTCTAAGGATGTCATTTTTAAGGATGAGTTATTCAAAGGCAAAAGTTCTCTTCATCTGTCTCTGTGAGCCTCCCTGGAAACAGAAGTTTTCTCTTTGCCTCTCACGGCCCCAAATCTTCAACTATTACTTCGCCTCACTCTGTTCCAGCACCTCACTGTATTACAACTAGTCCACTTTTTGCTCAAAATCCACACTTTGAACACTCCATTCCTCCCAATATACTCTGTCATCAATTAAAGGAGTTTTTTTTCAGAACACTATTGTCCATCTCCATAGCTTTAAGAGAAAAATATTTCAGTTTATTTAAGCATCTCCTTATTCTCTCTTCTCCAACTAAAAATAATTATTTTCTTTACTGTTTTTAATAGTTTATGTTGTCTCTTTACCTCTTGATTACTCTTTCTTGCTTTCTTCCTGGAAAAAGGATGAAATCTGCAAGTCTCATCTGAGTAGTAAAAGGGTTAAAATCTTGCTCAAGCCACAGGTGTTCATGCTGCCAGGTTTCAGCTAAGTAGCACCTAGAACCAAGAGTTTCTCTAGAAAAAGTTTCAGTCACCCCGGAGGCTTCTCAAAAAACTGCAGCAGAGCCCGGCCCGGCCTGGGGCCAGGAGAAGCCTCGCAGGCTCCATCTCCTGCCCAGGGACTATGACAGGCCCAGCCCAGCCCCCACCCAGGCCGCATGACCTGGGCAGGGGCCGGGGGCCAGCTGACGTTCTGTTACCTTTTACATCCAAGAATCAGCGACAAGAAATTCCCAGGCTTAGGTCTTAAGGTGGTGTTCACAAGTTGATTTCACTTTTCAATGGTCAAAACTGCTGTCAATTCTTAGAAATGGCCATTTATTGGCCAGGAGAAAAACTCCCATCAGCCTCCAGCAGTTTCAACTTTCCTAGCTCCCAAAGCTATCTTAAAGGTAAAGTCACCCCAGGACAGATCAACTGGGTTATTTTGACAATTGCAAGTCACATAAGCTGACCTGGTCAAGGTAAAGTTGTACCAGCAGTCATTGGGTTCCTTTTTGCAGAGCTTTGTGATTTCAACGTTGTTGGTGCTAAGATCTAGTGTGTAGTTTCCAATGTTCTTCTGACGGCAATACAATATGAGGGGATCATATTTGTTGCATCTCCACTCTTTCGTGGGACAATACTTTGCTGAAATGTTGGGGTGTAAACTGCTTGTTGCATTTGGTTCAGAAAGGTTAACAACAACTGTAATGATGGAGGCTTTCTCATAATGAGATTTTTCTATTTTCCTACATCCTACCTTAATTTCCTCACCAATCGTTCCTGTTAGCATTCTAACCCAATCCTTCCAATCCCACTCCGTCACCCAGACAGTACACTTCAGAATCATGCACTACTACTGTTGCTAGATTTGGCTGACACTCTCTGGGGTAGTGTCCTACAGCATAGTTGCTGCTGATAGCTTTGGACCATGGCCACTCAGTCAAGTTTTGGCCATGGTATTGCGGTAGGATGAAAAGAAGGATTAGTAGTGTTATCATGGCTTATTCAATCTTCATGTCCCTCGGAGTTCTTCTGTGAAAATAAAAGAAACAACAGATTCTGCCACATAAGGGCAGGAGATTAAAACTAAAGAATTATCCAGCATGTGTTTATCCAATGCTGCTTCCCCAGGGCATTGGATGCTATCCACGCATACTTATTCAAAGCAACTTTCAGTATCAGTGACACTTCCCCTACTGTGGGGAGGTCCACCAAAACCGGCTGACCAGGGTAGTGCGCTGGATTCTTAGAGTCATCTGGCCCCCATGATGCAGGGATGATGCTAGGAGCTTTTAAACAAAAAGCAGTGATTTTGGGACACCCGTTTACCCCCCATGTGTCATTAACAGTTTTCACAGCTTCCCATAACCGAACATCCCAATTCCCCTCATGTGGTTTCAGGAGTCGCTTAAGGAGACCATTGGTTCTTTCTACAATCCCATTAGCTTGAGGGTAGTAAGGGGTGTGAAAGGTCCATTTAATTCCCTCACCCTTTGCCCAATCTTGTACAACTTTAGCAGTAAAGTGAGAACCATTATCAGATTGAGTTTCCTGTGGTTTTGGGAAAGTTCCAAACCATCCCTGCAAGACTTTAACACTGTTATCACCAGTGGCTCTTTTAAAAGCATCAGCCTGAACCAACTCAGACACAATTTCTACCCCTACCAGCACAAAGTGTTTACCTCTTGACTGTTTGAAAGGACCGATATAATCAACTTGCCATGCGTCCCAAAGTCCTTTGCCTGTTCTTAAATGCAAAGGGTCATCTTTCAAAGGGTGCCTTTCTAGCCGCTTGGGACATTGCTCGCAGGCTGATATACATGTTTTGCACATTTCTCTGGTTACAGGCCACCCGCGGGAAAAAGATTCTTTATACAAATCCTTTACACCTGTATGTTGTCTTTTTACATGCAGCCACTCTAATAAGTGATCCCAGTCATCTGTAACAAGTTCCTCCTTTAGAGGACTTATTCTTGCTAACTCATCAACTACATTGTTCTGATCACCAGCTAAATCTCTACTTGTTTGGTGTGAAGCTACCCATCCTACAGCAAAATTTCCTTGGGTTGCAATACTTAAAATTTCGTGCCACTTTCCCTTCTGCCACACTGGAATCCTATTTACTTCCCAATCATTTTGTTGCCAAAAAGGAAGCCACTCTGTGCATCCCTTAAACACAGCACAGGAGTCAGTGTAAATATAAACTACAGAGGTATTCTGTGCCTCATGTTTAAAAACACTCCAAACAGCTATTAATTCACCCACTTGAGCACTACCCTCCCCTTCAGTAACTATTTGTTCACTTGAGGAAGTGCGAAGAGCTACTGCCCAGTACTTCCATACCTTTCCTTCTCGCTTAGCAGAAGCATCTATGAACCAAGAATTTGTTGATTTTTCAGGGGAGAAAGGAGGGGCTACTTTAATTACAGAGACAGGTTTTTCATGGCCTTCAGCCAAGCTCTCAGTTTCTTGTATGGCCAGATTTTTACAGCTCCTTCTGTTATTGAAAAGATGTTACAGTAATGCTCAATCTGGGCATACCATTTTCTCACTGAAGCCCTCTGTGCCACCCCATTGGGGGGGGGAGAGTCCCAGTAGTAACTGTTTTTATAACTTTGAAAGGGACTCTCAGCACTATGGGTTGTTGTCGTGTAATTTTCTCCACTACTATGAGAGCTATGCTAACCACAAACAGCCCCTTTTCCCAGGTGGTATATATCTTGTCAGGATCTTTAAAGCCACAGGAGAAAAACCCAACAGGTCTTGTAGGGCCCTCTGTACCCTGTTGCCATATGTAAACTGACAGTGATGAAGCAGCAAACCCCCATTCTACTTGGAAAGGATCTGTGGGATGTATGGGGCCTAGTGCTTGATGTAAGAATCCAGAAATGGAGAAACATTTCTCTGTTTGCCCTATTCTCCAAAAAGGTATTAATCCTTTTTTTCACTGACAGAAAGGCTTCCAAATATCCCTGGGTAAACCAGGATTTATAAAAAAATTAAGTAGAAAGTAGTAGAATGTTTAGTATGCCACTTAAGTGAAAAATATAAATTTTCAAGGGTTTAATACATGGAGTAAAGATGGAGGAAAAAAGGTGTGGTTTTTAACTCTCCTTCTTCCTTCTCCATAATTCTGCAGTTTTTAGGAGCACAAAAAGTGATTGGTTGAAAGTTAGTGGCAGTTTTAGTTACGTAAGTAGATATAAAAAATTTATTTTTTAAAATAGAAAAACAATACACGTGTCCATAGTTAATAGGGTAAAAATAGATATAAAGATGAGGCGGCTGTGTAGTTCGAAGCCATTTTGTACCATCAGAACAAAAATGAGCCTGGGTGCAGTGAATTAAACTTGTGCAGAAAGTCTGGAGAGACCTGCCAAGTTTTGTAATAGCATCCTAATAAACACAAGAAACAAGATCCTAACGAGCTTTGGAGTTTTCTTCAGACCCAGAGAACTGAGATAAGTGAGACTCCCCATGAGAGAGTATCCCAAAAGAGCTCAGCCCAGAGGAGACTGAAAAATCCAGGAGTGAGGAAAAGTGAAAAAGAAGTGCAGCAGAATCAAGAGAGAAAAAACAGAGTTAAAAAAGTTATAGCTTGATAGGCTACTGCTTAAAACATTAATAATTGCAATGACTCTTCTTGAGAAGGGGTCCATTCCCATTGCACCCCTTTTCTTAAAAAATCATAAAGAGATCTGGCAATTATGTAAAAATCTGGGATGTGTTTTCTCCAGAACACTAACAAGCCTAAAGCTTGTTGAAGTTCTTTCCTAGATTCAGGCATTTTGATCTGATCGAGAGTGGTTAGGGTATCAGGTGGGATACATGCCATACCTCCCTTCCACCAGATTCCCAAAAACTTCACTTCTTGTGAAGGCTTCTGAATTTTTTCTGAAGGGATTTGTAAGTCAAGGGTTTCTAAGTGAGATATTTTTTGCTGAACTTCCCCCACTACTTCTTTTTCGTCTCCTCCCATAAGAATGTCATTGATGTATTGATAAACAGCTATATCCTCAGGCTTGGATATCTTTTCTAATTCTTGTGCTAAAGCATGGTGAACTAAAGTGGGAGAGTGTTTGTACCCTTGTGGTAATCTGGTGAAGGTGTATTGCTGACCATCCCAAGTAAAAGCAAAGTGGTTCATGTCCTCTGGCTGTATATGTATCCTAAAGAACATGTTTTTGACATCTATAGTTGCCATGAATGAGTGAGCCTTTGTTGTAATGCATTTAGAAAAATGGTATAACCCAAGATGTACCCCCAAAATATAGAATGTAAGCTTCTTCCCCTTATCTTTTTCTCCCCAGCTCTCCCTATTGGATGTAAGACCCTAACTCTCCCTCTTTCCCCTGACTTCAAAAAGAGGCACTTATCTATACTCTTCCTCTCTCCACGGGACCCCAGGAATAATGCTGCAATACCATCTCAGCAAGAGAGAGAGCCTTGTTTTTAGCCCTCTGGTCCATGCTGCAAAATATCTTCCCTGCCTCCCTGGCTGCAGCTGGGTGGGCAGTGGCAACAGAGAGGCAGGGGACATATTTATATATAAAGTAGCAAGCTTTTTCTTGAATTGATATTATTAATTCAGCTAAATTTGGAACTGCTGCAGTGAGGGGATCTGTGTTGGCATTTAGCCTGCAAAAGTCAATGATAAGTCTCCACTTTCCATTAGGTTTCCTCACTGGCCACACTGGAGAATTAAAAAGGAAATGAGTATTGATTATTACTCCTTGATCTCGCAAATCCTGAATTACAGCTTTGATACCTTCTTTGGCACTGGAAGGGAGAGGATATTGTTTAACATTAGTGATTTTGCTGTGCAGTAGGGAAGGTGCTACTTGGAGCAAGTTGATGTTAAGACATGATGTGCCAAAAGACCACAATAGGCCATCTTGATCTTCCCACTGCTTCACGGCCAAAACATCCATGCCTAATAGATCATTTGGGATATCTCCAAGCACTACTTTATTAGTTAACTGTTCTTCCTCTCCAGGTAACAAAATTTTTACAAGAGCTATTTTCATAGCTTCTGAAGTTCCCAAAGCATTCAGGACACAATACCTTTTCTTTATTGCAACAATTCCACATTTTTGGGCAGTTGCATTTGTTAATGCGGAAATTTGGGCTCCAGTGTCTATTACAAAAGTGACAAATATTCGCTTGGGACCAACTATTGCTGTTATTAATAAATATCATTTGTTGATTGTGGGTGGACCTTCGAAGATATCCAATTGCCCCCCCATCTCGATGCTCACCTTTAATTAGAGATGGGGGTTCAAGTTTCCCTGCTTCTGAAAATGTTTTAATTCTATTGCCAAACTTTGTGATTGTTTTTGCTCACTGTCCAGAACCTCTGAGTGATGTTGCTTTGGCCCACTGCCCAGACACTGTGTGTAAGGTTGTGTTGGCTCACTGCCTAGAATCGGTTGAGGGGGAGGTGAAGCGCTTGGTACAATGGGGCTGGAATCCTGCCACCGAGAGACCAATTTACTTAATTTTTCAAATGGCAGGTTATCCATTAAACCCTTTGGAACCCCTTTCTTCACCCCCAAGTTCCACCAATACTGTCGGCTAGAAATTTGCCTACCCTTTTCTGGTTTTATGTTGGGAGGGGCAATGTGCCTAACACCCTTTGTTTTTTCCAGTTTTTCCCCTGGGGTTTTTACAGGACCATATTTTCTATTATAATTTAGTAACTCTTCCGTAACTTCACTCCATGTCCAGATTTTGTGTTCTCCAGAAACTGAATTGTGTTGTGAGTTTGAGTGTGGTGAAGGATTTATGTATGGAGAAAACCCAGGATCAACAGATCCACTTTTATTATTCGGGTTTCCCAGAAACCTGCCCAGTCTATCTACAGGGCTTATGGCAGCTATCGTTTTCTGGAGAAAAATAGAAATGGGTTTAAGTGATTCTGGAAGACCAATAATTAAAGGGGTCATAATTTCAGCTTTCACTGGTAACAACATTGGTGATTCGCAATCAGCAATTAATTTTCTTTCATGAATCAGTTGCAAAAAAGCTGCCTTATTAATATTTTCTAGAATTTGGTCTGGGGAGCCGGTACGAGCTACAGGATCTCCCCTTTCCAGGGGGTTAAGTCCTCCTTCCCAATATGCAGCTTGCTGGGTTAGGGACCATGGGTTGCATTTATCTCCTGTTGTTAAGAAAACACCATGCCCTCAATAACCACTTGCTTCTTTTTCTGTTAATTGAATTTGATCTCCCCCTGTGAGAGACACTCGGAATAAGTATTCTGTCTCTGACTCGTGAGCGAGACACCTGTACTCTTTTTTTAACTTAGCCAATTCAGTAGCAGTGTATGGGATTTCTTTAGTGGTTATATGCGGCTCAAGATCTTCATCATTGATATAATTATATTCTGTTTTAATCAAAGGTCTCATTTGGGAGCAACAATTTTCACCACAATTTTTTACCAAATGTAATTCTGCTTGAGGATATATGTGATTTATCTGAGAAGTTTCTTTTTCCAGCAACTCTTTAAAGGAGTCAGCACACCGTGAATTTTTGGCACACTCCTAAGGGCAGTTCGTAATCAATGATTTTCATTTTGCAAACTTTCAACTAAATTTTGTAGGGATTCAATAATTGCATTTTATTCCTGCCTTCATCTCATGCGAGCCTCCACAGCTGACATAAGGCAAGCTCCCAATACAGAACAAATTATGGTTTTATTTCAGACAAATTTTAACTTTGCCTCATGTTGCAAGGAGCAAATTCTATCAGTTACATTTTCCAGGTTGAACCAATTATTTTGAGCTCATTCTTCCCTGGCTGGAGAGGGCCTAGCATTGTGTTTTGCTAACAAAGCATAAAATGCAGCTTTAAGCTTTTCAGTGGAATTTTCGGTCATTTTTATGAAGGGAAAACCACTACAGGGAGGTATAAGCTTAAGTTACGCACACACGCAGCCTTTGCCATGTCACCCTTCACTTCCCTGTGGGTCAAGAAAACCAAATCTGCTTGGGAGACACTCCCTATACCAAGCAGTCAAAATTCATCAAAACACACAACAATTTATGAAGGGAAAAAACCACTACAGGGAGGTAAGACTTAGTTACACTACAACACACGCAGCCCACACTGCGTTTCCCTTTGCTTCCCTGCTGTGGGTGGTGAGACCAAATCTGCTTGGGAGGTACTCCTTCAGTTTAAAATTTTGGTTGTCTCTCCGCTACACCAAGCAGTCAGTATATATAAAAAAAAAATCAGTCCCACACTTTGTACTCAATCCCTTGTGAAATTCTGAAGACAGAGACCTCAAACAAGTGTGAGGTGCTTTTCACCTAGGCGTGTCCAGTTTGCAGAAAATTTGAGTCACCTCCCTTGCTTTCTAGACACTGCTCACTAGTGTGGCAGGCTAGGTGCGGCTGAAGCGAAACATCCCCTGATACAGACTGCACAACAAACCTGCAACCCCTTCTGTCTCTCAGAATCCTGTCCGTGACGCAAATTTATGTCATGATCCACAAGGTGGGATTCATGATGCGGTTCTTTTATTCAATCATAGAGTACAAAAGATTATCAGCAAACCAGGGACTCAAACAGCAAAACACACTTTATTGAGTGCTCATCAGCACTAATATGCGATAGAGGGAAAAGAGGAGAAAGCAAAGCATAGCAAAAAGAGAGTAAGGGGATTATAGCTACCAACGTCGAAGTCCACTCAGCCGTCCATCGACGCAGAGTCTTCTGTCCGTTGGGGAGATCTCAAGGGAAGGCAAGTTTGGGGTGTATTTTTATAGTCTTTACAAAGCGAGGGGCACAGGGCCAGAAACAGAGGAGATTGATGACCATTGTGATGATTTCCATTGTTCAGGGAGGCAGGTATAGGGTACAATGCAAACCACTTCTTACAAGTCTTTGCTCACCAGCAGGAATGAGGGAAGTGTACTGTGCAACCACCTGCGACAATCACATGGCAAAAATCCATCTCAGCTAGGTCCGAACCGCAATACCAAGTCCCTTGTGATATTCAGGGTCTCTGTTCTTGAGATGGTTGTGAGACAGATGAGAGAATCTTCTGACCATCTCTTACAACATAAGAGGTATGTTGGGAAAAACGGTTTGAATAATTCTGCCTTGAGCAAAGACAAGCCCATCCATGGGGCTGTCTTCACTCAGGGACCAGTTTGCACATGGTAGGTGATGCAGAAGAATGGAGAAACCTGATGCATACCTCAAAGGGACATTGTTTTGGGGTTAACCATCTGTCACACTGTGCCTGGATCTAGATCTAGATGTATATATGTATATAGTTAGGGTAATATTCTTGGTTTGAGACAAATTGGGAGGAAACCTCCTGAAATGAAAGTGTCCTCTAATAGAAGGCAGGTTTCAGTAACCCCTCCCCCTCACAAGGTTTGAAAGGAATTTTCCTTGCAGGAAAGTGAAAAAAACTGTTTATTTAACAAGCAGGGTGTTCAGAGTCATGAAAAAAGAATGAATAATGGTAAATAATTGTTAAAAATGACCATATAATATTGGCTGTTGCATTTATATATTAGCTTTTGCATGTTATTATTGATCATAAGTATTTGGATATGGTACTATTTGTAACTCCTTTTAGCTGCTTATTAGTATAATGCAATCTATTAGTTTTACACCATATAGCTTATAGAAATAGCAATGTGATGATTATATTATATCTAATTATGCACTGTATGGCTTGTAGAAATAGTGGTGTGATGAAATTTATTGTCAGGAAAGTTAATCCACAAGAATCAGAGGTTTATGTCCAAAAAGAAGACAGAGGAGTCCTTTTACTTTATTCAAATAAAGGGAGAGGCCATGGGGCATTCCCCTGGGGTCTCTCAAATTTTTTGAGGATGCAGCCTCATTTTTATCCTAATTTCCCAGCCACATCTCCCTCTCTCTTTCCACATTGGCTGAGGTACTTGAGAGGTACAGACTTCCCAGAACGCCTGATACCTAAGATTGCCCTCTAATGTATAACCCTCCCTTTTAATTTTTAATTCTTATGGAATTTATGGTGTTTCCCCATTGTTTCTTTTATCTTTCAATATCCAATTTCATTTATCAGTAAACCTACAGTTTGTTTGTAAAGGCAAATATCTTTTTCCACCCATCAATCAATGGAATCCATCCCATTGTTTCTTTTATCTCTCAGTGGTAGTTTTATCTATCAGCAGACCCCAGACCCATAGCTTGTCTGTAAAGACAAATCTATCATTCCTCTTAATCCCTCCTCTTTTAATTTTAAATAATTGTCTTTACAAACTTTTGTTATCATTGACTTAATTTCCTGTTCCTGGGTCTTTTTTTTTTTTGTTTTTAAATTATTTGCAGTGACATCAATTTCTGTCCTTTTGTAGACATCACTGGATCAGTAAGCATGGCTACTACCTGCATCCCTTTAATCACATGTTGAATGAGTTGTACTAAGCAAGGGATCATGCATGATAAAAAGATGAGAGTTGCTACAGCACATAAGTGGAAAAAAAGCATTCATTTAACCCATAGTCCACCAAGTAACCATGAAAACATCTCCCATTCTTATATTTTCCATGTTTGGACCAGTACATGAGCTAACTTTGTTATTCCTTTTGTTATTTGTTTCACCACCTTTCCATTGTCATCTATTTGCAAACAGCTGTTTGAGTCCTTTAATTTTCCATGCACTCCCCCTTCTTCTGCTAATAAATAGTCTAATGTCGGGGTGCAACACTGGTGGTTGGGTTATTTTTCCCCAGGACTGAGATTGACGAGAGAGAGACTGTTTTCTCGTGTTCGGGCTTAGTTGTTTATTCTTTCCTTATCTATATTACATATATACAGAGTACAAGGGGCTACATACACTAAGATAGGTGCCAAATGGAGAACAAAGAATCTCTCCAAGGTCTTTTATGTGTCTATTTGTCCAATAATCAAATGCCAAGTAAGTTATTTTTCTTAGTGACCCAATGACCCAACACCTTTGTGCTGCACTGCAGATTCTTTCCTCCAATCACTCATTATTACCAAAAAACCCTTAGAAGAAGAAGATGAAGAAGATGAAGAAGGAAGGAGAAAGGGACAACACCCTAAATTCTCCATATTGTCTCTCATTCTCTAATATACCTTAAACTCTGAACTCTTTCTCACCCAGTGACTTAAGAAAACTCTATCTACTTACACACTCACATTCCCAGGTTTTCTGCTTAACTTTAAAAGCTGTCTCCATGGTTTTAGGCTAAACTCAGTACTCTCTTGGGTGTCAGAGCCAGGCACAACAGGTAAGGGCTTATTTTCTGTGCTTCTGACCCTAACAGTCTAATACCATACAATATTGAAATATTGCATTTGTCATCTGAGTAGATTGGTCACCAAGAAGGTCAAGAGCTGTAGCTGTCTGGTTAAATATTATTTCAAAGACAGTTTGTAACCTAATTATCTGATTTAAATTATAAATGGGTTCTCTGGCTTCTGATATTAATTCAGTAGGTGTCGCACTATATTAGGAACAGCAAGCACAACACAGACTCTCTAGCTGGGCTGCACAAGAGAGCATGTTTTATTCTTCCAGATCTTATTTTATAGACAGTTCTGAGAAGGTTCGAAAGGTAAAACTCTCATTGGTTATTAAACCAACACATCACCATCACTGAACTGTTAGGAACTACACCCCTTGACTGTTTCTTGCAAGTAAGCAACAAGGATCCAAACAACACCTACAGATTGTTTTCCTTCTCTAAGGACTGTTTGGATTCCTCCTTATGATTTCCCAGGCCAGAGTGAGAACATTGTGTAACTTAGTTTCACACAGGCTCAAGCTAATGCCTGAAGCCTAAAAATCTCTTATTTGACCATTGACAATTGTCAGTTCCCACAAGTAGGATTCAAAGTGGCTGGTCCATAGTGTTGTATGATTCGTTCAGGTGCTTATTCATCTTTGCCCCAATTTTGAGTGTTCCCTTCAGCCAGGGATGCATCAATTGACTGCTTTTCTCTAATTAGTTCATCATATGCCTTGATTCCTAACTGATTTCCTTGAACTTGTGGCAGCAGAAAGAACAATGGTATAATATACCCCACATAACATTCCTGACCAGTCTGGGGATAACCTGCGATAAGTATATTGGCCACCAATCCTGTTATGCCCTTTTAAAGCCCAGGTCCCATTGGCAAAGGGTCTTACCCAATTTTCATCATCAATTGGTAGGTCAAAATACAGCTTGCTTCCTGGGCCTAGTGGTCCCCCAACAATAGTTGCCTCACCATAAGAATTACAGTATTTGCATTTCCAAGATCCCACATGAGGTTTCCACCTGCAGTTACATCCCAGATCTGTTTTGTTAGATCTGGACCAGAACCTACTAAAAAAGGTTCGAGTTCTGTTCCAGTGTTGCCACTTACAATGATAGTCATGGACAACATGTGTCCAACTTGTGGAATTATCTCAGGGGCAGCTTAAAAATAAGGGGTCAAAAAACTTATCCTTTGTCACTGCTTTACAGCCTTCAAAATCCTTTTGGTAGTTATGGAAGGAACATCTTACCCAGCTGCCATTAGTGAGCTTAACATGCGTTTGATTCCATCTGCCTTGATATCTGGAACAATCAAAAGGAGGGCCGTCGGGGGTCCAACAATCTAAACCCAAAGATAAAGTCCAGTCACAAACGCTTTTTGTCACGTATACGCTTCTGTTTGCAAGTTGTTTGTTTTTTTGCAAGTATTAAGATGAATGTTATATGTATAATGTTAGAATGGCTTTGCTGTGTGATTGTAGTTTTGTTCTCTCCTGCTATTAGCAAAATTTAGGCATAAGTAGCAATAGTCAATATAGTATGTTTGAACTGCCTGCCAGTTAGGATAACCTCCAGTGAACAGATGATGGGGACCTGGCAGCTATCAACACTCACTGCCTGTGGAAAGAAGGAGACAAAGCTCAAATTAAAAGATGATAAGAGAAGAATTAAAATTGCAAGCCAAGAAATGCGCATGCTCTAAAAAAGTGGATCCAAGGAGTGGCCATGCAAGATAGTTCCTGGAAAATGTAAACTAGTTAATAGAAAAGTTTGACTATGCATAAAGTCTGTGAATATGTATCTAGTTGATGTAATAGAAATAGTATATAAAGGGTGTTTCCAAAACACCAGGTAGTGCTCTTGGCAGAGTGCCAAGCACCCGGCCATTTTAACCCTTTTCTTTATTGTCTTTGTCTTCTATTGTCTTTTTTTTCCATTAAACCTTTTAAAATTTACCAAAACAGTGAACGTCATTTTTCACAGCCTCCAATGACTGGAGATCCCAGAGAAGGGATGTCCATTCAAACTATTTCAGCAGACGGTCTGTGGGTAGGCACTCAGGGCTTTCCCCGATGTTGACGCACTGGCAACTGCTCCAGTTCACTCCGGTGGAGTGTCAGTTGTGGCTTCCCATCCTTCTCCTCCAGCTGAGATCTTCAAATCTCTGGGGTCTCAGAGACCTTGACCTGAGTGTGATGGGTCTACCCATTATTAAAAACAAGATTCACTTAATAAATTATAAAAAGTTTAATATAAACAAAAAGACAATTAGGAGACAAAGGAAATAAAGCAAAGGGTTAAAACGGCCGGGTGCCCTGGCGGGTAGCCAGGTACACACCTGGTATCTTTGGAACACTCTTTCTATCCCCTCCTGCTGTGAGGGTTTGATGCATATTCAAACTTTTTCAAGAAGTATTTAGCATGTCCCCACCCTGGTTCCACCTATTTAGAACATGCTCTGTTTGATTTCTATTTCTGCTGTTCAGCACTATTTTTGCTGGTCATCATTATTCTTGCTGATGAGCATTATTTTGAGTCTGGTTTCCTTTCTTCTGCAAATGGTCGGTGTTGATAACAGTCTGGGCCCCTCATCCTTCCTTTGAGGGCAGCTGGTCTTCATATCTTTCCCCCCTGCCAATGTCCTGGTACCGGCTTTTTGATAACAGTTTGCTCTCCATTTCCTGCTGCTGCTAACAGCCTGTTTTCCACTGTCCTTCTGTTGGAAACAGCTTGGTCCTCCCATTGTCTTGCCTGTTGGAGTTATCTTGCCTTGTCTGGATGAAACATATCCTTACCATTCAGAATTCCTATCTAAGCCTATAACTTGCTAAGAGAGAAAAGAATATAGCAAAAGCATATAGCATATAACATTTATCAGAATACTTGTGAAAAGCCAATATTTACAACATGAATTCACAACAATAGTCAAAGGGTCAGTATCAGGGGTCATCATCACATCTGTTCTTTAAATGTTATCTGACCATGCAGATGGTTTTAGCTATTTCCATTATTGTAAGTTAACCATAAGTACTTTATATCAACATCAAATATTTCACAAATATATGAGTAATTCTCATTATTCTCAGTTAACTACAAAAATAAAAGCATTAATGCCTTGGTTTTGGAAGACAGGTGTCTGCTAGGGAGGGCAGGAACTTCCCCTGGAATGAGAATGTAGACACCCTTCCCCCCATGGGCCCAGCTGAACTCTTTGTGTTCTTCAAGTATCCACCAGGTACCCGCAGTTAGGTTTTCCCTGCAACTAATGGGTAAAAATTCCACAGGTATCTAAAAGAACTAAAAGAAGGACACCTAACCCCCAACATTATCCACCCTGAATTTTTTCCCATACCAAAATGTTACATCAAATATTAAACCTTTAAATTATACACAAACACACACTACTTTAACTATATACATATGTACATGCAGATACAGATACAAGCACAGTGTCATGGGTAGTTCACCCTAAAACTAGGTCCCCTTGAGGTATGCACCGGGTCTCTCCATCCTTTTGCATCACCCACCAAGTGCAACCCGGTCCCTGAGCAAAGACAACCCCACGGATGGGATTGTCTTTGCTGGAGGCAGAATTAACCTAAACAGTTTTTCCCAGCATACCTCTCATATGTACCACTGGAACCTTATCTCCATCTGTTGTTCTAAAGGGCTCAGATTGGGCAGGGCCTGCTCTATTAGTGGAACCTTGGGTGTTCACCAACCATGTGGCTTTTGCTAAATTAATCTCCCACTTCTTGAAAGTCCCCCCACCCAGTGCCTTCAAGCTGGTTTTAAGCAGGCTATTGCACCGTTCAACTTTCCCAGCTGCTGGTGCATGATAAGGGATATGGTACACTGTCTTGGGGTGACTTTACTTTAAAGATAGCTTTGAGAGCTAGAAAAGTTGAAACTGCTAGAAGCTGATGAGAGTTTTTCCTCTTGACTAATGACTAGCCATTTCTGAAAATTGGCAGCAGTTTTAACTACTGAGAAGTGAGATCAGCCTGTGACCACCTACCTTAAAATGTAAGACAGAGTTTCTTGTTATAAATGCAAAGGCAAATTTGGGATAAAATCAAAGAGAGAAATTTATTAATAAACAGCAAAGAATAACAATGAGAGAAAAAAACCACAATAAAAATGGTCAGCGCAGCGCTGGGTGGACAGGGTCTACACCGGAGGTGTAGGGTTCCCAAATCCACGTCTGAGCGCTCTCAGGCTTGGGGTTTTATAGGGATTTTAAGTCCTCAGGCTAAAATTCCAAGCAGGCTCCATTCACCAAGTGTTCTTGATTGTTCGGTGAATGGATTTCCTGGCTTGGAAAAATAGACTTAACCAGTGTCCGGACAGAGTCTCCTCATATGTAAAGAGACTCTGTATGTATTTTAATTTTGGGTTATCAAGGCAGAAGTGGTGTGATCCGGGGTTGGTGCCGATGGAAATCTCGGCAGAGTCTTCCCTTTTGTTTCCAGTGATTGCATCTCCAACACTGGTCTGACAGGTGGGAGATTCAGGACTAGCGGTGGATACTTTTTCTGAGGCTCGTCTTTGTTGGCCTTGATTGTTTCCCAACCGAGATCTGCAGGGACGTTGGTCAGGTCCGGGGTTGGGTTCCTCCTCCGAGCTAGTCCTTTTGTTTTCTTGATGGCTCTCGTCCTGTCTATTTTCCGAGCTAATGTTCGTTATCTGGGTGTTGGCTGCAATCCTTTGCCTTCGGAGAAAAACTCCCAGCCAGGTTTGGAAGAAGGGTTTATATACATCTTTGGATTTTTATTATTTCAACACATATACATCTTATTTATATCTTTACGAATTTTTATTTACACATAATTTATTACATTGTTTTCTTTAGTTTTCAGCTTTTAAACAAATAACAAACTCTGGCTCAGCCTCCTCCCCCGCCACCAGGCCGGACAAAGCCGCGGGGGTGGGGGGGAGGCGAGCGGGCTCAGGCCGGGTCAGGCCGGTTCCCCTGGCTCAGCTGCAGTTTCTGCTGCTGCTGAGTTTTATCAGAGACTACTGAGTAAAAAAAAGCCATCGCAAACAGCTCCAGCCGCCACTCTGGCAGAGATAAGAGAACTAGCTACCAAGCCTGAGCAAAATTTTAACTCTTTCATTACCCAGATGAAACTTACAAATTAATCCTTTTTTCTAGAGAGAGAGAGAGTGATCAACATGTAAAAGAAACCCTATAAACTATTAAAGACAGTGAAAAAAAAATTAAATCTCAGTGAAAGTAGAGAAAAAAAGAAATGCTTTAATAAGCTGAAATATTTTTCTGTTAAAGCTTTAAGGCTAAACAATAGTGTTCTGCAAAAACTCCTTTAATTCATGACAGAGTATATTGAGAAGAGTAGAGTGCTTCAAAGTGTGAATTTTGAGCAAATAGTGAAGTAGTTGTGATACTGTGAGATACTGGAACAGAGAGGGAAAAATAATAGTTAAAAATTTGTGGCCATTGAGAAACAAAGAAAAAACTTCTGTTTCCAGACAGGCTCACAAAAACAGATGAAGAAAACTTTTGCCTTTGAATAAATCATCCTTAAAAATGACATCCCTAGACTCATTTAACCCATAACACACCTCAGAATGATGTGGAATAAGAAGAGCAAACTAATAGCAGAATTTTCCGGGCAGCTGGAATCAGAAAAATAGAAAGCTATGAAGAAAAATAATTTTCTTGTGAAAAACTCCATAGATTAGCAGAAGAAGACTTCTGTTTCTTTACAAAAACTAATAAAAAGACTCTAGCAAGAATTGGGACTGTTTTAAACACCAAAGTTTTTTTGTCTCTATATTATCATGTGAACAAAAAAATAGTTAAGTAGTGAGAGAAAAAAGAGTTTTCTGGAGGTTTTATCCTAGTTTTCTTATAGTTTTTGTTAATAAACTTTCTTTGTTCCTTTTCAGTTTTAAACCTGTTTTGCTCTTGTTCTAATCCATATCTCACAACAAGAAATAAATAAGTTTTCTAGTGATTTTTTTTTAGTTACTGCTTTAAAACCATGACATACACCCACTCAATGCCATGTTCCCTAACCCAGCTGATTATAAGGCTGTTCTTTAAATGAGTCCCATTGTCTGATTCAATCCTCTCAGGGGTACCATGCCTCCAAAGGACCTGCTTTTCAAGTCCCAGGATGGTGTTCCGGGCAGTGGCATGAGGCACAGGGTAAGTTTCCAACCATCCAGTGGTGGCTTCTGCCATTGTGAACACATAGCACTTGCCTTGGCGGGTTTGGGGCAGTGTGATGCAGTCAATCTGCCAGGCCTCCCCATACCTATATTTGGACCAACGCTCACCATACCACAGCGGCTTCAACCGTGTGGCCTGCTTCATCGCAGCACACGTCTCAAAGTCACGAATAACCTGAGAAATGCTGTCCATGGTTAGATCCACCCCTCGGTCTTGTGCCCACTTATAGGTGGCATCTCTACCCTGATGACCTGAGGCATCATGGGCCCATCGAGCTAGGAACAACTCTCCCTTGTGTTGCAATTGAAGTCTATCTTTGACACCTCTATCTTTTCAGCCTGATCCACCTGCTCAATGTTACAGTGCTCTTCATTTGCCCGACTCCTGGGAACATGGGCATCTACATGAAGGACCTTCATAGATAGTTTCTCTACCCTGGTAGCAATGTTTTTCCACTCATCAGCAGCCCAGATTAGTTTTCTCCTATGCTGCCACTTGGGTCTTTTCCACCTTTCCAGCCATCCCCACAGAGCATTGGCTACCATCCATGAATCAGTGTAGAGGTAGAGCTTTGACTACTTCTCTCTTTCAGCAATGTCCAGGGCCAGTTGAACAGCTTTGAGTTCAGCAAGTTGGCTTGATCCACCCTCTCCTTCAGTAGCTTCTGCAACCTGTCATGTGGGGCTCCATATGGCTGCTTTCCACTTCCGGTTCATCCCTATGATGCGACAGGAACCATCAATAAACAGAGCATAGCATGTTTCTTCTGCTGGCAGTTGGTTGTATGGTGGAGCTTCTTCAGCCCGTGTCACTTGTTCCTGCTCCACTTCATCAGTGAGACCAAAGTTTTCACCTTCAGGCCAGTTTGTAATTATCTCCAAAATCCCAGGGCGATTTGGGTTTCTAATATGGGTGCGCTGCATGATGAGGGCAATCCACTTGCTCCATGTAGCATCGGTGGTGTGGTGGGTAGCAGGAACCTTTCCTTTGGACATTCACCCCAGCACCGGTAGTCGGGGTGCCAGGAGGAGTTGTGCTTCTGTGCCAATCACTTCTGAGGCAGCTTGGACTCCTTCATAGGTGGCTAAGATTTCCTTCTCTGTGGGAGTGTAATTGGCTTCGGACCCTCTGTCGCTTTGGCTCCAGAATTCCCATGGTCGGCCTCGAGTCTCCCCAGGCACTTTCTGCCAAGGGCTCCAGGACAAGCCATTGTTCCCGGCTGCAGAGTAGAGCACGTTCTTCACGTCTGGTCCTGTTCTGACTGGGCCAAGGGCTATTGCATGAGTGATCTCCTGCTTGATTTGGGCAAAGGCTTGTTGCTGTTCAGGGCCCCAGTGGAAATCATTCTTTTTTTGGGTAACCAGGTAGAGAGGGCTCACGATCTGGCTGTACTCAGGAATGTGCATCCTCCAAAAACCTATGGCACCTAGGAAAGCTTGAGTTTCCTTCTTGCTGGTCGGTGGAGACATTGCAGTGATCTTATTGACCACCTTGGTGGGAATCTGATGCCGTCCATCTTGCCACTTTACCCCCAGGAACTGGATCTCACGAGCAGATCCTTTGACTTTGTTCTTCTTGATGGCGAAGATGGCTTCTAGCAGAATCTGGATGATCTTTTCTCCTTTCTCAAATACTTCTATTGCCGTGTTCCCCCACACAATGATGTCATCAATGTACTGCAGATGTTCTGGAGCCTCACCCTTTTCCAGGGCAGCCTGGATCAGTCCATGGCAAATGGTGGGGCTGTGCTTCCACCCCTGGGGCAGTCGGTTCCAGGTGTACTGCACTCCCCTCCACGTGAAGGCAAACTGAGGCCTGCATTCTGCTGCCAGGGGAATGGAGAAAAATGCATTAGCAATGTCAATAGTGGCGTACCACTTTGCTGCTTTGGACTCCAGCTCATACTGGAGCTCCAGCATGTCTGGCACAGCAGCGCTCAGAGGTGGAGTCACTTCATTCAATGCACGATAGTCCACAGTCAATCTCCATTCTCTGTCAAATTTGCACACAGGACAAATGGGGCTGTTGAAAGGTGAGTGGGTTTTGCTGACTAGCCCTTGACTTTCTAGTTCTCGGATCATCTTGTGGATGGGGATCACAGCATCTCGATTTGTCCTATACTGCCGGCGGTGCACCATCGAGGTGGCAATCCGTACTCGCTGTTCTTCCACTTTCAGGAATCCTACTGCAGATGGGTTCTTCGATAGTCCAGGTAAGGTGTTCAATTGCTTAATGTCCTCTGCCTCCACAGCAGCTATTCCAAAAGCCCACCTGAGTCCCTTTGGGTCTTTGCAATAGCCATTTCGAAGGAAGTCTATGCCCAGAATACACGGGGCCTCTGGGCCAGTCACAATGGGTTGTTTCTGCCACTCTTTCCCAGTCAGGCTCACCTCGGCTTCCAACAGAGTCAATTGCTGTGATCCCCCCATCTCCCCAGCAATGGAAACAGGTTCTGCCCTCACATGTCCTGGTGGCATTAGGGTACACTGTGCACCAGTATCAACTAAAGCTTCATATTTTTGTGGCTCTGATGTGCCAGGCCATCAGATCTACACCATCCAAAAGACCCGATTTTCCCGTGCCTCTTCCTGGCTAGAGGCAGGGCCCCTCTAGCACTGGTCATCCTCTCCTCCCTGGGCATACATGCTAGAGGTTCCTTCAAGGGGCTCATCCTCTTTTCTGTAATATCTGTCAGTTTGGTCACGGGAGGTTGAGGCTGCCTTCACTTTAGTGGAACCTTTCTGGTTACTGGTTCCCTGCCTGAGTTGACGCACTTGTGCTGCCAGGGCAGAAGTGGGTTTCCCATCCCACTTTCTCATGTCTTCCCCATGGTCACGTAGAAAGAACCACAGCTCAGCTCGTGGGGTGTACCCTCTCTCTCTAGCTGGGGGACGCTGGGCTTGGAGTTTTGGGCTTGTGACTCGCACTGGTGCCATATGGGAACTGCTCTTCCTCATCTCTTCCCTCATTTCCCTCATCTCCTCTTTGAGTTCCTTAATCACAGTAGAGACCCGAGCCTGCAGCTGGCCATGGACCATACTCTCGTAATTTCTAAGCTTGGTGGTGACAGAACTCAGTCTCTCGATTGTTATCAGCATTAATCATGGCAATGAAATGGTGTATTCACGTGGCCCTAGATTTGCCAGACTCCACAACATCTGCCCAGTGCACCTGACTTTGTCAGGGTCATTATCATGCTGTCCACCCCTCCCAAAAAGGACCTTTAATACTGCCACTTCTCTCAGTTGTTGGATCCCTTCCTCAATCGTTTTCCAGCCCCTTCTATGATAGTGCTCTTCCATTCTCCTTCTGTGGACAAACCTTTCTCTTACACTCATTAAAAGCCGCTCCCAGAGGGAAAGGGGCCCTGGCTCCTGGACAAATTCCCAAATACCTGATTCACACCTGGGTCCTGGGTCAAGGGTCCCACATTCCTTGCCTCACCACCATCCAGTTGCACGCCTGTACCCATAAGGTCCCAGACCTGAAGTAACCAGGTTGTATAAGCCTCACAACCCCGCCTCACAATGACTTTTTGCAGATTACGGAGACAGTCATATGTCAGGGACTCTGTAATGATTTCAACCTCTGGCTCCCCTGTGGGTTGTGAGAGCCCTCCTTTCTTATCCTTATCAACAGGTGTTGAGGGTTAGGTGGGAATTTTTACCCATTATGTGCTGGGAAGCCTAACTACCGGTACTTAAGGGTGCTCACAAAGGACAAAGAGTAGCCGGGCCCAGGGTGGCGGGGAAGGGGGCAGAAAAGGAGGGTGGGGACAGTTTTTGGCTGGCTTTTTTTTTTTCCTCGGCTTCGGGGAAGAAGGACGTTCGTGCGCTGGGTCGCGGAGCTGCTTCTTCTCCTTCTCCCCTCTTGGTTGGTGGCCTCGCACCCCCTGTCCTGCCAGGCATCGCCGTGGAGCTGCTGATACACCTCATCCACCAGCCCAGGATCGCAGCTCGTCCCTGCTGTTCCAGCTGACTTTCCTCGGAGCCCTGCAGGAGCACCAGGACTGACTGCCCGAGGGGTTTGTGAAAACAAAGCCTCTCCTCCATCCCGTCTCAGCCGAGAAAGCTGTCCCGGGGTCCCTGGTTCTGTTTTCTTGTTATTGCTGTAGTTATTGTTTGTTTGTTTACCTGGTTATACTAGTAAAGAACTGTTATTCCTATCCCCAGATCTCTGCCTGAAAACCCTTTGATTTCAAAATTATAATAATTCGGAGGGAGGGGGTCTACATTCTTTCATCGCAAGGGAGGCTCCTGCTCTCCCTAGCAGACACCTGTCTTCTAGAACCAAGACAACAGGGTGCTCTGATTTCATCTTTGACTTCCTTGTTTCCACAGGGGCAACTGCTGCTGGCTGTGACTGCCCTTGTGGTTCAGCTGGAACCTGGACGGTTGTAATGTCTGTGGGTTCCACTGCTGCATCATCAGACTCTCCCTCTTCGAGGCAGGGGGAGGGTTTCCCAGCAGCTGAGGAAATGCACTCTAGCTTCTGGCCCATCTCACATATCTCCCTCACCAGAACCCCCACCTACTCTGGGTGTTTCATTTCTGAGGTGGGCTATGGGGCAGGGGCAGGCTCTGGAGCAGCACCCCTAGTCTCTGGGGTTGTGTCAGGTTCTGGGGCAGCACCCCTAGTCTCTGGGACTGTGTCAGGCTTTGGGGCAGCATCACTAGTCTCTGGGGTAGGTGTCAGGGTGCTTATCCCAGTCAATTTCCCTTTGTCTCTGAATGCTAAGTAGAACAGGCCTATCAGCAACACCAGCCACTGTATGATGTCATTAGCATTCAGAGAAAATTTTAACCCTTCGAAAACTGGTGGGGTAGGCCCAAGGAACTAGGTGAAAGGTTGGGAGAAAATTTCCCCAGCTGTCATTTTCTCCCAGTAGGCACCATTATTAAAGCAACCCCACAACTATCCAGTTAGTGTGTGATAGCTCTGAATCCATGAGCCTGCCATCCAGAGGACGTTAAACATCCATGAATTCCTCACCTTATCAACCCACAAAACAAACTGGATAATAGGCACAGTAGCCTTCATTATAGGACCCATATTTACGTAAGGTGTAGCAAATGGGAGAAATATAGCCATGACCACATGCCACCCGAACCTGGGTAAGCTAAACAACATGGTTCTACCTAACAAGGTTTCTAAATCCAGCACACAAAAGTTAGGTGATTTAAGAACTGTTATTCCATTTTTGCCATTTTCTCTCAGTGCCTTCAGGCCCCACTGTTGGGCATGAAAATCTGTCTTGCTTTTGGGAGACAGGTGTCTGCTAAGGAGGGCAGGAGCCTCCCCTTGAATGAGAATGTAGACCCCCTTTCCCCCCCTGGGCCCAGCCAAACTCTTTGTGTTCTTCAAGTATCCACCAAGTACCTGCAGTTAGGTTTTCCCCGAAACTAATGGGTAAAAATTCCACAGGTATCTAAAAGAGCTGAAAGGACACCTAACCCCCAACAATTAGTTATTATTTCACAACTACAGATACTTGTGCAAATGTTAACATTATAATGCACAACACATAACATCCACTTTAATATTTTGTGAAAGCCAAAACTATATATTTATCACCCTGTCCATAAACTAAAATATCATCCATCAGTGATATTCTAAGGATACCTGCTACACAGGGGCCAGGGCATTGGCCACAAAAAGCTGACAAATTATACTATATCAAAAGCAATTTAAAGTGATTACAAACTGTACTATATCAAAATTGTTGTGAATAATAATAATTTCCAAAAGCTAATACATAATAGTGAAAGCAAACAACTACATAGTTATTTATTACACCGTGTTTCCCCTGAGGCACCCAAGCAGATGGTGAGGGTACCTTCCAGTGAGGTCTTGTTTTGAAAAGGTCCCAGTTGCAAGCAGAGGCTCACCCATAGTAAAGAGAAGCAGGGAAAGACAAAACTCCGCAGTAGCAGCAAATTGTCCCCGCAGAAGCAGTTTAGCACCAAAACCACAACTATCTTCCCACCGATCCCCGAGAGAGAGAGAGGTCTGAGTCCAGCCCCTAACCCCCAGCCATGTCTTGGTCACCCCCCCCTCCCACCTCTTGCAGTATCTCTGTACTTCCCAAGAGAAAAAAACCCAGCCAGTGAGCTCACTCCGCAGTAACAGCAAATTGTCCCCGCAGAAGCAGTTTAGCACCAAAACTACAACTATCTTCCCACCGATCCCTGAGAGAGAGAGAGGTCTGAGTCCAGCCCCTAACCCCCAGCCATGTCTTGGTCACCCCCCCCTCCCACCTCTTGCAGTATCTCTGTACTTCCCAAGAGAAAAAAACCCAGCCAGTGAGCTCACTCCCCAGTTAAGAGACTGCAGAAAACTGCACCACTTCCCCACTCCTCCTCTACCTGGCCACATCTTGATGCCTAGAGAGGCTGGTCTGGAACAGAGGCTAGACAGAGTTAGAAGAATAAAGTAGGTATTTATTAAAAGGCCTTCCAAGGATACACTTTAGGCAGTACAGGAGCCTAGCCAGGGCTCTTTTCAAGATGGACCCAAGATAGATGCAAGATGGACGACCAATCACAAGGTTTCACACTTTTATAAGTTTTGGTCCATTTGCATGTTGGGGTAGTCTAATTATAGCTTCAGGTTATGAAGTTCCATCCTCCTTGTTTTCTCCCTTCAATCCACCGTTGTTTATGCTTTTTGGGCCTGAGGCTTGTAACAGTTGTCCTTGGTTCTTGGGTTGGAGAAGGATTGTTTTGTCTACCTACCCTGTGAAGAGAACTTACTAACACTTAATATGAAGCTCAGAGTTACACACTAAAGCAGCACAGAATCTGAAAAATATGAAATCTAAAACTTAAGGCATCAGTCTTTTGTCTCTTAAGTATCATCATTCCTATCTCTTAGGCAACCAATGGGAGAAAAATTTCCTGAGAGAAAGAAAAACATAAGGAAAAATCCTAACCTTCAACACAAGGACAGACAGGCAGCATCTTGTGGAGCTCCCCAAGTATCTATACCACCAAGGGAAATGAGTTAATATGATGAGCAGTATGAACAGTGTCTAGACATAGACACCCTCTGCCAAAAAAAAAGGAAAGACCAAGTCCTTCCCTACCATAAATTGTCATAACTCCGTTGACACCATTGGAGCCACCCTAATTGACCAGTTGAGGCTTAGCTTCTATTTATTGGAATACCAGGTCTGTCTGCTCCCTCCTTCCTTTGCCACATCCACACAACCAGCAACAGCTCCTGGCCAGGCAGGGCCAACGGGACACAACAATAGGGCATAGGCATTAGAATTCTATTTCTAGTAACAGCGATTGAAACAAGAAGGTTTTTCAAGTCTATGTAGTGCATTCAGCTGTGGGACCCCCAACATGGGAAGTACATAGACCTACTGGAGCAAGTCCAGAGGAGACCACAAAGGTGATCAGAGGGCTGGAGCACCTCCGCTATGGAGACAGGCTAAGAGAGCTTGGGTTTTTCAGCCTATGGAAGAGAAGGCTACAAGGAGCCCTTAGAGCACCTTCCAGTACCTGAAGGTGCTACGGGAGAGGTGGAGAGGGACTTTTGACAAGAGCATGGAGGAAAGGGCAGGGAAATTAATGGCTTCACACTGACAGAAGCCAGGGTTAGATTAGATATTAGGAATAAATTCTTCATTGTGAAGGTGGTGATGAAACATAAACTTTGAAGAATTTAAGATTTTAGAGAAGCTGAGGACTTAATTAAAAATAAGCCTTGATAAATTTAATTAAAACAATAAATAGATGGGCCTGGTTAAAATTAAAAGTAGAGAAGCTTTGCTAAAATTAGAGGTTAATCATTGGCTAATAACTGTATGTCAACTTTATGCTTGTTCAGCAGGGCTTGTAATGAGAAACAAAGAAGCTGGTAAGGAACTTCAAGAACATACGACAATTGCAAATCAGAAACTCATTAAATACATGAAACTAGGAGCCCAGCCAAAGGTCCATTTGTCACTCTGCATTGAAAAAGTAGAAAGGTCAAGACGAGGAAGAGATATATTCCTTCCTCCCTTTGGTGACCCCTCCCCATAATGAGACCACTGATCCATTTAAAGGAACAGACTACACATGCTTAATTGCTTTTTTTTAATTAGCATAGAAAGCAGAGAGTGGGTGGTAACTGGATTATGAATATGTGTTTGTATTCAATACTTCTATAAATAAAAAGCTTGTATTCACCTGTATTCGGGGCCGTGAATATTAAGGAGAGACCCAGCACTGGCCCAGCACTGGCCCAGTGCTGCTAATAAACATACACTTTTTAACCATAAAATGGTTAAAGAGTCTTTGTCCGTCTCAGTTGGATATTGATACTAGATCATATCCATATTTTGGTAAATCAGTGAGGCACTGGCTCAGGGTGCCCAGAGAATCAGTGGATGCCTGTGGTGGTCTTTTTGGGGGGCCAAAACCTGGGAATCATGAGGAATTTGAGATAAGGACAGTAATTAAGAGAGGTAACAGGCAAAACACAGACTGAACAGTGTTAGAGAGTGGAATGACTGGGAAATTTTTGTTGTAGTTGTGGTGAAGGGACAAGGGGTGGATTTTGTGTATTGTCCACTTTTTTTGGTATTGTGATGATATTTTGATTTTTTTGTGTGAGAATTTTTTTGGGGAGTTGGTTTGTTTTATTGATGTTGAAGGTTGTGTAATGAATGTGGTTTTTAATGACAGTTCTTAAATATGTGATTCACAGAGGCAAGGGGTAGAACATATTAGGTTTGCGTGGCCAGGTTTCAGTAATGGGGAGGCTACAGGGGTGGCTTCTGTTAAAAGCTGCTAGAGGCTTCCTCCATATCCAACAGAGCCAATGCCATCTGGCTCCAGGAGGGACCCACAAGTGGCCAAGGCTGAGCCAATCAGGAATGATAGCAACACCTCTGTACTAACATATTTAAGAAGGAAAAAAGCTATTGTGCAGATGTAAATGCAGCCAGAGAAGACAGAAGTGAGAATATGTGAGAGGAACAACTCTGCAGACACCACAGTCAGTGAAGAGAGGGAGGAGGTGCTCCAGGTGCCAGAGCTGAGATTGCCCTGCAGCAGTGGTGAAGACTATGGTGAGGCAGCTGTTTGCCTGTAGTGCATGCAGGACCATGGGGATGCAGAGATCCCCCTGCAGCCCATGAAGGAGACCCACACCAGATGAGGTGGATGCCTAAAAGAAGACTGTGATCCCATGGGAAGCCTGTGCTGGAGCAGGTTCCTGGCAGGGACCTGCAGACCTGTGGGGAGAGGAGCCCATGCTGGATCAGGTTTGTTGGTAGCATTTGTGACCCTGTGGGGGACTCGCATTGGAATAGGCTGTGCCTGAAGGACTGCACCTCATGGAAAGGAACCCACTCTGGAGCATTTCTGAAGAACCATAGCCTGTGGGATGGATTAATGTTGGAGAAGTTTGTGTAGGACTGTCTCCTGTGGGAGGCACCCCACACTGGAGCAGGGGAAGGCCTCCTCTCCCTGAAGAGCAGCAGAAACAACCTGGGATGAACTGACAATAACCCCCATTTCTCATTGTCAGAGACTGAAATATTATAGTTTATGGTTATTTTTATGAAGGATTTTTTGTCCATTAAAACTGTATAACAAAAGCTGCATGGAAGACCACCCCATGCTGAGTGGGCCTCCTGACTGAAATGCTGAACTGTGAGTTAAACCACCTAAGGCTATTTGAGATAAGAGAAAGTGACACTATTGTTCAAACATCTCAGATCTGGGAAGTAATGGATAAGGCTGGGAGAGCATTCACAGGAGAGCCAAGCCCAGCAGCTTCAGGGTGGAGGCCAAAGCCCCAGGCTTATCTGTTGCCAGGTTTGCACAGACCCCCTGTCACGATCCACAAGGTGGGATTCGGTGGGATTCGTGATGTGGTTCTTTTATTCGATCTTAGAGTACAAAAGAATATCAGCAAACCAAGGACTTAAACATCAAAACAAACTTTATTGAGTGCTTATCAGCACTAATATGCGACAGAGGGAAAAGAAGAGAAAGCAAAGCATAAGAAAAGAGAGTAAGGGGATTATAGCTACCAACGTTGAAGTCCACTCAGCCATCCAACGACACAGAGTCTTCTGTCCGTTGGGGAGATCTCAAAGGAAGGTAAGTTTGGGGTATAATTTTATAGTCTTTTGCAAAGCGAGGGGCACAGGGCCAAAACCAGAGGAGATTGATGATCATTGTGATGAATTCCATTGCGCAGGGGGCAGGTGTAGGGTACAGAGCAAACCACGTCTTACAAGCCTTTGTTCACCAGCAGGAACAAGGGCAATGTGTCGTGGAAACCCATTGTGCAGGGTACCATGCACAAGCCCCTGCTCACCAGAAGGAACGAGGGCAGTGTACTGTGCAACCACCTGCAAACAATCACTTAGCAAACATCCACCTCAGCTAGGCCTGAACCCCTAAACCAAGTCCCTTGTGATATTCAGGGTCTCAGTCTCTGTCCTTGAGACGGTTGTGAGACAGATGAGAGAATCTTCGGACCGTCTCTTACACCCCCCCCCCCACCAAAGGCGGGAGGAGGAGGGCTTTGGGTGCATGGCAAAAAGCCTCTGGTCAGAGGCAATGAACACCTATCCTGTTACACAAACTGGCTCAACTGAGAAAGCCACATCTATGGGACATTCACATGAAGGACAGCAGAGGAGGTGTCATGGTCCATCAAAGGCCCCCCCAAAGGGGTCCCCAGACACTGCACCAGAGCACTGCACATAATGCAAAGTGATGCAACGGACCCAGAGTCTTGCAAGAGACATTGTCAAATTTGCCCTCCCCAGAGGAGGAACCTGGGCATTCCCACCTGGCCCAAAAGTATATTAGTCCATTGGATTCTATACTTTTTGGTGGGGTACCTGATGTCTTAATTTTTAGCTTTCATATTTTTCTCACCAAGAAGACCAGATGGAGGGGAGTGACAAAACATTGTTGGGACACACAGAGTGATATGTTTTACCTAATTTTCCTCTCCTCTCCTCTCCTCTCTTTTACTGTTAAATAAAATATATCAAACTTCTGGTATCAACATTTAACCTTGTTTGGTTTTAATCTTGTTTCAGGGAATATTTCAAACCTCAGGATTCTATCCGTAATCCACAGAAAGATCACTTTCTCCTCTGTGATTAGAGTGGATTGTAACACCCATCTCTCTGCGCTGCTGGGGGGATGAGGTAGAACCCAGGAAGGAGGGAGAGTTGGGTGGGAAGGTGTTACAAAGCAAAGAGATGCAGACTTGCCAGGCAGGTGCAAAAGAGAGCCCTTTATTACAAAAAACCAGGCCTTTTTAAGTAGTTAGGCCTTTATCAGTTACATTCCATGCAAACACAACAAATGTAATTCAACCAAGTACCATAAACCACAATGTGAACATGTAATGGTTATATAACTTGTTTTTCTACCTCTAATTCAGATGAGTCACTTTCCCATAGTCCTTTTCTACTGAGCCAAAGTAACAGGCCTGAGCCATGATTTTACAAGGGTAACAAGGCTCTTATTTTGTAAGGTTTTACCAATTGGCAACATCTCCACCTTTCTTTGTTTTTTTGTGCGAAGGGTTCTGTCCCGGGGTGACTTTTAAAACCACGACAGGTTCATGTACCCTAATGCCAAAACAGTCTGCACCTGTAAAGTCATTATCTTATTAAGACTATTACTGGTCATCTGCTGGACTCGGGATAAGATACATGGAATACAGATCACAATCAATAAAAACCCATCCAAAACAACCATGCCACTGATGAAGAGACCTGCTATTTGGATTTTGTGAGAGAGACAGGACCACTTAAAGGCATTTTAAAGCATGATTTATTAATTTTCTTCTACAGTCTCATGAAGGAGTGAGAATGTCTTCACCAGGTTCACTAAACGTCCATGGTCAGTGATCACAAGACTACAGGTCACAACGTTTTTCTAAAGGTTAATTAGCCAGTAAACTAATGCCACAAAAGAATGTTTCTACTTTCACACCAATAGCTAATTATTTTGTTTTATACGTCTTTGCCACAGCATGGACATTCTTAACCAATCATATAATGACACACAAAACTACTTGTTATACCTTAAACTTCTTATTACCTTTATAACTACATCTATATCTTAACATTAAAACCTTAAAACTTCCTACAACCTAACTGTCCTGGAGTGACTTTACCTTTAAGATAGCTTTGGGAGCTAGGGAAGTTGAAGCTGCTGGAGGCTGATGGGAGTTTTTTCTCCTGACCAATTATTGGTCATTTCTGAGGATTGGCGGCAGTTTTAACCCTTGAGAAGTGAGATCAACTTGTGAACACCTACCTTAAGATGTAAAGCCAGAGCTCTCTTGCTCTCTTTGGTTTCTGGCTTCTGATAAGGTAACAGGGCTCTGTCTCGGCCTCTTCCCCCCCGCCCCAGGCCGGACAAGGCCGCAGAGGGCTGGGGGGGGGGGGGGGGGAAGAAATGGAGCCGGCTGGCCTGACTTGGTTTGCAGTTTCTGCCACTGAACAGAAAACCTGACACCATGAACATCTGCAGCTTTCCAAGACTTTAACTCTTTTACTACTTGGATGAGACTTACAGATTACTCCTTTTTCTCAGAGAGAGAGAAGGAAGAGAGAGAGAGAAGGATAATCAACATGAAGAAAACATCATAAAACCATCAAAGACAGTGAAGAAAAGAGTTAAGTTTTAGATGGGGAAGAGAGAATAAGGAGATGCTTTAATAAGCTGAAATATTTTTCTGTTAAAGCTATGGAGATGAACAATAGTGTTCTGAAAAAAACTCCTTTAATTCATGACAGAGTATATTGGGAGGAATGGAGTGTTCAAAGTGTGGATTTTGAGCAAAAAGTGGAGTAGTTGTGATACAGTGAGGTGTTGGAACAGAGAGAGACAAGTAATAGTTGAAGATTTGGGACCGTTTGAGGCAAAGAAAAGGCTTGTTTCCAGGGAGGCTCACAGAGACAGATGAAGAGAACTTTTGCCTTTGAATAATTCATCCTTAAAAATGACATCCCTAGACTCATTTGACCCATAACACACCTCAGAGTGATGTGAAATGGGAGGAGTGAACTGATGGCAGACTTTTTTTTCCAGGCAGCTGGCATCAGAGAAATAGAAAGCTATAAAGGAAATAGTTTTCTTGTGAAAAACTCCATAGATTAGCAGAAGAAAACTTCTGTTTCTCTCCAAAGACTGATGGAAAGACTATAGCAAGAATTGGGACTGTATTAAACACCAAAGTTTGTCTCTATGTTGTCATGTGAACAAGAGAATGGTTGGGTAGTGAGGGAAAAAGAGTTTTCTGGAGATTTTATTCTGGTTTTCTTATTCTTGTAGTTTTGTTAATAAACTTTCTTTATTCCTTTTAAGTTTTAAGCCTGTTTTGCTCTTGTTCTAATCTATATCTCACAGCAAGAAATAAGTAAGTTTTCTAGTAATTTTTTAGTTACTGCTTTAAAACCACAACACTAACTTAATGTCTTTCTATTTAAACTCATATTCCTACTTATGATTCTAAAACTGGAAGCTTTCTTCAAGGCCTTAGATCAAACCCTGTGTCCATGTCTATGTCTAAGCTTGCATTTACAAGATTTTGAGAGCTTTCTGTGCTTGGAATTCCCACAACCCACAAAGTAGGAAAACAAAAAGATGGTGTCCAATGTCCCCAGGAAGTGGAAGTAAATGGTTACTGTTCCAAAGCTCATATGGCTGGAGCTCAGGGGCAGTGCTGTTTAGGCAGGAAGGAGTCCATTAGTTAGAAATTCTGTCTTTGACATTTCTGAATGTCTTTCTGGAAGCTATGGATGCTAAATATGAGCAAAAGCAGGGAGCACAGTGCCTGTGGAAAAGCAGGCCACATAATTTTCTCAGTCTTGCCTGAGAAAATGGCGTGGGAAATCATAAGGAAGAAGTAAAACAATCATCAGAGACAGAAGACAGCCTTGCAGGTGCTGTTTGTCAGTTTCTTATTTTCTTGCAAGAGAAGGTCGAGGGGTGGTGTACCCCACTGACCAATGATGGTGATGTGTTAGTTTACTAACCAATAAGAGTTCTTTCTGTACTTTCACTTATCGGTCTATAAAAGAAAATCTGAGGTAATAAACCTTGGAGGAACTCTCCTGTTCCACTCACAAGAAAGTCTGTGTTGTTCTTCTCACTGTTCCCAATAGAGCGACAGGAAGCATAGAACAGGGAATAACTGAAGAAGGTCAGCAGGAACACAATAACATGATGATGGGTGCAGTGGGACACATGGCCTCTGTTGACAGGCTGCCTCTGTAAGCCTCCAGACACAGCCATGGTCTTGGCAGTCCTACCTCTGCTCCTGCCTTGGCTACGAGGGTTGGATGGTGATCAGGTAATTTTTCCTCTCACTGGGCCTCATCTCTTTGAAGAAACTGAAACTGGACAGAAATTGATTTTAATAGAACTTAAACTTAACAGAACTTAAAATAACAGAACTTAAACTGAGCAACACTTAAACTTCACTGCAACTTAGCAGTACTTAAACTTGACAGAACCTAAACTTAATAGAACTTCTAAGTAACAGAACTTAAACCTAACATCACTGAAATTTAACAACACTTAACAGAACTGAACCTTAACATCACTTACTTTACAGAACTTAAACTTAACAGAACTAAAAATTAACATAACTTAAATGTAACAAAGCTAAAGTCAGAGTTGAGAGTGTTCCTTTAAAAGTTTCAAATACTACAAAATTTAACTCATTTTAACTCCATCGTTACAAGGAAGGTAGAGAAAATTTGTCACACAGCAGTTAAACATCAATGAACACTATGCAAGCAAACAACTGATTTGTAAACAAAATAGCAGCAACAGGGATTTACCGGAGAGATTATAAAGGTGTGACAAATACGTTATGAATTTACATAATTTAGTTTTGAGATTAGCTCATGGTAAGTGCAAGTATTATTGAAAATACCCATTCATAGTCAGGACTTTGCTGGTCTGAGTTTTCCAGGGTATTTAAAGTTCTATTTTACTCAGAAGAATAACATCAGTGCACATCTTGGCAAATTGCACCTCAAACCGGCTCAGTTCACAGATGGTAAAACAGCTTTTCGAGATTGCCTATACCATAGATTTGAGCTTGAACCATTAAAGGTAATGGGATATCAATATTTAAGGATAAAATATCAAGGACCTAGTTATATAATACTGCTATGAGTTTTGCACATGTAACTCGGTCAGGTCAGTAGGTGCTGTCCTGGGGTGACATGCATTTTGGGCATAAACTTCCTCCAAAGCAAATACTTCAAAGACCCAAAGAGACTCAAGTGAGCAGCTGTAAAGACAGAGAGCGTCAAGCAATTGAAAACTTTGCCTAGACTATCAGAGAACCCATATGCAGTAAAACATCTGAAAAGATAAAAGCAACAAGTGCCAATTGCCACCTCAACAGTACATTGCTACCAGTATTGGATGAATCAAGATGCTGTGGTCCCTATCCACAAAATGATCCGTGAGCTAGAAAGCCAAAGAGTGGTCAGGAAAACCCACTCACCCTTCAACAGCCCCATTTGGCCTGTGTGCAAATATGAAAGAAAATAGAGATTGACTGTGGATTATCGTGGCTTGAATGAAGTGTCTCCACCACTGAGCACTGCTGTGCCAGACATGTTAGAGCTCCAGTACGAGCTAAAGTCCAAGGCAGAAAAGCGGTACACCACTATTAACACTGCCAACACATTTTTCTCCATTCCTTTGGCAGCAGAATACAGGCCTCAGTTTGCTTTCACCTGGAGGGGCATGCAGTACACTTAGAACTGGCTGCCCCAGGGGTGGAAACACAGTCCCACCATCTGCCATAGACTGATTCAGACTGCACTGGAAAAAGGTGAGGCTTCAGAATATCTGCAATACATTGATGACATCATTGTGTGAAAGAATACAGCTGCAAAGGTCTTTGAGAAAAGAGAGAAAATCATCCAGATTCTCCTGGAAGCTGGTTTTACCATCAAGAACAAAGTCATGAGACCTAATCAAGAAATCCAGTTCCTGGGAGTAAAGTGACAAGATGAATGGCATCAGACTCCTACCAATGTCATCAACAAGATCATAGAAATGTCTCCACCAACCAGCAAGAAAGAAACTCAAGCTTTATTAAGTGCCATAAGTTTTTAGAGAATGCATATTCCTGAATACAGACAGATCGTAAGCCCTCTCTACTTAATCACCTGCAAAAAAACCCCACTTTCCAGTAGGGCCCTGAACAGCAACAAGCCTTTGCCCTGATCAAGGAAAGGATCGCTCATGCAGTAACCCTTGGCCCAGTTAAGACAAAACCAAATATGAAGAATGTGCTCTACTCTGCAGCCGGAAGCCATAGTCTGTCCTGGAACCTTTAGCAGAAAGTACTTAGTTGCTACTTTATATATGTACCCTGCCCCCCTATAGCCACAATCTGCCCAGCTGTAGCCAGGGAGGCAGGGAAGATATTATATAGCAGGGACCAGAAGGCTAAAAATGAGACGCTTTCCCTTGTTGAGATGGAAGTTCAGCTTTATTCCTGGGATCCCGTGGAGAAAGAGAGAAAGAGGGAAAGAGGAAGAATATTGATAACACGCATCTTTTTGAAGGCAGGGGAAAGAGGGAGGATTACATTCACACAGCCAATAAGGAGAACTGGGGAGAAAGAGATAAGGGGAAGAAGCTTACATTCTATATTTCGGGGGTACATCTTGGGTTATACCATTTTTCTAAATGCATTACAACACCTCACCCTTTCTTATTACATAAAAATTTTTGAAGGTTTACGAGCTTATCCTGATACAGAACACGAGTTTGTCCACTACTCGTGATTGGCGGGCTGGTTAGGTTGCTTCCGGTCTGCTAGTTCTATGTGGTTAATCTCTGAGGTAGTAAAGACTAAATTCTTGAGAACTTTTAAAACTAAACAATGGACAATCCTGAATGCTAGCACAATTAGAAACACAAAAACAAAAAACAACAAGATTGTTTTGACTATCGAAGTCCACCATCCTGTGAGTCCCCAGCCTTTGAACAGCTCACTAAACCAGTCCTCGGCCTCTTGCTTCACTTGTCCGATCAAGTTCTTCATCTCTCGGAAGGCTACGTGGACATTGGGAGCTTTTGAGGACAGGCTTAGGCAGCAAAGTCCTTCAAATTCCTGGCATTCGTGTCCATGCAGCAGCAGAAGAAAATCTATGGCAGCCCGATTTTGGAGTGTGGCCTGTCTGGTAATCTCTTCATCTTCAAGAAGGGAGCTGAGGGCGGCGGATGTTAAGTTGGCCTGTTTAATCACCCAGCACTCAAGCTGTCCTAATTCATGTAGTGCCTTGGCAGCTGCAACCCATGGAAGAAATATGGATGTAGCAACCCTTTCTGATTTTGCCCAATGAAAGATGTCCGAATCGAAATTTGAGTCTAAAATATCAGTGCTTCTTTTGTGGATTTCATGGGTCGAATTGTCTTTTCGAGTCCATATATTAATTTGGGATTGGTTGCGTGCTAACAGGAACAGCTGTCCGAAAGTACAAGACCATCCTTGAAGGCGAGATGGGACTCCTGCCCATGCTCTATCTCCGCAAATCAGAAATATACCTTTTGGGAGGATTCTTGGATGTGAGTGGCGAGGATCGTCTGCTAAGACCTGACTTAGCGTACCACACCATTGTTTTGCTTTGTATTCTTTTTGATACTGGATTATGTGATGGTATAGTTTTGTATCTGGCAGTGAATTGTAAAAGAAGTGAACACAAAAAGGTGCAGGGGAGGAACCTAGTAGCTCTAATTCTTGGGGCTCTTTATTAGCCTTGGGAAATATTGGCAACCATTTTTCTATAGGGTTCTTCACCGCCACAGCTCGCCGTTTAAGGTTTTCATGTGGCTGGTCGCTGTGTGTTTTGGGAATTGTATGAAACTTGGGATGACTAAAGCTGGCTGGAAAGTCTAAAGCTTGCAGTGTGATTCCTACCAGACAGGTGGACATAAGGTCTTTTGCTGCTGCAGTGGACAAACAGATATTATCTTGCTGAAGCATTTGTGCCAGGGTCACCCAGATATTCTGTCATGGCTGAGGGATGATCCAGGCAGCTGCCAGGCTGCTCAGCACGAGCAGGATGACAGCTGAGGTAAGGCTCATCATGAGTCGGAGTGTGACAGGTTTTTTCTAAAAGAAAAGAAACAAACATTTTTTAAAACATATTCACAGTCAGGGTGTGCAGGTCAGAGAGTAACCAGAGGTTAGGAAGGTTTCTTCTTGCTCTCTCCGGTGGTGACTTCTTTTGGAAGCAACTGCCACTGGTCTCTCATCTCTTTCTGCTGGGGCTGGGTTTTTGAGGACAAAAGGTTTGACCCATTTCTGAGGTATCCATCAGGGGCCTGTAGGGGTGGATACACACGCGTAACCACGCCCCCAGGTGACAAGTTCATAGGGGCCTTTGGTTTGCCAAGTTTCAGGGTCCTCGATTAAGACCGGTGGATGCTGTGACAATTTAAACTGATTGCCACTGTTAAAATGCCGAGTCACAGGAGGACTCATGTTTTCAAATGAACAATACAGGAAATTGATGGTAAACATAGCTTTGCAAAGCTTTTGTTGTGGAGACATCCACACTGTCCCACTACCCTGCCTGGCTAGGACTTGTTTGAGCGTCTGGTGGGTACGCTCAATCACAGCTTGACGTGTGGGGGAGTGGAGGATGCCGGTTTTGTGTTCCACTCCCCACTGCTGGACAAATTCTAGGAACTCCTTGGATTTATATGCTGGGCCATTATCAGTTTTAATTTCCCTAGGGATCCCCAGCACTGAAAAGGCTTGTACTAAGTGTTGTTTGGCATGTACAGATTTTTCTCCTGCATGAGCAGAGGCATACACTGCTCCTGAGTATGTATCATTACTCACGTGCACATACTTAAGGCGACCAAAACTGGGAATGTGTGTGATGTCTGTTTGCCACACCTCACAGCTTCCAAGGCCTCGGGGATTAACCCTGATGCCTAATGATGGCACTGCCTGGAGCTGGCAACTGGGACAGGTGGCCACATTGGCTTTAGCCAGACCCCGTGTCAGCTGGAACTAATGGATCAGTCCTGGGACATTTTGATGGTATTGCTGGTGACTCAGCTTAGCCTGTGGGAACACATCTGGGAGATGTGCCTTTTCAGCTGGGGCAGCAAGGGAATCAATTTTCTGGTTCCCCTCAGCGATTTCACCTGGCAAATTGGTGTGTGACCTTATTTGCATCACATAGAAATGATGCTCTCGAGTTGAAACCAAATAAATCCGTTTTCAGAGCAACCTAAAGAGATGCTTATTCTCAGTGTCTTTGAGAACTGCCTGCTCTGCTCTGGACACCACTCCCACTACATAGGCTGAATCAGTAACCAAATTAATCGGTTCTGAAAACTTCTCAAAGGCCGCAGCCAGTTCAGCTATATGGGGTGACCCTTCCACAAATTCAACATCAGCTCCCCAATGCTGAGTCTGAGGATCTCTCCAAGTCATCACCAACTTATGGGATGTCACAGATGCATCAGTGAACACTATAAGCACTTTGAGTGGCCTTTGGCTCCTTTTCTCGCAAGGAATGAAGTGGAATTCCTCATGAAACAATTTATGTAATGGCACGTGGACTGATATTTGCCCACTGTCACTGTCCAGAGCTAGCTGGAGATTAGCATTACTCTGCAGCAGGTGCTCAAACATCTCTTTGGTCAGTTTCTCAGGAGAGTGTTTTCCTTCTCCAGAAAGTCTGACTGGAAGGTGAATACACAAAGTCACAACATGCCAGTTCCCGCAGCCTCACCCTGGCCTTTTGGATCAGCTGAGCCATCAGCTCTTGTGGCTTGGTGATAGTTTTGGGTCTTTGATGGGAGAGGAAGACCCACTGTATGACTAAGAGTGCATCTCTCTGCCCCTTGGCCCACTGGAATATCAACCCATGTAGGTGTGGTAATTTCCCCAGGACAATAAATTTGAAAGGCAGCTCAGGCTTGAAGCGATGTGTCTTTCTGTCAAGGCCCTTTGTGCTTTTTCAATTGTGGTTTTTGCATCTGGAGTTAGTTCCCTGGGAGACAGCAACTCTCTCTCCCCTTTCAATAAATTGAGCAGGGGACTCAGGTCTTCATAAGTGAGACCTAGCCAGGATCTGACCCAGTTCAAAGACCCACACAGGGAATGGCGATCTGCTAGGGTTTTAGGATTACTAGTGATTTCCAATTTTTGCAGAACTGTCAGCACAGTGATCTCCAGGCCCAGGTATTTCCAAGGTGGCATCTTTTGAACTTTGTCTTCCTGCATTTGGAATCCAGCAGAGGTTAAAATTTTAACCACTAGGTCAAGTGTGTCTTGCAGCATGTTGTTATTGGAACTGCACACTAACACATCATCCATGTAGTGCAGGATGATGGCATCTCTTTTTTTCAGTACGAACAGGGGATAACAATGACGCCACATACCACTGGTAGATGAAGGGACTGGCCTTCATCCCCTGGGGTAATACCCTCCAGCGGTATCGCTTCATTGGGGCTTCCCGGTTGACTGTGGGGATTGAGAAAGCAAACCATAGTGCATCTGCTGGGTGTAGGGGAATTTGGAATAAACAGTCCTTAATGTCTAGAACTGCCCATTGCAAATTTTTTGGGAGCATTGTAGGGGAGGGCATCCCTGGTTGGAGAGACCCCATGTCTTCAATCTTTTTGTTTATTTCTCTCAGATCCTGAAGGAGGAGCCACTTATCCTTCCCTGGATTTTTATTACAAAGACCAGGGAATTCCAAGGGCTAGTTGTTTCTACAATGTGTCCTTTGGCTAATTTTTCATCCACTAAATTTTCCAGCACCCTGAGCTTTTGCCTACTTAGAGGCCACTGGTTCACCCACACTGGATTGTCATGCAGTCACGTTAACTTTTGGGTAGGATGCTCTACAGTGGCCCCCTCTAAAAATCCTTGGGGGTCTCAGGAATGGTTAGTTTGACTCCCCACTGGGACATGGTGTCTCTCCCCCACAGGGGGCACTTGTAGTCAGTGACAAACGAATGGACACCAGCCAATCTTCCATCTGGGCCCCCGATTTGAACAATGCTCTTAGAGTTTTTTGCCAATTTCACCCCTCCAACAGCTTGTATTTTGCCCGCCATGGGTTGCAACTCCCAAAGTGAAGGCCACACACTTTCGGGTATGATAGTCACATCTGTCCCAGTGTCAATCAACCCTTCTACATGAAGATGTACTGATCCATGTGTCAGGTTGCACCCCATAATGGGTTTATCCTCGCCAACCACTTCTGCCCAGTAAACTCGTGATGCTTTATCTTCTACTGGGACTTCTGTTTGTACAGGAATCACTTGGGCTATTATTTTCCCCTTGATCAAATAAAATGGTGTTTGTGGACATCTTTCTAGAAGAGTGAGATGTGTTAGTTCTCCCTTAATTGTCATGGGAGCTATTTCAATTTCTAGGGGTGTGTGTGCTGTGTCTCCAGTAACAAAATACCTACTATCCAGTCCAGGCAGGTCTTGTGAATTGTCCTGCAGGTCCACTCCAATGACTGTCCAACAGTCAGATCTGAAATGAAAAGCTTCAACAGTTACAAGTCTGGATCACTTTTGCAGTTGCCAGATCTTATTAGGCATGCATTCCCCACAATTATGTTTCTGCGGTCCCCCACCCCACTCCCCCTTTTCCTCCCTTTTTATTAAAATAGAGGCGTTTTTCTGTTTCAGGTCCGTCACTTTTTGTCTTGGCGCTCAACGGAATAGCGCTTTTTTTCCATTTTTTTTGTTGATTGGCTACGGCTTCTTTCTGGTGTTTCCCTTGTTGCAGGTTTTGAGAAAAATTCCTTGAAAAATGTCCTGGCTTCTTGCACTGGAAGCAGATGATGTGCTGCAGCTGTTCTGGTGACATCTGTGGCCTGTTCTTTCCTGGTGTTGCAGCTGCCACAGTCTTTGGGTTTATCGGTCCCGGCTTCCTGTTGTATGCACTATGCAGATCTGCTTTCTTGGCACATGCTTCGATCATGTCTGCTATGGTGGGTGGAGGGTTGATGGGAAAATTTAAAATCACTCTGTGGCAGGCCTCGTTGGCATTCCTTTGAGCCACTCCTTTAATCAGTTCTGCTTGTGAAACCGGTCCTTTCACCTGCTTTTGTATTTGTCCTCGAAGCCGGTCGACAAACTGCAAAAAACTTTCTGATGGAAACTGTTTAATATTAACATAACTGACTTGGGTTTCAAGTGTTGGTACTTTGCTATAAGCTTTTTCTGCTACATCACAGATCTTATCTAAAATAGATTTTGTTAGAACCTGTGCCTGGTCTTCAGGCTTGGTCCACTTTCCTTCCCCGCATAGATGATCTAAAGTAATTTCATTATTTTCTGCATCTTTTGCATCCTGCATGCTTTGCTTGAGTTCATCTAGGAGGTCTTTTAAGGACTTCTTCCATGAGCTTTCCCAAAAAATCAAACTCTGTGGGGGTTAGAAGGCACCTGAAGAAGTCTTTGAGGTCAGCAGGAGCTAACTCCTGAGATTTTAAGGTAGCTTTAATCATTCTTTTTAATATTTCACTATCTTTGCCAAATTCATGTTGTATTTTGCAAACCTCTCGAATATCATGGTAAGAGAAAGGTTGATATCATCTATTAGTTCTTTTTTTACTGGTCAATATCACAGGTGCAACTCTAGGCATATCCTTATCTTCCCCAGAGTCTATATCTCCAGGGTTTCCCCACCCACCCCCACCAGGCCCATGGGCCCTGCCTCACTACCGGGTCGTTGGAGGGACCCAGCCCCACTCCCACCAGGCCCAGGGGGCCCTGATTCACCACTGGGTTGGTGGAGGAACCCAGCCCTACCCCCACCAGGGCTGGGCAGGGACCCATCTCCCCCCCCCCAGGGGGCAGGGCCAGGACACCCCTTCTTCCACCCCCCCACAGGAGCAGGGCATAGAACTATTCCTCTCACCCCCCCTCCCCTTGGGGACAGGGGGTGGGGGCATGGGGAGCAGGGTTGCAACATGTGGAGGTGGGGTTTCGGGGTGGTACCATGCAGGACCAGGGTATGGTAGGAGGAAGGGAAATGTGTGAGGCAGGGGAGGGATTATGGGAGGAGTAGGCATCCTGGGCGGAGACAGGTGGGTGGTGTAATAGACAGAAACTCTTTTGTTCGCCTAAATACATAGATATGATATGATGCTTTGCAAAATTGTGATTTGTGTGTAAAATCGGGAGGAAGTTGAAGGCCGCTAAATCGCTGAGGCTCGCATAATAATTAACAGCCTAGCAGAGATTCCTGGAATGCCAGGACAAGATAAGCCTTAAAGGGAAAACAGTGAGAAAAGGTCAGCAGAGTAAGATTGAGGAAGACTTGGAGCCTTCATCTTACGACCACCAGAGAGCAGAAAACGACCCCCTAGTAACTAGAGACGCATGCGCAGAGACGCCGGAGAAGGGACACGTAATCCGAAAGCCGAGGCACTTAAAAGGGGAAGCACGGAAGCAGGAAGTGCGGCAGTTTCGCGGAGAACAAATTTTTTTATCTTCTCCCCTGTCGCATGGCGCCGACTTTTGCTTATTGCTGGCTTGCTGTAATTAATAAAACCTTTCCTTATATCTCTCTCTCGAGTGCATTTATAACAAATTTGGTCCCTTGACTCGGATGCAATCTGCAGGACGGATTCTCGGCACTACCAGGGGGCGCCCCGCTCTAATATTTAGCGGCCCGGAGGACCGGTTCCTGCCTCAGTTGCACCAACGAACCTAAATTTAAGGCAATAAGCAAAAGGGAGACCCCTTAAAATCTGTGCATAGAGTCCGGACGAAGACGCAGGACGCGTGAGTATTATGGGAGCCGTTCGGTCGGGGTCGGGATCCCGGAGTGTGGCGAAGTGTGTGTGTGTGTGAGAGGGGAACTGGCAGCCAGATTCCCCAAGCAAGAGCGGACCCTTCGGTAGTGCGATTCCCATTGGCCCGCGAGGGCGTGGGCCACAAAAAAGGGGAAGTGAAAGAGGCTGTGTGATTGAAGGCACTCCGGAAGAATGGGGCAGGGGAGAAGCAAGCCCCCTGTATCTATTAAACTCCCACCGGTACCTAGAGATAGTCCGTTGGGTTTTATATTAGATAATTGGAAGCATTTCCCAGGAACAGAAAATAAGGATAAGGCAAAAATGATTCATTATTGTGTAGAAATATGGGGAGGAAAGGAAATTTCAAAGAATGTATTTTGGCCTATATTTGGATCAACCGAAGATTGGGTTAAACAAAAGTTAAATTCATGGGTAAGAACAAAGATCCCCTTTAGCCCAGAGGAAAGTGCTTATGCAGAGATCTGGGTAGTAAATCCCGAGGTTTTTATATTTAAGCTGACAGAGAATTCGGGGGAGGGGAAGGGAAAGAAAAAGAAACCCCGAAAAGAAGACACTTTGATAATCCCCCCCCCTCCATTTGTACCACCACCACCACGAGCCCCTCGCCCTCCCCCTCCGAATCCCGAGGAGGAGGATTTAGACATGCCAGAGGTGGGGCCTGTTACCAGGAATAGATCCAGAAGGAAACAGGAGAACCTATTCCCATTAAGAGAGATGCCAATGGGTGGCCCCCAAGCTGGAATAGGGTTTATATCTGTCCCCCTTAGTTCGGGGGATGTTAGAGACTTTAAAAAGGAGATGGGGCATTTACTGGAAGATCCATTGGGGGTTGCAGAAAGAGTTGATCAATTCTTAGGACCCAATATTTATACATGGGAGGAATTACAATCTATCCTGAATATTTTATTTATGGCAGAAGAGAAAAACATGATTAGAAGGGAAGGCATGCGTATCTGGGATGCTCAGCATGTCCAGGGACCACTGGCAGATGTAAAATGGCCCCTCCAAAATCCCCATTGGGATCATCAGAATCCAGCCCATAGAGTACACATGCAGGATTTGAGGAATATTATAATTCAAGGAATTAGGGAGGCAGTCCCAAGGGGTCATAATATTAATAAAGCATTTAATGAGAGGCAAAAGAAAGATGAAACTCCTACGGAATGGTTGGAAAGGCTAAGAAAGAATTTTCAACTATATTCCGGAATGGATCCAGACACCCAATTGGGACAAGCACTGCTTAAAGCACAATTTGTGGCAAAAGCCTGGGAGGATATTCGGAGGAAGATAGAAAAATTGGATGGGTGGCAAGACAGAGGTTTGGATGAGCTTTTGCGAGAGGCACAAAAAGTGTACGTTAGAAGAGAAGAGGAGGCTCAGAAGCGGCAAATTAAAATGATGGTGGCTGCTGTAAGAGAGAGTAGAGATCAAACCTGGAAAGGGAAACAACAGAGACCGATCAGAGATTCAAAGGAAAGACAGAACACTAAAGTTTGTTTTTACTGTGGAAAGAAAGGACACTTTAAGAGACAATGTAGGGTGAGGATCCAGGATGAAAAGATGTTCAAAGAAGACTAGAGGTGTCAGGGGCTCTTTATTTTGGGGACCCAAAAACACCAGAAAGAGCCCTTGATAAAGTTAAAAGTGGGTCCCCAGCAGCAAGAAATAACATTCTTGGTAGATACTGGAGCTGAGAGATCAACCATTCAGTTTTTACCTAAAGGATGTAGTATATCCAAAGAAACTGCCACGGTAGTGGGGGCAAAAGGGGAACCCTTTGAAGTGGGGGTTATTAAAGATGTGATGATTGAATCAGAGTCAAAAATCGGGGTGGGAAATTTTTTGTTAGTACCAGAAGCAGATTATAATTTGTTGGGACGAGATTTAATTATTGAATTGGGAATACATTTAGATATAGTTGATAAGGAGTGGAGGATAAGACTATGCCCTTTAAGAGTAGAAGATGAAGACAAAATAAACCCAGAAGTGTGGTATACACCTGAGAGTGTGGGGCAGCTGAAGATAACCCCATTCTCGGTCACTATTAAAAACCCAGAAATCCCAGTCAGAATAAAACAATATCCCTTGTCACTTGAGGGACGAAGAGGGTTGAAACCAGAAATTGACAGATTGTTAAGTAAGGGACTATTAGAACCATGTATGTCACCTTTTAATACACCCATACTGCCAGTAAAGAAGCCAAATGGGATTTATCGTTTGGTACAAGATTTAAGAGAAATTAACAAACGCACAGTGGCACGGTTCCCCGTAGTTGCAAACCCGTACACGTTATTAAGCAAGCTGGGACCTGACAGTTTGTGGTACAGTGTTATAGATTTAAAAGATGCATTCTGGGCCTGTCCTCTTGATGAGACTAGTCGAGATTATTTCGCATTTGAATAGGAAGATCCAGATACAGGGAGGAGACAACAACTGAGATGGAGAGTATTGCCCCAGGGGTTCACAGAATCTCCCAATTTGTTTGGGCAAGCATTAGAGCAGATTTTACAGGATTATCAGACAGACCCAGGAGTGACCCTGATACAATATGTGGATGACTTGCTTTTAGCTGGGAAAGAGGAAGAAGACGTAAGGAGAGAGAGTATTAAGCTGTTAAATTTCCTGGGTTTAAAGGGATTGAAAGTATCCAAGGCAAAGCTCCAATTTGTGGAAGAAGAAGTAAAATATTTAGGCCATTACCTTAGAAAAGGGGAGAAAAAGATAGACCCTGAAAGAGTACAAGGAATTTTGTCACTACCGATTCCTAAAAACTAAAAGACAGATACGTCAAATCTTGGGATTAACAGGGTACTGTAGACAGTGGATTGAAAATTATAGTAGCAAAGTTAAATTTTTATATCATAAATTGACACAGGAGGGATTAATGAAATGGAGTTTAGAAGATACAGAAAAATTACGGGAGCTACAAGAAAGTTTAATTCATGCTCCTGTCCTGAGTCTCCCGGATTTGAGAAGACCTTTTTATTTGTTTGTAAATGTGGAAAATGGAATTGCCTTTGGAGTCCTGACTCAGGAGTGGGCAGGGAGAAAGAAGCCGATAGGGTATCTATCAAAGATCTTGGACCCCGTAAGTAAGGGCTGGCCAACTTGTCTGCAAGCAGTAGCAGGATGTGCCCTGTTGGTGGAGGAAGCTAGGAAAATCACTTTTAATAGCAATTTGAAGGTAATGTCCCCCCATAACATTCAGGGTGTGTTACAACAAAAGGTGGAAAAGTGGATTTCAGATGCTAGACTTCTAAAATATGAAGGAATTTTAGTTGAGGCCCCAAACTTAATATTAGAAACAACTACTTTACAAAATCCAGCTGCATTTTTGTATGGAGAACCCGAAGGTGAACCTTTGACACATGACTGTATAACTACAATTGAGGAACAAACCAAAATTAGACCTGATTTGGAAGAAGAGGAATTAGAAAGCGGAGAAAAGCTGTTTGTGGATGGGTCCTCCAGAGTAATAGAAGGAAGGAGGAAAACAGGCTATGCCATCGTACGAGGACCTGATTTGCAAGTTCTAGAATCAGGTCCATTAGACAAATCTTGGTCGGCCCAAGCCTGTGAATTGTATGCAGTATTAAGAGCATTGAAACTATTAGAAGGAAAGGAGGGGACAATATATACAGATTCCAGATATAGTTATGGGGTGGTGCATACGTTTGGTAAACTGTGGGAAGAAAGGGGTTTAATAAACTCTCAAGGGAAAAATTTAGTCCATCAAAAACTTATAACTGCAGTATTAAAAGCCCTGAGAGGACCCAAGAGGTTGGCAGTGGTTCATTTGAAAGGACACCAGAAGGGAATGGACTTGAGGAGTAGGGGAAATAATGCCGCCGATCAGGAGGCAAAACGGGCGGCATTACGAACAATGGTCCTAAAAGAAAAAGGGGGGCATGAAGAAATTCTGGAACATAAGGATAGTGATTTAAGAAGTAGATTTACTGAGGAAGAGAGGTTAAAACTCCCAGAGACAGGAGCAATAGAAAACTTAGAGGGGAGATGGTTCCTTCCAGATGGCCGGGAAGTATTACCAAAAGCCATATCTCAAAGAATATTAGAAAAAATACATCAAAGGACACATTGGGGAGCACAGGGACTAATAGACTATTTTGCGGCAAAGTATATGAGCACAGGTATTCGAGACTTAGCTAAGCAAATTACTAGAAGCTGCCTCCCATGTTTAAAAACAAATAGGAAAAATCTCAGAAAATTACCTTATGGAGGGAGACCCTTGGCAAAAAGACCCTTTGCAAATATTCAGATTGACTTCACAGAACTACTGAAGGTAGGGAGACTTAAATATCTCCTGGTCCTAGTAGATCATCTCACCCATTTCGTAGAAGCTTTCCCAACATCTAGGGAAACTTCACGAACAGTTGTAAAGGTGCTATTGGAAGAAATAATTCCTAGATATGGGGTACCAGAGACAATAGACTCTGACAAAGGTCCCCATTTTACATCAAAAATAACTCAGGAGGTGTCAGAAGCATTAGGAATCAAGTGGGAACAACACACCCCTTGGCACCCTCAAAGTTCTGGGAGAGTAGAAAGGATGAATGGAGAAATAAAAAAGCAACTTACTAAGCTAGTGATGGAAACAAAACTATCATGGGTTAAATGTGTTCCACTAGCCCTTCTGAGTATTCGAACCCAGCCAAGGGCAGATTTGGGAATTTCCCCTTTTGAGATGTTATATGGTATGCTCTATAATATAGAGGAAGTTCAAACACATCCAAATGTGAGTGATCAATACATCAATAAGTACTTAATAAAATTAATGAAATTCAAGAAGGCATTGTGGGAAAAAGGAATGCTAGCTCAAAGACCACCATTGGATTTTATATTACACCAGGTACAACCCGGAGAGTGGGTGCTGATAAGAAGTTGGAAAGAGAATCCCCTAACACCGAAGTGGGAGGGACCGTATCAAGTCCTACTAACAACTGACTCTGCAGTTCGAACAGCGGAGAAGGGATGGACACATGCCAGTCGAATTAAGGGACCTGTGGAGCCACCAAAAATTAATAACTGGGAAGTGGTTAGCCCAGCTGGGGATCTGAGACTTAAGATATCCCGAACAAAATAACATCCAAGAACTATTAACCTGCTTAGAAACCTATGAATAGTAAACTCCATAAAGGTTTTTATATAGAATATAAGATACCCCCATCTAGTGGTAAGGAAATATATAATAGAAGTGTTAAAATAGGCTGTGCTGTATGTCAGAATTGTCACCCTTTTGTTTGTTTTAAATGTATAATATGTGAAGAACATTGGTGGACCCACTGTCATAGAGGCTACCCACCAAGAGGGGTGTGTAGATTTTGCTACGTTGCCCAAAGGAGACTCACTGATTGGGCCCTAATAACTAGAATACGGGCAGGAGAATTTGAGACAGGATCAGAGGAGTGGTGGACTATCTACGCAAGAGGCGTTAACCCCTTGTATTATTGTTACCATCCAAACGAACCTGCGCCTTTTGTAGCCAATATAGTAGCTGGGTTGTGCAGACGGTGGCTCCAGGAATTGAGGTGCAATATCCCTTTAGTAAAGCATAAAAGTTGGGAAAAATACATACAAAGAATCAATAAAAGAAGGAGTAATCTCCCTCCTGAAGAATACTCTTGCTGCCGAGAAGATGGTACACCCCGTGTCCCGTAGCAACCGGGTCGACGACGGGAGAGGCAGAGGAGTAATAAACTGTGGAGGGAAACACTCCAATATACATGGGACCAAAAGGTCGTGGTCCTGGAAATGCCACAAGAATGGGAATGAGACAACCCAGCGAAATAATTTCTGGGGAATCCAAATTGACACTTTACAAAAGAAAAGCCTCTATTATAGCAGGGGAAGCCAATGCTCATTAAAGAAGTCAGTAACATTTATAATCTTAATCAGCACATTTAACATTTGTACAAGTAAGACTCATGAACCCTTCAATTGGTCCTCAATCCGATGGGAGGACCAGGCTATTATCCAATCACAGATCACCTCTGGAGCCCCTAGCTTTCAAGTTACACTGGACTCTTTCATTAAGTGGAAGGGTATTAGTTATTTCCCACCCGGGCATAAGGTACTATATATGTGCCCAGCTTCTAATCCAGGCAAAGGGTATTGTAATTATCCTGGGGAATTTTACTGTAGATATTGGGGCTGTGAGACAATTTCCATGGGGTGGAAAGTACAGAACCCAGATAAGTATCTAAAGGTTGAACTGGGTCCACACGGATGTGTAAAGCCCTGGATAGGCCCCTCAGGGGAAGTAACATATATTGGAACTTGCAAATTTCACTACATCAATATTACACAATCCCAAGATTCTGGGTGGTTATTGGAAGAACCTGGGGTCTCAGAGTATGGGAACCTGGAAGGGATTGGGGAGTGCACATACTCATAAAGAAAGAGGTGGTTCCCCATGATTCGGGATCTGTTGGACCAAATCCAGTGGTGTGGGGAGCAGAAGACCCCAAAGTAAGGGATCAGAATAACTATTCAGAAAAACTAGAAAATAGCACCCAAGTATTAACCACGGTAGAGACACCCCAAGAATATGGAAACAAGGCTCTTTGGAAAATTCTGCAAGCTACCTTTAAAGTGTTAAATGATACACACCCAAATTTAACCAGAGAATGTTGGTTATGCTATAACATTAACCCACCCTTTTATGAGGCCATAGGCTCCATAGCAGAACCAAAGAGAGTAAATGGCACCAATCCTGCTGCCTGCTTATGGAAATCGGGAAGGGAAGACACCCCAGGAATAACATTATCTCGAGTCACTGGAAAAGGGAAATGTGTGGGAAATGTGCCCCCAGATAAGAATTATTTATGTCAGACAAAAATACAGATTAATGACCCTCGCAAGCCAGCTCAGTGGCTGATTCCAGCACCTAATACTAAATGGGTTTGTAACACTTTAGGAGTAACCCCATGTGTTTCTATAACAGCCTTTAATGAAACCTATGAATTCTGCATACAGGTTATAATAGTTCCCAGGATTATTTATCATTCTGAAGAATATATGTATACACAATACCAAAACCCAGAACACCATTTGGTGAAGCGAGAACCCCTCACGGCACTAACAGTAGCCATATTGCTAGGCATGGGAGGGGCTGGATTAGGAACAGGTGTAGCATCCTTAGTAAATCAGCACCAGGGGCTCAGAGAGCTTAGAATTTCAGTAGATGAGGATTTAAGAAGAATTGATAAATCTATAAAAGACCTCACAGACTCCCTAGACTCACTGGCTGAAGTGGCCTTGCAAAATAGAAGGGGATTAAATCTATTATTTTTACGACAAGGAGGCCTTTGTGCTGCCCTTAAAGAAGAATGCTGTGTATATGTAAATAAAAGTGGAAAAGTAAGAGAAACCATGGCCAAATTACAGGAAGGACTGGAAAAGAGAAAGAGAGAACAAGAAATGCAACAGAGTTGGTATGAATCTTGGTTTAGTTACTCCCCCTGGTTAACTACTTTGTTATCCACCATAATGGGGCCGCTGATTTTACTAATTTTAGTACTTACTTTAGGCCCTTGCATTCTCAATAAAATTATTAACATCGCAAAAAACAGGTTAGAAGCAGCTCACCTTATGTTAATACAAGCTAAATATGAAGCCTTAAAGGGAGAAGAAACAGAAGATTATTTAGAATTAAGTAAAAGGGAATTACAAAGATTCAGCGAACAAAAGTAAGGAATAGAAAAAGGGGGGAGTTGTAATAGAAACTCTTTTGTTCGCCTAAATACATAGATATGATATGATGCTTTGCAAAATTGTGATTTGTGTGTAAAATCGGGAGGAAGTTGAAGGCTGATAAATCGCTGAAGCTCGCATAATAATTAACAGCCTAGCAGAGATTCCTGGAATGCCAGGACAAGATAAGCCTTAAAGGGAAAACAGTGAGAAAAGGTCAGCAGAGTAAGATTGAGGAAGACTTGGAGCCTTCATCTTACGACCACCAGAGAGCAGAAAACAACCCCCTAGTAACTAGAGACGCATGCGCAGAGACGCCAGAGAAGGGACACGTAACCCGAAAGCCGAGGCACTTAAAAGGGGAAACACGGAAGCAGGAAGCGCGGCAGTTTCGCGGAGAACAAATTTTTTTATCTTCTCCCCTGTCGCATGGCGCCGACTTTTGCTTATTGCTGGCTTGCTGTAATTAATAAAACCTTTCCTTATATCTCTCTCTCGACTGCATTTATAACAGGTGGAAAGGTTTATGGGATGGGGGAGGGACATACGATGGTGGTTTCTCCACATGGCTATCTGGCACATGGCCAGCACCATTTTGGATCTTAGCCACGTGGGGATGGGGGTTTTAACAGTCGGGATATGAGGGTACAGGGAAAGCTCTTTGATAGCTTGTGTGACACTATCAGAGATAGGGGGCTGAATGAGACACATGGAACCAGGAATGGCATTGTTACAGTGCATTTCCTGAGTTTCTGGATCTATTTTATGCATCTTTTTCAGCTCGAGAGCAGAGGGTTCGGGGGAAAAGGTAGGGGGAACCAGTGGAAGCTGTAGTGGCTGGTTTTTAATTTCTTTTTCTCTGTTAATCAATTCTTTTTGAATTATAAGAAAAACCAGGAGATACTTTGAAGCAATTTTGTCTCCGTCCTCCACTTTAAATGTTAAAAAGTACCAATTTTATCCCATGCAGAGACAGAGTTTACCTCTGGCAGGTCAAGCTGTGGAATGTTATGGGACAGCCATGAGATAAAATGTTTGAACTTTTTTATAGAAATTTTAACATCTGTGGTATTTAAAAATTCTTTCAATTTGGATTCCAAATTTGATTGGGGTGTAGAAAGTTTGGAACCCATTTCTGCTATTAAAAATCTGTTAGCACAACTTGTTTTTATCTTCTTTCACTGCAAAAGCAACTGAGAGGAATGATGAGCTTGTCTTTACAAACAAGCTGTGGGTCAGTTGATTAGATGTAGCTATCAGTGAGAGACGACGGAAACAATGGGATGGATTCCAGTAGAAGATCAAAGGGGCACTGAAAGAACACTATGAATTCTATAAAAGTTAAGAAGGGATTATGCATTGGGGGGGGGAAGGTATCGCCGCCGGTATCAGGCGTTCCGGGAAGCCTGTACCTCTCAAGTACCTCAGCCTATGGGGAAAGAGAGAAGGGACAAGTGGCCGGGAATTAGGATAAAAAGGAGGCTGCACCCTCCAAGAATTTGAGAGACCCCAGGGGAATGCCCCATGGCCTCTCCCTTTATTCGAATAAAGTAAAAGGACTCCTCTGTCTCCTTTTTGGACATAAACCTCTGGTGTTTGTGGATTAATTTTCCTGACAATTTTTGGGGGCTCGTCCGAGAGGTTTCCACCGTCCGGGGCGGCAGGCAGCGAGCGGAGCTGAAGGCGTGCCTCACCCAGTTTCGGTGATCAGCTCCCCTTGGTGGCAGCCAGCACCGGGTGATTGATTGGGTTCCCGAGATTGTCCAGGAGACAGACGAGTGGCGGACCAGGGGGGTCCGTGAAGATTCCACAGGGAAGGACCACTGAAAATCTCACCGGTGAGTAAAATGGGATCTTCGGGGAGCAAGCCTGGGAGGGCACCCAGGGAGGGTAGCACAGGCAAGCCTGGGAGGGCACCCATGGAGGGTAGCACAGGCTAAACAAGGCACCCATGGAGGGTTGCAAGGGTACAGCCAGGAAGGGGTCCTGGCAAAAGGGATGACGATCCCACAATACCCCCGGAGAGTCCTTTGGGGAGAATGCAGAGATCTTGGGACAAATTGTGCATTCACCCAGAAGTAACTATGGAAATGATGGTAAAATATTGTTATTATGCATGGCCAGAGTATAAGTTGCCGAATGGACTTATGTGGCCATCTTATGGAACAGATAGAATTCATTTGTGTCGAATTCTGTGGAGGTATCTAGAGGAGAATTGGAAAGGATGGATTAAAAGAGAATGTGGATTAATATGATTTAAACAAGTAACAGGAGAAATCTATGTGTTAAGAAAAAAAAAGAGAAGGGGAAAAAGGGGGGGAAGAGGAAAATGGTAAAGACTGGGATGTTTTTCAGCACCTTCCCCCGCCTTGTCCTCCGGTGTTACCAGCTGACCCAGGGCCAGCTGAAGATGCCCTGTATCCTCACCTTCCAGAGCAAAGGGATCAGGGAAATGCTGTTCCTACAGCTCCACCTGAGAATAACAGTGGTGTAGGGGGAGGGGAGCAGCATATCATATCACCCCCTGGAACTAGAAGGGATCTCGAGAATCCACGCCCGGGGTGGGGGGGACAATAAGGGAAGTCAAGAAAGAGTCTTTGACAGCAGGAGATGGATGGATTGTGTTGGTGTGCTGGAACAGAATTGGTTAATGAGGAGTGTGGAGAGATATGGTTGAAGCAGGGACCAGGAGTGGAGGTGCAGGACCAGGAGCACAGGCTGGGGGCCTGTGAGGCTGCTGGGACTCAGCACTGGGCAGTGCCTGACCCCACCGGCCCCGGGCAGGGGCAGCAGCAGCTGCCGGCCCTTTGAGGCTGCGGGACGCCCTGGCCACCTGTGGTGCTGCCAGCCATGCCCGCCGAAAGCACTGTAGCGGGGAGGAGCTGTTTGGACAATGTGGCAGGACAGGAACTGGCTCTGGTATTCGGTGTGTGGTAAATAGAGTGAGCACAAGGAGGAAAGGCGAAGGTGATGGCCTTTTTCAGGCCAAAGAGGGAAAAACCGCAAGGTCCAAGGGGTCCCCCGGGACAGAGGGGACGAGATCGGCCACTAGGAAGGGGCAGAGGATTTCTCTCCCCAGCAGGGGAGACCCAAGCCAAACAGCGGTTGGGAAAGGATCAGTGTGCTGCCTTCAGGGCGTAGGACACTGAAAACGGCAATGTCTGCAAAAAAGCCAAAAACAGCTGGACTGTCGAGAAAGTCCAGAAGATAAGAGAAATGGATTGTTAAGAGTGTCAAAGGCTCTCATTATATCCACCAACCTAGAGCCGTTGTCAACTTTTAAAGTGAGTCTGGATCGAAGAGAGGTGTGTGTCTTAGTAAAAACAGACCTCTCGCTTCACCTTAATTTTTATCCCTGAGGGGGAAAATTGTCTAAAGAATTTTTTTGATCATTCAAAAGAGTTGTGAGAATTGTGGTTTCTTCTGTGTGCTCAGAAGTTTGAACACATCTTTCTCTGAAAGAATTGTAAAAATTGTAGTAAATTAATTTGAAATTTAGTTAATTTGTCTACATGAAGTTTTGTGCAGAATTACTCCAGTTTGGAGGGGACCACATCCCTCTGCTTTTTGTATGTTTTGTTGTAAAAAGCCAGAATTGGCAAATTTCAGTTATGAAGCCAATGCTGCAAGTCATACCTTGTGGGGAACACCCCCGCCAGTCTGTGGTTTGTTGTAGCCTTAAAGCAAATTCTGTAACTGCAACCTTGTGAAAATAGTGTCCTATGGAAGGTCTGGGTATTTGTCTTGCACTTCCTCTGTGGAAGTTATGGGAAAACTTTAAAAGAAAGTATTTTGTTTTCTTAATAAAAGTTTTAAATGTTAAAAGTTATAAAATGCTATAAATATTAGAGTTTCCTTAATAGAAGTTAATTTGTTAGTCACCTCCCTATGCCTAAGATGGACTTAATGCAAAAATTGAGATGGAAAGTGGTTAGTTACTAAAAAAAAAAAAAAAAAAAAAAAAGGAAATGTAATTAGCTTGAAGCAGTGGCATTACTTGCTGCTGAACTAAATCATGTTTATACAAAGTCACCTGTTTTGTTTGGGCAAACTTCGCAAAAGAAAAATGTTAGGAGAGTTTGCTCCACCCTCAGAAGTTAAGTTGTTGCAGTATGTGCATGATTTGCCTTTATCAAGAGAACAGGAGGAGAAGTCATGCAAAAGAAAATTTAGTTCAGGAGCATGGGAGAACACAGAGACCTGTTGCCTATTTTCCTAAAATGTTAGACCTGGTGGCCAGAAGCTGGCCCCATTGTTTGCAAAACTGTGCAGCCACAGCTCTGATGGTGGCTGAAGCCCGAAAGCTGACAAGGGGAGTTATCTGATTGTTAAAGTTTCACACCAGATTAAAGCTTTGTTAACTGAGAGAGCCTCTAAGTAGATGACCAGCTCTCAGTTGTTGTAATATGAGTCTTGTTTATTAAAAGAGGAGGATTTAGAATTTAAAAGCAGGGAAAGTTTTAACCCAGCCTCCTGTTTGAATGGCCCTGAGGAAGGGAGCCAAGGCAAATTCCATGATTGTATTCAAGTAATAGATCTGCAGACTAGGGCAAGGAATGATTTGCGAGACATTCCATGGCCTGAAGGGGAAAACTTGTTTATTGATGGGTCTTCAAAGGTGATAGAAAGAAGATGATTTACAGGGTACTCTGTCGTGAATAGAAAGCAATTAAAGGAAGGGGGGAGGTTACCGCCCACCTGGTCAGCTCAGACGGCCGAACTGTATGCACTCGTGAGAGCCTGTGAGTTATACCGAGACAAGACAGTAAATGTTTTTACTGATTCTAAATATGCATATGGTGTGATACACGCATTTGGGAAGCTGTGGGAAGAGAGAGGTTTATTAACCTGCAGAGGAAAAACGTTAGGTCATGAGAACTTAATCTCCCACCTATTGGAGGTGGTGAATTTACCAAAAAAGGTAGCAATAATACACATCAAGGGACACCAGGCAGGGTGCTCGGAAGAGGCAATAGGAAACAGACTAGATGATGAAGAAGCTCGAAAAGCTGCATTGTTGCCGGAAGTTTCAAAGATATTTCCCTTGCTCCCAGTGGCTGCCCCCTTGCCAGAAAGGTTGTCTTTTTCACTGAAGGACCTTGAGATAGTTGTGGAGAGTGGGGCAGAGGGAAAGGGAGGTGGTTAGTTTGCAAGGGATGGTGAGCAGATGCCGAGAGTTCCGACATCGCAGTTATTAAAGCAGCTTCATGGGGGAGGTGCCGAGGCTCCCGAGAGATGGCAAAGACCTTCCTCAAAATGTATACTGCTGTGGATCTTTTTGTTCTGGCAAAACGAGCTGTTGATGGTTGTTTGATTTGTGCTAAGACAAATAACAAAGTTACAAAGAAACTGGCCAGGGTGGGGAGGCCTTGGGCTGTAGTCCCTTCCAAAGATGCCAAGTAGATTTTACTGAGATGCCCAGGGTGGAGAAATTTAAATATCTTTTAGTAATAGTTAACAAGGTAGCCAGAAGCCTTCCCAGCTGTTTCAGCAACTACAGGGTCAGTTATTAAAGTATTTTTAAAACAAATAATTCCAAGATATGGGATGGTGGAAGCAATAGACTCAGATAGAGGAACTCATTTTACTGGAAAAATTCTTAAAGGAGTAATGACTGCTTTAGGGATACAATGGAACCTCCACACTCCCTGGCATCCCCAAAGCTCAGGCCAGGTTGAAAGGATGAATGGAGAGATAAAAAAACATCTTCTGAAGCTAGTGATAGAAACGAAAATGCCATGGCTGCGGCTCTTACCACTGGCTTTAGCAAGAATAAGAGCCAGACCCAGGGAAGATATTCAACTATCTCCCTTTGAATTGATGTTTGGAATTCCTTATCCTTGTAATTCTCAGCCTGGGGCGGGGGTAGAGATAAGTGATGTATATCTAAACCAGTATGTGGCTCGGATACTGTCTCTTGTGAAATCTCTTAGACAGGAAGCTCAGCTGACACAGACCCTGCCTTTGGACTTTGCTGTGCATAATATCCAACCAGGAGACTGGGTCCTAGTTAAAGAGTGGAAAGAAGCACCCCTAGTGGCTAAGTGGGGTGGACCTTTCCAGGTGTTGCTGACTACAGAAACAGCCGTCAAGACAGATGAACACGGGTGGACACATCACACTCGAGTCAAGGTCTCTAAAGCTCCAGAGATTTGGACATCTCAGCTGGAGGAGAAGGATGGGAAGCCGCAACTGACACTCCGCAGGAGTGGACTGGAGCAGTAGCCGGTGTGTCGACATCGGGGGAAGCCCTGAGTGCCTACCCACAGACTGACTGCTGAAATTGCATGGGCATCCCTACTCTCAAATCTCCAGACACTGGGAGGCAATCCATGCTGTCATTGCTTTCTTTATGCTAAGCTGTTTCTGTGCTTTCACTTGCCACAGGTGGTGTAAAAGACAACGTGAAATTGAAAATTAGAAATTAGATTATAACACTATTAGAATGTTTCTCTTAATAATTTTACCTTTATATTTTCAGTTAAGTTAGGGTCTAAAGTGGGAAAATAATTTTTTACTTTAAGAGAACAAGTAGCAAAGACCTTTAACCTTATTAGGAACTGTTAAGTCTGCAGAGGGCCAGGGGGATCTGAAAGCTGGCCATGGGTGGCCAGCCCGGTCGAGCCTAAATGGTGGGTTAGCACCCTGAGTGAAGTCCATAATGGAACAAGATTTTGAGACAAAGAAGGAAGTCCATGGCAGCTTCATTCTTCTGAAAGAGGCATTTATTGCCTAAACAGAACAGGAAGCACATATGTGGGAAAGAGCATTTGTGACTGGACTTTATCTTTGGGTTTAGATTGTTGGACCCCCAACTGCCCTCCTTGTGACTGTTCCAGATATCAAGACAGATAGAATCAAACGCATGTTAAGCTCACTAATGGTAGCTGGGTAAGGTGTTCCTTCCATAATTACCAAAAAGATTTTGAAGGCTGTAAAGCAGTGGGGAAGGATAAGTTTTTTGACCCTTTATTTTTAAGCTGCCCCCGGGATAATTCCACAAGTCCGACACATGTTGTCCGAGACTATCATTGGAAATGGCAACACTGGAATGGAACTCGAACCCTTTTCAGTAAGTTCTGGTCCAGATCTAATAAAACAGATCTGGGATGTGATTGCAAGTGTAAACCTCATGTAGGAGCTTGGAAATGTCAATATTGTGATTCTTATGGCGAAGCAACTATTGTTGGGGGACCACTAGGCCCTGGAAGCAAGCTGTATTTTGACCCACCAGTTGATGATGAAAATTGGAAAGGTCCCTTCGCTAATGGGACCTGGGCTCTAAAGGAGCATTACTAGATTTGTGGCCAAAATGCTTACCTCAAGCTACCCCCAAACTGGTCAGGGATATGTTATGTGGGGTATATTAGACCATTGTTTTTTCTGCTACCACAAGTTCAAGGAAATCAGTTAGGAATCAAAGTATATGATGATCTAATTAGAGAAAAGCGGTCCATTGATACATCCCTGGTTGGAAAGAGCACCCAAAAGTGAGAAAAAGATGAATAGCCACCTGAACGAATCATACAACACTATGGACCAGCTACCTGGAACCCAAATGAATTAATATCAGGTGCCAGAGAATTCATTTATAATCTAAATCGGATAATTAGGTTGCAAGCTGTCTTTGAAATAATAATCAACCAGACAGCTACAGCTCTTGACCTTCTTGCTGACCAGTCTACTCAGATGAGAAATGCAATATTTCAACATCAGATGGTATTAGACTATTTATTAGCAGAAGAAGGGGGGGTGTGTGGAAAATTTAATGACTCAAACTGCTGCTTGCAAATAGATGACAATGGAAAAGTGGTAAAACAAATAACAAAAGGAATAAAAAAAGTTAGCCCATGTACCGGTCCAAACATGGAAAGGATGGGAATGAGACATGTTTTCATGGTTACCTGGTGGCCTATGGGTCAAACAAATGCTTTTTTTTCCTCTTATGTGTTGTAGCAACTCTAATCTTTTTACCATGTGTTGTGAATTCATGTTGTAAATATTGGCTTTTCACAATTATTCTGATAAATATATATATTATATGCTTTCACTATATTCTTTTCTCTCTTAGCAAGTTATAGGCTTAGATAGGAATTCTGAATGGTAAGGATATGTTTCATCTGGACAAGGCAAGATAAACAAGCAAGACAATGGGAGGATCAAGCTGTGGAAAACAGGCTATTATCAACAGCAGGAAATGGAGAGCAAATGGTTATCAAAAAGCCTGTACCAGGACGCTGGCAGGGGGGGAAGATATGAAGACCAGCTACCCTCAAAGGAAGGATGAGGGGCCTGGACTCTTATCGATCAGTGACCATTTCCAGAGGAAAGGAAACCAAACTCCAAAATAATGCTCATCAGCAAGAATAATGATGACCAGCAAAAATAGTGCTGACCAGCAGAAAATTAAGTTGTGCAAAACCATGTTCTAAGAAGGTAGAACCAGGGAGGGGACACGCTTTGAATATGCATTAACCCCTCACAGCAGGGGGGGATAAAAAGTGTTCCTGAGATACCAGGTGTGTTCCTGGCAACTAGCCAGGGCACCCGGCCGTTTTAACCCTTTGCTTTATTTCTTTTGTCTCCTAATTGTCTTTTTATTTATATTAAATTCTTTTTATAATTTATTAAGTGAATCTCATTTTTAAGACATGCATGATCCCTTGCTTAATACAACTCATTCAACATGTGATCAAAAGGATGCAGGTAGTAGCCGTGCCTACTAACCCAGAGATAGCTACAAAAAGGCAGAAAGTAATGCCACTGCAAATAGTTGCAAAGCCAAAAAGGACCCAAGAACAAGAAATTAGGTCAATGATAACTAAAGTTTGTAAAGACAATTATTAACAAAAATTAAAAGAGGAGGGATTGAGAGGAATGATGAGCTTGTCTTTACAAACAAGCTGTGGGTCAGTTGATTAGATGTAGCTATCAGTGAGAGACTACGGAAACAATGGGATGGATTCCAGTAGAAGATCAAAGGGGCACTGAAAGAACACTATGAATTCCATAAAAGTTAAGAAGGGATTATGCATTGGGGGGGGGGGGGGGAAGGTATCGCCGCCGGTATCAGGCGTTCCGGGAAGCCTGTACCTCTCAAGTACCTCAGCCTATGGGGAAAGAGAGAAGGGACAAGCGGCCGGGAATTAGGATAAAAAGGAGGCTGCGCCCTCCAAGAATTTGAGAGACCCCAGGGGAATGCCCCATGGCCTCTCCCTTTATTTGAATAAAGTAAAAGGACTCCTCTGTCTCCTTTTTGGACATAAACCTCTGGTGTTTGTGGATTAATTTTCCTGACACAACTAAGCCAGCAGCAATAGGCTTTCTTCAGCTCGGGTCCCCCCCACACACTGGGGTAAGACACAAACTGCAAAGCCCAGCCACAGTTACTTTGCTGAGCTGCTAAAAACACGTGGCTGAGGCTGTGGGGGGGCAAAACACTGCTGCCTGTCCCCCACACCACGACTGCCGGGTCACGCGGCTCCCGTGTGTTTGTGCCGCGCGGCTGTCACGTGTTGCGCGCTGCAGCTGCCTCGGCGCTGAGCCCGCCGCTCTCATGGCCCCAGGCCCCCCCCCGCCCCACGGCTGCCATGCTCCGCACGGCTCTTGCCACTCCTGCTGCTTGCTGCCACCCGCAGGGACACCCCTGCCACCTGCGCAGCCTGAGGTTGTTGCAGCCGCCGGCTGATCCTCTGGCTAGGCCCGTGCATGCTGCCGCATGAGCTGTGCCTGGAACCTGCTCTGCCTTCGCTCTGCCATGGTTTCGTGCTCACCGCCGCCATCGGCCAGTCTGACTCACTGCATTTGTGTTATTGGTTGTGTCGAGCAGTGAAGACTGTCCCTCTTCGTGAAATCTACTTTCTCTGGGCTCAAAAAAACTACCGATCTCGCCCTTGTGAGCTATATTTACCGTTTAGCTTTTCAAGGTAGCTGACGTATCCAGGCTTGCAGAACACACACGTGTTTCCAGCCGCTTTTGGGGGTCTCTAAAAAGCCCCACCAATGGGCGCCAACTGCTACTTTATATATGTACCCTGCCTCCCTATAGCCACAATCTGCCCAGTTGCAGCCAGGGAGGCAGGGAAGATATTATATAGCATGGACCAGAAGGCTAAAAATTAGGCTCTTTCCCTTGCTGAGATGGAAGTTCAGCTTTATTCCTGGGATCCCGTGGAGAAAGAGAAAAAGAAGGAAAGAGGAAGAATACATGAAAATTACTTTTTTCTGAATTTTCTATCTCATCAAACAGTGAGAAGTTTTATTGTTTAATATTATCCAATTTCTGTTAAATAAACAGTTTTTTCCACTTTTCTCCAAGTAAATATTTTTTCCCAAACCAGTTAAGGGAAGGACCACTTGAATTTGCTTTTCTGGGGAGACCCCCAATTAGAAGTTCTCTCCCAAATTTGCCCTAAACCATGACAGGTGTGTGACTGATACTTGTATATAAATAGCTACAAAGTCATGGTTTCAGATGATTCTAAAGGAGTGAGCTACTGTTTACTGCACTTGTGGTCCATCAATGTACTCACAGTGTTTTGATATCAAGTCCAAGTTCAATTTATATGTGGCTAGGAAGAATAACTACACTAGAATCACTAAATAGCTGTATCTATCCAAAATGATGTCACGTGTCTTCATGGCGCAAGATTCACAATAAAATTTCCTTATGAGGGCTGTGGGGTAAAAAGCAAGTGAATGGGCACAGCCAGCACAGTTCTGCCTGCCTTTTCAGTGGAGAGTCGTGAGCTAATTATATCTAGTTCTTAAATAGCTGTTGCAGATAATACTCAGGGTTTGCCTTCAAGTGAGCAAAGGAATGCTTGATTTATCAGTGGCATGGGCTTCACCCAGCTAATTGCTCCCAGTAACTTTTATAAATCATTCCATGTGTTAACATAAGGCCTTAAAGTTAATTGCTGAATGTCTTACAAATATGAACCTTCCTGTTCACAAACTACAACATTAGCCACATAGTGATAAATGGTGCTCTGAGGGTACCGACTTGCAAGTACTTTTCCAGGTGTACAAGTTTCTAATTTTCATGGTAGGAGCTAACATCCTTGTAACTGAGCAAAGAATGAGTATCAATTCAGTCCAATCAGACTTTTAAATCAACATTCCTGAAAAGGCAGTATGCATCCCACATGGCAAGTTTTACCAATCATGCAATATATCAGCATTTCTGATGAAGAATTTAGACCTTTATAAGCAAGGAACTACGTAATGCTACAGGCATGCTGAAAAATGCTACATTCACACAGCTAGCCTTGCATCTCTCCAATAAACAATCCTTTCAAAATCCACAGCTCACTGAAAATACACGGTTAGTTTTAATACAGTTCCGGTAATGATGTCTGTGTTCTGGGGTTTGAGTACACAGCATCACCTGTTAACTGAACGACAAACTATCCTGTACCAGTCTCCACAGTTTTCTGATAATAGAGTAGCCTAAGTCTTTGTAAACAGGTGGGCACACAGCAATAACTGACAGATCTTTGTGTTTCAATGCATCCTCCTGGCATTCTGACAGCAATGCGCTGCAGCATCAGCATTCCGTTTAGGGTATAAATCTGCCGTGTGACGTGATTTATGCTTCTGGGGTCGGAAGGGTAGGCTGAGCCATGGTAGCTATAAAGGGCCAACTACCTCTAGGTGAGAGGGGGCCATGAAGGCTGAAGCAACTGTGGGAAGAGTGGACAGCGAAGAAGCCGTGGTTGGAGGGGCAGGAACTGGAGGAGCCACAGCAGAAGGGGCATCCTGGAGAGCAGCCACTGTGGAGGAGGCAGCACGCAAGGAGGCCTCACTGTGGGAAGCTGGCACCGGTGAGGTCAGGGGGGCTGAAAAGGGCCGAAAAGGGCTGAAAAGGGCCGTGGGCGCAGAAAAAGGCCAAGGGGGCTGACAGAGGTCCTGGGGTCCAACAGAGGCCCGAGGGTCCTACAAGGGTCTGGGCCCCAATAAGGGATGGGGGAACAGCTGCAGGGAGGCTGGCATTGGGGGGCCAGCTGGTGAAGGATCCACTGCAAGGGAGCTGGCAGTCAAGAAGCTGCTTGCATGGGAGGCACCCAGCTGAGTGGTGGAGGTGGAGAGGGAAGGACAAGGGAGACAGTCTGCTCCAGGGGGAACTCTGGGGGGATATCGCTAGTGCCTGCAACATCATGCACTAAACTGAGGATTAATCTGTTCCCTGGATCCGTTCTATGGATCCATGCCCAGATTCATTATCAGTATCTTTTCTAGCATTCCCTGCTGCAGCTACACAGGAGTTTTTAACATCAAGGCCTCTCATTTAGGAAGCAGTTACAGGGTTCCTTAACCTGTAATAAAAGTTGCTCCAATGTGGAGAATATGCTGCAATCTTTTAGCTGCACCCAGGCTATTGGGAGAACCTCCCAGTCCCAGGATACTCACAGTCCCATGGTTCTTCGTCCAGTGAATACCACTCACCTTAACCTTACAGGCTGTGCCAGCATCTTATTTTCCATTGGATTGCGGCTTGCAAAGCAAGTCCCCTGTCCTTGTAGCAGGGTATGAGCTCTGTTCTCTGCTTCCAGTCTGAGGGTCCAGGTGTAGTCCATCTTTTCATTGCAATCTGATATTCTGTCATTCTGGATCCGCAGGGCCTCGCCACCTCTCACAATCCACCTCTTCGCTGCAATCTGATATCTGTTGTTTGGGTGACAAATGTTATGAAGCAAAAAGACACAGACTCCCCAGGCAGGTGCAAAAGAGAGCTCTTTATTGTTGCCCTGAAAACTCAGCTTCTGAGCTTGCTGACATGGTTTTCTAAAGACTTTCCCGGGACAGTAACTGTAAACATAGATATGTGTACATTCTTTCTGTTACACGTCTTGTGATGGGCATCTCTCATGGCCAGTGCAGTGAGAAAGTGTTATCCTGACCATCCAATCCCCGGCCGTGGTCAGAAGCCTATAAATCCTGGGAGGAAAAATAAACTTGCTCTTCCTTTCACCACACCTCGACCTGTGTCCGTGTGATCTATTCATCTTCAGCGGCAACAGGGGTCGTTCCCTCGGCCCCCCCCGCTTCTATCCATGGGGCCCGCACATGAGCCAACCTTGATGGGGCAACCGACGCTGCATACCACCGCCCCTCTGTGCCTCCGCTTCCAGCTATGGGGCCCAAGCTTGTGCTGGCACCGCCTCCTCCTCCTGCCCAATGCAGATGCTCTGCCACCGTGCCTCCTTCTGTTTCAGAGCAACAGCCCACGGTGCCTGCAGCTGCTGCTCCCCCCATTCAGCGTCTCCGGCCAGCCCACCCTCATCCATTCCCTCTGCATCATCTCACATGCCGCTGCCCCAGGATACGGACAGTGATCCAGCTGATGACCAACACTCCGCCCCACAGCAGGGCGAAAGTCTGGGAGCTGAGCACCAAAACTGCCAAGCTGCAAGATCGTCCCAAAGCCATCTTTGGACACTGCCGCCGTGTCAGGTGACCGTGCGTCTGAAGCACCCAGGACACTTTTGGGAGGTGGTAAAAAAGCGAGCTTTGGAAATGAGGGATTGGAATTTACTCGAGAGGCTGGGAAAACCCAGAAACGGAATTATTAATGACATGGGTGCTGGGAGGAGGGAAACAGAGGGAGTACCAGAAGCTGCTTCAGGCTCTGATGAAGAGATGCAGACAGATCAGGAAGTCAGTGGGGCACCATAAGGGGCTGTCCAAGCCTTCCGTATGTTTAAGGCTGCCCAGAACAAGGGACAGACTGACAGGCATGATGTTATTGCATGGAAAGTAGTACAGGATATACAAAGTGGTGCAATACGGACTTGGCTCTCCCGAAGTTATGCAGATTATCAGGGTGATAAACATTGATCTGCTTACTCCATTTTATATTAGACACCTGGCTCAAGTCCTATTCCAGCCTGTACAATTTAAAGTCTTTGAGGAAAATTGGAGGCAGATGGCTCAAAGAGCTGCAGATGAGAACATGCGTTTGCCTGTACATGATCCCAGACATGGTGTTAGACTTGATGTCCTTATGGGAACAGGTGATTATTCCAATCCTGATCTCCAGGCCAGTTGGGATCCTAGAGTCCTTGAACAAGGACAAAAAATAGGTATTGGAGCATTGCTGAAGACTATAGAAACAGCTGCTCCCAAGTCATGATATGTGACAATTACTCAAGGCTTGAAGGAACCATTCTTGCCATTTGTTGAAAAAATAGCAGCAGCTTTGGAGAAACAGGTTGAGGATGATAACCTGAGACAGCTAGCAAAGGATAATGCTAATGAAGATTGCAGAAAGATCATAGAGGCTCTTCCAGGGGACCCCTCGATAACAGATATGGTCTAAGTGTGTGCTAAAGTAGGCTCTGTAGAGCACAAAATGTCTGCTTTGGCTGCTGCTCTAACATCAAAACAAGCGAGCCATCGGGGTGGTTCACGGAATCAAAAAGATACTCAGAGTAAGGCTCAACAGGTGAAGCAGAAGAAAAAAGGGAAGGGCACTTTCCTGTGTGCTAGATGTTACAAGCCAGGTCATTTTACAAACCAATGTAAATCTAGATACCATGTTAATGGTCATCTTTTGACGGATTTGGGAAACATGAGCAGGAGTGCACAAGGGAACTGTGCTCTGACACAAATGAGTTCCCAGGGTACAGCACCAGTGCAGGCCTACTCAGTCAGCTTAGTGGCAGCACCCAAGGAGCTGCTGGGGTGAATTTACACACCGCAGCAACAGTCACACTAGATTCTAGTCGTGTGTATAAGGTTCTCCTGGATGCATTTGGCCCTCTGGGTCAAGGATTAAGTGCACTGCTTGTAGGAAGATCTAGTACAACCCTACAAGGGATCTTTGTGCATCCAGGAGTTTACAGGCCAAATTTGTGCCAGTTTCCACACCCCCCACCCCCCTTCCCCCGTTACTATCCCTGAAAAGACTAGCATTGCTCAACTTGTGCCTTTTAAGTCCTGTGTTCCTAGGACCACTGAGCGTACTTGTGGAGATGGCAGCTTTGGATCTACTGGACTGCCACAAGTTTTCTGGACTGCATGCATTTCCAATCAGCGACCACAGATGACATGTACCCTAAGTCTACCAAATGCCAGCCCGCCTCAGATCCAGCTCTGAGGTCTCATTGACACAGGCGCGGATGTGAGAATCATCTCCTTTTCTGTGTGGCCTCCGTCCTGGCCCTTGGCTTCCATCGATTCAGCCATTGAGGGTCTGGGAGGTACTACACAGGCTTTTGAGAGCCAACGGTCTGTGCTGATCAAACCCACAGAGGGACAAACAGCTACAGTTCGGCCGTATGTCACTGCAGCTCCACTTAACCTCTGGGGGAGGGATATTTTGGCAGCATGGGGGGTATGGATTGGGACGCATTTTTGATGGGGGCTGCTGTGGTGAAGGGCGCACAGCGTTCCACACTGCCTTTAGAGTGGCTGGTGACCAAACCCATCTGGGAAAACCAGTGGCCTCTGGCAAAAGAGAAGTTAGTTGCCCTTCGTGAATTAGTCCAGGAACAATTGCAGCAGGGACACATTGAGCCTTCCACTAGTCCCTAGAACAGTCCCATTTTTGTGGTCAAGAAAAAATCTGGGAAATGGAGACTGTTGCAAAATCTCCAAAAAATCAATGCAGTCATGGAAAGCATGGGGGCACTGCAGCCTGGCATGCCCTCACATACCATGCTTCCTATGGGGTGGACAATTTTGATCATTGATTTAAAGGATTGTTTTTTTACGGTTCCTTTGCATTCTGATGATAAGCAAAAATTCGCTTTCACGGTACCTACAATTAACAATGCTGAACCTGTGCAGAGGTATCAATGAAAGGTTTTGCCACAGGGCTGCAAGAACAGCCTGACTATCTGCCAATGGTATGTGGCTCAGGCCTTGTCCAGAGTCCGTGAGCAGTTTCCTGAGGCATACTGCTATCATTACATGAATGACATCCTGGTGGCAGCATCCACCCAGGATGAACTGCTGAGGATACAGCCTCAGCTGTTCAATGCCCTGCATTCTTATGGTCTGCAGGTGGATCCAGAGAAGGTTCAACAGCATCGTCCTTGGAAATATTTAGGAGTTAAAATCCTAGATCAAACCATTCACCATCAGGAGGTGAAATTCACAGATTCCATCAAGACTTTCAATGATGCCCAGAAATTGATGGGTATCATCACATGGTTACGTCCTTACTTGGGACTGACCACAGCGCAGTTGTCCCCATTGTTGAATATTTTAAAGGGGGACCCTGATCTGAACTCACCTTGAGAGCTGACTCCTGAAGTGCAGCAAGCACTGGAGGATGTCCAACAGGCTGTCTCTGCTTGTCAGGTTTACTGAGTAGATCCCTCTATTGATATCACTGTTTTTATTACCTACCCAGATTCTCATCCTACTGGTATCATTGGCCAATGGAGTGAACAATGGTCCGATCCTTTGCACATTTTGGAATGGGTCTTTCTGCCCCATTAACCTAAAAAGACAGCACCCATGTTGTTTGAATTGGTTGCTCAGTTGATAATTAAATGCTGTCAGTGGTGTTTGCAATTAATGGCAGCTGACCCTGGAAAAATCATCCTCCCAATACGACAGGAGGAATTTGAATGGAGTCTTACTAACAGCACTTCCTTACAGAGTGCACTGTAAAACTTTTCAGGGCAGGTTGCTTATCGTCTACCCAGCCACAAACTATTGCAATTGGCAAAGTCAGCTGAATTGTCCTTTCGGCCAAAAAGTAGTCTGGTGCCTGTGCAAGGACCCACCGTCTTCACTGATGGCTCAGGAAGAACGGGGAAGGCCATTGTTATGTGGAAGGATGAATCTGAGTGGCAAGTACTGGAAGGCCACGAGTCAGGTTCAGCCCAGTTAGTTGAACTAAGGGCTGCTACCATGGCATTCCAGCGGTTCTCTCAGGTACCACTGAATTTGGTAACTGATTCTGCTTATGTAGCAGGTTTAGCCAAGATTTTGGATTGTGCACTTTTGAAAGAAGTTGATAACAAACGCTTATTTTGGTTGCTGAAATTTTTGTGGTGCATAATCCAAGCCCGAGTTCACTCATATTACATCCTGCATATTCGGAGTCACACCAACTTATCAGGTTTCATAACAGAAGGTAATGCCAAGGCTGATAGGTTAGCTAACCTTGCATGGGTAGCACCTCAGCCTGACAAAATTGCACAAGCTAAGGCAACGCATGATTTTTTTCATCAAAGTGCACATACCCTGCAAAAGCAATTTCACTTAACACCAACTGATGCTCGTGACATTGTCAGCTCTTGTGCTGACTGTCATGGATTTGCTGCACCTTTACCAGCGGGGGTAAACCCCAGAGGTCTAAAAGCCTTGCAGCTTTGGCAGACAGATGTCACTCACATTGCTGAATTTGGTTGGTTTAAGTATGTGCATGTGTCTATTGACACCTTCTCATCTGCTATGTGGGCATCTGCTCACACTGGAGAAAAAGGTTGTGATGTTATTGCCCATTGGAAGATCGTGTTTGCGGTCTTAGGCATACCTTCTTCTGTGAAAACTGATAATTGTCCTGCCTACACCTCACAGAAAACATGACAGTTTTTGCAGTCATGGGGAGTTTCGCACAAATTCAGTATTCCACATTCTCCAACTGGGCAAGCTATTGTTGAACGCGCTCATGGTACCCTAAAGCGTGTTCTGGAAAAACAAAAAACAGGAATGACTGGAGAAGCCCCACACAGTTGGTTGGAGAAGGCTCTATATACAATCAATCACCTCACAGTGCCAAAAAATTGTGACAACCATGTCATTTTGAATCATTTCCTTTCGTTGCAGTCCTCAGGCGAGACGCACCTGCCTCGAGCGAAAGTTTGGGTGAGAGACCTAACCACTAACAAGTGGCAAGGCCCGTGTGAGCTCATCACTTGGGGTCATGGGTATGCATGAGTTTCCACAGATACTGGGATATAGTGGATACCTGGAAGGTGTGTTCGCCCTGACCTGCGACACCAAAGACAGAAAGTAGCCAACAGGCGACCTTCGGATGATGATCAGGATGTGGATCATCAATCAGATGGTCCTTCTACAAGTAAAGAGTGAGCATTCTACCCTGTTGACAAGTTAGACTGCCAGTTTTGAGCAGACTAATGATGTTTTGCTTGCTGTGTTAGAATTAGTGACTAGTTGTATAAGAGTTAGCCATCAGTTCCTTGCAGGAAAGAACAAGACTTGACAGTAGTGCATCAAAGATTCAGTAACATGTGCCAGAAAATCTCCCTGATCATTCTAAATCAGTGTCCAATTGAGGTTTCATTGATAACTGACAAATTGCTAAAGGAGACCTCTTGTGCTGTGTTTGTTCTCTTTCCTGCAAGGGCCCAGCAGGAGATTACAAATGCTGCCTTTCTGCCCTATAACAAAAAAGGGGAATTGTGGATGCTAAATGCAAGAAGCAAGCAGGGAGCACAGTGTCTGTGGAAAAGCAAGTCACATAACTTTTTCAGACTGGCCTGAGAAATGTGGCCTGGGAAATCATAAGGAGGAATCAAAATAATCCTTAGAAGACAACCTTGCAGGTGTTGCTTGTCACTTGTTTTCTTGCAAGAGAAGGTCGAGGGGTGATGTACCCAACTGACCAATGATGGTGATGTGTTAGTTTACTGACCAATAAGTTTTACCTTTCCAGACCTTCTCGGACTTGTCTATAAAAGAAGATCTGGGATAATAAACCTTGCTCTCCTGTACAACCCACAAGAGAGTCTGTGTCATTACTTTCACCGTTCCAAATATAGTGTGACACTTGTAAGATTTGTTTTACTTCTCATTAACCTGCTTTGATTTTGACTGGTAATAAATTCACTTAATATTCCCAAGTCAAGTCTATTTTACCCATGATGGGTTTTTGTGAGTGACTTCTCCCCAATGCCTGTTGGGTAAGAACCATACTCTATGTGCACTGAATACTTTTTCTGGGGATTAGAGGTAGCATATTACTTTGAATACCTTTTTGCAGTCAGATGCTATCACTGACAATCCTCAGACCTTAACCTGTCACAATTTTCTATTAATAAATAGTGTGTCCTGGTTTAGGGCAAATTTGTGTGAAAACCTCCAATGGGGCCCCCTCCAGGAAGCAAACCCACATGACCCCTTCCCCCCCCCCAACTGCTTTGGGAAGATATTTCTCTGAGAGGAGTGGAAGAAGTGTTATTCCATGAACTGTTAGTATGAATCTTTCACAGCCATTGGCAGTCACTGGCATTGGGTATCATAAATTAAGGGGAAAACCTGCTGAGGGGTCTTCCTTATGCTGTTTGTGTGTGTCCCTGAATAAGTCAGTTGAGCCACCCTCCAGTACAGCAGGACTGCTCAGTGAAGGGTCCCCATAACAGGACAGTAACAGATGAGTCAGGCACAAGGGGCTTTCCCTGGGGTGTGGACAGACAAATTAAATACTAAGGGTAAAGTAAATCAGTAAATCTCCCCACACTAATGGTTGAGAAAGCCTCCCCTTTTCACATGACAGGTGGGTTCCTGGCATCCAGCCAGGATCAAACGATCACAATGCCCCATCCCGGGAAGTGATCAAGGTGAGGTTGGATGGGGCTTTGAGCAACCTGGTATAGTGGAAGGTGTCCTAGAACAGGTCATCCTTAAAATTGCATCTCAATAAGCTGAAAAGACCCATGGTGGTAGTTGTGGGATGAAAACCAAACCGTGGGAGGGACTTCAGGATTAGAGATTTCTGGGAAGCTGCTATTGGTGAAAATTAAAACCATGAGAGAACTGTTTCTTGTGGAGAAGTCTCTATGGCATGGCATGAGAGACTCCTCTCCCTAAATGAACTGAAGAAAGATTATTTTTGAAGTGGTAAACCAACTGAAAATACCAAATTTTGTTTCTTTACATTGTCAGTGGGAAAGGAAAGAAGAGTTGGGGGGAGGAGAAGTGTTCTGAAGGTTTGTTCTGATTCTTATTATTCTTCTTTTAGTTCTGTTAATAAAGTTTTCTTTATACATTTTAAAGTTTTGAGCCTGCTTTTTCCCTTCTCCTAATCCTTATCTCACAGCAGAAAATGAATAAATAATTCTAGTGAGTGCACTAGTGTTGGTCCAGCGCTCAAACCACCTCATTAATTGGTGCATTTACTGGGAAACTCGAGTTGGAGACCAAAACCAATACTTTAAGGTATCTTCCAACCCAAACCTCTCATTAACATTTTTTTTGAACAACACTTTTTCAAGTGGTTCTATGTTGTTGGTATATTTTTTTTAATAAAATTAATTATCATTTTCTTGGAAGCTTATAATTACAGCACCCTGCTGAGGTCTGAAGCGTCAGGAGCCTTGTGTAACCTTGGAGGAATTGGTGCCATTGGTTTGTCTACAGTGGTTGCTATCAGGAAAATAGGGGACTATGATTAGGGAAGAAGAAAAGAATAAATATTTGGCAGAGAACTGAAATTATGGACTAACATCAACATACATGCAAATCAAAGAATGATGATGGAGAAATACCCAAGGATTTAGCAGTTCTGGATTAGAAATAGAATTTACAATATGTTCTTCTAATATCAAGCAAGAAAATAATCTAAACCCACATAATAACACTGAATGAAATTATAGCTTGGCTAAGTAATTACTCCTTTTATTCCCTTCATATCACTCAGAATGAGTTTATTGTCCATGAACTTTCATTGAAGCATTACTTTAAAATTAATTCTTTAAAATCATTGCAATTTGAATATCTGTTTCCTTGGTTGGTAAAGAATACATTTGGTCTCTCTTTTTAGTTTTCAGTGTTAAAAAAACACCACTGTGCAGCCTGGTACTAATGCAACCCCAACTGCTCCCTTACCAGACTTCAATCTGTGAATTTACCACCTTGGCTACTTGAGACAGTTCCAGGTGGGCATTAAGTATCGAAGCAGACAGACACAGATGGATTGTACTAGAGGCTGTAGCTAGTTTCCTTTCTGATGGATGCCCCAAAGTCTGTTCTAACACTTAGTCCAGAGATGCTGTTAAAGTGGTTCTAGTGAAGCAGCACATAGAAAATCCAGCTGAGGAGCACAGCGAACAGGCTAGGCAACAGGACATGGTGCATCAGAAGGATGTGGCATGTCATTTTGCACAGACAACAGGACATGGAGTGGCAGTTTGAGTAGGCAGGGCGTGTGGGAAGAGAACTGAGGCACTGCAGCACAGGCAGTTATCTCAGTTTCTGGTCTTTATTCTCATTGAGGGAGCTCAAATATGTTGTCTGCTGAGTGAGGAGACAAGTTGTGTAAGCTCACCAAAAAAGATGTGGCGACCCAGACAGAGCTCCCCTCAAAAAGCATGCAAAAAACCATGTAACTGTCTAGGCTTCAGGCTGTAGGGAATGCCTAAGCCTCACAGTGGATTGTGGTGGAGATAGAAATTGTGTCAGATGTGACCAGGTGGACAACCTGCTCAGCCTGGTATCAGAGTTACAAGATGAAGTAGAAAGGGTGAGAAGTATTAGAGAATCAGAAAGGGAGATAGACTGGTGGAACCCTAAGACTGGTGGAACTGGTGGCCTCCCTAAGACAGAAGCAGCCACCGGAAACAATTCAAGATCAAGGGGATCCTCTGTCCATACCACAGCAAGGAGCATGTACCAGTTGTGAAGCAAGAAGCAAATGGAGGGTCATCCATACTCGGGGAGGCAAGCGAAATCCTTCACCAACTGTGGCAGGATATTTGGCCTACCACAGAAGAGCTTATCTCCAGCTGGTGTGACAGCTCCAGACATTCTCCCCCCGATGTGAAGTGATGAGATAACCTAAAGGAAAACCGCTTGGAATATTCACGGAGTCCTCACAGAGGTAAAAGTGAACTTCATTTATTGCATAACTCAGTACATTCTTATAGGGTTTTTTCCAGGGTTCACATGGTTTAAGCAAAACTGCTATTGGCTAGTGCATCTTGCTTATCATCTTCTTTTTCTTTGTTTACATTCTTCACAGTGACTTCAAGGTCACTCTAAGCTGTAAGCTGGGCTGTAAGCTGTACCCTGGGTTGTGCAATCAGGCTTTAAATAAAATATTGTGTCGACAAAGCCTCCCTTTTCTTTTGCACAACCCAGGCTTTGGATATTACTCGTCTTAATTTTTTGCGGATACAGGATAACACACAACTTACAATAATTAACCTTATTAATACTATAACAAGAATTCGTCTCTCTTCTAGTACAAGAGATTTTAACTACTCAGTAATGTCCCAATTGGTTAACTAACTTCCAATGGGGTTATCATATTTTTTCAGGGCATGTAACTCGTTTTGCAGCTGTTTTAGTTGTTTATGGATAGAAACTGAGTGGTCAGAAAGATTTATACAACACATTCTTTCAAATCTTAAAACAGGGAATAACTGAAGAAAATTGGTAGAGACAACATTATGATGATAACATAAAACTTCTGTTGACAAACTGTCTGTGTAGTTTTCAGATATAACTGTGTCTTGGCAGTTCCACTTGTGATCTTGTTTGGAGTACTAAGGCTGTATGATGACATCTCTGTTTACTGGGTCCCATGTTTTCAGAGGTAGTCAGTCTGGTCAGACAAATAGGTGATCTTTTTGAACCTGTCAACAAAACATAGGCACTTCTCCCCTTGAAGTTAATGAATTATTTTGGCTTAGCTGTGGTACACCAAATTGTGAACTCAGATTTTATGATATTTTTTAAATTTTTGATGCAAATATTTAATTATTTAAAATGAATTGTGGTCTAAATTTCTAATGTACATACTACATTAATTGAATGTGTTTAGGGCATCAATTCCTTTTGCTTTTAAAAGTGAGATGTACTTTTATCATGCATATTAATATCAACACAAAACTATACAAATAATGAACGAAAAACTCACAGCAGTCAGAAATCAGTCAGATAATAAACATTATTAATAACATATGTGATATAACATTACTATTAACCACTAAAACACTGCACCAGCATCCCATAGTCTGCAAACAGACAACAAAATCAGTGAAGGATTGGATAACCACCTCCGGAAATGATTCTCCAAGCCCACTTCAAAATTGATCCAGCTGTCATATTAATAGGGTCAAATTGCCAAGTCAGAAGTGACTCAAATATTGATTTGGTGTAGAAAACATCTGGATCTGTTGGCAAACATTCTATCCAGGTAAAGTCAAAGCTTGGCCAGGGCCTTAGGCTTTAAACTGGAAAGATGTCTCTTAACTCATTTTTAAAACAAGATTCTCAATAGTAGCAGCTATGAGATGCTTAAAGCTCAGTAAACTGTTCAAGTGCATTTGTGTAAAGCAAATGATCAGAAGTCTTAGGTAAGAGACTAATCAAACCATTTAGCAGTTGGTTTAATCTGAAGTTTCTCTACTGGCAGGTGACTTTCAGCAATGATACATTTTCCTGGAATTCTGGGAGCACTGAAAAATAATGAAACTACACTGGATTAGGCAAAAGCAAGCCTTCTTAAACAAGGGAAGGAGTAAAAAACCAAGAAAAACCCTATATAGGAACAGCTGTATAGCTTGTTTACAGAGATGCATCTGCAGTTAGAAAACGAAAAGATCTCAAATGACACGTGTCTAAAAGGTAATTACACAAAGATATGTTAAAATATAGGAGAAGCTGGCTATAAATACAACAATGACACTCTATAGATAATGCTCATCATAAAAGATCCATAAATTCACATTATACAATGAATATATCAGTAGTGTCTGAGAAAATTAAGACAATATTTTTAAAACATTCATGTCTTAATGACCAAAAATGAAATAAGGTAAAAAACTTCAAAATTTCCTAGTAAATAACAGTCATTATTCTTTTGTGTTACCTATAGAAAACAAAACCAGTAGAGGTTGCTAAGAAAACGTGAGACAATTTAAATTAAACAGTACTCAAACCTGGTAGAAATTAATTATGTCAGAAGGAAATAAAATTTAACCTCAAAAGAATACCAAAGTTACAAAGCCTAACTTAAGAACACTCAGACCTAAAAAAAGTGAAACTTCACTTAATTCTATCAATACTTAATTTGTATCAAATGAGAACATAACTCAGTCTTATTCTATTATTACAAAAAAGGCAACAGAAAGTTAGGTATATACCTTTTGAACATAATAAAACAGCAACATGAATTTACGATAGAGATTATAAAGATGTGACAAATACATTACGATTTTATGTAATTTGGCTTTGAGAATAACTCTTAATAGCTGCAGATGTTACTGAAAATACTTATTCGTAGCAGGAATTTGCCTGGTATATGCTTAAGTTTTTTAGGATTTTTAAAGTGCAGTTTTATTAGAGAAAAAACACAACAATGCAGGATTTGGCAAGTTGTCATTCAGCTTTTGTAGTACTTTTCAGAAACATCAAGTCTAACTTTTAATTAAAATCCGAAGTCCAAATCGGTATATATGCTGTTACACATGTTTTTTATAGCAGAAAGACTCACATTGAAATTACCTTATTAAAATTGTGGAAAAAACAAGCAAACGAGTAATATATGGGTAACTTAACTTTGTTTTGTACACTGAAGTTCTCCTAGCTAATTATTTTTTAAACCATGACTATCTTCTGTAGATAATGTTAATTGGAAGGTCATTTTATTAGTAGCTGTAAATCATTCAATATTTTTGCATTAGGTTTTAAAACTAATTATTGCAAGGTAACTTTTTACTTCTGTTAATATTTACTCTAAACATTTCTAAAGGGTTTTTTTTTTAATTTTCTAAAGGATCGCAATAATTTCTCTAGTAAAACTCTAAAACCGCAAGAACTCATAATTACTTAAAAACACAAAATTAACTCTCAAAGGGTAGATAAAGACATTTTAAGAAAACAATGAATCATGACTTTTTAACAAACTGGGTATTATCCTGGCACTTCTTCTTGGAGAGGGAGCGGGGGGGGGTGAACTGCCCTGCTCTGCTGCTGTTATCTCTAGAAGGTTCGAGTGAAGTCTTTGTCATCCCCCACATACTCTCGCAGAGGGGAAAAATGGAGAGAAAAAAACCCCACATAGTTAACAAATGTAGTTCTTTCTCTCAACATTTCTCTCGTTGTTCGCAGACAGAGGGAAAAGGACACGATTTTACAAAAACAGACGATGTTACACGAAAAGTCTCCCAGGGCCAGGTGGTAGCAGCGGTGATCATTGCAACTTATCAACCTTGAATTACAGTAATGAATTTTGAACTAGATACCATATAGTTAGCGATTTTTTGACTATTTTGTCTCCCTTTAAAGCTGTCTGAGCCACCATGGCTCTGCTCAACTGTTTCTGTAATTGCTGATATTTGTCAAGCATGGCTGTGAAGCTTCTTCTGCAGTGCGTCCGCCACGGGGGTGCCTTTGTTCTCTGCACATGCTCCCCCCATGCCCCCCCTGGGTAGGGTGGAAACCTATCTAAATCTGGCTTCTCTTCAAAGGTAGAGGTAATATCTTGTCCATGTATGTCCACAATTGATTTAAAATCATTGGACATCTCCTTATTTTCTTATTTTCTCTTCCCCCCCTCTCTCCAAGGGCATCATTGCAAAGAATGTTCACCCAGCAGTGGAAGGTAAAGATGGCTGCTGCTGTGACACAGGTAGAATTACGGGGCTCACAGCCTGGGTTGATTCTCCTTTCATGTCTTTTAAGGTATTGATTACAATCTGCCAAGTCAGGCTGTAAGACAGTGTCCTTGCTTTTCCCCATAATTGTTTTTTCCCACAACTGATCTCCTATTTCTTTTCATTCTTCCACTATGAATAGCAGTGGAGGCACTTTCAAGTACCCGTTTTCTCTAGCCCATACAATGAGCTTTTCCAGGTCTTTATCCTTTACTGCTTCCCCTTTTTAATGAGGATACTTTGAAGCAGTTTTTGTGCTGCTGCAAATTCAACATCCATGCTGGCAGCCACTGATGGGGGGAAGGGCACAACCCCTCCTACCTGAGTGCCGATGCTGACTAGCCCTCGGTCTTCGCTCAGACTCCTCCCTCACCTGGTTTTCCACAGCTTAGATTTGCTTGCACATCCTACCTGCTGTGCTAACCTGCTCTACCAGCTCCAATCCACTTCCACATCTACCCGCTGTGCGAACCCAGCCAAGCTGGCAACCTGCAGAGTGTCCCTGTTCAGAGCGCCAGTGTCCTGGTTTAGGGCAAATTTGGGAGAAAACTTCCAATGTCGTCCCCCCCCCCCCCCCGGGAAGCAAACCCTTTCTCTCACCCCCCAACCAGTTCGGGAAGAGATTTCTCGGAGAAGTGGAAAAACCTGTTTATTTAACAGGCAAAGCACTACCCAGCACAAGAATGAACAATATCAAATTACAAAACCTCTCACCTCTCTCAAGAGATGACAAATTCAGAGGGTCTCTTTCCTGTGGGTGTTTGCTCTGTTATCAATCCCTCCGGTGCTGGAAAATGCTGCTGCCCAGGCTAGGTTCCCAGTAGTCCAGGGGTGCAAGCTCCCGGTGTTCCCCCGAGTCCCCAGTCCAGAGCAGGTTTGATCCGTTCCAAGGAAAGGGAAAGAAAACAGTCCAGGAAGACCTCTCTGCTTCGGCTAGCTGGAAAGCCAAGGCGATCTGTGTCTTTTTGTCTGTCTGTGCTGTAGTCAAAACCCCGTCCTGGGATGTGGGGGGAGCAAGTACAGTCTCTGATAACAGACTTGGTGCTTCTTCTCTACTCACTTTTACTCTTAGATGAAGTTTTAAGGATACAAAACCTATTTCTGGGCTAGGTGGATGAATGGGGATACAATTTAACATCACAATCACCCCAGGACAGCCAGCTAAAGGAAAACTGCTTGGAATATTCACGGAGTCCTCACAGAGGTAAAAGTGAACTTCGTTTATTGCACAACTCAGTACATTCTTATAGGGTTTTTTCCAGGGTTCTCGCATCTTAAGCAAAACTGCTATTGCCTAGTGCATCCTGCTTATCATCTTCTTCTTTGTTTACATTCTTCACAGCGACTTCAAGGTCACTCTAAGCTGTAAGCTGGGCTGTAAGCTGTACCCTGGGTTGTGCAATCAGGCTTTAAATAAAATATCGTGTCTACAATAACCCCGGCCAGCTCTCTGACTAGCAAATTGGAACGAGCCAGGGAGTTATTTCTCTCTCTGGTGCCAGGAGCAGAACTCCCAATAATCAACTGGGCATGAGAACAGATGTGCGGAGATAAGCCAGGGATTTCTGACTGAAAAGGCTTTACTTTTACATCTATGAAAGTTACACAAAATTCCATGGAGGTAGAAGCCTTCTACACACTCCCTGGAAACGTGCAGGGGACTTCTCCCACAAGTTCAGATTCAAACTCTCTGGATATTTTCCCTGGGAATTGAGAGGAAGAATTCTATGTATACCCCATTGTCCTGGGGTGACTTTATGATACTGGTATCCCCAATTACCTGGTTTATGTTATATATTAAGTTCTGCACCTTTAAGACTGGCTCTGAGAGTGAAGGGGGGGGGGCAAGAAGAAGCACACAGTTTGTGTTGAAAGAAAACACCACTCCCCCACATCCTGCTCCTGGACTGTGGTGTATGCAGAACAGACAGACAGCAGGACAGAGCTTCTCTTTGGCTTTTAGTTAGTTTTAGCTAGCTGAGGCAGCAAAGTTCCCTGGACCTTTGTTTTCCCCTTTTTTCCTGGATCTGTGCAAACCTGCTTTGGACTGAAAAACACCCAGACAAACCCCGGGAGTTCACACCTGTGGCCAACCGGGGCCTGGGCCTTGGCACTTTCCGGCGCCGGAGGGACTGATAAGAACCTGAGCAGGCCGAGCTACACCACATGAAAAGGACTTTTTCTTCCTGGATTTGCCATCTCATCGAACAGTGAGAGGTTTTATTGTTTAATATTATTCAATTTCTGATAAATAAACAGCTTTTTCCACTTCTCTCCAAGGAAATGTCTTTTTCCCAGACTAGTTGGAGGGGAGGGGTCATTTGAATTTTTTTTTTCCTGGGGGAACCCCCATTTGGAGTTTTTCTCCCAAATTTGCCCTAAACTAGGACACCCATCACCTATTTAATGGCAAAATACATTTAATCCTAATCCTAATCTATACCATTTCTGCGCTAACTGTAATAGGTACCTTTATTATCATGCACTGTATGTTATCTTCTAGTAGTGTTTCTTTTGTTTATCCTGTGTAGTAAGAAAACTGTTTAAAGTCTTATGTCTGTTTCCCTTGGTCTACTCAATAAATAGTTCATGTTGTAATAGGCCTGATCCATCATTATTAAGATCTTGTGAGCAAGAACAATCTGGAGTGCAGGCTGCCCCAAACATAGCTACTGCCAGAAATCTGAGTCAAAGGCCAGACTTGTCTAAGCTCATGTCTCTATTCATAACACCAATCTCACTCCCTCCAGGTACCTCTGCACAATAGATATGAGGCTTTGTATGTGGAATGCCAGCCTAAGGATGAAGTGGATGAAGGTCTGGACACATCAGAGGCACCACGACAATCAATAAGGTAAATCCACTATAATATAACTGCTTCTGAGAGGAAGAAAAGATGGGATTTAATTGTAAGAGATTCCCTTCTAAAGGGAACAGAGGGCCTGATATGCCAACCAGGTCACATCGATCAGGAGGTGTCTTGGTTTGAAAGAAAGGTATCTGCCAAGGAAGGTGGGAACCTCCCTTGGAATGGAAGATATTGATTTTCTCCAATGCTGAGCTAAAAGTCACCTCAGAGACTGACTCAGTGAGGTAGGTATTTGCTTTATTTGGCACCGGGTATGTGGGGGATCGCTCCTCTTAACATGTACATCGAGCACTTTTACACAGCACAATTTATGGTTAAATTTCATGCATATTCATTACATTCCTTGGGATAGGAGTGGTTATACAAATTACTTCTCACAAGTCATTAATAGCATGCACAGTCCTTCTGATGCTTTTAGAGGCTACCTAGAACAGAGGCTAGACAGTGTTAAAGGAATAAAGTAGGTATTTATTTAAAAGGCTTTCAAAGGATACACCTTGGGCAGTACAAGAACCCGGCCGTGGCTACACCCAAGATGGACAATGGGTCATGAGTTTTCACACTTTTATAAGTTTTGGTCCATTTACATATTGGGGTTAATTGTCCCATTACAGCTTCAGGTAATGAAGGCCCATCCTCCCATATTGCTCTCCTCAATTCACTGTTTATATTTTTGGGCCTGAAGCTGCAATGGTGTCCTTGGTTCTTGGGCTGGAAAAGGATTGTTTTGTCTAACTACACTGTGAAGAGAACTTGCTAACACATTATATGTAGTTCAGAGTGTCACCCTGAAAACTCAGTTTTTTGATCTTGTCGACATAGTTTCTAAAGACTTTCCCAGGACAGAAACTGTAAACATAGATATGTATACATTCTTTCTGAAACACGTCTTTTGATGGACATCTCTCATGGCCAGTGTGGTTGGGAAGGTGTTAACCTGACTGTCCAATCCCTGGCCGTGGTCAGAAGCCTATAAATTTGTCGTGGTTTTAAAGCAGCAACTAAAAAATCACTAGAAAACTTACTTATTTCTTGCTGTGAGATATGGATTAGAACAAGAGCAAAACAGGTTTAAAACTTAAAAGGAATAAAGAAAGTTTATTAACAAAACTACAAGAATAAGAACACCAGAATAAAACCTCCAGAAAACCCCCTTTCTCCCCCACTACCCAACCATTCCTTTGTTCACATGACAACATAGAGACAAAAAACTTTGGAACTTTGGTGTTTAAAACAGTCCTAATTCCTGCTAGAGTCTTTTCATCAGTCTTTGTAGAGAAACAGAAGCTTTCTTCTGCTAATCTATGGAGTTTTTCACAAGAAAACTATTTCTGTTATAGCTTTCTATTTCTCTGATGGCAGCTGCCTGGAAAAAAAAACTGCCATCAGTTGTCTCCTCCCATTTCACATCACTCTGAGGTGTGTATGGGTCAATGAGTCTAAGGATGTCATTTTTAAGGATGAGTTATTCAAAGGCAAAAGTTCTCTTCATCTGTCTCTATGAGCCTCCCTGGAAACAGAAGTTTTCTCTTTGCCTCTTAAGGCCCCAAATCTTCAACTATTATATCTCCCCCCTCTGTTCCAGAACTTCACTGTTGTTGTGGTTTTAAACCAGTAACTAAAAAAATTATTTATTTCTTGCTGTGAGATATGGATTAGAACAAGAGCAAAACAGGCTTAAAACTTAAAAGGAATAAAGACAGTTTATTAACAAACTACAAGAATAAGAACACCAGAATAAACTTCCAGAAAACCCTTTTATCTCTCACTACTTGACCATTTCTTTGTACACATGATAACATAGAGACAAAAAACTTTAGAACTTTGGTGGTTAAAAAACAGTCTCAATTCTTGCTAGAGTCTTTTCATCAGTCTTTGTAGAGAAACAGAAGTCTCTTTCTGCCAATCTATGGAGTTTTTAGAGTTCACTCCTCCCATTCCACATCACTCCGAGGTGTGCATGGGTCAATGAGTCTAGGGATGCCATTTTAAGGATAAGTTATTCAAAGGCAGAAGTCCTCTTCATCTGTCTCTGTGAGCCTTCCTGGAAAACAGCTTTTCCCTTGCCCCCCCAAGGCTTCAAAATCTTCACTTTACCCATTTCCAGCAACCCACAGTATCACAACCACTCTCTCTTTTTCTCAAAAGTCCACACTTTGAACACTCTATTCCTCCCATACTCTAGTCATGAATTAAAGGAGTCTTTTAAACTACTATTGTCCATCTCCATAGCTTTAACAGAAAGATATTTCAGCTGTAAGCATCTCCTTATTCCCTCTTTCTTATTTAAACTTAACTCTTTTCCTCACTGTTTTTGGTGGTTCTATGATGTCTTCTGCATGTTGATTGTCTCTCTTTCTCTGTCTTTCTGGGAAAAAGGAGTAATCTGTACATTTATCCAGGTAGTAAAAGAATTAAAAGCTTTAGGAAAGCTGCAAGAGTTCATAATGTCAGGTTTCAGTCCAGCAGCAGCAGTAACTGAGCAGCTCTGCTTTCTTTTCCTCCTCCTGTGGGTTTTCCAAGCAAGGCTAACACCCTTATTCCAGGAGCCAGCCCGTGGCCTCTCTCCAGGGCCACCCTGGCCAATCTACCCACAAGACATCAATATGATGGATGGCGAAGCAATGGCGTTTATTGCAGGGGAATTTGACAATTTATAACCTAGGGTCATTGTGTTACTCCCATCTACATACGTCACACCTAAGTGCTATTGGCTAGTTACAGGTTTTGCTATCCTAACAGAGAGGGGGTCTAACAGCTTCCCGTTACAATCCCGAATTCTTCCGCAGCGCAATGCCCTAGACTACAACATATTCCCCCCTCTCTATGAATAATTAATTTGCTAAAATATAAGGTATATTAGTCTTAAAAATTCTAATGTTATTTTCTATATATATTTCTAAACACTTTGTCTAACTTATCTATATTATAAAGTTTTAAAAATGGATAATATAAAATTGAATAAAATATAAAATACTTAACTAAAAGGCTAAAAGCTTATAAAATGGATACTACAGTTTTCATTAGTAAATATGAGGTACAAGCGGTGACTAAGTATATTTTTAAAGCATCTGTTGCCTTTCTATAAGCAAAATGTTAACTTTTTCTAGTCGGCTTTTAACAAAAGATACAAGCTTATTTAAAACACACGGTCCAAAAATTAGCACGAGTAAAATCATCACAACTGGTCCAATCAGGGTAGACCCCAGGGTGGTTAGCCACGGAGATTGGTTGAACCAGGACTGGAACCAGTTTTGCTGAGCTTCTCTCTCTGCCTTTCGTTGAGACAGCCTGTCTCGTAGCTCTGCCATGGTGTCTCTCACTACTCCGGTGTGGTCAGCATAGAAGCAGCATTCTTCATTCAGGGCAATGCAGAGGCCTCTGCTGCATGAACACAAGTTTGAGACCTCACTTGTTCTGCAAAACAACTTCAGAGAGTGAGGAGACTGATTTTTCTAGAAAGGATATGAATTTCTCAATTCTTTGTAGATCTTCATCTACAGTCATCTGTAGCTGAGACAGCCTCTGTTGTTGGGTCACGATGGCAGAGACACCTGTGGCAGCACCAGTTGCTCTCAGGTTAAGCAGCATCGCTATGGTTACACCTGTCACCACTTCTCTTTTCTGAAGTCGGGTGAGTCTCTCTACTTGCAGGCTCCACTCTTCATCCAGGTGGTACAGGACTCTGGGGATGATAACAGCTAATACACAGAAGTCAACAGAGGAATTAAAGCTTGGGTATAAAGGGCTATACAAGGGCTAGACTATTAGATCATGGGCTCTCAGCTTGTACCACAAAATTGGGGCTCACTGCTTCAGGTGTTATGACTATAAATAGCACAATTACTATAAACAGTTTACCATGTAAATGACACCATGCTTGCAAACTCACAGTTAAAACTTTAACATTAAATGAACCTTTAAAGATGCTTACACTACCTCTTAAAGGAAAATACTTATATTTTATACTAACATAACAATTACTATACAAACTAAACACTTTATCTTAAACTATTATTTAACTACTTTTAACACACGTGCTCTATATATATGTAGTCTAAGCATGAAAGCAATTTGCTAAAAGGATAAACACACAATTACAATTTGCTTTATATATAGTTAAATGGAGTCTCCACACCTCCCAAATCTTCTACAAAATTTCTCCAACACGATTCAGTCCTGGAACGTTCACTGCTCCCGTGATATCAGCTGGCAGCTGATCGGTGACTGAGGGCTTTGATGTTCAAGTTGTTCCTCAAACCCTTCTAAATCTTAAAACAAAGGATAACTAAAAAATTAATAAAAACACCACATCATAATAACAACATAAAATTTCTGTTGGCAACTGTCTGTGTATTGTTCAGACACAACTGTGTCCTGACAGGTCCACTTCTGATCCAAGTCTGGAGTACCAAGACTGTGTGATGACTTCTTTGTTCACTGGATCTCGTGTGTTCAGAGGCAGACAGTCTGGTCAGATGGACAGGTGACTTTTCTGAACCTGCCAACAAAACACAGGCACTTCTCTCCTTAAAGTTAATGAATTACACTAATGAAATTGCTTTTAGGGTATCAATTTCCCCCGTTTTCTAAAAAAATAAAAATGAAATGTATTTCTGTTCAACATTAACACAAAACCTTATACACAATCAGTAAAAACCTATAGCAGTTAAAAATCAATTAATATAAAAGTACTGTTAATTATTAAAACACTGCACCAGCATCTCATAGTTAACAAACAAATAGAGACAAAAATCATCAGTGAAGGATTGGATCATCACCTCCGGAAATGATTCTCCAAGCCCACTTCAAAATTGATCCAGCTGTCATATTAATAGGGTCAAATTGCAAAGTCAAAAAGTGACTCAAATACTGATTTGGTACAGAAAACATCTGGATCTGTTGGCAAACATTCTGTCCAGGTAAAGTTAAGACTTGGCCAGGGCCTTAAACTTTAAACTGGAAAGATGCCTCTTAACTCATTTCTAAAACAAGGTTTTCAATAGCAACAGCTATGAGATGCTTACAGCACAGCAAACTGTTAAAATGCATTTATACAAAGCAAATGATTAAAAACTTTAGGTACCAGACTAATTAAATCATTCAGCAGTTGGTTTAATCTGAGGCTTATTCAATGGCAGCTGATCTTCAGCAATGGTACATCTTAAAATTCTGAAAACACTGAAAAATAAAAAGTTATAGCAAACAAAACTGCTAAAATTACAACAACTGAATAGAACTCTCAGTGAAGTTTAGGGTGTCACAGTCTGCATTCATTTCTGTCCACAAGCAGGTGTTCATCTGTGGTTTATCACAGTTGCTTCAGTTGTAGCTGTCTTCATATTTCTAGGAAAATAACTATACTTTGCAATTTAAACAAGTGTTTTCAATAAAACATAAAACAATTTAAATTAAACAAAATTTAAACTTAACAATAATTATTTATAACAAAAAGAAATAACAAACTTAACCTTAAAAGAATATCCAAGTTAGAAAACTCAACCCAAAAACATTCAAGCCCAAACATTACAAAACTTGACTATCCTCAATTCTATCAACACCCAATCTATACCAAATAAAAACACAACTCAATCTTATTCTGTTACTACAAAAAGCAACTGAAAGCCTGATATATACTCCTTAAACACAATATAACAATAACATGGATTCACTATAAAAATTATAAAAATATAACAAATACATCACAATTCTGTGTTATCTAGCTTTGAAAATAACCCACAATAACTGCAAATATTACTAAAAATACTCATTCACAACAAAAATTTGCCTAATATATGTTCAAATTAGCTAAAATTCCAAAGTGCAGCCTCTCTAAAAAAAAGCCACAACACAGGATTGGGCAAGTTGTCATTTAGCTTTTGTAGCACTTTTCAGGAACATCAAGTCTAATTTTTAAATTAAAATCTAAAATCCAAATTGATATATATGCTGTTATATGTGTTTTATATAACAAAAAATTTACATTAAAATTTCCTTATTAAAATTGTCAAAAACTCAGCAAATGGGTAATATATAATTAACATAACTTTGAAATTACTGAAACAAAACAAAAATCTTTTAAGTTTCTTGGGATGCAAAAATACAACATTTAAACCTTTTAATCTATTTTTAAAGGCACTTAATTCAATAGAAACTTATTTTTAAATCTCAATTTTAATTACAACAATTTGCTAATTTATAAACAATACAATTTACAAAGCTTCTAATTTTTAAATTGTCTAATTAAAACTCTTTTTCTTATCCTTCTCAAAAATGTCCAGCTTTCTGTTATTCTTCTTTTGTTTTGTAGTTTTACTTTCCGCGGTTCCATTGAAGTCGCTGTTACTTGTTTCAGCGGTGGTTGCCATGGCGACAGCGTACTGCCGTGTGTTTTCCTGAACTGGGCCGTGCCGGGCTACTTTTTAAATCTGAGAAAAACTCTGAAAACTCCAACTGCATAAACTCATAATTACTTAAAACACAAAATTAACTCCAAAAGGGTACATAAACACCTTCTAAAAACTCAAGAAATCATGACTTTGTAGCAAACTCGCTATTATCCCAGCGCTTCTTCCCGGGGAGGGGGGGGGGGGGGGTGCTGAACCGCCCGTGTCTCGGTTACAGTTAGAACTCAACTGCTCAGCTACTTCCTGCTTGCCGTGCCTTTTCCTTGGGCCCCGACTACCACCCCTGTGGGCAGGCCGTTCCCTCCCCCCTGGCTCCACTCCGCCTCCATCCCACCTTTCCCTCCGCCCCTCACTCCAGGCTCTAACCCGCCCTTTGCCACCCCTGGTTTCCACCGCCTTCGCATTCCAAGAATTCTGCACACATCCTCTGCTTTCTTCTCTACATTTCTTATCTCTCTCAACTCCCCAACTGTGCCCATCTTCCAAGGCCAGCTTTTGTTCTTTGTTAAAGACATACTTTTCCCGCTCTATAACATTTTTCTCAGCGCCATCTTTAAGTCCAAGGGGGGATGTGTCTCCCCTTACTTTCTTTGCTACATTTCTGGCTTCTTCTGTTAAATTTTCCCAAAAATCTCTTGCTTTCTGTTGCCCTTCTGAGAGCAGCTCAGGGTTTGGGGTTTTAGGAGGCATATCGTCCTCCTGTGTCCCCTTCTGCTCAGCTGAGCTACTCTCATCTGGGGATTCTAAAGTTTGTGTTGTAGCACTCACCCCTAGTTTTGGGGTGACCAACAGACAGCTTTTTGCTGCTGTCCAGTTTTCCTGTTTCAGTCTAGCTTTTTTCAAGGCCTTAATGACCTTCCCCCACAACTTAAAATGTTTCATATTAACAGAATCTACCGTTTCATTAGCCAGAGCTCTGGTACATTTCTCCCACACCTCAGGGTGAAGAATGTCCACTGGCTGTTCTATAATACCGATTTGTAAAAGCTGTATAACAGCAAGCATAAAATCCTTAGATTTACGGTGTACACCCCACTGTTTATATAGTTCAGATACGACCTTTATCCTTGGGTCCATCGTCGTTCAAGATGCAGGGACGTCTCCCTCGTCTAGGAAAGGTCCAGCCTGTCCTGACCGCTGCTCCTGTTTTTTCAGGGATTCCTCGCTTTCCGGATTTTTTCCCACTTTTCTTCCCGGGTTTCGGGCACCAATTGTGGGTTTTCCAAGCAAGGCTAACACCCTTATTCCAGGAGCCAGCCCGTGGCCTCTCTCCAGGGCCACCCTGGCCAATCTACCCACAAGACATCAATATGATGGATGGCGAAGCAATGGCGTTTATTGCAGGGGAATTTGACAATTTATAACCTAGGGTCATTGTGTTACTCCCATCTACGTACGTCACACCTAAGTGCTATTGGCTAGTTACAGGTTTTGCTATCCTAACAGAGAGGGGGTCTAACAGCTTCCCGTTACAATCCCGAATTCTTCCGCAGCGCAATGCCCTAGACTACAACATCCTCCCCCCCCCCCTTCCCTCTCATCCTCTGCGGCCTTCTTCGGCCGAGAGAGAGAGGGGGGGGAAGTGGAGGATGCTACCACAGAGCGTTGTTACCTTGTCAGAAGCCGGAAACCAAAGAGGGCAAGAGACCTCTGTCTGTACATCTTAAGGGGGTGTTTACAAGTTGAATTCACTTTTTAATGGTCAGAACTGCTGTCAATTCTTGGAAATGACTGATAATTGGTCAGGAGGAAAAACTCCCATCAGCCACCAACAGCTTCAACTTCCTTAACTCTCAAAGCTGTCTTAAAGGTAAAGCTACCCCATGACAACTGTATCACAATTACTCCACCTTTTGCTCAAAATCCACACTTTGAACACTCTATTCCTCCCAATATACTCTGTCATGAATTAAAGGAGTTTTTTTCAGAACACTATTGTTCATCTCCATAGCTTTAACAGAAAAATATTTCAGCTTAATTAAAGCATCTCCTTATTCTCTCTTCCCCATCTAAAACTTAACTCTTTTCTTCGCTGTCTTTGATGGTTTTATGATGTCTTCTTCATGTTATCTCTCTCTCTCTCTTCCTTCTCTCTCTCTGAGAAAAAGGAGTAATCTGTAAGTCTCATCCAGGTAGTAAAAGAATTAATGTCTTGGAAAGCTGCAGATGTTCATGGTGTCAGGTTTCAGTTCAGCGGCAGAAACTGCAAACCAAGTCAGGCCCCCCGGCTCCGGGTGAACTGAATCTCACGAGCTGGTCCTTTAACTTTGGTCTTCTTGATGACAAAACCAGCTTCCAGGAGGATCTGGATGATTTTCTCTCCTTTCTCAAACACTTCTGCTGCTGTGTTCCTCCACACAATGATGTCATCTATGTACTGTAGATGTTCTGGAGCCTCACCCTTTTCCAGGGCAGCCTGGATCAGTCCATGGCAGATGGTGGGGCTGTGCTTCCACCCCTGGGGCAGTCGGTTCCAGGTGTATTGCACTCCCCTCCAGGTGAAGGCAAACTGAGGCCTGCATTCTGCTGCCTGGGGAACGGAGAAAAATGCATTGGCAATGTCAATAGTGGCATACCACTTCGCTGCCTTGGACTCCAGCTCATACTGGAGCTCCAGCATATCCGGCACAGCAGCGCTCAGCGGTGGAGTCACTTCATTCAATGCACGATAGTCCACAATCAATCTCCATTCTCCTTCAGATTTACGCACAGGCCAGATGGGGCTCTGCAGCCTTGTCCAGCCTGGAGTGGGGGGAGGAGGCCGAGACAGAGCCTGTTACCTCGTCAGAAGCCGGAAACTAAAGAGAACAAGAGAGCCCTGGTTTTACATCTTAAGGTGGTGTTCACAAGTTGATCTCACTTCTCAATGGTTAAAACCGCTGCCAATTCTCAGAAATGACCAATAATTGGTCAGGAGAAAAAACTCCCATCAGCCTCCAGCAGCTTCAACTTCCTCCCAGCTCCCGAAGCTATTTTAAAGGTCAAGTCACCCCAGGACAAAATTCTGAGAGAAAAAATAAAGTTCTCTCCTTCCTTCACCACACCTCAAGCTGTGTCCACGTGACTCATTTTACACCAGCTGCAACACAGAGTTATATACCAATGCAGCACAGAATCTGGAAAATACGAAAGCTAAAACTTAAGGCATCATTCCCCCCTTTAGAGGCTTGACAAGGCCTTTTGTCGAGTCTCTATTTTAAATATCTACTAATAATAGGTATTTAAGAATAGATAAATATCTAACAACAGTAAATACCTAACAACAGTAAATATCTAACAATAGTAAATATCTAACAATAGTAATGTTTGCTCAGTCAGCTATCATGCAAAGAATAACGGTTATTATGAACAGTAAAATTAGGCATAGAAGAGGAATAATTTAAAACACATTTTCGTCTGCATCAGTCTCTTTTTTCAGTTGTTTCAGGAGCAGAAGCGTTCTTAACTCTGGAGTAGTGAATCCAGCGTTGCTTGCCAGCTGCTTTGACTGTGGTGAGGGTAGTCAGCAGGACTTGGAATGGTCCTTTACACTTGGCTTGTAGAGGATCATTGTCCCACCACTTAATGTAGACCTAATCTCCAGGTTGGAACGGATGTGCAGGTGTGTGTCACTAGAGGACATGAAGTATAGAGCGAGGGTTCGGGTCACAGAACAGCAGCCAGAGGTTCTTCAGGAGGCAAAAGCCTTTATTTTGGGGTTTTTCAACACTTTTTATAAGGTGTTCCAATGCAGGTTAACCTGATTGGTAGAAGGAACAACACCTCCCTCATTCCATTGTTGGGACAGGAGAAAAACACTCTCAGAATATCTGTGTCTTGTTTTGGGAAACCAAACCTTATTTACACAATAGTCCTTGAGAGAGAAAAAGTTCCCAAGACTTTCCCTTGGGAACAGATCAGTCCCTGAGAGCTTGAAACTCTCTCAGGTTCAGAAAATCATGTCCACAGGTGTGTCCAGTCCTATGGGTCTGGATATCACAATGTAATTCTGTAGCTTCTGCAAAGTGGAACCTAAATCCATTAGATATCTCTGTAAATCATGTTTCCCCTTCATGTGATTTTCGCCTGGAATATGCAGAATCTGATATGGCCTGCCATACACTATTTTATAGGGACTGATGTTATCCCTCTGTTGCCTTTTTCACAACGTGGAAATGAAACTCGACATAATTTTAGTAAGGAGGTAATATAAAAAGGGATCTTTATTTGGAGCCCTCCAGGAGCAGTTATAGAAAGATGTCCACAGAAGCCCACCCCCTGAGGAGTGAGTACATTGTATAAGTTTTAGGAAATTAGCATAATTGATAAAAAGGACTTATTACAAGGACAAGTGGTGATGCAATTCCACCCCCCCAAGTCAAGCCCCTTCTCTGGACCCCCCCCCCCCGCCTTCAGCACTAGTTGTACTATGCCATGTGAATGTATCTCAAAGAGTTATTCTCAGCCTTGGTTCCCAGGAAGAACCAAGATAGTGCAGAGCCTTGTACCTCCTGGGGCTTGGAGCTCTGGAATTTGTTTTGCCTTCCTGCTTAAGGAAAGGCCATGGAAATCTACAGGGAAAACTAGTCGCTAATACAATAGACTACAGAGCTACAAATATATGTGTGAAGAATACAGAGAACATATAAAAGAAAAAAACAAGGCAAAACCTAAACAGCATCACCTCTACCTTGGTTGTATGCAGATTCTCAATAAAGCTATAGACAAGGCCTGAACCTATGTCATGGATGTTTCCTGACAAATTTTGCTAATTTGTGTTTTAAGGGTTCCATCCATATGTTCAACTTTACCACTCGCTTGGGGTCTATAAGGTGTATGCAGATCCCAAGTAATTCCCAAAATCCAGCTAACTTTTTTAACCACTGTTGCAGAAAAGTTTGGTCCCCTATCTGATGACATCCCCAAGGGAACCCTGAACCTTGAAATTATATGATTAAGCAAAGCTTTCACCACTTCCTTGGCTATGTTCGTGCGACAGGGGTAAGCCTCCGGCCATCCACTAAAGATGCCAACTAATACCAGTATGTACCGGTATCCCTCTTTGCATGGTAACTCAACAAAATCTATTTGCCAGTAATCTCCAGGAAGATCCCTTGCCTTTGTTACTCCTAACACAAATCTTTTCCTTGTGTCAGGGTTGTTTTTACAGTAGATTTCAGATTTGCTCACTACTGATTGTATGTCAATCATTCCTATTACTACCTTTTTTAGATGTTTCAAAAGATTTTCAACCCCAAAATGTGTGTTTTCATGTTCTTTCTGACCTAGCTCCCAAAGGATCAGGGGTGGGACTACAACCTGGCTTGCTGGTGTAACAGCCCATCCACTTTCTGTCCTCTCAGCTTTAAGGAACTTAATTAGTTTGTGGTCTGCTTGGTCATATTTTGTGGTAAACCCTGACAAGTCAATCTCTTTTTGTGGATTCACTGTGAAAATACCCTTTTCTGCAATTCCTCTTGCTGCTTTATCAACAAAGCTATTTCCCAATTCTGGAGTGTTTTTTTCCTTTTTGGTGACCTCTACAATGCATGATAGCTACTTCTAATGTTTTTTTAATGCTCTCTAAGAGAGAAAGTATTTGTTCAGCATATTTTGATTACCTTGAGCATTCAGAAGTCCTCTCTCCTTCCAGATGGCTCCATGGGCATGGACAACACTAAGTGCATATTTAGAGTCAGTCCATATATTTGCTTTCTTTCCTCCACTCACGTCTAGGGCTCTTGTCAGTGCAATCAGTTCAGCTATCTGTGATGACACATCTGCTGGCAGGGCCTTTTCCTCAGTCACCTAGTCCTGCGTTGTCACTGCATAGCCCATCATCCTTCTGCCGTTTTTCAGGAAGCTGCTCCCACCTGTAAAAAGCTCCAAATCTGGATTTTCTAGGGGCATGTCTTTCAGGTCTGGTCAGCTAGAATAGACTTCTTCAGTTGTCTGCAGTCATGCTCAGGCATATCATTAATTAAAGTGGAGGACAGAAACATGGCAGGGTTAACAACAGAAGTTGTTTTTAAGGTAACATCATCCTGTCCTAATAACTGATTGATATTTAAGCATCCGGTTGCTGGACAGCCAATGTCCCCCCCTTTTGTTTGAGTACAGCTGTTACAGCACAAGGTATATACACTACAATGTGTTGCCCAAGGGTGAGTTTTCGGGCTTCCTGGATCAAGATGATAGTGGCCACCACAACCTTCAGGCACCCTGGCCAGCTTTGGGCAACATTGTCTAGCTGTTTGGGAAAGTAGGCCACAGCCCTTTGTTGGTTCCCGAGGCACTGTGCTACTACCCCCAAAGCCACATTCAGTACCTCATATGTAAAATGTTTAAAAGGTTTAGTTAAGTCTGGCAGTCTTAGTGCTAGACTTGACATTAGAGAGTGTTTCAGCTGTTTAAAAGCTGCTCTGGTGTTTTCAGTCCATGTGATAATCCCTTTTTCAGCTGCTTTTAGTACTCCATATAGGGGTTTTACCAGCAGTCCAGAATTTGCTATCCACAAATGACACCAACCTACCATTAGCGGGAAAGCTTTCATCGCTCCCATGGTGTGGGGTTCTGGGAGTCGACAGATGGCTTCTTTCCCTTCTTTGCTGAGCTGTCAGTGTCCATGGAAGATCTCAAGCCCCAAGTAAACTACTGCTTCTTTAGCAACCTGTGCCTTGTCTTTAGAAACTCTGTACCCACTCAGTCCCAGGAAGTTTAACAAACTTATGGCAAATTTAATACAGTCATCCTTGGTTCTAGCCGCAATCAGGATGTCATCCACATATTGAAGAATAACTTCCTCTGTCTCCCGTCTTTTCCAGTCTTCAAATTCTTTTGCTAGCTGGTTTCCAAATATTGTTGGGCTATTCTTGAAACCTTGGGGTAAAACTGTCAAGTAAGTTGACTTTTCCTCCCTGTCTCGGGATTTTCCACTCAAAAGCAAAAAGCTCTTGGCTGTTTTTGTGCACAGGAATGCAGAAAAAGGCATCTTTAAGGTCTACAACAGTAAACCACGCTAATTCGTCTGTCAGTGTGGTCAAAACGGTGTAGGGATTGGCTACCAATGGGGGCATGTCCTCTGTAATTTTGTTAATTGCTCTTAAATCTTGTACTAATCAATAATTCTTATTATCTGCTTTCTTAACAACTAGTATGGGGGTGTTGTATTTGGACTCACATTGTATTAATAACCCATGTTGGAGGAACTTTTCAGTTACAAATGCCAATCCCTTACAGTTTGTGGGAAATGGAAAAATAAAAATTTGCACAGATGCTGAAGGGTTCAATCTGCAGCCTTGGAAAGAGCTTGGATTAATGTAATGATGAAGGTACACAAACATGAAGTAGAAAAATTATAAACTTATGTTCCTATAGTTGCCGTAATCCTCAACACCAAACCCCAGGAATCGCCCAGCTAGCTTCCAGTCCACCGGGGTGGGGGAGGATTCAACAACGGACAAAGGTAAAAGACGAAGGAGGTTCTTTCTTCTGGGACCACTGTCCCTTGGTTTATTGTCAGAACCACTCCAGGAAAAGAAGAGACAGAACAGGAAATGGAGGGGACTTTCAAACTGGGGGGAAGGGGGAGGGGGAAAGTAGAACTACAACCAATGGGATGAGACCAAAGGGGTGGGGCGAGGGGAAGGATCCAACACACCACAGACCCAGAGGGGGACCAACAGGGAAAAAACACTTAATGTAAACATCTTAGTGCAACATGTCATATAGTTATAAGTAAGAATATGTCTAGAGTAGGTAAGAAATTATATTAAGTAAAATAGTTTGGGGTTTGATCTGTAATAATGTGATTTATAGAGTAAGCTAGAGATCTAAAAACTAAAATAGAGGTGTGTGCATTAGTACGTGACCTATCAGCTTAGTGGCTAAGAGACAGACGCAGTGCAGCAAAATTAAGCAAAGGTGATAGGTTATTAAGTAAAAACAAGTTTTGTGTCAACTGCTTATTGGACCAAAAGGTTATATATTGCTGTGTAAAGAAGAAACCCGTGACTACCTTGAGCTATGGCTGAATTGTTGCCCCTTTACATCTCACACCTTCAGACTGACATCTTATCTGGCTTACTTGAGCAATAAATCATCTCAAAGCATTGTGGTACCATTCCTCGTTTTTCATCTTGACAACGGTTCTCTAATTTTAAAAGGTATATGTTTTTGTCTTACCAGTGAGGATCCTGGTCTGAGTGCAGTACTCACTGGTTCTGCCTGTTTGGACCTTCCTGGAATATCACTGGCCCACACTATTGGATTGACTTCATTTTCAACTTCAGAGGGGGTTTCACCACATTTTTCCTCTATAAGAAGTGCAGCAACTTGGACAGTTTTAGATTCAGGAAAAACTCATACACCCTTTCCCTTTTTAAATTTAATCTCTGCTTCCAGTTTCTCTAGCAAATCCCTCCCCAGCAATGGTTTAGGGGAGTTAGGCATATAGAGGAATTGATGTTACCCAGTGTTTCCCCAGTTTGAATTTTAAAGGTTGGAAGAAAGGCTGTCTTTCGCTTACCCTTGTCACCCCAACAACATGTACAGTATCTTGACTCAGTTTCCCCTCTAAAGTATTTAACAGAGAATATGCTGCTCCAGTATCTACCAAAAATTCGATTTCATCTTTCCCCAGCTTAGCTATAACCAAAGGCTCTGCTGGGGGAGAAGACTTCAGTCCCCATCACTCAGAGCTTGGCTTTGTACTACTGGGAGTTGGGGAACAGGGTATTTTTGTTTCAACACTGGACAGTCATTCTTCCAATGTCCCCATTTTTTACAGTAGGCACACTGATCTTTCTCCATAGGGGAAGTTTTCTTGGGTGACTTCCTGAGTTGCCTTCTTACTAGGTTAGGGTTTAACTCTTTCATTTGGGTCCCTGTCTCAAAATACCTTCCAAGCCACTTGAAGCAATTTATCTATGTCTCAAACTCCGTCTATTTTTTTGCAGCTTTCTTCTTATGTCATTTGTAGCTTGACCCATAAACAAGTGTCATGGGGTGGCTTTATCTTTAAGATAGTTTTGAGAGCTAAGGAAGTGAAGCTGCTGGTGACTGATGGGAGTCTTTTCTCCTGATCAATTATCAGTCATTTCTAAGAACTGACAGCAGTTTTGACCATTAAAAAGTGAGGTCAATTTGTAAACACCTCCTTAAGATGTAAAGTCAGAGCACTTTTGTCCTCTTTGTTTTCTGGCTGTGAAAGGTAACAGAGCTCTGGCTGGCCTCCCGTTCCCTGCCCAGGCCATGCGGCCTGGGCAGGGGCTGGGCTGGGCCCAGCGGCTCCCGGCCGGGATATGGGGGCCTGCGGGGCTTGCTCCGGGCTCTGGCCGGGCCAGGCTGATCCCTGGCTCGGCTGCAGTTTTTTTTGCCGTGATGGAATTCACCAGAGACTGCTGAGTAAAGAAAGGAAAAAAAAGCTCTTAACCTGTGGCAGGCTGAGACAGCAACCACACTCTCCAGAGCAGCCATGAAGAATCTTCTATCGAAGACAGCTCCAGCTGCTGCTCCGGCAGAGATCACAGAACCATCTACAAAAGCCTGGGCAAGATTTTAACCCTTTCATTACCCAGATGAGACTTGCAGATTAATCCTTTTATCCAGAGAGAGAAAAAGAGAGTAATCAACATGTAAAGAGCCTTTATAAACTATCAGAGACAGTAAAGAAAAGAATTCAGCTTCAGAAAAGCTAGAGAATAAGGAGATGCTTTATAAGCTGAAATATTTTTCTGTTAAAGCTATGGAGATGAATAATAGGGTCTTGAAAAAACTCCAATTCATGACAGAGTATATAGGGAGGAATAGAGTGTTCAAAGTTTGGATTTTGAGCAAAAGGTGAAGTAATTGTGATACAGTGAGGTGCTGGAACAGAGTGGAATAGAGTAATAGTTGAAGATTTGAGGCCTTGAGAGCCAATGAGAAAACTTCTGTTTCCAGGGAAGCTCACAGAAACAGATGAAGAGAACTTTTGCCTTTGAATAACTCATCCTTAAAAATAACATCCTTAGACTCATTGACCCATAACACACCTCGGAGTGATGTAAAATGGGAGGAGTGAACTGATGACAAGATTTCTGGGCAACTGGCATCAGGAAAATAGAAAGCTATAATAAAAATAGCTTTCTTGTAGAAAAGTCCATAGATTAGCAGAAGAAAACTTCTGTTTCTCTACAAAGACTGATGAAAAGACTCTAGCAGGAATTGGGACTGTTTTAAACACCAAGGTTCCAAAGTTTTTGTCTCTATGTTGTCATGTGAACAAAGGAATGGTGGGTAGTAGGGGATAAAAAGGGTTTTCTGGAGGTTTTATTCTGGTGTTCTTATTCTTGTAGTTTTGTTAATAAACCTTCTTTATTCCTTTTAAGTTTTAAGCCTGTTTTGCTCTTGTTCTAATCCATATCTCACAGCAGGAAATAAGTAATTTTTTTAGTTACTGTTTTAAAACCACGACAACAAGAGAACTAGATGTGCTTTTCCATCAGATGATTCAGGAGCTAGATCTGTATATTTGGTGGCAGTTTCTCTTAACCTATGTAAAAAATCAGTGGGTGATTCATCATAATTTTGCTTTACTTTGTAAAACTTTGACCTATTTATAGCTTTAGGGACACCAGGTTTTAACCCATATACAAGAAGTTTTTGATATTGTTTTAACTTTGCCATATGTTCTGGTATGTTAGCATCCCATTCAGGATTTTCTTATGGAAACACCTCTGTAACTGTGCCTTGGATCAACCCATTTGCTATACTTGCCTCTACCGACATTGTAATCACTTTATTAACTGTTGCAGTCAGCAACCTCAGGATCTCGTCCAGGGAAGCAGCAGGATTCTGGGGACCAGCATCAAACACCAATGAGACGGGCTCCCGGTTCACGAAACCATTTATTCAGCATGAGAACAAACTCCGGTCCAGAACAGAGAGCCCTGAACAGAGACACAGCAGGGGTTTTTGAGGGACGGACCCCCCGAGGGTTTCCACCTTTGAGGGTGGAGTTCAGGGTCAGGGACCAGTAGAAGCACACCAAGGGAGAACCCCCCAGGGACTCAAACCCAATCAGAACACCTGGGCCACCCTTCACAAGGGGTTTGGGGTGGGACAATGTAACTCTTTGTCTCCCCTGAGGCCGCTGCCACAATTAACCATTTGTCTCTCAGTGGGATGAAATAATGTGTCTAACAGAGTTCAAATCAACCCAGTCAGGGCTTTGTGTGTTAATTGCCCTTTCTACTAATTTTGCTACCTTATCTGGATTTTCTTTATATTTTCCTGTTGTAATCCTTTCTCAGGGGAACCCCTCTGTCCCACCCCCCGTGGTGAGAGCCCCGCTCGTCTCGGGACACAGGCGGTGGAGGGGGTCCTGGAGTGGATGTCGCTCTATTAGGAACGGCGAAAGAATGACACAGACTCTTTCATGGAGTTGGAGAAGTTTCTCCTCGGGTTTATAACCTGAGGTCTTTTTTTATAGACCGATACATGAAGAGTACAGAAAATAAACTCTTATTGGTTAGTAAACTAACACATCACCATCATTGGTCAGTGGGGTTCACCACCCCTCAACTTTCTCTTGCAAGAAAACAAGGAACAGACAAACAGCACCTGCAAGGCTGTTTTCTATCTCTGAGGATTGTTTTAATTCCTCCTTATGATTTCCCAGGCCACTTACTCAGGCAAGACTGAGAAAGTTATGTGGCCTGCTATTCCACAGGCACTATGCTGCCTGCTTCAGAGTTAGCATCCATAATTCCCCCTTTTTGTTTTAAAATAAAAAAGCAGTGTTTGTAATCTCCTGCTGGGCCCTTGCCAGAAAGAGAACAAACACAGCACAAGAGGTCTCCTTCAACAGAACTTGGAATGGACACTGATTTAGAATGATTTTCTGGCTTATGTTTTGGATGTTTAAGGATTGTTTTCTTTGCAAGGACTTGATGGTTGACTTCAATCAAACTAGTTTAGTGAACTAACACACACAGCACATAAAACATCGTTAGTCTGCTTAAAACTGACAGTCTAACTTGTCAATAGGGAAGTTTAAAAGAATACCAAAGTGACAAATTCACCTTAAGAACACCCAGATCTAGACCCAGTGAAACTCTACTCAATTCTACTATGCAAAATGTATAAATTTTTTACAGATCAGTTAACAATGCAATTCACAATGCTTTGATCCCCCCTTTTTTTTTTTTTGTTGACCATTGGATTTTCCCCTCAAATATGATTGAGGGACTTGTAGAGTTCACATGGTTGTGGTTAAAAGCTTCCCGACTCTCTGCAATCAGTGAAGTAACCAGGGAAGCTATCTGCCATGTAGAGATGGTTGTTTCGTCAGGTTCAGGCTGCTGTTGTTGTTCGTCGGGTTTTGCAGCTGTGTTGCTGAGCGGTTTGAAATTTGCATGTTCCGCTTAAAGCTGACTCTGTTGTAAAGTTGTAGTTGTTTGCTGAAGCTCTTGCTCAGTTGTTGTTGTTTTCAGTGGTGGTTGCCCTGGCAACAGAAGTGCAGTAGCTGGCTCGGGCAGCAGCTTCGCTTGTGGCCTTGTCTGCCCCCCGCGCCGGGCTGGGCACTGAGGGAAGAGTCCACGCCTGCCTCTGACGTGGTGGGCGGTTCCGCTGCCATCAGGGGGCTGTGCAGAGGTGGTGCGGAGGCCGGAGGGAACACCCCTGATGAGGGTAGCTGCAATGGGTGTCCCGGCAAGGCTCGCGCATGCGCGGGTCCCGCAGATGGACGCGGGGCGGCTGAAAGCCCATCTCCCCCCGCCAGGCCGGTGGGTCCCGCAGATGGACCCAGGGGGGCCGCTCCCCCTGCCGCACCGGCAGGCTGCAGCGGGGGCGTCTGTGCTGTCCTTTGCGGCACAGGAGAAAGGAACGCAGAGGGTGGGGGGGGGCTGAAGAACACCATTGACAGCGAAGGGCCCCCCGCGGCCACTCCCGGCGGTGCTCGCGGCACCGGTGAAGGCGCCGCAGACGGAGGTGCCGGCGGGGATGGGCGGTCTCCATTCCCCTGCCACCTCTCTGTTGGCAAGTCTTGTGCGCCCAGCTCCGAGGGTGACAGGTTCTTGGTCTCACCCCCCAGTCTCTCATGGTGTACAAAAGAGGCACCCCTGGCATCCGAATCTTCCATCTCAGCATCACTGTCCCCAGACTGGCATCGTTCCAGCGCTTTAAAGAGCACACCCCAGGTGGCTGCTAAGCTGCACACACTGGTATCTCCTGCAGATAACTCAGACCACAGGAGGTCTCCCACTGACATCTAAATCTCAAGGTTAAAGGCATTATCAAGAGTCACAGTAAAACCTTGCTTTTTCACCCACTGGAGCAAAGCGCACATAGCATCTTCAGAAATATCGAGTCCCATGTGTGGCAAGGCATCCTGCCACACAGAGAAGACAAGCTGATCAGTGGAATTGTGGTTCTTCATTGTGAGAACCGTCTATCTTGACAGCCCACGAATACAATGATGCAGACACAGTGGCTTAGCCCGGGACTTTAAGCTCTAGCTTCGTCAAGATAAGCCGTTCCAAGCCCGCTCACTGACAGGGCTCTACTATCCCGTTGGTCTAAAACCCAGCTCCCTCCAGGGGAGCCCGGGACATTCTAACTTACCCCTCTGTGGGGGAAGCAGCTGGCTCGTCGACCGCTGGCTGCACTGACCCTCGAGGGTCACCAGATGCACATCACGTCGGAGATCACCAGATGTCGCTCTATTATGAACAGCAAAAGAATGACACAGACTCTCTAGTGGAGTCGAACTGGAGAAGTTTCTCCTCCGGTTTATTACCTGAGGTCTTTTTTTATAGACCGATACTTGAAAAGTACAGAAAATAAACTCTTATTGGTTAGTAAACTAACACATCACCATCATTGGTCAGTGGGGTTCACCACCCCTCAACTTTCTCTTGCAAGAAAACAAGGAACAGACAAACAGCACCTGCAAGGCTGTTTTCTATCTCTGAGGATTGTTTTAATTCCTCCTTATGATTTCCCAGGCCACTTTCTCAGGCAAGACTGAGAAAGTTATGTGGCCTGCTATTCCACAGGCACTGCGCTCCCTGCTTCACAGTTAGCATCCATAGAGTGGATACAACACGGACTCAAAGTATCTAGACACAGGAGGCCCAAACTTGCTGGAGTAATCCTGGATTTATTGTATGTCATCCATCTGTGGCAAGAAAGAGACCGAAATGCCCTGGGTCTTATCTCTTATACTAGGGGGTGGGGGTGATCGGGGGATACAGGGAGGTCACAGCCAATGGGAAGGGGGAAGGGAAAGAAGGTTCTCAGGTAGGAACTAACATTACACAAACCAAAGGTGAGTTTTACCCTTGGGATATACCATGATTTTTAGATGCACTACAACACCTCACCCTTTTCTGTTATACAAAAATGAGAAAGAAAGAAAACTAGCTCATTTTGTCTTTTACCGTGAGCTTGCCCACCACTCACAATTGGTGGGCCGATTAGGTTAGTTTCTGTCGGCTAGTTCCATGTGGCTAGCTTCTGAGGTAGTAAAAATTACATTACTAAGGGCCTTTAAAATTAAACAACGGACAATTCCAAATGCTAACACAATCAAAAACAAAACAACAAAAAGCAACAAGATTGTTTTGATTATTGAAGTCTACCATCCTGTGAGTCCCCAGCCTTTGAACAGCACCCAGATGTTCTGTTGTGGCTGAGGGACGATCCAGGCCGCTGTCAGGCTGCTTAGTGCGAACAGGATGACAGCAGGGTTAAGGCTCATCATGGATTTGCATGAGAGGTAGGTTATTTCTTAAAAAAAAAAGGAAACAGACATTTTTTAAAACATATTTACACCCAAAGTATGCAGGTCAGAGGCTAGAAAGGTTTCTTCTTGCTCTCTCTGGAAGCGTCTTCTCTTGGAAGCAACAGCCACTTGCTTCTCTTCTCTTCTTGCTGGGGCTGGATTCTTTGGAACAAAAGGTTTTACCCATTTCTGAGGTATCCATCGGGGGCCTGCAGGGGTGGAGACACACACGTAACCACGCCCCCAGGTGACAAGTTCATAGGGGCCCTTGGTTTGGCAAGATTCAGGGTCCCTGATTAAAACCGGTGGACACTGTCACAATTTAAACTGATCGCTGTCGCCCTGAAAACTCAGCTTCTGAGCTTGCTAACATAGTTTTCTAAAGACTTTCCCAGGACAGTAACTGTAAACATAGATATGTGTACATTCTTTCTGTTACACGTCTTGTGATGGGCATCTCTCATAGCCAGTGCAGTGGGAAAGTGTTATCCTGACCATCCAATCCCTGGCTATGGTCACAAGCCTATAAATCCTGGGAGGAAAAATAAACTTGCTCTTCCTTTCACCACACCTCGACCTGTGTCCGTGTGATCTATTCATCTTCAGCGGCAACAGATCGCCACTGTTAAAATGCCGAGTAACTGGAGGATTCATGTTTTCAAATGAACAGTTCAGGAAACTGATGGTAAACACAGCTTTGCAAAGCTTTTTCTGTGAAGATATCCACACTGTTCCACTACTTTGCCTGGCTAGGACTTGTTTGAGCGTCTGGTGGGTACACTCGATCACAGCTTGACCTGTGGGGGAGTGGGGGATGCCAGTTTTGTGTTCCACTCCCCACTGCTGGACAAATCCCAGGAACTCCCTGGATTTATACGCTGGGCCATTATCTGTTTTAATTTCCCTAGGGATCCCCAGCACTGAAAAGTCCTGTATTAAGTGTTGTTTATCACGTACGGATTTTTCTCCTGCATGAGCAGAGGCATACACTGCTCCTGAGTATGTGTCAATGCTCACATGTACATACTCAAGGCAACCAAAACTGGGAATGTGAGTGATATCTGTTTGCCACTCTTCACAGCTTCCAAGGCCTCGGGGATTAACTCCTATGCCTAATGATGGCACTGCCTGGAGCTGGCAATTGGGACAGGTAGCCACAATGGCTTTAGCCTGATCCCGTGTCAGCTGGAACTGATGAATCAGTCCTGGCCCATTTGATGGTATTGCTGGTGACTTATCTTTGCCTGTTGGAACACATCTGGGAGACATGCCTTTTCAGCTGGGGCAGCAAGGGAATCAGCTTTCCGGTTCCCCCAAGCGACTTCACCTGCCAATGGGGTATGTGACCTTATATGCATCACATAGAAAGGATGCTCTCTAGTTGAAACCAAATAAATCAGCTTTGAAAGCAATCTAAAGAGATGTTCGTTCTCAATGTCTTTGAGAACTGCCTGCTCCACTCTGGACACTACTCCTGCTACGTAGGCTAAGTCAGTAACCAAATTAATCGGTTCTGAAAACTTCTCAAAGGCTTTGACAGCCACAACCAGTTTAGCGATCTGGGGTGACCCTTCTACAAACTAAACATCAGCTTCCCAAAGCTGAGTCTGGGGATTTCTCCAAGTCATCACCGACTTGTGGGATGTCCCAGATGCATCAGTGAACACTGTGAGAGATTTAAGTGGCCTTCGGCTCCTTTTCTCACAAGAAATGAGGTGGAATTCCTCATGAAACAATTTGTGTGATGGTGCATGTGTTAGTGTTCAGGAACACACATAATCATGAATGATTGTATGGAGGTGCTTTATTTAAAGAGCTCTGGGTGTCAGGGGTACACATACCCAAATCTGACCCAGTTTGGTTTTGAGCTGAACATGTTTTATACTCTATCGTTATACAACTTACATATTAATTATTAAAGTTACATTGTTTTATTGTAAGCATTGTTTTTACCCAAGCATGAATTTCTCGTGATCCCCCCTAGCCCCCTAACATTGTTCCTCATGTTCTTTAAACAATAATTATATCTAATCACATCTAACAATTGTATCATTTATCATATACTGACTACACAGGTGCAGTTTCACCTGATCTTTAGCAAGCACAAGGCCTAACATTTCTCAGGGCCTACTTTTCCCAGGGCTTTCCAAACCTAACTTTCTAAGTCCCTGAATTTTCTAAGATTTTAAGACCTTTTACTATCACATGGACCGAAATTTGCCCACTATAGCAGTCCAGAGCAAACTGGAGGTTAGCATTGCTCTGCAGCAGATGCTCAAAAGTCTCCTTGGTCAGTTTCTCAGGGGAGTGTTTGCCTTCTCCAGAGTCTGACTGGAAGGTGAATACACATAACGTCACAACCTGACAGTTCCCGCAGCCTTACCCTGGCCTTTTGGATCAGGTGAGCCATCAGCTCTTGTGGCTTGGTGATAGTTTTGGGTTGTTGATGGGAGAGGAAGACCCATTCTATTATTGAGTGGATCTCTCTGCCCCTCGGCCCATTGGAATATCAACCCATATAGATGTGGTAATTTCCCCAGGACAATAAATTTGAAAGGCAGCTCAGGTTTGAAGCGATGTGCCTGTCTTTCTGTCAAGGCCTTTTGTGCCTTTTCAAGTGCAGTTTTTGCTTCTGGAGTCAGCTCCCTGAGAGACAGCAACTCTCTCTCCCCTTTCAATAAATTGAGCAGGGGGCTCAGGTCTTCATTAGTGAGACCTAGTCAGGGTCTGACCCAGTTCAAGGACCCACACAGAGAATGGAGATCTGCTAGAGTTTTAGGATTGCTAATGATTTCCAATTTTTGTGGAACAACAGTCTGTGCAGTAATTTCCAGGCCCAAGTATTTCCAAGGTGGCATCATTTGAACCTTGTCTTTCTGCAATTGGAATCCAGCAGAGGTTAAAACTTTAACCACTCGGTCAAGGGTGTATTGCAGCATGTAGTTACTGGGACAGCACACTAACACATCATCCATATAATGCAAAATGATGGCATCTCTTTTTTTCAGCATGAACAGGGGATAACAATGACACCACATACCATGGGCAGATGAAAGGGTTCGCTTTCATCCCCTGAGGTAGTACTGTCCAGTGGTACCATTTCATTGGGGCTTCTTGATTAATTGTGGGAATGGAAAAGGCAAACCGTGGTGCATGCTCTGGGTGTAGGGGAATTTGGAAAAAACAGTCTTTAATATCTAGCGTTGCTAGCAGCCAATTTTGTGGTAATGGATGGCATACCCTGTTGAAGAGACCCCATGTCCTCTATTTTTTTGTTTATTTCTCTGAAATCCTGAAGGAGGTGCCACTTATCCTTCCCTGGCTTTTATATCACAAACACTGGGGAATTCCAAGGGCTGGTTGTTTCCACTATGTGTCCCTTGGCCAATTCTTCTTCCATCAATTTTTCTAGCGCCCTGAGTTTTTGTCTGCTGAGAGGCCACTGGTTAACCCAAATTGGATTATTATCTAGCCAAGATGGCTTTTGGACTGGACGCTCTACAGTGGCCTCTTCTTAAAATCCTGGGGGGTCTCAGGAATTGTTAATTTTACTCTCCACTGGGACATGGTGTCTCTTCCCCACGGGGGAACTTGTAATCAGTAACAAAAGGTCAGATACTAGCCAATCTTCCATCCAGGCCTTCAATCTGAACAATAGCTTTAGAGATTTTTGCCAGTATCACCCCTCCAACACCCTGTATTTTGCCTGCCGTGGGTTGCAGTTCCCAATGTGAAGGCCACACTTTTTCAGGTATGATAGTCACAGCTGCCCCAGTGTCAATTAACCATTCTACATGGACATGTTCCAATTTATGTGTTAGGTTGCACCCCATAATGGGTTTGTCTTCACCCACCACTTCTGCCCAGTATACTCCTGGTGCTTTGTCATGTACTGAGACTTCTGTTGGAACAGGGATCACTTGGGCTATTATCTGCCCTTTGGCTACATAGAAGGGTGGTTGAGGACGTCTTGCCAAGAGAATGAGGTGTGCTAGGTCTCCCTTAATTGTCATGGGAGCCACCTCAATCTCTATTGGTGTATGTGCTGTGTCTCCAATAACAAAATACTTACTATCCAGTCCAGCCAGGTCTTGTGAATTGTCCTGCAAGTCCTCTCCAATGACAGTCCAATGGTCAGATCTGAAACAAAAAGCTTTAGCAGTTACAAGTCTGAATCGCTTTTGCAGTTGCCAGATCTTATTAGGCAAGTGCTCCCCATAATTATGTTTCTGCAGTCCATCACCCCACTCCCTTTCCTCCCCTTTTCCCATTAAAATAGAGTCTTTTTCTTGTTTCAGGTCTGTCATATTTATGTCCTTGCACCTGGCAGCATGGCACTTTAAATTCGTTTTTTTGTTGATTTGCTACAGTTTCTTTCTGGTGTTTCCTTTGTTGCTGGGTTTGAGGACAGTTCCTTGCGAAATGTCCTGGCCTCTTGCACTGGAAGCAGATGATGTGCTGCAGCTGTTCTGGTGACATCTGTGGCTTGTTCATTCCTGGTGTCACTGCTGCCACTGTCCTTGGGTTGCCTGCTTGCTTTTTGTGTACACTGTACAAATCTGCTTTCTGGACACAGGCTTCAATCATATCTTCTATGGTGGGTGGAGGATTAATAGGTAGACTCAGAATTACTCTACAACAAGCCTTGTTGGCATTCCTTTGGGCCATTTCTTTAAGCAGCTCCATCTGGGCCACTGGTTCTTTGACTTGTCTCTGTATCTGCAGTCTAAGTCGGTCTACAAACTGCAAGAAACTCTCAGACGGGAGCTGGTTAATATTAACATAACTGACTTGAATTTCTACTGTTGGTAACTGGTTAAAAATGTTTTCAGCTACATCACAAACTTTATCTGCAATAAACTTCATTAATACTCTCACTTGATCAGCAGGGTTAATCCAATTTCCCTCTCCACATAAATGTTCTAAAGTGATTTCATTCTTCTCTGTATCATGTGCATTTTGATTACTTTGTTTGAGTTCAGCTAGGAGTTTTGTTAAAGATTTTTTCCACAAGCTTTCCCAAAGATCATATTCAGAGGGAGTTAGTAGACACCGAAATAAATCTTTAATATCTGCAGGAATTAAATCCTGTGATTTCAATGTAGTTCTTATTATTCCCCTCAAGACCTAGCTATCATGAGCAAAATCATTCTTTATTTTACAAATATCTTTGATTACTTGGTAATTGAAAGGTTGATGTTGTAATCGCATTGCTCCTCTGCTGCTATTGTACACTACAGGAGCAGCTGTTAGCATAACTTCATCTTCCCCAGGGCTGGTATTCCCTGGGTTTCCCTGCCCACACCCTCCCCATGCTGGGCCCTGGGAACCCCATTCTCTCCCTGGGCCTGAGGAGAGACCCAGCTCCTCCCCCACTGGATCTGGGCGAGGGCCCGCACTTCTCTCCCTGGGGGACAGGGCTGGGACACCCCTCCCCCTGCCCCTCTGCAGGAGCAAGGGGTGTAACTCTCTCTCTCCCCGCCCCTCCTCCCTGGGAGACAGGTGGCAGAAGGATAGGGGATAGGGTTACAGCCTCGGGGGGCAGGGTCATAGGGTGGGGCCAAGCAGGGCTGGGGGGTGGTACGGAGTGGAGGAATGTCAGAGGGAACAAAGGGATTGTGATAAGGGTTGTGAGCAGGAACCGGTGGGTAGAAGGGATTATGGGTAGGAGAAAGGGGATACACAGGGGAATTCACCATGTGGCCAGGTAACACATGGCCAGTGCCATCTTGGCTCTCAGCCACATGGGGATAGGAGGGTACATTTTCTTTAACACTGGGAAAAGAAGGGTATGGAGAGGGAGTCCTGATGGCTTGTGAACCATCAGAACTGGGTGGCTGAGAGAGACACACAGGACTAGAACTTGTATTGTTTGTCCCAGGTACCTCTTTCAGTGGAGGAGCAGAGGTTTTGGTAGAAAGGTTAGGGGAATTAGGTAAAGACTGCAGTACCTGTTTGTCTTTCATTCTTATTTCTCTGTTAACCAATTCTTTTTGAATTAAAAGAAAAACCGGGAAGAATTTCAGGGCCGATTTGTCTCCTCCTTCTATTTCTAAGGTTAATAAATTTCCAGTTTCGTCCCAGGCAGTTACTGAGTCTAATTGCAACAATTTGATCTGTTTACTTTGCTGAGTCAAATATGATACAAACTGTTTTAACTTATTTTTTGAAATTTTTACATTTGTGTTTTTTAAAAAATCCTGTATTTTTTGTGTATGACTCCTTTCTTGTATGGAGACCTGCAAACCCATTGTGGAAGTTAAGGCAGCTCTGCACACAATTTGTCTATTTTCCTTATCACAGAAAGCAAATCTGGCACCACAAGGATTACAATTGAACTCACACTGGCACGGGCAACCGGGAGAATTCCCTCTCCTCCCCTCTCTGCCCGCGGCTGGGAGAACCCCACTGCTTTGCACGTGGCCGAGCCCCACATGGCTGCCACTTGGAAGGGGTTTCACAGGAGCACAGTCCCCCAGGGTCTGTTTCGCTCCCCCCACCCCGGCCCAGTGTCGGAGTTAATCTTACCTTTTTCTGTCGTTTCTGGTGGTGGAAAGATACCCGTTGCCCTGGAATCGGTCTGCTGGTGCCGGAGGATTATTGACTCCTTTTGGAAACTTTTTTTTTGCTGTATTTTAAATGGCGTCCAAAAGTCTCCAAAGAACGTCTGGCCCTGGTTATGATAAGCCTTTGCATGTGGGCTTGTTCAGCCCTACGGCTGGGCGCCACTCTTGCAATCTCCTCCTGGGGGACCCCTCTGTCCTACCCCCTGTCGTGAGAGTCCTGCTCTTCACGGAACACGGGCGGGGAAGAGGTCCTGGAGTGGATACAACACGGACTAAAAGTATCTAGACACTGGAGGCTCAGACTTGCTTGGAATGATCCCGGGTTTATTGTCTGTTATCCATCTGGGGCAAGAAAGAGACCAAAATGCCCTGGGTCTTATCTCTTATACTAGGGGGCAGGGGTGATCAGGGGACACAGGGAAGTTACAGCCAATGGGACAGGGGAAAGTGAAAAGGTTTTCAGGTAGGGACTAACATTACACAGACTGAGGGTGAGTTTTACCCTTGGGATATACCATGATTTTTAGATGCACTACAACACAGAAGAGATCCTGAAACAGTTGGAGGCAGTCCAACTCCCTGAGAAAGTAGCAATCATGCACATCAAGGCACACCAAAAAGTAAGCTTGGAATTGGAAAAAGGAAATGTGTGGATACTAAATGTAAAAAAACAAGCAGGGAGAAGAGCCTGTGTGAAACTAAGTCACACAGGCTTCTTATCCTGGCCTGAGAAAGCATAAGAAAGAATCCAAACAGTCCTTGGTAAAGGACAACAATCTTTGTAGGTGGTGTTTAGGAAAACAGTCAAGGGGTCATGTTCCACTTATGGTGATATGTTACTTTAATGACCAATAAGAGTTTTACCTCTCAGACCTTCTCAAATATATGTATAAAAGAAGATTAAGAATAATAAACTTTGCTCTCTTGGACAATGCAACTAAGAGAGTCATGTCATATTGCTTCGCCATTCCTAATATAGTGTGACAGAAATGAGCTGGCAGACAGAGAGACAAAACAGGCAGCCAAAGGAATGGTAAAAACAGAAGGAGCTTTGATCCCTGACAGGAAAATCTCCCTAGAAGCTGAGCCAAACTATACCAAAGAGGATCAGAGACTCATTGAAGACCTAGATGGGTCCTATAATGAAAAAGGGTGGGCTCTTACTCCACAAGGGGAACTGATCATTCCCTCTTATTTAATGTAATCCTTGGTTAGGGAAAAACATAAGAAAAAGCACTGGGGGGCAGAAGCCCTATGCAATCACCTACTTGGAAAAATTGTATCTGGAAACTTACACGCCACTGTAAGACAGGTGACTCGACAATGTGATCTTTGCCTCCAGACTAATCCCAAAAATGCCCCCAAAGCAAAAACGGGCCAAATTGGGAAAGGCAATGGGCCTGAGGAGCAGTGGCAGATTGATTTTACAGAACTTCCAAGAAAAGGAGGGTACAGACATTTGCTGGTACTAACTGACACCTTTGCAGGTTGGCCAGAAGCATTCACTACCAGAACAACCAAAGCTCGGGAGGTAATCAGAATACTAATAGAAGAGATAATACCGCACTTTGGAGTTCCAGCAACTATGTCTTCTGACAGTGGACCACATTTTGTCTCAAAAGTAGTACAGCAAATTAGCAGCCATTTAGGTATCAATTGGCAACTTCATACCCCATACCATCCTCAGTCAAGTGCCCAGGTAGAAAAGATGAACCACTTGATTATGGATGCTAACTATGAAGCAGGGATCACAGTGCCTGTGGAATAGCAGGCCGCATAACTTTCTCAGTCTCGCCTGAGAAAGTGGCCTGGGAAATCATAAGGAGGAATTAAAACAATCCTCAGAGATAGAAGACAGCCTTGCAGGTGCTGTTTGTAAGTTTCTTGTTTTCTTGCAAGAGAAGGTTGAGGGGTGGTGTACACCGCTGACCAATGATGGTGATGTGTTAGTTTACTAACCAATAAGAGTTTACTGTACTTTCATGTATTGGTCTATAAAAGAAGATCTGAGGTAATAAACCTTAAGAGAGAGAGAGAGAGAGAGAGAAAGAACTCTCCTGTTCAACTCACAAGAGAGTCTGTGTTGTTCTTCTCACCATTCCCAGTAGAGCAACACTTGATCAAACAGCAAACTGTGAAATTAGGACAGGAAAATAACTTGGCCTGGCCTCAGTCTCTTCCTCTAGCACTCTTGTGCACATGAACTAGGCCAAGTGTAAAAGAAGGACTGAGCCCTTCTGAAATCTTGTATGGGAGAGCTTATGGAATACAAAAAGGGATATCCACACAAGTTGGGGATGAAATTATGACCTCCTACATGGTGGCATTAGGCAAACAACTCAGCAAAATTCAGAAACATGTGGTTGGGACTCAAAGTAGGGGCTTGGATGGGCCTGTGCATAACATACAACCTGGAAATTATATTTATGTAGTCTTTTGCAGAAAAAATTCTGGAACCACAGTGAGAGAGACCATTCCAAGTGCTCCTCACTTCATTCACAGCAGTCAAGATCAAGGAACAAGCATCCTGGATATATCACACCAGAATCAAAGAGGCTCGACAGTCTTCCTGGAAGGTCACGCAAGTGCATCCTGAAAAGTTACTCTTTTCACTATCCTAATTTTAAACAAAGGATATGAGAATATGCAAGAAACAAAAAATGTAATACCCACAAGCACCTGCAATGGCACCACCATTATTAGTAAATTGTGGGATGACTTGTATGGGTGTGGTGGTTTTAGCTCTAACTAAAATCACCAGAGTACTTATTCATTTTTTGTTGTGAGATATGGATTAGGAGAAGGGCAAAACAGGCTTAAAACTTAAAAGGAATAAAGAAAGTTTATTAATAGAACTACAAGAATAAGAAACCAGAACAAAACTTCCAGAAACCTTCCCCCCCACACCTTTTTCCTTTCCCAACTGACACCGTAGAGACAAAACCTGGGATGTTAAAGCAGTACCAACTATACAATAGTCTTTTCATCAGTCTCTGTAGGGAGAGGAGTTTTCTCTTGTCATTCTATGGAGAGTTCTTGACAAGAAAACAGTTTTCTCGTGGTTTTTAATTTCCATGACTGGCAGCTGCCTGGAAAAAAAACCTCTGTCATCATGCCTTCCATTTTCACACCACTCAGAGGTGTCTTCATGGGCCATGAACTCAAGGGGTATTATTTTACTGATGCGTTATTCAAAGGCAAAATTTCTCTTCATCTGTTTCTGTGATCATCTCTGGGATCAGAGGTTTATTTCTTATCTCCCTTGGGGCAAAGGGTCTTCATCAGCTCTCATCTCTCTCTCTGTTCAAGCATCTCAGCATCATGGGATCACAGCTACTCCAACATCTGCTTGGTTTCATCAATGGATACCTTTGCTCAGATTTGCAGTTTGAATAGTTCATTCTCCCCAATACTCTTTCATGAATTAAAGGAGTTTTTCAGAACATTATTGTCCATCTCTATGGCCTTACCAAAAGAATATTTCAGCTTATTAAAGCATCTCCTCATTCTCCTTCCATTTGGAGCTTGACTCTTTCTCTTACTGACCTTGATGTTTCATATTGTCTCTTACCTGTCAGTTTCCTACTTTCCTCTCTCTGAAGAGGGGATTAAGTCTGCAGGTCTCATCTGTGTAGTGAAAGGGTTAAATCTGGCCAAAGCCGCCCAGGCCTTCATGGTGTTGGATTTCAGGGGTCTCTCTTAGCCCAGCAGCCGCAGGGAAGGAGCGGACGGTTTTTCGGCTTGGAGCCATCTGTGCGGGCCATGGGGGGGGCGAGGGCGGGGGGGGGTGTTGAGAGGGCATCAGTGAGATGTCAGCAGCCATGGCCTGGTCCCAGCCTAGGGCCAGGGGCCCCCCTGGGTAAAGCTTCACCCACCCTGCTGGAATAGGACCCAGAAGGTTTCTCGGGAAGGGCTGCAGCAAAGCTCGGCCTGGCCTGGGGCTGGGGGAAGCCTCGTAGTCTCCATTCCCTGCCTGGGAGCTGCAGGAGGCCGAGTCCAGCCCCCGCCAGGCCACACAGGCTGTGGGAGAGCGGGGCTGAACGCACCAGAGCTCTGATACCTTTCAAGGCTGGAAACAAAGAGAGCCAGAAGCTCCTGGGCTTGGGTTTAAAAGGTGGTATTCACAAAGGTGATCTCACTTTTCAGTGGTCCAAAATGCTGTCAATTCTCAAAACTGGCTAGCTATTAGCCTGATCTCAAGCAGAGAAGAAACTCCCAGCAGCCTGTCTCAGAGGAATAAGTTCCATAGATGTTTTCCACTTTTTTCTTAAATGCTAAACTACCACAATGGGTCTCTACATATGATTGTTACTGGGAACACAACAAACTGTTTAGGGAGAGTGTTGTACAATATGAAAAAATATGGGCCCATACATTCAACAGAAATTGGCAACAAATGCTTAATTAACTGTACAGTTTCTTGTCGTTCTAATTGGGAACGGCAGAAAGAACGACACGGACTCTCAAGGGAGTCAGAACAGGAGAGAATCTCTAGTTTATTGCTTCAGCCATGTTATATAGACTAGTTCGTGGAAAGTACAGAAAGGAAACTCTTATTGGTTAGTAAAGTGCTACATTACCATCATTGGTCAGTGGGGTTCACCACCCCCCTGACCCTCTCCTGCAAGGAAAACACGGGAACAGACAAACAGCACCTGCAGGCTGTTTTCTGTCTTTGAGGATTGTTTTGAATCCTCCCATGAATTTCCCAGGCTAGCTTCTCAGGCAGGCCTGGCAGGCCATGGGGCCTGCAGCTTGCTCCAAAGCTAGCCTCCACAGTTTCTGAAATCTCATTGAAGGCAAAGAACAGAGGGAAATGCAGTTTATATACAATAACACAGACTTGCTTAAATGAAAGCAAGGATCTTGATAAAAACATAACAAAAAAAGAAAAGCCCCAACATAAGGAGGAGCTACAGCCTGCAATTATTGAAATAGGGTCATATGCCATTAAAAATTCAGGAATTCAAAAGCTATTGATTAACCCAGAATGGTCCCTGAAACGAGTTGAAGTGGCAATGCAGGTGAATGCCTCTAACATCCAGTCAGAATGTGTTCCTTTTCATAAGACTTCTTTCATGGAATGGACAAATTTGCTACAGAAACTTATGCCCCACACAGCTTGAAGGAAGAGAGACCTTACAGGGGCACTGGGAACTGGACTGGGGGTCTTAAATACAATAGATTTAGAAGTACTAATGAACAGATTAGGTGTGACAGGCGACAATCACGTTAAATTACCAAAACCTCTACAGTCTTCCTTACTAGCACTAGGCACTAGCCAATGGAAATTATCTAAAGTATTACCAGAGTGGGAAAATACAGAGGAACAGGATCATAAATTAATAATAACTGCACTAAGTACAGTCCAAGACAACGTTTCTTTATCCCTTAGCTGTATACGGGCACAGCTATGGATGCAATCAGTGGCTGCCTCAATTATACGAGAGGGAGGGGAGGGCACCTTCTCTACTGAGATCCAAAGGGTTGTTTGGGACAGTGCTACTTCATTAGAAAGAGAGCTTCAGTCCTGGACTTTAGTAAATTTCACTTAGGAGCCTGCCACTAGCACTGTGACTGCTTTCGCGTTGACCATACGTAATGCCTCAATACACATGATCCATCCCATCATTGCCTTAGGATTGAACCATGACAAAGCTGTGTTATATCCTTCTGAACATGGAACGTGGGCACAAAAGACTGAGGAGAAGTGGCAAACTGTAAATATTGAGTCTTGCATTGTGAGGGAACAACTAGGATTCATTTGTGAAAGCAACACAATAGATGAACAGGATATTTGCCTAGATACTGAACAGAGTATCTGTCATTTTGAAGTTCATCCAGTTAATCAAACAATTATGCTTGTGTATATAGGCCAAGGCTGTGTATGTCTAAGAACAGCATGCCCCACCATAGAGGTAGATAATTTGATTATGAACAATAACTATGGACCTGATTTCTCTGAGCCTGAGAGAATTACAGCCTGTCAGTGGCTGATCTGTTCCCAAGGGAAAGTCTCTTGAGAGTGTCTCTCGCTCAAGGTCTAACTCTGTAAACAATTTCACTTTCTCAAAACAGTTTTGTACAACTGTAGATAGTGTGTTTTTCTCTTGTCCCACCAATGGGACAAGAGCTGGTGTTCCCTTTACCAATCATATTAAACCTGTAGCATAAGACCCTATAAAAGCTGAAAAGTTCAGGGAATAAAGGCCTTTCCTAGCAACTCATTCTGGTGTGTGCTGTGAACGAATCCACACTTCTACATTGTGTCCAACCGCAACAAATAACCATTCTAATTTTTGTATCTGCAATTTTGTCCGAATAGAAGGGTGCAATTTTTCTTATCAGGAACCATTTTGTCATACCAATATATAAAATTTTTTATACGGTTCAGGAGATATTACCCACATGCATTGGGATGAACCTTACTTTGGTAAAGGAATTGTTAAGACTTGAAGACCTAGGGAAGATTCCCACAGAAGTGAGGAAGACTGGGAAAAAAACCTTAATCACAGTCCACCATGATGCTGAGGAAATAGGGTTAAAGTCTTAAAACAAGTAAGGGATGACATGACTCACCATTGGTAGGATGTAGTCTTTGGATGGCCCCGTACCACCACTGTGGTTTTAAATGTGTTATCCTATAATAGTGCTTTAGATTTTAGTTTGCATAAGTTTTGCTTTATTATTGTTTATGCTTATTTGGATTTTTAGGATAATGGAATATATAAATGTAATGATCACCATGCTTAGAGCACATGAAAACGGAATGAGGAGTAATTGCAGTATTACCTAGAAAGCAAAAGAATTTGCCTATGGTTTAGAAAAGGGGGGAATTATATAGGAAACTTATAACTGGGTTTATGCAACTATACTGTGCTGTGTAATCAAGTGTGTTCAGAACAGATGGTCCTTTGCTATGCAACAACAGGATTTCCCTATCTCTAAGAATTGATAAAGCAGGAACTAGTGCTCTAAAAACTGGTAAAAACTGGATCTCTAGTTTGGAATGTGGCCAAAAGCCCTGAGGGACAGCCAGATGACAAGAGTCTGTGCAAAGACAAAGATCATGCAGCAGACACTTCGAGGAATATGGATGCTGAAAGCAGGCAAGGAGCACAGTGCCTGTGTGAAACTAAGTCTCACTCTGCTCTGGGAAATCATAAGGAGGAATCCAAACAGGCCTTTGAGAGGGACAACCTTTGCAGGTGTTGTTTGGATCCTTGTTGTTTACTTGCAAGAAACAGTCAAGGGGTGTAGTTTTGAATTGTCCAATAATAGTGATGCATTGGTTTAATGACCAATGAGAGTTTTATCTCTCGGACCTATCTATAAAAGAAGATCAGGAATAATAAAACTTGCTCTCTTGTGACACTCATCTAGACAGTCTATGTCTTACTGCTTCATCGTTCTTAATATAGTGCGACAGAGGAAGACTCCCAACTTCATCCAAAGACACCTACCCAGGATCACCATGAGGCAATGTACAAGCACAGACCAACGGAGAGCTAATTAAGATATGAGGTGAGGCAGGCATAGATTATGAATATGTACAGGCTTTCATAAATATGTATGACTTGAATGCATATAAACAAAGTGTCTGCTCTGTTTGGCATGCATGTTTTGTGGTGCAGTGATTCCTGTGTGTGTCCAGTGCTGAAAACATACCTACTTTACAACCTTGATGGTTGTGGACTCCTTATTCCATGTGTGTCGTTCTAATTGGGAACGGCAGGAAGAATGACATGGACTCTCAAGGGAGTCAGAACAGGAGAGAATCTCTAGTTTATTGCTACAGCCATGTTATATAGACTAGTTCGTGGAAAGTACAGAAAGGAAACTCTTATTGGTTAGTAAAGTGCTACATTACCATCATTGGTCAGTGGGGTTCACCACCCCCCTGACCCTCTCCTGCAAGGAAAACACGGGAACAGACAAACAGCACCTGCAGGCTGTTTTGTGTCTTTGAGGATTGTTTTGAATCCTCCCATGAAATTCCCAGGCTAGCTTCTCAGGCAGGGCTGGCAGGCCATGGGGCCTGCAGCTTGCTCCAAAGCTAGCCTCCATACATGTGTCACATGTATATTTGAGTTATTGTAAAATTGTCTAACACTTGATATATTAAACAAGAATATGTGAAATACTAAGCTTCACTGAAGAAGAACATTGGACTAAGAAGCATGAACAGGAGTGAAAAGTCTCTAACCATCTACAGAACTCCTCCAACCACTGCAACTGAGAGACTGACTACCTCTGTTAGTATTCAGGAACACATAATAACGGAATGATTATATGAAGGTGCATTATTTAAGAGCTCTGGGCGTCAGGGGTACACATACCCAAATCTGACCCAATTTGGTTTCGAGCTGAACATATTTTATACTCTATCGTTATATAACTTACATATTAATTATTAAACTTACATTGTTCTATTGTATACATTGATTCCATCCAAGTATGGATTTCTCATGATCTCCCTCAAACCCCTAACATAGTTTCTCATGATTCTTTAAACAATAATTATATCTAACCACTTCTAACAATTATATCATTTATCATATACTGACTACACAGGTGCAGTTTCACATGATCTTAGCAAGCACAAGGCCTAACATTTCCCAGGGTCTACATTTAACACTTTTACTAGGGCTTGCTAAGCCTAACTTTCTTTCTAACTCCCCGAATTTTCTATGATTTTAAAATCTTTTACTATCATTTTGACCCACCAGTTGATGAGGAAAATTGGGAAGGTCCCTTCGCTAATGGGACCAGGGCTCTAAAGAGGCATTACTGGATTTGTGGCCGATATTCTTACCGCAGGCTACCCCCAAACTGGTCAGGGATATGTTATGTGGGGTATATTAGACAATTGTTCTTTCTGCTACCATAAGTTCAGGGAAATCAGTTAGGAGTCAAAGTATATGATGATCTAATTAGAGAGAAGCAGTCAATTGATGCATCCCCAGCTGGAGGGAGCACCCAAAAGTGGGGCAAAGATGAATGGCCACCTGAACGAATCATACAACACTATGGACCAGCTACCTGGAACCCAAATGAATTAATATCAGGTGCCAGAGAACCCATTTATAATTTAAATCGGATAATTAGGTTGTAAGCTGTCTTTGAAATAATAATTAATCAGACAGCTACAGCTCTTGATCTTCTTGCTGACCAGTTCTCAGATGAGAAATGCAATATTTCAACATCATATGGTATTAGACTATTTATTAGCAGAAGAAGGGAAAGTGTGTGGCAAATTAAATGACTCAAACTGCTGTTTGCAAATAGATGACAATGGAAAGGTGGTAAAACAAATAACAAAGGGAATAAGAAAGTTAGCACATGTACCAGTCCAAACTTGGAAAGGATGGGAATGGGACATGTTTTCATGGTTACCTGGTGGACTATGGGGTAAATGAATGCTTTTTTTCCTCTTATGCGTTGCAGCAACTCTGGTCTTTTTACCATGCGTGATCCCTTGCTTAATACAACTCATTCAACATGTGATCAAAGGAATGTAGGTAGTAGCCATGCCTACTGACCCAGAAATGGCTACAAAAGGGCAGAGTGATGCCACTGCAAATAATTGCAAAGCCAAAAAGGACCCAAGAACAAGAAATTAAGTCAATGATCACAAAGGTTTTTAAAGACAATTATTAAAAATTAAAAGAGGAGGGATTGAGAGGAATGACAGGTTTGTCTTTACAAACAAGCAGTGGGTCTGCTGATAAGATGAAACTATCACTGAGAGATAGCAGAAACAATGGGATGGATTCCACTGAAAGATGAAAAAGACACAGAGGAAACACCATAAAATTCCACAAGGGTTAACAATTAAGAAGGGGATTATGCATTGGGGGTGGGGGGGGATGGGGGGTGGTATCCCAGGCATCAGGTGTTCCGGGAAGTCTATACATCTCAAGTACCTCAGCCTATGGGGAAAGGGAGAAGGGACATACAGCCGGGAATTAGGATAAAAGGGGGGCTGCACCCTCCACAAATTTGAGAGACCCCAGGGGAAGTCCCCATGTGCTATTATTTCTATGTCCCCTGTTTCTCTGTTACCACTGTCTGCCCAGCTGCAGCCAGGGAAACAAGTGAGATAGTATAGCATGGAACAGAAAAACTAAAAACGAGGCTCTTTCCCTTGCTGTGATGGAAGTTCAGCTTTATTCTTGTCCTTGGGATCCCATAGAGAAGGAGAGAAGGAGGAAAAGAGAAGAGGAAGAAGACTGATAAGTGCGTCTTTTTGAAGGCAGGGGGAAGAGGGTGGATTACATTCACACAGCCAACAAGGGGAACTGGGGAGAAAGAGATAAGAGGGGAGAAGCTTACATTCTACATTTCGCGGGTGCAGTCTCAGGTCATACCATTTTTCTAAATGCATTACAACGCCCATGGCCTCTCCCTTTATTTGAACAAAGTAAAAGGACTCCTCTGTCTCCTTTTTGGACATAAACCTCTGGTGTTTGTGGATTAATTTTCCTGATAAATGCAACACCCGGTATCCACCCGGACAACCTGTGTCTCCTGCCATGACTTTGGAGTTTTTGCTACACTTTGTTTGCTAACCCTGGTGTGCTTGCCTATGATGTTCTAGCCTGCTGCTCCCAGGTTCCTGCTACAGTCCATTTTGCCATCTGGAGGGCCTGGCTGTGGCCATAACTACACTAAAGGGGAAAGTGCTTGACAGCTGAAAGAAGACTGTTGTTGGGTCTCTGTTTGTTTCCTGTTTGTTGTTGTTGCTGCTGTTGTTGCTTTTTGTTTGCCTTGTTTTATATATATATATATATATATATATATATATATATATTCTAGTAAAGAACTGCTATTCCTTTTCCCATGTTTTTTTCCTGAAAGTCCCATAATTTCAAAGTTATAATAATTTGGAGGGAAGGGGGTCATATTTTCCATTTCAAGGGAGGTTTCCACCTTCCTTGGCAGGCACCTGTCTTTCAAACCAAGACAGGGGGCAACTTGGATTCTGTGCTTCCTTGCTTTGACTGAGTGCTGCTGGTGGGGGGGTGACTTGGACTGGGGTGGGGCTGCTCTGTTCCTCTTGGTGTGATGTGGCTGCAGGCAGGCACTCCTGGAATTTGCCTCAAAGCAGTCAAAGACCTCGAAATGCACCCTCTTGAAAAACCCCAAAGAAATTGAAAGGAATAGCCTCTGCCTGCACTTCCTCAGCTCTCAGGGCGAGAGGGATAAAAAAAAAAACCCAGTGAAGAAGAGTGATGCCCGAAATATAGTCTGGAAATAAATCCTCATAGACCAATGTCTATAGAGCAGGTATTTTTTTATTGCAGCACTAGTGGTGAGGGGGATATCTCCACCTAACTCACCCACCTTTGTCAAGTGCTGTGCTATATTTATACAGTAAGTATTGCTTAGTGTTACTATGTCACTATAACATCATCACATATGCGCCAGAATTAATTTACATAGTATGATCTCATGGTTATTAGATAGTTTGTTTGCACTCTGCTTGCACCTCCCCAGTTTGGGGGTCGTGGGGGTCTTTGATGAAGGCTTCCAAGGTCTTCTTTGCATCTGAACTTTTCAACTTTGTCTTCAGAGTATGCGCAGTTAAGGTGTTCCTTGGTCTATGTGGTCCTAACCCATCTAAATTCCTTATTTTGTGGGTAATTTTCTTTATATTTGCCAATTTCTCATTAGTAGTATACTTATCTATCTCTAAAATTATCTACCTGGTGAGTTTTTTTCCTTCTTTTTTGTCTGTTCAGCATTAAGCAACTAGTTAACCATGTACTTACTAGCCATTACATTGTATAAAAAGTTATTTATATCAGGTTATATAAGTATAAAAGTTATGAATCAGGTTATATAGGTATAATAATCTATGATTCAGGTTATATAGGTATCAGGTTATATAGATATATAAAAAAATAATGATTTAGGTTATACTGATATCAGGTTATATAGATATATAAGTTTATATTGATATCTTATATAACTCAAGCTATATAAGCACCTTTTAACTTTGACCTAAGTTATATAGGCATCAGGAGCCTTAAGCAAATGCCATGAGGCAAGAGAGCACTCTGCCTGAATGCCTCGACTTGAAGGACCCCAGCACTCCCCTTCTCCCCCACCCAATCCCAGCCGCACATTCCATTTCTGTCCATGTTGCTGGGTCTTAAAGAGAGAGTAACAATTTTGGGCACAAATAAATATGGAATACAATAACATTTTTGATTACCCAGGACAGCTGGACAGGCCAATTCCCTGTGGATGCAAACCAAAACAGCTTCCATACCACCCATTTTACACTGGGAGAAAGACCAAGCATCACATCCAGTCTTAAATCATAGAATCAGAGAAATCTTTAAGTTATAAAAGACCCTTAAGATCATTAGGTACAACTGTTAAGCCAGCACTACCAAGCCCACCACTCAATCGTATTTTCACTAGATCAGGGATTTTGAGCCCCCCAAAAAATAACGCTGATTGCTATGGACCCCACAGCAGCCAATGTGTCCCATGGGGTCACCAGAACACCCCCTATACCACCTGGCTTGGGACAAGAACAAAACAAGGCACTGCCTTGCTGCCAGCCTCGTCACATCTCCCAGAGCTGAGGGGACATCACTCCTATGTTGTCCCCACAGACCCCTCCACTGGTGGGTAACAGTGAGATAGCTCTGCTGTTCTCATCTCAGTTCCTGCATCCCTGCCAGAGACTTTTGTCTGCAGCAATCCCTCTGACCTTGCCCAGGGCTTTGTTAATAAGAAAAAAACACAGAGGGCTGTGTGGTGCTGGTGTATGGCAGAATAACTGCAGGGAAGCAGTTACTTTAGTCCAGGGACCGCAGTAATTGTGTTACTGAAAAATTCTATTTCTTTAAAAAGAAGCTTATGCAGCAGTGATGGGGGGAAATAATTTTAAAGAGATCTAATCTGTGAAATAGATAATGGGTGATGTTCATGTGTTAGAAAAACAAATTAAAAATTTTGGGCTTGCATGAGGAAACAACAGGCCTGACACTACAGAAAAGCCCTGGGAAGAAAGGGAGAAAGCAGATTACACATGATCTGAAAACAGGAAAAGCATCCTGTTTCATTGAAGCCTGCAAACGTTGAGAAAAATAACAGACTGTCAGGCCAACGGATTTATTACAGGCCTACAACCAAGTTGTGTGTGAAGAACTGAACATAATTCTCACACTATAAGTACTGTCTTAAAACTGCAATAAACAGATTCATTTTACTTTCAGCTTCTGAATCTCGCATTCATATGTCACAAATGGCTCCCAATTAACAGGGAGCTCATTACTACTGATGTGATCCAGTCCGGTGGTGTACCTGGACCAAATCAAGCATGCATGTGTTCAGCTGATCACCAAGGAGCTCCTTTCATCGCTGGCTATAGAACAGATCAGCCTTTTGCAAGCAATTGGGAAGCATTTCTTATAAAGGGGCAAAGTGCAACAAAATCCCAAAAACTGCATAAAGACTATCTGCTGTGCATCATCAGGGAACAGGGATATAAACTCCAACCCCAAAGCCTAATCCAGCTACATATATGGGTCAGAAAATTTTGTCCCTGGTACCCATCAGATGGTTCCTATGATCTTACTGGCAGAAGGTCAGTGAATGTTTCCAAATCTGCTAAATCACTCATCACAATGTCCACCCTTATGATATTATTACTTGGCATGTGGTATACTCGGCTTTGCAACAATTCAAGGACACAGACCACATCCTTTCAGATGCTCCACCTGCATTGTCGTTAGATACTGTGCTTTTTGTTAATGAAACATCACCTGAGGAGAATGATCCAGAGAAAAAGGAGCCATTTAATCCCAGTACTATTGATTCTGGACAAGAACTGAGTTACCAAAATATGGATATGATCTAGTATCAGTATCCAACTATAACGGACAAAGACTCTTTAACTGATTAGGGTTAAAAAGTGTATGTTTATTGGCAGCTCTGGGTCGATGTGCAGGGTCGCCCCTTAATTCACATGGCACTCAATACAGGCAATTACAAACTTTTTATTTACTGAGATACTGAATAAAAATACATATTCATAACCCAGTTACCACCCACTCTCCGCTTCTTATGCTAATTAGGAAAAAAGCAATTAAGCATGTGTAGTTTGTCCTTTGAAATGGGTCGGTGGTCTTTTTATGAGTAGGGGTCATGGGAGGGAGGAAGGGATATGGCTCTTCCTCATTCTGACCTTTCTACCTTTTCAGTAAAAAGTGACAAATGAACCCCTGACCATGTTCCTAGTTTCGTGCTTCCAATTAGTTTCTGGTTTGCAATTGTCTTTTGTTCTTGAAGTTCCTTACAAGATTTTATGTTTCTCATTACAAGCCCAGCTGAACAAACATAAGGTTGAAAAACAATTAGTTATTGGCTAATAATTAGATCCTAATTCTAGTAGTGCCTCACTATTAAATTTAACAAGGATTAGTTTTATATTAGATTTAACAAAAATTAATTTTAATTAAGATCTTAGCTTTTTTAATATCTTAACTTTTTCAAAATTTATGCTTCAGAACCAGATTTATATACTTCTTTATCCCCAGTATGTGCTATGGCAGCAGCTGCTCCTAGCATGGAAGAGCTACTACAAGCAGCACACATAAAGGCTGCAGCAAATATTTCACATATTTGAAAACTGTGTTATACCTCATCCTATTTCTCTAGTGACTATGATGATGTCTAGGTTTTAGAAGACAGGTGTCTGCTAGGGAGGGCGGGAGCTTCTCTTGGAATGAGAAAATGTAGACCCCCCTCCCTCCGAATTATTATAATTCTGAAATCAAGGGGCTCTCAGGCAGAGATCTGGGGATAGGAATAACAGTTCTTTACTAGTATTTATAACAAGGCAAACAAACAACAATAACTACAGCATTAGCAAGAAAACAGAACCAGGGACCTTGTGACAGCTTTCTCGGACGAGACGGGAAAGGATGGAGGTGAGGCTTTGCTTCACAAACCCCCTCGGGCGGGCAGTCCCAGTGCTCCTGAAGGGCTCTGAGGAACACTTAGCTGGAATGGCAGGAATGAGCTGAGATCCTGGGCCAGTGGCTGAGGTGTATCAGCAGCTCCACAGCAGTGGCTGGCACTGCCGCACATTGAGGCAGGACAGGGGGTGCAAGGCCCACCAATGAAGAAGGAAGAAGAAGAAGCAGCAGATGAGGAAACAATACCACCTCTAGGACCTGAGCCAGAAAGGTTTATACAGAAGTGCCTTAGGCAAGCATTAAAGGAGGACGATACTGAATTTTTTCAAGCAATGCATGTTGTATATTGTAATCAAAACCCACATTACGAACAACTGTCATATGAGATGGTAAAGGAACTGATATTGGTGAAAGACAATGGTTTACATTCTTCCTTTACTTCAAATTTATTGGATGCAATTGCAGAAGCACGTACTGTTACCAGTATATTGAGAGATCGCCAGTTTTTTCACCAGCCTTCACAGAAGTAAACGTGAACACCATTTATTTCTATTATTAACACACCTTTTATAGGGTTCTACAGGGTCCGCGGGCAGAGCAAGCTACTATTGGCTAGTACACACAAGTTTACATTCTTTTCCTTTGTACACAAGAATATTGTTTTGCTTTACTCTCTCTTCTGCAGGCAAGTTTCAAGGATTTTAGCCCTTAATATTACGACTTATTCCACAGGCTGGTTTGTGCAGACAGGCTTTTACTAATATATCGTGCCCACCATCTGCTAAAAAACTCTATAATTCCCCCTTTCTCTTTTTGCACAAACCAGGCTTTGGAAGCGGCTCATTCTACACTTTTACGAACACAAGATAACATACAACTTACAAGCATTATCACCATTAACCCTATAAATAGCATCCGTCCCCCCTCCAGCACAAGAGACCTCAACCATCCAGTGATGCCCCAGCTGGCGAACCAACTTCCAATGGGGTCACTATCTTCCTTCAGGGCATGCAACCCATCCTGTAGGTGATGTAGTTGCTTATGGATGGAAACTGAATGATCAGTAAGATTCAAACAGCACATGCCTTCAAACTCCTCACAACCGTGTCCTTGCGCTAAGAGCAAAAAGTCAATTGCAGCTCAATTTTGTAATACTGCATGATGTACACTGCTTACATCGGCTGAAAGTTCACTTAACATTGTGGATGTTAAGTTTAATTCTTTCCTAGTCCAGCAAGCGAGCCTTTTTAGAGTGGCTAGACTTTTAGCGGCAGCTGCTTCTGGAAGGAAGAAGGAGGTTGCCCATATTATACCACGATTCCAAAAGTCTGGGTTTCTAATATCATTACATTGTAATTCATTTAGGCTTCGCTTTGACCATCTATTGGTTTTCATTTTGTTAGCCACATTTAGCAATTGATGTAAGCTTGGGTGGAACAAAGTAAGTCTCCCAATATAACATGGCCCTCCATGTGGACTAGCAGGAATTCCATTCCATGCCCTATCCCCACAGATTAGGAAGATGGAACTAGGTAATCGCTTTGGTAATCGTCCTGTGAGATTGCACTGTGAGTAAAAAGCTTTACTCTCAGTGGCAGTAACGAGATCAACTATGGGGTTGACTGTAGCCCAGCGCTGTCGTTCTAATTGGGAACGGCAGGAAGAACGACACGGACTCTCAAGGGAGTCAGAAGAGGAGAGAATCTCTAGTTTATTGCTTCAGCCATGTTATATAGACTAGTTCGTGGAAAGTACAGAAAGGAAACTCTTATTGGTTAGTAAAGTGCTACATTACCATCATTGGTCAGTGGGGTTCACCACCCCCCTGACCTTCTCCTGCAAGGAAAACACGGGAACAGACAAACAGCACCTGCAGGCTGTTTTCTGTCTCTGAGGATTGTTTTGAAATCCTCCTATGAATTTCCCAGGCTAGCTTCTCAGGCAGGCCTGGCAGGCCATGGGGCCTGCAGCTTGCTCTAAAGCTAGCCTCCACACAGCGCTGTGTTACTTTGTCAGGATGACTTTTCGTCAGGGGCTCAAACATCATCCATCCACCTGAGGTATTGGTGGAACCTAGCAGATCTAACTCTTCTGGGGGCTCCATGGTAACATTAAGAACCTCAATAATTTTCGCTTGCCATCAGGCTTCAAGCTGTCTAGATGTGAAGCCAATGGTGCGATTGCACTCTTGCAGCATTGCCGATCAATTCAGTCGAGTCTCGTTGCTAACTAAACCTTTAAATGCTGGAGGATCCCATTCAGGGACTCCTACGAGACAGGTGCGAAAAGGATCTCCAGGTGTGGCTAGGCTCAAACACATTGATTTTTGACTGGTCAGGTGTGCTAAGGTGACCCATATGTTCTGTCGCTTTTGGATATTAGTCAGCAGATAGCTGGTTGGGGTTACACACAGCACAATTACCATAAGCAGTTTGTCCCATGCAAATGACATCATGTTTGCAAACTCATGGCTAAAACTTCAACGTTAAATGAACTTTCAAAGATGCTTACACTAGCTCTTGAAGGGGGAATACTTATAACTTATACTAATATAATAATCACTACACAAGCTAAACTCCTTATCTTAACTATTATCACACATGTGCTCTGGTATATATGTAGTCTAAGCATGAAAGCAATTTGCTAAAAGGGTAAACACGCAGCTAAAATTTGTTTCATGCACAACTAGATAGAGTCTCTGCACTCTTCTCAGATCTTCACAGGAATTTCTCACAAACAGACTATGACTTGACACGATTCAGTCTTGAAACATCTGTTGTTCTCGTGGTGTCAGCTGGCAGCTGATCAGAGACTGACTGAGGGCATCAACGTTCTGATTGTTCCTCTGATCTTTCGTGGCTGGTTTGGTCCATCGACTAGGCACCCACAGCGGTCCAGCATCTGTGGAAACACAACTGTAACCACGCCCGTTAAATAGCAATGGACTCGGTCCCTCCCAGATACCTGTTTTTGGGTTCTTGTAGTATAACTTAACCTCTGGGGTAGCTTGCATCTTTACTTGACTATTGTGAATGACCACCGGGGGTTGCTCTAAATCTCCAACTAAACTAAGGAAATTTAGAGTGAATAACACTTGCTGCAATTGAATGGTAGGGTCTAATTGTTCAGGTGATTTTGCTTACTTAAATACTCTTTTAGGGTCTTATGGGCTCTCTCTACAATGGCTTGTCCAGTTGACACATGGGGAATTCCAGTTACATGTTTGACTCCCCATTTTTCTAAGAACCGAGAAACTCGTGTTCCTACATATGCAGGCCCATTGTCTGTTTTTATTTCCTTCGGAACTCCCATTACGGTAAAGCACGCTACCAAATGTCGAATTACATGTATGCTTTTTTCTCCTACTTGTGCAGTGGCCCAAACCATTTTTGAAAAGGTATGTATTGTAACATGTACGTATTTGAGGCGACCAAATTCAGGCACATGTGTTATATCCATTTGCCAAATCTCACAGGCTTGAAGACCCCTAGTGTTAACACCTAAGCCTAGAGTGGTTCCATATTGACTGCATTGTGGACAGGATTTTACAATGCCTTGTGCATCTGTTAAGCTGATATTAAATTTTCTCTGTAAGGCTTTTGCGGCTTGATGAAAGAGAGCATGACTCTCTCTTGCAGCTGCGAAAGAGTCTCTTGGTGCTGCTACAACAGGACTGACAAGCGTATCAGCTTTTGCATTGCCTTCTCCGAGACCTAATTCTGTTTGATGACTGCGGATGTGAATGATGCAACAGGGCTCATTTCTGTCCTCTATAGCTCTTTTGATTTGAAAAAATAGTTGACACAATCGCTTATTATCTGGTGGCTTGATGAGAGCATCTTCAATACGCTGTACCACTCCTACCACGTAAAATGAATCTGATACAATGTTCAGCTTACTGTCTCGCCAATGAGACACTGCCCATGAGACGGCTGTAAGTTCTAATGTCTGCAGTGAGTCATGTGCATCTCCATCTATAGTTTTACTTCTCCAACTCGAGTCTTCTTGCCAGGTACAGGCTGCTTTTCTCTGCCAACTTCCTGCATCCATATATACTGTAAGGCCTTTTACCGGCTGCTTCACGGCTTTGGGCTGTTGCAACCACCGCTGTTTTAAGATGATCTGCAGGCATGGATCTCTAGGTTGCCTGTTGTGTACAGTTCCTGGATAGCTGAGCAGCACTAATTGAATTGGCTCTGTGTGTCTCAGCATCCACTCAAAATTTTCTATCGTTATTGGTAGACTGATATGTTCCGGCTCAGCACCACTAATTTCCACAATTCGTGTTCTCCCTTTTTTGATGAGATAAGCAATTGCTTCTGTCCTCTGTCAAATACTCATTGGTGGCGTATACGGCGTAAAAATCCACTCGAGGATCGCTAAAGGCTCTGCACATTTCTTCGCTGATTGCACTAACTGTAGCTTCTTGGCAGGCTGCTTGTCACCTCGACGACTCTTAGGTGGGCCTTCTCCCCCTTTCTCTTTTTGCCAAGCAGGCCACTGAAATATGATAGCACATGGTGCAACAGAGTGGTTACAAATCAGAAGTCCTAAAGGTACATCTGGCAATCTTCTGTCTGATAGTGTTGAAAGCAGTTTCTTCCCTAGATAAATGAGACAGCTTTTCTGATTTGCAGAAAGGGTAATTGGAGTTTGCAGGTCTGAACCTTTTAAAAGGCTCATTAAGGGTGCTATCTCATCATTTCGGATACTGGCAATGGATCGTACCCATTGCAGATCTCCAACAAGCCTTTGCGCATCATTAAGGGTGCGAATCTCAGTGGTTAATTCCAATTTTTGTGGGTGGACTGATGAAGATGTCAGAATCCACCCTAGGTACTTCCATGGGGCTTCTTTTTGAATTTTCTCTGGGGCAACCACCAAGCCCTTTGCTGCAAGCTGGGCGGTGATAAATGTGAGATCTTCATCTTGGAATGGATCCTGTTGACAAAACAAGATGTCATCCATGTAGTGATAAATAATTGTCTGGGAGAGCTTGGCCTGCACAGCTGTCAGTGCCCAGTGCACAAACAGTTGGCACATGGTTGGAGAATTTTTCATCCCTTGTGGAAGGACCACCCACTCAAATCTCTGAGACGGACTTTCTTTGTTGATTGACAGCAAAGTGAAGGCAAATCTCACTGTGTCTTCTTTTTGCAAGGGTATTGTGAAGAAACAGTCTTTCAAATCTATGACTAGAAGATGCCATTCTTGTGCACTGCTCAACCCACACAGGCTCATTAGATTTCCACTGAATCCTTGGGGTTGGCGGCCTGACAGCAGTGGCAACTACTGAAAAAGCGATTGATTGGGGAGAGTTAGTGTTGCCCCGAGCTGGCTGAGAACATCTCGACCAACGAGCCCTCCGAGGCTTCCAGGCAAAGGCATGACGTATGGACATAAGGTGGTAGTCTGTCCTTCAGGAAATCAAAACTGGATTGGGTGTACACTTCTCAACGGTGTGGAGTATCCTCCTACACCTTGTACCGAGCTTAAGGCTCTGTGGAGAGGCCATTCTCTTGGCCACCAAACTCAGCTGACGATGGTAACATCAGCTCCTGTGTCTAGCATCATCTTGACTCTTTGCTGCTTTGATCCGTGGCACAGGGTGAGTTCAATTACGGGCCGATGACTCATTTGTTGAACAAGATTCACCACTGTGTCTCCTGTTGACCCAAATCCTTTGGCTCCGCGTCCAGGAGCACTTCGAAAAATGTCTTTCTCAGTTGCTACCTTTTGAAATAACACCAATTAAGCAATTCTTGTTCCCTTTTTTTATTGTGAGTGGAGGAGCTAGGGTGTAGGCACAAACTTGGATTTCACCAGTATAATCAGCATCAATGACTCCTGGGAGAACAATAAGTCCTGCAATTCCAGCAGATGATCTCCCAATCAACAAAGCACCAAGTGCACTGGTAACAGAATAAACAGGTCCTGTAACTCAAGTTGGGATTTTGCGGATGGTGCTGTCGATGAGTATGACATCTACTGATGCTGCCAAATAGATTCCCAGGCTTCCCCTGGTTGCTGGTGAGTTGAGCTGCTGAATAGAGTTGGGCCGGCAACTTGTGTTTCCGCGCGGCGGCTCCTCGCTCTCTTGATCATGTTTTTTGCGAGGCGACATACAGAATTAGCATGTTTGTCTGACTGACAGCGATCACACCACACAGTAGCTGGACAGGATTTTTGAGCAGATGGTTCAGGACGCAGCATATCCTGCAGTTGTTGAACTGACTCTGCTCGCTGTCTCGGTGTTTGCTGCAGAACTGCTTTCTCTTGTTGAGGCTGTGCTTTATTCGCACATAGGGTTTGTTCAATCTGAGCTTGAAGCTGTTGCACGAGCTGCTCTATTTGTTGTTGCCATCCCAGTAGCTCTTTCTTTGATGTACCGTTATCATCAATTGGCTCTGCTCCTGCTGCAAGCCGTCCGTCATCGGAGTGCATAGTGATATCGTCATCGGAGGGGAGAGTGATGTCCTGCGGTCTTCCCCAGTGAACAGTAGATGGCATTGAAGGGTAGATCTTTGGTTTGCACTTTGTGGCTCTCATTTCTGCTGACGTATCAGGCTCCGCCTGGCTGGAGCTGGCGCCCGCTCCTTCTGGGGGAGCCGTCATTTCAACATCCGCATTTGGCAGGGTAACTTCCGGCTTAGGCTCCGCCGGCGCGGCTGGAGCCACGTCGGAGCACCCCTGGGATTTTAAAAGTTCAGACACGGTGCTACACTGCTTCCCTGTGAGCCCCTTCGCTGGCTGGACATGCTCAACCCCGAAAAATGCACTCAAACGGCTAGTGGACTTGGCAGGAGGTGGCTGTGGTGCGTCCGTCTCGGACAGCGCCATGGCATCTAAGGCAGCGGCTGCTACTGAAGATTCTGCCTTCATATAGCTTAAGGTATTTAACACAATTTTCCATACTGAACCGAGGGCTATTACATTTTTACTCTTTCCTGTGATTGCCGTGTCCCACATCAGATTCCCGACATCTATCCATTCTTCTACCGCAAAAAGCAGTGAGGGCACTGCAAAATGCCCACGATTTTTCGCCCATATAATGAGCTTATCCAGGTCCTTTTCCCTGGCTGCTTCGCCTCGTTTAACGAGGGTGCTAAGAAGCAGTTTTTCGCCGCAGCAAATTTCGCTTCCATGCTAGAGGCAAACAGCAGGAGGGAAGGTTGCGACCTTTCTACTACACCCCCGCCCCTCGATCTCCCCCAGCAGCCTGAATTTCCACGTCCAACCGCACCGTGTCTCACCGCGCTCAGGCTGCTTATCCAATGACAATCCAAGCCCGCGGCTTCCCACGCCCAGTTCCTCTCTGCTGGCTCCAAAGCCCCTCTGCCCGCAGGAGGTCCCTGTTCCGGCGCCAGATCTTGAAAGACCGCCAGTTCATTCACCAGCCTTCACAGAAGTAAACTTGAACACCATTTATTTCTATTATTAACACACCTTTTATAGGGTTCTACATGGTCCGCGGGCAAAGCAAGCTACTATTGGTTAGTACACACAAGTTTACATTCTTTTCCTTGTACACAAGAATATTGTTTTGCTTTACTCTCTCTTCTGCAGGCAAGTTTCAAGGATTTTAGCCCTTAATATTACGACTTATTCCAGAGGCTGGTTTGTGCAGACAGGCTTTTACTAATATATCGTGCCCCCCATCTGCTAAAAAACTCTCTATACATGACTATAGAGGTTTTATTTCTTCTGATTATCATTTTATTTGGTCTGGGGTTCTTTTCTCTGCAAGTGGTCTGTGTTGATAACAGTCTGGGCTCCATCGTCCTTCCGCTGATAACAGTTTGGTCTCCACTGTCTTGGCCTCTGGGGTTATCTTGCTTTGTACAGAGGGACATAGCCCTAACGTTTGAAGTTCTTCTACGCCTAAAACTTGCTAGCAAGAGAAAAAGGACAGACATAGCAAAAGCATATAACATATAACATTCATCCTAATGCTTGTGAAAGCAAAGATCACAATATGGATTTATAACAATCTCTCCTCTTCTTTTTTTTATAAATCATTTGGCTTGAGCAATGATTTTTGTTTTCTAGCTTCTAGTACTCACTCATTCTTTTCACAAATCAATTTAGCTTCTTCTAAAGGGTCTTCTACATAATTTTGTTTTCTTAATAGCATGATTTTTTGTGCTGTTCCAGATGTAGTCAATTTCAGGTCTGTAGGCATTTGCTACTTGCATGCCCTGAACTATATTGGTGATTAGCCAAATTAAACAAGGAAGAAATAGTAAACCAGCTGTAGCACATAGGGGGAAGGAACCTAGCTTCTTCCACCATTCTATTCCCAATACATTATCCCATTGGTTGGTGATTGTCATGAATAAAGTCTCTCAGGAAATCCACCCCAGTTAAAATAGTGTGTTTAGTTATGTACAGTTAATGTTCTTATCCCATTTGTAAACCTTCTACCCCTTGTTTATTCTGATGGTTATTAGTAATGTTAATTACTTACCAGTTTCTGAAGTGTTATAAAGGTTCTTACGAGACATTCCTGTACCCTTTTCCTTAATTCCTTGCTACTATGTAACAAAGCTGCTCCCATGGGGGCTGGGTCAGATTAACAAAAGCGACCCATTAGAAAGGTATGCCACAGAACAAGGCAACTCCCATGGAAGCTGTGCCACACTAGAACAAAGAAAGTCCCATGGAAGCTGTGCAACCAAGTAATATGCAAACTAAGGCATGCAGGACACCAAAACAACAAGTTAACAGAGGAATAAAAGGACAAGGAAACATATTCTAGCAAGCTATGATGAAAGATCCTCTCCCTGCATCACCTAAGCCTGCTTAGAAACCATCTTCCTACATCACCATGACCTAAAGAGAACTGGAAAGGACTGACCCCCCTAGACAACGAGCCAGAACAACAGGCCTCCTGGCTACTCTCATGAGGACGGAAGCCCCAGCTCTGCATTGTGTGCTGCAAAGCTGAATTGTGCCTCCTCCTTGGAGCTGCCAGTATGGGAATGGCCGTGGTGCAAGTAACCCCTTGGGCCCCCCACCCCAAGAGCTGAATCCTAATAAAAGCATAGAACAGGAGTCTTGTCTCCTGGCCAATTTCTTTCAGTGGTCATCACTGATTTTCATTTTTGGACCAGCACATGGGCTATTTTCTGATATCCTTGGCGATGTCTAGAACGGCATTTTCATTCTCATTGATTTGTAAACAACAATCTGATGTATTAAACTTCTCACAGATCACCCCCTCCTTCAGCCAATAAATAGTTCAAAGCCAGATTATTCTGATATATTGCAGCTCTGGCTTTGCATCGCTGACTGACTATTAATTCCATAGCCCCGGCTGTTTCATTGGTTATGATTTCTACAACAGCTTGGAGCCCTATAATAAGATTTAGCATGTAAATTTGGGTTTGATATCCCCAACTTCCATCTTGTGCCCAGGTAGCTGTCCTATATGTTTCCAGTATGAATTCAGAACTCTTTCTTTTTATTTATTTATTTATTTATTTAAAATCCTCTAATCAATTCCCTTTTATTTCTTTTTAGCTCTTTATAAACTGGTACTTTTAATTGATTTTCATCTGGTCCTGGTAAAAAGGAAAAATCCTGGTTGAGTGATTCCCAGAGTACAATTCCCTTTCCAAAATGAAGGGAGCTTTGGGTGTGCCCTTTTCCCCACATATCCAAAATAAGCTATTTGATGCTTTCCAATAGTCATTTTTCTGTTGATTTATATTTTCTCAAAATTTGAATATTTCTGGGATTCTAAAATAAAGACTTTCCCCTGTACCATTGCACACAATTATTTTTCTTTTGTTTTTCTTTGAGTCTAATACAGAATAGGTTTCTCTGGAACTTAATATGTAGAAGTTCTATTACCAACTTTATACCTTTTACAGGGAGTATTTCCCACTTCATTAAGAAATTTTCCCCAGTGCACTAAAGACATTCTTCCCCTATCGCTGTTGAACTTAGAATCCACTCTTCTGGTCAGGTCCCCCCTCTTATATTGATTCGGTTCCACTGAAGGAGTTCCACCAGGGTTATGCTATTACCTTTCCATGGCCATTCCTCTGTCATCAAAGCTCCTCTACAGACCCAACAGTTCGTTTTTTTTTTACTTATCCTCTCCCCCACTTCCACAAACATGTTTTTCCCTAACCTTGAGATATCCATTTCCTCATTCAATTGCTGTTTGAGCTTTGCATACAGGTTCTGACGTGAGGTTAAGACAGGTCTAGGTTGCTGTGTTGGCTTTATCTCTTTAATTACCACTTGCTCTCTTACCAAATCTTGGGTCTTTCCCCTGACAGCAACCGTGAAGCAAATCCATTTTTCTCCTTTCGGGCAATTGTTTTCCAATCTGGTACCACTTGTTCTTAAATTTTCTGTGATCCAATATTTTTTCCCCTTATGTATACAGGTACCTAACTTGGATAGGTTATAGCAGTGATTATTGATATTGGTGTGGGTAATAAGAAAGGAACCACGGTGTCTTTCCATGTAAAGCTTTTGATAGCATTTGTAACATGGCTTTTCTGGCGTCCCAAAAATGAAAAGGATAAGTGACAGAAGAAGGAGTAATAGGGGTCCAGTATGGCTTACACTCCCACCCACCTTGCCTATGATGTTGCGGCTCACAGCAGGTGTTTTTATGATCTTCTCGGTGGTGGGTTGTAGCAGCCAATCTGGTCTTGCCCCCTATTTCCTTGTCACTTCCTCTTTTCTAACTTCTAAGAAAATCCTTTTTGACACCTTTTAACAGTAGTTTCCCACCGCTCCTCAGGTATTTTATTTCTCACTCAACAGGCACCAGTAATTTCCCATCTGCAAAGCAAAAGTTATCATTTAAGTTATACTTAATAGATTTGGCACACAACACTTCCTGCAATGAGAGGCTTAACTTTGGGAACTACAATACCCATTTTTTATCAATTTAAACACTTATATTTAATCCAGCTAGCATGTCTCATAATGGGATGATTTAGACAAGGTATATGATTTTAGACAAGGATATGGCACTGATGGAAGTTGTGATTCTCCCCCTTCTTTATACAAATCACAGGCAAAAGCAAAAATATATGAGGATCTCCCAACCAAAACAACCCCGATCCTCTTGTTTGAAGTGGGAGTATTCCTCCCCAAGGTGGATATCGAAGGTGTCTCAGAACTTGTCCAGGCAGGACTTGAAACTACTGATACAGGCTCAGTCTTACTTCCCAGTTAGGCGTGATTCTTAGCTCATCCCTTGGATCACTTGGATTGTCTCAGTTCATTACCACCCAGTCTCTGCTCTAGAGTCCATTTGGTATCACTCGGTTTGGGTGTTGTAGTCCAATTCTCAGGTCCTTTGATCTTATTGGTGTGAATCCACTCTTTGGTCCAGATTGCAGCCTCGCTGCCTTAGTTATCAGTAGTACCTGAAAAGGACTTCTTAATAACACAGGGACAATGAAGACATCACATCAAAATTTTCCATCAGTATTCTTTAAAACTCTTGGGTTAAACAAAATGTAACAGTAAACATAGAAGCAAATCTCTTTCGCTGAGCTCGAGTTAGTTAAAGAAGAAAGGCTAGGTTAGTCCTGACTTGAGATAAATCACATTTATTATCTTTTTACTCTCTGGGTAATATTTACTTGTTTAGCTTGACAAACTTCTTCTAACAGTTTCTTAGAACAACAAAAAAATCCTTCTTCTTAACAACAAGAGCAAAAGAAAGAAAGGAAGAAAGAGAAAAAGAAATCTTGCTTTAAGAAATTAAACAGCTTGACAACATTTTCAGAACTTAGAAAGATTAATTTTGCTTTGGTCTTATCATCTACCCGTTTGTTTCTCGTTTTGTTTTGTTTTCCTATTCACAGCAGTTTTTCAGGTTGTCTCTCGCTCCCCCTGCACTGCTGCCTCAGCTCTGGGTAGAGCAGGCACTGTTTCAGCAGCTTGGTCTGCAGGGGGGGGCCCATAGGCTGCCACCTGCGTGCAGATCCTGGGGGCAAAGCCCGTGCCCCGTCTTTCCCTGCTGCGCGGTCCCTCCACACACACAGGACTGGCATGTTCAAACACACTCAGCTTCCACCACAGCCGAGGGGCAGCGCCCAGAGTCCACAGCACTCCGGTCTGAGGCTCAAGTGCTGGGCCAGCCGGCTCCTCAGCTGCAAACCGCACCCAGCGCCGCTGCCGGGACAGTGAGTGCTTCCGGCAATCCCGCGCCCCTCGAGATCCCAGCACAGACACGGTGGGTCCCGCTCCAGCAGCGACCCTCATGAACCGCGCCCCACACCCTTCCCATCAGGTGGGTGAGGACCGGAAACTGCCGCACTGGGCCCTGCCAGCCGCCACTTACATGGACCAGGTCCTGCTACATTATAAAAGCTTCTGCATAAAACAGTCAAACAACTCCTAAACCTAGAAGCTCTCAACTCGGCATCTCCAGATGTTCCCAATATCCTCCGTCTCTGGCACAATTTTCATTTCTAACTGCGTTTGAAAGTTCTCTTTCTCACAAGCCAATGCCCGTTCCCAGATTCAACAAGACACTTTCTGTTCTTCCTCCAACCTCCACAGCTCTAATGAAAGGGATAGCAAACTTCTCTCTCCCCGCTACCTTCACTGCGCTACTCTTTACACCACATCCTTCTAGAATCTCTACCACATAAATTTTCTGCTTCAGAATTAACTACAAATTTTAACATTTCTTTTTGGGGACCTTCCCCCAAAGTTATCAAAGGCTCTAGATGCAACTCCCACTCAATGTAGAGCAGATTGTGAAAAACGAGATTCACTTAATAAATTATAAAAAGTTTAATATAAACAAAAAGACAATTTGGAGACAAAGGAAATAAAGCAAAGGGTTAAAATGGCCGGGTGCCCTGGTGCCTTGCCAGGAACACACCTGGTATCTTGGGAACATCCTTTTTATCTCATCCTGCTATGAGAGTGTAATGCATATTCAAACTTTTTCAAGAAGTATTTAGCATGTCCCCTCCCTGGTTCCGCCTTTTTAGACCATGCTCTGTATGGTTTTTATTTTTGCTGATCATCAATATTTTTGCTGATCATCATTATTTTTGAGTTTGGTTTCCTTTCTTCTGCAAATGGTCAGTGTTGATAACAGTCCGGGCCTCTCATCCTTCTGCTGAGGGCATCTGGGCATCATATCCTTCCCCTGCTGCCAACGGCCTGGTCCTGGCTGCTGATAACAGCTTGGTCTCTATTTCCTGCTGCTGAAAACAGCCTGGTTTCCACTGTCCTTCCACTGAAAATAGCTTGGTCCTCCCATTGTCTTGCCTGGTGGAATTATCTTGCCTTGTAATACTAAATTCCTTTAAGCTTAAAACTTGTTAGCAAGAGGAAAAGTACATACATAGCCAAAAAGTATTTAGCATATAATATTCATCCTAATACTTGCGAAAGCCAATATCACAATACAGATTTATAACAAGATGATTCTCACAGAAAGGCTGGAGAGACTAGTTAACCAGCCAGTTACTTTTATTTACCAAAACAAACCTGCAGTTACCATTTTCATTCTTTTGAACTGATTTTTAGTTATGCTAGAAATGAAGACACCAGTTAGTCATCATTCTTCGCTAAATTTTACTTCTACAAGTACAAAGGAGTCCATCCTCACACAGCTGCCTAACTTGAATAATCTCTAGTGTAATTCTCCCATGACAAGATATGATCAGATCTTTTATTCTTACAGGCGTTTAGATACATTGACAAGTTTCTGACAATACATTTACATTTCAACAGTGCTTGCAGCTTATATACGATGAGCAACCTATAGCAAGAACCAGTCATACAGTTGTTTTCAAACTCTTCTTTCACAAAATAAGACTCATCTCTAACACATGTACTTATTAAAATAGACCAAGTTTAGAGTCTTCACAATTCCCTTCTTAAATCAAAGCACCAAGAATTCCAATCTTTCAACTAGGTCCACTTCTGCTTCTGAAATAAGCACAGCTACAAAACACAAGCACTTCCAGAGACATGTGCATTCCCCTGGAAAATTCAAGAGAACAAGAAATCATGGCAGTTTTGAGCATGATCTTCAGCTAAACACACCATCACAATAACTCTTTAGCAATCATCAGAGACAGCATTACATATGAAAAGAGAGACAAAATAATTTTCAGCAGCAGTAAAGAGATTTACAATAATCCACAGGATTTTTCTTTTAATGCTGGCATCAGGTTCTGCTGTTAAGAACCATGGGCTGTGCCCATCAGCACCGGACACAAACAACTTTAGGGTTAACAGCTCTAACACTTATTGACAGACTGATAAGTTTTCACCTCAAGGAGTGACTACTATGCAAAGTACGGTAACCTGCCTCTAAAAATAAAATCAACCACAGAATTCTATGATATCCACTAAAGTGGAGGAATTGGAAAGCATGCTAAGAAATGGGTTTGTTTCTCTAAAAAACAAATATTGCACTCACCCATAAAAAAACAGCTTACTTCTTTTTCCACTTTCTCCCAGGATGCATTTCTTGGAATTTTTCCAAGCCCCTCTCTAAGCTTCACTGCTCTTCCTGAAATCCCAAATTTTAAGCACAGACACAGCCTACTGCTGCAGAAGCCCACAGCACAATCACACAGGGAATCTTCTCAGAGCCCGGGGAAACAAGAGCTTGCAGCTTGCAGCTCCCTTGGTTTGGAGCTGATACCGTACACCAGTACTGTTCCATATCTCACTCACACATCTGGCAAAGAAAAAGCTCTCTGACAGTCCAACACTAGTCCTTACTCTTGGAATCACAGAACTTAATGTGCCCAAGGTTTCACAAGACCCTGGCATGGAAAACTTGGGTCCCAGAGGAACCCACCCAGCTCCCTCACCATTTGGCATGTTCCCAGCCTATTTCACACCTTCAGGAGGTTCTCAGGAGTTACTGAGAGCTCCTTTGATCCCCCTGTGCCTGGAGCAGGGAACACGGACCAGCATCTGGGGCTCAATCCAGCCTGCCTGCAGCCACCGGAGCAATCTAAACACAGCTCTGCGGTATGAGAGAGCTCCAAATGAGTCTAAACAATCCAGGGGCACCAAGATCCAGATGGCCCCTGCTCTTGCCCCACTCAAGAGGGGCGAGCTGAACTCATTCCCCCAGGGCACCCCCCCGTGCCCTGACCTCATCAGAGTCCAGCGTGACTCATCGCCAGCCAGAGCTTCCAGGAGTCTCCCTGCACTCCTGACCCACCACCCCGAGTGTCGCAATAGCTTGACAGAGAGTAGCTCTGGGAGCACCATCTCCCAGAAAAAACCTTTCACCGCTGCCACAGTGGGTCAAAAAAAACTTCTAAAAAAAAACTTCAAACACTGAGTCACATACCAGCTCACCAAAGCAACCCCTCCCCCACAAGCAGCTCCTGGACTACAAGTCTCAGCTCCGGTTTGCCACCCCAGGGCTCCAAGACAGGAGCTCGCAGGGAGGAAGAGAACCACTCCAAGTGTCCCCACTGTGATCCAGTCCCCGTGGAAGGGTCAACTCGTGCTCACTCTCACTCCAGTAGAGCACAGAAAATCTTTCCTCTTTAACAACACAATACAATTCACTTATTCACAGAAAACAAACTTTAAAGCAACAGTCACACATATCTATTTACGCATTCTCACATCTGTTCCATTCAACTTCACTCAGTCACAGCAAGACAATATGGTGCTCTTTACTTCCCAGTTACTTGTTAATATCCACGCATGGGCATTGTAATATCTCAAATATTCCAGGTCTCTTGGATTATTTCTCAATTTGGCTGTTTTAAGTCCAAATTTATTTGATTTAATCCTCAACTGGACAAAGTTTTAGAGAATCCACATTTTACTCTGTTTTCCCAGTGGATTGTGCCAGGAAAACCTTGGGGTTCCTTTCCCGAGGGGCTAACCCCTCACCTGAGACTCAGTACCAATAACCCCGGGGGTGTCTTGCAACCCCCCCTTCCTGCTCCCCCAAAAATTACTTATGTTTCAACTTACAATCTGTTTTCTTCTTTGGGTCTTTGTGCACAAAAATTATGGAGCTGTAATAAATTATTGTTGTATTAAAAATTCGGAGTGTATATAAGAAAGATATGTTTTGTAGGAACAAAACAAAATATAAAGCATGGAAAAGCCTCTCCTCAAAGTAGGATGAGGCTTTTCTCCAAGGAGTTGCTGATTGCCAGCAACGCCCAAGATAACTAACCAAAACCGGCCCATCAACCCAAACAAACACACAGGACACGGACCATCAGGAAAACAATGAAACTAGCTCGGGAAATTATCTACCTCCGGACCCAAGCAACGCCCTGCGGATTCCAGTGGGTAGAGAAACCGATCAGTGGGAAAAAGACAAGTTCCAAAAGAAAGACTTCGCCAGACTTAAACATTTCTGTGTTGAAAAAGCAATCAGGTGAGACAAAGGAGGAAACCCGGCCGAGATACCCATCGGCACCAGCCCGGATTCCACCACCCTGTCATGAAAAACCTAACATTGCAACACACAGAGTCTCCTTTGCATATGAGGAGATTCTGGCCGGACACGAAATAATGTCATCATTCTATGTCAGGAAATCCATTCACTGGACAATCAAGGACACTTGGTGAATGGAACCTGCCTGGAATTTTGGCCTGAGGACTTAAAAATCCTATAAAACCCCAATCCTGAGGATGCTCAGACGTGGATTTGGGAAACCTATACCTCTGGTGTAGACCCCTGTCCACCCAGCGCTGCGCTGATCTTTTTATTGTGGGTTTTTATCGCTATTTCTACTTATTATTGTTTATTAATAAATTTCTCTTTGATTTTATCCCAAAATTGCCTTTGCATTTATAACAGAGCCAAATACTGCTGTTTAGGGAGCTTTTCCCTTTCCATTGCTTTATTTCTCTCCTTCTTGTCCTCAGGGTTTTGACCTGCAGCCGCTGGCCCACGCTAGGATAAACGAAGCGGGGTCTGCTGAACTCAGCAGGGGCACGCCTGTTTCCCCGTTCTGGATCTCCGGTGGTCCTAGAGGTGAGGTGCTTTTCCCGGACAGAGCACCCAGACTGTGAAAAACAAGGTTCACTCTTAATAAATTATAAAAAGTTTAATATAAACAAAAAGACAATTAGGAGACAAAGAAAATAAAGCAAAGGGTTAAAACGGCTGGGTGTCCTGGCACGTTGCCAGGAACACACCTGATATCTTGGGAACATTCTTTTTATCCCCTCCTACTGTGAGGGTTTAATGCATATTCAAACTTTTCTAAGAAGCATTTTGCATGGTCACTCCCTGGTTCTGCCTTTTTAGAGTGTGCTCCATACGGTTTTTATTTTTGCTGATCATCATTTTATTTGAGCTTGATTTCCTTTCTTTGTAACCGGTCAGTGCTGATAACAGTCTGGGCCCCTCGTCCAGCCACTGATGACAGCTGGGCTTCATGTCCTTCGGCTGTCAACGGTCTGGTCCCTGCTGCTGATAACAGCCTGGTCTCCATGTCCTACTGCTGATAACAGCCTGGCCCCCCATTGTCTTGCCCACTAGGGTTATCTTGCATTGTCCAGATGAGACATAGCCCTAATGTTTGAAATTCTTCTAGCCTAAAACTTGCTAGCAAGAGAAAAAGTACAGACATAGCCAAAAAGCATTTAACATATAATATTCATCCTAATACTTGTGGAAGCCAATATTACAATATGGATTTATAACATTGGCATTGTGTAAATATGTGAATGGGGAGTGAAGAGAGTGTGAAGTGTCACTTTTCTCTAGTCTCTCTCAGCCTCCTTTGGGCTGAATTCTTTTGGGATCCTCCCTCGTAGGGAGTCCCACTTATCTCAGTTCTTATTATTCGAAGAAAACTCCCGGGCTCATTAGAATCTGGTTTCTCGTGTTTATTGAAGGATCCTTACAAAACTTGGCAGGTCTATCCAGACTGACTGCACAAGCTTAAATCACCACAGCCTAGCTCATTTTGTTCTGATGATACAAAATGGCCTTGAACCACGCGGTCTCTTCGCCTTTATACTAATTTTTACCCTATTAACTACAGACACGTGTATTGTTATTATATCTTAACAAATAAGTTTTCTACATCTACTCACATAATTAAAAGTGCGACTAACTCTAAACCAATCATTCTTTGTGCTTCTAAAAACTGCAGAAGCATGGAGAAAAAGGAAGAAAGATTAAAAACTAAACCCTTTTTCCTCCATCTTTACTCCATGGGTGAAACCCTTCTAAAATCTAGATTTTCACCTCAGTGATATATTAAACATTTTTCTATTTTCTACTTAATTTCTTACAAATTTTGGCTTGCTCAGGGATATTTGGAAGCCTTTCTGTCAATATTATATAGGATTGATGTATTTTTTAAAGAACTGAATAGACAGAGAAATGTGTCTACATTTCTGGACTCCTACATGAAGTATATGCCTATGTCCCACTTCTTGTGTGACTGATAAGCATATGTGCTGGGTGAATGAGACTTCTGTACAAAACGAGTGGGTGGCTTTGATCCATGTTTCCGCTTTTCAGGCAACTGAAGTGGCTGGAGAAAAGTGAAGTGTTTATTGTCTGCATGAATAAATTTTCAGTAAAGATTTTGTGTTATCTGTATGAGTGGAATTTTGTGTTTAAGTTGTGGACTCAGATGTGAGCTTAGGTATTGTGTGAACTTATTATTCATCATAAAAGGTGGTATTGCACTATGCAAAGGAGTGCCTGGTGCTGAGAGTGTGAAAGAGAGGAAGTAAGAGCCAGAAATAAGCCATTAAATTTCTTAAATTCTGTAGGACACAAGGAAGTACACAGTCCAAGGATAGAAAATGTGTGTCGGGAGGCAGTGATTGATTCATGAAAGGCAGCGATAATTAAAATAGTGTATGGGAAACAGCATTTAGTCCCCAAAGCCAGGACAGTACCTGAGAAGAACTGGGAAAATACGTGTTAAAGGTGTAGAGTCAGGTTTGCTTAGAAGTTAAGAAAGAAGGAAAAACAAGGTGTGCGCACAGTGCTGAGATGCTGCTAGAGGACACGAAGTAGAAAGCGAGTGTCAAGAAAATTAATCCACAAACACCATAGGTTTATGTCCAAAAAGGAGACAGAGGAGTCCTCTGTTGCAATCCTCCACTCGGGGGACCCCTCTGTCCCACCCCCCGTGGTGAGAGCTCCGCTCGTCTCGGGACGCAGGCAGCGGAGGGGGTCCTGGAATGGATACAACATGGACTCAAAGTATCTAGACACAGGACGCTCAAACTTGCTGGAAATGATCCCGGGTTTATTGTCTGTCGTCCATCCGGGGCAAGAGAGAGACCGAAATGCCCTGGGTCTTATCTCTTATACTAGGGGGCAGGGGTGATCAGGGGATACAGGGAGGTCGCAGCCAATAGGAAGGAAGAAGGGAAAGAAGGTTTTCAGGAAGGAACTAACATTACACAAACCAGAAGTGAGTGTTAGCCTTGGGAGATAGCAAGATTTTTTAGATGCACTACAGCACTTCTTTATTATTCGAATAAAGGGAGAGGCCATGGGACATTCATCTGAAGTCTCTCAAAATTTTGGAGGGCGCAGCCTCCTTTTTATCTTAATTCCCAGCCGCTTGTCCCTTCTCTCTTTCCCCATAGGCTGAGGTACTTGAGAGGTACAGACTTCCCGGAACGCCTGATACCTGGGATACCTCCCCCCATCCCCCAATGCATAATCTTTCTTAATTCTTAACTCTTGTGGAATTCATGGTGCTCTTTCAGTGCCTCTTTCATCTTTCAGTGGAATCTATCCCATTGTTTCTGTTGTTTCTCAGTGATAGTCGCATTTTATCAACAGACCCACTGCTTGCTTGCAATGACAAACCCATCATCCCTCTCAATCCCTCCTCTTTTAATTTTTGTTAATAATTGTCTTTACAAATTTCAGTTATCATTGACCTAATTTCTTGTTCTTGGGTCCTTTTTGGCTTTGCAATTATTTGCAGTGGCATCACTCTCAGCCATTTTGTAGCCATCTCTGGGTCAGTAGGCATGGCTACTACCTGCATTCCTTTGATCACATGTTGAATGAGTTGTATTAAGCAAGGGATCATGCATGGTAAAAAGATTAGAGTTGCTACAACACATAAGAGAAAAAAAAGCATTTGTTTAAATCACAGTCCACTAGGTAACCATGAAAACATGTCCCATTCGCATCCTTTCCAAGTTTGGACCGGTACATGAGCTAACTTTCTTATTCTTTTTGTTATTTGTTTTATTACTTTTTAATTGTCATCTATTTGAAAACAGCAGTTTGAGTCCTTTAATTTGCCACACAGTCCCCCTTCTTCTGCTAATAAATAGTCTAATACCATCTAATGTTGAAATATTGCATTTCTCATCTGAGTAGACTGGTCAGCAAGCAGGTCAAGAGCTGTAGCTGTCTGGTTGATTATTATTTCAAAGACAGCTTGCAACTTAATTATCCAATTTAAATTATAAATGGGTGTTGAAATATTTTATATATTAGTAAAGGCCTGTCTGCACAAACCAGTCTTTGAAATAAGTTGTGATATTAAAGGCTAAAGTCCTTGAAACCTTCCTGCAGAAGAGAGAGTAAAGTAAAACAATATCCTTGTGTATAAGAGAATGAATGTAAACCTGTGTGTATTAGCCAATGTTAACTTGCTTAGCCCGTGAACCCTGTAAAACCCTATAAAAGGTGTGCTAAAAATAGAAATAAACGGCGTTCACGATTACTTCTGTGAAGAGTGGTGAATAGCTGGTGGTCTCTCAATATATGGCGCTTCGAACAGGATATTATGCGGGCAGGGGGGCTTCTGTGGGTCCACGCACCGTGGGACAGAGCCTTGGACCAAGGTTGGTGGAGCGGATCTGAGCGCAGATAGACGCTGCCTTGAATCGGTACCGGATAGGCGGCACGGGAATAAAGGGGGGCGAGTCGCTGGGGGAGTCCGAGGGTTGCGGGGCGTTGTAGAGGGGAAGCGACCTTCCGCCCCGTCGTTTGCCGCTAGCATGGATGTGGAATTTGTGGTGGTGAAAAAACTGCTTCTTAGCATTCTCATTAAATGAGGCGTAGCAGCCCGGGAAAAAGACCTGGATATGCTCATTATATGGGCTAATTGTCGCGGGCATTTTGCAGTGCTCCCACTGCTATTTGCAGTGAATGAATGGACGGATTTAAGGGCTCTGATATGGGAAACGGCAATCACGGAAAAGAGCAAGGACACTGTGTCTCTCGGTCGAACTTGGCCGATTGTAATTAATGCCTTAAAAAACAAAAAAGCGAGATATGCTGAGGCTGTGAGCCCCGTAATTCTACCTGCATCACAGCGGCAGATGCCTTTACCTCCCACTGCTGGGCAAGCACTCCTATCTATGCTGCCCATGGAAAGAGGGAGGCAGAGTCAGAGAGAAGAAAATAATGAGAAAGAAATTCCACAGCAAACGCTGAAACAACGAACAGAATCTGTTCAGTTATGGCAGGACGTGATACATCCAGAACTATTTGCTTCACTTTTGGAGTCACTTTTAACACTACAATCTTATTTAAGATCCAACTTTACTACCTTAGAGGAAAAGAGGCCAAACTTAGACTGGTTTCCACCCAAACCAGGGGGACATGGGGGAGCACTGAGGTGTGCGCAGAGAACAAAGGCACCCTTGGGGCAGAGGCAATGCAAGAAAAGTTCCAAGGGCTCACTGAACAATTACAGAAACAGCTGAGCAGAAACAGGTGGCTCAGACAGCTTCAAAGAGAGACAAAAAAGCCAAAAAATCACAAACTATATGGTATCTAGTTCAAAATTCATCACTGTAATTAAAAGTTGATAAGTTGCAATGGTCACCGTTGTTAGCACCTGGCCATGAGAGACTATTCGTATAACATCGCCTGCTTTTGTAAAAATCGTGCCCTTTTCCCTCTATCTGCAAACAATGAGAGAGAAATTGAGAGAAAAAACTCTATGTGTTAAAGTTAACTTTGTGAGGTTTTTTTTTCTCTTTCTCTCCATTTTTCCTCTCTGCGAGAGTATGTGGAGAATGTGAAGAAAGATAACAGCAGCAGAGAGCAGCAGCAGAGCAGGCAGTCCACCCCCCGCTCCCTCTCTAAGAAAAAGCACCGGGATAATACCCAGTTTGTTAAAAAGTCATGATTCATTGGGTTTTCAAAACGTTTTTATATACCCTTTTAGAGTTAATTTTGTGTTTTAAGTAATTATGAGTTTATGCAATTGCAGTTTTTAGGATTTTACTAGAGAAATTATTATGATTCTTTAAAAGTTAAAAAAAAAAAAGTGTTTAAGGTGAATATTAACAGAAGTTGCCTTGCAATAATTGGTTTTAAAACCTGAGGTTAAAAAATATGGTATGATTTACAGCTACTAGGAACACCTTCCAATTAATGTTATCTACAGAGGAGATTTGTGGTTTAAAAAATAATTAGTTAAGAGAACTTTACTGTACAAGACAAAGTTAAGTTAAAGTATATATTACCCATTTGCTTGTTTTTTCCACAATTTTAATAAGGTAATTTCAATGTGAGTTCTTTTTTATATAAAACACATATAACTGCATATATACCAATTTGGATTTCGGATTTTAGTTTAAAAATTGGACTTGATGTTCCTGAAAAGTGCTACAAAAGCTGAATGGCAACTTGCCAAATCCTCTGTTATTGTGGTTTGTCTTTAGAAAAATTGCACTTTAAAATCCTAACCAATTTAAGCATGTACTCGGCAAATTCCTGTTATGAATAAGTATTTTTAGTAACATTTGCAGTTATTGTGGGTTATTCTCAAAGCTAGATGACATAGAATTGTGATGTATTTGTTACATTTTTATAATTTTTATAGTGAATCCATGTTATTATTATATTGTGTTTTAAAAGGTGTATATCAAACTTTAGTCAAGTTTTATTATGTTTAGGCTTGAATGTTTTTAAGTTAAGTTTTATAACTTAGATATTTTTTTAAGGTTGGGTTTTGTTATTTCCTTTTGTCATAAATAGTTATTGTCAGGTTTAAATATTGTTTAATTTAAATTGTTTTATGTTTTATTGGAGACACTTGTTTAAACTGCAAAGTATAGTTATTTTCCTACAGAGATGAAGATGACTACAACTGAAACAGCTGTGATAGAACACTGATGAACCTGCTTGTGGATAAAAGTGAATGCAGTCTGTGAAACCCTTGACTTCATTGGGAGTTCTATTGTTTGTTGCAATTTCTGCAGTTTTTGTTTGTTATAGCTTTCTTATTTTTCAGTGTTTCCAGAATTTTAAGAAGGTGTACTATTGCTGAGGATCAGCTGCCATGGGAGCGGCTTCAGATTAAACCAACTGCTGAATGGTTTAATTGGTCTGGTACCTAAGGCTTCTGAGCATTTGCTTTGTACAAATGCATTTTAAGTTTGCTGTGCTGTAAGCATCTCATAGCTGCTACTATTGAGAACCTTGTTTTAGAAATGAGTTAAGAGGCATCTTTCCAGTTTAAAGCCTAGGCCCTGGCCAAGCCTTGACTTTACCTGGACGGAATGTTTGCCGACAGATCCATATGTTTTCTGTACAAAATCAGTATTTGAGTCACCTTTTGACTCAGCAATTTGTCCCTATTAATTTGACAGCTGGATCAATTTTGAAGTGGGCTTGGAGAATCATTTCCGGAGGTGGTTATCCAATCCTTCACTGATGATTTTTTGTTTCTGTTTGTTTGCAAACTATGGGATGCTGGTGCAGTGTTTTAGCAATTAATAATAGTTTTATATTACATATGTTATTAATAATGTTTATGATTTAATTGATTTTTAACCGTTATAGGTTCTTATTCATTATGTATATGGTTTTGTGTTGATCTTGATGTTTATAACAGAAGTACATCTCATTTTTATTTAAAAAAAAAAAAAAGGGGAAATTGACGCCCTAAAAGCATTTAATTAGTGTAATTCATTAACTTCAAGGAGAGAAGTGTCTGTGTTTTGTTGGCAGGTTCAAAAAGGTCACCTGTCCATCTGACCAGACTGTGTGCCTCTGAACACATGAGATCCAGTGAACAGAGAAGTCATCACACAGCCTTGGTACTCCAGACATGGATCATAAGTAGACCTGTCAGGACACAGTTGTGTCTGAACACTACACAGACAGTTGCCAACAGAAATTTTATGTTGTTATTATGATGCTGTGTCTCTACCAATTTTTTCAGTTATCTTCTGTTTTAAGATTTAGAAGGATGTGAAGAACAACTTGAACATCAAAGCCCTCAGTCACCGATCAGCTGCCAGCTGACATCACGGGAGCAGTGAACGTTCCAAGACTGAATCGTATTAAACCATAGTCTGTTTGTGAGGGAAAGTCTGTAGAAGATCTAAGAAAAGTGTAGAGACTCCATCTAATTGTATATAAAGCAAATTGTAGTTGTGTCTTTACCCTTTCAGCAAATTGCTTTCACGCTTAGACTATGTATATACCAGAGCACGTGTGTTAAAAGTAGTTAGATAATAGTTTAAGATAAAGAGTTTAGCCTGTGTAGTAATTGTTATATTAGTATAAAGAATAAGCATCCCCCCCCCTTCAAGAGGTAGTGTAAACATCTTTGAAAGTTCATTTAACGTTAATGCCTTAATTATGAGTTTGCAAATATGATGTCATTTGCACGGAACAAACTGCTTATAGTAACTGTGCTGTGTATAGTCCCGACCAACTGTCTGCTAACTAACATCCAAAAGTGACAGATGATATGGGTCACTCTGGCACATTGAACTGGCCAAAGGTCAGTCAAAAGTCAATGTGTTTGAGCCTAGCCACACCTGGAGATCCTTTTCGCACCTGTCTCATAGGAGTCCCTGCGTGGGATCCTGTCCTGGGGTGACTTTATGATACTGGTATCCCCAATCGTCTGGTTTATGTTATATATTAAGTTCTGCACCTTTCTCTACAAAGACTGATGAGAAGACTCTAGCAAGAATGGAGACTGTCTTAGACACCGAAGTTTTTTGTCTCTCTGTTGCATGTGAACAAGGGAATGGTTGGGTAGTGGGGGAGAAAAGGGTTTTCTGGAAGTTTTTTTCTGGTTTTCTTATTCTTATAGTTTTTGTTAATAAACTTTCTTTATTCCTCTTAAGTTTTAAGCCTCTTTTGCTCTTGTTCTATTCCATATCTCACAGCAAAAAAAAGCAAGTTTTCTCATAATTTTTTAGTTACTGCTTTAAAACCACGACATTCCCCCTCCTTCTAATTGTTCTCCATTACCGACAGAGCATCCTGCAAATGGCTTTCTGCTTTAGTTTGCAGATCTGTCACTTGAAACAAAGCTTTAATTTGATGTGCAACTCTAACAACCAATACCCCCCCCCCCCACCGTCAGCACCCGGGCCTCAGCCACCCCAAGAGCTGCGACTCCACAGCTCTGCAGACAATGGGGCAGCCTCTGAACACTGGGTCCAACAGTCTAGAAAGGCAACAGACCTCGTTCTCTTCCATGCTCTTTCACTAAAATTCTTTTAACATGGCTTTGCCTACCATCCACACACTGCAACAACTCAACTCCTGAGGTGGAGCAAACTCTCCTTACATTTTTCTTTTGCGAAGTTTGTCCAAACAAAACAGGTGACTCTCTATAAACACGATCTAGTTCAGCAGCAAGTAATGTCGCTGCCTCAAGCCAATCACATCACATTTCTTAATTTTTTAGTAACTAACCACTCCCCATCTCAATTTTTGCATCACGTGTATCCTAGGCGGAGGGAGGTGACTAACAAATTAACCTCCATTAAGGAAACTCTAATATTTATAACATTTTATAACCTTTAACATTTACAACTTTTATTAAGGAAAGACAACAAAATACTTTCTTTTAAAGTTTTCCCATAACTTCCACAGAGGAAGAGCATGACAAATACCCAGGCCTTCCATAGGACACTATCTTCACAAGGTTGCAGCTACAGAATTTGTTTTAGGTCCACAACAAACTACTGACTGGTGGGGGTGTTCCCCACAAGGTATGAGTTGCAGCATTGGCTTCATAACTGAAACTTGCCAATTCTGGCTTTTTACAACAAAACATACAAAAAGCAGAGGGGTGTGGTCCCCTCCAAACTGGAGTGTTGTGAATTCATATTGTAAATATTGGCTTTTCGCAAGTATAATGATAAATGTTATATGCTATATGCTTTTTGCTATATTTTTCTCTCTCTTAGCAAGTTATAGGCTTAGAAAAAAATTCTGAACATTGGAGATATGTTTCATCTGGACAAGGCAAGATAACTCCAACGGGCAAGACAATGGGAGGACCAAGCTGTTTTCAGCAGAAGGACAATGGAGACCAGACTGTTATCAGCAGCAGGGTCCAGGCTGTTGACAGCAGAAGGACATGAAGCCCAGCTGCCATCAGCAGAAGGACGAGGGGCCCGAACTGTTATCAACACTGACCATTTGCAGAAAAAGGAAATCAAACTCAAAAATAATGATGATCAGCAAAAATAAAAACCATACAGAGCGTGGTCTAAAAAGGCGGAACCAGGGAGGGGACATGTTAAATACTTCTTGAAGAAGTTTGAATATGCCTTAAACCCTCACAGCAGGATGGGATAAAAAGGGTGTTCCCAAGATACCAGGTGTGCTCTCGGCAGCGTGCCAAGGCACCCGGCCATAACTCTTTGCTTTATTTTATGTTTCTTATTGTCTTTATTAAACCTTTTTAAAATTTTACAGGAGAGTGAACTTCGTTTTTCACATGGAGCCATTCAGCTCTGCACAAAACCTCATGTAGACAAATGAATTAAATCCTCAAATTAATTTACTACAATTTTTACAATTTTTTCAGAGAAAGATGTGTTCAAACTTCTGAGCTCACAGAAGAAACCACAATTCTCACAACTCCTTTGAACGATCAAAAAAAAAACACCCTTCCCCCCAAGGTCTGCTCACTTGTAAAGATGGAATTAGCTTATCAGCAAGCACAGCCCACGGTAATGATATCTCACTCTGCAATAGAATTGGTTAAATTACAAGGGAAAATTTGCAATCATCCTAAAGAAAATTAAACAGAGATTGTTTTGAGACATTTTCTATGGGGGGAATGGAATTAAGCTTTCCGTGGAAGAAGCACATGATGAAGAGCCCTGGTCTCTCACCCGGGTGCAACCTGTTGTGTGAAAAGTTTGGACCCACTGGAGGGGAGAGAACCCTTCTTTCTCCCCACTCCAAAACGTGCTAAAGTTACCAGAAGAACATGGGAGGAAGCTGGCCTCCAACCAATGCACAAGAAATACCTGATGCCCTGTCTGCCTTCTCCCATGTCATTGTTATTTATTGCAAAATTTAAGGATCGAGACTGAGAAAAAATACTCTCAGCATCGCCCTCAGTAAGCAAGTTGGGAGAGGGTGACAAATTCAAATATAAAAAAGACTCACCGGAAATAAATGGAGAATCAGTTTCCCTGTATTTGAAATAGAGCTTTGCAAAATGCTCCTGCACTGCCACCTTCCAGTAGTAGTGAGTATAGAGCCTTGCCTACCACTTGAGGCAAGGAACAGAATTGCTGAAGTCATTCTAGAATTAAAAGCCACAGATACCTATGGCAGAAAACACAAAATACCAGCAGATGGACAGTTCTTTCTTTTTAAAACCAGTTTGGGCAGGATGGAGTTTTCTTTTTTCTCTCCTCTTACCAGTACTCCAAAAGGAGAGGTGTTTCATGAAAAGAAGAAGTGGCAACAGGACTAGAGTTGTTCTTCATTGCATCGTTTACATATTTTATCTTGATAAGTTTAAAGATATTTATGTTTGTATATGTTTTATATAAGTTTGTTTCAAGCAATGTTTTAAAATGTTTGTATTTCCTCTCTGGTTGCTACAGTGAGTGGAAAAAATTTCTCCCTCAATTTAGTTTTGGGAGCTCACATAGAATTTCATATAATTATGGAATCAAATTTGTGAACTTCTTCCTACCTCCTCAGAGCAAAGCATAAAATTACTATACTGAGGGAAGCACATGTAGTAATGGTAAGTGATGTGTAAAGGATAATTGTGCCAAAGAAGGGGATGTTGAACTGTTGATGGACCCTGGAAGAAGGGAGAAAGATCTTTTCAGCTGGAGATTAAGAAAGCATAAGTGGTTAAGCTGACAAAAAAAAAAAAAAAAGTATTTGGTCTGAACCCAGGACCCTGACTGAAGAGATTGGAACAACTCAAGTTTTGTTATATCTTTGACCCCCACCCCTGAGGCAATCCAGACTATAGACTATTATGAAGTAGAATTTTTACTGAATATAATTTTCCCAATATATTAGTTTTGCATGGCCTGGTTTTTGGTAGCGGGGGGCCACAGAGGTGGCTTCTGTGAGAAGCTGCTAGAAGCTTCCACCATGTCCACAAGAGCCAATCCCTGGTGGCTCCAAAGATGGATATGCTGCTGGTCAAGGCTGGGCCAGTTAGAGATGATGGTAGTGCCTCTGTGATAACATATTTAAGAAGAAATCAAAACAAAACCTGTGGCACAGTTTTAATTCCAGCCAGAGAAGAACAGGAGTTAGAACATGTGAGAATAACATGTAGACACCAAGGTCAGTGAAGAAGAAGAGGGAGGAGGTGCTCCAAGCACCAGAGCTGAGATTCCTCTGCAGGCCATGGTGAGGACCATGGTGAAGCAGGCTGTCCCTCTGCAGCCCATGGAGGACCACGGTGGATGCAGAGATCCACCTGTAGTCTTTGAAGGAGCCCCATGCCAGAGCAGGTGAATGCCTGGAAGAGACTGTGGGAGACCTGTGGAGAGAGGCCTCCTGCTCCCAGGCTAGAGCAACCTGTCCTTGAAGGACTGCACCCTGTGGAGGAGTAACTCACACTGCAGCAGTTCACAGGGAGCTGCTGCTTGTGAGATGGAGTCATGTTGGAGAAGCTCGCAGGGAACTGTCTCCCATGGGAGGGACCCCATAGTACAGCAGGCAAAAGTCTCCTCTCCCTGAGCAGCATAAGAAGCGACGGGTGATGAACTGACCATAATCCCCATTCTGTCTCCTTGCACTGCTGGGGTAGGAGGTAGAGCTGGGAAGGAAGGAAGGAAGGAAGGAAGGAAGGAAGGAAGGAAGGAAGGAAGGAAGGAAGGAAGGAAGGAAGGAAGGAAGGAAGGAAGGAAGGAAGGAAGGAAGGAAGGAAGGAAGGAAGGAAGGAAGGAAGGAAGGAAGGAAGGAAGGAAGGAAGGAAGGAAGGAAGGAAGGAAGGAAGGAAGGAAGGAAGGAAGGAAGGAAGGAAGGAAGGAAGGAAGGAAGGAAGGAAGGAAGGAAGGAAGGAAGGAAGGAAGGAAGGAAGGAAGGAAGGAAGGAAGGAAGGAAGGAAGGAAGGAAGGAAGGAAGGAAGGAAGGAAGGAAGGAAGGAAGGAAGGAAGGAAGGAAGGAAGGAAGGAAGGAAGGAAGGAAGGAAGGAAGGAAGGAAGGAAGGAAGGAAGGAAGGAAGGAAGGAAGGAAGGAAGGAAGGAAGGAAGGAAGGAAGGAAGGAAGGAAGGAAGGAAGGAAGGAAGGAAGGAAGGAAGGAAGGAAGGAAGGAAGGAAGGAAGGAAGGAAGGAAGGAAGGAAGGAAGGAAGGAAGGAAGGAAGGAAGGAAGGAAGGAAGGAAGGAAGGAAGGAAGGAAGGAAGGAAGGAAGGAAGGAAGGAAGGAAGGAAGGAAGGAAGGAAGGAAGGAAGGAAGGAAGGAAGGAAGGAAGGAAGGAAGGAAGGAAGGAAGGAAGGAAGGAAGGAAGGAAGGAAGGAAGGAAGGGGGAAGGTGTTTTTAAGGGTTTATTTTACTTCTCCTTATCCTGCTCTGATTCTGTTAGTAATAAATTCACTAATTCACTTGATATCTCTAAGTTGAGCTTGATTTGTCCTTGATAGTGATTGATGAGTGTTTTTTCCAGGTTCTTATCTCAACCCATGAACCCTTTGTCAAATTTTCTCTCTGTCCAGCTGCAGAGGGGAATGAGCAAGCAGCTTTCCTGGGTGCCTGGCATCTGGCCAGCATCAGCCCACAACACCCATGGTGCTCTGACTTTTCCCTCTTTCCTTGGGTACAGGTTCAGGGGATCCCCTTGAAACCTGGTTGGTGGGAGGGATAAGGGTGGTAATCAGGGACATGTATATTTTTTTGGGTTATGTAATAAATTATTTGTAAATAAAAATTCGAAAAGGTATAAATAAGATGTATATGTGTTGAAATAATAAAAATCCAAAGATGTATATAAACCCTTCTTCCAAGCCTGGCCGGGAGTTTTTCTCCGAAGGCAAAGGATTGCAGCCAACACCCAGATAACGAACATTAGCTCGGAAAATAGACAGGACGAGAGTCATCAAGGAAACAAAAGGACTAGCTCGGAGGAGGAACCCACCCCCGGACCTGACCAACGTCCCCGCAGATCTCTGTTGGGAAACAATCAAGGTCAACAAAGACGAGCCTCAGAAAAAGTATCCATCGCTAGTCCTGAATCCCCCACCTGTCAGACCAGTGTTGGAGATGCAATCACTGAAAACAAAAGGGAAGACTCTGCCGAGATTTCCATCGGCACCAACCCCGGATCACACCACTTCTGCCTTGACAACCCAAAATTAAAATACATACAGAGTCTCTTTACATATGAGGAGACTCTGTCCGGACACTGGTTAGGTCTATTTTTCCATGCCAGGAAATCCATTCACCGAACAATCAAGAACACTTGGTGAATGGAGCCTGCTTGGAATTTTAGCCTGAGGACTTAAAATCCCTATAAAACCCCAAGCTTGAGAGCGCTCAGATGTGGATTTGGGAACCCTACACCTCCGGTGTAGATCCTGTCCACCCAGCGCTGCGCTGACCATTTTTATTGTGGTTTTTTTCTCTCATTGTTATTCTTTGCTGTTTATTAATAAATTTCTCTTTTTGATTTTATCCCAAATTTGCCTTTGCATTTATAACAGGTTATAACTGAGGAAGCCCTTGAGCCTATTGGGGGAATTTCTGGAGGGAAGCCCTGGAAGAATCTGCCACAGGCTTCAAGGAAGCCTGACTGCCTAGGATAAGACAAAAAGACTTCTCCATGGTGCTATGCAACAATAGGTAAATAGGGTGACTATAGGTCAGTGACCTTTGCCTTGCCCCTGTGCCACCCCTGTGCCCCTAGACTATTGGCTCCTGACCCCATACTTAACCTGAGACACTGAAGGAAGTCTTGGTCTTTCTGTCACTGGAAACCTTTGGTGGGGTTTTGTGATAGCTTGACATTTAGGGAAAGCAATAAGAAATACCCATGGAAGTGATTTCTCTGGGAGAAGCTGCTGGGAGCTTCCTCTGTGTCTGAGACCAGGCCAATAGCTGGCCAGTTCTGAGAACTGACAGTATTTTGCACCACTGAAAAGTAGGTCCACCTCTGTGAATACCACCTTTTAAAAACCCAAGCCTGGGAACTTTTTTCTCTTTCTTTCCTGCCTTGAAAGGTAGCAGAGCTCTGGTGTGGCTGGCTGCTCCCCCGCGGCCTGTGCGGCCTGTGGGGGGGGCTGGGCCGAACCCCAGTGGCTCCCAGGCGGGGAATGGAGACTGCGGGGACCCGTCCCCCCCAGGCCAGGCCGGGCTCTGCTGTGGCACTGGCCCCTCCCGGGAAACCCTCCGGGTCCCATTTTACTGGGGTGGCTGAAGCCCCTTCCCGGGGGACCTCCGGCCCCTGGCTGGGCCGGGCCACGGCTGCTGACACTCGCCGACAACCCGCCCCGCCTCGCCCCGCCCTGCACAGACGGCTCCCGGCCGAGGACCCCTCCCAGCGGCTGCGGGGCAGAGAGAGGCACCAGCACGGCCTGAAATCCGATACCGTAACTACCTGCTGTGGCCTGGGCCAGATTTAGCCTTTTCACTACACAGATGAGACCTGCAGACCTGTTTTTTCCCCCCAGGGAGAGAAAAGAGTAATCGACACGTAGAAAGACAGCATGGAACATCAAGGTCAGTAAAAGGAGGAGTCAAGCCTCAGATGGAAGGAGAATGAGGAGATGCTCTAATAGGCTGAAATATTCTTTTAGTAGGGCCATGGAGATGGACAATAATGTTCTGAAAAACTCCTTTAATTCATGAAAGAGTATTGGGGAAATGAAGTATTCAAGCTGTAGATCTGAGCAAAAGTATACATTGATGAAGCTAAGCAGATGGTGGAGTAGCTGTGATCCCATGAGACGCTTGAACAGAGAGAGAGCTGATGAAAACCCTTTGCCCCAGGGACAGAAGAAAACTATTGAGAGACCGCCAGTTTATTCACCAGCCTTCACAGAAGTAATCGTGAACGCCGTTTATGTCTATCTTTAGCACACCTTTTATAGGGTTTTACAGGGTCCGCGGGCAGAGCAAGTTGCTATTGGCTAATGCACATAGGTTTACATTTTTTCTCCTACACACAAGGATATTGTTTTACTTTACTCTCTCTTCTGCAGGAAGGTTTCAAGGACTTCAGCCTTTAATATCACAACTTATTTCAAAGGCTGGTTTGTGCAGACAGGCCTTTACTAATATATAAAATATATCAACAGAAAACCTCAGTCATTTACCAAAATATGGATATGATCTAGGATCAATATCCAACTGAGATGGACAAAGACTATTTAACTGTTTAGGGTTCCTGAGTGTATGTTTATTAACAGCACTGGGCTGATGTGTTGGGTCACCCCTTAATACACACAGCCCCAAATGCAGGTGAACACAGGCTTTTTCTTTACAGAAGTATTGAATACAAATACATATCCATAACCCAGTTGCCACCCACTCTCCGCTTCCTATGCTAATTAGGAAAAAAGCAATTAAGCAAGTGTAGTTTGTTTCTTGAAATGGGTTGGTGGTCCTTTTATGAGTAGGGGTCACAAAAGGGAGAAGGGGATATGGTTCTTCCTCATTCTGACCTTTCTACCTTTTTAATGCAAAGTAACAAATGGACCCTTGGCTGGGCTCCTAGTTTCATTTCTTCAATGGGTTTCTGATTTACAATTGTCTTATCTTCTTGAAATTCCTTACCAGATTCTTTGTTTCTTATTATAAGCCCAGCTGAATAAGCATAAAGTTGGCAGACAATTATTTATTAGCCAATGATAAACCTTTAATTTTAGCAAGGCTTCTCTAACTACCTTTAATTTTATTAAGGCACATTTATTTATTTTAATTAGATTTAGCAAGGCTTATTTTTAATTAAGGCCTCAGCTGCTCTAAAATCTTAAACTCCTCAAAGTTTATGTCTCATCTATTCCCAGAGATGATCACAGAGACAGATGGAGAGAACCTTTGCCTATGAATAACTCATCCCTAAAATAATATCCCTTCAGTTCATGGTCCATGGACACACCTCTAGGAGGGCTGTGAAAATGGGACGAGGGCACAATGGTAGAATTTGTGCCTGGGCAGCTACTATTCGTAGAAATGAAAAGCCACAAGAAAACTGTTTCTTGTGGAGAAATCTCCATGGCATGACAAAAGAAAATTCCTCTCCCTACAAAAACCGACGAAAGACTATTGTATAGTTGGTACTGTTTTAACATCCCAGGTTCTCGCTGTTGGACACGATGTAGAAGTGTGTATTCACAGCACACACCAGAACGAGTTGCTAGGAAAAGGGGCCTTTATTCTCTGAACTTTTCAGCTTTTATAGGGTCTTACGCTACAGGTTTAACATGATTGGTCAAGGGAACACCACCTCTTGTCCCATTGGTGAGACAAGAGAAAAGCACACTATCTGCAGTTATACAAACTGTTTTGAGAAAGTAAGATGGTTTACAAATGTTGTCCTTGAGCGAGAGATCTCCCAAGAAACTTTCCCTTGGGAACAGATAGCCACTGACTGTAGGAAAACATTTTAACAGAGTAAAAGCATGATATTTTAGTAAAAGCCTGTCTGCACAACCCAGCTTTCAATCCAGGCGACAATTCTAAGGGCAGTGTTCTTGAAACTCTCCTGGAACAGGGAGAATAAAGAAAAACAATGGCATTGTGTACATGGAAAATAATGTAAAACAATATGTGTTAACCAATAGTAGCTTGTTAAGCCCCGCAAACCCTGTTGGACCCTATAAAAGTGTGCTAAAGATAGAAATAAATGACGTTTGCTATACTTCTGTGAAGATTCAGTGAATAGTCTGAGTGGTTTTTCCATTAACTGACAGGCTGTAATTCTCTCAGGCTCAGAGAAAATCAGGTCCACACCAGCTTTTGTCTCTACATTCTTAGTCGGGAAAGGAAAAGTGGGTGTCCTGGAGTGACTTTATGATACTGGTATCCCCAGTCGTCTGGTTTATGTTATATATTAAGTTCTGCACCTTTAAGACTAGCTCTGAGAGCAAAAGGGGGGGGAAGAAGAAGCACGCAGTTTGTGTTAAAGAAAAACATCATTCCCCCACATCCTGCTCCTGGACTGTGGTGTCTGCAGAACAGACACACTGCAAGACAGAGCTTCTCTTTGGCTTTTAGTTAGTTTTAGCTAGCTGAGGCAGAGGAGTTCCCTGGACCTCTTTTTTTTTTTTTTTTTCCTGGATCTGTGCAAACCTGCTTTGGACTGAAAAACACCCAGCCAAACCCCGGGAGCTCACGCCTGTGGCCCACCGGGGCCTGGGCCTCAGCACTTTCCAGCGCCGGAGGGACTGATGAGAACCTGAGAGAGCCGAGCTACACCACATGAAAAGGACTTTTCTTCCGAAATTTTCCTTCCCATTGAACAACGAGAGGTTTTATTATTTAATATTATTCAATTTCTGTTAAATAAACAGCTTTTTCCACTTCTCTCCAAGGAAATTTTTTTTCCTTTCCCAGACCAGTTGCGGGGGAGGGGTCATTTGAATTTTTTTTTTCCCTGGGGAAACCCCCGTTTGGAGTTTTTCTCCCAAATTTGCCCTAAACTAGGACAGTTGGGTAGGGGGAGGAAAGGGTTCTGGAGGTTTTTATACTGGTTTCTTATTCTTGTAGTCCTGTTAATAAAATTCCTTTATTCCTTTTAAATTTTGAGCCTGTTTTGCCTTTCTCTGTCACTAAAGGACACGGAATGATTCACACGAACACGTCTCAGTGGTATGACAAGGAAAGAGTGACTTTATTTTCTGACTCCAGTATTTATAGATTCTCGACAACAACCAGAGATTGGATAACTAAGTTACCACCTTCCCAATCACGCTGGTCATGTTAAATGTCCACCAAAAGGCGTTTCTTAGAAGGAATGTGTAAACAACTGATGTTTACAGTTACTTTCCTGGGAAATTAACTAAAACTATGAAAGCAAGACCAGAAGGCTTAGTTTTCAGGGCGACATCTCACCCTTGCTTCTTTAAAAAGAGAAAAAAGAAAAAAGAAAAAATGAACAGAGAAAATGAGCAATATTCTAACAATCAAAAAGGAAAATAACAAAAAAAGTAAACAATGTTCTAAACAATCAGAAGGCATTAATTTCAGGGTGATATCTCACCCTTTCTCCATTAAAAAAAAAAAAAAAAAGCGAATGTTTTCAGCATCAGTGTCTGCTTGTGGATGGGCCATTGCAATGATCACTCACGTCATCTCCCTCTGAGTCATCATCCGATGGCCCATCCAGTTGATGACTTTCAATTTGGTCACGGTCTCCAACCCGCTCGCCAGCCGGATTTCGCCTTTGCGGTCACAGGTCAGGACAAACGCACTTAAAAGGTACCCAGCGTACCCCAGTATCTGTGGATACACACGCATACCCATGCCCCGAAGCAATAAGGTCAAAGGGACCTTCCTGCTGTTTGGTGACTAAATTCCTGACTCAAACCTTTGCTCGAGGTGAATGTGTCTCATCCAAAGCCCGCAATGAAAGGTGATGATTCAACATGACCAGGTTATTGGAGTTCTGCGGCACTGTGAGGTGATTGAGGGTATATAAAGCTTTTTTCAACTGACTGTGTGGGGTTTCACCCTGCATTCCCCATTTCTGCTTCTCTAGAACTCCTTTTAGTGTACCATGAGCACGTTCTACAATAGCTTGACCTGTCAGGGAATGAGGGATACCAAATTTGTGTGACACACCCCACAAGTGCAGGAACTGCTGCACCTTCTGAGAGGCATAAGCAGGACCATTATCGGTCTTCACAACAGAAGGTATGCCTAAAACGGCAAAGGCCTGCCTCCAGTGGGCAATGACATCACAGGTCTTTTCTCCTGTATGAGCAGAAGCCCACACTGCAGAAGAGAAAGTGTCCACACTGACGTGCACATACCAGAGCCAACCAAACTCGGCAACTTGGATGACATCCGTCTGCCAAAGCTCCAAGGCCCTAAGGCCTCTGGGGTTTACCCCTGCTGGCAAAGGCACAGCAAGCACATGACAGTTGTCACAAGACTTGACAATGTCATGGGCCTCAGCTGACATCAACTGAAACTGCTTCTGCAAAGTATGTGTGTTCTGGTGGAAAAACCCATGCGATGCCTCAGCCTGCGCGAGCGTATCAGGCTGAGGCACAGCCCATGCTGGGTTAGCCAACTTGTCAGCCCTCGCATTGCCTTCTGCAATGAACCCTGGCAAACTGGTATGACTCTTCACATGCAGAACATAGAATGGATGCACCTGGGCCTGAATGGCACACCACAGGGTCTTCAGTAAATGAAACAAGGCAGGATTGCGGACTTCCTTCAAAACCAAATGACCCAATCTCTGGGTTATGTTGGCCACATAGGCGGAATCCGTCACCAGATTGAAAGCTTCCTGGGAAAATTTCTGAAATGCCATGACAGCAGCCCGTAATTCCAACAATTGGGCTGACCCATCCTCATGACCTTCCAAAACCTGCCACTCAGATCCATCCTTCCAGGTAGCAATGGCCTTCCCAGTCCTCCCCGAACGGTCAGTAGACAGTGGGTCCTTGCACAGGCTCCTGACTATTTTTGGGCCACAAAGAAATTTCAGTGAATTTTGCCACTTGCAATAGCTTGTGGCTGGGAAGATGATAGGTGATCTGCCCATAAAAGTTTTCCAGAGCACTCTGCATGGAAATACTGTTTGCAAAGCTCCAAAGTCCTCCTGCGATACCAGGAGCACAATCTTTGCAGGATCTCCACCCATTAATTGCAAACACCATTGCCGGCATTTGATTATCAAGCAAGCTATCAGCTCAAACAATGCAGTTGCCGTTTTCTGTGGCTGATGGGGCAGGAAGACCTATTCCAGGACATGCAAGGGATCAGACCATTCATCATGTCATTGGCCAATGATACCTGTGGAATGCAAATGTGGAGTGGTAATGAAAACAGTGACATCAATGGAAGGATCAATGCAATAAACCTGACGAGCAGAAACCGCTCGCTGAACCTCCTCCAGCACCTGCTGTGCCTCTGGGGTCAGTGTCCAAGGTGACTTTAAATCAGAGTCCCCCTTTAACAAATCAAACAAGGGAGACAGCTGTGATGTGGTCAGTCCCAAATAGGAACACAACCAAGTGACAACAGCCACCAATTTTTGGACATCATTCTTCACTGTTTTCACTGAAGACACAAATTGCACCTCTGGGTGTTGGACTGTCTGTTCGAAAATTTTGACCCCCCAAATATTTCCAAGTAGGTTGTTGCTGAACCTTTTCTGGAGCTACTTGCAGCCCGTGAAAGTGCAAGGCATTAATCAGCTGAGGCTGTATCCTCAGCAATTCATCCTGGGTGGACGCAGCCACCAATATGTCATCCATATAATGATAAAGATGAGCATCAGGAAACTGCCGGTGAACTCCAGACAGGGCTCAAGCCACATACCATTGGCAAATGGCTGGCGAATTTCGCATGCCTTGTGGAAAAACTCTCCCTTGATATCTCTGTGCGGGCTCAGCATTATTGACAGGTGGCACCAAGAAGTCAAATTTTGGTCTGTCATCAAAATGCAAAGGAATTGTAAAGAAACAATCCTTCAGATCCACAATGAGGACTGGCCTATCAGCGGGAAGCATGGTGGGTGACGGCATACCAACCTGCAATGTCCCCATGCTTTCCATCACAGCATTAACTTTCCAGATGTCTTGTAGCAACCTCCATTTCCCAGACTTCTTCTTAATACAGAAAACAGGAGTGTTCCAGGGACTGGTAGAAGGCTCCAGATGACCCTGGTCCAACTGTTCCTGCACCAATTCACGGAGAGCGACAAATTTATCATGAGGGAGGGGCCACTGATTTTCCCAAATGGGTTTCTCCACCAGCCAGCGTATGGGAGGCGTAGGACAGTCTGCAGCCTCCAGCACAGTGGCCCCTATAAAAAATCCATCCCAATACACACCCCCCATGCAGCCAGAACAGCCTTCCCCCAGAGAGTCATCTGTGAGTTCTTCATGACGTATAGCCAAACCATGGCCATGTCTCCCTCAGGGTTCGTGATGAACACGGGCCTCTGGCTCACATAGCATTGTGCTGCTCCTGCCAACCCCGTGACAGACATCTGCACCGGTTCCAAGGGCCACTCTGGGGGCCAGTCGGCAAGCCTGACAATTGTGATGTTTGTGCCAGTGTCAAGAAGTCCGCGGAGGTTAACCTCTGACGGTGCCTCACCAGGGATGGACAGGGTGTACGCCCTCTCAGGACGATATTTGGCCATTAAGACAGCGGTCCAGTGAACCTGACATGGCCCAGTGGACCCAAAGCTGCCATCTCCCTGCAGCCAGTTCTCAGCTCTGTGAACACAAGACTTAAAAAGCACAAATTGAGCAAGTCTGGTTCCTGCAGGGATAGTGATGGGGGGATGAGCGTGGAAACCATGGCATAAATTCATCCCGTGAAATCTGAATCAATGATTCCCAGGTGCACAATGACGCCTTGGATAGTCATACTAGACAGTCCCACGAGGAACACGCTCATGCCCTCACCCACTTGACCAAAAGCATCCAAGGGAACCCTGTGCATTCTGCCAGAGTCTAAAACAACCGTGTCTGCTGTGCAGACATCAAGGCCTGCTGAGTCGCAGGTGCTGGCTATGAACTGGACAAGCAGACCTCCATCATCTCCAGGGTGTGAAGAGAGGCTTGTGTCTGAGCGCGTCTCTCTGTCACGCTCTGCTGCCCCTTTCCCGAGCACCACAAAGGCTGGCCATTGGCATGGACTTTTGCCTTGCAAACATTCACCCCATGATTTTGCTTTCCACACCGAGCACAGAAAAACAAGGGAGTTTTCACCCCCTGCACTTTCTTTTTTTTTTTTTTTGCTGGCCTGAGCAATGCCCTGATTTCACTGCCCGCCCTGCAGCCTCACTCAAGTCGGCTGCAGAACGGCAGCCATGATAGGGAGCTCATCAGCAGCAGCACCTACCTTTACACAAGCCTGTGCCATTTGCAGTAGCGAGGGATCACCAGGGAGCATCCCAATGATCTTCTTACATTCAGCATTACAGTTAGTCCTCGCGAAGTGTTTGAGCAAGAGCTGTCTCACCTCGTGATCCTGCACCTGCCTCTCCACAGAAGCAGTCAGCCAATTCACAAATCGCAGAAAAGATTCATCAGCCCCCTGTACAACAGTCACAAAAGGCTCCTTTGGGGCAGCCATTTCTATGGACTGCACTAATGCTGCCATGCCCATCTCCTTGCATTGATCAAGCACAAGAGGGTCAAGGCCAGCCTGCCTATTAACATCAGCAAAGCCGTCCGCACCCAGCAGAGCATCAGATCAAATCGCACGCCTGGGATCTCACTTACCCAAGGCAGTATTCTGCTGTACTATTTGGCAAGCCAACTGGGCCCATTGTGATTTAAAAATATCATATTCAACTGGCTGAAAAAGAACACGAGCCAGACTCTGGATGTCATAAGGTAACAGGACATCAGCAGTAAGAACTTGAAGTGCCTGCATGACTTGACTTGACCCTAACCCATGTTTTTCAGCCGTCTCCCAGAGATTCATCAGGGCTTTCCATGATAACGGTTGATGGGTTCTTTGAGTTGCACCCTGAATCACAGGGAACACCTGATAACCATCCATAAGAATAGCCGCGCCTGCTACGTTCTGTCCCAAGGACTCCCCAGAGACAGGGGCAGGCACCTGGCTGGAAGCCACCGCAACAGTGCTCAGCATCATAATCTTTGCAGCACCATCAGGATCGGAGAAGTCATCTCTGTCAAGTAGGGGACTACTTTTGGAATCACAACCAGCCACCTCATCAACCTTGGCCTTTGCAGCCTCCCAAAACTGCACCTGGTCCCGTGGCTGTACGGTCATTTGGCAGGGGGATAAAGTCCATAGGCCAGCTGAAGAAGCCCCACCAACCCGGGGCCCTCTGCCCCTGGGGGTCATTGGCTTCTTGGCGGCCGTATCTCTGCCTGTGCCAAAAGTAAACAACGCAGGGCCCGTATCTGCTGCGGCCGACGCAGTCGTGGGAGACGGCAGCGGCAGCCACACCCCAGCTGCGGGTCCGGGCATTGTACAGGAACCCTAGGCAGGACGGGGCAGAGCCAGCCCTACGCGTCCTTCCCCCAGTGCAGGGAGGGAACAAGGCGCAGGGAGGGGCGCGGTCCGCGAAGCCGCGGCACCGCCCCGCCCCGCTGCCAGGGGCTGTCCCAGGCTCGCGGGGGGGGGCACCGCAGCACGGAGCCGGCGGAATCCAGCCTGGCCTCCGCGCCACACCCGGCGCCTCCACCCACGCCCAGCGAAGCTGGCGCAGGAGGGGAGGCATCTAGAACCGCCCCCAGCAGGGTCCCACCGGTGACGCGAAGCCAAATGGCCGGCACCAGCTGCCTTGTGCGGAGCGGCACGGGCGTCCCACCCACTGGGACAGGGTCCGAAAGTAAATCAAACCCCCGTCCTCCAGGACTGCGCCTGCCTGTGCATGCGTAGCAGCCGGCGCGGAGCCTGGCCCCGCCAACCACCGGGGATACGGCATTGTCACCGACTTCGCTTCTAGGGGCAATGCGGGCCCCTGCCTTACTGGCTCTCCCCCTCCCCCCCCAGCGCCGGAAAAACACAGAGGGAAGGCGACCCTGCCCCACTCTTCCGCCTCCTGGGCGCCGGGCAAGGCAGGGCCACGCCCACCAGCTCTGCAGACCTCCCGAGAGCCCGCTGTCACCCGCCCACCTGCCGGTCTGGGGCGAACTCGCTAGGAGCCCCAGCAACTCCAGGGGAGCCGACCTCGCAATCCAAGATACAGCCCTTCCCCAGCCCCGCTGCACGGGCGGAGAAAGAGAGCTTTGCCCCGCTCCCAAAGCCGAAATTCATCCCGGCCCCTTCGTTCAAGTCAGAGAAACCCCCCAGTGATTTGTCAGAAGAGGACCCAGTGCTCCCCAGAGCACGGTCACATTGCCTCCAGGTCACCAGGAGCAGAGCTATTTCGGCACTACATCCTGCGGGCACCGACTGAATCAGGGAATCTCCCAACGCATCCCAAGCCTGCTTCAAAAAGGCTTTCTCAACCATAGGAAAAACATCCTCACTTCGGCCATAAGAATACAGTCGCTGAAAATCATCGTCTGAGACATCGATCTGCTTCTTATCCAGCAAACCTCGCCAAAATTCCATCACCAGCGCATCTGTCAGCGCCAACCTAAGGGAAGCCATGGCAAAGAAATATAAACAACCACCAAAATCTACACTGCTACGTTTACCTGCAGTGCATGTCGGTGTTACCAGATGTCGCTAAAGGACACGGAATGATTCACACGAACACATCTCAGTGGTATGACAGGGAAAGAAGTGACTTTATTTTCTGACTCCAGTATTTATAGATTCTTGACAATGACCAGATATTGGATAACTAAGTTACCACCTTCCCAATCACACTGGTCATGCGAAACGTCCACCAAAAGGCGTTTCTTAGAAGGAATGTGTAAACAACTGATGTTTACAGTTACTTTCCTGGGAAAGTAACTGAAACTATGAAAACAAGATCAGAAGGCTTAATTTTCAGGGCAACACTTCTCCTAGTCCATATCTCACAGCAAAAATTGAGTAAGTACTCTAGTTATTTTTAGCTAGTGCTAAAACCACCACAGTACCCTGGTTATTTTAGCTAGCACTAAAACCCACCACATTATTTGGTGCGTTGGCCGGGAAACTCAAATTGGCAAATCTAAACCACTACAGGTTTGCAATAAACCTCTCTGAAATGCTATACAGGAGACCCTTTCCATCTTTCTTCGCTGACCTATCAGTGGTGTGTGTAAGTTTTAGATACAGTGACTATCTGTGCCCACCGGAGCGCCTTCCTCAAGAGATGCTTTAGAACACTAGCAGAAACAATATCCTTTTTTCTGCACTGCTACATATAACAATACATGGATCTGTAAGATTATGGACCCCAAAAGGCAAGGCAGCCTAACTACTGTTAATTGATCTATCCTTAAAGTTTGTATTTTTTGATAAGGAGTGCAATGCATTGCAGTCTCAATAAGCACAAAAGAATCTTGAACACACCATGCTATTTTGGAGCTCATCTTAAAAGTCCAGCAAGTATAAAAAATGGTTTTGTCAAATTGTCTAATGTTTGATATGTTATTACTAAATGAGCAAGGAATATGTAAAATGCCATACCTCACTGAATAAAAATACTGTCAACAAACACAATGAAAATAATTGGCACACTAGTTTCAGTGCTCCACACCCTGCCTCTACAACCCCTAACCCAGCTCCTGAGTATCCAGATAACCAGAAGTCCTGCTTGGTGGAAGGGCCCAGGAAAGCCAAAGGATACTTAAAGTGAGACACGAGGCAAGCATATGTCTTAACCCTACCTTCTCTTGGAATTTCTATCAACTGAACATCGCTGGAACTAGGAGTGGCAGCTATATTTGTTCTAGTCTATATTTCTTCTCTCTTTCTCTTTCCTCTTTTTCTTCTAATTGCCTCTTCTTAGAGCTTTGAGTAACTTAAAATTGTATGGGCTTGGAGTTTGCTAAGCTGAACGGGCTGTCATGGTTTTAAAGCAGTAACTAAAAAATTACTAGAAAACTTACTTCTTGCTGTGAGATAATGGATTAGAACAAGAGCAAAACAGGCTTAAAACTTAAAAGGAATAAAGAAAGTTTATTAACAAAAACAATAAGAATAACAAAACCAGAATAAAACTTCCAGAAAACCCTTTTCTCCCCCACTACCCAACCATTCCCTTGTTCACATGCAACAGAGAGACAAAAAAACTTTGGTGTTTAAAACAGTCCCAGTTCTTGCTAGAGTCTTCTCATCAGTCTTTATAGAGAAACAGAAGTCTTTTTCTGCTAATCTATGGAGTTTCTCACAAAAAAATAATTTTCTTCATAGCTTTCTATTTCTCTGGTGCCAGCTGCCCGAAAATCTGTTATCAGTTCTCTCCTCCCATTTCACATCACTCTGAGGTGTGTTATGGATCAAATGAGTCTAGGGATGTCATTTTTAAGGATGAGTTATTCAAAGACAAAAGTTCTTTTCATCTGTCTCTATGAGCCTCCCTGGAAACAGAAGTTTTCTCTTTGCCTCAAGCGGCCCCAAATGTTCAACTATTACTTCTCCCCTTCTGTTCCAGCACCTCACTGTATCACAACTACTCTACTGTTTGCTCAAAATCCACACTTTGAACACTCCATTCCTCCCAATATACTCTGTCATGAATTAAAGGAATTTTTCCAGAACACTATTGTCCATTTCTATAGCTTTAACAGAAAAATATTTTAGCTTATAAAGCATCTCCTTATTCTCTCTTCCCCATCTAAAACTTGACTTTTTTCTTCAGTGTCTTTGATGGTTTTATGATGTCTTCTTCATGTTGATTGTCTCTCTCTGTCTCTCTGGGAAAAAGGAGTAATCTGTACATCTCATCCAGGTAGTAAAAGAGTTAGTCTTGGAAAAGCTGCAGATGTTCATGGTGTCAGGTTTCAGTGCAGTGGCAGAAACTGAAAACCAAGCCCGGCCAGCCAGCTCTGTTTCTCCCCCCCCCCCACCCTCTGCGGCCTTGTCTGGCCTGGAGGGGGGGAGGAGGCCGAGACAGAGCCTGTTACCTCGTCAGAAGCCAGAAACTAAAGAGAACAAGAGAGCCCTGGCTTTATATCTTAAGGTGGTGTTCACAAGTTGATCTCACTTCTCAATGGTTAAAACCACTGCCAATTCTCAGAAATGACCGATAATTGGTCAGGAGAAAAGACTCCCATCAGCCTCCAGCAGCTTCAACTTCCTTAGCTCCCAAAGCTATCTTAAAGGTAAAGTCACCCCATGGCACTAAGTTAATGCTTTGAGAAGTGTTTCATGTTGATTGAATGCTGGTCTAAACTTTGGCACAAGTTCTCTGATTTTCTAAAAGTTTTTTGTTGTTTTCACCTCTTGATAATATCTTGTTGGTATTTCTCCCAAGCATCTAACTCAGAGTACATTAAAAAAAAGTAAGCCCTTTTAAAGGCTTGTCAAGTCAGTTTTTGGGTCCTTACACCCTCCAACACTGGCTCCCGTTCATTCTTCCTTTTTCCACAACACACTGGGTACAGCCTGATCCTTGCACCATGTATAATCTTATTTGATGGACATCATTATGCCAGTATCTTACATTCCAAACAGAAAATTCTTCTACTAGAATTAGGGAGCGATTATATAGATTTAATACATTTTTTATAGATTTAATTTCCTTTATGTTGGCATAAGGGAGTCCAGGTAAGGAGACTGGGCTTATATTCAACCCCTCTCTAGCTACAAAACTTGAGCTATACAACATTTGTGTGCTCAAACCAAAAAGCTAACAGAATTTCAGCTAGCAAAGCACATACTTTAAGTCAGGCATGTGTGAGTGCTTTGATGAATCAAAGTATTCCCATGGCTGAATGAGTCCCCCAGAGCCAGCACCGGTGCTTGCTATAGCTGCTGAGGGACACTTGATTTGGATGGATCGATTCCCAGGGCTTGAGAAAGGAGTGTTTTTCCCCCTGCCTGATAAGCACAGGCAAGAGTCCAGCTCACCAGGCTTTTTTCTCATTTATAGTATCATAGAATCCCAGGATGGTTTTGGCTGGAAGGGACCTTCAGGATCATCTCATTCCAACCCCCCTGACATCTGCAGGGACACCTTCCTCTAGACCAGGTTGCTCAAAGTCCCATACAACATGGATTCTAACACTTTCAAGGGTAGTACATCTATCACCTCTCTGGACAACCTGTGACAGTGCCTCAACACCCTCAAAGTCAAGAATCTCTTCTGAATATCCAATTTAAACCTATCTCCGTCAGTTTTCAAAGGAAAGAGGGACTTGTCTTTACAAACAAACTGTGAGTCTCCTGGTAGATAAAACTAGCACTGAGAGATAAAAGAAACAATGGGAAGGATTACACTGCTTGATGAATGGAATGAGAGATTTGTCTTTAAAAACAAACTGTAGGTCTGATGATAAAGAAAACTGGATACTGAGTGTCCCTCTATTAGGAACGGCAAAAGAACGACACAGACTCTCTTGGGAGTCGATCAGGAGAATTTCTCTCTGGTTTATTACCTCAGGTCTTTTTTATAGACTGATATGTGAAAAGTACAGAAAAGAAACTCTTATTGGTTAGTAAACTAACACATCACCATCATTGGTCAGTGGGGTTCACCACCCCTCAACTTTCTCTTGCAAGAAAACAAGGAACAGACAAACAGCACCTGCAAGGCTGTTTTCTGTCTCTGAGGATTGTTTTAATTCTGCCCCATGATTTCCCAGGCCACTTTCTCAGGCAAGACTGAGAAAGCTATGCGGCCTGCAATTTCCACAGACACCGTGATCCCTGTTTCAGAGTTAGCATCCACAAATGAGACATGAAAGAAGCAATGAGAAGAACCATAAATTCCATAGTAATTCCACTGATTGACACAAGGAAAAGAAAAAGAGGAGTATACATTAGAAGGGGGTCTTAGGTATTAGGCATTTCAGATTATCTGTACCTCTCAAGTACCTCAGCCAATGGGGAAAGAGAGGAAAATGCAGCCAGGATATAAGGTTAAAAAGGAGACTGCATCCTCCAAAAATTTGAGAACCCCAGGGGAAACACCCCATGTTCTCTCCCTTTATTCGAATAAAGTAACAGGACTCCTCTGTCTCCTTTTTGGACATAAACCTCTGGTGTTTGTGGATTAATTTTCCTGATAGTTTTAAGCCATTGTCCCTTGTCCTATCCCTCCATGCTCTTGTCAAAAGTCCCTCTCCATCTCTCTTGTAGCCCCTTTAGGTACTTGGAAGGTGCTCTAAGGTGTCCCTGGAGCCTTCTCTTTTCCAGATGGAACAACTGCAACTCTCTCAGCTTGTACATAGCAGAGGTGCTCCAGCCCTCTGTATATCTTGTGGCCTCCTTTGGACTTGCTCCAATAGGTCCACGTCCTTCTTTTACTGGGGGAACCAGAACCTAACACAATGAATCTCCCTTGCACCCACTTGTGATATGGTGTTGAGGGTTAGGTGTCCATTTTTTTCTTTTTTTTGTTGTTCTGGCCTGCCGGTGGAATTTTTACCCATTAGTTGCTGGGACAACCTAACTGTGGGTACTTAGGGGGTGCTCGACAAAGGACAAAGAGTGGCTGGGCCCGGGGGGGAGGGGGTGGGGGGGTGGGGGGGTGGGGGGTGGGGAAGGGGGCAGAAAAGGAGGGTGGGGACAGTTTTTGGCTGGCTTTCTTTGGCTTCGGGGAGAGACATTTAGTTTTCTGGGTCACGGAGCTGCTGCAGGAAAGAGGAGGGAATTTTGCCATCACCCAGATGGAGGTGCTGCTTCTTCTCTTTCTTCCCTCTTTGTTGGTGGCCTTGCACCCCCTGTCCTGCCAGGACGTGTGGCAGTGCCAGGCACCGCCGCGAAGCTGCTGATACACCTCAGCCACCAGCCCAGGATCTCAGCTCATCCCTGCTGTTCCAGCCGACTGTTCCTTGGAGCCCTGCAGGAGCACTGGGACTGCCCGCCCGAGGGGGTTTGTGAAAACAAAGCCTCTCCTCCATCCCATCTCAGCCGAGAAAGCTGTCACGGGGTCCCTGGTTCTGTTTTCTTGTTAATGCTGTAGTTATTGTTGTTTGTTTGCCTGGTTATACTAGTAAAGAACTGTTATTCCTATCCCCAGATCTCTGCCTAAAGGCCCCTTGATTTCAAAATTATAATAATTCGGAGGGAGGGGGTCTACATTCTTTCATCCCAAGGGAGGCTCCTGCCCTCCCTAGCAGACACCTGTCTTCTAGAACCAAGACATATGGGAAACATGTATGCTTATGAAAATTCAGAAATTTAGAAGCATATAAAGTGCTTAAGCAGGTGGAAGGAAACAGAAATATAGCTTATTTTAAAGGTAGAAACAACTTGTAACACAAACATATAGGAATTTAGCTGCTTCGTAAAGGCCATAAAGATAAGATGTACATTGTGAAAACTCAGTAATGCAAGACTTAAGTATTGTGAAAACCCGATAAAGCAGAACCTGTTGTATAAGAAGACAGCTAAAACCAGGCTCTTGGTTTTGGCCTGGGCAAAATGACCTGGGAGAAAGCCAAACCTTCACTGGGCTTGCCCTGAGAAGGGGGTCAATCAGGAAACACTCAGGAAGATGTCTTTACTTCATCTGAAGACCACGACCCCCGACCATCACCTGGCGTGGCACCACAGAAGACTAATTATAATATGAAGTGCAAGAAGGCAGAGAATGGGCGGGGAATGGGCAGGCAGGGAGGTGTGGGCTTGTGGGATCAATGCGTATTTAAACCTGTAACCTGTCTTGATCAGGTACGCATGTATGGTGGATGATCCCCCATGCATCCCTGATGCTGTCAGCTGCTGGAAGTAACACTTATCTCTTCAGAATTTTGATTGTAAAGTCCTTATTCTGCAACTCACTTGCAGTGAATCTTCTTTCCAACATATGGAACCTTGGAGTCCCTGCTAGTACCCAAAAGCACTAGCACTGAAATGATGATTTTAGCTTGTGGTGCTACATGAGAAGAGTGAGAGCATGAGGTCTATGTCTCCCTATGACCTGCTGCTCAGTATATAGCAAGGCTGCCTGAAGAAGGGTTTTCTTTGCATACCTGAGGTCTCATAGTTTGAATCTGCTTTGTCTATGTCAACTGCTGGAGTGGAAGGAGTCTTCAGATACAGCCAAAATGACCTCGTAACCTGGACTTTGAATGTTGCTTGTGAGTTTTGCTCTGAAAATAAGGCATAAAAATAGAAGCATGGCCACAAGCTTAGATATTTCTAACATCCACAAAAGATGGAGAATACTAGGAGCCTGCCTTCACTGCCTCTGCCCTGCCTTCAGCCTGACTTGTTCTCTCCTACCTCCCCTGAATGGCTTTTTACTGTTCTGAAAAAGATGACATACATCCAAAAGAGGAAAGTGTGGGAACTGACAGTGGTCAAATAAGAGACTTTTAGGCTCCAGGCACTGCCTTGAGCCTGTGGGAAAGTCAGGTACACAACTTTCTCACTCTGCCCTGGGAAATCATAAGGAGAATACAAACAGTCCTTAGAGAAAGAAAACAACCTTTGCAGGTGTTGTTTGTCTCTTTGTTGTTTACTTGCAAGAAACGGTCAAGGGGTGTTGTTCCTCACTGTCCAATGATGGTGATGGTTCAATGACCAATGAAAGGTTTACCCTTTTGGATCTTCTTGGAACTGTCTATAAAAGAAGATCTGGAAGAATAAAATGTAGAGTATATTTTATATTTTAGTAAAAGCCTGTCTGCACAAATCAGCCTTTGGTATAAGTGGTGATATTAAAGACTAATGTCCTTGAAACTCTCCTGAAGCAGAGAGAATGAAAGAAAAACAATATCCTTGTGTACGGGAGAAAAAATGTAAACCAATGTGCATTAACCAATGGTAACTTGCTTAGCCTGCGGACCCTGTAAAACCCTATAAAAGTGTGCTAAAGATAGAACTAAACAACGTTTGCCATACTTCTGTGAAGACTAGGCTGAATAGTCTGAGCGGTTTCTCAATATCTGGCGCTCCAAACTGGGACCCTGCGGGCAGGGGGCTTCGGCGGATCTGTGCCCGGGGAGACGTGGTCTCGGGCGGCTGGGGGAAACCGAAGGCGGAGGAGTAAGTGAGGGGTCGTGACCCTCCCCCTGCCGTGCACCGCCAGCATGAAAATTGAATTTGCAGTGGCAAAAACACTGCTTCTGAGTATTATCATTAAACAAGGTGAAGCAGTCAGGGGAGAAGACCTGGAGAGGTTCGTTTTATGGATTAATGAAAATTGGCGCTTTTCAGTGCTGCCGCTGCTTTTTGCAGTAGAAGAATGGGAAGACATGGGGGATTTGTGGAAGAAAACGATTACAGGGAGAATCAAGGACACTTTGTCTCTCGGTCCAACTTGGCAGATTGTAATTAATACCTTAAAAAACAGAAAAGTGAGATATGCTGAGGCTGTGAGCCCCGTAATTCTACCTGTGCCAAAGCAGCCGTCTCTACCTCCCACTGCTGGGCGTGCATTCCTATCTATGCCACCCTTGGAGAGAGGGAGGGAGAGTCAGAGAGAAGAAAATAACGAGAAAGCGGCTCCACAGCAAACACTAAAACAACAGAATCTGTTCAGCAACGGCAGAATGTGATACATCCTGAGCTATTTGCTCCACCTTTGAAGACACTTATAACACTACAATCCTATCTAATTTCCAACTTTACTACCCTGGAAGAAGAGAAGCCAGATTTAAAATGGTTTCCACCCGAACCAGGGGGACATGGGGGAGCACTGAGGTGTGCGCAGAGAACAAAAGCACCCCCAGGGAAAAGGCAGTGCAGAAAAAAGCTCCAAGGCCATGCTGGACAAATATCAGCAATTACAGAAAGAGTTGAGCAGAAACAGGTGGCTCAGACAGCTTCAAAGAGAGACAAAATAGCCAAAAAATTGCTAACCATATGGTATCTAGTTCGAAATTCATCACTGTAATTAAAAGTTGATAAGCTGCAATGGTCACCGTTGTTACAACCTGGCCCTGAGAGACTTTTCGTGTAACATCGCCTGTTTTGTAAAATCGTGCCCTTTTTCCTTTATCTGTGAACAACGAGAGAGATATTGAGAAAGAGAACTGCATTTGTTAAAGTTAACTTTGTGAGGTTTTTTTCCTCTCCATTTTTCCTCTCTGCGAGAGTATGTGGGGGATGACAGAGACATTACTCAAACCTTCTAGAGATAACAGCAGAGCAGCAGCAGCAGCAGAGCGGGCAGTACACCCCCTCGCTCCCTCTCTAAGAAAAAGCACTGGGATAATATCCAGTTTGTTAAAAAGTCATTATTCATTAGTTTTTTAAAATGTTTTTAGAGTTAATTTTGTGTTTTAGGTAATTATGAGTTAATGCAGTTGCAGTTTTTTAGAGTTTTACTAGAGAAACTATTGTGATTCTTTGGAAGTTTAAAAAGCCCCTTTTTAAAAAAGTGTTTAAGGTGAATATTAACAGAAGTAAAAGTTACCTTGCAATAATTATTTTAAAACTTAATGTTAAAATATTGACTGATTTACAGCTACTAATAAAACAATCTTCCAATTAATGTTATCTACAGAAGATATTCATGGTTTCAAAAATAATTAGCTAGGAGAACTTCACTGCACAAGACAAAGTTAAGTTAAAGCATGTATTACCCATTGGCTTGTTTTTTCCACAATTTTAATAAGGGAATTTCAATGTGAATTTTCTTTGTTATAAAAAACATATATAACAGCATCATACCAATTTGGATTTTGGATTTTAGTTAAAAAATTGGACTTGATGATCCTGGAAAGTGCTACAAAAGCTGAATGGCAACTTGACAAATCCTGTGTTGTTGTGGTTTTTCTCTAGAAAAACTGCACTTTAAAATCCTAACCAATTTAAGCATATACCAGGCAAATTCTTGTTATGAATAAGTATTTTTAGCAACATTTGCAATTATTGTTATTTTAAAGCCAAATGACATAGAATTGTGATCTATTTTTAAATTTTTATAACCTTTATAGTGAATCCATGTTACTGTTATGTTGTGTTTAAAAAGTATATGCCAAACTTTCAGTTGCCTCTTTGTAATAATAGAGTAAGATTAAGTTATGCTTTTATTTGATATAGATTAAGTGTTAATAGAATTAAGCAAAGTTTTATTATATTTAAGTTTGAATGTTTTTAAGTTGTTTTATAACTTGGATATTCTTTTATAGTTAGGTTTTGTTATTTCCTTTTGTTATAATCAGTTTTTGTCAGGTTTAAATATTGTTTAATTTAAATTATTTTATGTTTTATTGGAGACACTTGTTTAAACTGCAAAGTATAGTTATTTTCCTAGAGAGATAAAGATGACTACAACTGAAACAGCTGTGATAGAACACTGATGAACACCTGCTTATGAATAGCAGTGAATGCAGTCTGTGACACCCTTGTCTTCATTGGGAGTTCTATTGTTTGTTGCAATCTCTGCAGTTTTTGTTTTTTATAGCTTTATTATTTTTCAGTGTTTCCAGAATTTCATGAAAATGTACCATTGCTGAGGATCAGCTGCCATGGGAGAGGCTTCAGATTAAACCAACTACTGAATGGTTTGATTGGTCTGTTACCTAAGGCTTCTGATCATTTGCTTTGTACAAATGCATTTTAACAGTTTGCTGTGCTGTAAGCATCTCATAGCTGCTACTATTGAGAACCTTGCATTGAAAATTGGTTAAGAGGCATCTTTCCAGTTTAAAGCCTAAGGCCCTGGCCAAGCCTTGACTTTACCTGGACGGAATGTTTGCCAACAGATCCAGATGTTTTCTGTACCAAATCAGTATTTGAGTCACCTTTTGACTCAGCAATTTGTCCCTATTAATATGACAGCTGGATCAATTTTGAAGTGGGCTTGAAGAACCATTTCCGGAGGTGGTTATCCAATCCTTCACTGATTTTTTTTGTTTGTTTGCAAACTATGGGATGCTGGCACAGTGTTTTAGTGGTTAATGGTAGTTTTATATTACATTTGTTATTAATAATGCTTATTATTTGATTGATTTTTTGCTGTTATAAGGTTTTTATTCATTGTGTATATGGTTTTGTGTTGCTATTGATGTGTATGACAGAATGTATCACACAGAAGTACATCTCATTTTTATTTTTTATTTTAAAATGGGGGGAATTGATGCCCTAGAAGCATTTGATTAGTGTAATATGTGCATTAGAAATTTGGACCACAATAATGAAATATTTATATTGGAAGTTTAGAAAGATCATGTCATCTAAATTTATAATTTGGTGTACCATAGCTAAGGCAAAATAATTCAGTAACTTCAAGGGGAGAAGTGTCTGTGTTTTGCTAACAGGTTCAAGAAGGTCACCTGTTCATCTGACCAGACTGTCTGCCTCTGAAAACATGAGATCCAGTGAACAGAGACGTCACCATACGACCTTAGAACTCTAGACAAGATCAGAAGTGGACCTGTCAGGACACAGTTGTGTTTGAAAACTACACAGACAGTTCGCCAACAGAAATTTTGTGTTGTTATCATGATGTTGTGTCTCTACCAATTTTTTCAGTTATTCTCTGTTTTAAGATTTAGAAGGATGTGAAGAACAACCTGAACATCGAAACCCTCAGTCAGTCACCGATTGGCTGCCAGGTGACATCACAGGAGCAGCGGATGTTCTAAGACTGAATTGCGTTAAATCATTGTTTGAGAGTTTTACAGAAGATCTAGAAGAGTATAGAGATTCCATCTAACTGTATATAAAAGCAAATTGTAATTGTATTTTGCCCTTAAGTAAATTGCTTTCACGCTTAGACTGCATACATACCAGAGCACGTGTGTTAAAAGTGGTTAGATAATAGTTTAAGATAAAGAGTTTTAGTTTGTGTGGTATTGTTATTTGTAGGTTATTGATAAGTTTAGTAAAGACATTAGTATAACGTGTAAGTTCTCCCCCTTCAAGAGTTAGTGTAAGCATATTTGAAAGTTCATTTAACGTTAAAGCCTTAGCTGTGATTCTGAAAGTATGGTGTCATTTGCATGGAACAAACTGCTTATGGTAATTGTGCTGTGTATTGTCCCAGCCAACTGTCTGCTAACTAACATCCAAAAGCGACAGAACATATGGGTCACTCTAGCACACTTGACAGGCCAAAAATCAATGTGTCTAAGCCTAGCCACACCTGGAGATCCTTTTCGCACCTGTCTCATTGGAGTCTTTGAATGGGATCCTCAAGCATTTAAAGGTTTAGTTAGTAATGAGATTCAACTGAATCGATCAGCTATGTTGCAAGAGTGCAATCGCAATATTGGCCTCACATCAAGGCAACTTGAAGCCTGCTGGCAAGCAAAAATTATCCAAGTTCTTAATGTTACCATAGGGCCCCCAGAAGAACTAGATTTGTTAGGTTCCACCAGTACCTCAGGTGGATGAATAATGTTTGAGCCCCTGACAAAAAGCCACTCCAACAAAGTAATGCAGCACTGGGCTACAGTTAACCCTATTGTTAATCTCATTACTAACACAAAAAGTAAAGCTTTTTATTCACGGTGCAATCTCACAGGACGATCACCAAGGCGATTACCTAGTTCCATATTCCTAATCTGTGGAGATAGAGCATGGAATGGAATTCCTGCTAGTCCACATGGAGGACCCTGTTTTCTTGGGGAAACTTACTTTGTTCCATCGAAACTTACATCAATTGCTGAATATAGCTGGTAAAATAAAAAACATCAAATGGTCAAAGCAAAGCCTGAATGAATTACAATGTGATGATGTTAGAGACCCAGACTTTTGGGGTCATGGTATAATATGGGTAGCTGTCGTGGTTTTGAACCAGTAATTAACAAAAAGGGGGAAAAAGAATTACTTATTTCTTGCTGTGAGATATGGATTAAAACAAGAGCAAACCAGGCATAAAATTTTAAAAGGAATAAAGAAAGTTTATTGACAAACTACAATAATAAGAACACCAGAATAAACTTCCAGAAAAACCTTTTCATTTCTTACTGCCCACCATTCTTTTGTTCACATGACAACAGAGACAGAAACTTTAGAACTTTGATGGTTTAAACAGTCTTAATTCCTTCTACAGTTTTTTTTTTCATCAGTCTCTGTAGAGAAACAGAAGTTCCTTTCTGTTAATTTATGGAGTTTCTCACAAGAAAACTATTTTTGTTATAGTTTTCCGTTTTCCTGATATCAGCTGCCCAGAGCTGCTGCTATCAGAGCCCACCCCTCCCATTCCACATCACTCTGAAATGTGTTATGGGTCATGAGTTTGGGGATAGCATTTTTAAGGATAAGTTATTCAAAGGCAAAAAGTATTCTTCATCTGTTTCTGTGAGCTTCACTAGAAAACAGTTTTTTCATTGCCTCTCAAGGCTTCAAATCTCCCAGCACTTCACTATACCATAATTACTCTACTTTTTACTCAAATTTACACTTTGAACACTCTATTCCTCCCCATACTCCATCATGAATTAAAGGAGTTCTTTTCAGGACTTCATTGTCCATCCTCATAGTTTTAACAGAAAGATATTTCAGCTTAATTAAAGCATCTTCTTAATTCTCTACCTTTCTTGGTGCTTCTTTTCTTTCTTGCCACTAGTAGTTTATAAAGTCTCTTTTCATGTTGATCACTCTCCTTTTCTCTCTCTGGATAAAAAGATTAATCCGCAAGTCTCATCTGGGTAAGAAAGAGTTAAAATCCTGCCCAAGCTTTTGTAGATGGTTCGGTGATCTCTGCTGAACAGGAGCTGGAGGTGTCTGCGGTGGAAAGTTCCTCATAGCTGCTGTAGAGAGTGTAGTCGGTGTCTCTGCTTGCTGCAGGCTTAGATCTCTTCTCCTTCTTTACTCGACAGTTTTCTGATAAATTCCATCACGGCAAAACTTGCAGCCAAGCCAGGAACCGGCCTGGCCCAGCTTGGCTCGGAGCAAGCTCCCGCAGGCTCCATCTCCCGGCCGGGAGACGGGAGACACGGCAGGCCCAGCCCGGCCCCCGCCCGGCCGCATGGCCTGGGCAGGGAACCGGAGGCCAGCTGGAGGTCTGCTACCTTTCACAGCCAAGCAACAAAGAGAACAACAGAGTTCTGGTAGTACGCTTAAAGGTGGGGTTCACAAGTTGATCCCACTTTTCAATGGCTAAAACTGCTGTCAATTCTCAGCAATGACCGATAATTGGTCAGGAGAAAAGACTCCCGGCAGTCCCCAGCAACTTTAACTTTCTTAAAGGTAAAGTAACTCCATGACAGTAGCCTCCTTTTTTACTCCAGGAGCAGCTGCTGCTAAAGGCTTATCAACTCTAAAAAGGCTAGCCTGTTGAACTAGGAGAGAATTGAACTTAACATCAACAATGTTAAGTGAACTTTCAGCCAATGCGAGTAGTGTACGTCATGCAGTATTGCAAAATTGAGCTGCAATTGACTTCTTGCTCTTAGCACAAGGACATGGTTGTGAGGAGTTTGAAGGTATGTGCTGCTTGAATCTTACTGATCATTCAGTTTCCATCCACAAGCAACTACAACAGCTACAGAATGGGTTACATGCCCTGAAAGAAGATAGTGACCCCATTGGAAGTTGGTTCGCCATCTGGGGTATCACTGGATGGTTGAGGTCTCTTGTGCTAGAAGGGGGACGGATTTTACTTATAATGTTAATTGGGATGATGGTTTTAAGTTGTATGTTATCTTGTCTCTGTAGAAGTGTAGAACGAGTCACATCTAAAGCCTGGCTTGTGAAAAAAGAGAAGGGAAATTGTATAGAATATTTTATATTTTAGTAAAAGCCTGTCTGCACAAATCAGCCTTTGGTATAAGTGGTGATATTAAAGACTAATGTCCTTGAAACTCTCCTGAAGCAGAGAGAATGAAAGAAAAACAATATCCTTGTGTACGGGAGAAAAAATGTAAACCAATGTGCATTAACCAATGGTAACTTGCTTAGCCCACGGACCCTGTAAAACCCTATAAAAGTGTGCTAAAGATAGAACTAAACAACGTTCGCCATACTTCTGTGAAGACTAGGCTGAATAGTCTGAGCAGTTTCTCAATAATAAAATGTGCTCTCTTTTGCAACCAAAGCTAGAGAGTCTGTGTCGTCACTTTCGCCATTCCTAATACAGTGGGACAGTAAAGTGTGTCTGTTATTGACCCTGCTTGTTTGTATCCAGTAATGATGTCAGGAAAATTGTGTTGTTTTCCCAAGTCTGGTTTTGTCCCCTTTGTTGGAAGTGCCTTTGGTGTGTCTCACACCCTGGTGCTATTAGCAAAACAAATAGGTTTACAGTGCCTTGGCTCCAACTGTCAGTCAAAGGCTGAATTGCAATGCAAATTAAGTAGGCTTTAGCTCTTCAAATCCAGCTTCAGGAAAGGTTCCTAGAAACCTCCACGAGAATGGAGGTCTGGGGATGGGGAGTGTGGGCTCCATGGAATTTTACATCCTGGACCTAATGTGTTTGACAAGGAGGGATACAATATATTTTACAAATACATTATACAAATCCTTTCAATACTTAAAGTGGGCTTAGAAAAAAGATAGGGACAGGTTTTAGCAGGGGCCATAATGATCAGACAAGGAGTGATGGTTTAAACTAGAAGAGGGAAGAATCAGACTAGATATAAGGAAGAAGGTTTTTACACTGAGGGTGGTGAGTTACTGGCACAGGTTGTCCAGAGAGATGGTAGATGCCACATCCCTGGAAGTGTTCAAGGCCAGGTTGGATGGGGCTCTGAGCAAGTTGGTCTATATTGAAGATAACCCTGCAGAGGGGTTTAACTAGATGATCTGTAAAAGTCCTTTGTAACCCAAAGCATTCAATGACTCTATGATTCAAACAGATTTTACTCCTTCTTGTGAGTTAACAGTGTCCCAGGTATGTTTTGGGGCAGGTTTCTGGTCCAGGCTGACATTGACCTATCCATGAGCAATGCATCTACAGCAGCACAGGCTGTGGGAATCACCCTTCTTTCTGAGCATCCCTCCAACCCAAGTTCCATGCCCATTTTTATCAGCTTCATTATGTTTATTTCTGTATTTTCCATATGGGCACATACATATGGTCTGTTTAAACAAGTTTGTGGGGTTAGTTAGAAAGCAGTTCTTTATTGGTTATTTAATATTTTATACTTCTGGAGTAATTTTCACCTGCAGAGATCTCAAAGGCAAATGCTGGTGGTACAGCTGTACTTCAGGGAAAGGGATATGCCCAAGGTCATCTAGACTACCTATGACAGGGCCAAAAAATTATATTATTGACTCCTGCTCCCCATTCCTGTTCTCTATCCCTTCATTGCATACATAACATTATAATTTTTGTCACTCTGTTTATAACAATAAAGTAATTGCAGTCACCATTGGTGAGAGAAGAGGAACCGCAAAGGGAAAAACAAAGCCTTAAAGACATTTATACCAGCCTGGAAATTTTTAAAATTTTTAAAAGTGTAATGCATGGATTAATGGTCATGTCCAGTGTGTCTTTCATTGGAAAATACAGGAATGAGAAGGAACTATTTTTACCCTATCAATTTACCATATGCATCATTGGGAAAGGGATTGAAGTTCACTAAAGAAGCAAGGAAATGAGCCTTGGTGTACGTGAGGTCACTCTGGAGGCTGGTGAATGAGATTTTAAACTAAAAATATTACCCAAATTCCATTTTTCAGGATACAGAAGCAACCATTTTAAAAGCAGTGGGATTTCCTTGTGCATGCAACAGACCCAGATGTTGGTGCTGTTCCCCATTGGCCTCCTCCTCCTCTGTCACCCCAAGGCCAGAGGGTTGTGCTCTGGGCTTCACACAGCTTACCCCACCTCTGAAACTGCCTTGGCTGCAGCATCATCAACTGCAGAATTTAATGAGCATCTTCTGCTGTTAACTATTTGGAGGTGAAATGAGGAGTCTCCTTCCCCTCTGAGAGGAATGATGGGTTTGTCTTTACAAACAAGCTGTGGGTCTGCTGATAAGATGCAGCTATCAGTGAGAGACAACAGAAACAATGGGATGGATTCCACTAAAAGATGAAAGAGGCACTGAAAGAACACTGTGAATTCCATAAAAGTTAAGAATTAAGAAGGGATTATGCATTGGGGGGTGGGGGGGGGGGGGGGGGGGGAAGGTATCCCAGGTATCAGGCATTCTGGGAAGTCTGTACCTCTCAAGTACCTCAGCCTGTGGGGAAAGAGAGAAGGGACAAGCGGCAGGGAATTAAGATAAAAAGGAGGCTGCGCCCTTGTTGTGGTTTTAAACCAGTAATTAACAAAAGGGGAAAAAAAAAATTACTTATTTCTTGTTGTGAGATATGGATTAAAACAAGAGCAAAACAGGCGTAAAACTTAAAAGGAATAAAGAAAGTTTATTGACAAACTACAATAATAAGAACACCAGAATAAACTTCCAGAAAAACCTTTTCATTTCTTACTGCCCACCATTCTTTTGTTCACATGACAACAGAGACAGAAACTTTAGAACTTTGATGGTTTAAACAGTCTTAATTCCTTCTACAGTTTTTTTTTTCATCAGTCTCTGTAGAGAAACAGAAGTTCCTTTCTGTTAATTTATGGAGTTTCTCACAAGAAAACTATTTTTGTTATAGTTTTCCGTTTTCCTGATATCAGCTGCCCAGAGCTGCTGCTATCAGAGCCCACCCCTCCCATTCCACATCACTCTGAAATGTGTTATGGGTCATGAGTTTGGGGATAGCATTTTTAAGGATAAGTTATTCAAAGGCAAAAAGTATTCTTCATCTGTTTCTGTGAGCTTCACTAGAAAACAGTTTTTTCATTGCCTCTCAAGGCTTCAAATCTCCCAGCACTTCACTATACCATAATTACTCTACTTTTTACTCAAATTTACACTTTGAACACTCTATTCCTCCCCATACTCCATCATGAATTAAAGGAGTTCTTTTCAGGACTTCATTGTCCATCCCCATAGTTTTAACAGAAAGATATTTCAGCTTAATTAAAGCATCTTCTTAATTCTCTACCTTTCTTGGTGCTTCTTTTCTTTCTTGCCACTAGTAGTTTATAAAGTCTCTTTTCATGTTGATCACTCTCCTTTTCTCTCTCTGGATAAAAAGATTAATCTGCAAGTCTCATCTGGATAAGAAAGAGTTAAAATCCTGCTCAAGCTTTTGTAGATGGTTCGGTGATCTCTGCTGAACAGGAGCTGGAGCCGTCTGCGATGGAAAGTTCTTCATAGCTGCTCTGGAGAGCGTGGTCACCGTCTCTGCTTGCTGCAGGCCCAGAGCCCCTCTCCTTCTTTACTCGGCAGTTTCTGGTAAATTCCATCACAGCAAAACTTGCAGCCAAGCCAGGAACCGGCCTGGCCCGGCTTGGCTTGGGGCAAGCCCCCGCACGCCCCATCTCCCGACCGGGAGAACGGCAGGCCCAGCCCGGCCCCCGCCCGGCCGCATGGCCTGGGCAGGGAACCGGAGGCCAGCTGGAGGTCTGCTACCTTTCACAGCCAAGAAACAAAGAGAACAAGAGAGTTCTGGTTTTTTACTTTAAGGTGGGGTTCACAAGTTGATCCCACTTTTCAATGGCTAAAACTGCTGTCAATTCTCAGCAATGACCGATAATTGGTCAGGAGAAAAGACTCCAGGCAGTCCCCAGCAACTCCAACTTTCCTTAAAGGTAAAGTAACTCTATGACAGCCCTCCAAAAATTTGAGACACCCCAGGGGAATGCCCCATGGCCTCTCCCTTTATTCGAATAAAGTAAAAGGACTCCTCTGTCTCCTTTTTGGACATAAACCTCTGGCGTTTGTGGATAAATTTTCCTGATACCTCCAACACCTTCTTCAGACTCCACTTTCATAACAAATCTTCCTGAATTATTCTTTTTGATGTCAGCAAATAATGTTCTTCCCCTCCTCATTTTTTTCACACCATTAATCCAGATTTTAAACCGATTTTGGGCCTGGATGAGTATAGTTTCATTAGCATTTAATAAGGCTGCCCCAAATCTAGCCCCTTTCTAACTAATTTAGATACAGATTCTGCAAATACCATGCCTGTTTGAAGACTCCCTGACCGTCTCACATGAATATTTGCATGACTGGGCTGTGAAATTATCCCTGCACTCCTGACAGCACCAAAGGCAGGGATTCAGCACAGTTACCCCAGGAATGCCCTACCTGCATTGTGTTAGCATTATGTGGTTTATGGTTGGTATTGCATTTAGTTGGGTGCAATTGTTTTAGAATTGGATTAGCTTTCAGCAGCCATGATTTAAGAGTCTTGGCTTCTCCTTCCAGCTTGATGACAGACTTACTAAGTGACCTTGAAGCAACTTATCTACCTGCACTTATATGAAAATGGAGCTACTCCTCTGTGGGAGTACATGTGGGATGGGGACCCTTGGGCGTTTCTGTCCTGCAAAACCTGGCACTAGAAAGTCTGTCTGGACTTCCCAGCTCTGCCACAGAGTGCAGCAGGGCTGGTAAAGATACACAGCCTCCTGGTGGCTCAGTTTACCCATCCTCTGCATGTCTGGAATTGGAATGTGGGACCTGTGGAGCTCCCAGGGTGCAAGGGATTATTAGCACTAGTAGTACTGTGATAGATTAGAATTTAAGAAAACAAAGAGAAACACCTGAAGAATTTAAAACTGCTGGAGGCTGGTGGGAGTTTTTCTCCCAGCCAACTACTGGCCATTTCTAAGAATTGACAGCAGTTTTGACCATTGAAAAGTGAGATCAACCTGTGAACACCACCTTAAGACCCAAGCCTGGGAATTTCTTTGTCTCTTTGTTTCCTTGCTGTGAAAGGTAACAGAGCTTTAGCTGGCTTCCTGTCCCCTGCCCAGGCCATGGGGCCCGGGCAGGGGCTGGGCTGAGCCTGCCATGGCTCCCAGCCGGAGATGGGGCCTGCGGGGCTTCCCCCAGGCTCTGGCTGGGCCAGGCCAGTCCCTGGCTTGGCTGCAGTTTTTGCCGTGACTGAATTCACCAGAGACAGTTGAGTAAGGAAAGAAAAAACCTCTTGACCTGCGGTGGGCTGAGACAGTGACCACACTCTCCAGAACAGCCATGAAGAATCTTCCATCGCAGACAGCGCCAGCCGCTGCTCCTGCAGAGATCACAGAACCATCTACAAAGCCTGGGATAGATTTTAACCCTTTCATTACCCAGATGAGACTTGCAGATTAACCTTTTTTTTTCCCAGAGAGAGAAAGAGAGAGTAATCAACATGTAAAGAGACTTTATAAACTATCAGAGACAGTGAAGAAAGGAATTAAGCTTCAGAAGAGGTAAAAAATAAGGAGATGCTTTAATAAGCTGAAATATTTTTCTGTTAAAGCTATGGAGATGGACAATAGTGTTCTGAAAAAAACTCCTTTAATTCATGACAGAGTATATTGGGAGGAATAGAGTAGTTCAAAGTGTGGATTTTGAGCAAAAAGTGAAGTGGTTGTGATACAGTGAGGTGCTGGAACAGAGGGGGAGAAGTAATAGTTGAAGATTTGTGGCTTTGTAGAGGCAAAGAGAAAACTTCTGTTTCCAGGGAGGCTCATAGAGACAGATGAAAAGAACTTTTGTCTTTGAATAACTCATCCTTAAAAATGACATCCCTAGACTCATTTGACCCATAACACACCTCAGAGTGATGTGAAATGGGAGGAGAGAACTGATAACAGATTTTCGGGCAGCTGGCACCAGAGAAATAGAAAGCTATGAAGAAAATTATTTTTTTGTGAGAAACTCCATAGATTAGCAGAAAAAGACTTCTGTTTCTCTATAAAGACTGATGAGAAGACTCTAGCAAGAACTGGGACTGTTTTAAACACCAAAGTTTTTTTGTCTCTCTGTTGCATGTGAACAAGGGAATGGTTGGGTAGTGGGGGAGAAAAGGGTTTTCTGGAAGTTTTATTCTGGTTTTGTTATTCTTATTGTTTTTGTTAATAAACTTTCTTTATTCCTTTTAAGTTTTAAGCCTGTTTTGCTCTTGTTCTAATCCATTATCTCACAGCAAGAAGTAAGTTTTCTAGTAATTTTTTAGTTACTGCTTTAAAACCACAACAAGTACCCATAAGAATATCAGTGCTATGTGATGATCATTTCTGCTTTGCATTTGATGAGAATTGAAGTGCACCAACTGATTTACCAAAATATGGATATGATTTAGTATCAATATCCAACTGAGATGGACAAAGACTCTCTAATTGTTTTAATTAGAAAAGGTATGTTTATTCAGCGCTGGACTGGTGCTGGGTCATCCCTAATATGCACGCGGCCCCGAATACAGGTGGTTACAGGCTTTTATTTACAAAGGTATTGAATACAAATACATATTCATAACCCAGTTACCACCCACTCTCCGCTTCTCATGCTAATGAGGAAAAAGACAATTAAGCATGTGTGGTTTGTTCTTTGAAATAAGTCAGTGGTCTTGTTATGAGTAGGGGTCCTGAAAGTGAGAAAGGAATGCATCTCTTCTTCATTTTGACCTTCCTACCTTTCAGGGTAAAATGACAAATGGGCCAGAGGGGCATCTGTCTGGGCTCTTAAGTTTCTTGTTTTAGTGATCCTTTTTGATTTACTATTGTCTTTATCAGGTTTTCTGCTTTCTTTCTTAAGCCCAACTGAGTCAGCATCTACATCTTCTAGCCTTGATAAGGCCTCCCCATTTGCCCTTGGTTTTAGCATGGTCCCTGTTTGTTTTAGTTAGAAATCCAGTAATGACAGGTTTTAATTAAAATCCTGACTTTTCCAAAATCCAAAACTTTTTAAAGTTTGTGCTTCACAACCCTCTATGAAGTATTTTCCCATCCTTTGGCGACAGGTGCTGTAAAAGTGGAAAGTACTATTATTATTTGTAATAAATTATTATTGTTTGTTAATCAAATTTAATATAATTGTTAAATATAATATGATTGTTAAAGCTGTTTTAAGAGTTAACACTGTAAAAATGCTTAACCACAATGACCACATATCTGGCTGTGAAGGCAAGAAGCTGAAGCTGCAAGATGCTATCCGGCTGCACAAAGGGGAAGTAGAACATCTCCCTACCACGACCACCAAGAAGCAGAGGAAGACCCTACCCAGAACCACCAAGAGGCAGAAGAAGACCCCCTAGCAACAAGAGGCGCAGGCGCTGATGCGATCCAGGAAGACACAGATGCAGGGACTATATAAAAAGAGGAACCTCCTCAGCCAAAGCACGCACCGTGTGTGAGACACTTAAGAGGAAGTGTCCTCCGGCTTCGCCCCCAGCTGGGATTTTGCTTGCTTTACTGCTTGCTGAATTACTAAAAATTGGCTTTCATTAATTATTATATAAATTGTCCCTTTTATTTGGTCACAACAATCTATAACAATTTGGTGCCGTGACTCGGATCCTGGTATCTGTGGTTTAGGGGTCCCCCCCTATCTTTGGATAGCCCTGGTGTGGAGGATTCCTATTCCCCAGACCTGGAATTCCCAACTCCCAAAATCCATTAAGCAAGCAAAAGGAAACCGCGGAACCCCTTAAATTTTGTGCGCACGAAGACCAAGCGAAGACCCCGGACGGGGTAAGTATAGGGTTGGGATACCGTTTGGTTGGGGTTGGTGCTCCCAGAACCTGGTGTCTGAGAGGTCTCCTGGAGGCCAAGTGAGACCGGACCCTTCAGTAGTGTGGTTCCCACAGTCCGCGAGGATTTGGGCCACAAACAAGGGGAGCGCATGTGTGTGTGACTGAAGGGGCTCTGGAAGATGGGACAGAAGGGGAGCAAGACTTCTGGGTCCATGGGAGGGGAAAAAGGAAAGTTGCCCAAGGCCCCTCCTGAAAGCCCATCAGGGCTAATGTTGAGATATTGGAATGAATCACCCCTGAGAAAATGATTTATTATACTATTGAGGTGTGGGAAAGAAAAGCAATTCATGGATTGGGAGTAAAGTGGCCCCATTTGTTTTTTTTTATGAGTGATGAATAGATCCAATAAGATCTGAACCTCTGGGTCAATAATAAGACCCCCGTGAACCCAGAGGAAAGCAGGTATGCCTCCCTTTGGCTGCCAAGGAACACACAGAAGACTGGTAAAAGTGTCTCCTTATATCCTTTAAAAGATAAGAAGTAAAAAAGAATTATTATATTCACCTCCCTATCCCGAGGGAGTGCAAGGGGAAGTACAAGCATAAGCACCGCTACCACAGAAACCACAGCAGGAACCCTAGAGACCATTTACTCAGAATCAGGCTAGACAGAAGGTAGCTGAACGTTTTTTGGATCCCAACATATACACCTGGGAAGAACTCCAGGCCATCCTTGCCATATTATTTACGGCCGAGGAACGAGACATGATACAAAGGGCAGGGATGCGGGTTTGGGATCTAACACATCAGGCCGGAACTGCTGCAGACACCAAGTGGCCCATGCAAAATCCTCATTAAAATCATCAAGAACTGGCAGGGCATAATAACATGGGTGACTTAAGGGTCAAAATGATCCAAGAGAATTGGCAAGAAAGACCCCTGGATGAGTTGTACAGAAAGGCTCAGAAAGTGTAGAGAAGGGAAGAGGAGGTATATATAAGAAGAGAGGAGGAGTTTTAGAAAAGGCAGACCAGGTTGCTGGTGACTGCAGTATGGGAGGGGGTCAGTAAACCGAGAGAAGGGAGGGTTTACTAAGGAACCCCAAGGGTCTGTAGAACCCGTTGGGAAAAGGTATTGGAGTGGAGTTAAATGTTTTTATTGTCACAAGAAAGGACATTTGAAGAGGAATTGTAGACAGAGGATTCAAGAGGAGAAGGTATTTGAACAGGATTAGAGGTGTCAGAGGCTCTATTTATTAGGAGAGACCCATATAAAATCATCAGAGCCCTTGATAAAGTTGAGAGTGGGTCCTCAACAAGAGGTACTTAAGTTTGGTTTTTTTAATAGACTTTGGGGCAGTGGTCCACTGTCCAATGAGTACCTAAAAGATGTATACCTTTATTAAAACACATCCAAGTAGTAGGAGCTAGTGGAGAATCCTTTTTGGCCCCCATAATTAAGAATATACAATTAAAATCAGAGTATAAATTTAAAGTTGGACCATTGTTATTAGTTTTAAAAGCAAATTATAATTTGTTGAAATAAAATTTAATAATAGAATTAAATATAAGTCTAAAAAAAAAATTGGCAGCAAAATTATGTCCTTTAAAGACATAAAAATACTTAAAAACCCTAAAATCCCTGTAAAAATAAAATAATACCCCATTTCCCAAGGAGGGAGAAAAGGGTTGAAACCTGAAATTGAGAGGCTGCTATAAAAAGGTCTCTTAGAACCTTGAATATTTTTTTTACAATACTTTGATTTTACCAGTTAAAAAAGCCAGATGGCAACTATAGATTGGTGCATGATTTGTGAGAAATAAATAAACTGTGACCCGCTTCCCCGTGGTTCCAAATCTACATATATTGTTAAGTCAGCTAAGCCCCGAATATCAGTGGTACTCAATAATAGAATTAAAAGATGCATTTTGGGCATGTCCTCTTAAGGAAGAGTGCAGAAATTATTTTGCTTTTGAGTGAGAAGATCCAGATACCCATAGAAAACAGCAATTAAAATGGACTGTACTCCCTCAAGGATTTACTGAGTCACCTAATTTGTTTGGTCAGGCTTTGGAACAAATTCTCTGTAATTATGAATTAGGGATGGGGGTGGTTTTATTACAATATGTGGATGATTTATTAATTACAGGGGAAAGTAAAGAAAGTGTTAAAGCAGAAAGCATTAAATTGTTAAACTTTTTAAGTATACAGAAGCTTAAAGTGTCCAAATCAAAACTGCAATTTGTGAAGGAGGAAGTGAAATATCTGGGACATTAGATTACGAAAGAGTGTAAGAAGTTAGATCCCGAATGGGTAAAAGGTATTTTAGATTTAGAACTCCCTAAAAGTAAGAGGCAAATTAGACAAGTGTTGGGATCATTGTAGACAGTGGATTGAAGGTTTCAGCGAAAAAGTAAAATTTTTGTATCAGAAGTTAGTGGGAGAAGAAGCAATAAAATGAAGAGGATTATCAGGCTTTTGAAAATTTGAAGGAAGATTTGATTCAGGCTCCAGTGCTCAGCCTCCCTGACATTAGGAGACCTTTTGTTGAGGGTTAGGTGTTCTTTTTTTTTTTTTGATTTATTTTTGTGTTCTGGCCTGCCCAGGGAATTTTTACCCATTATGTGCTGGGACAACCTAACTACCGGTACTTAGGGGTGCTCACAAAGGACAAAGAGTGGCCGGGCCCAGGGTGGGGGGGGAAGGAGGCAGAAAAAGGAGGGTGGGGACAGTTTTTAGCTGGCTTTTCCTCGGCTTCGGGGAAGGACGTTCGTGTGCTGGGTAGCGGAGCTGCTGCTTCTCCTTCTCCCCTCTTTGTTGGTGGCCTTGCACCCCCTGTCCTGCCAGGACGTGGCAGTGCCAGGCATCGCCGTGGAGCTGCTGATACACCTCATCCACCAGCCCAGGATCATGGATTCAGAGCTGTCACACACTAACTGGATGGTTTTCAGGTTACTTTAATAATGATATCTACTGGGAGAAAAAGACAGCTGGGGAAATTTTCTCCCAACCTTTCACCCAGTTCTTTGGGCCTACCCCACCAGTTTTCAAAGGGTTAAAATCTTCTCTGGATGTTAATGACATCATACAGTGGCTGGTGTTGCTGATAGGCCTGTTCTACTTAGCCTTCAGAGACAAAGGGAAAGAGACCGGAGGTGCTGCTCCAGAGCCTGCCCCTGCACCAGAGACTAGGGGTGCTGCTCCAGAGCCTGCCCCTGCCCCAGAGAGAGGGGGTGCTGGTCCAGAGCCTGCCCCTGCCCCAGAGACAGGGAGTGCTGCTCCAGAGCCTGCCCCTGCCCCAGAGACAGGGAGTGCTGCTCCAGAGCCTGCCCCTGCCCCACAGCCCACCTCAGAAATGAACCACCCAGAGTGGGTGGGGGTTCTGGTGAAGGAGATACGTGAGATGAGCCAGAAGATAGAGTGCATTTCCTCAGCTGCTGAGAAACCCTCCCCCTGCCCCAAAGAGGGAGAGTCTGATGGTGCAGCAGTGGAACCCACAGATGTTACAACCGTCCAGGTTCCAGCTGAACCACAAGGACAGTCACAGCCAGCAGCTGTTGCCCCTGTGGAAACAAGGAAATCTAAGATGAAATCACAGCACCCTGTTGATAAGGATAAGAAAGGAGGGTCCTCACAACCCACAGGGGAGCCAGAAGTTGAAATCATCACTGAGTCTCTGACATATGACAGTCTCCGTAAGTTACAAAAAGACATTGTGAGGCGGGGGCGTGAGCCTTATACCACCTGGTTACTTCGGGTCTGGGACCTTATGGGTACAGGTGTGCAGCTGGATGGTGGTGAGGCAAGGAATGTGGGACCCTTGACGCAGGACTCAGGTGTGAATCAGATATTCGTCAGGGAGCAAGGGCCCCTTTCCCTCTGGGAGCGGCTTTTGATGAGTGTAAGAGAGAGGTTTGTCCACAGAGAGAGAATGGAAGAGCACTATCATAGAAGGGAATGGAAAACCATTGAGGAAGGGATCCAACAGCTGAGAGAAGTGGCGATATTAAAGGTCCTTTTTGGAAGGGGTGGACAGCATGATAATGACCCCGACAAAGTCAGGTGCACTGGGCAGATGTTGTGGAGTCTGGCAAATCTAGGGCCACGTGACTACACCACCTATATTGCAACAATTAATGCCGATAACAGCCGAGAGACGGTGGGTTCTGTCGCCACCAGGCTTAGAAATTACGACAGTATGGTCGATGGCCCACATCAGGCTAAGATCTCTGCTGTGATTAAGGAACTCAAAGAGGAGATGAGGGAAATGAGGGAAGAGATGGGGAAGAGCAGTTCCCATATGGCACCAGTGCGGGTCACAAGCCCAAAACTCCAAGCCTCACGTCCCCCAGCTAGAGAGAGAGGGTACACCTCACGAACTGAGCTGTGGTTCTTTCTACGTGACCATGGGGAAGACATGGGAAAGTGGGATGGGAAACCCACTTCTGCCCTGGCAGCACGAGTGCGTCAACTCAGGCAGGGAACCAGTAACCAGAAAGGTTCCACTAAAGTGAAGGTAGCCCAACCTCCCGTGACGAAACTGCCAGATATTACAAAAAAGAGGATGAGCCCCTTGAAGGAACCTCTAGCATGTATGCCCAGGGAGGAGAGGATGACCAGTGCTAGAGGGGCCCTGCCTCTAGCCAGGAAGAGGCACGGGAAAACCGGGTCTTTTGGACGGTGTGGATCCGATGGCCTGGCACATCAGAGCCACAAAAATACGAAGCTTTAGTTGATACTGGTGCACAGTGTACCCTAATGCCATCAGGACATGTGGGGGCAGAACCTGTTTCCATTGCTGGGGTGACGGGGGGATCGCAGCAATTGACTCTGTTGGAAGCTGAGGTGAGCCTGACTGGGAAAGAGTGGCAGAAACATCCCATTGTGACTGGCCCAGAGGCCCCGTGTATTGAAAGACCCTCGAGCTGTTCACCAGTCTTCACAGAAGTAATTGTGAACGCCGTTTATTTCTATCTTTAGCACACCTTTTATAGGGTTCTACAGGGTCTGCAGGCAGAGCAAGCTACTATTGGCTAACACACACAGTTTACATTTTTTCTCTTACACACAAGGATATTGTTTTGCTTTACTCTCTCTTCTGCATGAAGGTTTCAAGGACTTTAGCCCTTAATATCACGACTTATTTCAAAGGCTGGTTTGTGCATACAGGCCTTTACTAATATATAAAATATAGCAACAATTCCCCCTTTCTCTTTTTGCACAAACCAGGCTTTGGATAAGATAACATACAACTTAGACTGTCGTCTCAATTAACATTATAAGTAAAGTCCGTCCCCTTTCTAGCACAAGAGACATCAACCATCCAGTGATGCCTCAGCGGGTGAACCAACTTCCGATGGGATCACTATCTTCTTTCAGGGCATGTAACCCATCCTGTAGCTGTTGTAGTTGCTCATGGATGGAAGCTGAATGATCAGTAAGATCTAAGCAGCACATGCCTTCAAACTCCCCACAACCATGTCCTTGTGCTAAGAGCAAAAAGTCAATTGCAACTTGATTTCATAGTACTGCATAATACACACTACTCACATCAGCTGAAAGCTCACTTAACATTGTGGATGTTAGGTTCAATTCTTCCTTAGTCTAACAAGCGGGCCTTTTTAGAGTTGCTAGGCCTTAATTCATTCAGGCTTCGCTTTGACTGTTTGATGTTCTTCATTTTGCTAGCTGTATTCAACAATTGATGTAAGCTTGGGTGGAACAAAGTGAGTTTTCCAAGATAACAGGGTCTTCTATGTGGATTAGCAGGAATCTAATTCCATGCTCTATCTCCACAGATTAGGAATATGGAACTAGGTGATCATTTGTGAGATTGCACCACGAATAAAGGCTTTACTTTCAATGGTAGTAATGAGATCAGCTATAGGGTTGACTGCAGCTCAGTGCTGCATTACTTTGTTAGAATGACTTTTTGTCAGGGCCTCAAACATTATCCATCCACCTGAGGTATTGGTGGAACATAACAAATCTAATTCTTCTGAGGGTTGTAACATTAAGAACTTTGGTAATTTTTGCTTGCTAACAGGCTTCAAGTTGTCTTAATGTGAAGTCAACAGTGCGACTGCACTCTTGCAACATTGCCAATCGATTCAGTCGAGTCTCGTTACTAATTAAACCTTTAAATGCTGGAGGATCCCATTCAGGGACTCCTATGAGACAGTTGCGAAAGGATCTCCAGGGGTGGCTAGGCTCAAACACATTGACCTTTGGCCAGTTCAATGTGCCAGAGTGACCCATATGTTCTGTCACTTTTGGATGTTAGTTAGCAGACAGTTGGTCATGACTATACACAACACAATTACCATAAGCATTCAACCATGTAAATGACACCATATTTGCAAACTCACAGCTAGAACTTTAATCGTTAAATGAACTTTCAAAGATGCTTACACTACCTCTTGAAGAGGGAATACTTATACTTTATACTAACATAACAATTACTACACAAGCTAAACACTTAAACTATTATCTAACTACTTTTAACACAGGTGCTCTGGTATATATGTAGTCTAAGCGTGAAAGCAATTTGCTGAAAGGGTAAACACATAACTACAATTTGCTTTATATACAATTAGATGGAGTCTCTTCTTAGATCTTCTACAGAATTTCTCCAGCACGATTCAGTCCTGGAACGTTCACTGCTCCTGTGATGTCAGCTGGCAGTTGATCGGTGACTGAGGGCTTTGATGTTCAAGTTGTTCTTCAGATCCTTCTAAATCTTAAAACAAAGGATACCTGAAAAATTGGTAGAGACACAACATCATAATAACAACATAAAATCTCTGTTGGCAACTGTCTATATAGTGTTCAGACACAACTGTGTCCTGACAGGTCCACTTCTGATCCATGTCTGAAGTACCACGGCTGTGTGATGACATCTCTGTTCACTGGATCTCGTGTGTTCAGAGGCACACAGTCTGGTCAGATGGACAGGTGACCTTTCTGAACCTGTCAACAAAACACAGACACTTCTCTCCTTGAAGTTAATAAATTACACTAATTAAATGCTTTTAGGGCATCAAACTCCCCTGTTTTCTTAAAAAAAAATAAAAATGAGATGTACTTCTGTTATAAGCAACAACATCAACACAAAACCATATACACAATTAATAAGAACTTATACCAGTTAAAAATCAATTAAATCTTAAACATTATTAATAGGGTATATAATATAAAACGGCTATTAATTAGTAAAAAACTGCACTAGCATCCCATAGTTAGCAAACAAACAGAAACAAAAAATCAGTGAAGGATTGGATCATCACCTCCGGAAATGATTCTCCAAGCCCACTTCAAAATTGATCCAGCTGTCATATTAATAGGGTCAAATTGTTGAGTCAAAAAGTGACTCAAATACTGATTTGGTACAGAAAACATCTGGATCTGCTGGCAAACATTCTGTCCAGGTAAAGTCAAGGCTTGGCCAGGGCCTGGCTTTAAACTGGAAAGATGCCTCAACTCATTTCTAAAACAAGGTTCTCAATAGTAGCAGCTATGAGATGCTTACAGCATAGCAAACTGTTAAAATGCATTTGTACAAAGCAAATGATCAGGAGCCTTAGGTACCAGACCAATTAAACCATGCAGCAGTTGGTTTAATCTGAAGCCTCTCTTATGGCATCTGATCCTCAGCAATGGCACATCTTCTTAAAATTCTGGAAACACTGAAAAATAAGAAAACTATAACAAACAAAAACTGCAGAGATTGCAACAACTTGTAGAACTCCTAATGGAGTCAAGGGTGTCACAGACTGCATTCACTTCTATCCATAAGCAGGTGTTCACCAGTGTTCCATCACAGCTGTCTCAGCTGTGGCCGTCCTCTTCACTCTAGGAAAACAACTATACTTTGCAGTTTAAACAAGTGTCTCCAAGAAAACATAAAACAATTTCAATCAAAGAATATCTAAACCCAACAATAATTATATATGACAAAAGGAAATAACAAAACTTAACCTTAAAAGAATATCTAAGTTAGAAAACTTATCTTAAAAGCATTCAAGCCTAAACATTATAAAACTTGACTATCCTTAATTCTATTAGCACTTAATCTATATTAAATGAAAACATAACTTAATCTTATTCTGTTACTACAAAAAAGCAACTAAAAGTTTAATATATACCTTTTAAACACAATATAACAATAACATGGATTCACTATAAAGATTATAAAAATGTAGCAAACACATCACAATTCTATGTCATCTAGCTTTGAGAATAACCCACAATAACTGCAAATGTTACTAAAAATACTTATTCATAATAGAAATTTGCCTAGTATATGGTTAAATTGGTTAGGATGTTAAAGTGCAGTTTTTCTAGAGAAAAACCACAACAACATGGGATTTGGCAAGTTGCCATCCAGCTTTTGTAGCACTTTTCAAAAACATTAAGTCCAATTTTTAAACTAAAACCCATAATCCAAATTGGTATATATGCAGTTATATGTGTTTTATATAACAAAAGGACTCACATTAAAATTACCTTATTAAAATTGTGGAAAAAACAAGCAAATAGATAATATACACCTTAACTTAATTTTGTCTTGTACAGTAAAGTTCTCTTAACTAATTATTTTTTTTTTAAACCACAAATCTCTTCTATAGATAACACTAATTGGAAAAAGGTTTTCCTAGAAGCTGTAAATCACACCATATTTTAACCTTGGGTTCTAAAACCAATTATTGCAAGGCAACTTCTGTTAAGCACTTTTTTCCCCTTTTTTTTTTTTTCCCAAACCTTCAAAGAACCACAATAATTTCTCTAGTAAAACTCTAAAAACTGCAATTGCATAAACTCATGATTACTTAAAACACAAAATTAACTCCAAAACGGTATACAAAAACACTCCGAAAACCCAATAAATCACGACCCTGCAACAAACCAGGCACCATCCCAGTGCCCCCCCCCAGAGAGGGAGCGGGGGGGTTGACCGCCCGCCCCGCCACTGCTGCAGCTCTGCTCTTATCTTTCTTCAAATTCTCCACATACTCTCGCAGCGAGGAAAAACGGAGAGAAAGAAAAAAAAAGCCTCACAATGTTAACTTTAACAAATGCAGTTTTTTTTCTCTCAGTCTCTCTTGTTGTTTGCTGATAGAGGAAGAAGGGCACGATTTTGCAAAAGCAGGCGATTTTACATGAAAAGTCTCTCACGGCCAGGTGCTAACAACGGCGATCATTGCAGTTTATTGGCTTCTAATTACAAGGATGAATTTTGAACTAGATACCATATAGTTTGAGATTTTTTGACTAGTTTGTCTCTCTTTGAAGCTGTCTGAGCCACCTGTTTCTGCTCAGTTGTTTCTGTAATTGTTCAGAGTGGCCTTGGAACTTTTCTTGCGCTGCTTCTACCCCCAGGGTGCCTTTGTTCTCTGCGCCCACCTCGCTCCCTCATGTCCCCCTGGTTCGGGTGGAAACCAGTCCAAATCCGGCTTCTTTTCTTCCAGGGTGGTAAAGATGGAACTTAAATAAGGTTGTAGTGCTAAAAGTGACTCCAAAAATGAAGCAAATATTTCTGGATGTATCACATCCTGCCATAACTGAACAGATTCTGTTCGTTGTTTCAGCGTTCGCTGTGGAACTTTTTTTCTCATTATTTTCTTCTCCCTAACTCTCCCTCCCTCTCTCCAAGGGCAGCATGATAGGAGTACTTGCCCAGCAGTGGGAGGTAAAGGCATCTGCCGCTGTGACGCAGGTAGAATTACGGGGCTCACAGCTTCAGCATATCTCACTTTTCTGTTTTTTAAGGTATTAATTACAATCTGCCAAGTTCGACCGAGAAACACAGTGTCCTTGCTCTTTTCCGTAATTGCCGTTTCCCATATCAGAGCCGATATATCAGTCCGTTCTTGCACCGCAAAAAGCAGTGAGCACTGCAAATGCCCAAGACAATTAGCCCATATAATGAGCATATCCAGGTCCTTTTCCTGGGCTGCTTCGCCTCGTTTAACGAGGATGCTGAGAAGCAGTTTATCTGACGCCGCAAATTCCACATCCATGCTGACGGCAATCCGCAAGAGGGAAGGTTGCGACCCTGCTACTACACCCTTGCCTGCCTGGGCCCCCCCCAGCAGCCTGAATTACCACGTCCTACCGCACCGCGTCTCACCGCACTCAGGCTGCCTATCTGGTGCCGATCCGAGCCCGCGACGATTAATGCCCAGATCCACTCCGCTGACTTCAAAGCCCCTCTGCCCGCAGGGGTGTCTCTGGACGGACCGCCAAATATTGAAAGACCCCCGAGCTGTTCACCAGTCTTCACAGAAGTAATTGTGAATGCCGTTTATTTCTATCTTTAGCACACCTTTTATAGGGTTCTACAGGGTCTGCAGGCAGAGCAAGCTACTATTGGCTAACACACACAGTTTACATTTTTTTTCTTACACACAGGGATATTGTTTTGCATTACTCTCTCATCTGCATGAAGGTTTCAAGGACTTTAGCCCTTAATATCACGACTTATTTCAAAGGCTGGTTTGTGCATACAGGCCTTTACTAACATATAAAATATAGCAACACCCGTGTATTCTGGGCATGGACTTCCTTCGAAATGGCTATTACAAAGACCCAAAGGGACTCAGGTGGGCTTTCGGAATAGCTGCTGTGGAGGCAGAGGACATTAAGCAATTGAACACCTTGCCTGGACTATCAGAGAACCCATCTGCAGTAGGACTCCTGAAGGTGGAAGAACAGCGAATACCAATTGCCACCTCGACGGTGCATCGCCGGCAGTATAGGACAAATCGAGATGCTGTGATCCCCATCCACAAGATGATCCGAGAACTGGAGAGCCAAGGTGTGGTCAGCAAAACCCACTCACCCTTCAACAGCCCCATCTGGCCTGTGTGCAAGTCTGACAGAGAATGGAGATTGACTGTGGACTATCGTGCATTGAATGAAGTGACTCCACCTCTGAGCGCTGCTGTGCCGGACCTGCTGGAGCTCCAGTACGAGCTGGAGTCCAAAGCAGCGAAGTGGTACGCCACTATTGACATTGCCAATGCATTTTTCTCCATTCCCCTGGCAGCAGAATGCAGGCCTCAGTTTGCCTTCACGTGGAGGGGAGTGCAGTACACCTGGAACCGACTGCCCCAGAGGTGGAAGCACAGCCCCACCATCTGCCATGGACTGATCCAGGCTGCACTGGAAAAGGGTGAGGCTCCAGAACATCTGCAGTACATTGATGACATCATTGTGTGGGGGAACACAGCAGTGGAAGTATTTGAGAAAGGAGAAAAGATCATCCAGATTCTGCTAGAAGCCGGCTTTGCCATCAAGAAGAACAAAGTCAAAGGACCTGCTCGAGAGATCCAGTTCCTGGGAGTAAAGTGGCAAGATGGACGGCGTCAGATTCCCACTGAGGTCGTCAATAAGATCACTGCAATGTCTCCACCCACCAGCAAGAAGGAAACTCAAGCTTTCCTAGGTGCCATAGTTTTTTGGAGGATGCACATTCCTGAGTACAGCCAGATTGTGAGCCCTCTCTACCTGGTTACCAGAAAAAAGAATGATTTCCACTGGGGCCCTGAACAGCAACAAGCCTTTGCTCAGATCAAACAGGAGATTGCTCATGCAGTAGCCCTTGGCCCAGTCAGAACAGGACCAGATGTGAAGAACGTGCTCTACTCTGCAGTCGGGAACAATGGTTTGTCCTGGAGCCTTTGGCAGAAAGTGCCTAGGGAGACTCGAGGCCGACCACTGGGATTCTGGAGCCGAAGCTACAGAGGGTCCGAAGCCAATTACACTCCCACAGAGAAGGAAATCTTAGCTGCCTATGAAGGAGTCCAAGCCGCCTCAGAAGTGATTGGCACAAGCACAACTCCTCCTGGCACCCCGACTGCCAGTACTGGGGTGGATGTTTAAAGGAAAGGTTCCTGCTACCCACCACGCCACCGACGCTACATGGAGCAAGTGGATCGCCCTCATCACGCAGCGCGCCCGTATTGGAAACCCAAATCGCCCTGGGATTTTGGAGATAATTACAAACTGGCCTGAAAGTGAAAACTTTGGTCTCACTGATGAAGAGGAGCAGGAACAAGTGACACGGGCTGAAGAAGCTCCACCGTACAACCAACTGCCAGCAGAAGAAACACGCTATGCTCTGTTCACTGATGGTTCCTGTCGCATCGTAAGAATAAACAGGAAGTGGAAAGCAGCCGTATGGAGCCCCACACGACAGGTCGCAGAAGCCACTGAAGGAGAAGGTGGATCAAGCCAACTTGCTGAACTCAAAGCTGTTCAACTGGCCCTGGACATTGCTGAAAGAGAAAGGTGGCCAAAGCTCTACCTCTACACTGATTCATGGATGGTAGCCAATGCTCTGTGGGGATGGCTGGAAAGGTGGAAAAAGGCCAACTGGCAACACAGAGGAAAGCCCATCTGGGCTGCTGATGAGTGGAAAGACATCGCCACCAGGGTAGAGAAACTGTCTGTGAGGGTCCGTCATGTAGATGCTCATGTCCCCAAGAGTAAGGCTAATGAAGAGCACCGAAACAATGAGCAGGTGGATCAGGCTGCAAAGATAGAGGTGTCAAAGATAGACTTAGATTGGCAACACAAGGGAGAGTTGTTCCTAGCTCGATGGGCCCATGACGCCTCAGGTCATCAGGGTAGAGATGCCACCTATAAGTGGGCACGAGACCGAGGGGTGGATCTAACCATGGACAGTATTTCTCAGGTTATCCATGACTGTGAGACGTGTGCCACGATCAAGCAGGCCAAGCGGTTGAAGCCCCTCTGGTACGGTGGGCGGTGGTCCAGATACAAGTATGGGGAGGCCTGGCAGATTGACTACATCACACTGCCCCAAACCCACCAAGGCAAGCGGTACGTGCTCACGATGGTAGAAGCCACCACTGGATGGTTGGAAACCTACCCCGTGCCTCATGCCACTGCCCGGAACACCATCCTGGGACTTGAAAAGCAGGTCCTTTGGAGGCACGGCACCCCTGAGAGGATTGAGTCAGACAATGGGACTCATTTCAAGAACAGCCTTATAAACAGCTGGGCTAGGGAACATGGCATTGAGTGGGTGTACCATATCCCCTACCATGCACCCGCTGCTGGAAAAGTTGAACGATGCAATGGCCTGCTTAATACCAGCTTGAAGGCACTGGATGAGGGAACTTTCAAGAACTGGGAGATTAATTTAGCAAAAGCCACATGGTTAATGAACACCCGAGGTTCCACTAACCGAGCAGGCCCAGCCCAATCTGAGCCCTTTAGAACAACAGATGGAGATAAGGTTCCAGTGGTACATATGAGAGGTATGCTGGGAAAAACTGTTTGGGTTAATTCTGCCTCCAGCAAAGACAATCCAATCCGTGGGGTTGTCTTTGCTCAAGGACCGGGTTGCACTTGGTGGGTGATGCAAAAAGATGGAGAGATCCGGTGCATACCCCAAGGGGACCTGGTTTTAGGGTGAGCTACCCATAACACTGTGCTTGTATCTGTATCTGCATGAACATATGTATATAGTTAAAGTAGTATGTGTTTGCGTATAATTTAAAGGTTTAATATTTGATGTAACATTTTGGTATGGGAAAAAATTCAGGGTGGATAGGGTTGAGGGTTAGGTGTTCTTTTTTTTTTGTTTTGTTTTATTTTTGTGTTCTGGCCTGCCCAGAGAATTTTTACCCATTATGTGCTGGGACAACCTAACTACCGGTACTTAGGGGTGCTCACAAAGGACAAAGAGTGGCCGGGCCCAGGGTGGGGGGGGGGAAGGGGGCAGAAAAAGGAGGGTGGGGACAGTTTTTAGCTGGCTTTTCCTCGGCTTCGGGGAAGGACGTTCGTGTGGTGGGTAGTGGAGCTGCTTCTTCTCCTTCTCCCCTCTTGGTTGGTGGCCTCGCACCCCCTGTCCTGCCAGGCATCGCCGTGGAGCTGCTGATACACCTCATCCACCAGCCCAGGATCTCAGCTCGTCCCTGCTGTCCCAGCCGACTGTTTTCCTCGGAGCCCTGCAGGAGCACCGGGACTGACTGCCGGAAGGGTTTGTGAAAACAAAGCCTCTCCTCCATCCCGTCTCAGCCGAGAAAGCTGTCCCGGGGTCCCTGGTTCTGTTTTCTTGTTATTGCTGTAGTTATTGTTTGTTTGTTTACCTGGTTATACTAGTAAAGAACTGTTATTCCTATCCCCAGATCTCTGCCTAAAAGCCCCCTTGATTTCAAAATTATAATAATTCGGAGGGAGGGGGTCTACATTCTTTCATCCCAAGAGAGGCTCCTGCTCTCCCTAGCAGACACCTGTCTTCTAGAACCAAGACAGCTACCTTATGTCAACACTTGCTGATTAATAAATATATCACTGGGCTAACTGAAAATGAGGTCCTGGCAGAGGCAGATTGGCTGTTTAAATCCTGCTAACAGATTTATCCTAACATCTTTTCATGAAAACAAAATCAAGCTTTAAACTTTCTCTCCTGTAGCTCCGAAGCCCTTTACACCCCATGCCAGGATCACTGGTGAGTGGATAGAAAAGCAGTAAAGGCAGAAGAAATAGAAACTTTTGGGGAAGCACTGCAGGGATGCAGGCAAAATTATGCCAATCTCACACAAACCCACAAAATTTCAAAACCTGGCAGACCATCAAAGTCTATTACAGAGCAACCCTTCTGCATACCAGAACATGCTCAGGATGTTGAACCTACTCCAGATATCCTTCTTTCATTCATGCCCCTTTATCTCCTGGCTTTTTCATGCTGAGGCAAAGTAGTTCATGCTTTGAGACCAAATTTTTTGTTAAACATCTTTGCTTATTTCCACAAGTCATAAAAAGACTTATAAGTGTTTTTTAAAAAGTTTGCAGAGGGGGGAAAAACAACAGTCCAGACTCCAAAGGAGCAGTTGGCAAGATGGGACCCCACATGGTACCAAAGCAACCTCAAGGTTGGGGTTTCTTTTAGTCACAAGAAACTGATGAGCAACAATTTTACAGAAACTGCTCTTTTGGCAAAAAAAAAACAAACAACCCAATAACCTAGTATTGGTCTTCTTTGCCTCCATGTACCACCATGCCCTTCTTGACTGCCATGACCATGGGACATGACCACAGAGACCACCATGCTCCAGCCAACACTCCAGATCCACTAATCCTTAAGGAGCCAGGAGCTGCTCCTTCCTGAGCTCCCCCCCTTTCTGATTCTCCCCACATCTCCTCCTTCTTCCAGACTATCTCACACCCGGCAAGCTCACTGCCAACCAAGCATTTATGCAGACAATCACAAAAGAGCTGGTGCCAGCCTCAAATGGGCTTCTCCCCTGGCACCCTGACATTCAATTACAAACAACAGGCATTCAAAGCTGTGCTAAAAAATAAATAAAAAAAAATAAGAAAAAAACAAGAAAAAAACCATTTCAATCCCTTTTCCTAATTTTTTCAACCTGACAAAGTGGGATTAGATTCCTTTAAAAAGACATAAAGATTTCTAACAAGTCCATTTATCAAGTTTCATTGGGATTCCCAGGAATTAGGGAGATGCTGTGCTGGTTCCCAGCATAAATCCCTACAAAATTCACCCAGGGGTGCATGAGCACTGCCATTTCCAACTGAACCCCATGATTTTCCTGGCTGACTCAAGCAATGCGGGCCTGTGCTGAACTGCAATGCCCCTAGAGTTTCTTGCCAAAGTTTTAAAATCCTACTTTGTGTAGAGGGTGTCTTAGATAAATTATATGTTAATTATATGTTAATTCTTCAAGGAGTATCAGGAAGCACAGAGGCAAGCATCCCAGAAGCAAAATGCATGACAAAGGCAGGAGATGTTTCCCTTAACTAAGAAAGGGGCTGTTTTCCCTTTTATCTGTAGTCTGCATTGCAAAAAGTCCAGTTACCACTTAGCTTGAGAAAATCCATTGGATATCTGGAGTAGGGTGGAGGGGGAGACTCTGGAATTAGAAAAGTACAGAGAAAATAAAGGCAGAGCCATGAGAGAAAAAAAAAAAAAAGGAAAAATATAGGAATTTATGATAACAGTGGTATTCTTTTAGCAAAACTGTTTGTCTTAGCTCTGGGGGTTGGAGTCAGGGCAGAGCCGGTGATTGCCTTGATATTTAACTTCCAGATAAACAAAAAGGGTTGTATGGCGCCAGTCTCCCTGCTATCTACTGCTTGGGCTGTCTAATCGGTGCCTCCTTGTCTCGGCGGAGCTGCAGCAGCGCTTGGGCCCTCCGGCCCTTAATCCATGGCACCGCGCGGAGGCGACTGCTCCGCCCGCCGCGCCGGGGCCCCCGGGGCTGGAACTCACCCCCTTCTCTAAACAGAGAAAAAAAATATAAATCAAGGCAACGGAAAGGAGGTTTCGTATGTTGGATTGTTTTTGGTTTTTTTTTTCCAGAGGGTAAAACAAATTGGTGGGCTGGAAGGCGAATGGGACTTCATCCCTCCATCCCCCTCCATCCCCCTCCATCCCCCTCCATCTCCCCGTAGCCCTGCTCCTTCCGCCGCCGTACCTAGCTCGCAGAGCCGGCTGAGGTGGTGCGGATTGCAGCAGACAAGCTCGGGGTGAGCGTTGCTGTAGGATTCACAGCAACATAACCGCTTCACTTCGGAGCAGTGGCGGAGGTCGGGCCAGCGGAACACCTTGCAGAGCAGCATCGGTAGCGGGTACCAGTGCTGGCCCAGCCGGGAGTCGGCCTCGGCGGGCAGCAGCAGGCAGGGGGTCCACGCCCCGCCACGGGACTCCACGGCGTGCACGGCGTGGGTCAACGCCTTCAGTTCCGCCTCAGCGCCCGCCGCCGCCCGCCCGCCGCGGCCCGCCTTGCCCAGGCAGCACCCGCGTCCCCCGCTGCAGCCAGGCGCCCGGGCCTCGGCCACGGCCACGGCCGCGCCAGACTCGCCCGCCGTGCCCGCCGCAGCCGCCGCCTCCTCCTCCTCCTTTCCACTGGGTGCACGGCTCCGCCAGAGCCGCCGGACGAGCACTGAACGTTTGGTCCTGAACATACGGGACGAGAGGAGGGGGCTCCGGCTACAAAACGGGCATGTCGTCCGCCGCGCATGAAGGGGCCGGGAGCCAAGACGTGGTGGCGGATAGCGGCCACCGGCGACAGGGCCAAGTCGGGCTGTGACATGCGCCAGTCTCGGCGCTGGGGCCGCGGGTCCCACCACCTCCTGCGGGGGGCTGCGCCTGTCGCGCCTCGGCCCGCTTCGAGGAGGACAGAGGAAAAACAAAAAACAAATTAGGAAAAAACCGGGGGAAGTGGGGAGACGCTGCTCGCCTCGGCTTTGCCCTTAAAATAAAAGAAAAATAAAAAGTCCGTCTAGAGCCTGCGGTGCCCGGCACAGGGGAAAGCGGGCGGAGGCTGTCGGCGCCGGGCCGCCGTGTGCGACAGCGGAGAGCGGCCGGAGCCGCGGGAGAACCTCAGCTGCCCGGGGGTCGCGGAGCCCATCAACCCTCCACGCCGGGGAGGGAGTGCGGGGGGATAAGGAGGCAGAGATACGGCAGGGTAGAATCAAAGGATAAAAAATAAAAAGCGAGTCAAAAGGGTGTGTAGTAAAAAAAAAACAATTAAAAATATTTTAAAAACCCGAAACACCAACCCTAAAGTTTGGACGTCGGTTTAAGCATCTGTCACAAAAGAGACGAACAAACGCATACAGCATTGCATCCCTTTTTAAAGCCCAGGTCGTCTTGAGGTGGGTTTTTTCCCTTCTTTTTTCCAAAAACTTTAATCCACATGGACACACACACGGAATCTTGATCCGACTGCTACGGAAAGAGAGGGGGGCAAAAAAGGAAAATGGGGCAATGTCTCCTCCTCCTTGCCTTCCCCAGCAGCGTGCCGCGGCGGGAGGAGCCACGCCCAGCCAAGCCAGCCGCCCGCCGCTCCTGGCGGTTCTTACATGGATGCGGGGCTGCCCACCGCCTGACGACTCTCTCCTTGCTGCCGGCTCCTCTGCTTCGGTATTTTGGGTTTTTTCCTCCTCTCTCCTCCTTTCTGCCTGCCTTCTTCCCTCCCCCTCCCCCCCCTCACTTCTTCCTCCTCCTCTTCCTCCTCCTTTCTTGGCTTGTTTTTTTTTTTTTGCTGTTGTTTTTTTCCTTCCCTCCACTCGCTGCAATGAGCCGCCCTCCCCGCACGAGCGCCTCCGAATTTTCCTTGCTGCCGGAGAGAGGAGCCCTGGCGGCAGACCGGGGCACGGCGGGAGCTGAGCCGACGGCAGCGCAGTGCCTGCGCCCTGTCTCAGCTCACACCCCAACTCTGCTCCTCCCCTGGCTCCGGCGGCGGCTTGCAGCGCGCAGCGGCGCGGCCCCGGCTCGGCCCTGGCCCCGTCACGTGGGCGTCTAGACACCGTGTCGCTCCAGGGAAAATTAAAAAAAATCTATATATTTACCTCCAACCACCTTGCGCAATTTGCGACTGGGGTTGCTGAAAGGTTGTGGGTCCCCCTCGTCCCCGTTCCCCCTCCCCAACCTCCACCCCTGCCCCAGGATGGGGGGGCCCCTCCGGGAGCACGGCGAGGATGCGAAGTGGCTGGTCTCTTCCCCTACACCCAGCGGGGCACAGCAGAGGCAGCCTCTGGGGCCGGGGAGTGCCGGAGCCCGCTGTAAGTATTGAAATATTAAACCAAATTAGTCATAAAAATTAACAAGTTTACTTATATATATATATGGTTCTGGGCATCGAAAGAGGACACGGCACAAAAAGCATTAATAATGTTATAAATTGTCGTGACAAAATAGAAGGGACAATTTATATAATAATTAATGAAAGCAAATTTTTAGTAATTCAGCAAGCAGTAAAGCAAGCAAAATCCCAGCTGGGGGCGAAGCCGGAGGACACTTCCTCTTAAGTGTCTCACACACTGGCTGAGGAGGTTCCTCTTTTTATATAGTCTCTGCATCTGTGTCTTCCTGGATCGCATCAGCGCCTGCGCCTCTTGTTGCTAGGGGGTCTTCTTCTGCCTCTTGGTGGTCGTGGGTAGGGTCTTCCTCTGCTTCTTGGTGGTCGTGGTAAGGAGATGTTCTACTTCCCCTTTGTGCAGCCGGATAGCATCTTGCAGCTTCAGCTTCTTGCTTTCACAGCCGGATATGTGGTCATTGGTGGTTAGGCGTTTTTACAGTGTTAACTCTTAAAACAGCTTTAACAATCATATTATATTTAACAATTATATTAAATTTGATTAACAAACAATAATAATTTATTACAAATCCCCCTTTTCTGTTTTTCATTTTGTTTATCAAATTTTTACCATTTTTATAATTATAATATTTTAGAAGAATTGGTGGGTATCAGAGGGGACAACAATAATGCAGTGTTTTACCTCTGGAGTAAGAATTTGAGGCGGTACTTTAGAGGAACGCATGTATGACAGGTTTGGGAGCTTCCCGGATCACTGCCCTGGGAGTGTTGTTTCCCCACAGTTTCTGTACGTCTCTGCCTCCTCTGCCTACTACTTTGCTTGGAGCAGCGAGGTTTCCCATCTTCTCGGCAGCAGTCGTATTCTTCAGGGGCTCTCCCTTTGGCTTTACACCGGGTCACATATGCTTCCCAACTTTTACTCTTTACCTGTGGTGCTGAGCACGGTACCCAGGATATGCGTTTCCTACACACCACCTTGATAATTTTCAATTCTCCTAATATCTTAGATGCGCTTTTGAATGAATTAGGATATGCACACTTTTTTTTTTTTTCCGGATGGATTCCGTGTGCGTATATTTCTCACCACACAGGGGACCCCCTTATAAGTTGCCCAATGTTTACCGCTTATTTTAAATAAATTAAAGTTAATAGTCTTTTATAATTATAACATTTTTTATAAATTTTTCTAGGGGGATATCCTGTTATACAATGTCCCCACCAATTATCCTTACACAACTTATACTTAAAACAAATTTAAAAAAAACAACAAAAAAACCCAAATACAATTAAATTTAAAACAAAATACAACATCATTTATTAGTTTTACATTTTAACTAAACTTTCAATTTATCAAATTAAAAATTAATTTTCCCCACATCAGTGACTAAATTTTTGGTCCGGCTGGCATATGTTTAGCCTCTTTCAGCAGTCCATACAGCTGTTTTTATAATAAACAAAACAAAACAAAAAACTTTCCCATTTAGGGGTAAAAAAAAAAGAGTTTCTTTTCAAGCTTTAATAAGGACAAAATCTTCAGGTTATACATGGTAAATAAGTACATTTAGGGGACATTTTTGGGTAATTAGTTCTTGTTTTCTTAGTTAATTTATTCTTTTTATTAAACTTAAAACATATTTATTAAAAATCTATTTTTATTTTTTTTATTATTATTATTTAAAACCTAATATTGCCACCCTTTTTGCTGTTTTATCTGTCAAATTATTACCTCTGATTTTAGTGGTTACTCCCCTTTGGTGTCCTCTCACATGGACCACTGCAATTGCTATGGGTCCTCTTAAGGCCTCTAGAGTTTGCCTAATTAACTCCCCGTGCACCAATCCTTTTCCTTGAGAGTTAATAAGTCCTCTCTCTTCTCAAATTTTTCCAAATGTATGTACCACCCCAAAAGCATATTTTGAGTCTGTATATATAGCTTCCTTTTTCCCTTTTAATAGTTTTAATGCCTGTAATACTGCATATAATTCACATGCCTGTGCAGACCAGGCCTGACTTAACAGACCTGATTCAATCACTTCAAGGGTCTTTCCATTAACTAATGCATACCCTGACCTCCTTTCTCCATTTGCTACTCTAAAAGACCCATCTATAAAAATTTTCTCCCCCTCTTCCACCACACTATCTTTCAAATCTTTTTTTTTTTTAATCTTGGTTTGCTGTTCTATGCACTGAACACAATTATGAGATATGTCTTTTTCAAATTCCCCATATAAAAATTGCGCTGGATTCTGTAAAGAGGTTGTTTCTATTTCCAAGTTGGGGGACTGAATCAAAATTCCTTCATACTTTAATAACCGTACATCTGTAATCCATTTTTCAGCTTTTTGTTGTAAAATTCTCCTAACATTATGTGGAGTTAATACCTTCAATTTACTCCGAAAAGTAAGTTTGTTAGCTTCCTCTACTAACAAAGCTACAGCCACAATTGCTTGTAAGCATGAGGGCCATCCTCACCTTACGGGGTCTAGCAATTTAGAAAGGTATCCCACGCGCTTCTTTTTCCCTGCCCACTCTTGGGTCAATACTCCATAAGCAGTTCCCTCCCAAATATCCACAAACAAATAAAAATGTGTCTTGGTTCTAGAAGACAGGTGTCTGCTGGGGAGAGCAGGAGCCTCCCTTGGGATGAAAGAATGTAGACCCTCTCCCTCCGAATTATTATAATTTTGAAATCAAGGGGGCTTTCAGGCAGAGATCTGGGGATAGGAATAACAGTTCTTTACTAGTATAACCAGGTAAACAAACAAACAATAACTACAGCAATAACAAGAACACAGAACCAGGGACCCCGTGACAGCTTTCTCGGCTGAGATGGGATGAAGGAGAGGCTTGTTTCACAAACCCCTCGGGCGGGCAGTCCCGGTGCTCCTGCAGGGCTCCGAGGAAACAGTCGGCTGGGACAGCAGGGATGAGCTGAGATCCTGGGCTGGTGGATGAGGTGTATCAGCAGCTCCACGGCGATGCCTGGCACTGCCACACGTCCTGGCAGGACAGGGGGTGCAAGGCCACCAACCAAGAGGGGAGAAGGAGAAGAAGCAGCTCCACTACCCACCACACGAACGTCCTTCCCCGAAGCCGAGGAAAAGCCAGCTAAAAACTGTCCCCACCCTCCTTTTTCTGCCCCCTTCCCCCCCCCACCCTGGGCCCGGCCACTCTTTGTCCTTTGTGAGCACCCCTAAGTACCGGTAGTTAGGTTGTCCCAGCACATAATGGGTAAAAATTCCCTGGGCAGGCCAAAACACAAAAATAAAACAAAAAAAAAAGTACACCTAACCCTCAACACTATCCACCCCGAATTTTTTCCCATACCAAAATGTTACATCAAATATTAAACCTTTAAATTATACACGAACACATACTACTTTAACTATATACATATGTACATGCAGATACAGATACAAGCACAGTGTTATGGGTAGCTCACCCTAAAACCAGGTCACCTTGGGGTATGCACCGGGTCTCTCCATCTTTTTGCATCACCCACCAAGTGCAACCCGGTCCCTGAGCAAAGACAACCCCACGGATTGGATTGTCTTTGCTGGAGGCAGAATTAACCCAAACAGTTTTTCCCAGCATACCTCTCATATGTACCACTGGAACCTTATCTCCATCTGTCGTTCTAAAGGGCTCAGATTGGGCTGGGCCTGCTCGGTTAGTGGAACCTCGGGTGTTCACTAACCATGTGGCTTTTGCTAAATTAATCTCCCAGTTCTTGAAAGTTCCCCCACCCAGTGCCTTCAAGCTGGTTTTAAGCAGGCCATTGCACCGTTCAACTTTTCCAGCAGCGGGTGCATGGTAGGGGATATGGTACACCCACTCAATGCCATGTTCCCTAGCCCAGCTGTTTATAAGGCTGTTCTTGAAATGAGTCCCATTGTCTGACTCAATCCTCTCAGGGGTGCCATGCCTCCAAAGGACCTGCTTTTCAAGTCCCAGGATGGTGTTCCGGGCAGTGGCATGAGGCACAGGGTAGGTTTCCAACCATCCAGTGGTGGCTTCTACCATTGTGAGCACGCACCGCTTGCCTTGGCGTATTTGGGGCAGTGTGATGTAGTCAATCTGCCAGGCTTCCCCATACCTGTATCTGGACCACCGCCCACCGTACCAGAGGGGCTTCAACCGCTTGGCCTGCTTGATCGTGGCACAAGTCTAACAGTCATGGATAACCTGAGAAATACTGTCCATGGTTAGATCCACCCCTCGGTCTCGTGCCCACTTAGAGGTGGCATCTCTACCCTGATGACCTGAGGCGTCATGGGCCCATCGGGCTAGGAACAACTCTCCCTTGTGTTGCCAATCTAAGTCTGTCTTTGACACCTCTATCTTTGCAGCCTGATTCACCTGCTCATTGTTTTGGTGCTCTTCATTAGCCTTACTCTTGGGGACATGGGCATCTACATGACGGACCCTCACAGACAGTTTCTCTACCCTGGTGGCGATGTCTTTCCACTCATCAGCAGCCCAGATGGGCTTTCCTCTGTGTTGCCAGTTGGCCTTTTTCCACCTTTCCAGCCATCCCCACAGAGCATTGGCTACCATCCATGAATCAGTGTAGAGGTAGAGCTTTGGCCACTTCTCTCTTTCAGCAATGTCCAGGGCCAGTTGAACAGCTTTGAGTTCAGCAAATTGGCTTGATCCACCTTCTCCTCCAGTGGCCTCTGCGACCTGTCGTGTGGGGCTCCATACGGCTGCTTTCCACTTCCGGTTCATCCCTACGATGCGACAGGAACCATCAGTGAACAGAGCGTAGCGTGTTTCTTCTGCTGGCAGTTGGTTATATGGTGGAGCTTCTTCAGCCCGTGTCACTTGTTCCTGCTCCTCTTCATCAGTGAGACCAAAGTTTTCACTTTCAGGCCAGTTTGTAATTATCTCCAAAATCCCAGGGCGATTTGGGTTTCCAATACGGGCACGCTGCGTGATGAGGGCGATCCACTTGCTCCATGTAGCGTCGGTGGCGTGGTGGGTAGCAAGAACCTTTCCTTTGAACATCCACCCCAGCACTGGTAGTCGGGGTGCCAGGAGGAGTTGTGCTTCTGTGCTAATTACTTCTGAGGCGGCTTGGACTCCTTCATAGGCAGCTAAGATTTCCTTCTCTGTGGGAGTGTAATTGGCTTCGGAACCTCTGTAGCTTCGGCTCCAGAATCCCAGTGGTCGGCCTCGAGTCTCCCCAGGCACTTTCTGCCAAAGGCTCCAGGACAGACCGTGGCTCCCGGCTGCAGAGTAGAGCACGTTCTTCACGTCTGGTCCTGTTCTAACTGGGCCAAGGGCTACTGCATGAGCAATCTCCTGTTTGATCTGAGCAAAGGCTTGCTGCTGTTCAGGGCCCAGTGAAAATCATTCTTTTTTCTGGTAACCAGGTAGAGAGGGCTCACAATCTGGCTGTACTCAGGAATGTGCATCCTCCAAAAAACTATGGCACCTAGGAAAGCTTGAGTTTCCTTCTTGCTGGTGGGTGGAGACATTGCAGTAATCTTATTGACGACTTCAGTGGGAGTCTGACGCCGTCCATCTTGCCACTTTACTCCCAGGAACTGGATCTCTCGAGCAGGTCCTTTGACTTTGTTCTTCTTGATGGCAAAGCTGGCTTCTAGCAGAATCTGGATGATCTTTTCTCCTTTCTCAAATACTTCCACTGCTGTATTCCCCCACACAATGATGTCATCAATGTACTGCAGATGTTCTGGAGCCTCACCCTTTTCCAGGGCAGCCTGGATCAGTCCATGGCAAATGGTGGGGCTGTGCTTCCACCCCTGGGGCAGTCGGTTTCAGGTGTACTGCACTCCCCTCCACGTGAAGGCAAACTGAGGCCTGCATTCTGCTGACAGGGGAATGGAGAAAAATGCATTAGCAATGTCAATAGTGGCGTACCACTTTGCTGCTTTGGACTCCAGCTCGTACTGGAGCTCCAGCATGTCCGGCACGGCAGCGCTCAGCGGTGGAGTCACTTCATTCAATGCACGATAGTCCACAGTCAATCTCCATTCTCTGTCAGACTTGCGCACAGGCCAGATGGGGCTGTTGAAGGGTGAGTGGGTTTTGCTGACCACCCCTTGGCTCTCCAGTTCTCGGATCATCTTGTGGATGGGGATCACAGCATCTCGAGTTGTTCTATATTGTCGGCGGTGCACCGTCGAGGTGGCAATTGGTACTCGCTGTTCTTCCACTTTCAGGAGTCTTACTGCAGATGGGTTCTCTGATAGTCCAGGCAAGGTGTTCAATTGCTTAATGCCCTCTGCCTCCACAGCAGCTATTCCAAAAGCCCACCTGAGTCCCTTTGGGTCTTTGTAATAGCCATTTCGAAGGAAGTCCATGCCCAGAATACACGGGGCCTCTGGGCCAGTCACAATGGGATGTTTCTGCCACTCCTTCCCAGTCAGGCTCACCTCAGCTTCCAACAGAGTCAATTGCTGCGATCCCCCCATCACCCCAGCAATGGAAACAGGTTCTGCCCCCACATGTCCTGGTGGCATTAGGGTACACTGTGCACCAGTATCAACTAAAGCTTCGTATTTTTGTGGCTCTGATGTGCCAGGCCATTGGATCCACACCGTCCAAAAGACCTGGTTTTCCCGTGCCTCTTCCTGGCTAGAGGCAGGGCCCCTCTAGCACTGGTCATCCTCTCCTCCCTTGGCATACATGCTAGAGATTCCTTCAAGGGGATCTGTTGCCGCCCATATTGCTTGGTTTTATTAAGTTCAGAGGTGGTTTACCCCAGTTGCTCCCCGGTCATAAAGAATGGTTTGTCCCCAGGTGCCCATCATGGTAAACCCTTCCCATTTTTCCAGATTGTTCCCCATCCATCACCCTAATCCTGCCCCTAAGCCCTGTCAATCTATGTGAACCCCCACCTTTTGTTCCAGTTCTTTCCTTGCCTATCATCCCTTCCTCGACGCCCCATTGATTGTACAGTTGCTTTCCCTCGCCCGGGTCCTTACCATTGGTCCTGCATATTGTAATCCCCACCCTTAACCCCTCCGTTGCTGTTGTCCCATTGGTCACCATACGAGCCGCCCACGGTCCTTAAAACCTGGCGCATGGGGGTGCCCAGGGTCTCGGCTCAGACCTCTCCCCTGTGATCCCAGCTCCGCACCTGTTGGAATAAACTTGTTCCTGGGAAATCGGAGGAGTTTGAGCACTCTTTCTCCCTTCGTCACAACCCGTGTCGCCCTGTAAGCCTCAACGCCAGAGCGCAGAGGAGCTCTGGAGGTTCCAGGTTGAGCCTCGCAGTGCTAGCCTGGTTCCCCACTCCTGCCGCTGACATCGGCCACAGCTAGCCGAGGCAAAAGAGGCCGATTCGGGCAGCGACAGATGACGCTCAACGCGGGGCCTCTCGTGAGGCGTGGAGACCCCCGGAGAAGTCGGTGAATCTACGCACTTGTGTGGATTTTACAAAAGACTGTGAGCGGCAGCTACCCCGGTAGAGCAGACTCATTTTTGTCGAGTGCTGCTCCCAGGGATCGAGGTGGCAACCGTCGACGTGCCGACGATCGCCTCGGGGTTTGTGGACGTCTCCTGCAGCACCGGTCCGGAATTGGGTGAGTAGCCCCACGTGGGGGACGAGGGGGTGTGCAAGTGTGTGCAGCTCCCCCTGCTGTGTGTTGGTGTGCAGCTCCCCCTGCTGTGTGTTGAGAATCCCTCGGGGAGGGAGTGTGGGGTAGCCCGGTTCAGACCCGTACTTTGTTACGTGTGCCTTTAGCTGCAGGGGGTGGTGGGAACTGCTGTGCTGGGGTTAGAAAGATGGGCGCACGTCTGTCAGCACAGCAAAAAAGAGTTTTCTACCAAGTTGTGAGTACCCTTGAAGGAGAGAGTAGACGGTTTTCTCGTGGGAGGGTGAAACAGTTTGTGAGATGGCTGTTCCTGCATTTCCCCAACTTCACCCCAGACAGAGCAAACACCGTAGAGTTTTGGAATGAAGTCGGAATAAAGTTAACAGAGTTAGTGAATGAAGGAGATACATCGGCTGACAAATTTGTAACATTGTTTATCTTAATTCAGTCTGCCGTAATAAAAAAAAAAAAAATGCAGGAGCAAACGCCACAAACTGCCCCAGTTTCCCCAGTTTTCCCATCCCCGTGTTCCTCTCCCCCTGATCCCGAGTTGAGGGAGACCTGTGGAGCGACCTGCAGGGCAAATTGTCCTGTTCAGGGTTCCCCCAAGGGTAACAGGATCCCTGGCCCCCCACGTCTCTCCCAGAACCCCTGCCCTGGTAGCCCTGGCCAAGTTACCAGAGCACTTTTCGATTCCCCCGTCTCCCCAGTTACAAACCCTCAGCTAAACATTTCCCAGGTTGCAAGTCCCCAGTTTTCACCCTCAGATCCCCGTGCCTCAGTTTCCCCCAGTTTCCAATGTTCCCCTGTGTTCCCCTACCCCTCTCCTAACCCTCAAGAGGGCTCCCGGAGGGCACAAGATGGCGGGGACCACATGGCTGGGACCTTCCCTTGTGCCTCTTCTCCCCATAATCCCTTTCAGACCCCCATGAACAACCCTTTCCTCCCTAGCTCCACCCCTTCTCCCTACCCTAACTCCACCCAGTTCCCCTCGAAAACCTCCTCCTCCTCAGGGGCGGGCCCCTCTGAAGTCATGCACCTAAACCCCGCCTTTTCTGATTGCCGCTCCTCCCCCTTGCCCTCCTCCTCAGTCGGTCCTCCAGTCCCGCCCCCTCCGGCTCCTGGTTCCCACGCCCTTTCTTCCGGTTCCCACGGTCCCACACCCGGTTCCCATGCTTTGGGAGCTAGAGGTGGTAAGCCTGGAAGCCAGAACCCGGAACAGGTAGAAATCCCCCTTGCCGCACCGGTGACTTTTAGTGGAAGGGGGGGGCGGTCCCGGGAATGGGAAGCCCTCTCCTTCCAGACTAAGAGAGAGCTGTGCAAGGCACAGAAGGAGTTTGGGAGAGGTAGTGAATATTTTAAAGGTCTATTAAAAGCTACCTTTTCTGCGAACGAAATGGTGCCCAGTGATCTGAAGGAGTTGTTTTCCTGCCTACTCTCCACAGCTGACTTCAGGTTGTGGAAACAGGGGTGGAAGAGATCATTAGAGACCATCCTTCCAAGCCTCTTGCACAGTATTGATGGATGTATAGATGGAGTCCCTCTGACTTTAGATCACTTGTGCGGTGAGGGAAATTGGGACAAGCCAGAGGAGCAGGCCAGGGTATTACCCCGGCCTGTCCTGATTAAAGTCATGGAGGCCGCAGAAAAGGTTTTCAATACATTACCTGAGGAGGGACCCCAGATAAATTTAATGAGTATTTTCCAGCTCCCTAATGAACCTTTTAATAAGTTTATCAATAGATTGCAAGCCCAGGCAGAGAAGCAAGTAGAAGAGGCAAATCTACAAGAACAGCTTGTATTAGAAGTGGCAAAAGCCAATGCCAATGACATTTGTAAACAGATAATTTTCAGTTTGCCTCTCTACCCAACCCCGACACTAGACATCCTCATCGAAGCCTGCTCCAGGAAGGTGCCGATGATGGGGATGTCCAGAGCCATCCCACCGCAACAGTTGAGACGAGCGCCTACTGTAGCAGTGACGCAGTTTCCACCATCACCAGTGCGTCAACCACTGTGTTTCCGCTGCAGGCAACCTGGACATCTAGCTAGGGACTGCCCGGCAGGGCATCCTAGCCAAGGGAGCAGTGCGGGGGCGAGGGCAAACAATACAATAATAAAAAAAAACTAGGGGAGCTGCGCGAGCCTGCCCCGCGCGAAGCGATAAATGGGGCAGGCCTTGCGGGGGAGGGGGGCTTTTCACATCAGGCTTGGACACCCAACCGGACGCGACATCTAACCACCACCAAGGACATCCTCTTTCAAACCCAGCACTGGACAGTAGTTGCTGTGGATCCACTGGAGGGAGGCAAGAAAAACACTGGATGTGACTGTAAGTACATCGCCATCGGGGACACTAAACACACACCCCCAGAGATTGAGATCTCCCCGATCACCTTCCCAGAGGGTCCGGAAGATCTCCTCCTCTTAGCGCGCTGCATTCACCCACCATATTTTCTCCCGAAGGGGCACATCATAGCCCAATACATTCCTGTCCCGGAGGGAGTCCCAGTGGACGACCACGCACCAGGCGTCTACTGGACAGAAATAGTGGGTGAGGACAAACCCATCATCGATTGCAGCATCAAGCAGGGTGCGGAATCTGTCCATCTGAAGGGTCTGCTTGATACGGGGGCAGATGTGACGATCATCCCCCAGAGGAGATGGCCGTCACATTGGGAGCTGCAACCTGTGGCAGGGAAAATTCAGGGTATAGGGGGTACTCAATTAGCGCAAGTATCAAGGAGCGTAGTGCAAATTATGGGGCCGGATGGGCAATTGGCAAATTTACGCCCATTCATTGCGGATTTCCAGGTTCCCTTGTGGGGGAGAGACCTTATGTCACAATGGGGGGTAAAGATTGAAATCCCGAAAACCCCTCGGGATTTTTAATAGCGGCCACTGTAGAGCGCCCCTTCCAAAAACTTGATTGGACCACTGATGAAGCAATCTGGATTGATCAGTGGCCGCTTCGAAAAGACAAATTAAGGGCGCTCAACGAGCTCGTGGAGGAGCAATTATTAAAAGGTAATATTGTAGAGACTACCAGCCCTTGGAACTCCCCGGTATTTGTTATCCGGAAGCCGGGGAAAGACAAGTGGCGGCTCCTTCACGACCTTCGTGCCATCAATAAAATCATTGTTGACATGGGACCCCTCCAACCAGGGATGCCTACTCCAACTATGCTCCCCCGAAATTGGGATCTGGCCGTAATTGATATAAAAGACTGCTTCTTTCAAATTCCCTTGCACCCTGATGACGCCCCACGGTTTGCCTTCTCGGTGCCCACCCTCAACCGAGAAGCCCCAATGAGGAGATTCCACTGGCGGGTGTTGCCACAAGGCATGAAGAATTCACCCACCATCTGCCAGTGGTATGTTTCCTCATTGCTGTCTCCCGTGCGCAAAGAGATGGGGGAGGTCATCATCCATCACTATATGGATGATGTCCTAGTGTGCGCCCCCCATGACGATCTACTCACCCGATCACTTGACCGAGTGGTTAAGGCTTTAACATCTGCAGGCTTTCAACTCCAGGAGGATAAAGTTCAACGGATGCCACCCTGGAAGTATCTGGGTCTGCGGATTGCTGAGAGGACCGTTGTGCCTCAAAAATTGGCAATAAACAGCAATCCGAAAACCTTGTCAGACCTTCACTCGCTGTGTGGGACCTTAAACTGGGTCAGGCCGTGGCTGGGCCTTTCCACTGAAGACCTAGCCCCCCTCTTCACACTTTTGAAGGGGGAGAAGGAGCTGAGTTCTCCCAGGACCCTGACCCCAGAAGCGAGGAAAGCCCTGGAGAAAGTAGAAGAGGCCCTTGTTGAAAGACAGGCACATCGGTACGAACCGACCCTGCCTTTTGAGTTTATTGTGCTCGGGAGAATGCCACACCTCAGTGGGCTGATTTTTCAGTGGGACCAGGGCTCAAAGGATCCCCTCTTAATCATAGAGTGGGTTTTCTTGAGCCATCAAAGGTCCAAAAGTGTCACCCGGCCACAGGAGCTGATGGCTCAGCTCATCGGGAGAGCTCGGGCCAGGCTTCGGGAGATGGCTGGGTGCGACTTTGCATGCATTCGGGTACCAGTCAGCTTGTCTCGGGACAAAGAGTCCCCAAATAAGCTGACAAAAGAGATGTTTAATCAGTTACTTCGGGAAAATGAGACACTCCAGATTGCTTTAGATAGTTTTGAGGGCCAGGTCTCTGTTCATGCCCCTGCCCACAAATTTTTCAATTCCAAATTCGAACCAATTCCAAAAGAAGTACGGAGCAGGAAGCCCCTCAAAGCCCTGACTGTGTTCACTGACGCATCTGGGGCATCTCACAAGTCTGTGGTGACTTGGAGAAATCCTGAGACTCAGCAGTGGGAAGCAGATGTTCAATATGTGGAGGGATCTCCACAGGTTGCTGAGTTGGATGCAGTCGTCAGGGCCTTTGAGAGGTTCTCTGAACCTTTCAATTTAGTCACTGATTCGGCCTATGTTGCAGGGGTGGTTGCCAGAGCAGAACACGCTGCCCTGAAGGAGGTCTCTAACCCAAAATTGTTCGAGTTGCTTTCTAAATTAATATATACTGTTTCCCACAGGAAGCAACCATTTTTCGTGATGCATGTGAGGTCGCACACAGATCTCCCCGGCCCAGTAGCCGAGGGAAACCAGATGGCTGATTCCCTCGCTGCCCCTGTTTCCATGGCTCAGCTCCCCGATCGGTTCCAACAAGCTAAGCTGAGCCACCAAATGTTCCATCAGAATGTGCCTGGCCTGGTCCGCCAATTCCACCTGCGGCAGGATCAGGCCAGAGCCATTGTGGCCACATGCCCCCATTGCCAGACCACTGTCATGTCCTCTCTAGGGGCGGGGGTGAACCCTCGAGGCCTGGGGAGCTGTGAGGTGTGGCAGATGGATATAACTCACATTCCCGAATTTGGCGGGCTGAAGTTCGTACATGTATCCATAGACACTTTCTCAGGGGCAGTCTTTGCTTCTGCCCACACAGGAGAGAAAGCCGAGCATGTCTGCAAACACCTCTTGCAGGCTTTCTCTGTGCTGGGGGTCCCCAAAGAGCTAAAGACAGATAATGGCCCAGCATACATTTCCAGGAAACTGGAAGAATTCCTGCAGAGTTGGGGAGTGACACATAAGAGAGGCATCCCACACTCCCCCACCGGCCAAGCGATTGTAGAGCGAGCCCACCAGTCGCTCAAATGCGTCCTAAAACGTCAATGGGATTCAATGAAAGGTTGCGCCCCTCAGGATAGGCTATCAAAGGCGCTGTTTACTATCAATTTTCTGAACTGTACTGATACTAATCCCAATCCTCCAGTGGCACTGCACTTTAACTCCACCAGCAACTACGAGCTCCAACATCGCCCTCCAGTGCTGGTCCGGGACCCAGAGACCCAAAAGATCATGGGTCCATTCGATCTGGTGACCTGGGGGCGAGGTTACGCTTGCGTCTCCTCGCCCCAGGGACTAAGGTGGATCCCACAAAAGTGGGTGAAACCTTATGTCCCAAAACATCCTACCAGGCCACCAGATGAGCAAGAGGATGTCGCTGCGTCCGTGCAGGCCGCCCCAGTAACCCCCGAGGACGACGAGGAGGAGGAATGTCTCGAACCCCTTTTCTCTATTGAATTTTTGCTCTCCCTTTATGTTAACTGAAGTATTTGTTTTCCTTTAATTTTAGAGAGCCATCAGAAGGATGACCACCCCGAACGTCGCACTGGCCACCGTGCTCCTGCAGGATGGGGTGTCTCCGGATGGCTCTCTTCTGTTATAAGGACCATATTATAGATTGTTTTTGTAATTTTTTTTATTATTTTAGGTACATTCGCGGTGTTGCGGAAGTGTTTAATTCAATTTATCCTTTCTTTGTTATCCCCCCCACGGCAAGTTAACTATGTTGATGTAAACCCTCTTTCCCCTCCTCCTCCTCTTCCCTCTCCTGAATGGTTTGCTGTACCCTCTGCTCCCCTAGACCCCACGCCTTCCTCTGTTTCTTAAAAGGAAAGGGGGAGATGTTGCCGCCCATATTGCTTGGTTTTATTAAGTTCAGAGGTGGTTTACCCCAGTTGCTCCCCGGTCATAAAGAATGGTTTGTCCCCAGGTGCCCATCATGGTAAACCCTTCCCATTTTTCCAGATTGTTCCCCATCCATCACCCTAATCCTGCCCCTAAGCCCTGTCAATCTATGTGAACCCCCACCTTTTGTTCCAGTTCTTTCCTTGCCTATCATCCCTTCCTCGACGCCCTATTGATTGTACAGTTGCTTTCCCCCCCCCCGGGTCCCTACCATTGGTCCTGCATATTGTAATCCCCACCCATAACCCCTCCGTGGCTGTTGTCCCATTGGTCACCATACGAGCCGCCCACGGTCCTTAAAACCTGGCGCATGGGGGTGCCCAGGGTCTCGGCTCAGACCTCTCCCCTGTGATCCCAGCTCCGCACCTGTTGGAATAAACTTGTTCCTGGGAAATCGGAGGAGTTTGAGCACTCTTTCTCCCTTCGTCACAACCCGTGTCGCCCTGTAAGCCTCAACGCCAGAGCGCAGAGGAGCTCTGGAGGTTCCAGGTTGAGCCTCGCAGTGCTAGCCTGGTTCCCCACTCCTGCCGCTGACATCGGCCACAGCTAGCCGAGGCAAAAGAGGCCGATTCGGGCAGCGACAGGGATCATCCTCTTTTCTGTAATATCTGGCAGTTTCGTCACAGGAGGCTGGGCTACCTTCACTTTAGTGGAACCTTTCTGGTTACTGGTTCCCTGCCTGAGTTGACGCACTCGTGCTGCCAGGGCAGAAGTGGGTTTCCCATCCCACTTTCCCATGTCTTCCCCATGGTCACGTAGAAAGAACCACAGCTCAGTTCGTGAGGTGTACCCTCTCTCTCTAGCTGGGGGACATGGGGCTTGGAGTTTTGGACTTGTGACCTGCACTGGTGCCGTATGGGAACTGCTCTTCCTCATCTCTTCCCTCATTTCCCTCATCTCCTCTTTGAGTTCCTTAATCACAGCAGAAATCTTAGCCTGATGTGGGCCATGGACCATACTGTCATAATTTCTAAGCCTGGTGGCAACAGAACCCACCGTCTCTCGGCTGTTATCGGCATTAATCGTTGCAATATAGGTGGTGTAGTCACGTGGCCCTAGATTTGCCAGACTCCACAACATCTGCCCAGTGCACCTGACTTTGTCGGGGTCATTATCATGCTGTCTACCCCTTCCAAAAAGGACCTCTAATATCACCACTTCTCTCAGTTGTTGGATCCCTTCCTCAATGGTTTTCCATTCCCTTCTATGATAGTGCTCTTCCATTCTCTCTCTATGAACAAACCTTTCTCTTACACTCATCAAAAGCCGCTCCCAGAGGGAAGGGGGCCCTTGCTCCCTGACAAATACCTGATTCACACCTGAGTCCTGGGTCAAGGGTCTCACATTCCTTGCCTCACCACCATCCAGCTGCACACCTGTACCCATAAGGTCCCAGACCCGAAGTAACCAGGTGGTATAAGGCTCACGCCCCCGCCTCACAATGTCTTTTTGTAACTTACGGAGACTGTCATATGTCAGAGACTCAATGATGATTTCAACTTCTGGCTCCCCTGTGGGTTGTGAGGACCTTCCTTTCTTATCTTTATCAGCAGGGTGCTGTGATTTCATCTTAGACTTCCTCGTTTCCACAGGGGCAACAGCTGCTGGCTGTGACTGCCCTTGTGGTTCATCTGGAACCTGGACGGTTGTAACATCTGTGGGTTCCACTGCTGCACCATCAGACTCTCCCTCTTTGGGGCAGGGGGAGGGTTTCCCAGCAGCTGAGGAAATGCACTCCTTTAGCATCTGGCCCATCTCATGCATCTCCTTCACCAGAACCCCCACCCACTCTGGGTGTTTCATTTCTGAGGTGGGCTGTGGGGCAGGGGCAGGCTCTGGAGCAGCACTCCCTGTCTCTGGGGCAGGGGCAGGCTCTGGAGCAGCACTCCCTGTCTCTGGGGCAGGGGCAGGCTCTGGAGCAGCACTCCCTGTCTCTGAGGCAGGGGCAGGCTCTGGGGCAGCACCCCCTCGCTCTGGGGCTGTGCCAGGCTCTGGAGCAGCACCCCCTGTCTCTGGGGCTGTGCCAGGTTCTGGAGCAGCACCTCCGGTCTCTTTCCCTTTGTCTCTGAAGGCTAAGTAGAACAGGCCTATCAGCAACACCAGCCACTGTATGACGTCATTAGCATTCAGAGAAGATTTTAACCCTTTTAAAACTGGCGGGGTAGGCCCAAGGAACTGGGTGAAAGGTTGGGAGAAAATTTCCCCAGCTGTCTTTTTCTCCCAGTAGGTACCATTATTAAAGTAACCTGAAAACCATCCAGTTAGTGTGTGACAGCTCTGAATCCATGAGCCCGCCGTCCAGAGGACATTAAACATCCATGAATTCCTCACCTTATCAACCCACAAAACAAGCTGGATAGTAGCCACAGTAGCGTTAGTTATAGGACCCATATTTAGGTAAGATGCAGCAAATGGGAGAAATATAGCTGTGACTACATGGCCCACAAACCTGGGTAAGCTAAACAACATGGTTCTACCTAACAAGGTTTCTAAATCCAGCACACAAAAGTTAGGTTATTTAAGAACTGTTAATCCTTTTTTACCCTTTTTCTCTCAGTGCTCCACAATGGGCGGCCAAAATCTGTCTTGGTTCTAGAAGACAGGTGTCTGCTAGGGAGAGCAGGAGCCTCCCTTGGGATGAAAGAATGTAGACCCCCTCCCTCCGAATTATTATAATTTTGAAATCAAGGGGGCTTTCAGGCAGAGATCTGGGGATAGGAATAACAGTTCTTTACTAGTATAACCAGGTAAACAAACAAACAATAACTACAGCAATAACAAGAACACAGAACCAGGGACCCCGTGACAGCTTTCTCGGCTGAGACGGGATGAAGGAGAGGCTTGTTTCACAAACCCCTCGGGCGGGCAGTCCCGGTGCTCCTGCAGGGCTCCGAGGAAACAGTCGGCTGGAAACAGCAGGGACGAGCTGAGATCCTGAGCTGGTGGCTGAGGTGGATCAGCAGCTCCGCGGCGGTGGCTGCCACACGTCCCGGCAGGACAGGGGGTGCGAGGCCACCAACAAAGAGGGGAGAAGGAGAAGAAGCAGCAGCTCCGTCTGGGTGATGGCGAAATTCCCTTCTCTCCACCGCAGCAGCTCCGCGACCCAGCACACGAACGTCCTTCCCCGAAGCCGAGGAAAAGCCAGCTAAAAACTGTCCCCACCCTCCTTTTTCTGCCCCCTTCCCCCCCCCACCCTGGGCCCGGCCACTCTTTGTCCTTTGTGAGCACCCCTAAGTACCGGTAGTTAGGTTGTCCCAGCACATAATGGGTAAAAATTCCCTGGGCAGGCCAAAACACAAAAATAAAACAAAAAAAAAAAGAACACCTAACCCTCAACAGTACACTACTCACATCAGCTGAAAGTTCACTTAACATTGTTGATGTTAAGTTCAATTCTTTCCTGGTCCAAAAAGCGAGCCTTTTTAGAGTTGACAAGTTTTTAGCAGCAGCTGCTCCTGGAGTAAAAAAGGAGGCTACCCATATTATACCACGACCCCAAAAGTCTGAGTCTCTAACATCATCACATTGTAATTCATTCAGGCTTCGCTTTGACCGTTTGATGTTTTTTATTTTACCAGCGGTATTTAACAACAGATGTAAGTTTGGATGGAACAAAGTAAGTTTCCCAAGGCAACAGGGTCCTCCATGTGGGCTAGCAGGAATTCCATTCCATGCTCTATCTCCACAGATTAAGAATACTGAAGTAGGTAATTGCTTTGGTGATTGTCTTGTGAGTTCTCACCATGAATAAAAGGCTTTACTTTTGGCATTAGTGATCAGATCAACTATAACGTTAACTGTAGCTCAGTGTTGCATCACTCTGTTGGAGTGGCTTTTTGTCGGGGGTTCAAACATCATCCATCCACCTGAGGTATTGGTGGAGCTTAACAAGTCAAATTCTTCTGGGGGCCCTATGGTAACATTGAGAACTTGGATAATTTTTGCTTGCCAGCAGGCTTCAAGTTGTCTTGACATGAAGCCAACAGTGCGATTGCACTCTCATAACATTGCCAATTGATTGAGTTGAATGTCATTGCTAACTAAACTTTTAAATGTTTGAGGATCCCATTCAGGGACTCCTATGAGACAGGTGCGAAAAGGATCTCCAGGTGTGGCTAGGTTTAGACACATTGATTTTTGACCTGTTAAGTGTTGCAGTCAGCAACCTTAGGATCTCGTCCAGGGAAGCAGCAGGATTCTGGGGACCAGCATGAAACACCAACGAGACGGGCTCCCGGTTCACGAAACCATTTATTCAGCATGAGAACAAACTCGGGTCCAGAACAGAGAGCCCCAAACAGAGGCACAGCAGGGGTTTTTGAGGGACAGAACCCCCGAGCGTCTCCACCCTTGAGGGTGGAGTTCAGGGTCAGGGACCAGTAGAAGCACACCAAGGGAGAAACCCCCCAGGGACTCACACTCAATCAGAGCACCTGGGCCGCACTTCACAAGGGGTTTGGGGTGGGACAATGTAACTCTTTGTCTCCCCTGAGGCCCCTGCCACATCTGCTCCTTTTTTATTTTTTTTTTTTTCAAATTTTAATTAGGAGCTTAAAATGTTTCCAAACATACACCTTAAAATCTTACCTCCTCCACAGAGCACCCACTTTGCTTTGTGGGACACCAAAAACTCAGTAACAAAACACATTAAACAAACAGAAAAAACAAAATTAAAAACAAACACTTAAATCTCGGACCACGGCGGGCAAATTAAAGTGATCGTACTAAATACAAACATAATGGTTTTTTAGTTCAGTCTCTTCCAGTTTAGGATTCTTTTTTAGGAAGGGTGCAGCTCTTAGATCTCCTCTCACGAGGGGCAGAATTCTTCGATCTCCAGCTTCGGCTCCGGCTCCCACGTGGGCGTCGCCCTTTAGATGATCTCGGTGTAACACTGGCTTTGGGACATCAGGTTACAGTTTCGATATCCCCGGAGGAGGTGTTGCCCATGATGGAAAAGGCAGAGCCCCCAGGGGTGGAGCAGATGAACAAAGGGATGGGGCCAAAGCAGGAGTTACTGGGAGGTTTGGGAAGGGAAGGTTTGGGACCGGAAAAGAAGGAGCAAGGCGGGAAAACAAGGGATCCCAGACCGCGTGGTTGGCGCCATCTTGGGATGGGGGGGGAGGCCGGGACGGACTTCCCTGGACAGGGAACAGGTAGTACGGAAAGACAGGGGGTGAAGGAGGACACGGAACGGTGGGCAGACAGCAGCAGACCCGCATCACTTTGGATGTTCTCCGTCCCTTGCCTACCTTCAGGAAAACTGGGGATGGGATGGCAGAGACACTGGGGTGACGGGGAGACGGCAGCAACCCCGAGCCATCTTGGCTTTTTTCACCCTTTGTCCTGCCCTTAGGAACAGAGGAAAGGGGAAGGTACAGGGAGATATACACCGAAAAAGAAAAAAAAAAAAAAAGGAACTTCACAGAAGACAAAAACAGTCCAGCGGAAGAGCCATACCGTACAGAATCGTCCATAATGTTAATATAATCGTCCATAATGTTGATATCGTCCATAATACGTCTCGTTGGGTGATGTTAGGTGCTTGTCCCAGCATCTGGTCTCGGCTCCCCCACCTCCGTAAGCCCTTTTCTTCCCCATGCCTCCGAGGCACTCTCAACCCAGCTTCCCTGCCAGGTACTCTCGAGTCCTCCTTTCCAAGGCGGGGGTCTCGCCGGCTCTCAAGCCATCAGCTGGGGACTTATGAGGTGTCCATGGAGCTGGGTCCTGCTGCTCTCCTGGTGCTTCGCTGGATGCCACGCATTATCTCACCATTTGTTGCAGTCAGCAACCTTAGGATCTCGTCCAGGGAAGCAGCAGGATTCTGGGGACCAGCATGAAACACCAACGAGACGGGCTCCCGGTTCACGAAACCATTTATTCAGCATGAGAACAAACTCAGGTCCAGAACAGAGAGCCCCAAACAGAGGCACAGCAGGGGTTTTTGAGGGACAGAACCCCCGAGCGTCTCCACCCTTGAGGGTGGAGTTCAGGGTCAGGGACCAGTAGAAGCACACCAAAGGAGAAACCCCCCAGGGACTCACACTCAGAGCACCTGGGCAGCCCTTCACAAGGGGTTTGGGGTGGGACAATGTAACTCTTTGTCTCCCCTGAGGCCGCTGCCACAGTTAAATGTGCCAGAGTGACCCATATGTTTTGTCGCTTTTAGATGTTAGTTAGCAGACAGTTGGTAGGAACTATACACAGTACAATTACTATAAGCAGTTTGTTCCATGCAAATGACACCATGCTTTCAGAATCACGGCTGGGTTTTAAGGTTAAATGAACTTTCAGATATGCTCACTTTAACTCTTGAAGAGTGAATACTTATACTTTATACTAATATCTTTTCTAAACTTATCAATAAAGTACAAATAACAACTATAACACAAGTTAAACTCTTTAAATATTCTCTAACTACTTTTAACACACGTGCTGTGGTATTCATGCAATCTAAGCATGAAAGCAATTTGCTTAAAGGGTAAGAACACAGCTACAATTTGCTTTTATATACAGTTAGATGGAGTCCCTATAGTCTTTTGATCTTCTACAAAATTCTTCTTACAAACAATGATTTAACGTGATTCAGTCTTGGAACATCTGCTGCTCATTCCTACTGGGTCTTCTACCAAATTTCCCAGTTCTTTCTTAAAACCTCGCACTTCAGAAGCTGTCAAGGGGACATTCACGAAGCCGACTCCCCTAGCTACTCCTCCCATAGCAACTTCCCTAAGGGGAAAGAGCTTTTCTACCTTTGAGATTTTAGATCGGGTATTGCAATATGGCCCCTCTGCCGGATTTATACTAGAGGGAGAACTTGAAGACGAGGTGGATAAACTTAGTCCCATATTAGGAGGAGGTAGTGGGAGAGTAGCAGGAGCAGGAGAGGAAGATGAACCCATAGCTGGAGACACAGGGAAGGGAATTGAGGAAGTTGGTAGAGGGGTTGGAGAGGGCTGAAGGTGTGACAGGTAGGGGCTTTGGATTTTGGGCACAGATGTTTACACTTGAGGCAGGAGATGGTGAAGGGATAACCAGGGCTGGTGGAAGGTTTGAGCTTACAGTATTAGGTGGAGGTGGTAGTGGGGTCACCTCTGCTGGAAAAATAGAAGTTGCAGTTTTCAGAGTGTGGGAATGGGGTTTCAGTGGAAGGAGAAGCTGGGGAAAGACTCGAGGTGTTTATTTGGGTAATTGGGGAGGGGTTTGATGGTAGAATTGCAGGGGTGTCTAGGAAAAAGATTTGGGGCATTGCTGGGTATACAGGGGGAGGAGGAAGATAGTCTATGGGATCCCATTTGCTCTGAACTTCTTTCTCTGACTCTTTTCCTTCTTTATCCCCTCTTTCTTGTTCTTGCTTAAGTTTACAGATCTTAACAGTCTCTTCTTTAGTGAGATCTCTTTCCCAACAGGCCGCATAGGATATTTGTTCTAAATTAGGGGTACCTTGATCCCTTAAATAGCGGTTAAGTTGGGAACAAACCCAGGGATCATTGGACCCATACCACAGCCACTCTGCTTGCAATTCTAGACTGGGCCAAACCTCTATGCAGTAATGAATCATTTTAACTTTATCAAGGCCCTTTGTGGTATTATATGTCTCCCATTTGTCTAACAATTACCCCAGTTGACTGTCGAGAGGGATATTCTTTTGTGTTTTACTCTTTTTCTGGGGTTTTACTTCCTTACTTGTACACTTCCCCATCCTTGTGCCTCTATCCCAATGAAAGAATTAAAGAGAGGCAAATTAATCTCTAATCAACACAAATTCGGATCTTACTCTAACAGGGTTCTAGAGCCTCGATGATCTTGAGGCCTAGCCTCTCAATCCAGCTGCCTATTGTCGCCCTGAAAACTCAGCTTCTGAGCTTGCTAACATAGTTTTCGAAGGACATTCCCAGAAGAGTAACTGTAAACATAGATATGTGTACATTCTTTCTGTTACATGTCTTGTGATGGGCATCTCTCATGACCAGTGCAGTAAGAAAGTGTTATCCTGACCATCCAATTCCTAGCCGTGGTCAGAAGCCTATAAATCCTGGGAGGAAAAATAAACTCTACTCTTCTTTTCACCACACCTCGAGCTGTGTCCGTGTGATCTATTGTTGCCGCTGAAGATGAATAGATCACAAGGACACAGGTTGAGGTGTGGTGAAGGAAAGAGAAAGTTTATTTTTCCTCCCAGGATTTATAGGCTCCTGACCACAGCCAGGGATTGGATGGTCAGGATAACACTTTCTCACTGCACTGGCCATGAGAGATGTCCATCACAAGACGTGGAACAGAACGAATGTACACATATCTATGTTTACAGTTACTGTCCTGGGAAAGTCCTTAGAAAACCATGTCAGCAAGCTCAGAAGCTGAGTTTTCAGGGCGACATCTCACCCTTTTTGGTTCAATAAAAAGAAAAGAAAAAAGAAAAATGAACAAAGAAACTATCAACATTATAAACAATCAAAATAATAAATAATAGAAAAATACAATACTCCATACAATCAGAAGGCTGTAATTTCAGGGTGATATCTCACCCTTTCGTTATTACAAAAAAAAAACTTTTTTTTTTTTTTAAAAAACAGAAAAACAACAAAACTCAAAAAAAATTAAATTAAACAAATGTCCAACATCAACACCTGCTTGTGGATGGCTCTCAACTTGGTCACAGAGGCAGAATCCATGGCCAAACTGAAAGGTGCCTGGGAAAATGTATGAAATGCTGTGACAGCAGTCTGTAATTCCATCAATTGGGCTGATCCAGCCTCATGACTCTAAAAAAAACCAAAAACCTAAAAAGCAAAATAGCGACATCAATGGAAAGATTAATGTAATAAACTTGAGGAGCAGAAACTGCTCGCAGAACCTCCTCCAGCATCTACTGTGCCTGTGGGGTCAGTGTCAGAGGTGAATTTAAAATCAGAGTCCCCCTTTAATAGACCAAACAAGGGAGACAGTTCTGTCGTGGTCAGTCCCATATAGGGACACAACCATGTAAAAGTCCATTAATATTTGGACATCATTCATGCAGTGTCTGCACTGAATGCAAAAAAAATAACTGCACCTCCAAATGTGGGACTGTTTGTCCCAAAATTATTTTTGACCCTCAAATAATTTCAGGAAGGTTGTAGAGACGAGCAGCAGGAAACTGCTTGCAAACTCCAGAGAGGGCTAGAGCCCCATATCATCGGCAAATGCCAGCAAATTTTCACAAGCCTTGTGAAATGGCAAAACCTCCATTGACATCTCTGTGTGGGCTCAGCATTAATGATAGCTGGCACCAGAAATGCAAATTTCGGTCTGTCATCGGGATGCAAAGGAATTGCAAAGAACAATCCTTCAGATACACAATGAGGACTAGCCAATCAACAGGAAACATGGCAGGTGAAGGTATGCTAGCCTGCAACATCCCCATGCTTTCCATCATAGCAGTAACTTTCTGGAGGTGTTGTAGCAACCTCCATTTCCCAGACTACTTGACATAGAAAACAGGAATGTCCCAGGGACTGGTTGAAGCTCCAGATCACTGTGATCCAACTGTTCTTGCATCAGGTCACGGAGGGTGACTAGTCTATCATGAGAGAGGAACAACAGAATCTGCTGAACAAAGAGTCAGTCTCAAGTTCTTCTTTGTGTTCAATGTCAGCATCAGGTCCAAGGGTCCATCAGCAAACCAGACAATCGTGATGTCCATGCCAGCGTCAAGAAGCCCACGGACGCTAATCTCTGACAGCATCTCACCAAGGATGGACAGGGTGCAGACCCGCTCAGGATGATCCCTGGCTGTCAGAACAGCAGTCCAGTGACCCAGGGAAGTCCAGGGAACCTGAAGCCACCATCTCCCTGCAGCTGATTCTCAGCTCTGCGAACATAAAACTCAAAAGGCACAAGGTGAGCAAATCCAGGTCCCGCAGGGATAGGAACAGGAGGCAGGAGTGTGGAACCCATGGCAGAAATGCACCCCAGGAAATTTGAATCAACGTCCCCTAGGTGAACAATGGTGCCTTGAGCAGTGGTGTTCAACCATGCCACAAGAAGAGCACTCACGGCCTCACCCACTGGACCAAAGCATTTGGAAGCACATGGAATGCCTGATATGCTTAGCTGCACAGTCATTTTACAGGAGGACAAGGTCCACAGGCCAGCCGAAAAGGCTCCAGCAGCCTGGGACCCCTGGCCCGTCAAGGCCACCGGCTTCTCCCCCGCGGCACCACCGGAGCCAGTGGTAAACAGCTCAGGACCTTGGTCTGCCACAGCCACAGGAGGCGACGGGGGAGTCCTGGCTCCAGCCGCAGGCTCGGGTGATGCCCAGGAACCTGAGGCGGGGGGGTTTGGAGGCAGTTCAGCAGAGCCCGCTCCCTGCGCGGGGGGGAACCGGGGCGCCGGTAAAGGCACAGCCGGGGAAGCCGCGGCACCGTCCCGCTCCGCTGCCAGGGGACAACCCGGGCTCGCAGGACGGGAATCCGGCAGCACGGGGCCGGCAGAACCCGGCCCGGCGTCCGCAGCACCCGCAGCACCGCTGCCCACGCCCCACGAATCCGGCACGGGGCCCGGGCCCGGCCCGTCCCCCACCACGGGGCAGGGCACGGCCCAGCCGCAGCACGGACATGGGACGGACCCTGAGGCATCCCCCAGGGCCGGCGCCGCCCCCCGTTCAGGCACCCCCCCCTCGGTCTGTGCCGGGAGGGCACGCGGAGGCGGCGACCCCGCCCCGGGCTTCCACTGCTGGGGCGCGGGCCGAGGCGGCGTTACACCCCCCGGTTCCGCCGCGCCCCCGGCGGCCCCCGAGCAGGGATCCAAGCCCGCCCCGGGCCTACACCGCCGGGGCACGGGCCGAGGCGGGGTCACGCCCACCGGTCCCGCGGCGGCCCCGTTCAACCCGCCGGGGACCTCAGTGATCCCGGGGGAGCCGACCTCGGGACCCGACCTCAGAAAGCCGCACCTTCGCCAGATCCCAAGCAGCCGGAGCACCCGGGGCTCATAACCGACCAGCAGAGCCTCGATCAGGGAATCGCCTACAGCGCCCCAAGCCGACTGAGAAAAAATCGCTTCAACCACAGGGAAAAACCCCTCAGTTTTCCCATACTCACACAATTGCTGAAAGTCAGCATACGAAACATCAATTCTTCTCTGATCATGCACTGCACGCCATATCTCCAAAACCAGGCCCTCCGTAAGAGGAAGCCCAAAACCATCCATAGCCACAGGCTAGACAGTACCCTGTAACACACGTGCAAGACACGTAGGGGTTCACCAGATGTTGCCGCTGAAGATGAATAGATCACACGGACACAGGTCGAGGTGTGGTGAAGGAAAGAGAAAGTTTATTTTTCCTCCCAGGATTTATAGGCTTCTTACCACGGCCAGGGATTGGATGGTCAGGATAACACTTTCTCACTGCACTGGCCATGAGAGATGTCCATCACAAGACGTGGAACAGAACGAATGTACACATATCTATGTTTACAGTTACTGTCCTGGGAAAGTCCTTAGAAAACCATGTCAGCAAGCTCAGAAGCTGAGTTTTCAGGGCGACAATCTATTCATCTTCAGCGGTAACATCTGATGAACTCCGACGTGTGTTGCAGGGTGCTGTCTGGACTGTGGCTATGGATGGTTTTGGGCTTTCTCTTACGGAGGGCCTGGTTCTGGAAATATGGTGTGCGGTGTCTGATCAGAGGTGGATTGATGTTTCATATGCTGACTTTCAGCGATGGTGTGAGTATGGGAGAACTGAAGGGTTTTTTCCCTGTGGTTGAAGCGATTTTTTCGCAGTCAGCTTGGGACGCTTTAGGCGATTCCCTGATCAAGGCTCTGCTGGTCGGTTATGAGCCCCGGGTGCTCCGGTTGCTGGGGATCTGGCGAAGGTGCGGTGGTATTCTGAGGTCGGGTCCCGAGGTCGGCTCCCCCGGGATCGCTGGGGCCCCTGGCGGGTTGAACGGGGCCGCCGCGGGACCGGTGGGCGTGATTCCGCCTCGGCCCGCGCCCCGGCGGTGTAAGCCTGAGCCTTGCCAAAGGGCCGTCGGGGGCGCCACAGACCCGGGGGGTGTAGCCCAGCCTCGGCCCGCGCCCCGGCGGTGTAGGCCCGGGATGGGATTGGATCCCTGCCGGCAGGCTGTCCAGGGTGCCGCGGACCCGGGGGGTGTAGCCCCACCTCGGCTGGCGCCCCGGCGGTGGAAGCCCGGGGCGGGGTCGCCGCCTCCGCGTGCCCTCCCGGCACAGACCGATGGGGGGGTGCTTGAACGGGGGGCGGCGCCGGCCCTGGGGGATGCCTCAGGGTCTGTCCCATGTCCGTGCTGCGGCTGAGCCTTGCCCTGCCCCGCGGTGGGGGACGGGCCGGGCCCGGGCCCCATGCCGGAATCGTGGGGCGTGGGGGTGGGTGCTGCGGACGCCGGGCCGGGTTCTGCTGACCCCATGCTGCCGGTTTTCCCCCCTGCGAGCCCGGATTTTCCCCTGGCAGCAGAGCAGGACAATGCCGCGGCTCTGCGGGCTGTGCCTTTACCGGCGCCCCGGCCCCCCCCGCGCAGGGAGCGGGCTCTGCCGAGCTGCCTCCAACCCCCCCCGCCTCGGGTTCCCGGGCAGCGCCGGAGCCTGCGGCTGGAGGCGGCCCTCCCCCGTCGCCTCCTGTGACTGCGGCAGACCAAGGTCCTGCACTGTTTACCACTGGTTCGGGTGGTGCTGCCGCGGGACAGAAGCTGGTGGCCTTGATGGGCCAGGGGTCCCAGGCTGCTGGAGCCTCTTTGGCTGGCCTGTGGACCTTGTCCTCTTGTCAAATGACCGTGCAGTTGAGCATATCAGGCATTCCATGTGCTTCCAAATGCTTTGGTCCAGTGGGTGAGGGCATGAGTACTCTTCTTGTGGTGTGGTTGAATGCCATTTCACCTTATTAATACGACAGCTGGATCAATTTTGAAGTGGGCTTGGAGAATCATTTCCGGAGGTGATTATACAATCCTTCACTGATTTTTTTTGTTTCTGTTTTTTTGCTAACTATGGGATGCTGGTGCAGTGTTTTAGTAATTAATAGTAGTTTTATATTATTTATGTTATTAATAATGTTTATTATTTAATTGATTTTTAACTGGTATAGGTTCTTATTAATTGTGTATATGGCTTTGTGTTATTGTTGATGTTTATAACAGAAGTACATCTCATTTTGATTTTTTTTTAAGAAACGGGGGAGATAGATGCCCTAAAAGCATTTAATTAGTGTAATTCATTAACTTCAAAGGGAGAAGTGTCTGTGTTTTGTTGGCAGGTTCAAAAAGGTCACCTGTCCATCTGACCAGACTGTGTGCCTCTGAACACACGAGATCCAGTGAAGAGAGAAGTCACCACACAGCCTTGGTACTCTAGACATGGATCAGAAGTGGACCTGTCAGGACACAGTTGTGTCTGAACACCATACAGACAGTTTACCAACAGAAATTTTATGTTGTTATTATGATGTTGTGTATCTACCAATTTTTCAGTTATTCTTCTGTTTTAAGATTTAGAAGGATCTGAAGAACAACTTGAACATCAAAGCCCTCAGTCACCGATCAGCTGCCAGCTGACATCACGGGAGCAGTGAACGTTCCAGGACTGAATCGTGCTGGAGAAATTCTGTAGAAGATCTAAGAAAAGTGTAGAGACTCCATCTAACTGTATATAAAGTAAATTGTAGTTGTGTGTTTACCCTTTCAGCAAATTGCTTTCACGCTTAGACTACATATATACCAGAGCACATGTCTTAAAAGTAGTTAGATAATAGTTTAAGATTAAGTGTTTAGCTTGTGTAGTAATTGTTATGTTAGTATAAAGTATAAGTATTCCCCCTTCAAGAGGTAGTGTAAGCATCTTTGAAAGTTCATTTAACGTTAAAGTTTTAGCTGTGAGTTTGCAAATATGATGTCATTTACATAGAACCAACTGCTTATGGTAATTGTGTTGTATACAGTCCTGACCAACTGTCTGCGAACTAACATCCAAAAGCGACAGAACATATGGGTCACTCTAGCACACTGAACTGGCCAAAGGTCAATGTGTCTGAGCCTAGCCACACCTGGAGATCCTTTCGCACCTGTCTCAGGAGAGTCCCTGAATGGGATCCTCCAGCATTTAAAGGTTTAATTAGTAATGAGACTCGACTGAATTGATTTGCAATGTTGCAAGAGTGCAATCGCACTGTTGGCTTCACATTAAGACAACTTGAAGCCTGTTGGCAAGCAAAAAATATCAAAGTTCTCAATGTTACCATACAGCCCCCAGAAGAATTAGATTTGTTATGTTCCACTAATACCTCAGGTGGGTGGATAATGTTTGAGGCCCTGACAAAAAGTCATTCTAACAAAGTAATGCAGCACTAGGCTGCAGTCAACCCTATAGCTGATCTCGTTACTACCATAGAAAGTAAAGCCTTTATTCATAGTGCAATCTCGCAGGACGATTACCAAAGCGATTACCTAGTTCCATATTCCTAATCTGTGGAAATAGAGCATGGAATGAGATTCCTGCTAGTCTACAGAGGACCCTGTTATCTTGAGAACCTTACTTTGTTCCACCCAAGCTTACATCAATTGCTAAATGTAGCTAGCAAAGTGAAAAACATCAGTCAAAGCGAAGCCTGAATGCATTAAGGCCTAGCAACTCTAAAAAGGCTCACTTGATAGACTAAGAAAGAATTGAACATCCACAATGTTAAGTGAGCTTTCAGCCAATGTGAGTAGTGTACATCATGCAGTATTACAAAATCAAGCTGCAATTGACTTTTTGCTCTTAGCACAAGGACATGGTTGCGAAGAGTGTGAAGGCATGTGCTGCTTGAAACTTACTGATCATTCAGCTTCCATCCATAAGCAACTACAACAGCTACAGGATGGATCACATGCCCTGAAAGAAGATAGTGACCCCATTAGAAGTTGGTTCACCAGCTGGGGCATCACTGGATAGTTGAGGTCTCTTGTGCTAGAAGGGGGACGGACTTTATTTATAATGTTAATTGGGATGACAGTCTAAGTTGTATGTTATCTTATCCAAAGCCTGGTTTGTGCAAAAAGAGAAAGGGGGAATTGTTGATATATTTTATATATTAGTAAAGGCCTGTCTGCACAAACCAGCCTTTGAAATAAATCGTGATATTAAAGGCAAAAGTCCTTGAAACCTTCCTGCAAAAGAGAGAGTAAAGCAAAACAATATCCTTGTGTGTAGGAGAAAAAATGTAAACTGTGTGTGTTAGCCAATAGTAGCTTGCTCTGCCCGCAGACCGTGTAGAACCCGATAAAAAGTGTGCTAAAGATAGAAATAAACGGTGTTCACGTTTACTTCTCTGAAGGCTGGTGAATAAACTGGCGGTCTCTCAAAATACAAGTAAGGAAGTAAAACCCCAGAAAAAGAGTAAAACACAAAAGAATATCCCTCTCGACAGTCAACTGGGGCAATTGTTAGACAAATGGGAGACATATAATACCACAAAGGGCCTTGATAAAGTTAAAATGATTCATTACTGCATAGAGGTTTGGCCCAGTCTAGAATTGCAAGCAGAGTGGCCGTGGTATGGGTCCAATGATCCCTGGGTTTGTTCCCAACTTAACCGCTATTTAAGGGATCAAGGTACCCCTAATTTAGAACAAATATCCTATGCGGCCTGTTGGGAAAGAGATCTCACTAAAGAAGAGACTGTTAAGATCTGTAAACTTAAGCAAGAACAAGAAAGAGGGGATAAAGAAGGAAAAGAGTCAGAGAAAGAAGTTCAGAGCAAATGGGATCCCATAGACTATCTTCCTCCTCCCCCTGTATACCCAGCAATGCCCCAAATCTTTTTCCTAGACACCCCTGCAATTCTACCATCAAACCCCTCCCCAATTACCCAAATAAACACCTCGAGTCTTTCCCCTGCTTCTCCTTCCACTGAAACCCCATTCCCACACTCTTTGAAAACTGCAACTTCTATTTTTCCAGCAGAGGTGACCCCACTACCACCTCCACCTAATACTGTAAGCTCAAACCTTCCACCAGCCCTGGTTATCCCTTCACCATCTCCTGCTTCAAGTGTAAACATCTGTGCCCAAAATCCAAAGCCCCTACCTGTCACACCTTCAGCCCTCTCCAACCCCTCTACCAACTTCCTCAATTCCCTTCCCTGTGTCTCCAGCTATGGGTTCATCTTCCTCTCCTGCTCCTGCTACTCTCCCACTACCTCCTCCTAATATGGGACTAAGTTTATCCACCTCGTCTTCAAGTTCTCCCTCTAGTATAAATCCGGCAGAGGGGCCATATTGCAATACCCGATCTAAAATCTCAAAGGTAGAAAAGCTCTTTCCCCTTAGGGAAGTTGCTATGGGAGGAGTAGCTAGGGGAGTCGGCTTCGTGAATGTCCCCTTGACAGCTTCTGAAGTGCGAGGTTTTAAGAAAGAACTGGGAAATTTGGTAGAAGACATAGTAGGAATGTCTAATCAAATAGACCAGTTCTTGGGTCCAAATATCTATACCTGGGGAGAACTAAATTCAATCCTGAACATGCTCTTTAACCCAGAGGAGGTTAGGTTAATCAGAGCTGCAGGCATGAGAATTTGGGAAAGGGAGAACTGGCTGGGGCCTCTAGGGGATTGTAAACTACCTCTAGTGAACCCCGGGTCGGACCCAAACAGAGAGGAGGGGAGGAGAAACATGGAAGACTATGGATCTCTGATAGTTAGAGGGATAAAAGAATCTGTACCTCGAGGAAACAACACCAAATTGGCATTTGATGGGACTCAAGAGAAAGATGAAACACCAGCCTCTTGGCTTAACCAAATAAGGCAAAATTTTCAATTATATTCTAACATTGACCCTGATAGTCCCGAGGCCCAAGTGTTATTAAAAGTGCAATTTGTCACCAAATCTTGGCCAGACATTAGGAGGAAGTTAGAGAAATTGGATGACTGGCAAGAGAAAGGAATGAATGAATTATTGAAGGAAGCTTTAAGAGTGTATCTGAGAAGAGAGGAGGAGAAAGCAAAAACTAAAGCGAGAATAATGGTGGCTGTGGCTTGGGAGGTGGATAAAAACCACTCAAGTGGAAATGAGACAAGACTTCCACCAAAGGAGGGTAGGAATGCACCTAGACCACCTTGGGTTACCCCCAAAAGGGTCAGGGAAGACCAACAGTGCTACTACTGTGAAGAAGTAGGGCATTTCAGAAGAGACTGTAGGAAACTGGCAATGGACCAAGCCATTGAAAAAGAACAAGACACCCTAGGGAAAATCCTAAAGGGAGAGAGAGATAAAGATTAGGGGTGTCAAGGGCTCTACCTAATGCGGGACCCAATGGACCATCATGAAGAGCCCTTGGTAAACTTTGAAGTGGGTCCCCAGAGTGAAGAATTTGAGGTTTTAGTAGATACAGGAGCAGAGCTATCAAGTACTAATAAGCTTCCAGTAGGGATAAAAGTTGGGGAAAAAACTTGTAACGTATTAAGGGCAGAAGGAAGGCCTTTCAAAGCCTTCATAGCAGAAGGCATCAACATAAAGGGGAATTCAAGGCAGTGGTTTGCAGACTTCATTTATCTACCTCATTTAGAAAGCCACTCATTAGGCAGGGACTTACAGGTCCAATTAGGCGTAGGAGTTATCCCTAAAGGTGGAAAAATGGTAGTCCAGATCATGAAGCTAACCACTCTGGATTTAGACGAGATAAACCCAAAAGTATGGGCCCAAGAAGGAAAATGTGGCTATTTGGACATCCCACCAATCTATGGATGCTAGCTTTGGAGCAAGCTGCAAGCCCCATGGCCTCTCAGTCCTGCCTGAGAGCTAGCCTGGGAAAAACATGAGAAAGAATTAAAACAATCCTTAGAGACAGAAAACAGCCTTGCCAGGTGTTGTTTTCTATTCCTTGTTTTCCTTGCAAGAGAAAGTCAGGAGGTGGTGTACACCACTGACCAATGATGGTAATGTAGCAGTTAACTAACCAATAAGAGTTTCCTTTCTGTATTTTCCACGATCTAGTCTATAAGAGAAGCCTAGAGTAATAAACTGGGGATTTCTCCTGTTCTGACTCCCTTGAGAGTCTGGGTCGTTCTTCCGGCCGTTCCTAATTAGAACGACACCAATCCAGGTGGAAATGCAGAAGGAGGACTCCCTGTCCGAGTAAAACAGTACCCAATATCTTTAGAAGGAAAACAAGGACTAGTACCTGTAATAGAACACCTCTTGGCTGAAGGTATTCTAGAACCCTGCATGTCCCCACACAACACTCCCATCTTAGCAATAAAGAAAGCAGAAGGAAAATATCAATTAGTCCAAGATTTAAGAGAAATAAATAAAAGAACAATTTCTAGACACCCAGTAGTGCCCAACCCGTACACCATGCTAAGTAAAATACCAAGAACACATGCATGGTTGTCGTGGTTTTAAAGCAGTAACTAAAGAATTACTTATTTCTTGCTGTGAGATATGGATTAGAACAAGAGCAAAACAGGCTTAAAACTTAAAAGGAATAAAGAAAGTTTATTAACAAAACTACAAGAATAAAAACACCAGAATAAACTTCCAGAATACTCTTTTATCTCCCACTACCTGACCATTCCTTTGTACACGTGACAACATAGAGACAGAAAAACTTTAGAACTTTGATGGTTAAAACAGTCTCAATTCCTGCTAGTCTTTTCATCAGCCTTTGTAGAGAAACAGAAGTCTTCTTCTGCTAATCTATGGAGTTTCTCATGAGAAAACTATTTCTGTTATAGTTTTCTATTTTTCTGATGCTAGCTGCCCAGAAATCCTGTCATCAGAGTTCACTCCTCCCATTTCACATCACTCTGAGGTGTGTATGGGCCATGAGTCTAGGGATGCCATTTTAAGGATGAGTTATTCAAAGGCAAAAGTCCTCTTCATCTGTCTCTGTGAGCTTCCCTGGAAACAGTTTTCTCATTGCCCTCAAGGCCTCAAATCTTCGCTTCACTCTGTTCCAGCAACTCACTGTATCACAATTACTCTCTCTTTGCTCAAAAATCCACACTTTGAACACTCCATTCCTCCCAATATACTTTGTCATGAATTAAAGGAGTCTTTTCAAACTACTATTGTCCATCTCCATAGCTTTAACAGAAAGATATTTCAGCTTATAACGCATCTCCTTATTCTCTCCCCATCTAAAACTTAACTCTTTTCTTCACTGTTGTTGGTGGTTTTATGATGTTTTCTTCATGTTGATTGTCTCTCTCTCTGTCTCTCTGGGAAAAAGGAGTAATCTGTACATTTATCCAGGTAGTAAAAGAATTAAAGCCTTAGAAAAGCTGCAAGAGTTCATGGTGTCAGGTTTCAGTCCAGCAGCAGAAACTGAAAACTAAGCCCGGCTGGCCGGCTCTGCTTCTCCCCCCCCCTTCTGCGGCCTTGTCCAGCCTGGAGCGGGGGGAGGAGGCCAAGACAGAGCCTTGTTACCTTTCCAGAAGCCGGAAACACAAAGAGCACAAGAGAGCTTTGACTGTACATCTTAAGGGGGTGTTCACAAGTTGACTTCACTTTTTAATGGTCAAAACTGCTGTCAATTCTTAGAAATGACTGATAATTGGTCAGGAGGAAAGACTCCCATCAGCCACCAGCAGCTTCAACTTCCTTAGCTCCCAAAACCACCTTAAAGGTAAAGTCACCCTATGACAATGGTTTACCATTGTTGACCTAAAGGATGCCTTCTGGGCATGTCCTTTAGCGGAAAATTGCAGGGACTGGTTTGCTTTTAGATGGGAGTGCCCTAAGAGGGGTAGGAAATAGCAACTGAGGTGGACACGCTTACCTCAGGGATTCACTGAGTCCCCTAATCTTTCTGGAGAGGTGTTAGAAGGTATTTTGGAACAATTTACTCCGGAAGAGGGTGTTCAGATTCTACAATATGTAGATGATCTGTTAATATCTGGAGAAAAGCAAGATAAAGTAAAAATAACGAGTGTCCAGCTTCTAAATTTCTTAGGTACCAAAGGCCTAAAAGTATCTCAGAACAAATTACAGTTTGTACAATTGGAAGTAACTTACTTAGGACACATTATTGGAGAAGGATTTAAAAAAACTAAGCCCAGAGAGAATTGCTGGCCTAATGTCCATACCTGCTCCAAAAACTAAGAGGGACATAAGGAAACTATTTGGATTTTTCGGCTATTGTAAATTATGGATAGATCAGTACACCCAAAGTGTCAAATTTCTCTATGAAAAGCTAGTAGACCCTGAGCCAGTCAAGTGGACAGCTGAAGATGAAGGACAGCTAAAAGATTTAAAGAACAAACTATCTTCAGCACCGGTGTTAAGCCTACCAGACCACCGGAAAGAGTTCCATTTATTTGTTAACACAGAGACAGGTACCGCATATGGTGTACTAACTCAGGAATGGGGAGAGAAGAAAAAACCCATAGCTTACCTTTCAAAATTATTAGATCCTGTTGCAAGGGGATGGCCCACTTGCCTCCAGGCAATTGCTGCAACTCCCATCCTAATAGAAGAAGCAAAAAAACTGACCCTACTAGGAAAGATTAAAGTGTACACACCCCATGACCTAAAAACGGTACTTAGTCAGAAAGCCCAACAATGGTTAACAGACCCAAGAATATTAAAGTATAAAATTGTTCTAATGAACACTGAGGATTTGGAAATAGTTACCTCTTGATGTCTGAACCCTGCTCAATTTCTTTCAGGCTACCCTCTAGATGAAATAGAACATAGTTGTTTAGAGCTCATAAATTATCAGACCAGGATAAGGGAAGATCTTGAGGATCTCCCCTTACCTTATGGAAAGACCTTATTCACTGATGAGTCTTCAAGGGTGGTAAATGGAAAAAGAGCCTCTGGTTATGCAGTAGTGGCGGTAACAGAAGGAGAACAACTAAATACTGTAGAAAAGGGAAAGTTACCAAGTGGTCAGCTCAGTGCTGTGAGGTTTATGCCCTAAAAAGAGGATTGGATCTATTAGAAGGGGATAGAGGGACAATCTACATGGATTCAAAATATGCCTTTGGTATAGTCCATACGTTTGGAAAGATCTGGGAAGAACGTGGGTATTTAAATTCAAAAGGAAAAAAAAAATAGTACATGAAGAACTGATTAAATCAGTAATAGAGTCCTTACCAAAACCCTTAGAAATAGCTGTTGTACATATAAAAGGGCATCAAAAGGGAGATACCCTGGAAAATAAAGGAAATCGGTTAGCCGACCAGATGGCAAAAGAAGCAGCCACAGATCCAGGTGATTCAGCCAAAATCTTAAAATTAAATGAAACACCAGCAGATGGGGAAAAGGACAAAACAAAGCAAATTTTTACAGAAAAAGAATTAAAGGCAATAAAAGAATTAGGCCTATATCAGGGACAATGTGGGGAATGGATAATATCTGATGGGCGTAAATTCCTAAATAAGGCCTTGGCCCGAAAAATCTTAACATAAATCCATGGACTCACCCACTGGGGAACCCAGGGACTGTGTGATCATTTCTTAAGAGACAATTTATGCATAAGGGTGTATAACCTAGCAAAGGCAGTCACTGAGGGATGTGTAATTTGCCAAAAGGTAAATCAAAAGGTTATGAGAAAGACCATACCTGGGGGAAAAGAATTGGCTCTGAGACCATTTCAAAATATACAGGTTGACTTCACTGAAATGCCTGCAGTGCAGGGCTATAAATACCTGCTGGTGATAGTCGACCATCTGACCCACCGGGTTGAAGCTTTCCCCACCAAACGAGAAACTGCCAAAGTGGTAGCAAAAATATTAATAGAACAAATAATCCCCAGGTATGGTCTAGTCAATAACATCGACTTGGACAGAGGCCCCCATATTATTGCCCAAACTCTACATTGCATCATCGAGGCTTTGCAAATAAAATGGAGGCTTCATACCCCTTGGCATCCCCAGAGTTCCGGAAGGGTAGAAAGAATGAACAAGACCTTAAAAAACGTAATAACTAAATTAATCATAGAAACCCACCTAAGCTGGCTCAAGTGCTTACCGCTCGCCCTTCTGAGAATTCGCACGAGACCACGAGCAGACATAGGGGTGTCTCCCCATGAAATGATGCTTGGGCTACCCTTCTTACTCACCCCATACAGCACAGCAGACTATCTAGAAGGAGAGGCCTTAACCCACACATATCTAAAAACTATCAACAAAACCTTAGAAAGTCTAAGGAAAAGAGGGTATCTTCCCCAAACTTCTCCCCTTGATGTAGATGTTCATCAAATTAATCCCGGAGATTTGGTTTTAATAAAATCTTGGAACACCACCCCACTAACCCCTAAATTTGAGGGTCCATTCCAGGTACTGCTGACATCCCACACTGCTGTGAAAACTCAAGAAAAAGGCTGGACCCATATTACCCCAGTAAAAGGACCAGTATCCCCACCTGCTGACAGACTGAGCTCAGATGAATCACCAAAGGTTCCCTCTCAGTGGATTGCCACCAGAGATCCAACCAACCTTAAAGTAACTCTCAAAAAACAGCCCAAGGTGGACTGAAGAACTTACAGACTCAAACATATCAGCAAGAGACTAAGAGACTGTGGTAACTGAAGTTAAAGTTGCTATTAATAGAGTACTACAATTGTTGTTACTGTTGCTAGTTGTTGCTCTTGTAAGTTTATATACTAATATAAAAATTAGCTTCTCCCACCAAGCATTTCTTGACAGCTTACCAAAATTACTAAGCATTTCTTGACAGCTTACAAAAATTACTAAAAAGTGAGAATAATAAGAAAGGACTCTGCCATCCCCAAAAAAACACATTGTCCAAGAGGCAAGACCGGGTGAGGCTAAGGACGCAAGTGAGCCATGAAGCTTGCTGCAGGAAAACCAGCTCATACCGGACTCGATAAAATTGGTGTTAAGCTTGCTTGTCATCTATGTGAGAGGGAAGGAAAATCCCTGCACAAAATGCTATCAACCCCTTTATGATGGGGAGAATCTGGGATCCTTAATGAGAGTCCATACAAATATAAATCCCACTTGCTTTGACCATTCCCAGTTGGACACATGCCGGGAAGATGGGAAAACCTATTGGATCACAAAGAACACAGCCACATTTAGGCAACACCTCCTCAGGGAATGTCCGGTTGGAGAAACTTGGTTTTGCTTTGAAAATGAAGGAATAAGAGACATAATTAAAAAGAAACAGTTAATGGTAAAGAAAGAAGAGGTGGATGAACCTTTAGGAAAGAATTTTTTTATAGACCTGATTGAAAAGATTAGTAGAGAATTGAATTTAACCAATTGCTGGGTGTGTGTAAACACGCAGATGTCTGAGGTCTGGCCCTGGGAAGGGATTGGTTTAGGATCACTAGATATTCTGAGATGGAAATTGACAAAACCAAAATTCCAAACAAAGGGACTGAGAAGAAGAGAACAGTGGGCCTTAAAGGCAAAGATAATTAGAGAAGAGTGTATAAAAAGGACTGGAAAAGGATATACAACCCATGTGGGAAAAATGGCTTGCAAGAGGTACTTAATGATAAAAGATTCAGGTATAAAATGGGTCCCTCGAGAACCAAACAAGTACTGGTCAACTGGCAAAAAGGAAAAGGGGTGCATTTTCCATGAAGGATACCAACTATATGAATGTGCTGGAAAGGGGGTAAATCCCTTTTGGGGAATTAGGAAAATATTCAAATATTGGGAATACCCAATGGAACTAAAAGATGCATTTTGGACAGCTCCAGAACATCTGTTCTGGATCTGTGGAAATATGGCCTATACTCACCTCCCAGGGGACTGGGAGGGGAGTTGTACAGTAGGAATCATTAAGCCTTCTTTCTTTCTCTTACCAAAAGAATCTGGATCAAACTTAGGGATCCCACTTTATGATGATCTAAGAAAGGGAAGGTGAAAGAAAAGAAATATAATAGATATGGGGAGTTCCCAGGCATGGAAAGGTAAAATATGGACTCCCGAGGAAATAATTAAGACCTATGGGCCAGCCACTTGGGCCCAGGATGGGTCCTGGGGATATTACACTCCTATCTACATGTTAAACAGAATTATTCGACTCCAGGCAGTGCTGGAAATTGTGTCCAACAAAACAGCTCTAGCCCTAGATCACATCAGCAAGCAATTGGCTCAAACTAGAGCAGTAGTATACCAAATTTGACTAGCTGTAGACTACCTATTGGCTAATTAAGGAGGAATTTGTGGAAAGTTTAACTCATCAGAGTGCTGCCTGGAGATCGATGATAAGAGCGAAGTCATCAGAAACATTTCTAGAGAAAGAAGAAAAATCACATATGTAGGCACCCAAGAGTAGACCCCCTTAATAAATTCCGATTGGTGGTATGATTTTTGGTCTTTCAAAAAAGAGTGGTGGAAAAAAGTAGCCTTCATTGCAGCTAGTGCCTTTTTAAGTCTTCTGTTTTTACCATGTCTCCTTCCCTGTGTAATTCAGACCGTAACATCAAACCGTGCAAGCCAGTCTCCAAATCCCAGAAATAGCTGGCCAGAAACAAGCTAAAATCATGATGTTAGAAACCAGAGTCCAACCATAAAACAGCCCAAGAAATGTATGACCAATACCAAAAGCTAAGAGAATTATGCCCCCAAGAACCATAAACCATCAATAGATGCAGGTTTGAAAAACCCGATCAAATAAATAGAGGGGGGAATTGTCATGAATAAAATCTCTCAAGAAATCCACCCCGGTTAAAATACTGTGTTTAGTTATGTACAGTTAATGTTTTTTATCCCATTTGTAAACCTTGTACCCCTTGTTTACTCCAATGGTTATTAGTAATGTTAACTACTTACCAGATTCTGAAGTGTTTTAAAGGTTCTTATGAGACATTGTTCTATCCCTTTCCCTTATTTCCCTGCTACTATGTAACAAAGCTGCTCCCATGGGGGCTGGGCCACACTAACAAAAGCTACCCATTAGAAAGGTATGCCACAGAAGCTGCTCCCATGGAAGCTGTGCCACACTAGAATAAAGTCCCATGAAGCTGTGCAACCGAGTCATATGCAAACTAAGGCATGCAAGACACCAAAACAATGAGCTAACAAAGGAATAAAAGGACAAGGAAACATATTCTAGCAAGCTATGATGAAAGATCATCTTCCTGCATCACCTAAGCCTGCTTAGAAACCATCTTCCTGCATCACCATTACCTAAAGAGGACTGGAAAGGACTGACCTCCTCCCCCTAGACAACGAGCCGGAACAACAGGCCTCCTGGCTACTCTCATGAGGATGGAAGCCCCAACTCTGCAGTGTGTGCTGCAAAGCTGAATTGTGCCTCCTCCTTGGAGCTGCCAGTGTGGGAGTGGCCGTGGATGCAAGCAACTCCTTGGGCCCCCCACCCCAAGAGCTGAATCCTAATAAATCCTAATAAAGGCATAGAACAGGAGTCTTGTCTCCTGGCCAATTTCTTTCATTGATGAAGTTTCTTTTATTTTTGTTATTGATAAAACTTAGAAATAGTGCTATAATACATATATATGTTAGGCTGTAGCATGGCATTAAAATAAAAACTACTTTTGTTCATATTACCCAGAGACTGAAAACAGTTAGAAACTCCCCTTACATTCTTAGATTATCTTATCCAGATGAAGACAGCAGTGACCAGGGCTCCAAGGGAGAAATTTATTGAACCTCTGCTATCAGGGAATGTGAGACTCAGTGGAGCCAAGAAGATTGATCTATTGGGGGGCGGGCAAGTTGAAGCTAAACAAAGGAACATCTAAAACTTAAAAGGAATGTTTGAATCATGTAAAAGAATTTATGAATATGTAATAGGGTTCTGTTTTTAAAGGACAATCTTTTGTTAGTAAGGCGTGCTCTCTTGGCTGAATGCTGAGGCACCCAGCCGTATTTATTCATTTTGCTTTATTTCTATCTCCTAATTGTCTTTCTATAAAACTTCTTAAATATTAAAAGAATATGAACCTCGTTTTTCACAGCCATCACCCAGATGGAGCTGCTGCTTCTTCTCCTTCCTTCTTCGTTGGTGGGCCTCACATCCTCTGTCCTGCCGAGACGTGCCAGTGCCAGCCAGTGCTGCGAAGCTGCTGATACACCTCAGCCACCACCCCAGGATCTCTGCTCATTCCTGCCATTCCAGCTAAGTGTTCCTCACAGTCCTGCAGGAGCACCAGGACTGACCGCCCGAGGGGGTTTGTGAAGCAAAGCCTCTCCTCCGTCCTTTCCTGTCTTGGCTGAGAAGGATGTCACAGGGTCCCTGGTTCTGTTTTGTTGTTAACACTGTAATTATTGTTGTTTGTCTGCCTCATTATACATACTAGTAAAGAACTGTTATTCCTATCTTCAGATCTCTGCCTGAGAGCCCCTTGATTTCAAATTGATAATTCGGAGGGGGTCTACATTTTCATTCCAAGGGAGGCTCCTGCCCTCCCTAGCAGACACCTGTCTTCTAAACTGACACAGGTGGCAACATTAGTAGGAAGGGCAGTTAACTCATAAAACCCTGATTGGGCTGATTTGAACTCTATGTTAGACATATTCCTTGATCCCACTGAGACATGAATGATTAATAAAGCCATCACGTCAGTAGAGGCTAGCATAGCAAATGGGCTGGTTCAAGGCACAGTTACACAGATATTTCCACTAGAAAACCCGGGGTGGGATCCAAACATTCCAGAACCTATGGCAAGGTTAAAATTATATCAAAGTCTTGTGGCATATGGGTTAAAATATGGTGTCCTTAAAGCTATAAATGGGTCAAAGCTTTATGAAGTAAGACAAAATCATGATGAATCACCCACTGATTTTTTTAAATTGGTTAAGAGAAACTGCCATCAAATATACAGATCTAGATCCTGAATCATCTGATGGAAAAGCACATCTGGTTCTCTTGTTTATGGGTCAAGCTACCAATGATATAAGAAGAAAGTTGCAAAAGATAGAGGGAGTTCAAGACAAATTGCTAGAGGTGGCCTGGAAGGTATTTCAAGATGGGCCCAACTGAAGGAGTTAAATCCCAACCTAATAAGAAGGCAACTCAGGAAAAGTCATCCAAGAAAGCTTCCCCTGTGACGAAAGATCAGTGTGCCTATTGTGAAAAATGGGGACATTAGAAGAATGACTGTCCAGCATTGAAAAAAAAATCCCCAGTTCCCCAACTCCCAGTAGTACAAAGCTCAAGCAGCTCAAGTTCTGAGTGATGGGGACCAAAGGCTACCCTCCCAGTGGAACCTTCAGTTATAGCTAAGATGGGGAAAGATGACATTGAATTACGGGTAGATACTGGAGCAGCATATTCTGTGTTAAATACCTTAGAAGGGAAACTGAGTCAAGATACTGTACATGTTGTTGGGGCAACCGGAGTAAGTGAAACACAGCCTTTCTTCCAACCTTTAAAATTCAAACTGGGAAAGCACTGGGTAACATCAATTCCTCTATATGCCTAACTCCCGTAAACCATTGCTGGGGATGGATTTGCTAGAAAAATTGAAAGCAGAAATTGAATTTAATAAGGGAAAGGGTGTAAGAGTTGTAATTCCTGAATCTAAATTTGTCCAAGTTGCTGCACTTTTTATAGAGGAAAAATGTGGTGAAATCCCCACTGAAGTTCAAAGTGTGGTTAATGCAGTCGTGTGGGCCAGTGATATCCCGGGAAGATCCAAATGGGCAGAACCAGTGAGTATTGCCCTCAAACCAGGAGCCACCCAGGTAAGGCAAAAACAATACCCTTTGAAATTAGAGAACTGTTGTGAATTCATGTTGTAAATATTGGCTTTTCACAATTATTCTGATAAATGTTATATGCTATATGCTTTTGCTATAGTCTTTTCTCTCTTAGCAAGTTATAGGCTTAGATAGGAATTCTGAATGGTAAGGATATGTTTCATCCGCACAAGGCAAGATAACTCCAACAGGCAAGACAATGGGAGGACCAAGCTGTTTTTCCAACAGAAGGACAGTGGAAAACAGGCTATTATCAGCAGCAGGAAATGGAGAGCAAACTGTTATCAAAAAGCCGGTACCAGGATGTTGGCAGGGGGGAAAGATATGAAGCTCAGCTGCCCTCAAAGGAAGGATGAGGGGCCCGGACTGTTATCAACACTGACCATTTGCAGAAGAAAGGAAACCAAACTTCAAAATAATGCTGACCAGCTAGAATAATGATGACCAGCAAAAAAATGCTGACCAGCAGAAAATAAAACTGTGCAAGAGCATGTTCTAATAAGGCAGAACCAGGGAGGGGACATGCTTTGAATATGCATTAAACCCTCACAGCAGGACGGGATAAAAAGAGTGTTCCCAAGATACCAGGTGTGTTCCTGGCAACCCGCCAGGGCACCCGGCTGTTTTAACCCTTTGCTTTATTTCCTTTGTCTCCTAATTGTCTTTTTGTTTATATTAAACTTTTTGCACCCAGCCGTAACTCTTTGCTTTATTTTATGTCTCTTATTGTCTTTATTAAACCTTTTTAAAATTTTACAGGAGTGAACTTCGTTTTTCACAATAATTTGGGGGTCTTGTCTTGGATGAAGCACCTCACCCCAGCGGAACCAGGAGATCCCAAGCGGGGGAAGGCGCCTCCCTGCCAGCTTTGGTAATCCGCTTTGGCTCTTCTGGTGTCATCGGTGGTAGCAGGGCAACACCCGGAGGACAAGAGAGAGACAAGTAAAGCAAAGAAAAAAAAAAAAAAAAAAGAAATAAAGCACTCCTTCAAAACCCCATAATCTTTCAGGACCTGAACAGGAATTGGTAAGTACTGATCAGGGGGGTGGAAATGGGGGGATGAATGTGTGTGAATGAGACGCAAGCTGGTTACCCCAGACCTGCGGAGCGAGAGCGGAGTCCATACTACTGCGTTTCCTATCTTTCGTGAGAAAATAGGCCGGGAATTGGACGAAGCGAAAGAAAAAGGAGTGAAAGAATCCCCCCGGGGTTACTGGGACTGGGGTCTCAGGGAGGGGTTGGACCCCTGGAAGGGAAGGAGCCGGGAGTTCTCCTAAGTTCAGTGTACTAGGAAATGGGACAAAAAAGGGGGTAAAAAAATAATAAATCCCCAGGAATATTGCCAGGTTGAGGGTGCAAACCACGGGAAGTGTTGGATACAATACCCAAGAAAATCTGGGGGGTTGGCCAGCGACATTAAAAGTACCTTATTATTGTATTGTCTTGGTGTGAGTGAAAATGAGTGAGGAAAACCTATTAAAGAAATGAGAATGCATGTGTGAATGAGAGATCGTGTATAACTGTATCCTGAGGGGGGGGGAGGTGGACTGTAACAAGAACATTGAAAGAGGGATTTGGGGTTTGTTGGTTTTTTTGTTGGTGGTGCTGTGAAGGGTGATTAGTGTTTTAAAGAAGTGAACTCGTGTTTTTTTAAAGGAGTTAAAATAGGTATTTTAAAGAAGTGAACTGGTGTTTTAAAGGAGTGGAATTGGTATTCTAAAATAGTACAATTGGTGTTCTAAATAGTGGTGCTTAAAGGAGTAGGTTGAAACAGAGAACACTTGGAAAAATGGGACACAAAACCAGTAAGCTGGCCTTAAGAGAAAAAAGAATTAATAAAATACCAGAGGATATACCTCAAGATAGTCCCCTAGGGATCAAGCTAGCAAATTGGGATACAGATCCCGATACAAAGGGGAAAGACAAAGTAAAAATGATACAATTTTGCATGAAGGAGTGGGTAAAAAAGGAAATTAGACCTGATCATGTTTACTGGCCAAAATACGGGTCCTCTGAGGCTTGGATCTGCCAGGCTCTGAATATATTTGCGAATTCAAAAGAGCCATTTAATCCAGAAGAGAGAGAATATGCCTCTTGCTGGATAGGAAACACAGGACCTCTGGGAGCCAGAGTTTTTAAAGTATCTAAAACTCCAGAGGTTGAGCAAGCAGAAAATATAAAAAAATGGGACCCGCTGGATGCTTTACCTCCCGCGCTGGCACAGGGAGCCCTCCCGCTCCAGCCAGCTGCAGAAGCTCTCCAGGCACCGGGAATTCCTCTGCCTCCAATGGCGCTGGGAATCCTCCCACCCCCGCTGATGCTGGGAATTCCACCTGTCCCGGGAACTCCTGCCCCCCCCTTCGAACCAGGGAGAGCGCTGGGTGTCCCGACTCTGGCTTCTGCTCCACCCGCCCTGGCGGTCCCGGCTTCACTGCCGGACATCAGCAGCCCTGCTCAGGCGGCCCTGGCTTCACTGCCAGGCCCCGCCCTCACTCCTTCTGCACTAGGGATCCAAGCTTTCCTGCCGAACTCTGTTTCTGCCTCTTTTCCTTTGGAGGGTTCAGTGCCTGCCGCCCAGATAACATCTCTTCTTAATAAAGGGGCATGATATCAGAACACAAGGGGAGCAATTAAAGCTCAAAAGCAGCCTGATAATCTCTATGTTACCAACACTAATACAAAACAAGGGAAGGGGGGTGTAAAAACAGATAGACAAGGAGAGTGGAACCAAGAAATCAATTTATTCCCATTACGAGAAGTACCTATGGGAGGAGTCCAAGGGGGAATGGGATTTGTGAATGCTCCTTTGACTTCTACAGAAGTTAGGAATTTCAAAAAGGAGATTAAAGGGCTATTAGAAGACCCTATAGGTACGGCTGAACAATTGGATCAATTCCTAGGGCCCAATATTTTCACTTGGGAAGAAATGCAATCAATAATGAAAATAATATTTTCCCAAGAGGAAAGAGATATGATTAGAACTGCTGGGATAAAAATATGGGAAGGAGAAAACCAACAAGGCCCACCAGGAGAACAGAAATTGCCAACTGCACCTCCTGATTTGAACCAGAATGATGAAGCTGGGAGGGGAAGTATGAATGATTATCGTAATTTGATAATCAAAGGGATAAAGGAGGGAGCACCCCGAGGGCAAAATGTTAGAAAAGCCTTTGAGGGACAACAGGGAAAAGAGGAAACTTCAACTGAATGGCTGGAAAGGCTCTGAAAAAATATGAAACAATACTCTGGAATAGACCCTGAGTCTCTAGCAGGACAAGCCCTGCTAAGGGTCAATTTTGTCACCCAGGCATGGCCAGATATTAGGAAAAAACTAGAAAAATTGGAGGACTGGCACGACAAACCCTTAAATGACTTATTAAGAGAAGCTCAAAGGGTTTATTTACGGAGAGATGAAGAAAAAGCTAAAGTGGAAGCAAAAATCATGATAGCCACTATGAGAGAAAGCACCTTCCAGAAAAATCTGAATCAAAAACCCTCAGGAATTGCTTCTAAACACTCAGGGGTTAGAAGTGGGGAAAAGGGAAGAAATAAAATTCTAGCACAATCAAAATTCCTGGGACAACCCAGGAATACCTGTTTTTATTGCAAAAAGGAAGGGCATTTTAAATGAGAATGCCCTCACTTAAGGAGGGATCTAAAGATATTTCAAGAGACACCTCCAGAGGAAGAATAGGGAAGTCAGGGGCTCTATTTTTGGGGGGACAAATACCATCTGGAGCCTTTGATAACTTTAAAAGTGGGCCCCCAAGAGAAGACATTAGAATTTATAGTTGATACTGGGGCAGAAAGGACTTGTGTTGTTAATATTCCAAAGGGATGTGATATAAGTAATGATACTGTAAAAGTAACAGGAGCAAAAGGGGAAGGGTTTAAAGTTCCTGTCATTAAAAATGTGGTCATAGAAGGAGAAACAAAAATAGGAATAGGAGATATTTTGCTAGTTCCTGGGGCTGGCAGCAACTTATTAGGAAGGGATTTACAGATACAATTAAGAATTGGGGTTATCCCAGAAGAAGGGAAAATGACAGCCAAAGTGTTAAAACCTGGCCAAGAAGATGAAGAGAAAATTAACAAAGAGGTTTGGGCTGGAAAAGGAAATAGGGGTGGATTGAATATTGACCCCATAAGGGTCACTATTGAAAGGGAAGAATGTCCCATACGTGTATGTCAGTACCCTATTTCTTTGGAGGGGAGAGAAGGCTTAAAGCCAGTAATAGAAGAATTGATAAAGGATGGGACATTGGAACCTTGCAAATCTCCTCATAACACCCCTATACTCCCAGTAAAGAAACCTGATGGAAATTACAGATTAGTGCAGGATTTAAGGGAGGTAAATAAAAGAACACGAGCCCGTTACCCTGTGGTTCCTAATCCTTATACTCTTTTAAGTAAAGTCCCACCTCAACATCAGTGGTTCAGTGTGGTGGATCTTAAAGATGCTTTCTGGGCCTGCCCACTAGCAGAAGAAAGCCGAGATATTTTTGCCTTTGAATGGGAAGATCCAAATACCGGGAGAAAGCAACAATTAAGATGGACAAAATTACCACAAGGATTCACAGAGTCCTCAAATCTATTTGGGCAAGCCTTAGAAGAGATACTACAAACTTTCCCCACTCCTGTAGGAATACAAATCATCCAATATGTGGATGATCTCTTAATATCAGGAGAAATAGAAGCTGAAGTTAGAGAAGCTACTATAAAACTTGTGAATTTTCTTGGGGAAAAAGGACTCAGAATATCGAAAGGAAAGTTACAGTTTGTGGAATCAGAGGTAAAATATCTTGGTCACCTGAAAAGCAAAGGTAGCAGGAAATTAAATCCTGAAAGAATTGCAGGGATCCTATCCCTTCCTCCTCCCTCTTCAAAGAAAGAGGTTAGGAAACTGCTAGGACTGCTGGGATATTGTAGATTGTGGATTGAAGGATACACACAAGCAGTAAAATTTTTGTATGAGAAATTGACAGGAGAGGACAATATAAAATGGACTAAAGATTGTGGTAATGCATATTTCTGAGTGTTACTTAGTTTTCTGTGTGGACCTTCTCCGGGGGGAGAAGCAGCTTCCTTTTGGGTCTTTTTCTTGGTCTTGAAGGACCTCCTGAATCCCTCCATCGACAGAGCTAGCCTGGATTACGTCGAGGGGCTAAGGAAGGGTCTCCTTCAGGTGGCGACCAACGGTGGGGCTTTAGATCCCCTCGGGACGGCTGGAAAACACCCCTCTGGTGTTTTAACAAGCCCAGGTACTGTCACCTACCCTGCAGATTTTACTGACAGGGGTCGGGTTGGTAGCTCGGTGAGTACACGAGTCAACCCGGACTGAGAACCTTTTTTTTTCTTTTCTTCGAACACCACGCATCCTTCAGGGTACAGGTACTGGGGGGGGTGTGGGGGGTGCGGGAGATCCGGTGGTTGTTGTAGGGTTTTGCGAAGCACGGTGGTTTGTGTGGTGCCGGTGCCAGAGCCTCCCCCCGGTATCGGGACCGGGGGAGTCCACGTGGCACTACACGTGGTGTGGGGGAGGTGCACCGGCGGCACGTCCCTGGCTCCGTGGTGGTTTTTTAAACCCTGACCACAGTTTGGATCTTTTCTGCTTTTTCGGAGGTAAAAAAGGTTAGACCAGCCTGTGTAGTAAAGCCTTAAGATCGGCCATGGGTACTCTTTTGTCTACACAGGAAAGGAATAAATATTCCCTTATTAAGAATATTTTAAAGGCTGGAAATATCAATTTCTCAAAAAATAAGCTGAGGAAATTAGTAAAATGGGTTTTTTTGCATTTTCTGGATTTTAATGTTGATTCTCTTCCTGACTGGGAAAAAGTTGGGCATACACTCACAGTGCAAATTGAACTGGGGGAGAAAACAGCTGGCAAATACCTCCCACTGTTCCTTTTAATTCGGAAAGCCATTCTAGAGAGGCAAAAGCCTCCAGCTCCCTCTCCCCCTCCTCTTCCCTCAGCCCCCCCGTCAGAGGGTTTGTCTGAAGCATTGCAGGCAGACAAAAACTCCCCGTGCCCTTCCCTCCCCGCAGAAAACCCCGAAAAACATAGCTTGAAATCCTTCTTGCAAGGGGGGGAGGGGTCAGCTGAACTTACTCAAGAACACATGGCTGAGAGCCAAGATGGCGCCGGCCACGTGTTACCTGGCCACATGGTGAATCCCCCTGTGTATCCTTTTTCTCCTACCCATGATCCCTCCCACCCACCGGTTCCCACCCATAACCCTTATCATAATCCCTTTGTTCCCTCTGACATTCCACCCTGCTCCACCTCCCAGCCCTGCTTGGCCCCACCCTATGACCCTGCCCCCCGAGGCTGTAACCCTATCCCCTATCCCTCCGCCCCCTGTCCCGTGGGGAGGAGGGGCGGGGAGGGAGAGAGTTACACCCCTTGCTCCTGCAGAGGGGCAGGGGGAGGGGTGTCCCGGCCCTGCCCCCCGATGGGGGGGGGCCTGCCTACCGGGCCTGGAGTGGTGGGGCACGGACCCTTTCCCGGCTCCTGCGGGGGTGGGGCTGGGTCTCTCCACAAGCCCGATGGGGGGGTCCGGACCCCCGGGACCCAGCATGAGGGGAGGCCGCCCCCTGCCCGGCTCCTGCGAGGGAACAAGCACCCCGGAGCCCGGCGTGGGGGGGTCTGGAGCCCCGGGACCCGGCGTGGGGGGGGGCAGAAACCCGGAACCCGAGTGGGGGGTGAGGGGCGGAGCCCCTCCCAGTTCCCACAGTCCGGGGGGCGGTCCGGGAGGCGGAGATGGGGCGGGAGCCGGGGGCGGGGCTGGGGGCTGGGCCGAGTGGGGGGTGAGGGGCGGAGCCCCTCCCAGTTCCCACGGTCCGGGGGGCGGGGCCAGGACCGAGCAGGGAGGTGAGGTTGCCTCACCACATTCCAAAGGCAGGTGTGGTTGTGCTAATGCAATCTGCCCTGATGGCCCTGGGGGACGCCCCGGGGGATGGAAGGGTGGATCCCCTCAGCCTGCTACCCCTGTAGAGCCATGTGGTGCCCCTGGGGGATGGGGAAATGCGAGCCTTCCCAATACCCGGGCAGGGCAAACCCCTCCCCCCTGCCAGTTCAATACAACTCCTGGGAATGGGGAACAAAATGATTGTGACTCAGCTTTTTTCCCTACTGCTGCTCCGGTGACTTTTACTGGAACAAGACCTCAAAATCGTACTTACAAACTGTTTTCATACCAAGACAAAAAAGAAATTTGCAAAGTACAAAGAGAATTTAGTCGTAATAGTGAAATATTTAAAAGCATTGTTAAAACAACACTAACCTCAAATGATTTGGTTCCTACAGATATTAAAGATCTTTTCAGGTATTTGCTTACACCATCTGAATTTGATTTATGGGAAAACACATGGAAATGATTTCTAAAAAACATATTAGTAGAATTATTAAAAACTAATAACCAAAATGCAGATTTATTAAATAATCCTATTACTTTAGAGCATTTATGTGGTGAAGGCATATGGGAAAAACCTGAGGACCAAACTAGGGCATTGCCAAAAGCTGTGATAGATAAAATCACTACAGCTGCAGAAAAGGCTTTCACTCAGCTCCCTACAGCTGACAGTAAGGGCAGTTATATTAATATAAAACAAATGCCTTCAGAAGGATTCCTGCAATTCTTAGACCGATTAAGAGAACAAGTGTCCCGTTAGGTAGAAGACCCTGTGGTACAGGCAGAGTTAGTCAAGGAACTTGCTCAGAGAAATGCTAATGAATCCTGTTGTAGAATTATACTAGGTTTTCCTATGGATCCCCCTCCAACCCTTGCACAGATGTCAGCAGCCTGTGCAAGGAAAGCAGAGATGTTTTCGCAGGAAAAGAGACCTCCCTGGACCACCCCAAGACCTGTTGCTGCGGTTTCATCTGAGACAAGGAGTGAACAGATGACGTCTGACCAGCAGCAGCGAATTTGTTTTCACTGCAGAAAACCAGGACATTTCGCTAAAAACTGTCCTTTAAAACAACAGAAACACACGAATACCAGCTTGCCAAAAAACTTACATCACAGCGCTTATCCATTCAGCGCGCAGACATAAATGAAGTGGAAACGAATCTCTGTCCTTTAATAAAAAGGGGGGAGGGGGGTGAAAAACTGCAAAAATATAATTGTGAAAAACGTTTGCCTAATAAGGTCTGGCAACCGCAAAAGCGATTCAGACTTGTAACTTCTAAAGCTTTTTGTTTCAGATCTGACCGCTGGGCTGTCGTTGGAGTAGATTTGCAGGATAATTCACAAGACCTAGCTGGACTGGATAGTAGGTATTTTGTTATTGGAGACACAGCACACACACCAATAGAGATTGAGGTGGCTCCCATGACAATTATGGGAGACCTAACACATCTCATTCTCTTAGCTAGGTGCCCTCAACCACCTATCTATATAGACAAAGGGCAGGTAATAGCCCAGGTGATCCCTGTTCCAACAGAAGTCCCAGTAGATGACAAAGCACCGGGAGTCTACTGGGCAGAAGTAGTGGGTGAAGATAAGCCCGTTATGGGGTGTAATTTAACACATAAATCAGAACATCTCCATGTAGAAGGGTTAAATGACACTGGGGCAGATGTGACCATCACACCAGAAAAGGTGTGGCCCTCACATTGGGAATTACAACCGGTGGCAGGAAAAATACAGGGTTTTGGAGGGATGAAACTGACAAAAGTTGCTAAAGATATCGTCCAGATCGAAGGTCCGGACGGTAGAATAGCTAGTGTCCGGCCTTTTGTAATTGACTACAAGTGCCCCTTGTGGGGGAGAGATACCATGTCCCAGTGGGGAGTGAAATTAACAATTCCTGAGACACCTCAGGATTTTTGATAGAGGCCACTGTAGAGCGTCCGGTCCAAAAATTATCTTGGCTAGATAATGATCCAATTTAGGTGAACCAGTGGCCTCTCAGCAAACAAAAACTTGGGGCTCTAGAAAAATTAGTGGAAGAAGAATTGGCTAAAGGACACATAGTAGAAACAACCAGCCCTTGGAATTCCCCGGTGTTTGTAATAAAAAAGCCAGGGAAAGATAAATGGCGTCTCCTTCAAGATTTAAGAGAAATAAACAAAAAAATACAAGACATGGGATCTCTCCAACCAGGAATGCCATCTCCCACCATGCTACCACAGGATTGGCTACTAGCAGTACTTAATATTAAAGATTGTTTTTTTCAAATTCCCCTGCACCCAGAGGATGCACCAAGGTTTGCCTTTTCCATTCCTACAATTAACAGGGAAGCTCCAATGAAACGGTACCACTGGACAGTATTACCTCAGGGGATGAAAGCCAGCCCCTTCATCTGCCAGTGGTATGTGGGGTCATTGCTGTCCTCAGGGCATGCTGAAAAGAGAGAGGCTATCATTTTGCATTACATGGACGATATTTTAATATGCTGTCCCAATAACAACATACTGAAAGATACCCTTGACCTAGTCGTTAAAGTTTTAACCTCTGCTGGATTCCAATTGCAGGAAGACAAAGTTCAAAGGATGCCACCTTGGAAATACCTGGGCCTGGAAATTACTGCACGGACTGTTGTTCCACAAAAATTGGAAATTATTGGTAATCCTAAAACTCTAGCAGATCTTCATTCTCTATGCGGGTCACTAAACTGGGTCAGACCATGGCTAGGTCTCACAAATGAGGACCTGAGTCCCCTACTCAATTTATTGAAAGGGGAGAGAGAGTTACTGTCTCTCAGGGAGCTGACTCCAGAAGCAAAAACTGTAATTGAAAAGGCACAAAAGGCCTTGACAGAAAGACAGGCACACCACTTCAAACCTGAGCTGCCTTTTAAATTTATTGTCCTGGGGAAGTTGCCACACCTACATGGGTTAATATTCCAATGGGCCGAGGGGCAGAGAGATGCACTCTTAATCATAGAGTGGGTCTTCCTCTCCCATCAAAGACCCAAAACTATCACCAAGCCACAAGAGCTGATGGCTCAGCTGATTCAAAAGGCCAGGATAAGACTGCGAGAACTGGCAGGTTGTGACTTTATGTGTATTCACCTCCCAGTCAGACTCTCTGGAGAAGGCAAACACTCCACTGAGAAACTGACCAAAGAGATGTTTGAGCATCTGCTGCAGAGCAATGCTAACCTCCAGTTAGCTCTGGACAGCTACAGTGGGCAAATTTCAGTTCATGCTCCATCACACAAATTGTTTCATGAGGAATTCCACTTCATTCCTCGTGAGAAAAGGAGCCGAAGGCCACTCAAGGCGCTCACAGTGTTCATTGATGCATCTGGGACATCCCACAAGTCGGTGATGACTTGGAGAAATCCACAGACTCAGCTTTGGGAAGCTGATGTTGAGTTTGTAGAGGGGTCACCCCAGATAGCTGAACTAGCTGCGGTCGTGAGAGCCTTTGAGAAATTTTCAGAACCAATTAATTTAGTTACTGACTCAGCCTACGTAGCAGGAGTGGTGTCCAGAGCGGAACAGGCAGTTCTCAAGGACATTGAGAACGAACATCTCTTTAGATTGCTTTCAAAACTGATTTACTTGGTCTCGAATAGAGAACAACCTTTCTATGTAATGCATATAAGGGCGCACACCCCGTTGCCAGGTGAAATCGCCGAGGGGAACCTGAGGGCTGATTCCCTTGCTGCCCCAGCTGAAAAGGTATGTCTCCCTGATGTGTTTCAGCAGGCAAAAATAAGTCACCAGCAATACCATCAAAATGTGCCAGGACTGATTCGTCAGTTCCAGCTGATACGGGATCAGGCTAAAGCCATCGTGGCTACCTGTCCCAGTTGCCAGCTTCAGGCAGTGCCATCATTAGGCATCGGAGTTAATCCCCGAGGCCTTAAGAGCTGTGAGGTGTGGCAAACAGATATCACTCACATCCCCAGTTTTGGTCGCCTTAAGTATGTACATGTGAGTATTGATACATACTCAGGAGCGGTGTATGCCTCTGCTCATGCAGGAGAAAAGTCTGTGCATGCTAAACAACATTTAGTACAGGCCTTTTCTGTATTGGGAATCCCTAAAGAAATTAAAACAGATAATGGCCCAGCGTATAAATCCAAGGAGTTCCTGGAATTTGTCCAGCAGTGGGGAGTGGAACATAAAACTGGCATCCCCCACTCCCCCACAGGTCAGGCTGTAATCGAGCGTACCCACCAGACGCTCAAACAAGTCCTAGCCAGGCAAGGCAGTGAAGCAGTGTGGATGTCTCCCCAACAGAAACTCTGTAAGCTCTGTTTACCATTAACTTCCTAAACTGCTCATTTGAAAACATGAGTCCTCCTGTAACTCGGCATTTTAACAATGGTGGTCAGTTTAAATTGCCACAACATCCACCGGTATTAATCAGGGACCCTGAAACTTGGCAGACCAAGGGTCCCTATGAACTTGTCACCTGGGCGCGTGGTTACGCATGTGTATCCACCCCCACAGGCCCCCGATGGATTCCTCAAAAATGGGTAAAACCTTTTGTTCCAAAGAATCCAGCACCAGCAAGAAAAAAAGAGAAGCAAGTGGCTGTTGCTTCCAAGAGAAGACGCCGCTGAAGAGAGCAAGAAGGAACCTCTCTAGCCTCTGACCTACATACTTTGGTTGTGAATATGTTTTAAAAAATTTCTGTTTCCTTTTGTCCTGGGTTGATTTTGATGTTAAATTGTATCCCCATTCGTCCACCTAACCCAGAGACAGGTTTTATATTCTTAAAGTTCCATCTCAGACTAAAAGTGAGTGGAGAAGAAGCACCGAGTCTGTTATCAGAGACTGTACTTGCTCCCCCCACACCGGGAGTTTTGACTACAGCACAGAAAGACAACAAGACACAGATCGCCTTGGCTTTCCAGCTAGCCGGAGCAGAGAGGTCTTCCTGGACTGTTTTCTTTCCCTTTTTCTGAAACGAATCGAACCTGTTTTGGACTGGGGACTCGGGGGAGCACCGGGAGCTTGCACCCGTGGACTACCGGGAGCCCAGCCTGGGCAGCGGCATTTTCCAGCGCCAGAGGGACTGATAACAGAGCGAACACCCACAGGAAAGAGACCCCCTGAAGTTTGTCATCTCTTCTGACGGGCGAGAGGTTTTGTAATTTGATATCATTCATTTTTGTGCGGGGTGGTGCTGTGCCTGTGAAATAAACAGGTTTTTTCCACTTCTCTCAGAGAAATCTCTTCCCGAACCGGTTGGGGGGTGGGGGAAAAGAGCCACGTGAGTTTGCTTCCCGGGGGGGGGAAAGCCCCACTGGAGGTTTTCTCCTAAATTTGCCCTAAACCAGGACAAATACATTCATTGGCGCCCAGCGCGGGGCACGAGAGAGTGGAAAAACCCTGTACTGATTGTATTGAAGTGGCAATTACTTTGTATTGGGATAAGATAAAGCAGTCCCTAGCCATCCAGCCATGCTGCTTGAATTAATAATGTCTTTTGGGGTGCAGGCCTTCATGTGTTTCTGGTCGCTAGGCTTTTTTGAGGTTTTAATACCTTTATGGTCCCTTGGTTTATTTTCTTATCCACAACTAGCCCCGGTGTTGTCCCTAACACATAGCTTTTACAGTAGAGGGGCACGGATTAGAATAGCTATTGGGCTGGGCCTAGTGATTATGATTTCTAAGAAGGTTATTCAGGTGCTGGAGTCTGTTCCAAATATAAAGGATTCATGGGTATGGTTATGCACCCAGTTTGTTAAAGGAGGAGCAGGGAACGAGGCTTTTCAACCTTTCCTTTCCTTCTTCTCCTCTGAATCGGTTACATCACTATTGGCAAGTGTTCAGTTTCCCCTGAATGTTAAAGAGACCATCTTCCTGGCATTTAATCTGGCAAGTTTCCTCTATACAGTCTTCAGCCTCTCTAGAATGAGGGCTGAGATTTCTAGAGGGACTGATGAGACCCCTGAACCGAGCATGGAAAATCCTGAGTGGGGTGGAGAATGGGAGGATATGGGCCAAATCCTGAAGGAATTCTCTGACCCTGTAGTTTGGGACTTCCCACATGAACAAATTCTGAATCCAGCTGAGATGGGGAAATACCTGAACGAGAAGTGTCAGGTTAATTCCAAAGAAAAAAAGATCATTGCAGTAAGCTGGGCCCTGGCATATGCGTACCGTGCATTGCTGGATACTGTAGGGCAGCAAACAGGAGGAAGGGGACAGGGAGATAAATCAACAGCTACCCCAATTACTCAGGCTGCAGCCAACCTCCCAGTTACAAAGCTGGTAGCTAAACCAGACAGCAAGCCTCAACCAATGGCTGTTGCTACTAGCACAAGAAGTGGAAAGTGCACAAACAAAACCGATCGACCAGTGGATGATGATGATGAGGATGCAGGAGAAGGACCCTCAACGCCTGCTGACACAAAACCAAGAGTCAAAGCAACTGGAACAAGATCAGAAGCTAATATTGAGTCCTTTTCCCTGAAAGATCTTCGTGGCCTGAGGAAGGACTACACTCGACGACCTGATGAATCTATAATTAGTTGGTTAGTCCGTCTGTGGGACGCCGCAGGTGAAGCTACAGTTCTGGATGGCACTGAAGCGAGGCATCTGGGATCCCTGTCACATGATCCAGTTATTGACCAGGAGATGATGAGGGGGGCTAACCCTCTCAGTCTCTGGGCACAGGTCCTTGAAAGTGTAGCCCAAAGATATCTGTGTGTAGATGACCTCTACATGCAACAAACACAATGGAAAACCATCGAACAAGGGATCCAACGCCTGAGAGAAATGGCAGTGGCAGAGATAGTTTTTTCAGATGACATACCAACTAAGAATCCTGACTTGGTGCCATGTACATCCGTGATGTGGCGAAAATTGGTACGACTTGGGCCGCAAGAATATGCATCTGCTTTAGCAATGATGAAACGGGATGAAAGGGAGGAGACCGTGCTGGATATGGCGAAGAAGCTTCGAGCATACGCAGATGCCGTGCATGGGCCCACCCATGCAAGAATCGCAGCCGTGGAAACACGTCTGCTGAAATTAGAAGATAAGATAGAGGAGAATCACAAAAAACTTAGAGATGAGATTAAAGAGGACCTTCTCCAAATCTCAGCAGTACAGATCAGAGGTCCTGGCACTCAACGCAGGCGTTCCCCAGATCGGGAGAAAAGGTATACCCCACGAGCTGAGCTGTGGTTCTACCTGCGTGATTGCGGAGAAAACATGAGGAGATGGGATGGGAAATCTACTGCAGCTCTGGCACAACGGGTGCGTGAATTGAAGGAGGAGAAGAGTCACAAAGGAAGTTCCACCAAAAGGGAAGCAGCTCCAGTTGCCCGTAGCCAAACTGCCAGGTATGATGATGATGACATGTCCGATCCCCTTGAAGGAACATCCAAGACATATACCAAAGGAAAGAAGGATAACCAGGCTTAGAGGGGCCCTGCCTCTAGCCAGGTAGAGGCTAGGGAAAATCGTGTTTTTTGGACTGTGTGGATTCGTTGGCCTGGCACATCAGAACCACAACGATATGAGGCCTTGGTTGACACAGGTGCACAGTGCACAATAATCCCATCAAGACATGTAGGGGCAGAATCTGTTTCTATTGCTGGTGTGACAGGGGGATCACAGGAATTTACCTTGGTAGAAGCAGATGTGAGCCTGACTAGAAAGGAATGGAAGAAACACCCTATTGTGACAGGCCCAGAGGCCCCATGCATTTTGGGCATAGACTACCTCCGAAGTGGGTATTTCAAAGACCCAAAAGGATTCAAGTGGGCATTTGGAATAGCAGCTGTGGAGGCAGAGGGTGTCCAGCAACTGAACACCTTGCCTGGACTGTCCGAGAAGCCATCTACAGTAGGACTTCTGAAGGTGAAAGAACAGCAAGTACCAATTGCCACCTCGACAGTACACCGCCGACAATATAGAACAACTCGAGATGCTGTGATCCCCATCCACAAGATGATCAGAGAGCTGGAGAGCCAAGGGGTGGTCAGCAAAACCCACTCACCCTTCAACAGCCCTATCTGGCCTGTGCGTAAATCTGAAGGAGAATGGAGACTGACTGTGGACTATCGTGCATTGAATGAAGTGACTCCACCTCTGAGCGCTGCCGTGCCGGACATGCTGGAGCTCCAGTACGAGCTGGAGTCCAAGGCAGCGAAGTGGTACGCCACTATCGACATTGCTAATGCATTTTTCTCCATTCCCCTGGCAGCAGAATGCAGGCCTCAGTTTGCCTTCACATGGAGGGGAGTGCAGTACACCTGGAACCGACTGCCCCAGGGGTGGAAGCACAGCCCCACCATCTGCCATGGACTGATCCAGGCTGCACTGGAAAAGGGTGAGGCTCCAGAACATCTACAGTACATAGCTGACATCATTGTGTGGAGGAACACAGCAGCAGAAGTGTTTGAGAAAGGAGAGAAAATCATCCAGATCCTCCTGAAAGCTGGTTTTGCCATCAAGAAGAGCAAAGTTAAGGGACCAGCTCGTGAGATTCAGTTCCTGGGGGTAAAGTGGCAAGATGGACGGCGTCAGATTCCTACTGATGTCATCAACAAAATCACAGCAATGTCTCCACCAACTAATAAGAAGGAAACACAAGCTTTCTTAGGTGCCATAGGGTTCTGGAGAATGCATATTCCTGAATACAGTCAGATTGTGAGCCCTCTTTACCTGGTCACTCGGAAGAAGAATAATTTCCATTGGGGCCCTGAGCAGCAACAAACCTTTGCTCAGATCAAGCAGGAGATCGCCCATGCAGTAGCCCTTGGCCCAGTCAGAACAGGACCAGATGTGAAGAACGTGCTCTACTCTGCAGCCGGGAGCCATGGTCTGTCCTGGAGCCTCTGGCAGAAGGTGTCTGGTGAGACTTGAGGTCGACCATTAGGATTTTGGAGTAGAAGCTATAGGGGGTCCGAAGCCCATTACACCCCAACAGAAAAAGAAATTTTGGCAGCCTATGAAGGAGTCCAAGCTGCCTCAGAAGTGATTGGCACTGAAGCACAACTCCTCCTGGCACCCCGACTACCGGTGCTAGGATGGATGTTCAAGGGAAAGGTTCCTTCCACCCATCATGCAACCAGTGCCACATGGAGCAAGTGGATTGCTCTTATCACGCAGCGTGCCCGTATTGGTAAACTGAACCGCCCTGGGATTTTGGAAATAATTACAAACTGGCCTGAAGGTGAAAATTTTGGTCTCACAGATGAAGAACAAGAGGAAATGACAAGGGCTGAAGAAGCTCCACCATATAACCAGCTTCCAGCAGAAGAAACACGCTATGCTCTTTTCACTGATGGTTCCTGTCGCATCGTAGGGATGAACCGGAAGTGGAAAGCAGCTGTATGGAGCCCCACACGACAGGTCGCAGAGGCCACTGAAGGAGAAGGTGGATCAAGTCAACTTGCTGAACTCAAAGCTGTCCAACTGGCCCTGGACATTGCTGAAAGAGAGAGGTGGCCAAAGCTGTACCTCTACACTGATTCATGGATGGTGGCCAATGCTCTGTGGGGATGGCTGGAGAGGTGGAAAGAGGCTAATTGGCAGCGTAGAGGAAAACCAATTTGGGCAGCTAAAGAGTGGAAAGATATTGCTACCAGAGTAGGGAGACTACCAGTGAAAGTCCGCCACGTAGATGCCCATGTCCCCAAGAGTAGAGCTAATGAGGAACACCAAAATAATAAGCAGGTAGATCAGGCTGCGAAGATACAAATGTCAAAAATAGATTTGGATTGGGAACATAAGGGAGAGTTGTTCCTAGCCCGATGGGCTCATGATGCCTCAGGTCATCAGGGTAGAGATGCCACCTATAAGTGGGCATGAGACCGAGGGGTGGATCTAACCATGGACAGTATTTCTCAGGTTATCCATGACTGTGAGACGTGTGCTGCGATCAAACAGGCCAAGCGGTTGAAGCCCCTCTGGTACAGTGGGCGGTGGTCCAGATACAAGTATGGAGAGGCCTGGCAGATCGACTACATCACACTGCCCCAAACCCGCCAAGGAAAGCGCTACGTGCTCACGATGGTAGAAGCCACCACTGGATGGTTGGAAACCTACCCTGTACCTCATGCTACAGCCCGAAACACCATCCTGGGACTTGAAAAGCAGGTCCTTTGGAGGCACGGCACCCCTGAGAGGATTGAGTCAGACAATGGGATTCATTTCAAGAACAGCCTCATAAACAGCTGGGCTAGGGAACATGGCATTGAGTGGGTGTACCATATCCCCTACCATGCACCTGCTGCTGGGAAAGTGGAGAGGTACAATGGACTATTAAAAATCACCTTAAAGGCACTGGGTGGAGGATCTTTTAAAAACTGGGAGCAACATCTAGTAAAGGCCACCTGGTTAGTCAACACCAGAGGTTCCACCAACCGAGCAGGTCCTGCCCAGTCTGAGTCTTTACATGTAGTAGACGGAGACAAAGTCCCAGTGGTACATGTCAGAGGTCTGCTAGGGAAGACAGTTTGGGTCAATTCTACCTCGAGCACAGACAAACCCATTCGTGGGGTTGTCTTTGCTCAAGGACCAGGTTGTACATGGTGGATAATGCAGAGAGATGGAACAACACGATGTGTACCTCAGGGAGACCTGATCATTGGGTAAAAGGTTACTGCCATTGTCTGTACATTAAACCATGCAGACATGAAATAGAAGGAAATGTGCAAGTGTTGAAAGTATGAGCAAGTGAAAGATGGTGTTTTGAGTGAGTAAAATGAGAGAGTGGGGAATCCTGCAGCTCTCCAGCGTGGGGGTCTGGATTCAGTAGCTTGGTGTGGGGCGTGACAGGGGCATGATGGATATATTGCTTGTATTTTTTGGGTGGAACGGAGGGGAAGTTTTTATGTATGTAAAGGTGTGCAGAGTTAGAATGTTAGTTTTGGCAGTAAGTCGACGATATGTGGATAAGGGGTGGAATGTCCTGGGTTGATTTTGATGTTAAATTGTATCCCCATTCGTCCACCTAACCCAGAGACAGGTTTTATATTCTTAAAGTTCCATCTCAGACTAAAAGTGAGTGGGAAGAAGCACCGAGTCTGTTATCAGAGACTGTACTTGCTCCCCCCACACCGGGAGTTTTGACTACAGCACAGAAAGACAACAAGACACAGATCGCCTTGGCTTTCCAGCTAGCCGGAGCAGAGAGGTCTTCCTGGACTGTTTTCTTTCCCTTTTTCTGAAACGAATCGAACCTGTTTTGGACTGGGGACTCGGGGGAGCACCGGGAGCTTGCACCCGTGGACTACCAGGAGCCCAGCCTGGGCAGCGGCATTTTCCAGCGCCAGAGGGACTGATAACAGAGCGAACACCCACAGGAAAGAGACCCCCTGAAGTTTGTCATCTCTTCTGACGGGCGAGAGGTTTTGTAATTTGATATCATTCATTTTTGTGCGGGGTGGTGCTGTGCCTGTGAAATAAACAGGTTTTTTCCACTTCTCTCAGAGAAATCTCTTCCCGAACCGGTTGGGGGGTGGGGGAAAAGAGCCACGTGAGTTTGCTTCCCGGGGGGGGGGAAGCCCCACTGGAGGTTTTCTCCTAAATTTGCCCTAAACCAGGACACCTTTCTGAAATAACCTACCTCTTACTCAAATCCATGTTTTTCATTTTTATATAACAGAAAAGGGTGAGATGTGGTAATGCATATTTCTGAGTGTTACCTAGTTTTCTGTGTGGATCTTCTAAGCAGCTGTGACGTGTTTTTCCCCTCCCCTCCCTGTCCCTGAAACATTATCCCATTGGTTGGTGTTATATGTCCCCCCGCCCCTCTCCCAAGGTTTGAAAAAGCCCGGGAAGGAGAAACCCGGCCTCTTTTTCCCCTGGAATCCAGCCAGAATAAACATCCTCCGTTCCTCCAGGGGGAGAAGCAGCTTCCTTTTGGGTATTTTTCTTGGTCTCGAAGGACCTCCTGAACCCCTCCATCGACAGAGCTAGCCTGGATTACGTCGAGGGGCTAAGGAAGGGTCTCTTTCAAAAGATGATGATGATAAATTAGAAAAACTGAAATTGAAACTAGCCTCAGTACCAGCCCTGAGCCTACCCTCCTTAGAAAAACCCTTTCATTTATATGTGAATGTGGAGAGTGGAGTAGCTCATGGGGTTTTAGTTCAAGAATGGGGGGGGAGGGTGTGAAGAAACCAATAGCCTATTTATCCAAATTATTGGATCAAGTGAGCCATGGCTGGCCAGTATATATTCAAGCAATAGCAACTACTGCTATTTTGGTGGAGGAAAGCTGTAAGCTCACCTTTGGAAGTAAATTAATTGTATGCACGCCACATGCGGTCTGAAATGTGCTAAATCAAAAAGCTGAGAAATGGTTAACAGACTCCAGGATGTTAAAATATGAAGCAATCTTCATTGACAATAATGATTTGACAATAGAAACAAGCAGGAGTCTCAATCCGGCCCAATTTCTGTATGGGGAACCAAAAGACGATTTGGCACATAATTGTCTGGAAATTATACAATGCCAAACTAAAGTTCGGGAAGATTTAGCAGAACAAGCCCTTTTGGAGGGAAAAAAAAAATATGTTGATGGTTCATACAGATGCTCGCAAGGAAAAAGAATGTTGGGATATATTGAGAGACCGCCAGCTCTTCACCAGTCTTCACAGAAGTAATTGTGAATGCCAGTTTATTTCTATCTTTAGCACACTTTTATAGGGTTCTACAGGGTCTGCAGGCAGAACAAGCTACTATTGGCTAACACACACACAGTTTACATTTTTTCTCTTACACACAAGGATATTGTTTACTTTACTCTCTCTTCTGCATGAAGGTTTCAAGGACTTTAGCCCTTAATATCACGACTTAGTTCAAAGGCTGGTTTGTGCATACAGGCCTTTACTAATATATAAAATATAGCAACAAATCCCCCTTTCTCTTTTTGCACAAACCAGGCTTTGGATAAGATAACATACAATTTAGACTGTCATCTCAATTAACATTATAAGTAAAGTCCATCCCCCTTCTAGCACAAGAGACCTCAACCATCTAGTGATGCCCCAGCTGGCGAACCAACTTCCAATGGGATCACTATCTTCTTTCAGGGCATGTAACCCATCCTGTAGCTGTTGTAGTTGCTCATGGATGGAAGCTGAATGATCAGTAAGATCCAAGCAGCACATGCCTTCAAACTCTCCACAACCATGTCCTTGTGCTAAGAGCAAAAGGTCAATTGCAACTTGATTTCATAGTACTGCATGATACACACTACTCACATCAGCTGAAAGCTCACTTAACATTGTGGATGTTAAGTTTAATTCTTTCTTAGTCCAGCAAGCGAGCCTTTTTAGAGTTGCTAGGCCTTAATTCATTCAGGCTTCGCTTTGACTGATGTTCTTCATTTTGCTAGCTACATTCAGCAATTGATGTAAGCTTGGGTGGAACAAAGTGAGTTTCCCAAGATAACAGGGTCTTCTATGTGGATTAGCAGGAATCTAATTCCATGCTCTATCTCCACAGATTAGGAATATGGAACTAGGTAATCGCTTTGGTAATTGTCCTGTGAGATTGCACTACGAATAAAGGCTTTACTTACAGTGGTAGTAACGAGATCAGCTATAGGGTTGACTGCAACCCAGTGCTGTATTACTTTGTTAGAATGACTTTTTGTCGGGGGTTCAAACATTATCCATCCACCTGAGGTATTGGTGGAACTTAACAAATTTAATTCTTCTGAGGGCTCTATGGTAGCATTGAGAACTTTGGTAACTTTTGCTTGCCAACAGGCTTCAAGTTGTCTTAATGTGAAGCCAACAGTGCGACCGCACTCTTGCAACATTGCCAATCGATTCAGTTGAGTCTCATTACTAATTAAACCTTTAAATGCTGGAGGATCCCATTCAGGGACTCCTATGAGACAGGTGCGAAAGGATCTCCAGGGGTGGCTAGGCTCAAACACATTGACCTTTGGCCAGTTCAATGTGCCAGAGTGACCCATATGTTCTGTCACTTTGGGATGTTAGTTAGCAGACAGTTGGTCATGACTATACACATCACAATTACCATAAGCATTTTACCATGTAAATGACACCATATTTGCAAACTCATAGCTAGAACTTCAATCGTTAAATGAACTTTCAAAGATGCTTACACTACATCTTGAAGAGGGAATACTTATACTTTATACTAACATAACAATTACTACACAAGCTAAACACTTAAACTATTATCTAACTACTTTTAACACAGGTGCTCTGGTATATGTGTAGTCTAAGCGTGAAAGCAATTTGCTAAAAGGGTAAACACATAACTACAATTTGCTTTATATACAATTAGATGGAGTCTCTACACTTTTCTTAGATCTTCTACAGAATTTCTCCAGCACGATTCAGTCCTGGAATGTTCACTGCTCCTGTGATGTCAGCTGGCAGTTGATCGGTGACTGAGGGCTTTGATGTTCAAGTTGTTCTTCAAATCCTTCTAAATCTTAAAACAAAGGATACCTGAAAATTGGTAGAGACACAACATCATAATAACAACATAAAATCTCTGTTGGCAACTGTCTATATAGTGTTCAGACACAACTGTGTCCTGACAGGTCCACTTCTGATCCATGTCTGGAGTACCAAGGCTGTGTGATGACATCTCTGTTCACTGGATCTCATGTGTTCAGAGGCAGACAGTCTGGTCAGATGGACAGGTGACCGTTCTGAACCTGCCAACAAAACACAGACACTTCTCTCCTTGAAGTTAATGAATTACACTAATTAAATGCTTTTAGGGCATCCATCTTCCCCCGTTTTTCTTAAAAAAAAAAAAAAAAGAGATGTACTTCTGTTATAAACAACAACATCAACACAAAACCATATACACAATTAATAAGAACTTATACTAGTTAAAAATCAATTAAATCTTAAACATTATTAATAACATATATAATATAAAACTGCTATTAATTACTAAAACACTGCACCAGCATCCCATAGTTAGCAAACAAACAGAAACAAAAAAAATCAGTGAAGGATTGGATCATCACCTCCGGAAAATGATTCTCCAAGCCCACTTCAAAATTGATCCAGCTGTCATATTAATAGGGTCAAATTGCTGAGTCAAAAAGTGACTCAAATACTGATTTGGGACAGAAAATATCTGGATCTGTTGGCAAACATTCTATCCAGGTAAAGTCAAGGCTTGGCCAGGGCCTGGCTTTAAACTGGAAAGATGCCTCTTAAGTCATTTCTAAAACAAGGTTCTCAATAGTAGCAGCTATGAGATGCTTACAGTACAGCAAACTGTTAAAATGCATTTGTACAAAGCAAATGATCAGGAGCCTTAGGTACCAGACCAATTAAACCATGCAGCAGTTGGTTTAATCTGAAGCCTCTCCCATAGCAGCTGATCCTCAACAATGGTACATCTTCTTAAAATTCTGGAAACACTGAAAAATAAGAAAACTATAACAAACGAAACTGCAGAGATTGCAACAACTAGTAGAACTCCTAATGGAGTCAAGGGTGTCACAGACTGCATTCACTTCTATCCACAAGCAGGTGTTCATCAGTGTTCCATCACAGCCGTCTCAGCTGTGGCCGTCCTCCTCTCTCTAGGAAAACAACTGTACTTTGCAGTTTAAACAAGTGTCTCCAAGAAAACATAAAACAATTTCAATCAAACAATATCTAAACTCAACAATAATTATATATGACAAAAGGAAATAACAAACTTAACCTTAAAAGAATATCTAAGTTATAAAACTTAACTTAAAAACATTCAAGCCTAAACATTATAAAACTTGACTATCCTTAATTCTATTAGCACTTAATCTATATTAAATGAAAACATAACTTAATCTTATTCTGTTACTACAAAAAAGCAGCTAAAAGTTTGATATATACCTTTTAAACACAATATAACAATAACATGGATTCACTATAAAGATTATAAAAATGTAGCAAACACATCACAATTCTATGTCATCTAGCCTTGAAAATAACCCACAATAACTGCAAATGTTACTAAAAATACTTATTCATAATAGAAATTTGCCTAGTGTATGTTTAAATTGGTTAGGATGTTAAAGTGCAGTTTTTCTAGAGAAAAACCACCACAACAACATGGGATTTGGCAAGTTGCCATCCAGCTTTTGTAGCACTTTTCAAAAACATTAAGTCCAATTTTTAAACTAAAACCCAAAATCCAAATTGGTATATATGCAGTTATATGTGTTTATATAACAAAAGACTCACATTAAAATTCCCTTATTAAAATTGTGGAAAAACCAAGCAAATAGATAATATATACTTTAACTTAGCTTTGTCTTATACAGTAAAATTCTCTTGACTAATTATTTTTTAATTCACAAATCTCTTCTATAGATAACATTAATTGGAAGAAGGTTTTCCTAGAAGTTGTAAATCACACCATATTTTAACCTTGGGTTCTAAAACCAATTATTGCAAGGCAACTTCTGTTAAGCACTTTTTTCCCTTTTTTTTTTTTTTTTTCTTTTTTTTTTCTTTTTTTTTCTTTTTTAAACCTTCAAAGAACCACAATAATTTCTCTAGTAAAACTCTAAAAACTGCAATTGCATAAACTCATAATTACTTAAAACACAAAATTAACTCCAAAAGGGTATACAAAAACACTCAGAAAACCCAATAAATCACGACCCTGCAACAAACCAGGCACCATCCCAGTGCCCCCCCCGAGAGAGGGAGCGGGGGGGTGGACTGCCCACTCTGCTGCTGCTGCAGCTCTGCTCTTATCTTTCTTCACATTCTCTACATACTCTCGCAGCGAGGAAAAACGGAGAGAAAGAAAAAAAAGCCTCACAAAGTTAACTTTAACAAATGCAGTTTTTTCTCTCAATCTCTCTTGTTGTTCGCTGATAGAGGAAGAAAGGGCACAATTTTGCAAAAGCAGGCGATTTTACACGAAAAGTCTCTCACGGCCAGGTGCTAACAACGGTGATCATTGCGGTTTATCAGCTTCTAATTACAAGGATGAATTTTGAACTAGATACCATATAGTTTGATATTTTTTGACTAGTTTGTCTCTCTTTGAAGCTGTCTGAGCCACCTGTTTCTGCTCAGTTGTTTCCGTAATTGTTCAGAGTGGCCTTGGAACTTTTCTTGCGCTGCTTCTACCCCCAGGGTGCCTTTGTTCTCTTCGCCCACCTCGCTGCTCCCCCATGTCCTCCTGGTTCGGGTGGAAACCAAGCTAAATTTGGCTTCTTTTCTTCCAGGGTGGTAAAGATGGAACTTAAATAAGGTTGTAGTGCTAAAAGTGACTCCAAAAATGAAGCAAATATTTCTGGATGTATCACATCCTGCCATAACTGAACAGATTCTGTTCGTTGTTTTAGCGTTCCCTGTGGAACTTTTTTCTCATTATTTTCTTCTCCCTAACTCTCCCTCCCTCTCTCCATGGGCAATATAGATAGGAGAGCTTGCCCAGCAGTGGGAGGTAAAGGCATCTGCCGCTGTGACGCAGGTAGAACCACGGAGCTCACAGCTTCAGCATAACTCACTTTTCTGTTTTTTAGGGTATTAATTACAATCTGCCAAGTTCGACCGAGAAACACAGTGTCCTTGCTCTTTTCCGTAATTGCCGTTTCCCATATCAGAGCCGATATATCAGTCCGTTCTTGCCCCGCAAGAAGCAGTGAGCACTGCAAATGCTCATGGCAATTAGCCCATATAATGAGCATATTCAGGTCCTTTTCCTGGGCTGCTCCTCCTCGTTTAACGAGGATGCAGAGAAGCAGTTTATCTGCCGCCCCAAATTCCATGCTAGCGGCTCGGCGGCAGGGGGGAAGGTTGCGAGCCTTCTACCGTGCCCCTGCCTTCGGACTCCCCCAGCGACTCACCCCCGTTGATTCGCAAGCCGCCTATCTGGTACTGATCCAAGGCAGCATCTATCTGCACTCAGATCCGCTCCACCAACCTCGGTCCAAGGCTCCGTCCCACCGTGTGTGGATCCACTGAAGCCCCCCTGCCTGCATGGTGTCTCGTTCAGAGCGGCAAATATTGAGAGACCGCCAGCTCTTCACCAGTCTTCACAGAAGTAATTGTGAATGCCAGTTTATTTCTATCTTTAGCACACTTTTATAGGGTTCTACAGGGTCTGCAGGCAGAACAAGCTACTATTGGCTAACACACACACAGTTTACATTTTTTCTCTTACACACAAGGATATTGTTTTACTTTACTCTCTCTTCTGCATGAAGGTTTCAAGGACTTTAGCCCTTAATATCACGACTTAGTTCAAAGGCTGGTTTGTGCATACAGGCCTTTACTAATATATAAAATATAGCAACAGGGATATGCTGTAGTTGATGGGGAAAATATGCAGACCATCGAAAAAGGAAGTCTACCTTCAAATTGGTCTGCTCAATCTTGTGAATTATATGCTCTATAAAGACCACTGGAGCATTTAGCACATAAAAAGGGGACCATCTATACTGACTTAAAGTATGCCTTTGGCGTAATCCATACCTTTGGGAAAATTTGGGAAGAAAGGGGGTTTCTAAACTCAAAAGGGAAAGGACTAGTACATGAGGGACTTATTTTAGAAGTTTTAGAAGTGTTAAAACTGCCTGAAGAGATAGCTGTAGTACATATCAAAGGGCACCAAAAGGGAATGACACCCGAAATAAGAGGGAATAACTTGGCGGATCAGGAGGCTAAAGAGGCGGCAGAAAATGGGGACAAACGAGTAATGTTAATTTTAACCCCAGACAGGGAAGAATTGGAAATCCCTAAATTTAGTGAGGAAGAAGAGAAAGGATTACTTAAGATAGGGGGAGAACGGGATCAGTCTGGAAAGTGGAAACTCCCTGATGGGAGACAGTTACTTAATAAACCACTCACCAGGAAAATATTAGAAGATATGCATCAGAAAACTCATTGGGGTACTCAGGCTTTGTGTGATCACTTTCTAAGGGATTTTGGATGCACTGGAATTTTTGGGGTAGCGAAACAAATAACTGAAAACTGCATAACTTGCCAAAAGGTAAATAGAAAAATAATGAGAAAAACACCATTAGGTGGCCGTGAATTAGCCTTACGGCCATTCCAAAGTATTCAAGTGGATTTCACTGAACTTCCACAAGTGCAAAAATGGAAGTTCCTATTGGTAATAGTAGACCACTTAACTCACTGGGTGGAAGCTATTCCCGCTGCCAGGGCCACAGCTAATGTGGTATGTAAAACTCTTTTGGAACAGATTATTCCCAGGTATGGAATGATTAATAAAATAGACTCAGATAAAGGAACACATTTTACATCTAAAGTCTTACAGCAAATAACCCAAACCTTGGGAATAAAATGGGAATTGCATACCCCCTGGCACCCACAAAGTTCAGGCCGGGTGGAAAGAATGAATCAAACTATAAAGAAAACCTTAAGAAAATTAATGATTGAAACCCAGATGTCCTGGGTAAAATGTTTACCTCTGGCTCTATTAATGGTCCGAAAACAACCCAGGTCAGATCTGCGAGTGTCACCCTATGAAATGATGTTTGGACTACCCTTCCTTACCACCCGGCATGAAACTGCCACTTATGAAGTAGGGGAAATAAGTGTCAGAAAATATGTCACCACAATTGCTAAAACACTTGAAAACTTAAGGCTAAAAGGAATGATCCCTCAAACCAACCCTTTGGAGTTCAAAATTCATAATATTCATCCAGGAGAATGGGTACTGGTAAAGACATGGAAGGAACAATCTTTAACTCCTCAATGGGAAGGTCCTTTTCAGGTACTGCTGACAACGGAGGCTGCAATCCAGACCAGGGACCGAGGTTGGATCCACGCCAGTAAAATCAAGGGACCTGTGAAAAGACCTGAGCAGTGGACTATAACTTCTGAACCGGGTGATACCAAATTGACTCTAAAGCGGGGGCTGGGTGCTAATGAACTGGGACAATCCACAGGATCCAAGGGATGAGCAAAGAATCACGCCTAATTGGGAAGTGAGACCAAGCCTGTATCAGTAGTTTCAAGTCCTGCCTGGACAAGTTCTGAGACACCTTCGATATCCACCTTGGGGAGGAATACTCCCACTCCAAACAGGAGGATCAGGGCTGTTTTGGTAGGGAAATCCTCATATTTTTGCTTTGGCCTGTGATCTGTATAAAGAAGGGGGAGAATCACAACTTCCATCAGTGCCACACCATATACCTTGTATAAATCATCCCAATACGGGACATGCTAGCTGGGTTAAATATAAGTGTTTAATTTGTGGGAAAAATTGGTATTGCAGCTCACACAATCGGCGTTCTTGTTGTAGGGAGTGTCGAGCACATAATCGATCTTCTATCCAAACAGAATTGCAGGCAACTGAAATAATAACTCTGCTCTGTGGATGGGAATTACTGGTGTCGGTTGAGTGGGAAATACCTGAAGAATGGTGGGATACTACTGCTAAAAGGTGTCAAAAGAGATTGTGTCCAACAAAACAGCTCTAGCTCTAGATCACATCAGCAAGCAATTGGCTCAAACTAGAGCAGTAGTATACCAAATTTGACTAGCTGTAGACTACCTATTGACTAATGAAGGAGGAATTTGTGGAAAGTTTAACTCATCAGAGTGTTGCCTGGAGATCGATGATGAGTGAAGTCATCAGAAACATCTCTAGAGAAAGAAGAAAAATCTCATGTGTAGGCACCCAAGAGTAGACCCCCTTAATAAATTCCGATTGGTGGTATGATTTTTGGTCTTTCAAAAAAGAGTGGTGGAAAAAAGTAGCCTTCATTGCAGCTAGTGCCTTTTTAAGTCTTCTGTTTTTACCATGTCTCCTTCCCTGTGTAATTCAAACCGTAACATCAAACTGTGCAAGCCAGTCTCCAAAGCCCAGAAATAGCTGGCCAGAAACAAACTAAAATCATGATGTTAGAAACCCAAGAGTCCGACCATAAAACAGCCCAAGAAATGTATGACCAATACCAAAAGCTAAGAGAATTATGCCCCCAAGAACCATAAACCGTCAATTGATGCAGGTTTGAAAAACCTGATGAAATAAATAGAGGGGGGAATTGTCATGAATAAAATCTCTCAAGAAATCCACCCCGGTTAAAATTCTGTGTTTAGTTACGTACAGTTAATGTTTTTATCCCGTTTGTAAACCTTGTTTGTTGTACCCCTTGTTTACTCCAATGGTTATTAGTAATGTTAATTACTTACCAGTTTTTGAAGTGTTTTAAGAGTTCTTATGAGACATTCCTCTATCCCTTTCCCTGACTTCTCTGCCACACTGTAACAAAAGCAACCCCTTTGTTGCCGCTGAAGATGAACAGATCACACGGACACAGGTCGAGGTGTGGTGAGAGAAAGAGAAAGTTTATTTTTCCCCCCAGGATTTATAGGCTTCTGACCACGGCCAGGGATTGGATGGTCAGGATAACACTTTCTCACTGCACTGGCGATGAGAGATGCCCATCACAAGACGTGTAACAGAAAGAATGTACACATATCTATGTTTATAGTTACTGTCCTGGGAAAGTCTTTAGAAAACTATGTCAGCAAGCTCAGAAGCTGAGTTTTCAGGGCGACATCTCACCCTTTTTGGTTCAATAAAAAGAAAAGAAAAAAAGAAAAATTAACAAAGAAACTAGCAACATTATAAACAATCAAAAGATAAATAACAGGAAAAATACAATACTCCATACAATCAGAAGGGTGTAATTTCAGGGTGATATCTCACCCTTTCATTATTATAAAAAAAAAAACTTTTTTTTTTTTTTTTTAAAAAAAAAAAAACAGAAAAACAACAAAACTCAAAAAAAATAAATGAAACAAATGTCCAACATCACCACCTGCTTGTGGATGGCTCTCAATTTGGTCACGGAAGCAAAATCCATGGCCAAACAAAAAGGTGCCTGGGAAAACGTATAAAATGCTATGAGAGCAGCCTGTAATTTCATCAATTGGGCTGATCTAACCTCATGACTCTCTAAAAAAAACCTAAAAACAAAACAGCAGCATCAATGGAAAGATTAATGTAATAAACTTGAGGAGCAGAAACTACTCGCAGAACCTCCCAGCATCTACTGTGCCTGTGGGGTCAGTGTCAGAGGTGACTTTAAATCAGAGTCCCCCTTTAAGAGACCAAACAAGGGAGACAGTTCTGTCGTGGTCAGTCCATATAAGGACACAACCATGTAAAAGTCCGTTAATATTTGGACTCCATTCATGCAGTGTCTGTAATGAATGCAAAAAATATAATTGCACCTCCAAATGCGGGACTGTTTGTCCCAAAATCATTTTTGACCCTCAAATAATTTCAAGGGAGGTTGTAGAGACAAGCAGCAGGAAACTGCTTGCAAACTCCAGAGAGGGCTAGAGCCCCATATCATCGGCAAATGCCGGCAAATTTTGCATGCCTCATGGCAAAATCTCCATTGATATCTCTGTGTGGGCTCAGCATTAATGACAGCTGGCACCAAAAAGACAAATTTCGGTCTGTCATCAGGATGCAAAGGAATTGTAAAGAAACAATCCTTCAGATCCACAATGAGGACTAGCCAATCAGCAGGAAGCATGGCAGGTGAAGGCATGCTAGCCTGCAACATCCCCATGCTTTCCATCATAACATGAACTTTCTGGAGGTGTTGTAGCAACCTCCATTTCCCAGACTTCTTCTTGATACAGGAAACAGGAATGTCCCAGGGACTGGTTGAAACTCCAGATCACTGTGATCCAACTGTTCCTGCATCAGGTCACGGAGGGTGACTAGTCTATCATGAGAAAGATAAACAGAATCTGCTGAACAAAGAGTCAGTCTCAAGTTCTTCCTTGTGTTGAATGTCTCAGCATCGGGTCCAAGGGTCCATCAGCAAACCAGACAATCGTGATGTCCATGCCAGTGTCTAGAACCCATGGAAGCTAATCTCTGGCAGCATCTCACCAAGGATGGACAGGGTGCTGACCCATTCAGGATGATCCCTGGCTGTCAGAATAGCAGTCCAGTGACCCAGGGAAGTCCAGGGAACCCGAAGCCACCATCTCCCTGCAGCTGATTCTCAGCTCTGCGAACATAAAACTCAAAAGGCACAAGGTGAGCAAATCCGGGTCCCACAGGGATAGGAACAGGAGGGGTGAGTGTGGAACCCATGGCAGAAATGCACCCCAGGAAATCCGAATCAATGTCCCGTAGGTGAACAATGATGCCCTGAGCAGTGGAATTGAACCACGCCACAAGAAGAGCACTCACGGCCTCACCCACTGGACCAAAGCATTGGGAAGCACATGGAATGCCTGATATGCTCAGCTGCACAGTCATTTTACAGGAGGACAAAGTCCACAGGCCAGCCGAAGAGGCTCCAGCAGCCTGGGACCCCTTGCCTGTCAAGGCCACTGGCTTCTCCACCGCGGCAACACCACCGGAGCCAATGGTAAACAACGCAGGACCTTGGTCTGCCACAGCCACAGGAGGCGACGGGGGAGGGCCGGCTCCAGCCGCAGGCTCGGGCGATGCCTGGGAATCTGAGGCGTGGGGGGTTGAAGGCAGCTCGGCACAGCCCTCTCCCGGCGCGGGGAGGGGCCTGGGGGCCGGTAAAGGCACAGCCGGCAGAGCCGCGGCACCGTCCTGCTCTGCTGCTAGGGAACAACCTGGGCTCGCAGGATGGGAATCCGGCAGCATGGGGCCGGCAGAACCCGGCCCGGCGTCCGCAGCACTCGCAGAACCGGCCCCCACGCCCCACGAATCCGGCACGGGGCCCGGGCCCAGCCCGTCCCCCACCGTGGGGCAGGGCACGGCCCCGCCACAGCAGGGACATGGGACGGACCCTGAGGCATCCCCCAGGGCCGGCGCCGCCCCCCGTTCAGGCACCCCCCCATCGGTCTGTGCCGGGAGGGCACGCAGAGGCGGCGACCCCGCCCCGGGCTTCCACCGCTGGGGCGTGGGCCGAGGCGGGGTTATGCCCCCACGTTCTACGGCGGCCCCCGACAGCCCGTTGGCAAGGATCCAACCCCGCCTCAGGCTTACACCGCCAGGGTGCTGGCCGAGGCGGGGTCACGCCCACCAGCCCCGCAGCGGCCCCGTTCAACCCGCCGGGGGTACCGGCGATCCAAGGGGAGCCGACCTCAGGACCCGACCTCAGAAAGCCGCACCTTTGCCAGATCCCCAGCAGTCGGAGCAGCCGGGGCTCGTAATCGACCAGCAGAGCCTCGATCAGGGAATCGCCTAAAGCGTCCCAAGCCAACTGCAAAAAAATCACTTCAACCACAGGGAAAAACCCCTCAATTTTCCCATACTCACACAATTGCTGAAAGTCAGCATACGAATCATCAACTCCTCTCTGATCATGCACTGCATGCAATATTTCCAAAACCAGGCCCTCTGTAGGAGGAAGCCCAAAACCATCCATAGCCACAGGCTAGACAGTACCCTGTAACACACGTGCAAGACACGGCGAGGTCACCAGATGTTGCCGCTGAAGATGAACAGATCACACGGACACAGCTCGAGGTGTGGTGAGAGAAAGTTTATTTTTCCCCCTAGGATTTATAGGCTTCTGACCACGGCCAGGGATTGGATGGTCAGGATAACACTTTCTCACTGCACTGGCCATGAGAGATGCCCATCACAAGACGTGTAACAGAAAGAATGTACACATATCTATGTTTACAGTTACTGTCCTGGGAAAGTCTTTAGAAAACCATGTCAGCAAGCTCAGAAGCTGAGTTTTCAGGGCGACACCCCTTAAGGAGCTATGCCCTGGAACCAAGCAACTCCCAGGGAGCTGTGCAACCGAGTAATATGCAAACTAAGGCATGCAAGACACCAAAACAACGAGCTAACAGAGGAATAAAAGGACAAAGAAACATATTCTAGCAAGCTATGATGAAAGATCATCTTCCTGCATCACCTAAGCCTCCTTTTAGAAACCACCTTCCTGAATCCCCATGACCTAAAGAAGTCTGGAAAGGACTGACCAGCCTAGCCAACAAGCCAGAATGACAGGCCTCCTGGTTACTTCCACGAGGATGGAAGCCCCAGCTCTGCAGTGTGTGCTGCAAAGCTGAATTGTGCCTTCTCCTTGGAGCTGCCAGTGTGGGAGCAGCCATGGTGCAAGCAACCCCTTGGGCCCCCACCCCAAGAGCTGAATCCTAATAAAGGCATAAAACAGGTGCCTGTGTCCTAGCCAATTTCTTTCAATCGACAAGATCTTTTTCGAAGTTGCAAGTACCTTTGTGAAGTGACCCTTAGACCAAGTTGTTTTAAGTGAGTAAAGCCCCTGCCAGCCACTGCTGATTAATTATTACTTCCATCCTCCTCCTTCTCTGTTTAGCGCTACTTTTAGATAAGCATTGTCCCACCCCAAACCCCTTGTGAAGGACAGCCCAAAAGATCTGATTAGGTTTGAGTCCCTGGGGGGTTTCTCCGTTGCTGTGTTTCTAGTGGTCCCTGACCCTGAACTCCACCCTCAAGGGTGGAGACCCTCAAAAGTTCTGTCGCTCAAAAACCCCTGCCCTGCCTTTGTTGGGGGCTCTTTGTTCTGGACCTGAGTTTGTTCTCATGCTGAATAAATGGTTTCATGAACAAAGGCCCATCTCGTTGGTGTTTCATGCTGGTCCCCAGAACCCTGCGGCTTCCCTGGACGAGATCCTGAGGTTGTGGACTGCAACACTTCTCAACCTTGGAAACTGCTATGTATTGGGTAATTCCTTTGTTTTTGTTTGTTCAGAAATGGGCAAGAGTCAAAATATAACTTGTCCCAGGCTTAAAGAAAACATTTCCTACCAAAACTACAGGTCAGAGACAAGAGACCCTTTTATAAAGGGGTCCATGGATGGAGGGATGCCCATGGGGATTTCCCACCTCAGTGGCATAGGTTAATCTGAACCAGAGAAGCAATATTTGGGAGCAAGATTTCACAGTGACATTAATGGCCTGGCAAAGAGACATGTCAGAGGTCAGCTGTTATGAGACTGAGCACTTCAGCCCTTTGCACAATTTACATTGGCACCTGCATCAGGAGTCAAGTGGAAGGCTTTTGCTCAGCTTCCTATTAACCATTTTGTTTTAATTAAAGGCAATTACCAGTCAGCTGCTAGTGACTAGCTGGGAAACTAAATGGATGGTCCCTAACCATAATGTCGCCCTGTGTCTCAAGGGTTGGTGTCATTGGTAGAATTTTGGGTTCTTTCATCACGGGGCAACTTTTGCAGCACCTGGCCTGCTGAAGCCAGATGGGCTCCATCTATCTGTTAACGGCAAAAGGATTTTAGCCCATGAACTGACAGAACTGATTGAGAGGGCTTTAAAAACTGGGTTTGAAGGGGGAAGAGGATGCAACTGTGCTCTTTAGAAGCAGGTCCAAGGGTGGTAAGCCAGAATCGGGGGTGAAATCAGCAGCCCAGCTGAAGTGCATGTATACTAATGCACGCAGCATGAGTAACAAACAAGAAGAGCTGGAAGCCATGACACAACAGCAAAGCTATGATGTAGTCACCATTACAGAAACATGGTGGGATGACTCGCATAACTAGAGCACTGAACTGGATGGCTACAAGCTCTTCAGAAGAGACAGGATAGGGAGAAGAGGTGGAGGGGTGGCTCTTCATATTAGGGAGGTTTTTCATGCCATGGGTTATGAAACTAATGACGATGAAGTTGAATGCGGTCTCAGTTTTGGAAGACAGGTGACTGCTAGGGAGGGCAGGAGCCTCCCTTGGAATGAAACTGTAGACCCCATCCCCCCGAATTATTATAATTTTGTAATCAAGGGGCTCTCAGGCAGAAATTTGGGGATAGGAATAACAGTTCTGTTGTGAATTCATGTTGTAAATATTGGCTTTTCACAATTATTCTGATAAATGTTATATGCTATATGCTTTTGCTATATTCTTTTCTCTCTCAGCAAGTTATAGGCTTAGATAGGAATTCTGAATGGTAAGGATATGTTTCATCCGCACAAGGCAAGATAACTCCAACAGGCAAGACAATGGGAGGACCAAGCTGTTTTTCCAACAGAAGGACAGTGGAAAACAGGCTAATATCAGCAGCAGGAAATGGAGAGCAAACTGTTATCAAAAAGCCGGTACCAGGATGTTGGCAGGGGGGAAAGATATGAAGCCCAGCTGCCCTCAAAGGAAGGATAAGGAGCCCGGACTGTTATCAACACTGACCATTTGCAGAAGAAAGGAAACCAAACTCCAAAATAATGCTGACCAGCTAGAATAATGATGACCAGCAAAAAATGCTGACCAGCAGAAAATAACACTGTACAAGAGCATGTTCTAAGAAGGCGGAACCAGGGTGGGGACATGCTTTGAATATGCATTAAACCCTCACAGCAGGACGGGATAAAAAGGGTATTCCCAAGATACCAGGTGTGCTCTTGGCAGTGTGCCAAGGCACCCGGCTGTAACTCTTTGCTTTATTTTATGTCTCTTATTGTCTTTATTAAACCTTTTTAAAATTTTACAGGAGTGAACTTTGTTTCTCACAGTTCTTTACTAGTATGTATAACGAGGCACACAGACAACAATAACTACAGCATTAACAACAAAACAGAACCAGGGACCCCGTGATAGCCTTCTTGGACGAGATGGGATGGGATGGAGGAGAGGCTTTGCTTCACAAACCCCCTCAGGCAGTCAGTCCCAGTACTCCTGAAGGGCTCTGAGGAACACTTAGCTGGAATGGCAGGAATGAGCTGAGATCCTGGGCCGGTGGCTGAGGTGTATCAGCAGCTCCACAGCGGTGGCTGGCACTGCCGCACATCGAGGCAGGACAGGGGGTGCAAGGCCCACCAATGAAGAAGGAAGAAGAAGCAGCAGCTCCGTCTGGGTGATGGCAAATTCCCTTCTCTCTGCAGCAACAGCTCTCAGCAAAGTGTCCTTCTCTGAAGCTGAAGAAACCAGCCAAAACTGCCCCGCCCTCCCTTTCTTCCTGCCCCCCTTCCCCCCTGGGCCCAGCTGAACTCTTTGTGTTTCCTCAAGCACCCACTAAGTACCAGCAGTCAGGTTTTCCCAGCAACTAATGGGTAAAAATTCCACAGGTGAGCCAGAACTAAAAGAAGGACACCTAACCCCCAAAAAATGCCTATGGGTAAGAATTAATGGAAAGGCCAATAAGGCTGGCATCCTGCTGGGAGTCCCTTATCGACCACCCAACCAGGAAGAAGAGATGGACAACTTATTCTACAAGCAGCTGGAGGATGTTTCAGGATCACCAGCCCTTGTTCTTGTAGGTGACTTTAACCTACCAGGCATCTGCTGGGAATTTCACACAGCAGAAAAGTGGCAGTCCAGGAGGTTCTTAGAGTCTGTGGAGGACAACTTTTTGTCACAGCTGGTGAGTGAGCTAACCAGGTGAGGGACTATGTTAGACATGTTTACAAATAGAGATGGGCTGGTGAGAGATGTGGTGGTTGGAGGCCGTTTGGGGCATAGTGATCATGAAATTGTAGAGCTCTCAATATCTAGTGAAATAAGGAGCATCAATAAAACTTTCACACTGGACATCCAGAGGGCAAACTTTGGCCTATTTAGGAGACTTATTCAGAGAGTTCCTTGGGAAACAGCCTTTAAAAACAAAGGAGTCAAGGAAAGGCAGACATGTTTCAAAACAGAATTTTTGATAGCATAGGAACAGACTGTCCATGTGCCAAAAGATGAGTCAATGAGGCAAATGTCCAGCCTGGATGGGCAACGAGGTTTTGAAGCAACTTAGGAATAAAAAGAGGATGTATCATCTTTGGAAGGAGGGTCAGGTATCTCAGGAAATATTTAAGGGAGTTGCTAGGTCATGTAGTGTTGCCGCTGAAGATGAATAGTTCACACGGACACAGATCAAGGTGTGGTGAAAGAAGAGAGAGTTTATTTTTCCCCCCAGGATTTATAGGCTCCTGACCACAGCCAGGGATTGGATGGTCAGGATAACACTTTCTCACTGCACTGGCCATGAGAGATGTCCATCACAAGACGTGTAACAGAAAGAATGTACACATATCTATGTTTACAGTTACTGTCCTGGGAAAGTCTTTAGAAAACTATGTTAGCAAGCTCAGAAGCTGAGTTTTCAGGGCGACATCTCACCCTTTTTGGTTCAATAAAAAGAAAAGAAAAAAAAAGAAAAATTAACAAAGAAACTAGCAACATTATAAACAATCAAAAGATAAATAACAGGAAAAATACAATACTCCATACAATCAGAAGGCTGTAATTTCAGGGTGATATCTCACCCTTTCATTATTATTAAAAAAAAAACCAAAAAACCAAAGCAAAACCCAAAAAACAAGAACCAGAAAAAACAACAAAACTCAAAGATGAATGACACAATTGTCCAACATCAACACCTGCTCGTGGATGGGCCATCGGGGTGAGCACGCACGTCATCTACATCTGAGTCCTCATCCGATGACCCACCCATCCGCTGACTTCCAATTTGGTCACGGTCTCCAGCCCGCTCGCCGGTTGAATGCTGCCTCTGCGGTTGCAGGTCAGGATGAACACACTTCGCAGGTACCCAGCGTGCCCCAGTATCTGTGGATACACAAGCATACCCTCGCCCCGAAGCAATGAGGTCATAGGGACCCTCCCACTGCTTTGTGACCAGATTCCTCACTCTAACCTTTGCCCGAGGCCGAGGCGTCTCATCCGAAGCCCGCAAAGAAAGGTGGTGGTTCAACATGACCGGGTTACTGGAGTTCTGCGGCACCGTGAGGTGATTGAGGGTATATAAGGCTTTCCCCAACCGACCGTACGGGGTCTCGCCCTGCATTCCCTGTTTCTGCTTCTGCAGAACTCGCTTCAGCGTACCGTGAGCGCGTTCTACGATAGCCTGACCTGTCGGAGAATGAGGGATACCAAACTTGTGTGACACACCCCACAACTGCAGGAACTGCCGTACCTTCTGAGAGGTGTAAGCAGGACCATTATCGGTCTTCACAGCAGAAGGCATGCCCAAAACAGCAAAGGCCTGCTTCCAGTGGGCAATGACATCGCAGGTTTTTTCTCCCGTGTGAGCAGAAGCCCACATGGCAGAGGAGAAAGTGTCCACACTGACGTGCACATACCAAAGCCGGCCGAACTCGGCAACCTGAGTGACATCTGTCTGCCAAAGCTCCATGGCCCGAAGGCCCCTGGGGTTTACCCCTGCCGGCAGAGGTGCAGCAAGTGCATGACAGTCGTCACAAGACTCAATGATGTCATGGGCCTCAGCTGACGTCAGCTGAAACTGTTTCTGCAAAGTATGCGCATTCTGATGGAAGAATCCATGCGACGCCTTGGCCTGGCTGAGCGTATCAGGCTGAGACGCAACCCAGGCAGGGTTAGCCAACTTGTCAGCCCTTGCGTTACCCTCTGCAATAAACTCTGGCAAATTGGTGTGACTCCGCACATGCAGAACGTAATATGGATGCACCCGGGCCTGAATGGCACTCCACAGGGCCTTCAGTAAATTAAACAAGGCAGGATTGCTGACCTCCTTCAAGACTGAATGACCCAACCGCTGGGCTATATCGGCCACGTAGGTGGAATCCGTGACCAAATTGAAAGGTTCCTGGGAAAACTTCTGAAACGCCATGACAGCAGCCCATAATTCCACCAATTGGGCTGACCCAGTCTCACGACTCTCCAAAACTTGCCTCTCAGATCCTTCCTTCCAGGTAGCAATGGCCTTTCCAGTCCTCCCCGAACCATCAGTAAAGACAGTGGGGCCTTGCACAGGCTCCTGACTATGTTTGGGCCGCAAAGAAAGTTTTGTGAAGTTTGCCACTTGCAGCAACTTATGACTGGGCAGATGGTAAGTGATGTGCCCAGAAAAATTCTCCAGAGCACTTTGCATGGAAATACTGTTTGCAAAGCTCCAATCAAAGTCCTCCCACGGTACCGGGAGCACAATCTTTGCGGGATCTGCACCCATCAATTGTAAACACCGTTGTCGGCATTTAATTATCAAATGAGCTATCAGCTCAACCATCGCTGTTGCCGTCTTCTGCGGCTGATGGGGCAGGAAAATCCATTCTAGGACATGCAAGGGATCAGACCACTCATCATTCCACTGGCCAATGATACCCGCAGGATGCAAATCTGGAGTAACAATGAACACAGCGACATCAATGGAAGGGTCAATGCGATGAACCTGACGAGCGGAAACCGCTTGCTGAACCTCCTCCAGTACCTGCTGTGCCTGTGGGGTCAGTGTCAGAGGTGACTTTAAAATCAGAGTGCCCCTTTAAGAGACCAAACAAGGGAGACAGTTCTGTCGTGGTCAGTCCCATATGGGGACACAATCATGTAAAAGTCCATTAATATTTGGACTCCATTCATGCAGTGTCTGTACTGAATGCAAAAAATATAATTGCACCTCCAAATGCGGGACTGTTTGTCCCAAAATCATTTTTTACCCTCAAATAATTTCAAGGGAGGTTGTAGAGACAAGCAGCAGGAAACTGCTTGCAAACTCCAGAGGGGACTAGAGCCCCATATCATCGGCAAATGCCGGCAAATTTTGCATGCCTTATGGCAAAATCTCCATTGATATCTCTGAGTGGGCTCAGCATTAATGATAGGTGGCACCAAAAGAGAAATTTCGGTCTGTCATCAGGATGCAAAGGAATTGTAAAAAACAATCCTTCAGATCCACAATGAGGACTAGCCAATCAGCGGGAAGCATGGCAGGTGAAGACATGCTAGCCTGCAACATCCCCATGCTTTCCATCATAGCAGTAACTTTCTGGAGGTCTTATAGCAACCTCCATTTCCCAGACTTCTTGATACAGAAAACAGGAATGTCCCAGGGACTGGTTGAAGCTCCAGATCACTGTGATCCAACTATTCTTGCATCAGTCACGGAGGGTGACTAGTCTATCATGAGAGAGGAACAACAGAATCTGCTGAACAAAGAGTCAGTCACAAGTTCTTCTTTGTGTTGAATGTCTCAGCATCGGGTCCAAGGGTCACTCTGGGGCCCATCAGCAAACCAGACAATCGTGATGTCCATGCCAGTGTCAAGAACCCGCAGAAGCTAATCTGGCAGCATCTCACCAAGGATGGACAGGGTGCTGACCCATTCAGGATGATCCCTGGCTGTCAGAATAGCAGTCCAGTGACCCAGGGAGGTCCAGGGAACCCAAAGCCACCATCTCCCCGCAGCTGATTCTCAGCTCTGCGAACATAAAACTCAAAAGGCACAAGGTGAGCAAATCCGGGTCCCTCAGGGATAAGAACAAGAGGGGTGAGTGTGGAATTCATGGCAGAAATGCACCCCAGGAAATCCGAATCAACGTCCCCTAGGTGAACAATGATGCCCTGAGCAGTGGAATTCAACCACGCCACAAGAAGAGCACTCACGGCCTCACCCACTGGACCAAAGCATTGGGAAGCACATGGAATGCCTGATATGCTCAGCTGCACAGTCATTTTACAGGAGGACAAAGTCCACAGGCCAGCCGAAGAGGCTCCAGCAGCCTGGGACCCCTTGCCCGTCAAGGCCACCGGCTTCTGTCCCGCGGCAGCACCACCGGAGCCAGTGGTAAACAGCTCAGGACCTTGGTCTGCCACAGCCGCAGGAGGCGACGGGGGAGGGCCGGCTCCAGCCGCAGGCTCGGGCGATGCCCGGGAACCCGAGGCGGGGGGGGTTGAAGGCAGCTCGGCACAGCCAACTCTCGGCGCGGGGGGGAACCGGGGCGCTGGTAGAGGCACAGCCGGCAGAGCCGCGGCACCGTCCTGCTCTGCTGCTAGGGAACAACCCGGGCTCGCAGGACGGGAATCCGGCAGCATGGGGCCGGCAGAACCCGGCCCGGCGTCCGCAGCACTCGCAACACCCGCCCCCACGCCCCACGAATCCGGCACGGGGCCTGGGCCCAGCCCGTCCCCCACCGCGGGGCAGGGCACGGCCCAGCCGCAGCACGGACATGGGACGGACCCTGAGGCATCCCCCAGGGCCGGCACCGCCCCCTGTTCAGGCACCCCCCCATCGGTCTGTGCTGGGAGGGCACACGGAGGCGGTGAGTCCGCCCCGGGCTTCCACCGCCGGGGCGCTGGTTGGGGAGGGGTTACACCCCCCGGGTCCGCGGCGCCCCTGGCGGCCCCCTGGCAGGGATCCAACCCCGCCTAGGGCTTCCACCGCCGGGGCGGGGTCACGCCCACCAGCCCCGCGGCGGCCCCGTTCAACCCGCTAGGGGCCCCAGCGATCCCGGGGGAGCCGACCTCGGGACCCGACCTCAGTACACCGCCGCACCTTCGCCAGATCCCCAGCAACCAGAGCACCCAGGGCTCATAACCGACCAGCAGAGCCTCGATCAGGGAATCGCCTAAAGTGTCCCAAGCCGACTGCGAAAAAATCGCTTCAACCACAGGGAAAAACCCTTCAGTCCTCCCATACTCACACAAACGCTGAAAGTCAGCATATGAAACATCAATCCACCTCTGATCAGACACCGCACACCATATTTCCAGAACCAGGCCCTCCGTAAGAGAAAGCCCAAAACCATCCATAGCCACAGGCTAGACAGTACCCTGTAACACACGTGCAAGACACGTAGGGGCTCACCAGATGTTGTCGCTGAAGATGAATAGATCACACGGACACAGATCAAGGTGTGGTCAAAGAAGAGAGAGTTTATTTTTCCCCCCAGGATTTACAGGCTCCTGACCACAGCCAGGGATTGGATGGTCAGGATAACACTTTCTCACTGCACTGGCCATGAGAGATGTCCATCACAAGACGTGTAACAGAAAGAATGTACACATATCTATGTTTACAGTTACTGTCCTGGGAAAGTCTTTAGAAAACTATGTTAGCAAGCTCAGAAGCTGAGTTTTCAGGGCGACAATGTAGGAAGAGAATTAGAGAGGCCAAAGCTCAGTTCAAACTTAATTTGGCAACTTTTTTAAAGGATGATAAAAAATGTTTTTACAAATATATTAATGGCAAAAGGAAGGGTAAGACCAATCTCAGTTATCTACTGGATGCAGGAGGGAATTTAGTAACTGCAGATGGCGAGAAGGTGGAGGTGTTTAATGCCTTTCTTGTCTCAGTCTTTAGTGGAAAGTTGGCTTGTCCTCAGGACAGCTGTCCTCCCGGGTTGGTAGATGGTGTCAGGGAGCAGAATGGTCCCCCTGTTATCCAGGAGGAGGCAGTCAGAGAACTGCTGAGATGCTTGGATGTTGATAAATCTATGTGACCTGATGGGATCCATCCCAGGGTGATGAGGGAGATAGCAGATGAACTTGCAAAGCCACTCTTCATCATTTACCAGCAGTCCTGGCTCACTGGTGAGGTTCCAGATGACTGGAAGCCGGCCAATGTGACACCAATTCACAAAAAGGGTGGGAAGGAGGATTCTAGTAATTATAGGCTAGTCAGTCTGACCTCAGTACCTGGTAAGGTAATGGAACAGTTTATACTGTCATCATGCAGCATGTATAAGATGGCCATGGTATCAGACCCAGCCAGCATGGGTTTAGGTGGGGTGGGTCATGTTTGACCAACCTGATCTCCTTTTGTGACCAGGTGACCTGCCTAGTGGGTGTGGGAAGGGCTGTGGATGTTGTCTATTTGGACTTCAACAAGGCCTTTGACACTGCCTTCCACAGTAAACTCCTGGAGAAGCTGGCAGCTCTCGGCTTGGACAGAAGCACGCTTTGCTGGGTTAAGAACTGGCTGGATGGCTGGGCCCAGAGAGTGGTGGTGAATGGTGCTGCATCCAGCTGGCGGCCAGTCACCAGTGGTGTCCCTCAGGGATCTGTGCTGGGGCCAGTCCTGTTTAATATTTTTATTGATGACATGGATGAGGGTATTGAGTCCTTCAATAGTAAATTTGCCGACAACACTAAGCTGGGAGCATGTGTTGATCTGTTGGAAGGTAGGAGGGCTCTGCAGAGAGACATGGAACATTTAGATGAATGGGCAAAGTTCAGTGGGCTGAAATTTAATAAGTCCACGTGCAGAGTCCTGCATTTTGGTCACAATAACCCCCTGCAACATTACAGGCTGGGGACAGTGTGGCTGGACAGTGCCCAGGTGGAAAGGTACCTGGGGTTACTGGTGACAGCCAACTGAACATGAGCCAGCAGTGTGCCCTGGTGCCCAAGGCGGCCAACGACATCCTGGAATGTATCAGGAGTGGTATGGACAGCAGGAGCAGGGAGGTCATTCTTCCCCTGTACTCGGCACTGGTGAGGCCACACCTTGAGTTCTGTATCCAGTTTTGGGCCCCTCAGTTTAGGAAGCATGTTGAGATGCTTGAATGCATCCAGAGGAGGGTAAGAAGGCTGGTGAGGGGCTTGGAACCCAAGCCCTATGAAGAGCGGCTGAGGAACTGGGGTTGTTTAGCCTGGAGAAATGGAGACTCAGAGGTGACCTTATCACAGAATCACAGAATCACTAGGTTAGAAGAGACCTTCAAGATCATCGAGTCAAACTGTTACTATGGGGTTAAATTAGTTTCTAAAAATGTTTCTTAAAATCTTGTAGAAGTAGGCCTCAAGAATGCTTGGTATTAGGGATGGTCTAGCAAGCTGAATTTTTCACAGTAAAGGGAGTTGGTACTTGGGGGCTCCAAGATACCCACCCAGAGATAAGATTCGTGCATGCTCGTGCAAGGATGAGCTAACTCTCATGAAGCAATATCGATAAAGTTAATGAAGATTTATTAATGAAGCAATATTGATAAGGTTGTTATAGTGATTACTGCTACAGCTGAAATTGTATAAATATGTGCACCTTGGACAAAGACGGTGGAGCTAGATTTGGGTTGCTGATACCCCTAGTTCCCGCGCGCTTCAATAAAGCACCTGCATATAATCAGTCCGTGATTATGTGTGTTCCTGAACGCTAACAAAACTGATGCCCTAATACCTCAACTAAACCATGGCACCAAATGCCATATCCAGTCTTTTTTTAAACAGATCCAGGGATGGTGATTCCACCACCTCCCCAGGCAGACCTTTCCAGTATTTTGTTACTCCTTCCGTGAAAAACTATTTCTAACATCCAACCTAAATTTTACTTGGTGCAACTTGGGACTGTGTTCTTCTTGTTCTGTCAGTTGCTGTCTGGTGAAAGAGACTGGCCCCCACCTGACTACAACCTTCTTTCTGGAGGTTGTAGAGAGTGATAAGGTCACCTCTGAGTCTCCTTTACTCCAGGCTAAACAACCCCAGCTCCCTCAGCCATTCTTCATAGGGGTTGGGTTCCAAGCCCTTCACCAGCCTTTTTGCCCTCCTCTGGACACACTCCAGAGTCTCAATGTCCTTCCTAAACTGAGGGGCCCAGAAATGGACACAGAACTCAAGGTACGGCCTCACCACTGCCAAGTAGAGGGGAAGAATGACCTCCCTGCTCCTGCTGGCTATACTATTCATACCGGCCAGGATGCTGTTGGCCTTCTTGGCCACCAGGGCACACTGCTGGCTCATATTCAGCCTGGTGTAAACCATCACTCCCAGGTCCCTTTCTGCCTGGGCACTGTCCAGCTATGCGGTCCTCAGCCTGTAATGTTGCAGGGGGTTATTGTGACCAAAATGCAGGACTCGGCACTTGGGCTTATGTCATGGGGTGACTTTACCTTTAAGATAGCTTTGAGAGCTAAGGAATTTGAAGCTGTTGGTGGCTGATGGTAGTCTTTTCTCCAGACCAATTATCGGTCATTTATAAGAATTGACAGCAGTTTTTATCATTGAAAAGTGAGATCAACTTGTGAACACCACATTACGATGTAAAGCCAGAGTTCTCTTGCTCTCTTTTTGGTTTCCGGCTTCTGAAAAGGTAACAAGGCTCTGTCTCGGCCTCCTCCCCCCCCTCCAGGCCAGACAAGGCCTCAGAGGGTGGAGGTGGGGGGGGGGGGGGAGAGAAACGGAGCCGGCCAGCCTGGCTTAGTTTGTAGTTTCTGCTGCTGGACCGAAACCTGACACCATGAACACTTGCAGCTTTTCCAAGACTTTAATTCTTTTACTACTTAGATAAAACGTACAGATTACTCCTTTTTCCCAGAGAGAGAGAGAGACAATCAACATGAAGAAGACATCATAAAATCATCAAAGACAGTGAAGAAAAGAGTTAAGTTTTAGATGGGAAGAGAGAATAAGGAGATGCTTTATAAGCTGAAATATTTTTCTGTTAAAGCTATAGAGATAGACAATAGTGTTCTGAAAAAAACTCCTTTAATTCATGACAAAGTATATTGGGAGGAATGGAGTGTTCAAAGAGTAAATTTTGAGCAAACAGTGAAGTAATTGTGGTACAGTGAGGTGCTGGAACAGAGTGAAGTGAAGATTTGAGGCCTTGGGGGGCAATGAGAAAACTGTTTCCAGAGAAGCTCACAGAGATAGATGAAGAGAACTGTTGCCTTTGAATAACTCATCCTTAAAAATGACATCCCTAGACTCATTAACCCATACACACCTCAGAGTGATGTGAAATGAGAGGAGTGGACTGATGGCAGGATTTCCAGGCAGCTGGCATCAGAGAAATAGAAAGCTATAACAGAAATAGTTTTCTTGTGAGAAACTCCATAGATTAACAGAAGAAGACTTCTGTTTCTCTACAAAGACTGATGAAAAGACTCTAGCAGGAATTAGGACTGTTTTAAACACCAACGTTCCAAAGTTTTTTGTCTCTATGTTGTCATGTGAACAAGGGGATGGTGGGTAGTGGGGGATAAAAGAGTTTTCTGGAGGTTTATTCTGGTGTTCTTATTCTTGTAGTTTTGTTAATAAACTTTCTTTATTCCTTTTTAAGTTTTAAGCCTGTTTTGCTCTTGTTCTAATCCATATCTCAGAGCAAGAAATAAGTAAGTTTTCTAGTAATTTTTTAGTTACTGCCTTAAAACCATGACATTTATTTGGTGCATTGGCCGGGAAAACTAAATTGGCAAATCTAAACCACTACAACTTATTAAATTTCATCCCACTGAACTTTGCCCATTCATCTAAACATTCCAGGTCTCTCTGCAGAGCCCTCCTACCTTCCAACAGATCAGCACACGCTCCCAGCTTAATGTCATCTGCAAATTTACTAATGAAGGACTCAATATCCTCATCCATGTCATCAGGAAAAATATTGAACAGGACTGGCCCCAGTACAGACCCCTGAGGGACACCACTGGTGTCTGGCTGCCAGCTGGATGCAGCACTGTTCACCATCACTCTCCGGGCATGGCCATCCAGTCACCCTCTACAAACTTCCTGAAAGGTGGTTGTAGTCAAGTGGGGGTTGGTCTCTTTCCAGGCAGCAACTGAGAAAACGAGGGCACAGTCTTAATCTGCACCAAGGAAAATATAGGTTGGATATTAGGAAAAAGTTTTTTATGGAAAGGGTGATAAAGTCCTGGAATTGTCTGCCCGAGGAGGTGGTGGAGTCGCCATCACTGGATGTGTTTAAAAAAAAAAAAGATTGGATACGGCACTCAGTGCCATGGTTTAGTTGAGGTGTTAGGGCATGTGTTGAACTCCATGATGTTAAAGGTGTCTTCCAACCTAGTGATTCTGTGATTCTGTTTTTTCCACTAATTTGGCCATTTTTGGTATTGCAGGAGTGGGCAGGAGATGGGTGCAAAGGGGATGCTCAGGAAAAGAGGTGTGAGGTTGTGCTGCGTCTTTTGAGGAAGAAAGGAAGGAAAATTGTGCTGCAATGTGAACAGGGATGAAGGACTGAGCAATGCAGAAGTCCCTAGTTCTGCCTGAGCTTGAACCCTTTATCTGTATACTATTGTGAATGGCCAGTTTTAGGTGTACACACCCATGACGTGGCTGGGTGTAGCAGTCAGGTGCCACAACTATCTGAGGGATGCGTCCCGAGAAGAGGATGTTCTGGAACTCCAGGAACCTTTGCAGCTGCTCCTGCGATTCCAGCTCTGAGCCCTTAGAAGGGCTTTTGAGTGAAATTTCAGCTCTCTGAGGTGACACAGAAGAAAGAGATGGAGCTTTTGCAATAGATCTCCCAGGAGGTTTTCAATCAGCTCTTTCCTCCAAGAAATCCCATAATTAATAGCTAGGGATATAGAGAAAGCAGAGGTTTTTATCCATGAGGGCCAGGGGCAGGGCAAAGGGGAAGAACCAATGAGATACCTAGAATCTACATGGGCTGCAAGCATGCTGGGACGTGACTTCTTTTGCCCACCACAACTGTGAGGGCTATTGACCAGGGTTTCTCCCCCAGGGGGAGGATGGAAAGCTGAATCCTAAGGGTTTCCCCTCCATGGGTGAGCGGCCACCCCATTGGTCAGCTCACCGTCCTCCACAACTCCTTCTATTTTATTAGTTAAAAAGGCTTCCCCAGCATATTTTTTAAAGGAATGTAGAAGACATGAAAACATAATCAACACAATAACAATAACCAAAAGAATCCACAATACACTATTAAGGAAGGAGGCAACCCAGCCTCTTAGTCGCAAGTGTCTGAAAAAATCCAAAAACCATTTGGGGGTTTTCTCGGTCTGAAGCTCTCTGACATCTTTGAGCAGCTGGATGCTCCTGGAGATGGACTGGCTCTGGTCTGACAGTTTAAAGCAGCAGAGGCCTTCAAAGTCCTGGCAGCTATGTTCGTGGACTAACAGGAGAAAGTCAATTGCTGCATGGTTTTTCAAGGTGGAGTGCCTGGTCATCTCTTCATCTTTGAGGAGGGTGCTGAGTGCTTTAGATGTTCTGTTGGCCTGTTTAGTAAGCCAACACCCCAAATGTGAAATCTTGCCCAGGCTTTTTGCAGTGGCCACCCATGGGAGGAAGATGGACACTGCAACCCATTTATTCTTTGGCCAATCAGTAAATTTAGAATCACAAATTTCATCGGATCCAGCGAGAGTACGTTTTTGGCATGCCAATTTATTTTTCTGTCTCCAATCTTGCAATAGAGTGATGTTTGGGGTGAGGGTACTAAGCTGGCCAAAAGTGCAGGGACCTCCTCTGAGACATGAGGGAACTCCATCCTGGCCAGGCCTGGTCTCTGCAGAGAAGAAACACACTTGGGGGGAGCACTCTGGGAAAGACGGAACTGGAGGAGTCAAATGCTGTCTCAACTGTGTAGTTGCACCATTCAGCCAAATTGTAAATTTTTTTGGTTGGGGTTACATCCTTAATGTAGTTAACTGAAGGGTTAAGGAAATAAAAGTTAAAGCAAAAACTGGCTTTGGATGACCCCAACAAATCCAATTCTCTAGGTTCTTCTGGTACCTTAGGAAATTTCTCCATCCACCTGTTTATCCTTCCATAGTGCTCTCCATCGGGCTGGGCCACCTCCCCGCGAAGGGGTGTTCGCTGGGCCTGAGGGGAATCCCTACTAAACAGGACTGCAGCGGGTTATTGACTGAGCCCATGGACAGGCACATATTGTCTTGCTGGAGGGTCCTGGCCAGGGTGACCCACACATTATGGCTGGGTTGGCTGACTATCCAGCCAAGGGCATGCTGAGCTGTCAGGAGCATCCAGATGATCATCTCAGTGGTGTTGAGGTAGGTGTTAAAGCGAGTGGTTTTCATTTCAGCTGGAAATGGTACTTCTGTCATAAACATAAACATAGGTTATTAGCTTTTGGAGGGAAAAATGGGGTGCTATCTCTCTGCCTTTTATTTTTTCCCTCAACTCTTCATTCCCCCTTTCTTTAATAAACTAAAACTTGGAGGGCAACAGTGGTGTTGGGGAGCTTAGAGAAAAGGGAGAGGGACTGAAGAGGGAAGGTAAGTATGGGGAAGGTAAGTATAATGGAAAATGGGAGTTTAGGGGATAACGGGTTAACAGTGAACTTGCTAGGATGTTCCTAGGTTTTTGTCATTGCTGTATTTTCTGGCATTCTGTTTGGCCTGGGACCTGGTGATAGGGCAGTGTACCCTCTGTAGGAGCCGTGTTTTGCAGCACTTTCATCTCCAGGTGGCTGCTGTCTGCTCCTGCGGTTCTGTGGTTACCTGGAAAAAATCTTATTTTTCTTAGGGGCAGTGTTTGGCAGTCCTAAATATGGTTTGGTGTACTTCCCTGGGGGCCATCTCAGGCCAGATGGAGGTGACACACAGGCATATCCCCTCCCCCAGGTAATCAATGGGAAAGGCCCTGCTATTTGCTGGGTCTTGGGATCTTTCATCAGCACCAGCGGCTTTTCATCGAGCTTAGCTCAGGTTGAATTTGAGAAGTGCCAGAGTACGGGGGGGGGGGGGGGGGCTCTGAAAACGAGGAATTTATAAAATTAATCACATAAAGAGCTTTGCAGAGCCTCTCAACAGAAGACATGGTCTCTGTCCCATCCCACTGCTGGGCAAGGACTCACTTGATGGTGCCATGGGTGTTGATATATTTTATATATTAGTAAAGGCCTGTCTGCACAAACCAGTATTTGAAATAAGTCATGATATTAAAGTCTAAAGTCCTTGAAACCTTCCTGCAGAAGAGAGAGTAAAGCAAAACAATATCCTTGTGTATAAGAGAAAGAATGTAAACATGTGTGTGTTAGCCAATAGTAACTTGCTTAGCCCGCAGACCCTGTAGAACCCTATAAAAGGTGTGCTAAAGATAGAAATAAATGGCGTTCACATTTACTTCTGTGAAGGGTCGTGAATAAGCTGGTGGTCTCTCAATACTTGGTGCTTTGACCAGGGTCCTCCTGCGGGAAGAGGGGCTTTGGAGCCGGCCGAGTGGATTTGGGCGCGGGAAGCCGTGGGCATGGATCGGTAGCGGATAGGCAACCTGAGCGCGGTGAGACGCGGTGCGGTTAGATGTGGAAATCCAGGTTGCTGGGGGAGACCAAGGTGTGGGGGGCGTAGTAGAGGGGTCGCGACCTTCCCCCCCCATCGTTTGCTGTTAGCATGGAAGTGGAATTTGCGGCAGCGAAAAAACTGCTTCTTAGCATCCTCGTTAAACGAGGCGAAGCAGCCCGGGAAAAAGACCTGGATATGCTCATTATATGGGCTAATTGTCACGGGCATCTGGCAGTGCCCTCACTGCTCTTTGCAGTGAAGGAACGGACTGATATAAGGGATCTGATCTGGGAAACGGCAATCACGGAAAAGAGCAAGGACAGTGTGTCTCTCAGTCGAACTTGGCAGATTGTAGCTAATACCTTAAAAAACAGAAAAGCGAGATATGCTGAGGCCGTGAGCCCCGTAATTCTACCTGCGTCACAGCTGCAGATGCCTTTACCTCCCACTGCTGGGCAAACACTCCTATCTATGCTGCCCTTGGAAAGAGGGAGGCAGTTAGTGAGAAGAAAATACTGAGAAAGAAGTTCCACAGCAAACGCTGAAACAATGAACAGAATCTGTTCAGTTATGGCAGGATGTGATACATCCGGAACTATTTGCTTCACTTTTGGAGTCACTTTTAACACTACAATCTTATTTAAGTTCCATCTTTACCACCCTGGAAGAAAAGAAGCCAAATTTAGATTGGTTTCCACCCGAACCAGGGGGACATGGGGGAGCACTGAGGTGTGCACAGAGAGCGGGGCCACCCTCGGGGTAGAAGCAGTGCAAGAAAAGTTCCAAGGCCACTCTGAACAATTACAGAAGCAGCTGAGCAGAAACAGGTGGCTCAGACAGCGTCAAAGAGAGACAAAATAGCCAAAAAATCATGAACTATACGGTATGTAGCTCAAAATTCATCACTGTAATTAGAAGTTGATAAGCTGCAATGGTCGCAGTTGTTAGCACCTGGCTGTGAGAGACTTTTCGTGTAACATTGCCTGCTTTTGTAAAAATCGTGCCCTTTTTCCTCTATCTGCAAACAGTGAGAGAGAAATTGAGAGAAAAAACTGTATGTGTTAAAGTTAACTTTGTGAGGTTTTTTTTCTTTCTCTCCGCTTTTCCTCTCTGCAAAAGTATGTGGAGAATGTGAAGAAAGATAACAGCAGAGCTGCAGCAGCAGCAGGGCGGGCAGTCCACCCCCCCGCTCCCTCTCTAAGAAAAAGCACTGGGATAATACCCAGTTTGTTACAAAGTCATGATTTATTGGGTTTTTAAAATGTTTTTATATACCCTTTTAAAGTTAATTTTGTGTTTTAAGTAATTATGAGTTTATGCAGTTGCAGTTTTTCGAGTTTTACTAGAGAAATTATTGTGATTCTTCGAAAGTTAAAAAACAAAAAAGTGTTTAAGGTGAATATTAACAGAAGTTGCCTTGAAATAATTGCCTTTAGAACCTAAGGTTCAAATATGGTGTGATTTACAGCTACTAGTTATCTACAGAAGAGATTTGTGGTTTAAAAAATAATTAGTTAAGAGAACTTTACTGTACAAGACAAGGTTAAGTTAGAGCATGTATTATCTATTTGCTTGTTTTTTCCACAATTTTAATAAGGTAATTTCAATGTGAGTTCTTTTGTTATATAAAACACATATAACTGCATATATACCAATTTGGATTTTGGATTTTAGTTTAAAAACTGGACTTGATGTTCCTGAAAAGTGCTACAAAGGCTGAATGGCAACTTGCCAAATCCTGTGTTGTTGTGGTTTTTCTCTAGAAAAAGTGCACTTTAGAATCCTAACCAATTTAAACATACACTAGGCAAATTTCTGTTATGAATAAGTATTTTTAGTAACATTTGCAGTTATTGTGGGCTATTCTCAAAGCTAGATGACAAAGAATTGTGATGTAGTTGTTACATTTTTATTATCTTTATAGTGAATCCATATTATTATATTGTGTTTAAAAGGTATATATCAAACTTTTAGCTGCTTTTTGTAGTAAAAGAATAAGAATAAGTTATGTTTTTATTTAATATAGATTAAGTGTTAATAGAATTAAGAATAGTCAAGTTTTATTATGTTTAGGCTTGAATGTTTTTAAGTTAAGCTTTATAACTTGGATATTCTTTTAAGGTTAAGTTTTGTTATTTCCTTTTGTTTTTATTAATTTTTATTAGGTTTAAAAATTGTCTACTTTAAATTGTTTTATATTTTATTGGAGGCACTTGTTTAAACTGCAAAGTATAGTTATTTTCCTAGAGAGAGGAAGATAGCTACAACTGAAACAGCTGTGACAGAACGCTGATGAACACCTGCTTGTGGATAGAAGTGAATGCAGTCTGTAACACCCTTGTCTTCATCGGGAGCTCTATTGTTTGTTGCAATCTCTGCAGTTTTTGTTTGTTATAGCTTTCTTATTTTTCAGTGTTTCCAGAATTTTAAGAAGATGTACCATTGCCGAGGATCAGCTGCCATGGGAGAGGCTTCAGATTAAACCAACTGCTGCATGGTTTAATTAGTCTGGTACCTAAGGCTTCTGATCATTTGATTTGTACAAATGCATTTTAACAGTTTGCTGTACTGTAAGCATCTCATAGCTGCTGCTATTGAGAACTTTGCTTTAGAAATATGTTAAGAGGCATCTTTCCAGTTTAAAGTCTAAGGCCCTGGCCAAGCCTTGACTTTACCTGGATGGAATGTTTGCCAATAGATCCAGATGTTTTCTGTCCCAAATCAGTATTTGAGTCACCTTTTGACTCAGAAATCTGACCCTATTAATATGACAGCTGGATCAATTTTGAAGTGGGCTTGGAGAATCATTTCCGGAGGCGGTTATCCAATCCTTTACTTGTGGGTACGGAGGAGCCTGCTGGGCCCGAGATACTGGCCCTCCCCTGGAGACAAGATACTTCTCTGTAAGAGCGACACAATGTCGCTCCCAGGAGTCTTTGAGTTAGATATGCTAAACTGTTGTGCCCCATTGGTGTTCCCCCCTGCTGTCCCACCCCGATACATGTATCTCGGGCTTCCCCCTGCCCCTCTCCTTCCCCATAAATATCCCGGGTTTTCCTCTGTTCGAGAGATTCACTGTTACCGGCACCCTTTGCCGAAGCTTTGCCTGAATAAAGGCTTGTCCCTCGGTGGAACGCTGGACCAGCTATCTCGTCCCTGCTTCCTGTGTTGCCTGCCACCGCCGCTGCCGAACTGAGCTGAGCTGAGCTGAAATCACTATACTATTACTGAGCTGAGCTGGAATCACTCGACTGCTCGAAGCTGCTCACATGCGCTTTGGGCCAGCCTTTCTCAAGGCTGCTTCTGGAGAAGTTGCGGTGCTCCGGGCTTTCCGCCGCCGCGGCATTCACTGATTTTTTTGTTGTTTCTGTTTGTTTGCTAACTATGGGATGCTGGTGCAGTGTTTTAGTAATTAATAGTAGTTTTATATTACATATGTTATTAATAATGTTTATAATTTGATTAATTTTTAGCTGTTATAGGTTCTTATTCATTGTGTATATGGTTTTGTGTTGATGTTGATGTTGATGTATATAACAGAAGTACATCTCATTTTTTTTTTTTTTAAGAAAACGGGGGAGATTGATGCCCTAAAAGCATTTGATTAGTGTAATTCATTAACTTCAAAGGGAGACGTGTCTGTGTTTTGTTGGCAGGTTCAAAAAGGTCACCTGTCCATCTGACCAGACTGTGTGCCTCTGAACACATGAGATCCAGTGAACAGAGAAGTCACCACACAGCCTTGGTACTCCAGACATGGATTAGAAGTGGACCTGTCAGGACACAGTTGTGTCTGAACACTACACAGACAGTTGCCAACAGAAATCTTATGTTGTTATTATGATGTTGTGTCTCTACCAATTTTTCAGTTATCCTTTGTTTTAAGATTCAGAAGTATCTGAAGAACAATTTGAACATCAAAGCCCTCAGTCACCGATCAGCTGCCAGCTGACATCATGGGAGCAATGAACGTTCCAAGACTGAATCGTGTTAAATCATAGTCTGTTTGTGATGGAAATTCTGTAGAAGATCTAAGAAAAGTGTAGAGACTCCATCTAATTGTATATAAAGTAAATTGTAGTTGTGTGTTTACCCTTTCAGCAAATTGCTTTCACGCTTAGACTACATATATACCAGAGCAAGTGTGTTAAAAGTAGTTAGATAATAGTTTAAGATAAAGAGTTTAGCCTGTGTAGTAATTGCTATGTTAGTATAAAGTATAAGCATTCCCCCTTCAAGAGGTAGTGTAAGTGTTATAAATTCACTCGAGAGAGTGTTAAAGTTTAATAAAGGGAAGTTTTATTAATTATAGCAAGCAAGCAATAAGCAAATGACAGCGCTGGACAGCCGGAAAGTGATCCCGCTTTGCCGCGGCCGTGCTTCCGTTTTTCGTGTGTCTCCTTTTAATCAGTCCGGCTCTCCAGGCTCTCCGGTGACGTGTCCTTCCTCGGGTCTTTCTGCGCATCGGTCTAGGGGTCCGATCGTTCGGTCTTTACCTTATCTTCCTTTAACCTTTCTTCACTGTTCTCTGTAAAGGCTTAGCTCAGTAATTTTTTGGAATTCAAGGAATCTTAGCAAGGACATAATAAACGTCAGTAGCTATACAAGCATCAGATACTATGCATACGTAAGTAACTATCGTAAGTAAGTAAGGGGTAAGTAACAATCTTGATTTTACAGAACATAATATTACAGAATATCATATCTGCATGTTTAGTCGAACAAAAGGGTCTCTATTTATCACAGTAAGCATCTTTGAAAGTTCATTTAACGTTAAAGTTTTAGCTGTGAGTTTGCAAATATGATGTCATTTACATGGAACAAACTGCTTATAGTAATTGTGCTGTGTATAGTCCTGACCAACTGTCTGCTAACTAACATCCAAAAACAACAGAACATATGGGTCACTCTGGCACATTGAACTGGCCAAAGGTCAATGTGTCTGAGCCTAGCCACACCTGGAGATCCTTTTGCACCTGTCTCATAGGAGTCCCTGAATGGGATCCTCCAGCATTTAAAGGTTTACTTAGTAATGAGACTCGACTGAACCGATTGGCAATGTTGCAAGAGTGCAGTTGCACTGTTGGCTTCACATTAAGACAACTTGAAGCCTGTTGGCAAGCAAAAATTATCAAAGTTCTTAATGTTACTATAGGGGCCCCAGAAGAATTGGACTTGTTAGGTTCCACCAATACCTCAGGTGGATGGATAATGTTTGAACCTCCAACAAAAAGTCATTCTAACAAAGTAATGCAGCACTGGGCTGCAATCAGCCCTATAGCTGATCTCATTACTCACACTGAAAGTAAAGCTTTTTATTCACGGTGCAATCTCACAGGACAATTACCAAAGCAATTACCTAGTTCCATATTACTAATCTGTGGAGATAGAGCATGGAATTAGATTCCTGCTAGTCCACATAGAGGACCCTGTTATCTTGGGAAACTTACTTTGTTCCATCCAAGCTTACACCAATTGCTGAATATAGCTGATAAAATGAAAAACATCAGTCAAAGTGAAACCTGAATGAATTAAGGCTCAACAACTCTAAAAAGGCTCGCTTGTTAGACTAAGAAGAATTGAACTTAACATCCACAATGTTAAGTGAACTTTCAGCCGATGTAAGCAGTGTATGTCATGCAGTATTACAAAATTGAGCTTCAATTGACTTTTTGCTCTTAGCACAAGGACATGGCTGTGAGGAATTTGAAGGCATGTGCTACTTGGATCTTACTGATCATTCAGCTTCCATCCATAAGCAACTACAACAGCTACAGGATGGGTTACATGCCATGAAAGAAGATATTGACCCCATTGGAAGTTGGTTCGCCAGCTGGGGCATCACTGGATGGTTGAGGTCTCTTGTGCTAGAAGGGGGACGGACTTTACTTATAATGTTAATCGGGATGACAGTCTAAGTTGTATGTTATCTTGTCTTCATAAGAGTATAGAATGAGTCACATCCCAAGCCTGGTTTGTGCAAAAAGAGAAAGGGGGAATTGTTGCTATATTTTATATATTAGTAAAGGCCTGTCTGCACAAACCAGTCTTTGAAATGTCGTGATATAAAAGGCTAAAGTCCTTGAAACCTTCCTGCAGAAGAGAGAGTAAAGCAAAACAATATCCTTGTGTGTAAGAGAAAGAATGTAAACCTGTGTGTATTAGCCAGTAGTAGCTTGCTTAGCCCGCGGACCCTGTAGAACCCTATAAAAGGTGTGTTAATAATAGAAATAAACGGCATTCACATTTACTTCTGTGAAGGGTCGTGAATAAGCTGGCGGTCTCTCAATACATGGGTCCTTTCCACTACTGACTGGCCTGTGGGATTATGAGGAATGCCTGTTGTGTGTTTCACTCCCCACTGATTGAAAAAGGCATTTAATTTGCAGGAGGTGTAAGCAGGTCCATTGTCAGTTTTTATTTCTTTGGGGACTCCCAGGGTGACAAACACAAGAAGGAAGTACCAGATGGTGTGCATGGCATCGTCTCCTACATGGGCCAAGGCAAACACTGCTCCTGAAATGGTATCAACACATACATGAATGTATTTTGACCTCCCAAACGCTGGGAAGTGGGTTACATCCGTTTGCCAAATTTGGCAGCTATTGAGGCCTTTGGGGTTGACCCCAGAGCCTAGGGACAGCAATTGCTACGATTGGCAGTTCAGGCAGGTGGCCACAATAGCTCTGGCTTGGTCTCATGAAAGATGGTACATGCGCATGTGGGCTGGGATGTTCTTAGGAAAAAATGCATGTGACATCTTGGCCTGTGCAAAGATGTCTGGCACATTTGGTGTCCCAGCTGTCATGGCAAGTGCGTCTGCTCTCCTGTTTCCCTCTGTGATAGCACCTGGGAGATCGGTGTGTGACCTCACATGCATTATATGAAAGGGATGCTTCCTGTGGGAGATGAGATAAATCAGTTTAGAAAGCATCTTGTATAAATTTGGGTTGGAGACTGTCACTAGAGGACATGAAATAGAAGCATGGGTTCAGTCATAACAGATGAGGTTTCAATCCCAAGGAGGCAGAAGCCTTTATTTTGGGGTTTTCAGCTCCTTTTATAAGGTGTTCCGATACAGGTTTGTTGCTGCTTAAGACTAATAGATCCCACAAACACAGCTCGAGGTGTGGTGAAAGGAAGAAGAGCTTTATTTCTTCTCCCAGAATTTATAGGTTTCTGACCATAGACAGGGATTGGATGGTCAGGATAACACTTTCCCAACTGCACTGGCTGTGAGAGATGTCCATCACAAGACGTGTATCAGAAAGAATGTACACATATCTATGTTTACAGTTACTGTCCTGGGAAAATCTTTAGAAAACTATGTCAGCAAGCTCAGAAGCTGAGTTTTCAGGGCGACACAGGTTAACCTGATTGGTAAAAGGAACAACACCTCTCTCATCCCATTGGTGGGACAAGAGAAAAAAACACTCAGAACATCTGTACAACATTGTTTTGAGAACCAAAACCTATTTACAGAAAACAGTCCTTGAGAGAGAAAAGTTTCCCAAAAGACTTTCCCTTGGGAAACAGATCAGCCACTGACAGGCTGAAAACTCTCTCAGGCTCAGAAAATCATGTCCACAGGAGACTTCTTTCAAAAGTGTATGTTCTGCCCTCATAGCTACCCCTGCAACATATGCCAAATCAGTAATTGCATTTATAGGTTCCTGAAATCTCTTAAAGGCTCTGACAACAGCTGCCAATTCTGCCAGTTGTGGCAACCCTTCTACCACCTGGACATCAGATTCCCACTTCTGCATCCTGGGATCTTTCCAAGTCATCACTGACTTGTGGGAGGACCCCGAGCCGTCAGTAAAAACGGTCAGAGCCTTGAGGGGTGTTTTGCTTTGGAGGAATTTAGGGACTAAATTAAAAACCAGATTGAATAATTTATGTTAAGGAAAATGGATTGAAACTTGTCCTGGGTAGCTATCTAGGGTGAACTGAAGACTCATTAAATTGGAGCAAATGATCCAAATCTCCAATTGTTGCCAATGGCAGGTGAATGCACATGAACTCACACCCTGCAAGAGACTGGATGTGGGCTCAGGCTTTCTTTACTAATTCTGCCATTAATTCTTGGGTGGTTGTAATTGTTTTGGTTGGCTGGTGATGGGGGAACACCCACTCAAGGATGATTGGGAGTCTCTTGAGTGACTGTCCCACTGAAAGATAAGGCCATTAAACCAGGGGCCCTTACATAGAATGGCCAGGTTGAAGGGCAGGCTAGGCTTATACTGGTGGGCCTGGTGAGAGGACAGGGCCTCCTAGACCTTGATGGTGGAGCCTTGGGCCTCGGGTGTGAGGGTGCACAGTGAGTCCAGGTCCTTGCTGCCTCGGAGAAGATTGAAGAGGGGTTCAAGGTCCTCTGTCATGATTCCCAGCAGGGGACATACCTAGTTGATGGAGACGCAGAGCTGATGGAGGTCCCGCATGGTTTTTGGGTCGTCTCGGATGGTCACCTGCTGGGGTACGATGGTCCACTCACGTATCTGAAGTCTGAGGTAAGTGGGCTGGCCCACTGGATCTTGTCGTCCTGGATCTCAAAACCTGCTCCTTCAATAACTTTTATGGCTCTCTTTAAAGTCATGTCCAGGTAACCGTCAGTGGAAGAACAGACTAAAATATCGTCCATGTAGTGGAGAATGACTGCCTTGGGGAACAGTTTCCTGATGGGGGACAGAATGTGGGCCACGTACCACTGGAAAATCATAGGAGAATTTCTCATGCCTTGTGGGAGGACCAGCCAATGATATCACTTTAGAGGGGCCTGTCTGTTAGGGGAGGGGACAGAGAACACAAACCTGGGTGCATCTTGGGGATGGAGTGGGATATTAAAGAAACAGTCTTTAATATTGATGATGGCAAGTTTCCAGTCCTGGGGCAACATAGAGGGTGAGGGCAAGCCGGGTTGCAGGGGACCCACCTCTTCAATAACCTCATTGATCTTTCTGAGGTCATGGAGGAGCCTCCACTTGTCTTTGCCAGGCTTTTTTAAAACAAAGACAGGGGAGTTCCAAGGGCTATTAGTCTTGACAAGATGGCCCTTGGAAAGTTGCTCCTCTACGAGGGCTTCTGATGCACACAATTTCTGATTGGACAGGGGCCACTGGTCGACCCACACTGGATGATCTTGTTTCCTTGTGAGTCTAGGAATGTTAGGTATTGCGCGCTCAATAGTGGCTCCAACTAAAAATCCCTACTGGGGATTGCTAGGGAGGCCCCCCATTGGGAAAATAGGTCTCTGCCCCAAAGGGTAATTGGTGCCCTCACCACAAATGGTCGAATGGTTGCCATTTTTCCTTCAGGACCTTCTACAACAGTAATTCTCTTGCTTCTATATGAAACTGCCACACCTCCAATCCCTGAGATCATACCTGCCATGGGCTGCAGTTCCCAGTTGTCTGGCCACTCGGAACGTGCTATGATGGTAACATCCACTCCAGTGACCAGCATGCCAGGTTTGGCAGATCTTTTCCCCTCTGCAGAACAGGCTACACTCTATGATAGGTTTATTTGAGCCCACAATTTCCACTCACATGGTGGTGGGGTTGAGGGGAACCTGTTCCAAATAGTCAGGTGGTAGTAAAAAGGCCTGTGCAATAGGTGTTCCTTGGGATAGGTAATATGGAGGGTCCATGTGTGCCAGAGATGAAAATTTCATCCCCTGGGAATACAGTCTGAACCTCAGGAGTCTCATAAATTTGCTCAGGTGAATTGAGTGGGTCACCAATAATTAAATGTTCCAAGGACCATACCCTGGTCCATATTTCCCAGTTGGTATCTTCTGAATGCACTCATCAGTCAAGTTAATGGACAGTTTGCTTACCAACTGGCGCCTGGTTCCCACTGGAACTGCTCCGTATGTGGGGTCTGCTCCAGCCGTGCTGGCAATGGAGGAGCACTCGGAGCTGGGGTCTGGTCTCTCATCTGCTCTGGGAGGGTAGGCAGAGCGGGGTGGAATGGCTACTGATTTTGTGTTGCGCAGGGCCGGTCTGCGCTCCGTTGGTAGTTTTTTGGGTGCCAGGGGTAAAGCAGGCGTGGTTGTGGCCATGGATGGTGTTTTCAACAGTCCTTAAAGGAATGTTCAATCTCTCCACAATTAAAACATTTTTGATTGTCTTTTGCTACTGCCACAAAAGCTCCAGTCACTCCTTCCGCAATCCCTTTTGACACAGCCTGTGCTACAGTGTTTTCTGATGAAGTGTGTCTGGTGTATGCTTCAATCATTTGTTCAATGAATGATTCAGGGTCCAGGGGGAGGACTCTTAAAATGGCCTTACACTGGACATTGGCATTAGCTATAGCCATCTTATCTAATACTTCTTTTCATCCTTCTGGACTTTCAATCTGTTTTTCTAATGCAGTTTTAAATCTGTCAACAAATTTGATGAAGCTCTCATCAAACCCTTGCTTTATAATAGTAAAGCTTTGAGTGGGGGTAGAATCATCGGGAGTGAGATACAGTGCTGTTTTTGCAGCAGTAGCAACATAATTCAAAACTGGTTCTGGTAAGTCCTTTACCTGTTTATTTGGTTTTAAAAGGTTACCTTCTCCAGCTAACTGATCAATGCTAAAGTGAGGCTGGTTTGCAACTTTGGCATAATTATCAGCTGATGTTTTTAAATGTCTCTTCCAATGCCTTTCCCACAGCATATACTCTGCTGGGGAAAGGAGACAGTTTATAACATTTTTAATATCATGGGGAACCAGGGTATGGGCAGAGAATGTAGTCTCAACCACGTTTTTGAAAAATGTGAACCCCGCCCATGTTCCTTAGCTGCCTTACATGGTTCCTTTAACTCTCCATATGGGAGAGTGGCTCCCAGGTATTGTGGGTTCCAGCCCTTTTTCCCCATTTGAAAACAACTGGGAAGGCAGAGATTTTACTTGCCTGCTCCTAGTCCCCTTCTCGGGTGGCTTCCCTTTGGGTCTTAGCCCAGCGGTCCTCAGACTCAGAACTGGACTCTGAAAAGTCACTGCTGTCACCCTCTGAGAAGGATGGGAGGGGACGAGTGGCCAAGCGGAGCCGCCCTGGACGGGGGGAATGTGGGGGGGGGGGGGCAAAAACGGCTTCTCTTCGGGTACCACCCTTGTCCCCGGCTCTGCTCTGCCTTCCACCACCTGTGCCCCCAGCCGTGGCAGCACGGGAACTGGGAGGGAGCTGGGCGGTGGGGGGAGCAGGGCCTATGGTGGTGTGGGGAGAAAGTTCTGCGGCGGGGGGGACAGTTTCTGTGGCAGGGAGCTCTCAAAGGGGGAGGAAAGTCCTGGCGCGGTGACACCAATCAACAAAGAGGGGAGAGCAGGGCCGGGCGCTGCACGGGACTCGTGGGGGGAGTGGGACCCACACGCCATGTGGGACACAGGTGCACCCAGGAGGTGTGGGAACAAGCAGGGGAGGGGCTGGGAAACTTGGACAAGGAGAGAGAATGGCGTGGCTGGCCACATGGCCGGTGCCATTTTGGGGGGGAGAGGGTAAACCAGACAGAAGAGAAACCTAGGATGAAGGCATAGGAAAGGGGTTGCGGGAAGGGTCCAGGACGGCAGAGCTTGTGCTGTCCTAGCAGGGGAGAGAGAGGGCTGGAGGGCGTCAGAGAGACGGAAGCAGCTCTGTGCCATGTGGCAACAACCGCCCTCTGACCAGCTCTCAGGCAGGGAAGGGGGTTTGGGAACATGGAGAGGGGAAGGGGGGGTGTTATAGATACATATTATATTACTGGCTTTTCGCAAATATTAAAATTAATGTTATATATATAAGGTTAGAAAATCTTGCTGTATTAATTCAGTTTCCTCTATTTTTGTTATTGATAAAACTTAGAAATAGTAGTATAATGTTATAAATCTGTATTGTGATATTGGCTTTCGCAAGCATTAGGATGAATATTATATGTTAAATACTTTTTGGCTATGTATGTACTTTTTTCTTGCTAACAAGTTTTAAGCTTAAAGGAATCTCCTAGTACAAAGCAAGGAAACCCCAGAGGGCAAAGACAGTGGGGCCCAAGCTGTTATCAACAGAAGAACAATAGAGGCCAAGCTGTTATCAGCAACCAGGACCAGGCCGGTGGCAGCAGCGGAAGGATGGATGTGAAGCCCAGCTGTCACCAGGGCAGGACGAGGGGCCCAGACTGTTATCAACACTGACCATTTTCAGAAGAAAGGAAACCAAACTCAAAAATAATGATGATCAGCAAAAATAAAAACCATACAGAGCATGTTCTAAATAGGCGGAACCAGGGAGGGGACATGCTAAATACTTCTTGAAGAAGTCTGAATATGCATTAAACCCTCACAGCAGGAGGGGATAAAAAGAGTGTTCCCAAGATACCAGGTGTGTTCCTGGCAACGTTCCAGGGCACACGGCTGTTTTTAACCCTTTGCTTTATTTCCTTTGTCTCCTAATTGTCTTTTTGTTTATATTAAACTTTTTATAATTTATTAAGTGAATATCGTTTTTCACATATATATATGTTAGGCTGTAGCATGGTATTAAAACTACTTTAGTTCATATAACGTAGAGACTGAAAAGGTAGTAAAAAAAAAAACCTGCATTTTTAGATTATTTTATCCAGATTGAGAGGGATGACGAGTTTGTCTTTACAAACAAGCTGTGGGTCTGCTGATAATATGCAGCTATCAGTGAGAGACAACAGAAACAATAGGATAGATTCCACTGAAAGATGAAAGAAGCACTGAAAGAGCACCATGAATTCCACAAGAGTCTAAGAATTAAGGAAAGGATTATGCATTGGGGGGGGAGGAGGTATCCCAGATATCAGGTGTTCCGGGAAGTCTCTACCTCTGAAGTACCTCTGAAACAGAGAAATTAAGAATTAGGAAATAAACATAAAGAAATGCTTGACTAAAAGGGGGGTTTGACAAAAACCATACCCTGACACCCTGATCCACAAGAACAGGAAAAGGGTCAGACTGCAAGATAAGATAAGGAGCCGGAATACACAAACAAGATGCAAAGAGAAAGGCACCACAGGATAAAGGGGATTCTTTGGACCCTAAGCCGGAAGGAACGGATTTAAAGTCCCAAAAGGTGGCCAAAAGACTGAAAGGGGCATGGAGTTAATTGTAATATGAAGTGAGGACAGGCGGGGCTAGAAAATGAATATGTATTAGGTGTATCGTGTAAACCTAGTCTGTAAAAGATAAAAAGAGAAAACCAAATCAAAAAGGGGTGCATGCTTTTTGGAGGAGATATCCTGTTGCTATATTTTATATATTAGTAAAGGCCTGTATGCACAAACCAGCCTTTGAAATAAGTCATGATATTAAGGGCTAAAGTCCTTGAAACCTTCATGCAGAAGAGAGAGTAAAGCAAAACAATATCCTTGCGTGTAAGAGAAAAAATGTAAACTGTGTGTGTTAGCCAATAGTAGCTTGCTCTGCCTGCAGACCCTGTAGAACCCTATAAAAGGTGTGCTAAAGATAGAAATAAATGGCGTTCACAATTACTTCTGTGAAGACTGGTGAACAGCTCGGGGGTCTTTCAATAATATCCTCCATGCACCTCAGTGCTGAATAAATTCATACCTACTCTTATAACTACTCTGCGAGTTATAGAGTTCTTTTTATTCCGCATATCACCTCAGCCTATGGCAAAAGAGAGAAGGGACAAGCGGTCGGGAATTAGGATAAAAAGGAGGCTGCGCCCTCCAAAAATTTTAGAGACCCCAGGGGAATGCCCCATGGCCTCTCCCTTTATTCGAATAAAGTAAAAGGACTCCTCTGTCTCCGTTTTGGACATAAACCTCTGGCGTTTGTGGATTAAGTTTCCTGACACTTGGGAAGAAATGCAATCAATAATGAAAATTATATTTTCCCAAGAGGAGAGGCAGATGATTAGAGTTGCTGGTGTAATAAATTTTTATTATTTGATGATAAAATTTAATATTATTACTAAAATAAAATATGATTGCTAAGGTTGTTTTAAAAAAGCTAACATTGCAGAAACGCCTAACCACAATGACCACATACCCGTCTGTGAAGGCAAGTAGCTGAAGCTGCAGAGCTAAAGCTGCAGGATGGTATCCAGCTGTACAAAGGGGAAGTAGAACATCTCCTTATTCAGGAGAATTGCCTACCCACGACCACCAGGAGTCAGAAGAAGACCCCCTAGCAACAGGAGGCGCAGGCGCTGATGCGATCCAGGAAGACACAGATGCAGGGACTGTATAAAAAAAGGGAACCTCCTCAGCCAAGGCACGTGCCGTGTGCAGGACACTTAAGACGAAGTGTCCACCGGCTCGCCCCCAGCTGGGTTTTTGCTTGCTTTACTGCTTGCTGAATTAATAAAAATTTGCTTTCATTAATTATTATATAAATTGTCCCTTCTATTTTGTCATGAAAATTTATAACACTGGAATAAAAATTTGGAAAAGGGAAAACCAGCAAGGGCCACCAGGGGACTAGAAAATGCCAATAGCACCTCCTGATTGGAATCAAAATGATGAGGCAGGACGAAGGCATATGGATGATTATTGTAATCTGATAATCAATGGAATAAAAGAGGCAGCACCTCGAGGGAAAAATGAAAAAAAGGCTTTTGAAGGACAGCAAGGAAAGGAAGAAACCCGAACTGAATGGTTAGAAAGACTTTGGAGGAATATGGAAGAATATTCTGGAATAGACCCTGAGACAATAGTAGGGCAAGCCCTATTGAGAGTGAATTTTGTTACTCATGCCTGGCCAGATATTAGAAAAAAACTGGAAAGAAATGGAAGACTGGCATGACAAATCTTTAAATGATTTATTAAAGGAGGCTCAAAAAGTTTATGGCAGACAAAATGAAGAAAAAGCTAAAGTGGAAACAAAAATCATGATAACCACTATGCGAAAAAGTACTTTCCAGAAAAATCTGAAGCCTCCAAATACCACCCCTAAACATCCAGGTTTTAGGAACAGGGAAAAGGAAAGAAACAGAACCGCAGTACAAACAAAATCCCAAGAGCATTTTAAGAACACCTCTTATTACTGTGGGATGGAAGGGCACTATAAGAGAGAATGTCCTCACCTCACCAGAAAATTTTCCGAGAGATAGGTCCAGAAGAGGAATAGGGAAGTCATAGACCCTATTTTCTAGGGGACAAATACCATCTGGAGTCTGTGATAACCTTAAAAGTAGGTCCCCAGGAGGAAGAATTAGAGTTTGTAGTTGACACAGGGGCAAAAAGAACCTGTCCATTAAGTATTTCAACAGGTTGTAGTGTAAGTAAAGAAACTTCAAAAAGGAGAATTATAGAGAGTTTTTTAGCAGATGGGGGGCACGATATATTAGTAAAAGCGTGTCTGCTCAAACCAGCCTCTGGAATAAGTCATAATATTAAGGGCTAAAATCCTTGAAACTTGCCTGCAGAAGAGAGAGTAAAGCAAAACAATATTCTTGTGTACAAAGATAAGAATGTAAACTTGTGTGTACTAGCCAATAGTAGCTTGCTCTACCCGCGGACCTTGTAGAACCCTATAAAAGGTGTGCTAATAATAGAAATAAACGGCGTTCACGATTACTTCTGTGAAGGCTGGTGAATAGCTGGCGGTCTTTCAAGATCTGGCACCCAAACAGGGACCTCCTGCGGGCAGAGGGGCTTTGGAGTCAGCGGAGCGGATCTGGGCGCGGGAAGCTGTGGGCCTGGATCGGCACCGGATAGGCAGCCTGAGCGCAGTGAGACGCGGTGTGGTAGGACGTGGAAATTCAGGTTGCTGGGGGAGACCGAGAGGCGGGAGCATAGTAGAAGGGTCGCAACCTTCCCTCCCACGGTTTGCCGCTAGCCTGGAAGCGGAATTTGCGGCGGCAAAAACACTGCTTCTTAGCATCCTTGTTAAACGAGGCGAAGCAGCCAGAGAAAAGGACCTGGATAAGCTCATTATATGGGCGAAAAATCATGGGCATTTTGGAGTGCCCTCACTGCTTTTTGCGGTGGAAGAATGGATGGATGTCGGGAATCTGATGTGGGACACAGCAATCACGGGAAAGAGTAAAGACGTAGTAGCCCTCGGTTCAGTATGGAAAATTGTGTTAAATGCCTTAAGGGATATGAACGCAGAATCCTCAGTAGCAGCAGCTGCCATAGACACCATGGCGCCGTCTGAGACGGACGCACCACAGCCACCTCCTGCCGAGTCTGCTAGCCGTTTGAGTGCTTTTTTCGGGGTTGGGCATGTCCAGCCCGTGAAGGGGCTCACAGGGAAGCAGTGTAGCACCATGTCGGAACTTTTAAAATCCCAGGGGTGCTCCGACGCAGCTCCGGCCGTGCCGGCGGAGCCCTCTTCAGCTCCAACTGCGCCGGCAGAGCCTAAGCCGGAAGTTACCCTGCCAAATGCGGATGTAGAAATGACGGCTCCCCCGGAAGGAGCGGGCGCCAGCTCCAGCCCGGCAGAGCCTGATACGTCAGCAGAAATGAGAGCTACAAAGTGCAAACCAAAGATCTACCCTTTGATGCCATCTACTGTTCACTGGGGAAGACCGCAGGACATCCCTCTCCCCTCGGATGACGATATCTCTATGCACTCCGATGACGGACGGCTTGCAGCAGGAGCAGAGCCAATTGATGATAACGGTACATCAAAGAAAGAGCTACTGGGATGGCAACATCAAATAGAGCAGCTCGTGCAACAGCTTCAAGCTCAGATTGAACAAACCCTATGTGCGAATAAAGCGCAGCCTCAACAAGAGAAAGCAGCTCTGCAGCAAACACCGAGACAACGAGCAGAGTCAGTTCAACAACTGCAGGATATGCTGCGTCCTGAACCATCTGCTCCATCTTTGGAAACACTGTCAACACCAAAACCTTGTTCTAGCTCTATCACCTTGGAGGAAGAGAACAGAAAACACAGAGCACAGCAGAGGTGGTCCGGCATCATTCGAGATGCAATTCTTGAGGGAGAGTGGCAAGCAGCAGGGGCAGTCGCTTGTCCCATTTTATATGATCAGCAAAATCCACGTTATGAACAGCACGACTGGAAGATCTTGCAGCAAGCCAAAAAGACAGTTACTGAGAATGGCATTAAATCCGAAGCTGCAAACACTGCATTGGATTGGCTGTTCACCTCTGATGTTAACAGTCTCATAGACAGCCAAAATCTCGCACATCTGCTTTTAACTCCATCACAGCTTATGGTGTGGGAGAAGGAATGGAAAAGGCTAGCAGTTCTAGAAGCAAATCGACCTCGAGATCAAAATGATGTATTATATGGACTTAATCCTGACATGCTCACTGGTTCAGGAATCTACAGTCATATGGCTGTACAGTTAAACTACCCTCTTGCAATGCATCATTTGTCTGCACAGCTTGCTCGTCAAGCCTTCAATGCTGTGCCTGATTCAAAACCTCATCCTTCCTTCACAACAGTACGGCAGGGCCTCACGGAACCGTAACCTCATTTCATAGATCGTCTGTCAGCAGCCCTAAAAGCTCAGAATGACATGACTGAAGAGGCAAAACAGAACATGTTTAAACTGTTAGCTTTTGAGAATGCCAACTTGAAGATGAAGCCTATCCTTGCCACACTCCCAAAGCAAGCAGATGTGGGAGACATGCTAGATATTGCCTTGCGAGTAAATCAGACGCAACAAGGACAGCTAGTAGCCAATGCTGTTGCAGAAGCCATCAAGCCAACCACAAGTCTGCTTGCTGCTGCCGTCAGTAAACTGGGAAGCGGATGCAAACCCTCCACCACACCTTCAAGCATCTGTTTTTGATGTGGCAACAGAAGGCACTTTCGAAAATCCTGTCCAGGTACTGTGTGGTGTGATCACTGTCAGACAGGCAGACATGCTACTTCTGTATGTCGCCTCGCAAAAAACATGATCAAGAGCGCGAGGAGCCACCGCACAGGGACACAAGTAGCCGGCCCAACTCTATACAGCAGCTAAACCCACCAGCAACCAGAGGAAGCCTGGGAATTGATTTGGCAGCATCAGTAGATGTCACTCTCATCGACAGCACCATCCATAAAATCCCAACTGGAGTTACAGGACCCATTTATTCTGTCACCAGTACACTTGGTGCTTTGTTGATTGGGAGATCATCTGCTGGAATTGCAGGACTTATTGTTCTCCCAGGAGTCATTGATGCTGATTACACTGGTGAAATCCAAGTGTGTGCCTACACTCTAGCTCCTCCACTTACAATCAAAAAGGGAACAAGAATTGCTCAATTGGTGTTATTTCAAAAGGTGGCAACTGAGAAAGACATTTTTCGAAGTGCTCCTGGACACGAAGCCAAAGGATTTGGGTCAACAGGAGACACAGTGGTGAATCTCGTTCAACAAATGAGTGATCGGCCAGTAACTGAAATCACCCTGTGCCACGGATCAAAGCAGCAGAGTCAAGATGATGCTAGACACAGGAGCTGATATTACCATCGTCAGCCGAGTTTGGTGACCAAGAGAATGGCCTCTCCACAGAGCCTTAAGCTCGGTACAAGGTGTAGGAGGATACTCCACGCCGCTGAGAAGTGTACACCCGATCCAGTTTCGATTTCCTGAAGGACAGACTACCACCTTATGTCCATACGTCATGCCTTTGCCTGGAAGCCTTGGAGGGCTCGTTGGTCGAGATGTTCTCAGCCAGCTCGGGGCAACGCTAACTCTTCCCAATCAATCGCCTTTTCAGTAGTCGCCACTGCTGACAGGCCGCCAACCCCAAGGATTCAGTGGAAATCTAATGAGCCTGTGTGGGTTGAGCAGTGGCCTCTATCCCAGGAGCAGCTAGCAATTGCACATGAACTTGTCAAGGAACAGCTAAAAGCAAAGCATATCCAACCATCGCTCAGCCCATGGAATACTCCAATTTTTGTCATCCCAAAGAAGTCTGGAAAATGGCGATTGCTGCATGATCTATGCAAGGTAAATGACCAAATGTGGGCAATGGGAGCATTACAACCAGGGATGCCCTCTCCCACAATGCTGCCACAAGAATGGCATCTTCTAGTCATAGATTTGAAAGACTTTCTTCACAATACCCCTGCAGAAAGAAGACACGGTGAGATTTGCCTTCACTTTGCCGTCAATCAACAAAGAAAGTCCGTCTCAGAGATTTGAGTGGGTGGTCCTTCCACAAGGGATGAAAAATTCTCCAACAATGTGCCAACTGTTCGTGCACTGGGCTCTGACACCTGTGCGGGCCAAGCTCTCCCAGACAATTATTTATCACTACATGGATGACATCTTGTTTTGTCAACGTGATCCATTCCAAGATGAAGATCTCACATTTATCACCGCCCAGCTCGCAGCAAAAGGCTTGGTGGTTGCCCCAGAAAAAATTCAAAAACAAGCCCCATGGAAGTACCTAGGGTGGATTTTGACATCTTCATCAGTCCACCCACAAAAATTGGAATTAACCACTGAGATCCGCACCCTTAATGATGCACAAAGGCTTGTTGGAGATCTGCAATGGGTACGACCCATTGCCAGTATCCGAAATGATGAGATAGCACCCTTAATGAGCCTTTTGAAAGGTACAGACCCACAAGCTCCGATTACCCTTTCTGCAGATCAAAAGAGCTGTCTAATTTATCTAGGGAAGAAACTGCTTTCAACACTGGCAGACAGAAGATTGCCAGATGTGCCTTTGGGACTTCTGATCTGTAACCACTCTGTTGCACCATGTGCTATCATATTTCAGTGGCCTGCTTGGCAAAAAGAGAAAGGGGGAGAAGGCCCACCTAAGAGCTGTCGAGGTGCCAAGCAGCCTGCCAAGAAGCTAATGTTAGTGCAATTAGCGAAGAAATGTGCAGAGCTTTTAGAGATCCTTAAGTGGATTTTTACACCATATACACCACCAATGAGTATCTGGCAGAGGACAGAAGCAATTGCTTATCTCATCAAAAAAGCGAGAACACGAATTGTGGAAATTAGTGGTGCTGAGCCAGAACATATCAGTCTGCCAATAACGATAGAAAATTTTGAGTGGATGCTGAGACACACAGAGCCAATTCAATTAGCGCTGCTCAGCTATCCAGGAACTGTACACAACAGGCAACCTAGAGATCCACGCCTGCAGATCATCTTAAAGCAGAGGTGGTTGCAACAGCCCAAAGTCGTGAAGCAGCTGGTAAAAGGCCTTACAGTATATACGGATGCAGGAAGTCGGCTGAAAAAAGCAGCCTGTACCTGGCAACAAGACTCGAGTTGGAGAAGTAAAACTATAGATGGAGATGCACATGACTCACTGCAGACATTAGAACTTACAGCTGTCGCATGAGCACTGTCTCATTGGCGAGACAGAGAGCTGAACATTGTATCAGATTCATTGTACGTGGTAGGAGTGGTACAAGGCATTGAAGACGCTCTCATCAAGCCACCAGATAATAAGCGATTGTGTCAACTATTTTTTCAAATCAAAAGAGCTATAGAGGACAGAAATGAGCCCTGTTGCATCATTCACATCCAGAGTCATCAAACAGAATTAGGTCTCGGAGAAGGCAATGCAAAAGCTGATACGCTTGTCAGTCCTGTTGTAGCAGCACCAAGAGACTCTTTCGCAGCTGCAAGAGAGAGTCATGCTCTCTTTCATCAAGCCGCAAAAGCCTTACAGACAATTTAATATCAGCTTAACAGATGCACAAGGCATTGTAAAATCCTGTCCACAATGCAGTCAATATGGAACCACTCTAGGCTTAGGTGTTAACCCTAGGGGTCTTCAAGCCTGTGAGATTTGGCAAATGGATATAACACATGTGCCTGAATTTGGTCGCCTCAAATACGTACATGTTACAATACATACCTTTTCAAAAATGGTTTGAGCCACTGCACAAGTAGGAGAAAAAAGCATACATGTAATTCGACATTTGGTAGCATGCTTTGCTGTGATGGGAGTTCCGAAAGAAATAAAAACAGACAATGGGCCTGCATATGTAGGAACACGAGTTTCTCGGTTCTTACAAAAATGGGGAGTCAAACATGTAACTGGAATTCCCCATGTGTCAACTGGACAGGCCATTGTAGAGAGAGCCCATAGGACCCTAAGAGTATTTGAATAAGCAAAAAACACCAGAACAAGTAGACCCTACCATTCGATTGCAGCAAGTGTTATTCACTCTAAATTTCCTCAGTTTAGTTGGAGATTTAGAGCAATCCCCGGTGGTAATTCACAATAGTCAAGTAAAGATGCAAGCTACCCCAGAGGTTAAGTTATACTACAAGAACCCAAAGACAGGTATCTGGGAGAGACCGAGTCGATTGCTATTTAACGGGCGTGGTTACAGTTGTGTTTCCACAGATGCTGGACCGCTGTGAGTGCTTAGCCGATGGACCAAACCAGCCACAAAGGATCTGAGGAACAATCAGAACGTTGATGCCCTCAGTCAGTCTCTGATTGGCTGCCAGCTGACACCACGAGAACAACAGATGTTTCAAGACTGATTTGTGTTGTCATAGTCTGTTTGTGAGAAATTCCTGTGAAGATCTGAGAAGAGTGCAGAGAATCTATCTAATTGTGCACGAAACAAATTGTAGCTGTGTGTTTACCTTTTTTGCAAATTACTTTCACGCTTAAACTACATATATACCAGAGCACGTGTTAAAAGTAGATAGATAATAGTTAAGGAGTTTAGTGTGTGTAGCGATTATTATATTAGCATAAGGTATAAGTATTCCCCCTTCAAGAGCTAGCGTAAGCATCTTTGAAAGTTCATTTAACGATTGAAGTTTTAGCCGTGAGCTTACAAACATGATGCCATTTGCATGGGACAAACTGCTTATGGTAATTGTGCTGTGTGTAACCCCAACCAGCTGTCTGCTGACTAATATCCAAAAGGGACAGAACATATGGGTCACCTTAGCACACCTGACCGGTCAAAAATCAATGTGTTTGAACCTAGCCACACCTGTAGATCCTTTTTGCACCTGTCTCGTAGGAGTCCCTGAATGGGATCCTCCAGCATTTAAAGGTTTAGTTAGCAACAAGACTCGACTGAATCGATCGGCAATGCTGCAAGAGTGCAATTGCACCATTGGCTTCACATCTAGACAGCTTGAAGCCTGGTGGCAAGCGAAAATTATTGAGGTTCTTAATGTTACCATGGAACCCCCAGAAGAGTTAGATCTGCTAGGTTCCACCAATACCTCAGGTGGATGGATGATGTTTGAGCCCCCGACGAAAAGTCATCCTTATGGATGCTAAATCTGAATCAGAGTGCCTGTACAAATTACAGGCCGCATAGCTCCTCAGGCTTGCCTGAGAAAGTAGCCTGGGAAAAACATGAGAAAGAATTAAAACAATCCTCAGGGAAACAAAACAGTCTTGCAGGTGTTGTTTTGCTCTCCTTGTTTTCCTTGCAGGAGAAGGTCAGGGGGATGGTGAGCCCCACTGACCAATGATGGTGATGTAGCAGTTTACTAACCAATAAGAGTTTCCTTTCTGTACTTTCCACGTATCTGTCTATAAAACAGGCCTGGAGCAATAAACTGGGAGATTCTCTCCTGTTCTGACTCCTTTGAGAGTCCGTGTCGTTCTTTCTGCCGTTCCTAATTAGAACGACACATCCTGACAAAGCAACACAGCGCTGGGCTACAGTCAACCCCATAGTTGATCTCGTTACTGCCACTGAGAGTAAAGATTTTTACTCGCAACGCAATCTCACAGGACGAATACCAAAGCGATTACCTAGTTCCATCTTCCTAATCTGTGGGGATAGGGCATGGAATGGAATTCCTGCTAGTCCACATGGAGGACCATGTTATCTTTGGAAACTTACTTTGTTCCACCCAAGCTTACATCAATTGCTAAATGTGGCTAACAAAATGAAAACCAATAGACGGTCCAAGCGAAGCCTAAATGAGTTACAGTGTAATGATGTTAGAAACCCAGACTTTTGGAATCGCGGTATAATATGGGCAACCTCCTTCTTCATTCCAGGAGCAGCCGCCGCTAAAAGTCTAGCCACCCTAAAAAGGCTCGCTTGCTGGACTAGGAAAGAATTAAACTTAACATCCACAATGTTGAGTGAACTTTCAGCCGATGTAAGCAGTGTATGTCATGCAGTATTACAAAATTGAGCTGCAATTGATTTTTTGCTCTTAGCACAAGGACACGGTTGTGAGGAATTTGAAGGCATGTGCTGCTTGAATCTTACTGATCATTCAGTTTCCATTCATAAGCAACTACAACAGCTACAGGATGGGTTGCATGCCCTGAAGGAAGATAGTGACCCCACTGGGAGTTGGTTCGCCAGCTGGGGCATCACTGGATGGTTGAGGTCTCTTGTGCTAGAAGGGGGACGGACTTTACTTATAATGTTAATCGGGATGACTGTCTAAGTTGTATGTTATCTTGTCTTCATAAGAGTATAGAATGAGTCACATCCCAAGCCTGGTTTGTGCAAAAAGAGAAAGGGGGAATTGTTGATATATTTTATATATTAGTAAAGCCTGTCTGCACAAACCAGCCTCTGGAATAAGTCATAATATTAAGGGCTAAAATCCTTGAAACTTGCATGCAGAAGAGAGAGTAAAGCAAAACAATATCCTTGTGTATAAGAGAAGGAATGTAAACCTGTGTTTGTTAGCCAATCATAACTTGCTTAGGCCGTGGACCCTGTAGAACCCTATAAAAGGTGTGTTAATAATAGAAATAAACGGCGTTCACGATTACTTCTGTGAAGACTGGTGAATAGCTGGCGGTCTTTCAAGAGAGAATGTTTTACAGTTCCAGTCATTAAAGGTGTGGTAATTGAGGGAGAAACTAAAATTTGGATGGGGAATGTCTTATTGGTTCCTGGGGCAGGTAGCAACTTATTGGGGAGGGACTTACAGGTAAAGCTGGGAATAGGGGTTATACCTGAAGAAGGGAAAATGACAGCTAAAGATTTAAAACTTGACTTAGAAGACGAAATCAACAAGGAAGTTTGGGCTGGGGAAGGAAATAGGGGAGGACTGGACATTGACCCCATAATGGTCACAATTGAGAGAGAAGGATGCCCCATACGTGTGTGTCAGTATCTCATATCCTTAGAAGGAAGACAAGGCTTAAAATCGGTGATAGAAGGACTAATAAAAGATGGGACATTGGAACCTTGTATGTCTCCTCATAATACCCCTATTCTCTCAGTAAAGAAGCCTGATGGGAATTACAGATTAGTACAAGATTTATGGGAAGTTAACAAAAGAACCCAGACCCGTTACTCAGTAGTTCCCAATCCTTATATTCTCCTAAGCCAAGTCCCACCCCAGCACCAGTGGTTCAGTGTGGTAGATCTTAAAGATGCTTTTTGGGCTTGTCCATTAGCTGAGGAAAGCCAAAATATCTTTGCCTTTGAATGGGAGGATCCAAATACTGTGAGTAATCAGCAATTGAGATGGACAAAATTACCACAGGGGTTTACTGAATCTCCAAACCTATTTGGACAAGCTTTAGAAACAGTATTACAAACTTTCCCCACTCCTCCTGGAATACAAATTATCCAGTATGTGGATGATCTTTTGTTATCAGGGGAAGCTGAAGTTAAGGAGGCTACTATAAAACTTTTGAATTTCCTTGGGGAAAAAGGACTAAGAGTATCAAAAGGGAAGCTACAATTTGTAGAATCAGAAGCAAAATATCTTGGACATTTAATAAGCAAGGGTAGCCGAAAGTAAAACCCTGAGAGGATTGCAGGACTTTTATCTCTTCACCCCTCCCTCTTCAAAAAGAGAGATTAGGAAGTTACTTGGATTGTTGGGATATTGCAGACTATGGATTGAGGGGTATACACAGGCAGTGAAATTTTTATATGGAAAATTGACAGAAGGTGAAGACATAAAGTGGACCAACGAAAATGATAATAAATTAGAAGAATTGAAGTTAAAACTGGCTTCAGTATCAGCTTTTAGCTTGCCATCATTAGAAAAGCCCTTTCATCTGTACGTGAATGTGGAAAGTGGAGTAGCTCATGGAGTTCTAGTCCAGGAGTGGGGAGGAGTAAAGAAACCAGTAGCATATTTGTCAAAAATGCTGGACCCAGTGAGTCATAGCTGGCCGGTATGTATTCAAAATACAGCAGCTACCGCAATCCTAGTAGAAGAGAGCCGTAAGCTTACTTTTGGAAGCAAACTAATTATGTACACACCTCATGCAGTCCGAAATGTGTTAAACCAGAAAGCTGAGAAATGGTTATCAGACTCCAGAATGCTAAAATATGAAGCAATCCTGATAGACAGTGATGATTTGACACTAGAAGTAAGTAAAAGTTTAAACCTGGCTCAGTTTTTGTATGGAGAACCAAAAAGTGACTTAACTCATAATTGTTTAGAAATTATCCAATACCAAACTAAAGTTCGGGAAGATCTTGAAGAACAAGCTTTCTCAGAAGGGGAAATAATATATGTAGATGTCTCTTCCAGATGTTTACAAGGGAAAAGAATGTCAGGTTATGCTGTAGTTGATGGAAAAAACATTCATACTGCTGAAAAATTACCCTCAAACTGGTCAGCTCAAACTTGTGAATTATATGCTCTAAAAAGAGCATTGGAACATTTAGCACATGAAAAGGGAACCATTTATACTGATTCAAGGTATGCTTTTGGAGTAGTACATACCTTTGGAAAAAATTGGGAGGAAAGGGGATTACTGAATTCAAAGAGAAAAGGATTGATACATGAAGGACTCATTTTAGAGGTTTTAGAGGCATTAAAATTGCTTGAAGAGATAGCAGTAGTACATGTTAAGGGATACCAAAAGGGAATGACCTCAGAAATAAGAGAGAATAATTTGGCAGATCAAGAAGCTAAAGATGCAGCAGAAAACGAGATAAAAAGAGTTATGTTAATTTTAACTCTAGACATGGAAAAATTGGCAATTCCAAAATTCAATGAAGCAGAGGAAAAAGAGTTAAATAAGACAGGGGGAAAACAGGATGAATTTGGAAAATGGAGACTTCCTGATGGAAGACAGTGTCCTGGGGTGACTTTATGATACTGGTATCCCCAATCGTCTGGTTTATGTTATATATTAGGTTCTGCACCTTTAAGACTGGCTCTGAGAGCAAGAGAGGGGGAAGAAGAAGCTGCAGTTTGTGTTAAAGAAAAACATCACTCCCCCACATCTCACGCCTGGACTGTGGTGTCTGCAGCATAGACAGACAGCGGGACAGAGCTTCTCTCTGGCTTTTAGTTAGTTTTAGCTAGCTGAGGCAGAAGAGTTCCCTGGACATTTGTTTTTTCCCTTTTTTCCTGGATCAGTGCAAGCCTGCTCTGGACTGAACACCCAGCCAAACCCCGGGAGCTCACGCCTGTGGCCCACCGGGGCCTGGGCCCCAGCACTTTCCAGCGCCGGAGGGACTGATAAGAAACTGAGCGAGCCGTTCACCACATGAAAAGGACTTTTCTTCCTAGACTTGCCATCCCATCAAACAGCAAGAGGTTTTATTATTATTTAATATTACTCAATTTCTGTTAAATAAACAGCTTTTTCCACTTCTCTCCAAAAAATTTTTTTTCTTTCTTTTCCCGGACCAGAAAGTGAGGAGGGGCATTTCCCTGAGGAAATCCCCATTTAGAGTTTTCCTCCCTAATTTGCCCTAAACTAAGACAAATACACTTAATAAGGCACTTACTAGGAAAATATTCGAAGATACGCATCAAAAAACACATTGGGGTACCCAAGCTTTGTGTGATCACTTTTTAAGGAATTATGGGTGTATTGGGATTTTTGGATTGGCAAAACAAGCAACTGAATGATGTATAACTTGCCAAAAAGTGAATAAAAAGGTAATGAGACAGATGACATTTGGAGGCCATGAGTTAGCCCTCCGACCATTTCAAAGCATCCAAGTGGACGTCACTGAACTTCCCCAAGTACAAAGATGGAAGTTTTTATTAGTAACAACAGATCATCTAACCTATTGGGTGGAAGCAATTCCTACTATCAAGGCCACTGCCAATGCAGTATGTAAAACCCTTTTAGAACAAATCATTCCCAGATATGGGATGGTTAATAAGATAGACTCAGACAGAGGAACGCATTTCACATCAAAAGTCTTGCAGCAAATAACTCAAGCCTTGGGAATAAAGTTGGAATTACATACCCCATGGCATCCACAGAGTTCAGGCCAGATAGAAAGGATGAATCAGACTTTAAAAAAAAGAACTTTAACAAAATTAATAATTGAAACCCAAATGGCATGAGTAAAATTCCTGCCTTTGGCTTTATTGAGGGTTCAAACACAACCTCGATCAGATCTAGGAGTGTCACCCTATGAGATGATATTCGGGTTACCCTTTCTGACCACCCAACATGAAACTGCTACCTATGAAGTAAGGGAAATGAGTATCAAAGAATATGTGAAAACAATTGCAAAAACCCTTGAAAATTTGTGGTTAAAAGGGATAATTCCTCAAACCACACCTTTAGACTTTAAAATTCATGATATCCATCCAGGGGAATGGGTATTGGTAAAAACATGGAAAGAGCAATCCTTAACTCCACAATGGGAAGGTCCTTTTCAGGTACTGCTGACAACTGAAGCTGCAATCCGGACCAGGGAACGAGGGTGGATCCATGCCAGCAGAATCAAAGGACCTGTGAAGAAACCTGAGGAGTGGACTGTAACTTCTGAACCAGGTGATACCAAACTGACTCTTAAGCGGGGACTGGGCGGTAATGAACTGGGACAATCCACATGATCCAAGGAACGTACAAAGAATCACACCTACCTGGGAAGTAAGGCCAAGCTTATATCAGCGGTTTCAAGTGCTGCCTGGACAAGTTCTAAGACATCTCCGATACCCACCTTGGGGAGGAATACTCCAACCTCAAACAGGAGGATCCGGACTGTTTCGATTAAGAGATCCTCATGTTCTGGCTTTAGCCTGTGACTTACGCAAGGAGGAGGGAGAATTACAACTCCCATTAGTGCCATACTATATACCCTGTCTGAATCATCCTAATACAGGACGTGCTAGCTGGGTTAAATGTGTTTAAATTGTAAGGAAAATTGGTATTGTAGCTCACACAATTGGCACTCTCTTTGCATGAAATGTAGAGTGCCAAATCCATCCCCTCTCCAGACTGAATTAAGAACAACTGAAATAATAACTCTGCTTTGTGGATGGGAATTACTAGTGCCTGTTGAGTGGGAAATACCTGAGGAATGGTAGAAAGCTAAGGTTAAGAAGTGCCAAAAGTGATTTGCCTGGAAATTGACAAAAAGAAAGCGACAAGGAAATAGAGGGCAAGATCAGGTTGGCCACTGTACTCGCCATCAAGAAGATCCTATACACCTGCTATGGGTAGCAACCCCATAGGCATGGGAGGTGGGAGTATAAGTCATACCGGACATCTGTTACTCCTTTTTTGGTCATTCATTTTTTGTGTTTGCCCTTTCGGAATACCAGCAAAAACATGCCATAGATGCTACCGAAAGCTGTATATGGAAAGACACCAAGGTTCCTTTTTTATCACTCATACCCATGTCAACAGTCACTGTTATAACCCATCCAAACTAAGTAATTGTATGCACAATGGGAAAAAATACTGGATTACAGAAAATTTAGGAGCAAGTGGTAATAGGCCGGGAAGTGAATGTCCAAAAGGGGAGAGGTGGATTTGTTTTACATATGTTATTGGAAGTAAAGCCCAAGATTTAGTAAAAGAACAACTGGTAAGCAAAAAGGCAAAACCAGCACAGGAATCTAACTCTCTGTCAGTTTCACTTCACAATTTGTATACAAAACTTGAACAACAACTAGAAAAATAAAAAGATATCTCAAGACTAGGGAAAAAACAGTTTGTGGAGTTGGGAGAGAGAATAAGTAAGGAACTTAACATAACCAACTGTTGGGTATGTGGAGGGGCTTTGACATCAGAGGAATGGCCATGGAAAGTCAGCAGCTTAAGTCAAATTGAACTCCTAAAGTGGAACCAGACAATTACAAGGGGGGAAAACCATCCAGAAGGGTGGATTTTAAGTTCAACAGTGATAGGGGAAGAATGCCTCTGGTGCACTGGGAAAAATTTCCTAAATGAAGTAGGAAATACTCCCTGTAAGAGATATAAAGTTAGCAATGGAACTTCTACATGGTGGATCCCAGAGGAACCAACTCTGTACTGAGCTCAGAGAAAAACAAAGGAAGGGAACTGCAAATATAATAATGTGTAATAAACAGAGACCCTTTTGTTCGACTAAACATGGAGATATGATATTCTGTAATGCTATGTTCTGTAAAATCAAGATTGTTACTGACGTATGCATAGTTACTGATGCTTGTATAGCTACTGACGTTTATTATGTCCTTGCTAAGATTCCTTGAATTCCAGAAAATTACTGAGCTAAGCCTTTACAGAGAACAGTGAAGAAAGGTTAAAGGAAGATAAAGTAAACACCGAACCCCTAGACCGATGAAGACGCATGCGCAGAAATACCCGAGGAAGGACACGTCACCGGAGAGCCCGGAGAGCCGGACTGATTAAAAGGAGACACACGGAAAACGGAAGCACGGCCGCGGCGAAGCGGGATCGCTTCCCGGCTGTCCAGCGCTGTATTTTGCTTATTGGTTGCTTGCTATAATTAATAAAACTTCCCTTTATTAAATTTTAACACTCTCTCGAGTGTATTTATAACATAATGAATTTCAACTTTTTCAATGTAAGAATAAAGGCAAGAATCCTTATTTTGGGATCCCAGAAGTCTCCAAATTTTGGGAGAACTTAAAACAACAACAACAAAAAAAAAAAAAGACTACTGGAAAGCACCAGATGGGATGGCAGAGCATACCCAAAACTCTCACCCCCGCCCCCCCCACCCCTTCCCCCCCAGCTGATGGAAAGGGAGTTGTACTCTGGGAATTATACAGCCAGGATTTTTTCTTTTGCCAGGACCAGATGGAGATAAACTAGGAGTACCAGTATATGAGGACCTAAAAAGAAATAAAAGGGAAGAGGTTGGAGGATTTCAAAAATAGAGACATGAAGAATGGCCTCCTGAATGCATATTGGAAACCTATGGGCCAGCCACCTGGGCACAAGATGGGAGTTGGGGGTATCATAACCCCAATTTATATGCTAAATCACATCATAAGACTCCAGGCAGTTGTAGAAGTAATAACAAATAAGACATTTCGGGTAATAGAATTAATATCCAATCAGCAAAGCCAAACAAGAGCTGCAATATATCAGAATAGGTTGGCTTTAGACTATTTGAAGGATGTGTTTGTAGGAAATTTAATAAATCAGCTTGTTGTTTAAAAGTAGATGACAATGTGGATGCTGTTCTGGATATAGTCAGTGGTAATAGAAAAATAGCACATGTACCAGTTCAAAAATGGGACTCAATGCTAAAAACTAGCTGGTAGGATAACCTATTGAGAATAGAATGGTGGAAAAAGGTGCCACGGCAACGGAAAGGTTGGAGCGCCGCGACTTCTCTAGAGAAGCAGCCCTGAAAAGGGCTGGGCCGAAGCGCGTGTGTGCGGGTTCGGGCAGGCGAGTGATTCCAGCTCGGCTCAGCGGCGGCGAGCAGGCAACACGGGAAGAAGGGACAAGAAAGTTGGTCTAGCGTTCCGCTAAGCACAAACCTTTATTCAGGCAGAGCTTTGGCGAAGGGAGCCAGCAACAGCTAATCTCCTGAACAGGGGAAAACCCGGGATATTTATAGGGGAGGAGAGGGGTGGGGGGAGCCCGAGATACATGTATCGGGGTGGGACAGCAGGGGGGAACACCAATGGGGCACAACAGTTTAATATAACTAACTCAAAGATCCCTGGGAGCGATACATTGTCTCTCTCTGAGTGAAAGGTGTCTTGCCTCCAGGGGAGAGCCAGGATCGCGGAGCCAGCGGGTTCCCTGGCCCCCACAGTTAGGCTTCTTCCTTTTGTGTGCTACAGCTGGTTTGATATTTCTTCCTTGTTTAATCCCCTGTTTTATTCAGCTAATCACCAGAGTAGTCCAAGGCATGCAAGTGGTAACAATGCCTATAGATCCAAAATTGACTGCATCTAGAGCAGCACAAAAGATTATGGTATTAAAGAAACAAAACAACATAGAAGACCCTTTTGAAGAAGGAAAATTAATTTGGGAAAAAAATGAGTGAATAATGAAGGCTAGAAAGCAAGAAACATTGCTCAAGCCAAATGATTCATAAAAAGAGGGAGGATATTGTTATAAGTGCATATAATATTATTGGCTTTTCACAAATATTAAAATAAATGTTATAATATTAGAAAACTTTGCTGTATTAATATAGTTTATTTTATTTTTGTTATTGATAAAACTTAGAAATAGTGGTGTAATACATATATATGTTAGGCTGTAGCATGGTATTAAAACAAAAACTACTTTTGTTCATATGACTGAAAAGTTGGTTAGAAACTCCCCCTACATTCTTAGATTATCTTATCCAAATGAGGACAGCGGTGACCAGTGCTCCAAGAGGGGAATTTATTTAACCTCTGTTATCAGGGACTGTGAGACTCAACGGAGCCAAGAAGATTGATCTATTTGGGAGGGGGTGAGTTGAAGCTAAACAAAAGAACATCTAAAACTTAAGAGGAATGTTTGAATCATGTATGAAAATTTATTTTTGTTTTTAAGAGACAATCCTTTGTTAGTAAGGTGTGCCCTCTTGGCTGAATGCTGAGGCACCCGGCCATATTTGTACATTTTACTTTATTTCTATTTCCTAATTGTCTTTCTATTAAACTTTTTAAATTTTGTATAAAAAATATGTGAACCTCATTTTTCACGAGACAAAGGAAAATATAATGATTTCATTATTTTTGTTTAAATCCCTTTGCTGTGAATTGCTAGATTTTTCTGTTATGTTTTTTTGCTACTATGTAATTGCTTTAATTATGAATTGTACCCACTCTTTAAGTATAAAGAGTCAGTGGGCTTGTGTGAACATGTAAAAACTTGTTACTGCTGTTACCTGCTTGCTAAGAGTGTAACCTGGCCACATGTTAGAGCTTTGCCCAGACCTGGTGGGGGCTTGCAGCCACTGCTGCTGGGGAGATAGCCAACATGTTCAGGCTTGCCCAGACTTGTACCCTAGCACAGAAGGCATGAGACAGCCCAACAAGAAACTGCCTATAAAAGAGCCAGTGACCAGGGTAAGGCGGACGTGTTGGTGGAGCGGAGACTCCCCACGTCCCTAGCGCTGCTTGCTCATCCCTTATCAACAAATTAATAAATTGCCTTATTGATTAACTAACCCAATTGTGATGATCTATTTATAACATGAACAAAAGCAGTCTTTATTTTAATGCCATGCTACAGCCTAAAAAATACATATATGTATTGCACCACTATTTGTACATTTCATACAGCAAAGTTTTCCAACATTATACATATAACATTCATTTTAATATTTGTGAGAAGTCAATAATACAATATGTATCTATAACAACTATAGGGTGAAACAGGGGAAAGAACTTAGAAACTGTAAGATCCCCTTCTGCTAAAACCAAATACAGTTTTTCCCTGACAGCATCCCAGAAAGAATTCAAACGAACAGAATCCTGTGTAGCATTTGGGAAATGCTTAAAAGCCTTAAGTGTTAACAAACCAGATAGCCTTTGCTAAATGTAGATCCCAATGTTTATAGGTCCCACCACTCATTGCTTTCAATGTGGTTTTTAATAGTTCATAGTACCGTTCAATTTTCCCAGATGCTGGTGCATGACAGGGAATATGATAAACCCACTTAATACTGTGCTCTCTGACTTAGGTGACTATGAGGATGTTTTTGAAATGAGCCCCATTGTCCAACTGAATTCTTTCTGAGGTGCCGTGTCACCACAGGACTTACTTTTCAAGGCCCAAGATGGTGTTCTGGGCAGTGACTCAGGGTATGTGTCCAGCCATCCAGTGGTTGTTTCTATCATTGTAAGCACATAGTGATTTCCTTGGTGGGTTTGTGGCAGTGTGATGTTATCAATCTTCCAGGCCTCCCCCTATTTATATTTTAACCATTGTACCCCATACTGTCGCAGCTGGGTCTGGGGGTCTGTCCGACCCCCAGCTCTGCTGGCAAGAAACCCAGATAGGCGTCCCAGGAAAGGAGATGCCGTCCGGGGGGTTCCAGGCAGTTACCAGCCACAGGTGACCTTTAGGACTGTGGGCAGAGGCTTCAAGCGATCAGCTCTTTTAGAAGTGATTTCTGCTCTTGCAGTGATCAGCTCAGATCAGCCTAGCCAGCTCTGTTCATGGGTTACCCCAGTTGCACATAGACAAGGGACAGGAAACCATGTGGCTTTCTGCTGGAGTTTATTGAGAGACCGCCAGCTTATTCACCAGTCTTCACAGAAGTAATCGTGAACGCCGTTTATTTCTATCTTTAGCACACCTTTTATAGGGTTTTACAAGGTCTGCGGGCAAGGCAAGCTACTATTGGCTAACACACACAGTTTACATTTTTTTCTCCTACACACAAGGATATTGTTTTGCTTTACTCTCTCTTCTGCATGCAAGTTTCAAGGATTTTAGCCCTTAATATCATTACTTATTTCAAAGGCTGGTTTGTGCAGACAGGCCTTTACTAATATATAAAATATATCAACAGGAGTTCTTTAATGCAGGCTTCAGCAAAGGGGGCCAGTGATGATCTACCACTTATCTGGCAAAAGCTGAGGTTTTTATAGGGAAGGGGAGAACTGGAAAAGGGGCCAATGGTCTGACACTGGGGTAAGATTACCAATAGTTAACAGGAAGATAACATGGGGTCCTGAAGCAGGAAGGGATCCACAGCTTAGTCACGATGGCTAGGCAGTTTTGTCTTATCTTAGGGGGCATATCTCCAGGGAGGGGGCCTGTCAGAGGACTGGGCTTCCTCCACACCATACCACAGAGGCTTTACCAGCTTGGCCTGCTTGATTGCATTGCATGTTTCATAATTATGGATAAACTGGGAGATAGTGTCCATGTTTAAGTCTGATGCCTTAAATTTTAGCTTTCATATTTTTCAGATTCTGTGCTGCCTAGGTATGTAGTTTTGAGCTTCATATTAAGTGTTAGTGAGCTCTCTTCACAGAGTAGGTAGACAAAACAATTCCTTTTCTAGCTTGATACCAAGGACAATTGTTACAAGTTTCAGGCCCAAAAGCATAAACAATGGTGGACTGAAGAGAGAAAACAAGAAGGATGGGACTTCATAATCTGAACCTATAATTGGACAACTAACCCAAATATGCAGATGGACCAAAACTTATAAAAATGTGTGATCTTGTGACTAGTCGTCCATTTTGTGACCATTTTTAGGTCCATCTGGGGTGTAGCCCTGGCCAGGCTCTTGTTCTGCCCAAGGTGTATCCTTTAAGGCCTTTCAATAAATACTTACTTTATTCTTAATTCTGTCTAGCCTCTGTTCTAGGTCAGCCTTCTCAAGGCATCAAGTCCACCCCTTGGTCATGAGCCCATCTTTATGTTGGATCTCTTCCTTGATGGCCTGAGGTATTGGCCCACCGAGCCAGAAATAATTCACCCTTATCCCTTATCTTGCCAGTCCAGATCCACATGGGACACTAATCTTGGCAGACTGATCTCCCTGTCTGTTTTTGCAATGCTCCTTGTTAGCCCAGTGTATTAAAACATTTTAACAGAGTAAAGGCATGATATTTTAGTAAAAGTCTGTCTGCACAAGCCAGCCTTTGGTATAAGCAATGATATTAAAGGTAGTGTCCTTGAAACTCTCCTGAAGCAGCAAGAATGAAAGAAAAACAATAGCCTTGTGTATTGGGGAAAGAATGTAAACCATATGTATTAACCAATAGTAGCTTGCTAAGCCCGCGGACCCTGTCGGACCCTATAAAAGTGTGCTAAAGATAGAAATAAATGACGTTCGCCATACTTCTGTGAAGACTCGTCTGAATAGTCTGAGCGGTTTTTCAATATCTGGTGCTCTGACCAGGAACCCTTTGGGGGCAGAGGGAATTCAGTGGTCCCAAAGATGTGGAAGCAGGCCAGGGCCAACGGAGTGGATCTGCGTGCGGATAGACACGGGAGCGGATCAGTACCGGGTAGGCAGGCTCATCAGTAGCCTAGCTGGGGAAAAACGAGGGTGGAGGAGCTGGGGCGCAGACCGAGGGCGCACCAGGAGGAGGGGTCGCTCCCCTCCCCCTGCCCGTGGCCACAAAAACTGAAAGTGGGGTTTGTGGCAGCACAAAAACTGCTTCTAAACATTATCGTTAAATGAAGCAAAGCAGTCAAGGATATGGACATTGGAAAGCCCATTTTATGGGCTAGAGATAATAGGTGTGGGTGCCTCTGCATCCCGCTGCTGTCTTTTGCAGCAGAAGAATGGAAAGACATAGGAGATTTGTTGTGGAAGAAAACAATTACAGGGAAAAGCAAGGACACTGTCTCTCGTTCCAACTTGGCAGATTGTAATTAATACCTTAAAAACAAGAAAGCGAGATATGCTCAGGCTGTGAGCCCCATAATTCTACCTGTGTCAAAGCAGCAGCCACCTCTACCTCCCACTGCTGCGTGAGCATTCCTGTCTATGTCGACCTTAAAGAGAGGGAGGGAGAGTCAGAGAGAAGAAAATAAGGAGAAAGCAGCTCCACAGCAAATGCTGAAACAACAAACAGAATCTGTTCAGCAACAGCAGGATGTCATGCATCCTGAACTATTTGCTCCACCTTTGGAGACATATTTAACACCATAATCTTATTTAAGCTCCAACTTCACTACCCTGGAAGAGGAGAAGCCAGATATAGATTGGTTTCTACCCAACCCAGGGGGGCATGGGGGATACATTGGAGTGTGCACAGAGAACAACAGCACCCCCAGGGCAGAGGCAGTGCAGAAGAAGCTCCAAGACCATGCTGGACAAATATCAGCAATTACAGAAACAGTTGAGCAGAAACAGGTGGCTCAGACAGCTTCAAAGAGAGACAAAATAGCCAAAAAATTGCTAACTATATGGTATCTAGTTCGAAATTCATCACTGGAATTAAAAGTTGATAAGTTGCAATGATCACCTGTTGTAATGCAGTTGGGAAAAATGGCATGACCCAAAGAATGTACTCCTGAAAATGTAGAATTGTAAGTTTCTTTCCCTTATCTTTTTCTCCCCAGTTCCCCTTATTGGTTGTGTGAATGTAACCCACCCCTTTCCCCCTGTCTTCAAAAAGGGGTGCTTATCGATACCTTTTCCTCTTTCCCTCCTGCTACCTCACTCCATAGGATCCCAAGAAATAAAGCCGTAACTGCCATCTCAGCAAAGGGAAAGAGCCTCGTTTTTAGGTTCTTTGTTAAGCTAAACTATCTCCCCTGTCTCCCTGGTTGATGCGGGGCAGACAGTGTTGACAGAGAGGCAGGGAACATTAGAAATTATAACAGTTGGCGTCCATTGTGTGGCTAGACCCCCAAAAACCGGCTGGAAACACACGTGTGTGTTTCGCAAGCCTGAGCACATCAACTACCTTGAAAAGCTAAACAAATATAGCTTACAAGGAATGAATTGGTAGCTTTCTCGAGCCCAGAGACAGTCGATTCACAAAGAAGTTTTTACTGCTTGGCAAAGTAAGAGTGGTGAGTCAGAATGGCCGGCGTGGCAGGGAACACGAAAGCAAAGCGGAGCGGGTCCCAGGCACGGCACGCACAGAAGCATACACGAGCCGAGGCAGGATCAGCTGAGCGTGCGCCTGAGCCGGCGGCGGTGACGTGTCCCCGCAGGCAGTGGGGGACAGCAGGCGGCGCTAGCGGCGCCGACGGCGCGAGTGGCCGCGTGGGGCCGGCAGCGGTGCCGGGCCGCCTCGGACCGTGTGATCAGTGGCTGCGGAGCGGAAGCCTTCCCTTGCATGGGGCAGAGACCAAGTGTGGGTTTTCAAGCAAGGCGGGCACCCTGGCTAGAGCCAGCATGGGCAGCTATCCTCAGCCGCACCGACCATAACCCACAGCATCAATGTGATGGATGGCGAATATGGCGATTTATTGCAGAAGAATTTAACATTTATAGCCTAGGGTCACTGTGTTACTCCCATCTACATACGTCACACCTGGGTGCTATTGGCTAATTGCAAGGGGCCTTACTGTCCTAACAGAGAGGGGGGTCTGCTAACTTTCCGTTACATCCCGGTGTCTTCCACTCCGCCAGGCCTTAACTACAACAACCAAGTTGCGGGCTCCGTGAGGCGCTGGCCGTAACACGTTCCTCGTGACAGCTGCACGGTGCGGGCAGCAACAACCGCAGGACAGCTCAGCTTATTTTACCCCAGTGTGTGTGGGGGGTTGGCAAGCTGAGAGAAAAAGGAAAAAATACAGCCTGCCTCTGCATCGCTTTGTTGCTTTTACAGTAAAACAAGATAAAAACGACTTGTGAAAACACAATTTTAATAACAGAAATGGGATCAAAAATATCTATACTCCAACCAAATTTAGAATCCAAATTGCAAGAATTTTTAAGTACTAATAATGCTAAGATCTCTCTAAAAAAGTCAAAATGTTTCACATTGTGGTTATCTCATAACATTCCACAGCTTGATTTGTCAGAAGTAAATTCTATCTCTGCATGGGATCAAATTGGCAACCTTCTAACTCTAAATGTAATAAATTACTATTGTTTGTTAATCAAATTTAATATAATTGTTAAATATAATATGATTGTTAAAGCTGTTTTAAGATTTAACACTGTAAAAACTCATAACCACAATGACCACATATCCGGCTGTGAAGGCAAGAAGCTGAAGCTGCAAGATGCTATCCAGCTACACAAAGGGGAAATAGAACATCTCCTTACCACGACCACCAAGAAGCAGAGGAAGACCCTACCCAGAACCACCAAGAGGCAGAAGAAGACCCCCTAGCAACAAGAGGCACAAGTGCTGATGCGATCCAGGAAGACACAGATGCAGGGACTATATAAAAAGAGGAACCTCCTCAGCCAAAGCGCGCACCTTGTGTGAGACACTTAAGAGGAAGTGTCCTCCGGCTTCGCCCCCAGCTGGGATTTTGCTTGCTTTACTGCTTGCTGAATTACTAAAAATTTGCTTTCATTAATTATTATATAAATTGTCCCTTCTATTTTGTCATGACAATTTATAACACTAAAAATAGAGGATGGAAATAAAAATGCTTCAAAATACCTCCCAGTTTTTCTTATAATTTGAAAAGAATTGATTAACAGAGAAAAAGACATAAAAAACCAGCCATTGCAGCTTTCATCAGTATATCATACCCCTTATGCTCCTGTGCTGAAAAAGATACATGGAACAAATCCACAAACTCAAGAAATGCACTGTAATAATGCCATTTCTGGATCCATGTGTCTCATTCAGCCCCCCATCTCTGATAGTGTTGCGCAAACTACCAGAGAATCTTTCCTATACCCCAATATTCCGACCATTAAATCCCCGTACCTCCACGTGCCTGGAATCCAAAATGGAGTTGGCCACGTGCTAGATACCCAAGTGGAGGAACCCCCTTCATATCTCCCTCCCCCTTCCCATGACTCTTTCTATCCACCACACTCCACCCATTTCCCTTACTCTTCCCATAACCTCTCCCCTCCCTCTCACATTTCCCCTCCCTCCTAATATACCCTGCTCAAGCATGACATCACCTTGCAATCCCACATCCAAATGCTGCAATCTTTCCCTCCACACCCCTGCCTCTTCTGTCCACGAGGAGGGGGGAAGTGAGAGGAGTGGCCCTGCCCCTGCCCCTTTGGAGGGGCGGGGGAAGGGGTGTCCTGGCCCTGCCCCCCGGGGAGGGGAGATGTGTCCCTGCCCAGCCCCTGCTGGGGCTGTGGATGGATCCCTCCACCGAGCCGGGGGTGAAGCAGGGCCCCCAGGGCCCGGTGGGGGTGGGGCTGGACAGGGAAACCCCGGAGACAGAGGCTCTGGGGAAGATAAGGCTATGCCTACAGCTGCACCTGTGATATTTACTGGTAAAAAAAGACCTAATAGACAATATCAGCCTTTCTCTTACCATGATATCTGAGAGATATGTAAAATACAACATGAATTTGGCAAAAATAGTGAAATATTAAAAAGAATGATTAAAGCTACTTTAAAATCTCAGGAGTTAGTTCCTGCTGACATCAAAGATTTATTCAGGTGCCTCCTAACACCCACTGAATTTGATTTTTGGGAACGTTCATGGAAAGGGTCATTAAAAGACCTCCTAGATGAACTCAAGCAAAGCATACAGGATGCAAAAGATGCAGAAAATAATGAGATTACTTTTGAACACCTCTGTGGGGAAGGGAGGTTGGCTAAGCCTGAAGATCAGGCTAAAGTGCTAACAAAACCTATTTTAGATAAAATCTGTGAAGTAGCAGAAAAAGCTTACAATAAAATACCTACACTTGAAACCCAAGTCAGTTATGTTAATATTAATCAACTCTCATCCGAGAGTTTCTTGCAGTTTGTAGACCGCCTCAGACTGCAGATACAACAGCAAGTACAAGAACCAGCAGCACAAGCAGAATTGATTAAAGAAATGGCTCAAAGAAATGCCAACAGGGCCTGCCGTAAAGTGATTTTAAATCTACCCATCCAGACTCCACCCACTATAGCAGATATGATCCAAGCGTGTGCCAAGAAAGCAGATCTGTACAGTGCACATGGCAAGAAACCAGGACCATTCACCCCAAGGAATGTAGCAGCTGTAACACCAGGGATGAACAAGCCACAGATGTCGCCAGAACAGCTGCAGCACATCATCTGCTTCCAGTGCAAGAGGCCAGGACATTTTGCAAGTAACTGTCCTCAAACCCAGCAACAAGGGAAACACCAGAAAGAAGATATAACCAATCAACAAAAAAACTGAAGTCAAAGGGCTCCCCTGTCGAGCACAAGGACACAAATATGACAGACCTGAAATAAGAAAAAGACTCTGTTTTAATGGGAAAAGGGGAGAAAAGGGAGCAGGCTGAGAGACAGCAGAAACATAATTGTGGGGAACGCTTGCCTAATAAGGTCTGGCAACCGCAAAAGCGATTCAGACTTGTAACTGCTAAAGCTTTTTGTTTCAGATCTGATAGTTGGACGGTCATTGGAGAGGACTTGCAGGACAATTCACAAGACCTGGCTGGACTGGATAGTAGGTATTTTGTTATTGGAGACATAGCACACACACCAGTAGAGATTGAGGTGGCTCCCATGACAATTAAGGGAGACCTAACACCTCATTCTCTTGGCAAGATGTCCTCAACCACCCTTCTATGTAGCCAAAGAGCAGATAATAGCCCAAGTGATCCCTGTTCCAACAGAAGTCCCAGTAGATGACAAAGCACCAGGAGTATACTGTGCAGAAGTGGTGGGTGAAGACAAACCCATTACGGGGTGTAACCTGACACATAAATCAGAACATCTCCATGTAGAAGGGTTGATTGACACTGGGGCAGATGTGACTATCATACCTGAAAAAGTGTGGCCTTCACATTGGGAACTGCAACCCATGAAAGGCAAAATACAGGGTGTTGGAGGGGTGAAACTGGCAAAAATCTCTAAAGCCATTGTTCAGATTGAAGGCCCGGAGGGTAGATTAGCTAATGTCCATCCTTTTGTCACTGATTATAAGTGCCCCCTGTGGGGAAGAGACACCATGTCCCAGTGGGGGGTGAAATTAACAATTCCTGAGACCCCCCCCAGGATTTTAAGAAGAGGCCACTGCAAAGCATCCCTCCCAAAAGCTATCTTGGCTAGATGACAAACCAATTTGGATGAACCAGTGGCCCCTCAGCAAACAGAAACTCGGGGTGCTAGAAAAATTAGTGGAAAAAGAATTGGCCAAGAGACACATAGTAGAAAGAACCAGCCCTTGGAATTCCCCAACATTTGTAATAAAAAAGCCAGGGAAAGATAAGTGGCACCTCCTTCAGGATTTGAGAGAAATAAACAAAAAAATAGAGGACATGGGGTCTCTTCAACCAGGTATTCCATCCCCGACTATGTTACCACAAAACTGGCTATTAGCAGTGCTAGATATTAAAGACTGTTTTTTCCAAATTCCCCTGCACCCAGAGGATGCACCACGTTTTGCCTTTTCCATTCCCACAATTAACCGAGAAGCCCCAATGAAACAGTACCACTGGACAGTACTACCTCAGGGGATGAAAGTGAGCCCCTTCATCTGCCAGTGGTATGTGGGGTCATTGCTGTCCCCAGTGCGTGCTGAAAAAAGAGATGCCATCATTTTGCATTATATGGATGATGTGTTAGTGTGTTGTCCCAGTAACTACATGCTGCAAGACACCCTTGACCGAGTGGTTAAAATTTTAACCTCTGCTGGATTCCAATTGCAGGAAGACAAAGTTCAAAGGATGCCACCTTGGAAATACTTGGGCCTGGAGATCACTAAACGGACTGTTGTTCCACAGAAATTGGAAATCATTAGCAATCCTGAAACTCTAGCAGATCTCCATTCCCTATGTGGATCACTAAACTGGGTCAGACCCTGGCTAGGTCTCACTAATGAAGACCTGAGCCCCCTGCTCAATTTATTGAAAGGGGAGAGAGAGTTGCTGTCTCTCAGGGAGCTGACTCCAGAAGCAAAAAGTGCAATTAAAAAGGCACAAAAGGCCTTGACAAGAAAGACAGGCACATTGTTTTAAACCAGAGCTGCCTTTCAAATTTATTGTCCTGGGGAAATTACCACACTTACATGGGTTAATATTACAGTGGGCTGAGGGGCAGAGAGATCCATTCTTAATAATAGAATGGTTCTTCCTCTCCCATCAACGACCCAAAACTATCACCAAGCCACAAGAGCTGATGGCTCAGCTGATCCAAAAAGCCAGGGTAAGGCTGTGATAACTGGCAGGTTGTGACCTTATGTGTATTCACCTTCCAGTCAGACTCTCTGGAGAAGGCAAACACTCCACTGAGAAACTGACCAAGGAGATGTTTGAGCACCTGCTGCAGAACAATGCTAATCTCCAGTTTGCTCTGGACAGCTACAGTGGGCAAATATGGGTCCATGCACCATCACACAAATTGTTTAATGAGGAATTCCACCTCATTCCTTGTGAGAAAAGGAGCCGAAGGCCACTCAAAGCTCTCACAGTGTTCACTGATGCATCTGGGACATCCCACAAGTCGGTGATGACTTGGAGAAATCCACAGACTCAGCTTTGGGAAGCTGATGTTGAGTTTGTAGAAGGATCACCCCAGATAGCTGAACTAGCTGCAGCCATAAGAGCCTTTGAGAAGTTTTCAGAGCCAATTAACTTGGTTCCTGATTCAGCCTACATAGCGGGAGTGGTGTCCAGAGCAGAGCAGGTAGTTCTCAAGGACATTGAGAACGAATATCTCTTTAGATTGCTCTCAAAACTGATTTATTTGGTTTCAACTAGAGAGCATCGTTTCTATGTGATGCATATAAAGTCGCATTCTGATTTCCCAGGTGAAATTGCTGAGGGAAACCAGAAAGCTGATTCCCTTGCTGCCCCAGCTGAAAAGGAATGTCTCCCAGATGTGTTTCAACAGGCAAAGATAAGTCACCAGCAATACCATCAAAATGTGCCAGGACTGATCCGTCAGTTCCAGCTGACACGGGGTCAGGCTAAAGCCATTGTGGCCACCTGTCCCAGTTGCCAGCTTCAGGCAGTGCCATCATTAGGCATTGGAGTTAATCCCCGAGGCCTTGGAAGCTGTGAGGTGTGGCAAACAGATATCACTCACATTCCCAGTTTTGGTAACCTTAAGGATGTACACCTGAGCATTGACACATACTCAGGAGCAGTGTATGCCTCTGCTCATGCAGGAGAAAAATCTGTACATGCCAAACAACACTTAGTACAAGCCTTTTCAGTGCTGGGGATCCCTAGGGAAATTAAAACAGATAATGGCCCAGCGTATAAATCCAAGGACTTCCTGGAATTTGTCCAGCAGTGGGGAGTGGAACATAAAACTGGCATCCCCCACTCCCCCACAGGTCAAGCTGTGATTGAGCGTACCCACCAGACACTCAAACAAGTCCTAGCCAGGCAAGGTACTGGAACAGTGTGGATGTCTCCACAACAAAAGCTTTGCAAAGCTATGTTTACAATCAATTTCCTCAACTGTTCATTTGAAAACATGAATCCTCCAGTTACTTGGCATTTTAACAGTGGTGATCAGTTTAAATTGTCACAGCATCCACCGGGTTTAATCAGGGACCCTGAAACTTGGCAAACCAAAGGCCCCTATGAACTTGTCACCTGGGGGCGTGGTTATGTGTGTGCATCCACCCCTGCAGGCCCTTGATGTATTCCTCAAAAATGGGTAAAGCTTTTTGTTCCCAAAAACCCAGCCCCAGCAGAAGAAGAAGAGAGACAAGTGGCCGTGGCTTCCAAAAGAAGACGCCGCCAGAAAAAAACAAGAAGAAACCTTCCTAACCTCTGGTTACTCTCTGACCTGCACACATTGACTGTGAATATGCTTTAAAAATGTTTGTTTCTTTTCTTTTAGAAAAAACCTACCTCACACTCAAACGCATGATGAGCCTTACCTCAGCTATCCTCCTGCTCGCTCTGAGCAGCCTGACAACTGCCTGGATCGTCCCTCAGCCACGACAGAACATCTGGGTGACCCTGGCACACACACTTCAACAAGATAATATGTTTGTCCACTGCAGCAGCAAATGACCCTATGTCCACCTGTCTGGTAGGAATTCCCCTGCAGGCTGAAGATTTTACAGCCAGCTTTAGTGATCCCAAGTTTAATACAATTCCCAAAACACACAGTGATCAACCACATGAAAACCATAAACAGCGAGCTGTGGCAGTGAAAAATCCTATAGAAAAGTGGTTACCAGTACTGCCCAGAGCTAATAAGGAGACACAAGAATTAGAGCTATTAGGCTTCTCCCCTGCACCCTTTTGTGTCCACTTCATTTACAATTCACTGACAGACACAAAACTATACAATCACATAATCCAGTATCAAAAAGAATACAAAGCAAAACAATGGTGTGGTGCGCTAAGCCAGGTCTTAGTGGACGATCCTTGCCATTCACATCCAAGAATCCTCCCTAAAGGTATATTTCTAATATGTGGAGATAAAGCATGGGCAGGAGTCCCATATCGCCTTTGAGGGGGGCCTTGCACTTTTGGAAGGCTGTCCCTGTTTGCACCCAACCAAACCCAAACTATTAGATGGACTAGGAAAGACAATTCGACCCATGAAATCCACAAAAGAAGCACTGATATTTTAGACTCAAATTGTGATTTGGATATATTTCATTGGGCAAAATCAAAAAGGGTTGCTGCATCCATATTTCTTCCATGGGTTGCAGCTGCCAAGGCACTAGATGAATTAGGTCAGCTTGAGTGCTGGGTGATCAAACAGGCCAACTTAACATCAGCTGCCCTCAGCTCCCTTCTCGAAGATGAAGAAATTATGAGACAGGCCACACTCTAAAATCGGGCTGCCATAGATTTTCTTCTGCTGCTGCATGGACACGAATGCCAGGAATTTGAAGCATTTTGCTGTCTAAACCTGTCCTCAAAAGCTCCCAACATCCATGGAGCTCTCTGAGAGATGAAGAACTTGATCAGACAAGTGAAGCAAGAAGCCAAGGACTGGTTTAGTGAGCTGTTTAAAGGCTGGGGACTCACAGGATGGTGGGGTGGACCTCGATAATCAAAACAATCTTGTTGTTTTTTGTTCTTCTGTTTTTAATCGTGCTAGCCTTTGGGATTGTCCATTGTTTAGTTTTAAAAGCTGTCAAAAAATTAGTCTTTACTACCTCAGAGATCAACCACATAGAACTAGAGGACCGGAAGCAACTTAACTGGCCCGCCAATCACTAGTGGTGGACAGACTCGCGACCTGTATCAAGATAATCTCATAACCCTTCAAAAATTTTATATAATAAGAAAGGGTGAGATGTTGTAATGCAGTTAGGAAAAATGGTATGATCCAAAGAATGTACCCCTGAAAATGTAGAATTGTAAGTTTTTTTCCCTTGTCTCTTTCTCCCCAGTTCCCCTTATTGGTTGTGTAAATGTAATCCACTGTCTTCCCCCTGCCTTCAAAAAGGGGTGCTTATCGATGTAGGAGACCCTTTCTAGGGACGGTGTGAGACACAGCAAAGACCTCTATAAGCGAGTTAGGGGTTAGAGGTTTATTTCAGGGCGTGGGATAGAGAGAGAGAGGGAGCCTGCTGTGAGCCAGCAGATAGAGCTCAAAGCGAGCTCAGAGAGAACAATACAAAATAGGGTAAGATACGAATACATGAGTTCAAGACTTAAGATTGCTAAGAGAGTAACAGAAGTGAGAGAGCCAGGAAAAAGAGAGAGCTAAGAAAGACAAAGAGCTAAGAGAGACTAAGAGCTAAGAGTTAAGAGTGAAGAGAGACCAAGAGTGACTAAGAGTTAAGAGAGACCAAGAGTTAGGAGAGACCAAGAGAACAAAGAGTTAAGAGTTACCAAGAGCGCGAACTCTCTTTTACAATTACTTATATAACCTATACATATGAATATTCTATTCCTTTACTAACCAATCTTTCTAAGTATACTAATACAGTAACATTTGTATGCAACCTATAGAAAACGCTATTTTTGAATATTTTTAGTTATCTCAGGGTCCTTCAGACCTTTCCTTATAAGGCTGGGAAGAGGGGTCTCAGCTTGGTTTTATTGCAGGAAAGAATGTGTTCTGGCATACCAGCCCGGTTTCTTTGAATTATTCAAACCGTGCTATCATTTGTATTTCTTCCTTAGCCTTTCTGGCTACAGAGTCATATTTATAATTTCTTTCTAATTCTACCTTCCGAACATATCGACACCTCTTTCTCTTTCTCTCTTGCTCCCCGACTCCGTAGGATCCCAAGAAATAAAGCTGCAACTGCCATCTCAGCTAAGGGAAAGAGCCTCGTTTTTAAGTTCTTTGCTAAGCTAAACTATCTCCCCTGTTTCCCTGGCTACTGCTGGGTGGACAGTGGTGACAGAGAGGCAGGAGACATAGAAATTATAGCAAATGACAATGCTGATTATAGGAGGGTGATTGAGGCCCTCCGAGGGGATCCTTCCTTAGTGGACATGGTCCAGGCTTGTGCTAATGTAGGCAGCACAGATTATAAGATTGCTGCCTTGGTTACTGCCTTACCAGCATCTTCAAAAGGGCCAAAGGGTAAGCAGCAGAAACAGGTGACTGTACAAGCCATCAAAAAGCATGGAAAACAAAAACAGGAAGAGAAAACTCCCTTGTTTCTGTGTGGTCAGTGTGGAAAGCCAAAGCATGTTGCAGAGGCTTGCACAGTGAAATTAGATGCTAAAGGCCAGCCTTTGCCAAGTTCAGGAAACAGAAAGCCAAGCACTTTGGGGAAAGACGCACAAACATAAGCACTTCCCCAGGTCCCGATGGTGATGCAGGTCTGCTTAGCCAGCTTGTGGCCAGCACCCATGGCTCAGCTGGACTTGATGTCTTCACAGCAGGAACAGTCGTATTGGACTCTTGCAAAATGCACAAAGTTCCTTTGGATGCCTTTGGACCCTTGGGGGAGGGCAAAAGTGCTCTCCTCATAGGGAGATCTAGCACCACCATTCAGGGTATCATTGTGCATCTGAGACTTATTGATGTAGATTATACGGGACAGATTTGTGCTATGGTTTCCACCCCTACCCCCCCCATCACTATCCCCAAGAAAATGTGCATTGTTCAACTTGTGCCTTTTAAGTCTTCAGTTTCCAGGGCTGTCACACTATTTTAGGAACGGCAAAGTATGACACAGACTCTCTTAGCTGGGTTGCCCACGAGACCAAGTTTTATGATTCCAGACCTTCTTTTATAGACAGGTTCGAGAAGGTCTGAGAGGTAAAACTTTCATTGGTCATTAAACCAACACATCACCAGCATTGGACAGTTGGGAACAACACCCCTTGACTGTTTCTTACAAGTAAACAACAAGGATCCAAAGAACACCTGCAAAAGTTGTCCTTCTCCAAGGACTGTTTAGATTCCTCCTTATGATTACTCAAGCCAGAGTGAGAACTTTGTGTGACTTGGTTTCACACAGGCTCTGTGTTCCCTGCCTGCTTTCAACATCCATACAGGGCTGTGAATCGGTGTCGAGGGGACAGCTGCTTTGGATTGACCGGGCCACCTCAAGTTCACTGGGCTGCAACCCTGACTGACAAACGTCCCGAGATGTGGTCTACCCTGCGCCTCCCTGGAGCTACCCCACCAGAGATCCACCTTTGAGGTCTGATTGACACGGATGCCAACGTAACCATCCTGTCTGTCTCTGTGTGGCCTCTAGAGTGGCCTCTGGATCCTGTGGAGTCGCCTGTCACAGGATTGGGTGGAACAGCGCGATGCTTCATGATCCAGCAGCCTGTGCTGATCACAAACTCAGAGGGACAATCGGCTATGGTTAGACCTTATGTCACCACAGCTATTGCTAACCTCTGGGGATGGGATGTACTGGCGGCTTGAGGGGTATGGATTGGGATGGATTTTTGATGGGGGCCACTGTGATGAAGGGCACACTGTGTCCTACGCCTCCTTTAAGGTGGCTGGTGGACAAACCCATCTGGGAAACCCAGTGGTCCCTCCAAAAAGAAAATGTAGTCATCCTTTGAAATTTGGTTCAAAAGCAAGTTACAAGCTATACCAATCTGCTAGATGTCATAGCAGAAGGTAATGACAGGGCTGACAAGTTGGCTAACCCTACATGGGTAGCACCTCAGCCTGATGTACTAGCACAGGTCAGAGCATCGTGTGAATTCTTTCATCAAAATGCACATACATTGCAAAAGCAGTTTCAGTTGACTCCAGCTGAGGTTAGTGACATTGTCAGTTCCTTTGATGACTGTCACGCACTTGCTCTGCCTTTACTGGTGGGGGTAAACCCCAGATGTTATGAATGCACTCAAGAGAGTGATATGATTCAATCAAAGAAAATTTTATTAATTACAGCAAGCAAGCAATAAGCAAAAATCAGCGCTGGGAGACAGGGGAGTCTCCGCTCCGCGAACTGCCGCGCTTCCAATTTCCGTGTTCCCCCTTTTAAGTGGTACGGCTTCCGGGTTACGTGTCCTTTCTCGGGTGTCTCTGCGCATGTGTCTCCAGTTGCTCGGGGGTCTTTTTCTGCCTTCTGGTGGTCACGGGATGAAGATCAAGAGTCTTCCTCAGTCCTATCCTTTTGACCTTCCTTCGCTGTTTCCTTTTAAGGCTTATCTTGGTAACTTCCTGAAATTCAAGAAAGCTCGCAAGGCCGTAAATGATTATACAAGCGTCAGCAGCCTTCAACCTCATCCTGATTTCGCAAGGCATAGTTTTGCAAAGCATCGCATCTACATGTTTAGGCAAACAAAAGGTCTCTATTTATCACACCAGAGGCCTCAAGGCCTTGGAGATTTGGCAAACGGATGTTACCCAAATTGCCAAATTTCGCCGACTCAAGTATGTGCATGTGTCTATTGACACTTTCTCCTCTGCCATGTGGGCTTCTGCTCATACTGGAGAAAAAACTCGTGATGTCATTGCCCATTGGAGTCAGGCTTTTGCCATGCTAGGGATACCTTCTACTGTGAAGAGCGATAATGGTCCTGCTTATGCGTCACAGAAAGTGCAGCAGTTCATGCAGTTATGGGGTGTTTCACACAAATTTGGCGTTCCGCATTCTCCAACTGGTCAAGCCATTGTTGAACATGCTCATGGTACTCTGAAGCAGGTTCTTCAAAAACAGAAATGGGGAATGTAGGGTGAAACCCTGCAAAGTCGATTGGCAAAAGCTTTGTTCACGGTAAATCACCTTACGGTGCTGCAGAATTCAAATAACCCTGTTATCTTGAACCATCACCTTTTTTTGCAGGCTTTGGGCAAGACACATCAGCCCCAAGCGAAAGTTCGGGTGCAAAATTTGACCACCAAACAGTGGGAGGGCCTGTATGAACTTATCGCTTTTGGTCATGGATATGCGTGTGTATCCACAGATACTGGGGTACAGTGGGTACCTACAAAGTGTGTCCACCCTGACCTGCAATCGCAAAGGCAGAACCAAGCCAACAGGCAAACCACAAGCTGTGACTAGCAAACCACAGGCTGTGACCAGCATGAAGGTCATCAAATGGAGGAACATTCGAGTGATGACACAGATGTAGAAGATGCGAGTGATCACTCAGATGGTCCCTCTAGAAGAAGACACTAAACATCTTTCTCATTTTTTCTTTTTTTTTTCTTTTTTTTATAGAAAAAAGGGGTGAGATGTGGACATGATTTTCTGTGTCTGAGAGAGTTCTCAGCCTGTCAGTGGCTGAGCTGTTCCCAAGGGAAAGTCTCTTGAGAACATTTCTCTCTTGAGGACTGTTTTTGTAAATAGATTGTAGTTCTCAAAACAATACTGTAGAGCTGTGTTGTGTGTTTTCTCTTGTCCCACCAATGGGACGAGAGAGGTGTTGTTCCCTTCACCAATCATGTTAAACCTGTATTGGAACACCTTATAAAAAGAGCTGACAGGTTCTGAGAATAAACCCTTCTGATGACCCTCTTTCTGCTGCTGCATTTAATCCACGCTTCTTATTTCATGTCCAACAGCGACACCACAGCATTTTCCTTTCAAATATTCTGCTACTTTATCAGGGTCCTGTAGTTGTTCAGGGGTGAACTTCCCAACCATTGGATCAGAATAGTCCTTCAAAAGATGGCTCATTTTCTCCCACATTTCATGCTTTGAGAGATTGGACGAGATTGCTGGCTCAAAACAATTCTGATGCACGTGTGTGAGGAAAAGGGGCAGATCAGGCCTTGCCTTTGCTGAGGGAATGCACTGCTCTGGACACCCCAGCCCCCCAGGCATGTACCCCAGCCCTGCAGTGGCCTTCAATCATTGGCACACCAGAGGCAATGCTTCACACCCCACACCCAGAGCCCCATTCTAGCTCCAGAGTGGCCAGAAGATCAGAAGTCCCATCTGGGGGAAGGGCCCAGGAAAGCCAAAGGGTACTTGAACTGAGGCAGAAGGCAAGCACATGTCTTGATCCTACCTCCTCCTGGAATTTCTATCAGCTGAACACTGCTGGAAATAGAAGTGGTAGCCATGTTTGTTCTTTTCTATATTTCTGTCTTTCTTTTTCTAGTTCTCTCCCCTTGGAATTTGAGTAACTTAAAATCAGATGTGTTTGGAGTTTGCTAAGTTGAACAGGCTAAGTTAATGCTTTGTTAAATGTTTTATGTTGATTGAACGCTGCTCTAAAACTTTTGCCAAAGTTCTCTGATTTTCTAAAGTTGTCAGTAAAGTTTTTGTTGTTTTGACCTCTTGAGAATATCTTGTCAGTGTTTCCCCTGTGCATCTAACTCAGAGCACATGAAATACTGTAAGCCCTTTTAAGAGTCTCATCATACGAGTTTTTGGGGCCTTACACATGCCATTCATGACTATCCACCCTCAATGCAGATCTCTGAATAAACTCCCTAGAAATCTGTCTTGACTCCAAACACGGTATTGACTGTACTGAGACCTGGCAGATTTAGCAACAAGAATATGCTTTCCTTAACATCCAAAGGGAATTCAAAATTTTCAAAAGCTGTTGTAACAGGCCTGAAGGAGGAAAAGTGGGTGAAAAGCTGGGGAAAATCACTGTTCCTGTTCCCCCACAAACTGGGTATGATTATAAATGAATTCCCAGAGGTAGGGCGCAAAGCCAGGGCAGGAGAGCAACACTGAATACACATCCCAAATGACCTGTTGCACTGTATTAGAACAGCGATAGTGATGACACAGACTCTCAAACTTAGTTGCCAAAGAGAGCCAGTTTTATTCTTCCAGATCCTCTTTTATAGACAGTTCCTAAAAGGTCCGAAAAGGTAAAACTTTCATTGGCTATCAAACCAACACATCACTGTGGACATGATTTCTGACCCTGAGAGAATTTCAAGCTCTCAGGGGCTGATTGTTCCCAAGGGAAAGTCTTTTGGGAACTGTTCACTCTCAAGGACTGTTGTGTAAAAACAAGGTTTGGTTTCCTAAAACAAGACACAGGTGTTCTGAGAGTGTTTTCTCTCTTGTCCCACTAATGGGATGAGGGAGGTGTTGTTTCTTCTACCAATCAGGATAACCTATAATCAGAACACCTTATAAAAAGGGTTGAAAAACCCCGAAAGAAAGGCTTTTCTGCCTCATGTAAAACCTGTGGCTGTGTGTGTGATTCTCGGAACCCTTCACTCTATACTTTGTGTCCTCTAGTGACACATCACCATCACTGGACAGTTAGGAACGACACCCCTCGACCGTTTCTTGCAAGTAAACAACAAGGAGACAAACAACACCTGCAAAGGTTGTTTTTCTTCTCCAAGGACTGTTTGAGTTCCTCCTCACAATTTCTCAGGCCACACTTTCTCAGGCCAGTGTGAGAAAGTTGTGACTTAGTTTCACACAAACACTGTGCTACCTGCCTGATCTCTCGCATTCAGCATCCACAATGACCCTCATTGCCCTTGATTTTATCATGTCATAAGCTGATATCACACAGTACAGCAACAAAACAATCTTGATTCCTTTCCCTGCTCTGAAAAAGAGCGCTGTGAGGAGCACATGTTGCATATACAGGAATATATACAGGGTTAGGTACCACAACCATGAGCAGACCAAGCAACATTGTGGCCATTGGCTCTGTACCTAATACAACAAATGCTTAGATTCAATTTGGTTCCAACCTCTTCTAGTGAGATCTGTTGTCATCTCAACCCTTTGAGCCCTACATTGGGCGCCAAATAAGGCTGTCATTGTTTAGGAATGGTATACCCCAATTTAGTGTTCACACTCTAACACTACAAACCATATGCTGCTCACTCACTCCTCCCTCCTCCTACCACTCAGTCCTTAGTGGGATGGAGGAGAATTGGAAGCACAAAAGGTAAAGATCACGGGTTGAGATAAGAACAATTTACTGGAAACAGCAATGAAATAAGACAATGAACAGTAACAGCAACAATACTAATGATAAAGTGTACAAGAAAAAGAGGCAAACAATTCACACATGACTGCTCACCCCATGGAAACCCTGGACAATACCCAAACACTCCTTCCACCACCTTGCACAACCTGAAATGGAACCCTTCTCCCATCCCCAGAAAATGATGTAAGGTGGTACAGAATAACCTCCAGGTCCTAGCCATGCCCTCTCCTGGCTACTGAAAAAAAATTCATCCTTTCCTGGTTGTAACCAGGACAACGGAGCAAGTCTCACATCTGTTCTGTGAATAAATGATTGGCTCATTGTGAAACACCGTTCATCCCAGAGTGATGAAGTGCCACTTGTCCCTTTGCAGCTCTGCTAAGAGTCTAATTCAAAACCTTCATGATCATGTCCTTTTGCTGCTGCTTGCACCAGGCTGCATATCAGAAACAGGAGGCACTTTCTCTTTGCACTCTGCTGCAGCAAGCAAAGTTTTAAGGTGGTCAACCTCAGTTTTAAGATTATAATTTTCAATCCTAAGTTTATCAACTTGAATTCCCAATTTTTCTCCTGTTTCCCTCTCAGAGGTTAACAATCACTTCAACATCTCAATCTCTGATTTCAAAGCAGTATACTCTACATCAGAAATCCATTTGGAAGCAAAAGAATCCTTGGTTTCTCCCTGCATACAGGAGAAACAGGCTTCTAAAACTGCACAAATGATACCTTTATCTCTTCTTTCTTTAGACTTTTGCTCAGCCTGCCATTGATCAATGCATTCCATCACTTTATTTTTCCAAAAACTTTGAATCCACTGCTTCCCAACCTGGGAAGGGGCACATTTATATTTTTGAAGCTGTCTATACATGGCAATCCTGCCAACTATGCCAATTAGCTATTACATGAAAAGGGGGACATTTACTCCACTGTTAGTTTGGGATGATTTCTCAACTCTCAGTATTTGATTTGTCTGTCAGCACCCCAGGAAAGCTGAGACCCTTGTGCCCAACCAGTCTGTCAGCATCCTGTTATAGGGACCCTTCACTGAGCAGTCCTGCTGGATTGGAGGGTGACTCAACTGACTTATTCAGGGACACACACCAACAGCATAAGGGACACCCCTCAGCAGGTCTTCCCCTTTATTTGAGTATGTAACTGTTGTGATTTTAAACCAGTAACTAAAAAATTACTTACTTCTTGCTGTGAGATATGGATTAGAACAAGAGCAAAACAGGCTTAAAACTTAAAAGGAATAAAGAAAGTTTATTAACAAAACTACAAGGAAAAAAAAAACAAAATAAAAAAAACCCCCAGAATAAACTTCCAGAATACTTTTTTATCCCTCACTACTCGACCATTCTCTTGTACATGTGACAACATAGAGACAGAAAAACTTTAGAACTTTGGTGGTTAAAACAGTCCCAATTCCTGCTACAGTCTTTTCATCAGTCTTTGTAGAGAAACAGAAGTCTCTTTCTGTTAATCTATGGAGTTTCTCACAAGAAAACTATTTCTGTTATAGTTTTCTATTTCCCTGATGTCAGCTGCCCAGAAATCCTGTCATCAGAGCTCACTCCTCCCATTTCGCATCACTCTGAGGTGTGTATGGGCCATGAGTCTAGGGATGTCATTTTAAGGATGAGTTATTCAAAGGCAAAAGTCTTCTTCATCTGTCTCTGTGAGCTCCACTAGAAAACAGTTTTCTCATTGCCCCCCAAGGCTTCAAATCTTCACTTCACTCTGTTCCAGCACTTCACTGTATCACAATTACTCTATCTTTTGCTCAAAATCCACACTTTGAACACTCCATTCCTCCCAATATACTCTATCATGAATTAAAGGAGTTTTTTCAGGACCTTATTGTCCATCTCCATAGCTTTAACAGAAAAATATTTCAGCTTATAAAACATCTCCTTATTCTCTAGCTTTTCTGAAGCTTCTTTTCTTTACTGTCTCTGATAGTTTATAAAGGTTCTTTACATGTTGATTACTCTCTTTTTCTCTCTCTGGATAAAAGGATTAATCTGCAAGTCTCATCTGGGTAATGAAAGGGTTAAAATCTTGCCCAGGCTTTTGTAGATGGTTCTGTGATCTCTGCCAGAGCAGCAGCTGGCGTTGTCTGTGATAGAAGATTCTTCATGGCTGTTCTGGAGAGTGTGGTCGCTGTCTCAGAACGCCGCAGGTAAAGAGCTTTTTCCTTTCTTTACTCGGCAGTCTCTGGTGAATTCCGTCACACCAAAAACTGCAGCCGAGCCAGGGACCGGCCTGGCCCGGCCAGAGCCCAGGACAAGCCTTGCAGGCCCCCATCTCCCGGCCGGGAGACGCTGGGCCCAGCCCAGCCCCTGCCCAGGCCGCATGGCCTGGGCAGGGAACGGGAGGCCAGCCGGAGCTCTGTTACCTTTCACAGCCAGAAAACAAAGAGAACAAAAGTGCTCTGACTTTACATCTTAAGGAGGTGTTTACAAGTTGACTTCACTTTTTAATGGTTAAAACTGCTGTCAATTCTTAGAAATTACTGATAATTGGTCAGGAGAAAAGACTCCCATCAGTCACCAGCAGCTTCACTTCCTTAGCTCCCAAAGCTATCTTAAAGGTAAAGCCACCCCATGACAGTAACCCACTGCCAGTGACTGCCAGTGCCTGTGAAGGACTCATACTAACATTTCACAGAATAACCCTCTTTATTTATTGTCGAGATGAAAAACAAGGGATGGGACCACCATGCTTTGAGATGATTTATTGCTCAAGTAGCCAGATAAGATATCAGTCTTGAGGCATGAGATTTAGAAGTGACAAGTCAGCCATAGCTTGAGGAAGTCACGAGTTTTGTCTTTGCACAGGAATATATAACATTCTAGCCCAATAGGCAGTTGTCACAAAGCTTGTTTTCACTTATTAACCTATCACTTTTACTTAATCTTGCTGCACTGCATCTCTCTCTTAGCCAATAAGCTGACAGATCACGTACTCATACACACCTCTATTATAGTTTCTAGATCTCTAACTTACTCTATAAGCCACACTATTACAGCTTAAACTTCAAACTATTTTACCTAATATAATTTTTTACTTACTCTAGGCATATTCTTATAACTATAGGGACTTAAGTTTATAATTTCTCTACCCAATGTCTGTGTACCTTCATCACTACATCAATCTAAGCTCTTTCTAAGGCTGCAGACTGAACCTTTCAGTATCTGCAGAAGTTTTTATTTTTCGGTTTCCAACAATTTATTAATATAAAATTGTGACAGGTTAAGGTTCGATGATTGTCAGTGATAGTATCTGAATGCAAAAATGTATTCAAAGTAATACACAGATATTTGGATTTTAAGAGAGACAAGACCACTGGGAGATGTCTTAAAGCATGATTTATTTATTCTTCTTCTACAGTCTCATGAAGGAGCGAGAACGTCTTCATGTTTGCTAGATGTTCATGGTCAGTGGTCACAAGACCACAGGTTAAAAGGTCTCTTAAAGTTAATTAACCAATAAACTACTGCCACAAAAAAATGTTTCTACTTTTACACAAATAGTTAATTATTTTGCTTTATACGTCTATGCTGCAGTGTGGATTTTCTTAACCAATCATATAATGACAAACAAAACTATTTGCTACACTTTAAAACTTCTTCTTACCTTTATAACTACTTCTATATTTTAACTTCAAAACCTTAAAACTTTCTACTACCTAGCTTAATGTCTTTCTATCTAAAGTACAAACCCACATTCTTGCCCATGGTTTCTAAATTCAGAAGCCTTTTCCAAGGTCTCAGGTCAAACCCTGTATTCATTTCTGTGTTTGGGCCTGCATGCACAAGATTTTGAGAATTTTCTGTGCTTGGAATTCCCACACACAAACTCTTATCCCCAGTAAAAGTATTCAGTGCACAAAGAGTATGGTTCTTACCCAACAGGCATCCCTATGGGGCAGAAGACAGGTTCAGCATGTCAACGGATCCCAGCAGTTACGATGGGGTCTTCCCTAACTTTCGTCCATTCTAGACTTCCTTTGATACTATTTCTTTGTGTTTAGGTGGAGCTTAAGTGACTCTAGTCATACATACTGAAACAGAGAAATTAAGAATTAGGAGTCATTTATAAAAAATTGCCTTGCATAAAAGAAGGGGCTACAAAACCTGTGTGAAATGCTGACTGCTCCCATAATAGCAGGAAGAGAATAAAGACTGCAGGATGAGATAAGGAGCTAGAATACGTAAACAGAATGCAAGCATAAATGTGCCATAGGATGAGGGGGTTCCTTGGATTTTTTTTGACCCCTAAGCCAGAAGAAATGGAAAGAGAGGGGGTCAAAAGAACTGAAAGAAGCATGCGCAAGAAGACAAGGTGAAAAGTTCAGCTGAAGGAAAATTGCCGACTTCAGCCTCAAAGACCCCCAGACAACCACCAGAGTGACCAACAAGGAGCAGTGCACAGCTGCAAATAGGCGTGGAAGTAATTTTAATCCGGAGTGAGGACAGGCGGGGTTAGCAAATGAATATATATTAGGTGTACTGTGTAACCCTAGTTTGTAGAGAATAAAAAGGGAGAAACAAGTCTCCAAGGTGTGCATGCCTTTTGGAGGAGATATCCCCCATGCACCTCAGTGCTGAATAAATTCATACCTACTCTTATAACTACTCTGTGAGTTACAGAGTTTTTATTCTATCCGCATATCAATACTTTTGTTACTGATTGGTGTCAAATTCTCTCACTTTGCATTTAAAGATACAGTCAAGAAAATATAGAGCACATGCCAAGTGAGGGGTGGTGGTAACTTGGAGGCAGGTAACTTTGGGATGGAGGTGTGTGTTAATATTATTAGGTATTCCGGTTTGAGACAAAATTTAGGAGGAAACTTCCCAAAGGGGTCTCCTCTAAAAAAGCAGATTCCAGCAGCCCCTCCTCCAACCAATTCAGGAGATATTCTCCTTGGAGGAAAGTGGAAAAAACTGTTTACTTCACAAGAGTGCTCACAGATATGAAAAAATGAGTAATATTAAACAATGAAACCTCTTGTTGCTCTGAAGAGATGGCAAATTCAGAGTCGTTCTGTAGTTCAGAGATTTGAGGTGCCTCCGCCCGTGGAGGCAAAGATTTAGTTTCAGATAAGCATTGTTAAAGTGAGAGATGTGGCTTTAAAGCCCGAGAAAATTCCGCCCTCTGCCTTGGGGATGGGCCCTGTGAGCCTGGGAAGAGTTGCCCCACCCCAGACCCTCGTGGGGTGGCAGTCCAGGGTGTTCTGATTGGTTTGTGCCCCTAGGGTTTCTTCCTTGGTATGTTCCTATTAGACCCCAGTCTTAAACTCCACCCTGGTTCTGTCCTATAAAACCCACCACCGTGCCTCTATTCTGGGCTCTCTGTCTCTGGATTTAAGCTGAGTTTGTTCCTGTGTTGAATAAATGGTTTCCTGAGATTAACCAAGCAGAAGCCCGTCTCATTGCATCCCATGTCCATCACCAGTAACTGTAGTCTCCCTGGACATGATCCTGCAGCTGCAGAACACTACACAGAGTCCTTTCATGGGTGTGTCTTGGCTCACTCAGTCTCTCTCAGTCCCTCTGGGGCTGAAATGCAGCATCCCAGGCCCTGGTGGGCTACAGGTGTGAGCTCCTGGTGTTATTCTGGGTTTTCAGTTTGGAGCAGAGCTGAACAGTTCCAAAAAAAAGAAGCCACAGTCCAGGAAACTTCTCTGCCTCAGCTAACTAGAAAAAAAAAACCTAACTAAAAGCAAAGGAAAGCTCTCTCCTGCTGTCCATGCTAGGCAGCACAGTCTGGGAGATAGGAATGTGGGGGAGGGAGTGAAGCTTCTGCAGACAAGTTGTGCACCACTTCTACCCCCCTTGACTCTGTCTCTCTGAACCCACCTTAAAGCTACAGGACCCATTTCTGGACAGAAAAAAAAACCCAGATGATGGGATACCAGACCATACAGTCACCCCAGGACATTAGGCTATAATGAACTGAGTTCATCCAAGGAGAGCAATTTGGCCACAGTTCCTGGCTCAGCAGCAAGATATCTTCTCTCCCTCAGTTGACAGGTGCTATGTGGTTTCTCAGCTGTAATGTACTATTGAGTTCCCCTCCCTGCAAGGATTTCAACAGAGCCTGGCTCTGGTGTCTCCACTCAGCTCTACCCGCTGTTCCATCCCCTTTAGCAGGTATTTACTTTTGTTATGGGGAATCATCATGGAGCATGCCTGTTGTTCTAATTAGGAACGGCAGAAAGAATGACACGGACTCTCAAGGGAGTCAGAACAGAAGAATTTTTTTTTATTGCTCCAGGCCTGTTTTGTAGACAGATACGTGGAAAGTACAGAAAGGAAACTCTTATTGGTTAGTAAACTGCTACATCACCATCATTGGTCAGTGGGGCTCACCACCCCCCTGACTTTCTCCTGCAAGGAAAACAAGGAATACAAAACAACACCTGCAAGGCTGTTTTGTGTCCCTGAGGATTGTTTTAATTCCTTCTCATGTTTTTCCCAGGCTACTTTCTCAGGCAAGCCTGAGGAGCTATGTGGCCTGTAATTTGTACAGGCACTCTGGTTCAGATTTAGCATCCATACATGCCAACTGCATTCTATCCAGGGAGTAGCAGCTGTATGTTACCCTATAATTTCCAAACCGTTATAACTTCTGTTAGGATGTAAATATAACTTCTCAGTTTCCTCTTATTTTACCAACCGACATCTTTCCACAAACACCTTGCCCACCAGCTGCCACATCCAGGTGAAACAAGTAGCACAAGGCCATGCGTCCCAGATACTCCATGGGAGCATCTGGAGGTGACCATGGTACATCACCATCCCGTGGGGTTGGTTGTCCCCATCCATATTCAGCTAGAGCCACCCTATGCTCAGCCAGGTCTCTACAGGACAACTGCTGTTGGATTTGCCTTTGCTCAGGGCTCCTCTGGATTTTTTCCCCATTACTTCCTTTAGGAATGGTGCTTTGATCCAGCCCCATGGGAGCAATTAGGTGAAATAGAGGAGAGGGTAATTAGGGGAGGAATTGGGAGGCAATGGGTTGTACAAAGAGGGGCAGGAGGAGCAAGGGGAGATGAGGGTCCCTGCATACTCCTCGCAACATTTCCAGGAGTGACATCAATGTACATGGGTGGTGGCAATTCCTGGTGGACTTTTGGGATGCAATCCCAGCACAGTCCTGATAAAGCATTTGCAGAAAATGTTTAAAAGAGAGAAAACCCTTGTTCAAGATTCTAGTGATCTAATTGGGAAATTCAGGGATCACCCAAAAAGGTGAGTGCAGATGGGGACTGGCACAAGGATAACTCATCATCTTCAAGGGGGAGACATCCTCAGGTCTGGAAAGGGAGTCAAGGTGGCCAAATGTGACAGCACAGAGATGGAGAGGGGAAGGGCCCCTACCTGCAAACACAGAGGGACCAAACAGAAATATAAGTTACAAGACAGAAAGAAAATGGGGAAAAAAAGGGTAAATTGGGCTGAAAACCAGAACCCAAGCACCAGAGCCAGGTTATTTGTACTTAGCAACCTCGGAAAGTGGTGAGCCCCTGCAGTACCACTTTTAACTGCTCAGAAAAGCAACAGAAACACAATTTTATATAAAGAACATATACAGTGTCCATGCAATGATTGTAAAAACCACTTGCATTCTCCACATGTGTCTTGGTTTTAAGGCAGTAACTAAAAATTACTAGAAAACTTACTTATTTCTTGCTGTGAGATATGGATTAGAACAAGAGTAAAACAGGCTTAAAACTTAAAAGGAATAAAGAAAGTTTATTAACAAAACTACAAGAATAAGAACACCAGAATCAATTTCCAGAAAACCTTTTTATCCCCCATTACCCAACCATTCTCTTGTACACGTGATAACATAGAGACAAAAAACTTTGGAACTTTGGTGTTTAAAACAGTCCTAATTCCTGCTAGAGTCTTTTTATCAGCCTTTGTAGAGAAACAGAAGTCTTCTTCTGCTAATCTATGGAGTTTTTCACGAGAAAACTATTTCTGTTATAGTTTTCCATTTCTCTGATGCCAGCTGCCCGGAAATCCTGTCATCAGAGTTCACTCTTCTCATTTCACATCACTCTGAGGTGTGTATGGGTCAACGAATCTAGGGATGTCATTTTTTTAAGGGTGAGTTATTCAAAGGCAAAAGTTCTCTTTATCTGTCTCTGGGAGCTTCTCTGGAAAACAGTTTTCTCATTGCCCCCCAAGGCCTCAAATCTTTGCTTCACTTTGTTCCAGCACTTCACTGTATCACAATTACTCTACCTTTTGCTCAAAATTTACACTTTGAACACTCTATTCCTCTCAATATACTCTGTCATGAATTAAAGGAGTTTTTTCAAAACACTATTGTCTATCTCTATAGCTTTAACAGAAAAATATTTCAGCTTATAAAGCATCTCCTTATTCTCTTTCCTCCATCTAAAACTTAACTCTTTTCTTCACTGTCTTCTTCATGTTGATTGTCTCTCTCTCTGTGTGTCTCTCTGGGAAAAAGGAGTAATCTGTACATTTTATCCAGGTAGTAAAAGAATTAAAGTCTTGGAAAAGCTGCAAGTGTTCATGGTGTCAGGTTTCGGTCCAGCAGCAGAAACTACAAACTAAGCCAGACCAGCCGGCTCCGTTTCTCTCCCCCCCCCCCCGCCCTCTGCGGCCTTGTCCGGCCTGGAGCGGGGAGGAGGAGGCCGAGACAGAGCCTGTTACCTTTTCAGAAGCCGGAAACCAAAAAGAGCAAGAGAACTCTGGCTTTACATCTTAAGGTGGTGTTTACAAGTTGATCTTACTTTTCAATGGTCAAAACTGCTGTCAATTCCTAGAAATGACCGATAATTGGTCAGGAGAAAAGACTCCCTTCAGACACCAGCAGCTTCAACTTTCTTAGCTCCTAAAGCTATCTTAAAGGTAAAGTCACCCCATGACAACATGCAACACCATCCCTCTCCCAAATGCTTCATTGCTCTGAAAAAAGAAGACTGCATTTAATCCTTAGGAAAGCAGCATAAACCCTTGTTCTCCAGCTCCTGCACAGGGGGTTGCATATCTGATGTTGGAGCATGAGACTGTCTGTATGCCAAGAAAGCCCAAGATACTGCAGAATTCACTATTATTATTTTTAAAGGTAAGAGAGAGTTGTTTGTTCCCCATGTCCAGAAATAGGACAACAAGCAGAAGAAATGCCTCCCTGGTGCATGCAAGATGCAAAAACTATGAAATTTGTCTCTTGGATCCAACCAATACCCCTGTGAGCATCCCCCAGATAAAACCCAGGCTCAGCGCTGCCTGTGGAAGTGTGGAAATGCTCTCCATAACCACTGTCTTGGACTTTGCAAAGCTCCCAGACACTGGGGACTCTCATGGACCACTTTTTCTACCTCATACACCTGCAAACACTTGCTGCAGCCCAGTTCCTTAGCCAGCTGTATTCACCACACCCCCACAAATTGCAAGATATGCTCCAGGACCTTGTTTCTTCTCACAGCTCCATCACTGATGAGTGCTGCAAGGTCTCCAGCAGCACCAGTGTGGTCTGTGCATCTCCCTCCCTGTCTAAGCTGTGAGGCCATATGTTCATGTCATGTATTTGGGCCTCAAGAATGACACGTGTGGGAACAGAAATTAAATGCAGTGCATTTCCCTCCATCAGGGCTGGGAGAAGAGGCATAGAGCAAGCCCAGATCCAGAAAATGCACATTGGAGGCAGTTGATCCCATCAGACCTTTGCCACCTCACGGCATCACTTTTTTAAAGTGGAAACATTTGACGGGAAAGCTTTATAGGAAGTTATTGAAAAGGTCTGAGCTAATAAAGTCCAAACATTTTGTTTAAATGTTATTGTTACAGCAACATAACATGCATTGAAACAAAATGTATTGGTGAAAAACTCAGATGATTTAGGACAGAATGGAATTTTGAAATCTCAGCATTTCTTCTGAGAGGGATTTTCCATTTTTTACCATTAACTCTGTGGCATGACTATGACTGGTGGGAAATGGTTAGCCACCTTTGATTTGGCATGGGATAAGGCATCATCTTAGCAAGCCATCCACCAAGGCTTTGTCCTCTGCAACACCGCTAATCCCCCTGGAAGGCTACAGCTCTGAGGGGTGTGATGACTTGGCAAAGGGCAGAGGAAGACAAACTTCCCTACAAAAATTCTGTTTCAGTGTCCTGCCTTGGGACCATCCATCCTTGAGGCCCTGTGAGGATAACCAGAGTATCTGTCCAAGAGTTACAGGCAGTGTCTGCATCCCTAGAAATGTTTAAATCATTAAATTTTAGCCCAAGGATGTAATACTATTTTGCAGAAATCTGTCTCTAGGAATTCAGAGAAGTCCTGAGGAGTGGTAGAAACTTAAAGCTAGGCTCAATAGTCACATTTATGTATCCACTAAAGTATTTGGCTTTATAATTAGTGATGACAATGTAGGATCCAAAAGTAAGAGTCCATACAGTCTTGTAATGCTCATTTTTGTTTTTATACCATTTTCTTGTTGCACCCCAAGAAATAATAATTTAAGCTACAGTTCATCTTGCAAACATTGTAGCAATGCTGTTACTTAAGCATGAACATCCTTTACCACTTAGGATGTATCTTTGTTACCTATTTTGCCACCAGCATGAGCATTTAAAACCCCTGCTTATTATTCAGTATTAAGAATAGAGCTGTTGGAAGAGAGCCCCCCAAATCCTGGCTACTTGCAGGTTTGACATGTTTTAGGAAAGTGAAGCAAACTTTGTCAGATCTGTGGGGTTTCTTCATTTGCTTCTGTCTAAGGTTTTTGGCAGTGAAAAGGAATTTACAGAAATATTCATACATCTTGAAAGCTTCAGTATTGGTGTGTAAAAACGCTCGCTCGCGGTGAGAGACTTCTCCAGGGTCAAGCTGTTCAAGTATAAGCAATTTATTATAAGGGTAAAAAGAGGGGAAACCCGTGTCCACCACCAGCCTTGGCGTCCACGTGGTCCGGGGGAGGGGAGAGAGAACAGGTAGAGCAGGGGAGGTGAGGTTGGAAAAGGGGAGGGAGGGAGTAAGAGAGAGAGGCTCTTGTTACAATCCAATATATGCTTTCCTATAGTGAATATTCTAATTCTTAGTAACCAATCACCATGAGACACACCCACTAAAGAATTTACATACAGCCTATGCGCTTCCCTATATTAACATACAGTGTTGCATTTTAGACTCTACATGGCTTTACAAGTTCTTTGGTCATATAGTAACCAGTACTCTGTATCTTATGACTCAAAGCAGGCTTTCATTTCTATCTCAATTCTAGGCCTCATACCTTCAGAATCTTTCGTTAAACAATCATATTCACAAGGTTTCCCTGTTTCATCCTCCCCAACACTTCAGCCCATCCATCTGCTCCAAAATCTTGTTTTATTGCAGGTTATTTTCTCATTTAATATATCTTGGTAGGCCCAGGGACTGTCTTCATTCTTGACTTTGCTGATCCCAGCCCAACTCCAGTGCTGATAAGCTCTATCTGAAGCTTATCCAGATGCTCACAATCTTGATTTGGTTTAACAAGCCAAACTCTAACTGCAGCTCACCCTGGAGCAGTAGGGTCTGGATGTAGGTTGATGGGGACATGTCACAGACAGGTAAAGAAATTGTAAAAGATAGGCCTCATAAAATCAGGCCTTGCTCTGCTAAATTAATAACTAGTCTGTCACTTCTGCTAAGTGCAGCTAAGTAGTTTGCAAGTTCCCATGTGAAAACATCTTGAGAATGAAAAGTTTGTCTTCTTGGGGAGAAAAATAAGTGCACCTGTAATAACAAGTGATCTGTCCCATGAGAATCAGTAGAAAAAGTATGCAAACTAACTAAAAATACAGAAGTTTGATAGATATGCAAAATGCCATGTACCAACCAATGAACTGTGAGTGTATTGTCAACCAGTAAGATCTGACATAGTGCCTTCTGATAATCTTATAAAATATGACCTATACAATAAAGATTCGGCTTTTTCTGCATGAAGAAAATGGAGTCTCAGCTGATTTATTACAACAGGGACATTTAAAGATGGATCTTTGAAGAAGGTGGCTTTGGAGGAGAGATTTGGATGGTTTTAACCCTCATTTGCCAGCAGTGATTTGTCTCATTTTCTGCAAAGCTTTCTCCCACACAGTTGATGCAGCAACAGGAAAAATGGGAAGGAGCCAGGAGTACTTCCCAACAGAAGCAACACAACAAAACCAATTTCTCCAGGGTCATCTTTTCAGTGGCAGATGGCATGAACCAGTTTACTGTCTTTCCCCATGCTATCAGTAAAATAATCCAAAGCAATGCCTGATGATTGTTTGAAGGACTAAACAGGGGGGTTATATATTTCTGTTTTATGCAAACATCCAGGAATGACCCCATTGTTCATCACAAGACATTTTGTGTAGGAAATGGTCAATCTGCCCTCCATCAGCAGAGATTTTATGAGCAGGTTGGACAAACTTCCCCAGGAAGGGTGCTGGTGTTGTTGGTCCTGCTTTGTGGCAGAAGGATGGATCAGGTGATGCCCCATGTCGTGAGTAACACTGTCTGGTAGGTCATGTCATGCCTACACCTCATTTTAATGTCTCACCTATTCAAGGCTTTACAGCAATTAGCTGAGCCCTCAGCCAGCAGCAGAGTTCCCTCTGCCATGGCCCCAACTTCTTCCATATATATTGCAGTGATCTTTGAGCACAAGAACATGGTCACATCATAGAACTATAGAACCATAGAATGGTTTGGGTTGGAAAGGACCTTAAAGACCATCTAGTTCCAATCCCCCCTGCCATGGGCAGGGTCACCTTCCACTAGACCAGGTTGCTCAAAGCCCCATCCAATTTGGCCTTGAACACTTCTTCAAAAGCAGAAACTATTTCAACTCAAATTTTCTGGCTGGAGCCCAATGACACACCAGCACAAATCACTCACTTCCAGTGACCTGTGTGGCTTCTCAGGCCAATGTGTGTGCTTCAATTAGTCAAAACTTAATTGGCTTGGGCTAAAGAAGGGTTTTCCAGGGAAGACAGAAAAACTGATTTTTTGGGGTTTTTTTGTTTTTGTTTTTGTTTTTTTTAAGTTTGAATAGGGTAAAAGAACCAGAAGAGGAGCCCAATCCATCACCCATAGACCTCTGAGCCCTTTGCACCGCTCCCATGGGCTTCATCCTCACCTCTGTGAGAAATGATAGGGAGAAGGACCAACTCCAACCGAAGCTGCAACAGAATGTGACCCAGCACCAGAAGCACAGGCTGAGCCATCCCCACACAGTGTTTCCAAGCAGACACCATTAAAGGTATTCCCTTTCCCCATTTTATTTTTCCTCCATCCTAAACAAAAGGAAGGTCTCCTCCAGACCAGCAGAAGTGATAGACCATACCCACAAAGAAATGGGGAAGTGTCAAGCTTTAAACATTTATTACTTAGATTATGCATTTTACAGCATACATTGCATCTGGATGTTCTATAAACAGACTGAATTGCCACAAAGAGTTATTAGCTCCCTTGTTTTAATAGTCTCTGAAATGCTGAAGATGAGTTTGTGTTTTCTCTAGTATGAATAGCTAGTCTTTATTCTCTACAACACTTATTTCCTTTTTTTAAAAGAAAAATTAAAGCACTTAGTTTAACAAATATGATTAAATTAAAAATACTGCTTTTTCAAATGCAAATAAATTAAAAGAAAAAATAATTGCTATTGTTAATGCCATCTTCTGCAGGACACTGCAGCTCCCTTGGGTATTGACAGTGAACTTTGCAACCTTTAGTATCATTTCTCCAGAAAAAAATACTGTAAATATAACTGGGTCTGGCTAATAGCTAACACCAAAAGAGCAAAATTGACGTAAAGCCATAAAACACATAGTGGGGCAATAAATTTTTTTAAAAAAGTATTTAGGATTTTGGGACACTTCCAAGTGAGGGATGTTATAAAAATAAGCATGAAAATAAATAATAAGTTAATCTGACAAGTTTTCTTTCAAAGCCATCAATCATGCCAAGAATAGATATTAATTAATTTCCTTAGGGAGAAGTGGGGAACCAAGCAAATCACTTACTTTTCCTTTTCCCCCCATTTTCGTTTCACCTCCATGTACATGAAACTTCTCCAAACAAGGGTGAAATTCCTCATGGGGAAACCAAGCAAGTCACTTTCTGGGTAGTATAAATCTTTGTTATGGAAAGAATTTCACCAGAAATTAGGTGAATTAGATGCTGGGGTGTCTGGCAGGGAGTTGGCAAACCTCTTCTGCATCCAAGGGGGACAGGCATGGCGGTGGTGCAGAGCACTGCTCCTCTGCAGATGCTTCAGCTATTTGTCTTCACACCAGCCCGAGGTTTGATCCCTGTACTGGATTTGCATGGCCTGGTTTTTGGTAGCAGGGGGGGCCACAGAGGTGGCTCCTGTGAGAAGTTGCTGGAAGCTTCCACCATGTCCAGCAGAGCCAATCCCTGATGGCTCTGAAGATGGACATGTGCTGTAGGCCAAAACTGGGCCAATGAAAGAGGTTGGTAACACATTTCTGATAACATATTTACAGAATCACACAGAATCACAGAATGACTAGGTTGGAAGAGACCTTCAAGATCATCGAGTCCAACTGATGCCCTAATACCTCAACTAAACCATGGCACCAAGTGCCATATCCAATCTTTTTTTAACCACATCCAGGGATGGCAACTCCACCATCTCCCCAGGCAGACCATTCCAGTACTTTATCACTCTTTCCGTGAAAAACTATTTCCTAACGTCCAACCTAAATTTTCCTTGGCGCAGCTTAAGACTGTGTCCTCTCGTTCTGTCAGTTGCTGTCTGGTGAAAGAGATCGACCCCCACCTGACTACAACCTCTTTTCAGGAAGTTCTAGAGAGTGATAAGGTCACCTCTGAGTCTCCTTTTCTCCAGGCTAAACAACCCCAGCTCCCTTAGCCATTCTTCATAAGGCTTGTGTTCCAAACCCCTCACCAGCCTTGTTGCCCTCCTCTGGATGCGCTTAAGTGTCTCAACGTCCTTCCTAAACTGAGGGGCCCAGAAATGGACACAGAACTCAAGGTGAGGCCTCACCAGTGCCGAGTACAGGGGAAGAATGACCTCCCTGCTCCTGTTGGCTATACCACCCCTGATACAGGCCAGGATGCTGTTGGCCTTCTTGGACACCAGGGCACACTGCTGGCTCATATTCAGCCAGGCATCAACCAGCACCCCCAGGTCCCTTTCCTCCTGGGCACTGTCCAGCCACACTGTCCTCAGCCTGTAATGTTGCAGGGGGTTATTGTGACCAAAATGCAGGACTTGGCACTTGGACTTATTAAACTTCATCCCACTGGACTTTTCCCATTCATCTAAATGTTCCAGGTCTCTCTGCAGAGCCCTCCTACCTTCCAACAGAACAACACACGCTCCCAGCTTAGTGTCATCTGCAAATTTACTAATGAAGGACTCAATACCCTCATCCATGTCATCAATAAAAATATTGAACAGGACTGCCCCCAGCACAGACCCTGAGGGACACCACTAGTGACTGGCTACCAGCTGGATGCAGCACCATTCACCACCACGCTCTAGGCCCGGCCATCCAGCCGGTCCTTAACCCAGCAAAGCGTGTTCCTGTCCAAGCTGTGGGCTGCCAGCTTCTCCAGGAGTTTACTGTGGGACACAGTGTCAAAGGTTTTGTTGAAGTCCAAATAGACAACATCCACAGCCTTTCCAGCATCCAACAGGCAGGTCACCTGGTCATAAAAGGAGATCAGGTTGGTCAAACATGACCTACCCCTCCTAAATCCATGCTGGCTTGGTCTGATACCCTGGCCATCCTGTACATGCTGCATGATGACACTCAGTATAAACTGTTCCATTACCTTACCAGGTACTGAGGTCAGGCTGACTGGCCTATAATTACTAGGATTCTCCTTCCTACCTTTCTTGTGAATGAGTGTCACATTGGCCAGCTTCCAGTCATCTGGAACCTCACCAGTGAGCCAGGACTGCTGGTAAATGATGGAGAGTGGCTTCACAAGCTCATCTGCCAATTCCCTCATCACCCTGGGATGGATCCCATCTGGTCCCATAGATTTATCAACATCCAAGCATCTCAGCAGTTCTCTGACTGCCTTCTCTTGGATAACAGGGGGACCATTCTACTCCCTGCCACCATCTACCAACCCAGGATGACAGATGTCCTGAAGGCAAGTTGCTTTCCCACTAACGACTGAGGCAAAGAAGGCATTAAGCAGAATTAAAGAAGAAAACAAAAACAGTCACAGTTTTTCATCTCGTCAGAGAAGAGGAGGTGAGAACATGTGAGGGAAACAACATGGAGACACCAAGGTCAGTGAAGAAGGAGGTGGGGGAGGTGGTCCAGGCACCAGAGCCAAGATTGCTCTGCAAGCTGTGGTGAAGACCATGGTGAAGTAGATTGTCTCTCTGCAACCTATGGGGATCCACAGGCAATGCAGAGATCCACTCACAGCCCATGGGGGAGGTGCTCATGCTGGAGTGGGTGGATGCCTGGAGGAGGCTGTGATCCAGTGGAAGACCTGATGGAGAGAGAGGGCCCTGCTTTCAGGCTGGAGCAGTCTGTCCTTGGAGGACTGCACCCTGTGGAGAGACCCATGTAGCAGCAGTTTTGGGAGGACTGCTGCTCATGAGAGTGGACCCACGCTTGAAAAGTTCACAGAGAACTGTCTCCCATGGGAGGGACCCCATGGTCTCTCAGGGGAAAGATTCCTCTCCCAGAGAAGTGGAAGAAAATCTCAGTGATGAACTGACCCAAAACCCCCCATGCCCTGTCTCCCTGTGCTGTCAGTGGGAAGGAGGGAGGGGCTGGGGGAAAAAGGTGTTTTAAGGGCTTATTTTACTTCTCATTATCCTCCTCTGATTCTGTTAGCAATAAATTCACTTTGCAACCTTAAGTTGAGTCTGGTTTTGCCCTTGAAGTGTTTCTCCCATGTGGTGGCCAGGCTGGGTCCATTGGTCCAACCCAGGATGCCACAACTTTCTCAGAGAGAGGTCTTCTAGGAGACAGTCTTCAGGGAGGTCTCTGGCAATCCCTGGCCACCAGGTAACATCAGCAAGGTGCAGCCTGTGGCTGCAAGTGATCAGCTCAGTGATTTCCAGCTCAGTGATTTCAGCTCAACTCGCTAGGTTATCCCAGGCCGACTCAGAGACAGAGAGACAGAAGCGTTGTGTGGAGATTTCACAGAGATAGCCTTTATTGCCCAGCAGCTCTGTGAAGGGGTCCCAAGGACGGCGGCTCTTGAACTGGGCAGAAGCTGGGGTTTTTATGGGGGAAAGCAAGGGTAGTACCAAGAGGGAAAAAAACAATGGGTTACAAACAATCAACATAGGCATTAAGGCATGGTGGGATACCTCACCATGACAAAGGAGGATAGCCTTGTTCAAGAAGTATCTTTCCCAGTGAGGTTTTGAGATAAGCCTTATCACAGCCCTCTCAAGGCACATCACTCCAAGGGAAACTCGTGGCAGGCCCATCTGCCTCCACACTCCTGGAGGTTGAGCAAGCAACTCCTGCGGGTGCCTGGCATTTGGCCAGTGTCAAATCACAACAGTCCCACATATATTTGGCCTGACAATGTTATTTTCCCCTTTGCTGATGTAGTCGTATGGGGGCAACATATTAAAATCCCATGTGGATACTTTTATTGAGCAGCAAAGATCAGATCTGGCGAATTTGAGGAGATGTTGTTTGTGGCTTCACACCTTCAAAAATACACATTGGAGAATTACACTCTTTGGCAACTGTTTCTAAAGAAAGCTGATAAAAAGAAGACACTCAATTACATTCCTAGCTGCTGTCACCAGGGACCTCCAAAAATTCCCAGTGTTGCTCCCCAGCTGCCCATTAAATGACCTCATGGTGTCTCTTTTCCCAACATGGTACCATAGTTAATGATGCTGCATGCCTGCTGTCTTCCTGCTGATAGATTTCAGAAAAATACCACTGTCAGCATGTAATTTTGGGATAATAAAAAAAAAAAATTTGGTCCACATTTTGATTCTCAGACATCAGTGGGGTGACTTGCATAGCAAAGCAGTTAATAGATGGATGAACATATAGTAATAATGGAGATAAATGGCAAGACGTTAAGAACCATAAGATTTCACACAGAAGTTCTTTGGTGGGAAAAATCCCAGTGTTGGGGGAGAAAATGATGGAACAAGCCTGGTTGGTGGGGGTTGCAGGATTGTCTCCCAATGGGAAAATTGAATAAATCTCCATGGCTTGCAGGGGTAGGGAAATACTTAAACAGAAATACTGCTCTGGGGCTTATACTCCACCTCTGCATGCCTTCTGATGAAGAACAACCTGGGAATCTTGGTGGATGACAAGTTGACCATGAGCTGGCAATGTGCCCTTGTGGCCAAGAGGCCCAGTGGTATCTTGGGGTGCATCAAGAAGAGCATGGCAAGGGAGGTGATCCTATCCCTCTACTCAGTCCTCATGAGGCCACATCTGGAATACTGTGTCCAGTTCTGTTCTACTCAATACAAGAAGGACAAAGAACTACTGGAGAGGGTCCAGTGGAGGCCACAAAGATGATTAGGGGTCTGGAGTATTTATCTTATGAGGAGAGACTGTGGGAGCTGGGCCTGTTTAGAATCATAGATTATGCTGAGTTGGAAGGGACTCATCAGGATCATCAAGTCCAACTCCTGGACCTGCACAGAACACCCAAAGAATCACACCATGTGCCTGAGAGCATTGTCTGAACACTTCTTGAACTCAGACAAGCTTGGCGCTGTGACCACTTCCATGGGGAGCCTGTTCCAGTGTTCAGTCACCCTCTGGTTGAAAAACATTTTCCTGATATCCAACTTAAACCTCCCCTGACTCAGCTTCATTATGTTTCCTCAAGTACTGTCAATGATAGTGAAGAGATGAGTACCTGCCACTCTGCTTCCCCTTGTGAGGATGTTGACTGTTATAAATTCACTCGAGAGAGTGTTTAAAGTTAATAAAGGGAAATTTTATTAATTATAGCAAGCAAGCAATAAGCAAAATACAGCGCTGGACAGCCGGAAAGCGATCCCGCTTTTCCGCGGCCGTGCCTCCGTTTTTCGTGTGTCTCCTTTTAATCAGTCCGGCTCTCCGGGCTTCCCCGATGACGTGTCCTTCCTCGGGTCTTTCTACGCATGCTCCTTCATCGGTCTATGGGTCTGCTCGTTCGGTCTTTTCCTTATCTTCCTGTAACCTTTCTTCACTATTCCCTGTAAAGGCTTAGCTCAGTAATTTTTTGAATTCAAGGAATCTTAGCAAGGACATAATAAACGTCAGTAGCTATACAAGCATCAGATACTATACATACGTAAGTAACTATCGTAAGTAGGTACAGGGTAAGTAACAATCTTGATTTTACAGAACATAATATTACAGAATATCATATCTACATGTTTAGTCGAACAAAAGGGTCTCTGTTTATCACAATCCCCCCTTTTTCTATTCCCTACTTTTGTTCGTTAAATCTTTGCAATTCCCTTTTACTTAGTTCTAGATAATCTTCGGTTTCTTCTCCATTTAAGGGTTCATATTTGGTCTGTATTAACATAAGATGAGCTGCCTCTAACCTGCTTTTTACGATGTTAATAACTTTATTAAGAATGCAAGGGCCAAAAGTAAGTCCTAAAATTAGTAAAATCAGTGGTCCGGCTATAGTAGATAGTAAAGTTGTTTGCCAGGGAAAATAATTAAACCAGGATTCGTACCAACTCTGTTGCATTTCTTGTTCTTTCTTTCTCTTTTCCAGTCCTTCCTGTAATTTAGCCATGGTTTCTCTTACTATCCCACTTTTGTTTACATATACACAACACTCTTCTTTAAGTGCAGCACACAGGCCCCCTTGTTGTAAAAATAATAAGTTTAATCCTCTTCTGTTTTGCAAAGCCACTTCTGCCAATGAGTCTAGGGAGTCTGTGAGGTCTTTTATGGATTCATCAATTCTCCTTAAATCCTCATCTACTGAAATTCTAAGCTCTTTAAGTCCCTGGTGTTGATGAACTAAGGATGCTATACCTGTTCCTAATCCAGCCCCTCCTATACCTAGTAATACGGCTACTGTTAATACTGTGAGGGGTTCTCGTTTCACCAAATGGTGTTCTGTGTTCTGGTATTGTGTATACATATATTCTTCAGGATGATAAATAATCCGGGGAACTATTATAACTTGTATGCAAAATTCATAAGTTTCATTAAAGACTGTTACAGAAACACATGGGGTTACTCCTAAAGTGTTACAAACCCATTTAGTATTAGGTGCTGGAATCAGCCACTGAGCTGGCTTACGAGGATCTTTAACCTGTAATTTTGTCTGGCATAAATGTTTCTTATCTGGGGGCACATTTCCCACGCATTTACCTTTTCCAGTGACTCTAGATAATGTTATTCCTGGAGTGTTTTCTCTTCCCGATTTCCATAAACAGGCAGCAGGATTAGTGCCATTTACTCTTTTTGGTTCTGCTGTGGAACCTATGGCCTCATAAAAGGGTGGGTTTATGTTATAACATAACCAACATTCTCTAGTTAAATTTGGGTGTGTATCATTTAATACTTTAAAAGTAGCTTCTAATATTTTCCAAAGAACTTCATTTCCATATTCTTGGGGTGTCTCTACTGTAGTTGTTACTTGTGTGTTATTTTCTAATTTTTCTGAATAATTATTCTGATCTCTTACTTTGGGGTCTATTACTCCCCATACCACTGGATTTGGCCCAACAGATCCCGAATCATGTAGAACTATTTCTTTCTTTATAAGAATGTGCACTCCCCGATCTTTTCCAGGTTCCCATATCCTGAGACCCCAGGTTCGTCCCAATAACCACCCAGGGTCTTGGGACTGTGTAATATTGATGTAATGAAATTTGCAAGTCCCAGTATATGTTACTTCTCCCGAGGGGCCTATCCAGGGCTTTATACATCCATGTGGACCCCGTTCAACCTTTAGATACTTATCTGGGTTCTGTACTTTCCACCCCATGGAAATTGTTTCACAGCCCCAATATCTACAGTAAAATTCCCCAGGGTAATTACAATATCCTCTGCCTGGATTAGAAGCTGGGCACATATATAGTACTCTCCCGAGCGGGATATGACTAGTACTCTTCCATTTAATAAGAGAGTCCAGTGTAACTTGAAAGCTAGGGTCTCCAGAGACGATCTGTGATTGGATAATAGCCTGGTCTTCCCATCGAATTATAGACCAATTAAAGGGTTCGTGAGTCTTGCCTATACAAATGTCAAATGTGCTAATTAAGATTGTAAATATTATTGATTTCTTAAATGAGTATTGGCTTCCCCTGCTATAATAGAGGCTTTTCTTTTGTATAGTGTCAGTTTGGATTTCCCAAAAATTATTTTGCTGGGTTGTATCATTCCCATTCTTGTGGCATTTCCAGGTCCATGACCTTTTGGTCCCATGTATATTGGAGTGTTTCCCTCCACAGTTTATTACTCCTCTGCCTCTCCCATCGTCGACCCGTTTGCTGCGGGACACGGGGTGTACCATCTTCTCGGCAGCAAGAGTATTCTTCGGGAGGGAAATTACTCCTTCTCTTATTAATTCTTTGTATGTATTTTTTCCAACTTTTATGCTTTATTAAAGGGATATTACATCTTAATTCCGGGAGCCTCTGTCTACACAACCCAGCTACTATGTTTGTTACAAAAAGTGAAGGTTCGTTTGGATGATAACAATAATACAAGGGATTAACTCCTTTTGCATAAATAGTCCACCACTCCTCTGATCCTTTTTCAAATTCTCCTGCTTGTATTCTAGTTATTAAGGCCCAATTAGTGAGTTCTCTCTGGGCTATGTAGCAAGATCTACACACCCCTCTCGGTGGGTAGCCTCTATGACAGTGGGTCCACCAATATTCTTCACATACTATACATTTAAAACAAACAAAAGGATAACAATTCTGACATAAAGCACAGCCTATTTTAACACTCCTTTATAAAAGTTACTATTCATAAGCTTCTAAACCGGTTAATAGTCCTTGGATGTTACTTTGTTTTAAGTCTCAAGTTCCCAGCCGGGCTAACTGCTTCTCAGTCCTTATCTTCTGGTGGCTTCACAGGTCCCTTTATCCGACTGGCATGTGTCCACCCCTTCTCAGCTGTTCGAACTGCAGAGTCTGTTGTTAATAGGACTTGATACGGTCCCTCCCACTTCGGTGTTAAGGGATTTTCTTTCCAGCTTCTTATCAACACCCACTCTCCAGGTTGTACCTGGTGTAATATAAAATCCAATGGTGGTCTCTGAGCCAGCATTCCTTTTTCCCACAATGCTTTTTTAAATTGCATTAATTTTATTAAATACTTATTGATGTATTGATCACTTACATTTGGATGTGTTTGGACTTCCTCTATATTATAAGGCATACCATATAACATCTCAAAAGGGGAAATTCCTAAATCTGCCCTTGGCTGGGTTCGAATATTCAGAAGGGCTAGTGGAACACATTTAACCCATGATAATTTTGTTTCCATCACTAGCTTAGTGAGTTGTTTTTTTATTTCTCCATTCATCCTTTCTACTCTTCCAGAACTTTGAGGGTGCCAAGGGGTGTGTTGTTCCCACTTTATTCCTAATGCTTCTGAAACTTCTTGAGTTATTTTGGATGTAAAATGGGGACCTTTATCCGAATCTATTGTCTCTGGTACCCCATATCTGGGAATTATTTCTTCTAGTAACACTTTTACAACTGTTCGTGAAGTTTCCCTAGATGTTGGGAAAGCTTCCACGAAATGAGTGAGATGATCCACTAAGACTAGGAGGTATTTAAATCTCCCTACCTTTGGTAGTTCTGTGAAATCAATCTGAATATTTGCAAAGGGTCTTTTTGCTAAGGGTCTCCCTCCATAAGGTAATTTTCTAAGATTTTTCCTATTTGTTTTTAAACATGGGAGACAACTTCTAGTAATTTGCTTAGCCAAATCTCGAATACCTGTGCTCATATACTTTGCTGCAAAATAGTCTATTAACCCCTGTGTGCCCCAATGTGTTTTTTGATGTATCTTTTCTAATATTCTTTGTGCTATGGCTTTTGGTAGTACTTCCCGGCCATCTGGGAGAAACCATCTCCCCTCTGAGTTTTCTATTGCTCCTGTCTCTGGGAGTTTTAACTTTTCTTCTTCAGTAAATCTAATTCTCAAGTCATTATCTTTATGTTCTAAAGTTTTTTCCTCCCCGCCTTTTTCTTTTAGGACCATTATTCGTAATGCTGCCTGTTTTGCCTCTTGATCGGCAGCATTATTTCCTCTACTCCTTAAGTCTATTCCCTTCTGGTGTCCCTTTAAATAAACCACGGCTAACCTCTTGGGTTTTCTCAGGGCTTTTAAAACTGCCATTATAAGTTTTTGATGAACCAGATCTTTCCCTTGAGAGTTTATTAAACCTCTTTCTTCCCACAGTTTACCAAACGTATGCACCACCCCATAACTATATCTGGAATCTGTATATATTGTCCCCTCCTTTCCTTCTAGTAATTTCAATGCCCTTAATACCGCATACAATTCACAGGCTTGGGCTGACCAAGATTTGTCTAATGGACCTGATTCCAAAACTCGCATATCTGGTCCTCTTATTACAGCATATCCTGTTTTCCTTTTTCCTTCTATTACTCTGGAGGACCCATCCACAAACAATTTTTCTCCGCTTTCTAATTCCTCTTCTTCCAGATCAGGTCTAATTTTGGTTTGTTCTTCAATTGTAGTTATACAGTCATGTATCAAAGATTCACTTTCAGGTTCTCCATACAAAAATGCAGCCGGATTTTGTACAGTTGTAGTTTCTAATATTAAGTTTGGGGCTTCAATTAAAATTCCTTCATATTTTAAAAGTCTAGCATCGGAAATCCATTTTTCCGCCTTTTGTTGTAGCACACCTCGAATATTATGGGGGGATATTACCTTCAAGTTGCTATTAAAGGTGATTTTTCTAGCTTTCTCCACCAGTAGGGCACATCCTGCTACTGCTTGTAGACAGGCTGGCCAACCTTTACTCACAGGGTCTAAAATCTTTGATAAATACCCTATTGGCTTCTTCCTCCCTGCCCACTCCTGAGTTAGGACTCCAAAGGCAATTCCATTTTCTACATTTACAAACAAGTAAAAGGGTCTCCTCAAATCTGGGAGACTCAAAACAGGAGCATGAATTAAACTCTCTTGTAGTTCCCGGAGTTTTTCTGTATCTTCTGAACTCCATTTTATTAATCCTTCCTGTGTCAATTTCTGATATAAGAATTTAACTTTACTGCTATAATTTTCAATCCACTGTCTACAATACCCTGTTAATCCCAAAATTTGACGTATCTGTCTTTTATTTTTAGGAGTTGGTAGTGATAAAATCCCCTGTATTCTTTCAGGATCTATTCTTTTCTCCCCTCTTTTAAGATAATGACCTAAATATTTCACCTCTTCTTCTACAAATTGAAGCTTTGCTTTGGATACTTTCAATCCCTTTAGACCCAGGAAATTTAACAATTTAATACTCTCTCTCCTTACATCTTCTTCCTCTTTCCCAGCTAAAAGCAAATCATCCACGTATTGTATCAAGGTCACTCCTGGGTCCGTCTGATAATCCTGTAAAATTTGTTCTAATGCTTGCCCAAACAAATTGGGAGATTCTGTAAATCCCTGGGGCAATACTGTCCATCTCAGTTGTTGTCTCCTCCCTGTGTCTGGATCTTCCCATTCAAATGCAAAATAATTTCGGCTAGCCTCATCAAGAGGGCAGGCCCAGAATGCATCCTTTAAATCTATAACACTGTACCACTGACTGTCAGGTCCCAGTTTGCTTAATAATGTATACGGATTTGCTACTACGGGGAACCGTGCCACTGTACGTTTATTAATTTCTCTTAAATCTTGCACTAAGCGATAAGTCCCATCTGGTTTCTTTATTGGTAATATGGGTGTGTTAAAAGGTGACATACATGGTTCCAATAGTCCCTTACTTAACAATCTATCAATTTCTGGTTTCAACCCTCTTCGTCCCTCAAGTGACAGGGGATATTGTTTTATTCTAACTGGGATTTCTGGGTTTTTAATAGTGACCGAGAATGGAGTTATCTTCAACTGTCCCACACTCTCAGGGGTATACCACACTTCTGGATTTATTTTGTCTTCATCTTCTACTCTTAAAGGGCATAGCTTTATTTTCCACTCCTTATCAACTATATCTAAATGCATTCCCAATTCAATGATTAAATCCCGTCCTAACAAATTATAATCTGCTTCTGGCACTAACAAAAAATTTCCCAACCCGACTTTTGAATCTGATTCTATCATCACATCTTTAATAACCCCCACCTTAAAGGGTTCTCCCTTTGCCCCCACTACTGTGGCAGTTTCTTTGGATAGACTACATCCTTTAGGTAAAAACTGAATAGTTGATTTTTCCGCTCCAGTATCTACCAAAAAGGTTATTTCTTCTTGTTGGGGACCCACTTTTAACTTTATCAAGGGCTCTTTCTGATGTTTTTTGTCCCCTATAAATATAAAGAGCCCCTGACACCCCTAGTCTTCTTTAAACATCTTTTCATCCTGGATCCTCACCCTACATTCTCTCCTAATATGTCCTTTCTTTCCACAGTAAAAACAAGTTTTAGTGTTCTGTCCCTCCTTTGAATTTCTAATCGATCTCTGTTGTTTCTCTTTCCATGTTTGATTTCCACCTTCTCTTACAGCAGCCACCATCATTTTATATTGCCGCTTCTGAGCCTCTTCTTCTCTCCTGACATACACTTTTTGGGCCTCCCTCAAAAGCTCATCCAAACCCCTGTCTTGCCACCCATCTAATTTTTCTATCTTTCTCCGAATATCCTCCGAGGATTTTGCCACAAATTGTGCTTTAAGCAGTGCTTGCCCCAATTGTGTATCTGGATCCATTCCGGAATATAGTTGAAAATTTTTTCTTAACCTTTCCAACCATTCCGTGGGAGTTTCATCTTTCTTTTGCCTCTCATTGAATGCTTTATTAATATTATGACCCCTTGGGACTGCCTCCCTAATTCCTTGAATTATAATAGTTCTCAAATCCTGCATATTTGCTCTGTGGGCTGGATTCTGATGATCCCAATGGGGATTCTGGAGGGGCCATTTTACATCTGCCAATGGTCCCTGAGCATGCTGAGCATCCCAGATACGCATGCCTTCCCTTCTAATCATGTTCCTCTCTTCTGCAGTAAATAGAATATTTAGGATAGATTGTAATTCCTCCCATGTGTATATATTAGGTCCTAAAAATTGATCAACTCTTTCTGCAACCCCCAAAGGATCTTCCAGTAAACGCCCCATCTCCTTTTTAAAGTCTCTGACATCCCCTGAACTAAGAGGGACAGATATAAACCCTATTCCAGGTTGGGGGCCACCCATGGGCATTTCTCTTAGTGGGAATAAATGTTCCCGTTTCCTTCTGGCTCTATTCCTGGTGACTGGCCCCACTTCTGACAGGTCTGGCATGTCTGAATCCTCCTCCTCAGAATTCTGAGGGGGAGGGGAAGGGGCTCGAGAGGGAGGGGAGGGGGCTCGAGGGGGAGGGGGAGGTGCTCGAGGGGGAGGGGGAGGTGCTCGAGGGGGAGGTGGTGGTGGCACAAATGGAGGAGGGGGCATTATCATAGTATCTTCCTTTCGGGATTTCTTTTTCTTTCCTTTCCTTTCCCCCGAATTTTCTGAATTTTCTGTTAATTCAAATAAATGAACATCGGGATTTTCTACCCAGATTTTTGCATAAGCACTCTCCTCTGGGTTAAAAGGGATCTTTGTTTTTACCCAGGAATTTAACTTTTGTTTAACCCACTCTTCAGATGATCCAAATATAGGCCAAAATATTTTCCTTGAAATTTCCTTTCCTCCCCATACTACTACACAATAGTGAATCATTTTTGCCTTATCTTTATTTTCTGTCCCCGGGAAATGTTCCCAATTATCTAGTATAAAGCCCAACGGACTATCCTTAGGTATTGGTGGGAGTTTAACAGGTACAGAGGGCTTGCTTCTCCCCAGTCCCATTCTTCCGGAGTGTTTTCAATCACACAATTCCTTTCGCTTCCCCCCGTTCGTGGCCCAGGTCCTCGCGGGCCAATGGGAACCGCACTAATAGGGGGTCCGCTCTCGCCTGGGGAATCCGGCTACCGGTTCCCCTCTCAGACTCACACACACTCACCACACTCCGGGATCCCGACCCCGCCCAGACGGATCCCCGTTACACTACTCACGCGTCCCACGTCCCGCGTCTTCGTCCGGACTCTGTGCACAGAATTTTAAGGGGTCGACCGGTCTCCTTTTGCTTATTGCTTTAACTTTAGGTTCGTCGGTGCAATCGAGGGAGGACCCGGCCCCCCCCGGGCCGCTAAACTTTAGCGGAGGCGCCTTCCCGGAAGTGCCGCGATCCGTCCTCCTAATTGCATCCGAGTCACGGGCACCAAATTGTTATAAATTCACTCGAGAGAGTGTTTAAAGTTAATAAAGGGAAATTTTATTAATTATAGCAAGCAAGCAATAAGCAAAATACAGCGCTGGACAGCCGGAAAGCGATCCCGCTTTTCCGCGGCCGTGCCTCCGTTTTTCGTGTGTCTCCTTTTAATCAGTCCGGCTCTCCGGGCTTCCCCGATGACGTGTCCTTCCTCGGGTCTTTCTACGCATGCTCCTTCATCGGTCTATGGGTCTGCTCGTTCGGTCTTTTCCTTATCTTCCTGTAACCTTTCTTCACTATTCCCTGTAAAGGCTTAGCTCAGTAATTTTTTGAATTCAAGGAATCTTAGCAAGGACATAATAAACGTCAGTAGCTATACAAGCATCAGATACTATACATACGTAAGTAACTATCGTAAGTAGGTACAGGGTAAGTAACAATCTTGATTTTACAGAACATAATATTACAGAATATCATATCTACATGTTTAGTCGAACAAAAGGGTCTCTGTTTATCACATTGACGACCACTGTTATAAATGCATATCATATTACTGGATTTTCACAATATTATAATGAATGTTATATGTATAAGATTAAAAAATTTTGTTGTATTAATATAGTTTCCTTTATTTCTGTTATTGATGAAACTTAGAAATAGTGGTATAATACATATATGTTAGGCTATGGCATAGTATTAAAACAAAAACTACTTTTGTTTGCATAACCCAAAGACTGAAAAAGATAGCTAGAGACCCCCCCTGCATTCTTAGACTATCTTATCCAGATGAAGACAGCAGTGACCAGAACTCTGGGGGAGGAATTTATTGCATTTCTGTTATCAGGGAATGTAAATCTCAATGGCGCCAAGAAGATTGATCTATTGGGAAGGGGGCAAGAGAAAACTAAACAGAAGAACACCAAAAATCCTAAGAAGAATGTCTGAATATGTATGAGAATTTATGGATATATAGTAGGGTTCTGTTTTTAAGGGACAATCCTTTGTTAGTAAATGTGCTCTCTTGGCTGAATGCAGAGACACCCGGCCATATCTGTATACTTTATTTTTATCTCCTAATTGTCTTTTTATTAAAATTTTAAATTTTATAAAAAATATGTGAACCTCATTTTTCACAACCACAATGAGGTCTCCCCTCAGTCTCCTCCAGGCTGAGCAAACTAAGTGACCTCAGCTACTCCTCATAAGGCTTCTCCTCCATACCCTTCACCATCCTTGTGGCACTCCTTTGGACATTCTGTAATAGCCTAATGTCTTTCTTATATTGCAGTGCCCAAAACTGCACACAGCACTCAATGTGAGGCCACGCCAGTGCAGAGCAAAGTAGGTCAATCATCTCCTTTGACCAGCTGGTGAGGCTTTGCCTGATGCACCCCAAGACACGGTTGGCCCTCCTGGCTGCCAGGGCACACTGCTTACTCATATTCAACTTTGCATCAACCAGGACCCCCGGATCCCTTTCCACAGCACTGCTTTTCAACCTCTTCTTCCTCAGTTTATCAGTACATCCAGGGTTGCCCCACCCCAGGTGCAGAATCTAGCACTTGCCCTTGTTGAATTTCACACAGTTGTTGATTGCTCATCTCTCTAATTTATCCAGGTGTCTCTGCAGGCTGTCTCTGCTCTTGAAGGAGTCGACACCTCCTCCCAATTTAGTGTGTCTGTTGAACTTAGTACTTCTTTGAGTCCTGTGTCCAAGTCATTCATGAAGATGTTGAAGAGAACAGGGCCTGTGAAACCCCACTTGTGACTGGTTACCAGACTGATTATCATGGGGTTAGTTTATTATCCCATCCCATTTTTGGGGTCTTTGATCTGTTTTGTTCGATTTTGTGCCCGCAGGTGGTGGCTGTCCCCACCCCCCATCCTTCCTGGCTCCCGGGCTGTCTCGATGAATGGAAGCTGAGTCGGGGTTTCCGGGGAAGTTGGGGGTGGGGAGAGAGGCAGTCTCTGCTCTTCTGGAGGGCGGTTCAATGGGACATATGCAGCCGGTATCTCTGACCAGGGATCCTGCCATTTCTGTGGGTTTTGCCCTCTTCTTTTGCCTTTTTTTTTCTTTTTTTTGGTTCGGCACTGTGACTGAGCTTGCCGGTTAGGCTTCTTTTGCTGCTCTGCTGTTGGGAAGCCCAGAGCCAGTGCATGCCTAGCCAGGACCTGGGATCGCCCTCATTTCCCGCCAGGGGGCTGCCTCCACCCTCCGCACAGCCGGGGTCCGAAGAAAAGCCTGAGGAGCCTTTTACTGCTTTCAGGAGCCAGACTGCTACTGCCCAACTCCCACCGTACCTCTGCCATTGCTCTGGGTTTGTGCTACACTGTAGCTTTTCACCCTCCGCCTGACGGGAGGTCCTGCCATTCCAGCTTGCTTCTCCTGAGCTTCCTGATATTGAAACAGAGAAATTAAGAATTAGGAATTAAGCATTAAAAAATGCTTGACCAAAAGAGGGGGGGGGGGTTTGACAAAAAAAACATACCCTGCTCCACAAGAGCAGGGAAAGAGCAAGACTACAAGATAAGATAAAGAGCTAGAATGAACAAACAGGATGCAAAGACAAAGGCACCACAAGATAAGGGGATTCTTTAGACCCCTGTTATAAATCTGTATTGTGATATTGGCTTTCGCAAGTATTAGGATGAATATTATATGTTAAATACTTTTTGGCTATGTATGTACTTTTTCTCTTGCTAACAAGTTTTAAGCTTAAAGGAATTTCATGGTACAAAGCCAGAAAACCCCAGAGGGCAAAGACAGTGGGGCCCAAGCTGTTATCAGCAGAAGAACAATGGAGAACAGGCTGTTATCAGCAGCCAGGACCAGGCCGTTGGCAGCAGCAGAAGGATGGACGTGAAGCCCAGCTGTCACCAGGGCAGGACGAGGGACCCAGACTGTTATCAGCACTGACCGCTTGCAAAGAAAGGAAATCAAACTAAACAATAATGATGATCAGCAAAAATAATGATGATCAGCAAAAATAAAAACCATACAGAGCATGTTGTAAGAAAGCGGAACCAGGGAGGGGACATGCTAAATACTTCTTGAAGAAGTTTGAATATGCATTAAACCCTCACAGCAGGATGGGATAAAAAGGGTGTTCCCAAGATACCAAGTGTGTTCCTGGCAAGGTGCCAGGGCACCCGGCCGTTTGAACCCTTTGCTTTATTTCTTTTGTCTCCTAATTGTCTTTTTGTTTATATTAAACTTTTTATAATTTATTAAGTGAATCTCGTTTTTCACACCCCTAAGCCAGAAGGAGTAGTATCAAAGTCCAAAAAATGATCAAAGGACTGCAAGGAGCATGCGCGAGAAGACAAGGTGAAAAGTTCAGCTAAGGAGAAAATTGCTGACCTCATCCCAGACACCCCCAGATGACCACCAAACTGACCAAAAACGAGCAGTACGCAGCTGTAAAGGGGCGTGGAGCTAATTTTAATATGAAGCGAGGACAGGCTGAGTTAAGAAATGAATATGTATTAGGTCTATTATGCAACCCTAGTTTGTAAAAGATAAAAAGAGAAAGCCAAATATCAAAAGTGTGCGTGCTTTTGGAGGAGATATCCCTCATGCACCTCAACACTGAATAAATTCATACCTACTCTTATAACTATTCTGTGAGTTATAGAGTTTTGCTATCCACATATCACTATAGCTCCTTTTGCTATCTAGAGGGGGCACTGGGATCAGCTGCCCCTGGAGGTTCATAAAAGAAGCCCCTTCTCTATCCCATCCCATTGGCTGCACCAGACAGTACCGTGTGGTCCCCAAACTTGCACCAGAGCACCTCCTGCAGCTGCAGGGGAATCATCACACTCACCCTGCCCAGCTAGGAGGCACCAGCACCTCTGCCAGCTGTGACCATAACTACACCAAAGGGGAAAGTGCCTGAAGCCAAGAAGGCTGTTACTGAGTTTCTGGTTTTGTCTGTTGTCGCTGACGTTGTTGTTTGTTTGCCTTGTTATACATATTAGTAAAGAACTGTTATTTGTTTTCCCATATCTTTACCTGAAAGCCCCTTACTTTCAAAATGTTAATAATTCAGAGGGGAGTCGTATTTTCCATTCCAAGGGAGGCTCCTGCCTTCCTTAGCAGATACCTGTCTTTCAAACCAAGACACTGATGTCACTCCATTCCCTATAACTATTTGTGCCTGACCTGTGAGCCAGTTTCTCACCCATTGACTATCATGGTTATCCAGCTGGGTGCTGGACATTTTGTCCAGAAGGATCCTGTGAGAGACAGTATCAAAAGCTTTGCTGAAATCTGAAAAGATTGCATCCACTTTCTTTCCTAGATCAACTAGGTGGGTTACCCTGTCATTGAAAGAAATCAGGTTCGACAAGCAGGACTTTCCCCTCAAGGCCTCCTGGTTGTGACCAATGACTGTGTTGTCCTCCAGGTGTTTTTCAACACCTCTCAGAATAATCTTTTCCATGATTTTACTGGGCACTGATGTGAGACTGACAGGCCTGTAATTACCAGGGTCCTTCTTGCCCTTCTTGAAAATTGGGGCAATATTTGCCAGATTCAAGACAACTCTGACGTCTCCAGATTCCTAAGACTGCTCAAAAATCATTGAGAGAGGTTTTGCAATGACATTAGCCATCTCTTTGAGGGTTCTTGGCTGAATCCTGTGGATGTTAAATGCAAGAAGAAATCAGGGAGCACAGTGTCTGTGGAAAAGCAAGTCACATAACTTTCTCAGACTGGCCTGAGAAATGTGGTCTGGGAAATCATAAGGAAGAATCAAAATAATCCTTAGAGATAGACAACCTTGCAGGTGTTGTTTGTCACTTTCTTCTTTTCTTGCAAGAGAAGGTCGAGGGGTGGTGTACCCCACTGACCAATGATGGTGATGTGTTAGTTTACTTACCAATGAGTTTTACCTTTCCGGACCTTCTTGGACTTATCTATAAAAGAAGATCTGGGATAATAAACCTTGCTCTCCTGTACAACCCACAAGAGAGTCTGTGTCATTACTTTAACCATTCCAAATATAGTGTGACAGAATCCCATTAAGCCCATAGATTTGTAGGGATCAAGCTGGAGCAGTAGATCCTGCACAAGTTCAGGTTTGACTGGGAGTTGATCATTCTCACAGTCATGGGCCTCCAACTCAGGGCACTGAGACCCCCTTGGTCTGTTATACATGTTGAAAACAGAGGCAAAGAATGTGTTAAACACCTCTGCCTTGTCCATGTCCCGGTTTGTGAGATGACCATCCTCATCCTGGAAAGGGCTGATGTTCTTTCTACACTGCCTATTGCCATTAACATATTTTAAAAAACTCTTTTTATTGTCCCCCCACAATTATTTTTGTTTAGTCTAGAGAAGAGAAAAATAAGATGGGATGCCATCAATGCATATAAATATCTCAAACGTGGGTTCCAAGAGGATGGTGCCAGACTATTCAGTGGTGCTCAGCAACAAGATGAGGAGCAAGGGCCATAAACTAAAACACATGAAGTTGCACCTCAGCATGAGGAAGAATTTCTTTACATTGAGGGTGGCAGAGCACTGGAACCGGCTGCCCAGAGAGGTCATGGATTATAGGACTTCTCTGTTCTTTAAAGAAAAAAAATCAACACAAAATTGTTTTCCAGGTCTTCTCCCAGAAGATGGATGCTGTGCCTGAGTACTCTGCAATGGGTGTTAAATCCCCTTTTCCTCTGCTTCCTGAGAAATCAGGGAGTGGGAAAGACCAAGAGCAGCGGGCACAACCCTGAGCCTTATATTACTGATGGGCTTTACCACTGTGTTGGGTTTCCATGGCCAAGCTTTGGTAGTGGGAACGTGTGTTGATTTATCACAGCCTGGTTTTTGGTAGTGGGGGGTCGTGGAGGTGGCTTCTGTGAGAAGCTGCCAGCAGCTTTCTCCATGTCTGGCAGAGCCAATCCCTAGTTTCTCCAAATACAGATGTGCTGCTGGTCAAGGCTGCACCTATTAGAAATGGTGGTAATACCTCTGTGATGACATATTTAAGAAGAAGGAAAAAAAAAGGAAAAAAAAAATTATTGCACAGTTGTAATTGCGACCAGAGAAGAATGAGGTGAGAATATGTGAGAGGAACAGCTATGCAGACACCAAGGTCAGTGGAGAAGGAGGGGGAGGAGGTGCTTCAGGCTCCAGAGCTGAGATTCCTCTGCAGACCATGGTGAAGACCATGGTGAAGCAGGTTGTCCCCCTGCAGCCCATGGAGGTCCACAGGGGTGCAGACATCCACCTTCAGCCCATGGAGGAGGCCCATACCGGAGCAGAGGGATGCCTGAGATGAGGCTGTGAGCCTGTGGGGGAACTGTGGAAAGAGGGGTCCACACTGGAGCATCCTGTCTTTGAAGGACTGCACCTTGTGGAAGGGTGACCCACATGGCAGCAGTTTGGGGAGGACTGTTGCCAGTGGGATGGACTCATGCTGAAACAGCTCTCAGAGATCTGTTGCTTGTGAGATAGACTCATGTTGGAGAAGTTTGCAGAGAACTGTGTCCCATGGAAGGGACTCCATGCCTGGAGCAGGGGAACAATTCCTTTTCCTGAGCAGAGGGAGAAACAATGGGTGATGAACTGACCATAACTGACATTTCCTGTCTCCTTGCTCCGCTGGGGTAGGAGGTAGAACTGGGAAGGAGGGAGGGGTGAAGGGAAGGTGGTTTTAAGGGTCTATTTTACTTCTCATTATCCTGCTTTGATTTTGTTAGGAAGAAATTAAATTCATATCTCTAATTTGAGCCTGTTTTGCCTGTGACAGTATTTGATGAGTGATCTCTCCCTGTCCTTAACTCATGAACCCTTTGTTAAATTTTCTCTTCCCTGCCCAGCTATGGAGGGGAGTGAGAGAGTGGCTTGGTGGGTACCTGGCATCCAGCCAGAATCAACCCACTACAACCATCTTAATCAAGTTCAGGTGCTCATAATTCTATCAAACACCATTGCTACTAATGAAACTGACCCAACAAAAGGTGCCCTCACCATGGCTCCTGGGCTTGAATCCACAAAGCAGAAAATAAATTTTCCAGACAAGTCAAGTGCACCTAGCAACCATTTTGCTGCTTTCTGGGTAGACAGAAAAGCTGAAGCTCCTGTTGTTTGCTACTGATACTTCATGTGCAGAATAAAAACCACATCAGCAGACAACCAGATGAAAATTCAAATAATATTGAACCACAGCATCACGACCTAAGCTGAGCCAGGGGAGGTTTAGGTTGGACATTAGGAAAAAGTTCTTCACAGAAAGAGTGACTGGGTGTTGGAATGGGCTGCCCAGGGAGGTGGTAGTCACTGTCCCTGGAGGTGTTTAAGAAAAGACTAGATGTGGCACTTAGTGCCATGGTCTACTTGACAAGCTAGTGTTAGGTCATAGGTTGGACTTGATGACTTTGAAGATATTTTTCAACCTAGTTAATTCTGTGATTCTGTGTTTTAATAAGTAGCGTCAGTAGACGACAAATAAGGAGACCACCAAGTCATCTTCATAATTCGGGGAGGGATGCAACAGCATGGCATTTCTGTGTACCAGCCTCCTTGCCATCTGGTCATTTCCTCGTCCAGGAGGCATCTTGCTTTCACCTCCCAGCAGCTGCCTTCTCCCTTGGGATGCTCTAGCACAGAGCAACCTGGGTATCCTGGAGCAACCTGGAGACCCCTGGGCAAATTCTCCCCCCTGAATATGCCACCCATCCCTTGATGATGAGGTGCCACTTACACCAACCATGGGACAGAGTTGCTCTTGTACATTGCACACCTGGAAACACTGGACAGCAAATTCAGCTAGTTAGAAGCCAGGCTCAAAACCTCTATTTTTGTCTTTTTCTTTTTTTACTTTCTTCTTTTTTCCTCCTTTTATCCATGCATTGCTTGTCTTCTCTTTACCAACCACCAAAGAAGAACATTAACCTTCATTTCTCCCTTGCTCTGCATGTTATTAGGCCCAACTATAACAGGCCTGGATTTAAATGTATAATTATAACCATGACAGTAACTACAATGAAGCACTCCTTCAACAGAAAAAAAAAAAACCATTAAAAAAAACCGGTTATAGTGTCTGAGGGATAATGGTGACTCAAAAAGCAAGGGCCACAGAATTCCCTGTTTCTTAGAGCTCCCAGCTCATAGGACATGATTCTCAATCCATTGAGAAGATTACTGGCAAGATGATGATGGCTATGTTACTTCTGCAGTGGCTTTTGGGCTCCTTTAAAATAGTCCTACTTCATCATCTTCACATAAACCATTAGTAAGGTTTTGGGAAGGCGTTGCTTTCCTCATCTCTGAGCTGCTTGCAATTGTTCATTCAATGATACAATGAAATAAGAAGAAATCACAAATAATAAAGAAAAAGAAAACCCAGTGCAAATAAGGTCAACCCCGCTCTCCAATCCATTTTTGAAGGGGTGGAGAGTAGGTGGGGAGGCACACAGAAAGTTGAAGACAGAAGGGGAACCTAGCACAAGGCCCTCTTGACAAAAGCCATCACTTATGAGTGTCTGGTATAGTGTGTATCTATCTTTGTCCTCCCAAGACATCTGCTGCCTGCTGCTTCCTACCATTTGGCCAGGGCAAGGCAGGAGGACAGCATGAAAACAATACTAGCCCCCACTTGGATTAGTTGTTTGGGCTTTTTCTTTTCCAAATTCTCTGTCTTCTTTTGAAAGTCAAACAATAACCTGGTGGGACACGCTGCTGCTTGAGCAATGAGTTCAGAAAAAGAAACTCATCATGGCTGAAAAAGAAATATACTTCTCTATCCCCACTCCATGAATGTATTCTCAAGCATGCTGGGAGTTGGTCTTCTGTGGAATTTAAATCAGAAAAGCTTTTGCCAGATCCCATCAAGGTGCATGTCTTCTTCCTGTTCCTTCCCACCTCTCCTTGTCCTGCCCCTCAGGCTGTCAGTTTTTGGATGGTCTTGTTGTAGTACTGAGTGATGGTGGGCATTAGGGGGTTCCAGTTGTTGGCATGCAGTTCAATGACCTCCAGCAGCAGGGACCGTGTCAGCATGGACTCAGAGGGACACAGCATCTTGTCACGTGCTATTGCCAACAGCTCTGTCATCATCTCAGGCAGCTGCTCCTCCAGCAGCCGGCCAATGCTCTGCAGCTGTCAGGAGAAGAAGGGGTCAACCATGGCTTATTGATCCTTGTGTGTCCCAAGTTGAGACATTTTATTATTCTATCATTCCATAATATTCAGATACCCCACTGGCTTTTACAAACATGCTCCAAACTTCCAATTCTTCCCTGCTTGGTGTGGCAGAGCCACCAGGCAAAGTTAAAGGCATCGTGACTTTTGAAAACCAAAACCACATGGTAGCAGGCTCCAAGAGCATGAAGAGCAAGGTTTTCAAAAGCATCTGCACTAGGCTGCTAGAGGAGCAAATGGTCCAGCTACTGCTGACATAAAAAAGAGGATTGCTTTTGAAAAAAAAATAATCCCACCTAAAAATCATGCTATTGTCAAAACAAATTGCAGGCTGTGATGTGTTATTCTTGCCTTCTACCTGGCCCTTCATTTACTTGCTGATTCAGAGCTCACAGTAACCCCCAGTCATTAATCATAATAAGCAGAACTCTTCTGTATGCATAACAAATCCCACCCTGACAAGATCTGCATTTATACCTGTCATGCTGCTTCACTGAGGATAGCCAAGGGGTTTTTCTTAAACAATTACTCCTTGGAGAGCCTCCATGGAGCAACACAAGCCTTAGGTTGTTCCACAGAGGAGAAGGTCCAAGCTGAGACTGGACAGCAGCAAGTCTACCATCATGGAAGATTAGTGGGTCTTGAATGCAGAGCTCCTCAAAGTCCTCACCTTAAAAATTCAGACCTTTTTCCTCAGTTGCCTCTTACTTTGCTGAATTTCAACCATTTGGGCTATAATTTCAACTGCTTTCTGCAAGGAAAGCATTCATCCTCACAGGCAAATCAATTCCCCAAAAAGATAGTAATCAAACCCTTCTATATTTGTACCAGAATTTCCCTGCAAATCTGCTGCTGAGCCAAACAAACCTGTCCGTGTGAACCATGGGGTAGTTTTTTCTCTAATACAGGTGTTTTTGTGCTTAAAAAATAAGTGCAGGGTGAGATTTGAAGGAACTGGGATGATATAATTTTGTGATGGGACCCCTGCTACCAAACCTTTTGCATCCATGTACATGCATCAAAAGTCCAGTGATAGAGTCTCAAGGGCCATCTCTTATCTCACAGTAGTGTCTTTTATCTATTCTGCTCTTGTGAGACCCCAACTGGAGTACTGCATCCAACTTTGAGGTCCGCAGGACAGGAAAGACATGGATTTGTTGAAGAAGGTCCAGAGGAGGCTACAAAAATGGTCAGAGGGCTGGAGCACCTCTCCTAAGAGGACATGCTGAGAGAGTTTGGGTTGTTCAGCCTGGAGAAGAGAAGGCACCAGGGACACCTTAGAGCATCTTCCATTACCTAAAGGGGCTACAGGAGAGCTGGAGAGGGACTTTGGATAAGGGCATGAAGGGACAGGACAAGGGGGAATGGCTTCAAGATGACAGAGGGCAGGTTTAGATTAGATATTGTGAAAAAATTCTTTCCTGTGAAGGTAGTGAGGCACTGGCACAAGTTGCCCAGAGAAGCTGTGGATGTGCCTTTCTTGGAAACAGGGTTGGGTTTCAAGGTCGGGTTGGACAGGACTCTGAACAACCTGATCTAGTTGAAGATGTCCCTGTCCATAGTAGGGAGTTGGATTAGAGGCTCTTTAAAGGTCACTTCCAACCCAAATCATTTGGTGATTCCATAATGCAAAGGGGCAACACAGCTGTTTGGATTTGGAAACATCTAATAGCTGCTTGACGTGTGTGGCCAAGGACAGAAGAGGCAAAACAATGAGGACTGGTGCAGGTGCTTCCCTACCTCCATGGAGCAACAAAGCACAGCATCTTCCTTCACATCCTGAGATTGCAACAACTGCAAAAGAGAAGAGAGAGATGGTGAGAAATGTATGACCTCCTCCTCTCTTACAACCTTCCTTTCATGTCTTCATCCAGCTTGACTTTTGCCAGTTCCAGGAGGAAAGGACATAAAATCAGAAAGGGGGAGGGGAGGAGGGGGGAGAAAATATATAATCAACACAAAAAATTAAGATAAACAGTGACAAAATGCAGGGTAAAGGGTATCACCAGCTTATCCACTGCTGAGAGCAAGCAAGCAGGGCAGAATGTACACTTTAGATTAACAGCTTTCAGAATCAAATTATTTAGGTGTAGTGGGTTGACCCTGTCTGGGTGCCAGGTGCCCATTCAGTTGCTCTATCACTCCCTCTCCCACTGGGACAGGGGAGAGAATAAGATGGAGCACAACCAGCAGGGTAAGATAAGGCAGTTTTATTACAGCAGAATAAAGAAATAATCGGACATTGCGCACAAGAGCTAAAGAGGAAAAATGTCAGTCTCTACTTCCCATCAGCAGTGATGTTTGGACACTTCCTGGGAAGAAGGGCTTCAGCATGTTATAAATGCATATTATAATATTGGCTTTTTGCAAGTATTAAGATGAATGTTATATGCATAATGTTAGAATGGCTTTGCTCTGTGAATGTAGGTTTTTTCTCTCTCCTGCTATTAGCAAAAAGGCATAAGTGGTAATAGTCGATACAGTATGCTTGAAGTGCCTGCCAGTTAAGATAACCTCCAGTGAACAAATGATAGAGACCTGACTGCTATCAACACTCACCGCCTGTAGAAAGAAAGAGCCAAAGCCCAAATTAAAAGATGATAAGAAGGGAATGTCAGAGGCACAGCATTGCTCAGCAGTAGCCAAAACACTGGTCTGTTATCAACACCCGTCCAACTACCAATGTAAAGCACATCCCTGTAAGGGTTGTGAACTTTACCTCGGTCAGACACAATACATTAGGTTACATTGCTTTTTTAATTCTGCAACACGCAATGAGAAAACACTAGTTTCACATACACAGTGACTAAATGCAACCATCAGACAACAACATTTGTTGTTTGGAAGGGAAGCGCTCTGCCCAAGAGGCAGCCACCTGTTGCCCTGAAAACTCAGACTTTCGATCTTGTTTACATAATTTCTAAGAACTTTCCCAGGACAGTGACTGTAAACATAGATATGTATACATTCTTTCTGATACACATCTTTTGATGGACGTCTCGCACGACCAGTGTGATTGGAAAGGTGGTAACCTAACTATCCAATCCCTGGTCATTGCCGAGAATCTATAAATACTGAAGTTGTAAGAATAAAACCAGTTTTTTCCCTATCATACGGGAGCCGTGTCTGTGTGAATCATTGCGTGTCCTACAGCGACATCTGGTGACGCTGATGTGACATTGCAGGTAACGGTTAGTGTCGAGGTAGGTAACTTGCAGCAAACGACTTCGCTCGGGTTCTCTCCAACGGACACTGGTTATGGAGTTTTGGCGTGGTTTACTAGATAGAAAGCAGATCGATGTTTCAGATGCTGATTTTCAGCGATTGTATCATTACAGAAAATCTGAGGGTTTTTTCCCTATGGTTGAGACAGCGTTTTCGAGGCAGTCTTGGAGTGCGTTAGGGACTGCGCTGATTCAGGCGATGCCCGCAGGGTATAATGCAAAAACAGCTCGGCTTTTGGTGATTTGGGGAATGTGTGACTGTGCTCTGGAGGACTGTTGGTCCTCTACTGCTAATTCAGTGGCTGTTTCCTCCGAGTTGGATGAGGAGGGTGACATAAATTCCAGCTTGGGAGGCGAGGCGGAGCTCTCCCCTTCCCCGTGTGACACGGGACTGGGGGAGGACTGTGTCTCGGGTCCCGAGGTTGGCTCCACCGGGGTTGCCGAGGCTCCCGGCGGGCTGGGCTCTGACCAGCAGGCTCTTGGGGACTCCGCGGAGCTGTTGAACGTGGCCCCGCCTGGCCCGGTGCCCAGGAGGCAGAAGGCCGATGCGGAATCACCTTTCCTGTGTGCGTTGCCAGCGCAAAAGTGGGGAGAGCTGTCAGGGCAGGGGCCCACACCGCCCCGGGAGGCGGAGTCGGGGACGATCCAGTGCCCTCATTGCGGCGGGGCTGTACCGTATCCTACAGGAGCTGACGGGGAGGGCCTGAACCCCACGCCGACTGCTATGCAGGTGCAGGCGGGAGCTGTCCTGGAGGACGGGGGTTTGATTGACTTTCTCTCAGACCCTGTCCCAGTGGGCGGGGCGCCCGGGCGGCTCCGCACCGAGCAGCCGGTGTCGGCTCTAGGGTTGTGTGTCACCGGTGAGTCCCTACTGGGGGCAGTGCCAGATGCCCCTCCTCCAGCGAGCTCGGGACAGCCCCTGGCAGCGGGGCAGGGCGGTGCCACGGCTCCGCGAGCCACACCCCTCCTTGCGCCTCACCCCCCCACCCCGCGCTGGGGAGAGCAGCGCCGAGCCGGCTTCACCCTGTCCTGCTTCCAGTTCCTGTGCGCCGCCTAGGCCCGCAGCTGGGGCGGGGGTGCCTCTGCTGTCTTCTGTAGCTGGGTCGGCCGGGGTGGATGCGAGCCTTATGTTGTTTACTCTGGGCACAGGTGGTGATACGGCTGTAAAAATGCCAATGGCCCCCAGGAGCAAGGGGTCCCGGGCTAGTGGGGTTTCTTCAGCTGGCCTATGGACTTTACCTCCCTGCCAAACAATCATGCGACCGCGCGACCAGACACGGTTTTGGGAAGCAGTGAAGGCGAAGATTGATGAGGTGGCTGGCCACGATTCTGGGCATAGCCCCCTGGAAGGCGGGGATGACTCCTCTGGCCCTGCTGGTGCTATGCCGGCTGTGACACCAAGCACTGTTAAGATGGCTTCTGGCCAGGTGCCTGGCCCTGTTTCGGAGGAGTCCGTGGGACAGGATGGTGCAGGGGGGCCATCCTTCCAGATGGTTATCAAGTGTTCCCTTTGATTCAGGGTGCAATTCAGAAGGTACATCAGCCATTATCGTGGAAAGCCTTGGGGAATCTCTGGGAGATGGCTGAGAAACATGAATTAGGGTCACCTGAAGTTATGCAGTCCCTTTGAGGCCTGGTCGGTGATGTCTTGGTGCCTTATGACATCCGGGGCTTAGCCCGTGTTCTTCTTCAGCCGGTTGAATATGATATGTTTGAATCTCAATGGGCTCGGTTGGCATGTCGAGTGGTGCAGCAGAATACTGCCTTGGGTCAGCAGGATCCTAGGCGTGTGGTCGGATCTGATGCTCTGCTGGGCAGGGATGGCTTTGCTGACGTTAATAGGCAAGCTGGCCTTGACCCCCTGGTGCTTTAGCAACGCAAGGAGACGGGCATGGCAGCATTGGTGCGGACCATAGAACTAGCTGCCCCAAAGGAGCCTTTTGCGGCTGTTGTCCAGCGGGCTGACGAATCTTTTCTGCACTTTGTGAATCAGCTGTCTGCTTCCGTAGAGAGGCAGGTGCAAGATCTTGAGGCGAGATGGCTCTTGCTCAAGAGCCTCGCGAGGTCTAACTGCAATGCCGTGTGTATTGGGGCCCTCCCTGGGGATCCCTCACTGTCACACATGGCAGAGGCTTGTGTACAGGCAGGTGTTGCTGCTGAGGAGCTGCCTGCTGTGGCTGCGGTTCTGTGGCCAGCTTGGGTGGCACCGCAGGGCGGGCAGTGACAGCAGGGAAATGCTCAAGACGGCAAGAAACAGAAGAAGAAAGCTCAGGGGGCAATACCCCCCTTGTTTTACTGTGCCCGGTGTGGGAGGCCGAATCATGCGGCAAATGTGTGCAAGGCAAAGGTCCATGCCAATGGTCAGCCTCTGTCGAGAAGAAAAAACTGAGTGTGACAGAGAGACACGCTCAGACACAAGCCTCTCTTCACACCCCGGAGCTTATGGAGGTTTGCTTGGCCAGCTCGTAGCCAGCACCTGCGGCTCAGGAGGCCTGGATGTCTGCACAGTGGACACAGTTGTCTTGGACTCTTGCAGGATGTACAGGGTTCCCTTGGATGCTTTTGGCCCAGTGGGTGAGGGCATGTATGCTCTTCTTGTGGGGAAATTTAGTACCATTCCTCAGGGCATCATTGTGCACCTAGGAATCATTGATTCGGATTTCACAGGGCGGATTTATGCCATGGTTTCCACGCTCAACCCCCCGTCACTATCCCTTCAGGAACCAGACTTGCTCAACTTGTGCCTTTTAAGTCTTGTGTTCACAGAGCTGAGAACCGGCTGAGGGGAGATGGTGGCTTCGGGTCAACTGGGCTGCCTCAGGTTCACTGGACTGCTGTTCTGACGGCCAAGGATCGTCCTGAACAGGTGTGCACCCTGTCCATCTTTGGTGAGACACCGTCAGAGGTTAGCCTCTGTGGGCTTCTTGACACTGGTGCGGACGTCACAATTGTCAGACTTGATGATTGGCCCTCGGAGTGGCCCTTGGACCCGGTGCAGACGTCAATTGCAGGACTGGCAGGAGTGGCACAATGCTACATGAGCCAGAGGCCTGTGTTTGTCAGAGGGAGACACGGCCATGGTTTGGCTGTACGTTACTAAGGACTCCCAGATAACTCTCTGGGGGGAAGGATGTTCTGGCTGTGTGGGGGGTGTGTATTGGGACGGATTCTTGATGGGGGCTACTGTGTTGGAGGGTGCAGACTGTCCAATGCCTCCTATACAGTGGCTGGTAGACAAACCCGTTTGGGAGAACCAGTGGCCCTTCCCTCATCATAAGCTAGTCGCCCTCTGTGATTTGGTACAAGAACAGCTGTACCAGAGTAATCTGGAGCCTTCGACCAGTCCCTGGAACACTCCTGTTTTCTGTATCAAGAAGAGGTCTGGGAAATGGAGGTTGCTGCAAGACCTCCAGAAAAGTTAATGCTGTGATGGAAAGCATGGGGACGTTGCAGGTTGGCATGCCATCACTCACCATGCTTCCCGCTGATTGGCCAGTTCTCATCATGGATCTGAAGGATTGTTTCGTTATAATTCCTTTGTATCCCGATGACAGACCGAAATTTGCCTTCTCGGTGACAGCTGTCAATAATGCTGAGCCCTCACATAGATATTAATGGAGGGTTGTGGGGGCCAGGGAACCTGCTGGCTCCGCGATCCTGGCTCTCCCCTGGAGGCAAGACACCTTTCACTCAGAGAGAGACAATGTATCGCTCCCAGGGATCTTTGAGTTAGTTATATTAAACTGTTGTGCCCCATTGGTGTTCCCCCCTGCTGTCTCACCCCGATACATGTATCTCGGGCTCCCCCCACCCCTCTCCTCCCCTATAAATATCCCGGGTTTTCCCCTGTTCAGGAGATTAGCTGTTGCTGGCTCCCTTCGCCAAAGCTCTGCCTGAATAAAGGTTTGTGCTTAGCGGAACGCTAGACCAACTTTCTTGTCCCTTCTTCCCGTGTCGCCTGCCCGCCGCCGCTGAGCCGAGCTGAAATCACCCGCCTGCCCGAAGCCGCACACACGCGCTTTGGCCCAGCCCTTTTCAGGGCTGCTTGTCTAGAGAAGTCACGGCGCTCCGGCCTTTTCGTCGCCACGGCAACTGGCGCCCAACCGCGGGGCATTCGAAGGAGCGCTGAAGAAGCATCCGCCTGCAGCTTTAACTGCGAGGCGTGCAACCGTTCGAGCCGCCGCCCCTCGAGGAAGCTTCCTTGCGTTTTAGCAAGAGGCGATCCAAGAGGCTGTGACCGGGACCCTCGCTGACCATCCGGGGCAAGGAGAAAAGCCCCTGAGGACCGGCCGCCCAGGTGCCCACCCACCCAGCAGCTTTTTGTTTGCCCGCCAGCATCTGCCGAAGAGAAATTTTAAGTCGATCCCGTGAAGGGTTTTTTCGGGCTTTTTTCTTTTTCTTTGCTGTTTTACTGCTGGGCGGGGAGTGAAAAAGGATGGGGAACCAGTCCTCTGCATTGAGGCTGACCCCACCTGAGAGGGACTTTTACATCCAAGTTGCAAACACCCTAAAAGAGGGAAATTTTAAGTTTTCTAAAGGGGATTTAAAGAGATTTATTCATTGGGTTTTTAAACATTTTAAGATTAATTTGGATTCTGCTGAATCGGGAATTTTTTGGGATAATGTGGGAAGAAAGTTATATACAGTTCAAGCTAAGGGAGATTTTTCTGTTGCAAAATTTTTTCCTGTGTTTCAAAATATTATTTTCTCATTGGAAAAAGAGGGAAAAAAAGAAGAGGGAGTTTTGGGTCCCCAGTTGAATCCCCCAACCCCGTCAACCTCTCCAAGTGTCCCTAAACCCTCTTCCCTATATGAGATCCAGTTGGCGGGTGGACGTTGCCCCCGGGCACAGGGCTGCTGCCGTCTCCCTGACACCCCCCCACCGTCTCTCTACCCTTACCAGGGCAGCAATGGCCATGCCGCTTTGGGTCTTTCCTCTAACCTCTCTCCCATGCCCTCACACCCAGTTGTGTCCCCCCCAGTTCCTAGCGTTAGCACAGATGGCACCGGCAGTGTGGCCAGCCCTGCCATTTTGTCCCACTCCCACCTCAGTTTTCCCACCCTCGATGCCCAAAATGGCCACTTTCCCGCCTTCACCCCTTCTCTTCCTGCCGCGTCCTGTTCCTCCTCCCCCCACACTGCGTCATTGGGTGTAACCGCGTCGGGCCCTGCCCCATCCATCGGGAAACCCCTCCCCGTCGCAAACCCCGGTCCCGCCCCTTCGTGCCGGGGCCCCGCCCCCAGCAGCACGCTCGCTCCAAGGTCCCAGTGCCTCGGAGGTCGGGACGGCTCCGGCCGGAGCGGGGCCACCTTGGCTTCACCACGCGGCCACAAAAGGGCCAACTCTAGGCACTCAAGCCGGCCTTGCGCTGCCACCAAGCGCCCCCCATCTCCACTAGGAGATGAGAGCAGTGAATCTTCTTATTCAGATTCTGAGTATGAAGACCACTGGGCTGAGGTGCAGAGGGAAGCCACACGAGCGGGGAACTCAGCTCTGTCCCCGGAAAATACTTGCCTTTCCTGTAATAATGAGGAGAGACAGGGCAGGGGCACAGGTTGGTGCATAGGAGTCCCTTCACTATAGGGAACTGCAAGAACTTTGCAAAGCTGCCGAGGAACATGGCAGGGGTTCACATTTTTTTAAACACTTGCTAGAAGCCTCCTTCTCTGCCCACATCATGGTCCCGCATGACATCAAAAATATTATGAACTGCCTTCTCTCCCCAGCAGAGTACATGTTGTGGGAGAGGCAGTGGAAAAAACATTTAAAGCAATTGGCAGATGTTTATGCAAGAGATGCTAACAGACCTAATTTTACTTTAGAGCAATTAGCAGGAGAAGGAGATGTCCAAAAGCCCCGAGATCAGGCCCGGGATCTGCCTGAAACAGCTTTACAAGATATAGCTAATGCTGCCAAGATATCTCTTTTTACCACCCCTGATGATAAAGTGCCAACGCAGTGCTTCACCAATATTAAGCAAGGGGCAACTGAGTCTTTTATTAAGTATACTGATAAGTTAAAAGTGGCTATTGAAAAGCAGATAGAGAGCCCTCAGGAGCAAAAAGAATTATTAGTAAAAATAGCAATGGCCAATGCTAATCTGGAGTGCAAAGCAGTTTTGCGAGCCCTCCCACTGGACCCTGAACAAACCATAGATCAGATGGTTGAAGCCTGCACCAAACACTCCTCTGCCTCAAGTGAGAATACAGTGGCACTTGCAGTGGCTAAAGGAGTGGCAGAAGGGATATCTGGAGTTTTTACTGCAGACCCCAACACAAATCGCTGTTTTAATTGTGGCGAGCCTGGACATTTTTTCAAAGACTGTCTGGAGAGACATTCTATACAACCACCAGCCCACCAAAGGTTACCCAGACAAAACTGGCATTCGGGAAACTTCAAGCAGAGCAAGGAACGGCCCTGCGCTTCGACATCAAATCAAATGCCGCACCGCTCCCCCCCCCGCCAAACCCACCATCCTGCCTTCACGAGGACCCCGATATCAAGCCCAGCATCAGCTGGTGACTAGACTCTATATATGGTGACTGTATTTACAAAATCCCCACAGGGAGAGGTGGACCACCAGGCGGTCCCTCCAACATCTTAATACTTGGAGATCCAACCAACTGTCCAGGGCAAATTCATACTGTTCCTGAGGTTCAGACTATATACCCTGGAGATGAAATTTCCATCTCCCTGACCTGCATAGACCCTCCTTATTATTTAAAGAAACAGACTACCGTGGCACAAGCTTTTTTACTTCTTGGAGACTGCCCAGATCATGTTCCCCTCAACCCCAGCGCTATGTGGACTCAGGTTGTGGGCTCCAGCAAACCCATCGTGGACTGCAGCCTATTTTGTTATGGGGAAAGGATTCAGCGCCCAGGAATGCTGGACACCGGAGCAGGTGTTAACATCATCGCCCGCTCTGAGTGGCCAGACAATTGGGAATTACAACCTGTGGCAAGCATGATTTCAGGAATTGGAGGGGTGACAGCTTCCATGAGGAGCAAACGGAATATTGTCATCGAAGGACCTGAGGGAAAAATGGCAACCATCAGGCCATTTGTGGTGAGAGTACCAATCACCCTCTGGGGACGGGATCTTCTGTCCCAATGGGGAGTTTCTCTGCGGATTCCCAGCAGGGACTTTTAGTGGGGGTCACTGAGAAGCGCGCCACGCCTACCATCCCTCAACTCACCTGGAAACAGCACCATCCAGTGTGGGTTGATCAGTGGCCACTATCTTAGACCAAACTGTGCGCACTGGAAGCCCTCGTGGAGGAGGAGCTTTCCAAGGGCCACATTACAGAGACCAACAGACCTTGGAATTCCCCTGTCTTTGTCCGATGCAAACCAGGCAAGGACAGGTGGAGACTCCTTCATGACCTCTGGAAGATCAACGATGTCATTGAAGACATGGGATCCCTTCAGCCTGGCATGCCCTCCCCTTCAATGCTCCCCCGGGATTGGAAGCTGGCTGTCATTGACATAAAGGACTGTTTTTTCAACATACCCATCCATCCTTGGGATGCCCCCAGATTTGCATTCTCGGTTCCCTCTCCAAACAGAAAAGCACCTTTTAAAAGATACCATTGGCTAGTCCTTCCCCAAGGGATGAAAAATTCTCCTACCATCTGCCAATGGTACGTGGCCCACATTCTGTCACCTGTGAGGACCCTGTTCCCAGATGCCATCATCCTCCATTACATGGATGACATCCTGGTTTGTGCTACTGACAATGACTATCTGCAGCGGACTTTACAAAAAACTATCCAGACAATTGAGGACGCTGGATTTGAGATACGTGAAGACAAGATCCAGCACACCTGCCCTTGGACCTACCTAGGACTCCAGATCCGCGAGCGGACCATCGTGCCCCAGCAGCTGACCATCAGAGACGACCCCAAGACCCTGCGGGACTTGCATCAGCTCTGCGGGTCCATCAACTGGATACGCCCTCAGCTTGGGGTAACGACAGAAGTCCTTGTGCCCCTCTTCAACCTGCTCCGTGGCAGCGAGGCCCTCGATTCACCACGCTCCCTCATGCCGGAGGCCCGGGAATCCATCACCAAGGTCCAGGAGGCCCTGTCTTCGCAGCAAGCCCACCGCTATGAGCCCAGCCTGCCGTTCCAACTGGTTATCCTGGGTAAGGCCCCACGCTTACACGCGTTCATTTATCAATGGGACATGGCATTGAAGGATCCACTCCTTATCATCGAGTGGATCTTTACACATAACCAGCCCACTAAGACTATTACCACTCCGCAGGAAATCATGGCTGAACTCATTAAAAGAGCTAGAGTCTGTCTCTGCACTCTTGCAGCCTGTGAGTTCACATGCATCTTCCTCCCATTGGCAACTGGAAGTTTGGAGCCTTTGCTCCAAACCAATGAAAGCCTTCAGTTCGCTCTCAATAGCTATTCAGGCCAAATTTCTATACAGCCACCTGGCCACAGACTTTTCAAAACCACATTTAATTTGTTCCCCAAATCATTTCAGAGCAAAACACCGCTCAAGGCTCTGACAATTTTCACAGATGGCTCGGGGAAATCCCACAAGTCAGTCATGACTTGGAAGGACCCCAGGACACAGAGGTGAGAGTCTGATGTCCAAGTGGTCGAGGGATCACCACAGATTGCTGAATTAGCAGCCGTCGTCAGAGCTTTTGAGAAATTCCAAGAACTTTTCAATCTGGTGACTGATTCGGCTTATGTGGCTGGAATAGCTATGAGAGCAGAACATGCATTTCTAAAAGAGGTCTCTAACCCAAATTTATACAAATTGCTTTCTGAATTAGTATAAATTATCTCCCACAGAAAGCAACCTTACTATGTCATGCATGTGAGGGCACATACTGACCTCCCAGGTGCCATCGCCGAAGGAAACAAGAGGGCAGACGCCTTAGCCATTCCTGCTGGAGCAGCCAATGTCCCTGACATTTTCGCACAAGCGAAATTGTCCCACCAGTTCTTCGACCAAAACGTGCCTGCATTGATGAGGATGTTCAGACTACCCAGAGACCAGGCTAGAGCAATAGTTGCCACCTGTCCTAATTGTCAATCTTTCCAAATACCGGTCGTTAATTCCAGGGTTAACCCCCAAGGACTTAACAGCTGCCAGATATGGCAAACCGATGTCACTCACGTCCCGTCCTTCGGGAGAGTCAAATACGTACATGTCTCCGTAGACACGTTTTCTGGTGCAGTGTTTGCCTCAGCCCATGCAGGAGAAAATGCCAAGCACGCCATCCGACATTTTCTCCTTGCTTTTGCTACCCTGGGAGTCCCAGAACAAATTAAAACAGACAATGGACCTGCTTACACCTCTCACAAATTAAGAGACTTTTTCAATGAGTGGGGAGTGAAACACACCACGGGCATTCCTCATTCCCCTACAGGGCAATCAATAGTAGAGAGGACCCACTAAAACCTGGAAAGAGTCCTTGATCACCAGTGGGGAGAAACAGAAATCATTCCTCCCATTGAGAGGCTCTGTAAGGCTCTATATGTCATGAACTTTCTAAATTGCTCACCTACAGAGCCTGACCCCCCTGTAATTCGGCCCTTCTCTAATTCAACTCATGCCAAACTCACGGAGAAGCCGCCAGTGCTGATCAAGGATCCTGAATCACAACGGACATCAGGACCTTTCCCATTGATTACCTGGGGGAGAGGGTATGCGTGTGTGTCCACACCATCAGGACCTAAGTGGCTCCCAGGGTTTTACATTTTTTGTAAAACCTTATTTAGGCCCTACAAACCCTGCACCAGACTCAGAACTTTCAAAGTCTCCTGAGACCCACACAGGTCCAGAAAAACAGCAGTCCACTGCAGCCTGGAAGCGGAGTTGTTGTCTCTTGGGGAAGGTGAAACAGGGAAACCTTATGAATGTGATTGTTTGGCAGAAGATTCTAAAAATATGAAGGCTAGAATCGAAGTAGCAATGAAAGCCTGCTTTGAGTGATAGGATACTGAGTACTGGTTAACCAAAGAACAATAGCTTAGCCAGCTAGAGGAGAATCCCCGTTGATAAAACAATGTCGTTCTGCTGATAGAGAATGCAAAGGTCAAGAAGCAAGGAAAGAACTTGTAAGGTTTTGTAGAATCTAAAATGCAACACTGTATGTTAATATAGGGAAGCGCATAGGCTGTATGTAAATTCTTTAGTGGGTGTGTCTCATGGTGATTGGTTACTAAGAATTAGAATATTCACGATAGAAAAAGATATATTACATTTTAACAAGAACTTCGCTCTCTTAACTCTTAACTCTGACCTCTTACCTCTTACCTCTTAGCCCTTAGCCCTTACCTCTTACCCCTTTACCCCTCTCCCCCACTCCTAACTCTCAGCCCCCTCTCCCTGCTCCTACCCCTCTCGTCTTCCCTGCTCTCTCCCTCTGCTTTTTCCCTCTTTCCCTCTGTTGCTCTTACTCCCTCCCTCCCCCTTCCAACCTCACCTCCCCTGCTCTACCTGTGCTCTCACCCCTTTCCTGGACCACGTGGACTCCGAGGCTGGTGGCGGACACGGGTCTCGCCTCCTTTTACCCTTATAATAAATTGCTTATACTTGAACAGCTTGACCCTGGAGAAGTCTCTCACCGCGAGCGAGCGTTTTACACTCCAATAGTCGTCGGAGTCCACCAAACCGACCTGCCACCAGAGCAACAACCAGACAGAGGCCAAACCATCCTGCTACCAGGGCTGCAACGAGACGACTGCCAATGTCACGCCTGACACCGTGACAGTACACAAGTCTTCTTAACTCCCTCCCCCTTCCCCTTCTCGCCCTCGTTGCCTAGCCCAAATTGCCAGTTTACACCAAAATGCACCTCTGTGCTGTTGCTGGTGTCGGGTCATGTGTCCCCAGTACACAGAATAACCTTGCTTATAATTGTTTTTTTTTTAAAGAGGGGGGAGACGGGAGAGAAAAGGAAAAAAGACAATAGCCCCCCCCCCTCCAAAAATCAGGGCTAATCTTTTATGTCCTGTTATAGAAAATGGAGAGCAAAACCATCCTTGAGTTCCTGATGTTCCTGATTATCTGGATGCTCCTGAAAACATCAGCTGTGGATGCCTGGCTAGTAGCACAGCCCCAGGAGAACGTGTGGATCACCCTCGCAAAGATGCTCAAACAAGACCACGTGCTTGTCCATGGGCAGCGCCACCAACCCTCTAGACCTTTTGCTCCTGGCCCATGGACACGGCTGTGAGGAAATTTAACGGACTATGCTGCTTTGACCTCTCCAGCCCCAGTGAAGGCATCCACGCCCGCATCCAGAGACTCCAACACGCGGTCCAGGAACTCCAGACTGAAAAGGAGCCCCAGTGGCTTGAGGACCTTTTTGAGAGCTAGGGGCTCAAAGGATAAGTTGCCTCCCTTCTCAAAAACGTTTTTAAGTTTTCTTGAGTATTATTTTCCTATGTATGTTTTCATGTGTCAAGTTATTAGCCAAATCTCTGGGAGATGCCCTTTTAATAAGTAAAGAAGGGGGAGTTGTGGGGGCCGGGGAACCTGCTGGCTCCGCGATCCTGGCTCTCCGCTGGAGGCAAGATACCTTTCACTCAGAGAGAGACAATGTATCGCTCCCAGGGATCTTTGAGTTAGTTACGTTAAACTGTTGTGCCCCATTGGTGTTCTCCCCTGCTGTCTCACCCCGATACATGTATCTCGGGCTCCCCCCACCCCTCTCCTCCCCTATAAATATCCCGGGTTTTCCCCTGTTCAGGAGATTAGCTGTTGCTGGCTCCCTTCGCCAAAGCTCTGCCTGAATAAAAGTTTGTGCTTAGTGGAACGCTAGACCAACTTTCTTGTCCCTTCTTCCCGTGTCGCCTGCCCGCCGCCGCTGAGCCGAGCTGGAATCACTCGCCTGCCCGAAGCCGCACACACGCGCTTTGGCCCAGCCCTTTTCAGGGCTGCTTGTCTAGAGAAGTCACGGCGCTCCAGCCTTTCCGTCCCCACGGCAAAAGGTTTTGCTGCAAGGTATGCGAAATTCACCGACCATTTGCCATTGGTATGTGGCTTGAGCCCTTTCTGGAGTCCACCAGCAGTTTCCTGATGCTCATTTTTATCATTATATGGATGACATCTTGGTGGCTGTGTCCACCCAGGATGAACTGCTGAGGATACAGCCTCAGCTGCTCACCGCCTTGCACTCTCATGGGCTGCAAGTAGCTCCAGAAAAGGTTCAGCAACAACCTCCTTGGAAGTATTTGGAGGTCAAAATTTTGGAACGAACAGTCCAACATCAGGAGGTTCAATTTGTGCATTCGGTGAAGATACTGAATGATGTCCAAAAATTGGTGGGTGTCGTTACTTGGTTGCATTCCTTTTTGGGACTGACCATGACACAACTGTCTCCCTTCTTTGGTCTGTTAAAAGGGGACTCTGATTTAAAGTCACCTCGGACACTGACCCCAGAGGCACGGCAGGTGCTGAAGGAGGTTCAGCGAGAAGTTTCTGCTCGTCAGGTTTATCACATTGATCCTTCCATTGATGTCTCTGTTTTCCTTACTACTCCAGATATGCATCCCACAGGTATCATTGGCCAATGGAATGATGAGTGGTCCGATCCCTTGCATGTCCTGGAATGGGTCTTCCTGCCCCATCAGCTGCAGAAGATGGCAACTGTGTTGTTAGAGCTGACAGCACACTTGATAGTCAAGTGCTGGCAATGGTGTTTACAATTGATGGGTGCGGAACCCGCAAAGATTGTGCTTCTGGTACCGCGGGAGGATTTTGACTGGAGCTTTGCAAACAGTATTTTCATGCAAAGTGCTCTGGAGAATTTTTCTGGGCAGATCACTTATCATCTGCCCAGACACAAGCTATTGTATGTGGCAAACTTCACTGAACTTTCTTTGCAGCCCAAACATAGTCAGGAGCCTGTGCAAGGACCCACTGTCTTTACTGTGGGTTTGGGTAGGACTGGGAAGGTCATTGCTACCTGGAAGGACGGATCTGAGTGGCAGGTTTTGGAGAGTCATGAGGATGGGTCAGCCCAATTGGTGGAATTACGGGCTGCTGTCATGGCATTTCAGGAATTTTCCCAGGAATCTTTCAATCTGGTGACGGATTCCACCTATGTGGCCAACATAGCCAAGCAGTTGGGTCATTCAGTCTTGAAGGAGGTCAGCAATCCTGCCTTGTTTCATTTACTGAAGGCCCTGTGGAGAGCCATTCAGGCCTGGTTGCATCCGTATTATGTTCTGCATGTGAGGAGTCATACCAATTTGCCAGGGTTTATTGCAGAAGGTAACGCGAGGGCTGACAAGTTGGCTAACCCAGCGTGGGTTGTGCCTGAGCCTTTTACGCTCGGCCAGGCCAAGGCATTGCATGGGTTTTTCCACCAGAACGCACATACTTTGCAGAAGCAGTTCTAGCTGACATGGGCTGAGGCCCATGACATTGTCGAGTCTTGTGACGACTGTCATGCACTTGCTGCACCTTTGCTGGCAGGGGTAAACCCTAGAGGCCTTAGGGCCTTGGAGCATTGGCAGACAGATGTCACCCAAGTTGCCAAGTTTGGTCAGCTCTGGTATGTTCACGTCAGTGTGGACACTTTCTCCTCTGCAATGTGGGCTTCCGCTCACACAGGAGAAAAGACCCGCGATGTCATTGCCCACTGGAGGCAGGCCTTTGCCAATTTAGGCATACCTTCTGCTGTGAAGACCGATAATGGTCCTGCTTACACCTCTCAGAAGGTGAGGCAGTTCCTGCAGTTGTGGGGTGTGTCACACAAGTTTGGTATCCCTCATTCTCCGAGAGGTCAGGCTATCGTAGAACGTGCTCATGGTACACTAAAGCAGGTTCTACAGAAGCAAAAACGGGGAATGCAGGGTGAAACCCCGCACAGTCGGTTGGAAAAAGCTTTATATACCCTCAATCACCTCACGGTGCTGCAGAACTCTAGTAACCCTGTCATGTTGAACCATCACCTCTCATTGTGGGCTTTGGATGAGACACATTAGCCTCCAGCGAAGGTTTGACTGAGGAATTTAGTCACCAAACAGTGGGAGGGTCCTTATGACCTTATCGCTTCAGGGCATGGGTATGCATGTGTATCCACAGATACTGCGGTACACTGGGTACCTGGAAAGGGCATCCATCCTGATCTGCAACCACAGAGGCAGCATCCGGCTGATGAGCAGGTTGAAGACCGTGACCAAATTGGAAGTCATCGAATGGATGGGACATCGGATGATAACTCAGATGCGGATGATGTGGGTGATCACCCCGATGGCCCATCCACGAGCAGGTGCTGATGTTAGACACGTTTTCACTTTTATTTTTTTTTTGTTATAACAAAAGGGTGAGATATCACCCTGAAATTACAGCCTTCTGATGGCATGGAGCACTGTTTATTTTCTCTGTTAATTTTCCTTTTGATTGTTTAGAATGTTGTTAGTTTTCTCTGTTCATTTTCTTTTTCTTTTTTCTTTTTTAAAGACAAAAAGGGTGAGATGTCACCCTGAAAACACAGACTTTCAATCTTGTTTACATAATTTCTAAGAACTTTCCCAGGACAGTGACTGTAAACATAGATATGAATATATTCTTTCTGATACACGTCTTTTGATGAATGTCTCGCACGACCAGTGTGATTGGAAAGGTGGTAACCTAACTATCCAATCCCTGGTCATTGCTGAGAATCTATAAATACTGAAGTTGTAAGAATAAAACCAGTTTTTTCCCTGTCATACGGGAGCCATGTCTGTGTGAATCATTGCGTGTCCTACAGCCACAGCCACCCACCACTGAACCTTTCCATCCCTGTGGAGCCACTTATATGCAAGCTCCCGGTGCTCTCCCAAGTTCCCAGTCCAGAGCATGTTTGATCCGTTTCAAGGAAAAGGGAAAGAAAACAGTCCAGGAAGACCTCTCTGCTTTGGCTAGTTGGAAAGCCAAGGCGATTTGTCTCTTGTTGTCTGTCTGTGCTGTAGTCAAAACCCCCTCCCGGGATGTGGGGGGAGCAAGTACAGTCTCTGATAACAGACTTGGTGCTTCTTCTCCACTCACTTTTACTCTTAGATGAAGTTTTAAGGATCCAAAACCTATTTCTCGGCTAGGTGGACAAATGGGGATACAATTTAACATCACACTCACCCCAGGACAAACAGCCACAAAATTACCTGATGGCAAAGCATTACATCCAATACACTGTAATTAACATGGGACCTTCTAGACCAATTATATAGTGGTGCAAGTGCAATGGGTGCCAACAAAACTATGGTGTCTTAAGTGTACTGAGTCCAATCCTATTCTGCTGTCCATGAACTTTGCATTATAAACATGAGTTTGTAAGCACAAGCAAATTTCAAGAGACCCAAAATATTGTTGGGCATGGCATGGGATGGTGAAGGAAGATGCTTGCCCAGTGGTTCAGACTCAGGGTTGTCGTAGTTACGGGAAAAAGGGTGCCAATATGGGTGTAACCAAACTGTATTCTACTAACATCTACATGATTTCTGATGAACGGTTAATGATTGGTTGTTCACAGTAGCTGCCCAGGGCACACCAAATCCCTCAGGCTACAAGCTGGGTGAGGTTAACCCTGCCAGATGGGATAGTGTTTCTTTATCTTCACAAATGACCCAGCAGTGATAACTCCCTCCAGGGGAGCACCAACACAGTTACACCCATCCTGAGGGCACCATCTCTGCTAATGGGCTAAATAGGCAGCTGCAATTCCCATCAAAGACTTCCCAAATATCCTATGACTCACAGGATTACATAACTCCATTGCAAAACTCCCTGCCCTGGGGGAGGTACTGAGCATTCCTACATGGTCTCGAGGGTATATAATCTGGGGGTTTGGGGACTGGACACCACCACCACTGGACAGTTCCAGAGGAGAACCCAGACTTCCACAGGAGGACCAGACCTTCCACAGGACCACTGCTTTTGGCAAAACTGCAACCATCACTTCAACAGCACTGCAACCACCACTTAATCAGACTGCGATCACCACCCTGACCAACAGGGTGCCAGGTTGTACTCTCACTTTGTGGTTTTAAGCTAGTTTCTCTGTATCATTGCATTTATTGTAATTTCTCTATTAAATTGTAACTCTGACCTGAAATCTCTCTCAAGGTATTTGTGTGGGGTTCATTTCTCCCACTGGTTTACTTTCAAACCAGCACACGGGTGTACAGTGAGGGTCAATGCCTCTACCTGACAATGGCAAAGTGTAGGAGCTCAGCATCTCACCCCACAGACCTTGAAACCATGAGCAAGGACCCTCAAAAAGGGATCAGAAATACCCATTTCCGCCTTTTTTTTTTTTTACCTTTATGACTTTGTTACACGCACAAAGATGCCATTTCAGGTATTTTACTAAAAGCACAGTTGTTCTCGTAGATAAAAAATACTGAGATTCTCAATCAGCCAACAAAGTAAGATGGAGAATTATGAAAAACACTGTATCATGAGGTAGTTGATAAAATTGCAAGTAGTGGCAACACTTGAAGCTACAGCCACTTTAATCTCATCACTTTGGGATGAACAAGATGAGTGCATGCATTAAACACTGAGAAAAAAGGATGAAAAATTGGGAAAACTGGCTTCATTAGTATCTGAAACTCATTAGGGAAAGGCAAATTTTGTAAAAGTGTTTGGACTGATTAAAGCTGCCCATATAAAAATTGCTCAGCATAACTAAACATGCTCAAAATTCACATTGTTTAGTTAAAATCACAGTTCAAATTCTCAACCTTATCTCTCTTTCCCACTCTTATTTTTTCATGTTTCCTTTCCTTTACAAATAAATGCCTATTTTTTTACCAGGTCCACAGACTGGAAAATAACTAGGGGAAAAAAAAGAGGTAATTGTGTTGCTGCTGTTGTTGTTTGCTTGTCTTGATATACATACATACATACATACATACATACATACATATATATTCCTTTTCCTATATCTTTGCCTGAAAGCCTTGTAATTTCAAAGTTATAATAATTCAGAGGGAAGAGGGTCACATTTTCCATTCCAAGGGAAGTTCCCACCTTCCTTGGCAGACCCCTGTCCTTTAAACCAGGGCAGATCTTGGTGCCCAATGTGGGGCCTGAGGGCATTGAGAGAAAAGGGTGAAAAAGGAATAATAATTCCTGGGTAACCTAATTTTTGTGTGCTGAATATAAAAGCCTCATTAGGCAGCACCATGTGGTCTAGCCTACCCTGGTTTCATTGGCATGTGTTTGTGGCTACATTTTTCCCATTTGCAGTTTCTTATCTAAACATGGGCCCTATGACTAAGGCTACTGTGGCTATTATCCAGTTGGCACTATGGGTCAATAAGGTGAGGAACTTGTGGATCTTTAAATTCCTCTGGAAGGTGGGCAGGTGGATACAGGGCTATCATACACTGTGTGTGTTTTTGGGGTTTCATTAATAATGATACCCATTGTGAGGAAGTAACACCAGGAAAAGTTTTCTCCCAAACCTTCACCCATTTCTTTGGGCCTACCCCAACAGCTTTTGAAGGGTTCAAACTTTCTCTAAATGCTAGTGATATTGTACAATGGCTAATGTTGCCGATAGGCCTATTCTTTTTAGCATTTAGAGATAAGGTGAGATTGCATTGGGTAACCACCCTGACATCTATCCCAGAGACTAGGGATACTGCCCCAAAACCTGACACTGACCAACAGCCCACCTCAGAAATGAACCACCTGGATTGGATGGGGGTATTGGAGGAGATACTCCAGGTGCTGAAGGAATACTCTTCCCCAGCTGGTGGGGAATTCTCTCCCTGCCTCCAAGAGGGAGAGTCTGAGGGTGAAGCAGTGGAACCCACAGATGTTACAACCATCCAGATTCCAGCTGAACCACAAGGGCAGCCACAGCCAGCAGCAGTTGCCCCTGTGCAGGGGAGGAAGTATAATGCCAAATCAGTACAGCCAATTAATGATGATGAGGTACCAGGCCCCTCACAACCTGAAGCTGGAACCTGAAATCATCACCGAGTCCCTGTCATGACAGTCTCCATAATCTGTGAAAAGGCATTATGCCACGGGGGTGCTAGGCTTATTCAACCTGGTTACTTTGGGTTTGGGCCCTTATGGGTCCAAGCATTCATCTGGATAGTGGCAAGGCAAGGTATTTGGGATCCTTGACCCAGGATGCAGGTATTGATCAGGTGTTTGTGAGGGAGCCAGGGCCCTTTCCTCTCTGGGAACAGTTTTTAATAAGAGAGAGATTTGTTAACAGAGAGAAAATGCAGAAGCACCATCATAGAATGCCTTGGAAGAACATTGAGGAAGGGATCCAACACATGAGTGAAGTGGCAGTACTAGAGGTACTTTTTGGAAGGCATGGATAGGACAGTAATGACCCTGACAAGGTCAGGTGCGCAGGGCAAATATTGTGGAACCTGGGAAATCTGGGGCCATCCCAATACACCACCTTCAATGCAATGATTAATGCCAAGGACAACTGAGAGACAGTGGGTTGGTTCCATTGCCAACAAGCTCAGGGATTATGAGAGTATGGTCAGTGTCCCAATGCAGGCTCATGTCTCTGCTGTGGTTAAGGACCTCAAAGAGGAGATTAGAGAAGAGGTGATGGAGGAGGTGAGGAAGAGCAGTTCCCACGAGGCATCAGTGCGAGTCACAGGCCCCAATGTCAGAGCTTGACATCCCCCAGCTAGGGAGGGGGGGTACACCGGATGAGCTAACCTGTGGTTCTTCCTGTGTGACCATGGGGAAGTTATGAGGAGGTGGGATGGGAAACCCGCTTCTGTCCTGGCAGCATGGGTGCGTCAACTCAAGGAGGAAAGCACTAACCAAGGGAGTTCCACTGAAATGAAGGTAGCTGCAGCCTCCCATCACCAAGCTGCCAGGTATAACAGAAGGGAGGATGATATGACAGATCTCCTTGAAGGAACCCCTAGTATGTATGCCCAGGGAGGGAATGATAACCAGGGCTAGGGGGGCCCTGGCTCTAGCCAGGTAGAGGCATGGGAGAAACATGTCTTTTGGACTGTATGGATTGGAATGGCCTAGCACATCAGAGCCACAAAAATACAGAATGTTGGTTGATACTGGTGCACAGTGTACCCTAATGCCATTGGGACATGTGGGGGAAAAACCTGTTTCTATTGCTGAGGTGACAGGGGGATCACAGCAGTTGACCCTGTTGGAAGCTGAGGTGAGCTTGACTGGGAAGCAGTGGAAGAAACACCCTATTGTGACTGGCTTAAAGACCTCATGTATTCTGGGCATAGATTTCCTCCCTAGCCATTATTACAAAGACCCAAAAGGACTCAGGTGGGTTTCTGGAGCAGCTGCTGTAGAGACAGAGGGTATTAGGCAATTGAACACCTTGCCTGGACTATCAGAAAATCTTTCTTCAGTTAGGCTCCTGAAGGTGGAGGAAAAATGAGCACCAATTGCCACCTCGACAGTGCACTGCCAGGTAGTATTGGACAAATTGAGATGCTGTGATCCCTATCCACAAGATGATCTGTGAGCTGGAGAGCCAGGGGGTGATCAGCAAGGCCCACTCACCCTTCAACAGACCCATTTAGCCTGTGCACAAGTCTGATGGGAAATGGAGATTGACAGTGGACTATCTTGGCTTGAATGGACTCCACTGCTGGGTGCTGCTATGCCAGACATGCTGGAGCTCTAGTACAAGCTGGAGTCCATGGAAGTGAACTGGGACCTTATTAACACCCAATCTGACTGGAAAGGACTCTCACCATCTACTCGGGTGCCTCAGGGGAAAAACCTGGGACCTTGACGCCCTCCCCCTTCCTGTGGCAGCTTCTGTGGAGAAGCCCAGCTGCCGCTGCCCAGCCCTGCTGTTTTCTGCCACTGCCTTGGGCTTTTTCGCTACACTAGCCCAACACCCTGTATTCACCTGACTCCCCATGGCTCCTGCTAAGGCTGCAGAGTTTTCTGTTACATTTTGTTTGCCACCATGGGGTGTTCCTGCCTCTGCCCTTCCAGTCACTGCTCTGAGGTTCCTGCTACAGCCCATTTTGCCATTACCCATGATGCCTTGGGGAGGTTACCTAGAACAGAGGCTAGACAAAGTTAGAGAATAAAGTAGGTATTTATAAAAAGGCCTTCAAAGGATGCACCTTGTGCAGTGCAAAAGCCTGGCAGAGGCTAGGCCCAAGATGGATGACCGACACTAGTTTTCTCAGATGGATATAAGTTTGGTCTATTTGCATATCAGAGGTTAATTGTCCAATTATAGCTTCAGGTAATGAAGTCACATTCCCCTGGTTTGCTTCTCCCGCCGATTCACTTTTGTTTATACTTTCCAGGGCCTGATGCAAATGGTATGACTTTGGTTCCCAGGCCCAGGATTGTTTAGTCTGACCAAAATGTGAAGAAAGCTAACTAGCATTCTATATAGAGTTCAGAGTTATACACTAATGCAGTACAGAATCTGAAAAATATAAAAGCTAAAAAACTTAAGGCATCACCCATGTGCAAAGAGATGGCTGAGCTAGCGCCAGAGTGCCCCCTGCAGCCTTGGGGGAATCATCGTACCTGCCCTGCCCTGCCAGGAGCCAACTGTGCTCCTACCAGCTGTGACCATAGCTACACCAAAGGGGAAAGTGTTTGACAGCTGAGAGAAGGCTGTTATTTGGTTTCTGTTTTTGTTTGCTGCTGCTGCCATTGTTGTTGCTTGTTTGTCTTGTTATACATATATATATATGTATATATATACTAGTAAAGAATTGTTATTCCTTTTCCCATATCTTTGCTTGAAAGCCCTGTAATTTCAAAGTTATAATAATTCAGAAGGAAGGGAGTCACATTTTCCATTGGCGGGAGGTTCCTGCCTTCCTTGGCAGACACCTGTCCTTTATACCAGGACAATAATTCAAAGAATTATAATTGCTCTGAAAATTTTATCTTCACCCTCTTCTGTTTTCAGCAGAGAGCTGATTGTTTGCTTTGAAAATTATGTTTACAGCATCTCAATGAGCATGTGGTCCATCAGTGTTTACCTCATATTAGCCAAAAGTTCAGGCAGGGTTTTCAAGACATAGAACAGGTTTTTTTCCCCCAGTTCATCTTTCTGCTGAGTTGTTTGGAAAATGTTAGCTAAGCCCAAGGCACATACTATTAAGTCAGTTCTCACAAACAGTTCACAGATTCTTTATAGGAACCCACAAAGTTATTTTAAACACAACAAGGAAAAAATATATCAATTAGGGACAAATATAAACAGGCAGTAGTCTAGAAATTCACTTCTGGGGTATTTAGCTTGTGAGCATGGCATTAGGCTACAAACTAAATATATACACATGTCCTGGTTTAGGGCAAATTTGGGAGAGAACCTTCAATTGGGGGTCCCCTCAGAAAAGCAAATTCAAGTGGCCCCTCCCCCCAACTGGTTTGGGAAAAAGATTTCCCTGGAGAAAAGTGGAAAAAACTGTTTATTTAACAGAAATTGAATAATATTAAACAATAAAACCTCTTGCTGTTCGATGAGATGGGAAATCCAGAAAAAAAGTCCTTTTCATGTGGTGTAGCTTGGCTCGCTCAGGTTCTTATCAATCCCTCCAGCACTGGAAAGTACCGAGGTCCAGGCCCCAGTGGGCCACAGGTGTGAGCTCCCGGGGTTTGTCTAGGTTTTTTCAGTCCAGAGCAGGTTTGAATAGATCCAAAAACAAAGGGAAAAAAAGTCCACAGAAACTTCTCTGCCTCAGCTAGCTAAAAACTAACTAAAAGCAAAAGAGAACTCTGTCCTGCTGTCTGTCTGTGCCGCAGACCACACAGTCCAGGAGCAGGATGCAGGGGAGTGTTTTTTCTCAACACAAACTATGTGCTTCTTCTTTCCCCCCTCTTCGCTCTCAGAGCCAGTCTTAAAGGTGCAGAACTTAATATGTAACATAAACAAGGCGATTTGGGATACAAACATCATAAAATCACCCCAGAACATTCTACACCTTTTTAATTTTTGCTATTCTTTAGTAAAGCATATAATGTGGAAATCAAAGCAATAAAGTGGAGTTAGGATCAATTAAGAAGGACTTATGGTGGCCCATCTCCAATCCTTCCTCTGTGGTGGTGTCCTTGATGATCCTGCTCTCTGCCAGGAAAACATGGTCAGAGAAAGTCTATAACTTCACTTGGGCTTTTCTTTCTCCAGCTTCCCATTCACAAGGTTGGGACACAGTTCCCTACCTCAAAAGGCAATTATGAGGATGAATATGTCACTGTGAAGTGCTCAGATAATTTGCCTACTGAAGAACAGTCTTATCTACTTATGATGAAACAGAGACCATATCCTACCCCCAGACTTGAGCAGGTACCCTCTACCATCATGCTGCCCTCTAGGACCTCATCTGATGTGACTTGGCTGAACAAGGAGAATGCAGATGCTCCATCTTGTCCATCAGGGTACCATGTGCTCCACCTCATCCATCCAAGCACTATGTTGTGGAGGAGGACCAGTCCTCTGAAAGGCATCTTCCCTGGAGATCAACTCCCTAAGATAAGATAAAACTGCCTTGTCGCTGTGACTAAACTGTGGACTCCTTCCTGCCTCAGGACCCCATGTTATCTCCCTGTTAACCATTGGTCACCTTATCCCCATCCCAGACCATTGGTCCCCTTCCTAATTCCCCCCTTCCCTATAAAAACCCCAGCTTTTGCCCAAATCAGGGGTTAGATCATCACTGGCACCCTTCACTGAAGCCTGCATTAAAGGACTCTCTGTGAAATGCTATATGGTCTTCCCATCTCTTATCTGCGTTGGCAGGGGTAACCTCCGAACGGAGCTGGCTGGGCTGAACAGAGCTGATCACAAAGCAGAAATCACTGCTAAAAGAGCTGATCACCCTAAAGCCTCTGTCCATGCTCCAATGGTTACCCCTGGCTGGAGACTGCTTACAGAACCCCGGATGGTGGCTCTGTCCCCTGGGACAGCCTGACTATCTGGACCTGTTGCCGGCAGAAGCTGGGGGTCAGACAGGCTCCCAGGACCCAGCCACAACACTATGTGCTCCACTACATTAAGGCACCAAGAGATAGCAGTTGCGAGGGCAACAGTTCAACGTTTGCCTATGATATCTGGATTGGGGAGGCCCACAGCCTGACCACCAAGCCCTGGCAGAGGCAGCAGAGCAGGGCTCAGCAGGCAGAACTGCTGATATTCTGAGAATCATAGTCCAAGTCCATGCCTGTGGTAAGCTGACCATGGCTGGATGCCAGACACTCACCAAAGCCACTCTATCACTCCACAATTGGACAGGGGAGAGAAAATGTAATCAAAAGCTCATGAACTGAGATAAGGACAGGGAGAGATCACTCACTGAGTACCATAATGGGAAAAACAGACTCAGCTTGGGGATATTAACTGAATTTATTACCTGTTGCTATATTTTATATATTAGTAAAGGCCTGTATGCACAAACCAGCCTTTGACATAAGTCGTGATATTAAAGGCTAAAGTCCTTGAAACCTTCATGCAGAAGAGAGAGTAAAGCAAAACAATATCCTTGTGTGTAAGAGAAAAAATGTAAACTGTGTGTGTTAGCCAATAGTAGCTCGCACTGCCCGCAGACCCTGTAGAACCCTATAAAAGGTGTGCTAAAGATAGAAATAAATGGCATTCACAATTACTTCTGTGAAGACTGGTGAACAGCTCGGGGGTCCTTTCAACATCTGGCGCTCCGACCAGAGACACCCCTGCGGGCAGAGGGGCTTTGGAGTCAGCGGAGTGGATCTGGGCGTTAGACGTCGCGGGCTTGGATCGGCACCGGATAGGCAGCCTGAGCACGGTGAGACGCGGAGCGGTTAGACGTGGAAGTAGGGCTGCTGGGGGGGGCCCAGGCAGGCAAGGGCGTGGTAGAAGGATTGCAACCTTCCGCCTTGCGGGTTGCCGTCAGCATGGATGTGGAATTTGCGGCGGCGGAAAAACTGCTTCTCAGCATCCTTGTTAAATGAGGCGGAGCAGCCAGGGAAAAGGACCTGGATATGCTCATTATATGGGCTAATTGTCTTGGGCATTTAGTAGTGCCAGCACTGCCCTTTGCAGTGAAAGAACAGACGGATTTAAGGGCTCTGATATGGGAAACGGCAATTACGGAAAAGAGCAAGGACACTATGTCTCTCGGTCGAACTTTGCAAATTGTAATTAATATGCTGAGGCTGTAAGCTCCGTAATTCTACCTGCGTCACAGAGGCAGAAACAACGAACAGAATCTGTTTAGTTATGGCAGGATGTGATACATCCAGAAATATTTGCTTCATTTTTGGAGTCACTTTTAGCACTACAATCTTATTTAAGTTCCATCTTTACCACCCTGTGTCGTTCTAATTGGGAACGGCGGAAAGAACGACACGGACTCTCAGGGGAGTCAGATCAGAAGAGAATCTCTAGTTTATTGTTACAGCCATGTTATATAGACTAGTTCGTGAAGAGTACAGAAAGGAAACTCTTATTGGTTACTAAAGTACTACATTACCATCATTGGTCAGTGGGGTTTACCACCCCCTGACCTTCTCCTGTAAGGAAAACACGGGAATCAGAAAACAGCACCTGCAGGCTGTTTTGTGTCTTTGAGGATTGTTTTAAATCCTCCCATGAATTTCCCAGGCTAGCTTCTCAGGCAGGCCTGTCAGGCCATGGGGCCTGCAGCTTGCTCCAAAGCTAGCTTCCATAACTCACCTTTTCGGTTTAGGAAAAAAAAATAAAAAATGTACAGTGTTTGTAACATCCTGCTGGGCCCTTGCAGGAGAGAGAACAAACACGGTACAAGTGGTTTTTTTTACTAGATATTGGAATGGATACTAATTTGGAATTTTGGTTTATGATTTTGATGTTTAAAGATTGTTTTCCTTGCAAGGATTTGATGGTTGAGTCAAATATTCTTAACTTAGTGAACTAATACAAAACATTGTTAGTCTGTTCAAACTGACAGTCTAACTTGTCAATATAGTAGTTTAAAAGAACACTAAAGTGGTCACGGTGAGCAAATTTGGGTCTCGCAGGGACCGCAGGACTTTGGTGCGGCTCACTCCCTGCAAGGCGGGGTGGGACGCGTGCTGGCCGGGGCACTGCTCGAGCCCCGAGACCATCTCGCGGGGCGGCTCGGGTTCACAGGAGAACCTGGCAGCACAAGGCTGGCAGAACTTGGCTTGGCGCCTGTAGCACGGTCCGCGCGCGCGCGGGCCGCACTGACGGGCGCGGGGGGGAGCGGAGTTCGCTCCCCGTCCTCCCCGCCGCTTCCCCGCTGGAGCGCGGGCGAGCGCGGGCGAGCGGGGGTGTTGTGTAGGTCCCGCGGCTCCGCGCCGCCCCTCGCGGCTCGCTCCGCGCGGCTCGCGCTGCTTCCCGCGGCACAGAAGAAAGGAGCTCAGGGGGCGCGCGTGCGCGAGCGAAAGGGGGGTTTGGGCTCCCCCCCCCCTCCCCCGCCGCTTTTCGGCCGGCACTTTGGATGGGTGTGTGGGGGGGGAATGCTCGCCACGGCTCCGGCCCCGGCTCCAGATCCGGGCTTGGGCTCGGCTTTTAGGGGGTTTTTGCAGCCGGCCGGAGCCAGGGGGCCCGGCCGGCCGCCCGGCCCGCGGCCGGTGGCGGCGGGCGGCGTCCTGAGTTAGCTTTTTCTTCCTTCTTTTCCACCTTTTTTCTCGTTTTTTTCTCGCTGCTGCTGCTGCTGCTGTGGGGACGCGGGGCACCGGCGGAGGCTCCACGGCGGCCGCTGGCAGCAGTGTTCGCAACGCTGGTCCTGGAGGGGCCGGCGGAGGCTCCGCGGAGGGCGCAGGCGGAGGGGGCTCTCGCTGCGCTGGCGATGGCGGCGCCTGCGGATGCGGTAAAGGCAGAGCCGAGCGATTTTCGCTCTTCTGTTGTTTTCCTGCTGGCAAAACTTGCACGCCGAGCTCTGCGGACAGCGGGCGCTTAAATTTTTCTGGAGAGGAAGATCTCCGGCTCACAGACTGCTCTTGCCCGCTGCTAAAGTTCTTTAAGGGTCTGGGCAGAGCTGAAGGACTGCTACACAGTTCGGTTTCACTGTTTTTAGGCTGGCACTGTTTCAGTGCCTTAAAAATCACTCTCCAAGTTGCTGCTAAGCTGCACGCACTGGTATCTCCCGCAGCTAGCTTAGTCCACAGGTGGTCTCTTACTGACCACCAAATCTCAAGGTTAAACACATTATTCACAGTCACAGTAAACTCTTGCGCTTTCACCCAGTGGAACAAAGCGCGTATATCTTCTTCAGGAATACAGAGTCCCATGCTCAGCAAGGCGTCTTGCCCTGCAAGGCTGACGAGTTGCTCATCAGCTAAATCACAGTTTTTCATTATGAAAAAATTTTTTATCTTGGCGGCTCCGCGAATGCAATTATGCAAACGCTATCGGCTTGGACCCGGGATTTCAAGCTCTGCTTCACCAAGATAGCCGTTCCAAGCCCACTCTCCGGCAGGCTCCACTATCCCGTTGGTTAAAAACCAGCTTCCTCTTGGAAAGCCCGGGAGAATTCCACTTTCCCCTCTAGGGGGAAGGGCTGGCGTTTTTCCCCGCTCGCTGCTTACCCTCAGGGGATTAGCAGATGTCTTCACGTCGGTTGCTTTCTGACCTCGGGGGTCGGCTGCACATCACGTCGGGTTACCAGACCTCGGAGGGTCGGTCCATCATCACGTCGGGGTCACCAGATGTCGTTCTAATTGGGAACGGCGGAAAGAACGACACGGACTCTCAGGGGAGTCAGATCAGAAGAGAATCTCTAGTTTATTGTTACAGCCATGTTATATAGACTAGTTCGTGAAGAGTACAGAAAGGAAACTCTTATTGGTTACTAAAGTACTACATTACCATCATTGGTCAGTGGGGTTTACCACCCCCTGACCTTCTCCTGTAAGGAAAACACGGGAATCAGAAAACAGCACCTGCAGGCTGTTTTGTGTCTTTGAGGATTGTTTTAAATCCTCCCATGAATTTCCCAGGCTAGCTTCTCAGGCAGGCCTGTCAGGCCATGGGGCCTGCAGCTTGCTCCAAAGCTAGCTTCCATAACCCTGGAAGAAAAGAAGCCAAATTTAGACTGGTTTCCACCCGAACCAGGGGGACATGAGGGAGCGATGTGGGCGCAGAGAACAAAGGCACCCTGGGGGTAGAAGCAGCGCAAGAAAAGTTCCAAGGCCATGCTGATAAGCTGCCATGATCACCGTTGTTAACACCTGGCTGTGAGAGACTTTTCGTGTAAAATCGCCTGCTTTTGTAAAATCGTGCCCTTTTTTCCTCTATCAGCGAACAACAAGAGAGATTGAGAGAAAAAACTGCATTTGTTAAAGTTAACGTTGTGAGGTTTTTTTTTCTTTTCTCTCCGCTTTTCCTCTCTGTAAGAGTATGTGGAGGATGTGAAGAAAGATAACAGCAGCTGCAGCAGCAGCAGGGCGGGCAGTTCGCCCCCCCTGCTCCCTCTCTGGGGGGGGGGGGCCGGGATGGTGCCTAGTTTGTTGCAGGGTCATGATTTATTGGGTTTTCGGAGTGTTTTGTATACCCTTTTGGAGTTAGTTTTGTGTTTTGAGTAGTTATGGGTTTATGCAACTGCATTTTTTAGGATTTTACTACAGAAATTATTGTGGTTCTTTAAAAGTTAAGAAAGAAAAATAAAAAAAAAAGGTGTTTAAGTTGAATATTAACAGAAGTTGCCTTGCAATAATTGGTTTTAGAACCCAAGGTTAAAACATGGTGTGATTTACAGCTTCTAGGAAAACCTTCTTCCAATTAGTGTTATCTACAGAAGAGATTTGTGGTTTAAAAAATAACTAGTTAAGAGAACTTTGCTGTACAAGACAAAGTTAAGTTAAAGTATATATTATCTATTTGCTTGTTTTTTCCACAATTTTAATAAGGTAATTTTAATGTGAGTCCTTTTGTTATATAAAACACATATAACTGCATATATACAAAATTGGATTTCGGGTTTTAGTTTAAAAATTGGACTTGATGCTTCTGAAAAGTGCTATAAAAGCTGGATGGCAACCTACCAAATCCCATGTTGTTGTGGTGGTTTTTCTCTAGAAAACTACACTTTAAAATCCTAACCAATTTAAACATATACTAGGCAAATTCCTGTTATGAATAAGTATTTTTAGTAACATTTGCAGTTATTGTGGGTTATTCTCAAAGCTAGATGACATAGAATTGTGATGTATTTGTTACATTTTTATAATCTTTATAGTGAATCCATGTTATTGTTATACTGTATTTAAAAGGTATATATTAAACTTTTAGTTGCTTTTTTGTAGTAACAGAATAAGATTAAGTTATGTTTTCATTTAATATAGATTAAGTGTTAATAGAATTAAGGATAGTCAAGTTTTATAATGTTTAGGCTTGAATGTTTTTAAGTTAAGTTTTATAACTTAGATATTCTTTTAAGGTTAAGTTTTGTTATTTCCTTTTGTCATAAATAATTATTGCTAGGTTTAAATATTGTTTCATTTAAATTGTTTTATGTTTTATTGGAGACACATGTTTAAACTGCAAAGTATAGTTATTTTTCTAGAGAAATGAAGATAGCCACAACTGAAACAGCTATGATAGAACACTTATGAAACCTGCTTGTGGATAGAAGTGAATGCAGTCTGTGACACCCATGACTTCATCGGGAGTTCTATTGTTTGTTGCAATCTCTGCAGTTTTTGTTTGTTATAGCTTTCTTATTTTTCAGTGTTTCCAGAATTTTAAGATGTATCATTGCTGAAGATCAGCTGCCACGGGGGAGGCTTCAGATTAAACCAACTGCTGAATGGTTGAATTGGTCTGGTACCTGAGGCTTCTGGTCATTTGCTTTGTACAAATGCATTTTAACAGTTTGCTGCACTGTAAGTATCTCATAGCTGCTACTATTGAGAACCTTGTTTTAGAAATGAGTTAAGAGGCATCTTTCCAGTTTAAAGCCTAAGGCCCTGGCCAAGCCTTGACTTTACCTGGACAGAATGTTTGCCAACAGATCCAGGTGTTTTCTGTCCCTAATCAGTATTTGAGTCACTTTTTGACTCAGCAATTTGACCCTATTAATATGACAGCTGGATCAATTTTGAAATGGGCTTGGACAATCATTTCCGGAGGTGATGATCCAATCCTTCACTGATTTTTTGTTGTTTCTGTTTGTTTGCTAACTATGGGATGCTGGTGCAGTGTTTTAGTAATTAATAGTAGTTTTATATTACATATGTTATTAATACTGTTTATGATTTAATTGATTTTTAACTGGTACAGGTTCTTATTAATTGTGTATATGGCTTTGTGTTGATGTTTATAACAGAAGTACATCTCATTTTTATTTTTTTTTAAGAAAGCGGGGGAGATCGATGCCCTAAAAGTTTTTAATTAGTGTAATTCATTAACTTCAAGGAGACAAGTGTCTGTGTTTTGTTGGCAAGTTCAAAAAGGTCACCTGTCCATCTGACCAGACTGTTTGCCTCTGAACACACAAGATCCTGTGAACAGAGAAGTCACCACACAGCCTTGGTACTCCAGACATGGATCAGAAGTGGACCTGTCAGGACACAGTTGTGTCTAAACACTACACAGACAGTTTACCAACAGAAATTTTATGTTGTTATTATGATGTTGTGTCTCTACCAATTTTTCAGGTATCCTTTGTTTTAAGATTTAGAAGGATCTGAAGAACAACTTGAACATCAAAGCCCTCAGTCACCGATCAGCTGCCAGCTGACATCACAGGAGCAGTGAACGTTCCAAGACTGAATCATGCTGGAGAAATTCTGTAGAAGACCTAAGAAAAGTGTAGAGACTCCATCTAACTGTATATAAAGCAAAGTGTAGTTGTATGTTTACCTTTTCAGCAAATTGCTTTCACGCTTAGACTGCATATATACCAGAGCACATGTGTTAAAAGTGGTTAGATAATAGTTTAAGATAAAGAGTTTAGTCTGTGTAGTAATTGCTATGTTAGTATAAAGTATAAGTATTCCCCCTTCAAGAACTAGTGTAAGCATCTTTGAAAGTTCATTTAACGATTGGAGTTTTAGCCGTGAGCTTGCAAACATGGTGTCATTTGCATGGGACAAACTGCTTATGGTAATTGTGTTGTGTATAGTCGTGACCAACTGTCTGCTAACATCCAAAAGTGACAGAACATATGGGTCACTCTGACACATTGAACTGTTTAAAGGTCAATGTGTTTGAGCCTAGCCACACCTGGAGATCTTTTCATATCTGTCTCATAGGAGTCCCTGAGTGAGATCCTCAGGCATTTAAAGGTTTAATTAGTAATGAGACTCGACTGAATCGATTGGCAATGTTGCAAGAGTGCGGTCGCACTGTTGGCTTCACATTAAGACAACTTGAAGCCTGCTAGTAAGCAAAAAATTACCAAAGTTCTCAATGTTACCATACAGCCCTCAGAACAATTAGACTTGTTATATTCCACCTATACCTCAGGTGGGTAGATAATGTTTGAGGCCCTGACAAAAAGTCATTCTAACAAAGTAATGCGGCACTGGGCTGCAGTCAACCCTATAGCTGATCTCATTACTACCATTGAAAGTAAAGCCTTTATTCACGATGCAATCTCACAGGACAATTACCAAAGCAATTACATAGTTCCATATTCCTAATCTGTGGAGATAGAGCATGGAATTAGATTCCTGCTAGTCCACATAGAGGACCCTGTTATCTTGGGAAATTTACTTTGTTCCACCCAAGCTTACATCAGTTGTTGAATATAGCTAGCAGAATGAAGAACATCAAACAGTCAAAGCGAAGCCCGAATGAATTAAGGCCTAACAACTCCAAAAAGGCTCGCTTGCTAGACTAAGAAAGAATTAAACTTAATATCCACAATGTTAAGTGAGCTTTCAGCCGATGTGAGTAGTGTACGTTGTGCAGTATTACAAAATCGAGCTGCAATTGACTTTTTGCTCTTAGCACAAGGACATGGTTGTGAGGAATTTGAAGGCATGTGCTGCTTGGATCTTACTGATCATTCGGCTTCCATCCATAAGCAACTACAACAGCTACAGGATGGGTTACATGCCCTGAAAGAAGATAGTGACCCCATTGGAAGTTGGTTCGCCAGCTGGGTCATCACTGGATGGTTGAGGTCTCTTGTGCTAGAAGGGGGACGGACTTTACTTATAGTGTTAATTGGGATGACAGTCTAAGTTGTATGTTATCTTATCCAAAGCCTGGTTTGTACAAAAAGAGAAAGGGGGAATTGTTGCTATATTTTATATATTAGTAAAGGCCTGTATGCACAAACCAGCCTTTGAAATAAGTCATGATATTAAGGGCTAAAATCCTTGAAACTTGCCTGCAGAAGAGAGAGTAAAGCAAAACAATATTCTTGTGTACAAGGGAAAATATGTAAACTTGTGTGTGTTAGCCAATAGTGGCTTGCTCTGCCCGCAGACCCTGTAAAACCCTATAAAAGGTGTGCTAAAGATAGAAATAAACAGCATTCACAATTACTTCTGTGAAGACTGGTGAAGAGCTGGCGGTCTCTCAATACTATGGAGAGAAGTTCTAGTCCATTTCTCCAAGATCTTATCAGGGAACCTTGTGATCAGTATTACAGGGGCCCTGCCTCCAGCTAGGTGGAGGAGAGGCATTACAAGGTTTACTGGAGTGTGTGGATTTGATGGCCTGGCACAGCAGCCTCAGAGGAGTACAAGGCTTTAATAGACACTGGCACACAGTGTACCCTAATGCCATCAAGGTATGCAGGGGCAGAATCCATTTGTATTTCTGGAGTGACAGGGCGATCCCAACAGATGACTGTATTGGAGGCTGAAATCATCCTGACTGGGAATGAGTGGCACAAACACCCCCTTGTGACTGGATCAGAGGCTCCGTGCATCCTTGGCATAGACTATCTCAGGAGAGGATATTTTTAAGGATCCAAAAGGGTATTGGTGGGCTTTTGTTATAGCTGCCATGGAGATGGATGACACTGAATAATTGTCTACCTTGCCTGGTCTTTCAAACAATTCTTTTGTTTTGGAGTTGCTGAAGGTTGAAGAAGAGCAGGTGCCAATTGCTACCAAGAATGCTGCATCGGAGGCAATGCTGCATCAATCAAGACTCCGCAATTCCTATCCATTAACTAATTCATCTGGAGAGGCAAGGAGTGATCAGCAGGACCCACTCACCCTTTAACAGCCCCATATGGCCAGTGCAAAATTCTAACAGAGAACGGAGGCTGGCAGTAGACCATTGTGGCCTAAATGAAGTTGCACCACCTCTGAGTGCTGCCATACTAGACATGTTGGAACTTCAATATGAACTGAAGTCAAAGGCAGCAAAGTGGTGCCGTAATTGATATCACTAATGTGTTTTTCTCAATCCCTTTGGCAGCAGAGTGCAGACCACAGTTTGATTTTACTTGAAGGGGTGTCCAGTACACCTGGAATCAACTGCCCCAGGGGTGGAAACACAGCCTGACCATCTACCATGGACTGATCCAGACTGCACTGGAACAGGGTGGAGCTCCAGAACACCTCCAATACATTCATTATATCATGTGGGGCAATACAGCAGAAGTTTTTGAGAAAGGGAAGAAAATAAAACAAATCCTTCTAAAAGCCTGGCTTGCCATAAAACAAAGTAAGGTAAAGGGACATCCACAGGAGATCCAGGTTTTAGGAATAAAATGGCAGGATGGACATCATCAGATCCCAATGGAGGTTATTAATAAAATAACAGCAATGTCCCCACCAACTTACAAGAAAGAAGCACAAGCTTTTATAGGTGGTGTGGGATTTTGGAGAATGCACATTCCAACTTACAGTCTGATTGTCAGTCCTCTCTATCAAGTGGCCTGGAAGAAGAACGATTTCCAATGGAGCCCTGAGCAATGACAAGCCTTTGAACAAATCAAGCAAGAGATAGTTTATGCAGTAGCCCTCGGGCCAGCCTGAACAGGGCAAGTTGTAAAAAATGTGCTCTATAATACAGCTAGGGAGAATGGCCCAACCTGGAGCCCTTGGCAGAAAGTGCCAGAGGAGACTCAAAATCGACCTCTAGGTTTTTGGAGTAGGGGATACAGAGGAACTGAAGCCCCCTATATTTCAACCAAAAGGAGATACTAGCAGCTTATGAAGATGTTTGAGCCACTTTGGAGGTGGTTGGTACTGAAGCACAGCTCTTTCTGGCACACCAGTTACCTATGTTGGATTGGATGTTCAAAGGGAGGGTCTCCTCTATACATCATGCATCTGATGCTACATGGAGTAAATGGGTCACACTGATCAGACAACAAGCTTGGATAGGAAACCACAGACATTCAGGAATCTTAGAAGTGATTGTGGACTGGCCAGAAGGCAAAGATTTTGGGATGTCACCAGAGAAGGAGATAACACATGCTGAAGAGTCCCCACTATATAATAAATTACCAGAAAGTGAGAAGCAATATGCCTTGTTCACTGATGGATCCTCCTGTCTTGTGGGAAAGCATTGGATATGGAAAGCAGCTGTATGGAGTTTCCTATGACAAGTCACAGAAATTGCTGAAGGAGAAGGTGAATTGAGTCATTTTGCAAAGGTGAATGCTATACAGTTGACCTTAGTCATTGCTGAACAAGACAAATGGCCAATACTTTATACTGACTCATGGATGGTGGCAGATGCCCTTTGGGGGTGGTTGCAGCAATAGAAGCAGAATAACTGGCAGCATAGGGGTAAACCCATCTGGGCTGCTGCATTGTGGTAAGATATTGCTGCCAGAGTGGAGAACTTGGTTGTGGAGGTGCATCACATAGATGCTTATGTACCCAAGAGTTGGGCCACTGAAGAACATTGGAACAACCAGCAGATGAATCAGGCTACTAGGATTGAAGTGGCTGAGGTGGATTTGGATTGGCAACACAAGGCTGAATTATTTCTAGCTTGGTTAGTCCATGACACCTTGGGCCATCAGGGAAGAAGTGCAACATATAGGTGGGCTTGTTATGGGAACTCAACTGGCTGGGATGGGTAGTGGCTTAGCCCAGGTGACTTGTACAGAAGGCATAAACCTGAGACCATGGGAGGCGGGATACTGAAAGGATGGAAGTTAGGATGCTACTGGGATCATTCCATAATAGGTCATGTTTCTGGTTCTGGTTCTCAGTTGGTTCGGGACCTGTCACATATAAGGTCATGTCCCTAGTCCGTGCTCACAGTTGGACCCCTGCCCTCAGGTACCGCTATATATTTCTAAGTTTGCCACGGCCCTTGGTCTTTGGAACTTTCCCCCAAAACGTGCGGTTTCTGTGGTTTGTTATTTTACCATCATTAAAGTATTTCAGGCAACTCCATTGTTCCCGCCCCTCTATTTTGCCACTCTTGCCCAACCGGACCAGACTCGGAGTCACAGTGAGCCAAATATGACAGCTCGTTATTGAGGGTTGGACTTAACCATGAACACTGTCACACAGGTTATCAATTAATGTGAAACATGCTGTAATCAAGCAGGCCAAGCCGGTAAAGCCTCTGTGGTATGGGGGGTGATGGCTGAAATATAAGTATGGGGAGGCCTGGCTGATTGACCATATCATACTCCCTCAAACTTGTGATGACAAGTACCATGTATTTACAATGGTGGAAGCAACCCGGATGGCTGGAAACATTCTGTGCCCCATGCCATCACCCAGAAATCAATCCTGGGCCTTGAAAAGCAAGTCTTATGGTGACATGGTACTCCAGAAAGAATTGAATCAGATAATGCAACTCATTTACAAAACAACCTCATAGACACTTGGGGCAAAGAACATGGTATTGAGTGGGTATATCACATTCCCTATCATTCACCAGCCTCTGGAAAGATCGAATGATGTAATGGCCTGTTAAAGACTACACTGAGAGCAATGGGTGGTGGGACCTTCAGATATTTGGACATATATTTAACAAAGGCCACCTTGTTAATCAACACCAGAGAATCTTCCAACCAGGCTGGCCCTGCCCAATCAAAATTTTTACATATTGTAGGTGATAAAGTTCCTGTAGTACACATTGAAAACATGCTGGGGAAAACAGTCTGGGTTATTCCTGCCTCAGGCAAAGGCAAACCCATTTGTGGGATTACTGTTGCTCAAGGAACCAGGCACACTTGGTGGGTCATGTGAGAGGATAGGGAAGTCCAGGGTGTGCCTCAAGGAGATTGGATTTTGGGTGAGAACAGCCAATGAATTAAATTTTATTATGTTAATAACTGTCCAACACTGTGTATTGCCACTTTTATGGCAGTTGCATGCACATCACCTCATTATTGAAGGACCCCCGAGCTGTTCACCAGTCTTCACAGAAGTAATTGTGAATGCTGTTTATTTCTATCTTTAGCACACCTTTTATAGGGTTCTACAGGGTCTGCAGGCAGAGCAAGCTACTATTGGCTAACACACACAGTTTACATTTTTTCTCCTACACACAAGGATATTGTTTTACTTTACTCTCTCTTCTGCATGAAGGTTTCAAGGACTTTAGCCTTTAATATCACGACTTATGTCAAAGGCTGGTTTGTGCACACAGGCCTTTACTAATATATAAAATATAGCAACAATTCCCCCTTTCTCTTTTTGCACAAACCAGGCTTTGGATAAGATAACATACAATTTAAACTCTCATCCCAATTAACACTATAAGTAAAGTCCGTCCCCCTTCTAGCACAAGAGACTTCAACTATCCAGTGATGCCTCAGCTGGCGAACCAACTTCCAATGGGGTCACTATCTTCTTTCAGGGCATGTAACCCATCCTGTAGCTGTTGTAGTTGCTTATGGATGGAAGCTGAATGATCAGCAAGATCCAAGCAGCACATGCCTTCAAACTCCTCACAACCATGTCCTTGTGCTAAGAGCAAAAAGTCTATACTAACATAGCAATTACTACACAGGCTAAACACTTTATCTTAAACTATTATCTAACTACTTTTAACACACGTGCTTTGGTATATATGCAGTCTAAGCGTGAAAGCAATTTGCTGAAAGGGTAAATACACAGCTACAATTTGCTTTATATAGAGTTAGATGGAGTCTCTACACTTCTTAGATCTTCTACAGAATTTCTCCAGCACGATTCAGTCTTGGAACGTTCACTGCTCCCATGATGTCAGCTGGCAGTTGATCGGTGACTGAGGGCTTTGATGTTCAAGTTGTTCTTCAGATCCTTCTAAATCTTAAAACAAAGGATACCTGAAAAATTGGTAGAGACACAACATCATAATAACAACATAAAATCTCTGTTGGCAACTGTCTGTATCGTGTTCAGACACAACTGTGTCCTGACAGGTCCACTTCTGATCCATGTCTGGAGTACCAAGGCTGTGTGGTAACTTCTCTGTTCACTGGATCTCATGTGTTCAGAGGCAGACAGTCTGGTCAGATGGACAGGTGACCTTTCTGAACCTGCCAACAAAACACAGACACTTCTCTCCTTGAAGTTAATGAATTACACTAATTAAATGCTTTTAGGGCATCCATTTCCCCGGTTTTCTTAAAAAAAAAAATAAAATGAGATGTACTTCTGTTATAAACATCAACAGCAACACAAAACCATATACACAATAAATAAGAACTTATACTAGTTAAAAATCAATTAAATCTTAAACATTATTAATAACATATATAATATAAAACTGCTATTAATTACTAAAACACTGCACCAGCATCCCATAGTTAGCAAACAAACAGAAACAACAAAAAAAATCAGTGAAGGATTGGATAATCACCTCCGGAAATGATTGTCCAAGCCCATTTCAAAATTGATCCAGCTGTCATATTAATAGGGTCAAATTGTTGAGTCAAAAAGTGACGCAAATACTCTTTTGGTACAGAAAATATCTGGATCTGTTGGCAAACATTCTGTCCAGGTAAAGTCAAGGCTTGGCCAGGGCCTGGATTTAAACTGGAAAGATGTCTCTTAACTCATTTCTAAAACAAGGTTCTCAATAGTAGCAGCTATGAGATGCTTACAGCACAGCAAACTGTTAAAATGCATTTGTACAAAGCAAATGACCAGAAGCCTTAGGTACCAGACCAATTAAACCATGCAGCAGTTGGTTCAATCTGAAGCCTCTCCTATGGCAGCTGATCCTCAGCAATGGCACAGCTTCTTAAAATTCTGGAAACACTGGAAAATAATAAAGCTATGAAAAACAAAAACTGCAGAGATTGCAACAACTTGTAGAACTCCTGATGAAATCAAGGGTGTCACAGACTGCATTCACTTCTATCCACAAGCAGTTTCTATCACAAGCTATATATCATAAGCTTTCTATAACAAGTTCTATCACAACTCCTTCAGTTGTGGCTGTCTTCATATCTCTAGGAAAATAACTATAACTTTGCAGTTTAAACAAGTGTCTCCAACAAAACACAAAACAATTTCAATCAAACAATATCTAAACCCAACAATAATTATATATGACAAAAGGAAATAACAAACTTAACCTTAAAAGAATATCTAAGTTAGAAAACTTAACTTATAAATATTCAAGCCTAAACATTATAAAACTTGACTATCCTTAATTCTATTAGCATTTAATCTATATTAAATGAAAACATAACTTAATCTTATTCTGTTACTACAAATAAGCAACTAAAAGTTTGATATCTACCTTTTAAGCACAACATAACAATAACATGGATTCACTATAAAGATTATAAAAATGTAGCAAACACATCACAATTCTATGTCATCTAGCTTTGAGAATAACCCACAATAACTGCAAATGTTACTAAAAATACTTATTCATAACAGGAATTTGCCTAGTATATGTTTAAATTTGTTAGGATTTTAAAGTGTAGTTTTTCTAGAGAAAAAACACAACATGGGATTTGGCAAGTTGCCATCCAGCTTTTGTAGCACTTTTCAAAAACATTAAGTCCAATTCTTAATCTAAAATCTAAAATCCAAATTGGTATATATGCAGTTATATGTGTTTTATATAACAAAAGGACGCACATTAAAATTACCTTATTAAAATTGTGGAAAAAACAAGCAAATAGATAATATATACTTTAACTTAACTTTGTCTTGTACAGTAAAGTTCTCTTAACTAATTATTTTTTAAACCACAAATCTCTTCTGTAGATAACACTAATTGGAAGAAGGTTTTCCTAGAAGCTATAAATCACACCATATTTTAACCTTAGGTCTAAGACCAATTATTGCAAGGCAACTTCTGTTAATATTCACCTTAAACACTTTTTTTTTTTCTTTTTTTATTTTTCTTTCTTAACTTTTAAAGAACCACAATAATTTCTGTAGTAAAATCCTAAAAACTGCAATTGCATAAACTCATGATTACTTAAAACACAAAATTAACTCTAAAAGGGTATATAAAAACATTTTGAAAACCCAGTAAATCATGACTCTCCAACAAATGGCACCATCCCGGTGCCCCCCCCCAGAGAGGGAGCGGGGGGGTGGACTGCCCACCCTGCTGCTGCTGCAGCTCTGCTCTTATCTTTCTTCACATTCTCCACATACTCTCGCAGCAAGGAAAAACGGAGAGCAAGAAAAAAAAAGCCTCACAAAGTTAACTTTAACAAATGCAGTTTTTTCTCTCAATCTCTCTTGTTGTTCGCCGATAGAGGAAGAAGGGCACAATTTTGCAAAAGCAGGCGATTTTACACAAAAAGTCTCTCACGGCCAGGTGCTAACAATGGCGATCATTGCAGTTTATCAGCTTCTAATTACAAGGATGAATTTTGAACTACATACCATATAGTTTGAGATTTTTTGACTAGTTTGTTTCTCTTTGAAGCTGTCTGAGCCACCTGTTTCTGCTCAGCTGTTTCTGTAATTGTTCAGAGTGGCCTTGGAACTTTTCTTGCGCTGCTTCTACCCCCAGGGTGCCTTTGTTCTCTGCGCCCACATCGCTCCCCCATGTCCCTCTGGTTCGGGTGGAAATCAGTCTAAATTTGGCTTCTTTTCTTCCAGGGTGGTAAAGATGGAACTTAAATAAGATTGTAGTGCTAAAAGTGACTCCTAAAATGAAGCAAATATTTCTGGATGTATCACATCCTGCCATAACTGAACAGATTCTGTTCGTTGTTTCTGCCTCTGTGACGCAGGTAGAATTACGGAGCTCACAGCCTCAGCATATTAATTACAATTTGCAAAGTTCGACCGAGAGACCCAGTGTCCTTGCTCTTTTCCGTAATTGCCGTTTCCCATATCAGAGCCGATATATCAGTCCGTTCGTGCACTGCAAAAAGCAGTGAGCACTGCAAATGCCCAAGACAATTAGCCCATATAATGAGCATATCCAGGTCCTTTTCCTGGGCTGCTTCGCCTCGTTTAACGAGGATGCAGAGAAGTAGTTTATCTGCCGCCGCAAATTCCACATCCATGCTGACGGCAACCCGCAAGGCGGAAGGTTGCGACCCTTCTACTTCGCCCTTGCCTGCCTGGGCCCTCCCCAGCAGCCCTACTTCCACGTCCTACCGCTCCGCGTCTCACCGCGCTCAGGCTGCCTATCTGGTGCCGATCCAAGCCCGCGACGTCTAACGCCCAGATCCACTCCGCTGACTCCAAAGCCCCTCTGCCCGCAGGGGTGTCTCTGGTCGGAGCGCCAAATGTTGAAGGACCCCCGAGCTGTTCACCAGTCTTCACAGAAGTAATTGTGAATGCTGTTTATTTCTATCTTTAGCACACCTTTTATAGGGTTCTACAGGGTCTGCAGGCAGAGCAAGCTACTATTGGCTAACACACACAGTTTACATTTTTTCTCCTACACACAAGGATATTGTTTTACTTTACTCTCTCTTCTGCATGAAGGTTTCAAGGACTTTAGCCTTTAATATCACGACTTATGTCAAAGGCTGGTTTGTGCACACAGGCCTTTACTAATATATAAAATATAGCAACACCTCATTGAGCACCTCATGGCATCAATCTTAAATAGAAATGTTCCGAGGATCTGAGTCTGACTTTCCTCTGATCTTCACACTCTCACCAATGAAGAATGAACTTTGATAAAACTGAACAAGCACAGCAGTACTGGAATTGGAACTGACTCAAATGTGCAATATGCAACAATCCAACACCTCACACCATCTTTCTTGCTTGAAAGACTGTTATCAAGGATGAGGGCCAAAGTCACAGACTAAATTAATTCAACAAACTTTTTTTTATTTTGGTGGGCATTTTATGAACATTTGCAGAGGTGTTCCATAGACTAAGGGAAAGATGTCTGTATGTATATTTATCAAAACAGATAAATAGTGAAGGTGATGGAATATTGGGAAGTGTAAAACTTGGCATGACACAAATGGTATGGAATAAAGGGTGGATATTGTCCTGATTTCAGCTGATATAGAGTAAATTTCTTCTCAGTACCTGCTACAGTGCTTTGTTTTGGATTCAGAATGAGAATGGTGTTGATAATACACTGATGTTTTGTTTTTTTACTAAGTTGTGTTTAACCTAAGTCAAGGAGTTGTTTTTTTTCTTGTCTCTTGCTCTGCCAGTGAAGAAGTTCACTAAAGAAACTAGGAAGAAGCATAGTTGGAACAGGTGACACAAACTGACCAAAGGGATATTCCACACCATAGAACGTCATGCCCAGTATATAGACTGAGGGGAGTTACCTGGAAAGGCAGCTGATCTGGGTTTGGGAAAGATGGTCTGGCATCAGTCAGTGGGTGGAGAGCAATTTAATTGTGCATCACCTTTTTCCACCATTTTTGTTATCATTATTATTATCATTTACCATTATTACTGTATTTTGCTTTATTTTCAACTATTAAACTGTTCTTATTTCAACATACAAGTTTTACTTTGATTCTTCTCCCCATTCCACTGGGGGGGGGCTCAGAGAGAGGGAGGGTTGAGCAAGCAGCTCCATGGTGCCTAATTTTCAGCTGGGCTTAAAACTATGACAACCCATTAAATTAGTATTCCCACAATGGGATTATTATTGGAATTATAGAATAGCTGCTTGTCCCTGGTGTAGGCATCTTCCCAACTCCCACCAAAGGCACCATCCCATTCCTTTCTAATGGATTCCCACATAGTTCAAAACAGTTGATGAATGTTGACAAGGGAGTTGGAAAAGGAGTGTGAGTCAGACAACACAGTAGATGAGCCAAGACTCACATGCTTCTTGATTTAACCTGTAATCATCCCCCTGTTTGCGAGAAAAACTTCCCTTTGCTCTCCAGCAGGTTTCCCCTATACTGCCTGGGCAATGAAAACAGCAGTTCCTGCAGCAAAGCAGACATTCTGCTTGATTTCCTAAGAGAGCAGGCTGCATGCCAGAATCTGCTCAGCCTGTCATATAATACTCAACCTCCATTGTGAAAGGCTTTTCGCTTTTGTTTCTGGTTTGTTTTCTAGCAGCTTTGCAGACTGGTGGAATATATCAGGCTCCTCTTCTTCCAAATGTCTGTGCCCTGCTGAAAAATGGAGCACTGGGCAAGGTCCTCTGTGAGGCCAGTGTGCCTGGGTGGGGTCTGGGCACTAAATATTTTCATAAGTGTCATGGGGTAGCTTTACCTTTAAGGTGGTTTTGGGAGCTAAGGAAGTTGAAGCTGCTGGTGGCTGATGGGAGTCTTTCATCCTGACCAATTATCAGTCATTTCTAAGAATTGACAGCAGTTTTGACCATTAAAAAGTGAAGTCAACTTGTGAACGCCCCCTTAAGATGTACAGTCAAAGCTCTCTTGCCCTCTTTGTGTTTCCGACTTCTGGAAAGGTAACAAGGCTCTGTCTTGGCCTCCTCCCCCACCTCCAGGCCGGACAAGGCCGCAGAAGGGGGGGGGAGAAGCAGAGCCGGCCAGCCAGGCTTAGTTTTCAGTTTCTGCTGCTGGACTGAAACCTGACACCATGAACTCTTGCAGCTTTTCTAAGGCTTTAATTCTTTTACTACCTGGATAAAACGTACAGATTACTCCTTTTTCTCAGAGAGACAGAGAGAGAGACAATCAACATGAAGAAGACATCATAAAATCATCGACAACAGTGAGGAAAAGAGTTAAGTTTTAGATGGGGAGAGAATAAGGAGATGCGTTATAAGCTGAAATATCTTTCTGTTAAAGCTATGGAGATGGACAATAGTAGTTTGAAAAGACTCCTTTAATTCATGACAAAGTATATTAAGAAGAATGGAGTGTTCAAAGTGTGGATTTTTGAGCAAAGAGAGAGTAATTGTGATACAGTGAAGTGCTGGAACAGAGTGAAGCGAAGATTTGAGGCCTTAAGGGCAATGAGAAAACTGTTTCCAGGGAAGCTCACAGAGACAGATGAAGAGGACTTTTGCCTTTGAATAACTCATCCTTAAAATGACATCCCTAGACTCATGGCCCATACACACCTCAGAGTAATGTGAAATGAGAAGAGTGAACTCTGATGACAGGATTTCCGGGCAGCTGGCATCAGAAAAATAGAAAACTATAACAGAAATAGTTTTCTTGTGAGAAACTCCATAGATTAGCAAAAGAAGACTTCTGTTTCTCTACAAAGGCTGATAAAAAAACTAGCAAGAATTAGGACTGTTTTAACCACCAAAGTTCTAAAGTTTTTCTGTCTCTATGTTGTCACGTGTACAAAAGAATAGTCAGGTAGTGGGGGATAAAAGAGTATTCTGGAAGTTTATTCTGGTGTTTTTATTCTTGTAGTTTTGTTAATAAACTTTCTTTATTCCTTTTAAGTTTTAAGCCTGTTTTGCTCTTGTTCTAATCCATATCTCACAGCAAGAAATAAGTAATTTTTTAATTACTGCTTTAAAACCACGACAATAAGCAACCCAAAATAAACTGTAGGGCCTGCTTCTGAAAGTGCTGCATATGGTGGGGGAGATGCAGTGCCTTGCAAGGTGGCCCTTGAGTGTAACTGGCTTCCATGGCAAGGTACTGGGACCAGTATCCCTTGGCATCCGTGGTCCCAAAATCTGCTCTTTATATCTTTGCAGGGGTAAGCCCCATGTGGTGGGCATGCAATAGTGGTTGAAGGAGCAAAGAATCTCCAAAACTACAACCGTGCTTCATCATGGAGACAACCAGCTTTGTCCTCCTGAATAGCAATGGATGCATGTGTGCGGGGTGCAGACCACCAGGAGCAAACCAGAGAGTTAAGCTGATGAAATTCACATACCTATGAATATTTGGGTTTATTATCTGCTTTCTGAGATCCTCTGGGCTGCTGAGAAGCTGAAGTGCCTACTTGGTATTCTCAGGGGTTTCTGCACCATGAGGGGAACTGAAGAACCTGCCCCACCATCCCTTATCAACAAACCACACAGGTTTAATTGTATTCTTCAGCAATTCTCCCTGGGAGATGGAGTGGGAGCAGCCCAATGCATTCATTATCCTTTCCAGATGCAATGACATTTCTCCTGCAAGACACAATACTAATTATTGTGTATGATATCGCTTGCCACAAACTACCTCTTAGCATACAGTTTTCTGATGCTTTGGTGATGACTCCGGCATGAAAGCACAGAAACTTTGAAAATATCCACCCAGAGCAATGGAGAGGTTGGGATGGGACCCAGAGAAAGCTGAATTGACTGCAGGTCATGAGCCGCTTGCCCAAGCTCACCAACAGGCATCTCAAGTTCATCGGTCCAGCTGGCAACACAGATGGACATCCAAACAGCTTCACTTCCACTTGAAAGTGCAGGAGACATAGTGCTTCCCAGTCCTGTTTTTAACCAGAGGGGCCCTTGGGAAGGGCTGTGGTGGACTTTGTTCTCAACAAGAAGGATCTGTTTCAGCTCTGTGGTCAGGATTATCACAGAGACCCCCTTACAAGGGGAATTATAAGAAAGATGAGGATAGATTTTAGTATGGCCTGTAGCAATAGGACAAAGGGTGATGGCTTTCAGTTAAAGAGGAGAGATTTCGACTAGTGTCTTGGAGATGGTTTATATCCCATATCCATTTTTTGTTTTGTTTTTTGTCCAGAATGGTCACTGCCTCCCCCAGCTCTGGGAGTATTGCAATGGGTGAGAGTCAGCCCTGGATCCTGTGAGGGCTGGGGGCCAGGGGCTGCTGCTGCCTTCTGGTGGGGTGATTGTCTCAGCAACCATGTGGTGCAGTGCCTCTCACTGGAGATGCCACTGCCCTGTGTTTTTTGCCTTTTTCTTTTTTTCCCTCTTGTTTTTTTTTTCTTTTTCTTCAGCACTATGACTAGGGCTGGCCAGCTTGCTTCTCTGCTCCTCTGCCATTTGGGAAGCTAGGGTCAGTGCGTGCTGTGCCGAGACCCAGGAGCATCCCATCCCCCCCCTGGGCTGTGTCCTTGCCAGTGAGCCATGCAAAGCAGAAATCCCTGCCCAGCCCCCTCTTATTCTGACAGCTTCAGGGTTTTTTGCTACAATTTAGCCTGATACTCAGCACCTGCTAGGACCTTCCCCCCCCCCCCCCCGTTGCTTCTGCTTTTGCCACCACTTGGGGCTTAGTGCTACACTTCGATTTGCCACCCCCAGGGGTCTGCTCACCTCTGCTGTTCCAGCCTGCTGCTCCGAGGTTCCTGCTACAGTCCATTTCATGACCTGGAGGGGCACCAAAATCAGATGCCCCCTACAAATTTGCAAAGGAAGCCCCTTTTCTATCAGTTCTGCCAGTTGAGCCATCATTAACCGTGTAGAGAGACAGCTGAGCCTGCACCACATTTCCCCCTGCAGCTGCAGGGGAATCATCATACCTGCCTTGCCTGGCCAGGAGCCAACAGCGCTCCTGCCGGCTGTTGTCATAACTACACCAACAGGGAAGTTGCTTAACGGCCAAGAGATGGCTGCAAGTGGAACTAGTTTTGTTCTGTTTGTTGTTGCTGCCATTGATGTTTGTTTGCCTTGTTATATATATATATATATATTCTAGTAAAGAACTGTTATTCCTTTTCCCATATCTTTGCCTGCTAGCCCCATAATTTCTAAGTTATAATAATTTGGAGGGAAGGGGGCCATATTTTCCATTCCAAGGGAGGTTCCCGCATTCCTTGGCAAACACCTGTCTTTAAAACCAAGACAACCAGATATTAAGAAGAAAATTTTTACAATGAGGGTAGTAAAACACTGGCACAGGTTTCCCAAAAAGGTGGTAGATGCTCCATCCCTGGAAAGATTCAAGGTCAGGTTGGAAAAGGCCCTGAGAAACCTGGTCTAGTTGAAGATGTCCCTGTTCATTGCAGGGGGGTTGGACTAGATGGCCTTTAAAGGTCCTTTCCAACCCAAACCATTCTATGGTTCTATGGCCATCTGTCTTGGTTTTAGAAGACAGGTGTCTGCTAGGGAGGGTAGGAGCCTCCCTTGGAATGAAAGAATGTAGACCCCCTCCCTACAAATTATTATAATTTTGAAATTAAGGGGGTTTCAGGCAGAGATCTGGGGATAGGAATAACAGTTCTTTACTAGTATAACCAGGCAAACAAACAACAATAACTACAGCATTAGCAAGAACACAGAACCAGGGACCCCGTGAGAGCTTTCTCAGCTGAGACAGGAAGGGATGGAGGAGAGGCTTTGTTTCACAAACCCCCTTGGGCGGGCAGTCTCGGTGCTCCTTCAGGGCTCTGAGGAACAGTCGGCTGGAACAGCAGGGATGAGCTGAGATCCTGGGCCGGTGGCTGAGGTGTATCAGCAGCTCCGCAGTGGTGGCTGGCACTGCCACACGTCCAGGCAGGACAGGGGGTGTGAGACCACCAACAAAGAGGGAAGAAGGAGAAGAAGCAGCAGCTCCCTCTGGGTGATGGCGAAATTCCCTTCTCTCCACTGCAACAGCTCCGCGCCCAAAATGTCTTTCTCTGAAGCTGAAGATAGCCCGCTAAACTGTCCCCACCCTCCTTTTTCTTGCCCCTCTTCCCCCACTGGGCCAGGCCAAACTCTTTGTCTTTTGTCAAGCACCCACTAAGTACTCACAGTTAGGTTGTCCCCGAAACTAATAGGTAAAAATTCCATGGGCAAGACAGAACTGAAAAGAAGGACACTTAACCCCCAACATCATCCCCTACAACCAGCAGTGCTGTTAAGATGCAGTTTGTGCTGTCCTGCTGACACAGCTCTGCAGGCACTCTTGGTGGTCTAAAGGACCACAGCTGGGGAACTCCTGCCCTCAAAACCTTCTGGAAGCCCTGCAGTCTAGTAGATGGGTCCTCTTGGTAGCACAAGCCAGTTCTGTTGCATTTCACAGGCTTTCTGCAGACAGACATCAATAGCAATTTTCTGCTTTTACAGCAGCCCCTAAAGAAACTATTGTTGCAAGTCTTTAAGGAGGATGCCTGAGAAAAGATCCATGGGACTGCTTGGCTGCTCTGCATGGGGAGAGTCATGCATTTCTCTGAGCTACAAACAATTGCTGCAACTCTATTTTTTCTTACTGTCACAATGCACAGGGTGGTGAAAACAGCCAAGACTGGGGAAGAATGAAAAGTTCAAACAAGGGTGTGAGGGATGAGTAATTACAAAACACTCCACCAAGCAAGGCCACTTCAAGGATTTCTACAATCCAGTCTGGTCAGAAATATCAGTTCCTTGACCCAGGACATCAGAAGGTCAGCACCTATCAAGAAGCTGTTCCAGTGCCACCCTCTTTAAAGGGGTATCAAGTCCCTCTTTGGGAGCAAGAGAAGTCAGGTTAGACCTTTCCCTAGAGAAGAAACAAATAAGCACATGGAAACAGAAGGCCTTTAGAAGTCCACAGTCATAAGTGGCATCTTTGCTCACCCAATCACAAAGTTTTGGGGAAAACCTTTCTCTTATGGAGCTGCTTGTGCTGATCCCTGCACAAGGCACAGGCTCTGTTGAGCTCCAAAAACACAACTGAGCTCGGAAAAGCAGGCTGTGTTGGGCTACATCCACTAGCAATGGTACTTTGCATGTCCTTCTGTTCATGCCTCTCTAGGGATCCAGTGAAGTCTTCAAGCCCACTGAAGATGCACAAGGTGACATCAACCCATGCATCTCATAGAGGGGTCCCTCTTCCCAGGTCCTTGACTAGGGTGGCATGGTCTTAGCCCAGGTGAGAACATGTGAACAGCAACTTGCACTGCTGCCAGCAAGAGGCTACAAGCATGGGACACTACTGGTCCCACAAACAGCTGTCCAAAGGAGGTAGCACAAGAGGGAAGGAGCTCTGGGCTGAAGCTACTCACACCAGCACAGCTGTTTCAAGAGCTATGTCCATAGTAGGCACTTTCCTTAATGTATTTTGGACAACTTGAAGGAGTTTGGTGGCACCTACTCCCTTTACGATGATGTTCTGCTCTTAGCTGAGGACACTTCTGTTCTCTTACCCAACCAGGACTCCCTGGGAGGATAGTAAGAAGAGAGTAGTTTGCTCATTGCATCAAGTAAGCCAAAATGTTGGTTATCCTCCTTGTCAGGTTCCTGAGGAACTCAGAGATACTTAACAGCAAATTGAATTAAGGCCAGATGAACAAAATCCTGTACCCAGTCATGGGAAACTCCTACTCCTTCCCAGTGTAAAGAAGAGAAACCATGAAACATGACTGTCTCCAAATATGGAATAGAGAAGGGATTCCTGTGAAGATCGAAACCATTAAGAGGCAATTACTGGAGACAATTATGAAGAAAATCTGCTCACTCATCAACCCAGACACTGCAATTCAACAGTAGCCTAAGTGGTTACATATCTGTTGGGGGTTAGGTGTCCTTCTTTTAGTTCTGGCTCACCTGTGGAATTTTTACCTATTAGTTGTGGGGGGAAAACCTGACTGCGGGTACTTGGTGGGTACTTGAGAAACACAAAGAGTTCGGCTGGGCCCAGGGGGGAAGGGGGGCAGGAAAAGGGGAGGATGGGGACAGTTTGGTGGGGTTTCTTCAGCTTCAGAGAAGGACACTTTGCTGGGAGCTGTTGCTGTGGAGAGAAGGGAATTTCGCCATCACCCAGACGGAGCTGCTGCTTCTTCTTCTCCTTCTTCCCTCTTTGTTGGTGGTCTCACACCCCCTGTCCTGCCTGGACGTGTGGCAGTGCCAGCCACCACCACGGAGCTGCTGATACACCTCAGCCACCAGCTCAGGATCTCAGCTCATCCCTGCTGTTCCAGCCGACTGTTCCTCAGAGCCCTGCAGGAGCACCGAGACTGCCCGCCCGAGGGGATTTGTGAAGCAAAGCCTCTCCTCCATCCCTTCCAGTCTCAGCCGAGAAAGCTCTCACGGGGTCCCTGGTTCTGTGTTCTTGCTAATGCTGTAGTTATTGTTGTTTGTTTGCCTGGTTATACTAGTAAAGAACTGTTATTCCTATCCCCAGATCTCTGCCTGAGAGCCCTTGATTTCAGAATTATAATAATTCGGAGGGAGGGGTTCTACATTTTCATTCCAAGGGAGGCTCCTGCCCTCCCTAGCAGACACATGTCTTCCAAAACCAAGACAATATCCCCTGGCTGGAGATGTACCTTCAGGACCTGAAGGTGTGTGAGACAGATGGACAGAGCCACCCAGTCTGCATACACAGAGAGACTGAGCCACCCAGACAGATGGCTTCATCCTGCCTTCCCAAATAATTCATGACCCTGGGAGAGGAGGATGTAATCTCATTCCAAGGGTCCTGAAGAAACACAAAACATGGAGAGCAAAAGTGCTAAGATGATTGCCCTTGATTGTGATGGACTTCACTCTGGCTCACCAGAGGCTCTCTGCTTTCCTTGCTCTGTGGAAGGACAGAGTGTATGGCAGCAGACACAAATAATGTTGTGTACATCCCATGAACTAACAATGCCTGATACAGAGTGTGAAGCCACAAACAAAGCCACAAGAGGAGGAGGGACCATCCTGTGAGATGGTATCTAGCTTCATTTCTTTATCTGCCCTAATTGCTTCCTCTGCCTTTCCATGGGTCCCACAGAAACAAGGGTGACATTTCCCCTCCCCTATTTAAAATACGCCATTATATGGATGCTAACTCTGAAGCAGGCAGCATAGTGCCTGTGGAAATTGCAGGCCACATAGCTTTCTCAGTCTTGCCTGGGAAAGTGGCCTGGGAATTCATAAGGAGGAATTAAAACAATCCTCAGAGATAGAGAACAGCCTTGCAGGTGCTGTTTGTCTCTTCCTTGTTTTCTTGCAAGAGAAGGTCGAGAGGTGGTGTACCCCACTGACCAATGATGGTGATGTGTTAGTTTACTAACCAATAAGAGTTTCTTTTCTGTATTTTCCACGTATCGGTCTATAAAAAAGACCTGAGGTAATAAACCAGGGAGAAATTCTCCTGATTGACTCCTAAGAGAGTCTGTGTCGTTCTTCTCGCCATTCCTAATAGAGCGACACCATTATGGTTTTAATGCTGAGATGAAACAAGTCCCATAGTGTCACCCTGAGAATCAGACCTTTTGATATTGTTTTCATAATCTCTAGCCAGTTTTTCAGGAAAGTAAGTATAAGCATAGATGTTTATACATTCCATTAAAGATATATTTTTTGATAGATGTCTCTCATGGCCAGTGTGGTTAGCAAAGTGGTGACCTGACTATCCAATCCCTAGTTGTTGTTGAAAATCTATAAATACTAAAAGAACAGAATAAACGTTCTTCTTTCATCACACTTTGAGCTGTGTCTGTGTGAATCATTTCGTGTCCAACAGTGACACCATAGCTTTCCAAGAATATATGTTCCTGCACATAAAATACTCAACAGAGCAGCTGGGCTTAAAGGCATCACCAAACTTCCTTCACCTTAATTCTGCCCTTTGACCAAAACGGTGACAATTACAGATTTTTTTTCCTACAAAAGCTGCATTAACAAGAGGGATTTTGCTAGGGCAGCTGCAGGGGTTCTGCAGGCATGGGAGCTTTTTGCATGGTTATTTATTTATTTATGGCATGGCAGGAATGGAGGCACAGGGACATCCATCCTTGCCTCCCAGAGCATGGTCCTACAGACAGACATGTGCCTGCCCCTCCTCTGCAGATCCCTGCTCCTGTATGCTACCTCCTGCCACAGTTCTGAAGGTCCACATCACCCCCACTTGCTCCAAATCCCACACTTTTCTTCCAGCTCTTCAATCCTCCTCTTCTGAATTCCCAAAACATTTTCCTACTTGTTTGCTCTTTTCCATTTCTCCTGCTTTCCCATGTCCTCGATCCTCAGTCTCCTCTTTTTCCCTTGTCCTGGTTTAGGATAAATTTTGGGAGGAAACCTCTGAAGTAGGCTCCTCTAGAAAGTAAATTCAAGTGGTCCCTCCCCCAGCCAGTTCAGGAGGTAAATCTCCTGCGAGAAAAGTGGAAAAAACTGTTTATTTAACATAGCAAAGTATTCACAAACATGAAAAAATGAATAATATTAAGCAATTAAACCTCTCATTGTTCTGAAGAGATGGCAAATTCAGAAAGTCCTTCTGTGGATGTGAGAGAGAATCCTTTTCGTGGGTGTGTCCTTGGCTTTCTCTCAGTCTCTCTGGGGCTCGGGTCTCTCTCCAGGGGCTCGGGTCTGGCGTCCTGGCCACAGTGCAGCTTGGGGGGCCCCCAGACAATAGTCCTGGTGTTCCCGGACCGAAGAATAGCTGAACAGTTAAAAAAAAAAATCTTCTGGCCTCAGCTAACGAGAGAAAAATGAGTGAAAACAGCAAGGGAAAACTCCCCATCTGTCTGCAGAGCGGAGAACTCTGAGAGAATTGCTTATCTCTGTGTTTTGAATACAACTGCCAAAAAATGCCACTGCTTTTCCTTCTCCCACCCTTTGCTCTCTCTCTCTGCACCTAGCTTAAAGCTACAGGACCATTTCTGAGCAGGAAAAAAAAACCCAAAAAACCAGACGATGGGATACCAGACCATATAGTCACCCCAGGACATTCCTCCTCTGGCATACCTTCCCTCCCATGCCCACATTTCTCCTCCCTTCTCCATCCTTTCCCCCCTACAAACCACTTCCCAGTTTGTCCCAGTCCCACAGAACTGGAGACTAAACCACTGATTTTTGCAGAACTAGATGGGGGCAATTTTCCTTTTATGAAGAAATAAGTTCCCCTCTTCATAGAGGACTTATTTTCTCTGGTCATATCTGGCCTTATGAAGCTACCAGGGTGGAAGGGTACCATGGGATCAGGATCCAGCCCCCTTAGTGCTTTTGCTCATTTTCATTCTTTGACCAGGAGATTAATATTAAAATCCTGACATCTCATTATACTGTCAAAGACTTTTTTTAGCTCAAAAAGATGATACTTTTTAAAAAGTGAGAGTGATAAAAAAAAAAACAACAGGCTAAAAGATACATTTTTCTTTATCAAACAGCAACTGGGAAGGTTTTCCTCTCTCTTCCTCTGAAGGAGACAGTGAAAAGGCAGTGTCCTCTTGAAGTTGTTAATTACCATGCTAGGATATTTTGTTAAATTACACAGCATGGCCCCTGAAGATAACAAGCACTAAGAGAAGAGAAGACAGTGGATGCCCCTCTACATGCTGCACTGCAGACTCAGATGTGGAGGAAAGGCAATTAGACAGAGAGTATTAATCCTCCCTGCACCACCACCCCAAGGCTTTAACTTAGCAGTGCCTACCAAGGCAGGAAAGCAAAGAAAGCATGCCAAGATTTTAACTGATGCTGAAATGAGACTCTCTCTGCCAACCAGACTGGAGGTAAGAGACAACTCCTGCAGAGGAAAAACTGTGCTGCCAGCCTGCTGGGGCTGGTCCACACTGCCTCTCTGGGGCTAATTCACCGCTCCCGGGCACTGGCCTCAGTCCCCAGGGTTGATAATAAGACCATAAATGCATCTGTCTTGGTGTCTTGTGTGTCAATGAACACACCTCCCTTATGGATGGTGATACTCAGGGTGATACCTCCAAGGGTACCTACCCAGCCTCAGCATCGATAACCCCCCTCAGTCTGAAGGGATCTCCATGAATTGGTCCTGCAGTCACAGCCAGCAGTTTAAATAGTCTCTCTGTGTTGAGCTGCCTCCCAGGGTTTATTCTAAACATGCCACAACAGCCAGGTTAGATTAAAATGGGACAATGCCACAGAAAGGCTGTTCCCTGTCACCCCTGGAATCCAAAGCCCTTGTATCCAAGCTAGGACATCCTGGGTAGAAAACCAGATGGGTAAAAAAAAAAAAGCTTCTTTCTGGCCACCACAAAAATTCCTCCTTTCCCCCATCTGTCTTCAACTCCGATCTTTGGGTTAATCGTGGGTATCCATTTCCTTTCTCCAATCAAAATTATGCACTAATCCAAGCAGAAAAACATGTTTTGATCCAAATCACTATCCAAACTGTTATAAATCTGTATTGTGATATTGGCTTTCGCAAGTATTAAGATGAATATTATATGTTAAATACTTTTTGGCTATGTATGTACTTTTTTTTTCTTGCTAACAAGTTTTAAGCTTAAAGGAATCTCCTAGGTACAAAGCAAGGAAACCCCAGAGGACAAAGACAGTGGGGCCCAAGCTGTTATCAGCAGAAGAACAATAGAGCCCAAGCTGTTATCAGAAGCCAGGACCAGGCCGTTGGCAGCAGGGGAAAGATATGAAGCCCAGCTGCCCTCAAAGGAAAGATGAGGGGCCCGGACTGTTATCAACACTGACCATTTGCAGAAGAAAGGAAACCAGACTCAAAATAATGCTCATCAGCAAGAATAATGATGACCAGCAAAAATACTGCTGAACAGCAAGAATAAAAACCATACAGAGCATGTTCTAAATAGGCGGCACCAGAGAGGGGACATGCTAAATACTTATTGAAAAAGTTTGAATATGCATTAAACCCTCACAGCAGGAGGGGATAAAAAGAGTGTTCCCGAGATACCAGGTGTGTTCCTGGCAACCCACCAGGGCACCCGGCCGTTTTAACCCTTTGCTTTATTTCCTTTGTCTCCTAATTGTCTTTTTGTTTATATTAAACTTTTTATAATTTATTAAGTGAATCTCGTTTTTAACAAAACTCACTATGCTCCATCAAACCATTTTAATGAGAACTGGACCCACCATCTCTTTGCCTAAAATCCCAGCACTGCACCAGACCCTGTTGTGAAGACCCTCTCTGCCTGCCCAAATCTCACCTCAAACCCTGAGAGTGGTTCTAGAAATTAAACTTTTTAATTCTTTTAAATTGTGGCAGTGTCATGAATAAAATCTCTCAAAAAATCCACCCCGGTTAAAATACTGTGTTTAGTTATGTACAGTTAATGTTCTTATCCCATTTGTAAACCTTGTACCCCTTGTTTACTCTGATAGTTATTAGTAATGTTAATTACTTACCAGTTTCTGAAGTGTTTTAAAGGTTCTTATGAGACATTGTTCTATCCCTTTCCCTTACTTCCCTGCTACTATGTAACAAAGCTGCTCCCATGGGGGCTGGGCCACACTAACAAAAGCTACCCATTAGAAAGGTATGCCACAGAAGCTGCTCCCATGGAAGCTGTGCCACACTAGAACAAAGCAAGTCCCATGAAGCTGTGCAACCAAGTAATATGCAAACTAAGGCATGCAAGACTCCAAAACAACAAGCTAACAGAGGAATATAAGGACAAGGAAACATATTCTAGCAAGCTATGATGAAAGATCATCTCCCTGCATCACCTAAGCCTGCTTAGAAACCATCTTCCTGCATCACCATGACTTAAAGAGGACTGTAAAGAACTGACCACCCTAGACAACGAGCCAGAACAACAGGCCTCCAGGCTACTCTCATGAGGACAGAAGCCCTAGCTCTGCAGTGTGTGCTGCAAAGCTGAATTGTGCCTCCTCCTTGGAGCTGCCAGTATGAGAACGGCCGTGGTGCAAACAAATCCTCGTGCAAGCAACTCCTCGGGCCCTCACCCCAAGAGCTGAATCCTAATAAAGGCATCAAACAGGAGCCTTGTCTCCTGGCCAATTTCTTTCAGCAGGACATTCCCTGGTGCCACAGGAGGGCTTATCTGTTCTGCCTATCAGCTGCTGCACTAACTCAGCATCTTCCCCCTCACATGAATTTGTTAATAGTTGAAATAACTCAATCATGATGTCTTGTAGTGAATTATTTCAGCACCATGGAGGTGACACTCCCAGATGACAATAAACATCTTGCCTTGAAAGCAAGATTGTAGGAAGATAAGCTGGAATTTCTGTCTGACAGACACTCCACTTTATAAACTATAAAAGCTACATCAAACTTTCACAAAGCAGAAGTCTTCTGCACATTCCCTGGAAATGTGTGGGGCTTTTCCTCAAAGTCTGGAGGCCACTTTGTGTGTGAGGTGCTCCCCGCCTAGAGAGGCAAAGATTTAGTTTCAGATAAGCATTGTTAAAGTGAGAGGCGTGGCTTTAAGCCCGGGAAGTGTGAATTGTAGACTTCTGCCTCAGGGGATGTGCCCTGTGAGCCCTGGAAAAAACTCCACCCGACCCCTTGCGGGGTGGCAGCCCAGGGAGTTCTGATTGGGTTTGAACCCCTGGGGTTTCTCCCTTGCTGTGTTCCTAGTGGTCCCTGACCTTGAACTCCACCCTGGTTCTGTCCCTCAAAACCCATTACCCTGCGTCTGTTTGAGGCTCTCTGTCTCTGGATCTGAGTTTGCTCCTGTGCTGAATAAATGGTTTCCTGAGCAGAAGCCTGTCTCGTTGGTGTCCCATGCCAGTTCCTGGCAACTGTAACCTGCCTAGACATGATCCTGCAGCTGCAGAACACAACATTTGTGGTTACTCTCTTGAGGATTGAGTGAAAGGACTCTGTGTACACTATTGTGGCAGCGGCCTCAGGGAGACAAAGAGTTACATTGTCCCACCCCAAACCCCTGTGAAGGGCGGCCCAGGAGTTCTGATTGGGTTTGAGTCCCTGGGGGGTTCTCCCTTGGTGTGTTTCTAATGGTCCCTGACCCTGAACTCCACCCTCAAAGGTGTAAACCCTCGGTTCTGTCCCTCAAAAACCCCCGCTGTGCCTCTGTTCAGGGCTCTCTGTTCTGGACCTGACTTTGTTCCCATGCTGAATAAATGGTTTCGTGAACCGGGAGCCCGTCTCGTTGGTGTTTGATGCTGGTCCCCAGAATCCTGCTGCTTCCCTGGACGAGATCCTGAGGTTGCAGACTGCAACACACTATTGCCATTTTGGTGATAAGTTACATTGACTCCTAATCTATACTATTTCTTTGCTAGCTTTAATATAGGTATCTTCATGTAGCACACTGTTTTTATGTGATCTACTAGTAGTTCTTTTTGTTTTATCCTGTGTAGTAACTTTAAGGCCTTTTGTCTGTTAATCTCCTGTCTATTCAATAAATAACTAATTTTATAATAGACCTGATCTGCCATTCTTGAGAACTTGTGAGCCACAGCAATTTAGGTGCAGGTCACCTGAGTAGAGCTACTGCCAAAAATCTGAGCCTAAGGCAGGGCTTGTCTATAGCTCTCACTCATTCCATAACAGGGATTTAGCTCCCAGGAGATGCAGTCACCATGTTGGTGGTAGACCCTTCCTTCTTCTCCCACCCTGTTTTCCAGAAGGCAACTCAGGTAGTGGCCACAGAGGAGGATGCTGCAGAGGCCCCCAGGATGGGGGATCAGCATGGGCCATATTTGTGCCAAGGTGCACAACCGCTCCCTTGGCTCCCAAAATGCTTCCCAGGCAAGATGGTAGCCCTGACCCAAATTTCCTTTGCTGTGATTAAACACTCTTTCCCATGGCTGACATCAAAATGCAGTCCACCTGCTTTCCCGAGAATGGTGATGAGTGCTGATTTGATTAATCAGCAAACCCTAGCATTTGTAACTCCAGCCTTGCCTGAAATGAATTTCTGTTTTGACTTTTCTGTTTCAGTCCATGTGTTGTGTTTGCATGGCCAGGTGTTGGTAGTGGAGGAGGGCTACAGGAGGGGCTTCAGTGAGAAGCTGCTAGAAGCTTCCACCATGTTCACCAGAGCCAATGCCAGCTGGCTCCAGGACAGACCCACCACTGACCAAGTCTGAGCCAATAGGAATGATAGTAATGCCTGTGTGATAACATATTTATGAAGGAAAAGAAGTTATTGTGCAGTTGTAATTGCAGAGAAAAATGAGGTGAGAATATGTGAGAGGAACAGCTCTGCAGACACTAAGGTCAGTGGAGGAGGGGCAGGAGGTGCTTCAGGTGCTGGAGCTGAGATTCCCCTGCAGCCTGTGGTGAAGACTATGGTGAAGCAGCTGTGCCCCTGTAGCCCATGGAGTACCATAGGGATGCAGAGATCTACCTGCAGCCCTTAGAGGAGACCCATGCTGGAGCAGATGGATGCCCGAAAGAAGGCTGTAAACCTGTGAGAAACCCATGCTGGAGCAGGCTCTTGGCAGGGACCTGCAGACCTGTGGAGGGAGGAGCCCACACTGGAGCAGGATTACTGGTAGGACTTATCACCCTGTAGGGGATCCACAGTAGAGGAGGCTGTGCCTGAAGGACTGCACCCCATGGGAGAGTGACTCACGTTGCAGCAGTTCATGGAGAATTGTTGCCCATGGGATGGACTCATATTGGAGAAGTTAGTGGAGAAGTGTCTCCTGTGGCAGGGACCCCACATTGGAGCAGGCAAAGGCCTCTTCTCCCTGGGCAGCATCAGAAACAACAGTTGATGAACTGACCATAACTCCCATTCCCCATCTCCCTGTGCCACTGGGGGAGGAGGTAGAGCTGGGAAGGAGGGAGGGGTAGGGGGAAGGTGTTTTTAAGATTTATTTTACTTCTCATTATCCTGGTCTGATTTTGTTAGCAATAAATACAATTAATATCTCTGATTCAAGCCTGTTTTGTCCATGATAGTATTTGGTGCATGATCTCTCCTGGTCCTTATCTCCACCCATGAACCCTTTTTTTCTATTTTTCCCTCCCCTGTCCAGTTGTGGAGGGGAATGAGAGAGCTGCTTTGGTGGGTGTCTGGCACCCTGCCAGAGTCAATCCACTACACCAATCCATCCATACCTCTCAATAAATAATACTTCATTGTCACCTGATGCCCCAGTCATGTCCCCAGCACAGATTCCTCACTGAGACACCTAGCACCAATTTCCCTTCCCACCTGGGCCAGCTCCACAACTAATGATGGTGTTAATAAGTTTTTATTTGTGGGGAAAGGAAAGGAGCTGGAGAGAGGAAGCTTTGCAAGGGAAAGGGAAGAGACATTTCTGGCTCATTCATCAGGCAGCTTTCCCCTTACTCTTGTTTGCTGAGCTTTGACTGAGTCTGCCAGAGCTATAAAGGAAAAGGAAGAGGAAAAAAGGGAAAAAAATAGAAACTAAAAAGCAAGAGGAGCTGAAAGGACAGGCAGAGGGAGATATGTTATCTTGTCTCTGCTAATGATTCATTGTCAAAGGATGGGTAGATGGAGGCAGAGAGAGCTAAGCATGATTGTGGACAGCAAAGAGGGGGTTTGCTGGGGGATGCCCAAGGGAGAAGGAGTTAGGGGCAAAGCGATGAAACTGCACACAAGGGTATATGTAGTGATGAGCAGGAAGGGGAAAAAACCCTGTGGACCTGTCCTGAGGAAAGTGGAGGTCCCAAAACTTATAGGCCATGGTAACACCCCCTTCTTCCCTGGAACACCAGCCCATGTCTTTCATGAAGCTCATCAAGAGACAAGTACTCTGCATGATTAGGGAATTTTCACCCTGTCATGGAGCACCTGGCAGGGTCAGTCTGCAAATATCCTTGTCCTCTCCTGGGTAAAGTTAGAGGAGCTCACCACCACCTCCTTGTTTGAGTTTACAGCCTGACTTTGATTCTGGCAACCATCTCAGAGCCTGGCACCTATCACTTCTAAAAAATAGGTGGTCGTGATCTCCTGGGTTGGCCCTGGGTATCAGGATTACCTGACAGTGGCAAAAAACAACGGCAAGATGAAAATCTATCACAGAGCCATGGAAGAGAAACAGCATGACTCAAAGGTCACAACCCTGTGGAGCGAGCAGTCTCAGATCAACCATTTTGGGGCAGAAGTGCCAGAAGACTCAGGCCTACCCATGTTAGCTAAGCTAAGAGTCTTCTCTGACAAACAACACCACAGGGACAGTGTGGACCTGATTTTCTGAGTCTGAGAGAGTTTTTCAGCCTGTCAGTGTCTGATCTGTTCCCAAGGGAAAGTCTCTTGAGAACATTTTTTTCTCAAGGACCATTTTTGTAAATAACTTGGTTTTCTCAAAACAATTCTGTACAGCTGTGATGAGTGTGTTTTCTCTTGTTCCACCAATGGGACTAGAGAGGTGTTGTTCCCTTTACCAATCATGTTAAACCTGTATTGGACCACCTTATAAAAGGAGATGAAAAATTTGGAAATAAACCCTTTTGATGATCCTCTTTCTGCCTGTTGAATTGAATCCATGCTCCTTATTTTGTGTCCAACAGCGACAGGACAGAGCTGTCCTGCTAAGGAACAGAGATGTATTTTTAAGAAGCAAATTTATGCATGACATCCTGATATAATTAGTAAAGGCTTTTTTATGGAGCTTCCCTGAAGCAAAAAATATCCTTAATACATGAAATTCATGTCCTTCTGTGCACCTCTAGATTGTCACTGTATCCCCACATACCAACAAGATGACAAGAGGGACCATGATGTCATGGCAAGGGTAGACAGGAGTGGGCAGGGAAAAATCCTGGCAGAATAAGGGCTGGGTTGTGTCATGACTGTGATGGGAAGCAGAGGGAAATGAGGACTTTGCTAGATGCCTAGATCTTCCCCATAAAGTGACACATACCTCCATGAGCAGAGATTTTGAGGAAGTTATGCTATTCTTAGCATTCCTCTCCCATCTCTTCCTCTGGATATGTGTGCCCCATCACAACATCTGCACTCTTTTTCACTGCTATAGTCACCAAGTCACCATCTGTGAACCCTATGATGTACAATATTACTGTGAAAACAAAATGTTTATGATGTGTTTTCATTCAAAGAAAACTTCCCATACATGCTAAAAGTCATTGTCAGAAGTTTCTTTATGCTTCCTTTGCCAAGGGTCTAGCAGAGAACTTATTTTACAGCAAGTTATTTATGGCCTGACAGAAGCATTACTGACAATTTGAGATTCACAGCTTCAGCCCTGGGCAATGAGGCAGGTTTTTCTGAGGAAGTCTTCTACAGACAGCAGCAGGGGACAAAACCACCATTAAAACAAGATGGAGGAAAGCCCTCCATGAGTTGCCTTTTCTGTTTGTCCTCATCAAGATATCTGCCACCATCTTAAACCATGAAATTTTCAGGCTCTGAAACAAGCTCATCCGGAGTTTGGGTTCTGAAATGTCCCCAGCCCTGGTGGCAGAGCTGGATTTCTGCTGCACTAAGTGGGGAATAAGGACATATGGAACCTTACTTCTCTGCTCTTTTGTCCCCTCAGTCCATCTCCTCTATTCAGGTGACTTCACCTGCTTTAAGAAGCTTTTTAAGCCCCTTGGGTGGGGATTTTCACAACACTGGGATTGGCAAATTCAAACATTGGGTTCACAATCCCAACTGTTGGGCTTTGCAAACCCTTGGACAAAGGGATCTTGCTTGGAACACATGCTCTTAATTAGCAGAGACACAATATGCAGGAAAAGCCAAGCATCCCTGAAGACATAGGTACTTTTGAGGTGGGAAGTGTTGATGCTAGCAAAACAAACCTCTAGGAATCATAAAACAAACAGAATCATAGAATAGCTTAGGTTAGAAGGGACCTTAAAGACCATCTCATTCCATACCCCCGGCCATGAGCAGGGACACCTTCCACTACACCAGGTTGCTCCAAGCCCCATCTAACCTGGCCTTGAACATTGCCAGGGATAGGGGGGTGTGGAAGGATGTGTCCTCTCCCTCTCTACCACAGATAGTTGGTGCATAAAGAGATAATCTAGGGGCTGAAAGGCCCAGCAAGGGGTCATCTCTGGTGCCAAAAGGGCTCAGGCCTCAGCTAAGAATCAACATCTTAGTCTGGAGAGCAGATGTGGGAAGAGATAAAAGAAACATCCTTGACTGAGAGACACTGTTTTAAAAACTATAAAAGACACACAAGTTATCACAGAGGTAGAAGCCTTCTAAACACACACCCTGACAAGTGTTCAAGACTTCTCCCCGGAGTTTGAATGCAGATTCTGTGGTTACTTTCCTGGGAATTGAGGGAAAGGATCTCAATGTGTGCTCCACCAACAATTGGATGGTAACATACATTGAATCCTAAGTGATATTATTTCTTCACTATCTGTAAAATTAATAGGTACCTTTAACCTCATGCTGTATATACCTACAAGTAGTCTCTTTTTGTCCTTATTCCTGTGTAGTATTAGTTTGGTTTAAGTCTTATGTCTGTTAGTTTTGTGTCTATTAAATAAATAATTCATTCTATAATATACCAAATCAGCCATTATTAAATAACTTGCAAACGAGAGTGGGTTTTGGGGTGGTGGCTGCCTCAATAAAGCTACTGCCTGCTGCCAGAGGCCTGGGAAAAAGGCAGGGACTTATCTAAACCCCCACATCCTTTCATAACAGAAGGCCACAGCTTCTCTGGGCAACCTGTTCCAGTGTCATTTATGAATCATGAGCACCTCAGCACTGCAATGCAAGAGCTTGGCTCACCAGTGGAGAAGGACAAACTCTGAAGGCATTTACCTCCCTGAGGCAGGTGTAAATTGGGCAGACAAGGACTTGAAAAGGCTCTCCAGTGCTGCTCCTCATGGTACCAAAGACTTCGCAGAGAAAGGTGATGAATCCCAGCCAGCGCTCCACATCCTGCTGCTGCAACTCCTCCCTCATGGTGAAGTCCTTCTGCAAGAGAGACAGAGACAACAGGCTGTAGAGAAACATTTTAACAGAGTAAAAGCATATTTTAGTAAAAGCCTGTCTGCACAACCCAGCTTTTAATCCAGGCGAAAATATTAAAGGCAGTGTCCTTGAAACTCTCCTGGAACAGCGAGAATAAAGAAAAACAATGGCATTGTGTACTGGGGAAAGAATGTAAAACAATATGTATTAACCAATAGTAGCTTGCTAAGCCCGCAGACCCTGTCGAACCCTATAAAAGTGTGCTAAAGATAGAAATAAACGGCATTCACTATACTTCTGTGAAGACTCAGTGAATAGTCTGAGCGGTTTTCCAATAACAGACTACATCAGCAAAACCACATAACCATGGGAGAGGCAATGGCTGTCTGGAGAGAGAAATAAAAGGAAATTTAAATGGGGGGGGCGGGAAGGAAGACAGACTGACTCTTTAGTAACAGTAGGAAGATTACTCAATGAATGTGGAGTGGCTGGAATTTCAACCCAGAAAAGCCACCAGAAAGCAGGTACTGGTAGAAATATTACCAACCCCTTCAATATCTGTTATGGCTTGTGCTAGACACGGTGTCCCCCATGGCCTGCCATCCTCCCTGTACAGACATGGGGAGTCCTTTCCATATGCACAACCAAGATCAAATAAAAGCAGGAACAAAGAGGTTAAATGAAATGCAGGGGAAAGACAATGAATGCTGGTGGCCATACTGGGTTTGGTGGTTCAGGTGGACCCGCCCAGCCTATTCAATCCAGTATCTTCAGCACACCCACTGTCTGGCCAGAAGCATCCTAATGGCCTGGCTACTCCCTGGGGTCTCACAAAATTATGGTAATACTGGGTGCCTGACAGACCAGAAGAAAATCAGTGCAGCCTAGGCTTGGCATTGAAAGGTCACCCTGCTCCTGAGCTGATGCTTGCCATGAAGGATTATCCAAGTGACATGACTTATGGAGCTGGGGAGTCCTCCAGCTGGGGAGATGTCATGGGTTGACACTTGCTGGATTCCAGGCACCCACAGAAGCTGTTCACTCACTCCCCTCTAAACCCTCTGCAGCTGGACAGAGGAGAGAAAATTTAACAAAGGGTTCATGAGTTGAAATAAGGACCTGGAGAGATGGCTCACTAAAGACTATCAAGGGCAAAACAGGCTCAAATTAGAGATATAAGGTGAATTTATTACTAACAAAATCAGAGCAGGATAATGAGAAGTAAAACAAGACCTTAAAAAAACACCTTCCCCCCCACTCCTCCCTCTTTCCCAGCTCTACCTCCTACCCGAGTGGTGCAAGGAATCAGGGAATGGGGGTTTTGGTCAGTTCATCACCCATTTATTTCTCTTGCTGCTTAGGGAGGGGAGTCCTTCCCCTACTGCACCATGGAGTTCCTCCCACAGGAGACAGTTCTCTGCAAAGTTCTCCAACATGTCTCCATCTCAAAAGCAGCAACTCTCTGAGAACTGTTGCAGTGCGAGTCCATTCCACAGGTAACAGTACCCCTCAAACTGCTACAGCGTGGGTCACTTCCACTGGGTGCAATCCTCCAAGGACCGGCTGCTCCAGCATGGGAACAGGGCCCCTCTCTCCACGGGTCTCCCACAGGATCACAGCCTCCTCTAGGCATCCACCTGCTCTGGCATGGGCTCCTCCACAGGCTGCAGGTGGATCTCTGCATCCCTGTGGACCTCCATGGGCTGCAGGTGGACAGCTGCTTCACCATGGTCTTTACCATGGGCTGCAGAGGAATCTCAGTTCCAGTGCCTGTAGCACCTCCTCCCCCTCCTTCTTCACTGACCTTGGTGTTTGCATGTTCTTCTCATGTTCTCACTTCAGTCTTCTCTAGTCATAATTAAATTTGTGCCCCACATCCTTTGTGTAGAGGCTAGGGCCCAGCGCACGGAAGATATCAGGATGTAATGGAAAGATAGTAACCCCCCTTCTCTTTGGTGTATGGTAATGACCCCTGCAATTAGCCAATAGCACCTAGCTGTGATGAAAGCAGATGGGAGTAACACAGTGGACCTAAGTTATAAAATGCAAAATGCTCCAGCAATAAACACCATTTTGCCATCCATCACATTGATGCTTGTGTGTGCAAATGGACCGAGTGGCCTGAGCGTGGCCGCCGTGCTGTTCCTGAACCAGGGTGTCTGCCTCGCTAAAGGCAACAATTTGGTGCCGAAAACCCGGGAAGCCAAATTCGATTCAAACCCAGAAAGCAAGGATAGCCTGGAAAATGGGAGCAGCAGCCAGGGCGGCTGGACCAGTCCTGGCGAGGGAGATGTCCCTGAGACCAGAAGGAAGATGGAAGCGCTGATAAAGGTCGTATCTGAATTACATAAACAGTGGGGAATAGATTGTAAATCTAAAGACTTTACACTTGCTATTGCAAGGCTTTTGCATATTGGTGTCATAGACCAACCAGTGGAGATTCTCCACCCTGAGGTGTGGGAGAAATGTACCAGAGCCCTCGTGAATGAAACCATAGATTCGGACAGTGGGAAACATTTTACGTCATGGGGTAAGGTCGTCAAGGCTTTACAAAAAGCTAGACAAGAGCAAGAGACCTGGAGGGTGGCAAGAAACTGTCTGTTGGCCACCCCAAAACTGGGGGTTGGTGCTTCTACTGGGTTGATTATGATGTTAAATTGTATCCCCATTCGTCCACCTAACCCAGAGACAGGTTTTATATTCTTAAAATTCCATCTGAGACTAAAAGTGAGTGGAAAAGAAGCACCGAGTCTGTTATCAGAGACTGTACTTGCTCCCCCCACATCGGGAGTTTTGACTACAGCACAGACAGACAAGACACAGATCGCCTTGGCTTTCCAACTAGCCGGAGCAGAGAGGTCTTCCTGGACTGTTTTCTTTCCCTTTTTCTGAAACAAATCGAACCTGCTTTGGACTGGGGACTCGGGGGAGCACCGGGAGCTTGCACCCGTGGACTACCGGGAGCCCAGCCTGGGCAGTGCCATTTTCCAGCGACGAAGGGACTGATAACAGAGCGAACACCCACAGGAAAGAGACCCTCTGAAGTTTGTCATCTCTTCTGAAGGGTGAGAGGTTTTGTCACTTGATATCATTCATTTTTGTGCTGAGTGGTGCTGTGCCTGTGAAATAAACAGGTTTTTTCCACTTCTCTCAGAGAAATCTCTTCCCGAACCGGTTGGGGGGTGGGGGAAAAGGGCCACGTGGGTTTGCTTCCCGGGGGGGGGAAGCCCCACTGGAGGTTTTCTCCTAAATTTGCCCTAAACCAGGACAAATACATTCATTGGCGCCCAGCGCGGGGCACGAGAGAGTGGAAAAACCCTGTACTGATTGTATTGAAGTGGCAATTACTTTGTATTGGGATAAGATAAAGCAGTCCCTAGCCATCCAGCCATGCTGCTTGAATTAATAATGTCTTTTGGGGTGCAGGCCTTCATGTGTTTCTGGTCGCTAGGCTTTTTTGAGGTTTTAATACCTTTATGGTCCCTTGGTTTATTTTCTTATCCACAACTAGCCCCGGTGTTGTCCCTAACACATAGCTTTTACAGTAGAGGGGCACGGATTAGAATAGCTATTGGGCTGGGCCTAGTGATTATGATTTCTAAGAAGTTTATTCAGGTGCTGGAGTCTGTTCCAAATATAAAGGATTCATGGGTATGGTTATGCACCCAGTTTGTTAAAGGAGGAGCAGGGAACGAGGCTTTTCAACCTTTCCTTTCCTTCTTCTCCTCTGAATCGGTTACACCACTATTGGCAAGTGTTCAGTTTCCCCTGAATGTTAAAGAGACCATCTTCCTGGCATTTAATCTGGTAAGTTTCCTCTATACAGTCTTCAGCCTCTCTAGAATGAGGGCTGAGATTTCTAGAGGGACTGATGAGACCCCTGAACCGAGCATGGAAAATCCTGAGTGGGGTGGAGAATGGGAGGATATGGGCCAAATCCTGAAGGAATTCTCTGACCCTGTAGTTTGGGACTTCCCACATGAACAAATTCTGAATCCAGCTGAGATGGGGAAATACCTGAAAGAGAAGTGTCAGGTTAATTCCAAAGAAAAAAAGATCATTGCAGTAAGCTGGGCCCTGGCATATGCGTACCGTGCATTGCTGGATACTGTAGGGCAGCAAACAGGAGGAAGGGGACAGGGAGATAAATCAACAGCTACCCCAATTACTCAGGCTGCAGCCAACCTCCCAGTTACAAAGCTGGTAGCTAAACCAGACAGCAAGCCTCAACCAATGGCTGTTGCTACTAGCACAAGAAGTGGAAAGTGCACAAACAAAACCGATCAACCAGTGGATAAGGATGATGAGGATGCAGGAGAAGGACCTTCAACGCCTCCTGACACAAAACCAAGAGTCAAAGCAACTGGAACAAGATCAGAAGCTAATATTGAGTCCTTTTCCCTGAAAGATCTTCGTGGCCTGAGGAAGGACTACACTCGACGACCAGATGAATCTATAATTAGTTGGTTAGTCCGTCTGTGGGATGCCGCAGGTGAAGCTACAGTTCTGGATGGCACTGAAGCGAGGCATCTGGGATCCCTGTCACATGATCCGGTTATCAACCAGGGGATGATGAGGGGGGCTGACCCTCGCAGTCTCTGGGCACAGGTCCTTGAAAGTGTAGCCCAAAGGTATCTGTGTGTAGATGACCTCTACATGCAACAAACACAGTGGAAAACCATCGAACAAGGGATCCAACGCCTGAGAGAAATGGCAGTGGCAGAGATAGTTTTTTCAGATGACATACCAACTAAGAATCCTGACTTGGTGCCATGTACATCCGTGATGTGGCGAAAATTGGTACGACTTGGGCCGCAAGAATATGCATCTGCTTTAGCAATGATGAAACGGGATGAAAGGGAGGAGACCGTGCTGGATATGGCGAAGAAGCTTCGAGCATACGCAGATGCCGTGCATGGGCCCACACATGCAAGAATCGCAGCCGTGGAAACACGTCTGCTGAAATTAGAAGATAAGATAGAGGAGAATCACAAAAAACTTAGAGATGAGATTAAAGAGGACCTTCTCCAAATCTCAGCAGTACAGATCAGAGGTCCTGGCACTCAACGCAGGCGTTCCCCAGATCGGGAGAAAAGGTATACCCCACGAGCTGAGCTGTGGTTCTACCTGCGTGATTGCGGAGAAAACATGAGGAGATGGGATGGGAAATCTACTGCAGCTCTGGCACAACGGGTGCGTGAATTGAAGGAGGAGAAGAGTCACAAAGGAAGTTCCACCAAAAGGGAAGCAGCTCCAGTTGCCCGTAGCCAAACTGCCAGGTATGATGATGATGACATGTCCGATCCCCTTGAAGGAACATCCAAGACATATACCAAAGGAAAGAAGGATAACCAGGCTTAGAGGGGCCCTGCCTCTAGCCAGGTAGAGGCTAGGGAAAATCGTGTTTTTTGGACTGTGTGGATTCGTTGGCCTGGCACATCAGAACCACAACGATATGAGGCCTTGGTTGACACAGGTGCACAGTGCACAATAATCCCATCAAGACATGTAGGGGCAGAATCTGTTTCTATTGCTGGTGTGACAGGGGGATCACAGGAATTTACCTTGGTAGAAGCAGATGTGAGCCTGACTAGAAAGGAATGGAAGAAACACCCTATTGTGACAGGCCCAGAGGCCCCATGCATTTTGGGCATAGACTACCTCCGAAGTGGGTATTTCAAAGACCCAAAAGGATTCAAGTGGGCATTTGGAATAGCAGCTGTGGAGGCAGAGGGTGTCCAGCAACTGAACACCTTGCCTGGACTGTCCGAGAAGCCATCTACAGTAGGACTTCTGAAGGTGAAAGAACAGCAAGTACCAATTGCCACCTCGACAGTACACCGCCGACAATATAGAACAACTCGAGATGCTGTGATCCCCATCCACAAGATGATCAGAGAGCTGGAGAGCCAAGGGGTGGTCAGCAAAACCCACTCACCCTTCAACAGCCCTATCTGGCCTGTGCGTAAATCTGAAGGAGAATGGAGACTGACTGTGGACTATCGTGCATTGAATGAAGTGACTCCACCTCTGAGCGCTGCCGTGCCGGACATGCTGGAGCTCCAGTACGAGCTGGAGTCCAAGGCAGCGAAGTGGTACGCCACTATCGACATTGCTAATGCATTTTTCTCCATTCCCCTGGCAGCAGAATGCAGGCCTCAGTTTGCCTTCACATGGAGGGGAGTGCAGTACACCTGGAACCGACTGCCCCAGGGGTGGAAGCACAGCCCCACCATCTGCCATGGACTGATCCAGGCTGCCCTGGAAAAGGGTGAGGCTCCAGAACATCTACAGTACACAGTCCAGCGACGAAGGGACTGATAACAGAGCGAACACCCACAGGAAAGAGACCCTCTGAAGTTTGTCATCTCTTCTGAAGGGCGAGAGGTTTTGTCACTTGATATCATTCATTTTTGTGCTGAGTGGTGCTGTGCCTGTGAAATAAACAGGTTTTTTCCACTTCTCTCAGAGAAATCTCTTCCCGAACCGGTTGGGGGGTGGGGGAAAAGGGCCACGTGGGTTTGCTTCCCGGGGGGGGGAAGCCCCACTGGAGGTTTTCTCCTAAATTTGCCCTAAACCAGGACAACTTCACAGCCCCCAGATGAGAGCAGCTCGGCTGAGCCGAAGGGGACACATGAGGGCAATACGTCCCCTCAATCCCTGAATCCTGATCTGCTCTCAAAGGGACAACAGAGAGCAGAAGATTTTTGTAGAAAGTTAACAGAAGAAGCCACGGGTGCTGCACGAAAAGCCCGGGGGGAACCACCGCCCCAGGTGCCCCAAAATGGCGCTGAGCAAAAAGACATAGAGCAGGAAAGAAATATCCTTAGTGAGAACAAAGAACAAGCATTGGCATTGAGGGATGAACATAGTCGGGGGGATGGGAAAGATAAGGAATGTCAGGAAGAAGGAGAAGCTGAAGCAAAAGAGACAAGATGCGGGGGAAGTGTACAGAGGGAGAGGGAAAGGAATGTAAGAGAGGGGGAAGAGAGGGGGAGCCAAGAGGGGAAAAGGAGAGGAAGGTGTAACAGAGGGTGGAGTGAAGGGCGGAGTGAAAGGTAGAGTGAAAGGCGGAATGGAGGGTGGACTGAAGGGCGGAGAGAGCCAGGAGGGAGGGAACAGCCCGCCCACAGGGGTGGTAGGCGGGGCTGGAGCCCAACAAAAAGGCACGCAATACGGGAAATGGTGAGCCAGTCGAGCTCTGACTCCGACTGAGATACTAGCGAAGACGAATGGTCGGAGGCTGACTCCTTAGAGGAGGAAACAACAAAGATAAACAAGAATATCCCCCTCCACATTAAAAAAGAACTGAGAGAGGATACCCCTCTCACAGACTGGGGAGAAATAAAAGCAGCATGTGCCACCTGGGTCCCCCCAGCTGCGCTAGCATTCTCAGTTCGGGTGTCTGAGGGGGGACAGAGAGTTCACTCACCAATAAATCCTAAAGAAGTTAAAATGATTGTTAAAGCAATTTCAGAAAAAGGGCTTAATTCTGCCATGGTCACCTCCCCTATTGATGGTCTTTTTGGAGGTGACGACCTGCTCCCTTTTGATATAAAACACACTTGCAGATTGCTTTTTGATGGGGCAGGGATGATTGTTTTTAAACAAGATTGGGAAGACAACTGTGCCAGACACCTAGCCCAGGTAACTGGGGCAGACCATCTGCTACACGGCTCCAGCCTGCAGCGGCTGATGGGCACAGACCCAACAATGATTGCACCTCAAGCGCAGGCCCAGAGTATGTGGGCCCACGAAGTTATGACAACCACTCCTGTGGCCAGAGAAGCTATTTGTTTGGCCTCTAGAGTTATTGCTAAGCCATCACCATGGTCTACCATGAAGCAAAACGAAAGTGAGAGCTTTACACAATTTGTAGACCGCCTTCAGGTAGCTGTTGACTCCTCTGCCCTGCTCTCAGAGGCAAAAGGCCCAGTCATAGCAGACTGCTTGCGTCAACAATGCAATTCGACAACCAAGGAAATCCTCCGATCATTACCGGCAGGGTCAAATATCGCAGACATGATTAAGCATGTCGCAAGGGAGGAACAGCTAGCCCCAATCCAAACTGCAGTCTGCACAGCAATCACTAACGTGATGGCGTGCTTTAAATGCGTCCAGGCAGGTCACGTTGTTGCAAATTGCCTCAAAGGGGGGGGGCCCTAGCAGTGCCCACCTCACAGCAAAACCAATTTAAAGGGCCATGCTGGGCTTGTGGGAAAAAGGGGCACCTTGCCAGAGAATGCAGATCCAAGGCTCAGGGAAACGGGAGGGGGAGAGGACAGCAGGGCCGCACACAGTCCTCTCCCACTTGGGATGTGAGGCGGCCCAGCTATGCCAATCCTGCAAGGACCAAGGTGTTCCCAAATCCATTACCCCCCCGAGAGGCGACCACTTTCATGACTCAGCCAGTTACTCAGCCAACCTTGCCTTATCTGCCACAGGGGCAGCAGGGATCACACTCGGGGGACATGACCCCAAGGTGGCCCTGGCAGTAAGGTGTGACAACCCGCCCGTGGTATGGGGGATCTGCACCCTTTATGACACCCCAGGTGATCAAGGTATCCCCTCTGGGTCTATCAGTGTTCCTTTTCTAATTGATACAGGGGCAGATGTCACAGTCATTCCAGAGACAAATTGGCCTCTGCTCTGGAAACTAGAGGATGCCCCCATGGTAGGTGGGGTTGGAGGGCTGTCACGGGCTCAGAGAAGCACGCACCTAATAGCCATTACACTCCACACAGAAAAAGGGCCAGAGAAAACTATTGCCCTCTTCCCGTATGTCATGACAGGAATCCCAGCCCTGCTAGGGAGAGACGCCCTAGCTTTGCTAAAAGCCGGGGTGACAAATTTACCTAAGGGCCACTGCCGCGTACCCGCTGCCACCAATCAGGCTTTCTTGGAAATCATCCGACCCGGTGTGGGTCGAGCAGTGGCCCCTGTCCAAGCCTCGATTAGATGCCCTTCTTGAGTTAGTTAACTGTGAATTACAACTAGGTCACATAGAGCCATCTACTAGCCCGTGGAATACTCCTGTTTTCGTAATCCCTAAATGATCCAGAGAAGGGTTTCGCCTCCTCCACGATTTACGTGAAGTGAATAAGAAAATTCAACCCATGGGGCCTGTTCAAACACTGTTACCTATGAACTCTATGGTGCCAGAGGGCCAACCCTGTGCTGTTCTTGATATCAAAGACTGTTTCTTTTCTATATCCTTACATGAAGAAGACAAAGAGTGGTTTGCTTTTTCAGTGGTGTTTCCAAACAGCCAGCGCCCCAACCTACGCTTCCAGTGGAAAGTGCTGCCTCAGGGGATGGTCAACTCACCTACAATCTGTCAAATCACAGTCGATCGAGCGCTAGCACCGATCCGTCATAGCAACTCGACTGCTACCATCATCCAGTACATGGACGACATCCTGATTGCCGCACCCTCGGGAGGTCAGGTAGACCAGTTAGTGTCAACAATCACAGAGACTCTAAAAACAAATGGCTTTGAAATTGCGAGTGCAAAAATAAAAAAGGGGCTCTGTGCAACCTTTTTGGGGGTGGGGATCACAGGCTCTTACATATCCCCTCCCCAGATAAAGATCCGTCGGGGCATCAAAACGCTCCATGACGTGCAGCAGCTGGTGGGATCCCTGCAATGGCTCCACAACATCGTCTTAATCTCACCCAAGAAGATGGCCCCCCTGTATGATCTCCTAAGAGGGAAAAATCCATGGGAACACAAAGCCCTGACAGCAGAAGCAATGGACTCTCTTGACTTTATCGAACAACAGGCATCTTTAAGTTCCCTCACCAGGTGGAAGCCCCAGGTACCACTCGATCTGTATGTGCATTTCACAAAGGGAGGGGGAGTAGGAGCACTGGCTCAAGGCCCCCCAGAAAAAGCTCACCCAATACAGTGGATAGTCCTGGGAAAACTGACACGTGCATTTTCCCCAGGAGCTGAGTACCTCAGCAGCCTCATTCTGAAAGGCAGAAAACTTGCCCTGAGACACCTTGGCATTGAACCAGCCAAAATATTCCTGCCTTGCCGCAAGCAACTTTCAACACAGTCAACAGTGATGTCAGAATACCTGGCAACAGCCCTGGTCGGATTCGGCAGAGAGATTCAGTATTCTGCAAAGCCCCCTTGGACTCAGATGCTAGCTGTTGTTGACATGGACCTCCCAGAAAAGGTCATGGACCGGCCCCAGCCAGGACCAACAGTCTTCACAGACACATCCTCGACAACCTCCACTGCGGCTGCGGTGTGGCAATCAAAGGATGAGTGGCACTGTGTCAAAATGACTGATCGTACACTCTCAGTCCAGCAACTGGAAGTAGCAGCTGTGGTACTGGCATGCGGACTGTTCCCAACAGAGCATCTTAACATTGTAACTGATTCAATGTTTGTAGACAAGCTTTGCCTGGCTATGTCAGGACCCGGCATATCAACATCTACAGCAGCTCTAATGCTAGAAGAAGTGCTCTCCTCTCAAAAAGGTACCATATTAGTCATCCACGTCAACAGCCACGACCCGATCAAAGGGTTCTTCCAGATCGGCAATGACAAAGCAGATGCTGCCGCAAAAGGATTGTGGACCCTACAAGAAGCTCGTCAGCTACACGAAACCCTGCACATCGGAGCCAAAGCACTAGCAAAGAGATGTGAAATCTCAGTTGCTGATGCAAAACATGTAGTAGCTTCATGCCCCCACTGCCAAAAAGCACTGCTGTGGTCCTGTGGAATCAACCCCAGAGGCCTAAAAGCCTCAGAGATATGGCAAACAGACTTTACATTGTGCCAGCTGTTGAAACCCCGAGCATGGCTTGCAGTAACAGTGGATACGTAGAGCGGAATAATTGTAGCCACGCAGCACCTGAAAACCAACTCCAAAGCAACTATCCAGCATTGGCTAACAGCCATGGCTTGGCTCGGCATCCCTAAGCAAATCAAAACAGACAATGGTGCAAATTTTATCTCAAAGCTGAGACAGGAATTCGCCTCCAAATGGGGTATCACTCTGGTGCAAGGCATCCCATACAATAGCACAGGACAAGCCATCGTTGAGCGAGCAAACCAAACCTGGAAAGCCAAGCTAGAAGTGTTAGCAAAAACAGAAGGCTTTAACAATTCCATTCCCCAGGCAGACCAGGCGTGCTTGCTAGCAACTGCACTGTTAGCACTGAACCAATTCCCTAGAACAGATGAAACAAACTGTCCCTCCCAAAAACACTGGGCCACTCGAGTTTTAGAAGAGGGCCCACAGGTCATAATCAGAAATTAGTTAGGAGAGTGGGAGCAAGGTTGGAGATTAGTACTCACAGGGCGAGGGTACGCAGCAGTTAAAAAAGATGGTAAAGTCGTGTCCACTTAAGTCAATAAAACCAGACCTTCAAAATAAGACTGACAAAAATTCTGAAGTTTTGTTTACAGGACTGGATCATTGGACGCCCGTGTGATGCATATGCTCCAGTGCCAGAAGGAGGTGATGAACCACCAGATAACCCGAAGAAGCCCAAAACTCCTGAGCCTGTGAAACCCAAACGACAACGACTTCTGTGTGTAGTCTTGCTTTTAGGACTTGTTAGCAGCGAGCAGGTTAGTGCAGAACATAACCCCCATCAACCATTCAGGTGGATCTTATGCCATGCCTCGAACAAGGTGATTAAAGAGGTAATCACAGCAGGCACCCCAAGGTTCTTTGTGCTCATTCGAGACATTTTCTCTGGTATAGTAACTCATAACACCCACCCTTGCTTTGAGCTGTACCAGTCATACTGGTGCCCAGCCACCAACCCAGGCAAAGACTACTGCCGCCAACTAGGATATTGGTTTTGTGGCTATTGGGGGTGCGAAACAATAGTCCTGAGCAACCGGTGGGCACCACCAAAAGCAGACGAGTTTCTGCAGGTAACCTGGGGTCCGGCAGGCTGTATGCGTCCCAGTTTCAACTCCATAGGGCAAGTGTTTTATGGCTTTTATGATGACCGATCTAAAGTCTGTCATCAAATGATCATGCATGTCCTGCAGCCAGCAGATGTGGTCTGGACCACCGGAAGAATGTGGTCAGTATTCTTACACAAGCCTGGCAAAGATCCCAGTGAAGTAGTACAAATTATCCGACTCCCAGTCATGACACCTGAAGCAATTGGCCCCAACCTTGTAGTACAGGCTGAGAACCCATGATCTAATAGTCTATACCTGCTGCATAAGTGAGAAGCTTCTCCCCAAAGATCTGAAGCCACTGCTTACAATTTGCTCTATTGAATGCTAGATGCCACCTTTTTACCTCTAAATCAATCCAACCCCAATGCCACAGAATCCTGCTGGCTGTGCTATGACACTCAGCCCCCCTTCTATGAGGCTGTGGCCCTTAACAACTAGCCGATGTGGTCTAATGCTGAAGCCCCGGTCCAGTGCAGTAGTGAGTCACCTTCTTGCAGAATCACCATCAGCCACATGACCGGGCGAGGGTTTTGCGTAGGCAAAGCCACTGTCATTGACAAAAAAGTCTGTGCAACCACCGTGCAGGTTGACAAGTCTAAGAAATGGGCAATCGCCCCCTTGTCTGGCATGTGGGTTTGCAACCACAGTGGGCTAAGCCCTTGCATCTATACCCAAAGCTTTAACTCCTCTGCTGACTTTTGTGTATTAGCTTCTATCATCCCCAGAGTCCTATACCACTCCGGAGAAGAAGTGAACCAGTACCTTGAGCGAGCAGGCCGCATTCAGAAAAAAGGGCTGCTGACAGGACTGTCAATAGCAATGCTGCTCGGCTTAGGAGCGACCGGTACAGCCACTGGTGTCTCTGCTCTGGTAACCCAGAGTCAGAGTCTCTCTCAGCTACAGATGACTGTAGATGAAGATCTACAGAGAATTGAGAAATCCATATCCTTTCTAGAAAAGTCAGTCTCCTCACTCTCTGAGGTTGTTTTGCAGAACAGGTGAGGTCTCGACCTTCTATTCATGCAGCAAGGAGGCCTCTGCATCGTCCTGAAAGAAGAGTGCTGCTTCTATGCAGACCACACCGGAGTTGTGAGAGACACCATGGCAGAGCTACGAGACAGGCTATCTCAATGGAAGGCAGAGAGAGAAGCCCAGCAAAGCTGGTTCCAATCTTGGTTCGACCAATCTCTGTGGCTGACCACCCTGGTGTCTACCCTGATTGGGCCAGTTGTGATGATTTTACTTGTGTTAATCTTCAGACTGTGTATTTTAAATAGGCTAGTGCCCTTTGTTAAGAGCCGACTAGAAAGGGTCAACATCCTGTTTGTAGAAAGGCAGCAGATGCTCTAAAAATACACTTGGTCACCGCATGTGCCTTATGTTTGTTAATGAAAAACTGCGGTGTCTATTTTATAAGTTTTTAGCCTTTTAGTGAAGTGTAGTGTACCTTATATTTTACTCAAGTTTATAATATCTACTTTTAAAACTTTTTATAATATAGATAAGTTAGATAAAATGTTTAGAAATAGATATGTAGAAAATAACGTTAGAACTTTTTAAGACTAATACACCTTATATTCTGGCAAATTAGTTATGCATAAAGACAGGGGAAATGTAGAGGCTAGGGCCCGGTGCACAGAAGATATCGGCATGTAACGGAAAGATAGTAACCCCCCTTCTCTTTGGTGTATGGTAATGACCCCTGCAATTAGCCAATAGCACCTAGCTGTGATGAAAGCAGATGGGAGTAACACAGTGGACCTAAGTTATAAAATGCAAAATGCTCCAGCAATAAACACCATTTTGCCATCCATCACATTGATGCTTGTGTGTGCAAATGGACCGAGTGGCCTGAGCGTGGCCGCCGTGCTGTTCCTGAACCAGGGTGTCTGCCTTGCTAAAGGCAACACCTTTGTTATGATTTCTTCTTAAATACATTAACACAGAGGTGTTACCACCATTTCTAATTGGCCCAGCCTTGGCCAGCAGCATGTCCATCTTTGGAGCCACCAGGGATTGACTCAACTGGACATGACAGAAGCTTCTATCAGCTTCTCACAGAAGCCACCTCTGTGCCCCCGCCCCCCCCCCCCCCCCAAAAAAAAACAAACTAGGCCGTGCAACCCAATACAAGAGAGAAAAAAATACGGTTTCCCAAAGGCAGGATATGAAAAAGGATGTGTGTGTTGGAAGTGTGTGGCAAAAAGAAAAGCAAATAAAAACCTTTCTAGAGTATGGCACAAGAGAATGCATTGCACTCAGAGACACGAGGATTTCCCCATGTTCTCTGCAATGCTACAGAGCTTCTTGCATGATGTCCCATGTGATTTTGTTTGTCTGTCTCCATGGTGACCATTCCTTGGTATTAAAAATTAGTAAACACTAGATAGTGGAAAATGAAAGAACAGGACAAGTTTGTTATCAACACTGTGTGTTCCCAGTGCAGGTTGCACAACATTTGAAATCCATCAACTAAATAAGTTATCCTTTATCTTTTTCATCTCTGTTTATTCTTACTGCCTGAGACAAAGGGCTATGTTGTTGTGAATGCTCTGACCTGCTGCTGTATTCCGCAAAGCCAGGGAGATATAAAGCCACCACACCAGTTTTCTCCCATGGCCTGGACAACACATAGAAGATATTTCTTTTGAAATAAAGGTAAGTAAAGTGTCTGCTAAAGAAAGACAAAATTATTTACATGACACAACTGTATACATAGAAGATCCAAGACAGGAGCTATTTTTATGTTTCCATACAAAAGGAAAAAAAAATTGCATCTGCAGGAAAAAAAAATTTAAATAACTGAGACACTTTTTAACCAAACAGTGATGACTAATTCACCTCTATACCCATTTCTATAAGGCAATTGCCCAACTGTCTGTGACTCTGAAGTCAACCTGCAGACAAATCTTGTTCGGTCTTTTCAGCCTCTCTGGGGAAGTTTGCAGAGTTCATCCTTTTATTATCCAGCCAGTCCCATGGAAGACAGTTATTTGCCAGCTCAGGTTATCACCCCAGGGTTACAAAAGTATTAATTCTGGAGTTTTCACCTGAATTTTAATTTTAAAAAATGTCAGAGAAATGATGTCCTGACTACTGAGAAATTAAAGAAAATGAGTGATAGCATCCCATGTCCCTCTTCTGCCTCGTCCACCCATAAAATGAACAAAAAACACTCTTTAAACCCTGGAGCTGTTCTTTGTTGCCTTGAGACATCTCCATCCCCTGGCACTGAGCTGTCTTCCACATCTGTCTTGGGGTGACTTTATGATACTGGATCTCCTATCATCTGCTTTATGCCCAGACATGAGTCCTGTACCTTTAGGTTAGGTCCAGGAGAGAGGGGAAGGTGGTGGAATTATTTCAGTGGCCTGTGTTCAAAACACAGATAACTTGCTCGGTTTTTTTTTCCTGCAGCTCTCGGCTCTTTTCTTGAGAGAGGCAGAGAGTTAAAATTATTTACTTTTAGCTAGCTTTTTATTTGTTAGCTGAGGTAAGAAGTTTTCCCAGGACTATGGATTCTTCTCCTGGAACTGTTCAACTTTGCTCTGGTCCAAAACACCAGAACATCACTGGGAGTCCCCCCACGCCGCAGCCCAGAGGCCAGCTACAAATCCCAAAAGGAACCGAGCCACACCTACAGAAAAGACTCTGAACCTACCAACTTTTCTCCACAATGAAAAATTTTATTATCTAACAATATTCATTTTTTTAGTGCCTTCCAGCACCCTGTTTGTTAAATAAATAGTTTTTTCACTTTCCTCCAAGCCTGCTTTGAAGAGAGGGACTGCTGGAACCTGCCTTCTATTAGAGGACATGTTCATTTCAGGATATTTCCTCATAATTTGTCCAAAACTGGGACAACATCTCACATGTCTCTGGCTCCCAAGCCATCTTGCCCCTTCCAGGTTGGATGTTCTCCAACAGCTCTCCTGTCTTGCCTAAGAAGGTCCACACTGATACACACAGGGAACAGTGTAGTATTTCAGGATCCTTGGGGCATGCTAGGAAATTCCTAGCATTTTGTGATAACCACATGGGCTCTGTGGTCCCAGATTACTGGGAAAGAATAAAAACCACCACAGGAAACTCCCTTCCTGTTTCTGCTTCAAGCACATCGGCCTTTTCTACAGCCTTGCAAGAGAGAAAACTGACTCTTCAACATTTTAAGAAAATATTTTCTGAAAAAAACCAACATTAAACCAACCAAAAGAAGAAATTTCCATAAAATAACCCTCAAACCAAACCAAATTCATGAGGCCTGGGATGGGAGCTGAACAGGAAGGAATGCCACCACCCAGTACCCTCTTTTTTCATCCCATGGCACCCAGTGAGTGATGCCACCAAGCAGAGACACCAAAGAACACTGCCTGCAACTTTGCATCTGAAGAAGACCCTTGCAAAAGAAAAGGGACTGGGGTCTTTTTTTTTTCTGTTTTTGCAGACTTTGATGGACCCCCATGAAGGACAGGAGCAGGGGATGGAATGTGAGATGGATTCAAAGGTCACCATGAACATTTTCACCCAGGTTGGGCCAAATTTTTCAAAAGGAGATTGTTTGCATGCTCTCTGCAAAAGTGGACTGTGATATCACTTCCTTTGACAAAGTAGGAAAAGCACCTTTTCAGAGGTAGGGATTACATTTTTTTGACTGTGCCTGCCTAGAGGCAAGAGTTGGGCTAGTCATGAGATGTGATTCTGTGAACCTTTATGGTAGCTGGACTTGCAGTGCTATGGTTCTCCTGAAGCATCCTGAGATACCAACCTGCTTCAGCCCTGCAGGGCAGTGCTACACCAGCATCATGGTGAGCACGAGGAAGGTGGTCCAGGGAGCTTTGTCCTTAAATTTGGCCTTTAGACAGTAAGTTTGACCAGTACCACAGTACACACAGACAGGCAAGCCAACCTGAATGTCACCCATGCAGAGGTGTCCCACCTCCCTTGGGTGTCCATGTTTGAGGAAACCACTGCTGTCATCCAGGTATTTGATCAATGGAGTTATGGGTGAAATTAATCTGGCTGCATGTCGGCCATGGTCCCAGCAGGATCTGCAACCCATCATGCTGGACTTTGAGAACATGAAAAGCAACTCAATTGCTTCTCCAAAGGGTGTGCAATAAAAACAGAGGAGCCAGACCAATGGTGTGGGAGAGGTGAAGAGCTGGTCAACAGCGAAGGGCAGCTCAGCAGAGAACCAAACCCATGTCCTATGTGCCTGAGGCACATCCAAAGGAGCCATGCCCTGACCCACAGACCTCCTCGCCACTGGTGAGAAGCCTTGAGGAGGCTGAAGAGCACTGAAACCAGACAGCCAGGTCACTGCCCTGCCCTGTGAACTTTATTTGCTCTGGAAATGCCTCATGGAGTTATATAAAAATTACCTGTGGATTGGCTTGCCCCATCCTTATGTAGTGATGTCAGGGCAGTAAGCAAATTATCTTTCATCAGTTTGGCTGTATTTGTAAACATGAATTGTGTTGATAGTAAAAGATTTTAAAATCATAGAAAATTCGGGGAGTTAGAAAGAAAGTTAGGCTTGGCAAGCCCTGGGAAAAGTGTTAAAAGTAGGCCCTGGGAAATGTTAGGGCTCGTGCTTGCTAAGATCATGTAAAACTTCACCTGTGTAGTCAGTATATGATAAATTATATAATTGTTAGATGTGATTAGATATAATTATTGTTTAAAGAATCATGAGAAACTATGTTAGGGGTTTGAGGGGGATCATGAGAAATCCATGCTTGGATGGAATCAATGTATACAATAGAACAATGTAAGTTTAATCATTAATATGTAAGTTATATAATGATAGAGTATAAAATATGTTCAGCTTGAAACCAAGTCGGGTCAGATTTGGGTATGTGTACCCCTGACGCCCAGAGCTCTTAATAAAAAGCACCTTCATATAATCATTTTGTGTTTATGTGTTCCTGAATGCTAACAGTATTACTAATTTGGGGGTGCTCTGGTCTGTAGATAATCTGGACATGTTTACTGGATGACCTTCCTTCAGTGCCTATAGTTTAAAATAAAATGTATTTATAACAGGTAGCAGGGTTGACCTCCCTTCTCTGCCTGGTTTGAGAGAAGAGTTCATTGGAAAACCATATGGCAAGTGGGGGGATACCAAGGGGACCTATAAAAAGGTTTCATACAGGAAAATTTTGGGGCGTAGACCTGAAGGTTAAGTATGTTCATCAAGTTGGGCCTCACCACAGGTGATGGGGAGGTGGGGTGGCCCATGTTCATGCATGATAGAGATGGGCCATGGCTCTGCCCATTCTCTGACATCTCCCATTGGAGCCTTTCTAAGCTTGACTGAAGCTTCTGCCAGCAATGGAAATAGAAAATGCCTTTATCTTAGAAGGCTTCACTCTTGCACCCAAGTAAAAGTCCACTCCTCATCTCAGTATAGATGCAGCTCATACAATGTTATACTTTCCTGGCCTGGGCATGAGACCTCTTCAAGACAAGGACCAAGCTAGAAGAGCCAAGAAGATTAGCCATTCCACAGGAGAGGAGGAAAATCCATCCTCTACAATTTTTTGTGGGCAGCAAAGTCAAGCAGGACAACAATCAAACCCTCCTAGAAAGGGTTCCATAAATTACATTTTGAACACTTAACATCACTGCGTTATTCCCTGTTTATAATTTAAATACTACTTGCATTTAGGTCCTGGTTTGTGTTGGAGTCTGAGATACAGACTGTGTGCCCTTGTTTTTGGTGTTTAGTTCTGGGATCCAAGAAAACACTGAATTTCATATAATATGAAATTCATGAGCATGTTTTCATAGTGATACATGAAAACAAATGCTAAAGTTAGATAAGAAAGGTAGGTGTGTAGATTAAAAAGGTTCTTAAATCACTGGGTGAAAAAAAATAGTTTAGAGAACAGAAGACAAGATGGAGGATTTAGGGTGTTGTCCCTTGTCCTTCTTCTTTCTTCTTCATGTTCTTCTCCTAGAGGTTTTTGGGTAATAGTTAGTGATTGGATAAAAAATGCCGCAGTGCATCACAGAGGTGATGGGTCATTGGGTCATTAAGAAAAATAATATACGTGTCTATTGTTAATTGGATAAAGATAAGTATAAAGATAAAAGAACTGCGTAGTTCGGGGCCATTTTGTGTATCAGACATGAAGTGTGCCACAAGGCCTTGTTTGTACCATCAGAAGAAAGAAATGTACCAAATTGCAAAGATTAACCTTGTAACCAGCCTGGAGAGACCTGTTAAGTTTTGTAAGGATCCTTCAATAAACACGAGAAACAAGATTCTAACGAGCTCGAAAGTTTACTTCGAATAATAAAGACTGAGATAAGTGGAACTCCCCACGAGGGAGGATCCCAGAAGAATTCAGCCCAGAGAAGGCTGGGAAACTATAGAAAAACTGTATCTACAGAGAATTCAGCCCAAAGAAGGCTGGGAGACTAGAGAAAAGCTGTATTCACAGAGAATTGAGCCCAAAGGAAGCAAAGAAAAGAGAGACAGAAGTAACAGTTTGGAGGAGGCTCTGGAGCATAGCTTTGCTTTCTGGGGAGTATAACCCAGTGAGATGAGTAGTTTATAGCACCAGAATTTGGAAGGAGCTCAGGAGGTGTTGAAGAAACCTGTGTGTCAGAGACCGAAATGGTTCATGCCTTAAACATTGTTATGAAGGGGTTTTGCCCATTGTCTTGGGTTACAGTGTAAGATGTAACCAAAAGTATGTATTTTATTACCATCTGTTAAAACCACATGGGGCAGTGTTCTTTATCTCTTCCATGACCTATCCCTCATAACACCCTCCAAGAGGGTATCTTCTGTTAATGGGCCATCAAGCCTCACTGCATGACTCATAAAATTACATCATCCCACTGTGAGATACCCCACCCAGGGGGAGGAACTAAGCATTCCAACCTGGATATTATCTGAGATTTGGAGCACTGCAGCAGCCTTATCCACTGAATTCCCAGAGAAGAGCTCCATAACCACCACTGGACCTTCGGAGGAAGATCAAACCTTTCAACAGGATCACTGCTTCAACAGAACCATATCTGTCACTCCAGGAGGACTGCAGCCACCATTTAATCTGACTGCTACTAACACCCTGACCAACAGGGTGTCAGGTTGTATTCTGACTCTGTCAGTGTTTCTGTATTATTGCATTTATTTTAATTTTCCTGTTAAATTGTATTTCTCTCTTGGAATCTCCCACTGGCTTGTTTTCCAACCAGTACACCCATTATAGCAAAAACTGTATAAAGAAGCTACAACCACAGAAGCACACCCCTCCTTGAAGATGCCTGACTGTAACTTTGGACTGTGAGTTAAGCCACCTAGATAAGATAAAGGGGACACTATTGTTCAATCATCTCAGGTCTAGGGAGAAGCAAACAAGGCTGAGGGAAAGGAATGCATCCACAAGAAAGCCAAACACAGCAGAAAATCATCCCTGGCTGGGTTTGGGTTGGGGGAGACCACAGCCCACAGATGCCAGGTTTTCACAGACTCCCCTGCAACCGAGGGGGGAAGGAGGAGGTTTCAGATGTGTGGTGTAACCTCTGGTCAGAGGCACTGAACACCCATCCTCCCTTAGAGAAACCAACCCAGTTGTGAAACCCCCAACCCCAGGAAGGCCACATCCATGGGACATTCATGTGAGAAGCAGCTAAGGGGGTGTCATAAGCCATCAAACAACCCTCCAAAGTGCTCCCCAGAGGTCTTGCACCACAGAACTGCATGTGATGCAAAATGATGCAGGAGATCCAGAGTCTGCTGCAAGAGACTGCCCCCACCCCCCCCCAGGGAGGTACCTGCGCATTCCCACCTGGCCTAAATGCATATTAATCCATCAGATTCTATGCTTTTTGGGGGGCCCTCACCACCAAGAAGACCAGCTGGAGAGGATCAACAGAACATTGTTGGGATCCACAGAGTGGTGATATTTTCTTTAATCTGTCTCTATTGCTCTCTTTCTGTCCCCATATCTCTTTTCTATTTCTTTCTCTTCCTCTCTCTCTCTCTCTCTCTCTCTCTCATATTTACTATTAAATAAAACCCATATTATTGACTTTGGTATATGGTCTCGTTTGCACCTTAATTCGGGCAGAGGCATTTCTGATAACTTTAAAAACCAGACCATAACACTGTGACAGCACCAGGGAGTGATCAAACATCTCTGTCCATGGCTGCCTGGGGTCTCACCAAGAGCTTCTGAATCAGAGCTACTCCCCACAGCTTCATTAAGAGCATCTCATTCCACACGGACACCACTACAGAAGCTCCTTTGCTATACTAAAGTACTGGAGATGGTAGGACATGAGGTGGGACCATCAGCTCTTCCATGGGCTCTACTCTTCCTCCAGTCACCTATAGCAACACTTTTGTCCTCTCTGCCTGCACCCTACTTGACAGGCCCTGAGAACTGAAGCATACTGAGATCCCACCACACCATCCCTGTCCATGTTACTGCTACCAAAGGGACAATAAGGCAAAGCAGAGTAAGATGATGATAGACAACCTGCTTTGAGCCAACAGCTTCAACACAAGACTGGGAAACCACAGCACAGAAGATAGATTTATTTCCAGTGCCGTGTGAAGTCCTATCACCTCTGTACCCTGATTTCCCAGCTGGCACATGTGAACGATTTACTCATCTTCCTATGCAAAGTGTTTTAGAGTGTGTGACTGATAAACGCAAATCACGACTATTATTATTACTCCAAAAAAGGAGCTATTTACACTTAAAGCAGATAAAGCTTTTAAATTAGAGATGTAATTGTGCCTGTCCCTGTGCCAAGACTCACAAAAGTCCTGGCTTCACCCAGCCATGAGGCATTTCACTCTCACAGACTTTCACCACACAATTTCCTCCAAGCTGGATATGAACCAGATGAGCATGCATTGGCTTCTTTTCAGGGTGTTTTGGCCACTTTGGAAAGAGTACTAAACAGTACTGGTAGCCTTCAGTGTGGACTTGGTTCTGTGATGGCCACAGCTCTCTGAACATTTCTAATCACAGAGGTCTCCAAAATGCATTGTGTGGTGAAGGTCCAGGCTACCAGGCCTGTGACCACCGCTCTGTGAGCAGCTATCACCCATCAGTTGACCATCAGCTGATATATAACTTGCATTAAATGCCACTGACCAATTCTACAAGAACAACTCACCAAAGAACCTGCAGCCATTAGACAGACACAAATAGTGCTTATTCAGCTCAAAAGAATTTGGGCAGAAAGGGGAAACCAAGATCAGAAAATTCATGGTTCTCCTAAAGGAGATGCTGAGCATACTCTCAGGATTAGGAACATACATGAATTTGAAATTCCTCCAGCTTGGGTAACTGAGGCAGCTGATAATCAGAGCCAACAGGAGCTGTGGGTACTTCCCATGTCTCCAAACACCCTGAGGTAACCAAGCAAGTGGTCACTTGAACCTCCTGCCCCCTGGTCTCACCATGACCTCTCTGTCTGGCTCTAGATCCAGGATCAGCAACAATTACCCACCCAACATGAGCATCTCACACCTTGAACTAGCAATGTCTCTGAAGTCCTCAGGGGCTGTGGAGGTGCAAGTAATTAATTATAAATTTATTTGAGGTCTAAAGCACACAGGTGGGAACATAATGTTCTTTACTGTACAAGTGACCAAGCACTGGAACAGATTGCCCATAGAGGTTGGGGGGTCTCCCTCACTGGAGATATTCAAGAATTATCCGGATGCAATCCTGTGCAATGTGCTCTAGGACAACCCTGCTTGAGTAGGGAGGTTGGACCAGATGACCCACTCTGGTCCCTTCCAACTTTACCCACTCTGTGATTCTGTGATAATGATGAATGTGAAAATAGAAAAGCACAGCTCTTAACCTTAGCAGTTGCTAGACATCTTGGAGCACTGTCTTGGTAGAAGCACTGTGTTGACCAAGAGGAGGAAGTATTATGGTCTGTATACCACGAACAGCAAACACCATTTTGTCCTGGATGTTCACCAGCACCTCCTCCGGCAGTACCCAGGTGATAAAGTTGTCTTCCTCATTACTTAATTTTATTGCCACCCTTCCTATCTTGCACCATTCTGGATTTCTAAACACTTGCCAGGAATGTCAGCTCAGCTGGATAACAGCAGTTTATCACCACTTAAAAGCTTTGTTATCTCATGAACCCAGACACAATCACAGAGTAAAATGTCATTGCCTGCCCTAGTCAGACCTTACAGTGAGCAGAGGAATACACACCATAGGACACACAGACATAGGGAACTAATGATACCTTTGAGACCCAGAAGCCAACCTCTCAGTCCTGTGGAGAGGGACTGGTGGGGAGACAAGAGACCATGAAGAAATACAAATCAGTTTCCTTGCTGGGTTGTCACCAGAGCACCATTTGACCTGACCCTGCAGACACCCCATGGCTATAATGCCTAGATCATGCAGCTCTTGCTCAGCAGGCTTGCTCCTCTAGAGCATCTCAGAAGATCCTTGTTATATTTGTTTAAGTCCCGGTGCTGCAGGAACCCTGAGGCAGTGATGTATCCTTTGTCTTTGCAAGCATGTGTGGGAAAACTTCAGGCTACCTTTGCATGTTAGGAGACACCATAAGTCCTCTCCTGGGCAGCCATCCCCTGACACAGGGCAAAGCATCCATGTCCCCAATAGTATTCTGTCCTGAGGTCAGAAATTCCCTCATTGTTACATGGAGGTGGTAGGAAGAGAGAGCATTAAGCACAGCAAATCCCTGCTCATCCCAGCATCTGCAGCAGTGCTGGTATCCCCATTCCATGGTAAAGTATATTAATATAAATCTCCCAGACCATGGACAGCATTTCCCAAAGCATGAGCTCAGTGTAAAACCATTCTGGTTTGAAGAAATCCCTCAAACAAGTGTAGAGGAGCTGTTTTATATGCGTGGTGTGGACGCTAGGGCCCAGTGGATGGAAGATATCGGGATGTAACGGAAAGATAGTCACCCCCCTCTTCTACAGTGTATGGTAATGACCCCCGTAATTAGCCAATAGCACCTAGCTGTGATGAAAGCAGATGGGAGTAACACTGTGAACCTAGGTTATAAAGTGTCAAATTTTCCAGCAATAAATGCCATTTCTGCCATCCATCACATTGATGCATGCATGCGGGTTTGGACTGAGTGGCCTGAGCTTGGCCACTGTGCTGCTCTTGAACCAGGGTGTCTGCCTTGCTAGGCAACAATTTGGTGCCGAAACCCGAGAATCAAATTCGAAAAGCGGGATTCAAATCCAGAGAGCGAGGATCGCCTGGGAAACGGGAGCAGCGGTCAGGACGGCTGGACCAGTCCTGGTGTGAGAGACGTTCCTGGGCCCAGAAGGAAGATGGAAGCGCTGATAAAGGTCGGATTGCAATTACATAAACAATGTAGTAGAGATTGTAAACCTAATTCTTTTACTCTTGCTATTGCAAGGCTTTTGTATATTGGGGTCATAAATCAGCTAGTAAAGATTATCCACCCTGAGGTGTGGGACAGATGTACTAAAACCCTTGCTGAAGAAACTTGGAGGGCGGCAAAAAACTGTCTGTTGGCCACCCCGAAATTTGGGGTCAGTGGCCACCCAGACATTACAGCCCCCAGATGAGAGCGGCTCGGCTGAGCCAAAAAGGGCCCAAGAGGGCGATACGTCCCCTCAATCCCCGAATCCTTATCTGTTCTCAGAGACACAACAGAGAGCAGAAGTTTTTTGGAGAAAGTTAACAGAAGAAGCTAGGGGTGCCATGGGAAAAGCCTGGGGGGAACCAGCGCCCTATGTATGCCAAGATGGCGCTGAGCAAAAAGACATAGAGCAGGAAAGGAATGTCCTTAGTGAGAACAGGGAACAAGCATTGGCATTGATGAATGAACATAGTTGGGGGGATGGGAAAGATAAGGTATGTGAGGAAGAAAGAGAAACTGAAGCGAAGGAGATAAGATGCGGGGGAGGTGTTCGGAGGGAGAGGGAAAGGAATGTAAGAGAGGGGGAAGTGAGAGTGAGCCGAGATGGGAAAAGGAACAGAGGGCGGAGTGAAAGGTAGAGTGAAAGGTGGAGTGAAGGGCGGAGTGAAAGGAAGGGAGAACCAGGAGGGATGGAACAGCCCGCCCACAGGGGTGGTAGGCGGGGCCGGAGCCCAACAAAAAGGCTCAGGAAGCCGGAAATAATGAGCCAGTGGAGTTCCGACTCTGACCGAGATACTAGCGAAGACGAATGGTCGGAGACTGACTCCTTAGAGGAGGAAACAACAAAGATAAACAAGAATATCCTGTTACCTCTGTCTCTCTTTTCTTTGCCTCCTTTGGGCTCTGTTCTCTGTGGATATATCTTTTCTTTAGTCTCTCAGCCTTCTCTGGGCTCAATTCTCTGTGAATACAGCTCTCTATAGTCTCCCAGCCTCCTCTGGGCTGAATTCTCAGTAGATACAGCTCTCTATAGTCCCCCAGCCTCCTCTGGGCTGAATTCTCCCGGGATCCTCCCTCGTGGGGAGTTCCACTTATCTTAATCCTCATTATTTGAAGTAAACTCTCGAGCTCGTTAAAATCTTGTTTCTCGTGTTTATTGCAGGATCCTTACAAAACTTAACAGGTCTCTCCAGGCTGGTTACAAGGTTAATCTTTGTAATTTGGCACATTTCTTTCTTCTGATGGTACAAACAAGGCCTTGTGGCACACTTCATGTCTGATACACAAAATGGCCCCGAATTACGCAGTTCTTTTATCTTTATACTTATCTTTATCCAATTAACAATAGACACGTATATTATTTTTCTTAATGACCCAATGACCCATCACCTCTGTGATGCACTGCGGCATTTTTTATCCAATCGCTAACTATTACCCAAAAACCTCTAGGAAAAGAACATGAAGAAGGAAGAAGAAAGACAAGAGACAACACCTTAAATCCTCCATATTGTCTCCTGTTCTCTAAACTATTTTTTCACCCAGTGATTTAAGAAACTTTCTAATTTACACACCTACCTTTCTTATCTAACTTTAACATTTGTTTTCATGTATCACTATGAAAACATGCTCATGAATTTCATGTTATATGAAATTCAGTGTTTTCTTGAATCCCAGAACTAAACACCAAAAACAAGGGCACACAGTCTGTATTTCAGACTCCAACATATCCCTCTCCACATTAAAAAAGAACTGAGAGAAGATACCCCTCTCACAGACTGGGGAGAAATAAAAGCAGCATGTGCCACCTGGGTCCCCCCAGCTGCGCTAGTGTTCCCAGTCCAGGTGACAGAGGGGCGACAGAGAGTTCACTCACCAATAAATCCTAAACTGCAAGGCTCCAGCCTGCAACAGCTGATAAGCACAGACGGGACAATGATTACCCTATGCATATCAGTTTATAACTTCAGTGTTTCTAATGATTTTTGTGTGCAAGTTGTGATTGTTCCCAAGGTCCTGTACCACCTGGATGAAGAGTTGAGCCTGCAAGTGGAGAGACTCACCCGACTTCAGAAAAGAGAACTGGTGACAGGTGTGACCATAGCGATGCTGCTTAACCTGGGAGCAACTGGTGCTGCCACAGGTGTCTCTGCCATCGTGACCCAACAACAGAGACTGTCTCAGCTACAAATGACAATTGATAAAGACTTGCAGATAATTGAAAAACCGTGTGTTTTAAATAGGCTTGTGTCTTTTGTTAAGAGCCGACTAGAAAGGGTCAACATCCTGTTTGTAGAAAGACAGCAGATGCTCTAAGAATACACTTGGTCACCGCATGTGCCTTATGTTTACTAATGAAAAACTGTGCTGTTTATTTTATAAGTTTTTAGCCTTTTAGTTAAGTATAGTGTACCTTATATTTTACTCAAGTTTATAATATCCACTTTTAAAACTTTTTATAATATAGATAAGTTAGATAAAATGTTCAGAGATAGATATACATAAAATAACGTTAGAACTTTCAAGACTAATACACCTTATATTCTAGCAAATCTAGTTAATCATAATGAGGGGGGAAAATGTGGAGGCTAAGGCCCAGCGGACGGAAGATATTGGCATGTAACGGAAAGATAGCCACCCCCCTCCTCTACAGTGTATGGTAATGACCCCCGTAATTAGCCAATAGCACCTAGCTGTGATGAAAGCAGATGGGAGTAACACTGTGAACCTAGGTTATAATGTCAAATTCTCCAGCAATAAATGCCATTTCTGCCATCACATTGATGCTTGTGTGTGGGTTTGGACCGAGTGGCCTGAGCTTGGCCACTGTGCTGCTCTTGAATCAGGGTGTCTGCCTTGCTAGGCAACAGCGTGGGGATGGTTTGATGGGCAGTTTTCAAGCCCTTCCCCTCCTTAGGGCAAGGTCTGAGCCCCAACACCATACACATATCTGCTTAGAGGCCACTTCTGTCCCTGAAAAAATGCCAAACATCAACTTTGGGTTATGACTGGGACCCCAACAGAGGCGGATGGATGGATGGATGGATGGATGGATGGATGGATGGATGGATGGATGGATGGATGAATGGATGGATCCTGCTTGTAAATGCTGCTTCTGGAGATATTCAGCCTTGCAGCCTGGGGGGATGCACCGGGGGCCCAGCTGAATTTTGCCAGCAGGATGCATTCGTATTTTAAGTTCTTCACATGAAACATGTTCTCTTTATAAGGCAGAGGTGCCAAGGGATCTATGGGGATAGGCCAACTTTGGAAAGAGGGATATTAGAAGGAAAAGTGGCCGTGGATGCAGGTGCTGCTTCATCCAGGCATTATAGCTGGAGAAATTTCACTTGCATTTGAAATGAAGCTGCCACATTGTAACAACAGCTTGCCTGTGGATGAATGAAACCAGGCAGGGAAAAAAAGCAGGAAGCTAATCCCATTTGCTATGAGGAGCTTTTCTGCATGGGAGTTCCTGGTTCACATCATCTGGGTTCTTGAAGGAATTTTCCTGGGTTCCTGAAAGATGGCAGCAGGATGCTTTCCCTGTGGGATCTAAGAACTTTCTAGCAAGTATGTGCTTCGTGGTGCTCCACCATGAGGTGGGACTGGGACCATCAATCTGTTGAACTGACTGTAGAATGACCTCTGCTTTTCTGCAAACCAGGACTGGTGGATGAATGAAGCCCTGGTGGCTTATCCCATCCCTAAAATTTGCCCCTGAAGTGGAAGCCCCTGAGCTGGGTGGTACAGGGAAGCAGAAAACCTTTGGATGGACCTCAATGCACACAGAGGACTACAAACAGATCCAAGAGGCATGGAGCATCATAGAATCATGGTTTCGGTTGGAAGAGACTTTTAAAGATCTAGTCCAATCTCCCTGCCATGGGCAGGGACATCTTCAACTAGATCGGGTTGCTCAGTCTTGTTCAACCTGACCTTCAATGTTTCCAGGGATGGGACACTGACCACCTTTCTGGGCAACCTGTGCCAGTGTTTGACCACTCTCAGAATATTTGTTCCGACAGGCCCTACTAGAAAGTCTGTCCCCATCTTTTTTCTAAGTCCCTTTTAAGTACTGGAAGGTGCTTTAAGGTCTCACCAGCACCTTCTGTTCTCCAGGCTGAAGAACCCCAACTCTCTCAGCCTGTTCTCTTAGGAGAGGTGCTCCAGCCCTCTGAGCATCTTCACGGACTTCTCTGGACCTACTCCAATAGGTCCATGTCTTCCCTGAACCAAGAACCTCAGAGCTCCATTATGACCAGAAATCTTGGATTCCTCCTTTAAAAAAAAGGAAAAACCCCCAGAATGATGGATGTGCAAAAACACATCAGGTAGGAGAGCACGGAGAGCAGCTGCCCAGATTCATTGTGGAATGGATTTTCTCTTCATTTGACCAGATATTGTACTGTACAGGCAAGGAAGGAACTGAAGGAGTTAACTCTTCTAGCCAGAGATATTCATGTCACCCAGAGCTCATGTAAAGTTTTATATTAGGACCCTTTACTAAATTCTTTTGATCATGGGAGAAAACACTGCAACTGTTTAGTCTGCAAGATGGTGGTGGCTCTGGCACAGCACTCAACATCGCTGAGTAAACATGCTGGAAAAGCCAAAGGGCTGAGAACTCTCTTATCTCCTCTACCTGCTTTTCACACTGTCTCTTCCACCACTTTGGTCAAGTATCTCATGGACATCAGTTATTGGTGCCAAAGCTCTCTGCTGGAAACACGACTCTGGGCTCCCTGGGATGTGGGACAAGCAACCACTGAAAACCAAGACCTGGAGGTGAAGTACCAGTCTGCTAAAAAATGCTAATTAGCCAAAAGACCTCAGAAAATCTTTCTCAGGGGATAATATTTTCAAAGCCTACACAGCCAGGGAGTTTCTGTTATCAGAAATGTTCACAGAATCATGGAATATCCTGAGTTGGAAGAGTCCCACAAGGACCATGGAAGTCGAACTCCTGACCCTGCACAGGACAACCCCAAGAATCACACCATGTGCCTGATAGCATTGTTCAAACGCTTCTTAAATTCTGGCAGTCTTGGTGTCATGACCACTTGCCACTCCTTGTATGGCTTCCCTCCAGACCATTCACCATCTTTGTTGCCCTTCTTTGGACATTCTCTAATACTTTTATATCTTTCTTATATTGAGGCACCCAAAACTGCACACAGCCACACCAATGCAGAGCAGAGTGGGTCAATCACCTCCTTTGACTGGCTGGTGATGCTTTGCCTTATGAACCCCAAGACATGATTGGCCCTTCTGGCTGCCAGGGCACTGCTGACTCTTATTCAACTTGCCGTCAACCAGGACGCCCAGATCCCTTTCCATGGTGCTGGTCTTCAGCCTCTCATTCCCCAGTCTATACACACAACCAGTATTGCCCCATCCCACTTACAGTATCGGGAACTTGCCCTTGTTAAACTTCATACAGTTAGTGATTGCCCAGCCCTCTCATTTGTTGAGGTCTCTGCAGGGCCTCTTCTGCCTTTAAGGGATGTTATATTTTATATATTAGTAAAGGCCTGTCTGCACAAACCAGCCTTTGAAATAAGTCGTGATATTAAAGGCTAAAGTCCTTGAAACCTTCCTGTAGAAGAGAGAGTAAAGCAAAACAATATCCTTGTGTACAGGAGGAAAAATGTAAACCTATGTGCATTAGCCAATGTTAACTTGCTTAGCCTGCAGACCCTGTAAAACCCTATATAAGTGTACTAAAGATAGAAATAAACCGTGTTCACTTTTACTTCTGTGAAGAGTGGTGAAAAAGCTGGCGGTCTCTCAATAAAGGGAGTCAACAGCTCCTTCCAATTTAGTATCATCAGCAAACTTACTATGGAGGCTAGCTTTAGAGCAAGCTGCAGGCCCCATGGCCTGTCAGCCCTGCCTGGGAAGCTAGCCTGGGAAATTCATGGGAGGATTCAAAACAATCCTCAAAGACACAAAACAGCCTGCAGGTGCTGTTTATCTGTTCCCGTGTTTTCCTTGCAGGAGAGGGTCAGGGGGGTGGTGAACCCCACTGACCAATGATGGTAATGTAGCACTTTACTAACCAATAAGAGTTTCCTTTCTGTACTTTCGACGAACTAGTCTATATAACATGACTGAAGCAATAAACTAGAGATTCTCCTGTTCTGACTCCCTTGAGAGTCCGTGTCGTTCTTCCTGCCGTTCCCAATTAGAACGACATCTGGTGACCCCGACGTGATGACGGACCGACCCTCCGAGGTCTGATAACCCGACGTGATGTGCAGCCGACCCCCGAGGTCAGAAAGCAACCTACGTGAAGACATCTGCTAATCCCCTGAGGGTAAGCAGCGAGCGGGAAAGACACCAGCCCTTCCCCCTAGAGGGGAAAGTGGAATTCTCCCGGGCTTTCCAAGAGGAAGCTGGTTTCTAACCAACGGGATAGTGGAGCCTGCCAGAGAGTGGGCTTGGAACGGCCTATCTTGGTGAAGCAGAGCTTGAAATCCCGGGTCCAAGACGATAGCGTTTGCATAATTGCATTCGCAGAGCCGCCAAGATAAAAAAAGTTTTCATAATGGAGAACTGTGATTTAGCTGATGAGCAACTTGTCAGCTTTGCATGGCAAGACGCCTTGCTGAGCATGGGACTCTGTATTCCTGAAGAAGATATACGCACTTTGTTCCACTGGGTGAAAGCGCAGGAGTTTGCTATGACTGTGAATGATGTGTTTAACCTTGAGATTTGGTGGTCAGTGGGAGACCACCTGTGGACTAAGCTAGCTGCGGGAGATACCAGTGCGTGCAGCTTAGCAGCAACTTGGGGAGTAATTTTTAAGGCACTGAAACAGTGCCAGCCTAAAAACAGTGAAACCGAGCTGTGTAGCGATCCTTCAGCTCTGCCTGGACCCTTAGAGAACTTTAGCAGCGGGCAGGAGCAATCCGTGGACCAGAGATCTCCTTCTCCGGAAAAATTTGAGCGCCCGCCATCCGCAAAGCTCGGCGTGCAAGTTTTACCAGCAAAAAAACAACAAAAGAGCGAAAATCGCTCGGCTCTGCCTTTACCGCACCCGCAGGCGCCGCCATCGCCAGCGCAGTGAGAACCGCCTTTGCCTGCGCCCTCCGCGGAGTCTCCGCCGGCCCCTCCAGGACCAGCGCTGCGAGCACTGCTGCCAGCGGCCGCCTTGGAGCCTCCGCCGGTGCCCTGAGTCCCCACAGCGGCAGCAGCAGCGGCGAGAAAAAAACGAGAGAAAAGGTGGAAAAGAAGGAAGAGAAAGCTAACTCAGGACGCCGCCCGTCGCCACCGGCGGCGGGCCAGGCGGCCAGCCGGGCCCCCTAGCTCCGGTCGGCTGCAAAAACCCCGTAAAAGCCGAGCCCAAGCCCGGATCTGGAGCCGGGGCCGGGGCCGTGGCGAGCATTCCCCCCCCCGCACCCATCCAAAGTGCCAGCCGAAAAGCGGCGGGGGAGGGGGGGGGAGCCAGGCCCCCCTTTCGCTCGCGCGCGCGCGCCCTGTGAGCTCCTCTATTCTGTGCCGCGGGAAGCGGCACGAAACCGCGGAGCCCGCGCGGACGCCCCTGCTCCCCCCGTGCGTGTGCGCCCCGCGCGGAGCGAGCCGCGAGGGGCGGCGTGGAGCCGCGGGACCTGCACAACACCCCCGCTGCCCTGCGCTCGCCCGCGCTCCAGCGGGGAAGCGGCGGGGAGGACGGGGAGCGAACTTCGCTCCCCCCCCGCACCCGTCAGTGCGGCCCGCGCGCGCACGGACCGTGCTACAGGCGCCGAGCCGGGTTCTGTTCTCCTGCGAACCCGAGCCGCCCCGCGAGACGGTGCCGGGGCTCGAGCAGTGCCCCGGCCAGCACGCGTTCCCCCCCGCCTTGCAGGGGGTGAACCGCACCAAAGTCCTGCAATCCCTGCAAGACCCAAATTTGCTCACTTTGTACCACTTTAGTGTTCTTTTAAACTACTATATTGACAAGTTAGACTGTCAGTTTGAACAGACTAACAATGTTTTGTATTAGTTCACTGAGTTAAAGATATTTGACTCAACCGTCAAATCCTTGCAAGGAAAACAATCTTTAAACATCATCATAAACCAAAATTCCAAATTAATATCCATTCCAATATCTAGTAAAAGAAACCACTTGTGCCGTGTTTGTTCTCCCTCCTGCAAGGGCCCAGCAGGATGTTACAAACACTGTACATTTTTTATTTTTTTTCCTAAACCGAAAGGGTGAATTATGGAGGCTAGCTTTAGAGCAAGCTGCAGGCCCCATGGCCTGTCAGCCCTGCCTGGGAAGCTAGCCTGGGAAATTCATGGGAGGATTCAAAACAATCCTCAAAGACACAAAACAGCCTGCAGGTGCTGTTTATCTGTTCCCGTGTTTTCCTTGCAGGAGAGGGTCAGGGGGGTGGTGAACCCCACTGACCAATGATGGTAATGTAGCACTTTACTAACCAATAAGAGTTTCCTTTCTGTACTTTCGACGAACTAGTCTATATAACATGACTGAAGCAATAAACTAGAGATTCTCCTGTTCTGACTCCCTTGAGAGTCCGTGTCGTTCTTCCTGCCGTTCCCAATTAGAACGACAACTTACTCTTGTGGTTTGACACTGGCCAAGCACCAGGTACCCACAAAAGTCATTCGCTTACCTTCTTCTGCTACAGTTGAGCAAAGGAGAGGGGGAAAAAATTAATTAAGGGCTCATGAGTTGAGATAAGGACTGGGAGAAAACATTCTAGGGGCAAAGCAGGTTCAAATTTAAAGGTATAAGGTAAATTTATTATTAACAGAGTCAGAGGAGGGTAATGAAAAGTAAAATAAGCCTTTAAAATACCTTTTTTTCCCTCAGCCCTTCCCTCTTTCCCACCGACAGAGCAGGGAGACAGAGCATGGGGGTTTTGGTCAGTTCATCATTCGAGATATTCTGTTTACTCAGGGAGAGGAGTCTGTTCTCTGCTATGCCATGAGTCCCTCCCACGGGCAAGCAGTCTTCCCAAACCTGTTGTGGCATGGGTCACTCATCCATGGGGTGCAGTCTTTTAAGGTTAGGCTGCTTTAGTTTGGAAGGATAGGATTTTTTTTCTCTATTTTTGGAAGCAGGTGCCCTCTCTCTCTATTCAGGTCTCCCACTAGATTACAGCTTTCTTTGGCATCCATCTGTTCCAGTGTGAGCACTTTTCTCATGGGCTGCAAGTGGATCTCTGCATCCCCTATACTTTATGCATTACAGGGGGACAGTTTGTTTCACCATAGTCCTCACTACAGCTTGCAAAAGAATCTTGGCTCCAATGCTTGGAGCACCTCCTTCCCCTCTTTGTTTTCCACTGACATTGGTGCTACCATGTTGTTTTCCCTCATGTCTGTCTCCCTGAAAATTAAAGCCTTCTGATAATGTTTTCATAGTTTTAGTTACTTTCCCATGAAAGTTCTATAAACATAAGTTGTTTGTCACATTCCTTCTAAGAAATGTCTTTTGTTGGATGTTTCGCATGATCAGTGTGCTTGGGAAGGTGGTAACTTAATTATCCAATCCCTGATCATTGTCGAGAATCTATGAATACTGGAGTCAGAGAATAAAGTCACGGGTTTTTGTTCTGACACTGAGAGTGGTTGTGTGAATAATTTCGTGTCCTTTAGCAACACGTCCTCACTTCTTCCTCTTCTCTGACTAGAAAAAAAATTGCTGCTCTTAGGTACCATTGCCAACAAGTTCTACTAATTCAATGATTCCTGCAGCATCCTTCAGCAATGAGAGGTTGATTTTGCCCAGGTTATGCATCGGGGAGTCACCCGCCACTTTTTCACCATTGGCCATGCGGCCCTGTTGCCACCATGCGGGCAGTGGCAGCTGACGCAGCGCTGTTGCTAGCACTTCTCTTTATGCAAGGTGCTGGGAAGGAGAAGCCACCACCATCGCTCCTGCCCTTCTGCTTGTGGTGCGGCTAGCTAGGGGAAGCCAGGCCATCAAAGCTCGAGGCAGGCCATGCCGAGATGGTGGCAGCCATAGTGCCTCCCCACCCCATGGGAAAAAAACGTTTTGATTTTCTTCTTAAATATGTCATCACAGAGCCATTACCAACCTCTCTAAATGGGCCAGCAGCATGTCCATCTTCAGGGCCATCAGAGATTGGCTCTGTTGGGCATGGTGGGAGCTTCTAACAGCTTCTCATAGAAGCTACCCCTGTGGCCCACCCACTACAAAAAAAAAAAAAAAAAGTCAGGCTGTGCCAAATCAACACACTTAGCATCCCTTTGAGTTCTGTGTCCAAGTCTTTTATGAAGATGTTGAAGAGATGTATTTAGTTGGGGTTTTTTTAATTAATGTAAAAGACACATTAACTTTTTCTGCTCATCCCCTGAAGTATGCAGTTATGGGGCATCCTATAATGCCTCCAAAACTGCCTGTCCATGCTGGAAAAGCTGAGATTAAAGAAAAGAGCTGCAGAAAATACCACTAACCTGCAAAAGCCTTTGATCCCTCCAAACTTTCTCTCTCTAAAAGAATTCTCATGATTACTATGGCATATTTTATAGTGTATTGGCAGACTGAGTATCTCTGTGTAAGACTACTGGATGGTATGGGCAGGAATATTAAAGATATGCAAGGAAACACAGCTTGATCTTATTAACAAATCATAAATGGAAAGGTTTTATTTTTCTAGCCTGACACTATTTCCTTAGCCAGTGCATACTTTTCTCTCACCATCTTTGCTTTTAGTTCCTGCCACTCCTGGATTGGAGCCAATATTACTGGGTTTGGGTTCCTAGTGCTGCCAGAGATGCTCCTTCTAGCCCCTCTCGATTAAAAAACTAATATGTAGAGAAACAGAGAAGAGAAGAGAAGAGAAGAGAAGAGAAGAGAAGAGAAGAGAAGAGAAGAGAAGAGAAGAGAAGAGAAGAGAAGAGAAGAGAAGAGAAGAGAAGAGAAGAGAAGAGAAGAGAAGAGAAGAGAAGAGAAAAGAAAAGAAAAGAAAAGAAAAGAAAAGAAAAGAAAAGAAAAGAAAAGAAAAGAAAAGAAAAGAAAAGAAAAGAAAAGAAAAGAAAAGAAAAGAAAAGAAAAGAAAAGAAAAGAAAAGAAAAGAAAAGAAAAGAAAAGAAAAGAAAAGAAAAGAAAAGAAAAGAAAAGAAAAGAAAGAGTGAAAGAGAAAGAGAGAGAGAGAAAGAAAGAAAGAACGAAAGAAAGAAAGAAAGAGAAAGAAAGAGAGAGAAAAGAGAGAAAAGAGAGAAAAAAGAGAAAAAGAGAAAAAGAAAGAAAAGTGGAGGAATTTATCACTGGGAGGGTAGAAGGAAGCATTGGTTTTGGATGCTCAGCACAGGGAGAGAATGGGGGAGGCCACACGTTTTCTCCTGTCCTCTATGCTGTGTTTCATGCTGGTGTCGCTCTATTAGGAACGGCTGGGAAGAGACGACACAGACTCTCTAAGAGTTACTCAGGAGAATTTTTTTCCAGTTTATTACTTCAGCTCTGTTTTATAGACTGATACGTGGAAAGTACAGAAAGGAAACTTATTGGTTAGCAAACTACTACATTACCATCATTGGTCAGTGGGGAACACAGCCCCCGACCTTCTCCTGCAAAGAAAACAAGGGACAGACAAACAGCACCTGGCAAGGCTGTTTTCTGTCTGTGAGGATTGTTTTAAATCCTCCTTAAAACTTCCCAGGCCACTTTCTCAGGCTGGACTGAGAAAACTATGCGGCCTGCAATTCTACAGGCACTTTGCTGCCTGCTTCAGAGTTAGCATCCACATGCTGGTATCAGCCCTGGCCAGGTATAGGACAGGGACCTTAAACAATACTTATGCATCTTATTCCTCACCCACTACATATCCTCTGGCTCCTTTGTTCCTGGGACTCATCCTACCAAAGCCTTTTCATACCATCTTTTTGCATTTGCTTGTTTAAATGCCAGCAGCAGGAAATTATGAGACTGTGCAAAATGATCCCCACAAGGGAAGGTAATGTGGACTCCATTGGCAGCACTGATTCTCCAAATCTATATTTTGACAGATAGGTACATACAAAAGCATCCAGAAGTGAAAAATAATGAGCCTAAGCCTGGTTGGGGGATGCTGAGGGTGTCCATGCTGTGAAACCCACACTGCAGGTCCCACAGGACTGTCCTTCTAGGGTACCACCACAGCAGGCCAGCTGTCAAGACCTGCCAAAATCCATTTGGAGCAGTCTGTGCTCGAGCACACCAATCAAACCCATTTGGTTGGAAACCAAATATGGTACAAATCCTTGAGGCTCAATTAGAAATCCTTAAAGAGATTTCCTGCTGATGAGCACAAGAGCATCCCTCGTATCCTGTGTGCCCAGGAAAAGCACAAGCTATCCCATTTTCCCCCTTCCCAAGAAAGAAAAATAGGTCCTGCCCTCTCCAACAGCCTTCTACCCAAACCCCAGCTTTGGGCTGATGCTGGCACCTGTGTTTGCTCTGGCCTTTGCTCATGAGGTGACATCCCTGGCACCTGCTTCTCCTATGTGCTCCTCTTCCAGAAGGATGCTTCATCCCCTATCAAAGTGACTAGTGGATGTGTGGGTATGCAGGATGTGTCCCAGGCAGTACGATGCATTGAAGGTTCTCAAAAAGCCTCCAAAAATCCTGTCTGCTGCCCTGAAACTTAAAGCCTTCTGATAATGTTTTCATAGTTTTAGTTACTTTCCCATGAAAGTTCTGTAAACATAAGTCGTTTGTCGCATTCCTTCTGAGAAACATCTTTTGATGGACGTTTCACATGATCAGTGTGCTTGGGAAGGTAGTAACTTAATTATCTAATCCCTGGTCATTGTCAAGAATCTATAAATACTGGAGTCAGAGAATAAAGTTTCCTCTTTCCTGTTCTGACACTGAGGCATTTGTGTGAATCATTTCGTGTCCTTTAGCGACACCTGTCCACAGGTGAGGCAAAGGGAACCTGTTGCATACAGGTAGAGATATTATAAAAGAAAGGCCTTATAAAATATAGTTTAGGCCCTGCTACTCTAGCTAAGCTAGCAGTTAGCTTGTAACTTCCCATGTGGAAAAATCATAAGAATGAAAGTCAGTTAGCACAACAATCTATTTTGGTAAGACAACTGTTTACACCTGCTAAAACAAGAAATCTGTCCCATAAGAATCAGTGAAGAAAATATGTAAACTAACCAAAAATAGAGAGGTTTGATGGATATGCAAAATGCCATTTACTGACCAATGAACTGTCAGTGTATTGTCAGCCAATTAGATCTAACATGGTGCTTCTGCTAATCCTATAAAAATATGAACTATGCAATAAAGATTCAGTTTTTCCTGTATGAAGAAACTAAGTCTTGTCTGCTTATTACTGCAACAGGAACCAGCTAAGAGCGCAGCTGGGGATGGCAGGGTGGCTGCAGGTAACAGCAGCAGGGATCTTCCAACCCCACAGCATCCCGAAGTCCCCGCCTTGTGGCGGCTGTAGCAGCCTTAGCCAGATTTATGCTGGAGCAGGCAGGAGCAGATGGTGTGGCGGAAGGGTGCCTTAGGCCAGCTGAGTCCCTGGGCTGGCAGGAACATGGTCCTGCATCCTAGGACTGGATATAAGCATTTTAGAAGAAAACAGAAAGCCAGAGCTGATGCCAGTCCAGACTGATCTGAGGGGTCTCAATGCTGAAGTGCCCTCCAGGCCTCTAGCATAGAAAGGTAGAGGGGGGTCCTCAAATATTTCCTCAACTCTAAATCAAAGGATACATGGATTTTGAGGCTCTTTTTTTTTTGTCACCTCTCCTATCAAAGTCCCAGGGGAACCCAAGCATAATCATCCACCAGCAATGGCTTGGAGCAGCTAGGAGCTCACCCCACCAGTAGCCCATTGCCTATATCTGGCCCAGAGTTGCAGGCAGGCTGCACAGTCTGCAGTCTGCACTTAGAGCCCAGCAAAGCCTCTGCTCTGTATTGCCTCCACGCTGCAGTTTACACACATGATGTGCATGGATCCCACCACTCAAAGCCCCCTGGTCTGAACTTGGCTGTGCTTTTAGCAGGCAGTTGCAGCAGGCAATGGCAGCAGGCAGCAGCTCAGCCAGGGATACTCCTGACATTGCTCACCACCAACCTGCAGGACCAAGAGGAACCTCAGCTGAGTCCCATCACCACTGGAAGATTCCCAGATAAGGCATCCACTGGCCAGAGGAGATGATGGAACACCAAGTACCATACCTGAGAGCAGACCACACACTGGAGCAGGGGCTGGTCCCCAACGTGGCCTTGAAGCCTTGGCCCTGTCAGGGTGAAAAGTATGGATGCTAGCTTTGGAGCAAGCTGCAGGCCCCATGGCCTGCCAGGCCTGCCTGAGAAGCTAGCCTGGGAAATTCATAGGAGGATTTCAAAACAATCCTCAGAGACAGAAAACAACTGCCAGGTGCTGTTTGTTTGTTCCTGTGTTTTCCTTGCAGGAGAAAGTCAGGGGGTGGTGAACCCCACTGACCAATGATGGTAATGTAGCACTTTACTAACCAATAAGAGTTTCCTTTCTGTACTTTCCATGAACTAGTCTATATAACATGGCTGTAGCAATAAACTAGGGATTCTCTCCTGTTCCGACTCCCTTGAGAGTCATGTCGTTCTTTCCTGCTGTTCCCAATTAGAACAACAGAAAAAGAGTCAGGAGAAACTACACACAACTTATTTATGGAGTAAAGGTGATTGTCACCCTGAGAATCAGGCCTTTGATATTGTTTTCTACGAGTTCTAGCCACTTTCCCAGGAAAGTAACTATAAACATAGGTGTTTATACATTCCATTAAAGATATGCCTTTTGATGGATGTCTCTCATGGCCAGTGCAGTTGGGAAGGTGTTAACCTGACTATCCAATCCCTGGTTGTGGTCGGAAGCCTATAAATACTGAAAGAACAAATAAACGATTGTCTTTCTTTCACCACACCTCGAGATGCGTCCATGTGAATAATTTTGTGTCCAACAGTGACAGGTGATGGCTATTTTTTCACGACACACCTGAGATTTAGTCCCGTTTCCCATCAATCTCCCAACTGCACGATAACCTGCTACTCCAAACTAAACACCTCTGTGCAGAGCCATGAGTGTGGCTCGCAGCCCCCAGCGACTTGCAGGGCAGTGGGGAATGACTTCCTGTCCTGGGGTGACTTTATGATATTGGTATCCCAAATCGTCTGGTTTATGTTATATATTAAGTTCTGCACCTTTAAGACAGGCTTTGAGAGCAAGAGAGGGGGAAGAAGAAGCGCGCAGTTTGTGTTAAAGAAAAACATCACTCCCACACATCCCACTCCTGGACTGTGGTGTCTGCAGCACGGACAGACAGCGGGACAGAGCTTCTCTCTGGCTTTTAGTTAGTTTTAGCTAGCTGAGGCAGAAGAGTTCCCTGGACCTTTGTTTTTTTCTTTTTTTTCTTGGATCTGTGCAAACCTGCTCTGGACTGAACACCCAGCCAAACCCTGGGAGCTCACGCCTTTGGCCCACAGGGGCCTGGGCCTCGGCACTTTCCAGCGCCGAAAGGACTGATAAGAACCTGAGCGAGCAGAGCTACACCACATGAAAAGGACTTTTCTTCCTAGACTTGCCATCCCATTGAACAGCGAGAAGTTTTATTATTTAATATTATTCAATTTCTGTTAAATAAACAGCTTTTTCCACTTCTCTCCAAGGAATTTTTTTTTCCTTTCCCGGACCAGTTGGTGGGGAGGGGGCATTTCCCTGGGGAAATTCCCATTTGGAGTTTTCCTCCCTAATTTGCCCTAAACTAGGACACTCCCTTAGCATCCCCTGTGATGCCCACTGCTACGTTGGTGGCCCTATGGCCACCTCCAGCTGCATCTTAACTCAAGGGGCTGTGAGCCTCGAAACCCACTCCTGGGCTTGGGCTGAGGACTGATGTGTATGTAGTGCAACTCTGCAGCCCATTTAGTTTGAGGCTTGGCTCAACTATTTTCATCTCAGAAGGCTCCTACTGCTAGTGAGGAACAGGTCCTGACCCCATCTTCTCCTTCCTATCAATGGGAAATTGCCTTTTATTTTTTTGCTCCATTAAAACCCCCTCATCTCACCATCAGCCTCCAAGGAGGTGATGCCCAGTGCTCCCTCACCCCTGCCATGTTCCCACATCATGGAATGGTTGTGAAGGAGATGGATGGCTCCTATATCTACTGCTCTGCTAGGGAAAAATGGCAAGTTTAAAGCACGCAGCTTGATATTTAATCTGGGGCTCCTGTCTTCCAGCAGCTCCCATAAAATCAATGTCAAATCTGAGTATTATTATTACAGGGAGACAACAATGGCTTGTCCAGACTCACAGGTAATGGCAAGGCCAGCTCTAATTGATGTCTGGGTCTGCCCTTCACCTGCCGACTCAGGAAGGGTGCCAGCCCGCTCCCCTGTCTCCTTCTCCCACCTGCTGCCAACACTTGCAAGCATTATTTTTGGCCCCAGATGACCATGCAAAAGAAAAAAAATTAAAATAGTAATAATAATAATAATAATAATATAACATTATAAAATTAATAAAACAATAGATTATTACTAGAAATAATAAAATAATAGTAATATTAAAATAATAAATACTCTGCTACAGAATTACAGAATTACAGAACATCTTCAGAGACACAACTGAGGGCAAACAAGAGGGAACATCTCCTCACTCCTCCTTTTCTCTGTGCTTGAGAGCAGGAGGATGCAGGCAGCTGGAGATGCTTCTGGAGCCACCTATGAGGCTGCACTCCCCATCTGTCTCCAAATCTGTATATATATTGCATATATATGTGTGTGCATGAATTCAGAATTGCCTTTTAATTCGCTGAGCATATAGAGAATAAATCTCATCTGCAAAACTGCTCTTCTCCCCAGAAAAGCTGTAGGGAGTAACTTGAGCCAAGGAGGCTTTCCACATTGAATCACCACCTCACTGAGGGAAGACCTCATCACACTCTTCTGAAAGAGAAACCAAAGGCAGAAACATTGGGCTCATGCACAGATTGATGAGATGGATATGGTGCTGCTCCATGGAGCTGAGTGTGAGAATCATCACTGCTGTGGCACTTGAGATGGACACCTTTATGACTTTAGGGTTTGCTCCAGGGACCCTGGGACCTTTTTTCCCCGTATCTTTCAGTGAAGTAACCTCTCTGATGCCTCCTGGGCAGGGAAGGCTTAGGTTAGATATCAGGAAAAAGTTCTTCACCTGGAGGGTGGTTCAGCACTGAAAGAGACTCCCCAGGGAAGTGGTCCCAGCACCAATCCTGAAGGAGTTCAAATGCTTGGACAACACTCTCAGACACATGGTGTGATTCTTGGGGTGCCCTGTGCAGGGCCAGGAATTTGACTCGATGATCCTTCTGAGTCCCTCCCAACTCAGCATATTCTATGATTCTCTCTTTTCCAAGATAAGTGGTACTGATGCCTTGGAGTGGCTACCTAGAACAGACACTAGACAAAATTAAGAGAATAAAAGTGGGTATTTATTCAAGGCCTTCAATAGGTACACTTTGAGCAGTCAGAACCCTTTGAGAGGCTATACCCAAGATGGACAATGGTCACTAGTTTTTATATTTTAAGTTTGGCCCATTTACATATCGGGATTAATCCTCCAATTACAGCTTCAGGTAATGAAGTCATATACACCCAGTTTGCTCCCCCCCAACTCACTTTTGTTTATATTTTTCAGGGCCTGAGGCAGTAGGGTATCCTTGAGTTTCAAGCCTAGAAGAATTGTTTTGTCTAGCCAAAATGTGAAGACAGTAACCCCCTATATGGAGTTTAGAGTTATACACTAAAGCAGTACAGGATTTGAAAAATATAAAAACTAAAACCTTAAGGCATCAGTACCACTGTGATTTCTGTGCATGAACTGGACCATCTAAAATTAAATTAAATTAAAAACAGCCACATAAAGAGGGCAAATGAGTTTTGCATTCAGTGCTGGACATGGCAAAGAGGTCAGATGCTCTCCAGCCGTGCTTGGATTCTCCTGCCTCCATCTGTGCCAAATCACAAACTGCTCCACTGGAGACCCAGATCTTAATCATGTTAAGGGAGAAAAAATTGCCTTTCAGCAATAACCATGTGTATTACTTAGAATATCATAGAATATCAAATAATCATTAAGGTTGGAAAAGACCTCTAAGATCATCAAGTCCAACTGACTTCCATGTCCCAATTCCTGCAGTATCCCCTTGGCGTCTATTCTCAGAACCCCTATGAAGCAGAAAAAGCTGCTATCACTGTGACATTAAGTCAGTTGCTCGAATAAAGAGGAAGTGTATAGAAGAGGACAAATTTCAGTTCATTCCTCCCAAATCATCATGCTCAGCATGGTACACACTTCACTAAATTGTCCTCTTCCATCCTCTGCCTGGGCTGGCAAAAGATTTTTCACCACCTTCCTGGTTGAGCCCCTTGACCATCTCAAACCAAGACCATTCCACTGAAACCTGAGTGCAACCTCTGTCAAAAACCATGGGACTCGACTCAAGAATTTACAACCAGAACAAAGCACAGCAGCAAACCAAGGAAGGGCCATTTCTGGGTGTCTTGGTTTAGAGACAAGTTTAGGAGAAAACACTATGGAATGAGTGTTTCCTTTAAAAAAGGGTTCCAGCAATCCCTTTCTGCCAATGAGACATTAACACTAGTGGATGAAAGTGAAAAAAACCACAACTGTTTACTGACAAACAGTGCCAGCACAGCATGGGAAAAAAATGGTAAATAAATGCTAGATATTGAACTGTCAGACCTTACCCCCCCCCCCCACTGGAACAACAACAACCAAAAAAAATCCCAAAATCCCAGGGAAACAAAAAAACAACGTCCAACTACATGTCAGGGAGAAACAAAATGGTGCAGGCTTTTGTGTGGGAACCTGGTGACTCTCTGATGTTGGTCTCCTCTTCACAGCAGGTGAAACTTGTGGATTTGGTGTCCTTTCTCCTGTGGGTACAGCTTTTCCAAGGTCTGGGGCCAGGAAGGAGTGATCCCTCAGCTTCCTGCTGGACAACGGCCAAATCTTCTCCCATTGATTCTCTGATCTCAGACCAAAATGTAACTGAATAGTTCAGTGTACTGGTTTAGGGCAAATCTGGGAGGAAACTTCCAAAGGAGTCCCTCTAGAAAGCAGATTCAAGTGGCCCCTCCCCCAAGTGGTTTGGGGAAATATTTCCTGGGAGAAAAGTAGAAAAAAACCCTGTTTATTTAACAAGCAAAGTATTCACAATCATAAAAAATGAATATTAACCAATAAAACCTCTTGCTGTTCTGAAGAGATGGCAAATTCAGAAAGTCCTTTTCATGGGGTGTATCTTGGATCACTCAGTCTCTTATCAGTCCTCGTGTTCTGGAAAATGCTGTGTCCCGGGCCCCAGTGGGCCACAGGTGTGAGCTCCTGGTGGTTTTCTGGGTTTTCAGTCCAGAGCAGGGCTGATCAGTTCCAAGAAAAAGAAAAGCCATGAAGCAAGGGGGTTAGGAGTTAAATTGGTTAGGAGTAGATGACTAGACAATGTATATTGCTTAACATGTACTGTGCTTGCAAAAGCAGGATGAGAAAATGCAAGGCTACTGTGATAAGGAAGAAGCTGCTTGCAGAAGCAGGATGAGGGGATGCAAGGCTTGCAAGGCTATTGTGATAAGGAGGACTGTTCAGACCCCTAATCCAACCAAAACCAGTCTTGCGGTTTGAACTGCGACCAAGAGACCGGGGAGCATGCGCAAGGAGGCAAGGTGAAAAGTTCAGTTCTGAGGGAGACTATTTTTATTTCATCCTGAACACCACTGTGTGACTGCCAGAGGGCACTGAGCAAGCGCAGAAGGACTTTAAGTTCATTATAATAGGAAATTAGGCTAGGCAGGGCTAGGAAATGAATATGTATAGGTGTATTGTGAAACTCAAAACATGTAACATTTCAGGGAATAAATAGAAGGATGTGTTGCAGAAGATGTGCATGTCTTTGAGGAGTTTTCCTGCATGGGCCCAGCGCTGAATAAATGCATACTGGCTTTACAACTTTAGTGAGTTGTGGAGTTTTCCTGCGCATCAGCCACAGTCTGGGAAACTTCTCTGCCTCAGCTAGGTAAAAACTAACTAAAAAACAAAGGAGAGCTTTCTCCCACTGTCTGTGCTGCAGACAACACAGTTGTGGACATGATTTCTGAACCTGAGAGAATTTCAAGCTCTCAGACACTGACTGTTCCCAAGAGAAAGTCTTGGGAACCTTTTCTTGCTCAAGGAATATTTGTGTAAATAAGGAATTACTTTCCCAAAACAAGACACAGATGTTCTGAGAGCATTGTCTCTCTTATCCCACCAATGGGATGAGAGAGGTGTTCCTTCTACCAATCAGGGTGACCTGGTTGGAACTTCTTATAAAAAGGGGTCTAAAACCCCGCAATAAATATTTTTTCACCTCACAAAAGCAGCTGTGTGTGTGATTATCTCGGGACCCTCGGGACCCTCAGTCAATACTTCATGTCCTCTGGCGACACACAATCTATGAGAAGGAATGTGGAGGAGTTAATGTAGTTTCTGAAAACAAACTGCGTGCTTCTTCCTCCCCCCCCCCCCCACCCCCCCCCTTTGCTCTCGGAACCAATCTTAAAGGTGCAGAACTTAATATCCAGCATAAACAGGACAGATAACTGGGGATACAAGCACCATAAAGTCACCCTAGGACATTCAGGGGAAAAAAAAAAGGCACCAAAGCATTGCTGCTGCAGTCGCCAAGGCCAGGGAAAGGAAGAAAAAACTTCTTGCCTAAGTTAACGAAAAACCCCAAACTAGCTAAGCAACAAAGTAACACTCTCCACAGGGCACCACAGATGCCTGAGGAGTGAGGCTTTGCAAAAGCCCATGCAAGAGCCCCAAGGCTACCCCCTTCCCTGGACCTACCTTAAAGCTACAACAACCATTTCTAGGCATAGAGCATACAATCAGGGAGTAGAAAACCACCCCAAGACATTCCACCCCTTATTCTGTATAGTCTGCTTAATGCCCAGATTAATACACTTCAACTCTAAACACACACTTCTATACATATATACATATAACTATATGCAAATAGTGGCAGGGACATTCATCAAGCAGTGGTATGTAGGCGTTCCAACATTACAAGCTGTTCTCATCCAAAATCAAAACATCCTGAGGTACACAATGTGTTTCCCCATCCCTCTGCATTACCCACCAAGTGCAACCTGGTCCCTGAGCAAAGACAACCCCATGGATGGGTTTGTCTTTAGTCGAGGCAGAATTAGTCCAAACATTCTTCCCTAATAAACCTGACATGTACCACTGGAACCTTGTCTCTGTCTGCTATATGCAGGGGTTCAGATTGGGCAGGGCCAGCTCGGTTAGTGGAGCCTTAGTTGTTAACTAACCTGATGGCATTTGCTAAATGCATCTCCCAGTTTTTTTAGTCCCCCTGCCCAGTGCCTTTAAGGTGGTTTTAAGCAGGCTGTTGTACCACTCTACTTTACCAGCAGCTGGTGCATGGTAAGGGGATATGGTACACCTACTCAATACCATGTTCCCTAGCCCAGGTGTTTATGAGGCTGTTCTTGAAATGGGTTCAATTGTCAGACTCAGTTCTCTCAGGGGTACCATGCCTCCAAAGGATCTGCTTTTCAAGGCCCAAGATTGTTGTAATGCATTTAGAAAAAATGGTATAACCCAAAGAATGTACCCCCAAAAATATAGAATGTGAGCTGCTTTCCCTTATCTCTTTCTCCCCAGTTCCCCTTATTGGCTGTGTGAAAGTAAACCACCCTCTTCTCCCTGCCTTCAAAAAGAGGTGCTTATCAATATCTTTTCCTCTTTCCCTCCTGCTCTCCTTCTCCAGGGGACCCCAAGAAATAAAGCTGCACTTCCATCTCAGCAAAGGGAAAGGGCCTTGCTTTTAAGTTCTTCTGTTCTATGCTATACTATCTCCCCTGTTTCCCTGGCTGCTGCTGGGCGGACAGTGGTAACAGAGAAGCAGAGGACATAGAAATAATAGCACAAGATTGTCGTTCTAATTGGGAACGGCGGAAAGAACGACACGGACTCTCAAAGGAGTCAGAACAGGAGAGAACCTCTAGTTTATTGTTACAGTCATGTTATATAGACTAGTTCGTCAAGAGTACAGAAAGGAAATTCTTATTGGTTAGTAAAGTACTACATTACCATTATTGGTCAGTGGGGTTCACCACCCCCTGACCTTCTCCTGCAAGGAAAACAAGGGAATCAGAAAACAGCACCTGCAGGCTGTTTTGTGTCTTTGAGGATTGTTTTGAATCCTCCCATGAATTTCCCAGGCTAGCTTCTTAGGCAGGGCTGGCAGGCCATGGGCCTACAGCCTGCTCCAAAGCTAGCATCCATACAAGATGGTGTTCCAGGCAGTAGCATGAGGCACGGGGTAGGTTTCCAACTATCCCATGGTGGCTTCGACCATTGTGAGCACATAGTGCTTACCTTGGCGTGCCTGGGGCAGTGTAATGTAGTCAATTTGCCAGGCCTCCCCATACTTATATTTGGACCACCTTCCCCCATATCACAGGTGTTTCACCCACTTGTCCTGCTTGATCACAGCCCATGTCTCACAATCATGGATAACTTGGGAGATACAGTCCATGGTTAAATGCACCCCTTGGTCTCATGCCCACTTATAGGTGGCATCTCAGCCCTGATGGCCTGAGGCATCATGGGCCCATCGATCTAGGAAAAACTCTCCCTTATGTTGCCAGTCCGAAATCTATCTCTGACACCTTTATTTTTGTAGCCTGATCCACCTGTTCATTGTTTCGGTGCTCCTCATTAGCCTGACTCTTGGGGATATGGGTATCCACATTATGGACCTTCACATGTAGCTTCTCTACCAAGGCAGCGATGTCTTTCCACTCTTCAGCAGCCCAGATTGGTTTTCCCCTGTGCTGCCAATTAGCCTTTTTCCAGTGTTCCAGCCACCAACACAAAGCATTGGCTGTTATCCATGAGTCAGTGTAGAGGTAGAGCTTTGGCCACTTCTCTCACAGTGATGTCATTGATGTATTGCAGATGTTCCAGAAACTCATCCTTTTCCAGTGCAGTCTGGATCAGTCCATGGCAGATTGTAGGACTGTGCTTCCACCCTGGGGCAATTGGTTCTAGGTGTACCGCCCACCCCTGCAGGTGAAGGCAAACTGAGGCCTGCATCCTGCTGCCAGAGGAATGGGGGAAGATGCTTTTGCAATGTCATTAGTGGCATATCACTTTGTTGCTTTGGACTCCAGCTCATACTGGAGCTCCAACATGTCTGGCACAGCAGCGCTCAGTGGTGAAGTCACTTCATTCAAGGCACAATAGTCTACAGTCAATCTCCATTCTCCTTCAGATTTGCGCACAGGCCAAATGGGACTGTTGAAGGGTGAGTGGGTTTTGCTGACCACCCCTTGGCTCTCCAGCTCACGGATCATCTTATGGATGGGAGTCACAGCATCTTGAGTTGTCCAGTGCTGCTTGCAGTGCACTGTCAAAGTGGCAATTGTTACTCTGTGGGAACTGACAGTGGTCAAATAAGAGATTTTTAGGTTTCAGGCATTAGCTTGAGCCTGTGTGAAACTAAGTCACACAACGTTCTCACTCTGGCTTGAGAAATCATAAGGAGGAATCCAAACAGTCCTTAGAGAAGGAAAACAACCCTTGCAGGTGTTGTTTGTCGCCTTGTTGTTTACTTGCAAGAAACAGTCGAGGGGTGTTGTTCCTAATTGTCCAATGATGGTGATGTGTTAGTTTCATGACCAATGAGAGGTTTAACTTTTCTGACCTTCTCGGAACTGTCTATAAAAGAAGATCTGGAATAATAAAACTTGCTCTCTTTTGCAACCAAGCTAAGAGAGTCTTTGTCATACTTTCACTGTTCCTAATATAGTGCGACAGTACGCAATGTTCTTTCCCCTTCAGAAGGCCCACTACAGATGCATTCTCTGATAGTCCAGGCAAGGTGTTCAACTGTTTGACACCCTCTGTCTCCACAGCAGCTATCCCAAACACCCACCCAAGTCCCTTTGGGTCTTTAAAATACCCACTTCAGAGGAAGTCTATGCCCAAAATGCATGGGGCCTCTGGGCCAGTCACAACAGGGTGTTTCTTCTACTCATATCCAGTCAGGCTCACCTCAGCTTCCACCAAAGTCAAATTCTGTGATCCTCCTGTCACACCAGCAATAGAAACAGATTCTGCCCCCACATCTCAATGGGATTAATGTGCACTGTGCACCAGTGTCATCAAAGGCCTCATTTTTGTGGTTCTGATGTGCCAGGCCAATTACTCCACACAGTCCAAAAGACACGGCTTTCCCTAGCCTCTACCTGGTTAGAGGCTGGGCCCCTCTAAGCCTGGTTATCCTTCTTTCCCTGGGCATATGTCTTGGAGGTTCCTTCAAGGGGATCAGACATGTCATCATCATCATACTTGGCAATTCAGCTACAGGCTACTGGAGCTGCTTCCGTTTTGGTGGAACTTTGTTTCTGATTCTTGCTCTCCTTCAATTCATGCACTCATTGTGCCAGGGCAGAACTGGGTCTTCCATCCCATCTCCTCATGTTTTCCCCATGGTCAAACAGGAAGAACCACAGCTCAGCTCATGGGGTGTACCCTCTCTCCCCAGCTGGAGGACATATGCTTCTGATAACAGGGCCTCTAGTCTGTACCGACAAGATTTGGAGAGGATCCTCTTTAAGCTCCTTCCTGAATTTCTGATGAGTCTCCTCAATCCCGTCTTCCATTTTCTGTATATGTTCTGATAGACTTGTTTCCACAGCTGAGATTCTTGCTTGTGTTGGGCTGTGCATTGTCTGCATACACGCGTGTAGCAGGTTGTCCTTGGCTGGGTGCTAGGTGCCCACTAAGTTGCTCTAACACTCCCTTTCCCAATGGGAGAGGGGAGAGAATAACATGTAAACAATCAGCAGGGTGAGATAAGACAGTTAATTACAGTGAAAGGAAAGAAATAAGTAAGACTCTACCCACATATAAGCTAGAGAAAAAAAAGTCAGTCTCTACTTCCCATCAGCAGTGATGTTTGGACACTTCATGGGAAGCAGGGCTTCAGCATGCTTAACAATTCCTCTGGAAGGCAAACATTAAAAGATCATTAATGCTGCCCCCCCCCTTAGCTTTATATGTCTGAGCTCATGCCTTGTGGTATGGAATATCCCTTTGGCTAATTTGGGTCAGCTGGCCTGGTTGTGTCCCCTCCCAGGATCTTTGCCCACTCCCATCCCCTTTGATGGGGGAATGAATGTCAGAGGGACAGCACTGTTCAGCAGTAGCCAAAACATTGGTCTGTTATCAACCCCCATCCAGCTACCAATGCAAAGCACAGCACTGTAAGTGATGTGAAATGTACCTCAGTCAGAGCCAATACAGCCTGGAGCCTCTCCAACACAGTATTCACTGTCTCGTCCCCCTCATTCCACTTCACCATTGCTAAAGCAGGGGCATATTCTTGTGGCCCAAGACGTGCAAGTTTCAGGCATATCACTGGCATACATTTTACCATGCCCAGACTCTTAATTGTTTGGCTGTCTGAGAAAACTATATCACTGCCAGTTCTCTCAAGTGTTGAATCCCTTGTTCCATGGTCTTCCAAGAGCTTTGCTGCAGCTAGAAATCTTCTTGGCACAGGTATCTTTCCTTCACACTTCTTAAGAGCCATGTCCAGAGACTCAGATCTTTGGATCCCCTTGTCATTCCTTGGTCAATACCCACATCATGTGACAGAGATCCCAAATGCCTCTCTTCAGTACCATCCAGAATCATACCATCGCCTGCAGCATCCCAGTTTTGGACCAACCAACTTAATATAGATTCATCAGGCCATTGGGTGTAACCTTTTCTTAGACTGTGAAGGCTTTCTAAGAACAGACACTCCGTAATGATTTCTGGTTCAGATTCCCCTGCTGGCTGTGAGGATCCTGGCTCCCCATCATCATCCACTGGCCGAATGGATTAGGTTTTGTGTTTTCTTCTCTGGACAGAGGCAATTGCTATTGGCTTAGGCTCCCCATCTGGTTTAACTGCAGCCTGAGTGACTGGGGTGCCTGCTGATTCATTCTCCTGCCCCTCTGGCTGTATCTGCTGCCCTACAGTATCTAGCAGTGTGTGGTAAGCATTAGCCAGGGGCCAGCTTATTGCAATGAGCTTCTTCTCATTAGAGTTGTCAGTGCAATTTTCTTTCAGATATTTCCCCACCTCAGATGGATTCTGAATTTGTTAAGGGGGAAAGCTCCAAGTTATCAGGGCAGAGAATTCCTTCAGGGTTTGCCCTATGTCCTCCCACACCCCACATCACTGGGAATTTTCCTCAACTTGGGCATGTGTCTGTTGTTGCAGACAGAGAATACTTTGGATCTGATTAGCATAAGAGATTTGATAATCAGGATGCCTTGGCAAGAACAAACAGAGCTTTGAAGATTGCAAGAGGATTGGATCAGACTGGCAGCAGGGAAGAAGACTGAATCAATTTCTGCAAGTAGAAGAGATGTTGTGTTGGAGTCTGAGATACAGACTGTGTGCCCTTGTTTTTAATATTTAGTTCTAGGATTCAAGGAAACACTGAATTTCATATAATATGAAATTCATGTGCATGTTTTCATGGTGATACATGAAAACAAATGTTAAAGTTAGATAGGAAAAGTGTAAATGTGTAGATTAGAAAGTTTCTTAAATCACTGGGTGAAAAAGTAGTTTAGAGAACAAGAGACAAGATGGAGGATTTAGGGTGTTGTCTCTTGTCCTTCTTCTTTCTTCTTCATGTTCTTCTCCTAGGGGTGTTTGGGTAGTAGTAGGTGATTGGGTATAAAATGTCGCAGTGCAGCACACAGGTGTTGGGTCATTGGGTCACTAAGGAAAATAGCTTGGTTGGCATCTGTTAATTGGGTAAATGGACATATAAAAGACCTTGAAGAAGATCTTTGTTGGCCATTTTACCCCTTTTCTATCATAGTGCACATAGCTCCTTGTACCTTGTAATGCTGATAAGAAAAAATAAACAACTGAGACCGAACGAGAGAAAACCGCCTCCCTCTCATCAATCTTCAGTTCAAAGGGAAAAAGAACCCAAATCCTAAAGTCCATAAAGAGACAATGTTGCAAAAATATATAAGCTTGTTTGTATGATGTTTAACCAAATCATTGCAGTAAAAAATTTCTAGCCTTCCTAGAATGGCATATAAACATGTGTAGCCCACAGTAAATTAGGATTCTGATCACCAGTCAGTTGTCCCCGTCTCTCTAAATTGCTGATAATTGGTGCCTCTGTGTGAGGAAAAGGACCAGCCTACCCGGCGGCAATCGGCGAGCCCCTGGAACTGATCATGGTGCTGAGAGAACCACATCTAGGCCCACAATCACCTGATCAGCTGCGATGCGACAGGTGAGCCGGGGACAGAACGTGTCCAAGGAGAGAGACATCTATGAAACCATGCTCGGTCTTCTGGGCAAGCATGGCTCCCCCATCCTTAAGCATGACCTTAAGTCACTTTTATGATGGGTGTCACACGCTTCCCGATGCCACCCCTTCTTCTCTTTTTACCCTCCACTTCTGGAACAAGGTTGGTGTTAAGCTCTATGACCTGGCCACCCTCCCTGGCCATGAGCCAGAGCTACGAACGCTTCCTGCCTGGAGGGTGGTCATGGATTAAAAAGGAGGGTGGGAGTGAGGCTGCCTGCGAGGCTACCTCTGAGATGGCCCCTGCAACCATGCTGGACCAAAACCTGCCTAGGTCCCACTCTCTGTCCCCTGTCTGCATGCCCTCCCCGATGAGCACCAGGGAGGGAGCCCGTTTTCCACCTTCAGTCCCACTGCTATACCGTCAGTGATCTCAGAGCTGCCAGATGCTTACTGCTTATGTGGCCGACACTGACTCTAGCAGTGGAGGGGATCTGGACCCTTTCGACCCTGGCCCCAAAAAAGATCCAGACTTATTCCCTTCAGATACACATAATAATTGGTTACGGATAAAAAAGAAAGCCCTTAAGGTCAGAGACTGATACTGTGGCAGAAATCTTTGTGGTCCCTGTACAACTTGGCCTGAGGGGGGGGAACCCACAATGGGAGCCCTTAGGCCACTCAGAAATTAAGGAACTGTGCCGTACCATGGCGGAATATGGTCTGAGGTCCCCTTACTTCAGGTAAATTATTAAGAGAAACTTTCACTACTCACCTCATGACTCCTCATGACGTTAAGTTTTTGGCAAATCTTTTGCTCACACTGACGCAATATGCAATATTTATGGCGCAATGGAAAAAACGACTGGAGAATTTAATTGTAACATATGCAGGGCACGCAAACTAAGCCCTGGCTGCCTTAACCATTGACCACCTAGCGGGGGGGTGGGGGGGGGTGGGGGGGGTGGTACATACCGATCCTAACGGGCAAGCTGCTTTACCAAGAGAAGCCCTAGAGGGGATCACGGAGGCAGCTCCTTTGGTATTTCTCAAGGTTCCTGATACCAGAACCACGCAACAGTCCTTTATAAATATTAACAGACTCCCCAGGAGCCCTATATGCAGTTTCTGGATAGATTAAAACAAACACTGAAGAGACAAATTGATAATGATCAAGAAAAGGAGGTTGTACTCCTCAAATTTGCCGTAGAAAATGCTAATGAGAATTGTAAGTGCCTCTTGAAATCCTTTCCCCCTGAACCTCAACATGCGTTGCTTCAAATGATAGAAGCCTGCAATCATTTGTGGATATTGCAACATACTAAGGCAATCGCCTATCAAGCTGTGGAACAAGGCACAGCTGACACTTTTGCTGCCCTGAAATTAATCCCCGAAAAGCAGTTGGTTTGTTTTCACTGTGGGGAACCTGGGCACATTAAAAGAGGCTGCCAAAAAGCACAAATACAAAACCCCAAGGCCCCGGGTATATGTCCTCATTGTCAGAAAGGCCCTCACTTCACTAATCTATGCTGCTCCAATTCTTACCAGAATGGCCAGCCTTTACAGGGAAACTCATCTCAGAGTGCGGACGGTGATGTGTGCAGACACAAATCCCACAGTTGACGCAGCAGCTGACATAGCAACCATGAGCATCTGTCAGTTTTGAACCGGCCCAGCCCCCTCCCCATCAGACCATCACCGACCTACATGCAGCCACCCCAGGCAGTGCAGAACTGGGCATATCAACTGTCCTGGGGTGACTTTATGATGTTTGTATCCCCAATCTCCTTGTTTGTTACATATTAAGTTCTGCACCTTTAAGGCTGGCTCTGAGAGCAAAGGGGGGAAAGAAAAAGCATGCAGTTTGTGTTAAAAAAATCCCACTCCCCCACATCCTGCTCCTGGACTGTGGTGTCTGCAGCATGGACGGACAGAGTGACAGAGCTTCTCTTTGGCATTTAGTTAGTTTTAGCTAGCTGAGGCAGCGAAGTTCCCTGGACCTTTTTTTTTTTTTTTTTTCCTTAGATCTGTTCAAACCTGCTCTGGACTGAAAAAAGCCCAGATAAACCCCAGGAGATCATGCCTGTGGCCCACTGGGGCCTGGGCCTTGGTACTTTCCAGTGCAGGAGGGACTGATAAGAACCTGAGCGAGCCGAGCTACACCACATGAAAAGGACTTTTTCCTGGATTTGCCATTTCATCGAACAGCGAGAGGTTTTATTGTTTAATATTATTCAATTTCTGTTAAATAAACAGGTTTTTTTCACTTCTTTCCAAGGAAATCTCCTTTCCCGAACCAGTTGGGGGGAGGGGCCTCTTGGACTTGCTTTCTGAGGGGACCCCATTTGGAGGTTCTCTCCCAAATTTATCCTAAACCAGGACATGAATCAATAACACAGTAATGAGAGGAATGATGGATTTGACTTTACAAACAAGCTGTGGGTCTGCTGATAGATGAAGCTACCACTGAGAGATAAACAATGGGATGGATTCCACTGATGAATGGAAAAAGATATTTGCCTTTACAAACAGACTATGTTTGCTGGTAAATGAAATTGGATATTGAAAGATGAAAGAGACAATGGGGAAACACCATAAATTCCATAAGAATTAAAAACTAAGAGGGAGGGTTATACATTAGAGGGAAATCTTAGGTATCAGGCATTCCGGGAAGTCTGTTCCTCTCAAGTACCTCAGCCAACGGGGAAAGAGAGAGGGACATGCAGCTGGGAGATTAGGATAAAAAGGAAGTTGTGTCCTCCAAAAATTGAGAGACCCCAGGGGAATGCCCCATGGCCTCTCCCTTTATTCAAATAAAGTAAAAGGACTCCGCTGTCTCCTTTTTGGACATAAACCTCTGGTGTTTGTGGATAAATTTTCCTGACAAAATGAGGGCTCTTGTCCGGGATATTTCCACCATTCAGGCCAGTGGGCAGCGAGTGGAGCTGAAGGCGTGCCTCACCCAGTTTCAGTGATCAGCTCCCCTTGTGGCAGCTGGAACGGGGTGATCGATTTGGTTCCTGAAACTGTCCAGGAGACAGATGAGTGGCAGACCAGGACGGTCCGTGAAGAGTCCACAAGGAAGGACCATTGCAAATCTCACCGGTGAGTAATATGGGATATTTGGGGAGCAAACCTGGGAGGGCACCCATGGAAGGTTGGGGGGAAGAGGCCCTGGCAAAAGGGATGACTGTAGCTAATATTTTAACAGAAGGTGAGCATGATATATTAGTAAAGGCCTGTCTGCACAAACCAGCCTCTGGAATAAGTCATGATATTAAAGACTAAAGTCCTTGGAACTTTCCTGCAGGAGAGAGAATAAGGCAAAACAATATCCTTGTGTACAGGAGAAAAAATGTAAACCTATGTGCATTAGCCAATGGTAACTTGCTTAGCCTGCAGACCCTGTAAAACCCTATAAAAGGTGTGCTAAAGATAGAAATAAATGGCGTTCACTCTTACTTCTGTGAAGACTCATGAATAACTGCCAGTCTCTCAATATCTGGTGCTCCGAATGGGACCCTGTGGGCAGGGGGGCTTCGGCGGGTCCACACACGGTAGGACGAGGCCTTGGACCAAGGTTGGTGGAGTGGATCTGAGCGCGGATAGACGCTACCTCGGATCAGTACCAGATAGATGACCTGAGCGCAGTGAAAAAGGCATCAGGTCGTTGGGGGAGTCTGAAGGCGGAGGAGTAAGTGAGGGGTCGTGCCCCTCCCCCCGCCATGGCCGCATGAAAAATGGATGTGCAGTTTGCGTCAGCTAAAAAACTGCTTCTTAGCATTATCGTTAAACGAGGCGAAGCAGTCAGTGAAAAGGACCTGGAAAAGCTTGTTCTATAGGTTTGAGATAAAAGGCACGGGCGCCCGGAAGAACGGAAAGACATAGGAGATTTGTTGTGGAAGAAAACGATTACAGGGAAAGGCAAGGACACTGTCTCTCGGTCCAGCTTGGCAGATTGTAATTAATACCTTAATAAACAGAAAAGCGAGATATGCTGAGGCTGTGAGCCCCGTAATTCTACCTGCATCACAGCAGCAGACGCCTTTACCTCCCACTGCTGGGCAAGCATTCCTGTCTATGCTGCTCTTGGAGAGAGGGAGGGAGAGTCAAAGAGAAGAAAATAATGAGAAAGCACCTCCACAACAAATGCCGAAACAATGAACAGAATCTGTTCAGCAACGGCAGGATGTGATAAGTCCTGAACTATTAGCTTCACTTTTGGAGTCACTTTTACCACTACAATCTTATTTAAGTTCCAGTTTTACTACCCTGGAAGACGAGAAGCCAGATTTAGATTCCACCCAAACAAGAGGGACATGGGGGAGAACTGAGGTGTGCGCAGAGAACAAAGGCACCCCCAGGGCAGAGGCAGTGCAGAAAAAGTTCCAAGGCCACGCTGAACAATTACAGAAGCAGTTGAGCAGAAACAGGTGGCTCAGACAGCTTCAAAGAGAGACAAAATATCCAAAAAATTGCAAACTATATAGTATCTAGTTCGAAATTCATCACTGTAATTAAAAGTTGATAAGCTGCAATGGTCATCGTTGTTACTACCTGGCCCTGAGAAACTTTTCATGTAACATCGCCTGCTTTTGTAAAATTGTGCCCTTTTTTCCTCTATCTGTGAACAACAAGAGAGATTGAGAGAAAAAACTGCATTTGTTAAAGTTAACTTTGTGAGGTTTTTTTTTCTTTCTCTCCATTTTTCCTCTCTGCAAGAGTATGTGGGAGATGACGAAGAAAGATAACAGCACAGCTGCAGCAGCAGCAGAGCAGGCAGTTCCCCCCCCGCTCCCTCTCCAAGATAAGCACCGGGACAGTACCCAGTTTGTTAAAAAAGTCATGATTCATTGGTTTTTTAAAATGTTTTTATTTACCCTTTTAGAGTTAATTTTGTGTTTTAAGTAATTATGAGTTTATGCAGTTGCAGTTTTTAGAGTTTTACTAGAGAAATTATTGTGATTCTTTGAAAGTTCAAAAAGCCCCTTTTTAAAAAAAAAGTGTTTAAAGTGAATATTAACAGAAGTTACCTTGCAATAATTAGCTTTAAAACCTAATGTTAAAATATTAAATGATTTACAGCTACTAAGAAAACAACCTTTCAATTAATATTATCTACAAAAGAGATTTATGGTTTAAAAAATAATTAGTTAAGAGAACTTTACTGTACAAGACAAAGTTAAGTTAAAGCATATATTATCTATTTGCTTGTTTTTTCCACAATTTTAATAAGGTAATTTCAATGTCAGTCTTTTTGTTATATAAAACACATATAACTACATATATACCAATTTGGATTTTGGATTTTAGTTTAAAAATTGGACTTAATGCTTCTGAAAAGTGCTACAAAAGCTGAATGGCAACTTGCCAAATCCTGTGTTGTTGTGGCCTTTCTCTAGAAAAACTGCACTTTAAAATCCTAACCAACTTAAGCATATACCAGGCAAATTCCTGTTACGAATAAGTATTTATAGTAACATTTGCAGTTATTGTTATTCTCAAAGCTAGATGACATCTCATAGCTGCTACTATTGAGAGCCTTGTTTTGAAAATGAGTTAAGAGGCATCTTTCCAGTTTAAAGCCTAAGGCCCTGGCCAAGCCTTGACTTTACCTGGATGGAATGTTTGCCAACAGATCCAGGTGTTTTCTGTCCCAAATCAGTATTTGAGTCACTTTTTGATTCAGCAATTTGACCCTATTAATATGACAGCTGGATCAATTTTGAAGTGGGCTTGGAGAATCATTTCCGGAGGTGGTTGTCCAATCCTTCACTGATTTTTTTTTTGTTTGCAAACTATGGGATGCTGGTGCAGTGTTTTAGTGGTTAATAGTAGCTTTATATTACATGTATTATTAATAATGTTTATGATTTGATTGATTTTTAACTGCTATAAGTTTTATTTATTGTGTATATGGTTTTGTGTTAATGTTGATGTACATGACAGAAGTACATCTCAGTTTTATTTTTTTTAAAAAACGGAGGAAATTGCTGCCTTAGAAGCATTTGATTAGTGTAATTCATTAACTTCAAGGAGAGAAGTGCCTGTGTTTTGTTGGCAGGTTCCAAAAAGTCACCTGTTCATCTGACCAGACTGTGTGCCTCTGAACACACGAGATCCAGTGAACAGAGACGTCACCACACAACCTTGGTACTCCAAACAAGATCAGAAGTGGAGCTGCCAGGACACAGTTGTGTCTGAAAACTACACAGACAGTTTACCAACATAAATTTTATGTTGTTATTATGATGTTGTGTCTCTACCAATTTTTTCAGTTATCTTCTGTTTTAAGATTTAGAAGGATGTGAAGAACAACCTGAACATCGAAGCCCTCAGTCACCGATCAGCTGCCAGCTGACATCAAGGGAGCAGCAGACGTTCCAAGACTGAATCGTGTTAAATCATTGTTTGTTATAAGAATTTTATGGAAGATCAAAAGAGTGTAGAGACTTCATCTAATTGTATATAAAGCAAATTGTAGCTGTGTATTTACCCTTTCAGCAAATTGCTTTCACGCTTAGACTACATATATACCAGAGCATGTGTGTTAAAAGTAGTTAGATAATAGTTTAAGATAAAGAGTTTAGCCTGTGTAGTAATTGTTATATTAGTATAAAGTATAAGCATTCCCCGTTCAAGAGCTATTGTAAGCATCTTTGAAAGTTCATTTAACGTTAAAGTTTTAGCTGTGAGTTTGCAAATATGATGTCATTTACATGGAACAAACTGCTTATGGTAATTGTGTTGTGTATAGTCCCAACCAACTGTCTGGTAACTAACATCCAAAAGTGACAGAACATATGGGTCACTGGCACACTTGACAGGCCAAAAATCCATGTGCTTGAGCCTAGCCACATCTGGAGATCCTTTTTGCACCTGTCTCATAGGAGTCCCTGAATGGGATCCTCAAGCATTTAAAGGTTTAGTTAGTAATGAGACTCGACTGAATCAATTGGCAATGTTACTAGAGTGCAATCGCACTATTGGCCTCACATGAAGACAACTTGAAGCCTGCTGGCAAGCGAAAAATTATCCAAGTTCTCAGTGTTACCATAGGGCCCCCAGAAGAATTAGATTTGTTAGGTTCCACCAGGACCTCAGGTGGATGGATAATGTTTGAGCCCCCAACAAAAAGCCATTCCAACAAAGTAATGCAGCACTGGGCTGCAGTCAACCCTATAGTTGATCTCATTACTAACACCGAAAGTAAAGCTTTTTATTCACGGTGCAATCTCACAGGACGTTTACCACAGCGATTACCTACTTCAGTATTCTTAATCTGTGGAGATAGAGCATGGAATGGAATTCCTGCTAGTCCACATAGAGGATCCTGTGTCCTGGGGTGACTTTACCTTTAAGAAAGCTTTGGGAGCTAAAGAAGTTGAAACTGCTGGAGGCAGATGGGAGTTTTCTCTTCTGACCAATTATTGGTCATTTCTGAGAATTGGTGGCAGTTTTAACTATTGAGAAGTGCGATCAACTTGTGAACACCACCTTAAGATATAAAGCCAGGGCTTTCTTCTTCTCTTTGGTTTCTGGCTTCTGATGAGGTAACAGGGCTCTGTCTTGGCCTCTGCCCCCCCCTCCAGGACGGACAAGGCCGCAGAGGGCGGGGGGGGAGAAACAGAGCCTGCCGGCCTGACTTAGTTTGCAGTTTCTGCCGATGAACTGAAACCTGACACCATGAACATCTGCAGCTTTCCAAGTCTAACTCTTTTACTACCTGGATGAGAGTTACAGATTACTCCTTTTTTTCCCAGAGAGAGAGGGGAAGAGAGAGAGAGAGGGATAATCAACATGAAGAAGATACCATAAAGCCATCAAAGACAGTGAAGAAAAGAATTAAGTTTTAGATGGGAAAGAGAGAATAAAGAGATGCTTTATAAGCTGAAATATTTTTCTGTTAAAGCTATGGAGATGGACAATAGTGTTCTGAAGAAAAAAACTCCTTTAATTCATGACAAAGTATATTGGGAAGAATGGAGTGTTCAATGTGTAGATTTTATGCAAAAGGTGGAGTAGTTGTGATACAGTGAGGTGCTGGAACAGAGGGGGAGAAGTAATAGTTGAAGATTTGTGGCCTTGAGAGGCAAAGAGAAAACTTCTGTTTCCAGAGAAGCTCACAAAGACAGATGAAGAAAACTTTTGCCTTTGAATAACTCATCCTTAAAAATGACATCCCTAGACTCATTTGACCCATAACACACCTCAGAGTGATGTGAAATGAGAAGAGAGAACTGATGGCAGATTTCTGGGCATCTGGCATCAGAGAAATAGAAAACTATAACAGAAATAGTTTTCTTGTGAGAAACTCCATAAATTAGCAGAAGATTCTGTTTCTCTACAGAGACTGATAAAAAGATTCTAGAAAGAATTAGGACTGTTTTAAACACCAAAGTTTTTTGTCTCTATGTTGTCATGTGAACAAAAGAATGGTTGAGAAGTGAGGGAGAAAAGTGTTCATATATTTTATATATTAGTAAAGGCCTGTCTGCACAAACCAGCCTTTGAAATAAGTCGTGATATTAAAGGCTAAAGTCCTTGAAACCTTCATGCAGAAGAAAGAGTAAAGCAAAACAATATCCTTGTGTGTAGGAGAAAAAATGCAAACCTGTGTGTATTAGCCAATAGTAACTTGCTCTGCCCGCAGACCCTGTAAAATCCTATAAAAGGTGTGCTAAAGATAGAAATAAACGGTGTTCACGATTACTTCTGTGAAGAGTGGTGAATAGCTGGCAGAGCTCTCAATAGAAAAGAGTTTTCTGGAAGTTTTATTCTGGTTTTCTTATTCTTGTAGTTTTGTTAATAAACTTTCTTTATTCCTTTTAAGTTTTAAACCTGTTTTGCTCTTGTTCTAATCCATATCTCACAGCAAGAAATAAGTAAGTTTTCTAGTAATTTTTTAGTTATTGCTTTAAAACCACGACACCCTGTTATCTTGGGAAACTTACTGTGTTCCATCCAAGCTTACACCAATTGCTGAATGTAGCTGATAAAATAAAAAACATCAAATGGTCAAAGCAAAGCCTAAATGAATTGCAATGTAATGATGTTAGAGGCCCAGACTTTTGGAATCGTGGTATATTATGGGCAACCTCCTTTTTATTCCAGGAGCAGCTGCTGCTAAGGGCTTAGCAACTCTAAAAAGGCTCGCTTGTTGGACTAGGAAAGAATTGAACTTAACATCCACAATGTTAAGTGAACTTTCAGCCGATGTGAGTAGTGTATGTCATGCAGTATTACAAAATCGAGCTGCAATTGACCTTTTGCTCTTAGCACAAGGACATGGTTACGAAGAGTTTGAAGGCATGTGCTGCTTGAATCTTACTGATCATTCAGTTTCCATCCACAAGCAACTAAAACAGTTACAGGATGGGTTACATGCCCTGAAAGAAGATAGTGACCCCATTGTTAGTTGGTTCGCCAGCTGGGGCATCACTGGATGGTTGAGGTCTCTTGTGCTAGAATGGGGACGGATTTTACTTATAGTGTTAATTGGGATGATAGTTTTAAGTTGTATGTTATCTTGTCTTCCTAAAAGTGTAGAACGAGTCGCATCCAATGCCTGGTTTGTGCAAAAAGAGAAAGGGGAAATTGTAGCTAATATTTTAACAGAAGGTGAGCATGATATATTAGTAAAGGCCTGTCTGTCCAAACCAGCCTCTGGAATAAGTTGTGATATTAAAGACTAAAGTCCTTGGAACTTTCCTGCAGGAGAGAGAATAAGGCAAAACAATATCCTTGTGTACAGGAGAAAAAATGTAAACCTATGCGTATTAGCCAATAGTAACTTGCTTAGCCCGCGGACCCTGTAAAACCCTATAAAAGGTGTGCTAAAGATAGAAATAAACAGCGTTCACTCTTACTTCTGTGAAGACTCGTGAATAGCTGGCAGTCTCTCAATAGATGACGATCCCAAAATATCTCTGAAGAATCCCTTGGAGGAATGTGGGGTTGGTTTATACATTCTCCCAGAGGTAATTACGGATATAGACGCCCAAAGGGGGCAATAAGGGAAAATCACGAAGGGGTCTTGACACTCCATGCCCAGGGGGAACAATAAGGGGAGTTGAGAAGGAGTCTTGACAACAGGGGATGGACGGATCGTGTTGTGTTGGAACAGAATTGTTTGAAAGGGACTGTGGAGAGATATAGTTGAAGCAAGGAGCTGCAGGACCAAGAGTGGAGGTTCAGGACCGGGAGCACGGGCTGGGGGCCTGTGGGGCTGCCGGGACTCAGTGCCGGGCAGTGCCTGACACTGCCAGCCCTTAGCAGAGGTGGCAGTGGCTGCCAGTCCCGTAAGGCTGTGGGACGCCTCGGTCGCCTGTGGTGCTGCCAGCCGTGCCTGCCGGGAGCGCCGGAGCAGGGACGAGCTGTTTGGACAATGTGGCAGGACAGGGACTGTCTCTGGTATATGGTGTGTGATGAATAAAGTGAGCACAAGGAGGAAAGGTGAAGGTGATGGCAGAATTTTTCCAGCCCAAGAGGGAAAAACTGTAGGGCCCAAGGGGTCCCGTGGGATGGAGGGGATGGGGTTGGCTACAAGGAAGTGGCAGAGGCACTCTGTCCTCGACAAGGGAGAGCCAACACAAACAGCAGTTGGGAAGGAACCAGTGTGCTATTTGCAGGGCAGAGGGACACTGAAAATGGCAATGTCTGCAAAAACAGCTGGACCCTCAGGAGGAGGAAATCCAGAGGATAATGGAAATGTATTGTTAGGGGTGTCAAGGGGTCCCATTCTACCAGGGACCCACCAACCTGGAGCCTTTTTTAACTTTTAAGGTGGATCTGGATCAAGAGGAGGTGTGTATCCTAGTAAACACAATGGCCCCCGTCATTGGACAAATTACGCATATTGCAAGAACT